>NC_140583.1:118306955-123479455 GCF_964204655.1 Triturus cristatus
TTTTGAAGTAACACACTCACCTTTTTCATAAAATGAACATATTTTGTTTTCACGAATCCACTCTCCAGAAACCTAAAACAAATCTTGAAAAAACTTGTTTAAGGCATCCATTCTCCCTAATCCTAAAAGAAAATTTTAATTAACTTCTTGAAATACTAAAAAAATCTAATCCTCAAACTACATTTAAATCAATTTTTTGAAGTAACACTCTCACCTTTTTCATAAAACTAACATATATTTTTTGTCAGGAATCCACTCTCCAGAAACCTAAAACTAATCTTAAAAAACTTATTTCAAGCATTCCAATCTTCCTAATACTAAACAAAAATTTTAATTAACTTGTTGAAATATTTCAATCACATTTATCCTCAAACTACGTTTAAATCAATTTTTTGAAGTAACACTCTCACCTTTTTCATAGAACAAACATATTTTTTTTCAGGAATCCACTCTCCAGAAACCTGAAACAAATCTTGAAAAAACTTGTTTAAGGCATCCATTCTCCCTAATCCTAAAAGAAAATTTTAATTAACTTCTTGAAATACTAAAATAAATCTTATCCTCAAACTACATTTAAATCAATTTTTTGAAGTAACACTCTCACCTTTTTCATAAAACTAAGATATATTTTTTTTCAGGAATCCACTCTCCAGAAACCTAAAACTAATCTTAAAAAACTTATTTCAAGCATTCCAATCTTCCTAATCCTAAACGAAAATTTTAATTAACTTGTTGAAATAATTCAATCACATTTATCCTCAAACTACGTTTAAATCAACTTTTTGAAGTAACACTCTCACCTTTTTCATAGAAAAAACATATTTTTTTTTCAGGAATCCACTCTCCAGAAACCTGAAACAAATCTTGAAAAAACTTGTTTAAGGCATCCATTCTCCCTAATCCTAAAAGAACATTTTAAATAACTTCTTGAAATACTAAAATAAATCTTATCCTCAAACTACATTTAAATCAATTTTTTGAAGTAACACTCTCACCTTTTTCATAAAACTAACATATATTTTTTTTCAGGAATCCACTCTCCAGAAACCTAAAACTAATCTTAAAAAAATTCTTTCAGGCATCCAATCTTCCTAATCCTAAACGAAAATTTTAATTAACTTGTTGAAATTATTCAATCACATTTATCCTCAAACTACTTTTAAATCAATTTTTTCAAGTAACACTCTCACCTTTTTCATAGAACAAACATATTTTTTTTTCAGGAATCCTCTCTTCAGAAACCTGAAACAAATCTTGAAAAAACTTGTTTAAGGCATCCATTCTCCCTAATCCTAAAAGAAAATTTTAATTAACTTCTTGAAATACTAAAATAAATCTTATCCTCAAACTACATTTAAATCAATTTTTTGAAGTAACACTCTCACCTTTTTCATAAAACTAACATATATTTTTTTTCAGGAATCCGCTCTCCAGAAACCTGAAACAAATCTTGAAAAAACTTGTTTAAGGCATCCATTCTCCCTAATCCTAAAAGAAAATTTGAATTAACTTCTTGAAATACTAAAATAAATCTTATCCTCAAACTACATTTAAATCAATTTTTTGAAGTAACACTCTCACCTTTTTCATAAAACTAAGATATATTTTTTTTCAGGAATCCACTCTCCAGAAACCTAAAACTAATCTTAAAAAACTTCTTTCAGGCATCCAATCTTCCTAATCCTAAACGAAAATTTTAATTAACTTGTTGAAATAATTCAATCACATTTATCCTCAAACTACTTTTAAATCAATTTTTTCAAGTAACACTCTCACCTTTTTCATAGAACAAACATATTTTTTTTTCAGGAATCCACTCTCCAGAAACCTGAAACAAATCTTGAAAAAACTTGTTTCAGGCATCCATTCTCCCTAATCCTAAAAGAAAATTTTAATTAACTTCTTGAAATACTAAAATAAATCTTATCCTCAAACTACATTTAAATCAATTTTTTGAAGTAACACTCTCACCTTTTTCATAAAACTAACATATATTTTTTTTCAGGAATCCGCTCTCCAGAAACCTGAAACAAATCTTGAAAAAACTTGTTTAAGGCATCCACTCTCCCTAATCCTAAAAGAAAATTTTAATTAACTTCTTGAAATACTAAAATAAATCTTATCCTCAAACTACATTTAAATCAATTTTTTGAAGTAACACTCTCACCTTTTTCATAAAACTAACATATATTTTTTTTCAGGAATCCGCTCTCCAGAAAACTGAAACAAATCTTGAAAAAACTTGTTTAAGGCATCCATTCTCCCTAATCCTAAAAGAACATTTTAATTAACTTCTTGAAATACTAAAATAAATCTTATCCTCAAACTACATTTAAATCAATTTTTTGAAGTAACACTCGCACCTTTTTCATTAAACTAACATATATTTTTTTTCAGGAATCCACTCTCCAGAAACTTAAAACTAATCTAAAAAAACTTCTTTCAGGCATCCAATCTTCCTAATCCTAAACGAAAATTTTAATTAACTTGTTGAAATAATTCAATCACATTTATCCTCAAACTACTTTTAAATCAATTTTTTGAAGTAACACTGTCACCTTTTTCATAGAACAAACGTATTTTTTTTCAGGAATCCACTCTCCATAAACCTGAAACTAATCTTGAAAAAACTTGTGTAAGGCATCCATTCTCCCTAATCCTAAAAGAAAATTTTAATTAACTTGTTGAAATAATGCAATCAACCTTATTCTCAAACTACATTTAAATCAATTTTTTGAAGTAACACACTCACCTTTTTCATAAAATGAACATATTTTGTTTTCACGAATCCACTCTCCAGAAACCTAAAACAAATCTTGAAAAAACTTGTTTAAGGCATCCATTCTCCCTAATCCTAAAAGAAAATTTTAATTAACTTCTTGAAATACTAAAAAAATCTAATCCTCAAACTACATTTAAATCAATTTTTTGAAGTAACACTCTCACCTTTTTCATAGAACAAACATATTTTTTTTTCAGGAATCCACTCTCCAGAAACCTGAAACAAATCTTGAAAAAACTTGTTTAAGGCATCCATTCTCCCTAATCCTAAAAGAAAATTTTAATTAACTTCTTGAAATACTAAAAAAAATCTTATCCTCAAACTACATTTAAATCAATTTTTTGAAGTAACACTCTCACCTTTTTCATAAAACTAACATATATTTTTTTTCAGGAATCCGCTCTCCAGAAACCTGAAACAAATCTTGAAAAAACTTGTTTAAGGCATCCATTCTCCCTAATCCTAAAAGAAAATTTTAATTAACTTCTTGAAATACTAAAATAAATCTTATCCTCAAACTACATTTAAATCAATTTTTTGAAGTAACACTCTCACCTTTTTCATAAAACTAACATATATTTTTTTTCAGGAATCCGCTCTCCAGAAACCTGAAACAAATCTTGAAAAAACTTGTTTAAGGCATCCATTCTCCCTAATCCTAAAAGAACATTTTAATTAACTTCTTGAAATACTAAAATAAATCTTATCCTCAAACTACATTTAAATCAATTTTTGGAAGTAACACTCGCACCTTTTTCATTAAACTAACATATATTTTTTTTCAGGAATCCACTCTCCAGAAAGCTAAAACTAATCTAAAAAAACTTCTTTCAGGCATCCAATCTTCCTAATCCTAAACGAAAATTTTAATTAACTTGTTGAAATAATTCAATCACATTTATCCTCAAACTACTTTTAAATCAATTTTTTGAAGTAACACTCTCACCTTTTTCATAGAACAAACATTTTTTTTTTTTCAGGAATCCACTCTCCAGAAACCTGAAACAAATCTTGAAAAAACTTGTTTCAGGCATCCATTCTCCCTAATCCTAAAAGAAAATTTTAATTAACTTCTTGAAATACTAAAATAAATCTTATCCTCAAACTACATTTAAATCAATTTTTTGAAGTAACACTCTCACCTTTTTCATAAAACTAACATATATTTTTTTTCAGGAATCCGCTCTCCAGAAACCTGAAACAAATCTTGAAAAAACTTGTTTAAGGCATCCATTCTCCCTAATCCTAAAAGAACATTTTAATTAACTTCTTGAAATACTAAAATAAATCTTATCCTCAAACTACATTTAAATCAATTTTTGGAAGTAACACTCGCACCTTTTTCATTAAACTAACATATATTTTTTTTCAGGAATCCACTCTCCAGAAAGCTAAAACTAATCTAAAAAAACTTCTTTCAGGCATCCAATCTTCCTAATCCTAAACGAAAATTTTAATTAACTTGTTGAAATAATTCAATCACATTTATCCTCAAACTACTTTTAAATCAATTTTTTGAAGTAACACTCTCACCTTTTTCATAGAACAAACGTATTTTTTTTCAGGAATCCACTCTCCATAAACCTGAAACTAATCTTGAAAAAACTTGTGTAAGGCATCCATTCTCCCTAATCCTAAAAGAAAATTTTAATTAACTTGTTGAAATAATGCAATCAACCTTATTCTCAAACTACATTTAAATCAATTTTTTGAAGTAACACACTCACCTTTTTCATAAAATGAACATATTTTGTTTTCACGAATCCACTCTCCAGAAACCTAAAACAAATCTTGAAAAAACTTGTTTAAGGCATCCATTCTCCCTAATCCTAAAAGAAAATTTTAATTAACTTCTTGAAATACTAAAAAAATCTAATCCTCAAACTACATTTAAATCAATTTTTTGAAGTAACACTCTCACCTTTTTCATAGAACAAACATATTTTTTTTTCAGGAATCCACTCTCCAGAAACCTGAAACAAATCTTGAAAAAACTTGTTTAAGGCATCCATTCTCCCTAATCCTAAAAGAAAATTTTAATTAACTTCTTGAAATACTAAAAAAAATCTTATCCTCAAACTACATTTAAATCAATTTTTTGAAGTAACACTCTCACCTTTTTCATAAAACTAACATATATTTTTTTTCAGGAATCCGCTCTCCAGAAACCTGAAACAAATCTTGAAAAAACTTGTTTAAGGCATCCATTCTCCCTAATCCTAAAAGAAAATTTTAATTAACTTCTTGAAATACTAAAATAAATCTTATCCTCAAACTACATTTAAATCAATTTTTTGAAGTAACACTCTCACCTTTTTCATAAAACTAACATATATTTTTTTTCAGGAATCCGCTCTCCAGAAACCTGAAACAAATCTTGAAAAAACTTGTCTAAGGCATCCATTCTCCCTAATCCTAAAAGAAAATTTTAATTAACTTCTTGAAATACTAAAATAAATCTTATCCTCAAACTACATTTAAATCAATTTTTTGAAGTAACACTCGCACCTTTTTCATTAAACTAACATATATTTTTTTTCAGGAATCCACTCTCCAGAAACCTAAAACTAATCTAAAAAAACTTCTTTCAGGCATCCAATCTTCCTAATCCTAAACGAAAATTTTAATTAACTTGTTGAAATAATTCAATCACATTTATCCTCAAACTACTTTTAAATCAATTTTTTGAAGTAACACTCTCACCTTTTTCATAAAACAAACGTATTTTTTTTCAGGAATCCACTCTCCATAAACCTGAAACTAATCTTGAAAAAACTTGTGTAAGGCATCCATTCTCCCTAATCCTAAAAGAAAATTTTAATTAACTTGTTGAAATAATGCAATCAACCTTATTCTCAAACTACATTTAAATCAATTTTTTGAAGTAACACACTCACCTTTTTCATAAAATGAACATATTTTGTTTTCACGAATCCACTCTCCAGAAACCTAAAACAAATCTTGAAAAAACTTGTTTAAGGCATCCATTCTCCCTAATCCTAAAAGAAAATTTTAATTAACTTCTTGAAATACTAAAAAAATCTAATCCTCAAACTACATTTAAATCAATTTTTTGAAGTAACACTCTCACCTTTTTCATAAAACTAACATATATTTTTTTTCAGGAATCCACTCTCCAGAAACCTAAAACTAATCTTAAAAAACTTATTTCAAGCATTCCAATCTTCCTAATCCTAAACGAAAATTTTAATTAACTTGTTGAAATAATTCAATCACATTTATCCTCAAACTACGTTTAAATCAATTTTTTGAAGTAACACTCTCACCTTTTTCATAGAACAAACATATTTTTTTTTCAGGAATCCACTCTCCAGAAACCTGAAACAAATCTTGAAAAAACTTGTTTAAGGCATCCATTCTCCCTAATCCTCAAAGAAAATTTTAATTAACTTCTTGAAATACTAAAATAAATCTTATCCTCAAACTACATTTAAATCAATTTTTTGAAGTAACACTCTCACCTTTTTCATAAAACTTAGATATATTTTTTTTCAGGAATCCACTCTCCAGAAACCTAAAACTAATCTTAAAAAACTTCTTTCAGGCATCCAATCTTCCTAATCCTAAACAAAAATTTTAATTAACTTGTTGAAATAATTCAATCACATTTATCCTCAAACTACTTTTAAATCAATTTTTTCAAGTAACACTCTCACCTTTTTCATAGAACAAACATATTTTTTTTTCAGGAATCCACTCTCCAGAAACCTGAAACAAATCTTGAAAAAACTTGTTTAAGGCATCCATTCTCCCTAACCCTAAAAGAAAATTTTAATTAACTTCTTGAAATACTAAAATAAATCTTATCCTCAAACTACATTTAAATCAATTTTTTGAAGTAACACTCTCACCTTTTTCATTAAACTAACATATATTTTTTTTCAGGAATCCGCTCTCCAGAAACCTGAAACAAATCTTGAAAAAACTTGTTTAAGGCATCCATTCTGCCTAATCCTAAAAGAACATTTTAATTAACTTCTTGAAATACTAAAATAAATCTTATCCTCAAACTACATTTAAATCAATTTTTTGAAGTAACACTCGCACCTTTTTCATTAAACTAACATATATTTTTTTTCAGGAATCCACTCTCCAGAAACCTAAAACTAATCTAAAAAAACTTCTTTCAGGCATCCAATCTTCCTAATCCTAAACGAAAATTTTAATTAACTTGTTGAAATAATTCAATCACATTTATCCTCAAACTACTTTTAAATCAATTTTTTGAAGTAACACTCTCACCTTTTTCATAGAACAAACTTATTTTTTTTTCAGGAATCCACTCTCCATAAACCTGAAACTAATCTTGAAAAAACTTGTGTAAGGCATCCATTCTCCCTAATCCTAAAAGAAAATTTTAATTAACTTGTTGAAATAATGCAATCAACCTTATTCTCAAACTACATTTAAATCAATTTTTTGAAGTAACACACTCACCTTTTTCATAAAATGAACATATTTTGTTTTCACGAATCCACTCTCCAGAAACCTAAAACAAATCTTGAAAAAACTTGTTTAAGGCATCCATTCTCCCTAATCCTAAAAGAAAATTTTAATTAACTTCTTGAAATACTAAAAAAATCTAATCCTCAAACTACATTTAAATCAATTTTTTGAAGTAACACTCTCACCTTTTTCATAAAACTAACATATATTTTTTTTCAGGAATCCACTCTCCAGAAACCTAAAACTAATCTTAAAAAACTTATTTCAAGCATTCCAATCTTCCTAATCCTAAACGAAAATTTTAATTAACTTGTTGAAATAATTCAATCACATTTATCCTCAAACTACGTTTAAATCAACTTTTTGAATTAACACTCTCACCTTTTTCATAGAAAAAACATATTTTTTTTTCAGGAATCCACTCTCCAGAAACCTGAAACAAATCTTGAAAAAACTTGTTTAAGGCATCCATTCTCCCTAATCCTAAAAGAAAATTTTAATTAACTTCTTGAAATACTAAAAAAAATCTTATCCTCAAACTACATTTAAATCAATTTTTTGAAGTAACACTCTCACCTTTTTCATAAAACTTAGATATATTTTTTTTCAGGAATCCACTCTCCAGAAACCTAAAACTAATCTTAAAAAACTTCTTTCAGGCATCCAATCTTCCTAATCCTAAACGAAAATTTTAATTAACTTGTTGAAATAATTCAATCACATTTATCCTCAAACTAGTTTTAAATCAATTTTTTCAAGTAACACTCTCACCTTTTTCATAGAACAAACATATTTTTTTTTCAGGAATCCACTCTCCAGAAACCTTAAACAAATCTTGAAAAAACTTGTTTAAGGCATCCATTCTCCCTAACCCTAAAAGAAAATTTTAATTAACTTCTTGAAATACTAAAATAAATCTTATCCTCAAACTACATTTAAATCAATTTTTTGAAGTAACACTCTCACCTTTTTCATAAAACTAACATATATTTTTTTTCAGGAATCCGCTCTCCAGAAACCTGAAACAAATCTTGAAAAAACTTGTTTAAGGCATCCATTCTGCCTAATCCTAAAAGAACATTTTAATTAACTTCTTGAAATACTAAAATAAATCTTATCCTCAAACTACATTTAAATCAATTTTTTGAAGTAACACTCGCACCTTTTTCATTAAACTAACATATATTTTTTTTCAGGAATCCACTCTCCAGAAACCTAAAACTAATCTAAAAAAACTTCTTTCAGGCATCCAATCTTCCTAATCCTGAACGAAAATTTTAATTAACTTGTTTAAATAATTCAATCACATTTATCCTCAAACTACTATTAAATCAATTTTTTGAAGTAACACTCTCACCTTTTTCATAGAACAAACTTATTTTTTTTTCAGGAATCCACTCTCCATAAACCTGAAACTAATCTTGAAAAAACTTGTGTAAGGCATCCATTCTCCCTAATCCTAAAAGAAAATTTTAATTAACTTGTTGAAATAATGCAATCAACCTTATTCTCAAACTACATTTAAATCAATTTTTTGAAGTAACACACTCACCTTTTTCATAAAATGAACATATTTTGTTTTCACGAATCCACTCTCCAGAAACCTAAAACAAATCTTGAAAAAACTTGTTTAAGGCATCCATTCTCCCTAATCCTAAAAGAAAATTTTAATTAACTTCTTGAAATACTAAAAAAATCTAATCCTCAAACTACATTTAAATCAATTTTTTGAAGTAACACTCTCACCTTTTTCATAAAACTAACATATATTTTTTTTCAGGAATCCACTCTCCAGAAACCTAAAACTAATCTTAAAAAACTTATTTCAAGCATTCCAATCTTCCTAATCCTAAACGAAAATTTTAATTAACTTGTTGAAATAATTCAATCACATTTATCCTCAAACTACGTTTAAATCAACTTTTTGAAGTAACACTCTCACCTTTTTCATAGAAAAAACATATTTTTTTTTCAGGAATCCACTCTCCAGAAACCTGAAACAAATCTTGAAAAAACTTGTTTAAGGCATCCATTCTCCCTAATCCTAAAAGAAAATTTTAATTAACTTCTTGAAATACTAAAAAAAATCTTATCCTCAAACTACATTTAAATCAATTTTTTGAAGTAACACTCTCACCTTTTTCATAAAACTAAGATATATTTTTTTTCAGGAATCCACTCTCCAGAAACCTAAAACTAATCTTAAAAAACTTCTTTCAGGCATCCAATCTTCCTAATCCTAAACGAAAATTTTAATTAACTTGTTGAAATTATTCAATCACATTTATCCTCAAACTACTTTTAAATCAATTTTTTCAAGTAACACTCTCACCTTTTTCAGAGAACAAACATATTTTTTTTTCAGGAATCCACTCTCCAGAAACCTGAAACAAATCTTGAAAAAACTTGTTTAAGGCATCCATTCTCCCTAATCCTAAAAGAAAATTTTAATTAACTTCTTGAAATACTAAAATAAATCTTATCCTCAAACTACATTTAAATCAATTTTTTGAAGTAACACTCTCACCTTTTTCATAAAACTAACATATATTTTTTTTCAGGAATCCGCTCTCCAGAAACCTGAAACAAATCTTGAAAAAACTTGTTTAAGGCATCCATTCTCCCTAATCCTAAAAGAAAATTTGAATTAACTTCTTGAAATACTAAAATAAATCTTATCCTCAAACTACATTTAAATCAATTTTTTGAAGTAACACTCTCACCTTTTTCATAAAACTAAGAAATATTTTTTTTCAGGAATCCACTCTCCAGAAACCTAAAACTAATCTTAAAAAACTTCTTTCAGGCATCCAATCTTCCTAATCCTAAACGAAAATTTTAAATAACTTGTTGAAATAATTCAATCACATTTATCCTCAAACTACTTTTAAATCAATTTTTTCAAGTAACACTCTCACCTTTTTCATAGAACAAACATATTTTTTTTTTCAGGAATCCACTCTCCAGAAACCTGAAACAAATCTTGAAAAAACTTGTTTCAGGCATCCATTCTCCCTAATCCTAAAAGAAAATTTTAATTAACTTCTTGAAATACTAAAATAAATCTTATCCTCAAACTACATTTAAATCAATTTTTTGAAGTAACACTCTCACCTTTTTCATAAAACTAACATATATTTTTTTTCAGGAATCCGCTCTCCAGAAACCTGAAACAAATCTTGAAAAAACTTGTTTAAGGCATCCATTCTCCCTAATCCTAAAAGAAAATTTTAATTAACTTCTTGAAATACTAAAATAAATCTTATCCTCAAACTACATTTAAATCAATTTTTTGAAGTAACACTCTCACCTTTTTCATAAAACTAACATATATTTTTTTTCAGGAATCCGCTCTCCAGAAACCTGAAACAAATCTTGAAAAAACTTGTTTAAGGCATCCATTCTCCCTAATCCTAAAAGAAAATTTTAATTAACTTCTTGAAATACTAAAATAAATCTTATCCTCAAACTACATTTAAATCAATTTTTTGAAGTAACACTCGCACCTTTTTCATTAAACTAACATATATTTTTTTCAGGAATCCACTCTCCAGAAACCTAAAACTAATCTAAAAAAACTTCTTTCAGGCATCCAATCTTCCTAATCCTAAACGAAAATTTTAATTAACTTGTTGAAATAATTCAATCACATTTATCCTCAAACTACTTTTAAATCAATTTTTTGAAGTAACACTCTCACCTTTTTCATAAAACAAACGTATTTTTTTTTCAGGAATCCACTCTCCATAAACCTGAAACTAATCTTGAAAAAACTTGTGTAAGGCATCCATTCTCCCTAATCCTAAAAGAAAATTTTAATTAACTTGTTGAAATAATGCAATCAACCTTATTCTCAAACTACATTTAAATCAATTTTTTGAAGTAACACACTCACCTTTTTCATAAAATGAACATATTTTGTTTTCACGAATCCACTCTCCAGAAACCTAAAACAAATCTTGAAAAAACTTGTTTAAGGCATCCATTCTCCCTAATCCTAAAAGAAAATTTTAATTAACTTCTTGAAATACTAAAAAAATCTAATCCTCAAACTACATTTAAATCAATTATTTGAAGTAACACTCTCACCTTTTTCATAAAACTAACATATATTTTTTTTCAGGAATCCACTCTCCAGAAACCTAAAACTAATCTTAAAAAACTTATTTCAAGCATTCCAATCTTCCTAATCCTAAACGAAAATTTTAATTAACTTGTTGAAATAATTCAATCACATTTATCCTCAAACTACGTTTAAATCAACTTTTTGAAGTAACACTCTCACCTTTTTCATAGAAAAAACATATTTTTTTTTCAGGAATCCACTCTCCAGAAACCTGAAACAAATCTTGAAAAAACTTGTTTAAGGCATCCATTCTCCCTAATCCTAAAAGAAAATTTTAATTAACTTCTTGAAATACTAAAAAAAATCTTATCCTCAAACTACATTTAAATCAATTTTTTGAAGTAACACTCTCACCTTTTTCATAAAACTAAGATATATTTTTTTTCAGGAATCCACTCTCCAGAAACCTAAAACTAATCTTAAAAAACTTCTTTCAGGCATCCAATCTTCCTAATCCTAAACGAAAATTTTAATTAACTTGTTGAAATTATTCAATCACATTTATCCTCAAACTACTTTTAAATCAATTTTTTCAAGTAACACTCTCACCTTTTTCAGAGAACAAACATATTTTTTTTTCAGGAATCCACTCTCCAGAACCCTGAAACAAATCTTGAAAAAACTTGTTTAAGGCATCCATTCTCCCTAATCCTAAAAGAAAATTTTAATTAACTTCTTGAAATACTAAAATAAATCTTATCCTCAAACTACATTTAAATCAATTTTTTGAAGTAACACTCTCACCTTTTTCATAAAACTAACATATATTTTTTTTCAGGAATCCGCTCTCCAGAAACCTGAAACAAATCTTAAAAAAACTTGTTTAAGGCATCCATTCTCCCTAATCCTAAAAGAAAATTTGAATTAACTTCTTGAAATACTAAAATAAATCTTATCCTCAAACTACATTTAAATCAATTTTTTGAAGTAACACTCTCACCTTTTTCATAAAACTAAGATATATTTTTTTTCAGGAATCCACTCTCCAGAAACCTAAAACTAATCTTAAAAAACTTCTTTCAGGCATCCAATCTTCCTAATCCTAAACGAAAATTTTAATTAACTTGTTGAAATAATTCAATCACATTTATCCTCAAACTACTTTTAAATCAATTTTTTCAAGTAACACTCTCACCTTTTTCATAGAACAAACATATTTTTTTTTCAGGAATCCACTCTCCAGAAACCTGAAACAAATCTTGAAAAAACTTGTTTCAGGCATCCATTCTCCCTAATCCTAAAAGAAAATTTTAATTAACTTCTTGAAATACTAAAATAAATCTTATCCTCAAACTACATTTAAATCAATTTTTTGAAGTAACACTCTCACCTTTTTCATAAAACTAACATATATTTTTTTTCAGGAATCCGCTCTCCAGAAACCTGAAACAAATCTTGAAAAAACTTGTTTAAGGCATCCATTCTCCCTAATCCTAAAAGAAAATTTTAATTAACTTCTTGAAATACTAAAATAAATCTTATCCTCAAACTACATTTAAATCAATTTTTTGAAGTAACACTCTCACCTTTTTCATAAAACTAACATATATTTTTTTTCAGGAATCCGCTCTCCAGAAACCTGAAACAAATCTTGAAAAAACTTGTTTAAGGCATCCATTCTCCCTAATCCTAAAAGAAAATTTTAATTAACTTCTTGAAATACTAAAATAAATCTTATCCTCAAACTACATTTAAATCAATTTTTTGAAGTAACACTCGCACCTTTTTCATTAAACTAACATATATTTTTTCAGGAATCCACTCTCCAGAAACCTAAAACTAATCTAAAAAAACTTCTTTCAGGCATCCAATCTTCCTAATCCTAAACGAAAATTTTAATTAACTTGTTGAAATAATTCAATCACATTTATCCTCAAACTACTTTTAAATCAATTTTTTGAAGTAACACTCTCACCTTTTTCATAAAACAAACGTATTTTTTTTTCAGGAATCCACTCTCCATAAACCTGAAACTAATCTTGAAAAAACTTGTGTAAGGCATCCATTCTCCCTAATCCTAAAAGAAAATTTTAATTAACTTGTTGAAATAATGCAATCAACCTTATTCTCAAACTACATTTAAATCAATTTTTTGAAGTAACACACTCACCTTTTTCATTAAATGAACATATTTTGTTTTCACGAATCCACTCTCCAGAAACCTAAAACAAATCTTGAAAAAACTTGTTTAAGGCATCCATTCTCCCTAATCCTAAAAGAAAATTTTAATTAACTTCTTGAAATACTAAAAAAATCTAATCCTCAAACTACATTTAAATCAATTTTTTGAAGTAACACTCTCACCTTTTTCATAAAACTAACATATATTTTTTTTCAGGAATCCACTCTCCAGAAACCTAAAACTAATCTTAAAAAACTTATTTCAAGCATTCCAATCTTCCTAATCCTAAACGAAAATTTTAATTAACTTGTTGAAATAATTCAATCACATTTATCCTCAAACTACGTTTAAATCAATTTTTTGAAGTAACACTCTCACCTTTTTCATAGAACAAACATATTTTTTTTTCAGGAATCCACTCTCCAGAAACCTGAAACAAATCTTGAAAAAACTTGTTTAAGGCATCCATTCTCCCTAATCCTCAAAGAAAATTTTAATTAACTTCTTGAAATACTAAAATAAATCTTATCCTCAAACTACATTTAAATCAATTTTTTGAAGTAACACTCTCACCTTTTTCATAAAACTAAGATATATTTTTTTTCAGGAATCCACTCTCCAGAAACCTAAAACTAATCTTAAAAAACTTCTTTCAGGCATCCAATCTTCCTAATCCTAAACGAAAATTTTAATTAACTTGTTGAAATAATTCAATCACATTTATCCTCAAACTACTTTTAAATCAATTTTTTCAAGTAACACTCTCACCTTTTTCATAGAACAAACATATTTTTTTTTCAGGAATCCACTCTCCAGAAACCTGAAACAAATCTTGAAAAAACTTGTTTAAGGCATCCATTCTCCCTAACCCTAAAAGAAAATTTTAATTAACTTCTTGAAATACTAAAATAAATCTTATCCTCAAACTACATTTAAATCAATTTTTTGAAGTAACACTCTCACCTTTTTCATAAAACTAACATATATTTTTTTTCAGGAATCCGCTCTCCAGAAACCTGAAACAAATCTTGAAAAAACTTGTTTAAGGCATCCATTCTGCTTAATCCTAAAAGAACATTTTAATTAACTTCTTGAAATACTAAAATAAATCTTATCCTCAAACTACATTTAAATCAATTTTTTGAAGTAACACTCGCACCTTTTTCATTAAACTAACATATATTTTTTTTCAGGAATCCACTCTCCAGAAACCTAAAACTAATCTAAAAAAACTTCTTTCAGGCATCCAATCTTCCTAATCCTAAACGAAAATTTTAATTAACTTGTTGAAATAATTCAATCACATTTATCCTCAAACTACTTTTAAATCAATTTTTTGAAGTAACACTCTCACCTTTTTCATAGAACAAACTTATTTTTTTTTCAGGAATCCACTCTCCATAAACCTGAAACTAATCTTGAAAAAACTTGTGTAAGGCATCCATTCTCCCTAATCCTAAAAGAAAATTTTAATTAACTTGTTGAAATAATGCAATCAATCTTATTCTCAAACTACATTTAAATCAATTTTTTGAAGTAACACACTCACCTTTTTCATAAAATGAACATATTTTGTTTTCACGAATCCACTCTCCAGAAACCTAAAACAAATCTTGAAAAAACTTGTTTAAGGCATCCATTCTCCCTAATCCTAAAAGAAAATTTTAATTAACTTCTTGAAATACTAAAAAAATCTAATCCTCAAACTACATTTAAATCAATTTTTTGAAGTAACACTCTCACCTTTTTCATAAAACTAACATATATTTTTTTTCAGGAATCCACTCTCCAGAAACCTAAAACTAATCTTAAAAAACTTATTTCAAGCATTCCAATCTTCCTAATCCTAAACGAAAATTTTAATAAACTTGTTGAAATAATTCAATCACATTTATCCTCAAACTACGTTTAAATCAACTTTTTGAAGTAACACTCTCACCTTTTTCATAGAAAAAACATATTTTTTTTTCAGGAATCCACTCTCCAGAAACCTGAAACAAATCTTGAAAAAACTTGTTTAAGGCATCCATTCTCCCTAATCCTAAAAGAAAATTTTAATTAACTTCTTGAAATACTAAAAAAAATCTTATCCTCAAACTACATTTAAATCAATTTTTTGAAGTAACACTCTCACCTTTTTCATAAAACTAAGATATATTTTTTTTCAGGAATCCACTCTCCAGAAACCTAAAACTAATCTTAAAAAACTTCTTTCAGGCATCCAATCTTCCTAATCCTAAACGAAAATTTTAATTAACTTGTTGAAATTATTCAATCACATTTATCCTCAAACTACTTTTAAATCAATTTTTTCAAGTAACACTCTCACCTTTTTCAGAGAACAAACATATTTTTTTTTCAGGAATCCACTCTCCAGAAACCTGAAACAAATCTTGAAAAAACTTGTTTAAGGCATCCATTCTCCCTAATCCTAAAAGAAAATTTTAATTAACTTCTTGAAATACTAAAATAAATCTTATCCTCAAACTACATTTAAATCAATTTTTTGAAGTAACACTCTCACCTTTTTCATAAAACTAACATATATTTTTTTTCAGGAATCCGCTCTCCAGAAACCTGAAACAAATCTTAAAAAAACTTGTTTAAGGCATCCATTCTCCCTAATCCTAAAAGAAAATTTGAATTAACTTCTTGAAATACTAAAATAAATCTTATCCTCAAACTACATTTAAATCAATTTTTTGAAGTAACACTCTCACCTTTTTCATAAAACTAAGATATATTTTTTTTCAGGAATCCACTCTCCAGAAACCTAAAACTAATCTTAAAAAACTTCTTTCAGGCATCCAATCTTCCTAATCCTAAACGAAAATTTTAATTAACTTGTTGAAATAATTCAATCACATTTATCCTCAAACTACTTTTAAATCAATTTTTTCAAGTAACACTCTCACCTTTTTCATAGAACAAACATATTTTTTTTTTCAGGAATCCACTCTCCAGAAACCTGAAACAAATCTTGAAAAAACTTGTTTCAGGCATCCATTCTCCCTAATCCTAAAAGAAAATTTTAATTAACTTCTTGAAATACTAAAATAAATCTTATCCTCAAACTACATTTAAATCAATTTTTTGAAGTAACACTCTCACCTTTTTCATAAAACTAACATATATTTTTTTTCAGGAATCCACTCTCCACAAACCTGAAACAAATCTTGAAAAAACTTGTTTAAGGCATCCATTCTCCCTAATCCTAAAAGAACATTGTAATTAACTTCTTGAAATACTAAAATAAATCTTATCCTCAAACTACATTTAAATCAATTTTTTGAAGTAACACTCTCACCTTTTTCATAAAACTAACATATATTTTTTTTCAGGAATCCACTCTCCACAAACCTAAAACTAATCTTAAAAAACTTATTTCAAGCATTCCAATCTTCCTAATACTAAACGAAAATTTTAATTAACTTGTAGAAATATTTCAATCACATTTATCCTCAAACTACGTTTAAATCAATTTTTTGAAGTAACACTCTCACCTTTTTCATAGAACAAATATATTTTTTTTTCAGGAATCCACTCTCCAGAAACCTGAAACAAATCTTGAAAAAACTTGTTTAAGGCATCCATTCTCCCTAATCCTAAAAGAACATTTTAATTAACTTTTTGAAATACTAAAAAAAATCTTATCCTCAAACTACATTTAAATCAATTTTTTGAAGTAACACTCTCACCTTTTTCATAAAACTAACATATATTTTTTTTCAGGAATCCACTCTCCATAAACTTGAAACAAATCTTGAAAAAACTTGTTTAAGGCATCCATTCTCCCTAATCCTAAAAGAAAATTTTAATTAACTTCTTGAAATACTAAAATAAATCTTATCCTCAAACTACATTTAAATCAATTTTTTGAAGTAACACTCTCACCTTTTTCATAAAACTAAGATATATTTTTTTTCAGGAATCCACTCTCCAGAAACCTAAAACTAATCTTAAAAAACTTCTTTCAGGCATCCAATCTTCCTAATCCTAAACGAAAATTTTAATTAACTTGTTGAAATAATTCAATCACATTTATCCTCAAACTACTTTTAAATCAATTTTTTCAAGTAACACTCTCACCTTTTTCATAGAACAAACATATTTTTTTTTCAGGAATCCACTCTCCAGAAACCTGAAACAAATCTTGAAAAAACTTGTTTAAGGCATCCATTCTCCCTAACCCTAAAAGAAAATTTTAATTAACTTCTTGAAATACTAAAATAAATCTTATCCTCAAACTACATTTAAATCAATTTTTTGAAGTAACACTCTCACCTTTTTCATAAAACTAACATATATTTTTTTTCAGGAATCCGCTCTCCAGAAACCTGAAACAAATCTTGAAAAAACTTGTTTAAGGCATCCATTCTGCCTAATCCTAAAAGAACATTTTAATTAACTTCTTGAAATACTAAAATAAATCTTATCCTCAAACTACATTTAAATCAATTTTTTGAAGTAACACTCGCACCTTTTTCATTAAACTAACATATATTTTTTTTCAGGAATCCACTCTCCAGAAACCTAAAACTAATCTAAAAAAACTTCTTTCAGGCATCCAATCTTCCTAATCCTAAACGAAAATTTTAATTAACTTGTTGAAATAATTCAATCACATTTATCCTCAAACTACTTTTAAATCAATTTTTTGAAGTAACACTCTCACCTTTTTCATAGAACAAACTTATTTTTTTTTCAGGAATCCACTCTCCATAAACCTGAAACTAATCTTGAAAAAACTTGTGTAAGGCATCCATTCTCCCTAATCCTAAAAGAAAATTTTAATTAACTTGTTGAAATAATGCAATCAACCTTATTCTCAAACTACATTTAAATCAATTTTTTGAAGTAACACACTCACCTTTTTCATAAAATGAACATATTTTGTTTTCACGAATCCACTCTCCAGAAACCTAAAACAAATCTTGAAAAAACTTGTTTAAGGCATCCATTCTCCCTAATCCTAAAAGAAAATTTTAATTAACTTCTTGAAATACTAAAAAAATCTAATCCTCAAACTACATTTAAATCAATTTTTTGAAGTAACACTCTCACCTTTTTCATAAAACTAACATATATTTTTTTTCAGGAATCCACTCTCCAGAAACCTAAAACTAATCTTAAAAAACTTATTTCAAGAACTCCAATCTTCCTAATCCTAAACGAAAATTTTAATTAACTTGTTGAAATAATTCAATCACATTTATCCTCAAACTACGTTTAAATCAACTTTTTGAAGTAACACTCTCACCTTTTTCATAGAAAAAACATATTTTTTTTTCAGGAATCCACTCTCCAGAAACCTGAAACAAATCTTGAAAAAACTTGTTTAAGGCATCCATTCTCCCTAATCCTAAAAGAAAATTTTAATTAACTTCTTGAAATACTAAAAAAAATCTTATCCTCAAACTACATTTAAATCAATTTTTTGAAGTAACACTCTCACCTTTTTCATAAAACTAAGATATATTTTTTTTCAGGAATCCACTCTCCAGAAACCTAAAACTAATCTTAAAAAACTTCTTTCAGGCATCCAATCTTCCTAATCCTAAACAAAAATTTTAATTAACTTGTTGAAATTATTCAATCACATTTATCCTCAAACTACTTTTAAATCAATTTTTTCAAGTAACACTCTCACCTTTTTCAGAGAACAAACATATTTTTTTTTCAGGAATCCACTCTCCAGAAACCTGAAACAAATCTTGAAAAAACTTGTTTAAGGCATCCATTCTCCCTAATCCTAAAAGAACATTTTAATTAACTTCTTGAAATACTAAAATAAATCTTATCCTCAAACTACATTTAAATCAATTTTTTGAAGTAACACTCTCACCTTTTTCATAAAACTAACATATATTTTTTTTCAGGAATCCACTCTCCACAAACCTAAAACTAATCTTAAAAAACTTATTTCAAGCATTCCAATCTTCCTAATACTAAACGAAAATTTTAATTAACTTGTTGAAATATTTCAATCACATTTATCCTCAAACTACGTTTAAATCAATTTTTTGAAGTAACACTCTCACCTTTTTCATAGAACAAACATATTTTTTTTTCAGGAATCCACTCTCCAGAAACCTGAAACAAATCTTGAAAAAACTTGTTTAAGGCATCCATTCTCCCTAATCCTAAAAGAACATTTTAATTAACTTTTTGAAATACTAAAAAAAATCTTATCCTCAAACTACATTTAAATCAATTTTTTGAAGTAACACTCTCACCTTTTTCATAAAACTAACATATATTTTTTTTCAGGAATCCGCTCTCCAGAAACCTGAAACAAATCTTGAAAAAACTTGTTTAAGGCATCCATTCTCCCTAATCCTAAAAGAAAATTTTAATTAACTTCTTGAAATACTAAAATAAATCTTATCCTCAAACTACATTTAAATCAATTTTTTGAAGTAACACTCTCACCTTTTTCATAAAACTAACATATATTTTTTTTCAGGAATCCGCTCTCCAGAAACCTGAAACAAATCTTGAAAAAACTTGTTTAAGGCATCCATTCTCCCTAATCCTAAAAGAAAATTTTAATTAACTTCTTGAAATACTAAAATAAATCTTATCCTCAAACTACATTTAAATCAATTTTTTGAAGTAACACTCGCACCTTTTTCATTAAACTAACATATATTTTTTCAGGAATCCACTCTCCAGAAACCTAAAACTAATCTAAAAAAACTTCTTTCAGGCATCCAATCTTCCTAATCCTAAACGAAAATTTTAATTAACTTGTTGAAATAATTCAATCACATTTATCCTCAAACTACTTTTAAATCAATTTTTTGAAGTAACACTCTCACCTTTTTCATAAAACTAACATATATTTTTTTTCAGGAATCCGCTCTCCAGAAACCTGAAACAAATCTTGAAAAAACTTGTTTAAGGCATCCATTCTGCTTAATCCTAAAAGAACATTTTAATTAACTTCTTGAAATACTAAAATAAATCTTATCCTCAAACTACATTTAAATCAATTTTTTGAAGTAACACTCGCACCTTTTTCATTAAACTAACATATATTTTTTTTCAGGAATCCACTCTCCAGAAACCTAAAACTAATCTAAAAAAACTTCTTTCAGGCATCCAATCTTCCTAATCCTAAACGAAAATTTTAATTAACTTGTTGAAATAATTCAATCACATTTATCCTCAAACTACTTTTAAATCAATTTTTTGAAGTAACACTCTCACCTTTTTCATAGAACAAACTTATTTTTTTTTCAGGAATCCACTCTCCATAAACCTGAAACTAATCTTGAAAAAACTTGTGTAAGGCATCCATTCTCCCTAATCCTAAAAGAAAATTTTAATTAACTTGTTGAAATAATGCAATCAACCTTATTCTCAAACTACATTTAAATCAATTTTTTGAAGTAACACACTCACCTTTTTCATAAAATGAACATATTTTGTTTTCACGAATCCACTCTCCAGAAACCTAAAACAAATCTTGAAAAAACTTGTTTAAGGCATCCATTCTCCCTAATCCTAAAAGAAAATTTTAATTAACTTCTTGAAATACTAAAAAAATCTAATCCTCAAACTACATTTAAATCAATTTTTTGAAGTAACACTCTCACCTTTTTCATAAAACTAACATATATTTTTTTTCAGGAATCCTCTCTCCAGAAACCTAAAACTAATCTTAAAAAACTTATTTCAAGCATTCCAATCTTCCTAATCCTAAACAAAAATTTTAATAAACTTGTTGAAATAATTCAATCACATTTATCCTCAAACTACGTTTAAATCAACTTTTTGAAGTAACACTCTCACCTTTTTCATAGAAAAAACATATTTTTTTTTCAGGAATCCACTCTCCAGAAACCTGAAACAAATCTTGAAAAAACTTGTTTAAGGCATCCATTCTCCCTAATCCTAAAAGAAAATTTTAATTAACTTCTTGAAATACTAAAAAAAATCTTATCCTCAAACTACATTTAAATCAATTTTTTGAAGTAACACTCTCACCTTTTTCATAAAACTAAGATATATTTTTTTTCAGGAATCCACTCTCCAGAAACCTAAAACTAATCTTAAAAAACTTCTTTCAGGCATCCAATCTTCCTAATCCTAAACGAAAATTTTAATTAACTTGTTGAAATTATTCAATCACATTTATCCTCAAACTACTTTTAAATCAATTTTTTCAAGTAACACTCTCACCTTTTTCAGAGAACAAACATATTTTTTTTTCAGGAATCCACTCTCCAGAAACCTGAAACAAATCTTGAAAAAACTTGTTTAAGGCATCCATTCTCCCTAATCCTAAAAGAAAATTTTAATTAACTTCTTGAAATACTAAAATAAATCTTATCCTCAAACTACATTTAGATCAATTTTTTGAAGTAACACTCTCACCTTTTTCATAAAACTAACATATATTTTTTTTCAGGAATCCGCTCTCCAGAAACCTGAAACAAATCTTAAAAAAACTTGTTTAAGGCATCCATTCTCCCTAATCCTAAAAGAAAATTTGAATTAACTTCTTGAAATACTAAAATAAATCTTATCCTCAAACTACATTTAAATCAATTTTTTGAAGTAACACTCTCACCTTTTTCATAAAACTAAGATATATTTTTTTTCAGGAATCCACTCTCCAGAAACCTAAAACTAATCTTAAAAAACTTCTTTCAGGCATCCAATCTTCCTAATCCTAAACGAAAATTTTAATTAACTTGTTGAAATAATTCAATCACATTTATCCTCAAACTACTTTTAAATCAATTTTTTCAAGTAACACTCTCACCTTTTTCATAGAACAAACATATTTTTTTTTCAGGAATCCACTCTCCAGAAACCTGAAACAAATCTTGAAAAAACTTGTTTCAGGCATCCATTCTCCCTAATCCTAAAAGAAAATTTTAATTAACTTCTTGAAATACTAAAATAAATCTTATCCTCAAACTACATTTAAATCAATTTTTTGAAGTAACACTCTCACCTTTTTCATAAAACTAACATATATTTTTTTTCAGGAATCCACTCTCCACAAACCTGAAACAAATCTTGAAAAAACTTGTTTAAGGCATCCATTCTCCCTAATCCTAAAAGAACATTGTAATTAACTTCTTGAAATACTAAAATAAATCTTATCCTCAAACTACATTTAAATCAATTTTTTGAAGTAACACTCTCACCTTTTTCATAAAACTAACATATATTTTTTTTCAGGAATCCACTCTCCACAAACCTAAAACTAATCTTAAAAAACTTATTTCAAGCATTCCAATCTTCCTAATACTAAACGAAAATTTTAATTAACTTGTTGAAATATTTCAATCACATTTATCCTCAAACTACGTTTAAATCAATTTTTTGAAGTAACACTCTCACCTTTTTCATAGAACAAACATATTTTTTTTTCAGGAATCCACTCTCCAGAAACCTGAAACAAATCTTGAAAAAACTTGTTTAAGGCATCCATTCTCCCTAATCCTAAAAGAACATTTTAATTAACTTTTTGAAATACTAAAAAAAATCTTATCCTCAAACTACATTTAAATCAATTTTTTGAAGTAACACTCTCACCTTTTTCATAAAACTAACATATATTTTTTTTCAGGAATCCACTCTCCATAAACTTGAAACAAATCTTGAAAAAACGTGTTCAAGGCATCCATTCTCCCTAATCCTAAAAGAAAATTTTAATTAACTTCTTGAAATACTAAAATAAATCTTATCCTCAAACTACATTTAAATCAATTTTTTGAAGTAACACTCTCACCTTTTTCATAAAACTAAGATATATTTTTTTTCAGGAATCCACTCTCCAGAAACCTAAAACTAATCTTAAAAAACTTCTTTCAGGCATCCAATCTTCCTAATCCTAAACGAAAATTTTAATTAACTTGTTGAAATAATTCAATCACATTTATCCTCAAACTACTTTTAAATCAATTTTTTCAAGTAACACTCTCACCTTTTTCATAAAACTAACATATATTTTTTTTCAGGAATCCACTCTCCAGAAACCTAAAACTAATCTTAAAAAACTTATTTCAAGAACTCCAATCTTCCTAATCCTAAACGAAAATTTTAATTAACTTGTTGAAATAATTCAATCACATTTATCCTCAAACTACGTTTAAATCAACTTTTTGAAGTAACACTCTCACCTTTTTCATAGAAAAAACATATTTGTTTTTCAGGAATCCACTCTCCAGAAACCTGAAACAAATCTTGAAAAAACTTGTTTAAGGCATCCATTCTCCCTAATCCTAAAAGAACATTTTAATTAACTTCTTGAAATACTAAAATAAATCTTATCCTCAAACTACATTTAAATCAATTTTTTGAAGTAACACTCGCACCTTTTTCATGAAACTAACATATATTTTTTTTCAGGAATCCACTCTCCAGAAACCTAAAACTAATCTAAAAAAACTTCTTTCAGGCATCCAATCTTCCTAATCCTAAACGAAAATTTTAATTAACTTGTTGAAATAATTCAATCACATTTATCCTCAAACTACTTTTAAATCAATTTTTTGAAGTAACACTCTCACCTTTTTCATAGAACAAACTTATTTTTTTTTCAGGAATCCACTCTCCATAAACCTGAAACTAATCTTGAAAAAACTTGTGTAAGGCATCCATTCTCCCTAATCCTAAAAGAAAATTTTAATTAACTTGTTGAAATAATGCAATCAACCTTATTCTCAAACTACATTTAAATCAATTTTTTGAAGTAACACACTCACCTTTTTCATAAAATGAACATATTTTGTTTTCACGAATCCACTCTCCAGAAACCTAAAACAAATCTTGAAAAAACTTGTTTAAGGCATCCATTCTCCCTAATCCTAAAAGAAAATTTTAATTAACTTCTTGAAATACTAAAAAAATCTAATCCTCAAACTACATTTAAATCAATTTTTTGAAGTAACACTCTCACCTTTTTCATAAAACTAACATATATTTTTTTTCAGGAATCCACTCTCCAGAAACCTAAAACTAATCTTAAAAAACTTATTTCAAGAACTCCAATCTTCCTAATCCTAAACGAAAATTTTAATTAACTTGTTGAAATAATTCAATCACATTTATCCTCAAACTACGTTTAAATCAACTTTTTGAAGTAACACTCTCACCTTTTTCATAGAAAAAACATATTTTTTTTTCAGGAATCCACTCTCCAGAAACCTGAAACAAATCTTGAAAAAACTTGTTTAAGGCATCCATTCTCCCTAATCCTAAAAGAAAATTTTAATTAACTTCTTGAAATACTAAAAAAAATCTTATCCTCAAACTACATTTAAATCAATTTTTTGAAGTAACACTCTCACCTTTTTCATAAAACTAACATATATTTTTTTTCAGGAATCCACTCTCCACAAACCTAAAACTAATCTTAAAAAACTTATTTCAAGCATTCCAATCTTCCTAATACTAAACGAAAATTTTAATTAACTTGTTGAAATATTTCAATCACATTTATCCTCAAACTACGTTTAAATCAATTTTTTGAAGTAACACTCTCACCTTTTTCATAGAACAAACATATTTTTTTTTCAGGAATCCACTCTCCATAAACCTGAAACTAATCTTGAAAAAACTTGTGTAAGGCATCCATTCTCCCTAATCCTAAAAGAAAATTTTAATTAACTTGTTGAAATAATGCAATCAACCTTATTCTCAAACTACATTTAAATCAATTTTTTGAAGTAACACACTCACCTTTTTCATAAAATGAACATATTTTGTTTTCACGAATCCACTCTCCAGAAACCTAAAACAAATCTTGAAAAAACTTGTTTAAGGCATCCATTCTCCCTAATCCTAAAAGAAAATTTTAATTAACTTCTTGAAATACTAAAAAAATCTAATCCTCAAACTACATTTAAATCAATTTTTTGAAGTAACACTCTCACCTTTTTCATAAAACTAAGATATATTTTTTTTCAGGAATCCACTCTCCAGAAACCTAAAACTAATCTTAAAAAACTTCTTTCAGGCATCCAATCTTCCTAATCCTAAACGAAAATTTTAATTAACTTGTTGAAATAATTCAATCACATTTATCCTCAAACTACTTTTAAATCAATTTTTTCAAGTAACACTCTCACCTTTTTCATAGAACAAACATATTTTTTTTTCAGGAATCCACTCTCCAGAAACCTGAAACAAATCTTGAAAAAACTTGTTTAAGGCATCCATTCTCCCTAACCCTAAAAGAAAATTTTAATTAACTTCTTGAAATACTAAAATAAATCTTATCCTCAAACTACATTTAAATCAATTTTTTGAAGTAACACTCTCACCTTTTTTATAAAACTAACATATATTTTTTTTCAGGAATCCGCTCTCCAGAAACCTGAAACAAATCTTGAAAAAACTTGTTTAAGGCATCCATTCTGCCTAATCCTAAAAGAACATTTTAATTAACTTCTTGAAATACTAAAATAAATCTTATCCTCAAACTACATTTAAATCAATTTTTTGAAGTAACACTCGCACCTTTTTCATTAAACTAACATATATTTTTTTTCAGGAATCCACTCTCAAGAAACCTAAAACTAATCTAAAAAAACTTCTTTCAGGCATCCAATCTTCCTAATCCTAAACGAAAATTTTAATTAACTTGTTGAAATAATTCAATCACATTTATCCTCAAACTACTTTTAAATCAATTTTTTGAAGTAACACTCTCACCTTTTTCATAGAACAAACTTATTTTTTTTTCAGGAATCCACTCTCCATAAACCTGAAACTAATCTTGAAAAAACTTGTGTAAGGCATCCATTCTCCCTAATCCTAAAAGAAAATTTTAATTAACTTGTTGAAATAATGCAATCAACCTTATTCTCAAACTACATTTAAATCAATTTTTTGAAGTAACACACTCACCTTTTTCATAAAATGAACATATTTTGTTTTCACGAATCCACTCTCCAGAAACCTAAAACAAATCTTGAAAAAACTTGTTTAAGGCATCCATTCTCCCTAATCCTAAAAGAAAATTTTAATTAACTTCTTGAAATACTAAAAAAATCTAATCCTCAAACTACATTTAAATCAATTTTTTGAAGTAACACTCTCACCTTTTTCATAAAACTAACATATATTTTTTTTCAGGAATCCACTCTCCAGAAACCTAAAACTAATCTTAAAAAACTTATTTCAAGAACTCCAATCTTCCTAATCCTAAACGAAAATTTTAATTAACTTGTTGAAATAATTCAATCACATTTATCCTCAAACTACGTTTAAATCAACTTTTTGAAGTAACACTCTCACCTTTTTCATAGAAAAAACATATTTTTTTTTCAGGAATCCACTCTCCAGAAACCTGAAACAAATCTTGAAAAAACTTGTTTAAGGCATCCATTCTCCCTAATCCTAAAAGAAAATTTTAATTAACTTCTTGAAATACTAAAAAAAATCTTATCCTCAAACTACATTTAAATCAATTTTTTGAAGTAACACTCTCACCTTTTTCATAAAACTAAGATATATTTTTTTTCAGGAATCCACTCTCCAGAAACCTAAAACTAATCTTAAAAAACTTCTTTCAGGCATCCAATCTTCCTAATCCTAAACAAAAATTTTAATTAACTTGTTGAAATTATTCAATCACATTTATCCTCAAACTACTTTTAAATCAATTTTTTCAAGTAACACTCTCACCTTTTTCAGAGAACAAACATATTTTTTTTTCAGGAATCCACTCTCCAGAAACCTGAAACAAATCTTGAAAAAACTTGTTTAAGGCATCCATTCTCCCTAATCCTAAAAGAAAATTTTAATTAACTTCTTGAAATACTAAAATAAATCTTATCCTCAAACTACATTTAAATCAATTTTTTGAAGTAACACTCTCACCTTTTTCATAAAACTAACATATATTTTTTTTCAGGAATCCGCTCTCCAGAAACCTGAAACAAATCTTAAAAAAACTTGTTTAAGGCATCCATTCTCCCTAATCCTAAAAGAAAATTTGAATTAACTTCTTGAAATACTAAAATAAATCTTATCCTCAAACTACATTTAAATCAATTTTTTGAAGTAACACTCTCACCTTTTTCATAAAACTAAGATATATTTTTTTTCAGGAATCCACTCTCCAGAAACCTAAAACTAATCTTAAAAAACTTCTTTCAGGCATCCAATCTTCCTAATCCTAAACGAAAATTTTAATTAACTTGTTGAAATAATTCAATCACATTTATCCTCAAACTACTTTTAAATCAATTTTTTCAAGTAACACTCTCACCTTTTTCATAGAACAAACATATTTTTTTTTTCAGGAATCCACTCTCCAGAAACCTGAAACAAATCTTGAAAAAACTTGTTTAAGGCATCCATTCTCCCTAATCCTAAAAGAAAATTTTAATTAACTTCTTGAAATACTAAAATAAATCTTATCCTCAAACTACATTTAAATCAATTTTTTGAAGTAACACTCTCACCTTTTTCATAAAACTAACATATATTTTTTTTCAGGAATCCGCTCTCCAGAAACCTGAAACAAATCTTGAAAAAACTTGTTTAAGGCATCCATTCTCCCTAATCCTAAAAGAACATTTTAATTAACTTCTTGAAATACTAAAATAAATCTTATCCTCAAACTACATTTAAATCAATTTTTTGAAGTAACACTCGCACCTTTTTCATTAAACTAACATATATTTTTTTTCAGGAATCCACTCTCCAGAAACCTAAAACTAATCTAAAAAAACTTCTTTCAGGCATCCAATCTTCCTAATCCTAAACGAAAATTTTAATTAACTTGTTGAAATAATTCAATCACATTTATCCTCAAACTACTTTTAAATCAATTTTTTGAAGTAACACTCTCACCTTTTTCATAAAACAAACGTATTTTTTTTTCAGGAATCCACTCTCCATAAACCTGAAACTAATCTTGAAAAAACTTGTGTAAGGCATCCATTCTCCCTAATCCTAAAAGAAAATTTTAATTAACTTGTTGAAATAATGCAATCAACCTTATTCTCAAACTACATTTAAATCAATTTTTTGAAGTAACACACTCACCTTTTTCATAAAATGAACATATTTTGTTTTCACGAATCCACTCTCCAGAAACCTAAAACAAATCTTGAAAAAACTTGTTTAAGGCATCCATTCTCCCTAATCCTAAAAGAAAATTTTAATTAACTTCTTGAAATACTAAAAAAATCTAATCCTCAAACTACATTTAAATCAATTTTTTGAAGTAACACTCTCACCTTTTTCATAAAACTAACATATATTTTTTTTCAGGAATCCACTCTCCAGAAACCTAAAACTAATCTTAAAAAACTTATTTCAAGCATTCCAATCTTCCTAATCCTAAACGAAAATTTTAATTAACTTGTTGAAATAATTCAATCACATTTATCCTCAAACTACTTTTAAATCAATTTTTTCAAGTAACACTCTCACCTTTTTCATAGAACAAACATATTTTTTTTTTCAGGAATCCACTCTCCAGAAACCTGAAACAAATCTTGAAAAAACTTGTTTCAGGCATCCATTCTCCCTAATCCTAAAAGAAAATTTTAATTAACTTCTTGAAATACTAAAATAAATCTTATCCTCAAACTACATTTAAATCAATTTTTTGAAGTAACACTCTCATCTTTTTCATAAAACTAACATATATTTTTTTTCAGGAATCCGCTCTCCAGAAACCTGAAACAAATCTTGAAAAAACTTGTTTAAGGCATCCATTCTCCCTAATCCTAACAGAAAATTTTAATTAACTTCTTGAAATACTAAAAAAAATCTTATCCTCAAACTACATTTAAATCAATTTTTTGAAGTAACACTCTCACCTTTTTCATAAAACTAACATATATTTTTTTTCAGGAATCCGCTCTCCAGAAACCTGAAACAAATCTTGAAAAAACTTGTTTAAGGCATCCATTCTCCCTAATCCTAAAAGAACATTTTAATTAATTTTTTGAAATACTAAAATAAATCTTATCCTCAAACTACATTTAAATCAATTTTTTGAAGTAACACTCGCACCTTTTTCATTAAACTAACATATATTTTTTTTCAGGAATCCACTCTCCAGAAACCTAAAACTAATCTAAAAAAACTTCTTTCAGGCATCCAATCTTCCTAATCCTAAACGAAAATTTTAATTAACTTGTTGAAATAATTCAATCACATTTATCCTCAAACTACTTTTAAATCAATTTTTTGAAGTAACACTCTCACCTTTTTCATAAAACAAATGTATTTTTTTTTCAGGAATCCACTCTCCATAAACCTGAAACTAATCTTGAAAAAACTTGTGTAAGGCATCCATTCTCCCTAATCCTAAAAGAAAATTTTAATTAACTTGTTGAAATAATGCAATCAACCTTATTCTCAAACTACATTTAAATCAATTTTTTGAAGTAACACACTCACCTTTTTCATAAAATGAACATATTTTGTTTTCACGAATCCACTCTCCAGAAACCTAAAACAAATCTTGAAAAAACTTGTTTAAGGCATCCATTCTCCCTAATCCTAAAAGAAAATTTTAATTAACTTCTTGAAATACTAAAATAAATCTTATCCTCAAACTACATATAAATCAATTTTTTGAAGTAACACTCTCATCTTTTTCATAAAACTAACATATATTTTTTTTTCAGGAATCCGCTCTCCAGAAACCTGAAACAAATCTTGAAAAAACTTGTTTAAGGCATCCATTCTCCCTAATCCTAACAGAAAATTTTAATTAACTTCTTGAAATACTAAAATAAATCTTATCCTCAAACTACATTTAAATCAATTTTTTGAAGTAACACTCTCACCTTTTTCATAAAACTAACATATATTTTTTTTCAGGAATCCGCTCTCCAGAAACCTGAAACAAATCTTGAAAAAACTTGTTTAAGGCATCCATTCTCCCTAATCCTAAAAGAACATTTTAATTAATTTTTTGAAATACTAAAATAAATCTTATCCTCAAACTACATTTAAATCAATTTTTTGAAGTAACACTCGCACCTTTTTCATTAAACTAACATATATTTTTTTTCAGGAATCCACTCTCCAGAAACCTAAAACTAATCTAAAAAAACTTCTTTCAGGCATCCAATCTTCCTAATCCTAAACGAAAATTTTAATTAACTTGTTGAAATAATTCAATCACATTTATCCTCAAACTACTTTTAAATCAATTTTTTGAAGTAACACTCTCACCTTTTTCATAAAACAAACGTATTTTTTTTTCAGGAATCCACTCTCCATAAACCTGAAACTAATCTTGAAAAAACTTGTGTAAGGCATCCATTCTCCCTAATCCTAAAAGAAAATTGTAATTAACTTGTTGAAATAATGCAATCAACCTTATTCTCAAACTACATTTAAATCAATTTTTTGAAGTAACACACTCACCTTTTTCATAAAATGAACATATTTTGTTTTCACGAATCCACTCTCCAGAAACCTAAAACAAATCTTGAAAAAACTTGTTTAAGGCATCCATTCTCCCTAATCCTAAAAGAAAATTTTAATTAACTTCTTGAAATACTAAAAAAATCTAATCCTCAAACTACATTTAAATCAATTTTTTGAAGTAACACTCTCACCTTTTTCATAAAACTAACATATATTTTTTTTCAGGAATCCACTCTCCAGAAACCTAAAACTAATCTTAAAAAACTTATTTCAAGCATTCCAATCTTCCTAATCCTAAACGAAAATTTTAATTAACTTGTTGAAATAATTCAATCACATTTATCCTCAAACTACGTTTAAATCAACTTTTTGAAGTAACACTCTCACCTTTTTCATAGAAAAAACATATTTTTTTTTCAGGAATCCACTCTCCAGAAACCTGAAACAAATCTTGAAAAAACTTGTTTAAGGCATCCATTCTCCCTAATCCTAAAAGAAAATTTTAATTAACTTCTTGAAATACTAAAAAAAATCTTATCCTCAAACTACATTTAAATCAATTTTTTGAAGTAACACTCTCACCTTTTTCATAAAACTAAGATATATTTTTTTTCAGGAATCCACTCTCCAGAAACCTAAAACTAATCTTAAAAAACTTCTTTCAGGCATCCAATCTTCCTAATCCTAAACGAAAATTTTAATTAACTTGTTGAAATTATTCAATCACATTTATCCTCAAACTACTTTTAAATCAATTTTTTCAAGTAACACTCTCACCTTTTTCAGAGAACAAACATATTTTTTTTTTCAGGAATCCACTCTCCAGAAACCTGAAACAAATCTTGAAAAAACTTGTTTCAGGCATCCATTCTCCCTAATCCTAAAAGAAAATTTTAATTAACTTCTTGAAATACTAAAATAAATCTTATCCTCAAACTACATTTAAATAAATTTTTTGAAGTAACACTCTCACCTTTTTCATAAAACTAACATATATTTTTTTTCAGGAATCCGCTCTCCAGAAACCTGAAACAAATCTTGAAAAAACTTGTTTAAGGCATCCATTCTCCCTAATCCTAAAAGAAAATTTGAATTAACTTCTTGAAATACTAAAATAAATCTTATCCTCAAACTACATTTAAATCAATTTTTTGAAGTAACACTCTCACCTTTTTCATAAAACTAAGATATATTTTGTTTCAGGAATCCACTCTCCAGAAACCTAAAACTAATCTTAAAAAACTTCTTTCAGGCATCCAATCTTCCTAATCCTAAAAGAAAATTTTAATTAACTTGTTGAAATAATTCAATCACATTTATCCTCAAACTACTTTTAAATCAATTTTTTCAAGTAACACTCTCACCTTTTTCATAGAACAAACATTTTTTTTTTTTTCAGGAATCCACTCTCCAGAAACCTGAAACAAATCTTGAAAAAACTTGTTTCAGGCATCCATTCTCCCTAATCCTAAAAGAAAATTTTAATTAACTTCTTGAAATACTAAAATAAATCTTATCCTCAAACTACATTTAAATCAATTTTTTGAAGTAACACTCTCACCTTTTTCATAAAACTAACATATATTTTTTTCAGGAATCCGCTCTCCAGAAACCTGAAACAAATCTTGAAAAAACTTGTTTAAGGCATCCACTCTCCCTAATCCTAAAAGAAAATTTTAATTAACTTCTTGAAATACTAAAATAAATCTTATCCTCAAACTACATTTAAATCAATTTTTTGAAGTAACACTCTCACCTTTTTCATAAAACTAACATATATTTTTTTTCAGGAATCCGCTCTCCAGAAACCTGAAACAAATCTTGAAAAAACTTGTTTAAGGCATCCATTCTCCCTAATCCTAAAAGAACATTTTAATTAACTTCTTGAAATACTAAAATAAATCTTATCCTCAAACTACATTTAAATCAATTTTTGGAAGTAACACTCGCACCTTTTTCATTAAACTAACATATATTTTTTTTCAGGAATCCACTCTCCAGAAACCTAAAACTAATCTAAAAAAACTTCTTTCAGGCATCCAATCTTCCTAATCCTAAACGAAAATTTTAATTAATTGTTGAAATAATTCAATCACATTTATCCTCAAATTACTTTTAAATCAATTTTTTGAAGTAACACTCTCACCTTTTTCATAGAACAAACGTATTTTTTTTTCAGGAATCCACTCTCCATAAACCTGAAACTAATCTTGAAAAAACTTGTGTAAGGCATCCATTCTCCCTAATCCTAAAAGAAAATTTTAATTAACTTGTTGAAATAATGCAATCAACCTTATTCTCAAACTACATTTAAATCAATTTTTTGAAGTAACACACTCACCTTTTTCATAAAATGAACATATTTTGTTTTCACGAATCCACCGTCCAGAAACCTAAAACAAATCTTGAAAAAACTTGTTTAAGGCATCCATTCTCCCTAATCCTAAAAGAAAATTTTAATTAACTTCTTGAAATACTAAAAAAATCTAATCCTCAAACTACATTTAAATCAATTTTTGGAAGTAACACTCGCACCTTTTTCATAAAACTAACATATATTTTTTTTCAGGAATCCACTTTCCAGAAACCTAAAACTAATCTTAAAAAACTTATTTCAAGCATTCCAATCTTCCTAATCCTAAAAGAAAATTTTAATTAACTTGTTGAAATAATGCAATCAACCTTATTCTCAAACTACATTTAAATCAATTTTTTGAAGTAACACACTCACCTTTTTCATAAAATGAACATATTTTGTTTTCACGAATCCACCGTCCAGAAACCTAAAACAAATCTTGAAAAAACTTGTTTAAGGCATCCATTCTCCCTAATCCTAAAAGAAAATTTTAATTAACTTCTTGAAATACTAAAAAAATCTAATCCTCAAACTACATTTAAATCAATTTTTGGAAGTAACACTCGCACCTTTTTCATAAAACTAACATATATTTTTTTTCAGGAATCCACTCTCCATAAACTTGAAACAAATCTTGAAAAAACGTGTTTAAGGCATCCATTCTCCCTAATCCTAAAAGAAAATTTTAATTAACTTCTTGAAATACTAAAATAAATCTTATCCTCAAACTACATTTAAATCAATTTTTTGAAGTAACACTCTCACCTTTTTCATAAAACTAAGATATATTTTTTTTCAGGAATCCACTCTCCAGAAACCTAAAACTAATCTTAAAAAACTTCTTTCAGGCATCCAATCTTCCTAATCCTAAACGAAAATTTTAATTAACTTGTTGAAATAATTCAATCACATTTATCCTCAAACTACTTTTAAATCAATTTTTACAAGTAACACTCTCACCTTTTTCATAGAACAAACATATTTTTTTTTCAGGAATCCACTCTCCAGAAACCTGAAACAAATCTTGAAAAAACTTGTTTAAGGCATCCATTCTCCCTAACCCTAAAAGAAAATTTTAATTAACTTCTTGAAATACTAAAATAAATCTTATCCTCAAACTACATTTAAATCAATTTTTTGAAGTAACACTCTCACCTTTTTCATAAAACTAACATATATTTTTTTTCAGGAATCCGCTCTCCAGAAACCTGAAACAAATCTTGAAAAAACTTGTTTAAGGCATCCATTCTGCTTAATCCTAAAAGAACATTTTAATTAACTTCTTGAAATACTAAAATAAATCTTATCCTCAAACTACATTTAAATCAATTTTTTGAAGTAACACTCGCACCTTTTTCATTAAACTAACATATATTTCTTTTCAGGAATCCACTCTCCAGAAACCTAAAACTAATCTAAAAAAACTTCTTTCAGGCATCCAATCTTCCTAATCCTAAACGAAAATTTTAATTAACTTGTTGAAATAATTCAATCACATTTATCCTCAAACTACTTTTAAATCAATTTTTTGAAGTAACACTCTCACCTTTTTCATAGAACAAACTTATTTTTTTTTCAGGAATCCACTCTCCATAAACCTGAAACTAATCTTGAAAAAACTTGTGTAAGGCATCCATTCTCCCTAATCCTAAAAGAAAATTTTAATTAACTTGTTGAAATAATGCAATCAACCTTATTCTCAAACTACATTTAAATCAATTTTTTGAAGTAACACACTCACCTTTTTCATAAAATGAACATATTTTGTTTTCACGAATCCACTCTCCAGAAACCTAAAACAAATCTTGAAAAAACTTGTTTAAGGCATCCATTCTCCCTAATCCTAAAAGAAAATTTTAATTAACTTCTTGAAATACTAAAAAAATCTAATCCTCAAACTACATTTAAATCAATTTTTTGAAGTAACACTCTCACCTTTTTCATAAAACTAACATATATTTTTTTTCAGGAATCCACTCTCCAGAAACCTAAAACTAATCTTAAAAAACTTATTTCAAGCATTCCAATCTTCCTAATCCTAAACGAAAATTTTAATTAACTTGTTGAAATAATTCAATCACATTTATCCTCAAACTACGTTTAAATCAACTTTTTGAAGTAACACTCTCACCTTTTTCATAGAAAAAACATATTTTTTTTTCAGGAATCCACTCTCCAGAAACCTGAAACAAATCTTGAAAAAACTTGTTTAAGGCATCCATTCTCCCTAATCCTAAAAGAAAATTTTAATTAACTTCTTGAAATACTAAAAAAAATCTTATCCTCAAACTACATTTAAATCAATTTTTTGAAGTAACACTCTCACCTTTTTCATAAAACTAAGATATATTTTTTTTCAGGAATCCACTCTCCAGAAACCTAAAACTAATCTTAAAAAACTTCTTTCAGGCATCCAATCTTCCTAATCCTAAACGAAAATTTTAATTAACTTGTTGAAATTATTCAATCACATTTATCCTCAAACTACTTTTAAATCAATTTTTTCAAGTAACACTCTCACCTTTTTCAGAGAACAAACATATTTTTTTTTCAGGAATCCACTCTCCAGAAACCTGAAACAAATCTTGAAAAAACTTGTTTAAGGCATCCATTCTCCCTAATCCTAAAAGAACATTTTAATTAACTTTTTGAAATACTAAAAAAAATCTTATCCTCAAACTACATTTAAATCAATTTTTTGAAGTAACACTCTCACCTTTTTCATAAAACTAACATATATTTTTTTTCAGGAATCCACTCTCCATAAACTTGAAACAAATCTTGAAAAAACTTGTTTAAGGCATCCATTCTCCCTAATCCTAAAAGAAAATTTTAATTAACTTCTTGAAATACTAAAATAAATCTTATCCTCAAACTACATTTAAATCAATTTTTTGAAGTAACACTCTCACCTTTTTCATAAAACTAAGATATATTTTTTTTCAGGAATCCACTCTCCAGAAACCTAAAACTAATCTTAAAAAACTTCTTTCAGGCATCCAATCTTCCTAATCCTAAACGAAAATTTTAATTAACTTGTTGAAATAATTCAATCACATTTATCCTCAAACTACTTTTAAATCAATTTTTTCAAGTAACACTCTCACCTTTTTCATAGAACAAACATATTTTTTTTTCAGGAATCCACTCTCCAGAAACCTGAAACAAATCTTGAAAAAACTTGTTTAAGGCATCCATTCTCCCTAACCCTAAAAGAAAATTTTAATTAACTTCTTGAAATACTAAAATAAATCTTATCCTCAAACTACATTTAAATCAATTTTTTGAAGTAACACTCTCACCTTTTTCATAAAACTAACATATATTTTTTTTCAGGAATCCGCTCTCCAGAAACCTGAAACAAATCTTGAAAAAACTTGTTTAAGGCATCCATTCTGCCTAATCCTAAAAGAACATTTTAATTAACTTCTTGAAATACTAAAATAAATCTTATCCTCAAACTACATTTAAATCAATTTTTTGAAGTAACACTCGCACCTTTTTCATTAAACTAACATATATTTTTTTTCAGGAATCCACTCTCCAGAAACCTAAAACTAATCTAAAAAAACTTCTTTCAGGCATCCAATCTTCCTAATCCTAAACGAAAATTTTAATTAACTTGTTGAAATAATTCAATCACATTTATCCTCAAACTACTTTTAAATCAATTTTTTGAAGTAACACTCTCACCTTTTTCATAGAACAAACTTATTTTTTTTTCAGGAATCCACTCTCCATAAACCTGAAACTAATCTTGAAAAAACTTGTGTAAGGCATCCATTCTCCCTAATCCTAAAAGAAAATTTTAATTAACTTGTTGAAATAATGCAATCAACCTTATTCTCAAACTACATTTAAATCAATTTTTTGAAGTAACACACTCACCTTTTTCATAAAATGAACATATTTTGTTTTCACGAATCCACTCTCCAGAAACCTAAAACAAATCTTGAAAAAACTTGTTTAAGGCATCCATTCTCCCTAATCCTAAAAGAAAATTTTAATTAACTTCTTGAAATACTAAAAAAATCTAATCCTCAAACTACATTTAAATCAATTTTTTGAAGTAACACTCTCACCTTTTTCATAAAACTAACATATATTTTTTTTCAGGAATCCACTCTCCAGAAACCTAAAACTAATCTTAAAAAACTTATTTCAAGAACTCCAATCTTCCTAATCCTAAACGAAAATTTTAATTAACTTGTTGAAATAATTCAATCACATTTATCCTCAAACTACGTTTAAATCAACTTTTTGAAGTAACACTCTCACCTTTTTCATAGAAAAAACATATTTTTTTTTCAGGAATCCACTCTCCAGAAACCTGAAACAAATCTTGAAAAAACTTGTTTAAGGCATCCATTCTCCCTAATCCTAAAAGAAAATTTTAATTAACTTCTTGAAATACTAAAAAAAATCTTATCCTCAAACTACATTTAAATCAATTTTTTGAAGTAACACTCTCACCTTTTTCATAAAACTAAGATATATTTTTTTTCAGGAATCCACTCTCCAGAAACCTAAAACTAATCTTAAAAAACTTCTTTCAGGCATCCAATCTTCCTAATCCTAAACAAAAATTTTAATTAACTTGTTGAAATTATTCAATCACATTTATCCTCAAACTACTTTTAAATCAATTTTTTCAAGTAACACTCTCACCTTTTTCAGAGAACAAACATATTTTTTTTTCAGGAATCCACTCTCCAGAAACCTGAAACAAATCTTGAAAAAACTTGTTTAAGGCATCCATTCTCCCTAATCCTAAAAGAACATTTTAATTAACTTCTTGAAATACTAAAATAAATCTTATCCTCAAACTACATTTAAATCAATTTTTTGAAGTAACACTCTCACCTTTTTCATAAAACTAACATATATTTTTTTTCAGGAATCCACTCTCCACAAACCTAAAACTAATCTTAAAAAACTTATTTCAAGCATTCCAATCTTCCTAATACTAAACGAAAATTTTAATTAACTTGTTGAAATATTTCAATCACATTTATCCTCAAACTACGTTTAAATCAATTTTTTGAAGTAACACTCTCACCTTTTTCATAGAACAAACATATTTTTTTTTCAGGAATCCACTCTCCAGAAACCTGAAACAAATCTTGAAAAAACTTGTTTAAGGCATCCATTCTCCCTAATCCTAAAAGAACATTTTAATTAACTTTTTGAAATACTAAAAAAAATCTTATCCTCAAACTACATTTAAATCAATTTTTTGAAGTAACACTCTCACCTTTTTCATAAAACTAACATATATTTTTTTTCAGGAATCCGCTCTCCAGAAACCTGAAACAAATCTTGAAAAAACTTGTTTAAGGCATCCATTCTCCCTAATCCTAAAAGAAAATTTTAATTAACTTCTTGAAATACTAAAATAAATCTTATCCTCAAACTACATTTAAATCAATTTTTTGAAGTAACACTCTCACCTTTTTCATAAAACTAACATATATTTTTTTTCAGGAATCCGCTCTCCAGAAACCTGAAACAAATCTTGAAAAAACTTGTTTAAGGCATCCATTCTCCCTAATCCTAAAAGAAAATTTTAATTAACTTCTTGAAATACTAAAATAAATCTTATCCTCAAACTACATTTAAATCAATTTTTTGAAGTAACACTCGCACCTTTTTCATTAAACTAACATATATTTTTTCAGGAATCCACTCTCCAGAAACCTAAAACTAATCTAAAAAAACTTCTTTCAGGCATCCAATCTTCCTAATCCTAAACGAAAATTTTAATTAACTTGTTGAAATAATTCAATCACATTTATCCTCAAACTACTTTTAAATCAATTTTTTGAAGTAACACTCTCACCTTTTTCATAAAACTAACATATATTTTTTTTCAGGAATCCGCTCTCCAGAAACCTGAAACAAATCTTGAAAAAACTTGTTTAAGGCATCCATTCTGCTTAATCCTAAAAGAACATTTTAATTAACTTCTTGAAATACTAAAATAAATCTTATCCTCAAACTACATTTAAATCAATTTTTTGAAGTAACACTCGCACCTTTTTCATTAAACTAACATATATTTTTTTTCAGGAATCCACTCTCCAGAAACCTAAAACTAATCTAAAAAAACTTCTTTCAGGCATCCAATCTTCCTAATCCTAAACGAAAATTTTAATTAACTTGTTGAAATAATTCAATCACATTTATCCTCAAACTACTTTTAAATCAATTTTTTGAAGTAACACTCTCACCTTTTTCATAGAACAAACTTATTTTTTTTTCAGGAATCCACTCTCCATAAACCTGAAACTAATCTTGAAAAAACTTGTGTAAGGCATCCATTCTCCCTAATCCTAAAAGAAAATTTTAATTAACTTGTTGAAATAATGCAATCAACCTTATTCTCAAACTACATTTAAATCAATTTTTTGAAGTAACACACTCACCTTTTTCATAAAATGAACATATTTTGTTTTCACGAATCCACTCTCCAGAAACCTAAAACAAATCTTGAAAAAACTTGTTTAAGGCATCCATTCTCCCTAATCCTAAAAGAAAATTTTAATTAACTTCTTGAAATACTAAAAAAATCTAATCCTCAAACTACATTTAAATCAATTTTTTGAAGTAACACTCTCACCTTTTTCATAAAACTAACATATATTTTTTTTCAGGAATCCTCTCTCCAGAAACCTAAAACTAATCTTAAAAAACTTATTTCAAGCATTCCAATCTTCCTAATCCTAAACAAAAATTTTAATAAACTTGTTGAAATAATTCAATCACATTTATCCTCAAACTACGTTTAAATCAACTTTTTGAAGTAACACTCTCACCTTTTTCATAGAAAAAACATATTTTTTTTTCAGGAATCCACTCTCCAGAAACCTGAAACAAATCTTGAAAAAACTTGTTTAAGGCATCCATTCTCCCTAATCCTAAAAGAAAATTTTAATTAACTTCTTGAAATACTAAAAAAAATCTTATCCTCAAACTACATTTAAATCAATTTTTTGAAGTAACACTCTCACCTTTTTCATAAAACTAAGATATATTTTTTTTCAGGAATCCACTCTCCAGAAACCTAAAACTAATCTTAAAAAACTTCTTTCAGGCATCCAATCTTCCTAATCCTAAACGAAAATTTTAATTAACTTGTTGAAATTATTCAATCACATTTATCCTCAAACTACTTTTAAATCAATTTTTTCAAGTAACACTCTCACCTTTTTCAGAGAACAAACATATTTTTTTTTCAGGAATCCACTCTCCAGAAACCTGAAACAAATCTTGAAAAAACTTGTTTAAGGCATCCATTCTCCCTAATCCTAAAAGAAAATTTTAATTAACTTCTTGAAATACTAAAATAAATCTTATCCTCAAACTACATTTAGATCAATTTTTTGAAGTAACACTCTCACCTTTTTCATAAAACTAACATATATTTTTTTTCAGGAATCCGCTCTCCAGAAACCTGAAACAAATCTTAAAAAAACTTGTTTAAGGCATCCATTCTCCCTAATCCTAAAAGAAAATTTGAATTAACTTCTTGAAATACTAAAATAAATCTTATCCTCAAACTACATTTAAATCAATTTTTTGAAGTAACACTCTCACCTTTTTCATAAAACTAAGATATATTTTTTTTCAGGAATCCACTCTCCAGAAACCTAAAACTAATCTTAAAAAACTTCTTTCAGGCATCCAATCTTCCTAATCCTAAACGAAAATTTTAATTAACTTGTTGAAATAATTCAATCACATTTATCCTCAAACTACTTTTAAATCAATTTTTTCAAGTAACACTCTCACCTTTTTCATAGAACAAACATATTTTTTTTTCAGGAATCCACTCTCCAGAAACCTGAAACAAATCTTGAAAAAACTTGTTTCAGGCATCCATTCTCCCTAATCCTAAAAGAAAATTTTAATTAACTTCTTGAAATACTAAAATAAATCTTATCCTCAAACTACATTTAAATCAATTTTTTGAAGTAACACTCTCACCTTTTTCATAAAACTAACATATATTTTTTTTCAGGAATCCACTCTCCACAAACCTGAAACAAATCTTGAAAAAACTTGTTTAAGGCATCCATTCTCCCTAATCCTAAAAGAACATTGTAATTAACTTCTTGAAATACTAAAATAAATCTTATCCTCAAACTACATTTAAATCAATTTTTTGAAGTAACACTCTCACCTTTTTCATAAAACTAACATATATTTTTTTTCAGGAATCCACTCTCCACAAACCTAAAACTAATCTTAAAAAACTTATTTCAAGCATTCCAATCTTCCTAATACTAAACGAAAATTTTAATTAACTTGTTGAAATATTTCAATCACATTTATCCTCAAACTACGTTTAAATCAATTTTTTGAAGTAACACTCTCACCTTTTTCATAGAACAAACATATTTTTTTTTCAGGAATCCACTCTCCAGAAACCTGAAACAAATCTTGAAAAAACTTGTTTAAGGCATCCATTCTCCCTAATCCTAAAAGAACATTTTAATTAACTTTTTGAAATACTAAAAAAAATCTTATCCTCAAACTACATTTAAATCAATTTTTTGAAGTAACACTCTCACCTTTTTCATAAAACTAACATATATTTTTTTTCAGGAATCCACTCTCCATAAACTTGAAACAAATCTTGAAAAAACGTGTTCAAGGCATCCATTCTCCCTAATCCTAAAAGAAAATTTTAATTAACTTCTTGAAATACTAAAATAAATCTTATCCTCAAACTACATTTAAATCAATTTTTTGAAGTAACACTCTCACCTTTTTCATAAAACTAAGATATATTTTTTTTCAGGAATCCACTCTCCAGAAACCTAAAACTAATCTTAAAAAACTTCTTTCAGGCATCCAATCTTCCTAATCCTAAACGAAAATTTTAATTAACTTGTTGAAATAATTCAATCACATTTATCCTCAAACTACTTTTAAATCAATTTTTTCAAGTAACACTCTCACCTTTTTCATAAAACTAACATATATTTTTTTTCAGGAATCCACTCTCCAGAAACCTAAAACTAATCTTAAAAAACTTATTTCAAGAACTCCAATCTTCCTAATCCTAAACGAAAATTTTAATTAACTTGTTGAAATAATTCAATCACATTTATCCTCAAACTACGTTTAAATCAACTTTTTGAAGTAACACTCTCACCTTTTTCATAGAAAAAACATATTTGTTTTTCAGGAATCCACTCTCCAGAAACCTGAAACAAATCTTGAAAAAACTTGTTTAAGGCATCCATTCTCCCTAATCCTAAAAGAACATTTTAATTAACTTCTTGAAATACTAAAATAAATCTTATCCTCAAACTACATTTAAATCAATTTTTTGAAGTAACACTCGCACCTTTTTCATGAAACTAACATATATTTTTTTTCAGGAATCCACTCTCCAGAAACCTAAAACTAATCTAAAAAAACTTCTTTCAGGCATCCAATCTTCCTAATCCTAAACGAAAATTTTAATTAACTTGTTGAAATAATTCAATCACATTTATCCTCAAACTACTTTTAAATCAATTTTTTGAAGTAACACTCTCACCTTTTTCATAGAACAAACTTATTTTTTTTTCAGGAATCCACTCTCCATAAACCTGAAACTAATCTTGAAAAAACTTGTGTAAGGCATCCATTCTCCCTAATCCTAAAAGAAAATTTTAATTAACTTGTTGAAATAATGCAATCAACCTTATTCTCAAACTACATTTAAATCAATTTTTTGAAGTAACACACTCACCTTTTTCATAAAATGAACATATTTTGTTTTCACGAATCCACTCTCCAGAAACCTAAAACAAATCTTGAAAAAACTTGTTTAAGGCATCCATTCTCCCTAATCCTAAAAGAAAATTTTAATTAACTTCTTGAAATACTAAAAAAATCTAATCCTCAAACTACATTTAAATCAATTTTTTGAAGTAACACTCTCACCTTTTTCATAAAACTAACATATATTTTTTTTCAGGAATCCACTCTCCAGAAACCTAAAACTAATCTTAAAAAACTTATTTCAAGAACTCCAATCTTCCTAATCCTAAACGAAAATTTTAATTAACTTGTTGAAATAATTCAATCACATTTATCCTCAAACTACGTTTAAATCAACTTTTTGAAGTAACACTCTCACCTTTTTCATAGAAAAAACATATTTTTTTTTCAGGAATCCACTCTCCAGAAACCTGAAACAAATCTTGAAAAAACTTGTTTAAGGCATCCATTCTCCCTAATCCTAAAAGAAAATTTTAATTAACTTCTTGAAATACTAAAAAAAATCTTATCCTCAAACTACATTTAAATCAATTTTTTGAAGTAACACTCTCACCTTTTTCATAAAACTAACATATATTTTTTTTCAGGAATCCACTCTCCACAAACCTAAAACTAATCTTAAAAAACTTATTTCAAGCATTCCAATCTTCCTAATACTAAACGAAAATTTTAATTAACTTGTTGAAATATTTCAATCACATTTATCCTCAAACTACGTTTAAATCAATTTTTTGAAGTAACACTCTCACCTTTTTCATAGAACAAACATATTTTTTTTTCAGGAATCCACTCTCCATAAACCTGAAACTAATCTTGAAAAAACTTGTGTAAGGCATCCATTCTCCCTAATCCTAAAAGAAAATTTTAATTAACTTGTTGAAATAATGCAATCAACCTTATTCTCAAACTACATTTAAATCAATTTTTTGAAGTAACACACTCACCTTTTTCATAAAATGAACATATTTTGTTTTCACGAATCCACTCTCCAGAAACCTAAAACAAATCTTGAAAAAACTTGTTTAAGGCATCCATTCTCCCTAATCCTAAAAGAAAATTTTAATTAACTTCTTGAAATACTAAAAAAATCTAATCCTCAAACTACATTTAAATCAATTTTTTGAAGTAACACTCTCACCTTTTTCATAAAACTAAGATATATTTTTTTTCAGGAATCCACTCTCCAGAAACCTAAAACTAATCTTAAAAAACTTCTTTCAGGCATCCAATCTTCCTAATCCTAAACGAAAATTTTAATTAACTTGTTGAAATAATTCAATCACATTTATCCTCAAACTACTTTTAAATCAATTTTTTCAAGTAACACTCTCACCTTTTTCATAGAACAAACATATTTTTTTTTCAGGAATCCACTCTCCAGAAACCTGAAACAAATCTTGAAAAAACTTGTTTAAGGCATCCATTCTCCCTAACCCTAAAAGAAAATTTTAATTAACTTCTTGAAATACTAAAATAAATCTTATCCTCAAACTACATTTAAATCAATTTTTTGAAGTAACACTCTCACCTTTTTTATAAAACTAACATATATTTTTTTTCAGGAATCCGCTCTCCAGAAACCTGAAACAAATCTTGAAAAAACTTGTTTAAGGCATCCATTCTGCCTAATCCTAAAAGAACATTTTAATTAACTTCTTGAAATACTAAAATAAATCTTATCCTCAAACTACATTTAAATCAATTTTTTGAAGTAACACTCGCACCTTTTTCATTAAACTAACATATATTTTTTTTCAGGAATCCACTCTCAAGAAACCTAAAACTAATCTAAAAAAACTTCTTTCAGGCATCCAATCTTCCTAATCCTAAACGAAAATTTTAATTAACTTGTTGAAATAATTCAATCACATTTATCCTCAAACTACTTTTAAATCAATTTTTTGAAGTAACACTCTCACCTTTTTCATAGAACAAACTTATTTTTTTTTCAGGAATCCACTCTCCATAAACCTGAAACTAATCTTGAAAAAACTTGTGTAAGGCATCCATTCTCCCTAATCCTAAAAGAAAATTTTAATTAACTTGTTGAAATAATGCAATCAACCTTATTCTCAAACTACATTTAAATCAATTTTTTGAAGTAACACACTCACCTTTTTCATAAAATGAACATATTTTGTTTTCACGAATCCACTCTCCAGAAACCTAAAACAAATCTTGAAAAAACTTGTTTAAGGCATCCATTCTCCCTAATCCTAAAAGAAAATTTTAATTAACTTCTTGAAATACTAAAAAAATCTAATCCTCAAACTACATTTAAATCAATTTTTTGAAGTAACACTCTCACCTTTTTCATAAAACTAACATATATTTTTTTTCAGGAATCCACTCTCCAGAAACCTAAAACTAATCTTAAAAAACTTATTTCAAGAACTCCAATCTTCCTAATCCTAAACGAAAATTTTAATTAACTTGTTGAAATAATTCAATCACATTTATCCTCAAACTACGTTTAAATCAACTTTTTGAAGTAACACTCTCACCTTTTTCATAGAAAAAACATATTTTTTTTTCAGGAATCCACTCTCCAGAAACCTGAAACAAATCTTGAAAAAACTTGTTTAAGGCATCCATTCTCCCTAATCCTAAAAGAAAATTTTAATTAACTTCTTGAAATACTAAAAAAAATCTTATCCTCAAACTACATTTAAATCAATTTTTTGAAGTAACACTCTCACCTTTTTCATAAAACTAAGATATATTTTTTTTCAGGAATCCACTCTCCAGAAACCTAAAACTAATCTTAAAAAACTTCTTTCAGGCATCCAATCTTCCTAATCCTAAACAAAAATTTTAATTAACTTGTTGAAATTATTCAATCACATTTATCCTCAAACTACTTTTAAATCAATTTTTTCAAGTAACACTCTCACCTTTTTCAGAGAACAAACATATTTTTTTTTCAGGAATCCACTCTCCAGAAACCTGAAACAAATCTTGAAAAAACTTGTTTAAGGCATCCATTCTCCCTAATCCTAAAAGAAAATTTTAATTAACTTCTTGAAATACTAAAATAAATCTTATCCTCAAACTACATTTAAATCAATTTTTTGAAGTAACACTCTCACCTTTTTCATAAAACTAACATATATTTTTTTTCAGGAATCCGCTCTCCAGAAACCTGAAACAAATCTTAAAAAAACTTGTTTAAGGCATCCATTCTCCCTAATCCTAAAAGAAAATTTGAATTAACTTCTTGAAATACTAAAATAAATCTTATCCTCAAACTACATTTAAATCAATTTTTTGAAGTAACACTCTCACCTTTTTCATAAAACTAAGATATATTTTTTTTCAGGAATCCACTCTCCAGAAACCTAAAACTAATCTTAAAAAACTTCTTTCAGGCATCCAATCTTCCTAATCCTAAACGAAAATTTTAATTAACTTGTTGAAATAATTCAATCACATTTATCCTCAAACTACTTTTAAATCAATTTTTTCAAGTAACACTCTCACCTTTTTCATAGAACAAACATATTTTTTTTTTCAGGAATCCACTCTCCAGAAACCTGAAACAAATCTTGAAAAAACTTGTTTAAGGCATCCATTCTCCCTAATCCTAAAAGAAAATTTTAATTAACTTCTTGAAATACTAAAATAAATCTTATCCTCAAACTACATTTAAATCAATTTTTTGAAGTAACACTCTCACCTTTTTCATAAAACTAACATATATTTTTTTTCAGGAATCCGCTCTCCAGAAACCTGAAACAAATCTTGAAAAAACTTGTTTAAGGCATCCATTCTCCCTAATCCTAAAAGAACATTTTAATTAACTTCTTGAAATACTAAAATAAATCTTATCCTCAAACTACATTTAAATCAATTTTTTGAAGTAACACTCGCACCTTTTTCATTAAACTAACATATATTTTTTTTCAGGAATCCACTCTCCAGAAACCTAAAACTAATCTAAAAAAACTTCTTTCAGGCATCCAATCTTCCTAATCCTAAACGAAAATTTTAATTAACTTGTTGAAATAATTCAATCACATTTATCCTCAAACTACTTTTAAATCAATTTTTTGAAGTAACACTCTCACCTTTTTCATAAAACAAACGTATTTTTTTTTCAGGAATCCACTCTCCATAAACCTGAAACTAATCTTGAAAAAACTTGTGTAAGGCATCCATTCTCCCTAATCCTAAAAGAAAATTTTAATTAACTTGTTGAAATAATGCAATCAACCTTATTCTCAAACTACATTTAAATCAATTTTTTGAAGTAACACACTCACCTTTTTCATAAAATGAACATATTTTGTTTTCACGAATCCACTCTCCAGAAACCTAAAACAAATCTTGAAAAAACTTGTTTAAGGCATCCATTCTCCCTAATCCTAAAAGAAAATTTTAATTAACTTCTTGAAATACTAAAAAAATCTAATCCTCAAACTACATTTAAATCAATTTTTTGAAGTAACACTCTCACCTTTTTCATAAAACTAACATATATTTTTTTTCAGGAATCCACTCTCCAGAAACCTAAAACTAATCTTAAAAAACTTATTTCAAGCATTCCAATCTTCCTAATCCTAAACGAAAATTTTAATTAACTTGTTGAAATAATTCAATCACATTTATCCTCAAACTACTTTTAAATCAATTTTTTCAAGTAACACTCTCACCTTTTTCATAGAACAAACATATTTTTTTTTTCAGGAATCCACTCTCCAGAAACCTGAAACAAATCTTGAAAAAACTTGTTTCAGGCATCCATTCTCCCTAATCCTAAAAGAAAATTTTAATTAACTTCTTGAAATACTAAAATAAATCTTATCCTCAAACTACATTTAAATCAATTTTTTGAAGTAACACTCTCATCTTTTTCATAAAACTAACATATATTTTTTTTCAGGAATCCGCTCTCCAGAAACCTGAAACAAATCTTGAAAAAACTTGTTTAAGGCATCCATTCTCCCTAATCCTAACAGAAAATTTTAATTAACTTCTTGAAATACTAAAAAAAATCTTATCCTCAAACTACATTTAAATCAATTTTTTGAAGTAACACTCTCACCTTTTTCATAAAACTAACATATATTTTTTTTCAGGAATCCGCTCTCCAGAAACCTGAAACAAATCTTGAAAAAACTTGTTTAAGGCATCCATTCTCCCTAATCCTAAAAGAACATTTTAATTAATTTTTTGAAATACTAAAATAAATCTTATCCTCAAACTACATTTAAATCAATTTTTTGAAGTAACACTCGCACCTTTTTCATTAAACTAACATATATTTTTTTTCAGGAATCCACTCTCCAGAAACCTAAAACTAATCTAAAAAAACTTCTTTCAGGCATCCAATCTTCCTAATCCTAAACGAAAATTTTAATTAACTTGTTGAAATAATTCAATCACATTTATCCTCAAACTACTTTTAAATCAATTTTTTGAAGTAACACTCTCACCTTTTTCATAAAACAAATGTATTTTTTTTTCAGGAATCCACTCTCCATAAACCTGAAACTAATCTTGAAAAAACTTGTGTAAGGCATCCATTCTCCCTAATCCTAAAAGAAAATTTTAATTAACTTGTTGAAATAATGCAATCAACCTTATTCTCAAACTACATTTAAATCAATTTTTTGAAGTAACACACTCACCTTTTTCATAAAATGAACATATTTTGTTTTCACGAATCCACTCTCCAGAAACCTAAAACAAATCTTGAAAAAACTTGTTTAAGGCATCCATTCTCCCTAATCCTAAAAGAAAATTTTAATTAACTTCTTGAAATACTAAAATAAATCTTATCCTCAAACTACATATAAATCAATTTTTTGAAGTAACACTCTCATCTTTTTCATAAAACTAACATATATTTTTTTTTCAGGAATCCGCTCTCCAGAAACCTGAAACAAATCTTGAAAAAACTTGTTTAAGGCATCCATTCTCCCTAATCCTAACAGAAAATTTTAATTAACTTCTTGAAATACTAAAATAAATCTTATCCTCAAACTACATTTAAATCAATTTTTTGAAGTAACACTCTCACCTTTTTCATAAAACTAACATATATTTTTTTTCAGGAATCCGCTCTCCAGAAACCTGAAACAAATCTTGAAAAAACTTGTTTAAGGCATCCATTCTCCCTAATCCTAAAAGAACATTTTAATTAATTTTTTGAAATACTAAAATAAATCTTATCCTCAAACTACATTTAAATCAATTTTTTGAAGTAACACTCGCACCTTTTTCATTAAACTAACATATATTTTTTTTCAGGAATCCACTCTCCAGAAACCTAAAACTAATCTAAAAAAACTTCTTTCAGGCATCCAATCTTCCTAATCCTAAACGAAAATTTTAATTAACTTGTTGAAATAATTCAATCACATTTATCCTCAAACTACTTTTAAATCAATTTTTTGAAGTAACACTCTCACCTTTTTCATAAAACAAACGTATTTTTTTTTCAGGAATCCACTCTCCATAAACCTGAAACTAATCTTGAAAAAACTTGTGTAAGGCATCCATTCTCCCTAATCCTAAAAGAAAATTGTAATTAACTTGTTGAAATAATGCAATCAACCTTATTCTCAAACTACATTTAAATCAATTTTTTGAAGTAACACACTCACCTTTTTCATAAAATGAACATATTTTGTTTTCACGAATCCACTCTCCAGAAACCTAAAACAAATCTTGAAAAAACTTGTTTAAGGCATCCATTCTCCCTAATCCTAAAAGAAAATTTTAATTAACTTCTTGAAATACTAAAAAAATCTAATCCTCAAACTACATTTAAATCAATTTTTTGAAGTAACACTCTCACCTTTTTCATAAAACTAACATATATTTTTTTTCAGGAATCCACTCTCCAGAAACCTAAAACTAATCTTAAAAAACTTATTTCAAGCATTCCAATCTTCCTAATCCTAAACGAAAATTTTAATTAACTTGTTGAAATAATTCAATCACATTTATCCTCAAACTACGTTTAAATCAACTTTTTGAAGTAACACTCTCACCTTTTTCATAGAAAAAACATATTTTTTTTTCAGGAATCCACTCTCCAGAAACCTGAAACAAATCTTGAAAAAACTTGTTTAAGGCATCCATTCTCCCTAATCCTAAAAGAAAATTTTAATTAACTTCTTGAAATACTAAAAAAAATCTTATCCTCAAACTACATTTAAATCAATTTTTTGAAGTAACACTCTCACCTTTTTCATAAAACTAAGATATATTTTTTTTCAGGAATCCACTCTCCAGAAACCTAAAACTAATCTTAAAAAACTTCTTTCAGGCATCCAATCTTCCTAATCCTAAACGAAAATTTTAATTAACTTGTTGAAATTATTCAATCACATTTATCCTCAAACTACTTTTAAATCAATTTTTTCAAGTAACACTCTCACCTTTTTCAGAGAACAAACATATTTTTTTTTTCAGGAATCCACTCTCCAGAAACCTGAAACAAATCTTGAAAAAACTTGTTTCAGGCATCCATTCTCCCTAATCCTAAAAGAAAATTTTAATTAACTTCTTGAAATACTAAAATAAATCTTATCCTCAAACTACATTTAAATAAATTTTTTGAAGTAACACTCTCACCTTTTTCATAAAACTAACATATATTTTTTTTCAGGAATCCGCTCTCCAGAAACCTGAAACAAATCTTGAAAAAACTTGTTTAAGGCATCCATTCTCCCTAATCCTAAAAGAAAATTTGAATTAACTTCTTGAAATACTAAAATAAATCTTATCCTCAAACTACATTTAAATCAATTTTTTGAAGTAACACTCTCACCTTTTTCATAAAACTAAGATATATTTTGTTTCAGGAATCCACTCTCCAGAAACCTAAAACTAATCTTAAAAAACTTCTTTCAGGCATCCAATCTTCCTAATCCTAAAAGAAAATTTTAATTAACTTGTTGAAATAATTCAATCACATTTATCCTCAAACTACTTTTAAATCAATTTTTTCAAGTAACACTCTCACCTTTTTCATAGAACAAACATTTTTTTTTTTTTCAGGAATCCACTCTCCAGAAACCTGAAACAAATCTTGAAAAAACTTGTTTCAGGCATCCATTCTCCCTAATCCTAAAAGAAAATTTTAATTAACTTCTTGAAATACTAAAATAAATCTTATCCTCAAACTACATTTAAATCAATTTTTTGAAGTAACACTCTCACCTTTTTCATAAAACTAACATATATTTTTTTCAGGAATCCGCTCTCCAGAAACCTGAAACAAATCTTGAAAAAACTTGTTTAAGGCATCCACTCTCCCTAATCCTAAAAGAAAATTTTAATTAACTTCTTGAAATACTAAAATAAATCTTATCCTCAAACTACATTTAAATCAATTTTTTGAAGTAACACTCTCACCTTTTTCATAAAACTAACATATATTTTTTTTCAGGAATCCGCTCTCCAGAAACCTGAAACAAATCTTGAAAAAACTTGTTTAAGGCATCCATTCTCCCTAATCCTAAAAGAACATTTTAATTAACTTCTTGAAATACTAAAATAAATCTTATCCTCAAACTACATTTAAATCAATTTTTGGAAGTAACACTCGCACCTTTTTCATTAAACTAACATATATTTTTTTTCAGGAATCCACTCTCCAGAAACCTAAAACTAATCTAAAAAAACTTCTTTCAGGCATCCAATCTTCCTAATCCTAAACGAAAATTTTAATTAATTGTTGAAATAATTCAATCACATTTATCCTCAAATTACTTTTAAATCAATTTTTTGAAGTAACACTCTCACCTTTTTCATAGAACAAACGTATTTTTTTTTCAGGAATCCACTCTCCATAAACCTGAAACTAATCTTGAAAAAACTTGTGTAAGGCATCCATTCTCCCTAATCCTAAAAGAAAATTTTAATTAACTTGTTGAAATAATGCAATCAACCTTATTCTCAAACTACATTTAAATCAATTTTTTGAAGTAACACACTCACCTTTTTCATAAAATGAACATATTTTGTTTTCACGAATCCACCGTCCAGAAACCTAAAACAAATCTTGAAAAAACTTGTTTAAGGCATCCATTCTCCCTAATCCTAAAAGAAAATTTTAATTAACTTCTTGAAATACTAAAAAAATCTAATCCTCAAACTACATTTAAATCAATTTTTGGAAGTAACACTCGCACCTTTTTCATAAAACTAACATATATTTTTTTTCAGGAATCCACTTTCCAGAAACCTAAAACTAATCTTAAAAAACTTATTTCAAGCATTCCAATCTTCCTAATCCTAAAAGAAAATTTTAATTAACTTGTTGAAATAATGCAATCAACCTTATTCTCAAACTACATTTAAATCAATTTTTTGAAGTAACACACTCACCTTTTTCATAAAATGAACATATTTTGTTTTCACGAATCCACCGTCCAGAAACCTAAAACAAATCTTGAAAAAACTTGTTTAAGGCATCCATTCTCCCTAATCCTAAAAGAAAATTTTAATTAACTTCTTGAAATACTAAAAAAATCTAATCCTCAAACTACATTTAAATCAATTTTTGGAAGTAACACTCGCACCTTTTTCATAAAACTAACATATATTTTTTTTCAGGAATCCACTCTCCATAAACTTGAAACAAATCTTGAAAAAACGTGTTTAAGGCATCCATTCTCCCTAATCCTAAAAGAAAATTTTAATTAACTTCTTGAAATACTAAAATAAATATTATCCTCAAACTACATTTAAATCAATTTTTTGAAGTAACACTCTCACCTTTTTCATAAAACTAAGATATATTTTTTTTCAGGAATCCACTCTCCAGAAACCTAAAACTAATCTTAAAAAACTTCTTTCAGGCATCCAATCTTCCTAATCCTAAACGAAAATTTTAATTAACTTGTTGAAATAATTCAATCACATTTATCCTCAAACTACTTTTAAATCAATTTTTACAAGTAACACTCTCACCTTTTTCATAGAACAAACATATTTTTTTTTCAGGAATCCACTCTCCAGAAACCTGAAACAAATCTTGAAAAAACTTGTTTAAGGCATCCATTCTCCCTAACCCTAAAAGAAAATTTTAATTAACTTCTTGAAATACTAAAATAAATCTTATCCTCAAACTACATTTAAATCAATTTTTTGAAGTAACACTCTCACCTTTTTCATAAAACTAACATATATTTTTTTTCAGGAATCCGCTCTCCAGAAACCTGAAACAAATCTTGAAAAAACTTGTTTAAGGCATCCATTCTGCTTAATCCTAAAAGAACATTTTAATTAACTTCTTGAAATACTAAAATAAATCTTATCCTCAAACTACATTTAAATCAATTTTTTGAAGTAACACTCGCACCTTTTTCATTAAACTAACATATATTTCTTTTCAGGAATCCACTCTCCAGAAACCTAAAACTAATCTAAAAAAACTTCTTTCAGGCATCCAATCTTCCTAATCCTAAACGAAAATTTTAATTAACTTGTTGAAATAATTCAATCACATTTATCCTCAAACTACTTTTAAATCAATTTTTTGAAGTAACACTCTCACCTTTTTCATAGAACAAACTTATTTTTTTTTCAGGAATCCACTCTCCATAAACCTGAAACTAATCTTGAAAAAACTTGTGTAAGGCATCCATTCTCCCTAATCCTAAAAGAAAATTTTAATTAACTTGTTGAAATAATGCAATCAACCTTATTCTCAAACTACATTTAAATCAATTTTTTGAAGTAACACACTCACCTTTTTCATAAAATGAACATATTTTGTTTTCACGAATCCACTCTCCAGAAACCTAAAACAAATCTTGAAAAAACTTGTTTAAGGCATCCATTCTCCCTAATCCTAAAAGAAAATTTTAATTAACTTCTTGAAATACTAAAAAAATCTAATCCTCAAACTACATTTAAATCAATTTTTTGAAGTAACACTCTCACCTTTTTCATAAAACTAACATATATTTTTTTTCAGGAATCCACTCTCCAGAAACCTAAAACTAATCTTAAAAAACTTATTTCAAGCATTCCAATCTTCCTAATCCTAAACGAAAATTTTAATTAACTTGTTGAAATAATTCAATCACATTTATCCTCAAACTACGTTTAAATCAACTTTTTGAAGTAACACTCTCACCTTTTTCATAGAAAAAACATATTTTTTTTTCAGGAATCCACTCTCCAGAAACCTGAAACAAATCTTGAAAAAACTTGTTTAAGGCATCCATTCTCCCTAATCCTAAAAGAAAATTTTAATTAACTTCTTGAAATACTAAAAAAAATCTTATCCTCAAACTACATTTAAATCAATTTTTTGAAGTAACACTCTCACCTTTTTCATAAAACTAAGATATATTTTTTTTCAGGAATCCACTCTCCAGAAACCTAAAACTAATCTTAAAAAACTTCTTTCAGGCATCCAATCTTCCTAATCCTAAACGAAAATTTTAATTAACTTGTTGAAATTATTCAATCACATTTATCCTCAAACTACTTTTAAATCAATTTTTTCAAGTAACACTCTCACCTTTTTCAGAGAACAAACATATTTTTTTTTCAGGAATCCACTCTCCAGAAACCTGAAACAAATCTTGAAAAAACTTGTTTAAGGCATCCATTCTCCCTAATCCTAAAAGAAAATTTTAATTAACTTCTTGAAATACTAAAATAAATCTTATCCTCAAACTACATTTAAATCAATTTTTTGATGTAACACTCTCACCTTTTTCATAAAACTAACATATATTTTTTTTCAGGAATCCGCTCTCCAGAAACCTGAAACAAATCTTTAAAAAACTTGTTTAAGGCATCCATTCTCCCTAATCCTAAAAGAAAATTTGAATTAACTTCTTGAAATACTAAAATAAATCTTATCCTCAAACTACATTTAAATCAATTTTTTGAAGTAACACTCTCACCTTTTTCATAAAACTAAGATATATTTTTTTTCAGGAATCCACTCTCCAGAAACCTAAAACTAATCTTAAAAAACTTCTTTCAGGCATCCAATCTTCCTAATCCTAAACGAAAATTTTAATTAACTTGTTGAAATAATTGAATCACATTTATCCTCAAACTACTTTTAAATCAATTTTTTCAAGTAACACTCTCACCTTTTTCATAGAACAAACATATTTTTTTTTTCAGGAATCCACTCTCCAGAAACCTGAAACAAATCTTGAAAAAACTTGTTTCAGGCATCCATTCTCCCTAATCCTAAAAGAAAATTTTAATTAACTTCTTGAAATACTAAAATAAATCTTATCCTCAAACTACATTTAAATCAATTTTTTGAAGTAACACTCTCACCTTTTTCATAAAACTAACATATATTTTTTTTCAGGAATCCACTCTCCATAAACTTGAAACAAATCTTGAAAAAACGTGTTTAAGGCATCCATTCTCCCTAATCCTAAAAGAAAATTTTAATTAACTTCTTGAAATACTAAAATAAATCTTATCCTCAAACTACATTTAAATCAATTTTTTGAAGTAACACTCTCACCTTTTTCATAAAACTAAGATATATTTTTTTTCAGGAATCCACTCTCCAGAAACCTAAAACTAATCTTAAAAAACTTCTTTCAGGCATCCAATCTTCCTAATCCTAAACGAAAATTTTAATTAACTTGTTGAAATAATTCAATCACATTTATCCTCAAACTACTTTTAAATCAATTTTTTCAAGTAACACTCTCACCTTTTTCATAGAACAAACATATTTTTTTTTCAGGAATCCACTCTCCAGAAACCTGAAACAAATCTTGAAAAAACTTGTTTAAGGCATCCATTCTCCCTAACCCTAAAAGAAAATTTTAATTAACTTCTTGAAATACTAAAATAAATCTTATCCTCAAACTACATTTAAATCAATTTTTTGAAGTAACACTCTCACCTTTTTCATAAAACTAACATATATTTTTTTTCAGGAATCCGCTCTCCAGAAACCTGAAACAAATCTTGAAAAAACTTGTTTAAGGCATCCAATCTTCCTAATCCTAAACGAAAATTTTAATTAACTTGTTGAAATAATTCAATCACATTTATCCTCAAACTACTTTTAAATCAATTTTTTGAAGTAACACTCTCACCTTTTTCATAGAACAAACTTATTTTTTTTTCAGGAATCCACTCTCCATAAACCTGAAACGAATCTTGAAAAAACTTGTGTAAGGCATCCATTCTCCCTAATCCTAAAAGAAAATTTTAATTAACTTGTTGAAATAATGCAATCAACCTTATTCTCAAACTACATTTAAATCAATTTTTTGAAGTAACACACTCACCTTTTTCATAAAATGAACATATTTTGTTTTCACGAATCCACTCTCCAGAAACCTAAAACAAATCTTGAAAAAACTTGTTTAAGGCATCCATTCTCCCTAATCCTAAAAGAAAATTTTAATTAACTTCTTGAAATACTAAAAAAATCTAATCCTCAAACTACATTTAAATCAATTTTTTGAAGTAACACTCTCACCTTTTTCATAAAACTAACATATATTTTTTTTCAGGAATCCACTCTCCAGAAACCTAAAACTAATCTTAAAAAACTTATTTCAAGAACTCCAATCTTCCTAATCCTAAACGAAAATTTTAATTAACTTGTTGAAATAATTCAATCACATTTATCCTCAAACTACGTTTAAATCAACTTTTTGAAGTAACACTCTCACCTTTTTCATAGAAAAAACATATTTTTTTTTCAGGAATCCACTCTCCAGAAACCTGAAACAAATCTTGAAAAAACTTGTTTAAGGCATCCATTCTCCCTAATCCTAAAAGAAAATTTTAATTAACTTCTTGAAATACTAAAAAAAATCTTATCCTCAAACTACATTTAAATCAATTTTTTGAAGTAACACTCTCACCTTTTTCATAAAACTAAGATATATTTTTTTTCAGGAATCCACTCTCCAGAAACCTAAAACTAATCTTAAAAAACTTCTTTCAGGCATCCAATCTTCCTAATCCTAAACAAAAATTTTAATTAACTTGTTGAAATTATTCAATCACATTTATCCTCAAACTACTTTTAAATCAATTTTTTCAAGTAACACTCTCACCTTTTTCAGAGAACAAACATATTTTTTTTTCAGGAATCCACTCTCCAGAAACCTGAAACAAATCTTGAAAAAACTTGTTTAAGGCATCCATTCTCCCTAATCCTAAAAGAACATTTTAATTAACTTCTTGAAATACTAAAATAAATCTTATCCTCAAACTACATTTAAATCAATTTTTTGAAGTAACACTCTCACCTTTTTCATAAAACTAACATATATTTTTTTTCAGGAATCCACTCTCCACAAACCTAAAACTAATCTTAAAAAACTTATTTCAAGCATTCCAATCTTCCTAATACTAAACGAAAATTTTAATTAACTTGTTGAAATATTTCAATCACATTTATCCTCAAACTACGTTTAAATCAATTTTTTGAAGTAACACTCTCACCTTTTTCATAGAACAAACATATTTTTTTTTCAGGAATCCACTCTCCAGAAACCTGAAACAAATCTTGAAAAAACTTGTTTAAGGCATCCATTCTCCCTAATCCTAAAAGAACATTTTAATTAACTTTTTGAAATACTAAAAAAAATCTTATCCTCAAACTACATTTAAATCAATTTTTTGAAGTAACACTCTCACCTTTTTCATAAAACTAACATATATTTTTTTTCAGGAATCCACTCTCCATAAACTTGAAACAAATCTTGAAAAAACGTGTTTAAGGCATCCATTCTCCCTAATCCTAAAAGAAAATTTTAATTAACTTCTTGAAATACTAAAATAAATCTTATCCTCAAACTACATTTAAATCAATTTTTTGAAGTAACACTCTCACCTTTTTCATAAAACTAAGATATATTTTTTTTCAGGAATCCACTCTCCAGAAACCTAAAACTAATCTTAAAAAACTTCTTTCAGGCATCCAATCTTCCTAATCCTAAACGAAAATTTTAATTAACTTGTTGAAATAATTCAATCACATTTATCCTCAAACTACTTTTAAATCAATTTTTTCAAGTAACACTCTCACCTTTTTCATAGAACAAACATATTTTTTTTTCAGGAATCCACTCTCCAGAAACCTGAAACAAATCTTGAAAAAACTTGTTTAAGGCATCCATTCTCCCTAACCCTAAAAGAAAATTTTAATTAACTTCTTGAAATACTAAAATAAATCTTATCCTCAAACTACATTTAAATCAATTTTTTGAAGTAACACTCTCACCTTTTTCATAAAACTAACATATATTTTTTTTCAGGAATCCGCTCTCCAGAAACCTGAAACAAATCTTGAAAAAACTTGTTTAAGGCATCCAATCTTCCTAATCCTAAACGAAAATTTTAATTAACTTGTTGAAATAATTCAATCACATTTATCCTCAAACTACTTTTAAATCAATTTTTTGAAGTAACACTCTCACCTTTTTCATAGAACAAACTTATTTTTTTTTCAGGAATCCACTCTCCATAAACCTGAAACTAATCTTGAAAAAACTTGTGTAAGGCATCCATTCTCCCTAATCCTAAAAGAAAATTTTAATTAACTTGTTGAAATAATGCAATCAACCTTATTCTCAAACTACATTTAAATCAATTTTTTGAAGTAACACACTCACCTTTTTCATAAAATGAACATATTTTGTTTTCACGAATCCACTCTCCAGAAACCTAAAACAAATCTTGAAAAAACTTGTTTAAGGCATCCATTCTCCCTAATCCTAAAAGAAAATTTTAATTAACTTCTTGAAATACTAAAAAAATCTAATCCTCAAACTACATTTAAATCAATTTTTTGAAGTAACACTCTCACCTTTTTCATAAAACTAACATATATTTTTTTTCAGGAATCCACTCTCCAGAAACCTAAAACTAATCTTAAAAAACTTATTTCAAGAACTCCAATCTTCCTAATCCTAAACGAAAATTTTAATTAACTTGTTGAAATAATTCAATCACATTTATCCTCAAACTACGTTTAAATCAACTTTTTGAAGTAACACTCTCACCTTTTTCATAGAAAAAACATATTTTTTTTTCAGGAATCCACTCTCCAGAAACCTGAAACAAATCTTGAAAAAACTTGTTTAAGGCATCCATTCTCCCTAATCCTAAAAGAAAATTTTAATTAACTTCTTGAAATACTAAAAAAAATCTTATCCTCAAACTACATTTAAATCAATTTTTTGAAGTAACACTCTCACCTTTTTCATAAAACTAAGATATATTTTTTTTCAGGAATCCACTCTCCAGAAACCTAAAACTAATCTTAAAAAACTTCTTTCAGGCATCCAATCTTCCTAATCCTAAACGAAAATTTTAATTAACTTGTTGAAATAATTCAATCACATTTATCCTCAAACTACTTTTAAATCAATTTTTTCAAGTAACACTCTCACCTTTTTCATAGAACAAACATATTTTTTTTTCAGGAATCCACTCTCCAGAAACCTGAAACAAATCTTGAAAAAACTTGTTTAAGGCATCCATTCTCCCTAACCCTAAAAGAAAATTTTAATTAACTTCTTGAAATACTAAAATAAATCTTATCCTCAAACTACATTTAAATCAATTTTTTGAAGTAACACTCTCACCTTTTTCATAAAACTAACATATATTTTTTTTCAGGAATCCGCTCTCCAGAAACCTGAAACAAATCTTGAAAAAACTTGTTTAAGGCATCCAATCTTCCTAATCCTAAACGAAAATTTTAATTAACTTGTTGAAATAATTCAATCACATTTATCCTCAAACTACTTTTAAATCAATTTTTTGAAGTAACACTCTCACCTTTTTCATAGAACAAACTTATTTTTTTTTCAGGAATCCACTCTCCATAAACCTGAAACTAATCTTGAAAAAACTTGTGTAAGGCATCCATTCTCCCTAATCCTAAAAGAAAATTTTAATTAACTTGTTGAAATAATGCAATCAACCTTATTCTCAAACTACATTTAAATCAATTTTTTGAAGTAACACACTCACCTTTTTCATAAAATGAACATATTTTGTTTTCACGAATCCACTCTCCAGAAACCTAAAACAAATCTTGAAAAAACTTGTTTAAGGCATCCATTCTCCCTAATCCTAAAAGAAAATTTTAATTAACTTCTTGAAATACTAAAAAAATCTAATCCTCAAACTACATTTAAATCAATTTTTTGAAGTAACACTCTCACCTTTTTCATAAAACTAACATATATTTTTTTTCAGGAATCCACTCTCCAGAAACCTAAAACTAATCTTAAAAAACTTATTTCAAGAACTCCAATCTTCCTAATCCTAAACGAAAATTTTAATTAACTTGTTGAAATAATTCAATCACATTTATCCTCAAACTACGTTTAAATCAACTTTTTGAAGTAACACTCTCACCTTTTTCATAGAAAAAACATATTTTTTTTTCAGGAATCCACTCTCCAGAAACCTGAAACAAATCTTGAAAAAACTTGTTTAAGGCATCCATTCTCCCTAATCCTAAAAGAAAATTTTAATTAACTTCTTGAAATACTAAAAAAAATCTTATCCTCAAACTACATTTAAATCAATTTTTTGAAGTAACACTCTCACCTTTTTCATAAAACTAAGATATATTTTTTTTCAGGAATCCACTCTCCAGAAACCTAAAACTAATCTTAAAAAACTTCTTTCAGGCATCCAATCTTCCTAATCCTAAACGAAAATTTTAATTAACTTGTTGAAATAATTCAATCACATTTATCCTCAAACTACTTTTAAATCAATTTTTTCAAGTAACACTCTCACCTTTTTCATAGAACAAACATATTTTTTTTTCAGGAATCCACTCTCCAGAAACCTGAAACAAATCTTGAAAAAACTTGTTTAAGGCATCCATTCTCCCTAACCCTAAAAGAAAATTTTAATTAACTTCTTGAAATACTAAAATAAATCTTATCCTCAAACTACATTTAAATCAATTTTTTGAAGTAACACTCTCACCTTTTTCATAAAACTAACATATATTTTTTTTCAGGAATCCGCTCTCCAGAAACCTGAAACAAATCTTGAAAAAACTTGTTTAAGGCATCCAATCTTCCTAATCCTAAACGAAAATTTTAATTAACTTGTTGAAATAATTCAATCACATTTATCCTCAAACTACTTTTAAATCAATTTTTTGAAGTAACACTCTCACCTTTTTCATAGAACAAACTTATTTTTTTTTCAGGAATCCACTCTCCATAAACCTGAAACTAATCTTGAAAAAACTTGTGTAAGGCATCCATTCTCCCTAATCCTAAAAGAAAATTTTAATTAACTTGTTGAAATAATGCAATCAACCTTATTCTCAAACTACATTTAAATCAATTTTTTGAAGTAACACACTCACCTTTTTCATAAAATGAACATATTTTGTTTTCACGAATCCACTCTCCAGAAACCTAAAACAAATCTTGAAAAAACTTGTTTAAGGCATCCATTCTCCCTAATCCTAAACGAAAAATTTTAATTAACTTCTTGAAATACTAAAAAAATCTAATCCTCAAACTACATTTAAATCAATTTTTTGAAGTAACACTCTCACCTTTTTCATAAAACTAAGATATATTTTTTTTCAGGAATCCACTCTCCAGAAACCTAAAACTAATCTTAAAAAACTTCTTTCAGGCATCCAATCTTCCTAATCCTAAACAAAAATTTTAATTAACTTGTTGAAATTATTCAATCACATTTATCCTCAAACTACTTTTAAATCAATTTTTTCAAGTAACACTCTCACCTTTTTCAGAGAACAAACATATTTTTTTTTCAGGAATCCACTCTCCAGAAACCTGAAACAAATCTTGAAAAAACTTGTTTAAGGCATCCATTCTCCCTAATCCTAAAAGAACATTTTAATTAACTTCTTGAAATACTAAAATAAATCTTATCCTCAAACTACATTTAAATCAATTTTTTGAAGTAACACTCTCACCTTTTTCATAAAACTAACATATATTTTTTTTCAGGAATCCACTCTCCACAAACCTAAAACTAATCTTAAAAAACTTATTTCAAGCATTCCAATCTTCCTAATACTAAACGAAAATTTTAATTAACTTGTTGAAATATTTCAATCACATTTATCCTCAAACTACGTTTAAATCAATTTTTTGAAGTAACACTCTCACCTTTTTCATAGAACAAACATATTTTTTTTTCAGGAATCCACTCTCCAGAAACCTGAAACAAATCTTGAAAAAACTTGTTTAAGGCATCCATTCTCCCTAATCCTAAAAGAACATTTTAATTAACTTTTTGAAATACTAAAAAAAATCTTATCCTCAAACTACATTTAAATCAATTTTTTGAAGTAACACTCTCACCTTTTTCATAAAACTAACATATATTTTTTTTCAGGAATCCGCTCTCCAGAAACCTGAAACAAATCTTGAAAAAACTTGTTTAAGGCATCCATTCTGCCTAATCCTAAAAGAACATTTTAATTAACTTCTTGAAATACTAAAATAAATCTTATCCTCAAACTACATTTAAATCAATTTTTTGAAGTAACACTCGCACCTTTTTCATTAAACTAATATATATTTTTTTTCAGGAATCCACTCTCCAGAAACCTAAAACTAATCTAAAAAAACTTCTTTCAGGCATCCAATCTTCCTAATCCTAAACGAAAATTTTAATTAACTTGTTGAAATAATTCAATCACATTTATCCTCAAACTACTTTTAAATCAATTTTTTGAAGTAACACTCTCACCTTTTTCATAGAACAAACTTATTTTTTTTTCAGGAATCCACTCTCCATAAACCTGAAACTAATCTTGAAAAAACTTGTGTAAGGCATCCATTCTCCCTAATCCTAAAAGAAAATTTTAATTAACTTGTTGAAATAATGCAATCAACCTTATTCTCAAACTACATTTAAATCAATTTTTTGAAGTAACACACTCACCTTTTTCATAAAATGAACATATTTTGTTTTCACGAATCCACTCTCCAGAAACCTAAAACAAATCTTGAAAAAACTTGTTTAAGGCATCCATTCTCCCTAATCCTAAAAGAAAATTTTAATTAACTTCTTGAAATACTAAAAAAATCTAATCCTCAAACTACATTTAAATCAATTTTTTGAAGTAACACTCTCACCTTTTTCATAAAACTAACATATATTTTTTTTCAGGAATCCACTCTCCAGAAACCTAAAACTAATCTTAAAAAACTTATTTCAAGAACTCCAATCTTCCTAATCCTAAACGAAAATTTTAATTAACTTGTTGAAATAATTCAATCACATTTATCCTCAAACTACGTTTAAATCAACTTTTTGAAGTAACACTCTCACCTTTTTCATAGAAAAAACATATTTGTTTTTCAGGAATCCACTCTCCAGAAACCTGAAACAAATCTTGAAAAAACTTGTTTAAGGCATCCATTCTCCCTAATCCTAAAAGAAAATTTTAATTAACTTCTTGAAATACTAAAAAAAATCTTATCCTCAAACTACATTTAAATCAATTTTTTGAAGTAACACTCTCACCTTTTTCATAAAACTAACATATATTTTTTTTCAGGAATCCGCTCTCCAGAAACCTGAAACAAATCTTGAAAAAACTTGTTTAAGGCATCCAATCTTCCTAATCCTAAACGAAAATTTTAATTAACTTGTTGAAATAATTCAATCACATTTATCCTCAAACTACTTTTAAATCAATTTTTTGAAGTAACACTCTCACCTTTTTCATAGAACAAACTTATTTTTTTTTCAGGAATCCACTCTCCATAAACCTGAAACGAATCTTGAAAAAACTTGTGTAAGGCATCCATTCTCCCTAATCCTAAAAGAAAATTTTAATTAACTTGTTGAAATAATGCAATCAACCTTATTCTCAAACTACATTTAAATCAATTTTTTGAAGTAACACACTCACCTTTTTCATAAAATGAACATATTTTGTTTTCACGAATCCACTCTCCAGAAACCTAAAACAAATCTTGAAAAAACTTGTTTAAGGCATCCATTCTCCCTAATCCTAAAAGAAAATTTTAATTAACTTCTTGAAATACTAAAAAAATCTAATCCTCAAACTACATTTAAATCAATTTTTTGAAGTAACACTCTCACCTTTTTCATAAAACTAACATATATTTTTTTTCAGGAATCCACTCTCCAGAAACCTAAAACTAATCTTAAAAAACTTATTTCAAGAACTCCAATCTTCCTAATCCTAAACGAAAATTTTAATTAACTTGTTGAAATAATTCAATCACATTTATCCTCAAACTACGTTTAAATCAACTTTTTGAAGTAACACTCTCACCTTTTTCATAGAAAAAACATATTTTTTTTCAGGAATCCACTCTCCAGAAACCTGAAACAAATCTTGAAAAAACTTGTTTAAGGCATCCATTCTCCCTAATCCTAAAAGAAAATTTTAATTAACTTCTTGAAATACTAAAAAAAATCTTATCCTCAAACTACATTTAAATCAATTTTTTGAAGTAACACTCTCACCTTTTTCATAAAACTAAGATATATTTTTTTTCAGGAATCCACTCTCCAGAAACCTAAAACTAATCTTAAAAAACTTCTTTCAGGCATCCAATCTTCCTAATCCTGAACAAAAATTTTAATTAACTTGTTGAAATTATTCAATCACATTTATCCTCAAACTACTTTTAAATCAATTTTTTCAAGTAACACTCTCACCTTTTTCAGAGAACAAACATATTTTTTTTTCAGGAATCCACTCTCCAGAAACCTGAAACAAATCTTGAAAAAACTTGTTTAAGGCATCCATTCTCCCTAATCCTAAAAGAACATTTTAATTAACTTCTTGAAATACTAAAATAAATCTTATCCTCAAACTACATTTAAATCAATTTTTTGAAGTAACACTCTCACCTTTTTCATAAAACTAACATATATTTTTTTTCAGGAATCCACTCTCCACAAACCTAAAACTAATCTTAAAAAACTTATTTCAAGCATTCCAATCTTCCTAATACTAAACGAAAATTTTAATTAACTTGTTGAAATATTTCAATCACATTTATCCTCAAACTACGTTTAAATCAATTTTTTGAAGTAACACTCTCACCTTTTTCATAGAACAAACATATTTTTTTTTCAGGAATCCACTCTCCAGAAACCTGAAACAAATCTTGAAAAAACTTGTTTAAGGCATCCATTCTCCCTAATCCTAAAAGAACATTTTAATTAACTTTTTGAAATACTAAAAAAAATCTTATCCTCAAACTACATTTAAATCAATTTTTTGAAGTAACACTCTCACCTTTTTCATAAAACTAACATATATTTTTTTTCAGGAATCCACTCTCCATAAACTTGAAACAAATCTTGAAAAAACGTGTTTAAGGCATCCATTCTCCCTAATCCTAAAAGAAAATTTTAATTAACTTCTTGAAATACTAAAATAAATCTTATCCTCAAACTACATTTAAATCAATTTTTTGAAGTAACACTCTCACCTTTTTCATAAAACTAAGATATATTTTTTTTCAGGAATCCACTCTCCAGAAACCTAAAACTAATCTTAAAAAACTTCTTTCAGGCATCCAATCTTCCTAATCCTAAACGAAAATTTTAATTAACTTGTTGAAATAATTCAATCACATTTATCCTCAAACTACTTTTAAATCAATTTTTTCAAGTAACACTCTCACCTTTTTCATAGAACAAACATATTTTTTTTTCAGGAATCCACTCTCCAGAAACCTGAAACAAATCTTGAAAAAACTTGTTTAAGGCATCCATTATCCCTAACCCTAAAAGAAAATTTTAATTAACTTCTTGAAATACTAAAATAAATCTTATCCTCAAACTACATTTAAATCAATTTTTTGAAGTAACACTCTCACCTTTTTCATAAAACTAACATATATTTTTTTTCAGGAATCCGCTCTCCAGAAACCTGAAACAAATCTTGAAAAAACTTGTTTAAGGCATCCAATCTTCCTAATCCTAAACGAAAATTTTAATTAACTTGTTGAAATAATTCAATCACATTTATCCTCAAACTACTTTTAAATCAATTTTTTGAAGTAACACTCTCACCTTTTTCATAGAACAAACTTATTTTTTTTTCAGGAATCCACTCTCCATAAACCTGAAACTAATCTTGAAAAAACTTGTGTAAGGCATCCATTCTCCCTAATCCTAAAAGAAAATTTTAATTAACTTGTTGAAATAATGCAATCAACCTTATTCTCAAACTACATTTAAATCAATTTTTTGAAGTAACACACTCACCTTTTTCATAAAATGAACATATTTTGTTTTCACGAATCCACTCTCCAGAAACCTAAAACAAATCTTGAAAAAACTTGTTTAAGGCATCCATTCTCCCTAATCCTAAAAGAAAATTTTAATTAACTTCTTGAAATACTAAAAAAATCTAATCCTCAAACTACATTTAAATCAATTTTTTGAAGTAACACTCTCACCTTTTTCATAAAACTAACATATATTTTTTTTCAGGAATCCACTCTCCAGAAACCTAAAACTAATCTTAAAAAACTTATTTCAAGAACTCCAATCTTCCTAATCCTAAACGAAAATTTTAATTAACTTGTTGAAATAATTCAATCACATTTATCCTCAAACTACGTTTAAATCAACTTTTTGAAGTAACACTCTCACCTTTTTCATAGAAAAAACATATTTTTTTTTCAGGAATCCACTCTCCAGAAACCTGAAACAAATCTTGAAAAAACTTGTTTAAGGCATCCATTCTCCCTAATCCTAAAAGAAAATTTTAATTAACTTCTTGAAATACTAAAAAAAATCTTATCCTCAAACTACATTTAAATCAATTTTTTGAAGTAACACTCTCACCTTTTTCATAAAACTAAGATATATTTTTTTTCAGGAATCCACTCTCCAGAAACCTAAAACTAATCTTAAAAAACTTCTTTCAGGCATCCAATCTTCCTAATCCTAAACAAAAATTTTAATTAACTTGTTGAAATTATTCAATCACATTTATCCTCAAACTACTTTTAAATCAATTTTTTCAAGTAACACTCTCACCTTTTTCAGAGAACAAACATATTTTTTTTTCAGGAATCCACTCTCCAGAAACCTGAAACAAATCTTGAAAAAACTTGTTTAAGGCATCCATTCTCCCTAATCCTAAAAGAACATTTTAATTAACTTCTTGAAATACTAAAATAAATCTTATCCTCAAACTACATTTAAATCAATTTTTTGAAGTAACACTCTCACCTTTTTCATAAAACTAACATATATTTTTTTTCAGGAATCCACTCTCCACAAACCTAAAACTAATCTTAAAAAACTTATTTCAAGCATTCCAATCTTCCTAATACTAAACGAAAATTTTAATTAACTTGTTGAAATATTTCAATCACATTTATCCTCAAACTACGTTTAAATCAATTTTTTGAAGTAACACTCTCACCTTTTTCATAGAACAAACATATTTTTTTTTCAGGAATCCACTCTCCAGAAACCTGAAACAAATCTTGAAAAAACTTGTTTAAGGCATCCATTCTCCCTAATCCTAAAAGAACATTTTAATTAACTTTTTGAAATACTAAAAAAAATCTTATCCTCAAACTACATTTAAATCAATTTTTTGAAGTAACACTCTCACCTTTTTCATAAAACTAACATATATTTTTTTTCAGGAATCCACTCTCCATAAACTTGAAACAAATCTTGAAAAAACGTGTTTAAGGCATCCATTCTCCCTAATCCTAAAAGAAAATTTTAATTAACTTCTTGAAATACTAAAATAAATCTTATCCTCAAACTACATTTAAATCAATTTTTTGAAGTAACACTCTCACCTTTTTCATAAAACTAAGATATATTTTTTTTCAGGAATCCACTCTCCAGAAACCTAAAACTAATCTTAAAAAACTTCTTTCAGGCATCCAATCTTCCTAATCCTAAACGAAAATTTTAATTAACTTGTTGAAATAATTCAATCACATTTATCCTCAAACTACTTTTAAATCAATTTTTTCAAGTAACACTCTCACCTTTTTCATAGAACAAACATATTTTTTTTTCAGGAATCCACTCTCCAGAAACCTGAAACAAATCTTGAAAAAACTTATTTAAGGCATCCATTCTCCCTAACCCTAAAAGAAAATTTTAATTAACTTCTTGAAATACTAAAATAAATCTTATCCTCAAACTACATTTAAATCAATTTTTTGAAGTAACACTCTCACCTTTTTCATAAAACTAACATATATTTTTTTTCAGGAATCCGCTCTCCAGAAACCTGAAACAAATCTTGAAAAAACTTGTTTAAGGCATCCATTCTGCCTAATCCTAAAAGAACATTTTAATTAACTTCTTGAAATACTAAAATAAATCTTATCCTCAAACTACATTTAAATCAATTTTTTGAAGTAACACTCGCACCTTTTTCATTAAACTAATATATATATTTTTTCAGGAATCCACTCTCCAGAAACCTAAAACTAATCTAAAAAAACTTCTTTCAGGCATCCAATCTTCCTAATCCTAAACGAAAATTTTAATTAACTTGTTGAAATAATTCAATCACATTTATCCTCAAACTACTTTTAAATCAATTTTTTGAAGTAACACTCTCACCTTTTTCATAGAACAAACTTATTTTTTTTTCAGGAATCCACTCTCCATAAACCTGAAACTAATCTTGAAAAAACTTGTGTAAGGCATCCATTCTCCCTAATCCTAAACGAAAATTTTAATTAACTTGTTGAAATAATTCAATCACATTTATCCTCAAACTACTTTTAAATCAATTTTTTGAAGTAACACTCTCACCTTTTTCATAAAACAAACGTATTTTTTTTTCAGGAATCCACTCTCCATAAACCTGAAACTAATCTTGAAAAAACTTGTGTAAGGCATCCATTCTCCCTAATCCTAAAAGAAAATTTTAATTAACTTGTTGAAATAATGCAATCAACCTTATTCTCAAACTACATTTAAATCAATTTTTTGAAGTAACACACTCACCTTTTTCATAAAATGAACATATTTTGTTTTCACGAATCCACTCTCCAGAAACCTAAAACAAATCTTGAAAAAACTTGTTTAAGGCATCCATTCTCCCTAATCCTAAAAGAAAATTTTAATTAACTTCTTGAAATACTAAAATAAATCTTATCCTCAAACTACATATAAATCAATTTTTTGAAGTAACACTCTCATCTTTTTCATAAAACTAACATATATTTTTTTTTCAGGAATCCGCTCTCCAGAAACCTGAAACAAATCTTGAAAAAACTTGTTTAAGGCATCCATTCTCCCTAATCCTAACAGAAAATTTTAATTAACTTCTTGAAATACTAAAATAAATCTTATCCTCAAACTACATTTAAATCAATTTTTTGAAGTAACACTCTCACCTTTTTCATAAAACTAACATATATTTTTTTTCAGGAATCCGCTCTCCAGAAACCTGAAACAAATCTTGAAAAAACTTGTTTAAGGCATCCATTCTCCCTAATCCTAAAAGAACATTTTAATTAATTTTTTGAAATACTAAAATAAATCTTATCCTCAAACTACATTTAAATCAATTTTTTGAAGTAACACTCGCACCTTTTTCATTAAACTAACATATATTTTTTTTCAGGAATCCACTCTCCAGAAACCTAAAACTAATCTTGAAAAAACTTGTTTAAGGCATCCATTCTCCCTAATCCTAAAAGAAAATTTTAATTAACTTCTTGAAATACTAAAAAAATCTAATCCTCAAACTACATTTAAATCAATTTTTTGAAGTAACACTCTCACCTTTTTCATAAAACTAACATATATTTTTTTTCAGGAATCCACTCTCCAGAAACCTAAAACTAATCTTAAAAAACTTATTTCAAGCATTCCAATCTTCCTAATCCTAAACGAAAATTTTAATTAACTTGTTGAAATAATTCAATCACATTTATCCTCAAACTACGTTTAAATCAACTTTTTGAAGTAACACTCTCACCTTTTTCATAGAAAAAACATATTTTTTTTTCAGGAATCCACTCTCCAGAAACCTGAAACAAATCTTGAAAAAACTTGTTTAAGGCATCCATTCTCCCTAATCCTAAAAGAAAATTTTAATTAACTTCTTGAAATACTAAAAAAAATCTTATCCTCAAACTACATTTAAATCAATTTTTTGAAGTAACACTCTCACCTTTTTCATAAAACTAAGATATATTTTTTTTCAGGAATCCACTCTCCAGAAACCTAAAACTAATCTTAAAAAACTTCTTTCAGGCATCCAATCTTCCTAATCCTAAACGAAAATTTTAATTAACTTGTTGAAATTATTCAATCACATTTATCCTCAAACTACTTTTAAATCAATTTTTTCAAGTAACACTCTCACCTTTTTCAGAGAACAAACATATTTTTTTTTTCAGGAATCCACTCTCCAGAAACCTGAAACAAATCTTGAAAAAACTTGTTTCAGGCATCCATTCTCCCTAATCCTAAAAGAAAATTTTAATTAACTTCTTGAAATACTAAAATAAATCTTATCCTCAAACTACATTTAAATAAATTTTTTGAAGTAACACTCTCACCTTTTTCATAAAACTAACATATATTTTTTTTCAGGAATCCACTCTCCATAAACTTGAAACAAATCTTGAAAAAACGTGTTTAAGGCATCCATTCTCCCTAATCCTAAAAGAAAATTTTAATTAACTTCTTGAAATACTAAAATAAATCTTATCCTCAAACTACATTTAAATCAATTTTTTGAAGTAACACTCTCACCTTTTTCATAAAACTAAGATATATTTTTTTTCAGGAATCCACTCTCCAGAAACCTAAAACTAATCTTAAAAAACTTCTTTCAGGCATCCAATCTTCCTAATCCTAAACGAACATTTTAATTAACTTGTTGAAATAATTCAATCACATTTATCCTCAAACTACTTTTAAATCAATTTTTTCAAGTAACACTCTCACCTTTTTCATAGAACAAACATATTTTTTTTTCAGGAATCCACTCTCCAGAAACCTGAAACAAATCTTGAAAAAACTTGTTTAAGGCATCCATTATCCCTAACCCTAAAAGAAAATTTTAATTAACTTCTTGAAATACTAAAATAAATCTTATCCTCAAACTACATTTAAATCAATTTTTTGAAGTAACACTCTCACCTTTTTCATAAAACTAACATATATTTTTTTTCAGGAATCCGCTCTCCAGAAACCTGAAACAAATCTTGAAAAAACTTGTTTAAGGCATCCAATCTTCCTAATCCTAAACGAAAATTTTAATTAACTTGTTGAAATAATTCAATCACATTTATCCTCAAACTACTTTTAAATCAATTTTTTGAAGTAACACTCTCACCTTTTTCATAGAACAAACTTATTTTTTTTTCAGGAATCCACTCTCCATAAACCTGAAACTAATCTTGAAAAAACTTGTGTAAGGCATCCATTCTCCCTAATCCTAAAAGAAAATTTTAATTAACTTGTTGAAATAATGCAATCAACCTTATTCTCAAACTACATTTAAATCAATTTTTTGAAGTAACACACTCACCTTTTTCATAAAATGAACATATTTTGTTTTCACGAATCCACTCTCCAGAAACCTAAAACAAATCTTGAAAAAACTTGTTTAAGGCATCCATTCTCCCTAATCCTAAAAGAAAATTTTAATTAACTTCTTGAAATACTAAAAAAATCTAATCCTCAAACTACATTTAAATCAATTTTTTGAAGTAACACTCTCACCTTTTTCATAAAACTAACATATATTTTTTTTCAGGAATCCACTCTCCAGAAACCTAAAACTAATCTTAAAAAACTTATTTCAAGAACTCCAATCTTCCTAATCCTAAACGAAAATTTTAATTAACTTGTTGAAATAATTCAATCACATTTATCCTCAAACTACGTTTAAATCAACTTTTTGAAGTAACACTCTCACCTTTTTCATAGAAAAAACATATTTTTTTTTCAGGAATCCACTCTCCAGAAACCTGAAACAAATCTTGAAAAAACTTGTTTAAGGCATCCATTCTCCCTAATCCTAAAAGAAAATTTTAATTAACTTCTTGAAATACTAAAAAAAATCTTATCCTCAAACTACATTTAAATCAATTTTTTGAAGTAACACTCTCACCTTTTTCATAAAACTAAGATATATTTTTTTTCAGGAATCCACTCTCCAGAAACCTAAAACTAATCTTAAAAAACTTCTTTCAGGCATCCAATCTTCCTAATCCTAAACAAAAATTTTAATTAACTTGTTGAAATTATTCAATCACATTTATCCTCAAACTACTTTTAAATCAATTTTTTCAAGTAACACTCTCACCTTTTTCAGAGAACAAACATATTTTTTTTTCAGGAATCCACTCTCCAGAAACCTGAAACAAATCTTGAAAAAACTTGTTTAAGGCATCCATTCTCCCTAATCCTAAAAGAACATTTTAATTAACTTCTTGAAATACTAAAATAAATCTTATCCTCAAACTACATTTAAATCAATTTTTTGAAGTAACACTCTCACCTTTTTCATAAAACTAACATATATTTTTTTTCAGGAATCCACTCTCCACAAACCTAAAACTAATCTTAAAAAACTTATTTCAAGCATTCCAATCTTCCTAATACTAAACGAAAATTTTAATTAACTTGTTGAAATATTTCAATCACATTTATCCTCAAACTACGTTTAAATCAATTTTTTGAAGTAACACTCTCACCTTTTTCATAGAACAAACATATTTTTTTTTCAGGAATCCACTCTCCAGAAACCTGAAACAAATCTTGAAAAAACTTGTTTAAGGCATCCATTCTCCCTAATCCTAAAAGAACATTTTAATTAACTTTTTGAAATACTAAAAAAAATCTTATCCTCAAACTACATTTAAATCAATTTTTTGAAGTAACACTCTCACCTTTTTCATAAAACTAACATATATTTTTTTTCAGGAATCCACTCTCCATAAACTTGAAACAAATCTTGAAAAAACGTGTTTAAGGCATCCATTCTCCCTAATCCTAAAAGAAAATTTTAATTAACTTCTTGAAATACTAAAATAAATCTTATCCTCAAACTACATTTAAATCAATTTTTTGAAGTAACACTCTCACCTTTTTCATAAAACTAAGATATATTTTTTTTCAGGAATCCACTCTCCAGAAACCTAAAACTAATCTTAAAAAACTTCTTTCAGGCATCCAATCTTCCTAATCCTAAACGAAAATTTTAATTAACTTGTTGAAATAATTCAATCACATTTATCCTCAAACTACTTTTAAATCAATTTTTTCAAGTAACACTCTCACCTTTTTCATAGAACAAACATATTTTTTTTTCAGGAATCCACTCTCCAGAAACCTGAAACAAATCTTGAAAAAACTTATTTAAGGCATCCATTCTCCCTAACCCTAAAAGAAAATTTTAATTAACTTCTTGAAATACTAAAATAAATCTTATCCTCAAACTACATTTAAATCAATTTTTTGAAGTAACACTCTCACCTTTTTCATAAAACTAACATATATTTTTTTTCAGGAATCCGCTCTCCAGAAACCTGAAACAAATCTTGAAAAAACTTGTTTAAGGCATCCATTCTGCCTAATCCTAAAAGAACATTTTAATTAACTTCTTGAAATACTAAAATAAATCTTATCCTCAAACTACATTTAAATCAATTTTTTGAAGTAACACTCGCACCTTTTTCATTAAACTAATATATATATTTTTTCAGGAATCCACTCTCCAGAAACCTAAAACTAATCTAAAAAAACTTCTTTCAGGCATCCAATCTTCCTAATCCTAAACGAAAATTTTAATTAACTTGTTGAAATAATTCAATCACATTTATCCTCAAACTACTTTTAAATCAATTTTTTGAAGTAACACTCTCACCTTTTTCATAGAACAAACTTATTTTTTTTTCAGGAATCCACTCTCCATAAACCTGAAACTAATCTTGAAAAAACTTGTGTAAGGCATCCATTCTCCCTAATCCTAAACGAAAATTTTAATTAACTTGTTGAAATAATTCAATCACATTTATCCTCAAACTACTTTTAAATCAATTTTTTGAAGTAACACTCTCACCTTTTTCATAAAACAAACGTATTTTTTTTTCAGGAATCCACTCTCCATAAACCTGAAACTAATCTTGAAAAAACTTGTGTAAGGCATCCATTCTCCCTAATCCTAAAAGAAAATTTTAATTAACTTGTTGAAATAATGCAATCAACCTTATTCTCAAACTACATTTAAATCAATTTTTTGAAGTAACACACTCACCTTTTTCATAAAATGAACATATTTTGTTTTCACGAATCCACTCTCCAGAAACCTAAAACAAATCTTGAAAAAACTTGTTTAAGGCATCCATTCTCCCTAATCCTAAAAGAAAATTTTAATTAACTTCTTGAAATACTAAAATAAATCTTATCCTCAAACTACATATAAATCAATTTTTTGAAGTAACACTCTCATCTTTTTCATAAAACTAACATATATTTTTTTTTCAGGAATCCGCTCTCCAGAAACCTGAAACAAATCTTGAAAAAACTTGTTTAAGGCATCCATTCTCCCTAATCCTAACAGAAAATTTTAATTAACTTCTTGAAATACTAAAATAAATCTTATCCTCAAACTACATTTAAATCAATTTTTTGAAGTAACACTCTCACCTTTTTCATAAAACTAACATATATTTTTTTTCAGGAATCCGCTCTCCAGAAACCTGAAACAAATCTTGAAAAAACTTGTTTAAGGCATCCATTCTCCCTAATCCTAAAAGAACATTTTAATTAATTTTTTGAAATACTAAAATAAATCTTATCCTCAAACTACATTTAAATCAATTTTTTGAAGTAACACTCGCACCTTTTTCATTAAACTAACATATATTTTTTTTCAGGAATCCACTCTCCAGAAACCTAAAACTAATCTTGAAAAAACTTGTTTAAGGCATCCATTCTCCCTAATCCTAAAAGAAAATTTTAATTAACTTCTTGAAATACTAAAAAAATCTAATCCTCAAACTACATTTAAATCAATTTTTTGAAGTAACACTCTCACCTTTTTCATAAAACTAACATATATTTTTTTTCAGGAATCCACTCTCCAGAAACCTAAAACTAATCTTAAAAAACTTATTTCAAGCATTCCAATCTTCCTAATCCTAAACGAAAATTTTAATTAACTTGTTGAAATAATTCAATCACATTTATCCTCAAACTACGTTTAAATCAACTTTTTGAAGTAACACTCTCACCTTTTTCATAGAAAAAACATATTTTTTTTTCAGGAATCCACTCTCCAGAAACCTGAAACAAATCTTGAAAAAACTTGTTTAAGGCATCCATTCTCCCTAATCCTAAAAGAAAATTTTAATTAACTTCTTGAAATACTAAAAAAAATCTTATCCTCAAACTACATTTAAATCAATTTTTTGAAGTAACACTCTCACCTTTTTCATAAAACTAAGATATATTTTTTTTCAGGAATCCACTCTCCAGAAACCTAAAACTAATCTTAAAAAACTTCTTTCAGGCATCCAATCTTCCTAATCCTAAACGAAAATTTTAATTAACTTGTTGAAATTATTCAATCACATTTATCCTCAAACTACTTTTAAATCAATTTTTTCAAGTAACACTCTCACCTTTTTCAGAGAACAAACATATTTTTTTTTTCAGGAATCCACTCTCCAGAAACCTGAAACAAATCTTGAAAAAACTTGTTTCAGGCATCCATTCTCCCTAATCCTAAAAGAAAATTTTAATTAACTTCTTGAAATACTAAAATAAATCTTATCCTCAAACTACATTTAAATAAATTTTTTGAAGTAACACTCTCACCTTTTTCATAAAACTAACATATATTTTTTTTCAGGAATCCGCTCTCCAGAAACCTGAAACAAATCTTGAAAAAACTTGTTTAAGGCATCCATTCTCCCTAATCCTAAAAGAAAATTTGAATTAACTTCTTGAAATACTAAAATAAATCTTATCCTCAAACTACATTTAAATCAATTTTTTGAAGTAACACTCTCACCTTTTTCATAAAACTAAGATATATTTTGTTTCAGGAATCCACTCTCCAGAAACCTAAAACTAATCTTAAAAAACTTCTTTCAGGCATCCAATCTTCCTAATCCTAAAAGAAAATTTTAATTAACTTGTTGAAATAATTCAATCACATTTATCCTCAAACTACTTTTAAATCAATTTTTTCAAGTAACACTCTCACCTTTTTCATAGAACAAACATTTTTTTTTTTTTCAGGAATCCACTCTCCAGAAACCTGAAACAAATCTTGAAAAAACTTGTTTCAGGCATCCATTCTCCCTAATCCTAAAAGAAAATTTTAATTAACTTCTTGAAATACTAAAATAAATCTTATCCTCAAACTACATTTAAATCAATTTTTTGAAGTAACACTCTCACCTTTTTCATAAAACTAACATATATTTTTTTCAGGAATCCGCTCTCCAGAAACCTGAAACAAATCTTGAAAAAACTTGTTTAAGGCATCCACTCTCCCTAATCCTAAAAGAAAATTTTAATTAACTTCTTGAAATACTAAAATAAATCTTATCCTCAAACTACATTTAAATCAATTTTTTGAAGTAACACTCTCACCTTTTTCATAAAACTAACATATATTTTTTTTCAGGAATCCGCTCTCCAGAAACCTGAAACAAATCTTGAAAAAACTTGTTTAAGGCATCCATTCTCCCTAATCCTAAAAGAACATTTTAATTAACTTCTTGAAATACTAAAATAAATCTTATCCTCAAACTACATTTAAATCAATTTTTGGAAGTAACACTCGCACCTTTTTCATTAAACTAACATATATTTTTTTTCAGGAATCCACTCTCCAGAAACCTAAAACTAATCTAAAAAAACTTCTTTCAGGCATCCAATCTTCCTAATCCTAAACGAAAATTTTAATTAATTGTTGAAATAATTCAATCACATTTATCCTCAAATTACTTTTAAATCAATTTTTTGAAGTAACACTCTCACCTTTTTCATAGAACAAACGTATTTTTTTTTCAGGAATCCACTCTCCATAAACCTGAAACTAATCTTGAAAAAACTTGTGTAAGGCATCCATTCTCCCTAATCCTAAAAGAAAATTTTAATTAACTTGTTGAAATAATGCAATCAACCTTATTCTCAAACTACATTTAAATCAATTTTTTGAAGTAACACACTCACCTTTTTCATAAAATGAACATATTTTGTTTTAACGAATCCACCGTCCAGAAACCTAAAACAAATCTTGAAAAAACTTGTTTAAGGCATCCATTCTCCCTAATCCTAAAAGAAAATTTTAATTAACTTCTTGAAATACTAAAAAAATCTAATCCTCAAACTACATTTAAATCAATTTTTGGAAGTAACACTCGCACCTTTTTCATAAAACTAACATATATTTTTTTTCAGGAATCCACTTTCCAGAAACCTAAAACTAATCTTAAAAAACTTATTTCAAGCATTCCAATCTTCCTAATCCTAAAAGAAAATTTTAATTAACTTGTTGAAATAATGCAATCAACCTTATTCTCAAACTACATTTAAATCAATTTTTTGAAGTAACACACTCACCTTTTTCATAAAATGAACATATTTTGTTTTCACGAATCCACCGTCCAGAAACCTAAAACAAATCTTGAAAAAACTTGTTTAAGGCATCCATTCTCCCTAATCCTAAAAGAAAATTTTAATTAACTTCTTGAAATACTAAAAAAATCTAATCCTCAAACTACATTTAAATCAATTTTTGGAAGTAAGACTCGCACCTTTTTCATAAAACTAACATATATTTTTTTTCAGGAATCCACTCTCCATAAACTTGAAACAAATCTTGAAAAAACGTGTTTAAGGCATCCATTCTCCCTAATCCTAAAAGAAAATTTTAATTAACTTCTTGAAATACTAAAATAAATCTTATCCTCAAACTACATTTAAATCAATTTTTTGAAGTAACACTCTCACCTTTTTCATAAAACTAAGATATATTTTTTTTCAGGAATCCACTCTCCAGAAACCTAAAACTAATCTTAAAAAACTTCTTTCAGGCATCCAATCTTCCTAATCCTAAACGAAAATTTTAATTAACTTGTTGAAATAATTCAATCACATTTATCCTCAAACTACTTTTAAATCAATTTTTACAAGTAACACTCTCACCTTTTTCATAGAACAAACATATTTTTTTTTCAGGAATCCACTCTCCAGAAACCTGAAACAAATCTTGAAAAAACTTGTTTAAGGCATCCATTCTCCCTAACCCTAAAAGAAAATTTTAATTAACTTCTTGAAATACTAAAATAAATCTTATCCTCAAACTACATTTAAATCAATTTTTTGAAGTAACACTCTCACCTTTTTCATAAAACTAACATATATATTTTTTCAAGAATCCACTCTCCAGAAACCTGAAACAAATCTTGAAAAAACTTGTTTAAGGCATCCATTCTCCCTAATCCTAAAAGAAAATTTTAATTAACTTCTTGAAATACTAAAATAAATCTTATCCTCAAACTACATTTAAATCAATTTTTTGAAGTAACACTCTCACCTTTTTCATAAAACTAACATATATTTTTTTTCAGGAATCCGCTCTCCAGAAACCTGAAACAAATCTTAAAAAAACTTGTTTAAGGCATCCATTCTCCCTAATCCTAAAAGAAAATTTGAATTAACTTCTTGAAATACTAAAATAAATCTTATCCTCAAACTACATTTAAATCAATTTTTTGAAGTAACACTCTCACCTTTTTCATAAAACTAAGATATATTTTTTTTCAGGAATCCACTCTCCAGAAACCTAAAACTAATCTTAAAAAACTTCTTTCAGGCATCCAATCTTCCTAATCCTAAACGAAAATTTTAATTAACTTGTTGAAATAATTCAATCACATTTATCCTCAAACTACTTTTAAATCAATTTTTTCAAGTAACACTCTCACCTTTTTCATAGAACAAACATATTTTTTTTGTCAGGAATCCACTCTCCAGAAACCTGAAACAAATCTTGAAAAAACTTGTTTAAGGCATCCATTCTCCCTAATCCTAAAAGAAAATTTTAATTAACTTCTTGAAATACTAAAATAAATCTTATCCTCAAACTACATTTAAATCAATTTTTTGAAGTAACACTCTCACCTTTTTCATAAAACTAACATATATTTTTTTTCAGGAATCCGCTCTCCAGAAACCTGAAACAAATCTTGAAAAAACTTGTTTAAGGCATCCATTCTCCCTAATCCTAAAAGAACATTTTAATTAACTTCTTGAAATACTAAAATAAATCTTATCCTCAAACTACATTTAAATCAATTTTTTGAAGTAACACTCGCACCTTTTTCATTAAACTAACATATATTTTTTTTCAGGAATCCACTCTCCAGAAACCTAAAACTAATCTAAAAAAACTTCTTTCAGGCATCCAATCTTCCTAATCCTAAACGAAAATTTTAATTAACTTGTTGAAATAATTCAATCACATTTATCCTCAAACTACTTTTAAATCAATTTTTTGAAGTAACACTCTCACCTTTTTCATAAAACAAACGTATTTGTTTTTCAGGAATCCACTCTCCATAAACCTGAAACTAATCTTGAAAAAACTTGTGTAAGGCATCCATTCTCCCTAATCCTAAAAGAAAATTTTAATTAACTTGTTGAAATAATGCAATCAACCTTATTCTCAAACTACATTTAAATCAATTTTTTGAAGTAACACACTCACCTTTTTCATAAAATGAACATATTTTGTTTTCACGAATCCACTCTCCAGAAACCTAAAACAAATCTTGAAAAAACTTGTTTAAGGCATCCATTCTCCCTAATCCTAAAAGAAAATTTTAATTAACTTCTTGAAATACTAAAAAAATCTAATCCTCAAACTACATTTAAATCAATTTTTTGAAGTAACACTCTCACCTTTTTCATAAAACTAACATATATTTTTTTTCAGGAATCCACTCTCCAGAAACCTAAAACTAATCTTAAAAAACTTATTTCAAGCATTCCAATCTTCCTAATCCTAAACGAAAATTTTAATTAACTTGTTGAAATAATTCAATCACATTTATCCTCAAACTACGTTTAAATCAATTTTTTGAAGTAACACTCTCACCTTTTTCATAGAACAAACATATTTTTTTTTCAGGAATCCACTCTCCAGAAACCTGAAACAAATCTTGAAAAAACTTGTTTAAGGCATCCATTCTCCCTAATCCTCAAAGAAAATTTTAATTACCTTCTTGAAATACTAAAAAAAATCTTATCCTCAAACTACATTTAAATCAATTTTTTGAAGTAACACTCTCACCTTTTTCATAAAACTAACATATATATTTTTTCAAGAATCCACTCTCCAGAAACCTGAAACAAATCTTGAAAAAACTTGTTTAAGGCATCCATTCTCCCTAATCCTAAAAGAAAATTTTAATTAACTTCTTGAAATACTAAAATAAATCTTATCCTCAAACTACATTTAAATCAATTTTTTGAAGTAACACTCTCACCTTTTTCATAAAACTAACATATATTTTTTTTCAGGAATCCGCTCTCCAGAAACCTGAAACAAATCTTAAAAAAACTTGTTTAAGGCATCCATTCTCCCTAATCCTAAAAGAAAATTTGAATTAACTTCTTGAAATACTAAAATAAATCTTATCCTCAAACTACATTTAAATCAATTTTTTGAAGTAACACTCTCACCTTTTTCATAAAACTAAGATATATTTTTTTTCAGGAATCCACTCTCCAGAAACCTAAAACTAATCTTAAAAAACTTCTTTCAGGCATCCAATCTTCCTAATCCTAAACGAAAATTTTAATTAACTTGTTGAAATAATTCAATCACATTTATCCTCAAACTACTTTTAAATCAATTTTTTCAAGTAACACTCTCACCTTTTTCATAGAACAAACATATTTTTTTTTCAGGAATCCACTCTCCAGAAACCTGAAACAAATCTTGAAAAAACTTGTTTAAGGCATCCATTCTCCCTAACCCTAAAAGAAAATTTTAATTAACTTCTTGAAATACTAAAATAAATCTTATCCTCAAACTACATTTAAATCAATTTTTTGAAGTAACACTCTCACCTTTTTCATAAAACTAACATATATTTTTTTTCAGGAATCCACTCTCCATAAACTTGAAACAAATCTTGAAAAAACGTGTTTAAGGCATCCATTCTCCCTAATCCTAAAAGAAAATTTTAATTAACTTCTTGAAATACTAAAATAAATCTTATCCTCAAACTACATTTAAATCAATTTTTTGAAGTAACACTCTCACCTTTTTCATAAAACTAACATATTTTTTTTCAGGAATCCGCTCTCCAGAAACCTGAAACAAATCTTGAAAAAACTTGTTTAAGGCATCCATTCTCCCTAATCCTAAAAGAACATTTTAATTAACTTCTTGAAATACTAAAATAAATCTTATCCTCAAACTACATTTAAATCAATTTTTTGAAGTAACACTCGCACCTTTTTCATTAAACTAACATATATTTTTTTTCAGGAATCCACTCTCCAGAAACCTAAAACTAATCTAAAAAAACTTCTTTCAGGCATCCAATCTTCCTAATCCTAAACGAAAATTTTAATTAACTTGTTGAAATAATTCAATCACATTTATCCTCAAACTACTTTTAAATCAATTTTTTGAAGTAACACTCTCACCTTTTTCATAAAACAAACGTATTTTTTTTTCAGGAATCCACTCTCCATAAACCTGAAACTAATCTTGAAAAAACTTGTGTAAGGCATCCATTCTCCCTAATCCTAAAAGAAAATTTTAATTAACTTGTTGAAATAATGCAATCAACCTTATTCTCAAACTACATTTAAATCAATTTTTTGAAGTAACACACTCACCTTTTTCATAGAATGAACATATTTTGTTTTCACGAATCCACTCTCCAGAAACCTAAAACAAATCTTGAAAAAACTTGTTTAAGGCATCCATTCTCCCTAATCCTAAAAGAAAATTTTAATTAACTTCTTGAAATACTAAAAAAATCTAATCCTCAAACTACATTTAAATCAATTTTTTGAAGTAACACTCTCACCTTTTTCATAAAACTAACATATATTTTTTTTCAGGAATCCACTCTCCAGAAACCTAAAACTAATCTTAAAAAACTTATTTCAAGCATTCCAATCTTCCTAATCCTAAACGAAAATTTTAATTAACTTGTTGAAATAATTCAATCACATTTATCCTCAAACTACGTTTAAATCAATTTTTTGAAGTAACACTCTCACCTTTTTCATAGAACAAACATATTTTTTTTTCAGGAATCCACTCTCCAGAAACCTGAAACAAATCTTGAAAAAACTTGTTTAAGGCATCCATTCTCCCTAATCCTCAAAGAAAATTTTAATTACCTTCTTGAAATACTAAAAAAAATCTTATCCTCAAACTACATTTAAATCAATTTTTTGAAGTAACACTCTCACCTTTTTCATAAAACTAACATATATATTTTTTCAAGAATCCACTCTCCAGAAACCTGAAACAAATCTTGAAAAAACTTGTTTAAGGCATCCATTCTCCCTAATCCTAAAAGAAAATTTTAATTAACTTCTTGAAATACTAAAATAAATCTTATCCTCAAACTACATTTAAATCAATTTTTTGAAGTAACACTCTCACCTTTTTCATAAAACTAACATATATTTTTTTTCAGGAATCCGCTCTCCAGAAACCTGAAACAAATCTTAAAAAAACTTGTTTAAGGCATCCATTCTCCCTAATCCTAAAAGAAAATTTGAATTAACTTCTTGAAATACTAAAATAAATCTTATCCTCAAACTACATTTAAATCAATTTTTTGAAGTAACACTCTCACCTTTTTCATAAAACTAAGATATATTTTTTTTCAGGAATCCACTCTCCAGAAACCTAAAACTAATCTTAAAAAACTTCTTTCAGGCATCCAATCTTCCTAATCCTAAACGAAAATTTTAATTCACTTGTTGAAATAATTCAATCACATTTATCCTCAAACTACTTTTAAATCAATTTTTTCAAGTAACACTCTCACCTTTTTCATAGAACAAACATATTTTTTTTTCAGGAATCCACTCTCCAGAAACCTGAAACAAATCTTGAAAAAACTTGTTTCAGGCATCCATTCTCCCTAATCCTAAAAGAAAATTTTAATTAACTTCTTGAAATACTAAAATAAATCTTATCCTCAAACTACATTTAAATCAATTTTTTGAAGTAACACTCTCATCTTTTTCATAAAACTAACATATATTTTTTTTCAGGAATCCGCTCTCCAGAAACCTGAAACAAATCTTGAAAAAACTTGTTTAAGGCATCCATTCTCCCTAATCCTAACAGAAAATTTTAATTAACTTCTTGAAATACTAAAATAAATCTTATCCTCAAACTACATTTAAATCAATTTTTTGAAGTAACACTCTCACCTTTTTCATAAAACTAACATATATTTTTTTTCAGGAATCCGCTCTCCAGAAACCTGAAACAAATCTTGAAAAAACTTGTTTAAGGCATCCATTCTCCCTAATCCTAAAAGAACATTTTAATTAATTTTTTGAAATACTAAAATAAATCTTATCCTCAAACTACATTTAAATCAATTTTTTGAAGTAACACTCGCACCTTTTTCATTAAACTAACATATATTTTTTTTCAGGAATCCACTCTCCAGAAACCTAAAACTAATCTAAAAAAACTTCTTTCAGGCATCCAATCTTCCTAATCCTAAACGAAAATTTTAATTAACTTGTTACAATAATTCAATCACATTTATCCTCAAACTACTTTTAAATCAATTTTTTGAAGTAACACTCTCACCTTTTTCATAAAACAAACGTATTTTTTTTTCAGGAATCCACTCTCCATAAACCTGAAACTAATCTTGAAAAAACTTGTGTAAGGCATCCATTCTCCCTAATCCTAAAAGAAAATTTTAATTAACTTGTTGAAATAATGCAATCAACCTTATTCTCAAACTACATTTAAATCAATTTTTTGAAGTAACTCACTCACCTTTTTCATAAAATGAACATATTTTGTTTTCACGAATCCACTCTCCAGAAACCTAAAACAAATCTTGAAAAAACTTGTTTAAGGCATCCATTCTCCCTAATCCTAAAAGAAAATTTTAATTAACTTCTTGAAATACTAAAAAAATCTAATCCTCAAACTACATTTAAATCAATTTTTTGAAGTAACACTCTCACCTTTTTCATAAAACTAACATATATTTTTTTTCAGGAATCCACTCTCCAGAAACCTAAAACTAATCTTAAAAAACTTATTTCAAGCATTCCAATCTTCCTAATCCTAAACGAAAATTTTAATTAACTTGTTGAAATAATTCAATCACATTTATCCTCAAACTACGTTTAAATCAACTTTTTGAAGTAACACTCTCACCTTTTTCATAGAAAAAACATATTTTTTTTTCAGGAATCCACTCTCCAGAAACCTGAAACAAATCTTGAAAAAACTTGTTTAAGGCATCCATTCTCCCTAATCCTAACAGAAAATTTTAATTAACTTCTTGAAATACTAAAATAAATCTTATCCTCAAACTACATTTAAATCAATTTTTTGAAGTAACACTCTCACCTTTTTCATAAAACTAACATATATTTTTTTTCAGGAATCCGCTCTCCAGAAACCTGAAACAAATCTTGAAAAAACTTGTTTAAGGCATCCATTCTCCCTAATCCTAAAAGAACATTTTAATTAATTTTTTGAAATACTAAAATAAATCTTATCCTCAAACTACATTTAAATCAATTTTTTGAAGTAACACTCGCACCTTTTTCATTAAACTAACATATATTTTTTTTCAGGAATCCACTCTCCAGAAACCTAAAACTAATCTAAAAAAACTTCTTTCAGGCATCCAATCTTCCTAATCCTAAACGAAAATTTTAATTAACTTGTTGAAATAATTCAATCACATTTATCCTCAAACTACTTTTAAATCAATTTTTTGAAGTAACACTCTCACCTTTTTCATAAAACAAACGTATTTTTTTTTCAGGAATCCACTCTCCATAAACCTGAAACTAATCTTGAAAAAACTTGTGTAAGGCATCCATTCTCCCTAATCCTAAAAGAAAATTTTAATTAACTTGTTGAAATAATGCAATCAACCTTATTCTCAAACTACATTTAAATCAATTTTTTGAAGTAACTCACTCACCTTTTTCATAAAATGAACATATTTTGTTTTCACGAATCCACTCTCCAGAAACCTAAAACAAATCTTGAAAAAACTTGTTTAAGGCATCCATTCTCCCTAATCCTAAAAGAAAATTTTAATTAACTTCTTGAAATACTAAAAAAATCTAATCCTCAAACTACATTTAAATCAATTTTTTGAAGTAACACTCTCACCTTTTTCATAAAACTAACATATATTTTTTTTCAGGAATCCACTCTCCAGAAACCTAAAACTAATCTTAAAAAACTTATTTCAAGCATTCCAATCTTCCTAATCCTAAACGAAAATTTTAATTAACTTGTTGAAATAATTCAATCACATTTATCCTCAAACTACGTTTAAATCAACTTTTTGAAGTAACACTCTCACCTTTTTCATAGAAAAAACATATTTTTTTTTCAGGAATCCACTCTCCAGAAACCTGAAACAAATCTTGAAAAAACTTGTTTAAGGCATCCATTCTCCCTAATCCTAAAAGAAAATTTTAATTAACTTCTTGAAATACTAAAAAAAATCTTATCCTCAAACTACATTTAAATCAATTTTTTGAAGTAACACTCTCACCTTTTTCATAAAACTAAGATATATTTTTTTTCAGGAATCCACTCTCCAGAAACCTAAAACTAATCTTAAAAAACTTCTTTCAGGCATCCAATCTTCCTAATCCTAAACGAAAATTTTAATTAACTTGTTGAAATTATTCAATCACATTTATCCTCAAACTACTTTTAAATCAATTTTTTCAAGTAACACTCTCACCTTTTTCAGAGAACAAACATATTTTTTTTTCAGGAATCCACTCTCCAGAAACCTGAAACAAATCTTGAAAAAATTTGTTTAAGGCATCCATTCTCCCTAATCCTAAAAGAAAATTTTAATTAACTTCTTGAAATACTAAAATAAATCTTATCCTCAAACTACATTTAAATCAATTTTTTGAAGTAACACTCTCACCTTTTTCATAAAACTAACATATATTTTTTTTCAGGAATCCGCTCTCCAGAAACCTGAAACAAATCTTAAAAAAACTTGTTTAAGGCATCCATTCTCCCTAATCCTAAAAGAAAATTTGAATTAACTTCTTGAAATACTAAAATAAATCTTATCCTCAAACTACATTTAAATCAATTTTTTGAAGTAACACTCTCACCTTTTTCATAAAACTAAGATATATTTTTTTTCAGGAATCCACTCTCCAGAAACCTAAAACTAATCTTAAAAAACTTCTTTCAGGCATCCAATCTTCCTAATCCTAAACGAAAATTTTAATTAACTTGTTGAAATAATTCAATCACATTTATCCTCAAACTACTTTTAAATCAATTTTTTCAAGTAACACTCTCACCTTTTTCATAGAACAAACATATTTTTTTTTTCAGGAATCCACTCTCCAGAAACCTGAAACAAATCTTGAAAAAACTTGTTTCAGGCATCCATTCTCCCTAATCCTAAAAGAAAATTTTAATTAACTTCTTGAAATACTAAAATAAATCTTATCCTCAAACTACATTTAAATCAATTTTTTGAAGTAACACTCTCACCTTTTTCATAAAACTAACATATATTTTTTTTCAGGAATCCGCTCTCCAGAAACCTGAAACAAATCTTGAAAAAACTTGTTTAAGGCATCCATTCTCCCTAATCCTAAAAGAAAATTTTAATTAACTTCTTGAAATACTAAAATAAATCTTATCCTCAAACTACATTTAAATCAATTTTTTGAAGTAACACTCTCACCTTTTTCATAAAACTAACATATATTTTTTTTCAGGAATCCGCTCTCCAGAAACCTGAAACAAATCTTGAAAAAACTTGTTTAAGGCATCCATTCTCCCTAATCCTAAAAGAAAATTTTAATTAACTTCTTGAAATACTAAAATAAATCTTATCCTCAAACTACATTTAAATCAATTTTTTGAAGTAACACTCGCACCTTTTTCATTAAACTAACATATATTTTTTTCAGGAATCCACTCTCCAGAAACCTAAAACTAATCTAAAAAAACTTCTTTCAGGCATCCAATCTTCCTAATCCTAAACGAAAATTTTAATTAACTTGTTGAAATAATTCAATCACATTTATCCTCAAACTACTTTTAAATCAATTTTTTGAAGTAACACTCTCACCTTTTTCATAAAACAAACGTATTTTTTTTTCAGGAATCCACTCTCCATAAACCTGAAACTAATCTTGAAAAAACTTGTGTAAGGCATCCATTCTCCCTAATCCTAAAAGAAAATTTTAATTAACTTCTTGAAATACTAAAATAAATCTTATCCTCAAACTACATTTAAATCAATTTTTTGAAGTAACACTCGCACCTTTTTCATTAAACTAACATATATTTTTTTTCAGGAATCCACTCTCAAGAAACCTAAAACTAATCTAAAAAAACTTCTTTCAGGCATCCAATCTTCCTAATCCTAAACGAAAATTTTAATTAACTTGTTGAAATAATTCAATCACATTTATCCTCAAACTACTTTTAAATCAATTTTTTGAAGTAACACTCTCACCTTTTTCATAGAACAAACTTATTTTTTTTTCAGGAATCCACTCTCCATAAACCTGAAACTAATCTTGAAAAAACTTGTGTAAGGCATCCATTCTCCCTAATCCTAAAAGAAAATTTTAATTAACTTGTTGAAATAATGCAATCAACCTTATTCTCAAACTACATTTAAATCAATTTTTTGAAGTAACACACTCACCTTTTTCATAAAATGAACATATTTTGTTTTCACGAATCCACTCTCCAGAAACCTAAAACAAATCTTGAAAAAACTTGTTTAAGGCATCCATTCTCCCTAATCCTAAAAGAAAATTTTAATTAACTTCTTGAAATACTAAAAAAATCTAATCCTCAAACTACATTTAAATCAATTTTTTGAAGTAACACTCTCACCTTTTTCATAAAACTAACATATATTTTTTTTCAGGAATCCACTCTCCAGAAACCTAAAACTAATCTTAAAAAACTTATTTCAAGCATTCCAATCTTCCTAATCCTAAACGAAAATTTTAATTAACTTGTTGAAATAATTCAATCACATTTATCCTCAAACTACGTTTAAATCAATTTTTTGAAGTAACACTCTCACCTTTTTCATAGAACAAACATATTTTTTTTTCAGGAATCCACTCTCCAGAAACCTGAAACAAATCTTGAAAAAACTTGTTTAAGGCATCCATTCTCCCTAATCCTCAAAGAAAATTTTAATTAACTTCTTGAAATACTAAAATAAATCTTATCCTCAAACTACATTTAAATCAATTTTTTGAAGTAACACTCTCACCTTTTTCATAAAACTAAGATATATTTTTTTTCAGGAATCCACTCTCCAGAAACCTAAAACTAATCTTAAAAAACTTCTTTCAGGCATCCAATCTTCCTAATCCTAAACGAAAATTTTAATTAACTTGTTGAAATAATTCAATCACATTTATCCTCAAACTACTTTTAAATCAATTTTTTCAAGTAACACTCTCACCTTTTTCATAGAACAAACATATTTTTTTTTCAGGAATCCACTCTCCAGAAACCTGAAACAAATCTTGAAAAAACTTGTTTAAGGCATCCATTCTCCCTAACCCTAAAAGAAAATTTTAATTAACTTCTTGAAATACTAAAATAAATCTTATCCTCAAACTACATTTAAATCAATTTTTTGAAGTAACACTCTCACCTTTTTCATAAAACTAACATATATTTTTTTTCAGGAATCCGCTCTCCAGAAACCTGAAACAAATCTTGAAAAAACTTGTTTAAGGCATCCATTCTGCTTAATCCTAAAAGAACATTTTAATTAACTTCTTGAAATACTAAAATAAATCTTATCCTCAAACTACATTTAAATCAATTTTTTGAAGTAACACTCACACCTTTTTCATTAAACTAACATATATTTTTTTTCAGGAATCCACTCTCCAGAAACCTAAAACTAATCTAAAAAAACTTCTTTCAGGCATCCAATCTTCCTAATCCTAAACGAAAATTTTAATTAACTTGTTGAAATAATTCAATCACATTTATCCTCAAACTACTTTTAAATCAATTTTTTGAAGTAACACTCTCACCTTTTTCATAGAACAAACTTATTTTTTTTTCAGGAATCCACTCTCCATAAACCTGAAACTAATCTTGAAAAAACTTGTGTAAGGCATCCATTCTCCCTAATCCTAAAAGAAAATTTTAATTAACTTGTTGAAATAATGCAATCAACCTTATTCTCAAACTACATTTAAATCAATTTTTTGAAGTAACACACTCACCTTTTTCATAAAATGAACATATTTTGTTTTCACGAATCCACTCTCCAGAAACCTAAAACAAATCTTGAAAAAACTTGTTTAAGGCATCCATTCTCCCTAATCCTAAAAGAAAATTTTAATTAACTTCTTGAAATACTAAAAAAATCTAATCCTCAAACTACATTTAAATCAATTTTTTGAAGTAACACTCTCACCTTTTTCATAAAACTAACATATATTTTTTTTCAGGAATCCACTCTCCAGAAACCTAAAACTAATCTTAAAAAACTTATTTCAAGCATTCCAATCTTCCTAATCCTAAACGAAAATTTTAATTAACTTGTTGAAATAATTCAATCACATTTATCCTCAAACTACGTTTAAATCAACTTTTTGAAGTAACACTCTCACCTTTTTCATAGAAAAAACATATTTTTTTTTCAGGAATCCACTCTCCAGAAACCTGAAACAAATCTTGAAAAAACTTGTTTAAGGCATCCATTCTCCCTAATCCTAAAAGAAAATTTTAATTAACTTCTTGAAATACTAAAAAAAATCTTATCCTCAAACTACATTTAAATCAATTTTTTGAAGTAACACTCTCACCTTTTTCATAAAACTAAGATATATTTTTTTTCAGGAATCCACTCTCCAGAAACCTAAAACTAATCTTAAAAAACTTCTTTCAGGCATCCAATCTTCCTAATCCTAAACGAAAATTTTAATTAACTTGTTGAAATTATTCAATCACATTTATCCTCAAACTACTTTTAAATCAATTTTTTCAAGTAACACTCTCACCTTTTTCAGAGAACAAACATATTTTTTTTTCAGGAATCCACTCTCCAGAAACCTGAAACAAATCTTGAAAAAACTTGTTTAAGGCATCCATTCTCCCTAATCCTAAAAGAAAATTTTAATTAACTTCTTGAAATACTAAAATAAATCTTATCCTCAAACTACATTTAAATCAATTTTTTGAAGTAACACTCTCACCTTTTTCATAAAACTAACATATATTTTTTTTCAGGAATCCGCTCTCCAGAAACCTGAAACAAATCTTAAAAAAACTTGTTTAAGGCATCCATTCTCCCTAATCCTAAAAGAAAATTTGAATTAACTTCTTGAAATACTAAAATAAATCTTATCCTCAAACTACATTTAAATCAATTTTTTGAAGTAACACTCTCACCTTTTTCATAAAACTAAGATATATTTTTTTTCAGGAATCCACTCTCCAGAAACCTAAAACTAATCTTAAAAAACTTCTTTCAGGCATCCAATCTTCCTAATCCTAAACGAAAATTTTAATTAACTTGTTGAAATAATTCAATCACATTTATCCTCAAACTACTTTTAAATCAATTTTTTCAAGTAACACTCTCACCTTTTTCATAGAACAAACATATTTTTTTTTCAGGAATCCACTCTCCAGAAACCTGAAACAAATCTTGAAAAAACTTGTTTCAGGCATCCATTCTCCCTAATCCTAAAAGAAAATTTTAATTAACTTCTTGAAATACTAAAATAAATCTTATCCTCAAACTACATTTAAATCAATTTTTTGAAGTAACACTCTCACCTTTTTCATAAAACTAACATATATTTTTTTTCAGGAATCCACTCTCCACAAACCTGAAACAAATCTTGAAAAAACTTGTTTAAGGCATCCATTCTCCCTAATCCTAAAAGAACATTTTAATTAACTTCTTGAAATACTAAAATAAATCTTATCCTCAAACTACATTTAAATCAATTTTTTGAAGTAACACTCGCACCTTTTTCATTAAACTAACATATATTTTTTTTCAGGAATCCACTCTCCAGAAACCTAAAACTAATCTAAAAAAACTTCTTTCAGGCATCCAATCTTCCTAATCCTAAACGAAAATTTTAATTAACTTGTTGAAATAATTCAATCACATTTATCCTCAAACTACTTTTAAATCAATTTTTTGAAGTAACACTCTCACCTTTTTCATAAAACAAACGTATTTTTTTTTCAGGAATCCACTCTCCATAAACCTGAAACTAATCTTGAAAAAACTTGTGTAAGGCATCCATTCTCCCTAATCCTAAAAGAAAATTTTAATTAACTTGTTGAAATAATGCAATCAACCTTATTCTCAAACTACATTTAAATCAATTTTTTGAAGTAACACACTCACCTTTTTCATAAAATGAACATATTTTGTTTTCACGAATCCACTCTCCAGAAACCTAAAACAAATCTTGAAAAAACTTGTTTAAGGCATCCATTCTCCCTAATCCTAAAAGAAAATTTTAATTAACTTCTTGAAATACTAAAAAAATCTAATCCTCAAACTACATTTAAATCAATTTTTTGAAGTAACACTCTCACCTTTTTCATAAAACTAACATATATTTTTTTTCAGGAATCCACTCTCCAGAAACCTAAAACTAATCTTAAAAAACTTATTTCAAGCATTCCAATCTTCCTAATCCTAAACGAAAATTTTAATTAACTTGTTGAAATAATTCAATCACATTTATCCTCAAACTACGTTTAAATCAATTTTTTGAAGTAACACTCTCACCTTTTTCATAGAACAAACATATTTTTTTTTCAGGAATCCACTCTCCAGAAACCTGAAACAAATCTTGAAAAAACTTGTTTAAGGCATCCATTCTCCCTAATCCTCAAAGAAAATTTTAATTACCTTCTTGAAATACTAAAAAAAATCTTATCCTCAAACTACATTTAAATCAATTTTTTGAAGTAACACTCTCACCTTTTTCATAAAACTAACATATATATTTTTTCAAGAATCCACTCTCCAGAAACCTGAAACAAATCTTGAAAAAACTTGTTTAAGGCATCCATTCTCCCTAATCCTAAAAGAAAATTTTAATTAACTTCTTGAAATACTAAAATAAATCTTATCCTCAAACTACATTTAAATCAATTTTTTGAAGTAACACTCTCACCTTTTTCATAAAACTAACATATATTTTTTTTCAGGAATCCGCTCTCCAGAAACCTGAAACAAATCTTAAAAAAACTTGTTTAAGGCATCCATTCTCCCTAATCCTAAAAGAAAATTTGAATTAACTTCTTGAAATACTAAAATAAATCTTATCCTCAAACTACATTTAAATCAATTTTTTGAAGTAACACTCTCACCTTTTTCATAAAACTAAGATATATTTTTTTTCAGGAATCCACTCTCCAGAAACCTAAAACTAATCTTAAAAAACTTCTTTCAGGCATCCAATCTTCCTAATCCTAAACGAAAATTTTAATTAACTTGTTGAAATAATTCAATCACATTTATCCTCAAACTACTTTTAAATCAATTTTTTCAAGTAACACTCTCACCTTTTTCATAGAACAAACATATTTTTTTTTTCAGGAATCCACTCTCCAGAAACCTGAAACAAATCTTGAAAAAACTTGTTTCAGGCATCCATTCTCCCTAATCCTAAAAGAAAATTTTAATTAACTTCTTGAAATACTAAAATAAATCTTATCCTCAAACTACATTTAAATCAATTTTTTGAAGTAACACTCTCATCTTTTTCATAAAACTAACATATATTTTTTTTCAGGAATCCGCTCTCCAGAAACCTGAAACAAATCTTGAAAAAACTTGTTTAAGGCATCCATTCTCCCTAATCCTAACAGAAAATTTTAATTAACTTCTTGAAATACTAAAATAAATCTTATCCTCAAACTACATTTAAATCAATTTTTTGAAGTAACACTCTCACCTTTTTCATAAAACTAACATATATTTTTTTTCAGGAATCCGCTCTCCAGAAACCTGAAACAAATCTTGAAAAAACTTGTTTAAGGCATCCATTCTCCCTAATCCTAAAAGAACATTTTAATTAATTTTTTGAAATACTAAAATAAATCTTATCCTCAAACTACATTTAAATCAATTTTTTGAAGTAACACTCGCACCTTTTTCATTAAACTAACATATATTTTTTTTCAGGAATCCACTCTCCAGAAACCTAAAACTAATCTAAAAAAACTTCTTTCAGGCATCCAATCTTCCTAATCCTAAACGAAAATTTTAATTAACTTGTTGAAATAATTCAATCACATTTATCCTCAAACTACTTTTAAATCAATTTTTTGAAGTAACACTCTCACCTTTTTCATAAAACAAACGTATTTTTTTTTCAGGAATCCACTCTCCATAAACCTGAAACTAATCTTGAAAAAACTTGTGTAAGGCATCCATTCTCCCTAATCCTAAAAGAAAATTTTAATTAACTTGTTGAAATAATGCAATCAACCTTATTCTCAAACTACATTTAAATCAATTTTTTGAAGTAACACACTCACCTTTTTCATAAAATGAACATATTTTGTTTTCACGAATCCACTCTCCAGAAACCTAAAACAAATCTTGAAAAAACTTGTTTAAGGCATCCATTCTCCCTAATCCTAAAAGAAAATTTTAATTAACTTCTTGAAATACTAAAATAAATCTTATCCTCAAACTACATATAAATCAATTTTTTGAAGTAACACTCTCATCTTTTTCATAAAACTAACATATATTTTTTTTTCAGGAATCCGCTCTCCAGAAACCTGAAACAAATCTTGAAAAAACTTGTTTAAGGCATCCATTCTCCCTAATCCTAACAGAAAATTTTAATTAACTTCTTGAAATACTAAAATAAATCTTATCCTCAAACTACATTTAAATCAATTTTTTGAAGTAACACTCTCACCTTTTTCATAAAACTAACATATATTTTTTTTCAGGAATCCGCTCTCCAGAAACCTGAAACAAATCTTGAAAAAACTTGTTTAAGGCATCCATTCTCCCTAATCCTAAAAGAACATTTTAATTAATTTTTTGAAATACTAAAATAAATCTTATCCTCAAACTACATTTAAATCAATTTTTTGAAGTAACACTCGCACCTTTTTCATTAAACTAACATATATTTTTTTTCAGGAATCCACTCTCCAGAAACCTAAAACTAATCTAAAAAAACTTCTTTCAGGCATCCAATCTTCCTAATCCTAAACGAAAATTTTAATTAACTTGTTGAAATAATTCAATCACATTTATCCTCAAACTACTTTTAAATCAATTTTTTGAAGTAACACTCTCACCTTTTTCATAAAACAAACGTATTTTTTTTTCAGGAATCCACTCTCCATAAACCTGAAACTAATCTTGAAAAAACTTGTGTAAGGCATCCATTCTCCCTAATCCTAAAAGAAAATTGTAATTAACTTGTTGAAATAATGCAATCAACCTTATTCTCAAACTACATTTAAATCAATTTTTTGAAGTAACACACTCACCTTTTTCATAAAATGAACATATTTTGTTTTCACGAATCCACTCTCCAGAAACCTAAAACAAATCTTGAAAAAACTTGTTTAAGGCATCCATTCTCCCTAATCCTAAAAGAAAATTTTAATTAACTTCTTGAAATACTAAAAAAATCTAATCCTCAAACTACATTTAAATCAATTTTTTGAAGTAACACTCTCACCTTTTTCATAAAACTAACATATATTTTTTTTCAGGAATCCACTCTCCAGAAACCTAAAACTAATCTTAAAAAACCTATTTCAAGCATTCCAATCTTCCTAATCCTAAACGAAAATTTTAATTAACTTGTTGAAATAATTCAATCACATTTATCCTCAAACTACGTTTAAATCAACTTTTTGAAGTAACACTCTCACCTTTTTCATAGAAAAAACATATTTTTTTTTCAGGAATCCACTCTCCAGAAACCTGAAACAAATCTTGAAAAAACTTGTTTAAGGCATCCATTCTCCCTAATCCTAAAAGAAAATTTTAATTAACTTCTTGAAATACTAAAAAAAATCTTATCCTCAAACTACATTTAAATCAATTTTTTGAAGTAACACTCTCACCTTTTTCATAAAACTAAGATATATTTTTTTTCAGGAATCCACTCTCCAGAAACCTAAAACTAATCTTAAAAAACTTCTTTCAGGCATCCAATCTTCCTAATCCTAAACGAAAATTTTAATTAACTTGTTGAAATTATTCAATCACATTTATCCTCAAACTACTTTTAAATCAATTTTTTCAAGTAACACTCTCACCTTTTTCAGAGAACAAACATATTTTTTTTTTCAGGAATCCACTCTCCAGAAACCTGAAACAAATCTTGAAAAAACTTGTTTCAGGCATCCATTCTCCCTAATCCTAAAAGAAAATTTTAATTAACTTCTTGAAATACTAAAATAAATCTTATCCTCAAACTACATTTAAATAAATTTTTTGAAGTAACACTCTCACCTTTTTCATAAAACTAACATATATTTTTTTTCAGGAATCCGCTCTCCAGAAACCTGAAACAAATCTTGAAAAAACTTGTTTAAGGCATCCATTCTCCCTAATCCTAAAAGAAAATTTGAATTAACTTCTTGAAATACTAAAATAAATCTTATCCTCAAACTACATTTAAATCAATTTTTTGAAGTAACACTCTCACCTTTTTCATAAAACTAAGATATATTTTTTTTCAGGAATCCACTCTCCAGAAACCTAAAACTAATCTTAAAAAACTTCTTTCAGGCATCCAATCTTCCTAATCCTAAACGAAAATTTTAATTAACTTGTTGAAATAATTCAATCACATTTATCCTCAAACTACTTTTAAATCAATTTTTTCAAGTAACACTCTCACCTTTTTCATAGAACAAACATTTTTTTTTTTTTCAGGAATCCACTCTCCAGAAACCTGAAACAAATCTTGAAAAAACTTGTTTCAGGCATCCAGTCTCCCTAATCCTAAAAGAAAATTTTAATTAACTTCTTGAAATACTAAAATAAATCTTATCCTCAAACTACATTTAAATCAATTTTTTGAAGTAACACTCTCACCTTTTTCATAAAACTAACATATATTTTTTTCAGGAATCCGCTCTCCAGAAACCTGAAACAAATCTTGAAAAAACTTGTTTAAGGCATCCACTCTCCCTAATCCTAAAAGAAAATTTTAATTAACTTCTTGAAATACTAAAATAAATCTTATCCTCAAACTACATTTAAATCAATTTTTTGAAGTAACACTCTCACCTTTTTCATAAAACTAACATATATTTTTTTTCAGGAATCCGCTCTCCAGAAACCTGAAACAAATCTTGAAAAAACTTGTTTAAGGCATCCATTCTCCCTAATCCTAAAAGAACATTTTAATTAACTTCTTGAAATACTAAAATAAATCTTATCCTCAAACTACATTTAAATCAATTTTTGGAAGTAACACTCGCACCTTTTTCATTAAACTAACATATATTTTTTTTCAGGAATCCACTCTCCAGAAACCTAAAACTAATCTAAAAAAACTTCTTTCAGGCATCCAATCTTCCTAATCCTAAACGAAAATTTTAATTAATTGTTGAAATAATTCAATCACATTTATCCTCAAATTACTTTTAAATCAATTTTTTGAAGTAACACTCTCACCTTTTTCATAGAACAAACGTATTTTTTTTTCAGGAATCCACTCTCCATAAACCTGAAACTAATCTTGAAAAAACTTGTGTAAGGCATCCATTCTCCCTAATCCTAAAAGAAAATTTTAATTAACTTGTTGAAATAATGCAATCAACCTTATTCTCAAACTACATTTAAATCAATTTTTTGAAGTAACACACTCACCTTTTTCATAAAATGAACATATTTTGTTTTCACGAATCCACCGTCCAGAAACCTAAAACAAATCTTGAAAAAACTTGTTTAAGGCATCCATTCTCCCTAATCCTAAAAGAAAATTTTAATTAACTTCTTGAAATACTAAAAAAATCTAATCCTCAAACTACATTTAAATCAATTTTTTGAAGTAACACTCTCACCTTTTTCATAAAACTAACATATATTTTTTTTCAGGAATCCACTCTCCAGAAACCTAAAACTAATCTTAAAAAACTTATTTCAAGCATTCCAATCTTCCTAATCCTAAACGAAAATTTTAATTAACTTGTTGAAATAATTCAATCACATTTATCCTCAAACTACGTTTAAATCAATTTTTTGAAGTAACACTCTCACCTTTTTCATAGAACAAACATATTTTTTTTTCAGGAATCCACTCTCCAGAAACCTGAAACAAATCTTGAAAAAACTTGTTTAAGGCATCCATTCTCCCTAATCCTCAAAGAAAATTTTAATTACCTTCTTGAAATACTAAAAAAAATCTTATCCTCAAACTACATTTAAATCAATTTTTTGAAGTAACACTCTCACCTTTTTCATAAAACTAACATATATATTTTTTCAAGAATCCACTCTCCAGAAACCTGAAACAAATCTTGAAAAAACTTGTTTAAGGCATCCATTCTCCCTAATCCTAAAAGAACATTTTAATTAACTTCTTGAAATACTAAAATAAATCTTATCCTCAAACTACATTTAAATCAATTTTTTGAAGTAACACTCTCACCTTTTTCATAAAACTAACATATATTTTTTTTCAGGAATCCGCTCTCCAGAAACCTGAAACAAATCTTAAAAAAACTTGTTTAAGGCATCCATTCTCCCTAATCCTAAAAGAAAATTTGAATTAACTTCTTGAAATACTAAAATAAATCTTATCCTCAAACTACATTTAAATCAATTTTTTGAAGTAACACTCTCACCTTTTTCATAAAACTAAGATATATTTTTTTTCAGGAATCCACTCTCCAGAAACCTAAAACTAATCTTAAAAAACTTCTTTCAGGCATCCAATCTTCCTAATCCTAAACGAAAATTTTAATTAACTTGTTGAAATAATTCAATCACATTTATCCTCAAACTACTTTTAAATCAATTTTTTCAAGTAACACTCTCACCTTTTTCATAGAACAAACATATTTTTTTTTTCAGGAATCCACTCTCCAGAAACCTGAAACAAATCTTGAAAAAACTTGTTTCAGGCATCCATTCTCCCTAATCCTAAAAGAAAATTTTAATTAACTTCTTGAAATACTAAAATAAATCTTATCCTCAAACTACATTTAAATCAATTTTTTGAAGTAACACTCTCACCTTTTTCATAAAACTAACATATATTTTTTTTCAGGAATCCGCTCTCCAGAAACCTGAAACAAATCTTGAAAAAACTTGTTTAAGGCATCCATTCTCCCTAATCCTAAAAGAAAATTTTAATTAACTTCTTGAAATACTAAAATAAATCTTATCCTCAAACTACATTTAAATCAATTTTTTGAAGTAACACTCTCACCTTTTTCATAAAACTAACATATATTTTTTTTCAGGAATCCGCTCTCCAGAAACCTGAAACAAATCTTGAAAAAACTTGTTTAAGGCATCCATTCTCCCTAATCCTAAAAGAAAATTTTAATTAACTTCTTGAAATACTAAAATAAATCTTATCCTCAAACTACATTTAAATCAATTTTTTGAAGTAACACTCGCACCTTTTTCATTAAACTAACATATATTTTTTTCAGGAATCCACTCTCCAGAAACCTAAAACTAATCTAAAAAAACTTCTTTCAGGCATCCAATCTTCCTAATCCTAAACGAAAATTTTAATTAACTTGTTGAAATAATTCAATCACATTTATCCTCAAACTACTTTTAAATCAATTTTTTGAAGTAACACTCTCACCTTTTTCATAAAACAAACGTATTTTTTTTTCAGGAATCCACTCTCCATAAACCTGAAACTAATCTTGAAAAAACTTGTGTAAGGCATCCATTCTCCCTAATCCTAAAAGAAAATTTTAATTAACTTGTTGAAATAATGCAATCAACCTTATTCTCAAACTACATTTAAATCAATTTTTTGAAGTAACACACTCACCTTTTTCATAAAATGAACATATTTTGTTTTCACGAATCCACTCTCCAGAAACCTAAAACAAATCTTGAAAAAACTTGTTTAAGGCATCCATTCTCCCTAATCCTAAAAGAAAATTTTAATTAACTTCTTGAAATACTAAAAAAATCTAATCCTCAAACTACATTTAAATCAATTTTTTGAAGTAACACTCTCACCTTTTTCATAAAACTAACATATATTTTTTTTCAGGAATCCACTCTCCAGAAACCTAAAACTAATCTTAAAAAACTTATTTCAAGCATTCCAATCTTCCTAATCCTAAACGAAAATTTTAATTAACTTGTTGAAATAATTCAATCACATTTATCCTCAAACTACGTTTAAATCAATTTTTTGAAGTAACACTCTCACCTTTTTCATAGAACAAACATATTTTTTTTTCAGGAATCCACTCTCCAGAAACCTGAAACAAATCTTGAAAAAACTTGTTTAAGGCATCCATTCTCCCTAATCCTCAAAGAAAATTTTAATTAACTTCTTGAAATACTAAAATAAATCTTATCCTCAAACTACATTTAAATCAATTTTTTGAAGTAACACTCTCACCTTTTTCATAAAACTAAGATATATTTTTTTTCAGGAATCCACTCTCCAGAAACCTAAAACTAATCTTAAAAAACTTCTTTCAGGCATCCAATCTTCCTAATCCTAAACGAAAATTTTAATTAACTTGTTGAAATAATTCAATCACATTTATCCTCAAACTACTTTTAAATCAATTTTTTCAAGTAACACTCTCACCTTTTTCATAGAACAAACATATTTTTTTTTCAGGAATCCACTCTCCAGAAACCTGAAACAAATCTTGAAAAAACTTGTTTAAGGCATCCATTCTCCCTAACCCTAAAAGAAAATTTTAATTAACTTCTTGAAATACTAAAATAAATCTTATCCTCAAACTACATTTAAATCAATTTTTTGAAGTAACACTCTCACCTTTTTCATAAAACTAACATATATTTTTTTTCAGGAATCCACTCTCCATAAACTTGAAACAAATCTTGAAAAAACGTGTTTAAGGCATCCATTCTCCCTAATCCTAAAAGAAAATTTTAATTAACTTCTTGAAATACTAAAATAAATCTTATCCTCAAACTACATTTAAATCAATTTTTTGAAGTAACACTCTCACCTTTTTCATAAAACTAACATATATTTTTTTTCAGGAATCCGCTCTCCAGAAACCTGAAACAAATCTTGAAAAAACTTGTTTAAGGCATCCATTCTCCCTAATCCTAAAAGAACATTTTAATTAACTTCTTGAAATACTAAAATAAATCTTATCCTCAAACTACATTTAAATCAATTTTTTGAAGTAACACTCGCACCTTTTTCATTAAACTAACATATATTTTTTTTCAGGAATCCACTCTCCAGAAACCTAAAACTAATCTAAAAAAACTTCTTTCAGGCATCCAATCTTCCTAATCCTAAACGAAAATTTTAATTAACTTGTTGAAATAATTCAATCACATTTATCCTCAAACTACTTTTAAATCAATTTTTTGAAGTAACACTCTCACCTTTTTCATAAAACAAACGTATTTTTTTTTCAGGAATCCACTCTCCATAAACCTGAAACTAATCTTGAAAAAACTTGTGTAAGGCATCCATTCTCCCTAATCCTAAAAGAAAATTTTAATTAACTTGTTGAAATAATGCAATCAACCTTATTCTCAAACTACATTTAAATCAATTTTTTGAAGTAACACACTCACCTTTTTCATAGAATGAACATATTTTGTTTTCACGAATCCACTCTCCAGAAACCTAAAACAAATCTTGAAAAAACTTGTTTAAGGCATCCATTCTCCCTAATCCTAAAAGAAAATTTTAATTAACTTCTTGAAATACTAAAAAAATCTAATCCTCAAACTACATTTAAATCAATTTTTTGAAGTAACACTCTCACCTTTTTCATAAAACTAACATATATTTTTTTTCAGGAATCCACTCTCCAGAAACCTAAAACTAATCTTAAAAAACTTATTTCAAGCATTCCAATCTTCCTAATCCTAAACGAAAATTTTAATTAACTTGTTGAAATAATTCAATCACATTTATCCTCAAACTACGTTTAAATCAATTTTTTGAAGTAACACTCTCACCTTTTTCATAGAACAAACATATTTTTTTTTCAGGAATCCACTCTCCAGAAACCTGAAACAAATCTTGAAAAAACTTGTTTAAGGCATCCATTCTCCCTAATCCTCAAAGAAAATTTTAATTACCTTCTTGAAATACTAAAAAAAATCTTATCCTCAAACTACATTTAAATCAATTTTTTGAAGTAACACTCTCACCTTTTTCATAAAACTAACATATATATTTTTTCAAGAATCCACTCTCCAGAAACCTGAAACAAATCTTGAAAAAACTTGTTTAAGGCATCCATTCTCCCTAATCCTAAAAGAAAATTTTAATTAACTTCTTGAAATACTAAAATAAATCTTATCCTCAAACTACATTTAAATCAATTTTTTGAAGTAACACTCTCACCTTTTTCATAAAACTAACATATATTTTTTTTCAGGAATCCGCTCTCCAGAAACCTGAAACAAATCTTAAAAAAACTTGTTTAAGGCATCCATTCTCCCTAATCCTAAAAGAAAATTTGAATTAACTTCTTGAAATACTAAAATAAATCTTATCCTCAAACTACATTTAAATCAATTTTTTGAAGTAACACTCTCACCTTTTTCATAAAACTAAGATATATTTTTTTTCAGGAATCCACTCTCCAGAAACCTAAAACTAATCTTAAAAAACTTCTTTCAGGCATCCAATCTTCCTAATCCTAAACGAAAATTTTAATTAACTTGTTGAAATAATTCAATCACATTTATCCTCAAACTACTTTTAAATCAATTTTTTCAAGTAACACTCTCACCTTTTTCATAGAACAAACATATTTTTTTTTCAGGAATCCACTCTCCAGAAACCTGAAACAAATCTTGAAAAAACTTGTTTCAGGCATCCATTCTCCCTAATCCTAAAAGAAAATTTTAATTAACTTCTTGAAATACTAAAATAAATCTTATCCTCAAACTACATTTAAATCAATTTTTTGAAGTAACACTCTCATCTTTTTCATAAAACTAACATATATTTTTTTTCAGGAATCCGCTCTCCAGAAACCTGAAACAAATCTTGAAAAAACTTGTTTAAGGCATCCATTCTCCCTAACCCTAAAAGAAAATTTTAATTAACTTCTTGAAATACTAAAATAAATCTTATCCTCAAACTACATTTAAATCAATTTTTTGAAGTAACACTCTCACCTTTTTCATAAAACTAACATATATTTTTTTTCAGGAATCCGCTCTCCAGAAACCTGAAACAAATCTTGAAAAAACTTGTTTAAGGCATCCATTCTCCCTAATCCTAAAAGAACATTTTAATTAATTTTTTGAAATACTAAAATAAATCTTATCCTCAAACTACATTTAAATCAATTTTTTGAAGTAACACTCGCACCTTTTTCATTAAACTAACATATATTTTTTTTCAGGAATCCACTCTCCAGAAACCTAAAACTAATCTAAAAAAACTTCTTTCAGGCATCCAATCTTCCTAATCCTAAACGAAAATTTTAATTAACTTGTTGAAATAATTCAATCATATTTATCCTCAAACTACTTTTAAATCAATTTTTTGAAGTAACACTCTCACCTTTTTCATAAAACAAACGTATTTTTTTTTCAGGAATCCACTCTCCATAAACCTGAAACTAATCTTGAAAAAACTTGTGTAAGGCATCCATTCTCCCTAATCCTAAAAGAAAATTTTAATTAACTTGTTGAAATAATGCAATCAACCTTATTCTCAAACTACATTTAAATCAATTTTTTGAAGTAACTCACTCACCTTTTTCATAAAATGAACATATTTTGTTTTCACGAATCCACTCTCCAGAAACCTAAAACAAATCTTGAAAAAACTTGTTTAAGGCATCCATTCTCCCTAATCCTAAAAGAAAATTTTAATTAACTTCTTGAAATACTAAAAAAATCTAATCCTCAAACTACATTTAAATCAATTTTTTGAAGTAACACTCTCACCTTTTTCATAAAACTAACATATATTTTTTTTCAGGAATCCACTCTCCAGAAACCTAAAACTAATCTTAAAAAACTTATTTCAAGCATTCCAATCTTCCTAATCCTAAACGAAAATTTTAATTAACTTGTTGAAATAATTCAATCACATTTATCCTCAAACTACGTTTAAATCAACTTTTTGAAGTAACACTCTCACCTTTTTCATAGAAAAAACATATTTTTTTTTCAGGAATCCACTCTCCAGAAACCTGAAACAAATCTTGAAAAAACTTGTTTAAGGCATCCATTCTCCCTAATCCTAAAAGAAAATTTTAATTAACTTCTTGAAATACTAAAAAAAATCTTATCCTCAAACTACATTTAAATCAATTTTTTGAAGTAACACTCTCACCTTTTTCATAAAACTAAGATATATTTTTTTTCAGGAATCCACTCTCCAGAAACCTAAAACTAATCTTAAAAAACTTCTTTCAGGCATCCAATCTTCCTAATCCTAAACGAAAATTTTAATTAACTTGTTGAAATTATTCAATCACATTTATCCTCAAACTACTTTTAAATCAATTTTTTCAAGTAACACTCTCACCTTTTTCAGAGAACAAACATATTTTTTTTTCAGGAATCCACTCTCCAGAAACCTGAAACAAATCTTGAAAAAATTTGTTTAAGGCATCCATTCTCCCTAATCCTAAAAGAAAATTTTAATTAACTTCTTGAAATACTAAAATAAATCTTATCCTCAAACTACATTTAAATCAATTTTTTGAAGTAACACTCTCACCTTTTTCATAAAACTAACATATATTTTTTTTCAGGAATCCGCTCTCCAGAAACCTGAAACAAATCTTAAAAAAACTTGTTTAAGGCATCCATTCTCCCTAATCCTAAAAGAAAATTTGAATTAACTTCTTGAAATACTAAAATAAATCTTATCCTCAAACTACATTTAAATCAATTTTTTGAAGTAACACTCTCACCTTTTTCATAAAACTAAGATATATTTTTTTTCAGGAATCCACTCTCCAGAAACCTAAAACTAATCTTAAAAAACTTCTTTCAGGCATCCAATCTTCCTAATCCTAAACGAAAATTTTAATTAACTTGTTGAAATAATTCAATCACATTTATCCTCAAACTACTTTTAAATCAATTTTTTCAAGTAACACTCTCACCTTTTTCATAGAACAAACATATTTTTTTTTTCAGGAATCCACTCTCCAGAAACCTGAAACAAATCTTGAAAAAACTTGTTTCAGGCATCCATTCTCCCTAATCCTAAAAGAAAATTTTAATTAACTTCTTGAAATACTAAAATAAATCTTATCCTCAAACTACATTTAAATCAATTTTTTGAAGTAACACTCTCACCTTTTTCATAAAACTAACATATATTTTTTTTCAGGAATCCGCTCTCCAGAAACCTGAAACAAATCTTGAAAAAACTTGTTTAAGGCATCCATTCTCCCTAATCCTAAAAGAAAATTTTAATTAACTTCTTGAAATACTAAAATAAATCTTATCCTCAAACTACATTTAAATCAATTTTTTGAAGTAACACTCTCACCTTTTTCATAAAACTAACATATATTTTTTTTCAGGAATCCGCTCTCCAGAAACCTGAAACAAATCTTGAAAAAACTTGTTTAAGGCATCCATTCTCCCTAATCCTAAAAGAAAATTTTAATTAACTTCTTGAAATACTAAAATAAATCTTATCCTCAAACTACATTTAAATCAATTTTTTGAAGTAACACTCGCATCTTTTTCATTAAACTAACATATATTTTTTTCAGGAATCCACTCTCCAGAAACCTAAAACTAATCTAAAAAAACTTCTTTCAGGCATCCAATCTTCCTAATCCTAAACAAAAATTTTAATTAACTTGTTGAAATAATTCAATCACATTTATCCTCAAACTACTTTTAAATCAATTTTTTGAAGTAACACTCTCACCTTTTTCATAAAACAAACGTATTTTTTTTTCAGGAATCCACTCTCCATAAACCTGAAACTAATCTTGAAAAAACTTGTGTAAGGCATCCATTCTCCCTAATCCTAAAAGAAAATTTTAATTAACTTGTTGAAATAATGCAATCAACCTTATTCTCAAACTACATTTAAATCAATTTTTTGAAGTAACACACTCACCTTTTTCATAAAATGAACATATTTTGTTTTCACGAATCCACTCTCCAGAAACCTAAAACAAATCTTGAAAAAACTTGTTTAAGGCATCCATTCTCCCTAATCCTAAAAGAAAATTTTAATTAACTTCTTGAAATACTAAAAAAATCTAATCCTCAAACTACATTTAAATCAATTTTTTGAAGTAACACTCTCACCTTTTTCATAAAACTAACATATATTTTTTTTCAGGAATCCACTCTCCAGAAACCTAAAACTAATCTTAAAAAACTTATTTCAAGCATTCCAATCTTCCTAATCCTAAACGAAAATTTTAATTAACTTGTTGAAATAATTCAATCACATTTATCCTCAAACTACGTTTAAATCAATTTTTTGAAGTAACACTCTCACCTTTTTCATAGAACAAACATATTTTTTTTTCAGGAATCCATTCTCCAGAAACCTGAAACAAATCTTGAAAAAACTTGTTTAAGGCATCCATTCTCCCTAATCCTCAAAGAAAATTTTAATTAACTTCTTGAAATACTAAAATAAATCTTATCCTCAAACTACATTTAAATCAATTTTTTGAAGTAACACTCTCACCTTTTTCATAAAACTAAGATATATTTTTTTTCAGGAATCCACTCTCCAGAAACCTAAAACTAATCTTAAAAAACTTCTTTCAGGCATCCAATCTTCCTAATCCTAAACGAAAATTTTAATTAACTTGTTGAAATAATTCAATCACATTTATCCTCAAACTACTTTTAAATCAATTTTTTCAAGTAACACTCTCACCTTTTTCATAGAACAAACATATTTTTTTTTCAGGAATCCACTCTCCAGAAACCTGAAACAAATCTTGAAAAAACTTGTTTAAGGCATCCATTCTCCCTAACCCTAAAAGAAAATTTTAATTAACTTCTTGAAATACTAAAATAAATCTTATCCTCAAACTACATTTAAATCAATTTTTTGAAGTAACACTCTCACCTTTTTCATAAAACTAACATATATTTTTTTTCAGGAATCCGCTCTCCAGAAACCTGAAACAAATCTTGAAAAAACTTGTTTAAGGCATCCATTCTGCTTAATCCTAAAAGAACATTTTAATTAACTTCTTGAAATACTAAAATAAATCTTATCCTCAAACTACATTTAAATCAATTTTTTGAAGTAACACTCACACCTTTTTCATTAAACTAACATATATTTTTTTTCAGGAATCCACTCTCCAGAAACCTAAAACTAATCTAAAAAAACTTCTTTCAGGCATCCAATCTTCCTAATCCTAAACGAAAATTTTAATTAACTTGTTGAAATAATTCAATCACATTTATCCTCAAACTACTTTTAAATCAATTTTTTGAAGTAACACTCTCACCTTTTTCATGGAACAAACTTATTTTTTTTTCAGGAATCCACTCTCCATAAACCTGAAACTAATCTTGAAAAAACTTGTGTAAGGCATCCATTCTCCCTAATCCTAAAAGAAAATTTTAATTAACTTGTTGAAATAATGCAATCAACCTTATTCTCAAACTACATTTAAATCAATTTTTTGAAGTAACACACTCACCTTTTTCATAAAATGAACATATTTTGTTTTCACGAATCCACTCTCCAGAAACCTAAAACAAATCTTGAAAAAACTTGTTTAAGGCATCCATTCTCCCTAATCCTAAAAGAAAATTTTAATTAACTTCTTGAAATACTAAAAAAATCTAATCCTCAAACTACATTTAAATCAATTTTTTGAAGTAACACTCTCACCTTTTTCATAAAACTAACATATATTTTTTTTCAGGAATCCACTCTCCAGAAACCTAAAACTAATCTTAAAAAACTTATTTCAAGCATTCCAATCTTCCTAATCCTAAACGAAAATTTTAATTAACTTGTTGAAATAATTCAATCACATTTATCCTCAAACTACGTTTAAATCAACTTTTTGAAGTAACACTCTCACCTTTTTCATAGAAAAAACATATTTTTTTTTCAGGAATCCACTCTCCAGAAACCTGAAACAAATCTTGAAAAAACTTGTTTAAGGCATCCATTCTCCCTAATCCTAAAAGAAAATTTTAATTAACTTCTTGAAATACTAAAAAAAATCTTATCCTCAAACTACATTTAAATCAATTTTTTGAAGTAACACTCTCACCTTTTTCATAAAACTAAGATATATTTTTTTTCAGGAATCCACTCTCCAGAAACCTAAAACTAATCTTAAAAAACTTCTTTCAGGCATCCAATCTTCCTAATCCTAAACGAAAATTTTAATTAACTTGTTGAAATTATTCAATCACATTTATCCTCAAACTACTTTTAAATCAATTTTTTCAAGTAACACTCTCACCTTTTTCAGAGAACAAACATATTTTTTTTTCAGGAATCCACTCTCCAGAAACCTGAAACAAATCTTGAAAAAACTTGTTTAAGGCATCCATTCTCCCTAATCCTAAAAGAAAATTTTAATTAACTTCTTGAAATACTAAAATAAATCTTATCCTCAAACTACATTTAAATCAATTTTTTGAAGTAACACTCTCACCTTTTTCATAAAACTAACATATATTTTTTTTCAGGAATCCGCTCTCCAGAAACCTGAAACAAATCTTAAAAAAACTTGTTTAAGGCATCCATTCTCCCTAATCCTAAAAGAAAATTTGAATTAACTTCTTGAAATACTAAAATAAATCTTATCCTCAAACTACATTTAAATCAATTTTTTGAAGTAACACTCTCACCTTTTTCATAAAACTAAGATATATTTTTTTTCAGGAATCCACTCTCCAGAAACCTAAAACTAATCTTAAAAAACTTCTTTCAGGCATCCAATCTTCCTAATCCTAAACAAAAATTTTAATTAACTTGTTGAAATAATTCAATCACATTTATCCTCAAACTACTTTTAAATCAATTTTTTCAAGTAACACTCTCACCTTTTTCATAGAACAAACATATTTTTTTTTTCAGGAATCCACTCTCCAGAAACCTGAAACAAATCTTGAAAAAACTTGTTTCAGGCATCCATTCTCCCTAATCCTAAAAGAAAATTTTAATTAACTTCTTGAAATACTAAAATAAATCTTATCCTCAAACTACATTTAAATCAATTTTTTGAAGTAACACTCTCACCTTTTTCATAAAACTAACATATATTTTTTTTCAGGAATCCACTCTCCACAAACCTGAAACAAATCTTGAAAAAACTTGTTTAAGGCATCCATTCTCCCTAATCCTAAAAGAAAATTTTAATTAACTTCTTGAAATACTAAAATAAATCTTATCCTCAAACTACATTTAAATCAATTTTTTGAAGTAACACTCTCACCTTTTTCATAAAACTAACATATATTTTTTTTCAGGAATCCGCTCTCCAGAAACCTGAAACAAATCTTAAAAAAACTTGTTTAAGGCATCCATTCTCCCTAATCCTAAAAGAAAATTTGAATTAACTTCTTGAAATACTATAATAAATCTTATCCTCAAACTACATTTAAATCAATTTTTTGAAGTAACACTCTCACCTTTTTCATAAAACTAAGATATATTTTTTTTCAGGAATCCACTCTCCAGAAACCTAAAACTAATCTTAAAAAACTTCTTTCAGGCATCCAATCTTCCTAATCCTAAACGAAAATTTTAATTAACTTGTTGAAATAATTCAATCACATTTATCCTCAAACTACTTTTAAATCAATTTTTTCAAGTAACACTCTCACCTTTTTCATAGAACAAACATATTTTTTTTTCAGGAATCCACTCTCCAGAAACCTGAAACAAATCTTGAAAAAACTTGTTTCAGGCATCCATTCTCCCTAATCCTAAAAGAAAATTTTAATTAACTTCTTGAAATACTAAAATAAATCTTATCCTCAAACTACATTTAAATCAATTTTTTGAAGTAACACTCTCATCTTTTTCATAAAACTAACATATATTTTTTTTCAGGAATCCGCTCTCCAGAAACCTGAAACAAATCTTGAAAAAACTTGTTTAAGGCATCCATTCTCCCTAACCCTAAAAGAAAATTTTAATTAACTTCTTGAAATACTAAAATAAATCTTATCCTCAAACTACATTTAAATCAATTTTTTGAAGTAACACTCTCACCTTTTTCATAAAACTAACATATATTTTTTTTCAGGAATCCGCTCTCCAGAAACCTGAAACAAATCTTGAAAAAACTTGTTTAAGGCATCCATTCTCCCTAATCCTAAAAGAACATTTTAATTAATTTTTTGAAATACTAAAATAAATCTTATCCTCAAACTACATTTAAATCAATTTTTTGAAGTAACACTCGCACCTTTTTCATTAAACTAACATATATTTTTTTTCAGGAATCCACTCTCCAGAAACCTAAAACTAATCTAAAAAAACTTCTTTCAGGCATCCAATCTTCCTAATCCTAAACGAAAATTTTAATTAACTTGTTGAAATAATTCAATCATATTTATCCTCAAACTACTTTTAAATCAATTTTTTGAAGTAACACTCTCACCTTTTTCATAAAACAAACGTATTTTTTTTTCAGGAATCCACTCTCCATAAACCTGAAACTAATCTTGAAAAAACTTGTGTAAGGCATCCATTCTCCCTAATCCTAAAAGAAAATTTTAATTAACTTGTTGAAATAATGCAATCAACCTTATTCTCAAACTACATTTAAATCAATTTTTTGAAGTAACTCACTCACCTTTTTCATAAAATGAACATATTTTGTTTTCACGAATCCACTCTCCAGAAACCTAAAACAAATCTTGAAAAAACTTGTTTAAGGCATCCATTCTCCCTAATCCTAAAAGAAAATTTTAATTAACTTCTTGAAATACTAAAAAAATCTAATCCTCAAACTACATTTAAATCAATTTTTTGAAGTAACACTCTCACCTTTTTCATAAAACTAACATATATTTTTTTTCAGGAATCCACTCTCCAGAAACCTAAAACTAATCTTAAAAAACTTATTTCAAGCATTCCAATCTTCCTAATCCTAAACGAAAATTTTAATTAACTTGTTGAAATAATTCAATCACATTTATCCTCAAACTACGTTTAAATCAACTTTTTGAAGTAACACTCTCACCTTTTTCATAGAAAAAACATATTTTTTTTTCAGGAATCCACTCTCCAGAAACCTGAAACAAATCTTGAAAAAACTTGTTTAAGGCATCCATTCTCCCTAATCCTAAAAGAAAATTTTAATTAACTTCTTGAAATACTAAAAAAAATCTTATCCTCAAACTACATTTAAATCAATTTTTTGAAGTAACACTCTCACCTTTTTCATAAAACTAAGATATATTTTTTTTCAGGAATCCACTCTCCAGAAACCTAAAACTAATCTTAAAAAACTTCTTTCAGGCATCCAATCTTCCTAATCCTAAACGAAAATTTTAATTAACTTGTTGAAATTATTCAATCACATTTATCCTCAAACTACTTTTAAATCAATTTTTTCAAGTAACACTCTCACCTTTTTCAGAGAACAAACATATTTTTTTTTCAGGAATCCACTCTCCAGAAACCTGAAACAAATCTTGAAAAAATTTGTTTAAGGCATCCATTCTCCCTAATCCTAAAAGAAAATTTTAATTAACTTCTTGAAATACTAAAATAAATCTTATCCTCAAACTACATTTAAATCAATTTTTTGAAGTAACACTCTCACCTTTTTCATAAAACTAACATATATTTTTTTTCAGGAATCCGCTCTCCAGAAACCTGAAACAAATCTTAAAAAAACTTGTTTAAGGCATCCATTCTCCCTAATCCTAAAAGAAAATTTGAATTAACTTCTTGAAATACTAAAATAAATCTTATCCTCAAACTACATTTAAATCAATTTTTTGAAGTAACACTCTCACCTTTTTCATAAAACTAAGATATATTTTTTTTCAGGAATCCACTCTCCAGAAACCTAAAACTAATCTTAAAAAACTTCTTTCAGGCATCCAATCTTCCTAATCCTAAACGAAAATTTTAATTAACTTGTTGAAATAATTCAATCACATTTATCCTCAAACTACTTTTAAATCAATTTTTTCAAGTAACACTCTCACCTTTTTCATAGAACAAACATATTTTTTTTTTCAGGAATCCACTCTCCAGAAACCTGAAACAAATCTTGAAAAAACTTGTTTCAGGCATCCATTCTCCCTAATCCTAAAAGAAAATTTTAATTAACTTCTTGAAATACTAAAATAAATCTTATCCTCAAACTACATTTAAATCAATTTTTTGAAGTAACACTCTCACCTTTTTCATAAAACTAACATATATTTTTTTTCAGGAATCCGCTCTCCAGAAACCTGAAACAAATCTTGAAAAAACTTGTTTAAGGCATCCATTCTCCCTAATCCTAAAAGAAAATTTTAATTAACTTCTTGAAATACTAAAATAAATCTTATCCTCAAACTACATTTAAATCAATTTTTTGAAGTAACACTCTCACCTTTTTCATAAAACTAACATATATTTTTTTTCAGGAATCCGCTCTCCAGAAACCTGAAACAAATCTTGAAAAAACTTGTTTAAGGCATCCATTCTCCCTAATCCTAAAAGAAAATTTTAATTAACTTCTTGAAATACTAAAATAAATCTTATCCTCAAACTACATTTAAATCAATTTTTTGAAGTAACACTCGCATCTTTTTCATTAAACTAACATATATTTTTTTCAGGAATCCACTCTCCAGAAACCTAAAACTAATCTAAAAAAACTTCTTTCAGGCATCCAATCTTCCTAATCCTAAACAAAAATTTTAATTAACTTGTTGAAATAATTCAATCACATTTATCCTCAAACTACTTTTAAATCAATTTTTTGAAGTAACACTCTCACCTTTTTCATAAAACAAACGTATTTTTTTTTCAGGAATCCACTCTCCATAAACCTGAAACTAATCTTGAAAAAACTTGTGTAAGGCATCCATTCTCCCTAATCCTAAAAGAAAATTTTAATTAACTTGTTGAAATAATGCAATCAACCTTATTCTCAAACTACATTTAAATCAATTTTTTGAAGTAACACACTCACCTTTTTCATAAAATGAACATATTTTGTTTTCACGAATCCACTCTCCAGAAACCTAAAACAAATCTTGAAAAAACTTGTTTAAGGCATCCATTCTCCCTAATCCTAAAAGAAAATTTTAATTAACTTCTTGAAATACTAAAAAAATCTAATCCTCAAACTACATTTAAATCAATTTTTTGAAGTAACACTCTCACCTTTTTCATAAAACTAACATATATTTTTTTTCAGGAATCCACTCTCCAGAAACCTAAAACTAATCTTAAAAAACTTATTTCAAGCATTCCAATCTTCCTAATCCTAAACGAAAATTTTAATTAACTTGTTGAAATAATTCAATCACATTTATCCTCAAACTACGTTTAAATCAATTTTTTGAAGTAACACTCTCACCTTTTTCATAGAACAAACATATTTTTTTTTCAGGAATCCATTCTCCAGAAACCTGAAACAAATCTTGAAAAAACTTGTTTAAGGCATCCATTCTCCCTAATCCTCAAAGAAAATTTTAATTAACTTCTTGAAATACTAAAATAAATCTTATCCTCAAACTACATTTAAATCAATTTTTTGAAGTAACACTCTCACCTTTTTCATAAAACTAAGATATATTTTTTTTCAGGAATCCACTCTCCAGAAACCTAAAACTAATCTTAAAAAACTTCTTTCAGGCATCCAATCTTCCTAATCCTAAACGAAAATTTTAATTAACTTGTTGAAATAATTCAATCACATTTATCCTCAAACTACTTTTAAATCAATTTTTTCAAGTAACACTCTCACCTTTTTCATAGAACAAACATATTTTTTTTTCAGGAATCCACTCTCCAGAAACCTGAAACAAATCTTGAAAAAACTTGTTTAAGGCATCCATTCTCCCTAACCCTAAAAGAAAATTTTAATTAACTTCTTGAAATACTAAAATAAATCTTATCCTCAAACTACATTTAAATCAATTTTTTGAAGTAACACTCTCACCTTTTTCATAAAACTAACATATATTTTTTTTCAGGAATCCGCTCTCCAGAAACCTGAAACAAATCTTGAAAAAACTTGTTTAAGGCATCCATTCTGCTTAATCCTAAAAGAACATTTTAATTAACTTCTTGAAATACTAAAATAAATCTTATCCTCAAACTACATTTAAATCAATTTTTTGAAGTAACACTCACACCTTTTTCATTAAACTAACATATATTTTTTTTCAGGAATCCACTCTCCAGAAACCTAAAACTAATCTAAAAAAACTTCTTTCAGGCATCCAATCTTCCTAATCCTAAACGAAAATTTTAATTAACTTGTTGAAATAATTCAATCACATTTATCCTCAAACTACTTTTAAATCAATTTTTTGAAGTAACACTCTCACCTTTTTCATGGAACAAACTTATTTTTTTTTCAGGAATCCACTCTCCATAAACCTGAAACTAATCTTGAAAAAACTTGTGTAAGGCATCCATTCTCCCTAATCCTAAAAGAAAATTTTAATTAACTTGTTGAAATAATGCAATCAACCTTATTCTCAAACTACATTTAAATCAATTTTTTGAAGTAACACACTCACCTTTTTCATAAAATGAACATATTTTGTTTTCACGAATCCACTCTCCAGAAACCTAAAACAAATCTTGAAAAAACTTGTTTAAGGCATCCATTCTCCCTAATCCTAAAAGAAAATTTTAATTAACTTCTTGAAATACTAAAAAAATCTAATCCTCAAACTACATTTAAATCAATTTTTTGAAGTAACACTCTCACCTTTTTCATAAAACTAACATATATTTTTTTTCAGGAATCCACTCTCCAGAAACCTAAAACTAATCTTAAAAAACTTATTTCAAGCATTCCAATCTTCCTAATCCTAAACGAAAATTTTAATTAACTTGTTGAAATAATTCAATCACATTTATCCTCAAACTACGTTTAAATCAACTTTTTGAAGTAACACTCTCACCTTTTTCATAGAAAAAACATATTTTTTTTTCAGGAATCCACTCTCCAGAAACCTGAAACAAATCTTGAAAAAACTTGTTTAAGGCATCCATTCTCCCTAATCCTAAAAGAAAATTTTAATTAACTTCTTGAAATACTAAAAAAAATCTTATCCTCAAACTACATTTAAATCAATTTTTTGAAGTAACACTCTCACCTTTTTCATAAAACTAAGATATATTTTTTTTCAGGAATCCACTCTCCAGAAACCTAAAACTAATCTTAAAAAACTTCTTTCAGGCATCCAATTTTCCTAATCCTAAACGAAAATTTTAATTAACTTGTTGAAATTATTCAATCACATTTATCCTCAAACTACTTTTAAATCAATTTTTTCAAGTAACACTCTCACCTTTTTCAGAGAACAAACATATTTTTTTTTCAGGAATCCACTCTCCAGAAACCTGAAACAAATCTTGAAAAAACTTGTTTAAGGCATCCATTCTCCCTAATCCTAAAAGAAAATTTTAATTAACTTCTTGAAATACTAAAATAAATCTTATCCTCAAACTACATTTAAATCAATTTTTTGAAGTAACACTCTCACCTTTTTCATAAAACTAACATATATTTTTTTTCAGGAATCCGCTCTCCAGAAACCTGAAACAAATCTTAAAAAAACTTGTTTAAGGCATCCATTCTCCCTAATCCTAAAAGAAAATTTGAATTAACTTCTTGAAATACTAAAATAAATCTTATCCTCAAACTACATTTAAATCAATTTTTTGAAGTAACACTCTCACCTTTTTCATAAAACTAAGATATATTTTTTTTCAGGAATCCACTCTCCAGAAACCTAAAACTAATCTTAAAAAACTTCTTTCAGGCATCCAATCTTCCTAATCCTAAACAAAAATTTTAATTAACTTGTTGAAATAATTCAATCACATTTATCCTCAAACTACTTTTAAATCAATTTTTTCAAGTAACACTCTCACCTTTTTCATAGAACAAACATATTTTTTTTTTCAGGAATCCACTCTCCAGAAACCTGAAACAAATCTTGAAAAAACTTGTTTCAGGCATCCATTCTCCCTAATCCTAAAAGAAAATTTTAATTAACTTCTTGAAATACTAAAATAAATCTTATCCTCAAACTACATTTAAATCAATTTTTTGAAGTAACACTCTCACCTTTTTCATAAAACTAACATATATTTTTTTTCAGGAATCCACTCTCCACAAACCTGAAACAAATCTTGAAAAAACTTGTTTAAGGCATCCATTCTCCCTAATCCTAAAAGAACATTTTAATTAACTTCTTGAAATACTAAAATAAATCTTATCCTCAAACTACATTTAAATCAATTTTTTGAAGTAACACTCTCACCTTTTTCATAAAACTAACATATATTTTTTTTCAGGAATCCACTCTCCACAAACCTAAAACTAATCTTAAAAAACTTATTTCAAGCATTCCAATCTTCCTAATACTAAACGAAAATTTTAATTAACTTGTTGAAATATTTCAATCACATTTATCCTCAAACTACGTTTAAATCAATTTTTTGAAGTAACACTCTCACCTTTTTCATAGAACAAATATATGTTTTTTTCAGGAATCCACTCTCCAGAAACCTGAAACAAATCTTGAAAAAACTTGTTTAAGGCATCCATTCTCCCTAACCCTAAAAGAAAATTTTAATTAACTTCTTGAAATACTAAAATAAATCTTATCCTCAAACTACATTTAAATCAATTTTTTGAAGTAACACTCGCACCTTTTTCATTAAACTAACATATATTTTTTTTCAGGAATCCACTCTCCAGAAACCTAAAACTAATCTAAAAAAACTTCTTTCAGGCATCCAATCTTCCTAATCCTAAACGAAAATTTTAATTAACTTGTTGAAATAATTCAATCACATTTATCCTCAAACTACTTTTAAATCAATTTTTTGAAGTAACACTCTCACCTTTTTCATAGAACAAACTTATTTTTTTTTCAGGAATCCACTCTCCATAAACCTGAAACTAATCTTGAAAAAACTTGTGTAAGGCATCCATTCTCCCTAATCCTAAAAGAAAATTTTAATTAACTTGTTGAAATAATGCAATCAACCTTATTCTCAAACTACATTTAAATCAATTTTTTGAAGTAACACACTCACCTTTTTCATAAAATGAACATATTTTGTTTTCACGAATCCACTCTCCAGAAACCTAAAACAAATCTTGAAAAAACTTGTTTAAGGCATCCATTCTCCCTAATCCTAAAAGAAAATTTTAATTAACTTCTTGAAATACTAAAAAAATCTAATCCTCAAACTACATTTAAATCAATTTTTTGAAGTAACACTCTCACCTTTTTCATAAAACTAACATATATTTTTTTTCAGGAATCCACTCTCCAGAAACCTAAAACTAATCTTAAAAAACTTATTTCAAGAACTCCAATCTTCCTAATCCTAAACGAAAATTTTAATTAACTTGTTGAAATAATTCAATCACATTTATCCTCAAACTACGTTTAAATCAACTTTTCGAAGTAACACTCTCACCTTTTTCATAGAAAAAACATATTTTTTTTTCAGGAATCCACTCTCCAGAAACCTGAAACAAATCTTGAAAAAACGTGTTTAAGGCATCCATTCTCCCTAATCCTAAAAGAAAATTTTAATTAACTTCTTGAAATACTAAAAAAAATCTTATCCTCAAACTACATTTAAATCAATTTTTTGAAGTAACACTCTCACCTTTTTCATAAAACTAAGATATATTTTTTTTCAGGAATCCACTCTCCAGAAACCTAAAACTAATCTTAAAAAACTTCTTTCAGGCATCCAATCTTCCTAATCCTAAACAAAAATTTTAATTAACTTGTTGAAATTATTCAATCACATTTATCCTCAAACTACTTTTAAATCAATTTTTTCAAGTAACACTCTCACCTTTTTCAGAGAACAAACATATTTTTTTTTCAGGAATCCACTCTCCAGAAACCTGAAACAAATCTTGAAAAAACTTGTTTAAGGCATCCATTCTCCCTAATCCTAAAAGAAAATTTTAATTAACTTCTTGAAATACTAAAATAAATCTTATCCTCAAACTACATTTAAATCAATTTTTTGAAGTAACACTCTCACCTTTTTCATAAAACTAACATATATTTTTTTTCAGGAATCCGCTCTCCAGAAACCTGAAACAAATCTTAAAAAAACTTGTTTAAGGCATCCATTCTCCCTAATCCTAAAAGAAAATTTGAATTAACTTCTTGAAATACTAAAATAAATCTTATCCTCAAACTACATTTAAATCAATTTTTTGAAGTAACACTCTCACCTTTTTCATAAAACTAAGATATATTTTTTTTCAGGAATCCACTCTCCAGAAACCTAAAACTAATCTTAAAAAACTTCTTTCAGGCATCCAATCTTCCTAATCCTAAACGAAAATTTTAATTAACTTGTTGAAATAATTCAATCACATTTATCCTCAAACTACTTTTAAATCAATTTTTTCAAGTAACACTCTCACCTTTTTCATAGAACAAACATATTTTTTTTTTCAGGAATCCACTCTCCAGAAACCTGAAACAAATCTTGAAAAAACTTGTTTAAGGCATCCATTCTCCCTAATCCTAAAAGAAAATTTTAATTAACTTCTTGAAATACTAAAATAAATCTTATCCTCAAACTACATTTAAATCAATTTTTTGAAGTAACACTCTCACCTTTTTCATAAAACTAACATATATTTTTTTTCAGGAATCCGCTCTCCAGAAACCTGAAACAAATCTTGAAAAAACTTGTTTAAGGCATCCATTCTCCCTAATCCTAAAAGAACATTTTAATTAACTTCTTGAAATACTAAAATAAATCTTATCCTCAAACTACATTTAAATCAATTTTTTGAAGTAACACTCGCACCTTTTTCATTAAACTAACATATATTTTTTTTCAGGAATCCACTCTCCAGAAACCTAAAACTAATCTAAAAAAACTTCTTTCAGGCATCCAATCTTCCTAATCCTAAACGAAAATTTTAATTAACTTGTTGAAATAATTCAATCACATTTATCCTCAAACTACTTTTAAATCAATTTTTTGAAGTAACACTCTCACCTTTTTCATAAAACAAACGTATTTTTTTTTCAGGAATCCACTCTCCATAAACCTGAAACTAATCTTGAAAAAACTTGTGTAAGGCATCCATTCTCCCTAATCCTAAAAGAAAATTTTAATTAACTTGTTGAAATAATGCAATCAACCTTATTCTCAAACTACATTTAAATCAATTTTTTGAAGTAACACACTCACCTTTTTCATAAAATGAACATATTTTGTTTTCACGAATCCACTCTCCAGAAACCTAAAACAAATCTTGAAAAAACTTGTTTAAGGCATCCATTCTCCCTAATCCTAAAAGAAAATTTTAATTAACTTCTTGAAATACTAAAAAAATCTAATCCTCAAACTACATTTAAATCAATTTTTTGAAGTAACACTCTCACCTTTTTCATAAAACTAACATATATTTTTTTTCAGGAATCCACTCTCCAGAAACCTAAAACTAATCTTAAAAAACTTATTTCAAGCATTCCAATCTTCCTAATCCTAAACGAAAATTTTAATTAACTTGTTGAAATAATTCAATCACATTTATCCTCAAACTACGTTTAAATCAATTTTTTGAAGTAACACTCTCACCTTTTTCATAGAACAAACATATTTTTTTTTCAGGAATCCACTCTCCAGAAACCTGAAACAAATCTTGAAAAAACTTGTTTAAGGCATCCATTCTCCCTAATCCTCAAAGAAAATTTTTATTACCTTCTTGAAATACTAAAAAAAATCTTATCCTCAAACTACATTTAAATCAATTTTTTGAAGTAACACTCTCACCTTTTTCATAAAACTAACATATATATTTTTTCAAGAATCCACTCTCCAGAAACCTGAAACAAATCTTGAAAAAACTTGTTTAAGGCATCCATTCTCCCTAATCCTAAAAGAAAATTTTAATTAACTTCTTGAAATACTAAAATAAATCTTATCCTCAAACTACATTTAAATCAATTTTTTGAAGTAACACTCTCACCTTTTTCATAAAACTAACATATATTTTTTTTCAGGAATCCGCTCTCCAGAAACCTGAAACAAATCTTAAAAAAACTTGTTTAAGGCATCCATTCTCCCTAATCCAAAAAGAAAATTTGAATTAACTTCTTGAAATACTAAAATAAATCTTATCCTCAAACTACATTTAAATCAATTTTTTGAAGTAACACTCTCACCTTTTTCATAAAACTAAGATATATTTTTTTTCAGGAATCCACTCTCCAGAAACCTAAAACTAATCTTAAAAAACTTCTTTCAGGCATCCAATCTTCCTAATCCTAAACGAAAATTTTAATTAACTTGTTGAAATAATTCAATCACATTTATCCTCAAACTACTTTTAAATCAATTTTTTCAAGTAACACTCTCACCTTTTTCATAGAACAAACATATTTTTTTTTTTCAGGAATCCACTCTCCAGAAACCTGAAACAAATCTTGAAAAAACTTGTTTCAGGCATCCATTCTCCCTAATCCTAAAAGAAAATTTTAATTAACTTCTTGAAATACTAAAATAAATCTTATCCTCAAACTACATTTAAATCAATTTTTTGAAGTAACACTCTCATCTTTTTCATAAAACTAACATATATTTTTTTTCAGGAATCCGCTCTCCAGAAACCTGAAACAAATCTTGAAAAAACTTGTTTAAGGCATCCATTCTCCCTAATCCTAACAGAAAATTTTAATTAACTTCTTGAAATACTAAAATAAATCTTATCCTCAAACTACATTTAAATCAATTTTTTGAAGTAACACTCTCACCTTTTTCATAAAACTAACATATATTTTTTTTCAGGAATCCGCTCTCCAGAAACCTGAAACAAATCTTGAAAAAACTTGTTTAAGGCATCCATTCTCCCTAATCCTAAAAGAACATTTTAATTAATTTTTTGAAATACTAAAATAAATCTTATCCTCAAACTACATTTAAATCAATTTTTTGAAGTAACACTCGCACTTTTTTCATTAAACTAACATATATTTTTTTTCAGGAATCCACTCTCCAGAAACCTAAAACTAATCTAAAAAAACTTCTTTCAGGCATCCAATCTTCCTAATCCTAAACGAAAATTTTAATTAACTTGTTGAAATAATTCAATCACATTTATCCTCAAACTACTTTTAAATCAATTTTTTGAAGTAACACTCTCACCTTTTTCATAAAACAAACGTATTTTTTTTCAGGAATCCACTCTCCATAAACCTGAAACTAATCTTGAAAAAACTTGTGTAAGGCATCCATTCTCCCTAATCCTAAAAGAAAATTTTAATTAACTTGTTGAAATAATGCAATCAACCTTATTCTCAAACTACATTTAAATCAATTTTTTGAAGTAACACACTCACCTTTTTCATAAAATGAACATATTTTGTTTTCACGAATCCACTCTCCAGAAACCTAAAACAAATCTTGAAAAAACTTGTTTAAGGCATCCATTCTCCCTAATCCTAAAAGAAAATTTTAATTAACTTCTTGAAATACTAAAAAAATCTAATCCTCAAACTACATTTAAATCAATTTTTTGAAGTAACACTCTCACCTTTTTCATAAAACTAACATATATTTTTTTTCAGGAATCCACTCTCCAGAAACCTAAAACTAATCTTAAAAAACTTATTTCAAGCATTCCAATCTTCCTAATCCTAAACGAAAATTTTAATTAACTTGTTGAAATAATTCAATCACATTTATCCTCAAACTACGTTTAAATCAATTTTTTGAAGTAACACTCTCACCTTTTTCATAGAACAAACATATTTTTTTTTCAGGAATCCACTCTCCAGAAACCTGAAACAAATCTTGAAAAAACTTGTTTAAGGCATCCATTCTCCCTAATCCTCAAAGAAAATTTTAATTAACTTCTTGAAATACTAAAAAAAATCTTATCCTCAAACTACATTTAAATCAATTTTTTGAAGTAACACTCTCACCTTTTTCATAAAACTAACATATATTTTTTTTCAGGAATCCACTCTCCAGAAACCTAAAACTAATCTTAAAAAACTTATTTCAAGCATTCCAATCTTCCTAATCCTAAACGAAAATTTTAATTAACTTGTTGAAATAATTCAATCACATTTATCCTCAAACTACGTTTAAATCAATTTTTTGAAGTAACACTCTCACCTTTTTCATAGAACAAACATATTTTTTTTTCAGGAATCCACTCTCCAGAAACCTGAAACAAATCTTGAAAAAACTTGTTTAAGGCATCCATTCTCCCTAATCCTCAAAGAAAATTTTAATTAACTTCTTGAAATACTAAAATAAATCTTATCCTCAAACTACATTTAAATCAATTTTTTGAAGTAACACTCTCACCTTTTTCATAAAACTAAGATATATTTTTTTTCAGGAATCCACTCTCCAGAAACCTAAAACTAATCTTAAAAAACTTCTTTCAGGCATCCAATCTTCCTAATCCTAAACGAAAATTTTAATTAACTTGTTGAAATAATTCAATCACATTTATCCTCAAACTACTTTTAAATCAATTTTTTCAAGTAACACTCTCACCTTTTTCATAGAACAAACATATTTTTTTTTCAGGAATCCACTCTCCAGAAACCTGAAACAAATCTTGAAAAAACTTGTTTAAGGCATCCATTCTCCCTAACCCTAAAAGAAAATTTTAATTAACTTCTTGAAATACTAAAATAAATCTTATCCTCAAACTACATTTAAATCAATTTTTTAAAGTAACACTCTCACCTTTTTCATAAAACTAACATATATTTTTTTTTCAGGAATCCGCTCTCCAGAAACCTGAAACAAATCTTGAAAAAACTTGTTTAAGGCATCCATTCTGCTTAATCCTAAAAGAACATTTTAATTAACTTCTTGAAATACTAAAATAAATCTTATCCTCAAACTACATTTAAATCAATTTTTTGAAGTAACACTCGCACCTTTTTCATTAAACTAACATATATTTTTTTTCAGGAATCCACTCTCCAGAAACCTAAAACTAATCTAAAAAAACTTCTTTCAGGCATCCAATCTTCCTAATCCTAAACGAAAATTTTAATTAACTTGTTGAAATAATTCAATCACATTTATCCTCAAACTACTTTTAAATCAATTTTTTGAAGTAACACTCTCACCTTTTTCATAGAACAAACTTATTTTTTTTTCAGGAATCCACTCTCCATAAACCTGAAACTAATCTTGAAAAAACTTGTGTAAGGCATCCATTCTCCCTAATCCTAAAAGAAAATTTTAATTAACTTGTTGAAATAATGCAATCAACCTTATTCTCAAACTACATTTAAATCAATTTTTTGAAGTAACACACTCACCTTTTTCATAAAATGAACATATTTTGTTTTCACAAATCCACTCTCCAGAAACCTAAAACAAATCTTGAAAAAACTTGTTTAAGGCATCCATTCTCCCTAATCCTAAAAGAAAATTTTAATTAACTTCTTGAAATACTAAAAAAATCTAATCCTCAAACTACATTTAAATCAATTTTTTGAAGTAACACTCTCACCTTTTTCATAAAACTAACATATATTTTTTTTCAGGAATCCACTCTCCAGAAACCTAAAACTAATCTTAAAAAACTTATTTCAAGCATTCCAATCTTCCTAATCCTAAACGAAAATTTTAATTAACTTGTTGAAATAATTCAATCACATTTATCCTCAAACTACGATTAAATCAACTTTTTGAAGTAACACTCTCACCTTTTTCATAGAAAAAACATATTTTTTTTCAGGAATCCACTCTCCAGAAACCTGAAACAAATCTTGAAAAAACTTGTTTAAGGCATCCATTCTCCCTAATCCTAAAAGAAAATTTTAATTAACTTCTTGAAATACTAAAAAAAATCTTATCCTCAAACTACATTTAAATCAATTTTTTGAAGTAACACTCTCACCTTTTTCATAAAACTAAGATATATTTTTTTTCAGGAATCCACTCTCCAGAAACCTAAAACTAATCTTAAAAAACTTCTTTCAGGCATCCAATCTTCCTAATCCTAAACGAAAATTTTAATTAACTTGTTGAAATTATTCAATCACATTTATCCTCAAACTACTTTTAAATCAATTTTTTCAAGTAACACTCTCACCTTTTTCAGAGAACAAACATATTTTTTTTTCAGGAATCCACTCTCCAGAAACCTGAAACAAATCTTGAAAAAACTTGTTTAAGGCATCCATTCTCCCTAATCCTAAAAGAAAATTTTAATTAACTTCTTGAAATACTAAAATAAATCTTATCCTCAAACTACATTTAAATCAATTTTTTGAAGTAACACTCTCACCTTTTTCATAAAACTAACATATATTTTTTTTCAGGAATCCGCTCTCCAGAAACCTGAAACAAATCTTAAAAAAACTTGTTTAAGGCATCCATTCTCCCTAATCCTAAAAGAAAATTTGAATTAACTTCTTGAAATACTAAAATAAATCTTATCCTCAAACTACATTTAAATCAATTTTTTGAAGTAACACTCTCACCTTTTTCATAAAACTAAGATATATTTTTTTTCAGGAATCCACTCTCCAGAAACCTAAAACTAATCTTAAAAAACTTCTTTCAGGCATCCAATCTTCCTAATCCTAAACGAAAATTTTAATTAACTTGTTGAAATAATTCAATCACATTTATCCTCAAACTACTTTTAAATCAATTTTTTCAAGTAACACTCTCACCTTTTTCATAGAACAAACATATTTTTTTTTTCAGGAATCCACTCTCCAGAAACCTGAAACAAATCTTGAAAAAACTTGTTTCAGGCATCCATTCTCCCTAATCCTAAAAGAAAATTTTAATTAACTTCTTGAAATACTAAAATAAATCTTATCCTCAAACTACATTTAAATCAATTTTTTGAAGTAACACTCTCACCTTTTTCATAAAACTAACATATATTTTTTTTCAGGAATCCACTCTCCACAAACCTGAAACAAATCTTGAAAAAACTTGTTTAAGGCATCCATTCTCCCTAATCCTAAAAGAACATTTTAATTAACTTCTTGAAATACTAAAATAAATCTTATCCTCAAACTACATTTAAATCAATTTTTTGAAGTAACACTCTCACCTTTTTCATAAAACTAACATATATTTTTTTTCAGGAATCCACTCTCCACAAACCTAAAACTAATCTTAAAAAACTTATTTCAAGCATTCCAATCTTCCTAATACTAAACGAAAATTTTAATTAACTTGTTGAAATATTTCAATCACATTTATCCTCAAACTACGTTTAAATCAATTTTTTGAAGTAACACTCTCACCTTTTTCATAGAACAAACATATTTTTTTTTCAGGAATCCACTCTCCAGAAACCTGAAACAAATCTTGAAAAAACTTGTTTAAGGCATCCATTCTCCCTAATCCTAAAAGAAAATTTTAATTAACTTCTTGAAATACTAAAATAAATCTTATCCTCAAACTACATTTAAATCAATTTTTTGAAGTAACACTCTCACCTTTTTCATAAAACTAAGATATATTTTTTTTCAGGAATCCACTCTCCAGAAACCTAAAACTAATCTTAAAAAACTTCTTTCAGGCATCCAATCTTCCTAATCCTAAACGAAAATTTTAATTAACTTGTTGAAATAATTCAATCACATTTATCCTCAAACTACTTTTAAATCAATTTTTTCAAGTAACACTCTCACCTTTTTCATAGAACAAACATATTTTTTTTTCAGGAATCCACTCTCCAGAAACCTGAAACAAATCTTGAAAAAACTTGTTTAAGGCATCCATTCTCCCTAACCCTAAAAGAAAATTTTAATTAACTTCTTGAAATACTAAAATAAATCTTATCCTCAAACTACATTTAAATCAATTTTTTGAAGTAACACTCTCACCTTTTTCATAAAACTAACATATATTTTTTTTCAGGAATCCGCTCTCCAGAAACCTGAAACAAATCTTGAAAAAACTTGTTTAAGGCATCCATTCTGCCTAATCCTAAAAGAACATTTTAATTAACTTCTTGAAATACTAAAATAAATCTTATCCTCAAACTACATTTAAATCAATTTTTTGAAGTAACACTCGCACCTTTTTCATTAAACTAACATATATTTTTTTTCAGGAATCCACTCTCCAGAAACCTAAAACTAATCTAAAAAAACTTCTTTCAGGCATCCAATCTTCCTAATCCTAAACGAAAATTTTAATTAACTTGTTGAAATAATTCAATCACATTTATCCTCAAACTACTTTTAAATCAATTTTTTGAAGTAACACTCTCACCTTTTTCATAGAACAAACTTATTTTTTTTTCAGGAATCCACTCTCCATAAACCTGAAACTAATCTTGAAAAAACTTGTGTAAGGCATCCATTCTCCCTAATCCTAAAAGAAAATTTTAATTAACTTGTTGAAATAATGCAATCAACCTTATTCTCAAACTACATTTAAATCAATTTTTTGAAGTAACACACTCACCTTTTTCATAAAATGAACATATTTTGTTTTCACGAATCCACTCTCCAGAAACCTAAAACAAATCTTGAAAAAACTTGTTTAAGGCATCCATTCTCCCTAATCCTAAAAGAAAATTTTAATTAACTTCTTGAAATACTAAAAAAATCTAATCCTCAAACTACATTTAAATCAATTTTTTGAAGTAACACTCTCACCTTTTTCATAAAACTAACATATATTTTTTTTCAGGAATCCACTCTCCAGAAACCTAAAACTAATCTTAAAAAACTTATTTCAAGAACTCCAATCTTCCTAATCCTAAACGAAAATTTTAATTAACTTGTTGAAATAATTCAATCACATTTATCCTCAAACTACGTTTAAATCAACTTTTTGAAGTAACACTCTCACCTTTTTCATAGAAAAAACATATTTTTTTTTCAGGAATCCACTCTCCAGAAACCTGAAACAAATCTTGAAAAAACTTGTTTAAGGCATCCATTCTCCCTAATCCTAAAAGAAAATTTTAATTAACTTCTTGAAATACTAAAAAAAATCTTATCCTCAAACTACATTTAAATCAATTTTTTGAAGTAACACTCTCACCTTTTTCATAAAACTAAGATATATTTTTTTTCAGGAATCCACTCTCCAGAAACCTAAAACTAATCTTAAAAAACTTCTTTCAGGCATCCAATCTTCCTAATCCTAAACAAAAATTTTAATTAACTTGTTGAAATAATTCAATCACATTTATCCTCAAACTACTTTTAAATCAATTTTTTCAAGTAACACTCTCACCTTTTTCATAGAACAAACATATTTTTTTTTTCAGGAATCCACTCTCCAGAAACCTGAAACAAATCTTGAAAAAACTTGTTTCAGGCATCCATTCTCCCTAATCCTAAAAGAAAATTTTAATTAACTTCTTGAAATACTAAAATAAATCTTATCCTCAAACTACATTTAAATCAATTTTTTGAAGTAACACTCTCACCTTTTTCATAAAACTAACATATATTTTTTTTCAGGAATCCACTCTCCACAAACCTGAAACAAATCTTGAAAAAACTTGTTTAAGGCATCCATTCTCCCTAATCCTAAAAGAACATTTTAATTAACTTCTTGAAATACTAAAATAAATCTTATCCTCAAACTACATTTAAATCAATTTTTTGAAGTAACACTCTCACCTTTTTCATAAAACTAACATATATTTTTTTTCAGGAATCCACTCTCCACAAACCTAAAACTAATCTTAAAAAACTTATTTCAAGCATTCCAATCTTCCTAATACTAAACGAAAATTTTAATTAACTTGTTGAAATATTTCAATCACATTTATCCTCAAACTACGTTTAAATCAATTTTTTGAAGTAACACTCTCACCTTTTTCATAGAACAAACATATTTTTTTTCAGGAATCCACTCTCCAGAAACCTGAAACAAATCTTGAAAAAACTTGTTTAAGGCATCCATTCTCCCTAATCCTAAAAGAACATTTTAATTAACTTTTTGAAATACTAAAAAACATCTTATCCTCAAACTACATTTAAATCAATTTTTTGAAGTAACACTCTCACCTTTTTCATAAAACTAACATATATTTTTTTTCAGGAATCCACTCTCCATAAACTTGAAACAAATCTTGAAAAAACGTGTTTAAGGCATCCATTCTCCCTAATCCTAAAAGCAAATTTTAATTAACTTCTTGAAATACTAAAATAAATCTTATCCTCAAACTACATTTAAATCAATTTTTTGAAGTAACACTCTCACCTTTTTCATAAAACTAAGATATATTTTTTTTCAGGAATCCACTCTCCAGAAACCTAAAACTAATCTTAAAAAACTTCTTTCAGGCATCCAATCTTCCTAATCCTAAACGAAAATTTTAATTAACTTGTTGAAATAATTCAATCACATTTATCCTCAAACTACGTTTAAATCAATTTTTTGAAGTAACACTCTCACCTTTTTCATAGAACAAACATATTTTTTTTTCAGGAATCCACTCTCCATAAACTTGAAACAAATCTTGAAAAAACGTGTTTAAGGCATCCATTCTCCCTAATCCTAAAAGAAAATTTTAATTAACTTCTTGAAATACTAAAATAAATCTTATCCTCAAACTACATTTAAATCAATTTTTTGAAGTAACACTCTCACCTTTTTCATAAAACTAAGATATATTTTTTTTCAGGAATCCACTCTCCAGAAACCTAAAACTAATCTTAAAAAACTTCTTTCAGGCATCCAATCTTCCTAATCCTAAACGAAAATTTTAATTAACTTGTTGAAATAATTCAATCACATTTATCCTCAAACTACTTTTAAATCAATTTTTTCAAGTAACACTCTCACCTTTTTCATAGAACAAACATATTTTTTTTTCAGGAATCCACTCTCCAGAAACCTGAAACAAATCTTGAAAAAACTTGTTTCAGGCATCCATTCTCCCTAATCCTAAAAGAAAATTTTAATTAACTTCTTGAAATACTAAAATAAATCTTATCCTCAAACTACATTTAAATCAATTTTTTGAAGTAACACTCTCACCTTTTTCATAAAACTAACATATATTTTTTTTCAGGAATCCACTCTCCACAAACCTGAAACAAATCTTGAAAAAACTTGTTTAAGGCATCCATTCTCCCTAATCCTAAAAGAACATTTTAATTAACTTCTTGAAATACTAAAATAAATCTTATCCTCAAACTACATTTAAATCAATTTTTTGAAGTAACACTCTCACCTTTTTCATAAAACTAACATATATTTTTTTTCAGGAATCCACTCTCCACAAACCTAAAACTAATCTTAAAAAACTTATTTCAAGCATTCCAATCTTCCTAATACTAAACGAAAATTTTAATTAACTTGTTGAAATATTTCAATCACATTTATCCTCAAACTACGTTTAAATCAATTTTTTGAAGTAACACTCTCACCTTTTTCATAGAACAAACATATTTTTTTTTCAGGAATCCACTCTCCAGAAACCTGAAACAAATCTTGAAAAAACTTGTTTAAGGCATCCATTCTCCCTAATCCTAAAAGAAAATTTTAATTAACTTCTTGAAATACTAAAATAAATCTTATCCTCAAACTACATTTAAATCAATTTTTTGAAGTAACACTCTCACCTTTTTCATAAAACTAACATATATTTTTTTTCAGGAATCCACTCTCCACAAACCTAAAACTAATCTTAAAAAACTTATTTCAAGCATTCCAATCTTCCTAATACTAAACGAAAATTTTAATTAACTTGTTGAAATATTTCAATCACATTTATCCTCAAACTACGTTTAAATCAATTTTTTGAAGTAACACTCTCACCTTTTTCATAGAACAAACATATGTTTTTTTCAGGAATCCACTCTCCAGAAACCTGAAACAAATCTTGAAAAAACTTGTTTAAGGCATCCATTCTCCCTAACCCTAAAAGAAAATTTTAATTAACTTCTTGAAATACTAAAATAAATCTTATCCTCAAACTACATTTAAATCAATTTTTTGAAGTAACACTCGCACCTTTTTCATTAAACTAACATATATTTTTTTTCAGGAATCCACTCTCCAGAAACCTAAAACTAATCTAAAAAAACTTCTTTCAGGCATCCAATCTTCCTAATCCTAAACGAAAATTTTAATTAACTTGTTGAAATAATTCAATCACATTTATCCTCAAACTACTTTTAAATCAATTTTTTGAAGTAACACTCTCACCTTTTTCATAGAACAAACTTATTTTTTTTTCAGGAATCCACTCTCCATAAACCTGAAACTAATCTTGAAAAAACTTGTGTAAGGCATCCATTCTCCCTAATCCTAAAAGAAAATTTTAATTAACTTGTTGAAATAATGCAATCAACCTTATTCTCAAACTACATTTAAATCAATTTTTTGAAGTAACACACTCACCTTTTTCATAAAATGAACATATTTTGTTTTCACGAATCCACTCTCCAGAAACCTAAAACAAATCTTGAAAAAACTTGTTTAAGGCATCCATTCTCCCTAATCCTAAAAGAAAATTTTAATTAACTTCTTGAAATACTAAAAAAATCTAATCCTCAAACTACATTTAAATCAATTTTTTGAAGTAACACTCTCACCTTTTTCATAAAACTAACATATATTTTTTTTCAGGAATCCACTCTCCAGAAACCTAAAACTAATCTTAAAAAACTTATTTCAAGAACTCCAATCTTCCTAATCCTAAACGAAAATTTTAATTAACTTGTTGAAATAATTCAATCACATTTATCCTCAAACTACGTTTAAATCAACTTTTCGAAGTAACACTCTCACCTTTTTCATAGAAAAAACATATTTTTTTTTCAGGAATCCACTCTCCAGAAACCTGAAACAAATCTTGAAAAAACGTGTTTAAGGCATCCATTCTCCCTAATCCTAAAAGAAAATTTTAATTAACTTCTTGAAATACTAAAAAAAATCTTATCCTCAAACTACATTTAAATCAATTTTTTGAAGTAACACTCTCACCTTTTTCATAAAACTAAGATATATTTTTTTTCAGGAATCCACTCTCCAGAAACCTAAAACTAATCTTAAAAAACTTCTTTCAGGCATCCAATCTTCCTAATCCTAAACAAAAATTTTAATTAACTTGTTGAAATTATTCAATCACATTTATCCTCAAACTACTTTTAAATCAATTTTTTCAAGTAACACTCTCACCTTTTTCAGAGAACAAACATATTTTTTTTTCAGGAATCCACTCTCCAGAAACCTGAAACAAATCTTGAAAAAACTTGTTTAAGGCATCCATTCTCCCTAATCCTAAAAGAAAATTTTAATTAACTTCTTGAAATACTAAAATAAATCTTATCCTCAAACTACATTTAAATCAATTTTTTGAAGTAACACTCTCACCTTTTTCATAAAACTAACATATATTTTTTTTCAGGAATCCGCTCTCCAGAAACCTGAAACAAATCTTAAAAAAACTTGTTTAAGGCATCCATTCTCCCTAATCCTAAAAGAAAATTTGAATTAACTTCTTGAAATACTAAAATAAATCTTATCCTCAAACTACATTTAAATCAATTTTTTGAAGTAACACTCTCACCTTTTTCATAAAACTAAGATATATTTTTTTTCAGGAATCCACTCTCCAGAAACCTAAAACTAATCTTAAAAAACTTCTTTCAGGCATCCAATCTTCCTAATCCTAAACGAAAATTTTAATTAACTTGTTGAAATAATTCAATCACATTTATCCTCAAACTACTTTTAAATCAATTTTTTCAAGTAACACTCTCACCTTTTTCATAGAACAAACATATTTTTTTTTTCAGGAATCCACTCTCCAGAAACCTGAAACAAATCTTGAAAAAACTTGTTTAAGGCATCCATTCTCCCTAATCCTAAAAGAAAATTTTAATTAACTTCTTGAAATACTAAAATAAATCTTATCCTCAAACTACATTTAAATCAATTTTTTGAAGTAACACTCTCACCTTTTTCATAAAACTAACATATATTTTTTTTCAGGAATCCGCTCTCCAGAAACCTGAAACAAATCTTGAAAAAACTTGTTTAAGGCATCCATTCTCCCTAATCCTAAAAGAACATTTTAATTAACTTCTTGAAATACTAAAATAAATCTTATCCTCAAACTACATTTAAATCAATTTTTTGAAGTAACACTCGCACCTTTTTCATTAAACTAACATATATTTTTTTTCAGGAATCCACTCTCCAGAAACCTAAAACTAATCTAAAAAAACTTCTTTCAGGCATCCAATCTTCCTAATCCTAAACGAAAATTTTAATTAACTTGTTGAAATAATTCAATCACATTTATCCTCAAACTACTTTTAAATCAATTTTTTGAAGTAACACTCTCACCTTTTTCATAAAACAAACGTATTTTTTTTTCAGGAATCCACTCTCCATAAACCTGAAACTAATCTTGAAAAAACTTGTGTAAGGCATCCATTCTCCCTAATCCTAAAAGAAAATTTTAATTAACTTGTTGAAATAATGCAATCAACCTTATTCTCAAACTACATTTAAATCAATTTTTTGAAGTAACACACTCACCTTTTTCATAAAATGAACATATTTTGTTTTCACGAATCCACTCTCCAGAAACCTAAAACAAATCTTGAAAAAACTTGTTTAAGGCATCCATTCTCCCTAATCCTAAAAGAAAATTTTAATTAACTTCTTGAAATACTAAAAAAATCTAATCCTCAAACTACATTTAAATCAATTTTTTGAAGTAACACTCTCACCTTTTTCATAAAACTAACATATATTTTTTTTCAGGAATCCACTCTCCAGAAACCTAAAACTAATCTTAAAAAACTTATTTCAAGCATTCCAATCTTCCTAATCCTAAACGAAAATTTTAATTAACTTGTTGAAATAATTCAATCACATTTATCCTCAAACTACGTTTAAATCAATTTTTTGAAGTAACACTCTCACCTTTTTCATAGAACAAACATATTTTTTTTTCAGGAATCCACTCTCCAGAAACCTGAAACAAATCTTGAAAAAACTTGTTTAAGGCATCCATTCTCCCTAATCCTCAAAGAAAATTTTTATTACCTTCTTGAAATACTAAAAAAAATCTTATCCTCAAACTACATTTAAATCAATTTTTTGAAGTAACACTCTCACCTTTTTCATAAAACTAACATATATATTTTTTCAAGAATCCACTCTCCAGAAACCTGAAACAAATCTTGAAAAAACTTGTTTAAGGCATCCATTCTCCCTAATCCTAAAAGAAAATTTTAATTAACTTCTTGAAATACTAAAATAAATCTTATCCTCAAACTACATTTAAATCAATTTTTTGAAGTAACACTCTCACCTTTTTCATAAAACTAACATATATTTTTTTTCAGGAATCCGCTCTCCAGAAACCTGAAACAAATCTTAAAAAAACTTGTTTAAGGCATCCATTCTCCCTAATCCAAAAAGAAAATTTGAATTAACTTCTTGAAATACTAAAATAAATCTTATCCTCAAACTACATTTAAATCAATTTTTTGAAGTAACACTCTCACCTTTTTCATAAAACTAAGATATATTTTTTTTCAGGAATCCACTCTCCAGAAACCTAAAACTAATCTTAAAAAACTTCTTTCAGGCATCCAATCTTCCTAATCCTAAACGAAAATTTTAATTAACTTGTTGAAATAATTCAATCACATTTATCCTCAAACTACTTTTAAATCAATTTTTTCAAGTAACACTCTCACCTTTTTCATAGAACAAACATATTTTTTTTTTTCAGGAATCCACTCTCCAGAAACCTGAAACAAATCTTGAAAAAACTTGTTTCAGGCATCCATTCTCCCTAATCCTAAAAGAAAATTTTAATTAACTTCTTGAAATACTAAAATAAATCTTATCCTCAAACTACATTTAAATCAATTTTTTGAAGTAACACTCTCATCTTTTTCATAAAACTAACATATATTTTTTTTCAGGAATCCGCTCTCCAGAAACCTGAAACAAATCTTGAAAAAACTTGTTTAAGGCATCCATTCTCCCTAATCCTAACAGAAAATTTTAATTAACTTCTTGAAATACTAAAATAAATCTTATCCTCAAACTACATTTAAATCAATTTTTTGAAGTAACACTCTCACCTTTTTCATAAAACTAACATATATTTTTTTTCAGGAATCCGCTCTCCAGAAACCTGAAACAAATCTTGAAAAAACTTGTTTAAGGCATCCATTCTCCCTAATCCTAAAAGAACATTTTAATTAATTTTTTGAAATACTAAAATAAATCTTATCCTCAAACTACATTTAAATCAATTTTTTGAAGTAACACTCGCACTTTTTTCATTAAACTAACATATATTTTTTTTCAGGAATCCACTCTCCAGAAACCTAAAACTAATCTAAAAAAACTTCTTTCAGGCATCCAATCTTCCTAATCCTAAACGAAAATTTTAATTAACTTGTTGAAATAATTCAATCACATTTATCCTCAAACTACTTTTAAATCAATTTTTTGAAGTAACACTCTCACCTTTTTCATAAAACAAACGTATTTTTTTTCAGGAATCCACTCTCCATAAACCTGAAACTAATCTTGAAAAAACTTGTGTAAGGCATCCATTCTCCCTAATCCTAAAAGAAAATTTTAATTAACTTGTTGAAATAATGCAATCAACCTTATTCTCAAACTACATTTAAATCAATTTTTTGAAGTAACACACTCACCTTTTTCATAAAATGAACATATTTTGTTTTCACGAATCCACTCTCCAGAAACCTAAAACAAATCTTGAAAAAACTTGTTTAAGGCATCCATTCTCCCTAATCCTAAAAGAAAATTTTAATTAACTTCTTGAAATACTAAAAAAATCTAATCCTCAAACTACATTTAAATCAATTTTTTGAAGTAACACTCTCACCTTTTTCATAAAACTAACATATATTTTTTTTCAGGAATCCACTCTCCAGAAACCTAAAACTAATCTTAAAAAACTTATTTCAAGCATTCCAATCTTCCTAATCCTAAACGAAAATTTTAATTAACTTGTTGAAATAATTCAATCACATTTATCCTCAAACTACGTTTAAATCAATTTTTTGAAGTAACACTCTCACCTTTTTCATAGAACAAACATATTTTTTTTTCAGGAATCCACTCTCCAGAAACCTGAAACAAATCTTGAAAAAACTTGTTTAAGGCATCCATTCTCCCTAATCCTCAAAGAAAATTTTAATTAACTTCTTGAAATACTAAAAAAAATCTTATCCTCAAACTACATTTAAATCAATTTTTTGAAGTAACACTCTCACCTTTTTCATAAAACTAACATATATTTTTTTTCAGGAATCCACTCTCCAGAAACCTAAAACTAATCTTAAAAAACTTATTTCAAGCATTCCAATCTTCCTAATCCTAAACGAAAATTTTAATTAACTTGTTGAAATAATTCAATCACATTTATCCTCAAACTACGTTTAAATCAATTTTTTGAAGTAACACTCTCACCTTTTTCATAGAACAAACATATTTTTTTTTCAGGAATCCACTCTCCAGAAACCTGAAACAAATCTTGAAAAAACTTGTTTAAGGCATCCATTCTCCCTAATCCTCAAAGAAAATTTTAATTAACTTCTTGAAATACTAAAATAAATCTTATCCTCAAACTACATTTAAATCAATTTTTTGAAGTAACACTCTCACCTTTTTCATAAAACTAAGATATATTTTTTTTCAGGAATCCACTCTCCAGAAACCTAAAACTAATCTTAAAAAACTTCTTTCAGGCATCCAATCTTCCTAATCCTAAACGAAAATTTTAATTAACTTGTTGAAATAATTCAATCACATTTATCCTCAAACTACTTTTAAATCAATTTTTTCAAGTAACACTCTCACCTTTTTCATAGAACAAACATATTTTTTTTTCAGGAATCCACTCTCCAGAAACCTGAAACAAATCTTGAAAAAACTTGTTTAAGGCATCCATTCTCCCTAACCCTAAAAGAAAATTTTAATTAACTTCTTGAAATACTAAAATAAATCTTATCCTCAAACTACATTTAAATCAATTTTTTAAAGTAACACTCTCACCTTTTTCATAAAACTAACATATATTTTTTTTTCAGGAATCCGCTCTCCAGAAACCTGAAACAAATCTTGAAAAAACTTGTTTAAGGCATCCATTCTGCTTAATCCTAAAAGAACATTTTAATTAACTTCTTGAAATACTAAAATAAATCTTATCCTCAAACTACATTTAAATCAATTTTTTGAAGTAACACTCGCACCTTTTTCATTAAACTAACATATATTTTTTTTCAGGAATCCACTCTCCAGAAACCTAAAACTAATCTAAAAAAACTTCTTTCAGGCATCCAATCTTCCTAATCCTAAACGAAAATTTTAATTAACTTGTTGAAATAATTCAATCACATTTATCCTCAAACTACTTTTAAATCAATTTTTTGAAGTAACACTCTCACCTTTTTCATAGAACAAACTTATTTTTTTTTCAGGAATCCACTCTCCATAAACCTGAAACTAATCTTGAAAAAACTTGTGTAAGGCATCCATTCTCCCTAATCCTAAAAGAAAATTTTAATTAACTTGTTGAAATAATGCAATCAACCTTATTCTCAAACTACATTTAAATCAATTTTTTGAAGTAACACACTCACCTTTTTCATAAAATGAACATATTTTGTTTTCACAAATCCACTCTCCAGAAACCTAAAACAAATCTTGAAAAAACTTGTTTAAGGCATCCATTCTCCCTAATCCTAAAAGAAAATTTTAATTAACTTCTTGAAATACTAAAAAAATCTAATCCTCAAACTACATTTAAATCAATTTTTTGAAGTAACACTCTCACCTTTTTCATAAAACTAACATATATTTTTTTTCAGGAATCCACTCTCCAGAAACCTAAAACTAATCTTAAAAAACTTATTTCAAGCATTCCAATCTTCCTAATCCTAAACGAAAATTTTAATTAACTTGTTGAAATAATTCAATCACATTTATCCTCAAACTACGATTAAATCAACTTTTTGAAGTAACACTCTCACCTTTTTCATAGAAAAAACATATTTTTTTTCAGGAATCCACTCTCCAGAAACCTGAAACAAATCTTGAAAAAACTTGTTTAAGGCATCCATTCTCCCTAATCCTAAAAGAAAATTTTAATTAACTTCTTGAAATACTAAAAAAAATCTTATCCTCAAACTACATTTAAATCAATTTTTTGAAGTAACACTCTCACCTTTTTCATAAAACTAAGATATATTTTTTTTCAGGAATCCACTCTCCAGAAACCTAAAACTAATCTTAAAAAACTTCTTTCAGGCATCCAATCTTCCTAATCCTAAACGAAAATTTTAATTAACTTGTTGAAATTATTCAATCACATTTATCCTCAAACTACTTTTAAATCAATTTTTTCAAGTAACACTCTCACCTTTTTCAGAGAACAAACATATTTTTTTTTCAGGAATCCACTCTCCAGAAACCTGAAACAAATCTTGAAAAAACTTGTTTAAGGCATCCATTCTCCCTAATCCTAAAAGAAAATTTTAATTAACTTCTTGAAATACTAAAATAAATCTTATCCTCAAACTACATTTAAATCAATTTTTTGAAGTAACACTCTCACCTTTTTCATAAAACTAACATATATTTTTTTTCAGGAATCCGCTCTCCAGAAACCTGAAACAAATCTTAAAAAAACTTGTTTAAGGCATCCATTCTCCCTAATCCTAAAAGAAAATTTGAATTAACTTCTTGAAATACTAAAATAAATCTTATCCTCAAACTACATTTAAATCAATTTTTTGAAGTAACACTCTCACCTTTTTCATAAAACTAAGATATATTTTTTTTCAGGAATCCACTCTCCAGAAACCTAAAACTAATCTTAAAAAACTTCTTTCAGGCATCCAATCTTCCTAATCCTAAACGAAAATTTTAATTAACTTGTTGAAATAATTCAATCACATTTATCCTCAAACTACTTTTAAATCAATTTTTTCAAGTAACACTCTCACCTTTTTCATAGAACAAACATATTTTTTTTTTCAGGAATCCACTCTCCAGAAACCTGAAACAAATCTTGAAAAAACTTGTTTCAGGCATCCATTCTCCCTAATCCTAAAAGAAAATTTTAATTAACTTCTTGAAATACTAAAATAAATCTTATCCTCAAACTACATTTAAATCAATTTTTTGAAGTAACACTCTCACCTTTTTCATAAAACTAACATATATTTTTTTTCAGGAATCCACTCTCCACAAACCTGAAACAAATCTTGAAAAAACTTGTTTAAGGCATCCATTCTCCCTAATCCTAAAAGAACATTTTAATTAACTTCTTGAAATACTAAAATAAATCTTATCCTCAAACTACATTTAAATCAATTTTTTGAAGTAACACTCTCACCTTTTTCATAAAACTAACATATATTTTTTTTCAGGAATCCACTCTCCACAAACCTAAAACTAATCTTAAAAAACTTATTTCAAGCATTCCAATCTTCCTAATACTAAACGAAAATTTTAATTAACTTGTTGAAATATTTCAATCACATTTATCCTCAAACTACGTTTAAATCAATTTTTTGAAGTAACACTCTCACCTTTTTCATAGAACAAACATATTTTTTTTTCAGGAATCCACTCTCCAGAAACCTGAAACAAATCTTGAAAAAACTTGTTTAAGGCATCCATTCTCCCTAATCCTAAAAGAAAATTTTAATTAACTTCTTGAAATACTAAAATAAATCTTATCCTCAAACTACATTTAAATCAATTTTTTGAAGTAACACTCTCACCTTTTTCATAAAACTAAGATATATTTTTTTTCAGGAATCCACTCTCCAGAAACCTAAAACTAATCTTAAAAAACTTCTTTCAGGCATCCAATCTTCCTAATCCTAAACGAAAATTTTAATTAACTTGTTGAAATAATTCAATCACATTTATCCTCAAACTACTTTTAAATCAATTTTTTCAAGTAACACTCTCACCTTTTTCATAGAACAAACATATTTTTTTTTCAGGAATCCACTCTCCAGAAACCTGAAACAAATCTTGAAAAAACTTGTTTAAGGCATCCATTCTCCCTAACCCTAAAAGAAAATTTTAATTAACTTCTTGAAATACTAAAATAAATCTTATCCTCAAACTACATTTAAATCAATTTTTTGAAGTAACACTCTCACCTTTTTCATAAAACTAACATATATTTTTTTTCAGGAATCCGCTCTCCAGAAACCTGAAACAAATCTTGAAAAAACTTGTTTAAGGCATCCATTCTGCCTAATCCTAAAAGAACATTTTAATTAACTTCTTGAAATACTAAAATAAATCTTATCCTCAAACTACATTTAAATCAATTTTTTGAAGTAACACTCGCACCTTTTTCATTAAACTAACATATATTTTTTTTCAGGAATCCACTCTCCAGAAACCTAAAACTAATCTAAAAAAACTTCTTTCAGGCATCCAATCTTCCTAATCCTAAACGAAAATTTTAATTAACTTGTTGAAATAATTCAATCACATTTATCCTCAAACTACTTTTAAATCAATTTTTTGAAGTAACACTCTCACCTTTTTCATAGAACAAACTTATTTTTTTTTCAGGAATCCACTCTCCATAAACCTGAAACTAATCTTGAAAAAACTTGTGTAAGGCATCCATTCTCCCTAATCCTAAAAGAAAATTTTAATTAACTTGTTGAAATAATGCAATCAACCTTATTCTCAAACTACATTTAAATCAATTTTTTGAAGTAACACACTCACCTTTTTCATAAAATGAACATATTTTGTTTTCACGAATCCACTCTCCAGAAACCTAAAACAAATCTTGAAAAAACTTGTTTAAGGCATCCATTCTCCCTAATCCTAAAAGAAAATTTTAATTAACTTCTTGAAATACTAAAAAAATCTAATCCTCAAACTACATTTAAATCAATTTTTTGAAGTAACACTCTCACCTTTTTCATAAAACTAACATATATTTTTTTTCAGGAATCCACTCTCCAGAAACCTAAAACTAATCTTAAAAAACTTATTTCAAGAACTCCAATCTTCCTAATCCTAAACGAAAATTTTAATTAACTTGTTGAAATAATTCAATCACATTTATCCTCAAACTACGTTTAAATCAACTTTTTGAAGTAACACTCTCACCTTTTTCATAGAAAAAACATATTTTTTTTTCAGGAATCCACTCTCCAGAAACCTGAAACAAATCTTGAAAAAACTTGTTTAAGGCATCCATTCTCCCTAATCCTAAAAGAAAATTTTAATTAACTTCTTGAAATACTAAAAAAAATCTTATCCTCAAACTACATTTAAATCAATTTTTTGAAGTAACACTCTCACCTTTTTCATAAAACTAAGATATATTTTTTTTCAGGAATCCACTCTCCAGAAACCTAAAACTAATCTTAAAAAACTTCTTTCAGGCATCCAATCTTCCTAATCCTAAACAAAAATTTTAATTAACTTGTTGAAATAATTCAATCACATTTATCCTCAAACTACTTTTAAATCAATTTTTTCAAGTAACACTCTCACCTTTTTCATAGAACAAACATATTTTTTTTTTCAGGAATCCACTCTCCAGAAACCTGAAACAAATCTTGAAAAAACTTGTTTCAGGCATCCATTCTCCCTAATCCTAAAAGAAAATTTTAATTAACTTCTTGAAATACTAAAATAAATCTTATCCTCAAACTACATTTAAATCAATTTTTTGAAGTAACACTCTCACCTTTTTCATAAAACTAACATATATTTTTTTTCAGGAATCCACTCTCCACAAACCTGAAACAAATCTTGAAAAAACTTGTTTAAGGCATCCATTCTCCCTAATCCTAAAAGAACATTTTAATTAACTTCTTGAAATACTAAAATAAATCTTATCCTCAAACTACATTTAAATCAATTTTTTGAAGTAACACTCTCACCTTTTTCATAAAACTAACATATATTTTTTTTCAGGAATCCACTCTCCACAAACCTAAAACTAATCTTAAAAAACTTATTTCAAGCATTCCAATCTTCCTAATACTAAACGAAAATTTTAATTAACTTGTTGAAATATTTCAATCACATTTATCCTCAAACTACGTTTAAATCAATTTTTTGAAGTAACACTCTCACCTTTTTCATAGAACAAACATATTTTTTTTCAGGAATCCACTCTCCAGAAACCTGAAACAAATCTTGAAAAAACTTGTTTAAGGCATCCATTCTCCCTAATCCTAAAAGAACATTTTAATTAACTTTTTGAAATACTAAAAAACATCTTATCCTCAAACTACATTTAAATCAATTTTTTGAAGTAACACTCTCACCTTTTTCATAAAACTAACATATATTTTTTTTCAGGAATCCACTCTCCATAAACTTGAAACAAATCTTGAAAAAACGTGTTTAAGGCATCCATTCTCCCTAATCCTAAAAGCAAATTTTAATTAACTTCTTGAAATACTAAAATAAATCTTATCCTCAAACTACATTTAAATCAATTTTTTGAAGTAACACTCTCACCTTTTTCATAAAACTAAGATATATTTTTTTTCAGGAATCCACTCTCCAGAAACCTAAAACTAATCTTAAAAAACTTCTTTCAGGCATCCAATCTTCCTAATCCTAAACGAAAATTTTAATTAACTTGTTGAAATAATTCAATCACATTTATCCTCAAACTACGTTTAAATCAATTTTTTGAAGTAACACTCTCACCTTTTTCATAGAACAAACATATTTTTTTTTCAGGAATCCACTCTCCATAAACTTGAAACAAATCTTGAAAAAACGTGTTTAAGGCATCCATTCTCCCTAATCCTAAAAGAAAATTTTAATTAACTTCTTGAAATACTAAAATAAATCTTATCCTCAAACTACATTTAAATCAATTTTTTGAAGTAACACTCTCACCTTTTTCATAAAACTAAGATATATTTTTTTTCAGGAATCCACTCTCCAGAAACCTAAAACTAATCTTAAAAAACTTCTTTCAGGCATCCAATCTTCCTAATCCTAAACGAAAATTTTAATTAACTTGTTGAAATAATTCAATCACATTTATCCTCAAACTACTTTTAAATCAATTTTTTCAAGTAACACTCTCACCTTTTTCATAGAACAAACATATTTTTTTTTCAGGAATCCACTCTCCAGAAACCTGAAACAAATCTTGAAAAAACTTGTTTCAGGCATCCATTCTCCCTAATCCTAAAAGAAAATTTTAATTAACTTCTTGAAATACTAAAATAAATCTTATCCTCAAACTACATTTAAATCAATTTTTTGAAGTAACACTCTCACCTTTTTCATAAAACTAACATATATTTTTTTTCAGGAATCCACTCTCCACAAACCTGAAACAAATCTTGAAAAAACTTGTTTAAGGCATCCATTCTCCCTAATCCTAAAAGAACATTTTAATTAACTTCTTGAAATACTAAAATAAATCTTATCCTCAAACTACATTTAAATCAATTTTTTGAAGTAACACTCTCACCTTTTTCATAAAACTAACATATATTTTTTTTCAGGAATCCACTCTCCACAAACCTAAAACTAATCTTAAAAAACTTATTTCAAGCATTCCAATCTTCCTAATACTAAACGAAAATTTTAATTAACTTGTTGAAATATTTCAATCACATTTATCCTCAAACTACGTTTAAATCAATTTTTTGAAGTAACACTCTCACCTTTTTCATAGAACAAACATATTTTTTTTTCAGGAATCCACTCTCCAGAAACCTGAAACAAATCTTGAAAAAACTTGTTTAAGGCATCCATTCTCCCTAATCCTAAAAGAAAATTTTAATTAACTTCTTGAAATACTAAAATAAATCTTATCCTCAAACTACATTTAAATCAATTTTTTGAAGTAACACTCTCACCTTTTTCATAAAACTAAGATATATTTTTTTTCAGGAATCCACTCTCCAGAAACCTAAAACTAATCTTAAAAAACTTCTTTCAGGCATCCAATCTTCCTAATCCTAAACGAAAATTTTAATTAACTTGTTGAAATAATTCAATCACATTTATCCTCAAACTACTTTTAAATCAATTTTTTCAAGTAACACTCTCACCTTTTTCATAGAACAAACATATTTTTTTTTCAGGAATCCACTCTCCAGAAACCTGAAACAAATCTTGAAAAAACTTGTTTAAGGCATCCATTCTCCCTAACCCTAAAAGAAAATTTTAATTAACTTCTTGAAATACTAAAATAAATCTTATCCTCAAACTACATTTAAATCAATTTTTTGAAGTAACACTCTCACCTTTTTCATAAAACTAACATATATTTTTTTTCAGGAATCCGCTCTCCAGAAACCTGAAACAAATCTTGAAAAAACTTGTTTAAGGCATCCATTCTGCCTAATCCTAAAAGAACATTTTAATTAACTTCTTGAAATACTAAAATAAATCTTATCCTCAAACTACATTTAAATCAATTTTTTGAAGTAACACTCGCACCTTTTTCATTAAACTAACATATATTTTTTTTCAGGAATCCACTCTCCAGAAACCTAAAACTAATCTAAAAAAACTTCTTTCAGGCATCCAATCTTCCTAATCCTAAACGAAAATTTTAATTAACTTGTTGAAATAATTCAATCACATTTATCCTCAAACTACTTTTAAATCAATTTTTTGAAGTAACACTCTCACCTTTTTCATAGAACAAACTTATTTTTTTTTCAGGAATCCACTCTCCATAAACCTGAAACTAATCTTGAAAAAACTTGTGTAAGGCATCCATTCTCCCTAATCCTAAAAGAAAATTTTAATTAACTTGTTGAAATAATGCAATCAACCTTATTCTCAAACTACATTTAAATCAATTTTTTGAAGTAACACACTCACCTTTTTCATAAAATGAACATATTTTGTTTTCACGAATCCACTCTCCAGAAACCTAAAACAAATCTTGAAAAAACTTGTTTAAGGCATCCATTCTCCCTAATCCTAAAAGAAAATTTTAATTAACTTCTTGAAATACTAAAAAAATCTAATCCTCAAACTACATTTAAATCAATTTTTTGAAGTAACACTCTCACCTTTTTCATAAAACTAACATATATTTTTTTTCAGGAATCCACTCTCCAGAAACCTAAAACTAATCTTAAAAAACTTATTTCAAGAACTCCAATCTTCCTAATCCTAAACGAAAATTTTAATTAACTTGTTGAAATAATTCAATCACATTTATCCTCAAACTACGTTTAAATCAACTTTTTGAAGTAACACTCTCACCTTTTTCATAGAAAAAACATATTTTTTTTTCAGGAATCCACTCTCCAGAAACCTGAAACAAATCTTGAAAAAACTTGTTTAAGGCATCCATTCTCCCTAATCCTAAAAGAAAATTTTAATTAACTTCTTGAAATACTAAAAAAAATCTTATCCTCAAACTACATTTAAATCAATTTTTTGAAGTAACACTCTCACCTTTTTCATAAAACTAAGATATATTTTTTTTCAGGAATCCACTCTCCAGAAACCTAAAACTAATCTTAAAAAACTTCTTTCAGGCATCCAATCTTCCTAATCCTAAACAAAAATTTTAATTAACTTGTTGAAATAATTCAATCACATTTATCCTCAAACTACTTTTAAATCAATTTTTTCAAGTAACACTCTCACCTTTTTCATAGAACAAACATATTTTTTTTTTCAGGAATCCACTCTCCAGAAACCTGAAACAAATCTTGAAAAAACTTGTTTCAGGCATCCATTCTCCCTAATCCTAAAAGAAAATTTTAATTAACTTCTTGAAATACTAAAATAAATCTTATCCTCAAACTACATTTAAATCAATTTTTTGAAGTAACACTCTCACCTTTTTCATAAAACTAACATATATTTTTTTTCAGGAATCCACTCTCCACAAACCTGAAACAAATCTTGAAAAAACTTGTTTAAGGCATCCATTCTCCCTAATCCTAAAAGAACATTTTAATTAACTTCTTGAAATACTAAAATAAATCTTATCCTCAAACTACATTTAAATCAATTTTTTGAAGTAACACTCTCACCTTTTTCATAAAACTAACATATATTTTTTTTCAGGAATCCACTCTCCACAAACCTAAAACTAATCTTAAAAAACTTATTTCAAGCATTCCAATCTTCCTAATACTAAACGAAAATTTTAATTAACTTGTTGAAATATTTCAATCACATTTATCCTCAAACTACGTTTAAATCAATTTTTTGAAGTAACACTCTCACCTTTTTCATAGAACAAACATATTTTTTTTCAGGAATCCACTCTCCAGAAACCTGAAACAAATCTTGAAAAAACTTGTTTAAGGCATCCATTCTCCCTAATCCTAAAAGAACATTTTAATTAACTTTTTGAAATACTAAAAAACATCTTATCCTCAAACTACATTTAAATCAATTTTTTGAAGTAACACTCTCACCTTTTTCATAAAACTAACATATATTTTTTTTCAGGAATCCACTCTCCATAAACTTGAAACAAATCTTGAAAAAACGTGTTTAAGGCATCCATTCTCCCTAATCCTAAAAGAAAATTTTAATTAACTTCTTGAAATACTAAAATAAATCTTATCCTCAAACTACATTTAAATCAATTTTTTGAAGTAACACTCTCACCTTTTTCATAAAACTAAGATATATTTTTTTTCAGGAATCCACTCTCCAGAAACCTAAAACTAATCTTAAAAAACTTCTTTCAGGCATCCAATCTTCCTAATCCTAAACGAAAATTTTAATTAACTTGTTGAAATAATTCAATCACATTTATCCTCAAACTACTTTTAAATCAATTTTTTCAAGTAACACTCTCACCTTTTTCATAGAACAAACATATTTTTTTTTCAGGAATCCACTCTCCAGAAACCTGAAACAAATCTTGAAAAAACTTGTTTAAGGCATCCATTCTCCCTAACCCTAAAAGAAAATTTTAATTAACTTCTTGAAATACTAAAATAAATCTTATCCTCAAACTACATTTAAATCAATTTTTTGAAGTAACACTCTCACCTTTTTCATAAAACTAACATATATTTTTTTTCAGGAATCCGCTCTCCAGAAACCTGAAACAAATCTTGAAAAAACTTGTTTAAGGCATCCATTCTGCCTAATCCTAAAAGAACATTTTAATTAACTTCTTGAAATACTAAAATAAATCTTATCCTCAAACTACATTTAAATCAATTTTTTGAAGTAACACTCGCACCTTTTTCATTAAACTAACATATATTTTTTTTCAGGAATCCACTCTCCAGAAACCTAAAACTAATCTAAAAAAACTTCTTTCAGGCATCGAATCTTCCTAATCCTAAACGAAAATTTTAATTAACTTGTTGAAATAATTCAATCACATTTATCCTCAAACTACTTTTAAATCAATTTTTTGAAGTAACACTCTCACCTTTTTCATAGAACAAACTTATTTTTTTTTCAGGAATCCACTCTCCATAAACCTGAAACTAATCTTGAAAAAACTTGTGTAAGGCATCCATTCTCCCTAATCCTAAAAGAAAATTTTAATTAACTTGTTGAAATAATGCAATCAACCTTATTCTCAAACTACATTTAAATCAATTTTTTGAAGTAACACACTCACCTTTTTCATAAAATGAACATATTTTGTTTTCACGAATCCACTCTCCAGAAACCTAAAACAAATCTTGAAAAAACTTGTTTAAGGCATCCATTCTCCCTAATCCTAAAAGAAAATTTTAATTAACTTCTTGAAATACTAAAAAAATCTAATCCTCAAACTACATTTAAATCAATTTTTTGAAGTAACACTCTCACCTTTTTCATAAAACTAACATATATTTTTTTTCAGGAATCCACTCTCCAGAAACCTAAAACTAATCTTAAAAAACTTATTTCAAGAACTCCAATCTTCCTAATCCTAAACGAAAATTTTAATTAACTTGTTGAAATAATTCAATCACATTTATCCTCAAACTACGTTTAAATCAACTTTTTGAAGTAACACTCTCACCTTTTTCATAGAAAAAACATATTTTTTTTTCAGGAATCCACTCTCCAGAAACCTGAAACAAATCTTGAAAAAACTTGTTTAAGGCATCCATTCTCCCTAATCCTAAAAGAAAATTTTAATTAACTTCTTGAAATACTAAAAAAAATCTTATCCTCAAACTACATTTAAATCAATTTTTTGAAGTAACACTCTCACCTTTTTCATAAAACTAAGATATATTTTTTTTCAGGAATCCACTCTCCAGAAACCTAAAACTAATCTTAAAAAACTTCTTTCAGGCATCCAATCTTCCTAATCCTAAACAAAAATTTTAATTAACTTGTTGAAATTATTCAATCACATTTATCCTCAAACTACTTTTAAATCAATTTTTTCAAGTAACACTCTCACCTTTTTCAGAGAACAAACATATTTTTTTTTCAGGAATCCACTCTCCAGAAACCTGAAACAAATCTTGAAAAAACTTGTTTAAGGCATCCATTCTCCCTAATCCTAAAAGAAAATTTTAATTAACTTCTTGAAATACTAAAATAAATCTTATCCTCAAACTACATTTAAATCAATTTTTTGAAGTAACACTCTCACCTTTTTCATAAAACTAACATATATTTTTTTTCAGGAATCCGCTCTCCAGAAACCTGAAACAAATCTTAAAAAAACTTGTTTAAGGCATCCATTCTCCCTAATCCTAAAAGAAAATTTGAATTAACTTCTTGAAATACTAAAATAAATCTTATCCTCAAACTACATTTAAATCAATTTTTTGAAGTAACACTCTCACCTTTTTCATAAAACTAAGATATATTTTTTTTCAGGAATCCACTCTCCAGAAACCTAAAACTAATCTTAAAAAACTTCTTTCAGGCATCCAATCTTCCTAATCCTAAACGAAAATTTTAATTAACTTGTTGAAATAATTCAATCACATTTATCCTCAAACTACTTTTAAATCAATTTTTTCAAGTAACACTCTCACCTTTTTCATAGAACAAACATATTTTTTTTTTCAGGAATCCACTCTCCAGAAACCTGAAACAAATCTTGAAAAAACTTGTTTCAGGCATCCATTCTCCCTAATCCTAAAAGAAAATTTTAATTAACTTCTTGAAATACTAAAATAAATCTTATCCTCAAACTACATTTAAATCAATTTTTTGAAGTAACACTCTCACCTTTTTCATAAAACTAACATATATTTTTTTTCAGGAATCCGCTCTCCAGAAACCTGAAACAAATCTTGAAAAAACTTGTTTAAGGCATCCATTCTCCCTAATCCTAAAAGAAAATTTTAATTAACTTCTTGAAATACTAAAATAAATCTTATCCTCAAACTACATTTAAATCAATTTTTTGAAGTAACACTCTCACCTTTTTCATAAAACTAACATATATTTTTTTTCAGGAATCCGCTCTCCAGAAACCTGAAACAAATCTTGAAAAAACTTGTTTAAGGCATCCATTCTCCCTAATCCTTAAAGAACATTTTAATTAACTTCTTGAAATACTAAAATAAATCTTATCCTCAAACTACATTTAAATCAATTTTTTGAAGTAACACTCGCACCTTTTTCATTAAACTAACATATATTTTTTTTCAGGAATCCACTCTCCAGAAACCTAAAACTAATCTAAAAAAACTTCTTTCAGGCATCCAATCTTCCTAATCCTAAACGAAAATTTTAATTAACTTGTTGAAATAATTCAATCACATTTATCCTCAAACTACTTTTAAATCAATTTTTTGAAGTAACACTCTCACCTTTTTCATAAAACAAACGTATTTTTTTTTCAGGAATCCACTCTCCATAAACCTGAAACTAATCTTGAAAAAACTTGTGTAAGGCATCCATTCTCCCTAATCCTAAAAGAAAATTTTAATTAACTTGTTGAAATAATGCAATCAACCTTATTCTCAAACTACATTTAAATCAATTTTTTGAAGTAACACACTCACCTTTTTCATAAAATGAACATATTTTGTTTTCACGAATCCACTCTCCAGAAACCTAAAACAAATCTTGAAAAAACTTGTTTAAGGCATCCATTCTCCCTAATCCTAAAAGAAAATTTGAATTAACTTCTTGAAATACTAAAATAAATCTTATCCTCAAACTACATTTAAATCAATTTTTTGAAGTAACACTCTCACCTTTTTCATAAAACTAAGATATATTTTTTTTCAGGAATCCACTCTCCAGAAACCTAAAACTAATCTTAAAAAACTTCTTTCAGGCATCCAATCTTCCTAATCCTAAACGAAAATTTTAATTAACTTGTTGAAATAATTCAATCACATTTATCCTCAAACTACTTTTAAATCAATTTTTTCAAGTAACACTCTCACCTTTTTCATAGAACAAACATATTTTTTTTTTCAGGAATCCACTCTCCAGAAACCTGAAACAAATCTTGAAAAAACTTGTTTCAGGCATCCATTCTCCCTAATCCTAAAAGAAAATTTTAATTAACTTCTTGAAATACTAAAATAAATCTTATCCTCAAACTACATTTAAATCAATTTTTTGAAGTAACACTCTCACCTTTTTCATAAAACTAACATATATTTTTTTTCAGGAATCCGCTCTCCAGAAACCTGAAACAAATCTTGAAAAAACTTGTTTAAGGCATCCATTCTCCCTAATCCTAAAAGAAAATTTTAATTAACTTCTTGAAATACTAAAATAAATCTTATCCTCAAACTACATTTAAATCAATTTTTTGAAGTAACACTCTCACCTTTTTCATAAAACTAACATATATTTTTTTTCAGGAATCCGCTCTCCAGAAACCTGAAACAAATCTTGAAAAAACTTGTTTAAGGCATCCATTCTCCCTAATCCTTAAAGAACATTTTAATTAACTTCTTGAAATACTAAAATAAATCTTATCCTCAAACTACATTTAAATCAATTTTTTGAAGTAACACTCGCACCTTTTTCATTAAACTAACATATATTTTTTTTCAGGAATCCACTCTCCAGAAACCTAAAACTAATCTAAAAAAACTTCTTTCAGGCATCCAATCTTCCTAATCCTAAACGAAAATTTTAATTAACTTGTTGAAATAATTCAATCACATTTATCCTCAAACTACTTTTAAATCAATTTTTTGAAGTAACACTCTCACCTTTTTCATAAAACAAACGTATTTTTTTTTCAGGAATCCACTCTCCATAAACCTGAAACTAATCTTGAAAAAACTTGTGTAAGGCATCCATTCTCCCTAATCCTAAAAGAAAATTTTAATTAACTTGTTGAAATAATGCAATCAACCTTATTCTCAAACTACATTTAAATCAATTTTTTGAAGTAACACACTCACCTTTTTCATAAAATGAACATATTTTGTTTTCACGAATCCACTCTCCAGAAACCTAAAACAAATCTTGAAAAAACTTGTTTAAGGCATCCATTCTCCCTAATCCTAAAAGAAAATTTTAATTAACTTCTTGAAATACTAAAAAAATCTAATCCTCAAACTACATTTAAATCAATTTTTTGAAGTAACACTCTCACCTTTTTCATAAAACTAACATATATTTTTTTTCAGGAATCCACTCTCCAGAAACCTAAAACTAATCTTAAAAAACTTATTTCAAGCATTCCAATCTTCCTAATCCTAAACGAAAATTTTAATTAACTTGTTGAAATAATTCAATCACATTTATCCTCAAACTACGTTTAAATCAATTTTTTGAAGTAACACTCTCACCTTTTTCATAGAACAAACATATTTTTTTTTCAGGAATCCACTCTCCAGAAACCTGAAACAAATCTTGAAAAAACTTGTTTAAGGCATCCATTCTCCCTAATCCTCAAAGAAAATTTTAATTACCTTCTTGAAATACTAAAAAAAATCTTATCCTCAAACTACATTTAAATCAATTTTTTGAAGTAACACTCTCACCTTTTTCATAAAACTAACATATATATTTTTTCAAGAATCCACTCTCCAGAAACCTGAAACAAATCTTGAAAAAACTTGTTTAAGGCATCCATTCTCCCTAATCCTAAAAGAAAATTTTAATTAACTTCTTGAAATACTAAAATAAATCTTATCCTCAAACTACATTTAAATCAATTTTTTGAAGTAACACTCTCACCTTTTTCATAAAACTAACATATATTTTTTTTCAGGAATCTGCTCTCCAGAAACCTGAAACAAATCTTAAAAAAACTTGTTTAAGGCATCCATTCTCCCTAATCCTAAAAGAAAATTTGAATTAACTTCTTGAAATACTAAAATAAATCTTATCCTCAAACTACATTTAAATCAATTTTTTGAAATAACACTCTCACCTTTTTCATAAAACTAAGATATATTTTTTTTCAGGAATCCACTCTCCAGAAACCTAAAACTAATCTTAAAAAACTTCTTTCAGGCATCCAATCTTCCTAATCCTAAACGAAAATTTTAATTAACTTGTTGAAATAATTCAATCACATTTATCCTCAAACTACTTTTAAATCAATTTTTTCAAGTAACACTCTCACCTTTTTCATAGAACAAACATATTTTTTTTTTCAGGAATCCACTCTCCAGAAACCTGAAACAAATCTTGAAAAAACTTGTTTCAGGCATCCATTCTCCCTAATCCTAAAAGAAAATTTTAATTAACTTCTTGAAATACTAAAATAAATCTTATCCTCAAACTACATTTAAATCAATTTTTTGAAGTAACACTCTCACCTTTTTCATAAAACTAACATATATTTTTTTTCAGGAATCCGCTCTCCAGAAACCTGAAACAAATCTTGAAAAAACTTGTTTAAGGCATCCATTCTCCCTAATCCTAACAGAAAATTTTAATTAACTTCTTGAAATACTAAAATAAATCTTATCCTCAAACTACATTTAAATCAATTTTTTGAAGTAACACTCTCACCTTTTTCATAAAACTAACATATATTTTTTTTCAGGAATCCGCTCTCCAGAAACCTGAAACAAATCTTGAAAAAACTTGTTTAAGGCATCCATTCTCCCTAATCCTAAAAGAACATTTTAATTAATTTTTTGAAATACTAAAATAAATCTTATCCTCAAACTACATTTAAATCAATTTTTTGAAGTAACACTCGCACCTTTTTCATTAAACTAACATATATTTTTTTTCAGGAATCCACTCTCCAGAAACCTAAAACTAATCTAAAAAAACTTCTTTCAGGCATCCAATCTTCCTAATCCTAAACGAAAATTTTAATTAACTTGTTGAAATAATTCAATCACATTTATCCTCAAACTACTTTTAAATCAATTTTTTGAAGTAACACTCTCACCTTTTTCATAAAACTAAGATATATTTTTTTTCAGGAATCCACTCTCCAGAAACCTAAAACTAATCTTAAAAAACTTCTTTCAGGCATCCAATCTTCCTAATCCTAAATGAAAATTTTAATTAACTTGTTGAAATAATTCAATCACATTTATCCTCAAACTACTTTTAAATCAATTTTTTCAAGTAACACTCCCACCTTTTTCATAAAATGAACATATTTTGTTTTCACGAATCCACTCTCCAGAAACCTAAAACAAATCTTGAAAAAACTTGTTTAAGGCATCCATTCTCCCTAATCCTAAAAGAAAATTTTAATTAACTTCTTGAAATACTAAAAAAATCTAATCCTCAAACTACATTTAAATCAATTTTTTGAAGTAACACTCTCACCTTTTTCATAAAACTAACATATATTTTTTTTCAGGAATCCACTCTCCAGAAACCTAAAACTAATCTTAAAAAACTTATTTCAAGCATTCCAATCTTCCTAATCCTAAACGAAAATTTTAATTAACTTGTTGAAATAATTCAATCACATTTATCCTCAAACTACGTTTAAATCAATTTTTTGAAGTAACACTCTCACCTTTTTCATAGAACAAACATATTTTTTTTTCAGGAATCCACTCTCCAGAAACCTGAAACAAATCTTGAAAAAACTTGTTTAAGGCATCCATTCTCCCTAATCCTCAAAGAAAATTTTAATTAACTTCTTGAAATACTAAAAAAAATCTTATCCTCAAACTACATTTAAATCAATTTTTTGAAGTAACACTCTCACCTTTTTCATAAAACTAACATATATTTTTTTTCAGGAATCCACTCTCCAGAAACCTAAAACTAATCTTTAAAAACTTCTTTCAGGCATCCAATCTTCCTAATCCTAAACGAAAATTTTAATTAACTTGTTGAAATAATTCAATCACATTTATCCTCAAACTACTTTTAAATCAATTTTTTCAAGTAACACTCTCACCTGTTTCATAGAACAAACATATTTTTTTTTCAGGAATCCACTCTCCAGAAACCTGAAACAAATCTTGAAAAAACTTGTTTAAGGCATCCATTCTCCCTAATCCTAAAAGAAAATTTTAATTAACTTCTTGAAATACTAAAATAAAACTTATCCTCAAACTACATTTAAATCAATTTTTTGAAGTAACACTCTCACCTTTTTCATAAAACTAACATATATTTTTTTTCAAGAATCCACTCTCCAGAAACCTAAAACTAATCTTAAAAAACTTCTTTCAGGCATCCAATCTTCCTAATCCTAAACGAAAATTTTAATTAACTTGTTGAAATTATTCAATCACATTTATCCTCAAACTACTTTTAAATCAATTTTTTCAAGTAACACTCTCACCTTTTTCATAGAACAAACATATTTTTTTTTCAGGAATCCACTCTCCAGAAACCTGAAACAAATCTTAAAAAACTTGTTTAAGGCATCCATTCTCCATAATCCTAAAAGAAAATTTTAATTAACTTCTTGAAATACTAAAATAAATCTTATCCTCAAACTACATTTAAATCAATTTTTTGAAGTAACACTCTCACCTTTTTCATAAATTTAACATATATTTTTTTTCAGGAATCCGCTCTCCAGGAACCTGAAACAAATCTTGAAAAAACTTGTTTAAGGCATCCATTCTCCCTAATCCTAAAAGAACATTTTAATTAACTTCTTGAAATACTAAAATAAATCTTATCCTCAAACTACATTTAAATCAATTTTTTGAAGTAACACTCTCACCTTTTTCATAAAACTAACATATATTTTTTTTCAGGAATCCACTCTCCACAAACCTAAAACTAATCTTAAAAAGCTTATTTCAAGCATTCCAATCTTCCTAATACTAAACGAAAATTTTAATTAACTTGTTGAAATATTTCAATCACATTTATCCTCAAACTACGTTTAAATCAATTTTTTGAAGTAACACTCTCACCTTTTTCATAGAACAAACATATATTTTTTTTCAGGAATCCTCTCTCTAGAAACCTAAAACTAATCTTAAAAAAACTAATTTCAAGCATTCCAATCTTCCTAATCCTAAACGAAAATTTTAATTAACTTGTTGAAATAATTCAATCACATTTATCCTCAAACTACGTTTAAATCAATTTTTTGAAGTAACACTCTCACCTTTTTCATAGAACAATCATATTTTTTTTTCAGGAATCCACTCTCCATAAACTTGAAACAAATCTTGAAAAAACGTGTTTAAGGCATCCATTCTCCCTAATCCTAAAAGAAAATTTTAATTAACTTCTTGAAATACTAAAATAAATCTTATCCTCAAACTACATTTAAATCAATTTTTTGAAGTAACACTCTCACCTTTTTCATAAAACTAAGATATATTTTTTTTCAGGAATCCACTCTCCAGAAACCTAAAACTAATCTTAAAAAACTTCTTTCAGGCATCCAATCTTCCTAATCCTAAATGAAAATTTTAATTAACTTGTTGAAATAATTCAATCACATTTATCCTCAAACTACTTTTAAATCAATTTTTTCAAGTAACACTCCCACCTTTTTCATAGAACAAACATATTTTTTTTTCAGGAATCCTCTCTCCAGAAACCTAAAACAAATCTTGAAAAAACTTGTTTAAGGCATCCATTCTCCCTAATCCTAAAAGAAAATTTTAATTAACTTTTTGAAATACTAAAAAAAATCTTATCCTCAAACTACATTTAAATCAATTTTTTGAAGTAACACTCTCACCTTTTTCATAAAACTAACATATATTTTTTTTCAGGAATCCACTCTCCAGAAACCTAAAACTAATATTAAAAAACTTATTTCAAGCATTCCAATCTTCCTAATCCTAAACGAAAATTTTAATTAACTTGTTGAAATAATTCAATCACATTTATCCTCAAACTACGTTTAAATCAATTTTTTGAAGTAACACTCTCACCTTTTTCATAAAACTAACATATATTTTTTTTCAAGAATCCACTCTCCAGAAACCTGAAACAAATCTTGAAAAAACTTGTTTAAGGCATCCATTCTCCATAATCCTAAAAGAAAATTTTAATTAACTTCTTGAAATACTAAAATAAATCTTATCCTCAAACTACATTTAAATCAATTTTTTGAAGTAACACTCTCAACTTTTTCATAAAACTAACATATATTTTTTTTCAGGAATCTGCTCTCCAGAAACCCGAAACAAATCTTGAAAAAACTTGTTTAAGGCATCCATTCTCCCTAATCCTAAAAGAACATTTTAATTAACTTCTTGAAATACTAAAATAAATCTTATCCTCAAACTACATTTAAATCAATTTTTTGAAGTAACACTCTCACCTTTTTCATAAAACTAACATATATTTTTTTTCAGGAATCCACTCTCCAGAAACCTAAAACTAATCTTAAAAAACTTCTTTCAGGCATCCAATCTTCCTAATCCTAAACGAAAATTTTAATTAACTTGTTGAAATAATTCAATCACATTTATCCTCAAACTACTTTTAAATCAATTTTTTCAAGTAACACTCTCACCTTTTTCATAGAACAAACATATTTTTTTTTCAGGAATCCACTCTCCAGAAACCTGAAACAAATCTTGAAAAAACTTGTTTAAGGCATCCATTCTCCCTAACCCTAAAAGAAAATTTTAATTAACTTCTTGAAATACTAAAATAAATCTTATCTTCAAACTACATTTAAATCAATTTTTTGAAGTAACACTCTCACCTTTTTCATAAAACTAACATATATTTTTTTTCAGGAATCCGCTCTCCAGAAACCTGAAACAAATCTTGAAAAAACTTGTTTAAGGCATCCATTCTGCCTAATCCTAAAAGAACATTTTAATTAACTTCTTGAAATACTAAAATAAATCTTATCCTCAAACTACATTTAAATCAATTTTTTGAAGTAACACTCGCACCTTTTCATTAAACTAACATATATTTTTTTTCAGAAATCCACTCTCCAGAAACCTAAAACTAATCTAAAAAAACTTCTTTCAGGCATCCAATCTTCCTAATCCTAAACGAAAATTTTAATTAACTTGTTGAAATAATTCAATCACATTTATCCTCAAACTACTTTTAAATCAATTTTTTGAAGTAACACTCTCACCTTTTTCATAGAACAAACTTATTTTTTTTTCGGGAATCCACTCTCCATAAACCTGAAACTAATCTTGAAAAAACTTGTGTAAGGCATCCATTCTCCCTAATCCTAAAAGAAAATTTTAATTAACTTGTTGAAATAATGCAATCAACCTTATTCTCAAACTACATTTAAATCAATTTTTTGAAGTAACACACTCACCTTTTTCATAAAATGAACATATTTTGTTTTCACTAATCCACTCTCCAGAAACCTAAAACAAATCTTGAAAAAACTTGTTTAAGGCATCCATTCTCCCTAATCCTAAAAGAAAATTTTAATTAACTTCTTGAAATACTAAAAAAATCTAATCCTCAAACTACATTTAAATCAATTTTTTGAAGTAACACTCTCACCTTTTTCATAAAACTAACATATATTTTTTTTCAGGAATCCACTCTCCAGAAACCTAAAACTAATCTTAAAAAACTTATTTCAAGCATTCCAATCTTCCTAATCCTAAACGAAAATTTTAATTAACTTGTTGAAATAATTCAATCACATTTATCCTCAAACTACGTTTAAATCAACTTTTTGAAGTAACACTCTCACCTTTTTCATAGAAAAAACATATTTTTTTTTCAGGAATCCACTCTCCAGAAACCTGAAACAAATCTTGAAAAAACTTGTTTAAGGCATCCATTCTCCCTAATCCTAAAAGAAAATTTTAATTAACTTCTTGAAATACTAAAAAAAATCTTATCCTCAAACTACATTTAAATCAATTTTTTGAAGTAACACTCTCACCTTTTTCATAAAACTAAGATATATTTTTTTTCAGGAATCCACTCTCCAGAAACCTAAAACTAATCTTAAAAAACTTCTTTCAGGCATCCAATCTTCCTAATCCTAAACGAAAATTTTAATTAACTTGTTGAAATTATTCAATCACATTTATCCTCAAACTACTTTTAAATCAATTTTTTCAAGTAACACTCTCACCTTTTTCAGAGAACAAACATATTTTTTTTTCAGGAATCCACTCTCCAGAAACCTGAAACAAATCTTGAAAAAACTTGTTTAAGGCATCCATTCTCCCTAATCCTAAAAGAAAATTTTAATTAACTTCTTGAAATACTAAAATAAATCTTATCCTCAAACTACATTTAAATCAATTTTTTGAAGTAACACTCTCACCTTTTTCATAAAACTAACATATATTTTTTTTCAGGAATCCGCTCTCCAGAAACCTGAAACAAATCTTGAAAAAACTTGTTTAAGGCATCCATTCTCCCTAATCCTAAAAGAAAATTTTAATTAACTTCTTGAAATACTAAAATAAATCTTATCCTCAAACTACATTTAAATCAATTTTTTGAAGTAACACTCTCACCTTTTTCATAAAACTAAGATATATTTTTTTTCAGGAATCCACTCTCCAGAAACCTAAAACTAATCTTAAAAAACTTCTTTCAGGCATCCAATCTTCCTAATCCTAAAAGAAAATTTTAATTAACTTGTTGAAATAATGCAATCAACCTTATTCTCAAACTACATTTAAATCAATTTTTTGAAGTAACACACTCACCTTTTTCATAAAATGAACATATTTTGTTTTCACGAATCCACTCTCCAGAAACCTAAAACAAATCTTGAAAAAACTTGTTTAAGGCATCCATTCTCCCTAATCCTAAAAGAAAATTTTAATTAACTTCTTGAAATACTAAAAAAATCTAATCCTCAAACTACATTTAAATCAATTTTTTGAAGTAACACTCTCACCTTTTTCATAAAACTAACATATATTTTTTTTCAGGAATCCGCTCTCCAGAAACCTGAAACAAATCTTGAAAAAACGTGTTTAAGGCATCCATTCTCCCTAATCCTAAAAGAACATTTTAATTAACTTCTTGAAATACTAAAATAAATCTTATCCTCAAACTACATTTAAATCAATTTTTTGAAGTAACACTCTCACCTTTTTCATAAAACTAACATATATTTTTTTTCAGGAATCCACTCTCCAGAAACCTAAAACTAATCTTAAAAAACTTCTTTCAGGCATCCAATCTTCCTAATCCTAAACGAAAATTTTAATTAACTTGTTGAAATTATTCAATCACATTTATCCTCAAACTACTTTTAAATCAATTTTTTCAAGTAACACTCTCACCTTTTTCATAGAACAAACATATTTTTTTTTCAGGAATCCACTCTCCAGAAACCTGAAACAAATCTTGTAAAAACTTGTTTAAGGCATCCATTCTCCCTAATCCTAAAAGAAAATGTTAATTAACTGCTTGAAATACTAAAAAAAATCTTATCCTCAAACTACTTTTAAATCAATTTTTTGAAGTAACACTCTCACCTTTTTCATAAAACTAACATATATTTTTTTTCAGGAATCCACTCTCCACAAACCTAAAACTAATCTTAAAAAACTTATTTCAAGCATTCCAATCTTCCTAATACTAAACAAAAATTTTAATTAACTTGTTGAAATATTTCAATCACATTTATCATCAAACTACGTTTAAATCAATTTTTTGAAGTAACACTCTCACCTTTTTCATAGAACAAACATATTTTTTTTTCAGGAATCCTCTCTCCAGAAACCTGAAACAAATCTTGAAAAAACTTGTTTAAGGCATCCATTCTCCCTAATCCAAAAAGAACATTTTAATTAACTTTTTGAAATACTAAAAAAAATCTTATCCTCAAACTACATTTAAATCAATTTTTTGAAGTAACACTCTCACCTTTTTCATAAAACTAACATATATTTTTTTTCAGGAATCCACTCTCCAGAAACCTAAAACTAATCTTAAAAAACTTATTTCAAGCATTCCAATCTTCCTAATCCTAAACGAAAATTTTAATTAACTTCTTGAAATACTAAAATAAATCTTATCCTCAAACTACATTTAAATAAATTTTTTGAAGTAACACTCTCACCTTTTTCATAAAACTAACATATATTTTTTTTCAGGAATCCGCTCTCCAGAAACCTGAAACAAATCTTGAAAAAACTTGTTTAAGGCATCCATTCTCCCTAATCCTAAAAGAAAATTTTAATTAACTTCTTGAAATACTAAAATAAATCTTATCCTCAAACTACATTTAAATCAATTTTTTGAAGTAACACTCTCACCTTTTTCATAAAACTAAGATATATTTTTTTTCAGGAATCCACTCTCCAGAAACCTAAAACTAATCTTAAAAAACTTCTTTCAGGCATCCAATCTTCCTAATCCTAAACGAAAATTTTAATTAACTTGTTGAAATAATTATATCACATTTATCCTCAAACTACTTTTAAATCAATTTTTTCAAGTAACACTCTCACCTTTTTCATAGAACAAACATATTTTTTTTTTCAGGAATCCACTCTCCAGAAACCTGAAACAAATCTTGAAAAAACTTGTTTCAGGCATCCATTCTCCCTAATCCTAAAAGAAAATTTTAATTAACTTCTTGAAATACTAAAATAAATCTTATCCTCAAACTACATTTAAATCAATTTTTTGAAGTAACACTCTCACCTTTTTCATAAAACTAACATATATTTTTTTTCAGGAATCCGCTCTCCAGAAACCTGAAACAAATCTTGAAAAAACTTGTTTAAGGCATCCATTCTCCCTAATCCTAAAAGAAAATTTTAATTAACTTCTTGAAATACTAAAATAAATCTTATCCTCAAACTACATTTAAATCAATTTTTTGAAGTAACACTCTCACCTTTTTCATAAAACTAACATATATTTTTTTTCAGGAATCCGCTCTCCAGAAACCTGAAACAAATCTTGAAAAAACTTGTTTAAGGCATCCATTCTCCCTAATCCTAAAAGAACATTTTAATTAACTTCTTGAAATACTAAAATAAATCTTATCCTCAAACTACATTTAAATCAATTTTTTGAAGTAACACTCGCACCTTTTTCATTAAACTAACATATATTTTTTTTCAGGAATCCACTCTCCAGAAACCTAAAACTAATCTAAAAAAACTTCTTTCAGGCATCCAATCTTCCTAATCCTAAACGAAAATTTTAATTAACTTGTTGAAATAATTCAATCACATTTATCCTCAAACTACTTTTAAATCAATTTTTTGAAGTAACACTCTCACCTTTTTCATAAAACAAACGTATTTTTTTTCAGGAATCCACTCTCCATAAACCTGAAACTAATCTTGAAAAAACTTGTGTAAGGCATCCATTCTCCCTAATCCTAAAAGAAAATTTTAATTAACTTGTTGAAATAATGCAATCAACCTTATTCTCAAACTACATTTAAATCAATTTTTTGAAGTACCACACTCACCTTTTTCATAAAATGAACATATTTTGTTTTCACGAATCCACTCTCCAGAAACCTAAAACAAATCTTGAAAAAACTTGTTTAAGGCATCCATTCTCCCTAATCCTAAAAGAAAATTTTAATTAACTTCTTGAAATACTAAAAAAATCTAATCCTCAAACTACATTTAAATCAATTTTTTGAAGTAACACTCTCACCTTTTTCATAAAACTAACATATATATTTTTTCAGGAATCCACTCTCCAGAAACCTAAAACTAATCTTAAAAAACTTATTTCAAGCATTCCAATCTTCCTAATCCTAAACGAAAATTTTAATTAACTTGTTGAAATAATTCAATCACATTTATCCTCAAACTACGTTTAAATCAATTTTTTGAAGTAACACTCTCACCTTTTTCATAGAACAAACATATTTTTTTTTCAGGAATCCACTCTCCAGAAACCTGAAACAAATCTTGAAAAAACTTGTTTAAGGCATCCATTCTCCCTAATCCTCAAAGAAAATTTTAATTAACTTCTTGAAATACTAAAAAAAATCTTATCCTCAAACTACATTTAAATCAATTTTTTGAAGTAACACTCTCACCTTTTTCATAAAACTAACATATATTTTTTTTCAGGAATCCACTCTCCAGAAACCTAAAACTAATCTTTAAAAACTTCTTTCAGGCATCCAATCTTCCTAATCCTAAACGAAAATTTTAATTAACTTGTTGAAATAATTCAATCACATTTATCCTCAAACTACTTTTAAATCAATTTTTTCAAGTAACACTCTCACCTGTTTCATAGAACAAACATATTTTTTTTTCAGGAATCCACTCTCCAGAAACCTGAAACAAATCTTGAAAAAACTTGTTTAAGGCATCCATTCTCCCTAATCCTAAAAGAAAATTTTAATTAACTTCTTGAAATACTAAAATAAAACTTATCCTCAAACTACATTTAAATCAATTTTTTGAAGTAACACTCTCACCTTTTTCATAAAACTAACATATATTTTTTTTCAAGAATCCACTCTCCAGAAACCTAAAACTAATCTTAAAAAACTTCTTTCAGGCATCCAATCTTCCTAATCCTAAACGAAAATTTTAATTAACTTGTTGAAATTATTCAATCACATTTATCCTCAAACTACTTTTAAATCAATTTTTTCAAGTAACACTCTCACCTTTTTCATAGAACAAACATATTTTTTTTTCAGGAATCCACTCTCCAGAAACCTGAAACAAATCTTGAAAAAACTTGTTTAAGGCATCCATTCTCCATAATCCTAAAAGAAAATTTTAATTAACTTGTTGAAATACTAAAATAAATCTTATCCTCAAACTACATTTAAATCAATTTTTTGAAGTAACACTCTCACCTTTTTCATAAATTTAACATATATTTTTTTTCAGGAATCCGCTCTCCAGGAACCTGAAACAAATCTTGAAAAAACTTGTTTAAGGCATCCATTCTCCCTAATCCTAAAAGAACATTTTAATTAACTTCTTGAAATACTAAAATAAATCTTATCCTCAAACTACATTTAAATCAATTTTTTGAAGTAACACTCTCACCTTTTTCATAAAACTAACATATATTTTTTTTCAGGAATCCACTCTCCACAAACCTAAAACTAATCTTAAAAAACTTATTTCAAGCATTCCAATCTTCCTAATACTAAACGAAAATTTTAATTAACTTGTTGAAATATTTCAATCACATTTATCCTCAAACTACGTTTAAATCAATTTTTTGAAGTAACACTCTCACCTTTTTCATAGAACAAACATATATTTTTTTTCAGGAATCCTCTCTCTAGAAACCTGAAACAAATCTTGAAAAAACTTGTTTAAGGCATCCATTCTCCCTAATCCTAAAAGAACATTTTAATTAACTTTTTGAAATACTAAAAAAAATCTTATCCTCAAACTACATTTAAATCAATTTTTTGAAGTAACACTCTCACCTTTTTCATAAAACTAACATATATTTTTTTTCAGGAATCCACTCTCCAGAAACCTAAAACTAATCTTAAAAAACTTATTTCAAGCATTCCAATCTTCCTAATCCTAAACGAAAATTTTAATTAACTTGTTGAAATAATTCAATCACATTTATCCTCAAACTACGTTTAAATCAATTTTTTGAAGTAACACTCTCACCTTTTTCATAGAACAAACATATTTTTTTTTCAGGAATCCACTCTCCATAAACTTGAAACAAATCTTGAAAAAACGTGTTTAAGGCATCCATTCTCCCTAATCCTAAAAGAAAATTTTAATTAACTTCTTGAAATACTAAAATAAATCTTATCCTCAAACTACATTTAAATCAATTTTTTGAAGTAACACTCTCACCTTTTTCATAAAACTAAGATATATTTTTTTTCAGGAATCCACTCTCCAGAAACCTAAAACTAATCTTAAAAAACTTCTTTCAGGCATCCAATCTTCCTAATCCTAAAAGAAAATTTTAATTAACTTGTTGAAATAATGCAATCAACCTTATTCTCAAACTACATTTAAATCAATTTTTTGAAGTAACACACTCACCTTTTTCATAAAATGAACATATTTTGTTTTCACGAATCCACTCTCCAGAAACCTAAAACAAATCTTGAAAAAACTTGTTTAAGGCATCCATTCTCCCTAATCCTAAAAGAAAATTTTAATTAACTTCTTGAAATACTAAAAAAATCTAATCCTCAAACTACATTTAAATCAATTTTTTGAAGTAACACTCTCACCTTTTTCATAAAACTAACATATATTTTTTTTCAGGAATCCGCTCTCCAGAAACCTGAAACAAATCTTGAAAAAACGTGTTTAAGGCATCCATTCTCCCTAATCCTAAAAGAACATTTTAATTAACTTCTTGAAATACTAAAATAAATCTTATCCTCAAACTACATTTAAATCAATTTTTTGAAGTAACACTCTCACCTTTTTCATAAAACTAACATATATTTTTTTTCAGGAATCCACTCTCCAGAAACCTAAAACTAATCTTAAAAAACTTCTTTCAGGCATCCAATCTTCCTAATCCTAAACGAAAATTTTAATTAACTTGTTGAAATTATTCAATCACATTTATCCTCAAACTACTTTTAAATCAATTTTTTCAAGTAACACTCTCACCTTTTTCATAGAACAAACATATTTTTTTTTCAGGAATCCTCTCTCCAGAAACCTGAAACAAATCTTGAAAAAACTTGTTTAAGGCATCCATTCTCCCTAATCCTAAAAGAAAATGTTAATTAACTGCTTGAAATACTAAAAAAAATCTTATCCTCAAACTACATTTAAATCAATTTTTTGAAGTAACACTCTCACCTTTTTCATAAAACTAACATATATTTTTTTTCAGGAATCCACTCTCCACAAACCTAAAACTAATCTTAAAAAACTTATTTCAAGCATTCCAATCTTCCTAATACTAAACGAAAATTTGAATTAACTTGTTGAAATATTTCAATCACATTTATCATCAAACTACGTTTAAATCAATTTTTTGAAGTAACACTCTCACCTTTTTCATAGAACAAACATATTTTTTTTTCAGGAATCCTCTCTCCAGAAACCTGAAACAAATCTTGAAAAAACTTGTTTAAGGCATCCATTCTCCCTAATCCAAAAAGAACATTTTAATTAACTTTTTGAAATACTAAAAAAAATCTTATCCTCAAACTACATTTAAATCAATTTTTTGAAGTAACACTCTCACCTTTTTCATAAAACTAACATATATTTTTTTTCAGGAATCCACTCTCCAGAAACCTAAAACTAATCTTAAAAAACTTATTTCAAGCATTCCAATCTTCCTAATCCTAAACGAAAATTTTAATTAACTTGTTGAAATAATTCAATCACATTTATCCTCAAACTACGTTTAAATCAATTTTTTGAAGTAACACTCTCACCTTTTTCATAAAACTAACATATATTTTTTTTCAAGAATCCACTCTCCAGAAACCTGAAACAAATCTTGAAAAAACTTGTTTAAGGCATCCATTCTCCATAATCCTAAAAGAAAATTTTAATTAACTTCTTGAAATACTAAAATAAATCTTATCCTCAAACTACATTTAAATCAATTTTTTGAAGTAACACTCTCAACTTTTTCATAAAACTAACATATATTTTTTTTCAGGAATCCGCTCTCCAGAAACCCGAAACAAATCTTGAAAAAACTTGTTTAAGGCATCCATTCTCCCTAATCCTAAAAGAACATTTTAATTAACTTCTTGAAATACTAAAATAAATCTTATCCTCAAACTACATTTAAATCAATTTTTTGAAGTAACACTCTCACCTTTTTCATAAAACTAACATATATTTTTTTTCAGGAATCCACTCTCCAGAAACCTAAAACTAATCTTAAAAAACTTCTTTCAGGCATCCAATCTTCCTAATCCTAAACGAAAATTTTAATTAACTTGTTGAAATAATTCAATCACATTTATCCTCAAACTACTTTTAAATCAATTTTTTCAAGTAACACTCTCACCTTTTTCATAGAACAAACATATTTTTTTTTCAGGAATCCACTCTCCAGAAACCTGAAACAAATCTTGAAAAAACTTGTTTCAGGCATCCATTCTCCCTAATCCTAAAAGAAAATTTTAATTAACTTCTTGAAATACTAAAATAAATCTTATCCTCAAACTACATTTAAATCAATTTTTTGAAGTAACACTCTCACCTTTTTCATAAAACTAACATATATTTTTTTTCAGGAATCCGCTCTCCAGAAACCTGAAACAAATCTTGAAAAAACTTGTTTAAGGCATCCATTCTCCCTAATCCTAAAAGAAAATTTTAATTAACTTCTTGAAATACTAAAATAAATCTTATCCTCAAACTACATTTAAATCAATTTTTTGAAGTAACACTCTCACCTTTTTCATAAAACTAACATATATTTTTTTTCAGGAATCCGCTCTCCAGAAACCTGAAACAAATCTTGAAAAAACTTGTTTAAGGCATCCATTCTCCCTAATCCTAAAAGAACATTTTAATTAACTTCTTGAAATACTAAAATAAATCTTATCCTCAAACTACATTTAAATCAATTTTTTGAAGTAACACTCGCACCTTTTTCATTAAACTAACATATATTTTTTTTCAGGAATCCACTCTCCAGAAACCTAAAACTAATCTAAAAAAACTTCTTTCAGGCATCCAATCTTCCTAATCCTAAACGAAAATTTTAATTAACTTGTTGAAATAATTCAATCACATTTATCCTCAAACTACTTTTAAATCAATTTTTTGAAGTAACACTCTCACCTTTTTCATAAAACAAACGTATTTTTTTTTCAGGAATCCACTCTCCATAAACCTGAAACTAATCTTGAAAAAACTTGTGTAAGGCATCCATTCTCCCTAATCCTAAAAGAAAATTTTAATTAACTTCTTGAAATACTAAAATAAATCTTATCCTCAAACTACATTTAAATCAATTTTTTGAAGTAACACTCTCACCTTTTTCATAGAACAAACATATTTTTTTTTCAGGAATCCACTCTCCAGAAACCTGAAACAAATCTTGAAAAAACTTGTTTAGGGCATCCATTCTCCATAATCCTAAAAGAAAATTTTAATTAACTTCTTGAAATACTAAAATAAATCTTATACTCAAACTACATTTAAATCAATTTTTTGAAGTAACACTCTCACCTTTTTCATAAATTTAACATATATTTTTTTTCAGGAATCTGCTCTCCAGGAACCTGAAACAAATCTTGAAAAAACTTGTTTAAGGCATCCATTCTCCCTAATCCTAAAAGAACATTTTAATTAACTTCTTGAAATACTAAAATAAATCTTATCCTCAAACTACATTTAAATCAATTTTTTGAAGTAACACTCTCACCTTTTTCATAAAACTAACATATATTTTTTTTCAGGAATCCACTCTCCACAAACCTAAAACTAATCTTAAAAAACTTATTTCAAGCATTCCAATCTTCCTAATACTAAACGAAAATTTTAATTAACTTGTTGAAATATTTCAATCACATTTATCCTCAAACTACGTTTAAATCAATTTTTTGAAGTAACACTCTCACCTTTTTCATAGAACAAACATATATTTTTTTTCAGGAATCCTCTCTCTAGAAACCTGAAACAAATCTTGAAAAAACTTGTTTAAGGCATCCATTCTCCCTAATCCTAAAAGAACATTTTAATTAACTTTTTGAAATACTAAAAAAAATCTTATCCTCAAACTACATTTAAATCAATTTTTTTAAGTAACACTCTCACCTTTTTCATAAAACTAACATATATTTTTTTTCAGGAATCCACTCTCCAGAAACCTAAAACTAATCTTAAAAAACTTATTTCAAGCATTCCAATCTTCCTAATCCTAAATGAAAATTTTAATTAACTTGTTGAAATAATTCAATCACATTTATCCTCAAACTACTTTTAAATCAATTTTTTCAAGTAACACTCCCACCTTTTTCATAGAACAAACATATTTTTTTTTCAGGAATCCTCTCTCCAGAAACCTGAAACAAATCTTGAAAAAACTTGTTTAAGGCATCCATTCTCCCTAATCCAAAAAGAACATTTTAATTAACTTTTTGAAATACTAAAAAAAATCTTATCCTCAAACTACATTTAAATCAATTTTTTGAAGTAACACTCTCACCTTTTTCATAAAACTAACATATATTTTTTTTCAGGAATCCACTCTCCAGAAACCTAAAACTAATCTTAAAAAACTTATTTCAAGCATTCCAATCTTCCTAATCCTAAACGAAAATTTTAATTAACTTGTTGAAATAATTCAATCACATTTATCCTCAAACTACGTTTAAATCAATTTTTTGAAGTAACACTCTCACCTTTTTCATAAAACTAACATATATTTTTTTTCAAGAATCCACTCTCCAGAAACCTGAAACAAATCTTGAAAAAACTTGTTTAAGGCATCCATTCTCCATAATCCTAAAAGAAAATTTTAATTAACTTCTTGAAATACTAAAATAAATCTTATCCTCAAACTACATTTAAATCAATTTTTTGAAGTAACACTCTCAACTTTTTCATAAAACTAACATATATTTTTTTTCAGGAATCCGCTCTCCAGAAACCCGAAACAAATCTTGAAAAAACTTGTTTAAGGCATCCATTCTCCCTAATCCTAAAAGAACATTTTAATTAACTTCTTGAAATACTAAAATAAATCTTATCCTCAAACTACATTTAAATCAATTTTTTGAAGTAACACTCTCACCTTTTTCATAAAACTAACATATATTTTTTTTCAGGAATCCACTCTCCAGAAACCTAAAACTAATCTTAAAAAACTTCTTTCAGGCATCCAATCTTCCTAATCCTAAACGAAAATTTTAATTAACTTGTTGAAATAATTCAATCACATTTATCCTCAAACTACTTTTAAATCAATTTTTTCAAGTAACACTCTCACCTTTTTCATAGAACAAACATATTTTTTTTTCAGGAATCCACTCTCCAGAAACCTGAAACAAATCTTGAAAAAACTTGTTTCAGGCATCCATTCTCCCTAATCCTAAAAGAAAATTTTAATTAACTTCTTGAAATACTAAAATAAATCTTATCCTCAAACTACATTTAAATCAATTTTTTGAAGTAACACTCTCACCTTTTTCATAAAACTAACATATATTTTTTTTCAGGAATCCGCTCTCCAGAAACCTGAAACAAATCTTGAAAAAACTTGTTTAAGGCATCCATTCTCCCTAATCCTAAAAGAAAATTTTAATTAACTTCTTGAAATACTAAAATAAATCTTATCCTCAAACTACATTTAAATCAATTTTTTGAAGTAACACTCTCACCTTTTTCATAAAACTAACATATTTTTTTTTTCAGGAATCCGCTCTCCAGAAACCTGAAACAAATCTTGAAAAAACTTGTTTAAGGCATCCATTCTCCCTAATCCTAAAAGAACATTTTAATTAACTTCTTGAAATACTAAAATAAATCTTATCCTCAAACTACATTTAAATCAATTTTTTGAAGTAACACTCGCACCTTTTTCATTAAACTAACATATATTTTTTTTCAGGAATCCACTCTCCAGAAACCTAAAACTAATCTAAAAAAACTTCTTTCAGGCATCCAATCTTCCTAATCCTAAACGAAAATTTTAATTAACTTGTTGAAATAATTCAATCACATTTATCCTCAAACTACTTTTAAATCAATTTTTTGAAGTAACACTCTCACCTTTTTCATAAAACAAACGTATTTTTTTTTCAGGAATCCACTCTCCATAAACCTGAAACTAATCTTGAAAAAACTTGTGTAAGGCATCCATTCTCCCTAATCCTAAAAGAAAATTTTAATTAACTTGTTGAAATAATGCAATCAACCTTATTCTCAAACTACATTTAAATCAATTTTTTGAAGTAACACACTCACCTTTTTCATAAAATGAACATATTTTGTTTTCACGAATCCACTCTCCAGAAACCTAAAACAAATCTTGAAAAAACTTGTTTAAGGCATCCATTCTCCCTAATCCTAAAAGAAAATTTTAATTAACTTCTTGAAATACTAAAAAAATCTAATCCTCAAACTACATTTAAATCAATTTTTTGAAGTAACACTCTCACCTTTTTCATAAAACTAACATATATATTTTTTCAGGAATCCACTCTCCAGAAACCTAAAACTAATCTTAAAAAACTTATTTCAAGCATTCCAATCTTCCTAATCCTAAACGAAAATTTTAATTAACTTGTTGAAATAATTCAATCACATTTATCCTCAAACTACGTTTAAATCAATTTTTTGAAGTAACACTCTCACCTTTTTCATAGAACAAACATATTTTTTTTCAGGAATCCACTCTCCAGAAACCTGAAACAAATCTTGAAAAAACTTGTTTAAGGCATCCATTCTCCCTAATCCTCATAGAAAATTTTAATTAACTTCTTGAAATACTAAAAAAAATCTTATCCTCAAACTACATTTAAATCAATTTTTTGAAGTAACACTCTCACCTTTTTCATAAAACTAACATATATATTTTTTCAGGAATCCACTCTCCAGAAACCTAAAACTAATCTTAAAAAACTTATTTCAAGCATTCCAATCTTCCTAATCCTAAACGAAAATTTTAATTAACTTGTTGAAATAATTCAATCACATTTATCCTCAAACTACGTTTAAATCAATTTTTTGAAGTAACACTCTCACCTTTTTCATAGAACAAACATATTTTTTTTTCAGGAATCCACTCTCCAGAAACCTGAAACAAATCTTGAAAAAACTTGTTTAAGGCATCCATTCTCCCTAATCCTCAAAGAAAATTTTAATTAACTTCTTGAAATACTAAAAAAAATCTTATCCTCAAACTACATTTAAATCAATTTTTTGAAGTAACACTCTCACCTTTTTCATAAAACTAACATATATTTTTTTTCAGGAATCCACTCTCCAGAAACCTAAAACTAATCTTTAAAAACTTCTTTCAGGCATCCAATCTTCCTAATCCTAAACGAAAATTTTAATTAACTTGTTGAAATAATTCAATCACATTTATCCTCAAACTACTTTTAAATCAATTTTTTCAAGTAACACTCTCACCTGTTTCATAGAACAAACATATTTTTTTTTCAGGAATCCACTCTCCAGAAACCTGAAACAAATCTTGAAAAAACTTGTTTAAGGCATCCATTCTCCCTAATCCTAAAAGAAAATTTTAATTAACTTCTTGAAATACTAAAATAAAACTTATCCTCAAACTACATTTAAATCAATTTTTTGAAGTAACACTCTCACCTTTTTCATAAAACTAACATATATTTTTTTTCAAGAATCCACTCTCCAGAAACCTAAAACTAATCTTAAAAAACTTCTTTCAGGCATCCAATCTTCCTAATCCTAAACGAAAATTTTAATTAACTTGTTGAAATTATTCAATCACATTTATCCTCAAACTACTTTTAAATCAATTTTTTCAAGTAACCCTCTCACCTTTTTCATAGAACAAACATATTTTTTTTTCAGGAATCCACTCTCCAGAAACCTGAAACAAATCTTGAAAAAACTTGTTTAAGGCATCCATTCTCCATAATCCTAAAAGAAAATTTTAATTAACTTGTTGAAATACTAAAATAAATCTTATCCTCAAACTACATTTAAATCAATTTTTTGAAGTAACACTCTCACCTTTTTCATAAATTTAACATATATTTTTTTTCAGGAATCCGCTCTCCAGGAACCTGAAACAAATCTTGAAAAAACTTGTTTAAGGCATCCATTCTCCCTAATCCTAAAAGAACATTTTAATTAACTTCTTGAAATACTAAAATAAATCTTATCCTCAAACTACATTTAAATCAATTTTTTGAAGTAACACTCTCACCTTTTTCATAAAACTAACATATATTTTTTTTCAGGAATCCACTCTCCACAAACCTAAAACTAATCTTAAAAAACTTATTTCAAGCATTCCAATCTTCCTAATACTAAACGAAAATTTTAATTAACTTGTTGAAATATTTCAATCACATTTATCCTCAAACTACGTTTAAATCAATTTTTTGAAGTAACACTCTCACCTTTTTCATAGAACAAACATATATTTTTTTTCAGGAATCCTCTCTCTAGAAACCTGAAACAAATCTTGAAAAAACTTGTTTAAGGCATCCATTCTCCCTAATCCTAAAAGAACATTTTAATTAACTTTTTGAAATACTAAAAAAAATCTTATCCTCAAACTACATTTAAATCAATTTTTTGAAGTAACACTCTCACCTTTTTCATAAAACTAACATATATTTTTTTTCAGGAATCCACTCTCCAGAAACCTAAAACTAATCTTAAAAAACTTATTTCAAGCATTCCAATCTTCCTAATCCTAAACGAAAATTTTAATTAACTTGTTGAAATAATTCAATCACATTTATCCTCAAACTACGTTTAAATCAATTTTTTGAAGTAACACTCTCACCTTTTTCATAGAACAAACATATTTTTTTTTCAGGAATCCACTCTCCATAAACTTGAAACAAATCTTGAAAAAACGTGTTTAAGGCATCCATTCTCCCTAATCCGAAAAGAAAATTTTAATTAACTTCTTGAAATACTAAAATAAATCTTATCCTCAAACTACATTTAAATCAATTTTTTGAAGTAACACTCTCACCTTTTTCATAAAACTAAGATATATTTTTTTGCAGGAATCCACTCTCCAGAAACCTAAAACTAATCTTAAAAAACTTCTTTCAGGCATCCAATCTTCCTAATCCTAAAAGAAAATTTTAATTAACTTGTTGAAATAATGCAATCAACCTTATTCTCAAACTACATTTAAATCAATTTTTTGAAGTAACACACTCACCTTTTTCATAAAATGAACATATTTTGTTTTCACGAATCCACTCTCCAGAAACCTAAAACAAATCTTGAAAAAACTTGTTTAAGGCATCCATTCTCCCTAATCCTAAAAGAAAATTTTAATTAACTTCTTGAAATAATGCAATCAACCTTATTCTCAAACTACATTTAAATCAATTTTTTGAAGTAACACACTCACCTTTTTCATAAAATGAACATATTTTGTTTTCACGAATCCACTCTCCAGAAACCTAAAACAAATCTTGAAAAAACTTGTTTAAGGCATCCATTCTCCCTAATCCTAAAAGAAAATTTTAATTAACTTCTTGAAATACTAAAAAAATCTAATCCTCAAACTACATTTAAATCAATTTTTTGAAGTAACACTCTCACCTTTTTCATAAAACTAAGATATATTTTTTTTCAGGAATCCACTCTCCAGAAACCTAAAACTAATCTTTAAAAACTTCTTTCAGGCATCCAATCTTCCTAATCCTAAACGAAAATTTTAATTAACTTGTTGAAATAATTCAATCACATTTATCCTCAAACTACTTTTAAATCAATTTTTTCAAGTAACACTCTCACCTGTTTCATAGAACAAACATATTTTTTTTTCAGGAATCCACTCTCCAGAAACCTGAAACAAATCTTGAAAAAACTTGTTTAAGGCATCCATTCTCCCTAATCCTAAAAGAAAATTTTAATTAACTTCTTGAAATACTAAAATAAAACTTATCCTCAAACTACATTTAAATCAATTTTTTGAAGTAACACTCTCACCTTTTTCATAAAACTAACATATATTTTTTTTCAAGAATCCACTCTCCAGAAACCTAAAACTAATCTTAAAAAACTTCTTTCAGGCATCCAATCTTCCTAATCCTAAACGAAAATTTTAATTAACTTGTTGAAATTATTCAATCACATTTATCCTCAAACTACTTTTAAATCAATTTTTTCAAGTAACACTCTCACCTTTTTCATAGAACAAACATATTTTTTTTTCAGGAATCCACTCTCCAGAAACCTGAAACAAATCTTGAAAAAACTTGTTTAAGGCATCCATTCTCCATAATCCTAAAAGAAAATTTTAATTAACTTGTTGAAATACTAAAATAAATCTTATCCTCAAACTACATTTAAATCAATTTTTTGAAGTAACACTCTCACCTTTTTCATAAATTTAACATATATTTTTTTTCAGGAATCCGCTCTCCAGGAACCTGAAACAAATCTTGAAAAAACTTGTTTAAGGCATCCATTCTCCCTAATCCTAAAAGAACATTTTAATTAACTTCTTGAAATACTAAAATAAATCTTATCCTCAAACTACATTTAAATCAATTTTTTGAAGTAACACTCTCACCTTTTTCATAAAACTAACATATATTTTTTTTCAGGAATCCACTCTCCACAAACCTAAAACTAATCTTAAAAAACTTATTTCAAGCATTCCAATCTTCCTAATACTAAACGAAAATTTTAATTAACTTGTTGAAATATTTCAATCACATTTATCCTCAAACTACGTTTAAATCAATTTTTTGAAGTAACACTCTCACCTTTTTCATAGAACAAACATATATTTTTTTTCAGGAATCCTCTCTCTAGAAACCTGAAACAAATCTTGAAAAAACTTGTTTAAGGCATCCATTCTCCCTAATCCTAAAAGAACATTTTAATTAACTTTTTGAAATACTAAAAAAAATCTTATCCTCAAACTACATTTAAATCAATTTTTTGAAGTAACACTCTCACCTTTTTCATAAAACTAACATATATTTTTTTTCAGGAATCCACTCTCCAGAAACCTAAAACTAATCTTAAAAAACTTATTTCAAGCATTCCAATCTTCCTAATCCTAAACGAAAATTTTAATTAACTTGTTGAAATAATTCAATCACATTTATCCTCAAACTACGTTTAAATCAATTTTTTGAAGTAACACTCTCACCTTTTTCATAGAACAAACATATTTTTTTTTCAGGAATCCACTCTCCATAAACTTGAAACAAATCTTGAAAAAACGTGTTTAAGGCATCCATTCTCCCTAATCCTAAAAGAAAATTTTAATTAACTTCTTGAAATACTAAAATAAATCTTATCCTCAAACTACATTTAAATCAATTTTTTGAAGTAACACTCTCACCTTTTTCATAAAACTAAGATATATTTTTTTGCAGGAATCCACTCTCCAGAAACCTAAAACTAATCTTAAAAAACTTCTTTCAGGCATCCAATCTTCCTAATCCTAAAAGAAAATTTTAATTAACTTGTTGAAATAATGCAATCAACCTTATTCTCAAACTACATTTAAATCAATTTTTTGGATTTGAAAAAACTTGTTTAAGGCATCCATTCTCCCTAATCCTAAAAGAAAATTTTAATTAACTTGTTGAAATAATGCAATCAACCTTATTCTCAAACTACATTTAAATCAATTTTTTGAAGTAACACACTCACCTTTTTCATAAAATGAACATATTTTGTTTTCACGAATCCACTCTCCAGAAACCTAAAACAAATCTTGAAAAAACTTGTTTAAGGCATCCATTCTCCCTAATCCTAAAAGAAAATTTTAATTAACTTCTTGAAATACTAAAAAAATCTAATCCTCAAACTACATTCAAATCAATTTTTTGAAGTAACACTCTCACCTTTTTCATAAAACTAACATATATTTTTTTTCAGGAATCCACTCTCCAGAAACCTAAAACTAATCTTAAAAAACTTATTTCAAGCATTCCAATCTTCCTAATCCTAAACGAAAATTTTAATTAACTTGTTGAAATAATTCAATCACATTTATCCTCAAACTACGTTTAAATCAATTTTTTGAAGTAACACTCTCACCTTTTTCATAGAACAAACATATTTTTTTTTCAGGAATCCACTCTCCAGAAACCTGAAACAAATCTTGAAAAAACTTGTTTAAGGCATCCATTCTCCCTAATCCTCAAAGAAAATTTTAATTAACTTCTTGAAATACTAAAAAAAATCTTATCCTCAAACTACATTTAAATCAATTTTTTGAAGTAACACTCTCACCTTTTTCATAAAACTAACATATATTTTTTTTCAGGAATCCACTCTCCAGAAACCTAAAACTAATCTTTAAAAACTTCTTTCAGGCATCCAATCTTCCTAATCCTAAACGAAAATTTTAATTAACTTGTTGACATAATTCAATCACATTTATCCTCAAACTACTTTTAAATCAATTTTTTCAAGTAACACTCTCACCTGTTTCATAGAACAAACATATTTTTTTTTCAGGAATCCACTCTCCAGAAACCTGAAACAAATCTTGAAAAAACTTGTTTAAGGCATCCATTCTCCCTAATCCTAAAAGAAAATTTTAATTAACTTCTTGAAATACTAAAATAAATCTTATCCTCAAACTACATTTAAATCAATTTTTTGAAGTAACACTCTCACCTTTTTCATAAAACTAACATATATTTTTTTTCAAGAATCCACTCTCCAGAAACCTAAAACTAATCTTAAAAAACTTCTTTCAGGCATCCAATCTTCCTAATCCTAAACGAAAATTTTAATTAACTTGTTGAAATTATTCAATCACATTTATCCTCAAACTACTTTTAAATCAAGTTTTTCAAGTAACACTCTCACCTTTTTCATAGAACAAACATATTTTTTTTTCAGGAATCCACTCTCCAGAAACCTGAAACAAATCTTGAAAAAACTTGTTTAGGGCATCCATTCTCCATAATCCTAAAAGAAAATTTTAATTAACTTCTTGAAATACTAAAATAAATCTTATCCTCAAACTACATTTAAATCAATTTTTTGAAGTAACACTCTCACCTTTTTCATAAATTTAACATATATTTTTTTTCAGGAATCCGCTCTCCAGGAACCTGAAACAAATCTTGAAAAAACTTGTTTAAGGCATCCATTCTCCCTAATCCTAAAAGAACATTTTAATTAACTTCTTGAAATACTAAAATAAATCTTATCCTCAAACTACATTTAAATCAATTTTTTGAAGTAACACTCTCACCTTTTTCATAAAACTAACATATATTTTTTTTCAGGAATCCACTCTCCACAAACCTAAAACTAATCTTAAAAAACTTATTTCAAGCATTCCAATCTTCCTAATACTAAACGAAAATTTTAATTAACTTGTTGAAATATTTCAATCACATTTATCCTCAAACTACGTTTAAATCAATTTTTTGAAGTAACACTCTCACCTTTTTCATAGAACAAACATATATTTTTTTTCAGGAATCCTCTCTCTAGAAACCTGAAACAAATCTTGAAAAAACTTGTTTAAGGCATCCATTCTCCCTAATCCAAAAAGAACATTTTAATTAACTTTTTGAAATACTAAAAAAAATCTTATCCTCAAACTACATTTAAATCAATTTTTTGAAGTAACACTCTCACCTTTTTCATAAAACTAACATATATTTTTTTTCAGGAATCCACTCTCCAGAAACCTAAAACTAATCTTAAAAAACTTATTTCAAGCATTCCAATCTTCCTAATCCTAAACGAAAATTTTAATTAACTTGTTGAAATAATTCAATCACATTTATCCTCAAACTACGTTTAAATCAATTTTTTGAAGTAACACTCTCACCTTTTTCATAAAACTAACATATATTTTTTTTCAAGAATCCACTCTCCAGAAACCTGAAACAAATCTTGAAAAAACTTGTTTAAGGCATCCATTCTCCATAATCCTAAAAGAAAATTTTAATTAACTTCTTGAAATACTAAAATAAATCTTATCCTCAAACTACATTTAAATCAATTTTTTGAAGTAACACTCTCAACTTTTTCATAAAACTAACATATATTTTTTTTCAGGAATCCGCTCTCCAGAAACCCGAAACAAATCTTGAAAAAACTTGTTTAAGGCATCCATTCTCCCTAATCCTAAAAGAACATTTTAATTAACTTCTTGAAATACTAAAATAAATCTTATCCTCAAACTACATTTAAATCAATTTTTTGAAGTAACACTCTCACCTTTTTCATAAAACTAACATATATTTTTTTTCAGGAATCCACTCTCCAGAAACCTAAAACTAATCTTAAAAAACTTCTTTCAGGCATCCAATCTTCCTAATCCTAAACGAAAATTTTAATTAACTTGTTGAAATAATTCAATCACATTTATCCTCAAACTACTTTTAAATCAATTTTTTCAAGTAACACTCTCACCTTTTTCATAGAACAAACATATTTTTTTTTCAGGAATCCACTCTCCAGAAACCTGAAACAAATCTTGAAAAAACTTGTTTCAGGCATCCATTCTCCCTAATCCTAAAAGAAAATTTTAATTAACTTCTTGAAATACTAAAATAAATCTTATCCTCAAACTACATTTAAATAAATTTTTTGAAGTAACACTCTCACCTTTTTCATAAAACTAACATATATTTTTTTTCAGGAATCCGCTCTCCAGAAACCTGAAACAAATCTTGAAAAAACTTGTTTAAGGCATCCATTCTCCCTAATCCTAAAAGAAAATTTTAATTAACTTCTTGAAATACTAAAATAAATCTTATCCTCAAACTACATTTAAATCAATTTTTTGAAGTAACACTCTCACCTTTTTCATAAAACTAACATATATTTTTTTTCAGGAATCCGCTCTCCAGAAACCTGAAACAAATCTTGAAAAAACTTGTTTAAGGCATCCATTCTCCCTAATCCTAAAAGAACATTTTAATTAACTTCTTGAAATACTAAAATAAATCTTATCCTCAAACTACATTTAAATCAATTTTTTGAAGTAACACTCGCACCTTTTTCATTAAACTAACATATATTTTTTTTCAGGAATCCACTCTCCAGAAACCTAAAACTAATCTAAAAAAACTTCTTTCAGGCATCCAATCTTCCTAATCCTAAACGAAAATTTTAATTAACTTGTTGAAATAATTCAATCACATTTATCCTCAAACTACTTTTAAATCAATTTTTTGAAGTAACACTCTCACCTTTTTCATAAAACAAACGTATTTTTTTTTCAGGAATCCACTCTCCATAAACCTGAAACTAATCTTGAAAAAACTTGTGTAAGGCATCCATTCTCCCTAATCCTAAAAGAAAATTTTAATTAACTTGTTGAAATAATGCAATCAACCTTATTCTCAAACTACATTTAAATCAATTTTTTGAAGTAACACACTCACCTTTTTCATAAAATGAACATATTTTGTTTTCACGAATCCACTCTCCAGAAACCTAAAACAAATCTTGAAAAAACTTGTTTAAGGCATCCATTCTCCCTAATCCTAAAAGAAAATTTTAATTAACTTCTTGAAATTCTAAAAAAATCTAATCCTCAAACTACATTTAAATCAATTTTTTGAAGTAACACTCTCACCTTTTTCATAAAACTAACATATATATTTTTTCAGGAATCCACTCTCCAGAAACCTAAAACTAATCTTAAAAAACTTATTTCAAGCATTCCAATCTTCCTAATCCTAAACGAAAATTTTAATTAACTTGTTGAAATAATTCAATCACATTTATCCTCAAACTACGTTTAAATCAATTTTTTGAAGTAACACTCTCACCTTTTTCATAGAACAAACATATTTTTTTTTCAGGAATCCACTCTCCAGAAACCTGAAACAAATCTTGAAAAAACTTGTTTAAGGCATCCATTCTCCCTAATCCTCAAAGAAAATTTTAATTAACTTCTTGAAATACTAAAAAAAATCTTATCCTCAAACTACATTTAAATCAATTTTTTGAAGTAACACTCTCACCTTTTTCATAAAACTAACATATATATTTTTTCAGGAATCCACTCTCCAGAAACCTAAAACTAATCTTAAAAAACTTATTTCAAGCATTCCAATCTTCCTAATCCTAAACGAAAATTTTAATTAACTTCTTGAAATAATTCAATCACATTTATCCTCAAACTACGTTTAAATCAATTTTTTGAAGTAACACTCTCACCTTTTTCATAGAACAAACATATTTTTTTTTCAGGAATCCACTCTCCAGAAACCTGAAACAAATCTTGAAAAAACTTGTTTAAGGCATCCATTCTCCCTAATCCTCAAAGAAAATTTTAATTAACTTCTTGAAATACTAAAAAAAATCTTATCCTCAAACTACATTTAAATCAATTTTTTGAAGTAACACTCTCACCTTTTTCATAAAACTAACATATATTTTTTTTCAGGAATCCACTCTCCAGAAACCTAAAACTAATCTTTAAAAACTTCTTTCAGGCATCCAATCTTCCTAATCCTAAACGAAAATTTTAATTAACTTGTTGAAATAATTCAATCACATTTATCCTCAAACTACTTTTAAATCAATTTTTTCAAGTAACACTCTCACCTGTTTCATAGAACAAACATATTTTTTTTTCAGGAATCCACTCTCCAGAAACCTGAAACAAATCTTGAAAAAACTTGTTTAAGGCATCCATTCTCCCTAATCCTAAAAGAAAATTTTAATTAACTTCTTGAAATACTAAAATAAAACTTATCCTCAAACTACATTTAAATCAATTTTTTGAAGTAACACTCTCACCTTTTTCATAAAACTAACATATATTTTTTTTCAAGAATACACTCTCCAGAAACCTAAAACTAATCTTAAAAAACTTCTTTCAGGCATCCAATCTTCCTAATCCTAAACGAAAATTTTAATTAACTTGTTGAAATTATTCAATCACATTTATCCTCAAACTACTTTTAAATCAATTTTTTCAAGTAACACTCTCACCTTTTTCATAGAACAAACATATTTTTTTTCAGGAATCCACTCTCCAGAAACCTGAAACAAATCTTGAAAAAACTTGTTTAAGGCATCCATTCTCCATAATCCTAAAAGAAAATTTTAATTAACTTGTTGAAATACTAAAATAAATCTTATCCTCAAACTACATTTAAATCAATTTTTTGAAGTAACACTCTCACCTTTTTCATAAATTTAACATATATTTTTTTTCAGGAATCCGCTCTCCAGGAACCTGAAACAAATCTTGAAAAAACTTGTTTAAGGCATCCATTCTCCCTAATCCTAAAAGAACATTTTAATTAACTTTTTGAAATACTAAAAAAAATCTTATCCTCAAACTACATTTAAATCAATTTTTTGAAGTAACACTCTCACCTTTTTCATAAAACTAACATATATTTTTTTTCAGGAATCCACTCTCCAGAAACCTAAAACTAATCTTAAAAAACTTATTTCAAGCATTCCAATCTTCCTAATCCTAAACGAAAATTTTAATTAACTTGTTGAAATAATTCAATCACATTTATCCTCAAACTACGTTTAAATCAATTTTTTGAAGTAACACTCTCACCTTTTTCATAGAACAAACATATTTTTTTTTCAGGAATCCACTCTCCATAAACTTGAAACAAATCTTGAAAAAACGTGTTTAAGGCATCCATTCTCCCTAATCCTAAAAGAAAATTTTAATTAACTTCTTGAAATACTAAAATAAATCTTATCCTCAAACTACATTTAAATCAATTTTTTGAAGTAACACTCTCACCTTTTTCATAAAACTAAGATATATTTTTTTGCAGGAATCCACTCTCCAGAAACCTAAAACTAATCTTAAAAAACTTCTTTCAGGCATCCAATCTTCCTAATCCTAAAAGAAAATTTTAATTAACTTGTTGAAATAATGCAATCAACCTTATTCTCAAACTACATTTAAATCAATTTTTTGAAGTAACACACTCACCTTTTTCATAAAATGAACATATTTTGTTTTCACGAATCCACTCTCCAGAAACCTAAAACAAATCTTGAAAAAACTTGTTTAAGGCATCCATTCTCCCTAATCCTAAAAGAAAATTTTAATTAACTTCTTGAAATACTAAAAAAATCTAATCCTCAAACTACATTTAAATCAATTTTTTGAAGTAACACTCTCACCTTTTTCATAAAACTAACATATATTTTTTTTCAGGAATCCGCTCTCCAGAAACCTGAAACAAATCTTGAAAAAACGTGTTTAAGGCATCCATTCTCCCTAATCCTAAAAGAACATTTTAATTAACTTCTTGAAATACTAAAATAAATCTTATCCTCAAACTACATTTAAATCAATTTTTTGAAGTAACACTCTCACCTTTTTCATAAAACTAACATATATTTTTTTTCAGGAATCCACTCTCCAGAAACCTAAAACTAATCTTAAAAAACTTCTTTCAGGCATCCAATCTTCCTAATCCTAAACGAAAATTTTAATTAACTTGTTGAAATAATTCAATCACATTTATCCTCAAACTACTTTTAAATCAATTTTTTCAAGTAACACTCTCACCTTTTTCATAGAACAAACATATTTTTTTTTCAGGAATCCACTCTCCAGAAACCTGAAACAAATCTTGTAAAAACTTGTTTAAGGCATCCATTCTCCCTAATCCTAAAAGAAAATGTTAATTAACTGCTTGAAATACTAAAAAAAATCTTATCCTCAAACTACTTTTAAATCAATTTTTTGAAGTAACACTCTCACCTTTTTCATAAAACTAACATATATTTTTTTTCAGGAATCCACTCTCCACAAACCTAAAACTAATCTTAAAAAACTTATTTCAAGCATTCCAATCTTCCTAATACTAAACGAAAATTTTAATTAACTTGTTGAAATATTTCAATCACATTTATCATCAAACTACGTTTAAATCAATTTTTTGAAGTAACACTCTCACCTTTTTCATAGAACAAACATATTTTTTTTTCAGGAATCCTCTCTCCAGAAACCTGAAACAAATCTTGAAAAAACTTGTTTAAGGCATCCATTCTCCCTAATCCAAAAAGAACATTTTAATTAACTTTTTGAAATACTAAAAAAAATCTTATCCTCAAACTACATTTAAATCAATTTTTTGAAGTAACACTCTCACCTTTTTCATAAAACTAACATATATTTTTTTTCAGGAATCCACTCTCCAGAAACCTAAAACTAATCTTAAAAAACTTATTTCAAGCATTCCAATCTTCCTAATCCTAAACGAAAATTTTAATTAACTTGTTGAAATAATTCAATCACATTTATCCTCAAACTACGTTTAAATCAATTTTTTGAAGTAACACTCTCACCTTTTTCATAAAACTAACATATATTTTTTTTCAAGAATCTACTCTCCAGAAACCTGAAACAAATCTTGAAAAAACTTGTTTAAGGCATCCATTCTCCCTAATCCTAAAAGAAAATTTTAATTAACTTCTTGAAATACTAAAATAAATCTTATCCTCAAACTACATTTAAATCAATTTTTTGAAGTAACACTCTCACCTTTTTCATAAAACTAACATATATTTTTTTTCAGGAATCCGCTCTCCAGAAACCTGAAACAAATCTTAAAAAAACTTGTTTAAGGCATCCATTCTCCCTAATCCTAAAAGAAAATTTGAATTAACTTCTTGAAATACTAAAATAAATCTTATCCTCAAACTACATTTAAATCAATTTTTTGAAGTAACACTCTCACCTTTTTCATAAAACTAAGATATATTTTTTTTCAGGAATCCACTCTCCAGAAACCTAAAACTAATCTTAAAAAACTTCTTTCAGGCATCCAATCTTCCTAATCCTAAACGAAAATTTTAATTAACTTGTTGAAATAATTCAATCACATTTATCCTCAAACTACTTTTAAATCAATTTTTTCAAGTAACACTCTCACCTTTTTCATAGAACAAACATATTTTTTTTTCAGGAATCCACTCTCCAGAAACCTGAAACAAATCTTGAAAAAACTTGTTTAAGGCATCCATTCTCCCTAATCCTAAAAGAAAATTTTAATTAACTTCTTGAAATACTAAAATAAATCTTATCCTCAAACTACATTTAAATCAATTTTTTGAAGTAACACTCTCACCTTTTTCATAAAACTAAGATATATTTTTTTGCAGGAATCCACTCTCCAGAAACCTAAAACTAATCTTAAAAAACTTCTTTCAGGCATCCAATCTTCCTAATCCTAAAAGAAAATTTTAATTAACTTGTTGAAATAATGCAATCAACCTTATTCTCAAACTACATTTAAATCAATTTTTTGAAGTAACACACTCACCTTTTTCATAAAATGAACATATTTTGTTTTCACGAATCCACTCTCCAGAAACCTAAAACAAATCTTGAAAAAACTTGTTTAAGGCATCCATTCTCCCTAATCCTAAAAGAAAATTTTAATTAACTTCTTGAAATACTAAAAAAATCTAATCCTCAAACTACATTTAAATCAATTTTTTGAAGTAACACTCTCACCTTTTTCATAAAACTAACATATATTTTTTTTCAGGAATCCGCTCTCCAGAAACCTGAAACAAATCTTGAAAAAACGTGTTTAAGGCATCCATTCTCCCTAATCCTAAAAGAACATTTTAATTAACTTCTTGAAATACTAAAATAAATCTTATCCTCAAACTACATTTAAATCAATTTTTTGAAGTAACACTCTCACCTTTTTCATAAAACTAACATATATTTTTTTTCAGGAATCCACTCTCCAGAAACCTAAAACTAATCTTAAAAAACTTCTTTCAGGCATCCAATCTTCCTAATCCTAAACGAAAATTTTAATTAACTTGTTGAAATTATTCAATCACATTTATCCTCAAACTACTTTTAAATCAATTTTTTCAAGTAACACTCTCACCTTTTTCATAGAACAAACATATTTTTTTTTCAGGAATCCACTCTCCAGAAACCTGAAACAAATCTTGTAAAAACTTGTTTAAGGCATCCATTCTCCCTAATCCTAAAAGAAAATGTTAATTAACTGCTTGAAATACTAAAAAAAATCTTATCCTCAAACTACTTTTAAATCAATTTTTTGAAGTAACACTCTCACCTTTTTCATAAAACTAACATATATTTTTTTTCAGGAATCCACTCTCCACAAACCTAAAACTAATCTTAAAAAACTTATTTCAAGCATTCCAATCTTCCTAATACTAAACGAAAATTTTAATTAACTTGTTGAAATATTTCAATCACATTTATCATCAAACTACGTTTAAATCAATTTTTTGAAGTAACACTCTCACCTTTTTCATAGAACAAACATATTTTTTTTTCAGGAATCCTCTCTCCAGAAACCTGAAACAAATCTTGAAAAAACTTGTTTAAGGCATCCATTCTCCCTAATCCAAAAAGAACATTTTAATTAACTTTTTGAAATACTAAAAAAAATCTTATCCTCAAACTACATTTAAATCAATTTTTTGAAGTAACACTCTCACCTTTTTCATAAAACTAACATATATTTTTTTTCAGGAATCCACTCTCCAGAAACCTAAAACTAATCTTAAAAAACTTATTTCAAGCATTCCAATCTTCCTAATACTAAACGAAAATTTTAATTAACTTGTTGAAATATTTCAATCACATTTATCATCAAACTACGTTTAAATCAATTTTTTGAAGTAACACTCTCACCTTTTTCATAAAACTAACATATATTTTTTTTCAAGAATCTACTCTCCAGAAACCTGAAACAAATCTTGAAAAAACTTGTTTAAGGCATCCATTCTCCCTAATCCTAAAAGAAAATTTTAATTAACTTCTTGAAATACTAAAATAAATCTTATCCTCAAACTACATTTAAATCAATTTTTTGAAGTAACACTCTCACCTTTTTCATAAAACTAACATATATTTTTTTTCAGGAATCCGCTCTCCAGAAACCTGAAACAAATCTTAAAAAAACTTGTTTAAGGCATCCATTCTCCCTAATCCTAAAAGAAAATTTGAATTAACTTCTTGAAATACTAAAATAAATCTTATCCTCAAACTACATTTAAATCAATTTTTTGAAGTAACACTCTCACCTTTTTCATAAAACTAAGATATATTTTTTTTCAGGAATCCACTCTCCAGAAACCTAAAACTAATCTTAAAAAACTTCTTTCAGGCATCCAATCTTCCTAATCCTAAACGAAAATTTTAATTAACTTGTTGAAATAATTCAATCACATTTATCCTCAAACTACTTTTAAATCAATTTTTTCAAGTAACACTCTCACCTTTTTCATAGAACAAACATATTTTTTTTTCAGGAATCCACTCTCCAGAAACCTGAAACAAATCTTGAAAAAACTTGTTTAAGGCATCCATTCTCCCTAATCCTAAAAGAAAATTTTAATTAACTTCTTGAAATACTAAAATAAATCTTATCCTCAAACTACATTTAAATCAATTTTTTGAAGTAACACTCTCACCTTTTTCATAAAACTAAGATATATTTTTTTGCAGGAATCCACTCTCCAGAAACCTAAAACTAATCTTAAAAAACTTCTTTCAGGCATCCAATCTTCCTAATCCTAAAAGAAAATTTTAATTAACTTGTTGAAATAATGCAATCAACCTTATTCTCAAACTACATTTAAATCAATTTTTTGAAGTAACACACTCACCTTTTTCATAAAATGAACATATTTTGTTTTCACGAATCCACTCTCCAGAAACCTAAAACAAATCTTGAAAAAACTTGTTTAAGGCATCCATTCTCCCTAATCCTAAAAGAAAATTTTAATTAACTTCTTGAAATACTAAAAAAATCTAATCCTCAAACTACATTTAAATCAATTTTTTGAAGTAACACTCTCACCTTTTTCATAAAACTAACATATATTTTTTTTCAGGAATCCGCTCTCCAGAAACCTGAAACAAATCTTGAAAAAACGTGTTTAAGGCATCCATTCTCCCTAATCCTAAAAGAACATTTTAATTAACTTCTTGAAATACTAAAATAAATCTTATCCTCAAACTACATTTAAATCAATTTTTTGAAGTAACACTCTCACCTTTTTCATAAAACTAACATATATTTTTTTTCAGGAATCCACTCTCCAGAAACCTAAAACTAATCTTAAAAAACTTCTTTCAGGCATCCAATCTTCCTAATCCTAAACGAAAATTTTAATTAACTTGTTGAAATTATTCAATCACATTTATCCTCAAACTACTTTTAAATCAATTTTTTCAAGTAACACTCTCACCTTTTTCATAGAACAAACATATTTTTTTTTCAGGAATCCACTCTCCAGAAACCTGAAACAAATCTTGTAAAAACTTGTTTAAGGCATCCATTCTCCCTAATCCTAAAAGAAAATGTTAATTAACTGCTTGAAATACTAAAAAAAATCTTATCCTCAAACTACTTTTAAATCAATTTTTTGAAGTAACACTCTCACCTTTTTCATAAAACTAACATATATTTTTTTTCAGGAATCCACTCTCCACAAACCTAAAACTAATCTTAAAAAACTTATTTCAAGCATTCCAATCTTCCTAATACTAAACGAAAATTTTAATTAACTTGTTGAAATATTTCAATCACATTTATCATCAAACTACGTTTAAATCAATTTTTTGAAGTAACACTCTCACCTTTTTCATAGAACAAACATATTTTTTTTTCAGGAATCCTCTCTCCAGAAACCTGAAACAAATCTTGAAAAAACTTGTTTAAGGCATCCATTCTCCCTAATCCAAAAAGAACATTTTAATTAACTTTTTGAAATACTAAAAAAAATCTTATCCTCAAACTACATTTAAATCAATTTTTTGAAGTAACACTCTCACCTTTTTCATAAAACTAACATATATTTTTTTTCAGGAATCCACTCTCCAGAAACCTAAAACTAATCTTAAAAAACTTATTTCAAGCATTCCAATCTTCCTAATACTAAACGAAAATTTTAATTAACTTGTTGAAATATTTCAATCACATTTATCATCAAACTACGTTTAAATCAATTTTTTGAAGTAACACTCTCACCTTTTTCATAAAACTAACATATATTTTTTTTCAAGAATCTACTCTCCAGAAACCTGAAACAAATCTTGAAAAAACTTGTTTAAGGCATCCATTCTCCCTAATCCTAAAAGAAAATTTTAATTAACTTCTTGAAATACTAAAATAAATCTTATCCTCAAACTACATTTAAATCAATTTTTTGAAGTAACACTCTCACCTTTTTCATAAAACTAACATATATTTTTTTTCAGGAATCCGCTCTCCAGAAACCTGAAACAAATCTTAAAAAAACTTGTTTAAGGCATCCATTCTCCCTAATCCTAAAAGAAAATTTGAATTAACTTCTTGAAATACTAAAATAAATCTTATCCTCAAACTACATTTAAATCAATTTTTTGAAGTAACACTCTCACCTTTTTCATAAAACTAAGATATATTTTTTTTCAGGAATCCACTCTCCAGAAACCTAAAACTAATCTTAAAAAACTTCTTTCAGGCATCCAATCTTCCTAATCCTAAACGAAAATTTTAATTAACTTGTTGAAATAATTCAATCACATTTATCCTCAAACTACTTTTAAATCAATTTTTTCAAGTAACACTCTCACCTTTTTCATAGAACAAACATATTTTTTTTTTCAGGAATCCACTCTCCAGAAACCTGAAACAAATCTTGAAAAAACTTGTTTCAGGCATCCATTCTCCCTAATCCTAAAAGAAAATTTTAATTAACTTCTTGAAATACTAAAATAAATCTTATCCTCAAACTACATTTAAATCAATTTTTTGAAGTAACACTCTCACCTTTTTCATAAAACTAACATATATTTTTTTTCAGGAATCCGCTCTCCAGAAACCTGAAACAAATCTTGAAAAAACTTGTTTAAGGCATTCATTCTCCCTAATCCTAAAAGAAAATTTTAATTAACTTCTTGAAATACTAAAATAAATCTTATCCTCAAACTACATTTAAATCAATTTTTTGAAGTAACACTCTCACCTTTTTCATAAAACTAACATATATTTTTTTTCAGGAATCCGCTCTCCAGAAACCTGAAACAAATCTTGAAAAAACTTGTTTAAGGCATCCATTCTCCCTAATCCTAAAAGAACATTTTAATTAACTTCTTGAAATACTAAAATAAATCTTATCCTCAAACTACATTTAAATCAATTTTTTGAAGTAACACTCGCACCTTTTTCATTAAACCAACATATATTTTTTTTCAGGAATCCACTCTCCAGAAACCTAAAACTAATCTAAAAAAACTTCTTTCAGGCATCCAATCTTCCTAATCCTAAACGAAAATTTTAATTAACTTGTTGAAATAATTCAATCACATTTATCCTCAAACTACTTTTAAATCAATTTTTTGAAGTAACACTCTCACCTTTTTCATAAAACAAACGTTTTTTTTTTTCAGGAATCCACTCTCCATAAACCTGAAACTAATCTTGAAAAAACTTGTGTAAGGCATCCATTCTCCCTAATCCTAAAAGAAAATTTTAATTAACTTGTTGAAATAATGCAATCAACCTTATTCTCAAACTACATTTAAATCAATTTTTTGAAGTAACACACTCACCTTTTTCATAAAATGAACATATTTTGTTTTCACGAATCCACTCTCCAGAAACCTAAAACAAATCTTGAAAAAACTTGTTTAAGGCATCCATTCTCCCTAATCCTAAAGGAAAATTTTAATTAACTTCTTGAAATACTAAAAAAATCTAATCCTCAAACTACATTTAAATCAATTTTTTGAAGTAACACTCTCACCTTTTTCATAAAACTAACATATATATTTTTTCAGGAATCCACTCTCCAGAAACCTAAAACTAATCTTAAAAAACTTATTTCAAGCATTCCAATCTTCCTAATCCTAAACGAAAATTTTTATTAACTTGTTGAAATAATTCAATCACATTTATCCTCAAACTACGTTTAAATCAATTTTTTGAAGTAACACTCTCACCTTTTTCATAGAACAAACATATTTTTTTTTCAGGAATCCACTCTCCAGAAACCTGAAACAAATCTTGAAAAAACTTGTTTAAGGCATCCATTCTCCCTAATCCTCAAAGAAAATTTTAATTAACTTCTTGAAATACTAAAATAAATCTTATCCTCAAACTACATTTAAATCAATTTTTTGAAGTAACACTCTCACCTTTTTCATAAAACTAACATATATTTTTTTTCAAGAATCCACTCTCCAGAAACCTAAAACTAATCTTAAAAAACTTCTTTCAGGCATCCAATCTTCCTAATCCTAAACGAAAATTTTAATTAACTTGTTGAAATTATTCAATCACATTTATCCTCAAACTACTTTTAAATCAAGTTTTTCAAGTAACACTCTCACCTTTTTCATAGAACAAACATATTTTTTTTTCAGGAATCCACTCTCCAGAAACCTGAAACAAATCTTGAAAAAACTTGTTTAGGGCATCCATTCTCCATAATCCTAAAAGAAAATTTTAATTAACTTCTTGAAATACTAAAATAAATCTTATCCTCAAACTACATTTAAATCAATTTTTTGAAGTAACACTCTCACCTTTTTCATAAATTTAACATATATTTTTTTTCAGGAATCCGCTCTCCAGGAACCTGAAACAAATCTTGAAAAAACTTGTTTAAGGCATCCATTCTCCCTAATCCTAAAAGAACATTTTAATTAACTTCTTGAAATACTAAAATAAATCTTATCCTCAAACTACATTTAAATCAATTTTTTGAAGTAACACTCTCACCTTTTTCATAAAACTAACATATATTTTTTTTCAGGAATCCACTCTCCACAAACCTAAAACTAATCTTAAAAAACTTATTTCAAGCATTCCAATCTTCCTAATACTAAACGAAAATTTTAATTAACTTGTTGAAATATTTCAATCACATTTATCCTCAAACTACGTTTAAATCAATTTTTTGAAGTAACACTCTCACCTTTTTCATAGAACAAACATATATTTTTTTTCAGGAATCCTCTCTCTAGAAACCTGAAACAAATCTTGAAAAAACTTGTTTAAGGCATCCATTCTCCCTAATCCTAAAAGAACATTTTAATTAACTTTTTGAAATACTAAAAAAAATCTTATCCTCAAACTACATTTAAATCAATTTTTTGAAGTAACACTCTCACCTTTTTCATAAAACTAACATATATTTTTTTTCAGGAATCCACTCTCCAGAAACCTAAAACTAATCTTAAAAAACTTATTTCAAGCATTCCAATCTTCCTAATCCTAAATGAAAATTTTAATTAACTTGTTGAAATAATTCAATCACATTTATCCTCAAACTACTTTTAAATCAATTTTTTCAAGTAACACTCCCACCTTTTTCATAGAACAAACATATTTTTTTTTCAGGAATCCTCTCTCCAGAAACCTGAAACAAATCTTGAAAAAACTTGTTTAAGGCATCCATTCTCCCTAATCCAAAAAGAACATTTTAATTAACTTTTTGAAATACTAAAAAAAATCTTATCCTCAAACTACATTTAAATCAATTTTTTGAAGTAACACTCTCACCTTTTTCATAAAACTAACATATATTTTTTTTCAGGAATCCACTCTCCAGAAACCTAAAACTAATCTTAAAAAACTTATTTCAAGCATTCCAATCTTCCTAATCCTAAACGAAAATTTTAATTAACTTGTTGAAATAATTCAATCACATTTATCCTCAAACTACGTTTAAATCAATTTTTTGAAGTAACACTCTCACCTTTTTCATAAAACTAACATATATTTTTTTTCAAGAATCCACTCTCCAGAAACCTGAAACAAATCTTGAAAAAACTTGTTTAAGGCATCCATTCTCCATAATCCTAAAAGAAAATTTTAATTAACTTCTTGAAATACTAAAATAAATCTTATCCTCAAACTACATTTAAATCAATTTTTTGAAGTAACACTCTCAACTTTTTCATAAAACTAACATATATTTTTTTTCAGGAATCCGCTCTCCAGAAACCCGAAACAAATCTTGAAAAAACTTGTTTAAGGCATCCATTCTCCCTAATCCTAAAAGAACATTTTAATTAACTTCTTGAAATACTAAAATAAATCTTATCCTCAAACTACATTTAAATCAATTTTTTGAAGTAACACTCTCACCTTTTTCATAAAACTAACATATATTTTTTTTCAGGAATCCACTCTCCAGAAACCTAAAACTAATCTTAAAAAACTTCTTTCAGTTATCCAATCTTCCTAATCCTAAACGAAAATTTTAATTAACTTGTTGAAATAATTCAATCACATTTATCCTCAAACTACTTTTAAATCAATTTTTTCAAGTAACACTCTCACCTTTTTCATAGAACAAACATATTTTTTTTTCAGGAATCCACTCTCCAGAAACCTGAAACAAATCTTGAAAAAACTTGTTTCAGGCATCCATTCTCCCTAATCCTAAAAGGAAATTTTAATTAACTTCTTGAAATACTAAAATAAATCTTATCCTCAAACTACATTTAAATAAATTTTTTGAAGTAACACTCTCACCTTTTTCATAAAACTAACATATATTTTTTTTCAGGAATCCGCTCTCCAGAAACCTGAAACAAATCTTGAAAAAACTTGTTTAAGGCATCCATTCTCCCTAATCCTAAAAGAAAATTTTAATTAACTTCTTGAAATACTAAAATAAATCTTATCCTCAAACTACATTTAAATCAATTTTTTGAAGTAACACTCTCACCTTTTTCATAAAACTAACATATATTTTTTTTCAGGAATCCGCTCTCCAGAAACCTGAAACAAATCTTGAAAAAACTTGTTTAAGGCATCCATTCTCCCTAATCCTAAAAGAACATTTTAATTAACTTCTTGAAATACTAAAATAAATCTTATCCTCAAACTACATTTAAATCAATTTTTTGAAGTAACACTCGCACCTTTTTCATTAAACTAACATATATTTTTTTTCAGGAATCCACTCTCCAGAAACCTAAAACTAATCTAAAAAAACTTCTTTCAGGCATCCAATCTTCCTAATCCTAAACAAAAATTTTAATTAACTTGTTGAAATAATTCAATCACATTTATCCTCAAACTACTTTTAAATCAATTTTTTGAAGTAACACTCTCACCTTTTTCATAAAACAAACGTATTTTTTTTTCAGGAATCCACTCTCCATAAACCTGAAACTAATCTTGAAAAAACTTGTGTAAGGCATCCATTCTCCCTAATCCTAAAAGAAAATTTTAATTAACTTGTTGAAATAATGCAATCAACCTTATTCTCAAACTACATTTAAATCAATTTTTTGAAGTAACACACTCACCTTTTTCATAAAATGAACATATTTTGTTTTCACGAATCCACTCTCCAGAAACCTAAAACAAATCTTGAAAAAACTTGTTTAAGGCATCCATTCTCCCTAATCCTAAAAGAAAATTTTAATTAACTTCTTGAAATTCTAAAAAAATCTAATCCTCAAACTACATTTAAATCAATTTTTTGAAGTAACACTCTCACCTTTTTCATAAAACTAACATATATATTTTTTCAGGAATCCACTCTCCAGAAACCTAAAACTAATCTTAAAAAACTTATTTCAAGCATTCCAATCTTCCTAATCCTAAACGAAAATTTTAATTAACTTGTTGAAATAATTCAATCACATTTATCCTCAAACTACGTTTAAATCAATTTTTTGAAGTAACACTCTCACCTTTTTCATAGAACAAACATATTTTTTTTTCAGGAATCCACTCTCCAGAAACCTGAAACAAATCTTGAAAAAACTTGTTTAAGGCATCCATTCTCCCTAATCCTCAAAGAAAATTTTAATTAACTTCTTGAAATACTAAAAAAAATCTTATCCTCAAACTACATTTAAATCAATTTTTTGAAGTAACACTCTCACCTTTTTCATAAAACTAACATATATATTTTTTCAGGAATCCACTCTCCAGAAACCTAAAACTAATCTTAAAAAACTTATTTCAAGCATTCCAATCTTCCTAATCCTAAACGAAAATTTTAATTAACTTGTTGAAATAATTCAATCACATTTATCCTCAAACTACGTTTAAATCAATTTTTTGAAGTAACACTCTCACCTTTTTCATAGAACAAACATATTTTTTTTTCAGGAATCCACTCTCCAGAAACCTGAAACAAATCTTGAAAAAACTTGTTTAAGGCATCCATTCTCCCTAATCCTCAAAGAAAATTTTAATTAACTTCTTGAAATACTAAAAAAAATCTTATCCTCAAACTACATTTAAATCAATTTTTTGAAGTAACACTCTCACCTTTTTCATAAAACTAACATATATTTTTTTTCAGGAATCCACTCTCCAGAAACCTAAAACTAATCTTTAAAAACTTCTTTCAGGCATCCAATCTTCCTAATCCTAAACGAAAATTTTAATTAACTTGTTGAAATAATTCAATCACATTTATCCTCAAACTACTTTTAAATCAATTTTTTCAAGTAACACTCTCACCTGTTTCATAGAACAAACATATTTTTTTTTCAGGAATCCACTCTCCAGAAACCTGAAACAAATCTTGAAAAAACTTGTTTAAGGCATCCATTCTCCCTAATCCTAAAAGAAAATTTTAATTAACTTCTTGAAATACTAAAATAAAACTTATCCTCAAACTACATTTAAATCAATTTTTTGAAGTAACACTCTCACCTTTTTCATAAAACTAACATATATTTTTTTTCAAGAATACACTCTCCAGAAACCTAAAACTAATCTTAAAAAACTTCTTTCAGGCATCCAATCTTCCTAATCCTAAACGAAAATTTTAATTAACTTGTTGAAATTATTCAATCACATTTATCCTCAAACTACTTTTAAATCAATTTTTTCAAGTAACACTCTCACCTTTTTCATAGAACAAACATATTTTTTTTCAGGAATCCACTCTCCAGAAACCTGAAACAAATCTTGAAAACACTTGTTTAAGGCATCCATTCTCCATAATCCTAAAAGAAAATTTTAATTAACTTGTTGAAATACTAAAATAAATCTTATCCTCAAACTACATTTAAATCAATTTTTTGAAGTAACACTCTCACCTTTTTCATAAATTTAACATATATTTTTTTTCAGGAATCCGCTCTCCAGGAACCTGAAACAAATCTTGAAAAAACTTGTTTAAGGCATCCATTCTCCCTAATCCTAAAAGAACATTTTAATTAACTTCTTGAAATACTAAAATAAATCTTATCCTCAAACTACATTTAAATCAATTTTTTGAAGTAACACTCTCACCTTTTTCATAAAACTAACATATATTTTTTTTCAGGAATCCACTCTCCACAAACCTAAAACTAATCTTAAAAAACTTATTTCAAGCATTCCAATCTTCCTAATACTAAACGAAAATTTTAATTAACTTGTTGAAATATTTCAATCACATTTATCCTCAAACTACGTTTAAATCAATTTTTTGAAGTAACACTCTCACCTTTTTCATAGAACAAACATATATTTTTTTTCAGGAATCCTCTCTCTAGAAACCTGAAACAAATCTTGAAAAAACTTGTTTAAGGCATCCATTCTCCCTAATCCTAAAAGAACATTTTAATTAACTTTTTGAAATACTAAAAAAAATCTTATCCTCAAACTACATTTAAATCAATTTTTTGAAGTAACACTCTCACCTTTTTCATAAAACTAACATATATTTTTTTTCAGGAATCCACTCTCCAGAAACCTAAAACTAATCTTAAAAAACTTATTTCAAGCATTCCAATCTTCCTAATCCTAAACGAAAATTTTAATTAACTTGTTGAAATAATTCAATCACATTTATCCTCAAACTACGTTTAAATCAATTTTTTGAAGTAACACTCTCACCTTTTTCATAGAACAAACATATTTTTTTTTCAGGAATCCACTCTCCATAAACTTGAAACAAATCTTGAAAAAACGTGTTTAAGGCAGCCATTCTCCCTAATCCTAAAAGAAAATTTTAATTAACTTCTTGAAATACTAAAATAAATCTTATCCTCAAACTACATTTAAATCAATTTTTTGAAGTAACACTCTCACCTTTTTCATAAAACTAAGATATATTTTTTTGCAGGAATCCACTCTCCAGAAACCTAAAACTAATCTTAAAAAACTTCTTTCAGGCATCCAATCTTCCTAATCCTAAAAGAAAATTTTAATTAACTTGTTGAAATAATGCAATCAACCTTATTCTCAAACTACATTTAAATCAATTTTTTGAAGTAACACACTCACCTTTTTCATAAAATGAACATATTTTGTTTTCACGAATCCACTCTCCAGAAACCTAAAACAAATCTTGAAAAAACTTGTTTAAGGCATCCATTCTCCCTAATCCTAAAAGAAAATTTTAATTAACTTCTTGAAATACTAAAAAAATCTAATCCTCAAACTACATTTAAATCAATTTTTTGAAGTAACACTCTCACCTTTTTCATAAAACTAACATATATTTTTTTTCAGGAATCCGCTCTCCAGAAACCTGAAACAAATCTTGAAAAAACGTGTTTAAGGCATCCATTCTCCCTAATCCTAAAAGAACATTTTAATTAACTTCTTGAAATACTAAAATAAATCTTATCCTCAAACTACATTTAAATCAATTTTTTGAAGTAACACTCTCACCTTTTTCATAAAACTAACATATATTTTTTTTCAGGAATCCACTCTCCACAAACCTAAAACTAATCTTAAAAAACTTATTTCAAGCATTCCAATCTTCCTAATACTAAACGAAAATTTTAATTAACTTGTTGAAATATTTCAATCACATTTATCATCAAACTACGTTTAAATCAATTTTTTGAAGTAACACTCTCACCTTTTTCATAGAACAAACATATTTTTTTTTCAGGAATCCTCTCTCCAGAAACCTGAAACAAATCTTGAAAAAACTTGTTTAAGGCATCCATTCTCCCTAATCCAAAAAGAACATTTTAATTAACTTTTTGAAATACTAAAAAAAATCTTATCCTCAAACTACATTTAAATCAATTTTTTGAAGTAACACTCTCACCTTTTTCATAAAACTAACATATATTTTTTTTCAGGAATCCACTCTCCAGAAACCTAAAACTAATCTTAAAAAACTTATTTCAAGCATTCCAATCTTCCTAATCCTAAACGAAAATTTTAATTAACTTGTTGAAATAATTCAATCACATTTATCCTCAAACTACGTTTAAATCAATTTTTTGAAGTAACACTCTCACCTTTTTCATAAAACTAACATATATTTTTTTTCAAGAATCTACTCTCCAGAAACCTGAAACAAATCTTGAAAAAATTTGTTTAAGGCATCCATTCTCCCTAATCCTAAAAGAAAATTTTAATTAACTTCTTGAAATACTAAAATAAATCTTATCCTCAAACTACATTTAAATCAATTTTTTGAAGTAACACTCTCACCTTTTTCATAAAACTAACATATATTTTTTTTCAGGAATCCGCTCTCCAGAAACCTGAAACAAATCTTAAAAAAACTTGTTTAAGGCATCCATTCTCCCTAATCCTAAAAGAAAATTTGAATTAACTTCTTGAAATACTAAAATAAATCTTATCCTCAAACTACATTTAAATCAATTTTTTGAAGTAACACTCTCACCTTTTTCATAAAACTAAGATATATTTTTTTTCAGGAATCCACTCTCCAGAAACCTAAAACTAATCTTAAAAAACTTCTTTCAGGCATCCAATCTTCCTAATCCTAAACGAAAATTTTAATTAACTTGTTGAAATAATTCAATCACATTTATCCTCAAACTACTTTTAAATCAATTTTTTCAAGTAACACTCTCACCTTTTTCATAGAACAAACATATTTTTTTTTTCAGGAATCCACTCTCCAGAAACCTGAAACAAATCTTGAAAAAACTTGTTTCAGGCATCCATTCTCCCTAATCCTAAAAGAAAATTTTAATTAACTTCTTGAAATACTAAAATAAATCTTATCCTCAAACTACATTTAAATCAATTTTTTGAAGTAACACTCTCACCTTTTTCATAAAACTAACATATATTTTTTTTCAGGAATCCGCTCTCCAGAAACCTGAAACAAATCTTGAAAAAACTTGTTTAAGGCATTCATTCTCCCTAATCCTAAAAGAAAATTTTAATTAACTTCTTGAAATACTAAAATAAATCTTATCCTCAAACTACATTTAAATCAATTTTTTGAAGTAACACTCTCACCTTTTTCATAAAACTAACATATATTTTTTTTCAGGAATCCGCTCTCCAGAAACCTGAAACAAATCTTGAAAAAACTTGTTTAAGGCATCCATTCTCCCTAATCCTAAAAGAACATTTTAATTAACTTCTTGAAATACTAAAATAAATCTTATCCTCAAACTACATTTAAATCAATTTTTTGAAGTAACACTCGAACCTTTTTCATTAAACCAACATATATTTTTTTTCAGGAATCCACTCTCCAGAAACCTAAAACTAATCTAAAAAAACTTCTTTCAGGCATCCAATCTTCCTAATCCTAAACGAAAATTTTAATTAACTTGTTGAAATAATTCAATCACATTTATCCTCAAACTACTTTTAAATCAATTTTTTGAAGTAACACTCTCACCTTTTTCATAAAACAAACGTATTTTTTTTTCAGGAATCCACTCTCCATAAACCTGAAACTAATCTTGAAAAAACTTGTGTAAGGCATCCATTCTCCCTAATCCTAAAAGAAAATTTTAATTAACTTGTTGAAATAATGCAATCAACCTTATTCTCAAACTACATTTAAATCAATTTTTTGAAGTAACACACTCACCTTTTTCATAAAATGAACATATTTTGTTTTCACGAATCCACTCTCCAGAAACCTAAAACAAATCTTGAAAAAACTTGTTTAAGGCATCCATTCTCCCTAATCCTAAAAGAAAATTTTAATTAACTTCTTGAAATACTAAAAAAATCTAATCCTCAAACTACATTTAAATCAATTTTTTGAAGTAACACTCTCACCTTTTTCATAAAACTAACATATATATTTTTTCAGGAATCCACTCTCCAGAAACCTAAAACTAATCTTAAAAAACTTATTTCAAGCATTCCAATCTTCCTAATCCTAAACGAAAATTTGTATTAACTTGTTGAAATAATTCAATCACATTTATCCTCAAACTACGTTTAAATCAATTTTTTGAAGTAACACTCTCACCTTTTTCATAGAACAAACATATTTTTTTTTCAGGAATCCACTCTCCAGAAACCTGAAACAAATCTTGAAAAAACTTGTTTAAGGCATCCATTCTCCCTAATCCTCAAAGAAAATTTTAATTAACTTCTTGAAATACTAAAAAAAATCTTATCCTCAAACTACATTTAAATCAATTTTTTGAAGTAACACTCTCACCTTTTTCATAAAACTAACATATATTTTTTTTCAAGAATCCACTCTCCAGAAACCTAAAACTAATCTTAAAAAACTTCTTTCAGGCATCCAATCTTCCTAATCCTAAACGAAAATTTTAATTAACTTGTTGAAATTATTCAATCACATTTATCCTCAAACTACTTTTAAATCAATTTTTTCAAGTAACACTCTCACCTTTTTCATAGAACAAACATATTTTTTTTTCAGGAATCCACTCTCCAGAAACCTGAAACAAATCTTGAAAAAACTTGTTTAAGGCATCCATTCTCCGTAATCCTAAAAGAAAATTTTAATTAACTTGTTGAAATACTAAAATAAATCTTATCCTCAAACTACATTTAAATCAATTTTTTGAAGTAACACTCTCACCTTTTTCATAAATTTAGCATATATTTTTTTTCAGGAATCCGCTCTCCAGGAACCTGAAACAAATCTTGAAAAAACTTGTTTAAGGCATCCATTCTCCCTAATCCTAAAAGAACATTTTAATTAACTTCTTGAAATACTAAAATAAATCTTATCCTCAAACTACATTTAAATCAATTTTTTGAAGTAACACTCTCACCTTTTTCATAAAACTAACATATATTTTTTTTCAGGAATCCACTCTCCACAAACCTAAAACTAATCTTAAAAAACTTATTTCAAGCATTCCAATCTTCCTAATACTAAACGAAAATTTTAATTAACTTGTTGAAATATTTCAATCACATTTATCCTCAAACTACGTTTAAATCAATTTTTTGAAGTAACACTCTCACCTTTTTCATAGAACAAACATATATTTTTTTTCAGGAATCCTCTCTCTAGAAACCTGAAACAAATCTTGAAAAAACTTGTTTAAGGCATCCATTCTCCCTAATCCTCAAAGAACATTTTAATTAACTTTTTGAAATACTAAAAAAAATCTTATCCTCAAACTACATTTAAATCAATTTTTTGAAGTAACACTCTCACCTTTTTCATAAAACTAACATATATTTTTTTTCAGGAATCCACTCTCCAGAAACCTAAAACTAATCTTAAAAAACTTATTTCAAGCATTCCAATCTTCCTAATCCTAAACGAAAATTTTAATTAACTTGTTGAAATAATTCAATCACATTTATCCTCAAACTACGTTTAAATCAATTTTTTGAAGTAACACTCTCACCTTTTTCATAGAACAAACATATTTTTTTTTCAGGAATCCACTCTCCATAAACTTGAAACAAATCTTGAAAAAACGTGTTTAAGGCATCCATTCTCCCTAATCCTAAAAGAAAATTTTAATTAACTTCTTGAAATACTAAAATAAATCTTATCCTCAAACTACATTTAAATCAATTTTTTGAAGTAACACTCTCACCTTTTTCATAAAACTAAGATATATTTTTTTTCAGGAATCCACTCTCCAGAAACCTAAAACTAATCTTAAAAAACTTCTTTCAGGCATCCAATCTTCCTAATCCTAAAAGAAAATTTTAATTAACTTGTTGAAATAATGCAATCAACCTTATTCTCAAACTACATTTAAATCAATTTTTTGAAGTAACACACTCACCTTTTTCATAAAATGAACATATTTTGTTTTCACGAATCCACTCTCCAGAAACCTAAAACAAATCTTGAAAAAACTTGTTTAAGGCATCCATTCTCCCTAATCCTAAAAGAAAATTTTAATTAACTTCTTGAAATACTAAAAAAATCTAATCCTCAAACTACATTTAAATCAATTTTTTGAAGTAACACTCTCACCTTTTTCATAAAACTAACATATATTTTTTTTCAGGAATCCGCTCTCCAGAAACCTGAAACAAATCTTGAAAAAACGTGTTTAAGGCATCCATTCTCCCTAATCCTAAAAGAACATTTTAATTAACTTCTTGAAATACTAAAATAAATCTTATCCTCAAACTACATTTAAATCAATTTTTTGAAGTAACACTCTCACCTTTTTCATAAAACTAACATATATTTTTTTTCAGGAATCCACTCTCCAGAAACCTAAAACTAATCTTAAAAAACTTCTTTCAGGCATCCAATCTTCCTAATCCTAAACGAAAATTTTAATTAACTTGTTGAAATTATTCAATCACATTTATCCTCAAACTACTTTTAAATCAATTTTTTCAAGTAACACTCTCACCTTTTTCATAGAACAAACATATTTTTTTTTCAGGAATCCACTCTCCAGAAACCTGAAACAAATCTTGAAAAAACTTGTTTAAGGCATCCATTCTCCCTAATCCTAAAAGAAAATGTTAATTAACTGCTTGAAATACTAAAAAAAATCTTATCCTCAAACTACATTTAAATCAATTTTTTGAAGTAACACTCTCACCTTTTTCATAAAACTAACATATATTTTTTTTCTGGAATCCACTCTCCACAAACCTAAAACTAATCTTAAAAAACTTATTTCAAGCATTCCAATCTTCCTAATACTAAACGAAAATTTTAATTAACTTGTTGAAATATTTCAATCACATTTATCATCAAACTACGTTTAAATCAATTTTTTGAAGTAACACTCTCACCTTTTTCATAGAACAAACATATTTTTTTTTCAGGAATCCTCTCTCCAGAAACCTGAAACAAATCTTGAAAAAACTTGTTTAAGGCATCCATTCTCCCTAATCCAAAAAGAACATTTTAATTAACTTTTTGAAATACTAAAAAAAATCTTATCCTCAAACTACATTTAAATCAATTTTTTGAAGTAACACTCTCACCTTTTTCATAAAACTAACATATATTTTTTTTCAGGAATCCACTCTCCAGAAACCTAAAACTAATCTTAAAAAACTTATTTCAAGCATTCCAATCTTCCTAATCCTAAACGAAAATTTTAATTAACTTGTTGAAATAATTCAATCACATTTATCCTCAAACTACGTTTAAATCAATTTTTTGAAGTAACACTCTCACCTTTTTCATAAAACTAACATATATTTTTTTTCAAGAATCTACTCTCCAGAAACCTGAAACAAATCTTGAAAAAACTTGTTTAAGGCATCCATTCTCCATAATCCTAAAAGAAAATTTTAATTAACTTCTTGAAATACTAAAATAAATCTTATCCTCAAACTACATTTAAATCAATTTTTTGAAGTAACACTCTCAACTCTTTCATAAAACTAACATATATTTTTTTTCAGGAATCCGCTCTCCAGAAACCTAAAACTAATCTTAAAAAACTTCTTTCAGGCATCCAATCTTCCTAATCCTAAAAGAAAATTTTAATTAACTTGTTGAAATAATGCAATCAACCTTATTCTCAAACTACATTTAAATCAATTTTTTGAAGTAACACACTCACCTTTTTCATAAAATGAACATATTTTGTTTTCACGAATCCACTCTCCAGAAACCTAAAACAAATCTTGAAAAAACTTGTTTAAGGCATCCATTCTCCCTAATCCTAAAAGAAAATTTTAATTAACTTCTTGAAATACTAAAAAAATCTAATCCTCAAACTACATTTAAATCAATTTTTTGAAGTAACACTCTCACCTTTTTCATAAAACTAACATATATTTTTTTTCAGGAATCCGCTCTCCAGAAACCTGAAACAAATCTTGAAAAAACTTGTTTAAGGCATCCATTCTCCCTAATCCTAAAAGAACATTTTAATTAACTTCTTGAAATACTAAAATAAATCTTATCCTCAAACTACATTTAAATCAATTTTTTGAAGTAACACTCTCACCTTTTTCATAAAACTAACATATATTTTTTTTCAGGAATCCACTCTCCAGAAACCTAAAACTAATCTTAAAAAACTTCTTTCAGGCATCCAATCTTCCTAATCCTAAACGAAAATTTTAATTAACTTGTTGAAATATTTCAATCACATTTATCATCAAACTACGTTTAAATCAATTTTTTGAAGTAACACTCTCACCTTTTTCATAGAACAAACATATTTTTTTTTCAGGAATCCTCTCTCCAGAAACCTGAAACAAATCTTGAAAAAACTTGTTTAAGGCATCCATTCTCCCTAATCCAAAAAGAACATTTTAATTAACTTTTTGAAATACTAAAAAAAATCTTATCCTCAAACTACATTTAAATCAATTTTTTGAAGTAACACTCTCACCTTTTTCATAAAACTAACATATATTTTTTTTCAGGAATCCACTCTCCAGAAACCTAAAACTAATCTTAAAAAACTTATTTCAAGCATTCCAATCTTCCTAATCCTAAACGAAAATTTTAATTAACTTGTTGAAATAATTCAATCACATTTATCCTCAAACTACGTTTAAATCAATTTTTTGAAGTAACACTCTCACCTTTTTCATAAAACTAACATATATTTTTTTTCAAGAATCCACTCTCCAGAAACCTGAAACAAATCTTGAAAAAACTTGTTTAAGGCATCCATTCTCCATAATCCTAAAAGAAAATTTTAATTAACTTCTTGAAATACTAAAATAAATCTTATCCTCAAACTACATTTAAATCAATTTTTTGAAGTAACACTCTCAACTTTTTCATAAAACTAACATATATTTTTTTTCAGGAATCCGCTCTCCAGAAACCTGAAACAAATCTTGAAAAAACTTGTTTAAGGCATCCATTCTCCCTAATCCTAAAAGAACATTTTAATTAACTTCTTGAAATACTAAAATAAATCTTATCCTCAAACTACATTTAAATCAATTTTTTGAAGTAACACTCTCACCTTTTTCATAAAACTAACATATATATTTTTTCAGGAATCCACTCTCCACAAACCTAAAACTAATCTTAAAAAACTTATTTCAAGCATTCCAATCTTCCTAATCCTAAACGAAAATTTTAATTAACTTGTTGAAATAATTCAATCACATTTATCCTCAAACTACGTTTAAATCAACTTTTTGAAGGAACACTCTCACCTTTTTCATAGAACAAACATATTTTTTTTTCAGGAATCCACTCTCCAGAAACCTGAAACAAATCTTGAAAAAACTTGTTTAAGGCATCCATTCTCCCTAATCCTAAAAGAAAATTTTAATTAACTTCTTGAAATACTAAAAAAAATCTTATCCTCAAACTACATTTAAATCAATTTTTTGAAGTAACACTCTCACCTTTTTCATAAAACTAACATATATATTTTTTCAGGAATCCACTCTCCAGAAACCTAAAACTAATCTTAAAAAACTTCTTTCAGGCACCCAATCTTCCTAATCCTAAACGAAAATTTTAATTAACTTGTTGAAATAATTCAATCACATTTATCCTCAAACTACTTTTAAATCAATTTTTTCAAGTAACACTCTCACCTTTTTCATAGAACAAACATATTTTTTTTTCAGGAATCCACTCTCCAGAAACCTGAAACAAATCTTGAAAAAACTTGTTTAAGGCATCCATTCTCCCTAATCCTAAAAGAAAATTTTAATTAACTTCTTGAAATACTAAAATAAATCTTATCCTCAAACTACATTTAAATCAATTTTTTGAAGTAACACTCTCACCTTTTTCATAAAACTAAGATATATTTTTTTTCAGGAATCCACTCTCCAGAAACCTAAAACTAATCTTAAAAAACTTCTTTCAGGCATCCAATCTTCCTAATCCTAAACGAAAATTTTAATTAACTTGTTGAAATAATTCAATCACATTTATCCTCAAACTACTTTTAAATCAATTTTTTCAAGTAACACTCTCACCTTTTTCATAGAACAAACATATTTTTTTTTCAGGAATCCACTCTCCAGAAACCTGAAACAAATCTTGAAAAAACGTGTTTAAGGCATCCATTCTCCCTAACCCTAAAAGAAAATTTTAATTAACTTCTTGAAATACTAAAATAAATCTTATCCTCAAACTACATTTAAATCAATTTTTTGAAGTAACACTCTCACCTTTTTCATAAAACTAACATATATTTTTTTTCAGGAATCCGCTCTCCAGAAACCTGAAACAAATCTTGAAAAAACTTGTTTAAGGCATCCATTCTCCCTAATCCTAAAAGAACATTTTAATTAACTTCTTGAAATACTAAAATAAATCTTATCCTCAAACTACATTTAAATCAATTTTTTGAAGTAACACTCGCACCTTTTTCATTAAACTAACATATATTTTTTTTCAGGAATCCACTCTCCAGAAACCTAAACCTAATCTAAAAAAACTTCTTTCAGGCATCCAATCTTCCTAATCCTAAACGAAAATTTTAATTAACTTGTTGAAATAATTCAATCACATTTATCCTCAAACTACTTTTAAATCAATTTTTTGAAGTAACACTCTCACCTTTTTCATAGAACAAACTTATTTTTTTTTCAGGAATCCACTCTCCATAAACCTGAAACTAATCTTGAAAAAACTTGTGTAAGGCATCCATTCTCCCTAATCCTAAAAGAAAATTTTAATTAACTTGTTGAAATAATGCAATCAACCTTATTCTCAAACTACATTTAAATCAATTTTTTGAAGTAACACACTCACCTTTTTCATAAAATGAACATATTTTGTTTTCACGAATCCACTCTCCAGAAACCTAAAACAAATCTTGAAAAAACTTGTTTAAGGCATCCATTCTCCCTAATCCTAAAAGAAAATTTTAATTAACTTCTTGAAATACTAAAAAAATCTAATCCTCAAACTACATTTAAATCAATTTTTTGAAGTAACACTCTCACCTTTTTCATAAAACTAACATATATTTTTTTTCAGGAATCCACTCTCCAGAAACCTAAAACTAATCTTAAAAAACTTATTTCAAGCATTCCAATCTTCCTAATCCTAAACGAAAATTTTAATTAACTTGTTGAAATAATTCAATCACATTTATCCTCAAACTACGTTTAAATCAACTTTTTGAAGTAACACTCTCACCTTTTTCATAGAAAAAACACATTTTTTTTTCAGGAATCCACTCTCCAGAAACCTGAAACAAATCTTGAAAAAACTTGTTTAAGGCATCCATTCTCCCTAATCCTAAAAGAAAATTTTAATTAACTTCTTGAAATACTAAAAAAAATCTTATCCTCAAACTACATTTAAATCAATTTTTTGAAGTAACACTCTCACCTTTTTCATAAAACTAAGATATATTTTTTTTCAGGAATCCACTCTCCAGAAACCTAAAACTAATCTTAAAAAACTTCTTTCAGGCATCCAATCTTCCTAATCCTAAACGAAAATTTTAATTAACTTGTTGAAATTATTCAATCACATTTATCCTCAAACTACTTTTAAATCAATTTTTTCAAGTAAAACTCTCACCTTTTTCAGAGAACAAACATATTTTTTTTTCAGGAATCCACTCTCCAGAAACCTGAAACAAATCTTGAAAAAACTTGTTTAAGGCATCCATTCTCCCTAATCCAAAAAGAAAATATTAATTAACTTCTTGAAATACTAAAATAAATCTTATCCTCAAACTACATTTAAATCAATTTTTTGAAGTAACACTCTCACCTTTTTCATAAAACTAACATATATTTTTTTTCAGGAATCCGCTCTCCAGAAACCTGAAACAAATCTTGAAAAAACTTGTTTAAGGCATCCATTCTCCCTAATCCTAAAAGAAAATTTGAATTAACTTCTTGAAATACTAAAATAAATCTTATCCTCAAACTACATTTAAATCAATTTTTTGAAGTAACACTCTCACCTTTTTCATAAAACTAATATATATTTTTTTTCAGGAATCCACTCTCCAGAAACCTAAAACTAATCTTAAAAAACTTCTTTCAGGCATCCAATCTTCCTAATCCTAAACGAAAATTTTAATTAACTTGTTGAAATAATTCAATCACATTTATCCTCAAACTACTTTTAAATCAATTTTTTCAAGTAACACTCTCACCTTTTTCATAGAACAAACATATTTTTTTTTTCAGGAATCCACTCTCCAGAAACCTGAAACAAATCTTGAAAAAACTTGTTTCAGGCATCCATTCTCCCTAATCCTAAAAGAAAATTTTAATTACCTTCTTGAAATATTAAAATAAATCTTATCGTCAAACTACATTTAAATCAATTTTTTGAAGTAACACTCTCACTTTTTTCATAAAACTAACATATATTTTTTTTCAGGAATCCGCTCTCCAGAAACCTGAAACAAATCTTGAAAAAACTTGTTTAAGGCATCCATTCTCCCTAATCCTAAAAGAAAATTTCAATTAACTTCTTGAAATACTAAAATAAATCTTATCCTCAAACTACATTTAAATCAATTTTTTGAAGTAACACTCTCACCTTTTTCATAAAACTAACATATATTTTTTTTCAGGAATCCGCTCTCCAGAAACCTGAAACAAATCTTGAAAAAACTTGTTTAAGGCATCCATTCTCCCTAATCCTAAAAGAACATTTTAATTAACTTCTTGAAATACTAAAATAAATCTTATCCTCAAACTACATTTAAATCAATTTTTTGAAGTAACACTCTCACCTTTTTCATAAAACTAACATATATTTTTTTTCAGGAATCCACTCTCCACAAACCTAAAACTAATCTTAAAAAACTTATTTCAAGCATTCCAATCTTCCTAATACTAAACGAAAATTTTAATTAACTTGTTGAAATATTTCAATCACATTTATCCTCAAACTACTTTTAAATCAATTTTTTGAAGTAACACTCTCACCTTTTTCATAGAACAAACATATATTTTTTTTCAGGAATCCTCTCTCTAGAAACCTGAAACAAATCTTGAAAAAACTTGTTTAAGGCATCCATTCTCCCTAATCCTAAAAGAACATTTTAATTAACTTTTTGAAATACTAAAAAAAATCTTATCCTCAAACTACATTTAAATCAATTTTTTGAAGTAACACTCTCACCTTTTTCATAAAACTAACATATATTTTTTTTCAGGAATCCACTCTCCAGAAACCTAAAACTAATCTTAAAAAACTTATTTCAAGCATTCCAATCTTCCTAATCCTAAACGAAAATTTTAATTAACTTGTTGAAATAATTCAATCACATTTATCCTCAAACTACGTTTAAATCAATTTTTTGAAGTAACACTCTCACCTTTTTCATAGAACAAACATATTTTTTTTCAGGAATCCACTCTCCATAAACTTGAAACAAATCTTGGAAAAACGTGTTTAAGGCATCCATTCTCCCTAATCCTAAAAGAAAATTTTAATTAACTTCTTGAAATACTAAAATAAATCTTATCCTCAAACTACATTTAAATCAATTTTTTGAAGTAACACTCTCACCTTTTTCATAAAACTAAGATATATTTTTTTTCAGGAATCCACTCTCCAGAAACCTAAAACTAATCTTAAAAAACTTCTTTCAGGCATCCAATCTTCCTAATCCTAAAAGAAAATTTTAATTAACTTGTTGAAATAATGCAATCAACCTTATTCTCAAACTACATTTAAATCAATTTTTTGAAGTAACACACTCACCTTTTTCATAAAATGAACATATTTTGTTTTCACGAATCCACTCTCCAGAAACCTAAAACAAATCTTGAAAAAACTTGTTTAAGGCATCCATTCTCCCTAATCCTAAAAGAAAATTTTAATTAACTTCTTGAAATACTAAAAAAATCTAATCCTCAAACTACATTTAAATCAATTTTTTGAAGTAACACTCTCACCTTTTTCATAAAACTAACATATATTTTTTTTCAGGAATCCGCTCTCCAGAAACCTGAAACAAATCTTGAAAAAACGTGTTTAAGGCATCCATTCTCCCTAATCCTAAAATAACATTTTAATTAACTTCTTGAAATACTAAAATAAGTCTTATCCTCAAACTACATTTAAATCAATTTTTTGAAGTAACACTCTCACCTTTTTCATAAAACTAACATATATTTTTTTTCAGGAATCCACTCTCCAGAAACCTAAAACTAATCTTAAAAAACTTCTTTCAGGCATCCATTCTCCCTAATCCAAAAAGAACATTTTAATTAACTTTTTGAAATACTAAAAAAAATCTTATCCTCAAACTACATTTAAATCAATTTTTTGAAGTAACACTCTCACCTTTTTCATAAAACTAACATATATTTTTTTTCAGGAATCCTCTCTCCAGAAACCTGAAACAAATCTTGAAAAAACTTGTTTAAGGCATCCATTCTCCCTAATCCAAAAAGAACATTTTAATTAACTTTTTGAAATACTAAAAAAAATCTTATCCTCAAACTACATTTAAATCAATTTTTTGAAGTAACACTCTCACCTTTTTCATAAAACTAACATATATTTTTTTTCAGGAATCCACTCTCCAGAAACCTAAAACTAATCTTAAAAAACTTATTTCAAGCATTCCAATCTTCCTAATCCTAAACGAAAATTTGAATTAACTTGTTGAAATAATTCAATCACATTTATCCTCAAACTACGTTTAAATCAATTTTTTGAAGTAACACTCTCACCTTTTTCATAAAACTAACAAATATTTTTTTTCAAGAATCTACTCTCCAGAAACCTGAAACAAATCTTGAAAAAACTTGTTTAAGGCATCCATTCTCCATAATCCTAAAAGAAAATTTTAATTAACTTCTTGAAATACTAAAATAAATCTTATCCTCAAACTACATTTAAATCAATTTTTTGAAGTAACACTCTCAACTTTTTCATAAAACTAACATATATTTTTTTTCAGGAATCCGCTCTCCAGAAACCTAAAACTAATCTTAAAAAACTTCTTTCAGGCATCCAATCTTCCTAATCCTAAAAGAAAATTTTAATTAACTTGTTGAAATAATGCAATCAACCTTATTCTCAAACTACATTTAAATCAATTTTTTGAAGTAACACACTCACCTTTTTCATAAAATGAACATATTTTGTTTTCACGAATCCACTCTCCAGAAACCTAAAACAAATCTTGAAAAAACTTGTTTAAGGCATCCATTCTCCCTAATCCTAAAAGAAAATTTTAATTAACTTCTTGAAATACTAAAAAAATCTAATCCTCAAACTACATTTAAATCAATTTTTTGAAGTAACACTCTCACCTTTTTCATAAAACTAACATATATTTTTTTTCAGGAATCCGCTCTCCAGAAACCTGAAACAAATCTTGAAAAAACTTGTTTAAGGCATCCATTCTCCCTAATCCTAAAAGAACATTTTAATTAACTTCTTGAAATACTAAAATAAATCTTATCCTCAAACTACATTTAAATCAATTTTTTGAAGTAACACTCTCACCTTTTTCATAAAACTAACATATATTTTGTTTCAGGAATCCGCTCTCCAGAAACCTGAAACAAATCTTGAAAAAACTTGTTTAAGGCATCCATTCTCCCTAATCCTAAAAGAAAATTTTAATTAACTTCTTGAAATACTAAAATAAATCTTATCCTCAAACTACATTTAAATCAATTTTTTGAAGTAACACTCTCACCTTTTTCATAAAACTAACATATATTTTTTTTCAGGAATCCGCTCTCCAGAAACCTGAAACAAATCTTGAAAACACTTGTTTAAGACATCCATTCTCCCTAATCCTAAAAGAACATTTTAATTAACTTCTTGAAATACTAAAATAAATCTTATCCTCAAACTACATTTAAATACATTTTTTGAAGTAACACTCGCACCTTTTTCATTAAACTAACATATATTTTTTTTCAGGAATCCACTCTCCAGAAACCTAAAACTAATCTAAAAAAACTTCTTTCAGGCATCCAATCTTCCTAATCCTAAATGAAAATTTTAATTAACTTGTTGAAATAATTCAATCACATTTATCCTCAAACTACTTTTAAATCAATTTTTTGAAGTAACACTCTCACCTTTTTCATAAAACAAACGTATTTTTTTTTCAGGAATCCACTCTCCATAAACCTGAAACTAATCTTGAAAAAACTTGTGTAAGGCATCCATTCTCCCTAATCCTAAAAGAAAATTTTAATTAACTTGTTGAAATAATGCAATCAACCTTATTCTCAAACTACATTTAAATCAATTTTTTGAAGTAACACACTCACCTTTTTCATAAAATGAACATATTTTGTTTTCACGAATCCACTCTCCAGAAACCTAAAACAAATCTTGAAAAAACTTGTTTAAGGCATCCATTCTCCCTAATCCTAAAAGAAAATTTTAATTAACTTCTTGAAATACTAAAAAAATCTAATCCTCAAACTACATTTAAATCAATTTTTTGAAGTAACACTCTCACCTTTTTCATAAAACTAACATATATATTTTTTCAGGAATCCACTCTCCAGAAACCTAAAACTAATCTTAAAAAACTTATTTCAAGCATTCCAATCTTCCTAATCCTAAACGAAAATTTTAATTAACTTGTTGAAATAATTCAATCACATTTATCCTACAACTACGTTTAAATCAACTTTTTGAAGTAACACTCTCACCTTTTTCATAGAAAAAACATATTTTTTTTTCAGGAATCCACTCTCCAGAAACCTGAAACAAATCTTGAAAAAACTTGTTTAAGGCATCCATTCTCCCTAATCCTAAAAGAAAATTTTAATTAACTTCTTGAAATACTAAAAAAAATCTTATCCTCAAACTACATTTAAATCAATTTTTTGAAGTAACACTCTCACCTTTTTCATAAAACTAACATAAAATTTTTTTTTCAGGAATCCGCTCTCCAGAAACCTGAAACAAATTTTGAAAATCTTGTTTAAGGCATCCATTCTCCCTAATCCTAAAAGAAAATTTGAATTAACTTCTTGAAATACTAAAATACATCTTATCCTCAAACTACATTTAAATCAATTTTTTGAAGTAACACTCTCACCTTTTTCATAAAACTAAGATATATTTTTTTTCAGGAATCCACTCTCCAGAAACCTAAAACTAATCTTAAAAAACTTCTTTCAGGCATCCAATCTTCCTAATCCTAAACGAAAATTTTAATTAACTTGTTGAAATAATTCAATCACATTTATCCTCAAACTACTTTTAAATCAATTTTTTCAAGTAACACTCTCACCTTTTTCATAGAACAAACATATTTTTTTTTCAGGAATCCACTCTCCAGAAACCTGAAACAAATCTTGAAAAAAACCTGTTTAAGGCATCCATTCTCCCTAATCCTAAAAGAAAATTTTAATTAACTTCTTGAAATACTAAAATAAATCTTATCCTCAAACTACATTTAAATCAATTTTTTGAAGTAACACTCTCACCTTTTTCATAAAACTAAGATATATTTTTTTTCAGGAATCCACTCTCCAGAAACCTAAAACTAATCTTAAAAAACTTCTTTCAGGCATCCAATCTTCCTAATCCTAAACGAAAATTTTAATTAACTTGTTGAAATAATTCAATCACATTTATCCTCAAACTACTTTTAAATCAATTTTTTCAAGTAACACTCTCACCTTTTTCATAGAACAAACATATGTTTTTTTTCAGGAATCCACTCTCCAGAAACCTGAAACAAATCTTGAAAAAACTTGTTTAAGGCATCCGTTCTCCCTAATCCTAAAAGAAAATTTTAATTATCTTCTTGAAATACTAAAATAAATCTTATCCTCAAACTACATTTAAATCAATTTTTTGAAGTAACACTCTCACCTTTTTCATAAAACTAACATATATATTTTTTCAGGAACCCGCTCTCCAGAAACCTGAAACAAATCTTGAAAAAACTTGTTTAAGGCATCCATTCTCCCTAATCCTAAAAGAACATTTTATTTAACTTCTTGAAATACTAAAATAAATCTTATCCTCAAACTACATTTAAATCAATTTTTTGAAGTACCACTCGCACCTTTTTCATTAAACTAACATATATTTTTTTTCAGGAATCCACTCTCCAGAAACCTAAAACTAATCTAAAAAAACTTCTTTCAGGCATCCAATCTTCCTAATCCTAAACGAAAATTTTAATTAACTTGTTGAAATAATTCAATCACATTTATCCTGAAACTACTTTTAAATCAATTTTTTGAAGTAACACTCTCACCTTTTTCATAGAACAAACTTATTTTTTTTTCAGGAATCCACTCTCCATAAACCTGAAACTAATCTTGAAAAAACTTGTGTAAGGCATCCATTCTCCCTAATCCTAAAAGAAAATTTTAATTAACTTGTTGAAATAATGCAATCAACCTTATTCTCAAACTACATTTAAATCAATTTTTTGAAGTAACACACTCACCTTTTTCATAAAATGAACATATTTTGTTTTCACGAATCCACTCTCCAGAAACCTAAAACAAATCTTGAAAAAACTTGTTTAAGGCATCCATTCTCCCTAATCCTAAAAGAAAATTTTAATTAACTTCTTGAAATACTAAAAAAATCTAATCCTCAAACTACATTTAAATCAATTTTTTGAAGTAACACTCTCACCTTTTTCATGGAACAAACATATTTTTTTTTCAGGAATCCACTCTCCAGAAACCTGAAACAAATCTTGAAAAAACTTGTTTAAGGCATCCATTCTCCCTAATCCTAAAAGAAAATTTTAATTAACTTCTTGAAATACTAAAAAAAATCTTATCCTCAAACTACATTTAAATCAATTTTTTGAAGTAACACTCTCACCTTTTTCATAAAACTAACATATATTTTTTTTCAGGAATCCACTCTCCAGAAACCTAAAACTAATCTTAAAAAACTTCTTTCAGGCATCCAATCTTCCTAATCCTAAACGAAAATTTTAATTAACTTGTTGAAATAATTCAATCACATTTATCCTCAAACTACTTTTAAATCAATTTTTTGAAGTAACACTCTCACCTTTTTCATAGAACAAACTTATTTTTTTTTCAGGAATCCACTCTCCATAAACCTGAAACTAATATTGAAAAAACTTGTGTAAGGCATCCATTCTCCTAATCCTAAAAGAAAATGTTAATTAACTTGTTGAAATAATGCAATCAACCTTATTCTCAAACTACATTTAAATCAATTTTTTGAAGTAACACACTCACCTTTTTCATAAAATGAACATATTTTGTTTTCACGAATCCACTCTCCAGAAACCTAAAACAAATCTTGAAAAAACTTCTTTAAGGCATCCATTCTCCCTAATCCTAAAAGAAAATGTTAATTAACTTCTTGAAATACTAAAAAAATCTAATCCTCAAACTACATTTAAATCAATTTTTTGAAGTAACACTCTCACCTTTTTCATAAAACTAACATATATTTTTTTTCAGGAATCCACTCTCCAGAAACCTAAAACTAATCTTAAAAAACTTATTTCAAGCATTCCAATCTTCCTAATCCTAAACGAAAATTTTAATTAACTTGTTGAAATAATTCAATCACATTTATCCTCAAACTACTTTTAAATCAATTTTTTCAAGTAACACTCTCACCTTTTTCATAGAACAAACATATTTTTTTTTCAGGAATCCACTTTCCAGAAACCTGAAACAAATCTTGAAAAAACTTGTTTAAGGCATCCATTCTCCCTAATCCTAAAAGAAAATTTTAATTAACTTCTTGAAATACTAAAAAAAATCTTATCCTCAAACTACATTTAAATCAATTTTTTGAAGTAACACTCTCACCTTTTTCATAAAACTAACATATATTTTTTTTCAGGAATCCACTCTCCAGAAACCTAAAACTAATCTTAAAAAACTTCTTTCAGGCATCCAATCTTCCTAATCCTAAACGAAAATTTTAATTAACTTGTTGAAATAATTCAATCACATTTATCCTCAAACTACTTTTAAATCAATTTTTTCAAGTAACACTCTCACCTTTTTCATAGAACAAACATATTTTTTTTTCAGGAATCCACTCTCCAGAAACCTGAAACAAATCTTGAAAAAACTTGTTTAAGGCATCCATTCTCCCTAATCCTAAAAGAAAATTTTAATTAACTTCTTCAAATACTAAAATAAATCTTATCCTCAAACTACATTTAAATCAATTTTTTGAAGTAACACTCTCACCTTTTTCATAAAACTAACATATATTTTTTTTCAGGAATCCGCTCTCCAGAAACCTGAAACAAATCTTGAAAAAACTTGTTTAAGGCATCCATTCTCCCTAATCCTAAAAGAACATTTTAATTAACTTCTTGAAATACTAAAATAAATCTTATCCTCAAACTACATTTAAATCAATTTTTTGAAGTAACACTCGCACCTTTTTCATTAAACTAACATATATTTTTTTTCAGGAATCCACTCTCCAGAAACCTAAAACTAATCTAAAAAAACTTCTTTCAGGCATCCAATCTTCCTAATCCTAAACGAAAATTTTAATTAACTTGTTGAAATAATTCAATCACATTTATCCTCAAACTACTTTTAAATCAATTTTTTGAAGTAACACTCTCACCTTTTTCATAGAACAAACTTATTTTTTTTTCAGGAATCCACTCTCCATAAACCTGAAACTAATCTTGAAAAAACTTGTGTAAGGCATCCATTCTCCTAATCCTAAAAGAAAATTTTAATTAACTTGTTGAAATAATGCAATCAACCTTATTCTCAAACTACATTTAAATCAATTTTTTAAAGTAACACACTCACCTTTGTCATAAAATGAACATATTTTGTTTTCACGAATCCACTCTCCAGAAACCTAAAACAAATCTTGAAAAAACTTCTTTAAGGCATCCATTCTCCCTAATCCTAAAAGAAAATGTTAATTAACTTCTTGAAATACTAAAAAAATCTAATCCTCAAACTACATTTACATCAATTTTTTGAAGTAACACTCTCACCTTTTTCATAAAACTAACATATATTTTTTTTCAGGAATCCACTCTCCAGAAACCTAAAACTAATCTTAAAAAACGTATTTCAAGCATTCCAATCTTCCTAATCCTAAACGAAAATTTTAATTAACTTGTTGAAATAATTCAATCACATTTATCCTCAAACTACGTTTAAATCAATTTTTTGAAGTAACACTCTCACCTTTTTCATAGAACAAACATATTTTTTTTTCAGGAATCCACTCTCCAGAAACCTGAAACAAATCTTGAAAAAACTTGTTTAAGGCATCCATTCTCCCTAATCCTAAAAGAAAATTTTAATTAACTTCTTGAAATACTAAAAAAAATCTTATCCTCAAACTACATTTAAATCAATTTTTTGAAGTAACACTCTCACCTTTTTCATAAAACTAACATATATTTTTTTTCAGGAATCCACTCTCCAGAAACCTAAAACTAATCTTAAAAAACTTCTTTCAGGCACCCAATCTTCCTAATCCTAAACGAAAATTTTAACTAACTTGTTGAAATAATTCAATCACATTTATCCTCGAACTACTTTTAAATCAATTTTTTCAAGTAACACTCTCACCTTTTTCATAAACAAACATATTTTTTTTTCAGGAATCCACTCTCCAGAAACCTGAAACAAATCTTGAAAAAACTTGTTTAAGGCATCCATTCTCCCTAATCCTAAAAGAAAATTTTAATTAACTTCTTGAAATACTAAAATAAATCTTATCCTCAAACTACATTTAAATCAATTTTTTGAAGTAACACTCTCACCTTTTTCATAAAACTAAGATATATTTTTTTTCAGGAATCCGCTCTCCAGAAACCTGAAACAAATCTTGAAAAAACTTGTTTAAGGCATCCATTCTCCATAATCCTAAAAGAAAATTTGAACTAACTTCTTGAAATACTAAAATAAATCTTATCCTCAAACTACATTTAAATCAATTTTTTGAAGTAACACTCTCACCTTTTTCATAAAACTAACATATATTTTTTTTCAGGAATCCACTCTCCAGAAACCTAAAACTAATCTTAAAAAACTTCTTTCAGGCATCCAATCTTCCTAATCCTAAACGAAAATTTTAATTAACTTGTTGAAATAATTCAATCACATTTATCCTCAAACTACTTTTAAATCAATTTTTTCAAGTAACACTCTCACCTTTTTCATAGAACAAACATATTTTTTTTTCAGGAATCCACTCTCCAGAAACCTGAAACAAATCTTGAAAAAACCTGTTTAAGGCATCCATTCTCCCTAATCCTAAAAGAAAATTTTAATTAACTTCTTGAAATACTAAAATAAATCTTATCCTCAAACTACATTTAAATCAATTTTTTGAAGTAACACTCTCACCTTTTTCATAAAACTAAGATATATTTTTTTTCCGGAATCCACTCTCCAGAAACCTAAAACTAATCTTAAAAAACTTCTTTCAGGCATCCAATCTTCCTAATCCTAAACGAAAATTTTAATTAACTTGTTGAAATAATTCAATCACATTTATCCTCAAACTACTTTTAAATCAATTTTTTCAAGTAACACTCTCACCTTTTTCATAGAACAAACATATTTTTTTTTCAGGAATCCACTCTCCAGAAACCTGAAACAAATCTTGAAAAAACTTGTTTAAGGCATCCATTCTCCCTAATCCTAAAAGAAAATTTTAATTAACTTCTTGAAATACTAAAATAAATCTTATCCTCAAACTACATTTAAATCAAATTTTTGAAGTAACACTCTCACCTTTTTCATAAAACTAACATATACTTTTTTTTCAGGAATCCGCTCTCCAGAAACCTGAAACAAATCTTGAAAAAACTTGTTTAAGGCATCCATTCTCCCTAATCCTAAAAGAAAATTTTAATTAACTTCTTGAAATACTAAAAATAAATCTTATCCTCAAACTACTTTTAAATCAATTTTTTGAAGTAACACTCTCACCTTTTTCATAAAACTAACATATAGTTTTTTTTCAGGAATCCGCTCTCCAGAAACCTGAAACAAATCTTGAAAAAACTTGTTTAAGGCATCCATTCTCCCTAATCCTAAAAGAACATTTTAATTAACTTCTTGAAATACTAAAATAAATCTTATCCTCAAACTACATTTAAATCAATTTTTTGAAGTAACACTCTCACCTTTTTCATAAAACTAACATATATTTTTTTTCAGGAATCCACTCTCCAGAAACCTAAAATTAATCTTAAAAAACTTCTTTCAGGCATCCAATCTTCCTAATCCTAAACGAAAATTTTAATTAACTTGTTGAACATATTCAATCACATTTATCCTCAAACTACTTTTAAATCAATTTTTTCAAGTAACACTCTCACCTTTTTCATAGAACAAACATATTTTTTTTTCAGGAATCCACTCTCCAGAAACCTGAAACAAATCTTGAAAAAACTTGTTTAAGGCATTCATTCTCCCTAATCCTAAAAGAAAATGTTAATTAACTGCTTGAAATACTAAAAAAAATCTTATCCTCAAACTACATTTAAATCAATTTTTTGAAGTAACACTCTCACCTTTTTCATAAAACTAACATATATTTTTTTTCAGGAATCCACTCTCCACAAACCTAAAACTAATCTTAAAAAACTTATTTCAAGCATTCCAATCTTCCTAATACTAAACGAAAATTTTAATTAACTTGTTGAAATATTTCAATCACATTTATCCTCAAACTACGTTTAAATCAATTTTTTGAAGTAACACTCTCACCTTTTTCATAGAACAAACATATTTTTTTTTCAGGAATCCTCTCTCCAGAAACCTGAAACAAATCTTGAAAAAACTTGTTAAAGGCATCCATTCTCCCTAATCCTAAAAGAACATTTTAATTAACTTTTTGAAATACTAAAAAAAATCTTATCCTCAAACTACATTTAAATAAATTTTTTGAAGTAACACTCTCACCTTTTTCATAAAACTAACATATATTTTTTTCAGGAATCCACTCTCCAGAAACCTAAAACTAATCTTAAAAAACTTATTTCAAGCATTCCAATCTTCCTAATCCTAAACGAAAATTTTAATTAACTTGTTGAAATAATTCAATCACATTTATCCTCAAACTACGTTTAAATCAATTTTTTGAAGTAACACTCTCACCTTTTTCATAGAACAAACATATTTTTTTTTCAGGAATCCACTCTCCATAAACTTGAAACAAATCTTGAAAAAACTTGTTTAAGGCATCCATTCTCCCTAATCCTAAAAGAAAATTTTAATTAACTTCTTGAAATACTAAAATAAATCTTATCCTCAAACTACATTTAAATCAATTTTTTGAAGTAACACTCTCACCTTTTTCATAAAACTAAGATATATATTTTTTCAGGAATCCACTCTCCAGAAACCTAAAACTAATCTTAAAAAACTTCTTTCAGGCATCCAATCTTCCTAATCCTAAACGAAAATTTTAATTAACTTGTTGAAATAATTCAATCACATTTATCCTCAAACTACTTTTAAATCAATTTTTTCAAGTAACACTCTCACCTTTTTCATAGAACAAACATATTTTTTTTCAGGAATCCACTCTCCAGAAACCTGAAACAAATCTTGAAAAAACTTGTTTAAGGCATCCATTCTCCCTAATCCTAATAGAAAATTTTAATTAACTTCTTGCAATACTAAAATAAATCTTATCCTCAAACTACATTTAAATCAATTTTTTGAAGTAACACTCTCACCTTTTTCATAAAACTAACATATATTTTTTTTCAGGAATCCGCTCTCCAGAAACCTGAAACAAATCTTGAAAAAACTTGTTTAAGGCATCCATTCTCCCTAATCCTAAAAAAAAATTTGAATTAACTTCTTGAAATACTAAAATAAATCTTATCCTCAAACTACATTTAAATCAATTTTTTGAAGTAACACTCTCACCTTTTTCATAAAACTAAGATATATATTTTTTCAGGAATCCACTCTCCAGAAACCTAAAACTAATCTTAAAAAACTTCTTTCAGGCATCCAATCTTCCTAATCCTAAACGAAAATTTTAATTAACTTGTATAAATAATTCAATCACATTTATCCTCAAACTACTTTTAAATCAATTTTTTCAAGTAACACTCTCACCTTTTTCATAGAACAAACATATTTTTTTTTCAGGAATCCACTCTCCAGAAACCTGAAACAAATCTTGAAAAAACTTGTTTCAGGCATCCATTCTCCCTAATCCTAAAAGAAAATTTTAATTAACTTCTTGAAATACTAAAAATAAATCTTATCCTCAAACTACTTTTAAATCAATTTTTTGAAGTAACACTCTCACCTTTTTCATAAAACTAACATATAGTTTTTTTTCAGGAATCCGCTCTCCAGAAACCTGAAACAAATCTTGAAAAAACTTGTTTAAGGCATCCATTCTCCCTAATCCTAAAAGAACATTTTAATTAACTTCTTGAAATACTAAAATAAATCTTATCCTCAAACTACATTTAAATCAATTTTTTGAAGTAACACTCTCACCTTTTTCATAAAACTAACATATATTTTTTTTCAAGAATCCACTCTCCAGAAACCTGAAACAAATCTTGAAAAAACTTGTTTAAGGCATCCATTCTCCCTAATCCTAAAAGAAAATTTTAATTAACTTCTTGAAATACTAAAAATAAATCTAATCCTCAAACTACTTTTAAATCAATTTTTTGAAGTAACACTCTCACCTTTTTCATAAAACTAACATATAGTTTTTTTTCAGGAATCCGCTCTCCAGAAACCTGAAACAAATCTTGAAAAAACTTGTTTAAGGCATCCATTCTCCCTAATCCTAAAAGAACATTTTAATTAACTTCTTGAAATACTAAAATAAATCTTATCCTCAAACTACATTTAAATCAATTTTTTGAAGTAACACTCTCACCTTTTTCATAAAACTAACATATATTTTTTTTCAGGAATCCACTCTCCAGAAACCTTAAACTAATCTTAAAAAACTTCTTTCAGGCATCCAATCTTCCTAATCCTAAACGAAAATTTTAATTAACTTGTTGAAATTATTCAATCACATTTATCCTCAAACTACTTTTAAATCAATTTTTTGAAGTAACACTCTCACCTTTTTCATAGAACAAACATATTTTTTTTTCTGGAATCCACTCTCCAGAAACCTGAAACAAATCTTGAAAAAACTTGTTTAAGGCATCCATTCTCCCTAATCCTAAAAGAAAATTTTAATTAACTTCTTGAAATACTAAAAAAAATCTTATCCTCAAACTACATTTAAATCAATTTTTTGAAGTAACACTCTCACCTTTTTCATAAAACTAACATATATTTTTTTTCAGGAATCCACTCTCCAGAAACCTAAAACTAATCTTAAAAAACTTCTTTCAGGCATCCAATCTTCCTAATCCTAAACGAAAATTTTAATTAACTTGTTGAAATAATTCAATCACATTTATCCTCAAACTACTTTTAAATCAATTTTTTCAAGTAACACTCTCACCTTTTTCATAGAACAAACATATTTTTTTTTCAGGAATCCACTCTCCAGAAACCTGAAACAAATCTTGAAAAAACTTGTTTAAGGCATCCATTCTCCCTAATCCTAAAAGAAAATTTTAATTAACTTCTTGAAATACTAAAATAAATCTTATCCTCAAACTACATTTAAATCAATTTTTTGAAGTAACACTCTCACCTTTTTCATAAAACTAACATATATTTTTTTTCAGGAATCCACTCTCCAGAAACCTAAAACTAATCTTAAAAAACTTCTTTCAGGCATCCAATCTTCCTAATCCTAAACGAAAATTTTAATTAACTTGTTGAAATTATTCAATCACATTTATCCTCAAACTACTTTTAAATCAATTTTTTCAAGTAACACTCTCACCTTTTTCATAGAACAAACATATTTTTTTTTCAGGAATCCACTCTCCAGAAACCTGAAACAAATCTTGAAAAAACTTGTTTAAGGCATCCATTCTCCCTAATCCTAAAAGAAAATTTTAATTAACTGCTTGAAATACTAAAAAAAATCTTATCCTCAAACTACATTTAAATCAATTTTTTGAAGTAACACGCTCACCTTTTTCATAAAAATAACATATATTTTTTTTCAGGAATCCACTCTCCAGAAACCTAAAACTAATCTTAAAAAACTTATTTCAAGCATTCCAATCTTCCTAATACTAAACGAAAATTTTAATTAACTTGTTGAAATATTTCAATCACATTTATTTCAAACTACGTTTAAATCAATTTTTTCAAGTAACACTCTCACCTTTTTCATAGAACAAACATATTTTTTTTTCAGGAATCCACTCTCCAGAAACCTGAAACAAATCTTGAAAAAACTTGTTTAAGGCATCCATTCTCCCTAATCCTAAAAGAAAATTTTAATTAACTTCTTGAAATACTAAAATAAATCTTATCCTCAAACTACATTTAAATCAATTTTTTTGAAGTAACACTCTCACCTTTTTCATAAAACTAAGATATATTTTTTTTCAGGAATCCACTCTCCAGAAACCTAAAACTAATCTTAAAAAACTTCTTTCAGGCATCCAATCTTCCTAATCCTAAACGAAAATTTTAATTAACTTGTTGAAATAATTCAATCACATTTATCCTCAAACTACTTTTAAATCAATTTTTTCAAGTCACACTCTCACCATTTTCATAGAACAAACATATTTTTTTTTCAGGAATCCACTCTCCAGAAACCTGAAACAAATCTTGAAAAAACTTGTTTAAGGCATCCATTCTCCCTAATCCTAATAGAAAATTTTAATTAACTTCTTGAAATACTAAAATAAATCTTATCCTCAAACTACATTTAAATCAATTTTTTGAAGTCACACTCTCACCTTTTTCATAAAACTAACATATATTTTTTTTCAGGAATCCGCTCTCCAGAAACCTGAAACAAATCATGAAAAAACTTGTTTAAGGCATCCATTCTCCCTAATCCTAAAAGAACATTTTAATTAACTTGTTGAAATAATGCAATCAACCTTATTCTCAAACTACATTTAAATCAATTTTTTGAAGTAACACACTCACCTTTTTCATAAAATGAACATATTTTGTTTTCACGAATCCACTCTCCAGAAACCTAAAACAAATCTTGAAAAAACTTAAGGCATCCATTCTCCCTAATCCTAAAAGAAAATGTTAATTAACTTCTTGAAATACTAAAAAAATCTAATCCTCAAACTACATTTAAATCAATTTTTTGAAGTAACACTCTCACCTTTTTCATAAAACTAACATATATTTTTTTTCAGGAATCCACTCTCCAGAAACCTAAAACTAATCTTAAAAAACTTATTTCAAGCATTCCAATCTTCCTAATCCTAAACGAAAATTTTAATTAACTTGTTGAAATATTCAATCACATTTATCCTCAAACTACGTTTAAATCAATTTTTTCAAGTAACACTCTCACCTTTTTCATAGAACAAACATATTTTTTTTTCAGGAATCCACTCTCCAGAAACCTGAAACAAATCTTGAAAAAACTTGTTTAAGGCATCCATTCTCCCTAATCCTAAAAGAAAATTTTAATTAACTTCTTGAAATACTAAAAAAAATCTTATCCTCAAACTACATTTAAATCAATTTTTTGAAGTAACACTCTCACCTTTTTCATAAAACTAACATATATTTTTTTTCAGGAATCCACTCTCCAGAAACCTAAAACTAATCTTAAAAAACTTCTTTCAGGCACCCAATCTTCCTAATCCTAAACGAAAATTTTAATTAACTTGTTGAAATAATTCAATCACATTTATCCTCAAACTACTTTTAAATCAATTTTTTCAAGTAACACTCTCACCTTTTTCATAGAACAAACATATTTTTTTTTCAGGAATCCACTCTCCAGAAACCTGAAACAAATCTTGAAAAAACTTGTTTAAGGCATCCATTCTCCCTAATCCTAAAAGAAAATTTTAATTAACTTCTTGAAATACTAAAATAAATCTTATCCTCAAACTACATTTAAATCAATTTTTTGAAGTAACACTCTCACCTTTTTCATAAAACTAAGATATATTTTTTTTCAGGAATCCACTCTCCAGAAACCTAAAACTAATCTTAAAAAACTTCTTTCAGGCATCCAATCTTCCTAATCCTAAACGAAAATTTTAATTAACTTGTTGAAATAATTCAATCACATTTATCCTCAAACTACTTTTAAATCAATTTTTTCAAGTCACACTCTCACCATTTTCATAGAACAAACATATTTTTTTTTCAGGAATCCACTCTCCAGAAACCTGAAACAAATCTTGAAAAAACTTGTTTAAGGCATCCATTCTCCCTAATCCTAATAGAAAATTTTAATTAACTTCTTGAAATACTAAAATAAATCTTATCCTCAAACTACATTTAAATCAATTTTTTTGAAGTAACACTCTCACCTTTTTCATAAAACTAAGATATATTTTTTTTCAGGAATCCGCTCTCCAGAAACCTGAAACAAATCGTGAAAAAACTTGTTTAAGGCATCCATTCTCCCTAATCCTAATAGAAAATTTTAATTAACTTCTTGAAATACTAAAAAAATCTAATCCTCAAACTACATTTAAATCAATTTTTTGAAGTAACACTCTCACCTTTTTCATAAAACTAACATATATTTTTTTTCAGGAATCCACTCTCCAGAAACCTAAAACTAATCTTAAAAAACTTATTTCAAGCATTCCAATCTTCCTAATCCTAAACGAAAATTTTAATTAACTTGTTGAAATATTCAATCACATTTATCCTCAAACTACGTTTAAATCAATTTTTTCAAGTAACACTCTCACCTTTTTCATAGAACAAACATATTTTTTTTTCAGGAATCCACTCTCCAGAAACCTGAAACAAATCTTGAAAAAACTTGTTTAAGGCATCCATTCTCCCTAATCCTAAAAGAAAATTTTAATTAACTTCTTGAAATACTAAAAAAAATCTTATCCTCAAACTACATTTAAATCAATTTTTTGAAGTAACACTCTCACCTTTTTCATAAAACTAACATATATTTTTTTTCAGGAATCCACTCTCCAGAAACCTAAAACTAATCTTAAAAAACTTCTTTCAGGCACCCAATCTTCCTAATCCTAAACGAAAATTTTAATTAACTTGTTGAAATAATTCAATCACATTTATCCTCAAACTACTTTTAAATCAATTTTTTCAAGTAACACTCTCACCTTTTTCATAGAACAAACATATTTTTTTTTCAGGAATCCACTCTCCAGAAACCTGAAACAAATCTTGAAAAAACTTGTTTAAGGCATCCATTCTCCCTAATCCTAAAAGAAAATTTTAATTAACTTCTTGAAATACTAAAATAAATCTTATCCTCAAACTACATTTAAATCAATTTTTTGAAGTAACACTCTCACCTTTTTCATAAAACTAAGATATATTTTTTTTCAGGAATCCACTCTCCAGAAACCTAAAACTAATCTTAAAAAACTTCTTTCAGGCATCCAATCTTCCTAATACTAAACGAAAATTTTAATTAACTTGTTGAAATATTTCAATCACATTTATTTCAAACTACGTTTAAATCAATTTTTTCAAGTAACACTCTCACCTTTTTCATAGAACAAACATATTTTTTTTTCAGGAATCCACTCTCCAGAAACCTGAAACAAATCTTGAAAAAACTTGTTTAAGGCATCCATTCTCCCTAATCCTAAAAGAAAATTTTAATTAACTTCTTGAAATACTAAAATAAATCTTATCCTCAAACTACATTTAAATCAATTTTTTTGAAGTAACACTCTCACCTTTTTCATAAAACTAAGATATATTTTTTTTCAGGAATCCACTCTCCAGAAACCTAAAACTAATCTTAAAAAACTTCTTTCAGGCATCCAATCTTCCTAATCCTAAACGAAAATTTTAATTAACTTGTTGAAATAATTCAATCACATTTATCCTCAAACTACTTTTAAATCAATTTTTTCAAGTCACACTCTCACCATTTTCATAGAACAAACATATTTTTTTTTCAGGAATCCACTCTCCAGAAACCTGAAACAAATCTTGAAAAAACTTGTTTAAGGCATCCATTCTCCCTAATCCTAATAGAAAATTTTAATTAACTTCTTGAAATACTAAAATAAATCTTATCCTCAAACTACATTTAAATCAATTTTTTGAAGTCACACTCTCACCTTTTTCATAAAACTAACATATATTTTTTTTCAGGAATCCGCTCTCCAGAAACCTGAAACAAATCGTGAAAAAACTTGTTTAAGGCATCCATTCTCCCTAATCCTAAAAGAACATTTTAATTAACTTGTTGAAATAATGCAATCAACCTTATTCTCGAACTACATTTAAATCAATTTTTTGAAGTAACACACTCACCTTTTTCATAAAATGAACATATTTTGTTTTCACGAATCCACTCTCCAGAAACCTAAAACAAATCTTGAAAAAACTTAAGGCATCCATTCTCCCTAATCCTAAAAGAAAATGTTAATTAACTTCTTGAAATACTAAAAAAATCTAATCCTCAAACTACATTTAAATCAATTTTTTGAAGTAACACTCTCACCTTTTTCATAAAACTAACATATATTTTTTTTCAGGAATCCACTCTCCAGAAACCTAAAACTAATCTTAAAAAACTTATTTCAAGCATTCCAATCTTCCTAATCCTAAACGAAAATTTTAATTAACTTGTTGAAATATTCAATCACATTTATCCTCAAACTACGTTTAAATCAATTTTTTCAAGTAACACTCTCACCTTTTTCATAGAACAAACATATTTTTTTTTCAGGAATCCACTCTCCAGAAACCTGAAACAAATCTTGAAAAAACTTGTTTAAGGCATCCATTCTCCCTAATCCTAAAAGAAAATTTTAATTAACTTCTTGAAATACTAAAAAAAATCTTATCCTCAAACTACATTTAAATCAATTTTTTGAAGTAACACTCTCACCTTTTTCATAAAACTAACATATATTTTTTTTCAGGAATCCACTCTCCAGAAACCTAAAACTAATCTTAAAAAACTTCTTTCAGGCACCCAATCTTCCTAATCCTAAACGAAAATTTTAATTAACTTGTTGAAATAATTCAATCACATTTATCCTCAAACTACTTTTAAATCAATTTTTTCAAGTAACACTCTCACCTTTTTCATAGAACAAACATATTTTTTTTTCAGGAATCCACTCTCCAGAAACCTGAAACAAATCTTGAAAAAACTTGTTTAAGGCATCCATTCTCCCTAATCCTAAAAGAAAATTTTAATTAACTTCTTGAAATACTAAAATAAATCTTATCCTCAAACTACATTTAAATCAATTTTTTGAAGTAACACTCTCACCTTTTTCATAAAACTAAGATATATTTTTTTTCAGGAATCCACTCTCCAGAAACCTAAAACTAATCTTAAAAAACTTCTTTCAGGCATCCAATCTTCCTAATCCTAAACGAAAATTTTAATTAACTTGTTGAAATAATTCAATCACATTTATCCTCAAACTACTTTTAAATCAATTTTTTCAAGTCACACTCTCACCATTTTCATAGAACAAACATATTTTTTTTTCAGGAATCCACTCTCCAGAAACCTGAAACAAATCTTGAAAAAACTTGTTTAAGGCATCCATTCTCCCTAATCCTAATAGAAAATTTTAATTAACTTCTTGAAATACTAAAATAAATCTTATCCTCAAACTACATTTAAATCAATTTTTTTGAAGTAACACTCTCACCTTTTTCATAAAACTAAGATATATTTTTTTTCAGGAATCCGCTCTCCAGAAACCTGAAACAAATCGTGAAAAAACTTGTTTAAGGCATCCATTCTCCCTAATCCTAATAGAAAATTTTAATTAACTTCTTGAAATACTAAAAAAATCTAATCCTCAAACTACATTTAAATCAATTTTTTGAAGTAACACTCTCACCTTTTTCATAAAACTAACATATATTTTTTTTCAGGAATCCACTCTCCAGAAACCTAAAACTAATCTTAAAAAACTTATTTCAAGCATTCCAATCTTCCTAATCCTAAACGAAAATTTTAATTAACTTGTTGAAATATTCAATCACATTTATCCTCAAACTACGTTTAAATCAATTTTTTCAAGTAACACTCTCACCTTTTTCATAGAACAAACATATTTTTTTTTCAGGAATCCACTCTCCAGAAACCTGAAACAAATCTTGAAAAAACTTGTTTAAGGCATCCATTCTCCCTAATCCTAAAAGAAAATTTTAATTAACTTCTTGAAATACTAAAAAAAATCTTATCCTCAAACTACATTTAAATCAATTTTTTGAAGTAACACTCTCACCTTTTTCATAAAACTAACATATATTTTTTTTCAGGAATCCACTCTCCAGAAACCTAAAACTAATCTTAAAAAACTTCTTTCAGGCACCCAATCTTCCTAATCCTAAACGAAAATTTTAATTAACTTGTTGAAATAATTCAATCACATTTATCCTCAAACTACTTTTAAATCAATTTTTTCAAGTAACACTCTCACCTTTTTCATAGAACAAACATATTTTTTTTTCAGGAATCCACTCTCCAGAAACCTGAAACAAATCTTGAAAAAACTTGTTTAAGGCATCCATTCTCCCTAATCCTAAAAGAAAATTTTAATTAACTTCTTGAAATACTAAAATAAATCTTATCCTCAAACTACATTTAAATCAATTTTTTGAAGTAACACTCTCACCTTTTTCATAAAACTAAGATATATTTTTTTTCAGGAATCCACTCTCCAGAAACCTAAAAGTAATCTTAAAAAACTTCTTTCAGGCATCCAATCTTCCTAATACTAAACGAAAATTTTAATTAACTTGTTGAAATATTTCAATCACATTTATTTCAAACTACGTTTAAATCAATTTTTTCAAGTAACACTCTCACCTTTTTCATAGAACAAACATATTTTTTTTTCAGGAATCCACTCTCCAGAAACCTGAAACAAATCTTGAAAAAACTTGTTTAAGGCATCCATTCTCCCTAATCCTAAAAGAAAATTTTAATTAACTTCTTGAAATACTAAAATAAATCTTATCCTCAAACTACATTTAAATCAATTTTTTTGAAGTAACACTCTCACCTTTTTCATAAAACTAAGATATATTTTTTTTCAGGAATCCACTCTCCAGAAACCTAAAACTAATCTTAAAAAACTTCTTTCAGGCATCCAATCTTCCTAATCCTAAACGAAAATTTTAATTAACTTGTTGAAATAATTCAATCACATTTATCCTCAAACTACTTTTAAATCAATTTTTTCAAGTCACACTCTCACCATTTTCATAGAACAAACATATTTTTTTTTCAGGAATCCACTCTCCAGAAACCTGAAACAAATCTTGAAAAAACTTGTTTAAGGCATCCATTCTCCCTAATCCTAATAGAAAATTTTAATTAACTTCTTGAAATACTAAAATAAATCTTATCCTCAAACTACATTTAAATCAATTTTTTGAAGTCACACTCTCACCTTTTTCATAAAACTAACATATATTTTTTTTCAGGAATCCGCTCTCCAGAAACCTGAAACAAATCGTGAAAAAACTTGTTTAAGGCATCCATTCTCCCTAATCCTAAAAGAACATTTTAATTAACTTGTTGAAATAATGCAATCAACCTTATTCTCAAACTACATTTAAATCAATTTTTTGAAGTAACACACTCACCTTTTTCATAAAATGAACATATTTTGTTTTCACGAATCCACTCTCCAGAAACCTAAAACAAATCTTGAAAAAACTTAAGGCATCCATTCTCCCTAATCCTAAAAGAAAATGTTAATTAACTTCTTGAAATACTAAAAAAATCTAATCCTCAAACTACATTTAAATCAATTTTTTGAAGTAACACTCTCACCTTTTTCATAAAACTAACATATATTTTTTTTCAGGAATCCACTCTCCAGAAACCTAAAACTAATCTTAAAAAACTTATTTCAAGCATTCCAATCTTCCTAATCCTAAACGAAAATTTTAATTAACTTGTTGAAATATTCAATCACATTTATCCTCAAACTACGTTTAAATCAATTTTTTCAAGTAACACTCTCACCTTTTTCATAGAACAAACATATTTTTTTTTCAGGAATCCACTCTCCAGAAACCTGAAACAAATCTTGAAAAAACTTGTTTAAGGCATCCATTCTCCCTAATCCTAAAAGAAAATTTTAATTAACTTCTTGAAATACTAAAAAAAATCTTATCCTCAAACTACATTTAAATCAATTTTTTGAAGTAACACTCTCACCTTTTTCATAAAACTAACATATATTTTTTTTCAGGAATCCACTCTCCAGAAACCTAAAACTAATCTTAAAAAACTTCTTTCAGGCACCCAATCTTCCTAATCCTAAACGAAAATTTTAATTAACTTGTTGAAATAATTCAATCACATTTATCCTCAAACTACTTTTAAATCAATTTTTTCAAGTAACACTCTCACCTTTTTCATAGAACAAACATATTTTTTTTTCAGGAATCCACTCTCCAGAAACCTGAAACAAATCTTGAAAAAACTTGTTTAAGGCATCCATTCTCCCTAATCCTAAAAGAAAATTTTAATTAACTTCTTGAAATACTAAAATAAATCTTATCCTCAAACTACATTTAAATCAATTTTTTGAAGTAACACTCTCACCTTTTTCATAAAACTAAGATATATTTTTTTTCAGGAATCCACTCTCCAGAAACCTAAAACTAATCTTAAAAAACTTCTTTCAGGCATCCAATCTTCCTAATCCTAAACGAAAATTTTAATTAACTTGTTGAAATAATTCAATCACATTTATCCTCAAACTACTTTTAAATCAATTTTTTCAAGTCACACTCTCACCATTTTCATAGAACAAACATATTTTTTTTTCAGGAATCCACTCTCCAGAAACCTGAAACAAATCTTGAAAAAACTTGTTTAAGGCATCCATTCTCCCTAATCCTAATAGAAAATTTTAATTAACTTCTTGAAATACTAAAATAAATCTTATCCTCAAACTACATTTAAATCAATTTTTTTGAAGTAACACTCTCACCTTTTTCATAAAACTAAGATATATTTTTTTTCAGGAATCCGCTCTCCAGAAACCTGAAACAAATCGTGAAAAAACTTGTTTAAGGCATCCATTCTCCCTAATCCTAATAGAAAATTTTAATTAACTTCTTGAAATACTAAAAAAATCTAATCCTCAAACTACATTTAAATCAATTTTTTGAAGTAACACTCTCACCTTTTTCATAAAACTAACATATATTTTTTTTCAGGAATCCACTCTCCAGAAACCTAAAACTAATCTTAAAAAACTTATTTCAAGCATTCCAATCTTCCTAATCCTAAACGAAAATTTTAATTAACTTGTTGAAATATTCAATCACATTTATCCTCAAACTACGTTTAAATCAATTTTTTCAAGTAACACTCTCACCTTTTTCATAGAACAAACATATTTTTTTTTCAGGAATCCACTCTCCAGAAACCTGAAACAAATCTTGAAAAAACTTGTTTAAGGCATCCATTCTCCCTAATCCTAAAAGAAAATTTTAATTAACTTCTTGAAATACTAAAAAAAATCTTATCCTCAAACTACATTTAAATCAATTTTTTGAAGTAACACTCTCACCTTTTTCATAAAACTAACATATATTTTTTTTCAGGAATCTACTCTCCAGAAACCTAAAACTAATCTTAAAAAACTTCTTTCAGGCACCCAATCTTCCTAATCCTAAACGAAAATTTTAATTAACTTGTTGAAATAATTCAATCACATTTATCCTCAAACTACTTTTAAATCAATTTTTTCAAGTAACACTCTCACCTTTTTCATAGAACAAACATATTTTTTTTTCAGGAATCCACTCTCCAGAAACCTGAAACAAATCTTGAAAAAACTTGTTTAAGGCATCCATTCTCCCTAATCCTAAAAGAAAATTTTAATTAACTTCTTGAAATACTAAAATAAATCTTATCCTCAAACTACATTTAAATCAATTTTTTGAAGTAACACTCTCACCTTTTTCATAAAACTAAGATATATTTTTTTTCAGGAATCCACTCTCCAGAAACCTAAAACTAATCTTAAAAAACTTCTTTCAGGCATCCAATCTTCCTAATCCTAAACGAAAATTTTAATTAACTTGTTGAAATAATTCAATCACATTTATCCTCAAACTACTTTTAAATCAATTTTTTCAAGTCACACTCTCACCATTTTCATAGAACAAACATATTTTTTTTTCAGGAATCCACTCTCCAGAAACCTGAAACAAATCTTGAAAAAACTTGTTTAAGGCATCCATTCTCCCTAATCCTAATAGAAAATTTTAATTAACTTCTTGAAATACTAAAATAAATCTTATCCTCAAACTACATTTAAATCAATTTTTTTGAAGTAACACTCTCACCTTTTTCATAAAACTAAGATATATTTTTTTCCAGGAATCCACTCTCCAGAAACCTAAAACTAATCTTAAAAAACTTCTTTCAGGCATCCAATCTTCCTAATCCTAAACGAAAATTTTAATTAACTTGTTGAAATAATTCAATCACATTTATCCTCAAACTACTTTTAAATCAATTTTTTCAAGTAACACTCTCACCTTTTTCATAGAACAAACATATTTTTTTTTCAGGAATCCACTCTCCAGAAACCTGAAACAAATCTTGAAAAAACTTGTTTAAGGCATCCATTCTCCCTAATCCTAAAAGAAAATTTTAATTAACTGCTTGAAATACTAAAAAAAATCTTATCCTCAAACTACATTTAAATCAATTTTTTGAAGTAACACGCTCACCTTTTTCATAAAACTAACATATATTTTTTTTCAGGAATCCACTCTCCAGAAACCTAAAACTAATCTTAAAAAACTTATTTCAAGCATTCCAATCTTCCTAATACTAAACAAAAATTTTAATTAACTTGTTGAAATAATTCAATCACATTTATCCTCAAACTACTTTTAAATCAATTTTTTCAAGTAACACTCTCACCTTTTTCATAGAACAAACATATTTTTTTTTCAGGAATCCACTCTCCAGAAACCTGAAACAAATCTTGAAAAAACTTGTTTAAGGCATCCATTCTCCCTAATCCTAAAAGAAAATTTTAATTAACTTCTTGAAATACTAAAATAAATCTTATCCTCAAACTACATTTAAATCAATTTTTTGAAGTAACACTCTCACCTTTTTCATAAAACTAAGATATATTTTTTTTCAGGAATCCACTCTCCAGAAACCTAAAACTAATCTTAAAAAACTTCTTTCAGGCATCCAATCTTCCTAATCCTAAACGAAAATTTTAATTAACTTGTTGAAATAATTCAATCACATTTATCCTCAAACTACTTTTAAATCAATTTTTTCAAGTAACACTCTCACCTTTTTCATAGAACAAACATATTTGTTTTTCAGGAATCCACTCTCCAGAAACCTGAAACAAATCTTGAAAAAACTTGTTTAAGGCATCCATTCTCCCTAATCCTAAAAGAAAATTTTAATTAACTTCTTGAAATACTAAAATAAATCTTATCCTCAAACTACATTTAAATCAATTTTTTTGAAGTAACACTCTCACCTTTTTCATAAAACTAACATATTTTTTTTTTAAGGAATCCGCTCTCCAGAAACCTGAAACAAATCGTGAAAAAACTTGTTTAAGGCATCCATTCTCCCTAATCCTAAAAGAACATTTTAATTAACTTCTTGAAATACTAAAATAAATCTTATCCTCAAGAAACCTAAAACTAATCTAAAAAAACTTCTTTCAGGCATCCAATCTTCCTAATCCTAAACGAAAATTTTAATTAACTTGTTGAAATAATTCAATCACATTTATCCTCAAACTACTTTTAAATCAATTTTTTGAAGTAACACTCTCACCTTTTTCATAGAACAAACTTATTTTTTTTTCAGGAATCCACTCTCCATAAACCTGAAACTAATCTTGAAAAAACTTGTGTAAGGCATCCATTCTCCCTAATCCTAAAAGAAAATTTTAATTAACTTGTTGAAATAATGCAATCAACCTTATTCTCAAACTACATTTAAATCAATTTTTTGAAGTAACACACTCACCTTTTTCATAAAATGAACATATTTTGTTTTCACGAATCCACTCTCCAGAAACCTAAAACAAATCTTGAAAAAACTTGTTTAAGGCATCCATTCTCCCTAATCCTAAAAGAAAATGTTAATTAACTTCTTGAAATACTAAAAAAATCTAATCCTCAAACTACATTTAAATCAATTTTTTGAAGTAACACTCTCACCTTTTTCATAAAACTAACATATATTTTTTTTCAGGAATCCACTCTCCAGAAACCTAAAACTAATCTTAAAAAACTTATTTCAAGCATTCCAATCTTCCTAATCCTAAACGAAAATTTTAATTAACTTGTTGAAATAATTCAATCACATTTATCCTCAAACTACGTTTAAATCAATTTTTTGAAGTAACACTCTCACCTTTTTCATAGAACAAACATATTTTTTTTTCAGGAATCCACTCTCCAGAAACCTGAAACAAATCTTGAAAAAACTTGTTTAAGGCATCCATTCTCCCTAATCCTAAAAGAAAATTTTAATTAACTTCTTGAAATACTAAAAAAAATCTTATCCTCAAACTACATTTAAATCAATTTTTTGAAGTAACACTCTCACCTTTTTCATAAAACTAACATATATTTTTTTTCAGGAATCCACTCTCCAGAAACCTAAAACTAATCTTAAAAAACATCTTTCAGGCACCCAATCTTCCTAATCCTAAACGAAAATTTTAATTAACTTTTTGAAATAATTCAATCACATTTATCCTCAAACTACTTTTAAATCAATTTTTTCAAGTAACACTCTCACCTTTTTCATAGAACAAACATATTTTTTTTTCAGGAATCCACTCTCCAGAAACCTGAAACAAATCTTGAAAAAATTTGTTTAAGGCATCCATTCTCCCTAATCCTAAAAGAAAATTTTAATTAACTTCTTGAAATACTAAAAAAAATCTTATCCTCAAACTACATTTAAATCAATTTTTTGAAGTAACACTCTCACCTTTTTCATAAAACTAACATATATTTTTTTTCTGGAATCCACTCTCCAGAAACCTGAAACTAATCTTAAAAAACTTCTTTCAGGCATCCAATCTTCCTAATCCTAAACAAAAATTTTAATTAACTTGTTGAAATAATTCAATCACATTTATCCTCAAACTACTTTTAAATCAATTTTTTCAAGTAACACTCTCACCTTTTTCATAGAACAAACATATTTTTTTTCAGGAATCCACTCTCCAGAAACCTGAAACAAATCTTGAAAAAACTTGTTTAAGGCATCCATTCTCCCTAATCCTAATAGAACATTTTAATTAACTTCTTGAAATACTAAAATAAATCTTATCCTCAAACTACATTTAAATCAATTTTTTTGAAGTAACACTCTCACCTTTTTCATAAAACTAAGATATATTTTTTTTCAGGAATCCACTCTCCGGAAACCTAAAACTAATCTTAAAAAACTTCTTTCAGGCATCCAATCTTCCTAATCCTAAACAAAAATTTTAATTAACTTGTTGAAATAATTCAATCACATTTATCCTCAAACTACTTTTAAATCAATTTTTTCAAGTAACACTCTCACCTTTTTCATAGAACAAACATAATTTTTTTTCAGGAATCCACTCTCCAGAAACCTGAAACAAATCTTGAAAAAACCTGTTTAAGGCATCCATTCTCCCTAATCCTAAAAGAAAATTTTAATTAACTTCTTGAAATACTAAAATAAATCTTATCCTCAAACTACATTTAAATCAATTTTTTGAAGTAACACTCTCACCTTTTTCATAAAACTAAGATATATTTTTTTTCAGGAATCCACTCTCCAGAAACCTAAAACTAATCTTAAAAAACTTCTTTCAGGCATCCAATCTTCCTAATCCTAAACAAAAATTTTAATTAACTTGTTGAAATAATTCAATCACATTTATCCTCAAACTACTTTTAAATCAATTTTTTCAAGTAACACTCTCACCTTTTTCATAGAACAAACATATTTTTTTTCAGGAATCCACTCTCCAGAAACCTGAAACAAATCTTGAAAAAACTTGTTTAAGGCATCCATTCTCCCTAATCCTAAAAGAAAATTTTAATTAACTTCTTGAAATACTAAAATAAATCTTATCCTCAAACTACATTTAAATCAATTTTTTGAAGTAACACTCTCACCTTTTTCATAAAACTAACATATATTTTTTTTCAGGAATCCGCTCTCCAGAAACCTGAAACAAATCTTGAAAAAACTTGTTTAAGGCATCCATTCTCCCTAATCCTAAAAGAACATTTTAATTAACTTCTTGAAATACTAAAATAAATCTTATCCTCAAACTACATTTAAATCAATTTTTTGAAGTAACACTCGCACCTTTTTCATTAAACTAACATATATTTTTTTTCAGGAGTCCACTCTCCAGAAACCTAAAACTAATCTAAAAAAACTTCTTTAAGGCATCCAATCTTTCTAATCCTAAACGAAAATTTTAATTAACTTGTTGAAATAATTCAATCACATTTATCCTCAAACTACTTTTAAATCAATTTTTTGAAGTAACACTCTCACCTTTTTCATAGAACAAACTTATTTTTTTTTCAGGAATCCACTCTCCATAAACCTGAAACTAATCTTGAAAAAACTTGTGGAAGGCATCCATTCTCCCTAATCCTAAAAGAAAATTTTAATTAACTTGTTGAAATAATGCAATCAACCTTATTCTCAAACTACATTTAAATCAATTTTTTGAAGTAACACACTCACCTTTATCATAAAATGAACATATTTTGTTTTCACGAATCCACTCTCCAGAAACCTAAAACAAATCTTGAAAAAACTTGTTTAAGGCATCCATTCTCCCTAATCCTAAAAGAAAATTTTAATTAACTTCTTGAAATACTAAAAAAATCTAATCCTCAAACTACATTTAAATCAATTTTTTGAAGTAACACTCTCACCTTTTTCATAAAACTAACATATATTTTTTTTCAGGAATCCACTCTCCAGAAACCTAAAACTAATCTTAAAAAACTTATTTCAAGCATTCCAATCTTCCTAATCATAAACGAAAATTTTAATTAACTTGTTGAAATAATTCAATCACATTTATCCTCAAACTACGTTTAAATCAATTTTTTGAAGTAACACTCTCACCTTTTTCATAGAACAAACATATTTTTTTTTCAGGAATCCACTCTCCAGAAACCTGAAACAAATCTTGAAAAAACTTGTTTAAGGCATCCATTCTCCCTAATCCTAAAAGAAAATTTTAATTAACTTCTTGAAATACTAAAAAAAATCTTATCCTCAAACTACATTTAAATCAATTTTTTGAAGTAACACTCTCACCTTTTTCATAAAACTAACATATATTTTTTTTCAGGAATCCACTCTCCAGAAACCTAAAACTAATCTTAAAAAACTTCTTTCAGGCATCCAATCTTCCTAATCCTAAACAAAAATTTTAATTAACTTGTTGAAATAATTCAATCACATTTATCCTCAAACTACTTTTAAATCAATTTTTTCAAGTAACACTCTCACCTTTTTCATAGAACAAACATATTTTTTTTTCAGGAATCCACTCTCCAGAAACCTGAAACAAATCTTGAAACAACTTGTTTAAGGCATCCATTCTCCCTAATCCTAAAAGAAAATTTTAATTAACTTCTTGAAATAATAAAATAAATCTTATCCTCAAACTACATTTAAATCAATTTTTTGAAGTAACACTCTCACCTTTTTCATAAAACTAACATATATTTTTTTTCAGGAATCCACTCTCCAGAAACCTAAAACTAATCTTAAAAAACTTATTTCAAGCATTCCAATCTTCCTAATCATAAACGAAAATTTTAATTAACTTGTTGAAATAATTCAATCACATTTATCCTCAAACTACGTTTAAATCAATTTTTTGAAGTAACACTCTCACCTTTTTCATAGAACAAACATATTTTTTTTTCAGGAATCCACTCTCCAGAAACCTGAAACAAATCTTGAAAAAACTTGTTTAAGGCATCCATTCTCCCTAATCCTAAAAGAAAATTTTAATTAACTTCTTGAAATACTAAAAAAAATCTTATCCTCAAACTACATTTAAATCAATTTTTTGAAGTAACACTCTCATCTTTTTCATAAAACTAACATATATTTTTTTTCAGGAATCCACTCTCCAGAAACCTAAAACTAATCTTAAAAAACTTCTTTCAGGCATCCAATCTTCCTAATCCTAAACAAAAATTTTAATTAACTTGTTGAAATAATTCAATCACATTTATCCTCAAACTACGTTTAAATCAATTTTTTGAAGTAACACTCTCACCTTTTTCATAGAACAAACATATTTTTTTTTCAGGAATCCACTCTCCAGAAACCTGAAACAAATCTTGAAAAAACTTGTTTAAGGCATCCATTCTCCCTAATCCTAAAAGAAAATTTTAATTAACTTCTTGAAATACTAAAAAAAATCTTATCCTCAAACTACATTTAAATCAATTTTTTGAAGTAACACTCTCACCTTTTTCATAAAACTAACATATATTTTTTTTCAGGAAATCAATCTCCAGAAACCTAAAACTAATCTTAAAAAACTTCTTTCAGGCATCCAATCTTCCTAATCCTAAACAAAAATTTTAATTAACTTGTTGAAATAATTCAATCACATTTATCCTCAAACTACTTTTAAATCAATTTTTTCAAGTAACACTCTCACCTTTTTCATAGAACAAACATATTTTTTTTTCAGGAATCCACTCTCCAGAAACCTGAAACAAATCTTGAAAAAACTTGTTTAAGGCATCCATTCTCCCTAATCCTAAAAGAAAATTTTAATTAACAGCTTGAAATACTAAAAAAAATCTTATCCTCAAACTACATTTAAATCAATTTTTTGAAGTAACACGCTCACCTTTTTCATAAAACTAACATATATTTTTTTTCAGGAATCCACTCTCCAGAAACCTAAAACTAATCTTAAAAAACTTATTTCAAGCATTCCAATCTTCCTAATACTAAACGAAAATTTTAATTAACTTGTTGAAATATTTCAATCACATTTATCTTCAAACTACGTTTAAATCAATTTTTTGAAGTAACACTCTCACCTTTTTCATAGAACAAACATATTTTTTTTTCAGGAATCCACTCTCCAGAAACCTGAAACAAATCTTGAAAAAACTTGTTTAAGGCATCCATTCTCCCTAATCCTAAAAGAAAATTTTAATTAACTTCTTGAAATACTAAAAAAAATCTTATCCTCAAACTACATTTAAATCAATTTTTTGAAGTAACACTCTCACCTTTTTCATAAAACTAACATATATTTTTTTTCAGGAATCCACTCTCCAGAAACCTAAAACTAATCTTAAAAAACTTCTTTCAGGCATCCAATCTTCCTAATCCTAAACGAAAATTTTAATTAACTTGTTGAAATAATTCAATCACATTTATCCTCAAACTACTTTTAAATCAATTTTTTCAAGTAACACTCTCACCTTTTTCATAGAACAAACATATTTTTTTTTCAGGAATCCACTCTCCATAAACCTGAAACTAATCTTGAAAAAACTTGTGTAAGGCATCCATTCTCCCTAATCCTAAAAGAAAATTTTAATTAACTTGTTGAAATAATGCAATCAACCTTATTCTCAAACTACATTTAAATCAATTTTTTGAAGTAACACACTCACCTTTTTCATAAAATGAACATATTTTGTTTTCACGAATCCACTCTCCAGAAACCTAAAACAAATCTTGAAAAAACTTGTTTAAGGCATCCATTCTCCCTAATCCTAAAAGAAAATGTTAATTAACTTCTTGAAATACTAAAAAAATCTAATCCTCAAACTACATTTAAATCAATTTTTTGAAGTAACACTCTCACCTTTTTCATAAAACTAACATATATTTTTTTTCTGGAATCCACTCTCCAGAAACCTAAAACTAATCTTAAAAAACTTATTTCAAGCATTCCAATCTTCCTAATCCTAAACGAAAATTTTAATTAACTTGTTGAAATAATTCAATCACATTTATCCTCAAACTACGTTTAAATCAATTTTTTGAAGTAACACTCTCACCTTTTTCATAGAACAAACATATTTTTCTCCCTAATCCTAATAGAAAATTTTAATTAACTTCTTGAAATACTAAAATAAATCTTATCCTCAAACTACATTTAAATCAATTTTTTGAAGTAACACTCTCACCTTTTTCATAAAACTAAGATATATTTTTTTTCAGGAATCCGCTCTCCAGAAACCTGAAACAAATCGTGAAAAAACTTGTTTAAGGCATCCATTCTCCCTAATCCTAAAAGAACATTTTAATTAACTTCTTGAAATACTAAAATAAATCTTATCCTCAAACTACATTTAAATCAATTTTTTGAAGTAACACTCGCACCTTTTTCATTAAACTAACATATATTTTTTTTCAGGAATCCACTCTCCAGAAACCTAAAACTAATCTAAAAAAACTTCTTTCAGGCATCCAATCTTCCTAATCCTAAACGAAAATTTTAATTAACTTGTTGAAATAATTCAATCACATTTATCCTCAAACTACTTTTAAATCAATTTTTTGAAGTAACACTCTCACCTTTTTCATAGAACAAACTTATTTTTTTTTCAGGAATCCACTCTCCATAAACCTGAAACTAATCTTGAAAAAACTTGTGTAAGGCATCCATTCTCCCTAATCCTAAAAGAAAATTTTAATTAACTTGTTGAAATAATGCAATCAACCTTATTCTCAAACTACATTTAAATCAATTTTTTGAAGTAACACACTCACCTTTTTCATAAAATGAACATATTTTGTTTTCACGAATCCACTCTCCAGAAACCTAAAACAAATCTTGAAAAAACTTGTTTAAGGCATCCATTCTCCCTAATCCTAAAAGAAAATGTTAATTAACTTCTTGAAATACTAAAAAAATCTAATCCTCAAACTACATTTAAATCAATTTTTTGAAGTAACACTCTCACCTTTTTCATAAAACTAACATATATTTTTTTTCAGGAATCCACTCTCCAGAAACCTAAAACTAATCTTAAAAAACTTATTTCAAGCATTCCAATCTTCCTAATCCTAAACGAAAATTTTAATTAACTTGTTGAAATATTCAATCACATTTATCCTCAAACTACGTTTAAATCAATTTTTTGAAGTAACACTCTCACCTTTTTCATAGAACAAACATATTTTTTTTTCAGGAATCCACTCTCCAGAAACCTGAAACAAATCTTGAAAAAACTTGTTTAAGGCATCCATTCTCCCTAATCCTAAAAGAAAATTTTAATTAACTTCTTGAAATACTAAAAAAAATCTTATCCTCAAACTACATTTAAATCAATTTTTTGAAGTAACACTCTCACCTTTTTCATAAAACTAACATATATTTTTTTTCAGGAATCCACTCTCCAGAAACCTAAAACTAATCTTAAAAAACTTCTTTCAGGCACCCAATCTTCCTAATCCTAAACGAAAATTTTAATTAACTTGTTGAAATAATTCAATCACATTTATCCTCAAACTACTTTTAAATCAATTTTTTCAAGTAACACTCTCACCTTTTTCATAGAACAAACATATTTTTTTTTCAGGAATCCACTCTCCAGAAACCTGAAACAAATCTTGAAAAAACTTGTTTAAGGCATCCATTCTCCCTAATCCTAAAAGAAAATTTTAATTAACTTCTTGAAATACTAAAACAAATCTTATCCTCAAACTTCATTTAAATCACTTTTTTGAAGTAACACTCTCACCTTTTTCATAAAACTAAGATATATTTTTTTTCAGGAATCCACTCTCCAGAAACCTAAAACTAATCTTAAAAAACTTCTTTCAGGCATCCAATCTTCCTAATCCTAAACGAAAATTTGAATTAACTTGTTGAAATAATTCAATCACATTTATCCTCAAACTACTTTTAAATCAATTTTTTCAAGTCACACTCTCACCATTTTCATAGAACAAACATATTTTTTTTTCAGGAATCCACTCTCCAGAAACCTGAAACAAATCTTGAAAAAACTTGTTTAAGGCATCCATTCTCCCTAATCCTAATAGAAAATTTTAATTAACTTCTTGAAATACTAAAATAAATCTTATCCTCAAACTACATTTAAATCAATTTTTTTGAAGTAACACTCTCACCTTTTTCATAAAACTAAGATATATTTTTTTCCAGGAATCCACTCTCCAGAAACCTAAAACTAATCTTAAAAAACTTCTTTCAGGCATCCAATCTTCCTAATCCTAAACGAAAATTTTAATTAACTTGTTGAAATAATTCAATCACATTTATCCTCAAACTACTTTTAAATCAATTTTTTCAAGTAACACTCTCACCTTTTTCATAGAACAAACATATTTTTTTTTCAGGAATCCACTCTCCAGAAACCTGAAACAAATCTTGAAAAAACTTGTTTAAGGCATCCATTCTCCCTAATCCTAAAAGAAAATTTTAATTAACTGCTTGAAATACTAAAAAAAATCTTATCCTCAAACTACATTTAAATCAATTTTTTGAAGTAACACGCTCACCTTTTTCATAAAACTAACATATATTTTTTTTCAGGAATCCACTCTCCAGAAACCTAAAACTAATCTTAAAAAACTTATTTCAAGCATTCCAATCTTCCTAATACTAAACAAAAATTTTAATTAACTTGTTGAAATAATTCAATCACATTTATCCTCAAACTACTTTTAAATCAATTTTTTCAAGTAACACTCTCACCTTTTTCATAGAACAAACTTATTTTTTTTTCAGGAATCCACTCTCCATAAACCTGAAACTAATCTTGAAAAAACTTGTGTAAGGCATCCATTCTCCCTAATCCTAAAAGAAAATTTTAATTAACTTGTTGAAATAATGCAATCAACCTTATTCTCAAACTACATTTAAATCAATTTTTTGAAGTAACACACTCACCTTTTTCATAAAATGAACATATTTTGTTTTCACGAATCCACTCTCCAGAAACCTAAAACAAATCTTGAAAAAACTTGTTTAAGGCATCCATTCTCCCTAATCCTAAAAGAAAATGTTAATTAACTTCTTGAAATACTAAAAAAATCTAATCCTCAAACTACATTTAAATCAATTTTTTGAAGTAACACTCTCACCTTTTTCATAAAACTAACATATATTTTTTTTCAGGAATCCACTCTCCAGAAACCTAAAACTAATCTTAAAAAACTTATTTCAAGCATTCCAATCTTCCTAATCCTAAACGAAAATTTTAATTAACTTGTTGAAATAATTCAATCACATTTATCCTCAAACTACGTTTAAATCAATTTTTTGAAGTAACACTCTCACCTTTTTCATAGAACAAACATATTTTTTTTTCAGGAATCCACTCTCCAGAAACCTGAAACAAATCTTGAAAAAACTTGTTTAAGGCATCCATTCTCCCTAATCCTAAAAGAAAATTTTAATTAACTTCTTGAAATACTAAAAAAAATCTTATCCTCAAACTACATTTAAATCAATTTTTTGAAGTAACACTCTCACCTTTTTCATAAAACTAACATATATTTTTTTTCAGGAATCCACTCTCCAGAAACCTAAAACTAATCTTAAAAAACATCTTTCAGGCACCCAATCTTCCTAATCCTAAACGAAAATTTTAATTAACTTTTTGAAATAATTCAATCACATTTATCCTCAAACTACTTTTAAATCAATTTTTTCAAGTAACACTCTCACCTTTTTCATAGAACAAACATATTTTTTTTTCAGGAATCCACTCTCCAGAAACCTGAAACAAATCTTGAAAAAATTTGTTTAAGGCATCCATTCTCCCTAATCCTAAAAGAAAATTTTAATTAACTTCTTGAAATACTAAAAAAAATCTTATCCTCAAACTACATTTAAATCAATTTTTTGAAGTAACACTCTCACCTTTTTCATAAAACTAACATATATTTTTTTTCTGGAATCCACTCTCCAGAAACCTGAAACTAATCTTAAAAAACTTCTTTCAGGCATCCAATCTTCCTAATCCTAAACAAAAATTTTAATTAACTTGTTGAAATAATTCAATCACATTTATCCTCAAACTACTTTTAAATCAATTTTTTCAAGTAACACTCTCACCTTTTTCATAGAACAAACATATTTTTTTTCAGGAATCCACTCTCCAGAAACCTGAAACAAATCTTGAAAAAACTTGTTTAAGGCATCCATTCTCCCTAATCCTAATAGAACATTTTAATTAACTTCTTGAAATACTAAAATAAATCTTATCCTCAAACTACATTTAAATCAATTTTTTTGAAGTAACACTCTCACCTTTTTCATAAAACTAAGATATATTTTTTTTCAGGAATCCACTCTCCGGAAACCTAAAACTAATCTTAAAAAACTTCTTTCAGGCATCCAATCTTCCTAATCCTAAACAAAAATTTTAATTAACTTGTTGAAATAATTCAATCACATTTATCCTCAAACTACTTTTAAATCAATTTTTTCAAGTAACACTCTCACCTTTTTCATAGAACAAACATAATTTTTTTTCAGGAATCCACTCTCCAGAAACCTGAAACAAATCTTGAAAAAACCTGTTTAAGGCATCCATTCTCCCTAATCCTAAAAGAAAATTTTAATTAACTTCTTGAAATACTAAAATAAATCTTATCCTCAAACTACATTTAAATCAATTTTTTGAAGTAACACTCTCACCTTTTTCATAAAACTAAGATATATTTTTTTTCAGGAATCCACTCTCCAGAAACCTAAAACTAATCTTAAAAAACTTCTTTCAGGCATCCAATCTTCCTAATCCTAAACAAAAATTTTAATTAACTTGTTGAAATAATTCAATCACATTTATCCTCAAACTACTTTTAAATCAATTTTTTCAAGTAACACTCTCACCTTTTTCATAGAACAAACATATTTTTTTTCAGGAATCCACTCTCCAGAAACCTGAAACAAATCTTGAAAAAACTTGTTTAAGGCATCCATTCTCCCTAATCCTAAAAGAAAATTTTAATTAACTTCTTGAAATACTAAAATAAATCTTATCCTCAAACTACATTTAAATCAATTTTTTGAAGTAACACTCTCACCTTTTTCATAAAACTAACATATATTTTTTTTCAGGAATCCGCTCTCCAGAAACCTGAAACAAATCTTGAAAAAACTTGTTTAAGGCATCCATTCTCCCTAATCCTAAAAGAACATTTTAATTAACTTCTTGAAATACTAAAATAAATCTTATCCTCAAACTACATTTAAATCAATTTTTTGAAGTAACACTCGCACCTTTTTCATTAAACTAACATATATTTTTTTTCAGGAGTCCACTCTCCAGAAACCTAAAACTAATCTAAAAAAACTTCTTTAAGGCATCCAATCTTTCTAATCCTAAACGAAAATTTTAATTAACTTGTTGAAATAATTCAATCACATTTATCCTCAAACTACTTTTAAATCAATTTTTTGAAGTAACACTCTCACCTTTTTCATAGAACAAACTTATTTTTTTTTCAGGAATCCACTCTCCATAAACCTGAAACTAATCTTGAAAAAACTTGTGGAAGGCATCCATTCTCCCTAATCCTAAAAGAAAATTTTAATTAACTTGTTGAAATAATGCAATCAACCTTATTCTCAAACTACATTTAAATCAATTTTTTGAAGTAACACACTCACCTTTATCATAAAATGAACATATTTTGTTTTCACGAATCCACTCTCCAGAAACCTAAAACAAATCTTGAAAAAACTTGTTTAAGGCATCCATTCTCCCTAATCCTAAAAGAAAATTTTAATTAACTTCTTGAAATACTAAAAAAATCTAATCCTCAAACTACATTTAAATCAATTTTTTGAAGTAACACTCTCACCTTTTTCATAAAACTAACATATATTTTTTTTCAGGAATCCACTCTCCAGAAACCTAAAACTAATCTTAAAAAACTTATTTCAAGCATTCCAATCTTCCTAATCATAAACGAAAATTTTAATTAACTTGTTGAAATAATTCAATCACATTTATCCTCAAACTACGTTTAAATCAATTTTTTGAAGTAACACTCTCACCTTTTTCATAGAACAAACATATTTTTTTTTCAGGAATCCACTCTCCAGAAACCTGAAACAAATCTTGAAAAAACTTGTTTAAGGCATCCATTCTCCCTAATCCTAAAAGAAAATTTTAATTAACTTCTTGAAATACTAAAAAAAATCTTATCCTCAAACTACATTTAAATCAATTTTTTGAAGTAACACTCTCACCTTTTTCATAAAACTAACATATATTTTTTTTCAGGAATCCACTCTCCAGAAACCTAAAACTAATCTTAAAAAACTTCTTTCAGGCATCCAATCTTCCTAATCCTAAACAAAAATTTTAATTAACTTGTTGAAATAATTCAATCACATTTATCCTCAAACTACTTTTAAATCAATTTTTTCAAGTAACACTCTCACCTTTTTCATAGAACAAACATATTTTTTTTTCAGGAATCCACTCTCCAGAAACCTGAAACAAATCTTGAAACAACTTGTTTAAGGCATCCATTCTCCCTAATCCTAAAAGAAAATTTTAATTAACTTCTTGAAATAATAAAATAAATCTTATCCTCAAACTACATTTAAATCAATTTTTTGAAGTAACACTCTCACCTTTTTCATAAAACTAACATATATTTTTTTTCAGGAATCCACTCTCCAGAAACCTAAAACTAATCTTAAAAAACTTATTTCAAGCATTCCAATCTTCCTAATCATAAACGAAAATTTTAATTAACTTGTTGAAATAATTCAATCACATTTATCCTCAAACTACGTTTAAATCAATTTTTTGAAGTAACACTCTCACCTTTTTCATAGAACAAACATATTTTTTTTTCAGGAATCCACTCTCCAGAAACCTGAAACAAATCTTGAAAAAACTTGTTTAAGGCATCCATTCTCCCTAATCCTAAAAGAAAATTTTAATTAACTTCTTGAAATACTAAAAAAAATCTTATCCTCAAACTACATTTAAATCAATTTTTTGAAGTAACACTCTCATCTTTTTCATAAAACTAACATATATTTTTTTTCAGGAATCCACTCTCCAGAAACCTAAAACTAATCTTAAAAAACTTCTTTCAGGCATCCAATCTTCCTAATCCTAAACAAAAATTTTAATTAACTTGTTGAAATAATTCAATCACATTTATCCTCAAACTACGTTTAAATCAATTTTTTGAAGTAACACTCTCACCTTTTTCATAGAACAAACATATTTTTTTTTCAGGAATCCACTCTCCAGAAACCTGAAACAAATCTTGAAAAAACTTGTTTAAGGCATCCATTCTCCCTAATCCTAAAAGAAAATTTTAATTAACTTCTTGAAATACTAAAAAAAATCTTATCCTCAAACTACATTTAAATCAATTTTTTGAAGTAACACTCTCACCTTTTTCATAAAACTAACATATATTTTTTTTCAGGAAATCAATCTCCAGAAACCTAAAACTAATCTTAAAAAACTTCTTTCAGGCATCCAATCTTCCTAATCCTAAACAAAAATTTTAATTAACTTGTTGAAATAATTCAATCACATTTATCCTCAAACTACTTTTAAATCAATTTTTTCAAGTAACACTCTCACCTTTTTCATAGAACAAACATATTTTTTTTTCAGGAATCCACTCTCCAGAAACCTGAAACAAATCTTGAAAAAACTTGTTTAAGGCATCCATTCTCCCTAATCCTAAAAGAAAATTTTAATTAACAGCTTGAAATACTAAAAAAAATCTTATCCTCAAACTACATTTAAATCAATTTTTTGAAGTAACACGCTCACCTTTTTCATAAAACTAACATATATTTTTTTTCAGGAATCCACTCTCCAGAAACCTAAAACTAATCTTAAAAAACTTATTTCAAGCATTCCAATCTTCCTAATACTAAACGAAAATTTTAATTAACTTGTTGAAATATTTCAATCACATTTATCTTCAAACTACGTTTAAATCAATTTTTTGAAGTAACACTCTCACCTTTTTCATAGAACAAACATATTTTTTTTTCAGGAATCCACTCTCCAGAAACCTGAAACAAATCTTGAAAAAACTTGTTTAAGGCATCCATTCTCCCTAATCCTAAAAGAAAATTTTAATTAACTTCTTGAAATACTAAAAAAAATCTTATCCTCAAACTACATTTAAATCAATTTTTTGAAGTAACACTCTCACCTTTTTCATAAAACTAACATATATTTTTTTTCAGGAATCCACTCTCCAGAAACCTAAAACTAATCTTAAAAAACTTCTTTCAGGCATCCAATCTTCCTAATCCTAAACGAAAATTTTAATTAACTTGTTGAAATAATTCAATCACATTTATCCTCAAACTACTTTTAAATCAATTTTTTCAAGTAACACTCTCACCTTTTTCATAGAACAAACATATTTTTTTTTCAGGAATCCACTCTCCATAAACCTGAAACTAATCTTGAAAAAACTTGTGTAAGGCATCCATTCTCCCTAATCCTAAAAGAAAATTTTAATTAACTTGTTGAAATAATGCAATCAACCTTATTCTCAAACTACATTTAAATCAATTTTTTGAAGTAACACACTCACCTTTTTCATAAAATGAACATATTTTGTTTTCACGAATCCACTCTCCAGAAACCTAAAACAAATCTTGAAAAAACTTGTTTAAGGCATCCATTCTCCCTAATCCTAAAAGAAAATGTTAATTAACTTCTTGAAATACTAAAAAAATCTAATCCTCAAACTACATTTAAATCAATTTTTTGAAGTAACACTCTCACCTTTTTCATAAAACTAACATATATTTTTTTTCTGGAATCCACTCTCCAGAAACCTAAAACTAATCTTAAAAAACTTATTTCAAGCATTCCAATCTTCCTAATCCTAAACGAAAATTTTAATTAACTTGTTGAAATAATTCAATCACATTTATCCTCAAACTACGTTTAAATCAATTTTTTGAAGTAACACTCTCACCTTTTTCATAGAACAAACATATTTTTCTCCCTAATCCTAATAGAAAATTTTAATTAACTTCTTGAAATACTAAAATAAATCTTATCCTCAAACTACATTTAAATCAATTTTTTGAAGTAACACTCTCACCTTTTTCATAAAACTAAGATATATTTTTTTTCAGGAATCCGCTCTCCAGAAACCTGAAACAAATCGTGAAAAAACTTGTTTAAGGCATCCATTCTCCCTAATCCTAAAAGAACATTTTAATTAACTTCTTGAAATACTAAAATAAATCTTATCCTCAAACTACATTTAAATCAATTTTTTGAAGTAACACTCGCACCTTTTTCATTAAACTAACATATATTTTTTTTCAGGAATCCACTCTCCAGAAACCTAAAACTAATCTAAAAAAACTTCTTTCAGGCATCCAATCTTCCTAATCCTAAACGAAAATTTTAATTAACTTGTTGAAATAATTCAATCACATTTATCCTCAAACTACTTTTAAATCAATTTTTTGAAGTAACACTCTCACCTTTTTCATAGAACAAACTTATTTTTTTTTCAGGAATCCACTCTCCATAAACCTGAAACTAATCTTGAAAAAACTTGTGTAAGGCATCCATTCTCCCTAATCCTAAAAGAAAATTTTAATTAACTTGTTGAAATAATGCAATCAACCTTATTCTCAAACTACATTTAAATCAATTTTTTGAAGTAACACACTCACCTTTTTCATAAAATGAACATATTTTGTTTTCACGAATCCACTCTCCAGAAACCTAAAACAAATCTTGAAAAAACTTGTTTAAGGCATCCATTCTCCCTAATCCTAAAAGAAAATGTTAATTAACTTCTTGAAATACTAAAAAAATCTAATCCTCAAACTACATTTAAATCAATTTTTTGAAGTAACACTCTCACCTTTTTCATAAAACTAACATATATTTTTTTTCAGGAATCCACTCTCCAGAAACCTAAAACTAATCTTAAAAAACTTATTTCAAGCATTCCAATCTTCCTAATCCTAAACGAAAATTTTAATTAACTTGTTGAAATATTCAATCACATTTATCCTCAAACTACGTTTAAATCAATTTTTTGAAGTAACACTCTCACCTTTTTCATAGAACAAACATATTTTTTTTTCAGGAATCCACTCTCCAGAAACCTGAAACAAATCTTGAAAAAACTTGTTTAAGGCATCCATTCTCCCTAATCCTAAAAGAAAATTTTAATTAACTTCTTGAAATACTAAAAAAAATCTTATCCTCAAACTACATTTAAATCAATTTTTTGAAGTAACACTCTCACCTTTTTCATAAAACTAACATATATTTTTTTTCAGGAATCCACTCTCCAGAAACCTAAAACTAATCTTAAAAAACTTCTTTCAGGCACCCAATCTTCCTAATCCTAAACGAAAATTTTAATTAACTTGTTGAAATAATTCAATCACATTTATCCTCAAACTACTTTTAAATCAATTTTTTCAAGTAACACTCTCACCTTTTTCATAGAACAAACATATTTTTTTTTCAGGAATCCACTCTCCAGAAACCTGAAACAAATCTTGAAAAAACTTGTTTAAGGCATCCATTCTCCCTAATCCTAAAAGAAAATTTTAATTAACTTCTTGAAATACTAAAACAAATCTTATCCTCAAACTTCATTTAAATCACTTTTTTGAAGTAACACTCTCACCTTTTTCATAAAACTAAGATATATTTTTTTTCAGGAATCCACTCTCCAGAAACCTAAAACTAATCTTAAAAAACTTCTTTCAGGCATCCAATCTTCCTAATCCTAAACGAAAATTTGAATTAACTTGTTGAAATAATTCAATCACATTTATCCTCAAACTACTTTTAAATCAATTTTTTCAAGTCACACTCTCACCATTTTCATAGAACAAACATATTTTTTTTTCAGGAATCCACTCTCCAGAAACCTGAAACAAATCTTGAAAAAACTTGTTTAAGGCATCCATTCTCCCTAATCCTAATAGAAAATTTTAATTAACTTCTTGAAATACTAAAATAAATCTTATCCTCAAACTACATTTAAATCAATTTTTTTGAAGTAACACTCTCACCTTTTTCATAAAACTAAGATATATTTTTTTCCAGGAATCCACTCTCCAGAAACCTAAAACTAATCTTAAAAAACTTCTTTCAGGCATCCAATCTTCCTAATCCTAAACGAAAATTTTAATTAACTTGTTGAAATAATTCAATCACATTTATCCTCAAACTACTTTTAAATCAATTTTTTCAAGTAACACTCTCACCTTTTTCATAGAACAAACATATTTTTTTTTCAGGAATCCACTCTCCAGAAACCTGAAACAAATCTTGAAAAAACTTGTTTAAGGCATCCATTCTCCCTAATCCTAAAAGAAAATTTTAATTAACTGCTTGAAATACTAAAAAAAATCTTATCCTCAAACTACATTTAAATCAATTTTTTGAAGTAACACGCTCACCTTTTTCATAAAACTAACATATATTTTTTTTCAGGAATCCACTCTCCAGAAACCTAAAACTAATCTTAAAAAACTTATTTCAAGCATTCCAATCTTCCTAATACTAAACAAAAATTTTAATTAACTTGTTGAAATAATTCAATCACATTTATCCTCAAACTACTTTTAAATCAATTTTTTCAAGTAACACTCTCACCTTTTTCATAGAACAAACATATTTTTTTTCAGGAATCCACTCTCCAGAAACCTGAAACAAATCTTGAAAAAACTTGTTTAAGGCATCCATTCTCCCTAATCCTAAAAGAAAATTTTAATTAACTTCTTGAAATACTAAAAAAAATCTTATCCTCAAACTACATTTAAATCAATTTTTTGAAGTAACACGCTCACCTTTTTCATAAAACTAACATATATTTTTTTTCAGGAATCCACTCTCCAGAAACCTAAAACTAATCTTAAAAAACTTCTTTCAGGCATCCATTCTCCCTAATCCAAAAAGAACATTTTAATTAACTTTTTGAAATACTAAAAAAAATCTTATCCTCAAACTACATTTAAATCAATTTTTTGAAGTAACACTCTCACCTTTTTCATAAAACTAACATATATTTTTTTTCAGGAATCCACTCTCCAGAAACCTGAAACAAATCTTGAAAAAACTTGTTTAAGGCATCCATTCTCCCTAATCCTAAAAGAAAATTTTAATTAACTGCTTGAAATACTAAAAAAAATCTTATCCTCAAACTACATTTAAATCAAGTTTTTGAAGTAACACGCTCACCTTTTTCATAAAACTAACATATATTTTTTTTCAGGAATCCACTCTCCAGAAACCTAAAACTAATCTTAAAAAACTTATTTCAAGCATTCCAATCTTCCTAATCATAAACGAAAATTTTAATTAACTTGTTGAAATAATTCAATCACATTTATCCTCAAACTACGTTTAAATCAATTTTTTGAAGTAACACTCTCACCTTTTTCATAAAACTAACAAATATTTTTTTTCAAGAATCTACTCTCCAGAAACCTGAAACAAATCTTGAAAAAACTTGTTTAAGGCATCCATTCTCCATAATCCTAAAAGAAAATTTTAATTAACTTCTTGAAATACTAAAATAAATCTTATCCTCAAACTACATTTAAATCAATTTTTTGAAGTAACACTCTCAACTTTTTCATAAAACTAACATATATTTTTTTTCAGGAATCCGCTCTCCAGAAACCTAAAACTAATCTTAAAAAACTTCTTTCAGGCATCCAATCTTCCTAATCCTAAAAGAAAATTTTAATTAACTTGTTGAAATAATGCAATCAACCTTATTCTCAAACTACATTTAAATCAATTTTTTGAAGTAACACACTCACCTTTTTCATAAAATGAACATATTTTGTTTTCACGAATCCACTCTCCAGAAACCTAAAACAAATCTTGAAAAAACTTGTTTAAGGCATCCATTCTCCCTAATCCTAAAAGAAAATTTTAATTAACTTCTTGAAATACTAAAAAAATCTAATCCTCAAACTACATTTAAATCAATTTTTTGAAGTAACACTCTCACCTTTTTCATAAAACTAACATATATTTTTTTTCAGGAATCCGCTCTCCAGAAACCTGAAACAAATCTTGAAAAAACTTGTTTAAGGCATCCATTCTCCCTAATCCTAAAAGAACATTTTAATTAACTTCTTGAAATACTAAAATAAATCTTATCCTCAAACTACATTTAAATCAATTTTTTGAAGTAACACTCTCACCTTTTTCATAAAACTAACATATATTTTGTTTCAGGAATCCGCTCTCCAGAAACCTGAAACAAATCTTGAAAAAACTTGTTTAAGGCATCCATTCTCCCTAATCCTAAAAGAACATTTTAATTAACTTCTTGAAATACTAAAATAAATCTTATCCTCAAACTACATTTAAATACATTTTTTGAAGTAACACTCGCACCTTTTTCATTAAACTAACATATATTTTTTTTCAGGAATCCACTCTCCAGAAACCTAAAACTAATCTAAAAAAACTTCTTTCAGGCATCCAATCTTCCTAATCCTAAATGAAAATTTTAATTAACTTGTTGAAATAATTCAATCACATTTATCCTCAAACTACTTTTAAATCAATTTTTTGAAGTAACACTCTCACCTTTTTCATAAAACAAACGTATTTTTTTTTCAGGAATCCACTCTCCATAAACCTGAAACTAATCTTGAAAAAACTTGTGTAAGGCATCCATTCTCCCTAATCCTAAAAGAAAATTTTAATTAACTTGTTGAAATAATGCAATCAACCTTATTCTCAAACTACATTTAAATCAATTTTTTGAAGTAACACACTCACCTTTTTCATAAAATGAACATATTTTGTTTTCACGAATCCACTCTCCAGAAACCTAAAACAAATCTTGAAAAAACTTGTTTAAGGCATCCATTCTCCCTAATCCTAAAAGAAAATTTTAATTAACTTCTTGAAATACTAAAAAAATCTAATCCTCAAACTACATTTAAATCAATTTTTTGAAGTAACACTCTCACCTTTTTCATAAAACTAACATATATATTTTTTCAGGAATCCACTCTCCAGAAACCTAAAACTAATCTTAAAAAACTTATTTCAAGCATTCCAATCTTCCTAATCCTAAACGAAAATTTTAATTAACTTGTTGAAATAATTCAATCACATTTATCCTACAACTACGTTTAAATCAACTTTTTGAAGTAACACTCTCACCTTTTTCATAGAAAAAACATATTTTTTTTTCAGGAATCCACTCTCCAGAAACCTGAAACAAATCTTGAAAAAACTTGTTTAAGGCATCCATTCTCCCTAATCCTAAAAGAAAATTTTAATTAACTTCTTGAAATACTAAAAAAAATCTTATCCTCAAACTACATTTAAATCAATTTTTTGAAGTAACACTCTCACCTTTTTCATAAAACTAAGATATATTTTTTTTCAGGAATCCACTCTCCAGAAACCTAAAACTAATCTTAAAAAACTTCTTTCAGGCATCCAATCTTCCTAATCCTAAACGAAAATTTTAATTAACTTGTTGAAATTATTCAATCACATTTATCCTCAAACTACTTTTAAATCAATTTTTTCAAGTAACACTCTCACCTTTTTCAGAGAACAAACATATTTTTTTTTCAGGAATCCACTCTCCAGAAACCTGAAACAAATCTTGAAAAAACTTGTTTAAGGCATCCATTCTCCCTAATCCAAAAAGAAAATTTTAATTAACTTCTTGAAATACTAAAATAAATCTTATCCTCAAACTACATTTAAATCAATTTTTTGAAGTAACACTCTCACCTTTTTCATAAAACTAACATATATTTTTTTTCAGGAATCCGCTCTCCAGAAACCTGAAACAAATCTTGAAAAAACTTGTTTAAGGCATCCATTCTCCCTAATCCTAAAAGAAAATTTGAATTAACTTCTTGAAATACTAAAATAAATCTTATCCTCAAACTACATTTAAATCAATTTTTTGAAGTAACACTCTCACCTTTTTCATAAAACTAACATATATTTTTTTTCAAGAATCCACTCTCCAGAAACCTGAAACAAATCTTGAAAAAACTTGTTTAAGGCATCCATTCTCCCTAATCCTAAAAGAAAATTTTAATTAACTTCTTGAAATACTAAAAATAAATCTAATCCTCAAACTACTTTTAAATCAATTTTTTGAAGTAACACTCTCACCTTTTTCATAAAACTAACATATAGTTTTTTTTCAGGAATCCGCTCTCCAGAAACCTGAAACAAATCTTGAAAAAACTTGTTTAAGGCATCCATTCTCCCTAATCCTAAAAGAACATTTTAATTAACTTCTTGAAATACTAAAATAAATCTTATCCTCAAACTACATTTAAATCAACTTTTTGAAGTAACACTCTCACCTTTTTCATAAAACTAACATATATTTTTTTTCAGGAATCCACTCTCCAGAAACCTAAAACTAATCTTAAAAAACTTATTTCAAGCATTCCAATCTTCCTAATCATAAACGAAAATTTTAATTAACTTGTTGAAATAATTCAATCACATTTATCCTCAAACTACGTTTAAATCAATTTTTTGAAGTAACACTCTCACCTTTTTCATAGAACAAACATATTTTTTTTTCAGGAATCCACTCTCCAGAAACCTGAAACAAATCTTGAAAAAACTTGTTTAAGGCATCCATTCTCCCTAATCCTAAAAGAAAATTTTAATTAACTTCTTGAAATACTAAAAAAAATCTTATCCTCAAACTACATTTAAATCAATTTTTTGAAGTAACACTCTCATCTTTTTCATAAAACTAACATATATTTTTTTTCAGGAATCCACTCTCCAGAAACCTAAAACTAATCTTAAAAAACTTCTTTCAGGCATCCAATCTTCCTAATCCTAAACAAAAATTTTAATTAACTTGTTGAAATAATTCAATCACATTTATCCTCAAACTACGTTTAAATCAATTTTTTGAAGTAACACTCTCACCTTTTTCATAGAACAAACATATTTTTTTTTCAGGAATCCACTCTCCAGAAACCTGAAACAAATCTTGAAAAAACTTGTTTAAGGCATCCATTCTCCCTAATCCTAAAAGAAAATTTTAATTAACTTCTTGAAATACTAAAAAAAATCTTATCCTCAAACTACATTTAAATCAATTTTTTGAAGTAACACTCTCACCTTTTTCATAAAACTAACATATATTTTTTTTCAGGAAATCAATCTCCAGAAACCTAAAACTAATCTTAAAAAACTTCTTTCAGGCATCCAATCTTCCTAATCCTAAACAAAAATTTTAATTAACTTGTTGAAATAATTCAATCACATTTATCCTCAAACTACTTTTAAATCATTTTTTTCAAGTAACACTCTCACCTTTTTCATAGAACAAACATATTTTTTTTTCAGGAATCCACTCTCCAGAAACCTGAAACAAATCTTGAAAAAACTTGTTTAAGGCATCCATTCTCCCTAATCCTAAAAGAAAATTTTAATTAACAGCTTGAAATACTAAAAAAAATCTTATCCTCAAACTACATTTAAATCAATTTTTTGAAGTAACACGCTCACCTTTTTCATAAAACTAACATATATTTTTTTTCAGGAATCCACTCTCCAGAAACCTAAAACTAATCTTAAAAAACTTATTTCAAGCATTCCAATCTTCCTAATACTAAACGAAAATTTTAATTAACTTGTTGAAATATTTCAATCACATTTATCTTCAAACTACGTTTAAATCAATTTTTTGAAGTAACACTCTCACCTTTTTCATAGAACAAACATATTTTTTTTTCAGGAATCTTCTCTCCAGAAACCTGAAACAAATCTTGAAAAAACTTGTTTAAGGCATCCATTCTCCCTAATCCTAAAAGAAAATTTTAATTAACTTCTTGAAATACTAAAATAAATCTTATCCTCAAACTACATTTAAATCAATTTTTTGAAGTAACACTCTCACCTTTTTCATAAAACTAAGATATATTTTTTTTCAGGAATCCACTCTCCAGAAACCTAAAACTAATCTTAAAAAACTTCTTTCAGGCATCCAATCTTCCTAATCCTAAACGAAAATTTTAATTAACTTGTTGAAATAATTCAATCACATTTATCCTCAAACTACTTTTAAATCAATTTTTTCAAGTAACACTCTCACCTTTTTCATAGAACAAACATATTTTTTTTTCAGGAATCCACTCTCCATAAACCTGAAACTAATCTTGAAAAAACTTGTGTAAGGCATCCATTCTCCCTAATCCTAAAAGAAAATTTTAATTAACTTGTTGAAATAATGCAATCAACCTTATTCTCAAACTACATTTAAATCAATTTTTTGAAGTAACACACTCACCTTTTTCATAAAATGAACATATTTTGTTTTCACGAATCCACTCTCCAGAAACCTAAAACAAATCTTGAAAAAACTTGTTTAAGGCATCCATTCTCCCTAATCCTAAAAGAAAATGTTAATTAACTTCTTGAAATACTAAAAAAATCTAATCCTCAAACTACATTTAAATCAATTTTTTGAAGTAACACTCTCACCTTTTTCATAAAACTAACATATATTTTTTTTCTGGAATCCACTCTCCAGAAACCTAAAACTAATCTTAAAAAACTTATTTCAAGCATTCCAATCTTCCTAATCCTAAACGAAAATTTTAATTAACTTGTTGAAATAATTCAATCACATTTATCCTCAAACTACGTTTAAATCAATTTTTTGAAGTAACACTCTCACCTTTTTCATAGAACAAACATATTTTTCTCCCTAATCCTAATAGAAAATTTTAATTAACTTCTTGAAATACTAAAATAAATCTTATCCTCAAACTACATTTAAATCAATTTTTTGAAGTAACACTCTCACCTTTTTCATAAAACTAAGATATATTTTTTTTCAGGAATCCGCTCTCCAGAAACCTGAAACAAATCGTGAAAAAACTTGTTTAAGGCATCCATTCTCCCTAATCCTAAAAGAACATTTTAATTAACTTCTTGAAATACTAAAATAAATCTTATCCTCAAACTACATTTAAATCAATTTTTTGAAGTAACACTCGCACCTTTTTCATTAAACTAACATATATTTTTTTTCAGGAATCCACTCTCCAGAAACCTAAAACTAATCTAAAAAAACTTCTTTCAGGCATCCAATCTTCCTAATCCTAAACGAAAATTTTAATTAACTTGTTGAAATAATTCAATCACATTTATCCTCAAACTACTTTTAAATCAATTTTTTGAAGTAACACTCTCACCTTTTTCATAGAACAAACTTATTTTTTTTTCAGGAATCCACTCTCCATAAACCTGAAACTAATCTTGAAAAAACTTGTGTAAGGCATCCATTCTCCCTAATCCTAAAAGAAAATTTTAATTAACTTGTTGAAATAATGCAATCAACCTTATTCTCAAACTACATTTAAATCAATTTTTTGAAGTAACACACTCACCTTTTTCATAAAATGAACATATTTTGTTTTCACGAATCCACTCTCCAGAAACCTAAAACAAATCTTGAAAAAACTTGTTTAAGGCATCCATTCTCCCTAATCCTAAAAGAAAATGTTAATTAACTTCTTGAAATACTAAAAAAATCTAATCCTCAAACTACATTTAAATCAATTTTTTGAAGTAACACTCTCACCTTTTTCATAAAACTAACATATATTTTTTTTCAGGAATCCACTCTCCAGAAACCTAAAACTAATCTTAAAAAACTTATTTCAAGCATTCCAATCTTCCTAATCCTAAACGAAAATTTTAATTAACTTGTTGAAATATTCAATCACATTTATCCTCAAACTACGTTTAAATCAATTTTTTGAAGTAACACTCTCACCTTTTTCATAGAACAAACATATTTTTTTTTCAGGAATCCACTCTCCAGAAACCTGAAACAAATCTTGAAAAAACTTGTTTAAGGCATCCATTCTCCCTAATCCTAAAAGAAAATTTTAATTAACTTCTTGAAATACTAAAAAAAATCTTATCCTCAAACTACATTTAAATCAATTTTTTGAAGTAACACTCTCACCTTTTTCATAAAACTAACATATATTTTTTTTCAGGAATCCACTCTCCAGAAACCTAAAACTAATCTTAAAAAACTTCTTTCAGGCACCCAATCTTCCTAATCCTAAACGAAAATTTTAATTAACTTGTTGAAATAATTCAATCACATTTATCCTCAAACTACTTTTAAATCAATTTTTTCAAGTAACACTCTCACCTTTTTCATAGAACAAACATATTTTTTTTTCAGGAATCCACTCTCCAGAAACCTGAAACAAATCTTGAAAAAACTTGTTTAAGGCATCCATTCTCCCTAATCCTAAAAGAAAATTTTAATTAACTTCTTGAAATACTAAAACAAATCTTATCCTCAAACTTCATTTAAATCACTTTTTTGAAGTAACACTCTCACCTTTTTCATAAAACTAAGATATATTTTTTTTCAGGAATCCACTCTCCAGAAACCTAAAACTAATCTTAAAAAACTTCTTTCAGGCATCCAATCTTCCTAATCCTAAACGAAAATTTGAATTAACTTGTTGAAATAATTCAATCACATTTATCCTCAAACTACTTTTAAATCAATTTTTTCAAGTCACACTCTCACCATTTTCATAGAACAAACATATTTTTTTTTCAGGAATCCACTCTCCAGAAACCTGAAACAAATCTTGAAAAAACTTGTTTAAGGCATCCATTCTCCCTAATCCTAATAGAAAATTTTAATTAACTTCTTGAAATACTAAAATAAATCTTATCCTCAAACTACATTTAAATCAATTTTTTGAAGTAACACGCTCACCTTTTTCATAAAACTAACATATATTTTTTTTCAGGAATCCACTCTCCAGAAACCTAAAACTAATCTTAAAAAACTTATTTCAAGCATTCCAATCTTCCTAATACTAAACAAAAATTTTAATTAACTTGTTGAAATAATTCAATCACATTTATCCTCAAACTACTTTTAAATCAATTTTTTCAAGTAACACTCTCACCTTTTTCATAGAACAAACATATTTTTTTTCAGGAATCCACTCTCCAGAAACCTGAAACAAATCTTGAAAAAACTTGTTTAAGGCATCCATTCTCCCTAATCCTAAAAGAAAATTTTAATTAACTTCTTGAAATACTAAAAAAAATCTTATCCTCAAACTACATTTAAATCAATTTTTTGAAGTAACACGCTCACCTTTTTCATAAAACTAACATATATTTTTTTTCAGGAATCCACTCTCCAGAAACCTAAAACTAATCTTAAAAAACTTCTTTCAGGCATCCATTCTCCCTAATCCAAAAAGAACATTTTAATTAACTTTTTGAAATACTAAAAAAAATCTTATCCTCAAACTACATTTAAATCAATTTTTTGAAGTAACACTCTCACCTTTTTCATAAAACTAACATATATTTTTTTTCAGGAATCCTCTCTCCAGAAACCTGAAACAAATCTTGAAAAAACTTGTTTAAGGCATCCATTCTCCCTAATCCAAAAAGAACATTTTAATTAACTTTTTGAAATACTAAAAAAAATCTTATCCTCAAACTACATTTAAATCAATTTTTTGAAGTAACACTCTCACCTTTTTCATAAAACTAACATATATTTTTTTTCAGGAATCCACTCTCCAGAAACCTAAAACTAATCTTAAAAAACTTATTTCAAGCATTCCAATCTTCCTAATCCTAAACGAAAATTTGAATTAACTTGTTGAAATAATTCAATCACATTTATCCTCAAACTACGTTTAAATCAATTTTTTGAAGTAACACTCTCACCTTTTTCATAAAACTAACAAATATTTTTTTTCAAGAATCTACTCTCCAGAAACCTGAAACAAATCTTGAAAAAACTTGTTTAAGGCATCCATTCTCCATAATCCTAAAAGAAAATTTTAATTAACTTCTTGAAATACTAAAATAAATCTTATCCTCAAACTACATTTAAATCAATTTTTTGAAGTAACACTCTCAACTTTTTCATAAAACTAACATATTTTTTTTCAGGAATCCGCTCTCCAGAAACCTAAAACTAATCTTAAAAAACTTCTTTCAGGCATCCAATCTTCCTAATCCTAAAAGAAAATTTTAATTAACTTGTTGAAATAATGCAATCAACCTTATTCTCAAACTACATTTAAATCAATTTTTTGAAGTAACACACTCACCTTTTTCATAAAATGAACATATTTTGTTTTCACGAATCCACTCTCCAGAAACCTAAAACAAATCTTGAAAAAACTTGTTTAAGGCATCCATTCTCCCTAATCCTAAAAGAAAATTTTAATTAACTTCTTGAAATACTAAAAAAATCTAATCCTCAAACTACATTTAAATCAATTTTTTGAAGTAACACTCTCACCTTTTTCATAAAACTAACATATATTTTTTTTCAGGAATCCGCTCTCCAGAAACCTGAAACAAATCTTGAAAAAACTTGTTTAAGGCATCCATTCTCCCTAATCCTAAAAGAACATTTTAATTAACTTCTTGAAATACTAAAATAAATCTTATCCTCAAACTACATTTAAATCAATTTTTTGAAGTAACACTCTCACCTTTTTCATAAAACTAACATATATTTTGTTTCAGGAATCCGCTCTCCAGAAACCTGAAACAAATCTTGAAAAAACTTGTTTAAGGCATCCATTCTCCCTAATCCTAAAAGAAAATTTTAATTAACTTCTTGAAATACTAAAATAAATCTTATCCTCAAACTACATTTAAATCAATTTTTTGAAGTAACACTCTCACCTTTTTCATAAAACTAACATATATTTTTTTTCAGGAATCCGCTCTCCAGAAACCTGAAACAAATCTTGAAAAAACTTGTTTAAGACATCCATTCTCCCTAATCCTAAAAGAACATTTTAATTAACTTCTTGAAATACTAAAATAAATCTTATCCTCAAACTACATTTAAATACATTTTTTGAAGTAACACTCGCACCTTTTTCATTAAACTAACATATATTTTTTTTCAGGAATCCACTCTCCAGAAACCTAAAACTAATCTAAAAAAACTTCTTTCAGGCATCCAATCTTCCTAATCCTAAATGAAAATTTTAATTAACTTGTTGAAATAATTCAATCACATTTATCCTCAAACTACTTTTAAATCAATTTTTTGAAGTAACACTCTCACCTTTTTCATAAAACAAACGTATTTTTTTTTCAGGAATCCACTCTCCATAAACCTGAAACTAATCTTGAAAAAACTTGTGTAAGGCATCCATTCTCCCTAATCCTAAAAGAAAATTTTAATTAACTTGTTGAAATAATGCAATCAACCTTATTCTCAAACTACATTTAAATCAATTTTTTGAAGTAACACACTCACCTTTTTCATAAAATGAACATATTTTGTTTTCACGAATCCACTCTCCAGAAACCTAAAACAAATCTTGAAAAAACTTGTTTAAGGCATCCATTCTCCCTAATCCTAAAAGAAAATTTTAATTAACTTCTTGAAATACTAAAAAAATCTAATCCTCAAACTACATTTAAATCAATTTTTTGAAGTAACACTCTCACCTTTTTCATAAAACTAACATATATATTTTTTCAGGAATCCACTCTCCAGAAACCTAAAACTAATCTTAAAAAACTTATTTCAAGCATTCCAATCTTCCTAATCCTAAACGAAAATTTTAATTAACTTGTTGAAATAATTCAATCACATTTATCCTACAACTACGTTTAAATCAACTTTTTGAAGTAACACTCTCACCTTTTTCATAGAAAAAACATATTTTTTTTTCAGGAATCCACTCTCCAGAAACCTGAAACAAATCTTGAAAAAACTTGTTTAAGGCATCCATTCTCCCTAATCCTAAAAGAAAATTTTAATTAACTTCTTGAAATACTAAAAAAAATCTTATCCTCAAACTACATTTAAATCAATTTTTTGAAGTAACACTCTCACCTTTTTCATAAAACTAAGATATATTTTTTTTCAGGAATCCACTCTCCAGAAACCTAAAACTAATCTTAAAAAACTTCTTTCAGGCATCCAATCTTCCTAATCCTAAACGAAAATTTTAATTAACTTGTTGAAATTATTCAATCACATTTATCCTCAAACTACTTTTAAATCAATTTTTTCAAGTAACACTCTCACCTTTTTCAGAGAACAAACATATTTTTTTTTCAGGAATCCACTCTCCAGAAACCTGAAACAAATCTTGAAAAAACTTGTTTAAGGCATCCATTCTCCCTAATCCAAAAAGAAAATTTTAATTAACTTCTTGAAATACTAAAATAAATCTTATCCTCAAACTACATTTAAATCAATTTTTTGAAGTAACACTCTCACCTTTTTCATAAAACTAACATATATTTTTTTTCAGGAATCCGCTCTCCAGAAACCTGAAACAAATCTTGAAAAAACTTGTTTAAGGCATCCATTCTCCCTAATCCTAAAAGAAAATTTGAATTAACTTCTTGAAATACTAAAATAAATCTTATCCTCAAACTACATTTAAATCAATTTTTTGAAGTAACACTCTCACCTTTTTCATAAAACTAACATATATTTTTTTTCAAGAATCCACTCTCCAGAAACCTGAAACAAATCTTGAAAAAACTTGTTTAAGGCATCCATTCTCCCTAATCCTAAAAGAAAATTTTAATTAACTTCTTGAAATACTAAAAATAAATCTAATCCTCAAACTACTTTTAAATCAATTTTTTGAAGTAACACTCTCACCTTTTTCATAAAACTAACATATAGTTTTTTTTCAGGAATCCGCTCTCCAGAAACCTGAAACAAATCTTGAAAAAACTTGTTTAAGGCATCCATTCTCCCTAATCCTAAAAGAACATTTTAATTAACTTCTTGAAATACTAAAATAAATCTTATCCTCAAACTACATTTAAATCAACTTTTTGAAGTAACACTCTCACCTTTTTCATAAAACTAACATATATTTTTTTTCAGGAATCCACTCTCCAGAAACCTTAAACTAATCTTAAAAAACTTCTTTCAGGCATCCAATCTTCCTAATCCTAAACGAAAATTGTAATTAACTTGTTGAAATTATTCAATCACATTTATCCTCAAACTACTTTTAAATAAATTTTTTCAAGTAACACTCTCACCTTTTTCATAGAACAAACATATTTTTTTTTCAGGAATCCACTCTCCAGAAACCTGAAACAAATCTTGAAAAAACTTGTTTAAGGCATCCATTCTCCCTAATCCTAAAAGAAAATTTTAATTAACTTCTTGAAATACTAAAATAAATCTTATCCTCAAACTACATTTAAATCAATTTTTTGAAGTAACACTCACCTTTTTCATAAAACTAAGATATATTTTTTTTCAGGAATCCACTCTCCAGAAACCTAAAACTAATCTTAAAAAACTTCTTTCAGGCATCCAATCTTCCTAATCCTAAACGAAAATTTTAATTAACTTGTTGAAATAATTCAATCACATTTATCCTCAAACTACTTTTAAATCAATTTTTTCAAGTAACACTCTCACCTTTTTCATAGAACAAACATATTTTTTTTTCAGGAATCCACTCTCCAGAAACCTGAAACAAATCTTGAAAAAACTTGTTTAAGGCATCCATTCTCCCTAATCCTAATAGAAAATTTTAATTAACTTCTTGAAATACTAAAATAAATCTTATCCTCAAACTACATTTGAATCAATTTTTTGAAGTAACACTCTCACCTTTTTCATAAAACTAACATATATTTTTTTTCAGGAATCCGCTCTCCAGAAACCTGAAACAAATCTTGAAAAAACTTGTTTAAGGCATCCATTTTCCCTAATCCTAAAAGAAAATTTGAATTAACTTCTTGAAATACTAAAATAAATCTTATCCTCAAACTACATTTAAATCAATTTTTTGAAGTAACACTCGCACCTTTTTCATTAAACTAACATATATTTTTTTTCAGGAATCCACTCTCCAGAAACCTAAAACTAATCTTAAAAAACTTATTTCAAGCATTCCAATCTTCCTAATCCTAAACGAAAATTTTAATTAACTTGTTGAAATAATTCAATCACATTTATCCTCAAACTACGTTTAAATCAACTTTTTGAAGTAACACTCTCACCTTTTTCATAGAACAAACATATTTTTTTTTCAGGAATCCACTCTCCAGAAACCTGAAACAAATCTTGAAAAAACTTGTTTATGGCATCCATTCTCCCTAATCCTAAAAGAAAATTTTAATTAACTTCTTGAAATACTAAAAAAAATCTTATCCTCAAACTACATTTAAATCAATTTTTTGAAGTAACACTCACCTTTTTCATAAAACTAACATATATATTTTTTCAGGAATCCACTCTCCAGAAACCTAAAACTAATCTTAAAAAACTTCTTTCAGGCACCCAATCTTCCTAATCCTAAACGAAAATTGTAATTAACTTGTTGAAATAATTCAATCACATTTATCCTCAAACTACTTTTAAATCAATTTTTTCAAGTAACACTCTCACCTTTTTCATAGAACAAACATATTTTTTTTTCAGGAATCCACTCTCCAGAAACCTGAAACAAATCTTGAAAAAACTTGTTTAAGGCATCCATTCTCCCTAATCCTAAAAGAAAATTTTAATTAACTTCTTGAAATACTAAAATAAATCTTATCCTCAAACTACATTTAAATCAATTTTTTGAAGTAACACTCTCACCTTTTTCATAAAACTAAGATATATTTTTTTTCAGGAATCCACTCTCCAGAAACCTAAAACTAATCTTAAAAAACTTCTTTCAGGCATCCAATCTTCCTAATCCTAAATGAAAATTTTAATTAACTTGTTGAAATTATTCAATCACATTTATCCTCAAACTAATTTTAAATCAATTTTTTCAAGTAACACTCTCACCTTTTTCATAGAACAAACATATTTTTTTTTCAGGAATCCACTCTCCAGAAACCTGAAACAAATCTTGAAAAAACTTGTTAAAGGCATCCATTCTCCCTAATCCTAAAAGAACATTTTAATTAACTTTTTGAAATACTAAAAAAAATCTTATCCTCAAACTACATTTAAATCAATTTTTTGAAGTAACACTCTCACCTTTTTCATAAAACTAACATATATTTTTTTCAGGAATCCACTCTCCAGAAACCTAAAACTAATCTTAAAAAACTTATTTCAAGCATTCCAATCTTCCTAATCCTAAACGAAAATTTTAATTAACTTGTTGAAATAATTCAATCACATTTATCCTCAAACTACGTTTAAATCAATTTTTTGAAGTAACACTCTCACCTTTTTCATAGAACAAACATATATTTTTTTCAGGAATCCACTCTCCATAAACTTGAAACAAATCTTGAAAAAACTTGTTTAAGGCATCCATTCTCCCTAATCCTAAAAGAAAATTTTAATTAACTTCTTGAAATACTAAAATAAATCTTATCCTCAAACTACATTTAAATCAATTTTTTGAAGTAACACTCACCTTTTTCATAAAACTAAGATATATTTTTTTTCAGGAATCCACTCTCCAGAAACCTAAAACTAATCTTAAAAAACTTCTTTCAGGCATCCAATCTTCCTAATCCTAAACGAAAATTGTAATTAACTTGTTGAAATTATTCAATCACATTTATCCTCAAACTACTTTTAAATCAATTTTTTCAAGTAACACTCTCACCTTTTTCATAGAACAAACATATTTTTTTTTCAGGAATCCACTCTCCAGAAACCTGAAACAAATCTTGAAAAAACTTGTTTAAGGCATCCATTCTCCCTAATCCTAAAAGAAAATTTTAATTAACTTCTTGAAATACTAAAATAAATCTTATCCTCAAACTACATTTAAATCAATTTTTTGAAGTAACACTCTCACCTTTTTCATAAAACTAAGATATATTTTTTTTCAGGAATCCACTCTCCAGAAACCTAAAACTAATCTTAAAAAACTTCTTTCAGGCATCCAATCTTCCTAATCCTAAATGAAAATTTTAATTAACTTGTTGAAATTATTCAATCACATTTATCCTCAAACTACTTTTAAATCAATTTTTTCAAGTAACACTCTCACCTTTTTCAGAGAACAAACATATTTTTTTTTCAGGAATCCACTCTCCAGAAACCTGAAACAAATCTTGAAAAAACTTGTTTAAGGCATCCATTCTCCCTAATCCAAAAAGAAAATTTTAATTAACTTCTTGAAATACTAAAATAAATCTTATCCTCAAACTACATTTAAATCAATTTTTTGAAGTAACACTCTCACCTTTTTCATAAAACTAACATATATTTTTTTTCAGGAATCCGCTCTCCAGAAACCTGAAACAAATCTTGAAAAAACTTGTTTAAGGCATCCATTCTCCCTAATCCTAAAAGAAAATTTGAATTAACTTCTTGAAATACTAAAATAAATCTTATCCTCAAACTACATTTAAATCAATTTTTTGAAGTAACACTCTCACCTTTTTCATAAAACTAACATATATTTTTTTTCAAGAATCCACTCTCCAGAAACCTGAAACAAATCTTGAAAAAACTTGTTTAAGGCATCCATTCTCCCTAATCCTAAAAGAAAATTTTAATTAACTTCTTGAAATACTAAAAATAAATCTAATCCTCAAACTACTTTTAAATCAATTTTTTGAAGTAACACTCTCACCTTTTTCATAAAACTAACATATAGTTTTTTTTCAGGAATCCGCTCTCCAGAAACCTGAAACAAATCTTGAAAAAACTTGTTTAAGGCATCCATTCTCCCTAATCCTAAAAGAACATTTTAATTAACTTCTTGAAATACTAAAATAAATCTTATCCTCAAACTACATTTAAATCAATTTTTTGAAGTAACACTCTCCCCTTTTTCATAAAACTAACATATATTTTTTTTCAGGAATCCACTCTCCAGAAACCTTAAACTAATCTTAAAAAACTTCTTTCAGGCATCCAATCTTCCTAATCCTAAACGAAAATTGTAATTAACTTGTTGAAATTATTCAATCACATTTATCCTCAAACTACTTTTAAATCAATTTTTTCAAGTAACACTCTCACCTTTTTCATAGAACAAACATATTTTTTTTTCAGGAATCCACTCTCCAGAAACCTGAAACAAATCTTGAAAAAACTTGTTTAAGTCATCCATTCTCCCTAATCCTAAAAGAAAATTTTAATTAACTTCTTGAAATACTAAAATAAATCTTATCCTCAAACTACATTTAAATCAATTTTTTGAAGTAACACTCTCACCTTTTTCATAAAACTAAGATATATTTTTTTTCAGGAATCCACTCTCCAGAAACCTAAAACTAATCTTAAAAAACTTCTTTCAGGCATCCAATCTTCCTAATCCTAAACGAAAATTTTAATTAACTTGTTGAAATAATTCAATCACATTTATCCTCAAACTACTTTTAAATCAATTTTTTCAAGTAACACTCTCACCTTTTTCATAGAACAAACATATTTTTTTTTCAGGAATCCACTCTCCAGAAACCTGAAACAAATCTTGAAAAAACTTGTTTAAGGCATCCATTCTCCCTAATCCTAATAGAAAATTTTAATTAACTTCTTGAAATACTAAAATAAATCTTATCCTCAAACTACATTTAAATCAATTTTTTGAAGTAACACTCTCACCTTTTTCATAAAACTAACATATATTTTTTTTCAGGAATCCGCTCTCCAGAAACCTGAAACAAATCTTGAAAAAACTTGTTTAAGGCATCCATTTTCCCTAATCCTAAAAGAAAATTTGAATTAACTTCTTGAAATACTAAAATAAATCTTATCCTCAAACTACATTTAAATCAATTTTTTGAAGTAACACTCTCACCTTTTTCATAAAACTAACATATATTTTTTTTCAGGAATCCGCTCTCCAGAAACCTGAAACAAATCTTGAAAAAACTTGTTTAAGGCATCCATTCTCCCTAATCCTAAAAGAACATTTTAATTAACTTCTTGAAATACTAAAATAAATCTTATCCTCAAACTACATTTAAATCAATTTTTTGAAGTAACACTCGCACCTTTTTCATTAAACTAACATATATTTTTTTTCAGGAATCCACTCTCCAGAAACCTAAAACTAATCTTAAAAAACTTATTTCAAGCATTCCAAACTTCCTAATCCTAAACGAAAATTTTAATTAACTTGTTGAAATAATTCAATCACATTTATCCTCAAACTACGTTTAAATCAACTTTTTGAAGTAACACTCTCACCTTTTTCATAGAACAAACATATTTTTTTTTCAGGAATCCACTCTCCAGAAACCTGAAACAAATCTTGAAAAAACTTGTTTAAGGCATCCATTCTCCCTAATCCTAAAAGAAAATTTTAATTAACTTCTTGAAATACTAAAAAAAATCTTATCCTCAAACTACATTTAAATCAATTTTTTGAAGTAACACTCTCACCTTTTTCATAAAACTAACATATATATTTTTTCAGGAATCCACTCTCCAGAAACCTAAAACTAATCTTAAAAAACTTCTTTCAGGCACCCAATCTTCCTAATCCTAAACGAAAATTTTAATTAACTTGTTGAAATAATTCAATCACATTTATCCTCAAACTACTTTTAAATCAATTTTTTCAAGTAACACTCTCACCTTTTTCATAGAACAAACATATTTTTTTTTCAGGAATCCACTCTCCAGAAACCTGAAACAAATCTTGAAAAAACTTGTTTAAGGCATCCATTCTCCCTAATCCTAAAAGAAAATTTTAATTAACTTCTTGAAATACTAAAATAAATCTTATCCTCAAACTACATTTAAATCAATTTTTTGAAGTAACACTCTCACCTTTTTCATAAAACTAAGATATATTTTTTTTCAGGAATCCACTCTCCAGAAACCTAAAACTAATCTTAAAAAACTTCTTTCAGGCATCCAATCTTCCTAATCCTAAACGAAAATTTTAATTAACTTGTTGAAATAATTCAATCACATTTATCCTCAAACTACTTTTAAATCAATTTTTTCAAGTAACACTCTCACCTTTTTCATAGAACAAACATATTTTTTTTTCAGGAATCCACTCTCCAGAAACCTGAAACAAATCTTGAAAAAACTTGTTAAAGGCATCCATTCTCCCTAATCCCAAAAGAACATTTTAATTAACTTTTTGAAATACTAAAAAAAATCTTATCCTCAAACTACATTTAAATCAATTTTTTGAAGTAACACTCTCACCTTTTTCATAAAACTAACATATATTTTTTTCAGGAATCCACTCTCCAGAAACCTAAAACTAATCTTAAAAAACTTATTTCAAGCATTCCAATCTTCCTAATCCTAAACGAAAATTTTAATTAACTTGTTGAAATAATTCAATCACATTTATCCTCAAACTACGTTTAAATCAAGTTTTTTGAAGTAACACTCTCACCTTTTTCATAGAACAAACATATTTTTTTTTCAGGAATCCACTCTCCATAAACTTGAAACAAATCTTGAAAAAACTTGTTTAAGGCATCCATTCTCCCTAATCCTAAAAGAAAATTTTAATTAACTTCTTGAAATACTAAAATAAATCTTATCCTCAAACTACATTTAAATCAATTTTTTGAAGTAACACTCACCTTTTTCATAAAACTAAGATATATTTTTTTTCAGGAATCCACTCTCCAGAAATCTAAAACTAATCTTAAAAAACTTCTTTCAGGCATCCAATCTTCCTAATCCTAAACGAAAATTGTAATTAACTTGTTGAAATTATTCAATCACATTTATCCTCAAACTACTTTTAAATCAATTTTTTCAAGTAACACTCTCACCTTTTTCATAGAACAAACATATTTTTTTTTCAGGAATCCACTCTCCAGAAACCTGAAACAAATCTTGAAAAAACTTGTTTAAGGCATCCATTCTCCCTAATCCTAAAAGAAAATTTTAATTAACTTCTTGAAATACTAAAATAAATCTTATCCTCAAACTACATTTAAATCAATTTTTTGAAGTAACACTCTCACCTTTTTCATAAAACTAAGATATATTTTTTTTCAGGAATCCACTCTCCAGAAACCTAAAACTAATCTTAAAAAACTTCTTTCAGGCATCCAATCTTCCTAATCCTAAACGAAAATTTTAATTAACTTGTTGAAATAATTCAATCACATTTATCCTCAAACTACTTTTAAATCAATTTTTTCAAGTAACACTCTCACCTTTTTCATAGAACAAACATATTTTTTTTTCAGGAATCCACTCTCCAGAAACCTGAAACAAATCTTGAAAAAACTTGTTTAAGGCATCCATTCTCCCTAATCCTAATAGAAAATTTTAATTAACTTCTTGAAATACTAAAATAAATCTTATCCTCAAACTACATTTGAATCAATTTTTTGAAGTAACACTCTCACCTTTTTCATAAAACTAACATATATTTTTTTTCAGGAATCCGCTCTCCAGAAACCTGAAACAAATCTTGAAAAAACTTGTTTAAGGCATCCATTTTCCCTAATCCTAAAAGAAAATTTGAATTAACTTCTTGAAATACTAAAATAAATCTTATCCTCAAACTACATTTAAATCAATTTTTTGAAGTAACACTCTCACCTTTTTCATAAAACTAACATATATTTTTTTTCAGGAATCCGCTCTCCAGAAACCTGAAACAAATCTTGAAAAAACTTGTTTAAGGCATCCATTCTCCCTAATCCTAAAAGAACATTTTAATTAACTTCTTGAAATACTAAAATAAATCTTATCCTCAAACTACATTTAAATCAATTTTTTGAAGTAACACTCGCACCTTTTTCATTAAACTAACATATATTTTTTTTCAGGAATCCACTCTCCAGAAACCTAAAACTAATCTTAAAAAACTTATTTCAAGCATTCCAATCTTCCTAATCCTAAACGAAAATTTTAATTAACTTGTTGAAATAATTCAATCACATTTATCCTCAAACTACGTTTAAATCAACTTTTTGAAGTAACACTCTCACCTTTTTCATAGAACAAACATATTTTTTTTTTCAGGAATCCACTCTCCAGAAACCTGAAACAAATCTTGAAAAAACTTGTTTAAGGCATCCATTCTCCCTAATCCTAAAAGAAAATTTTAATTAACTTCTTGAAATACTAAAAAAAATCTTATCCTCAAACTACATTTAAATCAATTTTTTGAAGTAACACTCTCACCTTTTTCATAAAACTAACATATATATTTTTTCAGGAATCCACTCTCCAGAAACCTAAAACTAATCTTAAAAAACTTCTTTCAGGCACCCAATCTTCCTAATCCTAAACGAAAATTTTAATTAACTTGTTGAAATAATTCAATCACATTTATCCTCAAACTACTTTTAAATCAATTTTTTCAAGTAACACTCTCACCTTTTTCATAGAACAAACATATTTTTTTTTCAGGAATCCACTCTCCAGAAACCTGAAACAAATCTTGAAAAAACTTGTTTAAGGCATCCATTCTCCCTAATCCTAAAAGAAAATTTTAATTAACTTCTTGAAATACTAAAATAAATCTTATCCTCAAACTACATTTAAATCAATTTTTTGAAGTAACACTCTCACCTTTTTCATAAAACTAAGATATATTTTTTTTCAGGAATCCACTCTCCAGAAACCTAAAACTAATCTTAAAAAACTTCTTTCAGGCATCCAATCTTCCTAATCCTAAACGAAAATTTTAATTAACTTGTTGAAATAATTCAATCACATTTATCCTCAAACTACTTTTAAATCAATTTTTTCAAGTAACACTCTCACCTTTTTCATAGAACAAACATATTTTTTTTTCAGGAATCCACTCTCCAGAAACCTGAAACAAATCTTGAAAAAACTTGTTAAAGGCATCCATTCTCCCTAATCCTAAAAGAACATTTTAATTAACTTTTTGAAATACTAAAAAAAATCTTATCCTCAAACTACATTTAAATCAATTTTTTGAAGTAACACTCTCACCTTTTTCATAAAACTAACATATATTTTTTTCAGGAATCCACTCTCCAGAAACCTAAAACTAATCTTAAAAAACTTATTTCAAGCATTCCAATCTTCCTAATCCTAAACGAAAATTTTAATTAACTTGTTGAAATAATTCAATCACATTTATCCTCAAACTACGTTTAAATCAAGTTTTTTGAAGTAACACTCTCACCTTTTTCATAGAACAAACATATTTTTTTTTCAGGAATCCACTCTCCATAAACTTGAAACAAATCTTGAAAAAACTTGTTTAAGGCATCCATTCTCCCTAATCCTAAAAGAAAATTTTAATTAACTTCTTGAAATACTAAAATAAATCTTATCCTCAAACTACATTTAAATCAATTTTTTGAAGTAACACTCACCTTTTTCATAAAACTAAGATATATTTTTTTTCAGGAATCCACTCTCCAGAAACCTAAAACTAATCTTAAAAAACTTCTTTCAGGCATCCAATCTTCCTAATCCTAAACGAAAATTGTAATTAACTTGTTGAAATTATTCAATCACATTTATCCTCAAACTACTTTTAAATCAATTTTTTCAAGTAACACTCTCACCTTTTTCATAGAACAAACATATTTTTTTTTCAGGAATCCACTCTCCAGAAACCTGAAACAAATCTTGAAAAAACTTGTTTAAGGCATCCATTCTCCCTAATCCTAAAAGAAAATTTTAATTAACTTCTTGAAATACTAAAATAAATCTTATCCTCAAACTACATTTAAATCAATTTTTTGAAGTAACACTCTCACCTTTTTCATAAAACTAAGATATATTTTTTTTCAGGAATCCACTCTCCAGAAACCTAAAACTAATCTTAAAAAACTTCTTTCAGGCATCCAATCTTCCTAATCCTAAACGAAAATTTTAATTAACTTGTTGAAATAATTCAATCACATTTATCCTCAAACTACTTTTAAATCAATTTTTTCAAGTAACACTCTCACCTTTTTCATAGAACAAACATATTTTTTTTTCAGGAATCCACTCTCCAGAAACCTGAAACAAATCTTGAAAAAACTTGTTTAAGGCATCCATTCTCCCTAATCCTAATAGAAAATTTTAATTAACTTCTTGAAATACTAAAATAAATCTTATCCTCAAACTACATTTGAATCAATTTTTTGAAGTAACACTCTCACCTTTTTCATAAAACTAACATATATTTTTTTTCAGGAATCCGCTCTCCAGAAACCTGAAACAAATCTTGAAAAAACTTGTTTAAGGCATCCATTTTCCCTAATCCTAAAAGAAAATTTGAATTAACTTCTTGAAATACTAAAATAAATCTTATCCTCAAACTACATTTAAATCAATTTTTTGAAGTAACACTCTCACCTTTTTCATAAAACTAACATATATTTTTTTTCAGGAATCCGCTCTCCAGAAACCTGAAACAAATCTTGAAAAAACTTGTTTAAGGCATCCATTCTCCCTAATCCTAAAAGAACATTTTAATTAACTTCTTGAAATACTAAAATAAATCTTATCCTCAAACTACATTTAAATCAATTTTTTGAAGTAACACTCGCACCTTTTTCATTAAACTAACATATATTTTTTTTCAGGAATCCACTCTCCAGAAACCTAAAACTAATCTTAAAAAACTTATTTCAAGCATTCCAATCTTCCTAATCCTAAACGAAAATTTTAATTAACTTGTTGAAATAATTCAATCACATTTATCCTCAAACTACGTTTAAATCAACTTTTTGAAGTAACACTCTCACCTTTTTCATAGAACAAACATATTTTTTTTTCAGGAATCCACTCTCCAGAAACCTGAAACAAATCTTGAAAAAACTTGTTTAAGGCATCCATTCTCCCTAATCCTAAAAGAAAATTTTAATTAACTTCTTGAAATACTAAAAAAAATCTTATCCTCAAACTACATTTAAATCAATTTTTTGAAGTAACACTCTCACCTTTTTCATAAAACTAACATATATATTTTTTCAGGAATCCACTCTCCAGAAACCTAAAACTAATCTTAAAAAACTTCTTTCAGGCACCCAATCTTCCTAATCCTAAACGAAAATTTTAATTAACTTGTTGAAATAATTCAATCACATTTATCCTCAAACTACTTTTAAATCAATTTTTTCAAGTAACACTCTCACCTTTTTCATAGAACAAACATATTTTTTTTTCAGGAATCCACTCTCCAGAAACCTGAAACAAATCTTGAAAAAACTTGTTTAAGGCATCCATTCTCCCTAATCCTAAAAGAAAATTTTAATTAACTTCTTGAAATACTAAAATAAATCTTATCCTCAAACTACATTTAAATCAATTTTTTGAAGTAACACTCTCACCTTTTTCATAAAACTAAGATATATTTTTTTTCAGGAATCCACTCTCCAGAAACCTAAAACTAATCTTAAAAAACTTATTTCAAGTATTCCAATCTTCCTAATCCTAAACGAAAATTTTAATTAACTTGTTGAAATAATTCAATCACATTTATCCTCAAACTACGTTTAAATCAAGTTTTTTGAAGTAACACTCTCACCTTTTTCATAGAACAAACATATTTTTTTTTCAGGAATCCACTCTCCATAAACTTGAAACAAATCTTGAAAAAACTTGTTTAAGGCATCCATTCTCCCTAATCCTAAAAGAAAATTTTAATTAACTTCTTGAAATACTAAAATAAATCTTATCCTCAAACTACATTTAAATCAATTTTTTGAAGTAACACTCACCTTTTTCATAAAACTAAGATATATTTTTTTTCAGGAATCCACTCTCCAGAAACCTAAAACTAATCTTAAAAAACTTCTTTCAGGCGTCCAATCTTCCTAATCCTAAACGAAAATTGTAATTAACTTGTTGAAATTATTCAATCACATTTATCCTCAAACTACTTTTAAATCAATTTTTTCAAGTAACACTCTCACCTTTTTCATAGAACAAACATATTTTTTTTTCAGGAATCCAGTCTCCAGAAACCTGAAACAAATCTTGAAAAAACTTGTTTAAGGCATCCATTCTCCCTAATCCTAAAAGAAAATTTTAATTAACTTCTTGAAATACTAAAATAAATCTTATCCTCAAACTACATTTAAATCAATTTTTTGAAGTAACACTCTCACCTTTTTCATAAAACTAAGATATATTTTTTTTCAGGAATCCACTCTCCAGAAACCTAAAACTAATCTTAAAAAACTTCTTTCAGGCATCCAATCTTCCTAATCCTAAACGAAAATTTTAATTAACTTGTTGAAATAATTCAATCACATTTATCCTCAAACTACTTTTAAATCAATTTTTTCAAGTAACACTCTCACCTTTTTCATAGAACAAACATATTTTTTTTTCAGGAATCCACTCTCCAGAAACCTGAAACAAATCTTGAAAAAACTTGTTTAAGGCATCCATTCTCCCTAATCCTAATAGAAAATTTTAATTAACTTCTTGAAATACTAAAATAAATCTTATCCTCAAACTACATTTGAATCAATTTTTTGAAGTAACACTCTCACCTTTTTCATAAAACTAACATATATTTTTTTTCAGGAATCCGCTCTCCAGAAACCTGAAACAAATCTTGAAAAAACTTGTTTAAGGCATCCATTTTCCCTAATCCTAAAAGAAAATTTGAATTAACTTCTTGAAATACTAAAATAAATCTTATCCTCAAACTACATTTAAATCAATTTTTTGAAGTAACACTCTCACCTTTTTCATAAAACTAACATATATTTTTTTTCAGGAATCCGCTCTCCAGAAACCTGAAACAAATCTTGAAAAAACTTGTTTAAGGCATCCATTCTCCCTAATCCTAAAAGAACATTTTAATTAACTTCTTGAAATACTAAAATAAATCTTATCCTCAAACTACATTTAAATCAATTTTTTGAAGTAACACTCGCACCTTTTTCATTAAACTAACATATATTTTTTTTCAGGAATCCACTCTCCAGAAACCTAAAACTAATCTTAAAAAACTTATTTCAAGCATTCCAATCTTCCTAATCCTAAACGAAAATTTTAATTAACTTGTTGAAATAATTCAATCACATTTATCCTCAAACTACGTTTAAATCAACTTTTTGAAGTAACACTCTCACCTTTTTCATAGAACAAACATATTTTTTTTTCAGGAATCCACTCTCCAGAAACCTGAAACAAATCTTGAAAAAACTTGTTTAAGGCATCCATTCTCCCTAATCCTAAAAGAAAATTTTAATTAACTTCTTGAAATACTAAAAAAAATCTTATCCTCAAACTACATTTAAATCAATTTTTTGAAGTAACACTCTCACCTTTTTCATAAAACTAACATATATTTTTTTTCAGGAATCCACTCTCCAGAAACCTAAAACTAATCTTAAAAAACTTCTTTCAGGCACCCAATCTTCCTAATCCTAAACGAAAATTTTAATTAACTTGTTGAAATAATTCAATCACATTTATCCTCAAACTACTTTTAAATCAATTTTTTCAAGTAACACTCTCACCTTTTTCATAGAACAAACATATTTTTTTTTCAGGAATCCACTCTCCAGAAACCTGAAACAAATCTTGAAAAAACTTGTTTAAGGCATCCATTCTCCCTAATCCTAAAAGAAAATTTTAATTAACTTCTTGAAATACTAAAATAAATCTTATCCTCAAACTACATTTAAATCAATTTTTTGAAGTAACACTCTCACCTTTTTCATAAAACTAAGATATATTTTTTTCAGGAATCCACTCTCCAGAAACCTAAAACTAATCTTAAAAAACTTCTTTCAGGCATCCAATCTTCCTAATCCTAAACGAAAATTTTAATTAACTTGTTGAAATAATTCAATCACATTTATCCTCAAACTACTTTTAAATCAATTTTTTCAAGTAACACTCTCACCTTTTTCATAGAACAAACATATTTTTTTTTCAGGAATCCACTCTCCAGAAACCTGAAACAAATCTTGAAAAAACTTGTTTAAGGCATCCATTCTCCCTAATCCTAATAGAAAATTTTAATTAACTTCTTGAAATACTAAAATAAATCTTATCCTCAAACTACATTTAAATCAATTTTTTGAAGTAACACTCTCACCTTTTTCATAAAACTAACATATATTTTTTTTCAGGAATCCGCTCTCCAGAAACCTGAAACAAATCTTGAAAAAACTTGTTTAAGGCATCCATTCTCCCTAATCCTAAAAGAAAATTTGAATTAACTTCTTGAAATACTAAAATAAATCTTATCCTCAAACTACATTTAAATCAATTTTTTGAAGTAACACTCTCACCTTTTTCATAAAACTAAGATATATTTTTTTTCAGGAATCCACTCTCCAGAAACCTAAAACTAATCTTAAAAAACTTCTTTCAGGCATCCAATCTTCCTAATCCTAAACGAAAATTTTAATTAACTTGTATAAATAATTCAATCACATTTATCCTCAAACTACTTTTAAATCAATTTTTTCAAGTAACACTCTCACCTTTTTCATAGAACAAACATATTTTTTTTTCAGGAATCCACTCTCCAGAAACCTGAAACAAATCTTGAAAAAACTTGTTTCAGGCATCCATTCTCCCTAATCCTAAAAGAAAATTTTAATTAACTTCTTGAAATACTAAAAATAAATCTTATCCTCAAACTACTTTTAAATCAATTTTTTGAAGTAACACTCTCACCTTTTTCATAAAACTAACATATAGTTTTTTTTCAGGAATCCGCTCTCCAGAAACCTGAAACAAATCTTGAAAAAACTTGTTTAAGGCATCCATTCTCCCTAATCCTAAAAGAACATTTTAATTAACTTCTTGAAATACTAAAATAAATCTTATCCTCAAACTACATTTAAATCAATTTTTTGAAGTAACACTCTCACCTTTTTCATAAAACTAACATATATTTTTTTTCAAGAATCCACTCTCCAGAAACCTGAAACAAATCTTGAAAAAACTTGTTTAAGGCATCCATTCTCCCTAATCCTAAAAGAAAATTTTAATTAACTTCTTGAAATACTAAAAATAAATCTTATCCTCAAACTACTTTTAAATCAATTTTTTGAAGTAACACTCTCACCTTTTTCATAAAACTAACATATAGTTTTTTTTCAGGAATCCGCTCTCCAGAAACCTGAAACAAATCTTGAAAAAACTTGTTTAAGGCATCCATTCTCCCTAATCCTAAAAGAACATTTTAATTAACTTCTTGAAATACTAAAATAAATCTTATCCTCAAACTACATTTAAATCAATTTTTTGAAGTAACACTCTCACCTTTTTCATAAAACTAAGATATATTTTGTTTCAGGAATCCACTCTCCAGAAACCTAAAACTAATCTTAAAAAACTTCTTTCAGGCATCCAATCTTCCTAATCCTAAACGAAAATTTTAATTAACTTGTTGAAATAATTCAATCACATTTATCCTCAAACTACTTTTAAATCAATTTTTTCAAGTAACACTCTCACCTTTTTCATAGAACAAACATATTTTTTTTTCAGGAATCCACTCTCCAGAAACCTGAAACAAATCTTGAAAAAACTTGTTTAAGGCATCCATTCTCCCTAATCCTAATAGAAAATTTTAATTAACTTCTTGAAATACTAAAATAAATCTTATCCTCAAACTACATTTAAATCAATTTTTTGAAGTAACACTCTCACCTTTTTCATAAAACTAACATAAAATTTTTTTTTCAGGAATCCGCTCTCCAGAAACCTGAAACAAATCTTGAAAAAACTTGTTTAAGGCATCCATTCTCCCTAATCCTAAAAGAAAATTTGAATTAACTTCTTGAAATACTAAAATACATCTTATCCTCAAACTACATTTAAATCAATTTTTTGAAGTAACACTCTCACCTTTTTCATAAAACTAAGATATATTTTTTTTCAGGAATCCACTCTCCAGAAACCTAAAACTAATCTTAAAAAACTTCTTTCAGGCATCCAATCTTCCTAATCCTAAACGAAAATTTTAATTAACTTGTTGAAATAATTCAATCACATTTATCCTCAAACTACTTTTAAATCAATTTTTTCAAGTAACACTCTCACCTTTTTCATAGAACAAACATATTTTTTTTTCAGGAATCCACTCTCCAGAAACCTGAAACAAATCTTGAAAAAAACCTGTTTAAGGCATCCATTCTCCCTAATCCTAAAAGAAAATTTTAATTAACTTCTTGAAATACTAAAATAAATCTTATCCTCAAACTACATTTAAATCAATTTTTTGAAGTAACACTCTCACCTTTTTCATAAAACTAAGATATATTTTTTTTCAGGAATCCACTCTCCAGAAACCTAAAACTAATCTTAAAAAACTTCTTTCAGGCATCCAATCTTCCTAATCCTAAACGAAAATTTTAATTAACTTGTTGAAATAATTCAATCACATTTATCCTCAAACTACTTTTAAATCAATTTTTTCAAGTAACACTCTCACCTTTTTCATAGAACAAACATATGTTTTTTTTCAGGAATCCACTCTCCAGAAACCTGAAACAAATCTTGAAAAAACTTGTTTAAGGCATCCGTTCTCCCTAATCCTAAAAGAAAATTTTAATTATCTTCTTGAAATACTAAAATAAATCTTATCCTCAAACTACATTTAAATCAATTTTTTGAAGTAACACTCTCACCTTTTTCATAAAACTAACATATATATTTTTTCAGGAACCCGCTCTCCAGAAACCTGAAACAAATCTTGAAAAAACTTGTTTAAGGCATCCATTCTCCCTAATCCTAAAAGAACATTTTATTTAACTTCTTGAAATACTAAAATAAATCTTATCCTCAAACTACATTTAAATCAATTTTTTGAAGTACCACTCGCACCTTTTTCATTAAACTAACATATATTTTTTTTCAGGAATCCACTCTCCAGAAACCTAAAACTAATCTAAAAAAACTTCTTTCAGGCATCCAATCTTCCTAATCCTAAACGAAAATTTTAATTAACTTGTTGAAATAATTCAATCACATTTATCCTGAAACTACTTTTAAATCAATTTTTTGAAGTAACACTCTCACCTTTTTCATAGAACAAACTTATTTTTTTTTCAGGAATCCACTCTCCATAAACCTGAAACTAATCTTGAAAAAACTTGTGTAAGGCATCCATTCTCCCTAATCCTAAAAGAAAATTTTAATTAACTTGTTGAAATAATGCAATCAACCTTATTCTCAAACTACATTTAAATCAATTTTTTGAAGTAACACACTCACCTTTTTCATAAAATGAACATATTTTGTTTTCACGAATCCACTCTCCAGAAACCTAAAACAAATCTTGAAAAAACTTGTTTAAGGCATCCATTCTCCCTAATCCTAAAAGAAAATTTTAATTAACTTCTTGAAATACTAAAAAAATCTAATCCTCAAACTACATTTAAATCAATTTTTTGAAGTAACACTCTCACCTTTTTCATAGAACAAACATATTTTTTTTTCAGGAATCCACTCTCCAGAAACCTGAAACAAATCTTGAAAAAACTTGTTTAAGGCATCCATTCTCCCTAATCCTAAAAGAAAATTTTAATTAACTTCTTGAAATACTAAAAAAAATCTTATCCTCAAACTACATTTAAATCAATTTTTTGAAGTAACACTCTCACCTTTTTCATAAAACTAACATATATTTTTTTTCAGGAATCCACTCTCCAGAAACCTAAAACTAATCTTAAAAAACTTCTTTCAGGCATCCAATCTTCCTAATCCTAAACAAAAATTTTAATTAACTTGTTGAAATAATTCAATCACATTTATCCTCAAACTACTTTTAAATCAATTTTTTGAAGTAACACTCTCACCTTTTTCATAGAACAAACTTATTTTTTTTTCAGGAATCCACTCTCCATAAACCTGAAACTAATATTGAAAAAACTTGTGTAAGGCATCCATTCTCCTAATCCTAAAAGAAAATGTTAATTAACTTGTTGAAATAATGCAATCAACCTTATTCTCAAACTACATTTAAATCAATTTTTTGAAGTAACACACTCACCTTTTTCATAAAATGAACATATTTTGTTTTCACGAATCCACTCTCCAGAAACCTAAAACAAATCTTGAAAAAACTTCTTTAAGGCATCCATTCTCCCTAATCCTAAAAGAAAATGTTAATTAACTTCTTGAAATACTAAAAAAATCTAATCCTCAAACTACATTTAAATCAATTTTTTGAAGTAACACTCTCACCTTTTTCATAAAACTAACATATATTTTTTTTCAGGAATCCACTCTCCAGAAACCTAAAACTAATCTTAAAAAACTTATTTCAAGCATTCCAATCTTCCTAATCCTAAACGAAAATTTTAATTAACTTGTTGAAATAATTCAATCACATTTATCCTCAAACTACTTTTAAATCAATTTTTTCAAGTAACACTCTCACCTTTTTCATAGAACAAACATATTTTTTTTTCAGGAATCCACTTTCCAGAAACCTGAAACAAATCTTGAAAAAACTTGTTTAAGGCATCCATTCTCCCTAATCCTAAAAGAAAATTTTAATTAACTTCTTGAAATACTAAAAAAAATCTTATCCTCAAACTACATTTAAATCAATTTTTTGAAGTAACACTCTCACCTTTTTCATAAAACTAACATATATTTTTTTTCAGGAATCCACTCTCCAGAAACCTAAAACTAATCTTAAAAAACTTCTTTCAGGCATCCAATCTTCCTAATCCTAAACGAAAATTTTAATTAACTTGTTGAAATAATTCAATCACATTTATCCTCAAACTACTTTTAAATCAATTTTTTCAAGTAACACTCTCACCTTTTTCATAGAACAAACATATTTTTTTTTCAGGAATCCACTCTCCAGAAACCTGAAACAAATCTTGAAAAAACTTGTTTAAGGCATCCATTCTCCCTAATCCTAAAAGAAAATTTTAATTAACTTCTTCAAATACTAAAATAAATCTTATCCTCAAACTACATTTAAATCAATTTTTTGAAGTAACACTCTCACCTTTTTCATAAAACTAACATATATTTTTTTTCAGGAATCCGCTCTCCAGAAACCTGAAACAAATCTTGAAAAAACTTGTTTAAGGCATCCATTCTCCCTAATCCTAAAAGAACATTTTAATTAACTTCTTGAAATACTAAAATAAATCTTATCCTCAAACTACATTTAAATCAATTTTTTGAAGTAACACTCGCACCTTTTTCATTAAACTAACATATATTTTTTTTCAGGAATCCACTCTCCAGAAACCTAAAACTAATCTAAAAAAACTTCTTTCAGGCATCCAATCTTCCTAATCCTAAACGAAAATTTTAATTAACTTGTTGAAATAATTCAATCACATTTATCCTCAAACTACTTTTAAATCAATTTTTTGAAGTAACACTCTCACCTTTTTCATAGAACAAACTTATTTTTTTTTCAGGAATCCACTCTCCATAAACCTGAAACTAATCTTGAAAAAACTTGTGTAAGGCATCCATTCTCCTAATCCTAAAAGAAAATTTTAATTAACTTGTTGAAATAATGCAATCAACCTTATTCTCAAACTACATTTAAATCAATTTTTTAAAGTAACACACTCACCTTTGTCATAAAATGAACATATTTTGTTTTCACGAATCCACTCTCCAGAAACCTAAAACAAATCTTGAAAAAACTTCTTTAAGGCATCCATTCTCCCTAATCCTAAAAGAAAATGTTAATTAACTTCTTGAAATACTAAAAAAATCTAATCCTCAAACTACATTTACATCAATTTTTTGAAGTAACACTCTCACCTTTTTCATAAAACTAACATATATTTTTTTTCAGGAATCCACTCTCCAGAAACCTAAAACTAATCTTAAAAAACGTATTTCAAGCATTCCAATCTTCCTAATCCTAAACGAAAATTTTAATTAACTTGTTGAAATAATTCAATCACATTTATCCTCAAACTACGTTTAAATCAATTTTTTGAAGTAACACTCTCACCTTTTTCATAGAACAAACATATTTTTTTTTCAGGAATCCACTCTCCAGAAACCTGAAACAAATCTTGAAAAAACTTGTTTAAGGCATCCATTCTCCCTAATCCTAAAAGAAAATTTTAATTAACTTCTTGAAATACTAAAAAAAATCTTATCCTCAAACTACATTTAAATCAATTTTTTGAAGTAACACTCTCACCTTTTTCATAAAACTAACATATATTTTTTTTCAGGAATCCACTCTCCAGAAACCTAAAACTAATCTTAAAAAACTTCTTTCAGGCACCCAATCTTCCTAATCCTAAACGAAAATTTGAACTAACTTGTTGAAATAATTCAATCACATTTATCCTCGAACTACTTTTAAATCAATTTTTTCAAGTAACACTCTCACCTTTTTCATAAACAAACATATTTTTTTTTCAGGAATCCACTCTCCAGAAACCTGAAACAAATCTTGAAAAAACTTGTTTAAGGCATCCATTCTCCCTAATCCTAAAAGAAAATTTTAATTAACTTCTTGAAATACTAAAATAAATCTTATCCTCAAACTACATTTAAATCAATTTTTTGAAGTAACACTCTCACCTTTTTCATAAAACTAAGATATATTTTTTTTCAGGAATCCGCTCTCCAGAAACCTGAAACAAATCTTGAAAAAACTTGTTTAAGGCATCCATTCTCCATAATCCTAAAAGAAAATTTGAACTAACTTCTTGAAATACTAAAATAAATCTTATCCTCAAACTACATTTAAATCAATTTTTTGAAGTAACACTCTCACCTTTTTCATAAAACTAACATATATTTTTTTTCAGGAATCCACTCTCCAGAAACCTAAAACTAATCTTAAAAAACTTCTTTCAGGCATCCAATCTTCCTAATCCTAAACGAAAATTTTAATTAACTTGTTGAAATAATTCAATCACATTTATCCTCAAACTACTTTTAAATCAATTTTTTCAAGTAACACTCTCACCTTTTTCATAGAACAAACATATTTTTTTTTCAGGAATCCACTCTCCAGAAACCTGAAACAAATCTTGAAAAAACCTGTTTAAGGCATCCATTCTCCCTAATCCTAAAAGAAAATTTTAATTAACTTCTTGAAATACTAAAATAAATCTTATCCTCAAACTACATTTAAATCAATTTTTTGAAGTAACACTCTCACCTTTTTCATAAAACTAAGATATATTTTTTTTCCGGAATCCACTCTCCAGAAACCTAAAACTAATCTTAAAAAACTTCTTTCAGGCATCCAATCTTCCTAATCCTAAACGAAAATTTTAATTAACTTGTTGAAATAATTCAATCACATTTATCCTCAAACTACTTTTAAATCAATTTTTTCAAGTAACACTCTCACCTTTTTCATAGAACAAACATATTTTTTTTTCAGGAATCCACTCTCCAGAAACCTGAAACAAATCTTGAAAAAACTTGTTTAAGGCATCCATTCTCCCTAATCCTAAAAGAAAATTTTAATTAACTTCTTGAAATACTAAAATAAATCTTATCCTCAAACTACATTTAAATCAAATTTTTGAAGTAACACTCTCACCTTTTTCATAAAACTAACATATACTTTTTTTTCAGGAATCCGCTCTCCAGAAACCTGAAACAAATCTTGAAAAAACTTGTTTAAGGCATCCATTCTCCCTAATCCTAAAAGAAAATTTTAATTAACTTCTTGAAATACTAAAAATAAATCTTATCCTCAAACTACTTTTAAATCAATTTTTTGAAGTAACACTCTCACCTTTTTCATAAAACTAACATATAGTTTTTTTTCAGGAATCCGCTCTCCAGAAACCTGAAACAAATCTTGAAAAAACTTGTTTAAGGCATCCATTCTCCCTAATCCTAAAAGAACATTTTAATTAACTTCTTGAAATACTAAAATAAATCTTATCCTCAAACTACATTTAAATCAATTTTTTGAAGTAACACTCTCACCTTTTTCATAAAACTAACATATATTTTTTTTCAGGAATCCACTCTCCAGAAACCTAAAATTAATCTTAAAAAACTTCTTTCAGGCATCCAATCTTCCTAATCCTAAACGAAAATTTTAATTAACTTGTTGAACATATTCAATCACATTTATCCTCAAACTACTTTTAAATCAATTTTTTCAAGTAACACTCTCACCTTTTTCATAGAACAAACATATTTTTTTTTCAGGAATCCACTCTCCAGAAACCTGAAACAAATCTTGAAAAAACTTGTTTAAGGCATTCATTCTCCCTAATCCTAAAAGAAAATGTTAATTAACTGCTTGAAATACTAAAAAAAATCTTATCCTCAAACTACATTTAAATCAATTTTTTGAAGTAACACTCTCACCTTTTTCATAAAACTAACATATATTTTTTTTCAGGAATCCACTCTCCACAAACCTAAAACTAATCTTAAAAAACTTATTTCAAGCATTCCAATCTTCCTAATACTAAACGAAAATTTTAATTAACTTGTTGAAATATTTCAATCACATTTATCCTCAAACTACGTTTAAATCAATTTTTTGAAGTAACACTCTCACCTTTTTCATAGAACAAACATATTTTTTTTTCAGGAATCCTCTCTCCAGAAACCTGAAACAAATCTTGAAAAAACTTGTTAAAGGCATCCATTCTCCCTAATCCTAAAAGAACATTTTAATTAACTTTTTGAAATACTAAAAAAAATCTTATCCTCAAACTACATTTAAATAAATTTTTTGAAGTAACACTCTCACCTTTTTCATAAAACTAACATATATTTTTTTCAGGAATCCACTCTCCAGAAACCTAAAACTAATCTTAAAAAACTTATTTCAAGCATTCCAATCTTCCTAATCCTAAACGAAAATTTTAATTAACTTGTTGAAATAATTCAATCACATTTATCCTCAAACTACGTTTAAATCAATTTTTTGAAGTAACACTCTCACCTTTTTCATAGAACAAACATATTTTTTTTTCAGGAATCCACTCTCCATAAACTTGAAACAAATCTTGAAAAAACTTGTTTAAGGCATCCATTCTCCCTAATCCTAAAAGAAAATTTTAATTAACTTCTTGAAATACTAAAATAAATCTTATCCTCAAACTACATTTAAATCAATTTTTTGAAGTAACACTCTCACCTTTTTCATAAAACTAAGATATATATTTTTTCAGGAATCCACTCTCCAGAAACCTAAAACTAATCTTAAAAAACTTCTTTCAGGCATCCAATCTTCCTAATCCTAAACGAAAATTTTAATTAACTTGTTGAAATAATTCAATCACATTTATCCTCAAACTACTTTTAAATCAATTTTTTCAAGTAACACTCTCACCTTTTTCATAGAACAAACATATTTTTTTTCAGGAATCCACTCTCCAGAAACCTGAAACAAATCTTGAAAAAACTTGTTTAAGGCATCCATTCTCCCTAATCCTAATAGAAAATTTTAATTAACTTCTTGCAATACTAAAATAAATCTTATCCTCAAACTACATTTAAATCAATTTTTTGAAGTAACACTCTCACCTTTTTCATAAAACTAACATATATTTTTTTTCAGGAATCCGCTCTCCAGAAACCTGAAACAAATCTTGAAAAAACTTGTTTAAGGCATCCATTCTCCCTAATCCTAAAAAAAAATTTGAATTAACTTCTTGAAATACTAAAATAAATCTTATCCTCAAACTACATTTAAATCAATTTTTTGAAGTAACACTCTCACCTTTTTCATAAAACTAAGATATATATTTTTTCAGGAATCCACTCTCCAGAAACCTAAAACTAATCTTAAAAAACTTCTTTCAGGCATCCAATCTTCCTAATCCTAAACGAAAATTTTAATTAACTTGTATAAATAATTCAATCACATTTATCCTCAAACTACTTTTAAATCAATTTTTTCAAGTAACACTCTCACCTTTTTCATAGAACAAACATATTTTTTTTTCAGGAATCCACTCTCCAGAAACCTGAAACAAATCTTGAAAAAACTTGTTTCAGGCATCCATTCTCCCTAATCCTAAAAGAAAATTTTAATTAACTTCTTGAAATACTAAAAATAAATCTTATCCTCAAACTACTTTTAAATCAATTTTTTGAAGTAACACTCTCACCTTTTTCATAAAACTAACATATAGTTTTTTTTCAGGAATCCGCTCTCCAGAAACCTGAAACAAATCTTGAAAAAACTTGTTTAAGGCATCCATTCTCCCTAATCCTAAAAGAACATTTTAATTAACTTCTTGAAATACTAAAATAAATCTTATCCTCAAACTACATTTAAATCAATTTTTTGAAGTAACACTCTCACCTTTTTCATAAAACTAACATATATTTTTTTTCAAGAATCCACTCTCCAGAAACCTGAAACAAATCTTGAAAAAACTTGTTTAAGGCATCCATTCTCCCTAATCCTAAAAGAAAATTTTAATTAACTTCTTGAAATACTAAAAATAAATCTAATCCTCAAACTACTTTTAAAGCAATTTTTTGAAGTAACACTCTCACCTTTTTCATAAAACTAACATATAGTTTTTTTTCAGGAATCCGCTCTCCAGAAACCTGAAACAAATCTTGAAAAAACTTGTTTAAGGCATCCATTCTCCCTAATCCTAAAAGAACATTTTAATTAACTTCTTGAAATACTAAAATAAATCTTATCCTCAAACTACATTTAAATCAATTTTTTGAAGTAACACTCTCACCTTTTTCATAAAACTAACATATATTTTTTTTCAGGAATCCACTCTCCAGAAACCTTAAACTAATCTTAAAAAACTTCTTTCAGGCATCCAATCTTCCTAATCCTAAACGAAAATTTTAATTAACTTGTTGAAATTATTCAATCACATTTATCCTCAAACTACTTTTAAATCAATTTTTTGAAGTAACACTCTCACCTTTTTCATAGAACAAACATATTTTTTTTTCTGGAATCCACTCTCCAGAAACCTGAAACAAATCTTGAAAAAACTTGTTTAAGGCATCCATTCTCCCTAATCCTAAAAGAAAATTTTAATTAACTTCTTGAAATACTAAAAAAAATCTTATCCTCAAACTACATTTAAATCAATTTTTTGAAGTAACACTCTCACCTTTTTCATAAAACTAACATATATTTTTTTTCAGGAATCCACTCTCCAGAAACCTAAAACTAATCTTAAAAAACTTCTTTCAGGCATCCAATCTTCCTAATCCTAAACGAAAATTTTAATTAACTTGTTGAAATAATTCAATCACATTTATCCTCAAACTACTTTTAAATCAATTTTTTCAAGTAACACTCTCACCTTTTTCATAGAACAAACATATTTTTTTTTCAGGAATCCACTCTCCAGAAACCTGAAACAAATCTTGAAAAAACTTGTTTAAGGCATCCATTCTCCCTAATCCTAAAAGAAAATTTTAATTAACTTCTTGAAATACTAAAATAAATCTTATCCTCAAACTACATTTAAATCAAATTTTTGAAGTAACACTCTCACCTTTTTCATAAAACTAACATATACTTTTTTTTCAGGAATCCGCTCTCCAGAAACCTGAAACAAATCTTGAAAAAACTTGTTTAAGGCATCCATTCTCCCTAATCCTAAAAGAAAATTTTAATTAACTTCTTGAAATACTAAAAATAAATCTTATCCTCAAACTACTTTTAAATCAATTTTTTGAAGTAACACTCTCACCTTTTTCATAAAACTAACATATAGTTTTTTTTCAGGAATCCGCTCTCCAGAAACCTGAAACAAATCTTGAAAAAACTTGTTTAAGGCATCCATTCTCCCTAATCCTAAAAGAACATTTTAATTAACTTCTTGAAATACTAAAATAAATCTTATCCTCAAACTACATTTAAATCAATTTTTTGAAGTAACACTCTCACCTTTTTCATAAAACTAACATATATTTTTTTTCAGGAATCCACTCTCCAGAAACCTAAAATTAATCTTAAAAAACTTCTTTCAGGCATCCAATCTTCCTAATCCTAAACGAAAATTTTAATTAACTTGTTGAACATATTCAATCACATTTATCCTCAAACTACTTTTAAATCAATTTTTTCAAGTAACACTCTCACCTTTTTCATAGAACAAACATATTTTTTTTTCAGGAATCCACTCTCCAGAAACCTGAAACAAATCTTGAAAAAACTTGTTTAAGGCATTCATTCTCCCTAATCCTAAAAGAAAATGTTAATTAACTGCTTGAAATACTAAAAAAAATCTTATCCTCAAACTACATTTAAATCAATTTTTTGAAGTAACACTCTCACCTTTTTCATAAAACTAACATATATTTTTTTTCAGGAATCCACTCTCCACAAACCTAAAACTAATCTTAAAAAACTTATTTCAAGCATTCCAATCTTCCTAATACTAAACGAAAATTTTAATTAACTTGTTGAAATATTTCAATCACATTTATCCTCAAACTACGTTTAAATCAATTTTTTGAAGTAACACTCTCACCTTTTTCATAGAACAAACATATTTTTTTTTCAGGAATCCTCTCTCCAGAAACCTGAAACAAATCTTGAAAAAACTTGTTAAAGGCATCCATTCTCCCTAATCCTAAAAGAACATTTTAATTAACTTTTTGAAATACTAAAAAAAATCTTATCCTCAAACTACATTTAAATAAATTTTTTGAAGTAACACTCTCACCTTTTTCATAAAACTAACATATATTTTTTTCAGGAATCCACTCTCCAGAAACCTAAAACTAATCTTAAAAAACTTATTTCAAGCATTCCAATCTTCCTAATCCTAAACGAAAATTTTAATTAACTTGTTGAAATAATTCACTCACATTTATCCTCAAACTACGTTTAAATCAATTTTTTGAAGTAACACTCTCACCTTTTTCATAGAACAAACATATTTTTTTTTCAGGAATCCACTCTCCATAAACTTGAAACAAATCTTGAAAAAACTTGTTTAAGGCATCCATTCTCCCTAATCCTAAAAGAAAATTTTAATTAACTTCTTGAAATACTAAAATAAATCTTATCCTCAAACTACATTTAAATCAATTTTTTGAAGTAACACTCTCACCTTTTTCATAAAACTAAGATATATATTTTTTCAGGAATCCACTCTCCAGAAACCTAAAACTAATCTTAAAAAACTTCTTTCAGGCATCCAATCTTCCTAATCCTAAACGAAAATTTTAATTAACTTGTTGAAATAATTCAATCACATTTATCCTCAAACTACTTTTAAATCAATTTTTTCAAGTAACACTCTCACCTTTTTCATAGAACAAACATATTTTTTTTCAGGAATCCACTCTCCAGAAACCTGAAACAAATCTTGAAAAAACTTGTTTAAGGCATCCATTCTCCCTAATCCTAATAGAAAATTTTAATTAACTTCTTGCAATACTAAAATAAATCTTATCCTCAAACTACATTTAAATCAATTTTTTGAAGTAACACTCTCACCTTTTTCATAAAACTAACATATATTTTTTTTCAGGAATCCGCTCTCCAGAAACCTGAAACAAATCTTGAAAAAACTTGTTTAAGGCATCCATTCTCCCTAATCCTAAAAAAAAATTTGAATTAACTTCTTGAAATACTAAAATAAATCTTATCCTCAAACTACATTTAAATCAATTTTTTGAAGTAACACTCTCACCTTTTTCATAAAACTAAGATATATATTTTTTCAGGAATCCACTCTCCAGAAACCTAAAACTAATCTTAAAAAACTTCTTTCAGGCATCCAATCTTCCTAATCCTAAACGAAAATTTTAATTAACTTGTATAAATAATTCAATCACATTTATCCTCAAACTACTTTTAAATCAATTTTTTCAAGTAACACTCTCACCTTTTTCATAGAACAAACATATTTTTTTTTCAGGAATCCACTCTCCAGAAACCTGAAACAAATCTTGAAAAAACTTGTTTCAGGCATCCATTCTCCCTAATCCTAAAAGAAAATTTTAATTAACTTCTTGAAATACTAAAAATAAATCTTATCCTCAAACTACTTTTAAATCAATTTTTTGAAGTAACACTCTCACCTTTTTCATAAAACTAACATATAGTTTTTTTTCAGGAATCCGCTCTCCAGAAACCTGAAACAAATCTTGAAAAAACTTGTTTAAGGCATCCATTCTCCCTAATCCTAAAAGAACATTTTAATTAACTTCTTGAAATACTAAAATAAATCTTATCCTCAAACTACATTTAAATCAATTTTTTGAAGTAACACTCTCACCTTTTTCATAAAACTAACATATATTTTTTTTCAAGAATCCACTCTCCAGAAACCTGAAACAAATCTTGAAAAAACTTGTTTAAGGCATCCATTCTCCCTAATCCTAAAAGAAAATTTTAATTAACTTCTTGAAATACTAAAAATAAATCTAATCCTCAAACTACTTTTAAATCAATTTTTTGAAGTAACACTCTCACCTTTTTCATAAAACTAACATATAGTTTTTTTTCAGGAATCCGCTCTCCAGAAACCTGAAACAAATCTTGAAAAAACTTGTTTAAGGCATCCATTCTCCCTAATCCTAAAAGAACATTTTAATTAACTTCTTGAAATACTAAAATAAATCTTATCCTCAAACTACATTTAAATCAATTTTTTGAAGTAACACTCTCACCTTTTTCATAAAACTAACATATATTTTTTTTCAGGAATCCACTCTCCAGAAACCTTAAACTAATCTTAAAAAACTTCTTTCAGGCATCCAATCTTCCTAATCCTAAACGAAAATTTTAATTAACTTGTTGAAATTATTCAATCACATTTATCCTCAAACTACTTTTAAATCAATTTTTTGAAGTAACACTCTCACCTTTTTCATAGAACAAACATATTTTTTTTTCTGGAATCCACTCTCCAGAAACCTGAAACAAATCTTGAAAAAACTTGTTTAAGGCATCCATTCTCCCTAATCCTAAAAGAAAATTTTAATTAACTTCTTGAAATACTAAAAAAAATCTTATCCTCAAACTACATTTAAATCAATTTTTTGAAGTAACACTCTCACCTTTTTCATAAAACTAACATATATTTTTTTTCAGGAATCCACTCTCCAGAAACCTAAAACTAATCTTAAAAAACTTCTTTCAGGCATCCAATCTTCCTAATCCTAAACGAAAATTTTAATTAACTTGTTGAAATAATTCAATCACATTTATCCTCAAACTACTTTTAAATCAATTTTTTCAAGTAACACTCTCACCTTTTTCATAGAACAAACATATTTTTTTTTCAGGAATCCACTCTCCAGAAACCTGAAACAAATCTTGAAAAAACTTGTTTAAGGCATCCATTCTCCCTAATCCTAAAAGAAAATTTTAATTAACTTCTTGAAATACTAAAATAAATCTTATCCTCAAACTACATTTAAATCAATTTTTTGAAGTAACACTCTCACCTTTTTCATAAAACTAACATATATTTTTTTTCAGGAATCCACTCTCCAGAAACCTAAAACTAATCTTAAAAAACTTCTTTCAGGCATCCAATCTTCCTAATCCTAAACGAAAATTTTAATTAACTTGTTGAAATTATTCAATCACATTTATCCTCAAACTACTTTTAAATCAATTTTTTCAAGTAACACTCTCACCTTTTTCATAGAACAAACATATTTTTTTTTCAGGAATCCACTCTCCAGAAACCTGAAACAAATCTTGAAAAAACTTGTTTAAGGCATCCATTCTCCCTAATCCTAAAAGAAAATTTTAATTAACTGCTTGAAATACTAAAAAAAATCTTATCCTCAAACTACATTTAAATCAATTTTTTGAAGTAACACGCTCACCTTTTTCATAAAACTAACATATATTTTTTTTCAGGAATCCACTCTCCAGAAACCTAAAACTAATCTTAAAAAACTTATTTCAAGCATTCCAATCTTCCTAATACTAAACGAAAATTTTAATTAACTTGTTGAAATATTTCAATCACATTTATTTCAAACTACGTTTAAATCAATTTTTTCAAGTAACACTCTCACCTTTTTCATAGAACAAACATATTTTTTTTTCAGGAATCCACTCTCCAGAAACCTGAAACAAATCTTGAAAAAACTTGTTTAAGGCATCCATTCTCCCTAATCCTAAAAGAAAATTTTAATTAACTTCTTGAAATACTAAAATAAATCTTATCCTCAAACTACATTTAAATCAATTTTTTTGAAGTAACACTCTCACCTTTTTCATAAAACTAAGATATATTTTTTTTCAGGAATCCACTCTCCAGAAACCTAAAACTAATCTTAAAAAACTTCTTTCAGGCATCCAATCTTCCTAATCCTAAACGAAAATTTTAATTAACTTGTTGAAATAATTCAATCACATTTATCCTCAAACTACTTTTAAATCAATTTTTTCAAGTCACACTCTCACCATTTTCATAGAACAAACATATTTTTTTTTCAGGAATCCACTCTCCAGAAACCTGAAACAAATCTTGAAAAAACTTGTTTAAGGCATCCATTCTCCCTAATCCTAATAGAAAATTTTAATTAACTTCTTGAAATACTAAAATAAATCTTATCCTCAAACTACATTTAAATCAATTTTTTGAAGTCACACTCTCACCTTTTTCATAAAACTAACATATATTTTTTTTCAGGAATCCGCTCTCCAGAAACCTGAAACAAATCGTGAAAAAACTTGTTTAAGGCATCCATTCTCCCTAATCCTAAAAGAACATTTTAATTAACTTGTTGAAATAATGCAATCAACCTTATTCTCAAACTACATTTAAATCAATTTTTTGAAGTAACACACTCACCTTTTTCATAAAATGAACATATTTTGTTTTCACGAATCCACTCTCCAGAAACCTAAAACAAATCTTGAAAAAACTTAAGGCATCCATTCTCCCTAATCCTAAAAGAAAATGTTAATTAACTTCTTGAAATACTAAAAAAATCTAATCCTCAAACTACATTTAAATCAATTTTTTGAAGTAACACTCTCACCTTTTTCATAAAACTAACATATATTTTTTTTCAGGAATCCACTCTCCAGAAACCTAAAACTAATCTTAAAAAACTTATTTCAAGCATTCCAATCTTCCTAATCCTAAACGAAAATTTTAATTAACTTGTTGAAATATTCAATCACATTTATCCTCAAACTACGTTTAAATCAATTTTTTCAAGTAACACTCTCACCTTTTTCATAGAACAAACATATTTTTTTTTCAGGAATCCACTCTCCAGAAACCTGAAACAAATCTTGAAAAAACTTGTTTAAGGCATCCATTCTCCCTAATCCTAAAAGAAAATTTTAATTAACTTCTTGAAATACTAAAAAAAATCTTATCCTCAAACTACATTTAAATCAATTTTTTGAAGTAACACTCTCACCTTTTTCATAAAACTAACATATATTTTTTTTCAGGAATCCACTCTCCAGAAACCTAAAACTAATCTTAAAAAACTTCTTTCAGGCACCCAATCTTCCTAATCCTAAACGAAAATTTTAATTAACTTGTTGAAATAATTCAATCACATTTATCCTCAAACTACTTTTAAATCAATTTTTTGAAGTAACACTCTCACCTTTTTCATAGAACAAACTTATTTTTTTTTCAGGAATCCACTCTCCAGAAACCTGAAACAAATCTTGAAAAAACTTGTTTAAGGCATCCATTCTCCCTAATCCTAAAAGAAAATTTTAATTAACTTCTTGAAATACTAAAATAAATCTTATCCTCAAACTACATTTAAATCAATTTTTTGAAGTAACACTCTCACCTTTTTCATAAAACTAAGATATATTTTTTTTCAGGAATCCACTCTCCAGAAACCTAAAACTAATCTTAAAAAACTTCTTTCAGGCATCCAATCTTCCTAATCCTAAACGAAAATTTTAATTAACTTGTTGAAATAATTCAATCACATTTATCCTCAAACTACTTTTAAATCAATTTTTTCAAGTCACACTCTCACCATTTTCATAGAACAAACATATTTTTTTTTCAGGAATCCACTCTCCAGAAACCTGAAACAAATCTTGAAAAAACTTGTTTAAGGCATCCATTCTCCCTAATCCTAATAGAAAATTTTAATTAACTTCTTGAAATACTAAAATAAATCTTATCCTCAAACTACATTTAAATCAATTTTTTTGAAGTAACACTCTCACCTTTTTCATAAAACTAAGATATATTTTTTTTCAGGAATCCGCTCTCCAGAAACCTGAAACAAATCGTGAAAAAACTTGTTTAAGGCATCCATTCTCCCTAATCCTAATAGAAAATTTTAATTAACTTCTTGAAATACTAAAAAAATCTAATCCTCAAACTACATTTAAATCAATTTTTTGAAGTAACACTCTCACCTTTTTCATAAAACTAACATATATTTTTTTTCAGGAATCCACTCTCCAGAAACCTAAAACTAATCTTAAAAAACTTATTTCAAGCATTCCAATCTTCCTAATCCTAAACGAAAATTTTAATTAACTTGTTGAAATATTCAATCACATTTATCCTCAAACTACGTTTAAATCAATTTTTTCAAGTAACACTCTCACCTTTTTCATAGAACAAACATATTTTTTTTTCAGGAATCCACTCTCCAGAAACCTGAAACAAATCTTGAAAAAACTTGTTTAAGGCATCCATTCTCCCTAATCCTAAAAGAAAATTTTAATTAACTTCTTGAAATACTAAAAAAAATCTTATCCTCAAACTACATTTAAATCAATTTTTTGAAGTAACACTCTCACCTTTTTCATAAAACTAACATATATTTTTTTTCAGGAATCCACTCTCCAGAAACCTAAAACTAATCTTAAAAAACTTCTTTCAGGCACCCAATCTTCCTAATCCTAAACGAAAATTTTAATTAACTTGTTGAAATAATTCAATCACATTTATCCTCAAACTACTTTTAAATCAATTTTTTCAAGTAACACTCTCACCTTTTTCATAGAACAAACATATTTTTTTTTCAGGAATCCACTCTCCAGAAACCTGAAACAAATCTTGAAAAAACTTGTTTAAGGCATCCATTCTCCCTAATCCTAAAAGAAAATTTTAATTAACTTCTTGAAATACTAAAATAAATCTTATCCTCAAACTACATTTAAATCAATTTTTTGAAGTAACACTCTCACCTTTTTCATAAAACTAAGATATATTTTTTTTCAGGAATCCACTCTCCAGAAACCTAAAACTAATCTTAAAAAACTTCTTTCAGGCATCCAATCTTCCTAATACTAAACGAAAATTTTAATTAACTTGTTGAAATATTTCAATCACATTTATTTCAAACTACGTTTAAATCAATTTTTTCAAGTAACACTCTCACCTTTTTCATAGAACAAACATATTTTTTTTTCAGGAATCCACTCTCCAGAAACCTGAAACAAATCTTGAAAAAACTTGTTTAAGGCATCCATTCTCCCTAATCCTAAAAGAAAATTTTAATTAACTTCTTGAAATACTAAAATAAATCTTATCCTCAAACTACATTTAAATCAATTTTTTTGAAGTAACACTCTCACCTTTTTCATAAAACTAAGATATATTTTTTTTCAGGAATCCACTCTCCAGAAACCTAAAACTAATCTTAAAAAACTTCTTTCAGGCATCCAATCTTCCTAATCCTAAACGAAAATTTTAATTAACTTGTTGAAATAATTCAATCACATTTATCCTCAAACTACTTTTAAATCAATTTTTTCAAGTCACACTCTCACCATTTTCATAGAACAAACATATTTTTTTTTCAGGAATCCACTCTCCAGAAACCTGAAACAAATCTTGAAAAAACTTGTTTAAGGCATCCATTCTCCCTAATCCTAATAGAAAATTTTAATTAACTTCTTGAAATACTAAAATAAATCTTATCCTCAAACTACATTTAAATCAATTTTTTGAAGTCACACTCTCACCTTTTTCATAAAACTAACATATATTTTTTTTCAGGAATCCGCTCTCCAGAAACCTGAAACAAATCGTGAAAAAACTTGTTTAAGGCATCCATTCTCCCTAATCCTAAAAGAACATTTTAATTAACTTGTTGAAATAATGCAATCAACCTTATTCTCAAACTACATTTAAATCAATTTTTTGAAGTAACACACTCACCTTTTTCATAAAATGAACATATTTTGTTTTCACGAATCCACTCTCCAGAAACCTAAAACAAATCTTGAAAAAACTTAAGGCATCCATTCTCCCTAATCCTAAAAGAAAATGTTAATTAACTTCTTGAAATACTAAAAAAATCTAATCCTCAAACTACATTTAAATCAATTTTTTGAAGTAACACTCTCACCTTTTTCATAAAACTAACATATATTTTTTTTCAGGAATCCACTCTCCAGAAACCTAAAACTAATCTTAAAAAACTTATTTCAAGCATTCCAATCTTCCTAATCCTAAACGAAAATTTTAATTAACTTGTTGAAATATTCAATCACATTTATCCTCAAACTACGTTTAAATCAATTTTTTCAAGTAACACTCTCACCTTTTTCATAGAACAAACATATTTTTTTTTCAGGAATCCACTCTCCAGAAACCTGAAACAAATCTTGAAAAAACTTGTTTAAGGCATCCATTCTCCCTAATCCTAAAAGAAAATTTTAATTAACTTCTTGAAATACTAAAAAAAATCTTATCCTCAAACTACATTTAAATCAATTTTTTGAAGTAACACTCTCACCTTTTTCATAAAACTAACATATATTTTTTTTCAGGAATCCACTCTCCAGAAACCTAAAACTAATCTTAAAAAACTTCTTTCAGGCACCCAATCTTCCTAATCCTAAACGAAAATTTTAATTAACTTGTTGAAATAATTCAATCACATTTATCCTCAAACTACTTTTAAATCAATTTTTTCAAGTAACACTCTCACCTTTTTCATAGAACAAACATATTTTTTTTTCAGGAATCCACTCTCCAGAAACCTGAAACAAATCTTGAAAAAACTTGTTTAAGGCATCCATTCTCCCTAATCCTAAAAGAAAATTTTAATTAACTTCTTGAAATACTAAAATAAATCTTATCCTCAAACTACATTTAAATCAATTTTTTGAAGTAACACTCTCACCTTTTTCATAAAACTAAGATATATTTTTTTTCAGGAATCCACTCTCTAGAAACCTAAAACTAATCTTAAAAAACTTCTTTCAGGCATCCAATCTTCCTAATCCTAAACGAAAATTTTAATTAACTTGTTGAAATAATTCAATCACATTTATCCTCAAACTACTTTTAAATCAATTTTTTCAAGTCACACTCTCACCATTTTCATAGAACAAACATATTTTTTTTTCAGGAATCCACTCTCCAGAAACCTGAAACAAATCTTGAAAAAACTTGTTTAAGGCATCCATTCTCCCTAATCCTAATAGAAAATTTTAATTAACTTCTTGAAATACTAAAATAAATCTTATCCTCAAACTACATTTAAATCAATTTTTTTGAAGTAACACTCTCACCTTTTTCATAAAACTAAGATATATTTTTTTTCAGGAATCCGCTCTCCAGAAACCTGAAACAAATCGTGAAAAAACTTGTTTAAGGCATCCATTCTCCCTAATCCTAATAGAAAATTTTAATTAACTTCTTGAAATACTAAAAAAATCTAATCCTCAAACTACATTTAAATCAATTTTTTGAAGTAACACTCTCACCTTTTTCATAAAACTAACATATATTTTTTTTCAGGAATCCACTCTCCAGAAACCTAAAACTAATCTTAAAAAACTTATTTCAAGCATTCCAATCTTCCTAATCCTAAACGAAAATTTTAATTAACTTGTTGAAATATTCAATCACATTTATCCTCAAACTACGTTTAAATCAATTTTTTCAAGTAACACTCTCACCTTTTTCATAGAACAAACATATTTTTTTTTCAGGAATCCACTCTCCAGAAACCTGAAACAAATCTTGAAAAAACTTGTTTAAGGCATCCATTCTCCCTAATCCTAAAAGAAAATTTTAATTAACTTCTTGAAATACTAAAAAAAATCTTATCCTCAAACTACATTTAAATCAATTTTTTGAAGTAACACTCTCACCTTTTTCATAAAACTAACATATATTTTTTTTCAGGAATCCACTCTCCAGAAACCTAAAACTAATCTTAAAAAACTTCTTTCAGGCACCCAATCTTCCTAATCCTAAACGAAAATTTTAATTAACTTGTTGAAATAATTCAATCACATTTATCCTCAAACTACTTTTAAATCAATTTTTTCAAGTAACACTCTCACCTTTTTCATAGAACAAACATATTTTTTTTTCAGGAATCCACTCTCCAGAAACCTGAAACAAATCTTGAAAAAACTTGTTTAAGGCATCCATTCTCCCTAATCCTAAAAGAAAATTTTAATTAACTTCTTGAAATACTAAAATAAATCTTATCCTCAAACTACATTTAAATCAATTTTTTGAAGTAACACTCTCACCTTTTTCATAAAACTAAGATATATTTTTTTTCAGGAATCCACTCTCCAGAAACCTAAAACTAATCTTAAAAAACTTCTTTCAGGCATCCAATCTTCCTAATCCTAAACGAAAATTTTAATTAACTTGTTGAAATAATTCAATCACATTTATCCTCAAACTACTTTTAAATCAATTTTTTCAAGTCACACTCTCACCATTTTCATAGAACAAACATATTTTTTTTTCAGGAATCCACTCTCCAGAAACCTGAAACAAATCTTGAAAAAACTTGTTTAAGGCATCCATTCTCCCTAATCCTAATAGAAAATTTTAATTAACTTCTTGAAATACTAAAATAAATCTTATCCTCAAACTACATTTAAATCAATTTTTTTGAAGTAACACTCTCACCTTTTTCATAAAACTAAGATATATTTTTTTCCAGGAATCCACTCTCCAGAAACCTAAAACTAATCTTAAAAAACTTCTTTCAGGCATCCAATCTTCCTAATCCTAAACGAAAATTTTAATTAACTTGTTGAAATAATTCAATCACATTTATCCTCAAACTACTTTTAAATCAATTTTTTCAAGTAACACTCTCACCTTTTTCATAGAACAAACATATTTTTTTTTCAGGAATCCACTCTCCAGAAACCTGAAACAAATCTTGAAAAAACTTGTTTAAGGCATCCATTCTCCCTAATCCTAAAAGAAAATTTTAATTAACTGCTTGAAATACTAAAAAAAATCTTATCCTCAAACTACATTTAAATCAATTTTTTGAAGTAACACGCTCACCTTTTTCATAAAACTAACATATATTTTTTTTCAGGAATCCACTCTCCAGAAACCTAAAACTAATCTTAAAAAACTTATTTCAAGCATTCCAATCTTCCTAATACTAAACAAAAATTTTAATTAACTTGTTGAAATAATTCAATCACATTTATCCTCAAACTACTTTTAAATCAATTTTTTCAAGTAACACTCTCACCTTTTTCATAGAACAAACATATTTTTTTTTCAGGAATCCACTCTCCAGAAACCTGAAACAAATCTTGAAAAAACTTGTTTAAGGCATCCATTCTCCCTAATCCTAAAAGAAAATTTTAATTAACTTCTTGAAATACTAAAATAAATCTTATCCTCAAACTACATTTAAATCAATTTTTTGAAGTAACACTCTCACCTTTTTCATAAAACTAAGATATATTTTTTTTCAGGAATCCACTCTCCAGAAACCTAAAACTAATCTTAAAAAACTTCTTTCAGGCATCCAATCTTCCTAATCCTAAACGAAAATTTTAATTAACTTGTTGAAATAATTCAATCACATTTATCCTCAAACTACTTTTAAATCAATTTTTTCAAGTAACACTCTCACCTTTTTCATAGAACAAACATATTTGTTTTTCAGGAATCCACTCTCCAGAAACCTGAAACAAATCTTGAAAAAACTTGTTTAAGGCATCCATTCTCCCTAATCCTAAAAGAAAATTTTAATTAACTTCTTGAAATACTAAAATAAATCTTATCCTCAAACTACATTTAAATCAATTTTTTTGAAGTAACACTCTCACCTTTTTCATAAAACTAACATATTTTTTTTTTAAGGAATCCGCTCTCCAGAAACCTGAAACAAATCGTGAAAAAACTTGTTTAAGGCATCCATTCTCCCTAATCCTAAAAGAACATTTTAATTAACTTCTTGAAATACTAAAATAAATCTTATCCTCAAGAAACCTAAAACTAATCTAAAAAAACTTCTTTCAGGCATCCAATCTTCCTAATCCTAAACGAAAATTTTAATTAACTTGTTGAAATAATTCAATCACATTTATCCTCAAACTACTTTTAAATCAATTTTTTGAAGTAACACTCTCACCTTTTTCATAGAACAAACTTATTTTTTTTTCAGGAATCCACTCTCCATAAACCTGAAACTAATCTTGAAAAAACTTGTGTAAGGCATCCATTCTCCCTAATCCTAAAAGAAAATTTTAATTAACTTGTTGAAATAATGCAATCAACCTTATTCTCAAACTACATTTAAATCAATTTTTTGAAGTAACACACTCACCTTTTTCATAAAATGAACATATTTTGTTTTCACGAATCCACTCTCCAGAAACCTAAAACAAATCTTGAAAAAACTTGTTTAAGGCATCCATTCTCCCTAATCCTAAAAGAAAATGTTAATTAACTTCTTGAAATACTAAAAAAATCTAATCCTCAAACTACATTTAAATCAATTTTTTGAAGTAACACTCTCACCTTTTTCATAAAACTAACATATATTTTTTTTCAGGAATCCACTCTCCAGAAACCTAAAACTAATCTTAAAAAACTTATTTCAAGCATTCCAATCTTCCTAATCCTAAACGAAAATTTTAATTAACTTGTTGAAATAATTCAATCACATTTATCCTCAAACTACGTTTAAATCAATTTTTTGAAGTAACACTCTCACCTTTTTCATAGAACAAACATATTTTTTTTTCAGGAATCCACTCTCCAGAAACCTGAAACAAATCTTGAAAAAACTTGTTTAAGGCATCCATTCTCCCTAATCCTAAAAGAAAATTTTAATTAACTTCTTGAAATACTAAAAAAAATCTTATCCTCAAACTACATTTAAATCAATTTTTTGAAGTAACACTCTCACCTTTTTCATAAAACTAACATATATTTTTTTTCAGGAATCCACTCTCCAGAAACCTAAAACTAATCTTAAAAAACATCTTTCAGGCACCCAATCTTCCTAATCCTAAACGAAAATTTTAATTAACTTTTTGAAATAATTCAATCACATTTATCCTCAAACTACTTTTAAATCAATTTTTTCAAGTAACACTCTCACCTTTTTCATAGAACAAACATATTTTTTTTTCAGGAATCCACTCTCCAGAAACCTGAAACAAATCTTGAAAAAACTTGTTTAAGGCATCCATTCTCCCTAATCCTAAAAGAAAATTTTAATTAACTTCTTGAAATACTAAAAAAAATCTTATCCTCAAACTACATTTAAATCAATTTTTTGAAGTAACACTCTCACCTTTTTCATAAAACTAACATATATTTTTTTTCTGGAATCCACTCTCCAGAAACCTGAAACTAATCTTAAAAAACTTCTTTCAGGCATCCAATCTTCCTAATCCTAAACAAAAATTTTAATTAACTTGTTGAAATAATTCAATCACATTTATCCTCAAACTACTTTTAAATCAATTTTTTCAAGTAACACTCTCACCTTTTTCATAGAACAAACATATTTTTTTTCAGGAATCCACTCTCCAGAAACCTGAAACACATCTTGAAAAAACTTGTTTAAGGCATCCATTCTCCCTAATCCTAATAGAACATTTTAATTAACTTCTTGAAATACTAAAATAAATCTTATCCTCAAACTACATTTAAATCAATTTTTTTGAAGTAACACTCTCACCTTTTTCATAAAACTAAGATATATTTTTTTTCAGGAATCCACTCTCCGGAAACCTAAAACTAATCTTAAAAAACTTCTTTCAGGCATCCAATCTTCCTAATCCTAAACAAAAATTTTAATTAACTTGTTGAAATAATTCAATCACATTTATCCTCAAACTACTTTTAAATCAATTTTTTCAAGTAACACTCTCACCTTTTTCATAGAACAAACATAATTTTTTTTCAGGAATCCACTCTCCAGAAACCTGAAACAAATCTTGAAAAAACCTGTTTAAGGCATCCATTCTCCCTAATCCTAAAAGAAAATTTTAATTAACTTCTTGAAATACTAAAATAAATCTTATCCTCAAACTACATTTAAATCAATTTTTTGAAGTAACACTCTCACCTTTTTCATAAAACTAAGATATATTTTTTTTCAGGAATCCACTCTCCAGAAACCTAAAACTAATCTTAAAAAACTTCTTTCAGGCATCCAATCTTCCTAATCCTAAACAAAAATTTTAATTAACTTGTTGAAATAATTCAATCACATTTATCCTCAAACTACTTTTAAATCAATTTTTTCAAGTAACACTCTCACCTTTTTCATAGAACAAACATATTTTTTTTTCAGGAATCCACTCTCCAGAAACCTGAAACAAATCTTGAAAAAACTTGTTTAAGGCATCCATTCTCCCTAATCCTAAAAGAAAATTTTAATTAACTTCTTGAAATACTAAAATAAATCTTATCCTCAAACTACATTTAAATCAATTTTTTGAAGTAACACTCTCACCTTTTTCATAAAACTAACATATATTTTTTTTCAGGAATCCGCTCTCCAGAAACCTGAAACAAATCTTGAAAAAACTTGTTTAAGGCATCCATTCTCCCTAATCCTAAAAGAACATTTTAATTAACTTCTTGAAATACTAAAATAAATCTTATCCTCAAACTACATTTAAATCAATTTTTTGAAGTAACACTCGCACCTTTTTCATTAAACTAACATATATTTTTTTTCAGGAGTCCACTCTCCAGAAACCTAAAACTAATCTAAAAAAACTTCTTTAAGGCATCCAATCTTTCTAATCCTAAACGAAAATTTTAATTAACTTGTTGAAATAATTCAATCACATTTATCCTCAAACTACTTTTAAATCAATTTTTTGAAGTAACACTCTCACCTTTTTCATAGAACAAACTTATTTTTTTTTCAGGAATCCACTCTCCATAAACCTGAAACTAATCTTGAAAAAACTTGTGGAAGGCATCCATTCTCCCTAATCCTAAAAGAAAATTTTAATTAACTTGTTGAAATAATGCAATCAATCTTATTCTCAAACTACATTTAAATCAATTTTTTGAAGTAACACACTCACCTTTTTCATAAAATGAACATATTTTGTTTTCACGAATCCACTCTCCAGAAACCTAAAACAAATCTTGAAAAAACTTGTTTAAGGCATCCATTCTCCCTAATCCTAATAGAAAATTTTAATTAACTTCTTGAAATACTAAAATAAATCTTATCCTCAAACTACATTTAAATCAATTTTTTTGAAGTAACACTCTCACCTTTTTCATAAAACTAAGATATATTTTTTTTCAGGAATCCGCTCTCCAGAAACCTGAAACAAATCGTGAAAAAACTTGTTTAAGGCATCCATTCTCCCTAATCCTAATAGAAAATTTTAATTAACTTCTTGAAATACTAAAAAAATCTAATCCTCAAACTACATTTAAATCAATTTTTTGAAGTAACACTCTCACCTTTTTCATAAAACTAACATATATTTTTTTTCAGGAATCCACTCTCCAGAAACCTAAAACTAATCTTAAAAAACTTATTTCAAGCATTCCAATCTTCCTAATCCTAAACGAAAATTTTAATTAACTTGTTGAAATATTCAATCACATTTATCCTCAAACTACGTTTAAATCAATTTTTTCAAGTAACACTCTCACCTTTTTCATAGAACAAACATATTTTTTTTTCAGGAATCCACTCTCCAGAAACCTGAAACAAATCTTGAAAAAACTTGTTTAAGGCATCCATTCTCCCTAATCCTAAAAGAAAATTTTAATTAACTTCTTGAAATACTAAAAAAAATCTTATCCTCAAACTACATTTAAATCAATTTTTTGAAGTAACACTCTCACCTTTTTCATAAAACTAACATATATTTTTTTTCAGGAATCCACTCTCCAGAAACCTAAAACTAATCTTAAAAAACTTCTTTCAGGCACCCAATCTTCCTAATCCTAAACGAAAATTTTAATTAACTTGTTGAAATAATTCAATCACATTTATCCTCAAACTACTTTTAAATCAATTTTTTCAAGTAACACTCTCACCTTTTTCATAGAACAAACATATTTTTTTTTCAGGAATCCACTCTCCAGAAACCTGAAACAAATCTTGAAAAAACTTGTTTAAGGCATCCATTCTCCCTAATCCTAAAAGAAAATTTTAATTAACTTCTTGAAATACTAAAATAAATCTTATCCTCAAACTACATTTAAATCAATTTTTTGAAGTAACACTCTCACCTTTTTCATAAAACTAAGATATATTTTTTTTCAGGAATCCACTCTCCAGAAACCTAAAACTAATCTTAAAAAACTTCTTTCAGGCATCCAATCTTCCTAATACTAAACGAAAATTTTAATTAACTTGTTGAAATATTTCAATCACATTTATTTCAAACTACGTTTAAATCAATTTTTTCAAGTAACACTCTCACCTTTTTCATAGAACAAACATATTTTTTTTTCAGGAATCCACTCTCCAGAAACCTGAAACAAATCTTGAAAAAACTTGTTTAAGGCATCCATTCTCCCTAATCCTAAAAGAAAATTTTAATTAACTTCTTGAAATACTAAAATAAATCTTATCCTCAAACTACATTTAAATCAATTTTTTTGAAGTAACACTCTCACCTTTTTCATAAAACTAAGATATATTTTTTTTCAGGAATCCACTCTCCAGAAACCTAAAACTAATCTTAAAAAACTTCTTTCAGGCATCCAATCTTCCTAATCCTAAACGAAAATTTTAATTAACTTGTTGAAATAATTCAATCACATTTATCCTCAAACTACTTTTAAATCAATTTTTTCAAGTCACACTCTCACCATTTTCATAGAACAAACATATTTTTTTTTCAGGAATCCACTCTCCAGAAACCTGAAACAAATCTTGAAAAAACTTGTTTAAGGCATCCATTCTCCCTAATCCTAATAGAAAATTTTAATTAACTTCTTGAAATACTAAAATAAATCTTATCCTCAAACTACATTTAAATCAATTTTTTGAAGTCACACTCTCACCTTTTTCATAAAACTAACATATATTTTTTTTCAGGAATCCGCTCTCCAGAAACCTGAAACAAATCGTGAAAAAACTTGTTTAAGGCATCCATTCTCCCTAATCCTAAAAGAACATTTTAATTAACTTGTTGAAATAATGCAATCAACCTTATTCTCAAACTACATTTAAATCAATTTTTTGAAGTAACACACTCACCTTTTTCATAAAATGAACATATTTTGTTTTCACGAATCCACTCTCCAGAAACCTAAAACAAATCTTGAAAAAACTTAAGGCATCCATTCTCCCTAATCCTAAAAGAAAATGTTAATTAACTTCTTGAAATACTAAAAAAATCTAATCCTCAAACTACATTTAAATCAATTTTTTGAAGTAACACTCTCACCTTTTTCATAAAACTAACATATATTTTTTTTCAGGAATCCACTCTCCAGAAACCTAAAACTAATCTTAAAAAACTTATTTCAAGCATTCCAATCTTCCTAATCCTAAACGAAAATTTTAATTAACTTGTTGAAATATTCAATCACATTTATCCTCAAACTACGTTTAAATCAATTTTTTCAAGTAACACTCTCACCTTTTTCATAGAACAAACATATTTTTTTTTCAGGAATCCACTCTCCAGAAACCTGAAACAAATCTTGAAAAAACTTGTTTAAGGCATCCATTCTCCCTAATCCTAAAAGAAAATTTTAATTAACTTCTTGAAATACTAAAAAAAATCTTATCCTCAAACTACATTTAAATCAATTTTTTGAAGTAACACTCTCACCTTTTTCATAAAACTAACATATATTTTTTTTCAGGAATCCACTCTCCAGAAACCTAAAACTAATCTTAAAAAACTTCTTTCAGGCACCCAATCTTCCTAATCCTAAACGAAAATTTTAATTAACTTGTTGAAATAATTCAATCACATTTATCCTCAAACTACTTTTAAATCAATTTTTTCAAGTAACACTCTCACCTTTTTCATAGAACAAACATATTTTTTTTTCAGGAATCCACTCTCCAGAAACCTGAAACAAATCTTGAAAAAACTTGTTTAAGGCATCCATTCTCCCTAATCCTAAAAGAAAATTTTAATTAACTTCTTGAAATACTAAAATAAATCTTATCCTCAAACTACATTTAAATCAATTTTTTGAAGTAACACTCTCACCTTTTTCATAAAACTAAGATATATTTTTTTTCAGGAATCCACTCTCTAGAAACCTAAAACTAATCTTAAAAAACTTCTTTCAGGCATCCAATCTTCCTAATCCTAAACGAAAATTTTAATTAACTTGTTGAAATAATTCAATCACATTTATCCTCAAACTACTTTTAAATCAATTTTTTCAAGTCACACTCTCACCATTTTCATAGAACAAACATATTTTTTTTTCAGGAATCCACTCTCCAGAAACCTGAAACAAATCTTGAAAAAACTTGTTTAAGGCATCCATTCTCCCTAATCCTAATAGAAAATTTTAATTAACTTCTTGAAATACTAAAATAAATCTTATCCTCAAACTACATTTAAATCAATTTTTTTGAAGTAACACTCTCACCTTTTTCATAAAACTAAGATATATTTTTTTTCAGGAATCCGCTCTCCAGAAACCTGAAACAAATCGTGAAAAAACTTGTTTAAGGCATCCATTCTCCCTAATCCTAATAGAAAATTTTAATTAACTTCTTGAAATACTAAAAAAATCTAATCCTCAAACTACATTTAAATCAATTTTTTGAAGTAACACTCTCACCTTTTTCATAAAACTAACATATATTTTTTTTCAGGAATCCACTCTCCAGAAACCTAAAACTAATCTTAAAAAACTTATTTCAAGCATTCCAATCTTCCTAATCCTAAACGAAAATTTTAATTAACTTGTTGAAATATTCAATCACATTTATCCTCAAACTACGTTTAAATCAATTTTTTCAAGTAACACTCTCACCTTTTTCATAGAACAAACATATTTTTTTTTCAGGAATCCACTCTCCAGAAACCTGAAACAAATCTTGAAAAAACTTGTTTAAGGCATCCATTCTCCCTAATCCTAAAAGAAAATTTTAATTAACTTCTTGAAATACTAAAAAAAATCTTATCCTCAAACTACATTTAAATCAATTTTTTGAAGTAACACTCTCACCTTTTTCATAAAACTAACATATATTTTTTTTCAGGAATCCACTCTCCAGAAACCTAAAACTAATCTTAAAAAACTTCTTTCAGGCACCCAATCTTCCTAATCCTAAACGAAAATTTTAATTAACTTGTTGAAATAATTCAATCACATTTATCCTCAAACTACTTTTAAATCAATTTTTTCAAGTAACACTCTCACCTTTTTCATAGAACAAACATATTTTTTTTTCAGGAATCCACTCTCCAGAAACCTGAAACAAATCTTGAAAAAACTTGTTTAAGGCATCCATTCTCCCTAATCCTAAAAGAAAATTTTAATTAACTTCTTGAAATACTAAAATAAATCTTATCCTCAAACTACATTTAAATCAATTTTTTGAAGTAACACTCTCACCTTTTTCATAAAACTAAGATATATTTTTTTTCAGGAATCCACTCTCCAGAAACCTAAAACTAATCTTAAAAAACGTCTTTCAGGCATCCAATCTTCCTAATCCTAAACGAAAATTTTAATTAACTTGTTGAAATAATTCAATCACATTTATCCTCAAACTACTTTTAAATCAATTTTTTCAAGTCACACTCTCACCATTTTCATAGAACAAACATATTTTTTTTTCAGGAATCCACTCTCCAGAAACCTGAAACAAATCTTGAAAAAACTTGTTTAAGGCATCCATTCTCCCTAATCCTAATAGAAAATTTTAATTAACTTCTTGAAATACTAAAATAAATCTTATCCTCAAACTACATTTAAATCAATTTTTTTGAAGTAACACTCTCACCTTTTTCATAAAACTAAGATATATTTTTTTCCAGGAATCCACTCTCCAGAAACCTAAAACTAATCTTAAAAAACTTCTTTCAGGCATCCAATCTTCCTAATCCTAAACGAAAATTTTAATTAACTTGTTGAAATAATTCAATCACATTTATCCTCAAACTACTTTTAAATCAATTTTTTCAAGTAACACTCTCACCTTTTTCATAGAACAAACATATTTTTTTTTCAGGAATCCACTCTCCAGAAACCTGAAACAAATCTTGAAAAAACTTGTTTAAGGCATCCATTCTCCCTAATCCTAAAAGAAAATTTTAATTAACTGCTTGAAATACTAAAAAAAATCTTATCCTCAAACTACATTTAAATCAATTTTTTGAAGTAACACGCTCACCTTTTTCATAAAACTAACATATATTTTTTTTCAGGAATCCACTCTCCAGAAACCTAAAACTAATCTTAAAAAACTTATTTCAAGCATTCCAATCTTCCTAATACTAAACAAAAATTTTAATTAACTTGTTGAAATAATTCAATCACATTTATCCTCAAACTACTTTTAAATCAATTTTTTCAAGTAACACTCTCACCTTTTTCATAGAACAAACATATTTTTTTTTCAGGAATCCACTCTCCAGAAACCTGAAACAAATCTTGAAAAAACTTGTTTAAGGCATCCATTCTCCCTAATCCTAAAAGAAAATTTTAATTAACTTCTTGAAATACTAAAATAAATCTTATCCTCAAACTACATTTAAATCAATTTTTTGAAGTAACACTCTCACCTTTTTCATAAAACTAAGATATATTTTTTTTCAGGAATCCACTCTCCAGAAACCTAAAACTAATCTTAAAAAACTTCTTTCAGGCATCCAATCTTCCTAATCCTAAACGAAAATTTTAATTAACTTGTTGAAATAATTCAATCACATTTATCCTCAAACTACTTTTAAATCAATTTTTTCAAGTAACACTCTCACCTTTTTCATAGAACAAACATATTTGTTTTTCAGGAATCCACTCTCCAGAAACCTGAAACAAATCTTGAAAAAACTTGTTTAAGGCATCCATTCTCCCTAATCCTAAAAGAAAATTTTAATTAACTTCTTGAAATACTAAAATAAATCTTATCCTCAAACTACATTTAAATCAATTTTTTTGAAGTAACACTCTCACCTTTTTCATAAAACTAACATATTTTTTTTTTAAGGAATCCGCTCTCCAGAAACCTGAAACAAATCGTGAAAAAACTTGTTTAAGGCATCCATTCTCCCTAATCCTAAAAGAACATTTTAATTAACTTCTTGAAATACTAAAATAAATCTTATCCTCAAGAAACCTAAAACTAATCTAAAAAAACTTCTTTCAGGCATCCAATCTTCCTAATCCTAAACGAAAATTTTAATTAACTTGTTGAAATAATTCAATCACATTTATCCTCAAACTACTTTTAAATCAATTTTTTGAAGTAACACTCTCACCTTTTTCATAGAACAAACTTATTTTTTTTTCAGGAATCCACTCTCCATAAACCTGAAACTAATCTTGAAAAAACTTGTGTAAGGCATCCATTCTCCCTAATCCTAAAAGAAAATTTTAATTAACTTGTTGAAATAATGCAATCAACCTTATTCTCAAACTACATTTAAATCAATTTTTTGAAGTAACACACTCACCTTTTTCATAAAATGAACATATTTTGTTTTCACGAATCCACTCTCCAGAAACCTAAAACAAATCTTGAAAAAACTTGTTTAAGGCATCCATTCTCCCTAATCCTAAAAGAAAATGTTAATTAACTTCTTGAAATACTAAAAAAATCTAATCCTCAAACTACATTTAAATCAATTTTTTGAAGTAACACTCTCACCTTTTTCATAAAACTAACATATATTTTTTTTCAGGAATCCACTCTCCAGAAACCTAAAACTAATCTTAAAAAACTTATTTCAAGCATTCCAATCTTCCTAATCCTAAACGAAAATTTTAATTAACTTGTTGAAATAATTCAATCACATTTATCCTCAAACTACGTTTAAATCAATTTTTTGAAGTAACACTCTCACCTTTTTCATAGAACAAACATATTTTTTTTTCAGGAATCCACTCTCCAGAAACCTGAAACAAATCTTGAAAAAACTTGTTTAAGGCATCCATTCTCCCTAATCCTAAAAGAAAATTTTAATTAACTTCTTGAAATACTAAAAAAAATCTTATCCTCAAACTACATTTAAATCAATTTTTTGAAGTAACACTCTCACCTTTTTCATAAAACTAACATATATTTTTTTTCAGGAATCCACTCTCCAGAAACCTAAAACTAATCTTAAAAAACATCTTTCAGGCACCCAATCTTCCTAATCCTAAACGAAAATTTTAATTAACTTTTTGAAATAATTCAATCACATTTATCCTCAAACTACTTTTAAATCAATTTTTTCAAGTAACACTCTCACCTTTTTCATAGAACAAACATATTTTTTTTTCAGGAATCCACTCTCCAGAAACCTGAAACAAATCTTGAAAAAACTTGTTTAAGGCATCCATTCTCCCTAATCCTAAAAGAAAATTTTAATTAACTTCTTGAAATACTAAAAAAAATCTTATCCTCAAACTACATTTAAATCAATTTTTTGAAGTAACACTCTCACCTTTTTCATAAAACTAACATATATTTTTTTTCTGGAATCCACTCTCCAGAAACCTGAAACTAATCTTAAAAAACTTCTTTCAGGCATCCAATCTTCCTAATCCTAAACAAAAATTTTAATTAACTTGTTGAAATAATTCAATCACATTTATCCTCAAACTACTTTTAAATCAATTTTTTCAAGTAACACTCTCACCTTTTTCATAGAACAAACATATTTTTTTTCAGGAATCCACTCTCCAGAAACCTGAAACACATCTTGAAAAAACTTGTTTAAGGCATCCATTCTCCCTAATCCTAATAGAACATTTTAATTAACTTCTTGAAATACTAAAATAAATCTTATCCTCAAACTACATTTAAATCAATTTTTTTGAAGTAACACTCTCACCTTTTTCATAAAACTAAGATATATTTTTTTTCAGGAATCCACTCTCCGGAAACCTAAAACTAATCTTAAAAAACTTCTTTCAGGCATCCAATCTTCCTAATCCTAAACAAAAATTTTAATTAACTTGTTGAAATAATTCAATCACATTTATCCTCAAACTACTTTTAAATCAATTTTTTCAAGTAACACTCTCACCTTTTTCATAGAACAAACATAATTTTTTTTCAGGAATCCACTCTCCAGAAACCTGAAACAAATCTTGAAAAAACCTGTTTAAGGCATCCATTCTCCCTAATCCTAAAAGAAAATTTTAATTAACTTCTTGAAATACTAAAATAAATCTTATCCTCAAACTACATTTAAATCAATTTTTTGAAGTAACACTCTCACCTTTTTCATAAAACTAAGATATATTTTTTTTCAGGAATCCACTCTCCAGAAACCTAAAACTAATCTTAAAAAACTTCTTTCAGGCATCCAATCTTCCTAATCCTAAACAAAAATTTTAATTAACTTGTTGAAATAATTCAATCACATTTATCCTCAAACTACTTTTAAATCAATTTTTTCAAGTAACACTCTCACCTTTTTCATAGAACAAACATATTTTTTTTTCAGGAATCCACTCTCCAGAAACCTGAAACAAATCTTGAAAAAACTTGTTTAAGGCATCCATTCTCCCTAATCCTAAAAGAAAATTTTAATTAACTTCTTGAAATACTAAAATAAATCTTATCCTCAAACTACATTTAAATCAATTTTTTGAAGTAACACTCTCACCTTTTTCATAAAACTAACATATATTTTTTTTCAGGAATCCGCTCTCCAGAAACCTGAAACAAATCTTGAAAAAACTTGTTTAAGGCATCCATTCTCCCTAATCCTAAAAGAACATTTTAATTAACTTCTTGAAATACTAAAATAAATCTTATCCTCAAACTACATTTAAATCAATTTTTTGAAGTAACACTCGCACCTTTTTCATTAAACTAACATATATTTTTTTTCAGGAGTCCACTCTCCAGAAACCTAAAACTAATCTAAAAAAACTTCTTTAAGGCATCCAATCTTTCTAATCCTAAACGAAAATTTTAATTAACTTGTTGAAATAATTCAATCACATTTATCCTCAAACTACTTTTAAATCAATTTTTTGAAGTAACACTCTCACCTTTTTCATAGAACAAACTTATTTTTTTTTCAGGAATCCACTCTCCATAAACCTGAAACTAATCTTGAAAAAACTTGTGGAAGGCATCCATTCTCCCTAATCCTAAAAGAAAATTTTAATTAACTTGTTGAAATAATGCAATCAATCTTATTCTCAAACTACATTTAAATCAATTTTTTGAAGTAACACACTCACCTTTTTCATAAAATGAACATATTTTGTTTTCACGAATCCACTCTCCAGAAACCTAAAACAAATCTTGAAAAAACTTGTTTAAGGCATCCATTCTCCCTAATCCTAAAAGAAAATTTTAATTAACTTCTTGAAATACTAAAAAAATCTAATCCTCAAACTACATTTAAATCAATTTTTTGAAGTAACACTCTCACCTTTTTCATAAAACTAACATATATTTTTTTTCAGGAATCCACTCTCCAGAAACCTAAAACTAATCTTAAAAAACTTATTTCAAGCATTCCAATCTTCCTAATCATAAACGAAAATTTTAATTAACTTGTTGAAATAATTCAATCACATTTATCCTCAAACTACGTTTAAATCAATTTTTTGAAGTAACACTCTCACCTTTTTCATAGAACAAACATATTTTTTTTTCAGGAATCCACTCTCCAGAAACCTGAAACAAATCTTGAAAAAACTTGTTTAAGGCATCCATTCTCCCTAATCCTAAAAGAAAATTTTAATTAACTTCTTGAAATACTAAAAAAAATCTTATCCTCAAACTACATTTAAATCAATTTTTTGAAGTAACACTCTCACCTTTTTCATAAAACTAACATATATTTTTTTTCAGGAATCCACTCTCCAGAAACCTAAAACTAATCTTAAAAAACTTCTTTCAGGCATCCAATCTTCCTAATCCTAAACAAAAATTTTAATTAACTTGTTGAAATAATTCAATCACATTTATCCTCAAACTACTTTTAAATCAATTTTTTCAAGTAACACTCTCACCTTTTTCATAGAACAAACATATTTTTTTTTCAGGAATCCACTCTCCAGAAACCTGAAACAAATCTTGAAACAACTTGTTTAAGGCATCCATTCTCCCTAATCCTAAAAGAAAATTTTAATTAACTTCTTGAAATACTAAAATAAATCTTATCCTCAAACTACATTTAAATCAATTTTTTGAAGTAACACTCTCACCTTTTTCATAAAACTAACATATATTTTTTTTCAGGAATCCACTCTCCAGAAACCTAAAACTAATCTTAAAAAACTTATTTCAAGCATTCCAATCTTCCTAATCATAAACGAAAATTTTAATTAACTTGTTGAAATAATTCAATCACATTTATCCTCAAACTACGTTTAAATCAATTTTTTGAAGTAACACTCTCACCTTTTTCATAGAACAAACATATTTTTTTTTCAGGAATCCACTCTCCAGAAACCTGAAACAAATCTTGAAAAAACTTGTTTAAGGCATCCATTCTCCCTAATCCTAAAAGAAAATTTTAATTAACTTCTTGAAATACTAAAAAAAATCTTATCCTCAAACTACATTTAAATCAATTTTTTGAAGTAACACTCTCATCTTTTTCATAAAACTAACATATATTTTTTTTCAGGAATCCACTCTCCAGAAACCTAAAACTAATCTTAAAAAACTTCTTTCAGGCATCCAATCTTCCTAATCCTAAACAAAAATTTTAATTAACTTGTTGAAATAATTCAATCACATTTATCCTCAAACTACGTTTAAATCAATTTTTTGAAGTAACACTCTCACCTTTTTCATAGAACAAACATATTTTTTTTTCAGGAATCCACTCTCCAGAAACCTGAAACAAATCTTGAAAAAACTTGTTTAAGGCATCCATTCTCCCTAATCCTAAAAGAAAATTTTAATTAACTTCTTGAAATACTAAAAAAAATCTTATCCTCAAACTACATTTAAATCAATTTTTTGAAGTAACACTCTCACCTTTTTCATAAAACTAACATATATTTTTTTTCAGGAAATCAATCTCCAGAAACCTAAAACTAATCTTAAAAAACTTCTTTCAGGCATCCAATCTTCCTAATCCTAAACAAAAATTTTAATTAACTTGTTGAAATAATTCAATCACATTTATCCTCAAACTACTTTTAAATCAATTTTTTCAAGTAACACTCTCACCTTTTTCATAGAACAAACATATTTTTTTTTCAGGAATCCACTCTCCAGAAACCTGAAACAAATCTTGAAAAAACTTGTTTAAGGCATCCATTCTCCCTAATCCTAAAAGAAAATTTTAATTAACTTCTTGAAATACTAAAATAAATCTTATCCTCAAACTACATTTAAATCAATTTTTTGAAGTAACACTCTCACCTTTTTCATAAAACTAACATATATTTTTTTTCAGGAATCCACTCTCCAGAAACCTAAAACTAATCTTAAAAAACTTCTTTCAGGCATCCAATCTTCCTAATCCTAAACGAAAATTTTAATTAACTTGTTGAAATTATTCAATCACATTTATCCTCAAACTACTTTTAAATCAATTTTTTCAAGTAACACTCTCACCTTTTTCATAGAACAAACATATTTTTTTTTCAGGAATCCACTCTCCAGAAACCTGAAACAAATCTTGAAAAAACTTGTTTAAGGCATCCATTCTCCCTAATCCTAAAAGAAAATTTTAATTAACAGCTTGAAATACTAAAAAAAATCTTATCCTCAAACTACATTTAAATCAATTTTTTGAAGTAACACGCTCACCTTTTTCATAAAACTAACATATATTTTTTTTCAGGAATCCACTCTCCAGAAACCTAAAACTAATCTTAAAAAACTTATTTCAAGCATTCCAATCTTCCTAATACTAAACGAAAATTTTAATTAACTTGTTGAAATATTTCAATCACATTTATCTTCAAACTACGTTTAAATCAATTTTTTGAAGTAACACTCTCACCTTTTTCATAGAACAAACATATTTTTTTTTCAGGAATCTTCTCTCCAGAAACCTGAAACAAATCTTGAAAAAACTTGTTTAAGGCATCCATTCTCCCTAATCCTAAAAGAAAATTTTAATTAACTTCTTGAAATACTAAAATAAATCTTATCCTCAAACTACATTTAAATCAATTTTTTGAAGTAACACTCTCACCTTTTTCATAAAACTAAGATATATTTTTTTTCAGGAATCCACTCTCCAGAAACCTAAAACTAATCTTAAAAAACTTCTTTCAGGCATCCAATCTTCCTAATCCTAAACGAAAATTTTAATTAACTTGTTGAAATAATTCAATCACATTTATCCTCAAACTACTTTTAAATCAATTTTTTCAAGTAACACTCTCACCTTTTTCATAGAACAAACATATTTTTTTTTCAGGAATCCACTCTCCATAAACCTGAAACTAATCTTGAAAAAACTTGTGTAAGGCATCCATTCTCCCTAATCCTAAAAGAAAATTTTAATTAACTTGTTGAAATAATGCAATCAACCTTATTCTCAAACTACATTTAAATCAATTTTTTGAAGTAACACACTCACCTTTTTCATAAAATGAACATATTTTGTTTTCACGAATCCACTCTCCAGAAACCTAAAACAAATCTTGAAAAAACTTGTTTAAGGCATCCATTCTCCCTAATCCTAAAAGAAAATGTTAATTAACTTCTTGAAATACTAAAAAAATCTAATCCTCAAACTACATTTAAATCAATTTTTTGAAGTAACACTCTCACCTTTTTCATAAAACTAACATATATTTTTTTTCTGGAATCCACTCTCCAGAAACCTAAAACTAATCTTAAAAAACTTATTTCAAGCATTCCAATCTTCCTAATCCTAAACGAAAATTTTAATTAACTTGTTGAAATAATTCAATCACATTTATCCTCAAACTACGTTTAAATCAATTTTTTGAAGTAACACTCTCACCTTTTTCATAGAACAAACATATTTTTCTCCCTAATCCTAATAGAAAATTTTAATTAACTTCTTGAAATACTAAAATAAATCTTATCCTCAAACTACATTTAAATCAATTTTTTGAAGTAACACTCTCACCTTTTTCATAAAACTAAGATATATTTTTTTTCAGGAATCCGCTCTCCAGAAACCTGAAACAAATCGTGAAAAAACTTGTTTAAGGCATCCATTCTCCCTAATCCTAAAAGAACATTTTAATTAACTTCTTGAAATACTAAAATAAATCTTATCCTCAAACTACATTTAAATCAATTTTTTGAAGTAACACTCGCACCTTTTTCATTAAACTAACATATATTTTTTTTCAGGAATCCACTCTCCAGAAACCTAAAACTAATCTAAAAAAACTTCTTTCAGGCATCCAATCTTCCTAATCCTAAACGAAAATTTTAATTAACTTGTTGAAATAATTCAATCACATTTATCCTCAAACTACTTTTAAATCAATTTTTTGAAGTAACACTCTCACCTTTTTCATAGAACAAACTTATTTTTTTTTCAGGAATCCACTCTCCATAAACCTGAAACTAATCTTGAAAAAACTTGTGTAAGGCATCCATTCTCCCTAATCCTAAAAGAAAATTTTAATTAACTTGTTGAAATAATGCAATCAACCTTATTCTCAAACTACATTTAAATCAATTTTTTGAAGTAACACACTCACCTTTTTCATAAAATGAACATATTTTGTTTTCACGAATCCACTCTCCAGAAACCTAAAACAAATCTTGAAAAAACTTGTTTAAGGCATCCATTCTCCCTAATCCTAAAAGAAAATGTTAATTAACTTCTTGAAATACTAAAAAAATCTAATCCTCAAACTACATTTAAATCAATTTTTTGAAGTAACACTCTCACCTTTTTCATAAAACTAACATATATTTTTTTTCAGGAATCCACTCTCCAGAAACCTAAAACTAATCTTAAAAAACTTATTTCAAGCATTCCAATCTTCCTAATCCTAAACGAAAATTTTAATTAACTTGTTGAAATATTCAATCACATTTATCCTCAAACTACGTTTAAATCAATTTTTTGAAGTAACACTCTCACCTTTTTCATAGAACAAACATATTTTTTTTTCAGGAATCCACTCTCCAGAAACCTGAAACAAATCTTGAAAAAACTTGTTTAAGGCATCCATTCTCCCTAATCCTAAAAGAAAATTTTAATTAACTTCTTGAAATACTAAAAAAAATCTTATCCTCAAACTACATTTAAATCAATTTTTTGAAGTAACACTCTCACCTTTTTCATAAAACTAACATATATTTTTTTTCAGGAATCCACTCTCCAGAAACCTAAAACTAATCTTAAAAAACTTCTTTCAGGCACCCAATCTTCCTAATCCTAAACGAAAATTTTAATTAACTTGTTGAAATAATTCAATCACATTTATCCTCAAACTACTTTTAAATCAATTTTTTGAAGTAACACTCTCACCTTTTTCATAGAACAAACATATTTTTTTTTCAGGAATCCACTCTCCATAAACTTGAAACAAATCTTGAAAAAACTTGTTTAAGGCATCCATTCTCCCTAATCCTAAAAGAAAATTTTAATTAACTTCTTGAAATACTAAAATAAATCTTATCCTCAAACTACATTTAAATCAATTTTTTGAAGTAACAGTCTCACCTTTTTCATAAAACTAAGATATATTTTTTTTCAGGAATCCACTCTCCAGAAACCTAAAACTAATCTTAAAAAACTTCTTTCAGGCATCCAATCTTCCTAATCCTAAACGAAAATTTTAATTAACTTGTTGAAATAATTCAATCACATTTATCCTCAAACTACTTTTAAATCAATTTTTTCAAGTAACACTCTCACCTTTTTCATAGAACAAACATATTTTTTTTTCAGGAATCCACTCTCCAGAAACCTGAAACAAATCTTGAAAAAACCTGTTTAAGGCATCAATTCTCCCTAATCCTAATAGAAAATTTTAATTAACTTCTTGAAATACTAAAATAAATCTTATCCTCAAACTACATTTAAATCAATTTTTTGAAGTAACACTCTCACCTTCTTCATAAAACTAACATATATTTTTTTTCAGGAATCCGCTCTCCAGAAACCTGAAACAAATCTTGAAAAAACTTGTTTAAGGCATCCATTCTCCCTAATCCTAAAAGAAAATTTTAATTAACTTCTTGAAATACTAAAAATAAATCTTATCCTCAAACTACTTTTAAATCAATTTTTTGAAGTAACACTCTCACCTTTTTCATAAAACTAACATAGTTTTTTTTCAGGAATCCGCTCTCCAGAAACCTGAAACAAATCTTGAAAAAACTTGTTTAAGGCATCCATTCTCCCTAATCCTAAAAGAAAATTTTAATTAACTTCTTGAAATACTAAAATAAATCTTATCCTCAAACTACATTTAAATCAATTTTTTGAAGTAACACTCTCACCTTTTTCATAAAACTAACATATATTTTTTTCAGGAATCCACTCTCCAGAAACCTAAAACTAATCTTAAAAAACTTCTTTCAGGCACCCAAACTTCCTAATCCTAAACGAAAATTTTAATTAACTTGGTGAAATTATTCAATCACATTTATCCTCAAACTACTTTTAAATCAATTTTTTCAAGTAACACTCTCACCTTTTTCATAGAACAAACATATTTTTTTTTCAGGAATCCACTCTCCAGAAACCTGAAACAAATCTTGAAAAAATTGTTTAAGGCATCCATTCTCCCTAATCCTAAAAGAAAATGTTAATTAACTGCTTGAAATACTAAAAAAAATCTTATCCTCAAACTACATTTAAATCAATTTTTTGAAGTAACACTCTCACCTTTTTCATAAAACTAACATATATTTTTTTTCAGGAATCCACTCTCCACAAACCTAAAACTAATCTTAAAAAACTTATTTCAAGCATTCCAATCTTCCTAGTACTAAACGAAAATTTTAATTAACTTGTTGAAATATTTCAATCACATTTATCCTCAAACTACGTTTAAATCAATTTTTTGAAGTAACACTCTCACCTTTTTCATAGAACAAACATATTTTTTTTTCAGGAATCCACTCTCCAGAAACCTGAAACAAATCTTGAAAAAACTTGTTTAAGGCATCCATTCTCCCTAATCCTAAAAGAAAATTTTAATTAACTTCTTGAAATACTAAAATAAATCTTATCCTCAAACTACATTTAAATCAATTTTTTGAAGTAACACTCTCACCTTTTTCATAAAACTAACATATATTTTTTTTCAGGAATCCGCTCTCCAGAAACCTGAAACAAATCTTGAAAAAACTTGTTTAAGGCATCCATTCTCCCTAATCCTAAAAGAAAATTTTAATTAACTTCTTGAAATACTAAAAATAAATCTTATCCTCAAACTACTTTTAAATCAATTTTTTGAAGTAACACTCTCACCTTTTTCATAAAACTAACATATAGTTTTTTTTCAGGAATCCGCTCTCCAGAAACCTGAAACAAATCTTGAAAAAACTTGTTTAAGGCATCCATTCTCCCTAATCCTAAAAGAAAATTTTAATTAACTTCTTGAAATACTAAAATAAATCTTATCCTCAAACTACATTTAAATCAATTTTTTGAAGTAACACTCTCACCTTTTTCATAAAACTAACATATATTTTTTTTCAGGAATCCACTCTCCAGAAACCTAAAACTAATCTTAAAAAACTTCTTTCAGGCATCCAATCTTCCTAATCCTAAACGAAAATTTTAATTAACTTGTTGAAATTATTCAATCACATTTATCCTCAAACTACTTTTAAATCAATTTTTTCAAGTAACACTCTCACCTTTTTCATAGAACAAACATATTTTTTTTTCAGGAATCCACTCTCCAGAAACCTGAAACAAATCTTGAAAAAACTTGTTTAAGGCATCCATTCTCCCTAATCCTAAAAGAAAATGTTAATTAACTGCTTGAAATACTAAAAAAAATCTTATCCTCAAACTACATTTAAATCAATTTTTTGAAGTAACACTCTCACCTTTTTCATAAAACTAACATATATTTTTTTTCAGGAATCCACTCTCCACAAACCTAATACTAATCTTAAAAAAATTATTTCAAGCATTCCAATCTTCCTAATACTAAACGAAAATTTTAATTAACTTGTTGAAATATTTCAATCACATTTATCCTCAAACTACGTTTAAATCAATTTTTTGAAGTAACACTCTCACCTTTTTCATAGAACAAACATATTTTTTTTTCAGGAATCCTCTCTCCAGAAACCTGAAACAAATCTTGAAAAAACTTGTTAAAGGCATCCATTCTCCCTAATCCTAAAAGAACATTTTAATTAACTTTTTGAAATACTAAAAAAAATCTTATCCTCAAACTACATTTAAATCAATTTTTTGAAGTAACACTCTCACCTTTTTCATAAAACTAACATATATTTTTTTTCAGGAATCCACTCTCCACAAACCTAAAACTAATCTTAAAAAACTTATTTCAAGCATTCCAATCTTCCTAATACTAAACGAAAATTTTAATTAACTTGTTGAAATATTTCAATCACATTTATCCTCAAACTACGTTTAAATCAATTTTTTGAAGTAACACTCTCACCTTTTTCATAGAACAAACATATTTTTTTTTCAGGAATCCTCTCTCCAGAAACCTGAAACAAATCTTGAAAAAACTTGTTAAAGGCATCCATTCTCCCTAATCCTAAAAGAACATTTTAATTAACTTTTTGAAATACTAAAAAAAATCTTATCCTCAAACTACATTTAAATCAATTTTTTGAAGTAACACTCTCACCTTTTTCATAAAACTAACATATATTTTTTTCAGGAATCCACTCTCCAGAAACCTAAAACTAATCTTAAAAAACTTATTTCAAGCATTCCAATCTTCCTAATCCTAAACGAAAATTTTAATTAACTTGTTGAAATAATTCAATCACATTCATCCTCAAACTACGTTTAAATCAATTTTTTGAAGTAACACTCTCACCTTTTTCATAGAACAAACATATTTTTTTTTCAGGAATCCAATCTCCATAAACTTGAAACAAATCTTGAAAAAACTTGTTTAAGGCATCCATTCTCCCTAATCCTAAAAGAAAATTTTAATTAACTTCTTGAAATACTAAAATAAATCTTATCCTCAAACTACATTTAAATCAATTTTTTGAAGTAACACTCTCACCTTTTTCATAAAACTAAGATATATTTTTTTTCAGGAATCCACTCTCCAGAAACCTAAAACTAATCTTAAAAAACTTCTTTCAGGCATCCAATCTTCCTAATCCTAAACGAAAATTTTAATTAACTTGTTGAAATAATTCAATCACATTTATCCTCAAACTACTTTTAAATCAATTTTTTCAAGTAACACTCTCACCTTTTTCATAGAACAAACATATTTTTTTTTCAGGAATCCACTCTCCAGAAACCTGAAACAAATCTTGAAAAAACTTGTTTAAGGCATCCATTCTCCCCAATCCTAATAGAAAATTTTAATTAACTTCTTGAAATACTAAAATAAATCTTATCCTCAAACTACATTTAAATCAATTTTTTGAAGTAACACTCTCACCTTTTTCATAAAACTAACATATATTTTTTTCAGGAATCCACTCTCCAGAAACCTGAAACAAATCTTGAAAAAACTTGTTTAAGGCATCCATTCTCCCCAATCCTAATAGAAAATTTTAATTAACTTCTTGAAATACTAAAATAAATCTTATCCTCAAACTACATTTAAATCAATTTTTTGAAGTAACACTCTCACCTCTTTCATAAAACTAACATATATTTTTTTCAGGAATCCACTCTCCAGAAACCTGAAACAAATCTTGAAAAAACTTGTTTAAGGCATCCATTCTCCCTAATCCTAATAGAAAATTTTAATTAACTTCTTGAAATACTAAAATAAATCTTATCCTCAAACTACATTTAAATCAATTTTTTGAAGTAACACTCACACCTTTTTCATAAAACTAACATATATTTTTTTTCAGGAATCCGCTCTCCAGAAACCTGAAACAAATCTTGAAAAAACTTGTTTAAGGCATCCATTCTCCCTAATCCTAAAAGAAAATTTGAATTAAGTTCTTGAAATACTAAAATAAATCTTATCCTCAAACTACATTTAAATCAATTTTTTGAAGTAACACTCTCACCTTTTTCATAAAACTAAGATATATTTTTTTCCAGGAATCCACTCTCCAGAAACCTCAAACTAATCTTAAAAAACTTCTTTCAGGCATCCAATCTTCCTAATCCTAAACGAAAATTTTAATTAACTTGTTGAAATAATTCAATCACATTTATCCTCAAACTACTTTTAAATCAATTTTTTCAAGTAACACTCTCACCTTTTTCATAGAACAAACATATTTTTTTTTCAGGAATCCACTATCCAGAAACCTGAAACAAATCTTGAAAAAACTTGTTTCAGGCATCCATTCTCCCTAATCCTAAAAGAAAATTTTAATTAACTTCTTGAAAAACTAAAATAAATCTTATCCTCAAACTACATTTAAATCAATTTTTTGAAGTAACACTCTCACCTTTTTCATAGAACAAACACATTTTTTTTTCAGGAATCCACTCTCCAGAAACCTGAAACAAATCTTGAAAAAACTTGTTTAAGGCATCCATTCTCCCTAATCCTAAAAGAAAATTTTAATTAACTTCTTGAAATACTAAAAAAAATCTTATCCTCAAACTACATTTAAATCAACTTTTTTGAAGTAACACTCTCACCTTTTTCATAAAACTAAGATATATTTTTTTTCAGGAATCCACTCTCCAGAAACCTAAAACTAATCTTAAAAAACTTCTTTCAGGCATCCAATCTTCCTAATCCTAAACGAAAATGTTAATTAACTTGTTGAAATAATTCAATCACATTTATCCTCAAACTACTTTTAAATCAATTTTTTCAAGTAACACTCTCACCTTTTTCATAGAACAAACATATTTTTTTTTCAGGAATCCACTCTCCAGAAACCTGAAACAAATCTTGAAAAAACTTGTTTAAGGCATCCATTCTCCCTAATCCTAATAGAAAATTTTAATTAACTTCTTGAAATACTAAAATAAATCTTATCCTCAAACTACATTTAAATCAATTTTTTGAAGTAACACTCTCACCTTTTTCATAAAACTAACATATATTTTTTTTCAGGAATCCGCTCTCCAGAAACCTGAAACAAATCTTGAAAAAACTTGTTTAAGGCATCCATTCTCCCTAATCCTAAAAGAAAATTTGAATTAACTTCTTGAAATACTAAAATAAATCTTATCCTCAAACTACATTTAAATCAATTTTTTGAAGTAACACTCTCACCTTTTTCATAAAACTAAGATATATTTTTTTTCAGGAATCCACTCTCCAGAAACCTAAAACTAATCTTAAAAAACTTCTTTCAGGCATCCAATCTTCCTAATCCTAAACGAAAATTTTAATTAACTTGTTGAAATAATTCAATCACATTTATCCTCAAACTACTTTTAAATCAATTTTTTCAAGTAACACTCTCACCTTTTTCATAGAACAAACATATTTTTTTTTCAGGAATCCACTCTCCAGAAACCTGAAACAAATCTTGAAAAAACTTGTTTAAGGCATCCATTCTCCCTAATCCTAAAAGAAAATTTTAATTAACTTCTTGAAATACTAAAATAAATCTTATCCTCAAACTACATTTAAATCAATTTTTTGAAGTAACACTCTCACCTTTTTCATAAAACTAACATATATTTTTTTTCAGGAATCCGCTCTCCAGAAACCTGAAACAAATCTTGAAAAAACTTGTTTAAGGCATCCATTCTCCCTAATCCTAAATGAAAATTTTAATTAACTTCTTGAAATACTAAAAATAAATCTTATCCTCAAACTACTTTTAAATCAATTTTTTGAAGTAACACTCTCACCTTTTTCATAAAACTAACATATAGTTTTTTTTCAGGAATCCGCTCTCCAGAAACCTGAAACAAATCTTGAAAAAACTTGTTAAAGGCATCCATTCTCCCTAATCCTAAAAGAACATTTTAATTAACTTTTTGAAATACTAAAAAAAATCTTATCCTCAAACTACATTTAAATCAATTTTTTGAAGTAACACTCTCACCTTTTTCATAAAACTAACATATATTTTTTTCAGGAATCCACTCTCCAGAAACCTAAAACTAATCTTAAAAAACCTATTTCAAGCATTCCAATCTTCCTAATCCTAAACGAAAATTTTAAATAACTTGTTGAAATAATTCAATCACATTTATCCTCAAACTACGTTTAAATCAATTTTTTGAAGTAACACTCTCACCTTTTTCATAGAACAAACATATTTTTTTTTCAGGAATCCACTCTCCATAAACTTGAAACAAATCTTGAAAAAACTTGTTTAAGGCATCCATTCTCCCTAATCCTAAAAGAAAATTTTAATTAACTTCTTGAAATACTAAAATAAATCTTATCCTCAAACTACATTTAAATCAATTTTTTGAAGTAACACTCTCACCTTTTTCATAAAACTAAGATATATTTTTTTTCAGGAATCCACTCTCCAGAAACCTAAAACTAATCTTAAAAAACTTCTTTCAGGCATCCAATCTTCCTAATCCTAAACGAAAATTTTAATTAACTTGTTGAAATAATTCAATCACATTTATCCTCAAACTACTTTTAAATCAATTTTTTCAAGTAACACTCTCACCTTTTTCATAGAACAAACATATTTTTTTTTCAGGAATCCACTCTCCAGAAACCTGAAACAAATCTTGAAAAAACTTGTTTAAGGCATCCATTCTCCCTAATCCTAATAGAAAATTTTAATTAACTTCTTGAAATACTAAAATAAATCTTATCCTCAAACTACATTTAAATCAATTTTTTGAAGTAACACTCTCACCTTTTTCATAAAACTAACATATATTTTTTTTCAGGAATCCGCTCTCCAGAAACCTGAAACAAATCTTGAAAAAACTTGTTTAAGGCATCCATTCTCCCTAATCCTAAAAGAAAATTTGAATTAACTTCTTGAAATACTAAAATAAATCTTATCCTCAAACTACATTTAAATCAATTTTTTGAAGTAACAGTCTCACCTTTTTCATAAAACTAAGATATATTTTTTTTCAGGAATCCACTCTCCAGAAACCTAAAACTAATCTTAAAAAACTTCTTTCAGGCATCCAATCTTCCTAATCCTAAACGAAAATTTTAATTAACTTGTTGAAATAATTCAATCACATTTATCCTCAAACTACTTTTAAATCAATTTTTTCAAGTAACACTCTCACCTTTTTCATAGAACAAACATATTTTTTTTTCAGGAATCCACTCTCCAGAAACCTGAAACAAATCTTGAAAAAACCTGTTTAAGGCATCAATTCTCCCTAATCCTAATAGAAAATTTTAATTAACTTCTTGAAATACTAAAATAAATCTTATCCTCAAACTACATTTAAATCAATTTTTTGAAGTAACACTCTCACCTTCTTCATAAAACTAACATATATTTTTTTTCAGGAATCCGCTCTCCAGAAACCTGAAACAAATCTTGAAAAAACTTGTTTAAGGCATCCATTCTCCCTAATCCTAAAAGAAAATTTTAATTAACTTCTTGAAATACTAAAAATAAATCTTATCCTCAAACTACTTTTAAATCAATTTTTTGAAGTAACACTCTCACCTTTTTCATAAAACTAACATAGTTTTTTTTCAGGAATCCGCTCTCCAGAAACCTGAAACAAATCTTGAAAAAACTTGTTTAAGGCATCCATTCTCCCTAATCCTAAAAGAAAATTTTAATTAACTTCTTGAAATACTAAAATAAATCTTATCCTCAAACTACATTTAAATCAATTTTTTGAAGTAACACTCTCACCTTTTTCATAAAACTAACATATATTTTTTTCAGGAATCCACTCTCCAGAAACCTAAAACTAATCTTAAAAAACTTCTTTCAGGCACCCAATCTTCCTAATCCTAAACGAAAATTTTAATTAACTTGGTGAAATTATTCAATCACATTTATCCTCAAACTACTTTTAAATCAATTTTTTCAAGTAACACTCTCACCTTTTTCATAGAACATACATATTTTTTTTTCAGGAATCCACTCTCCAGAAACCTGAAACAAATCTTGAAAAAATTGTTTAAGGCATCCATTCTCCCTAATCCTAAAAGAAAATGTTAATTAACTGCTTGAAATACTAAAAAAAATCTTATCCTCAAACTACATTTAAATCAATTTTTTGAAGTAACACTCTCACCTTTTTCATAAAACTAACATATATTTTTTTTCAGGAATCCACTCTCCACAAACCTAAAACTAATCTTAAAAAACTTATTTCAAGCATTCCAATCTTCCTAGTACTAAACGAAAATTTTAATTAACTTGTTGAAATATTTCAATCACATTTATCCTCAAACTACGTTTAAATCAATTTTTTGAAGTAACACTCTCACCTTTTTCATAGAACAAACATATTTTTTTTTCAGGAATCCACTCTCCAGAAACCTGAAACAAATCTTGAAAAAACTTGTTTAAGGCATCCATTCTCCCTAATCCTAAAAGAAAATGTTAATTAACTTCTTGAAATACTAAAATAAATCTTATCCTCAAACTACATTTAAATCAATTTTTTGAAGTAACACTCTCACCTTTTTCATAAAACTAACATATATTTTTTTTCAGGAATCCGCTCTTCAGAAACCTGAAACAAATCTTGAAAAAACTTGTTTAAGGCATCCATTCTCCCTAATCCTAAAAGAAAATTTTAATTAACTTCTTGAAATACTAAAAATAAATCTTATCCTCAAACTACTTTTAAATCAATTTTTTGAAGTAACACTCTCACCTTTTTCATAAAACTAACATATAGTTTTTTTTCAGGAATCCGCTCTCCAGAAACCTGAAACAAATCTTGAAAAAACTTGTTTAAGGCATCCATTCTCCCTAATCCTAAAAGAAAATTTTAATTAACTTCTTGAAATACTAAAATAAATCTTATCCTCAAACTACATTTAAATCAATTTTTTGAAGTAACACTCTCACCTTTTTCATAAAACTAACATATATTTTTTTTCAGGAATCCACTCTCCAGAAACCTAAAACTAATCTTAAAAAACTTCTTTCAGGCATCCAATCTTCCTAATCCTAAACGAAAATTTTAATTAACTTGTTGAAATTATTCAATCACATTTATCCTCAAACTACTTTTAAATCAATTTTTTCAAGTAACACTCTCACCTTTTTCATAGAACAAACATATTTTTTTTTCAGGAATCCACTCTCCAGAAACCTGAAACAAATCTTGAAAAAACTTGTTTAAGGCATCCATTCTCCCTAATCCTAAAAGAAAATGTTAATTAACTGCTTGAAATACTAAAAAAAATCTTATCCTCAAACTACATTTAAATCAATTTTTTGAAGTAACACTCTCACCTTTTTCATAAAACTAACATATATTTTTTTTCAGGAATCCACTCTCCACAAACCTAATACTAATCTTAAAAAAATTATTTCAAGCATTCCAATCTTCCTAATACTAAACGAAAATTTTAATTAACTTGTTGAAATATTTCAATCACATTTATCCTCAAACTACGTTTAAATCAATTTTTTGAAGTAACACTCTCACCTTTTTCATAGAACAAACATATTTTTTTTTCAGGAATCCTCTCTCCAGAAACCTGAAACAAATCTTGAAAAAACTTGTTAAAGGCATCCATTCTCCCTAATCCTAAAAGAACATTTTAATTAACTTTTTGAAATACTAAAAAAAATCTTATCCTCAAACTACATTTAAATCAATTTTTTGAAGTAACACTCTCACCTTTTTCATAAAACTAACATATATTTTTTTTCAGGAATCCACTCTCCACAAACCTAAAACTAATCTTAAAAAACTTATTTCAAGCGTTCCAATCTTCCTAATACTAAACGAAAATTTTAATTAACTTGTTGAAATATTTCATTCACATTTATCCTCAAACTACGTTTAAATCAATTTTTTGAAGTAACACTCTCACCTTTTTCATAGAACAAACATATTTTTTTTTCAGGAATCCTCTCTCCAGAAACCTGAAACAAATCTTGAAAAAACTTGTTAAAGGCATCCATTCTCCCTAATCCTAAAAGAACATTTTAATTAACTTTTTGAAATACTAAAAAAAATCTTATCCTCAAACTACATTTAAATCAATTTTTTGAAGTAACACTCTCACCTTTTTCATAAAACTAACATATATTTTTTTCAGGAATCCACTCTCCAGAAACCTAAAACTAATCTTAAAAAACTTATTTCAAGCATTCCAATCTTCCTAATCCTAAACGAAAATTTTAATTAACTTGTTGAAATAATTCAATCACATTCATCCTCAAACTACGTTTAAATCAATTTTTTGAAGTAACACTCTCACCTTTTTCATAGAACAAACATATTTTTTTTTCAGGAATCCAATCTCCATAAACTTGAAACAAATCTTGAAAAAACTTGTTTAAGGCATCCATTCTCCCTAATCCTAAAAGAAAATTTTAATTAACTTCTTGAAATACTAAAATAAATCTTATCCTCAAACTACATTTAAATCAATTTTTTGAAGTAACACTCTCACCTTTTTCATAAAACTAAGATATATTTTTTTTCAGGAATCCACTCTCCAGAAACCTAAAACTAATCTTAAAAAACTTCTTTCAGGCATCCAATCTTCCTAATCCTAAACGAAAATTTTAATTAACTTGTTGAAATAATTCAATCACATTTATCCTCAAACTACTTTTAAATCAATTTTTTCAAGTAACACTCTCACCTTTTTCATAGAACTAACATATATTGTTTTTCAGGAATCCGCTCTCCAGAAACCTGAAACAAATCTTGAAAAAACTTGTTTAAGGCATCCATTCTCCCTAATCCTAAAGGAAAATTTTAATTAACTTCTTGAAATACTAAAAATAAATCTTATCCTCAAACTACTTTTAAATCAATTTTTTGAAGTAACACTCTCACCTTTTTCATAAAACTAACATAGTTTTTTTTCAGGAATCCGCTCTCCAGAAACCTGAAACAAATCTTGAAAAAACTTGTTTAAGGCATCCATTCTCCCTAATCCTAAAAGAAAATTTTAATTAACTTCTTGAAATACTAAAATAAATCTTATCCTCAAACTACATTTAAATAAATTTTTTGAAGTAACACTCTCACCTTTTTCATAAAACTAACATATATTTTTTTTCAGGAATCCACTCTCCAGAAACCTAAAACTAATCTTAAAAAACTTCTTTCAGGCATCCAATCTTCCTAATCCTAAACGAAAATTTTAATTAACTTGTTGAAATAATTCAATCACATTTATCCTCAAACTACTTTTAAATCAATTATTTCAAGTAACACTCTCACCTTTTTCATAGAACAAACATATTTTTTTTTCAGGAATCCACTCTCCAGAAACCTGAAACAAATCTTGAAAAAACTTGTTTAAGGCATCCATTCTCCCTAATCCTAATAGAAAATTTTAATTAACTTCTTGAAATACTAAAATAAATCTTATCCTCAAACTACATTTAAATCAATTTTTTGAAGTAACACTCTCACCTTTTTCATAAAACTAACATATATTTTTTTCAGGAATCCACTCTCCAGAAACCTGAAACAAATCTTGAAAAAACTTGTTTAAGGCATCCATTCTCCCTAATCCTAATAGAAAATTTTAATTAACTTCTTGAAATACTAAAATAAATCTTATCCTCAAACTACATTTAAATCAATTTTTTGAAGTAACACTCTCACCTTTTTCATAAAACTAAGATATATTTTTTTTCAGGAATCCACTCTCCAGAAACCTAAAACTAATCTTAAAAAACTTCTTTCAGGCATCCAATCTTCCTAATCCTAAACAAAAATGTTAATTAACTTGTTGAAATAATTCAATCACATTTATCCTCAAACTACTTTTAAATCAATTTTTTCAAGTAACACTCTCACCTTTTTCATAGAACAAACATATTTTTTTTTCAGGAATCCACTCTCCAGAAACCTGAAACAAATCTTGAAAAAACTTGTTTAAGGCATCCATTCTCCCTAATCCTAATAGAAAATTTTAATTAACTTCTTGAAATACTAAAATAAATCTTATCCTCAAACTACATTTAAATCAATTTTTTGAAGTAACACTCTCACCTTTTTCATAAAACTAACATATATTTTTTTTCAGGAATTCGCTCTCCAGAAACCTGAAACAAATCTTGAAAAAACTTGTTTAAGGCATCCATTCTCCCTAATCCTAAAAGAAAATTTGAATAAACTTCTTGAAATACTAAAATAAATCTTATCCTCAAACTACATTTAAATCAATTTTTTGAAGTAACACTCTCACCTTTTTCATAAAACTAAGATATATTTTTTTTCAGGAATCCACTCTCCAGAAACCTAAAACGAATCTTAAAAAACTTCTTTCAGGCATCCAATCTTCCTAATCCTAAACGAAAATTTTAATTAACTTGTTGAAATAATTCAATCACATTTATCCTCAAACTACTTTTAAATCAATTTTTTCAAGTAACACTCTCACCTTTTTCATAGAACAAACATATTTTTTTTTCAGGAATCCACTCTCCAGAAACCTGAAACAAATCTTGAAAAAACCTGTTTAAGGCATCCATTCTCCCTAATCCTAATAGAACATTTTAATTAACTTCTTGAAATACTAAAATAAATCTTATCCTCAAACTACATTTAAATCAATTTTTTGAAGTAACACTCTCACCTTTTTCATAAAACTAACATATATTTTTTTCAGGAATCCGCTGTCCAGAAACCTGAAACAAATCTTGAAAAAACTTGTTTAAGGCATCCATTCTCCCTAATCCTAAAAGAAAATTTGAATTAACTTCTTGAAATACTAAAATAAATCTTATCCTCAAACTACATTTAAATCAATTTTTTGAAGTAACACTCTCACCTTTTTCATAAAACTAAGATATATTTTTTTCCAGGAATCCACTCTCCAGAAACCTAAAACTAATCTTAAAAAACTTCTTTCAGGCATCCAATCTTCCTAATCCTAAACAAAAATTTTAATTAACTTGTTGAAATAATTCAATCACATTTATCCTCAAACTACATTTAAATCAATTTGTTGAAGTAACACTCTCACCTTTTTCATAGAACAAACATATTTTTTTTTCAGGAATCCACTCTCCAGAAACCTGAAACAAATCTTGAAAAAACTTGTTTAAGGCATCCATTCTCCCTAATCCTAAAAGAAAATTTTAATTAACTTCTTGAAATACTAAAATAAATCTTATCCTCAAACTACATTTAAATCAATTTTTTGAAGTAACACTCTCACCTTTTTCATAAAACTAACATATATTTTTTTTCAGGAATCCGCTCTCCAGAAACCTGAAACAAATCTTGAAAAAACTTGTTTAAGGCATCCATTCTCCCTAATCCTAAAAGAAAATTTTAATTAACTTCTTGAAATACTAAAAATAAATCTTATCCTCAAACTACTTTTAAATCAATTTTTTGAAGTAACACTCTCACCTTTTTCATAAAACTAACATATAGTTTTTTTTCAGGAATCCGCTCTCCAGAAACCTGAAACAAATCTTGAAAAAACTTGTTTAAGGCATCCATTCTCCCTAATCCTAAAAGAAAATGTTAATTAACTGCTTGAAATACTAAAAAAAATCTTATCCTCAAACTACATTTAAATCAATTTTTTGAAGTAACACTCTCACCTTTTTCATAAAACTAACATATATTTTTTTTCAGGAATCCACTCTCCACAAACCTAAAACTAATCTTAAAAAACGTATTTCAAGCATTCCAATCTTCCTAATACTAAACGAAAATTTTAATTAACTTGTTGAAATATTTCAATCACATTTATCCTCAAACTAAGTTTAAATCAATTTTTTGAAGTAACACTCTCACCTTTTTCATAGAACAAACATATTTTTTTTTCAGGAATCCTCTCTCCAGAAACCTGAAACAAATCTTGAAAAAACTTGTTAAAGGCATCCATTCTCCCTAATCCTAAAAGAACATTTTAATTAACTTTTTGAAATACTAAAAAAAATCTTATCCTCAAACTACATTTAAATCAATTTTTTGAAGTAACACTCTCACCTTTTTCATAAAACTAACATATATTTTTTTCAGGAATCCACTCTCCAGAAACCTAAAACTAATCTTAAAAAACTTATTTCAAGCATTCCAATCTTCCTAATCCTAAACGAAAATTTTAATTAACTTGTTGAAATAATTCAATCACATTTATCCTCAAACTACGTTTAAATCAATTTTTTGAAGTAACACTCTCACCTTTTTCATAGAACAAACATATTTTTTTTTCAGGAATCCACTCTCCATAAACTTGAAACAAATCTTGAAAAAACTTGTTTAAGGCATCCATTCTCCCTAATCCTAAAAGAAAATTTTAATTAACTTCTTGAAATACTAAAAAAAATCTTATCCTCAAACTACATTTAAATCAATTTTTTGAAGTAACACTCTCACCTTTTTCATAAAACTAAGATATATTTTTTTTCAGGAATCCACTCTCCAGAAACCTAAAACTAATCTTAAAAAACTTCTTTCAGGCATCCAATCTTCCTAATCCTAAACGAAAATTTTAATTAACTTATTGAAATAATTCAATCACATTTATCCTTAAACTACTTATAAATCAATTTTTTGAAGTAACACTCACATTTTCATAAAACTAACATATATTTTTTTCAGGAATCCGCTCTCCAGAAACCTGAAACAAATCTTGAAAAAACTTGTTTAAGGCATCCATTCTCCCTAATCCTAAAAGAAAATTTGAATTAACTTCTTGAAATACTAAAATAAATCTTATCCTCAAACTACATTTAAATCAATTTTTTGAAGTAACACTCTCACCTTTTTCATAAAACTAAGATATATTTTTTTTCAGGAATCCACTCTCCAGAAACCTAAAACTAATCTTAAAAAACTTCTTTCAGGCATCCAATCTTCCTAATCCTAAACGAAAATTTTAATTAACTTGTTGAAATAATTCAATCACATTTATCCTCAAACTACTTTTAAATCAATTTTTTCAAGTAACACTCTCACCTTTTTCTTAGAACAAACATATTTTTTTTTCAGGAATCCACTCTCCAGAAACCTGAAACAAATCTTGAAAAAACCTGTTTAAGGCATCCATTCTCCCTAATCCTAATAGAACATTTTAATTAACTTCTTGAAATACTAAAATAAATCTTATCCTCAAACTACATTTAAATCAATTTTTTGAAGTAACACTCTCACCTTTTTCATAAAACTAAGATATATTTTTTTCCAGGAATCCACTCTCCAGAAACCTAAAACTAATCTTAAAAAGCTTCTTTCAGGCATCCAATCTTCCTAATCCTAAACGAAAATTTTAATTAACTTGTTGAAATAATTCAATCACATTTATCCTCAAACTACATTTAAATCAATTTTTTCAAGTAACACTCTCACCTTTTTCATAGAACAAACATATTTTTTTTTCAGGAATCCACTCTCCAGAAACCTGAAACAAATCTTGAAAAAACTTGTTTAAGGCATCCATTCTCCCTAATCCTAAAAGAAAATTTTAATTAACTTCTTGAAATACTAAAATAAATCTTATCCTCAAACTACATTTAAATCAATTTTTTGAAGTAACACTCTCACCTTCTTCATAAAACTAACATATATTTTTTTTCAGGAATCCGCTCTCCAGAAACCTGAAACAAATCTTGAAAAAACTTGTTTAAGGCATCCATTCTCCCTAATCCTAAAAGAAAATTTTAATTAACTTCTTGAAATACTAAAAATAAATCTTATCCTCAAACTACTTTTAAATCAATTTTTTGAAGTAACACTCTCACCTTTTTCATAAAACTAACATAGTTTTTTTTCAGGAATCCGCTCTCCAGAAACCTGAAACAAATCTTGAAAAAACTTGTTTAAGGCATCCATTCTCCCTAATCCTAAAAGAAAATTTTAATTAACTTCTTGAAATACTAAAATAAATCTTATCCTCAAACTACTTTTAAATCAATTTTTTGAAGTAACACTCTCACCTTTTTCATAAAACTAACATATATTTTTTTCAGGAATCCACTCTCCAGAAACCTAAAACTAATCTTAAAAAACTTCTTTCAGGCACCCAATCTTCCTAATCCTAAACGAAAATTTTAATTAACTTGGTGAAATTATTCAATCACATTTATCCTCAAACTACTTTTAAATCAATTTTTTCAAGTAACACTCTCACCTTTTTCATAGAACAAACATATTTTTTTTTCAGGAATCCACTCTCCAGAAACCTGAAACAAATCTTGAAAAAATTGTTTAAGGCATCCATTCTCCCTAATCCTAATAGAACATTTTAATTAACTTCTTGAAATACTAAAATAAATCTTATCCTCAAACTACATTTAAATCAATTTTTTGAAGTAACACTCTCACCTTTTTCATAAAACTAACATATATTTTTTTCAGGAATCCGCTCTCCAGAAACCTGAAACAAATCTTGAAAAAACTTGTTTAAGGCATCCATTCTCCCTAATCCTAAAAGAAAATTTGAATTAACTTCTTGAAATACTAAAATAAATCTTATCCTCAAACTACATTTAAATCAATTTTTTGAAGTAACACTCTCACCTTTTTCATAAAACTAAGATATATTTTTTTCCAGGAATCCACTCTCCAGAAACCTAAAACTAATCTTAAAAAACTTCTTTCAGGCATCCAATCTTCCTAATCCTAAACGAAAATTTTAATTAACTTGTTGAAATAATTCAATCACATTTATTCTCAAACTACATTTAAATCAATTTGTTGAAGTAACACTCTCACCTTTTTCATAGAACAAACATATTTATTTTTCAGGAATCCACTCTCCAGAAACCTGAAACAAATCTTGAAAAAACTTGTTTAAGGCATCCATTCTCCCTAATCCTAAAAGAAAATTTTAATTAACTTCTTGAAATACTAAAATAAATCTTATCCTCAAACTACATTTAAATCAATTTTTTGAAGTAACACTCTCACCTTTTTCATAAAACTAACATATTTTTTTTCAGGAATCCGCTCTCCAGAAACCTGAAACAAATCTTGAAAAAACTTGTTTAAGGCATCCATTCTCCCTAATCCTAAAAGAAAATTTTAATTAACTTCTTGAAATACTAAAAATAAATCTTATCCTCAAACTACTTTTAAATCAATTTTTTGAAGTAACACTCTCACCTTTTTCATAAAACTAACATATAGTTTTTTTTCAGGAATCCGCTCTCCAGAAACCTGAAACAAATCTTGAAAAAACTTGTTTAAGGCATCCATTCTCCCTAATCCTAAAAGAAAATTTTAATTAACTTCTTGAAATACTAAAATAAATCTTATCCTCAAACTACATTTAAATCAATTTTTTGAAGTAACACTCTCACCTTTTTCATAAAACTAACATATATTTTTTTTCAGGAATCCACTCTCCAGAAACCTAAAACTAATCTTAAAAAACTTCTTTCAGGCATCCAATCTTCCTAATCCTAAACGAAAATTTTAATTAACTTGTTGAAATTATTCAATCACATTTATCCTCAAACTACTTTTAAATCAATTTTTTCAAGTAACACTCTCACCTTTTTCATAGAACACATATATTTTTTTTTCAGGAATCCACTCTCCAGAAACCTGAAACAAATCTTGAAAAAACTTGTTTAAGGCATCCATTCTCCCTAATCCTAAAAGAAAATGTTAATTAACTGCTTGAAATACTAAAAAAAATCTTATCCTCAAACTACATTTAAATCAATTTTTTGAAGTAACACTCTCACCTTTTTCATAAAACTAACATATATTTTTTTTCAGGAATCCACTCTCCACAAACCTAAAACTAATCTTAAAAAACTTATTTCAAGCATTCCAATCTTCCTAATACTAAACGAAAATTTTAATTAACTTGTTGAAATATTTCAATCACATTTATCCTCAAACTACGTTTAAATCAATTTTTTGAAGTAACACTCTCACCTTTTTCATAGAACAAACATATTTTTTTTTCAGGAATCCTCTCTCCAGAAACCTGAAACAAATCTTGAAAAAACTTGTTAAAGGCATCCATTCTCCCTAATCCTAAAAGAACATTTTAATTAACTTTTTGAAATACTAAAAAAAATCTTATCCTCAAACTACATTTAAATCAATTTTTTGAAGTAACACTCTCACCTTTTTCATAAAACTAACATATATTTTTTTCAGGAATCCACTCTCCAGAAACCTAAAACTAATCTTAAAAAACCTATTTCAAGCATTCCAATCTTCCTAATCCTAAACGAAAATTTTAATTAACTTGTTGAAATAATTCAATCACATTTATCCTCAAACTACGTTTAAATCAATTTTTTGAAGTAACACTCTCACCTTTTTCATAGAACAAACATATTTTTTTTTCAGGAATCCACTCTCCAGAAACCTGAAACAAATCTTGAAAAAACCTGTTTAAGGCATCCATTCTCCCTAATCCTAATAGAACATTTTAATTAACTTCTTGAAATACTAAAATAAATCTTATCCTCAAACTACATTTAAATCAATTTTTTGAAGTAACACTCTCACCTTTTTCATAAAACTAAGATATATTTTTTTCCAGGAATCCACTTTCCAGAAACCTAAAACTAATCTTAAAAAGCTTCTTTCAGGCATCCAATCTTCCTAATCCTAAACGAAAATTTTAATTAACTTGTTGAAATAATTCAATCACATTTATCCTCAAACTACATTTAAATCAATTTTTTCAAGTAACACTCTCACCTTTTTCATAGAACAAACATATTTTTTTTTCAGGAATCCACTCTCCAGAAACCTGAAACAAATCTTGAAAAAACTTGTTTAAGGCATCCATTCTCCCTAATCCTAAAAGAAAATTTTAATTAACTTCTTGAAATACTAAAATAAATCTTATCCTCAAACTACATTTAAATCATTTTTTTGAAGTAACACTCTCACCTTCTTCATAAAACTAACATATATTTTTTTTCAGGAATCCGCTCTCCAGAAACCTGAAACAAATCTTGAAAAAACTTGTTTAAGGCATCCATTCTCCCTAATCCTAAAAGAAAATTTTAATTAACTTCTTGAAATACTAAAAATAAATCTTATCCTCAAACTACTTTTAAATCAATTTTTTGAAGTAACACTCTCACCTTTTTCATAAAACTAACATAGTTTTTTTTCAGGAATCCGCTCTCCAGAAACCTGAAACAAATCTTGAAAAAACTTGTTTAAGGCATCCATTCTCCCTAATCCTAAAAGAAAATTTTAATTAACTTCTTGAAATACTAAAATAAATCTTATCCTCAAACTACATTTAAATCAATTTTTTGAAGTAACACTCTCACCTTTTTCATAAAACTAACATATATTTTTTTCAGGAATCCACTCTCCAGAAACCTAAAACTAATCTTAAAAAACTTATTTCAAGCATTCCAATCTTCCTAATCCTAAACGAAAATTTTAATTAACTTGTTGAAATAATTCAATCACATTTATCCTCAAACTACGTTTAAATCAATTTTTTGAAGTAACACTCTCACCTTTTTCTTAGAACAAACATATTTTTTTTTCAGGAATCCACTCTCCATAAACTTGAAACAAATCTTGAAAAAACTTGTTTAAGGCATCCATTCTCCCTAATCCTAAAAGAAAATTTTAATTAACTTCTTGAAATACTAAAATAAATCTTATCCTCAAACTACATTTAAATCAATTTTTTGAAGTAACACTCTCACCTTTTTCATAAAACTAAGATATATTTTTTTTCAGGAATCCACTCTCCAGAAACCTAAAACTAATCTTAAAAAACTTCTTTCAGGCATCCAATCTTCCTAATCCTAAACGAAAATTTTAATTAACTTGTTGAAATAATTCAATCACATTTATCCTCAAACTACTTTTAAATCAATTTTTTCAAGTAACACTCTCACCTTTTTCATAGAACAAACATATTTTTTTTTCAGGAATCCACTCTCCAGAAACCTGAAACAAATCTTGAAAAAACTTGTTTAAGGCATCCATTCTCCCTAATCCTAATAGAAAATTTTAATTAACTTCTTGAAATACTAAAATAAATCTTATCCTCAAACTACATTTAAATCAATTTTTTGAAGTAACACTCACCTTTTTCATAAAACTAACATATATTTTTTTTCAGGAATCCGCTCTCCAGAAACCTGAAACAAATCTTGAAAAAACTTGTTTAAGGCATCCATTCTCCCTAATCCTAAAAGAAAATTTGAATTAACTTCTTGAAATACTAAAATAAATCTTATCCTCAAACTACATTTAAATCAATTTTTTGAAGTAACACTCTCACCTTTTTCATAAAACTAAGATATATTTTTTTTCAGGAATCCACTCTCCAGAAACCTAAAACGAATCTTAAAAAACTTCTTTCAGGCATCCAATCTTCCTAATCCTAAACGAAAATTTTAATTAACTTGTTGAAATAAATCAATCACATTTATCCTCAAACTACTTTTAAATCAATTTTTTCAAGTAACAATCTCACCTTTTTCATAGAACAAACATATTTTTTTTTCAGGAATCCACTCTCCAGAAACCTGAAACAAATCTTGAAAAAACTTGTTTCAGGCATCCATTCTCCCTAATCCTAAAAGAAAATTTTAATTAACTTCTTGAAATACTAAAATAAATCTTATCCTCAAACTACATTTAAATCAATTTTTTGAAGTAACACTCTCACCTTTTTCATAAAACTAACATATATTTTTTTTCAGGAATCCGCTCTCCAGAAACCTGAAACAAATCTTGAAAAAACTTGTTTAAGGCATCCATTCTCCCTAATCCTAAAAGAAAATTTGAATTAACTTCTTGAAATACTAAAAATAAATCTTATCCTCAAACTACTTTTAAATCAATTTTTTGAAGTAACACTCTCACCTTTTTCATAAAACTAAGATATATTTTTTTTCAGGAATCCACTCTCCAGAAACCTAAAACTAATCTTAAAAAACTTCTTTCAGGCATCCAATCTTCCTAATCCTAAACGAAAATTTTAATTAACTTGTTGAAATAATTCAATCACATTTATCCTCAAACTACTTTTAAATCAATTTTTTCAAGTAACACTCTCACCTTTTTCATAGAACAAACATATTTTTTTTCAGGAATCCACTCTCCAGAAACCTGAAACAAATCTTGAAAAAACTTGTTTCAGGCATCCATTCTCCCTAATCCTAAAAGAAAATTTTAATTAACTTCTTGAAATACTAAAAATAAATCTTATCCTCAAACTACTTTTAAATCAATTTTTTGAAGTAACACTCTCACCTTTTTCATAAAACTAACATATAGTTTTTTTTCAGGAATCCGCTCTCCAGAAACCTGAAACAAATCTTGAAAAAACTTGTTTAAGGCATCCATTCTCCCTAATCCTAAAAGAACATTTTAATTAACTTCTTGAAATACTAAAATAAATCTTATCCTCAAATTACATTTAAAACAATTTTTTGAAGTAACACTCTCACCTTTTTCATAAAACTAACATATATTTTTTTTCAGGAATCCGCTCTCCAGAAACCTGAAACAAATCTTGAAAAAACTTGTTTAAGGCATCCATTCTCCCTAATCCTAAAAGAAAATTTTAATTAACTTCTTGAAATACTAAAAATAAATCTTATCCTCAAACTACTTTTAAATCAATTTTTTGAAGTAACACTCTCACCTTTTTCATAAAACTAACATATATTTTTTTCAGGAATCCGCTCTCCAGAAACCTGAAACAAATCTTGAAAAAACTTGTTTAAGGCATCCATTCTCCCTAATCCTAAAAGAAAATTTGAATTAACTTCTTGAAATACTAAAATAAATCTTATCCTCAAACTACATTTAAATCAATTTTTTGAAGTAACACTCTCACCTTTTTCATAAAACTAAGATATATTTTTTTCCAGGAATCCACTCTCCAGAAACCTAAAACTAATCTTAAAAAACTTCTTTCAGGCATCCAATCTTCCTAATCCTAAACGAAAATTTTAATTAACTTGTTGAAATAATTCAATCACATTTATCCTCAAACTACATTTAAATCAATTTGTTGAAGTAACACTCTCACCTTTTTCATAGAACAAACATATTTTTTTTTCAGGAATCCACTCTCCAGAAACCTGAAACAAATCTTGAAAAAACTTGTTTAAGGCATCCATTCTCCCTAATCCTAAAAGAAAATTTTAATTAACTTCTTGAAATACTAAAATAAATCTTATCCTCAAACTACATTTAAATCAATTTTTTGAAGTAACACTCTCACCTTTTTCATAAAACTAACATATATTTTTTTTCAGGAATCCGCTCTCCAGAAACCTGAAACAAATCTTGAAAAAACTTGTTTAAGGCATCCATTCACCCTAATCCTAAAAGAAAATTTTAATTAACTTCTTGAAATACTAAAATAAATCTTATCCTCAAACTACATTTAAATCAATTTTTTGAAGTAACACTCTCACCTTTTTCATAAAACTAACATATATTTTTTTTCAGGAATCCACTCTCCAGAAACCTAAAACTAATCTTAAAAAACTTCTTTCAGGCATCCAATCTTCCTAATCCTAAACGAAAATTTTAATTAACTTGTTGAAATTATTCAATCACATTTATCCTCAAACTACTTTTAAATCAATTTTTTCAAGTAACACTCTCACCTTTTTCATAGAACAAACATATTTTTTTTTCAGGAATCCACTCTCCAGAAACCTGAAACAAATCTTGAAAAAACTTGTTTAAGGCATCCATTCTCCCTAATCCTAAAAGAAAATGTTAATTAACTGCTTGAAATACTAAAAAAAATCTTATCCTCAAACTACATTTAAATCAATTTTTTGAAGTAACACTCTCACCTTTTTCATAAAACTAACATATATTTTTTTTCAGGAATCCACTCTCCACAAACCTAAAACTAATCTTAAAAAACTTATTTCAAGCATTCCAATCTTCCTAATACTAAACGAACATTTTAATTAACTTGTTGAAATATTTCAATCACATTTATCCTCAAACTACGTTTAAATCAATTTTTTGAAGTAACACTCTCACCTTTTTCATAGAACAAACATATTTTTTTTTCAGGAATCCTCTCTCCAGAAACCTGAAACAAATCTTGAAAAAACTTGTTAAAGGCATCCATTCTCCCTAATCCTAAAAGAACATTTTAATTAACTTTTTGAAATACTAAAAAAAATCTTATCCTCAAACTACATTTAAATCAATTTTTTGAAGTAACACTCTCACCTTTTTCATAAAACTAACATATATTTTTTTCAGGAATCCACTCTCCACAAACCTAAAACTAATCTTAAAAAACTTATTTCAAGCATTCCAATCTTCCTAATCCTAAACGAAAATTTTAATTAACTTGTTGAAATAATTCAATCACATTTATCCTCAAACTACGTTTAAATCAATTTTTTGAAGTAACACTCTCACCTTTTTCATAGAACAACCATATTTTTTTTTCAGGAATCCACTCTCCATAAACTTGAAACAAATCTTGAAAAAACTTGTTTAAGGCATCCATTCTCCCTAATCCTAAAAGAAAATTTTAATTAACTTCTTGAAATACTAAAATAAATCTTATCCTCAAACTACATTTAAATCAATTTTTTGAAGTAACACTCTCACCTTTTTCATAAAACTAAGATATATTTTTTTTCAGGAATCCACTCTCCAGAAACCTAAAACTAATCTTAAAAAACTTCTTTCAGGCATCCAATCTTCCTAATCCTAAACGAAAATTTTAATTAACTTGTTGAAATAATTCAATCCCATTTATCCTCAAACTACTTTTAAATCAATTTTTTCAAGTAACACTCTCACCTTTTTCATAGAACAAACATATTTTTTTTTCAGGAATCCACTCTCCAGAAACCTGAAACAAATCTTGAAAAAACTTGTTTAAGGCATCCATTCTCCCTAATCCTAATAGAAAATTTTAATTAACTTCTTGAAATACTAAAATAAATCTTATCCTCAAACTACATTTAAATCAATTTTTTGAAGTAACACTCTCACCTTTTTCATAAAACTAACATATATTTTTTTTCAGGAATCCGCTCTCCAGAAACCTGAAACAAATCTTGAAAAAACTTGTTTAAGGCATCCATTCTCCCTAATCCTAAAAGAAAATTTGAATTAACTTCTTGAAATACTAAAATAAATCTTATCCTCAAACTACATTTAAATCAATTTTTTGAAGTAACACTCTCACCTTTTTCATAAAACTAAGCTATATTTGTTTTCAGGAATCCACTCTCCAGAAACCTAAAACTAATCTTAAAAAACTTCTTTCAGGCATCCAATCTTCCTAATCCTAAACGAAAATTTTAATTAACTTGTTGAAATAATTCAATCACATTTATCCTCAAACTACTTTTAAATCAATTTTTTCAAGTAACACTCTCACCTTTTTCATAGAACAAACATATTTTTTTTTCAGGAATCCACTCTCCAGAAACCTGAAACAAATCTTGAAAAAACCTGTTTAAGGCATCCATTCTCCCTAATCCTAATAGAACATTTTAATTAACTTCTTGAAATACTAAAATAAATCTTATCCTCAAACTACATTTAAATCAATTTTTTGAAGTAACACTCTCACCTTTTTCATAAAACTAAGATATATTTTTTTTCAGGAATCCACTCTCCAGAAACCTAAAACTAATCTTAAAAAACTTCTTTCAGGCATCCAATCTTCCTAATCCTAAACGAAAATTTTAATTAACTTGTTGAAATAATTCAATCACATTTATCCTCAAACTACTTTTAAATCAATTTTTTCAAGTAACACTCTCACCTTTTTCATAGAACAAACATATTTTTTTTTCAGGAATCCACTCTCCAGAAACCTGAAACAAATCTTGAAAAAACTTGTTTAAGGCATCCATTCTCCCCAATCCTAATAGAAAATTTTAATTAACTTCTTGAAATACTAAAATAAATCTTATCCTCAAACTACATTTAAATCAATTTTTTGAAGTAACACTCTCACCTTTTTCATAAAACTAACATATATTTTTTTCAGGAATCCACTCTCCAGAAACCTGAAACAAATCTTGAAAAAACTTGTTTAAGGCATCCATTCTCCCTAATCCTAATAGAAAATTTTAATTAACTTCTTGAAATACTAAAATAAATCTTATCCTCAAACTACATTTAAATCAATTTTTTGAAGTAACACTCTCACCTTTTTCATAAAACTAACATATTTTTTTTCAGGAATCCGCTCTCCAGAAACCTGAAACAAATCTTGAAAAAACTTGTTTAAGGCATCCATTCTCCCTAATCCTAAAAGAAAATTTGAATTAACTTCTTGAAATACTAAAATAAATCTTATCCTCAAACTACATTTAAATCAATTTTTTGAAGTAACACTCTCACCTTTTTCATAAAACTAAGATATATTTTTTTTCAGGAATCCACTCTCCAGAAACCTAAAACTAATCTTAAAAAACTTCTTTCAGGCATCCAATCTTCCTAATCCTAAACGAAAATTTTAATTAACTTGTTGAAATAATTCAATCACATTTATCCTCAAACTACTTTTAAATCAATTTTTTAAAGTAACACTCTCACCTTTTTCATAGAACAAACATATTTTTTTTTCAGGAATCCACTCTCCAGAAACCTGAAACAAATCTTGAAAAAACCTGTTTAAGGCATCCATTCTCCCTAATCCTAATAGAACATTTTAATTAACTTCTTGAAATACTAAAATAAATCTTATCCTCAAACTACATTTAAATCAATTTTTTGAAGTAACACTCTCACCTTTTTCATAAAACTAACATATATTTTTTTCAGGAATCCGCTCTCCAGAAACCTGAAACAAATCTTGAAAAAACTTGTTTAAGGCATCCATTCTCCCTAATCCTAAAAGAAAATTTTAATTAACTTGTTGAAATAATACAATAAACCTTATCCTCAAACTGCATTTCAATTAATTTTTTCAAGTAACACTCTCACCTTTTTCATAAAACTAACATATATTTTTTTTCAGGAATCCACTCTCCACAAACCTAAAACTAATCTTAAAAAACTTATTTCAAGCATTCCAATCTTCCTAATACTAAACGAAAATTTTAATTAACTTGTTGAAATATTTCAATCACATTTATCCTCAAACTACGTTTAAATCAATTTTTTGAAGTAACACTCTCACCTTTTTCATAGAACAAACATATTTTTTTTTCAGGAATCCTCTCTCCAGAAACCTGAAACAAATCTTGAAAAAACTTGTTAAAGGCATCCATTCTCCCTAATCCTAAAAGAACATTTTAATTAACTTTTTGAAATACTAAAAAAAATCTTATCCTCAAACTACATTTAAATCAATTTTTTGAAGTAACACTCTCACCTTTTTCATAAAACTAACATATATTTTTTTTCAGGAATCCACTCTCCACAAACCTAAAACTAATCTTAAAAAACTTATTTCAAGCATTCCAATCTTCCTAATACTAAACGAAAATTTTAATTAACTTGTTGAAATATTTCAATCACATTTATCCTCAAACTACGTTTAAATCAATTTTTTGAAGTAACACTCTCACCTTTTTCATAGAACAAACATATTTTTTTTTCAGGAATCCTCTCTCCAGAAACCTGAAACAAATCTTGAAAAAACTTGTTAAAGGCATCCATTCTCCCTAATCCTAAAAGAACATTTTAATTAACTTTTTGAAATACTAAAAAAAATCTTATCCTCAAACTACATTTAAATCAATTTTTTGAAGTAACACTCTCACCTTTTTCATAAAACTAACATATATTTTTTTCAGGAATCCACTCTCCAGAAACCTAAAACTAATCTTAAAAAACTTATTTCAAGCATTCCAATCTTCCTAATCCTAAACGAAAATTTTAATTAACTTGTTGAAATAATTCAATCACATTTATCCTCAAACTACGTTTAAATCAATTTTTTGAAGTAACACTCTCACCTTTTTCATAGAACAAACATATTTTTTTTTCAGGAATCCACTCTCCATAAACTTGAAACAAATCTTGAAAAACTTGTTTAAGGCATCCATTCTCCCTAATCCTAAAAGAAAATTTTAATTAACTTCTTGAAATACTAAAATAAATCTTATCCTCAAACTACATTTAAATCAATTTTTTGAAGTAACACTCTCACCTTTTTCATAAAACTAACATATATTTTTTTTCAGGAATCCGCTCTCCAGAAACCTGAAACAAATCTTGAAAAAACTTGTTTAAGGCATCCATTCTCCCTAATCCTAAAAGAAAATTTGAATTAACTTCTTGAAATACTAAAATAAATCTTATCCTCAAACTACATTTAAATCAATTTTTTGAAGTAACACTCTCACCTTTTTCATAAAACTAAGATATATTTTTTTTCAGGAATCCACTCTCCAGAAACCTAAAACTAATCTTAAAAAATTCTTTCAGGCATCCAATCTTCCTAATCCTAAACGAAAATTTTAATTAACTTGTTGAAATAATTCAATCACATTTATCCTCAAACTACTTTTAAATCAATTTTTTCAAGTAACACTCTCACCTTTTTCATAGAACAAACATATTTTTTTTTCAGGAATCCACTCTCCAGAAACCTGAAACAAATCTTGAAAAAACCTGTTTAAGGCATCCATTCTCCCTAATCCTAATAGAACATTTTAATTAACTTCTTGAAATACTAAAATAAATCTTATCCTCAAACTACATTTAAATCAATTTTTTGAAGTAACACTCTCACCTTTTTCATAAAACTAAGATATATTTTTTTTCAGGAATCCACTCTCCAGAAACCTAAAACTAATCTTAAAAAACTTCTTTCAAGCATCCAATCTTCCTAATCCTAAACGAAAATTTTAATTAACTTGTTGAAATAATTCAATCACATTTATCCTCAAACTACTTTTAAATCAATTTTTTCAAGTAACACTCTCACCTTTTTCATAGAACAAACATATTTTTTTTTCAGGAATCCACTCTCCAGAAACCTGAAACAAATCTTGAAAAAACTTGTTTAAGGCATCCATTCTCCCCAATCCTAATAGAAAATTTTAATTAACTTCTTGAAATACTAAAATAAATCTTATCCTCAAACTACATTAAAATCAATTTTTTGAAGTAACACTCTCACCTTTTTCATAAAACTAACATATTTTTTTTTCAGGAATCCACTCTCCAGAAACCTGAAACAAATCTTGAAAAAACTTGTTTAAGGCATCCATTCTCCCTAATCCTAATAGAAAATTTTAATTAACTTCTTGAAATACTAAAATAAATCTTATCCTCAAACTACATTTAAATCAATTTTTTGAAGTAACACTCTCACCTTTTTCATCAAACTAACATATATTTTTTTTCAGGAATCCGCTCTCCAGAAACCTGAAACAAATCTTGAAAAAACTTGTTTAAGGCATCCATTCTCCCTAATCCTAAAAGAAAATTTGAATTAAGTTCTTGAAATACTAAAATAAATCTTATCCTCAAACTACATTTAAATCAATTTTTTGAAGTAACACTCTCACCTTTTTCATAAAACTAAGATATATTTTTTTTCAGGAATCCACTCTCCAGAAACCTAAAACTAATCTTAAAAAACTTATTTCAGGCATCCAATCTTCCTAATCCTAAACGAAAATTTTAATTAACTTGTTGAAATAATTCAATCACATTTATCCTCAAACTACATTTAAATCAATTTGTTGAAGTAACACTCTCACCTTTTTCATAGAACAAACATATTTTTTATTCAGGAATCCACTCTCCAGAAACCTGAAACAAATCTTGAAAAAACTTGTTTAAGGCATCCATTCTCCCTAATTCTAAAAGAAAATTTTAATTAACTTCTTGAAATACTAAAATAAATCTTATCCTCAAACTACATTTAAATACATTTTTTGAAGTAACACTCTCACCTTTTTCATAAAACTAACACATATTTTTTTTCAGGAATCCGCTCTCCAGAAACCTGAAACAAATCTTGAAAAAACTTGTTTAAGGCATCCATTCTCCCTAATCCTAAAAGAAAATTTTAATTAACTTCTTGAAATACTAAAAATAAATCTTATCCTCAAACTACTTTTAAATCAATTTTTTGAAGTAACACTCTCACCTTTTTCATAAAACTAACATATAGTTTTTTTTCAGGAATCCGCTCTCCAGAAACCTGAAACAAATCTTGAAAAAACGTGTTTAAGGCATCCATTCTCCCTAATCCTAAAAGAAAATTTTAATTAACTTCTTGAAATACTAAAATAAATCTTATCCTCAAACTACATTTAAATCAATTTTTTGAAGTAACACTCTCACCTTTTTCATAAAACTAACATATATTTTTTTTCAGGAATCCACTCTCCAGAAACCTAAAACTAATCTTAAAAAACTTCTTTCAGGCATCCAATCTTCCTAATCCTAAACGAAAATTTTAATTAACTTGTTGAAATTATTCAATCACATTTATCCTCAAACTACTTTTAAATCAATTTTTTCAAGTAACACTCTCACCTTTTTCATAGAACAAACATATTTTTTTTTCTGGAATCCACTCTCCAGAAACCTGAAACAAATCTTGAAAAAACTTGTTTAAGGCGTCCATTCTCCCTAATCCTAAAAGAAAATGTTAATTAACTGCTTGAAATACTAAAAAAAATCTTATCCTCAAACTACATTTAAATCAATTTTTTGAAGTAACACTCTCACCTTTTTCATAAAACTAACATATATTTTTTTTCAGGAATCCACTCTCCACAAACCTAAAACTAATCTTAAAAAACTTCTTTCAGGCATCCAATCTTCCTAATCCTAAACGAAAATTTTAATTAACTTGTTGAAATAATTCAATCACATTTATACTCAAACTACTTTTAAATCAATTTTTTCAAGTAACACTCTCACCTTTTTCTTAGAACAAACATATTTTTTTTTCAGGAATCCACTCTCCAGAAACCTGAAACAAATCTTGAAAAAACCTGTTTAAGGCATCCATTCTCCCTAATCCTAATAGAACATTTTAATTAACTTCTTGAAATACTAAAATAAATCTTATCCTCAAACTACATTTAAATCAATTTTTTGAAGTAACACTCTCACCTTTTTCATAAAACTAAGATATATTTTTTTCCAGGAATCCACTCTCCAGAAACCTAAAACTAATCTTAAAAAGCTTCTTTCAGGCATCCAATCTTCCTAATCCTAAACGAAAATTTTAATTAACTTGTTGAAATAATTCAATCACATTTATCCTCAAACTACATTTAAATCAATTTTTTCAAGTAACACTCTCACCTTTTTCATAGAACAAACATATTTTTTTTTCAGGAATCCACTCTCCAGAAACCTGAAACAAATCTTGAAAAAACTTGTTTAAGGCATCCATTCTCCCTAATCCTAAAAGAAAATTTTAATTAACTTCTTGAAATACTAAAATAAATCTTATCCTCAAACTACATTTAAATCAATTTTTTGAAGTAACACTCTCACCTTCTTCATAAAACTAACATATATTTTTTTTCAGGAATCCGCTCTCCAGAAACCTGAAACAAATCTTGAAAAAACTTGTTTAAGGCATCCATTCTCCCTAATCCTAAAAGAAAATTTTAATTAACTTCTTGAAATACTAAAAATAAATCTTATCCTCAAACTACTTTTAAATCAATTTTTTGAAGTAACACTCTCACCTTTTTCATAAAACTAACATAGTTTTTTTTCAGGAATCCGCTCTCCAGAAACCTGAAACAAATCTTGAAAAAACTTGTTTAAGGCATCCATTCTCCCTAATCCTAAAAGAAAATTTTAATTAACTTCTTGAAATACTAAAATAAATCTTATCCTCAAACTACTTTTAAATCAATTTTTTGAAGTAACACTCTCACCTTTTTCATAAAACTAACATATATTTTTTTCAGGAATCCACTCTCCAGAAACCTAAAACTAATCTTAAAAAACTTCTTTCAGGCACCCAATCTTCCTAATCCTAAACGAAAATTTTAATTAACTTGGTGAAATTATTCAATCACATTTATCCTCAAACTACTTTTAAATCAATTTTTTCAAGTAACACTCTCACCTTTTTCATAGAACAAACATATTTTTTTTTCAGGAATCCACTCTCCAGAAACCTGAAACAAATCTTGAAAAAATTGTTTAAGGCATCCATTCTCCCTAATCCTAATAGAACATTTTAATTAACTTCTTGAAATACTAAAATAAATCTTATCCTCAAACTACATTTAAATCAATTTTTTGAAGTAACACTCTCACCTTTTTCATAAAACTAACATATATTTTTTTCAGGAATCCGCTCTCCAGAAACCTGAAACAAATCTTGAAAAAACTTGTTTAAGGCATCCATTCTCCCTAATCCTAAAAGAAAATTTGAATTAACTTCTTGAAATACTAAAATAAATCTTATCCTCAAACTACATTTAAATCAATTTTTTGAAGTAACACTCTCACCTTTTTCATAAAACTAAGATATATTTTTTTCCAGGAATCCACTCTCCAGAAACCTAAAACTAATCTTAAAAAACTTCTTTCAGGCATCCAATCTTCCTAATCCTAAACGAAAATTTTAATTAACTTGTTGAAATAATTCAATCACATTTATTCTCAAACTACATTTAAATCAATTTGTTGAAGTAACACTCTCACCTTTTTCATAGAACAAACATATTTATTTTTCAGGAATCCACTCTCCAGAAACCTGAAACAAATCTTGAAAAAACTTGTTTAAGGCATCCATTCTCCCTAATCCTAAAAGAAAATTTTAATTAACTTCTTGAAATACTAAAATAAATCTTATCCTCAAACTACATTTAAATCAATTTTTTGAAGTAACACTCTCACCTTTTTCATAAAACTAACATATTTTTTTTCAGGAATCCGCTCTCCAGAAACCTGAAACAAATCTTGAAAAAACTTGTTTAAGGCATCCATTCTCCCTAATCCTAAAAGAAAATTTTAATTAACTTCTTGAAATACTAAAAATAAATCTTATCCTCAAACTACTTTTAAATCAATTTTTTGAAGTAACACTCTCACCTTTTTCATAAAACTAACATATAGTTTTTTTTCAGGAATCCGCTCTCCAGAAACCTGAAACAAATCTTGAAAAAACTTGTTTAAGGCATCCATTCTCCCTAATCCTAAAAGAAAATTTTAATTAACTTCTTGAAATACTAAAATAAATCTTATCCTCAAACTACATTTAAATCAATTTTTTGAAGTAACACTCTCACCTTTTTCATAAAACTAACATATATTTTTTTTCAGGAATCCACTCTCCAGAAACCTAAAACTAATCTTAAAAAACTTCTTTCAGGCATCCAATCTTCCTAATCCTAAACGAAAATTTTAATTAACTTGTTGAAATTATTCAATCACATTTATCCTCAAACTACTTTTAAATCAATTTTTTCAAGTAACACTCTCACCTTTTTCATAGAACACATATATTTTTTTTTCAGGAATCCACTCTCCAGAAACCTGAAACAAATCTTGAAAAAACTTGTTTAAGGCATCCATTCTCCCTAATCCTAAAAGAAAATGTTAATTAACTGCTTGAAATACTAAAAAAAATCTTATCCTCAAACTACATTTAAATCAATTTTTTGAAGTAACACTCTCACCTTTTTCATAAAACTAACATATATTTTTTTTCAGGAATCCACTCTCCACAAACCTAAAACTAATCTTAAAAAACTTATTTCAAGCATTCCAATCTTCCTAATACTAAACGAAAATTTTAATTAACTTGTTGAAATATTTCAATCACATTTATCCTCAAACTACGTTTAAATCAATTTTTTGAAGTAACACTCTCACCTTTTTCATAGAACAAACATATTTTTTTTTCAGGAATCCTCTCTCCAGAAACCTGAAACAAATCTTGAAAAAACTTGTTAAAGGCATCCATTCTCCCTAATCCTAAAAGAACATTTTAATTAACTTTTTGAAATACTAAAAAAAATCTTATCCTCAAACTACATTTAAATCAATTTTTTGAAGTAACACTCTCACCTTTTTCATAAAACTAACATATATTTTTTTCAGGAATCCACTCTCCAGAAACCTAAAACTAATCTTAAAAAACCTATTTCAAGCATTCCAATCTTCCTAATCCTAAACGAAAATTTTAATTAACTTGTTGAAATAATTCAATCACATTTATCCTCAAACTACGTTTAAATCAATTTTTTGAAGTAACACTCTCACCTTTTTCATAGAACAAACATATTTTTTTTTCAGGAATCCACTCTCCAGAAACCTGAAACAAATCTTGAAAAAACCTGTTTAAGGCATCCATTCTCCCTAATCCTAATAGAACATTTTAATTAACTTCTTGAAATACTAAAATAAATCTTATCCTCAAACTACATTTAAATCAATTTTTTGAAGTAACACTCTCACCTTTTTCATAAAACTAAGATATATTTTTTTCCAGGAATCCACTTTCCAGAAACCTAAAACTAATCTTAAAAAGCTTCTTTCAGGCATCCAATCTTCCTAATCCTAAACGAAAATTTTAATTAACTTGTTGAAATAATTCAATCACATTTATCCTCAAACTACATTTAAATCAATTTTTTCAAGTAACACTCTCACCTTTTTCATAGAACAAACATATTTTTTTTTCAGGAATCCACTCTCCAGAAACCTGAAACAAATCTTGTAAAAACTTGTTTAAGGCATCCATTCTCCCTAATCCTAAAAGAAAATTTTAATTAACTTCTTGAAATACTAAAATAAATCTTATCCTCAAACTACATTTAAATCATTTTTTTGAAGTAACACTCTCACCTTCTTCATAAAACTAACATATATTTTTTTTCAGGAATCCGCTCTCCAGAAACCTGAAACAAATCTTGAAAAAACTTGTTTAAGGCATCCATTCTCCCTAATCCTAAAAGAAAATTTTAATTAACTTCTTGAAATACTAAAAATAAATCTTATCCTCAAACTACTTTTAAATCAATTTTTTGAAGTAACACTCTCACCTTTTTCATAAAACTAACATAGTTTTTTTTCAGGAATCCGCTCTCCAGAAACCTGAAACAAATCTTGAAAAAACTTGTTTAAGGCATCCATTCTCCCTAATCCTAAAAGAAAATTTTAATTAACTTCTTGAAATACTAAAATAAATCTTATCCTCAAACTACATTTAAATCAATTTTTTGAAGTAACACTCTCACCTTTTTCATAAAACTAACATATATTTTTTTCAGGAATCCACTCTCCAGAAACCTAAAACTAATCTTAAAAAACTTATTTCAAGCATTCCAATCTTCCTAATCCTAAACGAAAATTTTAATTAACTTGTTGAAATAATTCAATCACATTTATCCTCAAACTACGTTTAAATCAATTTTTTGAAGTAACACTCTCACCTTTTTCTTAGAACAAACATATTTTTTTTTCAGGAATCCACTCTCCATAAACTTGAAACAAATCTTGAAAAAACTTGTTTAAGGCATCCATTCTCCCTAATCCTAAAAGAAAATTTTAATTAACTTCTTGAAATACTAAAATAAATCTTATCCTCAAACTACATTTAAATCAATTTTTTGAAGTAACACTCTCACCTTTTTCATAAAACTAAGATATATTTTTTTTCAGGAATCCCCTCTCCAGAAACCTAAAACTAATCTTAAAAAACTTCTTTCAGGCATCCAATCTTCCTAATCCTAAACGAAAATTTTAATTAACTTGTTGAAATAATTCAATCACATTTATCCTCAAACTACTTTTAAATCAATTTTTTCAAGTAACACTCTCACCTTTTTCATAGAACAAACATATTTTTTTTTCAGGAATCCACTCTCCAGAAACCTGAAACAAATCTTGAAAAAACTTGTTTAAGGCATCCATTCTCCCTAATCCTAATAGAAAATTTTAATTAACTTCTTGAAATACTAAAATAAATCTTATCCTCAAACTACATTTAAATCAATTTTTTGAAGTAACACTCACCTTTTTCATAAAACTAACATATATTTTTTTTCAGGAATCCGCTCTCCAGAAACCTGAAACAAATCTTGAAAAAACTTGTTTAAGGCATCCATTCTCCCTAATCCTAAAAGAAAATTTGAATTAACTTCTTGAAATACTAAAATAAATCTTATCCTCAAACTACATTTAAATCAATTTTTTGAAGTAACACTCTCACCTTTTTCATAAAACTAAGATATATTTTTTTTCAGGAATCCACTCTCCAGAAACCTAAAACGAATCTTAAAAAACTTCTTTCAGGCATCCAATCTTCCTAATCCTAAACGAAAATTTTAATTAACTTGTTGAAATAAATCAATCACATTTATCCTCAAACTACTTTTAAATCAATTTTTTCAAGTAACAATCTCACCTTTTTCATAGAACAAACATATTTTTTTTTCAGGAATCCACTCTCCAGAAACCTGAAACAAATCTTGAAAAAACTTGTTTCAGGCATCCATTCTCCCTAATCCTAAAAGAAAATTTTAATTAACTTCTTGAAATACTAAAATAAATCTTATCCTCAAACTACATTTAAATCAATTTTTTGAAGTAACACTCTCACCTTTTTCATAAAACTAACATATATTTTTTTTCAGGAATCCGCTCTCCAGAAACCTGAAACAAATCTTGAAAAAACTTGTTTAAGGCATCCATTCTCCCTAATCCTAAAAGAAAATTTGAATTAACTTCTTGAAATACTAAAAATAAATCTTATCCTCAAACTACTTTTAAATCAATTTTTTGAAGTAACACTCTCACCTTTTTCATAAAACTAAGATATATTTTTTTTCAGGAATCCACTCTCCAGAAACCTAAAACTAATCTTAAAAAACTTCTTTCAGGCATCCAATCTTCCTAATCCTAAACGAAAATTTTAATTAACTTGTTGAAATAATTCAATCACATTTATCCTCAAACTACTTTTAAATCAATTTTTTCAAGTAACACTCTCACCTTTTTCATAGAACAAACATATTTTTTTTCAGGAATCCACTCTCCAGAAACCTGAAACAAATCTTGAAAAAACTTGTTTCAGGCATCCATTCTCCCTAATCCTAAAAGAAAATTTTAATTAACTTCTTGAAATACTAAAAATAAATCTTATCCTCAAACTACTTTTAAATCAATTTTTTGAAGTAACACTCTCACCTTTTTCATAAAACTAACATATAGTTTTTTTTCAGGAATCCGCTCTCCAGAAACCTGAAACAAATCTTGAAAAAACTTGTTTAAGGCATCCATTCTCCCTAATCCTAAAAGAACATTTTAATTAACTTCTTGAAATACTAAAATAAATCTTATCCTCAAATTACATTTAAAACAATTTTTTGAAGTAACACTCTCACCTTTTTCATAAAACTAACATATATTTTTTTTCAGGAATCCGCTCTCCAGAAACCTGAAACAAATCTTGAAAAAACTTGTTTAAGGCATCCATTCTCCCTAATCCTAAAAGAAAATTTTAATTAACTTCTTGAAATACTAAAAATAAATCTTATCCTCAAACTACTTTTATATCAATTTTTTGAAGTAACACTCTCACCTTTTTCATAAAACTAACATATATTTTTTTCAGGAATCCGCTCTCCAGAAACCTGAAACAAATCTTGAAAAAACTTGTTTAAGGCATCCATTCTCCCTAATCCTAAAAGAAAATTTGAATTAACTTCTTGAAATACTAAAATAAATCTTATCCTCAAACTACATTTAAATCAATTTTTTGAAGTAACACTCTCACCTTTTTCATAAAACTAAGATATATTTTTTTCCAGGAATCCACTCTCCAGAAACCTAAAACTAATCTTAAAAAACTTCTTTCAGGCATCCAATCTTCCTAATCCTAAACGAAAATTTTAATTAACTTGTTGAAATAATTCAATCACATTTATCCTCAAACTACATTTAAATCAATTTGTTGAAGTAACACTCTCACCTTTTTCATAGAACAAACATATTTTTTTTTCAGGAATCCACTCTCCAGAAACCTGAAACAAATCTTGAAAAAACTTGTTTAAGGCATCCATTCTCCCTAATCCTAAAAGAAAATTTTAATTAACTTCTTGAAATACTAAAATAAATCTTATCCTCAAACTACATTTAAATCAATTTTTTGAAGTAACACTCTCACCTTTTTCATAAAACTAACATATATTTTTTTTCAGGAATCCGCTCTCCAGAAACCTGAAACAAATCTTGAAAAAACTTGTTTAAGGCATCCATTCACCCTAATCCTAAAAGAAAATTTTAATTAACTTCTTGAAATACTAAAATAAATCTTATCCTCAAACTACATTTAAATCAATTTTTTGAAGTAACACTCTCACCTTTTTCATAAAACTAACATATATTTTTTTTCAGGAATCCACTCTCCAGAAACCTAAAACTAATCTTAAAAAACTTCTTTCAGGCATCCAATCTTCCTAATCCTAAACGAAAATTTTAATTAACTTGTTGAAATTATTCAATCACATTTATCCTCAAACTACTTTTAAATCAATTTTTTCAAGTAACACTCTCACCTTTTTCATAGAACAAACATATTTTTTTTTCAGGAATCCACTCTCCAGAAACCTGAAACAAATCTTGAAAAAACTTGTTTAAGGCATCCATTCTCCCTAATCCTAAAAGAAAATGTTAATTAACTGCTTGAAATACTAAAAAAAATCTTATCCTCAAACTACATTTAAATCAATTTTTTGAAGTAACACTCTCACCTTTTTCATAAAACTAACATATATTTTTTTTCAGGAATCCACTCTCCACAAACCTAAAACTAATCTTAAAAAACTTATTTCAAGCATTCCAATCTTCCTAATACTAAACGAAAATTTTAATTAACTTGTTGAAATATTTCAATCACATTTATCCTCAAACTACGTTTAAATCAATTTTTTGAAGTAACACTCTCACCTTTTTCATAGAACAAACATATTTTTTTTTCAGGAATCCTCTCTCCAGAAACCTGAAACAAATCTTGAAAAAACTTGTTAAAGGCATCCATTCTCCCTAATCCTAAAAGAACATTTTAATTAACTTTTTGAAATACTAAAAAAAATCTTATCCTCAAACTACATTTAAATCAATTTTTTGAAGTAACACTCTCACCTTTTTCATAAAACTAACATATATTTTTTTCAGGAATCCACTCTCCACAAACCTAAAACTAATCTTAAAAAACTTATTTCAAGCATTCCAATCTTCCTAATCCTAAACGAAAATTTTAATTAACTTGTTGAAATAATTCAATCACATTTATCCTCAAACTACGTTTAAATCAATTTTTTGAAGTAACACTCTCACCTTTTTCATAGAACAACCATATTTTTTTTTCAGGAATCCACTCTCCATAAACTTGAAACAAATCTTGAAAAAACTTGTTTAAGGCATCCATTCTCCCTAATCCTAAAAGAAAATTTTAATTAACTTCTTGAAATACTAAAATAAATCTTATCCTCAAACTACATTTAAATCAATTTTTTGAAGTAACACTCTCACCTTTTTCATAAAACTAAGATATATTTTTTTTCAGGAATCCACTCTCCAGAAACCTAAAACTAATCTTAAAAAACTTCTTTCAGGCATCCAATCTTCCTAATCCTAAACGAAAATTTTAATTAACTTGTTGAAATAATTCAATCCCATTTATCCTCAAACTACTTTTAAATCAATTTTTTCAAGTAACACTCTCACCTTTTTCATAGAACAAACATATTTTTTTTTCAGGAATCCACTCTCCAGAAACCTGAAACAAATCTTGAAAAAACTTGTTTAAGGCATCCATTCTCCCTAATCCTAATAGAAAATTTTAATTAACTTCTTGAAATACTAAAATAAATCTTATCCTCAAACTACATTTAAATCAATTTTTTGAAGTAACACTCTCACCTTTTTCATAAAACTAACATATATTTTTTTTCAGGAATCCGCTCTCCAGAAACCTGAAACAAATCTTGAAAAAACTTGTTTAAGGCATCCATTCTCCCTAATCCTAAAAGAAAATTTGAATTAACTTCTTGAAATACTAAAATAAATCTTATCCTCAAACTACATTTAAATCAATTTTTTGAAGTAACACTCTCACCTTTTTCATAAAACTAAGCTATATTTGTTTTCAGGAATCCACTCTCCAGAAACCTAAAACTAATCTTAAAAAACTTCTTTCAGGCATCCAATCTTCCTAATCCTAAACGAAAATTTTAATTAACTTGTTGAAATAATTCAATCACATTTATCCTCAAACTACTTTTAAATCAATTTTTTCAAGTAACACTCTCACCTTTTTCATAGAACAAACATATTTTTTTTTCAGGAATCCACTCTCCAGAAACCTGAAACAAATCTTGAAAAAACCTGTTTAAGGCATCCATTCTCCCTAATCCTAATAGAACATTTTAATTAACTTCTTGAAATACTAAAATAAATCTTATCCTCAAACTACATTTAAATCAATTTTTTGAAGTAACACTCTCACCTTTTTCATAAAACTAAGATATATTTTTTTTCAGGAATCCACTCTCCAGAAACCTAAAACTAATCTTAAAAAACTTCTTTCAGGCATCCAATCTTCCTAATCCTAAACGAAAATTTTAATTAACTTGTTGAAATAATTCAATCACATTTATCCTCAAACTACTTTTAAATCAATTTTTTCAAGTAACACTCTCACCTTTTTCATAGAACAAACATATTTTTTTTTCAGGAATCCACTCTCCAGAAACCTGAAACAAATCTTGAAAAAACTTGTTTAAGGCATCCATTCTCCCCAATCCTAATAGAAAATTTTAATTAACTTCTTGAAATACTAAAATAAATCTTATCCTCAAACTACATTTAAATCAATTTTTTGAAGTAACACTCTCACCTTTTTCATAAAACTAACATATATTTTTTTCAGGAATCCACTCTCCAGAAACCTGAAACAAATCTTGAAAAAACTTGTTTAAGGCATCCATTCTCCCTAATCCTAATAGAAAATTTTAATTAACTTCTTGAAATACTAAAATAAATCTTATCCTCAAACTACATTTAAATCAATTTTTTGAAGTAACACTCTCACCTTTTTCATAAAACTAACATATTTTTTTTCAGGAATCCGCTCTCCAGAAACCTGAAACAAATCTTGAAAAAACTTGTTTAAGGCATCCATTCTCCCTAATCCTAAAAGAAAATTTGAATTAACTTCTTGAAATACTAAAATAAATCTTATCCTCAAACTACATTTAAATCAATTTTTTGAAGTAACACTCTCACCTTTTTCATAAAACTAAGATATATTTTTTTTCAGGAATCCACTCTCCAGAAACCTAAAACTAATCTTAAAAAACTTCTTTCAGGCATCCAATCTTCCTAATCCTAAACGAAAATTTTAATTAACTTGTTGAAATAATTCAATCACATTTATCCTCAAACTACTTTTAAATCAATTTTTTAAAGTAACACTCTCACCTTTTTCATAGAACAAACATATTTTTTTTTCAGGAATCCACTCTCCAGAAACCTGAAACAAATCTTGAAAAAACCTGTTTAAGGCATCCATTCTCCCTAATCCTAATAGAACATTTTAATTAACTTCTTGAAATACTAAAATAAATCTTATCCTCAAACTACATTTAAATCAATTTTTTGAAGTAACACTCTCACCTTTTTCATAAAACTAACATATATTTTTTTTCAGGAATCCGCTCTCCAGAAACCTGAAACAAATCTTGAAAAAACTTGTTTAAGGCATCCATTCTCCCTAATCCTAAAAGAAAATTTTAATTAACTTGTTGAAATAATACAATAAACCTTATCCTCAAACTGCATTTCAATTAATTTTTTCAAGTAACACTCTCACCTTTTTCATAAAACTAACATATATTTTTTTTCAGGAATCCACTCTCCACAAACCTAAAACTAATCTTAAAAAACTTATTTCAAGCATTCCAATCTTCCTAATACTAAACGAAAATTTTAATTAACTTGTTGAAATATTTCAATCACATTTATCCTCAAACTACGTTTAAATCAATTTTTTGAAGTAACACTCTCACCTTTTTCATAGAACAAACATATTTTTTTTTCAGGAATCCTCTCTCCAGAAACCTGAAACAAATCTTGAAAAAACTTGTTAAAGGCATCCATTCTCCCTAATCCTAAAAGAACATTTTAATTAACTTTTTGAAATACTAAAAAAAATCTTATCCTCAAACTACATTTAAATCAATTTTTTGAAGTAACACTCTCACCTTTTTCATAAAACTAACATATATTTTTTTTCAGGAATCCACTCTCCACAAACCTAAAACTAATCTTAAAAAACTTATTTCAAGCATTCCAATCTTCCTAATACTAAACGAAAATTTTAATTAACTTGTTGAAATATTTCAATCACATTTATCCTCAAACTACGTTTAAATCAATTTTTTGAAGTAACACTCTCACCTTTTTCATAGAACAAACATATTTTTTTTTCAGGAATCCTCTCTCCAGAAACCTGAAACAAATCTTGAAAAAACTTGTTAAAGGCATCCATTCTCCCTAATCCTAAAAGAACATTTTAATTAACTTTTTGAAATACTAAAAAAAATCTTATCCTCAAACTACATTTAAATCAATTTTTTGAAGTAACACTCTCACCTTTTTCATAAAACTAACATATATTTTTTTCAGGAATCCACTCTCCAGAAACCTAAAACTAATCTTAAAAAACTTATTTCAAGCATTCCAATCTTCCTAATCCTAAACGAAAATTTTAATTAACTTGTTGAAATAATTCAATCACATTTATCCTCAAACTACGTTTAAATCAATTTTTTGAAGTAACACTCTCACCTTTTTCATAGAACAAACATATTTTTTTTTCAGGAATCCACTCTCCATAAACTTGAAACAAATCTTGAAAAACTTGTTTAAGGCATCCATTCTCCCTAATCCTAAAAGAAAATTTTAATTAACTTCTTGAAATACTAAAATAAATCTTATCCTCAAACTACATTTAAATCAATTTTTTGAAGTAACACTCTCACCTTTTTCATAAAACTAACATATATTTTTTTTCAGGAATCCGCTCTCCAGAAACCTGAAACAAATCTTGAAAAAACTTGTTTAAGGCATCCATTCTCCCTAATCCTAAAAGAAAATTTGAATTAACTTCTTGAAATACTAAAATAAATCTTATCCTCAAACTACATTTAAATCAATTTTTTGAAGTAACACTCTCACCTTTTTCATAAAACTAAGATATATTTTTTTTCAGGAATCCACTCTCCAGAAACCTAAAACTAATCTTAAAAAATTCTTTCAGGCATCCAATCTTCCTAATCCTAAACGAAAATTTTAATTAACTTGTTGAAATAATTCAATCACATTTATCCTCAAACTACTTTTAAATCAATTTTTTCAAGTAACACTCTCACCTTTTTCATAGAACAAACATATTTTTTTTTCAGGAATCCACTCTCCAGAAACCTGAAACAAATCTTGAAAAAACCTGTTTAAGGCATCCATTCTCCCTAATCCTAATAGAACATTTTAATTAACTTCTTGAAATACTAAAATAAATCTTATCCTCAAACTACATTTAAATCAATTTTTTGAAGTAACACTCTCACCTTTTTCATAAAACTAAGATATATTTTTTTTCAGGAATCCACTCTCCAGAAACCTAAAACTAATCTTAAAAAACTTCTTTCAAGCATCCAATCTTCCTAATCCTAAACGAAAATTTTAATTAACTTGTTGAAATAATTCAATCACATTTATCCTCAAACTACTTTTAAATCAATTTTTTCAAGTAACACTCTCACCTTTTTCATAGAACAAACATATTTTTTTTTCAGGAATCCACTCTCCAGAAACCTGAAACAAATCTTGAAAAAACTTGTTTAAGGCATCCATTCTCCCCAATCCTAATAGAAAATTTTAATTAACTTCTTGAAATACTAAAATAAATCTTATCCTCAAACTACATTAAAATCAATTTTTTGAAGTAACACTCTCACCTTTTTCATAAAACTAACATATTTTTTTTTCAGGAATCCACTCTCCAGAAACCTGAAACAAATCTTGAAAAAACTTGTTTAAGGCATCCATTCTCCCTAATCCTAATAGAAAATTTTAATTAACTTCTTGAAATACTAAAATAAATCTTATCCTCAAACTACATTTAAATCAATTTTTTGAAGTAACACTCTCACCTTTTTCATCAAACTAACATATATTTTTTTTCAGGAATCCGCTCTCCAGAAACCTGAAACAAATCTTGAAAAAACTTGTTTAAGGCATCCATTCTCCCTAATCCTAAAAGAAAATTTGAATTAAGTTCTTGAAATACTAAAATAAATCTTATCCTCAAACTACATTTAAATCAATTTTTTGAAGTAACACTCTCACCTTTTTCATAAAACTAAGATATATTTTTTTTCAGGAATCCACTCTCCAGAAACCTAAAACTAATCTTAAAAAACTTATTTCAGGCATCCAATCTTCCTAATCCTAAACGAAAATTTTAATTAACTTGTTGAAATAATTCAATCACATTTATCCTCAAACTACATTTAAATCAATTTGTTGAAGTAACACTCTCACCTTTTTCATAGAACAAACATATTTTTTATTCAGGAATCCACTCTCCAGAAACCTGAAACAAATCTTGAAAAAACTTGTTTAAGGCATCCATTCTCCCTAATTCTAAAAGAAAATTTTAATTAACTTCTTGAAATACTAAAATAAATCTTATCCTCAAACTACATTTAAATACATTTTTTGAAGTAACACTCTCACCTTTTTCATAAAACTAACACATATTTTTTTTCAGGAATCCGCTCTCCAGAAACCTGAAACAAATCTTGAAAAAACTTGTTTAAGGCATCCATTCTCCCTAATCCTAAAAGAAAATTTTAATTAACTTCTTGAAATACTAAAAATAAATCTTATCCTCAAACTACTTTTAAATCAATTTTTTGAAGTAACACTCTCACCTTTTTCATAAAACTAACATATAGTTTTTTTTCAGGAATCCGCTCTCCAGAAACCTGAAACAAATCTTGAAAAAACGTGTTTAAGGCATCCATTCTCCCTAATCCTAAAAGAAAATTTTAATTAACTTCTTGAAATACTAAAATAAATCTTATCCTCAAACTACATTTAAATCAATTTTTTGAAGTAACACTCTCACCTTTTTCATAAAACTAACATATATTTTTTTTCAGGAATCCACTCTCCAGAAACCTAAAACTAATCTTAAAAAACTTCTTTCAGGCATCCAATCTTCCTAATCCTAAACGAAAATTTTAATTAACTTGTTGAAATTATTCAATCACATTTATCCTCAAACTACTTTTAAATCAATTTTTTCAAGTAACACTCTCACCTTTTTCATAGAACAAACATATTTTTTTTTCTGGAATCCACTCTCCAGAAACCTGAAACAAATCTTGAAAAAACTTGTTTAAGGCGTCCATTCTCCCTAATCCTAAAAGAAAATGTTAATTAACTGCTTGAAATACTAAAAAAAATCTTATCCTCAAACTACATTTAAATCAATTTTTTGAAGTAACACTCTCACCTTTTTCATAAAACTAACATATATTTTTTTTCAGGAATCCACTCTCCACAAACCTAAAACTAATCTTAAAAAACTTATTTCAAGCATTCCAATCTTCCTAATACTAAACGAAAATTTTAATTAACTTGTTGAAATATTTCAATCACATTTATCCTCAAACTACTTTTAAATCAATTTTTTCAAGTAACACTCTCACCTTTTTCATAGAACAAACATATTTTTTTTCAGGAATCCACTCTCCAGAAACCTGAAACAAATCTTGAAAAAACTTGTTTCAGGCATCCATTCTCCCTAATCCTAAAAGAAAATTTTAATTAACTTCTTGAAATACTAAAAATAAATCTTATCCTCAAACTACTTTTAAATCAATTTTTTGAAGTAACACTCTCACCTTTTTCATAAAACTAACATATAGTTTTTTTTCAGGAATCCGCTCTCCAGAAACCTGAAACAAATCTTGAAAAAACTTGTTTAAGGCATCCATTCTCCCTAATCCTAAAAGAACATTTTAATTAACTTCTTGAAATACTAAAATAAATCTTATCCTCAAATTACATTTAAAACAATTTTTTGAAGTAACACTCTCACCTTTTTCATAAAACTAACATATATTTTTTTTCAGGAATCCGCTCTCCAGAAACCTGAAACAAATCTTGAAAAAACTTGTTTAAGGCATCCATTCTCCCTAATCCTAAAAGAAAATTTTAATTAACTTCTTGAAATACTAAAAATAAATCTTATCCTCAAACTACTTTTAAATCAATTTTTTGAAGTAACACTCTCACCTTTTTCATAAAACTAACATATATTTTTTTCAGGAATCCGCTCTCCAGAAACCTGAAACAAATCTTGAAAAAACTTGTTTAAGGCATCCATTCTCCCTAATCCTAAAAGAAAATTTGAATTAACTTCTTGAAATACTAAAATAAATCTTATCCTCAAACTACATTTAAATCAATTTTTTGAAGTAACACTCTCACCTTTTTCATAAAACTAAGATATATTTTTTTCCAGGAATCCACTCTCCAGAAACCTAAAACTAATCTTAAAAAACTTCTTTCAGGCATCCAATCTTCCTAATCCTAAACGAAAATTTTAATTAACTTGTTGAAATAATTCAATCACATTTATCCTCAAACTACATTTAAATCAATTTGTTGAAGTAACACTCTCACCTTTTTCATAGAACAAACATATTTTTTTTTCAGGAATCCACTCTCCAGAAACCTGAAACAAATCTTGAAAAAACTTGTTTAAGGCATCCATTCTCCCTAATCATAAAAGAAAATTTTAATTAACTTCTTGAAATACTAAAATAAATCTTATCCTCAAACTACATTTAAATCAATTTTTTGAAGTAACACTCTCACCTTTTTCATAAAACTAACATATATTTTTTTTCAGGAATCCGCTCTCCAGAAACCTGAAACAAATCTTGAAAAAACTTGTTTAAGGCATCCATTCACCCTAATCCTAAAAGAAAATTTTAATTAACTTCTTGAAATACTAAAATAAATCTTATCCTCAAACTACATTTAAATCAATTTTTTGAAGTAACACTCTCACCTTTTTCATAAAACTAACATATATTTTTTTTCAGGAATCCACTCTCCAGAAACCTAAAACTAATCTTAAAAAACTTCTTTCAGGCATCCAATCTTCCTAATCCTAAACGAAAATTTTAATTAACTTGTTGAAATTATTCAATCACATTTATCCTCAAACTACTTTTAAATCAATTTTTTCAAGTAACACTCTCACCTTTTTCATAGAACAAACATATTTTTTTTTCAGGAATCCACTCTCCAGAAACCTGAAACAAATCTTGAAAAAACTTGTTTAAGGCATCCATTCTCCCTAATCCTAAAAGAAAATGTTAATTAACTGCTTGAAATACTAAAAAAAATCTTATCCTCAAACTACATTTAAATCAATTTTTTGAAGTAACACTCTCACCTTTTTCATAAAACTAACATATATTTTTTTTCAGGAATCCACTCTCCACAAACCTAAAACTAATCTTAAAAAACTTATTTCAAGCATTCCAATCTTCCTAATACTAAACGAAAATTTTAATTAACTTGTTGAAATATTTCAATCACATTTATCCTCAAACTACGTTTAAATCAATTTTTTGAAGTAACACTCTCACCTTTTTCATAGAACAAACATATTTTTTTTTCAGGAATCCTCTCTCCAGAAACCTGAAACAAATCTTGAAAAAACTTGTTAAAGGCATCCATTCTCCCTAATCCTAAAAGAACATTTTAATTAACTTTTTGAAATACTAAAAAAAATCTTATCCTCAAACTACATTTAAATCAATTTTTTGAAGTAACACTCTCACCTTTTTCATAAAACTAACATATATTTTTTTCAGGAATCCACTCTCCACAAACCTAAAACTAATCTTAAAAAACTTATTTCAAGCATTCCAATCTTCCTAATCCTAAACGAAAATTTTAATTAACTTGTTGAAATAATTCAATCACATTTATCCTCAAACTACGTTTAAATCAATTTTTTGAAGTAACACTCTCACCTTTTTCATAGAACAACCATATTTTTTTTTCAGGAATCCACTCTCCATAAACTTGAAACAAATCTTGAAAAAACTTGTTTAAGGCATCCATTCTCCCTAATCCTAAAAGAAAATTTTAATTAACTTCTTGAAATACTAAAATAAATCTTATCCTCAAACTACATTTAAATCAATTTTTTGAAGTAACACTCTCACCTTTTTCATAAAACTAAGATATATTTTTTTTCAGGAATCCACTCTCCAGAAACCTAAAACTAATCTTAAAAAACTTCTTTCAGGCATCCAATCTTCCTAATCCTAAACGAAAATTTTAATTAACTTGTTGAAATAATTCAATCCCATTTATCCTCAAACTACTTTTAAATCAATTTTTTCAAGTAACACTCTCACCTTTTTCATAGAACAAACATATTTTTTTTTCAGGAATCCACTCTCCAGAAACCTGAAACAAATCTTGAAAAAACTTGTTTAAGGCATCCATTCTCCCTAATCCTAATAGAAAATTTTAATTAACTTCTTGAAATACTAAAATAAATCTTATCCTCAAACTACATTTAAATCAATTTTTTGAAGTAACACTCTCACCTTTTTCATAAAACTAACATATATTTTTTTTCAGGAATCCGCTCTCCAGAAACCTGAAACAAATCTTGAAAAAACTTGTTTAAGGCATCCATTCTCCCTAATCCTAAAAGAAAATTTGAATTAACTTCTTGAAATACTAAAATAAATCTTATCCTCAAACTACATTTAAATCAATTTTTTGAAGTAACACTCTCACCTTTTTCATAAAACTAAGCTATATTTGTTTTCAGGAATCCACTCTCCAGAAACCTAAAACTAATCTTAAAAAACTTCTTTCAGGCATCCAATCTTCCTAATCCTAAACGAAAATTTTAATTAACTTGTTGAAATAATTCAATCACATTTATCCTCAAACTACTTTTAAATCAATTTTTTCAAGTAACACTCTCACCTTTTTCATAGAACAAACATATTTTTTTTTCAGGAATCTACTCTCCAGAAACCTGAAACAAATCTTGAAAAAACCTGTTTAAGGCATCCATTCTCCCTAATCCTAATAGAACATTTTAATTAACTTCTTGAAATACTAAAATAAATCTTATCCTCAAACTACATTTAAATCAATTTTTTGAAGTAACACTCTCACCTTTTTCATAAAACTAAGATATATTTTTTTTCAGGAATCCACTCTCCAGAAACCTAAAACTAATCTTAAAAAACTCCTTTCAGGCATCCAATCTTCCTAATCCTAAACGAAAATTTTAATTAACTTGTTGAAATAATTCAATCACATTTATCCTCAAACTACTTTTAAATCAATTTTTTCAAGTAACACTCTCACCTTTTTCATAGAACAAACATATTTTTTTTTCAGGAATCCACTCTCCAGAAACCTGAAACAAATCTTGAAAAAACTTGTTTAAGGCATCCATTCTCCCCAATCCTAATAGAAAATTTTAATTAACTTCTTGAAATACTAAAATAAATCTTATCCTCAAACTACATTTAAATCAATTTTTTGAAGTAACACTCTCACCTTTTTCATAAAACTAACATATATTTTTTTCAGGAATCCACTCTCCAGAAACCTGAAACAAATCTTGAAAAAACTTGTTTAAGGCATCCATTCTCCCTAATCCTAATAGAAAATTTTAATTAACTTCTTGAAATACTAAAATAAATCTTATCCTCAAACTACATTTAAATCAATTTTTTGAAGTAACACTCTCACCTTTTTCATAAAACTAACATATATTTTTTTTCAGGAATCCGCTCTCCAGAAACCTGAAACAAATCTTGAAAAAACTTGTTTAAGGCATCCATTCTCCCTAATCCTAAAAGAAAATTTGAATTAAGTTCTTGAAATACTAAAATAAATCTTATCCTCAAACTACATTTAAATCAATTTTTTGAAGTAACACTCTCACCTTTTTCATAAAACTAAGATATATTTTTTTCCAGGAATCCACTCTCCAGAAACCTCAAACTAATCTTAAAAAACTTCTTTCAGGCATCCAATCTTCCTAATCCTAAACGAAAATTTTAATTAACTTGTTGAAATAATTCAATCACATTTATCCTCAAACTACTTTTAAATCAATTTTTTCAAGTAACACTCTCACCTTTTTCATAGAACAAACATATTTTTTTTTCAGGAATCCACTCTCCAGAAACCTGAAACAAATCTTGAAAAAACTTGTTTCAGGCATCCATTCTCCCTAATCCTAAAAGAAAATTTTAATTAACTTCTTGAAATACTAAAATAAATCTTATCCTCAAACTACATTTAAATCAATTTTTTGAAGTAACACTCTCACCTTTTTCATAGAACAAACACATTTTTTTTTCAGGAATCCACTCTCCAGAAACCTGAAACAAATCTTGAAAAAACTTGTTAAAGGCATCCATTCTCCCTAATCCTAAAAGAAAATTTTAATTAACTTCTTGAAATACTAAAAAAAATCTTATCCTCAAACTACATTTAAATCAATTTTTTGAAGTAACACTCTCACCTTTTTCATAAAACTAAGATATATTTTTTTTCAGGAATCCACTCTCCAGAAACCTAAAACTAATCTTAAAAAACTTCTTTCAGGCATCCAATCTTCCTAATCCTAAACGAAAATGTTAATTAACTTGTTGAAATAATTCAATCACATTTATCCTCAAACTACTTTTAAATCAATTTTTTCAAGTAACACTCTCACCTTTTTCATAGAACAAACATATTTTTTTTTCAGGAATCCACTCTCCAGAAACCTGAAACAAATCTTGAAAAAACTTGTTTAAGGCATCCATTCTCCCTAATCCTAATAGAAAATTTTAATTAACTTCTTGAAATACTAAAATAAATCTTATCCTCAAACTACATTTAAATCAATTTTTTGAAGTAACACTCTCACCTTTTTCATAAAACTAACATATATTTTTTTTCAGGAATCCGCTCTCCAGAAACCTGAAACAAATCTTGAAAAAACTTGTTTAAGGCATCCATTCTCCCTAATCCTAAAAGAAAATTTGAATTAACTTCTTGAAATACTAAAATAAATCTTATCCTCAAACTACATTTAAATCAATTTTTTGAAGTAACACTCTCACCTTTTTCATAAAACTAAGATATATTTTTTTTCAGGAATCCACTCTCCAGAAACCTAAAACTAATCTTAAAAAACTTCTTTCAGGCATCCAATCTTCCTAATCCTAAACGAAAATTTTAATTAACTTGTTGAAATAATTCAATCACATTTATCCTCAAACTACTTTTAAATCAATTTTTTAAAGTAACACTCTCACCTTTTTCATAGAACAAACATATTTTTTTTTCAGGAATCCACTCTCCAGAAACCTGAAACAAATCTTGAAAAAACCTGTTTAAGGCATCCATTCTCCCTAATCCTAATAGAACATTTTAATTAACTTCTTGAAATACTAAAATAAATCTTATCCTCAAACTACATTTAAATCAATTTTTTGAAGTAACACTCTCACCTTTTTCATAAAACTAACATATATTTTTTTTCAGGAATCCGCTCTCCAGAAACCTGAAACAAATCTTGAAAAAACTTGTTTAAGGCATCCATTCTCCCTAATCCTAAAAGAAAATTTTAATTAACTTGTTGAAATAATACAATAAACCTTATCCTCAAACTGCATTTCAATTAATTTTTTCAAGTAACACTCTCACCTTTTTCATAAAACTAACATATATTTTTTTTCAGGAATCCACTCTCCACAAACCTAAAACTAATCTTAAAAAACTTATTTCAAGCATTCCAATCTTCCTAATACTAAACGAAAATTTTAATTAACTTGTTGAAATATTTCAATCACATTTATCCTCAAACTACGTTTAAATCAATTTTTTGAAGTAACACTCTCACCTTTTTCATAGAACAAACATATTTTTTTTTCAGGAATCCTCTCTCCAGAAACCTGAAACAAATCTTGAAAAAACTTGTTAAAGGCATCCATTCTCCCTAATCCTAAAAGAACATTTTAATTAACTTTTTGAAATACTAAAAAAAATCTTATCCTCAAACTACATTTAAATCAATTTTTTGAAGTAACACTCTCACCTTTTTCATAAAACTAACATATATTTTTTTTCAGGAATCCACTCTCCACAAACCTAAAACTAATCTTAAAAAACTTATTTCAAGCATTCCAATCTTCCTAATACTAAACGAAAATTTTAATTAACTTGTTGAAATATTTCAATCACATTTATCCTCAAACTACGTTTAAATCAATTTTTTGAAGTAACACTCTCACCTTTTTCATAGAACAAACATATTTTTTTTTCAGGAATCCTCTCTCCAGAAACCTGAAACAAATCTTGAAAAAACTTGTTAAAGGCATCCATTCTCCCTAATCCTAAAAGAACATTTTAATTAACTTTTTGAAATACTAAAAAAAATCTTATCCTCAAACTACATTTAAATCAATTTTTTGAAGTAACACTCTCACCTTTTTCATAAAACTAACATATATTTTTTTCAGGAATCCACTCTCCAGAAACCTAAAACTAATCTTAAAAAACTTATTTCAAGCATTCCAATCTTCCTAATCCTAAACGAAAATTTTAATTAACTTGTTGAAATAATTCAATCACATTTATCCTCAAACTACGTTTAAATCAATTTTTTGAAGTAACACTCTCACCTTTTTCATAGAACAAACATATTTTTTTTTCAGGAATCCACTCTCCATAAACTTGAAACAAATCTTGAAAAACTTGTTTAAGGCATCCATTCTCCCTAATCCTAAAAGAAAATTTTAATTAACTTCTTGAAATACTAAAATAAATCTTATCCTCAAACTACATTTAAATCAATTTTTTGAAGTAACACTCTCACCTTTTTCATAAAACTAACATATATTTTTTTTCAGGAATCCGCTCTCCAGAAACCTGAAACAAATCTTGAAAAAACTTGTTTAAGGCATCCATTCTCCCTAATCCTAAAAGAAAATTTGAATTAACTTCTTGAAATACTAAAATAAATCTTATCCTCAAACTACATTTAAATCAATTTTTTGAAGTAACACTCTCACCTTTTTCATAAAACTAAGATATATTTTTTTTCAGGAATCCACTCTCCAGAAACCTAAAACTAATCTTAAAAAATTCTTTCAGGCATCCAATCTTCCTAATCCTAAACGAAAATTTTAATTAACTTGTTGAAATAATTCAATCACATTTATCCTCAAACTACTTTTAAATCAATTTTTTCAAGTAACACTCTCACCTTTTTCATAGAACAAACATATTTTTTTTTCAGGAATCCACTCTCCAGAAACCTGAAACAAATCTTGAAAAAACCTGTTTAAGGCATCCATTCTCCCTAATCCTAATAGAACATTTTAATTAACTTCTTGAAATACTAAAATAAATCTTATCCTCAAACTACATTTAAATCAATTTTTTGAAGTAACACTCTCACCTTTTTCATAAAACTAAGATATATTTTTTTTCAGGAATCCACTCTCCAGAAACCTAAAACTAATCTTAAAAAACTTCTTTCAAGCATCCAATCTTCCTAATCCTAAACGAAAATTTTAATTAACTTGTTGAAATAATTCAATCACATTTATCCTCAAACTACTTTTAAATCAATTTTTTCAAGTAACACTCTCACCTTTTTCATAGAACAAACATATTTTTTTTTCAGGAATCCACTCTCCAGAAACCTGAAACAAATCTTGAAAAAACTTGTTTAAGGCATCCATTCTCCCCAATCCTAATAGAAAATTTTAATTAACTTCTTGAAATACTAAAATAAATCTTATCCTCAAACTACATTAAAATCAATTTTTTGAAGTAACACTCTCACCTTTTTCATAAAACTAACATATTTTTTTTTCAGGAATCCACTCTCCAGAAACCTGAAACAAATCTTGAAAAAACTTGTTTAAGGCATCCATTCTCCCTAATCCTAATAGAAAATTTTAATTAACTTCTTGAAATACTAAAATAAATCTTATCCTCAAACTACATTTAAATCAATTTTTTGAAGTAACACTCTCACCTTTTTCATCAAACTAACATATATTTTTTTTCAGGAATCCGCTCTCCAGAAACCTGAAACAAATCTTGAAAAAACTTGTTTAAGGCATCCATTCTCCCTAATCCTAAAAGAAAATTTGAATTAAGTTCTTGAAATACTAAAATAAATCTTATCCTCAAACTACATTTAAATCAATTTTTTGAAGTAACACTCTCACCTTTTTCATAAAACTAAGATATATTTTTTTTCAGGAATCCACTCTCCAGAAACCTAAAACTAATCTTAAAAAACTTATTTCAGGCATCCAATCTTCCTAATCCTAAACGAAAATTTTAATTAACTTGTTGAAATAATTCAATCACATTTATCCTCAAACTACATTTAAATCAATTTGTTGAAGTAACACTCTCACCTTTTTCATAGAACAAACATATTTTTTTTTCAGGAATCCACTCTCCAGAAACCTGAAACAAATCTTGAAAAAACTTGTTTAAGGCATCCATTCTCCCTAATTCTAAAAGAAAATTTTAATTAACTTCTTGAAATACTAAAATAAATCTTATCCTCAAACTACATTTAAATACATTTTTTGAAGTAACACTCTCACCTTTTTCATAAAACTAACACATATTTTTTTTCAGGAATCCGCTCTCCAGAAACCTGAAACAAATCTTGAAAAAACTTGTTTAAGGCATCCATTCTCCCTAATCCTAAAAGAAAATTTTAATTAACTTCTTGAAATACTAAAAATAAATCTTATCCTCAAACTACTTTTAAATCAATTTTTTGAAGTAACACTCTCACCTTTTTCATAAAACTAACATATAGTTTTTTTTCAGGAATCCGCTCTCCAGAAACCTGAAACAAATCTTGAAAAAACGTGTTTAAGGCATCCATTCTCCCTAATCCTAAAAGAAAATTTTAATTAACTTCTTGAAATACTAAAATAAATCTTATCCTCAAACTACATTTAAATCAATTTTTTGAAGTAACACTCTCACCTTTTTCATAAAACTAACATATATTTTTTTTCAGGAATCCACTCTCCAGAAACCTAAAACTAATCTTAAAAAACTTCTTTCAGGCATCCAATCTTCCTAATCCTAAACGAAAATTTTAATTAACTTGTTGAAATTATTCAATCACATTTATCCTCAAACTACTTTTAAATCAATTTTTTCAAGTAACACTCTCACCTTTTTCATAGAACAAACATATTTTTTTTTCTGGAATCCACTCTCCAGAAACCTGAAACAAATCTTGAAAAAACTTGTTTAAGGCGTCCATTCTCCCTAATCCTAAAAGAAAATGTTAATTAACTGCTTGAAATACTAAAAAAAATCTTATCCTCAAACTACATTTAAATCAATTTTTTGAAGTAACACTCTCACCTTTTTCATAAAACTAACATATATTTTTTTTCAGGAATCCACTCTCCACAAACCTAAAACTAATCTTAAAAAACTTATTTCAAGCATTCCAATCTTCCTAATACTAAACGAAAATTTTAATTAACTTGTTGAAATATTTCAATCACATTTATCCTCAAACTACGTTTAAATCAATTTTTTGAAGTAACACTCTCACCTTTTTCATAGAACAAACATATTTTTTTTTCAGGAATCCTCTCTCCAGAAACCTGAAACAAATCTTGAAAAAACTTGTTAAAGGCATCCATTCTCCCTAATCCTAAAAGAACATTTTAATTAACTTTTTGAAATACTAAAAAAAATCTTATCCTCAAACTACATTTAAATAAATTTTTTGAAGTAACACTCTCACCTTTTTCATAAAACTAACATATATTTTTTTTCAGGAATCCACTCTCCACAAACCTAAATCTAATCTTAAAAAACTTATTTCAAGCATTCCAATCTTCCTAATACTAAACGAAAATTTTAATTAACTTGTTGAAATATTTCAATCACATTTATCCTCAAACTACGTTTAAATCAATTTTTTGAAGTAACACTCTCACCTTTTTCATAGAACAAACATATTTTTTTTTCAGGAATCCTCTCTCCAGAAACCTGAAACAAATCTTGAAAAAACTTGTTAAAGGCATCCATTCTCCCTAATCCTAAAAGAACATTTTAATTAACTTTTTGAAATACTAAAAAAAATCTTATCCTCAAACTACATTTAAATCAATTTTTTGAAGTAACACTCTCACCTTTTTCATAAAACTAACATATATTTTTTTCAGGAATCCACTCTCCAGAAACCTAAAACTAATCTTAAAAAACTTATTTCAAGCATTCCAATCTTCCTAATCCTAAACGAAAATTTTAATTAACTTGTTGAAATAATTCAATCACATTTATCCTCAAACTACGTTTAAATCAATTTTTTGAAGTAACACTCTCACTTTTTTCATAGAACAAACATATTTTTTTTTCAGGAATCCACTCTCCATAAACTTGAAACAAATCTTGAAAAAACTTGTTTAAGGCATCCATTCTCCCTAATCCTAAAAGAAAATTTTAATTAACTTCTTGAAATACTAAAATAAATCTTATCCTCAAACTACATTTAAATCAATTTTTTGAAGTAACACTCTCACCTTTTTCATAAAACTAAGATATATTTTTTTTCAGGAATCCACTCTCCAGAAACCTAAAACTAATCTTAAAAAACTTCTTTCAGGCATCCAATCTTCCTAATCCTAAACGAAAATTTTAATTAACTTGTTGAAATAATTCAATCCCATTTATCCTCAAACTACTTTTAAATCAATTTTTTCAAGTAACACTCTCACCTTTTTCATAGAACAAACATATTTTTTTTTCAGGAATCCACTCTCCAGAAACCTGAAACAAATCTTGAAAAAACTTGTTTAAGGCATCCATTCTCCCTAATCCTAATAGAAAATTTTAATTAACTTCTTGAAATACTAAAATAAATCTTATCCTCAAACTACATTTAAATCAATTTTTTGAAGTAACACTCTCACCTTTTTCATAAAACTAACATATATTTTTTTTCAGGAATCCGCTCTCCAGAAACCTGAAACAAATCTTGAAAAAAATTGTTTAAGGCATCCATTCTCCCTAATCCTAAAAGAAAATTTGAATTAACTTCTTGAAATACTAAAATAAATCTTATCCTCAAACTACATTTAAATCAATTTTTTGAAGTAACACTCTCACCTTTTTCATAAAACTAAGATATATTTTTTTTCAGGAATCCACTCTCCAGAAACCTAAAACTAATCTTAAAAAACTTCTTTCAGGCATCCAATCTTCCTAATCCTAAACGAAAATTTTAATTAACTTGTTGAAATAATTCAATCACATTTATCCTCAAACTACTTTTAAATCAATTTTTTCAAGTAACACTCTCACCTTTTTCATAGAACAAACATATTTTTTTTTCAGGGATCCACTCTCCAGAAACCTGAAACAAATCTTGAAAAAACCTGTTTAAGGCATCCATTCTCCCTAATCCTAATAGAACATTTTAATTAACTTCTTGAAATACTAAAATAAATCTTATCCTCAAACTACATTTAAATCAATTTTTTGAAGTAACACTCTCACCTTTTTCATAAAACTAAGATATATTTTTTTTCAGGAATCCACTCTCCAGAAACCTAAAACTAATCTTAAAAAACTTCTTTCAGGCATCCAATCTTCCTAATCCTAAACGAAAATTTTAATTAACTTGTTGAAATAATTCAATCACATTTATCCTCAAACTACTTTTAAATCAATTTTTTCAAGTAACACTCTCACCTTTTTCATAGAACAAACATATTTTTTTTTCAGGAATCCACTCTCCAGAAACCTGAAACAAATCTTGAAAAAACTTGTTTAAGGCATCCATTCTCCCCAATCCTAATAGAAAATTTTAATTAACTTCTTGAAATACTAAAATAAATCTTATCCTCAAACTACATTTAAATCAATTTTTCGAAGTAACACTCTCACCTTTTTCATAAAACTAACATATATTATTTTCAGGAATCCACTCTCCAGAAACCTGAAACAAATCTTGAAAAAACTTGTTTAAGGCATCCATTCTCCCTAATCCTAATAGAAAATTTTAATTAACTTCTTGAAATACTAAAATAAATCTTATCCTCAAACTACATTTAAATCAATTTTTTGAAGTAACACTCACACCTTTTTCATAAAACTAACATATATTTTTTTTTCAGGAATCCGCTCTCCAGAAACCTGAAACAAATCTTGAAAAAACTTGTTTAAGGCATCCATTCTCCCTAATCCTAAAAGAAAATTTGAATTAAGTTCTTGAAATACTAAAATAAATCTTATCCTCAAACTACATTTAAATCAATTTTTTGAAGTAACACTCTCACCTTTTTCATAAAACTAAGATATATTTTTTTCCAGGAATCCACTCTCCAGAAACCTCAAACTAATCTTAAAAAACTTCTTTCAGGCATCCAATCTTCCTAATCCTAAACGAAAATTTTAATTAACTTGTTGAAATAATTCAATCACATTTATCCTCAAACTACTTTTAAATCAATTTTTTCAAGTAACACTCTCACCTTTTTCATAGAACAAACATATTTTTTTTTCAGGAATCCACTATCCAGAAACCTGAAACAAATCTTGAAAAAACTTTTTTCAGGCATCCATTCTCCCTAATCCTAAAAGAAAATTTTAATTAACTTCTTGAAAAACTAAAATAAATCTTATCCTCAAACTACATTTAAATCAATTTTTTGAAGTAACACTCTCACCTTTTTCATAGAACAAACACATTTTTTTTTCAGGAATCCACTCTCCAGAAACCTGAAACAAATCTTGAAAAAACTTGTTTAAGGCATCCATTCTCCCTAATCCTAAAAGAAAATTTTAATTAACTTCTTGAAATACTAAAAAAAATCTTATCCTCAAACTACATTTAAATCAACTTTTTTGAAGTAACACTCTCACCTTTTTCATAAAACTAAGATATATTTTTTTTCAGGAATCCACTCTCCAGAAACCTAAAACTAATCTTAAAAAACTTCTTTCAGGCATCCAATCTTCCTAATCCTAAACGAAAATGTTAATTAACTTGTTGAAATAATTCAATCACATTTATCCTCAAACTACTTTTAAATCAATTTTTTCAAGTAACACTCTCACCTTTTTCATAGAACAAACATATTTTTTTTTCAGGAATCCACTCTCCAGAAACCTGAAACAAATCTTGAAAAAACTTGTTTAAGGCATCCATTCTCCCTAATCCTAATAGAAAATTTTAATTAACTTCTTGAAATACTAAAATAAATCTTATCCTCAAACTACATTTAAATCAATTTTTTGAAGTAACACTCTCACCTTTTTCATAAAACTAACATATATTTTTTTTCAGGAATCCGCTCTCCAGAAACCTGAAACAAATCTTGAAAAAACTTGTTTAAGGCATCCATTCTCCCTAATCCTAAAAGAAAATTTGAATTAACTTCTTGAAATACTAAAATAAATCTTATCCTCAAACTACATTTAAATCAATTTTTTGAAGTAACACTCTTACCTTTTTCATAAAACTAAGATATATTTTTTTTCAGGAATCCACTCTCCAGAAACCTAAAACTAATCTTAAAAAACTTCTTTCAGGCATCCAATCTTCCTAATCCTAAACGAAAATTTTAATTAACTTGTTGAAATAATTCAATCACATTTATCCTCAAACTACTTTTAAATCAATTTTTTCAAGTAACACTCTCACCTTTTTCATAGAACAAACATATTTTTTTTTCAGGAATCCACTCTCCAGAAACCTGAAACAAATCTTGAAAAAACCTGTTTAAGGCATCCATTCTCCCTAATCCTAATAGAACATTTTAATTAACTTCTTGAAATACTAAAATAAATCTTATCCTCAAACTACATTTAAATCAATTTTTTGAAGTAACACTCTCACCTTTTTCATAAAACTAACATATATTTTTTTCAGGAATCCGCTCTCCAGAAACCTGAAACAAATCTTGAAAAAACTTGTTTAAGGCATCCATTCTCCCTAATCCTAAAAGAAAATTTGAATTAACTTCTTGAAATACTAAAATAAATCTTATCCTCAAACTACATTTAAATCAATTTTTTGAAGTAACACTCTCACCTTTTTCATAAAACTAAGATATATTTTTTTCCAGGAATCCACTCTCCAGAAACCTAAAACTAATCTTAAAAAACTTCTTTCAGGCATCCAATCTTCCTAATCCTAAACGAAAATTTTAATTAACTTGTTGAAATAATTCAATCACATTTATCCTCAAACTACATTTAAATCAATTTGTTGAAGTAACACTCTCACCTTTTTCATAGAACAAACATATTTTTTTTTCAGGAATCCACTCTCCAGAAACCTGAAACAAATCTTGAAAAAACTTGTTTAAGGCATCCATTCTCCCTAATCCTAAAAGAAAATTTTAATTAACTTCTTGAAATACTAAAATAAATCTTATCCTCAAACTACATTTAAATCAATTTTTTGAAGTAACACTCTCACCTTTTTCATAAAACTAACATATATTTTTTTTCAGGAATCCGCTCTCCAGAAACCTGAAACAAATCTTGAAAAAACTTGTTTAAGGCATCCATTCTCCCTAATCCTAAATGAAAATTTTAATTAACTTCTTGAAATACTAAAAATAAATCTTATCCTCAAACTACTTTTAAATCAATTTTTTGAAGTAACACTCTCACCTTTTTCATAAAACTAACATATAGTTTTTTTTCAGGAATCCGCTCTCCAGAAACCTGAAACAAATCTTGAAAAAACTTGTTTAAGGCATCCATTCTCCCTAATCCTAAAAGAAAATTTTAATTAACTTCTTGAAATACTAAAATAAATCTTATCCTCAAACTACATTTAAATCAATTTTTTGAAGTAACACTCTCACCTTTTTCATAAAACTAACATATATTTTTTTTCAGGAATCCACTCTCCAGAAACCTAAAACTAATCTTAAAAAACTTCTTTCAGGCATCCAATCTTCCTAATCCTAAACGAAAATTTTAATTAACTTGTTGAAATTATTCAATCACATTTATCCTCAAACTACTTTTAAATCAATTTTTTCAAGTAACACTCTCACCTTTTTCATAGAACACCCATATTTTTTTTTCAGGAATCCACTCTCCAGAAACCTGAAACAAATCTTGAAAAAACTTGTTTAAGGCATCCATTCTCCCTAATCCTAAAAGAAAATGTTAATTAACTGCTTGAAATACTAAAAAAAATCTTATCCTCAAACTACATTTAAATCAATTTTTTGAAGTAACACTCTCACCTTTTTCATTAAACTAACATATATTTTTTTTCAGGAATCCACTCTCCACAAACCTAAAACTAATCTTAAAAAACTTATTTCAAGCATTCCAATCTTCCTAATACTAAACGAAAATTTTAATTAACTTGTTGAAATATTTCAATCACATTTATCCTCAAACTACGTTTAAATCAATTTTTTGAAGTAACACTCTCACCTTTTTCATAGAACAAACATATTTTTTTTTCAGGAATCCTCTCTCCAGAAACCTGAAACAAATCTTGAAAAAACTTGTTAAAGGCATCCATTCTCCCTAATCCTAAAAGAACATTTTAATTAACTTTTTGAAATACTAAAAAAAATCTTATCCTCAAACTACATTTAAATCAATTTTTTGAAGTAACACTCTCACCTTTTTCATAAAACTAACATATATTTTTTTCAGGAATCCACTCTCCAGAAACCTAAAACTAATCTTAAAAAACCTATTTCAAGCATTCCAATCTTCCTAATCCTAAACGAAAATTTTAAATAACTTGTTGAAATAATTCAATCACATTTATCCTCAAACTACGTTTAAATCAATTTTTTGAAGTAACACTCTCACCTTTTTCATAGAACAAACATATTTTTTTTTCAGGAATCCACTCTCCATAAACTTGAAACAAATCTTGAAAAAACTTGTTTAAGGCATCCATTCTCCCTAATCCTAAAAGAAAATTTTAATTAACTTCTTGAAATACTAAAATAAATCTTATCCTCAAACTACATTTAAATCAATTTTTTGAAGTAACACTCTCACCTTTTTCATAAAACTAAGATATATTTTTTTTCAGGAATCCACTCTCCAGAAACCTAAAACTAATCTTAAAAAACTTCTTTCAGGCATCCAATCTTCCTAATCCTAAACGAAAATTTTAATTAACTTGTTGAAATAATTCAATCACATTTATCCTCAAACTACTTTTAAATCAATTTTTTCAAGTAACACTCTCACCTTTTTCATAGAACAAACATATTTTTTTTTCAGGAATCCACTCTCCAGAAACCTGAAACAAATCTTGAAAAAACTTGTTTAAGGCATCCATTCTCCCTAATCCTAATAGAAAATTTTAATTAACTTCTTGAAATACTAAAATAAATCTTATCCTCAAACTACATTTAAATCAATTTTTTGAAGTAACACTCTCACCTTTTTCATAAAACTAACATATATTTTTTTTCAGGAATCCGCTCTCCAGAAACCTGAAACAAATCTTGAAAAAACTTGTTTAAGGCATCCATTCTCCCTAATCCTAAAAGAAAATTTGAATTAACTTCTTGAAATACTAAAATAAATCTTATCCTCAAACTACATTTAAATCAATTTTTTGAAGTAACACTCTCACCTTTTTCATAAAACTAAGATATATTTTTTTTCAGGAATCCACTCTCCAGAAACCTAAAACTAATCTTAAAAAACTTCTTTCAGGCATCCAATCTTCCTAATCCTAAACGAAAATTTTAATTAACTTGTTGAAATAATTCAATCACATTTATCCTCAAACTACTTTTAAATCAATTTTTTCAAGTAACACTCTCACCTTTTTCATAGAACAAACATATTTTTTTTTCAGGAATCCACTCTCCAGAAACCTGAAACAAATCTTGAAAAAACCTGTTTAAGGCATCCATTCTCCCTAATCCTAATAGAACATTTTAATTAACTTCTTGAAATACTAAAATAAATCTTATCCTCAAACTACATTTAAATCAATTTTTTGAAGTAACACTCTCACCTTTTTCATAAAACTAAGATATATTTTTTTCCAGGAATCCACTCTCCAGAAACCTAAAACTAATCTTAAAAAGCTTCTTTCAGGCATCCAATCTTCCTAATCCTAAACGAAAATTTTAATTAACTTGTTGAAATAATTCAATCACATTTATCCTCAAACTACATTTAAATCAATTTTTTCAAGTAACACTCTCACCTTTTTCATAGAACAAACATATTTTTTTTTCAGGAATCCACTCTCCAGAAACCTGAAACAAATCTTGAAAAAACTTGTTTAAGGCATCCATTCTCCCTAATCCTAAAAGAAAATTTTAATTAACTTCTTGAAATACTAAAATAAATCTTATCCTCAAACTACATTTAAATCAATTTTTTGAAGTAACACTCTCACCTTCTTCATAAAACTAACATATATTTTTTTTCAGGAATCCGCTCTCCAGAAACCTGAAACAAATCTTGAAAAAACTTGTTTAAGGCATCCATTCTCCCTAATCCTAAAAGAAAATTTTAATTAACTTCTTGAAATACTAAAAATAAATCTTATCCTCAAACTACTTTTAAATCAATTTTTTGAAGTAACACTCTCACCTTTTTCATAAAACTAACATAGTTTTTTTTCAGGAATCCGCTCTCCAGAAACCTGAAACAAATCTTGAAAAAACTTGTTTAAGGCATCCATTCTCCCTAATCCTAAAAGAAAATTTTAATTAACTTCTTGAAATACTAAAATAAATCTTATCCTCAAACTACATTTAAATCAATTTTTTGAAGTAACACTCTCACCTTTTTCATAAAACTAACATATATTTTTTTCAGGAATCCACTCTCCAGAAACCTAAAACTAATCTTAAAAAACTTCTTTCAGGCACCCAATCTTCCTAATCCTAAACGAAAATTTTAATTAACTTGGTGAAATTATTCAATCACATTTATCCTCAAACTACTTTTAAATCAATTTTTTCAAGTAACACTCTCACCTTTTTCATAGAACAAACATATTTTTTTTTCAGGAATCCACTCTCCAGAAACCTGAAACAAATCTTGAAAAAACTTGTTTAAGGCATCCATTCTCCCTAATCCTAATAGAAAATTTTAATTAACTTCTTGAAATACTAAAATAAATCTTATCCTCAAACTACATTTAAATCAATTTTTTGAAGTAACACTCTCACCTTTTTCATAAAACTAACATATATTTTTTTTCAGGAATCCGCTCTCCAGAAACCTGAAACAAATCTTGAAAAAACTTGTTTAAGGCATCCATTCTCCCTAATCCTAAAAGAAAATTTGAATTAACTTCTTGAAATACTAAAATAAATCTTATCCTCAAACTACATTTAAATCAATTTTTTGAAGTAACACTCTCACCTTTTTCATAAAACTAAGATATATTTTTTTTCAGGAATCCACTCTCCAGAAACCTAAAACTAGTCTTAAAAAACTTCTTTCAGGCATCCAATCTTCCTAATCCTAAACGAAAATTTTAATTAACTTGTTGAAATAATTCAATCACATTTATCCTCAAACTACTTTTAAATCAATTTTTTCAAGTAACACTCTCACCTTTTTCATAGAACAAACATATTTTTTTTTCAGGAATCCACTCTCCAGAAACCTGAAACAAATCTTGAAAAAACCTGTTTAAGGCATCCATTCTCCCTAATCCTAATAGAACATTTTAATTAACTTCTTGAAATACTAAAATAAATCTTATCCTCAAACTACATTTAAATCAATTTTTTGAAGTAACACTCTCACCTTTTTCATAAAACTAAGATATATTTTTTTCCAGGAATCCACTCTCCAGAAACCTAAAACTAATCTTAAAAAGCTTCTTTCAGGCATCCAATCTTCCTAATCCTAAACGAAAATTTTAATTAACTTGTTGAAATAATTCAATCACATTTATCCTCAAACTACATTTAAATCAATTTTTTCAAGTAACACTCTCACCTTTTTCATAGAACAAACATATTTTTTTTTCAGGAATCCACTCTCCAGAAACCTGAAACAAATCTTGAAAAAACTTGTTTAAGGCATCCATTCTCCCTAATCCTAAAAGAAAATTTTAATTAACTTCTTGAAATACTAAAATAAATCTTATCCTCAAACTACATTTAAATCAATTTTTTGAAGTAACACTCTCACCTTCTTCATAAAACTAACATATATTTTTTTTCAGGAATCCGCTCTCCAGAAACCTGAAACAAATCTTGAAAAAACTTGTTTAAGGCATCCATTCTCCCTAATCCTAAAAGAAAATTTTAATTAACTTCTTGAAATACTAAAAATAAATCTTATCCTCAAACTACTTTTAAATCAATTTTTTGAAGTAACACTCTCACCTTTTTCATAAAACTAACATAGTTTTTTTTCAGGAATCCGCTCTCCAGAAACCTGAAACAAATCTTGAAAAAACTTGTTTAAGGCATCCATTCTCCCTAATCCTAAAAGAAAATTTTAATTAACTTCTTGAAATACTAAAATAAATCTTATCCTCAAACTACATTTAAATCAATTTTTTGAAGTAACACTCTCACCTTTTTCATAAAACTAACATATATTTTTTTCAGGAATCCACTCTCCAGAAACCTAAAACTAATCTTAAAAAACTTCTTTCAGGCACCCAATCTTCCTAATCCTAAACGAAAATTTTAATTAACTTGGTGAAATTATTCAATCACATTTATCCTCAAACTACTTTTAAATCAATTTTTTCAAGTAACACTCTCACCTTTTTCATAGAACAAACATATTTTTTTTTCAGGAATCCACTCTCCAGAAACCTGAAACAAATCTTGAAAAAATTGTTTAAGGCATCCATTCTCCCTAATCCTAAAAGAAAATGTTAATTAACTGCTTGAAATACTAAAAAAAATCTTATCCTCAAACTACATTTAAATCAATTTTTTGAAGTAACACTCTCACCTTTTTCATAAAACTAACATATATTTTTTTTCAGGAATCCACTCTCCACAAACCTAAAACTAATCTTAAAAAACTTATTTCAAGCATTCCAATCTTCCTAGTACTAAACGAAAATTTTAATTAACTTGTTGAAATATTTCAATCACATTTATCCTCAAACTACGTTTAAATCAATTTTTTGAAGTAACACTCTCACCTTTTTCATAGAACAAACATATTTTTTTTTCAGGAATCCACTCTCCAGAAACCTGAAACAAATCTTGAAAAAACTTGTTTAAGGCATCCATTCTCCCTAATCCTAAAAGAAAATTTTAATTAACTTCTTGAAATACTAAAATAAATCTTATCCTCAAACTACATTTAAATCAATTTTTTGAAGTAACACTCTCACCTTTTTCATAAAACTAACATATATTTTTTTTCAGGAATCCGCTCTCCAGAAACCTGAAACAAATCTTGAAAAAACTTGTTTAAGGCATCCATTCTCCCTAATCCTAAAAGAAAATTTTAATTAACTTCTTGAAATACTAAAAATAAATCTTATCCTCAAACTACTTTTAAATCAATTTTTTGAAGTAACACTCTCATCTTTTTCATAAAACTAACATATAGTTTTTTTTCAGGAATCCGCTCTCCAGAAACCTGAAACAAATCTTGAAAAAACTTGTTTAAGGCATCCATTCTCCCTAATCCTAAAAGAAAATTTTAATTAACTTCTTGAAATACTAAAATAAATCTTATCCTCAAACTACATTTAAATCAATTTTTTGAAGTAACACTCTCACCTTTTTCATAAAACTAACATATATTTTTTTTCAGGAATCCACTCTCCAGAAACCTAAAACTAATCTTAAAAAACTTCTTTCAGGCATCCAATCTTCCTAATCCTAAACGAAAATTTTAATTAACTTGTTGAAATTATTCAATCACATTTATCCTCAAACTACTTTTAAATCAATTTTTTCAAGTAACACTCTCACCTTTTTCATAGAACAAACATATTTTTTTTTCAGGAATCCACTCTCCAGAAACCTGAAACAAATCTTGAAAAAACTTGTTTAAGGCATCCATTCTCCCTAATCCTAAAAGAAAATGTTAATTAACTGCTTGAAATACTAAAAAAAATCTTATCCTCAAACTACATTTAAATCAATTTTTTGAAGTAACACTCTCACCTTTTTCATAAAACTAACATATATTTTTTTCAGGAATCCACTCTCCAGAAACCTAAAACTAATCTTAAAAAACTTCTTTCAGGCACCCAATCTTCCTAATCCTAAACGAAAATTTTAATTAACTTGGTGAAATTATTCAATCACATTTATCCTCAAACTACTTTTAAATCAATTTTTTCAAGTAACACTCTCACCTTTTTCATAGAACAAACATATTTTTTTTTCAGGAATCCACTCTCCAGAAACCTGAAACAAATCTTGAAAAAACTTGTTTAAGGCATCCATTCTCCCTAATCCTAATAGAAAATTTTAATTAACTTCTTGAAATACTAAAATAAATCTTATCCTCAAACTACATTTAAATCAATTTTTTGAAGTAACACTCTCACCTTTTTCATAAAACTAACATATATTTTTTTTCAGGAATCCGCTCTCCAGAAACCTAAAACAAATCTTGAAAAAACTTGTTTAAGGCATCCATTCTCCCTAATCCTAAAAGAAAATTTGAATTAACTTCTTGAAATACTAAAATAAATCTTATCCTCAAACTACATTTAAATCAATTTTTTGAAGTAACACTCTCACCTTTTTCATAAAACTAAGATATATTTTTTTTCAGGAATCCACTCTCCAGAAACCTAAAACTAATCTTAAAAAACTTCTTTCAGGCATCCAATCTTCCTAATCCTAAACGAAAATTTTAATTAACTTGTTGAAATAATTCAATCACATTTATCCTCAAACTACTTTTAAATCAATTTTTTCAAGTAACACTCTCACCTTTTTCATAGAACAAACATATTTTTTTTTCAGGAATCCACTCTCCAGAAACCTGAAACAAATCTTGAAAAAACCTGTTTAAGGCATCCATTCTCCCTAATCCTAATAGAACATTTTAATTAACTTCTTGAAATACTAAAATAAATCTTATCCTCAAACTACATTTAAATCAATTTTTTGAAGTAACACTCTCACCTTTTTCATAAAACTAAGATATATTTTTTTCCAGGAATCCACTCTCCAGAAACCTAAAACTAATCTTAAAAAGCTTCTTTCAGGCATCCAATCTTCCTAATCCTAAACGAAAATTTTAATTAACTTGTTGAAATAATTCAATCACATTTATCCTCAAACTACATTTAAATCAATTTTTTCAAGTAACACTCTCACCTTTTTCATAGAACAAACATATTTTTTTTTCAGGAATCCACTCTCCAGAAACCTGAAACAAATCTTGAAAAAACTTGTTTAAGGCATCCATTCTCCCTAATCCTAAAAGAAAATTTTAATTAACTTCTTGAAATACTAAAATAAATCTTATCCTCAAACTACATTTAAATCAATTTTTTGAAGTAACACTCTCACCTTCTTCATAAAACTAACATATATTTTTTTTCAGGAATCCGCTCTCCAGAAACCTGAAACAAATCTTGAAAAAACTTGTTTAAGGCATCCATTCTCCCTAATCCTAAAAGAAAATTTTAATTAACTTCTTGAAATACTAAAAATAAATCTTATCCTCAAACTACTTTTAAATCAATTTTTTGAAGTAACACTCTCACCTTTTTCATAAAACTAACATAGTTTTTTTTCAGGAATCCGCTCTCCAGAAACCTGAAACAAATCTTGAAAAAACTTGTTTAAGGCATCCATTCTCCCTAATCCTAAAAGAAAATTTTAATTAACTTCTTGAAATACTAAAATAAATCTTATCCTCAAACTACATTTAAATCAATTTTTTGAAGTAACACTCTCACCTTTTTCATAAAACTAACATATATTTTTTTCAGGAATCCACTCTCCAGAAACCTAAAACTAATCTTAAAAAACTTCTTTCAGGCACCCAATCTTCCTAATCCTAAACGAAAATTTTAATTAACTTGGTGAAATTATTCAATCACATTTATCCTCAAACTACTTTTAAATCAATTTTTTCAAGTAACACTCTCACCTTTTTCATAGAACAAACATATTTTTTTTTCAGGAATCCACTCTCCAGAAACCTGAAACAAATCTTGAAAAAATTGTTTAAGGCATCCATTCTCCCTAATCCTAAAAGAAAATGTTAATTAACTGCTTGAAATACTAAAAAAAATCTTATCCTCAAACTACATTTAAATCAATTTTTTGAAGTAACACTCTCACCTTTTTCATAAAACTAACATATATTTTTTTTCAGGAATCCACTCTCCACAAACCTAAAACTAATCTTAAAAAACTTATTTCAAGCATTCCAATCTTCCTAGTACTAAACGAAAATTTTAATTAACTTGTTGAAATATTTCAATCACATTTATCCTCAAACTACGTTTAAATCAATTTTTTGAAGTAACACTCTCACCTTTTTCATAGAACAAACATATTTTTTTTTCAGGAATCCACTCTCCAGAAACCTGAAACAAATCTTGAAAAAACTTGTTTAAGGCATCCATTCTCCCTAATCCTAAAAGAAAATTTTAATTAACTTCTTGAAATACTAAAATAAATCTTATCCTCAAACTACATTTAAATCAATTTTTTGAAGTAACACTCTCACCTTTTTCATAAAACTAACATATATTTTTTTTCAGGAATCCGCTCTCCAGAAACCTGAAACAAATCTTGAAAAAACTTGTTTAAGGCATCCATTCTCCCTAATCCTAAAAGAAAATTTTAATTAACTTCTTGAAATACTAAAAATAAATCTTATCCTCAAACTACTTTTAAATCAATTTTTTGAAGTAACACTCTCATCTTTTTCATAAAACTAACATATAGTTTTTTTTCAGGAATCCGCTCTCCAGAAACCTGAAACAAATCTTGAAAAAACTTGTTTAAGGCATCCATTCTCCCTAATCCTAAAAGAAAATTTTAATTAACTTCTTGAAATACTAAAATAAATCTTATCCTCAAACTACATTTAAATCAATTTTTTGAAGTAACACTCTCACCTTTTTCATAAAACTAACATATATTTTTTTTCAGGAATCCACTCTCCAGAAACCTAAAACTAATCTTAAAAAACTTCTTTCAGGCATCCAATCTTCCTAATCCTAAACGAAAATTTTAATTAACTTGTTGAAATTATTCAATCACATTTATCCTCAAACTACTTTTAAATCAATTTTTTCAAGTAACACTCTCACCTTTTTCATAGAACAAACATATTTTTTTTTCAGGAATCCACTCTCCAGAAACCTGAAACAAATCTTGAAAAAACTTGTTTAAGGCATCCATTCTCCCTAATCCTAAAAGAAAATGTTAATTAACTGCTTGAAATACTAAAAAAAATCTTATCCTCAAACTACATTTAAATCAATTTTTTGAAGTAACACTCTCACCTTTTTCATAAAACTAACATATATTTTTTTTCAGGAATCCACTCTCCAGAAACCTAAAACTAATCTTAAAAAACTTCTTTCAGGCATCCAATCTTCCTAATCCTAAACGAAAATTTTAATTAACTTGTTGAAATTATTCAATCACATTTATCCTCAAACTACTTTTAAATCAATTTTTTCAAGTAACACTCTCACCTTTTTCATAGAACAAACATATTTTTTTTTCAGGAATCCACTCTCCAGAAACCTGAAACAAATCTTGAAAAAACTTGTTTAAGGCATCCATTCTCCCTAATCCTAAAAGAAAATGTTAATTAACTGCTTGAAATACTAAAAAAAATCTTATCCTCAAACTACATTTAAATCAATTTTTTGAAGTAACACTCTCACCTTTTTCATAAAACTAACATATATTTTTTTTCAGGAATCCACTCTCCACAAACCTAAAACTAATCTTAAAAAACTTATTTCAAGCATTCCAATCTTCCTAATACTAAACGAAAATTTTAATTAACTTGTTGAAATATTTCAATCACATTTATCCTCAAACTACGTTTAAATCAATTTTTTGAAGTAACACTCTCACCTTTTTCATAGAACAAACATATTTTTTTTTCAGGAATCCTCTCTCCAGAAACCTGAAACAAATCTTGAAAAAACTTGTTAAAGGCATCTATTCTCCCTAATCCTAAAAGAACATTTTAATTAACTTTTTGAAATACTAAAAAAAATCTTATCCTCAAACTACATTTAAATCAATTTTTTGAAGTAACACTCTCACCTTTTTCATAAAACTAACATATATTTTTTTTCAGGAATCCACTCTCCACAAACCTAAAACTAATCTTAAAAAACTTATTTCAAGCATTCCAATCTTCCTAATACTAAACGAAAATTTTAATTAACTTGTTGAAATATTTCAATCACATTTATCCTCAAACTACGTTTAAATCAATTTTTTGAAGTAACACTCTCACCTTTTTCATAGAACAAACATATTTTTTTTTCAGGAATCCTCTCTCCAGAAACCTGAAACAAATCTTGAAAAAACTTGTTAAAGGCATCCATTCTCCCTAATCCTAAAAGAACATTTTAATTAACTTTTTGAAATACTAAAAAAAATCTTATCCTCAAACTACATTTAAATCAATTTTTTGAAGTAACACTCTCACCTTTTTCATAAAACTAACATATATTTTTTTCAGGAATCCACTCTCCAGAAACCTAAAACTAATCTTAAAAAACTTATTTCAAGCATTCCAATCTTCCTAATCCTAAACAAAAATTTTAATTAACTTGTTGAAATAATTCAATCACATTCATCCACAAACTACGTTTAAATCAATTTTTTGAAGTAACACTCTCACCTTTTTCATAGAACAAACATATTTTTTTTTCAGGAATCCACTCTCCATAAACTTGAAACAAATCTTGAAAAAACTTGTTTAAGGCATCCATTCTCCCTAATCCTAAAAGAAAATTTTAATTAACTTCTTGAAATACTAAAATAAATCTTATCCTCAAACTACATTTAAATCAATTTTTTGAAGTAACACTCTCACCTTTTTCATAAAACTAAGATATATTTTTTTTCAGGAATCCACTCTCCAGAAACCTAAAACTAATCTTAAAAAACTTCTTTCAGGCATCCAATCTTCCTAATCCTAAACGAAAATTTTAATTAACTTGTTGAAATAATTCAATCACATTTATCCTCAAACTACTTTTAAATCAATTTTTTCAAGTAACACTCTCACCTTTTTCATAGAACAAACATATTTTTTTTTCAGGAATCCACTCTCCAGAAACCTGAAACAAATCTTGAAAAAACTTGTTTAAGGCATCCATTCTCCCTAATCCTAATAGAAAATTTTAATTAACTTCTTGAAATACTAAAATAAATCTTATCCTCAAACTACATTTAAATCAATTTTTTGAAGTAACACTCTCACCTTTTTCATCAAACTAACATATATTTTTTTTCAGGAATCCGCTCTCCAGAAACCTGAAACAAATCTTGAAAAAACTTGTTTAAGGCATCCATTCTCCCTAATCCTAAAAGAAAATTTGAATTAAGTTCTTGAAATACTAAAATAAATCTTATCCTCAAACTACATTTAAATCAATTTTTTGAAGTAACACTCTCACCTTTTTCATAAAACTAAGATATATTTTTTTTCAGGAATCCACTCTCCAGAAACCTAAAACTAATCTTAAAAAACATATTTCAGGCATCCAATCTTCCTAATCCTAAACGAAAATTTTAATTAACTTGTTGAAATAATTCAATCACATTTATCCTCAAACTACATTTAAATCAATTTGTTGAAGTAACACTCTCACCTTTTTCATAGAACAAACATATTTTTTTTTCAGGAATCCACTCTCCAGAAACCTGAAACAAATCTTGAAAAAACTTGTTTAAGGCATCCATTCTCCCTAATCCTAAAAGAAAATTTTAATTAACTTCTTGAAATACTAAAAATAAATCTTATCCTCAAACTACTTTTAAATCAATTTTTTGAAGTAACACTCTCACCTTTTTCATAAAACTAACATATAGTTTTTTTTCAGGAATCCGCTCTCCAGAAACCTGAAACAAATCTTGAAAAAACTTGTTTAAGGCATCCATTCTCCCTAATCCTAAAAGAAAATTTTAATTAACTTCTTGAAATACTAAAATAAATCTTATCCTCAAACTACATTTAAATCAATTTTTTGAAGTAACACTCTCACCTTTTTCATAAAACTAACATATATTTTTTTTCAGGAATCCACTCTCCAGAAACCTAAAACTAATCTTAAAAAACTTCTTTCAGGCATCCAATCTTCCTAATCCTAAACGAAAATTTTAATTAACTTGTTGAAATTATTCAATCACATTTATCCTCAAACTACTTTTAAATCAATTTTTTCAAGTAACACTCTCACCTTTTTCATAGAACAAACATATTTTTTTTTCTGGAATCCACTCTCCAGAAACCTGAAACAAATCTTGAAAAAACTTGTTTAAGGCGTCCATTCTCCCTAATCCTAAAAGAAAATGTTAATTAACTGCTTGAAATACTAAAAAAAATCTTATCCTCAAACTACATTTAAATCAATTTTTTGAAGTAACACTCTCACCTTTTTCATAAAACTAACATATATTTTTTTTCAGGAATCCACTCTCCACAAACCTAAAACTAATCTTAAAAAACTTATTTCAAGCATTCCAATCTTCCTAATACTAAACGAAAATTTTAATTAACTTGTTGAAATATTTCAATCACATTTATCCTCAAACTACGTTTAAATCAATTTTTTGAAGTAACACTCTCACCTTTTTCATAGAACAAACATATTTTTTTTTCAGGAATCCTCTCTCCAGAAACCTGAAACAAATCTTGAAAAAACTTGTTAAAGGCATCCATTCTCCCTAATCCTAAAAGAACATTTTAATTAACTTTTTGAAATACTAAAAAAAATCTTATCCTCAAACTACATTTAAATAAATTTTTTGAAGTAACACTCTCACCTTTTTCATAAAACTAACATATATTTTTTTTCAGGAATCCACTCTCCACAAACCTAAAACTAATCTTAAAAAACTTATTTCAAGCATTCCAATCTTCCTAATACTAAACGAAAATTTTAATTAACTTGTTGAAATATTTCAATCACATTTATCCTCAAACTACGTTTAAATCAATTTTTTGAAGTAACACTCTCACCTTTTTCATAGAACAAACATATTTTTTTTTCAGGAATCCTCTCTCCAGAAACCTGAAACAAATCTTGAAAAAACTTGTTAAAGGCATCCATTCTCCCTAATCCTAAAAGAACATTTTAATTAACTTTTTGAAATACTAAAAAAAATCTTATCCTCAAACTACATTTAAATCAATTTTTTGAAGTAACACTCTCACCTTTTTCATAAAACTAACATATATTTTTTTCAGGAATCCACTCTCCAGAAACCTAAAACTAATCTTAAAAAACTTATTTCAAGCATTCCAATCTTCCTAATCCTAAACGAAAATTTTAATTAACTTGTTGAAATAATTCAATCACATTTACCCTCAAACTACGTTTAAATCAATTTATTGAAGTAACACTCTCACTTTTTTCATAGAACAAACATATTTTTTTTCAGGAATCCACTCTCCATAAACTTGAAACAAATCTTGAAAAAACTTGTTTAAGGCATCCATTCTCCCTAATCCTAAAAGAAAATTTTAATTAACTTCTTGAAATACTAAAATAAATCTTATCCTCAAACTACATTTAAATCAATTTTTTGAAGTAACACTCTCACCTTTTTCATAAAACTAAGATATATTTTTTTTCAGGAATCCACTCTCCAGAAACCTAAAACTAATCTTAAAAAACTTCTTTCAGGCATCCAATCTTCCTAATCCTAAACGAAAATTTTAATTAACTTGTTGAAATAATTCAATCCCATTTATCCTCAAACTACTTTTAAATCAATTTTTTCAAGTAACACTCTCACCTTTTTCATAGAACAAACATATTTTTTTTTCAGGAATCCACTCTCCAGAAACCTGAAACAAATCTTGAAAAAACTTGTTTAAGGCATCCATTCTCCCTAATCCTAATAGAAAATTTTAATTAACTTCTTGAAATACTAAAATAAATCTTATCCTCAAACTACATTTAAATCAATTTTTTGAAGTAACACTCTCACCTTTTTCATAAAACTAACATATATTTTTTTTCAGGAATCCGCTCTCCAGAAACCTGAAACAAATCTTGAAAAAAATTGTTTAAGGCATCCATTCTCCCTAATCCTAAAAGAAAATTTGAATTAACTTCTTGAAATACTAAAATAAATCTTATCCTCAAACTACATTTAAATCAATTTTTTGAAGTAACACTCTCACCTTTTTCATAAAACTAAGATATATTTTTTTTCAGGAATCCACTCTCCAGAAACCTAAAACTAATCTTAAAAAACTTCTTTCAGGCATCCAATCTTCCTAATCCTAAACGAAAATTTTAATTAACTTGTTGAAATAATTCAATCACATTTATCCTCAAACTACTTTTAAATCAATTTTTTCAAGTAACACTCTCACCTTTTTCATAGAACAAACATATTTTTTTTTCAGGAATCCACTCTCCAGAAACCTGAAACAAATCTTGAAAAAACTTGTTTAAGGCATCCATTCTCCCTAATCCTAAAAGAAAATTTTAATTAACTTCTTGAAATACTAAAATAAATCTTATCCTCAAACTACATTTAAATCAATTTTTTGAAGTAACACTCTCACCTTTTTCATAAAACTAAGATATATTTTTTTTCAGGAATCCACTCTCCAGAAACCTAAAACTAATCTTAAAAAACTTCTTTCAGGCATCCAATCTTCCTAATCCTAAACGAAAATTTTAATTAACTTGTTGAAATAATTCAATCACATTTATCCTCAAACTACTTTTAAATCAATTTTTTCAAGTAACACTCTCACCTTTTTCATAGAACAAACATATTTTTTTTTCAGGAATCCACTCTCCAGAAACCTGAAACAAATCTTGAAAAAACTTGTTTAAGGCATCCATTCTCCCCAATCCTAATAGAAAATTTTAATTAACTTCTTGAAATACTAAAATAAATCTTATCCTCAAACTACATTTAAATCAATTTTTTGAAGTAACACTCTCACCTTTTTCATAAAACTAACATATATTATTTTCAGGAATCCACTCTCCAGAAACCTGAAACAAATCTTGAAAAAACTTGTTTAAGGCATCCATTCTCCCTAATCCTAATAGAAAATTTTAATTAACTTCTTGAAATACTAAAATAAATCTTATCCTCAAACTACATTTAAATCAATTTTTTGAAGTAACACTCACACCTTTTTCATAAAACTAACATATATTTTTTTTCAGGAATCCGCTCTCCAGAAACCTGAAACAAATCTTGAAAAAACTTGTTTAAGGCATCCATTCTCCCTAATCCTAAAAGAAAATTTGAATTAAGTTCTTGAAATACTAAAATAAATCTTATCCTCAAACTACATTTAAATCAATTTTTTGAAGTAACACTCTCACCTTTTTCATAAAACTAAGATATATTTTTTTCCAGGAATCCACTCTCCAGAAACCTCAAACTAATCTTAAAAAACTTCTTTCAGGCATCCAATCTTCCTAATCCTAAACGAAAATTTTAATTAACTTGTTGAAATAATTCAATCACATTTATCCTCAAACTACTTTTAAATCAATTTTTTCAAGTAACACTCTCACCTTTTTCATAGAACAAACATATTTTTTTTTCAGGAATCCACTATCCAGAAACCTGAAACAAATCTTGAAAAAACTTGTTTCAGGCATCCATTCTCCCTAATCCTAAAAGAAAATTTTAATTAACTTCTTGAAAAACTAAAATAAATCTTATCCTCAAACTACATTTAAATCAATTTTTTGAAGTAACACTCTCACCTTTTTCATAGAACAAACACATTTTTTTTTCAGGAATCCACTCTCCAGAAACCTGAAACAAATCTTGAAAAAACTTGTTTAAGGCATCCATTCTCCCTAATCCTAAAAGAAAATTTTAATTAACTTCTTGAAATACTAAAAAAAATCTTATCCTCAAACTACATTTAAATCAACTTTTTTGAAGTAACACTCTCACCTTTTTCATAAAACTAAGATATATTTTTTTTCAGGAATCCACTCTCCAGAAACCTAAAACTAATCTTAAAAAACTTCTTTCAGGCATCCAATCTTCCTAATCCTAAACGAAAATGTTAATTAACTTGTTGAAATAATTCAATCACATTTATCCTCAAACTACTTTTAAATCAATTTTTTCAAGTAACACTCTCACCTTTTTCATAGAACAAACATATTTTTTTTTCAGGAATCCACTCTCCAGAAACCTGAAACAAATCTTGAAAAAACTTGTTTAAGGCATCCATTCTCCCTAATCCTAATAGAAAATTTTAATTAACTTCTTGAAATACTAAAATAAATCTTATCCTCAAACTACATTTAAATCAATTTTTTGAAGTAACACTCTTACCTTTTTCATAAAACTAAGATATATTTTTTTTCAGGAATCCACTCTCCAGAAACCTAAAACTAATCTTAAAAAACTTCTTTCAGGCATCCAATCTTCCTAATCCTAAACGAAAATTTTAATTAACTTGTTGAAATAATTCAATCACATTTATCCTCAAACTACTTTTAAATCAATTTTTTCAAGTAACACTCTCACCTTTTTCATAGAACAAACATATTTTTTTTTCAGGAATCCACTCTCCAGAAACCTGAAACAAATCTTGAAAAAACCTGTTTAAGGCATCCATTCTCCCTAATCCTAAAAGAAAATTTTAATTAACTTCTTGAAAAACTAAAATAAATCTTATCCTCAAACTACATTTAAATCAATTTTTTGAAGTAACACTCTCACCTTTTTCATAGAACAAACACATTTTTTTTTCAGGAATCCACTCTCCAGAAACCTGAAACAAATCTTGAAAAAACTTGTTTAAGGCATCCATTCTCCCTAATCCTAAAAGAAAATTTTAATTAACTTCTTGAAATACTAAAAAAAATCTTATCCTCAAACTACATTTAAATCAACTTTTTTGAAGTAACACTCTCACCTTTTTCATAAAACTAAGATATATTTTTTTTCAGGAATCCACTCTCCAGAAACCTAAAACTAATCTTAAAAAACTTCTTTCAGGCATCCAATCTTCCTAATCCTAAACGAAAATGTTAATTAACTTGTTGAAATAATTCAATCACATTTATCCTCAAACTACTTTTAAATCAATTTTTTCAAGTAACACTCTCACCTTTTTCATAGAACAAACATATTTTTTTTTCAGGAATCCACTCTCCAGAAACCTGAAACAAATCTTGAAAAAACTTGTTTAAGGCATCCATTCTCCCTAATCCTAATAGAAAATTTTAATTAACTTCTTGAAATACTAAAATAAATCTTATCCTCAAACTACATTTAAATCAATTTTTTGAAGTAACACTCTTACCTTTTTCATAAAACTAAGATATATTTTTTTTCAGGAATCCACTCTCCAGAAACCTAAAACTAATCTTAAAAAACTTCTTTCAGGCATCCAATCTTCCTAATCCTAAACGAAAATTTTAATTAACTTGTTGAAATAATTCAATCACATTTATCCTCAAACTACTTTTAAATCAATTTTTTCAAGTAACACTCTCACCTTTTTCATAGAACAAACATATTTTTTTTTCAGGAATCCACTCTCCAGAAACCTGAAACAAATCTTGAAAAAACCTGTTTAAGGCATCCATTCTCCCTAATCCTAATAGAACATTTTAATTAACTTCTTGAAATACTAAAATAAATCTTATCCTCAAACTACATTTAAATCAATTTTTTGAAGTAACACTCTCACCTTTTTCATAAAACTAACATATATTTTTTTCAGGAATCCGCTCTCCAGAAACCTGAAACAAATCTTGAAAAAACTTGTTTAAGGCATCCATTCTCCCTAATCCTAAAAGAAAATTTGAATTAACTTCTTGAAATACTAAAATAAATCTTATCCTCAAACTACATTTAAATCAATTTTTTGAAGTAACACTCTCACCTTTTTCATAAAACTAAGATATATTTTTTTCCAGGAATCCACTCTCCAGAAACCTAAAACTAATCTTAAAAAACTTCTTTCAGGCGTCCAATCTTCCTAATCCTAAACGAAAATTTTAATTAACTTGTTGAAATAATTCAATCACATTTGTCCTCAAACTACATTTAAATCAATTTGTTGAAGTAACACTCTCACCTTTTTCATAGAACAAACATATTTTTTTTTCAGGAATCCACTCTCCAGAAACCTGAAACAAATCTTGAAAAAACTTGTTTAAGGCATCCATTCTCCCTAATCCTAAAAGAAAATTTTAATTAACTTCTTGAAATACTAAAATAAATCTTATCCTCAAACTACATTTAAATCAATTTTTTGAAGTAACACTCTCACCTTTTTCATAAAACTAACATATATTTTTTTTCAGGAATCCGCTCTCCAGAAACCTGAAACAAATCTTGAAAAAACTTGTTTAAGGCATCCATTCTCCCTAATCCTAAATGAAAATTTTAATTAACTTCTTGAAATACTAAAAATAAATCTTATCCTCAAACTACTTTTAAATCAATTTTTTGAAGTAACACTCTCACCTTTTTCATAAAACTAACATATAGTTTTTTTTCAGGAATCCGCTCTCCAGAAACCTGAAACAAATCTTGAAAAAACTTGTTTAAGGCATCCATTCTCCCTAATCCTAAAAGAAAATTTTAATTAACTTCTTGAAATACTAAAATAAATCTTATCCTCAAACTACATTTAAATCAATTTTTTGAAGTAACACTCTCACCTTTTTCATAAAACTAACATATATTTTTTTTCAGGAATCCACTCTCCAGAAACCTAAAACTAATCTTAAAAAACTTCTTTCAGGCATCCAATCTTCCTAATCCTAAACGAAAATTTTAATTAACTTGTTGAAATTATTCAATCACATTTATCCTCAAACTACTTTTAAATCAATTTTTTCAAGTAACACTCTCACCTTTTTCATAGAACACCCATATTTTTTTTTCAGGAATCCACTCTCCAGAAACCTGAAACAAATCTTGAAAAAACTTGTTTAAGGCATCCATTCTCCCTAATCCTAAAAGAAAATGTTAATTAACTGCTTGAAATACTAAAAAAAATCTTATCCTCAAACTACATTTAAATCAATTTTTTGAAGTAACACTCTCACCTTTTTCATAAAACTAACATATATTTTTTTTCAGGAATCCACTCTCCACAAACCTAAAACTAATCTTAAAAAACTTATTTCAAGCATTCCAATCTTCCTAATACTAAACGAAAATTTTAATTAACTTGTTGAAATATTTCAATCACATTTATCCTCAAACTACGTTTAAATCAATTTTTTGAAGTAACACTCTCACCTTTTTCATAGAACAAACATATTTTTTTTTCAGGAATCCTCTCTCCAGAAACCTGAAACAAATCTTGAAAAAACTTGTTAAAGGCATCCATTCTCCCTAATCCTAAAAGAACATTTTAATTAACTTTTTGAAATACTAAAAAAAATCTTATCCTCAAACTACATTTAAATCAATTTTTTGAAGTAACACTCTCACCTTTTTCATAAAACTAACATATATTTTTTTCAGGAATCCACTCTCCAGAAACCTAAAACTAATCTTAAAAAACCTATTTCAAGCATTCCAATCTTCCTAATCCTAAACGAAAATTTTAAATAACTTGTTGAAATAATTCAATCACATTTATCCTCAAACTACGTTTAAATCAATTTTTTGAAGTAACACTCTCACCTTTTTCATAGAACAAACATATTTTTTTTTCAGGAATCCACTCTCCATAAACTTGAAACAAATCTTGAAAAAACTTGTTTAAGGCATCCATTCTCCCTAATCCTAAAAGAAAATTTTAATTAACTTCTTGAAATACTAAAATAAATCTTATCCTCAAACTACATTTAAATCAATTTTTTGAAGTAACACTCTCACCTTTTTCATAAAACTAAGATATATTTTTTTTCAGGAATCCACTCTCCAGAAACCTAAAACTAATCTTAAAAAACTTCTTTCAGGCATCCAATCTTCCTAATCCTAAACGAAAATTTTAATTAACTTGTTGAAATAATTCAATCACATTTATCCTCAAACTACTTTTAAATCAATTTTTTCAAGTAACACTCTCACCTTTTTCATAGAACAAACATATTTTTTTTTCAGGAATCCACTCTCCAGAAACCTGAAACAAATCTTGAAAAAACTTGTTTAAGGCATCCATTCTCCCTAATCCTAATAGAAAATTTTAATTAACTTCTTGAAATACTAAAATAAATCTTATCCTCAAACTACATTTAAATCAATTTTTTGAAGTAACACTCTCACCTTTTTCATAAAACTAACATATATTTTTTTTCAGGAATCCGCTCTCCAGAAACCTGAAACAAATCTTGAAAAAAATTGTTTAAGGCATCCATTCTCCCTAATCCTAAAAGAAAATTTGAATTAACTTCTTGAAATACTAAAATAAATCTTATCCTCAAACTACATTTAAATCAATTTTTTGAAGTAACACTCTCACCTTTTTCATAAAACTAAGATATATTTTTTTTCAGGAATCCACTCTCCAGAAACCTAAAACTAATCTTAAAAAACTTCTTTCAGGCATCCAATCTTCCTAATCCTAAACGAAAATTTTAATTAACTTGTTGAAATAATTCAATCACATTTATCCTCAAACTACTTTTAAATCAATTTTTTCAAGTAACACTCTCACCTTTTTCATAGAACAAACATATTTTTTTTTCAGGAATCCACTCTCCAGAAACCTGAAACAAATCTTGAAAAAACCTGTTTAAGGCATCCATTCTCCCTAATCCTAATAGAACATTTTAATTAACTTCTTGAAATACTAAAATAAATCTTATCCTCAAACTACATTTAAATCAATTTTTTGAAGTAACACTCTCACCTGTTTCATAAAACTAAGATATATTTTTTTCCAGGAATCCACTCTCCAGAAACCTAAAACTAATCTTAAAAAGCTTCTTTCAGGCATCCAATCTTCCTAATCCTAAACGAAAATTTTAATTAACTTGTTGAAATAATTCAATCACATTTATCCTCAAACTACATTTAAATCAATTTTTTCAAGTAACACTCTCACCTTTTTCATAGAACAAACATATTTTTTTTTCAGGAATCCACTCTCCAGAAACCTGAAACAAATCTTGAAAAAACTTGTTTAAGGCATCCATTCTCCCTAATCCTAAAAGAAAATTTTAATTAACTTCTTGAAATACTAAAATAAATCTTATCCTCAAACTACATTTAAATCAATTTTTTGAAGTAACACTCTCACCTTCTTCATAAAACTAACATATATTTTTTTTCAGGAATCCGCTCTCCAGAAACCTGAAACAAATCTTGAAAAAACTTGTTTAAGGCATCCATTCTCCCTAATCCTAAAAGAAAATTTTAATTAACTTCTTGAAATACTAAAAATAAATCTTATCCTCAAACTACTTTTAAATCAATTTTTTGAAGTAACACTCTCACCTTTTTCATAAAACTAACATAGTTTTTTTTCAGGAATCCGCTCTCCAGAAACCTGAAACAAATCTTGAAAAAACTTGTTTAAGGCATCCATTCTCCCTAATCCTAAAAGAAAATTTTAATTAACTTCTTGAAATACTAAAATAAATCTTATCCTCAAACTACATTTAAATCAATTTTTTGAAGTAACACTCTCACCTTTTTCATAAAACTAACATATATTTTTTTCAGGAATCCACTCTCCAGAAACCTAAAACGAATCTTAAAAAACTTCTTTCAGGCACCCAATCTTCCTAATCCTAAACGAAAATTTTAATTAACTTGGTGAAATTATTCAATCACATTTATCCTCAAACTACTTTTAAATCAATTTTTTCAAGTAACACTCTCACCTTTTTCATAGAACAAACATATTTTTTTTTCAGGAATCCACTCTCCAGAAACCTGAAACAAATCTTGAAAAAACTTGTTTAAGGCATCCATTCTCCCTAATCCTAATAGAAAATTTTAATTAACTTCTTGAAATACTAAAATAAATCTTATCCTCAAACTACATTTAAATCAATTTTTTGAAGTAACACTCTCACCTTTTTCATAAAACTAACATATATTTTTTTTCAGGAATCCGCTCTCCAGAAACCTGAAACAAATCTTGAAAAAACTTGTTTAAGGCATCCATTCTCCCTAATCCTAAAAGAAAATTTGAATTAACTTCTTGAAATACTAAAATAAATCTTATCCTCAAACTACATTTAAATCAATTTTTTGAAGTAACACTCTCACCTTTTTCATAAAACTAAGATATATTTTTTTTCAGGAATCCACTCTCCAGAAACCTAAAACTAATCTTAAAAAACTTCTTTCAGGCATCCAATCTTCCTAATCCTAAACGAAAATTTTAATTAACTTGTTGAAATAATTCAATCACATTTATCCTCAAACTACTTTTAAATCAATTTTTTCAAGTAACACTCTCACCTTTTTCATAGAACAAACATATTTTTTTTTCAGGAATCCACTCTCCAGAAACCTGAAACAAATCTTGAAAAAACCTGTTTAAGGCATCCATTCTCCCTAATCCTAATAGAACATTTTAATTAACTTCTTGAAATACTAAAATAAATCTTATCCTCAAACTACATTTAAATCAATTTTTTGAAGTAACACTCTCACCTTTTTCATAAAACTAAGATATATTTTTTTCCAGGAATCCACTCTCCAGAAACCTAAAACTAATCTTAACCCCTTCCCTGCTCATGACGGAGCCGTTCCGTCATGAGCCACGGTTGTCGTGTGCTCATGACGGAACGGTTCCGTCATGACAATCCTGCCGGCGGCCGCTCCGCCTGCGCGGCGCTGTTTCCCCGCCTGTGCGGGGCGACAACGCAAATGGGCGGAGTCATGACGGAACCGTTCCGTCATGAGCACAGCTCAACTGTGGCTCATGACGGAGCGGCTCCGTCATGAGCACAGGCCCGCCGCGCTGCCCCCCTGCCCCCCCCAGCGCTGCAGCGGAATGTCCGCAGCAGCGAAGGGGTTAAAAAGCTTCTTTCAGGCATCCAATCTTCCTAATCCTAAACGAAAATTTTAATTAACTTGTTGAAATAATTCAATCACATTTATCCTCAAACTACATTTAAATCAATTTTTTCAAGTAACACTCTCACCTTTTTCATAGAACAAACATATTTTTTTTTCAGGAATCCACTCTCCAGAAACCTGAAACAAATCTTGAAAAAACTTGTTTAAGGCATCCATTCTCCCTAATCCTAAAAGAAAATTTTAATTAACTTCTTGAAATACTAAAATAAATCTTATCCTCAAACTACATTTAAATCAATTTTTTGAAGTAACACTCTCACCTTCTTCATAAAACTAACATATATTTTTTTTCAGGAATCCGCTCTCCAGAAACCTGAAACAAATCTTGAAAAAACTTGTTTAAGGCATCCATTCTCCCTAATCCTAAAAGAAAATTTTAATTAACTTCTTGAAATACTAAAAATAAATCTTATCCTCAAACTACTTTTAAATCAATTTTTTGAAGTAACACTCTCACCTTTTTCATAAAACTAACATAGTTTTTTTTCAGGAATCCGCTCTCCAGAAACCTGAAACAAATCTTGAAAAAACTTGTTTAAGGCATCCATTCTCCCTAATCCTAAAAGAAAATTTTAATTAACTTCTTGAAATACTAAAATAAATCTTATCCTCAAACTACATTTAAATCAATTTTTTGAAGTAACACTCTCACCTTTTTCATAAAACTAACATATATTTTTTTCAGGAATCCACTCTCCAGAAACCTAAAACTAATCTTAAAAAACTTCTTTCAGGCACCCAATCTTCCTAATCCTAAACGAAAATTTTAATTAACTTGGTGAAATTATTCAATCACATTTATCCTCAAACTACTTTTAAATCAATTTTTTCAAGTAACACTCTCACCTTTTTCATAGAACAAACATATTTTTTTTTCAGGAATCCACTCTCCAGAAACCTGAAACAAATCTTGAAAAAATTGTTTAAGGCATCCATTCTCCCTAATCCTAAAAGAAAATGTTAATTAACTGCTTGAAATACTAAAAAAAATCTTATCCTCAAACTACATTTAAATCAATTTTTTGAAGTAACACTCTCACCTTTTTCATAAAACTAACATATATTTTTTTTCAGGAATCCACTCTCCACAAACCTAAAACTAATCTTAAAAAACTTATTTCAAGCATTCCAATCTTCCTAGTACTAAACGAAAATTTTAATTAACTTGTTGAAATATTTCAATCACATTTATCCTCAAACTACGTTTAAATCAATTTTTTGAAGTAACACTCTCACCTTTTTCATAGAACAAACATATTTTTTTTTCAGGAATCCACTCTCCAGAAACCTGAAACAAATCTTGAAAAAACTTGTTTAAGGCATCCATTCTCCCTAATCCTAAAAGAAAATTTTAATTAACTTCTTGAAATACTAAAATAAATCTTATCCTCAAACTACATTTAAATCAATTTTTTGAAGTAACACTCTCACCTTTTTCATAAAACTAACATATATTTTTTTTCAGGAATCCGCTCTCCAGAAACCTGAAACAAATCTTGAAAAAACTTGTTTAAGGCATCCATTCTCCCTAATCCTAAAAGAAAATTTTAATTAACTTCTTGAAATACTAAAAATAAATCTTATCCTCAAACTACTTTTAAATCAATTTTTTGAAGTAACACTCTCATCTTTTTCATAAAACTAACATATAGTTTTTTTTCAGGAATCCGCTCTCCAGAAACCTGAAACAAATCTTGAAAAAACTTGTTTAAGGCATCCATTCTCCCTAATCCTAAAAGAAAATTTTAATTAACTTCTTGAAATACTAAAATAAATCTTATCCTCAAACTACATTTAAATCAATTTTTTGAAGTAACACTCTCACCTTTTTCATAAAACTAACATATATTTTTTTTCAGGAATCCACTCTCCAGAAACCTAAAACTAATCTTAAAAAACTTCTTTCAGGCATCCAATCTTCCTAATCCTAAACGAAAATTTTAATTAACTTGTTGAAATAATTCAATCACATTTATCCTCAAACTACTTTTAAATCAATTTTTTCAAGTAACACTCTCACCTTTTTCATAGAACAAACATATTTTTTTTTCAGGAATCCACTCTCCAGAAACCTGAAACAAATCTTGAAAAAACTTGTTTAAGGCATCCATTCTCCCTAATCCTAATAGAAAATTTTAATTAACTTCTTGAAATACTAAAATAAATCTTATCCTCAAACTACATTTAAATCAATTTTTTGAAGTAACACTCTCACCTTTTTCATCAAACTAACATATATTTTTTTTCAGGAATCCGCTCTCCAGAAACCTGAAACAAATCTTGAAAAAACTTGTTTAAGGCATCCATTCTCCCTAATCCTAAAAGAAAATTTGAATTAAGTTCTTGAAATACTAAAATAAATCTTATCCTCAAACTACATTTAAATCAATTTTTTGAAGTAACACTCTCACCTTTTTCATAAAACTAAGATATATTTTTTTTCAGGAATCCACTCTCCAGAAACCTAAAACTAATCTTAAAAAACTTATTTCAGGCATCCAATCTTCCTAATCCTAAACGAAAATTTTAATTAACTTGTTGAAATAATTCAATCACATTTATCCTCAAACTACATTTAAATCAATTTTTTCAAGTAACACTCTCACCTTTTTCATAGAACAAACATATTTTTTTTTCAGGAATCCACTCTCCAGGAACCTGAAACAAATCTTGAAAAAACTTGTTTAAGGCATCCATTCTCCCTAATCCTAAAAGAAAATTTTAATTAACTTCTTGAAATACTAAAATAAATCTTATCCTCAAACTACATTTAAATCAATTTTTTGAAGTAACACTCTCACCTTCTTCATAAAACTAACATATATTTTTTTTCAGGAATCCGCTCTCCAGAAACCTGAAACAAATCTTGAAAAAACTTGTTTAAGGCATCCATTCTCCCTAATCCTAAAAGAAAATTGTAATTAACTTCTTGAAATACTAAAAATAAATCTTATCCTCAAACTACTTTTAAATCAATTTTTTGAAGTAACACTCTCACCTTTTTCATAAAACTAACATAGTTTTTTTTCAGGAATCCGCTCTCCAGAAACCTGAAACAAATCTTGAAAAAACTTGTTTAAGGCATCCATTCTCCCTAATCCTAAAAGAAAATTTTAATTAACTTCTTGAAATACTAAAATAAATCTTATCCTCAAACTACATTTAAATCAATTTTTTGAAGTAACACTCTCACCTTTTTCATAAAACTAACATATATTTTTTTCAGGAATCCACTCTCCAGAAACCTAAAACTAATCTTAAAAAACTTCTTTCAGGCACCCAATCTTCCTAATCCTAAACGAAAATTTTAATTAACTTGGTGAAATTATTCAATCACATTTATCCTCAAACTACTTTTAAATCAATTTTTTCAAGTAACACTCTCACCTTTTTCATAGAACAAACATATTTTTTTTTCAGGAATCCACTCTCCAGAAACCTGAAACAAATCTTGAAAAAACTTGTTTAAGGCATCCATTCTCCCTAATCCTAATAGAAAATTTTAATTAACTTCTTGAAATACTAAAATAAATCTTATCCTCAAACTACATTTAAATCAATTTTTTGAAGTAACACTCTCACCTTTTTCATAAAACTAACATATATTTTTTTTCAGGAATCCGCTCTCCAGAAACCTGAAACAAATCTTGAAAAAACTTGTTTAAGGCATCCATTCTCCCTAATCCTAAAAGAAAATTTGAATTAACTTCTTGAAATACTAAAATAAATCTTATCCTCAAACTACATTTAAATCAATTTTTTGAAGTAACACTCTCACCTTTTTCATAAAACTAAGATATATTTTTTTTCAGGAATCCACTCTCCAGAAACCTAAAACTAATCTTAAAAAACTTCTTTCAGGCATCCAATCTTCCTAATCCTAAACGAAAATTTTAATTAACTTGTTGAAATAATTCAATCACATTTATCCTCAAACTACTTTTAAATCAATTTTTTCAAGTAACACTCTCACCTTTTTCATAGAACAAACATATTTTTTTTTCAGGAATCCACTCTCCAGAAACCTGAAACAAATCTTGAAAAAACCTGTTTAAGGCATCCATTCTCCCTAATCCTAATAGAACATTTTAATTAACTTCTTGAAATACTAAAATAAATCTTATCCTCAAACTACATTTAAATCAATTTTTTGAAGTAACACTCTCACCTTTTTCATAAAACTAAGATATATTTTTTTCCAGGAATCCACTCTCCAGAAACCTAAAACTAATCTTAAAAAGCTTCTTTCAGGCATCCAATCTTCCTAATCCTAAACGAAAATTTTAATTAACTTGTTGAAATAATTCAATCACATTTATCCTCAAACTACATTTAAATCAATTTTTTCAAGTAACACTCTCACCTTTTTCATAGAACAAACATATTTTTTTTTCAGGAATCCACTCTCCAGAAACCTGAAACAAATCTTGAAAAAACTTGTTTAAGGCATCCATTCTCCCTAATCCTAAAAGAAAATTTTAATTAACTTCTTGAAATACTAAAATAAATCTTATCCTCAAACTACATTTAAATCAATTTTTTGAAGTAACACTCTCACCTTCTTCATAAAACTAACATATATTTTTTTTCAGGAATCCGCTCTCCAGAAACCTGAAACAAATCTTGAAAAAACTTGTTTAAGGCATCCATTCTCCCTAATCCTAAAAGAAAATTTTAATTAACTTCTTGAAATACTAAAAATAAATCTTATCCTCAAACTACTTTTAAATCAATTTTTTGAAGTAACACTCTCACCTTTTTCATAAAACTAACATAGTTTTTTTTCAGGAATCCGCTCTCCAGAAACCTGAAACAAATCTTGAAAAAACTTGTTTAAGGCATCCATTCTCCCTAATCCTAAAAGAAAATTTTAATTAACTTCTTGAAATACTAAAATAAATCTTATCCTCAAACTACATTTAAATCAATTTTTTGAAGTAACACTCTCACCTTTTTCATAAAACTAACATATATTTTTTTCAGGAATCCACTCTCCAGAAACCTAAAACTAATCTTAAAAAACTTCTTTCAGGCACCCAATCTTCCTAATCCTAAACGAAAATTTTAATTAACTTGGTGAAATTATTCAATCACATTTATCCTCAAACTACTTTTAAATCAATTTTTTCAAGTAACACTCTCACCTTTTTCATAGAACAAACATATTTTTTTTTCAGGAATCCACTCTCCAGAAACCTGAAACAAATCTTGAAAAAATTGTTTAAGGCATCCATTCTCCCTAATCCTAAAAGAAAATGTTAATTAACTGCTTGAAATACTAAAAAAAATCTTATCCTCAAACTACATTTAAATCAATTTTTTGAAGTAACACTCTCACCTTTTTCATAAAACTAACATATATTTTTTTTCAGGAATCCACTCTCCACAAACCTAAAACTAATCTTAAAAAACTTATTTCAAGCATTCCAATCTTCCTAGTACTAAACGAAAATTTTAATTAACTTGTTGAAATATTTCAATCACATTTATCCTCAAACTACGTTTAAATCAATTTTTTGAAGTAACACTCTCACCTTTTTCATAGAACAAACATATTTTTTTTTCAGGAATCCACTCTCCAGAAACCTGAAACAAATCTTGAAAAAACTTGTTTAAGGCATCCATTCTCCCTAATCCTAAAAGAAAATTTTAATTAACTTCTTGAAATACTAAAATAAATCTTATCCTCAAACTACATTTAAATCAATTTTTTGAAGTAACACTCTCACCTTTTTCATAAAACTAACATATATTTTTTTTCAGGAATCCGCTCTCCAGAAACCTGAAACAAATCTTGAAAAAACTTGTTTAAGGCATCCATTCTCCCTAATCCTAAAAGAAAATTTTAATTAACTTCTTGAAATACTAAAAATAAATCTTATCCTCAAACTACTTTTAAATCAATTTTTTGAAGTAACACTCTCATCTTTTTCATAAAACTAACATATAGTTTTTTTTCAGGAATCCGCTCTCCAGAAACCTGAAACAAATCTTGAAAAAACTTGTTTAAGGCATCCATTCTCCCTAATCCTAAAAGAAAATTTTAATTAACTTCTTGAAATACTAAAATAAATCTTATCCTCAAACTACATTTAAATCAATTTTTTGAAGTAACACTCTCACCTTTTTCATAAAACTAACATATATTTTTTTTCAGGAATCCACTCTCCAGAAACCTAAAACTAATCTTAAAAAACTTCTTTCAGGCATCCAATCTTCCTAATCCTAAACGAAAATTTTAATTAACTTGTTGAAATTATTCAATCACATTTATCCTCAAACTACTTTTAAATCAATTTTTTCAAGTAACACTCTCACCTTTTTCATAGAACAAACATATTTTTTTTTCAGGAATCCACTCTCCAGAAACCTGAAACAAATCTTGAAAAAACTTGTTTAAGGCATCCATTCTCCCTAATCCTAAAAGAAAATGTTAATTAACTGCTTGAAATACTAAAAAAAATCTTATCCTCAAACTACATTTAAATCAATTTTTTGAAGTAACACTCTCACCTTTTTCATAAAACTAACATATTTTTTTTCAGGAATCCACTCTCCACAAACCTAAAACTAATCTTAAAAAACTTATTTCAAGCATTCCAATCTTCCTAATACTAAACGAAAATTTTAATTAACTTGTTGAAATATTTCAATCACATTTATCCTCAAACTACGTTTAAATCAATTTTTTGAAGTAACACTCTCACCTTTTTCATAGAACAAACATATTTTTTTTTCAGGAATCCTCTCTCCAGAAACCTGAAACAAATCTTGAAAAAACTTGTTAAAGGCATCCATTCTCCCTAATCCTAAAAGAACATTTTAATTAACTTTTTGAAATACTAAAAAAAATCTTATCCTCAAACTACATTTAAATCAATTTTTTGAAGTAACACTCTCACCTTTTTCATAAAACTAACATATATTTTTTTTCAGGAATCCACTCTCCACAAACCTAAAACTAATCTTAAAAAACTTATTTCAAGCATTCCAATCTTCCTAATACTAAACGAAAATTTTAATTAACTTGTTGAAATATTTCAATCACATTTATCCTCAAACTACGTTTAAATCAATTTTTTGAAGTAACACTCTCACCTTTTTCATAGAACAAACATATTTTTTTTTCAGGAATCCTCTCTCCAGAAACCTGAAACAAATCTTGAAAAAACTTGTTAAAGGCATCCATTCTCCCTAATCCTAAAAGAACATTTTAATTAACTTTTTGAAATACTAAAAAAAATCTTATCCTCAAACTACATTTAAATCAATTTTTTGAAGTAACACTCTCACCTTTTTCATAAAACTAACATATATTTTTTTCAGGAATCCACTCTCCAGAAACCTAAAACTAATCTTAAAAAACTTATTTCAAGCATTCCAATCTTCCTAATCCTAAACGAAAATTTTAATTAACTTGTTGAAATAATTCAATCACATTCATCCTCAAACTACGTTTAAATCAATTTTTTGAAGTAACACTCTCACCTTTTTCATAGAACAAACATATTTTTTTTTCAGGAATCCACTCTCCATAAACTTGAAACAAATCTTGAAAAAACTTGTTTAAGGCATCCATTCTCCCTAATCCTAAAAGAAAATTTTAATTAACTTCTTGAAATACTAAAATAAATCTTATCCTCAAACTACATTTAAATCAATTTTTTGAAGTAACACTCTCACCTTTTTCATAAAACTAAGATATATTTTTTTTCAGGAATCCACTCTCCAGAAACCTAAAACTAATCTTAAAAAACTTCTTTCAGGCATCCAATCTTCCTAATCCTAAACGAAAATTTTAATTAACTTGTTGAAATAATTCAATCACATTTATCCTCAAACTACTTTTAAATCAATTTTTTCAAGTAACACTCTCACCTTTTTCATAGAACAAACATATTTTTTTTTCAGGAATCCACTCTCCAGAAACCTGAAACAAATCTTGAAAAAACTTGTTTAAGGCATCCATTCTCCCTAATCCTAATAGAAAATTTTAATTAACTTCTTGAAATACTAAAATAAATCTTATCCTCAAACTACATTTAAATCAATTTTTTGAAGTAACACTCTCACCTTTTTCATAAAACTAACATATATTTTTTTTCAGGAATCCGCTCTCCAGAAACCTGAAACAAATCTTGAAAAAACTTGTTTAAGGCATCCATTCTCCCTAATCCTAAAAGAAAATTTGAATTAACTTCTTGAAATACTAAAATAAATCTTATCCTCAAACTACATTTAAATCAATTTTTTGAAGTAACACTCTCACCTTTTTCATAAAACTAAGATATATTTTTTTTCAGGAATCCACTCTCCAGAAACCTAAAACTAATCTTAAAAAACTTCTTTCAGGCATCCAATCTTCCTAATCCTAAACGAAAATTTTAATTAACTTGTTGAAATAATTCAATCACATTTATCCTCAAACTACTTTTAAATCAATTTTTTCAAGTAACACTCTCACCTTTTTCATAGAACAAACATATTTTTTTTTCAGGAATCCACTCTCCAGAAACCTGAAACAAATCTTGAAAAAACCTGTTTAAGGCATCCATTCTCCCTAATCCTAATAGAACATTTTAATTAACTTCTTGAAATACTAAAATAAATCTTATCCTCAAACTACATTTGAATCAATTTTTTGAAGTAACACTCTCACCTTTTTCATAAAACTAAGATATATTTTTTTTCAGGAATCCACTCTCCAGAAACCTAAAACTAATCTTAAAAAACTTCTTTCAGGCATCCAATCTTCCTAATCCTAAACGAAAATTTTAATTAACTTGTTGAAATAATTCAATCACATTTATCCTCAAACTACTTTTAAATCAATTATTTCAAGTAACACTCTCACCTTTTTCATAGAACAAACATATTTTTTTTTCAGGAATCCACTCTCCAGAAACCTGAAACAAATCTTGAAAAAACTTGTTTAAGGCATCCATTCTCCCTAATCCTAATAGAAAATTTTAATTAACTTCTTGAAATACTAAAATAAATCTTATCCTCAAACTACATTTAAATCAATTTTTTGAAGTAACACTCTCACCTTTTTCATAAAACTAACATATATTTTTTTCAGGAATCCACTCTCCAGAAACCTGAAACAAATCTTGAAAAAACTTGTTTAAGGCATCCATTCTCCCTAATCCTAATAGAAAATTTTAATTAACTTCTTGAAATACTAAAATAAATCTTATCCTCAAACTACATTTAAATCAATTTTTTGAAGTAACACTCTCACCTTTTTCATAAAACTAACATATATTTTTTTTCAGGAATCCGCTCTCTAGAAACCTGAAACAAATCTTGAAAAAACTTGTTTAAGGCATCCATTCTCCCTAATCCTAAAAGAAAATTTGAATTAAGTTCTTGAAATACTAAAATAAATCTTATCCTCAAACTACATTTAAATCAATTTTTTGAAGTAACACTCTCACCTTTTTCATAAAACTAAGATATATTTTTTTCCAGGAATCCACTCTCCAGAAACCTCAAACTAATCTTAAAAAACTTCTTTCAGGCATCCAATCTTCCTAATCCTAAACGAAAATTTTAATTAACTTGTTGAAATAATTCAATCCCATTTATCCTCAAACTACTTTTAAATCAATTTTTTCAAGTAACACTCTCACCTTTTTCATAGAACAAACATATTTTTTTTTCAGGAATCCACTCTCCAGAAACCTGAAACAAATCTTGAAAAAACTTGTTTAAGGCATCCATTCTCCCTAATCCTAATAGAAAATTTTAATTAACTTCTTGAAATACTAAAATAAATCTTATCCTCAAACTACATTTAAATCAATTTTTTGAAGTAACACTCTCACCTTTTTCATAAAACTAACATATATTTTTTTTCAGGAATCCGCTCTCCAGAAACCTGAAACAAATCTTGAAAAAAATTGTTTAAGGCATCCATTCTCCCTAATCCTAAAAGAAAATTTGAATTAACTTCTTGAAATACTAAAATAAATCTTATCCTCAAACTACATTTAAATCAATTTTTTGAAGTAACACTCTCACCTTTTTCATAAAACTAAGATATATTTTTTTTCAGGAATCCACTCTCCAGAAACCTAAAACTAATCTTAAAAAACTTCTTTCAGGCATCCAATCTTCCTAATCCTAAACGAAAATTTTAATTAACTTGTTGAAATAATTCAATCACATTTATCCTCAAACTACTTTTAAATCAATTTTTTCAAGTAACACTCTCACCTTTTTCATAGAACAAACATATTTTTTTTTCAGGGATCCACTCTCCAGAAACCTGAAACAAATCTTGAAAAAACCTGTTTAAGGCATCCATTCTCCCTAATCCTAATAGAACATTTTAATTAACTTCTTGAAATACTAAAATAAATCTTATCCTCAAACTACATTTAAATCAATTTTTTGAAGTAACACTCTCACCTTTTTCATAAAACTAAGATATATTTTTTTTCAGGAATCCACTCTCCAGAAACCTAAAACTAATCTTAAAAAACTTCTTTCAGGCATCCAATCTTCCTAATCCTAAACGAAAATTTTAATTAACTTGTTGAAATAATTCAATCACATTTATCCTCAAACTACTTTTAAATCAATTTTTTCAAGTAACACTCTCAGCTTTTTCATAGAACAAACATATTTTTTTTTCAGGAATCCACTCTCCAGAAACCTGAAACAAATCTTGAAAAAACTTGTTTAAGGCATCCATTCTCCCCAATCCTAATAGAAAATTTTAATTAACTTCTTGAAATACTAAAATAAATCTTATCCTCAAACTACATTTAAATCAATTTTTTGAAGTAACACTCTCACCTTTTTCATAAAACTAACATATATTTTTTTCAGGAATCCACTCTCCAGAAACCTGAAACAAATCTTGAAAAAACTTGTTTAAGGCATCCATTCTCCCCAATCCTAATAGAAAATTTTAATTAACTTCTTGAAATACTAAAATAAATCTTATCCTCAAACTACATTTAAATCAATTTTTTGAAGTAACACTCTCACCTTTTTCATAAAACTAACATATATTTTTTTCAGGAATCCACTCTCCAGAAACCTGAAACAAATCTTGAAAAAACTTGTTTAAGGCATCCATTCTCCCTAATCCTAATAGAAAATTTTAATTAACTTCTTGAAATACTAAAATAAATCTTATCCTCAAACTACATTTAAATCAATTTTTTGAAGTAACACTCACACCTTTTTCATAAAACTAACATATATTTTTTTTCAGGAATCCGCTCTCCAGAAACCTGAAACAAATCTTGAAAAAACTTGTTTAAGGCATCCATTCTCCCTAATCCTAAAAGAAAATTTGAATTAAGTTCTTGAAATACTAAAATAAATCTTATCCTCAAACTACATTTAAATCAATTTTTTGAAGTAACACTCTCACCTTTTTCATAAAACTAAGATATATTTTTTTCCAGGAATCCACTCTCCAGAAACCTCAAACTAATCTTAAAAAACTTCTTTCAGGCATCCAATCTTCCTAATCCTAAACGAAAATTTTAATTAACTTGTTGAAATAATTCAATCACATTTATCCTCAAACTACTTTTAAATCAATTTTTTCAAGTAACACTCTCACCTTTTTCATAGAACAAACATATTTTTTTTTCAGGAATCCACTATCCAGAAACCTGAAACAAATCTTGAAAAAACTTGTTTCAGGCATCCATTCTCCCTAATCCTAAAAGAAAATTGTAATTAACTTCTTGAAAAACTAAAATAAATCTTATCCTCAAACTACATTTAAATCAATTTTTTGAAGTAACACTCTCACCTTTTTCATAGAACAAACACATTTTTTTTTCAGGAATCCACTCTCCAGAAACCTGAAACAAATCTTGAAAAAACTTGTTTAAGGCATCCATTCTCCCTAATCCTAAAAGAAAATTTTAATTAACTTCTTGAAATACTAAAAAAAATCTTATCCTCAAACTACATTTAAATCAACTTTTTTGAAGTAACACTCTCACCTTTTTCATAAAACTAAGATATATTTTTTTTCAGGAATCCACTCTCCAGAAACCTAAAACTAATCTTAAAAAACTTCTTTCAGGCATCCAATCTTCCTAATCCTAAACGAAAATTTTAATTAACTTGTTGAAATAATTCAATCACATTTATCCTCAAACTACTTTTAAATCAATTATTTCAAGTAACACTCTCACCTTTTTCATAGAACAAACATATTTTTTTTCAGGAATCCACTCTCCAGAAACCTGAAACAAATCTTGAAAAAACTTGTTTAAGGCATCCATTCTCCCTAATCCTAATAGAAAATTTTAATTAACTTCTTGAAATACTAAAATAAATCTTATCCTCAAACTACATTTAAATCAATTTTTTGAAGTAACACTCTCACCTTTTTCATAAAACTAACATATATTTTTTTCAGGAATCCACTCTCCAGAAACCTGAAACAAATCTTGAAAAAACTTGTTTAAGGCATCCATTCTCCCTAATCCTAATAGAAAATTTTAATTAACTTCTTGAAATACTAAAATAAATCTTATCCTCAAACTACATTTAAATCAATTTTTTGAAGTAACACTCTCACCTTTTTCATAAAACTAACATATATTTTTTTTCAGGAATCCGCTCTCCAGAAACCTGAAACAAATCTTGAAAAAACTTGTTTAAGGCATCCATTCTCCCTAATCCTAAAAGAAAATTTGAATTAAGTTCTTGAAATACTAAAATAAATCTTATCCTCAAACTACATTTAAATCAATTTTTTGAAGTAACACTCTCACCTTTTTCATAAAACTAAGATATATTTTTTTCCAGGAATCCACTCTCCAGAAACCTCAAACTAATCTTAAAAAACTTCTTTCAGGCATCCAATCTTCCTAATCCTAAACGAAAATTTTAATTAACTTGTTGAAATAATTCAATCCCATTTATCCTCAAACTACTTTTAAATCAATTTTTTCAAGTAACACTCTCACCTTTTTCATAGAACAAACATATTTTTTTTTCAGGAATCCACTCTCCAGAAACCTGAAACAAATCTTGAAAAAACTTGTTTAAGGCATCCATTCTCCCTAATCCTAATAGAAAATTTTAATTAACTTCTTGAAATACTAAAATAAATCTTATCCTCAAACTACATTTAAATCAATTTTTTGAAGTAACACTCTCACCTTTTTCATAAAACTAACATATATTTTTTTTCAGGAATCCGCTCTCCAGAAACCTGAAACAAATCTTGAAAAAAATTGTTTAAGGCATCCATTCTCCCTAATCCTAAAAGAAAATTTGAATTAACTTCTTGAAATACTAAAATAAATCTTATCCTCAAACTACATTTAAATCAATTTTTTGAAGTAACACTCTCACCTTTTTCATAAAACTAAGATATATTTTTTTTCAGGAATCCACTCTCCAGAAACCTAAAACTAATCTTAAAAAACTTCTTTCAGGCATCCAATCTTCCTAATCCTAAACGAAAATTTTAATTAACTTGTTGAAATAATTCAATCACATTTATCCTCAAACTACTTTTAAATCAATTTTTTCAAGTAACACTCTCACCTTTTTCATAGAACAAACATATTTTTTTTTCAGGGATCCACTCTCCAGAAACCTGAAACAAATCTTGAAAAAACCTGTTTAAGGCATCCATTCTCCCTAATCCTAATAGAACATTTTAATTAACTTCTTGAAATACTAAAATAAATCTTATCCTCAAACTACATTTAAATCAATTTTTTGAAGTAACACTCTCACCTTTTTCATAAAACTAAGATATATTTTTTTTCAGGAATCCACTCTCCAGAAACCTAAAACTAATCTTAAAAAACTTCTTTCAGGCATCCAATCTTCCTAATCCTAAACGAAAATTTTAATTAACTTGTTGAAATAATTCAATCACATTTATCCTCAAACTACTTTTAAATCAATTTTTTCAAGTAACACTCTCACCTTTTTCATAGAACAAACATATTTTTTTTTCAGGAATCCACTCTCCAGAAACCTGAAACAAATCTTGAAAAAACTTGTTTAAGGCATCCATTCTCCCCAATCCTAATAGAAAATTTTAATTAACTTCTTGAAATACTAAAATAAATCTTATCCTCAAACTACATTTAAATCAATTTTTTGAAGTAACACTCTCACCTTTTTCATAAAACTAACATATATTTTTTTCAGGAATCCACTCTCCAGAAACCTGAAACAAATCTTGAAAAAACTTGTTTAAGGCATCCATTCTCCCCAATCCTAATAGAAAATTTTAATTAACTTCTTGAAATACTAAAATAAATCTTATCCTCAAACTACATTTAAATCAATTTTTTGAAGTAACACTCTCACCTTTTTCATAAAACTAACATATATTTTTTTCAGGAATCCACTCTCCAGAAACCTGAAACAAATCTTGAAAAAACTTGTTTAAGGCATCCATTCTCCCTAATCCTAATAGAAAATTTTAATTAACTTCTTGAAATACTAAAATAAATCTTATCCTCAAACTACATTTAAATCAATTTTTTGAAGTAACACTCACACCTTTTTCATAAAACTAACATATATTTTTTTTCAGGAATCCGCTCTCCAGAAACCTGAAACAAATCTTGAAAAAACTTGTTTAAGGCATCCATTCTCCCTAATCCTAAAAGAAAATTTGAATTAAGTTCTTGAAATACTAAAATAAATCTTATCCTCAAACTACATTTAAATCAATTTTTTGAAGTAACACTCTCACCTTTTTCATAAAACTAAGATATATTTTTTTCCAGGAATCCACTCTCCAGAAACCTCAAACTAATCTTAAAAAACTTCTTTCAGGCATCCAATCTTCCTAATCCTAAACGAAAATTTTAATTAACTTGTTGAAATAATTCAATCACATTTATCCTCAAACTACTTTTAAATCAATTTTTTCAAGTAACACTCTCACCTTTTTCATAGAACAAACATATTTTTTTTTCAGGAATCCACTATCCAGAAACCTGAAACAAATCTTGAAAAAACTTGTTTCAGGCATCCATTCTCCCTAATCCTAAAAGAAAATTTTAATTAACTTCTTGAAAAACTAAAATAAATCTTATCCTCAAACTACATTTAAATCAATTTTTTGAAGTAACACTCTCACCTTTTTCATAGAACAAACACATTTTTTTTTCAGGAATCCACTCTCCAGAAACCTGAAACAAATCTTGAAAAAACTTGTTTAAGGCATCCATTCTCCCTAATCCTAAAAGAAAATTTTAATTAACTTCTTGAAATACTAAAAAAAATCTTATCCTCAAACTACATTTAAATCAACTTTTTTGAAGTAACACTCTCACCTTTTTCATAAAACTAAGATATATTTTTTTTCAGGAATCCACTCTCCAGAAACCTAAAACTAATCTTAAAAAACTTCTTTCAGGCATCCAATCTTCCTAATCCTAAACGAAAATGTTAATTAACTTGTTGAAATAATTCAATCACATTTATCCTCAAACTACTTTTAAATCAATTTTTTCAAGTAACACTCTCACCTTTTTCATAGAACAAACATATTTTTTTTTCAGGAATCCACTCTCCAGAAACCTGAAACAAATCTTGAAAAAACTTGTTTAAGGCATCCATTCTCCCTAATCCTAATAGAAAATTTTAATTAACTTCTTGAAATACTAAAATAAATCTTATCCTCAAACTACATTTAAATCAATTTTTTGAAGTAACACTCTCACCTTTTTCATAAAACTAACATATATTTTTTTTCAGGAATCCGCTCTCCAGAAACCTGAAACAAATCTTGAAAAAACTTGTTTAAGGCATCCATTCTCCCTAATCCTAAAAGAAAATTTGAATTAACTTCTTGAAATACTAAAATAAATCTTAAAAAACTTCTTTCAGGCATCCAATCTTCCTAATCCTAAACGAAAATTTTAATTAACTTGTTGAAATAATTCAATCACATTTATCCTCAAACTACTTTTAAATCAATTTTTTCAAGTAACACTCTCACCTTTTTCATAGAACAAACATATTTTTTTTTCAGGAATCCACTCTCCAGAAACCTGAAACAAATCTTGAAAAAACCTGTTTAAGGCATCCATTCTCCCTAATCCTAATAGAACATTTTAATTAACTTCTTGAAATACTAAAATAAATCTTATCCTCAAACTACATTTAAATCAATTTTTTGAAGTAACACTCTCACCTTTTTCATAAAACTAACATATATTTTTTTCAGGAATCCGCTCTCCAGAAACCTGAAACAAATCTTGAAAAAACTTGTTTAAGGCATCCATTCTCCCTAATCCTAAAAGAAAATTTGAATTAACTTCTTGAAATACTAAAATAAATCTTATCCTCAAACTACATTTAAATCAATTTTTTGAAGTAACACTCTCACCTTTTTCATAAAACTAAGATATATTTTTTTCCAGGAATCCACTCTCCAGAAACCTAAAACTAATCTTAAAAAACTTCTTTCAGGCATCCAATCTTCCTAATCCTAAACGAAAATTTTAATTAACTTGTTGAAATAATTCAATCACATTTATCCTCAAACTACATTTAAATCAATTTGTTGAAGTAACACTCTCACCTTTTTCATAGAACAAACATATTTTTTTTTCAGGAATCCACTCTCCAGAAACCTGAAACAAATCTTGAAAAAACTTGTTTAAGGCATCCATTCTCCCTAATCCTAAAAGAAAATTTTAATTAACTTCTTGAAATACTAAAATAAATCTTATCCTCAAACTACATTTAAATCAATTTTTTGAAGTAACACTCTCACCTTTTTCATAAAACTAAGATATATTTTTTTTCAGGAATCCACTCTCCAGAAACCTAAAACTAATCTTAAAAAACTTCTTTCAGGCATCCAATCTTCCTAATCCTAAACGAAAATTTTAATTAACTTGTTGAAATAATTCAATCACATTTATCCTCAAACTACTTTTAAATCAATTTTTTCAAGTAACACTCTCACCTTTTTCATAGAACAAACATATTTTTTTTTCAGGGATCCACTCTCCAGAAACCTGAAACAAATCTTGAAAAAACCTGTTTAAGGCATCCATTCTCCCTAATCCTAATAGAACATTTTAATTAACTTCTTGAAATACTAAAATAAATCTTATCCTCAAACTACATTTAAATCAATTTTTTGAAGTAACACTCTCACCTTTTTCATAAAACTAAGATATATTTTTTTTCAGGAATCCACTCTCCAGAAACCTAAAACTAATCTTAAAAAACTTCTTTCAGGCATCCAATCTTCCTAATCCTAAACGAAAATTTTAATTAACTTGTTGAAATAATTCAATCACATTTATCCTCAAACTACTTTTAAATCAATTTTTTCAAGTAACACTCTCACCTTTTTCATAGAACAAACATATTTTTTTTTCAGGAATCCACTCTCCAGAAACCTGAAACAAATCTTGAAAAAACTTGTTTAAGGCATCCATTCTCCCCAATCCTAATAGAAAATTTTAATTAACTTCTTGAAATACTAAAATAAATCTTATCCTCAAACTACATTTAAATCAATTTTTTGAAGTAACACTCTCACCTTTTTCATAAAACTAACATATATTTTTTTCAGGAATCCACTCTCCAGAAACCTGAAACAAATCTTGAAAAAACTTGTTTAAGGCATCCATTCTCCCCAATCCTAATAGAAAATTTTAATTAACTTCTTGAAATACTAAAATAAATCTTATCCTCAAACTACATTTAAATCAATTTTTTGAAGTAACACTCTCACCTTTTTCATAAAACTAACATATATTTTTTTCAGGAATCCACTCTCCAGAAACCTGAAACAAATCTTGAAAAAACTTGTTTAAGGCATCCATTCTCCCTAATCCTAATAGAAAATTTTAATTAACTTCTTGAAATACTAAAATAAATCTTATCCTCAAACTACATTTAAATCAATTTTTTGAAGTAACACTCACACCTTTTTCATAAAACTAACATATATTTTTTTTCAGGAATCCGCTCTCCAGAAACCTGAAACAAATCTTGAAAAAACTTGTTTAAGGCATCCATTCTCCCTAATCCTAAAAGAAAATTTGAATTAAGTTCTTGAAATACTAAAATAAATCTTATCCTCAAACTACATTTAAATCAATTTTTTGAAGTAACACTCTCACCTTTTTCATAAAACTAAGATATATTTTTTTCCAGGAATCCACTCTCCAGAAACCTCAAACTAATCTTAAAAAACTTCTTTCAGGCATCCAATCTTCCTAATCCTAAACGAAAATTTTAATTAACTTGTTGAAATAATTCAATCACATTTATCCTCAAACTACTTTTAAATCAATTTTTTCAAGTAACACTCTCACCTTTTTCATAGAACAAACATATTTTTTTTTCAGGAATCCACTATCCAGAAACCTGAAACAAATCTTGAAAAAACTTGTTTCAGGCATCCATTCTCCCTAATCCTAAAAGAAAATTTTAATTAACTTCTTGAAAAACTAAAATAAATCTTATCCTCAAACTACATTTAAATCAATTTTTTGAAGTAACACTCTCACCTTTTTCATAGAACAAACACATTTTTTTTTCAGGAATCCACTCTCCAGAAACCTGAAACAAATCTTGAAAAAACTTGTTTAAGGCATCCATTCTCCCTAATCCTAAAAGAAAATTTTAATTAACTTCTTGAAATACTAAAAAAAATCTTATCCTCAAACTACATTTAAATCAACTTTTTTGAAGTAACACTCTCACCTTTTTCATAAAACTAAGATATATTTTTTTTCAGGAATCCACTCTCCAGAAACCTAAAACTAATCTTAAAAAACTTCTTTCAGGCATCCAATCTTCCTAATCCTAAACGAAAATGTTAATTAACTTGTTGAAATAATTCAATCACATTTATCCTCAAACTACTTTTAAATCAATTTTTTCAAGTAACACTCTCACCTTTTTCATAGAACAAACATATTTTTTTTTCAGGAATCCACTCTCCAGAAACCTGAAACAAATCTTGAAAAAACTTGTTTAAGGCATCCATTCTCCCTAATCCTAATAGAAAATTTTAATTAACTTCTTGAAATACTAAAATAAATCTTATCCTCAAACTACATTTAAATCAATTTTTTGAAGTAACACTCTCACCTTTTTCATAAAACTAACATATATTTTTTTTCAGGAATCCGCTCTCCAGAAACCTGAAACAAATCTTGAAAAAACTTGTTTAAGGCATCCATTCTCCCTAATCCTAAAAGAAAATTTGAATTAACTTCTTGAAATACTAAAATAAATCTTATCCTCAAACTACATTTAAATCAATTTTTTGAAGTAACACTCTCACCTTTTTCATAAAACTAAGATATATTTTTTTCCAGGAATCCACTCTCCAGAAACCTAAAACTAATCTTAAAAAACTTCTTTCAGGCATCCAATCTTCCTAATCCTAAACGAAAATTTTAATTAACTTGTTGAAATAATTCAATCACATTTATCCTCAAACTACATTTAAATCAATTTGTTGAAGTAACACTCTCACCTTTTTCATAGAACAAACATATTTTTTTTTCAGGAATCCACTCTCCAGAAACCTGAAACAAATCTTGAAAAAACTTGTTTAAGGCATCCATTCTCCCTAATCCTAAAAGAAAATTTTAATTAACTTCTTGAAATACTAAAATAAATCTTATCCTCAAACTACATTTAAATCAATTTTTTGAAGTAACACTCTCACCTTTTTCATAAAACTAACATATATGTTTTTTTCAGGAATCCGCTCTCCAGAAACCTGAAACAAATCTTGAAAAAACTTGTTTAAGGCATCCATTCTCCCTAATCCTAAATGAAAATTTTAATTAACTTCTTGAAATACTAAAAATAAATCTTATCCTCAAACTACTTTTAAATCAATTTTTTGAAGTAACACTCTCACCTTTTTCATAAAACTAACATATAGTTTTTTTTCAGGAATCCGCTCTCCAGAAACCTGAAACAAATCTTGAAAAAACTTGTTTAAGGCATCCATTCTCCCTAATCCTAAAAGAAAATTTTAATTAACTTCTTGAAATACTAAAATAAATCTTATCCTCAAACTACATTTAAATCAATTTTTTGAAGTAACACTCTCACCTTTTTCATAAAACTAACATATATTTTTTTTCAGGAATCCACTCTCCAGAAACCTAAAACTAATCTTAAAAAACTTCTTTCAGGCATCCAATCTTCCTAATCCTAAACGAAAATTTTAATTAACTTGTTGAAATTATTCAATCACATTTATCCTCAAACTACTTTTAAATCAATTTTTTCAAGTAACACTCTCACCTTTTTCATAGAACACACATATTTTTTTTTCAGGAATCCACTCTCCAGAAACCTGAAACAAATCTTGAAAAAACTTGTTTAAGGCATCCATTCTCCCTAATCCTAAAAGAAAATGTTAATTAACTGCTTGAAATACTAAAAAAAATCTTATCCTCAAACTACATTTAAATCAATTTTTTGAAGTAACACTCTCACCTTTTTCATAAAACTAACATATATTTTTTTTCAGGAATCCACTCTCCACAAACCTAAAACTAATCTTAAAAAATTTATTTCAAGCATTCCAATCTTCCTAATACTAAACGAAAATTTTAATTAACTTGTTGAAATATTTCAATCACATTTATCCTCAAACTACGTTTAAATCAATTTTTTGAAGTAACACTCTCACCTTTTTCATAGAACAAACATATTTTTTTTTCAGGAATCCTCTCTCCAGAAACCTGAAACAAATCTTGAAAAAACTTGTTAAAGGCATCCATTCTCCCTAATCCTAAAAGAACATTTTAATTAACTTTTTGAAATACTAAAAAAAATCTTATCCTCAAACTACATTTAAATCAATTTTTTGAAGTAACACTCTCACCTTTTTCATAAAACTAACATATATTTTTTTCAGGAATCCACTCTCCAGAAACCTAAAACTAATCTTAAAAAACCTATTTCAAGCATTCCAATCTTCCTAATCCTAAACGAAAATTTTAAATAACTTGTTGAAATAATTCAATCACATTTATCCTCAAACTACGTTTAAATCAATTTTTTGAAGTAACACTCTCACCTTTTTCATAGAACAAACATATTTTTTTTTCAGGAATCCACTCTCCATAAACTTGAAACAAATCTTGAAAAAACTTGTTTAAGGCATCCATTCTCCCTAATCCTAAAAGAAAATTTTAATTAACTTCTTGAAATACTAAAATAAATCTTATCCTCAAACTACATTTAAATCAATTTTTTGAAGTAACACTCACCTTTTTCATAAAACTAAGATATATTTTTTTTCAGGAATCCACTCTCCAGAAACCTAAAACTAATCTTAAAAAACTTCTTTCAGGCATCCAATCTTCCTAATCCTAAACGAAAATTTTAATTAACTTGTTGAAATAATTCAATCACATTTATCCTCAAACTACTTTTAAATCAATTTTTTCAAGTAACACTCTCACCTTTTTCATAGAACAAACATATTTTTTTTTCAGGAATCCACTCTCCAGAAACCTGAAACAAATCTTGAAAAAACTTGTTTAAGGCATCCATTCTCCCTAATCCTAATAGAAAATTTTAATTAACTTCTTGAAATACTAAAATAAATCTTATCCTCAAACTACATTTAAATCAATTTTTTGAAGTAACACTCTCACCTTTTTCATAAAACTAACATATATTTTTTTTCAGGAATCCGCTCTCCAGAAACCTGAAACAAATCTTGAAAAAACTTGTTTAAGGCATCCATTCTCCCTAATCCTAAAAGAAAATTTGAATTAACTTCTTGAAATACTAAAATAAATCTTATCCTCAAACTACATTTAAATCAATTTTTTGAAGTAACACTCTCACCTTTTTCATAAAACTAAGATATATTTTTTTTCAGGAATCCACTCTCCAGAAACCTAAAACTAATCTTAAAAAACTTCTTTCAGGCATCCAATCTTCCTAATCCTAAACGAAAATTTTAATTAACTTGTTGAAATAATTCAATCACATTTATCCTCAAACTACTTTTAAATCAATTTTTTCAAGTAACACTCTCACCTTTTTCATAGAACAAACATATTTTTTTTTCAGGAATCCACTCTCCAGAAACCTGAAACAAATCTTGAAAAAACCTGTTTAAGGCATCCATTCTCCCTAATCCTAATAGAACATTTTAATTAACTTCTTGAAATACTAAAATAAATCTTATCCTCAAACTACATTTAAATCAATTTTTTGAAGTAACACTCTCACCTTTTTCATAAAACTAAAATATATTTTTTTCCAGGAATCCACTCTCCAGAAACCTAAAACTAATCTTAAAAAGCTTCTTTCAGGCATCCAATCTTCCTAATCCTAAACGAAAATTTTAATTAACTTGTTGAAATAATTCAATCACATTTATCCTCAAACTACATTTAAATCAATTTTTTCAAGTAACACTCTCACCTTTTTCATAGAACAAACATATTTTTTTTTCAGGAATCCACTCTCCAGAAACCTGAAACAAATCTTGAAAAAACTTGTTTAAGGCATCCATTCTCCCTAATCCTAAAAGAAAATTTTAATTAACTTCTTGAAATACTAAAATAAATCTTATCCTCAAACTACATTTAAATCAATTTTTTGAAGTAACACTCTCACCTTCTTCATAAAACTAACATATATTTTTTTTCAGGAATCCGCTCTCCAGAAACCTGAAACAAATCTTGAAAAAACTTGTTTAAGGCATCCATTCTCCCTAATCCTAAAAGAAAATTTTAATTTCTTCTTGAAATACTAAAAATAAATCTTATCCTCAAACTACTTTTAAATCAATTTTTTGAAGTAACACTCTCACCTTTTTCATAAAACTAACATAGTTTTTTTTCAGGAATCCGCTCTCCAGAAACCTGAAACAAATCTTGAAAAAACTTGTTTAAGGCATCCATTCTCCCTAATCCTAAAAGAAAATTTTAATTAACTTCTTGAAATACTAAAATAAATCTTATCCTCAAACTACATTTAAATCAATTTTTTGAAGTAACACTCTCACCTTTTTCATAAAACTAACATATATTTTTTTCAGGAATCCACTCTCCAGAAACCTAAAACTAATCTTGAAAAACTTCTTTCAGGCACCCAATCTTCCTAATCCTAAACGAAAATTTTAATTAACTTGGTGAAATTATTCAATCACATTTATCCTCAAACTACTTTTAAATCAATTTTTTCAAGTAACACTCTCACCTTTTTCATAGAACAAACATATTTTTTTTTCAGGAATCCACTCTCCAGAAACCTGAAACAAATCTTGAAAAAACTTGTTTAAGGCATCCATTCTCCCTAATCCTAATAGAAAATTTTAATTAACTTCTTGAAATACTAAAATAAATCTTATCCTCAAACTACATTTAAATCAATTTTTTGAAGTAACACTCTCACCTTTTTCATAAAACTAACATATATTTTTTTTCAGGAATCCGCTCTCCAGAAACCTGAAACAAATCTTGAAAAAACTTGTTTAAGGCATCCATTCTCCCTAATCCTAAAAGAAAATTTGAATTAACTTCTTGAAATACTAAAATAAATCTTATCCTCAAACTACATTTAAATCAATTTTTTGAAGTAACACTCACCTTTTTCATAAAACTAAGATATATTTTTTTTCAGGAATCCACTCTCCAGAAACCTAAAACTAATCTTAAAAAACTTCTTTCAGGCATCCAATCTTCCTAATCCTAAACGAAAATTTTAATTAACTTGTTGAAATAATTCAATCACATTTATCCTCAAACTACTTTTAAATCAATTTTTTCAAGTAACACTCTCACCTTTTTCATAGAACAAACATATTTTTTTTTCAGGAATCCACTCTCCAGAAACCTGAAACAAATCTTGAAAAAACCTGTTTAAGGCATCCATTCTCCCTAATCCTAATAGAACATTTTAATTAACTTCTTGAAATACTAAAATAAATCTTATCCTCAAACTACATTTAAATCAATTTTTTGAAGTAACACTCTCACCTTTTTCATAAAACTAAGATATATTTTTTTCCAGGAATCCACTCTCCAGAAACCTAAAACTAATCTTAAAAAGCTTCTTTCAGGCATCCAATCTTCCTAATCCTAAACGAAAATTTTAATTAACTTGTTGAAATAATTCAATCACATTTATCCTCAAACTACATTTAAATCAATTTTTTCAAGTAACACTCTCACCTTTTTCATAGAACAAACATATTTTTTTTTCAGGAATCCACTCTCCAGAAACCTGAAACAAATCTTGAAAAAACTTGTTTAAGGCATCCATTCTCCCTAATCCTAAAAGAAAATTTTAATTAACTTCTTGAAATACTAAAATAAATCTTATCCTCAAACTACATTTAAATCAATTTTTTGAAGTAACACTCTCACCTTCTTCATAAAACTAACATATATTTTTTTTCAGGAATCCGCTCTCCAGAAACCTGAAACAAATCTTGAAAAAACTTGTTTAAGGCATCCATTCTCCCTAATCCTAAAAGAAAATTTTAATTAACTTCTTGAAATACTAAAAATAAATCTTATCCTCAAACTACTTTTAAATCAATTTTTTGAAGTAACACTCTCACCTTTTTCATAAAACTAACATAGTTTTTTTTCAGGAATCCGCTCTCCAGAAACCTGAAACAAATCTTGAAAAAACTTGTTTAAGGCATCCATTCTCCCTAATCCTAAAAGAAAATTTTAATTAACTTCTTGAAATACTAAAATAAATCTTATCCTCAAACTACATTTAAATCAATTTTTTGAAGTAACACTCTCACCTTTTTCATAAAACTAACATATATTTTTTTCAGGAATCCACTCTCCAGAAACCTAAAACTAATCTTAAAAAACTTCTTTCAGGCACCCAATCTTCCTAATCCTAAACGAAAATTTTAATTAACTTGGTGAAATTATTCAATCACATTTATCCTCAAACTACTTTTAAATCAATTTTTTCAAGTAACACTCTCACCTTTTTCATAGAACAAACATATTTTTTTTTCAGGAATCCACTCTCCAGAAACCTGAAACAAATCTTGAAAAAATTGTTTAAGGCATCCATTCTCCCTAATCCTAAAAGAAAATGTTAATTAACTGCTTGAAATACTAAAAAAAATCTTATCCTCAAACTACATTTAAATCAATTTTTTGAAGTAACACTCTCACCTTTTTCATAAAACTAACATATATTTTTTTTCAGGAATCCACTCTCCACAAACCTAAAACTAATCTTAAAAAACTTATTTCAAGCATTCCAATCTTCCTAGTACTAAACGAAAATTTTAATTAACTTGTTGAAATATTTCAATCACATTTATCCTCAAACTACGTTTAAATCAATTTTTTGAAGTAACACTCTCACCTTTTTCATAGAACAAACATATTTTTTTTTCAGGAATCCACTCTCCAGAAACCTGAAACAAATCTTGAAAAAACTTGTTTAAGGCATCCATTCTCCCTAATCCTAAAAGAAAATTTTAATTAACTTCTTGAAATACTAAAATAAATCTTATCCTCAAACTACATTTAAATCAATTTTTTGAAGTAACACTCTCACCTTTTTCATAAAACTAACATATATTTTTTTTCAGGAATCCGCTCTCCAGAAACCTGAAACAAATCTTGAAAAAACTTGTTTAAGGCATCCATTCTCCCTAATCCTAAAAGAAAATTTTAATTAACTTCTTGAAATACTAAAAATAAATCTTATCCTCAAACTACTTTTAAATCAATTTTTTGAAGTAACACTCTCACCTTTTTCATAAAACTAACATATAGTTTTTTCCAGGAATCCGCTCTCCAGAAACCTGAAACAAATCTTGAAAAAACTTGTTTAAGGCATCCATTCTCCCTAATCCTAAAAGAAAATTTTAATTAACTTCTTGAAATACTAAAATAAATCTTATCCTCAAACTACATTTAAATCAATTTTTTGAAGTAACACTCTCACCTTTTTCATAAAACTAACATATATTTTTTTTCAGGAATCCACTCTCCAGAAACCTAAAACTAATCTTAAAAAACTTCTTTCAGGCATCCAATCTTCCTAATCCTAAACGAAAATTTTAATTAACTTGTTGAAATTATTCAATCACATTTATCCTCAAACTACTTTTAAATCAATTTTTTCAAGTAACACTCTCACCTTTTTCATAGAACAAACATATTTTTTTTTCAGGAATCCACTCTCCAGAAACCTGAAACAAATCTTGAAAAAACTTGTTTAAGGCATCCATTCTCCCTAATCCTAAAAGAAAATGTTAATTAACTGCTTGAAATACTAAAAAAAATCTTATCCTCAAACTACATTTAAATCAATTTTTTGAAGTAACACTCTCACCTTTTTCATAAAACTAACATATATTTTTTTTCAGGAATCCACTCTCCACAAACCTAAAACTAATCTTAAAAAACTTATTTCAAGCATTCCAATCTTCCTAATACTAAACGAAAATTTTAATTAACTTGTTGAAATATTTCAATCACATTTATCCTCAAACTACGTTTAAATCAATTTTTTGAAGTAACACTCTCACCTTTTTCATAGAACAAACATATTTTTTTTTCAGGAATCCTCTCTCCAGAAACCTGAAACAAATCTTGAAAAAACTTGTTAAAGGCATCCATTCTCCCTAATCCTAAAAGAACATTTTAATTAACTTTTTGAAATACTAAAAAAAATCTTATCCTCAAACTACATTTAAATCAATTTTTTGAAGTAACACTCTCACCTTTTTCATAAAACTAACATATATTTTTTTCAGGAATCCACTCTCCAGAAACCTAAAACTAATCTTAAAAAACTTATTTCAAGCATTCCAATCTTCCTAATCCTAAACGAAAATTTTAATTAACTTGTTGAAATAATTCAATCACATTCATCCTCAAACTACGTTTAAATCAATTTTTTGAAGTAACACTCTCACCTTTTTCATAGAACAAACATATTTTTTTTTCAGGAATCCACTCTCCATAAACTTGAAACAAATCTTGAAAAAACTTGTTTAAGGCATCCATTCTCCCTAATCCTAAAAGAAAATTTTAATTAACTTCTTGAAATACTAAAATAAATCTTATCCTCAAACTACATTTAAATCAATTTTTTGAAGTAACACTCTCACCTTTTTCATAAAACTAAGATATATTTTTTTTCAGGAATCCACTCTCCAGAAACCTAAAACTAATCTTAAAAAACTTCTTTCAGGCATCCAATCTTCCTAATCCTAAACGAAAATTTTAATTAACTTGTTGAAATAATTCAATCACATTTATCCTCAAACTACTTTTAAATCAATTTTTTCAAGTAACACTCTCACCTTTTTCATAGAACAAACATATTTTTTTTTCAGGAATCCACTCTCCAGAAACCTGAAACAAATCTTGAAAAAACTTGTTTAAGGCATCCATTCTCCCTAATCCTAAAAGAAAATTTGAATTAACTTCTTGAAATACTAAAATAAATCTTATCCTCAAACTACATTTAAATCAATTTTTTGAAGTAACACTCTCACCTTTTTCATAAAACTAAGATATATTTTTTTTCAGGAATCCACTCTCCAGAAACCTAAAACTAATCTTAAAAAACTTCTTTCAGGCATCCAATCTTCCTAATCCTAAACGAAAATTTTAATTAACTTGTTGAAATAATTCAATCACATTTATCCTCAAACTACTTTTAAATCAATTTTTTCAAGTAACACTCTCACCTTTTTCATAGAACAAACATATTTTTTTTTCAGGAATCCACTCTCCAGAAACCTGAAACAAATCTTGAAAAAACTTGTTTAAGGCATCCATTCTCCCTAATCCTAATAGAAAATTTTAATTAACTTCTTGAAATACTAAAATAAATCTTATCCTCAAACTACATTTAAATCAATTTTTTGAAGTAACACTCTCACCTTTTTCATAAAACTAACATATATTTTTTTCAGGAATCCACTCTCCAGAAACCTGAAACAAATCTTGAAAAAACTTGTTTAAGGCATCCATTCTCCCTAATCCTAATAGAAAATTTTAATTAACTTCTTGAAATACTAAAATAAATCTTATCCTCAAACTACATTTAAATCAATTTTTTGAAGTAACACTCTCACCTTTTTCATAAAACTAACATATATTTTTTTTCAGGAATCCGCTCTCCAGAAACCTGAAACAAATCTTGAAAAAACTTGTTTAAGGCATCCATTCTCCCTAATCCTAAAAGAAAATTTGAATTAAGTTCTTGAAATACTAAAATAAATCTTATCCTCAAACTACATTTAAATCAATTTTTTGAAGTAACACTCTCACCTTTTTCATAAAACTAAGATATATTTTTTTCCAGGAATCCACTCTCCAGAAACCTAAAACTAATCTTAAAAAACTTCTTTCAGGCATCCAATCTTCCTAATCCTAAACGAAAATTTTAATTAACTTGTTGAAATAATTCAATCACATTTATCCTCAAACTACTTTTAAATCAATTTTTTCAAGTAACACTCTCACCTTTTTCATAGAACAAACATATTTTTTTTTCAGGAATCCACTCTCCAGAAACCTGAAACAAATCTTGAAAAAACCTGTTTAAGGCATCCATTCTCCCTAATCCTAATAGAACATTTTAATTAACTTCTTGAAATACTAAAATAAATCTTATCCTCAAACTACATTTAAATCAATTTTTTGAAGTAACACTCTCACCTTTTTCATAAAACTAAGATATATTTTTTTCCAGGAATCCACTCTCCAGAAACCTAAAACTAATCTTAAAAAGCTTCTTTCAGGCATCCAATCTTCCTAATCCTAAACGAAAATTTTAATTAACTTGTTGAAATAATTCAATCACATTTATCCTCAAACTACATTTAAATCAATTTTTTCAAGTAACACTCTCACCTTTTTCATAGAACAAACATATTTTTTTTTCAGGAATCCACTCTCCAGAAACCTGAAACAAATCTTGAAAAAACTTGTTTAAGGCATCCATTCTCCCTAATCCTAAAAGAAAATTTTAATTAACTTCTTGAAATACTAAAATAAATCTTATCCTCAAACTACATTTAAATCAATTTTTTGAAGTAACACTCTCACCTTCTTCATAAAACTAACATATATTTTTTTTCAGGAATCCGCTCTCCAGAAACCTGAAACAAATCTTGAAAAAACTTGTTTAAGGCATCCATTCTCCCTAATCCTAAAAGAAAATTTTAATTAACTTCTTGAAATACTAAAATAAATCTTATCCTCAAACTACATTTAAATCAATTTTTTGAAGTAACACTCTCACCTTTTTCATAAAACTAACATATATTTTTTTCAGGAATCCACTCTCCAGAAACCTAAAACTAATCTTGAAAAACTTCTTTCAGGCACCCAATCTTCCTAATCCTAAACGAAAATTTTAATTAACTTGGTGAAATTATTCAATCACATTTATCCTCAAACTACTTTTAAATCAATTTTTTCAAGTAACACTCTCACCTTTTTCATAGAACAAACATATTTTTTTTTCAGGAATCCACTCTCCAGAAACCTGAAACAAATCTTGAAAAAACTTGTTTAAGGCATCCATTCTCCCTAATCCTAATAGAAAATTTTAATTAACTTCTTGAAATACTAAAATAAATCTTATCCTCAAACTACATTTAAATCAATTTTTTGAAGTAACACTCTCACCTTTTTCATAAAACTAACATATATTTTTTTTCAGGAATCCGCTCTCCAGAAACCTGAAACAAATCTTGAAAAAACTTGTTTAAGGCATCCATTCTCCCTAATCCTAAAAGAAAATTTGAATTAACTTCTTGAAATACTAAAATAAATCTTATCCTCAAACTACATTTAAATCAATTTTTTGAAGTAACACTCTCACCTTTTTCATAAAACTAAGATATATTTTTTTTCAGGAATCCACTCTCCAGAAACCTAAAACTAATCTTAAAAAACTTCTTTCAGGCATCCAATCTTCCTAATCCTAAACGAAAATTTTAATTAACTTGTTGAAATAATTCAATCACATTTATCCTCAAACTACTTTTAAATCAATTTTTTCAAGTAACACTCTCACCTTTTTCATAGAACAAACATATTTTTTTTTCAGGAATCCACTCTCCAGAAACCTGAAACAAATCTTGAAAAAACCTGTTTAAGGCATCCATTCTCCCTAATCCTAATAGAACATTTTAATTAACTTCTTGAAATACTAAAATAAATCTTATCCTCAAACTACATTTAAATCAATTTTTTGAAGTAACACTCTCACCTTTTTCATAAAACTAAGATATATTTTTTTCCAGGAATCCACTCTCCAGAAACCTAAAACTAATCTTAAAAAGCTTCTTTCAGGCATCCAATCTTCCTAATCCTAAACGAAAATTTTAATTAACTTGTTGAAATAATTCAATCACATTTATCCTCAAACTACATTTAAATCAATTTTTTCAAGTAACACTCTCACCTTTTTCATAGAACAAACATATTTTTTTTTCAGGAATCCACTCTCCAGAAACCTGAAACAAATCTTGAAAAAACTTGTTTAAGGCATCCATTCTCCCTAATCCTAAAAGAAAATTTTAATTAACTTCTTGAAATACTAAAATAAATCTTATCCTCAAACTACATTTAAATCAATTTTTTGAAGTAACACTCTCACCTTCTTCATAAAACTAACATATATTTTTTTTCAGGAATCCGCTCTCCAGAAACCTGAAACAAATCTTGAAAAAACTTGTTTAAGGCATCCATTCTCCCTAATCCTAAAAGAAAATTTTAATTAACTTCTTGAAATACTAAAAATAAATCTTATCCTCAAACTACTTTTAAATCAATTTTTTGAAGTAACACTCTCACCTTTTTCATAAAACTAACATAGTTTTTTTTCAGGAATCCACTCTCCAGAAACCTGAAACAAATCTTGAAAAAACTTGTTTAAGGCATCCATTCTCCCTAATCCTAAAAGAAAATTTTAATTAACTTCTTGAAATACTAAAATAAATCTTATCCTCAAACTACATTTAAATCAATTTTTTGAAGTAACACTCTCACCTTTTTCATAAAACTAACATATATTTTTTTCAGGAATCCACTCTCCAGAAACCTAAAACTAATCTTAAAAAACTTCTTTCAGGCACCCAATCTTCCTAATCCTAAACGAAAATTTTAATTAACTTGGTGAAATTATTCAATCACATTTATCCTCAAACTACTTTTAAATCAATTTTTTCAAGTAACACTCTCACCTTTTTCATAGAACAAACATATTTTTTTTTCAGGAATCCACTCTCCAGAAACCTGAAACAAATCTTGAAAAAATTGTTTAAGGCATCCATTCTCCCTAATCCTAAAAGAAAATGTTAATTAACTGCTTGAAATACTAAAAAAAATCTTATCCTCAAACTACATTTAAATCAATTTTTTGAAGTAACACTCTCACCTTTTTCATAAAACTAACATATATTTTTTTTCAGGAATCCACTCTCCACAAACCTAAAACTAATCTTAAAAAACTTATTTCAAGCATTCCAATCTTCCTAGTACTAAACGAAAATTTTAATTAACTTGTTGAAATATTTCAATCACATTTATCCTCAAACTACGTTTAAATCAATTTTTTGAAGTAACACTCTCACCTTTTTCATAGAACAAACATATTTTTTTTTCAGGAATCCACTCTCCAGAAACCTGAAACAAATCTTGAAAAAACTTGTTTAAGGCATCCATTCTCCCTAATCCTAAAAGAAAATTTTAATTAACTTCTTGAAATACTAAAATAAATCTTATCCTCAAACTACATTTAAATCAATTTTTTGAAGTAACACTCTCACCTTTTTCATAAAACTAACATATATTTTTTTTCAGGAATCCGCTCTCCAGAAACCTGAAACAAATCTTGAAAAAACTTGTTTAAGGCATCCATTCTCCCTAATCCTAAAAGAAAATTTTAATTAACTTCTTTTTTTTTTTTTTTTTTTTTTTTTTTTTTTTTGAAAAAGTTTTTATTGAACAATAATTCGGTTACAAGTACGGGCCTACAACCACCCGGGCCGGCCGCTAGGTACAGAAGGAAATCTACACATATCAAGGCTGCAATCAGTTCCCAGGGCGCTGCCCCGCAGTGGCTCCAGATAGTTCTCGAGGAACAGGAAGCGTAAGTCCAACAATCACAAAAACAAAAGGAAAAACAATAAAAAACAAAAGGCGAGTTATGAGGGAAACCAGTGCGGATCAGGCTCCCCCCGGGAAACTCCCGTCAGGACAATTGAGCAATCCGCTAAAGAGAGGAGTACCGGGAGGCCGGGGACGGAGGGGGGGGGGGAGGGGGTCAAGGGAGATGAACGTCCATATGTAGTTGTTCCAAAAGGCGCCAGGAGCCATCAAGGGTCAGGGGGACATGGCGATATCAGTGTCTACCAGGGGGGGCGTACAGATGCCCCCGCGATACGCGTTCCATTGCCCCCAAATGCTACCCCATGCCCCCGGCTTGCCACGGGCCACATACACTGTCTTCTCCCTAAACATACACCAGTCCATATTCTCCTTCCATACTGACACGGTGGGCGGCCGTTGAGCGCCCCAAAGTTGCGCTATGTCCCTCTTGGCAATCATGTTCCCTAGGGCCGCCCACCGAGTCTGAGCCGCGCTGTAGTCATTGGGCTCCCACACATTCAGGACACAGCGACGCACCTCCGGCAGCAGCACAACCCCAGTAACCTGTCCCATTACCGTGTGGACCCGGCGCCAGTAGTCCGCCACCTCGCGGCACTCCCAAAGGATATGAAGAAAGGTGGCGCTGAGCCCACAGCCTCGCTTACAGAGCCCGTCGTCGGAAAATCCCATCGAGACCAAGCGCGGACCCGTCACATACACCCGGTGGAGAATCTTGAGCTGTACCAACCGGAGACGAGCCGGAATGGCAACCTCCTTGGGGGACGACAGTGCAGACTGCCAATCTTCGTCGTCCAATTCCACCCCATCCCCAGTCCAAGCCTCCCGAAGGCGCACAAAAAGGTCCGCCCGGTGATTAATTAATTTTTTATAAATTAAAGAAATAGTACTATCAGGGACATGTCCGTCAAGTATGCGGTCCTCGAGGGGCGAGGAAACAGGGATCCTGGTCCCCTCCCCGAAGACCGAGAGCAGGGCGTGTCGAACCTGGGCGTAGCGGAAGAACTCCCTGTCGGTCAGCTCGTATTCTGCCTGGAGCACCGCGAAAGTCTTGACCGCGCCCTTGTGCCACAGGTCTCCCACTTTGCTGATACCAATCGTGTCCCACTGGTCAAACCCCTTCGTGGTCCACAAGCTGCCCAGGCGGTCGGAGGCAAACAAGGGAGTAGCACATGTTAATCGCTCACTCCAGCCCATGGCCGCCGTGGCAGCCCTCCAGGTCCGCACAGCAATCTTAGTAGGACCCGTAAGGGTCCGGCCAGCCAGGCGGGAATAAAGTGCCCTGTTGTAGTTCCCGCCGGGAAGCAGGAACTTGTCCATCTCATACGCCGGATTCAAGCCGGGCGCATACGTGGCGTGGTTAATGGCAGATAGCTGCGAGGCCCAATAGTACCTGCGAATGTCAGGAAGCGCGATGCCCCCGTCATACCAGGGGAGAGTGAGCTTGGCAAGAGCAATATGCGCCCGCCCGTCCCACACCAGTCTCCTCTGCAGGCTCTCCACCTCCCGAAAGTAGGCCACTGGGATAACGTCGAAGGAGTTCTGGAGTGCATAGAGGAACCTGGGAAGGGACATCATTTTGAACAGCGCGGCCCGACCCAGCGGGGACAGGGGCAGCCTGCACCACCGGGCCGTGTCCTCCCGCAGTCGCCGAAGTGGACGCAGGAGATTCTGCTCATAGCGAGCCGCCGGGTCCAGCGAAACGTATATCCCCAGGTACTTAAAGCCGCTCAGAGATATTTGAATCGGGAGCCGAGGCGGCAGGAGAGGAGGACCACCAGAGATGGGATAAACGCAGGATTTAGACCAATTGATCGTGAGACCCGAATTGTTCCCAAAGGAGGTCAGAACGTCAAAGAGGACGTTGAGCGACTGCCGTGGTGAGGTGAGATACAGGAGAATGTCGTCCGCATACAGCGAGACCCGATCTTCAAAGCCCGGGCCCCACCGGATCCCTCTAAGCGAGGGCTCCCAACGGAGCCAGGCAGCGAGTGGCTCCAGGGCGAGAGCAAAAAGCAACGGGGACAACGGGCACCCCTGCCTCGTGCCCCTGCCAAGGGCAAAGGGCCGAGAGACCCGCCCATTCACCACCACTTGAGCCATGGGTCCCGTGTAAAGGAGCCTCACCCAGCCAATAAATCCCTCTCCAAAGCCGAATTTATCCAAGACGGCCCAGAGGAATGGCCACTCAATAGTGTCAAAGGCCATCGTGGCATCCAAAGAAACCAGCACGGCCGGTTCGGAGAGGAACTCCGCCCTGGCAAGGGCACCGTGAAGACGCCGCAAGTTAAGAGCGGTGTTGCGGTGCGGGATAAAGCCGCATTGGTCCGGATGTATAAGGTCGCACACGACACTCAACAATCGATTGGCCAGGACTTTCGCCAGGATTTTAGGCTCCGCATTGAGCAGTGAAATAGGCCGGTAAGAAGTACAGCGGTCTCGCGGCTTGCCCTCCTTGGGGATAACGACTATAGTGGCCAAGCGCTGGTCGGCCGGAAGGGAACCCGCCGCAAGAGAGTCGCGAAACATGCGGCTGAGGAAGGGCGCAAGCTTATCAGGACGCAATTTGTATAGTTCAATGGGCAGACCGTTAGGACCCATAGCCTTGCCCGAGCGAAGGGAACGAATCGCGGTCGCTATTTCATCCGACGACAAGGGGGCGTCCAGCCGCTCTCGGTCCTCAACGGACAGGCCGGGCAGAGCAATATCTCTCAGTAAGAGGCGAGAGTCATCCTCATCCCTGTCAGTCACTGGGGAGTACACCGCCCGGAGGTGGTCGGCGAAACATTCCACAATCTCATCCGGCTCAGTCACACACACACCATCCGCAGCACGCAACTCGGGGACCACACGATTCACTCTCTCCTTTTTGTCCAGCCACGCAATCAACTTTCCCGCCTTGTCCCCCGCGTCATACAATCGGCCCTGCTGCTCCCTATACATAGTTTTGGCCGCGTCAGTGACCAGGGACCTATATTCGAACTGTTTCAGGCTAAGGGCATGTAGCCCGTCCGGAGTAACATTCGCCTCCAAGGCCGACTCCAGCCCCGAGATGTCAGTCTCCAGCTTCACCACCGCCTCGCTCCTAACCTTCTTGGCCACCACTATTTGGGCGAGGGCGTGTCCGCGTATCACAGTTTTAAAGGCTTCCCAAAGGGACAACGCAGACGACACCGACCCCTCGTTTTCACTGAAATATTGGTCCATGGCCTTAACCAGGCTGTCACGAGTCACAGGGTCCCGCAAGTACCAGGGGTTAATGGGCGCTATCCGCCCTGCGGACCGCGACCCGGTGTCAAAGAGAAGCCACAGCGGAGAATGGTCGGAGATACCACGCGCCAGGTGTCTGACCTCTCGAATCCTACCAGTCTGCGCCGCGGGCATAAGGAAGTAGTCTAACCTGGAGAGACTCCCATGCGCCCCCGAATGAAAGGTGAACTGACACTGGGTCGGATGCATTAGTCTCCAACTATCCACCAAGCCGAAGGTCTCCAACATCCCACCCAGCCATGACTGGGCAGCGGGGAGGGTCCTTGGTGGGTGACGATCCAGTTCACCCGAAACCACAGAATTAAAGTCCCCGCCCATGAGCAGGAGGCCGTCCGGAAGGTCAAGCAGCATTCGACCCAAGTCAATAAAGGTGGAGTTCTGGAGGCCCGGGGGGACGTAGACTGAAACCAGGGTAAGGGGCTGCCCCTCCCACCTCCCAATCAAACACACATAGCGCCCTCTGTCATCCGAGACTATCCTCGTGATCTCCACCGGAAGGGAGGTTCGCAGGAGAATGCCCACCCCCCTGGAGCCAGTTGTGAAACCAGAATGGGCTACGAGGCGGTATCCCCCCCTGTTCATCGCATGGCAGACATTGCCGACCAAATGCGTCTCCTGGAGAAACACCACATCAGGAGTCAAACGACGCAAATATTGCAGTACAACACCCCGCTTAATACGGTCCCCCAACCCATTGACGTTCCATGACATAAGCCTCAACCCGTCTCCCCCCATCCCCTCCAATAGATCAAGAGGCCCCCGGCCCGCCGCACAGTTCCCAAATATGGACAAAAATCAATACCTCGCCCTGTAAACAAAAAACACACAACAAAACAACCCCTCTTCCCCCCCAACCCCACCCCAAGTCCAACTCCCCCCACCCTGCACCCCTGCGGGCCAAAGACCCCCCCCAACTTGCAGTGTGCCTGTCGCCCCACTAACCCCATTCTACAAAAAGACCCCGGAGGAGGAAAGGGACCCGAACCCGCCCGCACCCCTCACGGGTCCTGGTAAGACACAGTATGCAAAAGAGTAAGACCCAACTGTACAGTGCAAAACCGCAAAAGCAAGGACCAAATGTCAGTCTAAGGGGACCCGTCACCTGCGGTGCCCCCAGAGGGCCCGGGCCGGCCACCCCCGTCCGGCAGCGAGTCCAGCCAGTCACTTGCGGCCACAGGAGAGTCAAAAAAGGCTGTCCGCTCTCCATGCTCCACTCGTAGTTTCGCCGGGTAGATCATCGAATACTTCAGGCCTAGCTCGCGGAGACGGCGCTTCACCCCTTGGAATCCCATCCGCTGTTTCTGGACCAGTTGTGTGAAGTCCGGATAAAAATTGATGGTCGAGTTCTCGTAGCGGACCGGGCCACGGGTCCGTGAAGCCTGCAGAATAGCGTCGCGGTCCCTGTAGTGGAACAGTTTAGCCACGATAGGCCTCGGGGGGGCCCCCGGCCGCGGCCGGCCGCCCGGCACTCGATGGGCCCGCTCCACGGCGAAGAATTTGCTTAGGCCAGCCGGGGACAGCTGTTGCATGATAAGTTCCTCGACCACGAGGTCCACCGGGCGGCTGTCGGAGGACTCCGGTACACCAATGATGCGGATGTTGTTGCGTCGGGCCCGTCCCTCGAAGTCCTCAAGCCGCCGGGCCATATGGTCGTTGACCACTCTAATGTCCCCAAGCGCGGCCCGCAGATCCGACACCTCCGCACCCAGGGTGGAGGTCCGTGCATCAAGGGCCTGGACCCTCTCGTTAGTTTTGGAGAGGTCGGCCCGAATCAGGGTGACATCGATCGCGACAGTGTCGATCTTACGGGCCAGGGCCTCATATTGCGTCGCGGTGGTTTCCCTGATGCCCTCGATGGCGCCCATAATGTCCTGCAGGGAAGGTTCCGCAGAGACGGTCGTGCCTCCCCCTGCAGCATCCGGGGAGAGGCCAGCAGCGCCAGGGGACCCCCTGCCCTGGGTGTAGCGGTCCATGTTGTTGCTCTGGACCGGCCCCCCGCGCAGAGAAGCCTTGGTCTTGCGCCCCTCCGGACCCCCTTTGCCCGCCATGTGAGCGCAGTCTCTCAATGGGACCTCCGATCAAGAGGTGTGCGGGCGCCAGCAAAAGGACCACAAACTGTCGGTGTAGGGGTCGGAGGCGTCAGGCCCACCAGTAGCAGAGGGAAGCAAGCCTCGGGCAGAGGCCCAGGAGGCACCTCGCCACCTTGAGCACGCACGCCAGCTGATCTCCTGAAGGCCAAAACCGAAACCGAAAGTGCTGAATCGGCAACTGGCACCGCGCTGAGGCCGCTGTTGTTCAATTGCAGCCCGGCCCCACGGGTCACCTTCACCCCGGCCACCTCCGTCGGGTGGGTCCCAAAAGTTCCGACGACGACAACTCAGGATTCCCAGGTCCGATTAGAGTTTTAAAAAGAGATATAAGATCAGCTGGTCTTCATCTCCCAGATTCCATAAACCAAATCAGGATAGTCTCAGGATATGTTCCGAGGAGCAGAAAGGGTCCGGGGAGCCCTGTGCTCACGCGACCATCTTGGATGCGCGCTAGGCTCCTCCCCTCTTTAATTAACTTCTTGAAATACTAAAATAAATCTTATCCTCAAACTACATTTAAATCAATTTTTTGAAGTAACACTCTCACCTTTTTCATAAAACTAACATATATTTTTTTTCAGGAATCCACTCTCCAGAAACCTAAAACTAATCTTAAAAAACTTCTTTCAGGCATCCAATCTTCCTAATCCTAAACGAAAATTTTAATTAACTTGTTGAAATTATTCAATCACATTTATCCTCAAACTACTTTTAAATCAATTTTTTCAAGTAACACTCTCACCTTTTTCATAGAACAAACATATTTTTTTTTCAGGAATCCACTCTCCAGAAACCTGAAACAAATCTTGAAAAAACTTGTTTAAGGCATCCATTCTCCCTAATCCTAAAAGAAAATGTTAATTAACTGCTTGAAATACTAAAAAAAATCTTATCCTCAAACTACATTTAAATCAATTTTTTGAAGTAACACTCTCACCTTTTTCATAAAACTAACATATATTTTTTTTCAGGAATCCACTCTCCACAAACCTAAAACTAATCTTAAAAAACTTATTTCAAGCATTCCAATCTTCCTAATACTAAACGAAAATTTTAATTAACTTGTTGAAATATTTCAATCACATTTATCCTCAAACTACGTTTAAATCAATTTTTTGAAGTAACACTCTCACCTTTTTCATAGAACAAACATATTTTTTTTTCAGGAATCCTCTCTCCAGAAACCTGAAACAAATCTTGAAAAAACTTGTTAAAGGCATCCATTCTCCCTAATCCTAAAAGAACATTTTAATTAACTTTTTGAAATACTAAAAAAAATCTTATCCTCAAACTACATTTAAATCAATTTTTTGAAGTAACACTCTCACCTTTTTCATAAAACTAACATATATTTTTTTTCAGGAATCCACTCTCCACAAACCTAAAACTAATCTTAAAAAACTTATTTCAAGCATTCCAATCTTCCTAATACTAAACGAAAATTTTAATTAACTTGTTGAAATATTTCAATCACATTTATCCTCAAACTACGTTTAAATCAATTTTTTGAAGTAACACTCTCACCTTTTTCATAGAACAAACATATTTTTTTTTCAGGAATCCTCTCTCCAGAAACCTGAAACAAATCTTGAAAAAACTTGTTAAAGGCATCCATTCTCCCTAATCCTAAAAGAACATTTTAATTAACTTTTTGAAATACTAAAAAAAATCTTATCCTCAAACTACATTTAAATCAATTTTTTGAAGTAACACTCTCACCTTTTTCATAAAACTAACATATATTTTTTTCAGGAATCCACTCTCCAGAAACCTAAAACTAATCTTAAAAAACTTATTTCAAGCATTCCAATCTTCCTAATCCTAAACGAAAATTTTAATTAACTTGTTGAAATAATTCAATCACATTCATCCTCAAACTACGTTTAAATCAATTTTTTGAAGTAACACTCTCACCTTTTTCATAGAACAAACATATTTTTTTTTCAGGAATCCACTCTCCATAAACTTGAAACAAATCTTGAAAAAACTTGTTTAAGGCATCCATTCTCCCTAATCCTAAAAGAAAATTTTAATTAACTTCTTGAAATACTAAAATAAATCTTATCCTCAAACTACATTTAAATCAATTTTTTGAAGTAACACTCTCACCTTTTTCATAAAACTAAGATATATTTTTTTTCAGGAATCCACTCTCCAGAAACCTAAAACTAATCTTAAAAAACTTCTTTCAGGCATCCAATCTTCCTAATCCTAAACGAAAATTTTAATTAACTTGTTGAAATAATTCAATCACATTTATCCTCAAACTACTTTTAAATCAATTTTTTCAAGTAACACTCTCACCTTTTTCATAGAACAAACATATTTTTTTTTCAGGAATCCACTCTCCAGAAACCTGAAACAAATCTTGAAAAAACTTGTTTAAGGCATCCATTCTCCCTAATCCTAAAAGAAAATTTGAATTAACTTCTTGAAATACTAAAATAAATCTTATCCTCAAACTACATTTAAATCAATTTTTTGAAGTAACACTCTCACCTTTTTCATAAAACTAAGATATATTTTTTTTCAGGAATCCACTCTCCAGAAACCTAAAACTAATCTTAAAAAACTTCTTTCAGGCATCCAATCTTCCTAATCCTAAACGAAAATTTTAATTAACTTGTTGAAATAATTCAATCACATTTATCCTCAAACTACTTTTAAATCAATTTTTTCAAGTAACACTCTCACCTTTTTCATAGAACAAACATATTTTTTTTTCAGGAATCCACTCTCCAGAAACCTGAAACAAATCTTGAAAAAACTTGTTTAAGGCATCCATTCTCCCTAATCCTAATAGAAAATTTTAATTAACTTCTTGAAATACTAAAATAAATCTTATCCTCAAACTACATTTAAATCAATTTTTTGAAGTAACACTCTCACCTTTTTCATAAAACTAACATATATTTTTTTCAGGAATCCACTCTCCAGAAACCTGAAACAAATCTTGAAAAAACTTGTTTAAGGCATCCATTCTCCCTAATCCTAATAGAAAATTTTAATTAACTTCTTGAAATACTAAAATAAATCTTATCCTCAAACTACATTTAAATCAATTTTTTGAAGTAACACTCTCACCTTTTTCATAAAACTAACATATATTTTTTTTCAGGAATCCGCTCTCCAGAAACCTGAAACAAATCTTGAAAAAACTTGTTTAAGGCATCCATTCTCCCTAATCCTAAAAGAAAATTTGAATTAAGTTCTTGAAATACTAAAATAAATCTTATCCTCAAACTACATTTAAATCAATTTTTTGAAGTAACACTCTCACCTTTTTCATAAAACTAAGATATATTTTTTTCCAGGAATCCACTCTCCAGAAACCTCAAACTAATCTTAAAAAACTTCTTTCAGGCATCCAATCTTCCTAATCCTAAACGAAAATTTTAATTAACTTGTTGAAATAATTCAATCACATTTATCCTCAAACTACTTTTAAATCAATTTTTTCAAGTAACACTCTCACCTTTTTCATAGAACAAACATATTTTTTTTTCAGGAATCCACTCTCCAGAAACCTGAAACAAATCTTGAAAAAACTTGTTTCAGGCATCCATTCTCCCTAATCCTAAAAGAAAATTTTAATTAACTTCTTGAAATACTAAAATAAATCTTATCCTCAAACTACATTTAAATCAATTTTTTGAAGTAACACTCTCACCTTTTTCATAGAACAAACACATTTTTTTTTCAGGAATCCACTCTCCAGAAACCTGAAACAAATCTTGAAAAAACTTGTTTAAGGCATCCATTCTCCCTAATCCTAAAAGAAAATTTAAATTAACTTCTTGAAATACTAAAAAAAATCTTATCCTCAAACTACATTTAAATCAATTTTTTGAAGTAACACTCTCACCTTTTTCATAAAACTAAGATATATTTTTTTTCAGGAATCCACTCTCCAGAAACCTAAAACTAATCTTAAAAAACTTCTTTCAGGCATCCAATCTTCCTAATCCTAAACGAAAATGTTAATTAACTTGTTGAAATAATTCAATCACATTTATCCTCAAACTACTTTTAAATCAATTTTTTCAAGTAACACTCTCACCTTTTTCATAGAACAAACATATTTTTTTTTCAGGAATCCACTCTCCAGAAACCTGAAACAAATCTTGAAAAAACTTGTTTAAGGCATCCATTCTCCCTAATCCTAATAGAAAATTTTAATTAACTTCTTGAAATACTAAAATAAATCTTATCCTCAAACTACATTTAAATCAATTTTTTGAAGTAACACTCTCACCTTTTTCATAAAACTAACATATATTTTTTTTCAGGAATTCGCTCTCCAGAAACCTGAAACAAATCTTGAAAAAACTTGTTTAAGGCATCCATTCTCCCTAATCCTAAAAGAAAATTTGAATTAACTTCTTGAAATACTAAAATAAATCTTATCCTCAAACTACATTTAAATCAATTTTTTGAAGTAACACTCTCACCTTTTTCATAAAACTAAGATATATTTTTTTTCAGGAATCCACTCTCCAGAAACCTAAAACGAATCTTAAAAAACTTCTTTCAGGCATCCAATCTTCCTAATCCTAAACGAAAATTTTAATTAACTTGTTGAAATAATTCAATCACATTTATCCTCAAACTACTTTTAAATCAATTTTTTCAAGTAACACTCTCACCTTTTTCATAGAACAAACATATTTTTTTTTCAGGAATCCACTCTCCAGAAACCTGAAACAAATCTTGAAAAAACCTGTTTAAGGCATCCATTCTCCCTAATCCTAATAGAACATTTTAATTAACTTCTTGAAATACTAAAATAAATCTTATCCTCAAACTACATTTAAATCAATTTTTTGAAGTAACACTCTCACCTTTTTCATAAAACTAACATATATTTTTTTCAGGAATCCGCTCTCCAGAAACCTGAAACAAATCTTGAAAAAACTTGTTTAAGGCATCCATTCTCCCTAATCCTAAAAGAAAATTTGAATTAACTTCTTGAAATACTAAAATAAATCTTATCCTCAAACTACATTTAAATCAATTTTTTGAAGTAACACTCTCACCTTTTTCATAAAACTAAGATATATTTTTTTCCAGGAATCCACTCTCCAGAAACCTAAAACTAATCTTAAAAAACTTCTTTCAGGCATCCAATCTTCCTAATCCTAAACAAAAATTTTAATTAACTTGTTGAAATAATTCAATCACATTTATCCTCAAACTACATTTAAATCAATTTTTTGAAGTAACACTCTCACCTTTTTCATAGAACAAACATATTTTTTTTTCAGGAATCCACTCTCCAGAAACCTGAAACAAATCTTGAAAAAACTTGTTTAAGGCATCCATTCTCCCTAATCCTAAAAGAAAATTTTAATTAACTTCTTGAAATACTAAAATAAATCTTATCCTCAAACTACATTTAAATCAATTTTTTGAAGTAACACTCTCACCTTTTTCATAAAACTAACATATATTTTTTTTCAGGAATCCGCTCTCCAGAAACCTGAAACAAATCTTGAAAAAACTTGTTTAAGGCATCCATTCTCCCTAATCCTAAAAGAAAATATTAATTAACTTCTTGAAATACTAAAATAAATCTTATCCTCAAACTACATTTAAATCAATTTTTTGAAGTAACACTCTCACATTTTTCATAAAACTAACATATATTTTTTTTCAGGAATCCACTCTCCAGAAACCTAAAACTAATCTTAAAAAACTTCTTTCAGGCATCCAATCTTCCTAATCCTAAACGAAAATTTTAATTAACTTGTTGAAATTATTCAATCACATTTATCCTCAAACTACTTTTAAATCAATTTTTTCAAGTAACACTCTCACCTTTTTCATAGAACAAACATATTTTTTTTTCAGGAATCCACTCTCCAGAAACCTGAAACAAATCTTGAAAAAACTTGTTTAAGGCATCCATTCTCCCTAATCCTAAAAGAAAATGTTAATTAACTGCTTGAAATACTAAAAAAAATCTTATCCTCAAACTACATTTAAATCAATTTTTTGAAGTAACACTCTCACCTTTTTCATAAAACTAACATATTTTTTTTCAGGAATCCACTCTCCACAAACCTAAAACTAATCTTAAAAAACGTATTTCAAGCATTCCAATCTTCCTAATACTAAACAAAAATTTTAATTAACTTGTTGAAATATTTCAATCACATTTATCCTCAAACTAAGTTTAAATCAATTTTTTGAAGTAACACTCTCACCTTTTTCATAGAACAAACATATTTTTTTTTCAGGAATCCTCTCTCCAGAAACCTGAAACAAATCTTGAAAAAACTTGTTAAAGGCATCCATTCTCCCTAATCCTAAAAGAACATTTTAATTAACTTTTTGAAATACTAAAAAAAATCTTATCCTCAAACTACATTTAAATCAATTTTTTGAAGTAACACTCTCACCTTTTTCATAAAACTAACATATATTTTTTTCAGGAATCCACTCTCCAGAAACCTAAAACTAATCTTAAAAAACTTATTTCAAGCATTCCAATCTTCCTAATCCTAAACGAGAATTTTAATTAACTTGTTGAAATAATTCAATCACATTTATCCTCAAACTACGTTTAAATCAATTTTTTGAAGTAACACTCTCACCTTTTTCATAGAACAAACATATTTTTTTTTCAGGAATCCACTCTCCATAAACTTGAAACAAATCTTGAAAAAACTTGTTTAAGGCATCCATTCTCCCTAATCCTAAAAGAAAATTTTAATTAACTTCTTGAAATACTAAAATAAATCTTATCCTCAAACTACATTTAAATCAATGTTTTGAAGTAACACTCTCACCTTTTTCATAAAACTAAGATATATTTTTTTTCAGGAATCCACTCTGCAGAAACCTAAAACTAATCTTAAAAAACTTCTTTCAGGCATCCAATCTTCCTAATCATAAACGAAAATTTTAATTAACTTGTTGAAATAATTCAATCACATTTATCCTCAAACTACTTATAAATCAATTTTTTGAAGTAACACTCTCACCTTTTTCATAAAACTAACATATATTTTTTTCAGGAATCCGCTCTCCAGAAACCTGAAACAAATCTTGAAAAAACTTGTTTAAGGCATCCATTCTCCCTAATCCTAAAAGAAAATTTGAATTAACTTCTTGAAATACTAAAATAAATCTTATCCTCAAACTACATTTAAATCAATTTTTTGAAGTAACACTCTCACCTTTTTCATAAAACTAAGATATATTTTTTTTCAGGAATCCACTCTCCAGAAACCTAAAACTAATCTTAAAAAACTTCTTTCAGGCATCCAATCTTCCTAATCCTAAACGAAAATTTTAATTAACTTGTTGAAATAATTCAATCACATTTATCCTCAAACTACTTTTAAATCAATTTTTTCAAGTAACACTCACACCTTTTTCATAGAACAAACATATTTTTTTTTCAGGAATCCACTCTCCAGAAACCTGAAACAAATCTTGAAAAAACCTGTTTAAGGCATCCATTCTCCCTAATCCTAATAGAACATTTTAATTAACTTCTTGAAATACTAAAATAAATCTTATCCTCAAACTACATTTAAATCAATTTTTTGAAGTAACACTCTCACCTTTTTCATAAAACTAAGATATATTTTTTTCCTGGAATCCACTCTCCAGAAACCTAAAACTAATCTTAAAAAGCTTCTTTCAGGCATCCAATCTTCCTAATCCTAAACGAAAATTTTAATTAACTTGTTGAAATAATTCAATCACATTTATCCTCAAACTACATTTAAATCAATTTTTTCAAGTAACACTCTCACCTTTTTCATAGAACAAACATATTTTTTTTTCTGGAATCCACTCTCCAGAAACCTGAAACAAATCTTGAAAAAACTTGTTTAAGGCATCCATTCTCCCTAATCCTAAAAGAAAATTTTAATTAACTTCTTGAAATACTAAAATAAATCTTATCCTCAAACTACATTTAAATCAATTTTTTGAAGTAACACTCTCACCTTCTTCATAAAACTAACATATATTTTTTTTCAGGAATCCGCTCTCCAGAAACCTGAAACAAATTTTGAAAAAACTTGTTTAAGGCATCCATTCTCCCTAATCCTAAAGGAAAATTTTAATTAACTTCTTGAAATACTAAAAATAAATCTTATCCTCAAACTACTTTTAAATCAATTTTTTGAAGTAACACTCTCACCTTTTTCATAAAACTAACATAGTTTTTTTTCAGGAATCCGCTCTCCAGAAACCTGAAACAAATCTTGAAAAAACTTGTTTAAGGCATCCATTCTCCCTAATCCTAAAAGAAAATTTTAATTAACTTCTTGAAATACTAAAATAAATCTTATCCTCAAACTACATTTAAATAAATTTTTTGAAGTAACACTCTCACCTTTTTCATAAAACTAACATATATTTTTTTTCAGGAATCCACTCTCCAGAAACCTAAAACTAATCTTAAAAAACTTCTTTCAGGCATCCAATCTTCCTAATCCTAAACGAAAATTTTAATTAACTTGTTGAAATAATTCAATCACATTTATCCTCAAACTACTTTTAAATCAATTATTTCAAGTAACACTCTCACCTTTTTCATAAAACTAACATATATTTTTTTCAGGAATCCACTCTCCAGAAACCTGAAACAAATCTTGAAAAAACTTGTTTAAGGCATCCATTCTCCCTAATCCTAATAGAAAATTTTAATTAACTTCTTGAAATACTAAAATAAATCTTATCCTCAAACTACATTTAAATCAATTTTTTGAAGTAACACTCTCACCTTTTTCATAAAACTAACATATATTTTTTTTCAGGAATCCGCTCTCCAGAAACCTGAAACAAATCTTGAAAAAACTTGTTTAAGGCATCCATTCTCCCTAATCCTAAAAGAAAATTTGAATTAAGTTCTTGAAATACTAAAATAAATCTTATCCTCAAACTACATTTAAATCAATTTTTTGAAGTAACACTCTCACCTTTTTCATAAAATTAAGATATATTTTTTTCCAGGAATCCACTCTCCAGAAACCTCAAACTAATCTTAAAAAACTTCTTTCAGGCATCCAATCTTCCTAATCCTAAACGAAAATTTTAATTAACTTGTTGAAATAATTCAATCACATTTATCCTCAAACTACTTTTAAATCAATTTTTTCAAGTAACACTCTCACCTTTTTCATAGAACAAACATATTTTTTTTTCAGGAATCCACTCTCCAGAAACCTGAAACAAATCTTGAAAAAACTTGTTTCAGGCATCCATTCTCCCTAATCCTAAAAGAAAATTTTAATTAACTTCTTGAAATACTAAAATAAATCTTATCCTCAAACTACATTTAAATCAATTTTTTGAAGTAACACTCTCACCTTTTTCATAGAACAAACACATTTTTTTTTCAGGAATCCACTCTCCAGAAACCTGAAACAAATCTTGAAAAAACTTGTTTAAGGCATCCATTCTCCCTAATCCTAAAAGAAAATTTAAATTAACTTCTTGAAATACTAAAAAAAATCTTATCCTCAAACTACATTTAAATCAATTTTTTGAAGTAACACTCTCACCTTTTTCATAAAACTAAGATATATTTTTTTTCAGGAATCCACTCTCCAGAAACCTAAAACTAATCTTAAAAAACTTCTTTCAGGCATCCAATCTTCCTAATCCTAAACGAAAATGTTAATTAACTTGTTGAAATAATTCAATCACATTTATCCTCAAACTACTTTTAAATCAATTTTTTCAAGTAACACTCTCACCTTTTTCATAGAACAAACATATTTTTTTTTCAGGAATCCACTCTCCAGAAACCTGAAACAAATCTTGAAAAAACTTGTTTAAGGCATCCATTCTCCCTAATCCTAATAGAAAATTTTAATTAACTTCTTGAAATACTAAAATAAATCTTATCCTCAAACTACATTTAAATCAATTTTTTGAAGTAACACTCTCACCTTTTTCATAAAACTAACATATATTTTTTTTCAGGAATTCGCTCTCCAGAAACCTGAAACAAATCTTGAAAAAACTTGTTTAAGGCATCCATTCTCCCTAATCCTAAAAGAAAATTTGAATTAACTTCTTGAAATACTAAAATAAATCTTATCCTCAAACTACATTTAAATCAATTTTTTGAAGTAACACTCTCACCTTTTTCATAAAACTAAGATATATTTTTTTTCAGGAATCCACTCTCCAGAAACCTAAAACGAATCTTAAAAAACTTCTTTCAGGCATCCAATCTTCCTAATCCTAAACGAAAATTTTAATTAACTTGTTGAAATAATTCAATCACATTTATCCTCAAACTACTTTTAAATCAATTTTTTCAAGTAACACTCTCACCTTTTTCATAGAACAAACATATTTTTTTTTCAGGAATCCACTCTCCAGAAACCTGAAACAAATCTTGAAAAAACCTGTTTAAGGCATCCATTCTCCCTAATCCTAATAGAACATTTTAATTAACTTCTTGAAATACTAAAATAAATCTTATCCTCAAACTACATTTAAATCAATTTTTTGAAGTAACACTCTCACCTTTTTCATAAAACTAACATATATTTTTTTCAGGAATCCGCTGTCCAGAAACCTGAAACAAATCTTGAAAAAACTTGTTTAAGGCATCCATTCTCCCTAATCCTAAAAGAAAATTTGAATTAACTTCTTGAAATACTAAAATAAATCTTATCCTCAAACTACATTTAAATCAATTTTTTGAAGTAACACTCTCACCTTTTTCATAAAACTAAGATATATTTTTTTCCAGGAATCCACTCTCCAGAAACCTAAAACTAATCTTAAAAAACTTCTTTCAGGCATCCAATCTTCCTAATCCTAAACAAAAATTTTAATTAACTTGTTGAAATAATTCAATCACATTTATCCTCAAACTACATTTAAATCAATTTGTTGAAGTAACACTCTCACCTTTTTCATAGAACAAACATATTTTTTTTTCAGGAATCCACTCTCCAGAAACCTGAAACAAATCTTGAAAAAACTTGTTTAAGGCATCCATTCTCCCTAATCCTAAAAGAAAATTTTAATTAACTTCTTGAAATACTAAAATAAATCTTATCCTCAAACTACATTTAAATCAATTTTTTGAAGTAACACTCTCACCTTCTTCATAAAACTAACATATATTTTTTTTCAGGAATCCGCTCTCCAGAAACCTGAAACAAATTTTGAAAAAACTTGTTTAAGGCATCCATTCTCCCTAATCCTAAAGGAAAATTTTAATTAACTTCTTGAAATACTAAAAATAAATCTTATCCTCAAACTACTTTTAAATCAATTTTTTGAAGTAACACTCTCACCTTTTTCATAAAACTAACATAGTTTTTTTTCAGGAATCCGCTCTCCAGAAACCTGAAACAAATCTTGAAAAAACTTGTTTAAGGCATCCATTCTCCCTAATCCTAAAAGAAAATTTTAATTAACTTCTTGAAATACTAAAATAAATCTTATCCTCAAACTACATTTAAATAAATTTTTTGAAGTAACACTCTCACCTTTTTCATAAAACTAACATATATTTTTTTTCAGGAATCCACTCTCCAGAAACCTAAAACTAATCTTAAAAAACTTCTTTCAGGCATCCAATCTTCCTAATCCTAAACGAAAATTTTAATTAACTTGTTGAAATAATTCAATCACATTTATCCTCAAACTACTTTTAAATCAATTATTTCAAGTAACACTCTCACCTTTTTCATAAAACTAACATATATTTTTTTCAGGAATCCACTCTCCAGAAACCTGAAACAAATCTTGAAAAAACTTGTTTAAGGCATCCATTCTCCCTAATCCTAATAGAAAATTTTAATTAACTTCTTGAAATACTAAAATAAATCTTATCCTCAAACTACATTTAAATCAATTTTTTGAAGTAACACTCTCACCTTTTTCATAAAACTAACATATATTTTTTTTCAGGAATCCGCTCTCCAGAAACCTGAAACAAATCTTGAAAAAACTTGTTTAAGGCATCCATTCTCCCTAATCCTAAAAGAAAATTTGAATTAAGTTCTTGAAATACTAAAATAAATCTTATCCTCAAACTACATTTAAATCAATTTTTTGAAGTAACACTCTCACCTTTTTCATAAAATTAAGATATATTTTTTTCCAGGAATCCACTCTCCTGAAACCTCAAACTAATCTTAAAAAACTTCTTTCAGGCATCCAATCTTCCTAATCCTAAACGAAAATTTTAATTAACTTGTTGAAATAATTCAATCACATTTATCCTCAAACTACTTTTAAATCAATTTTTTCAAGTAACACTCTCACCTTTTTCATAGAACAAACATATTTTTTTTTCAGGAATCCACTCTCCAGAAACCTGAAACAAATCTTGAAAAAACTTGTTTCAGGCATCCATTCTCCCTAATCCTAAAAGAAAATTTTAATTAACTTCTTGAAATACTAAAATAAATCTTATCCTCAAACTACATTTAAATCAATTTTTTGAAGTAACACTCTCACCTTTTTCATAGAACAAACACATTTTTTTTTCAGGAATCCACTCTCCAGAAACCTGAAACAAATCTTAAAAAAACTTGTTTAAGGCATCCATTCTCCCTAATCCTAAAAGAAAATTTAAATTAACTTCTTGAAATACTAAAAAAAATCTTATCCTCAAACTACATTTAAATCAATTTTTTGAAGTAACACTCTCACCTTTTTCATAAAACTAAGATATATTTTTTTTCAGGAATCCACTCTCCAGAAACCTAAAACTAATCTTAAAAAACTTCTTTCAGGCATCCAATCTTCCTAATCCTAAACGAAAATGTTAATTAACTTGTTGAAATAATTCAATCACATTTATCCTCAAACTACTTTTAAATCAATTTTTTCAAGTAACACTCTCACCTTTTTCATAGAACAAACATATTTTTTTTTCAGGAATCCACTCTCCAGAAACCTGAAACAAATCTTGAAAAAACTTGTTTAAGGCATCCATTCTCCCTAATCCTAATAGAAAATTTTAATTAACTTCTTGAAATACTAAAATAAATCTTATCCTCAAACTACATTTAAATCAATTTTTTGAAGTAACACTCTCACCTTTTTCATAAAACTAACATATATTTTTTTTCAGGAATTTGCTCTCCAGAAACCTGAAACAAATCTTGAAAAAACTTGTTTAAGGCATCCATTCTCCCTAATCCTAAAAGAAAATTTGAATTAACTTCTTGAAATACTAAAATAAATCTTATCCTCAAACTACATTTAAATCAATTTTTTGAAGTAACACTCTCACCTTTTTCATAAAACTAAGATATATTTTTTTTCAGGAATCCACTCTCCAGAAACCTAAAACGAATCTTAAAAAACTTCTTTCAGGCATCCAATCTTCCTAATCCTAAACGAAAATTTTAATTAACTTGTTGAAATAATTCAATCACATTTATCCTCAAACTACTTTTAAATCAATTTTTTCAAGTAACACTCTCACCTTTTTCATAGAACAAACATATTTTTTTTTCAGGAATCCACTCTCCAGAAACCTGAAACAAATCTTGAAAAAACCTGTTTAAGGCATCCATTCTCCCTAATCCTAATAGAACATTTTAATTAACTTCTTGAAATACTAAAATAAATCTTATCCTCAAACTACATTTAAATCAATTTTTTGAAGTAACACTCTCACCTTTTTCATAAAACTAACATATATTTTTTTCAGGAATCCGCTGTCCAGAAACCTGAAACAAATCTTGAAAAAACTTGTTTAAGGCATCCATTCTCCCTAATCCTAAAAGAAAATTTGAATTAACTTCTTGAAATACTAAAATAAATCTTATCCTCAAACTACATTTAAATCAATTTTTTGAAGTAACACTCTCACCTTTTTCATAAAACTAAGATATATTTTTTTCCAGGAATCCACTCTCCAGAAACCTAAAACTAATCTTAAAAAACTTCTTTCAGGCATCCAATCTTCCTAATCCTAAACAAAAATTTTAATTAACTTGTTGAAATAATTCAATCACATTTATCCTCAAACTACATTTAAATCAATTTGTTGAAGTAACACTCTCACCTTTTTCATAGAACAAACATATTTTTTTTTCAGGAATCCACTCTCCAGAAACCTGAAACAAATCTTGAAAAAACTTGTTTAAGGCATCCATTCTCCCTAATCCTAAAAGAAAATTTTAATTAACTTCTTGAAATACTATAATAAATCTTATCCTCAAACTACATTTAAATCAATTTTTTGAAGTAACACTCTCACCTTTTTCATAAAACTAACATATATTTTTTTTCAGGAATCCGCTCTCCAGAAACCTGAAACAAATCTTGAAAAAACTTGTTTAAGGCATCCATTCTCCCTAATCCTAAAAGAAAATTTTAATTAACTTCTTGAAATACTAAAAATAAATCTTATCCTCAAACTACTTTTAAATCAATTTTTTGAAGTAACACTCTCACCTTTTTCATAAAACTAACATATAGTTTTTTTCAGGAATCCGCTCTCCAGAAACCTGAAACAAATCTTGAAAAAACTTGTTTAAGGCATCCATTCTCCCTAATCCTAAAAGAAAATTTTAATTAACTTCTTGAAATACTAAAATAAATCTTATCCTCAAACTACATTTAAATCAATTTTTTGAAGTAACACTCTCACCTTTTTCATAAAACTAACATATATTTTTTTTCAGGAATCCACTCTCCAGAAACCTAAAACTAATCTTAAAAAACTTCTTTCAGGCATCCAATCTTCCTAATCCTAAACGAAAATTTTAATTAACTTGTTGAAATTATTCAATCACATTTATCCTCAAACTACTTTTAAATCAATTTTTTCAAGTAACACTCTCACCTTTTTCATAGAACAAACATATTTTTTTTTCAGGAATCCACTCTCCAGAAACCTGAAACAAATCTTGAAAAAACTTGTTTAAGGCATCCATTCTCCCTAATCCTAAAAGAAAATGTTAATTAACTGCTTGAAATACTAAAAAAAATCTTATCCTCAAACTACATTTAAATCAATTTTTTGAAGTAACACTCTCACCTTTTTCATAAAACTAACATATATTTTTTTTCAGGAATCCACTCTCCACAAACCTAAAACTAATCTTAAAAAACGTATTTCAAGCATTCCAATCTTCCTAATACTAAACGAAAATTTTAATTAACTTGTTGAAATATTTCAATCACATTTATCCTCAAACTAAGTTTAAATCAATTTTTTGAAGTAACACTCTCACCTTTTTCATAGAACAAACATATTTTTTTTTCAGGAATCCTCTCTCCAGAAACCTGAAACAAATCTTGAAAAAACTTGTTAAAGGCATCCATTCTCCCTAATCCTAAAAGAACATTTTAATTAACTTTTTGAAATACTAAAAAAAATCTTATCCTCAAACTACATTTAAATCAATTTTTTGAAGTAACACTCTCACCTTTTTCATAAAACTAACATATATTTTTTTCAGGATCCACTCTCCAGAAACCTAAAACTAATCTTAAAAAACTTATTTCAAGCATTCCAATCTTCCTAATCCTAAACGAAAATTTTAATTAACTTGTTGAAATAATTCAATCACATTTATCCTCAAACTACGTTTAAATCAATTTTTTGAAGTAACACTCTCACCTTTTTCATAGAACAAACATATTTTTTTTTCAGGAATCCACTCTCCATAAACTTGAAACAAATCTTGAAAAAACTTGTTTAAGGCATCCATTCTCCCTAATCCTAAAAGAAAATTTTAATTAACTTCTTGAAATACTAAAATAAATCTTATCCTCAAACTACATTTAAATCAATTTTTTGAAGTAACACTCTCACCTTTTTCATAAAACTAACATATATTTTTTTTCAGGAATCCGCTCTCCAGAAACCTGAAACAAATCTTGAAAAAACTTGTTTAAGGCATCCATTCTCCCTAATCCTAAAAGAAAATTTGAATTAAGTTCTTGAAATACTAAAATAAATCTTATCCTCAAACTACATTTAAATCAATTTTTTGAAGTAACACTCTCACCTTTTTCATAAAATTAAGATATATTTTTTTCCAGGAATCCACTCTCCTGAAACCTCAAACTAATCTTAAAAAACTTCTTTCAGGCATCCAATCTTCCTAATCCTAAACGAAAATTTTAATTAACTTGTTGAAATAATTCAATCACATTTATCCTCAAACTACTTTTAAATCAATTTTTTCAAGTAACACTCTCACCTTTTTCATAGAACAAACATATTTTTTTTTCAGGAATCCACTCTCCAGAAACCTGAAACAAATCTTGAAAAAACTTGTTTCAGGCATCCATTCTCCCTAATCCTAAAAGAAAATTTTAATTAACTTCTTGAAATACTAAAATAAATCTTATCCTCAAACTACATTTAAATCAATTTTTTGAAGTAACACTCTCACCTTTTTCATAGAACAAACACATTTTTTTTTCAGGAATCCACTCTCCAGAAACCTGAAACAAATCTTGAAAAAACTTGTTTAAGGCATCCATTCTCCCTAATCCTAAAAGAAAATTTAAATTAACTTCTTGAAATACTAAAAAAAATCTTATCCTCAAACTACATTTAAATCAATTTTTTGAAGTAACACTCTCACCTTTTTCATAAAACTAAGATATATTTTTTTTCAGGAATCCACTCTCCAGAAACCTAAAACTAATCTTAAAAAACTTCTTTCAGGCATCCAATCTTCCTAATCCTAAACGAAAATGTTAATTAACTTGTTGAAATAATTCAATCACATTTATCCTCAAACTACTTTTAAATCAATTTTTTCAAGTAACACTCTCACCTTTTTCATAGAACAAACATATTTTTTTTTCAGGAATCCACTCTCCAGAAACCTGAAACAAATCTTGAAAAAACTTGTTTAAGGCATCCATTCTCCCTAATCCTAATAGAAAATTTTAATTAACTTCTTGAAATACTAAAATAAATCTTATCCTCAAACTACATTTAAATCAATTTTTTGAAGTAACACTCTCACCTTTTTCATAAAACTAACATATATTTTTTTTCAGGAATTTGCTCTCCAGAAACCTGAAACAAATCTTGAAAAAACTTGTTTAAGGCATCCATTCTCCCTAATCCTAAAAGAAAATTTGAATTAACTTCTTGAAATACTAAAATAAATCTTATCCTCAAACTACATTTAAATCAATTTTTTGAAGTAACACTCTCACCTTTTTCATAAAACTAAGATATATTTTTTTTCAGGAATCCACTCTCCAGAAACCTAAAACGAATCTTAAAAAACTTCTTTCAGGCATCCAATCTTCCTAATCCTAAACGAAAATTTTAATTAACTTGTTGAAATAATTCAATCACATTTATCCTCAAACTACTTTTAAATCAATTTTTTCAAGTAACACTCTCACCTTTTTCATAGAACAAACATATTTTTTTTTCAGGAATCCACTCTCCAGAAACCTGAAACAAATCTTGAAAAAACCTGTTTAAGGCATCCATTCTCCCTAATCCTAATAGAACATTTTAATTAACTTCTTGAAATACTAAAATAAATCTTATCCTCAAACTACATTTAAATCAATTTTTTGAAGTAACACTCTCACCTTTTTCATAAAACTAACATATATTTTTTTCAGGAATCCGCTGTCCAGAAACCTGAAACAAATCTTGAAAAAACTTGTTTAAGGCATCCATTCTCCCTAATCCTAAAAGAAAATTTGAATTAACTTCTTGAAATACTAAAATAAATCTTATCCTCAAACTACATTTAAATCAATTTTTTGAAGTAACACTCTCACCTTTTTCATAAAACTAAGATATATTTTTTTCCAGGAATCCACTCTCCAGAAACCTAAAACTAATCTTAAAAAACTTCTTTCAGGCATCCAATCTTCCTAATCCTAAACAAAAATTTTAATTAACTTGTTGAAATAATTCAATCACATTTATCCTCAAACTACATTTAAATCAATTTGTTGAAGTAACACTCTCACCTTTTTCATAGAACAAACATATTTTTTTTTCAGGAATCCACTCTCCAGAAACCTGAAACAAATCTTGAAAAAACTTGTTTAAGGCATCCATTCTCCCTAATCCTAAAAGAAAATTTTAATTAACTTCTTGAAATACTAAAATAAATCTTATCCTCAAACTACATTTAAATCAATTTTTTGAAGTAACACTCTCACCTTTTTCATAAAACTAACATATATTTTTTTTCAGGAATCCGCTCTCCAGAAACCTGAAACAAATCTTGAAAAAACTTGTTTAAGGCATCCATTCTCCCTAATCCTAAAAGAAAATTTTAATTAACTTCTTGAAATACTAAAAATAAATCTTATCCTCAAACTACTTTTAAATCAATTTTTTGAAGTAACACTCTCACCTTTTTCATAAAACTAACATATAGTTTTTTTTCAGGAATCCGCTCTCCAGAAACCTGAAACAAATCTTGAAAAAACTTGTTTAAGGCATCCATTCTCCCTAATCCTAAAAGAAAATTTTAATTAACTTCTTGAAATACTAAAATAAATCTTATCCTCAAACTACATTTAAATCAATTTTTTGAAGTAACACTCTCACCTTTTTCATAAAACTAACATATATTTTTTTTCAGGAATCCACTCTCCAGAAACCTAAAACTAATCTTAAAAAACTTCTTTCAGGCATCCAATCTTCCTAATCCTAAACGAAAATTTTAATTAACTTGTTGAAATTATTCAATCACATTTATCCTCAAACTACTTTTAAATCAATTTTTTCAAGTAACACTCTCACCTTTTTCATAGAACAAACATATTTTTTTTTCAGGAATCCACTCTCCAGAAACCTGAAACAAATCTTGAAAAAACTTGTTTAAGGCATCCATTCTCCCTAATCCTAAAAGAAAATGTTAATTAACTGCTTGAAATACTAAAAAAAATCTTATCCTCAAACTACATTTAAATCAATTTTTTGAAGTAACACTCTCACCTTTTTCATAAAACTAACATATATTTTTTTTCAGGAATCCACTCTCCACAAACCTAAAACTAATCTTAAAAAACGTATTTCAAGCATTCCAATCTTCCTAATACTAAACGAAAATTTTAATTAACTTGTTGAAATATTTCAATCACATTTATCCTCAAACTAAGTTTAAATCAATTTTTTGAAGTAACACTCTCACCTTTTTCATAGAACAAACATATTTTTTTTTCAGGAATCCTCTCTCCAGAAACCTGAAACAAATCTTGAAAAAACTTGTTAAAGGCATCCATTCTCCCTAATCCTAAAAGAACATTTTAATTAACTTTTTGAAATACTAAAAAAAATCTTATCCTCAAACTACATTTAAATCAATTTTTTGAAGTAACACTCTCACCTTTTTCATAAAACTAACATATATTTTTTTCAGGATCCACTCTCCAGAAACCTAAAACTAATCTTAAAAAACTTATTTCAAGCATTCCAATCTTCCTAATCCTAAACGAAAATTTTAATTAACTTGTTGAAATAATTCAATCACATTTATCCTCAAACTACGTTTAAATCAATTTTTTGAAGTAACACTCTCACCTTTTTCATAGAACAAACATATTTTTTTTTCAGGAATCCACTCTCCATAAACTTGAAACAAATCTTGAAAAAACTTGTTTAAGGCATCCATTCTCCCTAATCCTAAAAGAAAATTTTAATTAACTTCTTGAAATACTAAAATAAATCTTATCCTCAAACTACATTTAAATCAATTTTTTGAAGTAACACTCTCACCTTTTTCATAAAACTAACATATATTTTTTTTCAGGAATCCGCTCTCCAGAAACCTGAAACAAATCTTGAAAAAACTTGTTTAAGGCATCCATTCTCCCTAATCCTAAAAGAAAATTTGAATTAAGTTCTTGAAATACTAAAATAAATCTTATCCTCAAACTACATTTAAATCAATTTTTTGAAGTAACACTCTCACCTTTTTCATAAAATTAAGATATATTTTTTTCCAGGAATCCACTCTCCAGAAACCTCAAACTAATCTTAAAAAACTTCTTTCAGGCATCCAATCTTCCTAATCCTAAACGAAAATTTTAATTAACTTGTTGAAATAATTCAATCACATTTATCCTCAAACTACTTTTAAATCAATTTTTTCAAGTAACACTCTCACCTTTTTCATAGAACAAACATATTTTTTTTTCAGGAATCCACTCTCCAGAAACCTGAAACAAATCTTGAAAAAACTTGTTTCAGGCATCCATTCTCCCTAATCCTAAAAGAAAATTTTAATTAACTTCTTGAAATACTAAAATAAATCTTATCCTCAAACTACATTTAAATCAATTTTTTGAAGTAACACTCTCACCTTTTTCATAGAACAAACACATTTTTTTTTCAGGAATCCACTCTCCAGAAACCTGAAACAAATCTTGAAAAAACTTGTTTAAGGCATCCATTCTCCCTAATCCTAAAAGAAAATTTTAATTAACTTCTTGAAATACTAAAATAAATCTTATCCTCAAACTACATTTAAATCAATTTTTTGAAGTAACACTCTCACCTTCTTCATAAAACTAACATATTTTTTTTCAGGAATCCGCTCTCCAGAAACCTGAAACAAATCTTGAAAAAACTTGTTTAAGGCATCCATTCTCCCTAATCCTAAAAGAAAATTTTAATTAACTTCTTGAAATACTAAAAATAAATCTTATCCTCAAACTACTTTTAAATCAATTTTTTGAAGTAACACTCTCACCTTTTTCATAAAACTAACATATATATTTTTTCAGGAATCCACTCTCCAGAAACCTAAAACTAATCTTAAAAAACTTCTTTCAGGCACCCAATCTTCCTAATCCTAAACGAAAATTTTAATTAACTTGTTGAAATTATTCAATCACATTTATCCTCAAACTACTTTTAAATCAATTTTTTCAAGTAACACTCTCACCTTTTTCATAGAACAAACATATTTTTTTTTCAGGAATCCACTCTCCAGAAACCTGAAACAAATCTTGAAAAAACTTGTTTAAGGCATCCATTCTCCCTAATCCTAAAAGAAAATGTTAATTAACTGCTTGAAATACTAAAAAAAATCTTATCCTCAAACTACATTTAAATCAATTTTTTGAAGTAACACTCTCACCTTTTTCATAAAACTAACATATATTTTTTTTCAGGAATCCACTCTCCACAAACCTAAAACTAACCTTAAAAAACGTATTTCAAGCATTCCAATCTTCCTAATACTAAACGAAAATTTTAATTAACTTGTTGAAATATTTCAATCACATTTATCCTCAAACTAAGTTTAAATCAATTTTTTGAAGTCACACTCTCACCTTTTTCATAGAACAAACATATTTTTTTTTCAGGAATCCTCTCTCCAGAAACCTGAAACAAATCTTGAAAAAACTTGTTAAAGGCATCCATTCTCCCTAATCCTAAAAGAACATTTTAATTAACTTTTTGAAATACTAAAAAAAATCTTATCCTCAAACTACATTTAAATCAATTTTTTGAAGTAACACTCTCACCTTTTTCATAAAACTAACATATATTTTTTTTCAGGAATCCACTCTCCAGAAACCTAAAACTAATCTTAAAAAACTTATTTCAAGCATTCCAATCTTCCTAATCCTAAACGAAAATTTTAATTAACTTGTTGAAATAATTCAATCACATTTATCCTCAAACTACGTTTAAATCAATTTTTTGAAGTAACACTCTCACCTTTTTCATAGAACAAACATATTTTTTTTTTCAGGAATCCACTCTCCATAAACTTGAAACAAATCTTGAAAAAACTTGTTTAAGGCATCCATTCTCCCTAATCCTAAAAGAAAATTTTAATTAACTTCTTGAAATACTAAAATAAATCTTATCCTCAAACTACATTTATATCAATTTTTTGAAGTAACACTCTCACCTTTTTCATAAACTAAGATATATTTTTTTTCAGGAATCCACTCTCCAGAAACCTAAAACTAATCTTAAAAAACTTCTTTCAGGCATCCAATCTTCCTAATCCTAAACGAAAATTTTAATTAACTTGTTGAAATAATTCAATCACATTTATCCTCAAACTACTTATAAATCAATTTTTTGAAGTAACACTCTCACCTTTTTCATAAAACTAACATATATTTTTTTCAGGAATCCGCTCTCCAGAAACCTGAAACAAATCTTGAAAAAACTTGTTTAAGGCATCCATTCTCCCTAATCCTAAAAGAAAATTTGAATTAACTTCTTGAAATACTAAAATAAATCTTATCCTCAAACTACATTTAAATCAATTTTTTGAAGTAACACTCTCACCTTTTTCATAAAACTAAGATATATTTTTTTTCAGGAATCCACTCTCCAGAAACCTAAAACTAATCTTAAAAAACTTCTTTCAGGCATCCAATCTTCCTAATCCTAAACGAAAATTTTAATTAACTTGTTGAAATAATTCAATCACATTTATCCTCAAACTACTTTTAAATCAATTTTTTCAAGTAACACTCTCACCTTTTTCATAGAACAAACATATTTTTTTTTCAGGAATCCACTCTCCAGAAACCTGAAACAAATCTTGAAAAAACCTGTTTAAGGCATCCATTCTCCCTAATCCTAATAGAACATTTTAATTAACTTCTTGAAATACTAAAATAAATCTTATCCTCAAACTACATTTAAATCAATTTTTTGAAGTAACACTCTCACCTTTTTCATAAAACTAAGATATATTTTTTTCCAGGAATCCACTCTCCAGAAACCTAAAACTAATCTTAAAAAGCTTCTTTCAGGCATCCAATCTTCCTAATCCTAAACGAAAATTTTAATTAACTTGTTGAAATAATTCAATCACATTTATCCTCAAACTACATTTAAATCAATTTTTTCAAGTAACACTCTCACCTTTTTCATAGAACAAACATATTTTTTTTTCAGGAATCCACTCTCCAGAAACCTGAAACAAATCTTGAAAAAACTTGTTTAAGGCATCCATTCTCCCTAATCCTAAAAGAAAATTTTAATTAACTTCTTGAAATACTAAAATAAATCTTATCCTCAAACTACATTTAAATCAATTTTTTGAAGTAACACTCTCACCTTCTTCATAAAACTAACATATATTTTTTTTCAGGAATCCGCTCTCCAGAAACCTGAAACAAATCTTGAAAAAACTTGTTTAAGGCATCCATTCTCCCTAATCCTAAAAGAAAATTTTAATTAACTTCTTGAAATACTAAAAATAAATCTTATCCTCAAACTACTTTTAAATCAATTTTTTGAAGTAACACTCTCACCTTTTTCATAAAACTAACATAGTTTTTTTTCAGGAATCCGCTCTCCAGAAACCTGAAACAAATCTTGAAAAAACTTGTTTAAGGCATCCATTCTCCCTAATCCTAAAAGAAAATTTTAATTAACTTCTTGAAATACTAAAATAAATCTTATCCTCAAACTACATTTAAATAAATTTTTTGAAGTAACACTCTTACCTTTTTCATAAAACTAACATATATTTTTTTTCAGGAATCCACTCTCCAGAAACCTAAAACTAATCTTAAAAAACTTCTTTCAGGCACCCAATCTTCCTAATCCTAAACGAAAATTTTAATTAACTTGTTGAAATTATTCAATCACATTTATCCTCAAAATACTTTTAAATCAATTTTTTCAAGTAACACTCTCACCTTTTTCATAGAACAAACATATTTTTTTTTCAGGAATCCACTCTCCAGAAACCTGAAACAAATCTTGAAAAAACTTGTTTAAGGCATCCATTCTCCCTAATCCTAAAAGAAAATGTTAATTAACTGCTTGAAATACTAAAAAAAATCTTATCCTCAAACTACATTTAAATCAATTTTTTGAAGTAACACTCTCACCTTTTTCATAAAACTAACATATATTTTTTTTCAGGAATCCACTCTCCACAAACCTAAAACTAATCTTAAAAAACTTATTTCAAGCATTCCAATCTTCCTAATACTAAACGAAAATTTTAATTAACTTGTTGAAATATTTCAATCACATTTATCCTCAAACTATGTTTAAATCAATTTTTTGAAGTAACACTCTCACCTTTTTCATAGAACAAACATATTTTTTTTTCAGGAATCCTCTCTCCAGAAACCTGAAACAAATCTTGAAAAAGCTTGTTAAAGGCATCCATTCTCCCTAATCCTAAAAGAACATTTTAATTAACCTTTTGAAATACTAAAAAAAATCTTATCCTCAAACTACATTTAAATCAATTTTTTGAAGTAACACTCTCACCTTTTTCATAAAACTAACATATATTTTTTTCAGGAATCCACTCTCCAGAAACCTAAAACTAATCTTAAAAAACTTATTTCAAGCATTCCAATCTTCCTAATCCTAAACGAAAATTTTAATTAACTTGTTGAAATAATTCAATCACATTTATCCTCAAACTACGTTTAAATCAATTTTTTGAAGTAACACTCTCACCTTTTTCTTAGAACAAACATATTTTTTTTTCAGGAATCCACTCTCCATAAACTTGAAACAAATCTTGAAAAAACTTGTTTAAGGCATCCATTCTCCCTAATCCTAAAAGAAAATTTTAATTAACTTCTTGAAATACTAAAATAAATCTTATCCTCAAACTACATTTAAATCAATTTTTTGAAGTAACACTCTCACCTTTTTCATAAAACTAAGATATATATTTTTTCAGGAATCCACTCTCCAGAAACCTAAAACTAATCTTAAAAAACTTCTTTCAGGCATCCAATCTTCCTAATCCTAAACGAAAATTTTAATTAACTTGTTGAAATAATTCAATCACATTTATCCTCAAACTACTTTTAAATCAATTTTTTCAAGTAACACTCTCACCTTTTTCATAGAACAAACATATTTTTTTTTCAGGAATCCACTCTCCAGAAACCTGAAACAAATCTTGAAAAAACTTGTTTAAGGCATCCATTCTCCCTAATCCTAATAGAAAATTTTAATTAACTTCTTGAAATACTAAAATAAATCTTATCCTCAAACTACATTTAAATCAATTTTTTGAAGTAACACTCACCTTTTTCATAAAACTAACATATATTTTTTTTCAGGAATCCGCTCTCCAGAAACCTGAAACAAATCTTGAAAAAACTTGTTTAAGGCATCCATTCTCCCTAATCCTAAAAGAAAATTTGAATTAACTTCTTGAAATACTAAAATAAATCTTATCCTCAAACTACATTTAAATCAATTTTTTGAAGTAACACTCTCACCTTTTTCATAAAACTAAGATATATTTTTTTTCAGGAATCCACTCTCCAGAAACCTAAAACGAATCTTAAAAAACTTCTTTCAGGCATCCAATCTTCCTAATCCTAAACGAAAATTTTAATTAACTTGTTGAAATAATTCAATCACATTTATCCTCAAACTACTTTTAAATCAATTTTTTCAAGTAACAATCTCACCTTTTTCATAGAACAAACATATTTTTTTTTCAGGAATCCACTCTCCAGAAACCTGAAACAAATCTTGAAAAAACTTGTTTCAGGCATCCATTCTCCCTAATCCTAAAAGAAAATTTTAATTAACTTCTTGAAATACTAAAATAAATCTTATCCTCAAACTACATTTAAATCAATTTTTTGAAGTAACACTCTCACCTTTTTCATAAAACTAACATATATTTTTTTTCAGGAATCCGCTCTCCAGAAACCTGAAACAAATCTTGAAAAAACTTATTTAAGGCATCCATTCTCCCTAATCCTAAAAGAAAATTTGAATTAACTTCTTGAAATACTAAAAATAAATCTTATCCTCAAACTACTTTTAAATCAATTTTTTGAAGTAACACTCTCACCTTTTTCATAAAACTAAGATATATTTTTTTTCAGGAATCCACTCTCCAGAAACCTAAAACTAATCTTAAAAAACTTCTTTCAGGCATCCAATCTTCCTAATCCTAAACGAAAATTTTAATTAACTTGTTGAAATAATTCAATCACATTTATCCTCAAACTACTTTTAAATCAATTTTTTCAAGTAACACTCTCACCTTTTTCATAGAACAAACATATTTTTTTTCAGGAATCCACTCTCCAGAAACCTGAAACAAATCTTGAAAGACTTGTTTCAGGCATCCATTCTCCCTAATCCTAAAAGAAAATTTTAATTAACTTCTTGAAATACTAAAAATAAATCTTATCCTCAAACTACTTTTAAATCATTTTTTTGAAGTAACACTCTCACCTTTTTCATAAAACTAACATATAGTTTTTTTTCAGGAATCCGCTCTCCAGAAACCTGAAACAAATCTTGAAAAAACTTGTTTAAGGCATCCATTCTCCCTAATCCTAAAAGAACATTTTAATTAACTTCTTGAAATACTAAAATAAATCTTATCCTCAAATTACATTTAAATCAATTTTTTGAAGTAACACTCTCACCTTTTTCATAAAACTAACATATATTTTTTTTCAGGAATCCGCTCTCCAGAAACCTGAAACAAATCTTGAAAAAACTTGTTTAAGGCATCCATTCTCCCTAATCCTAAAAGAAAATTTTAATTAACTTCTTGACATACTAAAAATAAATCTTATCCTCAAACTACTTTTAAATCAATTTTTTGAAGTAACACTCTCACCTTTTTCATAAAACTAACATATATTTTTTTCAGGAATCCGCTCTCCAGAAACCTGAAACAAATCTTGAAAAAACTTGTTTAAGGCATCCATTCTCCCTAATCCTAAAAGAAAATTTGAATTAACTTCTTGAAATACTAAAATAAATCTTATCCTCAAACTACATTTAAATCAATTTTTTGAAGTAACACTCTCACCTTTTTCATAAAACTAAGATATATTTTTTTCCAGGAATCCACTCTCCAGAAACCTAAAACTAATCTTAAAAAACTTCTTTCAGGCATCCAATCTTCCTAATCCTAAACGAAAATTTTAATTAACTTGTTGAAATAATTCAATCACATTTATCCTCAAACTACATTTAAATCAATTTGTTGAAGTAACACTCTCACCTTTTTCATAGAACAAACATATTTTTTTTTCAGGAATCCTCTCTCCAGAAACCTGAAACAAATCTTGAAAAAACTTGTTAAAGGCATCCATTCTCCCTAATCCTAAAAGAACATTTTAATTAACTTTTTGAAATACTAAAAAAAATCTTATCCTCAAACTACATTTAAATCAATTTTTTGAAGTAACACTCTCACCTTTTTCATAAAACTAACATATATTTTTTTTCAGGAATCCACTCTCCAGAAACCTAAAACTAATCTTAAAAAACTTATTTCAAGCATTCCAATCTTCCTAATCCTAAACGAAAATTTTAATTAACTTGTTGAAATAATTCAATCACATTTATCCTCAAACTACGTTTAAATCAATTTTTTGAAGAAACACTCTCACCTTTTTCATAGAACAAACATATTTTTTTTTCAGGAATCCACTCTCCATAAACTTGAAACAAATCTTGAAAAAACTTGTTTAAGGCATCCATTCTCCCTAATCCTAAAAGAAAATTTTAATTAACTTCTTGAAATACTAAAATAAATCTTATCCTCAAACTACATTTATATCAATTTTTTGAAGTAACACTCTCACCTTTTTCATAAACTAAGATATATTTTTTTTCAGGAATCCACTCTCCAGAAACCTAAAACTAATCTTAAAAAACTTCTTTCAGGCATCCAATCTTCCTAATCCTAAACGAACATTTTAATTAACTTGTTGAAATAATTCAATCACATTTATCCTCAAACTACTTATAAATCAATTTTTTGAAGTAACACTCTCACCTTTTTCATAAAACTAACATATATTTTTTTCAGGAATCCGCTCTCCAGAAACCTGAAACAAATCTTGAAAAAACTTGTTTAAGGCATCCATTCTCCCTAATCCTAAAAGAAAATTTGAATTAACTTCTTGAAATACTAAAATAAATCTTATCCTCAAACTACATTTAAATCAATTTTTTGAAGTAACACTCTCACCTTTTTCATAAAACTAAGATATATTTTTTTTCAGGAATCCACTCTCCAGAAACCTAAAACTAATCTTAAAAAGCTTCTTTCAGGCATCCAATCTTCCTAATCCTAAACGAAAATTTTAATTAACTTGTTGAAATAATTCAATCACATTTATCCTCAAACTACATTTAAATCAATTTTTTCAAGTAACACTCTCACCTTTTTCATAGAACAAACATATTTTTTTTTCAGGAATCCACTCTCCAGAAACCTGAAACAAATCTTGAAAAAACTTGTTTAAGGCATCCATTCTCCCTAATCCTAAAAGAAAATTTTAATTAACTTCTTGAAATACTAAAATAAATCTTATCCTCAAACTACATTTAAATCAATTTTTTGAAGTAACACTCTCACCTTCTTCATAAAACTAACATATATTTTTTTTCAGGAATCCGCTCTCCAGAAACCTGAAACAAATCTTGAAAAAACTTGTTTAAGGCATCCATTCTCCCTAATCCTAAAAGAAAATTTTAATTAACTTCTTGAAATACTAAAAATAAATCTTATCCTCAAACTACTTTTAAATCAATTTTTTGAAGTAACACTCTCACCTTTTTCATAAAACTAACATAGTTTTTTTTCAGGAATCCGCTCTCCAGAAACCTGAAACAAATCTTGAAAAAACTTGTTTAAGGCATCCATTCTCCCTAATCCTAAAAGAAAATTTTAATTAACTTCTTGAAATACTAAAATAAATCTTATCCTCAAACTACATTTAAATAAATTTTTTGAAGTAACACTCTTACCTTTTTCATAAAACTAACATATATTTTTTTTCAGGAATCCACTCTCCAGAAACCTAAAACTAATCTTAAAAAACTTCTTTCAGGCACCCAATCTTCCTAATCCTAAACGAAAATTTTAATTAACTTGTTGAAATTATTCAATCACATTTATCCTCAAACTACTTTTAAATCAATTTTTTCAAGTAACACTCTCACCTTTTTCATAGAACAAACATATTTTTTTTTCAGGAATCCACTCTCCAGAAACCTGAAACAAATCTTGAAAAAACTTGTTTAAGGCATCCATTCTCCCTAATCCTAAAAGAAAATGTTAATTAACTGCTTGAAATACTAAAAAAAATCTTATCCTCAAACTACATTTAAATCAATTTTTTGAAGTAACACTCTCACCTTTTTCATAAAACTAACATATATTTTTTTTCAGGAATCCACTCTCCACAAACCTAAAACTAATCTTAAAAAACTTCTTTCAGGCATCCAATCTTCCTAATCCTAAACGAAAATTTTAATTAACTTGTTGAAATAATTCAATCACATTTATCCTCAAACTACTTTTAAATCAATTTTTTCAAGTAACACTCTCACCTTTTTCATAGAACAAACATATTTTTTTTTCAGGAATCCACTCTCCAGAAACCTGAAACAAATCTTGAAAAAACTTGTTTAAGGCATCCATTCTCCCTAATCCTAATAGAAAATTTTAATTAACTTCTTGAAATACTAAAATAAATCTTATCCTCAAACTACATTTAAATCAATTTTTTGAAGTAACACTCTCACCTTTTTCATAAAACTAACATATATTTTTTTTCAGGAATCCGCTCTCCAGAAACCTGAAACAAATCTTGAAAAAACTTGTTTAAGGCATCCATTCTCCCTAATCCTAAAAGAAAATTTGAATTAAGTTCTTGGAATACTAAAATAAATCTTATCCTCAAACTACATTTAAATCAATTTTTTGAAGTAACACTCTCACCTTTTTCATAAAACTAACATATTTTTTTTTTCAGGAATCCACTCTCCAGAAACCTAAAACTAATCTTAAAAAACTTCTTTCAGGCATCCAATCTTCCTAATCCTAAACGAAAATTTTAATTAACTTGTTGAAATAATTCAATCACATTTATCCTCAAACTACTTTTAAATCAATTTTTTCAAGTAACACTCTCACCTTTTTCATAGAACAAACATATTTTTTTTTCAGGAATCCACTCTCCAGAAACCTGAAACAAATCTTGAAAAAACTTGTTTAAGGCATCCATTCTCCCTAATCCTAATAGAAAATTTTAATTAACTTCTTGAAATACTAAAATAAATCTTATCCTCAAACTACATTTAAATCAATTTTTTGAAGTAACACTCTCACCTTTTTCATAAAACTAACATATATTTTTTTTCAGGAATCCGCTCTCCAGAAACCTGAAACAAATCTTGAAAAAACTTATTTAAGGCATCCATTCTCCCTAATCCTAAAAGAAAATTTTAATTAACTTCTTGAAATACTAAAATAAATCTTATCCTCAAACTACATTTAAATAAATTTTTTGAAGTAACACTCTTACCTTTTTCATAAAACTAACATATATTTTTTTTCAGGAATCCACTCTCCAGAAACCTAAAACTAATCTTAAAAAACTTCTTTCAGGCACCCAATCTTCCTAATCCTAAACGAAAATTTTAATTAACTTGTTGAAATTATTCAATCACATTTATCCTCAAACTACTTTTAAATCAATTTTTTCAAGTAACACTCTCACCTTTTTCATAGAACAAACATATTTTTTTTTCAGGAATCCACTCTCCAGAAACCTGAAACAAATCTTGAAAAAACTTGTTTAAGGCATCCATTCTCCCTAATCCTAAAAGAAAATGTTAATTAACTGCTTGAAATACTAAAAAAAATCTTATCCTCAAACTACATTTAAATCAATTTTTTGAAGTAACACTCTCACCTTTTTCATAAAACTAACATATATTTTTTTTCAGGAATCCACTCTCCACAAACCTAAAACTAATCTTAAAAAACTTATTTCAAGCATTCCAATCTTCCTAATACTAAACGAAAATTTTAATTAACTTGTTGAAATATTTCAATCACATTTATCCTCAAACTATGTTTAAATCAATTTTTTGAAGTAACACTCTCACCTTTTTCATAGAACAAACATATTTTTTTTTCAGGAATCCTCTCTCCAGAAACCTGAAACAAATCTTGAAAAAGCTTGTTAAAGGCATCCATTCTCCCTAATCCTAAAAGAACATTTTAATTAACCTTTTGAAATACTAAAAAAAATCTTATCCTCAAACTACATTTAAATCAATTTTTTGAAGTAACACTCTCACCTTTTTCATAAAACTAACATATATTTTTTTCAGGAATCCACTCTCCAGAAACCTAAAACTAATCTTAAAAAACTTATTTCAAGCATTCCAATCTTCCTAATCCTAAACGAAAATTTTAATTAACTTGTTGAAATAATTCAATCACATTTATCCTCAAACTACGTTTAAATCAATTTTTTGAAGTAACACTCTCACCTTTTTCTTAGAACAAACATATTTTTTTTTCAGGAATCCACTCTCCATAAACTTGAAACAAATCTTGAAAAAACTTGTTTAAGGCATCCATTCTCCCTAATCCTAAAAGAAAATTTTAATTAACTTCTTGAAATACTAAAATAAATCTTATCCTCAAACTACATTTAAATCAATTTTTTGAAGTAACACTCTCACCTTTTTCATAAAACTAAGATATATTTTTTTTCAGGAATCCACTCTCCAGAAACCTAAAACTAATCTTAAAAAACTTCTTTCAGGCATCCAATCTTCCTAATCCTAAACGAAAATTTTAATTAACTTGTTGAAATAATTCAATCACATTTATCCTCAAACTACTTTTAAATCAATTTTTTCAAGTAACACTCTCACCTTTTTCATAGAACAAACATATTTTTTTTTCAGGAATCCACTCTCCAGAAACCTGAAACAAATCTTGAAAAAACTTGTTTAAGGCATCCATTCTCCCTAATCCTAATAGAAAATTTTAATTAACTTCTTGAAATACTAAAATAAATCTTATCCTCAAACTACATTTAAATCAATTTTTTGAAGTAACACTCACCTTTTTCATAAAACTAACATATATTTTTTTTCAGGAATCCGCTCTCCAGAAACCTGAAACAAATCTTGAAAAAACTTGTTTAAGGCATCCATTCTCCCTAATCCTAAAAGAAAATTTGAATTAACTTCTTGAAATACTAAAATAAATCTTATCCTCAAACTACATTTAAATCAATTTTTTGAAGTAACACTCTCACCTTTTTCATAAAACTAAGATATATTTTTTTTCAGGAATCCACTCTCCAGAAACCTAAAACGAATCTTAAAAAACTTCTTTCAGGCATCCAATCTTCCTAATCCTAAACGAAAATTTTAATTAACTTGTTGAAATAATTCAATCACATTTATCCTCAAACTACTTTTAAATCAATTTTTTCAAGTAACAATCTCACCTTTTTCATAGAACAAACATATTTATTTTTCAGGAATCCACTCTCCAGAAACCTGAAACAAATCTTGAAAAAACTTGTTTCAGGCATCCATTCTCCCTAATCCTAAAAGAAAATTTTAATTAACTTCTTGAAATACTAAAATAAATCTTATCCTCAAACTACATTTAAATCAATTTTTTGAAGTAACACTCTCACCTTTTTCATAAAACTAACATATATTTTTTTTCAGGAATCCGCTCTCCAGAAACCTGAAACAAATCTTGAAAAAACTTATTTAAGGCATCCATTCTCCCTAATCCTAAAAGAAAATTTGAATTAACTTCTTGAAATACTAAAAATAAATCTTATCCTCAAACTACTTTTAAATCAATTTTTTGAAGTAACACTCTCACCTTTTTCATAAAACTAAGATATATTTTTTTTCAGGAATCCACTCTCCAGAAACCTAAAACTAATCTTAAAAAACTTCTTTCAGGCATCCAATCTTCCTAATCCTAAACGAAAATTTTAATTAACTTGTTGAAATAATTCAATCACATTTATCCTCAAACTACTTTTAAATCAATTTTTTCAAGTAACACTCTCACCTTTTTCATAGAACAAACATATTTTTTTTCAGGAATCCACTCTCCAGAAACCTGAAACAAATCTTGAAAGACTTGTTTCAGGCATCCATTCTCCCTAATCCTAAAAGAAAATTTTAATTAACTTCTTGAAATACTAAAAATAAATCTTATCCTCAAACTACTTTTAAATCAATTTTTTGAAGTAACACTCTCACCTTTTTCATAAAACTAACATATAGTTTTTTTTCAGGAATCCGCTCTCCAGAAACCTGAAACAAATCTTGAAAAAACTTGTTTAAGGCATCCATTCTCCCTAATCCTAAAAGAACATTTTAATTAACTTCTTGAAATACTAAAATAAATCTTATCCTCAAATTACATTTAAATCAATTTTTTGAAGTAACACTCTCACCTTTTTCATAAAACTAACATATATTTTTTTTCAGGAATCCGCTCTCCAGAAACCTGAAACAAATCTTGAAAAAACTTGTTTAAGGCATCCATTCTCCCTAATCCTAAAAGAAAATTTTAATTAACTTCTTGACATACTAAAAATAAATCTTATCCTCAAACTACTTTTAAATCAATTTTTTGAAGTAACACTCTCACCTTTTTCATAAAACTAACATATATTTTTTTCAGGAATCCGCTCTCCAGAAACCTGAAACAAATCTTGAAAAAACTTGTTTAAGGCATCCATTCTCCCTAATCCTAAAAGAAAATTTGAATTAACTTCTTGAAATACTAAAATAAATCTTATCCTCAAACTACATTTAAATCAATTTTTTGAAGTAACACTCTCACCTTTTTCATAAAACTAAGATATATTTTTTTCCAGGAATCCACTCTCCAGAAACCTAAAACTAATCTTAAAAAACTTCTTTCAGGCATCCAATCTTCCTAATCCTAAACGAAAATTTTAATTAACTTGTTGAAATAATTCAATCACATTTATCCTCAAACTACATTTAAATCAATTTGTTGAAGTAACACTCTCACCTTTTTCATAGAACAAACATATTTTTTTTTCAGGAATCCACTCTCCAGAAACCTGAAACAAATCTTGAAAAAACTTGTTTAAGGCATCCATTCTCCCTAATCCTAAAAGAAAATTTTAATTAACTTCTTGAAATACTAAAATAAATCTTATCCTCAAACTACATTTAAATCAATTTTTTGAAGTAACACTCTCACCTTTTTCATAAAACTAACATATATTTTTTTTCAGGAATCCACTCTCCAGAAACCTGAAACAAATCTTGAAAAAACTTGTTTAAGGCATCCATTCTCCCTAATCCTAAAAGAAAATTTTAATTAACTTCTTGAAATACTAAAAATAAATCTTATCCTCAAACTACTTTTAAAGCAATTTTTTGAAGTAACACTCTCACCTTTTTCATAAAACTAACATATAGTTTTTTTTCAGGAATCCGCTCTCCAGAAACCTGAAACAAATCTTGAAAAAATTTGTTTAAGGCATCCATTCTCCCTAATCCTAAAAGAAAATTTTAATTAACTTCTTGAAATACTAAAATAAATCTTATCCTCAAACTACATTTAAATCCATTTTTTGAAGTAACACTCTCACCTTTTTCATAAAACTAACATATATTTTTTTTCAGGAATCCACTCTCCAGAAACCTAAAACTAATCTTAAAAAACTTCTTTCAGGCATCCAATCTTCCTAATCCTAAACGAAAATTTTAATTAACTTGTTGAAATTATTCAATCACATTTATCCTCAAACTACTTTTAAATCAATTTTTTCAAGTAACACTCTCACCTTTTTCATAGAACAAACATATTTTTTTTTCAGGAATCCACTCTCCAGAAACCTGAAACAAATCTTGAAAAAACTTGTTTAAGGCATCCATTCTCCCTAATCCTAAAAGAAAATGTTAATTAACTGCTTGAAATACTAAAAAAAATCTTATCCTCAAACTACATTTAAATCAATTTTTTGAAGTAACACTCTCACCTTTTTCATAAAACTAACATATATTTTTTTTCAGGAATCCACTCTCCACAAACCTAAAACTAATCTTAAAAAACTTATTTCAAGCATTCCAATCTTCCTAATACTAAACGAAAATTTTAATTAACTTGTTGAAATATTTCAATCACATTTATCCTCAAACTACGTTTAAATCAATTTTTTGAAGTAACACTCTCACCTTTTTCATAGAACAAACATATTTTTTTTTCAGGAATCCTCTCTCCAGAAACCTGAAACAAATCTTGAAAAAACTTGTTAAAGGCATCCATTCTCCCTAATCCTAAAAGAACATTTTAATTAACTTTTTGAAATACTAAAAAAAATCTTATCCTCAAACTACATTTAAATCAATTTTTTGAAGTAACACTCTCACCTTTTTCATAAAACTAACATATATTTTTTTTCAGGAATCCACTCTCCAGAAACCTAAAACTAATCTTAAAAAACTTATTTCAAGCATTCCAATCTTCCTAATCCTAAACGAAAATTTTAATTAACTTGTTGAAATAATTCAATCACATTTATCCTCAAACTACGTTTAAATCAATTTTTTGAAGTAACACTCTCACCTTTTTCATAGAACAAACATATTTTTTTTTCAGGAATCCACTCTCCATAAACTTGAAACAAATCTTGAAAAAACTTGTTTAAGGCATCCATTCTCCCTAATCCTAAAAGAAAATTTTAATTAACTTTTTGAAATACTAAAAAAAATCTTATCCTCAAACTACATTTATATCAATTTTTTGAAGTAACACTCTCACCTTTTTCATAAACTAAGATATATTTTTTTTCAGGAATCCACTCTCCAGAAACCTAAAACTAATCTTAAAAAACTTCTTTCAGGCATCCAATCTTCCTAATCCTAAACGAAAATTTTAATTAACTTGTTGAAATAATTCAATCACATTTATCCTCAAACTACGTTTAAATCAATTTTTTGAAGTAACACTCTCACCTTTTTCATAAAACTAACATATATTTTTTTCAGGAATCCGCTCTCCAGAAACCTGAAACAAATCTTGAAAAAACTTGTTTAAGGCATCCATTCTCCCTAATCCTAAAAGAAAATTTGAATTAACTTCTTGAAATACTAAAATAAATCTTATCCTCAAACTACATTTAAATCAATTTTTTGAAGTAACACTCTCACCTTTTTCATAAAACTAAGATATATTTTTTTTCAGGAATCCACTCTCCAGAATCCTAAAACTAATCTTAAAAAGCTTCTTTCAGGCATCCAATCTTCCTAATCCTAAACGAAAATTTTAATTAACTTGTTGAAATAATTCAATCACATTTATCCTCAAACTACATTTAAATCAATTTTTTCAAGTAACACTCTCACCTTTTTCATAGAACAAACATATTTTTTTTTCAGGAATCCACTCTCCAGAAACCTGAAACAAATCTTGAAAAAACTTGTTTAAGGCATCCATTCTCCCTAATCCTAAAAGAAAATTTTAATTAACTTCTTGAAATACTAAAATAAATCTTATCCTCAAACTACATTTAAATCAATTTTTTGAAGTAACACTCTCACCTTCTTCATAAAACTAACATATATTTTTTTTCAGGAATCCGCTCTCCAGAAACCTGAAACAAATCTTGAAAAAACTTGTTTAAGGCATCCATTCTCCCTAATCCTAAAAGAAAATTTTAATTAACTTCTTGAAATACTAAAAATAAATCTTATCCTCAAACTACTTTTAAATCAATTTTTTGAAGTAACACTCTCACCTTTTTCATAAAACTAACATAGTTTTTTTTCAGGAATCCGCTCTCCAGAAACCTGAAACAAATCTTGAAAAAACTTGTTTAAGGCACCCATTCTCCCTAATCCTAAAAGAAAATTTTAATTAACTTCTTGAAATACTAAAATAAATCTTATCCTCAAACTACATTTAAATAAATTTTTTGAAGTAACACTCTTACCTTTTTCATAAAACTAACATATATTTTTTTTCAGGAATCCACTCTCCAGAAACCTAAAACTAATCTTAAAAAACTTCTTTCAGGCACCCAATCTTCCTAATCCTAAACGAAAATTTTAATTAACTTGTTGAAATTATTCAATCACATTTATCCTCAAACTACTTTTAAATCAATTTTTTCAAGTAACACTCTCACCTTTTTCATAGAACAAACATATTTTTTTTTCAGGAATCCACTCTCCAGAAACCTGAAACAAATCTTGAAAAAACTTGTTTAAGGCATCCATTCTCCCTAATCCTAAAAGAAAATGTTAATTAACTGCTTGAAATACTAAAACAAATCTTATCCTCAAACTACATTTAAATCAATTTTTTGAAGTAACACTCTCACCTTTTTCATAAAACTAACATATATTTTTTTTCAGGAATCCACTCTCCACAAACCTAAAACTAATCTTAAAAAACTTATTTCAAGCATTCCAATCTTCCTAATATTAAACGAAAATTTTAATTAACTTGTTGAAATATTTCAATCACATTTATCCTCAAACTACGTTTAAATCAATTTTTTGAAGTAACACTCTCACCTTTTTCATAGAACAAACATATTTTTTTTTCAGGAATCCTCTCTCCAGAAACCTGAAACAAATCTTGAAAAAGCTTGTTAAAGGCATCCATTCTCCCTAATCCTAAAAGAACATTTTAATTAACCTTTTGAAATACTAAAAAAAATCTTATCCTCAAACTACATTTAAATCAATTTTTTGAAGTAACACTCTCACCTTTTTCATAAAACTAACATATATTTTTTTCAGGAATCCACTCTCCAGAAACCTAAAACTAATCTTAAAAAACTTATTTCAAGCATTCCAATCTTCCTAATCCTAAACGAAAATTTTAATTAACTTGTTGAAATAATTCAATCACATTTATCCTCAAACTACGTTTAAATCAATTTTTTGAAGTAACACTCTCACCTTTTTCTTAGAACAAACATATTTTTTTTTCAGGAATCCACTCTCCATAAACTTGAAACAAATCTTGAAAAAACTTGTTTAAGGCATCCATTCTCCCTAATCCTAAAAGAAAATTTTAATTAACTTCTTGAAATACTAAAATAAATCTTATCCTCAAACTACATTTAAATCAATTTTTTGAAGTAACACTCTCACCTTTTTCATAAAACTAAGATATATTTTTTTTCAGGAATCCACTCTCCAGAAACCTAAAACTAATCTTAAAAAACTTCTTTCAGGCATCCAATCTTCCTAATCCTAAACGAAAATTTTAATTAACTTGTTGAAATAATTCAATCACATTTATCCTCAAACTACTTTTAAATCAATTTTTTCAAGTAACACTCTCACCTTTTTCATAGAACAAACATATTTTTTTTTCAGGAATCCACTCTCCAGAAACCTGAAACAAATCTTGAAAAAACTTGTTTAAGGCATCCATTCTCCCTAATCCTAATAGAAAATTTTAATTAACTTCTTGAAATACTAAAATAAATCTTATCCTCAAACTACATTTGAATCAATTTTTTGAAGTAACACTCACCTTTTTCATAAAACTAACATATATTTTTTTTCAGGAATCCGCTCTCCAGAAACCTGAAACAAATCTTGAAAAAACTTGTTTAAGGCATCCATTCTCCCTAATCCTAAAAGAAAATTTGAATTAACTTCTTGAAATACTAAAATAAATCTTATCCTCAAACTACATTTAAATCAATTTTTTGAAGTAACACTCTCACCTTTTTCATAAAACTAAGATATATTTTTTTTCAGGAATCCACTCTCCAGAAACCTAAAACGAATCTTAAAAAACTTCTTTCAGGCATCCAATCTTCCTAATCCTAAACGAAAATTTTAATTAACTTGTTGAAATAATTCAATCACATTTATCCTCAAACTACTTTTAAATCAATTTTTTCAAGTAACAATCTCACCTTTTTCATAGAACAAACATATTTTTTTTTCAGGAATCCACTCTCCAGAAACCTGAAACAAATCTTGAAAAAACTTGTTTCAGGCATCCATTCTCCCTAATCCTAAAAGAAAATTTTAATTAACTTCTTGAAATACTAAAATAAATCTTATCCTCAAACTACATTTAAATCAATTTTTTGAAGTAACACTCTCACCTTTTTCATAAAACTAACATATATTTTTTTTCAGGAATCCGCTCTCCAGAAACCTGAAACAAATCTTGAAAAAACTTATTTAAGGCATCCATTCTCCCTAATCCTAAAAGAAAATTTGAATTAACTTCTTGAAATACTAAAAATAAATCTTATCCTCAAACTACTTTTAAATCAATTTTTTGAAGTAACACTCTCACCTTTTTCATAAAACTAAGATATATTTTTTTTCAGGAATCCACTCTCCAGAAACCTAAAACTAATCTTAAAAAACTTCTTTCAGGCATCCAATCTTCCTAATCCTAAACGAAAATTTTAATTAACTTGTTGAAATAATTCAATCACATTTATCCTCAAACTACTTTTAAATCAATTTTTTCAAGTAACACTCTCACCTTTTTCATAGAACAAACATATTTTTTTTCAGGAATCCACTCTCCAGAAACCTGAAACAAATCTTGAAAGACTTGTTTCAGGCATCCATTCTCCCTAATCCTAAAAGAAAATTTTAATTAACTTCTTGAAATACTAAAAATAAATCTTATCCTCAAACTACTTTTAAATCAATTTTTTGAAGTAACACTCTCACCTTTTTCATAAAACTAACATATAGTTTTTTTTCAGGAATCCGCTCTCCAGAAACCTGAAACAAATCTTGAAAAAACTTGTTTAAGGCATCCATTCTCCCTAATCCTAAAAGAACATTTTAATTAACTTCTTGAAATACTAAAATAAATCTTATCCTCAAATTACATTTAAATCAATTTTTTGAAGTAACACTCTCACCTTTTTCATAAAACTAACATATATTTTTTTTCAGGAATCCGCTCTCCAGAAACCTGAAACAAATCTTGAAAAAACTTGTTTAAGGCATCCATTCTCCCTAATCCTAAAAGAAAATTTTAATTAACTTCTTGACATACTAAAAATAAATCTTATCCTCAAACTACTTTTAAATCAATTTTTTGAAGTAACACTCTCACCTTTTTCATAAAACTAACATATATTTTTTTCAGGAATCCGCTCTCCAGAAACCTGAAACAAATCTTGAAAAAACTTGTTTAAGGCATCCATTCTCCCTAATCCTAAAAGAAAATTTGAATTAACTTCTTGAAATACTAAAATAAATCTTATCCTCAAACTACATTTAAATCAATTTTTTGAAGTAACACTCTCACCTTTTTCATAAAACTAAGATATATTTTTTTCCAGGAATCCACTCTCCAGAAACCTAAAACTAATCTTAAAAAACTTCTTTCAGGCATCCAATCTTCCTAATCCTAAACGAAAATTTTAATTAACTTGTTGAAATAATTCAATCACATTTATCCTCAAACTACATTTAAATCAATTTGTTGAAGTAACACTCTCACCTTTTTCATAGAACAAACATATTTTTTTTTCAGGAATCCACTCTCCAGAAACCTGAAACAAATCTTGAAAAAACTTGTTTAAGGCATCCATTCTCCCTAATCCTAAAAGAAAATTTTAATTAACTTCTTGAAATACTAAAATAAATCTTATCCTCAAACTACATTTAAATCAATTTTTTGAAGTAACACTCTCACCTTTTTCATAAAACTAACATATATTTTTTTTCAGGAATCCACTCTCCAGAAACCTGAAACAAATCTTGAAAAAACTTGTTTAAGGCATCCATTCTCCCTAATCCTAAAAGAAAATTTTAATTAACTTCTTGAAATACTAAAAATAAATCTTATCCTCAAACTACTTTTAAAGCAATTTTTTGAAGTAACACTCTCACCTTTTTCATAAAACTAACATATAGTTTTTTTTCAGGAATCCGCTCTCCAGAAACCTGAAACAAATCTTGAAAAAACTTGTTTAAGGCATCCATTCTCCCTAATCCTAAAAGAAAATTTTAATTAACTTCTTGAAATACTAAAATAAATCTTATCCTCAAACTACATTTAAATCAATTTTTTGAAGTAACACTCTCACCTTTTTCATAAAACTAACATATATTTTTTTTCAGGAATCCACTCTCCAGAAACCTAAAACTAATCTTAAAAAACTTCTTTCAGGCATCCAATCTTCCTAATCCTAAACGAAAATTTTAATTAACTTGTTGAAATTATTCAATCACATTTATCCTCAAACTACTTTTAAATCAATTTTTTCAAGTAACACTCTCACCTTTTTCATAGAACAAACATATTTTTTTTTCAGGAATCCACTCTCCAGAAACCTGAAACAAATCTTGAAAAAACTTGTTTAAGGCATCCATTCTCCCTAATCCTAAAAGAAAATGTTAATTAACTGCTTGAAATACTAAAAAAAATCTTATCCTCAAACTACATTTAAATCAATTTTTTGAAGTAACACTCTCACCTTTTTCATAAAACTAACATATATTTTTTTTTTCAGGAATCCACTCTCCACAAACCTAAAACTAATCTTAAAAAACTTATTTCAAGCATTCCAATCTTCCTAATACTAAACGAAAATTTTAATTAACTTGTTGAAATATTTCAATCACATTTATCCTCAAACTACGTTTAAATCAATTTTTTGAAGTAACACTCTCACCTTTTTCATAGAACAAACATATTTTTTTTTCAGGAATCCTCTCTCCAGAAACCTGAAACAAATCTTGAAAAAACTTGTTAAAGGCATCCATTCTCCCTAATCCTAAAAGAACATTTTAATTAACTTTTTGAAATACTAAAAAAAATCTTATCCTCAAACTACATTTAAATCAATTTTTTGAAGTAACACTCTCACCTTTTTCATAAAACTAACATATATTTTTTTTCAGGAATCCACTCTCCAGAAACCTAAAACTAATCTTAAAAAACTTATTTCAAGCATTCCAATCTTCCTAATCCTAAACGAAAATTTTAATTAACTTGTTGAAATAATTCAATCACATTTATCCTCAAACTACGTTTAAATCAATTTTTTGAAGTAACACTCTCACCTTTTTCATAGAACAAACATATTTTTTTTTCAGGAATCCACTCTCCATAAACTTGAAACAAATCTTGAAAAAACTTGTTTAAGGCATCCATTCTCCCTAATCCTAAAAGAAAATTTTAATTAACTTCTTGAAATACTAAAATAAATCTTATCCTCAAACTACATTTATATCAATTTTTTGAAGTAACACTCTCACCTTTTTCATAAACTAAGATATATTTTTTTTCAGGAATCCACTCTCCAGAAACCTAAAACTAATCTTAAAAAACTTCTTTCAGGCATCCAATCTTCCTAATCCTAAACGAAAATTTTAATTAACTTGTTGAAATAATTCAATCACATTTATCCTCAAACTACTTATAAATCAATTTTTTGAAGTAACACTCTCACCTTTTTCATAAAACTAACATATATTTTTTTCAGGAATCCGCTCTCCAGAAACCTGAAACAAATCTTGAAAAAACTTGTTTAAGGCATCCATTCTCCCTAATCCTAAAAGAAAATTTGAATTAACTTCTTGAAATACTAAAATAAATCTTATCCTCAAACTACATTTAAATCAATTTTTTGAAGTAACACTCTCACCTTTTTCATAAAACTAAGATATATTTTTTTTCAGGAATCCACTCTCCAGAAACCTAAAACTAATCTTAAAAAGCTTCTTTCAGGCATCCAATCTTCCTAATCCTAAACGAAAATTTTAATTAACTTGTTGAAATAATTCAATCACATTTATCCTCAAACTACATTTAAATCAATTTTTTCAAGTAACACTCTCACCTTTTTCATAGAACAAACATATTTTTTTTTCAGGAATCCACTCTCCAGAAACCTGAAACAAATCTTGAAAAAACTTGTTTAAGGCATCCATTCTCCCTAATCCTAAAAGAAAATTTTAATTAACTTCTTGAAATACTAAAATAAATCTTATCCTCAAACTACATTTAAATCAATTTTTTGAAGTAACACTCTCACCTTCTTCATAAAACTAACATATATTTTTTTTCAGGAATCCGCTCTCCAGAAACCTGAAACAAATCTTGAAAAAACTTGTTTAAGGCATCCATTCTCCCTAATCCTAAAAGAAAATTTTAATTAACTTCTTGAAATACTAAAAATAAATCTTATCCTCAAACTACTTTTAAATCAATTTTTTGAAGTAACACTCTCACCTTTTTCATAAAACTAACATAGTTTTTTTTCAGGAATCCGCTCTCCAGAAACCTGAAACAAATCTTGAAAAAACTTGTTTAAGGCATCCATTCTCCCTAATCCTAAAAGAAAATTTTAATTAACTTCTTGAAATACTAAAATAAATCTTATCCTCAAACTACATTTAAATAAATTTTTTGAAGTAACACTCTTACCTTTTTCATAAAACTAACATATATTTTTTTTCAGGAATCCACTCTCCAGAAACCTAAAACTAATCTTAAAAAACTTCTTTCAGGCACCCAATCTTCCTAATCCTAAACGAAAATTTTAATTAACTTGTTGAAATTATTCAATCACATTTATCCTCAAACTACTTTTTAAATCAATTTTTTCAAGTAACACTCTCACCTTTTTCATAGAACAAACATATTTTTTTTTCAGGAATCCACTCTCCAGAAACCTGAAACAAATCTTGAAAAAACTTGTTTAAGGCATCCATTCTCCCTAATCCTAAAAGAAAATTTTAATTAACTTCTTGAAATACTAAAATAAATCTTATCCTCAAACTACATTTAAATCAATTTTTTGAAGTAACACTCTCACCTTTTTCATAAAACTAACATATATTTTTTTTCAGGAATCCACTCTCCAGAAACCTGAAACAAATCTTGAAAAAACTTGTTTAAGGCATCCATTCTCCCTAATCCTAAAAGAAAATTTTAATTAACTTCTTGAAATACTAAAAATAAATCTTATCCTCAAACTACTTTTAAAGCAATTTTTTGAAGTAACACTCTCACCTTTTTCATAAAACTAACATATAGTTTTTTTTCAGGAATCCGCTCTCCAGAAACCTGAAACAAATCTTGAAAAAACTTGTTTAAGGCATCCATTCTCCCTAATCCTAAAAGAAAATTTTAATTAACTTCTTGAAATACTAAAATAAATCTTATCCTCAAACTACATTTAAATCAATTTTTTGAAGTAACACTCTCACCTTTTTCATAAAACTAACATATATTTTTTTTCAGGAATCCACTCTCCAGAAACCTAAAACTAATCTTAAAAAACTTCTTTCAGGCATCCAATCTTCCTAATCCTAAACGAAAATTTTAATTAACTTGTTGAAATTATTCAATCACATTTATCCTCAAACTACTTTTAAATCAATTTTTTCAAGTAACACTCTCACCTTTTTCATAGAACAAACATATTTTTTTTTCAGGAATCCACTCTCCAGAAACCTGAAACAAATCTTGAAAAAACTTGTTTAAGGCATCCATTCTCCCTAATCCTAAAAGAAAATGTTAATTAACTGCTTGAAATACTAAAAAAAATCTTATCCTCAAACTACATTTAAATCAATTTTTTGAAGTAACACTCTCACCTTTTTCATAAAACTAACATATATTTTTTTTTCAGGAATCCACTCTCCACAAACCTAAAACTAATCTTAAAAAACTTATTTCAAGCATTCCAATCTTCCTAATACTAAACGAAAATTTTAATTAACTTGTTGAAATATTTTAATCACATTTATCCTCAAACTACGTTTAAATCAATTTTTTGAAGTAACACTCTCACCTTTTTCATAGAACAAACATATTTTTTTTTCAGGAATCCTCTCTCCAGAAACCTGAAACAAATCTTGAAAAAACTTGTTAAAGGCATCCATTCTCCCTAATCCTAAAAGAACATTTTAATTAACTTTTTGAAATACTAAAAAAAATCTTATCCTCAAACTACATTTAAATCAATTTTTTGAAGTAACACTCTCACCTTTTTCATAAAACTAACATATATTTTTTTTCAGGAATCCACTCTCCAGAAACCTAAAACTAATCTTAAAAAACTTATTTCAAGCATTCCAATCTTCCTAATCCTAAACGAAAATTTTAATTAACTTGTTGAAATAATTCAATCACATTTATCCTCAAACTACGTTTAAATCAATTTTTTGAAGTAACACTCTCACCTTTTTCATAGAACAAACATATTTTTTTTTCAGGAATCCACTCTCCATAAACTTGAAACAAATCTTGAAAAAACTTGTTTAAGGCATCCATTCTCCCTAATCCTAAAAGAAAATTTTAATTAACTTCTTGAAATACTAAAATAAATCTTATCCTCAAACTACATTTATATCAATTTTTTGAAGTAACACTCTCACCTTTTTCATAAACTAAGATATATTTTTTTTCAGGAATCCACTCTCCAGAAACCTAAAACTAATCTTAAAAAACTTCTTTCAGGCATCCAATCTTCCTAATCCTAAACGAAAATTTTAATTAACTTGTTGAAATAATTCAATCACATTTATCCTCAAACTACTTATAAATCAATTTTTTGAAGTAACACTCTCACCTTTTTCATAAAACTAACATATATTTTTTTCAGGAATCCGCTCTCCAGAAACCTGAAACAAATCTTGAAAAAACTTGTTTAAGGCATCCATTCTCCCTAATCCTAAAAGAAAATTTGAATTAACTTCTTGAAATACTAAAATAAATCTTATCCTCAAACTACATTTAAATCAATTTTTTGAAGTAACACTCTCACCTTTTTCATAAAACTAAGATATATTTTTTTTCAGGAATCCACTCTCCAGAAACCTAAAACTAATCTTAAAAAGCTTCTTTCAGGCATCCAATCTTCCTAATCCTAAACGAAAATTTTAATTAACTTGTTGAAATAATTCAATCACATTTATCCTCAAACTACATTTAAATCAATTTTTTCAAGTAACACTCTCACCTTTTTCATAGAACAAACATATTTTTTTTTCAGGAATCCACTCTCCAGAAACCTGAAACAAATCTTGAAAAAACTTGTTTAAGGCATCCATTCTCCCTAATCCTAAAAGAAAATTTTAATTAACTTCTTGAAATACTAAAATAAATCTTATCCTCAAACTACATTTAAATCAATTTTTTGAAGTAACACTCTCACCTTCTTCATAAAACTAACATATATTTTTTTTCAGGAATCCGCTCTCCAGAAACCTGAAACAAATCTTGAAAAAACTTGTTTAAGGCATCCATTCTCCCTAATCCTAAAAGAAAATTTTAATTAACTTCTTGAAATACTAAAAATAAATCTTATCCTCAAACTACTTTTAAATCAATTTTTTGAAGTAACACTCTCACCTTTTTCATAAAACTAACATAGTTTTTTTTCAGGAATCCGCTCTCCAGAAACCTGAAACAAATCTTGAAAAAACTTGTTTAAGGCATCCATTCTCCCTAATCCTAAAAGAAAATTTTAATTAACTTCTTGAAATACTAAAATAAATCTTATCCTCAAACTACATTTAAATAAATTTTTTGAAGTAACACTCTTACCTTTTTCATAAAACTAACATATATTTTTTTTCAGGAATCCACTCTCCAGAAACCTAAAACTAATCTTAAAAAACTTCTTTCAGGCACCCAATCTTCCTAATCCTAAACGAAAATTTTAATTAACTTGTTGAAATTATTCAATCACATTTATCCTCAAACTACTTTTAAATCAATTTTTTCAAGTGACACTCTCACCTTTTTCATAGAACAAACATATTTTTTTTTCAGGAATCCACTCTCCAGAAACCTGAAACAAATCTTGAAAAAACTTGTTTCAGGCATCCAGTCTCCCTAATCCTAAAAGAAAATTTTAATTAACTTCTTGAAATACTAAAATAAATCTTATCCTCAAACTACATTTAAATCAATTTTTTGAAGTAACACTCTCACCTTTTTCATAAAACTAACATATATTTTTTTTCAGGAATCCGCTCTCCAGAAACCTGAAACAAATCTTGAAAAAACTTATTTAAGGCATCCATTCTCCCTAATCCTAAAAGAAAATTTGAATTAACTTCTTGAAATACTAAAAATAAATCTTATCCTCAAACTACTTTTAAATCAATTTTTTGAAGTAACACTCTCACCTTTTTCATAAAACTAAGATATATTTTTTTTCAGGAATCCACTCTCCAGAAACCTAAAACTAATCTTAAAAAACTTCTTTCACGCATCCAATCTTCCTAATCCTAAACGAAAATTTTAATTAACTTATTGAAATAATTCAATCACATTTATCCTCAAACTACTTTTAAATCAATTTTTTCAAGTAACACTCTCACCTTTTTCATAGAACAAACATATTTTTTTTCAGGAATCCACTCTCCAGAAACCTGAAACAAATCTTGAAAGACTTGTTTCAGGCATCCATTCTCCCTAATCCTAAAAGAAAATTTTAATTAACTTCTTGAAATACTAAAAATAAATCTTATCCTCAAACTACTTTTAAATCAATTTTTTGAAGTAACACTCTCACCTTTTTCATAAAACTAACATATAGTTTTTTTTCAGGAATCCGCTCTCCAGAAACCTGAAACAAATCTTGAAAAAACTTGTTTCAGGCATCCATTCTCCCTAATCCTAAAAGAAAATTTTAATTAACTTCTTGAAATACTAAAATAAATCTTATCCTCAAATTACATTTAAATCAATTTTTTGAAGTAACTCTCTCACCTTTTTCATAAAACTAACATATATTTTTTTTCAGGAATCCGCTCTCCAGAAACCTGAAACAAATCTTGAAAAAACTTGTTTAAGGCATCCATTCTCCCTAATCCTAAAAGAAAATTTTTATTAACTTCTTGACATACTAAAAATAAATCTTATCCTCAAACTACTTTTAAATCAATTTTTTGAAGTAACACTCTCACCTTTTTCATAAAACTAACATATATTTTTTTCAGGAATCCGCTCTCCAGAAACCTGAAACAAATCTTGAAAAAACTTGTTTAAGGCATCCATTCTCCCTAATCCTAAAAGAAAATTTGAATTAACTTCTTGAAATACAAAAATAAATCTTATCCTCAAACTACATTTAAATCAATTTTTTGAAGTAACACTCTCACCTTTTTCATAAAACTAAGATATATTTTTTTCCAGGAATCCACTCTCCAGAAACCTAAAACTAATCTTAAAAAACTTCTTTCAGGCATCCAATCTTCCTAATCCTAAACGAAAATTTTAATTAACTTGTTGAAATAATTCAATCACATTTATCCTCAAACTACATTTAAATCAATTTGTTGAAGTAACACTCTCACCTTTTTCATAGAACAAACATATTTTTTTTTCAGGAATCCACTCTCCAGAAACCTGAAACAAATCTTGAAAAAACTTGTTTAAGGCATCCATTCTCCCTAATCCTAAAAGAAAATTTTAATTAACTTCTTGAAATACTAAAATAAATCTTATCCTCAAACTACATTTAAATCAATTTTTTGAAGTAACACTCTCACCTTTTTCATAAAACTAACATATATTTTTTTTCAGGAATCCACTCTCCAGAAACCTGAAACAAATCTTGAAAAAACTTGTTTAAGGCATCCATTCTCCCTAATCCTAAAAGAAAATTTTAATTAACTTCTTGAAATACTAAAAATAAATCTTATCCTCAAACTACTTTTAAAGCAATTTTTTGAAGTAACACTCTCACCTTTTTCATAAAACTAACATATAGTTTTTTTTCAGGAATCCGCTCTCCAGAAACCTGAAACAAATCTTGAAAAAACTTGTTTAAGGCATCCATTCTCCCTAATCCTAAAAGAAAATTTTAATTAACTTCTTGAAATACTAAAATAAATCTTATCCTCAAACTACATTTAAATCAATTTTTTGAAGTAACACTCTCACCTTTTTCATAAAACTAACATATATTTTTTTTCAGGAATCCACTCTCCAGAAACCTAAAACTAATCTTAAAAAACTTCTTTCAGGCATCCAATCTTCCTAATCCTAAACGAAAATTTTAATTAACTTGTTGAAATTATTCAATCACATTTATCCTCAAACTACTTTTAAATCAATGTTTTCAAGTAACACTCTCACCTTTTTCATAGAACAAACATATTTTTTTTTCAGGAATCCACTCTCCAGAAACCTGAAACAAATCTTGAAAAAACTTGTTTAAGGCATCCATTCTCCCTAATCCTAAAAGAAAATGTTAATTAACTGCTTGAAATACTAAAAAAAATCTTATCCTCCAACTACATTTAAATCAATTTTTTGAAGTAACACTCTCACCTTTTTCATAAAACTAACATATATTTTTTTTCAGGAATCCACTCTCCACAAACCTAAAACTAATCTTAAAAAACTTATTTCAAGCATTCCAATCTTCCTAATACTAAACGAAAATTTTAATTAACTTGTTGAAATATTTCAATCACATTTATCCTCAAACTACGTTTAAATCAATTTTTTGAAGTAACACTCTCACCTTTTTCATAGAACAAACATATTTTTTTTTCAGGAATCCTCTCTCCAGAAACCTGAAACAAATCTTGTTAAAGGCATCCATTCTCCCTAATCCTAAAAGAACATTTTAATTAACTTTTTGAAATACTGAAAAAAATCTTATCCTCAAACTACATTTAAATCAATTTTTTGAAGTAACACTCTCACCTTTTTCATAAACTAAGATATATTTTTTTTCAGGAATCCACTCTCCAGAAACCTAAAACTAATCTTAAAAAACTTCTTTCAGGCATCCAATCTTCCTAATCCTAAACGAAAATTTTAATTAACTTGTTGAAATAATTCAATCACATTTATCCTCAAACTACTTATAAATCAATTTTTTGAAGTAACACTCTCACCTTTTTCATAAAACTAACATATATTTTTTTCAGGAATCCGCTCTCCAGAAACCTGAAACAAATCTTGAAAAAACTTGTTTAAGGCATCCATTCTCCCTAATCCTAAAAGAAAATTTGAATTAACTTCTTGAAATACTAAAATAAATCTTATCCTCAAACTACATTTAAATCAATTTTTTGAAGTAACACTCTCACCTTTTTCATAAAACTAAGATATATTTTTTTTCAGGAATCCACTCTCCAGAAACCTAAAACTAATCTTAAAAAACTTCTTTCACGCATCCAATCTTCCTAATCCTAAACGAAAATTTTAATTAACTTATTGAAATAATTCAATCACATTTATCCTCAAACTACTTTTAAATCAATTTTTTCAAGTAACACTCTCACCTTTTTCATAGAACAAACATATTTTTTTTTCAGGAATCCACTCTCCAGAAACCTGAAACAAATCTTGAAAAAACTTGTTTCAGGCATCCAGTCTCCCTAATCCTAAAAGAAAATTTTAATTAACTTCTTGAAATACTAAAATAAATCTTATCCTCAAACTACATTTAAATCAATTTTTTGAAGTAACACTCTCACCTTTTTCATAAAACTAACATATATTTTTTTTCAGGAATCCGCTCTCCAGAAACCTGAAACAAATCTTGAAAAAACTTATTTAAGGCATCCATTCTCCCTAATCCTAAAAGAAAATTTGAATTAACTTCTTGAAATACTAAAAATAAATCTTATCCTCAAACTACTTTTAAATCAATTTTTTGAAGTAACACTCTCACCTTTTTCATAAAACTAAGATATATTTTTTTTCAGGAATCCACTCTCCAGAAACCTAAAACTAATCTTAAAAAACTTCTTTCACGCATCCAATCTTCCTAATCCTAAACGAAAATTTTAATTAACTTATTGAAATAATTCAATCACATTTATCCTCAAACTACTTTTAAATCAATTTTTTCAAGTAACACTCTCACCTTTTTCATAGAACAAACATATTTTTTTTCAGGAATCCACTCTCCAGAAACCTGAAACAAATCTTGAAAGACTTGTTTCAGGCATCCATTCTCCCTAATCCTAAAAGAAAATTTTAATTAACTTCTTGAAATACTAAAAATAAATCTTATCCTCAAACTACTTTTAAATCAATTTTTTGAAGTAACACTCTCACCTTTTTCATAAAACTAACATATAGTTTTTTTTCAGGAATCCGCTCTCCAGAAACCTGAAACAAATCTTGAAAAAACTTGTTTCAGGCATCCATTCTCCCTAATCCTAAAAGAAAATTTTAATTAACTTCTTGAAATACTAAAATAAATCTTATCCTCAAATTACATTTAAATCAATTTTTTGAAGTAACTCTCTCACCTTTTTCATAAAACTAACATATATTTTTTTTCAGGAATCCGCTCTCCAGAAACCTGAAACAAATCTTGAAAAAACTTGTTTAAGGCATCCATTCTCCCTAATCCTAAAAGAAAATTTTTATTAACTTCTTGACATACTAAAAATAAATCTTATCCTCAAACTACTTTTAAATCAATTTTTTGAAGTAACACTCTCACCTTTTTCATAAAACTAACATATATTTTTTTCAGGAATCCGCTCTCCAGAAACCTGAAACAAATCTTGAAAAAACTTGTTTAAGGCATCCATTCTCCCTAATCCTAAAAGAAAATTTGAATTAACTTCTTGAAATACAAAAATAAATCTTATCCTCAAACTACATTTAAATCAATTTTTTGAAGTAACACTCTCACCTTTTTCATAAAACTAAGATATATTTTTTTCCAGGAATCCACTCTCCAGAAACCTAAAACTAATCTTAAAAAACTTCTTTCAGGCATCCAATCTTCCTAATCCTAAACGAAAATTTTAATTAACTTGTTGAAATAATTCAATCACATTTATCCTCAAACTACATTTAAATCAATTTGTTGAAGTAACACTCTCACCTTTTTCATAGAACAAACATATTTTTTTTTCAGGAATCCACTCTCCAGAAACCTGAAACAAATCTTGAAAAAACTTGTTTAAGGCATCCATTCTCCCTAATCCTAAAAGAAAATTTTAATTAACTTCTTGAAATACTAAAATAAATCTTATCCTCAAACTACATTTAAATCAATTTTTTGAAGTAACACTCTCACCTTTTTCATAAAACTAACATATATTTTTTTTCAGGAATCCACTCTCCAGAAACCTGAAACAAATCTTGAAAAAACTTGTTTAAGGCATCCATTCTCCCTAATCCTAAAAGAAAATTTTAATTAACTTCTTGAAATACTAAAAATAAATCTTATCCTCAAACTACTTTTAAAGCAATTTTTTGAAGTAACACTCTCACCTTTTTCATAAAACTAACATATAGTTTTTTTTCAGGAATCCGCTCTCCAGAAACCTGAAACAAATCTTGAAAAAACTTGTTTAAGGCATCCATTCTCCCTAATCCTAAAAGAAAATTTTAATTAACTTCTTGAAATACTAAAATAAATCTTATCCTCAAACTACATTTAAATCAATTTTTTGAAGTAACACTCTCACCTTTTTCATAAAACTAACATATATTTTTTTTCAGGAATCCACTCTCCAGAAACCTAAAACTAATCTTAAAAAACTTCTTTCAGGCATCCAATCTTCCTAATCCTAAACGAAAATTTTAATTAACTTGTTGAAATTATTCAATCACATTTATCCTCAAACTACTTTTAAATCAATGTTTTCAAGTAACACTCTCACCTTTTTCATAGAACAAACATATTTTTTTTTCAGGAATCCACTCTCCAGAAACCTGAAACAAATCTTGAAAAAACTTGTTTAAGGCATCCATTCTCCCTAATCCTAAAAGAAAATGTTAATTAACTGCTTGAAATACTAAAAAAAATCTTATCCTCAAACTACATTTAAATCAATTTTTTGAAGTAACACTCTCACCTTTTTCATAAAACTAACATATATTTTTTTTCAGGAATCCACTCTCCACAAACCTAAAACTAATCTTAAAAAACTTATTTCAAGCATTCCAATCTTCCTAATACTAAACGAAAATTTTAATTAACTTGTTGAAATATTTCAATCACATTTATCCTCAAACTACGTTTAAATCAATTTTTTGAAGTAACACTCTCACCTTTTTCATAGAACAAACATATTTTTTTTTCAGGAATCCTCTCTCCAGAAACCTGAAACAAATCTTGTTAAAGGCATCCATTCTCCCTAATCCTAAAAGAACATTTTAATTAACTTTTTGAAATACTGAAAAAAATCTTATCCTCAAACTACATTTAAATCAATTTTTTGAAGTAACACTCTCACCTTTTTCATAAACTAAGATATATTTTTTTTCAGGAATCCACTCTCCAGAAACCTAAAACTAATCTTAAAAAACTTCTTTCAGGCATCCAATCTTCCTAATCCTAAACGAAAATTTTAATTAACTTGTTGAAATAATTCAATCACATTTATCCTCAAACTACTTATAAATCAATTTTTTGAAGTAACACTCTCACCTTTTTCATTAAACTAACATATATTTTTTTCAGGAATCCGCTCTCCAGAAACCTGAAACAAATCTTGAAAAAACTTGTTTAAGGCATCCATTCTCCCTAATCCTAAAAGAAAATTTGAATTAACTTCTTGAAATACTAAAATAAATCTTATCCTCAAACTACATTTAAATCAATTTTTTGAAGTAACACTCTCACCTTTTTCATAAAACTAAGATATATTTTTTTTCAGGAATCCACTCTCCAGAAACCTAAAACTAATCTTAAAAAACTTCTTTCAGGCATCCAATCTTCCTAATCCTAAACGAAAATTTTAATTAACTTGTTGAAATAATTCAATCACATTTATCCTCAAACTACTTTTAAATCAATTTTTTCAAGTAACACTCTCACCTTTTTCATAGAACAAACATATTTTTTTTTCAGGAATCCACTCTCCAGAAACCTGAAACAAATCTTGAAAAAACCTGTTTAAGGCATCCATTCTCCCTAATCCTAATAGAACATTTTAATTAACTTCTTGAAATACTAAAATAAAGCTTATCCTCAAACTACATTTAAATCAATTTTTTGAAGTAACACTCTCACCTTTTTCATAAAACTAAGATATATTTTTTTCCAGGAATCCACTCTCCAGAAACCTAAAACTAATCTTAAAAAGCTTCTTTCAGGCATCCAATCTTCCTAATCCTAAACGAAAATTTTAATTAACTTGTTGAAATAATTCAATCACATTTATCCTCAAACTACATTTAAATCAATTTTTTCAAGTAACACTCTCACCTTTTTCATAGAACAAACATATTTTTTTTTCAGGAATCCACTCTCCAGAAACCTGAAACAAATCTTGAAAAAACTTGTTTAAGGCATCCATTCTCCCTAATCCTAAAAGAAAATTTTAATTAACTTCTTGAAATACTAAAATAAATCTTATCCTCAAACTACATTTAAATCAATTTTTTGAAGTAACACTCTCACCTTCTTCATAAAACTAACATATATTTTTTTTCAGGAATCCGCTCTCCAGAAACCTGAAACAAATCTTGAAAAAACTTGTTTAAGGCATCCATTCTCCCTAATCCTAAAAGAAAATTTTAATTAACTTCTTGAAATACTAAAAATAAATCTTATCCTCAAACTACTTTTAAATCAATTTTTTGAAGTAACACTCTCACCTTTTTCATAAAACTAACATAGTTTTTTTTCAGGAATCCGCTCTCCAGAAACCTGAAACAAATCTTGAAAAAACTTGTTTAAGGCATCCATTCTCCCTAATCCTAAAAGAAAATTTTAATTAACTTCTTGAAATACTAAAATAAATCTTATCCTCAAACTACATTTAAATAAATTTTTTGAAGTAACACTCTCACCTTTTTCATAAAACTAACATATATTTTTTTCCAGGAATCCACTCTCCAGAAACCTAAAACTAATCTTAAAAAGCTTCTTTCAGGCATCCAATCTTCCTAATCCTAAACGAAAATTTTAATTAACTTGTTGAAATAATTCAATCACATTTATCCTCAAACTACATTTAAATCAATTTTTTCAAGTAACACTCTCACCTTTTTCATAGAACAAACATATTTTTTTTTCAGGAATCCACTCTCCAGAAACCTGAAACAAATCTTGAAAAAACTTGTTTAAGGCATCCATTCTCCCTAATCCTAAAAGAAAATTTTAATTAACTTCTTGAAATACTAAAATAAATCTTATCCTCAAACTACATTTAAATCAATTTTTTGAAGTAACACTCTCACCTTCTTCATAAAACTAACATATATTTTTTTTCAGGAATCCGCTCTCCAGAAACCTGAAACAAATCTTGAAAAAACTTGTTTAAGGCATCCATTCTCCCTAATCCTAAAAGAAAATTTTAATTAACTTCTTGAAATACTAAAAATAAATCTTATCCTCAAACTACTTTTAAATCAATTTTTTGAAGTAACACTCTCACCTTTTTCATAAAACTAACATAGTTTTTTTTCAGGAATCCGCTCTCCAGAAACCTGAAACAAATCTTGAAAAAACTTGTTTAAGGCATCCATTCTCCCTAATCCTAAAAGAAAATTTTAATTAACTTCTTGAAATACTAAAATAAATCTTATCCTCAAACTACATTTAAATAAATTTTTTGAAGTAACACTCTTACCTTTTTCATAAAACTAACATATATTTTTTTTCAGGAATCCACTCTCCAGAAACCTAAAACTAATCTTAAAAAACTTCTTTCAGGCACCCAATCTTCCTAATCCTAAACGAAAATTTTAATTAACTTGTTGAAATTATTCAATCACATTTATCCTCAAAATACTTTTAAATCAATTTTTTCAAGTAACACTCTCACCTTTTTCATAGAACAAACATATTTTTTTTTCAGGAATCCACTCTCCAGAAACCTGAAACAAATCTTGAAAAAACTTGTTTAAGGCATCCATTCTCCCTAATCCTAAAAGAAAATGTTAATTAACTGCTTGAAATACTAAAAAAAATCTTATCCTCAAACTACATTTAAATCAATTTTTTGAAGTAACACTCTCACCTTTTTCATAAAACTAACATATATTTTTTTTCAGGAATCCACTCTCCACAAACCTAAAACTAATCTTAAAAAACTTATTTCAAGCATTCCAATCTTCCTAATACTAAACGAAAATTTTAATTAACTTGTTGAAATATTTCAATCACATTTATCCTCAAACTATGTTTAAATCAATTTTTTGAAGTAACACTCTCACCTTTTTCATAGAACAAACATATTTTTTTTTCAGGAATCCTCTCTCCAGAAACCTGAAACAAATCTTGAAAAAGCTTGTTAAAGGCATCCATTCTCCCTAATCCTAAAAGAACATTTTAATTAACCTTTTGAAATACTAAAAAAAATCTTATCCTCAAACTACATTTAAATCAATTTTTTGAAGTAACACTCTCACCTTTTTCATAAAACTAACATATATTTTTTTCAGGAATCCACTCTCCAGAAACCTAAAACTAATCTTAAAAAACTTATTTCAAGCATTCCAATCTTCCTAATCCTAAACGAAAATTTTAATTAACTTGTTGAAATAATTCAATCACATTTATCCTCAAACTACGTTTAAATCAATTTTTTGAAGTAACACTCTCACCTTTTTCTTAGAACAAACATATTTTTTTTTCAGGAATCCACTCTCCATAAACTTGAAACAAATCTTGAAAAAACTTGTTTAAGGCATCCATTCTCCCTAATCCTAAAAGAAAATTTTAATTAACTTCTTGAAATACTAAAATAAATCTTATCCTCAAACTACATTTAAATCAATTTTTTGAAGTAACACTCTCACCTTTTTCATAAAACTAAGATATATATTTTTTCAGGAATCCACTCTCCAGAAACCTAAAACTAATCTTAAAAAACTTCTTTCAGGCATCCAATCTTCCTAATCCTAAACGAAAATTTTAATTAACTTGTTGAAATAATTCAATCACATTTATCCTCAAACTACTTTTAAATCAATTTTTTCAAGTAACACTCTCACCTTTTTCATAGAACAAACATATTTTTTTTTCAGGAATCCACTCTCCAGAAACCTGAAACAAATCTTGAAAAAACTTGTTTAAGGCATCCATTCTCCCTAATCCTAATAGAAAATTTTAATTAACTTCTTGAAATACTAAAATAAATCTTATCCTCAAACTACATTTAAATCAATTTTTTGAAGTAACACTCACCTTTTTCATAAAACTAACATATATTTTTTTTCAGGAATCCGCTCTCCAGAAACCTGAAACAAATCTTGAAAAAACTTGTTTAAGGCATCCATTCTCCCTAATCCTAAAAGAAAATTTGAATTAACTTCTTGAAATACTAAAATAAATCTTATCCTCAAACTACATTTAAATCAATTTTTTGAAGTAACACTCTCACCTTTTTCATAAAACTAAGATATATTTTTTTTCAGGAATCCACTCTCCAGAAACCTAAAACTAATCTTAAAAAACTTCTTTCAGGCATCCAATCTTCCTAATCCTAAACGAAAATTTTAATTAACTTGTTGAAATAATTCAATCACATTTATCCTCAAACTACTTTTAAATCAATTTTTTCAAGTAACACTCTCACCTTTTTCATAGAACAAACATATTTTTTTTTCAGGAATCCACTCTCCAGAAACCTGAAACAAATCTTGAAAAAACCTGTTTAAGGCATCCATTCTCCCTAATCCTAATAGAACATTTTAATTAACTTCTTGAAATACTAAAATAAATCTTATCCTCAAACTACATTTAAATCAATTTTTTGAAGTAACACTCTCACCTTTTTCATAAAACTAAGATATATTTTTTTCCAGGAATCCACTCTCCAGAAACCTAAAACTAATCTTAAAAAGCTTCTTTCAGGCATCCAATCTTCCTAATCCTAAACGAAAATTTTAATTAACTTGTTGAAATAATTCAATCACATTTATCCTCAAACTACATTTAAATCAATTTTTTCAAGTAACACTCTCACCTTTTTCATAGAACAAACATATTTTTTTTTCAGGAATCCACTCTCCAGAAACCTGAAACAAATCTTGAAAAAACTTGTTTAAGGCATCCATTCTCCCTAATCCTAAAAGAAAATTTTAATTAACTTCTTGAAATACTAAAATAAATCTTATCCTCAAACTACATTTAAATCAATTTTTTGAAGTAACACTCTCACCTTCTTCATAAAACTAACATATATTTTTTTTCAGGAATCCGCTCTCCAGAAACCTGAAACAAATCTTGAAAAAACTTGTTTAAGGCATCCATTCTCCCTAATCCTAAAAGAAAATTTTAATTAACTTCTTGAAATACTAAAAATAAATCTTATCCTCAAACTACTTTTAAATCAATTTTTTGAAGTAACACTCTCACCTTTTTCATAAAACTAACATAGTTTTTTTTCAGGAATCCGCTCTCCAGAAACCTGAAACAAATCTTGAAAAAACTTGTTTAAGGCATCCATTCTCCCTAATCCTAAAAGAAAATTTTAATTAACTTCTTGAAATACTAAAATAAATCTTATCCTCAAACTACATTTAAATAAATTTTTTGAAGTAACACTCTCACCTTTTTCATAAAACTAACATATATTTTTTTCCAGGAATCCACTCTCCAGAAACCTAAAACTAATCTTAAAAAGCTTCTTTCAGGCATCCAATCTTCCTAATCCTAAACGAAAATTTTAATTAACTTGTTGAAATAATTCAATCACATTTATCCTCAAACTACATTTAAATCAATTTTTTCAAGTAACACTCTCACCTTTTTCATAGAACAAACATATTTTTTTTTCAGGAATCCACTCTCCAGAAACCTGAAACAAATCTTGAAAAAACTTGTTTAAGGCATCCATTCTCCCTAATCCTAAAAGAAAATTTTAATTAACTTCTTGAAATACTAAAATAAATCTTATCCTCAAACTACATTTAAATCAATTTTTTGAAGTAACACTCTCACCTTCTTCATAAAACTAACATATATTTTTTTTCAGGAATCCGCTCTCCAGAAACCTGAAACAAATCTTGAAAAAACTTGTTTAAGGCATCCATTCTCCCTAATCCTAAAAGAAAATTTTAATTAACTTCTTGAAATACTAAAAATAAATCTTATCCTCAAACTACTTTTAAATCAATTTTTTGAAGTAACACTCTCACCTTTTTCATAAAACTAACATAGTTTTTTTTCAGGAATCCGCTCTCCAGAAACCTGAAACAAATCTTGAAAAAACTTGTTTAAGGCATCCATTCTCCCTAATCCTAAAAGAAAATTTTAATTAACTTCTTGAAATACTAAAATAAATCTTATCCTCAAACTACATTTAAATAAATTTTTTGAAGTAACACTCTTACCTTTTTCATAAAACTAACATATATTTTTTTTCAGGAATCCACTCTCCAGAAACCTAAAACTAATCTTAAAAAACTTCTTTCAGGCACCCAATCTTCCTAATCCTAAACGAAAATTTTAATTAACTTGTTGAAATTATTCAATCACATTTATCCTCAAAATACTTTTAAATCAATTTTTTCAAGTAACACTCTCACCTTTTTCATAGAACAAACATATTTTTTTTTCAGGAATCCACTCTCCAGAAACCTGAAACAAATCTTGAAAAAACTTGTTTAAGGCATCCATTCTCCCTAATCCTAAAAGAAAATGTTAATTAACTGCTTGAAATACTAAAAAAAATCTTATCCTCAAACTACATTTAAATCAATTTTTTGAAGTAACACTCTCACCTTTTTCATAAAACTAACATATATTTTTTTTCAGGAATCCACTCTCCACAAACCTAAAACTAATCTTAAAAAACTTATTTCAAGCATTCCAATCTTCCTAATACTAAACGAAAATTTTAATTAACTTGTTGAAATATTTCAATCACATTTATCCTCAAACTATGTTTAAATCAATTTTTTGAAGTAACACTCTCACCTTTTTCATAGAACAAACATATTTTTTTTTCAGGAATCCTCTCTCCAGAAACCTGAAACAAATCTTGAAAAAGCTTGTTAAAGGCATCCATTCTCCCTAATCCTAAAAGAACATTTTAATTAACCTTTTGAAATACTAAAAAAAATCTTATCCTCAAACTACATTTAAATCAATTTTTTGAAGTAACACTCTCACCTTTTTCATAAAACTAACATATATTTTTTTCAGGAATCCACTCTCCAGAAACCTAAAACTAATCTTAAAAAACTTATTTCAAGCATTCCAATCTTCCTAATCCTAAACGAAAATTTTAATTAACTTGTTGAAATAATTCAATCACATTTATCCTCAAACTACGTTTAAATCAATTTTTTGAAGTAACACTCTCACCTTTTTCTTAGAACAAACATATTTTTTTTTCAGGAATCCACTCTCCATAAACTTGAAACAAATCTTGAAAAAACTTGTTTAAGGCATCCATTCTCCCTAATCCTAAAAGAAAATTTTAATTAACTTCTTGAAATACTAAAATAAATCTTATCCTCAAACTACATTTAAATCAATTTTTTGAAGTAACACTCTCACCTTTTTCATAAAACTAAGATATATATTTTTTCAGGAATCCACTCTCCAGAAACCTAAAACTAATCTTAAAAAACTTCTTTCAGGCATCCAATCTTCCTAATCCTAAACGAAAATTTTAATTAACTTGTTGAAATAATTCAATCACATTTATCCTCAAACTACTTTTAAATCAATTTTTTCAAGTAACACTCTCACCTTTTTCATAGAACAAACATATTTTTTTTTCAGGAATCCACTCTCCAGAAACCTGAAACAAATCTTGAAAAAACTTGTTTAAGGCATCCATTCTCCCTAATCCTAATAGAAAATTTTAATTAACTTCTTGAAATACTAAAATAAATCTTATCCTCAAACTACATTTAAATCAATTTTTTGAAGTAACACTCACCTTTTTCATAAAACTAACATATATTTTTTTTCAGGAATCCGCTCTCCAGAAACCTGAAACAAATCTTGAAAAAACTTGTTTAAGGCATCCATTCTCCCTAATCCTAAAAGAAAATTTGAATTAACTTCTTGAAATACTAAAATAAATCTTATCCTCAAACTACATTTAAATCAATTTTTTGAAGTAACACTCTCACCTTTTTCATAAAACTAAGATATATTTTTTTTCAGGAATCCACTCTCCAGAAACCTAAAACGAATCTTAAAAAACTTCTTTCAGGCATCCAATCTTCCTAATCCTAAACGAAAATTTTAATTAACTTGTTGAAATAATTCAATCACATTTATCCTCAAACTACTTTTAAATCAATTTTTTCAAGTAACAATCTCACCTTTTTCATAGAACAAACATATTTTTTTTTCAGGAATCCACTCTCCAGAAACCTGAAACAAATCTTGAAAAAACTTGTTTCAGGCATCCATTCTCCCTAATCCTAAAAGAAAATTTTAATTAACTTCTTGAAATACTAAAATAAATCTTATCCTCAAACTACATTTAAATCAATTTTTTGAAGTAACACTCTCACCTTTTTCATAAAACTAACATATATTTTTTTTCAGGAATCCGCTCTCCAGAAACCTGAAACAAATCTTGAAAAAACTTATTTAAGGCATCCATTCTCCCTAATCCTAAAAGAAAATTTGAATTAACTTCTTGAAATACTAAAAATAAATCTTATCCTCAAACTACTTTTAAATCAATTTTTTGAAGTAACACTCTCACCTTTTTCATAAAACTAAGATATATTTTTTTTCAGGAATCCACTCTCCAGAAACCTAAAACTAATCTTAAAAAACTTCTTTCAGGCATCCAATCTTCCTAATCCTAAACGAAAATTTTAATTAACTTGTTGAAATAATTCAATCACATTTATCCTCAAACTACTTTTAAATCAATTTTTTCAAGTAACACTCTCACCTTTTTCATAGAACAAACATATTTTTTTTCAGGAATCCACTCTCCAGAAACCTGAAACAAATCTTGAAAGACTTGTTTCAGGCATCCATTCTCCCTAATCCTAAAAGAAAATTTTAATTAACTTCTTGAAATACTAAAAATAAATCTTATCCTCAAACTACTTTTAAATCATTTTTTTGAAGTAACACTCTCACCTTTTTCATAAAACTAACATATAGTTTTTTTTCAGGAATCCGCTCTCCAGAAACCTGAAACAAATCTTGAAAAAACTTGTTTAAGGCATCCATTCTCCCTAATCCTAAAAGAACATTTTAATTAACTTCTTGAAATACTAAAATAAATCTTATCCTCAAATTACATTTAAATCAATTTTTTGAAGTAACACTCTCACCTTTTTCATAAAACTAACATATATTTTTTTTCAGGAATCCGCTCTCCAGAAACCTGAAACAAATCTTGAAAAAACTTGTTTAAGGCATCCATTCTCCCTAATCCTAAAAGAAAATTTTAATTAACTTCTTGACATACTAAACATAAATCTTATCCTCAAACTACTTTTAAATCAATTTTTTGAAGTAACACTCTCACCTTTTTCATAAAACTAACATATATTTTTTTCAGGAATCCGCTCTCCAGAAACCTGAAACAAATCTTGAAAAAACTTGTTTAAGGCATCCATTCTCCCTAATCCTAAAAGAAAATTTGAATTAACTTCTTGAAATACTAAAATAAATCTTATCCTCAAACTACATTTAAATCAATTTTTTGAAGTAACACTCTCACCTTTTTCATAAAACTAAGATATATTTTTTTTCAGGAATCCACTCTCCAGAAACCTAAAACTAATCTTAAAAAACTTCTTTCACGCATCCAATCTTCCTAATCCTAAACGAAAATTTTAATTAACTTATTGAAATAATTCAATCACATTTATCCTCAAACTACTTTTAAATCAATTTTTTCAAGTAACACTCTCACCTTTTTCATAGAACAAACATATTTTTTTTTCAGGAATCCACTCTCCAGAAACCTGAAACAAATCTTGAAAAAACTTGTTTCAGGCATCCAGTCTCCCTAATCCTAAAAGAAAATTTTAATTAACTTCTTGAAATACTAAATAAATCTTATCCTCAAACTACATTTAAATCAATTTTTTGAAGTAACACTCTCACCTTTTTCATAAAACTAACATATATTTTTTTTCAGGAATCCGCTCTCCAGAAACCTGAAACAAATCTTGAAAAAACTTATTTAAGGCATCCATTCTCCCTAATCCTAAAAGAAAATTTGAATTAACTTCTTGAAATACTAAAAATAAATCTTATCCTCAAACTACTTTTAAATCAATTTTTTGAAGTAACACTCTCACCTTTTTCATAAAACTAAGATATATTTTTTTTCAGGAATCCACTCTCCAGAAACCTAAAACTAATCTTAAAAAACTTCTTTCACGCATCCAATCTTCCTAATCCTAAACGAAAATTTTAATTAACTTATTGAAATAATTCAATCACATTTATCCTCAAACTACTTTTAAATCAATTTTTTCAAGTAACACTCTCACCTTTTTCATAGAACAAACATATTTTTTTTCAGGAATCCACTCTCCAGAAACCTGAAACAAATCTTGAAAGACTTGTTTCAGGCATCCATTCTCCCTAATCCTAAAAGAAAATTTTAATTAACTTCTTGAAATACTAAAAATAAATCTTATCCTCAAACTACTTTTAAATCAATTTTTTGAAGTAACACTCTCACCTTTTTCATAAAACTAACATATAGTTTTTTTTCAGGAATCCGCTCTCCAGAAACCTGAAACAAATCTTGAAAAAACTTGTTTCAGGCATCCATTCTCCCTAATCCTAAAAGAAAATTTTAATTAACTTCTTGAAATACTAAAATAAATCTTATCCTCAAATTACATTTAAATCAATTTTTTGAAGTAACTCTCTCACCTTTTTCATAAAACTAACATATATTTTTTTTCAGGAATCCGCTCTCCAGAAACCTGAAACAAATCTTGAAAAAACTTGTTTAAGGCATCCATTCTCCCTAATCCTAAAAGAAAATTTTTATTAACTTCTTGACATACTAAAAATAAATCTTATCCTCAAACTACTTTTAAATCAATTTTTTGAAGTAACACTCTCACCTTTTTCATAAAACTAACATATATTTTTTTTCAGGAATCCGCTCTCCAGAAACCTGAAACAAATCTTGAAAAAACTTATTTAAGGCATCCATTCTCCCTAATCCTAAAAGAAAATTTGAATTAACTTCTTGAAATACTAAAAATAAATCTTATCCTCAAACTACTTTTAAATCAATTTTTTGAAGTAACACTCTCACCTTTTTCATAAAACTAAGATATATTTTTTTTCAGGAATCCACTCTCCAGAAACCTAAAACTAATCTTAAAAAACTTCTTTCACGCATCCAATCTTCCTAATCCTAAACGAAAATTTTAATTAACTTATTGAAATAATTCAATCACATTTATCCTCAAACTACTTTTAAATCAATTTTTTCAAGTAACACTCTCACCTTTTTCATAGAACAAACATATTTTTTTTCAGGAATCCACTCTCCAGAAACCTGAAACAAATCTTGAAAGACTTGTTTCAGGCATCCATTCTCCCTAATCCTAAAAGAAAATTTTAATTAACTTCTTGAAATACTAAAAATAAATCTTATCCTCAAACTACTTTTAAATCAATTTTTTGAAGTAACACTCTCACCTTTTTCATAAAACTAACATATAGTTTTTTTTCAGGAATCCGCTCTCCAGAAACCTGAAACAAATCTTGAAAAAACTTGTTTCAGGCATCCATTCTCCCTAATCCTAAAAGAAAATTTTAATTAACTTCTTGAAATACTAAAATAAATCTTATCCTCAAATTACATTTAAATCAATTTTTTGAAGTAACTCTCTCACCTTTTTCATAAAACTAACATATATTTTTTTTCAGGAATCCGCTCTCCAGAAACCTGAAACAAATCTTGAAAAAACTTGTTTAAGGCATCCATTCTCCCTAATCCTAAAAGAAAATTTTTATTAACTTCTTGACATACTAAAAATAAATCTTATCCTCAAACTACTTTTAAATCAATTTTTTGAAGTAACACTCTCACCTTTTTCATAAAACTAACATATATTTTTTTCAGGAATCCGCTCTCCAGAAACCTGAAACAAATCTTGAAAAAACTTGTTTAAGGCATCCATTCTCCCTAATCCTAAAAGAAAATTTGAATTAACTTCTTGAAATACAAAAATAAATCTTATCCTCAAACTACATTTAAATCAATTTTTTGAAGTAACACTCTCACCTTTTTCATAAAACTAAGATATATTTTTTTCCAGGAATCCACTCTCCAGAAACCTAAAACTAATCTTAAAAAACTTCTTTCAGGCATCCAATCTTCCTAATCCTAAACGAAAATTTTTATTAACTTGTTGAAATAATTCAATCACATTTATCCTCAAACTACATTTAAATCAATTTGTTGAAGTAACACTCTCACCTTTTTCATAGAACAAACATATTTTTTTTTCAGGAATCCACTCTCCAGAAACCTGAAACAAATCTTGAAAAAACTTGTTTAAGGCATCCATTCTCCCTAATCCTAAAAGAAAATTTTAATTAACTTCTTGAAATACTAAAATAAATCTTATCCTCAAACTACATTTAAATCAATTTTTTGAAGTAACACTCTCACCTTTTTCATAAAACTAACATATATTTTTTTTCAGGAATCCACTCTCCAGAAACCTGAAACAAATCTTGAAAAAACTTGTTTAAGGCATCCATTCTCCCTAATCCTAAAAGAAAATTTTAATTAACTTCTTGAAATACTAAAAATAAATCTTATCCTCAAACTACTTTTAAAGCAATTTTTTGAAGTAACACTCTCACCTTTTTCATAAAACTAACATATAGTTTTTTTTCAGGAATCCGCTCTCCAGAAACCTGAAACAAATCTTGAAAAAACTTGTTTAAGGCATCCATTCTCCCTAATCCTAAAAGAAAATTTTAATTAACTTCTTGAAATACTAAAATAAATCTTATCCTCAAACTACATTTAAATCAATTTTTTGAAGTAACACTCTCACCTTTTTCATAAAACTAACATATATTTTTTTTCAGGAATCCACTCTCCAGAAACCTAAAACTAATCTTAAAAAACTTCTTTCAGGCATCCAATCTTCCTAATCCTAAACGAAAATTTTAATTAACTTGTTGAAATTATTCAATCACATTTATCCTCAAACTACTTTTAAATCAATGTTTTCAAGTAACACTCTCACCTTTTTCATAGAACAAACATATTTTTTTTTCAGGAATCCACTCTCCAGAAACCTGAAACAAATCTTGAAAAAACTTGTTTAAGGCATCCATTCTCCCTAATCCTAAAAGAAAATGTTAATTAACTGCTTGAAATACTAAAAAAAATCTTATCCTCCAACTACATTTAAATCAATTTTTTGAAGTAACACTCTCACCTTTTTCATAAAACTAACATATATTTTTTTTCAGGAATCCACTCTCCACAAACCTAAAACTAATCTTAAAAAACTTATTTCAAGCATTCCAATCTTCCTAATACTAAACGAAAATTTTAATTAACTTGTTGAAATATTTCAATCACATTTATCCTCAAACTACGTTTAAATCAATTTTTTGAAGTAACACTCTCACCTTTTTCATAGAACAAACATATTTTTTTTTCAGGAATCCTCTCTCCAGAAACCTGAAACAAATCTTGAAAAAACTTGTTAAAGGCATCCATTCTCCCTAATCCTAAAAGAACATTTTAATTAACTTTTTGAAATACTAAAAAAAATCTTATCCTCAAACTACATTTAAATCAATTTTTTGAAGTAACACTCTCACCTTTTTCATAAAACTAACATATATTTTTTTTCAGGAATCCACTCTCCACAAACCTAAAACTAATCTTAAAAAACTTATTTCAAGCATTCCAATCTTCCTAATACTAAACGAAAATTTTAATTAACTTGTTGAAATATTTCAATCACATTTATCCTCAAACTACGTTTAAATCAATTTTTTGAAGTAACACTCTCACCTTTTTCATAGAACAAACATATTTTTTTTTCAGGAATCCTCTCTCCAGAAACCTGAAACAAATCTTGTTAAAGGCATCCATTCTCCCTAATCCTAAAAGAACATTTTAATTAACTTTTTGAAATACTGAAAAAAATCTTATCCTCAAACTACATTTAAATCAATTTTTTGAAGTAACACTCTCACCTTTTTCATAAACTAAGATATATTTTTTTTCAGGAATCCACTCTCCAGAAACCTAAAACTAATCTTAAAAAACTTCTTTCAGGCATCCAATCTTCCTAATCCTAAACGAAAATTTTAATTAACTTGTTGAAATAATTCAATCACATTTATCCTCAAACTACTTATAAATCAATTTTTTGAAGTAACACTCTCACCTTTTTCATAAAACTAACATATATTTTTTTCAGGAATCCGCTCTCCAGAAACCTGAAACAAATCTTGAAAAAACTTGTTTAAGGCATCCATTCTCCCTAATCCTAAAAGAAAATTTGAATTAACTTCTTGAAATACTAAAATAAATCTTATCCTCAAACTACATTTAAATCAATTTTTTGAAGTAACACTCTCACCTTTTTCATAAAACTAAGATATATTTTTTTTCAGGAATCCACTCTCCAGAAACCTAAAACTAATCTTAAAAAACTTCTTTCAGGCATCCAATCTTCCTAATCCTAAACGAAAATTTTCATTAACTTGTTGAAATAATTCAATCACATTTATCCTCAAACTACTTTTAAATCAATTTTTTCAAGTAACACTCTCACCTTTTTCATAGAACAAACATATTTTTTTTTCAGGAATCCACTCTCCAGAAACCTGAAACAAATCTTGAAAAAACCTGTTTAAGGCATCCATTCTCCCTAATCCTAATAGAACATTTTAATTAACTTCTTGAAATACTAAAATAAATCTTATCCTCAAACTACATTTAAATCAATTTTTTGAAGTAACACTCTCACCTTTTTCATAAAACTAAGATATATTTTTTTCCAGGAATCCACTCTCCAGAAACCTAAAACTAATCTTAAAAAGCTTCTTTCAGGCATCCAATCTTCCTAATCCTAAACGAAAATTTTAATTAACTTGTTGAAATAATTCAATCACATTTATCCTCAAACTACATTTAAATCAATTTTTTCAAGTAACACTCTCACCTTTTTCATAGAACAAACATATTTTTTTTTCAGGAATCCACTCTCCAGAAACCTGAAACAAATCTTGAAAAAACTTGTTTAAGGCATCCATTCTCCCTAATCCTAAAAGAAAATTTTAATTAACTTCTTGAAATACTAAAATAAATCTTATCCTCAAACTACATTTAAATCAATTTTTTGAAGTAACACTCTCACCTTCTTCATAAAACTAACATATATTTTTTTTCAGGAATCCGCTCTCCAGAAACCTGAAACAAATCTTGAAAAAACTTGTTTAAGGCATCCATTCTCCCTAATCCTAAAAGAAAATTTTAATTAACTTCTTGAAATACTAAAAATAAATCTTATCCTCAAACTACTTTTAAATCAATTTTTTGAAGTAACACTCTCACCTTTTTCATAAAACTAACATAGTTTTTTTTCAGGAATCCGCTCTCCAGAAACCTGAAACAAATCTTGAAAAAACTTGTTTAAGGCATCCATTCTCCCTAATCCTAAAAGAAAATTTTAATTAACTTCTTGAAATACTAAAATAAATCTTATCCTCAAACTACATTTAAATAAATTTTTTGAAGTAACACTCTCACCTTTTTCATAAAACTAACATATATTTTTTTTCAGGAATCCACTCTCCAGAAACCTAAAACTAATCTTAAAAAACTTATTTCAAGCATTCCAATCTTCCTAATCCTAAACGAAAATTTTAATTAACTTGTTGAAATAATTCAATCACATTTATCCTCAAACTACGTTTAAATCAATTTTTTGAAGTAACACTCTCACCTTTTTCTTAGAACAAACATATTTTTTTTTCAGGAATCCACTCTCCATAAACTTGAAACAAATCTTGAAAAAACTTGTTTAAGGCATCCATTCTCCCTAATCCTAAAAGAAAATTTTAATTAACTTCTTGAAATACTAAAATAAATCTTATCCTCAAACTACATTTAAATCAATTTTTTGAAGTAACACTCTCACCTTTTTCATAAAACTAAGATATATTTTTTTTCAGGAATCCACTCTCCAGAAACCTAAAACTAATCTTAAAAAACTTCTTTCAGGCATCCAATCTTCCTAATCCTAATAGAAAATTTTAATTAACTTCTTGAAATACTAAAATAAATCTTATCCTCAAACTACATTTAAATCAATTTTTTGAAGTAACACTCACCTTTTTCATAAAACTAACATATATTTTTTTTCAGGAATCCGCTCTCCAGAAACCTGAAACAAATCTTGAAAAAACTTGTTTAAGGCATCCATTCTCCCTAATCCTAAAAGAAAATTTGAATTAACTTCTTGAAATACTAAAATAAATCTTATCCTCAAACTACATTTAAATCAATTTTTTGAAGTAACACTCTCACCTTTTTCATAAAACTAAGATATATTTTTTTTCAGGAATCCACTCTCCAGAAACCTAAAACGAATCTTAAAAAACTTCTTTCAGGCATCCAATCTTCCTAATCCTGAACGAAAATTTTAATTAACTTGTTGAAATAATTCAATCACATTTATCCTCAAACTACTTTTAAATCAATTTTTTCAAGTAACACTCTCACCTTTTTCATAGAACAAACATATTTTTTTTCAGGAATCCACTCTCCAGAAACCTGAAACAAATCTTGAAAGACTTGTTTCAGGCATCCATTCTCCCTAATCCTAAAAGAAAATTTTAATTAACTTCTTGAAATACTAAAAATAAATCTTATCCTCAAACTACTTTTAAATCAATTTTTTGAAGTAACACTCTCACCTTTTTCATAAAACTAACATATAGTTTTTTTTCAGGAATCCGCTCTCCAGAAACCTGAAACAAATCTTGAAAAAACTTGTTTAAGGCATCCATTCTCCCTAATCCTAAAAGAACATTTTAATTAACTTCTTGAAATACTAAAATAAATCTTATCCTCAAATTACATTTAAATCAATTTTTTGAAGTAACACTCTCACCTTTTTCATAAAACTAACATATATTTTTTTTCAGGAATCCGCTCTCCAGAAACCTGAAACAAATCTTGAAAAAACTTGTTTAAGGCATCCATTCTCCCTAATCCTAAAAGAAAATTTTAATTAACTTCTTGACATACTAAAAATAAATCTTATCCTCAAACTACTTTTAAATCAATTTTTTGAAGTAACACTCTCACCTTTTTCATAAAACTAACATATATTTTTTTCAGGAATCCGCTCTCCAGAAACCTGAAACAAATCTTGAAAAAACTTGTTTAAGGCATCCATTCTCCCTAATCCTAAAAGAAAATTTGAATTAACTTCTTGAAATACTAAAATAAATCTTATCCTCAAACTACATTTAAATCAATTTTTTGAAGTAACACTCTCACCTTTTTCATAAAACTAAGATATATTTTTTTCCAGGAATCCACTCTCCAGAAACCTAAAACTAATCTTAAAAAACTTCTTTCAGGCATCCAATCTTCCTAATCCTAAACGAAAATTTTAATTAACTTGTTGAAATAATTCAATCACATTTATCCTCAAACTACATTTAAATCAATTTGTTGAAGTAACACTCTCACCTTTTTCATAGAACAAACATATTTTTTTTTCAGGAATCCACTCTCCAGAAACCTGAAACAAATCTTGAAAAAACTTGTTTAAGGCATCCATTCTCCCTAATCCTAAAAGAAAATTTTAATTAACTTCTTGAAATACTAAAACAAATCTTATCCTCAAACTACATTTAAATCAATTTTTTGAAGTAACACTCTCACCTTTTTCATAAAACTAACATATATTTTTTTTCAGGAATCCACTCTCCAGAAACCTGAAACAAATCTTGAAAAAACTTGTTTAAGGCATCCATTCTCCCTAATCCTAAAAGAAAATTTTAATTAACTTCTTGAAATACTAAAAATAAATCTTATCCTCAAACTACTTTTAAAGCAATTTTTTGAAGTAACACTCTCACCTTTTTCATAAAACTAACATATAGTTTTTTTTCAGGAATCCGCTCTCCAGAAACCTGAAACAAATCTTGAAAAAACTTGTTTAAGGCATCCATTCTCCCTAATCCTAAAAGAAAATTTTAATTAACTTCTTGAAATACTAAAATAAATCTTATCCTCAAACTACATTTAAATCAATTTTTTGAAGTAACACTCTCACCTTTTTCATAAAACTAACATATATTTTTTTTCAGGAATCCACTCTCCAGAAACCTAAAACTAATCTTAAAAAACTTCTTTCAGGCATCCAATCTTCCTAATCCTAAACGAAAATTTTAATTAACTTGTTGAAATTATTCAATCACATTTATCCTCAAACTACTTTTAAATCAATTTTTTCAAGTAACACTCTCACCTTTTTCATAGAACAAACATATTTTTTTTTCAGGAATCCACTCTCCAGAAACCTGAAACAAATCTTGAAAAAACTTGTTTAAGGCATCCATTCTCCCTAATCCTAAAAGAAAATGTTAATTAACTGCTTGAAATACTAAAAAAAATCTTATCCTCAAACTACATTTAAATCAATTTTTTGAAGTAACACTCTCACCTTTTTCATAAAACTAACATATATTTTTTTTCAGGAATCCACTCTCCACAAACCTAAAACTAATCTTAAAAAACTTATTTCAAGCATTCCAATCTTCCTAATACTAAACGAAAATTTTAATTAACTTGTTGAAATATTTCAATCACATTTATCCTCAAACTACGTTTAAATCAATTTTTTGAAGTAACACTCTCACCTTTTTCATAGAACAAACATATTTTTTTTTCAGGAATCCTCTCTCCAGAAACCTGAAACAAATCTTGAAAAAACTTGTTAAAGGCATCCATTCTCCCTAATCCTAAAAGAATATTTTAATTAACTTTTTGAAATACTAAAAAAAATATTATCCTCAAACTACATTTAAATCAATTTTTTGAAGTAACACTCTCACCTTTTTCATAAAACTAACAAATTTTTTTTTTCAGGAATCCACTCTCCACAAACCTAAAACTAATCTTAAAAAACTTATTTCAAGCATTCCAATCTTCCTAATACTAAACGAAAATTTTAATTAACTTGTTGAAATATTTCAATCACATTTATCCTCAAACTACGTTTAAATCAATTTTTTGAAGTAACACTCTCACCTTTTTCATAGAACAAACATATTTTTTTTTCAGGAATCCTCTCTCCAGAAACCTGAAACAAATCTTGTTAAAGGCATCCATTCTCCCTAATCCTAAAAGAACATTTTAATTAACTTTTTGAAATACTGAAAAAAATCTTATCCTCAAACTACATTTAAATCAATTTTTTGAAGTAACACTCTCACCTTTTTCATAAAACTAACATATATTTTTTTCAGGAATCCACTCTCCAGAAACCTAAAACTAATCTTAAAAAACTTATTTCAAGCATTCCAATCTTCCTAATCCTAAACGAAAATTTTATTTAACTTGTTGAAATAATTCAATCACATTTATCCTCAAACTACGTTTAAATCAATTTTCTGAAGTAACACTCTCACCTTTTTCATAGAACAAACATATTTTTTTTTCAGGAATCCACCCTCCATAAACTTGAAACAAATCTTGAAAAAACTTGTTTAAGGCATCCATTCTCCCTAATCCTAAAAGAAAATTTTAATTAACTTCTTGAAATACGAAAATAAATCTTATCCTCAAACTACATTTAAATCAATTTTTTGAAGTAACACTCTCACCTTTTTCATAAAACTAAGATATATTTTTTTTCAGGAATCCACTCTCCAGAAACCTAAAACTAATCTTAAAAAACTTCTTTCAGGCATCCAATCTTCCTAATCCTAAACGAAAATTTTAATTAACTTGTTGAAATAATTCAATCACATTTATCCTCAAACTACTTTTAAATCAATTTTTTCAAGTAACACTCTCACCTTTTTCATAGAACAAACATATTTTTTTTTCAGGAATCCACTCTCCAGAAACCTGAAACAAATGTTGAAAAAACTTGTTTAAGGCATCCATTCTCCCTAATCCTAATAGAAAATTTTAATTAACTTCTTGAAATACTAAAATAAATCTTATCCTCAAACTACATTTAAATCAATTTTTTGAAGTAACACTCTCACCTTTTTCATAAAACTAACATATATTTTTTTTCAGGAATCCGCTCTCCAGAAACCTGAAACAAATCTTGAAAAAACTTGTTTAAGGCATCCATTCTCCCTAATCCTAAAAGAAAATTTGAATTAACTTCTTGAAATACTAAAATAAATCTTATCCTCAAACTACATTTAAATCAATTTTTTGAAGTAACACTCTCACCTTTTTCATAAAACTAAGATATATTTTTTTTCAGGAATCCACTCTCCAGAAACCTAAAACTAATCTTAAAAAACTTCTTTCAGGCATCCAATCTTCCTAATCCTAAACGAAAATTTTAATTAACTTGTTGAAATAATTCAATCACATTTATCCTCAAACTACTTTTAAATCAATTTTTTCAAGTAACACTCTCACCTTTTTCATAGAACAAACATATTTTTTTTTCAGGAATCCACTCTCCAGAAACCTGAAACAAATCTTGAAAAAACCTGTTTAAGGCATCCATTCTCCCTAATCCTAATAGAACATTTTAATTAACTTCTTGAAATACTAAAAGAAATCTTATCCTCAAACTACATTTAAATCAATTTTTTGAAGTAACACTCTCACCTTTTTCATAAAACTAAGATATATTTTTTTTCAGGAATCCACTCTCCAGAAACCTAAAACTAATCTTAAAAAACTTCTTTCAGGCATCCAATCTTCCTAATCCTAAACGAAAATTTTAATTAACTTGTTGAAATAATTCAATCACATTTATCCTCAAACTACTTTTAAATCAATTTTTTCAAGTAACACTCTCACCTTTTTCATAGAACAAACATATTTTTTTTTCAGGAATCCACTCTCCAGAAACCTGAAACAAATCTTGAAAAAACTTGTTTAAGGCATCCATTCTCCCTAATCCTAATAGAAAATTTTAATTAACTTCTTGAAATACTAAAATAAATCTTATCCTCAAACTACATTTAAATCAATTTTTTGAAGTAACACTCTCACCTTTTTCATAAAACTAACATATATTTTTTTCAGGAATCCACTCTCCAGAAACCTGAAACAAATCTTGAAAAAACTTGTTTCAGGCATCCATTCTCCCTAATCCTAAAAGAAAATTTTAATTAACTTCTTGAAATACTAAAATAAATCTTATCCTCAAACTACATTTAAATCAATTTTTTGAAGTAACACTCTCACCTTTTTCATAGAACAAACACATTTTTTTTTCAGGAATCCACTCTCCAGAAACCTGAAACAAATCTTGAAAAAACTTGTTTAAGGCATCCATTCTCCCTAATCCTAAAAGAAAATTTTAATTAACTTCTTGAAATACTAAAAAAAATCTTATCCTCAAACTACATTTAAATCAATTTTTTGAAGTAACACTCTCACCTTTTTCATAAAACTAAGATATATTTTTTTTCAGGAATCCACTCTCCAGAAACCTAAAACTAATCTTAAAAAACTTCTTTCAGGCATCCAATCTTCCTAATCCTAAACGAAAATGTTAATTAACTTGTTGAAATAATTCAATCACATTTATCCTCAAACTACTTTTAAATCAATTTTTTCAAGTAACACTCTCACCTTTTTCATAGAACAAACATATTTTTTTTTCAGGAATCCACTCTCCAGAAACCTGAAACAAATCTTGAAAAAACTTGTTTAAGGCATCCATTCTCCCTAATCCTAATAGAAAATTTTAATTAACTTCTTGAAATACTAAAATAAATCTTATCCTCAAACTACATTTAAATCAATTTTTTGAAGTAACACTCTCACCTTTTTCATAAAACTAACATATATTTTTTTTCAGGAATTCGCTCTCCAGAAACCTGAAACAAATCTTGAAAAAACTTGTTTAAGGCATCCATTCTCCCTAATCCTAAAAGAAAATTTGAATTAACTTCTTGAAATACTAAAATAAATCTTATCCTCAAACTACATTTAAATCAATTTTTTGAAGTAACACTCTCACCTTTTTCATAAAACTAAGATATATTTTTTTTCAGGAATCCACTCTCCAGAAACCTAAAACTAATCTTAAAAAACTTCTTTCAGGCATCCAATCTTCCTAATCCTAAACGAAAATTTTAATTAACTTGTTGAAATAATTCAATCACATTTATCCTCAAACTACTTTTAAATCAATTTTTTCAAGTAACACTCTCACCTTTTTCATAGAACAAACATATTTTTTTTTCAGGAATCCACTCTCCAGAAACCTGAAACAAATCTTGAAAAAACCTGTTTAAGGCATCCATTCTCCCTAATCCTAATAGAACATTTTAATTAACTTCTTGAAATACTAAAATAAATCTTATCCTCAAACTACATTTAAATCAATTTTTTGAAGTAACACTCTCACCTTTTTCATAAAACTAACATATATTTTTTTCAGGAATCCGCTCTCCAGAAACCTGAAACAAATCTTGAAAAAACTTGTTTAAGGCATCCATTCTCCCTAATCCTAAAAGAAAATTTGAATTAACTTCTTGAAATACTAAAATAAATCTTATCCTCAAACTACATTTAAATCAATTTTTTGAAGTAACACTCTCACCTTTTTCATAAAACTAAGATATATTTTTTTCCACGAATCCACTCTTCAGAAACCTAAAACTAATCTTAAAAAACTTCTTTCAGGCATCCAATCTTCCTAATCCTAAACAAAAATTTTAATTAACTTGTTGAAATAATTCAATCACATTTATCCTCAAACTACATTTAAATCAATTTGTTGAAGTAACACTCTCACCTTTTTCATAAAACTAACATATATTTTTTTTCAGGAATCCACTCTCCAGAAACCTGAAACAAATCTTGAAAAAACTTGTTTAAGGCATCCATTCTCCCTAATCCTAAAAGAAAATTTTAATTAACTTCTTGAAATACTAAAAATAAATCTTATCCTCAAACTACTTTTAAAGCAATTTTTTGAAGTAACACTCTCACCTTTTTCATAAAACTAACATATAGTTTTTTTTCAGGAATCCGCTCTCCAGAAACCTGAAACAAATCTTGAAAAAACTTGTTTAAGGCATCCATTCTCCCTAATCCTAAAAGAAAATTTTAATTAACTTCTTGAAATACTAAAATAAATCTTATCCTCAAACTACATTTAAATCAATTTTTTGAAGTAACACTCTCACCTTTTTCATAAAACTAACATATATTTTTTTTCAGGAATCCACTCTCCAGAAACCTAAAACTAATCTTAAAAAACTTCTTTCAGGCATCCAATCTTCCTAATCCTAAACGAAAATTTTAATTAACTTGTTGAAATTATTCAATCACATTTATCCTCAAACTACTTTTATATCAATTTTTTCAAGTAACACTCTCACCTTTTTCATAGAACAAACATATTTTTTTTTCAGGAATCCACTCTCCAGAAACCTGAAACAAATCTTGAAAAAACTTGTTTAAGGCATCCATTCTCACTAATCCTAAAAGAAAATGTTAATTAACTGCTTGAAATACTAAAAAAAATCTTATCCTCAAACTACATTTAAATCAATTTTTTGAAGTAACACTCTCACCTTTTTCATAAAACTAACATATATTTTTTTTCAGGAATCCACTCTCCACAAACCTAAAACTAATCTTAAAAAACTTATTTCAAGCATTCCAATCTTCCTAATACTAAACGAAAATTTTAATTAACTTGTTGAAATATTTCAATCACATTTATCCTCAAACTACGTTTAAATCAATTTTTTGAAGTAACACTCTCACCTTTTTCATAGAACAAACATATTTTTTTTTCAGGAATCCTTTCTCCAGAAACCTGAAACAAATCTTGAAAAAACTTGTTAAAGGCATCCATTCTCCCTAATCCTAAAAGAACATTTTAATTAACTTTTTGAAATACAAAAAAAAATCTTATCCTCAAACTACATTTAAATCAATTTTTTGAAGTAACACTCTCACCTTTTTCATAAAACTAACATATATTTTTTTTCAGGAATCCACTCTCCACAAACCTAAAACTAATCTTAAAAAACTTATTTCAAGCATTCCAATCTTCCTAATACTAAACAAAAATTTTAATTAACTTGTTGAAATATTTCAATCACATTTATCCTCAAACTACGTTTAAATCAATTTTTTGAAGTAACACTCTCACCTTTTTCATAGAACAAACATATTTTTTTTTCAGGAATCCTCTCTCCAGAAACCTGAAACAAATCTTGTTAAAGGCATCCATTCTCCCTAATCCTAAAAGAACATTTTAATTAACTTTTTGAAATACTGAAAAAAATCTTATCCTCAAACTACATTTAAATCAATTTTTTGAAGTAACACTCTCACCTTTTTCATAAACTAAGATATATTTTTTTTCAGGAATCCACTCTCCAGAAACCTAAAACTAATCTTAAAAAACTTCTTTCAGGCATCCAATCTTCCTAATCCTAAACGAAAATTTTAATTAACTTGTTGAAATAATTCAATCACATTTATCCTCAAACTACTTATAAATCAATTTTTTGAAGTAACACTCTCACCTTTTTCATAAAACTAACATATATTTTTTTCAGGAATCCGCTCTCCAGAAACCTGAAACAAATCTTGAAAAAACTTGTTTAAGGCATCCATTCTCCCTAATCCTAAAAGAAAATTTGAATTAACTTCTTGAAATACTAAAATAAATCTTATCCTCAAACTACATTTAAATCAATTTTTTGAAGTAACACTCTCACCTTTTTCATAAAACTAAGATATATTTTTTTTCAGGAATCCACTCTCCAGAAACCTAAAACTAATCTTAAAAAACTTCTTTCAGGCATCCAATCTTCCTAATCCTAAACGAAAATTTTAATTAACTTGTTGAAATAATTCAATCACATTTATCCTCAAACTACTTTTAAATCAATTTTTTCAAGTAACACTCTCACCTTTTTCATAGAACAAACATATTTTTTTTTCAGGAATCCACTCTCCAGAAACCTGAAACAAATCTTGAAAAAACCTGTTTAAGGCATCCATTCTCCCTAATCCTAATAGAACATTTTAATTAACTTCTTGAAATACTAAAATAAATCTTATCCTCAAACTACATTTAAATCAATTTTTTGAAGTAACACTCTCACCTTTTTCATAAAACTAAGATATATTTTTTTCCAGGAATCCACTCTCCAGAAACCTAAAACTAATCTTAAAAAGCTTCTTTCAGGCATCCAATCTTCCTAATCCTAAACGAAAATTTTAATTAACTTGTTGAAATAATTCAATCACATTTATCCTCAAACTACATTTAAATCAATTTTTTCAAGTAACACTCTCACCTTTTTCATAGAACAAACATATTTTTTTTTCAGGAATCCACTCTCCAGAAACCTGAAACAAATCTTGAAAAAACTTGTTTAAGGCATCCATTCTCCCTAATCCTAAAAGAAAATTTTAATTAACTTCTTGAAATACTAAAAATAAATCTTATCCTCAAACTACTTTTAAATCAATTTTTTGAAGTAACACTCTCACCTTTTTCATAAAACTAACATAGTTTTTTTTCAGGAATCCGCTCTCCAGAAACCTGAAACAAATCTTGAAAAAACTTGTTTAAGGCATCCATTCTCCCTAATCCTAAAAGAAAATTTTAATTAACTTCTTGAAATACTAAAATAAATCTTATCCTCAAACTACATTTAAATAAATTTTTTGAAGTAACACTCTCACCTTTTTCATAAAACTAACATATATTTTTTTTCAGGAATCCACTCTCCAGAAACCTAAAACTAATCTTAAAAAACTTATTTCAAGCATTCCAATCTTCCTAATCCTAAACGAAAATTTTAATTAACTTGTTGAAATAATTCAATCACATTTATCCTCAAACTACGTTTAAATCAATTTTTTGAAGTAACACTCTCACCTTTTTCTTAGAACAAACATATTTTTTTTTCAGGAATCCACTCTCCATAAACTTGAAACAAATCTTGAAAAAACTTGTTTAAGGCATCCATTCTCCCTAATCCTAAAAGAAAATTTTAATTAACTTCTTGAAATACTAAAATAAATCTTATCCTCAAACTACATTTAAATCAATTTTTTGAAGTAACACTCTCACCTTTTTCATAAAACTAAGATATATTTTTTTTCAGGAATCCACTCTCCAGAAACCTAAAACTAATCTTAAAAAACTTCTTTCAGGCATCCAATCTTCCTAATCCTAAACGAAAATTTTAATTAACTTGTTGAAATAATTCAATCACATTTATCCTCAAACTACTTTTAAATCAATTTTTTCAAGTAACACTCTCACCTTTTTCATAGAACAAACATATTTTTTTTTCAGGAATCCACTCTCCAGAAACCTGAAACAAATCTTGAAAAAACTTGTTTAAGGCATCCATTCTCCCTAATCCTAATAGAAAATTTTAATTAACTTCTTGAAATACTAAAATAAATCTTATCCTCAAACTACATTTAAATCAATTTTTTGAAGTAACACTCACCTTTTTCATAAAACTAACACATATTTTTTTTCAGGAATCCGCTCTCCAGAAACCTGAAACAAATCTTGAAAAAACTTGTTTAAGGCATCCATTCTCCCTAATCCTAAAAGAAAATTTGAATTAACTTTTTGAAATACTAAAATAAATCTTATCCTCAAACTACATTTAAATCAATTTTTTGAAGTAACACTCTCACCTTTTTCATAAAACTAAGATATATTTTTTTTCAGGAATCCACTCTCCAGAAACCTAAAACGAATCTTAAAAAACTTCTTTCAGGCATCCAATCTTCCTAATCCTAAACGAAAATTTTAATTAACGTGTTGAAATAATTCAATCACATTTATCCTCAAACTACTTTTAAATCAATTTTTTCAAGTAACACTCTCACCTTTTTCATAGAACAAACATATTTTTTTTCAGGAATCCACTCTCCAGAAACCTGAAACAAATCTTGAAAGACTTGTTTCAGGCATCCATTCTCCCTAATCCTAAAAGAAAATTTTAATTAACTTCTTGAAATACTAAAAATAAATCTTATCCTCAAACTACTTTTAAATCAATTTTTTGAAGTAACACTCTCACCTTTTTCATAAAACTAACATATAGTTTTTTTTCAGGAATCCGCTCTCCAGAAACCTGAAACAAATCTTGAAAAAACTTGTTTAAGGCATCCATTCTCCCTAATCCTAAAAGAACATTTTAATTAACTTCTTGAAATACTAAAATAAATCTTATCCTCAAATTACATTTAAATCAATTTTTTGAAGTAACACTCTCACCTTTTTCATAAAACTAACATATATTTTTTTTCAGGAATCCGCTCTCCAGAAACCTGAAACAAATCTTGAAAAAACTTGTTTAAGGCATCCATTCTCCCTAATCCTAAAAGAAAATTTTAATTAACTTCTTGACATACTAAAAATAAATCTTATCCTCAAACTACTTTTAAATCAATTTTTTGAAGTAACACTCTCACCTTTTTCATAAAACTAACATATATTTTTTTCAGGAATCCGCTCTCCAGAAACCTGAAACAAATTTGAAAAAACTTGTTTAAGGCATCCATTCTCCCTAATCCTAAAAGAAAATTTGAATTAACTTCTTGAAATACTAAAATAAATCTTATCCTCAAACTACATTTAAATCAATTTTTTGAAGTAACACTCTCACCTTTTTCATAAAACTAAGATATATTTTTTTCCAGGAATCCACTCTCCAGAAACCTAAAACTAATCTTAAAAAACTTCTTTCAGGCATCCAATCTTCCTAATCCTAAACGAAAATTTTAATTAACTTGTTGAAATAATTCAATCACATTTATCCTCAAACTACATTTAAATCAATTTGTTGAAGTAACACTCTCACCTTTTTCATAGAACAAACATATTTTTTTTTCAGGAATCCACTCTCCAGAAACCTGAAACAAATCTTGAAAAAACTTGTTTAAGGCATCCATTCTCCCTAATCCTAAAAGAAAATTTTAATTAACTTCTTGAAATACTAAAATAAATCTTATCCTCAAACTACATTTAAATCAATTTTTTGAAGTAACACTCTCACCTTTTTCATAAAACTAACATATATTTTTTTTCAGGAATCCACTCTCCAGAAACCTGAAACAAATCTTGAAAAAACTTGTTTAAGGCATCCATTCTCCCTAATCCTAAAAAAAATTTTTAATTAACTTCTTGAAATACTAAAAATAAATCTTATCCTCAAACTACTTTTAAAGCAATTTTTTGAAGTAACACTCTCACCTTTTTCATAAAACTAACATATAGTTTTTTTTCAGGAATCCGCTCTCCAGAAACCTGAAACAAATCTTGAAAAAACTTGTTTAAGGCATCCATTCTCCCTAATCCTAAAAGAAAATTTTAATTAACTTCTTGAAATACTAAAATAAATCTTATCCTCAAACTACATTTAAATCAATTTTTTGAAGTAACACTCTCACCTTTTTCATAAAACTAACATATATTTTTTTTCAGGAATCCACTCTCCAGAAACCTAAAACTAATCTTAAAAAACTTCTTTCAGGCATCCAATCTTCCTAATCCTAAACGAAAATTTTAATTAACTTGTTGAAATTATTCAATCACATTTATCCTCAAACTACTTTTAAATCAATTTTTTCAAGTAACACTCTCACCTTTTTCATAGAACAAACATATTTTTTTTTCAGGAATCCACTCTCCAGAAACCTGAAACAAATCTTGAAAAAACTTGTTTAAGGCATCCATTCTCCCTAATCCTAAAAGAAAATGTTAATTAACTGCTTGAAATACTAAAAAAAATCTTATCCTCAAACTACATTTAAATCAATTTTTTGAAGTAACACTCTCACCTTTTTCATAAAACTAACATATATTTTTTTTCAGGAATCCACTCTCCACAAACCTAAAACTAATCTTAAAAAACTTATTTCAAGCATTCCAATCTTCCTAATACTAAACGAAAATTTTAATTAACTTGTTGAAATATTTCAATCACATTTATCCTCAAACTACGTTTAAATCAATTTTTTGAAGTAACACTCTCACCTTTTTCATAGAACAAACATATTTTTTTTTCAGGAATCCTCTCTCCAGAAACCTGAAACAAATCTTGAAAAAACTTGTTAAAGGCATCCATTCTCCCTAATCCTAAAAGAATATTTTAATTAACTTTTTGAAATACTAAAAAAAATCTTATCCTCAAACTACATTTAAATCAATTTTTTGAAGTAACACTCTCACCTTTTTCATAGAACAAACATATTTTTTTTTCAGGAATCCTCTCTCCAGAAACCTGAAACAAATCTTGTTAAAGGCATCCATTCTCCCTAATCCTAAAAGAACATTTTAATTAACTTTTTGAAATACTGAAAAAAATCTTATCCTCAAACTACATTTAAATCAATTTTTTGAAGTAACACTCTCACCTTTTTCATAAAACTAACATATATTTTTTTCAGGAATCCACTCTCCAGAAACCTAAAACTAATCTTAAAAAACTTATTTCAAGCATTCCAATCTTCCTAATCCTAAACGAAAATTTTATTTAACTTGTTGAAATAATTCAATCACATTTATCCTCAAACTACGTTTAAATCAATTTTCTGAAGTAACACTCTCACCTTTTTCATAGAACAAACATATTTTTTTTTCAGGAATCCACTCTCCATAAACTTGAAACAAATCTTGAAAAAACTTGTTTAAGGCATCCATTCTCCCTAATCCTAAAAGAAAATTTTAATTAACTTCTTGAAATACTAAAATAAATCTTATCCTCAAACTACATTTAAATCAATTTTTTGAAGTAACACTCTCACCTTTTTCATAAAACTAAGATATATTTTTTTTCAGGAATCCACTCTCCAGAAACCTAAAACTAATCTTAAAAAACTTCTTTCAGGCATCCAATCTTCCTAATCCTAAACGAAAATTTTAATTAACTTGTTGAAATAATTCAATCACATTTATCCTCAAACTACTTTTAAATCAATTTTTTCAAGTAACACTCTCACCTTTTTCATAGAACAAACATATTTTTTTTTCAGGAATCCACTCTCCAGAAACCTGAAACAAATGTTGAAAAAACTTGTTTAAGGCATCCATTCTCCCTAATCCTAATAGAAAATTTTAATTAACTTCTTGAAATACTAAAATAAATCTTATCCTCAAACTACATTTAAATCAATTTTTTGAAGTAACACTCTCACCTTTTTCATAAAACTAACATATATTTTTTTTCAGGAATCCGCTCTCCAGAAACCTGAAACAAATCTTGAAAAAACTTGTTTAAGGCATCCATTCTCCCTAATCCTAAAAGAAAATTTGAATTAACTTCTTGAAATACTAAAATAAATCTTATCCTCAAACTACATTTAAATCAATTTTTTGAAGTAACACTCTCACCTTTTTCATAAAACTAAGATATATTTTTTTTCAGGAATCCACTCTCCAGAAACCTAAAACTAATCTTAAAAAACTTCTTTCAGGCATCCAATCTTCCTAATCCTAAACGAAAATTTTAATTAACTTGTTGAAATAATTCAATCACATTTATCCTCAAACTACTTTTAAATCAATTTTTTCAAGTAACACTCTCACCTTTTTCATAGAACAAACATATTTTTTTTTCAGGAATCCACTCTCCAGAAACCTGAAACAAATCTTGAAAAAACCTGTTTAAGGCATCCATTCTCCCTAATCCTAATAGAACATTTTAATTAACTTCTTGAAATAATAAAAGAAATCTTATCCTCAAACTACATTTAAATCAATTTTTTGAAGTAACACTCTCACCTTTTTCATAAAACTAAGATATATTTTTTTTCAGGAATCCACTCTCCAGAAACCTAAAACTAATCTTAAAAAACTTCTTTCAGGCATCCAATCTTCCTAATCCTAAACGAAAATTTTAATTAACTTGTTGAAATAATTCAATCACATTTATCCTCAAACTACTTTTAAATCAATTTTTTCAAGTAACACTCTCACCTTTTTCATAGAACAAACATATTTTTTTTTCAGGAATCCACTCTCCAGAAACCTGAAACAAATCTTGAAAAAACTTGTTTAAGGCATCCATTCTCCCTAATCCTAATAGAAAATTTTAATTAACTTCTTGAAATACTAAAATAAATCTTATCCTCAAACTACATTTAAATCAATTTTTTGAAGTAACACTCTCACCTTTTTCATAAAACTAACATATATTTTTTTCAGGAATCCACTCTCCAGAAACCTGAAACAAATCTTGAAAAAACTTGTTTAAGGCATCCATTCTCCCTAATCCTAATAGAAAATTTTAATTAACTTCTTGAAATACTAAAATAAATCTTATCCTCAAACTACATTTAAATCAATTTTTTGAAGTAACACTCTCACCTTTTTCATAAAACTAACATATATTTTTTTTCAGGAATCCGCTCTCCAGAAACCTGAAACAAATCTTGAAAAAACTTGTTTAAGGCATCCATTCTCCCTAATCCTAACAGAAAATTTGAATTAAGTTCTTGAAATACTAAAATAAATCTTATCCTCAAACTGCATTTAAATCAATTTTTTGAAGTAACACTCTCACCTTTTTCATAAAACTAAGATATATTTTTTTCCAGGAATCCACTCTCCAGAAACCTCAAACTAATCTTAAAAAACTTCTTTCAGGCATCCAATCTTCCTAATCCTAAACGAAAATTTTAATTAACTTGTTGAAATAATTCAATCACATTTATCCTCAAACTACTTTTAAATCAATTTTTTCAAGTAACACTCTCACCTTTTTCATAGAACAAACATATTTTTTTTTCAGGAATCCACTCTCCAGAAACCTGAAACAAATCTTGAAAAAACTTGTTTCAGGCATCCATTCTCCCTAATCCTAAAAGAAAATTTTAATTAACTTCTTGAAATACTAAAATAAATCTTATCCTCAAACTACATTTAAATCAATTTTTTGAAGTAACACTCTCACCTTTTTCATAGAACAAACACATTTTTTTTTCAGGAATCCACTCTCCAGAAACCTGAAACAAATCTTGAAAAAACTTGTTTAAGGCATCCATTCTCCCTAATCCTAAAAGAAAATTTTAATTAACTTCTTGAAATACTAAAAAAAATCTTATCCTCAAACTACATTTAAATCAATTTTTTGAAGTAACACTCTCACCTTTTTCATAAAACTAAGATATATTTTTTTTCAGGAATCCACTCTCCAGAAACCTAAAACTAATCTTAAAAAACTTCTTTCAGGCATCCAATCTTCCTAATCCTAAACGAAAATGTTAATTAACTTGTTGAAATAATTCAATCACATTTATCCTCAAACTACTTTTAAATCAATTTTTTCAAGTAACACTCTCACCTTTTTCATAGAACAAACATATTTTTTTTTCAGGAATCCACTCTCCAGAAACCTGAAACAAATCTTGAAAAAACTTGTTTAAGGCATCCATTCTCCCTAATCCTAATAGAAAATTTTAATTAACTTCTTGAAATACTAAAATAAATCTTATCCTCAAACTACATTTAAATCAATTTTTTGAAGTAACACTCTCACCTTTTTCATAAAACTAACATATATTTTTTTTCAGGAATTCGCTCTCCAGAAACCTGAAACAAATCTTGAAAAAACTTGTTTAAGGCATCCATTCTCCCTAATCCTAAAAGAAAATTTGAATTAACTTCTTGAAATACTAAAATAAATCTTATCCTCAAACTACATTTAAATCAATTTTTTGAAGTAACACTCTCACCTTTTTCATAAAACTAAGATATATTTTTTTTCAGGAATCCACTCTCCAGAAACCTAAAACTAATCTTAAAAAACTTCTTTCAGGCATCCAATCTTCCTAATCCTAAACGAAAATTTTAATTAACTTGTTGAAATAATTCAATCACATTTATCCTCAAACTACTTTTAAATCAATTTTTTCAAGTAACACTCTCACCTTTTTCATAGAACAAACATATTTTTTTTTCAGGAATCCACTCTCCAGAAACCTGAAACAAATCTTGAAAAAACCTGTTTAAGGCATCCATTCTCCCTAATCCTAATAGAACATTTTAATTAACTTCTTGAAATACTAAAATAAATCTTATCCTCAAACTACATTTAAATCAATTTTTTGAAGTAACACTCTCACCTTTTTCATAAAACTAACATATATTTTTTTCAGGAATCCGCTCTCCAGAAACCTGAAACAAATCTTGAAAAAACTTGTTTAAGGCATCCATTCTCCCTAATCCTAAAAGAAAATTTGAATTAACTTCTTGAAATACTAAAATAAATCTTATCCTCAAACTACATTTAAATCAATTTTTTGAAGTAACACTCTCACCTTTTTCATAAAACTAAGATATATTTTTTTCCACGAATCCACTCTTCAGAAACCTAAAACTAATCTTAAAAAACTTCTTTCAGGCATCCAATCTTCCTAATCCTAAACAAAAATTTTAATTAACTTGTTGAAATAATTCAATCACATTTATCCTCAAACTACATTTAAATCAATTTGTTGAAGTAACACTCTCACCTTTTTCATAAAACTAACATATATTTTTTTTCAGGAATCCACTCTCCAGAAACCTGAAACAAATCTTGAAAAAACTTGTTTAAGGCATCCATTCTCCCTAATCCTAAAAGAAAATTTTAATTAACTTCTTGAAATACTAAAAATAAATCTTATCCTCAAACTACTTTTAAAGCAATTTTTTGAAGTAACACTCTCACCTTTTTCATAAAACTAACATATAGTTTTTTTTCAGGAATCCGCTCTCCAGAAACCTGAAACAAATCTTGAAAAAACTTGTTTAAGGCATCCATTCTCCCTAATCCTAAAAGAAAATTTTAATTAACTTCTTGAAATACTAAAATAAATCTTATCCTCAAACTACATTTAAATCAATTTTTTGAAGTAACACTCTCACCTTTTTCATAAAACTAACATATATTTTTTTTCAGGAATCCACTCTCCAGAAACCTAAAACTAATCTTAAAAAACTTCTTTCAGGCATCCAATCTTCCTAATCCTAAACGAAAATTTTAATTAACTTGTTGAAATTATTCAATCACATTTATCCTCAAACTACTTTTAAATCAATTTTTTCAAGTAACACTCTCACCTTTTTCATAGAACAAACATATTTTTTTTTCAGGAATCCACTCTCCAGAAACCTGAAACAAATCTTGAAAAAACTTGTTTAAGGCATCCATTCTCCCTAATCCTAAAAGAAAATGTTAATTAACTGCTTGAAATACTAAAAAAAATCTTATCCTCAAACTACATTTAAATCAATTTTTTGAAGTAACACTCTCACCTTTTTCATAAAACTAACATATATTTTTTTTCAGGAATCCACTCTCCACAAACCTAAAACTAATCTTAAAAAACTTATTTCAAGCATTCCAATCTTCCTAATACTAAACGAAAATTTTAATTAACTTGTTGAAATATTTCAATCACATTTATCCTCAAACTACGTTTAAATCAATTTTTTGAAGTAACACTCTCACCTTTTTCATAGAACAAACATATTTTTTTTTCAGGAATCCTCTCTCCAGAAACCTGAAACAAATCTTGAAAAAACTTGTTAAAGGCATCCATTCTCCCTAATCCTAAAAGAACATTTTAATTAACTTTTTGAAATACAAAAAAAAATCTTATCCTCAAACTACATTTAAATCAATTTTTTGAAGTAACACTCTCACCTTTTTCATAAAACTAACATATATTTTTTTTCAGGAATCCACTCTCCACAAACCTAAAACTAATCTTAAAAAACTTATTTCAAGCATTCCAATCTTCCTAATACTAAACAAAAATTTTAATTAACTTGTTGAAATATTTCAATCACATTTATCCTCAAACTACGTTTAAATCAATTTTTTGAAGTAACACTCTCACCTTTTTCATAGAACAAACATATTTTTTTTTCAGGAATCCTCTCTCCAGAAACCTGAAACAAATCTTGTTAAAGGCATCCATTCTCCCTAATCCTAAAAGAACATTTTAATTAACTTTTTGAAATACTGAAAAAAATCTTATCCTCAAACTACATTTAAATCAATTTTTTGAAGTAACACTCTCACCTTTTTCATAAACTAAGATATATTTTTTTTCAGGAATCCACTCTCCAGAAACCTAAAACTAATCTTAAAAAACTTCTTTCAGGCATCCAATCTTCCTAATCCTAAACGAAAATTTTAATTAACTTGTTGAAATAATTCAATCACATTTATCCTCAAACTACTTATAAATCAATTTTTTGAAGTAACACTCTCACCTTTTTCATAAAACTAACATATATTTTTTTCAGGAATCCGCTCTCCAGAAACCTGAAACAAATCTTGAAAAAACTTGTTTAAGGCATCCATTCTCCCTAATCCTAAAAGAAAATTTGAATTAACTTCTTGAAATACTAAAATAAATCTTATCCTCAAACTACATTTAAATCAATTTTTTGAAGTAACACTCTCACCTTTTTCATAAAACTAAGATATATTTTTTTTCAGGAATCCACTCTCCAGAAACCTAAAACTAATCTTAAAAAACTTCTTTCAGGCATCCAATCTTCCTAATCCTAAACGAAAATTTTAATTAACTTGTTGAAATAATTCAATCACATTTATCCTCAAACTACTTTTAAATCAATTTTTTCAAGTAACACTCTCACCTTTTTCATAGAACAAACATATTTTTTTTTCAGGAATCCACTCTCCAGAAACCTGAAACAAATCTTGAAAAAACCTGTTTAAGGCATCCATTCTCCCTAATCCTAATAGAACATTTTAATTAACTTCTTGAAATACTAAAATAAATCTTATCCTCAAACTACATTTAAATCAATTTTTTGAAGTAACACTCTCACCTTTTTCATAAAACAAAGATATATTTTTTTCCAGGAATCCACTCTCCAGAAACCTAAAACTAATCTTAAAAAGCTTCTTTCAGGCATCCAATCTTCCTAATCCTAAACGAAAATTTTAATTAACTTGTTGAAATAATTCAATCACATTTATCCTCAAACTACATTTAAATCAATTTTTTCAAGTAACACTCTCACCTTTTTCATAGAACAAACATATTTTTTTTTCAGGAATCCACTCTCCAGAAACCTGAAACAAATCTTGAAAAAACTTGTTTAAGGCATCCATTCTCCCTAATCCTAAAAGAAAATTTTAATTAACTTCTTGAAATACTAAAAATAAATCTTATCCTCAAACTACTTTTAAATCAATTTTTTGAAGTAACACTCTCACCTTTTTCATAAAACTAACATAGTTTTTTTTCAGGAATCCGCTCTCCAGAAACCTGAAACAAATCTTGAAAAAACTTGTTTAAGGCATCCATTCTCCCTAATCCTAAAAGAAAATTTTAATTAACTTCTTGAAATACTAAAATAAATCTTATCCTCAAACTACATTTAAATAAATTTTTTGAAGTAACACTCTCACCTTTTTCATAAAACTAACATATATTTTTTTTCAGGAATCCACTCTCCAGAAACCTAAAACTAATCTTAAAAAACTTATTTCAAGCATTCCAATCTTCCTAATCCTAAACGAAAATTTTAATTAACTTGTTGAAATAATTCAATCACATTTATCCTCAAACTACGTTTAAATCAATTTTTTGAAGTAACACTCTCACCTTTTTCTTAGAACAAACATATTTTTTTTTCAGGAATCCACTCTCCATAAACTTGAAACAAATCTTGAAAAAACTTGTTTAAGGCATCCATTCTCCCTAATCCTAAAAGAAAATTTTAATTAACTTCTTGAAATACTAAAATAAATCTTATCCTCAAACTACATTTAAATCAATTTTTTGAAGTAACACTCTCACCTTTTTCATAAAACTAAGATATATTTTTTTTCAGGAATCCACTCTCCAGAAACCTAAAACTAATCTTAAAAAACTTCTTTCAGGCATCCAATCTTCCTAATCCTAAACGAAAATTTTAATTAACTTGTTGAAATAATTCAATCACATTTATCCTCAAACTACTTTTAAATCAATTTTTTCAAGTAACACTCTCACCTTTTTCATAGAACAAACATATTTTTTTTTCAGGAATCCACTCTCCAGAAACCTGAAACAAATCTTGAAAAAACTTGTTTAAGGCATCCATTCTCCCTAATCCTAATAGAAAATTTTAATTAACTTCTTGAAATACTAAAATAAATCTTATCCTCAAACTACATTTAAATCAATTTTTTGAAGTAACACTCACCTTTTTCATAAAACTAACATATATTTTTTTTCAGGAATCCGCTCTCCAGAAACCTGAAACAAATCTTGAAAAAACTTGTTTAAGGCATCCATTCTCCCTAATCCTAAAAGAAAATTTGAATTAACTTCTTGAAATACTAAAATAAATCTTATCCTCAAACTACATTTAAATCAATTTTTTGAAGTAACACTCTCACCTTTTTCATAAAACTAAGATATATTTTTTTCCACGAATCCACTCTTCAGAAACCTAAAACTAATCTTAAAAAACTTCTTTCAGGCATCCAATCTTCCTAATCCTAAACAAAAATTTTAATTAACTTGTTGAAATAATTCAATCACATTTATCCTCAAACTACATTTAAATCAATTTGTTGAAGTAACACTCTCACCTTTTTCATAAAACTAACATATATTTTTTTTCAGGAATCCACTCTCCAGAAACCTGAAACAAATCTTGAAAAAACTTGTTTAAGGCATCCATTCTCCCTAATCCTAAAAGAAAATTTTAATTAACTTCTTGAAATACTAAAAATAAATCTTATCCTCAAACTACTTTTAAAGCAATTTTTTGAAGTAACACTCTCACCTTTTTCATAAAACTAACATATAGTTTTTTTTCAGGAATCCGCTCTCCAGAAACCTGAAACAAATCTTGAAAAAACTTGTTTAAGGCATCCATTCTCCCTAATCCTAAAAGAAAATTTTAATTAACTTCTTGAAATACTAAAATAAATCTTATCCTCAAACTACATTTAAATCAATTTTTTGAAGTAACACTCTCACCTTTTTCATAAAACTAACATATATTTTTTTTCAGGAATCCACTCTCCAGAAACCTAAAACTAATCTTAAAAAACTTCTTTCAGGCATCCAATCTTCCTAATCCTAAACGAAAATTTTAATTAACTTGTTGAAATTATTCAATCACATTTATCCTCAAACTACTTTTAAATCAATTTTTTCAAGTAACACTCTCACCTTTTTCATAGAACAAACATATTTTTTTTTCAGGAATCCACTCTCCAGAAACCTGAAACAAATCTTGAAAAAACTTGTTTAAGGCATCCATTCTCCCTAATCCTAAAAGAAAATGTTAATTAACTGCTTGAAATACTAAAAAAAATCTTATCCTCAAACTACATTTAAATCAATTTTTTGAAGTAACACTCTCACCTTTTTCATAAAACTAACATATATTTTTTTTCAGGAATCCACTCTCCACAAACCTAAAACTAATCTTAAAAAACTTATTTCAAGCATTCCAATCTTCCTAATACTAAACGAAAATTTTAATTAACTTGTTGAAATATTTCAATCACATTTATCCTCAAACTACGTTTAAATCAATTTTTTGAAGTAACACTCTCACCTTTTTCATAGAACAAACATATTTTTTTTTCAGGAATCCTCTCTCCAGAAACCTGAAACAAATCTTGAAAAAACTTGTTAAAGGCATCCATTCTCCCTAATCCTAAAAGAACATTTTAATTAACTTTTTGAAATACAAAAAAAAATCTTATCCTCAAACTACATTTAAATCAATTTTTTGAAGTAACACTCTCACCTTTTTCATAAAACTAACATATATTTTTTTTCAGGAATCCACTCTCCACAAACCTAAAACTAATCTTAAAAAACTTATTTCAAGCATTCCAATCTTCCTAATACTAAACAAAAATTTTAATTAACTTGTTGAAATATTTCAATCACATTTATCCTCAAACTACGTTTAAATCAATTTTTTGAAGTAACACTCTCACCTTTTTCATAGAACAAACATATTTTTTTTTCAGGAATCCTCTCTCCAGAAACCTGAAACAAATCTTGTTAAAGGCATCCATTCTCCCTAATCCTAAAAGAACATTTTAATTAACTTTTTGAAATACTGAAAAAAATCTTATCCTCAAACTACATTTAAATCAATTTTTTGAAGTAACACTCTCACCTTTTTCATAAACTAAGATATATTTTTTTTCAGGAATCCACTCTCCAGAAACCTAAAACTAATCTTAAAAAACTTCTTTCAGGCATCCAATCTTCCTAATCCTAAACGAAAATTTTAATTAACTTGTTGAAATAATTCAATCACATTTATCCTCAAACTACTTATAAATCAATTTTTTGAAGTAACACTCTCACCTTTTTCATAAAACTAACATATATTTTTTTCAGGAATCCGCTCTCCAGAAACCTGAAACAAATCTTGAAAAAACTTGTTTAAGGCATCCATTCTCCCTAATCCTAAAAGAAAATTTGAATTAACTTCTTGAAATACTAAAATAAATCTTATCCTCAAACTACATTTAAATCAATTTTTTGAAGTAACACTCTCACCTTTTTCATAAAACTAAGATATATTTTTTTTCAGGAATCCACTCTCCAGAAACCTAAAACTAATCTTAAAAAACTTCTTTCAGGCATCCAATCTTCCTAATCCTAAACGAAAATTTTAATTAACTTGTTGAAATAATTCAATCACATTTATCCTCAAACTACTTTTAAATCAATTTTTTCAAGTAACACTCTCACCTTTTTCATAGAACAAACATATTTTTTTTTCAGGAATCCACTCTCCAGAAACCTGAAACAAATCTTGAAAAAACCTGTTTAAGGCATCCATTCTCCCTAATCCTAATAGAACATTTTAATTAACTTCTTGAAATACTAAAATAAATCTTATCCTCAAACTACATTTAAATCAATTTTTTGAAGTAACACTCTCACCTTTTTCATAAAACAAAGATATATTTTTTTCCAGGAATCCACTCTCCAGAAACCTAAAACTAATCTTAAAAAGCTTCTTTCAGGCATCCAATCTTCCTAATCCTAAACGAAAATTTTAATTAACTTGTTGAAATAATTCAATCACATTTATCCTCAAACTACATTTAAATCAATTTTTTCAAGTAACACTCTCACCTTTTTCATAGAACAAACATATTTTTTTTTCAGGAATCCACTCTCCAGAAACCTGAAACAAATCTTGAAAAAACTTGTTTAAGGCATCCATTCTCCCTAATCCTAAAAGAAAATTTTAATTAACTTCTTGAAATACTAAAAATAAATCTTATCCTCAAACTACTTTTAAATCAATTTTTTGAAGTAACACTCTCACCTTTTTCATAAAACTAACATAGTTTTTTTTCAGGAATCCGCTCTCCAGAAACCTGAAACAAATCTTGAAAAAACTTGTTTAAGGCATCCATTCTCCCTAATCCTAAAAGAAAATTTTAATTAACTTCTTGAAATACTAAAATAAATCTTATCCTCAAACTACATTTAAATAAATTTTTTGAAGTAACACTCTCACCTTTTTCATAAAACTAACATATATTTTTTTTCAGGAATCCACTCTCCAGAAACCTAAAACTAATCTTAAAAAACTTATTTCAAGCATTCCAATCTTCCTAATCCTAAACGAAAATTTTAATTAACTTGTTGAAATAATTCAATCACATTTATCCTCAAACTACGTTTAAATCAATTTTTTGAAGTAACACTCTCACCTTTTTCTTAGAACAAACATATTTTTTTTTCAGGAATCCACTCTCCATAAACTTGAAACAAATCTTGAAAAAACTTGTTTAAGGCATCCATTCTCCCTAATCCTAAAAGAAAATTTTAATTAACTTCTTGAAATACTAAAATAAATCTTATCCTCAAACTACATTTAAATCAATTTTTTGAAGTAACACTCTCACCTTTTTCATAAAACTAAGATATATTTTTTTTCAGGAATCCACTCTCCAGAAACCTAAAACTAATCTTAAAAAACTTCTTTCAGGCATCCAATCTTCCTAATCCTAAACGAAAATTTTAATTAACTTGTTGAAATAATTCAATCACATTTATCCTCAAACTACTTTTAAATCAATTTTTTCAAGTAACACTCTCACCTTTTTCATAGAACAAACATATTTTTTTTTCAGGAATCCACTCTCCAGAAACCTGAAACAAATCTTGAAAAAACTTGTTTAAGGCATCCATTCTCCCTAATCCTAATAGAAAATTTTAATTAACTTCTTGAAATACTAAAATAAATCTTATCCTCAAACTACATTTAAATCAATTTTTTGAAGTAACACTCACCTTTTTCATAAAACTAACATATATTTTTTTTCAGGAATCCGCTCTCCAGAAACCTGAAACAAATCTTAAAAAAACTTGTTTAAGGCATCCATTCTCCCTAATCCTAAAAGAAAATTTGAATTAACTTCTTGAAATACTAAAATAAATCTTATCCTCAAACTACATTTAAATCAATTTTTTGAAGTAACACTCTCACCTTTTTCATAAAACTAAGATATATTTTTTTTCAGGAATCCACTCTCCAGAAACCTAAAACGAATCTTAAAAAACTTCTTTCAGGCATCCAATCTTCCTAATCCTAAACGAAAATTTTAATTAACGTGTTGAAATAATTCAATCACATTTATCCTCAAACTACTTTTAAATCAATTTTTTCAAGTAACACTCTCACCTTTTTCATAGAACAAACATATTTTTTTTCAGGAATCCACTCTCCAGAAACCTGAAACAAATCTTGAAAGACTTGTTTCAGGCATCCATTCTCCCTAATCCTAAAAGAAAATTTTAATTAACTTCTTGAAATACTAAAAATAAATCTTATCCTCAAACTACTTTTAAATCAATTTTTTGAAGTAACACTCTCACCTTTTTCATAAAACTAACATATAGTTTTTTTTCAGGAATCCGCTCTCCAGAAACCTGAAACAAATCTTGAAAAAACTTGTTTAAGGCATCCATTCTCCCTAATCCTAAAAGAACATTTTAATTAACTTCTTGAAATACTAAAATAAATCTTATCCTCAAATTACATTTAAATCAATTTTTTGAAGTAACACTCTCACCTTTTTCATAAAACTAACATATATTTTTTTTCAGGAATCCGCTCTCCAGAAACCTGAAACAAATCTTGAAAAAACTTGTTTAAGGCATCCATTCTCCCTAATCCTAAAAGAAAATTTTAATTAACTTCTTGACATACTAAAAATAAATCTTATCCTCAAACTACTTTTAAATCAATTTTTTGAAGTAACACTCTCACCTTTTTCATAAAACTAACATATATTTTTTTCAGGAATCCGCTCTCCAGAAACCTGAAACAAATCTTGAAAAAACTTGTTTAAGGCATCCATTCTCCCTAATCCTAAAAGAAAATTTGAATTAACTTCTTGAAATACTAAAATAAATCTTATCCTCAAACTACATTTAAATCAATTTTTTGAAGTAACACTCTCACCTTTTTCATAAAACTAAGATATATTTTTTTCCAGGAATCCACTCTCCAGAAACCTAAAACTAATCTTAAAAAACTTCTTTCAGGCATCCAATCTTCCTAATCCTAAACGAAAATTTTAATTAACTTGTTGAAATAATTCAATCACATTTATCCTCAAACTACATTTAAATCAATTTGTTGAAGTAACACTCTCACCTTTTTCATAGAACAAACATATTTTTTTTTCAGGAATCCACTCTCCAGAAACCTGAAACAAATCTTGAAAAAACTTGTTTAAGGCATCCATTCTCCCTAATCCTAAAAGAAAATTTTAATTAACTTCTTGAAATACTAAAATAAATCTTATCCTCAAACTACATTTAAATCAATTTTTTGAAGTAACACTCTCACCTTTTTCATAAAACTAACATATATTTTTTTTCAGGAATCCACTCTCCAGAAACCTGAAACAAATCTTGAAAAAACTTGTTTAAGGCATCCATTCTCCCTAATCCTAAAAAAAAATTTTAATTAACTTCTTGAAATACTAAAAATAAATCTTATCCTCAAACTACTTTTAAAGCAATTTTTTGAAGTAACACTCTCACCTTTTTCATAAAACTAACATATAGTTTTTTTTCAGGAATCCGCTCTCCAGAAACCTGAAACAAATCTTGAAAAAACTTGTTTAAGGCATCCATTCTCCCTAATCCTAAAAGAAAATTTTAATTAACTTCTTGAAATACTAAAATAAATCTTATCCTCAAACTACATTTAAATCAATTTTTTGAAGTAACACTCTCACCTTTTTCATAAAACTAACATATATTTTTTTTCAGGAATCCACTCTCCAGAAACCTAAAACTAATCTTAAAAAACTTCTTTCAGGCATCCAATCTTCCTAATCCTAAACGAAAATTTTAATTAACTTGTTGAAATTATTCAATCACATTTATCCTCAAACTACTTTTAAATCAATTTTTTCAAGTAACACTCTCACCTTTTTCATAGAACAAACATATTTTTTTTTCAGGAATCCACTCTCCAGAAACCTGAAACAAATCTTGAAAAAACTTGTTTAAGGCATCCATTCTCCCTAATCCTAAAAGAAAATGTTAATTAACTGCTTGAAATACTAAAAAAAATCTTATCCTCAAACTACATTTAAATCAATTTTTTGAAGTAACACTCTCACCTTTTTCATAAAACTAACATATATTTTTTTTCAGGAATCCACTCTCCACAAACCTAAAACTAATCTTAAAAAACTTATTTCAAGCATTCCAATCTTCCTAATACTAAACGAAAATTTTAATTAACTTGTTGAAATATTTCAATCACATTTATCCTCAAACTACGTTTAAATCAATTTTTTGAAGTAACACTCTCACCTTTTTCATAGAACAAACATATTTTTTTTTCAGGAATCCTCTCTCCAGAAACCTGAAACAAATCTTGAAAAAACTTGTTAAAGGCATCCATTCTCCCTAATCCTAAAAGAATATTTTAATTAACTTTTTGAAATACTAAAAAAAATCTTATCCTCAAACTACATTTAAATCAATTTTTTGAAGTAACACTCTCACCTTTTTCATAAAACTAACATATATTTTTTTTCAGGAATCCACTCTCCACAAACCTAAAACTAATCTTAAAAAACTTATTTCAAGCATTCCAATCTTCCTAATACTAAACGAAAATTTTAATTAACTTGTTGAAATATTTCAATCACATTTATCCTCAAACTACGTTTAAATCAATTTTTTGAAGTAACACTCTCACCTTTTTCATAGAACAAACATATTTTTTTTTCAGGAATCCTCTCTCCAGAAACCTGAAACAAATCTTGTTAAAGGCATCCATTCTCCCTAATCCTAAAAGAACATTTTAATTAACTTTTTGAAATACTGAAAAAAATCTTATCCTCAAACTACATTTAAATCAATTTTTTGAAGTAACACTCTCACCTTTTTCATAAACTAAGATATATTTTTTTTCAGGAATCCACTCTCCAGAAACCTAAAACTAATCTTAAAAAACTTCTTTCAGGCATCCAATCTTCCTAATCCTAAACGAAAATTTTAATTAACTTGTTGAAATAATTCAATCACATTTATCCTCAAACTACTTATAAATCAATTTTTTGAAGTAACACTCTCACCTTTTTCATAAAACTAACATATATTTTTTTCAGGAATCCGCTCTCCAGAAACCTGAAACAAATCTTGAAAAAACTTGTTTAAGGCATCCATTCTCCCTAATCCTAAAAGAAAATTTGAATTAACTTCTTGAAATACTAAAATAAATCTTATCCTCAAACTACATTTAAATCAATTTTTTGAAGTAACACTCTCACCTTTTTCATAAAACTAAGATATATTTTTTTTCAGGAATCCACTCTCCAGAAACCTAAAACTAATCTTAAAAAACTTCTTTCAGGCATCCAATCTTCCTAATCCTAAACGAAAATTTTAATTAACTTGTTGAAATAATTCAATCACATTTATCCTCAAACTACTTTTAAATCAATTTTTTCAAGTAACACTCTCACCTTTTTCATAGAACAAACATATTTTTTTTTCAGGAATCCACTCTCCAGAAACCTGAAACAAATCTTGAAAAAACCTGTTTAAGGCATCCATTCTCCCTAATCCTAATAGAACATTTTAATTAACTTCTTGAAATACTAAAATAAATCTTATCCTCAAACTACATTTAAATCAATTTTTTGAAGTAACACTCTCACCTTTTTCATAAAACAAAGATATATTTTTTTCCAGGAATCCACTCTCCAGAAACCTAAAACTAATCTTAAAAAGCTTCTTTCAGGCATCCAATCTTCCTAATCCTAAACGAAAATTTTAATTAACTTGTTGAAATAATTCAATCACATTTATCCTCAAACTACATTTAAATCAATTTTTTCAAGTAACACTCTCACCTTTTTCATAGAACAAACATATTTTTTTTTCAGGAATCCACTCTCCAGAAACCTGAAACAAATCTTGAAAAAACTTGTTTAAGGCATCCATTCTCCCTAATCCTAAAAGAAAATTTTAATTAACTTCTTGAAATACTAAAAATAAATCTTATCCTCAAACTACTTTTAAATCAATTTTTTGAAGTAACACTCTCACCTTTTTCATAAAACTAACATAGTTTTTTTTCAGGAATCCGCTCTCCAGAAACCTGAAACAAATCTTGAAAAAACTTGTTTAAGGCATCCATTCTCCCTAATCCTAAAAGAAAATTTTAATTAACTTCTTGAAATACTAAAATAAATCTTATCCTCAAACTACATTTAAATAAATTTTTTGAAGTAACACTCTCACCTTTTTCATAAAACTAACATATATTTTTTTTCAGGAATCCACTCTCCAGAAACCTAAAACTAATCTTAAAAAACTTATTTCAAGCATTCCAATCTTCCTAATCCTAAACGAAAATTTTAATTAACTTGTTGAAATAATTCAATCACATTTATCCTCAAACTACGTTTAAATCAATTTTTTGAAGTAACACTCTCACCTTTTTCTTAGAACAAACATATTTTTTTTTCAGGAATCCACTCTCCATAAACTTGAAACAAATCTTGAAAAAACTTGTTTAAGGCATCCATTCTCCCTAATCCTAAAAGAAAATTTTAATTAACTTCTTGAAATACTAAAATAAATCTTATCCTCAAACTACATTTAAATCAATTTTTTGAAGTAACACTCTCACCTTTTTCATACAACTAAGATATATTTTTTTTCAGGAATCCACTCTCCAGAAACCTAAAACTAATCTTAAAAAACTTCTTTCAGGCATCCAATCTTCCTAATCCTAAACGAAAATTTTAATTAACTTGTTGAAATAATTCAATCACATTTATCCTCAAACTACTTTTAAATCAATTTTTTCAAGTAACACTCTCACCTTTTTCATAGAACAAACATATTTTTTTTTCAGGAATCCACTCTCCAGAAACCTGAAACAAATCTTGAAAAAACTTGTTTAAGGCATCCATTCTCCCTAATCCTAATAGAAAATTTTAATTAACTTCTTGAAATACTAAAATAAATCTTATCCTCAAACTACATTTAAATCAATTTTTTGAAGTAACACTCACCTTTTTCATAAAACTAACATATATTTTTTTTCAGGAATCCGCTCTCCAGAAACCTGAAACAAATCTTAAACAAACTTGTTTAAGGCATCCATTCTCCCTAATCCTAAAAGAAAATTTGAATTAACTTCTTGAAATACTAAAATAAATCTTATCCTCAAACTACATTTAAATCAATTTTTTGACGTAACACTCTCACCTTTTTCATAAAACTAAGATATATTTTTTTTCAGGAATCCACTCTCCAGAAACCTAAAACGAATCTTAAAAAACTTCTTTCAGGCATCCAATCTTCCTAATCCTAAACGAAAATTTTAATTAACGTGTTGAAATAATTCAATCACATTTATCCTCAAACTACTTTTAAATCAATTTTTTCAAGTAACACTCTCACCTTTTTCATAGAACAAACATATTTTTTTTCAGGAATCCACTCTCCAGAAACCTGAAACAAATCTTGAAAGACTTGTTTCAGGCATCCATTCTCCCTAATCCTAAAAGAAAATTTTAATTAACTTCTTGAAATACTAAAAATAAATCTTATCCTCAAACTACTTTTAAATCAATTTTTTGAAGTAACACTCTCACCTTTTTCATAAAACTAACATATAGTTTTTTTTCAGGAATCCGCTCTCCAGAAACCTGAAACAAATCTTGAAAAAACTTGTTTAAGGCATCCATTCTCCCTAATCCTAAAAGAACATTTTAATTAACTTCTTGAAATACTAAAATAAATCTTATCCTCAAATTACATTTAAATCAATTTTTTGAAGTAACACTCTCACCTTTTTCATAAAACTAACATATATTTTTTTTCAGGAATCCGCTCTCCAGAAACCTGAAACAAATCTTGAAAAAACTTGTTTAAGGCATCCATTCTCCCTAATCCTAAAAGAAAATTTTAATTAACTTCTTGACATACTAAAAATAAATCTTATCCTCAAACTACTTTTAAATCAATTTTTTGAAGTAACACTCTCACCTTTTTCATAAAACTAACATATATTTTTTTCAGGAATCCGCTCTCCAGAAACCTGAAACAAATCTTGAAAAAACTTGTTTAAGGCATCCATTCTCCCTAATCCTAAAAGAAAATTTGAATTAACTTCTTGAAATACTAAAATAAATCTTATCCTCAAACTACATTTAAATCAATTTTTTGAAGTAACACTCTCACCTTTTTCATAAAACTAAGATATATTTTTTTCCAGGAATCCACTCTCCAGAAACCTAAAACTAATCTTAAAAAACTTCTTTCAGGCATCCAATCTTCCTAATCCTAAACGAAAATTTTAATTAACTTGTTGAAATAATTCAATCACATTTATCCTCAAACTACATTTAAATCAATTTGTTGAAGTAACACTCTCACCTTTTTCATAGAACAAACATATTTTTTTTTCAGGAATCCACTCTCCAGAAACCTGAAACAAATCTTGAAAAAACTTGTTTAAGGCATCCATTCTCCCTAATCCTAAAAGAAAATTTTAATTAACTTCTTGAAATACTAAAATAAATCTTATCCTCAAACTACATTTAAATCAATTTTTTGAAGTAACACTCTCACCTTTTTCATAAAACTAACATATATTTTTTTTCAGGAATCCACTCTCCAGAAACCTGAAACAAATCTTGAAAAAACTTGTTTAAGGCATCCATTCTCCCTAATCCTAAAAAAAAATTTTAATTAACTTCTTGAAATACTAAAAATAAATCTTATCCTCAAACTACTTTTAAAGCAATTTTTTGAAGTAACACTCTCACCTTTTTCATAAAACTAACATATAGTTTTTTTTCAGGAATCCGCTCTCCAGAAACCTGAAACAAATCTTGAAAAAACTTGTTTAAGGCATCCATTCTCCCTAATCCTAAAAGAAAATTTTAATTAACTTCTTGAAATACTAAAATAAATCTTATCCTCAAACTACATTTAAATCAATTTTTTGAAGTAACACTCTCACCTTTTTCATAAAACTAACATATATTTTTTTTCAGGAATCCACTCTCCAGAAACCTAAAACTAATCTTAAAAAACTTCTTTCAGGCATCCAATCTTCCTAATCCTAAACGAAAATTTTAATTAACTTGTTGAAATTATTCAATCACATTTATCCTCAAACTACTTTTAAATCAATTTTTTCAAGTAACACTCTCACCTTTTTCATAGAACAAACATATTTTTTTTTCAGGAATCCACTCTCCAGAAACCTGAAACAAATCTTGAAAAAACTTGTTTAAGGCATCCATTCTCCCTAATCCTAAAAGAAAATGTTAATTAACTGCTTGAAATACTAAAAAAAATCTTATCCTCAAACTACATTTAAATCAATTTTTTGAAGTAACACTCTCACCTTTTTCATAAAACTAACATATATTTTTTTTCAGGAATCCACTCTCCACAAACCTAAAACTAATCTTAAAAAACTTATTTCAAGCATTCCAATCTTCCTAATACTAAACGAAAATTTTAATTAACTTGTTGAAATATTTCAATCACATTTATCCTCAAACTACGTTTAAATCAATTTTTTGAAGTAACACTCTCACCTTTTTCATAGAACAAACATATTTTTTTTTCAGGAATCCTCTCTCCAGAAACCTGAAACAAATCTTGAAAAAACTTGTTAAAGGCATCCATTCTCCCTAATCCTAAAAGAATATTTTAATTAACTTTTTGAAATACTAAAAAAAATCTTATCCTCAAACTACATTTAAATCAATTTTTTGAAGTAACACTCTCACCTTTTTCATAAAACTAACATATATTTTTTTTCAGGAATCCACTCTCCACAAACCTAAAACTAATCTTAAAAAACTTATTTCAAGCATTCCAATCTTCCTAATACTAAACGAAAATTTTAATTAACTTGTTGAAATATTTCAATCACATTTATCCTCAAACTACGTTTAAATCAATTTTTTGAAGTAACACTCTCACCTTTTTCATAGAACAAACATATTTTTTTTTCAGGAATCCTCTCTCCAGAAACCTGAAACAAATCTTGTTAAAGGCATCCATTCTCCCTAATCCTAAAAGAACATTTTAATTAACATTTTGAAATACTGAAAAAAATTCTTATCCTCAAACTACATTTAAATCAATTTTTTGAAGTAACACTCTCACCTTTTTCATAAAACTAACATATATTTTTTTCAGGAATCCACTCTCCAGAAACCTAAAACTAATCTTAAAAAACTTATTTCAAGCATTCCAATCTTCCTAATCCTAAACGAAAATTTTATTTAACTTGTTGAAATAATTCAATCACATTTATCCTCAAACTACGTTTAAATCAATTTTCTGAAGTAACACTCTCACCTTTTTCATAGAACAAACATATTTTTTTTTCAGGAATCCACTCTCCATAAACTTGAAACAAATCTTGAAAAAACTTGTTTAAGGCATCCATTCTCCCTAATCCTAAAAGAAAATTTTAATTAACTTCTTGAAATACTAAAATAAATCTTATCCTCAAACTACATTTAAATCAATTTTTTGAAGTAACACTCTCACCTTTTTCATAAAACTAAGATATATTTTTTTTCAGGAATCCACTCTCCAGAAACCTAAAACTAATCTTAAAAAACTTCTTTCAGGCATCCAATCTTCCTAATCCTAAACGAAAATTTTAATTAACTTGTTGAAATAATTCAATCACATTTATCCTCAAACTACTTTTAAATCAATTTTTTCAAGTAACACTCTCACCTTTTTCATAGAACAAACATATTTTTTTTTCAGGAATCCACTCTCCAGAAACCTGAAACAAATGTTGAAAAAACTTGTTTAAGGCATCCATTCTCCCTAATCCTAATAGAAAATTTTAATTAACTTCTTGAAATACTAAAATAAATCTTATCCTCAAACTACATTTAAATCAATTTTTTGAAGTAACACTCTCACCTTTTTCATAAAACTAACATATATTTTTTTTCAGGAATCCGCTCTCCAGAAACCTGAAACAAATCTTGAAAAAACTTGTTTAAGGCATCCATTCTCCCTAATCCTAAAAGAAAATTTGAATTAACTTCTTGAAATACTAAAATAAATCTTATCCTCAAACTACATTTAAATCAATTTTTTGAAGTAACACTCTCACCTTTTTCATAAAACTAAGATATATTTTTTTTCAGGAATCCACTCTCCAGAAACCTAAAACTAATCTTAAAAAACTTCTTTCAGGCATCCAATCTTCCTAATCCTAAACGAAAATTTTAATTAACTTGTTGAAATAATTCAATCACATTTATCCTCAAACTACTTTTAAATCAATTTTTTCAAGTAACACTCTCACCTTTTTCATAGAACAAACATATTTTTTTTTCAGGAATCCACTCTCCAGAAACCTGAAACAAATCTTGAAAAAACCTGTTTAAGGCATCCATTCTCCCTAATCCTAATAGAACATTTTAATTAACTTCTTGAAATACTAAAAGAAATCTTATCCTCAAACTACATTTAAATCAATTTTTTGAAGTAACACTCTCACCTTTTTCATAAAACTAAGATATATTTTTTTTCAGGAATCCACTCTCCAGAAACCTAAAACTAATCTTAAAAAACTTCTTTCAGGCATCCAATCTTCCTAATCCTAAACAAAAATTTTAATTAACTTGTTGAAATAATTCAATCACATTTATCCTCAAACTACTTTTAAATCAATTTTTTCAAGTAACACTCTCACCTTTTTCATAGAACAAACATATTTTTTTTTCAGGAATCCACTCTCCAGAAACCTGAAACAAATCTTGAAAAAACTTGTTTAAGGCATCCATTCTCCCTAATCCTAATAGAAAATTTTAATTAACTTCTTGAAATACTAAAATAAATCTTATCCTCAAACTACATTTAAATCAATGTTTTGAAGTAACACTCTCACCTTTTTCATAAAACTAACATATATTTTTTTCAGGAATCCACTCTCCAGAAACCTGAAACAAATCTTGAAAAAACTTGTTTAAGGCATCCATTCTCCCTAATCCTAATAGAAAATTTTAATTAACTTCTTGAAATACTAAAATAAATCTTATCCTCAAACTACATTTAAATCAATTTTTTGAAGTAACACTCTCACCTTTTTCATAAAACTAACATATATTTTTTTTCAGGAATCCGCTCTCCAGAAACCTGAAACAAATCTTGAAAAAACTTGTTTAAGGCATCCATTCTCCCTAATCCTAACAGAAAATTTGAATTAAGTTCTTGAAATACTAAAATAAATCTTATCCTCAAACTGCATTTAAATCAATTTTTTGAAGTAACACTCTCACCTTTTTCATAAAACTAAGATATATTTTTTTCCAGGAATCCACTCTCCAGAAACCTCAAACTAATCTTAAAAAACTTCTTTCAGGCATCCAATCTTCCTAATCCTAAACGAAAATTTTAATTAACTTGTTGAAATAATTCAATCACATTTATCCTCAAACTACTTTTAAATCAATTTTTTCAAGTAACACTCTCACCTTTTTCATAGAACAAACATATTTTTTTTTCAGGAATCCACTCTCCAGAAACCTGAAACAAATCTTGAAAAAACTTGTTTCAGGCATCCATTCTCCCTAATCCTAAAAGAAAATTTTAATTAACTTCTTGAAATACTAAAATAAATCTTATCCTCAAACTACATTTAAATCAATTTTTTGAAGTAACACTCTCACCTTTTTCATAGAACAAACACATTTTTTTTTCAGGAATCCACTCTCCAGAAACCTGAAACAAATCTTGAAAAAACTTGTTTAAGGCATCCATTCTCCCTAATCCTAAAAGAAAATTTTAATTAACTTCTTGAAATACTAAAAAAAATCTTATCCTCAAACTACATTTAAATCAATTTTTTGAAGTAACACTCTCACCTTTTTCATAAAACTAAGATATATTTTTTTTCAGGAATCCACTCTCCAGAAACCTAAAACTAATCTTAAAAAACTTCTTTCAGGCATCCAATCTTCCTAATCCTAAACGAAAATGTTAATTAACTTGTTGAAATAATTCAATCACATTTATCCTCAAACTACTTTTAAATCAATTTTTTCAAGTAACACTCTCACCTTTTTCATAGAACAAACATATTTTTTTTTCAGGAATCCACTCTCCAGAAACCTGAAACAAATCTTGAAAAAACTTGTTTAAGGCATCCATTCTCCCTAATCCTAATAGAAAATTTTAATTAACTTCTTGAAATACTAAAATAAATCTTATCCTCAAACTACATTTAAATCAATTTTTTGAAGTAACACTCTCACCTTTTTCATAAAACTAACATATAGTTTTTTTTCAGGAATTCGCTCTCCAGAAACCTGAAACAAATCTTGAAAAAACTTGTTTAAGGCATCCATTCTCCCTAATCCTAAAAGAAAATTTGAATTAACTTCTTGAAATACTAAAATAAATCTTATCCTCAAACTACATTTAAATCAATTTTTTGAAGTAACACTCTCACCTTTTTCATAAAACTAAGATATATTTTTTTTCAGGAATCCACTCTCCAGAAACCTAAAACTAATCTTAAAAAACTTCTTTCAGGCATCCAATCTTCCTAATCCTAAACGAAAATTTTAATTAACTTGTTGAAATAATTCAATCACATTTATCCTCAAACTACTTTTAAATCAATTTTTTCAAGTAACACTCTCACCTTTTTCATAGAACAAACATATTTTTTTTTCAGGAATCCACTCTCCAGAAACCTGAAACAAATCTTGAAAAAACCTGTTTAAGGCATCCATTCTCCCTAATCCTAATAGAACATTTTAATTAACTTCTTGAAATACTAAAATAAATCTTATCCTCAAACTACATTTAAATCAATTTTTTGAAGTAACACTCTCACCTTTTTCATAAAACTAACATATATTTTTTTCAGGAATCCGCTCTCCAGAAACCTGAAACAAATCTTGAAAAAACTTGTTTAAGGCATCCATTCTCCCTAATCCTAAAAGAAAATTTGAATTAACTTCTTGAAATACTAAAATAAATCTTATCCTCAAACTACATTTAAATCAATTTTTTGAAGTAACACTCTCACCTTTTTCATAAAACTAAGATATATTTTTTTCCACGAATCCACTCTTCAGAAACCTAAAACTAATCTTAAAAAACTTCTTTCAGGCATCCAATCTTCCTAATCCTAAACAAAAATTTTAATTAACTTGTTGAAATAATTCAATCACATTTATCCTCAAACTACATTTAAATCAATTTGTTGAAGTAACACTCTCACCTTTTTCATAGAACAAACATATTTTTTTTTCAGGAATCCACTCTCCAGAAACCTGAAACAAATCTTGAAAAAACTTGTTTAAGGCATCCATTCTCCCTAATCCTAAAAGAAAATGTTAATTAACTGCTTGAAATACTAAAAAAAATCTTATCCTCAAACTACATTTAAATCAATTTTTTGAAGTAACACTCTCACCTTTTTCATAAAACTAACATATATTTTTTTTCAGGAATCCACTCTCCACAAACCTAAAACTAATCTTAAAAAACTTATTTCAAGCATTCCAATCTTCCTAATACTAAACGAAAATTTTAATTAACTTGTTGAAATACTAAAATAAATCTTATCCTCAAACTACATTTAAATCAATTTTTTGAAGTAACACTCTCACCTTTTTCATAAAACTAAGATATATTTTTTTTCAGGAGTCCACTCTCCAGAAACCTAAAACTAATCTTAAAAAACTTCTTTCAGGCATCCAATCTTCCTAATCCTAAACGAAAATTTTAATTAACTTGTTGAAATAATTCAATCACATTTATCCTCAAACTACTTTTAAATCAATTTTTTCAAGTAACACTCTCACCTTTTTCATAGAACAAACATATTTTTTTTTCAGGAATCCACTCTCCAGAAACCTGAAACAAATCTTGAAAAAACCTGTTTAAGGCATCCATTCTCCCTAATCCTAATAGAACATTTTAATTAACTTCTTGAAATACTAAAACAAATCTACATTTAAATCAATTTTTTGAAGTAACACTCTCACCTTTTTCATAAAACTAACATATATTTTTTTCAGGAATCCGCTCTCCAGAAACCTGAAAAAAATCTTGAAAAAACTTGTTTAAGGCATCCATTCTCCCTAATCCTAAAAGAAAATTTGAATTAACTTCTTGAAATACTAAAATAAATCTTATCCTCAAACTACATTTAAATCAATTTTTTGAAGTAACACTCTCACCTTTTTCATAAAACTAAGATATATTTTTTTCCACGAATCCACTCTCCAGAAACCTAAAACTAATCTTAAAAAACTTCTTTCAGGCATCCAATCTTCCTAATCCTAAACAAAAATTTTAATTAACTTGTTGAAATAATTCAATCACATTTATCCTCAAACTACATTTAAATCAATTTGTTGAAGTAACACTCTCACCTTTTTCATAGAACAAACATATTTTTTTTTCAGGAATCCACTCTCCAGAAACCTGAAACAAATCTTGAAAAAACCTGTTTAAGGCATCCATTCTCCCTAATCCTAAAAGAAAATTTTAATTAACTTCTTGAAATACTAAAATAAATCTTATCCTCAAACTACATTTAAATCAATTTTTTGAAGTAACACTCTCACCTTTTTCATAAAACTAACATATATTTTTTTTCAGGAATCCACTCTCCAGAAACCTGAAACAAATCTTGAAAAAACTTGTTTAAGGCATCCATTCTCCCTAATCCTAAAAGAAAATTTTAATTAACTTCTTGAAATACTAAAAATAAATCTTATCCTCAAACTACTTTTAAAGCAATTTTTTGAAGTAACACTCTCACCTTTTTCATAAAACTAACATATAGTTTTTTTTCAGGAATCCGCTCTCCAGAAACCTGAAACAAATCTTGAAAAAACTTGTTTAAGGCATCCATTCTCCCTAATCCTAAAAGAAAATTTTAATTAACTTCTTGAAATACTAAAATAAATCTTATCCTCAAACTACATTTAAATCAATTTTTTGAAGTAACACTCTCACCTTTTTCATAAAACTAACATATATTTTTTTTCAGGAATCCACTCTCCAGAAACCTAAAACTAATCTTAAAAAACTTCTTTCAGGCATCCAATCTTCCTAATCCTAAACGAAAATTTTAATTAACTTGTTGAAATTATTCAATCACATTTATCCTCAAACTACTTTTAAATCAATTTTTTCAAGTAACACTCTCACCTTTTTCATAGAACAAACATATTTTTTTTTCAGGAATCCACTCTCCAGAAACCTGAAACAAATCTTGAAAAAACTTGTTTAAGGCATCCCTAATCCTAAAAGAAAATGTTAATTAACTGCTTGAAATACTAAAAAAAATCTTATCCTCAAACTACATTTAAATCAATTTTTTGAAGTAACACTCTCACCTTTTTCATAAAACTAACATATATTTTTTTTCAGGAATCCACTCTCCAGAAACCTAAAACTAATCTTAAAAAACTTCTTTCAGGCATCCAATCTTCCTAATCCTAAACGAAAATTTTAATTAACTTGTTGAAATTATTCAATCACATTTATCCTCAAACTACTTTTAAATCAATTTTTTCAAGTAACACTCTCACCTTTTTCATAGAACAAACATATTTTTTTTTCAGGAATCCACTCTCCAGAAACCTGAAACAAATCTTGAAAAAACTTGTTTAAGGCATCCATTCTCCCTAATCCTAAAAGAAAATGTTAATTAACTGCTTGAAATACTAAAAAAAATCTTATCCTCAAACTACATTTAAATCAATTTTTTGAAGTAACACTCTCACCTTTTTCATAAAACTAACATATATTTTTTTTCAGGAATCCACTCTCCACAAACCTAAAACTAATCTTAAAAAACTTATTTCAAGCATTCCAATCTTCCTAATACTAAACGAAAATTTTAATTAACTTGTTGAAATATTTCAATCACATTTATCCTCAAACTACGTTTAAATCAATTTTTTGAAGTAACACTCTCACCTTTTTCATAGAACAAACATATTTTTTTTTCAGGAATCCTCTCTCCAGAAACCTGAAACAAATCTTGAAAAAACTTGTTAAAGGCATCCATTCTCCCTAATCCTAAAAGAACATTTTAATTAACTTTTTGAAATACTAAAAAAAATCTTATCCTCAAACTACATTTAAATCAATTTTTTGAAGTAACACTCTCACCTTTTTCATAAAACTAACATATATTTTTTTTCAGGAATCCACTCTCCACAAACCTAAAACTAATCTTAAAAAACTTATTTCAAGCATTCCAATCTTCCTAATACTAAACGAAAATTTTAATTAACTTGTTGAAATATTTCAATCACATTTATCCTCAAACTACGTTTAAATCAATTTTTTGAAGTAACACTCTCACCTTTTTCATAGAACAAACATATTTTTTTTTCAGGAATCCTCTCTCCAGAAACCTGAAACAAATCTTGAAAAAACTTGTTAAAGGCATCCATTCTCCCTAATCCTAAAAGAACATTTTAATTAACTTTTTGAAATACTGAAAAAAATCTTATCCTCAAACTACATTTAAATCAATTTTTTGAAGTAACACTCTCACCTTTTTCATAAAACTAACATATATTTTTTTCAGGAATCCACTCTCCAGAAACCTAAAACTAATCTTAAAAAACTTATTTCAAGCATTCCAATCTTCCTAATCCTAAACGAAAATTTTAATTAACTTGTTGAAATAATTCAATCACATTTATCCTCAAACTACGTTTAAATCAATTTTTTGAAGTAACACTCTCACCTTTTTCATAGAACAAACATATTTTTTTTTCAGGAATCCACTCTCCATAAACTTGAAACAAATCTTGAAAAAACTTGTTTAAGGCATCCATTCTCCCTAATCCTAAAAGAAAATTTTAATTAACTTCTTGAAATACTAAAATAAATCTTATCCTCAAACTACATTTAAATCAATTTTTTGAAGTAACACTCTCACCTTTTTCATAAAACTAAGATATATTTTTTTTCAGGAATCCACTCTCCAGAAACCTAAAACTAATCTTAAAAAACTTCTTTCAGGCATCCAATCTTCCTAATCCTAAACGAAAATTTTAATTAACTTGTTGAAATAATTCAATCACATTTATACTCAAACTACTTTTAAATCAATTTTTTCAAGTAACACTCTCACCTTTTTCATAGAACAAACATATTTTTTTTTCAGGAATCCACTCTCCAGAAACCTGAAACAAATCTTGAAAAAACTTGTTTAAGGCATCCATTCTCCCTAATCCTAATAGAAAATTTTAATTAACTTCTTGAAATACTAAAATAAATCTTATCCTCAAACTACATTTAAATCAATTTTTTGAAGTAACACTCTCACCTTTTTCATAAAACTAACATATATTTTTTTTCAGGAATCCGCTCTCCAGAAACCTGAAACAAATCTTGAAAAAACTTGTTTAAGGCATCCATTCTCCCTAATCCTAAAAGAAAATTTGAATTAACTTCTTGAAATACTAAAATAAATCTTATCCTCAAACTACATTTAAATCAATTTTTTGAAGTAACACTCTCACCTTTTTCATAAAACTAAGATATATTTTTTTTCAGGAATCCACTCTCCAGAAACCTAAAACTAATCTTAAAAAACTTCTTTCAGGCATCCAATCTTCCTAATCCTAAACGAAAATTTTAATTAACTTGTTGAAATAATTCAATCACATTTATCCTCAAACTACTTTTAAATCAATTTTTTCAAGTAACACTCTCACCTTTTTCATAGAACAAACATATTTTTTTTTCAGGAATCCACTCTCCAGAAACCTGAAACAAATCTTGAAAAAACCTGTTTAAGGCATCCATTCTCCCTAATCCTAATAGAACATTTTAATTAACTTCTTGAAATACTAAAAGAAATCTTATCCTCAAACTACATTTAAATCAATTTTTTGAAGTAACACTCTCACCTTTTTCATAAAACTAAGATATATTTTTTTTCAGGAATCCACTCTCCAGAAACCTAAAACTAATCTTAAAAAACTTCTTTCAGGCATCCAATCTTCCTAATCCTAAACGAAAATTTTAATTAACTTGTTGAAATAATTCAATCACATTTATCCTCAAACTACTTTTAAATCAATTTTTTCAAGTAACACTCTCACCTTTTTCATAGAACAAACATATTTTTTTTTCAGGAATCCACTCTCCAGAAACCTGAAACAAATCTTGAAAAAACTTGTTTAAGGCATCCATTCTCCCTAATCCTAATAGAAAATTTTAATTAACTTCTTGAAATACTAAAATAAATCTTATCCTCAAACTACATTTAAATCAATTTTTTGAAGTAACACTCTCACCTTTTTCATAAAACTAACATATATTTTTTTCAGGAATCCACTCTCCAGAAACCTGAAACAAATCTTGAAAAAACTTGTTTAAGGCATCCATTCTCCCTAATCCTAATAGAAAATTTTAATTAACTTCTTGAAATACTAAAATAAATCTTATCCTCAAACTACATTTAAATCAATTTTTTGAAGTAACACTCTCACCTTTTTCATAAAACTAACATATATTTTTTTTCAGGAATCCGCTCTCCAGAAACCTGAAACAAATCTTGAAAAAACTTGTTTAAGGCATCCATTCTCCCTAATCCTAACAGAAAATTTGAATTAAGTTCTTGAAAAAATAAAATAAATCTTATCCTCAAACTACATTTAAATCAATTTTTTGAAGTAACACTCTCACCTTTTTCATAAAACTAACATATATTTTTTTTCAGGAATCCACTCTCCAGAAACCTCAAACTAATCTTAAAAAACTTCTTTCAGGCATCCAATCTTCCTAATCCTAAACGAAAATTTTAATTAACTTGTTGAAATAATTCAATCACATTTATCCTCAAACTACTTTTAAATCAATTTTTTCAAGTAACACTCTCACCTTTTTCATAGAACAAACATATTTTTTTTCAGGAATCCACTCTCCAGAAACCTGAAACAAATCTTGAAAAAACTTGTTTCAGGCATCCATTCTCCCTAATCCTAAAAGAAAATTTTAATTAACTTCTTGAAATACTAAAATAAATCTTATCCTCAAACTACATTTAAATCAATTTTTTGAAGTAACACTCTCACCTTTTTCATAGAACAAACACATTTTTTTTTCAGGAATCCACTCTCCAGAAACCTGAAACAAATCTTGAAAAAACTTGTTTAAGGCATCCATTCTCCCTAATCCTAAAAGAAAATTTTAATTAACTTCTTGAAATACTAAAAAAAATCTTATCCTCAAACTACATTTAAATCAATTTTTTGAAGTAACACTCTCACCTTTTTCATAAAACTAAGATATATTTTTTTTCAGGAATCCACTCTCCAGAAACCTAAAACTAATCTTTAAAAACTTCTTTCAGGCATCCAATCTTCCTAATCCTAAACGAAAATGTTAATTAACTTGTTGAAATAATTCAATCACATTTATCCTCAAACTACTTTTAAATCAATTTTTTCAAGTAACACTCTCACCTTTTTCATAGAACAAACATATTTTTTTTTCAGGAATCCACTCTCCAGAAACCTGAAACAAATCTTGAAAAAACTTGTTTAAGGCATCCATTCTCCCTAATCCTAATAGAAAATTTTAATTAACTTCTTGAAATACTAAAATAAATCTTATCCTCAAACTACATTTCAATCAATTTTTTGAAGTAACACTCTCACCTTTTTCATAAAACTAACATATATTTTTTTTCAGGAATTCGCTCTCCAGAAACCTGAAACAAATCTTGAAAAAACTTGTTTAAGGCATCCATTCTCCCTAATCCTAAAAGAAAATTTGAATTAACTTCTTGAAATACTAAAATAAATCTTATCCTCAAACTACATTTAAATCAATTTTTTGAAGTAACACTCTCACCTTTTTCATAAAACTAAGATATATTTTTTTTCAGGAATCCACTCTCCAGAAACCTAAAACTAATCTTAAAAAACTTCTTTCAGGCATCCAATCTTCCTAATCCTAAACGAAAATTTTAATTAACTTGTTGAAATAATTCAATCACATTTATCCTCAAACTACTTTTAAATCAATTTTTTCAAGTAACACTCTCACCTTTTTCATAGAACAAACATATTTTTTTTTCAGGAATCCACTCTCCAGAAACCTGAAACAAATCTTGAAAAAACCTGTTTAAGGCATCCATTCTCCCTAATCCTAATAGAACATTTTAATTAACTTCTTGAAATACTAAAATAAATCTTATCCTCAAACTACATTTAAATCAATTTTTTGAAGTAACACTCTCACCTTTTTCATAAAACTAACATATATTTTTTTCAGGAATCCGCTCTCCAGAAACCTGAAACAAATCTTGAAAAAACTTGTTTAAGGCATCCATTCTCCCTAATCCTAAAAGAAAATTTGAATTAACTTCTTGAAATACTAAAATAAATCTTATCCTCAAACTACATTTAAATCAATTTTTTGAAGTAACACTCTCACCTTTTTCATAAAACTAACATATATTTTTTTTCAGGAATCCACTCTCCAGAAACCTGAAACAAATCTTGAAAAAACTTGTTTAAGGCATCCATTCTCCCTAATCCTAAAAGAAAATTTTAATTAACTTCTTGAAATACTAAAAATAAATCTTATCCTCAAACTACTTTTAAAGCAATTTTTTGAAGTAACACTCTCACCTTTTTCATAAAACTAACATATAGTTTTTTTCAGGAATCCGCTCTCCAGAAACCTGAAACAAATCTTGAAAAAACTTGTTTAAGGCATCCATTCTCCCTAATCCTAAAAGAAAATTTTAATTAACTTCTTGAAATACTAAAATAAATCTTATCCTCAAACTACATTTAAATCAATTTTTTGAAGTAACACTCTCACCTTTTTCATAAAACTAACATATATTTTTTTTCAGGAATCCACTCTCCAGAAACCTAAAACTAATCTTAAAAAACTTCTTTCAGGCATCCAATCTTCCTAATCCTAAACGAAAATTTTAATTAACTTGTTGAAATTATTCAATCACATTTATCCTCAAACTACTTTTAAATCAATTTTTTCAAGTAACACTCTCACCTTTTTCATAGAACAAACATATTTTTTTTTCAGGAATCCACTCTCCAGAAACCTGAAACAAATCTTGAAAAAACTTGTTTAAGGCATCCCTAATCCTAAAAGAAAATGTTAATTAACTGCTTGAAATACTAAAAAAAATCTTATCCTCAAACTACATTTAAATCAATTTTTTGAAGTAACACTCTCACCTTTTTCATAAAACTAACATATATTTTTTTTCAGGAATCCACTCTCCAGAAACCTAAAACTAATCTTAAAAAACTTCTTTCAGGCATCCAATCTTCCTAATCCTAAACGAAAATTTTAATTAACTTGTTGAAATTATTCAATCACATTTATCCTCAAACTACTTTTAAATCAATTTTTTCAAGTAACACTCTCACCTTTTTCATAGAACAAACATATTTTTTTTTCAGGAATCCACTCTCCAGAAACCTGAAACAAATCTTGAAAAAACTTGTTTAAGGCATCCATTCTCCCTAATCCTAAAAGAAAATGTTAATTAACTGCTTGAAATACTAAAAAAAATCTTATCCTCAAACTACATTTAAATCAATTTTTTGAAGTAACACTCTCACCTTTTTCATAAAACTAACATATATTTTTTTTCAGGAATCCACTCTCCACAAACCTAAAACTAATCTTAAAAAACTTATTTCAAGCATTCCAATCTTCCTAATACTAAACGAAAATTTTAATTAACTTGTTGAAATATTTCAATCACATTTATCCTCAAACTACGTTTAAATCAATTTTTTGAAGTAACACTCTCACCTTTTTCATAGAACAAACATATTTTTTTTTCAGGAATCCTCTCTCCAGAAACCTGAAACAAATCTTGAAAAAACTTGTTAAAGGCATCCATTCTCCCTAATCCTAAAAGAATATTTTAATTAACTTTTTGAAATACTAAAAAAAATCTTATCCTCAAACTACATTTAAATCAATTTTTTGAAGTAACACTCTCACCTTTTTCATAAAACTAACATATATTTTTTTTCAGGAATCCACTCTCCACAAACCTAAAACTAATCTTAAAAAACTTATTTCAAGCATTCCAATCTTCCTAATACTAAACGAAAATTTTAATTAACTTGTTGAAATATTTCAATCACATTTATCCTCAAACTACGTTTAAATCAATTTTTTGAAGTAACACTCTCACCTTTTTCATAGAACAAACATATTTTTTTTTCAGGAATCCTCTCTCCAGAAACCTGAAACAAATCTTGTTAAAGGCATCCATTCTCCCTAATCCTAAAAGAACATTTTAATTAACATTTTGAAATACTGAAAAAAATCTTATCCTCAAACTACATTTAAATCAATTTTTTGAAGTAACACTCTCACCTTTTTCATAAAACTAACATATATTTTTTTCAGGAATCCACTCTCCAGAAACCTAAAACTAATCTTAAAAAACTTATTTCAAGCATTCCAATCTTCCTAATCCTAAACGAAAATTTTATTTAACTTGTTGAAATAATTCAATCACATTTATCCTCAAACTACGTTTAAATCAATTTTCTGAAGTAACACTCTCACCTTTTTCATAGAACAAACATATTTTTTTTTCAGGAATCCACTCTCCATAAACTTGAAACAAATCTTGAAAAAACTTGTTTAAGGCATCCATTCTCCCTAATCCTAAAAGAAAATTTTAATTAACTTCTTGAAATACTAAAATAAATCTTATCCTCAAACTACATTTAAATCAATTTTTTGAAGTAACACTCTCACCTTTTTCATAAAACTAAGATATATTTTTTTTCAGGAATCCACTCTCCAGAAACCTAAAACTAATCTTAAAAAACTTCTTTCAGGCATCCAATCTTCCTAATCCTAAACGAAAATTTTAATTAACTTGTTGAAATAATTCAATCACATTTATCCTCAAACTACTTTTAAATCAATTTTTTCAAGTAACACTCTCACCTTTTTCATAGAACAAACATATTTTTTTTTCAGGAATCCACTCTCCAGAAACCTGAAACAAATGTTGAAAAAACTTGTTTAAGGCATCCATTCTCCCTAATCCTAATAGAAAATTTTAATTAACTTCTTGAAATACTAAAATAAATCTTATCCTCAAACTACATTTAAATCAATTTTTTGAAGTAACACTCTCACCTTTTTCATAAAACTAACATATATTTTTTTTCAGGAATCCGCTCTCCAGAAACCTGAAACAAATCTTGAAAAAACTTGTTTAAGGCATCCATTCTCCCTAATCCTAAAAGAAAATTTGAATTAACTTCTTGAAATACTAAAATAAATCTTATCCTCAAACTACATTTAAATCAATTTTTTGAAGTAACACTCTCACCTTTTTCATAAAACTAAGATATATTTTTTTTCAGGAATCCACTCTCCAGAAACCTAAAACTAATCTTAAAAAACTTCTTTCAGGCATCCAATCTTCCTAATCCTAAACGAAAATTTTAATTAACTTGTTGAAATAATTCAATCACATTTATCCTCAAACTACTTTTAAATCAATTTTTTCAAGTAACACTCTCACCTTTTTCATAGAACAAACATATTTTTTTTTCAGGAATCCACTCTCCAGAAACCTGAAACAAATCTTGAAAAAACCTGTTTAAGGCATCCATTCTCCCTAATCCTAATAGAACATTTTAATTAACTTCTTGAAATACTAAAAGAAATCTTATCCTCAAACTACATTTAAATCAATTTTTTGAAGTAACACTCTCACCTTTTTCATAAAACTAAGATATATTTTTTTTCAGGAATCCACTCTCCAGAAACCTAAAACTAATCTTAAAAAACTTCTTTCAGGCATCCAATCTTCCTAATCCTAAACAAAAATTTTAATTAACTTGTTGAAATAATTCAATCACATTTATCCTCAAACTACTTTTAAATCAATTTTTTCAAGTAACACTCTCACCTTTTTCATAGAACAAACATATTTTTTTTTCAGGAATCCACTCTCCAGAAACCTGAAACAAATCTTGAAAAAACTTGTTTAAGGCATCCATTCTCCCTAATCCTAATAGAAAATTTTAATTAACTTCTTGAAATACTAAAATAAATCTTATCCTCAAACTACATTTAAATCAATGTTTTGAAGTAACACTCTCACCTTTTTCATAAAACTAACATATATTTTTTTCAGGAATCCACTCTCCAGAAACCTGAAACAAATCTTGAAAAAACTTGTTTAAGGCATCCATTCTCCCTAATCCTAATAGAAAATTTTAATTAACTTCTTGAAATACTAAAATAAATCTTATCCTCAAACTACATTTAAATCAATTTTTTGAAGTAACACTCTCACCTTTTTCATAAAACTAACATATATTTTTTTTCAGGAATCCGCTCTCCAGAAACCTGAAACAAATCTTGAAAAAACTTGTTTAAGGCATCCATTCTCCCTAATCCTAACAGAAAATTTGAATTAAGTTCTTGAAATACTAAAATAAATCTTATCCTCAAACTGCATTTAAATCAATTTTTTGAAGTAACACTCTCACCTTTTTCATAAAACTAAGATATATTTTTTTCCAGGAATCCACTCTCCAGAAACCTCAAACTAATCTTAAAAAACTTCTTTCAGGCATCCAATCTTCCTAATCCTAAACGAAAATTTTAATTAACTTGTTGAAATAATTCAATCACATTTATCCTCAAACTACTTTTAAATCAATTTTTTCAAGTAACACTCTCACCTTTTTCATAGAACAAACATATTTTTTTTTCAGGAATCCACTCTCCAGAAACCTGAAACAAATCTTGAAAAAACTTGTTTCAGGCATCCATTCTCCCTAATCCTAAAAGAAAATTTTAATTAACTTCTTGAAATACTAAAATAAATCTTATCCTCAAACTACATTTAAATCAATTTTTTGAAGTAACACTCTCACCTTTTTCATAGAACAAACACATTTTTTTTTCAGGAATCCACTCTCCAGAAACCTGAAACAAATCTTGAAAAAACTTGTTTAAGGCATCCATTCTCCCTAATCCTAAAAGAAAATTTTAATTAACTTCTTGAAATACTAAAAAAAATCTTATCCTCAAACTACATTTAAATCAATTTTTTGAAGTAACACTCTCACCTTTTTCATAAAACTAAGATATATTTTTTTTCAGGAATCCACTCTCCAGAAACCTAAAACTAATCTTAAAAAACTTCTTTCAGGCATCCAATCTTCCTAATCCTAAACGAAAATGTTAATTAACTTGTTGAAATAATTCAATCACATTTATCCTCAAACTACTTTTAAATCAATTTTTTCAAGTAACACTCTCACCTTTTTCATAGAACAAACATATTTTTTTTTCAGGAATCCACTCTCCAGAAACCTGAAACAAATCTTGAAAAAACTTGTTTAAGGCATCCATTCTCCCTAATCCTAATAGAAAATTTTAATTAACTTCTTGAAATACTAAAATAAATCTTATCCTCAAACTACATTTAAATCAATTTTTTGAAGTAACACTCTCACCTTTTTCATAAAACTAACATATATTTTTTTTCAGGAATTCGCTCTCCAGAAACCTGAAACAAATCTTGAAAAAACTTGTTTAAGGCATCCATTCTCCCTAATCCTAAAAGAAAATTTGAATTAACTTCTTGAAATACTAAAATAAATCTTATCCTCAAACTACATTTAAATCAATTTTTTGAAGTAACACTCTCACCTTTTTCATAAAACTAAGATATATTTTTTTTCAGGAATCCACTCTCCAGAAACCTAAAACTAATCTTAAAAAACTTCTTTCAGGCATCCAATCTTCCTAATCCTAAACGAAAATGTTAATTAACTTGTTGAAATAATTCAATCACATTTATCCTCAAACTACTTTTAAATCAATTTTTTCAAGTAACACTCTCACCTTTTTCATAGAACAAACATATTTTTTTTTCAGGAATCCACTCTCCAGAAACCTGAAACAAATCTTGAAAAAACTTGTTTAAGGCATCCATTCTCCCTAATCCTAATAGAAAATTTTAATTAACTTCTTGAAATACTAAAATAAATCTTATCCTCAAACTACATTTAAATCAATTTTTTGAAGTAACACTCTCACCTTTTTCATAAAACTAACATATATTTTTTTTCAGGAATTCGCTCTCCAGAAACCTGAAACAAATCTTGAAAAAACTTGTTTAAGGCATCCATTCTCCCTAATCCTAAAAGAAAATTTGAATTAACTTCTTGAAATACTAAAATAAATCTTATCCTCAAACTACATTTAAATCAATTTTTTGAAGTAACACTCTCACCTTTTTCATAAAACTAAGATATATTTTTTTTCAGGAATCCACTCTCCAGAAACCTAAAACTAATCTTAAAAAACTTCTTTCAGGCATCCAATCTTCCTAATCCTAAACGAAAATTTTAATTAACTTGTTGAAATAATTCAATCACATTTATCCTCAAACTACTTTTAAATCAATTTTTTCAAGTAACACTCTCACCTTTTTCATAGAACAAACATATTTTTTTTTCAGGAATCCACTCTCCAGAAACCTGAAACAAATCTTGAAAAAACCTGTTTAAGGCATCCATTCTCCCTAATCCTAATAGAACATTTTAATTAACTTCTTGAAATACTAAAATAAATCTTATCCTCAAACTACATTTAAATCAATTTTTTGAAGTAACACTCTCACCTTTTTCATAAAACTAACATATATTTTTTTCAGGAATCCGCTCTCCAGAAACCTGAAACAAATCTTGAAAAAACTTGTTTAAGGCATCCATTCTCCCTAATCCTAAAAGAAAATTTGAATTAACTTCTTGAAATACTAAAATAAATCTTATCCTCAAACTACATTTAAATCAATTTTTTGAAGTAACACTCTCACCTTTTTCATAAAACTAAGATATATTTTTTTCCACGAATCCACTCTTCAGAAACCTAAAACTAATCTTAAAAAACTTCTTTCAGGCATCCAATCTTCCTAATCCTAAACAAAAATTTTAATTAACTTGTTGAAATAATTCAATCACATTTATCCTCAAACTACATTTAAATCAATTTGTTGAAGTAACACTCTCACCTTTTTCATAGAACAAACATATTTTTTTTTCAGGAATCCACTCTCCAGAAACCTGAAACAAATCTTGAAAAAACTTGTTTAAGGCATCCATTCTCCCTAATCCTAAAAGAAAATGTTAATTAACTGCTTGAAATACTAAAAAAAATCTTATCCTCAAACTACATTTAAATCAATTTTTTGAAGTAACACTCTCACCTTTTTCATAAAACTAACATATATTTTTTTTCAGGAATCCACTCTCCACAAACCTAAAACTAATCTTAAAAAACTTATTTCAAGCATTCCAATCTTCCTAATACTAAACGAAAATTTTAATTAACTTGTTGAAATACTAAAATAAATCTTATCCTCAAACTACATTTAAATCAATTTTTTGAAGTAACACTCTCACCTTTTTCATAAAACTAAGATATATTTTTTTTCAGGAGTCCACTCTCCAGAAACCTAAAACTAATCTTAAAAAACTTCTTTCAGGCATCCAATCTTCCTAATCCTAAACGAAAATTTTAATTAACTTGTTGAAATAATTCAATCACATTTATCCTCAAACTACTTTTAAATCAATTTTTTCAAGTAACACTCTCACCTTTTTCATAGAACAAACATATTTTTTTTTCAGGAATCCACTCTCCAGAAACCTGAAACAAATCTTGAAAAAACCTGTTTAAGGCATCCATTCTCCCTAATCCTAATAGAACATTTTAATTAACTTCTTGAAATACTAAAATAAATCTTATCCTCAAACTACATTTAAATCAATTTTTTGAAGTAACACTCTCACCTTTTTCATAAAACTAACATATATTTTTTTCAGGAATCCGCTCTCCAGAAACCTGAAACAAATCTTGAAAAAACTTGTTTAAGGCATCCATTCTCCCTAATCCTAAAAGAAAATTTGAATTAACTTCTTGAAATACTAAAATAAATCTTATCCTCAAACTACATTTAAATCAATTTTTTGAAGTAACACTCTCACCTTTTTCATAAAACTAAGATATATTTTTTTCCACGAATCCACTCTTCAGAAACCTAAAACTAATCTTAAAAAACTTCTTTCAGGCATCCAATCTTCCTAATCCTAAACAAAAATTTTAATTAACTTGTTGAAATAATTCAATCACATTTATCCTCAAACTACATTTAAATCAATTTGTTGAAGTAACACTCTCACCTTTTTCATAGAACAAACATATTTTTTTTTCAGGAATCCACTCTCCAGAAACCTGAAACAAATCTTGAAAAAACTTGTTTAAGGCATCCATTCTCCCTAATCCTAAAAGAAAATGTTAATTAACTGCTTGAAATACTAAAAAAAATCTTATCCTCAAACTACATTTAAATCAATTTTTTGAAGTAACACTCTCACCTTTTTCATAAAACTAACATATATTTTTTTTCAGGAATCCACTCTCCACAAACCTAAAACTAATCTTAAAAAACTTATTTCAAGCATTCCAATCTTCCTAATACTAAACGAAAATTTTAATTAACTTGTTGAAATACTAAAATAAATCTTATCCTCAAACTACATTTAAATCAATTTTTTGAAGTAACACTCTCACCTTTTTCATAAAACTAAGATATATTTTTTTTCAGGAGTCCACTCTCCAGAAACCTAAAACTAATCTTAAAAAACTTCTTTCAGGCATCCAATCTTCCTAATCCTAAACGAAAATTTTAATTAACTTGTTGAAATAATTCAATCACATTTATCCTCAAACTACTTTTAAATCAATTTTTTCAAGTAACACTCTCACCTTTTTCATAGAACAAACATATTTTTTTTTCAGGAATCCACTCTCCAGAAACCTGAAACAAATCTTGAAAAAACCTGTTTAAGGCATCCATTCTCCCTAATCCTAATAGAACATTTTAATTAACTTCTTGAAATACTAAAACAAATCTACATTTAAATCAATTTTTTGAAGTAACACTCTCACCTTTTTCATAAAACTAACATATATTTTTTTCAGGAATCCGCTCTCCAGAAACCTGAAAAAAATCTTGAAAAAACTTGTTTAAGGCATCCATTCTCCCTAATCCTAAAAGAAAATTTGAATTAACTTCTTGAAATACTAAAATAAATCTTATCCTCAAACTACATTTAAATCAATTTTTTGAAGTAACACTCTCACCTTTTTCATAAAACTAAGATATATTTTTTTCCACGAATCCACTCTCCAGAAACCTAAAACTAATCTTAAAAAACTTCTTTCAGGCATCCAATCTTCCTAATCCTAAACAAAAATTTTAATTAACTTGTTGAAATAATTCAATCACATTTATCCTCAAACTACATTTAAATCAATTTGTTGAAGTAACACTCTCACCTTTTTCATAGAACAAACATATTTTTTTTTCAGGAATCCACTCTCCAGAAACCTGAAACAAATCTTGAAAAAACCTGTTTAAGGCATCCATTCTCCCTAATCCTAAAAGAAAATTTTAATTAACTTCTTGAAATACTAAAATAAATCTTATCCTCAAACTACATTTAAATCAATTTTTTGAAGTAACACTCTCACCTTTTTCATAAAACTAACATATATTTTTTTTCAGGAATCCACTCTCCAGAAACCTGAAACAAATCTTGAAAAAACTTGTTTAAGGCATCCATTCTCCCTAATCCTAAAAGAAAATTTTAATTAACTTCTTGAAATACTAAAAATAAATCTTATCCTCAAACTACTTTTAAAGCAATTTTTTGAAGTAACACTCTCACCTTTTTCATAAAACTAACATATAGTTTTTTTTCAGGAATCCGCTCTCCAGAAACCTGAAACAAATCTTGAAAAAACTTGTTTAAGGCATCCATTCTCCCTAATCCTAAAAGAAAATTTTAATTAACTTCTTGAAATACTAAAATAAATCTTATCCTCAAACTACATTTAAATCAATTTTTTGAAGTAACACTCTCACCTTTTTCATAAAACTAACATATATTTTTTTTCAGGAATCCACTCTCCAGAAACCTAAAACTAATCTTAAAAAACTTCTTTCAGGCATCCAATCTTCCTAATCCTAAACGAAAATTTTAATTAACTTGTTGAAATTATTCAATCACATTTATCCTCAAACTACTTTTAAATCAATTTTTTCAAGTAACACTCTCACCTTTTTCATAGAACAAACATATTTTTTTTTCAGGAATCCACTCTCCAGAAACCTGAAACAAATCTTGAAAAAACTTGTTTAAGGCATCCCTAATCCTAAAAGAAAATGTTAATTAACTGCTTGAAATACTAAAAAAAATCTTATCCTCAAACTACATTTAAATCAATTTTTTGAAGTAACACTCTCACCTTTTTCATAAAACTAACATATATTTTTTTTCAGGAATCCACTCTCCAGAAACCTAAAACTAATCTTAAAAAACTTCTTTCAGGCATCCAATCTTCCTAATCCTAAACGAAAATTTTAATTAACTTGTTGAAATTATTCAATCACATTTATCCTCAAACTACTTTTAAATCAATTTTTTCAAGTAACACTCTCACCTTTTTCATAGAACAAACATATTTTTTTTTCAGGAATCCACTCTCCAGAAACCTGAAACAAATCTTGAAAAAACTTGTTTAAGGCATCCATTCTCCCTAATCCTAAAAGAAAATGTTAATTAACTGCTTGAAATACTAAAAAAAATCTTATCCTCAAACTACATTTAAATCAATTTTTTGAAGTAACACTCTCACCTTTTTCATAAAACTAACATATATTTTTTTTCAGGAATCCACTCTCCACAAACCTAAAACTAATCTTAAAAAACTTATTTCAAGCATTCCAATCTTCCTAATACTAAACGAAAATTTTAATTAACTTGTTGAAATATTTCAATCACATTTATCCTCAAACTACGTTTAAATCAATTTTTTGAAGTAACACTCTCACCTTTTTCATAGAACAAACATATTTTTTTTTCAGGAATCCTCTCTCCAGAAACCTGAAACAAATCTTGAAAAAACTTGTTAAAGGCATCCATTCTCCCTAATCCTAAAAGAACATTTTAATTAACTTTTTGAAATACTAAAAAAAATCTTATCCTCAAACTACATTTAAATCAATTTTTTGAAGTAACACTCTCACCTTTTTCATAAAACTAACATATATTTTTTTTCAGGAATCCACTCTCCACAAACCTAAAACTAATCTTAAAAAACTTATTTCAAGCATTCCAATCTTCCTAATACTAAACGAAAATTTTAATTAACTTGTTGAAATATTTCAATCACATTTATCCTCAAACTACGTTTAAATCAATTTTTTGAAGTAACACTCTCACCTTTTTCATAGAACAAACATATTTTTTTTTCAGGAATCCTCTCTCCAGAAACCTGAAACAAATCTTGAAAAAACTTGTTAAAGGCATCCATTCTCCCTAATCCTAAAAGAACATTTTAATTAACTTTTTGAAATACTGAAAAAAATCTTATCCTCAAACTACATTTAAATCAATTTTTTGAAGTAACACTCTCACCTTTTTCATAAAACTAACATATATTTTTTTCAGGAATCCACTCTCCAGAAACCTAAAACTAATCTTAAAAAACTTATTTCAAGCATTCCAATCTTCCTAATCCTAAACGAAAATTTTAATTAACTTGTTGAAATAATTCAATCACATTTATCCTCAAACTACGTTTAAATCAATTTTTTGAAGTAACACTCTCACCTTTTTCATAGAACAAACATATTTTTTTTTCAGGAATCCACTCTCCATAAACTTGAAACAAATCTTGAAAAAACTTGTTTAAGGCATCCATTCTCCCTAATCCTAAAAGAAAATTTTAATTAACTTCTTGAAATACTAAAATAAATCTTATCCTCAAACTACATTTAAATCAATTTTTTGAAGTAACACTCTCACCTTTTTCATAAAACTAAGATATATTTTTTTTCAGGAATCCACTCTCCAGAAACCTAAAACTAATCTTAAAAAACTTCTTTCAGGCATCCAATCTTCCTAATCCTAAACGAAAATTTTAATTAACTTGTTGAAATAATTCAATCACATTTATACTCAAACTACTTTTAAATCAATTTTTTCAAGTAACACTCTCACCTTTTTCATAGAACAAACATATTTTTTTTTCAGGAATCCACTCTCCAGAAACCTGAAACAAATCTTGAAAAAACTTGTTTAAGGCATCCATTCTCCCTAATCCTAATAGAAAATTTTAATTAACTTCTTGAAATACTAAAATAAATCTTATCCTCAAACTACATTTAAATCAATTTTTTGAAGTAACACTCTCACCTTTTTCATAAAACTAACATATATTTTTTTTCAGGAATCCGCTCTCCAGAAACCTGAAACAAATCTTGAAAAAACTTGTTTAAGGCATCCATTCTCCCTAATCCTAAAAGAAAATTTGAATTAACTTCTTGAAATACTAAAATAAATCTTATCCTCAAACTACATTTAAATCAATTTTTTGAAGTAACACTCTCACCTTTTTCATAAAACTAAGATATATTTTTTTTCAGGAATCCACTCTCCAGAAACCTAAAACTAATCTTAAAAAACTTCTTTCAGGCATCCAATCTTCCTAATCCTAAACGAAAATTTTAATTAACTTGTTGAAATAATTCAATCACATTTATCCTCAAACTACTTTTAAATCAATTTTTTCAAGTAACACTCTCACCTTTTTCATAGAACAAACATATTTTTTTTTCAGGAATCCACTCTCCAGAAACCTGAAACAAATCTTGAAAAAACCTGTTTAAGGCATCCATTCTCCCTAATCCTAATAGAACATTTTAATTAACTTCTTGAAATACTAAAAGAAATCTTATCCTCAAACTACATTTAAATCAATTTTTTGAAGTAACACTCTCACCTTTTTCATAAAACTAAGATATATTTTTTTTCAGGAATCCACTCTCCAGAAACCTAAAACTAATCTTAAAAAACTTCTTTCAGGCATCCAATCTTCCTAATCCTAAACGAAAATTTTAATTAACTTGTTGAAATAATTCAATCACATTTATCCTCAAACTACTTTTAAATCAATTTTTTCAAGTAACACTCTCACCTTTTTCATAGAACAAACATATTTTTTTTTCAGGAATCCACTCTCCAGAAACCTGAAACAAATCTTGAAAAAACTTGTTTAAGGCATCCATTCTCCCTAATCCTAATAGAAAATTTTAATTAACTTCTTGAAATACTAAAATAAATCTTATCCTCAAACTACATTTAAATCAATTTTTTGAAGTAACACTCTCACCTTTTTCATAAAACTAACATATATTTTTTTCAGGAATCCACTCTCCAGAAACCTGAAACAAATCTTGAAAAAACTTGTTTAAGGCATCCATTCTCCCTAATCCTAATAGAAAATTTTAATTAACTTCTTGAAATACTAAAATAAATCTTATCCTCAAACTACATTTAAATCAATTTTTTGAAGTAACACTCTCACCTTTTTCATAAAACTAACATATATTTTTTTTCAGGAATCCGCTCTCCAGAAACCTGAAACAAATCTTGAAAAAACTTGTTTAAGGCATCCATTCTCCCTAATCCTAACAGAAAATTTGAATTAAGTTCTTGAAAAAATAAAATAAATCTTATCCTCAAACTACATTTAAATCAATTTTTTGAAGTAACACTCTCACCTTTTTCATAAAACTAACATATATTTTTTTTCAGGAATCCACTCTCCAGAAACCTCAAACTAATCTTAAAAAACTTCTTTCAGGCATCCAATCTTCCTAATCCTAAACGAAAATTTTAATTAACTTGTTGAAATAATTCAATCACATTTATCCTCAAACTACTTTTAAATCAATTTTTTCAAGTAACACTCTCACCTTTTTCATAGAACAAACATATTTTTTTTCAGGAATCCACTCTCCAGAAACCTGAAACAAATCTTGAAAAAACTTGTTTCAGGCATCCATTCTCCCTAATCCTAAAAGAAAATTTTAATTAACTTCTTGAAATACTAAAATAAATCTTATCCTCAAACTACATTTAAATCAATTTTTTGAAGTAACACTCTCACCTTTTTCATAGAACAAACACATTTTTTTTTCAGGAATCCACTCTCCAGAAACCTGAAACAAATCTTGAAAAAACTTGTTTAAGGCATCCATTCTCCCTAATCCTAAAAGAAAATTTTAATTAACTTCTTGAAATACTAAAAAAAATCTTATCCTCAAACTACATTTAAATCAATTTTTTGAAGTAACACTCTCACCTTTTTCATAAAACTAAGATATATTTTTTTTCAGGAATCCACTCTCCAGAAACCTAAAACTAATCTTTAAAAACTTCTTTCAGGCATCCAATCTTCCTAATCCTAAACGAAAATGTTAATTAACTTGTTGAAATAATTCAATCACATTTATCCTCAAACTACTTTTAAATCAATTTTTTCAAGTAACACTCTCACCTTTTTCATAGAACAAACATATTTTTTTTTCAGGAATCCACTCTCCAGAAACCTGAAACAAATCTTGAAAAAACTTGTTTAAGGCATCCATTCTCCCTAATCCTAATAGAAAATTTTAATTAACTTCTTGAAATACTAAAATAAATCTTATCCTCAAACTACATTTCAATCAATTTTTTGAAGTAACACTCTCACCTTTTTCATAAAACTAACATATATTTTTTTTCAGGAATTCGCTCTCCAGAAACCTGAAACAAATCTTGAAAAAACTTGTTTAAGGCATCCATTCTCCCTAATCCTAAAAGAAAATTTGAATTAACTTCTTGAAATACTAAAATAAATCTTATCCTCAAACTACATTTAAATCAATTTTTTGAAGTAACACTCTCACCTTTTTCATAAAACTAAGATATATTTTTTTTCAGGAATCCACTCTCCAGAAACCTAAAACTAATCTTAAAAAACTTCTTTCAGGCATCCAATCTTCCTAATCCTAAACGAAAATTTTAATTAACTTGTTGAAATAATTCAATCACATTTATCCTCAAACTACTTTTAAATCAATTTTTTCAAGTAACACTCTCACCTTTTTCATAGAACAAACATATTTTTTTTTCAGGAATCCACTCTCCAGAAACCTGAAACAAATCTTGAAAAAACCTGTTTAAGGCATCCATTCTCCCTAATCCTAATAGAACATTTTAATTAACTTCTTGAAATACTAAAATAAATCTTATCCTCAAACTACATTTAAATCAATTTTTTGAAGTAACACTCTCACCTTTTTCATAAAACTAACATATATTTTTTTCAGGAATCCGCTCTCCAGAAACCTGAAACAAATCTTGAAAAAACTTGTTTAAGGCATCCATTCTCCCTAATCCTAAAAGAAAATTTTAATTAACTTCTTGAAATACTAAAATAAATCTTATCCTCAAACTACATTTAAATCAATTTTTTGAAGTAACACTCTCACCTTTTTCATAAAACTAACATATATTTTTTTTCAGGAATCCACTCTCCAGAAACCTGAAACAAATCTTGAAAAAACTTGTTTAAGGCATCCATTCTCCCTAATCCTAAAAGAAAATTTTAATTAACTTCTTGAAATACTAAAAATAAATCTTATCCTCAAACTACTTTTAAAGCAATTTTTTGAAGTAACACTCTCACCTTTTTCATAAAACTAACATATAGTTTTTTTTCAGGAATCCGCTCTCCAGAAACCTGAAACAAATCTTGAAAAAACTTGTTTAAGGCATCCATTCTCCCTAATCCTAAAAGAAAATTTTAATTAACTTCTTGAAATACTAAAATAAATCTTATCCTCAAACTACATTTAAATCAATTTTTTGAAGTAACACTCTCACCTTTTTCATAAAACTAACATATATTTTTTTTCAGGAATCCACTCTCCAGAAACCTAAAACTAATCTTAAAAAACTTCTTTCAGGCATCCAATCTTCCTAATCCTAAACGAAAATTTTAATTAACTTGTTGAAATTATTCAATCACATTTATCCTCAAACTACTTTTAAATCAATTTTTTCAAGTAACACTCTCACCTTTTTCATAGAACAAACATATTTTTTTTTCAGGAATCCACTCTCCAGAAACCTGAAACAAATCTTGAAAAAACTTGTTTAAGGCATCCCTAATCCTAAAAGAAAATGTTAATTAACTGCTTGAAATACTAAAAAAAATCTTATCCTCAAACTACATTTAAATCAATTTTTTGAAGTAACACTCTCACCTTTTTCATAAAACTAACATATATTTTTTTTCAGGAATCCACTCTCCAGAAACCTAAAACTAATCTTAAAAAACTTCTTTCAGGCATCCAATCTTCCTAATCCTAAACGAAAATTTTAATTAACTTGTTGAAATTATTCAATCACATTTATCCTCAAACTACTTTTAAATCAATTTTTTCAAGTAACACTCTCACCTTTTTCATAGAACAAACATATTTTTTTTTCAGGAATCCACTCTCCAGAAACCTGAAACAAATCTTGAAAAAACTTGTTTAAGGCATCCATTCTCCCTAATCCTAAAAGAAAATGTTAATTAACTGCTTGAAATACTAAAAAAAATCTTATCCTCAAACTACATTTAAATCAATTTTTTGAAGTAACACTCTCACCTTTTTCATAAAACTAACATATATTTTTTTTCAGGAATCCACTCTCCACAAACCTAAAACTAATCTTAAAAAACTTATTTCAAGCATTCCAATCTTCCTAATACTAAACGAAAATTTTAATTAACTTGTTGAAATATTTCAATCACATTTATCCTCAAACTACGTTTAAATCAATTTTTTGAAGTAACACTCTCACCTTTTTCATAGAACAAACATATTTTTTTTTCAGGAATCCTCTCTCCAGAAACCTGAAACAAATCTTGAAAAAACTTGTTAAAGGCATCCATTCTCCCTAATCCTAAAAGAATATTTTAATTAACTTTTTGAAATACTAAAAAAAATCTTATCCTCAAACTACATTTAAATCAATTTTTTGAAGTAACACTCTCACCTTTTTCATAAAACTAACATATATTTTTTTTCAGGAATCCACTCTCCACAAACCTAAAACTAATCTTAAAAAACTTATTTCAAGCATTCCAATCTTCCTAATACTAAACGAAAATTTTAATTAACTTGTTGAAATATTTCAATCACATTTATCCTCAAACTACGTTTAAATCAATTTTTTGAAGTAACACTCTCACCTTTTTCATAGAACAAACATATTTTTTTTTCAGGAATCCTCTCTCCAGAAACCTGAAACAAATCTTGTTAAAGGCATCCATTCTCCCTAATCCTAAAAGAACATTTTAATTAACATTTTGAAATACTGAAAAAAATCTTATCCTCAAACTACATTTAAATCAATTTTTTGAAGTAACACTCTCACCTTTTTCATAAAACTAACATATATTTTTTTCAGGAATCCACTCTCCAGAAACCTAAAACTAATCTTAAAAAACTTATTTCAAGCATTCCAATCTTCCTAATCCTAAACGAAAATTTTATTTAACTTGTTGAAATAATTCAATCACATTTATCCTCAAACTACGTTTAAATCAATTTTCTGAAGTAACACTCTCACCTTTTTCATAGAACAAACATATTTTTTTTTCAGGAATCCACTCTCCATAAACTTGAAACAAATCTTGAAAAAACTTGTTTAAGGCATCCATTCTCCCTAATCCTAAAAGAAAATTTTAATTAACTTCTTGAAATACTAAAATAAATCTTATCCTCAAACTACATTTAAATCAATTTTTTGAAGTAACACTCTCACCTTTTTCATAAAACTAAGATATATTTTTTTTCAGGAATCCACTCTCCAGAAACCTAAAACTAATCTTAAAAAACTTCTTTCAGGCATCCAATCTTCCTAATCCTAAACGAAAATTTTAATTAACTTGTTGAAATAATTCAATCACATTTATCCTCAAACTACTTTTAAATCAATTTTTTCAAGTAACACTCTCACCTTTTTCATAGAACAAACATATTTTTTTTTCAGGAATCCACTCTCCAGAAACCTGAAACAAATGTTGAAAAAACTTGTTTAAGGCATCCATTCTCCCTAATCCTAATAGAAAATTTTAATTAACTTCTTGAAATACTAAAATAAATCTTATCCTCAAACTACATTTAAATCAATTTTTTGAAGTAACACTCTCACCTTTTTCATAAAACTAACATATATTTTTTTTCAGGAATCCGCTCTCCAGAAACCTGAAACAAATCTTGAAAAAACTTGTTTAAGGCATCCATTCTCCCTAATCCTAAAAGAAAATTTGAATTAACTTCTTGAAATACTAAAATAAATCTTATCCTCAAACTACATTTAAATCAATTTTTTGAAGTAACACTCTCACCTTTTTCATAAAACTAAGATATATTTTTTTTCAGGAATCCACTCTCCAGAAACCTAAAACTAATCTTAAAAAACTTCTTTCAGGCATCCAATCTTCCTAATCCTAAACGAAAATTTTAATTAACTTGTTGAAATAATTCAATCACATTTATCCTCAAACTACTTTTAAATCAATTTTTTCAAGTAACACTCTCACCTTTTTCATAGAACAAACATATTTTTTTTTCAGGAATCCACTCTCCAGAAACCTGAAACAAATCTTGAAAAAACCTGTTTAAGGCATCCATTCTCCCTAATCCTAATAGAACATTTTAATTAACTTCTTGAAATACTAAAAGAAATCTTATCCTCAAACTACATTTAAATCAATTTTTTGAAGTAACACTCTCACCTTTTTCATAAAACTAAGATATATTTTTTTTCAGGAATCCACTCTCCAGAAACCTAAAACTAATCTTAAAAAACTTCTTTCAGGCATCCAATCTTCCTAATCCTAAACAAAAATTTTAATTAACTTGTTGAAATAATTCAATCACATTTATCCTCAAACTACTTTTAAATCAATTTTTTCAAGTAACACTCTCACCTTTTTCATAGAACAAACATATTTTTTTTTCAGGAATCCACTCTCCAGAAACCTGAAACAAATCTTGAAAAAACTTGTTTAAGGCATCCATTCTCCCTAATCCTAATAGAAAATTTTAATTAACTTCTTGAAATACTAAAATAAATCTTATCCTCAAACTACATTTAAATCAATGTTTTGAAGTAACACTCTCACCTTTTTCATAAAACTAACATATATTTTTTTCAGGAATCCACTCTCCAGAAACCTGAAACAAATCTTGAAAAAACTTGTTTAAGGCATCCATTCTCCCTAATCCTAATAGAAAATTTTAATTAACTTCTTGAAATACTAAAATAAATCTTATCCTCAAACTACATTTAAATCAATTTTTTGAAGTAACACTCTCACCTTTTTCATAAAACTAACATATATTTTTTTTCAGGAATCCGCTCTCCAGAAACCTGAAACAAATCTTGAAAAAACTTGTTTAAGGCATCCATTCTCCCTAATCCTAACAGAAAATTTGAATTAAGTTCTTGAAATACTAAAATAAATCTTATCCTCAAACTGCATTTAAATCAATTTTTTGAAGTAACACTCTCACCTTTTTCATAAAACTAAGATATATTTTTTTCCAGGAATCCACTCTCCAGAAACCTCAAACTAATCTTAAAAAACTTCTTTCAGGCATCCAATCTTCCTAATCCTAAACGAAAATTTTAATTAACTTGTTGAAATAATTCAATCACATTTATCCTCAAACTACTTTTAAATCAATTTTTTCAAGTAACACTCTCACCTTTTTCATAGAACAAACATATTTTTTTTTCAGGAATCCACTCTCCAGAAACCTGAAACAAATCTTGAAAAAACTTGTTTCAGGCATCCATTCTCCCTAATCCTAAAAGAAAATTTTAATTAACTTCTTGAAATACTAAAATAAATCTTATCCTCAAACTACATTTAAATCAATTTTTTGAAGTAACACTCTCACCTTTTTCATAGAACAAACACATTTTTTTTTCAGGAATCCACTCTCCAGAAACCTGAAACAAATCTTGAAAAAACTTGTTTAAGGCATCCATTCTCCCTAATCCTAAAAGAAAATTTTAATTAACTTCTTGAAATACTAAAAAAAATCTTATCCTCAAACTACATTTAAATCAATTTTTTGAAGTAACACTCTCACCTTTTTCATAAAACTAAGATATATTTTTTTTCAGGAATCCACTCTCCAGAAACCTAAAACGAATCTTAAAAAACTTCTTTCAGGCATCCAATCTTCCTAATCCTAAACGAAAATTTTAATTAACTTGTTGAAATAATTCAATCACATTTATCCTCAAACTACTTTTAAATCAATTTTTTCAAGTAACAATCTCACCTTTTTCATAGAACAAACATATTTTTTTTTCAGGAATCCACTCTCCAGAAACCTGAAACAAATCTTGAAAAAACTTGTTTCAGGCATCCATTCTCCCTAATCCTAAAAGAAAATTTTAATTAACTTCTTGAAATACTAAAATAAATCTTATCCTCAAACTACATTTAAATCAATTTTTTGAAGTAACACTCTACCCTTTTTCATAAAACTAACATATATTTTTTTTCAGGAATCCGCTCTCCAGAAACCTGAAACAAATCTTGAAAAAACTTGTTTAAGGCATCCATTCTCCCTAATCCTAAAAGAACATTTTAATTAACTTCTTGAAATACTAAAATAAATCTTATCCTCAAATTACATTTAAATCAATTTTTTGAAGTAACACTCTCACCTTTTTCATAAAACTAACATATATTTTTTTTCAGGAATCCGCTCTCCAGAAACCTGAAACAAATCTTGAAAAAACTTGTTTAAGGCATCCATTCTCCCTAATCCTAAAAGAAAATTTTAATTAACTTCTTGAAATACTAAAAATAAATCTTATCCTCAAACTACTTTTAAATCAATTTTTTGAAGTAACACTCTCACCTTTTTCATAAAACTAACATATAATTTTTTTTCAGGAATCCGCTCTCCAGAAACCTGAAACAAATCTTGAAAAAACTTGTTTAAGGCATCCATTCTCCCTCATCCTAAAAGAAAATTTTAATTAACTTCTTGAAATACTAAAATAAATCTTATCCTCAAACTACATTTAAATCAATTTTTTGAAGTAACACTCTCACCTTTTTCATAAAACTAACATATATTTTTTTTCAGGAATCCACTCTCCAGAAACCTAAAACTAATCTTAAAAAACTTCTTTCAGGCATCCAATCTTCCTAATCCTAAACGAAAATTTTAATTAACTTGTTGAAATTATTCAATCACATTTATCCTCAAACTACTTTTAAATCAATTTTTTCAAGTAACACTCTCACCTTTTTCATAGAACAAACATATTTTTTTTTCAGGAATCCACTCTCCAGAAACCTGAAACAAATCTTGAAAAAACTTGTTTAAGGCATCCATTCTCCCTAATCCTAAAAGAAAATGTTAATTAACTGCTTGAAATACTAAAAAAAATCTTATCCTCAAACTACATTTAAATCAATTTTTTGAAGTAACACTCTCACCTTTTTCATAAAACTAACATATATTTTTTTTCAGGAATCCACTCTCCACAAACCTAAAACTAATCTTAAAAAACTTATTTCAAGCATTCCAATCTTCCTAATACTAAACGAAAATTTTAATTAACTTGTTGAAATATTTCAATCACATTTATCCTCAAACTACGTTTAAATCAATTTTTTGAAGTAACACTCTCACCTTTTTCATAGAACAAACATATTTTTTTTTCAGGAATCCTCTCTCCAGAAACCTGAAACAAATCTTGAAAAAACTTGTTAAAGGCATCCATTCTCCCTAATCCTAAAAGAACATTTTAATTAACTTTTTGAAATACTAAAAAAAATCTTATCCTCAAACTACATTTAAATCAATTTTTTGAAGTAACACTCTCACCTTTTTCATAAAACTAACATATATTTTTTTCAGGAATCCACTCTCCAGAAACCTAAAACTAATCTTAAAAAACTTATTTCAAGCATTCCAATCTTCCTAATCCTAAACGAAAATTTTAATTAACTTGTTGAAATAATTCAATCACATTTATCCTCAAACTACGTTTAAATCAATTTTTTGAAGTAACACTCTCACCTTTTTCATAGAACAAACATATTTTTTTTTCAGGAATCCACTCTCCATAAACTTGAAACAAATCTTGAAAAAACTTGTTTAAGGCATCCATTCTCCCTAATCCTAAAAGAACATTTTAATTAACTTCTTGAAATACTAAAATAAATCTTATCCTCAAACTACATTTAAATCAATTTTTTGAAGTAACACTCTCACCTTTTTCATTAAACTAAGATATATTTTTTTTCAGGAATCCACTCTCCAGAAACCTAAAACTAATCTAAAAAAACTTCTTTCAGGCATCCAATCTTCCTAATCCTAAACGAAAATTTTAATTAACTTGTTGAAATAATTCAATCACATTTATCCTCAAACTACTTTTAAATCAATTTTTTGAAGTAACACACTCACCTTTTTCATAAAATGAACATATTTTGTTTTCACGAATCCACTCTCCAGAAACCTAAAACAAATCTTGAAAAAACTTGTTTGAGGCATCCATTCTCCCTAATCCTAAAAGAAAATGTTAATTAACTTCTTGAAATACTAAAAAAATCTAATCCTCAAACTAGTTTAAATCAATTTTTTGAAGTAACACTCTCACCTTTTTCATAAAACTAACATATATTTTTTTTCAGGAATCCACTCTCCAGAAACCTAAAACTAATCTTAAAAATCTTATTTCAAGCATTCCAATCTTCCTAATCCTAAACGAAAATTTTAATTAACTTGTTGAAATAATTCAATCACATTTATCCTCAAACTACGTTTGAATCAATTTTTTGAAGTAACACTCTCACCTTTTTCATAAAACTAACATATATTTTTTTTCAGGAATCCGCTCTCCAGAAACCTGAAACAAATCTTGAAAAAACTTGTTTAAGGCATCCATTCTCCCTAATCCTAAAAGAAAATTTTAATTAACATCTTGAAATACTAAAAAAAATCTTATCCTCAAACTACATTTAAATCAATTTTTTGAAGTAACACTCTCACCTTTTTCATAAAACTAAGATATATTTTTTTTCAGGAATCCACTCTCCAGAAACCTAAAACTAATCTTAAAAAACTTCTTTCAGGCATCCAATCTTCCTAATTCTAAACGAAAATGTTAATTAACTTGTTGAAATAATTCAATCACATTTATCCTCAAACTACTTTTAAATCGATTTTTTCAAGTAACACTCTCACCTTTTTCATAGAACAAACATATTTTTTTTTCAGGAATCCACTCTCCAGAAACCTGAAACAAATCTTGAAAAAACTTGTTTAAGGCATCCATTCTCCCTAATCCTAATAGAAAATTTTAATTAACTTCTTGAAATACTAAAATAAATCTTATCCTCAAACTACATTTAAATCAATTTTTTGAAGTAACACTCTCACCTTTTTCATAAAATTAACATATATTTTTTTTCAGGAATTCGCTCTCCAGAAACCTGAAACAAATCTTGAAAAAACTTGTTTAAGGCATCCATTCTCCCTAATCCTAAAAGAAAATTTGAATTAACTTCTTGAAATACTAAAATAAATCTTATCCTCAAACTACATTTAAATCAATTTTTTGAAGTAACACTCTCACCTTTTTCATAAAACTAACATATATTTTTTTCAGGAATCCACTCTCCAGAAACCTAAAACTAATCTTAAAAAACTTATTTCAAGCATTCCAATCTTCCTAATACTAAACGAAAATTTTAATTAACTTGTTGAAATATTTCAATCACATTTATCCTCAAACTACGTTTAAATCAATTTTTTGAAGTAACACTCTCACCTTTTTCATAGAACAAACATATTTTTTTTTCAGGAATCCTCTCTCCAGAAACCTGAAACAAATCTTGAAAAAACTTGTTAAAGGCATCCATTCTCCCTAATCCTAAAAGAACATTTTAATTAACTTTTTGAAATACTAAAAAAAATCTTATCCTCAAACTACATTTAAATCAATTTTTTGAAGTAACACTCTCACCTTTTTCATAAAACTAACATATATTTTTTTCAGGAATCCACTCTCCAGAAACCTAAAACTAATCTTAAAAAACTTATTTCAAGCATTCCAATCTTCCTAATCCTAAACGAAAATTTTAATTAACTTGTTGAAATAATTCAATCACATTTATCCTCAAACTACGTTTAAATCAATTTTTTGAAGTAACACTCTCACCTTTTTCATAGAACAAACATATTTTTTTTTCAGGAATCCACTCTCCATAAACTTGAAACAAATCTTGAAAAAACTTGTTTAAGGCATCCATTCTCCCTAATCCTAAAAGAACATTTTAATTAACTTCTTGAAATACTAAAATAAATCTTATCCTCAAACTACATTTAAATCAATTTTTTGAAGTAACACTCTCACCTTTTTCATTAAACTAAGATATATTTTTTTTCAGGAATCCACTCTCCAGAAACCTAAAACTAATCTAAAAAAACTTCTTTCAGGCATCCAATCTTCCTAATCCTAAACGAAAATTTTAATTAACTTGTTGAAATAATTCAATCACATTTATCCTCAAACTACTTTTAAATCAATTTTTTGAAGTAACACACTCACCTTTTTCATAAAATGAACATATTTTGTTTTCACGAATCCACTCTCCAGAAACCTAAAACAAATCTTGAAAAAACTTGTTTGAGGCATCCATTCTCCCTAATCCTAAAAGAAAATGTTAATTAACTTCTTGAAATACTAAAAAAATCTAATCCTCAAACTAGTTTAAATCAATTTTTTGAAGTAACACTCTCACCTTTTTCATAAAACTAACATATATTTTTTTTCAGGAATCCACTCTCCAGAAACCTAAAACTAATCTTAAAAATCTTATTTCAAGCATTCCAATCTTCCTAATCCTAAACGAAAATTTTAATTAACTTGTTGAAATAATTCAATCACATTTATCCTCAAACTACGTTTGAATCAATTTTTTGAAGTAACACTCTCACCTTTTTCATAAAACTAACATATATTTTTTTTCAGGAATCCGCTCTCCAGAAACCTGAAACAAATCTTGAAAAAACTTGTTTAAGGCATCCATTCTCCCTAATCCTAAAAGAAAATTTTAATTAACATCTTGAAATACTAAAAAAAATCTTATCCTCAAACTACATTTAAATCAATTTTTTGAAGTAACACTCTCACCTTTTTCATAAAACTAAGATATATTTTTTTTCAGGAATCCACTCTCCAGAAACCTAAAACTAATCTTAAAAAACTTCTTTCAGGCATCCAATCTTCCTAATTCTAAACGAAAATGTTAATTAACTTGTTGAAATAATTCAATCACATTTATCCTCAAACTACTTTTAAATCGATTTTTTCAAGTAACACTCTCACCTTTTTCATAGAACAAACATATTTTTTTTTCAGGAATCCACTCTCCAGAAACCTGAAACAAATCTTGAAAAAACTTGTTTAAGGCATCCATTCTCCCTAATCCTAATAGAAAATTTTAATTAACTTCTTGAAATACTAAAATAAATCTTATCCTCAAACTACATTTAAATCAATTTTTTGAAGTAACACTCTCACCTTTTTCATAAAATTAACATATATTTTTTTTCAGGAATTCGCTCTCCAGAAACCTGAAACAAATCTTGAAAAAACTTGTTTAAGGCATCCATTCTCCCTAATCCTAAAAGAAAATTTGAATTAACTTCTTGAAATACTAAAATAAATCTTATCCTCAAACTACATTTAAATCAATTTTTTGAAGTAACACTCTCACCTTTTTCATAAAACTAACATATATTTTTTTCAGGAATCCACTCTCCAGAAACCTAAAACTAATCTTAAAAAACTTATTTCAAGCATTCCAATCTTCCTAATCCTAAACGAAAATTTTAATTAACTTGTTGAAATAATTCAATCACATTTATCCTCAAACTACGTTTAAATCAATTTTTTGAAGTAACACTCTCACCTTTTTCATAGAACAAACATATTTTTTTTTCAGGAATCCACTCTCCATAAACTTGAAACAAATCTTGAAAAAACTTGTTTAAGGCATCCATTCTCCCTAATCCTAAAAGAAAATTTTAATTAACTTCTTGAAATACTAAAATAAATCTTATCCTCAAACTACATTTAAATCAATTTTTTGAAGTAACACTCTCACCTTTTTCATAAAACTAACATATATTTTTTTTCAGGAATCCACTCTCCAGAAACCTAAAACTAATCTTAAAAAACTTCTTTCAGGCATCCAATCTTCCTAATCCTAAAAGAAAATTTGAATTAACTTGTTGAAATTATTCAATCACATTTATCCTCAAACTACTTTTAAATCAATTTTTTCAAGTAACACTCTCACCTTTTTCATAGAACAAACATATTTTTTTTTCAGGAATCCACTCTCCAGAAACCTGAAACAAATCTTGAAAAAACTTGTTTAAGGCATCCATTCTCCCTAATCCTAAAAGAAAATGTTAATTAACTGCTTGAAATACTAAAAAAAATCTTATCCTCAAACTACATTTAAATCAATTTTTTGAAGTAACACTCTCACCTTTTTCATAAAACTAACATATATTTTTTTTCAGGAATCCACTCTCCACAAACCTAAAACTAATCTTAAAAAACTTATTTCAAGCATTCCAATCTTCCTAATACTAAACGAAAATTTTAATTAACTTGTTGAAATATTTCAATCACATTTATCCTCAAACTACGTTTAAATCAATTTTTTGAAGTAACACTCTCACCTTTTTCATAGAACAAACATATTTTTTTTTCAGGAATCCTCTCTCCAGAAACCTGAAACAAATCTTGAAAAAACTTGTTAAAGGCATCCATTCTCCCTAATCCTAAAAGAACATTTTAATTAACTTTTTGAAATACTAAAAAAAATCTTATCCTCAAACTACATTTAAATCAATTTTTTGAAGTAACACTCTCACCTTTTTCATAAAACTAACATATATTTTTTTCAGGAATCCACTCTCCAGAAACCTAAAACTAATCTTAAAAAACTTATTTCAAGCATTCCAATCTTCCTAATCCTAAACGAAAATTTTAATTAACTTGTTGAAATAATTCAATCACATTTATCCTCAAACTACGTTTAAATCAATTTTTTGAAGTAACACTCTCACCTTTTTCATAGAACAAACATATTTTTTTTTCAGGAATCCACTCTCCATAAACTTGAAACAAATCTTGAAAAAACTTGTTTAAGGCATCCATTCTCCCTAATCCTAAAAGAAAATTTTAATTAACTTCTTGAAATACTAAAATAAATCTTATCCTCAAACTACATTTAAATCAATTTTTTGAAGTAACACTCTCACCTTTTTCATAAAACTAAGATATATTTTTTTTCAGGAATCCACTCTCCAGAAACCTAAAACTAATCTTAAAAAACTTCTTTCAGGCATCCAATCTTCCTAATCCTAAACGAAAATTTTAAATAACTTGTTGAAATAATTCAATCACATTTATCCTCAAACTACTTATAAATCAATTTTTTGAAGTAACACTCTCACCTTTTTCATAAAACTAACATATATTTTTTTTCAGGAATCCGCTCTCCAGAAACCTGAAACAAATCTTGAAAAAACTTGTTTAAGGCATCCATTCTCCCTAATCCTAAAAGAAAATTTGAATTAACTTCTTGAAATACTAAAATAAATCTTATCCTCAAACTACATTTAAATCAATTTTTTGAAGTAACACTCTCACCTTTTTCATAAAACTAAGATATATTTTTTTTCAGGAATCCACTCTCCAGAAACCTAAAACTAATCTTAAAAAACTTCTTTCAGGCATCCAATCTTCCTTATCCTAAACGAAAATTTTAATTAACTTGTTGAAATAATTCAATCACATTTATCCTCAAACTACTTTTAAATCAATTTTTTCAAGTAACACTCTCACCTTTTTCATAGAACAAACATATTTTTTTTTCAGGAATCCACTCTCCAGAAACCTGAAACAAATCTTGAAAAAACCTGTTTAAGGCATCCATTCTCCCTAATCCTAATAGAACATTTTAATTAACTTCTTGAAATACTAAAATAAATCTTATCCTCAAACTACATTTAAATCAATTTTTTGAAGTAACACTCTCACCTTTTTCATAAAACTAAGATATATTTTTTTCCAGGAATCCACTCTCCAGAAACCTAAAACTAATCTTAAAAAGCTTCTTTCAGGCATCCAATCTTCCTAATCCTAAACGAAAATTTTAATTAACTTGTTGAAATAATTCAATCACATTTATCCTCAAACTACATTTAAATCAATTTTTTCAAGTAACACTCTCACCTTTTTCATAGAACAAACATATTTTTTTTTCAGGAATCCACTCTCCAGAAACCTGAAACAAATCTTGAAAAAACTTGTTTAAGGCATCCATTCTCCCTAATCCTAAAAGAAAATTTGAATTAACTTCTTGAAATACTAAAATAAATCTTATCCTCAAACTACATTTAAATCAATTTTTTGAAGTAACACTCTCACCTTTTTCATAAAACTAACATATATTTTTTTTCAGGAATCCGCTCTCCAGAAACCTGAAACAAATCTTGAAAAAACTTGTTTAAGGCATCCATTCTCCCTAATCCTAAAAGAAAATTTTAATTAACTTCTTGAAATACTAAAAATAAATCTTATCCTCAAACTACTTTTAAATCAATTTTTTGAAGTAACACTCTCACCTTTTTCATAAAACTAACATATAGTTTTTTTTCAGGAATCCGCTCTCCAGAAACCTGAAACAAATCTTGAAAAAACTTGTTTAAGGCATCCATTCTCCCTAATCCTAAAAGAAAATTTTAATTAACTTCTTGAAATACTAAAATTAATCTTATCCTCAAACTACATTTAAATCAATTTTTTGAAGTAACACTCTCACCTTTTTCATAAAACTAACATATATTTTTTTTCAGGAATCCACTCTCCAGAAACCTAAAACTAATCTTAAAAAACTTCTTTCAGGCATCCAATCTTCCTAATCCTAAACGAAAATTTTAAATAACTTGTTGAAATAATTCAATCACATTTATCCTCAAACTACTTATAAATCAATTTTTTGAAGTAACACTCTCACCTTTTTCATAAAACTAACATATATTTTTTTTCAGGAATCCGCTCTCCAGAAACCTGAAACAAATCTTGAAAAAACTTGTTTAAGGCATCCATTCTCCCTAATCCTAAAAGAAAATTTGAATTAACTTCTTGAAATACTAAAATAAATCTTATCCTCAAAGTACATTTAAATCAATTTTTTGAAGTAACACTCTCACCTTTTTCATAAAACTAAGATATATTTTTTTTCAGGAATCCACTCTCCAGAAACCTAAAACTAATCTTAAAAAACTTCTTTCAGGCATCCAATCTTCCTTATCCTAAACGAAAATTTTAATTAACTTGTTGAAATAATTCAATCACATTTATCCTCAAACTACTTTTAAATCAATTTTTTCAAGTAACACTCTCACCTTTTTCATAGAACAAACATATTTTTTTTTCAGGAATCCACTCTCCAGAAACCTGAAACAAATCTTGAAAAAACCTGTTTAAGGCATCCATTCTCCCTAATCCTAATAGAACATTTTAATTAACTTCTTGAAATACTAAAATAAATCTTATCCTCAAACTACATTTAAATCAATTTTTTGAAGTAACACTCTCACCTTTTTCATAAAACTAAGATATATTTTTTTCCAGGAATCCACTCTCCAGAAACCTAAAACTAATCTTAAAAAGCTTCTTTCAGGCATCCAATCTTCCTAATCCTAAACGAAAATTTTAATTAACTTGTTGAAATAATTCAATCACATTTATCCTCAAACTACATTTAAATCAATTTTTTCAAGTAACACTCTCACCTTTTTCATAGAACAAACATATTTTTTTTTCAGGAATCCACTCTCCAGAAACCTGAAACAAATCTTGAAAAAACTTGTTTAAGGCATCCATTCTCCCTAATCCTAAAAGAAAATTTTAATTAACTTCTTGAAATACTAAAAATAAATCTTATCCTAAAACTACTTTTAAATCAATTTTTTGAAGTAACACTCTCACCTTTTTCATAAAACTAACATATAGTTTTTTTTCAGGAATCCGCTCTCCAGAAACCTGAAACAAATCTTGAAAAAACTTGTTTAAGGCATCCATTCTCCCTAATCCTAAAAGAAAATTTGAATTAACTTCTTGAAATACTAAAATAAATCTTATCCTCAAACTACATTTAAATCAATTTTTTGAAGTAACACTCTCACCTTTTTCATAAAACTAACATATATTTTTTTTCAGGAATCCGCTCTCCAGAAACCTGAAACAAATCTTGAAAAAACTTGTTTAAGGCATCCATTCTCCCTAATCCTAAAAGAAAATTTTAATTAACTTCTTGAAATACTAAAAATAAATCTTATCCTAAAACTACTTTTAAATCAATTTTTTGAAGTAACACTCTCACCTTTTTCATAAAACTAACATATAGTTTTTTTTCAGGAATCCGCTCTCCAGAAACCTGAAACAAATCTTGAAAAAACTTGTTTAAGGCATCCATTCTCCCTCATCCTAAAAGAAAATTTTAATTAACTTCTTGAAATACTAAAATAAATCTTATCCTCAAACTACATTTAAATCAATTTTTTGAAGTAACACTCTCACCTTTTTCATAAAACTAACATATATTTTTTTTCAGGAATCCACTCTCCAGAAACCTAAAACTAATCTTAAAAAACTTCTTTCAGGCATCCAATCTTCCTAATCCTAAACGAAAATTTTAATTAACTTGTTGAAATTATTCAATCACATTTATCCTCAAACTACTTTTAAATCAATTTTTTCAAGTAACACTCTCACCTTTTTCATAGAACAAACATATTTTTTTTTCAGGAATCCACTCTCCAGAAACCTGAAACAAATCTTGAAAAAACTTGTTTAAGGCATCCATTCTCCCTAATCCTAAAAGAAAATGTTAATTAACTGCTTGAAATACTAAAAAAAATCTTATCCTCAAACTACATTTAAATCAATTTTTTGAAGTAACACTCTCACCTTTTTCATAAAACTAACATATATTTTTTTTCAGGAATCCACTCTCCACAAACCTAAAACTAATCTTAAAAAACTTATTTCAAGCATTCCAATCTTCCTAATACTAAACGAAAATTTTAATTAACTTGTTGAAATATTTCAATCACATTTATCCTCAAACTACGTTTAAATCAATTTTTTGAAGTAACACTCTCACCTTTTTCATAGAACAAACATATTTTTTTTTCAGGAATCCTCTCTCCAGAAACCTGAAACAAATCTTGAAAAAACTTGTTAAAGGCATCCATTCTCCCTAATCCTAAAAGAACATTTTAATTAACTTTTTGAAATACTAAAAAAAATCTTATCCTCAAACTACATTTAAATCAATTTTTTGAAGTAACACTCTCACCTTTTTCATAAAACTAACATATATTTTTTTCAGGAATCCACTCTCCAGAAACCTAAAACTAATCTTAAAAAACTTATTTCAAGCATTCCAATCTTCCTAATCCTAAACGAAAATTTTAATTAACTTGTTGAAATAATTCAATCACATTTATCCTCAAACTACGTTTAAATCAATTTTTTGAAGTAACACTGTCACCTTTTTCATAGAACAAACATATTTTTTTTTCAGGAATCCACTCTCCGTAAACTTGAAACAAATCTTGAAAAAACTTGTTTAAGGCATCCATTCTCCCTAATCCTAAAAGAAAATTTTAATTAACTTCTTGAAATACTAAAATAAATCTTATCCTCAAACTACATTTAAATCAATTTTTTGAAGTAACACTCTCACCTTTTTCATAAAACTAAAATATATTTTTTTTCAGGAATCCACTCTCCAGAAACCTAAAACTAATCTTAAAAAACTTCTTTCAGGCATCCAATCTTCCTAATCCTAAACGAAAATTTTAAATAACTTGTTGAAATAATTCAATCACATTTATCCTCAAACTACTTATAAATCAATTTTTTGAAGTAACACTCTCACCTTTTTCATAAAACTAACATATATTTTTTTTCAGGAATCCGCTCTCCAGAAACCTGAAACAAATCTTGAAAAAACTTGTTTAAGGCATCCATTCTCCCTAATCCTAAAAGAAAATTTGAATTAACTTCTTGAAATACTAAAATAAATCTTATCCTCAAACTACATTTAAATCAATTTTTTGAAGTAACACTCTCACCTTTTTCATAAAACTAAGATATATTTTTTTTCAGGAATCCACTCTCCAGAAACCTAAAACTAATCTTAAAAAACTTCTTTCAGGCATCCAATCTCCCTAATCCTAAAAGAAAATTTTAATTAACTTCTTGAAATACTAAAATTAATCTTATCCTCAAACTACATTTAAATCAATTTTTTGAAGTAACACTCTCACCTTTTTCATAAAACTAACATATATTTTTTTTCAGGAATCCACTCTCCAGAAACCTAAAACTAATCTTAAAAAACTTCTTTCAGGCATCCAATCTTCCTAATCCTAAACGAAAATTTTAAATAACTTGTTGAAATAATTCAATCACATTTATCCTCAAACTACTTATAAATCAATTTTTTGAAGTAACACTCTCACCTTTTTCATAAAACTAACATATATTTTTTTTCAGGAATCCGCTCTCCAGAAACCTGAAACAAATCTTGAAAAAACTTGTTTAAGGCATCCATTCTCCCTAATCCTAAAAGAAAATTTGAATTAACTTCTTGAAATACTAAAATAAATCTTATCCTCAAAGTACATTTAAATCAATTTTTTGAAGTAACACTCTCACCTTTTTCATAAAACTAAGATATATTTTTTTTCAGGAATCCACTCTCCAGAAACCTAAAACTAATCTTAAAAAACTTCTTTCAGGCATCCAATCTTCCTTATCCTAAACGAAAATTTTAATTAACTTGTTGAAATAATTCAATCACATTTATCCTCAAACTACTTTTAAATCAATTTTTTCAAGTAACACTCTCACCTTTTTCATAGAACAAACATATTTTTTTTTCAGGAATCCACTCTCCAGAAACCTGAAACAAATCTTGAAAAAACCTGTTTAAGGCATCCATTCTCCCTAATCCTAATAGAACATTTTAATTAACTTCTTGAAATACTAAAATAAATCTTATCCTCAAACTACATTTAAATCAATTTTTTGAAGTAACACTCTCACCTTTTTCATAAAACTAAGATATATTTTTTTCCAGGAATCCACTCTCCAGAAACCTAAAACTAATCTTAAAAAGCTTCTTTCAGGCATCCAATCTTCCTAATCCTAAACGAAAATTTTAATTAACTTGTTGAAATAATTCAATCACATTTATCCTCAAACTACATTTAAATCAATTTTTTCAAGTAACACTCTCACCTTTTTCATAGAACAAACATATTTTTTTTTCAGGAATCCACTCTCCAGAAACCTGAAACAAATCTTGAAAAAACTTGTTTAAGGCATCCATTCTCCCTAATCCTAAAAGAAAATTTTAATTAACTTCTTGAAATACTAAAAATAAATCTTATCCTAAAACTACTTTTAAATCAATTTTTTGAAGTAACACTCTCACCTTTTTCATAAAACTAACATATAGTTTTTTTTCAGGAATCCGCTCTCCAGAAACCTGAAACAAATCTTGAAAAAACTTGTTTAAGGCATCCATTCTCCCTAATCCTAAAAGAAAATTTGAATTAACTTCTTGAAATACTAAAATAAATCTTATCCTCAAACTACATTTAAATCAATTTTTTGAAGTAACACTCTCACCTTTTTCATAAAACTAACATATATTTTTTTTCAGGAATCCGCTCTCCAGAAACCTGAAACAAATCTTGAAAAAACTTGTTTAAGGCATCCATTCTCCCTAATCCTAAAAGAAAATTTTAATTAACTTCTTGAAATACTAAAAATAAATCTTATCCTAAAACTACTTTTAAATCAATTTTTTGAAGTAACACTCTCACCTTTTTCATAAAACTAACATATAGTTTTTTTTCAGGAATCCGCTCTCCAGAAACCTGAAACAAATCTTGAAAAAACTTGTTTAAGGCATCCATTCTCCCTCATCCTAAAAGAAAATTTTAATTAACTTCTTGAAATACTAAAATAAATCTTATCCTCAAACTACATTTAAATCAATTTTTTGAAGTAACACTCTCACCTTTTTCATAAAACTAACATATATTTTTTTTCAGGAATCCACTCTCCAGAAACCTAAAACTAATCTTAAAAAACTTCTTTCAGGCATCCAATCTTCCTAATCCTAAACGAAAATTTTAATTAACTTGTTGAAATTATTCAATCACATTTATCCTCAAACTACTTTTAAATCAATTTTTTCAAGTAACACTCTCACCTTTTTCATAGAACAAACATATTTTTTTTTCAGGAATCCACTCTCCAGAAACCTGAAACAAATCTTGAAAAAACTTGTTTAAGGCATCCATTCTCCCTAATCCTAAAAGAAAATGTTAATTAACTGCTTGAAATACTAAAAAAAATCTTATCCTCAAACTACATTTAAATCAATTTTTTGAAGTAACACTCTCACCTTTTTCATAAAACTAACATATATTTTTTTTCAGGAATCCACTCTCCACAAACCTAAAACTAATCTTAAAAAACTTATTTCAAGCATTCCAATCTTCCTAATACTAAACGAAAATTTTAATTAACTTGTTGAAATATTTCAATCACATTTATCCTCAAACTACGTTTAAATCAATTTTTTGAAGTAACACTCTCACCTTTTTCATAGAACAAACATATTTTTTTTTCAGGAATCCTCTCTCCAGAAACCTGAAACAAATCTTGAAAAAACTTGTTAAAGGCATCCATTCTCCCTAATCCTAAAAGAACATTTTAATTAACTTTTTGAAATACTAAAAAAAATCTTATCCTCAAACTACATTTAAATCAATTTTTTGAAGTAACACTCTCACCTTTTTCATAAAACTAACATATATTTTTTTCAGGAATCCACTCTCCAGAAACCTAAAACTAATCTTAAAAAACTTATTTCAAGCATTCCAATCTTCCTAATCCTAAACGAAAATTTTAATTAACTTGTTGAAATAATTCAATCACATTTATCCTCAAACTACGTTTAAATCAATTTTTTGAAGTAACACTGTCACCTTTTTCATAGAACAAACATATTTTTTTTTCAGGAATCCACTCTCCGTAAACTTGAAACAAATCTTGAAAAAACTTGTTTAAGGCATCCATTCTCCCTAATCCTAAAAGAAAATTTTAATTAACTTCTTGAAATACTAAAATAAATCTTATCCTCAAACTACATTTAAATCAATTTTTTGAAGTAACACTCTCACCTTTTTCATAAAACTAAAATATATTTTTTTTCAGGAATCCACTCTCCAGAAACCTAAAACTAATCTTAAAAAACTTCTTTCAGGCATCCAATCTTCCTAATCCTAAACGAAAATTTTAAATAACTTGTTGAAATAATTCAATCACATTTATCCTCAAACTACTTATAAATCAATTTTTTGAAGTAACACTCTCACCTTTTTCATAAAACTAACATATATTTTTTTTCAGGAATCCGCTCTCCAGAAACCTGAAACAAATCTTGAAAAAACTTGTTTAAGGCATCCATTCTCCCTAATCCTAAAAGAAAATTTGAATTAACTTCTTGAAATACTAAAATAAATCTTATCCTCAAACTACATTTAAATCAATTTTTTGAAGTAACACTCTCACCTTTTTCATAAAACTAAGATATATTTTTTTTCAGGAATCCACTCTCCAGAAACCTAAAACTAATCTTAAAAAACTTCTTTCAGGCATCCAATCTTCCTTATCCTAAACGAAAATTTTAATTAACTTGTTGAAATAATTCAATCACATTTATCCTCAAACTACTTTTAAATCAATTTTTTCAAGTAACACTCTCACCTTTTTCATAGAACAAACATATTTTTTTTTCAGGAATCCACTCTCCAGAAACCTGAAACAAATCTTGAAAAAACCTGTTTAAGGCATCCATTCTCCCTAATCCTAATAGAAAATTTTAATTAACTTCTTGAAATACTAAAATAAATCTTATCCTCAAACTACATTTAAATCAATTTTTTGAAGTAACACTCTCACCTTTTTCATAAAACTAAGATATATTTTTTTCCAGGAATCCACTCTCCAGAAACCTAAAACTAATCTTAAAAAGCTTCTTTCAGGCATCCAATCTTCCTAATCCTAAACGAAAATTTTAATTAACTTGTTGAAATAATTCAATCACATTTATCCTCAAACTACATTTAAATCAATTTTTTCAAGTAACACTCTCACCTTTTTCATAGAACAAACATATTTTTTTTTCAGGAATCCACTCTCCAGAAACCTGAAACAAATCTTGAAAAAACTTGTTTAAGGCATCCATTCTCCCTAATCCTAAAAGAAAATTTGAATTAACTTCTTGAAATACTAAAATAAATCTTATCCTCAAACTACATTTAAATCGATTTTTTGAAGTAACACTCTCACCTTTTTCATAAAACTAACATATATTTTTTTTCAGGAATCCGCTCTCCAGAAACCTGAAACAAATCTTGAAAAAACTTGTTTAAGGCATCCATTCTCCCTAATCCTAAAAGAAAATTTTAATAAACTTCTTGAAATACTAAAAATAAATCTTATCCTCAAACTACTTTTAAATCAATTTTTTGAAGTAACACTCTCACCTTTTTCATAAAACTAACATATAGTTTTTTTTCAGGAATCCGCTCTCCAGAAACCTGAAACAAATCTTGAAAAAACTTGTTTAAGGCATCCATTCTCCCTAATCCTAAAAGAAAATTTTAATTAACTTCTTGAAATACTAAAATAAATCTTATCCTCAAACTACATTTAAATCAATTTTTTGAAGTAACACTCTCACCTTTTTCATAAAACTAACATATATTTTTTTTCAGGAATCCACTCTCCAGAAACCTAAAACTAATCTTAAAAAACTTCTTTCAGGCATCCAATCTTCCTAATCCTAAACGAAAATTTTAATTAACTTGTTGAAATTATTCAATCACATTTATCCTCAAACTACTTTTAAATCAATTTTTTCAAGTAACACTCTCACCTTTTTCATAGAACAAACATATTTTTTTTTCAGGAATCCACTCTCCAGAAACCTGAAACAAATCTTGAAAAAACTTGTTTAAGGCATCCATTCTCCCTAATCCTAAAAGAAAATGTTAATTAACTGCTTGAAATACTAAAAAAAATCTTATCCTCAAACTACATTTAAATCAATTTTTTGAAGTAACACTCTCACCTTTTTCATAAAACTAACATATATTTTTTTTCAGGAATCCACTCTCCACAAACCTAAAACTAATCTTAAAAAACTTATTTCAAGCATTCCAATCTTCCTAATACTAAACGAAAATTTTAATTAACTTGTTGAAATATTTCAATCACATTTATCCTCAAACTACGTTTAAATCAATTTTTTGAAGTAACACTCTCACCTTTTTCATAGAACAAACATATTTTTTTTTCAGGAATCCTCTCTCCAGAAACCTGAAACAAATCTTGAAAAAACTTGTTAAAGGCATCCATTCTCCCTAATCCTAAAAGAACATTTTAATTAACTTTTTGAAATACTAAAAAAAATCTTATCCTCAAACTACATTTAAATCAATTTTTTGAAGTAACACTCTCACCTTTTTCATAAAACTAACATATATTTTTTTCAGGAATCCACTCTCCAGAAACCTAAAACTAATCTTAAAAAACTTATTTCAAGCATTCCAATCTTCCTAATCCTAAACGAAAATTTTAATTAACTTGTTGAAATAATTCAATCACATTTATCCTCAAACTACGTTTAAATCAATTTTTTGAAGTAACACTCTCACCTTTTTCATAGAACAAACATTTTTTTTTTCAGGAATCCACTCTCCATAAACTTGAAACAAATCTTGAAAAAACTTGTTTAAGGCATCCATTCTCCCTAATCCTAAAAGAAAATTTTAATTAACTTCTTGAAATACTAAAATAAATCTTATCCTCAAACTACATTTAAATCAATTTTTTGAAGTAACACTCTCACCTTTTTCATAAAACTAAGATATATTTTTTTTCAGGAATCCACTCTCCAGAAACCTAAAACTAATCTTAAAAAACTTCTTTCAGGCATCCAATCTTCCTAATCCTAAACGAAAATTTTAAATAACTTGTTGAAATAATTCAATCACATTTATCCTCAAACTACTTATAAATCAATTTTTTGAAGTAACACTCTCACCTTTTTCATAAAACTAACATATATTTTTTTTCAGGAATCCGCTCTCCAGAAACCTGAAACAAATCTTGAAAAAACTTGTTTAAGGCATCCATTCTCCCTAATCCTAAAAGAAAATTTGAATTAACTTCTTGAAATACTAAAATAAATCTTATCCTCAAACTACATTTAAATCAATTTTTTGAAGTAACACTCTCACCTTTTTCATAAAACTAAGATATATTTTTTTTCAGGAATCCACTCTCCAGAAACCTAAAACTAATCTTAAAAAACTTCTTTCAGGCATCCAATCTTCCTTATCCTAAACGAAAATTTTAATTAACTTGTTGAAATAATTCAATCACATTTATCCTCAAACTACTTTTAAATCAATTTTTTCAATTAACACTCTCACCTTTTTCATAGAACAAACATATTTTTTTTTCAGGAATCCACTCTCCAGAAACCTGAAACAAATCTTGAAAAAACTTGTTTAAGGCATCCATTCTCCCTAATCCTAAAAGAAAATTTGAATTAACTTCTTGAAATACTAAAATAAATCTTATCCTCAAACTACATTTAAATCAATTTTTTGAAGTAACACTCTCACCTTTTTCATAAAACTAAGATATATTTTTTTTCAGGAATCCACTCTCCAGAAACCTAAAACTAATCTTAAAAAACTTCTTTCAGGCATCCAATCTTCCTAATCCTAAACGAAAATTTTAAATAACTTGTTGAAATAATTCAATCACATTTATCCTCAAACTACTTATAAATCAATTTTTTGAAGTAACACTCTCACCTTTTTCATAAAACTAACATATATTTTTTTTCAGGAATCCGCTCTCCAGAAACCTGAAACAAATCTTGAAAAAACTTGTTTAAGGCATCCATTCTCCCTAATCCTAAAAGAAAATTTGAATTAACTTCTTGAAATACTAAAATAAATCTTATCCTCAAACTACATTTAAATCAATTTTTTGAAGTAACACTCTCACCTTTTTCATAAAACTAAGATATATTTTTTTTCAGGAATCCACTCTCCAGAAACCTAAAACTAATCTTAAAAAACTTCTTTCAGGCATCCAATCTTCCTTATCCTAAACGAAAATTTTAATTAACTTGTTGAAATAATTCAATCACATTTATCCTCAAACTACTTTTAAATCAATTTTTTCAATTAACACTCTCACCTTTTTCATAGAACAAACATATTTTTTTTTCAGGAATCCACTCTCCAGAAACCTGAAACAAATCTTGAAAAAACCTGTTTAAGGCATCCATTCTCCCTAATCCTAATAGAACATTTTAATTAACTTCTTGAAATACTAAAATAAATCTTATCCTCAAACTACATTTAAATCAATTTTTTGAAGTAACACTCTCACCTTTTTCATAAAACTAAGATATATTTTTTTCCAGGAATCCACTCTCCAGAAACCTAAAACTAATCTTAAAAAGCTTCTTTCAGGCATCCAATCTTCCTAATCCTAAACGAAAATTTTAATTAACTTGTTGAAATAATTCAATCACATTTATCCTCAAACTACATTTAAATCAATTTTTTCAAGTAACACTCTCACCTTTTTCATAGAACAAACATATTTTTTTTTCAGGAATCCACTCTCCAGAAACCTGAAACAAATCTTGAAAAAACTTGTTTAAGGCATCCATTCTCCCTAATCCTAAAAGAAAATTTGAATTAACTTCTTGAAATACTAAAATAAATCTTATCCTCAAACTACATTTAAATCAATTTTTTGAAGTAACACTCTCACCTTTTTCATAAAACTAACATATATTTTTTTTCAGGAATCCGCTCTCCAGAAACCTGAAACAAATCTTGAAAAAACTTGTTTAAGGCATCCATTCTCCCTAATCCTAAAAGAAAATTTTAATTAACTTCTTGAAATACTAAAAATAAATCTTATCCTCAAACTACTTTTAAATCAATTTTTTGAAGTAACACTCTCACCTTTTTCATAAAACTAACATATAGTTTTTTTTCAGGAATCCGCTCTCCAGAAACCTGAAACAAATCTTGAAAAAACTTGTTTAAGGCATCCATTCTCCCTAATCCTAAAAGAAAATTTTAATTAACTTCTTGAAATACTAAAATAAATCTTATCCTCAAACTACATTTAAATCAATTTTTTGAAGTAACACTCTCACCTTTTTCATAAAACTAACATATATTTTTTTTCAGGAATCTACTCTCCAGAAACCTAAAACTAATCTTAAAAAACTTCTTTCAGGCATCCAATCTTCCTAATCCTAAACGAAAATTTTAATTAACTTGTTGAAATTATTCAATCACATTTATCCTCAAACTACTTTTAAATCAATTTTTTCAAGTAACACTCTCACCTTTTTCATAGAACAAACATATTTTTTTTTCAGGAATCCACTCTCCAGAAACCTGAAACAAATCTTGAAAAAACTTGTTTAAGGCATCCATTCTCCCTAATCCTAAAAGAAAATGTTAATTAACTGCTTGAAATACTAAAAAAAATCTTATCCTCAAACTACATTTAAATCAATTTTTTGAAGTAACACTCTCACCTTTTTCATAAAACTAACATATATTTTTTTTCAGGAATCCACTCTCCACAAACCTAAAACTAATCTTAAAAAACTTATTTCAAGCATTCCAATCTTCCTAATCCTAAACGAAAATTTTAATTAACTTGTTGAAATAATTCAATCACATTTATCCTCAAACTACGTTTAAATCAATTTTTTGAAGTAACACTCTCACCTTTTTCATAGAACAAACATATTTTTTTTTCAGGAATCCACTCTCCATAAACTTGAAACAAATCTTGAAAAAACTTGTTTAAGGCATCCATTCTCCCTAATCCTAAAAGAAAATTTTAATTAACTTCTTGAAATACTAAAATAAATCTTATCCTCAAACTACATTTAAATCAATTTTTTGAAGTAACACTCTCACCTTTTTCATAAAACTAAGATATATTTTTTTTCAGGAATCCACTCTCCAGAAACCTAAAACTAATCTTAAAAAACTTCTTTCAGGCATCCAATCTTCCTAATCCTAAACGAAAATTTTAAATAACTTGTTGAAATAATTCAATCACATTTATCCTCAAACTACTTATAAATCAATTTTTTGAAGTAACACTCTCACCTTTTTCATAAAACTAACATATATTTTTTTTCAGGAATCCGCTCTCCAGAAACCTGAAACAAATCTTGAAAAAACTTGTTTAAGGCATCCATTCTCCCTAATCCTAAAAGAAAATTTGAATTAACTTCTTGAAATACTAAAATAAATCTTATCCTCAAACTACATTTAAATCAATTTTTTGAAGTAACACTCTCACCTTTTTCATAAAACTAAGATATATTTTTTTTCAGGAATCCACTCTCCAGAAACCTAAAACTAATCTTAAAAAACTTCTTTCAGGCATCCAATCTTCCTTATCCTAAACGAAAATTTTAATTAACTTGTTGAAATAATTCAATCACATTTATCCTCAAACTACTTTTAAATCAATTTTTTCAAGTAACACTCTCACCTTTTTCATAGAACAAACATATTTTTTTTTCAGGAATCCACTCTCCAGAAACCTGAAACAAATCTTGAAAAAACCTGTTTAAGGCATCCATTCTCCCTAATCCTAATAGAACATTTTAATTAACTTCTTGAAATACTAAAATAAATCTTATCCTCAAACTACATTTAAATCAATTTTTTGAAGTAACACTCTCACCTTTTTCATAAAACTAAGATATATTTTTTTCCAGGAATCCACTCTCCAGAAACCTAAAACTAATCTTAAAAAGCTTCTTTCAGGCATCCAATCTTCCTAATCCTAAACGAAAATTTTAATTAACTTGTTGAAATAATTCAATCACATTTATCCTCAAACTACATTTAAATCAATTTTTTCAAGTAACACTCTCACCTTTTTCAGAGAACAAACATATTTTTTTTTCAGGAATCCACTCTCCAGAAACCTGAAACAAATCTTGAAAAAACTTGTTTAAGGCATCCATTCTCCCTAATCCTAAAAGAAAATTTGAATTAACTTCTTGAAATACTAAAATAAATCTTATCCTCAAACTACATTTAAATCAATTTTTTGAAGTAACACTCTCACCTTTTTCATAAAACTAACATATATTTTTTTTCAGGAATCCGCTCTCCAGAAACCTGAAACAAATCTTGAAAAAACTTGTTTAAGGCATCCATTCTCCCTAATCCTAAAAGAAAATTTTAATTAACTTCTTGAAATACTAAAAATAAATCTTATCCTCAAACTACTTTTAAATCAATTTTTTGAAGTAACACTCTCACCTTTTTCATAAAACTAACATATAGTTTTTTTTCAGGAATCCGCTCTCCAGAAACCTGAAACAAATCTTGAAAAAACTTGTTTAAGGCATCCATTCTCCCTAATCCTAAAAGAAAATTTTAATTAACTTCTTGAAATACTAAAATAAATCTTATCCTCAAACTACATTTAAATAAATTTTTTGAAGTAACACTCTCACCTTTTTCATAAAACTAACATATATTTTTTTTCAGGAATCCACTCTCCAGAAACCTAAAACTAATCTTAAAAAACTTCTTTCAGGCATCCAATCTTCCTAATCCTAAACGAAAATTTTAATTAACTTGTTGAAATTATTCAATCACATTTATCCTCAAACTACTTTTAAATCAATTTTTTCAAGTAACACTCTCACCTTTTTCATAGAACAAACATATTTTTTTTTCAGGAATCCACTCTCCAGAAACCTGAAACAAATCTTGAAAAAACTTGTTTAAGGCATCCATTCTCCCTAATCCTAAAAGAAAATGTTAATTAACTGCTTGAAATACTAAAAAAAATCTTATCCTCAAACTACATTTAAATCAATTTTTTGAAGTAACACTCTCACCTTTTTCATAAAACTAACATATATTTTTTTTCAGGAATCCACTCTCCACAAACCTAAAACTAATCTTAAAAAACTTATTTCAAGCATTCCAATCTTCCTAATACTAAACGAAAATTTTAATTAACTTGTTGAAATATTTCAATCACATTTATCCTCAAACTACGTTTAAATCAATTTTTTGAAGTAACACTCTCACCTTTTTCATAGAACAAACATATTTTTTTTTCAGGAATCCTCTCTCCAGAAACCTGAAACAAATCTTGAAAAAACTTGTTAAAGGCATCCATTCTCCCTAATCCTAAAAGAACATTTTAATTAACTTTTTGAAATACTAAAAAAAATCTTATCCTCAAACTACATTTAAATCAATTTTTTGAAGTAACACTCTCACCTTTTTCATAAAACTAACATATATTTTTTTCAGGAATCCACTCTCCAGAAACCTAAAACTAATCTTAAAAAACTTATTTCAAGCATTCCAATCTTCCTAATCCTAAACGTAAATTTTAATTAACTTGTTGAAATAATTCAATCACATTTATCCTCAAACTACGTTTAAATCAATTTTTTGAAGTAACACTCTCACCTTTTTCATAGAACAAACATATTTTTTTTTCAGGAATCCACTCTCCATAAACTTGAAACAAATCTTGAAAAAACTTGTTTAAGGCATCCATTCTCCCTAATCCTAAAAGAAAATTTTAATTAACTTCTTGAAATACTAAAATAAATCTTATCCTCAAACTACATTTAAATCAATTTTTTGAAGTAACACTCTCACCTTTTTCATAAAACTAAGATATATTTTTTTTCAGGAATCCACTCTCCAGAAACCTAAAACTAATCTTAAAAAACTTCTTTCAGGCATCCAATCTTCCTAATCCTAAACGAAAATTTTAAATAACTTGTTGAAATAATTCAATCACATTTATCCTCAAACTACTTATAAATCAATTTTTTGAAGTAACACTCTCACCTTTTTCATAAAACTAACATATATTTTTTTTCAGGAATCCGCTCTCCAGAAACCTGAAACAAATCTTGAAAAAACTTGTTTAAGGCATCCATTCTCCCTAATCCTAAAAGAAAATTTGAATTAACTTCTTGAAATACTAAAATAAATCTTATCCTCAAACTACATTTAAATCAATTTTTTGAAGTAACACTCTCACCTTTTTCATAAAACTAAGATATATTTTTTTTCAGGAATCCACTCTCCAGAAACCTAAAACTAATCTTAAAAAACTTCTTTCAGGCATCCAATCTTCCTTATCCTAAACGAAAATTTTAATTAACTTGTTGAAATAATTCAATCACATTTATCCTCAAACTACTTTTAAATCAATTTTTTCAAGTAACACTCTCACCTTTTTCATAGAACAAACATATTTTTTTTTCAGGAATCCACTCTCCAGAAACCTGAAACAAATCTTGAAAAAACCTGTTTAAGGCATCCATTCTCCCTAATCCTAATAGAACATTTTAATTAACTTCTTGAAATACTAAAATAAATCTTATCCTCAAACTACATTTAAATCAATTTTTTGAAGTAACACTCTCACCTTTTTCATAAAACTAAGATATATTTTTTTCCAGGAATCCACTCTCCAGAAACCTAAAACTAATCTTAAAAAGCTTCTTTCAGGCATCCAATCTTCCTAATCCTAAACGAAAATTTTAATTAACTTGTTGAAATAATTCAATCACATTTATCCTCAAACTACATTTAAATCAATTTTTTCAAGTAACACTCTCACCTTTTTCATAGAACAAACATATTTTTTTTTCAGGAATCCACTCTCCAGAAACCTGAAACAAATCTTGAAAAAACTTGTTTAAGGCATCCATTCTCCCTAATCCTAAAAGAAAATTTTAATTAACTTCTTGAAATACTAAAATAAATCTTATCCTCAAACTACATTTAAATCAATTTTTTGAAGTAACACTCTCACCTTCTTCATAAAACTAACATATATTTTTTTTCAGGAATCCGCTCTCCAGAAACCTGTAACAAATCTTGAAAAAACTTGTTTAAGGCATCCATTCTCCCTAATCCTAAAAGAAAATTTTAATTAACTTCTTGAAATACTAAAAATAAATCTTATCCTCAAACTACTTTTAAATCAATTTTTTGAAGTAACACTCTCACCTTTTTCATAAAACTAACATAGTTTTTTTCAGGAATCCGCTCTCCAAAAACCTAAAACTAATCTTAAAAAGCTTCTTTCAGGCATCCAATCTTCCTAATCCTAAACGAAAATTTTAATTAACTTGTTGAAATAATTCAATCACATTTATCCTCAAACTACATTTAAATCAATTTTTTCAAGTAACACTCTCACCTTTTTCATAGAACAAACATATTTTTTTTTCAGGAATCCACTCTCCAGAAACCTGAAACAAATCTTGAAAAAACTTGTTTAAGGCATCCATTCTCCCTAATCCTAAAAGAAAATTTTAATTAACTTCTTGAAATACTAAAATAAATCTTATCCTCAAACTACATTTAAATCAATTTTTTGAAGTAACACTCTCACCTTCTTCATAAAACTAACATATATTTTTTTTCAGGAATCCGCTCTCCAGAAACCTGAAACAAATCTTGAAAAAACTTGTTTAAGGCATCCATTCTCCCTAATCCTAAAAGAAAATTTTAATTAACTTCTTGAAATACTAAAAATAAATCTTATCCTCAAACTACTTTTAAATCAATTTTTTGAAGTAACACTCTCACCTTTTTCATAAAACTAACATAGTTTTTTTTCAGGAATCCGCTCTCCAAAAACCTGAAACAAATCTTGAAAAAACTTGTTTAAGGCATCCATTCTCCCTAATCCTAAAAGAAAATTTTAATTAACTTCTTGAAATACTAAAATAAATCTTATCCTCAAACTACATTTAAATCAATTTTTTGAAGTAACACTCTCACCTTTTTCATAAAACTAACATATATTTTTTTTCAGGAATCCACTCTCCACAAACCTAAAACTAATCTTAAAAAACTTATTTCAAGCATTCCAATCTTCCTAATACTAAACGAAAATTTTAATTAACTTGTTGAAATATTTCAATCACATTTATCCTCAAACTACGTTTAAATCAATTTTTTGAAGTAACACTCTCACCTTTTTCATAGAACAAACATATTTTTTTTTCAGGAATCCTCTCTCCAGAAACCTGAAACAAATCTTGAAAAAACTTGTTAAAGGCATCCATTCTCCCTAATCCTAAAAGAACATTTTAATTAACTTTTTGAAATACTAAAAAAAATCTTATCCTCAAACTACATTTAAATCAATTTTTTGAAGTAACACTCTCACCTTTTTCATAAAACTAACATATATTTTTTTCAGGAATCCACTCTCCAGAAACCTAAAACTAATCTTAAAAAACTTATTTCAAGCATTCCAATCTTCCTAATCCTAAACGAAAATTTTAATTAACTTGTTGAAATAATTCAATCACATTTATCCTCAAACTACGTTTAAATCAATTTTTTGAAGTAACACTCTCACCTTTTTCATAGAACAAACATATTTTTTTTTCAGGAATCCACTCTCCATAAACTTGAAACAAATCTTGAAAAAACTTGTTTAAGGCATCCATTCTCCCTAATCCTAAAAGAAAATTTTAATTAACTTCTTGAAATTCTAAAATAAATCTTATCCTCAAACTACATTTAAATCAATTTTTTGAAGTAACACTCTCACCTTTTTCATAAAACTAAGATATATTTTTTTTCAGGAATCCACTCTCCAGAAACCTAAAACTAATCTTAAAAAACTTCTTTCAGGCATCCAATCTTCCTAATCCTAAACGAAAATTTTAATTAACTTGTTGAAATAATTCAATCACATTTATCCTCAAACTACTTATAAATCAATTTTTTGAAGTAACACTCTCACCTTTTTCATAAAACTAACATATATTTTTTTTCAGGAATCCGCTCTCCAGAAACCTGAAACAAATCTTGAAAAAACTTGTTTAAGGCATCCATTCTCCCTAATCCTAAAAGAAAATTTGAATTAACTTCTTGAAATACTAAAATAAATCTTATCCTCAAACTACATTTAAATCAATTTTTTGAAGTAACACTCTCACCTTTTTCATAAAACTAAGATATATTTTTTTTCAGGAATCCACTCTCCAGAAACCTAAAACTAATCTTAAAAAACTTCTTTCAGGCATCCAATCTTCCTTATCCTAAACGAAAATTTTAATTAACTTGTTGAAATAATTCAATCACATTTATCCTCAAACTACTTTTAAATCAATTTTTTCAATTAACACTCTCACCTTTTTCATAGAACAAACATATTTTTTTTTCAGGAATCCACTCTCCAGAAACCTGAAACAAATCTTGAAAAAACCTGTTTAAGGCATCCATTCTCCCTAATCCTAATAGAACATTTTAATTAACTTCTTGAAATACTAAAATAAATCTTATCCTCAAACTACATTTAAATCAATTTTTTGAAGTAACACTCTCACCTTTTTCATAAAACTAAGATATATTTTTTTCCAGGAATCCACTCTCCAGAAACCTAAAACTAATCTTAAAAAGCTTCTTTCAGGCATCCAATCTTCCTAATCCTAAACGAAAATTTTAATTAACTTGTTGAAATAATTCAATCACATTTATCCTCAAACTACATTTAAATCAATTTTTTCAAGTAACACTCTCACCTTTTTCATAGAACAAACATATTTTTTTTTCAGGAATCCACTCTCCAGAAACCTGAAACAAATCTTGAAAAAACTTGTTTAAGGCATCCATTCTCCCTAATCCTAAAAGAAAATTTGAATTAACTTCTTGAAATACTAAAATAAATCTTATCCTCAAACTACATTTAAATCCATTTTTTGAAGTAACACTCTCACCTTTTTCATAAAACTAAGATATATTTTTTTTCAGGAATCCACTCTCCAGAAACCTAAAACTAATCTTAAAAAACTTCTTTCAGGCATCCAATCTTCCTAATCCTAAACGAAAATTTTAAATAACTTGTTGAAATAATTCAATCACATTTATCCTCAAACTACTTATAAATCAATTTTTTGAAGTAACACTCTCACCTTTTTCATAAAACTAACATATATTTTTTTTCAGGAATCCGCTCTCCAGAAACCTGAAACAAATCTTGAAAAAACTTGTTTAAGGCATCCATTCTCCCTAATCCTAAAAGAAAATTTGAATTAACTTCTTGAAATACTAAAATAAATATTATCCTCAAACTACATTTAAATCAATTTTTTGAAGTAACACTCTCACCTTTTTCATAAAACTAAGATATATTTTTTTTCAGGAACACACTCTCCAGAAACCTAAAACTAATCTTAAAAAACTTCTTTCAGGCATCCAATCTTCCTTATCCTAAACGAAAATTTTAATTAACTTGTTGAAATAATTCAATCACATTTATCCTCAAACTACTTTTAAATCAATTTTTTCAATTAACACTCTCACCTTTTTCATAGAACAAACATATTTTTTTTTCAGGAATCCACTCTCCAGAAACCTGAAACAAATCTTGAAAAAACCTGTTTAAGGCATCCATTCTCCCTAATCCTAATAGAACATTTTAATTAACTTCTTGAAATACTAAAATAAATCTTATCCTCAAACTACATTTAAATCAATTTTTTGAAGTAACACTCTCACCTTTTTCATAAAACTAAGATATATTTTTTTCCAGGAATCCACTCTCCAGAAACCTAAAACTAATCTTAAAAAGCTTCTTTCAGGCATCCAATCTTCCTAATCCTAAACGAAAATTTTAATTAACTTGTTGAAATAATTCAATCACATTTATCCTCAAACTACATTTAAATCAATTTTTTCAAGTAACACTCTCACCTTTTTCATAGAACAAACATATTTTTTTTTCAGGAATCCACTCTCCAGAAACCTGAAACAAATCTTGAAAAAACTTGTTTAAGGCATCCATTCTCCCTAATCCTAAAAGAAAATTTGAATTAACTTCTTGAAATACTAAAATAAATCTTATCCTCAAACTACATTTAAATCAATTTTTTGAAGTAACACTCTCACCTTTTTCATAAAACTAACATATATTTTTTTTCAGGAATCCACTCTCCAGAAACCTAAAACTAATCTTAAAAAACTTCTTTCAGGCATCCAATCTTCCTTATCCTAAACGAAAATTTTAATTAACTTGTTGAAATAATTCAATCACATTTATCCTCAAACTACTTTTAAATCAATTTTTTCAAGTAACACTCTCACCTTTTTCATAGAACAAACATATTTTTTTTTCAGGAATCCACTCTCCAGAAACCTGAAACAAATCTTGAAAAAACCTGTTTAAGGCATCCATTCTCCCTAATCCTAATAGAACATTTTAATTAACTTCTTGAAATACTAAAATAAATCTTATCCTCAAACTACATTTAAATCAATTTTTTGAAGTAACACTCTCACCTTTTTCATAAAACTAACATATATTTTTTTTCAGGAATCCGCTCTCCAGAAACCTGAAACAAATCTTGAAAAAACTTGTTTAAGGCATCCATTCTCCCTAATCCTAAAAGAAAATTTTAATTAACTTCTTGAAATACTAAAAATAAATCTTATCCTCAAACTACTTTTAAATCAATTTTTTGAAGTAACACTCTCACCTTTTTCATAAAACTAACATATAGTTTTTTTTCAGGAATCCGCTCTCCAGAAACCTGAAACAAATCTTGAAAAAACTTGTTTAAGGCATCCATTCTCCCTAATCCTAAAAGAAAATTTTAATTAACTTCTTGAAATACTAAAATAAATCTTATCCTCAAACTACATTTAAATCAATTTTTTGAAGTAACACTCTCACCTTTTTCATAAAACTAACATATATTTTTTTTCAGGAATCCACTCTCCAGAAACCTAAAACTAATCTTAAAAAACTTCTTTCAGGCATCCAATCTTCCTAATCCTAAACGAAAATTTTAATTAACTTGTTGAAATTATTCAATCACATTTATCCTCAAACTACTTTTAAATCAATTTTTTCAAGTAACACTCTCACCTTTTTCATAGAACAAACATATTTTTTTTTCAGGAATCCACTCTCCAGAAACCTGAAACAAATCTTGAAAAAACTTGTTTAAGGCATCCATTCTCCCTAATCCTAAAAGAAAATGTTAATTAACTGCTTGAAATACTAAAAAAAATCTTATCCTCAAACTACATTTAAATCAATTTTTTGAAGTAACACTCTCACCTTTTTCATAAAACTAACATATATTTTTTTTCAGGAATCCACTCTCCACAAACCTAAAACTAATCTTAAAAAACTTATTTCAAGCATTCCAATCTTCCTAATACTAAACGAAAATTTTAATTAACTTGTTGAAATATTTCAATCACATTTATCCTCAAACTACGTTTAAATCAATTTTTTGAAGTAACACTCTCACCTTTTTCATAGAACAAACATATTTTTTTTTCAGGAATCCTCTCTCCAGAAACCTGAAACAAATCTTGAAAAAACTTGTTAAAGGCATCCATTCTCCCTAATCCTAAAAGAACATTTTAATTAACTTTTTGAAATACTAAAAAAAATCTTATCCTCAAACTACATTTAAATCAATTTTTTGAAGTAACACTCTCACCTTTTTCATAAAACTAACATATATTTTTTTCAGGAATCCACTCTCCAGAAACCTAAAACTAATCTTAAAAAACTTATTTCAAGCATTCCAATCTTCCTAATCCTAAACGTAAATTTTAATTAACTTGTTGAAATAATTCAATCACATTTATCCTCAAACTACGTTTAAATCAATTTTTTGAAGTAACACTCTCACCTTTTTCATAGAACAAACATATTTTTTTTTCAGGAATCCACTCTCCATAAACTTGAAACAAATCTTGAAAAAACTTGTTTAAGGCATCCATTCTCCCTAATCCTAAAAGAAAATTTTAATTAACTTCTTGAAATACTAAAATAAATCTTATCCTCAAACTACATTTAAATCAATTTTTTGAAGTAACACTCTCACCTTTTTCATAAAACTAAGATATATTTTTTTTCAGGAATCCACTCTCCAGAAACCTAAAACTAATCTTAAAAAACTTCTTTCAGGCATCCAATCTTCCTAATCCTAAACGAAAATTTTAAATAACTTGTTGAAATAATTCAATCACATTTATCCTCAAACTACTTATAAATCAATTTTTTGAAGTAACACTCTCACCTTTTTCATAAAACTAACATATATTTTTTTTCAGGAATCCGCTCTCCATAAACCTGAAACAAATCTTGAAAAAACTTGTTTAAGGCATCCATTCTCCCTAATCCTAAAAGAAAATTTGAATTAACTTCTTGAAATACTAAAATAAATCTTATCCTCAAACTACATTTAAATCAATTTTTTGAAGTAACACTCTCACCTTTTTCATAAAACTAAGATATATTTTTTTTCAGGAATCCACTCTCCAGAAACCTAAAACTAATCTTAAAAAACTTCTTTCAGGCATCCAATCTTCCTTATCCTAAACGAAAATTTTAATTAACTTGTTGAAATAATTCAATCACATTTATCCTCAAACTACTTTTAAATCAATTTTTTCAAGTAACACTCTCACCTTTTTCATAGAACAAACATATTTTTTTTTCAGGAATCCACTCTCCAGAAACCTGAAACAAATCTTGAAAAAACCTGTTTAAGGCATCCATTCTCCCTAATCCTAATAGAACATTTTAATTAACTTCTTGAAATACTAAAATAAATCTTATCCTCAAACTACATTTAAATCAATTTTTTGAAGTAACACTCTCACCTTTTTCATAAAACTAAGATATATTTTTTTCCAGGAATCCACTCTCCAGAAACCTAAAACTAATCTTAAAAAGCTTCTTTCAGGCATCCAATCTTCCTAATCCTAAACGAAAATTTTAATTAACTTGTTGAAATAATTCAATCACATTTATCCTCAAACTACATTTAAATCAATTTTTTCAAGTAACACTCTCACCTTTTTCATAGAACAAACATATTTTTTTTTCAGGAATCCACTCTCCAGAAACCTGAAACAAATCTTGAAAAAACTTGTTTAAGGCATCCATTCTCCCTAATCCTAAAAGAAAATTTTAATTAACTTCTTGAAATACTAAAATAAATCTTATCCTCAAACTACATTTAAATCAATTTTTTGAAGTAACACTCTCACCTTCTTCATAAAACTAACATATATTTTTTTTCAGGAATCCGCTCTCCAGAAACCTGTAACAAATCTTGAAAAAACTTGTTTAAGGCATCCATTCTCCCTAATCCTAAAAGAAAATTTTAATTAACTTCTTGAAATACTAAAAATAAATCTTATCCTCAAACTACTTTTAAATCAATTTTTTGAAGTAACACTCTCACCTTTTTCATAAAACTAACATAGTTTTTTTCAGGAATCCGCTCTCCAAAAACCTAAAACTAATCTTAAAAAGCTTCTTTCAGGCATCCAATCTTCCTAATCCTAAACGAAAATTTTAATTAACTTGTTGAAATAATTCAATCACATTTATCCTCAAACTACATTTAAATCAATTTTTTCAAGTAACACTCTCACCTTTTTCATAGAACAAACATATTTTTTTTTCAGGAATCCACTCTCCAGAAACCTGAAACAAATCTTGAAAAAACTTGTTTAAGGCATCCATTCTCCCTAATCCTAAAAGAAAATTTTAATTAACTTCTTGAAATACTAAAATAAATCTTATCCTCAAACTACATTTAAATCAATTTTTTGAAGTAACACTCTCACCTTCTTCATAAAACTAACATATATTTTTTTTCAGGAATCCGCTCTCCAGAAACCTGAAACAAATCTTGAAAAAACTTGTTTAAGGCATCCATTCTCCCTAATCCTAAAAGAAAATTTGAATTAACTTCTTGAAATACTAAAATAAATCTTATCCTCAAACTACATTTAAATCAATTTTTTGAAGTAACACTCTCACCTTTTTCATAAAACTAAGATATATTTTTTTTCAGGAATCCACTCTCCAGAAACCTAAAACTAATCTTAAAAAACTTCTTTCAGGCATCCAATCTTCCTTATCCTAAACGAAAATTTTAATTAACTTGTTGAAATAATTCAATCACATTTATCCTCAAACTACTTTTAAATCAATTTTTTCAATTAACACTCTCACCTTTTTCATAGAACAAACATATTTTTTTTTCAGGAATCCACTCTCCAGAAACCTGAAACAAATCTTGAAAAAACCTGTTTAAGGCATCCATTCTCCCTAATCCTAATAGAACATTTTAATTAACTTCTTGAAATACTAAAATAAATCTTATCCTCAAACTACATTTAAATCAATTTTTTGAAGTAACACTCTCACCTTTTTCATAAAACTAAGATATATTTTTTTCCAGGAATCCACTCTCCAGAAACCTAAAACTAATCTTAAAAAGCTTCTTTCAGGCATCCAATCTTCCTAATCCTAAACGAAAATTTTAATTAACTTGTTGAAATAATTCAATCACATTTATCCTCAAACTACATTTAAATCAATTTTTTCAAGTAACACTCTCACCTTTTTCATAGAACAAACATATTTTTTTTTCAGGAATCCACTCTCCAGAAACCTGAAACAAATCTTGAAAAAACTTGTTTAAGGCATCCATTCTCCCTAATCCTAAAAGAAAATTTGAATTAACTTCTTGAAATACTAAAATAAATCTTATCCTCAAACTACATTTAAATCCATTTTTTGAAGTAACACTCTCACCTTTTTCATAAAACTAAGATATATTTTTTTTCAGGAATCCACTCTCCAGAAACCTAAAACTAATCTTAAAAAACTTCTTTCAGGCATCCAATCTTCCTAATCCTAAACGAAAATTTTAAATAACTTGTTGAAATAATTCAATCACATTTATCCTCAAACTACTTATAAATCAATTTTTTGAAGTAACACTCTCACCTTTTTCATAAAACTAACATATATTTTTTTTCAGGAATCCGCTCTCCAGAAACCTGAAACAAATCTTGAAAAAACTTGTTTAAGGCATCCATTCTCCCTAATCCTAAAAGAAAATTTGAATTAACTTCTTGAAATACTAAAATAAATCTTATCCTCAAACTACATTTAAATCAATTTTTTGAAGTAACACTCTCACCTTTTTCATAAAACTAAGATATATTTTTTTTCAGGAACACACTCTCCAGAAACCTAAAACTAATCTTAAAAAACTTCTTTCAGGCATCCAATCTTCCTTATCCTAAACGAAAATTTTAATTAACTTGTTGAAATAATTCAATCACATTTATCCTCAAACTACTTTTAAATCAATTTTTTCAATTAACACTCTCACCTTTTTCATAGAACAAACATATTTTTTTTTCAGGAATCCACTCTCCAGAAACCTGAAACAAATCTTGAAAAAACCTGTTTAAGGCATCCATTCTCCCTAATCCTAATAGAACATTTTAATTAACTTCTTGAAATACTAAAATAAATCTTATCCTCAAACTACATTTAAATCAATTTTTTGAAGTAACACTCTCACCTTTTTCATAAAACTAAGATATATTTTTTTCCAGGAATCCACTCTCCAGAAACCTAAAACTAATCTTAAAAAGCTTCTTTCAGGCATCCAATCTTCCTAATCCTAAACGAAAATTTTAATTAACTTGTTGAAATAATTCAATCACATTTATCCTCAAACTACATTTAAATCAATTTTTTCAAGTAACACTCTCACCTTTTTCATAGAACAAACATATTTTTTTTTCAGGAATCCACTCTCCAGAAACCTGAAACAAATCTTGAAAAAACTTGTTTAAGGCATCCATTCTCCCTAATCCTAAAAGAAAATTTGAATTAACTTCTTGAAATACTAAAATAAATCTTATCCTCAAACTACATTTAAATCAATTTTTTGAAGTAACACTCTCACCTTTTTCATAAAACTAACATATATTTTTTTTCAGGAATCCACTCTCCAGAAACCTAAAACTAATCTTAAAAAACTTCTTTCAGGCATCCAATCTTCCTTATCCTAAACGAAAATTTTAATTAACTTGTTGAAATAATTCAATCACATTTATCCTCAAACTACTTTTAAATCAATTTTTTCAAGTAACACTCTCACCTTTTTCATAGAACAAACATATTTTTTTTTCAGGAATCCACTCTCCAGAAACCTGAAACAAATCTTGAAAAAACCTGTTTAAGGCATCCATTCTCCCTAATCCTAATAGAACATTTTAATTAACTTCTTGAAATACTAAAATAAATCTTATCCTCAAACTACATTTAAATCAATTTTTTGAAGTAACACTCTCACCTTTTTCATAAAACTAAGATATATTTTTTTCCAGGAATCCACTCTCCAGAAACCTAAAACTAATCTTAAAAAGCTTCTTTCAGGCATCCAATCTTCCTAATCCTAAACGAAAATTTTAATTAACTTGTTGAAATAATTCAATCACATTTATCCTCAAACTACATTTAAATCAATTTTTTCAAGTAACACTCTCACCTTTTTCAGAGAACAAACATATTTTTTTTTCAGGAATCCACTCTCCAGAAACCTGAAACAAATCTTGAAAAAACTTGTTTAAGGCATCCATTCTCCCTAATCCTAAAAGAAAATTTGAATTAACTTCTTGAAATACTAAAATAAATCTTATCCTCAAACTACATTTAAATCAATTTTTTGAAGTAACACTCTCACCTTTTTCATAAAACTAACATATATTTTTTTTCAGGAATCCGCTCTCCAGAAACCTGAAACAAATCTTGAAAAAACTTGTTTAAGGCATCCATTCTCCCTAATCCTAAAAGAAAATTTTAATTAACTTCTTGAAATACTAAAAATAAATCTTATCCTCAAACTACTTTTAAATCAATTTTTTGAAGTAACACTCTCACCTTTTTCATAAAACTAACATATAGTTTTTTTTCAGGAATCCGCTCTCCAGAAACCTGAAACAAATCTTGAAAAAACTTGTTTAAGGCATCCATTCTCCCTAATCCTAAAAGAAAATTTTAATTAACTTCTTGAAATACTAAAATAAATCTTATCCTCAAACTACATTTAAATCAATTTTTTGAAGTAACACTCTCACCTTTTTCATAAAACTAACATATATTTTTTTTCAGGAATCCACTCTCCAGAAACCTAAAACTAATCTTAAAAAACTTCTTTCAGGCATCCAATCTTCCTAATCCTAAACGAAAATTTTAATTAACTTGTTGAAATTATTCAATCACATTTATCCTCAAACTACTTTTAAATCAATTTTTTCAAGTAACACTCTCACCTTTTTCATAGAACAAACATATTTTTTTTTCAGGAATCCACTCTCCAGAAACCTGAAACAAATCTTGAAAAAACTTGTTTAAGGCATCCATTCTCCCTAATCCTAAAAGAAAATGTTAATTAACTGCTTGAAATACTAAAAAAAATCTTATCCTCAAACTACATTTAAATCAATTTTTTGAAGTAACACTCTCACCTTTTTCATAAAACTAACATATATTTTTTTTCAGGAATCCACTCTCCACAAACCTAAAACTAATCTTAAAAAACTTATTTCAAGCATTCCAATCTTCCTAATACTAAACGAAAATTTTAATTAACTTGTTGAAATATTTCAATCACATTTATCCTCAAACTACGTTTAAATCAATTTTTTGAAGTAACACTCTCACCTTTTTCATAGAACAAACATATTTTTTTTTCAGGAATCCTCTCTCCAGAAACCTGAAACAAATCTTGAAAAAACTTGTTAAAGGCATCCATTCTCCCTAATCCTAAAAGAACATTTTAATTAACTTTTTGAAATACTAAAAAAAATCTTATCCTCAAACTACATTTAAATCAATTTTTTGAAGTAACACTCTCACCTTTTTCATAAAACTAACATATATTTTTTTCAGGAATCCACTCTCCAGAAACCTAAAACTAATCTTAAAAAACTTATTTCAAGCATTCCAATCTTCCTAATCCTAAACGTAAATTTTAATTAACTTGTTGAAATAATTCAATCACATTTATCCTCAAACTACGTTTAAATCAATTTTTTGAAGTAACACTCTCACCTTTTTCATAGAACAAACATATTTTTTTTTCAGGAATCCACTCTCCATAAACTTGAAACAAATCTTGAAAAAACTTGTTTAAGGCATCCATTCTCCCTAATCCTAAAAGAAAATTTTAATTAACTTCTTGAAATACTAAAATAAATCTTATCCTCAAACTACATTTAAATCAATTTTTTGAAGTAACACTCTCACCTTTTTCATAAAACTAAGATATATTTTTTTTCAGGAATCCACTCTCCAGAAACCTAAAACTAATCTTAAAAAACTTCTTTCAGGCATCCAATCTTCCTAATCCTAAACGAAAATTTTAAATAACTTGTTGAAATAATTCAATCACATTTATCCTCAAACTACTTATAAATCAATTTTTTGAAGTAACACTCTCACCTTTTTCATAAAACTAACATATATTTTTTTTCAGGAATCCGCTCTCCAGAAACCTGAAACAAATCTTGAAAAAACTTGTTTAAGGCATCCATTCTCCCTAATCCTAAAAGAAAATTTGAATTAACTTCTTGAAATACTAAAATAAATCTTATCCTCAAACTACATTTAAATCAATTTTTTGAAGTAACACTCTCACCTTTTTCATAAAACTAAGATATATTTTTTTTCAGGAATCCACTCTCCAGAAACCTAAAACTAATCTTAAAAAACTTCTTTCAGGCATCCAATCTTCCTTATCCTAAACGAAAATTTTAATTAACTTGTTGAAATAATTCAATCACATTTATCCTCAAACTACTTTTAAATCAATTTTTTCAAGTAACACTCTCACCTTTTTCATAGAACAAACATATTTTTTTTTCAGGAATCCACTCTCCAGAAACCTGAAACAAATCTTGAAAAAACCTGTTTAAGGCATCCATTCTCCCTAATCCTAATAGAACATTTTAATTAACTTCTTGAAATACTAAAATAAATCTTATCCTCAAACTACATTTAAATCAATTTTTTGAAGTAACACTCTCACCTTTTTCATAAAACTAAGATATATTTTTTTCCAGGAATCCACTCTCCAGAAACCTAAAACTAATCTTAAAAAGCTTCTTTCAGGCATCCAATCTTCCTAATCCTAAACGAAAATTTTAATTAACTTGTTGAAATAATTCAATCACATTTATCCTCAAACTACATTTAAATCAATTTTTTCAAGTAACACTCTCACCTTTTTCATAGAACAAACATATTTTTTTTTCAGGAATCCACTCTCCAGAAACCTGAAACAAATCTTGAAAAAACTTGTTTAAGGCATCCATTCTCCCTAATCCTAAAAGAAAATTTTAATTAACTTCTTGAAATACTAAAATAAATCTTATCCTCAAACTACATTTAAATCAATTTTTTGAAGTAACACTCTCACCTTCTTCATAAAACTAACATATATTTTTTTTCAGGAATCCGCTCTCCAGAAACCTGTAACAAATCTTGAAAAAACTTGTTTAAGGCATCCATTCTCCCTAATCCTAAAAGAAAATTTTAATTAACTTCTTGAAATACTAAAAATAAATCTTATCCTCAAACTACTTTTAAATCAATTTTTTGAAGTAACACTCTCACCTTTTTCATAAAACTAACATAGTTTTTTTCAGGAATCCGCTCTCCAAAAACCTAAAACTAATCTTAAAAAGCTTCTTTCAGGCATCCAATCTTCCTAATCCTAAACGAAAATTTTAATTAACTTGTTGAAATAATTCAATCACATTTATCCTCAAACTACATTGAAATCAATTTTTTCAAGTAACACTCTCACCTTTTTCATAGAACAAACATATTTTTTTTTCAGGAATCCACTCTCCAGAAACCTGAAACAAATCTTGAAAAAACTTGTTTAAGGCATCCATTCTCCCTAATCCTAAAAGAAAATTTTAATTAACTTCTTGAAATACTAAAATAAATCTTATCCTCAAACTACATTTAAATCAATTTTTTGAAGTAACACTCTCACCTTCTTCATAAAACTAACATATATTTTTTTTCAGGAATCCGCTCTCCAGAAACCTGAAACAAATCTTGAAAAAACTTGTTTAAGGCATCCATTCTCCCTAATCCTAAAAGAAAATTTTAATTAACTTCTTGAAATACTAAAAATAAATCTTATCCTCAAACTACTTTTAAATCAATTTTTTGAAGTAACACTCTCACCTTTTTCATAAAACTAACATAGTTTTTTTTCAGGAATCCGCTCTCCAAAAACCTGAAACAAATCTTGAAAAAACTTGTTTAAGGCATCCATTCTCCCTAATCCTAAAAGAAAATTTTAATTAACTTCTTGAAATACTAAAATAAATCTTATCCTCAAACTACATTTAAATCAATTTTTTGAAGTAACACTCTCACCTTTTTCATAAAACTAACATATATTTTTTTTCAGGAATCCACTCTCCACAAACCTAAAACTAATCTTAAAAAACTTATTTCAAGCATTCCAATCTTCCTAATACTAAACGAAAATTTTAATTAACTTGTTGAAATATTTCAATCACATTTATCCTCAAACTACGTTTAAATCAATTTTTTGAAGTAACACTCTCACCTTTTTCATAGAACAAACATATTTTTTTTTCAGGAATCCTCTCTCCAGAAACCTGAAACAAATCTTGAAAAAACTTGTTAAAGGCATCCATTCTCCCTAATCCTAAAAGAACATTTTAATTAACTTTTTGAAATACTAAAAAAAATCTTATCCTCAAACTACATTTAAATCAATTTTTTGAAGTAACACTCTCACCTTTTTCATAAAACTAACATATATTTTTTTCAGGAATCCACTCTCCAGAAACCTAAAACTAATCTTAAAAAACTTATTTCAAGCATTCCAATCTTCCTAATCCTAAACGAAAATTTTAATTAACTTGTTGAAATAATTCAATCACATTTATCCTCAAACTACGTTTAAATCAATTTTTTGAAGTAACACTCTCACCTTTTTCATAGAACAAACATATTTTTTTTTCAGGAATCCACTCTCCATAAACTTGAAACAAATCTTGAAAAAACTTGTTTAAGGCATCCATTCTCCCTAATCCTAAAAGAAAATTTTAATTAACTTCTTGAAATACTAAAATAAATCTTATCCTCAAACTACATTTAAATCAATTTTTTGAAGTAACACTCTCACCTTTTTCATAAAACTAAGATATATTTTTTTTCAGGAATCCACTCTCCAGAAACCTAAAACTAATCTTAAAAAACTTCTTTCAGGCATCCAATCTTCCTAATCCTAAACGAAAATTTTAATTAACTTGTTGAAATAATTCAATCACATTTATCCTCAAACTACTTATAAATCAATTTTTTGAAGTAACACTCTCACCTTTTTCATAAAACTAACATATATTTTTTTTCAGGAATCCGCTCTCCAGAAACCTGAAACAAATCTTGAAAAAACTTGTTTAAGGCATCCATTCTCCCTAATCCTAAAAGAAAATTTGAATTAACTTCTTGAAATACTAAAATAAATCTTATCCTCAAACTACATTTAAATCAATTTTTTGAAGTAACACTCTCACCTTTTTCATAAAACTAAGATATATTTTTTTTCAGGAATCCACTCTCCAGAAACCTAAAACTAATCTTAAAAAACTTCTTTCAGGCATCCAATCTTCCTTATCCTAAACGAAAATTTTAATTAACTTGTTGAAATAATTCAATCACATTTATCCTCAAACTACTTTTAAATCAATTTTTTCAATTAACACTCTCACCTTTTTCATAGAACAAACATATTTTTTTTTCAGGAATCCACTCTCCAGAAACCTGAAACAAATCTTGAAAAAACCTGTTTAAGGCATCCATTCTCCCTAATCCTAATAGAACATTTTAATTAACTTCTTGAAATACTAAAATAAATCTTATCCTCAAACTACATTTAAATCAATTTTTTGAAGTAACACTCTCACCTTTTTCATAAAACTAAGATATATTTTTTTCCAGGAATCCACTCTCCAGAAACCTAAAACTAATCTTAAAAAGCTTCTTTCAGGCATCCAATCTTCCTAATCCTAAACGAAAATTTTAATTAACTTGTTGAAATAATTCAATCACATTTATCCTCAAACTACATTTAAATCAATTTTTTCAAGTAACACTCTCACCTTTTTCATAGAACAAACATATTTTTTTTTCAGGAATCCACTCTCCAGAAACCTGAAACAAATCTTGAAAAAACTTGTTTAAGGCATCCATTCTCCCTAATCCTAAAAGAAAATTTGAATTAACTTCTTGAAATACTAAAATAAATCTTATCCTCAAACTACATTTAAATCAATTTTTTGAAGTAACACTCTCACCTTTTTCATAAAACTAAGATATATTTTTTTTCAGGAATCCACTCTCCAGAAACCTAAAACTAATCTTAAAAAACTTCTTTCAGGCATCCAATCTTCCTAATCCTAAACGAAAATTTTAAATAACTTGTTGAAATAATTCAATCACATTTATCCTCAAACTACTTATAAATCAATTTTTTGAAGTAACACTCTCACCTTTTTCATAAAACTAACATATATTTTTTTTCAGGAATCCGCTCTCCAGAAACCTGAAACAAATCTTGAAAAAACTTGTTTAAGGCATCCATTCTCCCTAATCCTAAAAGAAAATTTGAATTAACTTCTTGAAATACTAAAATAAATCTTATCCTCAAACTACATTTAAATCAATTTTTTGAAGTAACACTCTCACCTTTTTCATAAAACTAAGATATATTTTTTTTCAGGAATCCACTCTCCAGAAACCTAAAACTAATCTTAAAAAACTTCTTTCAGGCATCCAATCTTCCTTATCCTAAACGAAAATTTTAATTAACTTGTTGAAATAATTCAATCACATTTATCCTCAAACTACTTTTAAATCAATTTTTTCAATTAACACTCTCACCTTTTTCATAGAACAAACATATTTTTTTTTCAGGAATCCACTCTCCAGAAACCTGAAACAAATCTTGAAAAAACCTGTTTAAGGCATCCATTCTCCCTAATCCTAATAGAACATTTTAATTAACTTCTTGAAATACTAAAATAAATCTTATCCTCAAACTACATTTAAATCAATTTTTTGAAGTAACACTCTCACCTTTTTCATAAAACTAAGATATATTTTTTTCCAGGAATCCACTCTCCAGAAACCTAAAACTAATCTTAAAAAGCTTCTTTCAGGCATCCAATCTTCCTAATCCTAAACGAAAATTTTAATTAACTTGTTGAAATAATTCAATCACATTTATCCTCAAACTACATTTAAATCAATTTTTTCAAGTAACACTCTCACCTTTTTCATAGAACAAACATATTTTTTTTTCAGGAATCCACTCTCCAGAAACCTGAAACAAATCTTGAAAAAACTTGTTTAAGGCATCCATTCTCCCTAATCCTAAAAGAAAATTTGAATTAACTTCTTGAAATACTAAAATAAATCTTATCCTCAAACTACATTTAAATCAATTTATTGAAGTAACACTCTCACCTTTTTCATAAAACTAACATATATTTTTTTTCAGGAATCCGCTCTCCAGAAACCTGAAACAAATCTTGAAAAAACTTGTTTAAGGCATCCATTCTCCCTAATCCTAAAAGAAAATTTTAATTAACTTCTTGAAATACTAAAAATAAATCTTATCCTCAAACTACTTTTAAATCAATTTTTTGAAGTAACACTCTCACCTTTTTCATAAAACTAACATATAGTTTTTTTTCAGGAATCCGCTCTCCAGAAACCTGAAACAAATCTTGAAAAAACTTGTTTAAGGCATCCATTCTCCCTAATCCTAAAAGAAAATTTTAATTAACTTCTTGAAATACTAAAATAAATCTTATCCTCAAACTACATTTAAATCAATTTTTTGAAGTAACACTCTCACCTTTTTCATAAAACTAACATATATTTTTTTTCAGGAATCTACTCTCCAGAAACCTAAAACTAATCTTAAAAAACTTCTTTCAGGCATCCAATCTTCCTAATCCTAAACGAAAATTTTAATTAACTTGTTGAAATTATTCAATCACATTTATCCTCAAACTACTTTTAAATCAATTTTTTCAAGTAACACTCTCACCTTTTTCATAGAACAAACATATTTTTTTTTCAGGAATCCACTCTCCAGAAACCTGAAACAAATCTTGAAAAAACTTGTTTAAGGCATCCATTCTCCCTAATCCTAAAAGAAAATGTTAATTAACTGCTTGAAATACTAAAAAAAATCTTATCCTCAAACTACATTTAAATCAATTTTTTGAAGTAACACTCTCACCTTTTTCATAAAACTAACATATATTTTTTTTCAGGAATCCACTCTCCACAAACCTAAAACTAATCTTAAAAAACCTATTTCAAGCATTCCAATCTTCCTAATCCTAAACGAAAATTTTAATTAACTTGTTGAAATAATTCAATCACATTTATCCTCAAACTACGTTTAAATCAATTTTTTGAAGTAACACTCTCACCTTTTTCATAGAACAAACATATTTTTTTTTCAGGAATCCACTCTCCATAAACTTGAAACAAATCTTGAAAAAACTTGTTTAAGGCATCCATTCTCCCTAATCCTAAAAGAAAATTTTAATTAACTTCTTGAAATACTAAAATAAATCTTATCCTCAAACTACATTTAAATAAATTTTTTGAAGTAACACTCTCACCTTTTTCATAAAACTAAGATATATTTTTTTTCAGGAATCCACTCTCCAGAAACCTAAAACTAATCTTAAAAAACTTCTTTCAGGCATCCAATCTTCCTAATCCTAAACGAAAATTTTAAATAACTTGTTGAAATAATTCAATCACATTTATCCTCAAACTACTTATAAATCAATTTTTTGAAGTAACACTCTCACCTTTTTCATAAAACTAACATATATTTTTTTTCAGGAATCCGCTCTCCAGAAACCTGAAACAAATCTTGAAAAAACTTGTTTAAGGCATCCATTCTCCCTAATCCTAAAAGAAAATTTGAATTAACTTCTTGAAATACTAAAATAAATCTTATCCTCAAACTACATTTAAATCAATTTTTTGAAGTAACACTCTCACCTTTTTCATAAAACTAAGATATATTTTTTTTCAGGAATCCACTCTCCAGAAACCTAAAACTAATCTTAAAAAACTTCTTTCAGGCATCCAATCTTCCTTATCCTAAACGAAAATTTTAATTAACTTGTTGAAATAATTCAATCACATTTATCCTCAAACTACTTTTAAATCAATTTTTTCAAGTAACACTCTCACCTTTTTCATAGAACAAACATATTTTTTTTTCAGGAATCCACTCTCCAGAAACCTGAAACAAATCTTGAAAAAACCTGTTTAAGGCATCCATTCTCCCTAATCCTAATAGAACATTTTAATTAACTTCTTGAAATACTAAAATAAATCTTATCCTCAAACTACATTTAAATCAATTTTTTGAAGTAACACTCTCACCTTTTTCATAAAACTAAGATATATTTTTTTCCAGGAATCCACTCTCCAGAAACCTAAAACTAATCTTAAAAAGCTTCTTTCAGGCATCCAATCTTCCTAATCCTAAACGAAAATTTTAATTAACTTGTTGAAATAATTCAATCACATTTATCCTCAAACTACATTTAAATCAATTTTTTCAAGTAACACTCTCACCTTTTTCAGAGAACAAACATATTTTTTTTTCAGGAATCCACTCTCCAGAAACCTGAAACAAATCTTGAAAAAACTTGTTTAAGGCATCCATTCTCCCTAATCCTAAAAGAAAATTTGAATTAACTTCTTGAAATACTAAAATAAATCTTATCCTCAAACTACATTTAAATCAATTTTTTGAAGTAACACTCTCACCTTTTTCATAAAACTAACATATATTTTTTTTCAGGAATCCGCTCTCCAGAAACCTGAAACAAATCTTGAAAAAACTTGTTTAAGGCATCCATTCTCCCTAATCCTAAAAGAAAATTTTAATTAACTTCTTGAAATACTAAAAATAAATCTTATCCTCAAACTACTTTTAAATCAATTTTTTGAAGTAACACTCTCACCTTTTTCATAAAACTAACATATAGTTTTTTTTCAGGAATCCGCTCTCCAGAAACCTGAAACAAATCTTGAAAAAACTTGTTTAAGGCATCCATTCTCCCTAATCCTAAAAGAAAATTTTAATTAACTTCTTGAAATACTAAAATAAATCTTATCCTCAAACTACATTTAAATCAATTTTTTGAAGTAACACTCTCACCTTTTTCATAAAACTAACATATATTTTTTTTCAGGAATCCACTCTCCAGAAACCTAAAACTAATCTTAAAAAACTTCTTTCAGGCATCCAATCTTCCTAATCCTAAACGAAAATTTTAATTAACTTGTTGAAATTATTCAATCACATTTATCCTCAAACTACTTTTAAATCAATTTTTTCAAGTAACACTCTCACCTTTTTCATAGAACAAACATATTTTTTTTTCAGGAATCCACTCTCCAGAAACCTGAAACAAATCTTGAAAAAACTTGTTAAAGGCATCCATTCTCCCTAATCCTAAAAGAACATTTTAATTAACTTTTTGAAATACTAAAAAAAATCTTATCCTCAAACTACATTTAAATCAATTTTTTGAAGTAACACTCTCACCTTTTTCATAAAACTAACATATATTTTTTTCAGGAATCCACTCTCCAGAAACCTAAAACTAATCTTAAAAAACTTATTTCAAGCATTCCAATCTTCCTAATCCTAAACGTAAATTTTAATTAACTTGTTGAAATAATTCAATCACATTTATCCTCAAACTACGTTTAAATCAATTTTTTGAAGTAACACTCTCACCTTTTTCATAGAACAAACATATTTTTTTTTCAGGAATCCACTCTCCATAAACTTGAAACAAATCTTGAAAAAACTTGTTTAAGGCATCCATTCTCCCTAATCCTAAAAGAAAATTTTAATTAACTTCTTGAAATACTAAAATAAATCTTATCCTCAAACTACATTTAAATCAATTTTTTGAAGTAACACTCTCACCTTTTTCATAAAACTAAGATATATTTTTTTTCAGGAATCCACTCTCCAGAAACCTAAAACTAATCTTAAAAAACTTCTTTCAGGCATCCAATCTTCCTAATCCTAAACGAAAATTTTAAATAACTTGTTGAAATAATTCAATCACATTTATCCTCAAACTACTTATAAATCAATTTTTTGAAGTAACACTCTCACCTTTTTCATAAAACTAACATATATTTTTTTTCAGGAATCCGCTCTCCAGAAACCTGAAACAAATCTTGAAAAAACTTGTTTAAGGCATCCATTCTCCCTAATCCTAAAAGAAAATTTGAATTAACTTCTTGAAATACTAAAATAAATCTTATCCTCAAACTACATTTAAATCAATTTTTTGAAGTAACACTCTCACCTTTTTCATAAAACTAAGATATATTTTTTTTCAGGAATCCACTCTCCAGAAACCTAAAACTAATCTTAAAAAACTTCTTTCAGGCATCCAATCTTCCTTATCCTAAACGAAAATTTTAATTAACTTGTTGAAATAATTCAATCACATTTATCCTCAAACTACTTTTAAATCAATTTTTTCAAGTAACACTCTCACCTTTTTCATAGAACAAACATATTTTTTTTTCAGGAATCCACTCTCCAGAAACCTGAAACAAATCTTGAAAAAACCTGTTTAAGGCATCCATTCTCCCTAATCCTAATAGAACATTTTAATTAACTTCTTGAAATACTAAAATAAATCTTATCCTCAAACTACATTTAAATCAATTTTTTGAAGTAACACTCTCACCTTTTTCATAAAACTAAGATATATTTTTTTCCAGGAATCCACTCTCCAGAAACCTAAAACTAATCTTAAAAAGCTTCTTTCAGGCATCCAATCTTCCTAATCCTAAACGAAAATTTTAATTAACTTGTTGAAATAATTCAATCACATTTATCCTCAAACTACATTTAAATCAATTTTTTCAAGTAACACTCTCACCTTTTTCATAGAACAAACATATTTTTTTTTCAGGAATCCACTCTCCAGAAACCTGAAACAAATCTTGAAAAAACTTGTTTAAGGCATCCATTCTCCCTAATCCTAAAAGAAAATTTTAATTAACTTCTTGAAATACTAAAATAAATCTTATCCTCAAACTACATTTAAATCAATTTTTTGAAGTAACACTCTCACCTTCTTCATAAAACTAACATATATTTTTTTTCAGGAATCCGCTCTCCAGAAACCTGTAACAAATCTTGAAAAAAATTGTTTAAGGCATCCATTCTCCCTAATCCTAAAAGAAAATTTTAATTAACTTCTTGAAATACTAAAAATAAATCTTATCCTCAAACTACTTTTAAATCAATTTTTTGAAGTAACACTCTCACCTTTTTCATAAAACTAACATAGTTTTTTTCAGGAATCCGCTCTCCAAAAACCTAAAACTAATCTTAAAAAGCTTCTTTCAGGCATCCAATCTTCCTAATCCTAAACGAAAATTTTAATTAACTTGTTGAAATAATTCAATCACATTTATCCTCAAACTACATTTAAATCAATTTTTTCAAGTAACACTCTCACCTTTTTCATAGAACAAACATATTTTTTTTTCAGGAATCCACTCTCCAGAAACCTGAAACAAATCTTGAAAAAACTTGTTTAAGGCATCCATTCTCCCTAATCCTAAAAGAAAATTTTAATTAACTTCTTGAAATACTAAAATAAATCTTATCCTCAAACTACATTTAAATCAATTTTTTGAAGTAACACTCTCACCTTCTTCATAAAACTAACATATATTTTTTTTCAGGAATCCGCTCTCCAGAAACCTGAAACAAATCTTGAAAAAACTTGTTTAAGGCATCCATTCTCCCTAATCCTAAAAGAAAATTTTAATTAACTTCTTGAAATACTAAAAATAAATCTTATCCTCAAACTACTTTTAAATCAATTTTTTGAAGTAACACTCTCACCTTTTTCATAAAACTAACATAGTTTTTTTTCAGGAATCCGCTCTCCAAAAACCTGAAACAAATCTTGAAAAAACTTGTTTAAGGCATCCATTCTCCCTAATCCTAAAAGAAAATTTTAATTAACTTCTTGAAATACTAAAATAAATCTTATCCTCAAACTACATTTAAATCAATTTTTTGAAGTAACACTCTCACCTTTTTCATAAAACTAACATATATTTTTTTTCAGGAATCCACTCTCCACAAACCTAAAACTAATCTTAAAAAACTTCTTTCAGGCATCCAATCTTCCTTATCCTAAACGAAAATTTTAATTAACTTGTTGAAATAATTCAATCACATTTATCCTCAAACTACTTTTAAATCAATTTTTTCAATTAACACTCTCACCTTTTTCATTGAACAAACATATTTTTTTTTCAGGAATCCACTCTCCAGAAACCTGAAACAAATCTTGAAAAAACCTGTTTAAGGCATCCATTCTCCCTAATCCTAATAGAACATTTTAATTAACTTCTTGAAATACTAAAATAAATCTTATCCTCAAACTACATTTAAATCAATTTTTTGAAGTTACACTCTCACCTTTTTCATAAAACTAAGATATATTTTTTTCCAGGAATCCACTCTCCAGAAACCTAAAACTAATCTTAAAAAGCTTCTTTCAGGCATCCAATCTTCCTAATCCTAAACAAAAATTTTAATTAACTTGTTGAAATAATTCAATCACATTTATCCTCAAACTACATTTAAATCAATTTTTTCAAGTAACACTCTCACCTTTTTCATAGAACAAACATATTTTTTTTTCAGGAATCCACTCTCCAGAAACCTGAAACAAATCTTGAAAAAACCTGTTTAAGGCATCCATTCTCCCTAATCCTAATAGAACATTTTAATTAACTTCTTGAAATACTAAAATAAATCTTATCCTCAAACTACATTTAAATCAATTTTTTGAAGTAACACTCTCACCTTTTTCATAAAACTAACATATATTTTTTTTCAGGAATCCGCTCTCCAGAAACCTGAAACAAATCTTGAAAAAACTTGTTTAAGGCATCCATTCTCCCTAATCCTAAAAGAAAATTTTAATTAACTTCTTGAAATACTAAAATAAATCTTATCCTCAAACTACATTTAAATCAATTTTTTGAAGTAACACTCTCACCTTTTTCATAAAACTAACATATATTTTTTTTCAGGAATCTACTCTCCAGAAACCTAAAACTAATCTTAAAAAACTTCTTTCAGGCATCCAATCTTCCTAATCCTAAACGAAAATTTTAATTAACTTGTTGAAATTATTTAATCACATTTATCCTCAAACTACTTTTAAATCAATTTTTTCAAGTAACACTCTCACCTTTTTCATAGAACAAACATATTTTTTTTTCAGGAATCCACTCTCCAGAAACCTGAAACAAATCTTGAAAAAACTTGTTTAAGGCATCCATTCTCCCTAATCCTAAAAGAAAATGTTAATTAACTGCTTGAAATACTAAAAAAAATCTTATCCTCAAACTACATTTAAATCAATTTTTTGAAGTAACACTCTCACCTTTTTCATAAAACTAACATATATTTTTTTTCAGGAATCCACTCTCCACAAACCTAAAACTAATCTTAAAAAACTTATTTCAAGCATTCCAATCTTCCTAATCCTAAACGAAAATTTTAATTAACTTGTTGAAATAATTCAATCACATTTATCCTCAAACTACGTTTAAATCAATTTTTTGAAGTAACACTCTCACCTTTTTCATAGAACAAACATATTTTTTTTTCAGGAATCCACTCTCCATAAACTTGAAACAAATCTTGAAAAAACTTGTTTAAGGCATCCATTCTCCCTAATCCTAAAAGAAAATTTTAATTAACTTCTTGAAATACTAAAATAAATCTTATCCTCAAACTACATTTAAATAAATTTTTTGAAGTAACACTCTCACCTTTTTCATAAAACTAAGATATATTTTTTTTCAGGAATCCACTCTCCAGAAACCTAAAACTAATCTTAAAAAACTTCTTTCAGGCATCCAATCTTCCTAATCCTAAACGAAAATTTTAAATAACTTGTTGAAATAATTCAATCACATTTATCCTCAAACTACTTATAAATCAATTTTTTGAAGTAACACTCTCACCTTTTTCATAAAACTAACATATATTTTTTTTCAGGAATCCGCTCTCCAGAAACCTGAAACAAATCTTGAAAAAACTTGTTTAAGGCATCCATTCTCCCTAATCCTAAAAGAAAATTTGAATTAACTTCTTGAAATACTAAAATAAATCTTATCCTCAAACTACATTTAAATCAATTTTTTGAAGTAACACTCTCACCTTTTTCATAAAACTAAGATATATTTTTTTTCAGGAATCCACTCTCCAGAAACCTAAAACTAATCGTAAAAAACTTCTTTCAGGCATCCAATCTTCCTTATCCTAAACGAAAATTTTAATTAACTTGTTGAAATAATTCAATCACATTTATCCTCAAACTACTTTTAAATCAATTTTTTCAAGTAACACTCTCACCTTTTTCATAGAACAAACATATTTTTTTTTCAGGAATCCACTCTCCAGAAACCTGAAACAAATCTTGAAAAAACCTGTTTAAGGCATCCATTCTCCCTAATCCTAATAGAACATTTTAATTAACTTCTTGAAATACTAAAATAAATCTTATCCTCAAACTACATTTAAATCAATTTTTTGAAGTAACACTCTCACCTTTTTCATAAAACTAAGATATATTTTTTTCCAGGAATCCACTCTCCAGAAACCTAAAACTAATCTTAAAAAGCTTCTTTCAGGCATCCAATCTTCCTAATCCTAAACGAAAATTTTAATTAACTTGTTGAAATAATTCAATCACATTTATCCTCAAACTACATTTAAATCAATTTTTTCAAGTAACACTCTCACCTTTTTCAGAGAACAAACATATTTTTTTTTCAGGAATCCACTCTCCAGAAACCTGAAACAAATCTTGAAAAAACTTGTTTAAGGCATCCATTCTCCCTAATCCTAAAAGAAAATTTGAATTAACTTCTTGAAATACTAAAATAAATCTTATCCTCAAACTACATTTAAATCAATTTTTTGAAGTAACACTCTCACCTTTTTCATAAAACTAACATATATTTTTTTTCAGGAATCCGCTCTCCAGAAACCTGAAACAAATCTTGAAAAAACTTGTTTAAGGCATCCATTCTCCCTAATCCTAAAAGAAAATTTTAATTAACTTCTTGAAATACTAAAAATAAATCTTATCCTCAAACTACTTTTAAATCAATTTTTTGAAGTAACACTCTCACCTTTTTCATAAAACTAACATATAGTTTTTTTTCAGGAATCCGCTCTCCAGAAACCTGAAACAAATCTTGAAAAAACTTGTTTAAGGCATCCATTCTCCCTAATCCTAAAAGAAAATTTTAATTAACTTCTTGAAATACTAAAATAAATCTTATCCTCAAACTACATTTAAATCAATTTTTTGAAGTAACACTCTCACCTTTTTCATAAAACTAACATATATTTTTTTTCAGGAATCCACTCTCCAGAAACCTAAAACTAATCTTAAAAAACTTCTTTCAGGCATCCAATCTTCCTAATCCTAAACGAAAATTTTAATTAACTTGTTGAAATTATTCAATCACATTTATCCTCAAACTACTTTTAAATCAATTTTTTCAAGTAACACTCTCACCTTTTTCATAGAACAAACATATTTTTTTTTCAGGAATCCACTCTCCAGAAACCTGAAACAAATCTTGAAAAAACTTGTTAAAGGCATCCATTCTCCCTAATCCTAAAAGAACATTTTAATTAACTTTTTGAAATACTAAAAAAAATCTTATCCTCAAACTACATTTAAATCAATTTTTTGAAGTAACACTCTCACCTTTTTCATAAAACTAACATATATTTTTTTCAGGAATCCACTCTCCAGAAACCTAAAACTAATCTTAAAAAACTTATTTCAAGCATTCCAATCTTCCTAATCCTAAACGTAAATTTTAATTAACTTGTTGAAATAATTCAATCACATTTATCCTCAAACTACGTTTAAATCAATTTTTTGAAGTAACACTCTCACCTTTTTCATAGAACAAACATATTTTTTTTTCAGGAATCCACTCTCCATAAACTTGAAACAAATCTTGAAAAAACTTGTTTAAGGCATCCATTCTCCCTAATCCTAAAAGAAAATTTTAATTAACTTCTTGAAATACTAAAATAAATCTTATCCTCAAACTACATTTAAATCAATTTTTTGAAGTAACACTCTCACCTTTTTCATAAAACTAAGATATATTTTTTTTCAGGAATCCACTCTCCAGAAACCTAAAACTAATCTTAAAAAACTTCTTTCAGGCATCCAATCTTCCTAATCCTAAACGAAAATTTTAAATAACTTGTTGAAATAATTCAATCACATTTATCCTCAAACTACTTATAAATCAATTTTTTGAAGTAACACTCTCACCTTTTTCATAAAACTAACATATATTTTTTTTCAGGAATCCGCTCTCCAGAAACCTGAAACAAATCTTGAAAAAACTTGTTTAAGGCATCCATTCTCCCTAATCCTAAAAGAAAATTTGAATTAACTTCTTGAAATACTAAAATAAATCTTATCCTCAAACTACATTTAAATCAATTTTTTGAAGTAACACTCTCACCTTTTTCATAAAACTAAGATATATTTTTTTTCAGGAATCCACTCTCCAGAAACCTAAAACTAATCTTAAAAAACTTCTTTCAGGCATCCAATCTTCCTTATCCTAAACGAAAATTTTAATTAACTTGTTGAAATAATTCAATCACATTTATCCTCAAACTACTTTTAAATCAATTTTTTCAAGTAACACTCTCACCTTTTTCATAGAACAAACATATTTTTTTTTCAGGAATCCACTCTCCAGAAACCTGAAACAAATCTTGAAAAAACCTGTTTAAGGCATCCATTCTCCCTAATCCTAATAGAACATTTTAATTAACTTCTTGAAATACTAAAATAAATCTTATCCTCAAACTACATTTAAATCAATTTTTTGAAGTAACACTCTCACCTTTTTCATAAAACTAAGATATATTTTTTTCCAGGAATCCACTCTCCAGAAACCTAAAACTAATCTTAAAAAGCTTCTTTCAGGCATCCAATCTTCCTAATCCTAAACGAAAATTTTAATTAACTTGTTGAAATAATTCAATCACATTTATCCTCAAACTACATTTAAATCAATTTTTTCAAGTAACACTCTCACCTTTTTCATAGAACAAACATATTTTTTTTTCAGGAATCCACTCTCCAGAAACCTGAAACAAATCTTGAAAAAACTTGTTTAAGGCATCCATTCTCCCTAATCCTAAAAGAAAATTTTAATTAACTTCTTGAAATACTAAAATAAATCTTATCCTCAAACTACATTTAAATCAATTTTTTGAAGTAACACTCTCACCTTCTTCATAAAACTAACATATATTTTTTTTCAGGAATCCGCTCTCCAGAAACCTGTAACAAATCTTGAAAAAAATTGTTTAAGGCATCCATTCTCCCTAATCCTAAAAGAAAATTTTAATTAACTTCTTGAAATACTAAAAATAAATCTTATCCTCAAACTACTTTTAAATCAATTTTTTGAAGTAACACTCTCACCTTTTTCATAAAACTAACATAGTTTTTTTCAGGAATCCGCTCTCCAAAAACCTAAAACTAATCTTAAAAAGCTTCTTTCAGGCATCCAATCTTCCTAATCCTAAACGAAAATTTTAATTAACTTGTTGAAATAATTCAATCACATTTATCCTCAAACTACATTTAAATCAATTTTTTCAAGTAACACTCTCACCTTTTTCATAGAACAAACATATTTTTTTTTCAGGAATCCACTCTCCAGAAACCTGAAACAAATCTTGAAAAAACTTGTTTAAGGCATCCATTCTCCCTAATCCTAAAAGAAAATTTTAATTAACTTCTTGAAATACTAAAATAAATCTTATCCTCAAACTACATTTAAATCAATTTTTTGAAGTAACACTCTCACCTTCTTCATAAAACTAACATATATTTTTTTTCAGGAATCCGCTCTCCAGAAACCTGAAACAAATCTTGAAAAAACTTGTTTAAGGCATCCATTCTCCCTAATCCTAAAAGAAAATTTTAATTAACTTCTTGAAATACTAAAAATAAATCTTATCCTCAAACTACTTTTAAATCAATTTTTTGAAGTAACACTCTCACCTTTTTCATAAAACTAACATAGTTTTTTTTCAGGAATCCGCTCTCCAAAAACCTGAAACAAATCTTGAAAAAACTTGTTTAAGGCATCCATTCTCCCTAATCCTAAAAGAAAATTTTAATTAACTTCTTGAAATACTAAAATAAATCTTATCCTCAAACTACATTTAAATCAATTTTTTGAAGTAACACTCTCACCTTTTTCATAAAACTAACATATATATTTTTTTCAGGAATCCACTCTCCACAAACCTAAAACTAATCTTAAAAAACTTATTTCAAGCATTCCAATCTTCCTAATACTAAACGAAAATTTTAATTAACATGTTGAAATATTTCAATCACATTTATCCTCAAACTACGTTTAAATCAATTTTTTGAAGTAACACTCTCACCTTTTTCATAGAACAAACATATTTTTTTTTCAGGAATCCTCTCTCCAGAAACCTGAAACAAATCTTGAAAAAACTTGTTAAAGGCATCCATTCTCCCTAATCCTAAAAGAACATTTTAATTAACTTTTTGAAATACTAAAAAAAATCTTATCCTCAAACTACATTTAAATCAATTTTTTGAAGTAACACTCTCACCTTTTTCATAAAACTAACATATATTTTTTTCAGGAATCCACTCTCCAGAAACCTAAAACTAATCTTAAAAAACTTATTTCAAGCATTCCAATCTTCCTAATCCTAAACGAAAATTTTAATTAACTTGTTGAAATAATTCAATCACATTTATCCTCAAACTACGTTTAAATCAATTTTTTGAAGTAACACTCTCACCTTTTTCATAGAACAAACATATTTTTTTTCAGGAATCCACTCTCCATAAACTTGAAACAAATCTTGAAAAAACTTGTTTAGGCATCCATTCTCCCTAATCCTAAAAGAAAATTTTAATTAACTTCTTGAAATACTAAAATAAATCTTATCCTCAAACTACATTTAAATCAATTTTTTGAAGTAACACTCTCACCTTTTTCATAAAACTAAGATATATTTTTTTTCAGGAATCCACTCTCCAGAAACCTAAAACTAATCTTAAAAAACTTCTTTCAGGCATCCAATCTTCCTAATCCTAAACGAAAATTTTAATTAACTTGTTGAAATAATTCAATCACATTTATCCTCAAACTACTTATAAATCAATTTTTTGAAGTAACACTCTCACCTTTTTCATAAAACTAACATATATTTTTTTTCAGGAATCCGCTCTCCAGAAACCTGAAACAAATCTTGAAAAAACTTGTTTAAGGCATCCATTCTCCCTAATCCTAAAAGAAAATTTGAATTAACTTCTTGAAATACTAAAATAAATCTTATCCTCAAACTACATTTAAATCAATTTTTTGAAGTAACACTCTCACCTTTTTCATAAAACTAAGATATATTTTTTTTCAGGAATCCACTCTCCAGAAACCTAAAACTAATCTTAAAAAACTTCTTTCAGGCATCCAATCTTCCTTATCCTAAACGAAAATTTTAATTAACTTGTTGAAATAATTCAATCACATTTATCCTCAAACTACTTTTAAATCAATTTTTTGAAGTAACACTCTCACCTTTTTCATAAAACTAACATAGTTTTTTTTCAGGAATCCGCTCTCCAGAAACCTGAAACAAATCTTGAAAAAACTTGTTTAAGGCATCCATTCTCCCTAATCCTAAAAGAAAATTTTAATTAACTTCTTGAAATACTAAAAAAAATCTTATCCTCAAACTACATTTAAATCAATTTTTTGAAGTAACACTCTCACCTTTTTCATAAAACTAACATATATTTTTTTTCAGGAATCCACTCTCCACAAACCTAAAACTAATCTTAAAAAACTTATTTCAAGCATTCCAATCTTCCTAATACTAAACGAAAATTTTAATTAACTTGTTGAAATATTTCAATCACATTTATCCTCAAACTACGTTTAAATCAATTTTTTGAAGTAACACTCTCACCTTTTTCATAGAACAAACATATTTTTTTTTCAGGAATCCTCTCTCCAGAAACCTGAAACAAATCTTGAAAAAACTTGTTAAAGGCATCCATTCTCCCTAATCCTAAAAGAACATTTTAATTAACTTTTTGAAATACTAAAAAAAATCTTATCCTCAAACTACATTTAAATCAATTTTTTGAAGTAACACTCTCACCTTTTTCATAAAACTAACATATATTTTTTTCAGGAATCCACTCTCCAGAAACCTAAAACTAATCTTAAAAAACTTATTTCAAGCATTCCAATCTTCCTAATCCTAAACGAAAATTTTAATTAACTTGTTGAAATAATTCAATCACATTTATCCTCAAACTACGTTTAAATCAATTTTTTGAAGTAACACTCTCACCTTTTTCATAGAACAAACATATTTTTTTTTCAGGAATCCACTCTCCATAAACTTGAAACAAATCTTGAAAAAACTTGTTTAAGGCATCCATTCTCCCTAATCCTAAAAGAAAATTTTAATTAACTTCTTGAAATACTAAAATAAATCTTATCCTCAAACTACATTTAAATCAATTTTTTGAAGTAACACTCTCACCTTTTTCATAAAACTAAGTTATATTTTTTTTCAGGAATCCACTCTCCAGAAACCTAAAACTAATCTTAAAAAACTTCTTTCAGGCATCCAATCTTCCTAATCCTAAACGAAAATTTTAAATAACTTGTTGAAATAATTCAATCACATTTATCCTCAAACTACTTATAAATCAATTTTTTGAAGTAACACTCTCACCTTTTTCATAAAACTAACATATATTTTTTTTCAGGAATCCGCTCTCCAGAAACCTGAAACAAATCTTGAAAAAACTTGTTTAAGGCATCCATTCTCCCTAATCCTAAAAGAAAATTTGAATTAACTTCTTGAAATACTAAAATAAATCTTATCCTCAAACTACATTTAAATCAATTTTTTGAAGTAACACTCTCACCTTTTTCATAAAACTAAGATATATTTTTTTTCAGGAATCCACTCTCCAGAAACCTAAAACTAATCTTAAAAAACTTCTTTCAGGCATCCAATCTTCCTTATCCTAAACGAAAATTTTAATTAACTTGTTGAAATAATTCAATCACATTTATCCTCAAACTACTTTTAAATCAATTTTTTCAAGTAACACTCTCACCTTTTTCATAGAACAAACATATTTTTTTTTCAGGAATCCACTCTCCAGAAACCTGAAACAAATCTTGAAAAAACCTGTTTAAGGCATCCATTCTCCCTAATCCTAATAGAACATTTTAATTAACTTCTTGAAATACTAAAATAAATCTTATCCTCAAACTACATTTAAATCAATTTTTTGAAGTAACACTCTCACCTTTTTCATAAAACTAAGATATATTTTTTTCCAGGAATCCACTCTCCAGAAACCTAAAACTAATCTTAAAAAGCTTCTTTCAGGCATCCAATCTTCCTAATCCTAAACGAAAATTTTAATTAACTTGTTGAAATAATTCAATCACATTTATCCTCAAACTACATTTAAATCAATTTTTTCAAGTAACACTCTCACCTTTTTCATAGAACAAACATATTTTTTTTTCAGGAATCCACTCTCCAGAAACCTGAAACAAATCTTGAAAAAACTTGTTTAAGGCATCCATTCTCCCTAATCCTAAAAGAAAATTTTAATTAACTTCTTGAAATACTAAAATAAATCTTATCCTCAAACTACATTTAAATCAATTTTTTGAAGTAACACTCTCACCTTCTTCATAAAACTAACATATATTTTTTTTCAGGAATCCGCTCTCCAGAAACCTGAAACAAATCTTGAAAAAACTTGTTTAAGGCATCCATTCTCCCTAATCCTAAAAGAAAATTTTAATTAACTTCTTGAAATACTAAAAATAAATCTTATCCTCAAACTACTTTTAAATCAATTTTTTGAAGTAACACTCTCACCTTTTTCATAAAACTAACATAGTTTTTTTTCAGGAATCCGCTCTCCAAAAACCTAAAACTAATCTTAAAAAGCTTCTTTCAGGCATCCAATCTTCCTAATCCTAAACGAAAATTTTAATTAACTTGTTGAAATAATTCAATCACATTTATCCTCAAACTACATTTAAATCAATTTTTTCAAGTAACACTCTCACCTTTTTCATAGAACAAACATATTTTTTTTTCAGGAATCCACTCTCCAGAAACCTGAAACAAATCTTGAAAAAACTTGTTTAAGGCATCCATTCTCCCTAATCCTAAAAGAAAATTTTAATTAACTTCTTGAAATACTAAAATAAATCTTATCCTCAAACTACATTTAAATCAATTTTTTGAAGTAACACTCTCACCTTCTTCATAAAACTAACATATATTTTTTTTCAGGAATCCGCTCTCCAGAAACCTGAAACAAATCTTGAAAAAACTTGTTTAAGGCATCCATTCTCCCTAATCCTAAAAGAAAATTTTAATTAACTTCTTGAAATACTAAAAATAAATCTTATCCTCAAACTACTTTTAAATCAATTTTTTGAAGTAACACTCTCACCTTTTTCATAAAACTAACATAGTTTTTTTTCAGGAATCCGCTCTCCAAAAACCTGAAACAAATCTTGAAAAAACTTGTTTAAGGCATCCATTCTCCCTAATCCTAAAAGAAAATTTTAATTAACTTCTTGAAATACTAAAATAAATCTTATCCTCAAACTACATTTAAATCAATTTTTTGAAGTAACACTCTCACCTTTTTCATAAAACTAACATATATTTTTTTTCAGGAATCCACTCTCCACAAACCTAAAACTAATCTTAAAAAACTTATTTCAAGCATTCCAATCTTCCTAATACTAAACGAAAATTTTAATTAACTTGTTGAAATATTTCAATCACATTTATCCTCAAACTACGTTTAAATCAATTTTTTGAAGTAACACTCTCACCTTTTTCATAGAACAAACATATTTTTTTTTCAGGAATACTCTCTCCAGAAACCTGAAACAAATCTTGAAAAAACTTGTTAAAGGCATCCATTCTCCCTAATCCTAAAAGAACATTTTAATTAACTTTTTGAAATACTAAAAAAAATCTTATCCTCAAACTACATTTAAATCAATTTTTTGAAGTAACACTCTCACCTTTTTCATAAAACTAACATATATTTTTTTCAGGAATCCACTCTCCAGAAACCTAAAACTAATCTTAAAAAACTTATTTCAAGCATTCCAATCTTCCTAATCCTAAACGAAAATTTTAATTAACTAGTTGAAATAATTCAATCACATTTATCCTCAAACTACGTTTAAATCAATTTTTTGAAGTAACACTCTCACCTTTTTCATAGAACAAACATATTTTTTTTTCAGGAATCCACTCTCCATAAACTTGAAACAAATCTTGAAAAAACTTGTTTAAGGCATCCATTCTCCCTAATCCTAAAAGAAAATTTTAATTAACTTCTTGAAATACTAAAATAAATCTTATCCTCAAACTACATTTAAATCAATTTTTTGAAGTAACACTCTCACCTTTTTCATAAAACTAAGATATATTTTTTTTCAGGAATCCACTCTCCAGAAACCTAAAACTAATCTTAAAAAACTTCTTTCAGGCATCCAATCTTCCTAATCCTAAACGAAAATTTTAATTAACTTGTTGAAATAATTCAATCACATTTATCCTCAAACTACTTATAAATCAATTTTTTGAAGTAACACTCTCACCTTTTTCATAAAACTAACATATATTTTTTTTCAGGAATCCGCTCTCCAGAAACCTGAAACAAATCTTGAAAAAACTTGTTTAAGGCATCCATTCTCCCTAATCCTAAAAGAAAATTTGAATTAACTTCTTGAAATACTAAAATAAATCTTATCCTCAAACTACATTTAAATCAATTTTTTGAAGTAACACTCTCACCTTTTTCATAAAACTAAGATATATTTTTTTTCAGGAATCCACTCTCCAGAAACCTAAAACTAATCTTAAAAAACTTCTTTCAGGCATCCAATCTTCCTTATCCTAAACGAAAATTTTAATTAACTTGTTGAAATAATTCAATCACATTTATCCTCAAACTACTTTGAAATCAATTTTTTGAAGTAACACTCTCACCTTTTTCATAAAACTAACATAGTTTTTTTTCAGGAATCCGCTCTCCAGAAACCTGAAACAAATCTTGAAAAAACTTGTTTAAGGCATCCATTCTCCCTAATCCTAAAAGAAAATTTTAATTAACTTCTTGAAATACTAAAATAAATCTTATCCTCAAACTACATTTAAATCAATTTTTTGAAGTAACACTCTCACCTTTTTCATAAAACTAACATATATTTTTTTTCAGGAATCCACTCTCCACAAACCTAAAACTAATCTTAAAAAACTTATTTCAAGCATTCCAATCTTCCTAATACTAAACGAAAATTTTAATTAACTTGTTGAAATATTTCAATCACATTTATCCTCAAACTACGTTTAAATCAATTTTTTGAAGTAACACTCTCACCTTTTTCATAGAACAAACATATTTTTTTTTCAGGAATCCTCTCTCCAGAAACCTGAAACAAATCTTGAAAAAACTTGTTAAAGGCATCCATTCTCCCTAATCCTAAAAGAACATTTTAATTAACTTTTTGAAATACTAAAAAAAATCTTATCCTCAAACTACATTTAAATCAATTTTTTGAAGTAACACTCTCACCTTTTTCATAAAACTAACATATATTTTTTTCAGGAATCCACTCTCCAGAAACCTAAAACTAATCTTAAAAAACTTATTTCAAGCATTCCAATCTTCCTAATCCTAAACGAAAATTTTAATTAACTTGTTGAAATAATTCAATCACATTTATCCTCAAACTACGTTTAAATCAATTTTTTGAAGTAACACTCTCACCTTTTTCATAGAACAAACATATTTTTTTTCAGGAATCCACTCTCCATAAACTTGAAACAAATCTTGAAAAAACTTGTTTAAGGCATCCATTCTCCCTAATCCTAAAAGAAAATTTTAATTAACTTCTTGAAATACTAAAATAAATCTTATCCTCAAACTACATTTAAATCAATTTTTTGAAGTAACACTCTCACCTTTTTCATAAAACTAAGATATATTTTTTTTCAGGAATCCACTCTCCAGAAACCTAAAACTAATCTTAAAAAACTTCTTTCAGGCATCCAATCTTCCTAATCCTAAACGAAAATTTTAATTAACTTGTTGAAATAATTCAATCACATTTATCCTCAAACTACTTATAAATCAATTTTTTGAAGTAACACTCTCACCTTTTTCATAAAACTAACATATATTTTTTTTCAGGAATCCGCTCTCCAGAAACCTGAAACAAATCTTGAAAAAACTTGTTTAAGGCATCCATTCTCCCTAATCCTAAAAGAAAATTTGAATTAACTTCTTGAAATACTAAAATAAATCTTATCCTCAAACTACATTTAAATCAATTTTTTGAAGTAACACTCTCACCTTTTTCATAAAACTAAGATATATTTTTTTTCAGGAATCCACTCTCCAGAAACCTAAAACTAATCTTAAAAAACTTCTTTCAGGCATCCAATCTTCCTTATCCTAAACGAAAATTTTAATTAACTTGTTGAAATAATTCAATCACATTTATCCTCAAACTACTTTTAAATCAATTTTTTCAAGTAACACTCTCACCTTTTTCATAGAACAAACATATTTTTTTTTCAGGAATCCACTCTCCAGAAACCTGAAACAAATCTTGAAAAAACCTGTTTAAGGCATCCATTCTCCCTAATCCTAATAGAACATTTTAATTAACTTCTTGAAATACTAAAATAAATCTTATCCTCAAACTACATTTAAATCAATTTTTTGAAGTAACACTCTCACCTTTTTCATAAAACTAAGATATATTTTTTTCCAGGAATCCACTCTCCAGAAACCTAAAACTAATCTTAAAAAGCTTCTTTCAGGCATCCAATCTTCCTAATCCTAAACGAAAATTTTAATTAACTTGTTGAAATAATTCAATCACATTTATCCTCAAACTACATTTAAATCAATTTTTTCAAGTAACACTCTCACCTTTTTCATAGAACAAACATATTTTTTTTTCAGGAATCCACTCTCCAGAAACCTGAAACAAATCTTGAAAAAACTTGTTTAAGGCATCCATTCTCCCTAATCCTAAAAGAAAATTTTAATTAACTTCTTGAAATACTAAAATAAATCTTATCCTCAAACTACATTTAAATCAATTTTTTGAAGTAACACTCTCACCTTCTTCATAAAACTAACATATTTTTTTTCAGGAATCCGCTCTCCAGAAACCTGAAACAAATCTTGAAAAAACTTGTTTAAGGCATCCATTCTCCCTAATCCTAAAAGAAAATTTTAATTAACTTCTTGAAATACTAAAAATAAATCTTATCCTCAAACTACTTTTAAATCAATTTTTTGAAGTAACACTCTCACCTTTTTCATAAAACTAACATAGTTTTTTTTCAGGAATCCGCTCTCCAGAAACCTGAAACAAATCTTGAAAAAACTTGTTTAAGGCATCCATTCTCCCTAATCCTAAAAGAAAATTTTAATTAACTTCTTGAAATACTAAAATAAATCTTATCCTCAAACTACATTTAAATCAATTTTTTGAAGTAACACTCTCACCTTTTTCATAAAACTAACATATATTTTTTTTCAGGAATCCACTCTCCACAAACCTAAAACTAATCTTAAAAAACTTATTTCAAGCATTCCAATCTTCCTAATACTAAACGAAAATTTTAATTAACTTGTTGAAATATTTCAATCACATTTATCCTCAAACTACGTTTAAATCAATTTTTTGAAGTAACACTCTCACCTTTTTCATAGAACAAACATATTTTTTTTTCAGGAATCCTCTCTCCAGAAACCTGAAACAAATCTTGAAAAAACTTGTTAAAGGCATCCATTCTCCCTAATCCTAAAAGAACATTTTAATTAACTTTTTGAAATACTAAAAAAAATCTTATCCTCAAACTACATTTAAATCAATTTTTTGAAGTAACACTCTCACCTTTTTCATAAAACTAACATATATTTTTTTCAGGAATCCACTCTCCAGAAACCTAAAACTAATCTTAAAAAACTTATTTCAAGCATTCCAATCTTCCTAATCCTAAACGAAAATTTTAATTAACTTGTTGAAATAATTCAATCACTTTTATCCTCAAACTACGTTTAAATCAATTTTTTGAAGTAACACTCTCACCTTTTTCATAGAACAAACATATTTTTTTTTCAGGAATCCACTCTCCATAAACTTGAAACAAATCTTGAAAAAACTTGTTTAAGGCATCCATTCTCCCTAATCCTAAAAGAAAATTTTAATTAACTTCTTGAAATACTAAAATAAATCTTATCCTCAAACTACATTTAAATCAATTTTTTGAAGTAACACTCTCACCTTTTTCATAAAACTAAAATATATTTTTTTTCAGGAATCCACTCTCCAGAAACCTAAAACTAATCTTAAAAAACTTCTTTCAGGCATCCAATCTTCCTAATCCTAAACGAAAATTTTAATTAACTTGTTGAAATAATTCAATCACATTTATCCTCAAACTACTTATAAATCAATTTTTTGAAGTAACACTCTCACCTTTTTCATAAAACTAACATATATTTTTTTTCAGGAATCCGCTCTCCAGAAACCTGAAACAAATCTTGAAAAAACTTGTTTAAGGCATCCATTCTCCCTAATCCTAAAAGAAAATTTGAATTAACTTCTTGAAATACTAAAATAAATCTTATCCTCAAACTACATTTAAATCAATTTTTTGAAGTAACACTCTCACCTTTTTCATAAAACTAAGATATATTTTTTTTCAGGAATCCACTCTCCAGAAACCTAAAACTAATCTTAAAAAACTTCTTTCAGGCATCCAATCTTCCTTATCCTAAACGAAAATTTTAATTAACTTGTTGAAATAATTCAATCACATTTATCCTCAAACTACTTTTAAATCAATTTTTTCAAGTAACACTCTCACCTTTTTCATAGAACAAACATATTTTTTTTTCAGGAATCCACTCTCCAGAAACCTGAAACAAATCTTGAAAAAACCTGTTTAAGGCATCCATTCTCCCTAATCCTAATAGAATATTTTAATTAACTTCTTGAAATACTAAAATAAATCTTATCCTCAAACTACATTTAAATCAATTTTTTGAAGTAACACTCTCACCTTTTTCATAAAACTAAGATATATTTTTTTCCAGGAATCCACTCTCCAGAAACCTAAAACTAATCTTAAAAAGCTTCTTTCAGGCATCCAATCTTCCTAATCCTAAACGAAAATTTTAATTAACTTGTTGAAATAATTCAATCACATTTATCCTCAAACTACATTTAAATCAATTTTTTCAAGTAACACTCTCACCTTTTTCATAGAACAAACATATTTTTTTTTCAGGAATCCACTCTCCAGAAACCTGAAACAAATCTTGAAAAAACTTGTTTAAGGCATCCATTCTCCCTAATCCTAAAAGAAAATTTTAATTAACTTCTTGAAATACTAAAATAAATCTTATCCTCAAACTACATTTAAATCAATTTTTTGAAGTAACACTCTCACCTTCTTCATAAAACTAACATATATTTTTTTTCAGGAATCCGCTCTCCAGAAACCTGAAACAAATCTTGAAAAAACTTGTTTAAGGCATCCATTCTCCCTAATCCTAAAAGAAAATTTTAATTAACTTCTTGAAATACTAAAAATAAATCTTATCCTCAAACTACTTTTAAATCAATTTTTTGAAGTAACACTCTCACCTTTTTCATAAAACTAACATAGTTTTTTTTCAGGAATCCGCTCTCCAGAAACCTGAAACAAATCTTGAAAAAACTTGTTTAAGGCATCCATTCTCCCTAATCCTAAAAGAAAATTTTAATTAACTTCTTGAAATACTAAAATAAATCTTATCCTCAAACTACATTTAAATCAATTTTTTGAAGTAACACTCTCACCTTTTTCATAAAACTAACATATATTTTTTTTCAGGAATCCACTCTCCACAAACATAAAACTAATCTTAAAAAACTTATTTCAAGCATTCCAATCTTCCTAATCCTAAACGAAAATTTTAATTAACTTGTTGAAATAATTCAATCACATTTATCCTCAAACTACGTTTAAATCAATTTTTTGAAGTAACACTCTCACCTTTTTCATAGAACAAACATATTTTTTTTTCAGGAATCCACTCTCCATAAACTTGAAACAAATCTTGAAAAAACTTGTTTAAGGCATCCATTCTCCCTAATCCTAAAAGAAAATTTTAATTAACTTCTTGAAATACTAAAATAAATCTTATCCTCAAACTACATTTAAATCAATTTTTTGAAGTAACACTCTCACCTTTTTCATAAAACTAAAATATATTTTTTTTCAGGAATCCACTCTCCAGAAACCTAAAACTAATCTTAAAAAACTTCTTTCAGGCATCCAATCTTCCTAATCCTAAACGAAAATTTTAATTAACTTGTTGAAATAATTCAATCACATTTATCCTCAAACTACTTATAAATCAATTTTTTGAAGTAACACTCTCACCTTTTTCATAAAACTAACATATATTTTTTTTCAGGAATCCGCTCTCCAGAAACCTGAAACAAATCTTGAAAAAACTTGTTTAAGGCATCCATTCTCCCTAATCCTAAAAGAAAATTTGAATTAACTTCTTGAAATACTAAAATAAATCTTATCCTCAAACTACATTTAAATCAATTTTTTGAAGTAACACTCTCACCTTTTTCATAAAACTAAGATATATTTTTTTCAGGAATCCACTCTCCAGAAACCTAAAACTAATCTTAAAAAACTTCTTTCAGGCATCCAATCTTCCTTATCCTAAACGAAAATTTTAATTAACTTGTTGAAATAATTCAATCACATTTATCCTCAAACTACTTTTAAATCAATTTTTTCAAGTAACACTCTCACCTTTTTCATAGAACAAACATATTTTTTTTTCAGGAATCCACTCTCCAGAAACCTGAAACAAATCTTGAAAAAACCTGTTTAAGGCATCCATTCTCCCTAATCCTAATAGAATATTTTAATTAACTTCTTGAAATACTAAAATAAATCTTATCCTCAAACTACATTTAAATCAATTTTTTGAAGTAACACTCTCACCTTTTTCATAAAACTAAGATATATTTTTTTCCAGGAATCCACTCTCCAGAAACCTAAAACTAATCTTAAAAAGCTTCTTTCAGGCATCCAATCTTCCTAATCCTAAACGAAAATTTTAATTAACTTGTTGAAATAATTCAATCACATTTATCCTCAAACTACATTTAAATCAATTTTTTCAAGTAACACTCTCACCTTTTTCATAGAACAAACATATTTTTTTTTCAGGAATCCACTCTCCAGAAACCTGAAACAAATCTTGAAAAAACTTGTTTAAGGCATCCATTCTCCCTAATCCTAAAAGAAAATTTTAATTAACTTCTTGAAATACTAAAATAAATCTTATCCTCAAACTACATTAAAATCAATTTTTTGAAGTAACACTCTCACCTTCTTCATAAAACTAACATATATTTTTTTTCAGGAATCCGCTCTCCAGAAACCTGAAACAAATCTTGAAAAAACTTGTTTAAGGCATCCATTCTCCCTAATCCTAAAAGAAAATTTTAATTAACTTCTTGAAATACTAAAAATAAATCTTATCCTCAAACTACTTTTAAATCAATTTTTTGAAGTAACACTCTCACCTTTTTCATAAAACTAACATAGTTTTTTTTCAGGAATCCGCTCTCCAGAAACCTGAAACAAATCTTGAAAAAACTTGTTTAAGGCATCCATTCTCCCTAATCCTAAAAGAAAATTTTAATTAACTTCTTGAAATACTAAAATAAATCTTATCCTCAAACTACATTTAAATAAATTTTTTGAAGTAACACTCTCACCTTTTTCATAAAACTAACATATATTTTTTTTCAGGAATCCACTCTCCAGAAACCTAAAACTAATCTTAAAAAACTTCTTTCAGGCACCCAATCTTCCTAATCCTAAACGAAAATTTTAATTAACTTGTTGAAATTATTCAATCACATTTATCCTCAAACTACTTTTAAATCAATTTTTTCAAGTAACACTCTCACCTTTTTCATAGAACAAACATATTTTTTTTTCAGGAATCCACTCTCCAGAAACCTGAAACAAATCTTGAAAAAACTTGTTTAAGGCATCCATTCTCCCTAATCCTAAAAGAAAATGTTAATTAACTGCTTGAAATACTAAAAAAAATCTTATCCTCAAACTACATTTAAATCAATTTTTTGAAGTAACACTCTCACCTTTTTCATAAAACTAACATATATTTTTTTTCAGGAATCCACTCTCCACAAACCTAAAACTAATCTTAAAAAACTTATTTCAAGCATTCCAATCTTCCTAATACTAAACGAAAATTTTAATTAACTTGTTGAAATATTTCAATCACATTTATCCTCAAACTACGTTTAAATCAATTTTTTGAAGTAACACTCTCACCTTTTTCATAGAACAAACATATTTTTTTTTCAGGAATCCTCTCTCCAGAAACCTGAAACAAATCTTGAAAAAGCTTGTTAAAGGCATCCATTCTCCCTAATCCTAAAAGAAAATTTGAATTAACTTCTTGAAATACTAAAATAAATCTTATCCTCAAACTACATTTAAATCAATTTTTTGAAGTAACACTCTCACCTTTTTCATAAAACTAAGATATATTTTTTTTCAGGAATCCACTCTCCAGAAACCTAAAACTAATCTTAAAAAACTTCTTTCAGGCATCCAATCTTCCTTATCCTAAACGAAAATTTTAATTAACTTGTTGAAATAATTCAATCACATTTATCCTCAAACTACTTTTAAATCAATTTTTTCAAGTAACACTCTCACCTTTTTCATAGAACAAACATATTTTTTTTTCAGGAATCCACTCTCCAGAAACTTGAAACAAATCTTGAAAAAACCTGTTTAAGGCATCCATTCTCCCTAATCCTAATAGAACATTTTAATTAACTTCTTGAAATACTAAAATAAATCTTATCCTCAAACTACATTTAAATCAATTTTTTGAAGTAACACTCTCACCTTTTTCATAAAACTAAGATATATTTTTTTCCAGGAATCCACTCTCCAGAAACCTAAAACTAATCTTAAAAAGCTTCTTTCAGGCATCCAATCTTCCTAATCCTAAACGAAAATTTTAATTAACTTGTTGAAATAATTCAATCACATTTATCCTCAAACTACATTTAAATCAATTTTTTCAAGTAACACTCTCACCTTTTTCATAGAACAAACATATTTTTTTTTCAGGAATCCACTCTCCAGAAACCTGAAACAAATCTTGAAAAAACTTGTTTAAGGCATCCATTCTCCCTAATCCTAAAAGAAAATTTTAATTAACTTCTTGAAATACTAAAATAAATCTTATCCTCAAACTACATTTAAATCAATTTTTTGAAGTAACACTCTCACCTTCTTCATAAAACTAACATATATTTTTTTTCAGGAATCCGCTCTCCAGAAACCTGAAACAAATCTTGAAAAAACTTGTTTAAGGCATCCATTCTCCCTAATCCTAAAAGAAAATTTTAATTAACTTCTTGAAATACTAAAAATAAATCTTATCCTCAAACTACTTTTAAATCAATTTTTTGAAGTAACACTCTCACCTTTTTCATAAAACTAACATAGTTTTTTTTCAGGAATCCGCTCTCCAAAAACCTGAAACAAATCTTGAAAAAACTTGTTTAAGGCATCCATTCTCCCTAATCCTAAAAGAAAATTTTAATTAACTTCTTGAAATACTAAAATAAATCTTATCCTCAAACTACATTTAAATCAATTTTTTGAAGTAACACTCTCACCTTTTTCATAAAACTAACATATATTTTTTTTCAGGAATCCACTCTCCACAAACCTAAAACTAATCTTAAAAAACTTATTTCAAGCATTCCAATCTTCCTAATACTAAACGAAAATTTTAATTAACTTGTTGAAATATTTCAATCACATTTATCCTCAAACTACGTTTAAATCAATTTTTTGAAGTAACACTCTCACCTTTTTCATAGAACAAACATATTTTTTTTTCAGGAATCCTCTCTCCAGAAACCTGAAACAAATCTTGAAAAAACTTGTTAAAGGCATCCATTCTCCCTAATCCTAAAAGAACATTTTAATTAACTTTTTGAAATACTAAAAAAAATCTTATCCTCAAACTACATTTAAATCAATTTTTTGAAGTAACACTCTCACCTTTTTCATAAAACTAACATATATTTTTTTCAGGAATCCACTCTCCAGAAACCTAAAACTAATCTTAAAAAACTTATTTCAAGCATTCCAATCTTCCTAATCCTAAACGAAAATTTTAATTAACTTGTTGAAATAATTCAATCACATTTATCCTCAAACTACGTTTAAATCAATTTTTTGAAGTAACACTCTCACCTTTTTCATAGAACAAACATATTTTTTTTTCAGGAATCCACTCTCCATAAACTTGAAACAAATCTTGAAAAAACTTGTTTAAGGCATCCATTCTCCCTAATCCTAAAAGAAAATTTTAATTAACTTCTTGAAATACTAAAATAAATCTTATCCTCAAACTACATTTAAATCAATTTTTTGAAGTAACACTCTCACCTTTTTCATAAAACTAAGATATATTTTTTTTCAGGAATCCACTCTCCAGAAACCTAAAACTAATCTTAAAAAACTTCTTTCAGGCATCCAATCTTCCTAATCCTAAACGAAAATTTTAATTAACTTGTTGAAATAATTCAATCACATTTATCCTCAAACTACTTATAAATCAATTTTTTGAAGTAACACTCTCACCTTTTTCATAAAACTAACATATATTTTTTTTCAGGAATCCGCTCTCCAGAAACCTGAAACAAATCTTGAAAAAACTTGTTTAAGGCATCCATTCTCCCTAATCCTAAAAGAAAATTTGAATTAACTTCTTGAAATACTAAAATAAATCTTATCCTCAAACTACATTTAAATAAATTTTTTGAAGTAACACTCTCACCTTTTTCATAAAACTAAGATATATTTTTTTTCAGGAATCCACTCTCCAGAAACCTAAAACTAATCTTAAAAAACTTCTTTCAGGCATCCAATCTTCCTTATCCTAAACGAAAATTTTAATTAACTTGTTGAAATAATTCAATCACATTTATCCTCAAACTACTTTTAAATCAATTTTTTGAAGTAACACTCTCACCTTTTTCATAAAACTAACATAGTTTTTTTTCAGGAATCCGCTCTCCAGAAACCTGAAACAAATCTTGAAAAAACTTGTTTAAGGCATCCATTCTCCCTAATCCTAAAAGAAAATTTTAATTAACTTCTTGAAATACTAAAATAAATCTTATCCTCAAACTACATTTAAATCAATTTTTTGAAGTAACACTCTCACCTTTTTCATAAAACTAACATATATTTTTTTTCAGGAATCCACTCTCCACAAACCTAAAACTAATCTTAAAAAACTTATTTCAAGCATTCCAATCTTCCTAATACTAAACGAAAATTTTAATTAACTTGTTGAAATATTTCAATCACATTTATCCTCAAACTACGTTTAAATCAATTTTTTGAAGTAACACTCTCACCTTTTTCATAGAACAAACATATTTTTTTTTCAGGAATCCTCTCTCCAGAAACCTGAAACAAATCTTGAAAAAACTTGTTAAAGGCATCCATTCTCCCTAATCCTAAAAGAACATTTTAATTAACTTTTTGAAATACTAAAAAAAATCTTATCCTCAAACTACATTTAAATCAATTTTTTGAAGTAACACTCTCACCTTTTTCATAAAACTAACATATATTTTTTTCAGGAATCCACTCTCCAGAAACCTAAAACTAATCTTAAAAAACTTATTTCAAGCATTCCAATCTTCCTAATCCTAAACGAAAATTTTAATTAACTTGTTGAAATAATTCAATCACATTTATCCTCAAACTACGTTTAAATCAATTTTTTGAAGTAACACTCTCACCTTTTTCATAGAACAAACATATTTTTTTTCAGGAATCCACTCTCCATAAACTTGAAACAAATCTTGAAAAAACTTGTTTAAGGCATCCATTCTCCCTAATCCTAAAAGAAAATTTTTATTAACTTCTTGAAATACTAAAATAAATCTTATCCTCAAACTACATTTAAATCAATTTTTTGAAGTAACACTCTCACCTTTTTCATAAAACTAAGATATATTTTTTTTCAGGAATCCACTCTCCAGAAACCTAAAACTAATCTTAAAAAACTTCTTTCAGGCATCCAATCTTCCTAATCCTAAACGAAAATTTTAATTAACTTGTTGAAATAATTCAATCACATTTATCCTCAAACTACTTATAAATCAATTTTTTGAAGTAACACTCTCACCTTTTTCATAAAACTAACATATATTTTTTTTCAGGAATCCGCTCTCCAGAAACCTGAAACAAATCTTGAAAAAACTTGTTTAAGGCATCCATTCTCCCTAATCCTAAAAGAAAATTTGAATTAACTTCTTGAAATACTAAAATAAATCTTATCCTCAAACTACATTTAAATCAATTTTTTGAAGTAACACTCTCACCTTTTTCATAAAACTAAGATATATTTTTTTTCAGGAATCCACTCTCCAGAAACCTAAAACTAATCTTAAAAAACTTCTTTCAGGCATCCAATCTTCCTTATCCTAAACGAAAATTTTAATTAACTTGTTGAAATAATTCAATCACATTTATCCTCAAACTACTTTTAAATCAATTTTTTCAAGTAACACTCTCACCTTTTTCATAGAACAAACATATTTTTTTTTCAGGAATCCACTCTCCAGAAACCTGAAACAAATCTTGAAAAAACCTGTTTAAGGCATCCATTCTCCCTAATCCTAATAGAACATTTTAATTAACTTCTTGAAATACTAAAATAAATCTTATCCTCAAACTACATTTAAATCAATTTTTTGAAGTAACACTCTCACCTTTTTCATAAAACTAAGATATATTTTTTTCCAGGAATCCACTCTCCAGAAACCTAAAACTAATCTTAAAAAGCTTCTTTCAGGCATCCAATCTTCCTAATCCTAAACGAAAATTTTAATTAACTTGTTGAAATAATTCAATCACATTTATCCTCAAACTACATTTAAATCAATTTTTTCAAGTAACACTCTCACCTTTTTCATAGAACAAACATATTTTTTTTTCAGGAATCCACTCTCCAGAAACCTGAAACAAATCTTGAAAAAACTTGTTTAAGGCATCCATTCTCCCTAATCCTAAAAGAAAATTTTAATTAACTTCTTGAAATACTAAAATAAATCTTATCCTCAAACTACATTTAAATCAATTTTTTGAAGTAACACTCTCACCTTCTTCATAAAACTAACATATATTTTTTTTCAGGAATCCGCTCTCCAGAAACCTGAAACAAATCTTGAAAAAACTTGTTTAAGGCATCCATTCTCCCTAATCCTAAAAGAAAATTTTAATTAACTTCTTGAAATACTAAAAATAAATCTTATCCTCAAACTACTTTTAAATCAATTTTTTGAAGTAACACTCTCACCTTTTTCATAAAACTAACATAGTTTTTTTTCAGGAATCCGCTCTCCAAAAACCTGAAACAAATCTTGAAAAAACTTGTTTAAGGCATCCATTCTCCCTAATCCTAAAAGAAAATTTTAATTAACTTCTTGAAATACTAAAATAAATCTTATCCTCAAACTACATTTAAATCAATTTTTTGAAGTAACACTCTCACCTTTTTCATAAAACTAACATATATTTTTTTTCAGGAATCCACTCTCCACAAACCTAAAACTAATCTTAAAAAACTTATTTCAAGCATTCCAATCTTCCTAATACTAAACGAAAATTTTAATTAACTTGTTGAAATATTTCAATCACATTTATCCTCAAACTACGTTTAAATCAATTTTTTGAAGTAACACTCTCACCTTTTTCATAGAACAAACATATTTTTTTTTCAGGAATCCTCTCTCCAGAAACCTGAAACAAATCTTGAAAAAACTTGTTAAAGGCATCCATTCTCCCTAATCCTAAAAGAACATTTTAATTAACTTTTTGAAATACTAAAAAAAATCTTATCCTCAAACTACATTTAAATCAATTTTTTGAAGTAACACTCTCACCTTTTTCATAAAACTAACATATATTTTTTTCAGGAATCCACTCTCCAGAAACCTAAAACTAATCTTAAAAAACTTATTTCAAGCATTCCAATCTTCCTAATCCTAAACGAAAATTTTAATTAACTTGTTGAAATAATTCAATCACATTTATCCTCAAACTACGTTTAAATCAATTTTTTGAAGTAACACTCTCACCTTTTTCATAGAACAAACATATTTTTTTTCAGGAATCCACTCTCCATAAACTTGAAACAAATCTTGAAAAAACTTGTTTAAGGCATCCATTCTCCCTAATCCTAAAAGAACATTTTTATTAACTTCTTGAAATACTAAAATAAATCTTATCCTCAAACTACATTTAAATCAATTTTTTGAAGTAACACTCTCACCTTTTTCATAAAACTAAGATATATTTTTTTTCAGGAATCCACTCTCCAGAAACCTAAAACTAATCTTAAAAAACTTCTTTCAGGCATCCAATCTTCCTAATCCTAAACGAAAATTTTAATTAACTTGTTGAAATAATTCAATCACATTTATCCTCAAACTACTTATAAATCAATTTTTTGAAGTAACACTCTCACCTTTTTCATAAAACTAACATATATTTTTTTTCAGGAATCCGCTCTCCAGAAACCTGAAACAAATCTTGAAAAAACTTGTTTAAGGCATCCATTCTCCCTAATCCTAAAAGAAAATTTGAATTAACTTCTTGAAATACTAAAATAAATCTTATCCTCAAACTACATTTAAATCAATTTTTTGAAGTAACACTCTCACCTTTTTCATAAAACTAAGATATATTTTTTTTCAGGAATCCACTCTCCAGAAACCTAAAACTAATCTTAAAAAACTTCTTTCAGGCATCCAATCTTCCTTATCCTAAACGAAAATTTTAATTAACTTGTTGAAATAATTCAATCACATTTATCCTCAAACTACTTTTAAATCAATTTTTTCAAGTAACACTCTCACCTTTTTCATAGAACAAACATATTTTTTTTTCAGGAATCCACTCTCCAGAAACCTGAAACAAATCTTGAAAAAACCTGTTTAAGGCATCCATTCTCCCTAATCCTAATAGAACATTTTAATTAACTTCTTGAAATACTAAAATAAATCTTATCCTCAAACTACATTTAAATCAATTTTTTGAAGTAACACTCTCACCTTTTTCATAAAACTAAGATATATTTTTTTCCAGGAATCCACTCTCCAGAAACCTAAAACTAATCTTAAAAAGCTTCTTTCAGGCATCCAATCTTCCTAATCCTAAACGAAAATTTTAATTAACTTGTTGAAATAATTCAATCACATTTATCCTCAAACTACATTTAAATCAATTTTTTCAAGTAACACTCTCACCTTTTTCATAGAACAAACATATTTTTTTTTCAGGAATCCACTCTCCAGAAACCTGAAACAAATCTTGAAAAAACTTGTTTAAGGCATCCATTCTCCCTAATCCTAAAAGAAAATTTTAATTAACTTCTTGAAATACTAAAATAAATCTTATCCTCAAACTACATTTAAATCAATTTTTTGAAGTAACACTCTCACCTTCTTCATAAAACTAACATATATTTTTTTTCAGGAATCCGCTCTCCAGAAACCTGAAACAAATCTTGAAAAAACTTGTTTAAGGCATCCATTCTCCCTAATCCTAAAAGAAAATTTTAATTAACTTCTTGAAATACTAAAAATAAATCTTATCCTCAAACTACTTTTAAATCAATTTTTTGAAGTAACACTCTCACCTTTTTCATAAAACTAACATAGTTTTTTTTCAGGAATCCGCTCTCCAAAAACCTGAAACAAATCTTGAAAAAACTTGTTTAAGGCATCCATTCTCCCAAATCCTAAAAGAAAATTTTAATTAACTTCTTGAAATACTAAAATAAATCTTATCCTCAAACTACATTTAAATCAATTTTTTGAAGTAACACTCTCACCTTTTTCATAAAACTAACATATATTTTTTTTCAGGAATCCACTCTCCACAAACCTAAAACTAATCTTAAAAAACTTATTTCAAGCATTCCAATCTTCCTAATACTAAACGAAAATTTTAATTAACTTGTTGAAATATTTCAATCACATTTATCCTCAAACTACGTTTAAATCAATTTTTTGAAGTAACACTCTCACCTTTTTCATAGAACAAACATATTTTTTTTTCAGGAATCCTCTCTCCAGAAACCTGAAACAAATCTTGAAAAAACTTGTTAAAGGCATCCATTCTCCCTAATCCTAAAAGAACATTTTAATTAACTTTTTGAAATACTAAAAAAAATCTTATCCTCAAACTACATTTAAATCAATTTTTTGAAGTAACACTCTCACCTTTTTCATAAAACTAACATATATTTTTTTCAGGAATCCACTCTCCAGAAACCTAAAACTAATCTTAAAAAACTTATTTCAAGCATTCCAATCTTCCTAATCCTAAACGAAAATTTTAATTAACTTGTTGAAATAATTCAATCACATTTATCCTCAAACTACGTTTAAATCAATTTTTTGAAGTAACACTCTCACCTTTTTCATAGAACAAACATATTTTTTTTTCAGGAATCCACTCTCCATAAACTTGAAACAAATCTTGAAAAAACTTGTTTAAGGCATCCATTCTCCCTAATCCTAAAAGAAAATTTTAATTAACTTCTTGAAATACTAAAATAAATCTTATCCTCAAACTACATTTAAATCAATTTTTTGAAGTAACACTCTCACCTTTTTCATAAAACTAAGATATATTTTTTTTCAGGAATCCACTCTCCAGAAACCTAAAACTAATCTTAAAAAACTTCTTTCAGGCATCCAATCTTCCTAATCCTAAACGAAAATTTTAATTAACTTGTTGAAATAATTCAATCACATTTATCCTCAAACTACTTATAAATCAATTTTTTGAAGTAACACTCTCACCTTTTTCATAAAACTAACATATATTTTTTTTCAGGAATCCGCTCTCCAGAAACCTGAAACAAATCTTGAAAAAACTTGTTTAAGGCATCCATTCTCCCTAATCCTAAAAGAAAATTTGAATTAACTTCTTGAAATACTAAAATAAATCTTATCCTCAAACTACATTTAAATCAATTTTTTGAAGTAACACTCTCACCTTTTTCATAAAACTAAGATATATTTTTTTTCAGGAATCCACTCTCCAGAAACCTAAAACTAATCTTAAAAAACTTCTTTCAGGCATCCAATCTTCCTTATCCTAAACGAAAATTTTAATTAACTTGTTGAAATAATTCAATCACATTTATCCTCAAACTACTTTTAAATCAATTTTTTGAAGTAACACTCTCACCTTTTTCATAAAACTAACATAGTTTTTTTTCAGGAATCCGCTCTCCAGAAACCTGAAACAAATCTTGAAAAAACTTGTTTAAGGCATCCATTCTCCCTAATCCTAAAAGAAAATTTTAATTAACTTCTTGAAATACTAAAATAAATCTTATCCTCAAACTACATTTAAATCAATTTTTTGAAGTAACACTCTCACCTTTTTCATAAAACTAACATATATTTTTTTTCAGGAATCCACTCTCCACAAACCTAAAACTAATCTTAAAAAACTTATTTCAAGCATTCCAATCTTCCTAATACTAAACGAAAATTTTAATTAACTTGTTGAAATATTTCAATCACATTTATCCTCAAACTACGTTTAAATCAATTTTTTGAAGTAACACTCTCACCTTTTTCATAGAACAAACATATTTTTTTTTCAGGAATCCTCTCTCCAGAAACCTGAAACAAATCTTGAAAAAACTTGTTAAAGGCATCCATTCTCCCTAATCCTAAAAGAACATTTTAATTAACTTTTTGAAATACTAAAAAAAATCTTATCCTCAAACTACATTTAAATCAATTTTTTGAAGTAACACTCTCACCTTTTTCATAAAACTAACATATATTTTTTTCAGGAATCCACTCTCCAGAAACCTAAAACTAATCTTAAAAAACTTATTTCAAGCATTCCAATCTTCCTAATCCTAAACGAAAATTTTAATTAACTTGTTGAAATAATTCAATCACATTTATCCTCAAACTACGTTTAAATCAATTTTTTGAAGTAACACTCTCACCTTTTTCATAGAACAAACATATTTTTTTTCAGGAATCCACTCTCCATAAACTTGAAACAAATCTTGAAAAAACTTGTTTAAGGCATCCATTCTCCCTAATCCTAAAAGAACATTTTTATTAACTTCTTGAAATACTAAAATAAATCTTATCCTCAAACTACATTTAAATCAATTTTTTGAAGTAACACTCTCACCTTTTTCATAAAACTAAGATATATTTTTTTTCAGGAATCCACTCTCCAGAAACCTAAAACTAATCTTAAAAAACTTCTTTCAGGCATCCAATCTTCCTAATCCTAAACGAAAATTTTAATTAACTTGTTGAAATAATTCAATCACATTTATCCTCAAACTACTTATAAATCAATTTTTTGAAGTAACACTCTCACCTTTTTCATAAAACTAACATATATTTTTTTTCAGGAATCCGCTCTCCAGAAACCTGAAACAAATCTTGAAAAAACTTGTTTAAGGCATCCATTCTCCCTAATCCTAAAAGAAAATTTGAATTAACTTCTTGAAATACTAAAATAAATCTTATCCTCAAACTACATTTAAATCAATTTTTTGAAGTAACACTCTCACCTTTTTCATAAAACTAAGATATATTTTTTTTCAGGAATCCACTCTCCAGAAACCTAAAACTAATCTTAAAAAACTTCTTTCAGGCATCCAATCTTCCTTATCCTAAACGAAAATTTTAATTAACTTGTTGAAATAATTCAATCACATTTATCCTCAAACTACTTTTAAATCAATTTTTTCAAGTAACACTCTCACCTTTTTCATAGAACAAACATATTTTTTTTTCAGGAATCCACTCTCCAGAAACCTGAAACAAATCTTGAAAAAACCTGTTTAAGGCATCCATTCTCCCTAATCCTAATAGAACATTTTAATTAACTTCTTGAAATACTAAAATAAATCTTATCCTCAAACTACATTTAAATCAATTTTTTGAAGTAACACTCTCACCTTTTTCATAAAACTAAGATATATTTTTTTCCAGGAATCCACTCTCCAGAAACCTAAAACTAATCTTAAAAAGCTTCTTTCAGGCATCCAATCTTCCTAATCCTAAACGAAAATTTTAATTAACTTGTTGAAATAATTCAATCACATTTATCCTCAAACTACATTTAAATCAATTTTTTCAAGTAACACTCTCACCTTTTTCATAGAACAAACATATTTTTTTTTCAGGAATCCACTCTCCAGAAACCTGAAACAAATCTTGAAAAAACTTGTTTAAGGCATCCATTCTCCCTAATCCTAAAAGAAAATTTTAATTAACTTCTTGAAATACTAAAATAAATCTTATCCTCAAACTACATTTAAATCAATTTTTTGAAGTAACACTCTCACCTTCTTCATAAAACTAACATATATTTTTTTTCAGGAATCCGCTCTCCAGAAACCTGAAACAAATCTTGAAAAAACTTGTTTAAGGCATCCATTCTCCCTAATCCTAAAAGAAAATTTTAATTAACTTCTTGAAATACTAAAAATAAATCTTATCCTCAAACTACTTTTAAATCAATTTTTTGAAGTAACACTCTCACCTTTTTCATAAAACTAACATAGTTTTTTTTCAGGAATCCGCTCTCCAAAAACCTGAAACAAATCTTGAAAAAACTTGTTTAAGGCATCCATTCTCCCTAATCCTAAAAGAAAATTTTAATTAACTTCTTGAAATACTAAAATAAATCTTATCCTCAAACTACATTTAAATCAATTTTTTGAAGTAACACTCTCACCTTTTTCATAAAACTAACATATATTTTTTTTCAGGAATCCACTCTCCACAAACCTAAAACTAATCTTAAAAAACTTATTTCAAGCATTCCAATCTTCCTAATACTAAACGAAAATTTTAATTAACTTGTTGAAATATTTCAATCACATTTATCCTCAAACTACGTTTAAATCAATTTTTTGAAGTAACACTCTCACCTTTTTCATAGAACAAACATATTTTTTTTTCAGGAATCCTCTCTCCAGAAACCTGAAACAAATCTTGAAAAAACTTGTTAAAGGCATCCATTCTCCCTAATCCTAAAAGAACATTTTAATTAACTTTTTGAAATACTAAAAAAAATCTTATCCTCAAACTACATTTAAATCAATTTTTTGAAGTAACACTCTCACCTTTTTCATAAAACTAACATATATTTTTTTCAGGAATCCACTCTCCAGAAACCTAAAACTAATCTTAAAAAACTTATTTCAAGCATTCCAATCTTCCTAATCCTAAACGAAAATTTTAATTAACTTGTTGAAATAATTCAATCACATTTATCCTCAAACTACGTTTAAATCAATTTTTTGAAGTAACACTCTCACCTTTTTCATAGAACAAACATATTTTTTTTTCAGGAATCCACTCTCCATAAACTTGAAACAAATCTTGAAAAAACTTGTTTAAGGCATCCATTCTCCCTAATCCTAAAAGAAAATTTTAATTAACTTCTTGAAATACTAAAATAAATCTTATCCTCAAACTACATTTAAATCAATTTTTTGAAGTAACACTCTCACCTTTTTCATAAAACTAAGATATATTTTTTTTCAGGAATCCACTCTCCAGAAACCTAAAACTAATCTTAAAAAACTTCTTTCAGGCATCCAATCTTCCTAATCCTAAACGAAAATTTTAATTAACTTGTTGAAATAATTCAATCACATTTATCCTCAAACTACTTATAAATCAATTTTTTGAAGTAACACTCTCACCTTTTTCATAAAACTAACATATATTTTTTTTCAGGAATCCGCTCTCCAGAAACCTGAAACAAATCTTGAAAAAACTTGTTTAAGGCATCCATTCTCCCTAATCCTAAAAGAAAATTTGAATTAACTTCTTGAAATACTAAAATAAATCTTATCCTCAAACTACATTTAAATCAATTTTTTGAAGTAACACTCTCACCTTTTTCATAAAACTAAGATATATTTTTTTTCAGGAATCCACTCTCCAGAAACCTAAAACTAATCTTAAAAAACTTCTTTCAGGCATCCAATCTTCCTTATCCTAAACGAAAATTTTAATTAACTTGTTGAAATAATTCAATCACATTTATCCTCAAACTACTTTTAAATCAATTTTTTGAAGTAACACTCTCACCTTTTTCATAAAACTAACATAGTTTTTTTTCAGGAATCCGCTCTCCAGAAACCTGAAACAAATCTTGAAAAAACTTGTTTAAGGCATCCATTCTCCCTAATCCTAAAAGAAAATTTTAATTAACTTCTTGAAATACTAAAATAAATCTTATCCTCAAACTACATTTAAATCAATTTTTTGAAGTAACACTCTCACCTTTTTCATAAAACTAACATATATTTTTTTTCAGGAATCCACTCTCCACAAACCTAAAACTAATCTTAAAAAACTTATTTCAAGCATTCCAATCTTCCTAATACTAAACGAAAATTTTAATTAACTTGTTGAAATATTTCAATCACATTTATCCTCAAACTACGTTTAAATCAATTTTTTGAAGTAACACTCTCACCTTTTTCATAGAACAAACATATTTTTTTTTCAGGAATCCTCTCTCCAGAAACCTGAAACAAATCTTGAAAAAACTTGTTAAAGGCATCCATTCTCCCTAATCCTAAAAGAACATTTTAATTAACTTTTTGAAATACTAAAAAAAATCTTATCCTCAAACTACATTTAAATCAATTTTTTGAAGTAACACTCTCACCTTTTTCATAAAACTAACATATATTTTTTTCAGGAATCCACTCTCCAGAAACCTAAAACTAATCTTAAAAAACTTATTTCAAGCATTCCAATCTTCCTAATCCTAAACGAAAATTTTAATTAACTTGTTGAAATAATTCAATCACATTTATCCTCAAACTACGTTTAAATCAATTTTTTGAAGTAACACTCTCACCTTTTTCATAGAACAAACATATTTTTTTTCAGGAATCCACTCTCCATAAACTTGAAACAAATCTTGAAAAAACTTGTTTAAGGCATCCATTCTCCCTAATCCTAAAAGAAAATTTTTATTAACTTCTTGAAATACTAAAATAAATCTTATCCTCAAACTACATTTAAATCAATTTTTTGAAGTAACACTCTCACCTTTTTCATAAAACTAAGATATATTTTTTTTCAGGAATCCACTCTCCAGAAACCTACAACTAATCTTAAAAAACTTCTTTCAGGCATCCAATCTTCCTAATCCTAAACGAAAATTTTAATTAACTTGTTGAAATAATTCAATCACATTTATCCTCAAACTACTTATAAATCAATTTTTTGAAGTAACACTCTCACCTTTTTCATAAAACTAACATATATTTTTTTTCAGGAATCCGCTCTCCAGAAACCTGAAACAAATCTTGAAAAAACTTGTTTAAGGCATCCATTCTCCCTAATCCTAAAAGAAAATTTGAATTAACTTCTTGAAATACTAAAATAAATCTTATCCTCAAACTACATTTAAATCAATTTTTTGAAGTAACACTCTCACCTTTTTCATAAAACTAAGATATATTTTTTTTCAGGAATCCACTCTCCAGAAACCTAAAACTAATCTTAAAAAACTTCTTTCAGGCATCCAATCTTCCTTATCCTAAACGAAAATTTTAATTAACTTGTTGAAATAATTCAATCACATTTATCCTCAAACTACTTTTAAATCAATTTTTTCAAGTAACACTCTCACCTTTTTCATAGAACAAACATATTTTTTTTTCAGGAATCCACTCTCCAGAAACCTGAAACAAATCTTGAAAAAACCTGTTTAAGGCATCCATTCTCCCTAATCCTAATAGAACATTTTAATTAACTTCTTGAAATACTAAAATAAATCTTATCCTCAAACTACATTTAAATCAATTTTTTGAAGTAACACTCTCACCTTTTTCATAAAACTAAGATATATTTTTTTCCAGGAATCCACTCTCCAGAAACCTAAAACTAATCTTAAAAAGCTTCTTTCAGGCATCCAATCTTCCTAATCCTAAACGAAAATTTTAATTAACTTGTTGAAATAATTCAATCACATTTATCCTCAAACTACATTTAAATCAATTTTTTCAAGTAACACTCTCACCTTTTTCATAGAACAAACATATTTTTTTTTCAGGAATCCACTCTCCAGAAACCTGAAACAAATCTTGAAAAAACTTGTTTAAGGCATCCATTCTCCCTAATCCTAAAAGAAAATTTTAATTAACTTCTTGAAATACTAAAATAAATCTTATCCTCAAACTACATTTAAATCAATTTTTTGAAGTAACACTCTCACCTTCTTCATAAAACTAACATATATTTTTTTTCAGGAATCCGCTCTCCAGAAACCTGAAACAAATCTTGAAAAAACTTGTTTAAGGCATCCATTCTCCCTAATCCTAAAAGAAAATTTTAATTAACTTCTTGAAATACTAAAAATAAATCTTATCCTCAAACTACTTTTAAATCAATTTTTTGAAGTAACACTCTCACCTTTTTCATAAAACTAACATAGTTTTTTTTCAGGAATCCGCTCTCCAGAAACCTGAAACAAATCTTGAAAAAACTTGTTTAAGGCATCCATTCTCCCTAATCCTAAAAGAAAATTTTAATTAACTTCTTGAAATACTAAAATAAATCTTATCCTCAAACTACATTTAAATCAATTTTTTGAAGTAACACTCTCACCTTTTTCATAAAACTAACATATATTTTTTTTCAGGAATCCACTCTCCACAAACCTAAAACTAATCTTAAAAAACTTATTTCAAGCATTCCAATCTTCCTAATACTAAACGAAAATTTTAATTAACTTGTTGAAATATTTCAATCACATTTATCCTCAAACTACGTTTAAATCAATTTTTTGAAGTAACACTCTCACCTTTTTCATAGAACAAACATATTTTTTTTTCAGGAATCCTCTCTCCAGAAACCTGAAACAAATCTTGAAAAAACTTGTTAAAGGCATCCATTCTCCCTAATCCTAAAAGAACATTTTAATTAACTTTTTGAAATACTAAAAAAAATCTTATCCTCAAACTACATTTAAATCAATTTTTTGAAGTAACACTCTCACCTTTTTCATAAAACTAACATATATTTTTTTCAGGAATCCACTCTCCAGAAACCTAAAACTAATCTTAAAAAACTTATTTCAAGCATTCCAATCTTCCTAATCCTAAACGAAAATTTTAATTAACTTGTTGAAATAATTCAATCACATTTATCCTCAAACTACGTTTAAATCAATTTTTTGAAGTAACACTCTCACCTTTTTCATAGAACAAACATATTTTTTTTTCAGGAATCCACTCTCCATAAACTTGAAACAAATCTTGAAAAAACTTGTTTAAGGCATCCATTCTCCCTAATCCTAAAAGAAAATTTTAATTAACTTCTTGAAATACTAAAATAAATCTTATCCTCAAACTACATTTAAATCAATTTTTTGAAGTAACACTCTCACCTTTTTCATAAAACTAAAATATATTTTTTTTCAGGAATCCACTCTCCAGAAACCTAAAACTAATCTTAAAAAACTTCTTTCAGGCATCCAATCTTCCTAATCCTAAACGAAAATTTTAATTAACTTGTTGAAATAATTCAATCACATTTATCCTCAAACTACTTATAAATCAATTTTTTGAAGTAACACTCTCACCTTTTTCATAAAACTAACATATATTTTTTTTCAGGAATCCGCTCTCCAGAAACCTGAAACAAATCTTGAAAAAACTTGTTTAAGGCATCCATTCTCCCTAATCCTAAAAGAAAATTTGAATTAACTTCTTGAAATACTAAAATAAATCTTATCCTCAAACTACATTTAAATCAATTTTTTGAAGTAACACTCTCACCTTTTTCATAAAACTAAGATATATTTTTTTTCAGGAATCCACTCTCCAGAAACCTAAAACTAATCTTAAAAAACTTCTTTCAGGCATCCAATCTTCCTTATCCTAAACGAAAATTTTAATTAACTTGTTGAAATAATTCAATCACATTTATCCTCAAACTACTTTTAAATCAATTTTTTCAAGTAACACTCTCACCTTTTTCATAGAACAAACATATTTTTTTTTCAGGAATCCACTCTCCAGAAACCTGAAACAAATCTTGAAAAAACCTGTTTAAGGCATCCATTCTCCCTAATCCTAATAGAATATTTTAATTAACTTCTTGAAATACTAAAATAAATCTTATCCTCAAACTACATTTAAATCAATTTTTTGAAGTAACACTCTCACCTTTTTCATAAAACTAAGATATATTTTTTTCCAGGAATCCACTCTCCAGAAACCTAAAACTAATCTTAAAAAGCTTCTTTCAGGCATCCAATCTTCCTAATCCTAAACGAAAATTTTAATTAACTTGTTGAAATAATTCAATCACATTTATCCTCAAACTACATTTAAATCAATTTTTTCAAGTAACACTCTCACCTTTTTCATAGAACAAACATATTTTTTTTTCAGGAATCCACTCTCCAGAAACCTGAAACAAATCTTGAAAAAACTTGTTTAAGGCATCCATTCTCCCTAATCCTAAAAGAAAATTTTAATTAACTTCTTGAAATACTAAAATAAATCTTATCCTCAAACTACATTAAAATCAATTTTTTGAAGTAACACTCTCACCTTCTTCATAAAACTAACATATATTTTTTTTCAGGAATCCGCTCTCCAGAAACCTGAAACAAATCTTGAAAAAACTTGTTTAAGGCATCCATTCTCCCTAATCCTAAAAGAAAATTTTAATTAACTTCTTGAAATACTAAAAATAAATCTTATCCTCAAACTACTTTTAAATCAATTTTTTGAAGTAACACTCTCACCTTTTTCATAAAACTAACATAGTTTTTTTTCAGGAATCCGCTCTCCAGAAACCTGAAACAAATCTTGAAAAAACTTGTTTAAGGCATCCATTCTCCCTAATCCTAAAAGAAAATTTTAATTAACTTCTTGAAATACTAAAATAAATCTTATCCTCAAACTACATTTAAATACATTTTTTGAAGTAACACTCTCACCTTTTTCATAAAACTAACATATATTTTTTTTCAGGAATCCACTCTCCAGAAACCTAAAACTAATCTTAAAAAACTTCTTTCAGGCACCCAATCTTCCTAATCCTAAACGAAAATTTTAATTAACTTGTTGAAATTATTCAATCACATTTATCCTCAAACTACTTTTAAATCAATTTTTTCAAGTAACACTCTCACCTTTTTCATAGAACAAACATATTTTTTTTTCAGGAATCCACTCTCCAGAAACCTGAAACAAATCTTGAAAAAACTTGTTTAAGGCATCCATTCTCCCTAATCCTAAAAGAAAATGTTAATTAACTGCTTGAAATACTAAAAAAAATCTTATCCTCAAACTACATTTAAATCAATTTTTTGAAGTAACACTCTCACCTTTTTCATAAAACTAACATATATTTTTTTTCAGGAATCCACTCTCCACAAACCTAAAACTAATCTTAAAAAACTTATTTCAAGCATTCCAATCTTCCTAATACTAAACGAAAATTTTAATTAACTTGTTGAAATATTTCAATCACATTTATCCTCAAACTACGTTTAAATCAATTTTTTGAAGTAACACTCTCACCTTTTTCATAGAACAAACATATTTTTTTTTCAGGAATCCTCTCTCCAGAAACCTGAAACAAATCTTGAAAAAGCTTGTTAAAGGCATCCATTCTCCCTAATCCTAAAAGAATGATTTTAATTAACTTTTTGAAATACTAAAAAAAATCTTATCCTCAAACTACATTTAAATCAATTTTTTGAAGTAACACTCACCTTTTTCATAAAACTAACATATATTTTTTTCAGGAATCCACTCTCCAGAAACCTAAAACTAATCTTAAAAAACTTATTTCAAGCATTCCAATCTTCCTAATCCTAAACGAAAATTTTAATTAACTTGTTGAAATAATTCAATCACATTTATCCTCAAACTACGTTTAAATCAATTTTTTGAAGTAACACTCTCACCTTTTTCTTAGAACAAACATATTTTTTTTTCAGGAATCCACTCTCCATAAACTTGAAACAAATCTTGAAAAAACTTGTTTAAGGCATCCATTCTCCCTAATCCTAAAAGAAAATTTTAATTAACTTCTTGAAATACTAAAATAAATCTTATCCTCAAACTACATTTGAATCAATTTTTTGAAGTAACACTCTCACCTTTTTCATAAAACTAAGATATATTTTTTTTCAGGAATCCACTCTCCAGAAACCTAAAACTAATCTTAAAAAACTTCTTTCAGGCATCCAATCTTCCTAATCCTAAACGAAAATTTTAATTAACTTGTTGAAATAATTCAATCACATTTATCCTCAAACTACTTTTAAATCAATTTTTTCAAGTAACACTCTCACCTTTTTCATAGAACAAACATATTTTTTTTTCAGGGATCCACTCTCCAGAAACCTGAAACAAATCTTGAAAAAACTTGTTTAAGGCATCCATTCTCCCTAATCCTAATAGAAAATTTTAATTAACTTCTTGAAATACTAAAATAAATCTTATCCTCAAACTACATTTAAATCAATTTTTTGAAGTAACACTCACCTTTTTCATAAAACTAACATATATTTTTTTTCAGGAATCCGCTCTCCAGAAACCTGAAACAAATCTTGAAAAAACTTGTTTAAGGCATCCATTCTCCCTAATCCTAAAAGAAAATTTTAATTAACTTCTTGAAATACTAAAAATAAATCTTATCCTCAAACTACTTTTAAATCAATTTTTTGAAGTAACACTCTCACCTTTTTCATAAAACTAACATATAATTTTTTTTCAGGAATCCGCTCTCCAGAAACCTGAAATAAATCTTGAAAAAACTTGTTTAAGGCATCCATTCTCCCTAATCCTAAAAGAACATTTTAATTAACTTCTTGAAATACTAAAATAAATCTTATCCTCAAACTACATTTAAATCAATTTTTTGAAGTAACACTCTCACCTTTTTCATAAAACTAACATATATTTTTTTTCAGGAATCCACTCTCCAGAAACCTTAAACTAATCTTAAAAAACTTCTTTCAGGCATCCAATCTTCCTAATCCTAAACGAAAATTTTAATTAACTTGTTGAAATTATTCAATCACATTTATCCTCAAACTACTTTTAAATCAATTTTTTCAAGTAACACTCTCACCTTTTTCATAGAACAAACATATTTTTTTTTCAGGAATCCACTCTCCAGAAACCTGAAACAAATCTTGAAAAAACTTGTTTAAGGCATCCATTCTCCCTAATCCTAAAAGAAAATGTTAATTAACTGCTTGAAATACTAAAAAAAATCTTATCCTCAAACTACATTTAAATCAATTTTTTGAAGTAACACTCTCACCTTTTTCATAAAATTAACATATATTTTTTTTCAGGAATCCACTCTCCACAAACCTAAAACTAATCTTAAAAAACTTATTTCAAGCATTCCAATCTTCCTAATACTAAACGAAAATTTTAATTAACTTGTTGAAATATTTCAATCACATTTATCCTCAAACCACGTTTAAATCAATTTTTTGAAGTAACACTCTCACCTTTTTCATAGAACAAACATATTTTTTTTTCAGGAATCCTCTCTCCAGAAACCTGAAACAAATCTTGAAAAAACTTGTTAAAGGCATCCATTCTCCCTAATCCTAAAAGAACATTTTAATTAACTTTTTGAAATACTAAAAAAAATCTTATCCTCAAACTACATTTAAATCAATTTTTTGAAGTAACACTCTCACCTTTTTCATAAAACTAACATATATTTTTTTCAGGAATCCACTCTCCAGAAACCTAAAACTAATCTTAAAAAACTTATTTCAAGCATTCCAATCTTCCTAATCCTAAACGAAAATTTTAATTAACTTGTTGAAATAATTCAATCACATTTATCCTCAAACTACGTTTAAATCAATTTTTTGAAGTAACACTCTCACCTTTTTCATAGAACAAACATATTTTTTTTTCAGGAATCCACTCTCCATAAACTTGAAACAAATCTTGAAAAAACTTGTTTAAGGCATCCATTCTCCCTAATCCTAAAAGAACATTTTAATTAACTTCTTGAAATACTAAAATAAATCTTATCCTCAAACTACATTTAAATCAATTTTTTGAAGTAACACTCTCACCTTTTTCATTAAACTAAGATATATTTTTTTTCAGGAATCCACTCTCCAGAAACCTAAAACTAATCTAAAAAAACTTCTTTCAGGCATCCAATCTTCCTAATCCTAAACGAAAATTTTAATTAACTTGTTGAAATAATTCAATCACATTTATCCTCAAACTACTTTTAAATCAATTTTTTGAAGTAACACTCTCACCTTTTTCATAGAACAAACTTATTTTTTTTTCAGGAATCCACTCTCCATAAACCTGAAACTAATCTTGAAAAAACTTGTGTAAGGCATCCATTCTCCCTAATCCTAAAAGAAAATTTTAATTAACTTGTTGAAATAATGCAATCAACCTTATTCTCAAACTACATTTAAATCAATTTTTTGAAGTAACACACTCACCTTTTTCATAAAATGAACATATTTTGTTTTCACGAATCCACTCTCCAGAAACCTAAAACAAATCTTGAAAAAACTTGTTTAAGGCATCCATTCTCCCTAATCCTAAAAGAAAATGTTAATTAACTTCTTGAAATACTAAAAAAATCTAATCCTCAAACTAGTTTAAATCAATTTTTTGAAGTAACACTCTCACCTTTTTCATAAAACTAACATATATTTTTTTTCAGGAATCCACTCTCCAGAAACCTAAAACTAATCTTAAAAATCTTATTTCAAGCATTCCAATCTTCCTAATCCTAAACGAAAATTTTAATTAACTTGTTGAAATAATTCAATCACATTTATCCTCAAACTACGTTTAAATCAATTTTTTGAAGTAACACTCTCACCTTTTTCATAGAACAAACATATTTTTTTTTCAGGAATCCACTCTCCATAAACTTGAAACAAATCTTGAAAAAACTTGTTTAAGGCATCCATTCTCCCTAATCCTAAAAGAACATTTTAATTAACTTCTTGAAATACTAAAATAAATCTTATCCTCAAACTACATTTAAATCAATTTTTTGAAGTAACACTCTCACCTTTTTCATTAAACTAAGATATATTTTTTTTCAGGAATCCACTCTCCAGAAACCTAAAACTAATCTAAAAAAACTTCTTTCAGGCATCCAATCTTCCTAATCCTAAACAAAAATTTTAATTAACTTGTTGAAATAATTCAATCACATTTATCCTCAAACTACTTTTAAATCAATTTTTTGAAGTAACACTCTCACCTTTTTCATAGAACAAACTTATTTTTTTTTCAGGAATCCACTCTCCATAAACCTGAAACTAATCTTGAAAAAACTTGTGTAAGGCATCCATTCTCCCTAATCCTAAAAGAAAATTTTAATTAACTTGTTGAAATAATGCAATCAACCTTATTCTCAAACTACATTTAAATCAATTTTTTGAAGTAACACACTCACCTTTTTCATAAAATGAACATATTTTGTTTTCACGAATCCACTCTCCAGAAACCTAAAACAAATCTTGAAAAAACTTGTTTAAGGCATCCATTCTCCCTAATCCTAAAAGAAAATGTTAATTAACTTCTTGAAATACTAAAAAAATCTAATCCTCAAACTAGTTTAAATCAATTTTTTGAAGTAACACTCTCACCTTTTTCATAAAACTAACATATATTTTTTTTCAGGAATCCACTCTCCAGAAACCTAAAACTAATCTTAAAAATCTTATTTCAAGCATTCCAATCTTCCTAATCCTAAACGAAAATTTTAATTAACTTGTTGAAATAATTCAATCACATTTATCCTCAAACTACGTTTAAATCAATTTTTTGAAGTAACACTCTCACCTTTTTCATAAAACTAACATATATTTTTTTTCAGGAATCCGCTCTCCAGAAACCTGAAACAAATCTTGAAAATACTTGTTTAAGGCATCCATTCTCCCTAATCCTAAAAGAAAATTTTAATTAACTTCTTGAAATACTAAAAATAAATCTTATCCTCAAACTACTTTTAAATCAATTTTTTGAAGTAACACTCTCACCTTTTTCATAAAACTAACATATAATTTTTTTTCAGGAATCCGCTCTCCAGAAACCTGAAATAAATCTTGAAAAAACTTGTTTAAGGCATCCATTCTCCCTAATCCTAAAAGAACATTTTAATTAACTTCTTGAAATACTAAAATAAATCTTATCCTCAAACTACATTTAAATCAATTTTTTGAAGTAACACTCTCACCTTTTTCATAAAACTAACATATATTTTTTTTCAGGAATCCACTCTCCAGAAACCTTAAACTAATCTTAAAAAACTTCTTTCAGGCATCCAATCTTCCTAATCCTAAACGAAAATTTTAATTAACTTGTTGAAATAATTCAATCACATTTATCCTCAAACTACTTTTAAATCAATTTTTTCAAGTAACACTCTCACCTTTTTCATAGAACAAACATATTTTTTTTTCAGGAATCCACTCTCCAGAAACCTGAAACAAATCTTGAAAAAACTTGTTTAAGGCATCCATTCTCCCTAATCCTAAAAGAAAATGTTAATTAACTGCTTGAAATACTAAAAAAAATCTTATCCTCAAACTACATTTAAATCAATTTTTTGAAGTAACACTCTCACCTTTTTCATAAAATTAACATATATTTTTTTTCAGGAATCCACTCTCCACAAACCTAAAACTAATCTTAAAAAACTTATTTCAAGCATTCCAATCTTCCTAATACTAAACGAAAATTTTAATTAACTTGTTGAAATATTTCAATCACATTTATCCTCAAACTACGTTTAAATCAATTTTTTGAAGTAACACTCTCACCTTTTTCATAGAACAAACATATTTTTTTTTCAGGAATCCTCTCTCCAGAAACCTGAAACAAATCTTGAAAAAACTTGTTAAAGGCATCCATTCTCCCTAATCCTAAAAGAACATTTTAATTAACTTTTTGAAATACTAAAAAAAATCTTATCCTCAAACTACATTTAAATCAATTTTTTGAAGTAACACTCTCACCTTTTTCATAAAACTAACATATATTTTTTTCAGGAATCCACTCTCCAGAAACCTAAAACTAATCTTAAAAAACTTATTTCAAGCATTCCAATCTTCCTAATCCTAAACGAAAATTTTAATTAACTTGTTGAAATAATTCAATCACATTTATCCTCAAACTACGTTTAAATCAATTTTTTGAAGTAACACTCTCACCTTTTTCATAGAACAAACATATTTTTTTTTCAGGAATCCACTCTCCATAAACTTGAAACAAATCTTGAAAAAACTTGTTTAAGGCATCCATTCTCCCTAATCCTAAAAGAACATTTTAATTAACTTCTTGAAATACTAAAATAAATCTTATCCTCAAACTACATTTAAATCAATTTTTTGAAGTAACACTCTCACCTTTTTCATTAAACTAAGATATATTTTTTTTCTGGAATCCACTCTCCAGAAACCTAAAACTAATCTAAAAAAACTTCTTTCAGGCATCCAATCTTCCTAATCCTAAACGAAAATTTTAATTAACTTGTTGAAATAATTCAATCACATTTATCCTCAAACTACTTTTAAATCAATTTTTTGAAGTAACACTCTCACCTTTTTCATAGAACAAACTTATTTTTTTTTCAGGAATCCACTCTCCATAAACCTGAAACTAATCTTGAAAAAACTTGTGTAAGGCATCCATTCTCCCTAATCCTAAAAGAAAATTTTAATTAACTTGTTGAAATAATGCAATCAACCTTATTCTCAAACTACATTTAAATCAATTTTTTGAAGTAACACACTCACCTTTTTCATAAAATGAACATATTTTGTTTTCACGAATCCACTCTCCAGAAACCTAAAACAAATCTTGAAAAAACTTGTTTAAGGCATCCATTCTCCCTAATCCTAAAAGAAAATGTTAATTAACTTCTTGAAATACTAAAAAAATCTAATCCTCAAACTAGTTTAAATCAATTTTTTGAAGTAACACTCTCACCTTTTTCATAAAACTAACATATATTTTTTTTCAGGAATCCACTCTCCAGAAACCTAAAACTAATCTTAAAAATCTTATTTCAAGCATTCCAATCTTCCTAATCCTAAACGAAAATTTTAATTAACTTGTTGAAATAATTCAATCACATTTATCCTCAAACTACGTTTAAATCAATTTTTTGAAGTAACACTCTCACCTTTTTCATAAAACTAACATATATTTTTTTTCAGGAATCCGCTCTCCAGAAACCTGAAACAAATCTTGAAAAAACTTGTTTAAGGCATCCATTCTCCCTAATCCTAAAAGAAAATTTTAATTAACTTCTTGAAATACTAAAAAAAATCTTATCCTCAAACTACATTTAAATCAATTTTTTGAAGTAACACTCTCACCTTTTTCATAAAACTAAGATATATTTTTTTTCAGGAATCCACTCTCCAGAAACCTAAAACTAATCTTAAAAAACTTCTTTCAGGCATCCAATCTTCCTAATCCTAAACGAAAATGTTAATTAACTTGTTGAAATAATTCAATCACATTTATCCTCAAACTACTTTTAAATCAATTTTTTCAAGTAACACTCTCACCTTTTTCATAGAACAAACATATTTTTTTTTCAGGAATCCACTCTCCAGAAACCTGAAACAAATCTTGAAAAAACTTGTTTAAGGCATCCATTCTCCCTAATCCTAATAGAAAATTTTAATTAACTTCTTGAAATACTAAAATAAATCTTATCCTCAAACTACATTTAAATCAATTTTTTGAAGTAACACTCTCACCTTTTTCATAAAACTAACATATATTTTTTTCAGGAATTCGCTCTCCAGAAACCTGAAACAAATCTTGAAAAAACTTGTTTAAGGCATCCATTCTCCCTAATCCTAAAAGAAAATTTGAATTAACTTCTTGAAATACTAAAATAAATCTTATCCTCAAACTATATTTAAATCAATTTTTTGAAGTAACACTCTCACCTTTTTCATAAAACTAAGATATATTTTTTTTCAGGAATCCACTCTCCAGAAACCTAAAACTAATCTTAAAAAACTTCTTTCAGGCATCCAATCTTCCTAATCCTAAACGAACATTTTAATTAACTTGTTGAAATAATTCAATCACATTTATCCTCAAACTACTTTTAAATCAATTTTTTCAAGTAACACTCTCACCTTTTTCATAGAACAAACATATTTTTTTTTCAGGAATCCACTCTCCAGAAACCTGAAACAAATCTTGAAAAAACCTGTTTAAGGCATCCGTTCTCCCTAATCCTAATAGAACATTTTAATTAACTTCTTGAAATACTAAAATAAATCTTATCCTCAAACTACATTTAAATCAATTTTTTGAAGTAACACTCTCACCTTTTTCATAAAACTAACATATATTTTTTTCAGGAATCCGCTCTCCAGAAACCTGAAACAAATCTTGAAAAAACTTGTTTAAGGCATCCCTTCTCCCTAATCCTAAAAGAAAATTTGAATTAACTTCTTGAAATACTAAAATAAATCTTATCCTCAAACTACATTTAAATCAATTTTTTGAAGTAACACTCTCACCTTTTTCATAAAACTAACATATATTTTTTTTCAGGAATCCGCTCTCCAGAAACCTGAAACAAATCTTGAAAAAACTTGTTTAAGGCATCCATTCTCCCTAATCCTAAAAGAAAATTTTAATTAACTTCTTGAAATACTAAAAATAAATCTTATCCTCAAACTACTTTTAAATCAATTTTTTGAAGTAACACTCTCACCTTTTTCATAAAACTAACATATAGGTTTTTTTCAGGAATCCGCTCTCCAGAAACCTGAAACAAATCTTGAAAAAACTTGTTTAAGGCATCCATTCTCCCTAATCCTAAAAGAAAATTTTAATTAACTTCTTGAAATACTAAAATAAATCTTATCCTCAAACTACATTTAAATCAATTTTTTGAAGTAACACTCTCACCTTTTTCATAAAACTAACATATATTTTTTTTCAGGAATCCACTCTCCAGAAACCTAAAACTAATCTTAAAAAACTTCTTTCAGGCATCCAATCTTCCTAATCCTAAACGAAAATTTTAATTAACTTGTTGAAATTATTCAATCACATTTATCCTCAAACTACTTTTAAATCAATTTTTTCAAGTAACACTCTCACCTTTTTCATAGAACAAACATATTTTTTTTTCAGGAATCCACTCTCCAGAAACCTGAAACAAATCTTGAAAAAACTTGTTTAAGGCATCCATTCTCCCTAATCCTAAAAGAAAATGTTAATTAACTGCTTGAAATACTAAAAAAAATCTTATCCTCAAACTACATTTAAATCAATTTTTTGAAGTAACACTCTCACCTTTTTCATAAAACTAACATATATTTTTTTTCAGGAATCCACTCTCCACAAACCTAAAACTAATCTTAAAAAACTTATTTCAAGCATTCCAATCTTCCTAATACTAAAAGAACATTTTAATTAACTTGTTGAAATATTTCAATCACATTTATCCTCAAACTACGTTTAAATCAATTTTTTGAAGTAACACTCTCACCTTTTTCATAGAACAAACATATGTTTTTTTTCAGGAATCCTCTCTCCAGAAACCTGAAACAAATCTTGAAAAAACTTGTTAAAGGCATCCATTCTCCCTAATCCTAAAAGAACATTTTAATTAACTTTTTGAAATACTAAAAAAAATCTTATCCTCAAACTACATTTAAATCAATTTTTTGAAGTAACACTCTCACCTTTTTCATAAAACTAACATATATTTTTTTCAGGAATCCACTCTCCAGAAACCTAAAACTAATCTTAAAAAACTTATTTCAAGCATTCCAATCTTCCTAATCCTAAACGAAAATTTTAATTAACTTGTTGAAATAATTCAATCACATTTATCCTCAAACTACGTTTAAATCAATTTTTTGAAGTAACACTCTCACCTTTTTCATAGAACAAACATATTTTTTTTTCAGGAATCCACTCTCCATAAACTTGAAACAAATCTTGAAAAAACTTGTTTAAGGCATCCATTCTCCCTAATCCTAAAAGAAAATTTTAATTAACTTCTTGAAATACTAAAATAAATCTTATCCTCAAACTACATTTAAATCAATTTTTTGAAGTAACACTCTCACCTTTTTCATAAAACTAAGATATATTTTTTTTCAGGAATCCACTCTCCAGAAACCTAAAACTAATCTTAAAAAACTTCTTTCAGGCATCCAATCTTCCTAATCCTAAACGAAAATTTTAATTAACTTGTTGAAATAATTCAATCACATTTATCCTCAAACTACTTATAAATCAATTTTTTGAAGTAACACTCTCACCTTTTTCATAAAACTAACATATATTTTTTTTCAGGAATCCGCTCTCCAGAAACCTGAAACAAATCTTGAAAAAACTTGTTTAAGGCATCCATTCTCCCTAATCCTAAAAGAAAATTTGAATTAACTTCTTGAAATACTAAAATAAATCTTATCCTCAAACTACATTTAAATCAATTTTTTGAAGTAACACTCTCACCTTTTTCATAAAACTAAGATATATTTTTTTTCAGGAATCCACTCTCCAGAAACCTAAAACTAATCTTAAAAAACTTCTTTCAGGCATCCAATCTTCCTAATCCTAAACGAAAATTTTAATTAACTTGTTGAAATAATTCAATCACATTTATCCTCAAACTACTTTTAAATCAATTTTTTCAAGTAACACTCTCACCTTTTTCATAGAACAAACATATTTTTTTTTCAGGAATCCACTCTCCAGAAACCTGAATTAAATCTTGAAAAAACCTGTTTAAGGCATCCATTCTCCCTAATCCTAATAGAACATTTTAATTAACTTCTTGAAATACTAAAATAAATCTTATCCTCAAACTACATTTAAATCAATTTTTTGAAGTAACACTCTCACCTTTTTCATAAAACTAACATATATTTTTTTCAGGAATTCGCTCTCCAGAAACCTGAAACAAATCTTGAAAAAACTTGTTAAAGGCATCCATTCTCCCTAATCCTAAAAGAACATTTTAATTAACTTTTTGAAATACTAAAAAAAATCTTATCCTCAAACTACATTTAAATCAATTTTTTGAAGTAACACTCTCACCTTTTTCATAAAACTAACATATATTTTTTTCAGGAATCCACTCTCCAGAAACCTAAAACTAATCTTAAAAAACTTATTTCAAGCATTCCAATCTTCCTAATCCTAAACGAAAATTTTAATTAACTTGTTGAAATAATTCAATCACATTTATCCTCAAACTACGTTTAAATCAATTTTTTGAAGTAACACTCTCACCTTTTTCATAGAACAAACATATTTTTTTTTCAGGAATCCACTCTCCATAAACTTGAAACAAATCTTGAAAAAACTTGTTTAAGGCATCCATTCTCCCTAATCCTAAAAGAAAATTTTAATTAACTTCTTGAAATACTAAAATAAATCTTATCCTCAAACTACATTTAAATCAATTTTTTGAAGTAACACTCTCACCTTTTTCATAAAACTAAGATATATTTTTTTTCAGGAATCCACTCTCCAGAAACCTAAAACTAATCTTAAAAAACTTCTTTCAGGCATCCAATCTTCCTAATCCTAAACGAAAATTTTAATTAACTTGTTGAAATAATTCAATCACATTTATCCTCAAACTACTTATAAATCAATTTTTTGAAGTAACACTCTCACCTTTTTCATAAAACTAACATATATTTTTTTTCAGGAATCCGCTCTCCAGAAACCTGAAACAAATCTTGAAAAAACTTGTTTAAGGCATCCATTCTCCCTAATCCTAAAAGAAAATTTGAATTAACTTCTTGAAATACTAAAATAAATCTTATCCTCAAACTACATTTAAATCAATTTTTTGAAGTAACACTCTCACCTTTTTCATAAAACTAAGATATATTTTTTTTCAGGAATCCACTCTCCAGAAACCTAAAACTAATCTTAAAAAACTTCTTTCAGGCATCCAATCTTCCTTATCCTAAACGAAAATTTTAATTAACTTGTTGAAATAATTCAATCACATTTATCCTCAAACTACTTTTAAATCAATTTTTTCAAGTAACACTCTCACCTTTTTCATAGAACAAACATATTTTTTTTTCAGGAATCCACTCTCCAGAAACCTGAAACAAATCTTGAAAAAACCTGTTTAAGGCATCCATTCTCCCTAATCCTAATAGAACATTTTAATTAACTTCTTGAAATACTAAAATAAATCTTATCCTCAAACTACATTTAAATCAATTTTTTGAAGTAACACTCTCACCTTTTTCATAAAACTAAGATATATTTTTTTCCAGGAATCCACTCTCCAGAAACCTAAAACTAATCTTAAAAAGCTTCTTTCAGGCATCCAATCTTCCTAATCCTAAACGAAAATTTTAATTAACTTGTTGAAATAATTCAATCACATTTATCCTCAAACTACATTTAAATCAATTTTTTCAAGTAACACTCTCACCTTTTTCATAGAACAAACATATTTTTTTTTCAGGAATCCACTCTCCAGAAACCTGAAACAAATCTTGAAAAAACTTGTTTAAGGCATCCATTCTCCCTAATCCTAAAAGAAAATTTTAATTAACTTCTTGAAATACTAAAATAAATCTTATCCTCAAACTACATTAAAATCAATTTTTTGAAGTAACACTCTCACCTTCTTCATAAAACTAACATATATTTTTTTTCAGGAATCCGCTCTCCAGAAACCTGAAACAAATCTTGAAAAAACTTGTTTAAGGCATCCATTCTCCCTAATCCTAAAAGAAAATTTTAATTAACTTCTTGAAATACTAAAAATAAATCTTATCCTCAAACTACTTTTAAATCAATTTTTTGAAGTAACACTCTCACCTTTTTCATAAAACTAACATAGTTTTTTTTCAGGAATCCGCTCTCCAGAAACCTGAAACAAATCTTGAAAAAACTTGTTTAAGGCATCCATTCTCCCTAATCCTAAAAGAAAATTTTAATTAACTTCTTGAAATACTAAAATAAATCTTATCCTCAAACTACATTTAAATAAATTTTTTGAAGTAACACTCTCACCTTTTTCATAAAACTAACATATATTTTTTTTCAGGAATCCACTCTCCAGAAACCTAAAACTAATCTTAAAAAACTTCTTTCAGGCACCCAATCTTCCTAATCCTAAACGAAAATTTTAATTAACTTGTTGAAATTATTCAATCACATTTATCCTCAAACTACTTTTAAATCAATTTTTTCAAGTAACACTCTCACCTTTTTCATAGAACAAACATATTTTTTTTTCAGGAATCCACTCTCCAGAAACCTGAAACAAATCTTGAAAAAACTTGTTTAAGGCATCCATTCTCCCTAATCCTAAAAGAAAATGTTAATTAACTGCTTGAAATACTAAAAAAAATCTTATCCTCAAACTACATTTAAATCAATTTTTTGAAGTAACACTCTCACCTTTTTCATAAAACTAACATATATTTTTTTTCAGGAATCCACTCTCCACAAACCTAAAACTAATCTTAAAAAACTTATTTCAAGCATTCCAATCTTCCTAATACTAAACGAAAATTTTAATTAACTTGTTGAAATATTTCAATCACATTTATCCTCAAACTACGTTTAAATCAATTTTTTGAAGTAACACTCTCACCTTTTTCATAGAACAAACATATTTTTTTTTCAGGAATCCTCTCTCCAGAAACCTGAAACAAATCTTGAAAAAGCTTGTTAAAGGCATCCATTCTCCCTAATCCTAAAAGAATGATTTTAATTAACTTTTTGAAATACTAAAAAAAATCTTATCCTCAAACTACATTTAAATCAATTTTTTGAAGTAACACTCTCACCTTTTTCATAAAACTAAGATATATTTTTTTCAGGAATCCACTCTCCAGAAACCTAAAACTAATCTTAAAAAACTTCTTTCAGGCATCCAATCTTCCTAATCCTAAACAAAAATTTTAATTAACTTGTTGAAATAATTCAATCACATTTATCCTCAAACTACTTTTAAATCAATTTTTTCAAGTAACACTCTCACCTTTTTCATAGAACAAACATATTTTTTTTTCAGGAATCCACTCTCCAGAAACCTGAAACAAATCTTGAAAAAACTTGTTTAAGGCATCCATTCTCCCTAATCCTAATAGAAAATTTTAATTAACTTCTTGAAATACTAAAATAAATCTTATCCTCAAACTACATTTAAATCAATTTTTTGAAGTAACACTCACCTTTTTCATAAAACTAACATATATTTTTTTTCAGGAATCCGCTCTCCAGAAACCTGAAACAAATCTTGAAAAAACTTGTTTAAGGCATCCATTCTCCCTAATCCTAAAAGAAAATTTGAATTAACTTCTTGAAATACTAAAATAAATCTTATCCTCAAACTACATTTAAATCAATTTTTTGAAGTAACACTCTCACCTTTTTCATAAAACTAAGATATATTTTTTTTCAGGAATCCACTCTCCAGAAACCTAAAACGAATCTTAAAAAACTTCTTTCAGGCATCCAATCTTCCTAATCCTAAACGAAAATTTTAATTAACTTGTTGAAATAATTCAATCACATTTATCCTCAAACTACTTTTAAATCAATTTTTTCAAGTAACACTCTCACCTTTTTCATAGAACAAACATATTTTTTTTTCAGGAATCCACTCTCCAGAAACCTGAAACAAATCTTGAAAAAACTTGTTTAAGGCATCCATTCTCCCTAATCCTAATAGAAAATTTTAATTAACTTCTTGAAATACTAAAATAAATCTTATCCTAAAACTACATTTAAATCAATTTTTTGAAGTAACACTCACCTTTTTCATAAAACTAACATATATTTTTTTTCAGGAATCCGCTCTCCAGAAACCTGAAACAAATCTTGAAAAAACTTGTTTAAGGCATCCATTCTCCCTAATCCTAAAAGAACATTTTAATTAACTTCTTGAAATACTAAAATAAATCTTATCCTCAAATTACATTTAAATCAATTTTTTGAAGTAACACTCTCACCTTTTTCATAAAACTAACATATATTTTTTTTCAGGAATCCGCTCTCCAGAAACCTGAAACAAATCTTGAAAAAACTTGTTTAAGGCATCCATTCTCCCTAATCCTAAAAGAAAATTTTAATTAACTTCTTGAAATACTAAAAATAAATCTTATCCTCAAACTACTTTTAAATCAATTTTTTGAAGTAACACTCTCACCTTTTTCATAAAACTAACATATAATTTTTTTTCAGGAATCCGCTCTCCAGAAACCTGAAATAAATCTTGAAAAAACTTGTTTAAGGCATCCATTCTCCCTAATCCTAAAAGAACATTTTAATTAACTTCTTGAAATACTAAAATAAATCTTATCCTCAAACTACATTTAAATCAATTTTTTGAAGTAACACTCTCACCTTTTTCATAAAACTAACATATATTTTTTTTCAGGAATCCACTCTCCAGAAACCTTAAACTAATCTTAAAAAACTTCTTTCAGGCATCCAATCTTCCTAATCCTAAACGAAAATTTTAATTAACTTGTTGAAATTATTCAATCACATTTATCCTCAAACTACTTTTAAATCAATTTTTTCAAGTAACACTCTCACCTTTTTCATAGAACAAACATATTTTTTTTTCAGGAATCCACTCTCCAGAAACCTGAAACAAATCTTGAAAAAACTTGTTTAAGGCATCCATTCTCCCTAATCCTAAAAGAAAATGTTAATTAACTGCTTGAAATACTAAAAAAAATCTTATCCTCAAACTACATTTAAATCAATTTTTTGAAGTAACACTCTCACCTTTTTCATAAAATTAACATATATTTTTTTTCAGGAATCCACTCTCCACAAACCTAAAACTAATCTTAAAAAACTTATTTCAAGCATTCCAATCTTCCTAATACTAAACGAAAATTTTAATTAACTTGTTGAAATATTTCAATCACATTTATCCTCAAACTACGTTTAAATCAATTTTTTGAAGTAACACTCTCACCTTTTTCATAGAACAAACATATTTTTTTTTCAGGAATCCTCTCTCCAGAAACCTGAAACAAATCTTGAAAAAACTTGTTAAAGGCATCCATTCTCCCTAATCCTAAAAGAACATTTTAATTAACTTTTTGAAATACTAAAAAAAATCTTATCCTCAAACTACATTTAAATCAATTTTTTGAAGTAACACTCTCACCTTTTTCATAAAACTAACATATATTTTTTTCAGGAATCCACTCTCCAGAAACCTAAAACTAATCTTAAAAAACTTATTTCAAGCATTCCAATCTTCCTAATCCTAAACGAAAATTTTAATTAACTTGTTGAAATAATTCAATCACATTTATCCTCAAACTACGTTTAAATCAATTTTTTGAAGTAACACTCTCACCTTTTTCATAGAACAAACATATTTTTTTTTCAGGAATCCACTCTCCATAAACTTGAAACAAATCTTGAAAAAACTTGTTTAAGGCATCCATTCTCCCTAATCCTAAAAGAACATTTTAATTAACTTCTTGAAATACTAAAATAAATCTTATCCCCAAACTACATTTAAATCAATTTTTTGAAGTAACACTCTCACCTTTTTCATTAAACTAAGATATATTTTTTTTCAGGAATCCACTCTCCAGAAACCTAAAACTAATCTAAAAAAACTTCTTTCAGGCATCCAATCTTCCTAATCCTAAACGAAAATTTTAATTAACTTGTTGAAATAATTCAATCACATTTATCCTCAAACTACTTTTAAATCAATTTTTTCAAGTAACACTCTCACCTTTTTCATAGAACAAACATATTTTTTTTTCAGGAATCCACTCTCCAGAAACCTGAAACAAATCTTGAAAAAACCTGTTTAAGGCATCCATTCTCCCTAATCCTAATAGAACATTTTAATTAACTTCTTGAAATACTAAAATAAATCTTATCCTCAAACTACATTTAAATCAATTTTTTGAAGTAACACTCTCACCTTTTTCATAAAACTAAGATATATTTTTTTCCAGGAATCCACTCTCCAGAAACCTAAAACTAATCTTAAAAAGCTTCTTTCAGGCATCCAATCTTCCTAATCCTAAACGAAAATTTTAATTAACTTGTTGAAATAATTCAATCACATTTATCCTCAAACTACATTTAAATCAATTTTTTCAAGTAACACTCTCACCTTTTTCATAGAACAAACATATTTTTTTTTCAGGAATCCACTCTCCAGAAACCTGAAACAAATCTTGAAAAAACTTGTTTAAGGCATCCATTCTCCCTAATCCTAAAAGAAAATTTTAATTAACTTCTTGAAATACTAAAATAAATCTTATCCTCAAACTACATTAAAATCAATTTTTTGAAGTAACACTCTCACCTTCTTCATAAAACTAACATATATTTTTTTTCAGGAATCCGCTCTCCAGAAACCTGAAACAAATCTTGAAAAAACTTGTTTAAGGCATCCATTCTCCCTAATCCTAAAAGAAAATTTTAATTAACTTCTTGAAATACTAAAAATAAATCTTATCCTCAAACTACTTTTAAATCAATTTTTTGAAGTAACACTCTCACCTTTTTCATAAAACTAACATAGTTTTTTTTCAGGAATCCGCTCTCCAGAAACCTGAAACAAATCTTGAAAAAACTTGTTTAAGGCATCCATTCTCCCTAATCCTAAAAGAAAATTTTAATTAACTTCTTGAAATACTAAAATAAATCTTATTCTCAAACTACATTTAAATAAATTTTTTGAAGTAACACTCTCACCTTTTTCATAAAACTAACATATATTTTTTTTCAGGAATCCACTCTCCAGAAACCTAAAACTAATCTTAAAAAACTTCTTTCAGGCACCCAATCTTCCTAATCCTAAACGAAAATTTTAATTAACTTGTTGAAATTATTCAATCACATTTATCCTCAAACTACTTTTAAATCAATTTTTTCAAGTAACACTCTCACCTTTTTCATAGAACAAACATATTTTTTTTTCAGGAATCCACTCTCCAGAAACCTGAAACAAATCTTGAAAAAACTTGTTTAAGGCATCCATTCTCCCTAATCCTAAAAGAAAATGTTAATTAACTGCTTGAAATACTAAAAAAAATCTTATCCTCAAACTACATTTAAATCAATTTTTTGAAGTAACACTCTCACCTTTTTCATAAAACTAACATATATTTTTTTTCAGGAATCCACTCTCCACAAACCTAAAACTAATCTTAAAAAACTTATTTCAAGCATTCCAATCTTCCTAATACTAAACGAAAATTTTAATTAACTTGTTGAAATATTTCAATCACATTTATCCTCAAACTACGTTTAAATCAATTTTTTGAAGTAACACTCTCACCTTTTTCATAGAACAAACATATTTTTTTTTCAGGAATCCTCTCTCCAGAAACCTGAAACAAATCTTGAAAAAGCTTGTTAAAGGCATCCATTCTCCCTAATCCTAAAAGAATGATTTTAATTAACTTTTTGAAATACTAAAAAAAATCTTATCCTCAAACTACATTTAAATCAATTTTTTGAAGTAACACTCTCACCTTTTTCATAAAACTAACATATATTTTTTTCAGGAATCCACTCTCCAGAAACCTAAAACTAATCTTAAAAAACTTATTTCAAGCATTCCAATCTTCCTAATCCTAAACGAAAATTTTAATTAACTTGTTGAAATAATTCAATCACATTTATCCTCAAACTACGTTTAAATCAATTTTTTGAAGTAACACTCTCACCTTTTTCTTAGAACAAACATATTTTTTTTTCAGGAATCCACTCTCCATAAACTTGAAACAAATCTTGAAAAAACTTGTTTAAGGCATCCATTCTCCCTAATCCTAAAAGAAAATTTTAATTAACTTCTTGAAATACTAAAATAAATCTTATCCTCAAACTACATTTAAATCAATTTTTTGAAGTAACACTCTCACCTTTTTCATAAAACTAAGATATATTTTTTTTCAGGAATCCACTCTCCAGAAACCTAAAACTAATCTTAAAAAACTTCTTTCAGGCATCCAATCTTCCTAATCCTAAACGAAAATTTTAATTAACTTGTTGAAATAATTCAATCACATTTATCCTCAAACTACTTTTAAATCAATTTTTTCAAGTAACACTCTCACCTTTTTCATAGAACAAACATATTTTTTTTTCAGGAATCCACTCTCCAGAAACCTGAAACAAATCTTGAAAAAACTTGTTTAAGGCATCCATTCTCCCTAATCCTAATAGAAAATTTTAATTAACTTCTTGAAATACTAAAATAAATCTTATCCTCAAACTACATTTAAATCAATTTTTTGAAGTAACACTCACCTTTTTCATAAAACTAACATATATTTTTTTTCAGGAATCCGCTCTCCAGAAACCTGAAACAAATCTTGAAAAAACTTGTTTAAGGCATCCATTCTCCCTAATCCTAAAAGAAAATTTGAATTAACTTCTTGAAATACTAAAATAAATCTTATCCTCAAACTACATTTAAATCAATTTTTTGAAGTAACACTCTCACCTTTTTCATAAAACTAAGATATATTTTTTTTCAGGAATCCACTCTCCAGAAACCTAAAACGAATCTTAAAAAACTTCTTTCAGGCATCCAATCTTCCTAATCCTAAACGAAAATTTTAATTAACTTGTTGAAATAATTCAATCACATTTATCCTCAAACTACTTTTAAATCAATTTTTTCAAGTAACACTCTCACCTTTTTCATAGAACAAACATATTTTTTTTTCAGGAATCCACTCTCCAGAAACCTGAAACAAATCTTGAAAAAACTTGTTTAAGGCATCCATTCTCCCTAATCCTAATAGAAAATTTTAATTAACTTCTTGAAATACTAAAATAAATCTTATCCTAAAACTACATTTAAATCAATTTTTTGAAGTAACACTCACCTTTTTCATAAAACTAACATATATTTTTTTTCAGGAATCCGCTCTCCAGAAACCTGAAACAAATCTTGAAAAAACTTGTTTAAGGCATCCATTCTCCCTAATCCTAAAAGAACATTTTAATTAACTTCTTGAAATACTAAAATAAATCTTATCCTCAAATTACATTTAAATCAATTTTTTGAAGTAACACTCTCACCTTTTTCATAAAACTAACATATATTTTTTTTCAGGAATCCGCTCTCCAGAAACCTGAAACAAATCTTGAAAAAACTTGTTTAAGGCATCCATTCTCCCTAATCCTAAAAGAAAATTTTAATTAACTTCTTGAAATACTAAAAATAAATCTTATCCTCAAACTACTTTTAAATCAATTTTTTGAAGTAACACTCTCACCTTTTTCATAAAACTAACATATAATTTTTTTTCAGGAATCCGCTCTCCAGAAACCTGAAATAAATCTTGAAAAAACTTGTTTAAGGCATCCATTCTCCCTAATCCTAAAAGAACATTTTAATTAACTTCTTGAAATACTAAAATAAATCTTATCCTCAAACTACATTTAAATCAATTTTTTGAAGTAACACTCTCACCTTTTTCATAAAACTAACATATATTTTTTTTCAGGAATCCACTCTCCAGAAACCTAAAACTAATCTTAAAAAACTTCTTTCAGGCATCCAATCTTCCTAATCCTAAACGAAAATTTTAATTAACTTGTTGAAATTATTCAATCACATTTATCCTCAAACTACTTTTAAATCAATTTTTTCAAGTAACACTCTCACCTTTTTCATAAAACTAACATATATTTTTTTCAGGAATCCACTCTCCAGAAACCTGAAACAAATCTTGAAAAAACTTGTTTAAGGCATCCATTCTCCCTAATCCTAAAAGAAAATGTTAATTAACTTCTTGAAATACTAAAAAAAATCTTATCCTCAAACTACATTTAAATCAATTGTTTGAAGTAACACTCTCACCTTTTTCATAAAACTAAGATATATTTTTTTTCAGGAATCCACTCTCCAGAAACCTAAAACTAATCTTAAAAAACTTCTTTCAGGCATCCAATCTTCCTAATCCTAAACGAAAATGTTAATTAACTTGTTGAAATAATTCAATCACATTTATCCTCAAACTACTTTTAAATCAATTTTTTCAAGTAACACTCTCACCTTTTTCATAGAACAAACATATTTTTTTTTCAGGAATCCACTCTCCAGAAACCTGAAACAAATCTTGAAAAAACTTGTTTAAGGCATCCATTCTCCCTAATCCTAATAGAAAATTTTAATTAACTTCTTGAAATACTAAAATAAATCTTATCCTCAAACTACATTTAAATCAATTTTTTGAAGTAACACTCTCACCTTTTTCATAAAACTAACATATATTTTTTTTAAGGAATTCGCTCTCCAGAAACCTGAAACAAATCTTGAAAAAACTTGTTTAAGGCATCCATTCTCCCTAATCCTAAAAGAAAATTTGAATTAACTTCTTGAAATACTAAAATAAATCTTATCCTCAAACTACATTTAAATCAATTTTATGAAGTAACACTCTCACCTTTTTCATAAAACTAAGATATATTTTTTTTCAGGAATCCACTCTCCAGAAACCTAAAACTAATCTTAAAAAACTTCTTTCAGGCATCCAATCTTCCTAATCCTAAACGAAAATTTTAATTAACTTGTTGAAATAATTCAATCACATTTATCCTCAAACTACTTTTAAATCAATTTTTTCAAGTAACACTCTCACCTTTTTCATAGAACAAACATATTTTTTTTTCAGGAATCCACTCTCCAGAAACCTGAAACAAATCTTGAAAAAACCTGTTTAAGGCATCCATTCTCCCTAATCCTAATAGAACATTTTAATTAACTTCTTGAAATACTAAAATTAATCTTATCCTCAAACTACATTTAAATCAATTTTTTGAAGTAACACTCTCACCTTTTTCATAAAACTAACATATATTTTTTTCAGGAATCCGCTCTCCAGAAACCTGAAACAAATCTTGAAAAAACTTGTTTAAGGCATCCCTTCTCCCTAATCCTAAAAGAAAATTTGAATTAACTTCTTGAAATACTAAAATAAATCTTATCCTCAAACTACATTTAAATCAATTTTTTGAAGTAACACTCTCACCTTTTTCATAAAACTAACATATATTTTTTTTCAGGAATCCGCTCTCCAGAAACCTGAAACAAATCTTGAAAAAACTTGTTTAAGGCATCCATTCTCCCTAATCCTAAAAGAAAATTTTAATTAACTTCTTGAAATACTAAAAATAAATCTTATCCTCAAACTACTTTTAAATCAATTTTTTGAAGTAACACTCTCACCTTTTTCATAAAACTAACATATAGTTTTTTTTCAGGAATCCGCTCTCCAGAAACCTGAAACAAATCTTGAAAAAACTTGTTTAAGGCATCCATTCTCCCTAATCCTAAAAGAAAATTTTAATTAACTTCTTGAAATACTAAAATAAATCTTATCCTCAAACTACATTTAAATCAATTTTTTGAAGTAACACTCTCACCTTTTTCATAAAACTAACATATATTTTTTTTCAGGAATCCACTCTCCAGAAACCTAAAACTATCTTAAAAAACTTCTTTCAGGCATCCAATCTTCCTAATCCTAAACGAAAATTTTAATTAACTTGTTGAAATTATTCAATCACATTTATCCTCAAACTACTTTTAAATCAATTTTTTCAAGTAACACTCTCACCTTTTTCATAGAACAAACATATTTTTTTTTCAGGAATCCACTCTCCAGAAACCTGAAACAAATCTTGAAAAAACTTGTTTAAGGCATCCATTCTCCCTAATCCTAAAAGAAAATGTTAATTAACTGCTTGAAATACTAAAAAAAATCTTATCCTCAAACTACATTTAAATCAATTTTTTGAAGTAACACTCTCACCTTTTTCATAAAACTAACATATATTTTTTTTCAGGAATCCACTCTCCACAAACCTAAAACTAATCTTAAAAAACTTATTTCAAGCATTCCAATCTTCCTAATACTAAACGAAAATTTTAATTAACTTGTTGAAATATTTCAATCACATTTATCCTCAAACTACGTTTAAATCAATTTTTTGAAGTAACACTCTCACCTTTTTCATAGAACAAACATATGTTTTTTTTCAGGAATCCTCTCTCCAGAAACCTGAAACAAATCTTGAAAAAACTTGTTAAAGGCATCCATTCTCCCTAATCCTAAAAGAACATTTTAATTAACTTTTTGAAATACTAAAAAAAATCTTATCCTCAAACTACATTTAAATCAATTTTTTGAAGTAACACTCTCACCTTTTTCATAAAACTAACATATATTTTTTTCAGGAATCCACTCTCCAGAAACCTAAAACTAATCTTAAAAAACTTATTTCAAGCATTCCAATCTTCCTAATCCTAAACGAAAATTTTAATTAACTTGTTGAAATAATTCAATCACATTTATCCTCAAACTACGTTTAAATCAATTTTTTGAAGTAACACTCTCACCTTTTTCATAGAACAAACATATTTTTTTTTCAGGAATCCACTCTCCATAAACTTGAAACAAATCTTGAAAAAACTTGTTTAAGGCATCCATTCTCCCTAATCCTAAAAGAAAATTTTAATTAACTTCTTGAAATACTAAAATAAATCTTATCCTCAAACTACATTTAAATCAATTTTTTGAAGTAACACTCTCACCTTTTTCATAAAACTAAGATATATTTTTTTTCAGGAATCCACTCTCCAGAAACCTAAAACTAATCTTAAAAAACTTCTTTCAGGCATCCAATCTTCCTAATCCTAAACGAAAATTTTAATTAACTTGTTGAAATAATTCAATCACATTTATCCTCAAACTACTTATAAATCAATTTTTTGAAGTAACACTCTCACCTTTTTCATAAAACTAACATATATTTTTTTTCAGGAATCCGCTCTCCAGAAACCTGAAACAAATCTTGAAAAAACTTGTTTAAGGCATCCATTCTCCCTAATCCTAAAAGAAAATTTGAATTAACTTCTTGAAATACTAAAATAAATCTTATCCTCAAACTACATTTAAATCAATTTTTTGAAGTAACACTCTCACCTTTTTCATAAAACTAAGATATATTTTTTTTCAGGAATCCACTCTCCAGAAACCTAAAACTAATCTTAAAAAACTTCTTTCAGGCATCCAATCTTCCTAATCCTAAACGAAAATTTTAATTAACTTGTTGAAATAATTCAATCACATTTATCCTCAAACTACTTTTAAATCAATTTTTTCAAGTAACACTCTCACCTTTTTCATAGAACAAACATATTTTTTTTTCAGGAATCCACTCTCCAGAAACCTGAAACAAATCTTGAAAAAACTTGTTTAAGGCATCCATTCTCCCTAATCCTAAAAGAAAATGTTAATTAACTGCTTGAAATACTAAAAAAAATCTTATCCTCAAACTACATTTAAATCAATTTTTTGAAGTAACACTCTCACCTTTTTCATAAAACTAACATATATTTTTTTTCAGGAATCCACTCTCCAGAAACCTAAAACTAATCTTAAAAAACTTCTTTCAGGCATCCAATCTTCCTAATCCTAAACGAAAATTTTAATTAACTTGTTGAAATTATTCAATCACATTTATCCTCAAACTACTTTTAAATCAATTTTTTCAAGTAACACTCTCACCTTTTTCATAGAACAAACATATTTTTTTTTCAGGAATCCACTCTCCAGAAACCTGAAACAAATCTTGAAAAAACTTGTTTAAGGCATCCATTCTCCCTAATCCTAAAAGAAAATGTTAATTAACTGCTTGAAATACTAAAAAAAATCTTATCCTCAAACTACATTTAAATCAATTTTTTGAAGTAACACTCTCACCTTTTTCATAAAACTAACATATATTTTTTTTCAGGAATCCACTCTCCACAAACCTAAAACTAATCTTAAAAAACTTATTTCAAGCATTCCAATCTTCCTAATACTAAACGAAAATTTTAATTAACTTGTTGAAATATTTCAATCACATTTATCCTCAAACTACGTTTAAATCAATTTTTTGAAGTAACACTCTCAACTTTTTCATAGAACAAACATATGTTTTTTTTCAGGAATCCTCTCTCCAGAAACCTGAAACAAATCTTGAAAAAACTTGTTAAAGGCATCCATTCTCCCTAATCCTAAAAGAACATTTTAATTAACTTTTTGAAATACTAAAAAAAATCTTATCCTCAAACTACATTTAAATCAATTTTTTGAAGTAACACTCTCACCTTTTTCATAAAACTAACATATATTTTTTTCAGGAATCCACTCTCCAGAAACCTAAAACTAATCTTAAAAAACTTATTTCAAGCATTCCAATCTTCCTAATCCTAAACGAAAATTTTAATTAACTTGTTGAAATAATTCAATCACATTTATCCTCAAACTACGTTTAAATCAATTTTTTGAAGTAACACTCTCACCTTTTTCATAGAACAAACATATTTTTTTTTCAGGAATCCACTCTCCATAAACTTGAAACAAATCTTGAAAAAACTTGTTTAAGGCATCCATTCTCCCTAATCCTAGAAGAAAATTTTAATTAACTTCTTGAAATACTAAAATAAATCTTATCCTCAAACTACATTTAAATCAATTTTTTGAAGTAACACTCTCACCTTTTTCATAAAACTAAGATATATTTTTTTTCAGGAATCCACTCTCCAGAAACCTAAAACTAATCTTAAAAAACTTCTTTCAGGCATCCAATCTTCCTAATCCTAAACGAAAATTTTAATTAACTTGTTGAAATAATTCAATCACATTTATCCTCAAACTACTTATAAATCAATTTTTTGAAGTAACACTCTCACCTTTTTCATAAAACTAACATATATTTTTTTTCAGGAATCCGCTCTCCAGAAACCTGAAACAAATCTTGAAAAAACTTGTTTAAGGCATCCATTCTCCCTAATCCTAAAAGAAAATTTGAATTAACTTCTTGAAATACTAAAATAAATCTTATCCTCAAACTACATTTAAATCAATTTTTTGAAGTAACACTCTCACCTTTTTCATAAAACTAAGATATATTTTTTTTCAGGAATCCACTCTCCAGAAACCTAAAACTAATCTTAAAAAACTTCTTTCAGGCATCCAATCTTCCTAATCCTAAACGAAAATTTTAATTAACTTGTTGAAATAATTCAATCACATTTATCCTCAAACTACTTTTAAATCAATTTTTTCAAGTAACACTCTCACCTTTTTCATAGAACAAACATATTTTTTTTTCAGGAATCCACTCTCCAGAAACCTGAAACAAATCTTGAAAAAACTTGTTTAAGGCATCCATTCTCCCTAATCCTAAAAGAAAATGTTAATTAACTGCTTGAAATACTAAAAAAAATCTTATCCTCAAACTACATTTAAATCAATTTTTTGAAGTAACACTCTCACCTTTTTCATAAAACTAACATATATTTTTTTTCAGGAATCCACTCTCCACAAACCTAAAACTAATCTTAAAAAACTTATTTCAAGCATTCCAATCTTCCTAATACTAAACGAAAATTTTAATTAACTTGTTGAAATATTTCAATCACATTTATCCTCAAACTACGTTTAAATCAATTTTTTGAAGTAACACTCTCACCTTTTTCATAGAACAAACATATGTTTTTTTTCAGGAATCCTCTCTCCAGAAACCTGAAACAAATCTTGAAAAAACTTGTTAAAGGCATCCATTCTCCCTAATCCTAAAAGAACATTTTAATTAACTTTTTGAAATACTAAAAAAAATCTTATCCTCAAACTACATTTAAATCAATTTTTTGAAGTAACACTCTCACCTTTTTCATAAAACTAACATATATTTTTTTCAGGAATCCACTCTCCAGAAACCTAAAACTAATCTTAAAAAACTTATTTCAAGCATTCCAATCTTCCTAATCCTAAACGAAAATTTTAATTAACTTGTTGAAATAATTCAATCACATTTATCCTCAAACTACGTTTAAATCAATTTTTTGAAGTAACACTCTCACCTTTTTCATAGAACAAACATATTTTTTTTTCAGGAATCCACTCTCCATAAACTTGAAACAAATCTTGAAAAAACTTGTTTAAGGCATCCATTCTCCCTAATCCTAAAAGAAAATTTGAATTAACTTCTTGAAATACTAAAATAAATCTTATCCTCAAACTACATTTAAATCAATTTTTTGAAGTAACACTCTCACCTTTTTCATAAAACTAAGATATATTTTTTTTCAGGAATCCACTCTCCAGAAACCTAAAACTAATCTTAAAAAACTTCTTTCAGGCATCCAATCTTCCTAATCCTAAACGAAAATTTTAATTAACTTGTTGAAATAATTCAATCACATTTATCCTCAAACTACTTATAAATCAATTTTTTGAAGTAACACTCTCACCTTTTTCATAAAACTAACATATATTTTTTTTCAGGAATCCGCTCTCCAGAAACCTGAAACAAATCTTGAAAAAACTTGTTTAAGGCATCCATTCTCCCTAATCCTAAAAGAAAATTTGAATTAACTTCTTGAAATACTAAAATAAATCTTATCCTCAAACTACATTTAAATCAATTTTTTGAAGTAACACTCTCACCTTTTTCATAAAACTAAGATATATTTTTTTTCAGGAATCCACTCTCCAGAAACCTAAAACTAATCTTAAAAAACTTCTTTCAGGCATCCAATCTTCCTAATCCTAAACGAAAATTTTAATTAACTTGTTGAAATAATTCAATCACATTTATCCTCAAACTACTTTTAAATCAATTTTTTCAAGTAACACTCTCACCTTTTTCATAGAACAAACATATTTTTTTTTCAGGAATCCACTCTCCAGAAACCTGAAACAAATCTTGAAAAAACTTGTTTAAGGCATCCATTCTCCCTAATCCTAAAAGAAAATGTTAATTAACTGCTTGAAATACTAAAAAAAATCTTATCCTCAAACTACATTTAAATCAATTTTTTGAAGTAACACTCTCACCTTTTTCATAAAACTAACATATATTTTTTTTCAGGAATCCACTCTCCACAAACCTAAAACTAATCTTAAAAAACTTATTTCAAGCATTCCAATCTTCCTAATACTAAACGAAAATTTTAATTAACTTGTTGAAATATTTCAATCACATTTATCCTCAAACTACGTTTAAATCAATTTTTTGAAGTAACACTCTCACCTTTTTCATAGAACAAACATATGTTTTTTTTCAGGAATCCTCTCTCCAGAAACCTGAAACAAATCTTGAAAAAACTTGTTAAAGGCATCCATTCTCCCTAATCCTAAAAGAACATTTTAATTAACTTTTTGAAATACTAAAAAAAATCTTATCCTCAAACTACATTTAAATCAATTTTTTGAAGTAACACTCTCACCTTTTTCATAAAACTAACATATATTTTTTTCAGGAATCCACTCTCCAGAAACCTAAAACTAATCTTAAAAAACTTATTTCAAGCATTCCAATCTTCCTAATCCTAAACGAAAATTTTAATTAACTTGTTGAAATAATTCAATCACATTTATCCTCAAACTACGTTTAAATCAATTTTTTGAAGTAACACTCTCACCTTTTTCATAGAACAAACATATTTTTTTTTCAGGAATCCACTCTCCATAAACTTGAAACAAATCTTGAAAAAACTTGTTTAAGGCATCCATTCTCCCTAATCCTAAAAGAAAATTTTAATTAACTTCTTGAAATACTAAAATAAATCTTATCCTCAAACTACATTTAAATCAATTTTTTGAAGTAACACTCTCACCTTTTTCATAAAACTAAGATATATTTTTTTTCAGGAATCCACTCTCCAGAAACCTAAAACTAATCTTAAAAAACTTCTTTCAGGCATCCAATCTTCCTAATCCTAAACGAAAATTTTAATTAACTTGTTGAAATAATTCAATCACATTTATCCTCAAACTACTTATAAATCAATTTTTTGAAGTAACACTCTCACCTTTTTCATAAAACTAACATATATTTTTTTTCAGGAATCCGCTCTCCAGAAACCTGAAACAAATCTTGAAAAAACTTGTTTAAGGCATCCATTCTCCCTAATCCTAAAAGAAAATTTGAATTAACTTCTTGAAATACTAAAATAAATCTTATCCTCAAACTACATTTAAATCAATTTTTTGAAGTAACACTCTCACCTTTTTCATAAAACTAAGATATATTTTTTTTCAGGAATCCACTCTCCAGAAACCTAAAACTAATCTTAAAAAACTTCTTTCAGGCATCCAATCTTCCTAATCCTAAACGAAAATTTTAATTAACTTGTTGAAATAATTCAATCACATTTATCCTCAAACTACTTTTAAATCAATTTTTTCAAGTAACACTCTCACCTTTTTCATAGAACAAACATATTTTTTTTTCAGGAATCCACTCTCCAGAAACCTGAAACAAATCTTGAAAAAACTTGTTTAAGGCATCCATTCTCCCTAATCCTAAAAGAAAATGTTAATTAACTGCTTGAAATACTAAAAAAAATCTTATCCTCAAACTACATTTAAATCAATTTTTTGAAGTAACACTCTCACCTTTTTCATAAAACTAACATATATTTTTTTTCAGGAATCCACTCTCCACAAACCTAAAACTAATCTTAAAAAACTTATTTCAAGCATTCCAATCTTCCTAATACTAAACGAAAATTTTAATTAACTTGTTGAAATATTTCAATCACATTTATCCTCAAACTACGTTTAAATCAATTTTTTGAAGTAACACTCTCACCTTTTTCATAGAACAAACATATGTTTTTTTTCAGGAATCCTCTCTCCAGAAACCTGAAACAAATCTTGAAAAAACTTGTTAAAGGCATCCATTCTCCCTAATCCTAAAAGAACATTTTAATTAACTTTTTGAAATACTAAAAAAAATCTTATCCTCAAACTACATTTAAATCAATTTTTTGAAGTAACACTCTCACCTTTTTCATAAAACTAACATATATTTTTTTCAGGAATCCACTCTCCAGAAACCTAAAACTAATCTTAAAAAACTTATTTCAAGCATTCCAATCTTCCTAATCCTAAACGAAAATTTTAATTAACTTGTTGAAATAATTCAATCACATTTATCCTCAAACTACGTTTAAATCAATTTTTTGAAGTAACACTCTCACCTTTTTCATAGAACAAACATATTTTTTTTTCAGGAATCCACTCTCCATAAACTTGAAACAAATCTTGAAAAAACTTGTTTAAGGCATCCATTCTCCCTAATCCTAAAAGAAAATTTTAATTAACTTCTTGAAATACTAAAATAAATCTTATCCTCAAACTACATTTAAATCAATTTTTTGAAGTAACACTCTCACCTTTTTCATAAAACTAAGATATATTTTTTTTCAGGAATCCACTCTCCAGAAACCTAAAACTAATCTTAAAAAACTTCTTTCAGGCATCCAATCTTCCTAATCCTAAACGAAAATTTTAATTAACTTGTTGAAATAATTCAATCACATTTATCCTCAAACTACTTATAAATCAATTTTTTGAAGTAACACTCTCACCTTTTTCATAAAACTAACATATATTTTTTTTCAGGAATCCGCTCTCCAGAAACCTGAAACAAATCTTGAAAAAACTTGTTTAAGGCATCCATTCTCCCTAATCCTAAAAGAAAATTTGAATTAACTTCTTGAAATACTAAAATAAATCTTATCCTCAAACTACATTTAAATCAATTTTTTGAAGTAACACTCTCACCTTTTTCATAAAACTAAGATATATTTTTTTTCAGGAATCCACTCTCCAGAAACCTAAAACTAATCTTAAAAAACTTCTTTCAGGCATCCAATCTTCCTAATCCTAAACGAAAATTTTAATTAACTTGTTGAAATAATTCAATCACATTTATCCTCAAACTACTTTTAAATCAATTTTTTCAAGTAACACTCTCACCTTTTTCATAGAACAAACATATTTTTTTTTCAGGAATCCACTCTCCAGAAACCTGAAACAAATCTTGAAAAAACCTGTTTAAGGCATCCATTCTCCCTAATCCTAATAGAACATTTTAATTAACTTCTTGAAATACTAAAATAAATCTTATCCTCAAACTACATTTAAATCAATTTTTTGAAGTAACACTCTCACCTTTTTCATAAAACTAAGATATATTTTTTTCCAGGAATCCACTCTCCAGAAACCTAAAACTAATCTTAAAAAGCTTCTTTCAGGCATCCAATCTTCCTAATCCTAAACGAAAATTTCAATTAACTTGTTGAAATAATTCAATCACATTTATCCTCAAACTACATTTAAATCAATTTTTTCAAGTAACACTCTCACCTTTTTCATAGAACAAACATATTTTTTTTTCAGGAATCCACTCTCCAGAAACCTGAAACAAATCTTGAAAAAACTTGTTTAAGGCATCCATTCTCCCTAATCCTAATAGAAAATTTTAATTAACTTCTTGAAATACTAAAATAAATCTTATCCTCAAACTACATTTAAATCAATTTTTTGAAGTAACACTCTCACCTTTTTCATAAAACTAACATATATTTTTTTTAAGGAATTCGCTCTCCAGAAACCTGAAACAAATCTTGAAAAAACTTGTTTAAGGCATCCATTCTCCCTAATCCTAAAAGAAAATTTGAATTAACTTCTTGAAATACTAAAATAAATCTTATCCTCAAACTACATTTAAATCAATTTTTTGAAGTAACACTCTCACCTTTTTCATAAAACTAAGATATATTTTTTTTCAGGAATCCACTCTCCAGAAACCTAAAACTAATCTTAAAAAACTTCTTTCAGGCATCCAATCTTCCTAATCCTAAACGAAAATTTTAATTAACTTGTTGAAATAATTCAATCACATTTATCCTCAAACTACTTTTAAATCAATTTTTTCAAGTAACACTCTCACCTTTTTCATAGAACAAACATATTTTTTTTTCAGGAATCCACTCTCCAGAAACCTGAAACAAATCTTGAAAAAACCTGTTTAAGGCATCCATTCTCCCTAATCCTAATAGAACATTTTAATTAACTTCTTGAAATACTAAAATTAATCTTATCCTCAAACTACATTTAAATCAATTTTTTGAAGTAACACTCTCACCTTTTTCATAAAACTAACATATATTTTTTTCAGGAATCCGCTCTCCAGAAACCTGAAACAAATCTTGAAAAAACTTGTTTAAGGCATCCCTTCTCCCTAATCCTAAAAGAAAATTTGAATTAACTTCTTGAAATACTAAAATAAATCTTATCCTCAAACTACATTTAAATCAATTTTTTGAAGTAACACTCTCACCTTTTTCATAAAACTAACATATATTTTTTTTCAGGAATCCGCTCTCCAGAAACCTGAAACAAATCTTGAAAAAACTTGTTTAAGGCATCCATTCTCCCTAATCCTAAAAGAAAATTTTAATTAACTTCTTGAAATACTAAAAATAAATCTTATCCTCAAACTACTTTTAAATCAATTTTTTGAAGTAACACTCTCACCTTTTTCATAAAACTAACATATAGTTTTTTTTCAGGAATCCGCTCTCCAGAAACCTGAAACAAATCTTGAAAAAACTTGTTTAAGGCATCCATTCTCCCTAATCCTAAAAGAAAATTTTAATTAACTTCTTGAAATACTAAAATAAATCTTATCCTCAAACTACATTTAAATCAATTTTTTGAAGTAACACTCTCACCTTTTTCATAAAACTAACATATATTTTTTTTCAGGAATCCACTCTCCAGAAACCTAAAACTAATCTTAAAAAACTTCTTTCAGGCATCCAATCTTCCTAATCCTAAACGAAAATTTTAATTAACTTGTTGAAATTATTCAATCACATTTATCCTCAAACTACTTTTAAATCAATTTTTTCAAGTAACACTCTCACCTTTTTCATAGAACAAACATATTTTTTTTTCAGGAATCCACTCTCCAGAAACCTGAAACAAATCTTGAAAAAACTTGTTTAAGGCATCCATTCTCCCTAATCCTAAAAGAAAATGTTAATTAACTGCTTGAAATACTAAAAAAAATCTTATCCTCAAACTACATTTAAATCAATTTTTTGAAGTAACACTCTCACCTTTTTCATAAAACTAACATATATTTTTTTTCAGGAATCCACTCTCCACAAACCTAAAACTAATCTTAAAAAACTTATTTCAAGCATTCCAATCTTCCTAATACTAAACGAAAATTTTAATTAACTTGTTGAAATATTTCAATCACATTTATCCTCAAACTACGTTTAAATCAATTTTTTGAAGTAACACTCTCACCTTTTTCATAGAACAAACATATGTTTTTTTTCAGGAATCCTCTCTCCAGAAACCTGAAACAAATCTTGAAAAAACTTGTTAAAGGCATCCATTCTCCCTAATCCTAAAAGAACATTTTAATTAACTTTTTGAAATACTAAAAAAAATCTTATCCTCAAACTACATTTAAATCAATTTTTTGAAGTAACACTCTCACCTTTTTCATAAAACTAACATATATTTTTTTCAGGAATCCACTCTCCAGAAACCTAAAACTAATCTTAAAAAACTTATTTCAAGCATTCCAATCTTCCTAATCCTAAACGAAAATTTTAATTAACTTGTTGAAATAATTCAATCACATTTATCCTCAAACTACGTTTAAATCAATTTTTTGAAGTAACACTCTCACCTTTTTCATAGAACAAACATATTTTTTTTTCAGGAATCCACTCTCCATAAACTTGAAACAAATCTTGAAAAAACTTGTTTAAGGCATCCATTCTCCCTAATCCTAAAAGAAAATTTTAATTAACTTCTTGAAATACTAAAATAAATCTTATCCTCAAACTACATTTAAATCAATTTTTTGAAGTAACACTCTCACCTTTTTCATAAAACTAAGATATATTTTTTTTCAGGAATCCACTCTCCAGAAACCTAAAACTAATCTTAAAAAACTTCTTTCAGGCATCCAATCTTCCTAATCCTAAACGAAAATTTTAATTAACTTGTTGAAATAATTCAATCACATTTATCCTCAAACTACTTATAAATCAATTTTTTGAAGTAACACTCTCACCTTTTTCATAAAACTAACATATATTTTTTTTCAGGAATCCGCTCTCCAGAAACCTGAAACAAATCTTGAAAAAACTTGTTTAAGGCATCCATTCTCCCTAATCCTAAAAGAAAATTTGAATTAACTTCTTGAAATACTAAAATAAATCTTATCCTCAAACTACATTTAAATCAATTTTTTGAAGTAACACTCTCACCTTTTTCATAAAACTAAGATATATTTTTTTTCAGGAATCCACTCTCCAGAAACCTAAAACTAATCTTAAAAAACTTCTTTCAGGCATCCAATCTTCCTAATCCTAAACGAAAATTTTAATTAACTTGTTGAAATAATTCAATCACATTTATCCTCAAACTACTTTTAAATCAATTTTTTCAAGTAACACTCTCACCTTTTTCATAGAACAAACATATTTTTTTTTCAGGAATCCACTCTCCAGAAACCTGAAACAAATCTTGAAAAAACTTGTTTAAGGCATCCATTCTCCCTAATCCTAAAAGAAAATGTTAATTAACTGCTTGAAATACTAAAAAAAATCTTATCCTCAAACTACATTTAAATCAATTTTTTGAAGTAACACTCTCACCTTTTTCATAAAACTAACATATATTTTTTTTCAGGAATCCACTCTCCAGAAACCTAAAACTAATCTTAAAAAACTTCTTTCAGGCATCCAATCTTCCTAATCCTAAACGAAAATTTTAATTAACTTGTTGAAATTATTCAATCACATTTATCCTCAAACTACTTTTAAATCAATTTTTTCAAGTAACACTCTCACCTTTTTCATAGAACAAACATATTTTTTTTTCAGGAATCCACTCTCCAGAAACCTGAAACAAATCTTGAAAAAACTTGTTTAAGGCATCCATTCTCCCTAATCCTAAAAGAAAATGTTAATTAACTGCTTGAAATACTAAAAAAAATCTTATCCTCAAACTACATTTAAATCAATTTTTTGAAGTAACACTCTCACCTTTTTCATACAACTAACATATATTTTTTTTCAGGAATCCACTCTCCACAAACCTAAAACTAATCTTAAAAAACTTATTTCAAGCATTCCAATCTTCCTAATACTAAACGAAAATTTTAATTAACTTGTTGAAATATTTCAATCACATTTATCCTCAAACTACGTTTAAATCAATTTTTTGAAGTAACACTCTCACCTTTTTCATAGAACAAACATATGTTTTTTTTCAGGAATCCTCTCTCCAGAAACCTGAAACAAATCTTGAAAAAACTTGTTAAAGGCATCCATTCTCCCTAATCCTAAAAGAACATTTTAATTAACTTTTTGAAATACTAAAAAAAATCTTATCCTCAAACTACATTTAAATCAATTTTTTGAAGTAACACTCTCACCTTTTTCATAAAACTAACATATATTTTTTTCAGGAATCCACTCTCCAGAAACCTAAAACTAATCTTAAAAAACTTATTTCAAGCATTCCAATCTTCCTAATCCTAAACGAAAATTTTAATTAACTTGTTGAAATAATTCAATCACATTTATCCTCAAACTACGTTTAAATCAATTTTTTGAAGTAACACTCTCACCTTTTTCATAGAACAAACATATTTTTTTTTCAGGAATCCACTCTCCATAAACTTGAAACAAATCTTGAAAAAACTTGTTTAAGGCATCCATTCTCCCTAATCCTAAAAGAAAATTTTAATTAACTTCTTGAAATACTAAAATAAATCTTATCCTCAAACTACATTTAAATCAATTTTTTGAAGTAACACTCTCACCTTTTTCATAAAACTAAGATATATTTTTTTTCAGGAATCCACTCTCCAGAAACCTAAAACTAATCTTAAAAAACTTCTTTCAGGCATCCAATCTTCCTAATCCTAAACGAAAATTTTAATTAACTTGTTGAAATAATTCAATCACATTTATCCTCAAACTACTTATAAATCAATTTTTTGAAGTAACACTCTCACCTTTTTCATAAAACTAACATATATTTTTTTTCAGGAATCCGCTCTCCAGAAACCTGAAACAAATCTTGAAAAAACTTGTTTAAGGCATCCATTCTCCCTAATCCTAAAAGAAAATTTGAATTAACTTCTTGAAATACTAAAATAAATCTTATCCTCAAACTACATTTAAATCAATTTTTTGAAGTAACACTCTCACCTTTTTCATAAAACTAAGATATATTTTTTTTCAGGAATCCACTCTCCAGAAACCTAAAACTAATCTTAAAAAACTTCTTTCAGGCATCCAATCTTCCTAATCCTAAACGAAAATTTTAATTAACTTGTTGAAATAATTCAATCACATTTATCCTCAAACTACTTTTAAATCAATTTTTTCAAGTAACACTCTCACCTTTTTCATAGAACAAACATATTTTTTTTTCAGGAATCCACTCTCCAGAAACCTGAAACAAATCTTGAAAAAACTTGTTTAAGGCATCCATTCTCCCTAATCCTAAAAGAAAATGTTAATTAACTGCTTGAAATACTAAAAAAAATCTTATCCTCAAACTACATTTAAATCAATTTTTTGAAGTAACACTCTCACCTTTTTCATAAAACTAACATATATTTTTTTTCAGGAATCCACTCTCCACAAACCTAAAACTAATCTTAAAAAACTTATTTCAAGCATTCCAATCTTCCTAATACTAAACGAAAATTTAAATTAACTTGTTGAAATATTTCAATCACATTTATCCTCAAACTACGTTTAAATCAATTTTTTGAAGTAACACTCTCACCTTTTTCATAGAACAAACATATGTTTTTTTTCAGGAATCCTCTCTCCAGAAACCTGAAACAAATCTTGAAAAAACTTGTTAAAGGCATCCATTCTCCCTAATCCTAAAAGAACATTTTAATTAACTTTTTGAAATACTAAAAAAAATCTTATCCTCAAACTACATTTAAATCAATTTTTTGAAGTAACACTCTCACCTTTTTCATAAAACTAACATATATTTTTTTCAGGAATCCACTCTCCAGAAACCTAAAACTAATCTTAAAAAACTTATTTCAAGCATTCCAATCTTCCTAATCCTAAACGAAAATTTTAATTAACTTGTTGAAATAATTCAATCACATTTATCCTCAAACTACGTTTAAATCAATTTTTTGAAGTAACACTCTCACCTTTTTCATAGAACAAACATATTTTTTTTTCAGGAATCCACTCTCCATAAACTTGAAACAAATCTTGAAAAAACTTGTTTAAGGCATCCATTCTCCCTAATCCTAAAAGAAAATTTTAATTAACTTCTTGAAATACTAAAATAAATCTTATCCTCAAACTACATTTAAATCAATTTTTTGAAGTAACACTCTCACCTTTTTCATAAAACTAAGATATATTTTTTTTCAGGAATCCACTCTCCAGAAACCTAAAACTAATCTTAAAAAACTTCTTTCAGGCATCCAATCTTCCTAATCCTAAACGAAAATTTTAATTAACTTGTTGAAATAATTCAATCACATTTATCCTCAAACTACTTATAAATCAATTTTTTGAAGTAACACTCTCACCTTTTTCATAAAACTAACATATATTTTTTTTCAGGAATCCGCTCTCCAGAAACCTGAAACAAATCTTGAAAAAACTTGTTTAAGGCATCCATTCTCCCTAATCCTAATAGAACATTTTAATTAACTTCTTGAAATACTAAAATAAATCTTATCCTCAAACTACATTTAAATCAATTTTTTGAAGTAACACTCTCACCTTTTTCATAAAACTAAGATATATTTTTTTCCAGGAATCCACTCTCCAGAAACCTAAAACTAATCTTAAAAAGCTTCTTTCAGGCATCCAATCTTCCTAATCCTAAACGAAAATTTCAATTAACTTGTTGAAATAATTCAATCACATTTATCCTCAAACTACATTTAAATCAATTTTTTCAAGTAACACTCTCACCTTTTTCATAGAACAAACATATTTTTTTTTCAGGAATCCACTCTCCAGAAACCTGAAACAAATCTTGAAAAAACTTGTTTAAGGCATCCATTCTCCCTAATCCTAATAGAAAATTTTAATTAACTTCTTGAAATACTAAAATAAATCTTATCCTCAAACTACATTTAAATCAATTTTTTGAAGTAACACTCTCACCTTTTTCATAAAACTAACATATATTTTTTTTAAGGAATTCGCTCTCCAGAAACCTGAAACAAATCTTGAAAAAACTTGTTTAAGGCATCCATTCTCCCTAATCCTAAAAGAAAATTTGAATTAACTTCTTGAAATACTAAAATAAATCTTATCCTCAAACTACATTTAAATCAATTTTTTGAAGTAACACTCTCACCTTTTTCATAAAACTAAGATATATTTTTTTTCAGGAATCCACTCTCCAGAAACCTAAAACTAATCTTAAAAAACTTCTTTCAGGCATCCAATCTTCCTAATCCTAAACGAAAATTTTAATTAACTTGTTGAAATAATTCAATCACATTTATCCTCAAACTACTTTTAAATCAATTTTTTCAAGTAACACTCTCACCTTTTTCATAGAACAAACATATTTTTTTTTCAGGAATCCACTCTCCAGAAACCTGAAACAAATCTTGAAAAAACCTGTTTAAGGCATCCATTCTCCCTAATCCTAATAGAACATTTTAATTAACTTCTTGAAATACTAAAATTAATCTTATCCTCAAACTACATTTAAATCAATTTTTTGAAGTAACACTCTCACCTTTTTCATAAAACTAACATATATTTTTTTCAGGAATCCGCTCTCCAGAAACCTGAAACAAATCTTGAAAAAACTTGTTTAAGGCATCCCTTCTCCCTAATCCTAAAAGAAAATTTGAATTAACTTCTTGAAATACTAAAATAAATCTTATCCTCAAACTACATTTAAATCAATTTTTTGAAGTAACACTCTCACCTTTTTCATAAAACTAACATATATTTTTTTTCAGGAATCCGCTCTCCAGAAACCTGAAACAAATCTTGAAAAAACTTGTTTAAGGCATCCATTCTCCCTAATCCTAAAAGAAAATTTTAATTAACTTCTTGAAATACTAAAAATAAATCTTATCCTCAAACTACTTTTAAATCAATTTTTTGAAGTAACACTCTCACCTTTTTCATAAAACTAACATATAGTTTTTTTTCAGGAATCCGCTCTCCAGAAACCTGAAACAAATCTTGAAAAAACTTGTTTAAGGCATCCATTCTCCCTAATCCTAAAAGAAAATTTTAATTAACTTCTTGAAATACTAAAATAAATCTTATCCTCAAACTACATTTAAATCAATTTTTTGAAGTAACACTCTCACCTTTTTCATAAAACTAACATATATTTTTTTTCAGGAATCCACTCTCCAGAAACCTAAAACTAATCTTAAAAAACTTCTTTCAGGCATCCAATCTTCCTAATCCTAAACGAAAATTTTAATTAACTTGTTGAAATTATTCAATCACATTTATCCTCAAACTACTTTTAAATCAATTTTTTCAAGTAACACTCTCACCTTTTTCATAGAACAAACATATTTTTTTTTCAGGAATCCACTCTCCAGAAACCTGAAACAAATCTTGAAAAAACTTGTTTAAGGCATCCATTCTCCCTAATCCTAAAAGAAAATGTTAATTAACTGCTTGAAATACTAAAAAAAATCTTATCCTCAAACTACATTTAAATCAATTTTTTGAAGTAACACTCTCACCTTTTTCATAAAACTAACATATATTTTTTTTCAGGAATCCACTCTCCACAAACCTAAAACTAATCTTAAAAAACTTATTTCAAGCATTCCAATCTTCCTAATACTAAACGAAAATTTTAATTAACTTGTTGAAATATTTCAATCACATTTATCCTCAAACTACGTTTAAATCAATTTTTTGAAGTAACACTCTCACCTTTTTCATAGAACAAACATATGTTTTTTTTCAGGAATCCTCTCTCCAGAAACCTGAAACAAATCTTGAAAAAACTTGTTAAAGGCATCCATTCTCCCTAATCCTAAAAGAACATTTTAATTAACTTTTTGAAATACTAAAAAAAATCTTATCCTCAAACTACATTTAAATCAATTTTTTGAAGTAACACTCTCACCTTTTTCATAAAACTAACATATATTTTTTTCAGGAATCCACTCTCCAGAAACCTAAAACTAATCTTAAAAAACTTATTTCAAGCATTCCAATCTTCCTAATCCTAAACGAAAATTTTAATTAACTTGTTGAAATAATTCAATCACATTTATCCTCAAACTACGTTTAAATCAATTTTTTGAAGTAACACTCTCACCTTTTTCATAGAACAAACATATTTTTTTTTCAGGAATCCACTCTCCATAAACTTGAAACAAATCTTGAAAAAACTTGTTTAAGGCATCCATTCTCCCTAATCCTAAAAGAAAATTTTAATTAACTTCTTGAAATACTAAAATAAATCTTATCCTCAAACTACATTTAAATCAATTTTTTGAAGTAACACTCTCACCTTTTTCATAAAACTAAGATATATTTTTTTTCAGGAATCCACTCTCCAGAAACCTAAAACTAATCTTAAAAAACTTCTTTCAGGCATCCAATCTTCCTAATCCTAAACGAAAATTTTAATTAACTTGTTGAAATAATTCAATCACATTTATCCTCAAACTACTTATAAATCAATTTTTTGAAGTAACACTCTCACCTTTTTCATAAAACTAACATATATTTTTTTTCAGGAATCCGCTCTCCAGAAACCTGAAACAAATCTTGAAAAAACTTGTTTAAGGCATCCATTCTCCCTAATCCTAAAAGAAAATTTGAATTAACTTCTTGAAATACTAAAATAAATCTTATCCTCAAACTACATTTAAATCAATTTTTTGAAGTAACACTCTCACCTTTTTCATAAAACTAAGATATATTTTTTTTCAGGAATCCACTCTCCAGAAACCTAAAACTAATCTTAAAAAACTTCTTTCAGGCATCCAATCTTCCTAATCCTAAACGAAAATTTTAATTAACTTGTTGAAATAATTCAATCACATTTATCCTCAAACTACTTTTAAATCAATTTTTTCAAGTAACACTCTCACCTTTTTCATAGAACAAACATATTTTTTTTTCAGGAATCCACTCTCCAGAAACCTGAAACAAATCTTGAAAAAACTTGTTTAAGGCATCCATTCTCCCTAATCCTAAAAGAAAATGTTAATTAACTGCTTGAAATACTAAAAAAAATCTTATCCTCAAACTACATTTAAATCAATTTTTTGAAGTAACACTCTCACCTTTTTCATAAAACTAACATATATTTTTTTTCAGGAATCCACTCTCCAGAAACCTAAAACTAATCTTAAAAAACTTCTTTCAGGCATCCAATCTTCCTAATCCTAAACGAAAATTTTAATTAACTTGTTGAAATTATTCAATCACATTTATCCTCAAACTACTTTTAAATCAATTTTTTCAAGTAACACTCTCACCTTTTTCATAGAACAAACATATTTTTTTTTCAGGAATCCACTCTCCAGAAACCTGAAACAAATCTTGAAAAAACTTGTTTAAGGCATCCATTCTCCCTAATCCTAAAAGAAAATGTTAATTAACTGCTTGAAATACTAAAAAAAATCTTATCCTCAAACTACATTTAAATCAATTTTTTGAAGTAACACTCTCACCTTTTTCATACAACTAACATATATTTTTTTTCAGGAATCCACTCTCCACAAACCTAAAACTAATCTTAAAAAACTTATTTCAAGCATTCCAATCTTCCTAATACTAAACGAAAATTTTAATTAACTTGTTGAAATATTTCAATCACATTTATCCTCAAACTACGTTTAAATCAATTTTTTGAAGTAACACTCTCACCTTTTTCATAGAACAAACATATGTTTTTTTTCAGGAATCCTCTCTCCAGAAACCTGAAACAAATCTTGAAAAAACTTGTTAAAGGCATCCATTCTCCCTAATCCTAAAAGAACATTTTAATTAACTTTTTGAAATACTAAAAAAAATCTTATCCTCAAACTACATTTAAATCAATTTTTTGAAGTAACACTCTCACCTTTTTCATAAAACTAACATATATTTTTTTCAGGAATCCACTCTCCAGAAACCTAAAACTAATCTTAAAAAACTTATTTCAAGCATTCCAATCTTCCTAATCCTAAACGAAAATTTTAATTAACTTGTTGAAATAATTCAATCACATTTATCCTCAAACTACGTTTAAATCAATTTTTTGAAGTAACACTCTCACCTTTTTCATAGAACAAACATATTTTTTTTTCAGGAATCCACTCTCCATAAACTTGAAACAAATCTTGAAAAAACTTGTTTAAGGCATCCATTCTCCCTAATCCTAAAAGAAAATTTTAATTAACTTCTTGAAATACTAAAATAAATCTTATCCTCAAACTACATTTAAATCAATTTTTTGAAGTAACACTCTCACCTTTTTCATAAAACTAAGATATATTTTTTTTCAGGAATCCACTCTCCAGAAACCTAAAACTAATCTTAAAAAACTTCTTTCAGGCATCCAATCTTCCTAATCCTAAACGAAAATTTTAATTAACTTGTTGAAATAATTCAATCACATTTATCCTCAAACTACTTATAAATCAATTTTTTGAAGTAACACTCTCACCTTTTTCATAAAACTAACATATATTTTTTTTCAGGAATCCGCTCTCCAGAAACCTGAAACAAATCTTGAAAAAACTTGTTTAAGGCATCCATTCTCCCTAATCCTAAAAGAAAATTTGAATTAACTTCTTGAAATACTAAAATAAATCTTATCCTCAAACTACATTTAAATCAATTTTTTGAAGTAACACTCTCACCTTTTTCATAAAACTAAGATATATTTTTTTTCAGGAATCCACTCTCCAGAAACCTAAAACTAATCTTAAAAAACTTCTTTCAGGCATCCAATCTTCCTAATCCTAAACGAAAATTTTAATTAACTTGTTGAAATAATTCAATCACATTTATCCTCAAACTACTTTTAAATCAATTTTTTCAAGTAACACTCTCACCTTTTTCATAGAACAAACATATTTTTTTTTCAGGAATCCACTCTCCAGAAACCTGAAACAAATCTTGAAAAAACTTGTTTAAGGCATCCATTCTCCCTAATCCTAAAAGAAAATGTTAATTAACTGCTTGAAATACTAAAAAAAATCTTATCCTCAAACTACATTTAAATCAATTTTTTGAAGTAACACTCTCACCTTTTTCATAAAACTAACATATATTTTTTTTCAGGAATCCACTCTCCACAAACCTAAAACTAATCTTAAAAAACTTATTTCAAGCATTCCAATCTTCCTAATACTAAACGAAAATTTAAATTAACTTGTTGAAATATTTCAATCACATTTATCCTCAAACTACGTTTAAATCAATTTTTTGAAGTAACACTCTCACCTTTTTCATAGAACAAACATATGTTTTTTTTCAGGAATCCTCTCTCCAGAAACCTGAAACAAATCTTGAAAAAACTTGTTAAAGGCATCCATTCTCCCTAATCCTAAAAGAACATTTTAATTAACTTTTTGAAATACTAAAAAAAATCTTATCCTCAAACTACATTTAAATCAATTTTTTGAAGTAACACTCTCACCTTTTTCATAAAACTAACATATATTTTTTTCAGGAATCCACTCTCCAGAAACCTAAAACTAATCTTAAAAAACTTATTTCAAGCATTCCAATCTTCCTAATCCTAAACGAAAATTTTAATTAACTTGTTGAAATAATTCAATCACATTTATCCTCAAACTACGTTTAAATCAATTTTTTGAAGTAACACTCTCACCTTTTTCATAGAACAAACATATTTTTTTTTCAGGAATCCACTCTCCATAAACTTGAAACAAATCTTGAAAAAACTTGTTTAAGGCATCCATTCTCCCTAATCCTAAAAGAAAATTTTAATTAACTTCTTGAAATACTAAAATAAATCTTATCCTCAAACTACATTTAAATCAATTTTTTGAAGTAACACTCTCACCTTTTTCATAAAACTAAGATATATTTTTTTTCAGGAATCCACTCTCCAGAAACCTAAAACTAATCTTAAAAAACTTCTTTCAGGCATCCAATCTTCCTAATCCTAAACGAAAATTTTAATTAACTTGTTGAAATAATTCAATCACATTTATCCTCAAACTACTTATAAATCAATTTTTTGAAGTAACACTCTCACCTTTTTCATAAAACTAACATATATTTTTTTTCAGGAATCCGCTCTCCAGAAACCTGAAACAAATCTTGAAAAAACTTGTTTAAGGCATCCATTCTCCCTAATCCTAAAAGAAAATTTGAATTAACTTCTTGAAATACTAAAATAAATCTTATCCTCAAACTACATTTAAATCAATTTTTTGAAGTAACACTCTCACCTTTTTCATAAAACTAAGATATATTTTTTTTCAGGAATCCACTCTCCAGAAACCTAAAACTAATCTTAAAAAACTTCTTTCAGGCATCCAATCTTCCTAATCCTAAACGAAAATTTTAATTAACTTGTTGAAATAATTCAATCACATTTATCCTCAAACTGCTTTTAAATCAATTTTTTCAAGTAACACTCTCACCTTTTTCATAGAACAAACATATTTTTTTTTCAGGAATCCACTCTCCAGAAACCTGAAACAAATCTTGAAAAAACCTGTTTAAGGCATCCATTCTCCCTAATCCTAATAGAACATTTTAATTAACTTCTTGAAATACTAAAATAAATCTTATCCTCAAACTACATTTAAATCAATTTTTTGAAGTAACACTCTCACCTTTTTCATAAAACTAAGATATATTTTTTTCCAGGAATCCACTCTCCAGAAACCTAAAACTAATCTTAAAAAGCTTCTTTCAGGCATCCAATCTTCCTAATCCTAAACGAAAATTTTAATTAACTTGTTGAAATAATTCAATCACATTTATCCTCAAACTACATTTAAATCAATTTTTTCAAGTAACACTCTCACCTTTTTCATAGAACAAACATATTTTTTTTTCAGGAATCCACTCTCCAGAAACCTGAAACAAATCTTGAAAAAACTTGTTTAAGGCATCCATTCTCCCTAATCCTAAAAGAAAATTTTAATTAACTTCTTGAAATACTAAAATAAATCTTATCCTCAAACTACATTTAAATAAATTTTTGAAGTAACACTCTCACCTTCTTCATAAAACTAACATATATTTTTTTTCAGGAATCCGCTCTCCAGAAACCTGAAACAAATCTTGAAAAAACTTGTTTAAGGCATCCATTCTCCCTAATCCTAAAAGAAAATTTTAATTAACTTCTTGAAATACTAAAAATAAATCTTATCCTCAAACTACTTTTAAATCAATTTTTTGAAGTAACACTCTCACCTTTTTCATAAAACTAACATAGTTTTTTTTCAGGAATCCGCTCTCCAGAAACCTGAAACAAATCTTGAAAAAACTTGTTTAAGGCATCCATTCTCCCTAATCCTAAAAGAAAATTTTAATTAACTTCTTGAAATACTAAAATAAATCTTATCCTCAAACTACATTTAAATAAATTTTTTGAAGTAACACTCTCACCTTTTTCATAAAACTAACATATATTTTTTTTCAGGAATCCACTCTCCAGAAACCTAAAACTAATCTTAAAAAACTTCTTTCAGGCACCCAATCTTCCTAATCCTAAACGAAAATTTTAATTAACTTGTTGAAATTATTCAATCACATTTATCCTCAAACTACTTTTAAATCAATTTTTTCAAGTAACACTCTCACCTTTTTCATAGAACAAACATATTTTTTTTTCAGGAATCCACTCTCCAGAAACCTGAAACAAATCTTGAAAAAACTTGTTTAAGGCATCCATTCTCCCTAATCCTAAAAGAAAATGTTAATTAACTGCTTGAAATACTAAAAAAAATCTTATCCTCAAACTACATTTAAATCAATTTTTTGAAGTAACACTCTCACCTTTTTCATGAATCCACTCTCCACAAACCTAAAACTAATCTTAAAAAACCTATTTCAAGCATTCCAATCTTCCTAATACTAAACGAAAATTTTAATTAACTTGTTGAAATATTTCAATCACATTTATCCTCAAACTACGTTTAAATCAATTTTTTGAAGTAACACTCTCACCTTTTTCATAAAACTAACATATATTTTTTTTCAGGAATCCACTCTCCAGAAACCTAAAACTAATCTTAAAAAACTTATTTCAAGCATTCCAATCTTCCTAATCCTAAACGAAAATTTTAATTAACTTGTTGAAATAATTCAATCACATTTATCCTCAAACTACGTTTAAATCAATTTTTTGAAGTAACACTCTCACCTTTTTCTTAGAACAAACATATTTTTTTTTCAGGAATCCACTCTCCATAAACTTGAAACAAATCTTGAAAAAACTTGTTTAAGGCATCCATTCTCCCTAATCCTAAAAGAAAATTTTAATTAACTTCTTGAAATACTAAAATAAATCTTATCCTCAAACTACATTTAAATCAATTTTTTGAAGTAACACTCTCACCTTTTTCATAAAACTAAGATATATTTTTTTTCAGGAATCCACTCTCCAGAAACCTAAAACTAATCTTAAAAAACTTCTTTCAGGCATTCAATCTTCCTAATCCTAAACGAAAATTTTAATTAACTTGTTGAAATAATTCAATCACATTTATCCTCAAACTACTTTTAAATCAATTTTTTCAAGTAACACTCTCACCTTTTTCATAGAACAAACATATTTTTTTTTCAGGAATCCACTCTCCAGAAACCTGAAACAAATCTTGAAAAAACTTGTTTAAGGCATCCATTCTCCCTAATCCTAATAGAAAATTTTAATTAACTTCTTGAAATACTAAAATAAATCTTATCCTCAAACTACATTTAAATCAATTTTTTGAAGTAACACTCACCTTTTTCATAAAACTAACATATATTTTTTTTCAGGAATCCGCTCTCCAGAAACCTGAAACAAATCTTGAAAAAACTTGTTTAAGGCATCCATTCTCCCTAATCCTAAACGAAAATTTTAATTAACTTGTTGAAATAATTCAATCACATTTATCCTCAAACTACTTTTAAATCAATTTTTTGAAGTAACACTCTCACCTTTTTCATAAAACAAACGTATTTTTTTTTCAGGAATCCACTCTCCATAAACCTGAAACTAATCTTGAAAAAACTTGTGTAAGGCATCCATTCTCCCTAATCCTAAAAGAAAATGTTAATTAACTTGTTGAAATAATGCAATCAACCTTATTCTCAAACTACATTTAAATCAATTTTTTGAAGTAACACACTCACCTTTTTCATAAAATGAACATATTTTGTTTTCACGAATCCACTCTCCAGAAACCTAAAACAAATCTTGAAAAAACTTGTTTAAGGCATCCATTCTCCCTAATCCTAAAAGAAAATTTTAATTAACTTCTTGAAATACTAAAAAAATCTAATCCTCAAACTACATTTAAATCAATTTTTTGAAGTAACACTCTCACCTTTTTCATAGAACAAACATATTTTTTTTTCAGGAATCCACTCTCCAGAAACCTGAAACAAATCTTGAAAAAACTTGTTTAAGGCATCCATTCTCCCTAATCCTAAAAGAAAATTTTAATTAACTTCTTGAAATACTAAAATAAATCTTATCCTCAAACTACATTTAAATCAATTTTTTGAAGTAACACTCTCACCTTTTTCATAAAACTAAGATATATTTTTTTCCAGGAATCCACTCTCCAGAAACCTAAAACTAATCTTAAAAAGCTTCTTTCAGGCATCCAATCTTCCTAATCCTAAACGAAAATTTTAATTAACTTGTTGAAATAATTCAATCACATTTATCCTCAAACTACATTTAAATCAATTTTTTCAAGTAACACTCTCACCTTTTTCATAGAACAAACATATTTTTTTTTCAGGAATCCACTCTCCAGAAACCTGAAACAAATCTTGAAAAAACTTGTTTAAGGCATCCATTCTCCCTAATCCTAAAAGAAAATGTTAATTAACTTCTTGAAATACTAAAAAAAATCTTATCCTCAAACTACATTTAAATCAATTTTTTGAAGTAACACTCTCACCTTTTTCATAAAACTAACATATATTTTTTTTCAGGAATCCACTCTCCACAAACCTAAAACTAATCTTAAAAAACTTATTTCAAGCATTCCAATCTTCCTAATACTAAACGAAAATTTTAATTAACTTGTTGAAATATTTCAATCACATTTATCCTCAAACTACGTTTAAATCAATTTTTTGAAGTAACACTCTCACCTTTTTCATAGAACAAACATATGTTTTTTTTCAGGAATCCTCTCTCCAGAAACCTGAAACAAATCTTGAAAAAACTTGTTAAAGGCATCCATTCTCCCTAATCCTAAAAGAACATTTTAATTAACTTTTTGAAATACTAAAAAAAATCTTATCCTCAAACTACATTTAAATCAATTTTTTGAAGTAACACTCTCACCTTTTTCATAAAACTAACATATATTTTTTTCAGGAATCCACTCTCCAGAAACCTAAAACTAATCTTAAAAAACTTATTTCAAGCATTCCAATCTTCCTAATCCTAAACGAAAATTTTAATTAACTTGTTGAAATAATTCAATCACATTTATCCTCAAACTACGTTTAAATCAATTTTTTGAAGTAACACTCTCACCTTTTTCATAGAACAAACATATTTTTTTTTCAGGAATCCACTCTCCATAAACTTGAAACAAATCTTGAAAAAACTTGTTTAAGGCATCCATTCTCCCTAATCCTAAAAGAAAATTTTAATTAACTTCTTGAAATACTAAAATAAATCTTATCCTCAAACTACATTTAAATCAATTTTTTGAAGTAACACTCTCACCTTTTTCATAAAACTAAGATATATTTTTTTTCAGGAATCCACTCTCCAGAAACCTAAAACTAATCTTAAAAAACTTCTTTCAGGCATCCAATCTTCCTAATCCTAAACGAAAATTTTAATTAACTTGTTGAAATAATTCAATCACATTTATCCTCAAACTACTTATAAATCAATTTTTTGAAGTAACACTCTCACCTTTTTCATAAAACTAACATATATTTTTTTTCAGGAATCCGCTCTCCAGAAACCTGAAACAAATCTTGAAAAAACTTGTTTAAGGCATCCATTCTCCCTAATCCTAAAAGAAAATTTGAATTAACTTCTTGAAATACTAAAATAAATCTTATCCTCAAACTACATTTAAATCAATTTTTTGAAGTAACACTCTCACCTTTTTCATAAAACTAAGATATATTTTTTTTCAGGAATCCACTCTCCAGAAACCTAAAACTAATCTTAAAAAACTTCTTTCAGGCATCCAATCTTCCTAATCCTAAACGAAAATTTTAATTAACTTGTTGAAATAATTCAATCACATTTATCCTCAAACTACTTTTAAATCAATTTTTTCAAGTAACACTCTCACCTTTTTCATAGAACAAACATATTTTTTTTTCAGGAATCCACTCTCCAGAAACCTGAAACAAATCTTGAAAAAACTTGTTTAAGGCATCCATTCTCCCTAATCCTAAAAGAAAATGTTAATTAACTGCTTGAAATACTAAAAAAAATCTTATCCTCAAACTACATTTAAATCAATTTTTTGAAGTAACACTCTCACCTTTTTCATAAAACTAACATATATTTTTTTTCAGGAATCCACTCTCCACAAACCTAAAACTAATCTTAAAAAACTTATTTCAAGCATTCCAATCTTCCTAATACTAAACGAAAATTTTAATTAACTTGTTGAAATATTTCAATCACATTTATCCTCAAACTACGTTTAAATCAATTTTTTGAAGTAACACTCTCACCTTTTTCATTGAACAAACATATGTTTTTTTTCAGGAATCCTCTCTCCAGAAACCTGAAACAAATCTTGAAAAAACTTGTTAAAGGCATCCATTCTCCCTAATCCTAAAAGAACATTTTAATTAACTTTTTGAAATACTAAAAAAAATCTTATCCTCAAACTACATTTAAATCAATTTTTTGAAGTAACACTCTCACCTTTTTCATAAAACTAACATATATTTTTTTCAGGAATCCACTCTCCAGAAACCTAAAACTAATCTTAAAAAACTTATTTCAAGCATTCCAATCTTCCTAATCCTAAACGAAAATTTTAATTAACTTGTTGAAATAATTCAATCACATTTATCCTCAAACTACGTTTAAATCAATTTTTTCAAGTAACACTCTCACCTTTTTCATAGAACAAACATATTTTTTTTTCAGGAATCCACTCTCCAGAAACCTGAAACAAATCTTGAAAAAACTTGTTTAAGGCATCCATTCTCCCTAATCCTAAAAGAAAATTTGAATTAACTTCTTGAAATACTAAAATAAATCTTATCCTCAAACTACATTTAAATCAATTTTTTGAAGTAACACTCTCACCTTTTTCATAAAACTAAGATATATTTTTTTTCAGGAATCCACTCTCCAGAAACCTAAAACTAATCTTAAAAAACTTCTTTCAGGCATCCAATCTTCCTAATCCTAAACGAAAATTTTAATTAACTTGTTGAAATAATTCAATCACATTTATCCTCAAACTACTTTTAAATCAATTTTTTCAAGTAACACTCTCACCTTTTTCATAGAACAAACATATTTTTTTTTCAGGAATCCACTCTCCAGAAACCTGAAACAAATCTTGAAAAAACCTGTTTAAGGCATCCATTCTCCCTAATCCTAATAGAACATTTTAATTAACTTCTTGAAATACTAAAATAAATCTTATCCTCAAACTACATTTAAATCAATTTTTTGAAGTAACACTCTCACCTTTTTCATAAAACTAAGATATATTTTTTTCCAGGAATCCACTCTCCAGAAACCTAAAACTAATCTTAAAAAGCTTCTTTCAGGCATCCAATCTTCCTAATCCTAAACGAAAATTTTAATTAACTTGTTGAAATAATTCAATCACATTTATCCTCAAACTACATTTAAATCAATTTTTTCAAGTAACACTCTCACCTTTTTCATAGAACAAACATATTTTTTTTTCAGGAATCCACTCTCCAGAAACCTGAAACAAATCTTGAAAAAACTTGTTTAAGGCATCCATTCTCCCTAATCCTAAAAGAAAATTTTAATTAACTTCTTGAAATACTAAAATAAATCTTATCCTCAAACTACATTTAAATAAATTTTTGAAGTAACACTCTCACCTTCTTCATAAAACTAACATATATTTTTTTTCAGGAATCCGCTCTCCAGAAACCTGAAACAAATCTTGAAAAAACTTGTTTAAGGCATCCATTCTCCCTAATCCTAAAAGAAAATTTTAATTAACTTCTTGAAATACTAAAAATAAATCTTATCCTCAAACTACTTTTAAATCAATTTTTTGAAGTAACACTCTCACCTTTTTCATAAAACTAACATAGTTTTTTTTCAGGAATCCGCTCTCCAGAAACCTGAAACAAATCTTGAAAAAACTTGTTTCAGGCATCCATTCTCCCTAATCCTAAAAGAAAATTTTAATTAACTTCTTGAAATACTAAAATAAATCTTATCCTCAAACTACATTTAAATAAATTTTTTGAAGTAACACTCTCACCTTTTTCATAAAACTAACATATATTTTTTTTCAGGAATCCACTCTCCAGAAACCTAAAACTAATCTTAAAAAACTTCTTTCAGGCACCCAATCTTCCTAATCCTAAACGAAAATTTTAATTAACTTGTTGAAATTATTCAATCACATTTATCCTCAAACTACTTTTAAATCAATTTTTTCAAGTAACACTCTCACCTTTTTCATAGAACAAACATATTTTTTTTTCAGGAATCCACTCTCCAGAAACCTGAAACAAATCTTGAAAAAACTTGTTTAAGGCATCCATTCTCCCTAATCCTAAAAGAAAATGTTAATTAACTGCTTGAAATACTAAAAAAAATCTTATCCTCAAACTACATTTAAATCAATTTTTTGAAGTAACACTCTCACCTTTTTCATAAAACTAACATATATTTTTTTTCAGGAATCCACTCTCCACAAACCTAAAACTAATCTTAAAAAACCTATTTCAAGCATTCCAATCTTCCTAATACTAAACGAAAATTTTAATTAACTTGTTGAAATATTTCAATCACATTTATCCTCAAACTACGTTTAAATCAATTTTTTGAAGTAACACTCTCACCTTTTTCATAGAACAAACATATGTTTTTTTTCAGGAATCCTCTCTCCAGAAACCTGAAACAAATCTTGAAAAAGCTTGTTAAAGGCATCCATTCTCCCTAATCCTAAAAGAACATTTTAATTAACTTTTTGAAATACTAAAAAAAATCTTATCCTCAAACTACATTTAAATAAATTTTTTGAAGTAACACTCTCACCTTTTTCATAAAACTAACATATATTTTTTTTTAGGAATCCACTCTCCAGAAACCTAAAACTAATCTTAAAAAACTTATTTCAAGCATTCCAATCTTCCTAATCCTAAACGAAAATTTTAATTAACTTGTTGAAATAATTCAATCACATTTATCCTCAAACTACGTTTAAATCAATTTTTTGAAGTAACACTCTCACCTTTTTCTTAGAACAAACATATTTTTTTTTCAGGAATCCACTCTCCATAAACTTGAAACAAATCTTGAAAAAACTTGTTTAAGGCATCCATTCTCCCTAATCCTAAAAGAAAATTTTAATTAACTTCTTGAAATACTAAAATAAATCTTATCCTCAAACTACATTTAAATCAATTTTTTGAAGTAACACTCTCACCTTTTTCATAAAACTAAGATATATTTTTTTTCAGGAATCCACTCTCCAGAAACCTAAAACTAATCTTAAAAAACTTCTTTCAGGCATCCAATCTTCCTAATCCTAAACGAAAATTTTAATTAACTTGTTGAAATAATTCAATCACATTTATCCTCAAACTACTTTTAAATCAATTTTTTCAAGTAACACTCTCCCCTTTTTCATAGAACAAACATATTTTTTTTTCAGGAATCCACTCTCCAGAAACCTGAAACAAATCTTGAAAAAACTTGTTTAAGGCATCCATTCTCCCTAATCCTAATAGAAAATTTTAATTAACTTCTTGAAATACTAAAATAAATCTTATCCTCAAACTACATTTAAATCAATTTTTTGAAGTAACACTCACCTTTTTCATAAAACTAACATATATTTTTTTTCAGGAATCCGCTCTCCAGAAACCTGAAACAAATCTTGAAAAAACTTGTTTAAGGCATCCATTCTCCCTAATCCTAAACGAAAATTTTAATTAACTTGTTGAAATAATTCAATCACATTTATCCTCAAACTACTTTTAAATCAATTTTTTGAAGTAACACTCTCACCTTTTTCATAAAACAAACGTATTTTTTTTTCAGGAATCCACTCTCCATAAACCTGAAACTAATCTTGAAAAAACTTGTGTAAGGCATCCATTCTCCCTAATCCTAAAAGAAAATGTTAATTAACTTGTTGAAATAATGCAATCAACCTTATTCTCAAACTACATTTAAATCAATTTTTTGAAGTAACACACTCACCTTTTTCATAAAATGAACATATTTTGTTTTCACGAATCCACTCTCCAGAAACCTAAAACAAATCTTGAAAAAACTTGTTTAAGGCATCCATTCTCCCTAATCCTAAAAGAAAATTTTAATTAACTTCTTGAAATACTAAAAAAATCTAATCCTCAAACTACATTTAAATCAATTTTTTGAAGTAACACTCTCACCTTTTTCATAGAACAAACATATTTTTTTTTCAGGAATCCACTCTCCAGAAACCTGAAACAAATCTTGAAAAAACTTGTTTAAGGCATCCATTCTCCCTAATCCTAAAAGAAAATTTTAATTAACTTCTTGAAATACTAAAATAAATCTTATCCTCAAACTACATTTACATCAATTTTTTGAAGTAACACTCTCACCTTTTTCATAAAACTAAGATATATTTTTTTCCAGGAATCCACTCTCCAGAAACCTAAAACTAATCTTAAAAAGCTTCTTTCAGGCATCCAATCTTCCTAATCCTAAACGAAAATTTTAATTAACTTGTTGAAATAATTCAATCACATTTATCCTCAAACTACATTTAAATCAATTTTTTCAAGTAACACTCTCACCTTTTTCATAGAACAAACATATTTTTTTTTCAGGAATCCACTCTCCAGAAACCTGAAACAAATCTTGAAAAAACTTGTTTAAGGCATCCATTCTCCCTAATCCTAAAAGAAAATGTTAATTAACTTCTTGAAATACTAAAAAAAATCTTATCCTCAAACTACATTTAAATCAATTTTTTGAAGTAACACTCTCACCTTTTTCATAAAACTAACATATATTTTTTTTCAGGAATCCACTCTCCACAAACCTAAAACTAATCTTAAAAAACTTATTTCAAGCATTCCAATCTTCCTAATACTAAACGAAAATTTTAATTAACTTGTTGAAATATTTCAATCACATTTATCCTCAAACTACGTTTAAATCAATTTTTTGAAGTAACACTCTCACCTTTTTCATAGAACAAACATATGTTTTTTTTCAGGAATCCTCTCTCCAGAAACCTGAAACAAATCTTGAAAAAACTTGTTAAAGGCATCCATTCTCCCTAATCCTAAAAGAACATTTTAATTAACTTTTTGAAATACTAAAAAAAATCTTATCCTCAAACTACATTTAAATCAATTTTTTGAAGTAACACTCTCACCTTTTTCATAAAACTAACATATATTTTTTTCAGGAATCCACTCTCCAGAAACCTAAAACTAATCTTAAAAAACTTATTTCAAGCATTCCAATCTTCCTAATCCTAAACGAAAATTTTAATTAACTTGTTGAAATAATTCAATCACATTTATCCTCAAACTACGTTTAAATCAATTTTTTGAAGTAACACTCTCACCTTTTTCATAGAACAAACATATTTTTTTTTCAGGAATCCACTCTCCATAAACTTGAAACAAATCTTGAAAAAACTTGTTTAAGGCATCCATTCTCCCTAATCCTAAAAGAAAATTTTAATTAACTTCTTGAAATACTAAAATAAATCTTATCCTCAAACTACATTTAAATCAATTTTTTGAAGTAACACTCTCACCTTTTTCATAAAACTAAGATATATTTTTTTTCAGGAATCCACTCTCCAGAAACCTAAAACTAATCTTAAAAAACTTCTTTCAGGCATCCAATCTTCCTAATCCTAAACGAAAATTTTAATTAACTTGTTGAAATAATTCAATCACATTTATCCTCAAACTACTTATAAATCAATTTTTTGAAGTAACACTCTCACCTTTTTCATAAAACTAACATATATTTTTTTTCAGGAATCCGCTCTCCAGAAACCTGAAACAAATCTTGAAAAAACTTGTTTAAGGCATCCATTCTCCCTAATCCTAAAAGAAAATTTGAATTAACTTCTTGAAATACTAAAATAAATCTTATCCTCAAACTACATTTAAATCAATTTTTTGAAGTAACACTCTCACCTTTTTCATAAAACTAAGATATATTTTTTTTCAGGAATCCACTCTCCAGAAACCTAAAACTAATCTTAAAAAACTTCTTTCAGGCATCCAATCTTCCTAATCCTAAACGAAAATTTTAATTAACTTGTTGAAATAATTCAATCACATTTATCCTCAAACTACTTTTAAATCAATTTTTTCAAGTAACACTCTCACCTTTTTCATAGAACAAACATATTTTTTTTTCAGGAATCCACTCTCCAGAAACCTGAAACAAATCTTGAAAAAACTTGTTTAAGGCATCCATTCTCCCTAATCCTAAAAGAAAATGTTAATTAACTGCTTGAAATACTAAAAAAAATCTTATCCTCAAACTACATTTAAATCAATTTTTTGAAGTAACACTCTCACCTTTTTCATAAAACTAACATATATTTTTTTTCAGGAATCCACTCTCCACAAACCTAAAACTAATCTTAAAAAACTTATTTCAAGCATTCCAATCTTCCTAATACTAAACGAAAATTTTAATTAACTTGTTGAAATATTTCAATCACATTTATCCTCAAACTACGTTTAAATCAATTTTTTGAAGTAACACTCTCACCTTTTTCATTGAACAAACATATGTTTTTTTTCAGGAATCCTCTCTCCAGAAACCTGAAACAAATCTTGAAAAAACTTGTTAAAGGCATCCATTCTCCCTAATCCTAAAAGAACATTTTAATTAACTTTTTGAAATACTAAAAAAAATCTTATCCTCAAACTACATTTAAATCAATTTTTTGAAGTAACACTCTCACCTTTTTCATAAAACTAACATATATTTTTTTCAGGAATCCACTCTCCAGAAACCTAAAACTAATCTTAAAAAACTTATTTCAAGCATTCCAATCTTCCTAATCCTAAACGAAAATTTTAATTAACTTGTTGAAATAATTCAATCACATTTATCCTCAAACTACGTTTAAATCAATTTTTTGAAGTAACACTCTCACCTTTTTCATAGAACAAACATATTTTTTTTTCAGGAATCCACTCTCCATAAACTTGAAACAAATCTTGAAAAAACTTGTTTAAGGCATCCATTCTCCCTAATCCTAAAAGAAAATTTTAATTAACTTCTTGAAATACTAAAATAAATCTTATCCTCAAACTACATTTAAATCAATTTTTTGAAGTAACACTCTCACCTTTTTCATAAAACTAAGATATATTTTTTTTCAGGAATCCACTCTCCAGAAACCTAAAACTAATCTTAAAAAACTTCTTTCAGGCATCCAATCTTCCTAATCCTAAACGAAAATTTTAATTAACTTGTTGAAATAATTCAATCACATTTATCCTCAAACTACTTATAAATCAATTTTTTGAAGTAACACTCTCACCTTTTTCATAAAACTAACATATATTTTTTTTCAGGAATCCGCTCTCCAGAAACCTGAAACAAATCTTGAAAAAACTTGTTTAAGGCATCCATTCTCCCTAATCCTAAAAGAAAATTTGAATTAACTTCTTGAAATACTAAAATAAATCTTATCCTCAAACTACATTTAAATCAATTTTTTGAAGTAACACTCTCACCTTTTTCATAAAACTAAGATATATTTTTTTTCAGGAATCCACTCTCCAGAAACCTAAAACTAATCTTAAAAAACTTCTTTCAGGCATCCAATCTTCCTAATCCTAAACGAAAATTTTAATTAACTTGTTGAAATAATTCAATCACATTTATCCTCAAACTACTTTTAAATCAATTTTTTCAAGTAACACTCTCACCTTTTTCATAGAACAAACATATTTTTTTTTCAGGAATCCACTCTCCAGAAACCTGAAACAAATCTTGAAAAAACTTGTTTAAGGCATCCATTCTCCCTAATCCTAATAGAAAATTTTAATTAACTTCTTGAAATACTAAAATAAATCTTATCCTCAAACTACATTTAAATCAATTTTTTGAAGTAACACTCTCACCTTTTTCATAAAACTAAGATATATTTTTTTCCAGGAATCCACTCTCCAGAAACCTAAAACTAATCTTAAAAAGCTTCTTTCAGGCATCCAATCTTCCTAATCCTAAACGAAAATTTTAATTAACTTGTTGAAATAATTCAATCACATTTATCCTCAAACTACATTTAAATCAATTTTTTCAAGTAACACTCTCACCTTTTTCATAGAACAAACATATTTTTTTTTCAGGAATCCACTCTCCAGAAACCTGAAACAAATCTTGAAAAAACTTGTTTAAGGCATCCATTCTCCCTAATCCTAAAAGAAAATTTTAATTAACTTCTTGAAATACTAAAATAAATCTTATCCTCAAACTACATTTAAATAAATTTTTGAAGTAACACTCTCACCTTCTTCATAAAACTAACATATATTTTTTTTCAGGAATCCGCTCTCCAGAAACCTGAAACAAATCTTGAAAAAACTTGTTTAAGGCATCCATTCTCCCTAATCCTAAAAGAAAATTTTAATTAACTTCTTGAAATACTAAAAATAAATCTTATCCTCAAACTACTTTTAAATCAATTTTTTGAAGTAACACTCTCACCTTTTTCATAAAATTAACATAGTTTTTTTTCAGGAATCCGCTCTCCAGAAACCTGAAACAAATCTTGAAAAAACTTGTTTAAGGCATCCATTCTCCCTAATCCTAAAAGAAAATTTTAATTAACTTCTTGAAATACTAAAATAAATCTTATCCTCAAACTACATTTAAATAAATTTTTTGAAGTAACACTCTCACCTTTTTCATAAAACTAACATATATTTTTTTTCAGGAATCCACTCTCCAGAAACCTAAAACTAATCTTAAAAAACTTCTTTCAGGCACCCAATCTTCCTAATCCTAAACGAAAATTTTAATTAACTTGTTGAAATTATTCAATCACATTTATCCTCAAACTACTTTTAAATCAATTTTTTCAAGTAACACTCTCACCTTTTTCATAGAACAAACAAATTTTTTTTTCAGGAATCCACTCTCCAGAAACCTGAAACAAATCTTGAAAAAACTTGTTTAAGGCATCCATTCTCCCTAATCCTAAAAGAAAATGTTAATTAACTGCTTGAAATACTAAAAAAAATCTTATCCTCAAACTACATTTAAATCAATTTTTTGAAGTAACACTCTCACCTTTTTCATAAAACTAACATATATTTTTTTTCAGGAATCCACTCTCCACAAACCTAAAACTAATCTTAAAAAACTTATTTCAAGCATTCCAATCTTCCTAATACTAAACGAAAATTTTAATTAACTTGTTGAAATATTTCAATCACATTTATCCTCAAACTACGTTTAAATCAATTTTTTGAAGTAACACTCTCACCTTTTTCATAGAACAAACATATTTTTTTTTCAGGAATCCTCTCTCCAGAAACCTGAAACAAATCTTGAAAAAGCTTGTTAAAGGCATCCATTCTCCCTAATCCTAAAAGAACATTTTAAATAACTTTTTGAAATACTAAAAAAAATCTTATCCTCAAACTACATTTAAATCAATTTTTTGAAGTAACACTCTCACCTTTTTCATAAAACTAACATATATTTTTTTCAGGAATCCACTCTCCAGAAACCTAAAACTAATCTTAAAAAACTTATTTCTAGCATTCCAATCTTCCTAATCCTAAACGAAAATTTTAATTAACTTGTTGAAATAATTCAATCACATTTATCCTCAAACTACGTTTAAATCAATTTTTTGAAGTAACACTCTCACCTTTTTCTTAGAACAAACATATTTTTTTTTCAGGAATCCACTCTCCATAAACTTGAAACAAATCTTGAAAAAACTTGTTTAAGGCATCCATTCTCCCTAATCCTAAAAGAAAATTTTAATTAACTTCTTGAAATACTAAAATAAATCTTATCCTCAAACTACATTTAAATCAATTTTTTGAAGTAACACTCTCACCTTTTTCATAAAACTAAGATATATTTTTTTTCAGGAATCCACTCTCCAGAAACCTAAAACTAATCTTAAAAAACTTCTTTCAGGCATCCAATCTTCCTAATCCTAAACGAAAATTTTAATTAACTTGTTGAAATAATTCAATCACATTTATCCTCAAACTACTTTTAAATCAATTTTTTCAAGTAACACTCTCACCTTTTTCATAGAACAAACATATTTTTTTTTCAGGAATCCACTCTCCAGAAACCTGAAACAAATCTTGAAAAAACTTGTTTAAGGCATCCATTCTCCCTAATCCTAATAGAAAATTTTAATTAACTTCTTGAAATACTAAAATAAATCTTATCCTCAAACTACATTTAAATCAATTTTTTGAAGTAACACTCACCTTTTTCATAAAACTAACATATATTTTTTTTCAGGAATCCGCTCTCCAGAAACCTGAAACAAATCTTGAAAAAACTTGTTTAAGGCATCCATTCTCCCTAATCCTAAACGAAAATTTTAATTAACTTGTTGAAATAATTCAATCACATTTATCCTCAAACTACTTTTAAATCAATTTTTTGAAGTAACACTCTCACCTTTTTCATAGAACAAACGTATTTTTTTTTTCAGGAATCCACTCTCCATAAACCTGAAACTAATCTTGAAAAAACTTGTGTAAGGCATCCATTCTCCCTAATCCTAAAAGAAAATGTTAATTAACTTGTTGAAATAATGCAATCAACCTTATTCTCAAACTACATTTAAATCAATTTTTTGAAGTAACACACTCACCTTTTTCATAAAATGAACATATTTTGTTTTCACGAATCCACTCTCCAGAAACCTAAAACAAATCTTGAAAAAACTTGTTTAAGGCATCCATTCTCCCTAATCCTAAAAGAAAATTTTAATTAACTTCTTGAAATACTAAAAAAATCTAATCCTCAAACTACATTTAAATCAATTTTTTGAAGTAACACTCTCACCTTTTTCATAGGACAAACATATTTTTTTTTCAGGAATCCACTCTCCAGAAACCTGAAACAAATCTTGAAAAAACTTGTTTAAGGCATCCATTCTCCCTAATCCTAAAAGAAAATTTTAATTAACTTCTTGAAATACTAAAAAAAATCTTATCCTCAAACTACATTTAAATCAATTTTTTGAAGTAACACTCTCACCTTTTTCATAAAACTAACATATATTTTTTTTCAGGAATCCACTCTCCAGAAACCTAAAACTAATCTTAAAAAACTTCTTTCAGGCATCCAATCTTCCTAATCCTAAACGAAAATTTTAATTAACTTGTTGAAATAATTCAATCACATTTATCCTCAAACTACTTTTAAATCAATTTTTTCAAGTAACACTCTCACCTTTTTCATAGAACAAACATTTTGTTTTTTCAGGAATCCTCTCTTCAGAAACCTGAAACAAATCTTGAAAAAACTTGTTTAAGGCATCCATTCTCCCTAATCCTAAAAGAAAATTTTAAATAACTTCTTGAAATACTAAAATAAATCTTATCCTCAAACTACATTTAAATCAATTTTTTGAAGTAACACTCTCACCTTTTTCATAAAACTAACATATATTTTTTTTCAGGAATCCACTCTCCAGAAACCTAAAACTAATCTTAAAAAACTTCTTTCAGGCATCCAATCTTCCTAATCCTAAACGAAAATTTTAATTAACTTGTTGAAATAATTCAATCACATTTATCCTCAAACTACTTTTAAATCAATTTTTTTCAAGTAACACTCCCACCTTTTTCATAGAACAAACATATTTTTTTTTCAGGAATCCACTCTCCAGAAACCTGAAACAAATCTTGAAAAAACGTGTTTAAGGCATCCATTCTCCCTAATCCTAAAAGAAAATTTTAATTAACTTCTTGAAATACTAAAATAAATCTTATCCTCAAACTACATTTAAATCAATTTTTTGAAGTAACACTCTCACCTTTTTCATAAAACTAACATATATTTTTTTCAGGAATCCACTCTCCAGAAACCTAAAACTAATCTTAAAAAACTTATTTCAAGCATTCCAATCTTCCTAATCCTAAATGAAAATTTTAATTAACTTGTTGAAATAATTCAATCACATTTATCCTCAAACTACGTTTAAATCAATTTTTTGAAGTAACACTCTCACCTTTTTCATAGAACAAACATATTTTTTTTTCAGGAATCCACTCTCCAGAAACCTGAAACAAATCTTGAAAAAACTTGTTTCAGGCATCCATTCTCCCTAATCCTAAAAGAAAATTTTAATTAACTTCTTGAAATACTAAAAAAAATCTTATCCTCAAACTACATTTAAATCAATTTTTTGAAGGAACACTCTCACCTTTTTCATAAAACTAAGATATATTTTTTTTCAGGAATCCACTCTCCAGAAACCTAAAACTAATCTTAAAAAACTTCTTTCAGGCATCCAATCTTCCTAATACTAAACGAAAATTTTAATTAACTTGTTGAAATATTTCAATCACATTTATCTTCAAACTACTTTTAAATCAATTTTTTCAAGTAACACTCTCACCTTTTTCATAGAACAAACATATTTTTTTTTCAGGAATCCACTCTCCAGAAACCTGAAACAAATCTTGAAAAAACTTGTTTAAGGCATCCATTCTCCCTAATCCTAAAAGAAAATTTTAATTTACTTCTTGAAATACTAAAATAAATCTTATCCTCAAACTACATTTAAATCAATTTTTTGAAGTAACACTCTCACCTTTTTCATAAAACTAACATATATTTTTTTTCAGGAATCCGCTCTCCAGAAACCTGAAACAAATCTTGAAAAAACTTGTTTAAGGCATCCATTCTCCCTAATCCTAAAAGAAAATTTGAATTAACTTCTTGAAATACTAAAATAAATCTTATCCTCAAACTACATTTAAATCAATTTTTTGAAGTAACACTCTCACCTTTTTCATAAAACTAACATATATTTTTTTTCAGGAATCCACTCTCCAGAAACCTAAAACTAATCTTAAAAAACTTCTTTCAGGCATCCAATCTTCCTAATCCTAAACGAAAATTTTAATTAACTTGTTGAAATAATTCAATCACATTTATCCTCAAACTACTTTTAAATCAATTTTTTCAAGTAACACTCTCACCTTTTTCATAGAACAAACATATTTTTTTTTCAGGAATCCACTCTCCAGAAACCTGAAACAAATCTTGAAAAAACTTGTTTAAGGCATCCATTCTCCCTAATCCTAAAAGAAAATTTTAATTAACTTCTTGAAATACTAAAAAAAATCTTATCCTCAAACTACAGTTAAATCAATTTTTTGAAGTAACACTCTCACCTTTTTCATAAAACTAAGATATATTTTTTTTCAGGAATCCGCTCTCCAGAAACCTAAAACTAATCTTAAAAAACTTCTTTCAGGCATCCAATCTTCCTAATCCTAAACGAAAATTTTAATTAACTTGTTGAAATAATTCAATCACATTTATCCTCAAACTACTTATAAATCAATTTTTTGAAGTAACACTCTCACCTTTTTCATAAAACTAACATATATTTTTTTTCAGGAATCCGCTCTCCAGAAACCTGAAACAAATCTTGAAAAAACTTGTTTAAGGCATCCATTCTCCCTAATCCTAAAAGAAAATTTGAATTAACTTCTTGAAATACTAAAATAAATCTTATCCTCAAACTACATTTAAATCAATTTTTTGAAGTAACACTCTCACCTTTTTCATAAAACTAAGATATATTTTTTTTCAGGAATCCACTCTCCAGAAACCTAAAACTAATCTTAAAAAACTTCTTTCAGGCATCCAATCTTCCTAATCCTAAACGAAAATTTTAATTAACTTGTTGAAATAATTCAATCACATTTATCCTCAAACTACTTTTAAATCAATTTTTTCAAGTAACACTCTCACCTTTTTCATAGAACAAACATATTTTTTTTTCAGGAATCCACTCTCCAGAAACCTGAAACAAATCTTGAAAAAACCTGTTTAAGGCATCCATTCTCCCTAATCCTAATAGAACATTTTAATTAACTTCTTGAAATACTAAAATAAATCTTATCCTCAAACTACATTTAAATCAATTTTTTGAAGTAACACTCTCACCTTTTTCATAAAACTAAGATATATTTTTTTCCAGGAATCCACTCTCCAGAAACCTAAAACTAATCTTAAAAAGCTTCTTTCAGGCATCCAATCTTCCTAATCCTAAACGAAAATTTTAATTAACTTGTTGAAATAATTCAATCACATTTATCCTCAAACTACATTTAAATCAATTTTTTCAAGTAACACTCTCACCTTTTTCATAGAACAAACATATTTTTTTTTCAGGAATCCACTCTCCAGAAACCTGAAACAAATCTTGAAAAAACTTGTTTAAGGCATCCATTCTCCCTAATCCTAAAAGAAAATTTTAATTAACTTCTTGAAATACAAAAATAAATCTTATCCTCAAACTACATTTAAATAAATTTTTGAAGTAACACTCTCACCTTCTTCATAAAACTAACATATATTTTTTTTCAGGAATCAGCTCTCCAGAAACCTGAAACAAATCTTGAAAAAACTTGTTTAAGGCATCCATTCTCCCTAATCCTAAAAGAAAATTTTAATTAACTTCTTGAAATACTAAAAATAAATCTTATCCTCAAACTACTTTTAAATCAATTTTTTGAAGTAACACTCTCACCTTTTTCATAAAACTAACATAGTTTTTTTTCAGGAATCCGCTCTCCAGAAACCTGAAACAAATCTTGAAAAAACTTGTTTAAGGCATCCATTCTCCCTAATCCTAAAAGAAAATTTTAATTAACTTCTTGAAATACTAAAATAAATCTTATCCTCAAACTACATTTAAATAAATTTTTTGAAGTAACACTCTCACCTTTTTCATAAAACTAACATATATTTTTTTTCAGGAATCCACTCTCCAGAAACCTAAAACTAATCTTAAAAAACTTCTTTCAGGCACCCAATCTTCCTAATCCTAAACGAAAATTTTAATTAACTTGTTGAAATTATTCAATCACATTTATCCTCAAACTACTTTTAAATCAATTTTTTCAAGTAACACTCTCACCTTTTTCATAGAACAAACATATTTTTTTTTCAGGAATCCACTCTCCAGAAACCTGAAACAAATCTTGAAAAAACTTGTTTAAGGCATCCATTCTCCCTAATCCTAAAAGAAAATGTTAATTAACTGCTTGAAATACTAAAAAAAATCTTATCCTCAAACTACATTTAAATCAATTTTTTGAAGTAACACTCTCACCTTTTTCATAAAACTAACATATATTTTTTTTCAGGAATCCACTCTCCACAAACCTAAAACTAATCTTAAAAAACGTATTTCAAGCATTCCAATCTTCCTAATACTAAACGAAAATTTTAATTAACTTGTTGAAATATTTCAATCACATTTATCCTCAAACTACATTTAAATCAATTTTTTGAAGTAACACTCTCACCTTTTTCATAGAACAAACATATTTTTTTTTCAGGAATCCTCTCTCCAGAAACCTGAAACAAATCTTGAAAAAGCTTGTTAAAGGCATCCATTCTCCCTAATCCTAAAAGAACATTTTAATTAACTTTTTGAAATACTAAAAAAAATCTTATCCTCAAACTACATTTAAATCAATTTTTTGAAGTAACACTCTCACCTTTTTCATAAAACTAACATATATTTTTTTCAGGAATCCACTCTCCAGAAACCTAAAACTAATCTTAAAAAACTTATTTCAAGCATTCCAATCTTCCTAATCCTAAACGAAAATTTTAATTAACTTGTTGAAATAATTCAATCACATTTATCCTCAAACTACGTTTAAATCAATTTTTTGAAGTAACACTCTCACCTTTTTCTTAGAACAAACATATTTTTTTTTCAGGAATCCACTCTCCATAAACTTGAAACAAATCTTGAAAAAACTTGTTTAAGGCATCCATTCTCCCTAATCCTAAAAGAAAATTTTAATTAACTTCTTGAAATACTAAAATAAATCTTATCCTCAAACTACATTTAAATCAATTTTTTGAAGTAACACTCTCACCTTTTTCATAAAACTAAGATATATTTTTTTTCAGGAATCCACTCTCCAGAAACCTAAAACTAATCTTAAAAAACTTCTTTCGGGCATCCAATCTTCCTAATCCTAAACGAAAATTTTAATTAACTTGTTGAAATAATTCAATCACATTTATCCTCAAACTACTTTTAAATCAATTTTTTCAAGTAACACTCTCACCTTTTTCATAGAACAAACATATTTTTTTTTCAGGAATCCACTCTCCAGAAACCTGAAACAAATCTTGAAAAAACTTGTTTAAGGCATCCATTCTCCCTAATCCTAATAGAAAATTTTAATTAACTTCTTGAAATACTAAAATAAATCTTATCCTCAAACTACATTTAAATCAATTTTTTGAAGTAACACTCACCTTTTTCATAAAACTAACATATATTTTTTTTCAGGAATCCGCTCTCCAGAAACCTGAAACAAATCTTGAAAAAACTTGTTTAAGGCATCCATTCTCCCTAATCCTAAACGAAAATTTTAATTAACTTGTTGAAATAATTCAATCACATTTATCCTCAAACTACTTTTAAATCAATTTTTTGAAGTAACACTCTCACCTTTTTCATAGAACAAACGTATTTTTTTTTCAGGAATCCACTCTCCATAAACCTGAAACTAATCTTGAAAAAACTTGTGTAAGGCATCCATTCTCCCTAATCCTAAAAGAAAATGTTAATTAACTTGTTGAAATAATGCAATCAACCTTATTCTCAAACTACATTTAAATCAATTTTTTGAAGTAACACACTCACCTTTTTCATAAAATGAACATATTTTGTTTTCACGAATCCACTCTCCAGAAACCTAAAACAAATCTTGAAAAAACTTGTTTAAGGCATCCATTCTCCCTAATCCTAAAAGAAAATTTTAATTAACTTCTTGAAATACTAAAAAAATCTAATCCTCAAACTACATTTAAATCAATTTTTTGAAGTAACACTCTCACCTTTTTCATAGGACAAACATATTTTTTTTTCAGGAATCCACTCTCCAGAAACCTGAAACAAATCTTGAAAAAACTTGTTTAAGGCATCCATTCTCCCTAATCCTAAAAGAAAATTTTAATTAACTTCTTGAAATACTAAAAAAAATCTTATCCTCAAACTACATTTAAATCAATTTTTTGAAGTAACACTCTCACCTTTTTCATAAAACTAACATATATTTTTTTTCAGGAATCCACTCTCCAGAAACCTAAAACTAATCTTAAAAAACTTCTTTCAGGCATCCAATCTTCCTAATCCTAAACGAAAATTTTAATTAACTTGTTGAAATAATTCAATCACATTTATCCTCAAACTACTTTTAAATCAATTTTTTCAAGTAACACTCTCACCTTTTTCATAGAACAAACATTTTTTTTTTTCAGGAATCCTCTCTCCAGAAACCTGAAACAAATCTTGAAAAAACTTGTTTAAGGCATCCATTCTCCCTAATCCTAAAAGAAAATTTTAAATAACTTCTTGAAATACTAAAATAAATCTTATCCTCAAACTACATTTAAATCAATTTTTTGAAGTAACACTCTCACCTTTTTCATAAAACTAACATATCTTTTTTTCAGGAATCCACTCTCCAGAAACCTAAAACTAATCTTAAAAAACTTCTTTCAGGCATCCAATCTTCCTAATCCTAAACGAAAATTTTAATTAACTTGTTGAAATAATTCAATCACATTTATCCTCAAACTACTTTTAAATCAATTTTTTTCAAGTAACACTCCCACCTTTTTCATAGAACAAACATATTTTTTTTTCAGGAATCCACTCTCCAGAAACCTGAAACAAATCTTGAAAAAACGTGTTTAAGGCATCCATTCTCCCTAATCCTAAAAGAAAATTTTAATTAACTTCTTGAAATACTAAAATAAATCTTATCCTCAAACTACATTTAAATCAATTTTTTGAAGTAACACTCTCACCTTTTTCATAAAACTAACATATATTTTTTTCAGGAATCCACTCTCCAGAAACCTAAAACTAATCTTAAAAAACTTATTTCAAGCATTCCAATCTTCCTAATCCTAAATGAAAATTTTAATTAACTTGTTGAAATAATTCAATCACATTTATCCTCAAACTACGTTTAAATCAATTTTTTGAAGTAACACTCTCACCTTTTTCATAGAACAAACATATTTTTTTTTCAGGAATCCACTCTCCAGAAACCTGAAACAAATCTTGAAAAAACTTGTTTCAGGCATCCATTCTCCCTAATCCTAAAAGAAAATTTTAATTAACTTCTTGAAATACTAAAAAAAATCTTATCCTCAAACTACATTTAAATCAATTTTTTGAAGGAACACTCTCACCTTTTTCATAAAACTAAGATATATTTTTTTTCAGGAATCCACTCTCCAGAAACCTAAAACTAATCTTAAAAAACTTCTTTCAGGCATCCAATCTTCCTAATACTAAACGAAAATTTTAATTAACTTGTTGAAATATTTCAATCACATTTATCTTCAAACTACTTTTAAATCAATTTTTTCAAGTAACACTCTCACCTTTTTCATAGAACAAACATATTTTTTTTCAGGAATCCACTCTCCAGAAACCTGAAACAAATCTTGAAAAAACTTGTTTAAGGCATCCATTCTCCCTAATCCTAAAAGAAAATTTTAATTTACTTCTTGAAATACTAAAATAAATCTTATCCTCAAACTACATTTAAATCAATTTTTTGAAGTAACACTCTCACCTTTTTCATAAAACTAACATATATTTTTTTTCAGGAATCCGCTCTCCAGAAACCTGAAACAAATCTTGAAAAAACTTGTTTAAGGCATCCATTCTCCCTAATCCTAAAAGAAAATTTGAATTAACTTCTTGAAATACTAAAATAAATCTTATCCTCAAACTACATTTAAATCAATTTTTTGAAGTAACACTCTCACCTTTTTCATAAAACTAACATATATTTTTTTTCAGGAATCCACTCTCCAGAAACCTAAAACTAATCTTAAAAAACTTCTTTCAGGCATCCAATCTTCCTAATCCTAAACGAAAATTTTAATTAACTTGTTGAAATAATTCAATCACATATATCCTCAAACTACTTTTAAATCAATTTTTTCAAGTAACACTCTCACCTTTTTCATAGAACAAACATTTTGTTTTTTCAGGAATCCTCTCTTCAGAAACCTGAAACAAATCTTGAAAAAACTTGTTTAAGGCATCCATTCTCCCTAATCCTAAAAGAAAATTTTAAATAACTTCTTGAAATACTAAAATAAATCTTATCCTCAAACTACATTTAAATCAATTTTTTGAAGTAACACTCTCACCTTTTTCATAAAACTAACATATATTTTTTTTCAGGAATCCACTCTCCAGAAACCTAAAACTAATCTTAAAAAACTTCTTTCAGGCATCCAATCTTCCTAATCCTAAACGAAAATTTTAATTAACTTGTTGAAATAATTCAATCACATTTATCCTCAAACTACTTTTAAATCAATTTTTTTCAAGTAACACTCCCACCTTTTTCATAGAACAAACATATTTTTTTTTCAGGAATCCACTCTCCAGAAACCTGAAACAAATCTTGAAAAAACGTGTTTAAGGCATCCATTCTCCCTAATCCTAAAAGAAAATTTTAATTAACTTCTTGAAATACTAAAATAAATCTTATCCTCAAACTACATTTAAATCAATTTTTTGAAGTAACACTCTCACCTTTTTCATAAAACTAACATATATTTTTTTCAGGAATCCACTCTCCAGAAACCTAAAACTAATCTTAAAAAACTTATTTCAAGCATTCCAATCTTCCTAATCCTAAATGAAAATTTTAATTAACTTGTTGAAATAATTCAATCACATTTATCCTCAAACTACGTTTAAATCAATTTTTTGAAGTAACACTCTCACCTTTTTCATAGAACAAACATATTTTTTTTTCAGGAATCCACTCTCCAGAAACCTGAAACAAATCTTGAAAAAACTTGTTTCAGGCATCCATTCTCCCTAATCCTAAAAGAAAATTTTAATTAACTTCTTGAAATACTAAAAAAAATCTTATCCTCAAACTACATTTAAATCAATTTTTTGAAGGAACACTCTCACCTTTTTCATAAAACTAAGATATATTTTTTTTCAGGAATCCACTCTCCAGAAACCTAAAACTAATCTTAAAAAACTTCTTTCAGGCATCCAATCTTCCTAATACTAAACGAAAATTTTAATTAACTTGTTGAAATATTTCAATCACATTTATCTTCAAACTACTTTTAAATCAATTTTTTCAAGTAACACTCTCACCTTTTTCATAGAACAAACATATTTTTTTTTCAGGAATCCACTCTCCAGAAACCTGAAACAAATCTTGAAAAAACTTGTTTAAGGCATCCATTCTCCCTAATCCTAAAAGAAAATTTTAATTTACTTCTTGAAATACTAAAATAAATCTTATCCTCAAACTACATTTAAATCAATTTTTTGAAGTAACACTCTCACCTTTTTCATAAAACTAACATATATTTTTTTTCAGGAATCCGCTCTCCAGAAACCTGAAACAAATCTTGAAAAAACTTGTTTAAGGCATCCATTCTCCCTAATCCTAAAAGAAAATTTGAATTAACTTCTTGAAATACTAAAATAAATCTTATCCTCAAACTACATTTAAATCAATTTTTTGAAGTAACACTCTCACCTTTTTCATAAAACTAACATATATTTTTTTTCAGGAATCCACTCTCCAGAAACCTAAAACTAATCTTAAAAAACTTCTTTCAGGCATCCAATCTTCCTAATCCTAAACGAAAATTTTAATTAACTTGTTGAAATAATTCAATCACATTTATCCTCAAACTACTTTTAAATCAATTTTTTCAAGTAACACTCTCACCTTTTTCATAGAACAAACATATTTTTTTTTCAGGAATCCACTCTCCAGAAACCTGAAACAAATCTTGAAAAAACTTGTTTAAGGCATCCATTCTCCCTAATCCTAAAAGAAAATTTTAATTAACTTCTTGAAATACTAAAAAAAATCTTATCCTCAAACTACAGTTAAATCAATTTTTTGAAGTAACACTCTCACCTTTTTCATAAAACTAAGATATATTTTTTTTCAGGAATCCGCTCTCCAGAAACCTAAAACTAATCTTAAAAAACTTCTTTCAGGCATCCAATCTTCCTAATCCTAAACGAAAATTTTAATTAACTTGTTGAAATAATTCAATCACATTTATCCTCAAACTACTTATAAATCAATTTTTTGAAGTAACACTCTCACCTTTTTCATAAAACTAACATATATTTTTTTTCAGGAATCCGCTCTCCAGAAACCTGAAACAAATCTTGAAAAAACTTGTTTAAGGCATCCATTCTCCCTAATCCTAAAAGAAAATTTGAATTAACTTCTTGAAATACTAAAATAAATCTTATCCTCAAACTACATTTAAATCAATTTTTTGAAGTAACACTCTCACCTTTTTCATAAAACTAAGATATATTTTTTTTCAGGAATCCACTCTCCAGAAACCTAAAACTAATCTTAAAAAACTTCTTTCAGGCATCCAATCTTCCTAATCCTAAACGAAAATTTTAATTAACTTGTTGAAATAATTCAATCACATTTATCCTCAAACTACTTTTAAATCAATTTTTTCAAGTAACACTCTCACCTTTTTCATAGAACAAACATATTTTTTTTTCAGGAATCCACTCTCCAGAAACCTGAAACAAATCTTGAAAAAACCTGTTTAAGGCATCCATTCTCCCTAATCCTAATAGAACATTTTAATTAACTTCTTGAAATACTAAAATAAATCTTATCCTCAAACTACATTTAAATCAATTTTTTGAAGTAACACTCTCACCTTTTTCATAAAACTAAGATATATTTTTTTCCAGGAATCCACTCTCCAGAAACCTAAAACTAATCTTAAAAAGCTTCTTTCAGGCATCCAATCTTCCTAATCCTAAACGAAAATTTTAATTAACTTGTTGAAATAATTCAATCACATTTATCCTCAAACTACATTTAAATCAATTTTTTCAAGTAACACTCTCACCTTTTTCATAGAACAAACATATTTTTTTTTCAGGAATCCACTCTCCAGAAACCTGAAACAAATCTTGAAAAAACTTGTTTAAGGCATCCATTCTCCCTAATCCTAAAAGAAAATTTTAATTAACTTCTTGAAATACAAAAATAAATCTTATCCTCAAACTACATTTAAATAAATTTTTGAAGTAACACTCTCACCTTCTTCATAAAACTAACATATATTTTTTTTCAGGTATCAGCTCTCCAGAAACCTGATACAAATCTTGAAAAAACTTGTTTAAGGCATCCATTCTCCCTAATCCTAAAAGAAAATTTAAATTAACTTCTTGAAATACTAAAAATAAATCTTATCCTCAAACTACTTTTAAATCAATTTTTGGAAGTAACACTCTCACCTTTTTCATAAAACTAACATAGTTTTTTTTCAGGAATCCGCTCTCCAGAAACCTGAAACAAATCTTGAAAAAACTTGTTTAAGGCATCCATTCTCCCTAATCCTAAAAGAAAATTTTAATTAACTTCTTGAAATACTAAAATAAATCTTATCCTCAAACTACATTTAAATAAATTTTTTGAAGTAACACTCTCACCTTTTTCATAAAACTAACATATATTTTTTTTCAGGAATCCACTCTCCAGAAACCTAAAACTAATCTTAAAAAACTTCTTTCAGGCACCCAATCTTCCTAATCCTAAACGAAAATTTTAATTAACTTGTTGAAATTATTCAATCACATTTATCCTCAAACTACTTTTAAATCAATTTTTTCAAGTAACACTCTCACCTTTTTCATAGAACAAACATATTTTTTTTTCAGGAATCCACTCTCCAGAAACCTGAAACAAATCTTGAAAAAACTTGTTTAAGGCATCCATTCTCCCTAATCCTAAAAGAAAATGTTAATTAACTGCTTGAAATACTAAAAAAAATCTTATCCTCAAACTACATTTAAATCAATTTTTTGAAGTAACACTCTCACCTTTTTCATAAAACTAACATATATTTTTTTTCAGGAATCCACTCTCCACAAACCTAAAACTAATCTTAAAAAACTTATTTCAAGCATTCCAATCTTCCTAATACTAAACGAAAATTTTAATTAACTTGTTGAAATATTTCAATCACATTTATCCTCAAACTACATTTAAATCAATTTTTTGAAGTAACACTCTCACCTTTTTCATAGAACAAACATATTTTTTTTTCAGGAATCCTCTCTCCAGAAACCTGAAACAAATCTTGAAAAAGCTTGTTAAAGGCATCCATTCTCCCTAATCCTAAAAGAACATTTTAATTAACTTTTTGAAATACTAAAAAAAATCTTATCCTCAAACTACATTTAAATCAATTTTTTGAAGTAACACTCTCACCTTTTTCATAAAACTAACATATATTTTTTTCAGGAATCCACTCTCCAGAAACCTAAAACTAATCTTAAAAAACTTATTTCAAGCATTCCAATCTTCCTAATCCTAAACGAAAATTTTAATTAACTTGTTGAAATAATTCAATCACATTTATCCTCAAACTACGTTTAAATCAATTTTTTGAAGTAACACTCTCACCTTTTTCTTAGAACAAACATATTTTTTTTTCAGGAATCCACTCTCCATAAACTTGAAACAAATCTTGAAAAAACTTGTTTAAGGCATCCATTCTCCCTAATCCTAAAAGAAAATTTTAATTAACTTCTTGAAATACTAAAATAAATCTTATCCTCAAACTACATTTAAATCAATTTTTTGAAGTAACACTCTCACCTTTTTCATAAAACTAAGATATATTTTTTTTCAGGAATCCACTCTCCAGAAACCTAAAACTAATCTTAAAAAACTTCTTTCAGGCATCCAATCTTCCTAATCCTAAACGAAAATTTTAATTAACTTGTTGAAATAATTCAATCACATTTATCCTCAAACTACTTTTAAATCAATTTTTTCAAGTAACACTCTCACCTTTTTCATAGAACAAACATATTTTTTTTTCAGGAATCCACTCTCCAGAAACCTGAAACAAATCTTGAAAAAACTTGTTTAAGGCATCCATTCTCCCTAATCCTAATAGAAAATTTTAATTAACTTCTTGAAATACTAAAATAAATCTTATCCTCAAACTACATTTAAATCAATTTTTTGAAGTAACACTCACCTTTTTCATAAAACTAACATATATTTTTTTTCAGGAATCCGCTCTCCAGAAACCTGAAACAAATCTTGAAAAAACTTGTTTAAGGCATCCATTCTCCCTAATCCTAAACGAAAATTTTAATTAACTTGTTGAAATAATTCAATCACATTTATCCTCAAACTACTTTTAAATCAATTTTTTGAAGTAACACTCTCACCTTTTTCATAGAACAAACGTATTTTTTTTTCAGGAATCCACTCTCCATAAACCTGAAACTAATCTTGAAAAAACTTGTGTAAGGCATCCATTCTCCCTAATCCTAAAAGAAAATGTTAATTAACTTGTTGAAATAATGCAATCAACCTTATTCTCAAACTACATTTAAATCAATTTTTTGAAGTAACACACTCACCTTTTTCATAAAATGAACATATTTTGTTTTCACGAATCCACTCTCCAGAAACCTAAAACAAATCTTGAAAAAACTTGTTTAAGGCATCCATTCTCCCTAATCCTAAAAGAAAATTTTAATTAACTTCTTGAAATACTAAAAAAATCTAATCCTCAAACTACATTTAAATCAATTTTTTGAAGTAACACTCTCACCTTTTTCATAGGACAAACATATTTTTTTTTCAGGAATCCACTCTCCAGAAACCTGAAACAAATCTTGAAAAAACTTGTTTAAGGCATCCATTCTCCCTAATCCTAAAAGAAAATTTTAATTAACTTCTTGAAATACTAAAAAAAATCTTATCCTCAAACTACATTTAAATCAATTTTTTGAAGTAACACTCTCACCTTTTTCATAAAACTAACATATATTTTTTTTCAGGAATCCACTCTCCAGAAACCTAAAACTAATCTTAAAAAACTTCTTTCAGGCATCCAATCTTCCTAATCCTAAACGAAAATTTTAATTAACTTGTTGAAATAATTCAATCACATTTATCCTCAAACTACTTTTAAATCAATTTTTTCAAGTAACACTCTCACCTTTTTCATAGAACAAACATTTTTTTTTTTCAGGAATCCTCTCTCCAGAAACCTGAAACAAATCTTGAAAAAACTTGTTTAAGGCATCCATTCTCCCTAATCCTAAAAGAAAATTTTAAATAACTTCTTGAAATACTAAAATAAATCTTATCCTCAAACTACATTTAAATCAATTTTTTGAAGTAACACTCTCACCTTTTTCATAAAACTAACATATTTTTTTTCAGGAATCCACTCTCCAGAAACCTAAAACTAATCTTAAAAAACTTCTTTCAGGCATCCAATCTTCCTAATCCTAAACGAAAATTTTAATTAACTTGTTGAAATAATTCAATCACATTTATCCTCAAACTACTTTTAAATCAATTTTTTTCAAGTAACACTCCCACCTTTTTCATAGAACAAACATATTTTTTTTTCAGGAATCCACTCTCCAGAAACCTGAAACAAATCTTGAAAAAACGTGTTTAAGGCATCCATTCTCCCTAATCCTAAAAGAAAATTTTAATTAACTTCTTGAAATACTAAAATAAATCTTATCCTCAAACTACATTTAAATCAATTTTTTGAAGTAACACTCTCACCTTTTTCATAAAACTAACATATATTTTTTTCAGGAATCCACTCTCCAGAAACCTAAAACTAATCTTAAAAAACTTATTTCAAGCATTCCAATCTTCCTAATCCTAAATGAAAATTTTAATTAACTTGTTGAAATAATTCAATCACATTTATCCTCAAACTACGTTTAAATCAATTTTTTGAAGTAACACTCTCACCTTTTTCATAGAACAAACATATTTTTTTTTCAGGAATCCACTCTCCAGAAACCTGAAACAAATCTTGAAAAAACTTGTTTCAGGCATCCATTCTCCCTAATCCTAAAAGAAAATTTTAATTAACTTCTTGAAATACTAAAAAAAATCTTATCCTCAAACTACATTTAAATCAATTTTTTGAAGGAACACTCTCACCTTTTTCATAAAACTAAGATATATTTTTTTTCAGGAATCCACTCTCCAGAAACCTAAAACTAATCTTAAAAAACTTCTTTCAGGCATCCAATCTTCCTAATACTAAACGAAAATTTTAATTAACTTGTTGAAATATTTCAATCACATTTATCTTCAAACTACTTTTAAATCAATTTTTTCAAGTAACACTCTCACCTTTTTCATAGAACAAACATATTTTTTTTTCAGGAATCCACTCTCCAGAAACCTGAAACAAATCTTGAAAAAACTTGTTTAAGGCATCCATTCTCCCTAATCCTAAAAGAAAATTTTAATTTACTTCTTGAAATACTAAAATAAATCTTATCCTCAAACTACATTTAAATCAATTTTTTGAAGTAACACTCTCACCTTTTTCATAAAACTAACATATATTTTTTTTCAGGAATCCGCTCTCCAGAAACCTGAAACAAATCTTGAAAAAACTTGTTTAAGGCATCCAGTCTCCCTAATCCTAAAAGAAAATTTGAATTAACTTCTTGAAATACTAAAATAAATCTTATCCTCAAACTACATTTAAATCAATTTTTTGAAGTAACACTCTCACCTTTTTCATAAAACTAACATATATTTTTTTTCAGGAATCCACTCTCCAGAAACCTAAAACTAATCTTAAAAAACTTCTTTCAGGCATCCAATCTTCCTAATCCTAAACGAAAATTTTAATTAACTTGTTGAAATAATTCAATCACATTTATCCTCAAACTACTTTTAAATCAATTTTTTCAAGTAACACTCTCACCTTTTTCATAGAACAAACATATTTTTTTTTCAGGAATCCACTCTCCAGAAACCTGAAACAAATCTTGAAAAAACTTGTTTAAGGCATCCATTCTCCCTAATCCTAAAAGAAAATTTTAATTAACTTCTTGAAATACTAAAAAAAATCTTATCCTCAAACTACAGTTAAATCAATTTTTTGAAGTAACACTCTCACCTTTTTCATAAAACTAAGATATATTTTTTTTCAGGAATCCACTCTCCAGAAACCTAAAACTAATCTTAAAAAACTTCTTTCAGGCATCCAATCTTCCTAATCCTAAACGAAAATTTTAATTAACTTGTTGAAATAATTCAATCACATTTATCCTCAAACTACTTATAAATCAATTTTTTGAAGTAACACTCTCACCTTTTTCATAAAACTAACATATATTTTTTTTCAGGAATCCGCTCTCCAGAAACCTGAAACAAATCTTGAAAAAACTTGTTTAAGGCATCCATTCTCCCTAATCCTAAAAGAAAATTTGAATTAACTTCTTGAAATACTAAAATAAATCTTATCCTCAAACTACATTTAAATCAATTTTTTGAAGTAACACTCTCACCTTTTTCATAAAACTAAGATATATTTTTTTTCAGGAATCCACTCTCCAGAAACCTAAAACTAATCTTAAAAAACTTCTTTCAGGCATCCAATCTTCCTAATCCTAAACGAAAATTTTAATTAACTTGTTGAAATAATTCAATCACATTTATCCTCAAACTACTTTTAAATCAATTTTTTCAAGTAACACTCTCACCTTTTTCATAGAACAAACATATTTTTTTTTCAGGAATCCACTCTCCAGAAACCTGAAACAAATCTTGAAAAAACCTGTTTAAGGCATCCATTCTCCCTAATCCTAATAGAACATTTTAATTAACTTCTTGAAATACTAAAATAAATCTTATCCTCAAACTACATTTAAATCAATTTTTTGAAGTAACACTCTCACCTTTTTCATAAAACTAAGATATATTTTTTTCCAGGAATCCACTCTCCAGAAACCTAAAACTAATCTTAAAAAGCTTCTTTCAGGCATCCAATCTTCCTAATCCTAATCGAAAATTTTAATTAACTTGTTGAAATAATTCAATCACATTTATCCTCAAACTACATTTAAATCAATTTTTTCAAGTAACACTCTCACCTTTTTCATAGAACAAACATATTTTTTTTTCAGGAATCCACTCTCCAGAAACCTGAAACAAATCTTGAAAAAACTTGTTTAAGGCATCCATTCTCCCTAATCCTAAAAGAAAATTTTAATTAACTTCTTGAAATACAAAAATAAATCTTATCCTCAAACTACATTTAAATAAATTTTTGAAGTAACACTCTCACCTTCTTCATAAAACTAACATATATTTTTTTTCAGGAATCAGCTCTCCAGAAACCTGAAACAAATCTTGAAAAAACTTGTTTAAGGCATCCATTCTCCCTAATCCTAAAAGAAAATTTTAATTAACTTCTTGAAATACTAAAAATAAATCTTATCCTCAAACTACTTTTAAATCAATTTTTTGAAGTAACACTCTCACCTTTTTCATAAAACTAACATAGTTTTTTTTCAGGAATCCGCTCTCCAGAAACCTGAAACAAATCTTGAAAAAACTTGTTTAAGGCATCCATTCTCCCTAATCCTAAAAGAAAATTTTAATTAACTTCTTGAAATACTAAAATAAATCTTATCCTCAAACTACATTTAAATAAATTTTTTGAAGTAACACTCTCACCTTTTTCATAAAACTAACATATATTTTTTTTCAGGAATCCACTCTCCAGAAACCTAAAACTAATCTTAAAAAACTTCTTTCAGGCACCCAATCTTCCTAATCCTAAACGAAAATTTTAATTAACTTGTTGAAATTATTCAATCACATTTATCCTCAAACTACTTTTAAATCAATTTTTTCAAGTAACACTCTCACCTTTTTCATAGAACAAACATATTTTTTTTTCAGGAATCCACTCTCCAGAAACCTGAAACAAATCTTGAAAAAACTTGTTTAAGGCATCCATTCTCCCTAATCCTAAAAGAAAATGTTAATTAACTGCTTGAAATACTAAAAAAAATCTTATCCTCAAACTACATTTAAATCAATTTTTTGAAGTAACACTCTCACCTTTTTCATAAAACTAACATATATTTTTTTTCAGGAATCCACTCTCCACAAACCTAAAACTAATCTTAAAAAACTTATTTCAAGCATTCCAATCTTCCTAATACTAAACGAAAATTTTAATTAACTTGTTGAAATATTTCAATCACATTTATCCTCAAACTACATTTAAATCAATTTTTTGAAGTAACACTCTCACCTTTTTCATAGAACAAACATATTTTTTTTTCAGGAATCCTCTCTCCAGAAACCTGAAACAAATCTTGAAAAAGCTTGTTAAAGGCATCCATTCTCCCTAATCCTAAAAGAACATTTTAATTAACTTTTTGAAATACTAAAAAAAATCTTATCCTCAAACTACATTTAAATCAATTTTTTGAAGTAACACTCTCACCTTTTTCATAAAACTAACATATATTTTTTTCAGGAATCCACTCTCCAGAAACCTAAAACTAATCTTAAAAAACTTATTTCAAGCATTCCAATCTTCCTAATCCTAAACGAAAATTTTAATTAACTTGTTGAAATAATTCAATCACATTTATCCTCAAACTACGTTTAAATCAATTTTTTGAAGTAACACTCTCACCTTTTTCATAAAACTAAGATATATTTTTTTTCAGGAATCCACTCTCCAGAAACCTAAAACTAATCTTAAAAAACTTCTTTCAGGCATCCAATCTTCCTAATCCTAAACGAAAATTTTAATTAACTTGTTGAAATAATTCAATCACATTTATCCTCAAACTACTTTTAAATCAATTTTTTCAAGTAACACTCTCACCTTTTTCATAGAACAAACATATTTTTTTTTCAGGAATCCACTCTCCAGAAACCTGAAACAAATCTTGAAAAAACTTGTTTAAGGCATCCATTCTCCCTAATCCTAATAGAAAATTTTAATTAACTTCTTGAAATACTAAAATAAATCTTATCCTCAAACTACATTTAAATCAATTTTTTGAAGTAACACTCACCTTTTTCATAAAACTAACATATATTTTTTTTCAGGAATCCGCTCTCCAGAAACCTGAAACAAATCTTGAAAAAACTTGTTTAAGGCATCCATTCTCCCTAATCCTAAACGAAAATTTTAATTAACTTGTTGAAATAATTCAATCACATTTATCCTCAAACTACTTTTAAATCAATTTTTTGAAGTAACACTCTCACCTTTTTCATAAAACAAACGTATTTTTTTTTCAGGAATCCACTCTCCATAAACCTGAAACTAATCTTGAAAAAACTTGTGTAAGGCATCCATTCTCCCTAATCCTAAAAGAAAATGTTAATTAACTTGTTGAAATAATGCAATCAACCTTATTCTCAAACTACATTTAAATCAATTTTTTGAAGTAACACACTCACCTTTTTCATAAAATGAACATATTTTGTTTTCACGAATCCACTCTCCAGAAACCTAAAACAAATCTTGAAAAAACTTGTTTAAGGCATCCATTCTCCCTAATCCTAAAAGAAAATTTTAATTAACTTCTTGAAATACTAAAAAAATCTAATCCTCAAACTACATTTAAATCAATTTTTTGAAGTAACACTCTCACCTTTTTCATAGAACAAACATATTTTTTTTTCAGGAATCCACTCTCCAGAAACCTGAAACAAATCTTGAAAAAACTTGTTTAAGGCATCCATTCTCCCTAATCCTAAAAGAAAATTTTAATTAACTTCTTGAAATACTAAAAAAAATCTTATCCTCAAACTACATTTAAATCAATTTTTTGAAGTAACACTCTCACCTTTTTCATAAAACTAACATATATTTTTTTTCAGGAATCCACTCTCCAGAAACCTAAAACTAATCTTAAAAAACTTCTTTCAGGCATCCAATCTTCCTAATCCTAAACGAAAATTTTAATTAACTTGTTGAAATAATTCAATCACATTTATCCTCAAACTACTTTTAAATCAATTTTTTGAAGTAACACTCTCACCTTTTTCATAAAACTAACATATATTTTTTTTCAGGAATCCGCTCTCCAGAAACCTGAAACAAATCTTGAAAAAACTTGTTTAAGGCATCCATTCTCCCTAATCCTAAAAGAAAATTTGAATTAACTTCTTGAAATACTAAAATAAATCTTATCCTCAAACTACATTTAAATCAATTTTTTGAAGTAACACTCTCACCTTTTTCATAAAACTAAGATATATTTTTTTTCAGGAATCCACTCTCCAGAAACCTAAAACTAATCTTAAAAAACTTCTTTCAGGCATCCAATCTTCCTAATCCTAAACGAAAATTTTAATTAACTTGTTGAAATAATTCAATCACATTTATCCTCAAACTACATTTAAATCAATTTTTTGAAGTAACACTCTCACCTTTTTCATAGAACAAACATATTTTTTTTTCAGGAATCCACTCTCCAGAAACCTGAAACAAATCTTGAAAAAACCTGTTTAAGGCATCCATTCTCCCTAATCCTAATAGAACATTTTAATTAACTTCTTGAAATACTAAAATAAATCTTATCCTCAAACTACATTTAAATCAATTTTTTGAAGTAACACTCTCACCTTTTTCATAAAACTAAGATATATTTTTTTCCAGGAATCCACTCTCCAGAAACCTAAAACTAATCTTAAAAAGCTTCTTTCAGGCATCCAATCTTCCTAATCCTAAACGAAAATTTTAATTAACTTGTTGAAATAATTCAATCACATTTATCCTCAAACTACATTTAAATCAATTTTTTCAAGTAACACTCTCACCTTTTTCATAGAACAAACATATTTTTTTTTCAGGAATCCACTCTCCAGAAACCTGAAACAAATCTTGAAAAAACTTGTTTAAGGCATCCATTCTCCCTAATCCTAAAAGAAAATTTTAATTAACTTCTTGAAATACTAAAAAAAATCTTATCCTCAAACTACATTTAAATCAATTTTTTGAAGTAACACTCTCACCTTTTTCATAAAACTAACATATATTTTTTTTCAGGAATCCACTCTCCAGAAACCTAAAACTAATCTTAAAAAACTTCTTTCAGGCATCCAATCTTCCTAATCCTAAACGAAAATTTTAATTAACTTGTTGAAATAATTCAATCACATTTATCCTCAAACTACTTTTAAATCAATTTTTTGAAGTAACACTCTCACCTTTTTCATAAAACTAACATATATTTTTTTTCAGGAATCCGCTCTCCAGAAACCTGAAACAAATCTTGAAAAAACTTGTTTAAGGCATCCATTCTCCCTAATCCTAAAAGAAAATTTGAATTAACTTCTTGAAATACTAAAATAAATCTTATCCTCAAACTACATTTAAATCAATTTTTTGAAGTAACACTCTCACCTTTTTCATAAAACTAAGATATATTTTTTTTCAGGAATCCACTCTCCAGAAACCTAAAACTAATCTTAAAAAACTTCTTTCAGGCATCCAATCTTCCTAATCCTAAACGAAAATTTTAATTAACTTGTTGAAATAATTCAATCACATTTATCCTCAAACTACATTTAAATCAATTTTTTGAAGTAACACTCTCACCTTTTTCATAGAACAAACATATTTTTTTTTCAGGAATCCACTCTCCAGAAACCTGAAACAAATCTTGAAAAAACCTGTTTAAGGCATCCATTCTCCCTAATCCTAATAGAACATTTTAATTAACTTCTTGAAATACTAAAATAAATCTTATCCTCAAACTACATTTAAATCAATTTTTTGAAGTAACACTCTCACCTTTTTCATAAAACTAAGATATATTTTTTTCCAGGAATCCACTCTCCAGAAACCTAAAACTAATCTTAAAAAGCTTCTTTCAGGCATCCAATCTTCCTAATCCTAAACGAAAATTTTAATTAACTTGTTGAAATAATTCAATCACATTTATCCTCAAACTACATTTAAATCAATTTTTTCAAGTAACACTCTCACCTTTTTCATAGAACAAACATATTTTTTTTTCAGGAATCCACTCTCCAGAAACCTGAAACAAATCTTGAAAAAACTTGTTTAAGGCATCCATTCTCCCTAATCCTAAAAGAAAATTTTAATTAACTTCTTGAAATACTAAAATAAATCTTATCCTCAAACTACATTTAAATAAATTTTTGAAGTAACACTCTCACCTTCTTCATAAAACTAACATATATTTTTTTTCAGGAATCCGCTCTCCAGAAACCTGAAACAAATCTTGAAAAAACTTGTTTAAGGCATCCATTCTCCCTAATCCTAAAAGAAAATTTTAATTAACTTCTTGAAATACTAAAAATAAATCTTATCCTCAAACTACTTTTAAATCAATTTTTTGAAGTAACACTCTCACCTTTTTCATAAAACTAACATAGTTTTTTTTCAGGAATCCGCTCTCCAGAAACCTGAAACAAATCTTGAAAAAACTTGTTTAAGGCATCCATTCTCCCTAATCCTAAAAGAAAATTTTAATTAACTTCTTGAAATACTAAAATAAATCTTATCCTCAAACTACATTTAAATAAATTTTTTGAAGTAACACTCTCACCTTTTTCATAAAACTAACATATATTTTTTTTCAGGAATCCACTCTCCAGAAACCTAAAACTAATCTTAAAAAACTTCTTTCAGGCACCCAATCTTCCTAATCCTAAACGAAAATTTTAATTAACTTGTTGAAATTATTCAATCACATTTATCCTCAAACTACTTTTAAATCAATTTTTTCAAGTAACACTCTCACCTTTTTCATAGAACAAACATATTTTTTTTTCAGGAATCCACTCTCCAGAAACCTGAAACAAATCTTGAAAAAACTTGTTTAAGGCATCCATTCTCCCTAATCCTAAAAGAAAATGTTAATTAACTGCTTGAAATACTAAAAAAAATCTTATCCTCAAACTACATTTAAATCAATTTTTTGAAGTAACACTCTCACCTTTTTCATAAAACTAACATATATTTTTTTTCAGGAATCCACTCTCCACAAACCTAAAACTAATCTTAAAAAACTTATTTCAAGCATTCCAATCTTCCTAATACTAAACGAAAATTTTAATTAACTTGTTGAAATATTTCAATCACATTTATCCTCAAACTACATTTAAATCAATTTTTTGAAGTAACACTCTCACCTTTTTCATAGAACAAACATATTTTTTTTTCAGGAATCCTCTCTCCAGAAACCTGAAACAAATCTTGAAAAAGCTTGTTAAAGGCATCCATTCTCCCTAATCCTAAAAGAACATTTTAATTAACTTTTTGAAATACTAAAAAAAATCTTATCCTCAAACTACATTTAAATCAATTTTTTGAAGTAACACTCTCACCTTTTTCATAAAACTAACATATTTTTTTTCAGGAATCCACTCTCCAGAAACCTAAAACTAATCTTAAAAAAGTTATTTCAAGCATTCCAATCTTCCTAATCCTAAACGAAAATTTTAATTAACTTGTTGAAATAATTCAATCACATTTATCCTCAAACTACGTTTAAATCAATTTTTTGAAGTAACACTCTCACCTTTTTCTTAGAACAAACATATTTTTTTTTCAGGAATCCACTCTCCATAAACTTGAAACAAATCTTGAAAAAACTTGTTTAAGGCATCCATTCTCCCTAATCCTAAAAGAAAATTTTAATTAACTTCTTGAAATACTAAAATAAATCTTATCCTCAAACTACATTTAAATCAATTTTTTGAAGTAACACTCTCACCTTTTTCATAAAACTAAGATATATTTTTTTTCAGGAATCCACTCTCCAGAAACCTAAAACTAATCTTAAAAAACTTCTTTCAGGCATCCAATCTTCCTAATCCTAAACGAAAATTTTAATTAACTTGTTGAAATAATTCAATCACATTTATCCTCAAACTACATTTAAATCAATTTTTTGAAGTAACACTCTCACCTTTTTCATAGAACAAACATATTTTTTTTTCAGGAATCCACTCTCCAGAAACCTGAAACAAATCTTGAAAAAACTTGTTTAAGGCATCCATTCTCCCTAATCCTAATAGAAAATTTTAATTAACTTCTTGAAATACTAAAATAAATCTTATCCTCAAACTACATTTAAATCAATTTTTTGAAGTAACACTCACCTTTTTCATAAAACTAACATATATTTTTTTTCAGGAATCCGCTCTCCAGAAACCTGAAACAAATCTTGAAAAAACTTGTTTAAGGCATCCATTCTCCCTAATCCTAAACGAAAATTTTAATTAACTTGTTGAAATAATTCAATCACATTTATCCTCAAACTACTTTTAAATCAATTTTTTGAAGTAACACTCTCACCTTTTTCATAAAACTAACATATATTTTTTTTCAGGAATCCGCTCTCCAGAAACCTGAAACAAATCTTGAAAAAACTTGTTTAAGGCATCCATTCTCCCTAATCCTAAAAGAAAATTTGAATTAACTTCTTGAAATACTAAAATAAATCTTATCCTCAAACTACATTTAAATCAATTTTTTGAAGTAACACTCTCACCTTTTTCATAAAACTAAGATATATTTTTTTTCAGGAATCCACTCTCCAGAAACCTAAAACTAATCTTAAAAAACTTCTTTCAGGCATCCAATCTTCCTAATCCTAAACGAAAATTTTAATTAACTTGTTGAAATAATTCAATCACATTTATCCTCAAACTACATTTAAATCAATTTTTTGAAGTAACACTCTCACCTTTTTCATAGAACAAACATATTTTTTTTTCAGGAATCCACTCTCCAGAAACCTGAAACAAATCTTGAAAAAACCTGTTTAAGGCATCCATTCTCCCTAATCCTAATAGAACATTTTAATTAACTTCTTGAAATACTAAAATAAATCTTATCCTCAAACTACATTTAAATCAATTTTTTGAAGTAACACTCTCACCTTTTTCATAAAACTAAGATATATTTTTTTCCAGGAATCCACTCTCCAGAAACCTAAAACTAATCTTAAAAAGCTTCTTTCAGGCATCCAATCTTCCTAATCCTAAACGAAAATTTTAATTAACTTGTTGAAATAATTCAATCACATTTATCCTCAAACTACATTTAAATCAATTTTTTCAAGTAACACTCTCACCTTTTTCATAGAACAAACATATTTTTTTTTCAGGAATCCACTCTCCAGAAACCTGAAACAAATCTTGAAAAAACTTGTTTAAGGCATCCATTCTCCCTAATCCTAAAAGAAAATTTTAATTAACTTCTTGAAATACTAAAATAAATCTTATCCTCAAACTACATTTAAATAAATTTTTGAAGTAACACTCTCACCTTCTTCATAAAACTAACATATATTTTTTTTCAGAAATCCGCTCTCCAGAAACCTGAAACAAATCTTGAAAAAACTTGTTTAAGGCATCCATTCTCCCTAATCCTAAAAGAAAATTTTAATTAACTTCTTGAAATACTAAAAATAAATCTTATCCTCAAACTACTTTTAAATCAATTTTTTGAAGTAACACTCTCACCTTTTTCATAAAACTAACATAGTTTTTTTTCAGGAATCCGCTCTCCAGAAACCTGAAACAAATCTTGAAAAAACTTGTTTAAGGCATCCATTCTCCCTAATCCTAAAAGAAAATTTTAATTAACTTCTTGAAATACTAAAATAAATCTTATCCTCAAACTACATTTAAATAAATTTTTTGAAGTAACACTCTCACCTTTTTCATAAAACTAACATATATTTTTTTTCAGGAATCCACTCTCCAGAAACCTAAAACTAATCTTAAAAAACTTCTTTCAGGCACCCAATCTTCCTAATCCTAAACGAAAATTTTAATTAACTTGTTGAAATTATTCAATCACATTTATCCTCAAACTACTTTTAAATCAATTTTTTCAAGTAACACTCTCACCTTTTTCATAGAACAAACATATTTTTTTTTCAGGAATCCACTCTCCAGAAACCTGAAACAAATCTTGAAAAAACTTGTTTAAGGCATCCATTCTCCCTAATCCTAAAAGAAAATGTTAATTAACTGCTTGAAATACTAAAAAAAATCTTATCCTCAAACTACATTTAAATCAATTTTTTGAAGTAACACTCTCACCTTTTTCATAAAACTAACATATATTTTTTTCAGGAATCCACTCTCCAGAAACCTAAAACTAATCTTAAAAAACTTATTTCAAGCATTCCAATCTTCCTAATCCTAAACGAAAATTTTAATTAACTTGTTGAAATAATTCAATCACATTTATCCTCAAACTACGTTTAAATCAATTTTTTGAAGTAACACTCTCACCTTTTTCTTAGAACAAACATATTTTTTTTTCAGGAATCCACTCTCCATAAACTTGAAACAAATCTTGAAAAAACTTGTTTAAGGCATCCATTCTCCCTAATCCTAAAAGAAAATTTTAATTAACTTCTTGAAATACTAAAATAAATCTTATCCTCAAACTACATTTAAATCAATTTTTTGAAGTAACACTCTCACCTTTTTCATAAAACTAAGATATATTTTTTTTCAGGAATCCACTCTCCAGAAACCTAAAACTAATCTTAAAAAACTTCTTTCAGGCATCCAATCTTCCTAATCCTAAACGAAAATTTTAATTAACTTGTTGAAATAATTCAATCACATTTATCCTCAAACTACTTTTAAATCAATTTTTTCAAGTAACACTCTCACCTTTTTCATAGAACAAACATATTTTTTTTTCAGGAATCCACTCTCCAGAAACCTGAAACATATCTTGAAAAAACTTGTTTAAGGCATCCATTCTCCCTAATCCTAATAGAAAATTTTAATTAACTTCTTGAAATACTAAAATAAATCTTATCCTCAAACTACATTTAAATCAATTTTTTGAAGTAACACTCACCTTTTTCATAAAACTAACATATATTTTTTTTCAGGAATCCGCTCTCCAGAAACCTGAAACAAATCTTGAAAAAACTTGTTTAAGGCATCCATTCTCCCTAATCCTAAACGAAAATTTTAATTAACTTGTTGAAATAATTCAATCACATTTATCCTCAAACTACTTTTAAATCAATTTTTTGAAGTAACACTCTCACCTTTTTCATAAAACAAAGGTATTTTTTTTTCAGGACTCCACTCTCCATAAACCTGAAACTAATCTTGAAAAAACTTGTGTAAGGCATCCATTCTCCCTAATCCTAAAAGAAAATGTTAATTAACTTGTTGAAATAATGCAATCAACCTTATTCTCAAACTACATTTAAATCAATTTTTTGAAGTAACACACTCACCTTTTTCATAAAATGAACATATTTTGTTTTCACGAATCCACTCTCCAGAAACCTAAAACAAATCTTGAAAAAACTTGTTTAAGGCATCCATTCTCCCTAATCCTAAAAGAAAATTTTAATTAACTTCTTGAAATACTAAAAAAATCTAATCCTCAAACTACATTTAAATCAATTTTTTGAAGTAACACTCTCACCTTTTTCATAGAACAAACATATTTTTTTTTCAGGAATCCACTCTCCAGAAACCTGAAACAAATCTTGAAAAAACTTGTTTAAGGCATCCATTCTCCCTAATCCTAAAAGAAAATTTTAATTACCTTCTTGAAATACTAAAAAAAATCTTATCCTCAAACTACATTTAAATCAATTTTTTGAAGTAACACTCTCACCTTTTTCATAAAACTAACATATATTTTTTTTCAGGAATCCACTCTCCAGAAACCTAAAACTAATCTTAAAAAACTTCTTTCAGGCATCCAATCTTCCTAATCCTAAACGAAAATTTTAATTAACTTGTTGAAATAATTCAATCACATTTATCCTCAAACTACTTTTAAATCAATTTTTTCAAGTAACACTCTCACCTTTTTCATAGAACAAACATTTTTTTTTTTCAGGAATCCTCTCTCCAGAAACCTGAAACAAATCTTGAAAAAACTTGTTTAAGGCATCCATTCTCCCTAATCCTAAAAGAAAATTTTAAATAACTTCTTGAAATACTAAAATAAATCTTATCCTCAAACTACATTTAAATCAATTTTTTGAAGTAACACTCTCACCTTTTTCATAAAACTAACATATATTTTTTTTCAGGAATCCACTCTCCAGAAACCTAAAACTAATCTTAAAAAACTTCTTTCAGGCATCCAATCTTCCTAATCCTAAACGAAAATTTTAATTAACTTGTTGAAATAATTCAATCACATTTATCCTCAAACTACTTTTAAATCAATTTTTTTCAAGTAACACTCCCACCTTTTTCATAGAACAAACATATTTTTTTTTCAGGAATCTACTCTCCAGAAACCTGAAACAAATCTTGAAAAAACGTGTTTAAGGCATCCATTCTCCCTAATCCTAAAAGAAAATTTTAATTAACTTCTTGAAATACTAAAATAAATCTTATCCTCAAACTACATTTAAATCAATTTTTTGAAGTAACACTCTCACCTTTTTCATAAAACTAACATATATTTTTTTCAGGAATCCACTCTCCAGAAACCTAAAACTAATCTTAAAAAACTTATTTCAAGCATTCCAATCTTCCTAATCATAAATGAAAATTTTAATTAACTTGTTGAAATAATTCAATCACATTTATCCTCAAACTACTTTTAAATCAATTTTTTCAAGTAACACTCTCACCTTTTTCATAGAACAAACATATTTTTTTTTCAGGAATCCACTCTCCAGAAACCTGAAACAAATCTTGAAAAAACTTGTTTAAGGCATCCATTCTCCCTAATCCTAAAAGAAAATTTTAATTTACTTCTTGAAATACTAAAATAAATCTTATCCTCAAACTACATTTAAATCAATTTTTTGAAGTAACACTCTCACCTTTTTCATAAAACTAACATATATTTTTTTTCAGGAATCCGCTCTCCAGAAACCTGAAACAAATCTTGAAAAAACTTGTTTAAGGCATCCATTCTCCCTAATCCTAAAAGAAAATTTGAATTAACTTCTTGAAATACTAAAATAAATCTTATCCTCAAACTACATTTAAATCAATTTTTTGAAGTAACACTCTCACCTTTTTCATAAAACTAACATATATTTTTTTTCAGGAATCCACTCTCCAGAAACCTAAAACTAATCTTAAAAAACTTCTTTCAGGCATCCAATCTTCCTAATCCTAAACGAAAATTTTAATTAACTTGTTGAAATAATTCAATCACATTTATCCTCAAACTACTTTTAAGTCAATTTTTTCAAGTAACACTCTCACCTTTTTCATAGAACAAACATATTTTTTTTTCAGGAATCCACTCTCCAGAAACCTGAAACAAATCTTGAAAAAACTTGTTTAAGGCATCCATTCTCCCTAATCCTAAAAGAAAATTTTAATTAACTTCTTGAAATACTAAAAAAAATCTTATCCTCAAACTACAGTTAAATCAATTTTTTGAAGTAACACTCTCACCTTTTTCATAAAACTAACATATATTTTTTTTCAGGAATCCACTCTCCAGAAACCTAAAACTAATCTTAAAAAACTTCTTTCAGGCATCCAATCTTCCTAATCCTAAACGAAAATTTTAATTAACTTGTTGAAATAATTCAATCACATTTATCCTCAAACTACTTTTAAATCAATTTTTTCAAGTAACACTCTCACCTTTTTCATAGAACAAACATATTTTTTTTTCAGGAATCCACTCTCCAGAAACCTGAAACAAATCTTGAAAAAACTTGTTTAAGGCATCCATTCTCCCTAATCCTAATAGAAAATTTAAATTAACTTCTTGAAACACTAAAATAAATCTTATCCTCAAACTACATTTAAATCAATTTTTTGAAGTAACACTGTCACCTTTTTCATAAAACTAACATATATTTTTTTTCAGGAATCCGCTCTCCAGAAACCTGAAACAAATCTTGAAAAAACTTGTTTAAGGCATCCATTCTCCCTAATCCTAAAAGACAATTTGAATTAACTTCTTGAAATACTAAAATAAATCTTATCCTCAAACTACATTTAAATCAATTTTTTGAAGTAACACTCTCACCTTTTTCATAAAACTAAGATATATTTTTTTCCAGGAATCCACTCTCCAGAAACCTAAAACTAATCTTAAAAAACTTCTTTCAGGCATCCAATCTTCCTAATCCTAAACGAAAATTTTAATTAACTTGTTGAAATAATTCAATCACATTTATCCTCAAACTACTGTTAAATCAATTTTTTCAAGTAACACTCTCACCTTTTTCATAGAACAAACATTTTTTTTTTCAGGAATCCACTCTCCAGAAATCTGAAACAAATCTTGAAAAAACTTGTTTCAGGCATCCATTCTCCCTAATCCTAAAAGAAAATTTTAATTAACTTCTTGAAATACTAAAAAAAATCTTATCCTCAAACTACATTTAAATCAATTTTTTGAAGTAACACTCTCACCTTTTTCATAAAAATAAGATATATTTTTTTTCAGGAATCCACTCTCCAGAAACCTAAAACTAATCTTAAAAAACTTCTTTCAGGCATCCAATCTTCCTAATCCTAAACGAAAATTTTAATTAACTTGTTGAAATAATTCAATCACATTTATCCTCAAACTAATTTTAAATCAATTTTTTCAAGTAACACTCTCACCTTTTTCATAGAACAAACATATTTTTTTTTCAGGAATCCACTCTCCAGAAACCTGAAACAAATCTTGAAAAAACTTGTTTAAGGCATCCATTCTCCCTAATCCTAATAGAAAATTTTAATTAACTTCTTGAAATACTAAAATAAATCTTATCCTCAAACTACATTTAAATCAATTTTTTGAAGTAACACTCTCACCTTTTTCATAAAACTAACATATATTTTTTTTCAGGAATCCGCTCTCCAGAAACCTGAAACAAATCTTGAAAAAACTTGTTTAAGGCATCCATTCTCCCTAATCCTAAAAGAAAATTTGAATTAACTTCTTGAAATACTAAAATAAATCTTATCCTCAAACTACATTTAAATCAATTTTTTGAAGTAACACTCTCACCTTTTTCATAAAACTAAGATATATTTTTTTTCAGGAATCCACTCTCCAGAAACCTAAAACTAATCTTAAAAAACTTCTTTCAGGCATCCAATCTTCCTAATCCTAAACGAAAATTTTAATTAACTTGTTGAAATAATTCAATCACATTTATCCTCAAACTACTTTTAAATCAATTTTTTCAAGTAACACTCTCACCTTTTTCATAGAACAAACATATTTTTTTTTCAGGAATCCACTCTCCAGAAACCTGAAACAAATCTTGAAAAAACCTGTTTAAGGCATCCATTCTCCCTAATCCTAATAGAAAATTTTAATTAACTTCTTGAAATACTAAAATAAATCTTATCCTCAAACTACGTTTAAATCAATTTTTTGAAGTAACACTCTCACCTTTTTCATAGAACAAACATATTTTTTTTTCAGGAATCCACTCTCCAGAAACCTGAAACAAATCTTGAAAAAACCTGTTTAAGGCATCCATTCTCCCTAATCCTAATAGAAAATTTTAATTAACTTCTTGAAATACTAAAAAAAATCTTATCCTCAAACTACATTTAAATCAATTTTTTGAAGGAACACTCTCACCTTTTTCATAAAACTAAGATATATTTTTTTTCAGGAATCCACTCTCCAGAAACCTAAAACTAATCTTAAAAAACTTCTTTCAGGCATCCAATCTTCCTAATACTAAACAAAAATTTTAATTAACTTGTTGAAATATTTCAATCACATTTATCTTCAAACTACTTTTAAATCAATTTTTTCAAGTAACACTCTCACCTTTTTCATAGAACAAACATATTTTTTTTTCAGGAATCCACTCTCCAGAAACCTGAAACAAATCCTGAAAAAACTTGTTTAAGGCATCCATTCTCCCTAATCCTAAAAGAAATTTTTAATTAACTTCTTGAAATACTAAAATAAATCTTATCCTCAAACTACATTTAAATCAATTTTTTGAAGTAACACTCTCACCTTTTTCATAAAACTAACATATATTTTTTTTCAGGAATCCGCTCTCCAGAAACCTGAAACAAATCTTGAAAAAACTTGTTTAAGGCATCCATTCTCCCTAATCCTAAAAGAAAATTTGAATTAACTTCTTGAAATACTAAAATAAATCTTATCCTCAAACTACATTTAAATCAATTTTTTGAAGTAACACTCTCACCTTTTTCATAAAACTAACATATATTTTTTTTCAGGAATCCACTCTCCAGAAACCTAAAACTAATCTTAAAAAACTTCTTTCAGGCATCCAATCTTCCTAATCCTAAACGAAAATTTTAATTAACTTGTTGAAATAATTCAATCACATTTATCCTCAAACTACTTTTAAATCAATTTTTTCAAGTAACACTCTCACCTTTTTCATAGAACAAACATATTTTTTTTTCAGGAATCCACTCTCCAGAAACCTGAAACAAATCTTGAAAAAACTTGTTTAAGGCATCCATTCTCCCTAATCCTAAAAGAAAATTTTAATTAACTTCTTGAAATACTAAAATAAATCTTATCCTCAAACTACATTTAAATCAATTTTTTGAAGTAACACTCTCACCTTTTTCATAAAACTAACATATATTTTTTTTCAGGAATCCGCTCTCCAGAAACCTGAAACAAATCTTGAAAAAACTTGTTTAAGGCATCCATTCTCCCTAATCCTAAAAGAAAATTTTAATTAACTTCTTGAAATACTAAAAATAAATCTTATCCTCAAACTACTTTTAAATCAATTTTTTGAAGTAACACTCTCACCTTTTTCATAAAACTAACATATATTTTTTTCAGGAATCCACTCTCCAGAAACCTAAAACTAATCTTAAAAAACTTATTTCAAGCATTCCAATCTTCCTAATCCTAAACGAAAATTTTAATTAACTTGTTGAAATAATTCAATCACATTTATCCTCAAACTACGTTTAAATCAATTTTTTGAAGTAACACTCTCACCTTTTTCATAGAACAAACATATTTTTTTTTCAGGAATCCACTCTCCAGAAACCTGAAACAAATCTTGAAAAAACTTGTTTCAGGCATCCATTCTCCCTAATCCTAAAAGAAAATTTTAATTAACTTCTTGAAATACTAAAATAAATCTTATCCTCAAACTACATTTAAATCAATTTTTTGAAGTAACACTCTCACCTTTTTCATAAAACTAACATATATTTTTTTTCAGGAATCCACTCTCCAGAAACCTAAAACTAATCTTAAAAAACTTCTTTCAGGCATCCAATCTTCCTAATCCTAAACGAAAATTTTAATTAACTTGTTGAAATTATTCAATCACATTTATCCTCAAACTACTTTTAAATCAATTTTTTCAAGTAACACTCTCACCTTTTTCATAGAATAAACATATTTTTTTTTCAGGAATCCACTCTCCAGAAACCTGAAACAAATCTTGAAAAAACTTGTTTAAGGCATCCATTCTCCCTAATCCTAAAAGAAAATGTTAATTAACTGCTTGAAATACTAAAAAAAATCTTATCCTCAAACTACATTTAAATCAATTTTTTGAAGTAACACTCTCACCTTTTTCATAAAACTAACATATATTTTTTTTCAGGAATCCACTCTCCACAAACCTAAAACTAATCTTAAAAAACTTATTTCAAGCATTCCAATCTTCCTAATACTAAACGAAAATTTTAATTAACTTGTTGAAATATTTCAATCACATTTATCCTCAAACTACGTTTAAATCAATTTTTTGAAGTAACACTCTCACCTTTTTCATAGAACAAACATATTTTTTTTTCAGGAATCCTCTCTCCAGAAACCTGAAACAAATCTTGAAAAAACTTGTTTAAGGCATCCATTCTCCCTAATCCTAAAAGAACATTTTAATTAACTTTTTGAAATACTAAAAAAAATCTTATCCTCAAACTACATTTAAATCAATTTTTTGAAGTAACACTCTCACCTTTTTCATAAAACTAACATATATTTTTTTCAGGAATCCACTCTCCAGAAACCTAAAACTAATCTTAAAAAACTTATTTCAAGCATTCCAATCTTCCTAATACTAAACGAAAATTTTAATTAACTTGTTGAAATATTTCAATCACATTTATCCTCAAACTACGTTTAAATCAATTTTTTGAAGTAACACTCTCACCTTTTTCATAGAACAAACATATTTTTTTTTCAGGAATCCACTCTCCAGAAACCTGAAACAAATCTTGAAAAAACTTGTTTCAGGCATCCATTCTCCCTAATCCTAAAAGAAAATTTTAATTAACTTCTTGAAATACTAAAAAAAATCTTATCCTCAAACTACATTTAAATCAATTTTTTGAAGGAACACTCTCACCTTTTTCATAAAACTAAGATATATTTTTTTTCAGGAATCCACTCTCCAGAAACCTAAAACTAATCTTAAAAAACTTCTTTCAGGCATCCAATCTTCCTAATACTAAACGAAAATTTTAATTAACTTGTTGAAATATTTCAATCACATTTATCTTCAAACTACTTTTAAATCAATTTTTTCAAGTAACACTCTCACCTTTTTCATAGAACAAACATATTTTTTTTTCAGGAATCCACTCTCCAGAAACCTGAAACAAATCCTGAAAAAACTTGTTTAAGGCATCCATTCTCCCTAATCCTAAAAGAAAATTTTAATTAACTTCTTGAAATACTAAAATAAATCTTATCCTCAAACTACATTTAAATCAATTTTTTGAAGTAACACTCTCACCTTTTTCATAAAACTAACATATATTTTTTTTCAGGAATCCGCTCTCCAGAAACCTGAAACAAATCTTGAAAAAACTTGTTTAAGGCATCCATTCTCCCTAATCCTAAAAGAAAATTTGAATTAACTTCTTGAAATACTAAAATAAATCTTATCCTCAAACTACATTTAAATCAATTTTTTGAAGTAACACTCTCACCTTTTTCATAAAACTAACATATATTTTTTTTCAGGAATCCACTCTCCAGAAACCTAAAACTAATCTTAAAAAACTTCTTTCAGGCATCCAATCTTCCTAATCCTAAACGAAAATTTTAATTAACTTGTTGAAATAATTCAATCACATTTATCCTCAAACTACTTTTAAATCAATTTTTTCAAGTAACACTCTCACCTTTTTCATAGAATAAACATATTTTTTTTTCAGGAATCCACTCTCCAGAAACCTGAAACAAATCTTGAAAAAACTTGTTTAAGGCATCCATTCTCCCTAATCCTAAAAGAAAATTTTAATTAACTTCTTGAAATACTAAAATAAATCTTATCCTCAAACTACATTTAAATCAATTTTTTGAAGTAACACTCTCACCTTTTTCATAAAACTAACATATATTTTTTTTCAGGAATCCGCTCTCCAGAAACCTGAAACAAATCTTGAAAAAACTTGTTTAAGGCATCCATTCTCCCTAATCCTAAAAGAAAATTTTAATTAACTTCTTGAAATACTAAAAATAAATCTTATCCTCAAACTACTTTTAAATCAATTTTTTGAAGTAACACTCTCACCTTTTTCATAAAACTAACATATATTTTTTTCAGGAATCCACTCTCCAGAAACCTAAAACTAATCTTAAAAAACTTATTTCAAGCATTCCAATCTTCCTAATCCTAAACGAAAATTTTAATTAACTTGTTGAAATAATTCAATCACATTTATCCTCAAACTACGTTTAAATCAATTTTTTGAAGTAACACTCTCACCTTTTTCATAGAACAAACATATTTTTTTTTCAGGAATCCACTCTCCAGAAACCTGAAACAAATCTTGAAAAAACTTGTTTCAGGCATCCATTCAACCTAATCCTAAAAGAAAATTTTAATTAACTTCTTGAAATACTAAAATAAATCTTATCCTCAAACTACATTTAAATCAATTTTTTGAAGTAACACTCTCACCTTTTTCACAAAACTAACATATATTTTTTTTCAGGAATCCACTCTCCAGAAACCTAAAACTAATCTTAAAAAACTTCTTGCAGGCATCCAATCTTCCTAATCCTAAACGAAAATTTTAATTAACTTGTTGAAATTATTCAATCACATTTATCCTCAAACTACTTTTAAATCAATTTTTTCAAGTAACACTCTCACCTTTTTCATAGAATAAACATATTTTTTTTTCAGGAATCCACTCTCCAGAAACCTGAAACAAATCTTGAAAAAACTTGTTTAAGGCATCCATTCTCCCTAATCCTAAAAGAAAATGTTAATTAACTGCTTGAAATACTAAAAAAAATCTTATCCTCAAACTACATTTAAATCAATTTTTTGAAGTAACACTCTCACCTTTTTCATAAAACTAACATATATTTTTTTTCAGGAATCCACTCTCCACAAACCTAAAACTAATCTTAAAAAACTTATTTCAAGCATTCCAATCTTCCTAATACTAAACGAAAATTTTAATTAACTTGTTGAAATATTTCAATCACATTTATCCTCAAACTACGTTTAAATCAATTTTTTGAAGTAACACTCTCACCTTTTTCATAGAACAAACATATTTTTTTTTCAGGAATCCTCTCTCCAGAAACCTGAAACAAATCTTGAAAAAACTTGTTTAAGGCATCCATTCTCCCTAATCCTAAAAGAACATTTTAATTAACTTTTTGAAATACTAAAAAAAATCTTATCCTCAAACTACATTTAAATCAATTTTTTCAAGTAACACTCTCACCTTTTTCATAAAACTAACATATATTTTTTTTCAGGAATCCGCTCTCCAGAAACCTGAAACAAATCTTGAAAAAACTTGTTTAAGGCATCCATTCTCCCTAATCCTAAAAGAAAATTTTAATTAACTTCTTGAAATACTAAAAATAAATCTTATCCTCAAACTACTTTTAAATCAATTTTTTGAAGTAACACTCTCACCTTTTTCATAAAACTAACATATATTTTTTTCAGGAATCCACTCTCCAGAAACCTAAAACTAATCTTAAAAAACTTATTTCAAGCATTCCAATCTTCCTAATCCTAAACGAAAATTTTAATTAACTTGTTGAAATAATTCAATCACATTTATCCTCAAACTACGTTTAAATCAATTTTTTGAAGTAACACTCTCACCTTTTTCATAGAACAAACATATTTTTTTTTCAGGAATCCACTCTCCAGAAACCTGAAACAAATCTTGAAAAAACTTGTTTCAGGCATCCATTCAACCTAATCCTAAAAGAAAATTTTAATTAACTTCTTGAAATACTAAAATAAATCTTATCCTCAAACTACATTTAAATCAATTTTTTGAAGTAACACTCTCACCTTTTTCATAAAACTAACATATATTTTTTTTCAGGAATCCACTCTCCAGAAACCTAAAACTAATCTTAAAAAACTTCTTGCAGGCATCCAATCTTCCTAATCCTAAACGAAAATTTTAATTAACTTGTTGAAATTATTCAATCACATTTATCCTCAAACTACTTTTAAATCAATTTTTTCAAGTAACACTCTCACCTTTTTCATAGAATAAACATATTTTTTTTTCAGGAATCCACTCTCCAGAAACCTGAAACAAATCTTGAAAAAACTTGTTTAAGGCATCCATTCTCCCTAATCCTAAAAGAAAATGTTAATTAACTGCTTGAAATACTAAAAAAAATCTTATCCTCAAACTACATTTAAATCAATTTTTTGAAGTAACACTCTCACCTTTTTCATAAAACTAACATATATTTTTTTTCAGGAATCCACTCTCCACAAACCTAAAACTAATCTTAAAAAACTTATTTCAAGCATTCCAATCTTCCTAATACTAAACGAAAATTTTAATTAACTTGTTGAAATATTTCAATCACATTTATCCTCAAACTACGTTTAAATCAATTTTTTGAAGTAACACTCTCACCTTTTTCATAGAACAAACATATTTTTTTTTCAGGAATCCTCTCTCCAGAAACCTGAAACAAATCTTGAAAAAACTTGTTTAAGGCATCCATTCTCCCTAATCCTAAAAGAACATTTTAATTAACTTTTTGAAATACTAAAAAAAATCTTATCCTCAAACTACATTTAAATCAATTTTTTCAAGTAACACTCTCACCTTTTTCATAAAACTAACATATATTTTTTTCAGGAATCCACTCTCCAGAAACCTAAAACTAATCTTAAAAAACTTATTTCAAGCATTCCAATCTTCCTAATCCTAAACGAAAATTTTAATTAACTTGTTGAAATAATTCAATCACATTTATCTTCAAACTACTTTTAAATCAATTTTTTCAAGTAACACTCTCACCTTTTTCATAGAACAAACATATTTTTTTTTCAGGAATCCACTCTCCAGAAACCTGAAACAAATCTTGAAAAAACTTGTTTAAGGCATCCATTCTCCCTAATCCTAAAAGAAAATTTTAATTTACTTCTTGAAATACTAAAATAAATCTTATCCTCAAACTACATTTAAATCAATTTTTTGAAGTAACACTCTCACCTTTTTCATAAAACTAACATATATTTTTTTTCAGGAATCCGCTCTCCAGAAACCTGAAACAAATCTTGAAAAAACTTGTTTCAGGCATCCATTCTCCCTAATCCTAAAAGAAAATTTTAATTAACTTCTTGAAATACTAAAATAAATCTTATCCTCAAACTACGTTTAAATCAATTTTTTGAAGTAACACTCTCACCTTTTTCATAGAACAAACATATTTTTTTTTCAGGAATCCACTCTCCAGAAACCTGAAACAAATCTTGAAAAAACTTGTTTCAGGCATCCATTCTCCCTAATCCTAAAAGAAAATTTGAATTAACTTCTTGAAATACTAAAATAAATCTTATCCTCAAACTACATTTAAATCAATTTTTTGAAGTAACACTCTCACCTTTTTCATAAAACTAACATATATTTTTTTTCAGGAATCCACTCTCCAGAAACCTAAAACTAATATTAAAAAACTTCTTTCAGGCATCCAATCTTCCTAATCCTAAACGAAAATTTTAATTAACTTGTTGAAATAATTCAATCACATTTATCCTCAAACTACTTTTAAATCAATTTTTTCAAGTAACACTCTCACCTTTTTCATAGAACAAACATATTTTTTTTTCAGGAATCCACTCTCCAGAAACCTGAAACAAATCTTGAAAAAACTTGTTTAAGGCATCCATTCTCCCTAGTCCTAAAAGAAAATTTTAATTAACTTCTTGAAATACTAAAAAAAATCTTATCCTCAAACTACAGTTAAATCAATTTTTTGAAGTAACACTCTCACCTTTTTCATAAAACTAACATATATTTTTTTTCAGGAATCCACTCTCCAGAAACCTAAAACTAATCTTAAAAAACTTCTTTCAGGCACCCAATCTTCCTAATCCTAAATGAAAATTTTAATTAACTTGTTGAAATAGTTCAATCACATTTATCCTCAAACTACTTTTAAATCCATTTTTTCAAGTAACACTCTCACCTTTTTCATAGAACAAACATATTTTTTTTTCAGGAATCCACTCTCCAGAAACCTGAAACAAATCTTGAAAAAACTTGTTTAAGGCATCCATTCTCCCTAATCCTAAAAGAAAATGTTAATTAACTTCTTGAAATACTAAAATAAATCTTAACCTCAAACTACATTTAAATCAATTTTTTGAAGTAACACTCTCACCTTTTTCATAAAACTAAGATATATTTTTTTTCAGGAATCCACTCTCCAGAAACCTAAAACTAATCTTAAAAAACTTCTTTCAGGCATCCAATCTTCCTAATCCTAAACGAAAATTTTAATTAACTTGTTGAAATAATTCAATCACATTTATCCTCAAACTACTTTTAAATCAATTTTTTCAAGTAACACTCTCACCTTTTTCATAGAACAAACATATTTTTTTTTCAGGAATCCACTCTCCAGAAACCTGAAACAAATCTTGAAAAAACTTGTTTAAGGCATCCATTCTCCCTAATCCTAATAGAAAATTTTAATTAACTTCTTGAAACACTAAAATAAATCTTATCCTCAAACTACATTTAAATCAATTTTTTGAAGTAACACTCTCACCTTTTTCATAAAACTAACATATATTTTTTTTCAGGAATCCGCTCTCCAGAAACCTGAAACAAATCTTGAAAAAACTTGTTTAAGGCATCCATTCTCCCTAATCCTAAAAGAAAATTTGAATTAACTTCTTGAAATACTAAAATAAATCTTATCCTCAAACTACATTTAAATCAATTTTTTGAAGTAACACTCTCACCTTTTTCATAAAACTAAGATATATTTTTTTCCAGGAATCCACTCTCCAGAAACCTAAAACTAATCTTAAAAAACTTCTTTCAGGCATCCAAACTTCCTAATCCTAAACAAAAATTTTAATTAACTTGTTGAAATAATTCAATCACATTTATCCTCAAACTACTTTTAAATCAATTTTTTCAAGTAACACTCTCACCTTTTTCATAGAACAAACATATTTTTTTTTCAGGAATCCACTCTCCAGAAATCTGAAACAAATCTTGAAAAAACTTGTTTCAGGCATCCATTCTCCCTAATCCTAAAAGAAAATTTTAATTAACTTCTTGAAATACTAAAAAAAATCTTATCCTCAAACTACATTTAAATCAATTTTTTGAAGTAACACTCTCACCTTTTTCATAAAAATAAGATATATTTTTTTTCAGGAATCCACTCTCCAGAAACCTAAAACTAATCTTAAAAAACTTCTTTCAGGCATCCAATCTTCCTAATCCTAAACGAAAATTTTAATTAACTTGTTGAAATATTTCAATCACATTTATCCTCAAACTACTTTTAAATCAATTTTTTCAAGTAACACTCTCACCTTTTTCATAGAACAAACATATTTTTTTTTCAGGAATCCACTCTCCAGAAACCTGAAACAAATCTTGAAAAAACTTGTTTAAGGCATCCATTCTCCCTAATCCTAATAGAAAATTTTAATTAACTTCTTGAAATACTAAAATAAATCTTATCCTCAAACTACATTTAAATCAATTTTTTGAAGTAACACTCTCACCTTTTTCATAAAACTAACATATATTTTTTTTCAGGAATCCGCTCTCCAGAAACCTGAAACAAATCTTGAAAAAACTTGTTTAAGGCATCCATTCTCCCTAATCCTAAAAGAAAATTTGAATTAACTTCTTGAAATACTAAAATAAATCTTATCCTCAAACTACATTTAAATCAATTTTTTGAAGTAACACTCTCACCTTTTTCATAAAACTAAGATATATTTTTTTTCAGGAATCCACTCTCCAGAAACCTAAAATTAATCTTAAAAAACTTCTTTCAGGCATCCAATCTTCCTAATCCTAAACGAAAATTTTAATTAACTTGTTGAAATAATTCAATCACATTTATCCTCAAACTACTTTTAAATCAATTTTTTCAAGTAACACTCTCACCTTTTTCATAGAACAAACATATTTTTTTTTCAGGAATCCACTCTCCAGAAACCTGAAACAAATCTTGAAAAAACTTGTTTAAGGCATCCATTCTCCCTAATCCTAAAAGAAAATTTTAATTAACTTCTTGAAATACTAAAATAAATCTTATCCTCAAACTACATTTAAATCAATTTTTTGAAGTAACACTCTCACCTTTTTCATAAAACTAACATATATTTTTTTTCAGGAATCCGCTCTCCAGAAACCTGAAACAAATCTTGAAAAAACTTGTTTAAGGCATCCATTCTCCCTAATCCTAAAAGAAAATTTTAATTAACTTCTTGAAATACTAAAAATAAATCTTATCCTCAAACTACTTTTAAATCAATTTTTTGAAGTAACACTCTCACCTTTTTCATAAAACTAACATATATTTTTTTTCAGGAATCCACTCTCCAGAAACCTAAAACTAATCTTAAAAAACTTCTTTCAGGCACCCAATCTTCCTAATCCTAAATGAAAATTTTAATTAACTTGTTGAAATAGTTCAATCACATTTATCCTCAAACTACTTTTAAATCAATTTTTTCAAGTAACACTCTCACCTTTTTCATAGAACAAACATATTTTTTTTTCAGGAATCCACTCTCCAGAAACCTGAAACAAATCTTGAAAAAACTTGTTTAAGGCATCCATTCTCCCTAATCCTAAAAGAAAATTTTAATTAACTTCTTGAAATAAAAAAATAAATCTTATCCTCAAACTACATTTAAATCAATTTTTTGAAGTAACACTCTCACCTTTTTCATAAAACTAACATATATTTTTTTTCAGGAATCCGCTCTCCAGAAACCTGAAACAAATCTTGAAAAAACTTGTTTAAGGCATCCATTCTCCCTAATCCTAAAAGAAAATTTTAATTAACTTCTTGAAATACTAAAAATAAATCTTATCCTCAAACTACTTTTAAATCAATTTTTTGAAGTAACACTCTCACCTTTTTCATAAAACTAACATATATTTTTTTCAGGAATCCACTCTCCAGAAACCTAAAACTAATCTTAAAAAACTTATTTCAAGCATTCCAATCTTCCTAATCCTAAACGAAAATTTTAATTAACTTGTTGAAATAATTCAATCACATTTATCCTCAAACTACGTTTAAATCAATTTTTTGAAGTAACACTCTCACCTTTTTCATAGAACAAACATATTTTTTTTTCAGGAATCCACTCTCCAGAAACCTGAAACAAATCTTGAAAAAACTTGTTTCAGGCATCCATTCTCCCTAATCCTAAAAGAAAATTTTAATTAACTTCTTGAAATACTAAAATAAATCTTATCCTCAAACTACATTTAAATCAATTTTTTGAAGTAACACTCTCACCTTTTTCATAAAACTAACATATATTTTTTTTCAGGAATCCACTCTCCAGAAACCTAAAACTAATCTTAAAAAACTTCTTTCAGGCATCCAATCTTCCTAATCCTAAACGAAAATTTTAATTAACTTGTTGAAATTATTCAATCACATTTATCCTCAAACTACTTTTAAATCAATTTTTTCAAGTAACACTCTCACCTTTTTCATAGAATAAACATATTTTTTTTTCAGGAATCCACTCTCCAGAAACCTGAAACAAATCTTGAAAAAACTTGTTTAAGGCATCCATTCTCCCTAATCCTAAAAGAAAATGTTAATTAACTGCTTGAAATACTAAAAAAAATCTTATCCTCAAACTACATTTAAATCAATTTTTTGAAGTAACACTCTCACCTTTTTCATAAAACTAACATATATTTTTTTTCAGGAATCCACTCTCCACAAACCTAAAACTAATCTTAAAAAACTTATTTCAAGCATTCCAATCTTCCTAATACTAAACGAAAATTTTAATTAACTTGTTGAAATATTTCAATCACATTTATCCTCAAACTACGTTTAAATCAATTTTTTGAAGTAACACTCTCACCTTTTTCATAGAACAAACATATTTTTTTTTCAGGAATCCTCTCTCCAGAAACCTGAAACAAATCTTGAAAAAACTTGTTTAAGGCATCCATTCTCCCTAATCCTAAAAGAACATTTTAATTAACTTTTTGAAATACTAAAAAAAATCTTATCCTCAAACTACATTTAAATCAATTTTTTGAAGTAACACTCTCACCTTTTTCATAAAACTAACATATATTTTTTTCAGGAATCCACTCTCCAGAAACCTAAAACTAATCTTAAAAAACTTATTTCAAGCATTCCAATCTTCCTAATCCTAAACGAAAATTTTAATTAACTTGTTGAAATAATTCAATCACATTTATCTTCAAACTACTTTTAAATCAATTTTTTCAAGTAACACTCTCACCTTTTTCATAGAACAAACATATTTTTTTTTCAGGAATCCACTCTCCAGAAACCTGAAACAAATCTTGAAAAAACTTGTTTAAGGCATCCATTCTCCCTAATCCTAAAAGAAAATTTTAATTTACTTCTTGAAATACTAAAATAAATCTTATCCTCAAACTACATTTAAATCAATTTTTTGAAGTAACACTCTCACCTTTTTCATAAAACTAACATATATTTTTTTTCAGGAATCCGCTCTCCAGAAACCTGAAACAAATCTTGAAAAAACTTGTTTCAGGCATCCATTCTCCCTAATCCTAAAAGAAAATTTTAATTAACTTCTTGAAATACTAAAATAAATCTTATCCTCAAACTACGTTTAAATCAATTTTTTGAAGTAACACTCTCACCTTTTTCATAGAACAAACATATTTTTTTTTCAGGAATCCACTCTCCAGAAACCTGAAACAAATCTTGAAAAAACTTGTTTCAGGCATCCATTCTCCCTAATCCTAAAAGAAAATTTGAATTAACTTCTTGAAATACTAAAATAAATCTTATCCTCAAACTACATTTAAATCAATTTTTTGAAGTAACACTCTCACCTTTTTCATAAAACTAACATATATTTTTTTTCAGGAATCCACTCTCCAGAAACCTAAAACTAATATTAAAAAACTTCTTTCAGGCATCCAATCTTCCTAATCCTAAACGAAAATTTTAATTAACTTGTTGAAATAATTCAATCACATTTATCCTCAAACTACTTTTAAATCAATTTTTTCAAGTAACACTCTCACCTTTTTCATAGAATAAACATATTTTTTTTTCAGGAATCCACTCTCCAGAAACCTGAAACAAATCTTGAAAAAACTTGTTTAAGGCATCCATTCTCCCTAATCCTAAAAGAAAATGTTAATTAACTGCTTGAAATACTAAAAAAAATCTTATCCTCAAACTACATTTAAATCAATTTTTTGAAGTAACACTCTCACCTTTTTCATAAAACTAACATATATTTTTTTTCAGGAATCCACTCTCCACAAACCTAAAACTAATCTTAAAAAACTTATTTCAAGCATTCCAATCTTCCTAATACTAAACGAAAATTTTAATTAACTTGTTGAAATATTTCAATCACATTTATCCTCAAACTACGTTTAAATCAATTTTTTGAAGTAACACTCTCACCTTTTTCATAGAACAAACATATTTTTTTTTCAGGAATCCTCTCTCCAGAAACCTGAAACAAATCTTGAAAAAACTTGTTTAAGGCATCCATTCTCCCTAATCCTAAAAGAACATTTTAATTAACTTTCTGAAATACTAAAAAAAATCTTATCCTCAAACTACATTTAAATCAATTTTTTGAAGTAACACTCTCACCTTTTTCATAAAACTAACATATATTTTTTTCAGGAATCCACTCTCCAGAAACCTAAAACTAATCTTAAAAAACTTATTTCAAGCATTCCAATCTTCCTAATCCTAAACGAAAATTTTAATTAACTTGTTGAAATAATTCAATCACATTTATCTTCAAACTACTTTTAAATCAATTTTTTCAAGTAACACTCTCACCTTTTTCATAGAACAAACATATTTTTTTTTCAGGAATCCACTCTCCAGAAACCTGAAACAAATCTTGAAAAAACTTGTTTAAGGCATCCATTCTCCCTAATCCTAAAAGAAAATTTTAATTTACTTCTTGAAATACTAAAATAAATCTTATCCTCAAACTACATTTAAATCAATTTTTTGAAGTAACACTCTCACCTTTTTCATAAAACTAACATATATTTTTTTTCAGGAATCCGCTCTCCAGAAACCTGAAACAAATCTTGAAAAAACTTGTTTCAGGCATCCATTCTCCCTAATCCTAAAAGAAAATTTTAATTAACTTCTTGAAATACTAAAATAAATCTTATCCTCAAACTACGTTTAAATCAATTTTTTGAAGTAACACTCTCACCTTTTTCATAGAACAAACATATTTTTTTTTCAGGAATCCACTCTCCAGAAACCTGAAACAAATCTTGAAAAAACTTGTTTCAGGCATCCATTCTCCCTAATCCTAAAAGAAAATTTGAATTAACTTCTTGAAATACTAAAATAAATCTTATCCTCAAACTACATTTAAATCAATTTTTTGAAGTAACACTCTCACCTTTTTCATAAAACTAACATATATTTTTTTTCAGGAATCCACTCTCCAGAAACCTAAAACTAATATTAAAAAACTTCTTTCAGGCATCCAATCTTCCTAATCCTAAACGAAAATTTTAATTAACTTGTTGAAATAATTCAATCACATTTATCCTCAAACTACTTTTAAATCAATTTTTTCAAGTAACACTCTCACCTTTTTCATAGAACAAACATATTTTTTTTTCAGGAATCCACTCTCCAGAAACCTGAAACAAATCTTGAAAAAACTTGTTTAAGGCATCCATTCTCCCTAATCCTAAAAGAAAATTTTAATTAACTTCTTGAAATACTAAAAAAAATCTTATCCTCAAACTACAGTTAAATCAATTTTTTGAAGTAACACTCTCACCTTTTTCATAAAACTAACATATATTTTTTTTCAGGAATCCACTCTCCAGAAACCTAAAACTAATCTTAAAAAACTTCTTTCAGGCACCCAATCTTCCTAATCCTAAATGAAAATTTTAATTAACTTGTTGAAATAGTTCAATCACATTTATCCTCAAACTACTTTTAAATCCATTTTTTCAAGTAACACTCTCACCTTTTTCATAGAACAAACATATTTTTTTTTCAGGAATCCACTCTCCAGAAACCTGAAACAAATCTTGAAAAAACTTGTTTAAGGCATCCATTCTCCCTAATCCTAAAAGAAAATGTTAATTAACTTCTTGAAATACTAAAATAAATCTTAACCTCAAACTACATTTAAATCAATTTTTTGAAGTAACACTCTCACCTTTTTCATAAAACTAAGATATATTTTTTTTCAGGAATCCACTCTCCAGAAACCTAAAACTAATCTTAAAAAACTTCTTTCAGGCATCCAATCTTCCTAATCCTAAACGAAAATTTTAATTAACTTGTTGAAATAATTCAATCACATTTATCCTCAAACTACTTTTAAATCAATTTTTTCAAGTAACACTCTCACCTTTTTCATAGAACAAACATATTTTTTTTTCAGGAATCCACTCTCCAGAAACCTGAAACAAATCTTGAAAAAACTTGTTTAAGGCATCCATTCTCCCTAATCCTAATAGAAAATTTTAATTAACTTCTTGAAACACTAAAATAAATCTTATCCTCAAACTACATTTAAATCAATTTTTTGAAGTAACACTCTCACCTTTTTCATAAAACTAACATATATTTTTTTTCAGGAATCCGCTCTCCAGAAACCTGAAACAAATCTTGAAAAAACTTGTTTAAGGCATCCATTCTCCCTAATCCTAAAAGAAAATTTGAATTAACTTCTTGAAATACTAAAATAAATCTTATCCTCAAACTACATTTAAATCAATTTTTTGAAGTAACACTCTCACCTTTTTCATAAAACTAAGATATATTTTTTTCCAGGAATCCACTCTCCAGAAACCTAAAACTAATCTTAAAAAACTTCTTTCAGGCATCCAAACTTCCTAATCCTAAACAAAAATTTTAATTAACTTGTTGAAATAATTCAATCACATTTATCCTCAAACTACTTTTAAATCAATTTTTTCAAGTAACACTCTCACCTTTTTCATAGAACAAACATATTTTTTTTTCAGGAATCCACTCTCCAGAAACCTGAAACAAATCTTGAAAAAACTTGTTTAAGGCATCCATTCTCCCTAATCCTAATAGAAAATTTTAATTAACTTCTTGAAATACTAAAATAAATCTTATCCTCAAACTACATTTAAATCAATTTTTTGAAGTAACACTCTCACCTTTTTCATAAAACTAACGTATATTTTTTTTCAGGAATCCGCTCTCCAGAAACCTGAAACAAATCTTGAAAAAACTTGTTTAAGGCATCCATTCTCCCTAATCCTAAAAGAAAATTTGAATTAACTTCTTGAAATACTAAAATAAATCTTATCCTCAAACTACATTTAAATCAATTTTTTGAAGTAACACTCTCACCTTTTTCATAAAACTAAGATATATTTTTTTTCAGGAATCCACTCTCCAGAAACCTAAAACTAATCTTAAAAAACTTCTTTCAGGCATCCAATCTTCCTAATCCTAAACGAAAATTTTAATTAACTTGTTGAAATAATTCAATCACATTTATCCTCAAACTACTTTTAAATCAATTTTTTCAAGTAACACTCTCACCTTTTTCATAGAACAAACATATTTTTTTTTCAGGAATCCACTCTCCAGAAACCTGAAACAAATCTTGAAAAAACCTGTTTAAGGCATCCATTCTCCCTAATCCTAATAGAAAATTTTAATTAACTTCTTGAAATACTAAAATAAATCTTATCCTCAAACTACATTTAAATCAATTTTTTGAAGTAACACTCTCACCTTTTTCATAAAACTAACATATATTTTTTTCAGGAATCCGCTCTCCAGAAACCTGAAACAAATCTTGAAAAAACTTGTTTAAGGCATCCATTCTCCCTAATCCTAAAAGAAAATTTGAATTAACTTCTTGAAATACTAAAATAAATCTTATCCTCAAACTACATTTAAATCAATTTTTTGAAGTAACACTCTCACCTTTTTCATAAAACTAAGATATATTTTTTTCCAGGAATCCACTCTCCAGAAACCTAAAACTAATCTTAAAAAACTTCTTTCAGGCATCCAATCTTCCTAATCCTAAACGAAAATTTTAATTAACTTGTTGAAATAATTCAATCACATTTATCCTCAAACTACATTTAAATCAATTTGTTGAAGTAACACTCTCACCTTTTTCATAGAACAAACATATTTTTTTTTCAGGAATCCACTCTCCAGAAACCTGAAACAAATCTTGAAAAAACTTGTTTAAGGCATCCATTCTCCCTAATCCTAAAAGAAAATTTTAATTAACTTCTTGAAATACTAAAATAAATCTTATCCTCAAACTACATTTAAATCAATTTTTTGAAGTAACACTCTCACCTTTTTCATAAAACTAACATATATTTTTTTTCAGGAATCCGCTCTCCAGAAACCTGAAACAAATCTTGAAAAAACTTGTTTAAGGCATCCATTCTCCCTAATCCTAAAAGAAAATTTTAATTAACTTCTTGAAATACTAAAAATAAATCTTATCCTCAAACTACTTTTAAATCAATTTTTTGAAGTAACACTCTCACCTTTTTCATAAAACTAACATATATTTTTTTTCAGGAATCCACTCTCCAGAAACCTAAAACTAATCTTAAAAAACTTCTTTCAGGCACCCAATCTTCCTAATCCTAAATGAAAATTTTAATTAACTTGTTGAAATAGTTCAATCACATTTATCCTCAAACTACTTTTAAATCCATTTTTTCAAGTAACACTCTCACCTTTTTCATAGAACAAACATATTTTTTTTTCAGGAATCCACTCTCCAGAAACCTGAAACAAATCTTGAAAAAACTTGTTTAAGGCATCCATTCTCCCTAATCCTAAAAGAAAATGTTAATTAACTTCTTGAAATACTAAAATAAATCTTAACCTCAAACTACATTTAAATCAATTTTTTGAAGTAACACTCTCACCTTTTTCATAAAACTAAGATATATTTTTTTTCAGGAATCCACTCTCCAGAAACCTAAAACTAATCTTAAAAAACTTCTTTCAGGCATCCAATCTTCCTAATCCTAAACGAAAATTTTAATTAACTTGTTGAAATAATTCAATCACATTTATCCTCAAACTACTTTTAAATCAATTTTTTCAAGTAACACTCTCACCTTTTTCATAGAACAAACATATTTTTTTTTCAGGAATCCACTCTCCAGAAACCTGAAACAAATCTTGAAAAAACTTGTTTAAGGCATCCATTCTCCCTAATCCTAATAGAAAATTTTAATTAACTTCTTGAAACACTAAAATAAATCTTATCCTCAAACTACATTTAAATCAATTTTTTGAAGTAACACTCTCACCTTTTTCATAAAACTAACATATATTTTTTTTCAGGAATCCGCTCTCCAGAAACCTGAAACAAATCTTGAAAAAACTTGTTTAAGGCATCCATTCTCCCTAATCCTAAAAGAAAATTTGAATTAACTTCTTGAAATACTAAAATAAATCTTATCCTCAAACTACATTTAAATCAATTTTTTGAAGTAACACTCTCACCTTTTTCATAAAACTAAGATATATTTTTTTCCAGGAATCCACTCTCCAGAAACCTAAAACTAATCTTAAAAAACTTCTTTCAGGCATCCAATCTTCCTAATCCTAAACGAAAATTTTAATTAACTTGTTGAAATAATTCAATCACATTTATCCTCAAACTACTTTTAAATCAATTTTTTCAAGTAACACTCTAACCTTTTTCATAGAACAAACATATTTTTTTTTCAGGAATCCACTCTCCAGAAATCTGAAACAAATCTTGAAAAAACTTGTTTCAGGCATCCATTCTCCCTAATCCTAAAAGAAAATTTTAATTAACTTCTTGAAATACTAAAAAAAATCTTATCCTCAAACTACATTTAAATCAATTTTTTGAAGTAACACTCTCACCTTTTTCATAAAAATAAGATATATTTTTTTTCAGGAATCCACTCTCCAGAAACCTAAAACTAATCTTAAAAAACTTCTTTCAGGCATCCAATCTTCCTAATCCTAAACGAAATTTTTAATTAACTTGTTGAAATAATTCAATCACATTTATCCTCAAACTACTTTTAAATCAATTTTTTCAAGTAACACTCTCACCTTTTTCATAGAACAAACATATTTTTTTTTCAGGAATCCACTCTCCAGAAACCTGAAACAAATCTTGAAAAAACTTGTTTAAGGCATCCATTCTCCCTAATCCTAATAGAAAATTTTAATTAACTTCTTGAAATACTAAAATAAATCTTATCCTCAAACTACATTTAAATCAATTTTTTGAAGTAACACTCTCACCTTTTTCATAAAACTAACATATATTTTTTTTCAGGAATCCGCTCTCCAGAAACCTGAAACAAATCTTGAAAAAACTTGTTTAAGGCATCCATTCTCCCTAATCCTAAAAGAAAATTTGAATTAACTTCTTGAAATACTAAAATAAATCTTATCCTCAAACTACATTTAAATCAATTTTTTGAAGTAACACTCTCACCTTTTTCATAAAACTAAGATATATTTTTTTTCAGGAATCCACTCTCCAGAAACCTAAAACTAATCTTAAAAAACTTCTTTCAGGCATCCAATCTTCCTAATCCTAAACGAAAATTTTAATTAACTTGTTGAAATAATTCAATCACATTTATCCTCAAACTACTTTAAATCAATTTTTTCAAGTAACACTCTCACCTTTTTCATAGAACAAACATATTTTTTTTTCAGGAATCCACTCTCCAGAAACCTGAAACAAATCTTGAAAAAACCTGTTTAAGGCATCCATTCTCCCTAATCCTAATAGAAAATTTTAATTAACTTCTTGAAATACTAAAATAAATCTTATCCTCAAACTACATTTAAATCAATTTTTTGAAGTAACACTCTCACCTTTTTCATAAAACTAACATATATTTTTTTCAGGAATCCGCTCTCCAGAAACCTGAAACAAATCTTGAAAAAACTTGTTTAAGGCATCCATTCTCCCTAATCCTAAAAGAAAATTTGAATTAACTTCTTGAAATACTAAAATAAATCTTATCCTCAAACTACATTTAAATCAATTTTTTGAAGTAACACTCTCACCTTTTTCATAAAACTAAGATATATTTTTTTTCAGGAATCCACTCTCCAGAAACCTAAAACTAATCTTAAAAAACTTCTTTCAGGCATCCAATCTTCCTAATCCTAAACGAAAATTTTAATTAACTTGTTGAAATTATTCAATCACATTTATCCTCAAACTACTTTTAAATCAATTTTTTCAAGTAACACTCTCACCTTTTTCATAGAATAAACATATTTTTTTTTCAGGAATCCACTCTCCAGAAACCTGAAACAAATCTTGAAAAAACTTGTTTAAGGCATCCATTCTCCCTAATCCTAAAAGAAAATGTTAATTAACTGCTTGAAATACTAAAAAAAATCTTATCCTCAAACTACATTTAAATCAATTTTTTGAAGTAACACTCTCACCTTTTTCATAAAACTAACATATATTTTTTTTCAGGAATCCACTCTCCACAAACCTAAAACTAATCTTAAAAAACTTATTTCAAGCATTCCAATCTTCCTAATACTAAACGAAAATTTTAATTAACTTGTTGAAATATTTCAATCACATTTATCCTCAAACTACGTTTAAATCAATTTTTTGAAGTAACACTCTCACCTTTTTCATAGAACAAACATATTTTTTTTTCAGGAATCCTCTCTCCAGAAACCTGAAACAAATCTTGAAAAAACTTGTTTAAGGCATCCATTCTCCCTAATCCTAAAAGAACATTTTAATTAACTTTTTGAAATACTAAAATAAATCTTATCCTCAAACTACATTTAAATCAATTTTTTGAAGTAACACTCTCACCTTTTTCATAAAACTAACATATATTTTTTTCAGGAATCCACTCTCCAGAAACCTAAAACTAATCTTAAAAAACTTATTTCAAGCATTCCAATCTTCCTAATCCTAAACGAAAATTTTAATTAACTTGTTGAAATAATTCAATCACATTTATCTTCAAACTACTTTTAAATCAATTTTTTCAAGTAACACTCTCACCTTTTTCATAGAACAAACATATTTTTTTTTCAGGAATCCACTCTCCAGAAACCTGAAACAAATCTTGAAAAAACTTGTTTAAGGCATCCATTCTCCCTAATCCTAAAAGAAAATTTTAATTTACTTCTTGAAATACTAAAATAAATCTTATCCTCAAACTACGTTTAATTCAATTTTTTGAAGTAACACTCTCACCTTTTTCATAGAACAAACATATTTTTTTTTCAGGAATCCACTCTCCAGAAACCTGAAACAAATCTTGAAAAAACTTGTTTCAGGCATCCATTCTCCCTAATCCTAAAAGAAAATTTGAATTAACTTCTTGAAATACTAAAATAAATCTTATCCTCAAACTACATTTAAATCAATTTTTTGAAGTAACACTCTCACCTTTTTCATAAAACTAAGATATATTTTTTTCCAGGAATCCACTCTCCAGAAACCTAAAACTAATCTTAAAAAACTTCTTTCAGGCATCCAATCTTCCTAATCCTAAACGAAAATTTTAATTAACTTGTTGAAATAATTCAATCACATTTATCCTCAAACTACTGTTAAATCAATTTTTTCAAGTAACACTCTCACCTTTTTCATAGAACAAACATTTTTTTTTTCAGGAATCCACTCTCCAGAAATCTGAAACAAATCTTGAAAAAACTTGTTTCAGGCATCCATTCTCCCTAATCCTAAAAGAAAATTTTAATTAACTTCTTGAAATACTAAAAAAAATCTTATCCTCAAACTACATTTAAATCAATTTTTTGAAGTAACACTCTCACCTTTTTCATAAAAATAAGATATATTTTTTTTCAGGAATCCACTCTCCAGAAACCTAAAACTAATCTTAAAAAACTTCTTTCAGGCATCCAATCTTCCTAATCCTAAACGAAAATTTTAATTAACTTGTTGAAATAATTCAATCACATTTATCCTCAAACTAATTTTAAATCAATTTTTTCAAGTAACACTCTCACCTTTTTCATAGAACAAACATATTTTTTTTTCAGGAATCCACTCTCCAGAAACCTGAAACAAATCTTGAAAAAACTTGTTTAAGGCATCCATTCTCCCTAATCCTAATAGAAAATTTTAATTAACTTCTTGAAATACTAAAATAAATCTTATCCTCAAACTACATTTAAATCAATTTTTTGAAGTAACACTCTCACCTTTTTCATAAAACTAACATATATTTTTTTTCAGGAATCCGCTCTCCAGAAACCTGAAACAAATCTTGAAAAAACTTGTTTAAGGCATCCATTCTCCCTAATCCTAAAAGAAAATTTGAATTAACTTCTTGAAATACTAAAATAAATCTTATCCTCAAACTACATTTAAATCAATTTTTTGAAGTAACACTCTCACCTTTTTCATAAAACTAAGATATATTTTTTTTCAGGAATCCACTCTCCAGAAACCTAAAACTAATCTTAAAAAACTTCTTTCAGGCATCCAATCTTCCTAATCCTAAACGAAAATTTTAATTAACTTGTTGAAATAATTCAATCACATTTATCCTCAAACTACTTTTAAATCAATTTTTTCAAGTAACACTCTCACCTTTTTCATAGAACAAACATATTTTTTTTTCAGGAATCCACTCTCCAGAAACCTGAAACAAATCTTGAAAAAACCTGTTTAAGGCATCCATTCTCCCTAATCCTAATAGAAAATTTTAATTAACTTCTTGAAATACTAAAATAAATCTTATCCTCAAACTACGTTTAAATCAATTTTTTGAAGTAACACTCTCACCTTTTTCATAGAACAAACATATTTTTTTTTCAGGAATCCACTCTCCAGAAACCTGAAACAAATCTTGAAAAAACCTGTTTAAGGCATCCATTCTCCCTAATCCTAATAGAAAATTTTAATTAACTTCTTGAAATACTAAAAAAAATCTTATCCTCAAACTACATTTAAATCAATTTTTTGAAGGAACACTCTCACCTTTTTCATAAAACTAAGATATATTTTTTTTCAGGAATCCACTCTCCAGAAACCTAAAACTAATCTTAAAAAACTTCTTTCAGGCATCCAATCTTCCTAATACTAAACGAAAATTTTAATTAACTTGTTGAAATATTTCAATCACATTTATCTTCAAACTACTTTTAAATCAATTTTTTCAAGTAACACTCTCACCTTTTTCATAGAACAAACATATTTTTTTTTCAGGAATCCACTCTCCAGAAACCTGAAACAAATCCTGAAAAAACTTGTTTAAGGCATCCATTCTCCCTAATCCTAAAAGAAATTTTTAATTAACTTCTTGAAATACTAAAATAAATCTTATCCTCAAACTACATTTAAATCAATTTTTTGAAGTAACACTCTCACCTTTTTCATAAAACTAACATATATTTTTTTTCAGGAATCCGCTCTCCAGAAACCTGAAACAAATCTTGAAAAAACTTGTTTAAGGCATCCATTCTCCCTAATCCTAAAAGAAAATTTGAATTAACTTCTTGAAATACTAAAATAAATCTTATCCTCAAACTACATTTAAATCAATTTTTTGAAGTAACACTCTCACCTTTTTCATAAAACTAACATATATTTTTTTTCAGGAATCCACTCTCCAGAAACCTAAAACTAATCTTAAAAAACTTCTTTCAGGCATCCAATCTTCCTAATCCTAAACGAAAATTTTAATTAACTTGTTGAAATAATTCAATCACATTTATCCTCAAACTACTTTTAAATCAATTTTTTCAAGTAACACTCTCACCTTTTTCATAGAACAAACATATTTTTTTTTCAGGAATCCACTCTCCAGAAACCTGAAACAAATCTTGAAAAAACTTGTTTAAGGCATCCATTCTCCCTAATCCTAAAAGAAAATTTTAATTAACTTCTTGAAATACTAAAATAAATCTTATCCTCAAACTACATTTAAATCAATTTTTTGAAGTAACACTCTCACCTTTTTCATAAAACTAACATATATTTTTTTTCAGGAATCCGCTCTCCAGAAACCTGAAACAAATCTTGAAAAAACTTGTTTAAGGCATCCATTCTCCCTAATCCTAAAAGAAAATTTTAATTAACTTCTTGAAATACTAAAAATAAATCTTATCCTCAAACTACTTTTAAATCAATTTTTTGAAGTAACACTCTCACCTTTTTCATAAAACTAACATATATTTTTTTCAGGAATCCACTCTCCAGAAACCTAAAACTAATCTTAAAAAACTTATTTCAAGCATTCCAATCTTCCTAATCCTAAACGAAAATTTTAATTAACTTGTTGAAATAATTCAATCACATTTATCCTCAAACTACGTTTAAATCAATTTTTTGAAGTAACACTCTCACCTTTTTCATAGAACAAACATATTTTTTTTTCAGGAATCCACTCTCCAGAAACCTGAAACAAATCTTGAAAAAACTTGTTTCAGGCATCCATTCTCCCTAATCCTAAAAGAAAATTTTAATTAACTTCTTGAAATACTAAAATAAATCTTATCCTCAAACTACATTTAAATCAATTTTTTGAAGTAACACTCTTACCTTTTTCATAAAACTAACATATATTTTTTTTCAGGAATCCACTCTCCAGAAACCTAAAACTAATCTTAAAAAACTTCTTTCAGGCATCCAATCTTCCTAATCCTAAACGAAAATTTTAATTAACTTGTTGAAATTATTCAATCACATTTATCCTCAAACTACTTTTAAATCAATTTTTTCAAGTAACACTCTCACCTTTTTCATAGAATAAACATATTTTTTTTTCAGGAATCCACTCTCCAGAAACCTGAAACAAATCTTGAAAAAACTTGTTTAAGGCATCCATTCTCCCTAATCCTAAAAGAAAATGTTAATTAACTGCTTGAAATACTAAAAAAAATCTTATCCTCAAACTACATTTAAATCAATTTTTTGAAGTAACACTCTCACCTTTTTCATAAAACTAACATATATTTTTTTTCAGGAATCCACTCTCCACAAACCTAAAACTAATCTTAAAAAACTTATTTCAAGCATTCCAATCTTCCTAATACTAAACGAAAATTTTAATTAACTTGTTGAAATATTTCAATCACATTTATCCTCAAACTACGTTTAAATCAATTTTTTGAAGTAACACTCTCACCTTTTTCATAGAACAAACATATTTTTTTTTCAGGAATCCTCTCTCCAGAAACCTGAAACAAATCTTGAAAAAACTTGTTTAAGGCATCCATTCTCCCTAATCCTAAAAGAACATTTTAATTAACTTTTTGAAATACTAAAAAAAATCTTATCCTCAAACTACATTTAAATCAATTTTTTGAAGTAACACTCTCACCTTTTTCATAAAACTAACATATATTTTTTTCAGGAATCCACTCTCCAGAAACCTAAAACTAATCTTAAAAAACTTATTTCAAGCATTCCAATCTTCCTAATACCAAACGAAAATTTTAATTAACTTGTTGAAATATTTCAATCACATTTATCCTCAAACTACGTTTAAATCAATTTTTTGAAGTAACACTCTCACCTTTTTCATAGAACAAACATATTTTTTTTTTCAGGAATCCACTCTCCAGAAACCTGAAACAAATCTTGAAAAAACTTGTTTCAGGCATCCATTCTCCCTAATCCTAAAAGAAAATTTTAATTAACTTCTTGAAATACTAAAAAAAATCTTATCCTCAAACTACATTTAAATCAATTTTTTGAAGGAACACTCTCACCTTTTTCATAAAACTAAGATATATTTTTTTTCAGGAATCCACTCTCCAGAAACCTAAAACTAATCTTAAAAAACTTCTTTCAGGCATCCAATCTTCCTAATACTAAACGAAAATTTTAATTAACTTGTTGAAATATTTCAATCACATTTATCTTCAAACTACTTTTAAATCAATTTTTTCAAGTAACACTCTCACCTTTTTCATAGAACAAACATATTTTTTTTTCAGGAATCCACTCTCCAGAAACCTGAAACAAATCCTGAAAAAACTTGTTTAAGGCATCCATTCTCCCTAATCCTAAAAGAAAATTTTAATTAACTTCTTGAAATACTAAAATAAATCTTATCCTCAAACTACATTTAAATCAATTTTTTGAAGTAACACTCTCACCTTTTTCATAAAACTAACATATATTTTTTTTCAGGAATCCGCTCTCCAGAAACCTGAAACAAATCTTGAAAAAACTTGTTTAAGGCATCCATTCTCCCTAATCCTAAAAGAAAATTTGAATTAACTTCTTGAAATACTAAAATAAATCTTATCCTCAAACTACATTTAAATCAATTTTTTGAAGTAACACTCTCACCTTTTTCATAAAACTAACATATATTTTTTTTCAGGAATCCACTCTCCAGAAACCTAAAACTAATCTTAAAAAACTTCTTTCAGGCATCCAATCTTCCTAATCCTAAACGAAAATTTTAATTAACTTGTTGAAATAATTCAATCACATTTATCCTCAAACTACTTTTAAATCAATTTTTTCAAGTAACACTCTCACCTTTTTCATAGAATAAACATATTTTTTTTTCAGGAATCCACTCTCCAGAAACCTGAAACAAATCTTGAAAAAACTTGTTTAAGGCATCCATTCTCCCTAATCCTAAAAGAAAATTTTAATTAACTTCTTGAAATACTAAAATAAATCTTATCCTCAAACTACATTTAAATCAATTTTTTGAAGTAACACTCTCACCTTTTTCATAAAACTAACATATATTTTTTTTCAGGAATCCGCTCTCCAGAAACCTGAAACAAATCTTGAAAAAACTTGTTTAAGGCATCCATTCTCCCTAATCCTAAAAGAAAATTTTAATTAACTTCTTGAAATACTAAAAATAAATCTTATCCTCAAACTACTTTTAAATCAATTTTTTGAAGTAACACTCTCACCTTTTTCATAAAACTAACATATATTTTTTTCAGGAATCCACTCTCCAGAAACCTAAAACTAATCTTAAAAAACTTATTTCAAGCATTCCAATCTTCCTAATCCTAAACGAAAATTTTAATTAACTTGTTGAAATAATTCAATCACATTTATCCTCAAACTACGTTTAAATCAATTTTTTGAAGTAACACTCTCACCTTTTTCATAGAACAAACATATTTTTTTTTCAGGAATCCACTCTCCAGAAACCTGAAACAAATCTTGAAAAAACTTGTTTCAGGCATCCATTCAACCTAATCCTAAAAGAAAATTTTAATTAACTTCTTGAAATACTAAAATAAATCTTATCCTCAAACTACATTTAAATCAATTTTTTGAAGTAACACTCTCACCTTTTTCACAAAACTAACATATATTTTTTTTCAGGAATCCACTCTCCAGAAACCTAAAACTAATCTTAAAAAACTTCTTGCAGGCATCCAATCTTCCTAATCCTAAACGAAAATTTTAATTAACTTGTTGAAATTATTCAATCACATTTATCCTCAAACTACTTTTAAATCAATTTTTTCAAGTAACACTCTCACCTTTTTCATAGAATAAACATATTTTTTTTTCAGGAATCCACTCTCCAGAAACCTGAAACAAATCTTGAAAAAACTTGTTTAAGGCATCCATTCTCCCTAATCCTAAAAGAAAATGTTAATTAACTGCTTGAAATACTAAAAAAAATCTTATCCTCAAACTACATTTAAATCAATTTTTTGAAGTAACACTCTCACCTTTTTCATAAAACTAACATATATTTTTTTTCAGGAATCCACTCTCCACAAACCTAAAACTAATCTTAAAAAACTTATTTCAAGCATTCCAATCTTCCTAATACTAAACGAAAATTTTAATTAACTTGTTGAAATATTTCAATCACATTTATCCTCAAACTACGTTTAAATCAATTTTTTGAAGTAACACTCTCACCTTTTTCATAGAACAAACATATTTTTTTTTCAGGAATCCTCTCTCCAGAAACCTGAAACAAATCTTGAAAAAACTTGTTTAAGGCATCCATTCTCCCTAATCCTAAAAGAACATTTTAATTAACTTTTTGAAATACTAAAAAAAATCTTATCCTCAAACTACATTTAAATCAATTTTTTCAAGTAACACTCTCACCTTTTTCATAAAACTAACATATATTTTTTTTCAGGAATCCGCTCTCCAGAAACCTGAAACAAATCTTGAAAAAACTTGTTTAAGGCATCCATTCTCCCTAATCCTAAAAGAAAATTTTAATTAACTTCTTGAAATACTAAAAATAAATCTTATCCTCAAACTACTTTTAAATCAATTTTTTGAAGTAACACTCTCACCTTTTTCATAAAACTAACATATATTTTTTTCAGGAATCCACTCTCCAGAAACCTAAAACTAATCTTAAAAAACTTATTTCAAGCATTCCAATCTTCCTAATCCTAAACGAAAATTTTAATTAACTTGTTGAAATAATTCAATCACATTTATCCTCAAACTACGTTTAAATCAATTTTTTGAAGTAACACTCTCACCTTTTTCATAGAACAAACATATTTTTTTTTCAGGAATCCACTCTCCAGAAACCTGAAACAAATCTTGAAAAAACTTGTTTCAGGCATCCATTCAACCTAATCCTAAAAGAAAATTTTAATTAACTTCTTGAAATACTAAAATAAATCTTATCCTCAAACTACATTTAAATCAATTTTTTGAAGTAACACTCTCACCTTTTTCATAAAACTAACATATATTTTTTTTCAGGAATCCACTCTCCAGAAACCTAAAACTAATCTTAAAAAACTTCTTGCAGGCATCCAATCTTCCTAATCCTAAACGAAAATTTTAATTAACTTGTTGAAATTATTCAATCACATTTATCCTCAAACTACTTTTAAATCAATTTTTTCAAGTAACACTCTCACCTTTTTCATAGAATAAACATATTTTTTTTTCAGGAATCCACTCTCCAGAAACCTGAAACAAATCTTGAAAAAACTTGTTTAAGGCATCCATTCTCCCTAATCCTAAAAGAAAATGTTAATTAACTGCTTGAAATACTAAAAAAAATCTTATCCTCAAACTACATTTAAATCAATTTTTTGAAGTAACACTCTCACCTTTTTCATAAAACTAACATATATTTTTTTTCAGGAATCCACTCTCCACAAACCTAAAACTAATCTTAAAAAACTTATTTCAAGCATTCCAATCTTCCTAATACTAAACGAAAATTTTAATTAACTTGTTGAAATATTTCAATCACATTTATCCTCAAACTACGTTTAAATCAATTTTTTGAAGTAACACTCTCACCTTTTTCATAGAACAAACATATTTTTTTTTCAGGAATCCTCTCTCCAGAAACCTGAAACAAATCTTGAAAAAACTTGTTTAAGGCATCCATTCTCCCTAATCCTAAAAGAACATTTTAATTAACTTTTTGAAATACTAAAAAAAATCTTATCCTCAAACTACATTTAAATCAATTTTTTCAAGTAACACTCTCACCTTTTTCATAAAACTAACATATATTTTTTTCAGGAATCCACTCTCCAGAAACCTAAAACTAATCTTAAAAAACTTATTTCAAGCATTCCAATCTTCCTAATCCTAAACGAAAATTTTAATTAACTTGTTGAAATAATTCAATCACATTTATCTTCAAACTACTTTTAAATCAATTTTTTCAAGTAACACTCTCACCTTTTTCATAGAACAAACATATTTTTTTTTCAGGAATCCACTCTCCAGAAACCTGAAACAAATCTTGAAAAAACTTGTTTAAGGCATCCATTCTCCCTAATCCTAAAAGAAAATTTTAATTTACTTCTTGAAATACTAAAATAAATCTTATCCTCAAACTACATTTAAATCAATTTTTTGAAGTAACACTCTCACCTTTTTCATAAAACTAACATATATTTTTTTTCAGGAATCCGCTCTCCAGAAACCTGAAACAAATCTTGAAAAAACTTGTTTCAGGCATCCATTCTCCCTAATCCTAAAAGAAAATTTTAATTAACTTCTTGAAATACTAAAATAAATCTTATCCTCAAACTACGTTTAAATCAATTTTTTGAAGTAACACTCTCACCTTTTTCATAGAACAAACATATTTTTTTTTCAGGAATCCACTCTCCAGAAACCTGAAACAAATCTTGAAAAAACTTGTTTCAGGCATCCATTCTCCCTAATCCTAAAAGAAAATTTGAATTAACTTCTTGAAATACTAAAATAAATCTTATCCTCAAACTACATTTAAATCAATTTTTTGAAGTAACACTCTCACCTTTTTCATAAAACTAACATATATTTTTTTTCAGGAATCCACTCTCCAGAAACCTAAAACTAATATTAAAAAACTTCTTTCAGGCATCCAATCTTCCTAATCCTAAACGAAAATTTTAATTAACTTGTTGAAATAATTCAATCACATTTATCCTCAAACTACTTTTAAATCAATTTTTTCAAGTAACACTCTCACCTTTTTCATAGAACAAACATATTTTTTTTTCAGGAATCCACTCTCCAGAAACCTGAAACAAATCTTGAAAAAACTTGTTTAAGGCATCCATTCTCCCTAGTCCTAAAAGAAAATTTTAATTAACTTCTTGAAATACTAAAAAAAATCTTATCCTCAAACTACAGTTAAATCAATTTTTTGAAGTAACACTCTCACCTTTTTCATAAAACTAACATATATTTTTTTTCAGGAATCCACTCTCCAGAAACCTAAAACTAATCTTAAAAAACTTCTTTCAGGCACCCAATCTTCCTAATCCTAAATGAAAATTTTAATTAACTTGTTGAAATAGTTCAATCACATTTATCCTCAAACTACTTTTAAATCCATTTTTTCAAGTAACACTCTCACCTTTTTCATAGAACAAACATATTTTTTTTTCAGGAATCCACTCTCCAGAAACCTGAAACAAATCTTGAAAAAACTTGTTTAAGGCATCCATTCTCCCTAATCCTAAAAGAAAATGTTAATTAACTTCTTGAAATACTAAAATAAATCTTAACCTCAAACTACATTTAAATCAATTTTTTGAAGTAACACTCTCACCTTTTTCATAAAACTAAGATATATTTTTTTTCAGGAATCCACTCTCCAGAAACCTAAAACTAATCTTAAAAAACTTCTTTCAGGCATCCAATCTTCCTAATCCTAAACGAAAATTTTAATTAACTTGTTGAAATAATTCAATCACATTTATCCTCAAACTACTTTTAAATCAATTTTTTCAAGTAACACTTTCACCTTTTTCATAGAACAAACATATTTTTTTTTCAGGAATCCACTCTCCAGAAACCTGAAACAAATCTTGAAAAAACTTGTTTAAGGCATCCATTCTCCCTAATCCTAATAGAAAATTTTAATTAACTTCTTGAAACACTAAAATAAATCTTATCCTCAAACTACATTTAAATCAATTTTTTGAAGTAACACTCTCACCTTTTTCATAAAACTAACATATATTTTTTTTCAGGAATCCGCTCTCCAGAAACCTGAAACAAATCTTGAAAAAACTTGTTTAAGGCATCCATTCTCCCTAATCCTAAAAGAAAATTTGAATTAACTTCTTGAAATACTAAAATAAATCTTATCCTCAAACTACATTTAAATCAATTTTTTGAAGTAACACTCTCACCTTTTTCATAAAACTAAGATATATTTTTTTCCAGGAATCCACTCTCCAGAAACCTAAAACTAATCTTAAAAAACTTCTTTCAGGCATCCAAACTTCCTAATCCTAAACAAAAATTTTAATTAACTTGTTGAAATAATTCAATCACATTTATCCTCAAACTACTTTTAAATCAATTTTTTCAAGTAACACTCTCACCTTTTTCATAGAACAAACATATTTTTTTTTCAGGAATCCACTCTCCAGAAATCTGAAACAAATCTTGAAAAAACTTGTTTCAGGCATCCATTCTCCCTAATCCTAAAAGAAAATTTTAATTAACTTCTTGAAATACTAAAAAAAATCTTATCCTCAAACTACATTTAAATCAATTTTTTGAAGTAACACTCTCACCTTTTTCATAAAAATAAGATATATTTTTTTTCAGGAATCCACTCTCCAGAAACCTAAAACTAATCTTAAAAAACTTCTTTCAGGCATCCAATCTTCCTAATCCTAAACGAAAATTTTAATTAACTTGTTGAAATATTTCAATCACATTTATCCTCAAACTACTTTTAAATCAATTTTTTCAAGTAACACTCTCACCTTTTTCATAGAACAAACATATTTTTTTTTCAGGAATCCACTCTCCAGAAACCTGAAACAAATCTTGAAAAAACTTGTTTAAGGCATCCATTCTCCCTAATCCTAATAGAACATTTTAATTAACTTCTTGAAATACAAAAATAAATCTTATCCTCAAACTACATTTAAATCAATTTTTTGAAGTAACACTCTCACCTTTTTCATAAAACTAACATATATTTTTTTTCAGGAATCCGCTCTCCAGAAACCTGAAACAAATCTTGAAAAAACTTGTTTAAGGCATCCATTCTCCCTAATCCTAAAAGAAAATTTGAATTAACTTCTTGAAATACTAAAATAAATCTTATCCTCAAACTACATTTAAATCAATTTTTTGAAGTAACACTCTCACCTTTTTCATAAAACTAAGATATATTTTTTTTCAGGAATCCACTCTCCAGAAACCTAAAATTAATCTTAAAAAACTTCTTTCAGGCATCCAATCTTCCTAATCCTAAACGAAAATTTTAATTAACTTGTTGAAATAATTCAATCACATTTATCCTCAAACTACTTTTAAATCAATTTTTTCAAGTAACACTCTCACCTTTTTCATAGAACAAACATATTTTTTTTTCAGGGATCCACTCTCCAGAAACCTGAAACAAATCTTGAAAAAACCTGTTTAAGGCATCCATTCTCCCTAATCCTAATAGAAAATTTTAATTAACTTCTTGAAATACTAAAATAAATCTTATCCTCAAACTACATTTAAATCAATTTTTTGAAGTAACACTCTCACCTTTTTCATAAAACTAACATATATTTTTTTCAGGAATCCGCTCTCCAGAAACCTGAAACAAATCTTGAAAAAACTTGTTTAAGGCATCCATTCTCCCTAATCCTAAAAGAAAATTTGAATTAACTTCTTGAAATACTAAAATAAATCTTATCCTCAAACTACATTTAAATCAATTTTTTGAAGTAACACTCTCACCTTTTTCATAAAACTAAGATATATTTTTTTCCAGGAATCCACTCTCCAGAAACCTAAAACTAATCTTAAAAAACTTCTTCCAGGCATCCAATCTTCCTAATCCTAAACGAAAATTTTAATTAACTTGTTGAAATAATTCAATCACATTTATCCTCAAACTACATTTAAATCAATTTGTTGAAGTAACACTCTCACCTTTTTCATAGAACAAACATATTTTTTTTTCAGGAATCCACTCTCCAGAAACCTGAAACAAATCTTGAAAAAACTTGTTTAAGGCATCCATTCTCCCTAATCCTAAAAGAAAATTTTAATTAACTTCTTGAAATACTAAAATAAATCTTATCCTCAAACTACATTTAAATCAATTTTTTGAAGTAACACTCTCACCTTTTTCATAAAACTAACATATATTTTTTTTCAGGAATCCGCTCTCCAGAAACCTGAAACAAATCTTGAAAAAACTTGTTTAAGGCATCCATTCTCCCTAATCCTAAAAGAAAATTTTAATTAACTTCTTGAAATACTAAAAATAAATCTTATCCTCAAACTACTTTTAAATCAATTTTTTGAAGTAACACTCTCACCTTTTTCATAAAACTAACATATATTTTTTTTCAGGAATCCACTCTCCAGAAACCTAAAACTAATCTTAAAAAACTTCTTTCAGGCACCCAATCTTCCTAATCCTAAATGAAAATTTTAATTAACTTGTTGAAATAGTTCAATCACATTTATCCTCAAACTACTTTTAAATCAATTTTTTCAAGTAACACTCTCACCTTTTTCATAGAACAAACATATTTTTTTTTCAGGAATCCACTCTCCAGAAACCTGAAACAAATCTTGAAAAAACTTGTTTAAGGCATCCATTCTCCCTAATCCTAAAAGAAAATTTTAATTAACTTCTTGAAATAAAAAAATAAATCTTATCCTCAAACTACATTTAAATCAATTTTTTGAAGTAACACTCTCACCTTTTTCATAAAACTAACATATATTTTTTTTCAGGAATCCGCTCTCCAGAAACCTGAAACAAATCTTGAAAAAACTTGTTTAAGGCATCCATTCTCCCTAATCCTAAAAGAAAATTTTAATTAACTTCTTGAAATACTAAAAATAAATCTTATCCTCAAACTACTTTTAAATCAATTTTTTGAAGTAACACTCTCACCTTTTTCATAAAACTAACATATATTTTTTTCAGGAATCCACTCTCCAGAAACCTAAAACTAATCTTAAAAAACTTATTTCAAGCATTCCAATCTTCCTAATCCTAAACGAAAATTTTAATTAACTTTTTGAAATAATTCAATCACATTTATCCTCAAACTACGTTTAAATCAATTTTTTGAAGTAACACTCTCACCTTTTTCATAGAACAAACATATTTTTTTTTCAGGAATCCACTCTCCAGAAACCTGAAACAAATCTTGAAAAAACTTGTTTCAGGCATCCATTCTCCCTAATCCTAAAAGAAAATTTTAATTAACTTCTTGAAATACTAAAATAAATCTTATCCTCAAACTACATTTAAATCAATTTTTTGAAGTAACACTCTCACCTTTTTCATAAAACTAACATATATTTTTTTTCAGGAATCCACTCTCCAGAAACCTAAAACTAATCTTAAAAAACTTCTTTCAGGCATCCAATCTTCCTAATCCTAAACGAAAATTTTAATTAACTTGTTGAAATTATTCAATCACATTTATCCTCAAACTACTTTTAAATCAATTTTTTCAAGTAACACTCTCACCTTTTTCATAGAATAAACATATTTTTTTTTCAGGAATCCACTCTCCAGAAACCTGAAACAAATCTTGAAAAAACTTGTTTAAGGCATCCATTCTCCCTAATCCTAAAAGAAAATGTTAATTAACTGCTTGAAATACTAAAAAAAATCTTATCCTCAAACTACATTTAAATCAATTTTTTGAAGTAACACTCTCACCTTTTTCATAAAACTAACATATATTTTTTTTCAGGAATCCACTCTCCACAAACCTAAAACTAATCTTAAAAAACTTATTTCAAGCATTCCAATCTTCCTAATACTAAACGAAAATTTTAATTAACTTGTTGAAATATTTCAATCACATTTATCCTCAAACTACGTTTAAATCAATTTTTTGAAGTAACACTCTCACCTTTTTCATAGAACAAACATATTTTTTTTTCAGGAATCCTCTCTCCAGAAACCTGAAACAAATCTTGAAAAAACTTGTTTAAGGCATCCATTCTCCCTAATCCTAAAAGAACATTTTAATTAACTTTTTGAAATACTAAAAAAAATCTTATCCTCAAACTACATTTACATCAATTTTTTGAAGTAACACTCTCACCTTTTTCATAAAACTAACATATATTTTTTTCAGGAATCCACTCTCCAGAAACCTAAAACTAATCTTAAAAAACTTATTTCAAGCATTCCAATCTTCCTAATCCTAAACGAAAATTTTAATTAACTTGTTGAAATAATTCAATCACATTTATCTTCAAACTACTTTTAAATCAATTTTTTCAAGTAACACTCTCACCTTTTTCATAGAACAAACATATTTTTTTTTCAGGAATCCACTCTCCAGAAACCTGAAACAAATCTTGAAAAAACTTGTTTAAGGCATCCATTCTCCCTAATCCTAAAAGAAAATTTTAATTTACTTCTTGAAATACTAAAATAAATCTTATCCTCAAACTACATTTAAATCAATTTTTTGAAGTAACACTCTCACCTTTTTCATAAAACTAACATATATTTTTTTTCAGGAATCCGCTCTCCAGAAACCTGAAACAAATCTTGAAAAAACTTGTTTCAGGCATCCATTCTCCCTAATCCTAAAAGAAAATTTTAATTAACTTCTTGAAATACTAAAATAAATCTTATCCTCAAACTACGTTTAAATCAATTTTTTGAAGTAACACTCTCACCTTTTTCATAGAACAAACATATTTTTTTTTCAGGAATCCACTCTCCAGAAACCTGAAACAAATCTTGAAAAAACTTGTTTCAGGCATCCATTCTCCCTAATCCTAAAAGAAAATTTGAATTAACTTCTTGAAATACTAAAATAAATCTTATCCTCAAACTACATTTAAATCAATTTTTTGAAGTAACACTCTCACCTTTTTCATAAAACTAACATATATTTTTTTTCAGGAATCCACTCTCCAGAAACCTAAAACTAATATTAAAAAACTTCTTTCAGGCATCCAATCTTCCTAATCCTAAACGAAAATTTTAATTAACTTGTTGAAATAATTCAATCACATTTATCCTCAAACTACTTTTAAATCAATTTTTTCAAGTAACACTCTCACCTTTTTCATAGAATAAACATATTTTTTTTTCAGGAATCCACTCTCCAGAAACCTGAAACAAATCTTGAAAAAACTTGTTTAAGGCATCCATTCTCCCTAATCCTAAAAGAAAATGTTAATTAACTGCTTGAAATACTAAAAAAAATCTTATCCTCAAACTACATTTAAATCAATTTTTTGAAGTAACACTCTCACCTTTTTCATAAAACTAACATATATTTTTTTTCAGGAATCCACTCTCCACAAACCTAAAACTAATCTTAAAAAACTTATTTCAAGCATTCCAATCTTCCTAATACTAAACGAAAATTTTAATTAACTTGTTGAAATATTTCAATCACATTTATCCTCAAACTACGTTTAAATCAATTTTTTGAAGTAACACTCTCACCTTTTTCATAGAACAAACATATTTTTTTTTCAGGAATCCTCTCTCCAGAAACCTGAAACAAATCTTGAAAAAACTTGTTTAAGGCATCCATTCTCCCTAATCCTAAAAGAACATTTTAATTAACTTTTTGAAATACTAAAAAAAATCTTATCCTCAAACTACATTTAAATCAATTTTTTGAAGTAACACTCTCACCTTTTTCATAAAACTAACATATATTTTTTTTAGGAATCCACTCTCCAGAAACCTAAAACTAATCTTAAAAAACTTATTTCAAGCATTCCAATCTTCCTAATCCTAAACGAAAATTTTAATTAACTTGTTGAAATAATTCAATCACATTTATCTTCAAACTACTTTTAAATCAATTTTTTCAAGTAACACTCTCACCTTTTTCATAGAACAAACATATTTTTTTTTCAGGAATCCACTCTCCAGAAACCTGAAACAAATCTTGAAAAAACTTGTTTAAGGCATCCATTCTCCCTAATCCTAAAAGAAAATTTTAATTTACTTCTTGAAATACTAAAATAAATCTTATCCTCAAACTACATTTAAATCAATTTTTTGAAGTAACACTCTCACCTTTTTCATAAAACTAACATATATTTTTTTTCAGGAATCCGCTCTCCAGAAACCTGAAACAAATCTTGAAAAAACTTGTTTCAGGCATCCATTCTCCCTAATCCTAAAAGAAAATTTTAATTAACTTCTTGAAATACTAAAATAAATCTTATCCTCAAACTACGTTTAAATCAATTTTTTGAAGTAACACTCTCACCTTTTTCATAGAACAAACATATTTTTTTTTCAGGAATCCACTCTCCAGAAACCTGAAACAAATCTTGAAAAAACTTGTTTCAGGCATCCATTCTCCCTAATCCTAAAAGAAAATTTGAATTAACTTCTTGAAATACTAAAATAAATCTTATCCTCAAACTACATTTAAATCAATTTTTTGAAGTAACACTCTCACCTTTTTCATAAAACTAACATATATTTTTTTTCAGGAATCCACTCTCCAGAAACCTAAAACTAATATTAAAAAACTTCTTTCAGGCATCCAATCTTCCTAATCCTAAACGAAAATTTTAATTAACTTGTTGAAATAATTCAATCACATTTATCCTCAAACTACTTTTAAATCAATTTTTTCAAGTAACACTCTCACCTTTTTCATAGAACAAACATATTTTTTTTTCAGGAATCCACTCTCCAGAAACCTGAAACAAATCTTGAAAAAACTTGTTTAAGGCATCCATTCTCCCTAATCCTAAAAGAAAATTTTAATTAACTTCTTGAAATACTAAAAAAAATCTTATCCTCAAACTACAGTTAAATCAATTTTTTGAAGTAACACTCTCACCTTTTTCATAAAACTAACATATATATTTTTTCAGGAATCCACTCTCCAGAAACCTAAAACTAATCTTAAAAAACTTCTTTCAGGCACCCAATCTTCCTAATCCTAAATGAAAATTTTAATTAACTTGTTGAAATAGTTCAATCACATTTATCCTCAAACTACTTTTAAATCCATTTTTTCAAGTAACACTCTCACCTTTTTCATAGAACAAACATATTTTTTTTTCAGGAATCCACTCTCCAGAAACCTGAAACAAATCTTGAAAAAACTTGTTTAAGGCATCCATTCTCCCTAATCCTAAAAGAAAATGTTAATTAACTTCTTGAAATACTAAAATAAATCTTAACCTCAAACTACTTTTAAATCAATTTTTTGAAGTAACACTCTCACCTTTTTCATAAAACTAAGATATATTTTTTTTCAGGAATCCACTCTCCAGAAACCTAAAACTAATCTTAAAAAACTTCTTTCAGGCATCCAATCTTCCTAATCCTAAACGAAAATTTTAATTAACTTGTTGAAATAATTCAATCACATTTATCCTCAAACTACTTTTAAATCAATTTTTTCAAGTAACACTCTCACCTTTTTCATAGAACAAACATATTTTTTTTTCAGGAATCCACTCTCCAGAAACCTGAAACAAATCTTGAAAAAACTTGTTTAAGGCATCCATTCTCCCTAATCCTAATAGAAAATTTTAATTAACTTCTTGAAACACTAAAATAAATCTTATCCTCAAACTACATTTAAATCAATTTTTTGAAGTAACACTCTCACCTTTTTCATAAAACTAACATATATTTTTTTTCAGGAATCCGCTCTCCAGAAACCTGAAACAAATCTTGAAAAAACTTGTTTAAGGCATCCATTCTCCCTAATCCTAAAAGAAAATTTGAATTAACTTCTTGAAATACTAAAATAAATCTTATCCTCAAACTACATTTAAATCAATTTTTTGAAGTAACACTCTCACCTTTTTCATAAAACTAAGATATATTTTTTTCCAGGAATCCACTCTCCAGAAACCTAAAACTAATCTTAAAAAACTTCTTTCAGGCATCCAAACTTCCTAATCCTAAACAAAAATTTTAATTAACTTGTTGAAATAATTCAATCACATTTATCCTCAAACTACTTTTAAATCAATTTTTTCAAGTAACACTCTCACCTTTTTCATAGAACAAACATATTTTTTTTTCAGGAATCCACTCTCCAGAAACCTGAAACAAATCTTGAAAAAACTTGTTTAAGGCATCCATTCTCCCTAATCCTAATAGAAAATTTTAATTAACTTCTTGAAATACTAAAATAAATCTTATCCTCAAACTACATTTAAATCAATTTTTTGAAGTAACACTCTCACCTTTTTCATAAAACTAACGTATATTTTTTTTCAGGAATCCGCTCTCCAGAAACCTGAAACAAATCTTGAAAAAACTTGTTTAAGGCATCCATTCTCCCTAATCCTAAAAGAAAATTTGAATTAACTTCTTGAAATACTAAAATAAATCTTATCCTCAAACTACATTTAAATCAATTTTTTGAAGTAACACTCTCACCTTTTTCATAAAACTAAGATATATTTTTTTTCAGGAATCCACTCTCCAGAAACCTAAAACTAATCTTAAAAAACTTCTTTCAGGCATCCAATCTTCCTAATCCTAAACGAAAATTTTAATTAACTTGTTGAAATAATTCAATCACATTTATCCTCAAACTACTTTTAAATCAATTTTTTCAAGTAACACTCTCACCTTTTTCATAGAACAAACATATTTTTTTTTCAGGAATCCACTCTCCAGAAACCTGAAACAAATCTTGAAAAAACCTGTTTAAGGCATCCATTCTCCCTAATCCTAATAGAAAATTTTAATTAACTTCTTGAAATACTAAAATAAATCTTATCCTCAAACTACATTTAAATCAATTTTTTGAAGTAACACTCTCACCTTTTTCATAAAACTAACATATATTTTTTTCAGGAATCCGCTCTCCAGAAACCTGAAACAAATCTTGAAAAAACTTGTTTAAGGCATCCATTCTCCCTAATCCTAAAAGAAAATTTGAATTAACTTCTTGAAATACTAAAATAAATCTTATCCTCAAACTACATTTAAATCAATTTTTTGAAGTAACACTCTCACCTTTTTCATAAAACTAAGATATATTTTTTTCCAGGAATCCACTCTCCAGAAACCTAAAACTAATCTTAAAAAACTTCTTTCAGGCATCCAATCTTCCTAATCCTAAACGAAAATTTTAATTAACTTGTTGAAATAATTCAATCACATTTATCCTCAAACTACATTTAAATCAATTTGTTGAAGTAACACTCTCACCTTTTTCATAGAACAAACATATTTTTTTTTCAGGAATCCACTCTCCAGAAACCTGAAACAAATCTTGAAAAAACTTGTTTAAGGCATCCATTCTCCCTAATCCTAAAAGAAAATTTTAATTAACTTCTTGAAATACTAAAATAAATCTTATCCTCAAACTACATTTAAATCAATTTTTTGAAGTAACACTCTCACCTTTTTCATAAAACTAACATATATTTTTTTTCAGGAATCCGCTCTCCAGAAACCTGAAACAAATCTTGAAAAAACTTGTTTAAGGCATCCATTCTCCCTAATCCTAAAAGAAAATTTTAATTAACTTCTTGAAATACTAAAAATAAATCTTATCCTCAAACTACTTTTAAATCAATTTTTTGAAGTAACACTCTCACCTTTTTCATAAAACTAACATATATTTTTTTTCAGGAATCCACTCTCCAGAAACCTAAAACTAATCTTAAAAAACTTCTTTCAGGCACCCAATCTTCCTAATCCTAAATGAAAATTTTAATTAACTTGTTGAAATAGTTCAATCACATTTATCCTCAAACTACTTTTAAATCCATTTTTTCAAGTAACACTCTCACCTTTTTCATAGAACAAACATATTTTTTTTTCAGGAATCCACTCTCCAGAAACCTGAAACAAATCTTGAAAAAACTTGTTTAAGGCATCCATTCTCCCTAATCCTAAAAGAAAATGTTAATTAACTTCTTGAAATACTAAAATAAATCTTAACCTCAAACTACATTTAAATCAATTTTTTGAAGTAACACTCTCACCTTTTTCATAAAACTAAGATATATTTTTTTTCAGGAATCCACTCTCCAGAAACCTAAAACTAATCTTAAAAAACTTCTTTCAGGCATCCAATCTTCCTAATCCTAAACGAAAATTTTAATTAACTTGTTGAAATAATTCAATCACATTTATCCTCAAACTACTTTTAAATCAATTTTTTCAAGTAACACTCTCACCTTTTTCATAGAACAAACATATTTTTTTTTCAGGAATCCACTCTCCAGAAACCTGAAACAAATCTTGAAAAAACTTGTTTAAGGCATCCATTCTCCCTAATCCTAATAGAAAATTTTAATTAACTTCTTGAAACACTAAAATAAATCTTATCCTCAAACTACATTTAAATCAATTTTTTGAAGTAACACTCTCACCTTTTTCATAAAACTAACATATATTTTTTTTCAGGAATCCGCTCTCCAGAAACCTGAAACAAATCTTGAAAAAACTTGTTTAAGGCATCCATTCTCCCTAATCCTAAAAGAAAATTTGAATTAACTTCTTGAAATACTAAAATAAATCTTATCCTCAAACTACATTTAAATCAATTTTTTGAAGTAACACTCTCACCTTTTTCATAAAACTAAGATATATTTTTTTCCAGGAATCCACTCTCCAGAAACCTAAAACTAATCTTAAAAAACTTCTTTCAGGCATCCAATCTTCCTAATCCTAAACGAAAATTTTAATTAACTTGTTGAAATAATTCAATCACATTTATCCTCAAACTACTTTTAAATCAATTTTTTCAAGTAACACTCTAACCTTTTTCATAGAACAAACATATTTTTTTTTCAGGAATCCACTCTCCAGAAATCTGAAACAAATCTTGAAAAAACTTGTTTCAGGCATCCATTCTCCCTAATCCTAAAAGAAAATTTTAATTAACTTCTTGAAATACTAAAAAAAATCTTATCCTCAAACTACATTTAAATCAATTTTTTGAAGTAACACTCTCACCTTTTTCATAAAAATAAGATATATTTTTTTTCAGGAATCCACTCTCCAGAAACCTAAAACTAATCTTAAAAAACTTCTTTCAGGCATCCAATCTTCCTAATCCTAAACGAAATTTTTAATTAACTTGTTGAAATAATTCAATCACATTTATCCTCAAACTACTTTTAAATCAATTTTTTCAAGTAACACTCTCACCTTTTTCATAGAACAAACATATTTTTTTTTCAGGAATCCACTCTCCAGAAACCTGAAACAAATCTTGAAAAAACTTGTTTAAGGCATCCATTCTCCCTAATCCTAATAGAAAATTTTAATTAACTTCTTGAAATACTAAAATAAATCTTATCCTCAAACTACATTTAAATCAATTTTTTGAAGTAACACTCTCACCTTTTTCATAAAACTAACATATATTTTTTTTCAGGAATCCGCTCTCCAGAAACCTGAAACAAATCTTGAAAAAACTTGTTTAAGGCATCCATTCTCCCTAATCCTAAAAGAAAATTTGAATTAACTTCTTGAAATACTAAAATAAATCTTATCCTCAAACTACATTTAAATCAATTTTTTGAAGTAACACTCTCACCTTTTTCATAAAACTAAGATATATTTTTTTTCAGGAATCCACTCTCCAGAAACCTAAAACTAATCTTAAAAAACTTCTTTCAGGCATCCAATCTTCCTAATCCTAAACGAAAATTTTAATTAACTTGTTGAAATAATTCAATCACATTTATCCTCAAACTACTTTAAATCAATTTTTTCAAGTAACACTCTCACCTTTTTCATAGAACAAACATATTTTTTTTTCAGGAATCCACTCTCCAGAAACCTGAAACAAATCTTGAAAAAACCTGTTTAAGGCATCCATTCTCCCTAATCCTAATAGAAAATTTTAATTAACTTCTTGAAATACTAAAATAAATCTTATCCTCAAACTACATTTAAATCAATTTTTTGAAGTAACACTCTCACCTTTTTCATAAAACTAACATATATTTTTTTCAGGAATCCGCTCTCCAGAAACCTGAAACAAATCTTGAAAAAACTTGTTTAAGGCATCCATTCTCCCTAATCCTAAAAGAAAATTTGAATTAACTTCTTGAAATACTAAAATAAATCTTATCCTCAAACTACATTTAAATCAATTTTTTGAAGTAACACTCTCACCTTTTTCATAAAACTAAGATATATTTTTTTTCAGGAATCCACTCTCCAGAAACCTAAAACTAATCTTAAAAAACTTCTTTCAGGCATCCAATCTTCCTAATCCTAAACGAAAATTTTAATTAACTTGTTGAAATTATTCAATCACATTTATCCTCAAACTACTTTTAAATCAATTTTTTCAAGTAACACTCTCACCTTTTTCATAGAATAAACATATTTTTTTTTCAGGAATCCACTCTCCAGAAACCTGAAACAAATCTTGAAAAAACTTGTTTAAGGCATCCATTCTCCCTAATCCTAAAAGAAAATGTTAATTAACTGCTTGAAATACTAAAAAAAATCTTATCCTCAAACTACATTTAAATCAATTTTTTGAAGTAACACTCTCACCTTTTTCATAAAACTAACATATATTTTTTTTCAGGAATCCACTCTCCACAAACCTAAAACTAATCTTAAAAAACTTATTTCAAGCATTCCAATCTTCCTAATACTAAACGAAAATTTTAATTAACTTGTTGAAATATTTCAATCACATTTATCCTCAAACTACGTTTAAATCAATTTTTTGAAGTAACACTCTCACCTTTTTCATAGAACAAACATATTTTTTTTTCAGGAATCCTCTCTCCAGAAACCTGAAACAAATCTTGAAAAAACTTGTTTAAGGCATCCATTCTCCCTAATCCTAAAAGAACATTTTAATTAACTTTTTGAAATACTAAAATAAATCTTATCCTCAAACTACATTTAAATCAATTTTTTGAAGTAACACTCTCACCTTTTTCATAAAACTAACATATATTTTTTTCAGGAATCCACTCTCCAGAAACCTAAAACTAATCTTAAAAAACTTATTTCAAGCATTCCAATCTTCCTAATCCTAAACGAAAATTTTAATTAACTTGTTGAAATAATTCAATCACATTTATCCTCAAACTACTTTAAATCAATTTTTTCAAGTAACACTCTCACCTTTTTCATAGAACAAACATATTTTTTTTTCAGGAATCCACTCTCCAGAAACCTGAAACAAATCTTGAAAAAACTTGTTTCAGGCATCCATTCTCCCTAATCCTAAAAGAAAATTTGAATTAACTTCTTGAAATACTAAAATAAATCTTATCCTCAAACTACATTTAAATCAATTTTTTGAAGTAACACTCTCACCTTTTTCATAAAACTAACATATATTTTTTTTCAGGAATCCACTCTCCAGAAACCTAAAACTAATATTAAAAAACTTCTTTCAGGCATCCAATCTTCCTAATCCTAAACGAAAATTTTAATTAACTTGTTGAAATAATTCAATCACATTTATCCTCAAACTACTTTTAAATCAATTTTTTCAAGTAACACTCTCACCTTTTTCATAGAACAAACATATTTTTTTTCAGGAATCCACTCTCCAGAAACCTGAAACAAATCTTGAAAAAACTTGTTTAAGGCATCCATTCTCCCTAATCCTAAAAGAAAATTTTAATTAACTTCTTGAAATACTAAAAAAAATCTTATCCTCAAACTACAGTTAAATCAATTTTTTGAAGTAACACTCTCACCTTTTTCATAAAACTAACATATATTTTTTTTCAGGAATCCACTCTCCAGAAACCTAAAACTAATCTTAAAAAACTTCTTTCAGGCACCCAATCTTCCTAATCCTAAATGAAAATTTTAATTAACTTGTTGAAATAGTTCAATCACATTTATCCTCAAACTACTTTTAAATCCATTTTTTCAAGTAACACTCTCACCTTTTTCATAGAACAAACATATTTTTTTTTCAGGAATCCACTCTCCAGAAACCTGAAACAAATCTTGAAAAAACTTGTTTAAGGCATCCATTCTCCCTAATCCTAAAAGAAAATGTTAATTAACTTCTTGAAATACTAAAATAAATCTTAACCTCAAACTACATTTAAATCAATTTTTTGAAGTAACACTCTCACCTTTTTCATAAAACTAAGATATATTTTTTTTCAGGAATCCACTCTCCAGAAACCTAAAACTAATCTTAAAAAACTTCTTTCAGGCATCCAATCTTCCTAATCCTAAACGAAAATTTTAATTAACTTGTTGAAATAATTCAATCACATTTATCCTCAAACTACTTTTAAATCAATTTTTTCAAGTAACACTCTCACCTTTTTCATAGAACAAACATATTTTTTTTCAGGAATCCACTCTCCAGAAACCTGAAACAAATCTTGAAAAAACTTGTTTAAGGCATCCATTCTCCCTAATCCTAATAGAAAATTTTAATTAACTTCTTGAAACACTAAAATAAATCTTATCCTCAAACTACATTTAAATCAATTTTTTGAAGTAACACTCTCACCTTTTTCATAAAACTAACATATATTTTTTTTCAGGAATCCGCTCTCCAGAAACCTGAAACAAATCTTGAAAAAACTTGTTTAAGGCATCCATTCTCCCTAATCCTAAAAGAAAATTTGAATTAACTTCTTGAAATACTAAAATAAATCTTATCCTCAAACTACATTTAAATCAATTTTTTGAAGTAACACTCTCACCTTTTTCATAAAACTAAGATATATTTTTTTCCAGGAATCCACTCTCCAGAAACCTAAAACTAATCTTAAAAAACTTCTTTCAGGCATCCAAACTTCCTAATCCTAAACAAAAATTTTAATTAACTTGTTGAAATAATTCAATCACATTTATCCTCAAACTACTTTTAAATCAATTTTTTCAAGTAACACTCTCACCTTTTTCATAGAACAAACATATTTTTTTTTCAGGAATCCACTCTCCAGAAATCTGAAACAAATCTTGAAAAAACTTGTTTCAGGCATCCATTCTCCCTAATCCTAAAAGAAAATTTTAATTAACTTCTTGAAATACTAAAAAAAATCTTATCCTCAAACTACATTTAAATCAATTTTTTGAAGTAACACTCTCACCTTTTTCATAAAAATAAGATATATTTTTTTTCAGGAATCCACTCTCCAGAAACCTAAAACTAATCTTAAAAAACTTCTTTCAGGCATCCAATCTTCCTAATCCTAAACGAAAATTTTAATTAACTTGTTGAAATATTTCAATCACATTTATCCTCAAACTACTTTTAAATCAATTTTTTCAAGTAACACTCTCACCTTTTTCATAGAACAAACATATTTTTTTTTCAGGAATCCACTCTCCAGAAACCTGAAACAAATCTTGAAAAAACTTGTTTAAGGCATCCATTCTCCCTAATCCTAATAGAAAATTTTAATTAACTTCTTGAAATACTAAAATAAATCTTATCCTCAAACTACATTTAAATCAATTTTTTGAAGTAACACTCTCACCTTTTTCATAAAACTAACATATATTTTTTTTCAGGAATCCGCTCTCCAGAAACCTGAAACAAATCTTGAAAAAACTTGTTTAAGGCATCCATTCTCCCTAATCCTAAAAGAAAATGTTAATTAACTGCTTGAAATACTAAAAAAAATCTTATCCTCAAACTACATTTAAATCAATTTTTTGAAGTAACACTCTCACCTTTTTCATAAAACTAACATATATTTTTTTTCAGGAATCCACTCTCCACAAACCTAAAACTAATCTTAAAAAACTTATTTCAAGCATTCCAATCTTCCTAATACTAAACGAAAATTTTAATTAACTTGTTGAAATATTTCAATCACATTTATCCTCAAACTACGTTTAAATCAATTTTTTGAAGTAACACTCTCACCTTTTTCATAGAACAAACATATTTTTTTTTCAGGAATCCTCTCTCCAGAAACCTGAAACAAATCTTGAAAAAGCTTGTTAAAGGCATCCATTCTCCCTAATCCTAAAAGAATGATTTTAATTAACTTTTTGAAATACTAAAAAAAATCTTATCCTCAAACTACATTTAAATCAATTTTTTGAAGTAACACTCTCACCTTTTTCATAAAACTAAGATATATTTTTTTCAGGAATCCACTCTCCAGAAACCTAAAACTAATCTTAAAAAACTTCTTTCAGGCATCCAATCTTCCTAATCCTAAACAAAAATTTTAATTAACTTGTTGAAATAATTCAATCACATTTATCCTCAAACTACTTTTAAATCAATTTTTTCAAGTAACACTCTCACCTTTTTCATAGAACAAACATATTTTTTTTTCAGGAATCCACTCTCCAGAAACCTGAAACAAATCTTGAAAAAACTTGTTTAAGGCATCCATTCTCCCTAATCCTAATAGAAAATTTTAATTAACTTCTTGAAATACTAAAATAAATCTTATCCTCAAACTACATTTAAATCAATTTTTTGAAGTAACACTCACCTTTTTCATAAAACTAACATATATTTTTTTTCAGGAATCCGCTCTCCAGAAACCTGAAACAAATCTTGAAAAAACTTGTTTAAGGCATCCATTCTCCCTAATCCTAAAAGAAAATTTGAATTAACTTCTTGAAATACTAAAATAAATCTTATCCTCAAACTACATTTAAATCAATTTTTTGAAGTAACACTCTCACCTTTTTCATAAAACTAAGATATATTTTTTTTCAGGAATCCACTCTCCAGAAACCTAAAACGAATCTTAAAAAACTTCTTTCAGGCATCCAATCTTCCTAATCCTAAACGAAAATTTTAATTAACTTGTTGAAATAATTCAATCACATTTATCCTCAAACTACTTTTAAATCAATTTTTTCAAGTAACACTCTCACCTTTTTCATAGAACAAACATATTTTTTTTTCAGGAATCCACTCTCCAGAAACCTGAAACAAATCTTGAAAAAACTTGTTTAAGGCATCCATTCTCCCTAATCCTAATAGAAAATTTTAATTAACTTCTTGAAATACTAAAATAAATCTTATCCTAAAACTACATTTAAATCAATTTTTTGAAGTAACACTCACCTTTTTCATAAAACTAACATATATTTTTTTTCAGGAATCCGCTCTCCAGAAACCTGAAACAAATCTTGAAAAAACTTGTTTAAGGCATCCATTCTCCCTAATCCTAAAAGAACATTTTAATTAACTTCTTGAAATACTAAAATAAATCTTATCCTCAAATTACATTTAAATCAATTTTTTGAAGTAACACTCTCACCTTTTTCATAAAACTAACATATATTTTTTTTCAGGAATCCGCTCTCCAGAAACCTGAAACAAATCTTGAAAAAACTTGTTTAAGGCATCCATTCTCCCTAATCCTAAAAGAAAATTTTAATTAACTTCTTGAAATACTAAAAATAAATCTTATCCTCAAACTACTTTTAAATCAATTTTTTGAAGTAACACTCTCACCTTTTTCATAAAACTAACATATAATTTTTTTTCAGGAATCCGCTCTCCAGAAACCTGAAATAAATCTTGAAAAAACTTGTTTAAGGCATCCATTCTCCCTAATCCTAAAAGAACATTTTAATTAACTTCTTGAAATACTAAAATAAATCTTATCCTCAAACTACATTTAAATCAATTTTTTGAAGTAACACTCTCACCTTTTTCATAAAACTAACATATATTTTTTTTCAGGAATCCACTCTCCAGAAACCTTAAACTAATCTTAAAAAACTTCTTTCAGGCATCCAATCTTCCTAATCCTAAACGAAAATTTTAATTAACTTGTTGAAATTATTCAATCACATTTATCCTCAAACTACTTTTAAATCAATTTTTTCAAGTAACACTCTCACCTTTTTCATAGAACAAACATATTTTTTTTTCAGGAATCCACTCTCCAGAAACCTGAAACAAATCTTGAAAAAACTTGTTTAAGGCATCCATTCTCCCTAATCCTAAAAGAAAATGTTAATTAACTGCTTGAAATACTAAAAAAAATCTTATCCTCAAACTACATTTAAATCAATTTTTTGAAGTAACACTCTCACCTTTTTCATAAAATTAACATATATTTTTTTTCAGGAATCCACTCTCCACAAACCTAAAACTAATCTTAAAAAACTTATTTCAAGCATTCCAATCTTCCTAATACTAAACGAAAATTTTAATTAACTTGTTGAAATATTTCAATCACATTTATCCTCAAACTACGTTTAAATCAATTTTTTGAAGTAACACTCTCACCTTTTTCATAGAACAAACATATTTTTTTTTCAGGAATCCTCTCTCCAGAAACCTGAAACAAATCTTGAAAAAACTTGTTAAAGGCATCCATTCTCCCTAATCCTAAAAGAACATTTTAATTAACTTTTTGAAATACTAAAAAAAATCTTATCCTCAAACTACATTTAAATCAATTTTTTGAAGTAACACTCTCACCTTTTTCATAAAACTAACATATATTTTTTTCAGGAATCCACTCTCCAGAAACCTAAAACTAATCTTAAAAAACTTATTTCAAGCATTCCAATCTTCCTAATCCTAAACGAAAATTTTAATTAACTTGTTGAAATAATTCAATCACATTTATCCTCAAACTACGTTTAAATCAATTTTTTGAAGTAACACTCTCACCTTTTTCATAGAACAAACATATTTTTTTTTCAGGAATCCACTCTCCATAAACTTGAAACAAATCTTGAAAAAACTTGTTTAAGGCATCCATTCTCCCTAATCCTAAAAGAACATTTTAATTAACTTCTTGAAATACTAAAATAAATCTTATCCCCAAACTACATTTAAATCAATTTTTTGAAGTAACACTCTCACCTTTTTCATTAAACTAAGATATATTTTTTTTCAGGAATCCACTCTCCAGAAACCTAAAACTAATCTAAAAAAACTTCTTTCAGGCATCCAATCTTCCTAATCCTAAACGAAAATTTTAATTAACTTGTTGAAATAATTCAATCACATTTATCCTCAAACTACTTTTAAATCAATTTTTTCAAGTAACACTCTCACCTTTTTCATAGAACAAACATATTTTTTTTTCAGGAATCCACTCTCCAGAAACCTGAAACAAATCTTGAAAAAACCTGTTTAAGGCATCCATTCTCCCTAATCCTAATAGAACATTTTAATTAACTTCTTGAAATACTAAAATAAATCTTATCCTCAAACTACATTTAAATCAATTTTTTGAAGTAACACTCTCACCTTTTTCATAAAACTAAGATATATTTTTTTCCAGGAATCCACTCTCCAGAAACCTAAAACTAATCTTAAAAAGCTTCTTTCAGGCATCCAATCTTCCTAATCCTAAACGAAAATTTTAATTAACTTGTTGAAATAATTCAATCACATTTATCCTCAAACTACATTTAAATCAATTTTTTCAAGTAACACTCTCACCTTTTTCATAGAACAAACATATTTTTTTTTCAGGAATCCACTCTCCAGAAACCTGAAACAAATCTTGAAAAAACTTGTTTAAGGCATCCATTCTCCCTAATCCTAAAAGAAAATTTTAATTAACTTCTTGAAATACTAAAATAAATCTTATCCTCAAACTACATTAAAATCAATTTTTTGAAGTAACACTCTCACCTTCTTCATAAAACTAACATATATTTTTTTTCAGGAATCCGCTCTCCAGAAACCTGAAACAAATCTTGAAAAAACTTGTTTAAGGCATCCATTCTCCCTAATCCTAAAAGAAAATTTTAATTAACTTCTTGAAATACTAAAAATAAATCTTATCCTCAAACTACTTTTAAATCAATTTTTTGAAGTAACACTCTCACCTTTTTCATAAAACTAACATAGTTTTTTTTCAGGAATCCGCTCTCCAGAAACCTGAAACAAATCTTGAAAAAACTTGTTTAAGGCATCCATTCTCCCTAATCCTAAAAGAAAATTTTAATTAACTTCTTGAAATACTAAAATAAATCTTATCCTCAAACTACATTTAAATAAATTTTTTGAAGTAACACTCTCACCTTTTTCATAAAACTAACATATATTTTTTTTCAGGAATCCACTCTCCAGAAACCTAAAACTAATCTTAAAAAACTTCTTTCAGGCACCCAATCTTCCTAATCCTAAACGAAAATTTTAATTAACTTGTTGAAATTATTCAATCACATTTATCCTCAAACTACTTTTAAATCAATTTTTTCAAGTAACACTCTCACCTTTTTCATAGAACAAACATATTTTTTTTTCAGGAATCCACTCTCCAGAAACCTGAAACAAATCTTGAAAAAACTTGTTTAAGGCATCCATTCTCCCTAATCCTAAAAGAAAATGTTAATTAACTGCTTGAAATACTAAAAAAAATCTTATCCTCAAACTACATTTAAATCAATTTTTTGAAGTAACACTCTCACCTTTTTCATAAAACTAACATATATTTTTTTTCAGGAATCCACTCTCCACAAACCTAAAACTAATCTTAAAAAACTTATTTCAAGCATTCCAATCTTCCTAATACTAAACGAAAATTTTAATTAACTTGTTGAAATATTTCAATCACATTTATCCTCAAACTACGTTTAAATCAATTTTTTGAAGTAACACTCTCACCTTTTTCATAGAACAAACATATTTTTTTTTCAGGAATCCTCTCTCCAGAAACCTGAAACAAATCTTGAAAAAGCTTGTTAAAGGCATCCATTCTCCCTAATCCTAAAAGAATGATTTTAATTAACTTTTTGAAATACTAAAAAAAATCTTATCCTCAAACTACATTTAAATCAATTTTTTGAAGTAACACTCTCACCTTTTTCATAAAACTAACATATATTTTTTTCAGGAATCCACTCTCCAGAAACCTAAAACTAATCTTAAAAAACTTATTTCAAGCATTCCAATCTTCCTAATCCTAAACGAAAATTTTAATTAACTTGTTGAAATAATTCAATCACATTTATCCTCAAACTACGTTTAAATCAATTTTTTGAAGTAACACTCTCACCTTTTTCTTAGAACAAACATATTTTTTTTTCAGGAATCCACTCTCCATAAACTTGAAACAAATCTTGAAAAAACTTGTTTAAGGCATCCATTCTCCCTAATCCTAAAAGAAAATTTTAATTAACTTCTTGAAATACTAAAATAAATCTTATCCTCAAACTACATTTAAATCAATTTTTTGAAGTAACACTCTCACCTTTTTCATAAAACTAAGATATATTTTTTTTCAGGAATCCACTCTCCAGAAACCTAAAACTAATCTTAAAAAACTTCTTTCAGGCATCCAATCTTCCTAATCCTAAACGAAAATTTTAATTAACTTGTTGAAATAATTCAATCACATTTATCCTCAAACTACTTTTAAATCAATTTTTTCAAGTAACACTCTCACCTTTTTCATAGAACAAACATATTTTTTTTTCAGGAATCCACTCTCCAGAAACCTGAAACAAATCTTGAAAAAACTTGTTTAAGGCATCCATTCTCCCTAATCCTAATAGAAAATTTTAATTAACTTCTTGAAATACTAAAATAAATCTTATCCTCAAACTACATTTAAATCAATTTTTTGAAGTAACACTCACCTTTTTCATAAAACTAACATATATTTTTTTTCAGGAATCCGCTCTCCAGAAACCTGAAACAAATCTTGAAAAAACTTGTTTAAGGCATCCATTCTCCCTAATCCTAAAAGAAAATTTGAATTAACTTCTTGAAATACTAAAATAAATCTTATCCTCAAACTACATTTAAATCAATTTTTTGAAGTAACACTCTCACCTTTTTCATAAAACTAAGATATATTTTTTTTCAGGAATCCACTCTCCAGAAACCTAAAACGAATCTTAAAAAACTTCTTTCAGGCATCCAATCTTCCTAATCCTAAACGAAAATTTTAATTAACTTGTTGAAATAATTCAATCACATTTATCCTCAAACTACTTTTAAATCAATTTTTTCAAGTAACACTCTCACCTTTTTCATAGAACAAACATATTTTTTTTTCAGGAATCCACTCTCCAGAAACCTGAAACAAATCTTGAAAAAACTTGTTTAAGGCATCCATTCTCCCTAATCCTAATAGAAAATTTTAATTAACTTCTTGAAATACTAAAATAAATCTTATCCTAAAACTACATTTAAATCAATTTTTTGAAGTAACACTCACCTTTTTCATAAAACTAACATATATTTTTTTTCAGGAATCCGCTCTCCAGAAACCTGAAACAAATCTTGAAAAAACTTGTTTAAGGCATCCATTCTCCCTAATCCTAAAAGAACATTTTAATTAACTTCTTGAAATACTAAAATAAATCTTATCCTCAAATTACATTTAAATCAATTTTTTGAAGTAACACTCTCACCTTTTTCATAAAACTAACATGTATTTTTTTTCAGGAATCCGCTCTCCAGAAACCTGAAACAAATCTTGAAAAAACTTGTTTAAGGCATCCATTCTCCCTAATCCTAAAAGAAAATTTTAATTAACTTCTTGAAATACTAAAAATAAATCTTATCCTCAAACTACTTTTAAATCAATTTTTTGAAGTAACACTCTCACCTTTTTCATAAAACTAACATATAATTTTTTTTCAGGAATCCGCTCTCCAGAAACCTGAAATAAATCTTGAAAAAACTTGTTTAAGGCATCCATTCTCCCTAATCCTAAAAGAACATTTTAATTAACTTCTTGAAATACTAAAATAAATCTTATCCTCAAACTACATTTAAATCAATTTTTTGAAGTAACACTCTCACCTTTTTCATAAAACTAACATATATTTTTTTTCAGGAATCCACTCTCCAGAAACCTAAAACTAATCTTAAAAAACTTCTTTCAGGCATCCAATCTTCCTAATCCTAAACGAAAATTTTAATTAACTTGTTGAAATTATTCAATCACATTTATCCTCAAACTACTTTTAAATCAATTTTTTCAAGTAACACTCTCACCTTTTTCATAAAACTAACATATATTTTTTTCAGGAATCCACTCTCCAGAAACCTGAAACAAATCTTGAAAAAACTTGTTTAAGGCATCCATTCTCCCTAATCCTAAAAGAAAATGTTAATTAACTTCTTGAAATACTAAAAAAAATCTTATCCTCAAACTACATTTAAATCAATTGTTTGAAGTAACACTCTCACCTTTTTCATAAAACTAAGATATATTTTTTTTCAGGAATCCACTCTCCAGAAACCTAAAACTAATCTTAAAAAACTTCTTTCAGGCATCCAATCTTCCTAATCCTAAACGAAAATGTTAATTAACTTGTTGAAATAATTCAATCACATTTATCCTCAAACTACTTTTAAATCAATTTTTTCAAGTAACACTCTCACCTTTTTCATAGAACAAACATATTTTTTTTTCAGGAATCCACTCTCCAGAAACCTGAAACAAATCTTGAAAAAACTTGTTTAAGGCATCCATTCTCCCTAATCCTAATAGAAAATTTTAATTAACTTCTTGAAATACTAAAATAAATCTTATCCTCAAACTACATTTAAATCAATTTTTTGAAGTAACACTCTCACCTTTTTCATAAAACTAACATATATTTTTTTTAAGGAATTCGCTCTCCAGAAACCTGAAACAAATCTTGAAAAAACTTGTTTAAGGCATCCATTCTCCCTAATCCTAAAAGAAAATTTGAATTAACTTCTTGAAATACTAAAATAAATCTTATCCTCAAACTACATTTAAATCAATTTTATGAAGTAACACTCTCACCTTTTTCATAAAACTAAGATATATTTTTTTTCAGGAATCCACTCTCCAGAAACCTAAAACTAATCTTAAAAAACTTCTTTCAGGCATCCAATCTTCCTAATCCTAAACGAAAATTTTAATTAACTTGTTGAAATAATTCAATCACATTTATCCTCAAACTACTTTTAAATCAATTTTTTCAAGTAACACTCTCACCTTTTTCATAGAACAAACATATTTTTTTTTCAGGAATCCACTCTCCAGAAACCTGAAACAAATCTTGAAAAAACCTGTTTAAGGCATCCATTCTCCCTAATCCTAATAGAACATTTTAATTAACTTCTTGAAATACTAAAATTAATCTTATCCTCAAACTACATTTAAATCAATTTTTTGAAGTAACACTCTCACCTTTTTCATAAAACTAACATATATTTTTTTTCAGGAATCCGCTCTCCAGAAACCTGAAACAAATCTTGAAAAAACTTGTTTAAGGCATCCATTCTCCCTAATCCTAAAAGAAAATTTTAATTAACTTCTTGAAATACTAAAAATAAATCTTATCCTCAAACTACTTTTAAATCAATTTTTTGAAGTAACACTCTCACCTTTTTCATAAAACTAACATATAGTTTTTTTTCAGGAATCCGCTCTCCAGAAACCTGAAACAAATCTTGAAAAAACTTGTTTAAGGCATCCATTCTCCCTAATCCTAAAAGAAAATTTTAATTAACTTCTTGAAATACTAAAATAAATCTTATCCTCAAACTACATTTAAATCAATTTTTTGAAGTAACACTCTCACCTTTTTCATAAAACTAACATATATTTTTTTTCAGGAATCCACTCTCCAGAAACCTAAAACTAATCTTAAAAAACTTCTTTCAGGCATCCAATCTTCCTAATCCTAAACGAAAATTTTAATTAACTTGTTGAAATTATTCAATCACATTTATCCTCAAACTACTTTTAAATCAATTTTTTCAAGTAACACTCTCACCTTTTTCATAGAACAAACATATTTTTTTTTCAGGAATCCACTCTCCAGAAACCTGAAACAAATCTTGAAAAAACTTGTTTAAGGCATCCATTCTCCCTAATCCTAAAAGAAAATGTTAATTAACTGCTTGAAATACTAAAAAAAATCTTATCCTCAAACTACCTTTAAATCAATTTTTTGAAGTAACACTCTCACCTTTTTCATAAAACTAACATATATTTTTTTTCAGGAATCCACTCTCCACAAACCTAAAACTAATCTTAAAAAACTTATTTCAAGCATTCCAATCTTCCTAATACTAAACGAAAATTTTAATTAACTTGTTGAAATATTTCAATCACATTTATCCTCAAACTACGTTTAAATCAATTTTTTGAAGTAACACTCTCACCTTTTTCATAGAACAAACATATGTTTTTTTTCAGGAATCCTCTCTCCAGAAACCTGAAACAAATCTTGAAAAAACTTGTTAAAGGCATCCATTCTCCCTAATCCTAAAAGAACATTTTAATTAACTTTTTGAAATACTAAAAAAAATCTTATCCTCAAACTACATTTAAATCAATTTTTTGAAGTAACACTCTCACCTTTTTCATAAAACTAACATATATTTTTTTCAGGAATCCACTCTCCAGAAACCTAAAACTAATCTTAAAAAACTTATTTCAAGCATTCCAATCTTCCTAATCCTAAACGAAAATTTTAATTAACTTGTTGAAATAATTCAATCACATTTATCCTCAAACTACGTTTAAATCAATTTTTTGAAGTAACACTCTCACCTTTTTCATAGAACAAACATATTTTTTTTTCAGGAATCCACTCTCCATAAACTTGAAACAAATCTTGAAAAAACTTGTTTAAGGCATCCATTCTCCCTAATCCTAAAAGAAAATTTTAATTAACTTCTTGAAATACTAAAATAAATCTTATCCTCAAACTACATTTAAATCAATTTTTTGAAGTAACACTCTCACCTTTTTCATAAAACTAAGATATATTTTTTTTCAGGAATCCACTCTCCAGAAACCTAAAACTAATCTTAAAAAACTTCTTTCAGGCATCCAATCTTCCTAATCCTAAACGAAAATTTTAATTAACTTGTTGAAATAATTCAATCACATTTATCCTCAAACTACTTATAAATCAATTTTTTGAAGTAACACTCTCACCTTTTTCATAAAACTAACATATATTTTTTTTCAGGAATCCGCTCTCCAGAAACCTGAAACAAATCTTGAAAAAACTTGTTTAAGGCATCCATTCTCCCTAATCCTAAAAGAAAATTTGAATTAACTTCTTGAAATACTAAAATAAATCTTATCCTCAAACTACATTTAAATCAATTTTTTGAAGTAACACTCTCACCTTTTTCATAAAACTAAGATATATTTTTTTTCAGGAATCCACTCTCCAGAAACCTAAAACTAATCTTAAAAAACTTCTTTCAGGCATCCAATCTTCCTAATCCTAAACGAAAATTTTAATTAACTTGTTGAAATAATTCAATCACATTTATCCTCAAACTACTTTTAAATCAATTTTTTCAAGTAACACTCTCACCTTTTTCATAGAACAAACATATTTTTTTTTCAGGAATCCACTCTCCAGAAACCTGAAACAAATCTTGAAAAAACTTGTTTAAGGCATCCATTCTCCCTAATCCTAAAAGAAAATGTTAATTAACTGCTTGAAATACTAAAAAAAATCTTATCCTCAAACTACATTTAAATCAATTTTTTGAAGTAACACTCTCACCTTTTTCATAAAACTAACATATATTTTTTTTCAGGAATCCACTCTCCAGAAACCTAAAACTAATCTTAAAAAACTTCTTTCAGGCATCCAATCTTCCTAATCCTAAACGAAAATTTTAATTAACTTGTTGAAATTATTCAATCACATTTATCCTCAAACTACTTTTAAATCAATTTTTTCAAGTAACACTCTCACCTTTTTCATAGAACAAACATATTTTTTTTTCAGGAATCCACTCTCCAGAAACCTGAAACAAATCTTGAAAAAACTTGTTTAAGGCATCCATTCTCCCTAATCCTAAAAGAAAATGTTAATTAACTGCTTGAAATACTAAAAAAAATCTTATCCTCAAACTACATTTAAATCAATTTTTTGAAGTAACACTCTCACCTTTTTCATAAAACTAACATATATTTTTTTTCAGGAATCCACTCTCCACAAACCTAAAACTAATCTTAAAAAACTTATTTCAAGCATTCCAATCTTCCTAATACTAAACGAAAATTTTAATTAACTTGTTGAAATATTTCAATCACATTTATCCTCAAACTACGTTTAAATCAATTTTTTGAAGTAACACTCTCAACTTTTTCATAGAACAAACATATGTTTTTTTTCAGGAATCCTCTCTCCAGAAACCTGAAACAAATCTTGAAAAAACTTGTTAAAGGCATCCATTCTCCCTAATCCTAAAAGAACATTTTAATTAACTTTTTGAAATACTAAAAAAAATCTTATCCTCAAACTACATTTAAATCAATTTTTTGAAGTAACACTCTCACCTTTTTCATAAAACTAACATATATTTTTTTCAGGAATCCACTCTCCAGAAACCTAAAACTAATCTTAAAAAACTTATTTCAAGCATTCCAATCTTCCTAATCCTAAACGAAAATTTTAATTAACTTGTTGAAATAATTCAATCACATTTATCCTCAAACTACGTTTAAATCAATTTTTTGAAGTAACACTCTCACCTTTTTCATAGAACAAACATATTTTTTTTTCAGGAATCCACTCTCCATAAACTTGAAACAAATCTTGAAAAAACTTGTTTAAGGCATCCATTCTCCCTAATCCTAGAAGAAAATTTTAATTAACTTCTTGAAATACTAAAATAAATCTTATCCTCAAACTACATTTAAATCAATTTTTTGAAGTAACACTCTCACCTTTTTCATAAAACTAAGATATATTTTTTTTCAGGAATCCACTCTCCAGAAACCTAAAACTAATCTTAAAAAACTTCTTTCAGGCATCCAATCTTCCTAATCCTAAACGAAAATTTTAATTAACTTGTTGAAATAATTCAATCACATTTATCCTCAAACTACTTATAAATCAATTTTTTGAAGTAACACTCTCACCTTTTTCATAAAACTAACATATATTTTTTTTCAGGAATCCGCTCTCCAGAAACCTGAAACAAATCTTGAAAAAACTTGTTTAAGGCATCAATTCTCCCTAATCCTAAAAGAAAATTTGAATTAACTTCTTGAAATACTAAAATAAATCTTATCCTCAAACTACATTTAAATCAATTTTTTGAAGTAACACTCTCACCTTTTTCATAAAACTAAGATATATTTTTTTTCAGGAATCCACTCTCCAGAAACCTAAAACTAATCTTAAAAAACTTCTTTCAGGCATCCAATCTTCCTAATCCTAAACGAAAATTTTAATTAACTTGTTGAAATAATTCAATCACATTTATCCTCAAACTACTTTTAAATCAATTTTTTCAAGTAACACTCTCACCTTTTTCATAGAACAAACATATTTTTTTTTCAGGAATCCACTCTCCAGAAACCTGAAACAAATCTTGAAAAAACTTGTTTAAGGCATCCATTCTCCCTAATCCTAAAAGAAAATGTTAATTAACTGCTTGAAATACTAAAAAAAATCTTATCCTCAAACTACATTTAAATCAATTTTTTGAAGTAACACTCTCACCTTTTTCATAAAACTAACATATATTTTTTTTCAGGAATCCACTCTCCACAAACCTAAAACTAATCTTAAAAAACTTATTTCAAGCATTCCAATCTTCCTAATACTAAACGAAAATTTTAATTAACTTGTTGAAATATTTCAATCACATTTATCCTCAAACTACGTTTAAATCAATTTTTTGAAGTAACACTCTCACCTTTTTCATAGAACAAACATATGTTTTTTTTCAGGAATCCTCTCTCCAGAAACCTGAAACAAATCTTGAAAAAACTTGTTAAAGGCATCCATTCTCCCTAATCCTAAAAGAACATTTTAATTAACTTTTTGAACTACTAAAAAAAATCTTATCCTCAAACTACATTTAAATCAATTTTTTGAAGTAACACTCTCACCTTTTTCATAAAACTAACATATATTTTTTTCAGGAATCCACTCTCCAGAAACCTAAAACTAATCTTAAAAAACTTATTTCAAGCATTCCAATCTTCCTAATCCTAAACGAAAATTTTAATTACCTTGTTGAAATAATTCAATCACATTTATCCTCAAACTACGTTTAAATCAATTTTTTGAAGTAACACTCTCACCTTTTTCATAGAACAAACATATTTTTTTTTCAGGAATCCACTCTCCATAAACTTGAAACAAATCTTGAAAAAACTTGTTTAAGGCATCCATTCTCCCTAATCCTAAAAGAAAATTTGAATTAACTTCTTGAAATACTAAAATAAATCTTATCCTCAAACTACATTTAAATCAATTTTTTGAAGTAACACTCTCACCTTTTTCATAAAACTAAGATATATTTTTTTTCAGGAATCCACTCTCCAGAAACCTAAAACTAATCTTAAAAAACTTCTTTCAGGCATCCAATCTTCCTAATCCTAAACGAAAATTTTAATTAACTTGTTGAAATAATTCAATCACATTTATCCTCAAACTACTTATAAATCAATTTTTTGAAGTAACACTCTCACCTTTTTCATAAAACTAACATATATTTTTTTTCAGGAATCCGCTCTCCAGAAACCTGAAACAAATCTTGAAAAAACTTGTTTAAGGCATCCATTCTCCCTAATCCTAAAAGAAAATTTGAATTAACTTCTTGAAATACTAAAATAAATCTTATCCTCAAACTACATTTAAATCAATTTTTTGAAGTAACACTCTCACCTTTTTCATAAAACTAAGATATATTTTTTTTCAGGAATCCACTCTCCAGAAACCTAAAACTAATCTTAAAAAACTTCTTTCAGGCATCCAATCTTCCTAATCCTAAACGAAAATTTTAATTAACTTGTTGAAATAATTCAATCACATTTATCCTCAAACTACTTTTAAATCAATTTTTTCAAGTAACACTCTCACCTTTTTCATAGAACAAACATATTTTTTTTTCAGGAATCCACTCTCCAGAAACCTGAAACAAATCTTGAAAAAACTTGTTTAAGGCATCCATTCTCCCTAATCCTAAAAGAAAATGTTAATTAACTGCTTGAAATACTAAAAAAAATCTTATCCTCAAACTACATTTAAATCAATTTTTTGAAGTAACACTCTCACCTTTTTCATAAAACTAACATATATTTTTTTTCAGGAATCCACTCTCCAGAAACCTGAAACAAATCTTGAAAAAACTTGTTAAAGGCATCCATTCTCCCTAATCCTAAAAGAACATTTTAATTAACTTTTTGAAATACTAAAAAAAATCTTATCCTCAAACTACATTTAAATCAATTTTTTGAAGTAACACTCTCACCTTTTTCATAAAACTAACATATATTTTTTTCAGGAATCCACTCTCCAGAAACCTAAAACTAATCTTAAAAAACTTATTTCAAGCATTCCAATCTTCCTAATCCTAAACGAAAATTTTAATTAACTTGTTGAAATAATTCAATCACATTTATCCTCAAACTACGTTTAAATCAATTTTTTGAAGTAACACTCTCACCTTTTTCATAGAACAAACATATTTTTTTTTCAGGAATCCACTCTCCATAAACTTGAAACAAATCTTGAAAAAACTTGTTTAAGGCATCCATTCTCCCTAATCCTAAAAGAAAATTTTAATTAACTTCTTGAAATACTAAAATAAATATTATCCTCAAACTACATTTAAATCAATTTTTTGAAGTAACACTCTCACCTTTTTCATAAAACTAAGATATATTTTTTTTCAGGAATCCACTCTCCAGAAACCTAAAACTAATCTTAAAAAACTTCTTTCAGGCATCCAATCTTCCTAATCCTAAACGAAAATTTTAATTAACTTGTTGAAATAATTCAATCACATTTATCCTCAAACTACTTATAAATCAATTTTTTGAAGTAACACTCTCACCTTTTTCATAAAACTAACATATATTTTTTTTCAGGAATCCGCTCTCCAGAAACCTGAAACAAATCTTGAAAAAACTTGTTTAAGGCATCCATTCTCCCTAATCCTAAAAGAAAATTTGAATTAACTTCTTGAAATACTAAAATAAATCTTATCCTCAAACTACATTTAAATCAATTTTTTGAAGTAACACTCTCACCTTTTTCATAAAACTAAGATATATTTTTTTTCAGGAATCCACTCTCCAGAAACCTAAAACTAATCTTAAAAAACTTCTTTCAGGCATCCAATCTTCCTAATCCTAAACGAAAATTTTAATTAACTTGTTGAAATAATTCAATCACATTTATCCTCAAACTACTTTTAAATCAATTTTTTCAAGTAACACTCTCACCTTTTTCATAGAACAAACATATTTTTTTTTCAGGAATCCACTCTCCAGAAACCTGAAACAAATCTTGAAAAAACTTGTTTAAGGCATCCATTCTCCCTAATCCTAAAAGAAAATGTTAATTAACTGCTTGAAATACTAAAAAAAATCTTATCCTCAAACTACATTTAAATCAATTTTTTGAAGTAACACTCTCACCTTTTTCATAAAACTAACATATATTTTTTTTCAGGAATCCACTCTCCACAAACCTAAAACTAATCTTAAAAAACTTATTTCAAGCATTCCAATCTTCCTAATACTAAACGAAAATTTTAATTAACTTGTTGAAATATTTCAATCACATTTATCCTCAAACTACGTTTAAATCAATTTTTTGAAGTAACACTCTCACCTTTTTCATAGAACAAACATATGTTTTTTTTCAGGAATCCTCTCTCCAGAAACCTGAAACAAATCTTGAAAAAACTTGTTAAAGGCATCCATTCTCCCTAATCCTAAAAGAACATTTTAATTAACTTTTTGAAATACTAAAAAAAATCTTATCCTCAAACTACATTTAAATCAATTTTTTGAAGTAACACTCTCACCTTTTTCATAAAACTAACATATATTTTTTTCAGGAATCCACTCTCCAGAAACCTAAAACTAATCTTAAAAAACTTATTTCAAGCATTCCAATCTTCCTAATCCTAAACGAAAATTTTAATTAACTTGTTGAAATAATTCAATCACATTTATCCTCAAACTACGTTTAAATCAATTTTTTGAAGTAACACTCTCACCTTTTTCATAGAACAAACATATTTTTTTTTCAGGAATCCACTCTCCATAAACTTGAAACAAATCTTGAAAAAACTTGTTTAAGGCATCCATTCTCCCTAATCCTAAAAGAAAATTTTAATTAACTTCTTGAAATACTAAAATAAATCTTATCCTCAAACTACATTTAAATCAATTTTTTGAAGTAACACTCTCACCTTTTTCATAAAACTAAGATATATTTTTTTTCAGGAATCCACTCTCCAGAAACCTAAAACTAATCTTAAAAAACTTCTTTCAGGCATCCAATCTTCCTAATCCTAAACGAAAATTTTAATTAACTTGTTGAAATAATTCAATCACATTTATCCTCAAACTACTTATAAATCAATTTTTTGAAGTAACACTCTCACCTTTTTCATAAAACTAACATATATTTTTTTTCAGGAATCCGCTCTCCAGAAACCTGAAACAAATCTTGAAAAAACTTGTTTAAGGCATCCATTCTCCCTAATCCTAAAAGAAAATTTGAATTAACTTCTTGAAATACTAAAATAAATCTTATCCTCAAACTACATTTAAATCAATTTTTTGAAGTAACACTCTCACCTTTTTCATAAAACTAAGATATATATTTTTTCAGGAATCCACTCTCCAGAAACCTAAAACTAATCTTAAAAAACTTCTTTCAGGCATCCAATCTTCCTAATCCTAAACGAAAATTTTAATTAACTTGTTGAAATAATTCAATCACATTTATCCTCAAACTACTTTTAAATCAATTTTTTCAAGTAACACTCTCACCTTTTTCATAGAACAAACATATTTTTTTTTCAGGAATCCACTCTCCAGAAACCTGAAACAAATCTTGAAAAAACCTGTTTAAGGCATCCATTCTCCCTAATCCTAATAGAACATTTTAATTAACTTCTTGAAATACTAAAATAAATCTTATCCTCAAACTACATTTAAATCAATTTTTTGAAGTAACACTCTCACCTTTTTCATAAAACTAAGATATATTTTTTTCCAGGAATCCACTCTCCAGAAACCTAAAACTAATCTTAAAAAGCTTCTTTCAGGCATCCAATCTTCCTAATCCTAAACGAAAATTTTAATTAACTTGTTGAAATAATTCAATCACATTTATCCTCAAACTACATTTAAATCAATTTTTTCAAGTAACACTCTCACCTTTTTCATAGAACAAACATATTTTTTTTTCAGGAATCCACTCTCCAGAAACCTGAAACAAATCTTGAAAAAACTTGTTTAAGGCATCCATTCTCCCTAATCCTAATAGAAAATTTTAATTAACTTCTTGAAATACTAAAATAAATCTTATCCTCAAACTACATTTAAATCAATTTTTTGAAGTAACACTCTCACCTTTTTCATAAAACTAACATATATTTTTTTTAAGGAATTCGCTCTCCAGAAACCTGAAACAAATCTTGAAAAAACTTGTTTAAGGCATCCATTCTCCCTAATCCTAAAAGAAAATTTGAATTAACTTCTTGAAATACTAAAATAAATCTTATCCTCAAACTACATTTAAATCAATTTTTTGAAGTAACACTCTCACCTTTTTCATAAAACTAAGATATATTTTTTTTCAGGAATCCACTCTCCAGAAACCTAAAACTAATCTTAAAAAACTTCTTTCAGGCATCCAATCTTCCTAATCCTAAACGAAAATTTTAATTAACTTGTTGAAATAATTCAATCACATTTATCCTCAAACTACTTTTAAATCAATTTTTTCAAGTAACACTCTCACCTTTTTCATAGAACAAACATATTTTTTTTTCAGGAATCCACTCTCCAGAAACCTGAAACAAATCTTGAAAAAACCTGTTTAAGGCATCCATTCTCCCTAATCCTAATAGAACATTTTAATTAACTTCTTGAAATACTAAAATTAATCTTATCCTCAAACTACATTTAAATCAATTTTTTGAAGTAACACTCTCACCTTTTTCATAAAACTAACATATATTTTTTTCAGGAATCCGCTCTCCAGAAACCTGAAACAAATCTTGAAAAAACTTGTTTAAGGCATCCCTTCTCCCTAATCCTAAAAGAAAATTTGAATTAACTTCTTGAAATACTAAAATAAATCTTATCCTCAAACTACATTTAAATCAATTTTTTGAAGTAACACTCTCACCTTTTTCATAAAACTAACATATATTTTTTTTCAGGAATCCGCTCTCCAGAAACCTGAAACAAATCTTGAAAAAACTTGTTTAAGGCATCCATTCTCCCTAATCCTAAAAGAAAATTTTAATTAACTTCTTAAAATACTAAAAATAAATCTTATCCTCAAACTACTTTTAAATCAATTTTTTGAAGTAACACTCTCACCTTTTTCATAAAACTAACATATAGTTTTTTTTCAGGAATCCGCTCTCCAGAAACCTGAAACAAATCTTGAAAAAACTTGTTTAAGGCATCCATTCTCCCTAATCCTAAAAGAAAATTTTAATTAACTTCTTGAAATACTAAAATAAATCTTATCCTCAAACTACATTTAAATCAATTTTTTGAAGTAACACTCTCACCTTTTTCATAAAACTAACATATATTTTTTTTCAGGAATCCACTCTCCAGAAACCTAAAACTAATCTTAAAAAACTTCTTTCAGGCATCCAATCTTCCTAATCCTAAACGAAAATTTTAATTAACTTGTTGAAATTATTCAATCACATTTATCCTCAAACTACTTTTAAATCAATTTTTTCAAGTAACACTCTCACCTTTTTCATAGAACAAACATATTTTTTTTTCAGGAATCCACTCTCCAGAAACCTGAAACAAATCTTGAAAAAACTTGTTTAAGGCATCCATTCTCCCTAATCCTAAAAGAAAATGTTAATTAACTGCTTGAAATACTAAAAAAAATCTTATCCTCAAACTACATTTAAATCAATTTTTTGAAGTAACACTCTCACCTTTTTCATAAAACTAACATATATTTTTTTTCAGGAATCCACTCTCCACAAACCTAAAACTAATCTTAAAAAACTTATTTCAAGCATTCCAATCTTCCTAATACTAAACGAAAATTTTAATTAACTTGTTGAAATATTTCAATCACATTTATCCTCAAACTACGTTTAAATCAATTTTTTGAAGTAACACTCTCACCTTTTTCATAGAACAAACATATGTTTTTTTTCAGGAATCCTCTCTCCAGAAACCTGAAACAAATCTTGAAAAAACTTGTTAAAGGCATCCATTCTCCCTAATCCTAAAAGAACATTTTAATTAACTTTTTGAAATACTAAAAAAAATCTTATCCTCAAACTACATTTAAATCAATTTTTTGAAGTAACACTCTCACCTTTTTCATAAAACTAACATATATTTTTTTCAGGAATCCACTCTCCAGAAACCTAAAACTAATCTTAAAAAACTTATTTCAAGCATTCCAATCTTCCTAATCCTAAACGAAAATTTTAATTAACTTGTTGAAATAATTCAATCACATTTATCCTCAAACTACGTTTAAATCAATTTTTTGAAGTAACACTCTCACCTTTTTCATAGAACAAACATATTTTTTTTTCAGGAATCCACTCTCCATAAACTTGAAACAAATCTTGAAAAAACTTGTTTAAGGCATCCATTCTCCCTAATCCTAAAAGAAAATTTTAATTAACTTCTTGAAATACTAAAATAAATCTTATCCTCAAACTACATTTAAATCAATTTTTTGAAGTAACACTCTCACCTTTTTCATAAAACTAAGATATATTTTTTTTCAGGAATCCACTCTCCAGAAACCTAAAACTAATCTTAAAAAACTTCTTTCAGGCATCCAATCTTCCTAATCCTAAACGAAAATTTTAATTAACTTGTTGAAATAATTCAATCACATTTATCCTCAAACTACTTATAAATCAATTTTTTGAAGTAACACTCTCACCTTTTTCATAAAACTAACATATATTTTTTTTCAGGAATCCGCTCTCCAGAAACCTGAAACAAATCTTGAAAAAACTTGTTTAAGGCATCCATTCTCCCTAATCCTAAAAGAAAATTTGAATTAACTTCTTGAAATACTAAAATAAATCTTATCCTCAAACTACATTTAAATCAATTTTTTGAAGTAACACTCTCACCTTTTTCATAAAACTAAGATATATTTTTTTTCAGGAATCCACTCTCCAGAAACCTAAAACTAATCTTAAAAAACTTCTTTCAGGCATCCAATCTTCCTAATCCTAAACGAAAATTTTAATTAACTTGTTGAAATAATTCAATCACATTTATCCTCAAACTACTTTTAAATCAATTTTTTCAAGTAACACTCTCACCTTTTTCATAGAACAAACATATTTTTTTTTCAGGAATCCACTCTCCAGAAACCTGAAACAAATCTTGAAAAAACTTGTTTAAGGCATCCATTCTCCCTAATCCTAAAAGAAAATGTTAATTAACTGCTTGAAATACTAAAAAAAATCTTATCCTCAAACTACATTTAAATCAATTTTTTGAAGTAACACTCTCACCTTTTTCATAAAACTAACATATATTTTTTTTCAGGAATCCACTCTCCAGAAAAGTAAAACTAATCTTAAAAAACTTCTTTCAGGCATCCAATCTTCCTAATCCTAAACGAAAATTTTAATTAACTTGTTGAAATTATTCAATCACATTTATCCTCAAACTACTTTTAAATCAATTTTTTCAAGTAACACTCTCACCTTTTTCATAGAACAAACATATTTTTTTTTCAGGAATCCACTCTCCAGAAACCTGAAACAAATCTTGAAAAAACTTGTTTAAGGCATCCATTCTCCCTAATCCTAAAAGAAAATGTTAATTAACTGCTTGAAATACTAAAAAAAATCTTATCCTCAAACTACATTTAAATCAATTTTTTGAAGTAACACTCTCACCTTTTTCATACAACTAACATATATTTTTTTTCAGGAATCCACTCTCCACAAACCTAAAACTAATCTTAAAAAACTTATTTCAAGCATTCCAATCTTCCTAATACTAAACGAAAATTTTAATTAACTTGTTGAAATATTTTAATCACATTTATCCTCAAACTACGTTTAAATCAATTTTTTGAAGTAACACTCTCACCTTTTTCATAGAACAAACATATGTTTTTTTTCAGGAATCCTCTCTCCAGAAACCTGAAACAAATCTTGAAAAAACTTGTTAAAGGCATCCATTCTCCCTAATCCTAAAAGAACATTTTAATTAACTTTTTGAAATACTAAAAAAAATCTTATCCTCAAACTACATTTAAATCAATTTTTTGAAGTAACACTCTCACCTTTTTCATAAAACTAACATATATTTTTTTCAGGAATCCACTCTCCAGAAACCTAAAACTAATCTTAAAAAACTTATTTCAAGCATTCCAATCTTCCTAATCCTAAACGAAAATTTTAATTAACTTGTTGAAATAATTCAATCACATTTATCCTCAAACTACGTTTAAATCAATTTTTTGAAGTAACACTCTCACCTTTTTCATAGAACAAACATATTTTTTTTTCAGGAATCCACTCTCCATAAACTTGAAACAAATCTTGAAAAAACTTGTTTAAGGCATCCATTCTCCCTAATCCTAAAAGAAAATTTTAATTAACTTCTTGAAATACTAAAATAAATCTTATCCTCAAACTACATTTAAATCAATTTTTTGAAGTAACACTCTCACCTTTTTCATAAAACTAAGATATATTTTTTTTCAGGAATCCACTCTCCAGAAACCTAAAACTAATCTTAAAAAACTTCTTTCAGGCATCCAATCTTCCTAATCCTAAACGAAAATTTTAATTAACTTGTTGAAATAATTCAATCACATTTATCCTCAAACTACTTATAAATCAATTTTTTGAAGTAACACTCTCACCTTTTTCATAAAACTAACATATATTTTTTTTCAGGAATCCGCTCTCCAGAAACCTGAAACAAATCTTGAAAAAACTTGTTTAAGGCATCCATTCTCCCTAATCCTAAAAGAAAATTTGAATTAACTTCTTGAAATACTAAAATAAATCTTATCCTCAAACTACATTTAAATCAATTTTTTGAAGTAACACTCTCACCTTTTTCATAAAACTAAGATATATTTTTTTTCAGGAATCCACTCTCCAGAAACCTAAAACTAATCTTAAAAAACTTCTTTCAGGCATCCAATCTTCCTAATCCTAAACGAAAATTTTAATTAACTTATTGAAATAATTCAATCACATTTATCCTCAAACTACTTTTAAATCAATTTTTTCAAGTAACACTCTCACCTTTTTCATAGAACAAACATATTTTTTTTTCAGGAATCCACTCTCCAGAAACCTGAAACAAATCTTGAAAAAACTTGTTTAAGGCATCCATTCTCCCTAATCCTAAAAGAAAATGTTAATTAACTGCTTGAAATACTAAAAAAAATCTTATCCTCAAACTACATTTAAATCAATTTTTTGAAGTAACACTCTCACCTTTTTCATAAAACTAACATATATTTTTTTTCAGGAATCCACTCTCCACAAACCTAAAACTAATCTTAAAAAACTTATTTCAAGCATTCCAATCTTCCTAATACTAAACGAAAATTTTAATTAACTTGTTGAAATATTTCAATCACATTTATCCTCAAACTACGTTTAAATCAATTTTTTGAAGTAACACTCTCACCTTTTTCATAGAACAAACATATGTTTTTTTTCAGGAATCCTCTCTCCAGAAACCTGAAACAAATCTTGAAAAAACTTGTTAAAGGCATCCATTCTCCCTAATCCTAAAAGAACATTTTAATTAACTTTTTGAAATACTAAAAAAAATCTTATCCTCAAACTACATTTAAATCAATTTTTTGAAGTAACACTCTCACCTTTTTCATAAAACTAACATATATTTTTTTCAGGAATCCACTCTCCAGAAACCTAAAACTAATCTTAAAAAACTTATTTCAAGCATTCCAATCTTCCTAATCCTAAACGAAAATTTTAATTAACTTGTTGAAATAATTCAATCACATTTATCCTCAAACTACGTTTAAATCAATTTTTTGAAGTAACACTCTCACCTTTTTCATAGAACAAACATATTTTTTTTTCAGGAATCCACTCTCCATAAACTTGAAACAAATCTTGAAAAAACTTGTTTAAGGCATCCATTCTCCCTAATCCTAAAAGAAAATTTTAATTAACTTCTTGAAATACTAAAATAAATCTTATCCTCAAACTACATTTAAATCAATTTTTTGAAGTAACACTCTCACCTTTTTCATAAAACTAAGATATATTTTTTTTCAGGAATCCACTCTCCAGAAACCTAAAACTAATCTTAAAAAACTTCTTTCAGGCATCCAATCTTCCTAATCCTAAACGAAAATTTTAATTAACTTGTTGAAATAATTCAATCACATTTATCCTCAAACTACTTATAAATCAATTTTTTGAAGTAACACTCTCACCTTTTTCATAAAACTAACATATATTTTTTTTCAGGAATCCGCTCTCCAGAAACCTGAAACAAATCTTGAAAAAACTTGTTTAAGGCATCCATTCTCCCTAATCCTAAAAGAAAATTTGAATTAACTTCTTGAAATACTAAAATAAATCTTATCCTCAAACTACATTTAAATCAATTTTTTGAAGTAACACTCTCACCTTTTTCATAAAACTAAGATATATTTTTTTTCAGGAATCCACTCTCCAGAAACCTAAAACTAATCTTAAAAAACTTCTTTCAGGCATCCAATCTTCCTAATCCTAAACGAAAATTTTAATTAACTTGTTGAAATAATTCAATCACATTTATCCTCAAACTACTTTTAAATCAATTTTTTCAAGTAACACTCTCACCTTTTTCATAGAACAAACATATTTTTTTTTCAGGAATCCACTCTCCAGAAACCTGAAACAAATCTTGAAAAAACTTGTTTAAGGCATCCATTCTCCCTAATCCTAAAAGAAAATGTTAATTAACTGCTTGAAATACTAAAAAAAATCTTATCCTCAAACTACATTTAAATCAATTTTTTGAAGTAACACTCTCACCTTTTTCATAAAACTAACATATATTTTTTTTCAGGAATCCACTCTCCACAAACCTAAAACTAATCTTAAAAAACTTATTTCAAGCATTCCAATCTTCCTAATACTAAACGAAAATTTTAATTAACTTGTTGAAATATTTCAATCACATTTATCCTCAAACTACGTTTAAATCAATTTTTTGAAGTAACACTCTCACCTTTTTCATAGAACAAACATATGTTTTTTTTCAGGAATCCTCTCTCCAGAAACCTGAAACAAATCTTGAAAAAACTTGTTAAAGGCATCCATTCTCCCTAATCCTAAAAGAACATTTTAATTAACTTTTTGAAATACTAAAAAAAATCTTATCCTCAAACTACATTTAAATCAATTTTTTGAAGTAACACTCTCACCTTTTTCATAAAACTAACATATATTTTTTTCAGGAATCCACTCTCCAGAAACCTAAAACTAATCTTAAAAAACTTATTTCAAGCATTCCAATCTTCCTAATCCTAAACGAAAATTTTAATTAACTTGTTGAAATAATTCAATCACATTTATCCTCAAACTACGTTTAAATCAATTTTTTGAAGTAACACTCTCACCTTTTTCATAGAACAAACATATTTTTTTTTCAGGAATCCACTCTCCATAAACTTGAAACAAATCTTGAAAAAACTTGTTTAAGGCATCCATTCTCCCTAATCCTAAAAGAAAATTTTAATTAACTTCTTGAAATACTAAAATAAATCTTATCCTCAAACTACATTTAAATCAATTTTTTGAAGTAACACTCTCACCTTTTTCATAAAACTAAGATATATTTTTTTTCAGGAATCCACTCTCCAGAAACCTAAAACTAATCTTAAAAAACTTCTTTCAGGCATCCAATCTTCCTAATCCTAAACGAAAATTTTAATTAACTTGTTGAAATAATTCAATCACATTTATCCTCAAACTACTTATAAATCAATTTTTTGAAGTAACACTCTCACCTTTTTCATAAAACTAACATATATTTTTTTTCAGGAATCCGCTCTCCAGAAACCTGAAACAAATCTTGAAAAAACTTGTTTAAGGCATCCATTCTCCCTAATCCTAAAAGAAAATTTGAATTAACTTCTTGAAATACTAAAATAAATCTTATCCTCAAACTACATTTAAATCAATTTTTTGAAGTAACACTCTCACCTTTTTCATAAAACTAAGATATATTTTTTTTCAGGAATCCACTCTCCAGAAACCTAAAACTAATCTTAAAAAACTTCTTTCAGGCATCCAATCTTCCTAATCCTAAACGAAAATTTTAATTAACTTGTTGAAATAATTCAATCACATTTATCCTCAAACTACTTTTAAATCAATTTTTTCAAGTAACACTCTCACCTTTTTCATAGAACAAACATATTTTTTTTTCAGGAATCCACTCTCCAGAAACCTGAAACAAATCTTGAAAAAACTTGTTTAAGGCATCCATTCTCCCTAATCCTAAAAGAAAATGTTAATTAACTGCTTGAAATACTAAAAAAAATCTTATCCTCAAACTACATTTAAATCAATTTTTTGAAGTAACACTCTCACCTTTTTCATAAAACTAACATATATTTTTTTTCAGGAATCCACTCTCCACAAACCTAAAACTAATCTTAAAAAACTTATTTCAAGCATTCCAATCTTCCTAATACTAAACGAAAATTTTAATTAACTTGTTGAAATATTTCAATCACATTTATCCTCAAACTACGTTTGAATCAATTTTTTGAAGTAACACTCTCACCTTTTTCATAGAACAAACATATGTTTTTTTTCAGGAATCCTCTCTCCAGAAACCTGAAACAAATCTTGAAAAAACTTGTTAAAGGCATCCATTCTCCCTAATCCTAAAAGAACATTTTAATTAACTTTTTGAAATACTAAAAAAAATCTTATCCTCAAACTACATTTAAATCAATTTTTTGAAGTAACACTCTCACCTTTTTCATAAAACTAACATATATTTTTTTCAGGAATCCACTCTCCAGAAACCTAAAACTAATCTTAAAAAACTTATTTCAAGCATTCCAATCTTCCTAATCCTAAACGAAAATTTTAATTAACTTGTTGAAATAATTCAATCACATTTATCCTCAAACTACGTTTAAATCAATTTTTTGAAGTAACACTCTCACCTTTTTCATAGAACAAACATATTTTTTTTTCAGGAATCCACTCTCCATAAACTTGAAACAAATCTTGAAAAAACTTGTTTAAGGCATCCATTCTCCCTAATCCTAAAAGAAAATTTTAATTAACTTCTTGAAATACTAAAATAAATCTTATCCTCAAACTACATTTAAATCAATTTTTTGAAGTAACACTCTCACCTTTTTCATAAAACTAAGATATATTTTTTTTCAGGAATCCACTCTCCAGAAACCTAAAACTAATCTTAAAAAACTTCTTTCAGGCATCCAATCTTCCTAATCCTAAACGAAAATTTTAATTAACTTGTTGAAATAATTCAATCACATTTATCCTCAAACTACTTATAAATCAATTTTTTGAAGTAACACTCTCACCTTTTTCATAAAACTAACATATATTTTTTTTCAGGAATCCGCTCTCCAGAAACCTGAAACAAATCTTGAAAAAACTTGTTTAAGGCATCCATTCTCCCTAATCCTAAAAGAAAATTTGAATTAACTTCTTGAAATACTAAAATAAATCTTATCCTCAAACTACATTTAAATCAATTTTTTGAAGTAACACTCTCACCTTTTTCATAAAACTAAGATATATTTTTTTTCAGGAATCCACTCTCCAGAAACCTAAAACTAATCTTAAAAAACTTCTTTCAGGCATCCAATCTTCCTAATCCTAAACGAAAATTTTAATTAACTTGTTGAAATAATTCAATCACATTTATCCTCAAACTACTTTTAAATCAATTTTTTCAAGTAACACTCTCACCTTTTTCATAGAACAAACATATTTTTTTTTCAGGAATCCACTCTCCAGAAACCTGAAACAAATCTTGAAAAAACCTGTTTAAGGCATCCATTCTCCCTAATCCTAATAGAACATTTTAATTAACTTCTTGAAATACTAAAATAAATCTTATCCTCAAACTACATTTAAATCAATTTTTTGAAGTAACACTCTCACCTTTTTCATAAAACTAAGATATATTTTTTTCCAGGAATCCACTCTCCAGAAACCTAAAACTAATCTTAAAAAGCTTCTTTCAGGCATCCAATCTTCCTAATCCTAAACGAAAATTTTAATTAACTTGTTGAAATAATTCAATCACATTTATCCTCAAACTACATTTAAATCAATTTTTTCAAGTAACACTCTCACCTTTTTCATAGAACAAACATATTTTTTTTTCAGGAATCCACTCTCCAGAAACCTGAAACAAATCTTGAAAAAACTTGTTTAAGGCATCCATTCTCCCTAATCCTAATAGAAAATTTTAATTAACTTCTTGAAATACTAAAATAAATCTTATCCTCAAACTACATTTAAATCAATTTTTTGAAGTAACACTCTCACCTTTTTCATAAAACTAACATATATTTTTTTTAAGGAATTCGCTCTCCAGAAACCTGAAACAAATCTTGAAAAAACTTGTTTAAGGCATCCATTCTCCCTAATCCTAAAAGAAAATTTGAATTAACTTCTTGAAATACTAAAATAAATCTTATCCTCAAACTACATTTAAATCAATTTTTTGAAGTAACACTCTCACCTTTTTCATAAAACTAAGATATATTTTTTTTCAGGAATCCACTCTCCAGAAACCTAAAACTAATCTTAAAAAACTTCTTTCAGGCATCCAATCTTCCTAATCCTAAACGAAAATTTTAATTAACTTGTTGAAATAATTCAATCACATTTATCCTCAAACTACTTTTAAATCAATTTTTTCAAGTAACACTCTCACCTTTTTCATAGAACAAACATATTTTTTTTTCAGGAATCCACTCTCCAGAAACCTGAAACAAATCTTGAAAAAACCTGTTTAAGGCATCCATTCTCCCTAATCCTAATAGAACATTTTAATTAACTTCTTGAAATACTAAAATTAATCTTATCCTCAAACTACATTTAAATCAATTTTTTGAAGTAACACTCTCACCTTTTTCATAAAACTAACATATATTTTTTTCAGGAATCCGCTCTCCAGAAACCTGAAACAAATCTTGAAAAAACTTGTTTAAGGCATCCCTTCTCCCTAATCCTAAAAGAAAATTTGAATTAACTTCTTGAAATACTAAAATAAATCTTATCCTCAAACTACATTTAAATCAATTTTTTGAAGTAACACTCTCACCTTTTTCATAAAACTAACATATATTTTTTTTCAGGAATCCGCTCTCCAGAAACCTGAAACAAATCTTGAAAAAACTTGTTTAAGGCATCCATTCTCCCTAATCCTAAAAGAAAATTTTAATTAACTTCTTGAAATACTAAAAATAAATCTTATCCTCAAACTACTTTTAAATCAATTTTTTGAAGTAACACTCTCACCTTTTTCATAAAACTAACATATAGTTTTTTTTCAGGAATCCGCTCTCCAGAAACCTGAAACAAATCTTGAAAAAACTTGTTTAAGGCATCCATTCTCCCTAATCCTAAAAGAAAATTTTAATTAACTTCTTGAAATACTAAAATAAATCTTATCCTCAAACTACATTTAAATCAATTTTTTGAAGTAACACTCTCACCTTTTTCATAAAACTAACATATATTTTTTTTCAGGAATCCACTCTCCAGAAACCTAAAACTAATCTTAAAAAACTTCTTTCAGGCATCCAATCTTCCTAATCCTAAACGAAAATTTTAATTAACTTGTTGAAATTATTCAATCACATTTATCCTCAAACTACTTTTAAATCAATTTTTTCAAGTAACACTCTCACCTTTTTCATAGAACAAACATATTTTTTTTTCAGGAATCCACTCTCCAGAAACCTGAAACAAATCTTGAAAAAACTTGTTTAAGGCATCCATTCTCCCTAATCCTAAAAGAAAATGTTAATTAACTGCTTGAAATACTAAAAAAAATCTTATCCTCAAACTACATTTAAATCAATTTTTTGAAGTAACACTCTCACCTTTTTCATAAAACTAACATATATTTTTTTTCAGGAATCCACTCTCCACAAACCTAAAACTAATCTTAAAAAACTTATTTCAAGCATTCCAATCTTCCTAATACTAAACGAAAATTTTAATTAACTTGTTGAAATATTTCAATCACATTTATCCTCAAACTACGTTTAAATCAATTTTTTGAAGTAACACTCTCACCTTTTTCATAGAACAAACATATGTTTTTTTTCAGGAATCCTCTCTCCAGAAACCTGAAACAAATCTTGAAAAAACTTGTTAAAGGCATCCATTCTCCCTAATCCTAAAAGAACATTTTAATTAACTTTTTGAAATACTAAAAAAAATCTTATCCTCAAACTACATTTAAATCAATTTTTTGAAGTAACACTCTCACCTTTTTCATAAAACTAACATATATTTTTTTCAGGAATCCACTCTCCAGAAACCTAAAACTAATCTTAAAAAACTTATTTCAAGCATTCCAATCTTCCTAATCCTAAACGAAAATTTTAATTAACTTGTTGAAATAATTCAATCACATTTATCCTCAAACTACGTTTAAATCAATTTTTTGAAGTAACACTCTCACCTTTTTCATAGAACAAACATATTTTTTTTCAGGAATCCACTCTCCATAAACTTGAAACAAATCTTGAAAAAACTTGTTTAAGGCATCCATTCTCCCTAATCCTAAAAGAAAATTTTAATTAACTTCTTGAAATACTAAAATAAATCTTATCCTCAAACTACATTTAAATCAATTTTTTGAAGTAACACTCTCACCTTTTTCATAAAACTAAGATATATTTTTTTTCAGGAATCCACTCTCCAGAAACCTAAAACTAATCTTAAAAAACTTCTTTCAGGCATCCAATCTTCCTAATCCTAAACGAAAATTTTAATTAACTTGTTGAAATAATTCAATCACATTTATCCTCAAACTACTTATAAATCAATTTTTTGAAGTAACACTCTCACCTTTTTCATAAAACTAACATATATTTTTTTTCAGGAATCCGCTCTCCAGAAACCTGAAACAAATCTTGAAAAAACTTGTTTAAGGCATCCATTCTCCCTAATCCTAAAAGAAAATTTGAATTAACTTCTTGAAATACTAAAATAAATCTTATCCTCAAACTACATTTAAATCAATTTTTTGAAGTAACACTCTCACCTTTTTCATAAAACTAAGATATATTTTTTTTCAGGAATCCACTCTCCAGAAACCTAAAACTAATCTTAAAAAACTTCTTTCAGGCATCCAATCTTCCTAATCCTAAACGAAAATTTTAATTAACTTGTTGAAATAATTCAATCACATTTATCCTCAAACTACTTTTAAATCAATTTTTTCAAGTAACACTCTCACCTTTTTCATAGAACAAACATATTTTTTTTTCAGGAATCCACTCTCCAGAAACCTGAAACAAATCTTGAAAAAACTTGTTTAAGGCATCCATTCTCCCTAATCCTAAAAGAAAATGTTAATTAACTGCTTGAAATACTAAAAAAAATCTTATCCTCAAACTACATTTAAATCAATTTTTTGAAGTAACACTCTCACCTTTTTCATAAAACTAACATATATTTTTTTTCAGGAATCCACTCTCCAGAAACCTAAAACTAATCTTAAAAAACTTCTTTCAGGCATCCAATCTTCCTAATCCTAAACGAAAATTTTAATTAACTTGTTGAAATTATTCAATCACATTTATCCTCAAACTACTTTTAAATCAATTTTTTCAAGTAACACTCTCACCTTTTTCATAGAACAAACATATTTTTTTTTCAGGAATCCACTCTCCAGAAACCTGAAACAAATCTTGAAAAAACTTGTTTAAGGCATCCATTCTCCCTAATCCTAAAAGAAAATGTTAATTAACTGCTTGAAATACTAAAAAAAATCTTATCCTCAAACTACATTTAAATCAATTTTTTGAAGTAACACTCTCACCTTTTTCATACAACTAACATATATTTTTTTTCAGGAATCCACTCTCCACAAACCTAAAACTAATCTTAAAAAACTTATTTCAAGCATTCCAATCTTCCTAATACTAAACGAAAATTTTAATTAACTTGTTGAAATATTTTAATCACATTTATCCTCAAACTACGTTTAAATCAATTTTTTGAAGTAACACTCTCACCTTTTTCATAGAACAAACATATGTTTTTTTTCAGGAATCCTCTCTCCAGAAACCTGAAACAAATCTTGAAAAAACTTGTTAAAGGCATCCATTCTCCCTAATCCTAAAAGAACATTTTAATTAACTTTTTGAAATACTAAAAAAAATCTTATCCTCAAACTACATTTAAATCAATTTTTTGAAGTAACACTCTCACCTTTTTCATAAAACTAACATATATTTTTTTCAGGAATCCACTCTCCAGAAACCTAAAACTAATCTTAAAAAACTTATTTCAAGCATTCCAATCTTCCTAATCCTAAACGAAAATTTTAATTAACTTGTTGAAATAATTCAATCACATTTATCCTCAAACTACGTTTAAATCAATTTTTTGAAGTAACACTCTCACCTTTTTCATAGAACAAACATATTTTTTTTTCAGGAATCCACTCTCCATAAACTTGAAACAAATCTTGAAAAAACTTGTTTAAGGCATCCATTCTCCCTAATCCTAAAAGAAAATTGTAATTAACTTCTTGAAATACTAAAATAAATCTTATCCTCAAACTACATTTAAATCAATTTTTTGAAGTAACACTCTCACCTTTTTCATAAAACTAAGATATATTTTTTTTCAGGAATCCACTCTCCAGAAACCTAAAACTAATCTTAAAAAACTTCTTTCAGGCATCCAATCTTCCTAATCCTAAACGAAAATTTTAATTAACTTGTTGAAATAATTCAATCACATTTATCCTCAAACTACTTATAAATCAATTTTTTGAAGTAACACTCTCACCTTTTTCATAAAACTAACATATATTTTTTTTCAGGAATCCGCTCTCCAGAAACCTGAAACAAATCTTGAAAAAACTTGTTTAAGGCATCCATTCTCCCTAATCCTAAAAGAAAATTTGAATTAACTTCTTGAAATACTAAAATAAATCTTATCCTCAAACTACATTTAAATCAATTTTTTGAAGTAACACTCTCACCTTTTTCATAAAACTAAGATATATTTTTTTTCAGGAATCCACTCTCCAGAAACCTAAAACTAATCTTAAAAAACTTCTTTCAGGCATCCAATCTTCCTAATCCTAAACGAAAATTTTAATTAACTTATTGAAATAATTCAATCACATTTATCCTCAAACTACTTTTAAATCAATTTTTTCAAGTAACACTCTCACCTTTTTCATAGAACAAACATATTTTTTTTTCAGGAATCCACTCTCCAGAAACCTGAAACAAATCTTGAAAAAACTTGTTTAAGGCATCCATTCTCCCTAATCCTAAAAGAAAATGTTAATTAACTGCTTGAAATACTAAAAAAAATCTTATCCTCAAACTACATTTAAATCAATTTTTTGAAGTAACACTCTCACCTTTTTCATAAAACTAACATATATTTTTTTTCAGGAATCCACTCTCCACAAACCTAAAACTAATCTTAAAAAACTTATTTCAAGCATTCCAATCTTCCTAATACTAAACGAAAATTTTAATTAACTTGTTGAAATATTTCAATCACATTTATCCTCAAACTACGTTTAAATCAATTTTTTGAAGTAACACTCTCACCTTTTTCATAGAACAAACATATGTTTTTTTTCAGGAATCCTCTCTCCAGAAACCTGAAACAAATCTTGAAAAAACTTGTTAAAGGCATCCATTCTCCCTAATCCTAAAAGAACATTTTAATTAACTTTTTGAAATACTAAAAAAAATCTTATCCTCAAACTACATTTAAATCAATTTTTTGAAGTAACACTCTCACCTTTTTCATAAAACTAACATATATTTTTTTCAGGAATCCACTCTCCAGAAACCTAAAACTAATCTTAAAAAACTTATTTCAAGCATTCCAATCTTCCTAATCCTAAACGAAAATTTTAATTAACTTGTTGAAATAATTCAATCACATTTATCCTCAAACTACGTTTAAATCAATTTTTTGAAGTAACACTCTCACCTTTTTCATAGAACAAACATATTTTTTTTTCAGGAATCCACTCTCCATAAACTTGAAACAAATCTTGAAAAAACTTGTTTAAGGCATCCATTCTCCCTAATCCTAAAAGAAAATTTTAATTAACTTCTTGAAATACTAAAATAAATCTTATCCTCAAACTACATTTAAATCAATTTTTTGAAGTAACACTCTCACCTTTTTCATAAAACTAAGATATATTTTTTTTCAGGAATCCACTCTCCAGAAACCTAAAACTAATCTTAAAAAACTTCTTTCAGGCATCCAATCTTCCTAATCCTAAACGAAAATTTTAATTAACTTGTTGAAATAATTCAATCACATTTATCCTCAAACTACTTATAAATCAATTTTTTGAAGTAACACTCTCACCTTTTTCATAAAACTAACATATATTTTTTTTCAGGAATCCGCTCTCCAGAAACCTGAAACAAATCTTGAAAAAACTTGTTTAAGGCATCCATTCTCCCTAATCCTAAAAGAAAATTTGAATTAACTTCTTGAAATACTAAAATAAATCTTATCCTCAAACTACATTTAAATCAATTTTTTGAAGTAACACTCTCACCTTTTTCATAAAACTAAGATATATTTTTTTTCAGGAATCCACTCTCCAGAAACCTAAAACTAATCTTAAAAAACTTCTTTCAGGCATCCAATCTTCCTAATCCTAAACGAAAATTTTAATTAACTTGTTGAAATAATTCAATCACATTTATCCTCAAACTACTTTTAAATCAATTTTTTCAAGTAACACTCTCACCTTTTTCATAGAACAAACATATTTTTTTTTCAGGAATCCACTCTCCAGAAACCTGAAACAAATCTTGAAAAAACCTGTTTAAGGCATCCATTCTCCCTAATCCTAATAGAACATTTTAATTAACTTCTTGAAATACTAAAATAAATCTTATCCTCAAACTACATTTAAATCAATTTTTTGAAGTAACACTCTCACCTTTTTCATAAAACTAAGATATATTTTTTTCCAGGAATCCACTCTCCAGAAACCTAAAACTAATCTTAAAAAGCTTCTTTCAGGCATCCAATCTTCCTAATCCTAAACGAAAATTTTAATTAACTTGTTGAAATAATTCAATCACATTTATCCTCAAACTACATTTAAATCAATTTTTTCAAGTAACACTCTCACCTTTTTCATAGAACAAACATATTTTTTTTTCAGGAATCCACTCTCCAGAAACCTGAAACAAATCTTGAAAAAACTTGTTTAAGGCATCCATTCTCCCTAATCCTAAAAGAAAATTTTAATTAACTTCTTGAAATACTAAAATAAATCTTATCCTCAAACTACATTTAAATAAATTTTTGAAGTAACACTCTCACCTTCTTCATAAAACTAACATATATTTTTTTTCAGGAATCCGCTCTCCAGAAACCTGAAACAAATCTTGAAAAAAATTGTTTAAGGCATCCATTCTCCCTAATCCTAAAAGAAAATTTTAATTAACTTCTTGAAATACTAAAAATAAATCTTATCCTCAAACTACTTTTAAATCAATTTTTTGAAGTAACACTCTCACCTTTTTCATAAAACTAACATAGTTTTTTTTCAGGAATCCGCTCTCCAGAAACCTGAAACAAATCTTGAAAAAACTTGTTTAAGGCATCCATTCTCCCTAATCCTAAAAGAAAATTTTAATTAACTTCTTGAAATACTAAAATAAATCTTATCCTCAAACTACATTTAAATAAATTTTTTGAAGTAACACTCTCACCTTTTTCATAAAACTAACATATATTTTTTTTCAGGAATCCACTCTCCAGAAACCTAAAACTAATCTTAAAAAACTTCTTTCAGGCACCCAATCTTCCTAATCCTAAACGAAAATTTTAATTAACTTGTTGAAATTATTCAATCACATTTATCCTCAAACTACTTTTAAATCAATTTTTTCAAGTAACACTCTCACCTTTTTCATAGAACAAACATATTTTTTTTTCAGGAATCCACTCTCCAGAAACCTGAAACAAATCTTGAAAAAACTTGTTTAAGGCATCCATTCTCCCTAATCCTAAAAGAAAATGTTAATTAACTGCTTGAAATACTAAAAAAAATCTTATCCTCAAACTACATTTAAATCAATTTTTTGAAGTAACACTCTCACCTTTTTCATAAAACTAACATATATTTTTTTTCAGGAATCCACTCTCCACAAACCTAAAACTAATCTTAAAAAACTTATTTCAAGCATTCCAATCTTCCTAATACTAAACGAAAATTTTAATTAACTTGTTGAAATATTTCAATCACATTTATCCTCAAACTACGTTTAAATCAATTTTTTGAAGTAACACTCTCACCTTTTTCATAGAACAAACATATGTTTTTTTTCAGGAATCCTCTCTCCAGAAACCTGAAACAAATCTTGAAAAAGCTTGTTAAAGGCATCCATTCTCCCTAATCCTAAAAGAACATTTTAATTAACTTTTTGAAATACTAAAAAAAATCTTATCCTCAAACTACATTTAAATAAATTTTTTGAAGTAACACTCTCACCTTTTTCATAAAACTAACATATATTTTTTTTCAGGAATCCACTCTCCAGAAACCTAAAACTAATCTTAAAAAACTTATTTCAAGCATTCCAATCTTCCTAATCCTAAACGAAAATTTTAATTAACTTGTTGAAATAATTCAATCACATTTATCCTCAAACTACGTTTAAATCAATTTTTTGAAGTAACACTCTCACCTTTTTCTTAGAACAAACATATTTTTTTTTCAGGAATCCACTCTCCATAAACTTGAAACAAATCTTGAAAAAACTTGTTTAAGGCATCCATTCTCCCTAATCCTAAAAGAAAATTTTAATTAACTTCTTGAAATACTAAAATAAATCTTATCCTCAAACTACATTTAAATCAATTTTTTGAAGTAACACTCTCACCTTTTTCATAAAACTAAGATATATTTTTTTTCAGGAATCCACTCTCCAGAAACCTAAAACTAATCTTAAAAAACTTCTTTCAGGCATCCAATCTTCCTAATCCTAAACGAAAATTTTAATTAACTTGTTGAAATAATTCAATCACATTTATCCTCAAACTACTTTTAAATCAATTTTTTCAAGTAACACTCTCACCTTTTTCATAGAACAAACATATTTTTTTTTCAGGAATCCACTCTCCAGAAACCTGAAACAAATCTTGAAAAAACTTGTTTAAGGCATCCATTCTCCCTAATCCTAATAGAAAATTTTAATTAACTTCTTGAAATACTAAAATAAATCTTATCCTCAAACTACATTTAAATCAATTTTTTGAAGTAACACTCACCTTTTTCATAAAACTAACATATATTTTTTTTCAGGAATCCGCTCTCCAGAAACCTGAAACAAATCTTGAAAAAACTTGTTTAAGGCATCCATTCTCCCTAATCCTAAACGAAAATTTTAATTAACTTGTTGAAATAATTCAATCACATTTATCCTCAAACTACTTTTAAATCAATTTTTTGAAGTAACACTCTCACCTTTTTCATAAAACAAACGTATTTTTTTTTCAGGAATCCACTCTCCATAAACCTGAAACTAATCTTGAAAAAACTTGTGTAAGGCATCCATTCTCCCTAATCCTAAAAGAAAATGTTAATTAACTTGTTGAAATAATGCAATCAACCTTATTCTCAAACTACATTTAAATCAATTTTTTGAAGTAACACACTCACCTTTTTCATAAAATGAACATATTTTGTTTTCACGAATCCACTCTCCAGAAACCTAAAACAAATCTTGAAAAAACTTGTTTAAGGCATCCATTCTCCCTAATCCTAAAAGAAAATTTTAATTAACTTCTTGAAATACTAAAAAAATCTAATCCTCAAACTACATTTAAATCAATTTTTTGAAGTAACACTCTCACCTTTTTCATAGAACAAACATATTTTTTTTTCAGGAATCCACTCTCCAGAAACCTGAAACAAATCTTGAAAAAACTTGTTTAAGGCATCCATTCTCCCTAATCCTAAAAGAAAATTTTAATTAACTTCTTGAAATACTAAAAAAAATCTTATCCTCAAACTACATTTAAATCAATTTTTTGAAGTAACACTCTCACCTTTTTCATAAAACTAACATATATTTTTTTTCAGGAATCCACTCTCCAGAAACCTAAAACTAATCTTAAAAAACTTCTTTCAGGCATCCAATCTTCCTAATCCTAAACGAAAATTTTAATTAACTTGTTGAAATAATTCAATCACATTTATCCTCAAACTACTTTTAAATCAATTTTTTGAAGTAACACTCTCACCTTTTTCATAAAACTAACATATATTTTTTTTCAGGAATCCGCTCTCCAGAAACCTGAAACAAATCTTGAAAAAACTTGTTTAAGGCATCCATTCTCCCTAATCCTAAAAGAACATTTTAATTAACTTCTTGAAATACTAAAATAAATCTTATCCTCAAACTACATTTAAATCAATTTTTTGAAGTAACACTCTCACCTTTTTCATAAAACTAAGATATATTTTTTTCCAGGAATCCACTCTCCAGAAACCTAAAACTAATCTTAAAAAGCTTCTTTCAGGCATCCAATCTTCCTAATCCTAAACAAAAATTTTAATTAACTTGTTGAAATAATTCAATCACATTTATCCTCAAACTACATTTAAATCAATTTTTTCAAGTAACACTCTCACCTTTTTCATAGAACAAACATATTTTTTTTTCAGGAATCCACTCTCCAGAAACCTGAAACAAATCTTGAAAAAACTTGTTTAAGGCATCCATTCTCCCTAATCCTAAAAGAAAATGTTAATTAACTTCTTGAAATACTAAAAAAAATCTTATCCTCAAACTACATTTAAATCAATTTTTTGAAGTAACACTCTCACCTTTTTCATAAAACTAACATATATTTTTTTTCAGGAATCCACTCTCCACAAACCTAAAACTAATCTTAAAAAACTTATTTCAAGCATTCCAATCTTCCTAATACTAAACGAAAATTTTAATTAACTTGTTGAAATATTTCAATCACATTTATCCTCAAACTACGTTTAAATCAATTTTTTGAAGTAACACTCTCACCTTTTTCATAGAACAAACATATGTTTTTTTTCAGGAATCCTCTCTCCAGAAACCTGAAACAAATCTTGAAAAAACTTGTTAAAGGCATCCATTCTCCCTAATCCTAAAAGAACATTTTAATTAACTTTTTGAAATACTAAAAAAAATCTTATCCTCAAACTACATTTAAATCAATTTTTTGAAGTAACACTCTCACCTTTTTCATAAAACTAACATATATTTTTTTCAGGAATCCACTCTCCAGAAACCTAAAACTAATCTTAAAAAACTTATTTCAAGCATTCCAATCTTCCTAATCCTAAACGAAAATTTTAATTAACTTGTTGAAATAATTCAATCACATTTATCCTCAAACTACGTTTAAATCAATTTTTTGAAGTAACACTCTCACCTTTTTCATAGAACAAACATATTTTTTTTTCAGGAATCCACTCTCCATAAACTTGAAACAAATCTTGAAAAAACTTGTTTAAGGCATCCATTCTCCCTAATCCTAAAAGAAAATTTTAATTAACTTCTTGAAATACTAAAATAAATCTTATCCTCAAACTACATTTAAATCAATTTTTTGAAGTAACACTCTCACCTTTTTCATAAAACTAAGATATATTTTTTTTCAGGAATCCACTCTCCAGAAACCTAAAACTAATCTTAAAAAACTTCTTTCAGGCATCCAATCTTCCTAATCCTAAACGAAAATTTTAATTAACTTGTTGAAATAATTCAATCACATTTATCCTCAAACTACTTATAAATCAATTTTTTGAAGTAACACTCTCACCTTTTTCATAAAACTAACATATATTTTTTTTCAGGAATCCGCTCTCCAGAAACCTGAAACAAATCTTGAAAAAACTTGTTTAAGGCATCCATTCTCCCTAATCCTAAAAGAAAATTTGAATTAACTTCTTGAAATACTAAAATAAATCTTATCCTCAAACTACATTTAAATCAATTTTTTGAAGTAACACTCTCACCTTTTTCATAAAACTAAGATATATTTTTTTTCAGGAATCCACTCTCCAGAAACCTAAAACTAATCTTAAAAAACTTCTTTCAGGCATCCAATCTTCCTAATCCTAAACGAAAATTTTAATTAACTTGTTGAAATAATTCAATCACATTTATCCTCAAACTACTTTTAAATCAATTTTTTCAAGTAACACTCTCACCTTTTTCATAGAACAAACATATTTTTTTTTCAGGAATCCACTCTCCAGAAACCTGAAACAAATCTTGAAAAAACTTGTTTAAGGCATCCATTCTCCCTAATCCTAAAAGAAAATGTTAATTAACTGCTTGAAATACTAAAAAAAATCTTATCCTCAAACTACATTTAAATCAATTTTTTGAAGTAACACTCTCACCTTTTTCATAAAACTAACATATATTTTTTTTCAGGAATCCACTCTCCACAAACCTAAAACTAATCTTAAAAAACTTATTTCAAGCATTCCAATCTTCCTAATACTAAACGAAAATTTAAATTAACTTGTTGAAATATTTCAATCACATTTATCCTCAAACTACGTTTAAATCAATTTTTTGAAGTAACACTCTCACCTTTTTCATAGAACAAACATATGTTTTTTTTCAGGAATCCTCTCTCCAGAAACCTGAAACAAATCTTGAAAAAACTTGTTAAAGGCATCCATTCTCCCTAATCCTAAAAGAACATTTTAATTAACTTTTTGAAATACTAAAAAAAATCTTATCCTCAAACTACATTTAAATCAATTTTTTGAAGTAACACTCTCACCTTTTTCATAAAACTAACATATATTTTTTTCAGGAATCCACTCTCCAGAAACCTAAAACTAATCTTAAAAAACTTATTTCAAGCATTCCAATCTTCCTAATCCTAAACGAAAATTTTAATTAACTTGTTGAAATAATTCAATCACATTTATCCTCAAACTACGTTTAAATCAATTTTTTGAAGTAACACTCTCACCTTTTTCATAGAACAAACATATTTTTTTTTCAGGAATCCACTCTCCATAAACTTGAAACAAATCTTGAAAAAACTTGTTTAAGGCATCCATTCTCCCTAATCCTAAAAGAAAATTTTAATTAACTTCTTGAAATACTAAAATAAATCTTATCCTCAAACTACATTTAAATCAATTTTTTGAAGTAACACTCTCACCTTTTTCATAAAACTAAGATATATTTTTTTTCAGGAATCCACTCTCCAGAAACCTAAAACTAATCTTAAAAAACTTCTTTCAGGCATCCAATCTTCCTAATCCTAAACGAAAATTTTAATTAACTTGTTGAAATAATTCAATCACATTTATCCTCAAACTACTTATAAATCAATTTTTTGAAGTAACACTCTCACCTTTTTCATAAAACTAACATATATTTTTTTTCAGGAATCCGCTCTCCAGAAACCTGAAACAAATCTTGAAAAAACTTGTTTAAGGCATCCATTCTCCCTAATCCTAAAAGAAAATTTGAATTAACTTCTTGAAATACTAAAATAAATCTTATCCTCAAACTACATTTAAATCAATTTTTTGAAGTAACACTCTCACCTTTTTCATAAAACTAAGATATATTTTTTTTCAGGAATCCACTCTCCAGAAACCTAAAACTAATCTTAAAAAACTTCTTTCAGGCATCCAATCTTCCTAATCCTAAACGAAAATTTTAATTAACTTGTTGAAATAATTCAATCACATTTATCCTCAAACTACTTTTAAATCAATTTTTTCAAGTAACACTCTCACCTTTTTCATAGAACAAACATATTTTTTTTTCAGGAATCCACTCTCCAGAAACCTGAAACAAATCTTGAAAAAACCTGTTTAAGGCATCCATTCTCCCTAATCCTAATAGAACATTTTAATTAACTTCTTGAAATACTAAAATAAATCTTATCCTCAAACTACATTTAAATCAATTTTTTGAAGTAACACTCTCACCTTTTTCATAAAACTAAGATATATTTTTTTCCAGGAATCCACTCTCCAGAAACCTAAAACTAATCTTAAAAAGCTTCTTTCAGGCATCCAATCTTCCTAATCCTAAACGAAAATTTTAATTAACTTGTTGAAATAATTCAATCACATTTATCCTCAAACTACATTTAAATCAATTTTTTCAAGTAACACTCTCACCTTTTTCATAGAACAAACATATTTTTTTTTCAGGAATCCACTCTCCAGAAACCTGAAACAAATCTTGAAAAAACTTGTTTAAGGCATCCATTCTCCCTAATCCTAAAAGAAAATTTTAATTAACTTCTTGAAATACTAAAATAAATCTTATCCTCAAACTACATTTAAATAAATTTTTGAAGTAACACTCTCACCTTCTTCATAAAACTAACATATATTTTTTTTCAGGAATCCGCTCTCCAGAAACCTGAAACAAATCTTGAAAAAACTTGTTTAAGGCATCCATTCTCCCTAATCCTAAAAGAAAATTTTAATTAACTTCTTGAAATACTAAAAATAAATCTTATCCTCAAACTACTTTTAAATCAATTTTTTGAAGTAACACTCTCACCTTTTTCATAAAACTAACATAGTTTTTTTTCAGGAATCCGCTCTCCAGAAACCTGAAACAAATCTTGAAAAAACTTGTTTAAGGCATCCATTCTCCCTAATCCTAAAAGAAAATTTTAATTAACTTCTTGAAATACTAAAATAAATCTTATCCTCAAACTACATTTAAATAAATTTTTTGAAGTAACACTCTCACCTTTTTCATAAAACTAACATATATTTTTTTTCAGGAATCCACTCTCCAGAAACCTAAAACTAATCTTAAAAAACTTCTTTCAGGCACCCAATCTTCCTAATCCTAAACGAAAATTTTAATTAACTTGTTGAAATTATTCAATCACATTTATCCTCAAACTACTTTTAAATCAATTTTTTCAAGTAACACTCTCACCTTTTTCATAGAACAAACATATTTTTTTTTCAGGAATCCACTCTCCAGAAACCTGAAACAAATCTTGAAAAAACTTGTTTAAGGCATCCATTCTCCCTAATCCTAAAAGAAAATGTTAATTAACTGCTTGAAATACTAAAAAAAATCTTATCCTCAAACTACATTTAAATCAATTTTTTGAAGTAACACTCTCACCTTTTTCATAAAACTAACATATATTTTTTTTCAGGAATCCACTCTCCACAAACCTAAAACTAATCTTAAAAAACTTATTTCAAGCATTCCAATCTTCCTAATACTAAACGAAAATTTTAATTAACTTGTTGAAATATTTCAATCACATTTATCCTCAAACTACGTTTAAATCAATTTTTTGAAGTAACACTCTCACCTTTTTCATAGAACAAACATATGTTTTTTTTCAGGAATCCTCTCTCCAGAAACCTGAAACAAATCTTGAAAAAGCTTGTTAAAGGCATCCATTCTCCCTAATCCTAAAAGAACATTTTAATTAACTTTTTGAAATACTAAAAAAAATCTTATCCTCAAACTACATTTAAATAAATTTTTTGAAGTAACACTCTCACCTTTTTCATAAAACTAACATATATTTTTTTTCAGGAATCCACTCTCCAGAAACCTAAAACTAATCTTAAAAAACTTATTTCAAGCATTCCAATCTTCCTAATCCTAAACGAAAATTTTAATTAACTTGTTGAAATAATTCAATCACATTTATCCTCAAACTACGTTTAAATCAATTTTTTGAAGTAACACTCTCACCTTTTTCTTAGAACAAACATATTTTTTTTTCAGGAATCCACTCTCCATAAACTTGAAACAAATCTTGAAAAAACTTGTTTAAGGCATCCATTCTCCCTAATCCTAAAAGAAAATTTTAATTAACTTCTTGAAATACTAAAATAAATCTTATCCTCAAACTACATTTAAATCAATTTTTTGAAGTAACACTCTCACCTTTTTCATAAAACTAAGATATATTTTTTTTCAGGAATCCACTCTCCAGAAACCTAAAACTAATCTTAAAAAACTTCTTTCAGGCATCCAATCTTCCTAATCCTAAACGAAAATTTTAATTAACTTGTTGAAATAATTCAATCACATTTATCCTCAAACTACTTTTAAATCAATTTTTTCAAGTAACACTCTCACCTTTTTCATAGAACAAACATATTTTTTTTTCAGGAATCCACTCTCCAGAAACCTGAAACAAATCTTGAAAAAACTTGTTTAAGGCATCCATTCTCCCTAATCCTAATAGAAAATTTTAATTAACTTCTTGAAATACTAAAATAAATCTTATCCTCAAACTACATTTAAATCAATTTTTTGAAGTAACACTCACCTTTTTCATAAAACTAACATATATTTTTTTTCAGGAATCCGCTCTCCAGAAACCTGAAACAAATCTTGAAAAAACTTGTTTAAGGCATCCATTCTCCCTAATCCTAAACGAAAATTTTAATTAACTTGTTGAAATAATTCAATCACATTTATCCTCAAACTACTTTTAAATCAATTTTTTGAAGTAACACTCTCACCTTTTTCATAAAACAAACGTATTTTTTTTTCAGGAATCCACTCTCCATAAACCTGAAACTAATCTTGAAAAAACTTGTGTAAGGCATCCATTCTCCCTAATCCTAAAAGAAAATGTTAATTAACTTGTTGAAATAATGCAATCAACCTTATTCTCAAACTACATTTAAATCAATTTTTTGAAGTAACACACTCACCTTTTTCATAAAATGAACATATTTTGTTTTCACGAATCCACTCTCCAGAAACCTAAAACAAATCTTGAAAAAACTTGTTTAAGGCATCCATTCTCCCTAATCCTAAAAGAAAATTTTAATTAACTTCTTGAAATACTAAAAAAATCTAATCCTCAAACTACATTTAAATCAATTTTTTGAAGTAACACTCTCACCTTTTTCATAGAACAAACATATTTTTTTTTCAGGAATCCACTCTCCAGAAACCTGAAACAAATCTTGAAAAAACTTGTTTAAGGCATCCATTCTCCCTAATCCTAAAAGAAAATTTTAATTAACTTCTTGAAATACTAAAATAAATCTTATCCTCAAACTACATTTAAATCAATTTTTTGAAGTAACACTCTCACCTTTTTCATAAAACTAAGATATATTTTTTTCCAGGAATCCACTCTCCAGAAACCTAAAACTAATCTTAAAAAGCTTCTTTCAGGCATCCAATCTTCCTAATCCTAAACGAAAATTTTAATTAACTTGTTGAAATAATTCAATCACATTTATCCTCAAACTACATTTAAATCAATTTTTTCAAGTAACACTCTCACCTTTTTCATAGAACAAACATATTTTTTTTTCAGGAATCCACTCTCCAGAAACCTGAAACAAATCTTGAAAAAACTTGTTTAAGGCATCCATTCTCCCTAATCCTAAAAGAAAATGTTAATTAACTTCTTGAAATACTAAAAAAAATCTTATCCTCAAACTACATTTAAATCAATTTTTTGAAGTAACACTCTCACCTTTTTCATAAAACTAACATATATTTTTTTTCAGGAATCCACTCTCCACAAACCTAAAACTAATCTTAAAAAACTTATTTCAAGCATTCCAATCTTCCTAATACTAAACGAAAATTTTAATTAACTTGTTGAAATATTTCAATCACATTTATCCTCAAACTACGTTTAAATCAATTTTTTGAAGTAACACTCTCACCTTTTTCATAGAACAAACATATGTTTTTTTTCAGGAATCCTCTCTCCAGAAACCTGAAACAAATCTTGAAAAAACTTGTTAAAGGCATCCATTCTCCCTAATCCTAAAAGAACATTTTAATTAACTTTTTGAAATACTAAAAAAAATCTTATCCTCAAACTACATTTAAATCAATTTTTTGAAGTAACACTCTCACCTTTTTCATAAAACTAACATATATTTTTTTCAGGAATCCACTCTCCAGAAACCTAAAACTAATCTTAAAAAACTTATTTCAAGCATTCCAATCTTCCTAATCCTAAACGAAAATTTTAATTAACTTGTTGAAATAATTCAATCACATTTATCCTCAAACTACGTTTAAATCAATTTTTTGAAGTAACACTCTCACCTTTTTCATAGAACAAACATATTTTTTTTTCAGGAATCCACTCTCCATAAACTTGAAACAAATCTTGAAAAAACTTGTTTAAGGCATCCATTCTCCCTAATCCTAAAAGAAAATTTTAATTAACTTCTTGAAATACTAAAATAAATCTTATCCTCAAACTACATTTAAATCAATTTTTTGAAGTAACACTCTCACCTTTTTCATAAAACTAAGATATATTTTTTTTCAGGAATCCACTCTCCAGAAACCTAAAACTAATCTTAAAAAACTTCTTTCAGGCATCCAATCTTCCTAATCCTAAACGAAAATTTTAATTAACTTGTTGAAATAATTCAATCACATTTATCCTCAAACTACTTATAAATCAATTTTTTGAAGTAACACTCTCACCTTTTTCATAAAACTAACATATATTTTTTTTCAGGAATCCGCTCTCCAGAAACCTGAAACAAATCTTGAAAAAACTTGTTTAAGGCATCCATTCTCCCTAATCCTAAAAGAAAATTTGAATTAACTTCTTGAAATACTAAAATAAATCTTATCCTCAAACTACATTTAAATCAATTTTTTGAAGTAACACTCTCACCTTTTTCATAAAACTAAGATATATTTTTTTTCAGGAATCCACTCTCCAGAAACCTAAAACTAATCTTAAAAAACTTCTTTCAGGCATCCAATCTTCCTAATCCTAAACGAAAATTTTAATTAACTTGTTGAAATAATTCAATCACATTTATCCTCAAACTACTTTTAAATCAATTTTTTCAAGTAACACTCTCACCTTTTTCATAGAACAAACATATTTTTTTTTCAGGAATCCACTCTCCAGAAACCTGAAACAAATCTTGAAAAAACTTGTTTAAGGCATCCATTCTCCCTAATCCTAAAAGAAAATGTTAATTAACTGCTTGAAATACTAAAAAAAATCTTATCCTCAAACTACATTTAAATCAATTTTTTGAAGTAACACTCTCACCTTTTTCATAAAACTAACATATATTTTTTTTCAGGAATCCACTCTCCACAAACCTAAAACTAATCTTAAAAAACTTATTTCAAGCATTCCAATCTTCCTAATACTAAACGAAAATTTTAATTAACTTGTTGAAATATTTCAATCACATTTATCCTCAAACTACGTTTAAATCAATTTTTTGAAGTAACACTCTCACCTTTTTCATTGAACAAACATATGTTTTTTTTCAGGAATCCTCTCTCCAGAAACCTGAAACAAATCTTGAAAAAACTTGTTAAAGGCATCCATTCTCCCTAATCCTAAAAGAACATTTTAATTAACTTTTTGAAATACTAAAAAAAATCTTATCCTCAAACTACATTTAAATCAATTTTTTGAAGTAACACTCTCACCTTTTTCATAAAACTAACATATATTTTTTTCAGGAATCCACTCTCCAGAAACCTAAAACTAATCTTAAAAAACTTATTTCAAGCATTCCAATCTTCCTAATCCTAAACGAAAATTTTAATTAACTTGTTGAAATAATTCAATCACATTTATCCTCAAACTACGTTTAAATCAATTTTTTGAAGTAACACTCTCACCTTTTTCATAGAACAAACATATTTTTTTTTCAGGAATCCACTCTCCATAAACTTGAAACAAATCTTGAAAAAACTTGTTTAAGGCATCCATTCTCCCTAATCCTAAAAGAAAATTTTAATTAACTTCTTGAAATACTAAAATAAATCTTATCCTCAAACTACATTTAAATCAATTTTTTGAAGTAACACTCTCACCTTTTTCATAAAACTAAGATATATTTTTTTTCAGGAATCCACTCTCCAGAAACCTAAAACTAATCTTAAAAAACTTCTTTCAGGCATCCAATCTTCCTAATCCTAAACGAAAATTTTAATTAACTTGTTGAAATAATTCAATCACATTTATCCTCAAACTACTTATAAATCAATTTTTTGAAGTAACACTCTCACCTTTTTCATAAAACTAACATATATTTTTTTTCAGGAATCCGCTCTCCAGAAACCTGAAACAAATCTTGAAAAAACTTGTTTAAGGCATCCATTCTCCCTAATCCTAAAAGAAAATTTGAATTAACTTCTTGAAATACTAAAATAAATCTTATCCTCAAACTACATTTAAATCAATTTTTTGAAGTAACACTCTCACCTTTTTCATAAAACTAAGATATATTTTTTTTCAGGAATCCACTCTCCAGAAACCTAAAACTAATCTTAAAAAACTTCTTTCAGGCATCCAATCTTCCTAATCCTAAACGAAAATTTTAATTAACTTGTTGAAATAATTCAATCACATTTATCCTCAAACTACTTTTAAATCAATTTTTTCAAGTAACACTCTCACCTTTTTCATAGAACAAACATATTTTTTTTTCAGGAATCCACTCTCCAGAAACCTGAAACAAATCTTGAAAAAACTTGTTTAAGGCATCCATTCTCCCTAATCCTAATAGAAAATTTTAATTAACTTCTTGAAATACTAAAATAAATCTTATCCTCAAACTACATTTAAATCAATTTTTTGAAGTAACACTCTCACCTTTTTCATAAAACTAAGATATATTTTTTTCCAGGAATCCACTCTCCAGAAACCTAAAACTAATCTTAAAAAGCTTCTTTCAGGCATCCAATCTTCCTAATCCTAAACGAAAATTTTAATTAACTTGTTGAAATAATTCAATCACATTTATCCTCAAACTACATTTAAATCAATTTTTTCAAGTAACACTCTCACCTTTTTCATAGAACAAACATATTTTTTTTTCAGGAATCCACTCTCCAGAAACCTGAAACAAATCTTGAAAAAACTTGTTTAAGGCATCCATTCTCCCTAATCCTAAAAGAAAATTTTAATTAACTTCTTGAAATACTAAAATAAATCTTATCCTCAAACTACATTTAAATAAATTTTTGAAGTAACACTCTCACCTTCTTCATAAAACTAACATATATTTTTTTTCAGGAATCCGCTCTCCAGAAACCTGAAACAAATCTTGAAAAAACTTGTTTAAGGCATCCATTCTCCCTAATCCTAAAAGAAAATTTTAATTAACTTCTTGAAATACTAAAAATAAATCTTATCCTCAAACTACTTTTAAATCAATTTTTTGAAGTAACACTCTCACCTTTTTCATAAAATTAACATAGTTTTTTTTCAGGAATCCGCTCTCCAGAAACCTGAAACAAATCTTGAAAAAACTTGTTTAAGGCATCCATTCTCCCTAATCCTAAAAGAAAATTTTAATTAACTTCTTGAAATACTAAAATAAATCTTATCCTCAAACTACATTTAAATAAATTTTTTGAAGTAACACTCTCACCTTTTTCATAAAACTAACATATATTTTTTTTCAGGAATCCACTCTCCAGAAACCTAAAACTAATCTTAAAAAACTTCTTTCAGGCACCCAATCTTCCTAATCCTAAACGAAAATTTTAATTAACTTGTTGAAATTATTCAATCACATTTATCCTCAAACTACTTTTAAATCAATTTTTTCAAGTAACACTCTCACCTTTTTCATAGAACAAACAAATTTTTTTTTCAGGAATCCACTCTCCAGAAACCTGAAACAAATCTTGAAAAAACTTGTTTAAGGCATCCATTCTCCCTAATCCTAAAAGAAAATGTTAATTAACTGCTTGAAATACTAAAAAAAATCTTATCCTCAAACTACATTTAAATCAATTTTTTGAAGTAACACTCTCACCTTTTTCATAAAACTAACATATATTTTTTTTCAGGAATCCACTCTCCACAAACCTAAAACTAATCTTAAAAAACTTATTTCAAGCATTCCAATCTTCCTAATACTAAACGAAAATTTTAATTAACTTGTTGAAATATTTCAATCACATTTATCCTCAAACTACGTTTAAATCAATTTTTTGAAGTAACACTCTCACCTTTTTCATAGAACAAACATATTTTTTTTTCAGGAATCCTCTCTCCAGAAACCTGAAACAAATCTTGAAAAAGCTTGTTAAAGGCATCCATTCTCCCTAATCCTAAAAGAACATTTTAAATAACTTTTTGAAATACTAAAAAAAATCTTATCCTCAAACTACATTTAAATCAATTTTTTGAAGTAACACTCTCACCTTTTTCATAAAACTAACATATATTTTTTTCAGGAATCCACTCTCCAGAAACCTAAAACTAATCTTAAAAAACTTATTTCAAGCATTCCAATCTTCCTAATCCTAAACGAAAATTTTAATTAACTTGTTGAAATAATTCAATCACATTTATCCTCAAACTACGTTTAAATCAATTTTTTGAAGTAACACTCTCACCTTTTTCTTAGAACAAACATATTTTTTTTTCAGGAATCCACTCTCCATAAACTTGAAACAAATCTTGAAAAAACTTGTTTAAGGCATCCATTCTCCCTAATCCTAAAAGAAAATTTTAATTAACTTCTTGAAATACTAAAATAAATCTTATCCTCAAACTACATTTAAATCAATTTTTTGAAGTAACACTCTCACCTTTTTCATAAAACTAAGATATATTTTTTTTCAGGAATCCACTCTCCAGAAACCTAAAACTAATCTTAAAAAACTTCTTTCAGGCATCCAATCTTCCTAATCCTAAACGAAAATTTTAATTAACTTGTTGAAATAATTCAATCACATTTATCCTCAAACTACTTTTAAATCAATTTTTTCAAGTAACACTCTCACCTTTTTCATAGAACAAACATATTTTTTTTTCAGGAATCCACTCTCCAGAAACCTGAAACAAATCTTGAAAAAACTTGTTTAAGGCATCCATTCTCCCTAATCCTAATAGAAAATTTTAATTAACTTCTTGAAATACTAAAATAAATCTTATCCTCAAACTACATTTAAATCAATTTTTTGAAGTAACACTCACCTTTTTCATAAAACTAACATATATTTTTTTTCAGGAATCCGCTCTCCAGAAACCTGAAACAAATCTTGAAAAAACTTGTTTAAGGCATCCATTCTCCCTAATCCTAAACGAAAATTTTAATTAACTTGTTGAAATAATTCAATCACATTTATCCTCAAACTACTTTTAAATCAATTTTTTGAAGTAACACTCTCACCTTTTTCATAGAACAAACGTATTTTTTTTTTCAGGAATCCACTCTCCATAAACCTGAAACTAATCTTGAAAAAACTTGTGTAAGGCATCCATTCTCCCTAATCCTAAAAGAAAATGTTAATTAACTTGTTGAAATAATGCAATCAACCTTATTCTCAAACTACATTTAAATCAATTTTTTGAAGTAACACACTCACCTTTTTCATAAAATGAACATATTTTGTTTTCACGAATCCACTCTCCAGAAACCTAAAACAAATCTTGAAAAAACTTGTTTAAGGCATCCATTCTCCCTAATCCTAAAAGAAAATTTTAATTAACTTCTTGAAATACTAAAAAAATCTAATCCTCAAACTACATTTAAATCAATTTTTTGAAGTAACACTCTCACCTTTTTCATAGGACAAACATATTTTTTTTTCAGGAATCCACTCTCCAGAAACCTGAAACAAATCTTGAAAAAACTTGTTTAAGGCATCCATTCTCCCTAATCCTAAAAGAAAATTTTAATTAACTTCTTGAAATACTAAAAAAAATCTTATCCTCAAACTACATTTAAATCAATTTTTTGAAGTAACACTCTCACCTTTTTCATAAAACTAACATATATTTTTTTTCAGGAATCCACTCTCCAGAAACCTAAAACTAATCTTAAAAAACTTCTTTCAGGCATCCAATCTTCCTAATCCTAAACGAAAATTTTAATTAACTTGTTGAAATAATTCAATCACATTTATCCTCAAACTACTTTTAAATCAATTTTTTCAAGTAACACTCTCACCTTTTTCATAGAACAAACATTTTGTTTTTTCAGGAATCCTCTCTTCAGAAACCTGAAACAAATCTTGAAAAAACTTGTTTAAGGCATCCATTCTCCCTAATCCTAAAAGAAAATTTTAAATAACTTCTTGAAATACTAAAATAAATCTTATCCTCAAACTACATTTAAATCAATTTTTTGAAGTAACACTCTCACCTTTTTCATAAAACTAACATATATTTTTTTCAGGAATCCACTCTCCAGAAACCTAAAACTAATCTTAAAAAACTTATTTCAAGCATTCCAATCTTCCTAATCCTAAATGAAAATTTTAATTAACTTGTTGAAATAATTCAATCACATTTATCCTCAAACTACGTTTAAATCAATTTTTTGAAGTAACACTCTCACCTTTTTCATAGAACAAACATATTTTTTTTTCAGGAATCCACTCTCCAGAAACCTGAAACAAATCTTGAAAAAACTTGTTTCAGGCATCCATTCTCCCTAATCCTAAAAGAAAATTTTAATTAACTTCTTGAAATACTAAAAAAAATCTTATCCTCAAACTACATTTAAATCAATTTTTTGAAGGAACACTCTCACCTTTTTCATAAAACTAAGATATATTTTTTTTCAGGAATCCACTCTCCAGAAACCTAAAACTAATCTTAAAAAACTTCTTTCAGGCATCCAATCTTCCTAATACTAAACGAAAATTTTAATTAACTTGTTGAAATATTTCAATCACATTTATCTTCAAACTACTTTTAAATCAATTTTTTCAAGTAACACTCTCACCTTTTTCATAGAACAAACATATTTTTTTTTCAGGAATCCACTCTCCAGAAACCTGAAACAAATCTTGAAAAAACTTGTTTAAGGCATCCATTCTCCCTAATCCTAAAAGAAAATTTTAATTTACTTCTTGAAATACTAAAATAAATCTTATCCTCAAACTACATTTAAATCAATTTTTTGAAGTAACACTCTCACCTTTTTCATAAAACTAACATATATTTTTTTTCAGGAATCCGCTCTCCAGAAACCTGAAACAAATCTTGAAAAAACTTGTTTAAGGCATCCATTCTCCCTAATCCTAAAAGAAAATTTGAATTAACTTCTTGAAATACTAAAATAAATCTTATCCTCAAACTACATTTAAATCAATTTTTTGAAGTAACACTCTCACCTTTTTCATAAAACTAACATATATTTTTTTTCAGGAATCCACTCTCCAGAAACCTAAAACTAATCTTAAAAAACTTCTTTCAGGCATCCAATCTTCCTAATCCTAAACGAAAATTTTAATTAACTTGTTGAAATAATTCAATCACATTTATCCTCAAACTACTTTTAAATCAATTTTTTCAAGTAACACTCTCACCTTTTTCATAGAACAAACATATTTTTTTTTCAGGAATCCACTCTCCAGAAACCTGAAACAAATCTTGAAAAAACTTGTTTAAGGCATCCATTCTCCCTAATCCTAAAAGAAAATTTTAATTAACTTCTTGAAATACTAAAAAAAATCTTATCCTCAAACTACAGTTAAATCAATTTTTTGAAGTAACACTCTCACCTTTTTCATAAAACTAAGATATATTTTTTTTCAGGAATCCGCTCTCCAGAAACCTAAAACTAATCTTAAAAAACTTCTTTCAGGCATCCAATCTTCCTAATCCTAAACGAAAATTTTAATTAACTTGTTGAAATAATTCAATCACATTTATCCTCAAACTACTTATAAATCAATTTTTTGAAGTAACACTCTCACCTTTTTCATAAAACTAACATATATTTTTTTTCAGGAATCCGCTCTCCAGAAACCTGAAACAAATCTTGAAAAAACTTGTTTAAGGCATCCATTCTCCCTAATCCTAAAAGAAAATTTGAATTAACTTCTTGAAATACTAAAATAAATCTTATCCTCAAACTACATTTAAATCAATTTTTTGAAGTAACACTCTCACCTTTTTCATAAAACTAAGATATATTTTTTTTCAGGAATCCACTCTCCAGAAACCTAAAACTAATCTTAAAAAACTTCTTTCAGGCATCCAATCTTCCTAATCCTAAACGAAAATTTTAATTAACTTGTTGAAATAATTCAATCACATTTATCCTCAAACTACTTTTAAATCAATTTTTTCAAGTAACACTCTCACCTTTTTCATAGAACAAACATATTTTTTTTTCAGGAATCCACTCTCCAGAAACCTGAAACAAATCTTGAAAAAACCTGTTTAAGGCATCCATTCTCCCTAATCCTAATAGAACATTTTAATTAACTTCTTGAAATACTAAAATAAATCTTATCCTCAAACTACATTTAAATCAATTTTTTGAAGTAACACTCTCACCTTTTTCATAAAACTAAGATATATTTTTTTCCAGGAATCCACTCTCCAGAAACCTAAAACTAATCTTAAAAAGCTTCTTTCAGGCATCCAATCTTCCTAATCCTAAACGAAAATTTTAATTAACTTGTTGAAATAATTCAATCACATTTATCCTCAAACTACATTTAAATCAATTTTTTCAAGTAACACTCTCACCTTTTTCATAGAACAAACATATTTTTTTTTCAGGAATCCACTCTCCAGAAACCTGAAACAAATCTTGAAAAAACTTGTTTAAGGCATCCATTCTCCCTAATCCTAAAAGAAAATTTTAATTAACTTCTTGAAATACAAAAATAAATCTTATCCTCAAACTACATTTAAATAAATTTTTGAAGTAACACTCTCACCTTCTTCATAAAACTAACATATATTTTTTTTCAGGAATCAGCTCTCCAGAAACCTGAAACAAATCTTGAAAAAACTTGTTTAAGGCATCCATTCTCCCTAATCCTAAAAGAAAATTTTAATTAACTTCTTGAAATACTAAAAATAAATCTTATCCTCAAACTACTTTTAAATCAATTTTTTGAAGTAACACTCTCACCTTTTTCATAAAACTAACATAGTTTTTTTTCAGGAATCCGCTCTCCAGAAACCTGAAACAAATCTTGAAAAAACTTGTTTAAGGCATCCATTCTCCCTAATCCTAAAAGAAAATTTTAATTAACTTCTTGAAATACTAAAATAAATCTTATCCTCAAACTACATTTAAATAAATTTTTTGAAGTAACACTCTCACCTTTTTCATAAAACTAACATATATTTTTTTTCAGGAATCCACTCTCCAGAAACCTAAAACTAATCTTAAAAAACTTCTTTCAGGCACCCAATCTTCCTAATCCTAAACGAAAATTTTAATTAACTTGTTGAAATTATTCAATCACATTTATCCTCAAACTACTTTTAAATCAATTTTTTCAAGTAACACTCTCACCTTTTTCATAGAACAAACATATTTTTTTTTCAGGAATCCACTCTCCAGAAACCTGAAACAAATCTTGAAAAAACTTGTTTAAGGCATCCATTCTCCCTAATCCTAAAAGAAAATGTTAATTAACTGCTTGAAATACTAAAAAAAATCTTATCCTCAAACTACATTTAAATCAATTTTTTGAAGTAACACTCTCACCTTTTTCATAAAACTAACATATATTTTTTTTCAGGAATCCACTCTCCACAAACCTAAAACTAATCTTAAAAAACTTATTTCAAGCATTCCAATCTTCCTAATACTAAACGAAAATTTTAATTAACTTGTTGAAATATTTCAATCACATTTATCCTCAAACTACATTTAAATCAATTTTTTGAAGTAACACTCTCACCTTTTTCATAGAACAAACATATTTTTTTTTCAGGAATCCTCTCTCCAGAAACCTGAAACAAATCTTGAAAAAGCTTGTTAAAGGCATCCATTCTCCCTAATCCTAAAAGAACATTTTAATTAACTTTTTGAAATACTAAAAAAAATCTTATCCTCAAACTACATTTAAATCAATTTTTTGAAGTAACACTCTCACCTTTTTCATAAAACTAACATATATTTTTTTCAGGAATCCACTCTCCAGAAACCTAAAACTAATCTTAAAAAACTTATTTCAAGCATTCCAATCTTCCTAATCCTAAACGAAAATTTTAATTAACTTGTTGAAATAATTCAATCACATTTATCCTCAAACTACGTTTAAATCAATTTTTTGAAGTAACACTCTCACCTTTTTCTTAGAACAAACATATTTTTTTTTCAGGAATCCACTCTCCATAAACTTGAAACAAATCTTGAAAAAACTTGTTTAAGGCATCCATTCTCCCTAATCCTAAAAGAAAATTTTAATTAACTTCTTGAAATACTAAAATAAATCTTATCCTCAAACTACATTTAAATCAATTTTTTGAAGTAACACTCTCACCTTTTTCATAAAACTAAGATATATTTTTTTTCAGGAATCCACTCTCCAGAAACCTAAAACTAATCTTAAAAAACTTCTTTCGGGCATCCAATCTTCCTAATCCTAAACGAAAATTTTAATTAACTTGTTGAAATAATTCAATCACATTTATCCTCAAACTACTTTTAAATCAATTTTTTCAAGTAACACTCTCACCTTTTTCATAGAACAAACATATTTTTTTTTCAGGAATCCACTCTCCAGAAACCTGAAACAAATCTTGAAAAAACTTGTTTAAGGCATCCATTCTCCCTAATCCTAATAGAAAATTTTAATTAACTTCTTGAAATACTAAAATAAATCTTATCCTCAAACTACATTTAAATCAATTTTTTGAAGTAACACTCACCTTTTTCATAAAACTAACATATATTTTTTTTCAGGAATCCGCTCTCCAGAAACCTGAAACAAATCTTGAAAAAACTTGTTTAAGGCATCCATTCTCCCTAATCCTAAACGAAAATTTTAATTAACTTGTTGAAATAATTCAATCACATTTATCCTCAAACTACTTTTAAATCAATTTTTTGAAGTAACACTCTCACCTTTTTCATAGAACAAACGTATTTTTTTTTCAGGAATCCACTCTCCATAAACCTGAAACTAATCTTGAAAAAACTTGTGTAAGGCATCCATTCTCCCTAATCCTAAAAGAAAATGTTAATTAACTTGTTGAAATAATGCAATCAACCTTATTCTCAAACTACATTTAAATCAATTTTTTGAAGTAACACACTCACCTTTTTCATAAAATGAACATATTTTGTTTTCACGAATCCACTCTCCAGAAACCTAAAACAAATCTTGAAAAAACTTGTTTAAGGCATCCATTCTCCCTAATCCTAAAAGAAAATTTTAATTAACTTCTTGAAATACTAAAAAAATCTAATCCTCAAACTACATTTAAATCAATTTTTTGAAGTAACACTCTCACCTTTTTCATAGGACAAACATATTTTTTTTTCAGGAATCCACTCTCCAGAAACCTGAAACAAATCTTGAAAAAACTTGTTTAAGGCATCCATTCTCCCTAATCCTAAAAGAAAATTTTAATTAACTTCTTGAAATACTAAAAAAAATCTTATCCTCAAACTACATTTAAATCAATTTTTTGAAGTAACACTCTCACCTTTTTCATAAAACTAACATATATTTTTTTTCAGGAATCCACTCTCCAGAAACCTAAAACTAATCTTAAAAAACTTCTTTCAGGCATCCAATCTTCCTAATCCTAAACGAAAATTTTAATTAACTTGTTGAAATAATTCAATCACATTTATCCTCAAACTACTTTTAAATCAATTTTTTCAAGTAACACTCTCACCTTTTTCATAGAACAAACATTTTTTTTTTTCAGGAATCCTCTCTCCAGAAACCTGAAACAAATCTTGAAAAAACTTGTTTAAGGCATCCATTCTCCCTAATCCTAAAAGAAAATTTTAAATAACTTCTTGAAATACTAAAATAAATCTTATCCTCAAACTACATTTAAATCAATTTTTTGAAGTAACACTCTCACCTTTTTCATAAAACTAACATATCTTTTTTTCAGGAATCCACTCTCCAGAAACCTAAAACTAATCTTAAAAAACTTCTTTCAGGCATCCAATCTTCCTAATCCTAAACGAAAATTTTAATTAACTTGTTGAAATAATTCAATCACATTTATCCTCAAACTACTTTTAAATCAATTTTTTTCAAGTAACACTCCCACCTTTTTCATAGAACAAACATATTTTTTTTTCAGGAATCCACTCTCCAGAAACCTGAAACAAATCTTGAAAAAACGTGTTTAAGGCATCCATTCTCCCTAATCCTAAAAGAAAATTTTAATTAACTTCTTGAAATACTAAAATAAATCTTATCCTCAAACTACATTTAAATCAATTTTTTGAAGTAACACTCTCACCTTTTTCATAAAACTAACATATATTTTTTTTCAGGAATCCGCTCTCCAGAAACCTGAAACAAATCTTGAAAAAACTTGTTTAAGGCATCCATTCTCCCTAATCCTAAAAGAAAATTTGAATTAACTTCTTGAAATACTAAAATAAATCTTATCCTCAAACTACATTTAAATCAATTTTTTGAAGTAACACTCTCACCTTTTTCATAAAACTAACATATATTTTTTTTCAGGAATCCACTCTCCAGAAACCTAAAACTAATCTTAAAAAACTTCTTTCAGGCATCCAATCTTCCTAATCCTAAATGAAAATTTTAATTAACTTGTTGAAATAATTCAATCACATATATCCTCAAACTACTTTTAAATCAATTTTTTCAAGTAACACTCTCACCTTTTTCATAGAACAAACATTTTGTTTTTTCAGGAATCCTCTCTTCAGAAACCTGAAACAAATCTTGAAAAAACTTGTTTAAGGCATCCATTCTCCCTAATCCTAAAAGAAAATTTTAAATAACTTCTTGAAATACTAAAATAAATCTTATCCTCAAACTACATTTAAATCAATTTTTTGAAGTAACACTCTCACCTTTTTCATAAAACTAACATATATTTTTTTTCAGGAATCCACTCTCCAGAAACCTAAAACTAATCTTAAAAAACTTCTTTCAGGCATCCAATCTTCCTAATCCTAAACGAAAATTTTAATTAACTTGTTGAAATAATTCAATCACATTTATCCTCAAACTACTTTTAAATCAATTTTTTTCAAGTAACACTCCCACCTTTTTCATAGAACAAACATATTTTTTTTTCAGGAATCCACTCTCCAGAAACCTGAAACAAATCTTGAAAAAACGTGTTTAAGGCATCCATTCTCCCTAATCCTAAAAGAAAATTTTAATTAACTTCTTGAAATACTAAAATAAATCTTATCCTCAAACTACATTTAAATCAATTTTTTGAAGTAACACTCTCACCTTTTTCATAAAACTAACATATATTTTTTTCAGGAATCCACTCTCCAGAAACCTAAAACTAATCTTAAAAAACTTATTTCAAGCATTCCAATCTTCCTAATCCTAAATGAAAATTTTAATTAACTTGTTGAAATAATTCAATCACATTTATCCTCAAACTACGTTTAAATCAATTTTTTGAAGTAACACTCTCACCTTTTTCATAGAACAAACATATTTTTTTTTCAGGAATCCACTCTCCAGAAACCTGAAACAAATCTTGAAAAAACTTGTTTCAGGCATCCATTCTCCCTAATCCTAAAAGAAAATTTTAATTAACTTCTTGAAATACTAAAAAAAATCTTATCCTCAAACTACATTTAAATCAATTTTTTGAAGGAACACTCTCACCTTTTTCATAAAACTAAGATATATTTTTTTTCAGGAATCCACTCTCCAGAAACCTAAAACTAATCTTAAAAAACTTCTTTCAGGCATCCAATCTTCCTAATACTAAACGAAAATTTTAATTAACTTGTTGAAATATTTCAATCACATTTATCTTCAAACTACTTTTAAATCAATTTTTTCAAGTAACACTCTCACCTTTTTCATAGAACAAACATATTTTTTTTTCAGGAATCCACTCTCCAGAAACCTGAAACAAATCTTGAAAAAACTTGTTTAAGGCATCCATTCTCCCTAATCCTAAAAGAAAATTTTAATTTACTTCTTGAAATACTAAAATAAATCTTATCCTCAAACTACATTTAAATCAATTTTTTGAAGTAACACTCTCACCTTTTTCATAAAACTAACATATATTTTTTTTCAGGAATCCGCTCTCCAGAAACCTGAAACAAATCTTGAAAAAACTTGTTTAAGGCATCCATTCTCCCTAATCCTAAAAGAAAATTTGAATTAACTTCTTGAAATACTAAAATAAATCTTATCCTCAAACTACATTTAAATCAATTTTTTGAAGTAACACTCTCACCTTTTTCATAAAACTAACATATATTTTTTTTCAGGAATCCACTCTCCAGAAACCTAAAACTAATCTTAAAAAACTTCTTTCAGGCATCCAATCTTCCTAATCCTAAACGAAAATTTTAATTAACTTGTTGAAATAATTCAATCACATTTATCCTCAAACTACTTTTAAATCAATTTTTTCAAGTAACACTCTCACCTTTTTCATAGAACAAACATATTTTTTTTTCAGGAATCCACTCTCCAGAAACCTGAAACAAATCTTGAAAAAACTTGTTTAAGGCATCCATTCTCCCTAATCCTAAAAGAAAATTTTAATTAACTTCTTGAAATACTAAAAAAAATCTTATCCTCAAACTACAGTTAAATCAATTTTTTGAAGTAACACTCTCACCTTTTTCATAAAACTAAGATATATTTTTTTTCAGGAATCCGCTCTCCAGAAACCTAAAACTAATCTTAAAAAACTTCTTTCAGGCATCCAATCTTCCTAATCCTAAACGAAAATTTTAATTAACTTGTTGAAATAATTCAATCACATTTATCCTCAAACTACTTATAAATCAATTTTTTGAAGTAACACTCTCACCTTTTTCATAAAACTAACATATATTTTTTTTCAGGAATCCGCTCTCCAGAAACCTGAAACAAATCTTGAAAAAACTTGTTTAAGGCATCCATTCTCCCTAATCCTAAAAGAAAATTTGAATTAACTTCTTGAAATACTAAAATAAATCTTATCCTCAAACTACATTTAAATCAATTTTTTGAAGTAACACTCTCACCTTTTTCATAAAACTAAGATATATTTTTTTTCAGGAATCCACTCTCCAGAAACCTAAAACTAATCTTAAAAAACTTCTTTCAGGCATCCAATCTTCCTAATCCTAAACGAAAATTTTAATTAACTTGTTGAAATAATTCAATCACATTTATCCTCAAACTACTTTTAAATCAATTTTTTCAAGTAACACTCTCACCTTTTTCATAGAACAAACATATTTTTTTTTCAGGAATCCACTCTCCAGAAACCTGAAACAAATCTTGAAAAAACCTGTTTAAGGCATCCATTCTCCCTAATCCTAATAGAACATTTTAATTAACTTCTTGAAATACTAAAATAAATCTTATCCTCAAACTACATTTAAATCAATTTTTTGAAGTAACACTCTCACCTTTTTCATAAAACTAAGATATATTTTTTTCCAGGAATCCACTCTCCAGAAACCTAAAACTAATCTTAAAAAGCTTCTTTCAGGCATCCAATCTTCCTAATCCTAAACGAAAATTTTAATTAACTTGTTGAAATAATTCAATCACATTTATCCTCAAACTACATTTAAATCAATTTTTTCAAGTAACACTCTCACCTTTTTCATAGAACAAACATATTTTTTTTTCAGGAATCCACTCTCCAGAAACCTGAAACAAATCTTGAAAAAACTTGTTTAAGGCATCCATTCTCCCTAATCCTAAAAGAAAATTTTAATTAACTTCTTGAAATACAAAAATAAATCTTATCCTCAAACTACATTTAAATAAATTTTTGAAGTAACACTCTCACCTTCTTCATAAAACTAACATATATTTTTTTTCAGGTATCAGCTCTCCAGAAACCTGATACAAATCTTGAAAAAACTTGTTTAAGGCATCCATTCTCCCTAATCCTAAAAGAAAATTTAAATTAACTTCTTGAAATACTAAAAATAAATCTTATCCTCAAACTACTTTTAAATCAATTTTTGGAAGTAACACTCTCACCTTTTTCATAAAACTAACATAGTTTTTTTTCAGGAATCCGCTCTCCAGAAACCTGAAACAAATCTTGAAAAAACTTGTTTAAGGCATCCATTCTCCCTAATCCTAAAAGAAAATTTTAATTAACTTCTTGAAATACTAAAATAAATCTTATCCTCAAACTACATTTAAATAAATTTTTTGAAGTAACACTCTCACCTTTTTCATAAAACTAACATATATTTTTTTTCAGGAATCCACTCTCCAGAAACCTAAAACTAATCTTAAAAAACTTCTTTCAGGCACCCAATCTTCCTAATCCTAAACGAAAATTTTAATTAACTTGTTGAAATTATTCAATCACATTTATCCTCAAACTACTTTTAAATCAATTTTTTCAAGTAACACTCTCACCTTTTTCATAGAACAAACATATTTTTTTTTCAGGAATCCACTCTCCAGAAACCTGAAACAAATCTTGAAAAAACTTGTTTAAGGCATCCATTCTCCCTAATCCTAAAAGAAAATGTTAATTAACTGCTTGAAATACTAAAAAAAATCTTATCCTCAAACTACATTTAAATCAATTTTTTGAAGTAACACTCTCACCTTTTTCATAAAACTAACATATATTTTTTTTCAGGAATCCACTCTCCACAAACCTAAAACTAATCTTAAAAAACTTATTTCAAGCATTCCAATCTTCCTAATACTAAACGAAAATTTTAATTAACTTGTTGAAATATTTCAATCACATTTATCCTCAAACTACATTTAAATCAATTTTTTGAAGTAACACTCTCACCTTTTTCATAGAACAAACATATTTTTTTTTCAGGAATCCTCTCTCCAGAAACCTGAAACAAATCTTGAAAAAGCTTGTTAAAGGCATCCATTCTCCCTAATCCTAAAAGAACATTTTAATTAACTTTTTGAAATACTAAAAAAAATCTTATCCTCAAACTACATTTAAATCAATTTTTTGAAGTAACACTCTCACCTTTTTCATAAAACTAACATATATTTTTTTCAGGAATCCACTCTCCAGAAACCTAAAACTAATCTTAAAAAACTTATTTCAAGCATTCCAATCTTCCTAATCCTAAACGAAAATTTTAATTAACTTGTTGAAATAATTCAATCACATTTATCCTGAAACTACGTTTAAATCAATTTTTTGAAGTAACACTCTCACCTTTTTCTTAGAACAAACATATTTTTTTTTCAGGAATCCACTCTCCATAAACTTGAAACAAATCTTGAAAAAACTTGTTTAAGGCATCCATTCTCCCTAATCCTAAAAGAAAATTTTAATTAACTTCTTGAAATACTAAAATAAATCTTATCCTCAAACTACATTTAAATCAATTTTTTGAAGTAACACTCTCACCTTTTTCATAAAACTAAGATATATTTTTTTTCAGGAATCCACTCTCCAGAAACCTAAAACTAATCTTAAAAAACTTCTTTCAGGCATCCAATCTTCCTAATCCTAAACGAAAATTTTAATTAACTTGTTGAAATAATTCAATCACATTTATCCTCAAACTACTTTTAAATCAATTTTTTCAAGTAACACTCTCACCTTTTTCATAGAACAAACATATTTTTTTTTCAGGAATCCACTCTCCAGAAACCTGAAACAAATCTTGAAAAAACTTGTTTAAGGCATCCATTCTCCCTAATCCTAATAGAAAATTTTAATTAACTTCTTGAAATACTAAAATAAATCTTATCCTCAAACTACATTTAAATCAATTTTTTGAAGTAACACTCACCTTTTTCATAAAACTAACATATATTTTTTTTCAGGAATCCGCTCTCCAGAAACCTGAAACAAATCTTGAAAAAACTTGTTTAAGGCATCCATTCTCCCTAATCCTAAACGAAAATTTTAATTAACTTGTTGAAATAATTCAATCACATTTATCCTCAAACTACTTTTAAATCAATTTTTTGAAGTAACACTCTCACCTTTTTCATAGAACAAACGTATTTTTTTTTCAGGAATCCACTCTCCATAAACCTGAAACTAATCTTGAAAAAACTTGTGTAAGGCATCCATTCTCCCTAATCCTAAAAGAAAATGTTAATTAACTTGTTGAAATAATGCAATCAACCTTATTCTCAAACTACATTTAAATCAATTTTTTGAAGTAACACACTCACCTTTTTCATAAAATGAACATATTTTGTTTTCACGAATCCACTCTCCAGAAACCTAAAACAAATCTTGAAAAAACTTGTTTAAGGCATCCATTCTCCCTAATCCTAAAAGAAAATTTTAATTAACTTCTTGAAATACTAAAAAAATCTAATCCTCAAACTACATTTAAATCAATTTTTTGAAGTAACACTCTCACCTTTTTCATAGGACAAACATATTTTTTTTTCAGGAATCCACTCTCCAGAAACCTGAAACAAATCTTGAAAAAACTTGTTTAAGGCATCCATTCTCCCTAATCCTAAAAGAAAATTTTAATTAACTTCTTGAAATACTAAAAAAAATCTTATCCTCAAACTACATTTAAATCAATTTTTTGAAGTAACACTCTCACCTTTTTCATAAAACTAACATATATTTTTTTTCAGGAATCCACTCTCCAGAAACCTAAAACTAATCTTAAAAAACTTCTTTCAGGCATCCAATCTTCCTAATCCTAAACGAAAATTTTAATTAACTTGTTGAAATAATTCAATCACATTTATCCTCAAACTACTTTTAAATCAATTTTTTCAAGTAACACTCTCACCTTTTTCATAGAACAAACATTTTTTTTTTTCAGGAATCCTCTCTCCAGAAACCTGAAACAAATCTTGAAAAAACTTGTTTAAGGCATCCATTCTCCCTAATCCTAAAAGAAAATTTTAAATAACTTCTTGAAATACTAAAATAAATCTTATCCTCAAACTACATTTAAATCAATTTTTTGAAGTAACACTCTCACCTTTTTCATAAAACTAACATATATTTTTTTTCAGGAATCCACTCTCCAGAAACCTAAAACTAATCTTAAAAAACTTCTTTCAGGCATCCAATCTTCCTAATCCTAAACGAAAATTTTAATTAACTTGTTGAAATAATTCAATCACATTTATCCTCAAACTACTTTTAAATAAATTTTTTCAAGTAACACTCTCACCTTTTTCATAGAACAAACATATTTTTTTTTCAGGAATCCACTCTCCAGAAACCTGAAACAAATCTTGAAAAAACCTGTTTAAGGCATCCATTCTCCCTAATCCTAATAGAACATTTTAATTAACTTCTTGAAATACTAAAATAAATCTTATCCTCAAACTACATTTAAATCAATTTTTTGAAGTAACACTCTCACCTTTTTCATAAAACTAAGATATATTTTTTTCCAGGAATCCACTCTCCAGAAACCTAAAACTAATCTTAAAAAGCTTCTTTCAGGCATCCAATCTTCCTAATCCTAAACGAAAATTTTAATTAACTTGTTGAAATAATTCAATCACATTTATCCTCAAACTACATTTAAATCAATTTTTTCAAGTAACACTCTCACCTTTTTCATAGAACAAACATATTTTTTTTTCAGGAATCCACTCTCCAGAAACCTGAAACAAATCTTGAAAAAACTTGTTTAAGGCATCCATTCTCCCTAATCCTAAAAGAAAATTTTAATTAACTTCTTGAAATACAAAAATAAATCTTATCCTCAAACTACATTTAAATAAATTTTTGAAGTAACACTCTCACCTTCTTCATAAAACTAACATATATTTTTTTTCAGGTATCAGCTCTCCAGAAACCTGATACAAATCTTGAAAAAACTTGTTTAAGGCATCCATTCTCCATAATCCTAAAAGAAAATTTAAATTAACTTCTTGAAATACTAAAAATAAATCTTATCCTCAAACTACTTTTAAATCAATTTTTGGAAGTAACACTCTCACCTTTTTCATAAAACTAACATAGTTTTTTTTCAGGAATCCGCTCTCCAGAAACCTGAAACAAATCTTGAAAAAACTTGTTTAAGGCATCCATTCTCCCTAATCCTAAAAGAAAATTTTAATTAACTTCTTGAAATACTAAAATAAATCTTATCCTCAAACTACATTTAAATAAATTTTTTGAAGTAACACTCTCACCTTTTTCATAAAACTAACATATATTTTTTTTCAGGAATCCACTCTCCAGAAACCTAAAACTAATCTTAAAAAACTTCTTTCAGGCACCCAATCTTCCTAATCCTAAACGAAAATTTTAATTAACTTGTTGAAATTATTCAATCACATTTATCCTCAAACTACTTTTAAATCAATTTTTTCAAGTAACACTCTCACCTTTTTCATAGAACAAACATATTTTTTTTTCAGGAATCCACTCTCCAGAAACCTGAAACAAATCTTGAAAAAACTTGTTTAAGGCATCCATTCTCCCTAATCCTAAAAGAAAATGTTAATTAACTGCTTGAAATACTAAAAAAAATCTTATCCTCAAACTACATTTAAATCAATTTTTTGAAGTAACACTCTCACCTTTTTCATAAAACTAACATATATTTTTTTTCAGGAATCCACTCTCCACAAACCTAAAACTAATCTTAAAAAACTTATTTCAAGCATTCCAATCTTCCTAATACTAAACGAAAATTTTAATTAACTTGTTGAAATATTTCAATCACATTTATCCTCAAACTACATTTAAATCAATTTTTTGAAGTAACACTCTCACCTTTTTCATAGAACAAACATATTTTTTTTTCAGGAATCCTCTCTCCAGAAACCTGAAACAAATCTTGAAAAAGCTTGTTAAAGGCATCCATTCTCCCTAATCCTAAAAGAACATTTTAATTAACTTTTTGAAATACTAAAAAAAATCTTATCCTCAAACTACATTTAAATCAATTTTTTGAAGTAACACTCTCACCTTTTTCATAAAACTAACATATATTTTTTTCAGGAATCCACTCTCCAGAAACCTAAAACTAATCTTAAAAAACTTATTTCAAGCATTCCAATCTTCCTAATCCTAAACGAAAATTTTAATTAACTTGTTGAAATAATTCAATCACATTTATCCTCAAACTACGTTTAAATCAATTTTTTGAAGTAACACTCTCACCTTTTTCTTAGAACAAACATATTTTTTTTTCAGGAATCCACTCTCCATAAACTTGAAACAAATCTTGAAAAAACTTGTTTAAGGCATCCATTCTCCCTAATCCTAAAAGAAAATTTTAATTAACTTCTTGAAATACTAAAATAAATCTTATCCTCAAACTACATTTAAATCAATTTTTTGAAGTAACACTCTCACCTTTTTCATAAAACTAAGATATATTTTTTTTCAGGAATCCACTCTCCAGAAACCTAAAACTAATCTTAAAAAACTTCTTTCAGGCATCCAATCTTCCTAATCCTAAACGAAAATTTTAATTAACTTGTTGAAATAATTCAATCACATTTATCCTCAAACTACTTTTAAATCAATTTTTTCAAGTAACACTCTCACCTTTTTCATAGAACAAACATATTTTTTTTTCAGGAATCCACTCTCCAGAAACCTGAAACAAATCTTGAAAAAACTTGTTTAAGGCATCCATTCTCCCTAATCCTAATAGAAAATTTTAATTAACTTCTTGAAATACTAAAATAAATCTTATCCTCAAACTACATTTAAATCAATTTTTTGAAGTAACACTCACCTTTTTCATAAAACTAACATATATTTTTTTTCAGGAATCCGCTCTCCAGAAACCTGAAACAAATCTTGAAAAAACTTGTTTAAGGCATCCATTCTCCCTAATCCTAAACGAAAATTTTAATTAACTTGTTGAAATAATTCAATCACATTTATCCTCAAACTACTTTTAAATCAATTTTTTGAAGTAACACTCTCACCTTTTTCATAGAACAAACGTATTTTTTTTTCAGGAATCCACTCTCCATAAACCTGAAACTAATCTTGAAAAAACTTGTGTAAGGCATCCATTCTCCCTAATCCTAAAAGAAAATGTTAATTAACTTGTTGAAATAATGCAATCAACCTTATTCTCAAACTACATTTAAATCAATTTTTTGAAGTAACACACTCACCTTTTTCATAAAATGAACATATTTTGTTTTCACGAATCCACTCTCCAGAAACCTAAAACAAATCTTGAAAAAACTTGTTTAAGGCATCCATTCTCCCTAATCCTAAAAGAAAATTTTAATTAACTTCTTGAAATACTAAAAAAATCTAATCCTCAAACTACATTTAAATCAATTTTTTGAAGTAACACTCTCACCTTTTTCATAGGACAAACATATTTTTTTTTCAGGAATCCACTCTCCAGAAACCTGAAACAAATCTTGAAAAAACTTGTTTAAGGCATCCATTCTCCCTAATCCTAAAAGAAAATTTTAATTAACTTCTTGAAATACTAAAAAAAATCTTATCCTCAAACTACATTTAAATCAATTTTTTGAAGTAACACTCTCACCTTTTTCATAAAACTAACATATATTTTTTTTCAGGAATCCACTCTCCAGAAACCTAAAACTAATCTTAAAAAACTTCTTTCAGGCATCCAATCTTCCTAATCCTAAACGAAAATTTTAATTAACTTGTTGAAATAATTCAATCACATTTATCCTCAAACTACTTTTAAATCAATTTTTTCAAGTAACACTCTCACCTTTTTCATAGAACAAACATTTTTTTTTTTCAGGAATCCTCTCTCCAGAAACCTGAAACAAATCTTGAAAAAACTTGTTTAAGGCATCCATTCTCCCTAATCCTAAAAGAAAATTTTAAATAACTTCTTGAAATACTAAAATAAATCTTATCCTCAAACTACATTTAAATCAATTTTTTGAAGTAACACTCTCACCTTTTTCATAAAACTAACATATATTTTTTTTCAGGAATCCACTCTCCAGAAACCTAAAACTAATCTTAAAAAACTTCTTTCAGGCATCCAATCTTCCTAATCCTAAACGAAAATTTTAATTAACTTGTTGAAATAATTCAATCACATTTATCCTCAAACTACTTTTAAATCAATTTTTTTCAAGTAACACTCCCACCTTTTTCATAGAACAAACATATTTTTTTTTCAGGAATCCACTCTCCAGAAACCTGAAACAAATCTTGAAAAAACGTGTTTAAGGCATCCATTCTCCCTAATCCTAAAAGAAAATTTTAATTAACTTCTTGAAATACTAAAATAAATCTTATCCTCAAACTACATTTAAATCAATTTTTTGAAGTAACACTCTCACCTTTTTCATAAAACTAACATATATTTTTTTCAGGAATCCACTCTCCAGAAACCTAAAACTAATCTTAAAAAACTTATTTCAAGCATTCCAATCTTCCTAATCCTAAATGAAACTTTTAATTAACTTGTTGAAATAATTCAATCACATTTATCCTCAAACTACGTTTAAATCAATTTTTTGAAGTAACACTCTCACCTTTTTCATAGAACAAACATATTTTTTTTTCAGGAATCCACTCTCCAGAAACCTGAAACAAATCTTGAAAAAACTTGTTTCAGGCATCCATTCTCCCTAATCCTAAAAGAAAATTTTAATTAACTTCTTGAAATACTAAAAAAAATCTTATCCTCAAACTACATTTAAATCAATTTTTTGAAGGAACACTCTCACCTTTTTCATAAAACTAAGATATATTTTTTTTCAGGAATCCACTCTCCAGAAACCTAAAACTAATCTTAAAAAACTTCTTTCAGGCATCCAATCTTCCTAATACTAAACGAAAATTTTAATTAACTTGTTGAAATATTTCAATCACATTTATCTTCAAACTACTTTTAAATCAATTTTTTCAAGTAACACTCTCACCTTTTTCATAGAACAAACATATTTTTTTTTCAGGAATCCACTCTCCAGAAACCTGAAACAAATCTTGAAAAAACTTGTTTAAGGCATCCATTCTCCCTAATCCTAAAAGAAAATTTTAATTTACTTCTTGAAATACTAAAATAAATCTTATCCTCAAACTACATTTAAATCAATTTTTTGAAGTAACACTCTCACCTTTTTCATAAAACTAACATATATTTTTTTTCAGGAATCCGCTCTCCAGAAACCTGAAACAAATCTTGAAAAAACTTGTTTAAGGCATCCAGTCTCCCTAATCCTAAAAGAAAATTTGAATTAACTTCTTGAAATACTAAAATAAATCTTATCCTCAAACTACATTTAAATCAATTTTTTGAAGTAACACTCTCACCTTTTTCATAAAACTAACATATATTTTTTTTCAGGAATCCACTCTCCAGAAACCTAAAACTAATCTTAAAAAACTTCTTTCAGGCATCCAATCTTCCTAATCCTAAACGAAAATTTTAATTAACTTGTTGAAATAATTCAATCACATTTATCCTCAAACTACTTTTAAATCAATTTTTTCAAGTAACACTCTCACCTTTTTCATAGAACAAACATATTTTTTTTTCAGGAATCCACTCTCCAGAAACCTGAAACAAATCTTGAAAAAACTTGTTTAAGGCATCCATTCTCCCTAATCCTAAAAGAAAATTTTAATTAACTTCTTGAAATACTAAAAAAAATCTTATCCTCAAACTACAGTTAAATCAATTTTTTGAAGTAACACTCTCACCTTTTTCATAAAACTAAGATATATTTTTTTTCAGGAATCCACTCTCCAGAAACCTAAAACTAATCTTAAAAAACTTCTTTCAGGCATCCAATCTTCCTAATCCTAAACGAAAATTTTAATTAACTTGTTGAAATAATTCAATCACATTTATCCTCAAACTACTTATAAATCAATTTTTTGAAGTAACACTCTCACCTTTTTCATAAAACTAACATATATTTTTTTTCAGGAATCCGCTCTCCAGAAACCTGAAACAAATCTTGAAAAAACTTGTTTAAGGCATCCATTCTCCCTAATCCTAAAAGAAAATTTGAATTAACTTCTTGAAATACTAAAATAAATCTTATCCTCAAACTACATTTAAATCAATTTTTTGAAGTAACACTCTCACCTTTTTCATAAAACTAAGATATATTTTTTTTCAGGAATCCACTCTCCAGAAACCTAAAACTAATCTTAAAAAACTTCTTTCAGGCATCCAATCTTCCTAATCCTAAACGAAAATTTTAATTAACTTGTTGAAATAATTCAATCACATTTATCCTCAAACTACTTTTAAATCAATTTTTTCAAGTAACACTCTCACCTTTTTCATAGAACAAACATATTTTTTTTTCAGGAATCCACTCTCCAGAAACCTGAAACAAATCTTGAAAAAACCTGTTTAAGGCATCCATTCTCCCTAATCCTAATAGAACATTTTAATTAACTTCTTGAAATACTAAAATAAATCTTATCCTCAAACTACATTTAAATCAATTTTTTGAAGTAACACTCTCACCTTTTTCATAAAACTAAGATATATTTTTTTCCAGGAATCCACTCTCCAGAAACCTAAAACTAATCTTAAAAAGCTTCTTTCAGGCATCCAATCTTCCTAATCCTAATCGAAAATTTTAATTAACTTGTTGAAATAATTCAATCACATTTATCCTCAAACTACATTTAAATCAATTTTTTCAAGTAACACTCTCACCTTTTTCATAGAACAAACATATTTTTTTTTCAGGAATCCACTCTCCAGAAACCTGAAACAAATCTTGAAAAAACTTGTTTAAGGCATCCATTCTCCCTAATCCTAAAAGAAAATTTTAATTAACTTCTTGAAATACAAAAATAAATCTTATCCTCAAACTACATTTAAATAAATTTTTGAAGTAACACTCTCACCTTCTTCATAAAACTAACATATATTTTTTTTCAGGAATCAGCTCTCCAGAAACCTGAAACAAATCTTGAAAAAACTTGTTTAAGGCATCCATTCTCCCTAATCCTAAAAGAAAATTTTAATTAACTTCTTGAAATACTAAAAATAAATCTTATCCTCAAACTACTTTTAAATCAATTTTTTGAAGTAACACTCTCACCTTTTTCATAAAACTAACATAGTTTTTTTTCAGGAATCCGCTCTCCAGAAACCTGAAACAAATCTTGAAAAAACTTGTTTAAGGCATCCATTCTCCCTAATCCTAAAAGAAAATTTTAATTAACTTCTTGAAATACTAAAATAAATCTTATCCTCAAACTACATTTAAATAAATTTTTTGAAGTAACACTCTCACCTTTTTCATAAAACTAACATATATTTTTTTTCAGGAATCCACTCTCCAGAAACCTAAAACTAATCTTAAAAAACTTCTTTCAGGCACCCAATCTTCCTAATCCTAAACGAAAATTTTAATTAACTTGTTGAAATTATTCAATCACATTTATCCTCAAACTACTTTTAAATCAATTTTTTCAAGTAACACTCTCACCTTTTTCATAGAACAAACATATTTTTTTTTCAGGAATCCACTCTCCAGAAACCTGAAACAAATCTTGAAAAAACTTGTTTAAGGCATCCATTCTCCCTAATCCTAAAAGAAAATGTTAATTAACTGCTTGAAATACTAAAAAAAATCTTATCCTCAAACTACATTTAAATCAATTTTTTGAAGTAACACTCTCACCTTTTTCATAAAACTAACATATATTTTTTTTCAGGAATCCACTCTCCACAAACCTAAAACTAATCTTAAAAAACTTATTTCAAGCATTCCAATCTTCCTAATACTAAACGAAAATTTTAATTAACTTGTTGAAATATTTCAATCACATTTATCCTCAAACTACATTTAAATCAATTTTTTGAAGTAACACTCTCACCTTTTTCATAGAACAAACATATTTTTTTTTCAGGAATCCTCTCTCCAGAAACCTGAAACAAATCTTGAAAAAGCTTGTTAAAGGCATCCATTCTCCCTAATCCTAAAAGAACATTTTAATTAACTTTTTGAAATACTAAAAAAAATCTTATCCTCAAACTACATTTAAATCAATTTTTTGAAGTAACACTCTCACCTTTTTCATAAAACTAACATATATTTTTTTCAGGAATCCACTCTCCAGAAACCTAAAACTAATCTTAAAAAACTTATTTCAAGCATTCCAATCTTCCTAATCCTAAACGAAAATTTTAATTAACTTGTTGAAATAATTCAATCACATTTATCCTCAAACTACGTTTAAATCAATTTTTTGAAGTAACACTCTCACCTTTTTCATAAAACTAAGATATATTTTTTTTCAGGAATCCACTCTCCAGAAACCTAAAACTAATCTTAAAAAACTTCTTTCAGGCATCCAATCTTCCTAATCCTAAACGAAAATTTTAATTAACTTGTTGAAATAATTCAATCACATTTATCCTCAAACTACTTTTAAATCAATTTTTTCAAGTAACACTCTCACCTTTTTCATAGAACAAACATATTTTTTTTTCAGGAATCCACTCTCCAGAAACCTGAAACAAATCTTGAAAAAACTTGTTTAAGGCATCCATTCTCCCTAATCCTAATAGAAAATTTTAATTAACTTCTTGAAATACTAAAATAAATCTTATCCTCAAACTACATTTAAATCAATTTTTTGAAGTAACACTCACCTTTTTCATAAAACTAACATATATTTTTTTTCAGGAATCCGCTCTCCAGAAACCTGAAACAAATCTTGAAAAAACTTGTTTAAGGCATCCATTCTCCCTAATCCTAAACGAAAATTTTAATTAACTTGTTGAAATAATTCAATCACATTTATCCTCAAACTACTTTTAAATCAATTTTTTGAAGTAACACTCTCACCTTTTTCATAAAACAAACGTATTTTTTTTTCAGGAATCCACTCTCCATAAACCTGAAACTAATCTTGAAAAAACTTGTGTAAGGCATCCATTCTCCCTAATCCTAAAAGAAAATGTTAATTAACTTGTTGAAATAATGCAATCAACCTTATTCTCAAACTACATTTAAATCAATTTTTTGAAGTAACACACTCACCTTTTTCATAAAATGAACATATTTTGTTTTCACGAATCCACTCTCCAGAAACCTAAAACAAATCTTGAAAAAACTTGTTTAAGGCATCCATTCTCCCTAATCCTAAAAGAAAATTTTAATTAACTTCTTGAAATACTAAAAAAATCTAATCCTCAAACTACATTTAAATCAATTTTTTGAAGTAACACTCTCACCTTTTTCATAGAACAAACATATTTTTTTTTCAGGAATCCACTCTCCAGAAACCTGAAACAAATCTTGAAAAAACTTGTTTAAGGCATCCATTCTCCCTAATCCTAAAAGAAAATTTTAATTAACTTCTTGAAATACTAAAAAAAATCTTATCCTCAAACTACATTTAAATCAATTTTTTGAAGTAACACTCTCACCTTTTTCATAAAACTAACATATATTTTTTTTCAGGAATCCACTCTCCAGAAACCTAAAACTAATCTTAAAAAACTTCTTTCAGGCATCCAATCTTCCTAATCCTAAACGAAAATTTTAATTAACTTGTTGAAATAATTCAATCACATTTATCCTCAAACTACTTTTAAATCAATTTTTTGAAGTAACACTCTCACCTTTTTCATAAAACTAACATATATTTTTTTTCAGGAATCCGCTCTCCAGAAACCTGAAACAAATCTTGAAAAAACTTGTTTAAGGCATCCATTCTCCCTAATCCTAAAAGAAAATTTGAATTAACTTCTTGAAATACTAAAATAAATCTTATCCTCAAACTACATTTAAATCAATTTTTTGAAGTAACACTCTCACCTTTTTCATAAAACTAAGATATATTTTTTTTCAGGAATCCACTCTCCAGAAACCTAAAACTAATCTTAAAAAACTTCTTTCAGGCATCCAATCTTCCTAATCCTAAACGAAAATTTTAATTAACTTGTTGAAATAATTCAATCACATTTATCCTCAAACTACTTTTAAATCAATTTTTTCAAGTAACACTCTCACCTTTTTCATAGAACAAACATTTTTTTTTTTCAGGAATCCTCTCTCCAGAAACCTGAAACAAATCTTGAAAAAACTTGTTTAAGGCATCCATTCTCCCTAATCCTAAAAGAAAATTTTAATTAACTTCTTGAAATACTAAAAAAATCTAATCCTCACACTACATTTAAATCAATTTTTTGAAGTAACACTCTCACCTTTTTCATAGGACAAACATATTTTTTTTTCAGGAATCCACTCTCCAGAAACCTGAAACAAATCTTGAAAAAACTTGTTTAAGGCATCCATTCTCCCTAATCCTAAAAGAAAATTTTAATTAACTTCTTGAAATACTAAAAAAAATCTTATCCTCAAACTACATTTAAATCAATTTTTTGAAGTAACACTCTCACCTTTTTCATAAAACTAACATATATTTTTTTTCAGGAATCCACTCTCCAGAAACCTAAAACTAATCTTAAAAAACTTCTTTCAGGCATCCAATCTTCCTAATCCTAAACGAAAATTTTAATTAACTTGTTGAAATAATTCAATCACATTTATCCTCAAACTACTTTTAAATCAATTTTTTCAAGTAACACTCTCACCTTTTTCATAGAACAAACATTTTTTTTTTTCAGGAATCCTCTCTCCAGAAACCTGAAACAAATCTTGAAAAAACTTGTTTAAGGCATCCATTCTCCCTAATCCTAAAAGAAAATTTTAAATAACTTCTTGAAATACTAAAATAAATCTTATCCTCAAACTACATTTAAATCAATTTTTTGAAGTAACACTCTCACCTTTTTCATAAAACTAACATATATTTTTTTTCAGGAATCCACTCTCCAGAAACCTAAAACTAATCTTAAAAAACTTCTTTCAGGCATCCAATCTTCCTAATCCTAAACGAAAATTTTAATTAACTTGTTGAAATAATTCAATCACATTTATCCTCAAACTACTTTTAAATAAATTTTTTCAAGTAACACTCTCACCTTTTTCATAGAACAAACATATTTTTTTTTCAGGAATCCACTCTCCAGAAACCTGAAACAAATCTTGAAAAAACCTGTTTAAGGCATCCATTCTCCCTAATCCTAATAGAACATTTTAATTAACTTCTTGAAATACTAAAATAAATCTTATCCTCAAACTACATTTAAATCAATTTTTTGAAGTAACACTCTCACCTTTTTCATAAAACTAAGATATATTTTTTTCCAGGAATCCACTCTCCAGAAACCTAAAACTAATCTTAAAAAGCTTCTTTCAGGCATCCAATCTTCCTAATCCTAAACGAAAATTTTAATTAACTTGTTGAAATAATTCAATCACATTTATCCTCAAACTACATTTAAATCAATTTTTTCAAGTAACACTCTCACCTTTTTCATAGAACAAACATATTTTTTTTTCAGGAATCCACTCTCCAGAAACCTGAAACAAATCTTGAAAAAACTTGTTTAAGGCATCCATTCTCCCTAATCCTAAAAGAAAATTTTAATTAACTTCTTGAAATACAAAAATAAATCTTATCCTCAAACTACATTTAAATAAATTTTTGAAGTAACACTCTCACCTTCTTCATAAAACTAACATATATATTTTTTCAGGTATCAGCTCTCCAGAAACCTGATACAAATCTTGAAAAAACTTGTTTAAGGCATCCATTCTCCCTAATCCTAAAAGAAAATTTAAATTAACTTCTTGAAATACTAAAAATAAATCTTATCCTCAAACTACTTTTAAATCAATTTTTGGAAGTAACACTCTCACCTTTTTCATAAAACTAACATAGTTTTTTTTCAGGAATCCGCTCTCCAGAAACCTGAAACAAATCTTGAAAAAACTTGTTTAAGGCATCCATTCTCCCTAATCCTAAAAGAAAATTTTAATTAACTTCTTGAAATACTAAAATAAATCTTATCCTCAAACTACATTTAAATAAATTTTTTGAAGTAACACTCTCACCTTTTTCATAAAACTAACATATATTTTTTTTCAGGAATCCACTCTCCAGAAACCTAAAACTAATCTTAAAAAACTTCTTTCAGGCACCCAATCTTCCTAATCCTAAACGAAAATTTTAATTAACTTGTTGAAATTATTCAATCACATTTATCCTCAAACTACTTTTAAATCAATTTTTTCAAGTAACACTCTCACCTTTTTCATAGAACAAACATATTTTTTTTTCAGGAATCCACTCTCCAGAAACCTGAAACAAATCTTGAAAAAACTTGTTTAAGGCATCCATTCTCCCTAATCCTAAAAGAAAATGTTAATTAACTGCTTGAAATACTAAAAAAAATCTTATCCTCAAACTACATTTAAATCAATTTTTTGAAGTAACACTCTCACCTTTTTCATAAAACTAACATATATTTTTTTTCAGGAATCCACTCTCCACAAACCTAAAACTAATCTTAAAAAACTTATTTCAAGCATTCCAATCTTCCTAATACTAAACGAAAATTTTAATTAACTTGTTGAAATATTTCAATCACATTTATCCTCAAACTACATTTAAATCAATTTTTTGAAGTAACACTCTCACCTTTTTCATAGAACAAACATATTTTTTTTTCAGGAATCCTCTCTCCAGAAACCTGAAACAAATCTTGAAAAAGCTTGTTAAAGGCATCCATTCTCCCTAATCCTAAAAGAACATTTTAATTAACTTTTTGAAATACTAAAAAAAATCTTATCCTCAAACTACATTTAAATCAATTTTTTGAAGTAACACTCTCACCTTTTTCATAAAACTAACATATATTTTTTTCAGGAATCCACTCTCCAGAAACCTAAAACTAATCTTAAAAAACTTATTTCAAGCATTCCAATCTTCCTAATCCTAAACGAAAATTTTAATTAACTTGTTGAAATAATTCAATCACATTTATCCTCAAACTACGTTTAAATCAATTTTTTGAAGTAACACTCTCACCTTTTTCTTAGAACAAACATATTTTTTTTTCAGGAATCCACTCTCCATAAACTTGAAACAAATCTTGAAAAAACTTGTTTAAGGCATCCATTCTCCCTAATCCTAAAAGAAAATTTTAATTAACTTCTTGAAATACTAAAATAAATCTTATCCTCAAACTACATTTAAATCAATTTTTTGAAGTAACACTCTCACCTTTTTCATAAAACTAAGATATATTTTTTTTCAGGAATCCACTCTCCAGAAACCTAAAACTAATCTTAAAAAACTTCTTTCAGGCATCCAATCTTCCTAATCCTAAACGAAAATTTTAATTAACTTGTTGAAATAATTCAATCACATTTATCCTCAAACTACTTTTAAATCAATTTTTTCAAGTAACACTCTCACCTTTTTCATAGAACAAACATATTTTTTTTTCAGGAATCCACTCTCCAGAAACCTGAAACAAATCTTGAAAAAACTTGTTTAAGGCATCCATTCTCCCTAATCCTAATAGAAAATTTTAATTAACTTCTTGAAATACTAAAATAAATCTTATCCTCAAACTACATTTAAATCAATTTTTTGAAGTAACACTCACCTTTTTCATAAAACTAACATATATTTTTTTTCAGGAATCCGCTCTCCAGAAACCTGAAACAAATCTTGAAAAAACTTGTTTAAGGCATCCATTCTCCCTAATCCTAAACGAAAATTTTAATTAACTTGTTGAAATAATTCAATCACATTTATCCTCAAACTACTTTTAAATCAATTTTTTGAAGTAACACTCTCACCTTTTTCATAGAACAAACGTATTTTTTTTTCAGGAATCCACTCTCCATAAACCTGAAACTAATCTTGAAAAAACTTGTGTAAGGCATCCATTCTCCCTAATCCTAAAAGAAAATGTTAATTAACTTGTTGAAATAATGCAATCAACCTTATTCTCAAACTACATTTAAATCAATTTTTTGAAGTAACACACTCACCTTTTTCATAAAATGAACATATTTTGTTTTCACGAATCCACTCTCCAGAAACCTAAAACAAATCTTGAAAAAACTTGTTTAAGGCATCCATTCTCCCTAATCCTAAAAGAAAATTTTAATTAACTTCTTGAAATACTAAAAAAATCTAATCCTCAAACTACATTTAAATCAATTTTTTGAAGTAACACTCTCACCTTTTTCATAGGACAAACATATTTTTTTTTCAGGAATCCACTCTCCAGAAACCTGAAACAAATCTTGAAAAAACTTGTTTAAGGCATCCATTCTCCCTAATCCTAAAAGAAAATTTTAATTAACTTCTTGAAATACTAAAAAAAATCTTATCCTCAAACTACATTTAAATCAATTTTTTGAAGTAACACTCTCACCTTTTTCATAAAACTAACATATATTTTTTTTCAGGAATCCACTCTCCAGAAACCTAAAACTAATCTTAAAAAACTTCTTTCAGGCATCCAATCTTCCTAATCCTAAACGAAAATTTTAATTAACTTGTTGAAATAATTCAATCACATTTATCCTCAAACTACTTTTAAATCAATTTTTTCAAGTAACACTCTCACCTTTTTCATAGAACAAACATTTTTTTTTTTCAGGAATCCTCTCTCCAGAAACCTGAAACAAATCTTGAAAAAACTTGTTTAAGGCATCCATTCTCCCTAATCCTAAAAGAAAATTTTAAATAACTTCTTGAAATACTAAAATAAATCTTATCCTCAAACTACATTTAAATCAATTTTTTGAAGTAACACTCTCACCTTTTTCATAAAACTAACATATATTTTTTTTCAGGAATCCACTCTCCAGAAACCTAAAACTAATCTTAAAAAACTTCTTTCAGGCATCCAATCTTCCTAATCCTAAACGAAAATTTTAATTAACTTGTTGAAATAATTCAATCACATTTATCCTCAAACTACTTTTAAATCAATTTTTTTCAAGTAACACTCCCACCTTTTTCATAGAACAAACATATTTTTTTTTCAGGAATCCACTCTCCAGAAACCTGAAACAAATCTTGAAAAAACGTGTTTAAGGCATCCATTCTCCCTAATCCTAAAAGAAAATTTTAATTAACTTCTTGAAATACTAAAATAAATCTTATCCTCAAACTACATTTAAATCAATTTTTTGAAGTAACACTCTCACCTTTTTCATAAAACTAACATATATTTTTTTCAGGAATCCACTCTCCAGAAACCTAAAACTAATCTTAAAAAACTTATTTCAAGCATTCCAATCTTCCTAATCCTAAATGAAAATTTTAATTAACTTGTTGAAATAATTCAATCACATTTATCCTCAAACTACGTTTAAATCAATTTTTTGAAGTAACACTCTCACCTTTTTCATAGAACAAACATATTTTTTTTTCAGGAATCCACTCTCCAGAAACCTGAAACAAATCTTGAAAAAACTTGTTTCAGGCATCCATTCTCCCTAATCCTAAAAGAAAATTTTAATTAACTTCTTGAAATACTAAAAAAAATCTTATCCTCAAACTACATTTAAATCAATTTTTTGAAGGAACACTCTCACCTTTTTCATAAAACTAAGATATATTTTTTTTCAGGAATCCACTCTCCAGAAACCTAAAACTAATCTTAAAAAACTTCTTTCAGGCATCCAATCTTCCTAATACTAAACGAAAATTTTAATTAACTTGTTGAAATATTTCAATCACATTTATCTTCAAACTACTTTTAAATCAATTTTTTCAAGTAACACTCTCACCTTTTTCATAGAACAAACATATTTTTTTTTCAGGAATCCACTCTCCAGAAACCTGAAACAAATCTTGAAAAAACTTGTTTAAGGCATCCATTCTCCCTAATCCTAAAAGAAAATTTTAATTTACTTCTTGAAATACTAAAATAAATCTTATCCTCAAACTACATTTAAATCAATTTTTTGAAGTAACACTCTCACCTTTTTCATAAAACTAACATATATTTTTTTTCAGGAATCCGCTCTCCAGAAACCTGAAACAAATCTTGAAAAAACTTGTTTAAGGCATCCAGTCTCCCTAATCCTAAAAGAAAATTTGAATTAACTTCTTGAAATACTAAAATAAATCTTATCCTCAAACTACATTTAAATCAATTTTTTGAAGTAACACTCTCACCTTTTTCATAAAACTAACATATATTTTTTTTCAGGAATCCACTCTCCAGAAACCTAAAACTAATCTTAAAAAACTTCTTTCAGGCATCCAATCTTCCTAATCCTAAACGAAAATTTTAATTAACTTGTTGAAATAATTCAATCACATTTATCCTCAAACTACTTTTAAATCAATTTTTTCAAGTAACACTCTCACCTTTTTCATAGAACAAACATATTTTTTTTTCAGGAATCCACTCTCCAGAAACCTGAAACAAATCTTGAAAAAACTTGTTTAAGGCATCCATTCTCCCTAATCCTAAAAGAAAATTTTAATTAACTTCTTGAAATACTAAAAAAAATCTTATCCTCAAACTACAGTTAAATCAATTTTTTGAAGTAACACTCTCACCTTTTTCATAAAACTAAGATATATTTTTTTTCAGGAATCCACTCTCCAGAAACCTAAAACTAATCTTAAAAAACTTCTTTCAGGCATCCAATCTTCCTAATCCTAAACGAAAATTTTAATTAACTTGTTGAAATAATTCAATCACATTTATCCTCAAACTACTTATAAATCAATTTTTTGAAGTAACACTCTCACCTTTTTCATAAAACTAACATATATTTTTTTTCAGGAATCCGCTCTCCAGAAACCTGAAACAAATCTTGAAAAAACTTGTTTAAGGCATCCATTCTCCCTAATCCTAAAAGAAAATTTGAATTAACTTCTTGAAATACTAAAATAAATCTTATCCTCAAACTACATTTAAATCAATTTTTTGAAGTAACACTCTCACCTTTTTCATAAAACTAAGATATATTTTTTTTCAGGAATCCACTCTCCAGAAACCTAAAACTAATCTTAAAAAACTTCTTTCAGGCATCCAATCTTCCTAATCCTAAACGAAAATTTTAATTAACTTGTTGAAATAATTCAATCACATTTATCCTCAAACTACTTTTAAATCAATTTTTTCAAGTAACACTCTCACCTTTTTCATAGAACAAACATATTTTTTTTTCAGGAATCCACTCTCCAGAAACCTGAAACAAATCTTGAAAAAACCTGTTTAAGGCATCCATTCTCCCTAATCCTAATAGAACATTTTAATTAACTTCTTGAAATACTAAAATAAATCTTATCCTCAAACTACATTTAAATCAATTTTTTGAAGTAACACTCTCACCTTTTTCATAAAACTAAGATATATTTTTTTCCAGGAATCCACTCTCCAGAAACCTAAAACTAATCTTAAAAAGCTTCTTTCAGGCATCCAATCTTCCTAATCCTAATCGAAAATTTTAATTAACTTGTTGAAATAATTCAATCACATTTATCCTCAAACTACATTTAAATCAATTTTTTCAAGTAACACTCTCACCTTTTTCATAGAACAAACATATTTTTTTTTCAGGAATCCACTCTCCAGAAACCTGAAACAAATCTTGAAAAAACTTGTTTAAGGCATCCATTCTCCCTAATCCTAAAAGAAAATTTTAATTAACTTCTTGAAATACAAAAATAAATCTTATCCTCAAACTACATTTAAATAAATTTTTGAAGTAACACTCTCACCTTCTTCATAAAACTAACATATATTTTTTTTCAGGAATCAGCTCTCCAGAAACCTGAAACAAATCTTGAAAAAACTTGTTTAAGGCATCCATTCTCCCTAATCCTAAAAGAAAATTTTAATTAACTTCTTGAAATACTAAAAATAAATCTTATCCTCAAACTACTTTTAAATCAATTTTTTGAAGTAACACTCTCACCTTTTTCATAAAACTAACATAGTTTTTTTTCAGGAATCCGCTCTCCAGAAACCTGAAACAAATCTTGAAAAAACTTGTTTAACGCATCCATTCTCCCTAATCCTAAAAGAAAATTTTAATTAACTTCTTGAAATACTAAAATAAATCTTATCCTCAAACTACATTTAAATAAATTTTTTGAAGTAACACTCTCACCTTTTTCATAAAACTAACATATATTTTTTTTCAGGAATCCACTCTCCAGAAACCTAAAACTAATCTTAAAAAACTTCTTTCAGGCACCCAATCTTCCTAATCCTAAACGAAAATTTTAATTAACTTGTTGAAATTATTCAATCACATTTATCCTCAAACTACTTTTAAATCAATTTTTTCAAGTAACACTCTCACCTTTTTCATAGAACAAACATATTTTTTTTTCAGGAATCCACTCTCCAGAAACCTGAAACAAATCTTGAAAAAACTTGTTTAAGGCATCCATTCTCCCTAATCCTAAAAGAAAATGTTAATTAACTGCTTGAAATACTAAAAAAAATCTTATCCTCAAACTACATTTAAATCAATTTTTTGAAGTAACACTCTCACCTTTTTCATAAAACTAACATATATTTTTTTTCAGGAATCCACTCTCCACAAACCTAAAACTAATCTTAAAAAACTTATTTCAAGCATTCCAATCTTCCTAATACTAAACGAAAATTTTAATTAACTTGTTGAAATATTTCAATCACATTTATCCTCAAACTACATTTAAATCAATTTTTTGAAGTAACACTCTCACCTTTTTCATAGAACAAACATATTTTTTTTTCAGGAATCCTCTCTCCAGAAACCTGAAACAAATCTTGAAAAAGCTTGTTAAAGGCATCCATTCTCCCTAATCCTAAAAGAACATTTTAATTAACTTTTTGAAATACTAAAAAAAATCTTATCCTCAAACTACATTTAAATCAATTTTTTGAAGTAACACTCTCACCTTTTTCATAAAACTAACATATATTTTTTTCAGGAATCCACTCTCCAGAAACCTAAAACTAATCTTAAAAAACTTATTTCAAGCATTCCAATCTTCCTAATCCTAAACGAAAATTTTAATTAACTTGTTGAAATAATTCAATCACATTTATCCTCAAACTACGTTTAAATCAATTTTTTGAAGTAACACTCTCACCTTTTTCATAAAACTAAGATATATTTTTTTTCAGGAATCCACTCTCCAGAAACCTAAAACTAATCTTAAAAAACTTCTTTCAGGCATCCAATCTTCCTAATCCTAAACGAAAATTTTAATTAACTTGTTGAAATAATTCAATCACATTTATCCTCAAACTACTTTTAAATCAATTTTTTCAAGTAACACTCTCACCTTTTTCATAGAACAAACATATTTTTTTTTCAGGAATCCACTCTCCAGAAACCTGAAACAAATCTTGAAAAAACTTGTTTAAGGCATCCATTCTCCCTAATCCTAATAGAAAATTTTAATTAACTTCTTGAAATACTAAAATAAATCTTATCCTCAAACTACATTTAAATCAATTTTTTGAAGTAACACTCACCTTTTTCATAAAACTAACATATATTTTTTTTCAGGAATCCGCTCTCCAGAAACCTGAAACAAATCTTGAAAAAACTTGTTTAAGGCATCCATTCTCCCTAATCCTAAACGAAAATTTTAATTAACTTGTTGAAATAATTCAATCACATTTATCCTCAAACTACTTTTAAATCAATTTTTTGAAGTAACACTCTCACCTTTTTCATAAAACAAACGTATTTTTTTTCAGGAATCCACTCTCCATAAACCTGAAACTAATCTTGAAAAAACTTGTGTAAGGCATCCATTCTCCCTAATCCTAAAAGAAAATGTTAATTAACTTGTTGAAATAATGCAATCAACCTTATTCTCAAACTACATTTAAATCAATTTTTTGAAGTAACACACTCACCTTTTTCATAAAATGAACATATTTTGTTTTCACGAATCCACTCTCCAGAAACCTAAAACAAATCTTGAAAAAACTTGTTTAAGGCATCCATTCTCCCTAATCCTAAAAGAAAATTTTAATTAACTTCTTGAAATACTAAAAAAATCTAATCCTCAAACTACATTTAAATCAATTTTTTGAAGTAACACTCTCACCTTTTTCATAGAACAAACATATTTTTTTTTCAGGAATCCACTCTCCAGAAACCTGAAACAAATCTTGAAAAAACTTGTTTAAGGCATCCATTCTCCCTAATCCTAAAAGAAAATTTTAATTAACTTCTTGAAATACTAAAAAAAATCTTATCCTCAAACTACATTTAAATCAATTTTTTGAAGTAACACTCTCACCTTTTTCATAAAACTAACATATATTTTTTTTCAGGAATCCACTCTCCAGAAACCTAAAACTAATCTTAAAAAACTTCTTTCAGGCATCCAATCTTCCTAATCCTAAACGAAAATTTTAATTAACTTGTTGAAATAATTCAATCACATTTATCCTCAAACTACTTTTAAATCAATTTTTTGAAGTAACACTCTCACCTTTTTCATAAAACTAACATATATTTTTTTTCAGGAATCCGCTCTCCAGAAACCTGAAACAAATCTTGAAAAAACTTGTTTAAGGCATCCATTCTCCCTAATCCTAAAAGAAAATTTGAATTAACTTCTTGAAATACTAAAATAAATCTTATCCTCAAACTACATTTAAATCAATTTTTTGAAGTAACACTCTCACCTTTTTCATAAAACTAAGATATATTTTTTTTCAGGAATCCACTCTCCAGAAACCTAAAACTAATCTTAAAAAACTTCTTTCAGGCATCCAATCTTCCTAATCCTAAACGAAAATTTTAATTAACTTGTTGAAATAATTCAATCACATTTATCCTCAAACTACATTTAAATCAATTTTTTGAAGTAACACTCTCACCTTTTTCATAGAACAAACATATTTTTTTTTCAGGAATCCACTCTCCAGAAACCTGAAACAAATCTTGAAAAAACCTGTTTAAGGCATCCATTCTCCCTAATCCTAATAGAACATTTTAATTAACTTCTTGAAATACTAAAATAAATCTTATCCTCAAACTACATTTAAATCAATTTTTTGAAGTAACACTCTCACCTTTTTCATAAAACTAAGATATATTTTTTTCCAGGAATCCACTCTCCAGAAACCTAAAACTAATCTTAAAAAGCTTCTTTCAGGCATCCAATCTTCCTAATCCTAAACGAAAATTTTAATTAACTTGTTGAAATAATTCAATCACATTTATCCTCAAACTACATTTAAATCAATTTTTTCAAGTAACACTCTCACCTTTTTCATAGAACAAACATATTTTTTTTTCAGGAATCCACTCTCCAGAAACCTGAAACAAATCTTGAAAAAACTTGTTTAAGGCATCCATTCTCCCTAATCCTAAAAGAAAATTTTAATTAACTTCTTGAAATACTAAAAAAAATCTTATCCTCAAACTACATTTAAATCAATTTTTTGAAGTAACACTCTCACCTTTTTCATAAAACTAACATATATTTTTTTTCAGGAATCCACTCTCCAGAAACCTAAAACTAATCTTAAAAAACTTCTTTCAGGCATCCAATCTTCCTAATCCTAAACGAAAATTTTAATTAACTTGTTGAAATAATTCAATCACATTTATCCTCAAACTACTTTTAAATCAATTTTTTGAAGTAACACTCTCACCTTTTTCATAAAACTAACATATATTTTTTTTCAGGAATCCGCTCTCCAGAAACCTGAAACAAATCTTGAAAAAACTTGTTTAAGGCATCCATTCTCCCTAATCCTAAAAGAAAATTTGAATTAACTTCTTGAAATACTAAAATAAATCTTATCCTCAAACTACATTTAAATCAATTTTTTGAAGTAACACTCTCACCTTTTTCATAAAACTAAGATATATTTTTTTTCAGGAATCCACTCTCCAGAAACCTAAAACTAATCTTAAAAAACTTCTTTCAGGCATCCAATCTTCCTAATCCTAAACGAAAATTTTAATTAACTTGTTGAAATAATTCAATCACATTTATCCTCAAACTACATTTAAATCAATTTTTTGAAGTAACACTCTCACCTTTTTCATAGAACAAACATATTTTTTTTTCAGGAATCCACTCTCCAGAAACCTGAAACAAATCTTGAAAAAACCTGTTTAAGGCATCCATTCTCCCTAATCCTAATAGAACATTTTAATTAACTTCTTGAAATACTAAAATAAATCTTATCCTCAAACTACATTTAAATCAATTTTTTGAAGTAACACTCTCACCTTTTTCATAAAACTAAGATATATTTTTTTCCAGGAATCCACTCTCCAGAAACCTAAAACTAATCTTAAAAAGCTTCTTTCAGGCATCCAATCTTCCTAATCCTAAACGAAAATTTTAATTAACTTGTTGAAATAATTCAATCACATTTATCCTCAAACTACATTTAAATCAATTTTTTCAAGTAACACTCTCACCTTTTTCATAGAACAAACATATTTTTTTTTCAGGAATCCACTCTCCAGAAACCTGAAACAAATCTTGAAAAAACTTGTTTAAGGCATCCATTCTCCCTAATCCTAAAAGAAAATTTTAATTAACTTCTTGAAATACTAAAATAAATCTTATCCTCAAACTACATTTAAATAAATTTTTGAAGTAACACTCTCACCTTCTTCATAAAACTAACATATATTTTTTTTCAGGAATCCGCTCTCCAGAAACCTGAAACAAATCTTGAAAAAACTTGTTTAAGGCATCCATTCTCCCTAATCCTAAAAGAAAATTTTAATTAACTTCTTGAAATACTAAAAATAAATCTTATCCTCAAACTACTTTTAAATCAATTTTTTGAAGTAACACTCTCACCTTTTTCATAAAACTAACATAGTTTTTTTTCAGGAATCCGCTCTCCAGAAACCTGAAACAAATCTTGAAAAAACTTGTTTAAGGCATCCATTCTCCCTAATCCTAAAAGAAAATTTTAATTAACTTCTTGAAATACTAAAATAAATCTTATCCTCAAACTACATTTAAATAAATTTTTTGAAGTAACACTCTCACCTTTTTCATAAAACTAACATATATTTTTTTTCAGGAATCCACTCTCCAGAAACCTAAAACTAATCTTAAAAAACTTCTTTCAGGCACCCAATCTTCCTAATCCTAAACGAAAATTTTAATTAACTTGTTGAAATTATTCAATCACATTTATCCTCAAACTACTTTTAAATCAATTTTTTCAAGTAACACTCTCACCTTTTTCATAGAACAAACATATTTTTTTTTCAGGAATCCACTCTCCAGAAACCTGAAACAAATCTTGAAAAAACTTGTTTAAGGCATCCATTCTCCCTAATCCTAAAAGAAAATGTTAATTAACTGCTTGAAATACTAAAAAAAATCTTATCCTCAAACTACATTTAAATCAATTTTTTGAAGTAACACTCTCACCTTTTTCATAAAACTAACATATATTTTTTTTCAGGAATCCACTCTCCACAAACCTAAAACTAATCTTAAAAAACTTATTTCAAGCATTCCAATCTTCCTAATACTAAACGAAAATTTTAATTAACTTGTTGAAATATTTCAATCACATTTATCCTCAAACTACATTTAAATCAATTTTTTGAAGTAACACTCTCACCTTTTTCATAGAACAAACATATTTTTTTTTCAGGAATCCTCTCTCCAGAAACCTGAAACAAATCTTGAAAAAGCTTGTTAAAGGCATCCATTCTCCCTAATCCTAAAAGAACATTTTAATTAACTTTTTGAAATACTAAAAAAAATCTTATCCTCAAACTACATTTAAATCAATTTTTTGAAGTAACACTCTCACCTTTTTCATAAAACTAACATATTTTTTTCAGGAATCCACTCTCCAGAAACCTAAAACTAATCTTAAAAAAGTTATTTCAAGCATTCCAATCTTCCTAATCCTAAACGAAAATTTTAATTAACTTGTTGAAATAATTCAATCACATTTATCCTCAAACTACGTTTAAATCAATTTTTTGAAGTAACACTCTCACCTTTTTCTTAGAACAAACATATTTTTTTTTCAGGAATCCACTCTCCATAAACTTGAAACAAATCTTGAAAAAACTTGTTTAAGGCATCCATTCTCCCTAATCCTAAAAGAAAATTTTAATTAACTTCTTGAAATACTAAAATAAATCTTATCCTCAAACTACATTTAAATCAATTTTTTGAAGTAACACTCTCACCTTTTTCATAAAACTAAGATATATTTTTTTTCAGGAATCCACTCTCCAGAAACCTAAAACTAATCTTAAAAAACTTCTTTCAGGCATCCAATCTTCCTAATCCTAAACGAAAATTTTAATTAACTTGTTGAAATAATTCAATCACATTTATCCTCAAACTACTTTTAAATCAATTTTTTCAAGTAACACTCTCACCTTTTTCATAGAACAAACATATTTTTTTTTCAGGAATCACTCTCCAGAAACCTGAAACAAATCTTGAAAAAACTTGTTTAAGGCATCCATTCTCCCTAATCCTAATAGAAAATTTTAATTAACTTCTTGAAATACTAAAATAAATCTTATCCTCAAACTACATTTAAATCAATTTTTTGAAGTAACACTCACCTTTTTCATAAAACTAACATATATTTTTTTTCAGGAATCCGCTCTCCAGAAACCTGAAACAAATCTTGAAAAAACTTGTTTAAGGCATCCATTCTCCCTAATCCTAAACGAAAATTTTAATTAACTTGTTGAAATAATTCAATCACATTTATCCTCAAACTACTTTTAAATCAATTTTTTGAAGTAACACTCTCACCTTTTTCATAAAACTAACATATATTTTTTTTCAGGAATCCGCTCTCCAGAAACCTGAAACAAATCTTGAAAAAACTTGTTTAAGGCATCCATTCTCCCTAATCGTAAAAGAAAATTTGAATTAACTTCTTGAAATACTAAAATAAATCTTATCCTCAAACTACATTTAAATCAATTTTTTGAAGTAACACTCTCACCTTTTTCATAAAACTAAGATATATTTTTTTTCAGGAATCCACTCTCCAGAAACCTAAAACTAATCTTAAAAAACTTCTTTCAGGCATCCAATCTTCCTAATCCTAAACGAAAATTTTAATTAACTTGTTGAAATAATTCAATCACATTTATCCTCAAACTACATTTAAATCAATTTTTTGAAGTAACACTCTCACCTTTTTCATAGAACAAACATATTTTTTTTTCAGGAATCCACTCTCCAGAAACCTGAAACAAATCTTGAAAAAACCTGTTTAAGGCATCCATTCTCCCTAATCCTAATAGAACATTTTAATTAACTTCTTGAAATACTAAAATAAATCTTATCCTCAAACTACATTTAAATCAATTTTTTGAAGTAACACTCTCACCTTTTTCATAAAACTAAGATATATTTTTTTCCAGGAATCCACTCTCCAGAAACCTAAAACTAATCTTAAAAAGCTTCTTTCAGGCATCCAATCTTCCTAATCCTAAACGAAAATTTTAATTAACTTGTTGAAATAATTCAATCACATTTATCCTCAAACTACATTTAAATCAATTTTTTCAAGTAACACTCTCACCTTTTTCATAGAACAAACATATTTTTTTTTCAGGAATCCACTCTCCAGAAACCTGAAACAAATCTTGAAAAAACTTGTTTAAGGCATCCATTCTCCCTAATCCTAAAAGAAAATTTTAATTAACTTCTTGAAATACTAAAATAAATCTTATCCTCAAACTACATTTAAATAAATTTTTGAAGTAACACTCTCACCTTCTTCATAAAACTAACATATATTTTTTTTCAGAAATCCGCTCTCCAGAAACCTGAAACAAATCTTGAAAAAACTTGTTTAAGGCATCCATTCTCCCTAATCCTAAAAGAAAATTTTAATTAACTTCTTGAAATACTAAAAATAAATCTTATCCTCAAACTACTTTTAAATCAATTTTTTGAAGTAACACTCTCACCTTTTTCATAAAACTAACATAGTTTTTTTTCAGGAATCCGCTCTCCAGAAACCTGAAACAAATCTTGAAAAAACTTGTTTAAGGCATCCATTCTCCCTAATCCTAAAAGAAAATTTTAATTAACTTCTTGAAATACTAAAATAAATCTTATCCTCAAACTACATTTAAATAAATTTTTTGAAGTAACACTCTCACCTTTTTCATAAAACTAACATATATTTTTTTTCAGGAATCCACTCTCCAGAAACCTAAAACTAATCTTAAAAAACTTCTTTCAGGCACCCAATCTTCCTAATCCTAAACGAAAATTTTAATTAACTTGTTGAAATTATTCAATCACATTTATCCTCAAACTACTTTTAAATCAATTTTTTCAAGTAACACTCTCACCTTTTTCATAGAACAAACATATTTTTTTTTCAGGAATCCACTCTCCAGAAACCTGAAACAAATCTTGAAAAAACTTGTTTAAGGCATCCATTCTCCCTAATCCTAAAAGAAAATGTTAATTAACTGCTTGAAATACTAAAAAAAATCTTATCCTCAAACTACATTTAAATCAATTTTTTGAAGTAACACTCTCACCTTTTTCATAAAACTAACATATATTTTTTTTCAGGAATCCACTCTCCACAAACCTAAAACTAATCTTAAAAAACTTATTTCAAGCATTCCAATCTTCCTAATACTAAACGAAAATTTTAATTAACTTGTTGAAATATTTCAATCACATTTATCCTCAAACTACATTTAAATCAATTTTTTGAAGTAACACTCTCACCTTTTTCATAGAACAAACATATTTTTTTTTCAGGAATCCTCTCTCCAGAAACGTGAAACAAATCTTGAAAAAGCTTGTTAAAGGCATCCATTCTCCCTAATCCTAAAAGAACATTTTTATTAACTTTTTGAAATACTAAAAAAAATCTTATCCTCAAACTACATTTAAATCAATTTGTTGAAGTAACACTCTCACCTTTTTCATAAAACTAACATATATTTTTTTCAGGAATCCACTCTCCAGAAACCTAAAACTAATCTTAAAAAACTTATTTCAAGCATTCCAATCTTCCTAATCCTAAACGAAAATTTTAATTAACTTGTTGAAATAATTCAATCACATTTATCCTCAAACTACGTTTAAATCAATTTTTTGAAGTAACACTCTCACCTTTTTCTTAGAACAAACATATTTTTTTTTCAGGAATCCACTCTCCATAAACTTGAAACAAATCTTGAAAAAACTTGTTTAAGGCATCCATTCTCCCTAATCCTAAAAGAAAATTTTAATTAACTTCTTGAAATACTAAAATAAATCTTATCCTCAAACTACATTTAAATCAATTTTTTGAAGTAACACTCTCACCTTTTTCATAAAACTAAGATATATTTTTTTTCAGGAATCCACTCTCCAGAAACCTAAAACTAATCTTAAAAAACTTCTTTCAGGCATCCAATCTTCCTAATCCTAAACGAAAATTTTAATTAACTTGTTGAAATAATTCAATCACATTTATCCTCAAACTACTTTTAAATCAATTTTTTCAAGTAACACTCTCACCTTTTTCATAGAACAAACATATTTTTTTTTCAGGAATCCACTCTCCAGAAACCTGAAACATATCTTGAAAAAACTTGTTTAAGGCATCCATTCTCCCTAATCCTAATAGAAAATTTTAATTAACTTCTTGAAATACTAAAATAAATCTTATCCTCAAACTACATTTAAATCAATTTTTTGAAGTAACACTCACCTTTTTCATAAAACTAACATATATTTTTTTTCAGGAATCCGCTCTCCAGAAACCTGAAACAAATCTTGAAAAAACTTGTTTAAGGCATCCATTCTCCCTAATCCTAAAAGAACATTTTAATTAACTTCTTGAAATACTAAAATAAATCTTATCCTCAAACTACATTTAAATCAATTTTTTGAAGTAACACTCTCACCTTTTTCATAAAACTAACATATATTTTTTTTCAGGAATCCACTCTCCATAAACTTGAAACAAATCTTGAAAAAACGTGTTTAAGGCATCCATTCTCCCTAATCCTAAAAGAAAATTTTAATTAACTTCTTGAAATACTAAAATAAATCTTATCCTCAAACTACATTTAAATCAATTTTTTGAAGTAACACTCTCACCTTTTTCATAAAACAAAGGTATTTTTTTTTCAGGACTCCACTCTCCATAAACCTGAAACTAATCTTGAAAAAACTTGTGTAAGGCATCCATTCTCCCTAATCCTAAAAGAAAATGTTAATTAACTTGTTGAAATAATGCAATCAACCTTATTCTCAAACTACATTTAAATCAATTTTTTGAAGTAACACACTCACCTTTTTCATAAAATGAACATATTTTGTTTTCACGAATCCACTCTCCAGAAACCTAAAACAAATCTTGAAAAAACTTGTTTAAGGCATCCATTCTCCCTAATCCTAAAAGAAAATTTTAATTAACTTCTTGAAATACTAAAAAAATCTAATCCTCAAACTACATTTAAATCAATTTTTTGAAGTAACACTCTCACCTTTTTCATAGAACAAACATATTTTTTTTTCAGGAATCCACTCTCCAGAAACCTGAAACAAATCTTGAAAAAACTTGTTTAAGGCATCCATTCTCCCTAATCCTAAAAGAAAATTTTAATTACCTTCTTGAAATACTAAAAAAAATCTTATCCTCAAACTACATTTAAATCAATTTTTTGAAGTAACACTCTCACCTTTTTCATAAAACTAACATATATTTTTTTTCAGGAATCCACTCTCCAGAAACCTAAAACTAATCTTAAAAAACTTCTTTCAGGCATCCAATCTTCCTAATCCTAAACGAAAATTTTAATTAACTTGTTGAAATAATTCAATCACATTTATCCTCAAACTACTTTTAAATCAATTTTTTCAAGTAACACTCTCACCTTTTTCATAGAACAAACATTTTTTTTTTTCAGGAATCCTCTCTCCAGAAACCTGAAACAAATCTTGAAAAAACTTGTTTAAGGCATCCATTCTCCCTAATCCTAAAAGAAAATTTTAAATAACTTCTTGAAATACTAAAATAAATCTTATCCTCAAACTACATTTAAATCAATTTTTTGAAGTAACACTCTCACCTTTTTCATAAAACTAACATATATTTTTTTTCAGGAATCCACTCTCCAGAAACCTAAAACTAATCTTAAAAAACTTCTTTCAGGCATCCAATCTTCCTAATCCTAAACGAAAATTTTAATTAACTTGTTGAAATAATTCAATCACATTTATCCTCAAACTACTTTTAAATCAATTTTTTTCAAGTAACACTCCCACCTTTTTCATAGAACAAACATATTTTTTTTTCAGGAATCTACTCTCCAGAAACCTGAAACAAATCTTGAAAAAACGTGTTTAAGGCATCCATTCTCCCTAATCCTAAAAGAAAATTTTAATTAACTTCTTGAAATACTAAAATAAATCTTATCCTCAAACTACATTTAAATCAATTTTTTGAAGTAACACTCTCACCTTTTTCATAAAACTAACATATATTTTTTTCAGGAATCCACTCTCCAGAAACCTAAAACTAATCTTAAAAAACTTATTTCAAGCATTCCAATCTTCCTAATCATAAATGAAAATTTTAATTAACTTGTTGAAATAATTCAATCACATTTATCCTCAAACTACTTTTAAATCAATTTTTTCAAGTAACACTCTCACCTTTTTCATAGAACAAACATATTTTTTTTTCAGGAATCCACTCTCCAGAAACCTGAAACAAATCTTGAAAAAACTTGTTTAAGGCATCCATTCTCCCTAATCCTAAAAGAAAATTTTAATTTACTTCTTGAAATACTAAAATAAATCTTATCCTCAAACTACATTTAAATCAATTTTTTGAAGTAACACTCTCACCTTTTTCATAAAACTAACATATATTTTTTTTCAGGAATCCGCTCTCCAGAAACCTGAAACAAATCTTGAAAAAACTTGTTTAAGGCATCCATTCTCCCTAATCCTAAAAGAAAATTTGAATTAACTTCTTGAAATACTAAAATAAATCTTATCCTCAAACTACATTTAAATCAATTTTTTGAAGTAACACTCTCACCTTTTTCATAAAACTAACATATATTTTTTTTCAGGAATCCACTCTCCAGAAACCTAAAACTAATCTTAAAAAACTTCTTTCAGGCATCCAATCTTCCTAATCCTAAACGAAAATTTTAATTAACTTGTTGAAATAATTCAATCACATTTATCCTCAAACTACTTTTAAGTCAATTTTTTCAAGTAACACTCTCACCTTTTTCATAGAACAAACATATTTTTTTTTCAGGAATCCACTCTCCAGAAACCTGAAACAAATCTTGAAAAAACTTGTTTAAGGCATCCATTCTCCCTAATCCTAAAAGAAAATTTTAATTAACTTCTTGAAATACTAAAAAAAATCTTATCCTCAAACTACAGTTAAATCAATTTTTTGAAGTAACACTCTCACCTTTTTCATAAAACTAACATATATTTTTTTTCAGGAATCCACTCTCCAGAAACCTAAAACTAATCTTAAAAAACTTCTTTCAGGCATCCAATCTTCCTAATCCTAAACAAAAATTTTAATTAACTTGTTGAAATAATTCAATCACATTTATCCTCAAACTACTTTTAAATCAATTTTTTCAAGTAACACTCTCACCTTTTTCATAGAACAAACATATTTTTTTTTCAGGAATCCACTCTCCAGAAACCTGAAACAAATCTTGAAAAAACTTGTTTAAGGCATCCATTCTCCCTAATCCTAATAGAAAATTTAAATTAACTTCTTGAAACACTAAAATAAATCTTATCCTCAAACTACATTTAAATCAATTTTTTGAAGTAACACTGTCACCTTTTTCATAAAACTAACATATATTTTTTTTCAGGAATCCGCTCTCCAGAAACCTGAAACAAATCTTGAAAAAACTTGTTTAAGGCATCCATTCTCCCTAATCCTAAAAGAAAATTTGAATTAACTTCTTGAAATACTAAAATAAATCTTATCCTCAAACTACATTTAAATCAATTTTTTGAAGTAACACTCTCACCTTTTTCATAAAACTAAGATATATTTTTTTCCAGGAATCCACTCTCCAGAAACCTAAAACTAATCTTAAAAAACTTCTTTCAGGCATCCAATCTTCCTAATCCTAAACGAAAATTTTAATTAACTTGTTGAAATAATTCAATCACATTTATCCTCAAACTACTGTTAAATCAATTTTTTCAAGTAACACTCTCACCTTTTTCATAGAACAAACATTTTTTTTTTCAGGAATCCACTCTCCAGAAATCTGAAACAAATCTTGAAAAAACTTGTTTCAGGCATCCATTCTCCCTAATCCTAAAAGAAAATTTTAATTAACTTCTTGAAATACTAAAAAAAATCTTATCCTCAAACTACATTTAAATCAATTTTTTGAAGTAACACTCTCACCTTTTTCATAAAAATAAGATATATTTTTTTTCAGGAATCCACTCTCCAGAAACCTAAAACTAATCTTAAAAAACTTCTTTCAGGCATCCAATCTTCCTAATCCTAAACGAAAATTTTAATTAACTTGTTGAAATAATTCAATCACATTTATCCTCAAACTAATTTTAAATCAATTTTTTCAAGTAACACTCTCACCTTTTTCATAGAACAAACATATTTTTTTTTCAGGAATCCACTCTCCAGAAACCTGAAACAAATCTTGAAAAAACTTGTTTAAGGCATCCATTCTCCCTAATCCTAATAGAAAATTTTAATTAACTTCTTGAAATACTAAAATAAATCTTATCCTCAAACTACATTTAAATCAATTTTTTGAAGTAACACTCTCACCTTTTTCATAAAACTAACATATATTTTTTTTCAGGAATCCGCTCTCCAGAAACCTGAAACAAATCTTGAAAAAACTTGTTTAAGGCATCCATTCTCCCTAATCCTAAAAGAAAATTTGAATTAACTTCTTGAAATACTAAAATAAATCTTATCCTCAAACTACATTTAAATCAATTTTTTGAAGTAACACTCTCACCTTTTTCATAAAACTAAGATATATTTTTTTTCAGGAATCCACTCTCCAGAAACCTAAAACTAATCTTAAAAAACTTCTTTCAGGCATCCAATCTTCCTAATCCTAAACGAAAATTTTAATTAACTTGTTGAAATAATTCAATCACATTTATCCTCAAACTACTTTTAAATCAATTTTTTCAAGTAACACTCTCACCTTTTTCATAGAACAAACATATTTTTTTTTCAGGAATCCACTCTCCAGAAACCTGAAACAAATCTTGAAAAAACCTGTTTAAGGCATCCATTCTCCCTAATCCTAATAGAAAATTTTAATTAACTTCTTGAAATACTAAAATAAATCTTATCCTCAAACTACGTTTAAATCAATTTTTTGAAGTAACACTCTCACCTTTTTCATAGAACAAACATATTTTTTTTTCAGGAATCCACTCTCCAGAAACCTGAAACAAATCTTGAAAAAACCTGTTTAAGGCATCCATTCTCCCTAATCCTAATAGAAAATTTTAATTAACTTCTTGAAATACTAAAAAAAATCTTATCCTCAAACTACATTTAAATCAATTTTTTGAAGGAACACTCTCACCTTTTTCATAAAACTAAGATATATTTTTTTTCAGGAATCCACTCTCCAGAAACCTAAAACTAATCTTAAAAAACTTCTTTCAGGCATCCAATCTTCCTAATACTAAACGAAAATTTTAATTAACTTGTTGAAATATTTCAATCACATTTATCTTCAAACTACTTTTAAATCAATTTTTTCAAGTAACACTCTCACCTTTTTCATAGAACAAACATATTTTTTTTTCAGGAATCCACTCTCCAGAAACCTGAAACAAATCCTGAAAAAACTTGTTTAAGGCATCCATTCTCCCTAATCCTAAAAGAAATTTTTAATTAACTTCTTGAAATACTAAAATAAATCTTATCCTCAAACTACATTTAAATCAATTTTTTGAAGTAACACTCTCACCTTTTTCATAAAACTAACATATATTTTTTTTCAGGAATCCGCTCTCCAGAAACCTGAAACAAATCTTGAAAAAACTTGTTTAAGGCATCCATTCTCCCTAATCCTAAAAGAAAATTTGAATTAACTTCTTGAAATACTAAAATAAATCTTATCCTCAAACTACATTTAAATCAATTTTTTGAAGTAACACTCTCACCTTTTTCATAAAACTAACATATATTTTTTTTCAGGAATCCACTCTCCAGAAACCTAAAACTAATCTTAAAAAACTTCTTTCAGGCATCCAATCTTCCTAATCCTAAACGAAAATTTTAATTAACTTGTTGAAATAATTCAATCACATTTATCCTCAAACTACTTTTAAATCAATTTTTTCAAGTAACACTCTCACCTTTTTCATAGAACAAACATATTTTTTTTTCAGGAATCCACTCTCCAGAAACCTGAAACAAATCTTGAAAAAACTTGTTTAAGGCATCCATTCTCCCTAATCCTAAAAGAAAATTTTAATTAACTTCTTGAAATACTAAAATAAATCTTATCCTCAAACTACATTTAAATCAATTTTTTGAAGTAACACTCTCACCTTTTTCATAAAACTAACATATATTTTTTTTCAGGAATCCGCTCTCCAGAAACCTGAAACAAATCTTGAAAAAACTTGTTTAAGGCATCCATTCTCCCTAATCCTAAAAGAAAATTTTAATTAACTTCTTGAAATACTAAAAATAAATCTTATCCTCAAACTACTTTTAAATCAATTTTTTGAAGTAACACTCTCACCTTTTTCATAAAACTAACATATATTTTTTTCAGGAATCCACTCTCCAGAAACCTAAAACTAATCTTAAAAAACTTATTTCAAGCATTCCAATCTTCCTAATCCTAAACAAAAATTTTAATTAACTTGTTGAAATAATTCAATCACATTTATCCTCAAACTACGTTTAAATCAATTTTTTGAAGTAACACTCTCACCTTTTTCATAGAACAAACATATTTTTTTTTCAGGAATCCACTCTCCAGAAACCTGAAACAAATCTTGAAAAAACTTGTTTCAGGCATCCATTCTCCCTAATCCTAAAAGAAAATTTTAATTAACTTCTTGAAATACTAAAATAAATCTTATCCTCAAACTACATTTAAATCAATTTTTTGAAGTAACACTCTCACCTTTTTCATAAAACTAACATATATTTTTTTTCAGGAATCCACTCTCCAGAAACCTAAAACTAATCTTAAAAAACTTCTTTCAGGCATCCAATCTTCCTAATCCTAAACGAAAATTTTAATTAACTTGTTGAAATTATTCAATCACATTTATCCTCAAACTACTTTTAAATCAATTTTTTCAAGTAACACTCTCACCTTTTTCATAGAATAAACATATTTTTTTTTCAGGAATCCACTCTCCAGAAACCTGAAACAAATCTTGAAAAAACTTGTTTAAGGCATCCATTCTCCCTAATCCTAAAAGAAAATGTTAATTAACTGCTTGAAATACTAAAAAAAATCTTATCCTCAAACTACATTTAAATCAATTTTTTGAAGTAACACTCTCACCTTTTTCATAAAACTAACATATATTTTTTTTCAGGAATCCACTCTCCACAAACCTAAAACTAATCTTAAAAAACTTATTTCAAGCATTCCAATCTTCCTAATACTAAACGAAAATTTTAATTAACTTGTTGAAATATTTCAATCACATTTATCCTCAAACTACGTTTAAATCAATTTTTTGAAGTAACACTCTCACCTTTTTCATAGAACAAACATATTTTTTTTTCAGGAATCCTCTCTCCAGAAACCTGAAACAAATCTTGAAAAAACTTGTTTAAGGCATCCATTCTCCCTAATCCTAAAAGAACATTTTAATTAACTTTTTGAAATACTAAAAAAAATCTTATCCTCAAACTACATTTAAATCAATTTTTTGAAGTAACACTCTCACCTTTTTCATAAAACTAACATATATTTTTTTCAGGAATCCACTCTCCAGAAACCTAAAACTAATCTTAAAAAACTTATTTCAAGCATTCCAATCTTCCTAATACTAAACGAAAATTTTAATTAACTTGTTGAAATATTTCAATCACATTTATCCTCAAACTACGTTTAAATCAATTTTTTGAAGTAACACTCTCACCTTTTTCATAGAACAAACATATTTTTTTTTCAGGAATCCACTCTCCAGAAACCTGAAACAAATCTTGAAAAAACTTGTTTCAGGCATCCATTCTCCCTAATCCTAAAAGAAAATTTTAATTAACTTCTTGAAATACTAAAAAAAATCTTATCCTCAAACTACATTTAAATCAATTTTTTGAAGGAACACTCTCACCTTTTTCATAAAACTAAGATATATTTTTTTTCAGGAATCCACTCTCCAGAAACCTAAAACTAATCTTAAAAAACTTCTTTCAGGCATCCAATCTTCCTAATACTAAACGAAAATTTTAATTAACTTGTTGAAATATTTCAATCACATTTATCTTCAAACTACTTTTAAATCAATTTTTTCAAGTAACACTCTCACCTTTTTCATAGAACAAACATATTTTTTTTTCAGGAATCCACTCTCCAGAAACCTGAAACAAATCCTGAAAAAACTTGTTTAAGGCATCCATTCTCCCTAATCCTAAAAGAAAATTTTAATTAACTTCTTGAAATACTAAAATAAATCTTATCCTCAAACTACATTTAAATCAATTTTTTGAAGTAACACTCTCACCTTTTTCATAAAACTAACATATATTTTTTTTCAGGAATCCGCTCTCCAGAAACCTGAAACAAATCTTGAAAAAACTTGTTTAAGGCATCCATTCTCCCTAATCCTAAAAGAAAATTTGAATTAACTTCTTGAAATACTAAAATAAATCTTATCCTCAAACTACATTTAAATCAATTTTTTGAAGTAACACTCTCACCTTTTTCATAAAACTAACATATATTTTTTTTCAGGAATCCACTCTCCAGAAACCTAAAACTAATCTTAAAAAACTTCTTTCAGGCATCCAATCTTCCTAATCCTAAACGAAAATTTTAATTAACTTGTTGAAATAATTCAATCACATTTATCCTCAAACTACTTTTAAATCAATTTTTTCAAGTAACACTCTCACCTTTTTCATAGAATAAACATATTTTTTTTTCAGGAATCCACTCTCCAGAAACCTGAAACAAATCTTGAAAAAACTTGTTTAAGGCATCCATTCTCCCTAATCCTAAAAGAAAATTTTAATTAACTTCTTGAAATACTAAAATAAATCTTATCCTCAAACTACATTTAAATCAATTTTTTGAAGTAACACTCTCACCTTTTTCATAAAACTAACATATATTTTTTTTCAGGAATCCGCTCTCCAGAAACCTGAAACAAATCTTGAAAAAACTTGTTTAAGGCATCCATTCTCCCTAATCCTAAAAGAAAATTTTAATTAACTTCTTGAAATACTAAAAATAAATCTTATCCTCAAACTACTTTTAAATCAATTTTTTGAAGTAACACTCTCACCTTTTTCATAAAACTAACATATATTTTTTTCAGGAATCCACTCTCCAGAAACCTAAAACTAATCTTAAAAAACTTATTTCAAGCATTCCAATCTTCCTAATCCTAAACGAAAATTTTAATTAACTTGTTGAAATAATTCAATCACATTTATCCTCAAACTACGTTTAAATCAATTTTTTGAAGTAACACTCTCACCTTTTTCATAGAACAAACATATTTTTTTTTCAGGAATCCTCTCTCCAGAAACCTGAAACAAATCTTGAAAAAACTTGTTTCAGGCATCCATTCAACCTAATCCTAAAAGAAAATTTTAATTAACTTCTTGAAATACTAAAATAAATCTTATCCTCAAACTACATTTAAATCAATTTTTTGAAGTAACACTCTCACCTTTTTCACAAAACTAACATATATTTTTTTTCAGGAATCCACTCTCCAGAAACCTAAAACTAATCTTAAAAAACTTCTTGCAGGCATCCAATCTTCCTAATCCTAAACGAAAATTTTAATTAACTTGTTGAAATTATTCAATCACATTTATCCTCAAACTACTTTTAAATCAATTTTTTCAAGTAACACTCTCACCTTTTTCATAGAATAAACATATTTTTTTTTCAGGAATCCACTCTCCAGAAACCTGAAACAAATCTTGAAAAAACTTGTTTAAGGCATCCATTCTCCCTAATCCTAAAAGAAAATGTTAATTAACTGCTTGAAATACTAAAAAAAATCTTATCCTCAAACTACATTTAAATCAATTTTTTGAAGTAACACTCTCACCTTTTTCATAAAACTAACATATATTTTTTTTCAGGAATCCACTCTCCACAAACCTAAAACTAATCTTAAAAAACTTATTTCAAGCATTCCAATCTTCCTAATACTAAACGAAAATTTTAATTAACTTGTTGAAATATTTCAATCACATTTATCCTCAAACTACGTTTAAATCAATTTTTTGAAGTAACACTCTCACCTTTTTCATAGAACAAACATATTTTTTTTTCAGGAATCCTCTCTCCAGAAACCTGAAACAAATCTTGAAAAAACTTGTTTAAGGCATCCATTCTCCCTAATCCTAAAAGAACATTTTAATTAACTTTTTGAAATACTAAAAAAAATCTTATCCTCAAACTACATTTAAATCAATTTTTTCAAGTAACACTCTCACCTTTTTCATAAAACTAACATATATTTTTTTTCAGGAATCCGCTCTCCAGAAACCTGAAACAAATCTTGAAAAAACTTGTTTAAGGCATCCATTCTCCCTAATCCTAAAAGAAAATTTTAATTAACTTCTTGAAATACTAAAAATAAATCTTATCCTCAAACTACTTTTAAATCAATTTTTTGAAGTAACACTCTCACCTTTTTCATAAAACTAACATATATTTTTTTCAGGAATCCACTCTCCAGAAACCTAAAACTAATCTTAAAAAACTTATTTCAAGCATTCCAATCTTCCTAATCCTAAACGAAAATTTTAATTAACTTGTTGAAATAATTCAATCACATTTATCCTCAAACTACGTTTAAATCAATTTTTTGAAGTAACACTCTCACCTTTTTCATAGAACAAACATATTTTTTTTTCAGGAATCCACTCTCCAGAAACCTGAAACAAATCTTGAAAAAACTTGTTTCAGGCATCCATTCAACCTAATCCTAAAAGAAAATTTTAATTAACTTCTTGAAATACTAAAATAAATCTTATCCTCAAACTACATTTAAATCAATTTTTTGAAGTAACACTCTCACCTTTTTCATAAAACTAACATATATTTTTTTTCAGGAATCCACTCTCCAGAAACCTAAAACTAATCTTAAAAAACTTCTTGCAGGCATCCAATCTTCCTAATCCTAAACGAAAATTTTAATTAACTTGTTGAAATTATTCAATCACATTTATCCTCAAACTACTTTTAAATCAATTTTTTCAAGTAACACTCTCACCTTTTTCATAGAATAAACATATTTTTTTTTCAGGAATCCACTCTCCAGAAACCTGAAACAAATCTTGAAAAAACTTGTTTAAGGCATCCATTCTCCCTAATCCTAAAAGAAAATGTTAATTAACTGCTTGAAATACTAAAAAAAATCTTATCCTCAAACTACATTTAAATCAATTTTTTGAAGTAACACTCTCACCTTTTTCATAAAACTAACATATATTTTTTTTCAGGAATCCACTCTCCACAAACCTAAAACTAATCTTAAAAAACTTATTTCAAGCATTCCAATCTTCCTAATACTAAACGAAAATTTTAATTAACTTGTTGAAATATTTCAATCACATTTATCCTCAAACTACGTTTAAATCAATTTTTTGAAGTAACACTCTCACCTTTTTCATAGAACAAACATATTTTTTTTTCAGGAATCCTCTCTCCAGAAACCTGAAACAAATCTTGAAAAAACTTGTTTAAGGCATCCATTCTCCCTAATCCTAAAAGAACATTTTAATTAACTTTTTGAAATACTAAAAAAAATCTTATCCTCAAACTACATTTAAATCAATTTTTTCAAGTAACACTCTCACCTTTTTCATAAAACTAACATATATTTTTTTCAGGAATCCACTCTCCAGAAACATAAAACTAATCTTAAAAAACTTATTTCAAGCATTCCAATCTTCCTAATCCTAAACGAAAATTTTAATTAACTTGTTGAAATAATTCAATCACATTTATCTTCAAACTACTTTTAAATCAATTTTTTCAAGTAACACTCTCACCTTTTTCATAGAACAAACATATTTTTTTTTCAGGAATCCACTCTCCAGAAACCTGAAACAAATCTTGAAAAAACTTGTTTAAGGCATCCATTCTCCCTAATCCTAAAAGAAAATTTTAATTTACTTCTTGAAATACTAAAATAAATCTTATCCTCAAACTACATTTAAATCAATTTTTTGAAGTAACACTCTCACCTTTTTCATAAAACTAACATATATTTTTTTTCAGGAATCCGCTCTCCAGAAACCTGAAACAAATCTTGAAAAAACTTGTTTCAGGCATCCATTCTCCCTAATCCTAAAAGAAAATTTTAATTAACTTCTTGAAATACTAAAATAAATCTTATCCTCAAACTACGTTTAAATCAATTTTTTGAAGTAACACTCTCACCTTTTTCATAGAACAAACATATTTTTTTTTCAGGAATCCACTCTCCAGAAACCTGAAACAAATCTTGAAAAAACTTGTTTCAGGCATCCATTCTCCCTAATCCTAAAAGAAAATTTGAATTAACTTCTTGAAATACTAAAATAAATCTTATCCTCAAACTACATTTAAATCAATTTTTTGAAGTAACACTCTCACCTTTTTCATAAAACTAACATATATTTTTTTTCAGGAATCCACTCTCCAGAAACCTAAAACTAATATTAAAAAACTTCTTTCAGGCATCCAATCTTCCTAATCCTAAACGAAAATTTTAATTAACTTGTTGAAATAATTCAATCACATTTATCCTCAAACTACTTTTAAATCAATTTTTTCAAGTAACACTCTCACCTTTTTCATAGAACAAACATTTTTTTTTTTCAGGAATCCACTCTCCAGAAACCTGAAACAAATCTTGAAAAAACTTGTTTAAGGCATCCATTCTCCCTAGTCCTAAAAGAAAATTTTAATTAACTTCTTGAAATACTAAAAAAAATCTTATCCTCAAACTACAGTTAAATCAATTTTTTGAAGTAACACTCTCACCTTTTTCATAAAACTAACATATATTTTTTTTCAGGAATCCACTCTCCAGAAACCTAAAACTAATCTTAAAAAACTTCTTTCAGGCACCCAATCTTCCTAATCCTAAATGAAAATTTTAATTAACTTGTTGAAATAGTTCAATCACATTTATCCTCAAACTACTTTTAAATCCATTTTTTCAAGTAACACTCTCACCTTTTTCATAGAACAAACATATTTTTTTTTCAGGAATCCACTCTCCAGAAACCTGAAACAAATCTTGAAAAAACTTGTTTAAGGCATCCATTCTCCCTAATCCTAAAAGAAAATGTTAATTAACTTCTTGAAATACTAAAATAAATCTTAACCTCAAACTACATTTAAATCAATTTTTTGAAGTAACACTCTCACCTTTTTCATAAAACTAAGATATATTTTTTTTCAGGAATCCACTCTCCAGAAACCTAAAACTAATCTTAAAAAACTTCTTTCAGGCATCCAATCTTCCTAATCCTAAACGAAAATTTTAATTAACTTGTTGAAATAATTCAATCACATTTATCCTCAAACTAATTTTAAATCAATTTTTTCAAGTAACACTCTCACCTTTTTCATAGAACAAACATATTTTTTTTTCAGGAATCCACTCTCCAGAAACCTGAAACAAATCTTGAAAAAACTTGTTTAAGGCATCCATTCTCCCTAATCCTAATAGAAAATTTTAATTAACTTCTTGAAATACTAAAATAAATCTTATCCTCAAACTACATTTAAATCAATTTTTTGAAGTAACACTCTCACCTTTTTCATAAAACTAACATATATTTTTTTTCAGGAATCCGCTCTCCAGAAACCTGAAACAAATCTTGAAAAAACTTGTTTAAGGCATCCATTCTCCCTAATCCTAAAAGAAAATTTGAATTAACTTCTTGAAATACTAAAATAAATCTTATCCTCAAACTACATTTAAATCAATTTTTTGAAGTAACACTCTCACCTTTTTCATAAAACTAAGATATATTTTTTTTCAGGAATCCACTCTCCAGAAACCTAAAACTAATCTTAAAAAACTTCTTTCAGGCATCCAATCTTCCTAATCCTAAACGAAAATTTTAATTAACTTGTTGAAATAATTCAATCACATTTATCCTCAAACTACTTTTAAATCAATTTTTTCAAGTAACACTCTCACCTTTTTCATAGAACAAACATATTTTTTTTTCAGGAATCCACTCTCCAGAAACCTGAAACAAATCTTGAAAAAACCTGTTTAAGGCATCCATTCTCCCTAATCCTAATAGAAAATTTTAATTAACTTCTTGAAATACTAAAATAAATCTTATCCTCAAACTACGTTTAAATCAATTTTTTGAAGTAACACTCTCACCTTTTTCATAGAACAAACATATTTTTTTTTCAGGAATCCACTCTCCAGAAACCTGAAACAAATCTTGAAAAAACCTGTTTAAGGCATCCATTCTCCCTAATCCTAATAGAAAATTTTAATTAACTTCTTGAAATACTAAAAAAAATCTTATCCTCAAACTACATTTAAATCAATTTTTTGAAGGAACACTCTCACCTTTTTCATAAAACTAAGATATATTTTTTTTCAGGAATCCACTCTCCAGAAACCTAAAACTAATCTTAAAAAACTTCTTTCAGGCATCCAATCTTCCTAATACTAAACGAAAATTTTAATTAACTTGTTGAAATATTTCAATCACATTTATCTTCAAACTACTTTTAAATCAATTTTTTCAAGTAACACTCTCACCTTTTTCATAGAACAAACATATTTTTTTTTCAGGAATCCACTCTCCAGAAACCTGAAACAAATCCTGAAAAAACTTGTTTAAGGCATCCATTCTCCCTAATCCTAAAAGAAATTTTTAATTAACTTCTTGAAATACTAAAATAAATCTTATCCTCAAACTACATTTAAATCAATTTTTTGAAGTAACACTCTCACCTTTTTCATAAAACTAACATATATTTTTTTTCAGGAATCCGCTCTCCAGAAACCTGAAACAAATCTTGAAAAAACTTGTTTAAGGCATCCATTCTCCCTAATCCTAAAAGAAAATTTGAATTAACTTCTTGAAATACTAAAATAAATCTTATCCTCAAACTACATTTAAATCAATTTTTTGAAGTAACACTCTCACCTTTTTCATAAAACTAACATATATTTTTTTTCAGGAATCCACTCTCCAGAAACCTAAAACTAATCTTAAAAAACTTCTTTCAGGCATCCAATCTTCCTAATCCTAAACGAAAATTTTAATTAACTTGTTGAAATAATTCAATCACATTTATCCTCAAACTACGTTTAAATCAATTTTTTGAAGTAACACTCTCACCTTTTTCATAGAACAAACATATTTTTTTTTCAGGAATCCACTCTCCATAAACTTGAAACAAATCTTGAAAAAACTTGTTTAAGGCATCCATTCTCCCTAATCCTAAAAGAAAATTTGAATTAACTTCTTGAAATACTAAAATAAATCTTATCCTCAAACTACATTTAAATCAATTTTTTGAAGTAACACTCTCACCTTTTTCATAAAACTAAGATATATTTTTTTTCAGGAATCCACTCTCCAGAAACCTAAAACTAATCTTAAAAAACTTCTTTCAGGCATCCAATCTTCCTAATCCTAAACGAAAATTTTAATTAACTTGTTGAAATAATTCAATCACATTTATCCTCAAACTACTTTTAAATCAATTTTTTCAAGTAACACTCTCACCTTTTTCATAGAACAAACATATTTTTTTTTCAGGAATCCACTCTCCAGAAACCTGAAACAAATCTTGAAAAAACCTGTTTAAGGCATCCATTCTCCCTAATCCTAATAGAAAATTTTAATTAACTTCTTGAAATACTAAAATAAATCTTATCCTCAAACTACGTTTAAATCAATTTTTTGAAGTAACACTCTCACCTTTTTCATAGAACAAACATATTTTTTTTTCAGGAATCCACTCTCCAGAAACCTGAAACAAATCTTGAAAAAACCTGTTTAAGGCATCCATTCTCCCTAATCCTAATAGAAAATTTTAATTAACTTCTTGAAATACTAAAAAAAATCTTATCCTCAAACTACATTTAAATCAATTTTTTGAAGGAACACTCTCACCTTTTTCATAAAACTAAGATATATTTTTTTTCAGGAATCCACTCTCCAGAAACCTAAAACTAATCTTAAAAAACTTCTTTCAGGCATCCAATCTTCCTAATACTAAACGAAAATTTTAATTAACTTGTTGAAATATTTCAATCACATTTATCTTCAAACTACTTTTAAATCAATTTTTTCAAGTAACACTCTCACCTTTTTCATAGAACAAACATATTTTTTTTTCAGGAATCCACTCTCCAGAAACCTGAAACAAATCCTGAAAAAACTTGTTTAAGGCATCCATTCTCCCTAATCCTAAAAGAAATTTTTAATTAACTTCTTGAAATACTAAAATAAATCTTATCCTCAAACTACATTTAAATCAATTTTTTGAAGTAACACTCTCACCTTTTTCATAAAACTAACATATATTTTTTTTCAGGAATCCGCTCTCCAGAAACCTGAAACAAATCTTGAAAAAACTTGTTTAAGGCATCCATTCTCCCTAATCCTAAAAGAAAATTTGAATTAACTTCTTGAAATACTAAAATAAATCTTATCCTCAAACTACATTTAAATCAATTTTTTGAAGTAACACTCTCACCTTTTTCATAAAACTAACATATATTTTTTTTCAGGAATCCACTCTCCAGAAACCTAAAACTAATCTTAAAAAACTTCTTTCAGGCATCCAATCTTCCTAATCCTAAACGAAAATTTTAATTAACTTGTTGAAATAATTCAATCACATTTATCCTCAAACTACTTTTAAATCAATTTTTTCAAGTAACACTCTCACCTTTTTCATAGAACAAACATATTTTTTTTTCAGGAATCCACTCTCCAGAAACCTGAAACAAATCTTGAAAAAACTTGTTTAAGGCATCCATTCTCCCTAATCCTAAAAGAAAATTTTAATTAACTTCTTGAAATACTAAAATAAATCTTATCCTCAAACTACATTTAAATCAATTTTTTGAAGTAACACTCTCACCTTTTTCATAAAACTAACATATATTTTTTTTCAGGAATCCGCTCTCCAGAAACCTGAAACAAATCTTGAAAAAACTTGTTTAAGGCATCCATTCTCCCTAATCCTAAAAGAAAATTTTAATTAACTTCTTGAAATACTAAAAATAAATCTTATCCTCAAACTACTTTTAAATCAATTTTTTGAAGTAACACTCTCACCTTTTTCATAAAACTAACATATATTTTTTTCAGGAATCCACTCTCCAGAAACCTAAAACTAATCTTAAAAAACTTATTTCAAGCATTCCAATCTTCCTAATCCTAAACAAAAATTTTAATTAACTTGTTGAAATAATTCAATCACATTTATCCTCAAACTACGTTTAAATCAATTTTTTGAAGTAACACTCTCACCTTTTTCATAGAACAAACATATTTTTTTTTCAGGAATCCACTCTCCAGAAACCTGAAACAAATCTTGAAAAAACTTGTTTCAGGCATCCATTCTCCCTAATCCTAAAAGAAAATTTTAATTAACTTCTTGAAATACTAAAATAAATCTTATCCTCAAACTACATTTAAATCAATTTTTTGAAGTAACACTCTCACCTTTTTCATAAAACTAACATATATTTTTTTTCAGGAATCCACTCTCCAGAAACCTAAAACTAATCTTAAAAAACTTCTTTCAGGCATCCAATCTTCCTAATCCTAAACGAAAATTTTAATTAACTTGTTGAAATTATTCAATCACATTTATCCTCAAACTACTTTTAAATCAATTTTTTCAAGTAACACTCTCACCTTTTTCATAGAATAAACATATTTTTTTTTCAGGAATCCACTCTCCAGAAACCTGAAACAAATCTTGAAAAAACTTGTTTAAGGCATCCATTCTCCCTAATCCTAAAAGAAAATGTTAATTAACTGCTTGAAATACTAAAAAAAATCTTATCCTCAAACTACATTTAAATCAATTTTTTGAAGTAACACTCTCACCTTTTTCATAAAACTAACATATATTTTTTTTCAGGAATCCACTCTCCACAAACCTAAAACTAATCTTAAAAAACTTATTTCAAGCATTCCAATCTTCCTAATACTAAACGAAAATTTTAATTAACTTGTTGAAATATTTCAATCACATTTATCCTCAAACTACGTTTAAATCAATTTTTTGAAGTAACACTCTCACCTTTTTCATAGAACAAACATATTTTTTTTTCAGGAATCCTCTCTCCAGAAACCTGAAACAAATCTTGAAAAAACTTGTTTAAGGCATCCATTCTCCCTAATCCTAAAAGAACATTTTAATTAACTTTTTGAAATACTAAAAAAAATCTTATCCTCAAACTACATTTAAATCAATTTTTTGAAGTAACACTCTCACCTTTTTCATAAAACTAACATATATTTTTTTCAGGAATCCACTCTCCAGAAACCTAAAACTAATCTTAAAAAACTTATTTCAAGCATTCCAATCTTCCTAATACTAAACGAAAATTTTAATTAACTTGTTGAAATATTTCAATCACATTTATCCTCAAACTACGTTTAAATCAATTTTTTGAAGTAACACTCTCACCTTTTTCATAGAACAAACATATTTTTTTTTCAGGAATCCACTCTCCAGAAACCTGAAACAAATCTTGAAAAAACTTGTTTCAGGCATCCATTCTCCCTAATCCTAAAAGAAAATTTTAATTAACTTCTTGAAATACTAAAAAAAATCTTATCCTCAAACTACATTTAAATCAATTTTTTGAAGGAACACTCTCACCTTTTTCATAAAACTAAGATATATTTTTTTTCAGGAATCCACTCTCCAGAAACCTAAAACTAATCTTAAAAAACTTCTTTCAGGCATCCAATCTTCCTAATACTAAACGAAAATTTTAATTAACTTGTTGAAATATTTCAATCACATTTATCTTCAAACTACTTTTAAATCAATTTTTTCAAGTAACACTCTCACCTTTTTCATAGAACAAACATATTTTTTTTTCAGGAATCCACTCTCCAGAAACCTGAAACAAATCCTGAAAAAACTTGTTTAAGGCATCCATTCTCCCTAATCCTAAAAGAAAATTTTAATTAACTTCTTGAAATACTAAAATAAATCTTATCCTCAAACTACATTTAAATCAATTTTTTGAAGTAACACTCTCACCTTTTTCATAAAACTAACATATATTTTTTTTCAGGAATCCGCTCTCCAGAAACCTGAAACAAATCTTGAAAAAACTTGTTTAAGGCATCCATTCTCCCTAATCCTAAAAGAAAATTTGAATTAACTTCTTGAAATACTAAAATAAATCTTATCCTCAAACTACATTTAAATCAATTTTTTGAAGTAACACTCTCACCTTTTTCATAAAACTAACATATATTTTTTTTCAGGAATCCACTCTCCAGAAACCTAAAACTAATCTTAAAAAACTTCTTTCAGGCATCCAATCTTCCTAATCCTAAACGAAAATTTTAATTAACTTGTTGAAATAATTCAATCACATTTATCCTCAAACTACTTTTAAATCAATTTTTTCAAGTAACACTCTCACCTTTTTCATAGAATAAACATATTTTTTTTTCAGGAATCCACTCTCCAGAAACCTGAAACAAATCTTGAAAAAACTTGTTTAAGGCATCCATTCTCCCTAATCCTAAAAGAAAATTTTAATTAACTTCTTGAAATACTAAAATAAATCTTATCCTCAAACTACATTTAAATCAATTTTTTGAAGTAACACTCTCACCTTTTTCATAAAACTAACATATATTTTTTTTCAGGAATCCGCTCTCCAGAAACCTGAAACAAATCTTGAAAAAACTTGTTTAAGGCATCCATTCTCCCTAATCCTAAAAGAAAATTTTAATTAACTTCTTGAAATACTAAAAATAAATCTTATCCTCAAACTACTTTTAAATCAATTTTTTGAAGTAACACTCTCACCTTTTTCATAAAACTAACATATATTTTTTTCAGGAATCCACTCTCCAGAAACCTAAAACTAATCTTAAAAAACTTATTTCAAGCATTCCAATCTTCCTAATCCTAAACGAAAATTTTAATTAACTTGTTGAAATAATTCAATCACATTTATCCTCAAACTACGTTTAAATCAATTTTTTGAAGTAACACTCTCACCTTTTTCATAGAACAAACATATTTTTTTTTCAGGAATCCTCTCTCCAGAAACCTGAAACAAATCTTGAAAAAACTTGTTTCAGGCATCCATTCAACCTAATCCTAAAAGAAAATTTTAATTAACTTCTTGAAATACTAAAATAAATCTTATCCTCAAACTACATTTAAATCAATTTTTTGAAGTAACACTCTCACCTTTTTCACAAAACTAACATATATTTTTTTTCAGGAATCCACTCTCCAGAAACCTAAAACTAATCTTAAAAAACTTCTTGCAGGCATCCAATCTTCCTAATCCTAAACGAAAATTTTAATTAACTTGTTGAAATTATTCAATCACATTTATCCTCAAACTACTTTTAAATCAATTTTTTCAAGTAACACTCTCACCTTTTTCATAGAATAAACATATTTTTTTTTCAGGAATCCACTCTCCAGAAACCTGAAACAAATCTTGAAAAAACTTGTTTAAGGCATCCATTCTCCCTAATCCTAAAAGAAAATGTTAATTAACTGCTTGAAATACTAAAAAAAATCTTATCCTCAAACTACATTTAAATCAATTTTTTGAAGTAACACTCTCACCTTTTTCATAAAACTAACATATATTTTTTTTCAGGAATCCACTCTCCACAAACCTAAAACTAATCTTAAAAAACTTATTTCAAGCATTCCAATCTTCCTAATACTAAACGAAAATTTTAATTAACTTGTTGAAATATTTCAATCACATTTATCCTCAAACTACGTTTAAATCAATTTTTTGAAGTAACACTCTCACCTTTTTCATAGAACAAACATATTTTTTTTTCAGGAATCCTCTCTCCAGAAACCTGAAACAAATCTTGAAAAAACTTGTTTAAGGCATCCATTCTCCCTAATCCTAAAAGAACATTTTAATTAACTTTTTGAAATACTAAAAAAAATCTTATCCTCAAACTACATTTAAATCAATTTTTTCAAGTAACACTCTCACCTTTTTCATAAAACTAACATATATTTTTTTTCAGGAATCCGCTCTCCAGAAACCTGAAACAAATCTTGAAAAAACTTGTTTAAGGCATCCATTCTCCCTAATCCTAAAAGAAAATTTTAATTAACTTCTTGAAATACTAAAAATAAATCTTATCCTCAAACTACTTTTAAATCAATTTTTTGAAGTAACACTCTCACCTTTTTCATAAAACTAACATATATTTTTTTCAGGAATCCACTCTCCAGAAACCTAAAACTAATCTTAAAAAACTTATTTCAAGCATTCCAATCTTCCTAATCCTAAACGAAAATTTTAATTAACTTGTTGAAATAATTCAATCACATTTATCCTCAAACTACGTTTAAATCAATTTTTTGAAGTAACACTCTCACCTTTTTCATAGAACAAACATATTTTTTTTTCAGGAATCCACTCTCCAGAAACCTGAAACAAATCTTGAAAAAACTTGTTTCAGGCATCCATTCAACCTAATCCTAAAAGAAAATTTTAATTAACTTCTTGAAATACTAAAATAAATCTTATCCTCAAACTACATTTAAATCAATTTTTTGAAGTAACACTCTCACCTTTTTCATAAAACTAACATATATTTTTTTTCAGGAATCCACTCTCCAGAAACCTAAAACTAATCTTAAAAAACTTCTTGCAGGCATCCAATCTTCCTAATCCTAAACGAAAATTTTAATTAACTTGTTGAAATTATTCAATCACATTTATCCTCAAACTACTTTTAAATCAATTTTTTCAAGTAACACTCTCACCTTTTTCATAGAATAAACATATTTTTTTTTCAGGAATCCACTCTCCAGAAACCTGAAACAAATCTTGAAAAAACTTGTTTAAGGCATCCATTCTCCCTAATCCTAAAAGAAAATGTTAATTAACTGCTTGAAATACTAAAAAAAATCTTATCCTCAAACTACATTTAAATCAATTTTTTGAAGTAACACTCTCACCTTTTTCATAAAACTAACATATATTTTTTTTCAGGAATCCACTCTCCACAAACCTAAAACTAATCTTAAAAAACTTATTTCAAGCATTCCAATCTTCCTAATACTAAACGAAAATTTTAATTAACTTGTTGAAATATTTCAATCACATTTATCCTCAAACTACGTTTAAATCAATTTTTTGAAGTAACACTCTCACCTTTTTCATAGAACAAACATATTTTTTTTTCAGGAATCCTCTCTCCAGAAACCTGAAACAAATCTTGAAAAAACTTGTTTAAGGCATCCATTCTCCCTAATCCTAAAAGAACATTTTAATTAACTTTTTGAAATACTAAAAAAAATCTTATCCTCAAACTACATTTAAATCAATTTTTTCAAGTAACACTCTCACCTTTTTCATAAAACTAACATATATTTTTTTCAGGAATCCACTCTCCAGAAACCTAAAACTAATCTTAAAAAACTTATTTCAAGCATTCCAATCTTCCTAATCCTAAACGAAAATTTTAATTAACTTGTTGAAATAATTCAATCACATTTATCTTCAAACTACTTTTAAATCAATTTTTTCAAGTAACACTCTCACCTTTTTCATAGAACAAACATATTTTTTTTTCAGGAATCCACTCTCCAGAAACCTGAAACAAATCTTGAAAAAACTTGTTTAAGGCATCCATTCTCCCTAATCCTAAAAGAAAATTTTAATTTACTTCTTGAAATACTAAAATAAATCTTATCCTCAAACTACATTTAAATCAATTTTTTGAAGTAACACTCTCACCTTTTTCATAAAACTAACATATATTTTTTTTCAGGAATCCGCTCTCCAGAAACCTGAAACAAATCTTGAAAAAACTTGTTTCAGGCATCCATTCTCCCTAATCCTAAAAGAAAATTTTAATTAACTTCTTGAAATACTAAAATAAATCTTATCCTCAAACTACGTTTAAATCAATTTTTTGAAGTAACACTCTCACCTTTTTCATAGAACAAACATATTTTTTTTTCAGGAATCCACTCTCCAGAAACCTGAAACAAATCTTGAAAAAACTTGTTTCAGGCATCCATTCTCCCTAATCCTAAAAGAAAATTTGAATTAACTTCTTGAAATACTAAAATAAATCTTATCCTCAAACTACATTTAAATCAATTTTTTGAAGTAACACTCTCACCTTTTTCATAAAACTAACATATATTTTTTTTCAGGAATCCACTCTCCAGAAACCTAAAACTAATATTAAAAAACTTCTTTCAGGCATCCAATCTTCCTAATCCTAAACGAAAATTTTAATTAACTTGTTGAAATAATTCAATCACATTTATCCTCAAACTACTTTTAAATCAATTTTTTCAAGTAACACTCTCACCTTTTTCATAGAACAAACATATTTTTTTTTCAGGAATCCACTCTCCAGAAACCTGAAACAAATCTTGAAAAAACTTGTTTAAGGCATCCATTCTCCCTAGTCCTAAAAGAAAATTTTAATTAACTTCTTGAAATACTAAAAAAAATCTTATCCTCAAACTACAGTTAAATCAATTTTTTGAAGTAACACTCTCACCTTTTTCATAAAACTAACATATATTTTTTTTCAGGAATCCACTCTCCAGAAACCTAAAACTAATCTTAAAAAACTTCTTTCAGGCACCCAATCTTCCTAATCCTAAATGAAAATTTTAATTAACTTGTTGAAATAGTTCAATCACATTTATCCTCAAACTACTTTTAAATCCATTTTTTCAAGTAACACTCTCACCTTTTTCATAGAACAAACATATTTTTTTTTCAGGAATCCACTCTCCAGAAACCTGAAACAAATCTTGAAAAAACTTGTTTAAGGCATCCATTCTCCCTAATCCTAAAAGAAAATGTTAATTAACTTCTTGAAATACTAAAATAAATCTTAACCTCAAACTACATTTAAATCAATTTTTTGAAGTAACACTCTCACCTTTTTCATAAAACTAAGATATATTTTTTTTCAGGAATCCACTCTCCAGAAACCTAAAACTAATCTTAAAAAACTTCTTTCAGGCATCCAATCTTCCTAATCCTAAACGAAAATTTTAATTAACTTGTTGAAATAATTCAATCACATTTATCCTCAAACTAATTTTAAATCAATTTTTTCAAGTAACACTCTCACCTTTTTCATAGAACAAACATATTTTTTTTTCAGGAATCCACTCTCCAGAAACCTGAAACAAATCTTGAAAAAACTTGTTTAAGGCATCCATTCTCCCTAATCCTAATAGAAAATTTTAATTAACTTCTTGAAATACTAAAATAAATCTTATCCTCAAACTACATTTAAATCAATTTTTTGAAGTAACACTCTCACCTTTTTCATAAAACTAACATATATTTTTTTTCAGGAATCCGCTCTCCAGAAACCTGAAACAAATCTTGAAAAAACTTGTTTAAGGCATCCATTCTCCCTAATCCTAAAAGAAAATTTGAATTAACTTCTTGAAATACTAAAATAAATCTTATCCTCAAACTACATTTAAATCAATTTTTTGAAGTAACACTCTCACCTTTTTCATAAAACTAAGATATATTTTTTTTCAGGAATCCACTCTCCAGAAACCTAAAACTAATCTTAAAAAACTTCTTTCAGGCATCCAATCTTCCTAATCCTAAACGAAAATTTTAATTAACTTGTTGAAATAATTCAATCACATTTATCCTCAAACTACTTTTAAATCAATTTTTTCAAGTAACACTCTCACCTTTTTCATAGAACAAACATATTTTTTTTTCAGGAATCCACTCTCCAGAAACCTGAAACAAATCTTGAAAAAACCTGTTTAAGGCATCCATTCTCCCTAATCCTAATAGAAAATTTTAATTAACTTCTTGAAATACTAAAATAAATCTTATCCTCAAACTACGTTTAAATCAATTTTTTGAAGTAACACTCTCACCTTTTTCATAGAACAAACATATTTTTTTTTCAGGAATCCACTCTCCAGAAACCTGAAACAAATCTTGAAAAAACCTGTTTAAGGCATCCATTCTCCCTAATCCTAATAGAAAATTTTAATTAACTTCTTGAAATACTAAAAAAAATCTTATCCTCAAACTACATTTAAATCAATTTTTTGAAGGAACACTCTCACCTTTTTCATAAAACTAAGATATATTTTTTTTCAGGAATCCACTCTCCAGAAACCTAAAACTAATCTTAAAAAACTTCTTTCAGGCATCCAATCTTCCTAATACTAAACGAAAATTTTAATTAACTTGTTGAAATATTTCAATCACATTTATCTTCAAACTACTTTTAAATCAATTTTTTCAAGTAACACTCTCACCTTTTTCATAGAACAAACATATTTTTTTTTCAGGAATCCACTCTCCAGAAACCTGAAACAAATCCTGAAAAAACTTGTTTAAGGCATCCATTCTCCCTAATCCTAAAAGAAATTTTTAATTAACTTCTTGAAATACTAAAATAAATCTTATCCTCAAACTACATTTAAATCAATTTTTTGAAGTAACACTCTCACCTTTTTCATAAAACTAACATATATTTTTTTTCAGGAATCCGCTCTCCAGAAACCTGAAACAAATCTTGAAAAAACTTGTTTAAGGCATCCATTCTCCCTAATCCTAAAAGAAAATTTGAATTAACTTCTTGAAATACTAAAATAAATCTTATCCTCAAACTACATTTAAATCAATTTTTTGAAGTAACACTCTCACCTTTTTCATAAAACTAACATATATTTTTTTTCAGGAATCCACTCTCCAGAAACCTAAAACTAATCTTAAAAAACTTCTTTCAGGCATCCAATCTTCCTAATCCTAAACGAAAATTTTAATTAACTTGTTGAAATAATTCAATCACATTTATCCTCAAACTACTTTTAAATCAATTTTTTCAAGTAACACTCTCACCTTTTTCATAGAACAAACATATTTTTTTTTCAGGAATCCACTCTCCAGAAACCTGAAACAAATCTTGAAAAAACTTGTTTAAGGCATCCATTCTCCCTAATCCTAAAAGAAAATTTTAATTAACTTCTTGAAATACTAAAATAAATCTTATCCTCAAACTACATTTAAATCAATTTTTTGAAGTAACACTCTCACCTTTTTCATAAAACTAACATATATTTTTTTTCAGGAATCCGCTCTCCAGAAACCTGAAACAAATCTTGAAAAAACTTGTTTAAGGCATCCATTCTCCCTAATCCTAAAAGAAAATTTTAATTAACTTCTTGAAATACTAAAAATAAATCTTATCCTCAAACTACTTTTAAATCAATTTTTTGAAGTAACACTCTCACCTTTTTCATAAAACTAACATATATTTTTTTCAGGAATCCACTCTCCAGAAACCTAAAACTAATCTTAAAAAACTTATTTCAAGCATTCCAATCTTCCTAATCCTAAACGAAAATTTTAATTAACTTGTTGAAATAATTCAATCACATTTATCCTCAAACTACGTTTAAATCAATTTTTTGAAGTAACACTCTCACCTTTTTCATAGAACAAACATATTTTTTTTTCAGGAATCCACTCTCCAGAAACCTGAAACAAATCTTGAAAAAACTTGTTTCAGGCATCCATTCTCCCTAATCCTAAAAGAAAATTTTAATTAACTTCTTGAAATACTAAAATAAATCTTATCCTCAAACTACATTTAAATCAATTTTTTGAAGTAACACTCTCACCTTTTTCATAAAACTAACATATATTTTTTTTCAGGAATCCACTCTCCAGAAACCTAAAACTAATCTTAAAAAACTTCTTTCAGGCATCCAATCTTCCTAATCCTAAACGAAAATTTTAATTAACTTGTTGAAATTATTCAATCACATTTATCCTCAAACTACTTTTAAATCAATTTTTTCAAGTAACACTCTCACCTTTTTCATAGAATAAACATATTTTTTTTTCAGGAATCCACTCTCCAGAAACCTGAAACAAATCTTGAAAAAACTTGTTTAAGGCATCCATTCTCCCTAATCCTAAAAGAAAATGTTAATTAACTGCTTGAAATACTAAAAAAAATCTTATCCTCAAACTACATTTAAATCAATTTTTTGAAGTAACACTCTCACCTTTTTCATAAAACTAACATATATTTTTTTTCAGGAATCCACTCTCCACAAACCTAAAACTAATCTTAAAAAACTTATTTCAAGCATTCCAATCTTCCTAATACTAAACGAAAATTTTAATTAACTTGTTGAAATATTTCAATCACATTTATCCTCAAACTACGTTTAAATCAATTTTTTGAAGTAACACTCTCACCTTTTTCATAGAACAAACATATTTTTTTTTCAGGAATCCTCTCTCCAGAAACCTGAAACAAATCTTGAAAAAACTTGTTTAAGGCATCCATTCTCCCTAATCCTAAAAGAACATTTTAATTAACTTTTTGAAATACTAAAAAAAATCTTATCCTCAAACTACATTTAAATCAATTTTTTGAAGTAACACTCTCACCTTTTTCATAAAACTAACATATATTTTTTTCAGGAATCCACTCTCCAGAAACCTAAAACTAATCTTAAAAAACTTATTTCAAGCATTCCAATCTTCCTAATACTAAACGAAAATTTTAATTAACTTGTTGAAATATTTCAATCACATTTATCCTCAAACTACGTTTAAATCAATTTTTTGAAGTAACACTCTCACCTTTTTCATAGAACAAACATATTTTTTTTTCAGGAATCCACTCTCCAGAAACCTGAAACAAATCTTGAAAAAACTTGTTTCAGGCATCCATTCTCCCTAATCCTAAAAGAAAATTTTAATTAACTTCTTGAAATACTAAAAAAAATCTTATCCTCAAACTACATTTAAATCAATTTTTTGAAGGAACACTCTCACCTTTTTCATAAAACTAAGATATATTTTTTTTCAGGAATCCACTCTCCAGAAACCTAAAACTAATCTTAAAAAACTTCTTTCAGGCATCCAATCTTCCTAATACTAAACGAAAATTTTAATTAACTTGTTGAAATATTTCAATCACATTTATCTTCAAACTACTTTTAAATCAATTTTTTCAAGTAACACTCTCACCTTTTTCATAGAACAAACATATTTTTTTTTCAGGAATCCACTCTCCAGAAACCTGAAACAAATCCTGAAAAAACTTGTTTAAGGCATCCATTCTCCCTAATCCTAAAAGAAAATTTTAATTAACTTCTTGAAATACTAAAATAAATCTTATCCTCAAACTACATTTAAATCAATTTTTTGAAGTAACACTCTCACCTTTTTCATAAAACTAACATATATTTTTTTTCAGGAATCCGCTCTCCAGAAACCTGAAACAAATCTTGAAAAAACTTGTTTAAGGCATCCATTCTCCCTAATCCTAAAAGAAAATTTGAATTAACTTCTTGAAATACTAAAATAAATCTTATCCTCAAACTACATTTAAATCAATTTTTTGAAGTAACACTCTCACCTTTTTCATAAAACTAACATATATTTTTTTTCAGGAATCCACTCTCCAGAAACCTAAAACTAATCTTAAAAAACTTCTTTCAGGCATCCAATCTTCCTAATCCTAAACGAAAATTTTAATTAACTTGTTGAAATAATTCAATCACATTTATCCTCAAACTACTTTTAAATCAATTTTTTCAAGTAACACTCTCACCTTTTTCATAGAATAAACATATTTTTTTTTCAGGAATCCACTCTCCAGAAACCTGAAACAAATCTTGAAAAAACTTGTTTAAGGCATCCATTCTCCCTAATCCTAAAAGAAAATTTTAATTAACTTCTTGAAATACTAAAATAAATCTTATCCTCAAACTACATTTAAATCAATTTTTTGAAGTAACACTCTCACCTTTTTCATAAAACTAACATATATTTTTTTTCAGGAATCCGCTCTCCAGAAACCTGAAACAAATCTTGAAAAAACTTGTTTAAGGCATCCATTCTCCCTAATCCTAAAAGAAAATTTTAATTAACTTCTTGAAATACTAAAAATAAATCTTATCCTCAAACTACTTTTAAATCAATTTTTTGAAGTAACACTCTCACCTTTTTCATAAAACTAACATATATTTTTTTCAGGAATCCACTCTCCAGAAACCTAAAACTAATCTTAAAAAACTTATTTCAAGCATTCCAATCTTCCTAATCCTAAACGAAAATTTTAATTAACTTGTTGAAATAATTCAATCACATTTATCCTCAAACTACGTTTAAATCAATTTTTTGAAGTAACACTCTCACCTTTTTCATAGAACAAACATATTTTTTTTTCAGGAATCCTCTCTCCAGAAACCTGAAACAAATCTTGAAAAAACTTGTTTCAGGCATCCATTCAACCTAATCCTAAAAGAAAATTTTAATTAACTTCTTGAAATACTAAAATAAATCTTATCCTCAAACTACATTTAAATCAATTTTTTGAAGTAACACTCTCACCTTTTTCACAAAACTAACATATATTTTTTTTCAGGAATCCACTCTCCAGAAACCTAAAACTAATCTTAAAAAACTTCTTGCAGGCATCCAATCTTCCTAATCCTAAACGAAAATTTTAATTAACTTGTTGAAATTATTCAATCACATTTATCCTCAAACTACTTTTAAATCAATTTTTTCAAGTAACACTCTCACCTTTTTCATAGAATAAACATATTTTTTTTTCAGGAATCCACTCTCCAGAAACCTGAAACAAATCTTGAAAAAACTTGTTTAAGGCATCCATTCTCCCTAATCCTAAAAGAAAATGTTAATTAACTGCTTGAAATACTAAAAAAAATCTTATCCTCAAACTACATTTAAATCAATTTTTTGAAGTAACACTCTCACCTTTTTCATAAAACTAACATATATTTTTTTTCAGGAATCCACTCTCCACAAACCTAAAACTAATCTTAAAAAACTTATTTCAAGCATTCCAATCTTCCTAATACTAAACGAAAATTTTAATTAACTTGTTGAAATATTTCAATCACATTTATCCTCAAACTACGTTTAAATCAATTTTTTGAAGTAACACTCTCACCTTTTTCATAGAACAAACATATTTTTTTTTCAGGAATCCTCTCTCCAGAAACCTGAAACAAATCTTGAAAAAACTTGTTTAAGGCATCCATTCTCCCTAATCCTAAAAGAACATTTTAATTAACTTTTTGAAATACTAAAAAAAATCTTATCCTCAAACTACATTTAAATCAATTTTTTCAAGTAACACTCTCACCTTTTTCATAAAACTAACATATATTTTTTTTCAGGAATCCGCTCTCCAGAAACCTGAAACAAATCTTGAAAAAACTTGTTTAAGGCATCCATTCTCCCTAATCCTAAAAGAAAATTTTAATTAACTTCTTGAAATACTAAAAATAAATCTTATCCTCAAACTACTTTTAAATCAATTTTTTGAAGTAACACTCTCACCTTTTTCATAAAACTAACATATATTTTTTTCAGGAATCCACTCTCCAGAAACCTAAAACTAATCTTAAAAAACTTATTTCAAGCATTCCAATCTTCCTAATCCTAAACGAAAATTTTAATTAACTTGTTGAAATAATTCAATCACATTTATCCTCAAACTACGTTTAAATCAATTTTTTGAAGTAACACTCTCACCTTTTTCATAGAACAAACATATTTTTTTTTCAGGAATCCACTCTCCAGAAACCTGAAACAAATCTTGAAAAAACTTGTTTCAGGCATCCATTCAACCTAATCCTAAAAGAAAATTTTAATTAACTTCTTGAAATACTAAAATAAATCTTATCCTCAAACTACATTTAAATAAATTTTTTGAAGTAACACTCTCACCTTTTTCATAAAACTAACATATATTTTTTTTCAGGAATCCACTCTCCAGAAACCTAAAACTAATCTTAAAAAACTTCTTGCAGGCATCCAATCTTCCTAATCCTAAACGAAAATTTTAATTAACTTGTTGAAATTATTCAATCACATTTATCCTCAAACTACTTTTAAATCAATTTTTTCAAGTAACACTCTCACCTTTTTCATAGAATAAACATATTTTTTTTTCAGGAATCCACTCTCCAGAAACCTGAAACAAATCTTGAAAAAACTTGTTTAAGGCATCCATTCTCCCTAATCCTAAAAGAAAATGTTAATTAACTGCTTGAAATACTAAAAAAAATCTTATCCTCAAACTACATTTAAATCAATTTTTTGAAGTAACACTCTCACCTTTTTCATAAAACTAACATATATTTTTTTTCAGGAATCCACTCTCCACAAACCTAAAACTAATCTTAAAAAACTTATTTCAAGCATTCCAATCTTCCTAATACTAAACGAAAATTTTAATTAACTTGTTGAAATATTTCAATCACATTTATCCTCAAACTACGTTTAAATCAATTTTTTGAAGTAACACTCTCACCTTTTTCATAGAACAAACATATTTTTTTTTCAGGAATCCTCTCTCCAGAAACCTGAAACAAATCTTGAAAAAACTTGTTTAAGGCATCCATTCTCCCTAATCCTAAAAGAACATTTTAATTAACTTTTTGAAATACTAAAAAAAATCTTATCCTCAAACTACATTTAAATCAATTTTTTCAAGTAACACTCTCACCTTTTTCATAAAACTAACATATATTTTTTTCAGGAATCCACTCTCCAGAAACCTAAAACTAATCTTAAAAAACTTATTTCAAGCATTCCAATCTTCCTAATCCTAAACGAAAATTTTAATTAACTTGTTGAAATAATTCAATCACATTTATCTTCAAACTACTTTTAAATCAATTTTTTCAAGTAACACTCTCACCTTTTTCATAGAACAAACATATTTTTTTTTCAGGAATCCACTCTCCAGAAACCTGAAACAAATCTTGAAAAAACTTGTTTAAGGCATCCATTCTCCCTAATCCTAAAAGAAAATTTTAATTTACTTCTTGAAATACTAAAATAAATCTTATCCTCAAACTACATTTAAATCAATTTTTTGAAGTAACACTCTCACCTTTTTCATAAAACTAACATATATTTTTTTTCAGGAATCCGCTCTCCAGAAACCTGAAACAAATCTTGAAAAAACTTGTTTCAGGCATCCATTCTCCCTAATCCTAAAAGAAAATTTTAATTAACTTCTTGAAATACTAAAATAAATCTTATCCTCAAACTACGTTTAAATCAATTTTTTGAAGTAACACTCTCACCTTTTTCATAGAACAAACATATTTTTTTTTCAGGAATCCACTCTCCAGAAACCTGAAACAAATCTTGAAAAAACTTGTTTCAGGCATCCATTCTCCCTAATCCTAAAAGAAAATTTGAATTAACTTCTTGAAATACTAAAATAAATCTTATCCTCAAACTACATTTAAATCAATTTTTTGAAGTAACACTCTCACCTTTTTCATAAAACTAACATATATTTTTTTTCAGGAATCCACTCTCCAGAAACCTAAAACTAATATTAAAAAACTTCTTTCAGGCATCCAATCTTCCTAATCCTAAACGAAAATTTTAATTAACTTGTTGAAATAATTCAATCACATTTATCCTCAAACTACTTTTAAATCAATTTTTTCAAGTAACACTCTCACCTTTTTCATAGAACAAACATATTTTTTTTTCAGGAATCCACTCTCCAGAAACCTGAAACAAATCTTGAAAAAACTTGTTTAAGGCATCCATTCTCCCTAGTCCTAAAAGAAAATTTTAATTAACTTCTTGAAATACTAAAAAAAATCTTATCCTCAAACTACAGTTAAATCAATTTTTTGAAGTAACACTCTCACCTTTTTCATAAAACTAACATATATTTTTTTTCAGGAATCCACTCTCCAGAAACCTAAAACTAATCTTAAAAAACTTCTTTCAGGCACCCAATCTTCCTAATCCTAAATGAAAATTTTAATTAACTTGTTGAAATAGTTCAATCACATTTATCCTCAAACTACTTTTAAATCCATTTTTTCAAGTAACACTCTCACCTTTTTCATAGAACAAACATATTTTTTTTTCAGGAATCCACTCTCCAGAAACCTGAAACAAATCTTGAAAAAACTTGTTTAAGGCATCCATTCTCCCTAATCCTAAAAGAAAATGTTAATTAACTTCTTGAAATACTAAAATAAATCTTAACCTCAAACTACATTTAAATCAATTTTTTGAAGTAACACTCTCACCTTTTTCATAAAACTAAGATATATTTTTTTTCAGGAATCCACTCTCCAGAAACCTAAAACTAATCTTAAAAAACTTCTTTCAGGCATCCAATCTTCCTAATCCTAAACGAAAATTTTAATTAACTTGTTGAAATAATTCAATCACATTTATCCTCAAACTACTTTTAAATCAATTTTTTCAAGTAACACTCTCACCTTTTTCATAGAACAAACATATTTTTTTTTCAGGAATCCACTCTCCAGAAACCTGAAACAAATCTTGAAAAAACTTGTTTAAGGCATCCATTCTCCCTAATCCTAATAGAAAATTTTAATTAACTTCTTGAAACACTAAAATAAATCTTATCCTCAAACTACATTTAAATCAATTTTTTGAAGTAACACTCTCACCTTTTTCATAAAACTAACATATATTTTTTTTCAGGAATCCGCTCTCCAGAAACCTGAAACAAATCTTGAAAAAACTTGTTTAAGGCATCCATTCTCCCTAATCCTAAAAGAAAATTTGAATTAACTTCTTGAAATACTAAAATAAATCTTATCCTCAAACTACATTTAAATCAATTTTTTGAAGTAACACTCTCACCTTTTTCATAAAACTAAGATATATTTTTTTCCAGGAATCCACTCTCCAGAAACCTAAAACTAATCTTAAAAAACTTCTTTCAGGCATCCAAACTTCCTAATCCTAAACAAAAATTTTAATTAACTTGTTGAAATAGTTCAATCACATTTATCCTCAAACTACTTTTAAATCCATTTTTTCAAGTAACACTCTCACCTTTTTCATAGAACAAACATATTTTTTTTTCAGGAATCCACTCTCCAGAAACCTGAAACAAATCTTGAAAAAACTTGTTTAAGGCATCCATTCTCCCTAATCCTAAAAGAAAATGTTAATTAACTTCTTGAAATACTAAAATAAATCTTAACCTCAAACTACATTTAAATCAATTTTTTGAAGTAACACTCTCACCTTTTTCATAAAACTAAGATATATTTTTTTTCAGGAATCCACTCTCCAGAAACCTAAAACTAATCTTAAAAAACTTCTTTCAGGCATCCAATCTTCCTAATCCTAAACGAAAATTTTAATTAACTTGTTGAAATAATTCAATCACATTTATCCTCAAACTACTTTTAAATCAATTTTTTCAAGTAACACTCTCACCTTTTTCATAGAACAAACATATTTTTTTTTCAGGAATCCACTCTCCAGAAACCTGAAACAAATCTTGAAAAAACTTGTTTAAGGCATCCATTCTCCCTAATCCTAATAGAAAATTTTAATTAACTTCTTGAAACACTAAAATAAATCTTATCCTCAAACTACATTTAAATCAATTTTTTGAAGTAACACTCTCACCTTTTTCATAAAACTAACATATATTTTTTTTCAGGAATCCGCTCTCCAGAAACCTAAAACTAATCTTAAAAAACTTCTTTCAGGCATCCAATCTTCCTAATCCTAAACGAAAATTTTAATTAACTTGTTGAAATATTTCAATCACATTTATCCTCAAACTACTTTTAAATCAATTTTTTCAAGTAACACTCTCACCTTTTTCATAGAACAAACATATTTTTTTTTCAGGAATCCACTCTCCAGAAACCTGAAACAAATCTTGAAAAAACTTGTTTAAGGCATCCATTCTCCCTAATCCTAATAGAAAATTTTAATTAACTTCTTGAAATACTAAAATAAATCTTATCCTCAAACTACATTTAAATCAATTTTTTGAAGTAACACTCTCACCTTTTTCATAAAACTAACATATATTTTTTTTCAGGAATCCGCTCTCCAGAAACCTGAAACAAATCTTGAAAAAACTTGTTTAAGGCATCCATTCTCCCTAATCCTAAAAGAAAATTTGAATTAACTTCTTGAAATACTAAAATAAATCTTATCCTCAAACTACATTTAAATCAATTTTTTGAAGTAACACTCTCACCTTTTTCATAAAACTAAGATATATTTTTTTTCAGGAATCCACTCTCCAGAAACCTAAAATTAATCTTAAAAAACTTCTTTCAGGCATCCAATCTTCCTAATCCTAAACGAAAATTTTAATTAACTTGTTGAAATAATTCAATCACATTTATCCTCAAACTACTTTTAAATCAATTTTTTCAAGTAACACTCTCACCTTTTTCATAGAACAAACATATTTTTTTTTCAGGGATCCACTCTCCAGAAACCTGAAACAAATCTTGAAAAAACCTGTTTAAGGCATCCATTCTCCCTAATCCTAATAGAAAATTTTAATTAACTTCTTGAAATACTAAAATAAATCTTATCCTCAAACTACATTTAAATCAATTTTTTGAAGTAACACTCTCACCTTTTTCATAAAACTAACATATATTTTTTTTCAGGAATCCGCTCTCCAGAAACCTGAAACAAATCTTGAAAAAACTTGTTTAAGGCATCCATTCTCCCTAATCCTAAAAGAAAATTTTAATTAACTTCTTGAAATACTAAAAATAAATCTTATCCTCAAACTACTTTTAAATCAATTTTTTGAAGTAACACTCTCACCTTTTTCATAAAACTAACATATATTTTTTTTCAGGAATCCACTCTCCAGAAACCTAAAACTAATCTTAAAAAACTTCTTTCAGGCACCCAATCTTCCTAATCCTAAATGAAAATTTTAATTAACTTGTTGAAATAGTTCAATCACATTTATCCTCAAACTACTTTTAAATCAATTTTTTCAAGTAACACTCTCACCTTTTTCATAGAACAAACATATTTTTTTTTCAGGAATCCACTCTCCAGAAACCTGAAACAAATCTTGAAAAAACTTGTTTAAGGCATCCATTCTCCCTAATCCTAAAAGAAAATTTTAATTAACTTCTTGAAATAAAAAAATAAATCTTATCCTCAAACTACATTTAAATCAATTTTTTGAAGTAACACTCTCACCTTTTTCATAAAACTAACATATATTTTTTTTCAGGAATCCGCTCTCCAGAAACCTGAAACAAATCTTGAAAAAACTTGTTTAAGGCATCCATTCTCCCTAATCCTCAAAGAAAATTTTAATTAACTTCTTGAAATACTAAAAATAAATCTTATCCTCAAACTACTTTTAAATCAATTTTTTGAAGTAACACTCTCACCTTTTTCATAAAACTAACATATATTTTTTTCAGGAATCCACTCTCCAGAAACCTAAAACTAATCTTAAAAAACTTATTTCAAGCATTCCAATCTTCCTAATCCTAAACGAAAATTTTAATTAACTTGTTGAAATAATTCAATCACATTTATCCTCAAACTACGTTTAAATCAATTTTTTGAAGTAACACTCTCACCTTTTTCATAGAACAAACATATTTTTTTTTCAGGAATCCACTCTCCAGAAACCTGAAACAAATCTTGAAAAAACTTGTTTCAGGCATCCATTCTCCCTAATCCTAAAAGAAAATTTTAATTAACTTCTTGAAATACTAAAATAAATCTTATCCTCAAACTACATTTAAATCAATTTTTTGAAGTAACACTCTCACCTTTTTCATAAAACTAACATATATTTTTTTTCAGGAATCCACTCTCCAGAAACCTAAAACTAATCTTAAAAAACTTCTTTCAGGCATCCAATCTTCCTAATCCTAAACGAAAATTTTAATTAACTTGTTGAAATTATTCAATCACATTTATCCTCAAACTACTTTTAAATCAATTTTTTCAAGTAACACTCTCACCTTTTTCATAGAATAAACATATTTTTTTTTCAGGAATCCACTCTCCAGAAACCTGAAACAAATCTTGAAAAAACTTGTTTAAGGCATCCATTCTCCCTAATCCTAAAAGAAAATGTTAATTAACTGCTTGAAATACTAAAAAAAATCTTATCCTCAAACTACATTTAAATCAATTTTTTGAAGTAACACTCTCACCTTTTTCATAAAACTAACATATATTTTTTTTCAGGAATCCACTCTCCACAAACCTAAAACTAATCTTAAAAAACTTATTTCAAGCATTCCAATCTTCCTAATACTAAACGAAAATTTTAATTAACTTGTTGAAATATTTCAATCACATTTATCCTCAAACTACGTTTAAATCAATTTTTTGAAGTAACACTCTCACCTTTTTCATAGAACAAACATATTTTTTTTTCAGGAATCCTCTCTCCAGAAACCTGAAACAAATCTTGAAAAAACTTGTTTAAGGCATCCATTCTCCCTAATCCTAAAAGAACATTTTAATTAACTTTTTGAAATACTAAAAAAAATCTTATCCTCAAACTACATTTAAATCAATTTTTTGAAGTAACACTCTCACCTTTTTCATAAAACTAACATATATTTTTTTCAGGAATCCACTCTCCAGAAACCTAAAACTAATCTTAAAAAACTTATTTCAAGCATTCCAATCTTCCTAATCCTAAACGAAAATTTTAATTAACTTGTTGAAATAATTCAATCACATTTATCTTCAAACTACTTTTAAATCAATTTTTTCAAGTAACACTCTCACCTTTTTCATAGAACAAACATATTTTTTTTTCAGGAATCCACTCTCCAGAAACCTGAAACAAATCTTGAAAAAACTTGTTTAAGGCATCCATTCTCCCTAATCCTAAAAGAAAATGTTAATTAACTTCTTGAAATACTAAAATAAATCTTAACCTCAAACTACATTTAAATCAATTTTTTGAAGTAACACTCTCACCTTTTTCATAAAACTAAGATATATTTTTTTTCAGGAATCCACTCTCCAGAAACCTAAAACTAATCTTAAAAAACTTCTTTCAGGCATCCAATCTTCCTAATCCTAAACGAAAATTTTAATTAACTTGTTGAAATAATTCAATCACATTTATCCTCAAACTACTTTTAAATCAATTTTTTCAAGTAACACTCTCACCTTTTTCATAGAACAAACATATTTTTTTTTCAGGAATCCACTCTCCAGAAACCTGAAACAAATCTTGAAAAAACTTGTTTAAGGCATCCATTCTCCCTAATCCTAATAGAAAATTTTAATTAACTTCTTGAAACACTAAAATAAATCTTATCCTCAAACTACATTTAAATCAATTTTTTGAAGTAACACTCTCACCTTTTTCATAAAACTAACATATATTTTTTTTCAGGAATCCGCTCTCCAGAAACCTGAAACAAATCTTGAAAAAACTTGTTTAAGGCATCCATTCTCCCTAATCCTAAAAGAAAATTTGAATTAACTTCTTGAAATACTAAAATAAATCTTATCCTCAAACTACATTTAAATCAATTTTTTGAAGTAACACTCTCACCTTTTTCATAAAACTAAGATATATTTTTTTCCAGGAATCCACTCTCCAGAAACCTAAAACTAATCTTAAAAAACTTCTTTCAGGCATCCAAACTTCCTAATCCTAAACAAAAATTTTAATTAACTTGTTGAAATAGTTCAATCACATTTATCCTCAAACTACTTTTAAATCCATTTTTTCAAGTAACACTCTCACCTTTTTCATAGAACAAACATATTTTTTTTTCAGGAATCCACTCTCCAGAAACCTGAAACAAATCTTGAAAAAACTTGTTTAAGGCATCCATTCTCCCTAATCCTAAAAGAAAATGTTAATTAACTTCTTGAAATACTAAAATAAATCTTAACCTCAAACTACATTTAAATCAATTTTTTGAAGTAACACTCTCACCTTTTTCATAAAACTAAGATATATTTTTTTTCAGGAATCCACTCTCCAGAAACCTAAAACTAATCTTAAAAAACTTCTTTCAGGCATCCAATCTTCCTAATCCTAAACGAAAATTTTAATTAACTTGTTGAAATAATTCAATCACATTTATCCTCAAACTACTTTTAAATCAATTTTTTCAAGTAACACTCTCACCTTTTTCATAGAACAAACATATTTTTTTTTCAGGAATCCACTCTCCAGAAACCTGAAACAAATCTTGAAAAAACTTGTTTAAGGCATCCATTCTCCCTAATCCTAATAGAAAATTTTAATTAACTTCTTGAAACACTAAAATAAATCTTATCCTCAAACTACATTTAAATCAATTTTTTGAAGTAACACTCTCACCTTTTTCATAAAACTAACATATATTTTTTTTCAGGAATCCGCTCTCCAGAAACCTAAAACTAATCTTAAAAAACTTCTTTCAGGCATCCAATCTTCCTAATCCTAAACGAAAATTTTAATTAACTTGTTGAAATATTTCAATCACATTTATCCTCAAACTACTTTTAAATCAATTTTTTCAAGTAACACTCTCACCTTTTTCATAGAACAAACATATTTTTTTTTCAGGAATCCACTCTCCAGAAACCTGAAACAAATCTTGAAAAAACTTGTTTAAGGCATCCATTCTCCCTAATCCTAATAGAAAATTTTAATTAACTTCTTGAAATACTAAAATAAATCTTATCCTCAAACTACATTTAAATCAATTTTTTGAAGTAACACTCTCACCTTTTTCATAAAACTAACATATATTTTTTTTCAGGAATCCGCTCTCCAGAAACCTGAAACAAATCTTGAAAAAACTTGTTTAAGGCATCCATTCTCCCTAATCCTAAAAGAAAATTTGAATTAACTTCTTGAAATACTAAAATAAATCTTATCCTCAAACTACATTTAAATCAATTTTTTGAAGTAACACTCTCACCTTTTTCATAAAACTAAGATATATTTTTTTTCAGGAATCCACTCTCCAGAAACCTAAAATTAATCTTAAAAAACTTCTTTCAGGCATCCAATCTTCCTAATCCTAAACGAAAATTTTAATTAACTTGTTGAAATAATTCAATCACATTTATCCTCAAACTACTTTTAAATCAATTTTTTCAAGTAACACTCTCACCTTTTTCATAGAACAAACATATTTTTTTTTCAGGGATCCACTCTCCAGAAACCTGAAACAAATCTTGAAAAAACCTGTTTAAGGCATCCATTCTCCCTAATCCTAATAGAAAATTTTAATTAACTTCTTGAAATACTAAAATAAATCTTATCCTCAAACTACATTTAAATCAATTTTTTGAAGTAACACTCTCACCTTTTTCATAAAACTAACATATATTTTTTTCAGGAATCCGCTCTCCAGAAACCTGAAACAAATCTTGAAAAAACTTGTTTAAGGCATCCATTCTCCCTAATCCTAAAAGAAAATTTGAATTAACTTCTTGAAATACTAAAATAAATCTTATCCTCAAACTACATTTAAATCAATTTTTTGAAGTAACACTCTCACCTTTTTCATAAAACTAAGATATATTTTTTTCCAGGAATCCACTCTCCAGAAACCTAAAACTAATCTTAAAAAACTTCTTCCAGGCATCCAATCTTCCTAATCCTAAACGAAAATTTTAATTAACTTGTTGAAATAATTCAATCACATTTATCCTCAAACTACATTTAAATCAATTTGTTGAAGTAACACTCTCACCTTTTTCATAGAACAAACATATTTTTTTTTCAGGAATCCACTCTCCAGAAACCTGAAACAAATCTTGAAAAAACTTGTTTAAGGCATCCATTCTCCCTAATCCTAAAAGAAAATTTTAATTAACTTCTTGAAATACTAAAATAAATCTTATCCTCAAACTACATTTAAATCAATTTTTTGAAGTAACACTCTCACCTTTTTCATAAAACTAACATATATTTTTTTTCAGGAATCCGCTCTCCAGAAACCTGAAACAAATCTTGAAAAAACTTGTTTAAGGCATCCATTCTCCCTAATCCTAAAAGAAAATTTTAATTAACTTCTTGAAATACTAAAAATAAATCTTATCCTCAAACTACTTTTAAATCAATTTTTTGAAGTAACACTCTCACCTTTTTCATAAAACTAACATATATTTTTTTTCAGGAATCCACTCTCCAGAAACCTAAAACTAATCTTAAAAAACTTCTTTCAGGCACCCAATCTTCCTAATCCTAAATGAAAATTTTAATTAACTTGTTGAAATAGTTCAATCACATTTATCCTCAAACTACTTTTAAATCAATTTTTTCAAGTAACACTCTCACCTTTTTCATAGAACAAACATATTTTTTTTTCAGGAATCCACTCTCCAGAAACCTGAAACAAATCTTGAAAAAACTTGTTTAAGGCATCCATTCTCCCTAATCCTAAAAGAAAATTTTAATTAACTTCTTGAAATAAAAAAATAAATCTTATCCTCAAACTACATTTAAATCAATTTTTTGAAGTAACACTCTCACCTTTTTCATAAAACTAACATATATTTTTTTTCAGGAATCCGCTCTCCAGAAACCTGAAACAAATCTTGAAAAAACTAGTTTAAGGCATCCATTCTCCCTAATCCTCAAAGAAAATTTTAATTAACTTCTTGAAATACTAAAAATAAATCTTATCCTCAAACTACTTTTAAATCAATTTTTTGAAGTAACACTCTCACCTTTTTCATAAAACTAACATATATTTTTTTCAGGAATCCACTCTCCAGAAACCTAAAACTAATCTTAAAAAACTTATTTCAAGCATTCCAATCTTCCTAATCCTAAACGAAAATTTTAATTAACTTGTTGAAATAATTCAATCACATTTATCCTCAAACTACGTTTAAATCAATTTTTTGAAGTAACACTCTCACCTTTTTCATAGAACAAACATATTTTTTTTTCAGGAATCCACTCTCCAGAAACCTGAAACAAATCTTGAAAAAACTTGTTTCAGGCATCCATTCTCCCTAATCCTAAAAGAAAATTTTAATTAACTTCTTGAAATACTAAAATAAATCTTATCCTCAAACTACATTTAAATCAATTTTTTGAAGTAACACTCTCACCTTTTTCATAAAACTAACATATATTTTTTTTCAGGAATCCACTCTCCAGAAACCTAAAACTAATCTTAAAAAACTTCTTTCAGGCATCCAATCTTCCTAATCCTAAACGAAAATTTTAATTAACTTGTTGAAATTATTCAATCACATTTATCCTCAAACTACTTTTAAATCAATTTTTTCAAGTAACACTCTCACCTTTTTCATAGAATAAACATATTTTTTTTTCAGGAATCCACTCTCCAGAAACCTGAAACAAATCTTGAAAAAACTTGTTTAAGGCATCCATTCTCCCTAATCCTAAAAGAAAATGTTAATTAACTGCTTGAAATACTAAAAAAAATCTTATCCTCAAACTACATTTAAATCAATTTTTTGAAGTAACACTCTCACCTTTTTCATAAAACTAACATATATTTTTTTTCAGGAATCCACTCTCCACAAACCTAAAACTAATCTTAAAAAACTTATTTCAAGCATTCCAATCTTCCTAATACTAAACGAAAATTTTAATTAACTTGTTGAAATATTTCAATCACATTTATCCTCAAACTACGTTTAAATCAATTTTTTGAAGTAACACTCTCACCTTTTTCATAGAACAAACATATTTTTTTTTCAGGAATCCTCTCTCCAGAAACCTGAAACAAATCTTGAAAAAACTTGTTTAAGGCATCCATTCTCCCTAATCCTAAAAGAACATTTTAATTAACTTTTTGAAATACTAAAAAAAATCTTATCCTCAAACTACATTTAAATCAATTTTTTGAAGTAACACTCTCACCTTTTTCATAAAACTAACATATATTTTTTTCAGGAATCCACTCTCCAGAAACCTAAAACTAATCTTAAAAAACTTATTTCAAGCATTCCAATCTTCCTAATCCTAAACGAAAATTTTAATTAACTTGTTGAAATAATTCAATCACATTTATCTTCAAACTACTTTTAAATCAATTTTTTCAAGTAACACTCTCACCTTTTTCATAGAACAAACATATTTTTTTTTCAGGAATCCACTCTCCAGAAACCTGAAACAAATCTTGAAAAAACTTGTTTAAGGCATCCATTCTCCCTAATCCTAAAAGAAAATTTTAATTTACTTCTTGAAATACTAAAATAAATCTTATCCTCAAACTACATTTAAATCAATTTTTTGAAGTAACACTCTCACCTTTTTCATAAAACTAACATATATTTTTTTTCAGGAATCCGCTCTCCAGAAACCTGAAACAAATCTTGAAAAAACTTGTTTCAGGCATCCATTCTCCCTAATCCTAAAAGAAAATTTTAATTAACTTCTTGAAATACTAAAATAAATCTTATCCTCAAACTACGTTTAAATCAATTTTTTGAAGTAACACTCTCACCTTTTTCATAGAACAAACATATTTTTTTTTCAGGAATCCACTCTCCAGAAACCTGAAACAAATCTTGAAAAAACTTGTTTCAGGCATCCATTCTCCCTAATCCTAAAAGAAAATTTGAATTAACTTCTTGAAATACTAAAATAAATCTTATCCTCAAACTACATTTAAATCAATTTTTTGAAGTAACACTCTCACCTTTTTCATAAAACTAACATATATTTTTTTTCAGGAATCCACTCTCCAGAAACCTAAAACTAATATTAAAAAACTTCTTTCAGGCATCCAATCTTCCTAATCCTAAACGAAAATTTTAATTAACTTGTTGAAATAATTCAATCACATTTATCCTCAAACTACTTTTAAATCAATTTTTTCAAGTAACACTCTCACCTTTTTCATAGAATAAACATATTTTTTTTTCAGGAATCCACTCTCCAGAAACCTGAAACAAATCTTGAAAAAACTTGTTTAAGGCATCCATTCTCCCTAATCCTAAAAGAAAATGTTAATTAACTGCTTGAAATACTAAAAAAAATCTTATCCTCAAACTACATTTAAATCAATTTTTTGAAGTAACACTCTCACCTTTTTCATAAAACTAACATATATTTTTTTTCAGGAATCCACTCTCCACAAACCTAAAACTAATCTTAAAAAACTTATTTCAAGCATTCCAATCTTCCTAATACTAAACGAAAATTTTAATTAACTTGTTGAAATATTTCAATCACATTTATCCTCAAACTACGTTTAAATCAATTTTTTGAAGTAACACTCTCACCTTTTTCATAGAACAAACATATTTTTTTTTCAGGAATCCTCTCTCCAGAAACCTGAAACAAATCTTGAAAAAACTTGTTTAAGGCATCCATTCTCCCTAATCCTAAAAGAACATTTTAATTAACTTTTTGAAATACTAAAAAAAATCTTATCCTCAAACTACATTTAAATCAATTTTTTGAAGTAACACTCTCACCTTTTTCATAAAACTAACATATATTTTTTTCAGGAATCCACTCTCCAGAAACCTAAAACTAATCTTAAAAAACTTATTTCAAGCATTCCAATCTTCCTAATCCTAAACGAAAATTTTAATTAACTTGTTGAAATAATTCAATCACATTTATCTTCAAACTACTTTTAAATCAATTTTTTCAAGTAACACTCTCACCTTTTTCATAGAACAAACATATTTTTTTTTCAGGAATCCACTCTCCAGAAACCTGAAACAAATCTTGAAAAAACTTGTTTAAGGCATCCATTCTCCCTAATCCTAAAAGAAAATTTTAATTTACTTCTTGAAATACTAAAATAAATCTTATCCTCAAACTACATTTAAATCAATTTTTTGAAGTAACACTCTCACCTTTTTCATAAAACTAACATATATTTTTTTTCAGGAATCCGCTCTCCAGAAACCTGAAACAAATCTTGAAAAAACTTGTTTCAGGCATCCATTCTCCCTAATCCTAAAAGAAAATTTTAATTAACTTCTTGAAATACTAAAATAAATCTTATCCTCAAACTACGTTTAAATCAATTTTTTGAAGTAACACTCTCACCTTTTTCATAGAACAAACATATTTTTTTTTCAGGAATCCACTCTCCAGAAACCTGAAACAAATCTTGAAAAAACTTGTTTCAGGCATCCATTCTCCCTAATCCTAAAAGAAAATTTGAATTAACTTCTTGAAATACTAAAATAAATCTTATCCTCAAACTACATTTAAATCAATTTTTTGAAGTAACACTCTCACCTTTTTCATAAAACTAACATATATTTTTTTTCAGGAATCCACTCTCCAGAAACCTAAAACTAATATTAAAAAACTTCTTTCAGGCATCCAATCTTCCTAATCCTAAACGAAAATTTTAATTAACTTGTTGAAATAATTCAATCACATTTATCCTCAAACTACTTTTAAATCAATTTTTTCAAGTAACACTCTCACCTTTTTCATAGAACAAACATATTTTTTTTTCAGGAATCCACTCTCCAGAAACCTGAAACAAATCTTGAAAAAACTTGTTTAAGGCATCCATTCTCCCTAATCCTAAAAGAAAATTTTAATTAACTTCTTGAAATACTAAAAAAAATCTTATCCTCAAACTACAGTTAAATCAATTTTTTGAAGTAACACTCTCACCTTTTTCATAAAACTAACATATATTTTTTTTCAGGAATCCACTCTCCAGAAACCTAAAACTAATCTTAAAAAACTTCTTTCAGGCACCCAATCTTCCTAATCCTAAATGAAAATTTTAATTAACTTGTTGAAATAGTTCAATCACATTTATCCTCAAACTACTTTTAAATCCATTTTTTCAAGTAACACTCTCACCTTTTTCATAGAACAAACATATTTTTTTTTCAGGAATCCACTCTCCAGAAACCTGAAACAAATCTTGAAAAAACTTGTTTAAGGCATCCATTCTCCCTAATCCTAAAAGAAAATGTTAATTAACTTCTTGAAATACTAAAATAAATCTTAACCTCAAACTACATTTAAATCAATTTTTTGAAGTAACACTCTCACCTTTTTCATAAAACTAAGATATATTTTTTTTCAGGAATCCACTCTCCAGAAACCTAAAACTAATCTTAAAAAACTTCTTTCAGGCATCCAATCTTCCTAATCCTAAACGAAAATTTTAATTAACTTGTTGAAATAATTCAATCACATTTATCCTCAAACTACTTTTAAATCAATTTTTTCAAGTAACACTCTCACCTTTTTCATAGAACAAACATATTTTTTTTTCAGGAATCCACTCTCCAGAAACCTGAAACAAATCTTGAAAAAACTTGTTTAAGGCATCCATTCTCCCTAATCCTAATAGAAAATTTTAATTAACTTCTTGAAACACTAAAATAAATCTTATCCTCAAACTACATTTAAATCAATTTTTTGAAGTAACACTCTCACCTTTTTCATAAAACTAACATATATTTTTTTTCAGGAATCCGCTCTCCAGAAACCTGAAACAAATCTTGAAAAAACTTGTTTAAGGCATCCATTCTCCCTAATCCTAAAAGAAAATTTGAATTAACTTCTTGAAATACTAAAATAAATCTTATCCTCAAACTACATTTAAATCAATTTTTTGAAGTAACACTCTCACCTTTTTCATAAAACTAAGATATATTTTTTTCCAGGAATCCACTCTCCAGAAACCTAAAACTAATCTTAAAAAACTTCTTTCAGGCATCCAAACTTCCTAATCCTAAACAAAAATTTTAATTAACTTGTTGAAATAATTCAATCACATTTATCCTCAAACTACTTTTAAATCAATTTTTTCAAGTAACACTCTCACCTTTTTCATAGAACAAACATATTTTTTTTTCAGGAATCCACTCTCCAGAAACCTGAAACAAATCTTGAAAAAACTTGTTTAAGGCATCCATTCTCCCTAATCCTAATAGAAAATTTTAATTAACTTCTTGAAATACTAAAATAAATCTTATCCTCAAACTACATTTAAATCAATTTTTTGAAGTAACACTCTCACCTTTTTCATAAAACTAACATATATTTTTTTTCAGGAATCCGCTCTCCAGAAACCTGAAACAAATCTTGAAAAAACTTGTTTAAGGCATCCATTCTCCCTAATCCTAAAAGAAAATTTGAATTAACTTCTTGAAATACTAAAATAAATCTTATCCTCAAACTACATTTAAATCAATTTTTTGAAGTAACACTCTCACCTTTTTCATAAAACTAAGATATATTTTTTTTCAGGAATCCACTCTCCAGAAACCTAAAACTAATCTTAAAAAACTTCTTTCAGGCATCCAATCTTCCTAATCCTAAACGAAAATTTTAATTAACTTGTTGAAATAATTCAATCACATTTATCCTCAAACTACTTTTAAATCAATTTTTTCAAGTAACACTCTCACCTTTTTCATAGAACAAACATATTTTTTTTTCAGGAATCCACTCTCCAGAAACCTGAAACAAATCTTGAAAAAACCTGTTTAAGGCATCCATTCTCCCTAATCCTAATAGAAAATTTTAATTAACTTCTTGAAATACTAAAATAAATCTTATCCTCAAACTACATTTAAATCAATTTTTTGAAGTAACACTCTCACCTTTTTCATAAAACTAACATATATTTTTTTCAGGAATCCGCTCTCCAGAAACCTGAAACAAATCTTGAAAAAACTTGTTTAAGGCATCCATTCTCCCTAATCCTAAAAGAAAATTTGAATTAACTTCTTGAAATACTAAAATAAATCTTATCCTCAAACTACATTTAAATCAATTTTTTGAAGTAACACTCTCACCTTTTTCATAAAACTAAGATATATTTTTTTCCAGGAATCCACTCTCCAGAAACCTAAAACTAATCTTAAAAAACTTCTTTCAGGCATCCAATCTTCCTAATCCTAAACGAAAATTTTAATTAACTTGTTGAAATAATTCAATCACATTTATCCTCAAACTACATTTAAATCAATTTGTTGAAGTAACACTCTCACCTTTTTCATAGAACAAACATATTTTTTTTTCAGGAATCCACTCTCCAGAAACCTGAAACAAATCTTGAAAAAACTTGTTTAAGGCATCCATTCTCCCTAATCCTAAAAGAAAATTTTAATTAACTTCTTGAAATACTAAAATAAATCTTATCCTCAAACTACATTTAAATCAATTTTTTGAAGTAACACTCTCACCTTTTTCATAAAACTAACATATATTTTTTTTCAGGAATCCGCTCTCCAGAAACCTGAAACAAATCTTGAAAAAACTTGTTTAAGGCATCCATTCTCCCTAATCCTAAAAGAAAATTTTAATTAACTTCTTGAAATACTAAAAATAAATCTTATCCTCAAACTACTTTTAAATCAATTTTTTGAAGTAACACTCTCACCTTTTTCATAAAACTAACATATATTTTTTTTCAGGAATCCACTCTCCAGAAACCTAAAACTAATCTTAAAAAACTTCTTTCAGGCACCCAATCTTCCTAATCCTAAATGAAAATTTTAATTAACTTGTTGAAATAGTTCAATCACATTTATCCTCAAACTACTTTTAAATCCATTTTTTCAAGTAACACTCTCACCTTTTTCATAGAACAAACATATTTTTTTTTCAGGAATCCACTCTCCAGAAACCTGAAACAAATCTTGAAAAAACTTGTTTAAGGCATCCATTCTCCCTAATCCTAAAAGAAAATGTTAATTAACTTCTTGAAATACTAAAATAAATCTTAACCTCAAACTACATTTAAATCAATTTTTTGAAGTAACACTCTCACCTTTTTCATAAAACTAAGATATATTTTTTTTCAGGAATCCACTCTCCAGAAACCTAAAACTAATCTTAAAAAACTTCTTTCAGGCATCCAATCTTCCTAATCCTAAACGAAAATTTTAATTAACTTGTTGAAATAATTCAATCACATTTATCCTCAAACTACTTTTAAATCAATTTTTTCAAGTAACACTCTCACCTTTTTCATAGAACAAACATATTTTTTTTTCAGGAATCCACTCTCCAGAAACCTGAAACAAATCTTGAAAAAACTTGTTTAAGGCATCCATTCTCCCTAATCCTAATAGAAAATTTTAATTAACTTCTTGAAACACTAAAATAAATCTTATCCTCAAACTACATTTAAATCAATTTTTTGAAGTAACACTCTCACCTTTTTCATAAAACTAACATATATTTTTTTTCAGGAATCCGCTCTCCAGAAACCTGAAACAAATCTTGAAAAAACTTGTTTAAGGCATCCATTCTCCCTAATCCTAAAAGAAAATTTGAATTAACTTCTTGAAATACTAAAATAAATCTTATCCTCAAACTACATTTAAATCAATTTTTTGAAGTAACACTCTCACCTTTTTCATAAAACTAAGATATATTTTTTTCCAGGAATCCACTCTCCAGAAACCTAAAACTAATCTTAAAAAACTTCTTTCAGGCATCCAATCTTCCTAATCCTAAACGAAAATTTTAATTAACTTGTTGAAATAATTCAATCACATTTATCCTCAAACTACTTTTAAATCAATTTTTTCAAGTAACACTCTAACCTTTTTCATAGAACAAACATATTTTTTTTTCAGGAATCCACTCTCCAGAAATCTGAAACAAATCTTGAAAAAACTTGTTTCAGGCATCCATTCTCCCTAATCCTAAAAGAAAATTTTAATTAACTTCTTGAAATACTAAAAAAAATCTTATCCTCAAACTACATTTAAATCAATTTTTTGAAGTAACACTCTCACCTTTTTCATAAAAATAAGATATATTTTTTTTCAGGAATCCACTCTCCAGAAACCTAAAACTAATCTTAAAAAACTTCTTTCAGGCATCCAATCTTCCTAATCCTAAACGAAATTTTTAATTAACTTGTTGAAATAATTCAATCACATTTATCCTCAAACTACTTTTAAATCAATTTTTTCAAGTAACACTCTCACCTTTTTCATAGAACAAACATATTTTTTTTTCAGGAATCCACTCTCCAGAAACCTGAAACAAATCTTGAAAAAACTTGTTTAAGGCATCCATTCTCCCTAATCCTAATAGAAAATTTTAATTAACTTCTTGAAATACTAAAATAAATCTTATCCTCAAACTACATTTAAATCAATTTTTTGAAGTAACACTCTCACCTTTTTCATAAAACTAACATATATTTTTTTTCAGGAATCCGCTCTCCAGAAACCTGAAACAAATCTTGAAAAAACTTGTTTAAGGCATCCATTCTCCCTAATCCTAAAAGAAAATTTGAATTAACTTCTTGAAATACTAAAATAAATCTTATCCTCAAACTACATTTAAATCAATTTTTTGAAGTAACACTCTCACCTTTTTCATAAAACTAAGATATATTTTTTTTCAGGAATCCACTCTCCAGAAACCTAAAACTAATCTTAAAAAACTTCTTTCAGGCATCCAATCTTCCTAATCCTAAACGAAAATTTTAATTAACTTGTTGAAATAATTCAATCACATTTATCCTCAAACTACTTTAAATCAATTTTTTCAAGTAACACTCTCACCTTTTTCATAGAACAAACATATTTTTTTTTCAGGAATCCACTCTCCAGAAACCTGAAACAAATCTTGAAAAAACCTGTTTAAGGCATCCATTCTCCCTAATCCTAATAGAAAATTTTAATTAACTTCTTGAAATACTAAAATAAATCTTATCCTCAAACTACATTTAAATCAATTTTTTGAAGTAACACTCTCACCTTTTTCATAAAACTAACATATATTTTTTTCAGGAATCCGCTCTCCAGAAACCTGAAACAAATCTTGAAAAAACTTGTTTAAGGCATCCATTCTCCCTAATCCTAAAAGAAAATTTGAATTAACTTCTTGAAATACTAAAATAAATCTTATCCTCAAACTACATTTAAATCAATTTTTTGAAGTAACACTCTCACCTTTTTCATAAAACTAAGATATATTTTTTTTCAGGAATCCACTCTCCAGAAACCTAAAACTAATCTTAAAAAACTTCTTTCAGGCATCCAATCTTCCTAATCCTAAACGAAAATTTTAATTAACTTGTTGAAATTATTCAATCACATTTATCCTCAAACTACTTTTAAATCAATTTTTTCAAGTAACACTCTCACCTTTTTCATAGAATAAACATATTTTTTTTTCAGGAATCCACTCTCCAGAAACCTGAAACAAATCTTGAAAAAACTTGTTTAAGGCATCCATTCTCCCTAATCCTAAAAGAAAATGTTAATTAACTGCTTGAAATACTAAAAAAAATCTTATCCTCAAACTACATTTAAATCAATTTTTTGAAGTAACACTCTCACCTTTTTCATAAAACTAACATATATTTTTTTTCAGGAATCCACTCTCCACAAACCTAAAACTAATCTTAAAAAACTTATTTCAAGCATTCCAATCTTCCTAATACTAAACGAAAATTTTAATTAACTTGTTGAAATATTTCAATCACATTTATCCTCAAACTACGTTTAAATCAATTTTTTGAAGTAACACTCTCACCTTTTTCATAGAACAAACATATTTTTTTTTCAGGAATCCTCTCTCCAGAAACCTGAAACAAATCTTGAAAAAACTTGTTTAAGGCATCCATTCTCCCTAATCCTAAAAGAACATTTTAATTAACTTTTTGAAATACTAAAATAAATCTTATCCTCAAACTACATTTAAATCAATTTTTTGAAGTAACACTCTCACCTTTTTCATAAAACTAACATATATTTTTTTCAGGAATCCACTCTCCAGAAACCTAAAACTAATCTTAAAAAACTTATTTCAAGCATTCCAATCTTCCTAATCCTAAACGAAAATTTTAATTAACTTGTTGAAATAATTCAATCACATTTATCTTCAAACTACTTTTAAATCAATTTTTTCAAGTAACACTCTCACCTTTTTCATAGAACAAACATATTTTTTTTTCAGGAATCCACTCTCCAGAAACCTGAAACAAATCTTGAAAAAACTTGTTTAAGGCATCCATTCTCCCTAATCCTAAAAGAAAATTTTAATTTACTTCTTGAAATACTAAAATAAATCTTATCCTCAAACTACGTTTAAATCAATTTTTTGAAGTAACACTCTCACCTTTTTCATAGAACAAACATATTTTTTTTTCAGGAATCCACTCTCCAGAAACCTGAAACAAATCTTGAAAAAACTTGTTTCAGGCATCCATTCTCCCTAATCCTAAAAGAAAATTTGAATTAACTTCTTGAAATACTAAAATAAATCTTATCCTCAAACTACATTTAAATCAATTTTTTGAAGTAACACTCTCACCTTTTTCATAAAACTAACATATATTTTTTTTCAGGAATCCACTCTCCAGAAACCTAAAACTAATATTAAAAAACTTCTTTCAGGCATCCAATCTTCCTAATCCTAAACGAAAATTTTAATTAACTTGTTGAAATAATTCAATCACATTTATCCTCAAACTACTTTTAAATCAATTTTTTCAAGTAACACTCTCACCTTTTTCATAGAACAAACATATTTTTTTTCAGGAATCCACTCTCCAGAAACCTGAAACAAATCTTGAAAAAACTTGTTTAAGGCATCCATTCTCCCTAATCCTAAAAGAAAATTTTAATTAACTTCTTGAAATACTAAAAAAAATCTTATCCTCAAACTACAGTTAAATCAATTTTTTGAAGTAACACTCTCACCTTTTTCATAAAACTAACATATATTTTTTTTCAGGAATCCACTCTCCAGAAACCTAAAACTAATCTTAAAAAACTTCTTTCAGGCACCCAATCTTCCTAATCCTAAATGAAAATTTTAATTAACTTGTTGAAATAGTTCAATCACATTTATCCTCAAACTACTTTTAAATCCATTTTTTCAAGTAACACTCTCACCTTTTTCATAGAACAAACATATTTTTTTTTCAGGAATCCACTCTCCAGAAACCTGAAACAAATCTTGAAAAAACTTGTTTAAGGCATCCATTCTCCCTAATCCTAAAAGAAAATGTTAATTAACTTCTTGAAATACTAAAATAAATCTTAACCTCAAACTACATTTAAATCAATTTTTTGAAGTAACACTCTCACCTTTTTCATAAAACTAAGATATATTTTTTTTCAGGAATCCACTCTCCAGAAACCTAAAACTAATCTTAAAAAACTTCTTTCAGGCATCCAATCTTCCTAATCCTAAACGAAAATTTTAATTAACTTGTTGAAATAATTCAATCACATTTATCCTCAAACTACTTTTAAATCAATTTTTTCAAGTAACACTCTCACCTTTTTCATAGAACAAACATATTTTTTTTTCAGGAATCCACTCTCCAGAAACCTGAAACAAATCTTGAAAAAACTTGTTTAAGGCATCCATTCTCCCTAATCCTAATAGAAAATTTTAATTAACTTCTTGAAACACTAAAATAAATCTTATCCTCAAACTACATTTAAATCAATTTTTTGAAGTAACACTCTCACCTTTTTCATAAAACTAACATATATTTTTTTTCAGGAATCCGCTCTCCAGAAACCTGAAACAAATCTTGAAAAAACTTGTTTAAGGCATCCATTCTCCCTAATCCTAAAAGAAAATTTGAATTAACTTCTTGAAATACTAAAATAAATCTTATCCTCAAACTACATTTAAATCAATTTTTTGAAGTAACACTCTCACCTTTTTCATAAAACTAAGATATATTTTTTTCCAGGAATCCACTCTCCAGAAACCTAAAACTAATCTTAAAAAACTTCTTTCAGGCATCCAAACTTCCTAATCCTAAACAAAAATTTTAATTAACTTGTTGAAATAATTCAATCACATTTATCCTCAAACTACTTTTAAATCAATTTTTTCAAGTAACACTCTCACCTTTTTCATAGAACAAACATATTTTTTTTTCAGGAATCCACTCTCCAGAAATCTGAAACAAATCTTGAAAAAACTTGTTTCAGGCATCCATTCTCCCTAATCCTAAAAGAAAATTTTAATTAACTTCTTGAAATACTAAAAAAAATCTTATCCTCAAACTACATTTAAATCAATTTTTTGAAGTAACACTCTCACCTTTTTCATAAAAATAAGATATATTTTTTTTCAGGAATCCACTCTCCAGAAACCTAAAACTAATCTTAAAAAACTTCTTTCAGGCATCCAATCTTCCTAATCCTAAACGAAAATTTTAATTAACTTGTTGAAATATTTCAATCACATTTATCCTCAAACTACTTTTAAATCAATTTTTTCAAGTAACACTCTCACCTTTTTCATAGAACAAACATATTTTTTTTTCAGGAATCCACTCTCCAGAAACCTGAAACAAATCTTGAAAAAACTTGTTTAAGGCATCCATTCTCCCTAATCCTAATAGAAAATTTTAATTAACTTCTTGAAATACTAAAATAAATCTTATCCTCAAACTACATTTAAATCAATTTTTTGAAGTAACACTCTCACCTTTTTCATAAAACTAACATATATTTTTTTTCAGGAATCCGCTCTCCAGAAACCTGAAACAAATCTTGAAAAAACTTGTTTAAGGCATCCATTCTCCCTAATCCTAAAAGAAAATTTGAATTAACTTCTTGAAATACTAAAATAAATCTTATCCTCAAACTACATTTAAATCAATTTTTTGAAGTAACACTCTCACCTTTTTCATAAAACTAAGATATATTTTTTTTCAGGAATCCACTCTCCAGAAACCTAAAACTAATCTTAAAAAACTTCTTTCAGGCATCCAATCTTCCTAATCCTAAACGAAAATTTTAATTAACTTGTTGAAATAATTCAATCACATTTATCCTCAAACTACTTTTAAATCAATTTTTTCAAGTAACACTCTCACCTTTTTCATAGAACAAACATATTTTTTTTTCAGGAATCCACTCTCCAGAAACCTGAAACAAATCTTGAAAAAACCTGTTTAAGGCATCCATTCTCCCTAATCCTAATAGAAAATTTTAATTAACTTCTTGAAATACTAAAATAAATCTTATCCTCAAACTACATTTAAATCAATTTTTTGAAGTAACACTCTCACCTTTTTCATAAAACTAACATATATTTTTTTCAGGAATCCGCTCTCCAGAAACCTGAAACAAATCTTGAAAAAACTTGTTTAAGGCATCCATTCTCCCTAATCCTAAAAGAAAATTTGAATTAACTTCTTGTAATACTAAAATAAATCTTATCCTCAAACTACATTTAAATCAATTTTTTGAAGTAACACTCTCACCTTTTTCATAAAACTAAGATATATTTTTTTCCAGGAATCCACTCTCCAGAAACCTAAAACTAATCTTAAAAAACTTCTTTCAGGCATCCAATCTTCCTAATCCTAAACGAAAATTTTAATTAACTTGTTGAAATAATTCAATCACATTTATCCTCAAACTACATTTAAATCAATTTGTTGAAGTAACACTCTCACCTTTTTCATAGAACAAACATATTTTTTTTTCAGGAATCCACTCTCCAGAAACCTGAAACAAATCTTGAAAAAACTTGTTTAAGGCATCCATTCTCCCTAATCCTAAAAGAAAATTTTAATTAACTTCTTGAAATACTAAAATAAATCTTATCCTCAAACTACATTTAAATCAATTTTTTGAAGTAACACTCTCACCTTTTTCATAAAAGTAACATATATTTTTTTTCAGGAATCCGCTCTCCAGAAACCTGAAACAAATCTTGAAAAAACTTGTTTAAGGCATCCATTCTCCCTAATCCTAAAAGAAAATTTTAATTAACTTCTTGAAATACTAAAAATAAATCTTATCCTCAAACTACTTTTAAATCAATTTTTTGAAGTAACACTCTCACCTTTTTCATAAAACTAACATATATTTTTTTTCAGGAATCCACTCTCCAGAAACCTAAAACTAATCTTAAAAAACTTCTTTCAGGCACCCAATCTTCCTAATCCTAAATGAAAATTTTAATTAACTTGTTGAAATAGTTCAATCACATTTATCCTCAAACTACTTTTAAATCCATTTTTTCAAGTAACACTCTCACCTTTTTCATAGAACAAACATATTTTTTTTTCAGGAATCCACTCTCCAGAAACCTGAAACAAATCTTGAAAAAACTTGTTTAAGGCATCCATTCTCCCTAATCCTAAAAGAAAATGTTAATTAACTTCTTGAAATACTAAAATAAATCTTAACCTCAAACTACATTTAAATCAATTTTTTGAAGTAACACTCTCACCTTTTTCATAAAACTAAGATATATTTTTTTTCAGGAATCCACTCTCCAGAAACCTAAAACTAATCTTAAAAAACTTCTTTCAGGCATCCAATCTTCCTAATCCTAAACGAAAATTTTAATTAACTTGTTGAAATAATTCAATCACATTTATCCTCAAACTACTTTTAAATCAATTTTTTCAAGTAACACTCTCACCTTTTTCATAGAACAAACATATTTTTTTTTCAGGAATCCACTCTCCAGAAACCTGAAACAAATCTTGAAAAAACTTGTTTAAGGCATCCATTCTCCCTAATCCTAATAGAAAATTTTAATTAACTTCTTGAAACACTAAAATAAATCTTATCCTCAAACTACATTTAAATCAATTTTTTGAAGTAACACTCTCACCTTTTTCATAAAACTAACATATATTTTTTTTCAGGAATCCGCTCTCCAGAAACCTGAAACAAATCTTGAAAAAACTTGTTTAAGGCATCCATTCTCCCTAATCCTAAAAGAAAATTTGAATTAACTTCTTGAAATACTAAAATAAATCTTATCCTCAAACTACATTTAAATCAATTTTTTGAAGTAACACTCTCACCTTTTTCATAAAACTAAGATATATTTTTTTTCAGGAATCCACTCTCCAGAAACCTAAAACTAATCTTAAAAAACTTCTTTCAGGCATCCAATCTTCCTAATCCTAAACGAAAATTTTAATTAACTTGTTGAAATAATTCAATCACATTTATCCTCAAACTACTTTTAAATCAATTTTTTCAAGTAACACTCTCACCTTTTTCATAGAACAAACATATTTTTTTTTCAGGAATCCACTCTCCAGAAACCTGAAACAAATCTTGAAAAAACCTGTTTAAGGCATCCATTCTCCCTAATCCTAATAGAAAATTTTAATTAACTTCTTGAAATACTAAAATAAATCTTATCCTCAAACTACATTTAAATCAATTTTTTGAAGTAACACTCTCACCTTTTTCATAAAACTAAGATATATTTTTTTCCAGGAATCCACTCTCCAGAAACCTAAAACTAATCTTAAAAAACTTCTTTCAGGCATCCAATCTTCCTAATCCTAAACGAAAATTTTAATTAACTTGTTGAAATAATTCAATCACATTTATCCTCAAACTACATTTAAATCAATTTGTTGAAGTAACACTCTCACCTTTTTCATAGAACAAACATATTTTTTTTTCAGGAATCCACTCTCCAGAAACCTGAAACAAATCTTGAAAAAACTTGTTTAAGGCATCCATTCTCCCTAATCCTAAAAGAAAATTTTAATTAACTTCTTGAAATACTAAAATAAATCTTATCCTCAAACTACATTTAAATCAATTTTTTGAAGTAACACTCTCACCTTTTTCATAAAACTAACATATATTTTTTTTCAGGAATCCGCTCTCCAGAAACCTGAAACAAATCTTGAAAAAACTTGTTTAAGGCATCCATTCTCCCTAATCCTAAAAGAAAATTTTAATTAACTTCTTGAAATACTAAAAATAAATCTTATCCTCAAACTACTTTTAAATCAATTTTTTGAAGTAACACTCTCACCTTTTTCATAAAACTAACATATATTTTTTTTCAGGAATCCACTCTCCAGAAACCTAAAACTAATCTTAAAAAACTTCTTTCAGGCACCCAATCTTCCTAATCCTAAATGAAAATTTTAATTAACTTGTTGAAATAGTTCAATCACATTTATCCTCAAACTACTTTTAAATCCATTTTTTCAAGTAACACTCTCACCTTTTTCATAGAACAAACATATTTTTTTTTCAGGAATCCACTCTCCAGAAACCTGAAACAAATCTTGAAAAAACTTGTTTAAGGCATCCATTCTCCCTAATCCTAAAAGAAAATGTTAATTAACTTCTTGAAATACTAAAATAAATCTTAACCTCAAACTACATTTAAATCAATTTTTTGAAGTAACACTCTCACCTTTTTCATAAAACTAAGATATATTTTTTTTCAGGAATCCGCTCTCCAGAAACCTGAAACAAATCTTGAAAAAACTTGTTTAAGGCATCCATTCTCCCTAATCCTAAAAGAAAATTTGAATTAACTTCTTGAAATACTAAAATAAATCTTATCCTCAAACTACATTTAAATCAATTTTTTGAAGTAACACTCTCACCTTTTTCATAAAACTAAGATATATTTTTTTCCAGGAATCCACTCTCCAGAAACCTAAAACTAATCTTAAAAAACTTCTTTCAGGCATCCAATCTTCCTAATCCTAAACGAAAATTTTAATTAACTTGTTGAAATAATTCAATCACATTTATCCTCAAACTACTTTTAAATCAATTTTTTCAAGTAACACTCTAACCTTTTTCATAGAACAAACATATTTTTTTTTCAGGAATCCACTCTCCAGAAATCTGAAACAAATCTTGAAAAAACTTGTTTCAGGCATCCATTCTCCCTAATCCTAAAAGAAAATTTTAATTAACTTCTTGAAATACTAAAAAAAATCTTATCCTCAAACTACATTTAAATCAATTTTTTGAAGTAACACTCTCACCTTTTTCATAAAAATAAGATATATTTTTTTTCAGGAATCCACTCTCCAGAAACCTAAAACTAATCTTAAAAAACTTCTTTCAGGCATCCAATCTTCCTAATCCTAAACGAAAATTTTAATTAACTTGTTGAAATAATTCAATCACATTTATCCTCAAACTACTTTTAAATCAATTTTTTCAAGTAACACTCTCACCTTTTTCATAGAACAAACATATTTTTTTTTCAGGAATCCACTCTCCAGAAACCTGAAACAAATCTTGAAAAAACTTGTTTAAGGCATCCATTCTCCCTAATCCTAATAGAAAATTTTAATTAACTTCTTGAAATACTAAAATAAATCTTATCCTCAAACTACATTTAAATCAATTTTTTGAAGTAACACTCTCACCTTTTTCATAAAACTAACATATATTTTTTTTCAGGAATCCGCTCTCCAGAAACCTGAAACAAATCTTGAAAAAACTTGTTTAAGGCATCCATTCTCCCTAATCCTAAAAGAAAATTTGAATTAACTTCTTGAAATACTAAAATAAATCTTATCCTCAAACTACATTTAAATCAATTTTTTGAAGTAACACTCTCACCTTTTTCATAAAACTAAGATATATTTTTTTTCAGGAATCCACTCTCCAGAAACCTAAAACTAATCTTAAAAAACTTCTTTCAGGCATCCAATCTTCCTAATCCTAAACGAAAATTTTAATTAACTTGTTGAAATAATTCAATCACATTTATCCTCAAACTACTTTTAAATCAATTTTTTCAAGTAACACTCTCACCTTTTTCATAGAACAAACATATTTTTTTTTCAGGAATCCACTCTCCAGAAACCTGAAACAAATCTTGAAAAAACCTGTTTAAGGCATCCATTCTCCCTAATCCTAATAGAAAATTTTAATTAACTTCTTGAAATACTAAAATAAATCTTATCCTCAAACTACATTTAAATCAATTTTTTGAAGTAACACTCTCACCTTTTTCATAAAACTAAGATATATTTTTTTCCAGGAATCCACTCTCCAGAAACCTAAAACTAATCTTAAAAAACTTCTTTCAGGCATCCAATCTTCCTAATCCTAAACGAAAATTTTAATTAACTTGTTGAAATAATTCAATCACATTTATCCTCAAACTACATTTAAATCAATTTGTTGAAGTAACACTCTCACCTTTTTCATAGAACAAACATATTTTTTTTTCAGGAATCCACTCTCCAGAAACCTGAAACAAATCTTGAAAAAACTTGTTTAAGGCATCCATTCTCCCTAATCCTAAAAGAAAATTTTAATTAACTTCTTGAAATACTAAAATAAATCTTATCCTCAAACTACATTTAAATCAATTTTTTGAAGTAACACTCTCACCTTTTTCATAAAACTAACATATATTTTTTTTCAGGAATCCGCTCTCCAGAAACCTGAAACAAATCTTGAAAAAACTTGTTTAAGGCATCCATTCTCCCTAATCCTAAAAGAAAATTTTAATTAACTTCTTGAAATACTAAAAATAAATCTTATCCTCAAACTACTTTTAAATCAATTTTTTGAAGTAACACTCTCACCTTTTTCATAAAACTAACATATATTTTTTTTCAGGAATCCACTCTCCAGAAACCTAAAACTAATCTTAAAAAACTTCTTTCAGGCACCCAATCTTCCTAATCCTAAATGAAAATTTTAATTAACTTGTTGAAATAGTTCAATCACATTTATCCTCAAACTACTTTTAAATCCATTTTTTCAAGTAACACTCTCACCTTTTTCATAGAACAAACATATTTTTTTTTCAGGAATCCACTCTCCAGAAACCTGAAACAAATCTTGAAAAAACTTGTTTAAGGCATCCATTCTCCCTAATCCTAAAAGAAAATGTTAATTAACTTCTTGAAATACTAAAATAAATCTTAACCTCAAACTACATTTAAATCAATTTTTTGAAGTAACACTCTCACCTTTTTCATAAAACTAAGATATATTTTTTTTCAGGAATCCACTCTCCAGAAACCTAAAACTAATCTTAAAAAACTTCTTTCAGGCATCCAATCTTCCTAATCCTAAACGAAAATTTTAATTAACTTGTTGAAATAATTCAATCACATTTATCCTCAAACTACTTTTAAATCAATTTTTTCAAGTAACACTCTCACCTTTTTCATAGAACAAACATATTTTTTTTTCAGGAATCCACTCTCCAGAAACCTGAAACAAATCTTGAAAAAACTTGTTTAAGGCATCCATTCTCCCTAATCCTAATAGAAAATTTTAATTAACTTCTTGAAATACTAAAATAAATCTTATTCTCAAACTACATTTAAATCAATTTTTTGAAGTAACACTCTCACCTTTTTCATAAAACTAACATATATTTTTTTTCAGGAATCCGCTCTCCAGAAACCTGAAACAAATCTTGAAAAAACTTGTTTAAGGCATCCATTCTCCCTAATCCTAAAAGAAAATTTGAATTAACTTCTTGAAATACTAAAATAAATCTTATCCTCAAACTACATTTAAATCAATTTTTTGAAGTAACACTCTCACCTTTTTCATAAAACTAAGATATATTTTTTTTCAGGAATCCACTCTCCAGAAACCTAAAACTAATCTTAAAAAACTTCTTTCAGGCATCCAATCTTCCTAATCCTAAACGAAAATTTTAATTAACTTGTTGAAATAATTCAATCACATTTATCCTCAAACTACTTTTAAATCAATTTTTTCAAGTAACACTCTCACCTTTTTCATAGAACAAACATATTTTTTTTTCAGGAATCCACTCTCCAGAAACCTGAAACAAATCTTGAAAAAACCTGTTTAAGGCATCCATTCTCCCTAATCCTAATAGAAAATTTTAATTAACTTCTTGAAATACTAAAATAAATCTTATCCTCAAACTACATTTAAATCAATTTTTTGAAGTAACACTCTCACCTTTTTCATAAAACTAACATATATTTTTTTCAGGAATCCGCTCTCCAGAAACCTGAAACAAATCTTGAAAAAACTTGTTTAAGGCATCCATTCTCCCTAATCCTAAAAGAAAATTTGAATTAACTTCTTGAAATACTAAAATAAATCTTATCCTCAAACTACATTTAAATCAATTTTTTGAAGTAACACTCTCACCTTTTTCATCAAACTAAGATATATTTTTTTTCAGGAATCCACTCTCCAGAAACCTAAAACTAATCTTAAAAAACTTCTTTCAGGCATCCAATCTTCCTAATCCTAAACGAAAATTTTAATTAACTTGTTGAAATTATTCAATCACATTTATCCTCAAACTACTTTTAAATCAATTTTTTCAAGTAACACTCTCACCTTTTTCATAGAATAAACATATTTTTTTTTCAGGAATCCACTCTCCAGAAACCTGAAAGAAATCTTGAAAAAACTTGTTTAAGGCATCCATTCTCCCTAATCCTAAAAGAAAATGTTAATTAACTGCTTGAAATACTAAAAAAAATCTTATCCTCAAACTACATTTAAATCAATTTTTTGAAGTAACACTCTCACCTTTTTCATAAAACTAACATATATTTTTTTTCAGGAATCCACTCTCCACAAACCTAAAACTAATCTTAAAAAACTTATTTCAAGCATTCCAATCTTCCTAATACTAAACGAAAATTTTAATTAACTTGTTGAAATATTTCAATCACATTTATCCTCAAACTACGTTTAAATCAATTTTTTGAAGTAACACTCTCACCTTTTTCATAGAACAAACATATTTTTTTTTCAGGAATCCTCTCTCCAGAAACCTGAAACAAATCTTGAAAAAACTTGTTTAAGGCATCCATTCTCCCTAATCCTAAAAGAACATTTTAATTAACTTTTTGAAATACTAAAAAAAATCTTATCCTCAAACTACATTTAAATCAATTTTTTGAAGTAACACTCTCACCTTTTTCATAAAACTAACATATATTTTTTTCAGGAATCCACTCTCCAGAAACCTAAAACTAATCTTAAAAAACTTATTTCAAGCATTCCAATCTTCCTAATCCTAAACGAAAATTTTAATTAACTTGTTGAAATAATTCAATCACATTTATCTTCAAACTACTTTTAAATCAATTTTTTCAAGTAACACTCTCACCTTTTTCATAGAACAAACATATTTTTTTTTCAGGAATCCACTCTCCAGAAACCTGAAACAAATCTTGAAAAAACTTGTTTAAGGCATCCATTCTCCCTAATCCTAAAAGAAAATTTTAATTTACTTCTTGAAATACTAAAATAAATCTTATCCTCAAACTACATTTAAATCAATTTTTTGAAGTAACACTCTCACCTTTTTCATAAAACTAACATATATTTTTTTTCAGGAATCCGCTCTCCAGAAACCTGAAACAAATCTTGAAAAAACTTGTTTCAGGCATCCATTCTCCCTAATCCTAAAAGAAAATTTTAATTAACTTCTTGAAATACTAAAATAAATCTTATCCTCAAACTACGTTTAAATCAATTTTTTGAAGTAACACTCTCACCTTTTTCATAGAACAAACATATTTTTTTTTCAGGAATCCACTCTCCAGAAACCTGAAACAAATCTTGAAAAAACTTGTTTCAGGCATCCATTCTCCCTAATCCTAAAAGAAAATTTGAATTAACTTCTTGAAATACTAAAATAAATCTTATCCTCAAACTACATTTAAATCAATTTTTTGAAGTAACACTCTCACCTTTTTCATAAAACTAACATATATTTTTTTTCAGGAATCCACTCTCCAGAAACCTAAAACTAATATTAAAAAACTTCTTTCAGGCATCCAATCTTCCTAATCCTAAACGAAAATTTTAATTAACTTGTTGAAATAATTCAATCACATTTATCCTCAAACTACTTTTAAATCAATTTTTTCAAGTAACACTCTCACCTTTTTCATAGAACAAACATATTTTTTTTTCAGGAATCCACTCTCCAGAAACCTGAAACAAATCTTGAAAAAACTTGTTTAAGGCATCCATTCTCCCTAATCCTAAACGAAAATTTTAATTAACTTCTTGAAATACTAAAAAAAATCTTATCCTCAAACTACATTTAAATCAATTTTTTGAAGTAACACTCTCACCTTTTTCATAAAACTAACATATATTTTTTTTCAGGAATCCGCTCTCCAGAAACCTGAAACAAATCTTGAAAAAACTTGTTTAAGGCATCCATTCTCCCTAATCCTAAAAGAAAATTTGAATTAACTTCTTGAAATACTAAAATAAATCTTATCCTCAAACTACATTTAAATCAATTTTTTGAAGTAACACTCTCACCTTTTTCATAAAACTAAGATATATTTTTTTTCAGGAATCCACTCTCCAGAAACCTAAAACTAATCTTAAAAAACTTCTTTCAGGCATCCAATCTTCCTAATCCTAAACGAAAATTTTAATTAACTTGTTGAAATAATTCAATCACATTTATCCTCAAACTACTTTTAAATCAATTTTTTCAAGTAACACTCTCACCTTTTTCATAGAACAAACATATTTTTTTTTCAGGAATCCACTCTCCAGAAACCTGAAACAAATCTTGAAAAAACCTGTTTAAGGCATCCATTCTCCCTAATCCTAATAGAAAATTTTAATTAACTTCTTGAAATACTAAAATAAATCTTATCCTCAAACTACATTTAAATCAATTTTTTGAAGTAACACTCTCACCTTTTTCATAAAACTAAGATATATTTTTTTCCAGGAATCCACTCTCCAGAAACCTAAAACTAATCTTAAAAAACTTCTTTCAGGCATCCAATCTTCCTAATCCTAAACGAAAATTTTAATTAACTTGTTGAAATAATTCAATCACATTTATCCTCAAACTACATTTAAATCAATTTGTTGAAGTAACACTCTCACCTTTTTCATAGAACAAACATATTTTTTTTTCAGGAATCCACTCTCCAGAAACCTGAAACAAATCTTGAAAAAACTTGTTTAAGGCATCCATTCTCCCTAATCCTAAAAGAAAATTTTAATTAACTTCTTGAAATACTAAAATAAATCTTATCCTCAAACTACATTTAAATCAATTTTTTGAAGTAACACTCTCACCTTTTTCATAAAACTAACATATATTTTTTTTCAGGAATCCGCTCTCCAGAAACCTGAAACAAATCTTGAAAAAACTTGTTTAAGGCATCCATTCTCCCTAATCCTAAAAGAAAATTTTAATTAACTTCTTGAAATACTAAAAATAAATCTTATCCTCAAACTACTTTTAAATCAATTTTTTGAAGTAACACTCTCACCTTTTTCATAAAACTAACATATATTTTTTTTCAGGAATCCACTCTCCAGAAACCTAAAACTAATCTTAAAAAACTTCTTTCAGGCACCCAATCTTCCTAATCCTAAATGAAAATTTTAATTAACTTGTTGAAATAGTTCAATCACATTTATCCTCAAACTACTTTTAAATCCATTTTTTCAAGTAACACTCTCACCTTTTTCATAGAACAAACATATTTTTTTTTCAGGAATCCACTCTCCAGAAACCTGAAACAAATCTTGAAAAAACTTGTTTAAGGCATCCATTCTCCCTAATCCTAAAAGAAAATGTTAATTAACTTCTTGAAATACTAAAATAAATCTTAACCTCAAACTACATTTAAATCAATTTTTTGAAGTAACACTCTCACCTTTTTCATAAAAATAAGATATATTTTTTTTCAGGAATCCACTCTCCAGAAACCTAAAACTAATCTTAAAAAACTTCTTTCAGGCATCCAATCTTCCTAATCCTAAACGAAAATTTTAATTAACTTGTTGAAATAATTCAATCACATTTATCCTCAAACTACTTTTAAATCAATTTTTTCAAGTAACACTCTCACCTTTTTCATAGAACAAACATATTTTTTTTTCAGGAATCCACTCTCCAGAAACCTGAAACAAATCTTGAAAAAACTTGTTTAAGGCATCCATTCTCCCTAATCCTAATAGAAAATTTTAATTAACTTCTTGAAATACTAAAATAAATCTTATCCTCAAACTACATTTAAATCAATTTTTTGAAGTAACACTCTCACCTTTTTCATAAAACTAACATATATTTTTTTTCAGGAATCCGCTCTCCAGAAACCTGAAACAAATCTTGAAAAAACTTGTTTAAGGCATCCATTCTCCCTAATCCTAAAAGAAAATTTGAATTAACTTCTTGAAATACTAAAATAAATCTTATCCTCAAACTACATTTAAATCAATTTTTTGAAGTAACACTCTCACCTTTTTCATAAAACTAAGATATATTTTTTTTCAGGAATCCACTCTCCAGAAACCTAAAACTAATCTTAAAAAACTTCTTTCAGGCATCCAATCTTCCTAATCCTAAACGAAAATTTTAATTAACTTGTTGAAATAATTCAATCACATTTATCCTCAAACTACTTTTAAATCAATTTTTTCAAGTAACACTCTCACCTTTTTCATAGAACAAACATATTTTTTTTTCAGGAATCCACTCTCCAGAAACCTGAAACAAATCTTGAAAAAACCTGTTTAAGGCATCCATTCTCCCTAATCCTAATAGAAAATTTTAAGTAACTTCTTGAAATACTAAAATAAATCTTATCCTCAAACTACATTTAAATCAATTTTTTGAAGTAACACTCTCACCTTTTTCATAAAACTAACATATATTTTTTTCAGGAATCCGCTCTCCAGAAACCTGAAACAAATCTTGAAAAAACTTGTTTAAGGCATCCATTCTCCCTAATCCTAAAAGAAAATTTGAATTAACTTCTTGAAATACTAAAATAAATCTTATCCTCAAACTACATTTAAATCAATTTTTTGAAGTAACACTCTCACCTTTTTCATCAAACTAAGATATATTTTTTTTCAGGAATCCACTCTCCAGAAACCTAAAACTAATCTTAAAAAACTTCTTTCAGGCATCCAATCTTCCTAATCCTAAACGAAAATTTTAATTAACTTGTTGAAATTATTCAATCACATTTATCCTCAAACTACTTTTAAATCAATTTTTTCAAGTAACACTCTCACCTTTTTCATAGAATAAACATATTTTTTTTTCAGGAATCCACTCTCCAGAAACCTGAAACAAATCTTGAAAAAACTTGTTTAAGGCATCCATTCTCCCTAATCCTAAAAGAAAATGTTAATTAACTGCTTGAAATACTAAAAAAAATCTTATCCTCAAACTACATTTAAATCAATTTTTTGAAGTAACACTCTCACCTTTTTCATAAAACTAACATATATTTTTTTTCAGGAATCCACTCTCCACAAACCTAAAACTAATCTTAAAAAACTTATTTCAAGCATTCCAATCTTCCTAATACTAAACGAAAATTTTAATTAACTTGTTGAAATATTTCAATCACATTTATCCTCAAACTACGTTTAAATCAATTTTTTGAAGTAACACTCTCTCCTTTTTCATAGAACAAACATATTTTTTTTTCAGGAATCCTCTCTCCAGAAACCTGAAACAAATCTTGAAAAAACTTGTTTAAGGCATCCATTCTCCCTAATCCTAAAAGAACATTTTAATTAACTTTTTGAAATACTAAAAAAAATCTTATCCTCAAACTACATTTAAATCAATTTTTTGAAGTAACACTCTCACCTTTTTCATAAAACTAACATATATTTTTTTCAGGAATCCACTCTCCAGAAACCTAAAACTAATCTTAAAAAACTTATTTCAAGCATTCCAATCTTCCTAATCCTAAACGAAAATTTTAATTAACTTGTTGAAATAATTCAATCACATTTATCTTCAAACTACTTTTAAATCAATTTTTTCAAGTAACACTCTCACCTTTTTCATAGAACAAACATATTTTTTTTTCAGGAATCCACTCTCCAGAAACCTGAAACAAATCTTGAAAAAACTTGTTTCAGGCATCCATTCTCCCTAATCCTAAAAGAAAATTTGAATTAACTTCTTGAAATACTAAAATAAATCTTATCCTCAAACTACATTTAAATCAATTTTTTGAAGTAACACTCTCACCTTTTTCATAAAACTAACATATATTTTTTTTCAGGAATCCACTCTCCAGAAACCTAAAACTAATATTAAAAAACTTCTTTCAGGCATCCAATCTTCCTAATCCTAAACGAAAATTTTAATTAACTTGTTGAAATAATTCAATCACATTTATCCTCAAACTACTTTTAAATCAATTTTTTCAAGTAACACTCTCACCTTTTTCATAGAACAAACATATTTTTTTTTCAGGAATCCACTCTCCAGAAACCTGAAACAAATCTTGAAAAAACTTGTTTAAGGCATCCATTCTCCCTAATCCTAAACGAAAATTTTAATTAACTTCTTGAAATACTAAAAAAAATCTTATCCTCAAACTACATTTAAATCAATTTTTTGAAGTAACACTCTCACCTTTTTCATAAAACTAACATATATTTTTTTTCAGGAATCCGCTCTCCAGAAACCTGAAACAAATCTTGAAAAAACTTGTTTAAGGCATCCATTCTCCCTAATCCTAAAAGAAAATTTGAATTAACTTCTTGAAATACTAAAATAAATCTTATCCTCAAACTACATTTAAATCAATTTTTTGAAGTAACACTCTCACCTTTTTCATAAAACTAAGATATATTTTTTTTCAGGAATCCACTCTCCAGAAACCTAAAACTAATCTTAAAAAACTTCTTTCAGGCATCCAATCTTCCTAATCCTAAACGAAAATTTTAATTAACTTGTTGAAATAATTCAATCACATTTATCCTCAAACTACTTTTAAATCAATTTTTTCAAGTAACACTCTCACCTTTTTCATAGAACAAACATATTTTTTTTTCAGGAATCCACTCTCCAGAAACCTGAAACAAATCTTGAAAAAACCTGTTTAAGGCATCCATTCTCCCTAATCCTAATAGAAAATTTTAATTAACTTCTTGAAATACTAAAATAAATCTTATCCTCAAACTACATTTAAATCAATTTTTTGAAGTAACACTCTCACCTTTTTCATAAAACTAAGATATATTTTTTTCCAGGAATCCACTCTCCAGAAACCTAAAACTAATCTTAAAAAACTTCTTTCAGGCATCCAATCTTCCTAATCCTAAACGAAAATTTTAATTAACTTGTTGAAATAATTCAATCACATTTATCCTCAAACTACATTTAAATCAATTTGTTGAAGTAACACTCTCACCTTTTTCATAGAACAAACATATTTTTTTTTCAGGAATCCACTCTCCAGAAACCTGAAACAAATCTTGAAAAAACTTGTTTAAGGCATCCATTCTCCCTAATCCTAAAAGAAAATTTTAATTAACTTCTTGAAATACTAAAATAAATCTTATCCTCAAACTACATTTAAATCAATTTTTTGAAGTAACACTCTCACCTTTTTCATAAAACTAACATATATTTTTTTTCAGGAATCCGCTCTCCAGAAACCTGAAACAAATCTTGAAAAAACTTGTTTAAGGCATCCATTCTCCCTAATCCTAAAAGAAAATTTTAATTAACTTCTTGAAATACTAAAAATAAATCTTATCCTCAAACTACTTTTAAATCAATTTTTTGAAGTAACACTCTCACCTTTTTCATAAAACTAACATATATTTTTTTTCAGGAATCCACTCTCCAGAAACCTAAAACTAATCTTAAAAAACTTCTTTCAGGCACCCAATCTTCCTAATCCTAAATGAAAATTTTAATTAACTTGTTGAAATAGTTCAATCACATTTATCCTCAAACTACTTTTAAATCCATTTTTTCAAGTAACACTCTCACCTTTTTCATAGAACAAACATATTTTTTTTTCAGGAATCCACTCTCCAGAAACCTGAAACAAATCTTGAAAAAACTTGTTTAAGGCATCCATTCTCCCTAATCCTAAAAGAAAATGTTAATTAACTTCTTGAAATACTAAAATAAATCTTAACCTCAAACTACATTTAAATCAATTTTTTGAAGTAACACTCTCACCTTTTTCATAAAACTAAGATATATTTTTTTTCAGGAATCCACTCTCCAGAAACCTAAAACTAATCTTAAAAAACTTCTTTCAGGCATCCAATCTTCCTAATCCTAAACGAAAATTTTAATTAACTTGTTGAAATAATTCAATCACATTTATCCTCAAACTACTTTTAAATCAATTTTTTCAAGTAACACTCTCACCTTTTTCATAGAACAAACATATTTTTTTTTCAGGAATCCACTCTCCAGAAACCTGAAACAAATCTTGAAAAAACTTGTTTAAGGCATCCATTCTCCCTAATCCTAATAGAAAATTTTAATTAACTTCTTGAAATACTAAAATAAATCTTATCCTCAAACTACATTTAAATCAATTTTTTGAAGTAACACTCTCACCTTTTTCATAAAACTAACATATATTTTTTTTCAGGAATCCGCTCTCCAGAAACCTGAAACAAATCTTGAAAAAACTTGTTTAAGGCATCCATTCTCCCTAATCCTAAAAGAAAATTTGAATTAACTTCTTGAAATACTAAAATAAATCTTATCCTCAAACTACATTTAAATCAATTTTTTGAAGTAACACTCTCACCTTTTTCATAAAACTAAGATATATTTTTTTTCAGGAATCCACTCTCCAGAAACCTAAAACTAATCTTAAAAAACTTCTTTCAGGCATCCAATCTTCCTAATCCTAAACGAAAATTTTAATTAACTTGTTGAAATAATTCAATCACATTTATCCTCAAACTACTTTTAAATCAATTTTTTCAAGTAACACTCTCACCTTTTTCATAGAACAAACATATTTTTTTTTCAGGAATCCACTCTCCAGAAACCTGAAACAAATCTTGAAAAAACCTGTTTAAGGCATCCATTCTCCCTAATCCTAATAGAAAATTTTAATTAACTTCTTGAAATACTAAAATAAATCTTATCCTCAAACTACATTTAAATCAATTTTTTGAAGTAACACTCTCACCTTTTTCATAAAACTAACATATATTTTTTTCAGGAATCCGCTCTCCAGAAACCTGAAACAAATCTTGAAAAAACTTGTTTAAGGCATCCATTCTCCCTAATCCTAAAAGAAAATTTGAATTAACTTCTTGAAATACTAAAATAAATCTTATCCTCAAACTACATTTAAATCAATTTTTTGAAGTAACACTCTCACCTTTTTCATCAAACTAAGATATATTTTTTTTCAGGAATCCACTCTCCAGAAACCTAAAACTAATCTTAAAAAACTTCTTTCAGGCATCCAATCTTCCTAATCCTAAACGAAAATTTTAATTAACTTGTTGAAATTATTCAATCACATTTATCCTCAAACTACTTTTAAATCAATTTTTTCAAGTAACACTCTCACCTTTTTCATAGAATAAACATATTTTTTTTTCAGGAATCCACTCTCCAGAAACCTGAAACAAATCTTGAAAAAACTTGTTTAAGGCATCCATTCTCCCTAATCCTAAAAGAAAATGTTAATTAACTGCTTGAAATACTAAAAAAAATCTTATCCTCAAACTACATTTAAATCAATTTTTTGAAGTAACACTCTCACCTTTTTCATAAAACTAACATATATTTTTTTTCAGGAATCCACTCTCCACAAACCTAAAACTAATCTTAAAAAACTTATTTCAAGCATTCCAATCTTCCTAATACTAAACGAAAATTTTAATTAACTTGTTGAAATATTTCAATCACATTTATCCTCAAACTACGTTTAAATCAATTTTTTGAAGTAACACTCTCACCTTTTTCATAGAACAAACATATTTTTTTTTCAGGAATCCTCTCTCCAGAAACCTGAAACAAATCTTGAAAAAACTTGTTTAAGGCATCCATTCTCCCTAATCCTAAAAGAACATTTTAATTAACTTTTTGAAATACTAAAAAAAATCTTATCCTCAAACTACATTTAAATCAATTTTTTGAAGTAACACTCTCACCTTTTTCATAAAACTAACATATATTTTTTTCAGGAATCCACTCTCCAGAAACCTAAAACTAATCTTAAAAAACTTATTTCAAGCATTCCAATCTTCCTAATCCTAAACGAAAATTTTAATTAACTTGTTGAAATAATTCAATCACATTTATCTTCAAACTACTTTTAAATCAATTTTTTCAAGTAACACTCTCACCTTTTTCATAGAACAAACATATTTTTTTTTCAGGAATCCACTCTCCAGAAACCTGAAACAAATCTTGAAAAAACTTGTTTAAGGCATCCATTCTCCCTAATCCTAAAAGAAAATTTTAATTTACTTCTTGAAATACTAAAATAAATCTTATCCTCAAACTACATTTAAATCAATTTTTTGAAGTAACACTCTCACCTTTTTCATAAAACTAACATATATTTTTTTTCAGGAATCCGCTCTCCAGAAACCTGAAACAAATCTTGAAAAAACTTGTTTCAGGCATCCATTCTCCCTAATCCTAAAAGAAAATTTTAATTAACTTCTTGAAATACTAAAATAAATCTTATCCTCAAACTACGTTTAAATCAATTTTTTGAAGTAACACTCTCACCTTTTTCATAGAACAAACATATTTTTTTTTCAGGAATCCACTCTCCAGAAACCTGAAACAAATCTTGAAAAAACTTGTTTCAGGCATCCATTCTCCCTAATCCTAAAAGAAAATTTGAATTAACTTCTTGAAATACTAAAATAAATCTTATCCTCAAACTACATTTAAATCAATTTTTTGAAGTAACACTCTCACCTTTTTCATAAAACTAACATATATTTTTTTTCAGGAATCCACTCTCCAGAAACCTAAAACTAATATTAAAAAACTTCTTTCAGGCATCCAATCTTCCTAATCCTAAACGAAAATTTTAATTAACTTGTTGAAATAATTCAATCACATTTATCCTCAAACTACTTTTAAATCAATTTTTTCAAGTAACACTCTCACCTTTTTCATAGAACAAACATATTTTTTTTTCAGGAATCCACTCTCCAGAAACCTGAAACAAATCTTGAAAAAACTTGTTTAAGGCATCCATTCTCCCTAATCCTAAACGAAAATTTTAATTAACTTCTTGAAATACTAAAAAAAATCTTATCCTCAAACTACAGTTAAATCAATTTTTTGAAGTAACACTCTCACCTTTTTCATAAAACTAACATATATTTTTTTTCAGGAATCCACTCTCCAGAAACCTAAAACTAATCTTAAAAAACTTCTTTCAGGCACCCAATCTTCCTAATCCTAAATGAAAATTTTAATTAACTTGTTGAAATAGTTCAATCACATTTATCCTCAAACTACTTTTAAATCCATTTTTTCAAGTAACACTCTCACCTTTTTCATAGAACAAACATATTTTTTTTTCAGGAATCCACTCTCCAGAAACCTGAAACAAATCTTGAAAAAACTTGTTTAAGGCATCCATTCTCCCTAATCCTAAAAGAAAATGTTAATTAACTTCTTGAAATACTAAAATAAATCTTAACCTCAAACTACATTTAAATCAATTTTTTGAAGTAACACTCTCACCTTTTTCATAAAACTAAGATATATTTTTTTTCAGGAATCCACTCTCCAGAAACCTAAAACTAATCTTAAAAAACTTCTTTCAGGCATCCAATCTTCCTAATCCTAAACGAAAATTTTAATTAACTTGTTGAAATAATTCAATCACATTTATCCTCAAACTACTTTTAAATCAATTTTTTCAAGTAACACTCTCACCTTTTTCATAGAACAAACATATTTTTTTTTCAGGAATCCACTCTCCAGAAACCTGAAACAAATCTTGAAAAAACTTGTTTAAGGCATCCATTCTCCCTAATCCTAATAGAAAATTTTAATTAACTTCTTGAAACACTAAAATAAATCTTATCCTCAAACTACATTTAAATCAATTTTTTGAAGTAACACTCTCACCTTTTTCATAAAACTAACATATATTTTTTTTCAGGAATCCGCTCTCCAGAAACCTGAAACAAATCTTGAAAAAACTTGTTTAAGGCATCCATTCTCCCTAATCCTAAAAGAAAATTTGAATTAACTTCTTGAAATACTAAAATAAATCTTATCCTCAAACTACATTTAAATCAATTTTTTGAAGTAACACTCTCACCTTTTTCATAAAACTAAGATATATTTTTTTCCAGGAATCCACTCTCCAGAAACCTAAAACTAATCTTAAAAAACTTCTTTCAGGCATCCAAACTTCCTAATCCTAAACAAAAATTTTAATTAACTTGTTGAAATAATTCAATCACATTTATCCTCAAACTACTTTTAAATCAATTTTTTCAAGTAACACTCTCACCTTTTTCATAGAACAAACATATTTTTTTTTCAGGAATCCACTCTCCAGAAATCTGAAACAAATCTTGAAAAAACTTGTTTTAGGCATCCATTCTCCCTAATCCTAAAAGAAAATTTTAATTAACTTCTTGAAATACTAAAAAAAATCTTATCCTCAAACTACATTTAAATCAATTTTTTGAAGTAACACTCTCACCTTTTTCATAAAAATAAGATATATTTTTTTTCAGGAATCCACTCTCCAGAAACCTAAAACTAATCTTAAAAAACTTCTTTCAGGCATCCAATCTTCCTAATCCTAAACGAAAATTTTAATTAACTTGTTGAAATAATTCAATCACATTTATCCTCAAACTACTTTTAAATCAATTTTTTCAAGTAACACTCTCACCTTTTTCATAGAACAAACATATTTTTTTTTCAGGAATCCACTCTCCAGAAACCTGAAACAAATCTTGAAAAAACCTGTTTAAGGCATCCATTCTCCCTAATCCTAATAGAAAATTTTAATTAACTTCTTGAAATACTAAAATAAATCTTATCCTCAAACTACATTTAAATCAATTTTTTGAAGTAACACTCTCACCTTTTTCATAAAACTAACATATATTTTTTTCAGGAATCCGCTCTCCAGAAACCTGAAACAAATCTTGAAAAAACTTGTTTAAGGCATCCATTCTCCCTAATCCTAAAAGAAAATTTGAATTAACTTCTTGAAATACTAAAATAAATCTTATCCTCAAACTACATTTAAATCAATTTTTTGAAGTAACACTCTCACCTTTTTCATAAAACTAAGATATATTTTTTTCCAGGAATCCACTCTCCAGAAACCTAAAACTAATCTTAAAAAACTTCTTTCAGGCATCCAATCTTCCTAATCCTAAACGAAAATTTTAATTAACTTGTTGAAATAATTCAATCACATTTATCCTCAAACTACATTTAAATCAATTTGTTGAAGTAACACTCTCACCTTTTTCATAGAACAAACATATTTTTTTTTCAGGAATCCACTCTCCAGAAACCTGAAACAAATCTTGAAAAAACTTGTTTAAGGCATCCATTCTCCCTAATCCTAAAAGAAAATTTTAATTAACTTCTTGAAATACTAAAATAAATCTTATCCTCAAACTACATTTAAATCAATTTTTTGAAGTAACACTCTCACCTTTTTCATAAAAGTAACATATATTTTTTTTCAGGAATCCGCTCTCCAGAAACCTGAAACAAATCTTGAAAAAACTTGTTTAAGGCATCCATTCTCCCTAATCCTAAAAGAAAATTTTAATTAACTTCTTGAAATACTAAAAATAAATCTTATCCTCAAACTACTTTTAAATCAATTTTTTGAAGTAACACTCTCACCTTTTTCATAAAACTAACATATATTTTTTTTCAGGAATCCACTCTCCAGAAACCTAAAACTAATCTTAAAAAACTTCTTTCAGGCACCCAATCTTCCTAATCCTAAATGAAAATTTTAATTAACTTGTTGAAATAGTTCAATCACATTTATCCTCAAACTACTTTTAAATCCATTTTTTCAAGTAACACTCTCACCTTTTTCATAGAACAAACATATTTTTTTTTCAGGAATCCACTCTCCAGAAACCTGAAACAAATCTTGAAAAAACTTGTTTAAGGCATCCATTCTCCCTAATCCTAAAAGAAAATGTTAATTAACTTCTTGAAATACTAAAATAAATCTTAACCTCAAACTACATTTAAATCAATTTTTTGAAGTAACACTCTCACCTTTTTCATAAAACTAAGATATATTTTTTTTCAGGAATCCACTCTCCAGAAACCTAAAACTAATCTTAAAAAACTTCTTTCAGGCATCCAATCTTCCTAATCCTAAACGAAAATTTTAATTAACTTGTTGAAATAATTCAATCACATTTATCCTCAAACTACTTTTAAATCAATTTTTTCAAGTAACACTCTCACCTTTTTCATAGAACAAACATATTTTTTTTTCAGGAATCCACTCTCCAGAAACCTGAAACAAATCTTGAAAAAACTTGTTTAAGGCATCCATTCTCCCTAATCCTAATAGAAAATTTTAATTAACTTCTTGAAACACTAAAATAAATCTTATCCTCAAACTACATTTAAATCAATTTTTTGAAGTAACACTCTCACCTTTTTCATAAAACTAACATATATTTTTTTTCAGGAATCCGCTCTCCAGAAACCTGAAACAAATCTTGAAAAAACTTGTTTAAGGCATCCATTCTCCCTAATCCTAAAAGAAAATTTGAATTAACTTCTTGAAATACTAAAATAAATCTTATCCTCAAACTACATTTAAATCAATTTTTTGAAGTAACACTCTCACCTTTTTCATAAAACTAAGATATATTTTTTTCCAGGAATCCACTCTCCAGAAACCTAAAACTAATCTTAAAAAACTTCTTTCAGGCATCCAATCTTCCTAATCCTAAACGAAAATTTTAATTAACTTGTTGAAATAATTCAATCACATTTATCCTCAAACTACTTTTAAATCAATTTTTTCAAGTAACACTCTAACCTTTTTCATAGAACAAACATATTTTTTTTTCAGGAATCCACTCTCCAGAAATCTGAAACAAATCTTGAAAAAACTTGTTTCAGGCATCCATTCTCCCTAATCCTAAAAGAAAATTTTAATTAACTTCTTGAAATACTAAAAAAAATCTTATCCTCAAACTACATTTAAATCAATTTTTTGAAGTAACACTCTCACCTTTTTCATAAAAATAAGATATATTTTTTTTCAGGAATCCACTCTCCAGAAACCTAAAACTAATCTTAAAAAACTTCTTTCAGGCATCCAATCTTCCTAATCCTAAACGAAAATTTTAATTAACTTGTTGAAATAATTCAATCACATTTATCCTCAAACTACTTTTAAATCAATTTTTTCAAGTAACACTCTCACCTTTTTCATAGAACAAACATATTTTTTTTTCAGGAATCCACTCTCCAGAAACCTGAAACAAATCTTGAAAAAACTTGTTTAAGGCATCCATTCTCCCTAATCCTAATAGAAAATTTTAATTAACTTCTTGAAATACTAAAATAAATCTTATCCTCAAACTACATTTAAATCAATTTTTTGAAGTAACACTCTCACCTTTTTCATAAAACTAACATATATTTTTTTTCAGGAATCCGCTCTCCAGAAACCTGAAACAAATCTTGAAAAAACTTGTTTAAGGCATCCATTCTCCCTAATCCTAAAAGAAAATTTGAATTAACTTCTTGAAATACTAAAATAAATCTTATCCTCAAACTACATTTAAATCAATTTTTTGAAGTAACACTCTCACCTTTTTCATAAAACTAAGATATATTTTTTTTCAGGAATCCACTCTCCAGAAACCTAAAACTAATCTTAAAAAACTTCTTTCAGGCATCCAATCTTCCTAATCCTAAACGAAAATTTTAATTAACTTGTTGAAATAATTCAATCACATTTATCCTCAAACTACTTTTAAATCAATTTTTTCAAGTAACACTCTCACCTTTTTCATAGAACAAACATATTTTTTTTTCAGGAATCCACTCTCCAGAAACCTGAAACAAATCTTGAAAAAACCTGTTTAAGGCATCCATTCTCCCTAATCCTAATAGAAAATTTTAATTAACTTCTTGAAATACTAAAATAAATCTTATCCTCAAACTACATTTAAATCAATTTTTTGAAGTAACACTCTCACCTTTTTCATAAAACTAACATATATTTTTTTCAGGAATCCGCTCTCCAGAAACCTGAAACAAATCTTGAAAAAACTTGTTTAAGGCATCCATTCTCCCTAATCCTAAAAGAAAATTTGAATTAACTTCTTGAAATACTAAAATAAATCTTATCCTCAAACTACATTTAAATCAATTTTTTGAAGTAACACTCTCACCTTTTTCATAAAACTAAGATATATTTTTTTCCAGGAATCCACTCTCCAGAAACCTAAAACTAATCTTAAAAAACTTCTTTCAGGCATCCAATCTTCCTAATCCTAAACGAAAATTTTAATTAACTTGTTGAAATAATTCAATCACATTTATCCTCAAACTACATTTAAATCAATTTGTTGAAGTAACACTCTCACCTTTTTCATAGAACAAACATATTTTTTTTTCAGGAATCCACTCTCCAGAAACCTGAAACAAATCTTGAAAAAACTTGTTTAAGGCATCCATTCTCCCTAATCCTAAAAGAAAATTTTAATTAACTTCTTGAAATACTAAAATAAATCTTATCCTCAAACTACATTTAAATCAATTTTTTGAAGTAACACTCTCACCTTTTTCATAAAACTAACATATATTTTTTTTCAGGAATCCGCTCTCCAGAAACCTGAAACAAATCTTGAAAAAACTTGTTTAAGGCATCCATTCTCCCTAATCCTAAAAGAAAATTTTAATTAACTTCTTGAAATACTAAAAATAAATCTTATCCTCAAACTACTTTTAAATCAATTTTTTGAAGTAACACTCTCACCTTTTTCATAAAACTAACATATAGTTTTTTTTCAGAAATCCGCTCTCCAGAAACCTGAAACAAATCTTGAAAAAACTTGTTTAAGGCATCCATTCTCCCTAATCCTAAAAGAAAATTTTAATTAACTTCTTGAAATACTAAAATAAATCTTATCCTCAAACTACATTTAAATCAATTTTTTGAAGTAACACTCTCACCTTTTTCATAAAACTAACATATATTTTTTTTCAGGAATCCACTCTCCAGAAACCTAAAACTAATCTTAAAAAACTTCTTTCAGGCATCCAATCTTCCTAATCCTAAACGAAAATTTTAATTAACTTGTTGAAATTATTCAATCACATTTATCCTCAAACTACTTTTAAATCAATTTTTTCAAGTAACACTCTCACCTTTTTCATAGAATAAACATATTTTTTTTTCAGGAATCCACTCTCCAGAAACCTGAAACAAATCTTGAAAAAACTTGTTTAAGGCATCCATTCTCCCTAATCCTAAAAGAAAATGTTAATTAACTGCTTGAAATACTAAAAAAAATCTTATCCTCAAACTACATTTAAATCAATTTTTTGAAGTAACACTCTCACCTTTTTCATAAAACTAACATATATTTTTTTCAGGAATCCACTCTCCACAAACCTAAAACTAATCTTAAAAAACTTTTTTCAAGCATTCCAATCTTCCTAATACTAAACGAAAATTTTAATTAACTTGTTGAAATATTTCAATCACATTTATCCTCAAACTACGTTTAAATCAATTTTTTGAAGTAACACTCTCACCTTTTTCATAGAACAAACATATTTTTTTTTCAGGAATCCTCTCTCCAGAAACCTGAAACAAATCTTGAAAAAACTTGTTTAAGGCATCCATTCTCCCTAATCCTAAAAGAACATTTTAATTAACTTTTTGAAATACTAAAAAAAATCTTATCCTCAAACTACATTTAAATCAATTTTTTGAAGTAACACTCTCACCTTTTTCATAAAACTAAGATATATTTTTTTTCAGGAATCCACTCTCCAGAAACCTAAAACTAATCTTAAAAAACTTCTTTCAGGCATCCAATCTTCCTAATACTAAACGAAAATTTTAATTAACTTGTTGAAATATTTCAATCACATTTATCTTCAAACTACTTTTAAATCAATTTTTTCAAGTAACACTCTCACCTTTTTCATAGAACAAACATATTTTTTTTTCAGGAATCCACTCTCCAGAAACCTGAAACAAATCTTGAAAAAACTTGTTTAAGGCATCCATTCTCCCTAATCCTAAAAGAAAATTTTAATTAACTTCTTGAAATACTAAAATAAATCTTATCCTCAAACTACATTTAAATCAATTTTTTGAAGTAACACTCTCACCTTTTTCATAAAACTAACATATATTTTTTTTCAGGAATCCGCTCTCCAGAAACCTGAAACAAATCTTGAAAAAACTTGTTTAAGGCATCCATTCTCCCTAATCCTAAAAGAAAATTTGAATTAACTTCTTGAAATACTAAAATAAATCTTATCCTCAAACTACATTTAAATCAATTTTTTGAAGTAACACTCTCACCTTTTTCATAAAACTAACATATATTTTTTTTCAGGAATCCACTCTCCAGAAACCTAAAACTAATCTTAAAAAACTTCTTTCAGGCATCCAATCTTCCTAATCCTAAACGAAAATTTTAATTAACTGTTTGAAATAATTCAATCACATTTATCCTCAAACTACTTTTAAATCAATTTTTTCAAGTAACACTCTCACCTTTTTCATAGAACAAACATATTTTTTTTTCAGGAATCCACTCTCCAGAAACCTGAAACAAATCTTGAAAAAACTTGTTTAAGGCATCCATTCTCCCTAATCCTAAAAGAAAATTTTAATTAACTTCTTGAAATACTAAAATAAATCTTATCCTCAAACTACATTTAAATCAATTTTTTGAAGTAACACTCTCACCTTTTTCATAAAACTAACATATATTTTTTTTCAGGAATCCGCTCTCCAGAAACCTGAAACAAATCTTGAAAAAACTTGTTTAAGGCATCCATTCTCCCTAATCCTAAAAGAAAATTTTAATTAACTTCTTGAAATACTAAAAATAAATCTTATCCTCAAACTACTTTTAAATCAATTTTTTGAAGTAACACTCTCACCTTTTTCATAAAACTAACATATAGTTTTTTTTCAGGAATCCGCTCTCCAGAAACCTGAAACAAATCTTGAAAAAACTTGTTTAAGGCATCCATTCTCCCTAATCCTAAAAGAAAATTTTAATTAACTTCTTGAAATACTAAAATAAATCTTATCCTCAAACTACATTTAAATCAATTTTTTGAAGTAACACTCTCACCTTTTTCATAAAACTAACATATATTTTTTTTCAGGAATCCACTCTCCAGAAACCTAAAACTAATCTTAAAAAACTTCTTTCAGGCATCCAATCTTCCTAATCCTAAACGAAAATTTTAATTAACTTGTTGAAATTATTCAATCACATTTATCCTCAAACAACTTTTAAATCAATTTTTTCAAGTAACACTCTCACCTTTTTCATAGAACAAACATATTTTTTTTTCAGGAATCCACTCTCCAGAAACCTGAAACAAATCTTGAAAAAACTTGTTTAAGGCATCCATTCTCCCTAATCCTAAAAGAAAATGTTAATTAACTGCTTGAAATACTAAAAAAAATCTTATCCTCAAACTACATTTAAATCAATTTTTTGAAGTAACACTCTCACCTTTTTCATAAAACTAACATATATTTTTTTTCAGGAATCCACTCTCCACAAACCTAAAACTAATCTTAAAAAACTTATTTCAAGCATTCCAATCTTCCTAATACTAAACGAAAATTTTAATTAACTTGTTGAAATATTTCAATCACATTTATCCTCAAACTACGTTTAAATCAATTTTTTGAAGTAACACTCTCACCTTTTTCATAGAACAAACATATTTTTTTTTCAGGAATCCTCTCTCCAGAAACCTGAAACAAATCTTGAAAAAACTTGTTAAAGGCATCCATTCTCCCTAATCCTAAAAGAACATTTTAATTAACTTTTTGAAATACTAAAAAAAATCTTATCCTCAAACTACATTTAAATCAATTTTTTGAAGTAACACTCTCACCTTTTTCATAAAACTAATATATATTTTTTTCAGGAATCCACTCTCCAGAAACCTAAAACTAATCTTAAAAAACTTATTTCAAGCATTCCAATCTTCCTAATCCTAAACGAAAATTTTAATTAACTTGTTGAAATAATTCAATCACATTTATCCTCAAACTACGTTTAAATCAATTTTTTGAAGTAACACTCTCACCTTTTTCATAGAACAAACATATTTTTTTTTCAGGAATCCACTCTCCAGAAACCTGAAACAAATTTTGAAAAAACTTGTTTCAGGCATCCATTCTCCCTATTCCTAAAAGAAAATTTTAATTAACTTCTTGAAATACTAAAAAAAATCTTATCCTCAAACTACATTTAAATCAATTTTTTGAAGGAACACTCTCACCTTTTTCATAAAACTAAGATATATTTTTTTTCAGGAATCCACTCTCCAGAAACCTAAAACTAATCTTAAAAAACTTGTTTAAGGCATCCAATCTTCCTAATACTAAACGAAAATTTTAATTAACTTGTTGAAATATTTCAATCACATTTATCTTCAAACTACTTTTAAATCAATTTTTTCAAGTAACACTCTCACCTTTTTCATAGAACAAACATATTTTTTTTTTCAGGAATCCACTCTCCAGAAACCTGAAACAAATCTTGAAAAAACTTGTTTAAGGCATCCATTCTCCCTAATCCTAAAAGAAAATTTTAATTAACTTCTTGAAATACTAAAATAAATCTTATCCTCAAACTACATTTAAATCAATTTTTTGAAGTAACACTCTCACCTTTTTCATAAAACTAACATATATTTTTTTTCAGGAATCCGCTCTCCAGAAACCTGAAACAAATCTTGAAAAAACTTGTTTAAGGCATCCATTCTCCCTAATCCTAAAAGAAAATTTGAATTAACTTCTTGAAATACTAAAATAAATCTTATCCTCAAACTACATTTAAATCAATTTTTTGAAGTAACACTCTCACCTTTTTCATAAAACTAACATATATTTTTTTTCAGGAATCCACTCTCCAGAAACCTAAAACTAATCTTAAAAAACTTTTTTCAGGCATCCAATCTTCCTAATCCTAAACGAAAATTTTAATTAACTTGTTGAAATAATTCAATCACATTTATCCTCAAACTACTTTTAAATCAATTTTTTCAAGTAACACTCTCACCTTTTTCATAGAACAAACATATTTTTTTTTCAGGAATCCACTCTCCAGAAACCTGAAACAAATCTTGAAAAAACTTGTTTAAGGCATCCATTCTCCCTAATCCTAAAAGAAAATTTTAATTAACTTCTTGAAATACTAAAATAAATCTTATCCTCAAACTACATTTAAATCAATTTTTTGAAGTAACACTCTCACCTTTTTCATAAAACTAACATATATTTTTTTTCAGGAATCCGCTCTCCAGAAACCTGAAACAAATCTTGAAAAAACTTGTTTAAGGCATCCATTCTCCCTAATCCTAAAAGAAAATTTTAATTAACTTCTTGAAATACTAAAAATAAATCTTATCCTCAAACTACTTTTAAATCAATTTTTTGAAGTAACACTCTCACCTTTTTCATAAAACTAACATATAGTTTTTTTTCAGGAATCCGCTCTCCAGAAACCTGAAACAAATCTTGAAAAAACTTGTTTAAGGCATCCATTCTCCCTAATCCTAAAAGAAAATTTTAATTAACTTCTTGAAATACTAAAATAAATCTTATCCTCAAACTACATTTAAATCAATTTTTTGAAGTAACACTCTCACCTTTTTCATAAAACTAACATATATTTTTTTTCAGGAATCCACTCTCCAGAAACCTAAAACTAATCTTAAAAAACTTCTTTCAGGCATCCAATCTTCCTAATCCTAAACGAAAATTTTAATTAACTTGTTGAAATTATTCAATGACATTTATCCTCAAACTACTTTTAAATCAATTTTTTCAAGTAACACTCTCACCTTTTTCATAGAACAAACATATTTTTTTTTCAGGAATCCACTCTCCAGAAACCTGAAACAAATCTTGAAAAAACTTGTTTAAGGCATCCATTCTCCCTAATCCTAAAAGAAAATGTTAATTAACTGCTTGAAATACTAAAAAAAATCTTATCCTCAAACTACATTTAAATCAATTTTTTGAAGTAACACTCTCACCTTTTTCATAAAACTAACATATATTTTTTTTCAGGAATCCACTCTCCAGAAACCTAAAACTAATCTTAAAAAACTTCTTTCAGGCATCCAATCTTCCTAATCCTAAACGAAAATTTTAATTAACTTGTTGAAATTATTCAATCACATTTATCCTCAAACAACTTTTAAATCAATTTTTTCAAGTAACACTCTCACCTTTTTCATAGAACAAACATATTTTTTTTTCAGGAATCCACTCTCCAGAAACCTGAAACAAATCTTGAAAAAACTTGTTTAAGGCATCCATTCTCCCTAATCCTAAAAGAAAATGTTAATTAACTGCTTGAAATACTAAAAAAAATCTTATCCTCAAACTACATTTAAATCAATTTTTTGAAGTAACACTCTCACCTTTTTCATAAAACTAACATATATTTTTTTTCAGGAATCCACTCTCCACAAACCTAAAACTAATCTTAAAAAACTTATTTCAAGCATTCCAATCTTCCTAATACTAAACGAAAATTTTAATTAACTTGTTGAAATATTTCAATCACATTTATCCTCAAACTACGTTTAAATCAATTTTTTGAAGTAACACTCTCACCTTTTTCATAGAACAAACATATTTTTTTTTCAGGAATCCTCTCTCCAGAAACCTGAAACAAATCTTGAAAAAACTTGTTAAAGGCATCCATTCTCCCTAATCCTAAAAGAACATTTTAATTAACTTTTTGAAATACTAAAAAAAATCTTATCCTCAAACTACATTTAAATCAATTTTTTGAAGTAACACTCTCACCTTTTTCATAAAACTAATATATATTTTTTTCAGGAATCCACTCTCCAGAAACCTAAAACTAATCTTAAAAAACTTATTTCAAGCATTCCAATCTTCCTAATCCTAAACGAAAATTTTAATTAACTTGTTGAAATAATTCAATCACATTTATCCTCAAACTACGTTTAAATCAATTTTTTGAAGTAACACTCTCACCTTTTTCATAGAACAAACATATTTTTTTTTCAGGAATCCACTCTCCAGAAACCTGAAACAAATTTTGAAAAAACTTGTTTCAGGCATCCATTCTCCCTATTCCTAAAAGAAAATTTTAATTAACTTCTTGAAATACTAAAAAAAATCTTATCCTCAAACTACATTTAAATCAATTTTTTGAAGGAACACTCTCACCTTTTTCATAAAACTAAGATATATTTTTTTTCAGGAATCCACTCTCCAGAAACCTAAAACTAATCTTAAAAAACTTGTTTAAGGCATCCAATCTTCCTAATACTAAACGAAAATTTTAATTAACTTGTTGAAATATTTCAATCACATTTATCTTCAAACTACTTTTAAATCAATTTTTTCAAGTAACACTCTCACCTTTTTCATAGAACAAACATATTTTTTTTTTCAGGAATCCACTCTCCAGAAACCTGAAACAAATCTTGAAAAAACTTGTTTAAGGCATCCATTCTCCCTAATCCTAAAAGAAAATTTTAATTAACTTCTTGAAATACTAAAATAAATCTTATCCTCAAACTACATTTAAATCAATTTTTTGAAGTAACACTCTCACCTTTTTCATAAAACTAACATATATTTTTTTTCAGGAATCCGCTCTCCAGAAACCTGAAACAAATCTTGAAAAAACTTGTTTAAGGCATCCATTCTCCCTAATCCTAAAAGAAAATTTGAATTAACTTCTTGAAATACTAAAATAAATCTTATCCTCAAACTACATTTAAATCAATTTTTTGAAGTAACACTCTCACCTTTTTCATAAAACTAACATATATTTTTTTTCAGGAATCCACTCTCCAGAAACCTAAAACTAATCTTAAAAAACTTTTTTCAGGCATCCAATCTTCCTAATCCTAAACGAAAATTTTAATTAACTTGTTGAAATAATTCAATCACATTTATCCTCAAACTACTTTTAAATCAATTTTTTCAAGTAACACTCTCACCTTTTTCATAGAACAAACATATTTTTTTTTCAGGAATCCACTCTCCAGAAACCTGAAACAAATCTTGAAAAAACTTGTTTAAGGCATCCATTCTCCCTAATCCTAAAAGAAAATTTTAATTAACTTCTTGAAATACTAAAATAAATCTTATCCTCAAACTACATTTAAATCAATTTTTTGAAGTAACAATCTCACCTTTTTCATAAAACTAACATATATTTTTTTTCAGGAATCCGCTCTCCAGAAACCTGAAACAAATCTTGAAAAAACTTGTTTAAGGCATCCATTCTCCCTAATCCTAAAAGAAAATTTTAATTAACTTCTTGAAATACTAAAAATAAATCTTATCCTCAAACTACTTTTAAATCAATTTTTTGAAGTAACACTCTCACCTTTTTCATAAAACTAACATATAGTTTTTTTTCAGGAATCCGCTCTCCAGAAACCTGAAACAAATCTTGAAAAAACTTGTTTAAGGCATCCATTCTCCCTAATCCTAAAAGAAAATTTTAATTAACTTCTTGAAATACTAAAATAAATCTTATCCTCAAACTACATTTAAATCAATTTTTTGAAGTAACACTCTCACCTTTTTCATAAAACTAACATATATTTTTTTTCAGGAATCCACTCTCCAGAAACCTAAAACTAATCTTAAAAAACTTCTTTCAGGCATCCAATCTTCCTAATCCTAAACGAAAATTTTAATTAACTTGTTGAAATTATTCAATGACATTTATCCTCAAACTACTTTTAAATCAATTTTTTCAAGTAACACTCTCACCTTTTTCATAGAACAAACATATTTTTTTTTCAGGAATCCACTCTCCAGAAACCTGAAACAAATCTTGAAAAAACTTGTTTAAGGCATCCATTCTCCCTAATCCTAAAAGAAAATGTTAATTAACTGCTTGAAATACTAAAAAAAATCTTATCCTCAAACTACATTTAAATCAATTTTTTGAAGTAACACTCTCACCTTTTTCATAAAACTAACATATATTTTTTTTCAGGAATCCACTCTCCACAAACCTAAAACTAATCTTAAAAAACCTATTTCAAGCATTCCAATCTTCCTAATACTAAACGAAAATTTTAATTAACTTGTTGAAATATTTCAATCACATTTATCCTCAAACTACGTTTAAATCAATTTTTTGAAGTAACACTCTCACCTTTTTCATAGAACAAACATATTTTTTTTTCAGGAATCCTCTCTCCAGAAACCTGAAACAAATCTTGAAAAAACTTGTTAAAGGCATCCATTCTCCCTAATCCTAAAAGAAAATTTTAATTAACTTTTTGAAATACTAAAAAAAATCTTATCCTCAAACTACATTTAAATCAATTTTTGAAGTAACACTCTCACCTTTTTCATAAAACTAACATATATTTTTTTCAGGAATCCACTCTCCAGAAACCTAAAACTAATCTTAAAAAACTTATTTCAAGCATTCCAATCTTCCTAATCCTAAACGAAAATTTTAATTAACTTGTTGAAATAATTCAATCACATTTATCCTCAAACTACGTTTAAATCAATTTTTTGAAGTAACACTCTCACCTTTTTCATAGAACAAACATATTTTTTTTTCAGGAATCCACTCTCCAGAAACCTGAAACAAATCTTGAAAAAACTTGTTTCAGGCATCCATTCTCCCTAATCCTAAAAGAAAATTTTAATTAACTTCTTGAAATACTAAAAAAAATCTAATCCTCAAACTACATTTAAATCAATTTTTTGAAGGAACACTCTCACCTTTTTCATAAAACTAAGATATATTTTTTTTCAGGAATCCACTCTCCAGAAACCTAAAACTAATCTTAAAAAACTTCTTTCAGGCATCCAATCTTCCTAATACTAAACGAAAATTTTAATTAACTTGTTGAAATATTTCAATCACATTTATCTTCAAACTACTTTTAAATCAATTTTTTCAAGTAACACTCTCACCTTTTTCATAGAACAAACATATTTTTTTTTTCAGGAATCCACTCTCCAGAAACCTGAAACAAATCTTGAAAAAACTTGTTTAAGGCATCCATTCTCCCTAATCCTAAAAGAAAATTTTAATTAACTTCTTGAAATACTAAAATAAATCTTATCCTCAAACTACATTTAAATCAATTTTTTGAAGTAACACTCTCACCTTTTTCATAAAACTAACATATATTTTTTTTCAGGAATCCGCTCTCCAGAAACCTGAAACAAATCTTGAAAAAACTTGTTTAAGGCATCCATTCTCCCTAATCCTAAAAGAAAATTTGAATTAACTTCTTGAAATACTAAAATAAATCTTATCCTCAAACTACATTTAAATCAATTTTTTGAAGTAACACTCTCACCTTTTTCATAAAACTAACATATATTTTTTTTCAGGAATCCACTCTCCAGAAACCTAAAACTAATCTTAAAAAACTTCTTTCAGGCATCCAATCTTCCTAATCCTAAACGAAAATTTTAATTAACTTGTTGAAATAATTCAATCACATTTATCCTCAAACTACTTTTAAATCAATTTTTTCAAGTAACACTCTCACCTTTTTCATAGAACAAACATATTTTTTTTTCAGGAATCCACTCTCCAGAAACCTGAAACAAATCTTGAAAAAACTTGTTTAAGGCATCCATTCTCCCTAATCCTAAAAGAAAATTTTAATTAACTTCTTGAAATACTAAAATAAATCTTATCCTCAAACTACAGTTAAATCAATTTTTTGAAGTAACACTCTTACCTTTTTCATAAAACTATCATATATTTTTTTTCAGGAATCCACTCTCCAGAAACCTAAAACTAATCTTAAAAAACTTCTTTCAGGCACCCAATCTTCCTAATACTAAACGAAAATTTTAATTAACTTGTTGAAATATTTCAATCACATTTATCTTCAAACTACTTTTAAATCAATTTTTTCAAGTAACACTCTCACCTTTTTCATAGAACAAACATATTTTTTTTTTCAGGAATCCACTCTCCAGAAACCTGAAACAAATCTTGAAAAAACTTGTTTAAGGCATCCATTCTCCCTAATCCTAAAAGAAAATGTTAATTAACTGCTTGAAATACTAAAAAAAATCTTATCCTCAAACTACATTTAAATCAATTTTTTGAAGTAACACTCTCACCTTTTTCATAAAACTAACATATATTTTTTTTCAGGAATCCACTCTCCACAAACCTAAAACTAATCTTAAAAAACCTATTTCAAGCATTCCAATCTTCCTAATACTAAACGAAAATTTTAATTAACTTGTTGAAATATTTCAATCACATTTATCCTCAAACTACGTTTAAATCAATTTTTTGAAGTAACACTCTCACCTTTTTCATAGAACAAACATATTTTTTTTTCAGGAATCCTCTCTCCAGAAACCTGAAACAAATCTTGAAAAAACTTGTTAAAGGCATCCATTCTCCCTAATCCTAAAAGAAAATTTTAATTAACTTTTTGAAATACTAAAAAAAATCTTATCCTCAAACTACATTTAAATCAATTTTTGAAGTAACACTCTCACCTTTTTCATAAAACTAACATATATTTTTTTCAGGAATCCACTCTCCAGAAACCTAAAACTAATCTTAAAAAACTTATTTCAAGCATTCCAATCTTCCTAATCCTAAACGAAAATTTTAATTAACTTGTTGAAATAATTCAATCACATTTATCCTCAAACTACGTTTAAATCAATTTTTTGAAGTAACACTCTCACCTTTTTCATAGAACAAACATATTTTTTTTTCAGGAATCCACTCTCCAGAAACCTGAAACAAATCTTGAAAAAACTTGTTTCAGGCATCCATTCTCCCTAATCCTAAAAGAAAATTTTAATTAACTTCTTGAAATACTAAAAAAAATCTAATCCTCAAACTACATTTAAATCAATTTTTTGAAGGAACACTCTCACCTTTTTCATAAAACTAAGATATATTTTTTTTCAGGAATCCACTCTCCAGAAACCTAAAACTAATCTTAAAAAACTTCTTTCAGGCATCCAATCTTCCTAATACTAAACGAAAATTTTAATTAACTTGTTGAAATATTTCAATCACATTTATCTTCAAACTACTTTTAAATCAATTTTTTCAAGTAACACTCTCACCTTTTTCATAGAACAAACATATTTTTTTTTTCAGGAATCCACTCTCCAGAAACCTGAAACAAATCTTGAAAAAACTTGTTTAAGGCATCCATTCTCCCTAATCCTAAAAGAAAATTTTAATTAACTTCTTGAAATACTAAAATAAATCTTATCCTCAAACTACATTTAAATCAATTTTTTGAAGTAACACTCTCACCTTTTTCATAAAACTAACATATATTTTTTTTCAGGAATCCGCTCTCCAGAAACCTGAAACAAATCTTGAAAAAACTTGTTTAAGGCATCCATTCTCCCTAATCCTAAAAGAAAATTTGAATTAACTTCTTGAAATACTAAAATAAATCTTATCCTCAAACTACATTTAAATCAATTTTTTGAAGTAACACTCTCACCTTTTTCATAAAACTAACATATATTTTTTTTCAGGAATCCACTCTCCAGAAACCTAAAACTAATCTTAAAAAACTTCTTTCAGGCATCCAATCTTCCTAATCCTAAACGAAAATTTTAATTAACTTGTTGAAATAATTCAATCACATTTATCCTCAAACTACTTTTAAATCAATTTTTTCAAGTAACACTCTCACCTTTTTCATAGAACAAACATATTTTTTTTTCAGGAATCCACTCTCCAGAAACCTGAAACAAATCTTGAAAAAACTTGTTTAAGGCATCCATTCTCCCTAATCCTAAAAGAAAATTTTAATTAACTTCTTGAAATACTAAAATAAATCTTATCCTCAAACTACAGTTAAATCAATTTTTTGAAGTAACACTCTTACCTTTTTCATAAAACTATCATATATTTTTTTTCAGGAATCCACTCTCCAGAAACCTAAAACTAATCTTAAAAAACTTCTTTCAGGCACCCAATCTTCCTAATACTAAACGAAAATTTTAATTAACTTGTTGAAATATTTCAATCACATTTATCTTCAAACTACTTTTAAATCAATTTTTTCAAGTAACACTCTCACCTTTTTCATAGAACAAACATATTTTTTTTTTCAGGAATCCACTCTCCAGAAACCTGAAACAAATCTTGAAAAAACTTGTTTAAGGCATCCATTCTCCCTAATCCTAAAAGAAAATTTTAATTAACTTCTTGAAATACTAAAATAAATCTTATCCTCAAACTACATTTAAATCAATTTTTTGAAGTAACACTCTCACCTTTTTCATAAAACTAACATATATTTTTTTTCAGGAATCCGCTCTCCAGAAACCTGAAACAAATCTTGAAAAAACTTGTTTAAGGCATCCATTCTCCCTAATCCTAAAAGAAAATTTGAATTAACTTCTTGAAATACTAAAATAAATCTTATCCTCAAACTACATTTAAATCAATTTTTTGAAGTAACACTCTCACCTTTTTCATAAAACTAACATATATTTTTTTTCAGGAATCCACTCTCCAGAAACCTAAAACTAATCTTAAAAAACTTCTTTCAGGCATCCAATCTTCCTAATCCTAAACGAAAATTTTAATTAACTTGTTGAAATAATTCAATCACATTTATCCTCAAACTACTTTTAAATCAATTTTTTCAAGTAACACTCTCACCTTTTTCATAGAACAAACATATTTTTTTTTCAGGAATCCACTCTCCAGAAACCTGAAACAAATCTTGAAAAAACTTGTTTAAGGCATCCATTCTCCCTAATCCTAAAAGAAAATTTTAATTAACTTCTTGAAATACTAAAATAAATCTTATCCTCAAACTACAGTTAAATCAATTTTTTGAAGTAACACTCTTACCTTTTTCATAAAACTAACATATATTTTTTTTCAGGAATCCACTCTCCAGAAACCTAAAACTAATCTTAAAAAACTTCTTTCAGGCACCCAATCTTCCTAATCCTAAATGAAAATTTTAATTAACTTGTTGAAATAGTTCAATCACATTTATCCTCAAACTACTTTTTAATCAATTTTTTCAAGTAACACTCTCACCTTTTTCATAGAACAAACATATTTTTTTTTCAGGAATCCACTCTCCAGAAACCTGAAACAAATCTTGAAAAAACTTGTTTAAGGCATCCATTCTCCCTAATCCTAAAAGAAAATGTTAATTAACTTCTTGAAATACTAAAATAAATCTTATCCTCAAACTACATTTAAATCAATTTTTTGAAGTAACACTCTCACCTTTTTCATAAAACTAAGATATATTTTTTTTCAGGAATCCACTCTCCAGAAACCTAAAACTAATCTTAAAAAACTTCTTTCAGGCATCCAATCTTCCTAATCCTAAACGAAAATTTTAATTAACTTGTTGAAATAATTCAATCACATTTATCCTCAAACTACTTTTAAATCAATTTTTTCAAGTAACACTCTCACCTTTTTCATAGAACAAACATATTTTTTTTTCAGGAATCCACTCTCCAGAAACCTGAAACAAATCTTGAAAAAACTTGTTTAAGGCATCCATTCTCCCTAATCCTAATAGAAAATTTTAATTAACTTCTTGAAACACTAAAATAAATCTTATCTTCAAACTACATTTAAATCAATTTTTTGAAGTAACACTCTCACCTTTTTCATAAAACTAACATATATTTTTTTTCAGGAATCCGCTCTCCAGAAACCTGAAACAAATCTTGAAAAAACTTGTTTAAGGCATCCATTCTCCCTAATCCTAAAAGAAAATTTGAATTAACTTCTTGAAATACTAAAATAAATCTTATCCTCAAACTACATTTAAATCAATTTTTTGAAGTAACACTCTCACCTTTTTCATAAAACTAAGATATATTTTTTTCCAGGAATCCACTCTCCAGAAACCTAAAACTAATCTTAAAAAACTTCTTTCAGGCATCCAATCTTCCTAATCCTAAACGAAAATTTTAATTAACTTGTTGAAATAATTCAATCACATTTATCCTCAAACTACTTTTAAATCAATTTTTTCAAGTAACACTCTCACCTTTTTCATAGAACAAACATATTTTTTTTTCAGGAATCCACTCTCCAGAAATCTGAAACAAATCTTGAAAAAACTTGTTTCAGGCATCCATTCTCCCTAATCCTAAAAGAAAATTTTAATTAACTTCTTGAAATACTAAAAAAAATCTTATCCTCAAACTACATTTAAATCAATTTTTTGAAGTAACACTCTCACCTTTTTCATAAAAATAAGATATATTTTTTTTCAGGAATCCACTCTCCAGAAACCTAAAACTAATCTTAAAAAACTTCTTTCAGGCATCCAATCTTCCTAATCCTAAACGAAAATTTTAATTAACTTGTTGAAATAATTCAATCACATTTATCCTCAAACTACTTTTAAATCAATTTTTTCAAGTAACACTCTCACCTTTTTCATAGAACAAACATATTTTTTTTTCAGGAATCCACTCTCCAGAAACCTGAAACAAATCTTGAAAAAACTTGTTTAAGGCATCCATTCTCCCTAATCCTAATAGAAAATTTTAATTAACTTCTTGAAATACTAAAATAAATCTTATCCTCAAACTACATTTAAATCAATTTTTTGAAGTAACACTCTCACCTTTTTCATAAAACTAACATATATTTTTTTTCAGGAATCCGCTCTCCAGAAACCTGAAACAAATCTTGAAAAAACTTGTTTAAGGCATCCATTCTCCCTAATCCTAAAAGAAAATTTGAATTAACTTCTTGAAATACTAAAATAAATCTTATCCTCAAACTACATTTAAATCAATTTTTTGAAGTAACACTCTCACCTTTTTCATAAAACTAAGATATATTTTTTTCCAGGAATCCACTCTCCAGAAACCTAAAACTAATCTTAAAGAACTTCTTTCAGGCATCCAATCTTCCTAATCCTAAACGAAAATTTTAATTAACTTGTTGAAATAATTCAATCACATTTATCCTCAAACTACATTTAAATCAATTTGTTGAAGTAACACTCTCACCTTTTTCATAGAACAAACATATTTTTTTTTCAGAAATCCACTCTCCAGAAACCTGAAACAAATCTTGAAAAAACTTGTTTAAGGCATCCATTCTCCCTAATCCTAAAAGAAAATTTTAATTAACTTCTTAAAATACTAAAATAAATCTTATCCTCAAACTACATTTAAATCAATTTTTTGAAGTAACACTCTCACCTTTTTCATAAAACTAAGATATATTTTTTTTCAGGAATCCACTCTCCAGAAACCTAAAACTAATCTTAAAAAACTTCTTTCAGGCATCCAATCTTCCTAATCCTAAACGAAAATTTTAATTAACTTGTTGAAATAATTCAATCACATTTATCCTCAAACTACTTTTAAATCAATTTTTTCAAGTAACACTCTCACCTTTTTCATAGAACAAACATATTTTTTTTTCAGGAATCCACTCTCCAGAAACCTGAAACAAATCTTGAAAAAACTTGTTTAAGGCATCCATTCTCCCTAATCCTAAAAGAAAATGTTAATTAACTTCTTGAAATACTAAAATAAATCTTATCCTCAAACTACATTTAAATCAATTTTTTGAAGTAACACTCTCACCTTTTTCATAAAACTAAGATATATTTTTTTTCAGGAATCCACTCTCCAGAAACCTAAAACTAATCTTAAAAAACTTCTTTCAGGCATCCAATCTTCCTAATCCTAAACGAAAATTTTAATTAACTTGTTGAAATAATTCAATCACATTTATCCTCAAACTACTTTTAAATCAATTTTTTCAAGTAACACTCTCACCTTTTTCATAGAACAAACATATTTTTTTTTCAGGAATCCACTCTCCAGAAACCTGAAACAAATCTTGAAAAAACTTGTTTAAGGCATCCATTCTCCCTAATCCTAATAGAAAATTTTAATTAACTTCTTGAAACACTAAAATAAATCTTATCTTCAAACTACATTTAAATCAATTTTTTGAAGTAACACTCTCACCTTTTTCATAAAACTAACATATATTTTTTTTCAGGAATCCGCTCTCCAGAAACCTGAAACAAATCTTGAAAAAACTTGTTTAAGGCATCCATTCTCCCTAATCCTAAAAGAAAATTTGAATTAACTTCTTGAAATACTAAAATAAATCTTATCCTCAAACTACATTTAAATCAATTTTTTGAAGTAACACTCTCACCTTTTTCATAAAACTAAGATATATTTTTTTCCAGGAATCCACTCTCCAGAAACCTAAAACTAATCTTAAAAAACTTCTTTCAGGCATCCAATCTTCCTAATCCTAAACGAAAATTTTAATTAACTTGTTGAAATAATTCAATCACATTTATCCTCAAACTACTTTTAAATCAATTTTTTCAAGTAACACTCTCACCTTTTTCATAGAACAAACATATTTTTTTTTCAGGAATCCACTCTCCAGAAATCTGAAACAAATCTTGAAAAAACTTGTTTCAGGCATCCATTCTCCCTAATCCTAAAAGAAAATTTTAATTAACTTCTTGAAATACTAAAAAAAATCTTATCCTCAAACTACATTTAAATCAATTTTTTGAAGTAACACTCTCACCTTTTTCATAAAAATAAGATATATATTTTTTCAGGAATCCACTCTCCAGAAACCTAAAACTAATCTTAAAAAACTTCTTTCAGGCATCCAATCTTCCTAATCCTAAACGAAAATTTTAATTAACTTGTTGAAATAATTCAATCACATTTATCCTCAAACTACTTTTAAATCAATTTTTTCAAGTAACACTCTCACCTTTTTCATAGAACAAACATATTTTTTTTTCAGGAATCCACTCTCCAGAAACCTGAAACAAATCTTGAAAAAACTTGTTTAAGGCATCCATTCTCCCTAATCCTAATAGAAAATTTTAATTAACTTCTTGAAATACTAAAATAAATCTTATCCTCAAACTACATTTAAATCAATTTTTTGAAGTAACACTCTCACCTTTTTCATAAAACTAACATATATTTTTTTTCAGGAATCCGCTCTCCAGAAACCTGAAACAAATCTTGAAAAAACTTGTTTAAGGCATCCATTCTCCCTAATCCTAAAAGAAAATTTGAATTAACTTCTTGAAATACTAAAATAAATCTTATCCTCAAACTACATTTAAATCAATTTTTTGAAGTAACACTCTCACCTTTTTCATAAAACTAAGATATATTTTTTTTCAGGAATCCACTCTCCAGAAACCTAAAACTAATCTTAAAAAACTTCTTTCAGGCATCCAATCTTCCTAATCCTAAACGAAAATTTTAATTAACTTGTTGAAATAATTCAATCACATTTATCCTCAAACTACTTTTAAATCAATTTTTTCAAGTAACACTCTCACCTTTTTCATAGAACAAACATATTTTTTTTTCAGGAATCCACTCTCCAGAAACCTGAAACAAATCTTGAAAAAACCTGTTTAAGGCATCCATTCTCCCTAATCCTAATAGAAAATTTTAATTAACTTCTTGAAATACTAAAATAAATCTTATCCTCAAACTACATTTAAATCAATTTTTTGAAGTAACACTCTCACCTTTTTCATAAAACTAACATATATTTTTTTCAGGAATCCGCTCTCCAGAAACCTGAAACAAATCTTGAAAAAACTTGTTTAAGGCATCCATTCTCCCTAATCCTAAAAGAAAATTTGAATTAACTTCTTGAAATACTAAAATAAATCTTATCCTCAAACTACATTTAAATCAATTTTTTGAAGTAACACTCTCACCTTTTTCATAAAACTAAGATATATTTTTTTCCAGGAATCCACTCTCCAGAAACCTAAAACTAATCTTAAAGAACTTCTTTCAGGCATCCAATCTTCCTAATCCTAAACGAAAATTTTAATTAACTTGTTGAAATAATTCAATCACATTTATCCTCAAACTACATTTAAATCAATTTGTTGAAGTAACACTCTCACCTTTTTCATAGAACAAACATATTTTTTTTTCAGAAATCCACTCTCCAGAAACCTGAAACAAATCTTGAAAAAACTTGTTTAAGGCATCCATTCTCCCTAATCCTAAAAGAAAATTTTAATTAACTTCTTAAAATACTAAAATAAATCTTATCCTCAAACTACATTTAAATCAATTTTTTGAAGTAACACTCTCACCTTTTTCATAAAACTAAGATATATTTTTTTTCAGGAATCCACTCTCCAGAAACCTAAAACTAATCTTAAAAAACTTCTTTCAGGCATCCAATCTTCCTAATCCTAAACTAAAATTTTAATTAACTTGTTGAAATAATTCAATCACATTTATCCTCAAACTACTTTTAAATCAATTTTTTCAAGTAACACTCTCACCTTTTTCATAGAACAAACATATTTTTTTTTCAGGAATCCACTCTCCAGAAACCTGAAACAAATCTTGAAAAAACTTGTTTAAGGCATCCATTCTCCCTAATCCTAATAGAAAATTTTAATTAACTTCTTGAAATACTAAAATAAATCTTATCCTCAAACTACATTTAAATCAATTTTTTGAAGTAACACTCTCACCTTTTTCATAAAACTAACATATATTTTTTTTCAGGAATCCGCTCTCCAGAAACCTGAAACAAATCTTGAAAAAACTTGTTTAAGGCATCCATTCTCCCTAATCCTAAAAGAAAATTTGAATTAACTTCTTGAAATACTAAAATAAATCTTATCCTCAAACTACATTTAAATCAATTTTTTGAAGTAACACTCTCACCTTTTTCATAAAACTAAGATATATTTTTTTTCAGGAATCCACTCTCCAGAAACCTAAAACTAATCTTAAAAAACTTGTTTAAGGCATCCATTCTCCCTAATCCTAAAAGAAAATTTTAATTAACTTCTTGAAATACTAAAATAAATCTTATCCTCAAACTACATTTAAATCAATTTTTTGAAGTAACACTCTCACCTTTTTCATAAAACTAACATATATTTTTTTTCAGGAATCCGCTCTCCAGAAACCTGAAACAAATCTTGAAAAAACTTGTTTAAGGCATCCATTCTCCCTAATCCTAAAAGAAAATTTGAATTAACTTCTTGAAATACTAAAATAAATCTTATCCTCAAACTACATTTAAATCAATTTTTTGAAGTAACACTCTCACCTTTTTCATAAAACTAACATATATTTTTTTTCAGGAATCCACTCTCCAGAAACCTAAAACTAATCTTAAAAAACTTCTTTCAGGCATCCAATCTTCCTAATCCTAAACGAAAATTTTAATTAACTTGTTGAAATAATTCAATCACATTTATCCTCAAACTACTTTTAAATCAATTTTTTCAAGTAACACTCTCACCTTTTTCATAGAACAAACATATTTTTTTTTCAGGAATCCACTCTCCAGAAACCTGAAACAAATCTTGAAAAAACTTGTTTAAGGCATCCATTCTCCCTAATCCTAAAAGAAAATTTTAATTAACTTCTTGAAATACTAAAATAAATCTTATCCTCAAACTACAGTTAAATCAATTTTTTGAAGTAACACTCTTACCTTTTTCATAAAACTATCATATATTTTTTTTCAGGAATCCACTCTCCAGAAACCTAAAACTAATCTTAAAAAACTTCTTTCAGGCACCCAATCTTCCTAATACTAAACGAAAATTTTAATTAACTTGTTGAAATATTTCAATCACATTTATCTTCAAACTACTTTTAAATCAATTTTTTCAAGTAACACTCTCACCTTTTTCATAGAACAAACATATTTTTTTTTTCAGGAATCCACTCTCCAGAAACCTGAAACAAATCTTGAAAAAACTTGTTTAAGGCATCCATTCTCCCTAATCCTAAAAGAAAATTTTAATTAACTTCTTGAAATACTAAAATAAATCTTATCCTCAAACTACATTTAAATCAATTTTTTGAAGTAACACTCTCACCTTTTTCATAAAACTAACATATATTTTTTTTCAGGAATCCGCTCTCCAGAAACCTGAAACAAATCTTGAAAAAACTTGTTTAAGGCATCCATTCTCCCTAATCCTAAAAGAAAATTTGAATTAACTTCTTGAAATACTAAAATAAATCTTATCCTCAAACTACATTTAAATCAATTTTTTGAAGTAACACTCTCACCTTTTTCATAAAACTAACATATATTTTTTTTCAGGAATCCACTCTCCAGAAACCTAAAACTAATCTTAAAAAACTTCTTTCAGGCATCCAATCTTCCTAATCCTAAACGAAAATTTTAATTAACTTGTTGAAATAATTCAATCACATTTATCCTCAAACTACTTTTAAATCAATTTTTTCAAGTAACACTCTCACCTTTTTCATAGAACAAACATATTTTTTTTTCAGGAATCCACTCTCCAGAAACCTGAAACAAATCTTGAAAAAACTTGTTTAAGGCATCCATTCTCCCTAATCCTAAAAGAAAATTTTAATTAACTTCTTGAAATACTAAAATAAATCTTATCCTCAAACTACAGTTAAATCAATTTTTTGAAGTAACACTCTTACCTTTTTCATAAAACTAACATATATTTTTTTTCAGGAATCCACTCTCCAGAAACCTAAAACTAATCTTAAAAAACTTCTTTCAGGCACCCAATCTTCCTAATCCTAAATGAAAATTTTAATTAACTTGTTGAAATAGTTCAATCACATTTATCCTCAAACTACTTTTTAATCAATTTTTTCAAGTAACACTCTCACCTTTTTCATAGAACAAACATATTTTTTTTTCAGGAATCCACTCTCCAGAAACCTGAAACAAATCTTGAAAAAACTTGTTTAAGGCATCCATTCTCCCTAATCCTAAAAGAAAATGTTAATTAACTTCTTGAAATACTAAAATAAATCTTATCCTCAAACTACATTTAAATCAATTTTTTGAAGTAACACTCTCACCTTTTTCATAAAACTAAGATATATTTTTTTTCAGGAATCCACTCTCCAGAAACCTAAAACTAATCTTAAAAAACTTCTTTCAGGCATCCAATCTTCCTAATCCTAAACGAAAATTTTAATTAACTTGTTGAAATAATTCAATCACATTTATCCTCAAACTACTTTTAAATCAATTTTTTCAAGTAACACTCTCACCTTTTTCATAGAACAAACATATTTTTTTTTCAGGAATCCACTCTCCAGAAACCTGAAACAAATCTTGAAAAAACTTGTTTAAGGCATCCATTCTCCCTAATCCTAATAGAAAATTTTAATTAACTTCTTGAAACACTAAAATAAATCTTATCTTCAAACTACATTTAAATCAATTTTTTGAAGTAACACTCTCACCTTTTTCATAAAACTAACATATATTTTTTTTCAGGAATCCGCTCTCCAGAAACCTGAAACAAATCTTGAAAAAACTTGTTTAAGGCATCCATTCTCCCTAATCCTAAAAGAAAATTTGAATTAACTTCTTGAAATACTAAAATAAATCTTATCCTCAAACTACATTTAAATCAATTTTTTGAAGTAACACTCTCACCTTTTTCATAAAACTAAGATATATTTTTTTCCAGGAATCCACTCTCCAGAAACCTAAAACTAATCTTAAAAAACTTCTTTCAGGCATCCAATCTTCCTAATCCTAAACGAAAATTTTAATTAACTTGTTGAAATAATTCAATCACATTTATCCTCAAACTACTTTTAAATCAATTTTTTCAAGTAACACTCTCACCTTTTTCATAGAACAAACATATTTTTTTTTCAGGAATCCACTCTCCAGAAATCTGAAACAAATCTTGAAAAAACTTGTTTCAGGCATCCATTCTCCCTAATCCTAAAAGAAAATTTTAATTAACTTCTTGAAATACTAAAAAAAATCTTATCCTCAAACTACATTTAAATCAATTTTTTGAAGTAACACTCTCACCTTTTTCATAAAAATAAGATATATTTTTTTTCAGGAATCCACTCTCCAGAAACCTAAAACTAATCTTAAAAAACTTCTTTCAGGCATCCAATCTTCCTAATCCTAAACGAAAATTTTAATTAACTTGTTGAAATAATTCAATCACATTTATCCTCAAACTACTTTTAAATCAATTTTTTCAAGTAACACTCTCACCTTTTTCATAGAACAAACATATTTTTTTTTCAGGAATCCACTCTCCAGAAACCTGAAACAAATCTTGAAAAAACTTGTTTAAGGCATCCATTCTCCCTAATCCTAATAGAAAATTTTAATTAACTTCTTGAAATACTAAAATAAATCTTATCCTCAAACTACATTTAAATCAATTTTTTGAAGTAACACTCTCACCTTTTTCATAAAACTAACATATATTTTTTTTCAGGAATCCGCTCTCCAGAAACCTGAAACAAATCTTGAAAAAACTTGTTTAAGGCATCCATTCTCCCTAATCCTAAAAGAAAATTTGAATTAACTTCTTGAAATACTAAAATAAATCTTATCCTCAAACTACATTTAAATCAATTTTTTGAAGTAACACTCTCACCTTTTTCATAAAACTAAGATATATTTTTTTCCAGGAATCCACTCTCCAGAAACCTAAAACTAATCTTAAAGAACTTCTTTCAGGCATCCAATCTTCCTAATCCTAAACGAAAATTTTAATTAACTTGTTGAAATAATTCAATCACATTTATCCTCAAACTACATTTAAATCAATTTGTTGAAGTAACACTCTCACCTTTTTCATAGAACAAACATATTTTTTTTTCAGAAATCCACTCTCCAGAAACCTGAAACAAATCTTGAAAAAACTTGTTTAAGGCATCCATTCTCCCTAATCCTAAAAGAAAATTTTAATTAACTTCTTAAAATACTAAAATAAATCTTATCCTCAAACTACATTTAAATCAATTTTTTGAAGTAACACTCTCACCTTTTTCATAAAACTAAGATATATTTTTTTTCAGGAATCCACTCTCCAGAAACCTAAAACTAATCTTAAAAAACTTCTTTCAGGCATCCAATCTTCCTAATCCTAAACGAAAATTTTAATTAACTTGTTGAAATAATTCAATCACATTTATCCTCAAACTACTTTTAAATCAATTTTTTCAAGTAACACTCTCACCTTTTTCATAGAACAAACATATTTTTTTTTCAGGAATCCACTCTCCAGAAACCTGAAACAAATCTTGAAAAAACTTGTTTAAGGCATCCATTCTCCCTAATCCTAAAAGAAAATGTTAATTAACTTCTTGAAATACTAAAATAAATCTTATCCTCAAACTACATTTAAATCAATTTTTTGAAGTAACACTCTCACCTTTTTCATAAAACTAAGATATATTTTTTTTCAGGAATCCACTCTCCAGAAACCTAAAACTAATCTTAAAAAACTTCTTTCAGGCATCCAATCTTCCTAATCCTAAACGAAAATTTTAATTAACTTGTTGAAATAATTCAATCACATTTATCCTCAAACTACTTTTAAATCAATTTTTTCAAGTAACACTCTCACCTTTTTCATAGAACAAACATATTTTTTTTTCAGGAATCCACTCTCCAGAAACCTGAAACAAATCTTGAAAAAACTTGTTTAAGGCATCCATTCTCCCTAATCCTAATAGAAAATTTTAATTAACTTCTTGAAACACTAAAATAAATCTTATCTTCAAACTACATTTAAATCAATTTTTTGAAGTAACACTCTCACCTTTTTCATAAAACTAACATATATTTTTTTTCAGGAATCCGCTCTCCAGAAACCTGAAACAAATCTTGAAAAAACTTGTTTAAGGCATCCATTCTCCCTAATCCTAAAAGAAAATTTGAATTAACTTCTTGAAATACTAAAATAAATCTTATCCTCAAACTACATTTAAATCAATTTTTTGAAGTAACACTCTCACCTTTTTCATAAAACTAAGATATATTTTTTTCCAGGAATCCACTCTCCAGAAACCTAAAACTAATCTTAAAAAACTTCTTTCAGGCATCCAATCTTCCTAATCCTAAACGAAAATTTTAATTAACTTGTTGAAATAATTCAATCACATTTATCCTCAAACTACTTTTAAATCAATTTTTTCAAGTAACACTCTCACCTTTTTCATAGAACAAACATATTTTTTTTTCAGGAATCCACTCTCCAGAAATCTGAAACAAATCTTGAAAAAACTTGTTTCAGGCATCCATTCTCCCTAATCCTAAAAGAAAATTTTAATTAACTTCTTGAAATACTAAAAAAAATCTTATCCTCAAACTACATTTAAATCAATTTTTTGAAGTAACACTCTCACCTTTTTCATAAAAATAAGATATATATTTTTTCAGGAATCCACTCTCCAGAAACCTAAAACTAATCTTAAAAAACTTCTTTCAGGCATCCAATCTTCCTAATCCTAAACGAAAATTTTAATTAACTTGTTGAAATAATTCAATCACATTTATCCTCAAACTACTTTTAAATCAATTTTTTCAAGTAACACTCTCACCTTTTTCATAGAACAAACATATTTTTTTTTCAGGAATCCACTCTCCAGAAACCTGAAACAAATCTTGAAAAAACTTGTTTAAGGCATCCATTCTCCCTAATCCTAATAGAAAATTTTAATTAACTTCTTGAAATACTAAAATAAATCTTATCCTCAAACTACATTTAAATCAATTTTTTGAAGTAACACTCTCACCTTTTTCATAAAACTAACATATATTTTTTTTCAGGAATCCGCTCTCCAGAAACCTGAAACAAATCTTGAAAAAACTTGTTTAAGGCATCCATTCTCCCTAATCCTAAAAGAAAATTTGAATTAACTTCTTGAAATACTAAAATAAATCTTATCCTCAAACTACATTTAAATCAATTTTTTGAAGTAACACTCTCACCTTTTTCATAAAACTAAGATATATTTTTTTTCAGGAATCCACTCTCCAGAAACCTAAAACTAATCTTAAAAAACTTCTTTCAGGCATCCAATCTTCCTAATCCTAAACGAAAATTTTAATTAACTTGTTGAAATAATTCAATCACATTTATCCTCAAACTACTTTTAAATCAATTTTTTCAAGTAACACTCTCACCTTTTTCATAGAACAAACATATTTTTTTTTCAGGAATCCACTCTCCAGAAACCTGAAACAAATCTTGAAAAAACCTGTTTAAGGCATCCATTCTCCCTAATCCTAATAGAAAATTTTAATTAACTTCTTGAAATACTAAAATAAATCTTATCCTCAAACTACATTTAAATCAATTTTTTGAAGTAACACTCTCACCTTTTTCATAAAACTAACATATATTTTTTTCAGGAATCCGCTCTCCAGAAACCTGAAACAAATCTTGAAAAAACTTGTTTAAGGCATCCATTCTCCCTAATCCTAAAAGAAAATTTGAATTAACTTCTTGAAATACTAAAATAAATCTTATCCTCAAACTACATTTAAATCAATTTTTTGAAGTAACACTCTCACCTTTTTCATAAAACTAAGATATATTTTTTTCCAGGAATCCACTCTCCAGAAACCTAAAACTAATCTTAAAGAACTTCTTTCAGGCATCCAATCTTCCTAATCCTAAACGAAAATTTTAATTAACTTGTTGAAATAATTCAATCACATTTATCCTCAAACTACATTTAAATCAATTTGTTGAAGTAACACTCTCACCTTTTTCATAGAACAAACATATTTTTTTTTCAGAAATCCACTCTCCAGAAACCTGAAACAAATCTTGAAAAAACTTGTTTAAGGCATCCATTCTCCCTAATCCTAAAAGAAAATTTTAATTAACTTCTTAAAATACTAAAATAAATCTTATCCTCAAACTACATTTAAATCAATTTTTTGAAGTAACACTCTCACCTTTTTCATAAAACTAAGATATATTTTTTTTCAGGAATCCACTCTCCAGAAACCTAAAACTAATCTTAAAAAACTTCTTTCAGGCATCCAATCTTCCTAATCCTAAACTAAAATTTTAATTAACTTGTTGAAATAATTCAATCACATTTATCCTCAAACTACTTTTAAATCAATTTTTTCAAGTAACACTCTCACCTTTTTCATAGAACAAACATATTTTTTTTTCAGGAATCCACTCTCCAGAAACCTGAAACAAATCTTGAAAAAACTTGTTTAAGGCATCCATTCTCCCTAATCCTAATAGAAAATTTTAATTAACTTCTTGAAATACTAAAATAAATCTTATCCTCAAACTACATTTAAATCAATTTTTTGAAGTAACACTCTCACCTTTTTCATAAAACTAACATATATTTTTTTTCAGGAATCCGCTCTCCAGAAACCTGAAACAAATCTTGAAAAAACTTGTTTAAGGCATCCATTCTCCCTAATCCTAAAAGAAAATTTGAATTAACTTCTTGAAATACTAAAATAAATCTTATCCTCAAACTACATTTAAATCAATTTTTTGAAGTAACACTCTCACCTTTTTCATAAAACTAAGATATATTTTTTTTCAGGAATCCACTCTCCAGAAACCTAAAACTAATCTTAAAAAACTTCTTTCAGGCATCCAATCTTCCTAATCCTAAACGAAAATTTTAATTAACTTGTTGAAATAATTCAATCACATTTATCCTCAAACTACTTTTAAATCAATTTTTTCAAGTAACACTCTCACCTTTTTCATAGAACAAACATATTTTTTTTTCAGGAATCCACTCTCCAGAAACCTGAAACAAATCTTGAAAAAACCTGTTTAAGGCATCCATTCTCCCTAATCCTAAAAGAAAATTTTAATTAACTTCTTGAAATACTAAAATAAATCTTATCCTCAAACTACATTTAAATCAATTTTTTGAAGTAACACTCTCACCTTTTTCATAAAACTAAGATATATTTTTTTGCAGGAATCCACTCTCCAGAAACCTGAAACAAATCTTGAAAAAACTTGTTTAAGGCATCCATTCTCCCTAATCCTAAAAGAAAATTTGAATTAACTTCTTGAAATACTAAAATAAATCTTATCCTCAAACTACATTTAAATCAATTTTTTGAAGTAACACTCTCACCTTTTTCATAAAACTAAGATATATTTTTTTCCAGGAATCCACTCTCCAGAAACCTAAAACTAATCTTAAAAAACTTCTTTCAGGCATCCAATCTTCCTAATCCTAAACGAAAATTTTAATTAACTTGTTGAAATAATTCAATCACATTTATCCTCAAACTACTTTTAAATCAATTTTTTCAAGTAACACTCTCACCTTTTTCATAGAACAAACATATTTTTTTTTCAGGAATCCACTCTCCAGAAATCTGAAACAAATCTTGAAAAAACTTGTTTCAGGCATCCATTCTCCCTAATCCTAAAAGAAAATTTTAATTAACTTCTTGAAATACTAAAAAAAATCTTATCCTCAAACTACATTTAAATCAATTTTTTGAAGTAACACTCTCACCTTTTTCATAAAAATAAGATATATTTTTTTTCAGGAGTCCACTCTCCAGAAACCTAAAACTAATCTTAAAAAATTTCTTTCAGGCATCCAATCTTCCTAATCCTAAACGAAAATTTTAATTAACTTGTTGAAATAATTCAATCACATTTATCCTCAAACTACTTTTAAATCAATTTTTTCAAGTAACACTCTCACCTTTTTCATAGAACAAACATATTTTTTTTTCAGGAATCCACTCTCCAGAAACCTGAAACAAATCTTGAAAAAACTTGTTTAAGGCATCCATTCTCCCTAATCCTAATAGAAAATTTTAATTAACTTCTTGAAATACTAAAATAAATCTTATCCTCAAACTACATTTAAATCAATTTTTTGAAGTAACACTCTCACCTTTTTCATAAAACTAACATATATTTTTTTTCAGGAATCCGCTCTCCAGAAACCTGAAACAAATCTTGAAAAAACTTGTCTAAGGCATCCATTCTCCCTAATCCTAAAAGAAAATTTGAATTAACTTCTTGAAATACTAAAATAAATCTTATCCTCAAACTACATTTAAATAAATTTTTTGAAGTAACACTCTCACCTTTTTCATAAAACTAAGATATATTTTTTTTCAGGAATCCACTCTCCAGAAACCTAAAACTAATCTTAAAAAACTTCTTTCAGGCATCCAATCTTCCTAATCCTAAACGAAAATGTTAATTAACTTGTTGAAATAATTCAATCACATTTATCCTCAAACTACTTTTAAATCAATTTTTTCAAGTAACACTCTCACCTTTTTCATAAAACTAACATATTTTTTTTTTCAGGAATCCGCTCTCCAGAAACCTGAAACAAATCTTGAAAAAACTTGTTTAAGGCATCCATTCTCCCTAATCCTAAAAGAAAATTTGAATTAACTTCTTGAAATACTAAAATAAATCTTATCCTCAAACTACATTTAAATCAATTTTTTGAAGTAACACTCTCACCTTTTTCATAAAACTAAGATATATTTTTTTCCAGGAATCCACTCTCCAGAAACCTAAAACTAATCTTAAAAAACTTCTTTCAGGCATCCAATCTTCCTAATCCTAAACAAAAATTTTAATTAACTTGTTGAAATAATTCAATCACATTTATCCTCAAACTACATTTAAATCAATTTGTTGAAGTAACACTCTCACCTTTTTCATAGAACAAACATATTTTTTTTTCAGGAATCCACTCTCCAGAAACCTGAAACAAATCTTGAAAAAACTTGTTTAAGGCATCCATTCTCCCTAATCCTAAAAGAAAATTTTAATTAACTTCTTGAAATACTAAAATAAATCTTATCCTCAAACTACATTTAAATCAATTTTTTGAAGTAACACTCTCACCTTTTTCATAAAACTAACATATATTTTTTTTCAGGAATCCGCTCTCCAGAAACCTGAAACAAATCTTGAAAAAACTTGTTTAAGGCATCCATTCTCCCTAATCCTAAAAGAAAATTTTAATTAACTTCTTGAAATACTAAAAATAAATCTTATCCTCAAACTACTTTTAAATCAATTTTTTGAAGTAACACTCTCACCTTTTTCATAAAACTAACATATAGTTTTTTTTCAGGAATCCGCTCTCCAGAAACCTGAAACAAATCTTGAAAAAACTTGTTTAAGGCATCCATTCTCCCTAATCCTAAAAGAAAATTTTAATTAACTTCTTGAAATACTAAAATAAATCTTATCCTCAAACTACATTTAAATCAATTTTTTGAAGTAACACTCTCACCTTTTTCATAAAACTAACATATATTTTTTTTCAGGAATCCACTCTCCAGAAACCTAAAACTAATCTTAAAAAACTTCTTTCAGGCATCCAATCTTCCTAATCCTAAACGAAAATTTTAATTAACTTGTTGAAATAATTCAATCACATTTATCCTCAAACTACTTTTAAATCAATTTTTTCAAGTAACACTCTCACCTTTTTCATAGAACAAACATATTTTTTTTTCAGGAATCCACTCTCCAGAAACCTGAAACAAATCTTGAAAAAACTTGTTTAAGGCATCCATTCTCCCTAATCCTAAAAGAAAATGTTAATTAACTTCTTGAAATACTAAAATAAATCTTATCCTCAAACTACATTTAAATCAATTTTTTGAAGTAACACTCTCACCTTTTTCATAAAACTAAGATATATTTTTTTTCAGGAATCCACTCTCCAGAAACCTAAAACTAATCTTAAAAAACTTCTTTCAGGCATCCAATCTTCCTAATCCTAAATGAAAATTTTAATTAACTTGTTGAAATAATTCAATCACATTTATCCTCAAACTACTTTTAAATCAATTTTTTCAAGTAACACTCTCACCTTTTTCATAGAACAAACATATTTTTTTTTCAGGAATCCACTCTCCAGAAACCTGAAACAAATCTTGAAAAAACTTGTTTAAGGCATCCATTCTCCCTAATCCTAATAGAAAATTTTAATTAACTTCTTGAAATACTAAAATAAATCTTATCCTCAAACTACATTTAAATCAATTTTTTGAAGTAACACTCTCACCTTTTTCATAAAACTAACATATATTTTTTTTCAGGAATCCGCTCTCCAGAAACCTGAAACAAATCTTGAAAAAACTTGTTTAAGGCATCCATTCTCCCTAATCCTAAAAGAAAATTTGAATTAACTTCTTGAAATACTAAAATAAATCTTATCCTCAAACTACATTTAAATAAATTTTTTGAAGTAACACTCTCACCTTTTTCATAAAACTAAGATATATTTTTTTTCAGGAATCCACTCTCCAGAAACCTAAAACTAATCTTAAAAAACTTCTTTCAGGCATCCAATCTTCCTAATCCTAAACGAAAATGTTAATTAACTTGTTGAAATAATTCAATCACATTTATCCTCAAACTACTTTTAAATCAATTTTTTCAAGTAACACTCTCACCTTTTTCATAAAACTAACATATTTTTTTTTTCAGGAATCCGCTCTCCAGAAACCTGAAACAAATCTTGAAAAAACTTGTTTAAGGCATCCATTCTCCCTAATCCTAAAAGAAAATTTGAATTAACTTCTTGAAATACTAAAATAAATCTTATCCTCAAACTACATTTAAATCAATTTTTTGAAGTAACACTCTCACCTTTTTCATAAAACTAAGATATATTTTTTTCCAGGAATCCACTCTCCAGAAACCTAAAACTAATCTTAAAAAACTTCTTTCAGGCATCCAATCTTCCTAATCCTAAACAAAAATTTTAATTAACTTGTTGAAATAATTCAATCACATTTATCCTCAAACTACATTTAAATCAATTTGTTGAAGTAACACTCTCACCTTTTTCATAGAACAAACATATTTTTTTTTCAGGAATCCACTCTCCAGAAACCTGAAACAAATCTTGAAAAAACTTGTTTAAGGCATCCATTCTCCCTAATCCTAAAAGAAAATTTTAATTAACTTCTTGAAATACTAAAATAAATCTTATCCTCAAACTACATTTAAATCAATTTTTTGAAGTAACACTCTCACCTTTTTCATAAAACTAACATATATTTTTTTTCAGGAATCCGCTCTCCAGAAACCTGAAACAAATCTTGAAAAAACTTGTTTAAGGCATCCATTCTCCCTAATCCTAAAAGAAAATTTTAATTAACTTCTTGAAATACTAAAAATAAATCTTATCCTCAAACTACTTTTAAATCAATTTTTTGAAGTAACACTCTCACCTTTTTCATAAAACTAACATATAGTTTTTTTTCAGGAATCCGCTCTCCAGAAACCTGAAACAAATCTTGAAAAAACTTGTTTAAGGCATCCATTCTCCCTAATCCTAAAAGAAAATTTTAATTAACTTCTTGAAATACTAAAATAAATCTTATCCTCAAACTACATTTAAATCAATTTTTTGAAGTAACACTCTCACCTTTTTCATAAAACTAACATATATTTTTTTTCAGGAATCCACTCTCCAGAAACCTAAAACTAATCTTAAAAAACTTCTTTCAGGCATCCAATCTTCCTAATCCTAAACGAAAATTTTAATTAACTTGTTGAAATAATTCAATCACATTTATCCTCAAACTACTTTTAAATCAATTTTTTCAAGTAACACTCTCACCTTTTTCATAGAACAAACATATTTTTTTTTCAGGAATCCACTCTCCAGAAACCTGAAACAAATCTTGAAAAAACTTGTTTAAGGCATCCATTCTCCCTAATCCTAAAAGAAAATGTTAATTAACTTCTTGAAATACTAAAATAAATCTTATCCTCAAACTACATTTAAATCAATTTTTTGAAGTAACACTCTCACCTTTTTCATAAAACTAAGATATATTTTTTTTCAGGAATCCACTCTCCAGAAACCTAAAACTAATCTTAAAAAACTTCTTTCAGGCATCCAATCTTCCTAATCCTAAATGAAAATTTTAATTAACTTGTTGAAATAATTCAATCACATTTATCCTCAAACTACTTTTAAATCAATTTTTTCAAGTAACACTCTCACCTTTTTCATAGAACAAACATATTTTTTTTTCAGGAATCCACTCTCCAGAAACCTGAAACAAATCTTGAAAAAACTTGTTTAAGGCATCCATTCTCCCTAATCCTAATAGAAAATTTTAATTAACTTCTTGAAACACTAAAATAAATCTTATCTTCAAACTACATTTAAATCAATTTTTTGAAGTAACACTCTCACCTTTTTCATAAAACTAACATATATTTTTTTTCAGGAATCCGCTCTCCAGAAACCTGAAACAAATCTTGAAAAAACTTGTTTAAGGCATCCATTCTCCCTAATCCTAAAAGAAAATTTGAATTAACTTCTTGAAATACTAAAATAAATCTTATCCTCAAACTACATTTAAATCAATTTTTTGAAGTAACACTCTCACCTTTTTCATAAAACTAAGATATATTTTTTTCCAGGAATCCACTCTCCAGAAACCTAAAACTAATCTTAAAAAACTTCTTTCAGGCATCCAATCTTCCTAATCCTAAACGAAAATTTTAATTAACTTGTTGAAATAATTCAATCACATTTATCCTCAAACTACTTTTAAATCAATTTTTTCAAGTAACACTCTCACCTTTTTCATAGAACAAACATATTTTTTTTTCAGGAATCCACTCTCCAGAAATCTAAAACAAATCTTGAAAAAACTTGTTTCAGGCATCCATTCTCCCTAATCCTAAAAGAAAATTTTAATTAACTTCTTGAAATACTAAAAAAAATCTTATCCTCAAACTACATTTAAATCAATTTTTTGAAGTAACACTCTCACCTTTTTCATAAAAATAAGATATATATTTTTTCAGGAATCCACTCTCCAGAAACCTAAAACTAATCTTAAAAAACTTCTTTCAGGCATCCAATCTTCCTAATCCTAAACGAAAATTTTAATTAACTTGTTGAAATAATTCAATCACATTTATCCTCAAACTACTTTTAAATCAATTTTTTCAAGTAACACTCTCACCTTTTTCATAGAACAAACATATTTTTTTTTCAGGAATCCACTCTCCAGAAACCTGAAACAAATCTTGAAAAAACTTGTTTAAGGCATCCATTCTCCCTAATCCTAAAAGAAAATTTTAATTAACTTCTTGAAATACTAAAATAAATCTTATCCTCAAACTACATTTAAATCAATTTTTTGAAGTAACACTCTCACCTTTTTCATAAAACTAAGATATATTTTTTTTCAGGAATCCACTCTCCAGAAACCTAAAACTAATCTTAAAAAACTTCTTTCAGGCATCCAATCTTCCTAATCCTAAACTAAAATTTTAATTAACTTGTTGAAATAATTCAATCACATTTATCCTCAAACTACTTTTAAATCAATTTTTTCAAGTAACACTCTCACCTTTTTCATAGAACAAACATATTTTTTTTTCAGGAATCCACTCTCCAGAAACCTGAAACAAATCTTGAAAAAACTTGTTTAAGGCATCCATTCTCCCTAATCCTAATAGAAAATTTTAATTAACTTCTTGAAATACTAAAATAAATCTTATCCTCAAACTACATTTAAATCAATTTTTTGAAGTAACACTCTCACCTTTTTCATAAAACTAACATATATTTTTTTTCAGGAATCCGCTCTCCAGAAACCTGAAACAAATCTTGAAAAAACTTGTTTAAGGCATCCATTCTCCCTAATCCTAAAAGAAAATTTGAATTAACTTCTTGAAATACTAAAATAAATCTTATCCTCAAACTACATTTAAATCAATTTTTTGAAGTAACACTCTCACCTTTTTCATAAAACTAAGATATATTTTTTTTCAGGAATCCACTCTCCAGAAACCTAAAACTAATCTTAAAAAACTTCTTTCAGGCATCCAATCTTCCTAATCCTAAACGAAAATTTTAATTAACTTGTTGAAATAATTCAATCACATTTATCCTCAAACTACTTTTAAATCAATTTTTTCAAGTAACACTCTCACCTTTTTCATAGAACAAACATATTTTTTTTTCAGGAATCCACTCTCCAGAAACCTGAAACAAATCTTGAAAAAACCTGTTTAAGGCATCCATTCTCCCTAATCCTAAAAGAAAATTTTAATTAACTTCTTGAAATACTAAAATAAATCTTATCCTCAAACTACATTTAAATCAATTTTTTGAAGTAACACTCTCACCTTTTTCATAAAACTAAGATATATTTTTTTGCAGGAATCCACTCTCCAGAAACCTGAAACAAATCTTGAAAAAACTTGTTTAAGGCATCCATTCTTCCTAATCCTAAAAGAAAATTTGAATTAACTTCTTGAAATACTAAAATAAATCTTATCCTCAAACTACATTTAAATCAATTTTTTGAAGTAACACTCTCACCTTTTTCATAAAACTAAGATATATTTTTTTCCAGGAATCCACTCTCCAGAAACCTAAAACTAATCTTAAAAAACTTCTTTCAGGCATCCAATCTTCCTAATCCTAAACGAAAATTTTAATTAACTTGTTGAAATAATTCAATCACATTTATCCTCAAACTACTTTTAAATCAATTTTTTCAAGTAACACTCTCACCTTTTTCATAGAACAAACATATTTTTTTTTCAGGAATCCACTCTCCAGAAATCTGAAACAAATCTTGAAAAAACTTGTTTCAGGCATCCATTCTCCCTAATCCTAAAAGAAAATTTTAATTAACTTCTTGAAATACTAAAAAAAATCTTATCCTCAAACTACATTTAAATCAATTTTTTGAAGTAACACTCTCACCTTTTTCATAAAAATAAGATATATTTTTTTTCAGGAGTCCACTCTCCAGAAACCTAAAACTAATCTTAAAAAATTTCTTTCAGGCATCCAATCTTCCTAATCCTAAACGAAAATTTTAATTAACTTGTTGAAATAATTCAATCACATTTATCCTCAAACTACTTTTAAATCAATTTTTTCAAGTAACACTCTCACCTTTTTCATAGAACAAACATATTTTTTTTTCAGGAATCCACTCTCCAGAAACCTGAAACAAATCTTGAAAAAACTTGTTTAAGGCATCCATTCTCCCTAATCCTAATAGAAAATTTTAATTAACTTCTTGAAATACTAAAATAAATCTTATCCTCAAACTACATTTAAATCAATTTTTTGAAGTAACACTCTCACCTTTTTCATAAAACTAACATATATTTTTTTTCAGGAATCCGCTCTCCAGAAACCTGAAACAAATCTTGAAAAAACTTGTCTAAGGCATCCATTCTCCCTAATCCTAAAAGAAAATTTGAATTAACTTCTTGAAATACTAAAATAAATCTTATCCTCAAACTACATTTAAATAAATTTTTTGAAGTAACACTCTCACCTTTTTCATAAAACTAAGATATATTTTTTTTCAGGAATCCACTCTCCAGAAACCTAAAACTAATCTTAAAAAACTTCTTTCAGGCATCCAATCTTCCTAATCCTAAACGAAAATGTTAATTAACTTGTTGAAATAATTCAATCACATTTATCCTCAAACTACTTTTAAATCAATTTTTTCAAGTAACACTCTCACCTTTTTCATAAAACTAACATATTTTTTTTTTCAGGAATCCGCTCTCCAGAAACCTGAAACAAATCTTGAAAAAACTTGTTTAAGGCATCCATTCTCCCTAATCCTAAAAGAAAATTTGAATTAACTTCTTGAAATACTAAAATAAATCTTATCCTCAAACTACATTTAAATCAATTTTTTGAAGTAACACTCTCACCTTTTTCATAAAACTAAGATATATTTTTTTCCAGGAATCCACTCTCCAGAAACCTAAAACTAATCTTAAAAAACTTCTTTCAGGCATCCAATCTTCCTAATCCTAAACAAAAATTTTAATTAACTTGTTGAAATAATTCAATCACATTTATCCTCAAACTACATTTAAATCAATTTGTTGAAGTAACACTCTCACCTTTTTCATAGAACAAACATATTTTTTTTTCAGGAATCCACTCTCCAGAAACCTGAAACAAATCTTGAAAAAACTTGTTTAAGGCATCCATTCTCCCTAATCCTAAAAGAAAATGTTAATTAACTTCTTGAAATACTAAAATAAATCTTATCCTCAAACTACATTTAAATCAATTTTTTGAAGTAACACTCTCACCTTTTTCATAAAACTAACATATATTTTTTTTCAGGAATCCGCTCTCCAGAAACCTGAAACAAATCTTGAAAAAACTTGTTTAAGGCATCCATTCTCCCTAATCCTAAAAGAAAATTTTAATTAACTTCTTGAAATACTAAAAATAAATCTTATCCTCAAACTACTTTTAAATCAATTTTTTGAAGTAACACTCTCACCTTTTTCATAAAACTAACATATAGTTTTTTTTCAGGAATCCGCTCTCCAGAAACCTGAAACAAATCTTGAAAAAAATTGTTTAAGGCATCCATTCTCCCTAATCCTAAAAGAAAATTTTAATTAACTTCTTGAAATACTAAAATAAATCTTATCCTCAAACTACATTTAAATCAATTTTTTGAAGTAACACTCTCACCTTTTTCATAAAACTAACATATATTTTTTTTCAGGAATCCACTCTCCAGAAACCTAAAACTAATCTTAAAAAACTTCTTTCAGGCATCCAATCTTCCTAATCCTAAACGAAAATTTTAATTAACTTGTTGAAATAATTCAATCACATTTATCCTCAAACTACTTTTAAATCAATTTTTTCAAGTAACACTCTCACCTTTTTCATAGAACAAACATATTTTTTTTTCAGGAATCCACTCTCCAGAAACCTGAAACAAATCTTGAAAAAACTTGTTTAAGGCATCCATTCTCCCTAATCCTAAAAGAAAATGTTAATTAACTTCTTGAAATACTAAAATAAATCTTATCCTCAAACTACATTTAAATCAATTTTTTGAAGTAACACTCTCACCTTTTTCATAAAACTAAGATATATTTTTTTTCAGGAATCCACTCTCCAGAAACCTAAAACTAATCTTAAAAAACTTCTTTCAGGCATCCAATCTTCCTAATCCTAAATGAAAATTTTAATTAACTTGTTGAAATAATTCAATCACATTTATCCTCAAACTACTTTTAAATCAATTTTTTCAAGTAACACTCTCACCTTTTTCATAGAACAAACATATTTTTTTTTCAGGAATCCACTCTCCAGAAACCTGAAACAAATCTTGAAAAAACTTGTTTAAGGCATCCATTCTCCCTAATCCTAATAGAAAATTTTAATTAACTTCTTGAAATACTAAAATAAATCTTATCCTCAAACTACATTTAAATCAATTTTTTGAAGTAACACTCTCACCTTTTTCATAAAACTAACATATATTTTTTTTCAGGAATCCGCTCTCCAGAAACCTGAAACAAATCTTGAAAAAACTTGTTTAAGGCATCCATTCTCCCTAATCCTAAAAGAAAATTTGAATTAACTTCTTGAAATACTAAAATAAATCTTATCCTCAAACTACATTTAAATAAATTTTTTGAAGTAACACTCTCACCTTTTTCATAAAACTAAGATATATTTTTTTTCAGGAATCCACTCTCCAGAAACCTAAAACTAATCTTAAAAAACTTCTTTCAGGCATCCAATCTTCCTAATCCTAAACGAAAATGTTAATTAACTTGTTGAAATAATTCAATCACATTTATCCTCAAACTACTTTTAAATCAATTTTTTCAAGTAACACTCTCACCTTTTTCATAAAACTAACATATTTTTTTTTTCAGGAATCCGCTCTCCAGAAACCTGAAACAAATCTTGAAAAAACTTGTTTAAGGCATCCATTCTCCCTAATCCTAAAAGAAAATTTGAATTAACTTCTTGAAATACTAAAATAAATCTTATCCTCAAACTACATTTAAATCAATTTTTTGAAGTAACACTCTCACCTTTTTCATAAAACTAAGATATATTTTTTTCCAGGAATCCACTCTCCAGAAACCTAAAACTAATCTTAAAAAACTTCTTTCAGGCATCCAATCTTCCTAATCCTAAACAAAAATTTTAATTAACTTGTTGAAATAATTCAATCACATTTATCCTCAAACTACATTTAAATCAATTTGTTGAAGTAACACTCTCACCTTTTTCATAGAACAAACATATTTTTTTTTCAGGAATCCACTCTCCAGAAACCTGAAACAAATCTTGAAAAAACTTGTTTAAGGCATCCATTCTCCCTAATCCTAAAAGAAAATTTTAATTAACTTCTTGAAATACTAAAATAAATCTTATCCTCAAACTACATTTAAATCAATTTTTTGAAGTAACACTCTCACCTTTTTCATAAAACTAACATATATTTTTTTTCAGGAATCCGCTCTCCAGAAACCTGAAACAAATCTTGAAAAAACTTGTTTAAGGCATCCATTCTCCCTAATCCTAAAAGAAAATTTTAATTAACTTCTTGAAATACTAAAAATAAATCTTATCCTCAAACTACTTTTAAATCAATTTTTTGAAGTAACACTCTCACCTTTTTCATAAAACTAACATATAGTTTTTTTTCAGGAATCCGCTCTCCAGAAACCTGAAACAAATCTTGAAAAAACTTGTTTAAGGCATCCATTCTCCCTAATCCTAAAAGAAAATTTTAATTAACTTCTTGAAATACTAAAATAAATCTTATCCTCAAACTACATTTAAATCAATTTTTTGAAGTAACACTCTCACCTTTTTCATAAAACTAACATATATTTTTTTTCAGGAATCCACTCTCCAGAAACCTAAAACTAATCTTAAAAAACTTCTTTCAGGCATCCAATCTTCCTAATCCTAAACGAAAATTTTAATTAACTTGTTGAAATAATTCAATCACATTTATCCTCAAACTACTTTTAAATCAATTTTTTCAAGTAACACTCTCACCTTTTTCATAGAACAAACATATTTTTTTTTCAGGAATCCACTCTCCAGAAACCTGAAACAAATCTTGAAAAAACTTGTTTAAGGCATCCATTCTCCCTAATCCTAAAAGAAAATGTTAATTAACTTCTTGAAATACTAAAATAAATCTTATCCTCAAACTACATTTAAATCAATTTTTTGAAGTAACACTCTCACCTTTTTCATAAAACTAAGATATATTTTTTTTCAGGAATCCACTCTCCAGAAACCTAAAACTAATCTTAAAAAACTTCTTTCAGGCATCCAATCTTCCTAATCCTAAATGAAAATTTTAATTAACTTGTTGAAATAATTCAATCACATTTATCCTCAAACTACTTTTAAATCAATTTTTTCAAGTAACACTCTCACCTTTTTCATAGAACAAACATATTTTTTTTTCAGGAATCCACTCTCCAGAAACCTGAAACAAATCTTGAAAAAACTTGTTTAAGGCATCCATTCTCCCTAATCCTAATAGAAAATTTTAATTAACTTCTTGAAACACTAAAATAAATCTTATCTTCAAACTACATTTAAATCAATTTTTTGAAGTAACACTCTCACCTTTTTCATAAAACTAACATATATTTTTTTTCAGGAATCCGCTCTCCAGAAACCTGAAACAAATCTTGAAAAAACTTGTTTAAGGCATCCATTCTCCCTAATCCTAAAAGAAAATTTGAATTAACTTCTTGAAATACTAAAATAAATCTTATCCTCAAACTACATTTAAATCAATTTTTTGAAGTAACACTCTCACCTTTTTCATAAAACTAAGATATATTTTTTTCCAGGAATCCACTCTCCAGAAACCTAAAACTAATCTTAAAAAACTTCTTTCAGGCATCCAATCTTCCTAATCCTAAACGAAAATTTTAATTAACTTGTTGAAATAATTCAATCACATTTATCCTCAAACTACTTTTAAATCAATTTTTTCAAGTAACACTCTCACCTTTTTCATAGAACAAACATATTTTTTTTTCAGGAATCCACTCTCCAGAAATCTAAAACAAATCTTGAAAAAACTTGTTTCAGGCATCCATTCTCCCTAATCCTAAAAGAAAATTTTAATTAACTTCTTGAAATACTAAAAAAAATCTTATCCTCAAACTACATTTAAATCAATTTTTTGAAGTAACACTCTCACCTTTTTCATAAAAATAAGATATATATTTTTTCAGGAATCCACTCTCCAGAAACCTAAAACTAATCTTAAAAAACTTCTTTCAGGCATCCAATCTTCCTAATCCTAAACGAAAATTTTAATTAACTTGTTGAAATAATTCAATCACATTTATCCTCAAACTACTTTTAAATCAATTTTTTCAAGTAACACTCTCACCTTTTTCATAGAACAAACATATTTTTTTTTCAGGAATCCACTCTCCAGAAACCTGAAACAAATCTTGAAAAAACTTGTTTAAGGCATCCATTCTCCCTAATCCTAAAAGAAAATTTTAATTAACTTCTTGAAATACTAAAATAAATCTTATCCTCAAACTACATTTAAATCAATTTTTTGAAGTAACACTCTCACCTTTTTCATAAAACTAAGATATATTTTTTTTCAGGAATCCACTCTCCAGAAACCTAAAACTAATCTTAAAAAACTTCTTTCAGGCATCCAATCTTCCTAATCCTAAACTAAAATTTTAATTAACTTGTTGAAATAATTCAATCACATTTATCCTCAAACTACTTTTAAATCAATTTTTTCAAGTAACACTCTCACCTTTTTCATAGAACAAACATATTTTTTTTTCAGGAATCCACTCTCCAGAAACCTGAAACAAATCTTGAAAAAACTTGTTTAAGGCATCCATTCTCCCTAATCCTAATAGAAAATTTTAATTAACTTCTTGAAATACTAAAATAAATCTTATCCTCAAACTACATTTAAATCAATTTTTTGAAGTAACACTCTCACCTTTTTCATAAAACTAACATATATTTTTTTTCAGGAATCCGCTCTCCAGAAACCTGAAACAAATCTTGAAAAAACTTGTTTAAGGCATCCATTCTCCCTAATCCTAAAAGAAAATTTGAATTAACTTCTTGAAATACTAAAATAAATCTTATCCTCAAACTACATTTAAATCAATTTTTTGAAGTAACACTCTCACCTTTTTCATAAAACTAAGATATATTTTTTTTCAGGAATCCACTCTCCAGAAACCTAAAACTAATCTTAAAAAACTTCTTTCAGGCATCCAATCTTCCTAATCCTAAACGAAAATTTTAATTAACTTGTTGAAATAATTCAATCACATTTATCCTCAAACTACTTTTAAATCAATTTTTTCAAGTAACACTCTCACCTTTTTCATAGAACAAACATATTTTTTTTTCAGGAATCCACTCTCCAGAAACCTGAAACAAATCTTGAAAAAACCTGTTTAAGGCATCCATTCTCCCTAATCCTAAAAGAAAATTTTAATTAACTTCTTGAAATACTAAAATAAATCTTATCCTCAAACTACATTTAAATCAATTTTTTGAAGTAACACTCTCACCTTTTTCATAAAACTAAGATATATTTTTTTGCAGGAATCCACTCTCCAGAAACCTGAAACAAATCTTGAAAAAACTTGTTTAAGGCATCCATTCTCCCTAATCCTAAAAGAAAATTTGAATTAACTTCTTGAAATACTAAAATAAATCTTATCCTCAAACTACATTTAAATCAATTTTTTGAAGTAACACTCTCACCTTTTTCATAAAACTAAGATATATTTTTTTCCAGGAATCCACTCTCCAGAAACCTAAAACTAATCTTAAAAAACTTCTTTCAGGCATCCAATCTTCCTAATCCTAAACGAAAATTTTAATTAACTTGTTGAAATAATTCAATCACATTTATCCTCAAACTACTTTTAAATCAATTTTTTCAAGTAACACTCTCACCTTTTTCATAGAACAAACATATTTTTTTTTCAGGAATCCACTCTCCAGAAATCTGAAACAAATCTTGAAAAAACTTGTTTCAGGCATCCATTCTCCCTAATCCTAAAAGAAAATTTTAATTAACTTCTTGAAATACTAAAAAAAATCTTATCCTCAAACTACATTTAAATCAATTTTTTGAAGTAACACTCTCACCTTTTTCATAAAAATAAGATATATTTTTTTTCAGGAGTCCACTCTCCAGAAACCTAAAACTAATCTTAAAAAATTTCTTTCAGGCATCCAATCTTCCTAATCCTAAACGAAAATTTTAATTAACTTGTTGAAATAATTCAATCACATTTATCCTCAAACTACTTTTAAATCAATTTTTTCAAGTAACACTCTCACCTTTTTCATAGAACAAACATATTTTTTTTTCAGGAATCCACTCTCCAGAAACCTGAAACAAATCTTGAAAAAACTTGTTTAAGGCATCCATTCTCCCTAATCCTAATAGAAAATTTTAATTAACTTCTTGAAATACTAAAATAAATCTTATCCTCAAACTACATTTAAATCAATTTTTTGAAGTAACACTCTCACCTTTTTCATAAAACTAACATATATTTTTTTTCAGGAATCCGCTCTCCAGAAACCTGAAACAAATCTTGAAAAAACTTGTCTAAGGCATCCATTCTCCCTAATCCTAAAAGAAAATTTGAATTAACTTCTTGAAATACTAAAATAAATCTTATCCTCAAACTACATTTAAATCAATTTTTTGAAGTAACACTCTCACCTTTTTCATAAAACTAAGATATATTTTTTTTCAGGAATCCACTCTCCAGAAACCTAAAACTAATCTTAAAAAACTTCTTTCAGGCATCCAATCTTCCTAATCCTAAACGAAAATGTTAATTAACTTGTTGAAATAATTCAATCACATTTATCCTCAAACTACTTTTAAATCAATTTTTTCAAGTAACACTCTCACCTTTTTCATAAAACTAACATATTTTTTTTTTCAGGAATCCGCTCTCCAGAAACCTGAAACAAATCTTGAAAAAACTTGTTTAAGGCATCCATTCTCCCTAATCCTAAAAGAAAATTTGAATTAACTTCTTGAAATACTAAAATAAATCTTATCCTCAAACTACATTTAAATCAATTTTTTGAAGTAACACTCTCACCTTTTTCATAAAACTAAGATATATTTTTTTCCAGGAATCCACTCTCCAGAAACCTAAAACTAATCTTAAAAAACTTCTTTCAGGCATCCAATCTTCCTAATCCTAAACTAAAATTTTAATTAACTTGTTGAAATAATTCAATCACATTTATCCTCAAACTACTTTTAAATCAATTTTTTCAAGTAACACTCTCACCTTTTTCATAGAACAAACATATTTTTTTTTCAGGAATCCACTCTCCAGAAACCTGAAACAAATCTTGAAAAAACTTGTTTAAGGCATCCATTCTCCCTAATCCTAATAGAAAATTTTAATTAACTTCTTGAAATACTAAAATAAATCTTATCCTCAAACTACATTTAAATCAATTTTTTGAAGTAACACTCTCACCTTTTTCATAAAACTAACATATATTTTTTTTCAGGAATCCGCTCTCCAGAAACCTGAAACAAATCTTGAAAAAACTTGTTTAAGGCATCCATTCTCCCTAATCCTAAAAGAAAATTTGAATTAACTTCTTGAAATACTAAAATAAATCTTATCCTCAAACTACATTTAAATCAATTTTTTGAAGTAACACTCTCACCTTTTTCATAAAACTAAGATATATTTTTTTTCAGGAATCCACTCTCCAGAAACCTAAAACTAATCTTAAAAAACTTCTTTCAGGCATCCAATCTTCCTAATCCTAAACGAAAATTTTAATTAACTTGTTGAAATAATTCAATCACATTTATCCTCAAACTACATTTAAATCAATTTGTTGAAGTAACACTCTCACCTTTTTCATAGAACAAACATATTTTTTTTTCAGGAATCCACTCTCCAGAAACCTGAAACAAATCTTGAAAAAACTTGTTTAAGGCATCCATTCTCCCTAATCCTAAAAGAAAATTTTAATTAACTTCTTGAAATACTAAAATAAATCTTATCCTCAAACTACATTTAAATCAATTTTTTGAAGTAACACTCTCACCTTTTTCATAAAACTAACATATATTTTTTTTCAGGAATCCACTCTCAAGAAACCTGAAACAAATCTTGAAAAAACTTGTTTAAGGCATCCATTCTCCCTAATCCTAAAAGAAAATTTGAATTAACTTCTTGAAATACTAAAATAAATCTTATCCTCAAACTACTTTTAAATCAATTTTTTGAAGTAACACTCTCACCTTTTTCATAAAACTAACATATAGTTTTTTTTCAGGAATCCGCTCTCCAGAAACCTAAAACTAATCTTAAAAAACTTCTTTCAGGCATCCAATCTTCCTAATCCTAAACGAAAATTTTAATTAACTTGTTGAAATAATTCAATCACATTTATCCTCAAACTACTTTTAAATCAATTTTTTCAAGTAACACTCTCACCTTTTTCATAGAACAAACATATTTTTTTTTCAGGAATCCACTCTCCAGAAATCTGAAACAAATCTTGAAAAAACTTGTTTCAGGCATCCATTCTCCCTAATCCTAAAAGAAAATTTTAATTAACTTCTTGAAATACTAAAAAAAATCTTATCCTCAAACTACATTTAAATCAATTTTTTGAAGTAACACTCTCACCTTTTTCATAAAAATAAGATATATTTTTTTTCAGGAGTCCACTCTCCAGAAACCTAAAACTAATCTTAAAAAATTTCTTTCAGGCATCCAATCTTCCTAATCCTAAACGAAAATTTTAATTAAATTGTTGAAATAATTCAATCACATTTATCCTCAAACTACTTTTAAATCAATTTTTTCAAGTAACACTCTCACCTTTTTCATAGAACAAACATATTTTTTTTTCAGGAATCCACTCTCCAGAAACCTGAAACAAATCTTGAAAAAACTTGTTTAAGGCATCCATTCTCCCTAATCCTAATAGAAAATTTTAATTAACTTCTTGAAATACTAAAATAAATCTTATCCTCAAACTACATTTAAATCAATTTTTTGAATTAACACTCTCACCTTTTTCATAAAACTAACATATATTTTTTTTCAGGAATCCGCTCTCCAGAAACCTGAAACAAATCTTGAAAAAACTTGTCTAAGGCATCCATTCTCCCTAATCCTAAAAGAAAATTTGAATTAACTTCTTGAAATACTAAAATAAATCTTATCCTCAAACTACATTTAAATAAATTTTTTGAAGTAACACTCTCACCTTTTTCATAAAACTAAGATATATTTTTTTTCAGGAATCCACTCTCCAGAAACCTAAAACTAATCTTAAAAAACTTCTTTCAGGCATCCAATCTTCCTAATCCTAAACGAAAATGTTAATTAACTTGTTGAAATAATTCAATCACATTTATCCTCAAACTACTTTTAAATCAATTTTTTCAAGTAACACTCTCACCTTTTTCATAAAACTAACATATTTTTTTTTTCAGGAATCCGCTCTCCAGAAACCTGAAACAAATCTTGAAAAAACTTGTTTAAGGCATCCATTCTCCCTAATCCTAAAAGAAAATTTGAATTAACTTCTTGAAATACTAAAATAAATCTTATCCTCAAACTACATTTAAATCAATTTTTTGAAGTAACACTCTCACCTTTTTCATAAAACTAAGATATATTTTTTTCCAGGAATCCACTCTCCAGAAACCTAAAACTAATCTTAAAAAACTTCTTTCAGGCATCCAATCTTCCTAATCCTAAACAAAAATTTTAATTAACTTGTTGAAATAATTCAATCACATTTATCCTCAAACTACATTTAAATCAATTTGTTGAAGTAACACTCTCACCTTTTTCATAGAACAAACATATTTTTTTTTCAGGAATCCACTCTCCAGAAACCTGAAACAAATCTTGAAAAAACTTGTTTAAGGCATCCATTCTCCCTAATCCTAAAAGAAAATTTTAATTAACTTCTTCAAATACTAAAATAAATCTTATCCTCAAACTACATTTAAATCAATTTTTTGAAGTAACACTCTCACCTTTTTCATAAAACTAACATATATTTTTTTTCAGGAATCCGCTCTCCAGAAACCTGAAACAAATCTTGAAAAAACTTGTTTAAGGCATCCATTCTCCCTAATCCTAAAAGAAAATTTTAATTAACTTCTTGAAATACTAAAAATAAATCTTATCCTCAAACTACTTTTAAATCAATTTTTTGAAGTAACACTCTCACCTTTTTCATAAAACTAACATATAGTTTTTTTTCAGGAATCCGCTCTCCAGAAACCTGAAACAAATCTTGAAAAAACTTGTTTAAGGCATCCATTCTCCCTAATCCTAAAAGAAAATTTTAATTAACTTCTTGAAATACTAAAATAAATCTTATCCTCAAACTACATTTAAATCAATTTTTTGAAGTAACACTCTCACCTTTTTCATAAAACTAACATATATTTTTTTTCAGGAATCCACTCTCCAGAAACCTAAAACTAATCTTAAAAAACTTCTTTCAGGCATCCAATCTTCCTAATCCTAAACGAAAATTTTAATTAACTTGTTGAAATTATTCAATCACATTTATCCTCAAACTACTTTTAAATCAATTTTTTCAAGTAACACTCTCACCTTTTTCATAGAACAAACATATTTTTTTTTCAGGAATCCACTCTCCAGAAACCTGAAACAAATCTTGAAAAAACTTGTTTAAGGCATCCATTCTCCCTAATCCTAAAAGAAAATGTTAATTAACTGCTTGAAATACTAAAAAAAATCTTATCCTCAAACTACATTTAAATCAATTTTTTGAAGTAACACTCTCACCTTTTTCATAAAACTAACATATATTTTTTTTCAGGAATCCACTCTCCACAAACCTAAAACAAATCTTGAAAAAACTTGTTTAAGGCATCCATTCTCCCTAATCCTAAAAGAAAATTTGAATTAACTTCTTGAAATACTAAAATAAATCTTATCCTCAAACTACATTTAAATCAATTTTTTGAAGTAACACTCTCACCTTTTTCATAAAACTAAGATATATTTTTTTTCAGGAATCCACTCTCCAGAAACCTAAAACTAATCTTAAAAAACTTCTTTCAGGCATCCAATCTTCCTAATCCTAAACGAAAATTTTAATTAACTTGTTGAAATAATTCAATCACATTTATCCTCAAACTACTTTTAAATCAATTTTTTCAAGTAACACTCTCACCTTTTTCATAGAACAAACATATTTTTTTTTCAGGAATCCACTCTCCAGAAACCTGAAACAAATCTTGAAAAAACCTGTTTAAGGCATCCATTCTCCCTAATCCTAAAAGAAAATTTTAATTAACTTCTTGAAATACTAAAATAAATCTTATCCTCAAACTACATTTAAATCAATTTTTTGAAGTAACACTCTCACCTTTTTCATAAAACTAAGATATATTTTTTTGCAGGAATCCACTCTCCAGAAACCTGAAACAAATCTTGAAAAAACTTGTTTAAGGCATCCATTCTCCCTAATCCTAAAAGAAAATTTGAATTAACTTCTTGAAATACTAAAATAAATCTTATCCTCAAACTACATTTAAATCAATTTTTTGAAGTAACACTCTCACCTTTTTCATAAAACTAAGATATATTTTTTTTCAGGAATCCACTCTCCAGAAACCTAAAACTAATCTTAAAAAACTTCTTTCAGGCATCCAATCTTCCTAATCCTAAACGAAAATTTTAATTAACTTGTTAAAATAATTCAATCACATTTATCCTCAAACTACTTTTAAATCAATTTTTTCAAGTAACACTCTCACCTTTTTCATAGAACAAACATATTTTTTTTTCAGGAATCCACTCTCCAGAAACCTGAAACAAATCTTGAAAAAACTTGTTTAAGGCATCCATTCTCCCTAATCCTAATAGAAAATTTTAATTAACTTCTTGAAACACTAAAATAAATCTTATCCTCAAACTACATTTAAATCAATTTTTTGAAGCAACACTCTCACCTTTTTCATAAAACTAACATATATTTTTTTTCAGGAATCCGCTCTCCAGAAACCTGAAACAAATCTTGAAAAAACTTGTTTAAGGCATCCATTCTCCCTAATCCTAAAAGAAAATTTTAATTAACTTCTTGAAATACTAAAATAAATCTTATCCTCAAACTACATTTAAATCAATTTTTTGAAGTAACACTCTCACCTTTTTCATAAAACTAAGATATATTTTTTTCCAGGAATCCACTCTCCAGAAACCTAAAACTAATCTTAAAAAACTTCTTTCAGGCATCCAATCTTCCTAATCCTAAACGAAAATTTTAATTAACTTGTTGAAATAATTCAATCACATTTATCCTCAAACTACTTTTAAATCAATTTTTTCAAGTAACACTCTCACCTTTTTCATAGAACAAACATATTTTTTTTTCAGGAATCCACTCTCCAGAAATCTCAAACAAATCTTGAAAAAACTTGTTTCAGGCATCCATTCTCCCTAATCCTAAAAGAAAATTTTAATTAACTTCTTGAAATACTAAAAAAAATCTTATCCTCAAACTACATTTAAATCAATTTTTTGAAGTAACACTCTCACCTTTTTCATAAAAATAAGATATATTTTTTTTCAGGAGTCCACTCTCCAGAAACCTAAAACTAATCTTAAAAAATTTCTTTCAGGCATCCATTCTCCCTAATCCTAAAAGAAAATTTTAATTAACTTCTTGAAATACTAAAATAAATCTTATCCTCAAACTACATTTAAATCAATTTTTTGAAGTAACACTCTCACCTTTTTCATAAAACTAAGATATATTTTTTTGCAGGAATCCACTCTCCAGAAACCTGAAACAAATCTTGAAAAAACTTGTTTAAGGCATCCATTCTCCCTAATCCTAAAAGAAAATTTGAATTAACTTCTTGAAATACTAAAATAAATCTTATCCTCAAACTACATTTAAATCAATTTTTTGAAGTAACACTCTCACCTTTTTCATAAAACTAAGATATATTTTTTTTCAGGAATCCACTCTCCAGAAACCTAAAACTAATCTTAAAAAACTTCTTTCAGGCATCCAATCTTCCTAATCCTAAACGAAAATTTTAATTAACTTGTTGAAATAATTCAATCACATTTATCCTCAAACTACTTTTAAATCAATTTTTTCAAGTAACACTCTCACCTTTTTCATAGAACAAACATATTTTTTTTTCAGGAATCCACTCTCCAGAAACCTGAAACAAATCTTGAAAAAACTTCTTTAAGGCATCCATTCTCCCTAATCCTAATAGAAAATTTTAATTAACTTCTTGAAACACTAAAATAAATCTTATCCTCAAACTACATTTAAATCAATTTTTTGAAGTAACACTCTCACCTTTTTCATAAAACTAACATATATTTTTTTTCAGGAATCCGCTCTCCAGAAACCTGAAACAAATCTTGAAAAAACTTGTTTAAGGCATCCATTCTCCCTAATCCTAAAAGAAAATTTTAATTAACTTCTTGAAATACTAAAATAAATCTTATCCTCAAACTACATTTAAATCAATTTTTTGAAGTAACACTCTCACCTTTTTCATAAAACTAAGATATATTTTTTTCCAGGAATCCACTCTCCAGAAACCTAAAACTAATCTTAAAAAACTTCTTTCAGGCATCCAATCTTCCTAATCCTAAACGAAAATTTTAATTAACTTGTTGAAATAATTCAATCACATTTATCCTCAAACTACTTTTAAATCAATTTTTTCAAGTAACACTCTCACCTTTTTCATAGAACAAACATATTTTTTTTTCAGGAATCCACTCTCCAGAAATCTGAAACAAATCTTGAAAAAACTTGTTTCAGGCATCCATTCTCCCTAATCCTAAAAGAAAATTTTAATTAACTTCTTGAAATACTAAAAAAAATCTTATCCTCAAACTACATTTAAATCAATTTTTTGAAGTAACACTCTCACCTTTTTCATAAAAATAAGATATATTTTTTTTCAGGAGTCCACTCTCCAGAAACCTAAAACTAATCTTAAAAAATTTCTTTCAGGCATCCAATCTTCCTAATCCTAAACGAAAATTTTAATTAACTTGTTGAAATAATTCAATCACATTTATCCTCAAACTACTTTTAAATCAATTTTTTCAAGTAACACTCTCACCTTTTTCATAGAACAAACATATTTTTTTTTCAGGAATCCACTCTCCAGAAACCTGAAACAAATCTTGAAAAAACTTGTTTAAGGCATCCATTCTCCCTAATCCTAATAGAAAATTTTAATTAACTTCTTGAAATACTAAAATAAATCTTATCCTCAAACTACATTTAAATCAATTTTTTGAAGTAACACTCTCACCTTTTTCATAAAACTAACATATATTTTTTTTCAGGAATCCGCTCTCCAGAAACCTGAAACAAATCTTGAAAAAACTTGTCTAAGGCATCCATTCTCCCTAATCCTAAAAGAAAATTTGAATTAACTTCTTGAAATACTAAAATAAATCTTATCCTCAAACTACATTTAAATCAATTTTTTGAAGTAACACTCTCACCTTTTTCATAAAACTAAGATATATTTTTTTTCAGGAATCCACTCTCCAGAAACCTAAAACTAATCTTAAAAAACTTCTTTCAGGCATCCAATCTTCCTAATCCTAAACGAAAATTTTAATTAACTTGTTGAAATAATTCAATCACATTTATCCTCAAACTACTTTTAAATCAATTTTTTCAAGTAACACTCTCACCTTTTTCATAGAACAAACATTTTTTTTTTCAGGAATCCACTCTCCAGAAACCTGAAACAAATCTTGAAAAAACTTGTTTAAGGCATCCATTCTCCCTAATCCTAAAAGAAAATTTGAATTAACTTCTTGAAATACTAAAATAAATCTTATCCTCAAACTACATTTAAATCAATTTTTTGAAGTAACACTCTCACCTTTTTCATAAAACTAAGATATATTTTTTCCAGGAATCCACTCTCCAGAAACCTAAAACGAATCTTAAAAAACTTCTTTCAGGCATCCAATCTTCCTAATCCTAAACAAAAATTTTAATTAACTTGTTGAAATAATTCAATCACATTTATCCTCAAACTACATTTAAATCAATTTGTTGAAGTAACACTCTCACCTTTTTCATAGAACAAACATATTTTTTTTTCAGGAATCCACTCTCCAGAAACCTGAAACAAATCTTGAAAAAACTTGTTTCAGGCATCCATTCTCCCTAATCCTAAAAGAAAATTTTAATTAACTTCTTGAAATACTAAAATAAATCTTATCCTCAAACTACATTTAAATCAATTTTTTGAAGTAACACTCTCACCTTTTTCATAAAACTAACATATATTTGTTTTCAGGAATCCACTCTCCAGAAACCTGAAACAAATCTTGAAAAAACTTGTTTAAGGCATCCATTCTCCCTAATCCTAAAAGAAAATTTTAATTAACTTCTTGAAATACTAAAAATAAATCTTATCCTCAAACTACTTTTAAATCAATTTTTTGAAGTAACACTCTCACCTTTTTCATAAAACTAACATATAGTTTTTTTCCAGGAATCCGCTCTCCTGAAACCTGAAACAAATCTTGAAAAAACTTGTTTAAGGCATCCATTCTCCCTAATCCTAAAAGAAAATTTTAATTAACTTCTTGAAATACTAAAATAAATCTTATCCTCAAACTACATTTAAATAAATTTTTTGAAGTAACACTCTCACCTTTTTCATAAAACTAACATATATTTTTTTTCAGGAATCCACTCTCCACAAACCTAAAACTAATCTTAAAAAACTTATTTCAAGCATTCCAATCTTCCTAATACTAAACGAAAATTTTAATTAACTTGTTGAAATATTTCAATCACATTTATCCTCAAACTACGTTTAAATCAATTTTTTGAAGTAACACTCTCACCTTTTTCATAGAACAAACATATTTTTTTTTCAGGAATCCTCTCTCCAGAAACCTGAAACAAATCTTGAAAAAACTTGTTAAAGGCATCCATTCTCCCTAATCCTAAAAGAACATTTTAATTAACTTTTTGAAATACTAAAAAAAATCTTATCCTCAAACTACATTTAAATCAATTTTTTGAAGTAACACTCTCACCTTTTTCATAAAACTAACATATATTTTTTTCAGGAATCCACTCTCCAGAAACCTAAAACTAATCTTAAAAAACTTATTTCAAGCATTCCAATCTTCCTAATCCTAAACGAAAATTTTAATTAACTTGTTGAAATAATTCAATCACATTTATCCTCAAACTACGTTTAAATCAATTTTTTGAAGTAACACTCTCACCTTTTTCATAGAACAAACATATTTTTTTTTCAGGAATCCACTCTCCATAAACTTGAAACAAATCTTGAAAAAACTTGTTTAAGGCATCCATTCTCCCTAATCCTAAAAGAAAATTTGAATTAACTTCTTGAAATACTAAAATAAATCTTATCCTCAAACTACATTTAAATCATTTTTTTGAAGTAACACTCTCACCTTTTTCATAAAACTAAGATATATTTTTTTTCAGGAATCCACTCTCCAGAAACCTAAAACTAATCTTAAAAAACTTCTTTCAGGCATCCAATCTTCCTAATCCTAAACGAAAATTTTAATTAACTTGTTGAAATAATTCAATCACATTTATCCTCAAACTACTTTTAAATCAATTTTTTCAAGTAACACTCTCACCTTTTTCATAGAACAAACATATTTTTTTTTTTAGGAATCCACTCTCCAGAAACCTGAAACAAATCTTGAAAAAACTTGTTTAAGGCATCCATTCTCCCTAATCCTAAAAGAAAATTTTAATTAACTTCTTGAAATACTAAAATAAATCTTATCCTCAAACTACATTTAAATCAATTTTTTGAAGTAACACTCTCACCTTTTTCATAAAACTAACATATATTTTTTTTCAGGAATCCGCTCTCCAGAAACCTGAAACAAATCTTGAAAAAACTTGTTTAAGGCATCCATTCTCCCTAATCCTAAAAGAAAATTTTAATTAACTTCTTGAAATACTAAAAATAAATCTTATCCTCAAACTACTTTTAAATCAATTTTTTGAAGTAACACTCTCACCTTTTTCATAAAACTAACATATAGTTTTTTTTCAGGAATCCGCTCTCCAGAAACCTGAAACAAATCTTGAAAAAACTTGTTTAAGGCATCCATTCTCCCTAATCCTAAAAGAAAATTTTAATTAACTTCTTGAAATACTAAAATAAATCTTATCCTCAAACTACATTTAAATCAATTTTTTGAAGTAACACTCTCACCTTTTTCATAAAACTAACATATATTTTTTTTCAGGAATCCACTCTCCAGAAACCTAAAACTAATCTTAAAAAACTTCTTTCAGGCATCCAATCTTCCTAATCCTAAACGAAAATTTTAATTAACTTGTTGAAATAATTCAATCACATTTATCCTCAAACTACTTTTAAATCAATTTTTTCAAGTAACACTCTCACCTTTTTCATAGAACAAACATATTTTTTTTTCAGGAATCCACTCTCCAGAAACCTGAAACAAATCTTGAAAAAACTTGTTTAAGGCATCCATTCTCCCTAATCCTAAAAGAAAATGTTAATTAACTGCTTGAAATACTAAAAAAAATCTTATCCTCAAACTACATTTAAATCAATTTTTTGAAGTAACACTCTCACCTTTTTCATAAAACTAACATATATTTTTTTTCAGGAATCCACTCTCCACAAACCTAAAACTAATCTTAAAAAACTTATTTCAAGCATTCCAATCTTCCTAATACTAAACGAAAATTTTAATTAACTTGTTGAAATATTTCAATCACATTTATCCTCAAACTACGTTTAAATCAATTTTTTGAAGTAACACTCTCACCTTTTTCATAGAACAAACATATTTTTTTTCAGGAATCCTCTCTCCAGAAACCTGAAACAAATCTTGAAAAAACTTGTTAAAGGCATCCATTCTCCCTAATCCTAAAAGAAAATTTTAATTAACTTCTTGAAATACTAAAAAAAATCTTATCCTCAAACTACATTTAAATCAATTTTTTGAAGTAACACTCTCACCTTTTTCATAAAAATAAGATATATTTTTTTTCAGGAGTCCACTCTCCAGAAACCTAAAACTAATCTTAAAAAATGTCTTTCAGGCATCCAATCTTCCTAATCCTAAACGAAAATTTTAATTAACTTGTTGAAATAATTCAATCACATTTATCCTCAAACTACTTTTAAATCAATTTTTTCAAGTAACACTCTCACCTTTTTCATAGAACAAACATATTTTTTTTTCAGGAATCCACTCTCCAGAAACCTGAAACAAATCTTGAAAAAACTTGTTTAAGGCATCCATTCTCCCTAATCCTAATAGAAAATTTTAATTAACTTCTTGAAATACTAAAATAAATCTTATCCTCAAACTACATTTAAATCAATTTTTTGAAGTAACACTCTCACCTTTTTCATAAAACTAACATATATTTTTTTTCAGGAATCCGCTCTCCAGAAACCTGAAACAAATCTTGAAAAAACTTGTCTAAGGCATCCATTCTCCCTAATCCTAAAAGAAAATTTGAATTAACTTCTTGAAATACTAAAATAAATCTTATCCTCAAACTACATTTAAATAAATTTTTTGAAGTAACACTCTCACCTTTTTCATAAAACTAAGATATATTTTTTTTCAGGAATCCACTCTCCAGAAACCTAAAACTAATCTTAAAAAACTTCTTTCAGGCATCCAATCTTCCTAATCCTAAACGAAAATGTTAATTAACTTGTTGAAATAATTCAATCACATTTATCCTCAAACTACTTTTAAATCAATTTTTTCAAGTAACACTCTCACCTTTTTCATAAAACTAACATATTTTTTTTTTCAGGAATCCGCTCTCCAGAAACCTGAAACAAATCTTGAAAAAACTTGTTTAAGGCATCCATTCTCCCTAATCCTAAAAGAAAATTTGAATTAACTTCTTGAAATACTAAAATAAATCTTATCCTCAAACTACATTTAAATCAATTTTTTGAAGTAACACTCTCACCTTTTTCATAAAACTAAGATATATTTTTTTCCAGGAATCCACTCTCCAGAAACCTAAAACTAATCTTAAAAAACTTCTTTCAGGCATCCAATCTTCCTAATCCTAAACAAAAATTTTAATTAACTTGTTGAAATAATTCAATCACATTTATCCTCAAACTACATTTAAATCAATTTGTTGAAGTAACACTCTCACCTTTTTCATAGAACAAACATATTTTTTTTTCAGGAATCCACTCTCCAGAAACCTGAAACAAATCTTGAAAAAACTTGTTTAAGGCATCCATTCTCCCTAATCCTAAAAGAAAATTTTAATTAACTTCTTGAAATACTAAAATAAATCTTATCCTCAAACTACATTTAAATCAATTTTTTGAAGTAACACTCTCACCTTTTTCATAAAACTAACATATATTTTTTTTCAGGAATCCGCTCTCCAGAAACCTGAAACAAATCTTGAAAAAACTTGTTTAAGGCATCCATTCTCCCTAATCCTAAAAGAAAATTTTAATTAACTTCTTGAAATACTAAAAATAAATCTTATCCTCAAACTACTTTTAAATCAATTTTTTGAAGTAACACTCTCACCTTTTTCATAAAACTAACATATAGTTTTTTTTCAGGAATCCGCTCTCCAGAAACCTGAAACAAATCTTGAAAAAACTTGTTTAAGGCATCCATTCTCCCTAATCCTAAAAGAAAATTTTAATTAACTTCTTGAAATACTAAAATAAATCTTATCCTCAAACTACATTTAAATCAATTTTTTGAAGTAACACTCTCACATTTTTCATAAAACTAACATATATTTTTTTTCAGGAATCCACTCTCCAGAAACCTAAAACTAATCTTAAAAAACTTCTTTCAGGCATCCAATCTTCCTAATCCTAAACGAAAATTTTAATTAACTTGTTGAAATTATTCAATCACATTTATCCTCAAACTACTTTTAAATCAATTTTTTCAAGTAACACTCTCACCTTTTTCATAGAACAAACATATTTTTTTTTCAGGAATCCACTCTCCAGAAACCTGAAACAAATCTTGAAAAAACTTGTTTAAGGCATCCATTCTCCCTAATCCTAAAAGAAAATGTTAATTAACTGCTTGAAATACTAAAAAAAATCTTATCCTCAAACTACATTTAAATCAATTTTTTGAAGTAACACTCTCACCTTTTTCATAAAACTAACATATATTTTTTTTCAGGAATCCACTCTCCACAAACCTAAAACAAATCTTGAAAAAACTTGTTTAAGGCATCCATTCTCCCTAATCCTAAAAGAAAATTTGAATTAACTTCTTGAAATACTAAAATAAATCTTATCCTCAAACTACATTTAAATCAATTTTTTGAAGTAACACTCTCACCTTTTTCATAAAACTAAGATATATTTTTTTTCAGGAATCCACTCTCCAGAAACCTAAAACTAATCTTAAAAAACTTCTTTCAGGCATCCAATCTTCCTAATCCTAAACGAAAATTTTAATTAACTTGTTGAAATAATTCAATCACATTTATCCTCAAACTACTTTTAAATCAATTTTTTCAAGTAACACTCTCACCTTTTTCATAGAACAAACATATTTTTTTTTCAGGAATCCACTCTCCAGAAACCTGAAACAAATCTTGAAAAAACCTGTTTAAGGCATCCATTCTCCCTAATCCTAAAAGAAAATTTTAATTAACTTCTTGAAATACTAAAATAAATCTTATCCTCAAACTACATTTAAATCAATTTTTTGAAGTAACACTCTCACCTTTTTCATAAAACTAAGATATATTTTTTTGCAGGAATCCACTCTCCAGAAACCTGAAACAAATCTTGAAAAAACTTGTTTAAGGCATCCATTCTCCCTAATCCTAAAAGAAAATTTGAATTAACTTCTTGAAATACTAAAATAAATCTTATCCTCAAACTACATTTAAATCAATTTTTTGAAGTAACACTCTCACCTTTTTCATAAAACTAAGATATATTTTTTTTCAGGAATCCACTCTCCAGAAACCTAAAACTAATCTTAAAAAACTTCTTTCAGGCATCCAATCTTCCTAATCCTAAACGAAAATTTTAATTAACTTGTTAAAATAATTCAATCACATTTATCCTCAAACTACTTTTAAATCAATTTTTTCAAGTAACACTCTCACCTTTTTCATAGAACAAACATATTTTTTTTTCAGGAATCCACTCTCCAGAAACCTGAAACAAATCTTGAAAAAACTTGTTTAAGGCATCCATTCTCCCTAATCCTAATAGAAAATTTTAATTAACTTCTTGAAACACTAAAATAAATCTTATCCTCAAACTACATTTAAATCAATTTTTTGAAGCAACACTCTCACCTTTTTCATAAAACTAACATATATTTTTTTTCAGGAATCCGCTCTCCAGAAACCTGAAACAAATCTTGAAAAAACTTGTTTAAGGCATCCATTCTCCCTAATCCTAAAAGAAAATTTTAATTAACTTCTTGAAATACTAAAATAAATCTTATCCTCAAACTACATTTAAATCAATTTTTTGAAGTAACACTCTCACCTTTTTCATAAAACTAAGATATATTTTTTTCCAGGAATCCACTCTCCAGAAACCTAAAACTAATCTTAAAAAACTTCTTTCAGGCATCCAATCTTCCTAATCCTAAACGAAAATTTTAATTAACTTGTTGAAATAATTCAATCACATTTATCCTCAAACTACTTTTAAATCAATTTTTTCAAGTAACACTCTCACCTTTTTCATAGAACAAACATATTTTTTTTTCAGGAATCCACTCTCCAGAAATCTCAAACAAATCTTGAAAAAACTTGTTTCAGGCATCCATTCTCCCTAATCCTAAAAGAAAATTTTAATTAACTTCTTGAAATACTAAAAAAAATCTTATCCTCAAACTACATTTAAATCAATTTTTTGAAGTAACACTCTCACCTTTTTCATAAAAATAAGATATATTTTTTTTCAGGAGTCCACTCTCCAGAAACCTAAAACTAATCTTAAAAAATTTCTTTCAGGCATCCATTCTCCCTAATCCTAAAAGAAAATTTTAATTAACTTCTTGAAATACTAAAATAAATCTTATCCTCAAACTACATTTAAATCAATTTTTTGAAGTAACACTCTCACCTTTTTCATAAAACTAAGATATATTTTTTTGCAGGAATCCACTCTCCAGAAACCTGAAACAAATCTTGAAAAAACTTGTTTAAGGCATCCATTCTCCCTAATCCTAAAAGAAAATTTGAATTAACTTCTTGAAATACTAAAATAAATCTTATCCTCAAACTACATTTAAATCAATTTTTTGAAGTAACACTCTCACCTTTTTCATAAAACTAAGATATATTTTTTTTCAGGAATCCACTCTCCAGAAACCTAAAACTAATCTTAAAAAACTTCTTTCAGGCATCCAATCTTCCTAATCCTAAACGAAAATTTTAATTAACTTGTTGAAATAATTCAATCACATTTATCCTCAAACTACTTTTAAATCAATTTTTTCAAGTAACACTCTCACCTTTTTCATAGAACAAACATATTTTTTTTTCAGGAATCCACTCTCCAGAAACCTGAAACAAATCTTGAAAAAACTTCTTTAAGGCATCCATTCTCCCTAATCATAATAGAAAATTTTAATTAACTTCTTGAAACACTAAAATAAATCTTATCCTCAAACTACATTTAAATCAATTTTTTGAAGTAACACTCTCACCTTTTTCATAAAACTAACATATATTTTTTTTCAGGAATCCGCTCTCCAGAAACCTGAAACAAATCTTGAAAAAACTTGTTTAAGGCATCCATTCTCCCTAATCCTAAAAGAAAATTTTAATTAACTTCTTGAAATACTAAAATAAATCTTATCCTCAAACTACATTTAAATCAATTTTTTGAAGTAACACTCTCACCTTTTTCATAAAACTAAGATATATTTTTTTCCAGGAATCCACTCTCCAGAAACCTAAAACTAATCTTAAAAAACTTCTTTCAGGCATCCAATCTTCCTAATCCTAAACGAAAATTTTAATTAACTTGTTGAAATAATTCAATCACATTTATCCTCAAACTACTTTTAAATCAATTTTTTCAAGTAACACTCTCACCTTTTTCATAGAACAAACATATTTTTTTTTCAGGAATCCACTCTCCAGAAATCTGAAACAAATCTTGAAAAAACTTGTTTCAGGCATCCATTCTCCCTAATCCTAAAAGAAAATTTTAATTAACTTCTTGAAATACTAAAAAAAATCTTATCCTCAAACTACATTTAAATCAATTTTTTGAAGTAACACTCTCACCTTTTTCATAAAAATAAGATATATTTTTTTTCAGGAGTCCACTCTCCAGAAACCTAAAACTAATCTTAAAAAATTTCTTTCAGGCATCCAATCTTCCTAATCCTAAACGAAAATTTTAATTAACTTGTTGAAATAATTCAATCACATTTATCCTCAAACTACTTTTAAATCAATTTTTTCAAGTAACACTCTCACCTTTTTCATAGAACAAACATATTTTTTTTTCAGGAATCCACTCTCCAGAAACCTGAAACAAATCTTGAAAAAACTTGTTTAAGGCATCCATTCTCCCTAATCCTAATAGAAAATTTTAATTAACTTCTTGAAATACTAAAATAAATCTTATCCTCAAACTACATTTAAATCAATTTTTTGAAGTAACACTCTCACCTTTTTCATAAAACTAACATATATTTTTTTTCAGGAATCCGCTCTCCAGAAACCTGAAACAAATCTTGAAAAAACTTGTCTAAGGCATCCATTCTCCCTAATCCTAAAAGAAAATTTGAATTAACTTCTTGAAATACTAAAATAAATCTTATCCTCAAACTACATTTAAATCAATTTTTTGAAGTAACACTCTCACCTTTTTCATAAAACTAAGATATATTTTTTTTCAGGAATCCACTCTCCAGAAACCTAAAACTAATCTTAAAAAACTTCTTTCAGGCATCCAATCTTCCTAATCCTAAACGAAAATTTTAATTAACTTGTTGAAATAATTCAATCACATTTATCCTCAAACTACTTTTAAATCAATTTTTTCAAGTAACACTCTCACCTTTTTCATAGAACAAACATTTTTTTTTTCAGGAATCCACTCTCCAGAAACCTGAAACAAATCTTGAAAAAACCTGTTTAAGGCATCCATTCTCCCTAATCCTAATAGAAAATTTTAATTAACTTCTTGAAATACTAAAATAAATCTCATCCTCAAACTACATTTAAATCAATTTTTTGAAGTAACACTCTCACCTTTTTCATAAAACTAACATATATTTTTTTCAGGAATCCGCTCTCCAGAAACCTGAAACAAATCTTGAAAAAACTTGTTTAAGGCATCCATTCTCCCTAATCCTAAAAGAAAATTTGAATTAACTTCTTGAAATACTAAAATAAATCTTATCCTCAAACTACATTTAAATCAATTTTTTGAAGTAACACTCTCACCTTTTTCATAAAACTAAGATATATTTTTTCCAGGAATCCACTCTCCAGAAACCTAAAACTAATCTTAAAAAACTTCTTTCAGGCATCCAATCTTCCTAATCCTAAACAAAAATTTTAATTAACTTGTTGAAATAATTCAATCACATTTATCCTCAAACTACATTTAAATCAATTTGTTGAAGTAACACTCTCACCTTTTTCATAGAACAAACATATTTTTTTTTCAGGAATCCACTCTCCAGAAACCTGAAACAAATCTTGAAAAAACTTGTTTAAGGCATCCATTCTCCCTAATCCTAAAAGAAAATTTTAATTAACTTCTTGAAATACTAAAATAAATCTTATCCTCAAACTACATTTAAATCAATTTTTTGAAGTAACACTCTCACCTTTTTCATAAAACTAACATATATTTGTTTTCAGGAATCCACTCTCCAGAAACCTGAAACAAATCTTGAAAAAACTTGTTTAAGGCATCCATTCTCCCTAATCCTAAAAGAAAATTTTAATTAACTTCTTGAAATACTAAAAATAAATCTTATCCTCAAACTACTTTTAAATCAATTTTTTGAAGTAACACTCTCACCTTTTTCATAAAACTAACATATAGTTTTTTTCCAGGAATCCGCTCTCCTGAAACCTGAAACAAATCTTGAAAAAACTTGTTTAAGGCATCCATTCTCCCTAATCCTAAAAGAAAATTTTAATTAACTTCTTGAAATACTAAAATAAATCTTATCCTCAAACTACATTTAAATAAATTTTTTGAAGTAACACTCTCACCTTTTTCATAAAACTAACATATATTTTTTTTCAGGAATCCACTCTCCAGAAACCTAAAACTAATCTTAAAAAACTTCTTTCAGGCATCCAATCTTCCTAATCCTAAACGAAAATTTTAATTAACTTGTTGAAATTATTCAATCACATTTATCCTCAAACTACTTTTAAATCAATTTTTTCAAGTAACACTCTCACCTTTTTCATAGAACAAACATATTTTTTTTTCAGGAATCCACTCTTCAGAAACCTGAAACAAATCTTGAAAAAACTTGTTTAAGGCATCCATTCTCCCTAATCCTAAAAGAAAATGTTAATTAACTGCTTGAAATACTAAAAAAAATCTTATCCTCAAACTACATTTAAATCAATTTTTTGAAGTAACACTCTCACCTTTTTCATAAAACTAACATATATTTTTTTTCAGGAATCCACTCTCCACAAACCTAAAACTAATCTTAAAAAACTTATTTCAAGCATTCCAATCTTCCTAATACTAAACGAAAATTTTAATTAACTTGTTGAAATATTTCAATCACATTTATCCTCAAACTACGTTTAAATCAATTTTTTGAAGTAACACTCTCACCTTTTTCATAGAACAAACATATTTTTTTTTCAGGAATCCTCTCTCCAGAAACCTGAAACAAATCTTGAAAAAACTTGTTAAAGGCATCCATTCTCCCTAATCCTAAAAGAACATTTTAATTAACTTTTTGAAATACTAAAAAAAATCTTATCCTCAAACTACATTTAAATCAATTTTTTGAAGTAACACTCTCACCTTTTTCATAAAACTAACATATATTTTTTTCAGGAATCCACTCTCCAGAAACCTAAAACTAATCTTAAAAAACTTATTTCAAGCATTCCAATCTTCCTAATCCTAAACGAAAATTTTAATTAACTTGTTGAAATAATTCAATCACATTTATCCTCAAACTACGTTTAAATCAATTTTTTGAAGTAACACTCTCACCTTTTTCATAGAACAAACATATTTTTTTTTCAGGAATCCACTCTCCATAAACTTGAAACAAATCTTGAAAAAACTTGTTTAAGGCATCCATTCTCCCTAATCCTAAAAGAAAATTTGAATTAACTTCTTGAAATACTAAAATAAATCTTATCCTCAAACTACATTTAAATCATTTTTTTGAAGTAACACTCTCACCTTTTTCATAAAACTAAGATATATTTTTTTTCAGGAATCCACTCTCCAGAAACCTAAAACTAATCTTAAAAAACTTCTTTCAGGCATCCAATCTTCCTAATCCTAAACGAAAATTTTAATTAACTTGTTGAAATAATTCAATCACATTTATCCTCAAACTACTTTTAAATCAATTTTTTCAAGTAACACTCTCACCTTTTTCATAGAACAAACATATTTTTTTTTTTAGGAATCCACTCTCCAGAAACCTGAAACAAATCTTGAAAAAACTTGTTTAAGGCATCCATTCTCCCTAATCCTAAAAGAAAATTTTAATTAACTTCTTGAAATACTAAAATAAATCTTATCCTCAAACTACATTTAAATCAATTTTTTGAAGTAACACTCTCACCTTTTTCATAAAACTAACATATATTTTTTTTCAGGAATCCGCTCTCCAGAAACCTGAAACAAATCTTGAAAAAACTTGTTTAAGGCATCCATTCTCCCTAATCCTAAAAGAAAATTTTAATTAACTTCTTGAAATACTAAAAATAAATCTTATCCTCAAACTACTTTTAAATCAATTTTTTGAAGTAACACTCTCACCTTTTTCATAAAACTAACATATCGTTTTTTTTCAGGAATCCGCTCTCCAGAAACCTGAAACAAATCTTGAAAAAACTTGTTTAAGGCATCCATTCTCCCTAATCCTAAAAGAAAATTTTAATTAACTTCTTGAAATACTAAAATAAATCTTATCCTCAAACTACATTTAAATCAATTTTTTGAAGTAACACTCTCACCTTTTTCATAAAACTAACATATATTTTTTTTCAGGAATCCACTCTCCAGAAACCTAAAACTAATCTTAAAAAACTTCTTTCAGGCATCCAATCTTCCTAATCCTAAACGAAAATTTTAATTAACTTGTTGAAATTATTCAATCACATTTATCCTCAAACTACTTTTAAATCAATTTTTTCAAGTAACACTCTCACCTTTTTCATAGAACAAACATATTTTTTTTTCAGGAATCCACTCTCCAGAAACCTGAAACAAATCTTGAAAAAACTTGTTTAAGGCATCCATTCTCCCTAATCCTAAAAGAAAATGTTAATTAACTGCTTGAAATACTAAAAAAAATCTTATCCTCAAACTACATTTAAATCAATTTTTTGAAGTAACACTCTCACCTTTTTCATAAAACTAACATATATTTTTTTTCAGGAATCCACTCTCCACAAACCTAAAACTAATCTTAAAAAACTTATTTCAAGCATTCCAATCTTCCTAATACTAAACGAAAATTTTAATTAACTTGTTGAAATATTTCAATCACATTTATCCTCAAACTACGTTTAAATCAATTTTTTGAAGTAACACTCTCACCTTTTTCATAGAACAAACATATTTTTTTTCAGGAATCCTCTCTCCAGAAACCTGAAACAAATCTTGAAAAAACTTGTTAAAGGCATCCATTCTCCCTAATCCTAAAAGAACATTTTAATTAACTTTTTGAAATACTAAAAAAAATCTTATCCTCAAACTACATTTAAATCAATTTTTTGAAGTAACACTCTCACCTTTTTCATAAAACTAACATATATTTTTTTCAGGAATCCACTCTCCAGAAACCTAAAACTAATCTTAAAAAACTTATTTCAAGCATTCCAATCTTCCTAATCCTAAACGAAAATTTTAATTAACTTGTTGAAATAATTCAATCACATTTATCCTCAAACTACGTTTAAATCAATTTTTTGAAGTAACACTCTCACCTTTTTCATAGAACAAACATATTTTTTTTTCAGGAATCCACTCTCCATAAACTTGAAACAAATCTTGAAAAAACTTGTTTAAGGCATCCATTCTCCCTAATCCTAAAAGAAAATTTTAATTAACTTCTTAAAATACTAAAATAAATCTTATCCTCAAACTACATTTAAATCAATTTTTTGAAGTAACACTCTCACCTTTTTCATAAAACTAAGATATATTTTTTTTCAGGAATCCACTCTCCAGAAACCTAAAACTAATCTTAAAAAACTTCTTTCAGGCATCCAATCTTCCTAATCCTAAACGAAAATTTTAATTAACTTGTTGAAATAATTCAATCACATTTATCCTCAAACTACTTTTAAATCAATTTTTTCAAGTAACACTCTCACCTTTTTCATAGAACAAACATATTTTTTTTTCAGGAATCCACTCTCCAGAAACCTGAAACAAATCTGGAAAAAACTTGTTTAAGGCATCCATTCTCCCTAATCCTAATAGAAAATTTTAATTAACTTCTTGAAATACTAAAATAAATCTTATCCTCAAACTACATTTAAATCAATTTTTTGAAGTAACACTCTCACCTTTTTCATAAAACTAACATATATTTTTTTTCAGGAATCCGCTCTCCAGAAACCTGAAACAAATCTTGAAAAAACTTGTTTAAGGCATCCATTCTCCCTAATCCTAAAAGAAAATTTGAATTAACTTCTTGAAATACTAAAATAAATCTTATCCTCAAACTACATTTAAATCAATTTTTTGAAGTAACACTCTCACCTTTTTCATAAAACTAAGATATATTTTTTTTCAGGAATCCACTCTCCAGAAACCTAAAACTAATCTTAAAAAACTTCTTTCAGGCATCCAATCTTCCTAATCCTAAACGAAAATTTTAATTAACTTGTTGAAATAATTCAATCACATTTATCCTCAAACTACTTTTAAATCAATTTTTTCAAGTAACACTCTCACCTTTTTCATAGAACAAACATATTTTTTTTTCAGGAATCCACTCTCCAGAAACCTGAAACAAATCTTGAAAAAACCTGTTTAAGGCATCCATTCTCCCTAATCCTAAAAGAAAATTTTAATTAACTTCTTGAAATACTAAAATAAATCTTATCCTCAAACTACATTTAAATCAATTTTTTGAAGTAACACTCTCACCTTTTTCATAAAACTAAGATATATTTTTTTTCAGGAATCCACTCTCCAGAAACCTAAGACTAATCTTAAAAAACTTCTTTCAGGCATCCAATCTTCCTAATTCTAAACGAAAATTTTAATTAACTTGTTGAAATAATTCAATCACATTTATCCTCAAACTACTTTTAAATCAATTTTTTCAAGTAACACTCTCACCTTTTTCATAGAACAAACATATTTTTTTTTTTAGGAATCCACTCTCCAGAAACCTGAAACAAATCTTGAAAAAACTTGTTTAAGGCATCCATTCTCCCTAATCCTAAAAGAAAATTTTAATTAACTTCTTGAAATACTAAAATAAATCTTATCCTCAAACTACATTTAAATCAATTTTTTGAAGTAACACTCTCACCTTTTTCATAAAACTAACATATATTTTTTTTCAGGAATCCGCTCTCCAGAAACCTGAAACAAATCTTGAAAAAACTTGTTTAAGGCATCCATTCTCCCTAATCCTAAAAGAACATTTTAATTAACTTCTTGAAATACTAAAATAAATCTTATCCTCAAACTACATTTAAATCAATTTTTTGAAGTACCACTCGCACCTTTTTCATTAAACTAACATATATTTTTTTTCAGGAATCCACTCTCCAGAAACCTAAAACTAATCTAAAAAAACTTCTTTCAGGCATCCAATCTTCCTAATCCTAAACGAAAATTTTAATTAACTTGTTGAAATAATTCAATCACATTTATCCTCCAACTACTTTTAAATCAATTTTTTGAAGTAACACTCTCACCTTTTTCATAGAACAAACTTATTTTTTTTTCAGGAATCCACTCTCCATAAACCTGAAACTAATCTTGAAAAAACTTGTGTAAGGCATCCATTCTCCCTAATCCTAAAAGAAAATTTTAATTAACTTGTTGAAATAATGCAATCAACCTTATTCTCAAACTACATTTAAATCAATTTGTTGAAGTAACACTCTCACATTTTTCATAAAACTAACATATTTTTTTTTCAGGAATCCACTCTCCAGAAACCTGAAACAAATCTTGAAAAAACTTGTTTAAGGCATCCATTCTCCCTAATCCTAAAAGAAAATGTTAATTAACTGCTTGAAATACTAAAATAAATCTTATCCTCAAACTACATTTAAATCAATTTTTTGAAGTAACACTCTCACCTTTTTCATAAAACTAAGATATATTTTTTTTCAGGAATCCACTCTCCAGAAACCTAAAACTAATCTTAAAAAACTTCTTTCAGGCATCCAATCTTCCTAATCCTAAACGAAAATTTTAATTAACTTGTTGAAATAATTCAATCACATTTATCCTCAAACTACTTTTAAATCAATTTTTTCAAGTAACACTCTCACCTTTTTCATAGAACAAACATATTTTTTTTTCAGGAATCCACTCTCCAGAAACCTGAAACAAATCTTGAAAAAACCTGTTTAAGGCATCCATTCTCCCTAATCCTAAAAGAAAATTTTAATTAACTTCTTGAAATACTAAAATAAATCTTATCCTCAAACTACATTTAAATCAATTTTTTGAAGTAACACTCTCACCTTTTTCATAAAACTAAGATATATTTTTTTTCAGGAATCCACTCTCCAGAAACCTAAAACTAATCTTAAAAAACTTCTTTCAGGCATCCAATCTTCCTAATTCTAAACGAAAATTTTAATTAACTTGTTGAAATAATTCAATCACATTTATCCTCAAACTACTTTTAAATCAATTTTTTCAAGTAACACTCTCACCTTTTTCATAGAACAAACATATTTTTTTTTTTAGGAATCCACTCTCCAGAAACCTGAAACAAATCTTGAAAAAACTTGTTTAAGGCATCCATTCTCCCTAATCCTAAAAGAAAATTTTAATTAACTTCTTGAAATACTAAAATAAATCTTATCCTCAAACTACATTTAAATCAATTTTTTGAAGTAACACTCTCACCTTTTTCATAAAACTAACATATATTTTTTTTCAGGAATCCGCTCTCCAGAAACCTGAAACAAATCTTGAAAAAACTTGTTTAAGGCATCCATTCTCCCTAATCCTAAAAGAACATTTTAATTAACTTCTTGAAATACTAAAATAAATCTTATCCTCAAACTACATTTAAATCAATTTTTTGAAGTACCACTCGCACCTTTTTCATTAAACTAACATATATTTTTTTTCAGGAATCCACTCTCCAGAAACCTAAAACTAATCTAAAAAAACTTCTTTCAGGCATCCAATCTTCCTAATCCTAAACGAAAATTTTAATTAACTTGTTGAAATAATTCAATCACATTTATCCTCCAACTACTTTTAAATCAATTTTTTGAAGTAACACTCTCACCTTTTTCATAGAACAAACTTATTTTTTTTTCAGGAATCCACTCTCCATAAACCTGAAACTAATCTTGAAAAAACTTGTGTAAGGCATCCATTCTCCCTAATCCTAAAAGAAAATTTTAATTAACTTGTTGAAATAATGCAATCAACCTTATTCTCAAACTACATTTAAATCAATTTGTTGAAGTAACACTCTCACATTTTTCATAAAACTAACATATTTTTTTTTCAGGAATCCACTCTCCAGAAACCTGAAACAAATCTTGAAAAAACTTGTTTAAGGCATCCATTCTCCCTAATCCTAAAAGAAAATGTTAATTAACTGCTTGAAATACTAAAAAAAATCTTATCCTCAAACTACATTTAAATCAATTTTTTGAAGTAACACTCTCACCTTTTTCATAAAACTAAGATATATTTTTTTTCAGGAATCCACTCTCCACAAACCTAAAACTAATCTTAAAAAACTTATTTCAAGCATTCCAATCTTCCTAATACTAAACGAAAATTTTAATTAACTTGTTGAAATATTTCAATCACATTTATCCTCAAACTACGTTTAAATCAATTTTTTGAAGTAACACTCTCACCTTTTTCATAGAACAAACATATTTTTTTTTCAGGAATCCTCTCTCCAGAAACCTGAAACAAATCTTGAAAAAACTTGTTAAAGGCATCCATTCTCCCTAATCCTAAAAGAACATTTTAATTAACTTTTTGAAATACTAAAAAAAATCTTATCCTCAAACTACATTTAAATCAATTTTTTGAAGTAACACTCTCACCTTTTTCATAAAACTAACATATATTTTTTTCAGGAATCCACTCTCCAGAAACCTAAAACTAATCTTAAAAAACTTATTTCAAGCATTCCAATCTTCCTAATCCTAAACGAAAATTTTAATTAACTTGTTGAAATAATTCAATCACATTTATCCTCAAACTACGTTTAAATCAATTTTTTGAAGTAACACTCTCACCTTTTTCATAGAACAAACATATTTTTTTTTCAGGAATCCACTCTCCATAAACTTGAAACAAATCTTGAAAAAACTTGTTCAAGGCATCCATTCTCCCTAATCCTAAAAGAAAATTTTAATTAACTTCTTGAAATACTAAAATAAATCTTATCCTCAAACTACATTTAAATCAATTTTTTGAAGTAACACTCTCACCTTTTTCATAAAACTAAGATATATTTTTTTTCAGGAATCCACTCTCCAGAAACCTAAAACTAATCTTAAAAAACTTCTTTCAGGCATCCAATCTTCCTAATCCTAAACGAAAATTTTAATTAACTTGTTGAAATAATTCAATCACATTTATCCTCAAACTACTTTTAAATCAATTTTTTGAAGTAACACTCTCACCTTTTTCATAGAACAAACATATTTTTTTTTCAGTAATCCACTCTCCAGAAACCTGAAACAAATCTTGAAAAAACTTGTTTAAGGCATCCATTCTCCCTAATCCTAATAGAAAATTTTAATTAACTTCTTGAAATACTAAAATAAATCTTATCCTCAAACTACATTTAAATCAATTTTTTGAAGTAACACTCTCACCTTTTTCATAAAACTAACATATATTTTTTTTCAGGAATCCGCTCTCCAGAAACCTGAAACAAATCTTGAAAAAACTTGTTTAAGGCATCCATTCTCCCTAATCCTAAAAGAAAATTTGAATTAACTTCTTGAAATACTAAAATAAATCTTATCCTCAAACTATATTTAAATCAATTTTTTGAAGTAACACTCGCACCTTTTTCATTAAACTAACATATATTTTTTTTCAGGAATCCACTCTCCAGAAACCTAAAACTAATCTAAAAAAACTTCTTTCAGGCATCCAATCTTCCTAATCCTAAACAAAAATTTTAATTAACTTGTTGAAATAATTCAATCACATTTATCCTCAAACTACTTTTAAATCAATTTTTTGAAGTAACACTCTCACCTTTTTCATAGAACAAACTTATTTTTTTTTCAGGAATCCACTCTCCATAAACCTGAAACTAATCTTGAAAAAACTTGTGTAAGGCATCCATTCTCCCTAATCCTAAAAGAAAATTTTAATTAACTTGTTGAAATAATGCAATCAACCTTATTCTCAAACTACATTTAAATCAATTTTTTGAAGTAACACACTCACCTTTTTCATAAAATGAACATATTTTGTTTTCACGAATCCACTCTCCAGAAACCTAACACAAATCTTGAAAAAACTTGTTTAAGGCATCCATTCTCCCTAATCCTAAAAGAAAATGTTAATTAACTTCTTGAAATACTAAAAAAATCTAATCCTCAAACTAGTTTAAATCAATTTTTTGAAGTAACACTCTCACCTTTTTCATAAAACTAACATATATTTTTTTTCAGGAATCCACTCTCCAGAAACCTAAAACTAATCTTAAAAAACTTATTTCAAGCATCCAATCTTCCTAATCCTAAACAAAAATTTTAATTAACTTGTTGAAATAATTCAATCACATTTATCCTCAAACTACTTTTAAATCAATTTTTTCAAGTAACACTCTCACCTTTTTCATAGAACAAACATATTTTTTTTTCAGGAATCCACTCTCCAGAAACCTGAAACAAATCTTGAAAAAACTTGTTTAAGGCATCCATTCTCCCTAATCCTAAAAGAAAATTTTAATTAACTTCTTGAAATACTAAAATAAATCTTATCCTCAAACTACATTTAAATCAATTTTTTGAAGTAACACTCTCACCTTTTTCATAAAACTAACATATATTTGTTTTCAGGAATCCGCTCTCCAGAAACCTGAAACAAATCTTGAAAAAACTTGTTTAAGGCATCCATTCTCCCTAATCCTAAAAGAAAATTTTAATTAACTTCTTGAAATACTAAAAATAAATCTTATCCTCAAACTACTTTTAAATCAATTTTTTGAAGTAACACTCTCACCTTTTTCATAAAACTAACATATAGTTTTTTTCCAGGAATCCGCTCTCCTGAAACCTGAAACAAATCTTGAAAAAACTTGTTTAAGGCATCCATTCTCCCTAATCCTAAAAGAAAATTTTAATTAACTTCTTGAAATACTAAAATAAATCTTATCCTCAAACTACATTTAAATAAATTTTTTGAAGTAACACTCTCACCTTTTTCATAAAACTAACATATATTTTTTTTCAGGAATCCACTCTCCAGAAACCTAAAACTAATCTTAAAAAACTTCTTTCAGGCATCCAATCTTCCTAATCCTAAACGAAAATTTTAATTAACTTGTTGAAATTATTCAATCACATTTATCCTCAAACTACTTTTAAATCAATTTTTTCAAGTAACACTCTCACCTTTTTCATAGAACAAACATATTTTTTTTTCAGGAATCCACTCTTCAGAAACCTGAAACAAATCTTGAAAAAACTTGTTTAAGGCATCCATTCTCCCTAATCCTAAAAGAAAATGTTAATTAACTGCTTGAAATACTAAAAAAAATCTTATCCTCAAACTACATTTAAATCAATTTTTTGAAGTAACACTCTCACCTTTTTCATAAAACTAACATATATTTTTTTTCAGGAATCCACTCTCCACAAACCTAAAACTAATCTTAAAAAACTTATTTCAAGCATTCCAATCTTCCTAATACTAAACGAAAATTTTAATTAACTTGTTGAAATATTTCAATCACATTTATCCTCAAACTACGTTTAAATCAATTTTTTGAAGTAACACTCTCACCTTTTTCATAGAACAAACATATTTTTTTTTCAGGAATCCTCTCTCCAGAAACCTGAAACAAATCTTGAAAAAACTTGTTAAAGGCATCCATTCTCCCTAATCCTAAAAGAACATTTTAATTAACTTTTTGAAATACTAAAAAAAATCTTATCCTCAAACTACATTTAAATCAATTTTTTGAAGTAACACTCTCACCTTTTTCATAAAACTAACATATATTTTTTTCAGGAATCCACTCTCCAGAAACCTAAAACTAATCTTAAAAAACTTATTTCAAGCATTCCAATCTTCCTAATCCTAAACGAAAATTTTAATTAACTTGTTGAAATAATTCAATCACATTTATCCTCAAACTACGTTTAAATCAATTTTTTGAAGTAACACTCTCACCTTTTTCATAGAACAAACATATTTTTTTTTCAGGAATCCACTCTCCATAAACTTGAAACAAATCTTGAAAAAACTTGTTTAAGGCATCCATTCTCCCTAATCCTAAAAGAAAATTTGAATTAACTTCTTGAAATACTAAAATAAATCTTATCCTCAAACTACATTTAAATCATTTTTTTGAAGTAACACTCTCACCTTTTTCATAAAACTAAGATATTTTTTTTTTCAGGAATCCACTCTCCAGAAACCTAAAACTAATCTTAAAAAACTTCTTTCAGGCATCCAATCTTCCTAATCCTAAACGAAAATTTTAATTAACTTGTTGAAATAATTCAATCACATTTATCCTCAAACTACTTTTAAATCAATTTTTTCAAGTAACACTCTCACCTTTTTCATAGAACAAACATATTTTTTTTTTTAGGAATCCACTCTCCAGAAACCTGAAACAAATCTTGAAAAAACTTGTTTAAGGCATCCATTCTCCCTAATCCTAAAAGAAAATTTTAATTAACTTCTTGAAATACTAAAATAAATCTTATCCTCAAACTACATTTAAATCAATTTTTTGAAGTAACACTCTCACCTTTTTCATAAAACTAACATATATTTTTTTTCAGGAATCCGCTCTCCAGAAACCTGAAACAAATCTTGAAAAAACTTGTTTAAGGCATCCATTCTCCCTAATCCTAAAAGAAAATTTTAATTAACTTCTTGAAATACTAAAAATAAATCTTATCCTCAAACTACTTTTAAATCAATTTTTTGAAGTAACACTCTCACCTTTTTCATAAAACTAACATATAGTTTTTTTTCAGGAATCCGCTCTCCAGAAACCTGAAACAAATCTTGAAAAAACTTGTTTAAGGCATCCATTCTCCCTAATCCTAAAAGAAAATTTTAATTAACTTCTTGAAATACTAAAATAAATCTTATCCTCAAACTACATTTAAATCAATTTTTTGAAGTAACACTCTCACCTTTTTCATAAAACTAACATATATTTTTTTTCAGGAATCCACTCTCCAGAAACCTAAAACTAATCTTAAAAAACTTCTTTCAGGCATCCAATCTTCCTAATCCTAAACGAAAATTTTAATTAACTTGTTGAAATTATTCAATCACATTTATCCTCAAACTACTTTTAAATCAATTTTTTCAAGTAACACTCTCACCTTTTTCATAGAACAAACATATTTTTTTTTCAGGAATCCACTCTCCAGAAACCTGAAACAAATCTTGAAAAAACTTGTTTAAGGCATCCATTCTCCCTAATCCTAAAAGAAAATGTTAATTAACTGCTTGAAATACTAAAAAAAATCTTATCCTCAAACTACATTTAAATCAATTTTTTGAAGTAACACTCTCACCTTTTTCATAAAACTAACATATATTTTTTTTCAGGAATCCACTCTCCACAAACCTAAAACTAATCTTAAAAAACTTATTTCAAGCATTCCAATCTTCCTAATACTAAACGAAAATTTTAATTAACTTGTTGAAATATTTCAATCACATTTATCCTCAAACTACGTTTAAATCAATTTTTTGAAGTAACACTCTCACCTTTTTCATAGAACAAACATATTTTTTTTCAGGAATCCTCTCTCCAGAAACCTGAAACAAATCTTGAAAAAACTTGTTAAAGGCATCCATTCTCCCTAATCCTAAAAGAACATTTCAATTAACTTTTTGAAATACTAAAAAAAATCTTATCCTCAAACTACATTTAAATCAATTTTTTGAAGTAACACTCTCACCTTTTTCATAAAACTAACATATATTTTTTTCAGGAATCCACTCTCCAGAAACCTAAAACTAATCTTAAAAAACTTATTTCAAGCATTCCAATCTTCCTAATCCTAAACGAAAATTTTAATTAACTTGTTGAAATAATTCAATCACATTTATCCTCAAACTACGTTTAAATCAATTTTTTGAAGTAACACTCTCACCTTTTTCATAGAACAAACATATTTTTTTTTCAGGAATCCACTCTCCATAAACTTGAAACAAATCTTGAAAAAACTTGTTTAAGGCATCCATTCTCCCTAATCCTAAAAGAAAATTTTAATTAACTTCTTAAAATACTAAAATAAATCTTATCCTCAAACTACATTTAAATCAATTTTTTGAAGTAACACTCTCACCTTTTTCATAAAACTAAGATATATTTTTTTTCAGGAATCCACTCTCCAGAAACCTAAAACTAATCTTAAAAAACTTCTTTCAGGCATCCAATCTTCCTAATCCTAAACGAAAATTTTAATTAACTTGTTGAAATAATTCAATCACATTTATCCTCAAACTACTTTTAAATCAATTTTTTCAAGTAACACTCTCACCTTTTTCATAGAACAAACATATTTTTTTTTCAGGAATCCACTCTCCAGAAACCTGAAACAAATCTGGAAAAAACTTGTTTAAGGCATCCATTCTCCCTAATCCTAATAGAAAATTTTAATTAACTTCTTGAAATACTAAAATAAATCTTATCCTCAAACTACATTTAAATCAATTTTTTGAAGTAACACTCTCACCTTTTTCATAAAACTAACATATATTTTTTTTCAGGAATCCGCTCTCCAGAAACCTGAAACAAATCTTGAAAAAACTTGTTTAAGGCATCCATTCTCCCTAATCCTAAAAGAAAATTTGAATTAACTTCTTGAAATACTAAAATAAATCTTATCCTCAAACTACATTTAAATCAATTTTTTGAAGTAACACTCTCACCTTTTTCATAAAACTAAGATATATTTTTTTTCAGGAATCCACTCTCCAGAAACCTAAAACTAATCTTAAAAAACTTCTTTCAGGCATCCAATCTTCCTAATCCTAAACGAAAATTTTAATTAACTTGTTGAAATAATTCAATCACATTTATCCTCAAACTACTTTTAAATCAATTTTTTCAAGTAACACTCTCACCTTTTTCATAGAACAAACATATTTTTTTTTCAGGAATCCACTCTCCAGAAACCTGAAACAAATCTTGAAAAAACCTGTTTAAGGCATCCATTCTCCCTAATCCTAAAAGAAAATTTTAATTAACTTCTTGAAATACTAAAATAAATCTTATCCTCAAACTACATTTAAATCAATTTTTTGAAGTAACACTCTCACCTTTTTCATAAAACTAAGATATATTTTTTTTCAGGAATCCACTCTCCAGAAACCTAAAACTAATCTTAAAAAACTTCTTTCAGGCATCCAATCTTCCTAATTCTAAACGAAAATTTTAATTAACTTGTTGAAATAATTCAATCACATTTATCCTCAAACTACTTTTAAATCAATTTTTTCAAGTAACACTCTCACCTTTTTCATAGAACAAACATATTTTTTTTTTTAGGAATCCACTCTCCAGAAACCTGAAACAAATCTTGAAAAAACTTGTTTAAGGCATCCATTCTCCCTAATCCTAAAAGAAAATTTTAATTAACTTCTTGAAATACTAAAATAAATCTTATCCTCAAACTACATTTAAATCAATTTTTTGAAGTAACACTCTCACCTTTTTCATAAAACTAACATATATTTTTTTTCAGGAATCCGCTCTCCAGAAACCTGAAACAAATCTTGAAAAAACTTGTTTAAGGCATCCATTCTCCCTAATCCTAAAAGAACATTTTAATTAACTTCTTGAAATACTAAAATAAATCTTATCCTCAAACTACATTTAAATCAATTTTTTGAAGTACCACTCGCACCTTTTTCATTAAACTAACATATATTTTTTTTCAGGAATCCACTCTCCAGAAACCTAAAACTAATCTAAAAAAACTTCTTTCAGGCATCCAATCTTCCTAATCCTAAACGAAAATTTTAATTAACTTGTTGAAATAATTCAATCACATTTATCCTCCAACTACTTTTAAATCAATTTTTTGAAGTAACACTCTCACCTTTTTCATAGAACAAACTTATTTTTTTTTCAGGAATCCACTCTCCATAAACCTGAAACTAATCTTGAAAAAACTTGTGTAAGGCATCCATTCTCCCTAATCCTAAAAGAAAATTTTAATTAACTTGTTGAAATAATGCAATCAACCTTATTCTCAAACTACATTTAAATCAATTTGTTGAAGTAACACTCTCACATTTTTCATAAAACTAACATATTTTTTTTTCAGGAATCCACTCTCCAGAAACCTGAAACAAATCTTGAAAAAACTTGTTTAAGGCATCCATTCTCCCTAATCCTAAAAGAAAATGTTAATTAACTGCTTGAAATACTAAAAAAAATCTTATCCTCAAACTACATTTAAATCAATTTTTTGAAGTAACACTCTCACCTTTTTCATAAAACTAAGATATATTTTTTTTCAGGAATCCACTCTCCACAAACCTAAAACTAATCTTAAAAAACTTATTTCAAGCATTCCAATCTTCCTAATACTAAACGAAAATTTTAATTAACTTGTTGAAATATTTCAATCACATTTATCCTCAAACTACGTTTAAATCAATTTTTTGAAGTAACACTCTCACCTTTTTCATAGAACAAACATATTTTTTTTTCAGGAATCCTCTCTCCAGAAACCTGAAACAAATCTTGAAAAAACTTGTTAAAGGCATCCATTCTCCCTAATCCTAAAAGAACATTTTAATTAACTTTTTGAAATACTAAAAAAAATCTTATCCTCAAACTACATTTAAATCAATTTTTTGAAGTAACACTCTCACCTTTTTCATAAAACTAACATATATTTTTTTCAGGAATCCACTCTCCAGAAACCTAAAACTAATCTTAAAAAACTTATTTCAAGCATTCCAATCTTCCTAATCCTAAACGAAAATTTTAATTAACTTGTTGAAATAATTCAATCACATTTATCCTCAAACTACGTTTAAATCAATTTTTTGAAGTAACACTCTCACCTTTTTCATAGAACAAACATATTTTTTTTTCAGGAATCCACTCTCCATAAACTTGAAACAAATCTTGAAAAAACTTGTTCAAGGCATCCATTCTCCCTAATCCTAAAAGAAAATTTTAATTAACTTCTTGAAATACTAAAATAAATCTTATCCTCAAACTACATTTAAATCAATTTTTTGAAGTAACACTCTCACCTTTTTCATAAAACTAAGATATATTTTTTTTCAGGAATCCACTCTCCAGAAACCTAAAACTAATCTTAAAAAACTTCTTTCAGGCATCCAATCTTCCTAATCCTAAACGAAAATTTTAATTAACTTGTTGAAATAATTCAATCACATTTATCCTCAAACTACTTTTAAATCAATTTTTTGAAGTAACACTCTCACCTTTTTCATAGAACAAACATATTTTTTTTTCAGTAATCCACTCTCCAGAAACCTGAAACAAATCTTGAAAAAACTTGTTTAAGGCATCCATTCTCCCTAATCCTAATAGAAAATTTTAATTAACTTCTTGAAATACTAAAATAAATCTTATCCTCAAACTACATTTAAATCAATTTTTTGAAGTAACACTCTCACCTTTTTCATAAAACTAACATATATTTTTTTTCAGGAATCCGCTCTCCAGAAACCTGAAACAAATCTTGAAAAAACTTGTTTAAGGCATCCATTCTCCCTAATCCTAAAAGAAAATTTGAATTAACTTCTTGAAATACTAAAATAAATCTTATCCTCAAACTATATTTAAATCAATTTTTTGAAGTAACACTCGCACCTTTTTCATTAAACTAACATATATTTTTTTTCAGGAATCCACTCTCCAGAAACCTAAAACTAATCTAAAAAAACTTCTTTCAGGCATCCAATCTTCCTAATCCTAAACAAAAATTTTAATTAACTTGTTGAAATAATTCAATCACATTTATCCTCAAACTACTTTTAAATCAATTTTTTGAAGTAACACTCTCACCTTTTTCATAGAACAAACTTATTTTTTTTTCAGGAATCCACTCTCCATAAACCTGAAACTAATCTTGAAAAAACTTGTGTAAGGCATCCATTCTCCCTAATCCTAAAAGAAAATTTTAATTAACTTGTTGAAATAATGCAATCAACCTTATTCTCAAACTACATTTAAATCAATTTTTTGAAGTAACACACTCACCTTTTTCATAAAATGAACATATTTTGTTTTCACGAATCCACTCTCCAGAAACCTAACACAAATCTTGAAAAAACTTGTTTAAGGCATCCATTCTCCCTAATCCTAAAAGAAAATGTTAATTAACTTCTTGAAATACTAAAAAAATCTAATCCTCAAACTAGTTTAAATCAATTTTTTGAAGTAACACTCTCACCTTTTTCATAAAACTAACATATATTTTTTTTCAGGAATCCACTCTCCAGAAACCTAAAACTAATCTTAAAAAACTTATTTCAAGCATCCAATCTTCCTAATCCTAAACAAAAATTTTAATTAACTTGTTGAAATAATTCAATCACATTTATCCTCAAACTACTTTTAAATCAATTTTTTCAAGTAACACTCTCACCTTTTTCATAGAACAAACATATTTTTTTTTCAGGAATCCACTCTCCAGAAACCTGAAACAAATCTTGAAAAAACTTGTTTAAGGCATCCATTCTCCCTAATCCTAAAAGAAAATTTTAATTAACTTCTTGAAATACTAAAATAAATCTTATCCTCAAACTACATTTAAATCAATTTTTTGAAGTAACACTCTCACCTTTTTCATAAAACTAACATATATTTGTTTTCAGGAATCCGCTCTCCAGAAACCTGAAACAAATCTTGAAAAAACTTGTTTAAGGCATCCATTCTCCCTAATCCTAAAAGAAAATTTTAATTAACTTCTTGAAATACTAAAAATAAATCTTATCCTCAAACTACTTTTAAATCAATTTTTTGAAGTAACACTCTCACCTTTTTCATAAAACTAACATATAGTTTTTTTCCAGGAATCCGCTCTCCTGAAACCTGAAACAAATCTTGAAAAAACTTGTTTAAGGCATCCATTCTCCCTAATCCTAAAAGAAAATTTTAATTAACTTCTTGAAATACTAAAATAAATCTTATCCTCAAACTACATTTAAATAAATTTTTTGAAGTAACACTCTCACCTTTTTCATAAAACTAACATATATTTTTTTTCAGGAATCCACTCTCCAGAAACCTAAAACTAATCTTAAAAAACTTCTTTCAGGCATCCAATCTTCCTAATCCTAAACGAAAATTTTAATTAACTTGTTGAAATTATTCAATCACATTTATCCTCAAACTACTTTTAAATCAATTTTTTCAAGTAACACTCTCACCTTTTTCATAGAACAAACATATTTTTTTTTCAGGAATCCACTCTTCAGAAACCTGAAACAAATCTTGAAAAAACTTGTTTAAGGCATCCATTCTCCCTAATCCTAAAAGAAAATGTTAATTAACTGCTTGAAATACTAAAAAAAATCTTATCCTCAAACTACATTTAAATCAATTTTTTGAAGTAACACTCTCACCTTTTTCATAAAACTAACATATATTTTTTTTCAGGAATCCACTCTCCACAAACCTAAAACTAATCTTAAAAAACTTATTTCAAGCATTCCAATCTTCCTAATACTAAACGAAAATTTTAATTAACTTGTTGAAATATTTCAATCACATTTATCCTCAAACTACGTTTAAATCAATTTTTTGAAGTAACACTCTCACCTTTTTCATAGAACAAACATATTTTTTTTTCAGGAATCCTCTCTCCAGAAACCTGAAACAAATCTTGAAAAAACTTGTTAAAGGCATCCATTCTCCCTAATCCTAAAAGAACATTTTAATTAACTTTTTGAAATACTAAAAAAAATCTTATCCTCAAACTACATTTAAATCAATTTTTTGAAGTAACACTCTCACCTTTTTCATAAAACTAACATATATTTTTTTCAGGAATCCACTCTCCAGAAACCTAAAACTAATCTTAAAAAACTTATTTCAAGCATTCCAATCTTCCTAATCCTAAACGAAAATTTTAATTAACTTGTTGAAATAATTCAATCACATTTATCCTCAAACTACGTTTAAATCAATTTTTTGAAGTAACACTCTCACCTTTTTCATAGAACAAACATATTTTTTTTTCAGGAATCCACTCTCCATAAACTTGAAACAAATCTTGAAAAAACTTGTTTAAGGCATCCATTCTCCCTAATCCTAAAAGAAAATTTGAATTAACTTCTTGAAATACTAAAATAAATCTTATCCTCAAACTACATTTAAATCATTTTTTTGAAGTAACACTCTCACCTTTTTCATAAAACTAAGATATTTTTTTTTTCAGGAATCCACTCTCCAGAAACCTAAAACTAATCTTAAAAAACTTCTTTCAGGCATCCAATCTTCCTAATCCTAAACGAAAATTTTAATTAACTTGTTGAAATAATTCAATCACATTTATCCTCAAACTACTTTTAAATCAATTTTTTCAAGTAACACTCTCACCTTTTTCATAGAACAAACATATTTTTTTTTTTAGGAATCCACTCTCCAGAAACCTGAAACAAATCTTGAAAAAACTTGTTTAAGGCATCCATTCTCCCTAATCCTAAAAGAAAATTTTAATTAACTTCTTGAAATACTAAAATAAATCTTATCCTCAAACTACATTTAAATCAATTTTTTGAAGTAACACTCTCACCTTTTTCATAAAACTAACATATATTTTTTTTCAGGAATCCGCTCTCCAGAAACCTGAAACAAATCTTGAAAAAACTTGTTTAAGGCATCCATTCTCCCTAATCCTAAAAGAAAATTTTAATTAACTTCTTGAAATACTAAAAATAAATCTTATCCTCAAACTACTTTTAAATCAATTTTTTGAAGTAACACTCTCACCTTTTTCATAAAACTAACATATAGTTTTTTTTCAGGAATCCGCTCTCCAGAAACCTGAAACAAATCTTGAAAAAACTTGTTTAAGGCATCCATTCTCCCTAATCCTAAAAGAAAATTTTAATTAACTTCTTGAAATACTAAAATAAATCTTATCCTCAAACTACATTTAAATCAATTTTTTGAAGTAACACTCTCACCTTTTTCATAAAACTAACATATATTTTTTTTCAGGAATCCACTCTCCAGAAACCTAAAACTAATCTTAAAAAACTTCTTTCAGGCATCCAATCTTCCTAATCCTAAACGAAAATTTTAATTAACTTGTTGAAATTATTCAATCACATTTATCCTCAAACTACTTTTAAATCAATTTTTTCAAGTAACACTCTCACCTTTTTCATAGAACAAACATATTTTTTTTTCAGGAATCCACTCTCCAGAAACCTGAAACAAATCTTGAAAAAACTTGTTTAAGGCATCCATTCTCCCTAATCCTAAAAGAAAATGTTAATTAACTGCTTGAAATACTAAAAAAAATCTTATCCTCAAACTACATTTAAATCAATTTTTTGAAGTAACACTCTCACCTTTTTCATAAAACTAACATATATTTTTTTTCAGGAATCCACTCTCCACAAACCTAAAACTAATCTTAAAAAACTTATTTCAAGCATTCCAATCTTCCTAATACTAAACGAAAATTTTAATTAACTTGTTGAAATATTTCAATCACATTTATCCTCAAACTACGTTTAAATCAATTTTTTGAAGTAACACTCTCACCTTTTTCATAGAACAAACATATTTTTTTTCAGGAATCCTCTCTCCAGAAACCTGAAACAAATCTTGAAAAAACTTGTTAAAGGCATCCATTCTCCCTAATCCTAAAAGAACATTTCAATTAACTTTTTGAAATACTAAAAAAAATCTTATCCTCAAACTACATTTAAATCAATTTTTTGAAGTAACACTCTCACCTTTTTCATAAAACTAACATATATTTTTTTCAGGAATCCACTCTCCAGAAACCTAAAACTAATCTTAAAAAACTTATTTCAAGCATTCCAATCTTCCTAATCCTAAACGAAAATTTTAATTAACTTGTTGAAATAATTCAATCACATTTATCCTCAAACTACGTTTAAATCAATTTTTTGAAGTAACACTCTCACCTTTTTCATAGAACAAACATATTTTTTTTTCAGGAATCCACTCTCCATAAACTTGAAACAAATCTTGAAAAAACTTGTTTAAGGCATCCATTCTCCCTAATCCTAAAAGAAAATTTTAATTAACTTCTTAAAATACTAAAATAAATCTTATCCTCAAACTACATTTAAATCAATTTTTTGAAGTAACACTCTCACCTTTTTCATAAAACTAAGATATATTTTTTTTCAGGAATCCACTCTCCAGAAACCTAAAACTAATCTTAAAAAACTTCTTTCAGGCATCCAATCTTCCTAATCCTAAACGAAAATTTTAATTAACTTGTTGAAATAATTCAATCACATTTATCCTCAAACTACTTTTAAATCAATTTTTTCAAGTAACACTCTCACCTTTTTCATAGAACAAACATATTTTTTTTTCAGGAATCCACTCTCCAGAAACCTGAAACAAATCTGGAAAAAACTTGTTTAAGGCATCCATTCTCCCTAATCCTAATAGAAAATTTTAATTAACTTCTTGAAATACTAAAATAAATCTTATCCTCAAACTACATTTAAATCAATTTTTTGAAGTAACACTCTCACCTTTTTCATAAAACTAACATATATTTTTTTTCAGGAATCCGCTCTCCAGAAACCTGAAACAAATCTTGAAAAAACTTGTTTAAGGCATCCATTCTCCCTAATCCTAAAAGAAAATTTGAATTAACTTCTTGAAATACTAAAATAAATCTTATCCTCAAACTACATTTAAATCAATTTTTTGAAGTAACACTCTCACCTTTTTCATAAAACTAAGATATATTTTTTTTCAGGAATCCACTCTCCAGAAACCTAAAACTAATCTTAAAAAACTTCTTTCAGGCATCCAATCTTCCTAATCCTAAACGAAAATTTTAATTAACTTGTTGAAATAATTCAATCACATTTATCCTCAAACTACTTTTAAATCAATTTTTTCAAGTAACACTCTCACCTTTTTCATAGAACAAACATATTTTTTTTTCAGGAATCCACTCTCCAGAAACCTGAAACAAATCTTGAAAAAACCTGTTTAAGGCATCCATTCTCCCTAATCCTAAAAGAAAATTTTAATTAACTTCTTGAAATACTAAAATAAATCTTATCCTCAAACTACATTTAAATCAATTTTTTGAAGTAACACTCTCACCTTTTTCATAAAACTAAGATATATTTTTTTTCAGGAATCCACTCTCCAGAAACCTAAAACTAATCTTAAAAAACTTCTTTCAGGCATCCAATCTTCCTAATTCTAAACGAAAATTTTAATTAACTTGTTGAAATAATTCAATCACATTTATCCTCAAACTACTTTTAAATCAATTTTTTCAAGTAACACTCTCACCTTTTTCATAGAACAAACATATTTTTTTTTTTAGGAATCCACTCTCCAGAAACCTGAAACAAATCTTGAAAAAACTTGTTTAAGGCATCCATTCTCCCTAATCCTAAAAGAAAATTTTAATTAACTTCTTGAAATACTAAAATAAATCTTATCCTCAAACTACATTTAAATCAATTTTTTGAAGTAACACTCTCACCTTTTTCATAAAACTAACATATATTTTTTTTCAGGAATCCGCTCTCCAGAAACCTGAAACAAATCTTGAAAAAACTTGTTTAAGGCATCCATTCTCCCTAATCCTAAAAGAACATTTTAATTAACTTCTTGAAATACTAAAATAAATCTTATCCTCAAACTACATTTAAATCAATTTTTTGAAGTACCACTCGCACCTTTTTCATTAAACTAACATATATTTTTTTTCAGGAATCCACTCTCCAGAAACCTAAAACTAATCTAAAAAAACTTCTTTCAGGCATCCAATCTTCCTAATCCTAAACGAAAATTTTAATTAACTTGTTGAAATAATTCAATCACATTTATCCTCCAACTACTTTTAAATCAATTTTTTGAAGTAACACTCTCACCTTTTTCATAGAACAAACTTATTTTTTTTTCAGGAATCCACTCTCCATAAACCTGAAACTAATCTTGAAAAAACTTGTGTAAGGCATCCATTCTCCCTAATCCTAAAAGAAAATTTTAATTAACTTGTTGAAATAATGCAATCAACCTTATTCTCAAACTACATTTAAATCAATTTGTTGAAGTAACACTCTCACATTTTTCATAAAACCAACATATTTTTTTTTCAGGAATCCACTCTCCAGAAACCTGAAACAAATCTTGAAAAAACTTGTTTAAGGCATCCATTCTCCCTAATCCTAAAAGAAAATGTTAATTAACTGCTTGAAATACTAAAAAAAATCTTATCCTCAAACTACATTTAAATCAATTTTTTGAAGTAACACTCTCACCTTTTTCATAAAACTAAGATATATTTTTTTTCAGGAATCCACTCTCCACAAACCTAAAACTAATCTTAAAAAACTTATTTCAAGCATTCCAATCTTCCTAATACTAAACGAAAATTTTAATTAACTTGTTGAAATATTTCAATCACATTTATCCTCAAACTACGTTTAAATCAATTTTTTGAAGTAACACTCTCACCTTTTTCATAGAACAAACATATTTTTTTTTCAGGAATCCTCTCTCCAGAAACCTGAAACAAATCTTGAAAAAACTTGTTAAAGGCATCCATTCTCCCTAATCCTAAAAGAACATTTTAATTAACTTTTTGAAATACTAAAAAAAATCTTATCCTCAAACTACATTTAAATCAATTTTTTGAAGTAACACTCTCACCTTTTTCATAAAACTAACATATATTTTTTTCAGGAATCCACTCTCCAGAAACCTAAAACTAATCTTAAAAAACTTATTTCAAGCATTCCAATCTTCCTAATCCTAAACGAAAATTTTAATTAACTTGTTGAAATAATTCAATCACATTTATCCTCAAACTACGTTTAAATCAATTTTTTGAAGTAACACTCTCACCTTTTTCATAGAACAAACATATTTTTTTTTCAGGAATCCACTCTCCAGAAACCTGAAACAAATCTTGAAAAAACTTGTTTAAGGCATCCATTCTCCCTAATCCTAAAAGAAAATGTTAATTAACTGCTTGAAATACTAAAATAAATCTTATCCTCAAACTACATTTAAATCAATTTTTTGAAGTAACACTCTCACCTTTTTCATAAAACTAAGATATATTTTTTTTCAGGAATCCACTCTCCAGAAACCTAAAACTAATCTTAAAAAACTTCTTTCAGGCATCCAATCTTCCTAATCCTAAACGAAAATTTTAATTAACTTGTTGAAATAATTCAATCACATTTATCCTCAAACTACTTTTAAATCAATTTTTTCAAGTAACACTCTCACCTTTTTCATAGAACAAACATATTTTTTTTTCAGGAATCCACTCTCCAGAAACCTGAAACAAATCTTGAAAAAACCTGTTTAAGGCATCCATTCTCCCTAATCCTAAAAGAAAATTTTAATTAACTTCTTGAAATACTAAAATAAATCTTATCCTCAAACTACATTTAAATCAATTTTTTGAAGTAACACTCTCACCTTTTTCATAAAACTAAGATATATTTTTTTTCAGGAATCCACTCTCCAGAAACCTAAAACTAATCTTAAAAAACTTCTTTCAGGCATCCAATCTTCCTAATTCTAAACGAAAATTTTAATTAACTTGTTGAAATAATTCAATCACATTTATCCTCAAACTACTTTTAAATCAATTTTTTCAAGTAACACTCTCACCTTTTTCATAGAACAAACATATTTTTTTTTTTAGGAATCCACTCTCCAGAAACCTGAAACAAATCTTGAAAAAACTTGTTTAAGGCATCCATTCTCCCTAATCCTAAAAGAAAATTTTAATTAACTTCTTGAAATACTAAAATAAATCTTATCCTCAAACTACATTTAAATCAATTTTTTGAAGTAACACTCTCACCTTTTTCATAAAACTAACATATATTTTTTTTCAGGAATCCGCTCTCCAGAAACCTGAAACAAATCTTGAAAAAACTTGTTTAAGGCATCCATTCTCCCTAATCCTAAAAGAACATTTTAATTAACTTCTTGAAATACTAAAATAAATCTTATCCTCAAACTACATTTAAATCAATTTTTTGAAGTACCACTCGCACCTTTTTCATTAAACTAACATATATTTTTTTTCAGGAATCCACTCTCCAGAAACCTAAAACTAATCTAAAAAAACTTCTTTCAGGCATCCAATCTTCCTAATCCTAAACGAAAATTTTAATTAACTTGTTGAAATAATTCAATCACATTTATCATCCAACTACTTTTAAATCAATTTTTTGAAGTAACACTCTCACCTTTTTCATAGAACAAACTTATTTTTTTTTCAGGAATCCACTCTCCATAAACCTGAAACTAATCTTGAAAAAACTTGTGTAAGGCATCCATTCTCCCTAATCCTAAAAGAAAATTTTAATTAACTTGTTGAAATAATGCAATCAACCTTATTCTCAAACTACATTTAAATCAATTTGTTGAAGTAACACTCTCACATTTTTCATAAAACTAACATATTTTTTTTTCAGGAATCCACTCTCCAGAAACCTGAAACAAATCTTGAAAAAACTTGTTTAAGGCATCCATTCTCCCTAATCCTAAAAGAAAATGTTAATTAACTGCTTGAAATACTAAAAAAAATCTTATCCTCAAACTACATTTAAATCAATTTTTTGAAGTAACACTCTCACCTTTTTCATAAAACTAAGATATATTTTTTTTCAGGAATCCACTCTCCACAAACCTAAAACTAATCTTAAAAAACTTATTTCAAGCATTCCAATCTTCCTAATACTAAACGAAAATTTTAATTAACTTGTTGAAATATTTCAATCACATTTATCCTCAAACTACGTTTAAATCAATTTTTTGAAGTAACACTCTCACCTTTTTCATAGAACAAACATATTTTTTTTTCAGGAATCCTCTCTCCAGAAACCTGAAACAAATCTTGAAAAAACTTGTTAAAGGCATCCATTCTCCCTAATCCTAAAAGAACATTTTAATTAACTTTTTGAAATACTAAAAAAAATCTTATCCTCAAACTACATTTAAATCAATTTTTTGAAGTAACACTCTCACCTTTTTCATAAAACTAACATATATTTTTTTCAGGAATCCACTCTCCAGAAACCTAAAACTAATCTTAAAAAACTTATTTCAAGCATTCCAATCTTCCTAATCCTAAACGAAAATTTTAATTAACTTGTTGAAATAATTCAATCACATTTATCCTCAAACTACGTTTAAATCAATTTTTTGAAGTAACACTCTCACCTTTTTCATAGAACAAACATATTTTTTTTTCAGGAATCCACTCTCCATAAACTTGAAACAAATCTTGAAAAAACTTGTTCAAGGCATCCATTCTCCCTAATCCTAAAAGAAAATTTTAATTAACTTCTTGAAATACTAAAATAAATCTTATCCTCAAACTACATTTAAATCAATTTTTTGAAGTAACACTCTCACCTTTTTCATAAAACTAAGATATATTTTTTTTCAGGAATCCACTCTCCAGAAACCTAAAACTAATCTTAAAAAACTTCTTTCAGGCATCCAATCTTCCTAATCCTAAACGAAAATTTTAATTAACTTGTTGAAATAATTCAATCACATTTATCCTCAAACTACTTTTAAATCAATTTTTTGAAGTAACACTCTCACCTTTTTCATAGAACAAACATATTTTTTTTTCAGTAATCCACTCTCCAGAAACCTGAAACAAATCTTGAAAAAACTTGTTTAAGGCATCCATTCTCCCTAATCCTAATAGAAAATTTTAATTAACTTCTTGAAATACTAAAATAAATCTTATCCTCAAACTACATTTAAATCAATTTTTTGAAGTAACACTCTCACCTTTTTCATAAAACTAACATATATTTTTTTTCAGGAATCCGCTCTCCAGAAACCTGAAACAAATCTTGAAAAAACTTGTTTAAGGCATCCATTCTCCCTAATCCTAAAAGAAAATTTGAATTAACTTCTTGAAATACTAAAATAAATCTTATCCTCAAACTATATTTAAATCAATTTTTTGAAGTAACACTCGCACCTTTTTCATTAAACTAACATATATTTTTTTTCAGGAATCCACTCTCCAGAAACCTAAAACTAATCTAAAAAAACTTCTTTCAGGCATCCAATCTTCCTAATCCTAAACAAAAATTTTAATTAACTTGTTGAAATAATTCAATCACATTTATCCTCAAACTACTTTTAAATCAATTTTTTGAAGTAACACTCTCACCTTTTTCATAGAACAAACTTATTTTTTTTTCAGGAATCCACTCTCCATAAACCTGAAACTAATCTTGAAAAAACTTGTGTAAGGCATCCATTCTCCCTAATCCTAAAAGAAAATTTTAATTAACTTGTTGAAATAATGCAATCAACCTTATTCTCAAACTACATTTAAATCAATTTTTTGAAGTAACACACTCACCTTTTTCATAAAATGAACATATTTTGTTTTCACGAATCCACTCTCCAGAAACCTAACACAAATCTTGAAAAAACTTGTTTAAGGCATCCATTCTCCCTAATCCTAAAAGAAAATGTTAATTAACTTCTTGAAATACTAAAAAAATCTAATCCTCAAACTAGTTTAAATCAATTTTTTGAAGTAACACTCTCACCTTTTTCATAAAACTAACATATATTTTTTTTCAGGAATCCACTCTCCAGAAACCTAAAACTAATCTTAAAAAACTTATTTCAAGCATCCAATCTTCCTAATCCTAAAAGAAAATTTTAATTAACTTCTTGAAATACTAAAAATAAATCTTATCCTCAAACTACTTTTAAATCAATTTTTTGAAGTAACACTCTCACCTTTTTCATAAAACTAACATATAGTTTTTTTCCAGGAATCCGCTCTCCTGAAACCTGAAACAAATCTTGAAAAAACTTGTTTAAGGCATCCATTCTCCCTAATCCTAAAAGAAAATTTTAATTAACTTCTTGAAATACTAAAATAAATCTTATCCTCAAACTACATTTAAATAAATTTTTTGAAGTAACACTCTCACCTTTTTCATAAAACTAACATATATTTTTTTTCAGGAATCCACTCTCCAGAAACCTAAAACTAATCTTAAAAAACTTCTTTCAGGCATCCAATCTTCCTAATCCTAAACGAAAATTTTAATTAACTTGTTGAAATTATTCAATCACATTTATCCTCAAACTACTTTTAAATCAATTTTTTCAAGTAACACTCTCACCTTTTTCATAGAACAAACATATTTTTTTTTCAGGAATCCACTCTTCAGAAACCTGAAACAAATCTTGAAAAAACTTGTTTAAGGCATCCATTCTCCCTAATCCTAAAAGAAAATGTTAATTAACTGCTTGAAATACTAAAAAAAATCTTATCCTCAAACTACATTTAAATCAATTTTTTGAAGTAACACTCTCACCTTTTTCATAAAACTAACATATATTTTTTTTCAGGAATCCACTCTCCACAAACCTAAAACTAATCTTAAAAAACTTATTTCAAGCATTCCAATCTTCCTAATACTAAACGAAAATTTTAATTAACTTGTTGAAATATTTCAATCACATTTATCCTCAAACTACGTTTAAATCAATTTTTTGAAGTAACACTCTCACCTTTTTCATAGAACAAACATATTTTTTTTTCAGGAATCCTCTCTCCAGAAACCTGAAACAAATCTTGAAAAAACTTGTTAAAGGCATCCATTCTCCCTAATCCTAAAAGAACATTTTAATTAACTTTTTGAAATACTAAAAAAAATCTTATCCTCAAACTACATTTAAATCAATTTTTTGAAGTAACACTCTCACCTTTTTCATAAAACTAACATATATTTTTTTCAGGAATCCACTCTCCAGAAACCTAAAACTAATCTTAAAAAACTTATTTCAAGCATTCCAATCTTCCTAATCCTAAACGAAAATTTTAATTAACTTGTTGAAATAATTCAATCACATTTATCCTCAAACTACGTTTAAATCAATTTTTTGAAGTAACACTCTCACCTTTTTCATAGAACAAACATATTTTTTTTTCAGGAATCCACTCTCCATAAACTTGAAACAAATCTTGAAAAAACTTGTTTAAGGCATCCATTCTCCCTAATCCTAAAAGAAAATTTGAATTAACTTCTTGAAATACTAAAATAAATCTTATCCTCAAACTACATTTAAATCATTTTTTTGAAGTAACACTCTCACCTTTTTCATAAAACTAAGATATTTTTTTTTTCAGGAATCCACTCTCCAGAAACCTAAAACTAATCTTAAAAAACTTCTTTCAGGCATCCAATCTTCCTAATCCTAAACGAAAATTTTAATTAACTTGTTGAAATAATTCAATCACATTTATCCTCAAACTACTTTTAAATCAATTTTTTCAAGTAACACTCTCACCTTTTTCATAGAACAAACATATTTTTTTTTTTAGGAATCCACTCTCCAGAAACCTGAAACAAATCTTGAAAAAACTTGTTTAAGGCATCCATTCTCCCTAATCCTAAAAGAAAATTTTAATTAACTTCTTGAAATACTAAAATAAATCTTATCCTCAAACTACATTTAAATCAATTTTTTGAAGTAACACTCTCACCTTTTTCATAAAACTAACATATATTTTTTTTCAGGAATCCGCTCTCCAGAAACCTGAAACAAATCTTGAAAAAACTTGTTTAAGGCATCCATTCTCCCTAATCCTAAAAGAAAATTTTAATTAACTTCTTGAAATACTAAAAATAAATCTTATCCTCAAACTACTTTTAAATCAATTTTTTGAAGTAACACTCTCACCTTTTTCATAAAACTAACATATAGTTTTTTTTCAGGAATCCGCTCTCCAGAAACCTGAAACAAATCTTGAAAAAACTTGTTTAAGGCATCCATTCTCCCTAATCCTAAAAGAAAATTTTAATTAACTTCTTGAAATACTAAAATAAATCTTATCCTCAAACTACATTTAAATCAATTTTTTGAAGTAACACTCTCACCTTTTTCATAAAACTAACATATATTTTTTTTCAGGAATCCACTCTCCAGAAACCTAAAACTAATCTTAAAAAACTTCTTTCAGGCATCCAATCTTCCTAATCCTAAACGAAAATTTTAATTAACTTGTTGAAATTATTCAATCACATTTATCCTCAAACTACTTTTAAATCAATTTTTTCAAGTAACACTCTCACCTTTTTCATAGAACAAACATATTTTTTTTTCAGGAATCCACTCTCCAGAAACCTGAAACAAATCTTGAAAAAACTTGTTTAAGGCATCCATTCTCCCTAATCCTAAAAGAAAATGTTAATTAACTGCTTGAAATACTAAAAAAAATCTTATCCTCAAACTACATTTAAATCAATTTTTTGAAGTAACACTCTCACCTTTTTCATAAAACTAACATATATTTTTTTTCAGGAATCCACTCTCCACAAACCTAAAACTAATCTTAAAAAACTTATTTCAAGCATTCCAATCTTCCTAATACTAAACGAAAATTTTAATTAACTTGTTGAAATATTTCAATCACATTTATCCTCAAACTACGTTTAAATCAATTTTTTGAAGTAACACTCTCACCTTTTTCATAGAACAAACATATTTTTTTTCAGGAATCCTCTCTCCAGAAACCTGAAACAAATCTTGAAAAAACTTGTTAAAGGCATCCATTCTCCCTAATCCTAAAAGAACATTTCAATTAACTTTTTGAAATACTAAAAAAAATCTTATCCTCAAACTACATTTAAATCAATTTTTTGAAGTAACACTCTCACCTTTTTCATAAAACTAACATATATTTTTTTCAGGAATCCACTCTCCAGAAACCTAAAACTAATCTTAAAAAACTTATTTCAAGCATTCCAATCTTCCTAATCCTAAACGAAAATTTTAATTAACTTGTTGAAATAATTCAATCACATTTATCCTCAAACTACGTTTAAATCAATTTTTTGAAGTAACACTCTCACCTTTTTCATAGAACAAACATATTTTTTTTTCAGGAATCCACTCTCCATAAACTTGAAACAAATCTTGAAAAAACTTGTTTAAGGCATCCATTCTCCCTAATCCTAAAAGAAAATTTTAATTAACTTCTTAAAATACTAAAATAAATCTTATCCTCAAACTACATTTAAATCAATTTTTTGAAGTAACACTCTCACCTTTTTCATAAAACTAAGATATATTTTTTTTCAGGAATCCACTCTCCAGAAACCTAAAACTAATCTTAAAAAACTTCTTTCAGGCATCCAATCTTCCTAATCCTAAACGAAAATTTTAATTAACTTGTTGAAATAATTCAATCACATTTATCCTCAAACTACTTTTAAATCAATTTTTTCAAGTAACACTCTCACCTTTTTCATAGAACAAACATATTTTTTTTTCAGGAATCCACTCTCCAGAAACCTGAAACAAATCTTGAAAAAACCTGTTTAAGGCATCCATTCTCCCTAATCCTAAAAGAAAATTTTAATTAACTTCTTGAAATACTAAAATAAATCTTATCCTCAAACTACATTTAAATCAATTTTTTGAAGTAACACTCTCACCTTTTTCATAAAACTAAGATATATTTTTTTTCAGGAATCCACTCTCCAGAAACCTAAAACTAATCTTAAAAAACTTCTTTCAGGCATCCAATCTTCCTAATTCTAAACGAAAATTTTAATTAACTTGTTGAAATAATTCAATCACATTTATCCTCAAACTACTTTTAAATCAATTTTTTCAAGTAACACTCTCACCTTTTTCATAGAACAAACATATTTTTTTTTTTAGGAATCCACTCTCCAGAAACCTGAAACAAATCTTGAAAAAACTTGTTTAAGGCATCCATTCTCCCTAATCCTAAAAGAAAATTTTAATTAACTTCTTGAAATACTAAAATAAATCTTATCCTCAAACTACATTTAAATCAATTTTTTGAAGTAACACTCTCACCTTTTTCATAAAACTAACATATATTTTTTTTCAGGAATCCGCTCTCCAGAAACCTGAAACAAATCTTGAAAAAACTTGTTTAAGGCATCCATTCTCCCTAATCCTAAAAGAACATTTTAATTAACTTCTTGAAATACTAAAATAAATCTTATCCTCAAACTACATTTAAATCAATTTTTTGAAGTACCACTCGCACCTTTTTCATTAAACTAACATATATTTTTTTTCAGGAATCCACTCTCCAGAAACCTAAAACTAATCTAAAAAAACTTCTTTCAGGCATCCAATCTTCCTAATCCTAAACGAAAATTTTAATTAACTTGTTGAAATAATTCAATCACATTTATCCTCCAACTACTTTTAAATCAATTTTTTGAAGTAACACTCTCACCTTTTTCATAGAACAAACTTATTTTTTTTTCAGGAATCCACTCTCCATAAACCTGAAACTAATCTTGAAAAAACTTGTGTAAGGCATCCATTCTCCCTAATCCTAAAAGAAAATTTTAATTAACTTGTTGAAATAATGCAATCAACCTTATTCTCAAACTACATTTAAATCAATTTGTTGAAGTAACACTCTCACATTTTTCATAAAACTAACATATTTTTTTTTCAGGAATCCACTCTCCAGAAACCTGAAACAAATCTTGAAAAAACTTGTTTAAGGCATCCATTCTCCCTAATCCTAAAAGAAAATGTTAATTAACTGCTTGAAATACTAAAAAAAATCTTATCCTCAAACTACATTTAAATCAATTTTTTGAAGTAACACTCTCACCTTTTTCATAAAACTAAGATATATTTTTTTTCAGGAATCCACTCTCCACAAACCTAAAACTAATCTTAAAAAACTTATTTCAAGCATTCCAATCTTCCTAATACTAAACGAAAATTTTAATTAACTTGTTGAAATATTTCAATCACATTTATCCTCAAACTACGTTTAAATCAATTTTTTGAAGTAACACTCTCACCTTTTTCATAGAACAAACATATTTTTTTTTCAGGAATCCTCTCTCCAGAAACCTGAAACAAATCTTGAAAAAACTTGTTAAAGGCATCCATTCTCCCTAATCCTAAAAGAACATTTTAATTAACTTTTTGAAATACTAAAAAAAATCTTATCCTCAAACTACATTTAAATCAATTTTTTGAAGTAACACTCTCACCTTTTTCATAAAACTAACATATATTTTTTTCAGGAATCCACTCTCCAGAAACCTAAAACTAATCTTAAAAAACTTATTTCAAGCATTCCAATCTTCCTAATCCTAAACGAAAATTTTAATTAACTTGTTGAAATAATTCAATCACATTTATCCTCAAACTACGTTTAAATCAATTTTTTGAAGTAACACTCTCACCTTTTTCATAGAACAAACATATTTTTTTTTCAGGAATCCACTCTCCATAAACTTGAAACAAATCTTGAAAAAACTTGTTCAAGGCATCCATTCTCCCTAATCCTAAAAGAAAATTTTAATTAACTTCTTGAAATACTAAAATAAATCTTATCCTCAAACTACATTTAAATCAATTTTTTGAAGTAACACTCTCACCTTTTTCATAAAACTAAGATATATTTTTTTTCAGGAATCCACTCTCCAGAAACCTAAAACTAATCTTAAAAAACTTCTTTCAGGCATCCAATCTTCCTAATCCTAAACGAAAATTTTAATTAACTTGTTGAAATAATTCAATCACATTTATCCTCAAACTACTTTTAAATCAATTTTTTGAAGTAACACTCTCACCTTTTTCATAGAACAAACATATTTTTTTTTCAGTAATCCACTCTCCAGAAACCTGAAACAAATCTTGAAAAAACTTGTTTAAGGCATCCATTCTCCCTAATCCTAATAGAAAATTTTAATTAACTTCTTGAAATACTAAAATAAATCTTATCCTCAAACTACATTTAAATCAATTTTTTGAAGTAACACTCTCACCTTTTTCATAAAACTAACATATATTTTTTTTCAGGAATCCGCTCTCCAGAAACCTGAAACAAATCTTGAAAAAACTTGTTTAAGGCATCCATTCTCCCTAATCCTAAAAGAAAATTTGAATTAACTTCTTGAAATACTAAAATAAATCTTATCCTCAAACTATATTTAAATCAATTTTTTGAAGTAACACTCGCACCTTTTTCATTAAACTAACATATATTTTTTTTCAGGAATCCACTCTCCAGAAACCTAAAACTAATCTAAAAAAACTTCTTTCAGGCATCCAATCTTCCTAATCCTAAACAAAAATTTTAATTAACTTGTTGAAATAATTCAATCACATTTATCCTCAAACTACTTTTAAATCAATTTTTTGAAGTAACACTCTCACCTTTTTCATAGAACAAACTTATTTTTTTTTCAGGAATCCACTCTCCATAAACCTGAAACTAATCTTGAAAAAACTTGTGTAAGGCATCCATTCTCCCTAATCCTAAAAGAAAATTTTAATTAACTTGTTGAAATAATGCAATCAACCTTATTCTCAAACTACATTTAAATCAATTTTTTGAAGTAACACACTCACCTTTTTCATAAAATGAACATATTTTGTTTTCACGAATCCACTCTCCAGAAACCTAACACAAATCTTGAAAAAACTTGTTTAAGGCATCCATTCTCCCTAATCCTAAAAGAAAATGTTAATTAACTTCTTGAAATACTAAAAAAATCTAATCCTCAAACTAGTTTAAATCAATTTTTTGAAGTAACACTCTCACCTTTTTCATAAAACTAACATATATTTTTTTTCAGGAATCCACTCTCCAGAAACCTAAAACTAATCTTAAAAAACTTATTTCAAGCATCCAATCTTCCTAATCCTAAAAGAAAATTTTAATTAACTTCTTGAAATACTAAAAATAAATCTTATCCTCAAACTACTTTTAAATCAATTTTTTGAAGTAACACTCTCACCTTTTTCATAAAACTAACATATAGTTTTTTTCCAGGAATCCGCTCTCCTGAAACCTGAAACAAATCTTGAAAAAACTTGTTTAAGGCATCCATTCTCCCTAATCCTAAAAGAAAATTTTAATTAACTTCTTGAAATACTAAAATAAATCTTATCCTCAAACTACATTTAAATAAATTTTTTGAAGTAACACTCTCACCTTTTTCATAAAACTAACATATATTTTTTTTCAGGAATCCACTCTCCAGAAACCTAAAACTAATCTTAAAAAACTTCTTTCAGGCATCCAATCTTCCTAATCCTAAACGAAAATTTTAATTAACTTGTTGAAATTATTCAATCACATTTATCCTCAAACTACTTTTAAATCAATTTTTTCAAGTAACACTCTCACCTTTTTCATAGAACAAACATATTTTTTTTTCAGGAATCCACTCTTCAGAAACCTGAAACAAATCTTGAAAAAACTTGTTTAAGGCATCCATTCTCCCTAATCCTAAAAGAAAATGTTAATTAACTGCTTGAAATACTAAAAAAAATCTTATCCTCAAACTACATTTAAATCAATTTTTTGAAGTAACACTCTCACCTTTTTCATAAAACTAACATATATTTTTTTTCAGGAATCCACTCTCCACAAACCTAAAACTAATCTTAAAAAACTTATTTCAAGCATTCCAATCTTCCTAATACTAAACGAAAATTTTAATTAACTTGTTGAAATATTTCAATCACATTTATCCTCAAACTACGTTTAAATCAATTTTTTGAAGTAACACTCTCACCTTTTTCATAGAACAAACATATTTTTTTTTCAGGAATCCTCTCTCCAGAAACCTGAAACAAATCTTGAAAAAACTTGTTAAAGGCATCCATTCTCCCTAATCCTAAAAGAACATTTTAATTAACTTTTTGAAATACTAAAAAAAATCTTATCCTCAAACTACATTTAAATCAATTTTTTGAAGTAACACTCTCACCTTTTTCATAAAACTAACATATATTTTTTTCAGGAATCCACTCTCCAGAAACCTAAAACTAATCTTAAAAAACTTATTTCAAGCATTCCAATCTTCCTAATCCTAAACGAAAATTTTAATTAACTTGTTGAAATAATTCAATCACATTTATCCTCAAACTACGTTTAAATCAATTTTTTGAAGTAACACTCTCACCTTTTTCATAGAACAAACATATTTTTTTTTCAGGAATCCACTCTCCATAAACTTGAAACAAATCTTGAAAAAACTTGTTTAAGGCATCCATTCTCCCTAATCCTAAAAGAAAATTTGAATTAACTTCTTGAAATACTAAAATAAATCTTATCCTCAAACTACATTTAAATCATTTTTTTGAAGTAACACTCTCACCTTTTTCATAAAACTAAGATATTTTTTTTTTCAGGAATCCACTCTCCAGAAACCTAAAACTAATCTTAAAAAACTTCTTTCAGGCATCCAATCTTCCTAATCCTAAACGAAAATTTTAATTAACTTGTTGAAATAATTCAATCACATTTATCCTCAAACTACTTTTAAATCAATTTTTTCAAGTAACACTCTCACCTTTTTCATAGAACAAACATATTTTTTTTTTTAGGAATCCACTCTCCAGAAACCTGAAACAAATCTTGAAAAAACTTGTTTAAGGCATCCATTCTCCCTAATCCTAAAAGAAAATTTTAATTAACTTCTTGAAATACTAAAATAAATCTTATCCTCAAACTACATTTAAATCAATTTTTTGAAGTAACACTCTCACCTTTTTCATAAAACTAACATATATTTTTTTTCAGGAATCCGCTCTCCAGAAACCTGAAACAAATCTTGAAAAAACTTGTTTAAGGCATCCATTCTCCCTAATCCTAAAAGAAAATTTTAATTAACTTCTTGAAATACTAAAAATAAATCTTATCCTCAAACTACTTTTAAATCAATTTTTTGAAGTAACACTCTCACCTTTTTCATAAAACTAACATATAGTTTTTTTTCAGGAATCCGCTCTCCAGAAACCTGAAACAAATCTTGAAAAAACTTGTTTAAGGCATCCATTCTCCCTAATCCTAAAAGAAAATTTTAATTAACTTCTTGAAATACTAAAATAAATCTTATCCTCAAACTACATTTAAATCAATTTTTTGAAGTAACACTCTCACCTTTTTCATAAAACTAACATATATTTTTTTTCAGGAATCCACTCTCCAGAAACCTAAAACTAATCTTAAAAAACTTCTTTCAGGCATCCAATCTTCCTAATCCTAAACGAAAATTTTAATTAACTTGTTGAAATTATTCAATCACATTTATCCTCAAACTACTTTTAAATCAATTTTTTCAAGTAACACTCTCACCTTTTTCATAGAACAAACATATTTTTTTTTCAGGAATCCACTCTCCAGAAACCTGAAACAAATCTTGAAAAAACTTGTTTAAGGCATCCATTCTCCCTAATCCTAAAAGAAAATGTTAATTAACTGCTTGAAATACTAAAAAAAATCTTATCCTCAAACTACATTTAAATCAATTTTTTGAAGTAACACTCTCACCTTTTTCATAAAACTAACATATATTTTTTTTCAGGAATCCACTCTCCACAAACCTAAAACTAATCTTAAAAAACTTATTTCAAGCATTCCAATCTTCCTAATACTAAACGAAAATTTTAATTAACTTGTTGAAATATTTCAATCACATTTATCCTCAAACTACGTTTAAATCAATTTTTTGAAGTAACACTCTCACCTTTTTCATAGAACAAACATATTTTTTTTCAGGAATCCTCTCTCCAGAAACCTGAAACAAATCTTGAAAAAACTTGTTAAAGGCATCCATTCTCCCTAATCCTAAAAGAACATTTCAATTAACTTTTTGAAATACTAAAAAAAATCTTATCCTCAAACTACATTTAAATCAATTTTTTGAAGTAACACTCTCACCTTTTTCATAAAACTAACATATATTTTTTTCAGGAATCCACTCTCCAGAAACCTAAAACTAATCTTAAAAAACTTATTTCAAGCATTCCAATCTTCCTAATCCTAAACGAAAATTTTAATTAACTTGTTGAAATAATTCAATCACATTTATCCTCAAACTACGTTTAAATCAATTTTTTGAAGTAACACTCTCACCTTTTTCATAGAACAAACATATTTTTTTTTCAGGAATCCACTCTCCATAAACTTGAAACAAATCTTGAAAAAACTTGTTTAAGGCATCCATTCTCCCTAATCCTAAAAGAAAATTTTAATTAACTTCTTAAAATACTAAAATAAATCTTATCCTCAAACTACATTTAAATCAATTTTTTGAAGTAACACTCTCACCTTTTTCATAAAACTAAGATATATTTTTTTTCAGGAATCCACTCTCCAGAAACCTAAAACTAATCTTAAAAAACTTCTTTCAGGCATCCAATCTTCCTAATCCTAAACGAAAATTTTAATTAACTTGTTGAAATAATTCAATCACATTTATCCTCAAACTACTTTTAAATCAATTTTTTCAAGTAACACTCTCACCTTTTTCATAGAACAAACATATTTTTTTTTCAGGAATCCACTCTCCAGAAACCTGAAACAAATCTGGAAAAAACTTGTTTAAGGCATCCATTCTCCCTAATCCTAATAGAAAATTTTAATTAACTTCTTGAAATACTAAAATAAATCTTATCCTCAAACTACATTTAAATCAATTTTTTGAAGTAACACTCTCACCTTTTTCATAAAACTAACATATATTTTTTTTCAGGAATCCGCTCTCCAGAAACCTGAAACAAATCTTGAAAAAACTTGTTTAAGGCATCCATTCTCCCTAATCCTAAAAGAAAATTTGAATTAACTTCTTGAAATACTAAAATAAATCTTATCCTCAAACTACATTTAAATCAATTTTTTGAAGTAACACTCTCACCTTTTTCATAAAACTAAGATATATTTTTTTTCAGGAATCCACTCTCCAGAAACCTAAAACTAATCTTAAAAAACTTCTTTCAGGCATCCAATCTTCCTAATCCTAAACGAAAATTTTAATTAACTTGTTGAAATAATTCAATCACATTTATCCTCAAACTACTTTTAAATCAATTTTTTCAAGTAACACTCTCACCTTTTTCATAGAACAAACATATTTTTTTTTCAGGAATCCACTCTCCAGAAACCTGAAACAAATCTTGAAAAAACCTGTTTAAGGCATCCATTCTCCCTAATCCTAAAAGAAAATTTTAATTAACTTCTTGAAATACTAAAATAAATCTTATCCTCAAACTACATTTAAATCAATTTTTTGAAGTAACACTCTCACCTTTTTCATAAAACTAAGATATATTTTTTTTCAGGAATCCACTCTCCAGAAACCTAAAACTAATCTTAAAAAACTTCTTTCAGGCATCCAATCTTCCTAATTCTAAACGAAAATTTTAATTAACTTGTTGAAATAATTCAATCACATTTATCCTCAAACTACTTTTAAATCAATTTTTTCAAGTAACACTCTCACCTTTTTCATAGAACAAACATATTTTTTTTTTTAGGAATCCACTCTCCAGAAACCTGAAACAAATCTTGAAAAAACTTGTTTAAGGCATCCATTCTCCCTAATCCTAAAAGAAAATTTTAATTAACTTCTTGAAATACTAAAATAAATCTTATCCTCAAACTACATTTAAATCAATTTTTTGAAGTAACACTCTCACCTTTTTCATAAAACTAACATATATTTTTTTTCAGGAATCCGCTCTCCAGAAACCTGAAACAAATCTTGAAAAAACTTGTTTAAGGCATCCATTCTCCCTAATCCTAAAAGAACATTTTAATTAACTTCTTGAAATACTAAAATAAATCTTATCCTCAAACTACATTTAAATCAATTTTTTGAAGTACCACTCGCACCTTTTTCATTAAACTAACATATATTTTTTTTCAGGAATCCACTCTCCAGAAACCTAAAACTAATCTAAAAAAACTTCTTTCAGGCATCCAATCTTCCTAATCCTAAACGAAAATTTTAATTAACTTGTTGAAATAATTCAATCACATTTATCCTCCAACTACTTTTAAATCAATTTTTTGAAGTAACACTCTCACCTTTTTCATAGAACAAACTTATTTTTTTTTCAGGAATCCACTCTCCATAAACCTGAAACTAATCTTGAAAAAACTTGTGTAAGGCATCCATTCTCCCTAATCCTAAAAGAAAATTTTAATTAACTTGTTGAAATAATGCAATCAACCTTATTCTCAAACTACATTTAAATCAATTTGTTGAAGTAACACTCTCACATTTTTCATAAAACCAACATATTTTTTTTTCAGGAATCCACTCTCCAGAAACCTGAAACAAATCTTGAAAAAACTTGTTTAAGGCATCCATTCTCCCTAATCCTAAAAGAAAATGTTAATTAACTGCTTGAAATACTAAAAAAAATCTTATCCTCAAACTACATTTAAATCAATTTTTTGAAGTAACACTCTCACCTTTTTCATAAAACTAAGATATATTTTTTTTCAGGAATCCACTCTCCACAAACCTAAAACTAATCTTAAAAAACTTATTTCAAGCATTCCAATCTTCCTAATACTAAACGAAAATTTTAATTAACTTGTTGAAATATTTCAATCACATTTATCCTCAAACTACGTTTAAATCAATTTTTTGAAGTAACACTCTCACCTTTTTCATAGAACAAACATATTTTTTTTTCAGGAATCCTCTCTCCAGAAACCTGAAACAAATCTTGAAAAAACTTGTTAAAGGCATCCATTCTCCCTAATCCTAAAAGAACATTTTAATTAACTTTTTGAAATACTAAAAAAAATCTTATCCTCAAACTACATTTAAATCAATTTTTTGAAGTAACACTCTCACCTTTTTCATAAAACTAACATATATTTTTTTCAGGAATCCACTCTCCAGAAACCTAAAACTAATCTTAAAAAACTTATTTCAAGCATTCCAATCTTCCTAATCCTAAACGAAAATTTTAATTAACTTGTTGAAATAATTCAATCACATTTATCCTCAAACTACGTTTAAATCAATTTTTTGAAGTAACACTCTCACCTTTTTCATAGAACAAACATATTTTTTTTTCAGGAATCCACTCTCCATAAACTTGAAACAAATCTTGAAAAAACTTGTTCAAGGCATCCATTCTCCCTAATCCTAAAAGAAAATTTTAATTAACTTCTTGAAATACTAAAATAAATCTTATCCTCAAACTACATTTAAATCAATTTTTTGAAGTAACACTCTCACCTTTTTCATAAAACTAAGATATATTTTTTTTCAGGAATCCACTCTCCAGAAACCTAAAACTAATCTTAAAAAACTTCTTTCAGGCATCCAATCTTCCTAATCCTAAACGAAAATTTTAATTAACTTGTTGAAATAATTCAATCACATTTATCCTCAAACTACTTTTAAATCAATTTTTTCAAGTAACACTCTCACCTTTTTCATAGAACAAACATATTTTTTTTTCAGTAATCCACTCTCCAGAAACCTGAAACAAATCTTGAAAAAACTTGTTTAAGGCATCCATTCTCCCTAATCCTAATAGAAAATTTTAATTAACTTCTTGAAATACTAAAATAAATCTTATCCTCAAACTACATTTAAATCAATTTTTTGAAGTAACACTCTCACCTTTTTCATAAAACTAACATATATTTTTTTTCAGGAATCCGCTCTCCAGAAACCTGAAACAAATCTTGAAAAAACTTGTTTAAGGCATCCATTCTCCCTAATCCTAAAAGAAAATTTGAATTAACTTCTTGAAATACTAAAATAAATCTTATCCTCAAACTACATTTAAATCAATTTTTTGAAGTAACACTCTCACCTTTTTCATAAAACTAACATATAGTTTTTTTTCAGGAATCCGCTCTCCAGAAACCTGAAACAAATCTTGAAAAAACTTGTTTAAGGCATCCATTCTCCCTAATCCTAAAAGAACATTTTAATTAACTTCTTGAAATACTAAAATAAATCTTATCCTCAAACTACATTTAAATCAATTTTTTGAAGTAACACTCTCACCTTTTTCATAAAACTAACATATATTTTTTTTCAGGAATCCACTCTCCACAAACCTAAAACTAATCTTAAAAAACTTATTTCAAGCATTCCAATCTTCCTAATACTAAACGAAAATTTTAATTACCTTGTTGAAATATTTCAATCACATTTATCCTCAAACTACGTTTAAATCAATTTTTTGAAGTAACACTCTCACCTTTTTCATAGAACAAACATATTTTTTTTTCAGGAATCCACTCTCCATATACTTGAAACAAATCTTGAAAAAACTTGTTTAAGGCATCCATTCTCCCTATCCTAAAAGAAAATTTTAATTAACTTCTTGAAATACTAAAATAAATCTTATCCTCAAACTACATTTAAATCAATTTTTTGAAGTAACACTCTCACCTTTTTCATAAAACTAAGATATATTGTTTTTCAGGAATCCACTCTCCAGAAACCTAAAACTAATCTTAAAAAACTTCTTTCAGGCATCCAATCTTCCTAATCCTAAACGAAAATTTTAATTAACTTGTTGAAATAATTCAATCACATTTATCCTCAAACTACTTTTAAATCAATTTTTTCAAGTAACACTCTCACCTTTTTCATAGAACAAACATTTTTTTTTTCAGGAATCCACTCTCCAGAAACCTGAAACAAATCTTGAAAAAACTTGTTTAAGGCATCCATTCTCCCTAATCCTAAAAGAAAATTTTAATTAACTTCTTGAAATACTAAAATAAATCTGATCCTCAAACTACATTTAAATGAATTTTTTGAAGTAACACTCTCACCTTTTTCATAAAACTAACATATATTTTTTTTCAGGAATCCGCTCTCCAGAAACCTGAAACAAATCTTGAAAAAACTTGTTTAAGGCATCCATTCTCCCTAATCCTAAAAGAACATTTTAATTAACTTCTTGAAATACTAAAATAAATCTTATCCTCAAACTATATTTAAATCAATTTTTTGAAGTAACACTCGCACCTTTTTCATTAAACTAACATATATTTTTTTTCAGGAATCCACTCTCCAGAAACCTAAAACTAATCTAAAAAAACTTCTTTCAGGCATCCAATCTTCCTAATCCTAAACAAAAATTTTAATTAACTTGTTGAAATAATTCAATCACATTTATCCTCAAACTACTTTTAAATCAATTTTTTCAAGTAACACTCTCACCTTTTTCATAGAACAAACATATTTTTTTTTCAGGAATCCACTCTCCAGAAATCTGAAACAAATCTTGAAAAAACTTGTTTCAGGCATCCATTCTCCCTAATCCTAAAAGAAAATTTTAATTAACTTCTTGAAATACTAAAAAAAATCTTATCCTCAAACTACATTTAAATCAATTTTTTGAAGTAACACTCTCACCTTTTTCATAAAAATAAGATATATTTTTTTTCAGGAGTCCACTCTCCAGAAACCTAAAACTAATCTTAAAAAATTTCTTTCAGGCATCCAATCTTCCTAATCCTAAACGAAAATTTTAATTAACTTGTTGAAATAATTCAATCACATTTATCCTCAAACTACTTTTAAATCAATTTTTTCAAGTAACACTCTCACCTTTTTCATAGAACAAACATATTTTTTTTTCAGGAATCCACTCTCCAGAAACCTGAAACAAATCTTGAAAAAACTTGTTTAAGGCATCCATTCTCCCTAATCCTAATAGAAAATTTTAATTAACTTCTTGAAATACTAAAATAAATCTTATCCTCAAACTACATTTAAATCAATTTTTTGAAGTAACACTCTCACCTTTTTCATAAAACTAACATATATTTTTTTTCAGGAATCCGCTCTCCAGAAACCTGAAACAAATCTTGAAAAAACTTGTCTAAGGCATCCATTCTCCCTAATCCTAAAAGAAAATTTGAATTAACTTCTTGAAATACTAAAATAAATCTTATCCTCAAACTACATTTAAATCAATTTTTTGAAGTAACACTCTCACCTTTTTCATAAAACTAAGATATATTTTTTTTCAGGAATCCACTCTCCAGAAACCTAAAACTAATCTTAAAAAACTTCTTTCAGGCATCCAATCTTCCTAATCCTAAACGAAAATTTTAATTAACTTGTTGAAATAATTCAATCACATTTATCCTCAAACTACTTTTAAATCAATTTTTTCAAGTAACACTCTCACCTTTTTCATAGAACAAACATTTTTTTTTTCAGGAATCCACTCTCCAGAAACCTGAAACAAATCTTGAAAAAACCTGTTTAAGGCATCCATTCTCCCTAATCCTAATAGAAAATTTTAATTAACTTCTTGAAATACTAAAATAAATCTCATCCTCAAACTACATTTAAATCAATTTTTTGAAGTAACACTCTCACCTTTTTCATAAAACTAACATATATTTTTTTCAGGAATCCGCTCTCCAGAAACCTGAAACAAATCTTGAAAAAACTTGTTTAAGGCATCCATTCTCCCTAATCCTAAAAGAAAATTTGAATTAACTTCTTGAAATACTAAAATAAATCTTATCCTCAAACTACATTTAAATCAATTTTTTGAAGTAACACTCTCACCTTTTTCATAAAACTAAGATATATTTTTTCCAGGAATCCACTCTCCAGAAACCTAAAACTAATCTTAAAAAACTTCTTTCAGGCATCCAATCTTCCTAATCCTAAACAAAAATTTTAATTAACTTGTTGAAATAATTCAATCACATTTATCCTCAAACTACATTTAAATCAATTTGTTGAAGTAACACTCTCACCTTTTTCATAGAACAAACATATTTTTTTTTCAGGAATCCACTCTCCAGAAACCTGAAACAAATCTTGAAAAAACTTGTTTAAGGCATCCATTCTCCCTAATCCTAAAAGAAAATTTTAATTAACTTCTTGAAATACTAAAATAAATCTTATCCTCAAACTACATTTAAATCAATTTTTTGAAGTAACACTCTCACCTTTTTCATAAAACTAACATATATTTGTTTTCAGGAATCCACTCTCCAGAAACCTGAAACAAATCTTGAAAAAACTTGTTTAAGGCATCCATTCTCCCTAATCCTAAAAGAAAATTTTAATTAACTTCTTGAAATACTAAAAATAAATCTTATCCTCAAACTACTTTTAAATCAATTTTTTGAAGTAACACTCTCACCTTTTTCATAAAACTAACATATAGTTTTTTTCCAGGAATCCGCTCTCCTGAAACCTGAAACAAATCTTGAAAAAACTTGTTTAAGGCATCCATTCTCCCTAATCCTAAAAGAAAATTTTAATTAACTTCTTGAAATACTAAAATAAATCTTATCCTCAAACTACATTTAAATAAATTTTTTGAAGTAACACTCTCACCTTTTTCATAAAACTAACATATATTTTTTTTCAGGAATCCACTCTCCAGAAACCTAAAACTAATCTTAAAAAACTTCTTTCAGGCATCCAATCTTCCTAATCCTAAACGAAAATTTTAATTAACTTGTTGAAATTATTCAATCACATTTATCCTCAAACTACTTTTAAATCAATTTTTTCAAGTAACACTCTCACCTTTTTCATAGAACAAACATATTTTTTTTTCAGGAATCCACTCTTCAGAAACCTGAAACAAATCTTGAAAAAACTTGTTTAAGGCATCCATTCTCCCTAATCCTAAAAGAAAATGTTAATTAACTGCTTGAAATACTAAAAAAAATCTTATCCTCAAACTACATTTAAATCAATTTTTTGAAGTAACACTCTCACCTTTTTCATAAAACTAACATATATTTTTTTTCAGGAATCCACTCTCCACAAACCTAAAACTAATCTTAAAAAACTTATTTCAAGCATTCCAATCTTCCTAATACTAAACGAAAATTTTAATTAACTTGTTGAAATATTTCAATCACATTTATCCTCAAACTACGTTTAAATCAATTTTTTGAAGTAACACTCTCACCTTTTTCATAGAACAAACATATTTTTTTTTCAGGAATCCTCTCTCCAGAAACCTGAAACAAATCTTGAAAAAACTTGTTAAAGGCATCCATTCTCCCTAATCCTAAAAGAACATTTTAATTAACTTTTTGAAATACTAAAAAAAATCTTATCCTCAAACTACATTTAAATCAATTTTTTGAAGTAACACTCTCACCTTTTTCATAAAACTAACATATATTTTTTTCAGGAATCCACTCTCCAGAAACCTAAAACTAATCTTAAAAAACTTATTTCAAGCATTCCAATCTTCCTAATCCTAAACGAAAATTTTAATTAACTTGTTGAAATAATTCAATCACATTTATCCTCAAACTACGTTTAAATCAATTTTTTGAAGTAACACTCTCACCTTTTTCATAGAACAAACATATTTTTTTTTCAGGAATCCACTCTCCATAAACTTGAAACAAATCTTGAAAAAACTTGTTTAAGGCATCCATTCTCCCTAATCCTAAAAGAAAATTTGAATTAACTTCTTGAAATACTAAAATAAATCTTATCCTCAAACTACATTTAAATCATTTTTTTGAAGTAACACTCTCACCTTTTTCATAAAACTAAGATATATTTTTTTTCAGGAATCCACTCTCCAGAAACCTAAAACTAATCTTAAAAAACTTCTTTCAGGCATCCAATCTTCCTAATCCTAAACGAAAATTTTAATTAACTTGTTGAAATAATTCAATCACATTTATCCTCAAACTACTTTTAAATCAATTTTTTCAAGTAACACTCTCACCTTTTTCATAGAACAAACATATTTTTTTTTTTAGGAATCCACTCTCCAGAAACCTGAAACAAATCTTGAAAAAACTTGTTTAAGGCATCCATTCTCCCTAATCCTAAAAGAAAATTTTAATTAACTTCTTGAAATACTAAAATAAATCTTATCCTCAAACTACATTTAAATCAATTTTTTGAAGTAACACTCTCACCTTTTTCATAAAACTAACATATATTTTTTTTCAGGAATCCGCTCTCCAGAAACCTGAAACAAATCTTGAAAAAACTTGTTTAAGGCATCCATTCTCCCTAATCCTAAAAGAAAATTTTAATTAACTTCTTGAAATACTAAAAATAAATCTTATCCTCAAACTACTTTTAAATCAATTTTTTGAAGTAACACTCTCACCTTTTTCATAAAACTAACATATAGTTTTTTTTCAGGAATCCGCTCTCCAGAAACCTGAAACAAATCTTGAAAAAACTTGTTTAAGGCATCCATTCTCCCTAATCCTAAAAGAAAATTTTAATTAACTTCTTGAAATACTAAAATAAATCTTATCCTCAAACTACATTTAAATCAATTTTTTGAAGTAACACTCTCACCTTTTTCATAAAACTAACATATATTTTTTTTCAGGAATCCACTCTCCAGAAACCTAAAACTAATCTTAAAAAACTTCTTTCAGGCATCCAATCTTCCTAATCCAAAACGAAAATTTTAATTAACTTGTTGAAATTATTCAATCACATTTATCCTCAAACTACTTTTAAATCAATTTTTTCAAGTAACACTCTCACCTTTTTCATAGAACAAACATATTTTTTTTTCAGGAATCCACTCTCCAGAAACCTGAAACAAATCTTGAAAAAACTTGTTTAAGGCATCCATTCTCCCTAATCCTAAAAGAAAATGTTAATTAACTGCTTGAAATACTAAAAAAAATCTTATCCTCAAACTACATTTAAATCAATTTTTTGAAGTAACACTCTCACCTTTTTCATAAAACTAACATATATTTTTTTTCAGGAATCCACTCTCCACAAACCTAAAACTAATCTTAAAAAACTTATTTCAAGCATTCCAATCTTCCTAATACTAAACGAAAATTTTAATTAACTTGTTGAAATATTTCAATCACATTTATCCTCAAACTACGTTTAAATCAATTTTTTGAAGTAACACTCTCACCTTTTTCATAGAACAAACATATTTTTTTTCAGGAATCCTCTCTCCAGAAACCTGAAACAAATCTTGAAAAAACTTGTTAAAGGCATCCATTCTCCCTAATCCTAAAAGAACATTTTAATTAACTTTTTGAAATACTAAAAAAAATCTTATCTTCAAACTACATTTAAATCAATTTTTTGAAGTAACACTCTCACCTTTTTCATAAAACTAACATATATTTTTTTCAGGAATCCACTCTCCAGAAACCTAAAACTAATCTTAAAAAACTTATTTCAAGCATTCCAATCTTCCTAATCCTAAACGAAAATTTTAATTAACTTGTTGAAATAATTCAATCACATTTATCCTCAAACTACGTTTAAATCAATTTTTTGAAGTAACACTCTCACCTTTTTCATAGAACAAACATATTTTTTTTTCAGGAATCCACTCTCCATAAACTTGAAACAAATCTTGAAAAAACTTGTTTAAGGCATCCATTCTCCCTAATCCTAAAAGAAAATTTTAATTAACTTCTTAAAATACTAAAATAAATCTTATCCTCAAACTACATTTAAATCAATTTTTTGAAGTAACACTCTCACCTTTTTCATAAAACTAAGATATATTTTTTTTCAGGAATCCACTCTCCAGAAACCTAAAACTAATCTTAAAAAACTTCTTTCAGGCATCCAATCTTCCTAATCCTAAACGAAAATTTTAATTAACTTGTTGAAATAATTCAATCACATTTATCCTCAAACTACTTTTAAATCAATTTTTTCAAGTAACACTCTCACCTTTTTCATAGAACAAACATATTTTTTTTTCAGGAATCCACTCTCCAGAAACCTGAAACAAATCTGGAAAAAACTTGTTTAAGGCATCCATTCTCCCTAATCCTAATAGAAAATTTTAATTAACTTCTTGAAATACTAAAATAAATCTTATCCTCAAACTACATTTAAATCAATTTTTTGAAGTAACACTCTCACCTTTTTCATAAAACTAACATATATTTTTTTTCAGGAATCCGCTCTCCAGAAACCTGAAACAAATCTTGAAAAAACTTGTTTAAGGCATCCATTCTCCCTAATCCTAAAAGAAAATTTGAATTAACTTCTTGAAATACTAAAATAAATCTTATCCTCAAACTACATTTAAATCAATTTTTTGAAGTAACACTCTCACCTTTTTCATAAAACTAAGATATATTTTTTTTCAGGAATCCACTCTCCAGAAACCTAAAACTAATCTTAAAAAACTTCTTTCAGGCATCCAATCTTCCTAATCCTAAACGAAAATTTTAATTAACTTGTTGAAATAATTCAATCACATTTATCCTCAAACTACTTTTAAATCAATTTTTTCAAGTAACACTCTCACCTTTTTCATAGAACAAACATATTTTTTTTTCAGGAATCCACTCTCCAGAAACCTGAAACAAATCTTGAAAAAACCTGTTTAAGGCATCCATTCTCCCTAATCCTAAAAGAAAATTTTAATTAACTTCTTGAAATACTAAAATAAATCTTATCCTCAAACTACATTTAAATCAATTTTTTGAAGTAACACTCTCACCTTTTTCATAAAACTAAGATATATTTTTTTTCAGGAATCCACTCTCCAGAAACCTAAAACTAATCTTAAAAAACTTCTTTCAGGCATCCAATCTTCCTAATTCTAAACGAAAATTTTAATTAACTTGTTGAAATAATTCAATCACATTTATCCTCAAACTACTTTTAAATCAATTTTTTCAAGTAACACTCTCACCTTTTTCATAGAACAAACATATTTTTTTTTTTAGGAATCCACTCTCCAGAAACCTGAAACAAATCTTGAAAAAACTTGTTTAAGGCATCCATTCTCCCTAATCCTAAAAGAAAATTTTAATTAACTTCTTGAAATACTAAAATAAATCTTATCCTCAAACTACATTTAAATCAATTTTTTGAAGTAACACTCTCACCTTTTTCATAAAACTAACATATATTTTTTTTCAGGAATCCGCTCTCCAGAAACCTGAAACAAATCTTGAAAAAACTTGTTTAAGGCATCCATTCTCCCTAATCCTAAAAGAACATTTTAATTAACTTCTTGAAATACTAAAATAAATCTTATCCTCAAACTACATTTAAATCAATTTTTTGAAGTACCACTCGCACCTTTTTCATTAAACTAACATATATTTTTTTTCAGGAATCCACTCTCCAGAAACCTAAAACTAATCTAAAAAAACTTCTTTCAGGCATCCAATCTTCCTAATCCTAAACGAAAATTTTAATTAACTTGTTGAAATAATTCAATCACATTTATCCTCCAACTACTTTTAAATCAATTTTTTGAAGTAACACTCTCACCTTTTTCATAGAACAAACTTATTTTTTTTTCAGGAATCCACTCTCCATAAACCTGAAACTAATCTTGAAAAAACTTGTGTAAGGCATCCATTCTCCCTAATCCTAAAAGAAAATTTTAATTAACTTGTTGAAATAATGCAATCAACCTTATTCTCAAACTACATTTAAATCAATTTGTTGAAGTAACACTCTCACATTTTTCATAAAACTAACATATTTTTTTTTCAGGAATCCACTCTCCAGAAACCTGAAACAAATCTTGAAAAAACTTGTTTAAGGCATCCATTCTCCCTAATCCTAAAAGAAAATGTTAATTAACTGCTTGAAATACTAAAAAAAATCTTATCCTCAAACTACATTTAAATCAATTTTTTGAAGTAACACTCTCACCTTTTTCATAAAACTAAGATATATTTTTTTTCAGGAATCCACTCTCCACAAACCTAAAACTAATCTTAAAAAACTTATTTCAAGCATTCCAATCTTCCTAATACTAAACGAAAATTTTAATTAACTTGTTGAAATATTTCAATCACATTTATCCTCAAACTACGTTTAAATCAATTTTTTGAAGTAACACTCTCACCTTTTTCATAGAACAAACATATTTTTTTTTCAGGAATCCTCTCTCCAGAAACCTGAAACAAATCTTGAAAAAACTTGTTAAAGGCATCCATTCTCCCTAATCCTAAAAGAACATTTTAATTAACTTTTTGAAATACTAAAAAAAATCTTATCCTCAAACTACATTTAAATCAATTTTTTGAAGTAACACTCTCACCTTTTTCATAAAACTAACATATATTTTTTTCAGGAATCCACTCTCCAGAAACCTAAAACTAATCTTAAAAAACTTATTTCAAGCATTCCAATCTTCCTAATCCTAAACGAAAATTTTAATTAACTTGTTGAAATAATTCAATCACATTTATCCTCAAACTACGTTTAAATCAATTTTTTGAAGTAACACTCTCACCTTTTTCATAGAACAAACATATTTTTTTTTCAGGAATCCACTCTCCATAAACTTGAAACAAATCTTGAAAAAACTTGTTCAAGGCATCCATTCTCCCTAATCCTAAAAGAAAATTTTAATTAACTTCTTGAAATACTAAAATAAATCTTATCCTCAAACTACATTTAAATCAATTTTTTGAAGTAACACTCTCACCTTTTTCATAAAACTAAGATATATTTTTTTTCAGGAATCCACTCTCCAGAAACCTAAAACTAATCTTAAAAAACTTCTTTCAGGCATCCAATCTTCCTAATCCTAAACGAAAATTTTAATTAACTTGTTGAAATAATTCAATCACATTTATCCTCAAACTACTTTTAAATCAATTTTTTCAAGTAACACTCTCACCTTTTTCATAGAACAAACATATTTTTTTTTCAGTAATCCACTCTCCAGAAACCTGAAACAAATCTTGAAAAAACTTGTTTAAGGCATCCATTCTCCCTAATCCTAATAGAAAATTTTAATTAACTTCTTGAAATACTAAAATAAATCTTATCCTCAAACTACATTTAAATCAATTTTTTGAAGTAACACTCTCACCTTTTTCATAAAACTAACATATATTTTTTTTCAGGAATCCGCTCTCCAGAAACCTGAAACAAATCTTGAAAAAACTTGTTTAAGGCATCCATTCTCCCTAATCCTAAAAGAAAATTTGAATTAACTTCTTGAAATACTAAAATAAATCTTATCCTCAAACTATATTTAAATCAATTTTTTGAAGTAACACTCGCACCTTTTTCATTAAACTAACATATATTTTTTTTCAGGAATCCACTCTCCAGAAACCTAAAACTAATCTAAAAAAACTTCTTTCAGGCATCCAATCTTCCTAATCCTAAACAAAAATTTTAATTAACTTGTTGAAATAATTCAATCACATTTATCCTCAAACTACTTTTAAATCAATTTTTTGAAGTAACACTCTCACCTTTTTCATAGAACAAACTTATTTTTTTTTCAGGAATCCACTCTCCATAAACCTGAAACTAATCTTGAAAAAACTTGTGTAAGGCATCCATTCTCCCTAATCCTAAAAGAAAATTTTAATTAACTTGTTGAAATAATGCAATCAACCTTATTCTCAAACTACATTTAAATCAATTTTTTGAAGTAACACACTCACCTTTTTCATAAAATGAACATATTTTGTTTTCACGAATCCACTCTCCAGAAACCTAACACAAATCTTGAAAAAACTTGTTTAAGGCATCCATTCTCCCTAATCCTAAAAGAAAATGTTAATTAACTTCTTGAAATACTAAAAAAATCTAATCCTCAAACTAGTTTAAATCAATTTTTTGAAGTAACACTCTCACCTTTTTCATAAAACTAACATATATTTTTTTTCAGGAATCCACTCTCCAGAAACCTAAAACTAATCTTAAAAAACTTATTTCAAGCATCCAATCTTCCTAATCCTAAACAAAAATTTTAATTAACTTGTTGAAATAATTCAATCACATTTATCCTCAAACTACTTTTAAATCAATTTTTTCAAGTAACACTCTCACCTTTTTCATAGAACAAACATATTTTTTTTTCAGGAATCCACTCTCCAGAAACCTGAAACAAATCTTGAAAAAACTTGTTTAAGGCATCCATTCTCCCTAATCCTAAAAGAAAATTTTAATTAACTTCTTGAAATACTAAAATAAATCTTATCCTCAAACTACATTTAAATCAATTTTTTGAAGTAACACTCTCACCTTTTTCATAAAACTAACATATATTTGTTTTCAGGAATCCGCTCTCCAGAAACCTGAAACAAATCTTGAAAAAACTTGTTTAAGGCATCCATTCTCCCTAATCCTAAAAGAAAATTTTAATTAACTTCTTGAAATACTAAAAATAAATCTTATCCTCAAACTACTTTTAAATCAATTTTTTGAAGTAACACTCTCACCTTTTTCATAAAACTAACATATAGTTTTTTTCCAGGAATCCGCTCTCCTGAAACCTGAAACAAATCTTGAAAAAACTTGTTTAAGGCATCCATTCTCCCTAATCCTAAAAGAAAATTTTAATTAACTTCTTGAAATACTAAAATAAATCTTATCCTCAAACTACATTTAAATAAATTTTTTGAAGTAACACTCTCACCTTTTTCATAAAACTAACATATATTTTTTTTCAGGAATCCACTCTCCAGAAACCTAAAACTAATCTTAAAAAACTTCTTTCAGGCATCCAATCTTCCTAATCCTAAACGAAAATTTTAATTAACTTGTTGAAATTATTCAATCACATTTATCCTCAAACTACTTTTAAATCAATTTTTTCAAGTAACACTCTCACCTTTTTCATAGAACAAACATATTTTTTTTTCAGGAATCCACTCTTCAGAAACCTGAAACAAATCTTGAAAAAACTTGTTTAAGGCATCCATTCTCCCTAATCCTAAAAGAAAATGTTAATTAACTGCTTGAAATACTAAAAAAAATCTTATCCTCAAACTACATTTAAATCAATTTTTTGAAGTAACACTCTCACCTTTTTCATAAAACTAACATATATTTTTTTTCAGGAATCCACTCTCCACAAACCTAAAACTAATCTTAAAAAACTTATTTCAAGCATTCCAATCTTCCTAATACTAAACGAAAATTTTAATTAACTTGTTGAAATATTTCAATCACATTTATCCTCAAACTACGTTTAAATCAATTTTTTGAAGTAACACTCTCACCTTTTTCATAGAACAAACATATTTTTTTTTCAGGAATCCTCTCTCCAGAAACCTGAAACAAATCTTGAAAAAACTTGTTAAAGGCATCCATTCTCCCTAATCCTAAAAGAACATTTTAATTAACTTTTTGAAATACTAAAAAAAATCTTATCCTCAAACTACATTTAAATCAATTTTTTGAAGTAACACTCTCACCTTTTTCATAAAACTAACATATATTTTTTTCAGGAATCCACTCTCCAGAAACCTAAAACTAATCTTAAAAAACTTATTTCAAGCATTCCAATCTTCCTAATCCTAAACGAAAATTTTAATTAACTTGTTGAAATAATTCAATCACATTTATCCTCAAACTACGTTTAAATCAATTTTTTGAAGTAACACTCTCACCTTTTTCATAGAACAAACATATTTTTTTTTCAGGAATCCACTCTCCATAAACTTGAAACAAATCTTGAAAAAACTTGTTTAAGGCATCCATTCTCCCTAATCCTAAAAGAAAATTTGAATTAACTTCTTGAAATACTAAAATAAATCTTATCCTCAAACTACATTTAAATCATTTTTTTGAAGTAACACTCTCACCTTTTTCATAAAACTAAGATATATTTTTTTTCAGGAATCCACTCTCCAGAAACCTAAAACTAATCTTAAAAAACTTCTTTCAGGCATCCAATCTTCCTAATCCTAAACGAAAATTTTAATTAACTTGTTGAAATAATTCAATCACATTTATCCTCAAACTACTTTTAAATCAATTTTTTCAAGTAACACTCTCACCTTTTTCATAGAACAAACATATTTTTTTTTTTAGGAATCCACTCTCCAGAAACCTGAAACAAATCTTGAAAAAACTTGTTTAAGGCATCCATTCTCCCTAATCCTAAAAGAAAATTTTAATTAACTTCTTGAAATACTAAAATAAATCTTATCCTCAAACTACATTTAAATCAATTTTTTGAAGTAACACTCTCACCTTTTTCATAAAACTAACATATATTTTTTTTCAGGAATCCGCTCTCCAGAAACCTGAAACAAATCTTGAAAAAACTTGTTTAAGGCATCCATTCTCCCTAATCCTAAAAGAAAATTTTAATTAACTTCTTGAAATACTAAAAATAAATCTTATCCTCAAACTACTTTTAAATCAATTTTTTGAAGTAACACTCTCACCTTTTTCATAAAACTAACATATAGTTTTTTTTCAGGAATCCGCTCTCCAGAAACCTGAAACAAATCTTGAAAAAACTTGTTTAAGGCATCCATTCTCCCTAATCCTAAAAGAAAATTTTAATTAACTTCTTGAAATACTAAAATAAATCTTATCCTCAAACTACATTTAAATCAATTTTTTGAAGTAACACTCTCACCTTTTTCATAAAACTAACATATATTTTTTTTCAGGAATCCACTCTCCAGAAACCTAAAACTAATCTTAAAAAACTTCTTTCAGGCATCCAATCTTCCTAATCCAAAACGAAAATTTTAATTAACTTGTTGAAATTATTCAATCACATTTATCCTCAAACTACTTTTAAATCAATTTTTTCAAGTAACACTCTCACCTTTTTCATAGAACAAACATATTTTTTTTTCAGGAATCCACTCTCCAGAAACCTGAAACAAATCTTGAAAAAACTTGTTTAAGGCATCCATTCTCCCTAATCCTAAAAGAAAATGTTAATTAACTGCTTGAAATACTAAAAAAAATCTTATCCTCAAACTACATTTAAATCAATTTTTTGAAGTAACACTCTCACCTTTTTCATAAAACTAACATATATTTTTTTTCAGGAATCCACTCTCCACAAACCTAAAACTAATCTTAAAAAACTTATTTCAAGCATTCCAATCTTCCTAATACTAAACGAAAATTTTAATTAACTTGTTGAAATATTTCAATCACATTTATCCTCAAACTACGTTTAAATCAATTTTTTGAAGTAACACTCTCACCTTTTTCATAGAACAAACATATTTTTTTTCAGGAATCCTCTCTCCAGAAACCTGAAACAAATCTTGAAAAAACTTGTTAAAGGCATCCATTCTCCCTAATCCTAAAAGAACATTTTAATTAACTTTTTGAAATACTAAAAAAAATCTTATCCTCAAACTACATTTAAATCAATTTTTTGAAGTAACACTCTCACCTTTTTCATAAAACTAACATATATTTTTTTCAGGAATCCACTCTCCAGAAACCTAAAACTAATCTTAAAAAACTTATTTCAAGCATTCCAATCTTCCTAATCCTAAACGAAAATTTTAATTAACTTGTTGAAATAATTCAATCACATTTATCCTCAAACTACGTTTAAATCAATTTTTTGAAGTAACACTCTCACCTTTTTCATAGAACAAACATATTTTTTTTTCAGGAATCCACTCTCCATAAACTTGAAACAAATCTTGAAAAAACGTGTTTAAGGCATCCATTCTCCCTAATCCTAAAAGAAAATTTTAATTAACTTCTTAAAATACTAAAATAAATCTTATCCTCAAACTACATTTAAATCAATTTTTTGAAGTAACACTCTCACCTTTTTCATAAAACTAAGATATATTTTTTTTCAGGAATCCACTCTCCAGAAACCTAAAACTAATCTTAAAAAACTTCTTTCAGGCATCCAATCTTCCTAATCCTAAACGAAAATTTTAATTAACTTGTTGAAATAATTCAATCACATTTATCCTCAAACTACTTTTAAATCAATTTTTTCAAGTAACACTCTCACCTTTTTCATAGAACAAACATATTTTTTTTTCAGGAATCCACTCTCCAGAAACCTGAAACAAATCTGGAAAAAACTTGTTTAAGGCATCCATTCTCCCTAATCCTAATAGAAAATTTTAATTAACTTCTTGAAATACTAAAATAAATCTTATCCTCAAACTACATTTAAATCAATTTTTTGAAGTAACACTCTCACCTTTTTCATAAAACTAACATATATTTTTTTTCAGGAATCCGCTCTCCAGAAACCTGAAACAAATCTTGAAAAAACTTGTTTAAGGCATCCATTCTCCCTAATCCTAAAAGAAAATTTGAATTAACTTCTTGAAATACTAAAATAAATCTTATCCTCAAACTACATTTAAATCAATTTTTTGAAGTAACACTCTCACCTTTTTCATAAAACTAAGATATATTTTTTTTCAGGAATCCACTCTCCAGAAACCTAAAACTAATCTTAAAAAACTTCTTTCAGGCATCCAATCTTCCTAATCCTAAACGAAAATTTTAATTAACTTGTTGAAATAATTCAATCACATTTATCCTCAAACTACTTTTAAATCAATTTTTTCAAGTAACACTCTCACCTTTTTCATAGAACAAACATATTTTTTTTTCAGGAATCCACTCTCCAGAAACCTGAAACAAATCTTGAAAAAACCTGTTTAAGGCATCCATTCTCCCTAATCCTAAAAGAAAATTTTAATTAACTTCTTGAAATACTAAAATAAATCTTATCCTCAAACTACATTTAAATCAATTTTTTGAAGTAACACTCTCACCTTTTTCATAAAACTAAGATATATTTTTTTTCAGGAATCCACTCTCCAGAAACCTAAAACTAATCTTAAAAAACTTCTTTCAGGCATCCAATCTTCCTAATTCTAAACGAAAATTTTAATTAACTTGTTGAAATAATTCAATCACATTTATCCTCAAACTACTTTTAAATCAATTTTTTCAAGTAACACTCTCACCTTTTTCATAGAACAAACATATTTTTTTTTTTAGGAATCCACTCTCCAGAAACCTGAAACAAATCTTGAAAAAACTTGTTTAAGGCATCCATTCTCCCTAATCCTAAAAGAAAATTTTAATTAACTTCTTGAAATACTAAAATAAATCTTATCCTCAAACTACATTTAAATCAATTTTTTGAAGTAACACTCTCACCTTTTTCATAAAACTAACATATATTTTTTTTCAGGAATCCGCTCTCCAGAAACCTGAAACAAATCTTGAAAAAACTTGTTTAAGGCATCCATTCTCCCTAATCCTAAAAGAACATTTTAATTAACTTCTTGAAATACTAAAATAAATCTTATCCTCAAACTACATTTAAATCAATTTTTTGAAGTACCACTCGCACCTTTTTCATTAAACTAACATATATTTTTTTTCAGGAATCCACTCTCCAGAAACCTAAAACTAATCTAAAAAAACTTCTTTCAGGCATCCAATCTTCCTAATCCTAAACGAAAATTTTAATTAACTTGTTGAAATAATTCAATCACATTTATCCTCCAACTACTTTTAAATCAATTTTTTGAAGTAACACTCTCACCTTTTTCATAGAACAAACTTATTTTTTTTTCAGGAATCCACTCTCCATAAACCTGAAACTAATCTTGAAAAAACTTGTGTAAGGCATCCATTCTCCCTAATCCTAAAAGAAAATTTTAATTAACTTGTTGAAATAATGCAATCAACCTTATTCTCAAACTACATTTAAATCAATTTGTTGAAGTAACACTCTCACATTTTTCATAAAACTAACATATTTTTTTTTCAGGAATCCACTCTCCAGAAACCTGAAACAAATCTTGAAAAAACTTGTTTAAGGCATCCATTCTCCCTAATCCTAAAAGAAAATGTTAATTAACTGCTTGAAATACTAAAAAAAATCTTATCCTCAAACTACATTTAAATCAATTTTTTGAAGTAACACTCTCACCTTTTTCATAAAACTAAGATATATTTTTTTTCAGGAATCCACTCTCCACAAACCTAAAACTAATCTTAAAAAACTTATTTCAAGCATTCCAATCTTCCTAATACTAAACGAAAATTTTAATTAACTTGTTGAAATATTTCAATCACATTTATCCTCAAACTACGTTTAAATCAATTTTTTGAAGTAACACTCTCACCTTTTTCATAGAACAAACATATTTTTTTTTCAGGAATCCTCTCTCCAGAAACCTGAAACAAATCTTGAAAAAACTTGTTAAAGGCATCCATTCTCCCTAATCCTAAAAGAACATTTTAATTAACTTTTTGAAATACTAAAAAAAATCTTATCCTCAAACTACATTTAAATCAATTTTTTGAAGTAACACTCTCACCTTTTTCATAAAACTAACATATATTTTTTTCAGGAATCCACTCTCCAGAAACCTAAAACTAATCTTAAAAAACTTATTTCAAGCATTCCAATCTTCCTAATCCTAAACGAAAATTTTAATTAACTTGTTGAAATAATTCAATCACATTTATCCTCAAACTACGTTTAAATCAATTTTTTGAAGTAACACTCTCACCTTTTTCATAGAACAAACATATTTTTTTTTCAGGAATCCACTCTCCATAAACTTGAAACAAATCTTGAAAAAACTTGTTCAAGGCATCCATTCTCCCTAATCCTAAAAGAAAATTTTAATTAACTTCTTGAAATACTAAAATAAATCTTATCCTCAAACTACATTTAAATCAATTTTTTGAAGTAACACTCTCACCTTTTTCATAAAACTAAGATATATTTTTTTTCAGGAATCCACTCTCCAGAAACCTAAAACTAATCTTAAAAAACTTCTTTCAGGCATCCAATCTTCCTAATCCTAAACGAAAATTTTAATTAACTTGTTGAAATAATTCAATCACATTTATCCTCAAACTACTTTTAAATCAATTTTTTCAAGTAACACTCTCACCTTTTTCATAGAACAAACATATTTTTTTTTCAGTAATCCACTCTCCAGAAACCTGAAACAAATCTTGAAAAAACTTGTTTAAGGCATCCATTCTCCCTAATCCTAATAGAAAATTTTAATTAACTTCTTGAAATACTAAAATAAATCTTATCCTCAAACTACATTTAAATCAATTTTTTGAAGTAACACTCTCACCTTTTTCATAAAACTAACATATATTTTTTTTCAGGAATCCGCTCTCCAGAAACCTGAAACAAATCTTGAAAAAACTTGTTTAAGGCATCCATTCTCCCTAATCCTAAAAGAAAATTTGAATTAACTTCTTGAAATACTAAAATAAATCTTATCCTCAAACTACATTTAAATCAATTTTTTGAAGTAACACTCTCACCTTTTTCATAAAACTAACATATAGTTTTTTTTCAGGAATCCGCTCTCCAGAAACCTGAAACAAATCTTGAAAAAACTTGTTTAAGGCATCCATTCTCCCTAATCCTAAAAGAACATTTTAATTAACTTCTTGAAATACTAAAATAAATCTTATCCTCAAACTACATTTAAATCAATTTTTTGAAGTAACACTCTCACCTTTTTCATAAAACTAACATATATTTTTTTTCAGGAATCCACTCTCCACAAACCTAAAACTAATCTTAAAAAACTTATTTCAAGCATTCCAATCTTCCTAATACTAAACGAAAATTTTAATTACCTTGTTGAAATATTTCAATCACATTTATCCTCAAACTACGTTTAAATCAATTTTTTGAAGTAACACTCTCACCTTTTTCATAGAACAAACATATTTTTTTTTCAGGAATCCACTCTCCATATACTTGAAACAAATCTTGAAAAAACTTGTTTAAGGCATCCATTCTCCCTAATCCTAAAAGAAAATTTTAATTAACTTCTTGAAATACTAAAATAAATCTTATCCTCAAACTACATTTAAATCAATTTTTTGAAGTAACACTCTCACCTTTTTCATAAAACTAAGATATATTGTTTTTCAGGAATCCACTCTCCAGAAACCTAAAACTAATCTTAAAAAACTTCTTTCAGGCATCCAATCTTCCTAATCCTAAACGAAAATTTTAATTAACTTGTTGAAATAATTCAATCACATTTATCCTCAAACTACTTTTAAATCAATTTTTTCAAGTAACACTCTCACCTTTTTCATAGAACAAACATATTTTTTTTTCAGGAATCCACTCTCCAGAAACCTGAAACAAATCTTGAAAAAACTTGTTTAAGGCATCCATTCTCCCTAATCCTAAAAGAAAATTTTAATTAACTTCTTGAAATACTAAAATAAATCTGATCCTCAAACTACATTTAAATGAATTTTTTGAAGTAACACTCTCACCTTTTTCATAAAACTAACATATATTTTTTTTCAGGAATCCGCTCTCCAGAAACCTGAAACAAATCTTGAAAAAACTTGTTTAAGGCATCCATTCTCCCTAATCCTAAAAGAACATTTTAATTAACTTCTTGAAATACTAAAATAAATCTTATCCTCAAACTATATTTAAATCAATTTTTTGAAGTAACACTCGCACCTTTTTCATTAAACTAACATATATTTTTTTTCAGGAATCCACTCTCCAGAAACCTAAAACTAATCTAAAAAAACTTCTTTCAGGCATCCAATCTTCCTAATCCTAAACAAAAATTTTAATTAACTTGTTGAAATAATTCAATCACATTTATCCTCAAACTACTTTTAAATCAATTTTTTGAAGTAACACTCTCACCTTTTTCATAGAACAAACTTATTTTTTTTTCAGGAATCCACTCTCCATCAACCTGAAACTAATCTTGAAAAAACTTGTGTACGGCATCCATTCTCCCTAATCCTAAAAGAAAATTTTAATTAACTTGTTGAAATAATGCAATCAACCTTATTCTCAAACTACATTTAAATCAATTTTTTGAAGTAACACACTCACCTTTTTCATAAAATGAACATATTTTGTTTTCACGAATCCACTCTCCAGAAACCTAACACAAATCTTGAAAAAACTTGTTTAAGGCATCCATTCTCCCTAATCCTAAAAGAAAATGTTAATTAACTTCTTGAAATACTAAAAAAATCTAATCCTCAAACTAGTTTAAATCAATTTTTTGAAGTAACACTCTCACCTTTTTCATAAAACTAACATATATTTTTTTTCAGGAATCCACTCTCCAGAAACCTAAAACTAATCTTAAAAAACTTATTTCAAGCATCCAATCTTCCTAATCCTAAACAAAAATTTTAATTAACTTGTTGAAATAATTCAATCACATTTATCCTCAAACTACTTTTAAATCAATTTTTTCAAGTAACACTCTCACCTTTTTCATAGAACAAACATATTTTTTTTTCAGGAATCCACTCTCCAGAAACCTGAAACAAATCTTGAAAAAACTTGTTTAAGGCATCCATTCTCCCTAATCCTAATAGAAAATTTTAATTAACATCTTGAAATACTAAAATAAATCTTATCCTCAAACTACATTTAAATCAATTTTTTGAAGTAACACTCTCACCTTTTTCATAAAACTAACATATATTTTTTTTCAGGAATCCGCTCTCCAGAAACCTGAAACAAATTTTGAAAAAACTTGTTTAAGGCATCCATTCTCCCTAATCCTAAAAGAAAATTTTAATTAACTTCTTGAAATACTAAAAATAAATCTTATCCTCAAACTACTTTTAAATCAATTTTTTGAAGTAACACTCTCACCTTTTTCATAAAACTAACATATCGTTTTTTTTCAGGAATCCGCTCTCCAGAAACCTGAAACAAATCTTGATAAAACTTGTTTAAGGCATCCATTCTCCCTAATCCTAAAAGAACCTTTTAATTAACTTCTTGAAATACTAAAATAAATCTTATCCTCAAACTACATTTAAATCAATTTTTTGAAGTAACACTCTCACCTTTTTCATAAAACTAACATATTTTTTTTTTCAGGAATCCACTCTCCAGAAACCTAAAACTAATCTTAAAAAACTTCTTTCAGGCATCCAATCTTCCTAATCCTAAACGAAAATTTTAATTAACTTGTTGAAATTATTCAATCACATTTATCCTCAAACTACTTTTAAATCAATTTTTTCAAGTAACACTCTCACCTTTTTCATAGAACAAACATATTTTTTTTTCAGGAATCCACTCTCCAGAAACCTGAAACAAATCTTGAAAAAACTTGTTTAAGGCATCCATTCTCCCTAATCCTAATAGAAAAATTTAATTAACTTCTTGAAATACTAAAATAAATCTTATCCTCAAACTACATTTAAATCAATTTTTTGAAGTAACACTCTCACCTTTTTCATAAAACTAACATATATTTTTTTTCAGGAATCCGCTCTCCAGAAACCTGAAACAAATTTTGAAAAAACTTGTTTAAGGCATCCATTCTCCCTAATCCTAAAATAAAATTTTAATTAACTTCTTGAAATACTAAAAATAAATCTTATCCTCAAACTACTTTTAAATCAATTTTTTGAAGTAACACTCTCACCTTTTTCATAAAACTAACATATAGTTTTTTTTCAGGAATCCGCTCTCCAGAAACCTGAAACAAATCTTGATGAAACTTGTTTAAGGCATCCATTCTCCCTAATCCTAAAAGAACCTTTTAATTAACTTCTTGAAATACTAAAATAAATCTTATCCTCAAACTACATTTAAATCAATTTTTTGAAGTAACACTCTCACCTTTTTCATAAAACTAACATATTTTTTTTTCAGGAATCCACTCTCCAGAAACCTAAAACTAATCTTAAAAAACTTCTTTCAGGCATCCAATCTTCCTAATCCTAAACGAAAATTTTAATTAACTTGTTGAAATTATTCAATCACATTTATCCTCAAACTACTTTTAAATCAATTTTTTCAAGTAACACTCTCACCTTTTTCATAGAACAAACATATTTTTTTTTCAGGAATCCACTCTCCAGAAACCTGAAACAAATCTTGAAAAAACTTGTGTAAGGCATCCATTCTCCCTAATCCTAAAAGAAAATTTTAATTAACTTGTTGAAATAATGCAATCAACCTTATTCTCAAACTACATTTAAATCAATTTTTTGAAGTAACACACTCACCTTTTTTATAAAATGAACATATTTTGTTTTCACGAATCCACTCTCCAGAAACCTAAAACAAATCTTGAAAAAACTTGTTTAAGGCATCCATTCTCCCTAATCCTAAAAGAAAATGTTAATTAACTTCTTGAAATACTAAAAAAATCTAATCCTCAAACTAGTTTAAATCAATTTTTTGAAGTAACACTCGCACCTTTTTCATAAAACTAAGATATATTTTTTTTCAGGAATCCACTCTCCAGAAACCTAAAACTAATCTTAAAAAACTTCTTTCAGGCATCCAATCTTCCTAATCCTAAACGAAAATTTTAATTAACTTGTTGAAATAATTCAATCACATTTATCCTCAAACTACTTTTAAATCAATTTTTTCAAGTAACACTCTCACCTTTTTCATAGAACAAACATATTTTTTTTTCAGGAATCCACTCTCCAGAAACCTGAAACAAATCTTGAAAAAACTTGTTTAAGGCATCCATTCTCCCTAATCCTAATAGAAAATTTTAATCAACTTCTTGAAATACTAAAATAAATCTTATCCTCAAACTACATTTAAATGAATTTTTTGAAGTAACACTCTCACCTTTTTCATAAAACTAAGATATATTTTTTTCAGGAATCCACTCTCCAGAAACCTAAAATCTAATCTTAAAAAACTTCTTTCAGGCATCCAATCTTCCTAATCCTAAACGAAAATTTTAATTAACTTGTTGAAATAATTCAATCACATTTATCCTCAAACTACTTTTAAATCAATTTTTTCAAGTAACACTCTCACCTTTTTCATAGAACAAACATATTTTTTTTTCAGGAATCCACTCTCCAGAAACCTGAAACAAATCTTGAAAAAACTTGTTTAAGGCATCCATTCTCCCTAATCCTAAAAGAAAATTTTAATTAACCTCTTGAAATGCTAAAATAAATCTTATCCTCAAACTACATTTAAATCAATTTTTTGAAGTAACACTCTCACCTTTTTCATAAAACTAAGATATATTTTTTTTCAGGAATCCACTCTCCAGAAACCTAAAACTAATCTTAAAAAACTTCTTTCAGGCATCCAATCTTCCTAATCCTAAACGAAAATTTTAATTAACTTGTTGAAATAATTCAATCACATTTATCCTCAAACTACTTTTAAATCAATTTTTTCAAGTAACACTCTCACCTTTTTCATAGAACAAACATATTTTTTTTTCAGGAATCCACTCTCCAGAAACCTGAAACAAATCTTGAAAAAACCTGTTTAAGGCATCCATTCTCCCTAATCCTAAAAGAAAATTTTAATTAACTTCTTGAAATACTAAAATAAATCTTATCCTCAAACTACATTTAAATCAATTTTTTGAAGTAACACTCTCACCTTTTTCATAAAACTAACATATATTTTTTTTCAGGAATCCGCTCTCCAGAAACCTGAAACAAATCTTGAAAAAACTTGTTTAAGGCATCCATTCTCCCTAATCCTAAAAGAAAATTTTAATTAACTTCTTGAAATACTAAAAATAAATCTTATCCTCAAACTACTTTTAAATCAATTTTTTGAAGTAACACTCTCACCTTTTTCATAAAACTAACATATAGTTTTTTTTCAGGAATCCGCTCTCCAGAATCCTGAAACAAATCTTGAAAAAACTTGTTTAAGGCATCCATTCTCCCTAATCCTAAAAGAACATTTTAATTAACTTCTTGAAATACTAAAATAAATCTTATCCTCAAACTACATTTAAATCAATTTTTTGAAGTAACACTCTCACCTTTTTCATAAAACTAACATATATTTTTTTTCAGGAATCCACTCTCCAGAAACCTTAAACTAATCTTAAAAAACTTCTTTCAGGCATCCAATCTTCCTAATCCTAAACGAAAATTTTAATTAACTTGTTGAAATTATTCAATCACATTTATCCTCAAACTACTTTTAAATCAATTTTTTCAAGTAACACTCTCACCTTTTTCATAGAACAAACATATTTTTTTTTCAGGAATCCTCTCTCCAGAAACCTGAAACAAATCTTGAAAAAACTTGTTAAAGGCATCCATTCTCCCTAATCCTAAAAGAACATTTTAATTAACTTTTTGAAATACTAAAAAAAATCTTATCCTCAAACTACATTTAAATCAATTTTTTGAAGTAACACTCTCACCTTTTTCATGAAACTAACATATATTTTTTTCAGGAATCCACTCTCCAGAAACCTAAAACTAATCTTAAAAAACTTATTTCAAGCATTCCAATCTTCCTAATCCTAAACGAAAATTTTAATTAACTTGTTGAAATAATTCAATCACATTTATCCTCAAACTACGTTTAAATCAATTTTTTGAAGTAACACTCTCACTTTTTTCATAGAACAAACATATTTTTTTTTCAGGAATCCACTCTCCAGAAACCTGAAACAAATCTTGAAAAAACTTGTTTCAGGCATCCATTCTCCCTATTCCTAAAAGAAAATTTTAATTAACTTCTTGAAATACTAAAAAAAATCTTATCCTCAAACTACATTTAAATCAATTTTTTGAAGGAACACTCTCACCTTTTTCATAAAACTAAGATATATTTTTTTTCAGGAATCCACTCTCCAGAAACCTAAAACTAATCTTAAAAAACTTCTTTCAGGCATCCAATCTTCCTAATACTAAACGAAAATTTTAATTAACTTGTTGAAATATTTCAATCACATTTATCTTCAAACTACTTTTAAATCAATTTTTTCAAGTAACACTCTCACCTTTTTCATAGAACAAACATATTTTTTTTTTCAGGAATCCACTCTCCAGAAACCTGAAACAAATCTTGAAAAAACTTGTTTAAGGCATCCATTCTCCCTAATCCTAAAAGAAAATTTTAATTAACTTCTTGAAATACTAAAATAAATCTTATCCTCAAACTACATTTAAATCAATTTTTTGAAGTAACACTCTCACCTTTTTCATAAAACTAACATATATTTTTTTTCAGGAATCCGCTCTCCAGAAACCTGAAACAAATCTTGAAAAAACTTGTTTAAGGCATCCATTCTCCCTAATCCTAAAAGAAAATTTGAATTAACTTCTTGAAATACTAAAATAAATCTTATCCTCAAACTACATTTAAATCAATTTTTTGAAGTAACACTCTCACCTTTTTCATAAAACTAACATATATTTTTTTTCAGGAATCCACTCTCCAGAAACCTAAAACTAATCTTAAAAAACTTTTTTCAGGCATCCAATCTTCCTAATCCTAAACGAAAATTTTAATTAACTTGTTGAAATAATTCAATCACATTTATCCTCAAACTACTTTTAAATCAATTTTTTCAAGTAACACTCTCACCTTTTTCATAGAACAAACATATTTTTTTTTCAGGAATCCACTCTCCAGAAACCTGAAACAAATCTTGAAAAAACTTGTTTAAGGCATCCATTCTCCCTAATCCTAAAAGAAAATTTTAATTAACTTCTTGAAATACTAAAATAAATCTTATCCTCAAACTACATTTAAATCAATTTTTTGAAGTAACACTCTCACCTTTTTCATAAAACTAACATATATTTTTTTTCAGGAATCCGCTCTCCAGAAACCTGAAACAAATCTTGAAAAAACTTGTTTAAGGCATCCATTCTCCCTAATCCTAAAAGAAAATTTTAATTAACTTCTTGAAATACTAAAAATAAATCTTATCCTCAAACTACTTTTAAATCAATTTTTTGAAGTAACACTCTCACCTTTTTCATAAAACTAACATATAGTTTTTTTTCAGGAATCCGCTCTCCAGAAACCTGAAACAAATCTTGAAAAAACTTGTTTAAGGCATCCATTCTCCCTAATCCTAAAAGAAAATTTTAATTAACTTCTTGAAATACTAAAATAAATCTTATCCTCAAACTACATTTAAATCAATTTTTTGAAGTAACACTCTCACCTTTTTCATAAAACTAACATATATTTTTTTTCAGGAATCCACTCTCCAGAAACCTAAAACTAATCTTAAAAAACTTCTTTCAGGCATCCAATCTTCCTAATCCTAAACGAAAATTTTAATTAACTTGTTGAAATTATTCAATGACATTTATCCTCAAACTACTTTTAAATCAATTTTTTCAAGTAACACTCTCACCTTTTTCATAGAACAAACATATTTTTTTTTCAGGAATCCACTCTCCAGAAACCTGAAACAAATCTTGAAAAAACTTGTTTAAGGCATCCATTCTCCCTAATCCTAAAAGAAAATGTTAATTAACTGCTTGAAATACTAAAAAAAATCTTATCCTCAAACTACATTTAAATCAATTTTTTGAAGTAACACTCTCACCTTTTTCATAAAACTAACATATATTTTTTTTCAGGAATCCACTCTCCACAAACCTAAAACTAATCTTAAAAAACTTATTTCAAGCATTCCAATCTTCCTAATACTAAACGAAAATTTTAATTAACTTGTTGAAATATTTCAATCACATTTATCCTCAAACTACGTTTAAATCAATTTTTTGAAGTAACACTCTCACCTTTTTCATAGAACAAACATATTTTTTTTTCAGGAATCCTCTCTCCAGAAACCTGAAACAAATCTTGAAAAAACTTGTTAAAGGCATCCATTCTCCCTAATCCTAAAAGAAAATTTTAATTAACTTTTTGAAATACTAAAAAAAATCTTATCCTCAAACTACATTTAAATCAATTTTTGAAGTAACACTCTCACCTTTTTCATAAAACTAACATATATTTTTTTCAGGAATCCACTCTCCAGAAACCTAAAACTAATCTTAAAAAACTTATTTCAAGCATTCCAATCTTCCTAATCCTAAACGAAAATTTTAATTAACTTGTTGAAATAATTCAATCACATTTATCCTCAAACTACGTTTAAATCAATTTTTTGAAGTAACACTCTCACCTTTTTCATAGAACAAACATATTTTTTTTTCAGGAATCCACTCTCCAGAAACCTGAAACAAATCTTGAAAAAACTTGTTTCAGGCATCCATTCTCCCTAATCCTAAAAGAAAATTTTAATTAACTTCTTGAAATACTAAAAAAAATCTTATCCTCAAACTACATTTAAATCAATTTTTTGAAGGAACACTCTCACCTTTTTCATAAAACTAAGATATATTTTTTTGCAGGAATCCACTCTCCAGAAACCTAAAACTAATCTTAAAAAACTTCTTTCAGGCATCCAATCTTCCTAATCCTAAACGAAAATTTTAATTAACTTGTTGAAATAATTCAATCACATTTATCCTCAAACTACTTTTAAATCAATTTTTTCAAGTAACACTCTCACCTTTTTCATAGAACAAACATATTTTTTTTTCAGGAATCCACTCTCCAGAAACCTGAAACAAATCTTGAAAAAACCTGTTTAAGGCATCCATTCTCCCTAATCCTAAAAGAAAATTTTAATTAACTTCTTGAAATACTAAAATAAATCTTATCCTCAAACTACATTTAAATCAATTTTTTGAAGTAACACTCTCACCTTTTTCATAAAACTAACATATATTTTTTTTCAGGAATCCGCTCTCCAGAAACCTGAAACAAATCTTGAAAAAACTTGTTTAAGGCATCCATTCTCCCTAATCCTAAAAGAAAATTTTAATTAACTTCTTGAAATACTAAAAATAAATCTTATCCTCAAACTACTTTTAAATCAATTTTTTGAAGTAACACTCTCACCTTTTTCATAACACTAACATATAGTTTTTTTTCAGGAATCCGCTCTCCAGAATCCTGAAACAAATCTTGAAAAAACTTGTTTAAGGCATCCATTCTCCCTAATCCTAAAAGAACATTTTAATTAACTTCTTGAAATACTAAAATAAATCTTATCCTCAAACTACATTTAAATCAATTTTTTGAAGTAACACTCTCACCTTTTTCATAAAACTAACATATATTTTTTTTCAGGAATCCACTCTCCAGAAACCTTAAACTAATCTTAAAAAACTTCTTTCAGGCATCCAATCTTCCTAATCCTAAACGAAAATTTTAATTAACTTGTTGAAATTATTCAATCACATTTATCCTCAAACTACTTTTAAATCAATTTTTTCAAGTAACACTCTCACCTTTTTCATAGAACAAACATATTTTTTTTTCAGGAATCCTCTCTCCAGAAACCTGAAACAAATCTTGAAAAAACTTGTTAAAGGCATCCATTCTCCCTAATCCTAAAAGAACATTTTAATTAACTTTTTGAAATACTAAAAAAAATCTTATCCTCAAACTACATTTAAATCAATTTTTTGAAGTAACACTCTCACCTTTTTCATAAAACTAACATATATTTTTTTCAGGAATCCACTCTCCAGAAACCTAAAACTAATCTTAAAAAACTTATTTCAAGCATTCCAATCTTCCTAATCCTAAACGAAAATTTTAATTAACTTGTTGAAATAATTCAATCACATTTATCCTCAAACTACGTTTAAATCAATTTTTTGAAGTAACACTCTCACTTTTTTCATAGAACAAACATATTTTTTTTTCAGGAATCCACTCTCCAGAAACCTGAAACAAATCTTGAAAAAACTTGTTTCAGGCATCCATTCTCCCTATTCCTAAAAGAAAATTTTAATTAACTTCTTGAAATACTAAAAAAAATCTTATCCTCAAACTACATTTAAATCAATTTTTTGAAGGAACACTCTCACCTTTTTCATAAAACTAAGATATATTTTTTTTCAGGAATCCACTCTCCAGAAACCTAAAACTAATCTTAAAAAACTTCTTTCAGGCATCCAATCTTCCTAATACTAAACGAAAATTTTAATTAACTTGTTGAAATATTTCAATCACATTTATCTTCAAACTACTTTTAAATCAATTTTTTCAAGTAACACTCTCACCTTTTTCATAGAACAAACATATTTTTTTTTTCAGGAATCCACTCTCCAGAAACCTGAAACAAATCTTGAAAAAACTTGTTTAAGGCATCCATTCTCCCTAATCCTAAAAGAAAATTTTAATTAACTTCTTGAAATACTAAAATAAATCTTATCCTCAAACTACATTTAAATCAATTTTTTGAAGTAACACTCTCACCTTTTTCATAAAACTAACATATATTTTTTTTCAGGAATCCGCTCTCCAGAAACCTGAAACAAATCTTGAAAAAACTTGTTTAAGGCATCCATTCTCCCTAATCCTAAAAGAAAATTTGAATTAACTTCTTGAAATACTAAAATAAATCTTATCCTCAAACTACATTTAAATCAATTTTTTGAAGTAACACTCTCACCTTTTTCATAAAACTAACATATATTTTTTTTCAGGAATCCACTCTCCAGAAACCTAAAACTAATCTTAAAAAACTTTTTTCAGGCATCCAATCTTCCTAATCCTAAACGAAAATTTTAATTAACTTGTTGAAATAATTCAATCACATTTATCCTCAAACTACTTTTAAATCAATTTTTTCAAGTAACACTCTCACCTTTTTCATAGAACAAACATATTTTTTTTTCAGGAATCCACTCTCCAGAAACCTGAAACAAATCTTGAAAAAACTTGTTTAAGGCATCCATTCTCCCTAATCCTAAAAGAAAATTTTAATTAACTTCTTGAAATACTAAAATAAATCTTATCCTCAAACTACATTTAAATCAATTTTTTGAAGTAACACTCTCACCTTTTTCATAAAACTAACATATATTTTTTTTCAGGAATCCGCTCTCCAGAAACCTGAAACAAATCTTGAAAAAACTTGTTTAAGGCATCCATTCTCCCTAATCCTAAAAGAAAATTTTAATTAACTTCTTGAAATACTAAAAATAAATCTTATCCTCAAACTACTTTTAAATCAATTTTTTGAAGTAACACTCTCACCTTTTTCATAAAACTAACATATAGTTTTTTTTCAGGAATCCGCTCTCCAGAAACCTGAAACAAATCTTGAAAAAACTTGTTTAAGGCATCCATTCTCCCTAATCCTAAAAGAAAATGTTAATTAACTGCTTGAAATACTAAAAAAAATCTTATCCTCAAACTACATTTAAATCAATTTTTTGAAGTAACACTCTCACCTTTTTCATAAAACTAACATATATTTTTTTTCAGGAATCCACTCTCCACAAACCTAAAACTAATCTTAAAAAACCTATTTCAAGCATTCCAATCTTCCTAATACTAAACGAAAATTTTAATTAACTTGTTGAAATATTTCAATCACATTTATCCTCAAACTACGTTTAAATCAATTTTTTGAAGTAACACTCTCACCTTTTTCATAGAACAAACATATTTTTTTTTCAGGAATCCTCTCTCCAGAAACCTGAAACAAATCTTGAAAAAACTTGTTAAAGGCATCCATTCTCCCTAATCCTAAAAGAAAATTTTAATTAACTTTTTGAAATACTAAAAAAAATCTTATCCTCAAACTACATTTAAATCAATTTTTGAAGTAACACTCTCACCTTTTTCATAAAACTAACATATATTTTTTTCAGGAATCCACTCTCCAGAAACCTAAAACTAATCTTAAAAAACTTATTTCAAGCATTCCAATCTTCCTAATCCTAAACGAAAATTTTAATTAACTTGTTGAAATAATTCAATCACATTTATCCTCAAACTACGTTTAAATCAATTTTTTGAAGTAACACTCTCACCTTTTTCATAGAACAAACATATTTTTTTTTCAGGAATCCACTCTCCAGAAACCTGAAACAAATCTTGAAAAAACTTGTTTCAGGCATCCATTCTCCCTAATCCTAAAAGAAAATTTTAATTAACTTCTTGAAATACTAAAAAAAATCTTATCCTCAAACTACATTTAAATCAATTTTTTGAAGGAACACTCTCACCTTTTTCATAAAACTAAGATATATTTTTTTTCAGGAATCCACTCTCCAGAAACCTAAAACTAATCTTAAAAAACTTCTTTCAGGCATCCAATCTTCCTAATACTAAACGAAAATTTTAATTAACTTGTTGAAATATTTCAATCACATTTATCTTCAAACTACTTTTAAATCAATTTTTTCAAGTAACACTCTCACCTTTTTCATAGAACAAACATATTTTTTTTTTCAGGAATCCACTCTCCAGAAACCTGAAACAAATCTTGAAAAAACTTGTTTAAGGCATCCATTCTCCCTAATCCTAAAAGAAAATTTTAATTAACTTCTTGAAATACTAAAATAAATCTTATCCTCAAACTACATTTAAATCAATTTTTTGAAGTAACACTCTCACCTTTTTCATAAAACTAACATATATTTTTTTTCAGGAATCCGCTCTCCAGAAACCTGAAACAAATCTTGAAAAAACTTGTTTAAGGCATCCATTCTCCCTAATCCTAAAAGAAAATTTTAATTAACTTCTTGAAATACTAAAATAAATCTTATCCTCAAACTACATTTAAATCAATTTTTTGAAGTAACACTCTCACCTTTTTCATAAAACTAACATATATTTTTTTTCAGGAATCCGCTCTCCAGAAACCTGAAACAAATCTTGAAAAAACTTGTTTAAGGCATCCATTCTCCCTAATCCTAAAAGAAAATTTTAATTAACTTCTTGAAATACTAAAAATAAATCTTATCCTCAAACTACTTTTAAATCAATTTTTTGAAGTAACACTCTCACCTTTTTCATAAAACTAACATATAGTTTTTTTTCAGGAATCCGCTCTCCAGAAACCTGAAACAAATCTTGAAAAAACTTGTTTAAGGCATCCATTCTCCCTAATCCTAAAAGAAAATGTTAATTAACTGCTTGAAATACTAAAAAAAATCTTATCCTCAAACTACATTTAAATCAATTTTTTGAAGTAACACTCTCACCTTTTTCATAAAACTAACATATATTTTTTTTCAGGAATCCACTCTCCACAAACCTAAAACTAATCTTAAAAAACCTATTTCAAGCATTCCAATCTTCCTAATACTAAACGAAAATTTTAATTAACTTGTTGAAATATTTCAATCACATTTATCCTCAAACTACGTTTAAATCAATTTTTTGAAGTAACACTCTCACCTTTTTCATAGAACAAACATATTTTTTTTTCAGGAATCCTCTCTCCAGAAACCTGAAACAAATCTTGAAAAAACTTGTTAAAGGCATCCATTCTCCCTAATCCTAAAAGAAAATTTTAATTAACTTTTTGAAATACTAAAAAAAATCTTATCCTCAAACTACATTTAAATCAATTTTTGAAGTAACACTCTCACCTTTTTCATAAAACTAACATATATTTTTTTCAGGAATCCACTCTCCAGAAACCTAAAACTAATCTTAAAAAACTTATTTCAAGCATTCCAATCTTCCTAATCCTAAACGAAAATTTTAATTAACTTGTTGAAATAATTCAATCACATTTATCCTCAAACTACGTTTAAATCAATTTTTTGAAGTAACACTCTCACCTTTTTCATAGAACAAACATATTTTTTTTTCAGGAATCCACTCTCCAGAAACCTGAAACAAATCTTGAAAAAACTTGTTTCAGGCATCCATTCTCCCTAATCCTAAAAGAAAATTTTAATTAACTTCTTGAAATACTAAAAAAAATCTTATCCTCAAACTACATTTAAATCAATTTTTTGAAGGAACACTCTCACCTTTTTCATAAAACTAAGATATATTTTTTTTCAGGAATCCACTCTCCAGAAACCTAAAACTAATCTTAAAAAACTTCTTTCAGGCATCCAATCTTCCTAATACTAAACGAAAATTTTAATTAACTTGTTGAAATATTTCAATCACATTTATCTTCAAACTACTTTTAAATCAATTTTTTCAAGTAACACTCTCACCTTTTTCATAGAACAAACATATTTTTTTTTTCAGGAATCCACTCTCCAGAAACCTGAAACAAATCTTGAAAAAACTTGTTTAAGGCATCCATTCTCCCTAATCCTAAAAGAAAATTTTAATTAACTTCTTGAAATACTAAAATAAATCTTATCCTCAAACTACATTTAAATCAATTTTTTGAAGTAACACTCTCACCTTTTTCATAAAACTAACATATATTTTTTTTCAGGAATCCGCTCTCCAGAAACCTGAAACAAATCTTGAAAAAACTTGTTTAAGGCATCCATTCTCCCTAATCCTAAAAGAAAATTTGAATTAACTTCTTGAAATACTAAAATAAATCTTATCCTCAAACTACATTTAAATCAATTTTTTGAAGTAACACTCTCACCTTTTTCATAAAACTAACATATATTTTTTTTCAGGAATCCACTCTCCAGAAACCTAAAACTAATCTTAAAAAACTTCTTTCAGGCATCCAATCTTCCTAATCCTAAATGAAAATTTTAATTAACTTGTTGAAATAATTCAATCACATTTATCCTCAAACTACTTTTAAATCAATTTTTTCAAGTAACACTCTCACCTTTTTCATAGAACAAACATATTTTTTTTTCAGGAATCCACTCTCCAGAAACCTGAAACAAATCTTGAAAAAACTTGTTTAAGGCATCCATTCTCCCTAATCCTAAAAGAAAATTTTAATTAACTTCTTGAAATACTAAAATAAATCTTATCCTCAAACTACAGTTAAATCAATTTTTTGAAGTAACACTCTTACCTTTTTCATAAAACTAACATATATTTTTTTTCAGGAATCCACTCTCCAGAAACCTAAAACTAATCTTAAAAAACTTCTTTCAGGCACCCAATCTTCCTAATCCTAAATGAAAATTTTAATTAACTTGTTGAAATAGTTCAATCACATTTATCCTCAAACTACTTTTAAATCAATTTTTTCAAGTAACACTCTCACCTTTTTCATAGAACAAACATATTTTTTTTTCAGGAATCCACTCTCCAGAAACCTGAAACAAATCTTGAAAAAACTTGTTTAAGGCATCCATTCTCCCTAATCCTAAAAGAAAATGTTAATTAACTTCTTGAAATACTAAAATAAATCTTATCCTCAAACTACATTTAAATCAATTTTTTGAAGTAACACTCTCACCTTTTTCATAAAACTAAGATATATTTTTTTTCAGGAATCCACTCTCCAGAAACCTAAAACTAATCTTAAAAAACTTCTTTCAGGCATCCAATCTTCCTAATCCTAAACGAAAATTTTAATTAACTTGTTGAAATAATTCAATCACATTTATCCTCAAACTACTTTTAAATCAATTTTTTCAAGTAACACTCTCACCTTTTTCATAGAACAAACATATTTTTTTTTCAGGAATCCACTCTCCAGAAACCTGAAACAAATCTTGAAAAAACTTGTTTAAGGCATCCATTCTCCCTAATCCTAATAGAAAATTTTAATTAACTTCTTGAAACACTAAAATAAATCTTATCTTCAAACTACATTTAAATCAATTTTTTGAAGTAACACTCTCACCTTTTTCATAAAACTAACATATATTTTTTTTCAGGAATCCGCTCTCCAGAAACCTGAAACAAATCTTGAAAAAACTTGTTTAAGGCATCCATTCTCCCTAATCCTAAAAGAAAATTTGAATTAACTTCTTGAAATACTAAAATAAATCTTATCCTCAAACTACATTTAAATCAATTTTTTGAAGTAACACTCTCACCTTTTTCATAAAACTAAGATATATTTTTTTCCAGGAATCCACTCTCCAGAAACCTAAAACTAATCTTAAAAAACTTCTTTCAGGCATCCAATCTTCCTAATCCTAAACGAAAATTTTAATTAACTTGTTGAAATAATTCAATCACATTTATCCTCAAACTACTTTTAAATCAATTTTTTCAAGTAACACTCTCACCTTTTTCATAGAACAAACATATTTTTTTTTCAGGAATCCACTCTCCAGAAATCTGAAACAAATCTTGAAAAAACTTGTTTCAGGCATCCATTCTCCCTAATCCTAAAAGAAAATTTTAATTAACTTCTTGAAATACTAAAAAAAATCTTATCCTCAAACTACATTTAAATCAATTTTTTGAAGTAACACTCTCACCTTTTTCATAAAAATAAGATATATTTTTTTTCAGGAATCCACTCTCCAGAAACCTAAAACTAATCTTAAAAAACTTCTTTCAGGCATCCAATCTTCCTAATCCTAAACGAAAATTTTAATTAACTTGTTGAAATAGTTCAATCACATTTATCCTCAAACTACTTTTAAATCAATTTTTTCAAGTAACACTCTCACCTTTTTCATAGAACAAACATATTTTTTTTTCAGGAATCCACTCTCCAGAAACCTGAAACAAATCTTGAAAAAACTTGTTTAAGGCATCCATTCTCCCTAATCCTAAAAGAAAATGTTAATTAACTTCTTGAAATACTAAAATAAATCTTATCCTCAAACTACATTTAAATCAATTTTTTGAAGTAACACTCTCACCTTTTTCATAAAACTAAGATATATTTTTTTTCAGGAATCCACTCTCCAGAAACCTAAAACTAATCTTAAAAAACTTCTTTCAGGCATCCAATCTTCCTAATCCTAAACGAAAATTTTAATTAACTTGTTGAAATAATTCAATCACATTTATCCTCAAACTACTTTTAAATCAATTTTTTCAAGTAACACTCTCACCTTTTTCATAGAACAAACATATTTTTTTTTCAGGAATCCACTCTCCAGAAACCTGAAACAAATCTTGAAAAAACTTGTTTAAGGCATCCATTCTCCCTAATCCTAATAGAAAATTTTAATTAACTTCTTGAAACACTAAAATAAATCTTATCTTCAAACTACATTTAAATCAATTTTTTGAAGTAACACTCTCACCTTTTTCATAAAACTAACATATATTTTTTTTCAGGAATCCGCTCTCCAGAAACCTGAAACAAATCTTGAAAAAACTTGTTTAAGGCATCCATTCTCCCTAATCCTAAAAGAAAATTTGAATTAACTTCTTGAAATACTAAAATAAATCTTATCCTCAAACTACATTTAAATCAATTTTTTGAAGTAACACTCTCACCTTTTTCATAAAACTAAGATATATTTTTTTCCAGGAATCCACTCTCCAGAAACCTAAAACTAATCTGAAAAAACTTCTTTCAGGCATCCAATCTTCCTAATCCTAAACGAAAATTTTAATTAACTTGTTGAAATAATTCAATCACATTTATCCTCAAACTACTTTTAAATCAATTTTTTCAAGTAACACTCTCACCTTTTTCATAGAACAAACATATTTTTTTTTCAGGAATCCACTCTCCAGAAATCTGAAACAAATCTTGAAAAAACTTGTTTCAGGCATCCATTCTCCCTAATCCTAAAAGAAAATTTTAATTAACTTCTTGAAATACTAAAAAAAATCTTATCCTCAAACTACATTTAAATCAATTTTTTGAAGTAACACTCTCACCTTTTTCATAAAAATAAGATATATTTTTTTTCAGGAATCCACTCTCCAGAAACCTAAAACTAATCTTAAAAAACTTCTTTCAGGCATCCAATCTTCCTAATCCTAAACGAAAATTTTAATTAACTTGTTGAAATAATTCAATCACATTTATCCTCAAACTACTTTTAAATCAATTTTTTCAAGTAACACTCTCACCTTTTTCATAGAAGAAACATATTTTTTTTTCAGGAATCCACTCTCCAGAAACCTGAAACAAATCTTGAAAAAACTTGTTTAAGGCATCCATTCTCCCTAATCCTAATAGAAAATTTTAATTAACTTCTTGAAATACTAAAATAAATCTTATCCTCAAACTACATTTAAATCAATTTTTTGAAGTAACACTCTCACCTTTTTCATAAAACTAACATATATTTTTTTTCAGGAATCCGCTCTCCAGAAACCTGAAACAAATCTTGAAAAAACTTGTTTAAGGCATCCATTCTCCCTAATCCTAAAAGAAAATTTGAATTAACTTCTTGAAATACTAAAATAAATCTTATCCTCAAACTACATTTAAATCAATTTTTTGAAGTAACACTCTCACCTTTTTCATAAAACTAAGATATATTTTTTTTCAGGAATCCACTCTCCAGAAACCTAAAACTAATCTTAAAAAACTTCTTTCAGGCATCCAATCTTCCTAATCCTAAACGAAAATTTTAATTAACTTGTTGAAATAATTCAATCACATTTATCCTCAAACTACTTTTAAATCAATTTTTTCAAGTAACACTCTCACCTTTTTCATAGAACAAACATATTTTTTTTTCAGGAATCCACTCTCCAGAAACCTGAAACAAATCTTGAAAAAACATGTTTAAGGCATCCATTCTCCCTAATCCTAATAGAAAATTTTAATTAACTTCTTGAAATACTAAAATAAATCTTATCCTCAAACTACATTTAAATCAATTTTTTGAAGTAACACTCTCACCTTTTTCATAAAACTAACATATATTTTTTTCAGGAATCCGCTCTCCAGAAACCTGAAACAAATCTTGAAAAAACTTGTTTAAGGCATCCATTCTCCCTAATCCTAAAAGAAAATTTGAATTAACTTCTTGAAATACTAAAATAAATCTTATCCTCAAACTACATTTAAATCAATTTTTTGAAGTAACACTCTCACCTTTTTCATAAAACTAAGATATATTTTTTTCCAGGAATCCACTCTCCAGAAACCTAAAACTAATCTTAAAGAACTTCTTTCAGGCATCCAATCTTCCTAATCCTAAACGAAAATTTTAATTAACTTGTTGAAATAATTCAATCACATTTATCCTCAAACTACATTTAAATCAATTTGTTGAAGTAACACTCTCACCTTTTTCATAGAACAAACATATTTTTTTTTCAGAAATCCACTCTCCAGAAACCTGAAACAAATCTTGAAAAAACTTGTTTAAGGCATCCATTCTCCCTAATCCTAAAAGAAAATTTTAATTAACTTCTTAAAATACTAAAATAAATCTTATCCTCAAACTACATTTAAATCAATTTTTTGAAGTAACACTCTCACCTTTTTCATAAAACTAAGATATATTTTTTTTCAGGAATCCACTCTCCAGAAACCTAAAACTAATCTTAAAAAACTTCTTTCAGGCATCCAATCTTCCTAATCCTAAACGAAAATTTTAATTAACTTGTTGAAATAATTCAATCACATTTATCCTCAAACTACTTTTAAATCAATTTTTTCAAGTAACACTCTCACCTTTTTCATAGAACAAACATATTTTTTTTTCAGGAATCCACTCTCCAGAAACCTGAAACAAATCTTGAAAAAACTTGTTTAAGGCATCCATTCTCCCTAATCCTAAAAGAAAATGTTAATTAACTTCTTGAAATACTAAAATAAATCTTATCCTCAAACTACATTTAAATCAATTTTTTGAAGTAACACTCTCACCTTTTTCATAAAACTAAGATATATTTTTTTTCAGGAATCCACTCTCCAGAAACCTAAAACTAATGCTAAAAAACTTCTTTCAGGCATCCAATCTTCCTAATCCTAAACGAAAATTTTAATTAACTTGTTGAAATAATTCAATCACATTTATCCTCAAACTACTTTTAAATCAATTTTTTCAAGTAACACTCTCACCTTTTTCATAGAACAAACATATTTTTTTTTCAGGAATCCACTCTCCAGAAACCTGAAACAAATCTTGAAAAAACTTGTTTAAGGCATCCATTCTCCCTAATCCTAATAGAAAATTTTAATTAACTTCTTGAAACACTAAAATAAATCTTATCTTCAAACTACATTTAAATCAATTTTTTGAAGTAACACTCTCACCTTTTTCATAAAACTAACATATATTTTTTTTCAGGAATCCGCTCTCCAGAAACCTGAAACAAATCTTGAAAAAACTTGTTTAAGGCATCCATTCTCCCTAATCCTAAAAGAAAATTTGAATTAACTTCTTGAAATACTAAAATAAATCTTATCCTCAAACTACATTTAAATCAATTTTTTGAAGTAACACTCTCACCTTTTTCATAAAACTAAGATATATTTTTTTCCAGGAATCCACTCTCCAGAAACCTAAAACTAATCTTAAAAAACTTCTTTCAGGCATCCAATCTTCCTAATCCTAAACGAAAATTTTAATTAACTTGTTGAAATAATTCAATCACATTTATCCTCAAACTACTTTTAAATCAATTTTTTCAAGTAACACTCTCACCTTTTTCATAGAACAAACATATTTTTTTTTCAGGAATCCACTCTCCAGAAATCTGAAACAAATCTTGAAAAAACTTGTTTCAGGCATCCATTCTCCCTAATCCTAAAAGAAAATTTTAATTAACTTCTTGAAATACTAAAAAAAATCTTATCCTCAAACTACATTTAAATCAATTTTTTGAAGTAACACTCTCACCTTTTTCATAAAAATAAGATATATATTTTTTCAGGAATCCACTCTCCAGAAACCTAAAACTAATCTTAAAAAACTTCTTTCAGGCATCCAATCTTCCTAATCCTAAACGAAAATTTTAATTAACTTGTTGAAATAATTCAATCACATTTATCCTCAAACTACTTTTAAATCAATTTTTTCAAGTAACACTCTCACCTTTTTCATAGAACAAACATATTTTTTTTTCAGGAATCCACTCTCCAGAAACCTGAAACAAATCTTGAAAAAACTTGTTTAAGGCATCCATTCTCCCTAATCCTAATAGAAAATTTTAATTAACTTCTTGAAATAGTAAAATAAATCTTATCCTCAAACTACATTTAAATCAATTTTTTGAAGTAACACTCTCACCTTTTTCATAAAACTAACATATATTTTTTTTCAGGAATCCGCTCTCCAGAAACCTGAAACAAATCTTGAAAAAACTTGTTTAAGGCATCCATTCTCCCTAATCCTAAAAGAAAATTTGAATTAACTTCTTGAAATACTAAAATAAATCTTATCCTCAAACTACATTTAAATCAATTTTTTGAAGTAACACTCTCACCTTTTTCATAAAACTAAGATATATTTTTTTTCAGGAATCCACTCTCCAGAAACCTAAAACTAATCTTAAAAAACTTCTTTCAGGCATCCAATCTTCCTAATCCTAAACGAAAATTTTAATTAACTTGTTGAAATAATTCAATCACATTTATCCTCAAACTACTTTTAAATCAATTTTTTCAAGTAACACTCTCACCTTTTTCATAGAACAAACATATATTTTTTTCAGGAATCCACTCTCCAGAAACCTGAAACAAATCTTGAAAAAACCTGTTTAAGGCATCCATTCTCCCTAATCCTAATAGAAAATTTTAATTAACTTCTTGAAATACTAAAATAAATCTTATCCTCAAACTACATTTAAATCAATTTTTTGAAGTAACACTCTCACCTTTTTCATAAAACTAACATATATTTTTTTCAGGAATCCGCTCTCCAGAAACCTGAAACAAATCTTGAAAAAACTTGTTTAAGGCATCCATTCTCCCTAATCCTAAAAGAAAATTTGAATTAACTTCTTGAAATACTAAAATAAATCTTATCCTCAAACTACATTTAAATCAATTTTTTGAAGTAACACTCTCACCTTTTTCATAAAACTAAGATATATTTTTTTCCAGGAATCCACTCTCCAGAAACCTAAAACTAATCTTAAAGAACTTCTTTCAGGCATCCAATCTTCCTAATCCTAAACGAAAATTTTAATTAACTTGTTGAAATAATTCAATCACATTTATCCTCAAACTACATTTAAATCAATTTGTTGAAGTAACACTCTCACCTTTTTCATAGAACAAACATATTTTTTTTTCAGAAATCCACTCTCCAGAAACCTGAAACAAATCTTGAAAAAACTTGTTTAAGGCATCCATTCTCCCTAATCCTAAAAGAAAATTTTAATTAACTTCTTAAAATACTAAAATAAATCTTATCCTCAAACTACATTTAAATCAATTTTTTGAAGTAACACTCTCACCTTTTTCATAAAACTAAGATATATTTTTTTTCAGGAATCCACTCTCCAGAAACCTAAAACTAATCTTAAAAAACTTCTTTCAAGCATCCAATCTTCCTAATCCTAAACTAAAATTTTAATTAACTTGTTGAAATAATTCAATCACATTTATCCTCAAACTACTTTTAAATCAATTTTTTCAAGTAACACTCTCACCTTTTTCATAGAACAAACATATTTTTTTTTCAGGAATCCACTCTCCAGAAACCTGAAACAAATCTTGAAAAAACTTGTTTAAGGCATCCATTCTCCCTAATCCTAATAGAAAATTTTAATTAACTTCTTGAAATACTAAAATAAATCTTATCCTCAAACTACATTTAAATCAATTTTTTGAAGTAACACTCTCACCTTTTTCATAAAACTAACATATATTTTTTTTCAGGAATCCGCTCTCCAGAAACCTGAAACAAATCTTGAAAAAACTTGTTTAAGGCATCCATTCTCCCTAATCCTAAAAGAAAATTTGAATTAACTTCTTGAAATACTAAAATAAATCTTATCCTCAAACTACATTTAAATCAATTTTTTGAAGTAACACTCTCACCTTTTTCATAAAACTAAGATATATTTTTTTTCAGGAATCCACTCTCCAGAAACCTAAAACTAATCTTAAAAAACTTCTTTCAGGCATCCAATCTTCCTAATCCTAAACGAAAATTTTAATTAACTTGTTGAAATAATTCAATCACATTTATCCTCAAACTACTTTTAAATCAATTTTTTCAAGTAACACTCTCACCTTTTTCATAGAACAAACATATTTTTTTTTCAGGAATCCACTCTCCAGAAACCTGAAACAAATCTTGAAAAAACCTGTTTAAGGCATCCATTCTCCCTAATCCTAAAAGAAAATTTTAATTAACTTCTTGAAATACTAAAATAAATCTTATCCTCAAACTACATTTAAATCAATTTTTTGAAGTAACACTCTCACCTTTTTCATAAAACTAACATATATTTTTTTTCAGGAATCCGCTCTCCAGAAACCTGAAACAAATCTTGAAAAAACTTGTTTAAGGCATCCATTCTCCCTAATCCTAAAAGAAAATTTGAATTAACTTCTTGAAATACTAAAATAAATCTTATCCTCAAACTACATTTAAATCAATTTTTTGAAGTAACACTCTCACCTTTTTCATAAAACTAAGATATATTTTTTTTCAGGAATCCACTCTCCAGAAACCTAAAACTAATCTTAAAAAACTTCTTTCAGGCATCCAATCTTCCTAATCCTAAACGAAAATTTTAATTAACTTGTTGAAATAATTCAATCACATTTATCCTCAAACTACTTTTAAATCAATTTTTTCAAGTAACACTCTCACCTTTTTCATAGAACAAACATATTTTTTTTTCAGGAATCCACTCTCCAGAAACCTGAAACAAATCTTGAAAAAACCTGTTTAAGGCATCCATTCTCCCTAATCCTAATAGAAAATTTTAATTAACTTCTTGAAATACTAAAATAAATCTTATCCTCAAACTACATTTAAATCAATTTTTTGAAGTAACACTCTCACCTTTTTCATAAAACTAACATATATTTTTTTCAGGAATCCGCTCTCCAGAAACCTGAAACAAATCTTGAAAAAACTTGTTTAAGGCATCCATTCTCCCTAATCCTAAAAGAAAATTTGAATTAACTTCTTGAAATACTAAAATAAATCTTATCCTCAAACTACATTTAAATCAATTTTTTGAAGTAACACTCTCACCTTTTTCATAAAACTAAGATATATTTTTTTCCAGGAATCCACTCTCCAGAAACCTAAAACTAATCTTAAAGAACTTCTTTCAGGCATCCAATCTTCCTAATCCTAAACGAAAATTTTAATTAACTTGTTGAAATAATTCAATCACATTTATCCTCAAACTACATTTAAATCAATTTGTTGAAGTAACACTCTCACCTTTTTCATAGAACAAACATATTTTTTTTTCAGAAATCCACTCTCCAGAAACCTGAAACAAATCTTGAAAAAACTTGTTTAAGGCATCCATTCTCCCTAATCCTAAAAGAAAATTTTAATTAACTTCTTAAAATACTAAAATAAATCTTATCCTCAAACTACATTTAAATCAATTTTTTGAAGTAACACTCTCACCTTTTTCATAAAACTAAGATATATTTTTTTTCAGGAATCCACTCTCCAGAAACCTAAAACTAATCTTAAAAAACTTCTTTCAGGCATCCAATCTTCCTAATCCTAAACTAAAATTTTAATTAACTTGTTGAAATAATTCAATCACATTTATCCTCAAACTACTTTTAAATCAATTTTTTCAAGTAACACTCTCACCTTTTTCATAGAACAAACATATTTTTTTTTCAGGAATCCACTCTCCAGAAACCTGAAACAAATCTTGAAAAAACTTGTTTAAGGCATCCATTCTCCCTAATCCTAATAGAAAATTTTAATTAACTTCTTGAAATACTAAAATAAATCTTATCCTCAAACTACATTTAAATCAATTTTTTGAAGTAACACTCTCACCTTTTTCATAAAACTAACATATATTTTTTTTCAGGAATCCGCTCTCCAGAAACCTGAAACAAATCTTGAAAAAACTTGTTTAAGGCATCCATTCTCCCTAATCCTAAAAGAAAATTTGAATTAACTTCTTGAAATACTAAAATAAATCTTATCCTCAAACTACATTTAAATCAATTTTTTGAAGTAACACTCTCACCTTTTTCATAAAACTAAGATATATTTTTTTTCAGGAATCCACTCTCCAGAAACCTAAAACTAATCTTAAAAAACTTCTTTCAGGCATCCAATCTTCCTAATCCTAAACGAAAATTTTAATTAACTTGTTGAAATAATTCAATCACATTTATCCTCAAACTACTTTTAAATCAATTTTTTCAAGTAACACTCTCACCTTTTTCATAGAACAAACATATTTTTTTTTCAGGAATCCACTCTCCAGAAACCTGAAACAAATCTTGAAAAAACCTGTTTAAGGCATCCATTCTCCCTAATCCTAAAAGAAAATTTTAATTAACTTCTTGAAATACTAAAATAAATCTTATCCTCAAACTACATTTAAATCAATTTTTTGAAGTAACACTCTCACCTTTTTCATAAAACTAACATATATTTTTTTTCAGGAATCCGCTCTCCAGAAACCTGAAACAAATCTTGAAAAAACTTGTTTAAGGCATCCATTCTCCCTAATCCTAAAAGAAAATTTTAATTAACTTCTTGAAATACTAAAATAAATCTTATCCTCAAACTACATTTAAATCAATTTTTTGAAGTAACACTCTCACCTTTTTCATAAAACTAAGATATATTTTTTTCCAGGAATCCACTCTCCAGAAACCTAAAACTAATCTTAAAAAACTTCTTTCAGGCATCCAATCTTCCTAATCCTAAACGAAAATTTTAATTAACTTGTTGAAATAATTCAATCACATTTATCCTCAAACTACTTTTAAATCAATTTTTTCAAGTAACACTCTCACCTTTTTCATAGAACAAACATATTTTTTTTTCAGGAATCCACTCTCCAGAAATCTGAAACAAATCTTGAAAAAACTTGTTTCAGGCATCCATTCTCCCTAATCCTAAAAGAAAATTTTAATTAACTTCTTGAAATACTAAAAAAAATCTTATCCTCAAACTACATTTAAATCAATTTTTTGAAGTAACACTCTCACCTTTTTCATAAAAATAAGATATATTTTTTTTCAGGAGTCCACTCTCCAGAAACCTAAAACTAATCTTAAAAAATTTCTTTCAGGCATCCAATCTTCCTAATCCTAAACGAAAATTTTAATTAACTTGTTGAAATAATTCAATCACATTTATCCTCAAACTACTTTTAAATCAATTTTTTCAAGTAACACTCTCACCTTTTTCATAGAACAAACATATTTTTTTTTCAGGAATCCACTCTCCAGAAACCTGAAACAAATCTTGAAAAAACTTGTTTAAGGCATCCATTCTCCCTAATCCTAATAGAAAATGTTAATTAACTTCTTGAAATACTAAAATAAATCTTATCCTCAAACTACATTTAAATCAATTTTTTGAAGTAACACTCTCACCTTTTTCATAAAACTAACATATAGTTTTTTTTCAGGAATCCGCTCTCCAGAAACCTGAAACAAATCTTGAAAAAACTTGTCTAAGGCATCCATTCTCCCTAATCCTAAAAGAAAATTTGAATTAACTTCTTGAAATACTAAAATAAATCTTATCCTCAAACTACATTTAAATCAATTTTTTGAAGTAACACTCTCACCTTTTTCATAAAACTAAGATATATTTTTTTTCAGGAATCCACTCTCCAGAAACCTAAAACTAATCTTAAAAAACTTCTTTCAGGCATCCAATCTTCCTAATCCTAAACGAAAATGTTAATTAACTTGTTGAAATAATTCAATCACATTTATCCTCAAACTACTTTTAAATCAATTTTTTCAAGTAACACTCTCACCTTTTTCATAGAACAAAAATTTTTTTTTTTAGGAATCCACTCTCCAGAAACCTGAAACAAATCTTGAAAAAACCTGTTTAAGGCATCCATTCTCCCTAATCCTAATAGAAAATTTTAATTAACTTCTTGAAATACTAAAATAAATCTCATCCTCAAACTACATTTAAATCAATTTTTTGAAGTAACACTCTCACCTTTTTCATAAAACTAACATATATTTTTTTCAGGAATCCGCTCTCCAGAAACCTGAAACAAATCTTGAAAAAACTTGTTTAAGGCATCCATTCTCCCTAATCCTAAAAGAAAATTTGAATTAACTTCTTGAAATACTAAAATAAATCTTATCCTCAAACTACATTTAAATCAATTTTTTGAAGTAACACTCTCACCTTTTTCATAAAACTAAGATATATTTTTTTCCAGGAATCCACTCTCCAGAAACCTAAAACTAATCTTAAAAAACTTCTTTCAGGCATCCAATCTTCCTAATCCTAAACAAAAATTTTAATTAACTTGTTGAAATAATTCAATCACATTTATCCTCAAACTACATTTAAATCAATTTGTTGAAGTAACACTCTCACCTTTTTCATAGAACAAACATATTTTTTTTTCAGGAATCCACTCTCCAGAAACCTGAAACAAATCTTGAAAAAACTTGTTTAAGGCATCCATTCTCCCTAATCCTAAAAGAAAATTTTAATTAACTTCTTGAAATACTAAAATAAATCTTATCCTCAAACTACATTTAAATCAATTTTTTGAAGTAACACTCTCACCTTTTTCATAAAACTAACATATATTTTTTTTCAGGAATCCGCTCTCCAGAAACCTGAAACAAATCTTGAAAAAACTTGTTTAAGGCATCCATTCTCCCTAATCCTAAAAGAAAATTTTAATTAACTTCTTGAAATACTAAAAATAAATCTTATCCTCAAACTACTTTTAAATCAATTTTTTGAAGTAACACTCTCACCTTTTTCATAAAACTAACATATAGTTTTTTTTCAGGAATCCGCTCTCCAGAAACCTGAAACAAATCTTGAAAAAACTTGTTTAAGGCATCCATTCTCCCTAATCCTAAAAGAAAATTTTAATTAACTTCTTGAAATACTAAAATAAATCTTATCCTCAAACTACATTTAAATCAATTTTTTGAAGTAACACTCTCACCTTTTTCATAAAACTAACATATATTTTTTTTCAGGAATCCACTCTCCAGAAACCTAAAACTAATCTTAAAAAACTTCTTTCAGGCATCCAATCTTCCTAATCCTAAACGAAAATTTTAATTAACTTGTTGAAATTATTCAATCACATTTATCCTCAAACTACTTTTAAATCAATTTTTTCAAGTAACACTCTCACCTTTTTCATAGAACAAACATATTTGTTTTTCAGGAATCCACTCTCCAGAAACCTGAAACAAATCTTGAAAAAACTTGTTTAAGGCATCCATTCTCCCTAATCCTAAAAGAAAATGTTAATTAACTGCTTGAAATACTAAAAAAAATCTTATCCTCAAACTACATTTAAATCAATTTTTTGAAGTAACACTCTCACCTTTTTCATAAAACTAACATATATTTTTTTTCAGGAATCCACTCTCCACAAACCTAAAACAAATCTTGAAAAAACTTGTTTAAGGCATCCATTCTCCCTAATCCTAAAAGAAAATTTGAATTAACTTCTTGAAATACTAAAATAAATCTTATCCTCAAACTACATTTAAATCAATTTTTTGAAGTAACACTCTCACCTTTTTCATAAAACTAAGATATATTTTTTTTCAGGAATCCACTCTCCAGAAACCTAAAACTAATCTTAAAAAACTTCTTTCAGGCATCCAATCTTCCTAATCCTAAACGAAAATTTTAATTAACTTGTTGAAATAATTCAATCACATTTATCCTCAAACTACTTTTAAATCAATTTTTTCAAGTAACACTCTCACCTTTTTCATAGAACAAACATATTTTTTTTTCAGGAATCCACTCTCCAGAAACCTGAAACAAATCTTGAAAAAACCTGTTTAAGGCATCCATTCTCCCTAATCCTAAAAGAAAATTTTAATTAACTTCTTGAAATACTAAAATAAATCTTATCCTCAAACTACATTTAAATCAATTTTTTGAAGTAACACTCTCACCTTTTTCATAAAACTAAGATATATTTTTTTGCAGGAATCCACTCTCCAGAAACCTGAAACAAATCTTGAAAAAACTTGTTTAAGGCATCCATTCTCCCTAATCCTAAAAGAAAATTTGAATTAACTTCTTGAAATACTAAAATAAATCTTATCCTCAAACTACATTTAAATCAATTTTTTGAAGTAACACTCTCACCTTTTTCATAAAACTAAGATATATTTTTTTTCAGGAATCCACTCTCCAGAAACCTAAAACAAATCTTAAAAAACTTCTTTCAGGCATCCAATCTTCCTAATCCTAAACGAAAATTTTAATTAACTTGTTGAAATAATTCAATCACATTTATCCTCAAACTACTTTTAAATCAATTTTTTCAAGTAACACTCTCACCTTTTTCATAGAACAAACATATTTTTTTTTCAGGAATCCACTCTCCAGAAACCTGAAACAAATCTTGAAAAAACTTGTTTAAGGCATCCATTCTCCCTAATCCTAATAGAAAATTTTAATTAACTTCTTGAAACACTAAAATAAATCTTATCTTCAAACTACATTTAAATCAATTTTTTGAAGTAACACTCTCACCTTTTTCATAAAACTAACATATATTTTTTTTCAGGAATCCGCTCTCCAGAAACCTGAAACAAATCTTGAAAAAACTTGTTTAAGGCATCCATTCTCCCTAATCCTAAAAGAAAATTTTAATTAACTTCTTGAAATACTAAAATAAATCTTATCCTCAAACTACATTTAAATCAATTTTTTGAAGTAACACTCTCACCTTTTTCATAAAACTAAGATATATTTTTTTCCAGGAATCCACTCTCCAGAAACCTAAAACTAATCTTAAAAAACTTCTTTCAGGCATCCAATCTTCCTAATCCTAAACAAAAATTTTAATTAACTTGTTGAAATAATTCAATCACATTTATCCTCAAACTACTTTTAAATCAATTTTTTCAAGTAACACTCTCACCTTTTTCATAGAACAAACATATTTTTTTTTCAGGAATCCACTCTCCAGAAATCTGAAACAAATCTTGAAAAAACTTGTTTCAGGCATCCATTCTCCCTAATCCTGAAAGAAAATTTTAATTAACTTCTTGAAATACTAAAAAAAATCTTATCCTCAAAGTACATTTAAATCAATTTTTTGAAGTAACACTCTCACCTTTTTCATAAAAATAAGATATATTTTTTTTCAGGAGTCCACTCTCCAGAAACCTAAAACTAATCTTAAAAAATTTCTTTCAGGCATCCATTCTCCCTAATCCTAAAAGAAAATTTTAATTAACTTCTTGAAATACTAAAATAAATCTTATCCTCAAACTACATTTAAATCAATTTTTTGAAGTAACACTCTCACCTTTTTCATAAAACTAAGATATATTTTTTTGCAGGAATCCACTCTCCAGAAACCTGAAACAAATCTTGAAAAAACTTGTTTAAGGCATCCATTCTCCCTAATCCTAAAAGAAAATTTGAATTAACTTCTTGAAATACTAAAATAAATCTTATCCTCAAACTACATTTAAATTAATTTTTTGAAGTAACACTCTCACCTTTTTCATAAAACTAAGATATATTTTTTTTCAGGAATCCACTCTCCAGAAACCTAAAACTAATCTTAAAAAACTTCTTTCAGGCATCCAATCTTCCTAATCCTAAACGAAAATTTTAATTAACTTGTTGAAATAATTCAATCACATTTATCCTCAAACTACTTTTAAATCAATTTTTTCAAGTAACACTCTCACCTTTTTCATAGAACAAACATTTTTTTTTTTCAGGAATCCACTCTCCAGAAACCTGAAACAAATCTTGAAAAAACTTGTTTAAGGCATCCATTCTCCCTAATCCTAATAGAAAATTTTAATTAACTTCTTGAAACACTAAAATAAATCTTATCCTCAAACTACATTTAAATCAATTTTTTGAAGTAACACTCTCACCTTTTTCATAGAACAAACATATTTTTTTTTCAGGAATCCACTCTCCAGAAATCTGAAACAAATCTTGAAAAAACTTGTTTCAGGCATCCATTCTCCCTAATCCTAAAAGAAAATTTTAATTAACTTCTTGAAATACTAAAAAAAATCTTATCCTCAAACTACATTTAAATCAATTTTTTGAAGTAACACTCTCACCTTTTTCATAAAAATAAGATATATTTTTTTCAGGAGTCCACTCTCCAGAAACCTAAAACTAATCTTAAAAAATTTCTTTCAGGCATCCAATCTTCCTAATCCTAAACGAAAATTTTAATTAACTTGTTGAAATAATTCAATCACATTTATCCTCAAACTACTTTTAAATCAATTTTTTCAAGTAACACTCTCACCTTTTTCATAGAACAAACATATTTTTTTTTCAGGAATCCACTCTCCAGAAACCTGAAACAAATCTTGAAAAAACTTGTTTAAGGCATCCATTCTCCCTAATCCTAATAGAAAATTTTAATTAACTTCTTGAAATACTAAAATAAATCTTATCCTCAAACTACATTTAAATCAATTTTTTGAAGTAACACTCTCACCTTTTTCATAAAACTAACATATATTTTTTTTCAGGAATCCGCTCTCCAGAAACCTGAAACAAATCTTGAAAAAACTTGTCTAAGGCATCCATTCTCCCTAATCCTAAAAGAAAATTTGAATTAACTTCTTGAAATACTAAAATAAATCTTATCCTCAAACTACATTTAAATCAATTTTTTGAAGTAACACTCTCACCTTTTTCATAAAACTAAGATATATTTTTTTTCAGGAATCCACTCTCCAGAAACCTAAAACTAATCTTAAAAAACTTCTTTCAGGCATCCAATCTTCCTAATCCTAAACGAAAATTTTAATTAACTTGTTGAAATAATTCAATCACATTTATCCTCAAACTACTTTTAAATCAATTTTTTCAAGTAACACTCTCACCTTTTTCATAGAACAATCATTTTTTTTTTCAGGAATCCACTCTCCAGAAACCTGAAACAAATCTTGAAAAAACCTGTTTAAGGCATCCATTCTCCCTAATCCTAATAGAAAATTTTAATTAACTTCTTGAAATACTAAAATAAATCTCATCCTCAAACTACATTTAAATCAATTTTTTGAAGTAACACTCTCACCTTTTTCATAAAACTAACATATATTTTTTTCAGGAATCCGTTCTCCAGAAACCTGAAACAAATCTTGAAAAAACTTGTTTAAGGCATCCATTCTCCCTAATCCTAAAAGAAAATTTGAATTAACTTCTTGAAATACTAAAATAAATCTTATCCTCAAACTACATTTAAATCAATTTTTTGAAGTAACACTCTCACCTTTTTCATAAAACTAAGATATATTTTTTCCAGGAATCCACTCTCCAGAAACCTAAAACTAATCTTAAAAAACTTCTTTCAGGCATAAAATCTTCCTAATCCTAAACAAAAATTTTAATTAACTTGTTGAAATAATTCAATCACATTTATCCTCAAACTACATTTAAATCAATTTGTTGAAGTAACACTCTCACCTTTTTCATAGAACAAACATATTTTTTTTTCAGGAATCCACTCTCCAGAAACCTGAAACAAATCTTGAAAAAACTTGTTTAAGGCATCCATTCTCCCTAATCCTAAAAGAAAATTTTAATTAACTTCTTGAAATACTAAAATAAATCTTATCCTCAAACTACATTTAAATCAATTTTTTGAAGTAACACTCTCACCTTTTTCATAAAACTAACATATAGTTTTTTTCCAGGAATCCGCTCTCCTGAAACCTGAAACAAATCTTGAAAAAACTTGTTTAAGGCATCCATTCTCCCTAATCCTAAAAGAAAATTTTAATTAACTTCTTGAAATACTAAAATAAATCTTATCCTCAAACTACATTTAAATAAATTTTTTGAAGTAACACTCTCACCTTTTTCATAAAACTAACATATATTTTTTTTCAGGAATCCACTCTCCAGAAACCTAAAACTAATCTTAAAAAACTTCTTTCAGGCATCCAATCTTCCTAATCCTAAACGAAAATTTTAATTAACTTGTTGAAATTATTCAATCACATTTATCCTCAAACTACTTTTAAATCAATTTTTTCAAGTAACACTCTCACCTTTTTCATAGAACAAACATATTTTTTTTTCAGGAATCCACTCTTCAGAAACCTGAAACAAATCTTGAAAAAACTTGTTTAAGGCATCCATTCTCCCTAATCCTAAAAGAAAATGTTAATTAACTGCTTGAAATACTAAAAAAAATCTTATCCTCAAACTACATTTAAATCAATTTTTTGAAGTAACACTCTCACCTTTTTCATAAAACTAAGATATATTTTTTTTCAGGAATCCACTCTCCACAAACCTAAAACTAATCTTAAAAAACTTATTTCAAGCATTCCAATCTTCCTAATACTAAACGAAAATTTTAATTAACTTGTTGAAATATTTCAATCACATTTATCCTCAAACTACGTTTAAATCAATTTTTTGAAGTAACACTCTCACCTTTTTCATAGAACAAACATATTTTTTTTTCAGGAATCCACTCTCCAGAAACCTGAAACAAATCTTGAAAAAACTTGTTTAAGGCATCCATTCTCCCTAATCCTAAAAGAAAATTTTAATTAACTTCTTGAAATACTAAAATAAATCTTATCCTCAAACTACATTTAAATCAATTTTTTGAAGTAACACTCTCACCTTTTTCATAAAACTAACATATATTTTTTTTCAGGAATCCGCTCTCCAGAAACCTGAAACAAATCTTGAAAAAACTTGTTTAAGGCATCCATTCTCCCTAATCCTAAAAGAAAATTTTAATTAACTTCTTGAAATACTAAAAATAAATCTTATCCTCAAACTACTTTTAAATCAATTTTTTGAAGTAACACTCTCACCTTTTTCATAAAACTAACATATAGTTTTTTTTCAGGAATCCGCTCTCCAGAAACCTGAAACAAATCTTGAAAAAACTTGTTTAAGGCATCCATTCTCCCTAATCCTAAAAGAAAATTTTAATTAACTTCTTGAAATACTAAAATAAATCTTATCCTCAAACTACATTTAAATCAATTTTTTGAAGTAACACTCTCACCTTTTTCATAAAACTAACATATATTTTTTTTCAGGAATCCACTCTCCAGAAACCTAAAACTAATCTTAAAAAACTTCTTTCAGGCATCCAATCTTCCTAATCCTAAACGAAAATTTTAATTAACTTGTTGAAATTATTCAATCACATTTATCCTCAAACTACTTTTAAATCAATTTTTTCAAGTAACACTCTCACCTTTTTCATAGAACAAACATATTTTTTTTTCAGGAATCCACTCTCCAGAAACCTGAAACAAATCTTGAAAAAACTTGTTTAAGGCATCCATTCTCCCTAATCCTAAAAGAAAATGTTAATTAACTGCTTGAAATACTAAAAAAAATCTTATCCTCAAACTACATTTAAATCAATTTTTTGAAGTAACACTCTCACCTTTTTCATAAAACTAACATATATTTTTTTTCAGGAATCCACTCTCCACAAACCTAAAACAAATCTTGAAAAAACTTGTTTAAGGCATCCATTCTCCCTAATCCTAAAAGAAAATTTGAATTAACTTCTTGAAATACTAAAATAAATCTTATCCTCAAACTACATTTAAATCAATTTTTTGAAGTAACACTCTCACCTTTTTCATAAAACTAAGATATATTTTTTTTCAGGAATCCACTCCCCAGAAACCTAAAACTAATCTTAAAAAACTTCTTTCAGGCATCCAATCTTCCTAATCCTAAACGAAAATTTTAATTAACTTGTTGAAATAATTCAATCACATTTATCCTCAAACTACTTTTAAATCAATTTTTTCAAGTAACACTCTCACCTTTTTCATAGAACAAACATATTTTTTTTTCAGGAATCCACTCTCCAGAAACCTGAAACAAATCTTGAAAAAACCTGTTTAAGGCATCCATTCTCCCTAATCCTAAAAGAAAATTTTAATTAACTTCTTGAAATACTAAAATAAATCTTATCCTCAAACTACATTTAAATCAATTTTTTGAAGTAACACTCTCACCTTTTTCATAAAACTAAGATATATTTTTTTGCAGGAATCCACTCTCCAGAAACCTGAAACAAATCTTGAAAAAACTTCTTTCAGGCATCCAATCTTCCTAATCCTAAACGAAAATTTTAATTAACTTGTTGAAATAATTCAATCACATTTATCCTCAAACTACTTTTAAATCAATTTTTTCAAGTAACACTCTCACCTTTTTCATAGAACAAACATATTTTTTTTTCAGGAATCCACTCTCCAGAAACCTGAAACAAATCTTGAAAAAACTTGTTTAAGGCATCCATTCTCCCTAATCCTAATAGAAAATTTTAATTAACTTCTTGAAACACTAAAATAAATCTTATCCTCAAACTACATTTAAATCAATTTTTTGAAGTAACACTCTCACCTTTTTCATAAAACTAACATATATTTTTTTTCAGGAATCCGCTCTCCAGAAACCTGAAACAAATCTTGAAAAAACTTGTTTAAGGCATCCATTCTCCCTAATCCTAAAAGAAAATTTTAATTAACTTCTTGAAATACTAAAATAAATCTTATCCTCAAACTACATTTAAATCAATTTTTTGAAGTAACACTCTCACCTTTTTCATAAAACTAAGATATATTTTTTTCCAGGAATCCACTCTCCAGAAACCTAAAACTAATCTTAAAAAACTTCTTTCAGGCATCCAATCTTCCTAATCCTAAACGAAAATTTTAATTAACTTGTTGAAATAATTCAATCACATTTATCCTCAAACTACTTTTAAATCAATTTTTTCAAGTAACACTCTCACCTTTTTCATAGAACAAACATATTTTTTTTTCAGGAATCCACTCTCCAGAAATCTGAAACAAATCTTGAAAAAACTTGTTTCAGGCATCCATTCTCCCTAATCCTAAAAGAAAATTTTAATTAACTTCTTGAAATACTAAAAAAAATCTTATCCTCAAAGTACATTTAAATCAATTTTTTGAAGTAACACTCTCACCTTTTTCATAAAAATAAGATATATTTTTTTTCAGGAGTCCACTCTCCAGAAACCTAAAACTAATCTTAAAAAATTTCTTTCAGGCATCCATTCTCCCTAATCCTAAAAGAAAATTTTAATTAACTTCTTGAAATACTAAAATAAATCTTATCCTCAAACTACATTTAAATCAATTTTTTGAAGTAACACTCTCACCTTTTTCATAAAACTAAGATATATTTTTTTGCAGGAATCCACTCTCCAGAAACCTGAAACAAATCTTGAAAAAACTTGTTTAAGGCATCCATTCTCCCTAATCCTAAAAGAAAATTTGAATTAACTTCTTGAAATACTAAAATAAATCTTATCCTCAAACTACATTTAAATCAATTTTTTGAAGTAACACTCTCACCTTTTTCATAAAACTAAGATATATTTTTTTTCAGGAATCCACTCTCCAGAAACCTAAAACTAATCTTAAAAAACTTCTTTCAGGCATCCAATCTTCCTAATCCTAAACGAAAATTTTAATTAACTTGTTGAAATAATTCAATCACATTTATCCTCAAACTACTTTTAAATCAATTTTTTCAAGTAACACTCTCACCTTTTTCATAGAACAAACATATTTTTTTTTCAGGAATCCACTCTCCAGAAACCTGAAACAAATCTTGAAAAAACTTGTTTAAGGCATCCATTCTCCCTAATCCTAATAGAAAATTTTAATTAACTTCTTGAAACACTAAAATAAATCTTATCCTCAAACTACATTTAAATCAATTTTTTGAAGTAACACTCTCACCTTTTTCATAAAACTAACATATATTTTTTTTCAGGAATCCGCTCTCCAGAAACCTGAAACAAATCTTGAAAAAACTTGTTTAAGGCATCCATTCTCCCTAATCCTAAAAGAAAATTTTAATTAACTTCTTGAAATACTAAAATAAATCTTATCCTCAAACTACATTTAAATCAATTTTTTGAAGTAACACTCTCACCTTTTTCATAAAACTAAGATATATTTTTTTCCAGGAATCCACTCTCCAGAAACCTAAAACTAATCTTAAAAAACTTCTTTCAGGCATCCAATCTTCCTAATCCTAAACGAAAATTTTAATTAACTTGTTGAAATAATTCAATCACATTTATCCTCAAACTACTTTTAAATCAATTTTTTCAAGTAACACTCTCACCTTTTTCATAGAACAAACATATTTTTTTTTCAGGAATCCACTCTCCAGAAATCTGAAACAAATCTTGAAAAAACTTGTTTCAGGCATCCATTCTCCCTAATCCTAAAAGAAAATTTTAATTAACTTCTTGAAATACTAAAAAAAATCTTATCCTCAAACTACATTTAAATCAATTTTTTGAAGTAACACTCTCACCTTTTTCATAAAAATAAGATATATTTTTTTTCAGGAGTCCACTCTCCAGAAACCTAAAACTAATCTTAAAAAATTTCTTTCAGGCATCCAATCTTCCTAATCCTAAACGAAAATTTTAATTAACTTGTTGAAATAATTCAATCACATTTATCCTCAAACTACTTTTAAATCAATTTTTTCAAGTAACACTCTCACCTTTTTCATAGAACAAACATATTTTTTTTTCAGGAATCCACTCTCCAGAAACCTGAAACAAATCTTGAAAAAACTTGTTTAAGGCATCCATTCTCCCTAATCCTAATAGAAAATTTTAATTAACTTCTTGAAATACTAAAATAAATCTTATCCTCAAACTACATTTAAATCAATTTTTTGAAGTAACACTCTCACCTTTTTCATAAAACTAACATATATTTTTTTTCAGGAATCCGCTCTCCAGAAACCTGAAACAAATCTTGAAAAAACTTGTCTAAGGCATCCATTCTCCCTAATCCTAAAAGAAAATTTGAATTAACTTCTTGAAATACTAAAATAAATCTTATCCTCAAACTACATTTAAATCAATTTTTTGAAGTAACACTCTCACCTTTTTCATAAAACTAAGATATATTTTTTTTCAGGAATCCACTCTCCAGAAACCTAAAACTAATCTTAAAAAACTTCTTTCAGGCATCCAATCTTCCTAATCCTAAACGAAAATTTTAATTAACTTGTTGAAATAATTCAATCACATTTATCCTCAAACTACTTTTAAATCAATTTTTTCAAGTAACACTCTCACCTTTTTCATAGAACAAACATTTTTTTTTTCAGGAATCCACTCTCCAGAAACCTGAAACAAATCTTGAAAAAACCTGTTTAAGGCATCCATTCTCCCTAATCCTAATAGAAAATTTTAATTAACTTCTTGAAATACTAAAATAAATCTCATCCTCAAAGTACATTTAAATCAATTTTTTGAAGTAACACTCTCACCTTTTTCATAAAACTAAGATATATTTTTTTTCAGGAATCCACTCTCCAGAAACCTAAAACTAATCTTAAAAAACTTCTTTCAGGCATCCAATCTTCCTAATCCTAAACGAAAATTTTAATTAACTTGTTGAAATAATTCAATCACATTTATCCTCAAACTACTTTTAAATCAATTTTTTCAAGTAACACTCTCACCTTTTTCATAGAACAAACATATTTTTTTTTCAGGAATCCACTCTCCAGAAACCTGAAACAAATCTTGAAAAAACTTGTTTAAGGCATCCATTCTCCCTAATCCTAAAAGAAAATGTTAATTAACTGCTTGAAATACTAAAAAAAATCTTATCCTCAAACTACATTTAAATCAATTTTTTGAAGTAACACTCTCACCTTTTTCATAAAACTAACATATATTTTTTTTCAGGAATCCACTCTCCACAAACCTAAAACAAATCTTGAAAAAACTTGTTTAAGGCATCCATTCTCCCTAATCCTAAAAGAAAATTTGAATTAACTTCTTGAAATACTAAAATAAATCTTATCCTCAAACTACATTTAAATCAATTTTTTGAAGTAACACTCTCACCTTTTTCATAAAACTAAGATATATTTTTTTTCAGGAATCCACTCTCCAGAAACCTAAAACTAATCTTAAAAAACTTCTTTCAGGCATCCAATCTTCCTAATCCTAAACGAAAATTTTAATTAACTTGTTGAAATAATTCAATCACATTTATCCTCAAACTACTTTTAAATCAATTTTTTCAAGTAACACTCTCACCTTTTTCATAGAACAAACATATTTTTTTTTCAGGAATCCACTCTCCAGAAACCTGAAACAAATCTTGAAAAAACCTGTTTAAGGCATCCATTCTCCCTAATCCTAAAAGAAAATTTTAATTAACTTCTTGAAATACTAAAATAAATCTTATCCTCAAACTACATTTAAATCAATTTTTTGAAGTAACACTCTCACCTTTTTCATAAAACTAAGATATATTTTTTTGCAGGAATCCACTCTCCAGAAACCTGAAACAAATCTTGAAAAAACTTGTTTAAGGCATCCATTCTCCCTAATCCTAAAAGAAAATTTGAATTAACTTCTTGAAATACTAAAATAAATCTTATCCTCAAACTACATTTAAATCAATTTTTTGAAGTAACACTCTCACCTTTTTCATAAAACTAAGATATATTTTTTTTCAGGAATCCACTCTCCAGAAACCTAAAACTAATCTTAAAAAACTTCTTTCAGGCATCCAATCTTCCTAATCCTAAACGAAAATTTTAATTAACTTGTTGAAATAATTCAATCACATTTATCCTCAAACTACTTTTAAATCAATTTTTTCAAGTAACACTCTCACCTTTTTCATAGAACAAACATATTTTTTTTTCAGGAATCCACTCTCCAGAAACCTGAAACAAATCTTGAAAAAACTTGTTTAAGGCATCCATTCTCCCTAATCCTAATAGAAAATTTTAATTAACTTCTTGAAACACTAAAATAAATCTTATCCTCAAACTACATTTAAATCAATTTTTTGAAGTAACACTCTCACCTTTTTCATAAAACTAACATATATTTTTTTTCAGGAATCCGCTCTCCAGAAACCTGAAACAAATCTTGAAAAAACTTGTTTAAGGCATCCATTCTCCCTAATCCTAAAAGAAAATTTTAATTAACTTCTTGAAATACTAAAATAAATCTTATCCTCAAACTACATTTAAATCAATTTTTTGAAGTAACACTCTCACCTTTTTCATAAAACTAAGATATATTTTTTTCCAGGAATCCACTCTCCAGAAACCTAAAACTAATCTTAAAAAACTTCTTTCAGGCATCCAATCTTCCTAATCCTAAACGAAAATTTTAATTAACTTGTTGAAATAATTCAATCACATTTATCCTCAAACTACTTTTAAATCAATTTTTTCAAGTAACACTCTCACCTTTTTCATAGAACAAACATATTTTTTTTTCAGGAATCCACTCTCCAGAAACCTGAAACAAATCTTGAAAAAACTTGTTTAAGGCATCCATTCTCCCTAATCCTAATAGAAAATTTTAATTAACTTCTTGAAACACTAAAATAAATCTTATCCTCAAACTACATTTAAATCAATTTTTTGAAGTAACACTCTCACCTTTTTCATAAAACTAACATATATTTTTTTTCAGGAATCCGCTCTCCAGAAACCTGAAACAAATCTTGAAAAAACTTGTTTAAGGCATCCATTCTCCCTAATCCTAAAAGAAAATTTTAATTAACTTCTTGAAATACTAAAATAAATCTTATCCTCAAACTACATTTAAATCAATTTTTTGAAGTAACACTCTCACCTTTTTCATAAAACTAAGATATATTTTTTTCCAGGAATCCACTCTCCAGAAACCTAAAACTAATCTTAAAAAACTTCTTTCAGGCATCCAATCTTCCTAATCCTAAACGAAAATTTTAATTAACTTGTTGAAATAATTCAATCACATTTATCCTCAAACTACTTTTAAATCAATTTTTTCAAGTAACACTCTCACCTTTTTCATAGAACAAACATATTTTTTTTTCAGGAATCCACTCTCCAGAAATCTGAAACAAATCTTGAAAAAACTTGTTTCAGGCATCCATTCTCCCTAATCCTAAAAGAAAATTTTAATTAACTTCTTGAAATACTAAAAAAAATCTTATCCTCAAACTACATTTAAATCAATTTTTTGAAGTAACACTCTCACCTTTTTCATAAAAATAAGATATATTTTTTTTCAGGAGTCCACTCTCCAGAAACCTAAAACTAATCTTAAAAAATTTCTTTCAGGCATCCAATCTTCCTAATCCTAAACGAAAATTTTAATTAACTTGTTAAAATAATTCAATCACATTTATCCTCAAACTACTTTTAAATCAATTTTTTCAAGTAACACTCTCACCTTTTTCATAGAACAAACATATTTTTTTTTCAGGAATCCACTCTCCAGAAACCTGAAACAAATCTTGAAAAAACTTGTTTAAGGCATCCATTCTCCCTAATCCTAATAGAAAATTTTAATTAACTTCTTGAAATACTAAAATAAATCTTATCCTCAAACTACATTTAAATCAATTTTTTGAAGTAACACTCTCACCTTTTTCATAAAACTAAGATATATTTTTTTTCAGGAATCCACTCTCCAGAAACCTAAAACTAATCTTAAAAAACTTCTTTCAGGCATCCAATCTTCCTAATCCTAAACGAAAATTTTAATTAACTTGTTGAAATAATTCAATCACATTTATCCTCAAACTACTTTTAAATCAATTTTTTCAAGTAACACTCTCACCTTTTTCATAGAACAAACATTTTTTTTTTCAGGAATCCACTCTCCAGAAACCTGAAACAAATCTTGAAAAAACCTGTTTAAGGCATCCATTCTCCCTAATCCTAATAGAAAATTTTAATTAACTTCTTGAAATACTAAAATAAATCTCATCCTCAAACTACATTTAAATCAATTTTTTGAAGTAACACTCTCACCTTTTTCATAAAACTAACATATATTTTTTTCAGGAATCCGCTCTCCAGAAACCTGAAACAAATCTTGAAAAAACTTGTTTAAGGCATCCATTCTCCCTAATCCTAAAAGAAAATTTGAATTAACTTCTTGAAATACTAAAATAAATCTTATCCTCAAACTACATTTAAATCAATTTTTTGAAGTAACACTCTCACCTTTTTCATAAAACTAAGATATATTTTTTCCAGGAATCCACTCTCCAGAAACCTAAAACTAATCTTAAAAAACTTCTTTCAGGCATCCAATCTTCCTAATCCTAAACAAAAATTTAATTAACTTGTTGAAATAATTCAATCACATTTATCCTCAAACTACATTTAAATCAATTTGTTGAAGTAACACTCTCACCTTTTTCATAGAACAAACATATTTTTTTTTCAGGAATCCACTCTCCAGAAACCTGAAACAAATCTTGAAAAAACTTGTTTAAGGCATCCATTCTCCCTAATCCTAAAAGAAAATTTTAATTAACTTCTTGAAATACTAAAATAAATCTTATCCTCAAACTACATTTAAATCAATTTTTTGAAGTAACACTCTCACCTTTTTCATAAAACTAACATATAGTTTTTTTCCAGGAATCCGCTCTCCTGAAACCTGAAACAAATCTTGAAAAAACTTGTTTAAGGCATCCATTCTCCCTAATCCTAAAAGAAAATTTGAATTAACTTCTTGAAATACTAAAATAAATCTTATCCTCAAACTACATTTAAATAAATTTTTTGAAGTAACACTCTCACCTTTTTCATAAAACTAACATATATTTTTTTTCAGGAATCCACTCTCCAGAAACCTAAAACTAATCTTAAAAAACTTCTTTCAGGCATCCAATCTTCCTAATCCTAAACGAAAATTTTAATTAACTTGTTGAAATTATTCAATCACATTTATCCTCAAACTACTTTTAAATCAATTTTTTCAAGTAACACTCTCACCTTTTTCATAGAACAAACATATTTTTTTTTCAGGAATCCACTCTTCAGAAACCTGAAACAAATCTTGAAAAAACTTGTTTAAAGCATCCATTCTCCCTAATCCTAAAAGAAAATGTTAATTAACTGCTTGAAATACTAAAAAAAATCTTATCCTCAAACTACATTTAAATCAATTTTTTGAAGTAACACTCTCACCTTTTTCATAAAACTAACATATATTTTTTTTCAGGAATCCACTCTCCACAAACCTAAAACTAATCTTAAAAAACTTATTTCAAGCATTCCAATCTTCCTAATACTAAACGAAAATTTTAATTAACTTGTTGAAATATTTCAATCACATTTATCCTCAAACTACGTTTAAATCAATTTTTTGAAGTAACACTCTCACCTTTTTCATAGAACAAACATATTTTTTTTTCAGGAATTCTCTCTCCAGAAACCTGAAACAAATCTTGAAAAAACTTGTTAAAGGCATCCATTCTCCCTAATCCTAAAAGAACATTTTAATTAACTTTTTGAAATACTAAAAAAAATCTTATCCTCAAACTACATTTAAATCAATTTTTTGAAGTAACACTCTCACCTTTTTCATAAAACTAACATATATTTTTTTCAGGAATCCACTCTCCAGAAACCTAAAACTAATCTTAAAAAACTTATTTCAAGCATTCCAATCTTCCTAATCCTAAACGAAAATTTTAATTAACTTGTTGAAATAATTCAATCACATTTATCCTCAAACTACGTTTAAATCAATTTTTTGAAGTAACACTCTCACCTTTTTCATAGAACAAACATATTTTTTTTTCAGGAATCCACTCTCCATAAACTTGAAACAAATCTTGAAAAAACTTGTTTAAGGCATCCATTCTCCCTAATCCTAAAAGAAAATTTGAATTAACTTCTTGAAATACTAAAATAAATCTTATCCTCAAACTACATTTAAATCATTTTTTTGAAGTAACACTCTCACCTTTTTCATAAAACTAAGATATATTTTTTTTCAGGAATCCACTCTCCAGAAACCTAAAACTAATCTTAAAAAACTTCTTTCAGGCATCCAATCTTCCTAATCCTAAACGAAAATTTTAATTAACTTGTTGAAATAATTCAATCACATTTATCCTCAAACTACTTTTAAATCAATTTTTTCAAGTAACACTCTCACCTTTTTCATAGAACAAACATATTTTTTTTTTTAGGAATCCACTCTCCAGAAACCTGAAACAAATCTTGAAAAAACTTGTTTAAGGCATCCATTCTCCCTAATCCTAAAAGAAAATTTTAATTAACTTCTTGAAATACTAAAATAAATCTTATCCTCAAACTACATTTAAATCAATTTTTTGAAGTAACACTCTCACCTTTTTCATAAAACTAACATATATTTTTTTTCAGGAATCCGCTCTCCAGAAACCTGAAACAAATCTTGAAAAAACTTGTTTAAGGCATCCATTCTCCCTAATCCTAAAAGAAAATTTTAATTACCTTCTTGAAATACTAAAAATAAATCTTATCCTCAAACTACTTTTAAATCAATTTTTTGAAGTAACACTCTCACCTTTTTCATAAAACTAACATATAGTTTTTTTTCAGGAATCCGCTCTCCAGAAACCTGAAACAAATCTTGAAAAAACTTGTTTAAGGCATCCATTCTCCCTAATCCTAAAAGAAAATTTTAATTAACTTCTTGAAATACTAAAATAAATCTTATCCTCAAACTACATTTAAATCAATTTTTTGAAGTAACACTCTCACCTTTTTCATAAAACTAACATATATTTTTTTTCAGGAATCCACTCTCCAGAAACCTAAAACTAATCTTAAAAAACTTCTTTCAGGCATCCAATCTTCCTAATCCTAAACGAAAATTTTAATTAACTTGTTGAAATTATTCAATCACATTTATCCTCAAACTACTTTTAAATCAATTTTTTCAAGTAACACTCTCACCTTTTTCATAGAACAAACATATTTTTTTTTCAGGAATCCACTCTCCAGAAACCTGAAACAAATCTTGAAAAAACTTGTTTAAGGCATCCATTCTCCCTAATCCTAAAAGAAAATGTTAATTAACTGCTTGAAATACTAAAAAAAATCTTATCCTCAAACTACATTTAAATCAATTTTTTGAAGTAACACTCTCACCTTTTTCATAAAACTAACATATATTTTTTTTCAGGAATCCACTCTCCACAAACCTAAAACTAATCTTAAAAAACTTATTTCAAGCATTCCAATCTTCCTAATACTAAACGAAAATTTTAATTAACTTGTTGAAATATTTCAATCACATTATCCTCAAACTACGTTTAAATCAATTTTTTGAAGTAACACTCTCACCTTTTTCATAGAACAAACATATTTTTTTTCAGGAATCCTCTCTCCAGAAACCTGAAACAAATCTTGAAAAAACTTGTTAAAGGCATCCATTCTCCCTAATCCTAAAAGAACATTTTAATTAACTTTTTGAAATACTAAAAAAAATCTTATCCTCAAACTACATTTAAATCTATTTTTTGAAGTAACACTCTCACCTTTTTCATAAAACTAACATATATTTTTTTCAGGAATCCACTCTCCAGAAACCTAAAACTAATCTTAAAAAACTTATTTCAAGCATTCCAATCTTCCTAATCCTAAACGAAAATTTTAATTAACTTGTTGAAATAATTCAATCACATTTATCCTCAAACTACGTTTAAATCAATTTTTTGAAGTAACACTCTCACCTTTTTCATAGAACAAACATATTTTTTTTTCAGGAATCCACTCTCCATAAACTTGAAACAAATCTTGAAAAAACTTGTTTAAGGCATCCATTCTCCCTAATCCTAAAAGAAAATTTTAATTAACTTCTTAAAATACTAAAATAAATCTTATCCTCAAACTACATTTAAATCAATTTTTTGAAGTAACACTCTCACCTTTTTCATAAAACTAAGATATATTTTTTTTCAGGAATCCACTCTCCAGAAACCTAAAACTAATCTTAAAAAACTTCTTTCAGGCATCCAATCTTCCTAATCCTAAACGAAAATTTTAATTAACTTGTTGAAATAATTCAATCACATTTATCCTCAAACTACTTTTAAATCAATTTTTTCAAGTAACACTCTCACCTTTTTCATAGAACAAACATATTTTTTTTTCAGGAATCCACTCTCCAGAAACCTGAAACAAATCTGGAAAAAACTTGTTTAAGGCATCCATTCTCCCTAATCCTAATAGAAAATTTTAATTAACTTCTTGAAATACTAAAATAAATCTTATCCTCAAACTACATTTAAATCAATTTTTTGAAGTAACACTCTCACCTTTTTCATAAAACTAACATATATTTTTTTTCAGGAATCCGCTCTCCAGAAACCTGAAACAAATCTTGAAAAAACTTGTTTAAGGCATCCATTCTCCCTAATCCTAAAAGAAAATTTGAATTAACTTCTTGAAATACTAAAATAAATCTTATCCTCAAACTACATTTAAATCAATTTTTTGAAGTAACACTCTCACCTTTTTCATAAAACTAAGATATATTTTTTTTCAGGAATCCACTCTCCAGAAACCTAAAACTAATCTTAAAAAACTTCTTTCAGGCATCCAATCTTCCTAATCCTAAACGAAAATTTTAATTAACTTGTTGAAATAATTCAATCACATTTATCCTCAAACTACTTTTAAATCAATTTTTTCAAGTAACACTCTCACCTTTTTCATAGAACAAACATATTTTTTTTTCAGGAATCCACTCTCCAGAAACCTGAAACAAATCTTGAAAAAACCTGTTTAAGGCATCCATTCTCCCTAATCCTAAAAGAAAATTTTAATTAACTTCTTGAAATACTAAAATAAATCTTATCCTCAAACTACATTTAAATCAATTTTTTGAAGTAACACTCTCACCTTTTTCATAAAACTAAGATATATTTTTTTTCAGGAATCCACTCTCCAGAAACCTAAAACTAATCTTAAAAAACTTCTTTCAGGCATCCAATCTTCCTAATTCTAAACGAAAATTTTAATTAACTTGTTGAAATAATTCAATCACATTTATCCTCAAACTACTTTTAAATCAATTTTTTCAAGTAACACTCTCACCTTTTTCATAGAACAAACATATTTTTTTTTTTAGGAATCCACTCTCCAGAAACCTGAAACAAATCTTGAAAAAACTTGTTTAAGGCATCCATTCTCCCTAATCCTAAAAGAAAATTTTAATTAACTTCTTGAAATACTAAAATAAATCTTATCCTCAAACTACATTTAAATCAATTTTTTGAAGTAACACTCTCACCTTTTTCATAAAACTAACATATATTTTTTTTCAGGAATCCGCTCTCCAGAAACCTGAAACAAATCTTGAAAAAACTTGTTTAAGGCATCCATTCTCCCTAATCCTAAAAGAACATTTTAATTAACTTCTTGAAATACTAAAATAAATCTTATCCTCAAACTACATTTAAATCAATTTTTTGAAGTACCACTCGCACCTTTTTCATTAAACTAACATATATTTTTTTTCAGGAATCCACTCTCCAGAAACCTAAAACTAATCTAAAAAAACTTCTTTCAGGCATCCAATCTTCCTAATCCTAAACGAAAATTTTAATTAACTTGTTGAAATAATTCAATCACATTTATCCTCAAACTACTTTTAAATCAATTTTTTGAAGTAACACTCTCACCTTTTTCATAGAACAAACTTATTTTTTTTTCAGGAATCCACTCTCCATAAACCTGAAACTAATCTTGAAAAAACTTGTGTAAGGCATCCATTCTCCCTAATCCTAAAAGAAAATTTTAATTAACTTGTTGAAATAATGCAATCAACCTTATTCTCAAACTACATTTAAATCAATTTGTTGAAGTAACACTCTCACATTTTTCATAAAACTAACATATTTTTTTTTCAGGAATCCACTCTCCAGAAACCTGAAACAAATCTTGAAAAAACTTGTTTAAGGCATCCATTCTCCCTAATCCTAAAAGAAAATGTTAATTAACTGCTTGAAATACTAAAAAAAATCTTATCCTCAAACTACATTTAAATCAATTTTTTGAAGTAACACTCTCACCTTTTTCATAAAACTAAGATATATTTTTTTTCAGGAATCCACTCTCCACAAACCTAAAACTAATCTTAAAAAACTTATTTCAAGCATTCCAATCTTCCTAATACTAAACGAAAATTTTAATTAACTTGTTGAAATATTTCAATCACATTTATCCTCAAACTACGTTTAAATCAATTTTTTGAAGTAACACTCTCACCTTTTTCATAGAACAAACATATTTTTTTTTCAGGAATCCTCTCTCCAGAAACCTGAAACAAATCTTGAAAAAACTTGTTAAAGGCATCCATTCTCCCTAATCCTAAAAGAACATTTTAATTAACTTTTTGAAATACTAAAAAAAATCTTATCCTCAAACTACATTTAAATCAATTTTTTGAAGTAACACTCTCACCTTTTTCATAAAACTAACATATATTTTTTTCAGGAATCCACTCTCCAGAAACCTAAAACTAATCTTAAAAAACTTATTTCAAGCATTCCAATCTTCCTAATCCTAAACGAAAATTTTAATTAACTTGTTGAAATAATTCAATCACATTTATCCTCAAACTACGTTTAAATCAATTTTTTGAAGTAACACTCTCACCTTTTTCATAGAACAAACATATTTTTTTTTCAGGAATCCACTCTCCATAAACTTGAAACAAATCTTGAAAAAACTTGTTCAAGGCATCCATTCTCCCTAATCCTAAAAGAAAATTTTAATTAACTTCTTGAAATACTAAAATAAATCTTATCCTCAAACTACATTTAAATCAATTTTTTGAAGTAACACTCTCACCTTTTTCATAAAACTAAGATTTATTTTTTTTCAGGAATCCACTCTCCAGAAACCTAAAACTAATCTTAAAAAACTTCTTTCAGGCATCCAATCTTCCTAATCCTAAACGAAAATTTTAATTAACTTGTTGAAATAATTCAATCACATTTATCCTCAAACTACTTTTAAATCAATTTTTTCAAGTAACACTCTCACCTTTTTCATAGAACAAACATATTTTTTTTTCAGTAATCCACTCTCCAGAAACCTGAAACAAATCTTGAAAAAACTTGTTTAAGGCATCCATTCTCCCTAATCCTAATAGAAAATTTTAATTAACTTCTTGAAATACTAAAATAAATCTTATCCTCAAACTACATTTAAATCAATTTTTTGAAGTAACACTCTCACCTTTTTCATTAAAATAAGATATATTTTTTTTCAGGAGTCCACTCTCCAGAAACCTAAAACTAATCTTAAAAAATTTCTTTCAGGCATCCATTCTCCCTAATCCTAAAAGAAAATTTTAATTAACTTCTTGAAATACTAAAATAAATCTTATCCTCAAACTACATTTAAATCAATTTTTTGAAGTAACACTCTCACCTTTTTCATAAAACTAAGATATATTTTTTTGCAGGAATCCACTCTCCAGAAACCTGAAACAAATCTTGAAAAAACTTGTTTAAGGCATCCATTCTCCCTAATCCTAAAAGAAAATTTGAATTAACTTCTTGAAATACTAAAATAAATCTTATCCTCAAACTACATTTAAATCAATTTTTTGAAGTAACACTCTCACCTTTTTCATAAAACTAAGATATATTTTTTTTCAGGAATCCACTCTCCAGAAACCTAAAACTAATCTTAAAAAACTTCTTTCAGGCATCCAATCTTCCTAATCCTAAACGAAAATTTTAATTAACTTGTTGAAATAATTCAATCACATTTATCCTCAAACTACTTTTAAATCAATTTTTTCAAGTAACACTCTCACCTTTTTCATAGAACAAACATATTTTTTTTTCAGGAATCCACTCTCCAGAAACCTGAAACAAATCTTGAAAAAACTTGTTTAAGGCATCCATTCTCCCTAATCCTAATAGAAAATTTTAATTAACTTCTTGAAACACTAAAATAAATCTTATCCTCAAACTACATTTAAATCAATTTTTTGAAGTAACACTCTCACCTTTTTCATAAAACTAACATATATTTTTTTTCAGGAATCCGCTCTCCAGAAACCTGAAACAAATCTTGAAAAAACTTGTTTAAGGCATCCATTCTCCCTAATCCTAAAAGAAAATTTTAATTAACTTCTTGAAATACTAAAATAAATCTTATCCTCAAACTACATTTAAATCAATTTTTTGAAGTAACACTCTCACCTTTTTCATAAAACTAAGATATATTTTTTTCCAGGAATCCACTCTCCAGAAACCTAAAACTAATCTTAAAAAACTTCTTTCAGGCATCCAATCTTCCTAATCCTAAACGAAAATTTTAATTAACTTGTTGAAATTATTCAATCACATTTATCCTCAAACTACTTTTAAATCAATTTTTTCAAGTAACACTCTCACCTTTTTCATAGAACAAACATATTTTTTTTTCAGGAATCCACTCTCCAGAAATCTGAAACAAATCTTGAAAAAACTTGTTTCAGGCATCCATTCTCCCTAATCCTAAAAGAAAATTTTAATTAACTTCTTGAAATACTAAAAAAAATCTTATCCTCAAACTACATTTAAATCAATTTTTTGAAGTAACACTCTCACCTTTTTCATAAAAATAAGATATATTTTTTTTCAGGAGTCCACTCTCCAGAAACCTAAAACTAATCTTAAAAAATTTCTTTCAGGCATCCAATCTTCCTAATCCTAAACGAAAATTTTAATTAACTTGTTGAAATAATTCAATCACATTTATCCTCAAACTACTTTTAAATCAATTTTTTCAAGTAACACTCTCACCTTTTTCATAGAACAAACATATTTTTTTTTCAGGAATCCACTCTCCAGAAACCTGAAACAAATCTTGAAAAAACTTGTTTAAGGCATCCATTCTCCCTAATCCTAATAGAAAATTTTAATTAACTTCTTGAAATACTAAAATAAATCTTATCCTCAAACTACATTTAAATCAATTTTTTGAAGTAACACTCTCACCTTTTTCATAAAACTAACATATATTTTTTTTCAGGAATCCGCTCTCCAGAAACCTGAAACAAATCTTGAAAAAACTTGTCTAAGGCATCCATTCTCCCTAATCCTAAAAGAAAATTTGAATTAACTTCTTGAAATACTAAAATAAATCTTATCCTCAAACTACATTTAAATCAATTTTTTGAAGTAACACTCTCACCTTTTTCATAAAACTAAGATATATTTTTTTTCAGGAATCCACTCTCCAGAAACCTAAAACTAATCTTAAAAAACTTCTTTCAGGCATCCAATCTTCCTAATCCTAAACGAAAATTTTAATTAACTTGTTGAAATAATTCAATCACATTTATCCTCAAACTACTTTTAAATCAATTTTTTCAAGTAACACTCTCACCTTTTTCATAGAACAAACATTTTTTTTTTCAGGAATCCACTCTCCAGAAACCTGAAACAAATCTTGAAAAAACCTGTTTAAGGCATCCATTCTCCCTAATCCTAATAGAAAATTTTAATTAACTTCTTGAAATACTAAAATAAATCTCATCCTCAAACTACATTTAAATCAATTTTTTGAAGTAACACTCTCACCTTTTTCATAAAACTAACATATATTTTTTTCAGGAATCCGCTCTCCAGAAACCTGAAACAAATCTTGAAAAAACTTGTTTAAGGCATCCATTCTCCCTAATCCTAAAAGAAAATTTGAATTAACTTCTTGAAATACTAAAATAAATCTTATCCTCAAACTACATTTAAATCAATTTTTTGAAGTAACACTCTCACCTTTTTCATAAAACTAAGATATATTTTTTCCAGGAATCCACTCTCCAGAAACCTAAAACTAATCTTAAAAAACTTCTTTCAGGCATCCAATCTTCCTAATCCTAAACAAAAATTTTAATTAACTTGTTGAAATAATTCAATCACATTTATCCTCAAACTACATTTAAATCAATTTGTTGAAGTAACACTCTCACCTTTTTCATAGAACAAACATATTTTTTTTTCAGGAATCCACTCTCCAGAAACCTGAAACAAATCTTGAAAAAACTTGTTTAAGGCATCCATTCTCCCTAATCCTAAAAGAAAATTTTAATTAACTTCTTGAAATACTAAAATAAATCTTATCCTCAAACTACATTTAAATCAATTTTTTGAAGTAACACTCTCACCTTTTTCATAAAACTAACATATAGTTTTTTTCCAGGAATCCGCTCTCCTGAAACCTGAAACAAATCTTGAAAAAACTTGTTTAAGGCATCCATTCTCCCTAATCCTAAAAGAAAATTTTAATTAACTTCTTGAAATACTAAAATAAATCTTATCCTCAAACTACATTTAAATAAATTTTTTGAAGTAACACTCTCACCTTTTTCATAAAACTAACATATATTTTTTTTCAGGAATCCACTCTCCAGAAACCTAAAACTAATCTTAAAAAACTTCTTTCAGGCATCCAATCTTCCTAATCCTAAACGAAAATTTTAATTAACTTGTTGAAATTATTCAATCACATTTATCCTCAAACTACTTTTAAATCAATTTTTTCAAGTAACACTCTCACCTTTTTCATAGAACAAACATATTTTTTTTTCAGGAATCCACTCTTCAGAAACCTGAAACAAATCTTGAAAAAACTTGTTTAAGGCATCCATTCTCCCTAATCCTAAAAGAAAATGTTAATTAACTGCTTGAAATACTAAAAAAAATCTTATCCTCAAACTACATTTAAATCAATTTTTTGAAGTAACACTCTCACCTTTTTCATAAAACTAAGATATATTTTTTTTCAGGAATCCACTCTCCACAAACCTAAAACTAATCTTAAAAAACTTATTTCAAGCATTCCAATCTTCCTAATACTAAACGAAAATTTTAATTAACTTGTTGAAATATTTCAATCACATTTATCCTCAAACTACGTTTAAATCAATTTTTTGAAGTAACACTCTCACCTTTTTCATAGAACAAACATATTTTTTTTTCAGGAATCCACTCTCCAGAAACCTGAAACAAATCTTGAAAAAACTTGTTTAAGGCATCCATTCTCCCTAATCCTAAAAGAAAATTTTAATTAACTTCTTGAAATACTAAAATAAATCTTATCCTCAAACTACATTTAAATCAATTTTTTGAAGTAACACTCTCACCTTTTTCATAAAACTAACATATATTTTTTTTCAGGAATCCGCTCTCCAGAAACCTGAAACAAATCTTGAAAAAACTTGTTTAAGGCATCCATTCTCCCTAATCCTAAAAGAAAATTTTAATTAACTTCTTGAAATACTAAAAATAAATCTTATCCTCAAACTACTTTTAAATCAATTTTTTGAAGTAACACTCTCACCTTTTTCATAAAACTAACATATAGTTTTTTTTCAGGAATCCGCTCTCCAGAAACCTGAAACAAATCTTGAAAAAACTTGTTTAAGGCATCCATTCTCCCTAATCCTAAAAGAAAATTTTAATTAACTTCTTGAAATACTAAAATAAATCTTATCCTCAAACTACATTTAAATCAATTTTTTGAAGTAACACTCTCACCTTTTTCATAAAACTAACATATATTTTTTTTCAGGAATCCACTCTCCAGAAACCTAAAACTAATCTTAAAAAACTTCTTTCAGGCATCCAATCTTCCTAATCCTAAACGAAAATTTTAATTAACTTGTTGAAATTATTCAATCACATTTATCCTCAAACTACTTTTAAATCAATTTTTTCAAGTAACACTCTCACCTTTTTCATAGAACAAACATATTTTTTTTTCAGGAATCCACTCTCCAGAAACCTGAAACAAATCTTGAAAAAACTTGTTTAAGGCATCCATTCTCCCTAATCCTAAAAGAAAATGTTAATTAACTGCTTGAAATACTAAAAAAAATCTTATCCTCAAACTACATTTAAATCAATTTTTTGAAGTAACACTCTCACCTTTTTCATAAAACTAACATATATTTTTTTTCAGGAATCCACTCTCCACAAACCTAAAACAAATCTTGAAAAAACTTGTTTAAGGCATCCATTCTCCCTAATCCTAAAAGAAAATTTGAATTAACTTCTTGAAATACTAAAATAAATCTTATCCTCAAACTACATTTAAATCAATTTTTTGAAGTAACACTCTCACCTTTTTCATAAAACTAAGATATATTTTTTTTCAGGAATCCACTCTCCAGAAACCTAAAACTAATCTTAAAAAACTTCTTTCAGGCATCCAATCTTCCTAATCCTAAACGAAAATTTTAATTAACTTGTTGAAATAATTCAATCACATTTATCCTCAAACTACTTTTAAATCAATTTTTTCAAGTAACACTCTCCCCTTTTTCATAGAACAAACATATTTTTTTTTCAGGAATCCACTCTCCAGAAACCTGAAACAAATCTTGAAAAAACCTGTTTAAGGCATCCATTCTCCCTAATCCTAAAAGAAAATTTTAATTAACTTCTTGAAATACTAAAATAAATCTTATCCTCAAACTACATTTAAATCAATTTTTTGAAGTAACACTCTCACCTTTTTCATAAAACTAAGATATATTTTTTTGCAGGAATCCACTCTCCAGAAACCTGAAACAAATCTTGAAAAAACTTGTTTAAGGCATCCATTCTCCCTAATCCTAAAAGAAAATTTGAATTAACTTCTTGAAATACTAAAATAAATCTTATCCTCAAACTACATTTAAATCAATTTTTTGAAGTAACACTCTCACCTTTTTCATAACACTAAGATATATTTTTTTTCAGGAATCCACTCTCCAGAAACCTAAAACTAATCTTAAAAAACTTCTTTCAGGCATCCAATCTTCCTAATCCTAAACGAAAATTTTAATTAACTTGTTGAAATAATTCAATCACATTTATCCTCAAACTACTTTTAAATCAATTTTTTCAAGTAACACTCTCACCTTTTTCATAGAACAAACATATTTTTTTTTCAGGAATCCACTCTCCAGAAACCTGAAACAAATCTTGAAAAAACTTGTTTAAGGCATCCATTCTCCCTAATCCTAATAGAAAATTTTAATTAACTTCTTGAAACACTAAAATAAATCTTATCCTCAAACTACATTTAAATCAATTTTTTGAAGTAACACTCTCACCTTTTTCATAAAACTAACATATATTTTTTTTCAGGAATCCGCTCTCCAGAAACCTGAAACAAATCTTGAAAAAACTTGTTTAAGGCATCCATTCTCCCTAATCCTAAAAGAAAATTTTAATTAACTTCTTGAAATACTAAAATAAATCTTATCCTCAAACTACATTTAAATCAATTTTTTGAAGTAACACTCTCACCTTTTTCATAAAACTAAGATATATTTTTTTCCAGGAATCCACTCTCCAGAAACCTAAAACTAATCTTAAAAAACTTCTTTCAGGCATCCAATCTTCCTAATCCTAAACGAAAATTTTAATTAACTTGTTGAAATAATTCAATCACATTTATCCTCAAACTACTTTTAAATCAATTTTTTCAAGTAACACTCTCACCTTTTTCATAGAACAAACATATTTTTTTTTCAGGAATCCACTCTCCAGAAATCTGAAACAAATCTTGAAAAAACTTGTTTCAGGCATCCATTCTCCCTAATCCTAAAAGAAAATTTTAATTAACTTCTTGAAATACTAAAAAAAATCTTATCCTCAAAGTACATTTAAATCAATTTTTTGAAGTAACACTCTCACCTTTTTCATAAAAATAAGATATATTTTTTTTCAGGAGTCCACTCTCCAGAAACCTAAAACTAATCTTAAAAAATTTCTTTCAGGCATCCATTCTCCCTAATCCTAAAAGAAAATTTTAATTAACTTCTTGAAATACTAAAATAAATCTTATCCTCAAACTACATTTAAATCAATTTTTTAAAGTAACACTCTCACCTTTTTCATAAAACTAAGATATATTTTTTTGCAGGAATCCACTCTCCAGAAACCTGAAACAAATCTTGAAAAAACTTGTTTAAGGCATCCATTCTCCCTAATCCTAAAAGAAAATTTGAATTAACTTCTTGAAATACTAAAATAAATCTTATCCTCAAACTACATTTAAATCAATTTTTTGAAGTAACACTCTCACCTTTTTCATAAAACTAAGATATATTTTTTTTCAGGAATCCACTCTCCAGAAACCTAAAACTAATCTTAAAAAACTTCTTTCAGGCATCCAATCTTCCTAATCCTAAACAAAAATTTTAATTAACTTGTTGAAATAATTCAATCACATTTATCCTCAAACTACTTTTAAATCAATTTTTTCAAGTAACACTCTCACCTTTTTCATAGAACAAACATATTTTTTTTTCAGGAATCCACTCTCCAGAAACCTGAAACAAATCTTGAAAAAACTTGTTTAAGGCATCCATTCTCCCTAATCCTAATAGAAAATTTTAATTAACTTCTTGAAACACTAAAATAAATCTTATCCTCAAACTACATTTAAATCAACTTTTTGAAGTAACACTCTCACCTTTTTCATAAAACTAACATATATTTTTTTTCAGGAATCCGCTCTCCAGAAACCTGAAACAAATCTTGAAAAAACTTGTTTAAGGCATCCATTCTCCCTAATCCTAAAAGAAAATTTTAATTAACTTCTTGAAATACTAAAATAAATCTTATCCTCAAACTACATTTAAATCAATTTTTTGAAGTAACACTCTCACCTTTTTCATAAAACTAAGATATATTTTTTTCCAGGAATCCACTCTCCAGAAACCTAAAACTAATCTTAAAAAACTTCTTTCAGGCATCCAATCTTCCTAATCCTAAACGAAAATTTTAATTAACTTGTTGAAATAATTCAATCACATTTATCCTCAAACTACTTTTAAATCAATTTTTTCAAGTAACACTCTCACCTTTTTCATAGAACAAACATATTTTTTTTTCAGGAATCCACTCTCCAGAAATCTGAAACAAATCTTGAAAAAACTTGTTTCAGGCATCCATTCTCCCTAATCCTAAAAGAAAATTTTAATTAACTTCTTGAAATACTAAAAAAAATCTTATCCTCAAACTACATTTAAATCAATTTTTTGAAGTAACACTCTCACCTTTTTCATAAAAATAAGATATATTTTTTTTCAGGAGTCCACTCTCCAGAAACCTAAAACTAATCTTAAAAAATTTCTTTCAGGCATCCAATCTTCCTAATCCTAAACGAAAATTTTAATTAACTTGTTGAAATAATTCAATCACATTTATCCTCAAACTACTTTTAAATCAATTTTTTCAAGTAACACTCTCACCTTTTTCATAGAACAAACATATTTTTTTTTCAGGAATCCACTCTCCAGAAACCTGAAACAAATCTTGAAAAAACTTGTTTAAGGCATCCATTCTCCCTAATCCTAATAGAAAATTTTAATTAACTTCTTGAAATACTAAAATAAATCTTATCCTCAAACTACATTTAAATCAATTTTTTGAAGTAACACTCACCTTTTTCATAAAACTAACATATATTTTTTTTCAGGAATCCGCTCTCCAGAAACCTGAAACAAATCTTGAAAAAACTTGTCTAAGGCATCCATTCTCCCTAATCCTAAAAGAAAATTTGAATTAACTTCTTGAAATACTAAAATAAATCTTATCCTCAAACTACATTTAAATCAATTTTTTGAAGTAACACTCTCACCTTTTTCATAAAACTAAGATATATTTTTTTTCAGGAATCCACTCTCCAGAAACCTAAAACTAATCTTAAAAAACTTCTTTCAGGCATCCAATCTTCCTAATCCTAAACGAAAATTTTAATTAACTTGTTGAAATAATTCAATCACATTTATCCTCAAACTACTTTTAAATCAATTTTTTCAAGTAACACTCTCACCTTTTTCATAGAACAAACATTTTTTTTTTCAGGAATCCACTCTCCAGAAACCTGAAACAAATCTTGAAAAAACCTGTTTAAGGCATCCATTCTCCCTAATCCTAATAGAAAATTTTAATTAACTTCTTGAAATACTAAAATAAATCTCATCCTCAAACTACATTTAAATCAATTTTTTGAAGTAACACTCTCACCTTTTTCATAAAACTAACATATATTTTTTTCAGGAATCCGCTCTCCAGAAACCTGAAACAAATCTTGAAAAAACTTGTTTAAGGCATCCATTCTCCCTAATCCTAAAAGAAAATTTGAATTAACTTCTTGAAATACTAAAATAAATCTTATCCTCAAACTACATTTAAATCAATTTTTTGAAGTAACACTCTCACCTTTTTCATAAAACTAAGATATATTTTTTCCAGGAATCCACTCTCCAGAAACCTAAAACTAATCTTAAAAAACTTCTTTCAGGCATCCAATCTTCCTAATCCTAAACAAAAATTTTAATTAACTTGTTGAAATAATTCAATCACATTTATCCTCAAACTACATTTAAATCAATTTGTTGAAGTAACACTCTCACCTTTTTCATAGAACAAACATATTTTTTTTTCAGGAATCCACTCTCCAGAAACCTGAAACAAATCTTGAAAAAACTTGTTTAAGGCATCCATTCTCCCTAATCCTAAAAGAAAATTTTAATTAACTTCTTGAAATACTAAAATAAATCTTATCCTCAAACTACATTTAAATCAATTTTTTGAAGTAACACTCTCACCTTTTTCATAAAACTAACATATAGTTTTTTTCCAGGAATCCGCTCTCCTGAAACCTGAAACAAATCTTGAAAAAACTTGTTTAAGGCATCCATTCTCCCTAATCCTAAAAGAAAATTTTAATTAACTTCTTGAAATACTAAAATAAATCTTATCCTCAAACTACATTTAAATAAATTTTTTGAAGTAACACTCTCACCTTTTTCATAAAACTAACATATATTTTTTTTCAGGAATCCACTCTCCAGAAACCTAAAACTAATCTTAAAAAACTTCTTTCAGGCATCCAATCTTCCTAATCCTAAACGAAAATTTTAATTAACTTGTTGAAATTATTCAATCACATTTATCCTCAAACTACTTTTAAATCAATTTTTTCAAGTAACACTCTCACCTTTTTCATAGAACAAACATATTTTTTTTTCAGGAATCCACTCTTCAGAAACCTGAAACAAATCTTGAAAAAACTTGTTTAAGGCATCCATTCTCCCTAATCCTAAAAGAAAATGTTAATTAACTGCTTGAAATACTAAAAAAAATCTTATCCTCAAACTACATTTAAATCAATTTTTTGAAGTAACACTCTCACCTTTTTCATAAAACTAACATATATTTTTTTTCAGGAATCCACTCTCCACAAACCTAAAACTAATCTTAAAAAACTTATTTCAAGCATTCCAATCTTCCTAATACTAAACGAAAATTTTAATTAACTTGTTGAAATATTTCAATCACATTTATCCTCAAACTACGTTTAAATCAATTTTTTGAAGTAACACTCTCACCTTTTTCATAGAACAAACATATTTTTTTTTCAGGAATCCTCTCTCCAGAAACCTGAAACAAATCTTGAAAAAACTTGTTAAAGGCATCCATTCTCCCTAATCCTAAAAGAACATTTTAATTAACTTTTTGAAATACTAAAAAAAATCTTATCCTCAAACTACATTTAAATCAATTTTTTGAAGTAACACTCTCACCTTTTTCATAAAACTAACATATATTTTTTTCAGGAATCCACTCTCCAGAAACCTAAAACTAATCTTAAAAAACTTATTTCAAGCATTCCAATCTTCCTAATCCTAAACGAAAATTTTAATTAACTTGTTGAAATAATTCAATCACATTTATCCTCAAACTACGTTTAAATCAATTTTTTGAAGTAACACTCTCACCTTTTTCATAGAACAAACATATTTTTTTTTCAGGAATCCACTCTCCATAAACTTGAAACAAATCTTGAAAAAACTTGTTTAAGGCATCCATTCTCCCTAATCCTAAAAGAAAATTTGAATTAACTTCTTGAAATACTAAAATAAATCTTATCCTCAAACTACATTTAAATCATTTTTTTGAAGTAACACTCTCACCTTTTTCATAAAACTAAGATATATTTTTTTTCAGGAATCCACTCTCCAGAAACCTAAAACTAATCTTAAAAAACTTCTTTCAGGCATCCAATCTTCCTAATCCTAAACGAAAATTTTAATTAACTTGTTGAAATAATTCAATCACATTTATCCTCAAACTACTTTTAAATCAATTTTTTCAAGTAACACTCTCACCTTTTTCATAGAACAAACATATTTTTTTTTTTAGGAATCCACTCTCCAGAAACCTGAAACAAATCTTGAAAAAACTTGTTTAAGGCATCCATTCTCCCTAATCCTAAAAGAAAATTTGAATTAACTTCTTGAAATACTAAAATAAATCTTATCCTCAAACTACATTTAAATCGATTTTTTGAAGTAACACTCTCACCTTTTTCATAAAACTAACATATATTTTTTTTCAGGAATCCGCTCTCCAGAAACCTGAAACAAATCTTGAAAAAACTTGTTTAAGGCATCCATTCTCCCTAATCCTAAAAGAAAATTTTAATTAACTTCTTGAAATACTAAAAATAAATCTTATCCTCAAACTACTTTTAAATCAATTTTTTGAAGTAACACTCTCACCTTTTTCATAAAACTAACATATAGTTTTTTTTCAGGAATCCGCTCTCCAGAAACCTGAAACAAATCTTGAAAAAACTTGTTTAAGGCATCCATTCTCCCTAATCCTAAAAGAAAATTTTAATTAACTTCTTGAAATACTAAAATAAATCTTATCCTCAAACTACATTTAAATCAATTTTTTGAAGTAACACTCTCACCTTTTTCATAAAACTAACATATATTTTTTTTCAGGAATCCACTCTCCAGAAACCTAAAACTAATCTTAAAAAACTTCTTTCAGGCATCCAATCTTCCTAATCCTAAACGAAAATTTTAATTAACTTGTTGAAATTATTCAATCACATTTATCCTCAAACTACTTTTAAATCAATTTTTTCAAGTAACACTCTCACCTTTTTCATAGAACAAACATATTTTTTTTTCAGGAATCCACTCTCCAGAAACCTGAAACAAATCTTGAAAAAACTTGTTTAAGGCATCCATTCTCCCTAATCCTAAAAGAAAATGTTAATTAACTGCTTGAAATACTAAAAAAAATCTTATCCTCAAACTACATTTAAATCAATTTTTTGAAGTAACACTCTCACCTTTTTCATAAAACTAACATATATTTTTTTTCAGGAATCCACTCTCCACAAACCTAAAACTAATCTTAAAAAACTTATTTCAAGCATTCCAATCTTCCTAATACTAAACGAAAATTTTAATTAACTTGTTGAAATATTTCAATCACATTTATCCTCAAACTACGTTTAAATCAATTTTTTGAAGTAACACTCTCACCTTTTTCATAGAACAAACATATTTTTTTTTCAGGAATCCTCTCTCCAGAAACCTGAAACAAATCTTGAAAAAACTTCTTAAAGGCATCCATTCTCCCTAATCCTAAAAGAACATTTTAATTAACTTCTTGAAATACTAAAATAAATCTTATCCTCAAACTACATTTAAATCAATTTTTTGAAGTAACACTCTCACCTTTTTCATAAAACTAACATATATTTTTTTTCAGGAATCCGCTCTCCAGAAACCTGAAACAAATCTTGAAAAAACTTGTTTAAGGCATCCATTCTCCCTAATCCTAAAAGAAAATTTTAATTAACTTCTTGAAATACTAAAATAAATCTTATCCTCAAACTACATTTAAATCAATTTTTTGAAGTAACACTCTCACCTTTTTCATAAAACTAACATATATTTTTTTTCAGGAATCCACTCTCCAGAAACCTAAAACTAATCTTAAAAAACTTCTTTCAGGCATCCAATCTTCCTAATCCTAAACGAAAATTTTAATTAACTTGTTGAAATTATTCAATCACATTTATCCTCAAACTACTTTTAAATCAATTTTTTCAAGTAACACTCTCACCTTTTTCATAGAACAAACATATTTTTTTTTCAGGAATCCACTCTCCAGAAACCTGAAACAAATCTTGAAAAAACTTGTTTAAGGCATCCATTCTCCCTAATCCTAAAAGAAAATGTTAATTAACTGCTTGAAATACTAAAAAAAATCTTATCCTCAAACTACATTTAAATCAATTTTTTGAAGTAACACTCTCACCTTTTTCATAAAACTAACATATATTTTTTTTCAGGAATCCACTCTCCACAAACCTAAAACTAATCTTAAAAAACTTATTTCAAGCATTCCAATCTTCCTAATACTAAACGAAAATTTTAATTAACTTGTTGAAATATTTCAATCACATTATCCTCAAACTACGTTTAAATCAATTTTTTGAAGTAACACTCTCACCTTTTTCATAGAACAAACATATTTTTTTTCAGGAATCCTCTCTCCAGAAACCTGAAACAAATCTTGAAAAAACTTGTTAAAGGCATCCATTCTCCCTAATCCTAAAAGAACATTTTAATTAACTTTTTGAAATACTAAAAAAAATCTTATCCTCAAACTACATTTAAATCTATTTTTTGAAGTAACACTCTCACCTTTTTCATAAAACTAACATATATTTTTTTCAGGAATCCACTCTCCAGAAACCTAAAACTAATCTTAAAAAACTTATTTCAAGCATTCCAATCTTCCTAATCCTAAACGAAAATTTTAATTAACTTGTTGAAATAATTCAATCACATTTATCCTCAAACTACGTTTAAATCAATTTTTTGAAGTAACACTCTCACCTTTTTCATAGAACAAACATATTTTTTTTTCAGGAATCCACTCTCCATAAACTTGAAACAAATCTTGAAAAAACTTGTTTAAGGCATCCATTCTCCCTAATCCTAAAAGAAAATTTTAATTAACTTCTTAAAATACTAAAATAAATCTTATCCTCAAACTACATTTCAATCAATTTTTTGAAGTAACACTCTCACCTTTTTCATAAAACTAAGATATATTTTTTTTCAGGAATCCACTCTCCAGAAACCTAAAACTAATCTTAAAAAACTTCTTTCAGGCATCCAATCTTCCTAATCCTAAACGAAAATTTTAATTAACTTGTTGAAATAATTCAATCACATTTATCCTCAAACTACTTTTAAATCAATTTTTTCAAGTAACACTCTCACCTTTTTCATAGAACAAACATATTTTTTTTTCAGGAATCCACTCTCCAGAAACCTGAAACAAATCTGGAAAAAACTTGTTTAAGGCATCCATTCTCCCTAATCCTAATAGAAAATTTTAATTAACTTCTTGAAATACTAAAATAAATCTTATCCTCAAACTACATTTAAATCAATTTTTTGAAGTAACACTCTCACCTTTTTCATAAAACTAACATATATTTTTTTTCAGGAATCCGCTCTCCAGAAACCTGAAACAAATCTTGAAAAAACTTGTTTAAGGCATCCATTCTCCCTAATCCTAAAAGAAAATTTGAATTAACTTCTTGAAATACTAAAATAAATCTTATCCTCAAACTACATTTAAATCAATTTTTTGAAGTAACACTCTCACCTTTTTCATAAAACTAAGATATATTTTTTTTCAGGAATCCACTCTCCAGAAACCTAAAACTAATCTTAAAAAACTTCTTTCAGGCATCCAATCTTCCTAATCCTAAACGAAAATTTTAATTAACTTGTTGAAATAATTCAATCACATTTATCCTCAAACTACTTTTAAATCAATTTTTTCAAGTAACACTCTCACCTTTTTCATAGAACAAACATATTTTTTTTTCAGGAATCCACTCTCCAGAAACCTGAAACAAATCTTGAAAAAACCTGTTTAAGGCATCCATTCTCCCTAATCCTAAAAGAAAATTTTAATTAACTTCTTGAAATACTAAAAAAAATCTTATCCTCAAACTACATTTAAATCAATTTTTTGAAGTAACACTCTCACCTTTTTCATAAAACTAAGATATATTTTTTTTCAGGAATCCACTCTCCAGAAACCTAAAACTAATCTTAAAAAACTTCTTTCAGGCATCCAATCTTCCTAATTCTAAACGAAAATTTTAATTAACTTGTTGAAATAATTCAATCACATTTATCCTCAAACTACTTTTAAATCAATTTTTTCAAGTAACACTCTCACCTTTTTCATAGAACAAACATATTTTTTTTTTTAGGAATCCACTCTCCAGAAACCTGAAACAAATCTTGAAAAATCTTGTTTAAGGCATCCATTCTCCCTAATCCTAAAAGAAAATTTTAATTAACTTCTTGAAATACTAAAATAAATCTTATCCTCAAACTACATTTAAATCAATTTTTTGAAGTAACACTCTCACCTTTTTCATAAAACTAACATATATTTTTTTTCAGGAATCCGCTCTCCAGAAACCTGAAACAAATCTTGAAAAAACTTGTTTAAGGCATCCATTCTCCCTAATCCTAAAAGAACATTTTAATTAACTTCTTGAAATACTAAAATAAATCTTATCCTCAAACTACATTTAAATCAATTTTTTGAAGTACCACTCGCACCTTTTTCATTAAACTAACATATATTTTTTTTCAGGAATCCACTCTCCAGAAACCTAAAACTAATCTAAAAAAACTTCTTTCAGGCATCCAATCTTCCTAATCCTAAACGAAAATTTTAATTAACTTGTTGAAATAATTCAATCACATTTATCCTCAAACTACTTTTAAATCAATTTTTTGAAGTAACACTCTCACCTTTTTCATAGAACAAACTTATTTTTTTTCAGGAATCCACTCTCCATAAACCTGAAACTAATCTTGAAAAAACTTGTGTAAGGCATCCATTCTCCCTAATCCTAAAAGAAAATTTTAATTAACTTGTTGAAATAATGCAATCAACCTTATTCTCAAACTACATTTAAATCAATTTGTTGAAGTAACACTCTCACATTTTTCATAAAACTAACATATTTTTTTTTCAGGAATCCACTCTCCAGAAACCTGAAACAAATCTTGAAAAAACTTGTTTAAGGCATCCATTCTCCCTAATCCTAAAAGAAAATGTTAATTAACTGCTTGAAATACTAAAAAAAATCTTATCCTCAAACTACATTTAAATCAATTTTTTGAAGTAACACTCTCACCTTTTTCATAAAACTAAGATATATTTTTTTTCAGGAATCCACTCTCCACAAACCTAAAACTAATCTTAAAAAACTTATTTCAAGCATTCCAATCTTCCTAATACTAAACGAAAATTTTAATTAACTTGTTGAAATATTTCAATCACATTTATCCTCAAACTACGTTTAAATCAATTTTTTGAAGTAACACTCTCACCTTTTTCATAGAACAAACATATTTTTTTTTCAGGAATCCTCTCTCCAGAAACCTGAAACAAATCTTGAAAAAACTTGTTAAAGGCATCCATTCTCCCTAATCCTAAAAGAACATTTTAATTAACTTTTTGAAATACTAAAAAAAATCTTATCCTCAAACTACATTTAAATCAATTTTTTGAAGTAACACTCTCACCTTTTTCATAAAACTAACATATATTTTTTTCAGGAATCCACTCTCCAGAAACCTAAAACTAATCTTAAAAAACTTATTTCAAGCATTCCAATCTTCCTAATCCTAAACGAAAATTTTAATTAACTTGTTGAAATAATTCAATCACATTTATCCTCAAACTACGTTTAAATCAATTTTTTGAAGTAACACTCTCACCTTTTTCATAGAACAAACATATTTTTTTTTCAGGAATCCACTCTCCATAAACTTGAAACAAATCTTGAAAAAACTTGTTCAAGGCATCCATTCTCCCTAATCCTAAAAGAAAATTTTAATTAACTTCTTGAAATACTAAAATAAATCTTATCCTCAAACTACATTTAAATCAATTTTTTGAAGTAACACTCTCACCTTTTTCATAAAACTAAGATATATTTTTTTTCAGGAATCCACTCTCCAGAAACCTAAAACTAATCTTAAAAAACTTCTTTCAGGCATCCAATCTTCCTAATCCTAAACGAAAATTTTAATTAACTTGTTGAAATAATTCAATCACATTTATCCTCAAACTACTTTTAAATAAATTTTTTCAAGTAACACTCTCACCTTTTTCATAGAACAAACATATTTTTTTTTCAGTAATCCACTCTCCAGAAACCTGAAACAAATCTTGAAAAAACTTGTTTAAGGCATCCATTCTCCCTAATCCTAAAAGAAAATTTGAATTAACTTCTTGAAATACTAAAATAAATCTTATCCTCAAACTACATTTAAATCAATTTTTTGAAGTAACACTCTCACCTTTTTCATAAAACTAACATATAGTTTTTTTTCAGGAATCCGCTCTCCAGAAACCTGAAACAAATCTTGAAAAAACTTGTTTAAGGCATCCATTCTCCCTAATCCTAAAAGAACATTTTAATTAACTTCTTGAAATACTAAAATAAATCTTATCCTCAAACTACATTTAAATCAATTTTTTGAAGTAACACTCTCACCTTTTTCATAAAACTAACATATATTTTTTTTCAGGAATCCACTCTCCACAAACCTAAAACTAATCTTAAAAAACTTATTTCAAGCATTCCAATCTTCCTAATACTAAACGAAAATTTTAATTAACTTGTTGAAATATTTCAATCACATTTATCCTCAAACTACGTTTAAATCAATTTTTTGAAGTAACACTCTCACCTTTTTCATAGAACAAACATATTTTTTTTTCAGGAATCCACTCTCCATATACTTGAAACAAATCTTGAAAAAACTTGTTTAAGGCATCCATTCTCCCTAATCCTAAAAGAAAATTTTAATTAACTTCTTGAAATACTAAAATAAATCTTATCCTCAAACTACATTTAAATCAATTTTTTGAAGTAACACTCTCACCTTTTTCATAAAACTAAGATATATTGTTTTTCAGGAATCCACTCTCCAGAAACCTAAAACTAATCTTAAAAAACTTCTTTCAGGCATCCAATCTTCCTAATCCTAAACGAAAATTTTAATTAACTTGTTGAAATAATTCAATCACATTTATCCTCAAACTACTTTTAAATCAATTTTTTCAAGTAACACTCTCACCTTTTTCATAGAACAAACATATTTTTTTTTCAGGAATCCACTCTCCAGAAACCTGAAACAAATCTTGAAAAAACTTGTTTAAGGCATCCATTCTCCCTAATCCTAAAAGAAAAATTTAATTAACTTCTTGAAATACTAAAATAAATCTGATCCTCAAACTACATTTAAATGAATTTTTTGAAGTAACACTCTCACCTTTTTCATAAAACTAACATATATTTTTTTTCAGGAATCCGCTCTCCAGAAACCTGAAACAAATCTTGAAAAAACTTGTTTAAGGCATCCATTCTCCCTAATCCTAAAAGAACATTTTAATTAACTTCTTGAAATACTAAAATAAATCTTATCCTCAAACTATATTTAAATCAATTTTTTGAAGTAACACTCGCACCTTTTTCATTAAACTAACATATATTTTTTTTCAGGAATCCACTCTCCAGAAACCTAAAACTAATCTAAAAAAACTTCTTTCAGGCATCCAGTCTTCCTAATCCTAAACGAAAATTTTAATTGACTTGTTGAAATAATTCAATCACATTTATCCTCAAACTACTTTTAAATCATTTTTTTGAAGTAACACTCTCACCTTTTTCATAGAACAAACTTATTTTTTTTTCAGGAATCCACTCTCCATAAACCTGAAACTAATCTTGAAAAAACTTGTGTAAGGCATCCATTCTCCCTAATCCTAAAAGAAAATTTTAATTAACTTGTTGAAATAATGCAATCAACCTTATTCTCAAACTACATTTAAATCAATTTTTTGAAGTAACACACTCACCTTTTTCATAAAATGAACATATTTTGTTTTCACGAATCCACTCTCCAGAAACCTAACACAAATCTTGAAAAAACTTGTTTAAGGCATCCATTCTCCCTAATCCTAAAAGAAAATGTTAATTAACTTCTTGAAATACTAAAAAAATCTAATCCTCAAACTAGTTTAAATCAATTTTTTGAAGTAACACTCTCACCTTTTTCATAAAACTAACATATATTTTTTTTCAGGAATCCACTCTCCAGAAACCTAAAACTAATCTTAAAAAACTTATTTCAAGCATCCAATCTTCCTAATCCTAAACAAAAATTTTAATTAACTTGTTGAAATAATTCAATCACATTTATCCTCAAACTACTTTTAAATCAATTTTTTCAAGTAACACTCTCACCTTTTTCATAGAACAAACATATTTTTTTTTCAGGAATCCACTCTCCAGAAACCTGAAACAAATCTTGAAAAAACTTGTTTAAGGCATCCATTCTCCCTAATCCTAATAGAAAATTTTAATTAACATCTTGAAATACTAAAATAAATCTTATCCTCAAACTACATTTAAATCAATTTTTTGAAGTAACACTCTCACCTTTTTCATAAAACTAACATATATTTTTTTTCAGGAATCCGCTCTCCAGAAACCTGAAACAAATTTTGAAAAAACTTGTTTAAGGCATCCATTCTCCCTAATCCTAAAAGAAAATTTTAATTAACTTCTTGAAATACTAAAAATAAATCTTATCCTCAAACTACTTTTAAATCAATTTTTTGAAGTAACACTCTCACCTTTTTCATAAAACTAACATATAGTTTTTTTTCAGGAATCCGCTCTCCAGAAACCTGAAACAAATCTTGATAAAACTTGTTTAAGGCATCCATTCTCCCTAATCCTAAAAGAACCTTTTAATTAACTTCTTGAAATACTAAAATAAATCTTATCCTCAAACTACATTTAAATCAATTTTTTGAAGTAACACTCTCACCTTTTTCATAAAACTAACATATTTTTTTTTTCAGGAATCCACTCTCCAGAAACCTAAAACTAATCTTAAAAAACTTCTTTCAGGCATCCAATCTTCCTAATCCTAAACGAAAATTTTAATTAACTTGTTGAAATTATTCAATCACATTTATCCTCAAACTACTTTTAAATCAATTTTTTCAAGTAACACTCTCACCTTTTTCATAGAACAAACATATTTTTTTTTCAGGAATCCACTCTCCAGAAACCTGAAACAAATCTTGAAAAAACTTGTTTAAGGCATCCATTCTCCCTAATCCTAATAGAAAAATTTAATTAACTTCTTGAAATACTAAAATAAATCTTATCCTCAAACTACATTTAAATCAATTTTTTGAAGTAACACTCTCACCTTTTTCATAAAACTAACATATATTTTTTTTCAGGAATCCGCTCTCCAGAAACCTGAAACAAATTTTGAAAAAACTTGTTTAAGGCATCCATTCTCCCTAATCCTAAAATAAAATTTTAATTAACTTCTTGAAATACTAAAAATAAATCTTATCCTCAAACTACTTTTAAATCAATTTTTTGAAGTAACACTCTCACCTTTTTCATAAAACTAACATATAGTTTTTTTTCAGGAATCCGCTCTCCAGAAACCTGAAACAAATCTTGATGAAACTTGTTTAAGGCATCCATTCTCCCTAATCCTAAAAGAACCTTTTAATTAACTTCTTGAAATACTAAAATAAATCTTATCCTCAAACTACATTTAAATCAATTTTTTGAAGTAACACTCTCACCTTTTTCATAAAACTAACATATTTTTTTTTCAGGAATCCACTCTCCAGAAACCTAAAACTAATCTTAAAAAACTTCTTTCAGGCATCCAATCTTCCTAATCCTAAACGAAAATTTTAATTAACTTGTTGAAATTATTCAATCACATTTATCCTCAAACTACTTTTAAATCAATTTTTTCAAGTAACACTCTCACCTTTTTCATAGAACAAACATATTTTTTTTTCAGGAATCCACTCTCCAGAAACCTGAAACAAATCTTGAAAAAACTTGTGTAAGGCATCCATTCTCCCTAATCCTAAAAGAAAATTTTAATTAACTTGTTGAAATAATGCAATCAACCTTATTCTCAAACTACATTTAAATCAATTTTTTGAAGTAACACACTCACCTTTTTTATAAAATGAACATATTTTGTTTTCACGAATCCACTCTCCAGAAACCTAAAACAAATCTTGAAAAAACTTGTTTAAGGCATCCATTCTCCCTAATCCTAAAAGAAAATGTTAATTAACTTCTTGAAATACTAAAAAAATCTAATCCTCAAACTAGTTTAAATCAATTTTTTGAAGTAACACTCGCACCTTTTTCATAAAACTAAGATATATTTTTTTTCAGGAATCCACTCTCCAGAAACCTAAAACTAATCTTAAAAAACTTCTTTCAGGCATCCAATCTTCCTAATCCTAAACGAAAATTTTAATTAACTTGTTGAAATAATTCAATCACATTTATCCTCAAACTACTTTTAAATCAATTTTTTCAAGTAACACTCTCACCTTTTTCATAGAACAAACATATTTTTTTTTCAGGAATCCACTCTCCAGAAACCTGAAACAAATCTTGAAAAAACTTGTTTAAGGCATCCATTCTCCCTAATCCTAATAGAAAATTTTAATCAACTTCTTGAAATACTAAAATAAATCTTATCCTCAAACTACATTTAAATGAATTTTTTGAAGTAACACTCTCACCTTTTTCATAAAACTAAGATATATTTTTTTCAGGAATCCACTCTCCAGAAACCTAAAATCTAATCTTAAAAAACTTCTTTCAGGCATCCAATCTTCCTAATCCTAAACGAAAATTTTAATTAACTTGTTGAAATAATTCAATCACATTTATCCTCAAACTACTTTTAAATCAATTTTTTCAAGTAACACTCTCACCTTTTTCATAGAACAAACATATTTTTTTTTCAGGAATCCACTCTCCAGAAACCTGAAACAAATCTTGAAAAAACTTGTTTAAGGCATCCATTCTCCCTAATCCTAAAAGAAAATTTTAATTAACTTCTTGAAATACTAAAATAAATCTTATCCTCAAACTACATTTAAATCAATTTTTTGAAGTAACACTCTCACCTTTTTCATAAAACTAAGATATATTTTTTTTCAGGAATCCACTCTCCAGAAACCTAAAACTAATCTTAAAAAACTTCTTTCAGGCATCCAATCTTCCTAATCCTAAACGAAAATTTTAATTAACTTGTTGAAATAATTCAATCACATTTATCCTCAAACTACTTTTAAATCAATTTTTTCAAGTAACACTCTCACCTTTTTCATAGAACAAACATATTTTTTTTTCAGGAATCCACTCTCCAGAAACCTGAAACAAATCTTGAAAAAACCTGTTTAAGGCATCCATTCTCCCTAATCCTAAAAGAAAATTTTAATTAACTTCTTGAAATACTAAAATAAATCTTATCCTCAAACTACATTTAAATCAATTTTTTGAAGTAACACTCTCACCTTTTTCATAAAACTAACATATATTTTTTTTCAGGAATCCGCTCTCCAGAAACCTGAAACAAATCTTGAAAAAACTTGTTTAAGGCATCCATTCTCCCTAATCCTAAAAGAAAATTTTAATTAACTTCTTGAAATACTAAAAATAAATCTTATCCTCAAACTACTTTTAAATCAATTTTTTGAAGTAACACTCTCACCTTTTTCATAAAACTAACATATAGTTTTTTTTCAGGAATCCGCTCTCCAGAATCCTGAAACAAATCTTGAAAAAACTTGTTTAAGGCATCCATTCTCCCTAATCCTAAAAGAACATTTTAATTAACTTCTTGAAATACTAAAATAAATCTTATCCTCAAACTACATTTAAATCAATTTTTTGAAGTAACACTCTCACCTTTTTCATAAAACTAACATATATTTTTTTTCAGGAATCCACTCTCCAGAAACCTTAAACTAATCTTAAAAAACTTCTTTCAGGGATCCAATCTTCCTAATCCTAAACGAAAATTTTAATTAACTTGTTGAAATTATTCAATCACATTTATCCTCAAACTACTTTTAAATCAATTTTTTCAAGTAACACTCTCACCTTTTTCATAGAACAAACATATTTTTTTTTCAGGAATCCATTCTCCAGAAACCTGAAACAAATCTTGAAAAAACTTGTTTAAGGCATCCATTCTCCCTAATCCTAAAAGAAAATGTTAATTAACTGCTTGAAATACTAAAAAAACATCTTATCCTCAAACTACATTTAAATCAATTTTTTGAAGTAACAATCTCACCTTTTTCATAAAATTAACATATATTTTTTTTCAGGAATCCACTCTCCACAAACCTAAAACTAATCTTAAAAAACTTATTTCAAGCATTCCAATCTTCCTAATACTAAACGAAAATTTTAATTAACTTGTTGAAATATTTCAATCACATTTATCCTCAAACTACGTTTAAATCAATTTTTTGAAGTAACACTCTCACCTTTTTCATAGAACAAACATATTTTTTTTTCAGGAATCCTCTCTCCAGAAACCTGAAACAAATCTTGAAAAAACTTCTTAAAGGCATCCATTCTCCCTAATCCTAAAAGAACATTTTAATTAACTTTTTGAAATACTAAAAAAAATCTTATCCTCAAACTACATTTAAATCAATTTTTTGAAGTAACACTCTCACCTTTTTCATAAAACTAACATATATTTTTTTCGGGAATCCACTCTCCAGAAACCTAAAACTAATCTTAAAAAACTTCTTTCAGGCATCCAATCTTCCTAATCCTAAACGAAAATTTTAATTAACTTGTTGAAATAATTCAATCACATTTATCCTCAAACTACTTTTAAATCAATTTTTTCAAGTAACACTCTCACCTTTTTCATAGAACAAACATATTTTTTTTTCAGGAATCCACTCTCCAGAAACCTGAAACAAATCTTGAAAAAACTTGTTTAAGGCATCCATTCTCCCTAATCCTAAAAGAAAATTTTAATTAACTTCTTGAAATACTAAAATAAATCTTATCCTCAAACTACATTTAAATCAATTTTTTGAAGTAACACTCTCACCTTTTTCATAAAACTAACATATATTTTTTTTCAGGAATCTGCTCTCCAGAAACCTGAAACAAATCTTGAAAAAACTTGTTTAAGGCATCCATTCTCCCTAATCCTAAAAGAACATTTTAATTAACTTCTTGAAATACTAAAATAAATCTTATCCTCAAACTACATTTAAATCAATTTTTTGAAGTAACACTCTCACCTTTTTCATAGAACAAACTTATTTTTTTTTCAGAAATCCACTCTCCATAAACCTGAAACTAATCTTGAAAAAACTTGTGTAAGGCATCCATTCTCCCTAATCCTAAAAGAAAATTTTAATTAACTTGTTGAAATAATGCAATCAACCTTATTCTCAAACTACATTTAAATCAATTTTTTGAAGTAACACACTCACCTTTTTCATAAAATTAACATATTTTGTTTTCACGAATCCACTCTCCAGAAACCTAAAACAAATCTTGAAAAAACTTGTTTAAGGCATCCATTCTCCCTAATCCTAAAAGAAAATGTTAATTAACTTCTTGAAATACTAAAAAAATCTAATCCTCAAACTAGTTTAAATCAATTTTTTGAAGTAACACTCGCACCTTTTTCATAAAACTAAGATATATTTTTTTTCAGGAATCCACTCTCCAGAAACCTAAAACTAATCTTAAAAAACTTCTTTCAGGCATCCAATCTTCCTAATCCTAAACGAAAATTTTAATTAACTTGTTGAAATAATTCAATCACATTTATCCTCAAACTACTTTTAAATCAATTTTTTCAAGTAACACTCTCACCTTTTTCATAGAACAAACATATTTTTTTTTCAGGAATCCACTCTCCAGAAACCTGAAACAAATCTTGAAAAAACTTGTTTAAGGCATCCATTCTCTCTAATCCTAATAGAAAATTTTAATCAACTTCTTGAAATACTAAAATAAATCTTATCCTCAAACTACATTTAAATCAATTTTTTGAAGTAACACTCTCACCATTTTCATAAAACTAAGATATATTGTTTTTCAGGAATCCACTCTCCAGAAACCTAAAATCTAATCTTAAAAAACTTCTTTCAGTCATCCAATCTTCCTAATCCTAAACGAAAATTTTAATTAACTTGTTGAAATAATTCAATCACATTTATCCTCAAACTACTTTTAAATCAATTTTTTCAAGTAACACTCTCACCTTTTTCATAGAACAAACATATTTTTTTTTTCAGGAATCCACTCTCCAGAAACCTGAAACAAATCTTGAAAAAACTTGTTTAAGGCATCCATTCTCCCTAATCCTAAAAGAAAATTTTAATTAACTTCTTGAAATACTAAAATAAATCTTATCCTCAAACTACATTTAAATCAATTTTTTGAAGTAACACTCTCACCTTTTTCATAAAACTAAGATATATTTTTTTTCAGGAATCCACTCTCCAGAAACCTAAAACTAATCTTAAAAAACTTCTTTCAGGCATCCAATCTTCCTAATCCTAAACGAAAATTTTAATTAACTTGTTGAAATAATTCAATCACATTTATCCTCAAACTACTTTTAAATCAATTTTTTCAAGTAACACTCTCACCTTTTTCATAGAACAAACATATTTTTTTTTCAGGAATCCACTCTCCAGAAACCTGAAACAAATCTTGAAAAAACTTGTTTAAGGCATCCATTCTCCCTAATCCTAAAAGAAAATTTTAATTAACTTCTTGAAATACTAAAATAAATCTTATCCTCAAACTACATTTAAATCAATTTTTTGAAGTAACACTCTCACCTTTTTCATAAAACTAACATATATTTTTTTTCAGGAATCTGCTCTCCAGAAACCTGAAACAAATCTTGAAAAAACTTGTTTAAGGCATCCATACTCCCTAATCCTAAAAGAACATTTTAATTAACTTCTTGAAATACTAAAATAAATCTTATCCTCAAACTACATTTAAATCAATTTTTTGAAGTAACACTCTCACCTTTTTCATAGAACAAACTTATTTTTTTTTCAGAAATCCACTCTCCATAAACCTGAAACTAATCTTGAAAAAACTTGTGTAAGGCATCCATTCTCCCTAATCCTAAAAGAAAATTTTAATTAACTTGTTGAAATAATGCAATCAACCTTATTCTCAAACTACATTTAAATCAATTTTTTGAAGTAACACACTCACCTTTTTCATAAAATTAACATATTTTGTTTTCACGAATCCACTCTCCAGAAACCTAAAACAAATCTTGAAAAAACTTGTTTAAGGCATCCATTCTCCCTAATCCTAAAAGAAAATGTTAATTAACTTCTTGAAATACTAAAAAAATCTAATCCTCAAACTAGTTTAAATCAATTTTTTGAAGTAACACTCGCACCTTTTTCATAAAACTAAGATATATTTTTTTTCAGGAATCCACTCTCCAGAAACCTAAAACTAATCTTAAAAAACTTCTTTCAGGCATCCAATCTTCCTAATCCTAAACGAAAATTTTAATTAACTTGTTGAAATAATTCAATCACATTTATCCTCAAACTACTTTTAAATCAATTTTTTCAAGTAACACTCTCACCTTTTTCATAGAACAAACATATTTTTTTTTCAGGAATCCACTCTCCAGAAACCTGAAACAAATCTTGAAAAAACTTGTTTAAGGCATCCATTCTCTCTAATCCTAATAGAAAATTTTAATCAACTTCTTGAAATACTAAAATAAATCTTATCCTCAAACTACATTTAAATCAATTTTTTGAAGTAACACTCTCACCATTTTCATAAAACTAAGATATATTTTTTTTCAGGAATCCACTCTCCAGAAACCTAAAATCTAATCTTAAAAAACTTCTTTCAGGCATCCAATCTTCCTAATCCTAAACGAAAATTTTAATTAACTTGTTGAAATAATTCAATCACATTTATCCTCAAACTACTTTTAAATCAATTTTTTCAAGTAACACTCTCACCTTTTTCATAGAACAAACATATTTTTTTTTTCAGGAATCCACTCTCCAGAAACCTGAAACAAATCTTGAAAAAACTTGTTTAAGGCATCCATTCTCCCTAATCCTAAAAGAAAATTTTAATTAACTTCTTGAAATACTAAAATAAATCTTATCCTCAAACTACATTTAAATCAATTTTTTGAAGTAACACTCTCACCTTTTTCATAAAACTAAGATATATTTTTTTTCAGGAATCCACTCTCCAGAAACCTAAAACTAATCTTAAAAAACTTCTTTCAGGCATCCAATCTTCCTAATCCTAAACGAAAATTTTAATTAACTTGTTGAAATAATTCAATCACATTTATCCTCAAACTACTTTTAAATCAATTTTTTCAAGTAACACTCTCACCTTTTTCATAGAACAAACATATTTTTTTTTCAGGAATCCACTCTCCAGAAACCTGAAACAAATCTTGAAAAAACTTGTTTAAGGCATCCATTCTCCCTAATCCTAATAGAAAATTTTAATTAACTTCTTGAAATACTAAAATAAATCTTATCCTCAAACTACATTTAAATCAATTTTTTGAAGTAACACTCTCACCTTTTTCATAAAACTAAGATATATTTTTTTTCAGGAATCCACTCTCCAGAAACCTAAAACTAATCTTAAAAAACTTCTTTCAGGCATCCAATCTTCCTAATCCTAAACGAAAATTTTAATTAACTTGTTGAAATAATTCAATCACATTTATCCTCAAACTACTTTTAAATCAATTTTTTCAAGTAACACTCTCACCTTTTTCATAGAACAAACATATTTTTTTTTCAGGAATCCACTCTCCAGAAACCTGAAACAAATCTTGAAAACACCTGTTTAAGGCATCCATTCTCCCTAATCCTAAAAGAAAATTTTAATTAACTTCTTGAAATACTAAAATAAATCTTATCCTCAAACTACTTTTAAATCAATTTTTTGAAGTAACACTCTCACCTTTTTCATAAAACTAACATATAGTTTTTTTTCAGGAATCCGCTCTCCAGAAACCTGAAACAAATCTTGAAAAAACTTGTTTAAGGCATCCATTCTCCCTAATCCTAAAAGAACATTTTAATTAACTTCTTGAAATACTAAAATAAATCTTATCCTCAAACTACATTTAAATCAATTTTTTGAAGTAACACTCTCACCTTTTTCATAAAACTAACATATATTTTTTTTCAGGAATCCACTCTCCAGAAACCTTAAACTAATCTTAAAAAACTTCTTTCAGGCATCCAATCTTCCTAATCCTAAACGAAAATTTTAATTAACTTGTTGAAATTATTCAATCACATTTATCCTCAAACTACTTTTAAATCAATTTTTTCAAGTAACACTCTCACCTTTTTCATAGAACAAACATATTTTTTTTTCAGGAATCCACTCTCCAGAAACCTGAAACAAATCTTGAAAAAACTTGTTTAAGGCATCCATTCTCCCTAATCCTAAAAGAAAATGTTAATTAACTGCTTGAAATACTAAAAAAAATCTTATCCTCAAACTACATTTAAATCAATTTTTTGAAGTAACAATCTCACCTTTTTCATAAAATTAACATATATTTTTTTTCAGGAATCCACTCTCCACAAACCTAAAACTAATCTTAAAAAACGTATTTCAAGCATTCCAATCTTCCTAATACTAAACGAAAATTTTAATTAACTTGTTGAAATATTTCAATCACATTTATCCTCAAACTACGTTTAAATCAATTTTTTGAAGTAACACTCTCACCTTTTTCATAGAACAAACATATTTTTTTTTCAGGAATCCTCTCTCCAGAAACCTGAAACAAATCTTGAAAAAACTTCTTAAAGGCATCCATTCTCCCTAATCCTAAAAGAACATTTTAATTAACTTTTTGAAATACTAAAAAAAATCTTATCCTCAAACTACATTTAAATCAATTTTTTGAAGTAACACTCTCACCTTTTTCATAAAACTAAGATATATTGTTTTTCAGGAATCCACTCTCCAGAAACCTAAAACTAATCTTAAAAAACTTCTTTCAGGCATCCAATCTTCCTAATCCTAAACGAAAATTTTAATTAACTTGTTGAAATAATTCAATCACATTTATCCTCAAACTACTTTTAAATCAATTTTTTCAAGTAACACTCTCACCTTTTTCATAGAACAAACATATTTTTTTTTCAGGAATCCACTCTCCAGAAACCTGAAACAAATCTTGAAAAAACTTGTTTAAGGCATCCATTCTCCCTAATCCTAATAGAAAATTTTAATCAACTTCTTGAAATACTAAAATAAATCTTATCCTCAAACTACATTTAAATCAATTTTTTGAAGTAACACTCTCATCTTTTTCTTAAAACTAAGATATATTTTTTTTCAGGAATCCACTCTTCAGAAACCCAAAATCTAATCTTAAAAAACTTCTTTCAGGCATCCAATCTTCCTAATCCTAAACGAAAATTTTAATTAACTTGTTGAAATAATTCAATCACATTTATCCTCAAACTACTTTTAAATCAATTTTTTCAAGTAACACTCTCACCTTTTTCATAGAACAAACATATTTTTTTTTCAGGAATCCACTCTCCAGAAACCTGAAACAAATCTTGAAAAAACTTGTTTAAGGCATCCATTCTCCCTAATCCTAAAAGAAAATTTTATTAACTTCTTGAAATACTAAAATAAATCTTATCCTCAAACTACATTTAAATCAATTTTTTGAAGTAACACTCTCACCTTTTTCATAAAACTAAGATATATTTTTTTTCAGGAATCCACTCTCCAGAAACCTAAAACTAATCTTAAAAAACTTCTTTCAGGCATCCAATCTTCCTAATCCTAAACGAAAATTTTAATTAACTTGTTGAAATAATTCAATCACATTTATCCTCAAACTACTTTTAAATCAATTTTTTCAAGTAACACTCTCACCTTTTTCATAGAACAAACATATTTTTTTTTCAGGAATCCACTCTCCAGAAACCTGAAACAAATCTTGAAAAAACTTGTTTAAGGCATCCATTCTCCCTAATCCTAAAAGAAAATTTTAATTAACTTCTTGAAATACTAAAATAAATCTTATCCTCAAACTACATTTAAATCAATTTTTTGAAGTAACACTCTCACCTTTTTCATAAAACTAACATATATTTTTTTTCAGGAATCCGCTCTCCAGAAACCTGAAACAAATCTTGAAAAAACTTGTTTAAGGCATCCATTCTCCCTAATCCTAAAAGAAAATTTTAATTAACTTCTTGAAATACTAAAAATAAATCTTATCCTCAAACTACTTTTAAATCAATTTTTTGAAGTAACACTCTCACCTTTTTCATAAAACTAACATATAGTTTTTTTTCAGGAATCCGCTCTCCAGAATCCTGAAACAAATCTTGAAAAAACTTGTTTAAGGCATCCATTCTCCCTAATCCTAAAAGAACATTTTAATTAACTTCTTGAAATACTAAAATAAATCTTATCCTCAAACTACATTTAAATCAATTTTTTGAAGTAACACTCTCACCTTTTTCATAAAACTAACATATATTTTTTTTCAGGAATCCACTCTCCAGAAACCTTAAACTAATCTTAAAAAACTTCTTTCAGGCATCCAATCTTCCTAATCCTAAACGAAAATTTTAATTAACTTGTTGAAATTATTCAATCACATTTATCCTCAAACTACTTTTAAATCAATTTTTTCAAGTAACACTCTCACCTTTTTCATAGAACAAACATATTTTTTTTTCAGGAATCCATTCTCCAGAAACCTGAAACAAATCTTGAAAAAACTTGTTTAAGGCATCCATTCTCCCTAATCCTAAAAGAAAATGTTAATTAACTGCTTGAAATACTAAAAAAACATCTTATCCTCAAACTACATTTAAATCAATTTTTTGAAGTAACAATCTCACCTTTTTCATAAAATTAACATATATTTTTTTTCAGGAATCCACTCTCCACAAACCTAAAACTAATCTTAAAAAACTTATTTCAAGCATTCCAATCTTCCTAATACTAAACGAAAATTTTAATTAACTTGTTGAAATATTTCAATCACATTTATCCTCAAACTACGTTTAAATCAATTTTTTGAAGTAACACTCTCACCTTTTTCATAGAACAAACATATTTTTTTTTCAGGAATCCTCTCTCCAGAAACCTGAAACAAATCTTGAAAAAACTTCTTAAAGGCATCCATTCTCCCTAATCCTAAAAGAACATTTTAATTAACTTTTTGAAATACTAAAAAAAATCTTATCCTCAAACTACATTTAAATCAATTTTTTGAAGTAACACTCTCACCTTTTTCATAAAACTAACATATATTTTTTTCGGGAATCCACTCTCCAGAAACCTAAAACTAATCTTAAAAAACTTCTTTCAGGCATCCAATCTTCCTAATCCTAAACGAAAATTTTAATTAACTTGTTGAAATAATTCAATCACATTTATCCTCAAACTACTTTTAAATCAATTTTTTCAAGTAACACTCTCACCTTTTTCATAGAACAAACATATTTTTTTTTCAGGAATCCACTCTCCAGAAACCTGAAACAAATCTTGAAAAAACTTGTTTAAGGCATCCATTCTCCCTAATCCTAAAAGAAAATTTTAATTAACTTCTTGAAATACTAAAATAAATCTTATCCTCAAACTACATTTAAATCAATTTTTTGAAGTAACACTCTCACCTTTTTCATAAAACTAACATATATTTTTTTTCAGGAATCTGCTCTCCAGAAACCTGAAACAAATCTTGAAAAAACTTGTTTAAGGCATCCATTCTCCCTAATCCTAAAAGAACATTTTAATTAACTTCTTGAAATACTAAAATAAATCTTATCCTCAAACTACATTTAAATCAATTTTTTGAAGTAACACTCTCACCTTTTTCATAGAACAAACTTATTTTTTTTTCAGAAATCCACTCTCCATAAACCTGAAACTAATCTTGAAAAAACTTGTGTAAGGCATCCATTCTCCCTAATCCTAAAAGAAAATTTTAATTAACTTGTTGAAATAATGCAATCAACCTTATTCTCAAACTACATTTAAATCAATTTTTTGAAGTAACACACTCACCTTTTTCATAAAATTAACATATTTTGTTTTCACGAATCCACTCTCCAGAAACCTAAAACAAATCTTGAAAAAACTTGTTTAAGGCATCCATTCTCCCTAATCCTAAAAGAAAATGTTAATTAACTTCTTGAAATACTAAAAAAATCTAATCCTCAAACTAGTTTAAATCAATTTTTTGAAGTAACACTCGCACCTTTTTCATAAAACTAAGATATATTTTTTTTCAGGAATCCACTCTCCAGAAACCTAAAACTAATCTTAAAAAACTTCTTTCAGGCATCCAATCTTCCTAATCCTAAACGAAAATTTTAATTAACTTGTTGAAATAATTCAATCACATTTATCCTCAAACTACTTTTAAATCAATTTTTTCAAGTAACACTCTCACCTTTTTCATAGAACAAACATATTTTTTTTTCAGGAATCCACTCTCCAGAAACCTGAAACAAATCTTGAAAAAACTTGTTTAAGGCATCCATTCTCTCTAATCCTAATAGAAAATTTTAATCAACTTCTTGAAATACTAAAATAAATCTTATCCTCAAACTACATTTAAATCAATTTTTTGAAGTAACACTCTCACCATTTTCATAAAACTAAGATATATTGTTTTTCAGGAATCCACTCTCCAGAAACCTAAAATCTAATCTTAAAAAACTTCTTTCAGTCATCCAATCTTCCTAATCCTAAACGAAAATTTTAATTAACTTGTTGAAATAATTCAATCACATTTATCCTCAAACTACTTTTAAATCAATTTTTTCAAGTAACACTCTCACCTTTTTCATAGAACAAACATATTTTTTTTTTCAGGAATCCACTCTCCAGAAACCTGAAACAAATCTTGAAAAAACTTGTTTAAGGCATCCATTCTCCCTAATCCTAAAAGAAAATTTTAATTAACTTCTTGAAATACTAAAATAAATCTTATCCTCAAACTACATTTAAATCAATTTTTTGAAGTAACACTCTCACCTTTTTCATAAAACTAAGATATATTTTTTTTCAGGAATCCACTCTCCAGAAACCTAAAACTAATCTTAAAAAACTTCTTTCAGGCATCCAATCTTCCTAATCCTAAACGAAAATTTTAATTAACTTGTTGAAATAATTCAATCACATTTATCCTCAAACTACTTTTAAATCAATTTTTTCAAGTAACACTCTCACCTTTTTCATAGAACAAACATATTTTTTTTTCAGGAATCCACTCTCCAGAAACCTGAAACAAATCTTGAAAAAACTTGTTTAAGGCATCCATTCTCCCTAATCCTAAAAGAAAATTTTAATTAACTTCTTGAAATACTAAAATAAATCTTATCCTCAAACTACATTTAAATCAATTTTTTGAAGTAACACTCTCACCTTTTTCATAAAACTAACATATATTTTTTTTCAGGAATCTGCTCTCCAGAAACCTGAAACAAATCTTGAAAAAACTTGTTTAAGGCATCCATACTCCCTAATCCTAAAAGAACATTTTAATTAACTTCTTGAAATACTAAAATAAATCTTATCCTCAAACTACATTTAAATCAATTTTTTGAAGTAACACTCTCACCTTTTTCATAGAACAAACTTATTTTTTTTTCAGAAATCCACTCTCCATAAACCTGAAACTAATCTTGAAAAAACTTGTGTAAGGCATCCATTCTCCCTAATCCTAAAAGAAAATTTTAATTAACTTGTTGAAATAATGCAATCAACCTTATTCTCAAACTACATTTAAATCAATTTTTTGAAGTAACACACTCACCTTTTTCATAAAATTAACATATTTTGTTTTCACGAATCCACTCTCCAGAAACCTAAAACAAATCTTGAAAAAACTTGTTTAAGGCATCCATTCTCCCTAATCCTAAAAGAAAATGTTAATTAACTTCTTTAAATACTAAAAAAATCTAATCCTCAAACTAGTTTAAATCAATTTTTTGAAGTAACACTCGCACCTTTTTCATAAAACTAAGATATATTTTTTTTCAGGAATCCACTCTCCAGAAACCTAAAACTAATCTTAAAAAACTTCTTTCAGGCATCCAATCTTCCTAATCCTAAACGAAAATTTTAATTAACTTGTTGAAATAATTCAATCACATTTATCCTCAAACTACTTTTAAATCAATTTTTTCAAGTAACACTCTCACCTTTTTCATAGAACAAACATATTTTTTTTTCAGGAATCCACTCTCCAGAAACCTGAAACAAATCTTGAAAAAACTTGTTTAAGGCATCCATTCTCTCTAATCCTAATAGAAAATTTTAATCAACTTCTTGAAATACTAAAATAAATCTTATCCTCAAACTACATTTAAATCAATTTTTTGAAGTAACACTCTCACCATTTTCATAAAACTAAGATATATTTTTTTTCAGGAATCCACTCTCCAGAAACCTAAAATCTAATCTTAAAAAACTTCTTTCAGGCATCCAATCTTCCTAATCCTAAACGAAAATTTTAATTAACTTGTTGAAATAATTCAATCACATTTATCCTCAAACTACTTTTAAATCAATTTTTTCAAGTAACACTCTCACCTTTTTCATAGAACAAACATATTTTTTTTTTCAGGAATCCACTCTCCAGAAACCTGAAACAAATCTTGAAAAAACTTGTTTAAGGCATCCATTCTCCCTAATCCTAAAAGAAAATTTTAATTAACTTCTTGAAATACTAAAATAAATCTTATCCTCAAACTACATTTAAATCAATTTTTTGAAGTAACACTCTCACCTTTTTCATAAAACTAAGATATATTTTTTTTCAGGAATCCACTCTCCAGAAACCTAAAACTAATCTTAAAAAACTTCTTTCAGGCATCCAATCTTCCTAATCCTAAACGAAAATTTTAATTAACTTGTTGAAATAATTCAATCACATTTATCCTCAAACTACTTTTAAATCAATTTTTTCAAGTAACACTCTCACCTTTTTCATAGAACAAACATATTTTTTTTTCAGGAATCCACTCTCCAGAAACCTGAAACAAATCTTGAAAAAACTTGTTTAAGGCATCCATTCTCCCTAATCCTAATAGAAAATTTTAATTAACTTCTTGAAATACTAAAATAAATCTTATCCTCAAACTACATTTAAATCAATTTTTTGAAGTAACACTCTCACCTTTTTCATAAAACTAAGATATATTTTTTTTCAGGAATCCACTCTCCAGAAACCTAAAACTAATCTTAAAAAACTTCTTTCAGGCATCCAATCTTCCTAATCCTAAACGAAAATTTTAATTAACTTGTTGAAATAATTCAATCACATTTATCCTCAAACTACTTTTAAATCAATTTTTTCAAGTAACACTCTCACCTTTTTCATAGAACAAACATATTTTTTTTTCAGGAATCCACTCTCCAGAAACCTGAAACAAATCTTGAAAACACCTGTTTAAGGCATCCATTCTCCCTAATCCTAAAAGAAAATTGTAATTAACTTCTTGAAATACTAAAATAAATCTTATCCTCAAACTACTTTTAAATCAATTTTTTGAAGTAACACTCTCACCTTTTTCATAAAACTAACATATAGTTTTTTTTCAGGAATCCGCTCCCCAGAAACCTGAAACAAATCTTGAAAAAACTTGTTTAAGGCATCCATTCTCCCTAATCCTAAAAGAACATTTTAATTAACTTCTTGAAATACTAAAATAAATCTTATCCTCAAACTACATTTAAATCAATTTTTTGAAGTAACACTCTCACCTTTTTCATAAAACTAACATATATTTTTTTTCAGGAATCCACTCTCCAGAAACCTTAAACTAATCTTAAAAAACTTCTTTCAGGCATCCAATCTTCCTAATCCTAAACGAAAATTTTAATTAACTTGTTGAAATTATTCAATCACATTTATCCTCAAACTACTTTTAAATCAATTTTTTCAAGTAACACTCTCACCTTTTTCATAGAACAAACATATTTTTTTTTCAGGAATCCACTCTCCAGAAACCTGAAACAAATCTTGAAAAAACTTGTTTAAGGCATCCATTCTCCCTAATCCTAAAAGAAAATGTTAATTAACTGCTTGAAATACTAAAAAAAATCTTATCCTCAAACTACATTTAAATCAATTTTTTGAAGTAACAATCTCACCTTTTTCATAAAATTAACATATATTTTTTTTCAGGAATCCACTCTCCACAAACCTAAAACTAATCTTAAAAAACGTATTTCAAGCATTCCAATCTTCCTAATACTAAACGAAAATTTTAATTAACTTGTTGAAATATTTCAATCACATTTATCCTCAAACTACGTTTAAATCAATTTTTTGAAGTAACACTCTCACCTTTTTCATAGAACAAACATATTTTTTTTTCAGGAATCCTCTCTCCAGAAACCTGAAACAAATCTTGAAAAAACTTCTTAAAGGCATCCATTCTCCCTAATCCTAAAAGAACATTTTAATTAACTTTTTGAAATACTAAAAAAAATCTTATCCTCAAACTACATTTAAATCAATTTTTTGAAGTAACACTCTCACCTTTTTCATAAAACTAAGATATATTGTTTTTCAGGAATCCACTCTCCAGAAACCTAAAACTAATCTTAAAAAACTTCTTTCAGGCATCCAATCTTCCTAATCCTAAACGAAAATTTTAATTAACTTGTTGAAATAATTCAATCACATTTATCCTCAAACTACTTTTAAATCAATTTTTTCAAGTAACACTCTCACCTTTTTCATAGAACAAACATATTTTTTTTTCAGGAATCCACTCTCCAGAAACCTGAAACAAATCTTGAAAAAACTTGTTTAAGGCATCCATTCTCCCTAATCCTAATAGAAAATTTTAATCAACTTCTTGAAATACTAAAATAAATCTTATCCTCAAACTACATTTAAATCAATTTTTTGAAGTAACACTCTCATCTTTTTCATAAAACTAAGATATATTTTTTTTCAGGAATCCACTCTTCAGAAACCCAAAATCTAATCTTAAAAAACTTCTTTCAGGCATCCAATCTTCCTAATCCTAAACGAAAATTTTAATTAACTTGTTGAAATAATTCAATCACATTTATCCTCAAACTACTTTTAAATCAATTTTTTCAAGTAACACTCTCACCTTTTTCATAGAACAAACATATTTTTTTTTCAGGAATCCACTCTCCAGAAACCTGAAACAAATCTTGAAAAAACCTGTTTAAGGCATCCATTCTCCCTAATCCTAAAAGAAAATTTTAATTAACTTCTTGAAATACTAAAATAAATCTTATCCTCAAACTACATTTAAATCAATTTTTTGAAGTAACACTCTCACCTTTTTCATAAAACTAACATATATTTTTTTTCAGGAATCCGCTCTCCAGAAACCTGAAACAAATCTTGAAAAAACTTGTTTAAGGCATCCATTCTCCCTAATCCTAAAAGAAAATTTTAATTAACTTCTTGAAATACTAAAAATAAATCTTATCCTCAAACTACTTTTAAATCAATTTTTTGAAGTAACACTCTCACCTTTTTCATAAAACTAACATATAGTTTTTTTTCAGGAATCCGCTCTCCAGAAACCTGAAACAAATCTTGAAAAAACTTGTTTAAGGCATCCATTCTCCCTAATCCTAAAAGAACATTTTAATTAACTTCTTGAAATACTAAAATAAATCTTATCCTCAAACTACATTTAAATCAATTTTTTGAAGTAACACTCTCACCTTTTTCATAAAACTAACATATATTTTTTTTCAGGAATCCACTCTCCAGAAACCTTAAACTAATCTTAAAAAACTTCTTTCAGGCATCCAATCTTCCTAATCCTAAACGAAAATTTTAATTAACTTGTTGAAATTATTCAATCACATTTATCCTCAAACTACTTTTAAATCAATTTTTTCAAGTAACACTCTCACCTTTTTCATAGAACAAACATATTTTTTTTTCAGGAATCCACTCTCCAGAAACCTGAAACAAATCTTGAAAAAACTTGTTTAAGGCATCCATTCTCCCTAATCCTAAAAGAAAATGTTAATTAACTGCTTGAAATACTAAAAAAAATCTTATCCTCAAACTACATTTAAATCAATTTTTTGAAGTAACAATCTCACCTTTTTCATAAAATTAACATATATTTTTTTTCAGGAATCCACTCTCCACAAACCTAAAACTAATCTTAAAAAACTTATTTCAAGCATTCCAATCTTCCTAATACTAAACGAAAATTTTAATTAACTTGTTGAAATATTTCAATCACATTTATCCTCAAACTACGTTTAAATCAATTTTTTGAAGTAACACTCTCACCTTTTTCATAGAACAAACATATTTTTTTTTCAGGAATCCTCTCTCCAGAAACCTGAAACAAATCTTGAAAAAACTTCTTAAAGGCATCCATTCTCCCTAATCCTAAAAGAACATTTTAATTAACTTTTTGAAATACTAAAAAAAATCTTATCCTCAAACTACATTTAAATCAATTTTTTGAAGTAACACTCTCACCTTTTTCATAAAACTAAGATATGTTTTTTTTCAGGAATCCACTCTCCAGAAACCTAAAACTAATCTTAAAAAACTTCTTTCAGGCATCCAATCTTCCTAATCCTAAACGAAAATTTTAATTAACTTGTTGAAATAATTCAATCACATTTATCCTCAAACTACTTTTAAATCAATTTTTTCAAGTAACACTCTCACCTTTTTCATAGAACAAACATATTTTTTTTTCAGGAATCCACTCTCCAGAAACCTGAAACAAATCTTGAAAAAACTTGTTTAAGGCATCCATTCTCCCTAATCCTAAAAGAAAATTTTAATTAACTTCTTGAAATACTAAAATAAATCTTATCCTCAAACTACATTTAAATCAATTTTTTGAAGTAACACTCTCACCTTTTTCATAAAACTAACATATATTTTTTTTCAGGAATCCGCTCTCCAGAAACCTGAAACAAATCTTGAAAAAACTTGTTTAAGGCATCCATTCTCCCTAATCCTAAAAGAACATTTTAATTAACTTCTTGAAATACTAAAATAAATCTTATCCTCAAACTACATTTAAATCAATTTTTTGAAGTAACACTCGCACCTTTTTCATTAAACTAACATATATTTTTTTTCAGGAATCCACTCTCCAGAAACCTAAAACTAATCTAAAAAAACTTCTTTCAGGCATCCAATCTTCCTAATCCTAAACGAAAATTGTAATTAACTTGTTGAAATAATTCAATCACATTTATCCTCAAACGACTTTTAAATCAATTTTTTGAAGTAACACTCTCACCTTTTTCATAGAACAAACTTATTTTTTTTTCAGGAATCCACTCTCCATAAACCTGAAACTAATCTTGAAAAAACTTGTGTAAGGCATCCATTCTCCCTAATCCTAAAAGAAAATTTTAATTAACTTGTTGAAATAATGCAATCAACCTTATTCTCAAACTACATTTAAATCAATTTTTTGAAGTAACACACTCACCTTTTTCATAAAATGAACATATTTTGTTTTCATGAATCCACTCTCCAGAAACCTAAAACAAATCTTGAAAAAACTTGTTTAAGGCATTCATTCTCCCTAATCCTAAAAGAAAATGTTAATTAACTTCTTGAAATACTAAAAAAATCTAATCCTCAAACTACATTTAAATCAATTTTTTGAAGTAACACTCTCACCTTTTTCATAAAACTAACATATATTTTTTTTCAGGAATCCACTCTCCAGAAACCTAAAACTAATCTTAAAAAACTTATTTCAAGCATTCCAATCTTCCTAATCCTAAACGAAAATTTTAATTAACTTGTTGAAATAATTCAATCACATTTATCCTCAAACAACGTTTAAATCAATTTTTTGAAGTAACACTCTCACCTTTTTCATAGAACAAACATATTTTTTTTTCAGGAATCCACTCTCCAGAAACCTGAAACAAATCTTGAAAAAACTTGTTTAAGGCATCCATTCTCCCTAATCCTAAAAGAAAATTTTAATTAACTTCTTGAAATACTAAAAAAAATCTTATCCTCAAACGACATTTAAATCAATTTTTTGAAGTAACACTCCCACCTTTTTCATAAAACTAACATATATTTTTTTTCAGGAATCCACTCTCCAGAAACCTAAAACTAATCTTAAAAAACTTCTTTCAGGCACCCAATCTTCCTAATCCTAATAGAAAATTTTAATTAACTTGTTGAAATAATTCAATCACATTTATCCTCAAACTACTTTTAAATCAATTTTTTCAAGTAACACTCTCACCTTTTTCATAGAACAAACATATTTTTTTTTCAGGAATCCACTCTCCAGAAACCTGAAACAAATCTTGAAAAAACTTGTTTAAGGCATCCATTCTCCCTAATCCTAAAAGACATTTTTAATTAACTTCTTGAAATACTAAAAAAATCTAATCCTCAAACTACATTTAAATCAATTTTTTGAAGTAACACTCTCACCTTTTTCATAAAACTAAGATATATTTTTTTTCAGGAATCCACTCTCCAGAAACCTAAAACTAATCTTAAAAAACTTCTTTCAGGCATCCAATCTTCCTAATCCTAAACGAAAATTTTAATTAACTTGTTGAAATAATTCAATCACATTTATCCTCAAACTACTTTTAAATCAATTTTTTCAAGTAACACTCTCACCTTTTTCATAGAACAAACATATTTTTTTTCAGGAATCCATTCTCCAGAAACCTGAAACAAATCTTGAAAAAACTTGTTTAAGGCATCCATTCTCCCTAATCCTAATAGAAAATTTTAATTAACTTCTTGAAATACTAAAATAAATCTTATCCTCAAACTACATTTAAATCAATTTTTTGAAGTAACACTCTCACCTTTTTCATAAAACTAACATATATTTTTTTTCAGGAATCCGCTCTCCAGAAACCTGAAACAAATTTTGAAAAAACTTGTTTAAGGCATCCATTCTCCCTAATCCTAAAATAACATTTTAATTAACTTCTTGAAATACTAAAATAAATCTTATCCTCAAACTACATTTAAATCATTTTTTTGAAGTAACACTCTCACCTTTTTCATAAAACTAACATATATTTTTTTTCAGGAATCCACTCTCCAGAAACCTAAAACTAATCTTAAAAAACTTCTTTCAGGCATCCAATCTTCCTAATCCTAAACGAAAATTTTAATTAACTTGTTGAAATTATTCAATCACATTTATCCTCAAACTACTTTTAAATCAATTTTTTGAAGTAACACTCTCACCTTTTTCATAAAACTAACATATAGCTTTTTTTCAGGAATCCGCTCTCCAGAAACCTGAAACAAATCTTGAAAAAACTTGTTTAAGGCATCTATTCTCCCTAATCCTAAAAGAAAATTTTAATTAACTTCTTGAAATACTAAAAAAAATCTTATCCTCAAACGACATTTAAATCAATTTTTTGAAGTAACACTCTCACCTTTTTCATAAAACTAACATATTTTTTTTTTCAGGAATCCACTCTCCAGAAACCTAAAACTAATCTTAAAAAACTTCTTTCAGGCACCCAATCTTCCTAATCCTAATAGAAAATTTTAATTAACTTGTTGAAATAATTCAATCACATTTATCCTCAAACTACTTTTAAATCAATTTTTTCAAGTAACACTCTCACCTTTTTCATAGAACAAACATATTTTTTTTTCAGGAATCCACTCTCCAGAAACCTGAAACAAATCTTGAAAAAACTTGTTTAAGGCATCCATTCTCCCTAATCCTAAAAGACATTTTTAATTAACTTCTTGAAATACTAAAAAAATCTAATCCTCAAACTACATTTAAATCAATTTTTTGAAGTAACACTCTCACCTTTTTCATAAAACTAAGATATATTTTTTTTCAGGAATCCACTCTCCAGAAACCTAAAACTAATCTTAAAAAACTTCTTTCAGGCATCCAATCTTCCTAATCCTAAACGAAAATTTTAATTAACTTGTTGAAATAATTCAATCACATTTATCCTCAAACTACTTTTAAATCAATTTTTTCAAGTAACACTCTCACCTTTTTCATAGAACAAACATATTTTTTTTCAGGAATCCATTCTCCAGAAACCTGAAACAAATCTTGAAAAAACTTGTTTAAGGCATCCATTCTCCCTAATCCTAATAGAAAATTTTAATTAACTTCTTGAAATACTAAAATAAATCTTATCCTCAAACTACATTTAAATCAATTTTTTGAAGTAACACTCTCACCTTTTTCATAAAACTAACATATATTTTTTTTCAGGAATCCGCTCTCCAGAAACCTGAAACAAATTTTGAAAAAATTGTTTAAGGCATCCATTCTCCCTAATCCTAAAAGAACATTTTAATTAACTTCTTGAAATACTAAAATAAATCTTATCCTCAAACTACATTTAAATCATTTTTTTGAAGTAACACTCTCACCTTTTTCATAAAACTAACATATATTTTTTTTCAGGAATCCACTCTCCAGAAACCTAAAACTAATCTTAAAAAACTTCTTTCAGGCATCCAATCTTCCTAATCCTAAACGAAAATTTTAATTAACTTGTTGAAATTATTCAATCACATTTATCCTCAAACTACTTTTAAATCAATTTTTTGAAGTAACACTCTCACCTTTTTCATAAAACTAACATATAGCTTTTTTTCAGGAATCCGCTCTCCAGAAACCTGAAACAAATCTTGAAAAAACTTGTTTAAGGCATCCATTCTCCCTAATCCTAAAAGAACATTTTAATTAACTTCTTGAAATACTAAAATAAATCTTATCCTCAAACTACATTTAAATCATTTTTTTGAAGTAACACTCTCACCTTTTTCATAAAACTAACATATATTTTTTTTCAGGAATCCACTCTCCAGAAACCTAAAACTAATCTTAAAAAACTTCTTTCAGGCATCCAATCTTCCTAATCCTAAACGAAAATTTTAATTAACTTGTTGAAATTATTCAATCACATTTATCCTCAAACTACTTTTAAATCAATTTTTTCAAGTAACACTCTCACCTTTTTCATAGAACAAACATATTTTTTTTTCAGGAATCCACTCTCCAGAAACCTGAAACAAATCTTGAAAAAACTTGTTTAAGGCATCCATTCTCCCTAATCCTAAAAGAAAATGTTAATTAACTGCTTGAAATACTAAAAAAATCTTATCCTCAAACTACATTTAAATCAATTTTTTGAAGTAACACTCTCACCTTTTTCATAAAACTAACATATATTTTTTTTCAGGAATCCACTCTCCACAAACCTAAAACTAATCTTAAAAAACTTATTTCAAGCATTCCAATCTTCCTAATACTAAACGAAAATTTTAATTAACTTGTTGAAATATTTCAATCACATTTATCCTCAAACTACGTTTAAATCAATTTTTTGAAGTAACACTCTCACCTTTTTCATAGAACAAACATATTTTTTTTTCAGGAATCCTCTCTCCAGAAACCTGAAACAAATCTTGAAAAAACTTGTTAAAGGCATCCATTCTCCCTAATCCTAAAAGAACATTTTAATTAACTTTTTGAAATGCTAAAAAAAATCTTATCCTCAAACTACGTTTAAATCAATTTTTTGAAGTAACACTCTCACCTTTTTCATAGAACAAACATATTTTTTTTTCAGGAATCCACTCTCCATAAACTTGAAACAAATCTTGAAAAAACTTGTTTCAGGCATCCATTCTCCCTAATCCTAAAAGAAAATTTTAATTAACTTCTTGAAATACTAAAATAAATCTTACCCTCAAACTACATTTAAATCAATTTTTTTGAAGTAACACTCTCACCTTTTTCATAAAACTAACATATATTTTTTTTCAGGAATCCACTCTCCAGAAACCTAAAACTAATCTAAAAAAACTTCTTTCAGGCATCCAATCTTCCTAATCCTAAACGAAAATTTTAATTAACTTGTTGAAATAATTCAATCACATTTATCCTCAAACTACTTTTAAATCAATTTTTTGAAGTAACACTCTCACCTTTTTCATAGAACAAACTTATTTTTTTTTCAGGAATCCACTCTCCATAAACCTGAAACTAATCTTGAAAAAACTTGTGTAAGGCATCCATTCTCCCTAATCCTAAAAGAAAATTTTAATTAACCCCTTCAGTGCCCATGACGAGCTGGACTCGTCATGGAGCACAGTCGCGCTGTGCCCATGACGAGTCCAGCTCGTCATGGGACCCACCCTTGGGGGAAGCGCTGGCGCTCCCCCCGTGATTCCGCGATCTTTTTTTTTTTTGCTTGGGAGGCAGGGGAAGACCTTCCCCTGCCTCCCCCCGCCCCCCCCGCCCGCGTCATCAATGACGTCAGCGCGGGAGCCGCGCTGACGTCACCAGAGGCTTCCCCTTTGCTCTCCGAGGCGCTGGAAGCCATTTGCTTCCTGCGCGTCGGAGAGTAAAGGTCAGTTTTGGGGCTGGGGAGGGGGTATCAGTGGATGTGTGCGCTAGGTAGGGTGGGGGCACAATGTTGGGGGGGGTGTAAGTGGGTTTTTGAGATCTCTGCTTTGTTTCTGCTCTTTGATCGTCAAAGCGCAGGCAATTTGATGCGAATTTCGAAAAAAAAAAAACGCTCGTTTTCGTTTTTTTTGTCTGTTTCACCTGGGGGGTGCTGCTAGCGTGGGATGGGGGTGGGGGGGCGTAATACAGACAGTCCTAGGGGTTCCAAAGTGGCCAGATTGATTTTATTGGCTTATAAAAACACCAGCATCCGAGTTTGCCAGTGCAGTTTTACTTTCGTTTTCTCCTGTAACTTTGAACTGCATTGTTGTACCAAGGGGGGGCGAAGAAAGTGAGACAGGGGTTGCAAAGTGGCCAGATTGATTTTATTTGCTTCCAAGTACACCAGCATCAGAGTTTGCCAGTGATGTGCTTTTTTCGTTTTTTTGTCTTCCTTTGAACTGTATTGTTGTTCCCAGGGGGCAAAGTAAAGTTAGACAGAGGGATTGCAAAGTGGCCAGATTGATTTCATTTGCATCCAAGCACACCAGCATCAGAGTTTGCCAGTGCAGTGCGACTTTCGTTTTCTCAGCCTTACTTTGAACAGTATTCTTGTTCCCTGGGTGGGCGAAATAAAGTAAGACAGAGGGGTTGCCAAGTGGCCAGATTATTTTTATTTGGATCCAAGTACACCAGCATCAGAGTTTGCCAGTGATGTGCTTCTTTCGTTTTTTTGTCTTCTTTTGAACACTGTTGTTGTTTCCAGGGGGGGCGAAATAAAGTTAGACTGAGGGATTGCAAAGTGGCCAGATTGATTTTATTTGCATCCAAGTACACCAGCATCTGAGTTTGCCAGTGATGTGCTTCTTTCGTTTGTTTGTCTTCCTTTGAACAGTGTTGTTGTTCCCTGGGGGGGCGAAATAAAGTTAGACTGAGGGATTGCAAAGTGGCCAGATTGATTTTATTTGCACCCAAGCACACCAGCATCAGAGTTTGCCAGTGCAGTGCGTCTTTAGTTTTTTCGCCTAACTTTGACCAGTATTGTTGTTCCCAGGGGGGGCGAAATAAAGTTAGACAGTGGGATTGCAAAGTGGCCAGAATGATTTTATTTGCATCCATGCACACCAGCATCAGAGTTTGCCAGTGCAGTGCGTCTTTAGTTTTCTCGCCTAACTTTGAACAGTATTGTTGTTCCCAGGGGGGGCAAAATAAAGTTAGACAGAGGGATTGCAAAGTGGCCAGATTGATTTTATTTGCATCCAAGCACACCAGCATCAGAGTTTGCCAGTGCAGTGCGTCTTTAGTTTTCTCGCCTAACTTTGAACAGTATTGTTGTTCCCAGGGGGGGCAAAATAAAGTTAGACAGAGGGATTGCAAAGTGGCCAGATTGATTTTATTTGCATCCAAGCACACCAGCATCAGAGTTTGCCAGTGCAGTGCGTCTTTAGTTTTCTCACCTAACTTTGAACAGTATTGTTGTTCCCAGGGGGGGGCGAAATAAAGTTAGACAGAGGGATTGCAAAGTGGCCTGATTGATTTTATTTGCATCCAAGCACACCAGCATCAGAGTTTGCCAGTGCAGTGCGTCTTTAGTTTTCTCGCCCAGCTTTGAACAGTATTGTTGTTCCCAGGGGGGGCGAAATAAAGTTAGACAGAGGGATTGCAAAGTGGCCAGATTGATTTTATTTGCATCCAAGCACACCAGCATCAGAGTTTGCCAGTGCAGTGCGTCTTTAGTTTTCTCGCCTAACTTTGAACAGTATTGTTATTCCCAGGGGGGGCGAAATAAAGTTAGACAGAGGGATTGCAAAGTGGCCAGATAGATTTTATTTGCATCCAAGCACACCAGCATCAGAGTTTGCCAGTGCAGTGCGTCTTTAGTTTTTTCACCTAACTTTGAACAGTATTGTTGTTCCCAGGGGGGGCGAAATAAAGTTAGATAGAGGGATTGCAAAGTGGCCAGATAGATTTTATTTGCATCCAAGCACACCAGCATCAGAGTTTGCCAGTGCAGTGCGTCTTTAGTTTTTTCACCTAACTTTGAACAGTATTGTTGTTCCCAGGGGGGGCGAAATAAAGTTAGATAGAGGGATTGCAAAGTGGCCAGATTGATTTTATTTGCATCCAAGCACACCTGCATCAGAGTTTGCCAGTGCAGTGCGTCTTTAGTTTTCTCGCCTAACTTTGAACAGTATTTTTGTTTCCAGGGGGGGCGAAATAAAGTTAGACAGAGGGATTGCAAAGTGCCCAGATTGATTTTATTTGCATCCAAGCACACCAGCATCTGAGTTTGCCAGTGCAGTGCGTCTTTAGTTTTTTCGCCTAACTTTGAACAGTATTGTTGTTCCCAGGGGGGGGCGAAATAAAGTTAGACAGAGGGATTGCAAAGTGGCCAGATTGATTTTATCTGCATCCAAGCACACCAGCATCTGAGTTTGCCAGTGCAGTGCGTCTTTAGTTTTTTCGCCTAACTTTGAACAGTATTGTTGTTCCCAGGGGGGGCGAAATAAAATTAGACAGAGGGATTGCAAAGTGGCCAGATTGATTTTATTTGCATCCAAGCACACCAGCATCAGAGTTTGCCAGTGCAGTGCGTCTTTAGTTTTTTCGCCTAACTTTGAACAGTATTGTTGTTCCCAGGGGGGGGCGAAATAAAGTTAGACAGAGGGATTGCAAAGTGGCCAGATTGATTTTATTTGCATCCAAGCACACCAGCATCAGAGTTTGCCAGTGCAGTGCGTCTTTAGTTTTCTCGCCTAACTTTGAACAGTATTGTTGTTCCCAGGGGGGGGGGCGAAATAAAGTTAGACATAGGGATTGCAAAGTGGCCAGATTGATTTTATTTGCATCCAAGCACACCAGCATCAGAGTTTGCCAGTGCAGTGCGTCTTTAGTTTTCTCGCCTAACTTTGAACAGTATTGTTGTTCCCAGGGGGGGGCGAAATAAAGTTAGACAGAGGGATTGCAAAGTGGCCAGATTGATTTTATTTGCACCAAAGCACACCAGCATCAGAGTTTGCCAGTGCAGTGCGTCTTTAGTTTTCTCGCCTAACTTTGACCAGTATTGTTGTTCCCTGGGGGGGCGAAATAAAGTTAGACAGAGGGATTGCAAAGTGGCCAGATTGATTTTATTTGCATCCAAGCACACCAGCATCAGAGTTTGCCAGTGCAGTGCGTCTTTAGTTTTCTCGCCTAACTTTGAACAGTATTGTTGTTCCAAGGGGGGGGCGAAATAAAGTTAGACAGAGGGATTGCAAAGTGGCCAGATTGATTTTATTTGCACCAAAGCACACCAGCATCAGAGTTTGCCAGTGCAGTGCGTCTTTAGTTTTCTCGCCTAACTTTGACCAGTATTGTTGTTCCCTGGGGGGGCGAAATAAAGTTAGACAGAGGGATTGCAAAGTGGCCAGATTGATTTTATTTGCACCAAAGCACACCAGCATCAGAGTTTGCCAGTGCAGTGCGTTTTTAGTTTTCTCGCCTAACTTTGACCAGTATTGTTGTTCCCTGGGGGGGGGCGAAATAAAGTTAGACAGAGGGATTGCAAAGTGGCCAGATTGATTTTATTTGCACCAAAGCACACCAGCATCAGAGTTTGCCAGTGCAGTGCGTCTTTAGTTTTTTCGCCTAACTTTGAACAGTATTGTTGTTCCCAGGGGGGGGCGAAATAAAGTTAGACAGAGGGATTGCAAAGTGGCCAGATTGATTTTATTTGCATCCAAGCACACCAGCATCAGAGTTTGCCAGTGCAGTGCGTCTTTAGTTTTCTCGCCTAACTTTGAACAGTATTGTTGTTCCCAGGGGGGGGCAAAATAAAGTTAGACAGAGGGATTGCAAAGTGGCCAGATTGATTTTATTTGCATCCAAGCACACCAGCATCAGAGTTTGCCAGTGCAGTGCGTCTTTAGTTTTCTCGCCTAACTTTGAACAGTATTGTTGTTCCCAGGGGGGGGCGAAATAAAGTTAGACAGAGGGATTGCAAAGTGGCCAGATTGATTTTATTTGCATCCAAGCACACCAGCATCAGAGTTTGCCAGTGCAGTGCGTCTTTAGTTTTCTCGCCTAACTTTGAACAGTATTGTTGTTCACAGGGGGGGCGAAATAAAAGTTAGACAGAGGGATTGCAAAGTGGCCAGATTGATTTTATTTGCATCCAAGCACACCAGCATCAGAGTTTGCCAGTGCAGTGCGTCTTTAGTTTTCTCGCCTAACTTTGAACAGTATTGTTGTTCCCAGGGGGGGCGAAATAAAGTTAGACAGAGGGATTGCAAAGTGGCCAGATTGATTTTATTTGCATCCAAGCACACCAGCATCAGAGTTTGCCAGTGCAGTGCGTCTTCATTTTTCTCGCCTAACTTTGAACAGTATTGTTGTTCCCAGGGGGGGGCCAAATAAAGTTAGACAGAGGGATTGCAAAGTTGCCAGATTGATTTTATTTGCATCCAAGCACACCAGCATCAGAGATTGCCAGTGCAGTGCGTCTTTAGTTTTCTCGCCTAACTTTGAACAGTATTGTTGTTCCCAGGGGGGGCGAAGTAAAGTTAGACAGAGGGATTGCAAAGTGGCCAGATTGATTTTATTTGCATCCAAGCACACCAGCATCAGAGTTTGCCAGTGCAGTGCGTCTTTAGTTTTTTCGCCTAACTTTGAACAGTATTGTTGTTCCCAGGGGGGGCGAAATAAAGTAAGACTTAGGGGTTGCCAAGTTGCCAGATTGTTTTTATTTGCATCCAAGTACACCAGCTTCAGAGTTTGCCAGTGTATTGCTACTTTCGTTTTCTCATCTAACTTTGAACAGCATTGTTGTTTCCAGGGGGGGCGAAATAATGTAAGACAGAGGGGTTGCAAAGTGGCCAGATTGATTTCATTTGCATCCAAGTACACCAGCGTCAGAGTTTGCCATTGTTTTGCTACTTTCATTTTCTCGTCTTCCTTTGAACAGCATTGTTGTTTCTAGGGTGGGAGAGGTTACCATTTCTGTAGGTACTGCAATACCTGGTTGATGGGTGAATTGGAAAGCATAATGTGCACCATGGTTGTACTTTATACTCTTTGTAAGTTGACACCACTACATTACACCTGCTTGTGCTAAGACTAGAGGTATAAAAGTGCAATAAATGGCAGACACGCAAAACACAGGAACACACTGGGTAGGCACTTTTACGGGCATGGAGAACAGAATTTCCTATAATGTAAAGACTTACTTCACACAATGGAGAGGGTGTGAATTAAGTTTGGAAGTGTCTTTGCAGGAGGAGAAATTTGAGGTTAGTTTTGAAGGACTGGGAAGAGGGAGGGGGTGGTCCGGAGCTGAGGCTCAGTTCCAGAATCTTGCCGCGTTGCTTGTAAAGGATTGGGCCATCAATCTTTCCTTTTTGAAAGTGGGAGGGTCAAGCAAAACATTTTGCGCAGTACGTGATGGTCTAGAGCATTATATGTATATGTTACAATAAAGTTTTTTTTCCTCTTTTTTTTCTAGACTAAAGCTTTTCAACGGTGGCTGTTCTGCAGTTTTGTGTAGTTGCATTGTGTTGGTAAGAATTTTTTTGTTGTTGTATTTACACCAAATGAGTAATAATGTAATGTCCGAATGATTTTTTTTGTAAGTGATGTCATAATGGCGGCATATTTAGTTAGTGGTTTGAGCATGAAAATCTTTGCGATGTGTTTTGCATAGTCTTATGTGTAATTGTTTTTCTCTTTCTTTTTTAGTGGGATATTGTTGATCCATACTGTGTCTGTACAGAGTAGGTGGTGGTGAGTAGTTTTGCTGCCTCTGGCAAGTGAGTGGTATTGTTTTGGAGTATATTTGAGTTTTTGATAAAGGTGCTTTTTGCTTATTACTTATTTTACAAAGAGTTTGTTGTTGTTGACAAGTTACATTTATTAGTAAGCAATATGGCTAGCCGTAGAATGACTGCTCAACAGGTGGTCGGTATGCTTCTTGAATCTTCCTCTGATCATGATTATGAGACTGACAGTGCGTCTGAGGGAGAGGAGGGAGGGGAAGATTCTGGCAGTGAGTTTTCTCTCAACATGGAATCATCGGATGATGAAGGTACTCTCAGTGCAGATGAAGGTACTCTTGGTGTGGATGAAGCAACTCTCAGTGCGGATGAAGTGCCTGTCTTAGAGGAGGAAACTGCTGTGCCGATGGTGCAAGAGGCATCTGGATTGCAGTCTGAGGCTGCTAGGCTTCCTACTGGAAGTGCTGGACTTTGGGTTGATCCAAACATGGTGCAGCCGGTGTTGCCTGCCTTTAGTGGTGTTGCAAGGTGTACAGTGAATTGTGAAAACTTTTTGCCTATTCAGTTTTTTCAGTTGTTTATGGATGATGTATTTTTGGGTGAGATTGTTGAGCAGACGAATTTGTATGCTGAACAGTTTTTGAGGATCAACAGTGACAAACTTAGGCCCCAGTCTAGAGCTACCCGGTGGACTCCCACATATCTGGAAGAGATTAAGAAGTTTTTGGGTTTGACTTTATTGATGGGTGTGGTAAGGAAGCCAACCTTGGCTTCATATTGGTCTACTAGCCCCTTGTTGGCAACTGCCATATTTCCTGCAGTTATGACTCGTAATCGGTATTTACTTTTGCTACGTATGCTGCATTTTGTTGATAATTCAATGGCGTTGCCACGAGATCACCCTGACTGTGACCGTCTTTTTAAGATTCGGCCCGTTCTTGATCACTTTGTGGATCGGTTTTCTGAGATCTATACTCCCGGGAAAGAAATATCTATTGATGAGTCTTTGGTCTTGTTCAAGGGCCGTTTGGTTTTTAGGCAGTACATCCCTAGCAAGAGGGCACGCTATGGAATTAAGCTGTATATGTTGTCTGAGAGTAGGACAGGATATGTATTTAATTTTCATGTGTATACTGGTAGAGATTCTGCCATTGACCCCCCAGGATGTCCGTCCACTTTTGGAGTTGCAGAGAAAATTGTGTGGGATCTTGCTAGGAGACTGTTTAACAGAGGCCACCATTTGTACCTGGATAACTTCTATACTGCTGTGCAATTATTTAAGGAATTGTATAAAGTGGACACTTTTGCATGTGGCACAATCCGCTCTAACCGTAAAGCTTATCCGAAAGAGCTTGTTTGCAAAAAACTTCAGAGGGGGCAGTGCAGTTCCTTGCGTAGTGATGAACTACTAGCTGTGAAATTTGTGGACAGGAGGGATGTGTACATGCTGACTACCATCCATGATGAGAGTACTTCACCTGTGGCTGTTTGGGGTCAGGTTGCTGAAGTGCGCAAACCTGTGTGCATTCTAGACTACAATAAGCACATGGGTGGTGTTGACAGAGTAGATCAGAGGTTGGAACCTTACTCTGCTATTCGTAAGGCTTATGTTTGGTATAAGAAGTTGGCCATCCATTTCTTCGAATTAGCAATGTTCAATGCTTTTATTGTGTTCAAGGAGTGTTCTCCTGCGTCAAAGTTGACATTTATTCAGTTTCAGCACTCTGTGATAGCTAGCCTTGTTGTTGTGGAACAGGCAAGTGTTCCTAGATTTGGAGTGGTGGAGGATGTGGTTCGATTGAAAGATCGCCACTTTCCTGATTTCATCCCTCCCACACCGGCAAAAGATTTTCCCACTAGGAGATGTAGAGTCTGTTGGCGAAGAGATAAGCGGAAGGAGACTCGTATGTACTGCTCCGACTGTCCATCTAAACCTGGGCTGTGTGTCCCTGCTTGTTTTAGAGCGTACCATACCCAAAAGAAGTTTTGGGAGCAATCATGAGTGGTAAAGTTAACTGATTGGTTTGTTTTCTTTGGAAAATGTGATTCTGTTTCCAGGTTGGCTTTAGTGCAATGTGTTAAGTTTCTGATTTTGTGTTTGTAGATTTTTATGTATTTGTGATTTGTTTGTGTTTTTATTTTTGGCTAAAAAAATCCTAAATGTGTTGGCAGTGTGTGTGGACTGGCACTTCTTTGGCGGTGTACGTGGAATGGTGCTTGGCTGGCGGTGTGCGTGGACTGGTGCTTGGCTGTTGGCGTGCGTGGCCTGGTGCTTGGCTGGCGGTGTGTGTGGACTGGTGCTTGGCCGGCGGTGTGCGTGGACTGGGGCTTGGCTGGCGGTGTGCGTGGACTGGTGCTTGGCTGGCGGTGTGCGTGGACTGGTGCTTGGCTGGCGGTGTGCGTGGACTGGTGCTTGGCTGGCGGTGTGCGTGGACTGGTGCTTGGCTGGCGGTGTGCGTGGACTGGTGCTTGGCTGGCGGTGTGCGTGGACTGGTGCTTGGCTGGCGGTGTGCGTGGACTGGTGCTTGGCTGGCGGTGTGCGTGGACTGGTGTTTAGCTGGCGGTGTGCGTGAACTGGTGCTCGGCTAGTGGTGTGCGTGGACTGGCGCTCGGCTGGCTGTGTGAGTAGTGACTTGCTGCTGGTCACTACACACACTGCTAGCTGAGTGCCACTCCACGCAATCCATCTACTTGTGTAGTTTCTGTTTCAGGAATGTGGGCGTGTGAAAGTGATGGGCCCTTGAATGGCGCTGTGTGCTGGTGGGAGTTTTGTTATGTGATGGGCCCGCGGCTGGCGGTATGAATGGTTTTGTATGTCTCACGCGTATGAAAGGTGTATGAATGGCCTGTAAAGAGGTTGGTGCCTTGTCGTGGCTTTACAGCTCACGAGCTGTGAGTCAATGGTTCAGTTTCTCGCCCTTTCAATTATTAACAGTGCATTTCATTGTTGTGAAATCACTTGCTAATACAATTGTATATTCTAAACCATCACTCACTCTCGTGCCAAATCCAACCAGTATGTGTGTGTGCTTGAGGTTTAGATGGCTGTGCAGTAATATTTGCCTTTCTGAAGCAGGGTGTACCTTGTCCCTTTTGTGAATTTTGTAATGTGTTTTTTTTGTGCCTGGTGGTGTGAATGGTCTTGTGTGTATCACGTATGAAAGATGTGTGAATGGCCTGTAAAGCGGTTGGTGCCTTGCCGTGGCTTTACAGCTCACGAGCTGCGAGTCATTGGTTCAGTTTTTTCTCCATTGAATTATTGACAGTGCATTTCATTTTTGTGAAATCTCTTGTTAATAAAATTTAATATACTGAACCATAACTCGCCCTCGTGCCAAATCCAACCAGTATGTGTGTGTGTTTGAGGAATAGGTGGCTGTGCAGGATTCTTTGTCTGTTTAGTTTCTCTGGCAAAGTGTATGTTCCATGTAAAAATAACCCACCGACTGTACATATTGTGGTAAACCCATGGGAGTTCATGGTGATGTCTCTCTTGTGAATTTCAAAAAGGTTTTTTATCCTCAATGTCCTGCAAACCTCAAAATATCGATCACATTGTCCATGCAATTTTGTTCCAAAATTCTCACGTTGTAGAAACAATGTCGAAACTTTCTTGTTTTGCAAGGGGGTCAACTGTCTTTTTGGCCCGTGCTCGGCGGCCATCTAGGGAAACCTACCAAATCCACCATTTCTGAAAACTAGACACCCGGCGGCTTCCAGGGAGGTATGGCTTGCGTGGATCCCCCAACGTTTCCTTACCCAGAATCCCCTGCAAACCTCAATTTTTGCTGGAAAAAGCACTTTTTTCACACATTTTGGGGTGGGAAAGTAGTGGCATCACCGGGCTCACACAAATTTACCACCACCCAGCGTTCCCCCAGGTCTCCCGGTAAAAATGGTGCCTCACTTGTGTGGGAGGCCCAAGTACCCGCCGCAGGCAAGGGCCCAAAACGCAGTGAGGCGACATCAAAAGGGCCTGTCGCAAAACCACCTGGTTTTGCAAGGGGGGTCACTTGAGTTTTTGGCCCGGTGCTCGGCGGCCATCTAGGGAAACCTACCAAACCCACACATTTCTGAAAACTAGACACCCGGCGGCTTCCAGGGAGGTATGGCTTGCGTGGATCCCCCAACGTTTCCTTACCCAGAATCCCCTGCAAACCTCAATTTTTGCTGGAAAAAGCACTTTTTTCACACATTTTGGGGTGGGAAAGTAGTGGCATCACCGGGCTCACACAAATTTACCACCACCCAGCGTTCCCCCAGGTCTCCCGGTAAAAATGGTGCCTCACTTGTGTGGGAGGCCCAAGTACCCGCCGCAGGCAAGGGCCCAAAACGCAGTGAGGCGACATCAAAAGGGCCTGTCGCAAAACCACCTGGTTTTGCAAGGGGGGTCACTTGGGTTTTTGGCCCGGTGCTCGGCGGCCATCTAGGGAAACCTACCAAACCCACACATTTCTGAAAACTAGACACCCGGCGGCTTCCAGGGAGGTATGGCTTGCGTGGATCCCCCAACGTTTCCTTACCCAGAATCCCCTGCAAACCTCAATTTTTGCTGGAAAAATCCCTTTTTTCACACATTTTGGGGTGGGAAAGTAGTGGCATCACCGGGCTCACACAAATTTACCACCACCCAGCGTTCCCCCAGGTCTCCCGGTAAAAATGGTGCCTCACTTGTGTGGGAGGCCCAAGTACCCGCCGCAGGCAAGGGCCCAAAACGCAGTGAGGCGACATCAAAAGGGCCTGTCGCAAAACCACCTGGTTTTGCAAGGGGGGTCACTTGGGTTTTTGGCCCGGTGCTCGGCGGCCATCTAGGGAAACCTACCAAACCCACACATTTCTGAAAACTAGACACCCGGCGGCTTCCAGGGAGGTATGGCTTGCGTGGATCCCCCAACGTTTCCTTACCCAGAATCCCCTGCAAACCTCAATTTTTGCTGGAAAAATCCCTTTTTTCACACATTTTGGGGTGGGAAAGTAGTGGCATCACCGGGCTCACACAAATTTACCACCACCCAGCGTTCCCCCAGGTCTCCCGGTAAAAATGGTGCCTCACTTGTGTGGGAGGCCCAAGTACCCGCGGTAGGCAAGGACAACAAACGTAGTGAGGCGACATCAACATTGCCTATCCCAAATGTCGCCTCACTGCGTTTTGGGCCCTTGCCTGCGGCGGGTACTTGGGCCTCCCACACAAGTGAGGCACCATTTTTACCGGGAGACCTGGGGGAACGCTGGGTGGTGGTAAATTTGTGTGAGCCCGGTGATGCCACTACTTTCCCACCCCAAAATGTGTGAAAAAAGTGCTTTTTCCAGCAAAAATTGAGGTTTGCAGGGGATTCTGGGTAAGGAAACGTTGGGGGATCCACGCAAGCCATACCTCCCTGGAAGCCGCCGGGTGTCTAGTTTTCAGAAATGTGTGGGTTTGGTAGGTTTCCCTAGATGGCCGCCGAGCACCGGGCCAAAAACCCAAGTGACCCCCCTTGCAAAACCAGGTGGTTTTGCGACAGGCCCTTTTGATGTCGCCTCACTGCGTTTTGGGCCCTTGCCTGCGGCGGGTACTTGGGCCTCCCACACAAGTGAGGCACCATTTTTACCGGGAGACCTGGGGGAACGCTGGGTGGTGGTAAATTTGTGTGAGCCCGGTGATGCCACTACTTTCCCACCCCAAAATGTGTGAAAAAAGTGCTTTTTCCAGCAAAAATTGAGGTTTGCAGGGGATTCTGGGTAAGGAAACGTTGGGGGATCCACGCAAGCCATACCTCCCTGGAAGCCGCCGGGTGTCTAGTTTTCAGAAATGTGTGGGTTTGGTAGGTTTCCCTAGATGGCCGCCGAGCACCGGGCCAAAAACCCAAGTGACCCCCCTTGCAAAACCAGGTGGTTTTGCGACAGGCCCTTTTGATGTCGCCTCACTGCGTTTTGGGCCCTTGCCTGCGGCGGGTACTTGGGCCTCCCACACAAGTGAGGCACCATTTTTACCGGGAGACCTGGGGGAACGCTGGGTGGTGGTAAATTTGTGTGAGCCCGGTGATGCCACTACTTTCCCACCCCAAAATGTGTGAAAAAAGTGCTTTTTCCAGCAAAAATTGAGGTTTGCAGGGGATTCTGGGTAAGGAAACGTTGGGGGATCCACGCAAGCCATACCTCCCTGGAAGCCGCCGGGTGTCTAGTTTTCAGAAATGTGTGGGTTTGGTAGGTTTCCCTAGATGGCCGCCGAGCACCGGGCCAAAAACCCAAGTGACCCCCCTTGCAAAACCAGGTGGTTTTGCGACAGGCCCTTTTGATGTCGCCTCACTGCGTTTTGGGCCCTTGCCTGCGGCGGGTACTTGGGCCTCCCACACAAGTGAGGCACCATTTTTACCGGGAGACCTGGGGGAACGCTGGGTGGTGGTAAATTTGTGTGAGCCCGGTGATGCCACTACTTTCCCACCCCAAAATGTGTGAAAAAAGTGCTTTTTCCAGCAAAAATTGAGGTTTGCAGGGGATTCTGGGTAAGGAAACGTTGGGGGATCCACGCAAGCCATACCTCCCTGGAAGCCGCCGGGTGTCTAGTTTTCAGAAATGTGTGGGTTTGGTAGGTTTCCCTAGATGGCCGCCGAGCACCGGGCCAAAAACCCAAGTGACCCCCCTTGCAAAACCAGGTGGTTTTGCGACAGGCCCTTTTGATGTCGCCTCACTGCGTTTTGGGCCCTTGCCTGCGGCGGGTACTTGGGCCTCCCACACAAGTGAGGCACCATTTTTACCGGGAGACCTGGGGGAACGCTGGGTGGTGGTAAATTTGTGTGAGCCCGGTGATGCCACTACTTTCCCACCCCAAAATGTGTGAAAAAAGTGCTTTTTCCAGCAAAAATTGAGGTTTGCAGGGGATTCTGGGTAAGGAAACGTTGGGGGATCCACGCAAGCCATACCTCCCTGGAAGCCGCCGGGTGTCTAGTTTTCAGAAATGTGTGGGTTTGGTAGGTTTCCCTAGATGGCCGCCGAGCACCGGGCCAAAAACCCAAGTGACCCCCCTTGCAAAACCAGGTGGTTTTGCGACAGGCCCTTTTGATGTCGCCTCACTGCGTTTTGGGCCCTTGCCTGCGGCGGGTACTTGGGCCTCCCACACAAGTGAGGCACCATTTTTACCGGGAGACCTGGGGGAACGCTGGGTGGTGGTAAATTTGTGTGAGCCCGGTGATGCCACTACTTTCCCACCCCAAAATGTGTGAAAAAAGGGATTTTTCCAGCAAAAATTGAGGTTTGCAGGGGATTCTGGGTAAGGAAACGTTGGGGGATCCACGCAAGCCATACCTCCCTGGAAGCCGCCGGGTGTCTAGTTTTCAGAAATGTGTGGGTTTGGTAGGTTTCCCTAGATGGCCGCCGAGCACCGGGCCAAAAACCCAAGTGACCCCCCTTGCAAAACCAGGTGGTTTTGCGACAGGCCCTTTTGATGTCGCCTCACTGCGTTTTGGGCCCTTGCCTGCGGCGGGTACTTGGGCCTCCCACACAAGTGAGGCACCATTTTTACCGGGAGACCTGGGGGAACGCTGGGTGGTGGTAAATTTGTGTGAGCCCGGTGATGCCACTACTTTCCCACCCCAAAATGTGTGAAAAAAGTGAATTTTTCAGCAAAAATTGAGGTTTGCTGGGGATTCTGGGTGAGGAAACGTTGGGGGATCCACGCAAGCCATACCTCCCTGGAAGCCGCCGGGTGTCTAGTTTTCAGAAATGCGTGGGTTTGGTAGGTTTCCCTAGATGGCCGCCGTGCCCAGGGCCAAAAAGCCAAGAGACCCCCTTGCAAAACCAGGTGGTTTTGAGATAGGCAATTTTGATGTCACCTCACTATGTTTTGCGCCGTTTCCTGTCGCGGGCACTAGGCCGAGCCACACAAGTGAGGTACCGTTTTTCTCGTAAGACTTTGGGGAACGCGGGGTGGGTGGAAATTTGTGGATCCACGCAGATTCCGGAACTTTCCACGACAGAATTGTGGGGAAAATGTGGTTTTTTTGCCAATTTTTTAGGTTTGCAAGGGATTCTGGGTAACAGACCCTGGTGGGAGGCAGTCAAGTCACCCCATCCTGGATTCCCCTGGGTGTCTAGTTTTCAAAAATGTATAGGTTTGCTAGGTTTCCCCAGGTGCCCGCAGAGCTAGGGTTCAAAAACTACAGCTAGTCATTTTTCCAAAAAAGGGTCATTTTTCACTGCGAAATTGAGGTGTGACCAGGTTGCGTTTTGCGCCGTTTCCTGTCGCGGGCACTAGGCCGAGCCACACAAGTGAGGTACCGTTTTTCTCATAAGACTTTGGGGAACGCGGGGTGGGTGGAAATTTGTGGATCCACGCAGATTCCGGAACTTTCCACGACCGAAATGTGGGGAAAATGTGTTTTTTTTGCCAATTTTTTAGGTTTGCAAGGGATTCTGGGTAACAGACCCTGGTGGGAGGCAGTCAAGTCACCCCATCCTGGATTCCCCTGGGTGTCTAGTTTTCAAAAATGTATAGGTTTGCTAGGTTTCCCCAGGTGCCCGCAGAGCTAGGGTTCAAAAACTACAGCTAGTCATTTTTCCAAAAAAGGGTCATTTTTCACTGCGAAATTGAGGTGTGACCAGGTTGCGTTTTGCGCCGTTTCCTGTCGCGGGCACTAGGCCGAGCCACACAAGTGAGGTACCGTTTTTCTCGTAAGACTTTGGGGAACGCGGGGTGGGTGGAAATTTGTGGATCCACGCAGATTCCGGAACTTTCCACAACCGAAATGTGTGGAAAATGTGTTTTTTTTGCAAATTTTTTAGGTTTGCAAGGGATTCTGGGTAACAGACCCTGGTGGGAGGCAGTCAAGTCACCCCATCCTGGATTCCCCTGGGTGTCTAGTTTTCAAAAATGTATAGGTTTGCTAGGTTTCCCCAGGTGCCCGCAGAGCTAGGGTTCAAAAACTACAGCTAGTCATTTTTCCAAAAAAGGGTCATTTTTCACTGCGAAATTGAGGTGTGACCAGGTTGCGTTTTGCGCCGTTTCCTGTCGCGGGCACTAGGCCGAGCCACACAAGTGAGGTACCGTTTTTCTCGTAAGACTTTGGGGAACGCGGGGTGGGTGGAAATTTGTGGATCCACGCAGATTCCGGAACTTTCCACGACCGAAATGTGGGGAAAATGTGTTTTTTTTGCCAATTTTTTAGGTTTGCAAGGGATTCTGGGTAACAGACCCTGGTGGGAGGCAGTCAAGTCACCCCATCCTGGATTCCCCTGGGTGTCTAGTTTTCAAAAATGTATAGGTTTGCTAGGTTTCCCCAGGTGCCCGCAGAGCTAGGGTTCAAAAACTACAGCTAGTCATTTTTCCAAAAAAGGGTCATTTTTCACTGCGAAATTGAGGTGTGACCAGGTTGCGTTTTGCGCCGTTTCCTGTCGCGGGCACTAGGCCGATCCACACAAGTGAGGTACCGTTTTTCTCGTAAGACTTTGGGGAACGCGGGGTGGGTGGAAATTTGTGGATCCACGCAGATTCCTGAACTTTCCACGACCGAAATGTGTGGAAAATGTGTTTTTTTTGCCAATTTTTTAGGTTTGCAAGGGATTCTGGGTAACAGACCCTGGTGGGAGGCAGTCAAGTCACCCCATCCTGGATTCCCCTGGGTGTCTAGTTTTCAAAAATGTATAGGTTTGCTAGGTTTCCCCAGGTGCCCGCAGAGCTAGGGTTCAAAAACTACAGCTAGTCATTTTTCCAAAAAAGGGTCATTTTTCACTGCGAAATTGAGGTGTGACCAGGTTGCGTTTTGCGCCGTTTCCTGTCGCGGGCACTAGGCCGAGCCACACAAGTGAGGTACCGTTTTTCTCGTAAGACTTTGGGGAACGCGGGGTGGGTGGAAATTTGTGGATCCACGCAGATTCCGGAACTTTCCACGACAGAATTGTGGGGAAAATGTGTTTTTTTTGCCAATTTTTTAGGTTTGCAAGGGATTCTGGGTAACAGACCCTGGTGGGAGGCAGTCAAGTCACCCCATCCTGGATTCCCCTGGGTGTCTAGTTTTCAAAAATGTATAGGTTTGCTAGGTTTCCCCAGGTGCCCGCAGAGCTAGGGTTCAAAAACTACAGCTAGTCATTTTTCCAAAAAAGGGTCATTTTTCACTGCGAAATTGAGGTGTGACCAGGTTGCGTTTTGCGCCGTTTCCTGTCGCGGGCACTAGGCCGATCCACACAAGTGAGGTACCGTTTTTCTCGTAAGACTTTGGGGAACGCGGGGTGGGTGGAAATTTGTGGATCCACGCAGATTCCGGAACTTTCCACGACCGAAATGTGTGGAAAATGTGTTTTTTTTGCCAATTTTTTAGGTTTGCAAGGGATTCTAGGTAACAGACCCTGGTGGGAGGCAGTCAAGTCACCCCATCCTGGATTCCCCTGGGTGTCTAGTTTTCAAAAATGTATAGGTTTGCTAGGTTTCCCCAGGTGCCCGCAGAGCTAGGGTTCAAAAACTACAGCTAGTCATTTTTCCAAAAAAGGGTCATTTTTCACTGCGAAATTGAGGTGTGACCAGGTTGCGTTTTGCGCCGTTTCCTGTCGCGGGCACTAGGCCGATCCACACAAGTGAGGTACCGTTTTTCTCGTAAGACTTTGGGGAACGCGGGGTGGGTGGAAATATGTGGATCCACGCAGATTCCGGAACTTTCCACGACCGAAATGTGTGGAAAATGTGTTTTTTTTGCCAATTTTTTAGGTTTGCAAGGGATTCTGGGTAACAGACCCTGGTGGGAGGCAGTCAAGTCACCCCATCCTGGATTCCCCTGGGTGTCTAGTTTTCAAAAATGTATAGGTTTGCTAGGTTTCCCCAGGTGCCCGCAGAGCTAGGGTTCAAAAACTACAGCTAGTCATTTTTCCAAAAAAGGGTCATTTTTCACTGCGAAATTGAGGTGTGACCAGGTTGCGTTTTGCGCCGTTTCCTGTCGCGGGCACTAGGCCGAGCCACACAAGTGAGGTACCGTTTTTCTCGTAAGACTTTGGGGAACGCGGGGTGGGTGGAAATTTGTGGATCCACGCAGATTCCGGAACTTTCCACGACCGAAATGTGGGGAAAATGTGTTTTTTTTGCCAATTTTTTAGGTTTGCAAGGGATTCTGGGTAACAGACCCTGGTGGGAGGCAGTCAAGTCACCCCATCCTGGATTCCCCTGGGTGTCTAGTTTTCAAAAATGTATAGGTTTGCTAGGTTTCCCCAGGTGCCCGCAGAGCTAGGGTTCAAAAACTACAGCTAGTCATTTTTCCAAAAAAGGGTCATTTTTCACTGCGAAATTGAGGTGTGACCAGGTTGCGTTTTGCGCCGTTTCCTGTCGCGGGCACTAGGCCGATCCACACAAGTGAGGTACCGTTTTTCTCGTAAGACTTTGGGGAACGCGGGGTGGGTGGAAATTTGTGGATCCACGCAGATTCCGGAACTTTCCACGACCGAAATGTGTGGAAAATGTGTTTTTTTTGCCAATTTTTTAGGTTTGCAAGGGATTCTGGGTAACAGACCCTGGTGGGAGGCAGTCAAGTCACCCCATCCTGGATTCCCCTGGGTGTCTAGTTTTCAAAAATGTATAGGTTTGCTAGGTTTCCCCAGGTGCCCGCAGAGCTAGGGTTCAAAAACTACAGCTAGTCATTTTTCCAAAAAAGGGTCATTTTTCACTACGAAATTGAGGTGTGACCAGGTTGCGTTTTGCGCCGTTTCCTGTCGCGGGCACTAGGCCGAGCCACACAAGTGAGGTACCGTTTTTCTCGTAAGACTTTGGGGAACGCGGGGTGGGTGGAAATTTGTGGATCCACGCAGATTCCGGAACTTTCCACGACAGAATTGTGGGGAAAATGTGGTTTTTTTGCCAATTTTTTAGGTTTGCAAGGGATTCTGGGTAACAGACCCTGGTGGGAGGCAGTCAAGTCACCCCATCCTGGATTCCCCTGGGTGTCTAGTTTTCAAAAATGTATAGGTTTGCTAGGTTTCCCCAGGTGCCCGCAGAGCTAGGGTTCAAAAACTACAGCTAGTCATTTTTCCAAAAAAGGGTCATTTTTCACTGCGAAATTGAGGTGTGACCAGGTTGCGTTTTGCGCCGTTTCCTGTCGCGGGCACTAGGCCGAGCCACACAAGTGAGGTACCGTTTTTCTCGTAAGACTTTGGGGAACGCGGGGTGGGTGGAAATTTGTGGATCCACGCAGATTCCGGAACTTTCCACGACCGAAATGTGTGGAAAATGGTTTTTTTTTGCCAATTTTTTAGGTTTGCAAGGGATTCTGGGTAACAGACCCTGGTGGGAGGCAGTCAAGTCACCCCATCCTGGATTCCCCTGGGTGTCTAGTTTTCAAAAATGTATAGGTTTGCTAGGTTTCCCCAGGTGCCCGCAGAGCTAGGGTTCAAAAACTACAGCTAGTCATTTTTCCAAAAAAGGGTCATTTTTCACTGCGAAATTGAGGTGTGACCAGGTTGCGTTTTGCGCCGTTTCCTGTCGCGGGCACTAGGCCGATCCACACAAGTGAGGTACCGTTTTTCTCGTAAGACTTTGGGGAACGCGGGGTGGGTGGAAATTTGTGGATCCACGCAGATTCCGGAACTTTCCACGACCGAAATGTGTGGAAAATGTGTTTTTTTTGCCAATTTTTTAGGTTTGCAAGGAATTCTGGGTAACAGACCCTGGTGGGAGGCAGTCAAGTCACCCCATCCTGGATTCCCCTGGGTGTCTAGTTTTCAAAAATGTATAGGTTTGCTAGGTTTCCCCAGGTGCCCGCAGAGCTAGGGTTCAAAAACTACAGCTAGTCATTTTTCCAAAAAAGGGTCATTTTTCACTGCGAAATTGAGGTGTGACCAGGTTGCGTTTTGCGCCGTTTCCTGTCGCGGGCACTAGGCCGAGCCACACAAGTGAGGTACCGTTTTTCTCGTAAGACTTTGGGGAACGCGGGGTGGGTGGAAATTTGTGGATCCACGCAGATTCCGGAACTTTCCACGACCGAAATGTGGGGAAAATGTGTTTTTTTTGCCAATTTTTTAGGTTTGCAAGGGATTCTGGGTAACAGACCCTGGTGGGAGGCAGTCAAGTCACCCCATCCTGGATTCCCCTGGGTGTCTAGTTTTCAAAAATGTATAGGTTTGCTAGGTTTCCCCAGGTGCCCGCAGAGCTAGGGTTCAAAAACTACAGCTAGTCATTTTTCCAAAAAAGGGTCATTTTTCACTGCGAAATTGAGGTGTGACCAGGTTGCGTTTTGCGCCGTTTCCTGTCGCGGGCACTAGGCCGAGCCACACAAGTGAGGTACCGTTTTTCTCGTAAGACTTTGGGGAACGCGGGGTGGGTGGAAATTTGTGGATCCACGCAGATTCCGGAACTTTCCACGACCGAAATGTGGGGAAAATGTGTTTTTTTTGCCAATTTTTTAGGTTTGCAAGGGATTCTGGGTAACAGACCCTGGTGGGAGGCAGTCAAGTCACCCCATCCTGGATTCCCCTGGGTGTCTAGTTTTCAAAAATGTATAGGTTTGCTAGGTTTCCCCAGGTGCCCGCAGAGCTAGGGTTCAAAAACTACAGCTAGTCATTTTTCCAAAAAAGGGTCATTTTTCACTGCGAAATTGAGGTGTGACCAGGTTGCGTTTTGCGCCGTTTCCTGTCGCGGGCACTAGGCCGATCCACACAAGTGAGGTACCGTTTTTCTCGTAAGACTTTGGGGAACGCGGGGTGGGTGGAAATTTGTGGATCCACGCAGATTCCGGAACTTTCCACGACCGAAATGTGTGGAAAATGTGGTTTTTTTGCCAATTTTTTAGGTTTGCAAGGGATTCTGGGTAACAGACCCTGGTGGGAGGCAGTCAAGTCACCCCATCCTGGATTCCCCTGGTTGTCTACTTTTCAAAAATGTATAGGTTTGCTAGGTTTCCCAAGGTGCCCGCAGAGCTAGGGTTCAAAAACTAGAGCTAGGCACTTTGCAAAAAAAGGGTAATTTTGCATTGTGAAAATGTGGTGTGACCACGTTGCGTTTTGCGCCGTTTCCTGTCGTGGGCACTATGCCTACCCACACAAGTGAGGTACCATTTTTATCGGGAGACTTAGGGTAATTCAGATTTGTAAAGGAACTGCTATTATATATTGACTTTACATGCATTTCTGCTTTCCAAATGAAAGATATTGTGTAAAAAAGAAGTCATTCTAAAAAATGACTGATAATTCTCATGCTAGTATGAGTATTCCCAATTTCAGAAATGTGCAAATATCTACTGTTTCTAAACTCTATATTTTGTTCCCAAATCAGAAATACATAGGTGTCTTTCATACCGTTTTTTCCATGTACACTTTTTTACAGAATAATTACTATATACCCGATACATAATAAAAAACCATTGCAAGTTACTACTCAGTTTTTGGCTCTGGGTTCGTCGGGTTCTTGGTGAACCTACAAGTCCTATATATCCCCACAACCAGTAATGTCCAGCGGATGCAACGGTAAATTGCTTTCAAAGAGCTGTCATAATTAGAAGAAGTTACAGGTGAAAACGTTGACACAAAAGGCTGTTTTTTTCAACTGAATTTCAATTTATACTACATTTAACTGTTTGTTTCTATAACAAAACCTTGATGGATCTACACAAATGACCCCTTGCTGAATTCAGAATGTTGTCTTCTTTTCAAAAATGTATAGCTTTCCAGGATCCACTATTGCTTTTGTACCCATTTCAGCCACTAACTGGAAGGAGGTCAAAAGCACAAAAAATTGCAAAAATAGGCTATGTCCCAGAAAAATGCCAAAACTGTGTAAAAAATGTTGAATTTCTATCAAAAGTCAAGTATCCCCGAAAAGCTGGGAAAATGGTGATTTCAACCCCACAAACCTTTTTTTGATAACATTTGCAGGGAAAAACCCAGATGCTTTCATTTGCAGCCCGTTTTTCCAATTTTTCCAAAAAAACCCAAAATTTTGCTGTATTTTGGCTCTTTTCTGAGACCCCTCCAGGGGAACCCACAAACCCTGGGTACCTTTAGAATCCCCATGATGTTGGAAGAAAAGGACGCAAATTTGGCGTGGCTACCTAATGCGGTCAAAAAGTTACAGGGGCCTAAGCGCGCACTACCCCAAATAGCCAAAAAAAGGCCTGGCACAGGAGGGGGAAAAGGCCTGGCAGCGAAGGGGTTAACTTGTTGAAATAATGCAATCAACCTTATTCTCAAACTACATTTAAATCAATTTTTTGAAGTAACACACTCACCTTTTTCATAGAACAAACATATTTTTTTTCCAGGAATCCACTCTCCAGAAACCTGAAACAAATCTTGAAAAAACTTGTTTAAGGCATCCATTCTCCCTAATCCTAAAAGAAAATTTTAATTAACTTCTTGAAATACTAAAAAAAATATTATCCTCAAACTACATTTAAATCAATTTTTTGAAGTAACACTCTCACCTTTTTCATAAAACTAACATATATTTTTTTTCAGGAATCCACTCTCCAGAAACCTAAAACTAATCTTAAAAAACTTCTTTCAGGCACCCAATCTTCCTAATCCTAAACGAAACTTTTAATTAACTTGTTGAAATAATTCAATCACATTTATCCTCAAACTACTTTTAAATCAATTTTTTCAAGTAACACTCTCACCTTTTTCATAGAACAAACATATTTTTTTTTCAGGAATCCACTCTCCAGAAACCTGAAACAAATCTTGAAAAAACTTGTTTAAGGCATCCATTCTCCCTAATCCTAAAAGAAAAATTTAATTAACTTCTTGAAATACTAAAATAAATCTTATCCTCAAACTACATTTAAATCAATTTTTTGAAGTAACACTCTCACCTTTTTCATAAAACTAACATATAATTTTTTTTTCAGGAATCCGCTCTCCAGAAACCTGAAATAAATCTTGAAAAAACTTGTTTAAGGCATCCATTCTCCCTAATCCTAAAAGAACATTTTAATTAACTTCTTGAAATACTAAAATAAATCTTATCCTCAAACTACATTTAAATCAATTTTTTGAAGTAACACTCTCACCTTTTTCATAAAACTAACATATATTTTTTTTCAGGAATCCACTCTCCAGAAACCTTAAACTAATCTTAAAAAACTTCTTTCAGGCATCCAATCTTCCTAATCCTAAACGAAAATTTAAATTAACTTGTTGAAATTATTCAATCACATTTATCCTCAAACTACTTTTAAATCAATTTTTTCAAGTAACACTCTCACCTTTTTCATAGAACAAACATATTTTTTTTTCAGGAATCCACTCTCCAGAAACCTGAAACAAATCTTGAAAAAACTTGTTTAAGGCATCCATTCTCCCTAATCCTAAAAGAAAATGTTAATTAACTGCTTGAAATACTAAAAAAAATCTTATCCTCAAACTACATTTAAATCAATTTTTTGAAGTAACACTCTCACCTTTTTCATAAAATTAACATATATTTTTTTTCAGGAATCCACTCTCCACAAACCTAAAACTAATCTTAAAAAACTTATTTCAAGCATTCCAATCTTCCTAATACTGAACGAAAATTTTAATTAACTTGTTGAAATATTTCAATCACATTTATCCTCAAACTACGTTTAAATCAATTTTTTGAAGTAACACTCTCACCTTTTTCATAGAACAAACATATTTTTTTTTCAGGAATCCTCTCTCCAGAAACCTGAAACAAATCTTGAAAAAACTTGTTAAAGGCATCCATTCTCCCTAATCCTAAAAGAACATTTTAATTAACTTTTTGAAATACTAAAAAAAATCTTATCCTCAAACTACATTTAAATCAATTTTTTGAAGTAATACTCTCACCTTTTTCATAAAACTAACATATATTTTTTTCAGGAATCCACTCTCCAGAAACCTAAAACTAATCTTAAAAAACTTATTTCAAGCATTCCAATCTTCCTAATCCTAAACGAAAATTTTAATTAACTTGTTGAAATAATTCAATCACATTTATCCTCAAACTACGTTTAAATCAATTTTTTGAAGTAACACTCTCACCTTTTTCATAGAACAAACATATTTTTTTTTCAGGAATCCACTCTCCATAAACTTGAAACAAATCTTGAAAAAACTTGTTTAAGGCATCCATTCTCCCTAATCCTAAAAGAAAATTTTAATTAACTTCTTGAAATACTAAAATAAATCTTATCCTCAAACTACATTTAAATCAATTTTTTGAAGTAACACTCTCACCTTTTTCATAAAACTAAGATATATTTTTTTTCAGGAATCCACTCTCCAGAAACCTAAAACTAATCTTAAAAAACTTCTTTCAGGCATCCAATCTTCCTAATCCTAAACGAAAATTTTAATTAACTTGTTGAAATAATTCAATCACATTTATCCTCAAACTACTTTTAAATCAATTTTTTCAAGTAACACTCTCACCTTTTTCATAGAACAAACATATTTTTTTTTCAGGAATCCACTCTCCAGAAACCTGAAACAAATCTTGAAAAAACTTGTTTAAGGCATCCATTCTCCCTAATCCTAAAAGAAAATTTTAATTAACTTCTTGAAATACTAAAATAAATCTTATCCTCAAACTACATTTAAATCAATTTTTTGAAGTAACACTCTCACCTTTTTCATAAAACTAACATATATTTTTTTTCAGGAATCCGCTCTCCAGAAACCTGAAACAAATCTTGAAAAAACTTGTTTAAGGCATCCATTCTCCCTAATCCTAAAAGAACATTTTAATTAACTTCTTGAAATACTAAAATAAATCTTATCCTCAAACTATATTTAAATCAATTTTTTGAAGTAACACTCGCACCTTTTTCATTAAACTAACATATATTTTTTTTCAGGAATCCACTCTCCAGAAACCTAAAACTAATCTAAAAAAACTTCTTTCAGGCATCCAATCTTCCTAATCCTAAACGAAAATTGTAATTAACTTGTTGAAATAATTCAATCACATTTATCCTCAAACTACTTTTAAATCAATTTTTTGAAGTAACACTCTCACCTTTTTCATAGAACAAACTTTTTTTTTTTTCAGGAATCCACTCTCCATAAACCTGAAACTAATCTTGAAAAAACTTGTGTAAGGCATCCATTCTCCCTAATCCTAAAAGAAAATTTTAATTAACTTGTTGAAATAATGCAATCAACCTTATTCTCAAACTACATTTAAATCAATTTTTTGAAGTAACACACTCACCTTTTTCATAGAACAAACATATTTTTTTTTCAGGAATCCACTCTCCAGAAACCTGAAACAAATCTTGAAAAAACTTGTTTAAGGCATCCATTCTCCCTAATCCTAAAAGAAAATTTTAATTAACTTCTTGAAATACTAAAAAAAATCTTATCCTCAAACTACATTTAAATCAATTTTTTGAAGTAACACTCTCACCTTTTTCATAAAACTAACATATATTTTTTTTCAGGAATCCACTCTCCAGAAACCTAAAACTAATCTTAAAAAACTTCTTTCAGGTACCCAATCTTCCTAATCCTAAACGAAAATTTTAATTAACTTGTTGAAATAATTCAATCACATTTATCCTCAAACTACTTTTAAATCAATTTTTTCAAGTAACACTCTCACCTTTTTCATAGAACAAACATATTTTTTTTTCAGGAATCCACTCTCCAGAAACCTGAAACAAATCTTGAAAAAACTTGTTTAAGGCATCCATTCTCCCTAATCCTAAAAGAAAATTTTAATTAACTTCTTGAAATACTAAAATAAATCTTATCCTCAAACTACATTTAAATCAATTTTTTGAAGTAACACTCTCACCTTTTTCATAAAACTAAGATATATTTTTTTTCAGGAATCCACTCTCCAGAAACCTAAAACTAATCTTAAAAAACTTCTTTCAGGCATCCAATCTTCCTAATCCTAAACGAAAATTTTAATTAACTTGTTGAAATAATTCAATCACATTTATCCTCAAACTACTTTTAAATCAATTTTTTCAAGTAACACTCTCACCTTTTTCATAGAACAAACATATTTTTTTTTCAGGAATCCACTCTCCAGAAACCTGAAACAAATCTTGAAAAAACTTGTTTAAGGCATCCATTCTCCCTAATCCTAATAGAAAATTTTAATTAACTTCTTGAAATACTAAAATAAATCTTATCCTCAAACTACATTTAAATCAATTTTTTGAAGTAACACTCTCACCTTTTTCATAAAACTAAGATATATTTTTTTTCAGGAATCCACTCTCCAGAAACCTAAAACTAATCTTAAAAAACTTCTTTCAGGCATCCAATCTTCCTAATCCTAAACGAAAATTTTAATTAACTTGTTGAAATTATTCAATCACATTTATCCTCAAACTACTTTTAAATCAATTTTTTCAAGTAACACTCTCACCTTTTTCATAGAACAAACATATTTTTTTTTCAGGAATCCACTCTCCAGAAACCTGAAACAAATCTTGAAAAAACTTGTTTAAGGCATCCATTCTCCCTAATCCTAAAAGAAAATCTTAATTAACTGCTTGAAATACTAAAAAAAATCTTATCCTCAAACTACATTTAAATCAATTTTTTGAAGTAACACTCTCACCTTTTTCATAAAATTAACATATATTTTTTTTCAGGAATCCACTCTCCACAAACCTAAAACTAATCTTAAAAAACTTATTTCAAGCATTCCAATCTTCCTAATACTAAACGAAAATTTTAATTAACTTGTTGAAATATTTCAATCACATTTATCCTCAAACTACGTTTAAATCAATTTTTTGAAGTAACACTCTCACCTTTTTCATAGAACAAACATATTTTTTTTTCAGGAATCCTCTCTCCAGAAACCTGAAACAAATCTTGAAAAAACTTGTTAAAGGCATCCATTCTCCCTAATCCTAAAAGAACATTTTAATTAACTTTTTGAAATACTAAAAAAAATCTTATCCTCAAACTACATTTAAATCAATTTTTTGAAGTAACACTCTCACCTTTTTCATAAAACTAACAAATATTTTTTTCAGGAATCCACTCTCCAGAAACCTAAAACTAATCTTAAAACACTTATTTCAAGCATTCCAATCTTCCTAATCCTAAACGAAAATTTTAATTAACTTGTTGAAATAATTCAATCACATTTATCCTCAAACTACGTTTAAATCAATTTTTTGAAGTAACACTCTCACCTTTTTCATAGAACAAACATATTTTTTTTTCAGGAATCCACTCTCCATAAACTTGAAACAAATCTTGAAAAAACTTGTTTAAGGCATCCATTCTCCCTAATCCTAAAAGAAAATTTTAATTAACTTCTTGAAATACTAAAATAAATCTTATCCTCAAACTACATTTAAATCAATTTTTTGAAGTAACACTCTCACCTTTTTCATAAAACTAAGATATATTTTTTTTCAGGAATCCACTCTCCAGAAACCTAAAACTAATCTTAAAAAACTTCTTTCAGGCATCCAATCTTCCTAATCCTAAACGAAAATTTTAATTAACTTGTTGAAATAATTAAATCACATTTATCCTCAAACTACTTTTAAATCAATTTTTTCAAGTAACACTCTCACCTTTTTCATAGAACAAACATATTTTTTTTTCAGGAATCCACTCTCCAGAAACCTGAAACAAATCTTGAAAAAACTTGTTTAAGGCATCCATTCTCCCTAATCCTAAAAGAAAATTTTAATTAACTTCTTGAAATACTAAAATAAATCTTATCCTCAAACTACATTTAAATCAATTTTTTGAAGTAACACTCTCACCTTTTTCATAAAACTGACATATATTTTTTTTCAGGAATCCGCTCTCTAGAAACCTGAAACAAATCTTGAAAAAACTTGTTTAAGGCATCCATTCTCCCTAATCCTAAAAGAACATTTTAATTAACTTCTTGAAATACTAAAATAAATCTTATCCTCAAACTACATTTAAATCAATTTTTTGAAGTAACACTCGCACCTTTTTCATTAAACTAACATATATTTTTTTTCAGGAATCCACTCTCAGAAACCTAAAACTAATCTAAAAAAACTTCTTTCAGGCATCCAATCTTCCTAATCCTAAACGAAAATTGTAATTAACTTGTTGAAATAATTCAATCACATTTATCCTCAAACCACTTTTAAATCAATTTTTTGAAGTAACACTCTCACCTTTTTCATAGAACAAACTTATTTTTTTTTCAGGAATCCACTCTCCATAAACCTGAAACTAATCTTGAAAAAACTTGTGTAAGGCATCCATTCTCCCTAATCCTAAACGAAAATTGTAATTAACTTGTTGAAATAATGCAATCAATCTTATTCTCAAACTACATTTAAATCAATTTTTTGAAGTAACACACTCACCTTTTTCATAGAACAAACATATTTTTTTTTCAGGAATCCACTCTCCAGAAACCTGAAACAAATCTTGAAAAAACTTGTTTAAGGCATCCATTCTCCCTAATCCTAAAAGAAAATTTTAATTAACTTCTTGAAATACTAAAAAAAATCTTATCCTCAAACTACATTTAAATCAATTTTTTGAAGTAACACTCTCACCTTTTTCATAAAACTAAGATATATTTTTTTTCAGGAATCCACTCTCCAGAAACCTAAAACTAATCTTAAAAAACTTCTTTCAGGCATCCAATCTTCCTAATCCTAAACGAAAATTTTAATTAACTTGTTGAAATAATTCAATCACATTTATCCTCAAACTACTTTTAAATCAATTTTTTCAAGTAACACTCTCACCTTTTTCATAGAACAAACATATTTTTTTTTCAGGAATCCACTCTCCAGAAACCTAAAACAAATCTTGAAAAAACTTGTTTAAGGCATCCATTCTCCCTAATCCTAATAGAAAATTTTAATTAACTTCTTGAAATACTACAATAAATCTTATCCTCAAACTACATTTAAATCAATTTTTTGAAGTAACACTCTCACCTTTTTCATAAAACTAAGATATATTTTTTTTCAGGAATCCACTCTCCAGAAACCTAAAACTAATCTTAAAAAACTTCTTTCAGGCATCCAATCTTCCTAATCCTAAACGAAAATTTTAATTAACTTGTTGAAATTATTCAATCACCTTTATCCTCAAACTACTTTTAAATCAATTTTTTCAAGTAAGACTCTCACCTTTTTCATAGAACAAACATATTTTTTTTTCAGGAATCCACTCTCCAGAAACCTGAAACAAATCTTGAAAAAACTTGTTTAAGGCATCCATTCTCCCTAATCCTAAAAGAAAATGTTAATTAACTGCTTGAAATACTAAAAAAAATCTTATCCTCAAACTACATTTAAATCAATTTTTTGAAGTAACACTCTCACCTTTTTCATAAAATTAACATATATTTTTTTTCAGGAATCCACTCTCCACAAACCTAAAACTAATCTTAAAAAACTTATTTCAAGCATTCCAATCTTCCTAATACTAAACGAAAATTTTAATTAACTTGTTGAAATATTTCAATCACATTTATCCTCAAACTATGTTTAAATCAATTTTTTGAAGTAACACTCTCACCTTTTTCATAAAACTAAGATATATTTTTTTTCAGGAATCCACTCTCCAGAAACCTAAAACTAATCTTAAAAAACTTCTTTCAGGCATCCAATCTTCCTAATCCTAAACGAAAATTTTAATTAACTTGTTGAAATTATTCAATCACCTTTATCCTCAAACTACTTTTAAATCAATTTTTTCAAGTAAGACTCTCACCTTTTTCATAGAACAAACATATTTTTTTTTCAGGAATCCACTCTCCAGAAACCTGAAACAAATCTTGAAAAAACTTGTTTAAGGCATCCATTCTCCCTAATCCTAAAAGAAAATGTTAATTAACTGCTTGAAATACTAAAAAAAATCTTATCCTCAAACTACATTTAAATCAATTTTTTGAAGTAACACTCTCACCTTTTTCATAAAATTAACATATATTTTTTTTCAGGAATCCACTCTCCACAAACCTAAAACTAATCTTAAAAAACTTATTTCAAGCATTCCAATCTTCCTAATACTAAACGAAAATTTTAATTAACTTGTTGAAATATTTCAATCACATTTATCCTCAAACTATGTTTAAATCAATTTTTTGAAGTAACACTCTCACCTTTTTCATAGAACAAACATATTTTTTTTTCAGGAATCCTCTCTCCAGAAACCTGAAACAAATCTTGAAAAAACTTGTTAAAGGCATCCATTCTCCCTAATCCTAAAAGAACATTTTAATTAACTTTTTGAAATACTAAAAAAAATCTTATCCTCAAACTACATTTAAATCAATTTTTTGAAGTAACACTCTCACCTTTTTCATAAAACTAACAAATATTTTTTTCAGGAATCCACTCTCCAGAAACCTAAAACTAATCTTAAAACACTTATTTCAAGCATTCCAATCTTCCTAATCCTAAACGAAAATTTTAATTAACTTGTTGAAATAATTCAATCACATTTATCCTCAAACTACGTTTAAATCAATTTTTTGAAGTAACACTCTCACCTTTTTCATAAAATTAACATATATTTTTTTTCAGGAATCCACTCTCCACAAACCTAAAACTAATCTTAAAAAACTTATTTCAAGCATTCCAATCTTCCTAATACTAAACGAAAATTTTAATTAACTTGTTGAAATATTTCAATCACATTTATCCTCAAACTACGTTTAAATCAATTTTTTGAAGTAACACTCTCACCTTTTTCATAGAACAAACATATTTTTTTTTCAGGAATCCACTCTCCATAAACTTGAAACAAATCTTGAAAAAACTTGTTTAAGGCATCCATTCTCCCTAATCCTAAAAGAAAATTTTAATTAACTTCTTGAAATACTAAAATAAATCTTATCCTCAAACTACATTTAAATCAATTTTTTGAAGTAACACTCTCACCTTTTTCATAAAACTAAGATATATTTTTTTTCAGGAATCCACTCTCCAGAAACCTAAAACTAATCTTAAAAAACTTCTTTCAGGCACCCAATCTTCCTAATCCTAAACGAAAATTTTAATTAACTTGTTGAAATAATTCAATCACATTTATCCTCAAACTACTTTTAAATCAATTTTTTCAAGTAACACTCTCACCTTTTTCATAGAACAAACATATTTTTTTTTCAGGAATCCACTCTCCAGAAACCTGAAACAAATCTTGAAAAAACTTGTTTAAGGCATCCATTCTCCCTAATCCTAAAAGAAAATTTGAATTAACTTCTTGAAATACTAAAATAAATCTTATCCTCAAACTACATTTAAATCAATTTTTAGAAGTAACACTCTCACCTTTTTCATAAAACTAACATATAGTTTTTTTCAGGAATCCGCTCTCCAGAAACCTGAAACAAATCTTGAAAAAACTTGTTTAAGGCATCCATTCTCCCTAATCCTAAAAGAACATTTTAATTAACTTCTTGAAATACTAAAATAAATCTTATCCTCAAACTACATTTAAATCAATTTTTTGAAGTAACACTCTCACCTTTTTCATAAAACTAACATATATTTTTTTTCAGGAATCCACTCTCCAGAAACCTTAAACTAATCTTAAAAAACTTATTTCAGGCATCCAATCTTCCTAATCCTAAACGAAAATTTTAATTAACTTGTTGAAATTATTCAATCACATTTATCCTCAAACTACTTTTAAATCAATTTTTTCAAGTAACACTCTCACCTTTTTCATAGAACAAACATATTTTTTTTTCAGGAATCCACTCTCCAGAAACCTGAAACAAATCTTGAAAAAACTTGTTTAAGGCATCCATTCTCCCTAATCCTAAAAGAAAATGTTAATTAACTGCTTGAAATACTAAAAAAAATCTTATCCTCAAACTACATTTAAATCAATTTTTTGAAGTAACACTCTCACCTTTTTCATAAAACTAACATATATTTTTTTTCAGGAATCCACTCTCCACAAACCTAAAACTAATCTTAAAAAACTTATTTCAAGCATTCCAATCTTCCTAATACTAAACGAAAATTTTAATTAACTTGTTGAAATATTTCAATCACATTTATCCTCAAACTACGTTTAAATCAATTTTTTGAAGTAACACTCTCACCTTTTTCATAGAACAAACATATTTTTTTTTCAGGAATCCACTCTCCATATACTTGAACCAAATCTTGAAAAAACTTGTTTAAGGCATCCATTCTCCCTAATCCTAAAAGAAAATTTTAATTAACTTCTTGAAATACTAAAATAAATCTTATCCTCAAACTACATTTAAATCAATTTTTTGAAGTAACACTCTCACCTTTTTCATAAAACTAAGATATATTGTTTTTCAGGAATCCACTCTCCAGAAACCTAAAACTAATCTTAAAAAACTTCTTTCAGGCATCCAATCTTCCTAATCCTAAACGAAAATTTTAATTAACTTGTTGAAATAATTCAATCACATTTATCCTCAAACTACTTTTAAATCAATTTTTTCAAGTAACACTCTCACCTTTTTCATAGAACAAACATATTTTTTTTTCAGGAATCCACTCTCCAGAAACCTGAAACAAATCTTGAAAAAACTTGTTTAAGGCATCCATTCTCCCTAATCCTAAAAGAAAATTTTAATTAACTTCTTGAAATACTAAAATAAATCTTATCCTCAAACTACATTTAAATGAATTTTTTGAAGTAACACTCTCACCTTTTTCATAAAACTAACATATATTTTTTTTCAGGAATCCGCTCTCCAGAAACCTGAAACAAATCTTGAAAAAACTTGTTTAAGGCATCCATTCTCCCTAATCCTAAAAGAACATTTTAATTAACTTCTTGAAATACTAAAATAAATCTTATCCTCAAACTACATTTAAATCAATTTTTTGAAGTAACACTCTCACCTTTTTCATAAAACTAAGATATATTTTTTTTCAGGAATCCACTCTCCAGAAACCTAAAACTAATCTTAAAAAACTTCTTTCAGGCATCCAATCTTCCTAATCCTAAACGAAAATTTTAATTAACTTGTTGAAATAATTCAATCACATTTATCCTCAAACTACTTTTAAATCAATTTTTTCAAGTAACACTCTCACCTTTTTCATAGAACAAACATATTTTTTTTTCAGGAATCCACTCTCCAGAAACCTGAAACTAATCTTGAAAAAACTTGTGTAAGGCATCCATTCTCCCTAATCCTAAAAGAAAATTTTAATTAACTTGTTGAAATAATGCAATCAACCTTATTCTCAAACTACATTTAAATCAATTTTTTGAAGTAACACACTCACCTTTTTCATAAAACGAACATATTTCTTTTTTCAGGAATCCACTCTCCAGAAACCTTAAACTAATCTTAAAAAACTTCTTTCAGGCATCCAATCTTCCTAATCCTAAACGAAAATTTTAATTAACTTGTTGAAATTATTCAATCACATTTATCCTCAAACTACTTTTAAATCAATTTTTTCAAGTAACACTCTCACCTTTTTCATAGAACAAACATATTTTTTTTTCAGGAATCCACTCTCCAGAAACCTGAAACAAATCTTGAAAAAACTTGTTTAAGGCATCCATTCTCCCTAACCCTAAAAGAAAATGTTAATTAACTGCTTGAAATACTAAAAAAAATCTTATCCTCAAACTACATTTAAATCAATTTTTTGAAGTAACACTCTCACCTTTTTCATAAAACTAACATATATTTTTTTTCAGGAATCCACTCTCCACAAACCTAAAACTAATCTTAAAAAACTTATTTCAAGCATTCCAATCTTCCTAATACTAAACGAAAATTTTAATTAACTTGTTGAAATATTTCAATCACATTTATCCTCAAACCACGTTTAAATCAATTTTTTGAAGTAACACTCTCACCTTTTTCATAGAACAAACATATTTTTTTTTCAGGAATCCACTCTCCATATACTTGAACCAAATCTTGAAAAAACTTGTTTAAGGCATCCATTCTCCCTAATCCTAAAAGAACATTTTAATTAACTTCTTGAAATACTAAAATAAATCTTATCCTCAAACTACATTTAAATCAATTTTTTGAAGTAACACTCGCACCTTTTTCATTAAACTAACATATATTTTTTTTCAGGAATCCACTCTCCAGAAACCTAAAACTAATCTAAAAAAACTTCTTTCAGGCATCCAATCTTCCTAATCCTAAACGAAAATTTTAATTAACTTGTTGAAATATTTCAATCACATTTATCCTCAAACTACGTTTAAATCAATTTTTTGAAGTAACACTCTCACCTTTTTCATAGAACAAACATATTTTTTTTTCAGGAATCCACTCTCCATATACTTGAACCAAATCTTGAAAAAACTTGTTTAAGGCATCCATTCTCCCTAATCCTAAAAGAAAATTTTAATTAACTTCTTGAAATACTAAAATAAATCTTATCCTCAAACTACATTTAAATCAATTTTTTGAAGTAACACTCTCACCTTTTTCATAAAACTAAGATATATTGTTTTTCAGGAATCCACTCTCCAGAAACCTAAAACTAATCTTAAAAAACTTCTTTCAGGCATCCAATCTTCCTAATCCTAAACGTAATTTTAATTAACTTGTTGAAATAATTCAATCACATTTATCCTCAAACTACTTTTAAATCAATTTTTTCAAGTAACACTCTCACCTTTTTCATAGAACAAACATATTTTTTTTTCAGGAATCCACTCTCCAGAAACCTGAAACAAATCTTGAAAAAACTTGTTTAAGGCATCCATTCTCCCTAATCCTAAAAGAAAATTTTAATTAACTTCTTGAAATACTAAAATAAATCTTATCCTCAAACTACATTTAAATCAATTTTTTGAAGTAACACTCGCACCTTTTTCATTAAACTAACATATATTTTTTTTCAGGAATCCACTCTCCAGAAACCTAAAACTAATCTAAAAAAACTTCTTTCAGGCATCCAATCTTCCTAATCCTAAACGAAAATTTTAATTAACTTGTTGAAATAATTCAATCACATTTATCCTCAAACTACTTTTAAATCAATTTTTTGAAGTAACACTCTCACCTTTTTCATAGAACAAACTTATTTTTTTTTCAGGAATCCACTCTCCATAAACCTGAAACTAATCTTGAAAAAACTTGTGTAAGGCATCCATTCTCCCTAATCCTAAAAGAAAATTTTAATTAACTTGTTGAAATAATGCAATCAACCTTATTCTCAAACTACATTTAAATCAATTTTTTGAAGTAACACACTCACCTTTTTCATAAAACGAACATATTTCTTTTTTCAGGAATCCACTCTCCAGAAACCTTAAACTAATCTTAAAAAACTTCTTTCAGGCATCCAATCTTCCTAATCCTAAACGAAAATTTTAATTAACTTGTTGAAATTATTCAATCACATTTATCCTCAAACTACTTTTAAATCAATTTTTTCAAGTAACACTCTCACCTTTTTCATAGAACAAACATATTTTTTTTTCAGGAATCCACTCTCCAGAAACCTGAAACAAATCTTGAAAAAACTTGTTTAAGGCATCCATTCTCCCTAATCCTAAAAGAAAATTTGAATTAACTTCTTGAAATACTAAAATAAATCTTATCCTCAAACTACATTTAAATCAATTTTTAGAAGTAACACTCTCACCTTTTTCATAAAACTAACATATAGTTTTTTTCAGGAATCCGCTCTCCAGAAACCTGAAACAAATCTTGAAAAAACTTGTTTAAGGCATCCATTCTCCCTAATCCTAAAAGAACATTTTAATTAACTTCTTGAAATACTAAAATAAATCTTATCCTCAAACTACATTTAAATCAATTTTTTGAAGTAACACTCTCACCTTTTTCATAAAACTAACATATATTTTTTTTCAGGAATCCACTCTCCAGAAACCTTAAACTAATCTTAAAAAACTTCTTTCAGGCATCCAATCTTCCTAATCCTAAACGAAAATTTTAATTAACTTGTTGAAATTATTCAATCACATTTATCCTCAAACTACTTTTAAATCAATTTTTTCAAGTAACACTCTCACCTTTTTCATAGAACAAACATATTTTTTTTTCAGGAATCCACTCTCCAGAAACCTGAAACAAATCTTGAAAAAACTTGTTTAAGGCATCCATTCTCCCTAATCCTAAAAGAAAATGTTAATTAACTGCTTGAAATACTAAAAAAAATCTTATCCTCAAACTACATTTAAATCAATTTTTTGAAGTAACACTCTCACCTTTTTCATAAAACTAACATATATTTTTTTTCAGGAATCCACTCTCCACAAACCTAAAACTAATCTTAAAAAACTTATTTCAAGCATTCCAATCTTCCTAATACTAAACGAAAATTTTAATTAACTTGTTGAAATATTTCAATCACATTTATCCTCAAACTACGTTTAAATCAATTTTTTGAAGTAACACTCTCACCTTTTTCATAGAACAAACATATTTTTTTTTCAGGAATCCACTCTCCATATACTTGAACCAAATCTTGAAAAAACTTGTTTAAGGCATCCATTCTCCCTAATCCTAAAAGAAAATTTTAATTAACTTCTTGAAATACTAAAATAAATCTTATCCTCAAACTACATTTAAATCAATTTTTTGAAGTAACACTCTCACCTTTTTCATAAAACTAAGATATATTGTTTTTCAGGAATCCACTCTCCAGAAACCTAAAACTAATCTTAAAAAACTTCTTTCAGGCATCCAATCTTCCTAATCCTAAACGAAAATTTTAATTAACTTGTTGAAATAATTCAATCACATTTATCCTCAAACTACTTTTAAATCAATTTTTTCAAGTAACACTCTCACCTTTTTCATAGAACAAACATATTTTTTTTTCAGGAATCCACTCTCCAGAAACCTGAAACAAATCTTGAAAAAACTTGTTTAAGGCATCCATTCTCCCTAATCCTAAAAGAAAATTTTAATTAACTTCTTGAAATACTAAAATAAATCTTATCCTCAAACTACATTTAAATGAATTTTTTGAAGTAACACTCTCACCTTTTTCATAAAACTAACATATATTTTTTTTCAGGAATCCGCTCTCCAGAAACCTGAAACAAATCTTGAAAAAACTTGTTTAAGGCATCCATTCTCCCTAATCCTAAAAGAACATTTTAATTAACTTCTTGAAATACTAAAATAAATCTTATCCTCAAACTACATTTAAATCAATTTTTTGAAGTAACACTCGCACCTTTTTCATTAAACTAACATATATTTTTTTTCAGGAATCCACTCTCCAGAAACCTAAAACTAATCTAAAAAAACTTCTTTCAGGCATCCAATCTTCCTAATCCTAAACGAAAATTTTAATTAACTTGTTGAAATAATTCAATCACATTTATCCTCAAACTACTTTTAAATCAATTTTTTGAAGTAACACTCTCACCTTTTTCATAGAACAAACTTATTTTTTTTTCAGGAATCCACTCTCCATAAACCTGAAACTAATCTTGAAAAAACTTGTGTAAGGCATCCATTCTCCCTAATCCTAAAAGAAAATTTTAATTAACTTGTTGAAATAATGCAATCAACCTTATTCTCAAACTACATTTAAATCAATTTTTTGAAGTAACACACTCACCTTTTTCATAAAACGAACATATTTCTTTTTTCAGGAATCCACTCTCCAGAAACCTTAAACTAATCTTAAAAAACTTCTTTCAGGCATCCAATCTTCCTAATCCTAAACGAAAATTTTAATTAACTTGTTGAAATTATTCAATCACATTTATCCTCAAACTACTTTTAAATCAATTTTTTCAAGTAACACTCTCACCTTTTTCATAGAACAAACATATTTTTTTTTCAGGAATCCACTCTCCAAAAACCTGAAACAAATCTTGAAAAAACTTGTTTAAGGCATCCATTCTCCCTAACCCTAAAAGAAAATGTTAATTAACTGCTTGAAATACTAAAAAAAATCTTATCCTCAAACTACATTTAAATCAATTTTTTGAAGTAACACTCTCACCTTTTTCATAAAACTAACATATATTTTTTTTCAGGAATCCACTCTCCACAAACCTAAAACTAATCTTAAAAAACTTATTTCAAGCATTCCAATCTTCCTAATACTAAACGAAAATTTTAATTAACTTGTTGAAATATTTCAATCACATTTATCCTCAAACCACGTTTAAATCAATTTTTTGAAGTAACACTCTCACCTTTTTCATAGAACAAACATATTTTTTTTTCAGGAATCCACTCTCCATATACTTGAACCAAATCTTGAAAAAACTTGTTTAAGGCATCCATTCTCCCTAATCCTAAAAGAACATTTTAATTAACTTCTTGAAATACTAAAATAAATCTTATCCTCAAACTACATTTAAATCAATTTTTTGAAGTAACACTCGCACCTTTTTCATTAAACTAACATATATTTTTTTTCAGGAATCCACTCTCCAGAAACCTAAAACTAATCTAAAAAAACTTCTTTCAGGCATCCAATCTTCCTAATCCTAAACGAAAATTTTAATTAACTTGTTGAAATATTTCAATCACATTTATCCTCAAACTACGTTTAAATCAATTTTTTGAAGTAACACTCTCACCTTTTTCATAGAACAAACATATTTTTTTTTCAGGAATCCACTCTCCATATACTTGAACCAAATCTTGAAAAAACTTGTTTAAGGCATCCATTCTCCCTAATCCTAAAAGAAAATTTTAATTAACTTCTTGAAATACTAAAATAAATCTTATCCTCAAACTACATTTAAATCAATTTTTTGAAGTAACACTCTCACCTTTTTCATAAAACTAAGATATATTGTTTTTCAGGAATCCACTCTCCAGAAACCTAAAACTAATCTTAAAAAACTTCTTTCAGGCATCCAATCTTCCTAATCCTAAACGTAATTTTAATTAACTTGTTGAAATAATTCAATCACATTTATCCTCAAACTACTTTTAAATCAATTTTTTCAAGTAACACTCTCACCTTTTTCATAGAACAAACATATTTTTTTTTCAGGAATCCACTCTCCAGAAACCTGAAACAAATCTTGAAAAAACTTGTTTAAGGCATCCATTCTCCCTAATCCTAAAAGAAAATTTTAATTAACTTCTTGAAATACTAAAATAAATCTTATCCTCAAACTACATTTAAATCAATTTTTTGAAGTAACACTCGCACCTTTTTCATTAAACTAACATATATTTTTTTTCAGGAATCCACTCTCCAGAAACCTAAAACTAATCTAAAAAAACTTCTTTCAGGCATCCAATCTTCCTAATCCTAAACGAAAATTTTAATTAACTTGTTGAAATAATTCAATCACATTTATCCTCAAACTACTTTTAAATCAATTTTTTGAAGTAACACTCTCACCTTTTTCATAGAACAAACTTATTTTTTTTTCAGGAATCCACTCTCCATAAACCTGAAACTAATCTTGAAAAAACTTGTGTAAGGCATCCATTCTCCCTAATCCTAAAAGAAAATTTTAATTAACTTGTTGAAATAATGCAATCAACCTTATTCTCAAACTACATTTAAATCAATTTTTTGAAGTAACACACTCACCTTTTTCATAAAACGAACATATTTCTTTTTTCAGGAATCCACTCTCCAGAAACCTTAAACTAATCTTAAAAAACTTCTTTCAGGCATCCAATCTTCCTAATCCTAAACGAAAATTTTAATTAACTTGTTGAAATTATTCAATCACATTTATCCTCAAACTACTTTTAAATCAATTTTTTCAAGTAACACTCTCACCTTTTTCATAGAACAAACATATTTTTTTTTCAGGAATCCACTCTCCAGAAACCTGAAACAAATCTTGAAAAAACTTGTTTAAGGCATCCATTCTCCCTAACCCTAAAAGAAAATGTTAATTAACTGCTTGAAATACTAAAAAAAATCTTATCCTCAAACTACATTTAAATCAATTTTTTGAAGTAACACTCTCACCTTTTTCATAAAACTAACATATATTTTTTTTCAGGAATCCACTCTCCACAAACCTAAAACTAATCTTAAAAAACTTATTTCAAGCATTCCAATCTTCCTAATACTAAACGAAAATTTTAATTAACTTGTTGAAATATTTCAATCACATTTATCCTCAAACCACGTTTAAATCAATTTTTTGAAGTAACACTCTCACCTTTTTCATAGAACAAACATATTTTTTTTTCAGGAATCCACTCTCCATATACTTGAACCAAATCTTGAAAAAACTTGTTTAAGGCATCCATTCTCCCTAATCCTAAAAGAACATTTTAATTAACTTCTTGAAATACTAAAATAAATCTTATCCTCAAACTACATTTAAATCAATTTTTTGAAGTAACACTCGCACCTTTTTCATTAAACTAACATATATTTTTTTTCAGGAATCCACTCTCCAGAAACCTAAAACTAATCTAAAAAAACTTCTTTCAGGCATCCAATCTTCCTAATCCTAAACGAAAATTTTAATTAACTTGTTGAAATAATTCAATCACATTTATCCTCAAACTACTTTTAAATCAATTTTTTGAAGTAACACTCTCACCTTTTTCATAGAACAAACTTATTTTTTTTTCAGGAATCCACTCTCCATAAACCTGGAACTAATCTTGAAAAAACTTGTGTAAGGCATCCATTCTCCCTAATCCTAAAAGAAAATTTTAATTAACTTGTTGAAATAATGCAATCAACCTTATTCTCAAACTACATTTAAATCAATTTTTTGAAGTAACACACTCACCTTTTTCATAAAACGAACATATTTCTTTTTTCAGGAATCCACTCTCCAGAAACCTTAAACTAATCTTAAAAAACTTCTTTCAGGAATCCAATCTTCCTAATCCTAAACGAAAATTTTAATTAACTTGTTGAAATTATTCAATCACATTTATCCTCAAACTACTTTTAAATCAATTTTTTCAAGTAACACTCTCACCTTTTTCATAGAACAAACATATTTTTTTTTCAGGAATCCACTCTCCAGAAACCTGAAACAAATCTTGAAAAAACTTGTTTAAGGCATCCATTCTCCCTAACCCTAAAAGAAAATGTTAATTAACTGCTTGAAATACTAAAAAAAATCTTATCCTCAAACTACATTTAAATCAATTTTTTGAAGTAACACTCTCACCTTTTTCATAAAACTAACATATATTTTTTTTCAGGAATCCACTCTCCACAAACCTAAAACTAATCTTAAAAAACTTATTTCAAGCATTCCAATCTTCCTAATACTAAACGAAAATTTTAATTAACTTGTTGAAATATTTCAATCACATTTATCCTCAAACCACGTTTAAATCAATTTTTTGAAGTAACACTCTCACCTTTTTCATAGAACAAACATATTTTTTTTTCAGGAATCCACTCTCCATATACTTGAACCAAATCTTGAAAAAACTTGTTTAAGGCATCCATTCTCCCTAATCCTAAAAGAAAATTTTAATTAACTTCTTGAAATACTAAAATAAATCTTATCCTCAAACTACATTTAAATCAATTTTTTGAAGTAACACTCTCACCTTTTTCATAAAACTAAGATATATTGTTTTTCAGGAATCCACTCTCCAGAAACCTAAAACTAATCTTAAAAAACTTCTTTCAGGCATCCAATCTTCCTAATCCTAAACGAAAATTTTAATTAACTTGTTGAAATAATTCAATCACATTTATCCTCAAACTACTTTTAAATCAATTTTTTCAAGTAACACTCTCACCTTTTTCATAGAACAAACATATTTTTTTTTCAGGAATCCACTCTCCAGAAACCTGAAACAAATCTTGAAAAAACTTGTTTAAGGCATCCATTCTCCCTAATCCTAATAGAAAATTTTAATTAACTTCTTGAAATACTAAAATAAATCTTATCCTCAAACTACATTTAAATCAATTTTTTGAAGTAACACTCTCACCTTTTTCATAAAACTAACATATATTTTTTTTCAGGAATCCACTCTCCAGAAACCTGAAACAAATCTTGAAAAAAACTTGTTTAAGGCATCCATTCTCCCTAATCCTAAAAGAAAATTTTAATTAAATTCTTGAAATACTAAAATAAATCTTATCCTCAAACTACATTTAAATGAATTTTTTGAAGTAACACTCTCACCTTTTTCATAAAACTAACATATATTTTTTTTCAGGAATCCGCTCTCCAGAAACCTGAAACAAATCTTGAAAAAACTTGTTTAAGGCATCCATTCTCCCTAATCCTAAAAGAACATTTTAATTAACTTCTTGAAATACTAAAATAAATCTTATCCTCAAACTACATTTAAATCAATTTTTTGAAGTAACACTCGCACCTTTTTCATTAAACTAACATATATTTTTTTTCAGGAATCCACTCTCCAGAAACCTAAAACTAATCTAAAAAAACTTCTTTCAGGCATCCAATCTTCCTAATCCTAAACGAAAATTTTAATTAACTTGTTGAAATAATTCAATCACATTTATCCTCAAACTACTTTTAAATCAATTTTTTGAAGTAACACTCTCACCTTTTTCATAGAACAAACTTATTTTTTTTTCAGGAATCCACTCTCCATAAACCTGAAACTAATCTTGAAAAAACTTGTGTAAGGCATCCATTCTCCCTAATCCTAAAAGAAAATTTTAATTAACTTGTTGAAATAATGCAATCAACCTTATTCTCAAACTACATTTAAATCAATTTTTTGAAGTAACACACTCACCTTTTTCATAAAATGAACATATTTTGTTTTCACGAATCCACTCTCCAGAAACCTAAAACAAATCTTGAAAAAACTTGTTTAAGGCATCCATTCTCCCTAATCCTAAAAGAAAATGTTAATTAACTTCTTGAAATACTAAAAAAATCTAATCCTCAAACTAGTTTAAATCAACTTTTTGAAGTAACACTCTCACCTTTTTCATAAAACTAACATATATTTTTTTTCAGGAATCCGCTCTCCAGAAACCTGAAACAAATTTTGAAAAAACTTGTTTAAGGCATCCATTCTCCCTAATCCTAAAAGAAAATTTTAATTAACTTCTTGAAATACTAAAAATAAATCTTATCCTCAAACTACTTTTAAATCAATTTTTTGAAGTAACACTCTCACCTTTTTCATAAAACTAACATATAGTTTTTTTTCAGGAATCCTCTCTCCAGAAACCTGAAACAAATCTTGAAAAAACTTGTTAAAGGCATCCATTCTCCCTAATCCTAAAAGAACATTTTAATTAACTTTTTGAAATACTAAAAAAAATCTTATCCTCAAACTACATTTAAATCAATTTTTTGAAGTAACACTCTCACCTTTTTCATAAAACTAACAAATATTTTTTTCAGGAATCCACTCTCCAGAAACCTAAAACTAATCTTAAAACACCTATTTCAAGCATTCCAATCTTCCTAATCCTAAACGAAAATTTTAATTAACTTGTTGAAATAATTCAATCACATTTATCCTCAAACTACGTTTAAATCAATTTTTTGAAGTAACACTCTCACCTTTTTCATAAAATTAACATATATTTTTTTTCAGGAATCCACTCTCCAGAAACCTAAAACTAATCTTAAAAAACTTCTTTCAGGCATCCAATCTTCCTAATCCTAAACGAAAATTTTAATTAACTTGTTGAAATTATTCAATCACCTTTATCCTCAAACTACTTTTAAATCAATTTTTTCAAGTAACACTCTCACCTTTTTCATAGAACAAACATATTTTTTTTTCAGGAATCCACTCTCCAGAAACCTGAAACAAATCTTGAAAAAACTTGTTTAAGGCATCCATTCTCCCTAATCCTAAAAGAAAATGTTAATTAACTGCTTGAAATACTAAAAAAAATCTTATCCTCAAACTACATTTAAATCAATTTTTTGAAGTAACACTCTCACCTTTTTCATAAAATTAACATATATTTTTTTTCAGGAATCCACTCTCCACAAACCTAAAACTAATCTTAAAAAAATTATTTCAAGCATTCCAATCTTCCTAATACTAAACGAAAATTTTAATTAACTTGTTGAAATATTTCAATCACATTTATCCTCAAACTACGTTTAAATCAATTTTTTGAAGTAACACTCTCACCTTTTTCATAGAACAAACATATTTTTTTTTCAGGAATCCACTCTCCATAAACTTGAAACAAATCTTGAAAAAACTTGTTTAAGGCATCCAATCTCCCTAATCCTAAAAGAAAATTTTAATTAACTTCTTGAAATACTAAAATAAATCTTATCCTCAAACTACATTTAAATCAATTTTTTGAAGTAACACTCTCACCTTTTTCATAAAACTAAGATATATTTTTTTTCAGGAATCCACTCTCCAGAAACCTAAAACTAATCTTAAAAAACTTCTTTCAGGCACCCAATCTTCCTAATCCTAAACGAAAATTTTAATTAACTTGTTGAAATAATTCAATCACATTTATCCTCAAACTACTTTTAAATCAATTTTTTCAAGTAACACTCTCACCTTTTTCATAGAACAAACATATTTTTTTTTTCAGGAATCCACTCTCCAGAAACCTGAAACAAATCTTGAAAAAACTTGTTTAAGGCATCCATTCTCCCTAATCCTAAAAGAAAATTTGAATTAACTTCTTGAAATACTAAAATAAATCTTATCCTCAAACTACATTTAAATCAATTTTTAGAAGTAACACTCTCACCTTTTTCATAAAACTAACATATAGTTTTTTTTCAGGAATCCGCTCTCCAGAAACCTGAAACAAATCTTGAAAAAACTTGTTTAAGGCATCCATTCTCCCTAATCCTAAAAGAACATTTTAATTAACTTCTTGAAATACTAAAATAAATCTTATCCTCAAACTACATTTAAATCCATTTTTTGAAGTAACACTCTCACCTTTTTCATAAAACTAACATATATTTTTTTTCAGGAATCCACTCTCCAGAAACCTTAAACTAATCTTAAAAAACTTCTTTCAGGCATCCAATCTTCCTAATCCTAAACGAAAATTTTAATTAACTTGTTGAAATTATTCAATCACATTTATCCTCAAACTACTTTTAAATCAATTTTTTCAAGTAACACTCTCACCTTTTTCATAGAACAAACATATTTTTTTTTCAGGAATCCACTCTCCAGAAACCTGAAACAAATCTTGAAAAAACTTGTTTAAGGCATCTATTCTCCCTAATCCTAAAAGAAAATGTTAATTAACTGCTTGAAATACTAAAAAAAATCTTATCCTCAAACTACATTTAAATCAATTTTTTGAAGTAACACTCTCACCTTTTTCATAAAACTAACATATATTTTTTTTCAGGAATCCACTCTCCACAAACCTAAAACTAATCGTAAAAAACGTATTTCAAGCATTCCAATCTTCCTAATACTAAACGAAAATTTTAATTAACTTGTTGAAATATTTCAATCACATTTATCCTCAAACTACGTTTAAATCAATTTTTTGAAGTAACACTCTCACCTTTTTCATAGAACAAACATATTTTCTTTTCAGGAATCCACTCTCCATATACTTGAACCAAATCTTGAAAAAACTTGTTTAAGGCATCCATTCTCCCTAATCCTAAAAGAAAATTTTAATTAACTTCTTGAAATACTAAAATAAATCTTATCCTCAAACTACATTTAAATCAATTTTTTGAAGTAACACTCGCACCTTTTTCATTAAACTAACATATATTTTTTTTCAGGAATCCACTCTCCAGAAACCTAAAACTAATCTAAAAAAACTTCTTTCAGGCATCCAATCTTCCTAATCCTAAACGAAAATTTTAATTAACTTGTTGAAATAATTCAATCACATTTATCCTCAAACTACTTTTAAATCAATTTTTTGAAGTAACACTCTCACCTTTTTCATAGAACAAACTTATTTTTTTTTCAGGAATCCACTCTCCATAAACCTGAAACTAATCTTGAAAAAACTTGTGTAAGGCATCCATTCTCCCTAATCCTAAAAGAAAATTTTAATTAACTTGTTGAAATAATGCAATCAACCTTATTCTCAAACTACATTTAAATCAATTTTTTGAAGTAACACACTCACCTTTTTCATAAAACGAACATATTTCTTTTTTCAGGAATCCACTCTCCAGAAACCTTAAACTAATCTTAAAAAACTTCTTTCAGGCATCCAATCTTCCTAATCCTAAACGAAAATTTTAATTAACTTGTTGAAATTATTCAATCACATTTATCCTCAAACTACTTTTAAATCAATTTTTTCAAGTAACACTCTCACCTTTTTCATAGAACAAACATATTTTTTTTTCAGGAATCCACTCTCCAGAAACCTGAAACAAATCTTGAAAAAACTTGTTTAAGGCATCCATTCTCCCTAACCCTAAAAGAAAATGTTAATTAACTGCTTGAAATACTAAAAAAAATCTTATCCTCAAACTACATTTAAATCAATTTTTTGAAGTAACACTCTCACTTTTTTCATAAAACTAACATATATTTTTTTTCAGGAATCCACTCTCCACAAACCTAAAACTAATCTTAAAAAACTTATTTCAAGCATTCCAATCTTCCTAATACTAAACGAAAATTTTAATTAACTTGTTGAAATATTTCAATCACATTTATCCTCAAACCACGTTTAAATCAATTTTTTGAAGTAACACTCTCACCTTTTTCATAGAACAAACATATTTTTTTTTCAGGAATCCACTCTCCATATACTTGAACCAAATCTTGAAAAAACTTGTTTAAGGCATCCATTCTCCCTAATCCTAAAAGAAAATTTTAATTAACTTCTTGAAATACTAAAATAAATCTTATCCTCAAACTACATTTAAATCAATTTTTTGAAGTAACACTCTCACCTTTTTCATAAAACTAAGATATATTGTTTTTCAGGAATCCACTCTCCAGAAACCTAAAACTAATCTTAAAAAACTTCTTTCAGGCATCCAATCTTCCTAATCCTAAACGAAAATTTTAATTAACTTGTTGAAATAATTCAATCACATTTATCCTCAAACTACTTTTAAATCAATTTTTTCAAGTAACACTCTCACCTTTTTCATAGAACAAACATATTTTTTTTTCAGGAATCCACTCTCCAGAAACCTGAAACAAATCTTGAAAAAACTTGTTTAAGGCATCCATTCTCCCTAATCCTAATAGAAAATTTTAATTAACTTCTTGAAATACTAAAATAAATCTTATCCTCAAACTACATTTAAATCAATTTTTTGAAGTAACACTCTCACCTTTTTCATAAAACTAACATATATTTTTTTTCAGGAATCCACTCTCCAGAAACCTGAAACAAATCTTGAAAAAACTTGTTTAAGGCATCCATTCTCCCTAATCCTAAAAGAAAATTTTAATTAACTTCTTGAAATACTAAAATAAATCTTATCCTCAAACTACATTTAAATGATTTTTTTGAAGTAACACTCTCACCTTTTTCATAAAACTAACATATATTTTTTTTCAGGAATCCGCTCTCCAGAAACCTGAAACAAATCTTGAAAAAACTTGTTTAAGGCATCCATTCTCCCTAATCCTAAAAGAACATTTTAATTAACTTCTTGAAATACTAAAATAAATCTTATCCTCAAACTACATTTAAATCAATTTTTTGAAGTAACACTCGCACCTTTTTCATTAAACTAACATATATATTTTTTCAGGAATCCACTCTCCAGAAACCTAAAACTAATCTAAAAAAACTTCTTTCAGGCATCCAATCTTCCTAATCCTAAACGAAAATTTTAATTAACTTGTTGAAATAATTCAATCACATTTATCCTCAAACTACTTTTAAATCAATTTTTTGAAGTAACACTCTCACCTTTTTCATAGAACAAACTTATTTTTTTTTCAGGAATCCACTCTCCATAAACCTGAAACTAATCTTGAAAAAACTTGTGTAATGCATCCATTCTCCCTAATCCTAAAAGAAAATTTTAATTAACTTGTTGAAATAATGCAATCAACCTTATTCTCAAACTACATTTAAATCAATTTTTTGAAGTAACACACTCACCTTTTTCATAAAATGAACATATTTTGTTTTCACGAATCCACTCTCCAGAAACCTAAAACAAATCTTGAAAAAACTTGTTTAAGGCATCCATTCTCCCTAATCCTAAAAGAAAATGTTAATTAACTTCTTGAAATACTAAAAAAATCTAATCCTCAAACTAGTTTAAATCAACTTTTTGAAGTAACACTCTCACCTTTTTCATAAAACTAACATATATTTTTTTTCAGGCATCCGCTCTCCAGAAACCTGAAACAAATTTTGAAAAAACTTGTTTAAGGCATCCATTCTCCCTAATCCTAAAAGAAAATTTTAATTAACTTCTTGAAATACTAAAAATAAATCTTATCCTCAAACTACTTTTAAATCAATTTTTTGAAGTAACACTCTCACCTTTTTCATAAAACTAACATATAGTTTTTTTTCAGGAATCCTCTCTCCAGAAACCTGAAACAAATCTTGAAAAAACTTGTTAAAGGCATCCATTCTCCCTAATCCTAAAAGAACATTTTAATTAACTTTTTGAAATACTAAAAAAAATCTTATCCTCAAACTACATTTAAATCAATTTTTTGAAGTAACACTCTCACCTTTTTCATAAAACTAACAAATATTTTTTTCAGGAATCCACTCTCCAGAAACCTAAAACTAATCTTAAAACACTTATTTCAAGCATTCCAATCTTCCTAATCCTAAACGAAAATTTTAATTAACTTGTTGAAATAATTCAATCACATTTATCCTCAAACTACGTTTAAATCAATTTTTTGAAGTAACACTCTCACCTTTTTCATAAAATTAACATATATTTTTTTTCAGGAATCCACTCTCCACAAACCTAAAACTAATCTTAAAAAACTTATTTCAAGCATTCCAATCTTCCTAATACTAAATGAAAATTTTAATTAACTTGTTGAAATATTTCAATCACATTTATCCTCAAACTACGTTTAAATCAATTTTTTGAAGTAACACTCTCACCTTTTTCATAGAACAAACATATTTTTTTTTCAGGAATCCACTCTCCATAAACTTGAAACAAATCTTGAAAAAACTTGTTTAAGGCATCCATTCTCCCTAATCCTAAAAGAAAATTTTAATTAACTTCTTGAAATACTAAAATAAATCTTATCCTCAAACTACATTTAAATAAATTTTTTGAAGTAACACTCTCACCTTTTTCATAAAACTAAGATATATTTTTTTTCAGGAATCCACTCTCCAGAAACCTAAAACTAATCTTAAAAAACTTCTTTCAGGCATCCAATCTTCCTAATCCTAAACGAAAATTTTAATTAACTTGTTGAAATAATTCAATCACATTTATCCTCAAACTACTTTTAAATCAATTTTTTCAAGTAACACTCTCACCTTTTTCATAGAACAAACATATTTTTTTTTCAGGAATCCACTCTCCAGAAACCTGAAACAAATCTTGAAAAAACTTGTTTAAGGCATCCATTCTCCCTAATCCTAATAGAAAATTTTAATTAACTTCTTGAAATACTAAAATAAATCTTATCCTCAAACTACATTTAAATCAATTTTTTGAAGTAACACTCTCACCTTTTTCATAAAACTAAGATATATTTTTTTTCAGGAATCCACTCTCCAGAAACCTAAAACTAATCTTAAAAATCTTCTTTCAGGCATCCAATCTTCCTAATCCTAAACGAAAATTTTAATTAACTTGTTGAAATTATTCAATCACATTTATCCTCAAACTACTTTTAAATCAATTTTTTCAAGTAACACTCTCACCTTTTTCATAGAACAAACATATTTTTTTTTCAGTAATCCACTCTCCAGAAACCTGAAACAAATCTTGAAAAAACTTGTTTAAGGCATCCATTCTCCCTAATCCTAATAGAAAATTTTAATTAACTTCTTGAAATACTAAAATAAATCTTATCCTCAAACTACATTTAAATCAATTTTTTGAAGTAACACTCTCACCTTTTTCATAAAACTAACATATATTTTTTTTCAGGAATCCGCTCTCCAGAAACCTGAAACAAATCTTGAAAAAACTTGTTTAAGGCATCCATTCTCCCTAATCCTAAAAGAAAATTTGAATTAACTTCTTGAAATACTAAAATAAATCTTATCCTCAAACTACATTTAAATCAATTTTTTGAAGTAACACTCTCACCTTTTTCATAAAACTAACATATAGTTTTTTTTCAGGAATCCGCTCTCCAGAAACCTGAAACAAATCTTGAAAAAACTTGTTTAAGGCATCCATTCTCCCTAATCCTAAAAGAACATTTTAATTAACTTCTTGAAATACTAAAATAAATCTTATCCTCAAACTACATTTAAATCAATTTTTTGAAGTAACACTCTCACCTTTTTCATAAAACTAACATATATTTTTTTTCAGGAATCCACTCTCCACAAACCTAAAACTAATCTTAAAAAACTTATTTCAAGCATTCCAATCTTCCTAATACTAAACGAAAATTTTAATTAACTTGTTGAAATATTTCAATCACATTTATCCTCAAACTACGTTTAAATCAATTTTTTGAAGTAACACTCTCACCTTTTTCATAGAACAAACATATTTTTTTTTCAGGAATCCACTCTCCATATACTTGAAACAAATCTTGAAAAAACTTGTTTAAGGCATCCATTCTCCCTAATCCTAAAAGAAAATTTTAATTAACTTCTTGAAATACTAAAATAAATCTTATCCTCAAACTACATTTAAATCAATTTTTTGAAGTAACACTCTCACCTTTTTCATAAAACTAAGATATATTGTTTTTCAGGAATCCACTCTCCAGAAACCTAAAACTAATCTTAAAAAACTTCTTTCAGGCATCCAATCTTCCTAATCCTAAACGAAAATTTTAATTAACTTGTTGAAATAATTCAATCACATTTATCCTCAAACTACTTTTAAATCAATTTTTTCAAGTAACACTCCCACCTTTTTCATAGAACAAACATATTTTTTTTTCAGGAATCCACTCTCCAGAAACCTGAAACAAATCTTGAAAAAACTTGTTTAAGGCATCCATTCTCCCTAATCCTAAAAGAAAATTTTAATTAACTTCTTGAAATACTAAAATAAATCTTATCCTCAAACTACATTTAAATGAATTTTTTGAAGTAACACTCACCTTTTTCATAAAACTAACATATATTTTTTTTCAGGAATCCGCTCTCCAGAAACCTGAAACAAATCTTGAAAAAACTTGTTTAAGGCATCCATTCTCCCTAATCCTAAAAGAACATTTTAATTAACTTCTTGAAATACTAAAATAAATCTTATCCTCAAACTACATTTAAATCAATTTTTTGAAGTAACACTCGCACCTTTTTCATTAAACTAACATATATTTTTTTTCAGGAATCCACTCTCCAGAAACCTAAAACTAATCTAAAAAAACTTCTTTCAGGCATCCAATCTTCCTAATCCTAAACGAAAATTTTAATTAACTTGTTGAAATAATTCAATCACATTTATCCTCAAACTACTTTTAAATCAATTTTTTGAAGTAACACTCTCACCTTTTTCATAGAACAAACTTATTTTTTTTTCAGGAATCCACTCTCCATAAACCTGAAACTAATCTTGAAAAAACTTGTGTAAGGCATCCATTCTCCCTAATCCTAAAAGAAAATTTTAATTAACTTGTTGAAATAATGCAATCAACCTTATTCTCAAACTACATTTAAATCAATTTTTTGAAGTAACACACTCACCTTTTTCATAAAATGAACATATTTTGTTTTCACGAATCCACTCTCCAGAAACCTAAAACAAATCTTGAAAAAACTTGTTTAAGGCATCCATTCTCCCTAATCCTAAAAGAAAATGTTAATTAACTTCTTGAAATACTAAAAAAATCTAATCCTCAAACTAGTTTAAATCAACTTTTTGAAGAAACACTCTCACCTTTTTCATAAAACTAACATATATTTTTTTTCAGGAATCCACTCTCCAGAAACCTAAAACTAATCTTAAAAAACGTATTTCAAGCATCCAATCTTCCTAATCCTAAACAAAAATTTTAATTAACTTGTTGAAATAATTCAATCACATTTATCCTCAAACTACTTTTAAATCAATTTTTTCAAGTAACACTCTCACCTTTTTCATAGAACAAACATATTTTTTTTTCAGGAATCCACTCTCCAGAAACCTGAAACAAATCTTGAAAAAACTTGTTTAAGGCATCCATTCTCCCTAATCCTAATAGAAAATTTTAATTAACTTCTTGAAATACTAAAATAAATCTTATCCTCAAACTACATTTAAATCAATTTTTTGAAGTAACACTCTCACCTTTTTCATAAAACTAACATATATTTTTTTTCAGGAATCCGCTCTCCAGAAACCTGAAACAAATTTTGAAAAAACTTGTTTAAGGCATCCATTCTCCCTAATCCTAAAAGAAAATTTTAATTAACTTCTTGAAATACTAAAAATAAATCTTATCCTCAAACTACTTTTAAATCAATTTTTTGAAGTAACACTCTCACCTTTTTCATAAAACTAACATATAGTTTTTTTTCAGGAATCCGCTCTCCAGAAACCTGAAACAAATCTTGATAAAACTTGTTTAAGGCATCCATTCTCCCTAATCCTAAAAGAACCTTTTAATTAACTTCTTGAAATACTAAAATAAATCTTATCCTCAAACTACATTTAAATCAATTTTTTGAAGTAACACTCTCACCTTTTTCATAAAACTAACATATTTTTTTTTTCAGGAATCCACTCTCCAGAAACCTAAAACTAATCTTAAAAAACTTCTTTCAGGCATCTAATCTTCCTAATCCTAAACGAAAATTTTAATTAACTTGTTGAAATTATTCAATCACATTTATCCTCAAACTACTTTTAAATCAATTTTTTCAAGTAACACTCTCACCTTTTTCATAGAACAAACATATTTTTTTTTCAGGAATCCACTCTCCAGAAACCTGAAACAAATCTTGAAAAAACTTGTTTAAGGCATCCATTCTCCCTAATCCTAATAGAAAATTTTAATTAACTTCTTGAAATACTAAAATAAATCTTATCCTCAAACTACATTTAAATCAATTTTTTGAAGTAACACTCTCACCTTTTTCATAAAACTAACATATATTTTTTTTCAGGAATCCGCTCTCCAGAAACCTGTAACAAATTTTGAAAAAAATTGTTTAGGCATCCATTCTCCCTAATCCTAAAAGAAAATTTTAATTAACTTCTTGAAATACTAAAAATAAATCTTATCCTCAAACTACTTTTAAATCAATTTTTTGAAGTAACACTCTCACCTTTTTCATAAAACTAACATATAGTTTTTTTTCAGGAATCCGCTCTCCAGAAACCTGAAACAAATCTTGATAAAACTTGTTTAAGGCATCCATTCTCCCTAATCCTAAAAGAACCTTTTAATTAACTTCTTGAAATACTAAAATAAATCTTATCCTCAAACTACATTTAAATCAATTTTTTGAAGTAACACTCTCACCTTTTTCATAAAACTAACATATTTTTTTTTTCAGGAATCCACTCTCCAGAAACCTAAAACTAATCTTAAAAAACTTCTTTCAGGCATCCAATCTTCCTAATCCTAAACGAAAATTTTAATTAACTTGTTGAAATTATTCAATCACATTTATCCTCAAACTACTTTTAAATCAATTTTTTCAAGTAACACTCTCACCTTTTTCATAGAACAAACATATTTTTTTTTCAGGAATCCACTCTCCAGAAACCTGAAACAAATCTTGAAAAAACTTGTTTAAGGCATCCATTCTCCCTAATCCTAAAAGAAAATTTTAATTAACTTCTTGAAATACTAAAATAAATCTTATCCTCAAACTACATTTAAATCAATTTTTTGAAGTAACACTCTCACCTTTTTCATAAAACTAACATATATTTTTTTTCAGGAATCCGCTCTCCAGAAACCTGAAACAAATCTTGAAAAAACTTGTTTAAGGCATCCATTCTCCCTAATCCTAAAAGAACATTTTAATTAACTTTTTGAAATACTAAAATAAATCTTATCCTCAAACTACATTTAAATCAATTTTTGGAAGTAACACTCTCACCTTTTTCATAGAACAAACTTATTTTTTTTTCAGGAATCCACTCTCCATAAACCTGAAACTAATCTTGAAAAAACTTGTGTAAGGCATCCATTCTCCCTAATCCTAAAAGAAAATTTTAATTAACTTGTTGAAATAATGCAATCAACCTTATTCTCAAACTACATTTAAATCAATTTTTTGAAGTAACACACTCACCTTTTTCATAAAATGAACATATTTTGTTTTCACGAATCCACTCTCCAGAAACCTAAAACAAATCTTGAAAAAACTTGTTTAAGGCATCCATTCTCCCTAATCCTAAAAGAAAATGTTAATTAACTTCTTGAAATACTAAAAAAATCTAATCCTCAAACTAGTTTAAATCAATTTTTTGAAGTAACACTCGCACCTTTTTCATAAAACTAAGATATATTTTTTTTCAGGAATCCACTCTCCAGAAACCTAAAACTAATCTTAAAAAACTTCTTTCAGGCATCCAATCTTCCTAATCCTAAACGAAAATTTTAATTAACTTGTTGAAATAATTCAATCACATTTATCCTCAAACTACTTTTAAATCAATTTTTTCAAGTAACACTCTCACCTTTTTCATAGAACAAACATATTTTTTTTTCAGGAATCCACTCTCCAGAAACCTAAAACAAATCTTGAAAAAACTTGTTTAAGGCATCCATTCTCCCTAATCCTAATAGAAAATTTTAATTAACTTCTTGAAATACTACAATAAATCTTATCCTCAAACTACATTTAAATCAATTTTTTGAAGTAACACTCTCACCTTTTTCATAAAACTAAGATATATTTTTTTTCAGGAATCCACTCTCCAGAAACCTAAAACTAATCTTAAAAAACTTCTTTCAGGCATCCAATCTTCCTAATCCTAAACGAAAATTTTAATTAACTTGTTGAAATTATTCAATCACATTTATCCTCAAACTACTTTTAAATCAATTTTTTCAAGTAACACTCTCACCTTTTTCATAGAACAAACATATTTTTTTTTCAGGAATCCACTCTCCAGAAACCTGAAACAAATCTTGAAAAAACTTGTTTAAGGCATCCATTCTCCCTAATCCTAATAGAAAATTTTAATTAACTTCTTGAAATACTAAAAATAAATCTTATCCTCAAACTACTTTTAAATCAATTTTTTGAAGTAACACTCTCACCTTTTTCATAAAACTAACATATAGTTTTTTTTCAGGAATCCTCTCTCCAGAAACCTGAAACAAATCTTGAAAAAACTTGTTAAAGGCATCCATTCTCCCTAATCCTAAAAGAACATTTTAATTAACTTTTTGAAATACTAAAAAAAATCTTATCCTCAAACTACATTTAAATCAATTTTTTGAAGTAACACTCTCACCTTTTTCATAAAACTAACAAATATTTTTTTCAGGAATCCACTCTCCAGAAACCTAAAACTAATCTTAAAACACTTATTTCAAGCATTCCAATCTTCCTAATCCTAAACGAAAATTTTAATTAACTTGTTGAAATAATTCAATCACATTTATCCTCAAACTACGTTTAAATCAATTTTTTGAAGTAACACTCTCACCTTTTTCATAAAATTAACATATATTTTTTTTCAGGAATCCACTCTCCACAAACCTAAAACTAATCTTAAAAAACTTATTTCAAGCATTCCAATCTTCCTAATACTAAACGAAAATTTTAATTAACTTGTTGAAATATTTCAATCACATTTATCCTCAAACTACGTTTAAATCAATTTTTTGAAGTAACACTCTCACCTTTTTCATAGAACAAACATATTTTTTTTTCAGGAATCCACTCTCCATAAACTTGAAACAAATCTTGAAAAAACTTGTTTAAGGCATCCATTCTCCCTAATCCTAAAAGAAAATTTTAATTAACTTCTTGAAATACTAAAATAAATCTTATCCTCAAACTACATTTAAATCAATTTTTTGAAGTAACACTCTCACCTTTTTCATAAAACTAAGATATATTTTTTTTCAGGAATCCACTCTCCAGAAACCTAAAACTAATCTTAAAAAACTTCTTTCAGGCATCCAATCTTCCTAATCCTAAACGAAAATTTTAATTAACTTGTTGAAATAATTCAATCACATTTATCCTCAAACTACTTTTAAATCAATTTTTTCAAGTAACACTCTCACCTTTTTCATAGAACAAACATATTTTTTTTTCAGGAATCCACTCTCCAGAAACCTGAAACAAATCTTGAAAAAACTTGTTTAAGGCATCCATTCTCCCTAATCCTAATAGAAAATTTTAATTAACTTCTTGAAATACTAAAATAAATCTTATCCTCAAACTACATTTAAATCAATTTTTTGAAGTAACACTCTCACCTTTTTCATAAAACTAAGATATATTTTTTTTCAGGAATCCACTCTCCAGAAACCTAAAACTAATCTTAAAAATCTTCTTTCAGGCATCCAATCTTCCTAATCCTAAACGAAAATTTTAATTAACTTGTTGAAATTATTCAATCACATTTATCCTCAAACTACTTTTAAATCAATTTTTTCAAGTAACACTCTCACCTTTTTCATAGAACAAACATATTTTTTTTTCAGTAATCCACTCTCCAGAAACCTGAAACAAATCTTGAAAAAACTTGTTTAAGGCATCCATTCTCCCTAATCCTAATAGAAAATTTTAATTAACTTCTTGAAATACTAAAATAAATCTTATCCTCAAACTACATTTAAATCAATTTTTTGAAGTAACACTCTCACCTTTTTCATAAAACTAACATATATTTTTTTTCAGGAATCCGCTCTCCAGAAACCTGAAACAAATCTTGAAAAAACTTGTTTAAGGCATCCATTCTCCCTAATCCTAAAAGAAAATTTGAATTAACTTCTTGAAATACTAAAATAAATCTTATCCTCAAACTACATTTAAATCAATTTTTTGAAGTAACACTCTCACCTTTTTCATAAAACTAACATATAGTTTTTTTTCAGGAATCCGCTCTCCAGAAACCTGAAACAAATCTTGAAAAAACTTGTTTAAGGCATCCATTCTCCCTAATCCTAAAAGAACATTTTAATTAACTTCTTGAAATACTAAAATAAATCTTATCCTCAAACTACATTTAAATCAATTTTTTGAAGTAACACTCTCACCTTTTTCATAAAACTAACATATATTTTTTTTCAGGAATCCACTCTCCACAAACCTAAAACTAATCTTAAAAAACTTATTTCAAGCATTCCAATCTTCCTAATACTAAACGAAAATTTTAATTAACTTGTTGAAATATTTCAATCACATTTATCCTCAAACTACGTTTAAATCAATTTTTTGAAGTAACACTCTCACCTTTTTCATAGAACAAACATATTTTTTTTTCAGGAATCCACTCTCCATATACTTGAAACAAATCTTGAAAAAACTTGTTTAAGGCATCCATTCTCCCTAATCCTAAAAGAAAATTTTAATTAACTTCTTGAAATACTAAAATAAATCTTATCCTCAAACTACATTTAAATCAATTTTTTGAAGTAACACTCTCACCTTTTTCATAAAACTAAGATATATTGTTTTTCAGGAATCCACTCTCCAGAAACCTAAAACTAATCTTAAAAAACTTCTTTCAGGCATCCAATCTTCCTAATCCTAAACGAAAATTTTAATTAACTTGTTGAAATAATTCAATCACATTTATCCTCAAACTACTTTTAAATCAATTTTTTCAAGTAACACTCCCACCTTTTTCATAGAACAAACATATTTTTTTTTCAGGAATCCACTCTCCAGAAACCTGAAACAAATCTTGAAAAAACTTGTTTAAGGCATCCATTCTCCCTAATCCTAAAAGAAAATTTTAATTAACTTCTTGAAATACTAAAATAAATCTTATCCTCAAACTACATTTAAATGAATTTTTTGAAGTAACACTCACCTTTTTCATAAAACTAACATATATTTTTTTTCAGGAATCCGCTCTCCAGAAACCTGAAACAAATCTTGAAAAAACTTGTTTAAGGCATCCATTCTCCCTAATCCTAAAAGAACATTTTAATTAACTTCTTGAAATACTAAAATAAATCTTATCCTCAAACTACATTTAAATCAATTTTTTGAAGTAACACTCGCACCTTTTTCATTAAACTAACATATATTTTTTTTCAGGAATCCACTCTCCAGAAACCTAAAACTAATCTAAAAAAACTTCTTTCAGGCATCCAATCTTCCTAATCCTAAACGAAAATTTTAATTAACTTGTTGAAATAATTCAATCACATTTATCCTCAAACTACTTTTAAATCAATTTTTTGAAGTAACACTCTCACCTTTTTCATAGAACAAACTTATTTTTTTTTCAGGAATCCACTCTCCATAAACCTGAAACTAATCTTGAAAAAACTTGTGTAAGGCATCCATTCTCCCTAATCCTAAAAGAAAATTTTAATTAACTTGTTGAAATAATGCAATCAACCTTATTCTCAAACTACATTTAAATCAATTTTTTGAAGTAACACACTCACCTTTTTCATAAAATGAACATATTTTGTTTTCACGAATCCACTCTCCAGAAACCTAAAACAAATCTTGAAAAAACTTGTTTAAGGCATCCATTCTCCCTAATCCTAAAAGAAAATGTTAATTAACTTCTTGAAATACTAAAAAAATCTAATCCTCAAACTAGTTTAAATCAACTTTTTGAAGAAACACTCTCACCTTTTTCATAAAACTAACATATATTTTTTTTCAGGAATCCACTCTCCAGAAACCTAAAACTAATCTTAAAAAACGTATTTCAAGCATCCAATCTTCCTAATCCTAAACAAAAATTTTAATTAACTTGTTGAAATAATTCAATCACATTTATCCTCAAACTACTTTTAAATCAATTTTTTCAAGTAACACTCTCACCTTTTTCATAGAACAAACATATTTTTTTTTCAGGAATCCACTCTCCAGAAACCTGAAACAAATCTTGAAAAAACTTGTTTAAGGCATCCATTCTCCCTAATCCTAATAGAAAATTTTAATTAACTTCTTGAAATACTAAAATAAATCTTATCCTCAAACTACATTTAAATCAATTTTTTGAAGTAACACTCTCACCTTTTTCATAAAACTAACATATATTTTTTTTCAGGAATCCGCTCTCCAGAAACCTGAAACAAATTTTGAAAAAACTTGTTTAAGGCATCCATTCTCCCTAATCCTAAAAGAAAATTTTAATTAACTTCTTGAAATACTAAAAATAAATCTTATCCTCAAACTACTTTTAAATCAATTTTTTGAAGTAACACTCTCACCTTTTTCATAAAACTAACATATAGTTTTTTTTCAGGAATCCGCTCTCCAGAAACCTGAAACAAATCTTGATAAAACTTGTTTAAGGCATCCATTCTCCCTAATCCTAAAAGAACCTTTTAATTAACTTCTTGAAATACTAAAATAAATCTTATCCTCAAACTACATTTAAATCAATTTTTTGAAGTAACACTCTCACCTTTTTCATAAAACTAACATATTTTTTTTTTCAGGAATCCACTCTCCAGAAACCTAAAACTAATCTTAAAAAACTTCTTTCAGGCATCTAATCTTCCTAATCCTAAACGAAAATTTTAATTAACTTGTTGAAATTATTCAATCACATTTATCCTCAAACTACTTTTAAATCAATTTTTTCAAGTAACACTCTCACCTTTTTCATAGAACAAACATATTTTTTTTTCAGGAATCCACTCTCCAGAAACCTGAAACAAATCTTGAAAAAACTTGTTTAAGGCATCCATTCTCCCTAATCCTAATAGAAAATTTTAATTAACTTCTTGAAATACTAAAATAAATCTTATCCTCAAACTACATTTAAATCAATTTTTTGAAGTAACACTCTCACCTTTTTCATAAAACTAACATATATTTTTTTTCAGGAATCCGCTCTCCAGAAACCTGTAACAAATTTTGAAAAAAATTGTTTAGGCATCCATTCTCCCTAATCCTAAAAGAAAATTTTAATTAACTTCTTGAAATACTAAAAATAAATCTTATCCTCAAACTACTTTTAAATCAATTTTTTGAAGTAACACTCTCACCTTTTTCATAAAACTAACATATAGTTTTTTTTCAGGAATCCGCTCTCCAGAAACCTGAAACAAATCTTGATAAAACTTGTTTAAGGCATCCATTCTCCCTAATCCTAAAAGAACCTTTTAATTAACTTCTTGAAATACTAAAATAAATCTTATCCTCAAACTACATTTAAATCAATTTTTTGAAGTAACACTCTCACCTTTTTCATAAAACTAACATATTTTTTTTTTCAGGAATCCACTCTCCAGAAACCTAAAACTAATCTTAAAAAACTTCTTTCAGGCATCCAATCTTCCTAATCCTAAACGAAAATTTTAATTAACTTGTTGAAATTATTCAATCACATTTATCCTCAAACTACTTTTAAATCAATTTTTTCAAGTAACACTCTCACCTTTTTCATAGAACAAACATATTTTTTTTTCAGGAATCCACTCTCCAGAAACCTGAAACAAATCTTGAAAAAACTTGTTTAAGGCATCCATTCTCCCTAATCCTAAAAGAAAATTTTAATTAACTTCTTGAAATACTAAAATAAATCTTATCCTCAAACTACATTTAAATCAATTTTTTGAAGTAACACTCTCACCTTTTTCATAAAACTAACATATATTTTTTTTCAGGAATCCGCTCTCCAGAAACCTGAAACAAATCTTGAAAAAACTTGTTTAAGGCATCCATTCTCCCTAATCCTAAAAGAACATTTTAATTAACTTTTTGAAATACTAAAATAAATCTTATCCTCAAACTACATTTAAATCAATTTTTGGAAGTAACACTCTCACCTTTTTCATAGAACAAACTTATTTTTTTTTCAGGAATCCACTCTCCATAAACCTGAAACTAATCTTGAAAAAACTTGTGTAAGGCATCCATTCTCCCTAATCCTAAAAGAAAATTTTAATTAACTTGTTGAAATAATGCAATCAACCTTATTCTCAAACTACATTTAAATCAATTTTTTGAAGTAACACACTCACCTTTTTCATAAAATGAACATATTTTGTTTTCACGAATCCACTCTCCAGAAACCTAAAACAAATCTTGAAAAAACTTGTTTAAGGCATCCATTCTCCCTAATCCTAAAAGAAAATGTTAATTAACTTCTTGAAATACTAAAAAAATCTAATCCTCAAACTAGTTTAAATCAATTTTTTGAAGTAACACTCGCACCTTTTTCATAAAACTAAGATATATTTTTTTTCAGGAATCCACTCTCCAGAAACCTAAAACTAATCTTAAAAAACTTCTTTCAGGCATCCAATCTTCCTAATCCTAAACGAAAATTTTAATTAACTTGTTGAAATAATTCAATCACATTTATCCTCAAACTACTTTTAAATCAATTTTTTCAAGTAACACTCTCACCTTTTTCATAGAACAAACATATTTTTTTTTCAGGAATCCACTCTCCAGAAACCTAAAACAAATCTTGAAAAAACTTGTTTAAGGCATCCATTCTCCCTAATCCTAATAGAAAATTTTAATTAACTTCTTGAAATACTACAATAAATCTTATCCTCAAACTACATTTAAATCAATTTTTTGAAGTAACACTCTCACCTTTTTCATAAAACTAAGATATATTTTTTTTCAGGAATCCACTCTCCAGAAACCTAAAACTAATCTTAAAAAACTTCTTTCAGGCATCCAATCTTCCTAATCCTAAACGAAAATTTTAATTAACTTGTTGAAATTATTCAATCACATTTATCCTCAAACTACTTTTAAATCAATTTTTTCAAGTAACACTCTCACCTTTTTCATAGAACAAACATATTTTTTTTTCAGGAATCCACTCTCCAGAAACCTGAAACAAATCTTGAAAAAACTTGTTTAAGGCATCCATTCTCCCTAATCCTAATAGAAAATTTTAATTAACTTCTTGAAATACTAAAAATAAATCTTATCCTCAAACTACTTTTAAATCAATTTTTTGAAGTAACACTCTCACCTTTTTCATAAAACTAACATATAGTTTTTTTTCAGGAATCCTCTCTCCAGAAACCTGAAACAAATCTTGAAAAAACTTGTTAAAGGCATCCATTCTCCCTAATCCTAAAAGAACATTTTAATTAACTTTTTGAAATACTAAAAAAAATCTTATCCTCAAACTACATTTAAATCAATTTTTTGAAGTAACACTCTCACCTTTTTCATAAAACTAACAAATATTTTTTTCAGGAATCCACTCTCCAGAAACCTAAAACTAATCTTAAAACACTTATTTCAAGCATTCCAATCTTCCTAATCCTAAACGAAAATTTTAATTAACTTGTTGAAATAATTCAATCACATTTATCCTCAAACTACGTTTAAATCAATTTTTTGAAGTAACACTCTCACCTTTTTCATAAAATTAACATATATTTTTTTTCAGGAATCCACTCTCCACAAACCTAAAACTAATCTTAAAAAACTTATTTCAAGCATTCCAATCTTCCTAATACTAAACGAAAATTTTAATTAACTTGTTGAAATATTTCAATCACATTTATCCTCAAACTACGTTTAAATCAATTTTTTGAAGTAACACTCTCACCTTTTTCATAGAACAAACATATTTTTTTTTCAGGAATCCACTCTCCATAAACTTGAAACAAATCTTGAAAAAACTTGTTTAAGGCATCCATTCTCCCTAATCCTAAAAGAAAATTTTAATTAACTTCTTGAAATACTAAAATAAATCTTATCCTCAAACTACATTTAAATCAATTTTTTGAAGTAACACTCTCACCTTTTTCATAAAACTAAGATATATTTTTTTTCAGGAATCCACTCTCCAGAAACCTAAAACTAATCTTAAAAAACTTCTTTCAGGCACCCAATCTTCCTAATCCTAAACAAAAATTTTAATTAACTTGTTGAAATAATTCAATCACATTTATCCTCAAACTACTTTTAAATCAATTTTTTCAAGTAACACTCTCACCTTTTTCATAGAACAAACATATTTTTTTTTCAGGAATCCACTCTCCAGAAACCTGAAACAAATCTTGAAAAAACTTGTTTAAGGCATCCATTCTCCCTAATCCTAATAGAAAATTTTAATTAACTTCTTGAAATACTAAAATAAATCTTATCCTCAAACTACATTTAAATCAATTTTTTGAAGTAACACTCTCACCTTTTTCATAAAACTAAGATATATTTTTTTTCAGGAATCCACTCTCCAGAAACCTAAAACTAATCTTAAAAATCTTCTTTCAGGCATCCAATCTTCCTAATCCTAAACGAAAATTTGAATTAACTTGTTGAAATTATTCAATCACATTTATCCTCAAACTACTTTTAAATCAATTTTTTCAAGTAACACTCTCACCTTTTTCATAGAACAAACATATTTTTTTTTCAGTAATCCACTCTCCAGAAACCTGAAACAAATCTTGAAAAAACTTGTTTAAGGCATCCATTCTCCCTAATCCTAATAGAAAATTTTAATTAACTTCTTGAAATACTAAAATAAATCTTATCCTCAAACTACATTTAAATCAATTTTTTGAAGTAACACTCTCACCTTTTTCATAAAACTAACATATATTTTTTTTCAGGAATCCGCTCTCCAGAAACCTGAAACAAATCTTGAAAAAACTTGTTTAAGGCATCCATTCTCCCTAATCCTAAAAGAAAATTTGAATTAACTTCTTGAAATACTAAAATAAATCTTATCCTCAAACTACATTTAAATCAATTTTTTGAAGTAACACTCTCACCTTTTTCATAAAACTAACATATAGTTTTTTTTCAGGAATCCGCTCTCCAGAAACCTGACACAAATCTTGAAAAAACTTGTTTAAGGCATCCATTCTCCCTAATCCTAAAAGAACATTTTAATTAACTTCTTGAAATACTAAAATAAATCTTATCCTCAAACTACATTTAAATCAATTTTTTGAAGTAACACTCTCACCTTTTTCATAAAACTAACATATATTTTTTTTCAGGAATCCACTCTCCAGAAACCTTAAACTAATCTTAAAAAACTTCTTTCAGGCATCCAATCTTCCTAATCCTAAACGAAAATTTTAATTAACTTGTTGAAATTATTCAATCACATTTATCCTCAAACTACTTTTAAATCAATTTTTTCAAGTAACACTCTCACCTTTTTCATAGAACAAACATATTTTTTTTTCAGGAATCCACTCTCCAGAAACCTGAAACAAATCTTGAAAAAACTTGTGTAAGGCATCCATTCTCCCTAATCCTAAAAGAAAATGTTAATTAACTGCTTGAAATACTAAAAAAAATCTTATCCTCAAACTACATTTAAATCAATTTTTTGAAGTAACACTCTCACCTTTTTCATAAAACTAACATATATTTTTTTTCAGGAATCCACTCTCCACAAACCTAAAACTAATCTTAAAAAACTTATTTCAAGCATTCCAATCTTCCTAATACTAAACGAAAATTTTAATTAACTTGTTGAAATATTTCAATCACATTTATCCTCAAACTACGTTTAAATCAATTTTTTGAAGTAACACTCTCACCTTTTTCATAGAACAAACATATTTTTTTTTCAGGAATCCACTCTCCATATACTTGAAACAAATCTTGAAAAAACTTGTTTAAGGCATCCATTCTCCCTAATCCTAAAAGAAAATTTTAATTAACTTCTTGAAATACTAAAATAAATCTTATCCTCAAACTACATTTAAATCAATTTTTTGAAGTAACACTCTCACCTTTTTCATAAAACTAAGATATATTGTTTTTCAGGAATCCACTCTCCAGAAACCTAAAACTAATCTTAAAAAACTTCTTTCAGGCATCCAATCTTCCTAATCCTAAACGAAAATTTTAATTAACTTGTTGAAATAATTCAATCACATTTATCCTCAAACTACTTTTAAATCAATTTTTTCAAGTAACACTCCCACCTTTTTCATAGAACAAACATATTTTTTTTTCAGGAATCCACTCTCCAGAAACCTGAAACAAATCTTGAAAAAACTTGTTTAAGGCATCCATTCTCCCTAATCCTAAAAGAAAATTTTAATTAACTTCTTGAAATACTAAAATAAATCTTATCCTCAAACTACATTTAAATGAATTTTTTGAAGTAACACTCTCACCTTTTTCATAAAACTAACATATATGTTTTTTTCAGGAATCCGCTCTCCAGAAACCTGAAACAAATCTTGAAAAAACTTGTTTAAGGCATCCATTCTCCCTAATCCTAAAAGAACATTTTAATTAACTTCTTGAAATACTAAACTAAATCTTATCCTCAAACTACATTTAAATCAATTTTTTGAAGTAACACTCTCACCTTTTTCATAAAACTAACATATATTTTTTTTCAGGAATCCGCTCTCCAGAAACCTGAAACAAATCTTGAAAAAACTTGTTTAAGGCATCCATTCTCCCTAATCCTAAAAGAAAATTTAAATTACATGTTGGAATATCTTAATCAGTCTTATCCTAAAAGTAAATGTAAATCAATTTTTTGAAGTAACACTCTCACCTTTTTCATAAAACTAAGATATATTTTTTTTCAGGAATCCACTCTCCAGAAACCTAAAACTAATCTTAAAAATCTTCTTTCAGGCATCCAATCTTCCTAATCCTAAACGAAAATTTTAATTAACTTGTTGAAATTATTCAATCACATTTATCCTCAAACTACTTTTAAATCAATTTTTTCAAGTAACACTCTCACCTTTTTCATAGAACAAACATATTTTTTTTTCAGTAATCCACTCTCCAGAAACCTGAAACAAATCTTGAAAAAACTTGTTTAAGGCATCCATTCTCCCTAATCCTAATAGAAAATTTTAATTAACTTCTTGAAATACTAAAATAAATCTTATCCTCAAACTACATTTAAATCAATTTTTTGAAGTAACACTCTCACCTTTTTCATAAAACTAACATATATTTTTTTTCAGGAATCCGCTCTCCAGAAACCTGAAACAAATCTTGAAAAAACTTGTTTAAGGCATCCATTCTCCCTAATCCTAAAAGAAAATTTGAATTAACTTCTTGAAATACTAAAATAAATCTTATCCTCAAACTACATTTAAATCAATTTTTTGAAGTAACACTCTCACCTTTTTCATAAAACTAACATATAGTTTTTTTTCAGGAATCCGCTCTCCAGAAACCTGACACAAATCTTGAAAAAACTTGTTTAAGGCATCCATTCTCCCTAATCCTAAAAGAACATTTTAATTAACTTCTTGAAATACTAAAATAAATCTTATCCTCAAACTACATTTAAATCAATTTTTTGAAGTAACACTCTCACCTTTTTCATAAAACTAACATATATTTTTTTTCAGGAATCCACTCTCCAGAAACCTTAAACTAATCTTAAAAAACTTCTTTCAAGCATCCAATCTTCCTAATCCTAAACGAAAATTTTAATTAACTTGTTGAAATTATTCAATCACATTTATCCTCAAACTACTTTTAAATCAATTTTTTCAAGTAACACTCTCACCTTTTTCATAGAACAAACATATTTTTTTTTCAGGAATCCACTCTCCAGAAACCTGAAACAAATCTTGAAAAAACTTGTGTAAGGCATCCATTCTCCCTAATCCTAAAAGAAAATGTTAATTAACTGCTTGAAATACTAAAAAAAATCTTATCCTCAAACTACATTTAAATCAATTTTTTGAAGTAACACTCTCACCTTTTTCATAAAACTAACATATATTTTTTTTCAGGAATCCACTCTCCACAAACCTAAAACTAATCTTAAAAAACTTATTTCAAGCATTCCAATCTTCCTAATACTAAACGAAAATTTTAATTAACTTGTTGAAATATTTCAATCACATTTATCCTCAAACTACGTTTAAATCAATTTTTTGAAGTAACACTCTCACCTTTTTCATAGAACAAACATATTTTTTTTTCAGGAATCCACTCTCCATATACTTGAAACAAATCTTGAAAAAACTTGTTTAAGGCATCCATTCTCCCTAATCCTAAAAGAAAATTTTAATTAACTTCTTGAAATACTAAAATAAATCTTATCCTCAAACTACATTTAAATCAATTTTTTGAAGTAACACTCTCACCTTTTTCATAAAACTAAGATATATTGTTTTTCAGGAATCCACTCTCCAGAAACCTAAAACTAATCTTAAAAAACTTCTTTCAGGCATCCAATCTTCCTAATCCTAAACGAAAATTTTAATTAACTTGTTGAAATAATTCAATCACATTTATCCTCAAACTACTTTTAAATCAATTTTTTCAAGTAACACTCCCACCTTTTTCATAGAACAAACATATTTTTTTTTCAGGAATCCACTCTCCAGAAACCTGAAACAAATCTTGAAAAAACTTGTTTAAGGCATCCATTCTCCCTAATCCTAAAAGAAAATTTTAATTAACTTCTTGAAATACTAAAATAAATCTTATCCTCAAACTACATTTAAATGAATTTTTTGAAGTAACACTCTCACCTTTTTCATAAAACTAACATATATGTTTTTTTCAGGAATCCGCTCTCCAGAAACCTGAAACAAATCTTGAAAAAACTTGTTTAAGGCATCCATTCTCCCTAATCCTAAAAGAACATTTTAATTAACTTCTTGAAATACTAAACTAAATCTTATCCTCAAACTACATTTAAATCAATTTTTTGAAGTAACACTCTCACCTTTTTCATAAAACTAACATATATATTTTTTCAGGAATCCGCTCTCCAGAAACCTGAAACAAATCTTGAAAAAACTTGTTTAAGGCATCCATTCTCCCTAATCCTAAAAGAAAATTTAAATTACATGTTGGAATATCTTAATCAGTCTTATCCTAAAAGTAAATGTAAATCAATTTTTTGCAGTAACCCACTCACCTTTTAAATAAAACTAACATAATTTTTGTTTCAGGAATCCACTCACCCCAATACGAAAACTAACTTTAAAGAAACTTCTTTCAGGCATCCAATCTTCCTAATCCTTAACAAAAAATGTAATTAACTTGTTGAAATAATACAATCACCCTTATCCTCAAACTACATTTAAATCAGTTTTTTGAAGTAACAAACTCACCTTTTTCATAAAACCAACATATATTTTTTTTCAGGAATCCACTCTCCAGAAACCTAAAACTAATCTTAAAAAACTTCTTTCAGGCATCCAATCTCCCTAATCCTAAAAGAAAATGTGAGTTAACTTGTTGAAATACTACATTAAACCTAATCCTCAAACTACATTTAAATCAATTTTTTGAAGAAACACTCTCACCTTTTTCATAAAACTAACATATATTTTTTTTCAGGAATCCACTCTCCAGAAACCTAAAACTAATCTTAAAGAAACTTGTTTAAGACATCCATTCTCCTTAATCCTAAAAGAAAATTTGAATTAACTTGTTGAAATAATGCAATCAACTTTATTCTCAAACTACATTTAAATCAATTTTTTGAAGTAACACACTGACCTTTTTCTTGAAACAAACATATTTTTTTTTCAGGAATCCACGCTCCAGAAACCTGAAACTAATCTCAAAAAAACATGTTTAAGGCATCCATTCTCCCTAATCCTAAAAGAAAATTTTAATTAACTTGTTGAAATACTACAATAAACCTTATCCTCAAACTACATTTAAATCAATTTTTTGAAGTAACACTCTCACCTTTTTCATAAAACTAAAATTATTTTTTTTCAGAAATCCACTCTCCATAAACCTAAAACTAATCTTAAAAAACTTTTTTCAGGCATCCAATCTTCCTAATCCTAAACGAAAACTGTAATTAACTTGTTTAAATAATTCAATCACCTTTATCCTCAAACTACATTTAAATAAATTTTTTGAAGTAACACTCTCACATTTTTCATAAAACTAAAATTATTATTTTACAGAAATCCACTCTCCATAAACCGAAAACTAATCTTAAATAACTTCTTTCAGGCATCCAATCTTCCTAATCCTAAACGAAAATTTTAATTAACTTGTTGAAATAATTCAATCACATTTATCCTCAAACTACTTTTAAATCAATTTTTTGAAGTAACACTCTCACCTTTTTCATAGATCAAACATATTTTTTTTTCAAGGAATCCACTCTCCAGAAACCTGAACCAAATCTTAAAAAAACTTGTTTAAGGCATCTATTCTCCCTAATCCTAATAGAAAATTTTAATTAACTTGTTGAAATAATGCAATCAACCTTATTCTCAAACTACATTGAAATCAATTTTTTGAAGTAACACACTCACCTTTTTCATAAAACGAACATATTTCTTTTTTCAGGAACCCACTCTCCAGAAACCTGAAACTAATCTCAAAAAAACATGTTTAAGGCATCCATTCTCCCTAACCCTAAAAGAAAATTTTAATTAACTTGTTGAAATACTAAAATAAACCTTATCCTCAAACTACATTTAAATTAATTTTTTGAAGTAACACTCTCACCTTTTTCATAAAACTAACATATAGTTTTTTTTTCAGGAATCCACTCTCCAGAAACCTAAAACTAATCTTAAAAAACTTCTTTCAGGCTTCCAATCTTCCTAATCCTAAACGAAAATTTTAATTAACTTGTTGTAATAATTCAATCACAATTATCCTCAAACTACTTTTAAATACATTTTTTGAAGTAACACTCTCACCTTTTTCATAAAACTAACATATATTTTTTTTCAGGAATACACTCTCTGGAAACCTAAAACTATTCTTAAAAAACTTCTTTCAGGCATCCAATCTTCCTAATCCTAAACAAAAATTTTAATTAACTTGTTGAAATAATTCAATAACATTTATCCTCAAACTACTTTCAAATCAATTTTTTGAAGTACCACTTTCACCTTTTTCATAGAACAAACATATTTTTTTTTCAAGGAATCCACTCTCCAGAAACCTAAAACTAATCTTAAAAAACTTCTTTCAGGCTTCCAATCTTCCTAATCCTAAACGAAAATTTTCATTAACTTGTTGTAATAATTCAATCACAATTATCCTCAAACTACTTTTAAATAATTTTTTTGAAGTAACACTCTCACCTTTTTCATAGAACAAACATATTTTTTTTTCAAGGAATCCACTCTCCAGAAACCTGAAACAAATCTTAAAAAAACTTGTTTAAGGCATCCATTCTCCCTAATCCTTAAAGAAAATTTTAATTAACTTGTTGAAATAATGCAATCAACCTTATCCTCAAAGTACATTTAAATCAATTTTTTGAAGAAACACTCTCACCTTTTTCATAAAACTAACATATTTTTTTTCAGGAATACACTCTCTGGAAACCTAAAACTAATCTTAAAAAACTTCTTTCAGGCATCCAATCTTCCTAATCCTAAACAAAAATTTTAATTAACTTGTTGAAATAATTCAATAACATTTATCCTCAAACTACTTTCAAATCAATTTTTGGAAGTACCACTCTCACCTTTTTCATAGAACAGACATATTTTTTTTTCAAGGAATCCACTCTCCAGAAACCTGAAACTAATCTTAAAAAAACTTGTTTAAGTCATCCATTCTCCCTATAATCATAAAAGAAAATTTTCATTAACTTGTTGAAATAATGCAATCATCCTTATTCTCAAACTACATTTAAATCAATTTTTTGAAGTAACACTCTCACCTTTTTCATAAAACTAACATATATTTTTTTTCAGGAATACACTCTCTGGAAACCTAAAACTAATCTTAAAAAACAGGCACCCAATCTTCCTTTTTTTTTTTGTTTTTATTGATTTTATTTCAACAATCAGTCAGGCATGAGCAGTATAAGAAAGCAGAGAAAGTTCAATTTACACAAGGGGTATAATACAGGAGCATTGCAGAGATCAAAAAGAGAAACAAAATACTTCAAATGCAATTGGTGATTGGATACCAAATTTTTAACCCTAACATTTTTTTCCTTATCCATTTAAGTTTATACATAGCTATTTCAATATGGTAGATATACAGTAATTTACATTGCCATTGATGAAATGTTGGGGGTTCATCATCAATCCAGCGGGAAGTGATACAGAACCGAAATACAGACATACAGATGAAAAGAAATGCTTCTTCAGCCCTAGATCTTGTCCCAGAATAATCCGTTTGAATACCAAAAATTACCAATTCGGGCGATAATTTAACAGAAATACCTAAGGTATGATTAATAAAATATTTAATGTCAGTAATAAAACGAGAAAGTTTATTGCATCTGAAAAACATGTGAATAGAGTCCGCCTCCTCCTCCGCACAACGATTACATCTTGAATCTCCCCCAACCTTCCATTTTGCTATCTTGACAGGAGAGTAATAAAGATCAAAAATAGCCATAAAGTGTTGACTTTGAAGGGATCCGTTAAAAGTATTTTCATAGACATTTCAATTGATCTTCCCATGTCAATATTTAATAAATCTAACTTCCTTTGCCATCTGTTCACGACTAGAGAGAGATCATCTTCAGATAGATTAATTGTCATTTGATAGACTGGGCCAATTTTCCTTGTTTTCCTTATGGCCTCCAAGATCTTATTAGCATTCATAGAAGAATGCGTAAGAAGGCCTTTTGAAACTAGAAAGCTCCGAATCTGGAGATATTTAAAGAAATGATGTTGTGATAAGCCAAATTGGTTCTGCAGGGAAGCAAATGAAGAAAGTTGGGAGTCTTGGTATAGATCACCAAGAATCTGTATACCTAATAAAGACCAAGCTCTAATAATATGATCATGAAACACAGATGGTAACGCAGGATTGTTAAGCAAAGGAGAATAATAGTTAATTGAGCCCAGTCCGAGAATTTTTTCCTTAAAATGTCGCCAGATTGCAGCACATGCTATGATGATCTTAAATTTAGTTTTTTTATAATAACTGGGTTCGATGATTTTAACTAAACATTGAGGGGCCTTTTCACCTAATAAAAGTTCATAAACAGATGGACAAAGGAAATTTTCAGTAATAATATCTGGGAAAATAAGTATGCCCATAGATCTTATAGAAATGAGCCAATAATACAGTCGGAAGTTGGGAACACCCCAACCTCCTTTCAGCCTAGGTAAGTAGCACCACTTGAGCGCTCGACGAGATCGATGATATCCCCATAGGAATCTAGAGATCATCCGATCAATTTTTGTAAAATAGAATGCAGAAAACAAAAGGGGTATTGTTCGAAATAAATATAAAAACTTAGGGAAGATTAGCATTTTAATTATATTAACTCGGCCATAAAGGGAGAAATGTAAATTATTTAACCTCTCTAGAGTCTTATTAGAGGAGTTTAAAACGGGCTCAATATTCAATCGAACGATCTCATCAACCCTAGGAGAAATAGTAACCCCAAGATATTGAGCCTGAGCGTCAAATACTAGTTCATTAGGACGACCAGAATCCGAGTGAATTAATTGGGTTTTAGCCACATTTAACTTGTAGCCGGATAAGAGGCCAAATTCTTCCGCAAGAGAAATAATTTTAGGTAGTGCACGTCTTATATCTGTAGTGGTAACAGCTACGTCGTCTGCGTATGCAAAAACTTTAAATAAATTAGTATTGATTTGTACTGGTATGATATCTAGGCCAGCAGAGAGATTGCAGAGATATGGTTCGAGGTATAGAGCAAACAAGAGGGGCGAACAAGGGCAGCCTTGTCTGGTCCCCCTGGATATCATAAAACCCCTAGATAGAGAATTAGTAATTCTAATCACAGCTTTAGGATGAGTATATAGAGATTTTACTGCATTGATAAATGCGTTAGGAAAACCCATCCAAAGCATAACAGACCATAGAAACTCCCAGGAGACCCTGTCGAACGCTTTTTCAGCGTCCAGCAGGGCCACCGCAACTGGTGATTCAGAGATCTGAGCCCAATCTAGTAGGGCTATTATCTTTTTAACATGGTCGGTGGTATCTCTTTTCGATATAAAACCATCTTGTCTCGGGGAAACAAGAGTCGACATTAAGGGATTAAGTCTATTAGTGAGGATTTTAGAGTAAATCTTACTATCGGTAACAATGAGAGAGATAGGCCGGTAAGAGCCTAATTCTTCACTGTTTTTGCCTTTTTTTAAAATAATTACAATAGTAGCGTGAGACCAAGAATCCGGTGAGTTGCCGGTGAAAGCCGAGCGAAAAATCTTGATCAACTCCGGCTTTAAAATACCTTTAAATTTAAGGTAGAATTCTAAAGGAATAGAGTCCGGGCCCATGGCTTTTCCAACCGCGAGACCATTAATAGCTAGTTCGATCTCTTCCCATGTGATTGGGGTACTAAGACATTCAAAAAAATCTGATGGCATTCTAGTAATATTAATCTGGTCGAGAAAATTTTTAATCTCCAGACCAGACACTATGTCAGATTGATGGTATAGCAGTTGATAAAATTCATTAAATGCTGCTAGAATGTCGGTTTTAGCGATTTTAAACTCTCCATGGAGATCTTGGATTTTATAGAACTCATTAGCCGAAGATCTTTGACGCAATCTTTGAGCCAAAACCTTACCAGTTTGCTCACTGAGTTCATAGCTTTCAGTCCGATATTGATTGTGTTGTAGAGCGACCTGATCAGCTATATGAGCATACACCAAGCTGCGTTTAATCGAGAGGTTTTGTTGAGATTCCTCTATGTCTTGGTTCAATTTAATGTTCTCCGCTAATCGTTTCTCTGCATTCAAAACCAAATTACAATCACTTTTGAATTTATTATACTTATTCTTTAATTGAAAGTTGGCATATTTTAAAGTCTAACCCCGTACAACTGATTTAAATGTATCCCATACTGCTGGAATAGAGGCCGTATCGTTATTTAAATTAAAAAACTCCTGAATGACATTAGACATAAACTTAACATAGTCAGGTTGTAAAAGTAAGTTCCATTGGAACGTCCAAGTAGATTTCTGTGTTTGACCGACTGACGGCAGACTAAGCTTTAAACAAAGAGGATTATGATCAGATAACAATCTGGGCAAGACTTCAATCTCCATTTTATCCCAAAAAAATTGAGATAAAAAAAAGTAATCGATACGAACACACTTCATATGTGGGGCAGAAAAAAAAGTAAAACCAGGATCATTTGGGTGGGTCATATACCAAGCGTCGAATAGAGCATTGTCTAGCAATAAAGACCTTAACGCTCGAAAAGACCGTGGTTTAAAACCAATATATCTTGAATTTTGTCGAATATTACAGTCAGCATCAGAGTGGATATTAAAATCCCCGCAGAAGATGATAGGAGTGTTGCTAAGCGCTAGCTCCTGATTTAAATAATTAAATAATTCAGAATCATCAAGGTTAGGACCATAAATTGAATAAAGTAAGAGTCTACATTGAGAAACAAGGAGTTCTACCCTTGCCCATCTGCCCCAGTTATCGGCAGAGGTCTTAAGAACTGTGCCCAGATTCCGGCGCATAAGTATGGCTACACCCCGTTTAATGCCTGTCTGCCTAGAAGCAATAAGCAATTGAAATCCAGGAAATTTAAACAAGTCTTTTTTCTCCCAGGATAGATGTGTCTCTTGAAGAAAGAGTATATCAATCTGTGATAAATAGACCATTCTAATCAACATAGCTCTTTTTTTTGGATCATTAAGACCATTGATATTAAGTGTACAAATTTTAATTATCTACTGCAATGAAAAAAAACAAAAAGAGACATTATAAGAATTATAGAATTATGGAGATTATAGTCTAACACAGATAATTTCCTACAAAATTGAAAACCGGATAAGACACAGTAGCATTCAGATTCTTTACCAGCCTTTACATTAATAAACAACCAATCTAAATTGAATTCCATGAGCAGAAAAAAACCAATATGGCAATCTGGCTCAGCTCTGACTGATGTTGAATTACACCCCCACCACCCCCACCACCCCAACAAACCCTCCCCAAACACAATCCCCCCACCCCAACCCACCTTATGAGGCACAGTGACAATCAGTCCCTGGGATCAGTGAGTGCCTCCCCGCCCCCCTCCCTGTAGACCCAAAGAGAAAAAATTCTAAAATCCACGTAATCCAGCCAGTAAGCAGTTTCAAACAATACCAAATTAACGATTTGTCCAAAAGAAAAAGAACTAGTACATTATAAACATGTCAAAATACCAAAAAAGAAGAATAAGCAAAGACAATACTATAATAAAGTTGACATATGATTATAGAGAATCTAAGTATTCCTTGGCCAAAATTTCAGAAACAAAAAATCTTGTTTGATTCTTAAAAATAACTTTGAGTTTGGCTGGGTTTTGGAGATAGACAGTAGCGCCTTTTTCTTGGAAGCCAGCAATTAATTGTCGTAACTGCCATCGCTTGGTTGGCAAAAATCCGGCCTAGCAAAGAAGCAGCAGCCGTTAGCAGAGCGTTTTTTGTTGGGTCTGGCCAAATCAAAAATAGCTTCTCGGGCTAAAAAGTTATTAAACCTAACCAGAATAGCTCTAGGATATTCTCCGTCTTTGGACTTGGGTTTGCTTTGAAATGGAAACCGGTGGGCACGTTCGATTACTAGGGGCCAGTCCCAAGAGGTGAGTTCCGGAAAAGCAGAAGAAAAAAGATCACAGATAAATTTTCGAATATCTGTTCCCCCAATATTCTCAGGGATACCTAAAATACGCAAGTTATTCCTCCTCGAGTAATTTTCCAACTTGGCAAGCTTAAAACTGACATCATCCCGTTGAGCCTTAGCCAGGACAAGTTCTTTTTTATAAGTTGCCACTTCATCTTCCAGGGTTGAAATCCTGGTTTCGGCCTCTGACACTCTGGCAGTTATTTCAGTACAGAATTTAGTAAAGCGGCAAACAGCATTTTTTACTTTTTGACTGGTCCCTTGTGTACGGGCTATCTCCATTTTAGTGTCAGATCTATGAGCCAGCATTGTTTGATAACATTCTCCCTAATCCTAAAAGAAACTTTTAATTAACTTGTTGAAATAATACGATAAACCTTATCCTCAAACTGCATTTAAATCAATTTTTTGAAGTAATACTCTCACCTTTTTCATAGAACAAACATATTTTTTTTTCAGGAATCCACTTTCCAGAAACCTAAAACTAATCTTAAAAAACTTCTTTCAGGCATCCAATCTTCCTAATCCTAAACAAAGATTGTAATTAACTTATTGAAATATTTCAATCACATTTATACTCAAACTACTTTAAAATCAATTTTTTGAAGTAACACTCTCACCTTTTTCATAGAACAAACATATTTTTTTTTCAGGAATCCACTCTCCAGAAACCTGAAACTAATCTAAAAAAAAACATGTTTTAGGCATTCATTCTCCCTAATCCTAAAAGAAAATTATAATTAACTTGTTGAAATAATGCAATCAACCTTATTCTCAAAATACATTTAAATCAATTTTTTGAAGTAACACAATCCCCTTTTTCATAAAACGAACATATTTTGTTTTTCAGGAATCCACTCTCCAGAAACCTGAAACTAATCTAAAAAAAACATGTTTAAGGCATCCATTCTCCCTAATCCTAAAAGAAAATTTTAGTTCACTTGTTGAAATAATACAATAAACCTTATGCTCAAACTACATTTAAATCAATTTTTTGAAGTACCACTCTCACCTTTTTCATAAAACTAACATATGTTTTGTTTCAGGAATCCACTCTCCAGAAACCTAAAACTAATCTTAAAAAACTTCTTTCAGGCATCCAATCTTCCTAATCCTAAACACAAATTTTCATTAACTTGTTGTAATAATTCAATCACAATTATCCTCAAACTACATTTAAATCAATTTTTTGAAGTAACACACTCACCTTTTTCATAAAACAAACATATTTGTTTTCAGGAATCCACTCTCCAGAAACCTAAAACTAATCTTAAAAAACTTCTTTCAGGCATCCAATCTTCCTAATCCTAAAGAAACATTTTAATTAACTTGTTGAAATATTTCAATAACATTTATCCTCAAACTACTTTTAAATCAATTTTTTGAAGTAACACCCTCACCTTTTTCACAGAACAAACATATTTTTTTTTCAGGAATCCACTCACCAGAAACCTGAAACTAATCTTAAAAAAAACATGTTTAAGGCATCCATTCTCCCTAATCCTAAAAGAAAATTTTAATTAACTTGTTGAAATAATGCAATCAACCTTATTCTCAAACTACATTTAAATCAATTTTTTGAAGTAACACACTCCCCTTTTTCATAAAACGAATATATTTTGTTTTTCAGGAATCCACTCTCCAGAAACCTGAAACTAATCTCAAAAAAACATGTTTAAGGCATCCATTCTCCCAAATCCTAAAAGAAAATTTTAGTTCACTTGTTGAAATACTACAATAAACCTTATCCTCAAACTACATTTAAATCAAGTTTTTTGAAGTAACACTCTCCCCTTTTTCATAAAACGAACATATTTTGTTTTTCAGGAATCCACTCTCCAGAAACCTAAAACTAATCTTAAAAAACACTTGTTTCAGGTATCCATTCTCCCTAATCCTAAAAGAAAATTTAAATTACATGTTGAAATATCTTAATCAGCCTTATCCTAAAAGTAAATGTATATCAATTTTTTGCAGTAACCCATTCACCTTTTAAATAAAACTAACATAATTTTTGTTTCAGGAATCCACTCACCCCAATACGAAAACTAACTTTAAAGAAACTTCTTTCAGGCATCCAATCTTCCTAATCCTTAACAAAAAATTTAATTAACTTGTTGAAATAATGCAATCACCCTTATCCTCAAACTACATTTAAATCAGTTTTTTTAAGTAACAAACTCACCTTTTTCATAAATCCAACATATATATTTTTTCAGGAATCCACTCTCCAGAAACCTAAAACTAATCTTAAAAAACTTCTTTCAGGCATCCAATCTCCCTAATCCTAAAAGAAAATGTGAGTTAACTTGTTGAAATACTACAATAAACCTAATCCTCAAACTATATTTAAATCAATTTTTTGAAGTAACACACTGACCTTTTTCTTGAAACGAACATATTTTTTTTTCAGGAATCCACTCTCCAGAAACCTAAAACTAATCTTAAAAAACTTCTTTCAGGCATCCAATCTCCCTAATCCTAAAAGAAAATTTGAATTAACTTGTTGAAATCCTACAACAAACCTTATCCTCAAACTACATTTAAATCAATTTTTTGAAGTAACTTTCTCACCTTTTTCATAAAACTAAAATTATTTTTTTTCAGAAATCCACTCTCCATAAACCTAAAACTAATCTTAAAAAACTTTTTTCAGGCATCCAATCTTCCTAATCCTAAACGAAAATTGTAATTAACTTGTTTAAATAATTCAATCACCTTTATCCTCAAACTACATATAAATCAATTTTTTGAAGTAACACTCTCACCTTTTTCATAAAACTAACATATATTTTTTTTCCGAAATCCACTCTACAGAAACCTAAAACTAATCTTAAAAAACTTCTTTCAGGCATCCGATCTCCCTAATCCTAAAAGAAATTTTAAATTACATGTTGAAATATCCTAATCAGGTTTATCCTAAAAGTAAATGTAAATCAATTTTTTGCAGTAACCCACTCACCTTTTAAATAAAACTAACATAATTTTTGTTTCAGGAATCCACTCACCCCAAAACGAAAACTAACTTTAAAGAAACCTCTTTCAGGCATCCAATCTTCCCAATCCTAAACAAAAATTTTAATTAACTTGTTGAAATAAAGCCATCACCCTTATCCTCAAACTACATTTAAATCAATTTTTTAAAGTAACAAACTCACCTTTTTCATTAAAAACCAACATATATTTTTTTTTAAGGAATCCACTCTCCAGAAACCTAAAACTAATCTTAAAAAAACTCTTTCAGGCATACAATCTTCCTAATCCTAAAGAAACATTTTAATTAACTTGTTGAAATAAAGCAATCAAATTTATCCTCAAACTACTTTTAAATCAATTTTTTGAAGTAACACTCTCACCAAACATATTTTTTTTTCAGGAATCCACTCTCCAGAAACCTGAAACTAATCTTAAAAAAACTTGTTTAAGGCATCCATTCTCCCTAATCCTAAAAGAACATGTTAATTAACTTAAAAATAAAATAACACGTTGAAATATCCCAATTACCCTTATCCTAAAAGTAAATATAAATCAATTTTTGCAGTAACCCACTCACCTTTTTCATAAAACTAACATCATTTTTTATTCAGTAATCCATTCACCCAAAAACGAAAACTAACTTTAAAGAAAATTCTTTCAGGCATGCAATCCTCCTAATCCTAAAGGAACGTTTTAATTAACTTGTTTAAATAATGCAATCACCCTTATCCTAAAACTACATTTAAATCAATTGTGTAAAGTAACACACTCACCTTTTTCATAAACCTAACATATTTATTTTTTTCCAGGAAACCACTCTCCCGAAACCTAAAACTGATCTTAAAAAAAGTCTGTCAGGCATCCATTCTACCTAATTTTAAAACAAAATTTAAATGAACATGTTGAAATGTCCCAATCACTCTTATCCTAAAACTAAATGTAAATCAATTTTTGCAGTAACCCACTAACCTTTTTCATAAAACTTACATAATTTTTTTTTCAGTAATCCACTCACCCAAAAACAAAAACTAACTTTGAAGAAACTTCTTTCAGGCATCCAATCTTCCTAATCCTAAAACAATGTTTAAATTAACCTAATCACTTTTATGCTAAATCTTCGGGGTCTATTCCAATCCGGGGTCGGACAGCTCTCCGTGCGACTGACACGTACCCGTAGCCGGTCCATCCTGTAGATGAAGTACGATGCGCATAACTGCCAAAAACACGACCGACGCATAGGCTGTGATTCAAGCTCCATTCTCCGTCCGAGCCGTAACTCGGAACGTCGAACTGAGTCACCCGGAAGCAGTATCCATAGCAGTTTCTGCCCTGACAAGTACGATGCGTACTTCCTACACGCCGGACGGGTCACAGTATCAGGAAAATAAGCATATCAGCTACGATTCGCACCACAAATCAATCCACGGCTACGAGACGGACAAGCTTGCAGCGGGTACGAGACGGAGCAACAAGCAGTGTGTACGAGACAAACACATCATGAATCCCATTGGGCAGGTCATACCAGTACTCTAAATCTATGACTGGATCACGAACCGACTCCGACGGTGCAGGCAGCAAGTCAGACACCTACCACACAAATGACACGTACCCGCAAAATGGTACACACACACAGGGGATTTACATCCTGGCCACTAACAACAGGCGGATGCATGGCCAGCACCACTAACACCCCCACCCATAGGGCTTATGTTGCCCATCACTACTGCCACCTCCATCCATAGGGGAGCTGTTGCCTATCAATACTGCCACCCCCACCCATAGGGCACCTGTTGCCCATCTCCCCTGCCACCCCCAGCCAAAAGGGACCTGTTGCCCATCACCCCTGCCACCCCCACTCATAGGGGACCTGTTGCCCATCTCTACTGCCACCCCCAGCCATAGAGGACCTGTTGCCCATATCTACTGCCACCCCCACCCATAGGGCTTATGTTGCCCATCACCCCTGCCCCCCCAGCCATAGGGGACCTGTTGCCCATCACTACTGCCACCCTCAGCCATAGGGGACCTGCTGCCCATCACCCCTGCCACCCCCACTCATTGGGGACCTGTTGCCCATCACCCCTGCCACCCCACTCATAGGGGACCAGTTGCCCATCACCCCTGCCACCCCAGCCATAGGGCTTATGTTGCCCATCATCCCTGCACCCCCAGCCATAGGTGACCTGTTGCCCATCAGTACTACCACCCCCACCCATAGGGCTTATGTTGCCCATCTCCCCTGCCACCCCCAGCCATAGGGGACCTGTTGCCCATCACTACTGTCACCCCCAGCCATCGGGGACCTGTTGCCCATCACCCCTGCCACCCTTCACATAGGGGACCTGTTGCACATCACAACTGCCACCCCAGCCATAGGGGACCTGTTGTCCATCACTACTGCCACCCCCACCCATAGGGCTTATGTTGCCCATCACCCCTGCCACCCCCAGCCATAGGGCATATGTTGCCCATCACTACTGCCACCCCCACCCATAGGGGACTTGTTGCCCATCACTACTGCCACCCCCAATCATAGGGCTTATGTTGCCCATCACTACTGCCACCCCCAGCCATAGGGGACCTGTTGCCCATCACTACTGCCACCCCCACTAATAGGGCTCATGTTGCCCAGCACTCCTGCCACCCCCATCTTTAGGGGACCTGTTGACCATCACTACTGTCTCCCCCACCCATAGGGGACCTGTTGCCCATCACTACTGTCACCCCCAGCCATAAGGGACCTGTTGCCCATCACCTCTGCCACCCCCACTCATAGGGGACCTGTTGCCCATCAAATCTGCCACCCCCACTCATAGGGGACCTGTTGCCCATCACCCCTGACACCCCCACTCATAAGATGGGTGATGCGCCACACATCCATCATACTCCAATATTAGGTATGTCAACAAAATACATCCCCCCTAACATCATGACAACAGTGTGTAGTCTGTGACAAATGCCTACAACAGTGATTATGACTTCGAACATACAATGTAACTAACAGCACATGTGTGACCAACAAATGAGTGTGCCCTACACAAGGCAAGCATCACTATAGCACTGTGTCAATGTAAAAAGAACACCCCCTTGTGTAGAACAAAAGTTAAGTGTGGACTTCCAAACTGTAGCAGATGTTGAGCATTGTAGTGATGGGGTCTAAACCACCCCTCATCACAGTGACCAAAAGGTAAGTGTCATCATAGTCAAAGCTGCAAATGCCAAACAACATGTATGATTCCTGGTCCCAACACATGAAACACTTTTGGGGCAAACTAGTGGTTGTGTCCCATACCCACAGAGAAATGGTGAGGCTAACAGTGCTGTGAAACACAAACACACTCTTGGCCATGTGCAGATAGGCACCACACATGGGGGCTGACAATGCATACAGTGTACAATGACACAAGAGCAGAAGTGACCATCACAAAGCATACACACATATTGAAAATAGACACACTAATCAAAACAACCTGTGTAGACTGTAGGTGTCAACTCACAAACTCCCAAATGGCACCTAACAACCAGGATGAATGTGCACAATGATGTGATATGGCTCACAGGATCAGCAGGGAAAATCACAGATACAGCATCCAGACAAAGGCCCACAACAGCAATACCAAATCACTGATACAGATGCACAAACACAAACAGGCAACCTCAGACTGCACATCTGACACAACATGTGTGTGAGTGTGTGTGTGTCTCAGTATCCCCAGGCAACTAAACAACACATGAGGGGGTCTGAACCACAGTGACACAGATGTGGATACAGTGCCATAAAAAAGTAAACCATCATAGGGACACCCTTAGTTTGCAATCAGGCATTGTGAGATGAGAGGGAACACAACAGACGCATGTGATACAAGCTTGAATGAACACCAACTTACACAGGAAGAGACTGACACACAACAGCACTACCCCAAGTGAACAGACATTGGGGTCAGAAAAGCATGCATGACACCTCCACTGTGATGACAAAGGCAGATGTTGTATTAACTGTGAAACCCAGACATGTGTCCTGTGCCACAAACGTACATCACATCTACACAAACACAAATCACTCAGCATGGCCCGTCATCCATGGACAAATGGGAGCTAGGGGCCCATCCGTGCAAGCATTTACATCAGTCCACCCTCAACACCACATAACCTGAACTGCACCAATGTGCCTCTGTGAAGCCCACATGGACAGGTGACATTGCACATGCACACATGACAAACACAGGAATGTTGGGAAGAACTAAAGTGCACAGACTCATCACACAAGGGCAGTTTACAACCCTGGGGAATGACAGACATACTGCACAGTATGCGGTACATGGCCATGACGTCAAAGCTCACGTAACCTTCAGAATACCTGCCACAGTCTGAGGACAATACAGAAGCCAAGGAGAACCATAAGGCACACATGCTGACACCTGCCAACATTGCAGCCCTGAACCCAACAAGTGGGAGCAGTCACACACACACACACACATGTCTCAATCACTGAAAGGTACAACCTAGGGACAACTACATGATATTGTCAATAAACAAGTGTCTTGGGGAACCCTGACTGTGTCCCACCTGTGTCTGACAACATCAACACCACTCAGAACTAACAAATTCCGATGATGATACACCAATTAACAGTAGTGTGTCATGAACCCACACATCTGGTAGCCCATGGCAAAGTAGTGGGATGAACACAGTACCACTCAACAAGCATCAAGGGAACATATCAAGGGAACACTGCCTGTGTATGAAAAGGGATGTGGACACACACACATGCTCATACAACACACACCATTGGCCCAGGCTATGTCACGGGACAACACACTTACTTGAGGGGACCCAACTCCTGTGGAAGCCCAGCTGTGCTAAACATATTCACAGCACGTCTCATGTCAGCAGAACACTTGGTTAGTCAGCCATCAGTTACCACACAATGAACGCTCTGGTCACAACAGCCTGGGTACGTGAGTCTCCCCTAAGTCATCTACACATACTCAAAACATGTGTCTAGCAAGTTGCACAGAGGACCCAGTTGCTCCTATACCAATGATGCCCACACCTGTAGGTCCAGTGGTGATGTGCACAGTCTGTGAAATTGACAAATTGGACAATGGGAAGCACATCATATGTGCATGGCTGCAAGCCAGAGATGTGACCATGCAAATGAAATGTTCACAGGGATGTCCACAAATAGTTGATCATGACACACCCAGGTAGCTGCAAAGGATGACATGGATACCCACCAGGATAGGATACATATCTCATGGACCACATGGAGTACCTCACATCAACACATCAGTATTCAACATTGGAAACCAACCATTACAGGTGCAAGGGTATGTTAAACATCATCAACATAATGTACAGCTAAATCAAGTTCACAGGATTAAAGAAAAAAGCTTTATACAGCATATTAAAAGTTAAACGTCCATTCAAACAAAAGGCCAATGGCCAGTCCATGTCCAAATGCCAAGGAGTGAACTAGAGTGACAACTGTCACACGTTACTTGCCTGCACTGCTAAGGACCGGGATCATCCCCTCAGAGGGGCATACATGGGGGCAGGCCAGGCACCGCAGGGACAGGATCAGGGCACAGCAGAAGGTGGCAGTGAAGAGGTGGTGGATGCAGGTGAGACACTTGCAACTGCAGTGGAGCTGACTGAAGTGGGGGGTGCAGTCACAACTGTGGGGCACAAGTCAGATGGGGTGGGTGCCGGCACAACTCCGGTGGGCAGGTCATATTGAGTGGATTGGGTCCCCACTGCAGTGCCCAAGTCAGACAGGGTTGTCGTGGACTCTACTGCAGTGCCTACATCCATGGGAGCGGAATGGGGTGCAGGTGAGGTCGGCAGGACAGGGGGGACACGGTCCCCACATCAGTGGCACTAACCGTCTGACCAGGTGTGGAGGAACAAGTGGTAGGGGGAGGGCCTTAGCATTTTGGGGATGATGTATCTGTGGGTGGGGGTACCCGGGGCATGGAGTGGCGGGGGAACCTCTGGAGTGGTGGCCTGGGGGATGGAGGATGGAGGCTTTGCCTTGGAGCTGCGTGGTGGCGGGGCATCTAGCTCTTCCGGCTCCAGGGGGACTTGCGGGTGGGGGTCTCAGTCTGAGTGCGCCTGGGGGAGGGTGTCCGGGTGTGAAGGGCACTCCCCTCTGTGTGTGGGGACTTCCTCTTCCCCTTGCAGGTGAGGCAAGGGAAGGGGGCTGGGAGGGAGAGGTTTCGGAGGACTGCGCAGTGGTTGTGGATGACTGCATGTGTGTCTGCAAACCAGCCCCAGTGAGTGTGCTATCAGTCCCCTGCGCTTACTTGTGTGCACGTCTAGACCTTGGTTTGGGTGTTTGTGTGCTGCCTGTTTCTCTGGCTCTGTGAGAATGTGCAGGTGTTTGTGTGCTTGGGACAGGTAGGCTGCTAGGAATCGTGGGTGGTGCAGGGGTAGGAGGGGTGCGGGACTGTTGGAGGAGGGACACTGCTGTCATCAGGGAGGAGGCTACATACTGATTGGTCCTCTGTAGGGCAGCCATGCCCAATGAAATGCCCTCCATGAACGACACCAGTTGCATCAACAGACTTGAGTGTGCATGGAGGGCCTTCAGCATCGACGTCTGCCCTACATGGATCTGTCTAAGTAAGTCCACAGACTCCTCACTCAGGTCAGCAGGGGACACAGGGGTTGCGGTGCCTGGCACAGAGACATGCTCACGAACACGGGAGCCTACAGGGGCCTCTGGGATGGGAGCCGATGGAAGGGTGGTGATGGTGGTGGTGATGGTGGTGATGGTGGTGGTGGTGGTGGTGGTGGTGGCGGTGGCAGGGACAGCCTCACTAGCTGGGGTTTGGTGGGTGCTGACACCCACTTCCACAAGGGAGTCATCCTCAGAGCTGCTGTGGCCCTCAGCTGGGGGTGATGGTGCTGACGACTCTTCTGTGTGGCTCCACTCACCCTCCGTGCCACTGTGTCCCCCTGACTCCTCTCCTTCTGTCCCTATCAGGCTCTGTGGCTCCTCCTGCTCCGTGGAGCTGTCCCCTCCTGTGGCTGTGGATGTATCTGAATAGGAATAGGAAGTAAGAGAGCAACATCAGTCACCTGCACCGACTGCACACACCACAGTGAGTACATCACATCACAGGACAAGCCCTGGCATCATCTGCTGAACACAGCTCAAAGTGCCAACACTGTTTAGAATAAGACAATTGTCACTCTCAATATCAACCATGGCACACATATCCCTCCTTGACTTGCACATATATGTCTGTTGCATGTTGGATGATAATACCCCAATGTGCAGACATGCACCAACCACACATTAGTTGGACATGCAAGTAAACATGTAGGAGTATGTCACTATACACACAGCACATCTCTTGCTACTGACTCAGTACAGGTGTCCGGATGAAGGGATGAGCAGAGACTCATTTCACATGTTTGTGATGCATGCCAGCAACATACACTATGATGTTCTCATGTCCTGATGGGCAATGCCACAATGGGGTGCATGGTGCACCCTTGAGCACAATGCAGGATCACTCATAGCAAGTTAAATGCCATGGCACTGGGATGCCTGGAAAGTCAGTCAACACTGTCTCCTGTCACAGGGGCAGGGCATCCAGACAACAACAATATGCCCTGACTCACAATCCTAGCTCAGGGGTAAAGCTAACTCTGCAGATGACCGGCGCACTTGCCCATCCCCTGCAAACAACATATCCAGGACCCAGAAGACACCACATCATGCAAATCAGACATATGAGTCTTTGCAAACACAACTCCCTGTACATTAACACATCACAGTCTGCCATGCATGTAACCCAGCTGCATTTAGGACACAGTTGCATACACCATTGTGCGCTGTCAGATGATCACACACCTATATGTCACACAGGTCTTGTCTCTCACAGTCACATCTCAGATGTCCTGCTGACCCTCTGAATCATGGACACCCCAGTTGTACGTAACCACAACCCACACCATAATGACACAGAGGCAGATACCTGAGGGCACATGTCACTAAGCACAACCTGTAATTTAATACACAGGAGTGGGATTACAGAGTGTTTCTAAATGCCCTTTAGGAGGCATGACTGCCCAGCTCTACACGATGCAGTGTTTGGCCCTGGACAGTAGTCAGGTGGCTAAGCAAGTGTGACATACTTGATATACATACTCCTGAGGCCCCAACATTGGAGTCCCCTGCTACATGTGTTTGTTTGGAATACCCCAGACCAGCAATAGGAAGACATCTCAGGGGCACACACAGATCGCATGTCAGATCTCAGGCAATGGGCAAACAATTGACCCACCCATGAGACACACAACAGAGTCACGGGAACAGATGCTGTTCGGTAGATGAAGCATAGCTGACTGCAGGGACACAGTGCCCTAGTGACACAAGCAACAGACTGTAGGGGCCACACCTGTGGAACAGATGAGGAGGGTGCAACACACAATTGAGGGACCTGAGTATTGGACTACAAGACCTAGGTAATGTGGTAGTGTGACCAGGCCAAAAGACTGCAATTAGCATGTCAGACATAGTACACAGATTAGGCATGGACTTACCCCCTTCCTGCTGCTGTCTGGCCTTCAGTTGCCTATCCAGGTCCGGGAAGACCACCGCCAGTATCTGGAGCATGTGGGGGGTCAGGGTCCGGTGTCCGCCCCTTTTGCATGGAGGTGACAGCTTCAGCTGGACTCTGGCTATCCTCCGGGTCCAGCCCCGAAGGTCCTGCCACCTCTTCTGGCAGTTTTGGATCCAGCACTTGTAGACCCCCACCGAACGAACTGCCTGTGCGATAGTCAGCCATATCTCCTGCTTCTGTTGGGCATCAACCATTGAGGAGGACAAATTTAAAAGTCCATTAACACACATGCCCCAGATTTCTGCTGCACACATTTGGATATACATGTCATCATCACAAAGGGAAATTAGTTACACAGGTAGTGCAACCATGGAGAACGACAAATCACCTGCATGTTAGACATGTTAACAATGCCTGGATAGTTTAAGCTTGCACTAATGCACTTTAGCAGCAGGACACCTGTTCATTACATGTACCTACACAGTTTGGGGTATGAAAGTAGTCAGTGAGAATGCTTCCCACTGGTGTACACACTGCTAGCACTGCTAGTCAGACAACATGCATAATTAGGAAGCCAGTGGACTGCACACTCACCTGCTCCCATGGTTTCCCATAGAGTTTTCTGTAGTGTGGAAGGAGCCCGTCCAGCAGGGCCTGGTTCTCCTCCTCAGTGAAGGCTGTGGCCCTCTCCAGAGTACGTGCCATAGCAGGAGCCAGAGGATGCAGAGACAGCAGCAGTGGTAGCAGAGATGTGGTCCAGGAGCATGTAGTGCAGGTAATTGAGCTCCCTGTGGGCCAGCCAGCCTTGTATATGTGCTGCAGAGGCAGACTCTATGACATGTGTCCCCAGTGATAGGTCCAACGTGGTTGCATTCTATGAATCTGGCCAATCCATGGAAATGTATGACTAGTACACGCCTTCCGCATCTTTCAAATCTTCACGTTCATGAAACACTTGAAATTGCAACATTGTTGTAGGCATCCAACTGAATTTCCAGTGCACAACTCGTACAAGTTTTGAATCCACATCCGTCTCCATGACAGTCCAGAGCCAATTGGTGCGCCCGGCTCGGTCAACTGACTGTACAACGCATATTTTGAAAATACACACACACACGTCTCCATACAATTCAATGGCCAAGGCGTACGCTGTCTCGGTCCATGCTTGCCCGACGCGTATGCATGATAGTCACCCGCGTCGGACCTCATTGCAGTCAATGACAAAGCGTACTCACGGCTCGGTCATGAAACGTGCAATGTGTACTCATTGTCACCCGCGTCGTACCTCATTGCAGTCAATGACAAAGCGTACGCACGGCTCGGTCATGAACCGTGCAATGTGTACGCATTGTCACCCGAGTCTGACCTCATTTCAGTCAATGACAAAGCATACGCACGGCTCGGTCATGAACCGTGCAATGCGTACGCATTGTCACCCACGTCGGACCTCATTGCAGTCAATGACAAAGCATACGCACGGCTCGGTCATGAACCATGCAATGCGTACGCATTGTCACCCGCGTCAGACCTCATTAGTGTGACTATTTGACGGATTCAATACACAATTACTTGCCAGGGACACCTGTGCACACCTACCACACTACAGCATTGGCCACACAGTGTCCCATGGCATGTAAGGCTGCATTCCATGGGTGTTTGGGGGGCACATTTGGTTTGTTGGGTGGCACTTTTGTGCAGCCACTCCCAGACTGTGCACGTGTACATGGGGGCAGAATCCTTTGTGTGTCATGCACATTACCACTGTGATGTGCAATTGTACAGTAATGGGCATGAGTCACGGACACAGTTTCATGTTGGATATGTTTGGGGCATGTCACATACACCCTGAGGGTGATGGCATGTACGTCACAGTGAGACCTGTAGCCACAATACTGATGTGCACCCACAGTCTGAGTGCATGTTGTGTCTCAGATGTGTCTAATCAAATCTGCCCAATGGGTGACAGTATCCACATCCATGTGGTATGTGCATCAACCTTTGAAGGTGTGTGTGTGTCTAAGAGCGTACATGTAGGGCCTGCAGGAACAACAGTGGCCACTACCTGTGGGCGTTACGGTTGCCTTGTGGTGTGTACGTGATACGCTATGTCCATGCCAGTGTCGATGTGGCAATACAGGGACCCTGGGTTTCTGCATGGCAAAGATCTGTGATTCCTGGGAGACATCAGGCCTCACTTGTCACTGTGGTGTGTGTTTGTAACGTCAAGGCAGTACATAGGTTGGGGGACACAGCCAGATGATTGGTCATTGCACTACATGGGACTCATGTGGACATGTGGAATTGAGATGTTAGGTGATGGTCATGTAGGTGACATATGTGTCCATGCCCAACAGCACACACCTCAGTACATTGTGTAATGTAATGATCTATCATGTGATATTGAGCCTGGTCATGGCCACATGGGTGGATGAACTGACAATCTTCCGTTGTGCATCTCTGTACTGCAGGGCACCAGCTGTCCATAGACCATTCCCAGACCATGCGACCATGTAGGAACGCGACTGCATCAGACGGTACCGCGTCACCAGGTCACTGATTAAGGAGTTGGCGGAGCAGTTGGCGCCACATCTGCTACCTGGCCAGACATACCCTATAGCACTGACCCCCAGAGGTGAAGGCGATGGCATCCCTGCACTTCTTTGCTACTGGTACCTTCCAGTACACTGTGGCTCCTGCTGGTGGTATGTCACAAATGATGTTTAGTTGGGTTCTACGCGATGTCTTGGAGGGGATGTTGCATTTCCTAGACCTGTACATCAAGTTCCTGAGCCCTGCTGAACTCCCTGAAATAAAGGATGCCTTTTATACACTGGGAGGGATGCCGAACGTCATTGGATCTATTGATGGGACACATGTGTCCCTGATACCACCACAGGCACATGAGAAGGCATACCGGAACAGGAAGCACTACCACTCAATCAATGCTCTGGTGGTATGTCTTGATGAAATGTCTATCACACGTGTGTGCACTGTTCCCTGGTTCTGCGCACAATACCTACATAATGAGGAGTAGTCGCATTGCAACGCTGATGTCACAGATGCCAGCTCAGCATGCCTGGCTTGTCGGTGTGTATTGAGTGTTTCTCATTGTGTGTGTTTGTCAATTTGTGTATTCCGCACTCCTACAAAACTCAGCTACTTGTTCATTTTTGTGTGTGTAGGTGACTCTGGATACCCCAACATGCCGTGGTTGCTGACAGCCCTCCGGAGCCCTGTGACACCAACCGAGATGCGCTACAATTAGGCACATGGTTGGAGCAGGAGGGTGATTGAGCGGACATTCGGCCTCCTGAAAAGCCGCTTTCGCTGCCTGGACAACACCGGAGGGACCCTCCCATATGAGCCTGCAAAGGTGTACAAAATAATCCTTGCATGCTGCATGGTACACAACATGGCAGTGCGTGAGAAGGTGTCTCTCATCCAGGATGACGATGACGATGACCAACCTCTGGCACCTGTGGAGGATCCCGGCCTGGGCCAAGATGTCAGTGATGATGAGGATGAGGGTGACGTCCGCTCACAGCTCATCAACAACCTCTTCACCTGAAAGTAAGTTTTCAGGGTTGATATGTCAATGTATGGAGCTAGCCTGGAATGTGTTGTGGCTGCTCTGTTGCTGTCTGAGTGTGTGACTGGATGCGTGCAGTGATATGTCCATTCAGGTGGTGTGTACTCCACAATAGGGTAGTACTGCTAACTTGTTTTTGTGTAGGTTTCTTGCGACATGTTTTGTGCATGTGTATTGCATTTCTCTCCTGTTCTGCGGTGCTTTTGACTGTGTCTTGTGTCTGTCCCTCCCAGCATACTTTGCCTGTTGTTTGGTCAACACTGACCCCCAACACCCAGAATCCAACACCAGTTTGGAAGTTGTCAATTCTCATCAACTGATATACCACTCATCCGTGGACTTCATTCTCCAAAACTTTGTGAGCGTGTGTCCACTGTTACGTAAAATTACCTTGCAACTATTGTGGAATAAACATGTTGATGATGTGTAATGAACCTGCGCTAAGCTTTGTTATGTGCGTTGTCTGTCTTCCCACATCCGACTGACATCTGCTGACCTCACCTGTGGACTTGTTACCACTGACTGGGGTTGGTGTTGTGTCTGTGCATGCCAATGTGTTTCAGGTCAACATCATTGTGTGGGATGAGTAACATGGCCATGGTGAGTATGTGTTGTGGTGCCATAGTGGTGTGTCTCCCTCACATGTGTCACTTCACCATGACTCACCTGACGTTGGTCACATTGTTGCAGTATTTGGCATGCACTGTGTTGTGTAGCAGATCCACATCTCCATGACACATGACAAGTTGGAATCACAACAGAGGCAAGTATGGTGTACTGGTGAGTTTATTTTCAAACATGTGTGAGGAAACTGCACAGGATGGTGGGTGCTATACATTGGTTTTAGAATCCAAAGTTTACATTAGAGATGGATGTGCTGGTAGATGAAATGTCCAGAGTAAAGTCCATACTCATCTGCTACATTGGCCCAACATGAACCCTCCATGTCATGTGGGCGAGTTGTGTGCGATTGGACAAGGTGAACGGGTTGCACACAAAGAACATTGTCCAGAACAGGTTTAGAGGCCCTGGGGGATGTGCTGGGACATCTGACTCTCACATGTCCTTCTTCGGATGACCCCTCTTCTTCCTGGGGGGGATCCTCAGGTGCAAGCCTCTGCGGTGAAGGGGACTCTCTGCCAGAGTCCTCCTCCCTCCCTGTGGTGCTGGCAGATGGTGTTGCAACAGATGTTGTGGCCACTCAGGGAGGTGTGGACAGGTTTGTGTTGATCTGGCGGAGGCATTGGAGTATCTCCCGATGCACCGCAGTAAGGGCATCCCACTTGGCCTTCATGCAGGCATGGTGGGCAGCCTGCTCCTGTTGCATGTCCTTGAGGATCCCCACTACCTGGCCAAATCCTCCGGTGCTATCCTGGTACGCATCTATGATGCGTGCCAGTTGGGGGTCATCATGCAGTCCAGACCCCTCTGCAAGGCGCGCCCTCTGCCTCCCAACCCGCCCAGAACCCCTGTCCACATGGGCAGGACCAGCAGCGGGACGCACAGGTGACACTTGGACCCCTTGGGTGGTGTTGCTGGTGGTGTTTGCTGTAGCTTCCGGAGGGGTGCTCTGTCCCTGTGCTGTGGGTGTTCAGTGGCCTCGGTCTGTCCGTGTAGGCGGGGATGCCCTGTCGGTTTCCAGATGCTGGAGGCGTGGGTACAGGGGGTGCAGATGTTGATGTTGCTGGTGCTGCATGATGACTCACACTGGAGGGGCCAGGTTGGTCATGGTCATCCAAAGAGGACAGAGACAGAGTCAAACCAGAGAGCTCAGTGTCTGCCAGAGTCTGGGACTGGGAATCCTCTTCATTTGGTGCTGGGTACCCAGCACCACCTGTGTTTGAAAGAAACACACGATGTGAGTTAAGCTTCTACATGCATCGATAGTTCACAAACATGACATTTTCTACTTTACGAACAGATGCCTGCCTGTACACTGCTTTTTCCCAGCTTGTCACAGACAGAGTTTGATATTGTTGTTGACCAGTTCCCAGCATGGACTTGTGCTCCCCAGAACAGAGCCCAGTGTCAGATATCCTGTCCGTCCATTCCCACTCCCTGTGAGGTGAGCATGGATAAGTGTGAGCTTGCTGGGCCATGTGGGTGGGTGGGGAATGTCTGTGACTGCAACTCCCATCATGCTCCTCGCTACACCCCCCTTCCCAGTATGCCTATACTTCCTTCCTCTTGACTCTGCTTCCCTGTGAGGGGGTGTGGCAGCAATGGCAAGATGGCAGACTGTGAAGTCCTGGTGTTTGTTGGTGCCCAGTTCCCAGCTTGGCCTTGTGCTCCCCACAACAGAGCCCAGTGTCAGACATCCTGTCAGTTCCTTCCCACGCCCTGTGGGGCGAGTATGGTTCAGTTAGAACTTGCTGGGCCATGTGGGTGGGTGTAGATTGTCTGTGACTGTGACTCCTATCATACTCTTGGCTAAACCCCCCTTCCCAGCATGCCCATACTTCCTCCCTCTTGACTCTGCTTCCATGTGAGGAGGTGTGACAGCAATGGCAAGATGGCTGACTGTGAAGTTTTGGTGTTTGTTGTTGCCTATTTCCCAGCATGGCCTTGTGCTCCCCACAACAGAGCCCAGTGTCAGACATCCTGTCAGTCCCTTCCCACTCCCTGTGAGGCGAGCATGGTTCAGTGTATGCTTACTGGGCCATGTGGGTGGATGTAGATTGTCTGTGACTGAGACTCCCATCATACTCTTGTCTACACCCGTCTTCTCAGCATGCCCATACTTCCTTCCTCTTGACTATGCTTCCCTGTGAGGGGGTGTGACAGTAATGGCAAGATGGCTGACTGTGAAATCCTGGTGTTTTTTTGGCTACAAGTCCAAAGAGAGCCCCTGTGCTTCACACAGCAGCATCCAGTGTGGTGTATCTTTTGCTGATATTTCACAGAGGTGTGGGTCAATGCATTCTCACCTGGTGAGTTGTGTGGAGTTTGTGTTGAGGGGTGTGTGTGTCTCCACATGCTGGTAAGTATGGTCAGAGCTGTCAGTCCTCCTTCCCACCCATCCAGACATCCCACCATGAAACCTGCTTACATTGTGGGGTGTGCATGTTGTCTTTCAGGATGTCAGTCAGTGGTGTCCTGCTTCTGATTTGCGCACATGCCCTACCAGGGCCTTGTGCTCCCCACAGCAGGAGCCAGTGTCAGCCATCTTGTCAGTCATTTTCCACTCCCTGTGATGTGGGCATGTTTCAGAGAGGTCTTGATGGGCCAATCAGGAGGGGGAACATTATCTGTGACTACAGGCCCCATCATGCTTTTGGATACACTCACTTCTCCTGCATCCCCATTATTCCTTCCTGTCAGTCAGATGCACAGTGAGGTAGTGTGGTTGTGCTGGCAAACTGTCTGGCAGTGTCGATTTAGCTTTGTGCCACTGCCTTGCTCTATTTGTCTGTTGGTTGGTGCATGTCATGACACAGTTCCAAGTCACTATGAGATGGCAGGTATTGTGTTTGTCTGACTGGCATACATATCTTGGGATGAATATCTATTGGTTAGTGAAGCTTTGCATGCAGTGCATGGCTTTGCTGTCGCCTTGCCACACAATATTGGGTATGTTGTTTGTGTACTCACCAGGCTCTGGTATGTCTCTTAGCCCATGGATGCTCTCTGGTTTTTAGGATGTCCCGCACCTTCTCCTCCCAGGTCCTGAAGTAGACTGGTTTGGTAGGAGGGCCACCGCCGGTGAACTGACTCAGGGCATGATCTTTTTCGATGAGTTTCTTGAGCCTCTTGCGCACGTCATACCACCTGTTCTGGATATCGTCCTTTGTGCGCCTTGCTGGTGCTTGAGCGTTCACCTTGTCCACAATCCTTGCCCACATCTTTGTTTTCTGTGACATGGGGGTCCTTTGGACCAATGTACCAAAGAAATGTGGCTCTACTCTGATGATCTCGTCTACCAGCACTTCTAACTCACTATCTGTGATCTGTGGATTCTTCTTTGGGGGAATAGTGATGGGTGGTGGTGGTGAGGGATGTGTGTGTGAGGGTGCAAGTGAGGGCAGGTTGGTGTTGGTTTTGCTGGCAGTATGTGTGTGTGGGTTGAGTGATGGGTGAGTTGTGAGTGTGTCTGTGGTTGCTGGGTAATGGTGTTTGCTGCTGGCTGTGTCTCCTGTTTGCAAGGGATGATTGTAGTGATTGTAGTCCTTTATATATTTGGAGTTGTGGGTGTGTCTTTGTCCCAGTTTTTTTTTATTTGATATTTATTGGCTTTGTCATTGCTTGTTTGGTCCTTTTTTTGTCTTTTTTCCTTTGGGGTTTGTAGGCATGAGGAAGACGTTCATCTGATGGGTACGGACGCTAATGTTCTCTGCCTCTTTCACGCTGCCTATCTTCTGTGTTTCCTATGCGTCGGTCGCGAAGGTCTCTATTGCTTGTGGGCCCGGTTGTCTGTGCGTGTCGGTCGTGCGGCTTGGTCTTTGTGTGAGTCTGTCTGTATTACACGCATTGCATCGTACAGCGCGGATCGGACATCGTGGGTATGGGTCGGTTGGGTTCATTCCGGGTACATGTCGGTTGGTGAAAATCGCGTTGGTTTTCTGGCCGGTTAACTATTTTCCAAACGGCTCGGTCGTAAGGCTTGTATTCCATATGTGTCAGTTGTAATTCACACGCGTTGCATAGTACTGCACGGGTCGTACGGCACTGGTCGGTGTCGGTCTGTATCCGGTCCGGGTCTGTGTCGGTCAGTTCGTTTTGCGGCCGGAATCGGAATCGGATCCTCAATGTAAGGGTCTGGATATGTGCCTACCTGTTCCCCCCGTATTATTCACGAAAAAGTATTCCCAAGCAAAACAGCGTAAATGTAGTAAAGTAAATATTCCTTATGCTCAGGTAAAATAAACTGTTCTCACTTTCTCTCCTAGATCCTAAAGGGCGGAGTGGATCCCCACAGCACCGAGAGCACAGGATCAGGTAAGTGACAAGATATACTTGGGAATAAAATGTTAGCGCCGAGTACTGGATTTGCTTGAAATAATAATGCTTCTTTATCCTTTGTCCACTTATTTCTATCCTTAGATATGCTTGCCGATATCACTACGTCTGCCAAATTCAAGGAGGGGGAGGGGTAGGTTTCTGCAGAAGCAAGGGAACGAGATCAGGTAAGAGGAAAGACAACCCGCCTTGAGAACGCCGAGCAAAATGCCAAGTCCGACGCGAGGAGCACGATGACCCGGAAGAGCTTCAGGTAAGGCGTCAGAGGTCCAGACACTTAGAACGTGAAGCGCCGTTGATTGGGGAGGGCCGGGCTTTAGCTTGCCTGACCTGTCCCAGTGCTTGTGCATTCTGGATCGGTGGCCATGTTAGTAGTTTTTATTTTTGGTCCAGCACAATCCTGACAGTACACCCCCCCCAGGGACTCCCCTACTGGCTTGGGTTTGTCAGGGTGTCTTCTGTGAAATAAACGTAGCAGCCGAGGGGCATGTACTTGACTGGCCGGTTCCCAAGTACGTTCCTCAATCCCATAACCCTTCCAGTGTATCAGATACTGGAGTTTGCGTCTCACTCTACGCAAATCAATGATCGCCTCCACCTCGTATTCTTGTTCATCATTCACCATTACAGGCGCGGGGGCATTAGGGAGACGTGTGCCCAATGCGACTGGTTTAAGGAGAGAGACATGAAACACCGGATGGATTTTCAATGAGGCAGTAAGGTCTAACTTCTTGGCTGCAGGATTCACTACTTTACATATTTTGAAACGGGCCTATGTACTTGGGTTTGAACTTGCAAGATCCTCTCAACTTCAGGTTCTTAGAGGATAACCAGACCTCGTCCCCCTGTTTGTATCCAGGCTCTTTGCGTCTGTGAACATCCGCTCCTTTTTTATAACTTATCCAGGTTCATTTGTGCTGCCTTGTGTACGTCTAGGAATTCCTTTCCAAAGTCTATGGCTGCAGGAGTAGAGAAAGAGGAGGAAAGCGGAGGTAGCATTGTTCGGGGATGAAAACCATAAGTGCAGTAGAAAGGCGAGTAAGCAGTGGAAGAGTGGCAACTGTTATTGTATGAAAACACAGCTATTCATACCATCTCATCCAAATCGGCAAGAGTGTGTAAGAACTGGCACCTGATGTATTGCTCCAAGAATTGGTTCACTCTCTCAGTTTGGCCGTCTGTCTGAGGGTGGTGACTAGAAGACAGCCGTACATCTATTTTCAATAAGCCCCCTATCCCTCTCCAGAACTTAGAGATGAACTGAGCCTCCCTATCTGATACCAATACTGAGGGGAGGCCATGTTAGAGCACCACTTGCTGAACGAAAACAGAGGCTAATATTCGAGACGTGGGGAGGCTTGTCATTGGGATGAAATGGGCCATCTTAGTCAATAAGTCTACTACTACGAGGAGGGTAGTGTTCGCTTTTGCAGCTCTTGGTAAATCTACTATGAAATCCAGGGAAACTGTGTGCCAAAGACTAGGTGGTGTAGGTAAAGGCTGTAACAACCCTGCAGGGTTCTGGTGAGAGGCCTTCCCCTGGGCACATACATAGCATGTCTGAACATAGTGTTTTGTGTCCATTCCCATGTTAGGCTACCAAAAGTGTCTGTGTAGTAAGTCAAGTGTTTTCTTGTATCCTGGATGCCCTGCAAGAGGATGAGTATGACACCATTCTAAGGCCACTCTTGAGAGGGGAGTACCAACCCTCCCTGCACATAGGGCAGTCCTTGAGCTACAATGACTTCTTGTGTACCTGTTATTTCTTCCATGACTGTGGATGTTTGTGCCTCCTTAACTGAGTTCATGAAGTCTTCTTCGGGACACAGAACCCCAACTATTTGCTCCCCAGATATTATAAGAGGAGGTTCACCTTGTGATTCTATGGGTTCATAACCTAAGCGAGACAAGGCATCTGCTTTCCCGTTCTTTTTTCCTGCTTGGAATTGTATAACAAAATCGTAATCACTAAAAAACTGAGTCCAACGTAGTTGTCGCATGGATGAAGCTCTTGCGGATTTTAAGAATTGGAAGCTACGGTGGTCTATTAGAACTGTTATCTTGTGAATGGCCCCCAATAAATATTGCCTCCATTCCTCGAAAACCATTTGCCACTATCTCCTTGTCTCCTATGGAGTAGTTTATTTCTGCTGGAGCCAATTTACGTGAATAATAAGCCACTGGATGGAGAGCTCCTGTGCCCGGATCCGTCTGAGAAAGCACCCCCCCCCCCAACTGCCACCTGGGAAGCATCAGCCTCAACCACGAAGGGACGTGAAGGATCTGGATGCCTTAGTATAGGTGCTTGTGTGAAGGCTTCTTTTAGTTTGCAAAAGGCTGCCTCTGCCTCGGGTGTCCACTGAAATTTCATTCCTTTTTTCAACAATCTAATTATCGGGGAGGCTAAATCAGAAAAACCACTAATAAAGCATCTGTAAAAATTGGCGAAGCCAAGAAAAGTCTGTATCTCTGTGACGTTCTGAGGTGCTTACCAACGGTGTATGGCCCCTACCTTCTGTGGATCCATACTAAGTCCCTGAGGGGAGATTATGAATCCCAGAAAGCTGAGCTGCTGAGTATGAAAATGGCATTTCTCTAGCTTAAAATACAAATGATTATCTTGCAGTCGTTCTAGTACTCTCCTTACATGGATTACATGTTCCTGCATGGAGGGAGAATAGATCAAGAGGTCATCGATATATGCAATGACAAATATATCCAGCATGTCCTTTAGTACCTCATTGATAAAAAAAACTGAAAACCGAAGGGGCATTACATAGCCCGATGGGCATCACTAGATATTCACTCAACCCATATTTAGTACAAAAAGCTGTCTTCCACTAATCTCCTTCCTTGATTCTCACAAGATGGTATGCCCCTCGCCAATCTAACTTAGTGAAACCGTGGGCGTTCTGAATCTGGTCAAGGAGGGAGGATATCAGTGGTAAGCAATACCTGTTCTTGATGGTAATGGTATTCAGTGCCCTATAGTCTATGCAGCATCGAAGGCCCCCCTCTCTCTTTGGTATAAAAGAAAGAGAAGACGAAGCAGGTGATCTAGAGGGACGGATAAACCCTATCTTTAACATTTCATTCAGATATTCTCGTAAAACTCGTTCTCTTTTTCTGTTAAGAAATACACTCTACTGCATGGTATGCATGCTCCAGGCTGCAGATCAATTCTGCCCCTATGTGATGGGAGACTAGTGGCCTGTTCCATATCAAATATTTCCCTGAGGTCTTGATAAACGGAAGGTAAAACACATTCATTGGTACCTGTGAATGAATTACTCTTCTCAGGAGCACTTGGATCAAGAAAGATATGCCCCTTACAAAGGTTGTGGTTGAAAGTTAATCACAATGACTTCCAATCCAAATTCGGACTATGTTGACATAACCAGGGTAGACCCACGATGACTGGAAACTTGGGTGACTGTATCAGATCGAATGCAATAATTTCTTGGTGTTTCTTCTCAATAACCCACGTCAAATCAATAGTAGCATGTTTAATGGGACCAGACTTCAGAGTACTACCATCAATTGTTGTAACTTCTTCCCAAGAAGATTTAGGCACTCAAGGAATTTTCTGCCTCTGAGCCCACTGTGCATCCATGAAATTACCCAAAGCACCAGAATCAACCATTATGTGTACCTTTACCGCCTGCTGTCCCCATATTAAACGCGAGGAGAGAAGAATGTGACGTGGCTGGGAAGCCGCTACCTCCATAGATAAGACAATTAAGCCTGAATTATCCGAAGTCCTTATCTCCCGAGACTTCGGGCTTCCTAGTTTTCCAACCGCTTTCTCTGTCTTGGTTTGGCAGGACATTCCCTAAGAAATTGGTTCTGTTTCCCACAGTACAGGCATAATTTGTTATCACACCTTCTCTATTTTTCTTCTTCACTGAAGGACCCTCTTATACTTCCTATCTGCATAGGTTCAGGTTCCTCTGTTATTCTCTCGGGATCAGGTTTCCTTTCACGATATGCAAAAAACTCTCCCCTCTGACCTGCCTCTTTCTCTCTTATGCTCACTAATTCTATGATCCAACTTGACCACCAAGTCAAAAAGTGCGGTACAACACTCAGGATGGTCTACTACTTGTGCCAATGCAACCATTTGTAAAAAAAAAAGCACTACGCTTTTCCTCAGGCCATCCTGCTTCGGCTACAAATCTATAGATCATGGAAATGTAGGAAGTTAAATCATTGGTTCCCTGTTTCAACGTCAAAAGCTTGGTATCAGCTGATTGCTTGAAAGTATGTCTGTCAAACAGTTTCCTGAGTTCTCTCCTAAAGGCACTATAATCCTGTAACAATGGGTTGTTTCTTTCTATCAGGGGTATCGTCCAATTAGCTACAGACCCCCCTTGATAAGAAATAACAAATGCTACCTTAGCTTGGTCTGTAGGAAAACAGGAGGCTTTGCACATAAAATGGAGCTGACACTGGCTGATAAAGGCAGCAAACTTAGTAGTGTCCCCAAAGAACCGCTCAGGAGGTACCAAAGGGACAGACGGAGGTGTAGTTCCTTGTACTACTGGAATATTAGCGCCTGGATTAGGGGGCCTTACACCTGGATCAGTTCTCATTTCTTGCTGTATGGTATCCACCCTAGTAGAGAGGGATTGGGTTTCTAATTGTAATTTACCTAACATGTGGGCTAAATCTGGGCGAAAAGAAAGACTATTCTTTTTGGGCTTTGCGTTCTGTAAGAATCTCACATATATTTTCCGCAGGAACATCATGGATGTGAAGCAAAGGTCCACAACCTCTCCAAATCACCCAATGGCACCCGAGACTGAACAAGGTGACAAATGGTAATCTGGGGAAAAACGGAAACAAAACAAGGAAAAAAAAGGTGGAAGAAATCCACGCGGTTACTCAGATACCCTCAGAATTCGTCAGGATAAGGCAAGAAGCTGTAGGCAGGAAAAAGTCAATACATAAGTTCCAGAACAGATATAAATATCAACTCGCTTATCTTTTGTTCTTTCTTTTCCCTACCTTGAGATATCCCTTCTCCCATACACTGGGCAGTAAAATAATGGTGTTTAGAACTTGTGTCTGGAGCTATAAAAGACAATAAAACGAGGTAAATAGAGGACCTTATGTGTATTGGAAGACAGTATGTGTAAGGGTCTGGATATGTGCCTACCTGTTCCCCCCGTATTATTCATGAAAAAGTATTCCCAAGCAAAACAGCGTAAATGTAGTAAAGTAAATATTCCTTATGCTCAGGTAAAAGAAACTGATCTCACTTTCTCTCCCAGAACCTAAAGGGCCGAGCGGATCCCCACAGCGCTGAGAGCACAGGATCAGGTAAGTGACAAGATATTCTTGGGAATAAAATGTTAGCACCGAGTACTGTATTTGCTTGAAATAATAATGCTTCTTTATCCTTTGTCCACTTATTTCTATCCTTAGATATGCTTGCCGATATCACTGTGTCTGCTAAATTCAGAGAGAGGGTGGCGTAGGTTTCTGCAGAGGCAAGGGCATGAGATCAGGTAAGAGGAAAGTGACATTATTGACTGCAGACCTAGTGATAGGAAGAGAAATACTCGAATTAGATTCTGTGATCACTCTATTTAGTTATATTGTGGATCTTGCATTGCTCTTAAGTAAATGTTTGTAGTGTTTTTTTATCAAAGGAAGGATGGTATGTGGCAGTATTGGAGTAATGTGGCTCAAGATGGTGAGTCTGTGGCCTGTCTGTTTGTTTGTGTGTGGAACGTGGAAAGTAAAGCATGATTGGGTGTTTGGAGTATGTTTGACTGGAATGGAACATGGATCAGTTGAACAGAGGGGCTCGATGGAGTAGAAAAGCAAGAGCAGAGCTGTGTTGGCACTTTCCTGTCCTCTGTAACTGTGTCATTTAATGAATGTATTTATTCAGAACAAATGATGTTACAACGCAAACATTTACAACGCGTGCTTTTACATCGTGGATTTTACAATACATCTACCATTACATCTCATGATTTTGCAACGCATACCATTACAATGCAAAATAATCTAAATTCACTAAAAGATCCATTACATCACAAACATTTACAATGCATACTTGCACAAGGTATACAAATACAACATATTTTTTTTTAAAGTACAATAAACCCCTCAGGCGGGATGCAGGGAAAATAGGGGTTTGGGGTTGGGTAGTGTATTAATACACGGCTATTTAACATTAATACTGAGTATGGGACAGGATGAAGAGAAAATAGGGGACACAGTTACAGAGGACAGGAAAGTGCCAACACAGCTCTCCTCTTGCTTTTCTACTCCATCGAGCCCCTCTGTTCAACTGATCCATGTTCTATTCCAGTCAAATATACACCAAACACCCAATCATGCTTTACTTTCCACGTTCCACACACAAACAAACAGACATGCCACAGACTCACCATCTTGAGCCACATTACTCCAATACTGCCACATACCATCCTTCCTTTGATAAAAAAACACTACATTTACTTAAGAGCAATGCAAGATCCACAATATAACTAAATAGAGTGATCACAGAATCTAATTCGAGTATTTCTCTTCCTATCACTAGGTCTGCAGTCAATAATGTCACTTTATGAAAATTCCTCTCGCACAGGACTCCTACTGCTCCAATCAGTGTCTATCATCTCTTCATGGCTATGACCAGGAACATCTGTTGAGCCATCACAAGTCCACCACATGATGAATCTGGTAAATCAATAAATAAATTTCTATCTCCTGGTTAGTCAAGAAATACATTACTATCTCGAACTTCAGGAATGTGGAATTCCTATCGCCCGACGCCCTGGACTAATTGTTTGGGGTTAAAGGCAACAAGTTTTCATGTGTATTTTGCCCTTGGGACAAGTAGGCCCAACCACCTGCAGCACAAATCCTTTGGCTGCCAGTTTGGAGTACCACATTATGGATCAAGAAAGGGCCTTGTCCGCAGTTAAGGTAATTTTTTGTCCATATGTTAATGCTGTTCAAACTTGTATTTATGGTTCATTAATTGAAAGCCTGTATTATTAGGGCGAAGCTCTAAGTACATTTTGGAAGCTATGACTGCACAGTAGTTCTAGTATAAAATTACTTTGTGCCCCAATATGTTCGTTGTGAAAGAACAGAATGCTGTCACTCACAGTGAAGCCAGCCGATACAGAGAGAGAGAGAGAAACAGAGAAACAGAATTTTAATAGACACAAAAGGTCATGGTCAACACCAGACCAAATTACGGGCCCAATAATTAAAGAAGACTCAATAGTGCACCCATGGTATATGTCCTTTCATTAAGTGCAGCTGTACAGCTTTTGTGAATTTCCAAGAATTTACATAAGGAGGACAAGAAATAGTACTCCTAGAAAATATTTTGAACTGCATTTTAGAATAAGCAAATATGCATGTTTAGATTTGATTATGCAAAAAAGATTAGAGAAGTTTTGTTGAAAACCCTTAAAACATGCAAGTTAGTAGGTTTGCACAGACTCAAAATGGCATTCTAGCCCTGGAACTATTGCTTACCACTACCTTCAGCCCTAGTATGTAGATCTGTGGAAAAGTTGTAACATAAGGGAATTTCACACTACAATGGTAAGAGTCCTGGCATAATCAGGGAGGCTATATCAGAGATCTTATATAATGAGATTGCTGCCATAATTTGTCGCTGCACTACATGGCACCAAAAAGACAAGTGGATTTTGTTACAGAACAAGTAGATTTATGAAGCAACGTGCCCCATGGATAAGTAGATATTATATTAAATTCCACACCCCTGCAACATAAAATCCATAATCTGCACCCTTACCTTTGTAGAATCATCATCCACCTCAACTTGGTTACACAACGAAGCACAATGGAAGCTTCAAACCTTATCATCCTCGGCTTCCATGACCCTGTTAGCAGTGATTCTGTACATTAGTAGCATAACTTAGAAGCACTTTTCTCCATTCCAATTCTCTGTTTACAGAAAGTTAAACAGACTCTCTAATGGCTCTGTTAAACCTTTCTACTTGCCCATTTTACTCAGGCTGACTCAGCTCTGCTCTATCATGCTTACTTCCACATTTGTTAAAAAATTCCCGAAATACTTTCCCCATAAATTGTGTAACATTGTTATACACTATCACATCTGGTAATATTGTCTACAGAATGCATCTTGAAATGAAATAATCTCCTCAGAATTGACTTTCTCCAGACGGCTTTTTTGTAAAGTAACTTATTTCTAAAATACAATAACCAAAACTACTAGGCAACACAGAATGGCAAGATAGTATCAGTAAGCATTTTCCTCCAAGGACCACCTGGCTGTTGGGTAGGCACTGGTTCTGGAATGCATGTCTTAGTTGTTTTTGTCACTAGTCTGCCAAAACTCACTTTGTTTCACCCAAGAGTCTTTTACCGTATTTATTTAAACCACCTGTAGTAGGGCTAACATTTAGTCATAAACATGCCTGAATGCCTATTATGAGCTGACATGAACATTTTCATACTGTGCAAATTTGTCCCCTTGCCTAAGAATTCTTCATATGCAAGTTCCACCTGAATGTTTTTTAATGTTTTCCAGAGATGCTCCCCTCTTCAGGCCAACCCTCACTTAAACACTATTCTATTGTAAAACACGGTTATCTGAAGTCACCAACATGTCAGCTCTCCTCTAGATAAGTACAAAAAAACAACAGTTGATGGACAGAATGCAGAAAAATGTCATTCATTCACCAGAGTACAGAGATCTGGGCCTAAATCCATCGTTTTTTTGCTCACGCTACCGTTCCAGTTTGAACCCAGCCATATGCAAATCAGTCTTGACCCTGTGACCCACGTCTGGGCATACCCTTCCCACTTGGGGTGATGCTTTTTTCCAGTGCAGGGAGGACCTGGTTTGGCAGTTCGGGCTTGACTGTTCCCATGAGGCACAGGGTCAAGACTGATTTGCATATGGCTGGGTTCAAACTGGAATGGTATGGTGAGCAAAAAAACGATGGATTTAGGCCCAGATCTCTGTACTGGGGTGAGTGTATGACATTGTTCTGCATTCTGTCCATCAACTGTTGTTTTTGCATTTGTCACCCCGAGTGGGACGGGTATGACCAGACGTGGTTCCCGTGCTCTCCATGCCACTGGAATAAAGCTATCCTGGCTGAAGAGGGGTGAAATCCCGAAACTGGTCCTAGGATGCTTTTTTCCAGTCCACGGAGGACCTGGCTTGGCAGTTCAGCCTGGACTGTTCCCATGAGGCACAGGGTCAAGACTGATTTGCATATGGCTGGGTTCAAACTGGAATGGCATGGTGAGCAAAAATACGATGGATTAAGGTAGGCCCAGATCTCTGTACTGGGGTGAATGTATGACATTGTTCTGCATTATGTCCATCAACTGCTGTTTTTGTATTTGTCACCCCGAGTGGGACGGGTATGACCAGACGTGGTTCCCGTGCTCTCCATGCCACTGGAATCAAGCTATCCTGGCTGAAGAGGGGTGAAACCCCGAAACCGATCCTAGGATGCTTTTTTCCAGTCCAGGGAGGACCTGGCTTGGCAGTTCGGGCTGGACTGTTCCCATGAGGCACAGGGTCATGACTGATTTGCATATGGCTGGGTTCAAACTGGAATGGCAGGGTGAGCAAAAAAATGATCGATTTAGGCCCAGTTCTCTGTACTGGGGTAAATGTATGACATTGTTCTGCAATCGGTCCATCAACTGTTGTTTTTGCACTCCTCTAGATAAGGCCACCCCTCCCCTGCCCTGTCCAGCCCCTCTGTTCAACTCCTCTGTGGTCCATGCCACCAGTCGAACACTCAGAGAATACCCCATCATACACTACATTTCAAATTCCACACAAAAATATTATACACAGACAACACATACAGATACACCATCTCACCAACTCACCAGCTCACCATCTCAAGCTGGGCTGAAAGTTTATTTCAAGCATGGAAAGTGTGAGGATGTTCACAACCTGGCAATAGGTTTTATGCTTGTAGAGATTACAAAATGTGACACCACCCACGGTAGCGTAACGAAAGTTGAAGGAGCCCCCCTGCAAGGTACACAGAGGAGCCCCCACTCCGGATTTAATCCGGAACTCTCCCATGTGAGTTCAGTGCTGAGGGGGCCCCCTACAGCTCGGGGGGCCACCCGCACTGTGGGGTTTGCGTGGGCCTATGTTACACCCCTGGCCAACTAACAACAAATCTACCATTCCCAAGAATCCTTGGACACTCACAGGGCCATATTCTCAAGGAAGTAGCAGAGAGAGGCGTTAGCCTTCTTGGCTTAACGCCTCTCTCTGCCACTTCGGAAACACAAGGCTGCACCCTAATCTCAAGGATATGGTTTAGCCTTGCATTTCCCCTTGCGATAGCGATAAGTTTGACAACTTTGCAACAACACAGGCATGATTGATGCAGAGTGCAAGGATGTCTGCAAGCAGGGAGGTTTGTTTATGTACAGGAAGGTGTCCCTTCCTGCACATAAACAAACCTTAAATACCAGTTTGTAACTTACATGTGTGCTGCTTCATGCAGCACACATGTAAGTTACAAAACGGCATTTAAAAAAAAGGTTTGTTTATGTACAGGAAGGGACATCTTCCTGTATATAAACAAACCATGGCATTCAGCTTTTTCCATGTGTGCTGCACAAGGGAGCACACATGGAAAAAGCAAAAACGAGGAGAAAGAAAGCATTTCTCCTCGTTTTGCCACCTTAAGACCAGATTTTTCATGGTCTTAAATTTGGTGCTACCTCCTGTTTACGCTGCCCTTGTGAATAGGAGGTAGCGTCAAACTCAATGGGTGTTGTGGTGAAATGTCCATTGCAATACCCACTGCATGCCCCTTTCACACGTAAAACAGCGTGAAGGTGACCCTATTCACAAGGCAGCGTTAAGCCATTTATCGTGGCTTAACGCTGCCTTGTGAATAGGTCTAAGCCCCTATCTCCACACCAACGTCACTGAAAGTGACGTTGTGGTGGCAATAGGGGCTTGCGAATATGTCCCACAATTTTTGGTGACGCTACCGCCCATCTTTGAATATCGGGTGTAACTTGCCTCATATTTCATGGCTTTCTTACTAGCCAATCAGGCCACAATGTTATCGAAGCCAGGACCTTGCTATTTAGATACATGATTTACTTTGACAGAAAAATTATTTTCTTGACAGCATGTTAACAGGCAGTACATAGATGTATTCTAGAGATCATATAAATTTGGCATTAGTAGTTTAAGGCTTTAGGACTGCTTTTCATTACGGACTTTCGCATTTTCTGTGAGGGGACGATATGTAATATGGATGTGTGTATAACATGATACTTGTGATGTTAAGAATAAGTATCTCTGAATATTAATGAATGTTAATTACTTTTCAGTGACATAAGAGATGCTAGATTCTAAGCCAATAGGTATCAGAAGACGTGTATCAATGAAGTCTGTAGTGGTTATCTTGCCAATAAATAACCTACTCCACTCCACTTCAATCTACCCCAGTCCAATATACCCCACTGCATTCTAATTTACCCCACTCCACTGCAATCTATCTAACTACTCTCCACTATAATCTACACCCCCCACTCCAATCTGCTCCACTCCACCATCTCATCCTACACATATGTGCACATATATACACTATATGTATTTGTAAAGCACATATTCTTCCCAAGTGGGTGGTGTAGGAGCTGCTTCTTGCTACTCAAGTGAACAGGTACTCATTCTTTTATGGACCTCAGGAGCATGAAATGTTGAGTGAACCTACCAGGCTTTGAAGCTGTCACCATTGGGTCAAACATCAAGCCACGTAGCACGGCTACCATGGATTCCGGTGCTGTAAACGAACAACTTGCCATCTTGTTTTATAATGTGTGTGAACGTCAGAGAATGATGACGGCATCTGCTTCCAAATAAATACTTTGATTTAGTGTAGTGAGTCTCTATATAAAAAACTTGTATTTCCTTCTGCAAAAATATGGATTTCGAAACCCAAAATAATTGCTTTGGACGTCACAAATGACTAGGCAAGCGCGATGGAAATACTAAAACATTATATAATGTCACTGGCTGTTCTTTAGTTGTGAAAATGTTATCTGTGGGCCCGATTCACAGAACTAACTTAAGACAAAATCTTAAATTTACTTCCATTTTTGCATTCACAGAAGACACTTACTCATTTTGATATTCACAGAAGACACTTACTCACTTCGGTATTCACAGAAGTTAGGAGTCCTAACTTTAGGACTCCTAAATGCGGGCGGGGCCATGACGGAACGGTTCCATCATGCGCACAGCGCAACCGACGTGCAAGACGGAACCGTTCCGTCATGCGCGTCGAAGAGGTTAAGACTTTCGGTATTCACAGAAGGCATTTAGGAGTCCTAAAGTTAGGAGTCCTAACTATACTACTACTAAACTGAGAAAAATCCTAATTTTAAGACTTTCGGTATTCACAGAAGGCATTTAGGAGTCCTAAAGTTAGGACTCCTAACTTCTGTGAATACCGAAATAAGTAAGTGGCTTCTGTAAATACCAAAATGAGTAAGTGCCTTTTGTGAATACCAAAATGGTAGTAAGTTTAGGATTTTGTCTTAAGTTAGTTCTGTGAATCGGGCCCTGTGTTAGGAGTTCTCTCTAGTGGCCAAAACAGAACTGTAGCCTTCGTGGGTTATAACACTTCCGCTGTTCATTTTTATTTTTTAATTCTATACTTGACTTTCGTGTTTTCTCTATTGTGTTTCTTTTATTTATATCAAATTTGATATCTTTTTTATTTATCATGTTTCTTTATATTGTACACTTTGATGTGATGTTTACTGAATATACTTGAAAGAAAATATATGAATTGTGCACTACTTCATATGATCTCTCAATGTAAATAGAAGGCAGGAAATATATGGAGCACATTTATTCCTGTACCTCATATATCTTTGTACAGAAGATGTATGGTACTTTATGCATTCTCATGCAATATATGGTACTTCCGATCTTGGACAGGAAATTTATGTTAAATCATGTACTCTCTGCTCTGAGAGAAATATTATGGTTCTATGCACAACCACACACCCATATACATTTCACGTGCTTTCAAACAGAAAATGTATTGTGCTTTATGTATTCTGGAGATGAAATGTGTGGTACTTTGTGTGTTCTTAAAACAACTTCATTGGTACTTAGGGCCAGATCTTATTCACAGCGTGCGCCCGCCATTCAACCATGGAGATGGAGTGAATTACTCCATCCCCTTAGTGGAGAGGAAGCCCACCTAACTTATAAATGACCCCCAAGCAGGCAGTCATTTGTAAAAGCATTGCCAGGAACCGCTGTGATGCACATTATTGGCAATGCATGTTACTCTTTGCTATGGGTCTGTGGCGGCACGACACAACCCTACACCACAGGACAATCCTTTTTTCATTTAAAAAAGAAAATCACTAAACGGATTCTGCTCTAAGAACTTTAGGCTGAACCTTTTACTTCAATGTTCTCAAAAATCTTTAGACTGAACCTTGTACTTCAATTTTGTAGGAAGCTAGGATCCTTCTGCATGGTTACAGCCACTTTTAGCCTGGTGCTAAGCTGTTATTGACTAGTCTGACTGGGAACCTGCTAATCAGGACTAGGGGTGGGCGGAATTTGTGAAACTCACTTTCGCAAATTATCGCGAAAATGTTAAAAATCTCCGCAAACACGCGGAAATATCGCGAAGATGCAGAAGTTTTTTTCCCGCCCGTTCGCGGTATGTTCTGCGTGGTTACGGTGAGCCAACTTACCCATGCGGTTGCTCGCGGGCGCGGCCATCTTGTTTTCACTTGTCTCGCGGTGCATGATCGCGAGAAGAAAGACGTGATCGCGCGACGAATGATGTTACTGCGGGCGCGAACTGTCGCGAGGCAGTGCAAATGGCTACCAACAATCCAACATTTCGTGGAGAACGTGACCGGATCGGGAAAACTTGTCGGCGAACGCGGGGATTCAGGTAAGGCGATCGCGCGCACATAAGAATGTATTATTTTACAGCGCGAGCAAGCAAAAAATTTCCGGTAAAATGCTCTCCGCAGAACGCGAAAATGTCAAATTACCGCAATTTCCGCGAGCGGAACGGATTTTTAGCCCAGGTCTAATCAGGACCCCAGTCTATCTGCTTTCTCCCTTAAATTGCGATGTACAGGCCTTTGGAATCCTGAAGGCAGGGTGCTTGATTCTGTGCATGATGGTGCCCCTGCATGAGCTGGACGTTCCTACAGAGTCCATTCTCCCGGCTTGTAAGTGTGGCAGCCTTATACTATATAGAGGGGCACCACATAATTATGCGATGACCAACTCGAAACTGGCTGCAACAAATCCTATCATGTTTGGTATCAAACATGTTGGAATCATAACCCCACAGTATGATTCGAAGCACTGGAAGAGACCTCTGTTAGGCTCTCAGTATTACTGGTGCCAGCCTTCTAGACCTGGACAGCACAAAATGGTTGCTGTCGACCTGAGACACCATTCTGCCCTCCTGCTGCTGCGCCAAGCTTGAGCAGGGGAAGGCAGAACAATAGGCATCTTGTCACAGGGAGGTGTGACCACCTCCGAGAGAGGATTTAGTGCATTGGGGTCAGGTGGGTGTGCTTGACAGCACAACTCAGCCTGCATGAGGGGCACATTTGGTGTCCCCATGCATAGGACAGTTCAAACCAGCTCTTGGAGGTGTTGGCTCCCGCTCTAGCACGAAACTGGACAGACACTCCCCCTGAAGGATCCCCTAACTAGTCCCAACCCTTTCCTAAGGGTACTTAAGGGCTTACCTGTGGGTGAATCCCTAGATCCGTCGTGGGGCAAGATTCAGATCAGACACCACTTCTTCTTCTTTCATCTGGGCACTTTGGACTTCACTGAACTTCATTTGGGATCGACTTCATCTCCCTTACAGTCTGCTGTATCGTCTGTGCCTGTGCACCATACAGGAACCTTCCAAGGCTGGTGGGCATCAAAGACACCTGAAGGAATCTCCCTTGAAGTGAAGGAGTCACTTCCCTGCATTTCTGCACACATAGCAGATATATCAAAATTTATTTTTATGAAGGAACAACAATGGGTATTCAAAGTGCAATGTGACAAAACAGGTCTCAATGATAAGGTTCCTTGTGCCTCTCTTTGAATTATTTTCTGAAGACTCGGGTTACTCGTTTGCACAGTAATCCTTCTCTCTTCACATATTCATTGAGGTATACATGAAGGGCCCAGTAAATTCTTGTCCAACTTTTGATACATAACTAGTATTAGATATGTGGCGTTGACCTGAACTAAGAAGTAGAAGTGTGCTGTTTTCAGTACACACTTGTATTCATACTGTTTTGGTTATTTCGCCTCCACTGGCCTCAGTAGCATGTATGTGGCCACTATAGAATCACACCAGTTGTAGAATGCTCACGTGATCTAATTGATCTTTTATAGTTTTTCTACAGTCGACACGCCATTGTGTCCTTTACATTACTTGAATTTGGGATGCTGATTAGCTAATTTTTCACACCGTGCATATTGCACAGCTGTCTTACTGGGCTTAGTTCTTCCATGATCGTCCTACAGCCAGGCACACCTATGAAACCGCCACCAGCCATTATTCTAGACCCGGGTGCCCTTATAAACAATATTCACATGCTCCATCACCCATCTAGTAGTCTCACATGTTGAGCGCGTTTTGAACTTCATCTCCATGATCCTTAGTCACTCCAGTAGTTCTACTTAACGGACACGTTTTTATCTATACTTTCAAGTTTTTGAAGAGAAACCTCAACCGGCACAGAGGAGCTACAGTGTTGAGCAGAACTACAAGAAACATACTACTACTTGTATAAAGCCGATACCAGCCGCAAACCACTGTGTCTTCTTTAGAACTAAATTTGCCATTGTTTTTGGTGAGATTGAATTGGCTCCTGCTATGCTCTAAATATCGTTATTTTGCTAACCAATCTATTTTACTAATATTGCCTCTATGAACTGCATATGATCATGTTGGTTTTTTATTTCATTGTGCACCGGTTCTATGTGGCCAGATGATAATTTGAACTACAATTCCCAGCAACAAGTAGATTCGCGATCGCGTCATTGTCACGCGCCGATCACTCACTGCTATTTTCCATTAACTAATTAACAGGCATATAATTATGACACTCTTACGAGTCGGTGTTACCTCCGTCCATGGCCCAGTGAAGCCCAGGGTCCCGAATGATAGGTAAGTCACCTGCTATGCGTATTTTTCCTGTTATGTCTGGGTTCTTTTATTGGCTTTGGCTTTGGCACCGTGGACTCTGAGTCCCCATTTATTTTCCCAGACCAATATATGAATATCATCTTCTAACAACATCACTGGATTTGGCTTTGTGTACTCTGAGTTTATTCATCAATACTCTTTCAATACACAAGTCTCCCTTGATCGGATGTATTCCTATGAATGTCTATTTAATTTTTAAGACCTTTGCATCAAGCACTTCAGTATTACAATTATTTGTGGAATGTTGCTAGAGCTCAAGTGCTCTGTCCTTTGGGTTTATCCATGTCATGTCAATATAACTGGATCTGCCATCGCGTTTTTAGATATAGATAGTTTTGTCTTACATCTTTGGAAGTCATAATCATAACCAGATTTCTATATTTTCTAAATCTAGTGTTTATGTCATTTTCTCTAGAGCGGTGCCTCACGTCCTTAGCAGTGGCCAGGTGAGGTGAGGTTATTTATCCGCTCATTTTGGGTAAGTCATAATATGTTCACAAGTTGTTACACATTAAGCGTGAAAAGGTGATTGGGTTTTTATTACCAGCCTCTTGTTGTTTGAATACTGCTTACCACTATCATATCCTGTTCGTGTTGTTTGTTTTTTCACACAGGTTGAATCACGAATCTTGAAATGAAATAAGTGGTGTAATAAGTTGCATTGTCCCCATTTTTTCATTAACTTTTCACGATTGCCTTTTTTTCATTGCACATATAACGCAGTAGCTTTTACTTTTTAGGTAATGAGGAAGGCTAGATGCACTTTAGGTCACAAATAGCTGAAACATGTAGACCGACCCTCAAAACTTGACATTAGCAGTTTATTTTTTCCAGACTGCCTTGGCACTGTTTTTAACCCTGACACTCAGAGATATATAATGAAAAGGTTTTTTCTCCCAGTAGCCAGTTTTAAATTCACTTCTTTCACTTTTTGCACTGCACCTATCACCGAATAATACATCATAGCTCATCATATTCTGGATTTTAGTATATCCTAGGAGATCCTGTAGAACATCCCTGTGCTCCTTCGTCACAGTGTGGGGGTTGTATCCCTCGGCTGTACTAGGGGTTACAGCCGGGAGGAGAACACAGATGATGAAGTATGTCGCCTCTGGTGAGTGATGGGATTCCATTTCCCTTAATGGGTTGCCCACGTGAGGGCTCTAGTTAGGCGTGTATAGATACTGGTGTGCAGTAGGGGATGCCACTGGGCGCCAAGCAATATTGCAGACCTCTAGACAAGTTGGTGTTTCTTTACAATTTTTTAATTGTATCCAATGACTTGGCCTGCAGTGACGTGCATGCCTGCAGTGACGTGCATGCCTACCGTGATTTTCAAATGTGTGTTTCACTTCCGCAATCGCAGTTCCTAATGGCTGCAATGGCATGGGCATTGGCGGTGTCACACAGCGGAGCACAGGTGGTCGCTACCGCGAATTGGCATTTTTCAATTGGTGCCAAAGACCGTGATTGCGGTGGCGGTGCACGCTTACCACCTATGGACACATCATGATATTTGTGTGCATTTACACAGATCTGTTGTGTAATGGACTCTCAAATTTGTAAACATGTCAATGTGTGAGATAACTAATCAACACACAGTAATGATGGACTGACTACATAATGTGTCTATATCACTGTGTAGATTGCTGAACTCATGTTGATACTTGATCTTTACACACACACACACTGTGCTCATTGTGTTGTTAATGTGTGTTCTGTCCGACTCACGGAAGTAGGAGTGGCAGGTACAGCAGCTACGTAGAAGCGAGCAGTGTTGCTGTTTCAAACATGTGCTTTGTCAACTACTCTCAGGGCTGGTGACACAAGATGTCGGAATGTACCATTTTACATTCACATAGTCTGAATCAGTTTTTGGGGTACTTAGTATGTACTTACTGAACACATGTACAACTACTTGAGATCAAGGTGTCTCTGCATGTGACTTGTGCTGTAAGCTGTTGTTTCTGTCCAGTCATTCTTGGCGCTGTGTCAGTCAAGACGTAAGATATTGGACACATCTCATAGGTTAATTTAATTGACATGAGTCCCCTTTTATTTTATGTAGGAGACAACCAAATGTGCATTGTCCATTCACATTTCTGGCGGACATGGAGGATAAGGACATCATGCCTAAATTCTGTTTGGTTCAACCTACCCTTCAAGACCTATGTGGTCAACTAGAGCAACATCTGAGGCCTCGCAGAACTTATCGGACTGCTTTGATACCAACATGTAAGGTGATGGTGGCCCTGCATTTCTTTGGAACTGGTTAATTCCAGTACACCGTGTCCAGCGCAGGTGGGATGTCTCAACCGATGTTCAGCATGATGCTTCGTGATGTCCTGTCCACAATGATGACATACAAGTACCGCTACATCCATTTTCGCCGGAGCAATAAATTGGCAGCTGTGAAGGGTGATTTTTATGACCTTGCCACATCCCTAATGTTGTTGGCGCCATTGACTGCACACATGTTGATCTGGTTCCACCACAGGCATGTGAGCACATATACAGGAACAGGAAGATTTTCCATTCCATTAATGTGCAAGTGGTATGCCTAGCAGATATGATTATCTCCCATGTCTGTGCCAGATTTCCATGATCTTAAGACAAACAAGAAACAGGAGTAAACCCGTTTACCCAATTGAGACTGGGTACAATAAAACAACGTCTCAACAGGTATATCATGTGGGGGGACTGTTTAAAGGAGATTCAATCACATAGCACAGGAAGGAACAAGGGAGACCAGTGGAGAGTGGAAATGTTGTTATTTTTGCATCTAGAAGCACAGAAATACAACTAAATTGCAGTAACCATAACAACCAAATGTGCACTGGAAGTGTTATAGTGAATGAACAGTGCAGTGACACATGTTGTAAGAGGACAACGTGAGGCGGCGCAAACAGTAAGGTGATCGGTGGAGGTCAAACAAAAGTATTTACATTCACAAACATAATTTCATCATTTGTGAGTGACCATTTAACAAGCCGCAATTGGCGTTGTGGGGTTGACGGCGTTTTGACCTCTCTAACTTGAGGTCATCATCAGGATGATGGTTACACGATTCAATTAGAATGCTCTGGCGGCAATCAATGCAGAGGGGGGAAGGGGAATGCCAGAAGGGGAATCCTACATGTTTGGAAACCGTAAGGCGGTATGGCTTGAAGAGGCGATCAATATCCGAGATGTAGTCGATAATGGAATGTCCAACTTCTAAGGGAACGAGCCTAAAGGAGGAGGGCAGCACTCGGAGGATGAATTTCACGGGGCAGGGATGAGTCAAAAATTTCTATCCGCTCCGTAAGGATTACGGGTGTCGGCATCAGTCCGGACAGCGTCAGATTTCCATGATCAGCACATGACTCCTACATACTGCGTAACAGCATCGTACCACAGCTGATTGCAAATCTGCATCCGGTGCATGCATGGTTTGTTGGTGAGTACACGGAGTCAAGTAGTGTGCTTTATGTGTGACATGCTCTCCTCAGCTACTGTTATATTACAAAATTGGCCTGTGTATCTCACACCTAGGTGACTCTGCATATCCCAACCGTCCTTGGTTGCTGAGCCCACTAAGGAATCCCAGGACCCCGGGTGAAGTCCGCTATAATGATGCACATGGGAGGACACCTTGTGTGGTGGAGCGTACATTTGGTCTCCTGAAGTCTAGATTCCAGTGTCTGGACAAGAGCGGAGGTGCACTGCTCTACTCTCTCCAAAAGGTGTATCAGATCGTAGTTGCATCCTGCATGCTCCACAACTTGGCCTTGTGCAACAAGATCCCCCTGCTCCTGGATGATGATGAGCAGCAGATGCCCTCCCTGCAAACCCAGACATGTCCAGTGACGACGATAGGGGAGAGGAGGAAGGTGCTCAGTGACAAGTGCCACTCGCCAGCTCCACTAGTTGCCTGTGGCTAGGCGCATCGAGTTCAAGGCACTTTGTATAGCCTTTAAAATCCTGAAATTGGCATCTCCGGAAATCCTGATCGACCTACTTCTACCCTACACCCCCATGCGTCTGCTCCGTTCTATGGGACAATGCCTGGTAGCGGTCCCCCGTGTGAGAAGAGTTCACGCGGAGGCCGTTCCTTTCGTAATAGAGCTGTCATCCTTTGGAATTCTTTGGCGGCCCACATCCGGGGACATCCTAATTACCTCCAATTCAGGAAATCCATTTAAACTTTTCTCTTCTCCTTTCCGTAGGCCTTCCTGTGCCCTTCTGTGCGTGGCCATTTCTATGCTATTCAGCGCCTGGACGCCTCTTTGGTGGGGCAGCTGTCGCGCTATAAAAAAACTCATAGCATAACATAACATAGTGCCCTAATTTGTTGGTAAATGAGTACATTGAAATCAAAGAAATTGTTCATTAGAACTATCTCCAGAAATTCAAGGATAAAGCCATCAGGTATTTCTCCTGGGGACTGTTGAAGGAGAGATGCCACTGCCTGCAATGTTTGACATTGAGGGATATTGGTGTACAACGCCTCAATGTCAAGCGTTACCAGTTTGTCGGTATTGGGATTGTATGGCATGCCCTCAATTTTATTTATAATATCTTCTGTGTCACAGATCTAGGAGGCATAGTTTTGAGTTAGGGGACATAGATAGGAATCAACATACTTAGATAGGGACTCTGTGCTAGAGCAAATGGTGGAGATGATAGGGCATAACGGCGGATCAAGCATGTTTTTGTGAGTCTTGGGAACCCCCGTATGGAGCTGGAATCATAGGGCAAGATTTGTTCAAGAGAGTGTACCCTTCTTGAAAAAAGAGTCCATGATCTAAAGCTCTATGTGTCACTTCTTGGATGTGGGTGTTCAACTTTGCTAGTTCTCTAAGGGTGTTCAGGAACTGCCAACATGTCCAAGATCTTGTTGTCATGGGAGATTTTATTCATAACTGTTATCACCCCACCTTTGTCACAAGGTTTGACAATAAGATCATAATAGGGCAGTACACATAACCCCAGACCCTATGTGTTCCGCCCCATTATGATGCGGCGGGGTCGCCTTCAAACCCAGGGTCTGGGGTTATGTGTTCCGCCCTATTATGATACGGCGGTGATCACCTTCAAACCCAGGGTCTAGGGTAAAGTGTTCCACCCTATTATGATACGGTGGCGATCGACTTTAAAACCAGGGTCTGGTGTTATGTGTTCTGCCCTATTATGATGCGGTGGCGTTCGCCTCGAAACCCAGGGTCTGGGGTTATGTGTTCCGCCCTATTATGATGTGGTGACGTTCACCTCAAAACCCAGGGTGTAGGGTCAAGTGTTCCGCCCTATTATGTTGCGTTGGCGATCGCCTTTAAACCCAGGCTCTAGGGTTATGTGTTCTGCCCTATTATGATGCAGTGGTGATTGCCTCTAAACCCAGGCTCTGTGGTTAAGTGTTCCACCCTATTTTGATGCAGTGGCGATCGCCTCTAAACCCAGGGTCTGGGGTGATGTGTTCCACCCTATTATGATGCGGTGGCATTCGCCTCTAAACCCAGGGTCTGGGGTTATGTGTTCCGCCCTATTATGATGCGGTGGCATTCACCTCCAAATTCAGCATCTGGGAAAATGTTTTCTGCCCTATTATAATGCGGTGGCATTTGCCTCCAAACCCTGGGTCTGGGGTTATGTGTTCCACCCTACTATGATGTGGTGGCGTTCGCCTGCAAACCCAGTTTCTGGGGTTATGTTTTCTGCCCTATTATGATGCATTGGCGTTTGCCTCCAAACCTAGAGGTCCATTAGGATGTAGGGCGGTGGGACCACTGCCGCACTGGCGGTGCGGAAAAATGCCATTTTTTCCACCCGCTAGCAGCAGACCTCACGTCCGCCTTATTAGTATGGTCAAACATAGGCCAATTCCCGACCGCCACGGTGCGACGCGCACCGCCATCAAAGTGCACCCGCCGCCACGGCAGTGTGAGCCAATGGAGACCCTCCGCTGTGCGGAATGACGTCCGCCCTGGTCCACTAATTAGGATGGCTCAAGCAAGCAGACGCACAGCAACAGAGACACCGCCCAACCAGAGATGGCGGAAACTCGACAGCGGTGCACGAAACCAGAGTCTCGGTCCACACCACCCGAACACGACCGCAATGGACCCAGCTCTACACGTCTTTCCGGTGCTGTACCTGCTACATCGCAAGGAACTCATGGACCGCCGCAGACGCCGTCGCAGGTATGCGATAACACAACACACAACCCACGGCCTGGCACAGGGTCCAAATCTACATCAGACACCCTAAGGGGGATAGGAACACATCCCCAAGGGCACGCACACATCACCCACCTGCCACAAGTTCACCCCACAGCATCCTGGACACACAGCTACCGCCACCATGCAGCAATGTCCCGGTCATGTCACCGCAGCGGTGAACACAAGCAAATACATGCACAATGCAGAAGGCAAGGCCAGTGCCAGGCAGGGGCAGGGCACAAAGACCACAGGTCCACACCCACACAATAGCACACCCCATGAGGGCACATGCCATGAGACCCCCTGTGCACCTCATGCCCAACAACATGCCAGGGCAATCCATACCCTGCACCACACAACCAACAATCATGGAGACACACAATGCAGGAGTGGCTACACAGGAACACACAACACACAGCACAGTAGCACAGGGCCAGGGAAACACACACTACACCACACTCAGGGAAAAATCAATGAGGACAAGCAACAAATGAACACACACAAGGAATCAACATCCAAATGGACACACAGCCTGCACAGACACACATACATATCACAGACTGACACACACACACACATACACACCCCACATGCCAACAGCAATGGAGCACAACAAATCGGGAAACAAAAGTGGGCTGCATGCAAATGGAAGGCCATGAAGACACACAACAAGCATGTGTACATCACATCAATACAAGGTACAGAGCACATCACCCACACACCATCAAAGCACACATGGCTGTCACAGGCAGTGAAATCAAACCACAGACAGCTCAGTGCAACCACACAGGGAGACAGGAGGGCAAACCATGTATAGGCACAAGGATGAAAGGATGAAAGGAAGGCCCTGAACTTAAACTGGTAACAGCCACACATACAAACAAATACTTCACAAGAGTACACAAGCAGCACTACACACAGGGACCATATACTCACCTCAGGACTGACAAACACCAGTAAGAATCTACACACATACCCCCCTCACACCAGCAGCACACAACACCAGTGCCAAACACGCTGAAGGCTGCCAATACTTGACAGGCAATACACACACAAACAACCACACACTCTGGGCTCAGCCACAAACATGACACACACACACACAGGGATGCCACCACAAATGTGGAAACAAATACAACAGACACACACATCACCCAACTGAAACACACACAGAGCCACAACAACAACAACAACAGACATGCCCTGCGCAGTTAAACTGGGGAAAGGCAATGGGAGCACAGACACAACAGGAGTGCACAACCTCATCACCCAGGAATAATGCACAGAGAACATTCCACAACACACACAAGAAGTGCACCATCACAGAACAACACAGCCACAGCAAACAAACAACAGATGCACAGGCAGAACAATCACATAGCAAACATAGCATGACATCAGGGGATGCAGAACAGGCAATCACAAGGCAACATACCCACAGCAGAGCAAGCACAACAAGCTGTGTGTGCACACCAAGCATACCAGGCACATACAGACATCAGTGACAGAACAGCAACCCACATAACACCATACAGCACAGCACAAAGACAACAGCACACCCAGGAAGTGAAGCAATAACACAAACAACACACATACATCCAACACAAAACCCAATAGATGAACAAGTCTAGGACAGAAAAGTGGAAACAACTTGACCACAGGACTGGGCAGCACACACAGTTGAAATGCATAGCAGCAACCACGACTGACAAACAACACCAGTAAATCACACATGACCCATTGGGGAAATGCACTGAGTGACACATTGACCCTGGACAAAGAACTGCACCACAAAGCAGAGTGGCACAAATGGAAGCATGGGGAGGCACACACACATACAAACCAAGGGGACAGCTCACACCAAAGTGAAGTGAACTGCATGTCAGTAGGGGACATGGCAGGCGTGTACCACGCACAAAGAGAGGGAGTGCAGACCCACAATGGGTAGGCAGCTGAAGCACAGATGGGGGATGACATGACAACACACACAACGTGCCACACTGGAGGTAAGAAGGCACCATGGGACAGCAAGGCATGAGAAAACACAACTACAATGGCAGTGGGGAGCAGCAGGTCTGCACAGACCCCACAAACAACCACCAGACACAGTGATCTGCAGAAAAACACAACACTGAATTGCCAGTAACACCCTCTGCATACTCACAATTGACAAAAACAACAAGTAGGAGTCAGAAAGAACACTCAAACACACTGCACAGTGCACAACATACAACTCACTCATAGGCATACAACCACATCTACAGGGATGAACAATCAAAACAACAGGCACACATCTCCTGGGTGACTCATGTGTGTAGTTGACATTGCAGAGGCATGCACACATCAACACTCCCCAAAAACTCACCCCCTTCACACTGCACAATACGTGGTCATCCAAGAGCACACATGGAAAGTAAGCCATGGGACTAGGATGACTGGCCATCACAAGATGACCACACACATACACACTGTGCACACATATACGAAGAACACACACATGATGACCCTGGACAGCCTGCCTGAAATACTGTGTGCAGAAACCCACCCTGTGCTGGCAGTGCCCCACACCTGACATGTGTACAATAGAGCCAACGTGAACTAATCAAGTAAATGACTACTGCTAAACATTCAAAATTGACACCATTGCCACCACAAGTATCTGGGCCAAGAAGAACTGAATCCCCTGTCACCCCTGAAACAAAGAGAGCAAGTCAGCCCAAAGATTGACCATGTTGAAGTGCCACACACACCATGTGGCACCATGTGGCACAGTAAACCATTTACACACAGCAAAATAACTTTATTCAGTAAGGACACTGACAAAATAGACAACTGGAGCAACTGTTTTTATTCACAATAAATGATAGGCACCATGAGAAGAAAAGAGTAAGACACAAAATGCAGAGCATGTCCACGAGAAGCTGCACAGGCAAGGGCAAAACAGCAGTGAACAACAAGGTCAGTGGCCAGGGCAGAGTGCAGAGCATGTCCATGAGAAGCTGAACAGGCAAAGGCAAAACAGAAGTAAACAACAAGGCCAGTAGCCAGGGCAGGGTGCGGAGCATATCCATGAGAAGCTACACAGGCAAGGGCAAAACAGCAGTGAACAACAAGGCCAGTGGCCAGGGCAGGGTGCAGAGCATGTCCATGAGAAGCTGCACAGGCAAGGGCACAACAGCAGTGAACAACAAGGCCAGTGGCGAGGGCAGAGTGCAGAGCATTCCCATGAGAAGCTGCACAGGCAAGGGGGCAAAACAGCAGTAATCAACAAGGCCAGTGGCCAGGGCAGGGTACAGAGTATGTCCATGAGAAGCTGCACAGGCAAGGGCAAAACAGCAGTGAACCACAAGGCCAGTGGCCAGGGCAGGGTGCAGAGCATGTCAATGAGAAGCTGCACAGGCAAGGGCAAAACAGCAGTGAACAACAAGGCCAGCGGCCAGGGCAGGGTGCAGACTGTGTCCATGAGAAGCTGCACAGGGAATGTGTGTGACTGTACCTTTCCATGGCCAGCAACACAGTCAGGGTGCAAGAATGTGCAGTACAGGCCCTCCTATGTGATACACTGGTGTGTGAGGATGACTACAACTCAGACTTGGCTGTCAGGCAGACTGAGAGCTGTCTGTGCCTCGGGGACTGTCGGGTACTTAGAGGGGGAGAGAGCAAGACAGCTGAGGTAGAGCAATCAGTGTCTTGGCAGGCTGGAGGGCTGCTTGGACCAGGTGGTGTAGTGGCACGTGGAGGTAGAGTCATGCAGACGGGAGACATGGTGTGGCTGGGAGATTGTGGAGGGGTGCCCTTCCACTTCTTGGGGATCCTAAATGACTTGACTGACTGTGGATCAATGGGAAGTGGTGTGGGCACAACAGGCACACTCACCACCACTGCTGCAGCAGGTGCAGGCACTGGCAGTCCCTCTGGTGAAGTGCTGGACCCAGCGGAACTCTTAGCCTTGCTTCACCTCTGTCCCACTTCCCCTGTTTACTAGGTGTCACCCCTATAGTCCCCTCCAGCCCCTGCTTCACTGGGCTTGAAATGGGAGTCGAGGTGGTTGGTGATACCCATGTGTACCCTTGGCATGCCCCTCCTCCTTGGCGGCACAGACACTGTACGATTATCTTTGCGCGATGCCTTAGGAGCAGGAGAGTCCTTGGATGGGGATGCCACTGAGGCATGTGTGCCTGAGGTCTGCTGCTTTGCTAATTGTCCCCTGGTGTCACCTGACGGGCTTTTCTCCCTGCGCCCTAGGGTGCCTTTGGTCTTCTGTGTGGATGGTGTCTGCAAACGGGACCGCTTGGGTTGTTGCTGCTGTGTGCTCCATGTGCTGTATCGTGACTTTGATGTATGTGGACCATGGTTACTATCGTCAGACGTGGCCACTGCCAGGGGGGTGGACAAAGGGACCGGATCTGGACTGTGAGAATGTGCCTGTTGCAGGGCAGACGTCACTGTTGATGACAAAGCCTGGACTGTCCAGTGCAGCCCACCCACGTCGGAATGTATGCCCTCCATGAAGTCAACCACCTGGGCCAATTTTTTGTCGTGGTCAATGAAGACATTTAGGAGAGCTGTCTGGCCTACACACAGCTGGCGCAAATGGTCCACAGACTTAGCACTGATGGCAGCAAGGGGGACAGGGGCAGGGTCAGCAGTGCCAGGGGTGAAGGATACTCTTCCCCTCTTACTGAGGCGGACATGGGCGGCACCATAGGAAGTGGCTGGGTGGTGGGCAATGGCCGCTGTGTGGTGGAACTCGATGCAGAGTCCCCGTTCCCTGTGCCCTCCAACATGGATGCATCCCCGCTGGCATCGGATGATGTGGTGCTTTGCGTCTCAGGCTGGGACTCCTCCAGCAGACTCCTGTCCCCCTCTGATGTGCTGGTGACATCTGTGTCACTGGGCTCCTGGGCAGCTGTGGTGCTAGTTTCACCCCCACTGGTGTCCGTCTCCTGTCCCTCCGTAACCACAGGTGATGCTGCATGGGAGAGAGAGATGTAGGGTTAGGTCAGTGGCAAAAACTGAACAAACATAAGCAAGCAATGCATGACAATAGTTGAGCAAATCTACATGTTGTACACCACCCTGTGCAATCACATCGTGCCAACTCACTACATAGACTCAAGCAGTGCATGGAAACTGGAAACTCAGGCATGAGTGAGCCATGTGATGACAACACAGTACAACACCCTGCTTGTGGCTCTGTTCAAACAGGCACACAACTAGTTCTGAGCACACCTAGGGACATGATGGGGCACACAACTTGTTGCCAGTGACAGAACTGGATGTAACAGGAGGGGACAACACAGACCCAGACTACAACATGACAGTCCACAATGGACATTAGCCCATGCCACCCACCATGTTGTACCTTGGGGACAATAGAATGCTGCACATTTCTGTAAGATATCTAGCCCTACCCAATATGGGTGGGTGCATGCAATGGACGCATTGATGTACGCACAGTCAGATTGGGCACACTGCCACTCCCTCCCAGGGATTCCCAAGACTACACCAATGCAGAAGAAACCTGAAGAGCACAACTCAGAATGTAATGTGAAGGCACAGCTTCCAAATCAACTTTGTAAGTACAGGTTGGGCAAATGCATGCCGCAGACACCCAGGCCAGCAGCCACTTACATGCCACAGCAACACTCTACCAACATCACAGAGGCCAGCGCTGGCACAGGCTCTGTACACATGCAGCCACTCCCATCTATAGTCAGACTCCCCAAATGCTCACCCCTGGCTTGCTGCTGATGCTCCTTCAAATGTACATCCAGCTCAGACTGTGTCACCGCAAAGATGCGCCCCATTAGTGGTGTCATGCTGCGCCGTGCCAGACGCCCAGTGTGAGGAAGCAGCCCCAGGGTCTTCTCTGCCACATTCTTTGCCAGCCGGCTGATGTCATCCCATCTCTTGTGGCAGTGGGTGCGCCGTCGGTTTGAGACCCCCAGGGCTCGCACCTTTGCTGCAATGGGCCTCCACATGGCCTTACGCTGGTGTACCTTGACCTGCAGGCATGGGAGACAAGAGGGAGAAATGATTAGGTATACACTGCCATGTAACGACATCTATCATTCAGTATAGCAGCAAGATACAACCAAATCACATATCCAACGATAGATCAATCAGAGACTATAGTACAGCCTACATGTGTCCCCTGTATGGGAAAAGCTGATGTTAAAGCAAGCAGGTGTGAGGGGGACCCACAGTCCCTGCACATCTCACACACATGCAGGAGGCCAGCACTGAAACCTGCCTGCCCACATCTCCGGGCAATTGTTGGGTTGAGCAACACATACATCACATATCAACCTGTGTTGTGGGGGTGACCCACTGTGTCCAAGAGTGTGCAGCCCTCAATGTCCCTGCCCTGTGAATAGGTAACTGTGTCATGGATGTCACATTGAGGGACATGATCTCACAAATACAAAATGCCCTTCACAAGGGCGGTTGTGTGCAATCTACAGTGCTGAGATGGGCCACAGATGGAGTGCAATGTGAAAGACTCATGTCATACTCTGTAAGTGAAGTGATGTGATGTGTCCTTGTCTTAGTAGACAGGGACTGTGCAGGCCAGCTGGGCTCACATTGAGATGGACTACAGGGGCACACACAGCCATCCAGCCAAGCAAATACTGTCCTGACATGTGCAGGGAGGGAAAGCTGTGGCATTGGGTACACACACCCTCCCACTAGAGACAGCATGTTAGGCAGTGCATTACACTACTCCACACTCCCAGGCACATACTGCATCAGTCCACTAAATGTGTGGCCCCCCCTGCCCTACCACAAAACTGTTTAAGACTCACCATGACATTTGGAGCACTATATAGCCTTGGGTACTGTGTGAGAACCTCATCCACCAAGACCTCAAGCGCCTCGCTCGTGAAGGGACTGGCACGGATCTTCTCTGTCCTTGCCATCACTGTGGACGTGAGACAACAGCAGGGGATTTTGGTGGCGAGGGTCCCCAGGCAGCAGTCCCTGGAGGCAGCAGCAGGTGAGGGGTCTCAGGCAGCAGTCCCTGGAGGCAGTAGCAGGTGAGGGGTGTCAGGCAATTGTTAAAAAACGAGCAATGCAGCTGACCAATGCTCAGCACCTCACCTTCAAAGTAAATACAACAGTTCCTAGTCTGTGCAAATAGCGTCCAGAGCTAGCCGCACTTTTGCTCCACTTTTATATACATGTAGTGTGTTTTATTTTTGTAAAGATTTCTGTGTTGTGTTTTGTATATTCAATTTTTTATATATATGTTTATATCTATGTTCTTTTAGCCCTGACGAAGTTCCAATGGAACGAAGCGCGTTGGCTGTGGTTGAATTTTAAAGATTCAAAAAAAAGAATAAAGGACAAACTTGGACAAATTGGAAGCGGTTTTTGACTTTACTCTCTGGTGCACCGTCCCTTTCCTTAAAGAGGGGTGTCAGGCAGCAGTCCCTGGAGGCAGCAGGTGAGGGGTCTCAGGCAGCAGTCCCTGGAGGCAGCAGCAGGTGAGGGATCTCAGGCAGCAGTCCCTGGAAGCAGCAGCAGGTGAGGGGTCTCAGGCAGCAGTGCCTGGAGGCAGCAGCAGGTGAGGGGTATCAGGCAGCAGTCCCTGGAAGCAGCAGCAGGTGAGGGGTCTCAGGCAACATGCTCTGTGAGCAGTGGCAATGTGAGGCCCACTCCCACATATATAGCCCCCTGTGGTCGTTTCAAAGATGCCAAGCTGCAGCAATTGGTGGTCCATGTCTGCCTCTTTCAAATGCAGCCAATGACCGCCTCCGTGGCGGAGGAGCACGCCTACCGCGATCTACAAAATTGCATCATGCCACCACTATCGAGCATCCCATTGGCTCCATGGAGAAATTTATGGCAATGTAACACCGCTGGGGCCCAGGGTGCGCTACCGCGATGGTGCATCTTCAAAATTGCATCATGCCACCGCTATCGAGCTCCATGGCGGTGTAACACCGCTTGGACCCGGGGTGCGCTACCTCGATTTTAGTGGCGGAGCATGCCAACCACCATATGGGCATGTCTCCATGCCTATGAGTACCGCACTTGTGTGAATGGGGGTGCTGGTGACACACCACCGGTGCCAGTTGGTAGCTACCACGAAATGGGTGCCATGCATTGACACAAGGCACCGCCATTCAGGCAGCGGAGCATGCCAACCGCCATATGGGCATGTCTCCATGCCTATGAGTACTGCACTTGTGTGAATGGGGGTGCTGGCGACACACCGCTGGTGCCAGGCGGTAGCTACCGCGATATGGGTGCCATGCATTGCCTCGAGGTACTGCCATTCAGGCGGCAGAGCATGCCAACCACCATATGGTAATGACTCCATGCCTATGAGTACCGCACTTGTGTGAATGGGGGTAATGGTGATACACCGTTGGTGCCAGGCAGTAGCTACCGCGATATGGGTGCCATGCATTGACACGAGGCACCGCCATTCAGGTGGCGGAACATGCCAACCGCCATATGGGCATGTCTCCATGCCTATGAGTACCGCACATGTGTGAATGGGGGTACTGGTGACACACCACCAGTGCCAGGCGGTAGCTACCGCGATATAGGTGCCATGCAATGGCGATGTCAATCTGTCACACATCAATAGTGCATAGTGCCAGCATGTTCAATGGCACATCATTGTGCACACGATGCCAATGTTCAATTTACTCTGCTGATGGCTACGCATGCCATGTTTGGGTGTGTGTAACATCATTTGTCTGTACCCACTCACATGTCACTTGAGGATTTGATGTTGGTGTAGGCAGAACAGTGTAGTCCTGGACTGTACAATGTGTACACATGTCAATGTGTTGAGGTCCAGTGACAATCACAGCAATGCTCGTTTCGATGAATGTTGATCTAATTAGCATTGCCTCTCATGTCTGCTCATGAACACATTCATCATTCCAGCGCCGACTGTGGTCATTGTGTGGTGGATGTGTGCCAGGTTGTAATGACGCATCAAGGTGTGACCGGCAGCTAGGTAGGAGACAGTGGTTTTGATTACTTACACATATGCTGGATGCTAGACTCCCAGGCGTGCACATGTGTACTGTGGCCATATTCCTATGTGCATTCACATAGCCAAAGGTGGTATTTGAGGTACTTGTCTTGTGTAAGTTGACACGTGTGCGCTTTGTTGCTGAAGGTGTCCCTCCATGTAAGCTGATCTGTTAGTCACTCTAGATGTCAGTCATTGTTGTCGTTGTGTCATCCTGAACGTGATATTCTGTGCACATCTATTGGTGTATTGTATTGACATGTGTCCACTATCAACTCCAAAAGGAGGAGGCCAAATTTGATTCGTCACTTGACGGTGCTGGAGGACATGAAGGATGTTGCGATCATATGCAAATGCCGCCTGGACAGACCCACCCGAAAACCCTTTGTGATCTGTTGGAGCCCCACCTGCAGCCACGCAGGACATATCCAACAGCTTCCACCCCTACTTATAAGGTGATGGCAGCCCTGCATTTTTTTGCAACAGGAACGTTCCAGGAGACTGTGGCCAGTGCTGGTGGGATGTCACAACCGATGTTCAGCATGGTGCTGCATGATGTACTGTCCGCCATGATGCTATACAAGGACAGATACATCCATTTCCCCAGGGGTGCTGAATTGCCAGCTGTGCAGGGAGACTTCTGTCCCCTTGGACACATCCCCAATGTTGTTGGGGCCATTGATTGCACCCATGTCGCTTTTGTGCCACCACAGGCAAGTGAGCACATTTACCGCAATCACTAGCATTACCACTCCATCAATGTGCAGGTGGTGTGCCTGGCAGATATGACCATCTCACAGGTGTGTGCCAAATTCCCAGGCTCGGCCCATGACTCCTACATCTGCGGAGCAGCATAGTGCCCCAGCTGATGGCTAATCTTTTTCCAGAGCGTCCATGGATTGTGGGTGAGTATGCCTAGTCGTGTGGCGTGCTGTGTGTGTGACCTGCTCCCCTGAGACTCTGCAACATTGCAATGTCTATTTGTGTTTGTCATACCTAGGTGACTCTGCATATCTCCACTGTCCCTGGTTGCTGAGCCCACTGCGCAATCCCAGGTCCCAGGCTGAAGTCTGCTACAATGAGGCCCATGGGAGGACTTCTTGTGGTGGAGCGCACCTTTGGCGTGCTCAAGTCACGTTTCCGGTGACTGGACAAGACTGGAAGTATTGTATTGTATTGTATATTGCTTTTGTATAGCGCGACTGTCACCCTACGGGTATCCTGGCGCTTGGAGACAAGATGATAAAAACATATTAAATGTTCAGTCAGCTAAACAGGAAGAATTGCTATCTGTGCACTGGCATAATCGCCCGAGAAGGTGTGTCAGATTGTTGTTGCATGCTGCATGCTCCACAACCTACCTATTTGCAGGGAGATTCCCCTGCTCCTGGATGATGGTGAGGACCCAATGCCCCAGTCAGCAAACCAAGCCATGTCCAGTGATGAGGACAGTGGAGAGGAGGAAGGTGTTGACCTACGTGAACAGCTCATCAACCGCTACTTCACTTGACAGTGGGTGGCAATATGCAACATACCCATTGTCTGATGTGATTGCTGTTGTCATGAAGGGGCATGTGAGAATTGTAGCATCAGCCAGTTGTAGACTCAGTGGTAGGGGTGGGCGGAATTTGCGAAATTAACTTTCGCAAATTATCGCGAAAATGCTGAAAATCTCCGCAAACACGGCGGAAATATCGCGAAGACGCAGAAGTTATTTTCCCGCCTGTTCGCGGTATTTTTTGCGTAATCGCGGGTCGCCATCTTACCCATGCGGTTGCTCACGGGCGCGGCCATCTTGTTTTCACTTGTCCCGCCCTCTCGCAATGCTTACTTCCTGTTCCAGGTCGCGCAATGCATGTTCGCGCCCGTTCGCGGTCGAAATTTCCTGTTCGCGACCGCTTTTGCTTGATCGCGTTGCTTTTTGCTTGCTCGGGGAGAAAATATCGCGCGAACTTGCGCACGTGGTCGCAAAGGGCGCGGCCATCTTGTTTTTAACTCTATTGCATGGTTCTGGGGCCTGATTTTGAATCCTCCCAAAATCTTTTCAATCCTTTGTTTATAGCCATCTTATCTTACTTATTATTTCTCTAACTATTTTCCTGCTTCTATATTTTTGGTTTTTGTCTATTTTTTTTTTTTGTTTTTTAGCTACTTTTTCTCTTTCTATTGCCTGCTATTTATTTCCTTTACTCCTTTATTTATTTTACCTTTTCTTTCCCGCCCCGTCCCCAGAACCATGTCCAAGGGCAGGGCTGTTCGCCGGCACAGCCAGAGCCGCGACCGCCTTCCTTGCGGAAGGCGGCGCCGACAAGGGGTGCAGGCACGGGCCTCATTTGGGGAGGTGGAGTTGGCTGCACTAATTTTCTTTGTAAGCGCCACCTCCCCTCAACCCTGGCAGCAGGTGGCAGGCCTGGGTCCGGGTACGGCCTCCGGGAGCGTCGGCAGCGGTGGGGGAAGGTGCGCCGGGCAGTGTCACGCTTCTCTGGTGTCCGGCGCACCCAGGCGCAGCTGACGCACCGGTGGTCCGACATCTTGGACCGTGAGCAGGACCTGCTGGACCTGCTGGGAGTGGAGGTCCCGGGGCTTGGTGAGTATCTATTTAATTATTACTACTTTGTGTCTGTTCTTCTGCTCTGTGTTATATATTGCGAATATCTTTTTTTTCTTCCAACCAGCTAGAATGTTGCTGCTTACATTCCAGGTTAATTATATTTAAATGAGCAACGCGCGCCGGATTACTATATCTATCAGAAACCCGCTGGTTGCAGGCTCCGATATATGGACGGGCGCTCTGCACCCCCCACGAGGAAACTTCCATCCTGGAAAACCCGTACCGGCCGCATTAGAACTTCTGCACTTTTTGTACCTTCGTACTAGCCCTATCCTTCACGCAACTATCATCAAGAGACTCGACGTAGGGTCTCCGACCCTTGGAAGAGACCGTGGATATCTTTCACTTTAAATCCATCTTTATTTTCTCCCCCGGTGGAACTTATTGAGTTGGCCGCCCTTTGTCCTCCTTCTCGACGACATCAAGATACATTCATTACTATCGCTCGACCCTCTTTTTATAGGTTTGTCTTTTGGTCCCTGGTGCTGTTTTATCATCTTTGCCCTGATGAAGGTGCGGCCCCGGCTAGGGCTAGACACCGAAACGCGCGTTGGCGCCTAGGTTGCCAGGTTGTTTGATCTCCCTACCTGACAACTTATGATTGGTCTTTGCAATCTTTCCATCCTACCATCATGCGACTGATGATTTTCACTGATACTGTTCTATATTGTTTCAACTGTGAATGTGCGAATGTGGTTGTTTGCTAGTATGATTGAACTATATTCTGCGTGACTGACTATATGGGACCTCACATTTTGATAACATGTTTTGATGACACCTATGTTATATGTTTCTCTTATTTATCTGTATTATGTGCTGAGATTGATATTGTAATTATACAATTGAATTTGAAAAATATTTTTTTATTGTGTTCTGCATCCAATCCATTCAACACACATATTTATATATAAACTAAAAAAGTAAGAAAATAAAGTGATTAATTAATTGCAACTGTCTTTCCGGACTGTCTTTTACTAATCTGGGATCTTATTGATGACCTGTTAAATAGCAATTAGGGCAGGTTCCTCTCCTGTTGTTTAATTACGTTTAAAAGTCTGTGATTTTTTTTGACACAGGTGCTCTTCTGCGCTACTACTAATCTTACTTGTTTGCAGCTTTACGTTTGCGCTTGCTTAGCGTGATTCTTTACGAGTTTATTTTAGAGAAATTAAGTTACGTAATGCTACAGTGACTCTAGTCCACTCCTTACTTTGTCCTGTCACTAATAGATAGGGGCCGATTGACACTTAGGTTTAGGTACTTTGTATGAGCTTCTAATTTTTTAGTAGTATGCGTGATGCCCCCTCACTCAGTTACGTGACGTGCTTTATTAGAACCTTTTCTAGTTTGTTCGATGAGTGGTGGTAGGCTTAGCAGTTACTTAGCACTAGCAGATCAGCATCAATCAATAAAACCCAAATTTGGTGTATACAAAAAATTTAGTCATGTTCATGTGTCCTCCATGATTTGACCATATGCATTGTTGAGGAATACAGTGGAAATGCATACTTAATGTACAATTGGCATGCCTGGAATAGGTGGGCTAGGTTGGGTGGTACGTTGTACTTAGGCTTAGTTGTAACTTAGTATTCTGGAATCAGAATGGAAGACTGGATTACTGTTGATAAATAGTAACTTAAGTAGTCAGTCAGTCAAATACACTTTATTCGATTTGTTAAAATCATAAAAGACATAAAATTAACATACATACAACATAGAAACAAACAATCATGTATCTTGAGAATAAATACAGTAAACTGCATTTTTTAGTTAGTGCAGGACAGTTCATCATGTTAAAATCTACTTAAAAGACATAGTTGATTAAAAAGGTACATTAGGTGGGGCTTTCATTTTCTTGATCCTAATTGCCGCCACCAAAAAACTGGCCACACAGAAAATAATGCGGGTGGAGCCCAAGAGCTGGAGATAAATTAATGCAGGCCTAACTTGAGTAAAACCAGCCTCTCTCAGGATTGGTAACAAATATTTTTTTCTTATGTCCCTGTATATCTCGCGAAACATAATAAAGTGCATAGTTTCTTGCTGAGAAAAATTGTCACAGTTACAGTGGGGGCCCGCGTCTGGTTTCGCCCATGATAGATAACTACCCAAAGTAAAATGGATTAAGTTAAACCTAAATTTGGTCAACAGGAACCTATGAAAGGGTTTAGTTACAATTATGAGATATGGCTCTAGTGATGGAGAGGTAGTTAACATAAAATGCGATCTAGCAGCTGGTTTTGCAAGTTCCTGCTCCTCATGAGCCTATCTGGCCCTGTCTAAGAATTGTGTCTTAATCCAATTAACATCCTCCCTCCTAATACAGGATGGCGACTGAAACAGTTCTATGCGGCCCAACTGTTGAAAAGTTTTATTCAAATAAACCAGCCATGGTATATTGTTAGCCAGATCCATTGCCATAATGTCAGTCATAATGGCATGGTTCAAGGTTAACTCTGGGTTAAGCCATGTTTTTACCCAAAAAATCAGCGGGCCAGTTTCAGCCTGTCTGTGATATAATCCAGACCCACCTCCGAATGGATAGAAAAGGTCGGGGAGGATTTAGGGACAGACAAAAGGTATCTGATAAATCTATTCTCCACTCTTTGAATTTTCTCCACGGGTACATATCCCCAAAGAGGTGACCCTTAGGAGGCAATCGAAATACATTTGGTATTATAAACTTTTAGGAGAGCCTCCATAGGCCTTGGCCCAAGCCTCTTTGAAAATCCCATAAGGGCTGACGATGAACTGGCCATAGATATACTCTTGGCCTTAATTTGAGGGGCCCATGGCCCCTTTTCGTTGAAAAGGACACCTAAGTAAGGAAAGACGGCCACCCTGGATACCACCTCCCCTTTACAGAAAAAAGTTTTTGCTTTTAAACTACATCTATGCTGACCAACCTCTATCGTATGTGACTTTTTGGCATTTATCTTCAAATCTAACTGATCCAAGAAAAACCCAAATTGGTCCAATAGTCTTTGGAGGCCCATGCCAGTATGAGCTAGTAATACTGCATCGTCCGCGTATAGGAGAGCTGGAATTAAGCTCTCTCCTACACGTGGAACATCAGCCCCCACCTCCACCAGATGTTTTCCCAAGCCATTGATGTAAATAATGAAGAGGAGGGGGGCCAGGATATAACCCTGGCGCACCCCCTTCTCTGACCTAAATCGTCTTGTGCACCTGCCCTCCCTGGTGACCCTAACCGTGGCAAACAGCTCCTGATGAAGAGATGCCATAAAATGGACGAGTGTTTGGTCAACCCCAAACTCCAATACGATTAACTACAGCTTAGACCTGTTTACCAAATTGAACGCCGAGTAGAGGTCCATAAATGCCAAAAATAAAGACTCCTCCTTGGCCACCGTATACTTGGAAATCAGGAGATGGAGGTTCGAACATTGATCCAATGTACCTCTTTTCTCTCTAAAACCGTACTGAATATTAGCGAGACCCCCATTGCTCTCGATGTTATCCCTTAACCTATGCAATAAGACTCTGCCCAGTATCTTAATCGCAGAGTCTAACAGGGAGATGGGTTTATAACACCCCGGGTCATCCCGCTACCCCTTTTTAAAAATCGGCACGATAATTGAGGTAGCCCATGTGGAGGGGAGAATATTGCCATTAGCAGCACAGAAAACGTTAGTAAGCACCTTTGCCCAAAATTTTGGTAGGTAGTTGTAGAGATCTGCTGGGACACCATCAGGTCCGGGTGCTTTGTTTCTAGAGGTCTCCAGGATTGCTTTCTCCACTTCCTCACAATTAAAAACAAGGGGAGCACACGCAAGGGCCAATGGTGAGTTATGCTGTGAGTCAGTATCTGTGTTACCATAGACTTCTTGGAAATGGAGCAGCCATTTATCGTCACTAATTACACAGTCCATTACCGTGTTATCTAATCCTGAGAAAAGTGGCTGATTAATAATAGCCCAGAACTGGCTACTATCGCGCAGTACATCTGTTTCAAGTAATTTTTCCCATGCCTCATTTTTAATGGCGTTTTTCCTGCTGCTAATAGTTAACTTATATTCCTTCCTCAGTTTAGCAATAAGGGCCTTATCTCTCGGGATAGATAACAGTGCTTTTTTTAAAACCCTATGAGCTTTCAAGCAGTTTGAATCAAACCATTTGTGTGGTTTGTCGCCTTGTTGACTAGAGGTTATCGTCAATTCATTTGATATTTGGGCGCATATTCGCTCGAAAGCCCCCATAATTTCTGCCTTTGTGGCTTTTGTATCCTGACAGATGACTATGTTATCCTTAATTTTGGGAAGTAGAATTTCAATAAAATTTTCCGGGACCACCTTTGCCCACTTGAGCCTTCTCCCTTGATCCGTTGGTACTAGGCCAGTCTCCCCTCGGAGGGAGCGAGACCTAATGGCCGTAAGTTCCCCCCAAGAAAACTCAAGCAGCTACGGATTATGATCACTATAGGTGGAGACAATCACTTTGTAGGTCGCTGCCCTATGTAAAATGCCAGGAGTCAAAAAGATATAATCAATAACTGAGCCATGTTCAGACCCTTTGTAGGTATTTGTGCATAGTCCCCCCTCAGTATTAATCAATTCCAGCATATTAAAATTGGCCACCAACTCTTCAAGGGCCTCCCCTGCTTTGGTATGCTGAAAGTGGGGGGCAAGTGAGCCTGGCGGACCCTCGTGCTCCCCAAAGTAACATAAATTACTACAAGGATGAACATTAAAATCGCGCATTAAAATCAAATCAAAATTAGTGTGATTATTTAGACTGAAGTTTAACAAACATTTTTCCAATAAGACAATATGTTTGTTCCCATCTTTTCTTTCCCCAAAATTATAAAAATTAATTAATATTAATTTGTGGGAGGTAGAAACTACCCATTCCACAATTAAGAGGTTGGGCGAGCCCGATTCGATCATTTTTAATAACCCATGTAATTTTAATGTAAAAAGAAATATGAGGCCGCCTTTAGCTCTACCCACATTACTGGGGGTTGCTGGGATAACAAAACTGGTATAGCTATCCAACCAAAAACTTGGGGATGGGTCCCAAGACTCCTGTAGGGCGATGATGTCATAGTTAGATGCGTTGGTCTTAGAGATCCCCATGGGAAGCTGACAGTTTCATGGCTGACCGTCAGTCCAGTTCCTCTATGTCTGAAAAGGGAGAGAAACGATTACTCAGAGCCGTCCCAGGCCCCACTCCATCTGTAAGATCCAACCGCAGATGGGGTCTAGCAATAACATTTAGCCCCCCCTTAGCGTGATTTGGGCGACAATTCCTCCCTAGACGTGTATCACCTGACGCTATACTCCGGGCCCATCCTTCATTTTCTGGCCTATATGGGATATGGTGTGATAAAGGTGCTATATGGTGTATATCAGGAGGTGGGTAGAAGAAGCCCAAAGGGACTGGTCTCATAATGCTAGAATCTGAAATCACCGAGCCATCCCAAAACAATCTATCAGCCAAATCAGGGCTATCAAAATTGACTATGACACAGTCCCCATATATGTGCTTAGTGGAGTTTCCGATCCAACCCACCCTTCTAGCCATAATTATCCTATCAGCGATATTTAACCCTCCGCAGGAGGATTCTACACACCATTGTTTGGCCTGATATAATAGGTCAGTGACGTGTTCTGATTCGTCCAATTTAAGAGGGGCAACTCCTATGAATGTAGCAACTAAAGGAGCAGCCTCCGGGGGCAGATTTATGTTCAGATGGCAGCCTTTTACCCATGAGCCAATAAGGGGACATTGTGGCAGCGTATGACAGTCCAGAGAGCCTGAAGTGGAATAGGCAGGATCTAGACTGCTGCCCGCTTTACAAGAGTCCCGAGGCCCAGGATTATTTAAGACCGCACCACTATTAGTCAACGTCAGACTACCCTGACTTGCTGCAACATTAGCACTATTCCCTAGGAGAACCCCAGGCGCACTGTGAGGTTCCTGGGTCAGGACATGTTTATTGGCCAGAGTTTCTATGAGAGCACATTTCTTTAGTAAGCTCGCTAAGCAAGTGTTCAATGTTTCCACAATGTCTTTTGCAATGCCCACCAACAAGGGTTCAATACGGTCGGTGAACAATCTCTCTAAGTGATCACCAAGGTCATCCATTGGCAGAGGAACAGTTTTTTTGTCCCCGACTGCCTTCTTCCTCCTTATTATGGTCGGCCTGGTCTCAGGGATAGACACCTGAGCCTGTTGTTGCAGAGTTGGTACAGTTAGTACAGAAGTGTTATCAGTAAGGGGACCAGTAAGGGGACCAATGACCCCAGCCTCGCTGGGGTTATGATTCGAAACCATCACCACCGGTTCCAAGGGGACGGGTTGTGCGTGGGTAGTGTCGCCATTAACCAGGTGAGCTGGTGGGATGGAAAGTGTTATACCAAGCTCCTGTTCGGCATTTGCAATTTCCTTAGAAAGGGCCCCCACAGCTGATGAGAGATAAGAAATTATCGTGTCCGACTGTCTCGGTAGTTTAGCCTTTTTACCTCCCTCCAGGTTTGGAGCATTTTTACGCTTACCCATAGTTAGTTGTTACAGTCCGGGCCCAGCCCTGCCTCCTCCTGCCCCGGACGGCCACAGATGGCCCGCCCTTTGCCCGGGCTTAGCCCGGCGCCATCCGCACACGTCCTGTGACGCGGAGGGAGCCTCTCCTTTTTCTGCGCCTCCGGGCATGATGGTGGGCGGAAGTGAGGTAATACCGCTATGCAAGCTGGGAGCTGTAGTCTCCTCCGACTGCGGCCAGTGATCTCAATCGGCGGCAGAGGAGATCCACAGCGTTGCCGTCCCAGATGCGGCTGTCGGAGCCCAGGTAGGTGCGAGCTCCCTGACTGCCCTCGCTGTATTTGACAAATGCCCCGCTCCACCGATGGAGCCTCTCCTTTTTCTGCGCCTCCGGGCGCGATGGTGGGCAGAAGTGAAGTAATACCGCTATGCAAGCTGGGAGCTGTAGTCTCCTCCGACTGTGGCCAGTGATCTCAATCGGCGGCAGAGGAGATCCACAGCGTTGCCGTCCCAGATGCGGCTGTCGGAGCCCAGGTAGGTGCGAGCTCCCTGACTGCCCTCGCTGTATTTGACAAATGCCTGCGCTCCACCGAGGGAGCCTCTCCTTTTTCTGAGCCTCCGGGCGCGATGGTGGGCGGAAGTGAGGTAATACCGCTATGCAAGCTGGGAGCTGTAGTCTCCTCCGACTGCAGCCAGTGATCTCAATCGGCGGCAGAGGAGATCCACAGCGTTGCCATCCCAGATGCGGCTGTCGGAGCCCAGGTAGGTGCGAGCTCCCTGACTGCCCTCGCTGTATTTGACAAATGCCCCCGCTCCACCGAGGGAGCCTCTCCTTTTTCTGCGCCTCTGGGCGCGATGGTGGGCGAAAGTGAGGTAATACCACTATGCAAGCTGGGAGCTGTAGTCTCCTCCGACTGCGGCCAGTGATCTCAATCGGCGGCAGAGGAGATCCACAGCGTTGCCGTCCCAGATGCGGCTGTCGGAGCCCAGGTAGGTGCAAGCTCCCTGACTGCCCTTGCTGTATTTGACAAATGCCCCCGCTCCACCGGGGGAGCCTCTCCTTTTTCTGCACCTCCGGGCGTGATGGTGGGCGGAAGTGAGGTAATACAGCTATACAAGCTGGGAGTAGTCGAACTGCGAATCCACCGATATTACTTGTTGACCAGATGAGATCGGTCAATTTAGTTATTGCAATTGTTGTTTACATAGGTGTTTTTTGACCGTTGTTGAAAAATATTGTATTTGTTTGACACCATCCATCAATGTTTGTCTCTTTCTTATATCTTTCCTGTTCATCAGCACCCAGGGGCAGACCGACAGGGACTGGGCAGTCGGCGGGACACTCAGAACACCACCAGGAGGACACCGCTGAGGGCTCCTCTGCTGGCCCCAGTAAGTCTTCTTGTTTTTAATAATATTTCTTATTCCATAACTTTTACTGCCCCATATTTTTCCCGAACTATTGTTTGTTTCTAAATGCTATTTTTTTACCACCAATTATCCCTCGATCTGTACGGTTTCAAAAATCTTATCCCTGCCTCCGCTATGATGACTCTGAGTACTACTACTACTACATACTATCAGTCTGTCTGTACTGTAGTAGCTAGTCTTGCCCAGTTGGCCAGTGCCACTCTTTATGAAAGGTTGTAATATAAAACTCATATTTACCAGTAGCTCGAGCCATTGAGTCCAATCCGTTGGGTCGTCGTCTTGTACTACTTTTACTCTTATTGATCTTGAGGCTTTGAAAATTCACAGCAACAACAGCCCTACCAGATTTATTACTATTTTGATATGATACCCTATAGGACATACTACTGTTGTAGGGATCTTGCACATACACAGACATTTGCACCAGGAAATAGGATGTTGGTGATTGTAGGTTGGACCTTCCTTGCACACCTCAATCAGAAATTCCGCACCCACCACAATTCCACTGCTTGACTATAGTACTGTCTTGTCATAACTATTAGATCTCGGAACCCTCCCCCCAAGATACCCAACAAGTAGACAACCCAGAACATAACACACCCAACCTCTCAGTCGTGGAAGCAATTCACATGCACACACTTACTTTAATTTGCTCACTCGTGTAAGTTAGTCCACACCAAATACCACCAAGTTTATGTAAGATCAAAATGTTTATTTCAGTTTGAGAAGGTCTGTACACTGTTTTCTTATAAATGCAGCACCAACCAGAAAATCAATAACATTAAAACAATATACATTGTTACACTTATACAGTTGGGAATTAAATCATGATAACTGAACAGTGGTGGAAGGCAGAACCACCATCCCCTAGGAATTTAGTTTATATAAATTCATAAATGAAGATGTGAGTGAAGGGACCCCTCACCTTAGAAGAACCTAGTACTGGTAGTTGTTGCATCATTCAGAAGCTCTGGTTCGTAGAAGGGAATCTTGCGTCTGTAATGCGAAAAATGAAATGGTGTGCGTTAGTATATTGCAACTTGCAAGCATTTCTCAGCCGTGCCAAAAAGTGTAGCATTTATGGATAAGCAATATGGACTAACAGTAACAGTAGTACACCAGTACTTCCTATAAAAGTGGCTTGTTAATGTTTGTTGACCGCTTGTACGCAGCGCGTAGACTAGACAGTAGCAGTGTGAGGCAGGTCATGTGGGCTCAAAGGTGTCTTAAGAAGCTGCAAGGTAACGTCACATGTGCAAAAATAAAAGACACAAAGGTAAAATGGTAGCATGGCTAGGGCTAATTAAGCAAAGGCTACAATGATCATATATAGCTATTAGTGTCTACTCTACTACTATCTGATTTGTACTAGTGATGTATGTTAGTATTAACTCATTTTTCAACCTTGCTACTGATCAATAGGGGGGAGGGGTATATGACGACTAATTAATGTGTAATGTTTTCTAGGCGCACTACCGACCACCATTGCCGGGGCCAGCGAACAAGGCGACGCGGAGGGTGAGGATGCTGCAGTTGCTGCCGATACCGACGATGGAGCGGTAGGAGGAGTGGCAGCACTAGTGGCAGGCGGTGGTAAGTTAGATTCATAATCCTTAACTATTGTTGAACTTGACAGTACACTCACTTCAAGGGTGTACTGTATGTATATGTATACTGTACAGTTGTGACTTAGGGCCCCATTAGGATGGTGGGCGTATTGCCCCCGCCGGAGCGGCTGAAATTCACTGCCGGCACCGCAGGGGCAAACCTCCCGCCATCCCTGTAGAAAATATTCAGACCCCCCACATGTCGACCAGGCGGAAAAGGGTTCAATATGCCGGTGGTGTCTCTCTGAACACACCGCCAGCCATATAATCTGCATTTTGGAATGCCTTTGCGTGGCGGCATTGCCGTCCGCCACGGAAAGGCATGCAGACATTGCAGAGTATGCTTGGGTGCCCCCATGGAGGGTACCTACCCATGCTATGGTACCCCCCGCCTTTCAAAGCAAAACGTGACAGGCTCCGTGCGGGGCCCGTCATGTTGTGCTTGGAAAAGCAGCACAACATTTTAGCATTGCTTTCAGCAAAGCCAACCAGAATGTAAAAAAAAACAGGATGCGCTTGCCACTGTGCCGAGCGCATCATCCTAATTAATTGTCCCCACGGGACCCCCACCCTTTTTAGCATGAGGATGGCGGGCGGACAAAGTACGCCCGCTATCCGATGTCGTAAGTAGGTATGAGTTGTTGGGGACATTTGAAGAGTGAACTAGAAGACTAGAATTCCCTTTAATTGGCATAGGAGCGGGAGTATTGAGTAACCAATGGCCTCATCTATCTGATTTCAACTCCGCTTTGAAAGTTTTATGGAGAAGAGCACCTGGTGCACTGTTCAACTAAAAAGTGAAAGACGAATGGAAGGAAGAAGGACGGGCGACATTTAAAATGTTATGTACTACTGTGCTTTATTTTATAGTGCTACTCTACCATGTCACTATGTGTATAAATAATTACCTTGTCCTACTGTTTTTCTAAGAGTAAATTTTACAATTTTCTTGATTTTTTCTTTTTGATACACAGCTACTCCGAAACAAAATCGGAAGGAGTTGGCTGCCAAGGCACGGCGCCGGAAGCTGGAGGCAATCCAGCGAGAATACCGGCGGCTGGTGGTCTTAGCCGAGGAGGAGGAGGAGACTGCGGCTGCAATTGTTGAAGCCTCCTCTCGTGGCCTGGGCCCCAGCCACCGCCCTCCAGCAGTACAGCGCCACCGTCTGGCGGCTGCCGGCGCCACCGTGCCATCTCCGGTGCCCCCCCCACTGTGGCTTCAACTGCCGCGCCCTTAGACGCTGCGTCGCCCGTTTAGAGGGCGAGATGCGCCAGATGCGTGTCCTCCTTGAGTCCCGCCCCACCACTTAGTCCCTGTCATCCTGTTCTGCCCCTTTTTTTATTCTTGTTTTTCTACTTGTTTGGGCGTTACGGACTTCTATGGACATTGGTTGGGGTTAGGGACGGGGGTGGGTCAGCTTTTGTGAGTTTAGTTTATTTTTGTTAGGGTAAATTAAATATATTTTTCTATGTTCCATGCAATGTTGTTAATGTTTTGTAGGTGGGGCAACTATTTTACATCACACTGTTTCCTTGCTGGTGCATGGCCGCCCATAGCCTGTGTTTGATTTCAATAATTGGCTGACTGTATAAGACACAAACAGATAGATGTGACACACCTCACTCATTGACTGGTCCTTCTAGTACTTTCAGTCTGTCCTCTAGTCTATGCATTCTTTGTACTGGTGTGTGAAAATGAAATCATTGGCAACATGTCCATTATTAATTCTGCCTCCCCCAAACTTCTCTCTTACCGGTGCTTGATGTTTATGTCCAACTGTGGCACTGGCTGCATGGTGAAGATGGTTTCCTTTTTCATACATGCCATGATTGGGGTGGTGGTGGTGGTGGTAGCATAGTAGTAGTAGTAGACACTGGCAGTGCGGCAGCATTTGCAAAAAAAGAAAAGGAGACAGTCAATCGCCTTTGAGAGACTGTTAGAGGAGTAGTTGAATGAAGTACAGTACAGAACTTACCGAGCAACAATAATATGCTTAAATATTTGACAACAAACTGAATGGTGGTTAGGATAGCCTACTAGACAGAGTTACAAACTATAGTTGTGTCGAGTCACTTGGCTAGGCCTACAGCCTAACAGTTAGTGCTGTATATGAGGAATGACAACAAACAAATCCAATCAATGCCGGCAATTCATGCTGAGGTATATGTTCCTTTGTTAAAAAAAATAACCTCTGAAATATCCTACTCATGGGTGGCCAAGAAGAAGAAGATCATCGCTCTGCCTTGAAATTGAAGTAGTGTTGCTTTCACCACATCCGCCCCAGCAAGTGTGTGATTAAGTATTGGTGTACATTTAATTTAGTTACACCTCGACAATAAGTCACACAGCCCAGGGGAAGAGGGTTAGGGTTTGTTGAATGGATGGGAAGGGGGTTTTTGGGAAAGGTTTGACATAGAAAAACAGTATGCATTCATAGACAAACAAACGACAATCATTGAAGACTACCATACCATATCCATTCCATATGTTAAGGGAGAAAAAGGCAATGCATGCATGATGATGAGAGACCCGGATTACATACACTTCTAGTTCTTGTTCTGTTGTTCCGGCCTTAATACTTTTACAGATAGCAAATAGAAATTTTAAATATTGGTAGGGAAGAATCGTAAACACAGAGCAAACCTAATGAGCATAACAACAACTCCAAGAACACACTGTTGTAAAGATTGTATACAAAATATTAATCAAATTATTTAAAAGAAGATTAAAGTGGATACTGTTACTGCATTGTAATGTTTTCCAAAGTATAGGGCAAGGCCCGGCCTGTAATTGTAGATGGGAAAACCAAAGGGGATATTGAGAAACAAAGTTGAAACAAATGCACAAGTTATGGTGTAGTGCAACAAGAACACTTTCCGAGGTGGCATGTATGCATCATCTCTACTCTAGTCTGTTTCCAGCATTGACCTTCAACAGTAACAGGAGAGAGCAGGCCCACATTGCTTAGCATTAGCACATCTGACGTTAACACTTTAGAGTCCTTTTTTTTTTCTCTCAAAGAGTTGGACAAACGCAAAGCACATTATCCATTCCAAACATAGCATTTTACAGTTTAAGTTAGTAAAATCAATGCACTATAGTCATCCCACCGCTACACTCTATTCAACTTCTACACAGACATTTGGGTCTGCTGTGGTTGTTGTTGACGTGTTTACCTTTAGGCTTTTCCGTTTTATGCCACTCATAAAACATCCTCCTGACTTCATCATCATCTCTGATACTTTTACTGACTGACTGTGAAGATCGGCCTGCAGTATAAGTAACATTTTTATGACACAACAAGAGTAGAAATGTAAATATTACTGACTTGAGTCATTCTTTATTGTGTACAGATTACTAGTACACTTTGACATCACTTTGTGCACAACAAACAAGCAACGGAAACACAAAGACCAATCGCTCAGAGTTAGGTGTCCAATGCATGCCATTAATTGTAATCATTACCTGTTCCTTCTCATCCTAAGTTAACGGACCGTCTATTTCGCCATCATCATGATGGACGGTGCTGTTGTGTCAATCATACTCATTGCGCAGATTGAGTGAGTCCCCTTCCTGTATTGAATTAAAAGCAATGTATCACCAAGCTGCAGGAGAAGTACAAATTTCTTATTTGCCGGAAGGGGAAAATTGAATTCACCTTGAGTTAAGTTTAGTGTGTTCTGTAGAAAGTTGATTAGTGGCAGTGCACAATTACATAAATTCATGCACAACAAACACAACATAATCTAAATCATCCAGTCTGCGACTCTGCGTCAAATGCATGGCATCAATCATTACCTGTTCCTTCTCATCTTAAGTTAACGGGCCGTCTATTTCGCCATCATCATGATGGACGGTGCTGTTGTGTCAATCATACTCATTGCGCAGATTGAGTGAGTCCCCTTCCTGTATTGAATTAAAAGCAATGTATCACCAAGCTGCAGGAGAAGTACAAATTTCCTTTTTGCAAGAAGGGGAAAATTGAATTCACCTTGAGTTAAGTTTAGTGCGTTCTGTAGAAAGTTGATTAGTGGCAGTGCACAATTACATAAATTCATGCACAACAAACACAACAAAATCTAAATCATTCAGTCTGCGACTCTGCGTCCAATGCATGGCATCAATCATTACCTGTTCCTTCTCATCTTAAGTTAACGGGCCGTCTATTTCGCCATCATCATGATGGACGGTGCTGTTGTGTCAATCATACTCATTGTGCACATTGAGTGAGTCCCCTTCCTGTATTGAATTAAAAGCAATGTATCACCAAGCTGCAGGAGAAGTACAAATTTCTTATTTGCAAGAAGGGGAAAATTGAATTCACCTTGAGTTAAGTTTAGTGTGTTCTCTAGAAAGTTGATTAGTGGCAGTGCACAATTACATAAATTCATGCACAACAAACACAACAAAATCTAAATCATTCAGTCTACGACTCTGCGTCCAATGCATGGCATCAATCATTACCTGTTCCATCTTATTTTCAGTTAATGGCCAGTCTCTATCGGCTCTGAAAGGAAGATAGCTATAGTAGTCAGCTGATTCATGCTCTACTTCTTTTGGAAGGACTAGGAAAGTTTGAATTTGTTGTTACCATCATCCAATCATCATTCATGAGGGTAATGGAATTGAGCAGGAGATTCAGTATGATGGAGCGGAGGAGCTGGATTCGGAGGACTGTACTGTCAAATAGCAGACACCTGAAACTTGTATATTAAATTAGAAGAGTAGAAGACGGTGGTAATGGATTTGTTGTGATTCACAAGTTTATAACCGGAACGACAGACACATAAACAAAGGGGGAAAAAAGGGAGGAAGACAGTAAGTGCGAGCCTAATTGTCAGGGAAGTATAGCTCGTCCTCAAACTCTGGGGGTTCAGCCAGTAGTAGGTAATCATCTGACACAATACTACCGTCACCTGAGCCGCTGTCCTCATCTTCCTCCGTTGATTCATGTATTGTGTAATTCGGTGGTATGAAGTGCTGATTCATTTTGATCATTGTTAACCTCTCCACGTTTTTTGGAGATAGACTGGTCCTTCTCAATGTTAAAATGGAACCAGCAGCACTGAAAACACGTTCGGAAGAGACACTTGCGACAGGGCAAGCCAGATAGCTTATCGCCAGCCTGCTGAGCTGTGGCCATTCAGACCTTTTCCTATAGCAATACTGCAATTGGTTTTGATCAACGTACACCTCTATTGGGTCGTCCAGATAGGCCTGGACCATCCGCTCAATGTTCAGGGTTGCTGCTGGTAAGCTTTTTGTGCTGTTTTTTCTGTGCATCAGCACTGTGCTTACAAAGGCCCATCTTTACATACCAATCCTGTAATGATAATGATTGTACTCGGCCTAATGATCCAGTTATTGTTTCTGTAGTCGATAGTGATGGTGAGTGTTGTGATTGTGAGCCAAACGCACTGCCCTCAGCCGACGAAGTTGCACTTGATTCTGCATGGCCTGCTTCAGTACTTGTTGTGGGTTGATCTTGCGGGCTTTTAATTAGCAGCCCTTCATTTTCCAACTTATTGGCTGCTTCAGCTGTACAACTTTTGTAGCGGGCAACATCAATGTCGGAAAAAGCAAGGAATGTCTTCAGTAGTCCTAATTTTGCACGTGGATCCAGAATTGTGGCACAAATGTAATGTTCTTGTGACAAAATTGTATTTTGTATCCTTACATTTTCAGCTAAGCGCCGGGATAAGCTCTCCACCAAATCATGGGCTTACCTTCTGTCCTCTACACCTTTGTATGATTCAGACACATTATTCAGCTCATGCTCTAGCATTTGCAATAATGGGATAGCTTGGCCAATTGTACAGTCCTCCTTGCTGACTTCACGTGTGAAGACCTCAAAAGGAGACAGCATCTCAGTCAGGCATTTAATTAGGGTCCATTGATCCCTCTCAAGGTTCATGCCTTTAACACTAGCATACCTGCTTCTGTACCAGACATATTCATGGAGTGACCTGTGCTGTTCGTACAGACGATCAAGCATGTAATATGTTGAGTTCCAACGTGTTGCCACCTCCTGGATGAGTGCCTTGACTGGCGTCCTAAGTTCACGTTGGATGATCCTCAGCTGCTTCCGAGCTTTAAAAGAATGGCTGAAATGAGTGCATATTCTTCGGCAGATGGCCAGTAAATTGCTGACTATGGGTTCTTTTTTCAGAAAGTCTTGAACTATAATGTTTATGCAGTGCGCCAAACATGGAACCCTGAAATAGGAACCAAGTTCCATGGCCTTAAGTACATTATTGCCATTGTCTGTGCCAACAAAACCAATACCAAGCCCTCTGGGCCGCAGCCATTCCAAAACCTTGCTGCGAAACTCGTGTAAAATGTTTTCAGCCGTATGAGATTTCTCCATGGCAAACATGGCTACAGTTGCATGTTTCCGAGTACCTTTAAAAATCGCAGCTGTGTCAACAACACCTCGTGCAGATAGTTTATCTCTAACCCCCACAAAAGAGATCCAGTGTGCAGTGATGCACATGTAATCTGTGGCTTGGCAACTGCTCCACATTAGGGGTGGGCGGAATTTGCGAAAGCGACTTTCGCAAATTATCGCGAAAATGTTAAAAATCTCCGCAAACAAGCGGAAATATCGCGAAAATGCGGAAGTTTTTTTCCGGCATGTTCGCAAGATTTTCTGCATGGTTGCGGGTCGCCAACTTACCCATGTGGTTGCTTGCGGGCGCGGCCATCTTGTTTTCAGTTGTCTCGCGGTGCATGATCGCGAGAAAAAAGACGTGATCGCGCGACGCATGACGTCACTGCGGACGCGAACTGTCGCGAGACAGCGCAAATGGCTAAAACAATACAACATCTCATGGAGAACGCGACCGGATCGGGAAAACTTGTCGGCGAACGCGGGGATTCAGGGAAGGCGATCGCGCGCGCGCGAGAATGTATTATTTTACAGCGCGAGCAAGAACCAAATTATCGCAAAGCTGCGGAATGCGGAAATTTTGACATTTCCGCGCTCTCCGCGGAACGCGGAAATGCCAAATTATCGCAAATTCCGCGAACGGAACGGAAATTTTGCCCAGGCTTACTCCACATGTCTGTTGTCAGGTGGATATTGTGCAGAGCACTCTGCTGCAAAGCTTGTGCAACCAATTCCAGCACATCATGATGTAGTGCCAGGACAGCAATTATTGCGAAATAGGACCGGCTGGGAACTTTCCATTTCGGGCAGATGGCAGACACAAATTCAAGAAAACCCACCCCTTCCACAAATGAAAAAGGAAGAAGGTCCAGCGCTAACATTTTAGCCAGCTTCGCATTGTACAATCGTGCCATTGGGTGGTTGCGTTGGAACTGCCCCTCCAACCTAAACATGCTCTCAATGGTAGGCTGGCTTACTTTCCTTAGTGGTGCTGTTTTCATTAACCCACTAAGGCTCAACGACACAGATTGTCTCATTGAGGTACTCGCCGGTCGCCTTGGTGTCTCACCCAGACTCTGAGTATGGCTCTTACTGCGGTGCCACTCTGATGTTACTGAGGAGGATGTGGGCGTTACCACTGCACTACTGGGGACAGGGCTAGAAATTCCTCCCTCTTCTTCACCTGCCACCGCAATAATATCGCTCTCTGATTCATCCTGACCAACTTCAATGGGTTGAGTTTTTCTACTTTCTTTTAACTTAAGTAGGTGATCATCCCACATGATAGTGTGGTGTATCCTTAGATGACTTGCTTGTCCTCCGCACTAACAGAAAAGAAGGCCCAAACTGGGGAAGAGAACTTTCTGGCACTGCTGGATGTGCCACTTCCAACACCAGATGAACTGGAGGGGGTGCTTGAAATGTGACCCTGTGCACCTAGACTGTGACTTTTACTACCACTACCTACAGAGATGGTTGAGTTGGATGTAGGTCCCTGCCGGGCCTTGGAAAATATGGCAGCTGGAGGTAGTGGTGGTGTAACCTGTGTTGGTGATATCCTTGCTACATCCCGCTCAGTAGCAGCCTTTCTGGATAGGGTGAGAATGTTCGTCTCCAATCCCTTTGGGGCGGGAGTAATGTACGTGATGACTGGCTCGTCTTCATCAACATCATCACCCCCCTCTTCTACATCTACCTCCATAACTCTAAGTTTTTCTGGTACCTTCCTTTTCAGAAGCATTGTCTTGTGGCGTATATCACTCTCAGACTGAGCTGGTGGGAGCCAAGTGGCATCACGATCATCAGAAGCGGGGCTTGAAGAAGAAGATGAGGGACTAAGCCTCCTTTCCTTGCTGGTGGTCTGGAAGACAATAGATCTTCTGAAACAGTGGTTTCACTTTGCTCCACTTTGTCTGCAGGAAGCTCGATTTCCTGAAATGCCCCTACATCAGGAGCAACAACTACTATGGTGGGCTGTGGCGGCCGCTGCTGTTCTTGTTGCAGCGGCCGCTGCTGTTCTTGTTGCGGCGGCTTCTGCTGTTCTTGTTGCAGCTGCTGCTGCTGTTCTTGTTGCGGCGGCTGCTGCTGTTCTTGTTGTGGCGGCTGCTGCTGTTCTTGTTGTGGCGGCTGCTGCTGTTCTTGTTGCGGCTGCACACTGATCTGCTGAGTTTGCGCCTGCGTTAAACTTGATTGTGTACTACTTTGCGGTAATGACATTTCTTCAACATTGCTGCTCGTTAGTAGACTGGCTACCTCTGCGACGCTAAAGCCCTTGTGCCTAGGTTGGTGTGGTTGGACCGCTGTGCTGCTCCCAGCTTGGTTCCCGGACAACGCTGCTGCAGGCGTAACTTTTGGGTGCCAAAAACAACATTGGCCGGCACACCACCAGTCGTGGTTAATGGCACTTCCTTTTTCTGTTCCTTCTTCTCACCGGCAACTTTCTTGGTACAGGACCTGGTACCTTTCTTTGGGGCCATCTTCTTCAGATGTCAGGCAGGATGCAGATGCACAACAAGTTCTGGTCACACATGGACGTGATGCGCAGCAGGACTTCTGTCTTGCTGGCAGTACAACGGGTAGCTGGGTGATGCTGAAGACACCTCCTACTCTGTCTTTTGTGCACCTAAAAGCAAATAAGCCAGAAGAAGCACATCAGTGAAATGTTGCATTTGTTGTTGTGGTTCAGTTACTTAGTACTGTACTAGTGCAAACAAAAGATAGTCTAGCCATTTATGACTTTTTTTTTTTAACTAGGGCTATGTTATACTACTGTGTACAGCCACACACTACACTCTCAGTAAGGATAGGAAAGTTAATAATAACCACCAAAATACAAATGTAATGGAAGTGGGGTGGACCCTATTTGCCATTAAATTATTTGAGCATCTCAGCATCCATGGAGCTGCTGCTGGCAAAGGGGGTGGATGGATGGAAGCAGTAAGCCAAATAGCCAATAGGAAAACCATGCAGGCCTATGGCAAAAGCAGGACACTAATAACTCCCAGTCCAAACACCAAAAAAGGCCACCACCCACATGGACACTCACAAATCACAAACAAGCCGGGGGCCTGGAGAACAGAACACCAGGAGCTGACAAAAGGCCTATAAAAGCCAGGTAAAGGATGCATGTTAAAGCACACTGCTCTGCCTTTTTAATGCAACAAAATGTAAAAAGAAACATTCACAGGCCCCAAAAAGGTCGGCAGGGTGCATGCATTGCACACCAACAACACAACAGTGACCAGACACATACAACAAAAGCATGTCTTTAAGACATCCAACATCAGAAAGGCCACCCCCAAAAAGCACACTTCCCCAACTTAATCCAATGCCATCCATGCCCTAAATGAAGTCTAAATTAAACGGACCACACAGAAAACACTAGATTAATAAAGCTGTGCCTACCTGCTCTGATCCTAGTGGATGAAAGCAGGCCTGTTGGCGGACAAGGTCAGGCAAGCATGCAGGCCTAGGCTTCAAAATGGCCACCAGCCACATGGCCAGGCCCAACAACATCAGAAAGGCCACCCCCAAAAAGCACACTTCCCCAACTCAATCCAATGCCATCCATGCCCTAAATGAAGTCTAAATTCAACAGACCACACAGAAAACACTAGATTAATAAAGCTGTGGCTACCTGCTCTGATCCTAGTGGATGAAAGCAGGCCTGTTGGCGGACAAGGTCAGGCAAGCTTGCAGGCCTAGGCTTCAAAATGCCACCAGCCAAATGGCCAGGCCCAACAACATCAGAAAGGCCACCCCCAAAAAGCACACTTCCCCAACTCAATCCAATGCCATCCATGCCCTAAATGAAGTCTAAATTCAACAGACCACACAGAAAACACTAGATTAATAAAGTTGTGGCTACATGCTCTGATCCTAGTGGATGAAAGCAGGCCTGTTGGCGGAAAAGGCCAGGCAAGCTTGCAGGCCTAGGCTTCAAAATGGCCACCAGCCACTTGGCCAGGCCCAACAACATCAGAAAGGCCACTCCCAAAAAGCACACTTCCCCAACTCAATCTAATGCCATCCATGCCCTATATGAAGTCTAAAGTCAACAGACCACACAGAAAACACTAGATTAACCTCTTCTATGCCCATGACGAGATAGTCTCGTCATGGAGCACGGTTGCGCTGTGCCCATGACGAGACTATCTCGTCATGGACCCCGCCCGCTAATGTAACGCCCGGCACAGGAGGGGGAAAGGGCGGGGCACTGAAGGGGTTAATAAAGCTGTAGCTACTTACTCTGATCCTAGTGGATGAAAGCAGGCCTGTTGGCGGACAAGGCCAGGCAAGCTTGCAGGCCTAGGCTTCAAAATGGCCACCAGCCACATGGCCATGCCCAACAACATCAGAAAGACCACCCCCAAAAAGCACACTTCCCCAACTCAATCCAATGCCATCCATGCCCTAAATGAAGTCTAAATTCAACAGACCACACAGAAAACACTAGATTAATAAAGCTGTGGCTACCTGCTCTGATCCTAGTGAATGAAAGCAGTCCTGTTGGCGGACAAGGCCAGGCAAGCTTGCAGGCCTAGGCTTCAAAATGGCCACCAGCCACATGGCCAGGCCCAACAACATCCGAAAGGCCACCCCCAAAAACCACACTTCCCCAACTCAATCCAATGCAATCTATGCCCTAAATGAAGTCTAAATTCAACAGACCACACAGAAAACACTACATTAATAAAGCTGTGGCTACATGCTCTGATCCTAGTGGATGAAAGCAGGCCTGTTGGCGGACAAGGCCAGGCAAGCTTGCAGGCCAAGGCTTCAAAATGGCCACCAGCCGCATGGCCAGGCCCAACAACATCAGAAATGCCACCCCCAAAAAGCACACTTCCCCAACTCAATCCAATGCCATCCATGCCCTAAATGAAGTCTAAATTCAACAGACCACACAGAAAACACTAGATTAATAAAGTTGTGGCTACCTGCTCTGATCCTAGTGGATGAAAGCAGGCCTGTTGGCGGACAAGGCCAGGAAAGCTTGCAGGCCTAGGCTTCAAAATGGCCACCAGCCACATGGCCAGGCCCAACAACATCAGAAAGGCCACCCCCAATAAGCACACTTCCCCAACTCAATCCAATGCCATCCATGCCGTAAATGAAGTCTAAATTCAACAGACCACACAGAAAACACTAGATTAATAAAGCTGTGGCTACCTGCTCTGATCCTAGTGGATGAAAGCAGGCCTGTTGGCAGACAAGGCCAGGCAAGCTTGCAGGCCTAGGCTTCAAAATGGCCACCAGCCACATGGCCAGGCACAACAACATCAGAAAGGCCACCCCCAAAAAGCACACTTCCCCAACTCAATCCAATGCCATCCATGCCCTAAATGTGCTTGAAAATGAAATACATTCAAAAAACACCAAAAGGAACAGTTGCTTCATCATGCACACACCCATGAGGCCATGCCCATGGCTAGCTCGGGCCTACTACTACTACCCACAAAATAAAAAAATAAAAAAAGGAATGATGATAATTATCAAAAATAAATTGTAGTTACAACAACTGCAATGCCCACAATCAAACAGACACAACAACCACTTACTTGTAAAATATCCTATTCCAAAAATCCTCAAATCCAATTGCAATGATGCAGCAGACAAAAAGAGTGATCTTTCCAGCTCCAAATCCAAAGGTAGAATGAGCAGGAGATGGACAAAGCACTGGGAGGAGCCTGCTGGACAGGAACAGGAAGTTGGAGATTCTGTGTCACTTCCTCCCTCTCTCCACCTTTTTAAAAAAGGACTCCTTGCACAAAAAAGGACAGCCAAATGTCAATGTAAGGAGTTGTTTTCATCCAAAATCAGCATTTGCAGAAGGTTTCATGCTGCCAGACCTGATATTCCTCTCCAAATTGAAAATTTTACATGTTCGAGTTCTCGAGCTTCACATTACTTCCAGCGGCATGTCGAAAATGACATGATCGCCTTCTCTTCGTCCCTGTCGCGTTGGATATGACGTGTTCGGGGTCTCTTTCTCCTGATCGCGTTCGATTAGACGTGCCCGCGTCCTCACCCTCTCGCTCGCGATGTAGAATTACGTGTTCGAGATCTCAATCTTCTCATACTCGCGCGGTGCATGATCGCGAGACGAATGACGTGTTCGCGCAACAAATGACGTCATCGCGCGACTATGCGAGCGCAAACTGTTGCGAGACAGCGCAAAATGGCTACCAACAATCCAATATCTCGTGGAGAACGCGACCGGGTCGGGGAAACTTGTCAGCGAACGCGGGGATTCAGGTAAGGCGATCGCGCGCACGCAAGAATGTATTTTTTTACAGCGCGAGCAAGAAACAAATTATCGCTAAGCTGCGGAATGCGGAAATTTGGACATTTTCGCGCTTTCCGCGGAACGCGAAAATGCCAAATTATCGCAATTTCCGCGAACAGAACGGAATTTTGGCCCAGGCCTACTCAGTGGTGGTTGGAAATGTTTCTAGGACATGTCATTTGTGAACATCAACGGGACGTGTATGTTGACACTTGGGGGCCATTGTGACATGTGCATTTTCGGTTATCCTGGTGTTAGGGCTTGTATGATGTCTGTGATGCCAAACCCAGACCAGTGACAGTTATTCTGTTGTCTTTCCCTAGGTGCCTTTGACTTCTCCTTGCCTACATACAGCCCATGGTCTGGGTACATTGTGATCGTGTTGAAGACGATACACCCTGCAATAAAGACGGAGCAGACACAACAACATGTGTGTGAGGATATTTTATTTACTATGGTGAGATGCAAGGGGGGGGTGTACATTTCCAGGGGGGGTCGAGTTGACAGCAGTGGTAGATGAGATGGTCAAGTAGTCACCACATTGCTGTGGTGACCCAGTCCAACAGGCAGATGCCATTCACAAGGCAGTGTGGGGTAGGACAGTTCAAAGTGTCAATGCAGTGGTGGAGAGGGTTGCCATCATGGCTGGCTCTGTGACTTGCGTCTGGCAGGTGCTTTGCCTCCAGATACTCCCAGGGTCTTCTTGGGACGGCCCCATTGTCATTTGGCAGGGGTGGACCCGCCTGCAGGGCCAGTGGGGTCTGAGGACTCACCCCTCTCTGTGGGTGCAGGGGAGGATGGTGAACAGTCAGTGTGCAGCCCACCAGATGGAGGCGGAGGTGTTGTCTGGGGTGCATGCCTGTCCCTCAGTACCGCCACTTGCTGACCGAAGAGGTCCACGATTTGTCCCATGCGTCTGTCGATGGACCTCATTAGCAGGATGAGTTCTTGCAATAGATCGTCCAACCAGCCCATTCGTCCCTGGGCCTGTTCGTTTGCGCCCAGGACTCTGGTGATGTGTTCCAGGGAGGGCGTCCCAGCCTCCTGGTGTCCCTGGGTGACCCTGCCCTGCTGCCACGGACCTATTGCCTCACCACTGTGGGCACCCGCATCCTCTCCCTGCCCTCCTCCATGGGTGTTGTGTGCGGGGCATCCTCTGGGACAAGGAGGGTGTTGCTGGCAGCACTGGTGGTGGTGATGGTGGTGGCTGTGGCTGAACAGGCCATGACAGCAGGGGTCTGCTGTGGAGTTGTTGTTGCCGCAGATGTGGTGGGGGGACGCTGGGGTCCTGGGACCTGTTGCTCCCTGGCACACCAGATGGGACGGCCTCGAGCTCATCGTCCATGGAATCCTGGGAGTCAACATCTGAGAGTCCATGTACCTGGAGTGGAGACTCGCTCTGCAGGTTGCTGATGTTGTCCTCTGCAGTGAGTTCTTGGTCACCTGTGGGTCAGATGGGAAATGGTCATTGCAGTGCACCCATCAAGCTTTGGGTTAGCTGTGTGTCATTCACATTTTGTGCACTGCACAATTGACATATCATCACATTGTTGACTCATGGTTTAGTTGTCTGACCTAGCAGACGTCACATCTGGCCATGGACTGGCCATTGTCATCTCCTACATCCTGTTGTCCTGTCATGTGCATATCTTGATTTGTGCCACCACACATGCTTTCATATTTTGAGAATGGTCCTTGTTGCACTTTCCTCATGGTGATGCACATGTAATTAGTTGCTGTGCATGAATGTGCCCAGGCTTTATTGTAATTGTGCATTGGTGTGTCACACTTTGGTGGTTGTGACAATTTCCTTGTTTCCTTGGCTTACCGGTGTGCACACTGTGCTTGGCAATGGGTAGGTATGGCTCTTTGTGCAATGTGAGGGCTGGTGTTGTCATATGGCACCATTTAATTTGGGGAAAATGTGTGGGTGCACTTACTGGCTACCTACCGGTGAGTTTGTTTGTTGTACTGCAATGGCTTCCAACTGCTTCTGGGTGGGGTGGGGGAGTGCTCCATCCTGCTGAGGTGTGGGACAGGGGGCATGGTGGGAGTAGTAGTGCAGGCCCTCCACCCCCAGACACGCTCATTTTAAAGTTGGATACCTACCTGTAAGTTTGTTTGTTGTACTGCAATGGCTTCCAGCTGCTTCTGGGTGGGGTGGGGGAGTGTTCCATCCTGATGAGGTGTGGGACAGGGGGCATGGTGGGAGTAGTAGTGCAGGCCCTCCACCCCAGTCACCCTCATTGTAAAGATGGCTACATACCTGTAAGTTCATTTGCTGTACTGCAATGGCTTGCAACTGCTTCTGGGTGGCGTGGGAGAGTGTTCCATCCTGCTGAGGTGTGGGACAGGGGGCGTGATGGGAGTAGTAGTGCAGGCCCTCCCAGCCACAAACACCCTCATTGTGAAGATGGCCACCTACCTGTAAGTTTGTTTGTTGTACTGCAATTGCTACCAACTGCTCCTGGGTGGGATGTGGGAGGGATACATCTTGCTAGGCTGTGAGACAGGGGGCATGGTGGGAGTAGTGGTGCAGGCCCCCCACCCCCAGACACCCTCATTGTGAAGATGGCTACCTACTAGTAAGTTTGTTTGTTGTACTGCAATGGCTTCCAACTGCTCCTGGGTGGGGGGGCGGAGGGATCCATCCTGCTCAGGTATAGGCCAGGGAGCCTGGTGGTTGTTGTCGTGCTGTCTGCCTGTACACATGCCCCAATGGATATGTTGTTAGCTATGTTTGTGGTGAATGGGAGTGGGTGAATGTTGGATCTGTGAGCCATGTTTTGTGAGTGTGTGGTGCAGATGGATGGTGTGTGTCCTAGGTGGTGTAGCTTTGTAGTTGTGCAAGGCAGTACATAGAAGAGTGGCAGTAGTCATTTGTTTGTACTTACCAGCCTCCACTCCCCAGGCTACTCCTGTGAGACTCTCTGGATGCAGTATGGCAAGCACCTTCTCCTTCCATTGTGTGAATGTTTTTAGTGGAATGGGAGGGCCACCGCCAGTCCTCTGAGCCAGCTCACGGCTCTTGCTCCTCCTCTCCTTGACCACCCTATTCAGATCATGCCACCGCTTTATGATCTCCTTTTTTGATCTTGGGGTGGTCCCTACTATATTGGCCTATCCTAGCCCACATTTGTGTCCTTGTGGCTAATGGTATCTGTTGGACCAGGGTACCAAAAAGCTATTGTTCCACTCTGACTATCTCTTCTACCATGACCTTCAACTCACTCTCAGTGAATTTGGGCATTTTCTGTGTGGCCATGGTGTGTGGTGTGCAAAGTGATTGTGGGTGCAGGGGTGTGAGTGGTGCTTGTTGTTGTGCTGTGTATCGTGTGTGTTGTGCAGGGGGTTAGTTGTGCTGGTTTGGAGGTGGTGGTGGTGCTGTGTGTGGTGTGACTGGTGATGTTGTGTCCTTTGCCTCTCCTGTCAGCTGGGGTATGTGTCCCTTCTCTCCTGGAGATTTGCAAGGGATTGTGGTCAGTGAAGGGGCTGGTTTTATACACATCTATGTGGGTGTGTCCAATTGGGGTGTTGCTGACAGATGTGTAGTCCTGGGATTTGGATTTTTTGTTTTGCCATGTGGTTGTGTCATTGGGGTGTGTTTTGTGTATTTGGGAGGCATGTCTAGTTTTCTGTGTGCACTTTTTGGCCTTCTTGTGGGGTTTTGGCTTCGTCCACCATATTTTTTACGGTTCGTCCGCCGCGGTGGCTGTGCTTCAGCACTTCTGCTGGCTCTCCCATTCATTCCATTGTGCGACCGCGGTGGTCGCAGACGGCGGTACATACCGCGGGACCGTCGGGGATATACTAATTTCCGGGGTGGTGCCTCCGCTATACCTGCGGCAGGTTGTAGTTTTTCCGCCGCGATTCCGACCTCCGCGGATGGATTTTGCCCATCTCCGCCCGCTACAGGCGGTTATTCTGGGACAGGTACCGCTGCAGTTGTTTTTTTTGGGTGGTTAATGCAAATTTGTCCGCCGGTTTTCCCACGGGGCCGGCACGCGGTTGTTTTCCGCTTCCATGGCGGTCGGGGTGTTTTTTCTCCCTACATCCTAATGGACCTCCTAGAGACTGGGGTTATGTGTTTCACCCTATTATGATGCGGCGACGATCGCCTTCAATCCCAGGGGTCTGGGGTTATGTGTGTTCCGCCCTATTATGATGCGGTGACAATAGCCTTCAAACCCAGGGTATGGGGTTTTGTGTTCTACCCTATTATGACGCGGCGGCGATCACCTTCAAACCCAGGGTCTGGGGTTGTGTGTTCCACCCTATTATGATGCTGCGGCATTCGCCTTCAAACCCGGGGTCTAGGGTTATATGTTTCACCCTATTATGATGCGGTGGCATTTGCCTCCAAACCCAGGGTCTGGGGTTATGTGTTCCACCCTATTATGATGCAGCGGCGATCACCTTCAATCCCAGGGTCTGGGGTTGTGTGTTCTGCCCTATTATGATGCAGCGGCGATCGCCTTCAAACCTAGGTTCTAGGGTTATGTGTTCCGCTCTATTATGGTGTTGCAGCGATCGTCTTCAAACCCAGGGTCTAGGGTCAAGTGTTCTGCCCTATTATGATGCGGTGGCAATCGCCTTTAAACCCAGGCTCTGGGTTTATGTGTTCCGCCCTATTATGATGCGGTGGCGATCTTCCAAAACCCAGGGTCTGGGGTTATGTGTTCCCCCCTATTATGATGCAGTGGCGTTCGCCTCCAAACCCAGGGTGTAGGGTCAAGTGTTCCACCCTATTATGATGCGGTGGCGATCGCCTTTAAACCCATGTAGAGTAGTTGTGGTTAACAGAATCTGAACAATATTGGTCGACGCGCATTCCGGTGGCACATAAGAAGTAGTGCCGCCACCTTCCTCAGGACATTGCCAGATACGGTGTTGTCTTCTGCAGCAGTTAATTGTGGATCTTCTGTTGAACAGAGGTGAAATCATCATTGAAGTGCACCCCAATAGCTTGATGTTAGACGTTTGGATGTTACATGTGATACATCACACAGTTTATATTGATATCACTTTGTATGGCTGCAAGGTACTGCGCATCATGATGTGGAGGTACCTAAATTAATTGTCCATGATGTGACATATAAATAGATACCATGTTCCACATACAGATTGTGTGATTACAAGGACATATTGTCATCTAACGACTTTCAGCACATCAACTGTATGTGATGCATCTTTTTGGTTTGCTCTGAATGGTAGATGGTTCATCTGAGCAAGAACTAGCCATTGTAATCTTATGCCCACCTTTGCCATAATATGTACTTTACTTTCTTTTACCAACTGACCATGCATGTTTTGTGTTCATATGGGCCTTCATGCTCTGACACCATGGCACTTACACATAGCATTCACTGGTGTGCATGATTGTGTCCTGAATTTCTTCAACATGTGACTTGGTGAGTCAAACTTTGTTTTCAGTGACTGTTACTTACGCTTACCAATCTGCACACTGGAAGTGGCTATTGGATCTTTTCCAAGTAGGGTGACATGTGAGGGCCGGTGTGGTCATTAGGCTCCATGCTGTTTAAAAGGAATGGCAGGGTGCTTGCACTGTCTACCTACCTGTTCTGTGACATAGTTGAGGGGTAATGCTGCCCCATGGTTCTGGGTGTGGGGGGTGTACTACCCTGCTGAGCTGTGGGACAAGGGGGGCTGGTGGGAGTTGTAGTGCTGGCTTCTCACCCACAAACACACCTCCCTTTTAAGATGGCTACCTACCTATAAGTTTGAAGAGAGCAAAGCAATGTATGTCACGTGGGTTGTGGGTGTGTTCCATCCTGCTCAGCAGTGGGACAAGGGTGCCTAGTGGGAGTTGCAGTGCTGGCTGCCTGTACACACACCTCTCCCTGTTGAGAAGGCTACCTCCCTGTGAAGTGGAGCAGAGGAATGGAATAGGTTACACATGGTTCTTGGGTAGGGGGAGTGTTCCATCCTGCTCAGGGGTGATGCAAGTGAGCATGAGAAGGCTACCTACCTGTAAGGTGAAGGAGCGCTATGAAATGCTGGCACATGGTCCTGGGTGTGGGGAGTGTTCCATCCTGCTCAGGGATGATGCAAGTGAGCATGAGAAGGCTAAATACCTGTAAGGTACAGTGGAGCAATGAAATGGCTGTCACATGGCTCTTGGGTGGGGAGGGATGTTCCATCCTGCTCAGCTGTGGGAAAAGGGTGCCTGGTGGGAGTTTTAGTACTGGCTGCCTGTACACCCCCCTCCCCATGGAGGGAGCCCTCCACGGGGACAAAGATGCTGGATGGATCATATGAAAGCTGGTCTGATGCACCAACAGCATTCATTGGTTGTTTTCTTTTTTTGTGTTGTGTGAATTGTTTGGAGCTTGTCAGTCAACAGCAACCAGAGTCCACTGACTTGAGTGATATGGGTCTCAACGAGGTTTGATTGTAGTTACATCACCTTTTGATGAGGGATTTATAGAAGAGGAAAAAGTTCCCAAACAGCTGTCAATGGCTGTACAGCTTTCTTCTTCTTCTAATTTGAACAACATATTACCTGTATAGTTAGAATGGACATTCTGCCTCTCTGGCGTTTCCATAGTGGGCGGAACGTGGGGGGCTCCTTTCAAACATAGAATGTATAGTAAGCACCGCAGTAAGGTGAATACATAGGACATCCATTACAACGCAGGCATTACATCGTAATGCTTTCACAGCGCATCGATTACAACGCAGACACCATTATATCGCATGCCATTACAACGCACATACCATTACAACACATGCTAATAAAATGCATGCGATAACAACACATTGGTAAGTATAGTATGGTAAGTATTTGTTAGGTTGTGGTAGTTTATTGTAATACTCAGGTATTCAAATTATTAGTAGAGTGTATATTAAAAAAATGTAATCATAAATTGTTTAGTACAATTTAAATTAAATGGGTAATTTATATTATATAAATATTCAATTATAAGAAAAAAGGATTGTGGTAATTTATTGTAATACTCAGGTATTAAAATGAGTGCTAGAGTAAATATTTTTAAAAAAATCAGAATTTACGGTTTGTGATAAATTAATATTAAAAGGTAGAATAGTATTGTATAGCTTAAAAAAAAAGTTGTGGTAATTTGTTCATTACTAAGGAATAAAAATTAATACTAGAGTTTTTATTAAAAAAATAGAATTATAAGATGTTGATAATAGTGATATTAGAAGGGAGACTTAAATTACATAAAAAGAAAATACTTTAAATAAATGTTGTGGTAATTTATTTTAGTACTCAAGTATTAACACAAGAAATTAATACTAAAGAATATATATATGAAATAATATAATTCTTTGTGTTAATAGAATTGTTAAAGGGGAAAAAATAAGTTTATTATAAAAAAATATATTAATTGGTAAAACAATTAAGATATTGTTTAGACTCAGCTTAATTATATGTAATTTTCTAAAAAAACAAATTTGGAACAAATATATAAAATGGCATACTATTAAATATTCATTTTTTAATAGAAAGAGTAATTTTAATTTTGAGTATGTTTAGAAATATTATAGAGTAATAAAAAGATATTTTTTTAAATTTCATAAAAAGTAATAATTGTGAAAAAAAGTTTAACATAATGTAAACAGTATTTAAAAATTAACTAAAAATTTAAATGCAGAAAAAAGACAAGACAGGTGAAATAATAATAAAAGATTTTTATTAACATTTATATACATATCATGCATTCAAAATAATTTATACAAAAATATTGGGAGGAAAAGATTATTATTTATAATATTTATTTTTTCAAACATAGAAATTTTAAGGAACATTAAAAAAATGTAAAAGATTTTTGTCATAATTCTCCCACACTTTTCCATTGAAGTCAATGGGAGTAAATGGGCATTTTTATTTTTACAGAAAGACATGACGTAGCCAGAGAAACGTAACTTTCTTAAATACGATGATTGTTGCACTACGGATAGTATGCAAGGGAGAGCTCCGTCAAGGTAAGACTATTTATAATTAATAAAATACATAGAATATTGTTAATGTTTATTGTATGGAGAGAGGAGGGTGGTACATAGATGTAGTACATTTTTTTTGGGTAGTTTTATTGTTTAACCAAGTAATTCACTCCATAACAGGTTGCAGTAGTAGGCCCACGTCGAGTCTCTTTCTTTCGTAAAACTTTTTGATTAATAAAGTTTAAAAAAAGATATACATTAAAAACTTTATTAAACAAAAGTGATTTGGAAGGTATCTATTTTTTTTCTTGCAACCGTTTTTCAAAAAAGAACGATTTTGGATTGGTCGCGGTTAGATGAAAAATAGAAGGTCAGATATTTTTACATCCATTGCTTATTGGTTTTTAAATTTTGGAAGTTCGACTAAGGTTTTTTCTTGATGAAATTTCGGCGAAGGATTTTAGAACTTGGAATGGATTTGGCATTATTTACCAAAAAGAATGCATTAGCTCATTGGATTTTGTTGTGTTTTTTGCCAAAAACAAACACTTTTTCGGGATAGTCTTTTGGGTGTGTTTTTGTTAGGTATGCACAGATATTATTTTTTTAACTCTTGTGCACATTTTTAAAGATTAATTTGGGTCTTGAAGTTTAAAAAGGAATGTGGATTATGTGCAATGGGTTTAAAAAACAGACAAAGGACTCTTTTTGCAAATTAGGATACTACATAAGTCAAAGAGTTGAAAAAAGACCTGACTTTAAAATGTAATTTAGTTTTTTTTAAAATGCCAATTGATTTAGGGTTTTTTAAGGGCAAAACAGGCAAGTAAGGAGATAGTGTAGGTTAGAAATGTAGGATGTATGCAAGATTATCAAGGTAGTCTGAAGCCGCGATCAACATAAAATGTTGAATTGCACCCAATAGTCTCTTGGACATTTCCTTTGTTCTTTTTGATATTCATGGGTTCAGACTACCAGTTAATGATTGCAACATTCTCATTTCTTGGAAATTTTGCTCCTTCCTCAAAATTTTTAAGAAATTATAGAAATTAGTATGAGGTTTGCCAATTGTTTTATTGAAGGAGTTGTGCCATCCCTCTATGGCATTGTTTGATTTTGCTCCTCCCTCTAAGCAGGATAAGTAGCAGTTCCCCACTTCACATTGAAACGTGGCTTCCTCGTTCGACCCAACCTGCTTACATGGCCAGTCCATGTGTCTTCAAAATAATTTAGAAGGGGTGCCAGTTTGTCTTCGTTTGAGGTAAATATTTCCGAGCCTGTAATTGTAGTGTATTATTCATCTACACTGTCAGGAGGAACAAAGCGAAGGGCTGTTAGTTTTTTTACTTCAAATTGTAGTTTGCTATCTGATATATAGACCTCAACTAAGGATGTTTTTTGATTTTATTCGCCAATAAGCCTGTGAAAAATGAAAAAAACATCCTTAAATTTGGGCATCTGTGTCCAATTTGGTAATAGTATTAATCATAGGTAATTCAAACTCAATTAGTAATTTTCTAGGACTTTTGTTTGCTGTTTTATCTTTTGTCACTGACAATAATTCAGTGTATGTTGAGGTTTGTTTATCAGGTAGTAAACTGTAAACTAAGGGAACAACTGCATTATTAACATATGCGTGAATAGTGTATATTTTGGTAAATGGATGGGGTGTGGATTTAAACATCCCATCCATCATCCAAATATCAGTGTTCTCCAACCTAACAAGATTATGGGGTGTGCTAAAGATTAGTAAATATTTTTAGGGTTTTTGTTATCATGCAAAAGAAAAGGTTTATTAGCATCTGTTACAGATATATCAGGAGGAATTTTAATGTCAGAAAAGGTTTGGGGGTTACTCTTTGTGGGTTACTTGCTTGTTTTTAAGTTGAAATATTCTTCTCAAATTGGGAATTGTGGATATGCCACTTGCAACATGCTGTGGAATATGTTGGGCTACCTCTGTCAAAACTGCACTACAGGGTTCATTGGGGGTGGATGCAATAGCTTTTATTTCATTAATTGTTTCTCTTATTTCAATCTCCACTGCAGAGGCAGAGTTGTTATGTGCTGTGGTTCTTAAAACAGAGTCACCAAGAGTAACCGCTCTGCCTGTGCAATGGGATGAGTAGTATTCCACACACCTTTAATGACACCTGGGCTCAGTTTGTCTCTACTTACAATAAACATACCCACTATGCTTCAGTAGGCGGTTGTCCCGGCTGGAGGTCATATATTTCGCTTCTTGACTAGAAGTCATTTTCTGTTATGGATTGAAAGAGAAAAAAATAAAAGGGTAATTTTATCTTTAATTTATTGTCTTTACCTGTTTTGAAGAAAACATTTTCACTACAATTTATGTATTTTCTTATCCTGGTTAAACTTGATGCTGTTTAAAGATAGATTTAATTGTTTAACTATGTTGCTTTTCTACTTTTCTGTTATGTTTGTACAGAAAAGCTTTATTTAGAGATGATAGTGGTTACGTTGTTTTATTATTTAATATTTCTAGAATCTAACCTTTGTAAAAGTTGTTTCTTGATGCTTTTGGATTGGAGGATCGTGTAAGATTTTGTTTTGGGTCTGAAAGGTAAAAAATAATGCTTTTTATTGCTGTTATGATATTTAAAAAAAGATTTCTAAGGAGAGAAATATGGTTAAGTTGTTATAATGTTTATTCTTTTTTGTAGCAGCTTCTTGATAATTTTGGCTTTCTAGATGATTTTTATTTTATTTTGGTCTGAAAGAGAGAAAAAAACAGAATTTGTTTTTGAATTTATGATATTTGGAATAATTTTGCCTGCAATAGAACAGAATAGTTTTTGGTTACAGATGAACAGTTGTAAATCTGGCTTTTTTTCAAAGATTATTTTCTTTTCTGATTTTAATTGTTATTGTGATGATTTATCAACTTTTTTTAGAAGACTGAGGGGCATATTATCGAGAACGGCGTTAAAATTATCGCCGCTTTAGCGGTAGGAAACTGCCACTAAAGCGACGATAATGGGCTTGATTATATGTCCTTGAGAATTCCAATAAAAGCCCATGTTCACACTAGAACATGGGCTTCTATTGGAATTCTCCGACGTGGGTGACAATGCGTACGCATTGCACGGTTCATGACCGAGCCGCGCGTACGCTTTGACATTGACTGCAATGAGCTCCGATGCGGGTGACAATGCGTACGCATTGCACGGCTCATGACCGAGCCGTGCGTACGCTGTTCCATTGACTGCAATGAGCTCCGACGCGGGTGACAATGCGTACTCATTGCACGGTTCATGACCGAGATGTGCGTATGCTTTGCCATTGACTGCAATGAGCTCCGACGCGGGTGACTATCATGTATGCGCATCGGGCAGGCATGTTCCGAGCCAGGCGCACGCCTTGCCATTGAATCGCATGCAGACGGGTGCATGTGTATTTTCAAAATACACGTTGTACAGTCAGTTGATCGAACCCACCCATTGGCTCTGGACTGTCATGGAGACGGATGCAGATTCAAAACTTGTACGAGTTGTGCGCTGGAAATTCAGTTGAATGCCTACAACAATGTTGCAATTCCTAAGGTTTTATGAAGGTGAAGATTTGAACGATGTGGAAGACACGTACGAGTGGTACATAGACCTGGGCAGTCATGCCTACTCAAGGGCATTTAGAAACACTCTGTAATCCCACTCCTGTTTATCAACTTACACGTTGTGCTTAGTGACATGTGCCTTCAGGTGTCTGCCTCTGTGTCATTATGGTGTGGCTTCCTGTTATGTACAATTGGTGTGTTCATGAGTTTGAGCATCAGCAGGATCTTTCCGAACCTGGATAGGCAGATGAAGGCCAGACAGTAGCAAGGAGGGGGTAAGCCCATGCCTAATCTGTGTACTATGACTGACATGCTAATTGAAGTCTTTTGGCCTGGTCATCTTCCGCATTACGTAGGGTTTGTAGTGCAATACTCAGGTCCGTCAATTGTGTGATGAACTCTCCTCATCTGTTCCACAGGTGTGGCCCCTACAGTCTGTTGCATGTGTCACTAGGACACTGTGTCCCTGCAGTCAGCAATGCTTCAGCTTCCGGACAGCATCTGTTCCCGTGACTCTGTTGTGTGTTTCATGGGTGGGTCAATTGTTTACCCAATGCCTGGGATCTGACATGTGATCTGTGTGTGCCCTTGGATATGTGTTCCAATTGCTGGTCTGAGTCTCCACATGTGGCTTGGGTATTTCAAACAAACCCATGCAGCAGGGGACTCCAATTTGTGGGCCTCAGGAGTATGTAAATCAAGTATGTCACACTTGCTTAGCCACCTGACTACTGTCCAGGGCCAAACACTGTTTCACGTAGACCTGGACAGTCATGCCTACTCAAGGGCATTTAGAAACACTCTGTTATCCCACTCCTGTGTATCAACTTACAGGTTGTGCTTATTGACATGTGCTTTCAGGTGTCTGCCTCTGTGTCATTATGGTGTGGCTTCCTGTTACGTACAACTGGGGTGTTCATGATTTTGATGGTCAGTAGGACATCTGAGATGTGACTGTGAGAGACAAGACCTGTGTGACATATAGGTGTGTGATCATTTGACAGCGCAAAATGGTGTATGCAACTGTGCACTTCAGGCAGCTGGGTTACATGCACATCAGACTGTGATGTGCTAATGTACAGGGAGTTGTGTTCGCAGAGACTCATATGTCTGATTTGCATGATGTGGGGTCTTCTGGGTCCTGGGTATGTTGTTTGCAGGGGATGGGCAAGTGCACTTGTCAGCAGTAGAGTTTGCTTTACCCCTGAGCTATGATTGTGACACAGTGCATACTGTTGTTGTCTGGATGCCCTGCCCCTGTGATAGGAGACAGTGTTGACTGACTTCCCAGGCATGCCAGTACCATGGCATTTAACTTGCTATGAGTGATCCTTCATTGTGTTCAAGTGTGCTCCATGCACCCCATGTGGCATTGACTATCAGGACAGGAGAACATCATAGTGTGTGTTGCTGGCATGCATCACAAGCATGTGAAATGAGTCTCTGCCCATCCCTTCATCCGGACCCCTGTACTGAGTCAGTGGTAAGAGATGTGCTGTGTGTATAGTGACATAATCCTACATGTTCACTTGCATGTCCAAAAAATGTGTGGGTGGTGCATGTCAGCATATTGGGGTATTAGCATCCAACATGCAACAGCCATATGGGTGCAAGTCCAGGAGGGATATATGTGCCATGGTTGATGGTGAGACTGACAATTGGCTTATTCTAAACAGTGTTGGTACTTTGAGCAGTGTTCAGCTGATGATGTCAGGCCTTGCCCTGTGATGTGATGTACTCACTGTGGCGTGTGCAGTCAGTGCAGGTGACTGATATTGTTCTCTTTCTTCCTATTTCTTTCCAGATACATCCCCAGCTACAGGAGGGGACAGCTCCATGAACCAGGAGGAGCCACAGAGCCTGACTGGGACAGAAGTAGAGGAGTCGGGGGAGCCAGTGGCATGGAGGGTGAGTGGAGCTACGCCGATGAGTCCTCAGCACTATCCACCCCAGCTGAGGGCCACCGCAGCTCGGAGGATGACTCCCTTGTGGAGGCGGGTGCCAGCAGCCACCAAACACAAGATAGTGAGGCTGTCCCCGCCACCGCCCCACCACCACCATCACCACCCTCCCATCGGCTCCCATCCCAGAGTTCCGTGGAGCCTCCCTTGTTTGGGAGCATCTCTGCTTTGTGCCAGGCACCGCACCCCCTGCCCCTGTGTCCCCTACTGCCCTGAGTGAGGAGTCTGTGGACTTACTTAGACAGATCCATGTAGGGCAGACATCAATGCTGAGTGTCCTCCATGCACACACCACTCTGTTGACGCAACTGGTGCCGTTTATGGAGGGCATTTGATCGGTCATGTCTGACCTACAGAGGATCAATTAGTCCGTGGCCTCCTCCCTGACGGCAGCAGTGTCCCTCCTGCAACAGTCCCGCACCCCTCCTACCCCTGTACCACCCACGATTCCAAGCAACCTACATGTCCCAAGCACACGCACACCTGCACATTCTCACAAAGCCTGTCAAGTACCTATACCAAACTGTAGCTTCCACAGGAGCCGATGCGTATTCCTCAATTCCCGACTACGCTAGCTGCGAGTTTCGATGCTCACAACTAGGAGAGAGGGGGAAAGGGGAGTTGGAATGAGAAAGAGAGTCTTCTTTTGACTGGATTCAAATCTTCTTGGTGTTGAACCCTGTCATCCCACAGTGATTTGCCGCTCTCTTGATAATGCTGATCGATACTTCTGATCTAGCTCTATTCTACTCTGGTTAGGTGTTTGTGCTGCCTTGTCGAGTTCTTTCTTACACCTGAACCATGTGTTTGATGTTTCCTTCTGGACTTGTTCTTTATTGTCCTAACTGCCTGCTGTTAGTAGAACAGTTCTGATAACCTTCTTTTCTTCTTGTATTTCAGCAAAGAAGTCGAGGGCGAGTGGAGGTAAGTACAATTATATATATATAATTATATCTACGTAGTTTTCTATTGTACAGTCTTGTCCTTCGTTCTATTTATTCTTTTTCTCTCAAAGTTGATAGGCAAATATCCGTATGCAATTTACCAATTGCCTTCTTGACTAATAGTTATTCAGTGTCTCTAATATCCAATCCTATGCAGAAATTGGATCCCAATAATAAGAGAATTCTGTTGCCTTCATAACTAATTCTCCCTAAAAGTTATGCAGAATAGTATATTCAGTTTTATCAAAGAATTATTGCGCTACAACAAGCATAACACTCTAGTGTGACTTAGCTGTCCATCTTCTCACTGCCAGAGCCCAAAAACCTTCGAGTCTTCTCAGAAAGGCTGCGCTCTCACTAAACGCTGCCTTTTCACACAGGAATACAGTTGAAGCGCGCAACGGGACTCGCGAGCGGGCGCTATCACAGCTGCGGTCGCTCGCGAGTAAAAGACTGGACCGATAACCTCCACATTTGTCGAGCGCGGCCATCTTGGAATTCCGTGACTGTGTTCCTAAAAGAATTTGCAACAATAGGGAAACCAGAGTCAGGGGAAGGACTCGGCGCAGCCTCCCATAAAGGAGATGTGTGTACTGAAGTTTGTTTTGGCGTCTTTCTTGCCTAGATGCCCATCTGACTCTTTCACTCCTAACAGTATCTCCCACCAAGGCCGCCCTCTCACTCCTATTAGGTTTACTTGGATGTGTCCTATGAAACTCTTTCACTAGCCTAGGGGCATGAAAATGGTCTACAGGTTCCCAAGTTCTCTCCTCAGGGCCGTAACCTTTCCAATCGACCAAATAGAACAGTCTCCCCTTCTTGATTTTGGAGTCTATGATTCTTTTTATTTCAAACTCTTCCACAGATTTCACTTGAACAGAAGCTGGCGGACCCTTAATTCTCATATTTGTGGGATTCTTCTTCAGCAGAGAGACATGAAAGTCCGGATGTAAGCGTAATCTAGGTGGAAGTTTAAGCTTCACACTCACTGAATTCACCATTCTCTCTACTTGAAAAGGACCCACAAAATGAGGTTCAAATTTACGATTCCCTTTAAGGCGCATATTTCGGGTCGAAATCCACACCTTGTCACCAGGTTCATAAATGGGACTAGCTCGCCTCTTCTTATCAGCTTGTTTCTTATTGGCACTCTTAGCCTTGATCAAATTGTCAGTAGCTACCTTATAAGCCTCTTGTAACTCCTGTACTACCTCTTCAACAGCTGGGACCTCACTCTTCTGTTTTCCCACTAAGGTGTTTGGATGTCTCCCAGAATTTAAGTAAAAAGGAGAAAATCCCGTGGAGGAATGGGCAGCATTGTTGTAAGCGAATTCAGCCGCCCAAATTAGACTCGGCCATTCACCCTCGTGATCCATCAAAAACAAGTGCAAGTATTGCTCCAGTTCTTGATTTACTCTTTCTGTCTGCCTATCGGTCTCGGGATGAAAACTGGTAGACAAACGTGAATCAATCTCCAGTCTCTTAAGAAAGGCTCTCCAAAAATGAGAAACAAACTGAGGGCCCCTGTCCGAAATAACCACCCTGGGAATTCCATGTGCCCTGACTACATGCTGTGTGAACAAGACAGATAATTGAGGGGCTGTTGGAATAGATTTCAATGGGACAAAGTGACTCATCTTTGTGAAATGATCAACCACCACCCAAATAGTTGAGTAGCCCTGACTAGAGGGAAGATCCACAATGAAATCCATGGAAATGGTATGCCATGGATAGGGAGCTGGGGGCAAGGGTTGCAACAACCCTTGTGGGGCCGATCTAGAAGGTTTCCCTTTCATGCATTGCTCACAGGCCGCCACATATATCTCACCTGAGCCTCCATGGTGGGCCACCAAAATTCACGCTGAATTAGTTCCAAAGTTTTCGTGACTCCCTTATGACCAGCCAGCAAATCGTCATGACAGTGTCGAATTACTTCCAAACGAAGCTCATCATTGGGTACGAAAAGGTTTTCCAAATAATAGGGCATCCCATTCTTGATCTTCCTTCCGGTTCCTTCCTTGACCCAATTCCTCAATTCATCCATTGAAAGAAAATTCCTTATCTTGTCTTCAAATTCTGCATAGGAGATGACTCCGATTATTTTTTCCGATGGAATTATCAAACCTTCTTCTTGCTTGCCTACGTCATCACCAGAGTAGAGACGTGATAAGGCATCGGCCTTCCCATTCGCAGAGCCGGGTCGATAAGTTAGCACAAAATTATAATCGGCAGAAAACAAAGACCACCTCAATTGCCTACCGGTGAGCGTTCGCGCTGATCTTAAAAATTGCAGATTTCGATGATCCGTGAACACCGTCACTTCATGCTTAGCTCCTAACAGATAGTGCCGCAATTCTTGAAATGCGTCTTTCACTGCCAGCAATTCTTTGTCTGCAATAGAATAATTTATTTCTGCTGCAGATAATTTCCGTGATCTGTATGCCACCGGATGAAGCTGTCCAGTAACCGTGTGTCTTTGTGACAAGACTCCCCCAATTGCCAAATTAAACGCATCGGCTTCCACATAAAAGGGTTCCTCAGGATTTGGGTGCTGCAGAACGGGTGCAGTGACAAAAATCTTCTTAAGTTCCACAAAAGCCTTTTCAGTATCGTCATTCCATTCAAATCTGGTCTTCTTCTTAAGCAGACGAGTCAATGGGCAAACCTTTTCTGAAAATTGTGGAATGAAGCGCCTGTAGAAATTGGCAAACCCAATAAAACTCTGTACCTCGTTTACATTCTGTGAAGAAGGCCAATCCACTATTGCCTTTACTTTGGCCTCATCCATAGAAACTCCGTAGGACGACAGGACAAACCCCAAAAACTCCACTTGATATGCATGGAACACGCATTTCTCCAACTTGACAAACAGTTAGTTTTCCAATAATCAGCTCAAGATTGCACGTAAATGTTGAACATGTTCCTCCAAACTTGCTGAGAAAATAAGAATGTCGTTGATGTAGACAACGGCGAAACGATCCAAAAATTCCCTTAACACATCATTTACAAAATGTTGGAAAGCCACTGGGGCGTTGCACAAACTGAATGGCATAACTTGATATTCAAACAAACCCAGCCGGGTTCGCAATGCTGTCTTCCATTCATCTCCCTCAGCTATGCGCACCAAATGATAGGCTCCACGCAAATCCAACTTGGTGTACACCTTCGCCTCCTTAACTTGATCAAGCAGTTCAGAAATCAATGGTAGAGGGTATCGATTTTTCTCAGTGACTGAATTTAAGGCCCGATAGTCGATACACGGTCTCAACTCACCATCCTTCTTCGGAATAAAGAAGAGGGGAGATGAAACTGGGGATTGGGATGGACGGATAAAACCGTTAGCCAAATATTGCTCCACATACTCCTTTAGGTGTTGATTTTCCACTTCTGAAAGCGCATATATTCTACTACACGGCAACAATGCTCCTGGCTCCAACTCTATCCGACAATCATACTCTCGATGAGGCGGTAACTTCTTGGCTTCTAGTTCATCAAAAACTGAGACTAAGTCCTGATATTCTTGCGGAATCCTGGGAGTCTCCAACGCACAGATGGTCTGAGTACGACTGGCCAAACTCATCGATGGTGTTGTCTCTTGATTCACACCTTCCTTTCCTAAACAATGTTGCTGGCAATAATCAGAACCCATTTCAATGGCTCTTTTGGCCCAATCTATCCTTGGGTTGTGTTTCGTCAGCCAAGGTAGCCCCAATATAAGTTGAAACTGGGGGGCGTCGAGACTAAATTGTAAAATGCTGAGATGATTGCCCGGACCCCTCAGACAAATTTCTTCAGTGTCAAATACTATAGGGCCAGAGGACAGATTAGTACCATCCACAGCCCGATCGGCTTCTGGTTTATCCTTCTTCAAAAATTGAATCTTCAAAGATTGAGCAAATCTAATATCACAAAAATTTCCAGTTGCTCCGGAATCAATCATGACAGATATCTTATTAACTTCGGAATTCCCAAATCTTACTTGAACTGAAATTATTAAGTGGGGAGCAGACGACTGCAATGTGTTAACAATGAATTGAGAGTTCGGAGTTGACTTATCAACCGCTTCCACCAGAGCAACTCCTCCTACTGGTGGAGCCTGTCTTTTACCCAAGTGTTATTTTTAGGCTTCTTTGGACACTCCCTGACAAAATGCCCTGAATTTCCACAATACATACATAGCTTGCCCACTCTTCTCTTCTCTCTTTCCTACTTTGACAAAGGTCCCCGCACTGACCCAATCTGCATTGGTTCTTCTTCATTTGAACCTTCTCTGGGCTTGGAACATTCAGATCTCATTCTGTCGAAACGTGGAGGAATATATTTCACAGCTTTGCGCCTCTCATTCTTTCTTTCACATTGACGCTGGTCAATCTGCAAAACCAGATCAATTAGTTCTGAAACTTCCGTAGGACGCTTGGGAATTTGCGCCAGCCCATCCTTCAACTCATCCTTCAGACCTCTATAAAAGATGGCGGCTCTCTTGGCTTCAGGCCAATTGGTCTCAACAATCAGTCTGTTAAATTGAGCCAGGTATGCTACCAAATCCGGGTTACCCTGCTTTAAATCTGAAAGTTGGTTATCTGTGGTTTATGATATGGATCGTCTATCAAAAATACGTAGAAATTCTTTCTTGAAGGCATTAAAGTCATACAAAATGGGGTCGTTGTTATTCACCAAAGGCATCGACCAAGCCGCGGCATCAGGTAAGACAATATGAAGGCCACCCTAGATTGGTCTTCCTTAAATTTGATGGGTCTACACAGGAAGTGTAACGAACACTGAGTAAAAAAAAATTGGGCCTTAAGAGGATCCCCGCAAAACCGTTCCGGGGCTGCCAAGGGAATTGTGGGGGAGATAGCATGAATGACCTGAGTAGTCAACTCAGTAGCTGATGGAGCTGGAGAAAAGGATGGAGTTTTACTCTCCTTAGACACGGAAGGGGTACTTAGGGAGAACTCTTCAAACTGCTGACCCAAGGACAAAGCCTCCTGACTAGACTTCTTTACTTCTTCTCTAAGAGATTTACTTTCATCCATGGTATCGCCCAATTGCTTCTGTATGCCATCCAAAACTGAGGCCAAAGTCTTAACATCTATCCCCTCCGCCATCTTGCTTCGGTGGAAGTTTGGGAGGGCACTTCAATCTGTCAAGTACCTATACCAAACTGTAGCTTCCACAGGAGCCGATACGTATTCCTCAATTCCCGACTACCCTAGCTGCGAGTTTCGATGCTCACAACTAGGAGAGAGGGGGAAAGGGGAGTTGGAATGAGAAAGAGAGACTGCACTGCTTTGTCTTCTTCTGACTGGATTCAAATCTTCTTGGTGTTGAACCCTGTCATACCACAGTGATTTGCCGCTCTCTTGATAATGCTGATCGACACTTCTGATCTAGCTCTATTCTACTCTGGTTAGGTGTTTGTGCTGCCTTGTCGAGTTCTTTCTTACACTTGAACCATGTGTTTGATATTTCCTTCTGTACTTGTTCTTTATTGTCCTAACTGCCTGCTGTTAGTAGAACAGTTCTGATAACCTTCTTTTCTTCTTGTATTTCAGCAAAGAAGTCGAGGGCGAGTGGAGGTAAGTGCAATTATATATAGATAATTATATCTACGTAGTTTTCTATTGTACAGTCTTGTCCTTCTTTCTATTTATTCTTTTTCTCTCACAGTTGATAGGCAAATATCCGTATGCAATTTACCAATTGCCTTCTTGACTAATAGTTATCCAGTGTCTCTAATATCCAATCCTATGCAGAAATGGTATCCCAATAATAAGAGAATTCTAATGCCTTCATAACTAATTCTCCCAAAAAGTTATGCAGAATAGTATATTCAGTTTTATCAAAGAATTATTGCGCTACAACAAGCATAACACTCTAGTGTGACTTAGCTGTCCATCTTCTCACTGCCAGAGCCCAAAAATCTTCGAGTCCTCTCAGAAAGGCTGCGCTCTCACTAAACGCTGCCTTTTCTCACAAGAATACAGTTGAAGTACGCAACGGTACTCGCGAGCGGGCGCTATCACAGCTGCGGACGCTCGTGAATAAAAGACTAGACCGATTACTTCCACATTGGTCGAGCACGGCCATCTTGGAATTCCGCAACCGTGTTCCTACAAGAATTCGCATCAATAGGGAAACCAGAGTCAGGGGAAGGACTCGGCGCAGCCTCCCATAAAGGAGATGTGTGTACTGAGGTTTGTTTTGGCGTCTTTCTTGCCTAGATGCCCATCTGACTCTTTCACTCCTGACAAAGCTACAGACACGGGCATCACACAAACACACAAACCAAGGTCTAGACGTGCACACAAGCAAGCGCAGGGGACTGATACCACACTCACAGGAGATGGTTTGCAGACACACACACAGTCATCCACAACCACTCTGCAGTCCTCCGATACCTCTCCTTCCCAGCACCCTTCCCTTGCCTCACCTGCAACCCCATCTCCACAGAAGCTCTTCCTCTGTGACTTTGGCCTCTTCCCCACCGACCGAGCAGATCCAAATTACATGGGGAAGAGGAAGTCCCCACACACAGAGGGGAGTGTCCCTCACACCCAGACACACTCCCCGAGGCGCAGTCAGACTGAGGCCCCCACCTGCAAGTCCCCCAGGAGCCAGAAGAGCAAGACCCCACCCCCGCCACGCAGCTCCATGACAAAGTCTCCATCCTCCATCCTCTAGGCCACCACTCCAGAGGTTCCCCCGCCACACCCTGCCCCGGGTTCCCCCACCCACAGATACACCATCCCCAAAATGCTGAGGCCCTCCCCCCCTACCACTTGATCATCCACCCCCGGTCAGACGGTTAGTGCCACTTATGTGGGGACCATGTCCCCTCCTCTGTCCTGCCGACCTCACCTGCACCCCATTCCGCTCCCATGGAGTTAGGCACTGCAGTGGAGTCAACAACCACCCCGCCTGACTTGGGCACTGCAGTGGGGACCCAAGCCACTCCATCTGACCTGCCCACTGAAGTTGTGCCGGCACCCACCCCATCTGACTTGTGCCCCACAGTTGTGACAGCACGCACCACTTCAGTCAGTTCCACTGCAGTTGCAAGTGACTCTCCTGCATCCACCACTCCTTCACTGTCTCCTTCTGCTGCACCCTGATCCTGTCCCTGCAGTGCCTGGCCTGCCCCCATGTATGCCCCTCCGAGGGGATGTCCCTTGTACTTAGCAGTGCAGGCAAGCAACATGTGACAGTTGTCACTCAAGTTCACTCTTTGTCATTTGATAATGGACTGGCCATTGGCCTTTGTTTTGAACAGACGTTTAAATTTTCATCTGCTGAATAAAGCTTTTTTCTTTATCCTTGTGAACTTGATTTAGCTGTACATTATGTTGATGATGTTTAGCATGACTTTGCACCTGTAATGCTTGATTTCCAATGTTGAAAACTGAGGTGTTGATGAGACGTACTCCATGTGGTCCATGAGAAATGTATCCTATTCTGGTCGGTATTCATGTCATCCTTTGCAGCTAACTGGGTGTGTCATGATCAACAATTTGTGGACATCTCTGTGAACATTTCCTTTGATTGGTCACATCTGTGGCTTGCACACATGCACATATGATGTGCTTCCCATTGTCCAATTTGTCTATTTCCATGACTTTGGGCGCATCACCACTGGACCTACAGGTGTGAGCATCATTGGTGTAGGAGCAACTGGGTCCTCTGAGCAACTTGCTGGACATATGTGCTGAGTATGTGCAGATGGCTTAAGGGACACTCCCGTACCCAGGCTGTTGTGACCAGAGCCTTCATTGTGTGGTAACTGATGGCTGACTAATGAAGTGTTCTGCTGACATGACTGAGACCTGCTGTGACTATGTTTGGCGCAGCTGAGTTTCCACAGGAGTTGAGTCCCCTCAAGTAAGTGGGTTGTTCCGTGACATAGCCTGGGCCCATGGTGTGTATTGTGTGATCATGTGTGTGTGTGTGTGTCCACATCCCTTTTTATACACAGGCAGTGTTCCCTTGATATATTCCTGTTGTTTATGCTTGCTGAGTGGTACTGTGCTCATCCCACAACTTTGCCATGGGCTACCAGATGTGTGGGTGCATGACACACTACTGTTAATTGGTGCTTCTTCATTGGGATTTGTCAGTTCTGAGTCGTGGTGATGTTGTCAGACGCAGATGGGACATAGTCAGGAGTCCCCAAGGCACTTGTTTGTTTGCAATATCATGTAGTTGTCCCTAGGTGATACCTTTCAGTGACTTTAGACATGTATATCTAGTTCGCCTTGGCTTCTGCATTGTCCTGGGACTATGGCCAATATTCTGGAGGTTACGTGAGCTTTGACATCATGGCCATGTACTGCATACTGTGCAGTATGTCTGTCATTCACCAGGGTTGTGAACTGTCCTTGTGTGATGATTCTGTGCACCTTAGATCATCCCAACATTAATGAGTTTGTCTTGGGTGCATGTGCAATGTCACCTGTCCATGTGGGCTTCACAGATGCACATTGGTGCAGTTCAGGGTGTGTGGTATTGAGGGTGGACTGATGTAAATGTTTGCACGGATGGGCCCCTAGCTCACGTTTGTCCATGGATGACGAGCCATGCTGAGTGATTTGTGTTTGTGTAGATGTGATGTACATTTGTGACACAGGACACATGTCTGGGTTTCACAGTTTGCACAACATCTAACTTTGTCATCACAGTGGAGGTGTCATGCATGCTTGTGTCACCCCAATGTATGGTCCCTGGGGGTAGTGCTGTTGTGTGTCAATCTCTTGCTGTGTTAGTTTGTGTTCATTCCAGATTGTGTCACATGTGTCTGTTGTGCTCCCTCTCATCTCACAATGCCTGATTGCCCACTAAGGGGGTCCCAATGATGGTTTACTTTTGTAAGGCACTGTGTCCACATCTGTGTCACTGTGATTCAGCCCCCCTCATGTGTTGTGTAGTTGCCTGGGGATACTGAGCCACACACACACACACATGTTGTGTCAGATGTGCAGTGTGAGGTTGCCTGTTTGTGTTTGTGCATCTGCACCAGTGCATTGTTATTGCTGTTGTGGGCCATTGTCTGGATGTTGTTTTTGTGATTTACCCTGTTTTCCCTGTGAGTCATATTACATCATTCTGCACAGTCAACCTGTTTTTTAGGTCCCATTGCTGGCATGGAATGGGAGTTTGTGACCTGACACCTACAGTCTACACAGGTTGTTTTGATTTGTGTGTCTATTTTCGAGATGTATGTGTGCTTTGTGATGGTCACTTCTGCTTTTGTGTCATTGTACACTGCATTGTCAGTCGCCTTGTGTGGTGCTTGTCTGTACTGGGCCGAGAGTATGTTATGTTTTCACAGCACTGTTGGCCTTACCACATCTCTGTGGGTATGGGACACAACCACTACTTTGCCCCAAAAGTGTTTCATGTGTTGGGACTGGAAATCATACATGCTGTTTGGCATTTGCAGCTTTAACCATGATGACATTTACCTTTTGGTCACTGTGATGAGGGGGTTTTTAGACCCCATCACCACAATGCTCAACATTTGCTGCAGTTTGAAAGCACCCACTTAACTTTTGTTCTACACAGTGAGGGGGTGTTATTTTTACATTGACAGTGCTATAGTGATGCTTGCCTTGTGTAGGCCACACTCAGTTTTTGGTCACACATGTGATGGTAGTTACATTGTATGTTCGAAGTCATAATCACTGTTGTGGGTGTTTGTCTCAGACTACACACTGTTATCATGATGTTAGGGGGATGTATTTTGCTCACATACCTTATGTTGGTGTATGATGGATGTGTGGTGCATCACCCATCCAATGGGTGGGGGTGGCAGTTGTGATGGGCAACAGGTCCCATATGGGTGGGGGTGGCAGGGGTGATGGGCAACATAAGCCCTATGGGTGGGGGTGGCAGGAGTGATGGGCAACAGGTCCCCTATGAGTGGGGGTGGCAGGGGTGATGGGCAACAGATCCCCTCTGGGTGGGGGTGGCAGTAGTGCTGGGCAACAGGTCCCCTATGGGTGGGGGTGGCAGGAGTGATGGGAAACAGGTCCATTATGAGTGGGAGTGGCAGGGGTGATGGGCAACAGGTCCCCTATGAGTGGGGGTGGCAGGGGTGATGGGCAACATAAGCCCTATGGGTGGGGGTGGCATTAGTGATGGGCAACAGGTCCCCTATGAGTGGGGGTGGCAGGGGTGATGGGCAACATAAGCCCTATGGGTGGGGGTGGCAAGAGTGATGGGAAACAGGTCCCCTATGAGTGGGGGTGGCAGTTGTGATGGGCAACAGGTCCCCTATGGGCGGGGGTGGCAGTAGTAATGGGCAACAGGTCCCCTATGAGTGGGGGTGGCAGGGGTGATGGGCAACAGGTCCCCTGTGAGTGGGGGTGGCAGGGGTGATGGGCAACATAAGCCCTATGAGTGGGGGTGACAGGGGTGATTTAGAACCCGCCACAATCCCCTGCCCAACTATAGTAGTGTCTTGTCATAACTATTAGGTCTCCAAACCCTCCCCCCAAGATACCCAACAAGTAGACAACCCAGAACATAACACACCTCTCAGTCGTGGAAGCAATGCACATGCACACCCTTCCTTTAATTTGCTCACTTGTGTCCACACCAAATACCACCAAGTCTATGTAAGTTCAAAATGTTTACTTTGAATTGAGAAGCTCTGTATTGTTCTATTATATAATGCAGTACCAACAGGAAAATCAATGACATTAAAACAATAAACATTGTTACACTTACTTACAGTTGGGAATTAAATCATGATATCTGAACAGTGGTGGAAGGCAGCACCACCATCCCCTAGGAATTTAGTTTATATAAATTTATAAATGAAGATCTCTGAGTGAAGGGACACCTCACCTTAGAAGAACCTGGTACTGGTAGTTGTTGCATCATAAGCTCTGCAAAGCTCTGGTTCATAGAAGGGAATCTTCCGTCTGTAATGCCAAAAATGAAATGGTGCGCCTTAGTATATTGCAACTTGCAAGCATTTCTCAGCCGTGCCAAAAAGTGTAGCATTTATGGATAAGCAATATGGACTAACAGTATACCAGTACTTCATAAAAAAGTGGCTTGTTAATGTTTTGTTGACCACTTGTACGCAGCACGTAGATAGTAGCATTGTGAGGCAGGTAATGTGGGCTCAAAGGTGTCTTATACAACAAGCTGCACTGTAACGTCATATGTGCAAAAATAAAAGACACAAAGGTAAAATGGTTGCATGGCTCGGGCTAACTAAGCCAAGGCTAGAATGACCCTAGGGGGGACCATATATAACTATTAGTGTCTACTCTACTACTACCTGATTTGTACTAGTGATGTATGTTATATACTATTAACTCATCTTTCAATCTTGCTACTGACCAATAGGGGGAGGTGTATATGACGCCTAATAAATGTGTAATGTTTTCTAGGCGCACTACCGACCACGACCACCATTGCCGGGGCCAGCGAAGGCGATGCGGAGGGAGAGGATGCGGCAGTTGCCGATACCGACGATGGAGCGGTAGGGGGAGTGCCAGCACCAGTGGAGGGCGGTGGTAAGTTAGACTCATAATCCTTAACTATTGTTGACACTACACTCACTGCAAGGGTGTACTGTATGTATACTGTACTGTTGAGACTTAGGGCCCCATTAGGATGCAGAGCGGATTGCCCCCACCGGGTCGGCGGTAGTCACCGCCGACCCCGCAGGGGCAAACCTCCTGCCATCCCTTTCGAAAAGAGTCAGACCCCCCACATGTCGACCGGGCAGAAAAGGGTTCAATATGGTGGCGGTGTCTGAACATACGGCCAGCCATATAATCTGCATTTTGGAATGCCTTTACGTGGCGGCATTGCCAGCTGCCACGGAAAGTCATGCGGAGTATGCTTGGGGGCCCCCATGGAGTCTACCTATGCTATGGTACCCCCCTGCCTTTCAAAGCACAACGTGGCAGGCTCCGAACAGGGCCTGTCACGTTGTGCTTGGAAAAGCACAACATGTATTTTTAGCGTTGCTTTCGGCACCGACCACCAGAATGTAAAAAAAACAGGATGCGCCCGCCACTGTGGCGGGCGCATCCTAATTGTCCCCGCGGGGCCCCCGCCCTTTTTTGCGTGAGGATGGCGGGCGGATAAAGTCCGCCCTCCATCCGATGTCCTAAGTAAGTAAGAGTTGTTGTGAACGTTTGAAGAGTGAACTAGACACCCTTTAATTGGCATAGGGGCGGGAGTATTGAGTAACCAATGGCCTCATCAATCTGATTTCAACTCCGCTTTGAAAGCTTTATGGAGAAGACTAAAAGTCAGATCAGATCACCTGGTGTTCAACTAAAAACTGAAAGACGGGTGGTAGGAAGAAGGACGGGCAAGAGTTAAAATGTTATGTACTGTGCTTTATAGTGCTACCATGCCACTATATGTATAATTAACTTGTCTTACTTTTTTTCTAAGAGTATATTTTACAATTGTCTTGTTTTTTTCTTTTTGATACACAGCTACTCCTTCCAAATCCAAAGTCAATCAGAAGGAGTTGGCCGCCAAGGCACGGGCCGGAAGCTGGAGTCAATCCAGCAGGAATATCGGCGGTGGTGGTCTTGGCAGAGGGGAAGGAGGAGACTGCAGCTGCACTTCAAGCCTCCTCCAGTGCTCCGGGCCCCAGCCACCGCCCTGCAGTGGTACGGCACCACCGTCTGGCGGCTGCCCGCCGCCACCGCAATACCATCTCTGCTGCCCCCCCACTGTGGCTGCAACTGCCGTGCCCTCAGACGCCGCGTTGCCCATCTAGAGGAGCAGATGCGTGTCCTCCTGCAATCCCGCCCCACACCTTAGTCCCTGTCTTCTACCCCTTTTTTATTTCTTGTTTGGGTGGGTGGGAATTGGGTGTTGGGTTTTTGGACTATTTTCTGGACTTTCTTACGGACATTGGTTGGGGTTAGGGAGGGGAGTGGGTCAACTTTTGTGGATTTTTAGTTTATTTTTGTTAGGGTCAATTAAATCTATTTTTCTACGTTACATGCAATGTTGTTAATGTTTTGTAGGTGGGGTTACGGTTTTACATCACACTGTTTGCTTGCTGGTGCAGGCCCGCCTATAGCCAGTGTTTGATTTAAATAATTGGATGACTGTGTAAGACACAAACAGATAGATTTAACACCCCTCACTGATTGACTTATCCTACTAGTACTTTCAGTCTCTCCTCTAGTCTATGAATTGTTTATCTGGACTCAAAGGGGTGTGTGAAATTGAATTCATTGAAAACATGTCAACTATTAATTCTGACTTCCCCAAACTTCTCTTACCTTTGCTTGATGTTTAACTTAGGCACAGCAAAGGCTGCATGGTGAAGATGGTTTACTTTTTCTAACATGCCATGATTGGGGTGGTGGTGGTAGTATATTAGTAGTAGTAGACACTGGCAGGGCAGCAGCATTTGCTAAAAAAGAAAATGAGTCGCCTTTGAGAGACTGTTCGAGGAGTACTAGAATGAAGTACAGTACAGAACTTACCGAGCAACAATAATATGCTAAAATATTTTACAACAGAACATAATGGTGATTGGGATAGCCTACAAGACAGAGTTACAAACTATAGTAGTGTCGAGTCACTTGACTAGGCCTACAGCGTAACAGTTAGTGCTGTGTATGAGGAATGACAACAAATCCAATCAATGCCGGCAATTAATCCTGAGGTATATGTTCCTTTGTTAAATAAAATTACCCCTAAAATATACTACTCATGGGTGGGCAAGCAGAAGAAGATCATCGCTCTGCCTTGAAATTGAAGTACTGTTGCTTTTGCCACATCCGCTCCAGCAAGCGTGTGATTAAGTATTGGTGTACATTTAATTTAGTCACACCTCGACAATAAGTCACACAGCCCGGGGGAAGAGGGTTAGGGTTTGTTGAATGGATGGGAAGGGGGTTTGGGGAAAGGTTTGACAGTGAAAAACAGTACGCATGGACAAACAAACGACAATCTTTGAAGACTACCATATCCATATGTTAAGGGAGAAAAAGGAAATACATGCATGATGATGATTGATAAGGAGACCCGGATTACATACACTTCTGGTTCTGTTGTTCCGGCCTTAATACTTTTACAGATAGCAAATAGAAATTTTAAATATTGGTAGGGATGAATCGTAAACAGAGAGCAAACCTAATGATGATAACAACAACAAGAACACACTGTTGTAAAAATTGTAGACAAAAAAATGAATCAAATTATTTAAAAAAAGATGAAAGTTGATACTGTTACTGTGTTATCCTGGTCAAAAATGTGGACTGGATTTGCATCTCGGCATTCCTCTTGGTCCTCTCGTCCGTCAATCTTGGGTGTCGCCACTCGCAACTGCCCGGCTGGAAAAAAATGTTGATTTATTGGTAAGGTAAATGTGCATTGTAATGTTTTCCCAAGTATAGGGCAAGGCCCGGCCTGTAATTGTAGATGGAAAAACAAAGGGGATATTGAGAAACAAAGTTGAAACAAATGCACAAGTTATGGTGTAGTGCAACAAGAACACTTGCCGAGGCGGCATGTATGCATCATCTCTACTCTAGTCTGTTTCCAGCATTGACCTTCAACAACAACAGGAGAGAGCAGGCCCACAGTGACAGGCCTGATGGCACGTTGCTTAGCACATCCTACGTTTAGAGTACTTTTTTTTTTTTAAAAGAGTTGGACAAAGGCAAAGCACATATCCATTCCAAACATAGCATTTTACAATTTAAGTTAGTAAATCAATGCACCGCAGGCATCCCACCGCTACACTCGACTCTACTTCTACACAGACATTTGGGTCTTCTGTGGTTGTTGTTGACGTGTTTACCTTTAGGCTTTTATGCCACTCATGAAAAGTCCTCCTGACTTGTTATTATTCCATCAATCATCTCCGATACTTGTACTGACTGACTGTGAAGATCGGCCTGCAGTAGAAGTAACATTTTGTTATTACACAACAAGAGTAGAAATATTATTGACTTGAGTCACTCTTTAGTGTCTACAGTAACACTACTAGTGCACTTTGACTTCACTTCGTGCACAACAAACAAACAACGAAAACACAAACACCAATCGCTCAGAGTCAGGTGTCCAATGCATGCCAATAATTGTCATTACCTGTTCCTTCTCATCTTAAGTTAACGGGCCGTCTTTTTCGCCATCATCATCATGGACGGTGCTGTTGTCAATCATACTCAGTGCGCAGATTGAGTCCCCTTCCTGTATTCAATTAAAAGCAATGTATCAAGCTGCAGGAGAAGTACAAATTTCTTATTTGCAAGAAGGGGAAAATTCACCTTGAGTTACGTTTAGTGTGTACTGTAGAAAGATGATTAGTGCACAATGACATAACTTCATGCACAACAAACAACAACAAAATCACTCAGTCTGCGACTCTGCGTCAAATGCATGGCATCAATCATTACCTGTTCCATCTCATTTTCAGTTAATGGGCAGTCTCTCTCGGCTCTGAAAGGAGGATAGCTATAGTAGTCATCTGATTCATGCTCCACTTCTTTTGGTGGGGCTAGGAAAGTTTTTATTTTTTCTTCTATTTTCCATCATCCAATCATCATTCATGAGGGCAATGGATTTAGGCGGGTGTTTCAGTATGATTGAGCGAAGGAGCTGGATTCGGAGGACTGTTCTGTCAAATTGCAGACACCTGAAACTTGTATATTAAATAAGAAGAGTAGAAGACGGTGGTAATGGATTTGTTGTGATTCACAAGTTTGTAACCGGAACAACAGACACACAAATAAAGGGGAAAAAAGGGAGGAAGACAGTAAGTGCAAGCCTAATTGTCAGGGAAGTATAGCTCATCCTCAAACTCTGGGGGTTCAGCCAGTAGTAGGTAATCATGTGACACACTACTTCCGTCACCTGAGCCTCTGTCCTCATCTTCCTCCATTACTTCATGTATTGTGTAATTCGGTGGTATGAAGTGCTGATTCATTTTGATCATTGTTAACCTCTCCACGTTTTAGGGCGAGAGACTGGTCCTTCTCACTGTTACAATGGAACCAGCAGCAATGAAAACACGTTTGGAAGAGACCCTTGCGACAGGGCAAGCCAGATAGCTTATCGCCAGCCTGCTGAGCAGTGAACATTCAGACCTTTTCCTATACCAATACTGCAATTGGTTTTGATCAATGTACAATGTACACCTCTGTTTGGTCGTCCAGATAGGCCTGGATCATCCGCTCAATGTTCAGGGGTGCTGCTGGTAAGCTTTCGGGCTCTTTTCTCTGTGCATCAGCACTGTGCTTTTTAATGCCTAACTGTACATATCAATCGTCTAACGATTCTACTGGGCCTAATGATCGAGTCATTGTCGCTGTTGTCGATAGTGATGGTGAGTGTTGTGATCCAAACGCACTGCCCTCAGCCGACGAAGTTGCACTTGATGCTGCATGCCCTGCTGCAGTACTTCTTGTGGGTTGATCTTGCGGGCTTTTAATTAGCAGCCGTTCGTTTTCCAACTTACTCGCTACCTCAGCTATACAAGTTTTGTAGCGGGCAACACCAATCTCTGAAAAAGCAAAGAATGTCTTCAGTCCAAATTTTGCACATGAATCCAGAATTGTGGCACAAATGTAATGTTCTTGTGACAAAATTTTATTTTCTATCCTTGTATTTTCAGCTAAGCGACGGGCTAAGCTCTCCATCAAGTCATAGTCTCCCTTTTTGTCCTTTTTGTATGATTCAGACACCTTCTTCAGCTGATGCTCTAGCATTTGAAATAATGGGATAGCTTGGCCCATTGTACAGTCCTCCTTGCTGACTTCATGTGTGAAGACCTCAAAAGGACGAAGCATCTCAGTCAGGCATTTAATTAGGCTCCATTGCTCCATCTGAAGGTTCATGCCTTTAACAGTAGCATCCCCTCTTTTCCAGACATATTCATTGAGTGGCCTGTACTGCTCAAACAGACGATCAAGCATGTAATATGTTGAGTTCCAACGTGTTGCCACCTCCTGGATGAGTGCTTTGACTGGCATCCTATATTCATGTTGAATGATCCACAGCTGCTTCCGAGCCTTAAAAGAATGACTGAAATGAGTGCATATTCTTCGGCAGATGGCCAGTAAGTTGCTGACTATGGGTTCTTTTTTCAGAAAGTCTTGAACTATTATGTTTATGCAGTGCGCCAAACACGGAACCCTGAAATAGGAACCAATATCCATGGCCTTAAGTACATTACTGCCATTGTCAGTGGCAACAAAACCAATACTAAACCCTCTTGGGCGCAGCCATTCAAAAACCTTGCTGCGAAACTCAGCAAAATGTTTACAGCCGTATGTGATTTCTCCATGGCGAACATGGCGACCGTTGCATGTTTCCGAGTACCTTTAAAAATCGCAGCTGTGTCAACAGCACCTTGTTCAGATAGCTTATCTCTAACCCCCACAAAAGAGACCCAGGGTGCAGTGATGCACATGTAATCTGTGGCTTGCCAACTGGTCCACATGTCTGTTGTCAGGTGGATATTGTGAACAGCACTCTGCTGCAAAGCTTATCCAACCAATTCCAGCACATCATGATGTAGTGCCGGAACAGCAATTCTTGCGAAATAGGACCGGCTGGGAACCTTCCATTTAGGGCAGATGGCTGACACAAATTCAAGGAAACCCACCCCTTCCACAAATGAAAAAGGGAGAAGGTCCAGCGCTAACATTTTAGCCAGCGTCGCATTGTACAACCGTGCCGTTGGGTGGTTGCGTTGGGACTGCCCCTCCAACCTAAGCATGCTCTCAATGGTAGGCTGGATTACTTTCCTTTGTAGAGCTGTTGTTTTCATTAACCCACTTAGTCTCAACGACTCAGTTTGTCTCATTGTGGTACTCGGTCGCCTTGGTGTCTCAGCCTGACTCTGAGTATGGCTCTTACTGCGGTGCCACTCAGATGTTACTGAGGAGGATGTGGGCGGTACCACTGCACTACTGGGGACAGGGCTAGAAATGCCGCCTTCTTCTTCACCTTCCACCGCAATAATATCGCCCCCTGATTCTTCCTGACCATCTTCAATGGGTTGAGTTTTTCTACTTTCTTTCAACTGAAGTAGGTGATTCTCCCACACAATAGTGTGGTGTATTCTGAGATGACTTGCTTGGCCTCCGGTACCATAGTTTGTACCAAGCCTACCCCGCCGAACACCTTGTCGACAAATTAAGCATATAGCAATGTTCTACTCCTTGGTGCAAACAGAAAAGAAGTCCCAAACTGGGGAGGAGAACTTTCTGGCACTGCTGGATGTGCCACTTTCAATACCAGATGAACTGGAGGGTGTGCTTGGAATGTGACCCTGTGCAGCTACACTGTGACTTTTACTACCACTACCTACTGAGATGGTTGAGCTGGATGTAGGTCCCTACCGGGCCTTGGAAAATATGGCAGGTGGAGGTAGTGGTGGTGTAACCTGTGTTGGTGATATCCGTGCTACATCCCGCTCAGTAGCAGTCTTTCTGGATAGGGTGAAAATGTTGGTCTCCAATCCCTTTGGGGCGGGAGTGATGTGCGTGAAGACTGGCTCGTCTTCATCAACATCACCCCCCTCTTCTACATCTACCTCCATAACTCTAAGTTTTTCTGGGACCTTCCTTTTCAGAAGCATTGTCTTGTGGCGTGCATCACTCACAGACTGAGCTGGTGGCTGCCAAGTGGCATCACAAAGCGGGGCTTGAAGAAGAAGATGATGGACTAAGCCTCCTTTTCCTTGCTGGTGGTCTGGAAGACAATAGATTTTCCGAAACAGTGGTTTGCTTCACTTTGTCTGCAGGAAGCTCGATTTCCTGAAATGCCCCTATGTCAGGAGCAACAACTACTATGGTGGGCTGTTGTTGCGGCTGCTGCTGTTCTTGTTGCAGCTGCTGCTGTTCTTGTTGCGGCTGCACCTGTTCTTGTTGCGGCTGCTGCTGTTCTTGTTGTGGCTGCACACTTATCTGCTGAGTTTCCGCTTGCGTTGATTGTGTACTACTTTGCGATAATGACATTTCAACATCGCTGCTCGTTAGTAGACTGGCTACCTCTGCGACACTCAAGGCTGGTGGGGTTGGACCTCTGGTGCTGAGGTGCTGCTCCCAGCTTAGTTCCCGGACAACGCTGCTGCAGGCGGAACTTTTTTGATGCCAAAAAAAACATTGGCCGGCACACCAGTCGTGGTTAATGGCACTTCCTTTTTCTGTTCCTTCTTCTCACCGTTAACTTTCTTGGTACTGGACCTGGTACCTTACTTTGTGGCCATCTTCTTCAGATGTCAAGCAGGATGCAGATGCACAACAAGTTCTGGTCACACGTGGACGTGATGCGCAGCAGGACTTCTGTCTGGCTGGCAGTACAACGGGTGATGATGATGACACCGCCTCCTCTGGCTTTTTGTGCACCTAAAAGCAAATAAGCCAGGAGAAGAACATCAGTGAAATGTTGCATTTGTTTTTGTGGTTCAGTTACTTACTACTGTACTAGTGCAAACAAAAGATATAGTCTAGCCATTTCTGACTTTTTTTCAACAAGGGCTATGTTATACTACTGTAAGTAAGTAAGTAAATACTTTATTGTATAGTTAATAAAAACCATTACAAAATATAAATACGACAATATGTTAAACACAAAAAGTTTACACTACTGTGAAGGTAAAAACAGATGTCATTCTGCTGTTAGGAATAACATGTTCCAAATTCAACAATTTGCTAATGTTTTTTGCTTTTTCTCAAAATGTTCAATGAATTTAATTGTCCTGCAAATAAATTGTGGGTCTACTGTACATAAGATTTGTATGACAGCGGACCGATATGTACGTATTCCATGCTCCTTGAACTTGGTTTTCAACCAATTCTGACGTTCCTGTGTGAGAGCCGGGCAAATCCAAATTAGGTGGATAAAGTCTTGTCTTGCTGCGCCACATAACCCGCACCCTTCACTTTCTTGGGGCTTCCACTTTGGATGCTCGGCATTAGTTGGCAAATTACCCAACCTTATATTAAGGTATTTGCGTTTAATAAAAGGCGAAAATGCAAGGTCCAAGAAGAGCGCCGGCACTAGTTTTTTGTAAGAATGAATTGTCATCCAGGCATGTGACCGGTGGCAGAAAGCTATTTTGTCGTCCAACAATGAGTGTCTAATGGCTGCCTTCCTAACCAACTGTTTGAATGAAGGTACTGGGAGCTTAGTTTCCCAGAGGCCAGCCAAATTTGTTGACTCTATTGACGTTTTAAGATACTTGGCGTGATTTGAGTTTGGATTTTTGGTGATTGTTTCCCACATGGCTCGATAGAGCATGATCTCTTCGTTCATCCAGACATCGTACCAGAATTTTATGGTCTCGTACTTTCTCAACAGCACTTGAGATTTCAGGCCGAATTCCAGTCTTACTTGGGCCGGTGATGTGTTATTTGGTAGCGCAAAGACATACTTATAGATTTTCATTTGCACTTTATTCAAAAGTTGTGCACTCTTGCCATGATGCAGTATGTTCCCGTAAGCTATCGTTGGGATTAATTTAGCTTTCATTATTGTTAGTAGAGGCGAAACCAAGGGACCTTTAAGTTCAGTTGCTAGGCTCATAAAGGCATGCATTAAGGCCATGCCCTTCTTTTCCATGCTGGTGAATTGTGCCTGGAAATTAAGACGCTTGTCCAACAGTATCCCAAGATACTTGTAGCTTCCAATCGCTTCCAGTTTTACGTTTTCTATTAAAAAGGTTGGTGGTGATTTATGGCGTCGGGTTATGACCATGGTTTTTGTATTGGTGCTATTTATTTCTAGCATGTTCTGCTTTGTGTAGCGGGTCAACTCCTGTAGAAGGCGTTGCAGGCCTATTTTTGTCTGGCTTAGCAGGACCACATCGTCGGCATAGGATAGGTGTGTTACACGAAGCATGCCCAGCCGGGGAGGATGTGCGTTGATCAGGTCAAGGCTTACTGTTAGGTCGGCCATGAATAGGTTGAAGAGAAGGGGAGCCAACACACAGCCTTGCTTTAATCCGTCAAAGGTGTGGATCTTCCTTGTTAGCCTTTGCCCATTGTTGATTTTTACCTGCATCCAGGTGTTACTATACAGGTCGATAATCGGCATTAGGATTGACTCCGGTAGACCCTGCTGCTTCAATTTGGCCCATAGTAAATTCCTATTAACACGGTCGAAGGCCGCCTTAAAATCGATGAAACAGGTATATAGGTCCCGATGGTTATGTAAACTATTCTCGCCAATCAGGCACAGCGCCATTGCATTAGCCATTGTACCTGTTCTGCGACGAAACCCTGTCTGGTTTAGCGGGATCTTACTGTTCAGGTCCGACCATTGTGCTAAATCAGCTAGTACCAGGGAAGCATAATATTTTGCCTCTGCATCGATCAGGGCAATTAAGCGATAGTTTGTTGGATTTTTGCGGTCTCCGCCTTTATAGATGGGGTTTATGATGGCACCCCTCCAACTTTCCGGGACCCGACCTGAGTTGCTGATTGTCCGGAACAGGAGGTTGAATTTGCATGCCCAGAACTCGGGGTCCTCTTTATAGATCGCCTGCGGGATGCCATTTGGCCCTGGTGCGCTCTCTTGTTTGCCTTTCTTAATTATAGATGATATTCGTCGATCGTCAACTGATCACATTGATCGATCCAGGCTCTCCTGCCTGTTGGACATGCCATTAGGGCTGAGAGCAGGCTTGCTTTCCTGTACCATATTGTTTGAGAATTCGGATACCGATGTAGCCATCGTGACCTGATACTCCACTGGCTTTACCGAGAATGTGTCGACTATGTGCTGAGCCCAAACATTTTCAGGGATGCATGTCATGCTTATAGGTTGTGCTGCTCTATTGATGGAGTTGACTTGCATCCAGAACACCCTGGAGTCTGCTTTTTTGTGTTATACACCAATTTAGCCCAAAAGTCATTGGTTTTGTTCCTTTTTTCCATCCATACTAGCTTTTTATATTGTTTCCTTATCAACCAAACTTCTTGCCAGATGCCTTGGTTTGTCCTTGAGCCTTGTATCCGTCTTGTGAGCTTTTGAAGATGTTTCTTCATAGCTAGTGTGGTTATTGAGAGTTTGGTCGTAGGACTGCTCTGCCTCTTTGTCTTACTGCTGGATCTTGGTAATGTTTCCAGGAAATTAGCCCAGGTTTTTGGACATAAATCCTACTCTGCCATGACTGTTTGTAGTAAGTTCTTAGCATCCAATGCTATTTTAGGTAATGTGATGCTTGTCCACTGTAACCGCTTCAGATTAATTGTTGAGAGCTGACCTGGTATGGCTGGAGCATTTGCATACCTGGGGGAACTTAGTTTCATCTCAATGTGTTGCATAGAGTGATCGCTGTCCAGAGAGCTGATTATTTGGAATTTTTTGACTAGACTCAGCAGAGGCAAAGTTACTAATGTATAATCCAAGGTGGAATTTGTATTGTGACCTATGTATGTGGGAACAGGGGGTTTATCGTGCATGGATCTTCCTTTTATTACCCGTAAACCGAGTCGTTCCAGGTCCCACACCAATTGTTTGCCCACTTTATCTCCCTTCAGGGCCGGTATTACCTCCTGGGATTCGACTTTCCACATTTCATTTGCCACTGAGATATTGTCCTCTTCCTCTGATTGATGTAAAAGATTGGAGTTAAAGTCACCCGTAGCAATAATCTCCCAACTTGGGTGGTCAAGGCGGATGGAAGTTACAACGTTAACAAGACGTTTGAACAGGTCTTTTTTTTGCTGTTTTTTTGGGTGGGCATATATGTTAATTAAGACCATTGTTCTTGCCACGCATTTTATTATACTCTTCAGCTTAATAATTTGCATGTCCGTTGCTGATATAGGCATATGCGAGGCGTTTATCTTCAATGCAGTGGATACGTAAATAGATAAACCCCCCCTTGCGTGGCCGTAGCGCTGGGAACGCATCGCGCTTTCATGGAAACATAATCTTCCTGGTATATCGATTGGCTCCATTGACCACGATCCTGCAGCGCTATGATATCGTATTGGTCCCAGGCAGCTGTCTTTGTACTATGGTTTAGGATGTTTTTTGCTCCTGCGATGTTCCAGGAGAGCAATTTTATTCCATTTTCTTCAATTTTACCTGCCTTGCAATAGGTTCAATTACCATTGAAGCTCAATAACTGTCTCTGGTGATTGTTAATTGTGATTTCAGCCCCCCTGGCTCTGTGTAATATTGAGTGAGTGGTCGGGGTTGTATGGTCTTCTCTTTTCCTACATCTTCTTAGCAGGGGTGATGGGTAGCCCTTTTTTGTTTGTTCTTTCAGAGAAATTCCCCACTCTTCAAATTTATTCACTTCTGTGAACATGTTTTTTGCTACTTCTAAATTCCTCCAAGTAGCTAGTCTGCCTTCCCTAGGCACGTTGTCTCCTAATGTGATGAATTCAATTGATAGTAGGTCCGCGGATGTTAAGTGGCTTAGGCTTGGGATGGTTGATGTGAGGTGGAGAATGTTCCCTCGATTTAGGTAGTCTTGAATGCCTTGAGGCTCGTAGTTGGGAATAAAAAGTATCTTCCCTGATGTAACTGTTTGCGTCTCTGTGGGTGTTTTACTACTGATCTGGGCCTTTTCATTATTAGCAAATTTATGATCATCATGACCCTTTGCCTTGAGGTGGAGGTATTGCGATATTTGATTATACGCGTCATTCGAGGTTGGTACTGGTGGCATGAATGTCGTGGCTTTTACCTCCCGGTCTATTCTGTTGGGTCCTGCCTGTTCACGGTGGTGCCCACTAGTTGTAATCACTGGTCCTGGGGGTGGTTCTATCCTTTCCACATTTGCATTCTCTTTTGTTGCTTGCATGCCATTGATGCCAGTGTATATCGTGAGTTGCAGTTGATCATTCATGTGTCTATCTGCCTTTGTTCTTATTTTCCTATGAGTATTTTGGTCACTTTTTCCCGGGGTTTGATGGTCAGACGATATGGTGACACTTTTCCCTGCGGTTACATTGGTGCTTGGTAATGTGACACGAATGGCGGGGACGTTTTTTTGATTTTTATTCGTGTCTTTGAATACAGCCCAATGAGGTCTCTGATTGCTTGGGTCATAGCTGTTTGTTTGCTCTGACCTCTTTATGCAGTTGCTTTCATCTTCAAAACTAGTGCGCCCTATTTGATTTGGGGGTGTCTCAGTTTTTAGGGGTTCATCCAGCAGATTATTAAAAGTTTTGTTTGATTGAATAATGACGCTGAGCCCTTGGTCCGTGCTACAGCCGGGAATGTTTACGGCGGTTGTTGAGCTTAATCGTTCAATGTTACTAGAGTTCCCTGCTTCTAAGTTTTTTTTGGGGACGACCCCCACTGTTTGTGACGACTTTTTTGATGTTTTCACTTGTGGTGTAGCCTTGGGGCTTATCCATGGTCGTATTTGACTATCATCTCGATCTTTCCAGTTTTTATGTTCCGTTTCTATCTTAAACAATGGATTATGTCTCCCCTCTGTGGCGTTGGAGTCAAGTTTTGTTTTTGTTTTTACCTGACTAAAAATAGGATAAGTGACCAGCGTCTGTTTATTGGCGAGTGGGCAGTTTAACAGCTGATTTCTGTTTTTCCTTGCCCGTTTTTTTTGCCTCTTAGTTAGGTGTTTCTGGTCATTTTGATATTTCGCTCCATCTCGGCTAGATGATTCTGATCCTAGTAGTTTGTGACCGTTGTTTTGTACATTGAGAGATATTGCGCCAGCTGTTTTTAGTTCCTCTATTTTATCGTCCGGTTTCATTGGCAACTTGTGCTGTGGGGTTTGTCCCACTATTATTTGCCTTACTGGTTCATTTGGTTGGTCTGCGTGTTCGTTTTGTATACTCTTGTAATTCTCAAAAGAAATGAGATCACATCCAGTTGGCGTGTTATTGTCACAGTGATTGGCGTATTTGCATTCCTGCAGGATATCTTTAAGTATTGATGGCAAATTCTTTAATTTATCCACTATTGGGTGGAAGGTACAAGACTGGGATCGTACCCACGGTCCGGTCTGTTCCTTGATGATGTCAAAAATGCTGGCCATTTCGTCTAGCTTTTTATTTATGTTAGCGATGTATTCTAATAAGGTGTATCTGGATGTCGAGTTTATCCGACTGCATGTTGAGGGTTTTAATAGAGGTTTCCAATATGCACCCTAGTGCGCTGTGCAATGTGATTATGGATTCCAAATTATCACCAATGTCGTTTCCTCTTTTTTGCCGGTGTCGGTCTCCTTCATTGCAGCCTGATTGGTGTCCAGGCAGAGATTGCTTTATGGATGTTAAATCATTACGTTGCACTTTGGTTTTTTGTCTTGTTTCACGACATGTTTCGGGACTTTTTGTTGTTACCACGTCTGGGGCAGCTGAAATACTTGAGATCTCTATGATTGAGGGTTCTGTTTGAGCGCCAATGTGAGTCACGTGTGGTGAGTCTGTCAGTATAATAATGTCCACCTATTGGTTCGTTCCACTGGATGTATCGACTATGTTTTTGCTTAGCAACTCATGGGATGAAGAAGTTTTTATACCCCAGCCGGTTGCCGTTGCACCTTGATTCATCCTTTCGGTATTGAATAATTTGTTGGGGTTTTTTTGTCCCTCTGAGTTCCTTTCGGTTATTTCCTGGGCCTCATTTTCGGAAGTGATTGATTTAATACGGATTTTCGATCCCTCCTGGGTACTTTCAATTATAAGGTTGTCCATGCAAATTTCTTGTGTCATGGTACTTCCTTTATTATGGCTAGGTACTTGGGGCACCCAACAGAGGTTTAAGTCCTTTATCTTTGTCCTCTCTATAGATTTGATCAATACTGGGCTCATGCGTTGGTCCAGTCTAGGGGTTGAGTGGCTATATGGAGGCACCTTGTGTGCCGATTCGTACATACTTGTGTTCGAATTGTAGGAAACTTCATTGCTGGGTTGGGCCGAGTGGCTTCCCGTTATTAATTGCTCTAGGTATGTGGCATTTGTTGATAATTAACCCCGGGCGTAGCACTACGCTTCGCCCACGTAGTGTACGTAGCGCTGCCTGCTTCGCACTTTCCAAAGTAGGCGAAGCAGGGCAGCGCTACGCACACGCCGAGGGCGAAGCGTAGCTGCCTGCCACCCGCCACCCACCTCCCGCCTGCCCTCCTTTTAATAATATCAGCTATGAAAAATAAATTAAAGTAAAGCGACTTACCTTAAGCGCGGCGTCTCCGGGGCTCCCTCTTTCTCGTTTCTAATTTCTTCTGGCAAATGCGCATGCGCGGACACCCGCGCATGCGCATTTGTCAGAAGAAATTAGAAACGAAGAAGAGGGAGCCCCGGAGACGCCGCGCTTAAGGTAAGTCTCTTTACTTTAATTTATTTTACATTGCTGATATTATTTAAAAGGAGGGCGGGCGGGAGGTGGGTGGCACGTAGTGGGGCTACGCGAAGCGCGTAGTGTGCGTAGATTTGGTCACACTACGTGCTGCTTCACGTAGCCCCACTACGCCCACTACGCCCACCCTTATTGATAATACTGGTGTTGATATAATTTTGTCACCTTTATACTCTTTATTGTTGGGGGAACAACTTATTATGTATCCTTCATGCTGGCAGTCTGTGGTCTTAATTGATCCTGTGAAGGTTGTTAGTGATTTCTCCTGTCCTTGCCCTTGAGTAATGTCGTGTTTTTTGTTGTCCTTTTTAATATCCTTGTGCACCTGGGCTTGAAAATGAAAAATGTTTTTCACAAGAGTGGCATTCGTGCGCTTCTGTGTCTCTTCTGTTCCATTTCCCCTATCGTCATTCGTGTTTTGGGCATTTTGAGGAGTCCATGGTGCGGTTGATCCTACAGGCCTTATTTCAATTTTTTTAGGTGACATTGGTTTTTGTAATCCTGTTGGCGTGTTTGCCATTGCGTATACTACCGTTGCTGGGTCTTTCAAAAAGGCGAATCTGCCGGTGTGGTTCATGTACTAAAAATTGGATATACCGGCGGGATTAGTAATGCAGGTGGGCTTCCCTTAGCTGAGCTAGCGGGTGATTTGGTCTTGGCTTTAGCTTTTGTCCTTGCATTCTTAGGTGGGTTTGTTCGGGTTCTCCCCGACCTCATTCCCATTTTTGTTTTTTTTTGTTTTTCCATTGCTGTCTCCGCTCTGCTTCCTGCTCCACCTCCCAAGCCTGCCTGTATCCTCAATCGGAACAGCTACCGTCAGGGGGATTGCGAGATAGCAAGATACTATTGCGGTGTGTGGCCGAAAGTCTGGTCTCACTCTGTTGACAGGAAAACGGGTAGGCACTTATAGGGGATCCTTATAGAAAGTTACTTTTTAAATTTTTTTATTGCAGTTATCGCCACTTGCGCCTATGGCACCAAGATAAAAACACAGATATCGTCAAGTAGCGCCAAGTTGGGCCGCTGGTGCTGGCACCTCTCACCTTGTGTCCTATGGACACTAATGCTGCCGCTGGGTGGTACTGACGTGAACCACCGTCTGCTCAGCTGCGTGCCTCAACTGACGACTATCAGCAAATCCCGGACTGGATCATCCAAAACGCCTCTTTTGCACTTGACTCTCCTTAGTCCTCAGACCTCAGCAGGATAACAGCATATCATAAAGTTTCCTTCAAATGTTTAATTTGTTGTTTCTCGATGAAATACTCACAAACTTCAGAGTGTCTGAGCAAAGACGCTTGTTCCAACAATGTTCCTGAGGTAACTGAGGTATTAAGATGGCCGTCATGCGTGCTGTGCGTCCGATATCTTTAGTGAGTTGGGCACACTCTCCTGATTGCAAGATTACAGTACAGCCACACACTACATTCTCAGGAAGGATAGGAAAGTTAATTAGAACCACTAAAATAAAAATGTAATGGAAATGGGGTTGACCCTATTTGCCATTAAATTATTTGAGCATCTCATCATCCATGGAGCTGCTGCTGGCAAAGGGGGTGGATCGATGGAAGCAGTAAGCCAATAGGAAAACCATGCAGGCCTATATGGCTAAAGCAGGACACTAATAACTCCCAACACAAAAAAAGGCCACCAGCCACATGGACACTCACAAATCACAAACAAGCAGGGGGCCTGGGAAACACCAGGAGCTGACAAAAGGCCTATAAAAGCCAGGTAAAGGATGCATGCTAAAGCACACTACTCTACCTTTTTAATGCAACAAAATGCAAATACGAACATTCACAGGCCCCAAAAAGGTCTGCAGGGTGCATGCATTGCACACCAACACACACCAGACACACACAACAAAAGCATGTCTTTAAAACATCTAACATCAGAAAGCCCACCCCAATAAAACACACTTGCCAACTCAATCAAATGCCATCCATGCCCTAAAGGATGTGTAAATTCAACAGACCACACAGAAACACTTGATTAATACAGCTGTGGCCACCTGCTCAGCCTCTGAGCCTACTGGATGAAAGCAGGCCTGTTGTTGGCAGACAAGGTCAGACAAGCTTGCAGGCCTAGGCTTCAAAATGGCCACCAGCCACATGGTCAGGCCCAACAACATCAGGAAGCCCACCCCAAAAAAACACACTTCCCCAACTCAATCCAATGCCACCCACGCCCTAAATGATGTCTAAATTCAACAGCCCACACAGAAACACTTGAGTAATACAGCTGTGGCTACCTGCTCTGAGTCTACTGGATAAAAGCAGGTCTGTTGGCAGACCACAAGGCCAGACAAGAGACAACAAGCTTGCAGGCCTAGGCTTCAAATGGCCACGAGCCACATGGCAAGGCCCAACAACATCAGAAAGCCCACCCCAAAAAAACACACTTCACGACTCAATCCAATGCCATCCATGCCCTAAATGATGTCTAAATTCAACAGACCACACAGAATCACTTGAATAATACAGCTGTGGCTACCTGCTCTGAGCCTACTGGATGAAAGCAGGCCTGTTGGCAGACAACAAGGCCAGACAAGAGACAACAAGCTTGCAGGCCTCGGCTTCAAAATGGCTACCAGCCACATGGCCAGGCCCAACAACATCAGAAAGCCCACCCCAAAAAAACACACTTCCCAACTCAATCCAATGCCATCCATGCCCTAAATGATGTCTAAATTCAACAGACCACACAGAAACACTTGATTAACAGCTGTGGCTACCTGCTCTGAGCCTACTGGATAAAAGCAGGCCTGTTGGCAGACAACAAGGCCAGACAAGAGACAACAAGCTTGCAGGCCTAGGCTTCAAAATGGCCACCAGCCACATGGCCAGGCCCAACAACATCAGAAAGCCCACCCCCAAAAAACACTCTTCCCAACTCAATCCAATGCCATCCATGCCCTAAATGATGTGTAAATTCAACAGACCACACAGAAATACTTGATTAATACAGCTGTGTCTACCGGCTCAGCCTCTGAGCCTACTGGATGAAAGCAGGTCTGTTGTTGGCAGACAAGGCCAGACAAGCTTGCAGGCCTAGGCTTCAAAATGGCCACCAGCCACATGGCCAAGCCCAACAACATCAGAAAGCCCACCCCAAAAAAACACACTTACCCAACTCAATCCAATGCTATCCATGCCCTAAATGATGTCTAAATTCAACAGACCACACAGAATCACTGGATTAATAAAGCTGTGGCTACCTGCTCTGATCCTACTGGATGAAAGCAGGGCTGTTGGCAGACAAGGCCAGACAAGCTTGCAGGCCTAGGCTTCTAAATGGCCACCAACCACAAGGACAGGTCCAACAACAGAAAGCCCACCCCAAAAAAACACATTTCCCTACTAAATCCAATTCCATCCAGGCCCTAAATGATGCTTGAAAATGAAATACATTAAAAAAACACCAAAGGAACAGTTGCTTCATCATGCACACACCCATGAGGCCATGACTAGGGGGGGCCTACTACTGACTACTACTACCCACAACATTTTTAAAAAAAGGAATGATAGTTACCAAAAATAAATTGTAGTTACAACAACTGCAATGCCCCCAATCAAACAGACACAACAACCACTTACTTGTAAAATATCCAATAAAAAAATCCTCAAATCCAATTGCAATGATGCAGCAGACAAAAAGAGTGATCTTTCGAGCTCAAAATCCAAAGACAGAATGAGCAGGAGATTAACAAAGCATTGGGTGGAGTCTGCTGGACAGGAACAGGAAGTTGGAGATTCTGTGGCACTTCCTCCCTCTCCCCACCTTTTTAAAAAAGGACTTCTTGCACAAAAAAAGGACAGCCAAATGTCAATCTGAGGAGTAGTTTTCATCCAAATCATCATTTGCAGAAGGTTTCATGCTGCTAGAGCTGATATTCTTCTCCAAATTGAAAATTTTACATATTCAAGTTCTCGAGCTTCACATTACTTCCGCCAGATGTCGATCGCGTTTCCAAAATGACTTGATCACGTTCTCTCGCTCCCTGTCGCGTTGGATATGACGTGTTCGGGGTCTCTTTCTCCTTTTCGCGTTCAATATGATGTGCCCGTGTCCTCACGCTCTCGCTCGTTGTGGAGAATGACGTGTTCGAGATCTCAATCTTCTCATACAAATGACGTTAATGCGGGCGCGAGACAGTGCAAATGGCTACCAACAATCCAACATCTTGTGGAGAACGCAACTGGATCGGGAAAACTGTAGGCGAACGCGGGGATTCAGGTAAGGTGATCACGCGCGAATATATTTTTTCACAGCGTGAGGAAGAAAAAAATTACCGGTAACTTGCGGATTGCCGCTGGGTCTGCAGTCAATAATGTCACTTTATGAAAATTCCTCTCGCACAGGACTCCTACTGCTCCAATCAGTGTCTATCATCTCTTCATGGCTATGACCAGGAACATCTGGGGTGCCATCACAAGTCCACCACATGATGAATCTGGTAAATCAATAAATATATTTCTATCTCTTGGTTAGTCAAGAAATACATTACTATCTCAAACTTCAGATATGTGCAATTCCTATAGCCCGACACCCTGGACTAATAGTTTGGGGTCAAGGGCCACATGTTTTCATGTGTATTTTGCCCTTGGGACAGGTAGGCCCAACCCCCTGCAGCACAAATCCTTTGGCTGCCAGTTTGGAGTACCACATTATGGATCATGTAAGGGCCTTGTCCGCAGTTAAGGTAATATTTTTGTCCATATGTTAATGCTGTTCAAACTTGTATTTATGGTTCATTAATTGAAAGCCTGTATTATTAGGGCGAAGCTCTACGTAAAGTTTGGAAGCTCTGACTGCACAGTGGCTCCAGTATAAAAATACTTTGTGCACCAATATGTTCCTTGTGAAAGAGCAGAATGCTGTCACAGTGAAGCCAGCCGGTACAGAGAGAGAGAGAGAGAGAGAAACTGAATTTTATAAACGCAAAAGGTCATGGTCAACACCAGACAAAATTACGGGCCCAATAATTAAAGAAAGTCTCAATAGTGCACCCATGGTACATGTTCTTTCATTAAGTGCAGCTATACGGCTTTTGTGAATTTCTAAGAATTTACATAAGGAGGACAAGAAATAGTACTCCTAGGAAATATTTGTGAACTGCATTTTAGCATGAGCACATATGCATGTGTGGATTTGCTTATGCAAAAATCTGAGTGTTTGAAGTTCACTTTCCCTCCAACCACTTTTTCCCCAACTCTGGAAGAAGGTTTACGTCTGCCAATGTCAGGAGTAAATTTCCACCATTTCTAAGTGTGGGAAAAGATTAGAGAAGTGTTTTTGAAAACCCTTACAACATGCAAGTTAGTAGGTTTGCACAGACTCAAAAGGGCATTTTAGCCCTGAAACTATTTCTTACCACTACCTTCAGCCCCAGAATGTAGATCTGTGTAAAAGTGGTAACACAAGGGGATTTCACACTACTATGGTATGAGTCCTGGCATAATCAGAAAGGCTATATCAGAGCTCCTATATAATGAGATTGCTGACATAATTTGTCGCTGCACTACATGGCACCAAAAAGTCAAGTGAATTTTGTTACAGAACAAGTAGATTTTTGAAGCAACCTGCCCCATGGATAAATAGATATTGTATTAAATTCCACACCCCTGTATTTGAAATCTATAATCTGCACACTTACCTTTGTAGAATCATCAGCCACCTCAACTTGGTTACACAACGAATTACGACGGAAGCTCTAAACCTTATCATACTCGGCTTCCATGACCCTGTTAGCAGTCATTCTGTACATTATTAGCATAACTTAGAAGCACGTTTCTCCATTCCAATTCTCTGTTTACAGCAAGTTGAACAGACTCTCTAATGGTTCTGTTAAACCTTTCTACTTGCCCATTTTACTCAGGCTGACTCAGCTCTGCTCTATTATGCTTACTTCCACATTTGTTAAAAATTCCTGAAATACTTTCCCCATAAATTGAGTAACATTGTTATACACTATCGCATCTAGTAATACAGAATGCATCTTGAAATTAAATAATCTCCTCGGAAGCGACTTTCTCCAAAAGGCCTTTTTGTAAAATAATTTATTTCTAAAATACAAAAGATCAAAACTACTAGGCAACACAGAACGGCTAGATAGTATCAGTAAGCATTGTCCTCCAAGGACCACCTGGCAGTTGGGTAGGCACTAGTTCTGGAAAGCATGCCTTAGTTGTTTTTGTCACTAGCCTGCCAAAACTCACTTGGTTTCACCCAAGAGACTTTTACCGTATCTATTTTAGGCCACCAGTATTAGGGCTAACATGTAGTCATTAACATGCCTGAATGCCTATTATGGGCTAAAAAGAACATTTTCATATTATGCAAATTTGTCACCTTGCCTAAGAATTCCTCATATGCAAGTTCCACCTGATTTTTTAAAAAAATGTCAAGAGAAGCTCCCCTCTTCAGGCCAACCCTCACTCAAACACAGTTGCACACATGTGACTGCTTTATATTGTTTTTCTCTTTAAACTATTGATTTGACATTATGACATCGTGAGCATTTTAACCATCATGTAAATTTCGCCTCCGTCCATTACCTCAGCGTATGTTAAAAATACTTGGGTACCGTATATACTAATCCATGGGAAGTTCACTAGGAGTTTGAAGAAATGGTAGATGTGGAAAAATGTTGGCAATAATGTATTGTAAAGTCTAAAGAAAAATTGTCACAGTGAATGCAAGGATTAATGTGGAGATTATAGACAGTAGAATCACTGAATACGTCGAATATGGCCACTAGAGTCAATGGAGTTACACATAAAAATAACTTCCATTTTCAGGTGTGTTTGTCGCTCTATAAATATGTACACTTTAATGAATAATTCAATAGGAATCCTTGATGTACGTGTCACCGGATGACATGCTACAGGGCACAAGTGTCAAGCGGTGTGCACACCACAGAGAAGTCTTATATAAATAAAGACTGGTGTGTGTATCACCATGATACAATAGCATTACTGTGTATTTAAATTAGGTGTTTCAATGTGTGCACATCACCAAGACTTGCTTGGTGGCTGGTTGCTGTAGAAACAACAATATGTTGAGGTGCCCATGGAAGCTTCATGTGCCAAAAGGGTCAAATGTATTTGCATCACGTGATCAGCACACACATCTCTTGCAACCATACTTCTCAAGCACATTACATTATGTTATGTTATGCAGATTTGTAGAGTGCACCATCACCTTGGATGGTATCCTGGTGCGAAGCCGGGGAGAGCCTCGGCACTATTAGGGCCTAGTGGGCCTGCTTTAAAAGCCTGGTCTTCAGCTTCTTGAAAAATTCAAGCAGTGAGGACGAGGCTCTTATGTGTAGCAGCAGATCGTTCCATGCTTTAGATACGATGTAGGAGAAGGCTCAACTGCCAAATCTCGTTTTCCATATCTATTGGATTTGTGCAGGTAGGAGTTCGGACGAGCGGAGGTGTCTGGAAGGTTTGTGAAAGCAGATGCCATTGCTAAGGTATGCTGGGCCAGTGTTAAATAGTGCCTTGAAAGTTTGGGTGAAACTACAGCAAAGGTTTGACATTTGAGAGTTTGTTGTGCTGCTTAGGGAGCTTTAATCAGCAGACTAATGTTCCCCAGTGCTTAAGTTGAGCCGGTGGTTTCCATTGCTCAGCACCGCCACTTAATTTTCAACACCAGCAATTATGACAGTCTGTCACTTGGTAGCACTGACTGTCTAATTTAGAGATCAGCTATACAATAGATTTTATTTATATAATATACAGTAAAAATTACTAATACCTGCCATCCAAGCCATTCTTATAGCTTTGGGAGCCTGGGATAGTCTGAATTGTCATTGGCAGCGCTGGCAGGGGCAATGGGTGGAGCAAGCTGCAGTGGACTCCTGACTAGTACCCTTGCATTTATTTATTTTTTACAAATTAAGCTCTGGTCTCCCCGCTGAAACATGCAACATAATTACGGGAAAGGGCAGCAGTAGGGTTCAAGTCTGTCACTTTGGTGTAGTTCAACACTTCTGGAATACACCAGAATAAGATGAACAATGACATTTATTGTAAAACACGGTTTCATGAAGTCACCAACATGTCAGCTCTCCTCTAGCTAAGGCCACCCTTCCCTCGCCCTGTCCAGCCCCTCTGTTCAACTCCTCCGTGGTCCATGCCACTAGTCAAACACACAGAGAATACCCCATCACAAACTACATTTCAAATTCCACACACAAACATTTTAGACAGACAACACATATAGAGACACCATCTTACCAACTCACCAGCTCACCATCTCAAGCTGGGCTGCAAGTTTATTTCAAGCATGGAAAGGGTGAGGATGTTCACAACCTAGCAATAGGTTTTATTCCTGTAGAGAATACACAATGTGACGCCACCCAACAACAAAACTACCATTTCCAAGAATCCTTGAACACTCACAGGGCTATATTCTCAAGGAAGTAACTGAGAGAGGCGTTAGCCTTCTTGGCTTAACGCCTCTTTCTGCCACTTCGGAAACACGAGGCTGCATCCTATTCTCAAGGATATGGTGCAGCCTTGTGTTTCCCCTTGCGACATAGCTAAGTTTCACAACTTAGCGCCAACACAGGCACCCTTGCTGCAGAGTGCAAGGGTGTCTGCAAGCAGGGAGGTTTGTTTATGAACAGTAAGGTGTCCCTTCCTGCACATAAACAAACCTTAAATGCCAATTTGTAACTTACATGTGTGCTGCTTCATACAGCACACATGTAAGTTACAAAACGGCATTTAAAAAAAAGGTTTGTTTATGTACAGGAAGGACATCTTCCTGTACATAAACAAAACATTGCATTTTGCTTTTTCCATGTGTGCTGCACAAGGCAGCACACCTGGAACAAGCAAAAACGAGGAGAAATAAAGATTTCTCCTCGTTTCGCCACCTTAAGACCAGATTTTTCCTGATCTTAAGTTTGGAGCTACCTCCTATTTACGCTGCCCTTGTGAATAGGAGGTAGCGTCAAACTCAATGGGTGTTGTGGTGGAACGCCCACTGCAACACCCACTGCATGCCCCTTTCACACTAAAAACAGCGGTAAGGGGGCCCTATTCACAAGGCAGCATTAAGTCGCGTTAGGCCACTTTACGTAGCTTAACGGTGCCTTGTGAATAGGGCTAAGTCCCTATCTCCAGAACAACGTCACTGAAAGTGACGTTGTGGTGGCGATGGATCTTGAGAATATGCCCCACAATGTTTGGTGACGCTAGCGCCCATTTTTGAATATCGGGTGTAACTTGCCTCATATTTCATGGCTTTCTTACTAGGCAATCAGGCCACAATGTTACAGAAGCCAGGACCCTGCTATTTAGATACATGATTTAATTTGACAGAACAATTATTTTCTTGCAGCATGTTGACAGGAAGTACATAGATGTATTCTAGAGATCACATACATTTGGCCCTAGTAGTTTAAGGCTTTAGGACTGCTTTTCATTACAGACCTTCGCTTTTTCTTTGAGAGGACGATACGTCTATATGGATTTGCGTAGTACATGATACATGTGATGTTAAGAATAAGTATGTCTGAATATTAATGAATGTTGATTACTTTTCAGTGGCATAAGAGATGCTAGATTCTAAGCCAATAGGTGTCAGAAGACGTGTATCAATGAAGTCTGTAGTGGTTATCTTGCCAATAGATAACCTACTCCACTCCACTTCAATCTATCCCAGTCCAATATACCCCATTGCATTCTAATTTACCCCACTCCACTGCAATCTACCCAACTACACTCCACTATAATCTCCCCACCCGACTCCAATCTGCTCCCCTCCACCATCTCATCCTACACATATGTGCACATATATACACTACATGCATTTGTAAAGCACATATTCTTCCCAAGTGGGCGATGTAAGAGCTTCTTATTGTTACTCAAGTGAACAGGTACTCATTCTTTTATGGACCTCAGGAGCATGAAATGTTGAGTGAACCTACCAGGCTTTGAAGCTGTCACCATTGGGTCAAACATCAAGCCACGTAGTACGGCTCCCATGGCTCCCGGTGCTGTAAACAAGCAACTTGTCATCTTGTTTTATAATGTGTGTAAACGTCAGAGAATGATGACGGAATTTGCTTCCAAATAAATATTTTGAGTTAGTGTAGTGAGACTCTATATATAAAATCGGATTCCCTTCTGTAAAAATGTGGATTCCGAAACCCAAAATAATTGCTTTGGACGTCACAAATGAGTAGGCAAGCGCGATAGAAATACCAAACATTATTTAATAATGTCACTGGTTGTTGTTTAGTTGTGAAAATGTTATCTGTGTTAGGAGCTCACTCCAGTGGCCAAAAGCAGAACTGTTGCCTTCGTGTGTTATAACATTTCCGCTGTTCGTTTTTATTTTTTAATTCTATAATTGACTTTCGTGTTTTCTTCATGGTGTGTCTGTTATTAATATCAAATTTGATATCTTTTTTGTTTATCATGTTTCTTTATATTGTACACTTTGATGTGCTGTTTACTGAATATACTTGAAAGGAAAATATATGAATTCTGCACCAATTAATGTGTTCTCTCACTGTTAATTGAAGGCAAGAAATATATGGAACACTTTTATTCCTGTACTGAAAAAGCCTGACACCTCATGTATCTTTGGACAGAAGATGTCTGGTACTTTATGCATTCTCATGCAATGTATGGTACTTCCGTTCTTGGACAGGACATGTATGTTAAATCATGTTCGCTCTGCTCGGAGAGAAACATTATGGTTTTATGCATAACCACACACCCATATACATATCACGTGCTTTCAAACAGAAAATGTATTGTGCTTTATGTATTCTGGAGATGAAATGTGTGGTACTTTGTGTGTTCTTAAAACAACTTCATTGGTACTTAGTGCCCAATCATATTCACAGCGGGCGCCCGCCATTCAGCCATGGAGATGGAGTGAATTACTCCATCCCCTTAGTGGAGAGGATGCCCACCTAACTTATAAATAACCCCCATGCATGTTATTGGCAATGCATGTTACTCTTCGCTATGGGTCTGTGGCAGCAGGACACAACCCTATACCACAGGACAATCCTTTTTTCATTTAAAAAAGAAAATCACTAAACGGATTGTGCTCCAAGAACTTTAGGCTGAACCTTTTACTTCAATGTTCTCAAAGATCTTCAGACTGAACCTTGTAGGAAGCTAGGATCCTTCTGCATGGTTACGCCCACTTTTAGCCTGGTGCTAAGCTGTTTTGACTAGTCTGACTGGGAACCTGCTAATCAGGACCCCAGTCTATCTGCTTTCTCCCTTAAATTGTGATGTACAGGCCTTTGCAATCCTGAAGGCAGGGTGATTGGCTCTGTGTATAACGGTGCCCCTGTATGAGCTGGACGTTCCTACGGAGTCCATTCTCCTGGGTTGTAAGTGTGGCAGCCATATACTATATAGAGGGGCACCGCATAATTATGCGATGACCAACTCAAAACTGCTTGCAACGAATCCTATCATGTATGGTATCAAACATGTTGGAATTATACCTGCACAGGATTATTCCAAGCACTGGAAGAGCACTCTATTAGGCTCTCAGCGTTACCAGTGCCAGCCTTCTAGACCCGGACAGCACAAAATGGTTGATGCCGACCAGAGACACGATTCTGCCCTCCTGCTGATGAGCCAAGCTCGAGCAGGGGATGGCCGAACAATAGGGATCCTGTCACTGGGAGGTGTGACCACCTCCCAGACAGGATTTAGTGTATTGAGGCCAGGTGGGTGAGCTTGACAGCGCAACTCAGCCTGCATGAGTGGCATATTTGGTGTCCCCATGCATAGTCCAGTTCAAACCAGCTCTGGGAAGTCTTGGCTCCTGCTCTAACATGAAACTGGACAGACACTCCCCTTGGAGGGTCCCCTAACTAGTCCCAACCCTTTCCTAAGGGTAATTAGGGCTTACCTGTGGGTGGGTCCCTAGATCCGTCGTGGGACAAGATTCAGATAAGACACCACTTCTTCTTCTATCGTCTGGGCACTCTGGACTTCACTGGACTTCGTTTGGGATCGACTTCATCTGTCTTCCAGTCTGCTGTATTGTCTGTGCCTGTGCACCATACAGGAACCTTCCAAGGCCTGTGGGCATCAAAGACACCTGAATGAATCTCCCTTGAAGTGAAGGAATCACTTCCCTGCATTTCTGCACACATAACAGTAATATACAAATTTCTTTTTTTAAAGGAACAACGTTGGGTATTCAAACTGCAATGTGACAAAACAGGTCTCAATGACGAGATTCCTTGGACCTCTCTTTGAAATCTTTTCTGAAGACTCGGGTTACTCGTGTGCACAGTAATCCTTCTCTCTTCACATAATCATTGAGGTATACATGATGGGCCCAGTCATTTCTTACCCATCTTTTGATACATAACTAGTAGTAGATATGTGGCGTTGACCTGAACTAAGAAGTAGAAGTGTGCTGTTTTCAGTACACACTTGTCTTCATAGTGTATTGGTTATTTTGACTCGACTGGCCTCAGTAGCATTTGTAGCATGCTCACTTGATCTAATTGATCTTTTATAGTTTTTCTACAGTCGACACGCCATTGTGTACTTTACATTACTCAAATTTGGTACGCTGATTTGCTACTGTTTCACAGACCACATATTACACAGTTGTCATACTGGGCTTAGTTCTTCCATAATCTTCTTACAGCCAGGCACACCTATGAAACCTCCACCAGCCGTTATTCTAATCTAGACCCGGGGTGCCCTTATAATTAATATTCACATGAGCCATCACCCATCTAGTAGTCTCACTTGTTGAGCGCGTTGTGAACTTCATCTCCCATGAGCCTTAGTCACTCCAGTAGTTCTACTTAACGGACGCGTTTTTGGTTTCTATACTTTCAAGTTTTTGTAGAGAAACCTCAACCGGCACAGAGGAGCTACAGTGTTGAGCATAACTTACAGAAACGTACTACTACTTGTATAAAGTCGATACCAGCCGCGAACCACTGTCCCGGGTGTCTCCTTTAGATCTACATTTCCCATGGTTTTTGGTAAGATTGGTAGTTCCGCGGAACGCGATGATTTTCTGAATTGGCTCCTGCTATGCTCTAAATATTGTTATTTTGCTAACCAATCTCTTTTACTAGTTTTGCCTCTATGAACTGCAAATGATCTTGATGGGCTTAATTTACATTGCGCACCGGTTCTATGCGGCCAGATGATAGTTTGAAGTACATTTCCCAGCAACAAGTAGATTTGCGATCACGTCATTGTCACACGCCGATCACTCACTGCTGTTCTCCAGTAACTAATTAACAGGCATATAAATAGGACTCCCTTCCAAGTCGGTGTTACCTCGGTCCATGGCTCAGTGAAGCCCGGGGTACCGAAGGATAGGTAAGTCACCTGCTACGCGTATTTTTCCTGTTATGTCTGGGTTCTTTTATTGGCTTTGGCACAGTGTACTCTGAGTCTATTCTCCAACACTTCATTGACCGGTTGTGTTCCCATTTATTTTCCCAGACTAATATATGAATATCATCTTCTAACAACATCACTGGATGGCTTTGTGTACTCTGAGTTTATTCCTCAATACTCTTGTAATACACAAGTCTTCCTTCATCGGATGTATTCCTATGTAATGTCCATTTAATTTTTAAGACCTTTGTATCAAGCACTTCAGTATTACAATTCTTTGTGGCTTATTGCTAGAGCTCAAGTACTCTGTCCTTTGGGTTTATCCCTGTCATGTCAATCTAACTATATCTGCCATCGCGTTTTTAGATATAGATAGTTTTGCCTTTCATCTTTGGAAGTCATAACCAGATTTCTATACTTTCTAAGTCTAGTGTTTATGTCATTTTCTCTAGAGCGGAGCCTCACGTCCTCAGCAGTGGCCAGGTGAGGTGAGGTTATTTACCTGCTCATTTTGGGTAAGTCATAATATGTTCACAAGTTGTTACACATTAAGCGTGAAAAGGAGATTGGGTTTTTATTACCAGCCTCTTGTTGTTTGAATACTGCTTACCACTATCCTAATACGCTGTTGGTGTTGTTTGTGTTTTCACACAGGTTGAATCACGGATCTTGAAATGAAATAAGTGTTGTAATAAGTTGCATTGTCCCCATTTTTTCATTTAATTTTCACGATTGCCTTTTTTTTATTGCACATATAACGCAGTAGCTTTTACTTTTTAGGTAATGAGGAAGGCTAGACACTCTTTAGGTCACAAGTAGCTGAAACATGTAGACTGACCCTCTAAACTTGACAGTAGCAGTTTATTTTTTCCAGACTGCCTTAGCACCGTTTTTAACCCTGACACTCAGAGATATATAATTAAAAGGCTTTTTTCCCAGTAGCCAGTTTTAAATTCATTTCTTTCCTTTTTGCACTGTGCCTATCACCAAATAATATGTCATAGCTCATCATATTCTGGATTTTAGTATATTCTAGGAGATCCTGTAAAACATACCTGTGCTCCTTCCCCGCAGTTTGGCGGTTGTATCCCTCGGCTGTACTAGGGGTTACAGCCGGAAGGAGAACCCAGTTGATGAAGCATGTTGCCTCTGCTGAGTGATGGGATTCCGTTTCCCTTAACGGGTTGCCCACGTGAGGGCTCTAGTTAGGTGTGTATAGATACTGGTGAGCAGCAGGGGACGCCACTGGGTGCCAAGCAATATTGCAGACCTCTAGACAAGTTGGTGTTTCTTTACAATTTTTCAATTGTATCCAATGACCGGGCCTGCAGTGGCGGTGCATGCCTACCTCGATTTTCAAATGTGTGTTTCACTACCTCAATCGCGGTTCCTAATGGCTGCAATGACATGGGCATTGGCAGTGTCACACAGTGGGGCACAGGTGGTCGCTACCGTGAATTGGCATTTTTCAATTGGTGCCAATGACCGTGATTGCGGTGGCGGTGCACGCTTACGGCACCTATGGACACATCATGCTGTAGCAATGGCAATGGCCAGTTTTCATCATTGAACAGTAGATGCTTAATCAATCAAGATCAATCAATCAATCAATCAAGAAATTTGTATAGCGCGCTACTCACCCGGAGGTTCTCAAGGCGCTGGGAGGGGGGGTCCGCTACTGCTCGAACAGCCAGGTCTTCAGTTGCCTCCTGAAGGAGAGGTGGTCTTGGGTGAGGCGGAGGTGGATGGGGAGGGAATTCCAGGTCTTGGCTGCCAGGTAGGAGAAGGATCTTCCTCCCATGGTGGTTCTTCGGATGCGTGGGACGGAGGCGAGGGCGTGGTTGGTCGATCGTAGTTGGCGGATGGGAGTGTAGAAGGTCATGCGGTTGTTGAGGTACCTGGGGCCCAGGTCGTGGAGTGCTTTGTGTGCGTGGGTGAGGAGGCGGAACGTTATTCTTTTGCTGACGGGGAGCCAATGCAGGTCTCTCATATGTCTGGAGATGTGGCTGTGGCGGGGGATGTCCAGGATGAGTTGTGCGGAGGCATTCTGGATGCGTTGGAGTCTTTTCTGCAGTTTGGCTGTGGTTCCAGTGTAGAGGGTGTTTCCGTAGTCTAGTCGGCTGGTGACAAGTGCCTGGGTGACCGTCTTCCTGGTTTCGGTGGGGATCCATCTGAAGATCTTTCGGAGCATGCGTAGGATGTTGAAGCATGAAGATGAGACGGTGTTGACTTGTCTGGACATCGACAGGGAGGAGTCCAGGATGAAGCCCAAGTTGCGTGCGTGGTCCGTTGGTTTGGGTGCGCAGCCTAGGGCCGGGGGCCACCAGGAGTCGTCCCAGGCAGATGGTGTTGACCCAAGGATGAGGACTTCCGTCTTGTCTAAGTTCAGTTTCAGGCGGCTGTTCTTCATCCACTCGGCTACATCTTTCATCCCTTTGTGTAGGTTAGTTCTGGCGGTGGCGGGGTCGTTGGTGAGGTAAAGGATCAGCTGGGTGTCGTCGGCGTAGGAGATGATGTTGAGGCTGTGTCGGCGTGCGATGGCTGCGAGGGGGCTCATGTACACGTTGAAGAGCGAGGGCTGAGGGATGAACCTTGTGGTACGCCGCAGATTACTTCGGTGGCCTCAGATCTGATCGGGGGGAGGCGGACGAGATGATCCACTCCAGAGCCTTCTCTTGGATTCCGACGTTGCTGAGGCGTTGAACTAGGGTGCGGTGGCAGACAGTATCGAACGCTGCGGAGAGGTCCAGGAGGATGAGGGCCGCTGTTTCCCCATTGTCGAGCAGGGTTCAGATGGCGTCAGTGGCTGCGATGAGGGCGGTCTCGGTGCTGTGATTGGCTCGGAAGCCGGACTGTGAGTGGTCGAGGGATCCGGTCGTCTCGAGGAAGGCGGCCAGCTGTTTGTTGACGGTCTTCTCAATGACTTTGGCGGGAAACGGGAGCAGCGAGATGGGGCGGTAGTTCTTGAGGTCGGTGGGGTCTGCTGATGGTTTCTTCAGGAGGGCGCTGAGTTCGGCGTGCTTCCAGCTCTCCGGGAAGGTGGCGGTGTTGAAGGAGCAGTTGATGATGTCCCGGAGTTGGGGTGCGATGACAGAGTCTGCCTTGTTGAAGACGTGGTGAGGGCATGGGTCGGTTGGTGATCTGGAGTGGATGGTGTTCATCGTCCGGATGGTGTCATCGGTGTTGACTGGGGTCCAGTCATGGAGGGTGGTGGTGGGGAGCGTTGGTTCTATGGTAGGGTGCGTGGTCTGTTCGCCGAAGCTGTTGTGTATGTCTGCGATCTTGTTGTGGAAGAACGTGGCAAGTGAGTCGCAGAGGTCTTGTGAGGGAGTGATGTCGTTGTTTCCGGCGCTGGTGTTGGAGAGCTCTTTGACAATGCTGAAGAGCTCCTTGCAGTTGTGTGCGTGGTTGTCTAAACGTTCCTTGAATGCTGTCTTCTTGGTGGTGGGGATCAGCTGGTGGTGTTTGCGGGTGGCGTGCTTGAGGACGGTCATGTTGTCTGTGGTCGGGTTCTTTCGCCAGGTTTTCTCAAGGGTGCGGCAGTTCTTCTTGGAGTTCTTGAGGTCGTCGTTGAACCACGGGGCTTTCTTGCTTCCAGGCCTGCTGGGATGGGTTTTCAGGGGTGCGAGGTCATCGGCGCAGTTGGTGATCCATTGTGCGAGGTTGTGGGCTGCTTGGTTGGGGTCCGATGATCTGGCGGGAGGGTTCTGGTTCAGTGATGCGGTGAGCTGGTCGGTGGTGATCTTGTTCCAGTTCCTGCGGGGAACCTGTTGTGGGAGGTGGTGAGTAGTGTTCTTTCTGAAGCTGAAGTGGACGCAGCTGTGGTCTGTCCAGTGAAGTTCGGTTGAGTAGCTGAAGGAGATGTGCTTGCTGGAAGTGAAGACTGGGTCAAGCGTGTGTCCGGCGTAGTGGGTGGGGGTGTTCACCAGTTGCTTGAGTCCGAGGTTAGCGAGGTTGTCCAGTAGGGTGGTGGTGTTGTTGTCGTTGTTGTTCTCCAGGTGGAAGTTGAGATCCCCAAGGAGGATGTAGTCGGCGGAGGGGAGGGCATGTGGGCTGATGAAGTCTGCGATGTCTTCGCTGAATTGTGTGCGGGGTCCTGAGGGTCTGTAGATGAGGGTGTCTTGGGGTCGGTGTGTATCTGGAAGTGGAGATGTTCGGCGGCTGTGAGGGTGTCTTCGGAGTTGGACGAGATGCGGATGGTGTTTTTGTGGACGATGGCGATGCCTCCTCCAGTCTGGTTGGCATGGTCCCTCCGGATGATCTTGTAGCCTTCCGGGATGGCAATGGCGATGTCGGGCGATGAGGAGGCGTTCATCCAGGTCTCCGTGAGGAAGGCGACGTCCGGGGATGTGGTGTCGAGCAGGTTCCATAGTTCCGCGGCGTGTCTGTGGATGGAGCGGGTGTTGAGCAGGATGCACTTCAGGTGGTTGCTGTGGGTGCTAGGTTTGGCGGGTGCGGGTGGGTTACGGGTCCGGATGCAGGTGAACTCGCAGAATTGGCAGGTGAAGGGTCCGTGGGTGTGTCCTGGGGTGGCTCGGTGACATCCGGGGAGGCTTCCGGTGTTGAGTGCGCCATTGGCGCTCCCGCTGCGTGTGACCGCTGCGCGTACGCGTGGACTCCGTCATAGATGGTGTAGTGGGGGGGCGGAGTGAGGGAGGAGCAGCTGGGAGGTGGGAGCGGGGTGGCGAGTGGGGGGGAGCGTGCAAGGATGCTGGAGGAGGGAGCGGGGGTGGGGCAGCGGGGGAGCAGCGGCAGGGAGCGGGGTGGGGCCGGGAACAACGAGGACAATGGGCACTTACAGGGCACACACGAGAAACGGCAGAAAAATGGACAACGAGGACAAGCAGGCACAGGGACAGTCAGGGACAACAAGCAGGCACAGGGACAGTCAGGGACAGCTTACAGCTTACAAGTATATGGGCAACATGAGAAAACCGAGGAAACGCGAAAACGGCAGCAGAAGTACAGCTAACAGCACAGGGACAGGCAAACCAAGACAGGGGCAGTCTTGACTCGGCTCAGCAGCGGCGGCGGCAGCGGGAGGAGAGCGGGCACACTCGGGGTGGCCACGCCGCAGGAGGAGCGACTGGACTGACCAGGTCAGGTCAAGTAGGTCACAGCTCCTTGCCCCGTGAGCCTCTCCTTAAGTACCTTTGTGGGAGGGAGGAGCAGCTGGGAGGCGGGAGCGGGGTGGCGAGTGGGGGGGAGCATGCGAGGATGCTGGAGGGAGTAGGGGTGGGGCCGCGGGGGAGGAGCGGCCGGGAGCGGGGTGGGGCAGGGAACAACGAGGACAATGGGCACTTACAGGGCACACACGAGAAACGGCAGAAAAATGGACAATGAGGACAAGCAGGAACAGGGACAGTCAGGTAGAACAAGCAGGCACAGGGACAGTCAGGGACAGCTTACAACTTACAAGTATACTGGCAACACGAGAAAACCGAGGAAACGCGAAAACGGCAGCAGAAGTACAGCTAATAGCACACAATGAATTATGCTACCAGATTCTTAAATTTAATGCTAGTATGACATTGAACTCACTGATGACTACACATGCCATGTCAGTGCACAGGATTACATGCATTGGCATGTACTCCCGCACATGTCACATATGATATTTGTGTGCATTTACACAGATCTGTTGTGTAATGGACTCTTTAATTTGTAAACATGTCAATGTGTGGGATGGCTAATAAACCCACAGTAGTGATGGGCTGACTACATAATGTGCCTATTTCACTGTGTAGATTGCTGAACTCCTGTTTATAAACACACTGTGCTCATTGTGTTGTTAATGTGTGCTCTGTCTGACTCACGCAAGTAGGTGTGGCAGGTACAGCAGCTACGTAAAAGCGAGCAGTGTTGCAGTTTCAAACATGTGCTGTGCCAACTACTCTCAGGGCTGGTGACACTAGATGTCGGAATGTACCATTTTACATTCACATAGTCTGAATCAGTTTTGGGGGTACTTAGTATGTACTTACTGAACACATGTACAACTACTTCAGATCAAGGTGTCTCTGCATGTGACTTGTGCTGTAAGCTGTTGTTTCTGTCCAGTCATTCTTGGCGCTGTCAGTCAAGACGTAAGATATTGGACACATCTCATAGGGTAATTTAATTGACGTGTCCTCTTTTATTTTATGTAGGGGATGACCAAATGTGCATTGTCCATTCACATTTCTGGCAGACATGGAGGATGAGGACATCATACGTGAATTTCGTTTGGATCAACCTATCCTTCAAGACCTATGTGGTCAGCTAGAGCAACATCTGAGCCCTCGCAGAACCTATCGGACTGCTTTGATACCAACATGTAAGGTGATGGTGGCCCTGCATTTCTTTGCAACTGGTTCATTTCAGTACACGGTGTCCAGCGCAGGTGGGATGTCTCAACCGATGTTTAGCATGGTGCTACGTGATGTCCTGTCCGCAATGATGACATACAAGAAACGCTACATCCATTTTCCCAGGAGAAATGAATTGGCAGCTGTGAAGGGTGATTTTTATGACCTTACCACATCCCTAATGTTGTTGGCTCCATTGACTGCACACATGTTGGCCTGGTTCCATCGCAGGCACATGAGCACATATACAGGAACAGGAAGCTTTTCCATTCCATTAATGTGCAAATGGTATGCCAAGCAGATATGATTATCTCCCATGTCTGTTAAAGATTTCCATGATCAGCACATGACTCCTACTTACTGCGTAACAACATCGTACCACAGCTGATGGTAAATCTGCATCCGGTGCGTGAGTGGTTTGTTAGTGAGTACACATAGTCAAGTAGTTTGCTGCATGTGTGACATGCTGTCCTCAGCTACTGTTATATTACAAAATTGACCTGTGTATCTCACACCTAGGTTACTCTGCATATCCCAACCAGCCTTGGTTGCTGAGCCCACTAAGGAATCCCAGGACCCCGGGTGAAGTCTGCTACAATGATGCACATGGGAAGACACCTTGGGTGGTGGAGCGTACATTTGGTCTCCTGAAGTCTAGATTCCGGTGTCTGGACAAGAGCGGAGGTGCACTGCTCTACTCTCTCCAAAAGGTGTGTCGGATCGTAGTTACATCCTGCATGCTCCACAACTTGGCCTTGTGCAACGAGATCCCCCTGCTCCTGGATGATGATGAGCAGCAGATATCCAAATAGCAAACCTAGACATATCCAGTGACGATGATAGGGTAGAGGAGGAAGGTGTTGACCTGTGTCAGCAGCTCATCAAAAACTACTTCCCTTGAGTGTGAGTGACATTGTACAACAGTGACATTGTCTGCTGTCTTTGATGGTAGTGACAAGGCCTAGAGGATCTTTTTGACTGCTGCCTGTTGTTGGCTCTGTGCTGATGGCTGATGTTTGTGGCACAGGGTAGTTATGACCAGCCACATGATGTCTATGTTGATATTGTTTCTCATTGTAATGTGTGCTGGTTTGTGTACCTTGATGACTAGTGTTGTGTACTGGCTGTGATGCTATCACCTGACTAGTAAATGTTGTTCTCTTGTGTCTTTCTAGGTCCCTTCAGCCTCTCAATGCCTTGTCACAATCAGAGCTTCTGGTACATTGGAATCTGAGTCAACATTAAACATACTGTGATAAACATGGAGCTGACACAAAGACATAGATGTGTAAAGAGTGTTTATTTACAATGAGCATTTGTGACAGACAAGTGATGTTTTGAAAAATGCTGCTAAGTGAATTAATGAGTTGTCAGTGATAGTAAATGAGAAAATAGAGTAGTCACCACATTGATGTAGTGACACAGTCCAACAGACACCTGGCATCAACATGGCAGTGTGGGTAAGGATAGTCAAGAAAGTCAATGTCAAGGGGAACAGATGTGCCATCATAGCTGGCTCTGCGACTGGTTGGATGGTGCTTTGCCACGTGATCCAGCCTTGGATGGCCCCTTTTACATTTTACAGGGGGGGCACTGTTGCGTGCTCAGCTGTGTTTGAGGAGTCATCCTGTTGCAGCTCACCCCTCTCTGTGACCTCAGCTGAGGTGGTGGGATATCATCCTGCGGCCCACTGTAGGGGGGTTGAGCTCTCCTTTAGGCTGCATAACTGTCCCGCAGCACACCCACGAGCTGGCCCATGAGGTACACAATTTGGCCCATACATGTGTTCATGGACCTCAGCAGCAGGCAGAGCTCATGAACGTCTTCCAAAACCTGGCCCTTGTGTCCCTGGGTTTGTTTGTATGCCCCAAGGACTCTGGTGATGTTGGCCAGTGCTTTGGTCCCAGTGTCCTCTCGAATATATCACCCAGTTGCCCTGCCACCTGCCCTGCTGTCCCAGACTTATGGCGTTGCCACTCGATACACCTGCAGACTCTCCCTGCCCTCCTCTGATTGTGTGGTGGTGTTGGTAACCACTGAGGCAGGGAGAGTGTTGCAGGCAGCACTGGTGGGGGTTGAGGCCACACAGGTCATTGCAGCAGGGGTCACCGCGGCAGTTGTTGCTAAGTTGGTGGTTGTGGGGACAGTGGGGACTTGGGACGTGGTGCCTCCTGGAAGTCCGGATGGGCCAGGTTCTTGCACTTCATCCGGGAAACATAGGGAGTCTGCATCCGAGAGTCAATGTTCCGGGGGGAGGGGGATGGAGACTGGCTCTGCAGGTCGGTGTTGTCTCCTTATATAAAAAAGCGGGACTCCCTCTGAGGGAGATGCTTCGAGGTCAGGGAGAAGAGGGGAAAGAACACAAAATAATATAAGAACTCCCTCGTGACCTATATTTCTTTGATTAACCCCTTCGGTGCTCATGACGGAACGGTTCCGTCATGAGCGTCGGTTGAGCTGTGCTCAAGACGGAACCGTTCCGTCATGAGCCCGCCCGCGCAAGAAACGGTCAGCACCGCGGCGGAATTTGCGCCGCATGGAAGGGGTTAATGTAGAACTAAATTCTGCATGGGCTACACAATGATATCATGACATGCACAAAATGGCATAGGTGTTCAGCAGAATCTGAACAATATTGGTTGACGCACATTTCGGTGGCATATAAGAAGTAGTGCCGCCACCTTTCTCAGGACCTTGCCAGATACCAAAAAAACACAAACACCCAGGGGATACCTAAAAGGTATAAACAAAAGATATTCAGAGCCCATACACTACAATACTTCAATCAATTGGACCTTAATGTTATTCATATGATTAGAGTCATAATTATGAAAAGAGCCAAAACCAAGGATGCTGACCTCTGTGTAATATACACAACAATTAAAAAAATATATATATCTCATCCCATACTTACTGTGGTGGAGACAACATATAAAGACAACATGCAGCTAACACAAAAAAATGAATAAGTGCACCAGTCATATTAATGCATGGTATAGAGCCAGGGAAAAACCAGAGAAGAACCCAAGGCTATGAAAAAGAGGAAGAGAATAAAAGACTAGAGCCCCTGCAGAAAGGCGCCTGAGTCTGTAAATAGCTGCCCCTAGTTGGTATGTGGTCTCTACCAAAAAGTACTTACAAGTTGAATTGATGTAGGTATTCTGTCAGAAGGCGATGGCCACTAATTGTTATCATAACGTGTAATGGTAACTCTTACTGATTATACATATTCTTTAGGGAAAGACAAATAATATGAAAAATATCTTAGGTAATGGGGGCTTGATTCAATGGCTCAACTTGAGTCAATAGGGGGAGGGATTATATCTTACCTAAAACCCTCATGTTTTGTGTTCATAATATGTGACCGTGTCTCTTACTGGTGATATATGTTCTGTCAGAAAGAGATACATAATTAAGAGAAATATCGTTTTTGATCGAAGCCAATTTCAAATATTGCGATAATGTCTTTATGAAAAGTTGATTATGCCTTACCTAAAAGCCCTCATGTTTCGTGTCCAATAGGCTAGGTATTATATGTGAGATAAATCTCAACAGAAACGAATAATCTGTAAGTAAGTGAGAACCCCATTAATAGCTCTAAGGTAATGGGGTAATATCCTGACTAAAAAGATACAGGGGCCCATACAGCTACGTACCTGATCGCAATTGGCCAAACGTTTCTTCAAATATGTTAATTTCAACCGATTGTACTACACTTGGGGGCCCCCATGAGTGCTGCTGTTGAGTATTAGCTCCAGAAATTAAATGCTGTATAAACTCTAAAACTAGAATAAAGTAACATAAATCAACTCAAAAATGATTAGACTAAAAAAAACAATCTTCCCGAATTAAAAGAGACATCACGAAAGCGTGCATAAACATAGCATATCTGTCCGTGTATAGAGTGTAATCTGCAGGCACAATATGGGTGGACTAAATTCAAATGTGTCTAAAACACAAGCAAGAACGCGTGGAAGAGACAGCTAAGTTTGTGAAAATAATCGCTCGTACTGGTAGCCGTGAGCTGCTAGTTTAAAACCTAACTGCAAGCAGAGTATAAAAAGACTGCCTTCACTATGAGGACTCTAGGGTGGGAACCGAGTAGGGTCAGCCAAACAATACATCCGATATCAGAAGGGTGCCAGGCTTATACTTACATAGGCTCTCGTGGACGAAGTCGTATTCCTGACCAGTCTAGTGTGGGGTTACACGAGGGCCATCGTAACACGCAGCCGGGTCGATAGAAAGGTACATTATACGGAAGCTTATAAAGGCAACGCGCCATAAAATGACGCACGGCCAGATCAAAGTCACATGGCGTGTAATACAAACTAAGGTAGGACAAAGAGAGCAAAACTCTGGTACCATATTGGAATGGTCTGTTTTTATCATGTCCCCAGGCAGCAGTAGGAACACATCTTTAAATGGAATATGGATGTGGACAAAAAGGATGCTTCCTAGTAAGGTTTAGATGATAATTGATATAAAAGCGTCAAGACAAAGGTGCCGATTCCGATCCTGGAAAAACCGGGTACGAACCGTCGGTCGGAGCGCTTTCTCCGTCCGACTCGTACCCGTGGAAAAAACATTACAAACATGCATGTACGAATCGCACGGAAACACCATTTCCGTACGAATCATAAAAAACACCGACCGACGAAAATATACATACAAATGTGATCCGGGAAAGCGCCGACGTGACGTCGGGACGCTTTCAGGCAGCGTTTCACGAACCAGGAAGTACGATTCGAACCGACGGCAGTCCGGACGGCAATATTTTTACGGCACCTAAAAAGTGCCGGAAAAGCGAAGTATGCCGCGAAACGACCGGATTAGGGGTCCCGGTACGCGCCGTACCCCCCCCAGCCCCCGTGAGTACGCGCCGAACCCCCCCCAGCCCCCGTGAGTATGTGCCGAACCCCCCCAGCCCCCGTGAGTATGCGCGGAACCCCCACCCGTGTATGTACACCCATGTACGTACAAGTTGTACCCCCACCCGTGTATGTACACCCATGTACGTATGAGTCGTACCCCTACCCGTGTATGTTCACCCGTGTACGTGCGGACCATACCCCCACCTGTGTATGTACACCCGTGTACGTACGAGTCGTACCCCACCCGTGTATGTTCACCCGTGTACGTGCGGACCGTACCCCCACCCGTGTATATACATCCGTGTACGTACGAGTCGTACCCCCACCCGTGTATGTACACCCGTGTACTTACGAGTCGTACCCCCACCCGTGTATGTACACCCGTGTACGTACGAGTCGTACCCCCACCCGTGTATGTTCACCCGTGTACGTGCAGACCGTACCCCCACCCGTGTATGTACACCCGTGTAGGCACGAGTCGTACCCCCACCCGTGGATGTACACCCGTGTACATATGCGTCGTACCCCCACCCGTGTATGTACGGTGCGTACCCCCAGCGCGTAGGGAGTACGCACCGTACATACACGGGTGGGGGTACGACTCGTACATACACGGGTGTACATACACGGGTGGGGGTACGACTCGTACGTACACGGGTATACATACACGGGTGGGGGTTCGGCACGTACTCACAGGGGCTGGGGGGGTTCGGCGCATACTCACGGGGGCTGGGGGGGGTTCGACGCGTACTCACAGGGGCTGGGGGGGTTCGGCACGTACTCACGGGGGCTGGGGGGGGTTCGGCGCGTATGCGGGCACATGTCTCCATGGTTGCTATGGGAGTTCGGTCCGTACGGTGCATTTTCCATACGGTTGTAACATCGGACGCACGGGACGGATCGTACTTGCGTGCTCGGACTTCACTTTTCACATTTGTACGTAAAATCGTCCGGGGATGTGTCGGACACTTTTTCCGATCCGAGGACGTGTGGGGAAATTTTCCCAATGCGATTCGTATGGACTTTTTCCCATACGAATCGTACTTGGCAGTTTGTACACTACTTGTACGATTCGTACGATAAAAAGACCGGATACGAGTCGTACGGGGAAAATTTATCCAGGATCGGAATCGGCACCAAAGTGTCTGCTTGTCAAAGTGAAGTTACACAGGTGGCCAACCACAGGGACTTATATATGACATGGAGAGGGGCCCAGATATATATGGTTCCACAATTGGTGGGCACTACGGTGAAAAAAAATATTGGGAGTGAGATGAAATGTAATCTCAAATGGTGAGATACTGAGGGGGACGTAATTACCGGGTTCTAGTGACATTCCAAACAATGTCTTCATTGAGTCCCTCATTTACACCATTCAGGGTGAAAATCCAAAACGTTTCCCTTCTTTTTAGAGTGGTTTCTATTGGTAATTCTGCCTGGCATTTCACTTTCTCCAAAATACACCACCTAAGGTTCTTTTCAGAGTGTTGCTGATCCAAGATGTGTTGAACTATAGTAGCCGTGATTTTGCGTGTAGGAATAGCAGATTTATGCTTACTAAATCTTGTACGGAACTCTCTCCCCCTCTCACCAATGTACGCCAAATCACACGGACACAATAGTATGTATATGACATTATGGCACCTGCAATTAGTAAGGTCTCTGAGCTTTATGTTGTGACCTTTATAGGTCCGAGAATCCGTGACTAAGGCCGTATCACAAGCATGGCACAAACCACATTTGTGGTTGCCTTAAATTCAAGGTAGTCCCGTGATGGCGGTCTGATGATTGGTGACTGAGGGCTTTTATGCACCAATATATCACGCAAGTTGCGATTTCTCCTGTAAGCTGCCAAAGGTGGCTGGAGTTGTGATTCATTCTCATTTGTATTCAAGATCTTCCAATTCTTGTGAAGGATATTCTTGATTTTATAATTTAGATGGGAATGGTTAATGACACATGTGACATGGTCTTGAGGTGTACGATGCGTGCCTTGTAATAGGGCATCGCTGTTATAATACTTAGCCCTTTTAAATGCATATCTTACTAGTCTATATGGGTAACCACGGGCCAGCAAGCATACCTTTAGTGCTTCTCCATGTTTATAAATGTCGTCCATATTTGTACAATTATGCCTCACCTGCAGAAATTCACCAAATGGGATTGAATCTTTCTGGCAGGTGGGGTGGAAGCTATGGTATTGTAATAAGGTGTTCTTGGCGGTAGGCTTCCTAAATAGACTCACTTGTAATGTGTTATTGGATAAAGCAATAAGGATATCCAAAAATTCCACCTCTACCGAGGAAGATTTGGCAGTAAATTTAAGATTGCTGTCACTGGCATTGAGCCACAAAATGTACTCATGCACTGTCAGTGTCACCCTTCAAAACAAAGAAAATGTCGTCAATGAAACACCTCCAATGCTGACATTTTTCAAAAAAGGGAGCCGCTTCATTGAAGAAATGTTTCAAATCCCGTTCACCCATGTAGATGTTTGCTATTCTCGGCACACTGGAAACCCCCATACTAATGCCCTTAACTTGTTGGCAAATAACCCCATTGACATCCGAGAACTTCTTCATTAGAACTATCTCCAGACATTCAAGGATAAAGCCATTAGGTCTTTCTGCTGGGGACCATTGAAGGAGAGATGCCTCTGCCTGCAATGCTTGATATTGAGGGATGTTGGTGTACAATGTCAAGCATTACAAGTATGTCGGTATTGGGATTGTATGGCATGCCCTCAATTTTATTTATAATATTCCCTGTGTCACGGATGTTTGAGGCATAGTTTTGAGTTGGGGGACATAGATAGGAATCAACATATTTTGATGGGGGCTCTTTTCTAGAGCCAATGGTGGAGATGATAGGGCGTAACGGCAGATCAAGCACGGTTTTGTGAGTCTTGGGGACCCTGTATAATGCTGGAATCGTAGGGCAAGATTAGTTCATGAAAGTGTACTCTTCTTGACAAATGAGTCCATGGTCTGAAGCTCTATGTGTCACTTCTTGGATGTGGGTGTTCAATTTTGCTAGTTCTCTCGGGTGTGATTTTTTGTAGTGTTCAGGAACTGCCAACATGTCCAAGATCTTGTTGTCATAATCAATTTTATTCATAACAGTTATCCCGCCACCTTTGTCATAAGGTTTGACAATAAGATCATAATAGGTCGGAACACAGAACCCTAGACCCTATGTGTTCCGCCCTATTATGATGCGGTGGCGATCGCCTTCAAACCCAGGGTCTGGGTTTATGTGTTCTGCCCTATTATGATGCAGCGGCGATCACCCTCAATACCAAGGTCTGGAGATATGTGTTCCACCCTATTCTGATGCAGCGGCAATCGCCTTTAAACCCAGAGTCTGGGGTTATGTGTTCTGCCCTATTATGATGCAGTGGCGTTCACCTCTAAACCCTGGGTCTGGGGTTATGTTTTCCACCCTATTATGATGGGGTAGCGTTTGCCTCCAAAACCAGGGTGTAGGGTCAAGTGTTCCGCCCTATTATGTGGCATCGCCTTTAAACCCAGGCTCTAGGGTTATGTGTTTCGCCCTATTATGATGCGGTGGCGATCGCCTCTAAACCCAGGGTTTGGGGTTAAGTTTTCCACCCTATTATGATGCGGTGGTGACCGCCACTAAACTCAGGGTTTGGGGTTATGTGTCCCGCCCTATTATGATGCATGGTGTTTGCCTCCAAACTCTTGGTTTGGGTTTATGTGTACCGCCCTATTATGATGCGGTGGCGTTCACCTCCAAACCCAGGGTCTGGGGTTATGTGTTTTGTCCTATTATAATGCGGTGGCGTTTGACTCCAACCCCAGAGTCTGAGCTTATGTGTTCTGCCCTATTATGATGTGGCAGTGATCGCCTTCACTCCTAGGGTCTGGTGTTATGTGTTCCGCCCTATTATGATGCAGGGACAATAGCCTTCAAACCTAGGGTCTGGGGTTATGTGTTCCGTCCTATTATGATGCAGCGGTGATGGCCCTCAAACCCAGGGTCTGGGGTTATGTGTTCCACCCTATTATGATGCGATGGCGATCACCTTCAAACCCAGGGTCTGGGGTTGTGTGTTCTGCCCTATTATGATGCGGTGGCGATCGCCTTTAAACCCAGGGTCTAGGGTTATGTGTTTTGCCCTATTATGATGCGGTTACATTCGCCTCCAAACCCAGGGTCTGGAGTTGGGTGTTCCACCCTATTATGAAGCGGCGGCAATCGCCTTCACTCCTAGGGTCTGGGGTTATGTGTTCCGCCCTAATATGATGCAATGGCGATCACCTTCAAACCCAGGGTCTGGGGTTGTGTGTTCCGCCCTATTATGATGCGGTGGCTATCGCCTTTAAAGCCAGGGTCTCGGTTTGTGTGGTCAGCCCTATTATGATCCGGCGGCGTTCGCCTTCAAACCCAGGGTCTAGGGTTATGTGTTTTGCCCTATTATGATGTGGTTACATTCGCCTCCAAACCAAGGGTCTGGAGTTGGATGTTCCACCCTATTATGATGCGGTGGCGATCGCCTTCAATTCCAGGGTCTGGGGTTATGTGTTCAGCCATATTATAATGCGGCGGCGATCACCTTCAAACTCAGTGTCTGGGGTTGTGTGTTCTGCCCTATTATGATGCGGCGGCGATCGCCTTCAAACCCAGGGTTTGGGGTTGTGTTTCTCCCTATTATGATGTGGCGGCGATCGCCTTCAAACCCAGGGTCTGGGGATATGTGTTCCGCCCAATTATGATGCAGCGGCAATCACCTTCAAACCCAGGGTCTGGGGTTGTGTGTTCCGCCCTATTATGATGCAGCAGCGTTTGCCTTCAAACCCAGGGTCTAGGGATATCTGTTCCTCCCTATTATGATGCGGCGGCAATCGCCTTCTAGCCCAGGGTCTAGGGTCAAGTGTTCCACCCTATTATGATGCAGTGGCAATCGCCTTCAAACCCAGGGTTTCGGGTTGTGTGGTCAGCCCTATTATGATACGGCATCATTCGCCTTCAAACCCAGGGTCTAGGGTTATGTGTTTTGCCCTATTATGATAGGTTGCGTTCGCCTCCAAACCCAGGGTCTGGGGTTGGGTGTTCCACCCTACTATGATGCGGCGGCGATCGCCTTCAATCCCAGGGTCTGGGGTCAAGTGTTCCACTCTATTATGATGCGGTTGCGATTGCCTCTAAACCCAGGCTCTGGAGTTATGTGTTCCACCCTATTATGATGCGGTGGTGATTGCCTCTAAACCCAGGGTCTGGGGTTATGTGTTCCGCCCTATTATGATGCGGTGGCGTTTACCTACAAACCCAGGGTCTGGGGTTATGTGTTCTGTCCTATTATGATGCGGTGGCGACCGCCTCTAAACCCAGGCTTTGGGGTGAAGTTTTCCACCCTATTATGATGCGGTGGTGATCACCTCTAAACTCAGGGTTTTGGGTCCTGTTTTTCACCCTATTATGATGCATGGCATTCGCCTCCAAACCCTGGGTCTGGGTTTATGTGTACCACCCTATTATTATGCGGTGGCGTTCACCTTCAAACCCAGGGTCTGGGGTTATATGTTCTGTCTTATTATGATGCAGTGGCGTTCGACTCCAAACCCAGAGTCTGGGGTTATATGTTCCGCCCTATTATGATGTGGCAGCGACCGCCTTCAATCCCAGGGTCTGGGGTTATGTGTTCCACCCAATTATGATGCAGGGATGATAGCCTTCAAACCTAGGGTCTGGGGTTATGTGTTCCATCCTATTATGATGCAGGGATGATAGCCTTCAAACCTAGGGTCTGGGGTTATGTGTTCCGTCCTCTTATGATGCAGCGGCGATCGCCTTCAAACCCAGGGTCTGGGGTTATGTGTTCCACCCTATTATGATGCGATGGCGATCACCTTCAAACCCAGGGTCTGGGGTTGTGTGTTCCACCCTATTATGATGCGGTGGTGATCACCTTCAAACCCAGGGTCTCGGGTTGTGTGGTCAGCCCTATTATGATGCGGCGGCGTTAGCCCAGGGTCTAGGGTTATGTGTTTTGCCCTATTATGATGCAGTTGCATTTGCCTCCAAACCCAGGGTGTGGGTTTGGGTGTCTGTTCAACCCTATTATGATGCGGGGGAGATCGCCTGCAATTCCAGGGTCTTGGGTTATGTGTTCTGCCCTATTATAATGCAGCGGCAATCACCTTCATACCCAGGGTCTGGGGTTGTGTGTTCTGCCCTATTATGATACGGCGGTGTTCGCCTTCAAACCCAGGGTCTAAGGATATTTGTTCCGCCCTATTATGATGTGGCGGCGATCGCCTTCTAACCCAGGGTCTAGGGTCAAGTGTTCCACCCTATTATGATGCGGTGGCAATCGCCTTTAAACCCAGGCTCTGGGGTTATTTGTTCCGCCCTATTATGATGCAGTGTCGATCGCTTCTAAACCCAGGCTCTGGGGTTATGTGTTCCTCCCTATTATGATGTGGTGGCGATCACCTTCAAACCCAGGGTCTAGGGTTATGTGTTCCGCCTTATTATGAGGCAGTGGTGATTGCCTTCAAACCCAGGGTCTAGGGTTATGTGTTCTGCCCTATTATGATGCTGCAGCGATCACCTTCAAACCCAGGGTCTAGGGTCAAGTGTTCCACCCTATTATGATGCGGTAGCGATCGCCTTCAAACCCAGGGTCTCGGGTTGTGTAGTCAACCCTGTTATGATGCGGTGGCATTCGCCTCCAAACCCAGGGTCTGGGGTTGGGTGTTCCACCCTATTATGATGCGGTGGCGATCGCCTTCAATCCCAGGGTCTGGGGTTGTGTGTTCCACCCTATTATGATGTAGCGGCATTCGCCTTCAAATCCAGGGTCTAGGGTTATGTGTTCCACCCTATTATGATGCTGTGGCGATCGCCTTCAAACCCAGGGTCTAGAGTCAAGTGTTCCACCCTATTATGATGCAGTGGCGATTGCCCCTAAACCCAGGCTCTGGAGTTATGTGTTCCGCCCTATTATGATGCGGGGGCGATCGCCTTCAAACCCTGGGTCTAGGGTTATATGTTCCGCCCTATTATGACGCGGCAGCGATCACCTTCAAACCCAGGCTCTCGTGCTTATGTGTTCCGCCCTATTATGATGCAGTGGCGATTGCCTCTAAACCCAGGGTCTGGGGTTATGTGTTCTGCCCTATTATGATGCAGTGGTGTTCGCCTTCAAACCCTGGGTCTGAGTTTATGTGTTCAGCCCTATTATAATGCAGTGGTGTTCGCCTCCAAACCCAGGGTCTGGGGTTATGTGTTCTGTCTTATTATGATGCGGTGGCGTTCGACTCCAAACCCAGAGTCTGGGGTTATGTGTTCCGCCCTATGATGATGTGGCTGCAATCACCTTCAATCCCAGGGTCTGGGTTTCTGTGTTCCACCCTATTATGATGCAGGGTCGATAGCCTTCAAACCCAGGGTCTGGGGTTATATGTTCCGTCCTACTATGATGCGACGACGATCACCTTCAAACCCCAGGGTCTGGGGTAATGTGTTCCACCCTATTATGATGCGGTGGCGATCGCCTTCAATCCCAGGGTCTGGGGTTGTGTTGTGTCGCAAGCCCTATTATGATGCGGCGGCGTTCGCCTTCAAACCCAGGGTCTGGGGTTGGGTGTTCCAACCTATTATGATGCGGCGGCAATTGCCTTTAATCCCAGGGTCTGGGGTTTTGTGTTCCGCCCTATAATGATGCGGAGGCAATCGCCTTCAAACCCAGGGTCTGGGGTTGTGTGTTCTGCCGTATTATGATGCGGCAGCGTTCGCCTTCAAACCCAGGGTCTGGGGCTATATGTTCCGCCCAATTATGATGCAGCGGCAATCGCCTTCAAACCTAGGGTCTGGGGTTGTGTGTTCTGCCCTATTATGATGCAGCGGCGTTCGCCTCTAAACCCAGGGTCTAGGGTCAAGTGTTCCACCCTATTATGATGCAATGGCGATCGCCTTTAAATCCAGGCTCAGGGGTTATGTGTTCTGCCCTATTATGATGCAATGGCGATTGCCACTAAACCCAGGCTGTGGGGTTATGTGTTCCGCCCTATTATGATGCAGTGGCGATCGCCTTCAAACCCAGGGTCTCGGGTTATGTGTTCCGCCCTACTATGATGCGCAGCGATCGCCTTCAAACCCAGGCTCTGGGGTCATGTGTTCCGCCCTATTATGATGCGGTGGCGTTCGACTCCAAACCCAGAGTCTGGGGTTATGTGTTCCGCCCTATGATGATGTGGCTGCAATCACCTTCAATCCCAGGGTCTGGGTTTCTGTGTTCCACCCTATTATGATGCAGGGTCGATAGCCTTCAAACCCAGGGTCTGGGGTTATATGTTCCGTCCTACTATGATGCGACGACGATCACCTTCAAACCCCAGGGTCTGGGGTAATGTGTTCCACCCTATTATGATGCGGTGGCGATCGCCTTCAATCCCAGGGTCTGGGGTTGTGTTGTGTCGCAAGCCCTATTATGATGCGGCGGCGTTCGCCTTCAAACCCAGGGTCTGGGGTTGGGTGTTCCAACCTATTATGATGCGGCGGCAATTGCCTTTAATCCCAGGGTCTGGGGTTTTGTGTTCCGCCCTATAATGATGCGGCGGCAATCGCCTTCAAACCCAGGGTCTGGGGTTGTGTGTTCTGCCGTATTATGATGCGGCAGCGTTCGCCTTCAAACCCAGGGTCTGGGGCTATATGTTCCGCCCAATTATGATGCAGCGGCAATCGCCTTCAAACCTAGGGTCTGGGGTTGTGTGTTCTGCCCTATTATGATGCAGCGGCGTTCGCCTCTAAACCCAGGGTCTAGGGTCAAGTGTTCCACCCTATTATGATGCAATGGCGATCGCCTTTAAATCCAGGCTCAGGGGTTATGTGTTCTGCCCTATTATGATGCAATGGCGATTGCCACTAAACCCAGGCTGTGGGGTTATGTGTTCCGCCCTATTATGATGCAGTGGCGATCGCCTTCAAACCCAGGGTCTCGGGTTATGTGTTCCGCCCTACTATGATGCGCAGCGATCGCCTTCAAACCCAGGCTCTGGGGTCATGTGTTCCGCCCTATTATGATGCGTTGGCGATTGCCTCTAAACTAAGGCTCTGGGGTGATGTGTTCCACCCTATTATGATGCAGTGCCGATCACCTTCAAACCCAGGGTCTAGGGTTATGTGTTCCACCCTATTATGATGCAGCAGCGATCGCCTTAAAACCCAGGCTCTGGGCTTATGTGTTCCGCCCTCTTTTGATGCGGTGGCAATCGCCTCTAAACCCAGGCCCTGGAGTTAAGTGTTCCGCCCTATTATGATGCATTGGCGATTGCCTCTAAACCCAGGGTCTGGGGTTATGTGTTCCACCCTATTATGATGCGGGGGCGTTCACCTCTAAACCCAGGGTCTGGGGTTATGAGTTCTGCCCTATTATGATGCGGTGGCGTTTGCCTCCAAACCCAGGGTGTAGGGTCAAGTGTTCCCCCCAATTATGATGCAGGGGCGATCACCTCTAAACCCATGTAGAGTAGTTGTGTTCAGCAGAATCTAAACAATATTGGTCGACGCGTGTGTCAGTGGCATATAAGAAGTAGTGCCGCCACCTTCCTCAGGATCTTGCCAGATATGGTGTTGTCTTCTGCAGCAGTTAATTGTGGATCTCCTGTTGAACAGAGGTGAAATCATGATTGAAGTGCACCTCAATAGATTGGTGTTAGACGTTTGGATGTTACATGTGATACATCACTCAATTTACATTGATATCACTTTGTATGGCTGCAAGGTACTGCGCATCATGACATAATGTGGAGGTACCTATATTAATTTTCCATGGTGTGACATGTAAATAGATACCATGTTCCACGTACAGATTGTGTGATTGCAAGGACATGTCATCATCCAACGTCTTTAAGCACATCAACTGTATGTAAAGCTTCTTTTTGGTTTGTGGTGCATGGTAGATGGTTCATCTGAGCAAGAACTGGCCATTGTAATCTTATGCACACTTTTCTCATATTATGTACTTTACTTTTTTTTACCAACTGACCATGCATGTTTTGTGTTCATATGGGCCTTCATGCTCTGACACCATGGAACTTACATGTAGCAATCAGTGCTGTGCATGATTGTGCCCTGAATTTCTTCAACATGTGACTTGGTGAGTCAAACTTTGTTTTCAGTGACTATTACGTACGCTTACCTATCTGCACACTGGAAGAGGCTATTGGATCTATGCCAATTTGGGTGACATGTTAGAGCTGGTGTGGTGATATGGCTCCATGCTGGCTGAGAGGAATGCCAGGGTGCTTGCACTGTCTACCTACCTGTTCTGTGACACAGTTGAGGGGAAAAGCTACCCCATGGTTCTGGGTGTGGGGGGTGTACCATAATGCTGACCTGTGAGACAAGGGGGCCTGGTGGTGGTTGTAGTGCTGGGGAGGGTATACCATCCTTCTGAGCTGTGGGACACGGGGGCCTGGTGGGAGTTGTAGTGCTGGTTTCCCACCCACAAACTCCCCTCCCTGTTAGGATGGCTGCCTCCATCTGAAGTGGAGCAGGGGAAGGGAATAGGCTACACATGACTCTTGCATGGGGGAGTGTTCCATCCTGCTCAGTGGTGGGACAGGAGAGCATAAGATGGCTACCTACCTGTACGTTTGAAGAGAGCAATGCAATGTCTGTCACATGCTTCTGGCTGGGGGGTGTGCTCCATCCTGCTGAGCTGTGGGACGAGGGTGCCTGGTGGGAGTTCTCGTGTTGGCTTCCCACCCACAAACACACCTCCCTGTTAAGATGGCTACCTACCTGTAAGTTTGAAAAGAGCAATGCAATGTCTGTCACATGTTTGTGGGTGTAGGGAATGCTCCATCTTGCTGAGCAATGGGACAAGGGGGCCTGGTGGGAGTTGTAGTGCTGCTTTCCCACCCAAAAACACCCCTCCCTGGTAGGATGGCTGCTTCCCTGTGAAGAGGATCAGTGGAAGGGAATAGGCTATACATGGCTCCTGGATGGGGGAGTGTTCCATCCTGCTCAGGGGTGGGACGAGAAAGCATAAGATGGCTACCTATCTGTGAGTTTGTGGAGAGCAATGCAATGTCTGTCACATGGTACTGGCAGGGGGGAGAGTGCTCCATCCTGCAGAGCTGTGGGACAAGGGGGCCTGGTGGGAGTTGTAGTGCTGGCTTCCCACCCACAAACACCCCTCCCTGTTAAGATGTCTATCTACCTGTAAGTTTGAAGAGAGCAATGAAATGTCTGGCACATAGTTGTGGATGTGGGGAGTGTTCCATCCTACTCAGCTGTGGGACAAGGGGGCCTAGTGGGAGTGCTGGCTGCCTGTACACACACCTCTCCCTGTTGAGAAGGCTAGCTCTCTGTCAAGTGGAGCAGAGGAAGGGAATAGGTTACACATGGCTCTTGGGTAGGGGGAGTGTTGCATCCTGCTCAGGGGTGATGCAAGTGAGCATGAGAAGGCTACCTACCTGTAAGGTGAAGAAGAGCAATGAAAAGCTGGTACATGGTTCTGGGTCTGGGGAGTGTTGCATCCTGCTCAGGGGTGATGCAAGTGAGCATGAGAAGGCTACCTACCTGTAAGGTACAGTGGAGAAATGAAATGGCTGTCACATGTCTCTTGGGTGGGGGGGATGTTCCATCCTGCTCATCTGTGAGACAAGGGTGCCTAGTGGGAGTTTTAGTGCTGGCTGCCTGTACACCCCCCTTCTCCCATGGAACGAGCCCTCCACGGGGACAAAGATACTGGATGGGTCATATGAAAGGTGGTCTGATGCACCAACAGCCTCCATTGTTTTTTGTTTTTTTGTGTGTTGTGAATTTGTTGGAGCTTGTCAGTCAACAGCAACCAGAGGCCACTGACTCTGGTGATATGGGTCTCAACGAGGTCTGATTGTAGTTACATCACCTTTTGATGAGGGATTTATAGAAGAGAAAAAATTTCACAAATAGCTGTCGATGGCTGGAGAGCTTTTTTCTTCTTCTAATTTGAACAACATATTACCTGTATAGTCAGACTGGACATTCTGCCTCTCTGGCATTTCCCTAGTGGGCGGAACGTGAGGGGCTCCTATCAAACATAAAAGGTATGGAAAGCACTGCAGTAAGGTGAATACATAGGAGACATCCTTTACAACGCAGACATTACATCGTAATGCTTTTATAACGCATCTATTACAACGCAGACACCATTATATCGCATGCCATTACAGCACACATAACATTACAATGCATTAAATTACAACGCATGCTATTAAAATGCATGCGATAACAACATATTGGTAAGTATAGTATGGTAAGTATTTGTTAGGTTGTGGTAGTTTATATTAATACTCAGGTATTAATATTATTAGTAAAGTGTATATTAAAAAAAATTAAAAATACATTTTTTAGTACAATTTACATTATTCGGGCAATTAATATATAAATATAAAATTATAAGAAGAAAGGATTGTGGTAATTTATTTTACTACTCAGGTATTAAAATGAATACTAGAGTAAATATTTTAAAAAATCAGAATTTAAGGTTCATGATAAATTATTTTTAAAAAGGGAGAATAGTATTGTATACATTTTAAAAATAAAAAATAAATTTGTGGTAATATTTAAAAAAATCTAAATTTAATGTTTGTGATAAATTAATATTAAATGGGAGAATAGTATTGTATAACTTTAAAAAAATAAAAAAATAAGTTGTGGTAAATTTTGTATTACTCAGGAATAAAAATTAATACCAGTGTTTATATTAAAAAAGAATAGTATTATAAGATTGTGATAATAGTGATATTAGAAGGGAGATTTAAATTACATAAAAATAAAATAATTTAAATAAAGGTTGTGGTAATTTATTTTAGTACACAGGTATTGATACTAGAAATTAATACTAGAGAATATATATATAAAATAATGTAATTATTTGTGTTAATAGTAGTGTGAAAGGGGAAAAACAAGTTTATTATTTAAAAGATATCAATTAGTAAAAAAATTGAGTTACTGTTTAGACTGATTAATTATATGTAATTTTCTAAAAAAATAATAAGATAGAAAAATTTAAGAACAAATTTATAAAATGGCATACTAATTAATATTCATTTTTTAATAGAAAGAGTAATTTTAATTTTGAGTTTTTTTGGTAATAGTAGAGTAATAAAAAGTTATTTTTAAAATTTCATGGAAAAGTAATAATTGTGTAAAAAAGTTTAACATCATGTAAAGAGTATATAATAATAATTAACTAAAAATGTAAATGCAGAAAATAGACAAGACTGGTGAAATATTATTAAAAGATTTGTATTAACATTTATATACATATCATACATTCATAATAATTTATACAAGAATATTGGGGGGAAAGGTTTATTATTTATAATATTTATTTTTTTAAACATAGAAATTTTAAGGAACATTAATAAAATGTAAAACATTTTTTTCATAATTTTGCCACGCTTTTTCATTGAAGTCAATGGGAGTAAATGGGCTTTTTAATTTTTACAGAAAGGCATGACGTAGCTGCATAAACTTGACTTTCTTCAATACGAGGATTGTCGCTCAAAGGATCGGATGCAATGGAGAGCTCCGTCAGGTAAGAATATTTATAACTAATAAAATACATAGATTATCTGTAATTTTTATTGTAAGGAGAGAGGAGGAAGGTAGCTAGATGTTGTAAATGTCTTATTGGTAGTTTTATTGTTTGTTAACCAAGTAATTCACTCCATAACAGGTTGCAACAGAAGGCCCACATTGAGTCTCTTTCTTTCGTAACACTTTTTGATTAATAAAGTTTATACAAATATATGCATTAAAACCTTTATTAAACTAAAGTGATTTGAAAGGTATCTATTTTTCTTCATGCGATGGGTTTTTAAAAAAAAACAATTTTGGCTTTGTCACGGGTAGATGTATATTAAATATTTTTTTTAAAAAGACCTCTAATGAAAAATAGAAGATCAGATATTTTTACATCCATTGCATATTGGTTTTAAAATTTTGGAAGTTCGACTTTGATTTTTTCTTGATGAAATTTCGGCGAAGGATTTTAGAACTTGGAATGGATTTGGTTGCGAAAAAGAATGCATTGCTTCGTTGAATTTTGTTGTGTTTTTTGCCACAAAACAACACTTTTTCGGGATTGTTTTTTTAGGTGCGTTTTTTTCGGTCTGCACAGATATTATTTTTTTAACTCTTGTACACATTTTTAAAGATTAATTCGGGACTTGGAGTTTAAATGGAAAGTGGATTATGTGCAATGGGTTTAAAAAAAGACAAAGGACAATTTGTGAAAATTAGGATACTACATATGTCCAAGAGTTGAAAAAGGACCCGACTTTAAAAATTTTATTTAGATTTTTTTTTAAAATGCCAATTGATATAGGGTTTTTTTAAGGGCAAACCAGGCAAGTAAGGATATAGTGTAGGTTAGAAATGTAGGATGTATGCAAGATCCAGGTAGTCTGAAGCCACCATTAACGTAAAATGTGGAATTGCACCCAATAGTCTCTTGGATATTTCCTTTGTTCTTTTTGATATTCGTGGGTTCAGACTACCTGTTAATGATTGCAAAATTTTTATTACTTGGAAATTTTGCTCCTGCCTCAAAATTTCCAAGAAATTATAGAAATTAGGATGAGGTTTGCCAATTGTTTTATTGAAGGAGTTGTGCCACCCCTTTGTGGAATTGTTTGTTTTTGCTCCTTCCTCTATGCAGGTCAAGTAGCAGTTCCCCCACTTCATATGGAAACGTGGTTTCCTCCTGCGACCCGACCTGCTTAGATGGCCAATACATGTGTTTTCAAAATAATTTAGAAGGGGTGCCAGTTTGTCTTCGTTTGAGGTAAAGATTGCCAAGTCTGTAATTGTAGTGTATTATTCATCTACACTGTCAGGAGTAACAAAGCGAAGGACTGTTAGTTTTTTAGTTCAAATTGTAGTTTGCTATCAAAAATATATATTCCTCGACTAAGGATGTTTTTTTATTTTTTCGCCAATAACCCTGTGAAAAGGGAAAAAAACATCCTTGAATTTGGGCATCCGTGTCCAATTTGGTAAAAGTATTAATAATAGGCAATTCAAAGTCAATTAGTACTTTTCTAGGACTTTTGTTTGCTGTTTTATATTTTGTCACTGACAATAATTCAGCGTATGTTGAGGATAGTTTATCAGGTAGTAAACTGTAAACTAAGGGAACAACTGTATTATTAATATATGTGTGAATAGTGTATATTTTGGTGAATGGATGAGGTGTGGATTTAAACGTCCCATCCATCATCCAAATATCACTGTTCCCCAACCTAACAAGAGTATGGGGTGTGCTAAAGATTAGTATTTTTTTAGGGTTTTTGCTGTCATGCAAAAGAAAAGGTTCATTAGCAACTGTTACAGATAGTTCAGGAGGAATGTTAATGTCAGAATAGGTTTGGAGGTTACTCTTTGTGGGTTACTTGCTTGTTTTTTACATTGAAATATTCCTCTCAGATTGGGAATTGTGTGCATAGTGCATACTACTTGCAACATGTTGTGGAATGTGTTGGGCTACCTCCCTCAAAACTGCACCACACAGTTCATTGGGGGTGGATGCAATAACTTTTATTTCATTCATTTGCTCTCTTACTTCAATCTCAACTGCAGAGCCAGAGTGGTTATGTTCTGTGGTTCTTAAAACAGAGTCACCAAGAGTAACCGCTCTGGCTGTGCAATGGGATGAGTAGTATTGCACACACCTTCAAAGACACCTGGGCTCAGTTTGTCTCTCCTTACAATAAACATACCCACTATGCTTCAGTAGGCGGTTGTCCCGCCTGGAGGTCAAATATTTAGCATCTTGATTAGATGTAATTTTCTGTTATGGATTGAAACAGAAAAGAATAAAAGGGTTAGTTTATCTTTAATTTATTGTGTTTATCTGTTTTGAAGAAAACATTTACAGTACAATTTATGCATTTTCTTATACTGTTTAAACTTGATGCTGTTGGAAGATAGATTTAAGTGTTTGGCTATGTTGCATTTCTACTTTTACAGGTATGTTTGTAAAAAAAAGCTTTATTTGGAGATCATAATGGTTACGTCGTTTTATTTTTTATTATTTCTAGAATCTTACCTTTGTAAAAGTTGTTTCTTGATGTTTTTGGTTTGGAGGATCGTGTAAGATTTTGTTTTGGGTCTGAAAGAGAAAAAACTAATGCTTTTTATTGCTGTTGTGATATTTAAAAAAAGATATCTATGGAGAGAAATATGGTTAAGTTGTTATAATGCTTTTGGCTTTGTAGATGATTTTTCTTTTTATTTTTGTCTGAAAGAGAGAAAAAAAGAATTTGTTTTTGAATTTATGATATTTGGAATTATTTCACCTGCAATAGAACAGAAACGTTTTTGGTTACGGATGAACAGTTATAAGTCTCACTTTTTTTCAAAGGTTATTTTCTTTTCTGATTTTAATTGTTATTGTGTTGATTTATCAATATTTTTTTAGAAGACTGAGATATTTATTTAACTTAAAAATGTAGGTTTTCTGTTGCATAGATGTTTTATTGAGAAGAGCTTTCTGTTTGAATGAAATAGGATATCTTTTTCTACTGGTAATTAACTTTATTGACATTTTTATTTCGTGTTATATTTACATTTGCTTGTTTCTTGGTTTCTTGCTTGCGTTATCAAAGAGAAAATATGTTTATGGATGCTAATTCTGCAAATTTTAAAAAATGAAAAGTGATTCAAAACTCAAAATGCATTAAAATTCTATTTTGCAATCTGCATTCTACTTTGAATATTATTGCTGTGTTTTTATATCTTCATATATAGCTTAATTTAATTTTTTCTATGTTTCGGTTGGTGTTATTTAGACCCCACCACTATCCAACACTTTCCCTGAGGCAAGCACACATTGGAGAGGGGATAGTAATTTTGCCCCAAAACTATCCTACACTTTCCCTGAAGCAAGCATCTGTTGGAGTCAGAATAGTAATTTTGCCCCGACCAGCATCCTACACTTTCCCTGAGGCAAGCACCTGTTGGAGTAGGCAAAGTAGTTCTGCCCCATCACCATCCAAAACTTTCAGTGAGGCAAGCACCTGACAGAGTAGGAATAGTATTTGTGCTCCACCACCATCCAACCCTTACTTGATGTAAGCACCTGTCGGAGTAGGAATTGTGATGTTGCTCCCACCACCATCCAACACTTTCCATGAGGCAGGCACCTGTCGGAGTAGGAATAGTAATTTTGCACCCACCACCATGCAACATTTTCCCTGAGCTAAGCACCTGTCACAGTCGGAATAGTAATTTTGCCCCACCACCATCCAACACTTTCCCTGAGGCAAGCACCTTTCAGAGTAGGAATAGTAATTTTGCTCCCACCACCATCCAGCACTTTTCCTGAGGCAAGCACCTGTCGGAGTAGGAATAATAATTATGCTCCCACCACCATCCAACACTTACCCTAAGGCAAGCACATGTCGGAATAAAAATAGTATTTTAGCCCCCAACACTATCCATCAATTTAATTGAGGCAAGCATAACTTGGAGTAGGAATACCAATTTTACCCCAAACAATATCAAAAAATGTCCATGTGGCAACTACCTGTTGAAGTAGGAACAGTAGTTTTGGCCCCACCACTCTCCAACATTTTCCCAGAGGCATGCACTTATTGAAGATGGAATAGTAAATTGGTCCCCACCACTATCTAGTATTTTATTTGTTGCTTGCACATTTCCATTTGAGATTAGTAATTTGCCCCACTACTATTGTATTTTTACATAGATAAAACACATGTAGGAGTTGTATTAGTAATGTTAAGGCTGGCTCTACTTCCTGCGCACACGTACTGCACTACCGCGTTTCTTGGCCACACTGTCCTCACTGCCAGTCTGTCCTGTGGCAGTGCTGTGGCGTTCGCTGCGCCTCCTGGACTCTGTGGGAGGGGGCGTGATGCTACAGCGGCTAGTAGCCTCTTCACTTTCACCCCCATCACCTGTAGTGGCTACCTTGTCAGTTTGTAGCACTTCTAGTGCACTGGTCACTGTGACCAGCCCCCTTGCCACATCACGGCTGCAGTGGGCCATCTCCTCCTGCATGGCCACCGAGCGACTGCACAGCAGAGAGGTGGCAGTGGAGAGTTGGTTCACCGCCTTTTTGTAATTGTCAAGTTTCTGCCTCTCCCTGTGCCTTGACAAACGGTCCTCATCAAATTTGCTCCCAGACTCACAGCCTCGGACACGTCCCTCATGCCCTCAGCCACAGTAGTGTTCATGGAACAGATGCCCTTCTCAATACGCTGCATGTGGCCATTCATCTGTGCCATCTGCCGCTGCACTGACCTAATTGCTTTTCCTTGCAGGCGCTGGACCTTCAACATGTTCCCTTCAAGGCCAGCGAACACACTCTCATCTTTGCCCTGAGAAGGAGGACTGGCTACCCTTGCCCTGCGGCATCAGGAACGTGTGTGGGCGTGCTCTGTGGGGTACTGTGAGCCTGCCCCGTTGGCATCCTCTGCCACCGTGGACTGTTGTCCTCCTGTGCTGTCCTCGTCGGACACCTCCATCTACTGGAGGGTGGCCACTGAATGCCTCCTGCCTCTCGGTGCTGGTGGCGTTGATGGTGGTGGTGGTGATGGTGATGGAGGTGCTGGTAGTGGTGATGGTGGTGGTGGTGGTGGTGGTGATGGTGGCGGTGGTGGTGGTGGGGTGGTGTGTCCTGCAGGTGACTGGACCTCCTCCTCTTGTCTCCTTCTCTGTCCTGGGTGCCTTTCCTTTGCTCCCCTCTGCTGCCCTGCAAGACGGCTCGCCAGTGAAGACAGAATGTACATTTGCTCACTTATCTGGCAGCATTTGTATTGTAATAAATGTCATACCTGCCAATCACACTGACTGTCCTCTGCTTGCTAATTGCTAATTGGTGTCACATGCCTTTGGGTTCAGTGGACTGACTGTTCTGACATGTGTTACTTCTGACTACATCTCCTATAATGCATTGCAGGTTTTAAGTAAAACATGTACTGGAGTGGGAGTCCCTATGCCTCTTTGGGGGTTGGGGGTAGGGAGTGGGGGGCACAGCATGCTGTGAATACATCTTACCTTGTTTGTTGGCAGCTCTGGCTGAGCTGTCTGCATCCCCAATCCCACTCAAACTCTCTGGCTGGAGGGTGGACTCGACCAGGAGATCCAGGGCAGTTGGTGCAGGTGCTGTGTTCCTCCCTCCACCTGTAAGGTTGGCCTGCTTCTGCCTCTCTGCCAGCCTCGCATTAGCAGCAGACTTCTTCCATCTTTTTTTTAGGTCCTCAATGGAGCGCTGGGTGACTCCGATGGAATTAATTTTTTCTTGAATTGCAAGCCAAATCTGCCTTTTCTGTGACTCAGGCACGTGCAGGGACTGTTTACCAAATAATTTCTCCTGGTCCTTGGTCACATCCTCAATAAGGACCTCCAGCTCCCTCTCACTGAATTTGTGCTTCCTTTTTCTTTTACCTGCCTCCTTCTCCCTCTCCTGCTTGTCCATTTTGCTCAGTTTTGTTTGCAAAATTCAGTTGAGTTGCTCCTGGCTTCTCTGCTCTGCTCCCTGCTTCTCAATCAGCTCTAGGTTCAGTGCAGATGCATGGGTGTGGCCACTTCCTGTTTGGGAGGTAATGAGTATGCACAGGATTGGCTGATTCGACAATTACTGATTTTTTAAATTACAGACTCGCTGATAACGAATCGGTAATGGGGAATCGGTATTTATTTTTTACCGATTCATTCCGAATCTCTATTTATTAACGATTTTTACCGAATCGGAAATTTTTACTGATTTATTATGTACATCTGGAATAAAGAGTTCTTAATAACAAATTCGTAAAATTCGCTATTAAGGACTCGGGATTTCAGGATTACCTACATCTGGCCCAAAACTACCATTCCCAAGAATCCTTGAACACTCACAGGACCATATTCTCAAGGAAGAGGCGGAGAGAGGCGTTAGCCTTCTTGGCTTAACGCCTCTCTCCGCCACTTCGGAAACACGAGGCTGCACCCTATTCTCAAGGATATGGTGCAGCCTTGCATTTCCCCCTACGACAGCACTAAGTTTCACAACTTAGCAAAAACACAGGCACCCTTGCTGCAGAGTGTAAGGGTGTCTGCAAGCAGGGAGGTTTGTTTATGTACAAGAAGGTCTCCCTTCCTCCTCATAAACAAACCTTAAATGTCAGTTTGTAACTTACATGTGTGTAGCTTCATGCAGCACACATGTAAGCTACAAAACAGCTTTTAAAAAAAAGGTTTGTTTATGTACAGGAAGGGACATCTTCCTGTACATAAACAGACCATGGCATTTTGCTTTTTCCATGTGTGCACAAGGCAGCACAAATGGAAAAGTCACCTTAAAAACAGATTTTTCCTGGTCTTAAGTTTGACACTACCTCCTATTTAGGCTGCCCTGGTGAATAGGAGGTAGCGTCAAACTCAATAGGTGTTGTGGTGGAACGCCCACTGCAGCACCCACTGCACGCCTCTTTCACACTAAAAACAGCGTGAAGGGGGCCCTAATCACAATACAGCGTTAAGCCGCGTGAGGCCACTTAACGTGGCTTAACTTTGCCTTGTGAATAGGGCTAAGCCCCTATCTCCACAACAACGTCACTGAAAGTGACGGTTTGGTAGCGATGGGGGCTTGAGAATATGCCCCACAATCTTTAGTGACGCTAGAGCCCATCTTTGAATATCGGGTGTAACTTGCCTCATATTTCATGGCTTTCTTACTAGGCAATCAGGCCACAATGTTACCGAAGCCAGGACCCTGCTATTTAGATACATGATTTACTTTGATAGAACAATTTTTTTCTTGACAGCATGTTGACAGGCAGTACATATATGTATTGTAGAGATCACATAAATTTGGCCTTATAAGCTTAAGGCTTTAGGACTGCTTTTCATTACGGACCTTTGCTTTTTCTGTGAGGGGACGATACGTGTATATTGATGTGCATAGTACATGATACGTGTGATGTTAAGAATAAGTATCTCTGAATATTAATGAATGTCAATTACTTTTCAGTGGCATAAGAGATGCTAGATTCTAAGCCAATAGGTATCAGAAGACGTGTATCAATGAAGTCTGTAGTGGATATCTTGCTAATAGATAAGCTACTCCACTCCACTTCAATCTACCTCAGTCTAATATGCCCCACTGCATTCTAATTTACCCCACTTCACTGCAATCTATCCAACTACTCTCCACTATAATCTACCCCACCCACACTCCAATCTGCTCCACTCCACCATCTCATCCTACACATATGTGTACGTATATACACAGAGGCGTAGCTAGAGCTTGTGGCTCCCGGACCTATCCCTCAGATTGCCCCCTCCCCCTGGGGGGGGGGGGTGGCTGGGAAAAAGGACGGCGAGCACTTGAAAGAGGTCCAAGAGACACGTAGTATCGCCACTAATAGTTACCTCGATCATGCAAGTTACATGCACATACATAACACGGTCCAAGGCTACACAGTTGAATACACCGGTGACTGGCAGTACAATGGAAAAGACACAGACTGCATGAGCTATCTGGGGACTCAGAAAAACCGCATGTGACATCAATCAGAGAGCTGCGTGAACAAATACCTGGTAATCCCCTCAGCACAATGCAAACATGCGCATGCATGACACTGTTCGGGGATCCATCATCTACAGCTGACATTAAATTACCAAATATCATAGTCTCCCCAATTAACTGGCTTCATTTTAGCTTCTGTATCTATTAGTTAATAGAAAGCTTTTCAATTGCAGGAAAGAAAACAACGAGCAAAAGCAATATATTTATCTATCTATCTAATTATTGATATATCTATGGGCAATTTGTCATCTATTATTTGTCAGCAATGTTCTGGATGGGAGGGGAAGTGATTTACAAGAAGCAAAGCCTCAAGTGTATCATGAGGACTATTCCCTAACTCAAGAATGGTAGTACATAATACGTTACCCTTTGCATACTTGATGTATGGCTTGTTTAATAGTTATAAACAAATACATTTATATATAATAAAAATGTAAGAGGAGATAGTGGATTAAATCCGCACAGTGAGATGCAGGCACACTGAATAGGCCTTGTGAGCATCAGCAGAGATAGTATACTCTAAAGACATAGTAGCAAATAATCTCTGAGGAAGAAGAGTGTTTTTTCCACATTAAATGAGTTGCTCTATGGCAATAACATAAAATCTGACATTTGTTCTGTGGTATAAAATGGGAGTGGGGGGAGGGCATACATGTATTAGTATACATTCTCCCCAGTAGCATATTTAATTTAGCCACATTAATGTTCACTGTCATAGCATAGATCTATATATTGTTCCACTAACATAGATGCCCATAGATAAATACCTAAATACCCTTTCTCTTTACTTATACACATACAAATGTACACATCACAAGCACAAATGCACATCAATATACAGCTATTGATTGGTATTTATATGAAATCTGTTTCCTATTGTGAATACGCACTTAGGCAACCGTTCTCTTCTGCTCCAGAGCCCAAACTAGTTCTGCTTTAGACTCAACACAAAATGGCTTCAGTTTCTGGTAAATTATATAAACAAGCATTTGCAATACAATAGGTCTCGCATTTACGCAAGTTTAAGCTATTGGCATTGTAAATGACAATGCCTTTTATTTCTGTTTTAAAAACTAAAACAAATAAAAGGCTTTGTTGTTTGCAATCTCAATAGCTCAAACTTGCGTAAAATGCGAGACCTACTGCATTGCAAATGCTTGTTTTATAGGACTTGTCTGTGAACTGTCTGCCACTCTGCCACTAAAGATCCTTTCCTCCCCTATGAAAACCGTTTAGCTCTTACCTCACTCAGCCTCCTGTACTCCAGCAGCCAGGGTATCTATGATAGGGGTTGGCCAGCACTGACATAGTCAAAACCTGGTAGCCAGCTACAGACCTAATGGTTTTGCCAGTGCTTGTTTTTAATAAAGCATTGTACACCTGCTTTTTGGGAACTTCATCAACCTTTGTTCGAAGATGTTAGAACAACATTGAACAACATTGAAGGGATTCTGCACACTTGTAAATATGTTGATAGCTCTGCTCATTAAAGGGCTCACAGAGCCAAGCCAGAGCATTGGCTGGGTTTTCCCCAGTTTATTTGTTGGGTGAGTTGGGCAGGACAGAAGAAAAGAAAGGAAGAAGGGAGGATGGAAGAAAAGAAATAAAGCAAGAAGGAAGGAAAGAAAGAAAGAAGAAAAGATCAAAAGGAAGGAAATAGGAAAGAAAGATGGAAACAAAGATATAACAAAGGCAAGAAAAAGGAAGGAAAAAAAGAAAGCAAAAAGGAAAGAAATAACGAAGGCTCAAAAAAGGAACCAAAAAGGAGAAAGTAAAAAGAAAGGAAAGAAAGAAGCCAAGAAAGAAAAAGGAAGATAGCAAGACCGAAAGTAAAAAAGAAAGAAAGCAAGAACAAAAGCGAGAAAGAATGAAAGTCAGAAAGAAGGAAAAAGGAAAGAAAGGAAAGACTGCAAGAAAGAAAGAAGGCATAACTTAATACAGAAATCTACACAACCTATTATGCTGCGAAGTAGCTTAAGTCAGATAAACAAAGCGCACTCCAACAGCTATTTTCAACACCATTGGCAGGATAACAGAACTGATGAGACCGGACTGTGCCTTTCTTACATTAAAAGCGTCCGGCTAGCACAACAGGCTCTAAAAACAAATGCAACACTGAAGTGATTATAAAGTAAGAACAAAAACACTAGCACTGAAGAGAACTCTCTTATGTGTGGATGTGCTCATTGTCAAAGAGCAAAATGCAGTCACTCAAAGTGAAGTTAACCAGTAGCTTAAGTAGGATCAGCCATTGTAAGGAAGTATGTGATACATTCATTTTAGTGAAGTCAAAAGGTTTTGACTAACACCAGATCTAATTATTAATATTGGATGGAAGTGTTTTGCAGGCCTTGCGCATCGAAATCTGGATCATTAGCGAACCCCAGAGTTTGCGATCTGAAGAAGTAACCTTTTAATTCTTTCAACTGGGGAGCTAAAATAAAATAAATTTTAAAAACAAACAAACCTTTGTTCTTCGAATGTTACATGTTGGATCGTATGTCCAATAAAGCAACAAAGCACACGTTGTTGCCCCACAATGTGCTAGTAGCTGTTACCTAATCGACACGCCCGTATGGCTTAAACAAACCAGCAGGCTTGAAAACGAAGGCAAGCCAGTCTCTTTAGTTTAATCATATTCACATAACCTTCTACTGGAAACGTTAATTGCAAAGCAAACAGTTTGATAATTATAAACATGCCCTCAGGTGACTCCAAACAACAGAAAGCTGTCCTGTAGAGATGGCAGGATAATGGGACATCTACCGAAAACGAATGGCTAAAAATATGTCTTACCTCTAAGCACCCCCACAGTACCGCAACTCCTCATTCAGAGGTTGCATACATCGGTGTCCGATTCTGAATTGTACAATACCTCCATCCTCATAGAAGCCTTGCAGGAGTGGTGTGGGGCGTCAGCTGCTACAATTTGGTATGGCATTACATAAGAGGGCAAACCAAATCTGCTGTGTTTTTTTTCTTCATTCACGATGCAGAGCATGGCGGTGCTGATTATGGAAAAATTATTAACGGCTGCTGACTTTGGCACCAGGTTCGAGTCTCGGCGAACCGGCCCAAAATCTTGTGATTCTGGAAAAATCTGGGAAGTTAATTTCCACGTGCCAAACAATAAATGAATGTGTCCTTGTAATGTAACTGTGGGGCAAATAAAGCCCTCCAATAACATCGGGTCGCGTTCGCGCCATATAAAACTGCAAAATAAAACATGCTCTGGGAGAAAAGTGAAGTCCCAGTGTGTTTGCAAATCTAGCTGAATACTGTCAACTAAATAAGGCCCCGCCTGAAACCTCCTTCACTTTGGGGGTCTCGTGAAAAAGCAAACTGAATCACCAGGATACCCTGGCAGGTGATGGTCTACTTTCAAAATACAAATCTCCACCGCCACCGAGTGCCACCGTAGATTAGGGAACACTTAAAAATGTCAATAAAAGTACTCACGTCGTTTGAGAAGTGAAGTCCAAGTTGGGCACGAGGCTGCAGGATCAGTGGTGACAGGTACTCTAACTCGACACTCCAGTAGCTTGGCGAGTCTGAATGAGGTTGAAATTAGTTAGAAATAGTGAAGGTGGCTGCAATAATTTCGGCGGGCCCGGGAGTAAATTAACAGCTGAGCTACAGGCCCGGTGACAGCTCGGGTCGGTGCGAGGTGCCTGCAGCAGCGTTGTGAACTCCGGCGCCATCATTCAATTTGCAGCACCACCAGCAAAACGGCCAGCACGGAGGCGTTCACCTTCCTCAAATCTCCCGGCCCGCTCCAGCAGCAGGATGTGACATTCCCGCGGCGCTGCAAAGTAGCACAACCTGGCATTCCAGTCATTGGATCATGACGTCAGGCTTTCGTCAGAGCCGCGCCGCTGGTGAATGATTACAATAGTGCAGTTGAGTGAGTTCAGGCTGCCAGCAGTAGTTCCTGACCTCACAGCTCACGCAGTGCACGACACTGGGGGCGCGGTGCGCACAGGAGTTGCAACCATGCACTTGCACTTGAAAAATTGGGGCCGAGCGGAACTGGTGGCCCGTTGCCGCGGCGTTCATAATTTATTTGGGGACACTGACACTACTTTAATGACTCACAGTAGTGTCAGTGAGTGTCCCCAATTAAATTATAAAGACCGCCGCAACGGGCCACCAGTGCGGCGCGGCTGCCGCCTCCTAATAGTGCCGCCTGGGGCGGTCCGCCCCCACCGCCCTCCCTAGCTACGCCACTGTATATACACTATATGTATTTGTAAAGCACATATTATTCCCAAGTGGGTGGTGTAGGAACTGCTTATTGTTACTCAAGTGAACAGGTACTCATTCTTTTATGGACCTCAGGAGCATGAAATGTTGAGTGAACCTACCAGGCTTTGAAGCTGTCACCACTGGGTCAAACATCAAGCCACGTAGTATGGCTCCCATGGATTCTGGTGCTCTAAACGAACAACTTGTCATCTTGCTTTATAATGAGTTTGAACGTCAGAGAATGATGACGGCATCTGCTTCCAAATAAATACTTTGAGTTAGTGTAGTGAGTCTTTAGATAAAAAAATCGGATTCCATTCTGCAAACAAGTGGATTCCGAAACCAAAATAATTGCTTTGGATGTCACAAATGAGTAGGCAAGCACGATAGAAATACCAAAACATTATAATAATGTCACTGGTTGTTCTTTAGTTGTGAAAATGTTATCTGTATAGGAGCTCTCTCCAGTGGTCATAAACAGAACTGTAGCCTTCCTGTGTTATAACATTTCCGCTGTTCGTTTTTAGGTCTCGCCTATGCAGCGCGCATGCGCTGGTTAGGAGGACCTTTAGCCATCGCTCTGGTCATTTTCAAGCACACACTCGTGCTTGTGGCGGCATCCACCTTGCGGGAGCGTGCACCACAAGCACTGCTTGAAAATTAGCAGACTGTGCGCGCATGCATGCACCATACTCATCTACTGCTCCCACTCTCTCTCACGTCCATTCCTAGTTGTATTATTCCACGCCGTACTGTCTTCCATTGTCAGGTTCCAGATATGTAATGAGCCGTTTTGACTGTTTATAGACACTCTTTCTTTGAACTGTTTCACTCTCTCTTTTAATTGATCGGGATGTATTAATTGAGCTAAAGTATTGCTTTTGAAAAGCCATGTAATATCTCATAGTTTGCAACTTTCTGCCCAATTTTTCTCAAGGGATTTTGTAATAAATAGTTTTGCAAACATGTTCTCTTGCCTGATCATAACGATCCCTTCTAACATATTGTTCTCATCTACACGCAGACACACGTTTGACGTATTTTAGATGATACTGAGTTGTGACAGAGTAAGTGAAGCCCATCTGCTCACAAAATTGCCGTCTGTAAACAATCTTTTCGACCCACTGTCCCTACAAGGTGGTGAATACAGAGCTTTGTTTTCTCCGCAGGGTCTGTTGAATCAGCCTTTTAAAGTGACCCGGCTGTATTTATCGTGCCACAGAGATCTTTATGTCGTCATGCGATCAGCAAGTCTAAAATCTACCTTTCAGATCTCGCCTTGATATTCTCCCACGCTGTTTGCCGACTGATTTAAAGCGGGAGGTGTGAATTGACTTAAGCCTCGTCCACTCCTCTCTGATACTGTCCTCTGGCTCATTAGCAAACTCAGTTGTTTGTTTTTCACTTAATTGACTCAAGGCAGTTTCTCTCTGGCAACCACTGGGCTACTCTAAATGCCAGCTGTACGTTAGAAGAATGTAACAGAATACTCCAGCAGGAGGTCCTCTGTATGTCATTTGAGTAGAAGGTCAGCGGTAGCGGAAGTGACATCATATACCCTTTTACCTCCTTCGTAACATCACCTGATTGATCCCTTGTGCCACCATTTCTCGCTTCTTGCTGGTGTTGGGCTAAGAAAGAGCAGCAAGCATAGGCATAGCCAATAGTTCTCGCCTTTGGGACCTTATAAGTGTTTAAAATGCAACAGTTAATGTTGGTGCACCAACGATATTGTGCTGTATAACTATATACTTATAAGGTCCCAAAAGCAAGACCTATTGGCTATGCCAATGCTAGTTATTTTTTAATTCTAAACTTGACTTTCGTGTTTTCTCCATTGTGTGTCTTTTATTTACATCACATTTGATATCCTTTTTATTTATCATGTTTCTTTATATTGTACACTTTGATGTGATGTTTACTAAATATAATTGAAAGGAAAATATATGAATTGTGCACCAATTCATGTGTTCTCTCACTGTAAATAGAAGGCAGGAAATATATGGGACACGTTTATGCCTGTACTGAAAAAGCCTGGCACCTCATGTATCTGTGGACTGAAGATGTCTGGTACTTTATGGTTCTATGCATAACCACACACCCATATACAATTCACGTGCTTTCACACAGAAAATGTATTGTGCTTTATGTATTCTGGAGATGAAATGTGTGGTACTTTGTGTGTTCTTAAAACAACTTCATTGGTACTTAGTGCCCAATCTTATTCACAGCGGGTGCCTGCCATTCAGCCATGGAGATGGAGTGAATTACTCCATCCCCTTAGTGGAGAGGATGCCCACCTAACTTATAAATGACCCCCAAGCAGGCAGTCATTTGTAAAAGCATTGCCAGGAACCCCCATGATGCACGTCATTGGCAATGCATATTACTCTTCGCTATGGGTCTGTGGCAACAGGACAGAACCCTATACCACAGGGCAATCCTTTTTTCATTTAAAAAAGAAAATCACTAAACGGATTGTGCTCCAAGAACTTTAGGCTGAACCTTTTACTTCAATGTTCTCAAAGATCTTTAGACTGAACCTTGTACTTCAATTTTGCAGGAACCTAGGATTTTTCTGCATGGTTACAGCCACTGTTAGCCTGCTGCTAAGCTGTTATTGACTAGTCTGACTGGGAACCTGCTAATCAGGACCCCAGTCTATCTGCTTTCTCCCTTAAATTGTGATGTACAGGCCTTTGGAATCCTGAAGGCAGGGTGCTTTGTTCTGTGTATGATGGTGGCCCTGCATGAGCAGGACGCTCCTGCAGAGTCTATTCTCCTGGGTTGTAAGTGTGGCAGCCATATACTATATAGAGGGGCACAGCGTAATTATGTGATGACCAACTCGAAACTGGCTGCAAAGAATCCTATTAGGTTGGTATCAAACATGTTGGAATCATACCCCCACGGCATGATTCCAATCACTGGTAGAGCCCTCTGTTAGCCTCTCAGTGTTCCCAGTGCCAACCTTCTAGGCCCAGACAGCACAAAATGGTTGCTGCCGACCAGAGACATGATTCTGCCCTCCTGCTGCTGAGCCAAGCTCGAGCAGGGGAAGGCAGAACAATAAGCATCCTCTCACAGGGAGGTGTGACCACCTCCCAGACAGGATTTAGTGTATTGGGGCCAGGTGGGTGTGCTTGACAGCGCAACTCAGCCTGCATGAGTGGCACATTTGGTGTCCCCATTCATAGTCCAGTTCAAACAAGCTCTGTTAGGTGTTGGCTCCCGCTCTAGCACGAAATTGGACAAAGGACACAGGAGTAACCTCCACCCTGTCCAGACGCTCCCCTTAAATGGTCTCCTAACTATTCCCAACCCTTTCCTAAGGGTACCTAAGGAATTACCTGTGGGTGGGTCCCTAGATCCGTCGTGGGACAAGATTCCGATCAGACTCCACTTCTTCTTCTATCGTCTGGGCACTCTGGACTTCACTGGACTTCGTTTGGGATCGACTTCGTCTCCCTTTCAGTCTGCTGTATTGTCTGTCCCTGTACACCTTACTGGAACCCTCCAAGGCCTGTGGGCATCAAAGACACCTGAAGGAATCTCCCTTGAAGTGAAGGAGTCACTTCCCTGCATTCGCAGGCATCACAACTAAGTCAACTGGTCTGCTGCCCCTGAGATTCTCCTGATTCCGAAGGGTTCTGCAACACAGTTCATGTCTCTCGACAGCTCATGAGGCCTGCCCTCTCACCAAGTTTGAAACCAGTATCCCTCAGGGGTGCTGCAATAACCGAACACCTGTGCACCACTTCAACTCGAAGTTGCAAAGGTTTGTTGGCTTGCTTCCAAGAAGATCTGTGGGCTGCAAGTGGTCCTAACCTCTAGCATTTCCAGTGACCATAATCTTCAGTCACAGCACACTGTTGTACATTGTGGCCGGCATTTTTTGGTGAGCTGCTTGAGGTTCTCTTGCGACTCCAGGGTCTCAGGCCTGGGGGTTCATTTAAGGGTCACCTTTGTTTTTTTGGGCTCCTCTGATTGCACGGGGTCTGCCCTAACTCATCTGCTTGTGATGAGTCCCCTGGACTTTGCTGATCCCAACATTGCAGCTTCTTTGACTTCTGCGTGGGTTGAATTTGCCAAGGCTTGTTGGTGCCCACTCAGCGCTCAACATCCAACATGGGACAGCTTGCGCATGGCTCCTAGTCTTCCTCAGCGTCGCCTGGTCCTCACAGCTGCAGAGTCAAGGTCTTCATAAACTATCCTGCAACTCCCGACATTGGTGGGAATTCGTCTTCCAGATCTGGTAGGAAGTTTGTGTCAGCCCCGTAATGCCACAACTTTCCCACACATACATGTGTGAAAAAAGTGATTTTTCCAGGTAAAATTGAGGTTTGTAGGGGATTCTGGGTAAGGATACGTTGGGGGATCCACGCAAGCGATACCTCCCTGAAATCCCCCGGGTGTCTAGTTTTCAGAAATGTGTGGGTTTTGTAGGTTTCCCTAGATGGCCGCCGAGCACGGGGCCAAAAACCCAGGTGACCCCCTGTTCTGCTCGATTTTCCCGGCCTTCTTGTATTAACAAGTGATTGAATGTGACTTCAGTCTCTTACCATTCAAGCCTAAGGGTTAGAGTAGTGAATGGAGCCTATTTACTAGGCGCTTCGACATGATTCTGTGCTCTTCCCCATAGATCAGGGCTTGCACACATAGCCTAGGGGATAGACTCGTTAGTATTAGGGATAACCTGTCCTGTAGTGAGGGTATTTCATGGAGCTGTGCTGAATTCAGGCCTGGTAGGCCTCAAACGGGAGAGACTCCATCTTTCTTTCTGCTTCGGCAGCTTGGGATGCTTCTAGGCCAAGAGTAATGTTTTAGTTATGAGGTGTTATTCGCTTGGAGAGAACCGGTTCAGGCCGGCCCTTATCGAAGGATTGTATTTTTCTTCATGCCGAAGACACTACATCAGGCCGGCCGGCTGGGAACGTGTCCTTGGTACGGGGAGGTACAAGAATTTTGTGGCCGGCAGGTTACGGGCCGGAATTTTCCATGAGGAAATGCACCTCTATATTAGTGAAAGTCTGAGGCAGTTACATGTTCAGTCCGTAGGCGGCATCTAGCCGTTAGCAGTAAAGCTACTACTTATTCCAGGGAAGACAGACGCCATCTTGAAGGCGGAGAAGAACTGAGAGACAGATGCTTTCCTAACAGAATAGCCAGAGAGGAGAGAGTAGCCGATAAGGAAGAGGTCCCAGTGACTCGGAGAAGGGTGATTCCAGGCGAGCCGAGGCACAGACGAGAGGGGAGCCTAGATGACCACTGAGTGCAGGCTACATACTACTAAGGTGATGTCGACCCTTTCTTATTAGAGTGTACAACTTAATCTTTCACTTTTCTTTGCAGGTTATGTGTTATATCGTAATGTTATGTGATTGTGTATGTAATGAGTAATAAAGTATCCAGTTTGTAGTGAACCAACATGTGATGCGTGTTCTTGTATAAGAGGGTAGCCTATTCTTCTAGTCAGCTGTGGCTACATGAACAGATGTCAACCCTGATCAGGTAAGTGGTAACTGAATAAAGGAAAGAGGAGCCCCTCGAACCTGAGAACAGGCTATGCCCGAACTGGCAATCCTTGTGTGATCTGATGAATAGTGAGACTGATTCCCTTTTTGTATGTTATGGTGATCATAGGATGAACTGTCGTATGAGACTGCCGTCTAGGTAGAGAGGTCTGGATTCGTAGGGGATCGCGAGGCCGCCGATTGTGCTGATACTGTCGTATGGGCGGAGAGGTCTGGGTTCGTATGGGACCGCGAGGCCGCCACTTGTGATACTGTCGTATGGGCAGAGAGGTCTGGATTCGTAGGGGATCGCGAGGCCGCCGATTGTGCTGATACTGTCGTATGGGCAGAGAGGTCTGGGTTCGTATGGGACCGCGAGGCCGCCACTTGTGATACTGTCGTATGGGCAGAGAGGTCTGGATTCGTATGGGATCGCGAGGCCGCCGATTGTGCTGATACTGTCGTATGGGCAGAGAGGTCTGGGTTCGTATGGGACCGCGAGGCCGCCACTTGTGATACTGTCGTATGGGCAGAGAGGTCTGGATTCGTAGGGGATCGCGAGGCCGCCGATTGTGCTGATACTGTCGTATGGGCAGAGAGGTCTGGGTTCGTATGGGACCGCGGGGCCGCCACTTGTGATACTGTCGTATGGGCAGAGAGGTCTGGGTTCGTATGGGACCGCGAGGCCGCCACTTGTGATACTGTCGTATGGGCAGAGAGGTCTGGATCCGTATGGGATCGCGAGGCCGCCGATTGTGCTGAGACTGCCGTCTGGGTAGAGAGGTCTGGGTTCGTATGGGACCGTGAGGCCACCACTTGTGATACTGTCGTATGGGCAGAAAGGTCTGGATCCGTATGGGATCGCGAGGCCGCCGATTGTGAGGTCTTGGTATGCATAGTAGGAATCCCCTGTCCTTAGGTGATAGATATATGTGGTTGCAGGATTGTAAATAGGTTCTAGGGAGGGGGTAACGTTCTGGCTGGGTTAGTGTGGCTCTGATGAGCGGGTTCTATCTGATCCGAAAACCCAAGCAGAACACCCCCCTTGCAAAACCAGGTTGTTTTGTGATAGGCAATTTTGATGTCACCTCAATACGTTTTGGGCCCTTGCCTGTCGCGGGTACTTGGGCCTCCCACACAAGTGAGGCACCATTTTTATTGGGAGACCTGGGGGAACGCAGGGTGTTAGGAAATTTGTGTCAGCCCAGTGATACCAGAACTTTCCCACACAAAAATGTGCAAAAAAAGTGATTTTTTCAGCTAAATTTGAGGTGCACAGATGATTCTAGGTAAGAAAACATTGGGGGATCTACGCAAGCCTTTCCTCCCTGGAATCCCCCAGGTGTCTAGTTTTCCGAGATGTGTGAGCTTGGTAGGTTTCCCTAGACGGCCGCTGAGCCTGGGGCCAAAAACTCATGGGACCCCCATTGAAAACCAGGTTGGTTTGTGATAGGTAATGTTGATGTCGCCTCACAAGGTTTGGGCCCTAGCCTGTCGTGGCGGGTACTTGACCCACCCACACGAGTGGGTACCATTTTTATCGGAAGACCTGGCGGAATACTATATAGAAGGAAATTTTGTGGATCCACGTAGATTCCAGAAATTTCCCACAACAGAATTGTGAGGAAAATGTGTTTTTTTTACAAAGTTTGAGGTTTGCAAGGGATTCTGGGTAGCAGAACGTGGTGAGAGCCAGGCAAGTCACCCCATCCTGGATTCCCCTTGGTGTCTAGTTTAAAAAAATGTACAGGTTTGCTAGGTTTCCCTACGTGCCAGCTGCGCTAGGGTCCAAAATCCACAGGTAGGCACATTGCTGAAAAAGACGTCGGAGCCTAGTGGGCTCCGACGTCAACCTGGTTTTGCAAGGGGGGTCACCTGGGTTTTTTGCCCCGTGCTCGGCGGCCATCTAGGGAAACCTACAAAAAAAGACGTTGGAGCCTAGTGGGATTTCTGCTGCCCTTGGGGGGAATTGGGGGAGGGGGGCTGCCCCGAATTGCTTGGGGGCAGAAAGACTGTGGCTATTTTTTGTGGGGGTGGGGGCATTTGTATGACCATTTTAGGCAGCCCCCAAGCATAAAAAAGCCTGTGTAATCGCTGGTGCCTAGTGGGCTTTCTTTCCCCCCAGGGGGCAGATCAGGGGTTACTGCCCCCGTCTGCCCTCCCAGGGGGCAGAAAGACTGAAATTTCTCTGGGGGTGGGGTGGGGGTATTGTCTTTCCCATTTTGGGCAGTCGCCACACTAAAAGAAATTGTGGAAAAAAACAATCCCTGGCATTTAGTGGGCTTCCTGGCCCATCTGCCGCCCGGGGGGGGGCAGAAAGGCTGTAATGGTGGCGGGGGATTGGGGCATTGGCGTGTCCGTTTTGGGCAGCCCCACCCTAAATAAAATTGTGCAAAAAAGAATCCCTGGCATTTAGTGGACTTTCTGCCCCCCCAGGGGGCAGCTTGGGGCTGCTGCTCCATCTGCCCCCAGGGGGGGCAGAAAGGCTGTAATGGTGGTTGGAGTGGGGGCATTGGTGTGCCCGTTTAATGCAGTCCCCACCATGAAAAAAAGTGTGCAAAAAAATCCCTGGGGTTTAGTGGGTTTTCTGCCCCATGGGGGGGCAGAAAGACTGTAATGTTTGTGGGGGTGGGGGGCAGAAAGACTGTAATGTTTGTGGGGGTGGGGGCATGGACATACCCATTTTGGGCAGCTCCCACCCTGATTCATATATGCAAACAAAATCCCTGGGGTCTAGTGGGCTTTTTGCGGCAGGGGTGGGGGCATTGGCATGCCCGTTTTCGGCAGCCCCCACCCTAATTTAAATATGGCAAAAGAAAATCCCTGGTGTCTAGTGGGCTTTTTACCCCCGGGGGGCAGATTGGGGGTTACTGCCCCCATCTGCCCCCCAGGGGGTGCATTAAGATTAAATTGTGCCAAATTTAATTGGGGGAGCAAAGGCCCTTGCCCAAGGGGCCTCTACCCCCCACCCTGGTGTCTAGTCGGTGGATCCCTATTTGGGGATCTCCCCATTCCAACGATACCTCTCCCATCTTTCTACGTGCTCAGGGGGCTGAGATAGCCCCCTGAGAGTGTAGAAAGGGAAAATGAAATAAGCCTCTTGGCTCATTTTAGTTTCGGTTTCACTGAAATGACGTCAGTGCAACGTGCGCGCCGATTGACATTTGAGGGAAACCAGGGGGGGTGTCGGGAGTTGGGGAAGCTCTTCCCCAGCCCCCGAGGCTCTTAGGGTGTAAACAGGGGCGTAACACAGGCCCCCGCATCCCCCGCAGTGCGTGAGGGCCCCCACGCTCCAGGGGCCCCCTCACTCTCAGCAAGGGAGACGACTGCACCTGCAAGCAAGCCTCTTCAGCCTTTGCAAATTAAATTAGTGCTCCTGTGCGCACAGCCTCCCCAAGTCCCCATGAATTAAACTGTGCACACACGCCACGGAGACGGCCTCTAGGCCTCCGAGTCTTCCCTCTCTTTCTGTCTCATTCCTCAGCTAGTGAAAACCGAGACTTCAAGAAACGGGTATTACCCTCTCTTTCCTCCTTTCGATTATTAGCTCCCCTGTGAAATGGATCCAAAAAAGAAAAACATTTTTGCTGGAAACCTTGTCTTTTTCTGATACAAGTGCAGCCTCAGAGTGGAGAGACATAAAACATTCCAATTGTGAAAAATAAATAACTAATTAAAGCAAGACAGAGTGGTTGCAAGGTGGCCAGATTGATTTATTTACACCTAAACACATTAGCGCCACTTTACAGTGTTTGCCAGTGAAGTGATACTTTTGTTTTCTCCTCTCTCTTTGAACAACATTGTTTTCCCTGTGTAGAAAAGTGCACCTAGCCTGGAGGTACTGAAATATCTGCTTGATGGGTGAATTGGAAAACAAAGGGGCATATTAGCAACGCTTTGCGATAAATATCGCAAAGCGCGCTTAGCGTCAATTTGTTTACCGCTGGCTATCGCTGGTTTTTATCGCGGAGATAGAGTGTTATTAGCAACACGTATCTCCAAGGCGATAAAAAAAACAGCATTAGCGGCGAAATGACTGATCATCGCTGGACAGCCAGTGATGAAATTCCTGCGATAGTGAAATCCTTGGTAATAAGCTAAGGTGGTCTTAGCCTGACAATCCACCCTCCATTGAAAAGATGTCTAAGTCAGGTTTCAATCAGGCATTAAGAACCAGCGATAATCGCGGTTAGCGCGACTTTTTTTCATCGCAAAACAGACATTGATAATAGGGGGAAGTTGTGATTACCACTGTTTCCATTTAGTTTTAGTGAGGAACACCTACTTTGCATGTCATTAGCGATAAATATCGCTGACATGCAAAGTGGCAAAAAAAACGGATGCTATTGCCAGTAAGCTGTCGCTAACAGCTGTTAGCAACAGCTTGCTAAAGTGGCGATATTGCCCTTGATAAAATGCCCCAAAATGTGTACAGCGACTGTGTGTTACCGAAAGTGGTCTTTTTAAACCATACTGCTTATGTTTTGAAAAGATATAAGCAATGGGCACTGAAACAGGTCCCTTCCGGGCCCTGTAGTCATGGCCTTACCTTTTCATGCACAAGCACTCACTAATTCCAGAATGATGAGTGTAAAAGGCAAAAGGTAACCATGTTGTTCCTGCTTACATTTGACATGCTTTACTTAATCTTGCATTCCCTATGAGTGTTTGCTTTTTCTAGGATGTTAATTTTTTTTAGGCAGCATATTGCTCTTGTCTAGTGCGTAATTACAATTGAGTCACATCCAGGTGTTTATAACGGGTCAGTGCAGTGCAAGTTTCTCTAAGTGGGACAGTATGGTGTTCAGTGGGGGAGAGGATGTGGCACTATGGTCAGAGCTGCTAAAATGGAACTGGTGAACCAGGTTCAGCCTTAATGACCAGGCTCCCAGACCACTCTCCTGAGGGAGCACATTACTGTGCTACACCTTAGAAGGCACCGCAAGATCTTAAAAGCCCTGGTGTCTTAGCACCAGCAGGTGGACCCTGGCGGTGCCAAGTGTGGATTAACCTTGAAGGCCTGTCCACCAGTATCCATGAAGTTCACCTCCAGTCTTGGGCAGACCTATGAAGCAGAATACCATACAGTGGCAGTGACTCTGTCACTGAGGTCACAGGACCTTTGAGCAGGGTGGCTCTATGGCAGTGCGACTGCACCGGGCACTAACTTCAGGTGGGGGCGTCATGTTTGTAAGTATAATATGGTTTTAAAAGCACTTTCTGCCTGCTTCCTGGCCTCCAACATGTTTGTGCAACAATAAAAATGTCTTGATAATTCTAGTGATTAATGTTCTTAGTAAAGAGAGATGGTGTTTTGTCTAGTGGAAGGTTTGACTCATGAAAAGGAATGGCAGAGGTGTAATGTGCGTGCTGCTATGAACATGTGCCATGCAGATCACAAAGTGCACATAATGTAAATAGGTCAGTGGGTCACTGCTTTTGTCAGAGAGACCCTAATGTTACTTGCAGTTAATAAGTTAAAATCCTAACATAGAACAGTGAGCTATTAACTGTCATTTAAGAGCTGCATGCAAACTCCAAGGTATTAATTAGAGCGTTATGTTTTTTTCCCTAGTCTTCGATTATCCTAATGTTGCAAAAAAGGGTTCATTTGGGTAGAAATGAATTCTGTTTATTAAAGAGAACCCCCAACCATAGTATTATGTTTTTAATTCTGAGTTTGTGTTTATGCAGAGCAATCACTATTAAACTATGCTGCCTACTAGAATGGCTGTCATGTGACTCCTACACTTTGTAGTCCTTTGTCTTATGTAACATTTCCTACAGAGTGATTTACAAACATATGAATGATTGTCTCTGTGGAATATGTGTGATGTAAAGTGCTCTGACACCGTACACTGGTATTAGTGGTGCTGTAAATTTTCTGATACTTTATTATTTTGAAATTTGTACACATGCTTACAGTCTCCGCAAATATTGTTCCTTATTAGTACCATACAACTGCAGCAATGAGAAAGGTGACCAGTCAACCTTTGCAAAGGGCCCTCCACTTCACAGCAGCACAAGTAACATTTATTAGTAACTTGTGATGTGTTTGAGCTATAAACAATGTATATGTTAAAATCGTCAGATTATGCAATAGATGATGTATTATGTGGTAAATATGGCAAAGTCATAGTTATGTGGAAAACATTTGCAAACTAGGGTATTTTGCCATTCATGTTTGAACTGCTCTTGTGGAAAAAGGGAGGAGAAGTGCTGATGACAGAAACTCCATGGCTGGGGGACAAATGGCTTGCGATTCCACTTTTAAGGATATTTGGAACATTCTGTTTCTGATTGGATATATAGTCCCACTTTGTGAATGTATTTTAATATCAATAACACATATTTAACCTTAAATAAACATGTGTATCTTTTGGTTAAATTAAATAATGTAATAAGCTGTAACCGGTTAGTGAAATGGGAAACGAATACAAAAAATTGGGATATGTTGCTCTTTCTGCCACACCTCTCGCTCCACCCACTGACCCAATCCATTGGTTATTCCCGCCCTCTGATTCTCCTCCCACAGTTTCCCTACTTTTTTCCCCCACTTTGACCACTGCCTGGCCCTAACATGCATTAGAGACAACGGTGAGATTTTACCACTGGGTCTCTTAGAGAATGACACCTCAGGTCCATACACGGGGGCTACACACAGCACGTTTCTGGGTTCTCCGCACAACGTGTTTGCTATTTGACGCCAGACTTCTGCAGCTTGTGTTGAGGAAATTAAACATCCCCTTGTGCTTGTATAAAACATAGCTGCCAAATGGCATTGGCACCATGTTGTGTCCATTCGTAGCTTTTATCCAACAACACTTTGCATGCTGGAATGTTTAACCCCTTACTTAGATGGTCGCAGCACAACTCCCAGAATGCAAGGCGATGTTGGCTTAAAATCCAGGCCTGGCTGGCGGTGTCACGCGTGACGATAGAGCCATTTGGAGGCAATGGTGAATCTGTAATTTAGCAGGCGTGTCTATACTCTTAGTAGATTGTAAATACTGCCAGTGTTGACACACTGAGGTCTGAGACCTCTGTTTGTTATGAAGTAAGGCCCAGTCTGGTGGTTCAGGTCAGTCTTTGTGAGGGAAGCTGCTGGACTTGTTTTACCTTGATACAAGAAGAAAGTTGGATTGTTTTACAAAACATGCTTGATTTTTGTATATTGCTGGACTGGTGATTGCTTTATTTTGCACTTTGAAAGTATTTGCACTTTTTCTTTTGCTTTGCCAACTACAGTTTGAATAGATTGTCATTAGGTATTTGCTGATATGGTTTGTTTTTATTCTACATGCAGTGTTATTTATGGTGTTGCTTGCACTTGTCTGTAATACGTGTACCTTAAATCTTGTATTTAGCATTGTTTACACTACAGAAATGATAAATTAAAACAGACAAACATCTGCATCAATGTTCTGAAGCATCCAAACAGTTTTCTTCCTCAGCCTTGTTTGCCTGTCTGTTTTGCAGTGCTTACTAATAAAGACATTATGAGTGAAATTGCTTCCTCAGTTCACGTTATTATCATGCACAACCATTGACAGTCGCTAGTGTGTGGCATGCAGATAATTCACCAGTCTATTTCTCTTGACTTTCTCAGGATACTGAGTTATAGCTTGTGTACTTCTCATGTATATTGTCAGTCGAGTTTTTATGGAATTGCAGGTTTGGGTTGGTCTTTCAAAGTTTCAAGGTATTGTCAATTCTATTTCAGACCCTTCATAGTTGTTCTTTGTTGTTCAGCCAAAGGCAGTTCCTGAGACAATAGAATCACTCCTTGACATTGTTCGGATTGCTTCCTCAGTTAAATAATCTGCTTTTGACAGTATTGATACAAATGGCATAGTTTGCATTTTAAGAGTGTTTCCCACTTTCTCATTGAACTTAGAGAAAGACAATATAGAGGCATTTCATTTAAATGTTGGAGGTTTCAAATCAAAATATGCTAGATTTCTGGGTGGTAGGGCAAAGTGGTAGATGGTGGGCCATGCCACCGGGGGAGGGGAGCCCCCTCCTTGTGCTTTGCAGGGGGGCCCCCTCAAGTTTCGTTACGCCACTGGGTGTAAAGGGAATCCCTCTGGTGCCCGCAACAGAGGGATTTCCGGGGCCATGTGTCATGACGGCCGGGAGCAGTCATGAGCACACGCCCACCATGTCTAATGATGGTTCACAGCCGTCATGAGCACCGAAGGGGTTAATGCCTCTGAGGGAATGGGGTAATATCCTGACTAAATAGATACAGGGGCCCATACAGCTACGTACCAGATCGCAATGGGCCAAACGTTTGTTCAAATATGTTAATTTCAACCAATTGTACTACACTTGGCGGCTCCCCATGAGTCCTGCGGTTGAGTATTAGCTCCAGAAAGTAAATGCTGTATAAACGCTAAAGCGAGAATAGCGTAACATAAATCAATTCAAAATTAACTAGACTAAAAAAACAATCTACTTGAATTAACAGAGACATCATGAAAGCCTGCATGAAAATAGCATGTCTGCCCATGTATATAGTGTATTCCAATCTGCAGGCACAATATGGGTGGACTAAATTCAAATGTGTCTAAAACACAAGCAAGAATGCGTGAAAGAGACAGCTAAATTTGCGGAAATAATCCCTTTTACTGGTAGCCGTGAGCTGCTAGTTTAAAACCTAACTGCAAGCAGAGTATAAAAAGATTGCCTTCACTATGAGGACTCAGGGTGGGAACCGAGTAGGGTCAACCAAAAAATACATCCGATATCAGAAGGGCGCCATACTTATACTTACATAGGCTCTCATGGGCGAAGTCGTATTCCTGATCAGTCTGGGGTGGGGTTACACGTGGGCCATCGTAACACCCAGCCGGGTCAATAGAAAGGTTCATTATACGGAAGCTTATAAAGACAAAGCGTTGTAAAATGATGCACGGTCAGATCAAAGGGGATATTATAAATAAAATTGAAGGCATGCCATACAATCCCAATACCGATATACTGGTAATGCTTGATATTGAGGTGTTGTACACCAGCATCCCCCAATGTCAAGCATTGCAGGAAGTGGCATCTCTCCTTCAACGGTCCCCAGGAGAAATACCAGATGGCTTTATCCGTAAATGTCTGGCAATAGTTCTAATCAACAATTTCTTTGATTTCAATGGAATCATTTACCAACAAGTTAAGGGCACTACTATGGGGGTTTCCTGTGCGCCGAGCAGAGCAAACACCTACATGGGTGAATGGGAGTTCAAACATTTCTTCAATGAAGAGGCTCCTCTTTTAGAAAATGACAGCATTGGAGGCGTTTCATTGACAACATTTTCTTTGTTTGGAAGGGTGACACTGACACATTGCATGAGTACATTTTGTGTCTCAATGCCAGCAACAGTATTCTAAATTTCACTGCCAAATCTTCCTTGGTAGAGGTGGAATTTTTGGATATCCTTACTTCTGTATCTAATAACACATTACAAGTGAGTCTATTTAGGAAGCCTACCGCAAAGAACACCTTATTACAATATCATAGCTTCCACCCCACCTTCCAGAAAGATTCAGTCCCATTTGGTAAATTTCTGCGCGTGAGGCGTAATTGTACAAACATGGACAACTTTCTTAAACATGGAGATGCACTAAAGGCACGCTTGCTGGCCCGTGGTTACTTACATAGGCTAGTAAGACATGCATTTAAAAGGGCTAAGTATTATAACCCCGATGCCCTATTACAAGGCACGCATCGTACACCTCAAGACCAAGTCACATGTGTCATTAACCATCCCCATCTAAATTATAAAATCAAGAATGTCATTCACAAGAATTGGAAGACCTTGAATACAAATGAGAATGAATCACAACTTCAACCACATTTGGCGGCTTACAGTAGAAATCGCAACTTGCGTGATATATTGATGCATACAAGACCTCAGTCACCAAGCTTCAGACCACCATCACTGGACTACCTCGAATTTTAGCCAACTACAAATGTGGGTCGTGCCATGCTTGTGATACAGCCTTAGTCACGGATTCTCGGACCTATAAAGGTCACAACATAAAGCTAAGAGACCTTACTAATTGCAGGAGCCATAATATCATATACATACTATTGTGTCCGTGTGATTTGGCGTACATTGGTGAGAGGGGGAGAGAGTTCCGTGCAAGATTCAGTGAGCATAAACCTGCTATTCGTACACGCAAGATAACGGCTACTATTGTTCAACACATCTTGGATCAGCAACACTCTGTAAAGGACCTTAGGTGATGTATTTTGGAGAAAGTGAAATGACAGGACATATACAAACCACTCGAAAAAGAAGGGGACGTTTTGGATTTAAACCCTGAATAGTGTAAAAGAGGGACTCAATGAAGACATTGTTTGGAATGTCACTAAAACCCGGTAATTAAGTCCCCCTCAGTATCTCACCATTCGAGATTACATTTCATCTCACTCCCAATATCTTTTTTCACCGTAGTGTCCACCAATCGTGGAACCATATATATTTGGGCCCCTTTCCATGTCATGTATATGTCCCTGTGGTTGATGTCATTACGTTAACTATGACTCTCTGGTACTTCCCTATTGTACTTTGCTTGGGACCACACACAGGCTTGGTGATTGTGCCTGGTGTTGATGGTCATTTTGTATTACTTTTCTGACTAGATTGTCCATCCGCAATAAACTATCATTGGCCGTATAACTAATTTGTCCCATGCCACACGCTATATCCACCTTTGATATACGATTTATTTAGTTTATGTAAGGATGATTCCTTGTGTTAGGCACCGCTTATGCTGTTATTTTCTATTGTATCACGGCATTACCTCTGCCCATAGGTTTAGAGGGGTTGGCCTTTTATGAATATATTTACTGTCACACTTTCATGCTATGTATTTTTTTGCCATCCGCCCGGACGGGAACATAGATGGTTCATGCTATCTTCATTTTCTCTTTCCAGTATTCAGCACAAAGACTCTGGTTGGACACCCGTGTAACTCTACTTTGACAAGCGGACACTTTGCCTTGACTCTTATATATCAAGTATCATGTAACAATTGCTAGGAAGTGTCCTTTTGTCCACATCCATATTCTATTTAAAGATTTGTTCCTATCGCTGCCTGGGCTCGTGATAAAAACAGACCATTCCAATATGGCGCCCGAGTTTTGCTGTCTTTGTCCTACCTTAGTTTATATTACACGCCATGTGACTTTGATCTGACCGTGCGTCATTTTACGACGCTTTGTCTTTATAAGCTTCCGTATAATGTACCTTTCTATTGACCCGGCTGGGTGTTACGATGGCCCACGTGTAACCCCACCCCAGACTGATCAGGAATACGACTTCGCCCATGAGAGCACAGAGCCCCTATCTAAATATGTTGATTTCTATCTATGTCCCCTCAAAACTATGCCTCATGGGGTTATGTGTTCCGCCCTATTATGATGCAGTGGCGTTTGCCTCTAAACCCAGGGTCTGGTGTTATGTGTTCTGTCCTATTATGATGTGGTGGCATTCGTCTCCAAACCCAGGGTCTAGGGAAATGTGTTCCGACGTATTATGATGCGGTGACGTTCGCCTCCAAACTCAGACTCTGGGATTATGTGTTTTGCCCTATTATGATACAGCGGGGAACGCCTTCAATCCCAGGGTCTGGGGTTATGTGTTCTGCCCTATTATGATGCGGCGGCCAAGGTCTAGAGCTCTAAGTGTCACTTCTTGGATGTGGGTGTTCAATTTTGGTAGTTCTCTCGGGTGTGATTTTTTGATAGTGTTCAGGAACTGCCAACATGTCCAAGATCTTGTTGTCATAATCATTTTTATTCATAACAGTTATCCCCCCACCTTTCTCACAAGGTTTGACATTAGGATCAGAATAGGGTGGAACAAATAACCCCAGACCCTATGTTTTCCGCCCTATTATTATGCAGCGGCGTTCGCCTTCAAACCCAGGGTCTAGGGTTATGTGTTCTGCCCTATTATGATGTGGGGGCAATCGCCATCAAACCCAGGGTCAAGTGTTCCACCCTATTATGATGCGGCGGCGATCGGCTTTAACCCCAGTCTCTGGGGTTATGTGATCCGCCTGATAATGATGCAGTGGTGATCGATCGCCTTTAAACTCAGGCTCTGGGGTTAAGTGTTCCGCCCTATTATGATGCGGTGGTGATTGCCTCTAAACCCAGGCTCTGGGGTTATGTGTTCTGCCCTATTATGATGTGGAGGCGCTCACCTCTAAACCTAGGGACTGGGGTTATGTGTTCCGCCCAATTATGATTTGGTGGCATTCGCCTCCAAACCCAGGGTGTAGGGTCAAGTGTTCCGCCCTATTATGATGCTGTGGCAATCGCCTTTAAACCCATGTAGAGTAGTTGTGTTCAGCAGAATCTGAACAATATTGTTCGACGCGCGTTTCGGTGAAATATAAAAAGTAGTGTCGCCACCTTCCTCAGGACCTTGCCAGATGCGGTGTTGTCTTCTGCAGCAGTTAATTTTAGACCTCCTGTTGAACAGAGGTGAAATCATCATTGAAGTGCACTCCAATAGCTTGGTATTAGATGTTTGGATGTTACATGTGATACATCACACAGTTTACATTGATATCACTTTGTATGGCTGCAAGGTACTGCGTATCATGACATGATGTGGAGGTACCTACATTAATTGTCATGGTGTGACATGTAAATAGATACCATGTTCCAAGTACATATTGTGTGATTACAAGGACATGTCATCATCTAACGACTATCAGCACATCAGCTGTATGTGATGCATCTTTTCGGTTTGCTCTGCACGGTAGACGGTTCATCTGAGCAAGAACTAGCCATTGTAATCTAATGCGCACCTTTGTCATATTATGTACTTTACTTTCTTTTACCAATTGACCATGCATGTTTTGTGTTCATATGGGCCTTCGTACTCTAACACCATAGCACTTACACATAGCATTCAGTGCTGTGCATGATTGTGCACTGAATTTCTTCAACATATGACTTGGTGAGTCAAACTTAATTTTCAGTGACTGTTACGTACGCTTACCTGTCTGCACACTGGAAGTGGCTATTGGATTTATGCCAAGTTGGGTGACATGTGAGGGCTGGTGTGGTCATATAGCTCCATGCTGTTTGAGAGGAATGGCAGGGTGCTTGCACTGTCTACCTTACCTGCTCTGTGACACAGTTGAGGGGAAATGCTGCCCCTAGGATCTGGGTGTGGGGGGTGTACCATCCAGTTGAGCTTTGGGACAAGGGGGCCTGGTGGGAGTTGTAATGCTGGGGAGGGTGTACCATCCTACTGAGCTATGGGACAAGGAGGCCTGGGGGGAGTTGTAGTGCTGGCTTCCCACCAACAAACCCCCCTCCTTGTTAGGATGGCTGCCTCCCTCTGATTTACAGCAGAGAGGGCAGATAGGCTACATATGGCTCTTGGATGGGGGAGTGTTCCATCCTGCTCAGTGGTGGGACAGGAGGGCATAAGATGTCTATCTACCTGTACGTTTGAAGAGAGCAATGCAATGTCTGTCACATGGTTCTGTCTGGGGAAGTGTTCCACCCTGCTGAGCAGTGGGAAAAAGGTGCCTGGTGAAAGATGTAGTGTTGGCTTCCCACCCACAAACACTCCTCCCTGTTAAGATGGCCACCTACCTATAAGTTTGAAGACAGCAATGCAATGTCTGTCAAATGGTTCTGGATGTGGGGAGTGTTCCATCTTGCTGAGCTGTGGGACAAGGGGGCCTGGTAGGAGTTGGAGAGCTGCCTTCTCACCCACAAACACCCCTCCCTGTTAAGATGGCTACCTACCTGTACGTTTGAAGAAAGCAATGTAATGTCTGTCACATGGATGTGGGTGTAGGGAGTGTTCCATCCTGCTCAGCTGTGGGACAACGGGGCCTAGTGGGAGTTGCAGCACTGGATGCCTGTACACACACCCCTTCCTGTTGAGAAGGCTACCTCTCTGTGAAGTGGAGCAGAGGAAGGGAATAGGTTACACATGGCTCTTAGGTAGGGGGAGTGTTCCTTCCTGCTCAGGGGTGAGGCAAGTGAGTATGAGAAGGCTACCTACCTGTAAGGTGAAGGAGAGCAATGAAATGCTGGTACATGGTTCTGGGTGTGGGGAGTGTTCTATCCAGCTCAGGGGTGATGCAAGTGAGCGTGAGAAGGCTACCTACCTGTAAGGTACAGTGGAGCAATGAAATGGCTGTCACATGGCTCTTAGGTAGGGGGATATTCCATCCTGCCAGCTGTGGGACACGTTTCCTGGTGGGTGGAGTTTTAGTGCTGGCTGCCTGTACAACCCCCCCCCCCCCATGTGAGTCCGCCACAGGGACAAAGATGCTGGATGGGTCATATGAAAGGTTGTCTGATGCACCAACAGCCTCCATTGGTTGTTTTCTTTTTTTGGAGCTTGTGAATTTTTTGGAGCTTGTCAGTCAACAGCAACCAGAGGCTACTGACTCTGGTGATATGGGTCTCAGCGAGGTCTGATTGTAGTTACATCAACTATTGATGAGGGATTTATAGAAGAGAACACATTTCCCAAATAGCAGTCGATGGCTAGAGAGCTTTCTTCTTCTGATTTGAACAACATATGACCTGTACAGTCAGACTGGACATTCTGTGTCTATAGTGTTTCCCTAGAGGGCGGATGGTGACGGGCTCCTTTCAACCATAGAAGGTATGGAAAGCACCGCAGTAAGGTGAATACATAGGAGACATCCATTACAACACAGACATTACACCGTAATGCTTTTACAACTCATCTATTACAACGCAGACACCATTTTATCGCATGCCATTACAATGCACATACCATTAAAATGCATTGCATTACAATGCATGCTATTAAAATGCATGTGATAACAACATATTGGTAAGTATAGTTAAGTTAACCCCTTCCATGCTCATGACGGAACGATTCCGTCATGAGCATCGGTTGAGCTGTGCTCATGACGGAACCGTTCCGTCATGGCCCCGCCCGCGCTCGAACCCTTCAGCACCGCGGGGGAATCCGCGCAGCGCTGAAGGGGTTAAGTATTTGTTAAGTTGGGGTAGTTTATTTTAATACTCAGGTATTGAAAGTATTAGTAGGGTGTATATTAAAGAACTTGTAAACATAATTCTTTTAGTACAATTTAAATTAAAAGGGCAATTTATATTATAAAAATATTAAATTATAAGAAAAAAGGATTGTGATAATTTATTTTAATAAATCCAAACCAAAGGGGATGATGGACGGAGTGTTGAACATTGCAAGCACTCACTCCCAGTCAACTGATCTGAGTTTAATCCATCATCATTCTTTAGCTCACTCCGCCACCCCAGTTCAGACATGGCCATATGCAAATCAGTCTGAACCTGTGCCTCATGGGAACAGTCCAGCCTGAAATGCCTGTTCAAACTGAAAAGGCGTGGTGAGCAAAAAAACGATGGATTTAGGCCCAGATATCTGTACTGGGGTGAATGTATGACATTGTTTTACATTCTGTCCATCAACTGTTGTTTTTGCATTTGTCACCCCAAGTGGGAAGGGTATGTCCAGACGTGAGTCCCATGCTCTCCATGCCACTGGAGTCAAGCTATCCTGGCTGAAGAGGGGTAAAACCCTAAAACGGGTCCTAGGATGCTTGTTTCCAGTCCAGGGAGGACCTGGCTTGGCAGTTCGGGCTGGACTGTACCCATGAGGCACAAGGTAAAGACTGATTTGCATATGGCTCGGTTAAAACTGGAAAGGCATGGTGAGCAAAAAAAACTATGGATTTTGGCCCAGATCTCTGTATTCGGGTGAATGTATGACATTGTTCTGCATTCTGTCCATCAAATGTTGTTTTTTGCATTTGTCACCCCGAGGGGGAAGGGTATGCCCAGACGTGGATCACATGCTCTCCATTCCACTGAAATCAAGCTATCCTGGCTGAAGAGGGGTTAAACCCCAAAACCGGTCCTAGGATGCTTGTTTCCAGTCCAGGGAGGACCTGGCTTGGCAGTTCAGGCTGGACTGTACCCATGAGGCACAGGGTCAAGACTCATTTGCATATGGCTGGGTTCAAACTGGAAAGGCATGGTGAGCAAAAAAATGATGGATTTAGGCCCAGATCTCTGTACTGGGGTGAATGTATGACATTATTCTGCATTCTGTCCATCAACTGTTGTTTTTGCATTTGTCACCCCGAGTGGGAAGCGTATGCCCAGACGTGGGTCCCGTGCTCTCCATGCCACTGGAATCATGCAATCCTGGCTGAAGAGGGGTGAAACCCCGAAACCGGTCTTAGGATGCTTGTTTCCAGTCCAGGGAGGACCTGGCTTGGCAGTACGGGCTGGACTGTACCCATGAGGCACAGGGTCAAGACTGATTTGCATATGGCTAGGTTCAAACTGGAAAGGCATGATGAGCAAAAAAACGATGGATTTAGTTCCAGATCTCTGTACTGGGGTGAATGTATGACATTGTTCTGCATTCTGTCCATCAACTGTTGTTTTTGCAATTTATTTTAATACTCAGGTATTAAAATGAATACTAGAGTACATATTTAAAAAAATCTGAATTTCAGGTTTCTTATGTTTTCTGTTACTTGTGGTTTGGGTTTAGGGATGCACATAGTAGCACAAAGGTCACAGATGGCGGGACCACAGTGCATACAAAGGCAACAGGAGAATATGATGGCTAAAATTACTCCAAGAAACGGCAATATTTTCTAACCCCATTTGGACAGTAGTCCCCACAACCACTCCGTAAAAGACCAATCTCCTTCGTCCTGGTGAATCAACTCAGAGATTATGTGCAACTTGGAGATAGCTTGGTATACTGTCGGAGCGTCATTAGGTATGAAAATACAGCAACTTGACCCGATCAATTTGCACACTCCACCACGATCTGCAAGAACAAAATCTAAGGCAACTCGATTCTGTAAGGTCATAATACGGTCCGCCTGTAATTCTGCCGTGATATTACTGAAGGCTCCTACAGTGATGTCTATTGTAGTTTCTACCACACAAACCAGTTGCCTTATATTTCTGCTGTTAGCCATTGGACTCCAGAAGGGAAGAAATCCTTTGAGGAAATCTCCTCCCTCTTGTCCTGCTGTATCTTTCGAATCAATAATCCCTCTGCCGTATCTGTTTCGATGATGATTTGCGGAAGCGGTGTATGTGGGGAGAAGAAGGAAAGCTATATAGCAAGTACCGGAGAAACCCGTTGGCAACCATGTGTAAGCCTTATTATAACAAATGAAATATGTGCCGTGAGATGGCACTAAAGGAGGTGAGTTTTGAGAGGAATAAATGTACGTGTGGGAACAGTTATTCCTTTATATGGTGTCAGAAGAGCGATCATTAATTTGCAGACAGAAATTTCCCTGATGAGGAATAGTCCAAATCGGTGAAGACTTTCCTTTCTTAACTTTATCACTAAGGCTAGTGACATATTGGGTGACGTTCCAGTTAGTGTACTCTTTTCTTTCGTCAATTTAGATCTTACTATTTTCCATGATTTTAGCCATAGCTACCATTCCCTTAATCAACGAACTATGACTAAAATCTGGATCACTAACACGTGAACCAACGGATCGTCTGAATTTGCATTGATAGGCATTGGAGAAGATGACAAAATAAGCCCAAGCAGAACCCTCATAAGAATACGGGAGAACTAAATATGGCATTCCTTTCTCTGTGGTATGTGGCATAAGTCCACACACCCAACAGTGAGTCGTATTGACCACTAACTGGTGTTGATGTAACAACTGGACAAAGGAATTGTTATAATATTTAGTTCTTCTAATGAGGTCATGTTGAGGAAGGGTATGAAAGAGATGTGGATAGACAGTAGAAGAAGACGAAGAGGAAGAAGGAGAGACAACTTTTTGCTGCAGAGCATAAATAATCCAACCTATAAACGCCAAAGCAATACACAATAATATAATAATACATAAGGTTATATTAAAACGACTGTACATTAATTTACAGGATTCTTTCTATATTTCATCCTTTCTCTCTCTTTTGCTTTGTGTAGTTTCCATCTCTCTAATGGATGCTCATGGCAATCTTCCTCAATCACTTAATCACGATTGTCTGCCGTCCTATGACACTGCAAGTCCTACAGGCCTATTGCCACTACTCAGGTCGCAACTAAGACTCCTACCGTGACCTTGCAACCGGGATAGAATTCTACACAGGGGAGAGAAATCTTAAGAGTTCTTTGTTCTAGGTCTTAGATTATAGTGTTCTTTTCCAGGTGTGGTTTGATCTTGGAACAATGTTGGTGGATTTGTCGTATTCAAGCGACGATGTGATGGTATTGCTTCCTGCAGAATGTCGTCGTCCTCTTTCTCAGACAGTGTCTCATTTAGGTCTGCATCACTAAAGGGCACGAATCGTGGAACCTTCTCACTTTCTGAGTCACCAACACCTCTACGAACCCACTGATCGAAAGATAGAGGTAAAGGCACTTTCTTACAATGCACACCGTGAATCCAATTTTTCTTTCCTTCGACTTTAACTGCTGTTCTTGTGGTCAATAGTACCAACCGAGGCTCCCTCCACCTGTTCTCCAAATTTCTCGTCCTTTGGAAATTCTTGGTGCAGACCCAGTCACCTGGTCGGATGGAATGACCTGGGTCTGTGGAAGCCTCCGGCAGAGCACTCTGAACCTGTTGATGGAGAACACGCAATTTAGTCGTAAGATCATGCAGGTAGTCAATCAACATTGGATATGGCAAGTCTGAGTATTTCTTAGGGCGCGGGACTCCCCATACGTTAGCTGGGCGTCCAAAAACCACTTCGTAAGGGCTAAGTCCCAAACGAGAGTGTACTGCAGTTCTGGTGGACAGAAGAGCCAGGGCAAAGCATCGGGCCAATTGAGTCCTGTACTAGCCTGAACTTTTGCAAGTTTTAACTTTAAGGTTCCGTTGTAGCATTCTGCTAAACCCGCTGACTGTGGATGATTTGCCGCATGGAACTTTTGCTTGATACCAAAACCTGCACAAACTTTTTGCATGACTTGGCCAACAAATTCGCTTTCATTGTCACTCCAGACAATGCGCGGCAAACCAAACCTGGGGAAGAATTCTTTTAATAAAGCTTTAGCTGTGGATAAGGCTGTGTTGTCTTTTAAAGGGTATGCTTCTATCCATCTTGAAAAGGCACATACTACCACCAGAACGTATTTAAGGTTGTTGCATCGCTCCATATGAATATAATCGATTTGCAACACCTCAAATGGATATGTTGGAGGAGCAAAGTGACCCGCTGGAGTTGGGGTTCCCTTTCCCGAGTTGTACATTAAACAAACAATACAATGTTTCACTATATTATCTGCGCATTTTGGGATTTGTTCATTTTGCTACACTGGAGCCAGAAGTTTGCATATACCTTTTGCACTTAAGTGAGCTGGACCATGTGCCATAGTAACCACTGGTAGTACATAGGCATCTGGTAACAGCCAACGTTGGTGTTCAGATAATTCCACCCAACAACCCATCTCATCCAAAATTCCTGTACTTTCTCTCCACTTGCTCAACTCTTTCTCTGAAGCCTCTTGCTGAATCACTCTCACACTTTCCACTGTATCCTCATACATTCCTCTCTCTCTAACCAAATTTGCAGGACCCGCCACATACATTCGACTTACGATATGATCTCTCGCTGTCTTTTTCGCTACTTCATCTGCAAATGCATTTCCTCGACCAACATCATCTGTAATTTATTTATGTGCACTACACTTCACAATCGCTATTTCGGTGGGTAAGGCAAGTGATTCAAGGAGATCAGTCACTAACTGACCATGTTGTATTTTAGCTCCATGGGAAGTGAGGAATCCCCTTTCCTTCCAGAGACGCCCAAAGTTGAACGCTATACCAAAGGCATATTGGCTGTCGGTGTACACGTTCACTCTCTTCCCTTTTGACAGTAGACATGCTCTTGTTAATGCTATCAATTCTACTGCTTGAGCTGAATTATGTCTAATACGTGCTGTTTCCACGACTGTATGCAAAGTAGTTACAGCATAGGCTGAAACTGTATCTCCATTCGGAAGCTTGTAACAAGAACCATCCAACCATAGAATACCATCCGGATTCTCTTATGGCGTATCTTTTAAATCAATTCTTCCTTTTGTTTCTTCCTCGGTACGGAAGAAACAATCATGTTGCTCCTCAACACTTTTCTCATCTGGAAGGGGCAACAGAGTAGCTGGATTTAGGGTATTACATCGTTTGATGTGTACGTGACTAGCTAAAAGTGTCAGCTCGTATCCAGTTAGACAAGCACTCGTAAGATGCTGCGTTTTCGTTCTGTTTAGTAAAGTATCCACTGTATGTGGTACCATGACAATGAGAGTGTTATCCAACACTATTCCAGCAGACTGTCGAACAGAAATTGCTGCTGCTGCTGCTGTCGCTTTGAGGCAACTGGGCAATGCTTTAGCTACTGGGTCTAACGTAGCGGAAAAATATGCACATGGTCGCTGTTTGTCTCCAAATCGCTGTGTTAAAACTGACAACGCACATCCTTCTTTTTCATAAACATAGAGCGTGAAGGGCTTACTGTAATCGGGAGTACCCAATACAGGAGCGGAACATAGAGCAGTAAGTAGGTCAGTAAAACTCTTCTGACATTCGTCAGTCCATGGAAGGGGCTGAGGCGTATCTTTTAAAGTGAGTGCCAACAAAGGCTTGGACATCAGAGAGAAGTTAGGGATCCACTGCCTACAATATGAGGTAATACCCAGAAAGGCACGTACCTCCCTTTGTGTGGATAGCACAGACATTTGCATAATCGCCTGAATTCGTTCTGGGGTTAATCGTCGTCCCTCCTTTGATAGGAGATGACCCAAATAGGTAACCTCTCAACAGACATATTGTAATTTGGAAGGTGAAACCTTATGATTCAGATTAAACAAATGGCGTAATAATGCAACAGTGACATTTGTGCAAATATCTTCTGAGTCAACAACAACTAACAAGTCATCCATGTATTGGATAAGAGCTGCACCAGACGGCAAATGAAAAGTATCAAGATGACATTTTAAAGCTTGGCTGTAAATGGAGGGGCTTTCACAATAGCCCTGAGGTGCGCGCTTAAACCGGAAGCTTCGGCCTCCAAGAGAGAAGCCAGAAATGTCCCTACTCTCTTCTGCAATGGGAATACTAAAGAAGGCATTCTTTAGATCGATAACAGAGAACCAAGTCGCTGTGGAAGGTATCATTGTCAATAGAGCAGTGATATGTGGAACAACAGGAAATTGTGGTACAACAATTTTGTTTACCTCCCGCAGATCAATTACGAAACGATATACAGGTGGCTGAGAAGGGTCGGTGCGTTTAAGAACAGGAAGAATAGGACTATTGCATTTGTTACCTCTTGTTTCTTCAACCACACCCTTCTCAATCAAGTCATGAATGATTTCCAAAAGCGCTTTTTCACCTTCAGTGGAAATTCTGTACTGCAGGATGCGCGGTAATTCAACATTGGGCTTGAGAGTGACAACATAGACTGGAATCTCAAGACAACCCACATCGTTCGGACCCGTGGCCCAAAGCATTGTCGGAAGGGAAAGCAATTCAGGTGGAAACTGATCTTTGGACAAATACATTGGAGAGATCAGTTTTTGTCCTAGGGTAAGATGTACACCAGAAGGAGAACAATATATCGTAGCATGCATTCTTTTCAATAGGTCCAAACCCAACAGATTCTCACCGCAACCATTCGTCAAGAGAAGTGGAGCTTCCAAATCATAAGGGCCAATTGAAATAGGCAAAGGGCAAGAAACTGGGTTACGAACAGGAGCGCCAGAGAATCCTACAGAAACATTTGTTAAGCCAGACAAAGGTGCCCCTGGGAGTTTAGAATGAATGATCGCCCCAGTATCTAGAAGAAATGGCTCTAAAACACCCATTGTAGTGACGTTAACATAAAGTTCATTCTGATCTACTGGAATCGACATAACTCCCTTACTTTGTCCATGGCTGTCCTAGTTAGCATGAAGACTTTAATTTCCGTTTTCAATATAATGATCTTCATTGTAGTACTGAGTAGACCTAATATTTTGCTGATCAAAGTAGTTCATGGAATTGGGAGAAGGAAGGGCACGCTATTCTTGAGTCAACACACCTCGACCTCTACCTCTGTTTGCTGACTGGAGGCCAGCACGACCTCGTGGAGCAGATGATGCTCCATTGCGTTCCAATAAAATCGGACAACTATTCTTAAAATGACCTTCCTCTCTACAATAGGCACTTTGATTAGGTCCTGATAAAGGTCGCGGAATGTATGGCTCAGGTTTTTGATACAACCCCTGAAACTGCGGAGGCTGTTGAAACTGAGGCTGAACATAGCGAGGAGGATAAGCTTGTTGGAAGAGAACCTTTGTTTTTAGTTCTTTTGTCTTTTTCTCTTGCTTTTCTTTTTCTTCTTTATCCCTGTTTTCATAATATTGTGCAGTAGCCAATATCTGGGCAGAAGAAGAAACAGCCCATGAACTTTCAGAATCTTTCAATTTGTATGACAGCTCGGGAAGCAAATTGAATACGAATTTGTCCACAAATAATCGCTGTCCACCCTCTGTAGCCATATCTTGACCACTGTGATCAATAAATGTCTCCTCGAAACGAGTGAAGAAATCAGAGACACTTTCCTCTTTCTTTTGTTTGCATGCTGCTAGTTTATCCCAATTAACTCTCAATGCAGGCATCATCGTTTTCATTAATGTAATAATCCTACCAAGGAGTTCTGAAATCAAAGCATCAGGCTTTGCACCACCCACTTGGTCTCTATCTGTAGCAGTTATAACATCCCAAGTAGCACCTAATTCCTGCGCGTGATTCTCCTTACAAATCTTAGCCCATATTGACGGTGAGACTACATTTCCCATTAACATATCGATATCAGCTAGGTTCATGATTCAAGCATCAACTGTCTGTGATAATTCTTTATAATAACCTGCAGGGTTCTTACGAGGATCCGGTAGAGTCTGTTTAAGGGCCAAAACTTCAGATCTCTTCCAAGGGACATGTACCCATATACGCTGAAAATGAGCAGGAAGAAGTGGTACGTTGCCTGCTGCTGGAACCTCTTCCTTCCATACTGGAGGAACCTCTCTCATGGGATAGTTTTTCAGTGTTAGCCTAACCGACGGATCAGAATCAAAGAAAACCTGAGAGGACAATAAGGATCTATAAGAAATAAGTGTCCTTACAGCTTTCTCAACCTTAGAACCCACAACAAGTCCTTTATCAAAATCAGCCTGAACATCTAACAGATCTTGTGGGATCGGACTCAAATTCACATCTTCCCATTCTTTAATGAGAGTATCGCACATTATATCGAAGACATATCTTTGTGTATGCGCATTCCATTGTGAGAAAGTAGACATGATATCAAGTACATTGTATTGAGGACCCTTTTTTCATCCATTTACGTGCGAGAGAGTCCAACCTTTCTCGTTCTTCAAAATCTGGAAACTGACTACGAGATTGTCTTCGAGCAAAAGCCGGAGACACATTTAAAGCTTCAAGGAAAGGAGATAAAATACCTGTGACAGTATCTGTGAGACGCTTACGCACAGACGGAGAATTGGACATAAGAATTGGAGACAAAGTATTAGGAGAACTAACAGGAGGAGAACCGATAATTGCAGGAGGAGCAGAAGGCAAAGGAGATCTAAGATCAGGAGATGAGGGCAAAGAAGATGAAGTTAATGGTAAAACTGGCAAAGGCGGTAATACTGGAGGAGGCAAATGCGGAAGAGCCGGAACAGGCGGAGGTACAGCTGGCGGCTGAACAGGCTGTAACAATTGGGGTGCATTGGCACTTTGTGCATAAGGCGGAGGCACCCTCAATAAGTGGGACATTAGGGGATCTTCTTCTAAATCTTTCTTATTATCGGAAGGGGAAACAGGCAACACCGGATAGCATTTATCTATCGCCATGCGATGCTGTCTCTCTAAAATTTCAGTCGCATTATTAATTTCATCATCTTTGAATTGTTGGGCAGCCTGTATAATTGTCATACCCTGTGCTTTTCTATCTCGTTTTGCTTGCTTAATTTCTCTCTGTTTGGCTTCCTTACGCCAAAGGTGGAAAGAGTCAAACATTGCCGGCCGGGCTTTTCTTTTGAATAAAACTGCTTCCAAATTATCTAGCACATCAGAGTCGAAACTACCATTTTCTGGCTATTTTAAAACACCATCTTTCTTCGTGTATCGGGTCCATGCCTCGTTAAAGGCAATGGGGCCAATACCATGTTTCGAATAGAGCTCATATGTGGGAGTTCCAACCGAAGGAATCGGACAAGAGTCCTCAAGCCGGAAATCCCTATTACAACCAAAGCAACAAAATGTTCCAAACTTAGTCAGACCAGGCATCTCGTAATTTCACCGGACTGTTCACAAACTTCAAGGGAGTAAAATTCAGTTTACGCAGCACAAATGCACTTACCCTCGGCTTCGCTATTGCAATAGTCGAATCTAAGGACCACAAATACTAAGAAAACAAAGGACCAAAATTGTGGGCGCGACCCGCGAAAATACTTAACTAAGGCCGTCTTCTTACGCCAACAGAGGCCTGTCTATTGTCTCGCCTTACCATACATCATCAAAGCAAGGGCCAAGGCAGGGCGGCAGTCAGGGCAGCGGTCGTTAGTAGCCGTCAGGAAGGAGTAACCGCGCTACAAAAGACCTTCAGACCACTTTCGACATACAGGGGTCGCTTAACGTGGCTCGCGAACCCTCCGGAATTTCCTTGCGGGGTTCCTCACAACCTTCAGGCAGAACCGATACCACTGAAGCCGCCCTACGTTGGGCGCCAGTTGAAGAACCAGAACCTTTTGGACCTGGCGGCGCAGGGTACGCCTTAATCTCCTGGATTCACCTGCTCAGCTACACAGAGACACGGGACACTCTGTCGGCGTTAGAAGATCAGCTTTATTAGCTGCAGCTAGTACAGTTATCCAAGAAGTACACAAGGTAGGTTCTCAGGAGACTGCCACTTCACTCTGTGGCGCACAATCTTATATACTATATAGGTAACATATACATTAACCAAGTATACACCCAGAACATACAAGAAAGAGCCTATAAGGAAAGTTGGAAAACAGCACAGAACCAATAGGAGAGATTTGAAAACAAAAGTGTCACATGACTCAAAGAAACCTCTCTTCCAACTATGTTTGTCACACCTCCCTCAAACTAATTCATTAACGGATTCGTAACTAACTTGCAGGTGGCGAGATATGTTTGTGTGTGCTGGAGGACAGTTGTGAAACGAGAGAATGCTAGCAGAGGACAGTGAAGGCCAGACGATAAGATAAAGTTAGAAAAGAATAGTGTGAATCAACAGATAGTTGAGATGGGGATTAGAAAAACCAGACAGGGATTAGTGTACTCGGCCAGTCCTAACACCAGATTTGCAAATAGAGGCAGAAAGGCTGTTTTTAACACGCAGCTGCAGAAAAAGCAGAATAGACTTTGTTCGCCGTGCTGCCTGAGTGATGGCAACACAAAATGGCGACGGAGCACAAAATGGCGGGTCGATTCGATAGCGATCGGAAATCGTAGGTCCTCATCCCCTTCAAGACATCGCGTAGCACACGACTAAACATAGTTTGCGACATCCCACCACCAGTAGCGACAGTGTACTGGAAGGTACCAGTAGGAAAGAAGTGCAGGGCTGCCATCACCTTCACCTCTGGGGTCAGTGCTGTAGGGTATGTCCGGCCAGGTAGCACATGTGGCGCCAACTGCTCTGCATACTCCTTAATCAGTGGCCTGGTGAAACGGTACCGTCGGATGCAGTCGCGTTCCTGCATGGTTCCAAGGTCTGGGAACGGTCAATGGACCGCTGGTGCCCTGCAGAACAGAGATGCACAAAGGTAAATTGTCGGTTCAACCACCCATGTGGCCATGACCAGGCTCAATATCACATGATACATCATGACATTACACAATGTAGTGTTGGGCATGAACACATATGTCACCTACATGACCATCACCTCACATCTCAATTCCACATGTCCACATAAGTACCATGTAGAGCAATGGCCAATCATTGGGCTGTGTCACCCTACCTATGTACTGCTGTGACGTTACAAACACACACCGAGTGACAAGTGAGGCCTGATGTTTCTAAGGCATCACAGATCTTTGCCATGCAGATAACCAGGGTCCCTGTATTGCCACATCAACACTGGCATGACATGGCGTGTCATGTACACGCGACAAGACAAGCGTGAGTCCCACAGGTAGTGGCCACTGTTGTCTCTGCAGGCCGTACATGTACGTCTCTTAGACACAGACACACACACACCATCAAGGTTGCTGCACATACCACATGGATGTGGAGACTGTCTCCCATTGGGCACATTTGATCATCCACATCTGAGACACAACATGCACACAGACTGTGGGTGCACATCAGAATTGTGGCTACTGGTCTCACTGTGACGTACATGCCATCACCCCCAGGACTCAGGGTGTATGTGACATGTCCTATACATATCCAACCTGCAACTGTGTCCATGACACATGCCAATCACTGTACACTTGTACATCACAGTGGTAATGTGCACAACACACAAGGATTATGCCCCCATGAACACGTGCACAGCCTGGGAGTGGCTTAACAAAAGTGCCACACAACAAACCAAATGTTTCCACCCCCCAACAGACAGAAAATGCAGCCTTACATGCCATGGGACACTGTGTGGCCAATTCTGTAGTGTGGTAGGTGTGCACATGTGTCCCTGGCAAAGCAATTGTGTGTTGAAGCCTTCAAATAGTCACCAATGAGGTCAGACGCTGGTGACAATGCGTACTCATTGCACGGTTCATGACCGAGCCGTGCGTACGCTTTGCCATTGACTGCAATGAGGTCCGATGCGGGTGACAATGCCTACGCATTGCACGATTTGTGACCGAACTGTGCGTACGCTTTGCCATTGACTGCAATGAGGTCCGACGCGGGTGACAATGCGTACGCATTGCACGGTTCATGACCGAGCCGTGCGTATGCTTTGCCATTGACTGCAATGAGGTCCGACGTGGGTGACAATCATGCATGCACGTTGGGCAGGCATGTTCCGAGACAGGCTTACGCCTTGGCCATTGAATCGTATGGAGACGGGCACATGTTTTTTTTGCAAAATACGCGTTGTACAGTCAGTTCACCGATCCGTGCGCACCCATTGGCTCTGGACTGTCATGGAGACGGACGTGGATTCAAAACTTGTACGAGTTGTGCGCTGGAAATTCAGTTAGATGCCTACAACAATGTTGCAATTCCTAGGGTTTTATGAAGGTGAAGATTTGAACGATGTGGAAGACGTTTACGAGTCGTACATTTCCATGGATTGGCCAAATTCATAGAATGAAACCGTGTTGGACCTATCACTGGGGACACATGGCACAGACTCTGCCTCTGCAGCACAGATATAAGGCTGGCTGTCCCCCAGGGAGCTCACTTGTCTGCACTACATGCTACTGGACCACATCCCTGCTAGCACTGCTGCTGTCTCTGCATCCTCTGGCTCCTGCTATGGCACGTACTCAGGAGAGGACCCCAGCCTTCACTGTGGAGGAGAACCAGGCCCTGCTGGACGGGCTCCTTCCACAGTACAGCAAGCTGTATGGGAAACCAGGGGAGCAGGTGAGTGTGCAGTCCACTGCCTTCCTTATTATGCATGTTGTCTGACTAGCAGTACTAGCAGTGTGTACACCTGTGGCAAGCATTCTCACTGACTACTTTCATCCCCCAAAGTGTGTAGGTACATGTAATGAACAGGTGTTCTGCTGCTAAAGTGCATTTGTGCTTGCTTATCTTCCCAGGCATAGTTAACATGTCAGACATGCAGTGCATTTGTACTTTTCCATGGGTGCACTACCTGTGTCTTTCATCTCCCTTTGTGATGATGACATGTATATCCCAATGTGTGCAGCACAAATATGGGGCCTATGTGTTAATGGACTTTTAAATTTGTCATCCTCACAGGTTGATACCCACCAGAAGCAGGAGATATGACTGACCATCACTCGGGCAGTTTGTTCGGTGTGGGTCTACAAGCACCGGATCCGCAACTGCTGAGGAGGTGGCAGGACCTTCGGGCTGGACCAGGAGGATCGCAAGAGTCCAGCTGAAGCTGTCACCTCCTCGCAGGAGGGGCAAACACCGGACCCTGACCCCCCATATGCACAGGATCCTGGCGGTGGTCTTTCCGAATCTGGATAGGCAGATGAAGGCCAGACAGTAGCAAGGAGGGGGTAAGCCCATGCCTAATCTGTGTACTATGACTGACATGCTAATTGAAGTCTTTTGGCCTGGTCAACTTCCGCATTACGTAGGGTTTGTAGTGCAATACTCAGGTCCGTCAATTGTGTGATGAACTCTCCTCATCTGTTCCACAGGTGTGGCCCCTACAGTCTGTTGCATGTATCACTAGTACACTGTGTCCCTGCAGTCAGCAATGCTTCAGCTTCCGGACAGCATCTGTTCCCGTGACTCTGTTGTGTGTTTCATGGGTGGGTCAATTGTTTACCCAATGCCTGGGATCTGACATGTGATCTGTGTGTGCCCTTGGATATGTGTTCCAATTGCTGGTCTGAGTCTCCACATGTGGCTTGGGTATTTCAAACAAACCCATGCAGCAGGGGACTCCAATTTGTGGGCCTCAGGAGTATGTAAATCAAGTATGTCACACTTGCTTAGCCACCTGACTACTGTCCAGGGCCAAACACTGTTTCACGTAGACCTGGACAGTCATGCCTACTCAAGGGCATTTAGAAACACTCTGTTATCCCACTCCTGTGTATCAACTTACAGGTTGTGATTATTGACATGTGCTTTCAGGTGTCTGCCTCTGTGTCATTATGGTGTGGCTTCCTGTTACGTACAACTGGGGTGTTCATGATTTTGATGGTCAGTAGGACATCTGAGATGTGACTGTGAGAGACAAGACCTGTGTGACATATAGGTGTGTGATCATTTGACAGCGCAAAATGGTGTATGCAACTGTGCACTTCAGGCAGCTGGGTTACATGCACATCAGACTGTGATGTGCTATTGTACAGGGAGTTGTGTTCGCAGAGACTCATATGTCTGATTTGCATGATGTGGGGTCTTCTGGGTCCTGGGTATGTTGTTTGCAGGGGATGGGCAAGTGCACTTGTCAGCAGTAGAGTTTGCTTTACCCCTGAGCTATGATTGTGACACAGTGCATACTGTTGTTGTCTGGATGCCCTGCCCCTGTGACAGGAGACAGTGTTGACTGACTTCCCAGGCATGCCAGTACCATGGCATTTAACTTGCTATGAGTGATCCTTCATTGTGTTCAAGTGTGCTCCATGCACCCCAGTGTGGCATTGACTATCAGGACAGGAGAACATCATAGTGTGTGTTGCTGGCATGCATCACAAGCATGTGAAATGAGTCTCTGCCCATCCCTTCATCCGGACCCCTGTACTGAGTCAGTGGTAAGAGATGTGCTGTGTGTATAGTGACATACTCCTACATGTTCACTTGCATGTCCAAAAAATGTGTGGGTGGTGCATGTCGGCACATTGGGGTTTTAGCATCCAACATGCAACAGCCAAATGGGTGCAAGTCCAGGAGGGGTATTTGTGCCATGGTTGATGGTGAGACTGACAATTGGCTTATTCTAAACAGTGTTGGCACTTTGAGCAGTGTTCAGCTGATGATGCCAGGCCTTGCCCTGTGATGTGATGTACTCACTGTGGTGTGTGCAGTCAGTGTAGGTGACTGATGTTGTTCTCTTTCTTCCTATTTCTTTCAAGATACATCCCCAGCTACAGGAGGGGACAGCTCCATGAACCAGGAGGAGCCACAGAGCCTGACTGGGACAGAAGAAGTGGAGTCGGGGGAGCCAGTGGCATGGAGGGTGAGTGGAGCCACACCGAGGAGTCCTCAGCACCATCCACCCCAGCTGAGGGCCACCGCAGCTCAGGGGATGACTCCCTTGTGGAGGCGGGTGTCAGCAGCTACCAAACACAAGGTAGAGAGGCAGTTCCCGCCACCGCCCCACCACCACCATCACTACGCTCCCATCGGCTCCCATTGCAGAGTTCCGTGGAGCCTCTCTTGTTTGGGAGCATCTCTACTTTGTGCCAGGCACCACACCCCCTGCCCCTGTGTCCCCTACTGCCCTGAGTGAGGAGTCTGTGGACTTACTTAGATAGATCCATGTAAGGCAGACATCAATGCTGAGTGTCCTCCATGCACACACCAGTCTGTTGACGCAACTGGTGTCATTCATGGAGGGCATTTCATCGGTCATGTCTGACCTACAGAGGACCAATTAGTCCGTGGCCTCCTCCCTGACGGCAGCAGTGTCCCTCCTCCAACGGTCCCGCACCCCTCCTACCCCTGTACCACCCACGATTCCAAGCAACCTACATGTCCCAAGAACACGCACACCTGCACATTCTCACAAAGCCTGTCAAGTACCTATACCAAACTGTAGCTTTCACAGGAGCCGATGCATATTCCTCAATTCCCAACTACCCTAGCTGCGAGTTTCGATGCTCACAACTAGGAGAGAGGGGGAAAGGGGAGTTGGAATGAGAAAGAGAGACTGCACTGCTTCGTCTTCTTCTGACTGGATTCAAATCTTCTTGGTGTTGAACCCTGTCATCCCACAGTGATTTGCTGCTCTCTTGATAATGCTGATCGATACTTCTGATCTAGCTCTATTCTACTCTGGTTAGGTGTTTGAGCTGCCTTGTCGAGTTCTTTCTTACACCTGAACCATGTGTTTGATATTTCCTTCTGTACTTGTTCTTTATTGTCCTAACTGCCTGCTGTTAGTAGAACAGTTCTGATAACCTTCGTTTCTTCTTGTATTTCAGCAAAGAAGTCGAGGGCGAGTGGAGGTAAGTACAATTATATATAGATAATTATATCTACGTAGTTTTCTATTGTACAGTCTTGTCCTTCGTTCTATTTATTCTTTTTCTCTCAAAGTTGATAGGCAAATATCCGTATGCAATTTACCAATTGCCTTCTTGACTAATAGTTATTCAGTGTCTCTAATATCCAATCCTATGCAGAAATTGTATCCCAATAATAAGAGAATTCTGTTGCCTTCATAACTAATTCTCCCAAAAAGTTATGCAGAATAGTATATTCAGTTTTATCAAAGATTTATTGCGCTACAACAAGCATAACACTCTAGTGTGACTTAGCTGTCCATCTTCTCACTGCCAGAGCCCAAAAATCTTCGAGTCTTCTCAGAAAGGCTGCGCTCTCACTAAATGCTGCCTTTTCTCATAGGAATACAGTTGAAGTGCGCAACGGTACTCGCGAGCGGGCGCTATCACAGCTGCGGTCGCTCGCGAGTAAAAGACTAGCCGATAACCTCCACATTGGTCGAGCACAGCCATCTTGGAATTCCGCGACTGTGTTCCTAAAAGAATTCGCAACAATAGGGAAACCAGAGTCAGGGCAAAGACTCGGCGCAGCCTCCCATAAAGGAGATGTGCGTACTGAGGTTTGTTTTGGCGTCTTTCTTGCCTAGATGCCCATCTGACTCTTTCACTCCTGACAAAGCCACAGACACGGGCATCACACAAACACACAAACCAAGGTCTAGACGTGCACACAAGCAAGCGCAGGGGACTGATACCACACTCACAGGAGATGGTTTGCAGACACACACACAGTCATCCACAACCACTCTGCAGTCCTCCGATACCTCTCCTTCCCAGCACCCTTCCCTTGCCTCACCTGCAACCCCATCTCCACAGAAGCTCTTCCTCTGTGACTTTGGCCTCTTCCCCACCGACCCAGCAGATCCAAATTACATGAGGAAGAGGAGTCCCCACACACAGAGGGGAGTGTCCCTCACATCCGGACACACTCCCCACGGCGCAGTCAGACTGAGGCCCCCACCTGCAAGTCCCCCAGGAGCTGGAAGAGCAAGACCCCACCCCCGCCACACAGCTCCACGACAAAGTCTCCATCCTCCAGGCCACCACTCCAGAGGTTCCCCCGTCACACCCTGCCCCGGGTTCCCCCACCCACAGATACACCATCCCCAAAATGCTGAGGCCCTCCCCCCCTACCACTTGATCTTCCACCCCCGGTCAGACGGTTAGTGCCACTGATTTGGGGACCATGTCCCCTCCTCTGTCCTGCCGACCTCACCTGCACCCCATTCCGCTCCCATGGAGTTAGACACTGCAGTGGAGTCCACGACCACCCCGCCTGCTTGGGCACTGCAGTGGGGACCCAAGCCACTCCATCTGACCTACCCACTGAAGTTGTGCCGGCACCCACCCCATCTGACTTGTGCCCCACAGTTGTGACAGCACCCACCACTTCAGTCAGCTCCACTGCAGTTGCAAGTGACTCTCCTGCATCCACCACTCCTTCACTGCCTCCTTCTGCTGCACCCTGATCCTGTCTCTGCGGTGCCTGGCCTGCCCCCATGTATGCCCCTCCAAGGGGATGTCCCTTGTCCTTAGCAGTGCAGGTAAGCAACGTGTCACAGTTGTCACTCAAGTTCACTCTTTGTCATTTGATAATGGACTGGCCATTGGCCTTTGTTTTGAACAGACGTTTACATTTTCATCTGCTGAATAAATCTTTTTTCTTTATCCTTGTGAACTTGATTTAGCTGTACATTATGTTGATGATGTTAAGCATGACCTTGCACCTGTAATGCTTGATTTCCAATGTTGAATACTGAGGTGTTGATGAGACGTACTCCATGTGGTCCATGAGATATGTATCCTATTCTGGTCGGTATTCATGTCATCCTTTGCAGCTAACTGGGTGTGTCATGATCAACAATTTGTGGACATCTCTGTGAACATTTCCTTTGCATGGTCACATCTGTGGCTTGCACACATGCACATATGATGTGCTTCCCATTGTCCAATTTGTCTATTCCCATGACTTTGGGCGCATCACCACTGGACCTACAGGTGTGGGCATCATTGGTGTAGGAGCAACTGGGTCCTCTGAGCAACTTGCTGGGCATATGTGCTGAGTATGTGCAGATGGCTTAAGGGACACTCCCTTACCCAGGCTGTTGTGACCAGAGCCTTCATTGTGTGGTACCTGATGGCTGACTAACGAAGTGTTCTGCTGACATGACTGAGACCTGCTGTGACTATGTTTGGCACAGCTGAGTTTCCACAGGAGTTGAGTCCCCTCAAGTAAGTGTGTTGTTCCGTGACATAGCCTGGGCCCATGGTGTGTATTGTGTGATCATGTGTGTGTGTGTGTGTCCACATCCCTTTTTATACACAGGCAGTGTTCCCTTGATATGTTCCTGTTGTTTATGCTTGCTGAGTGGTACTGTGTTCATCCCACAACTTTGCCATGGGCTACCAGATGTGTGGGTGCATGACACACTACTGTTAATTGGTGCTTCTGCATTGGGATTTGTCAGTTCTGAGTCGTGGTGATGTTGTCAGAGGCAGATGAGACACAGTCAGGGGTCCCCAAGGCACTTGTTTGTTCGCAATATCATTGTCTTTAGACATGTATATCTAGTTCGCCTTGGCTTCTGCATTGTCCTGGGACTGTGGCCAATATTCTGGAGGTTACGTGAGCTTTGACATCATGGCCATGTACTGCATACTGTGCAGTATATCTGTCATTTACCAGGGTTGTGAACTGTCCTTGTGTGATGTTTCTGTGCACCTTAGATCCTCCCAACATTACTGTGTTTGTCACGGGTGTATGTGCAATGTCACCTGTCCATGTGGGCTTCACAGATGCACATTGGTGCATTTCAGGGTGTGTGGTGTTGAGGGTAGACTGATGTAAATGTTTGCACGGATGGGCCCCTAGCTCCCGTTTGTCCATGGATGACGGGCCATGCTGTGTGATTTGTGTTTGTGTAGATGTGATGTACGTTTGTGGCACAGGACATATGTCTGGGTTTCACAGTTTGCACGACATCTACCTTTGTCATCACAGTGGAGGTGTCATGCATGCTTGTGTCACCCCAATGTCTGGTCCCTGGGGGTAGTGCTGTTGTGTGTCAGTCTCTTGCTGTGTTAGTTTGTGTTCATTCCAGATTGTGTCACATGTGTCTGTTGTGCTCCCTCTCATCTCACAATGCCTGATTGCCCACTAACGGGGTCCCAATGATGGTTTACTTTTGTAAGGCACTGTGTCCACATCTGTGTCACTGTGATTCAGCCCGCCTCATGTGTTGTGTAGTTGCCTGGGGATACTGAGCCACACACACACACATGTTGTGTCAGATGTGCAGTGTGAGGTTGCCTGTTTGTGTTTGTGCATCTGCACCAGTGCATTGTTATTGCTGTTGTGGGCCATTGTCTGAATGTTGTTTTTGTGATTTAACCTGTTGTCCCTGTGAATCATATTACATCATTCTGCACAGTCATCCTGGTTGTTAGGTCCCATTGCTGGCATGGTATGGGAGTTTGTGACCTAACACCTACAGTCTAATCTACACAGGTTGTTTTGATTTGTGTGTCTATTTTCGAGATGTATGTATGCTTTGTGATGGTCACTTCTGCTTTTGTGTCATTGTACACTATCTGCATTGTCAGTCGCCTTGTGTGGTGCTTGTCTGCACTGGGCCAAGAGTATGTTATGTTTTCACAGCACTGTTAACCTTACCACATCTCTGTGGGTATGGGACACAATCACTACTTTGCGCCAAAAGTGTTTCATGTGTTGTGACCGGAAATCATACATGCTGTTTGGCATTTGCAGCTTTGACCATGATGACACTTACCTTTTGGTCACTGTGATGAGGGGGTTTTTAGACCCCATCACCACAATGCTCAACATTTGCTGCAGTTTGAAAGCACCCACTTAACTTTTGTCCTACACAGTGAGGGGGTGTTATTTTTACATTGACAGTGCTATAGTGGTGCTTGCCTTGTGTAGGCCACACTCAGTTTTTGGTCACACATGTGATGGTAGTTACATTGTTTGTGCGAAGTCATAATCACTGTTGTGGGCGTTGGTCACAGACTATACACTGTTATCATGATGTTAGCGGGTTGTATTTTGCTCACATACCTTATGTTGGTGTATGATGGATGTGTGGTCCATCACCCATCCAATGGGTGGGGTGGCAGTGGTGATGGGCAACAGGTCCCCTATGAGTGGGGGTGGCAGTTGTGATGGGCAACAGGTCCCATGTGGGTGGGGGTGGCAGGGGTGATGGGCAACATAAGCCCTATGGGTGGGGGTGGCAGGAGTGATGGGCAACAGGTCCCCTATGGGTGGGGGTGGCAGGAGTGATGGGCAACAGGTCCACTATGAGTGGGAGTGGCAGGGGTGATGGGCAACAGGTCCCCTATGAGTGGAGGTGGCAGGGGTGATGGGCAACATAAGCCCTATGGGTGGGGGTGGCATTAGTGATGGGCAACAGGTCCCCTATGAGTGGGGGTGGCAGGGGTGATGGGCAACATAAGCCCTATGGGTGGGGGTGGCAGTAGTAATGGGCAACAGGTCCCCTATGAGTGGGGGTGGCAGGGGTGATGGGCAACAGGTCCCCTATGAGTGGGGGTGGCAGGGATGATGGGCAACATAAGCCCTATGAGTGGGGGTGACCGGGGTGATTTAGAACCCACCACAATCCCCTGCCCGACTATAGTAGTGTCTTGTCATAACTATTAGGTCTCCAAACCCTCCCCCCAAGATACCCAACAAGTAGACAACCCAGAACATAACACACCCAACCTCTCAGTCGTGGAAGCAATGCACATGCACACCCTTCCTTTAATTTGCTCACTTGTGTCCACACCAAATACCACCAAGTCTATGTAAGTTCAAAATGTTTATTTTGAATTGAGAAGCTCTGTAGATTGTTCTATTATATAATGCAGCACCAACAGGAAAATCAATGACATTAAAACAATAAACATTGTTACACTTACTTACAGTTGGGAATTAAATCATCATAACTGAACAGTGGTGGAAGGCAGCACCACCATCCCCTAGGAATTTAGTTTATATAAATTTATAAATGAAGATCTCTGAGTGAAGGGACACCTCACCTTAGAAGAACCTAGTACTGGTAGTTGTTGCATCATAAGCTCTGTAATGCCAAAAATGAAATGGTGCGCCTTAGTATATTGCAACTTGCAAGCATTTCTCAACCGTGCCAAAAAGTGTAGCATTTATGGATAAGCAATATGGACTAACAAGATACCAGTACTTCACAAAAAAGTGGCTTGTTAATGTTTTTGTTGACCACTTGTACGCAGCGCGTAGACAGTAGCATTGTGAGGCAGGTAATGTGGGATCAAAAGTGTCTTATACAACAAGCTGCACGGTAATGTCACATGTGCAAAAATAAAAGACACAAAGGTAAAATGGTTGCATGGCTCAGGCTAACTAAGCAAAGGCTAGAATGACCCTAGGGGGGACCATATATAACTATTAGTGTCTACTCTACTACTACCTGATTTGTACTAGTGATGTATGTTATATACTATTAACTCATTTTTCAGTCTTGCTACTGACCAATAGGGGGAGATGCATATGACGCCTAATAAATGTGTAATGTTTTCTAGGCGCACTACCGACCACGACCACCATTGCCGGGGCCAGATAAGGCGACGCGGAGGGAGAGGATGCGGCAGTTGCCGATACCGACGATGGAGCGGTAGGGGGTGTGCCAGCACCAGTGGCGAGCGGTGGTAAGTTAGATTCCTAATCCTTAACTATTGTTGACACTACACTCACTGCAAGGGTGTACTGTATGTATACTGTACTGTTGAGACTTAGGGCCCCATTAGGATGGTGGGCGGATTGCTCCCGCCGGGTCGGCGGTAGTCACTGCCGACCCCACAGGGGCAAACCTCCCGCCATCCCTGTAGAAAAGAGTCAGACCCCCTACATTTCGACCAGGCAGAAAAGGGTTCAATATGGTGGCGGTGTCTGAACATACCGCCAGCCATATAATCTGCATTTTGGAATGCCTTTACGTGGCGGCATTGCCGGCTGCCACAGAAAGTCATGCGGAGTATGCTTGAGGGCACCCATGGAGGCTACCTATGCTATGGTACTCCCCTGCCTTTCAAAGCACAACGTGGCAGGCTCCGCACGGGGCCTGTCACGTTGTGCTTGGAAAAGCACAACATGTATTTTTAGCATTGCTTTCGGCACCGACCACCAGAATGTAAAAAAAACAGAATGCACCCGCCCTTTTTAGCGTGAGGATGGCGGGCGAACAAAGTCTGCCCGCCATCCGATGTCCTAAGTAAGTAAGAGTTGTTGTGAACGTTTGAAGAGTGAACTAGACACCCTTTAATTGGCATAGGGGCGGGAGTATTGAGTAACCAATGGCCTCATCAATCTGATTTCAACTCCGCTTTGAAAGCTTTATGGAGAAGACTAAAAGTCAGATCAGATCACCTGGTGTTCAACTAAAAAGGGAAAGACGGGTGGTAGGAAGAAGGACGGGCAAGAGTTAAAATGTTATGTACTGTGCTTTATAGTGCTACCATGCCACTATGTGTATAATTAACTTGTCTTACTGTTTTTCTTTTTTTTTTTAAATATCTTTATTATCATTTTACACTTCTTTAGCAAGCCATACAGGATTACTACAGAATTACCAGTACAATAAATACATAGGAAAAGATAACAACAGAGGATAAAGAATAGCCGTAAGACATTACAAAAAAAAGAAAAAAAAAAAAGAAATCAATCCACAGAAATAAGAAATATACATTTACAGTTTATGATATTCAAGCCAGCTCCCCCTGAATCCATTGCCGAACAGGGTCCCACATTTTTCTACCAAAGCATCTTTTCCTTCTGCCTTTTGTTCTGTAAATAGCTTCCTCAATGTTGTAAGAGGCTAAGAGACGTGCTCTCCACACTTCAAATGAAGGAGGGGATGGGCTAATCCATTCTTGAGTAATACAAGCCCTGGTTAAAGCCATAGATATGAATAGGAAGGCTTGTTTTCCCTCTGGCAGCGTATCTGTGTTCACGACAATTAAAACAAGTTCCCCAGTTAAAATAAGTGAAGACCCAAGCAGTATATTCAGAAAGGCCTGTATAGCCTCCAGAAAGGGGGCTAACTGCGGACAGGCAAAGAACATATGTATCGAGTCTGCGGCCTGACAACCACACCTGTTGCATGCTGTTCCCGCCGTCGCACCCCATTTTGAAATTTTTAAGGACGTATAATATAGGTCATACACAGCCATATAGTGATGAGTACGTGATCTACCAGTAACCAGAGCTGTATTAGCCAAAGCAATTGATTCTTCTAGGCATATAGCCTTAGTACCTAACCTCTCGGCCCATCTTGCTGCATGAGCAGCTAAATCATCTAAACAGGTAGCCAGAAGGGCTCTGTAATAATAACCAATCCGTTTTTTTAACAAACAGATTGTCAATAAGTGGGATCCTAACAAAACCAGATACTTCCAGCATCGACAGAGAGCACAAAAAACTATGAATCTGTAAATAGTTAAAATAATCCTGCATTGAAAGATTATATCTTTCCGTTAACTCCAAAAAGGTAAGTAACCGGCCATTCTGCCATATGTCATTCACACAGTAAATTCCTTTGTTTCGCCATCTAGACATGACTGCATCCTGAAAAACCGAAGGAAATATTTTAGAGGCAGAAAGAGGTGTATAAATCAACAATTTCATGATTCCAAATTGATGCCTAACTATCTTCCATACTCCGAAGGCTGCTTTCAACGTCTTAAATGTAATTTTTTTATGATAGCTTGGTACTATATTTTTCAGAAAACAGCCACGACATTCCTCTCCCATTATGAGTTTGTATATTGAAGGTGAGTGGCTCTGAGGGATCCTTGCTTTTTCCCCAATAATCAAAGGAGAGATAAACTGTAAAACAGACGCAATATAATAGAACAGAAAGTGAGGAATTCCCCACCCCCCCTGGATTTCGGTAAAATCATCTTTTTATATGACCTACAGTGTTTTTTATAGCCCCTGATAAACCTGGATGCCAATCTTTCCACTTGTTTAAAGAAAATCAAGGGAAACTCGAGAGGAATAGATCGAAACATGTAAAGAAATTTTGGAAGTATAATCATTTTTAACACGTTATTCCGACCAAATAAGGATAAGTGAAGATGATCAATCCGTTCAATTGTAAAGTTTGCGTTTTGAAGAACCGGGTTGAAGTTTATAGCTGGAATATCTGATACAGGGGATGTAATTTGAATGCCCAAATACGTTGCTACAGATACTAAAGGGATCGATGGGGGGAGGTCTTACCCATGAATACGTTTTGAGTTTTCGCTATGTTCAATTTGTAGCCAGAGAAGGCCCCAAACTGAGTGGCCAAGTCCTCAACCACTGGAAGAGCTTTCGAGATATCAGTTGTAAGTACTATAATATCATCAGCATAAGCAAGCGCTCTATAATTAATATTGGCAGCAGAGACTGGAGGTATTTCATATGCTGAATTCAGTTTGTTTAAAAATATATCTATATAAAGGGCGAACAAAAGTGGGGAGAAGGGACAGCCCTGACGGGTACCTCTAGAAATGGAAAAAAGAGCAGATTTTTATAGCAAATTTTTATACAAGATGTGGGTGATACATAAAGAGATTTTAAGGCGAGGATAATCTGTGGGCCAAACCCTTTCTTTGCTAGCATCTCCCAGAGATATGACCAGGCTACCCTGTCGAATGCCTTCTCGGCATCCAACAGGGTAATGCCTAGATCACATCTCATCACTTTGGCCCGGTCCATTAAGGTAATTACACGCTTAACATGGCCCGAGGTATCCCGATAAGGGATAAAGCCATGCTGCAGAGGTGATACTATTGTAGAGACTACCCCGATATACGAAATGCTAGGATCTTTGAAAAAACCTTACTATCGGCATTGATAAGCGATATCGGTCTAAAAGATGAAGGAAGAAGATGGGGTTTGCCTTTCTTAAGAAAAGCCATGATTATCGATTGACTCCAAGATGGAGGTGCGACCGCTTTTTGAGCCTCTACACAGGTCTGGAGAAAATCTTGTTTCAAAAGAAGTCTAAACACTCTATAAAACTCCAATGGTATACCATCTGGCCCCATAGCTTTCCCGGTACTCAGCGAGAGAATAGCCGCCTCTACCTCATCCCATGAAATTTCTACATCTAAGGCTGCGGATTGAGCATCCGTTAACTTAGAGATGTTGTCAGTCCCACAAAAATTTAGCACGGACTCCGATGAATACAACAAATTTTACTCCGTATAAAGTTTACTATAAAATGAGTAAAAAACCTCCAAAATTTCTTCAGGTTGACTATATATTTGACCAGAGTTGCCCTGAATCTCACTCACAGCATTAAATACTTCCTGCTGCCTAAGCCTCTTAGCCAAGATCCGCCCTGTCATTTCCCCCACTTCATAAACTTGAGAACGAAACACTGTGGCCTGCTCAGCCAGTTTCGAAGCAAAGACCTCATACAGCCTAGACTTATGTATGGCAAGTGTTGATTTAATAGGCTCAATATCTTGAGCTGCAATGATAACGGAAACTAATTTAGCCTCCCACTCTAGTACAGCCTTCTGATAAGTAGCAAGTTTGAGCCGAGAGGACCTTTGTTTATTAATAGAATATGACAGGGTCTCTCCCCGGACCGCGGATTAAATGAATCCGAAACCATTTGAGTAGAGGCAGTCCCATGATTAATATCAAAAAATTGTTTAATCCATTTGGACATATGTTCAATATACGATGGATCGGCCAAAAGTTTACGTTCAAATGTCCAGGAGTTTATCTTCGGGGATGAACCCAATCCGTGCTTAATCTCAACTAATATAGGGTTGTGATCTGAAATTATTCTCGGGAATACCTCATAGGTGATATTAATTAGAAGTGTCAAAGAAACAAAAAAATAATCTAGGCGAACCACTTTCTGGTGTGGGGCTGAATAGAATGTATTTCCCGGTGCCATATCTCTTTTTACAAACCCCACATCAGAAAGACCAGACTCTATAGCTAAACCTCTTAATGCCTTGTAGACCTTCTTCTTAAGCCCTAGATAAGGAATCTCTGAACTTATGTTGACATCTCTATCAATATAGATATTAAAGTCCCCACACAGTACTAATGGAGTGGGCATCCAGCTAATTCTACACTTAAAGGGGCATATCAACAAGGGCTTTATCTCTGCTTTTTTGGCTTTAAAAGCCAAAAAAGCAGAGATAAAACTAGCGCCCTATCAACAACAGGGTGCTAACACGCAAATTTGCATGTTAGAACCCTTTTACTCTACGCATCCCCTTGCATCTCTAATGAGATGCAAAGGGGGCGTTCCAGAGTAAAATAATAGGAGAAATGTCGCTAAGCGACATTTCTCCTATTATCAAGAATGTCGCTAACCCTGTTAGAGACAAAAAAAGCAGCGCTAACCGCGGTTAACGCTGCTTTTTTACGTATGCTAATTTTCAGACTTAGCCATGATATCCTATGGAAGGAGGATATCATGGCTAAGTTTGCCTGTCCCTATCAACAAGGTAACGTGTGATTATCGCTGGGTTTCCAGCGATAATCACACGTTAGCCTGTTAGCGTGTAGATTTTTATCGCTATTGAGATAAGCGTTGCTAATAGCACGCTATCTCAGCGATAAAAATTCACGCTAGCCGGCGATAATTATCCTCACGCTAAGAGCGCTGAGCGATAATTATCGCCGGTTGTTGTTGATATGCCCCAAAAAATTTTAAAGGTCAGGGTTGTCAGAATTAGGGCCATATCTTGAGCAAATAGTCAGGTGTTTACCATCTAAGAACAAATCTATTATGACCCATCTTCCATACTGATCAGTTTTGACACGATTACACGACCCTAACCCCTTTCTAATAAGAACTGCCACTCCCCTAGTAGTAGTTCCTTGACACGTGCATCCCACAAGATGCCTTCCCAGATCATTAAACCATTTTCTATTATTCCATATCAAAAGTGTCTCTTGCAAACAGAGGACATCTATTTGCATACTATAAATGATATTAGCACACATATCCCTCTTTTGCTTATTATTCAGCCCACAAATGTTCCAAGAACATATTCTTAAGTTGGCCATTGACAGTTCTCTCTTTTTTGTATGTTTCTCCGCATTTCTTACATGACTCAAAGTTAATAAGAAAAGCAAAACTTAAACCTGTCTGATAATACAAAGCAACCATGTCTTCCCCTACTAAACTACAATACAAGTTACCTGCAATAATCCTGTACTTGCTTGCCCCACCACCACACCCCCCTCCCCCAAGCCCCCCCCACCCCCAACCCCACCCAAGAAGGGCAAAGGGACTGAACAGTCCCTAATAGTAATGGTCTGAAAAGCATAATACGTCTCGCTCCAGCTCCCTTGTAGACATAAAGATGGGAAAACGTAAATTTGGAAAAGGAGGAAAAATACATTGGCAATCGAAGGAGAATTACATAAAAAAGTAAACTCTGGTGTCAAATTATTTATCTGGGGTGCTAGTGTTACACTAATAACTGTACGGCACTGCACAAACACAAGTTCTGTTTCCAGCCACTGAAAACCAATGTGAGAAATTGAATAATTGGAGGAGTGTGTGAACCCTATTCAAGCAACAGATTTGCAAACATAGATCACATTTAATAAATTATTTGGCACCAAAATTACAATACGTCTCGCTGCGCACTCTCATCTGCTAAACAGCCATCCAAAAAAAATACTTTTAAAGAAAAAAAAAGGCCTAACCACGGGAGAACAAATAAGTCATAAATCCAAACAGCTAAGTAAACAATCTAGCCCCCTGATGGTTCAGCCTAACAATCAAAAACAAGTCCAACTAGAATTAGGTCATCACATCTTGGATAAAAAATCCTTTGCTGCGCTCTCCGAAGTCAAAAAATGAGTTCTCTCCTTAAATATAACCTTAAGTTTCGAGGGGTTAAGAAGAAAAGCTTGGGCTCCCTTTGCCTAAAATGAAGGGATAAGTTGGCGAAACTGCTATAGTTTGTAACTCTGTCTTGTAAGCTATCTCAACCACCATTATGTTCTGTTGTAAAATATTTTAGCATATTATTGTTGCTCGGTAAGTTCTGTACTGTACTTCATTCTACTACTCCTCGAACAGTCTCTCAAAGGCGACTCATTTTCTTTTTAAGCAAATGCTGCTGCCCTGCCAGTGTCTACTACTACTAATATACTACCACCACCACCATGGCATGTTAGAAAAAGGAAACCATCTTCACCATGCAGCCATTGCTGTGCCTAAGTTAAACATCAAGCACAGGTAAGAGAAGTTTGGGGGAGTCAGAATTAATAGTTGATATGTTTTCAATGAATTCAATTTCACACACCCCTTTGAGTCCAGATAAAGAATTCATAGACTAGAGGAGAGACTGAAAGTACTAGTAGGACAAGTCAATTAGAGTTACAAACTATAGTTGTGTCGAGTCACTTGACTAGGCCTACAGCGTAACAGTTAGTGCTGTGTATGAGGAATGACAACAAATCCAATCAATGCCGGCAATTAATGCTGAGGTATATATTCCTTTGTTAAATAAAATGACCTCTAAAATATACTACTCATGGGTGGGCAAGCAGAAGAAGATCATCGCTCTGACTTGAGATTGAAGTACTGTTGCTTTTGCCACATCCGCCCCAGCAAGCGTGTGATTAAGTATTGGTGTACATTTAATTTAGTCACACCTCGACAATAAGTCACACATCCCGGGGGAAGAGGGTTACGGTTTGTTGAATGGATGAGAAGGGGGTTTGGGGAAAGGTTTGACAGTGAAAAACAGAACGCATGGACAAACAAACGACAATCTTTGAAGACTACCATATCCATATGTTAAGGGAGAAAAAGGAAATGCATGCATGATGATGATTGATAAGGAGACCCGGATTACATACACTTCTGGTTCTGTTGTTCTGGCCTTAATTCCTTTTACAGATAGCAAATCTGGTATGGTAGGGATGAATCATAAACAGAGAGCAAACCTAATGATGATAATAACAACAACAAGAAAACACAGTTGTAAAAATTGTAGACAAAAAAATGAATCAAATTATTTAAAAGAAGATGAAAGTTGATACTGCTACTGTGTTATCCTGGTAAAAAATGTGGACTGGATTTGCATCTCGGCATTCCTCTTGGTCCTCTCGTCCATCAATCTTGGGTGTCGCCACTCGCCACTGCCCGGCTGGAAAAAAATGTCGATTTATTGGTAAGGTAAGTGTGCATTGTAATGTTTTCCCAAGTATAGGGCAAGGCCCGGCCTGTAATTGTAGATGGAAAAACAAAGGGGATATTGAGAAACAAAGTTGAAACAAATGCACAAGTTATGGTGTAGTGCAACAAAACACTTGCCGAGGCGACATGTATGCATCATCTCTACTCTAGTCTGTTTCCAGCATTGACCTTCAACAACAACAGTAGAGAGCAGGCCCACAGTGACAGGCCTGATGGCACATTGCTTAGCACATCCTACGTTTAGAGTACTTTTTTTTTTTTTTAAAGAGTTGGACAAAGGCAAAGCACATATCCATTCCAAACATAGCATTTTACAATTTAAGTTAGTAAATCAATGCACCGCAGTCATCCCACCGCTACACTCGACTCCACTTCTACACAGACATTTGGGTCTTCTGTGGTTGTTGTTGACGTGTTTACCTTTAGGCTTTTATGCCACTCATGAAAAGTCCTCCTGACTTGTTATTATTCCATCAATCATCTCCGATACTTGTACTGACTGACTGTGAAGATCGGCCTGCAGTAGAAGTAACATTTTGTTATTACACAACAAGAGTAGAAATATTATTGACTTGAGTCACTCTTTAGTGTCTACAGTAAGACTACTAGTACACTTTGACTTCACTTCATGCACAACAAACAAACAACGAAAACACAAACACCAATCGCTCAAAGTCAGGTGTCCAATGCATGCCATTAATTGTCATTACCTGTTCCTTCTCATCTTAAGTTAACGGGCTGTCTTTTTCGCCATCATCATCATGGACGGTGCTGTTGTCAATCATACTCAGTGCGCAGATTGAGTCCCCTTCCTGTATTCAATTAAAATCAATGTATCAAGCTGCAGGAGAAGTACAAATTTCTTATTTGCAAGAAGGGGAAAATACACCTTGAGTTACGTTTAGTGTGTATGGAGAAAGATGATTAGTGCACAATGACATAACTTCATGCACAACAAACAACAACAAAATCACTCAGTCTGCGACTCTGCGTCAAATGCATGGCATCAATCATTACCTGTTCCATCTCATTTTCAGTTAATGGGCAGTCTCTGAAATGCTCTGAAAGGAGGATAGCTATAGTAGTCATCTGATTCATGCTCCACTTCTTTTGGCGGGTGTAGGAAAGTTTTTATTTTTTCTTCTATTTTCCATCGTCCTATCATCATTCATGAGGGCAATGGATTTAGGCGGGTTTTTCAGTATGATGGAGCAAAGGAGCTGGATTCGGAGGACGGTACTGTCAAATTGCAGACACCTGAAACTGGTATATTAAATAGGAATAGTAGAAGACGGTGGTAATAGATTTGTTGTGATTCACAAGTTTGTAACCGGAACGACAGACACACAAATAAAGGGGAAAAAAAGGGAGGAAGACAGTAAGTGCAAGCCTAATTGTCAGGGAAGTATAGCTCATCCTCAAACTCTGGGGGTTCAGCCAGTAGTAGGCAATCATGTGACACACTACTTCTGTCACCTGAGCCTCTGTCCTCATCTTCCTCCATTACTTCATGTATTGTGTAATTCGGTGGTATGAAGTGCTGATTCATTTTGATCATTGTTAACCTCTCCACGTTTTCGGGCGAAAGACTGGCCCTTCTCACTATTACAATGGAACCAGCAGCACTGAAAACACGTTCGGAAGAGACACTTGCGACAGGGCAAGCCAGATAGCTTATCGCCAGCCTGCTGAGCAGTGGCCATTCAGACCTTTTCCTATACCAATACTGCAATTGGTTTTGATCAATGTACAGCTCTGTTTGGTCGTCCAGATAGGCCTGGATCATCCGCTCAATGTTCAGGGGTGCTGCTGGTAAGCTTTCGGGCTCTTTTCTCTGTGCATCAGCACTGTGCTTATTAATGCCTAACTGTACATATCAATCGTCTAACGATTCTACTGGGCCTAATGATCGAGTTATTGTCGCTGTTGTCGATAGTGTTGGTGAGTGTTGTGATCCAAACGCACTGCCCTCAGCCGATGAAGTTGCACTTGATGCTGCATGCCCTGCTGCAGTACTTCTTGTGGGTTGATCTTGCTGGCTTTTAATTAGCAGCCGTTCGTTTTCCAACTTACTCGCTACCTCAGCTATACAAGTTTTGTAGCGGACAACACCAATCTCTGAAAAAGCAAAGAATGTCTTCAGTCCAAATTTTGCACATGGATCCAGAATTGTGGCACAAATGTAATGTTCTTGTGACAAAATGTTATTTTCTATCCTTGTATTTTCAGCTACGCGACGGGCTAAGCTCTCCACCAAGTCATAGTCTTCCTTTCTGTCCTCTACACCTTTGTATGATTCAGACACCTTCTTCAGCTGATGCTCTAGCATTTGCAATAATGGGATAGCTTGGCCCATTGTACAGTCCTCCTTGCTGACTTCACGTGTGAAGACCTCAAAAGGACGAAGCATCTCAGTCAGGCATTTAATTAGGCTCCATTGCTCCATCTGAAGGTTCATGCCTTTAACAGTAGCATCCCCTCTTTTCCAGACATATTCATTGAGTGGCCTGTACTGCTCAAACAGACGATCAAGCATGTAATATGTTGAGTTCCAACGTGTTGCCACCTCCTGGATGAGTTCTTTGACTGACATACTATATTAACGTTGAATGATCCTCAGCTGCTTCCGAGCCTTAAAAGAATGACTGAAATGAGTGCATATTCTTCAGTAGATGGCCAGTAAGTTGCTGACTATGGGTTCTTTTTTCAGAAAGTCTTGAACTATGCGCCAAACACGGAACCCTGAAATAGGAACCAAGATCCATGGCCTTAAGTACATTACTGCCATTGTCTGTGGCAACAAAACCAATACTAAGCCCTCTTGGGCGCAGCCATTCAAAAACCTTGCTGCGAAACTCAGCAAAATGTTTACAGCCGTATGAGATTTCTCCATGGCGAACATGGCTACCGTTGCATGTTTCCGAGTACCTTTAAAAATCGCAGCTGTGTCAACAGCACCTCGTTCAGATAGCTTATCTCTAACCCCCACAAAAGAGACCCAGTGTGCAGTGATGCACATGTAATCTGTGGCTTGCCAACTGGTCCACATGTCTGTTGTCAGGTGGATATTGTGAACAGCACTCTGCTGCAAAGCTTGTCCAAACAATTCCAGCTCATCATGATGTAGTGCCGGAACAGAAATTCTTACGAAATAGGACCGGCTGGGAACCTTCCATTTAGGGCAGATGGCTGACACAAATTCAAGGAAACCCACCCCTTCCACAAATGAAAAAGGGAGAAGGTCCAACGCTAACATTTTAACCAGCTCCGCATTGTACAACCGTGCCGTTGGGTGGTTGCGTTGGAACTGCCCCTCCATCCTAAGCATGCTCTCAATGGTAGGTTGGATTACTTTCCTTTGTAGAGCTGTTGTTTTCATTAACCCACTTAGGCTCAACGACGCAGTTTGTCTAATTGTGGTACTCGGTCGCCTTGGTGTCTCAGCCTGACTCTGAGTATGGCTCTTACTGCGGTGCCACTCAGATGTTACTGAGGAGGATGTGGGCGGTACCACTGCACTACTGGGGACAGGGCTAGAAATGCCTCCCTCTTCTTCACCTTCCACCGCAATAATATCGCCCCCTGATTCTTACTGACCATCTTCAATGGGTTGAGTTTTTCTACTTTCTTTTTACTGAAGTAGGTGATTCTCCCACACAATACTGTGGTGTATTCTGAGATGACTTGCTTTGCCTCCGGTACCATAGTTTGTACCAAGCTTACCCCGCCGAACACCTTGTCGACAAATTAAGCATATAGCAACGTTCTCCTCCTTGGTGCTAACAGAAAAAAAGTCACAAACTGGGGAGGAGAACTTTCTGGCACTGCTGGATGTGCCACTTTCAATACCAGATGAACTGGAGGGTGTGCTTGGAATGTGACCCTGTGCAGCTACACGGTGACTTTTACTACCACTACCTACTGAGATGGTTGAGCTGGAAGTAGGTCCTTGGGAAATATAGCAGCTGGAGGTAGTGGTGGTGTAACCTGTGTTGGTGATATCCATGCTACATCCCGCTCAGTAGCAGTCTTTCTGGATAGGGTGAGAATGTTGGTCTCCAATCCCTTTGGGGCAGGAGTGATGTGCGTGAAGACTGGCTCGTCTTCATCAACATCACCCCCCTCTTCTACATCTACCTCCATAACTCTAAGTTTTTCTGGGACCTTCCTTTTCAGAAGCATTGTCTTGTGGCGTGCATCACTCTCAGACTGAGCTGGTGGCTGCCAAGTGGCATCACGATCATCAGAAGCGGGGCTTGAAGAAGAGGATGATGGACTAAGCCTCCTTTTCCTTGCTGGTGGTCTGGAAGACAATAGATCTTCCGAAACAGTGGTTTGCTCCACTTTGTCTGCAGGAAGCTCGATTTCCTGAAATGCCCCAATGTCAGGAGCAACAACTACTATGGTGGGCTGTTGTTGCGGCTGCTGCTGTTCTTGTTGCAGCTGCTGCTGTTCTTGTTGCGGCTGCACCTGGTCTTGTTGCGGCTGCTGCTGTTCTTGTTGTGGCTGCACACTTATCTGCTGAGTTTCCGCTTGCGTTGATTGTGTACTACTTTGCGATAATGACATTTCAACATCGCTGCTCGTTAGTAGACTGGCTACCTCTGCGACACTCAAGGCTGGTGGGGTTGGACCTCTGGTGCTGAGGTGCTACTCCCAGCTTAGTTCCCGGACAACTCTGCTGCAGGCGGAACTTTTTTGGTGTAAAAAAAAACATTGGCCGGCACACCAGTCGTTGTTAATGGCATTTCCTTTTTCTGTTCCTTCTTCTAGGTACTGGACCTGGTACCTTTCTTTGGGGCCATCTTCTTCAGATGTCAGGCAGGATGCAGATGCACAACAAGTTCTGGTCACACGTGGACGTGATGCGCAGCAGGACTTCTGTCTGCCTGGCAGTACAACGGGTTATGATGATGACACCGCCTCCTCTGGCTTTTTGTGCACCTAAAAGCAAATAAGCCAGGAGAAGAACATCAGTGAAATGTTGCATTTGTTTTTGTGGTTCAGTTACTTACTACTGTAATAGTGCAAACAAAATATATAGTCTAGCCATTTCTGACTTTTTTTCAACAAGGGCTATGTTATACTACTGTGTACAGCCACACACTACATTCTCAGGAAGGATAGGAAAGTTAATTAGAACCACTAAAATAAAAATGTAATGGAAATGGGGTTGACCCTATTTGCCATTAAATTATTTGAGCATCTCATCATCCATGGAGCTGCTGCTGGCAAAGGGGGTGGATCGATGGAAGCAGTAAGCCAATAGGAAAACCATGCAGGCCTATATGGCAAAAGCAGGACACTAATAACTCCCAACACAAAAAAAGGCCAACAGCCACATGGACATTCACAAATCACAAACAAGCAGGGGGCCTGGGAAACACCAGGAGCTGACAAAAGGCCTATAGAAGCCAGGTAAAGGATGCATGCTAAAGCACACTACTCTACCTTTTTAATGCAACAAAATGCAAATACGAACATTCACAGGCCTCAAAAAGGTCTGCAGGGTGCATGCATTGAACACCAGACACACACAACAAAAGCATGTCTTTAAAACAACTAACATCAGAAAGCCCACCCCAATAAAACACACTTGCCAACTCAATCCAATGCCATCTATGCCCTAAATGATGTGTAAATTCAACAGACCACACAGAAACACTTGATTAATACAGCTGTGGCCACTTGCTCAGCCTCTGAGCCTACTGGATGAAAGCAGGCCTGTTGTTGGCAGACAAGGTCAGACAAGCTTGCAGGCCTAGGCTTTAAAAAGGCCACCAGCCACATGGCAAGGCCCAACAACATCAGAAAGCCCACCCCAAAAAAACACACTTCCTGACTCAATCCAATGCCATCCATGCCCTAAATGATGTCTAAATTCAACAGACCACACAGAATCACTTGATTAATACAGCTGTGGATACCTGCTCTTAGCCTACTGGATGAAAGCAGGCCTGTTGGCAGACAACAAGGCCAGACAAGAGACAACAAGCTTGCAGGCCTCGGCTTCAAAATGGCCACCAGCCACATGGCCAGGCCCAACAACATCAGAAAGCCCACCCCAAAAAAACACACTTCCCAACTCAATCCAATGCCATCCATGCCCTAAATGATGTCTAAATTCAACAGACCACACAGAAACACTTGATTAACAGCTGTGGCTACCTGCTCTGAGCCTACTGGATAAAAGCAGGCCTGTTGGCAGACAACAAGGCCAGACAAGAGACAACAAGCTTGCAGGCCTAGGCTTCAAATTGGCCACCAGCCACATGGCCAGGCCCAACAACATCAGAAAGCCCACCCCAAAAAAACACACTTCCCAACTCAATCCAATGCCATCCATGCCCTAAATGATGTGTAAATTCAACAGACCACACAGAAACACTTGATTTATACAGCTGTGTCTACCGGCTCAGCCTCTGAGCCTACTGGATGAAAGCAGGCCTGTTGTTGGCAGACAAGGCCAGACAAGCTTGCAGGCCTAGGCTTCAAAATGGCCACCAGCCACATGGCCATGCCCAAAAACATCAGAAAGCCCACCCCAAAAAAACACACTTCCCCAACTCAATCCAATGCTATCCATGCCCTAAATGATGTGTAAATTCAACAGACCACACAGAAACACTTGATTAATACAGCTGTGTCTACTGGCTCAGCCTCTGAGCCTACTGGATGAAAGCAGGCCTGTTGTTGGCAGACAGGCTTGCAGGCCTAGGCTTCTAAATGGCCACCAGCCACAAGGCCAGGTCCAACAACAGAAAGCCCACCCCAAAAAAAAACATTTCCCTACTAAATCCAATGCCATCCAGGCCCTAAATGATGCTTGAAAATGAAATACATTAAAAAAACACCAAAGGAACAGTTGCTTCATCATGCACACACACATGAGGCCATGACTAGCTGGGGTCTACTACTGACTACTACTACCCACAACATTTTTTAAAAAAGGAATGATAGTTACCAAAAATAAATTGTAGTTACAACAACTCCAATGCCCCCAATCAAACAGACACAACAACCACTTACTTGTAAAATATCCAATTAAAAAATCCTCAAATCCAATTGCAATGATGCAGCAGACAAAAAGAGTGATCTTTCTAGCTCAAAATCCAAAGGCAGAATGAGCAGGAGATGGACAAAGCACTGGGAGGAGTCTGCTGGACAGGAACAGGAAGTTGGAGATTCTGTGGCACTTCCCCCTCTCCCCACCTTTTTAAAAAAGGACTTCTTGCACAAAAAAGGACAGCCAAATGTCAATCTGAGGAGTTGCTTTCATACAAATCATCATTTGAAGAAGGTTTCATGCTGCTAGAGCTGATATTCTTCCCCAAATTGAAAATTTTACATATTCGAGTTCTCGAGCTTCACATAACTTCCGCCGGATGTCGATGGCGTGTCCAAAATGACTTGATCACGTTCTCTCGCTCCCTGTCGTGTTGGATATGACGTGTACGGGGTCTCTTTCTGCTTTTCGCATTCAATATGACGTGCCCGCGTCCTCCCGCTCTCGCTCGTGGTGGAGAATGACGTTTTTGAGATCTCAATCTTCTCATACAAATGACGTTAATGCGGGCGCGAGACAGCGCAAATGGCTACCAACAATCCAACATCTCGTGGAGAACGCAACCGGATCGGGAAAACTGTAGGCGAACGCGGGGATTCAGGTAAGGCGATCACGCGCACGCGAGAATATATTTTTTCACAGCGCGAGCAAGAAAAAAATTACCGGTAACTTGCGGTATTGCGTACATTTTTACATTTTCCCGCGTTCCGCGGAACGCGAAAATGCCAAATTATCGCAATTTTTCGCGAGCGGAACGGAATTTTGGCCCAGCCCTTCATTTAAATTTATGTAATGGATTATAATATTGTTTAAAGATTTTTTAATTTTTGATGTTCAAATATTTTTTTAAATACACAGGCATTCATTTTTAATACGGACGTATTCGTTTTAAATCCCCGTGTATTAAGACACTCCCCACCCAAAACCTCTATTTTCCCTGCATCCTGTCCCAGTGGTTAGAAAAGTAAACTTTAAATAAAAAAAGTATGCGAGTATCAATTTTAATACTCAGTATTAATGTTAAATAGCCGTGTATTAATACACTACCCCACCCAAAACGTCTATTTTCCCTGCATCCCGTCCGAGGGGTTAATTGTACATTTAAAAAAAAAAATTATGTAATTGTATACCTTCTACAAATATTCATTGTAAATGTTTGCGATGTAATAGATCTTTCAGTGCATTTAGACTATTTTGAGTTGTAATGGTATGCGTTGTAAAAACACGCGATGGAATGGTAGCTGTGTTGTAAAATCCACAATGTAAAAGCATGCGTTGTAATGGCTTGCCTTTTAACATCATTTATTCCGAATAAATACATTCATTAAATAACACAGTTACAGAGGACAGGAAAGTGCCAACACAGCTCTCCTCTTGCTTTCCTACTCCATCCAGCCCCTCCACTCAACTGATCCATGTTCCATTCCACAGTCAAACATACGGCAAACACCCAATCATGCTTTACTTTCCACATGCCACACACAAGCAGACATGCCACAGACTCACCATCCTGAGCCACATTACTCCAACACTGCCACATACCATCTTTCCTTTGATACAAAAATCACAACAAACATTTACTTATGAACAATGCAAGATCCACAATATAACTAAATAGAGTGATCACAGAATCTAATTTTAGTATTTCTCTTCCTATCACTGAGTCTGCAGTCAATAATGTCACTTTATAAAAATTCCTCTCGCACAGGACTCCTACTGCTCCAATCAGTGTCTATCATCTCTTCATGGCTATGACCAGGAACATCTGTGGTGCCATCACAACTCCACCACATGATGAATCTAGTAAATCAATAAATACATTTCTACCTCTTGGTTAGTCAAGAAATACATTACTATCTCCCACTTCAGGGATGTGCAATTCCTATAGCCCGACACCCTGGACGAATAGTTTGGGGTCAAGGGCCACATGTTTTCATGGGTATTTTGCCCTTGGGAAAAGTAGGCCCAACCCCCTGCAGCACAAATCCTTTGGCTGCCACTTTGGAGTACCACATTATGGATCATGTAAGGGCCTTGTCCGCAGTTAAGGTAATATTTTTGTCCATATGTTAATGCCTTTCAAACTTGTATTTATGGTTCATTAATTGAAAGCCTATATTATTAGGGCGAAGCTCTACATAAAGTTTGTAAGCTCTGACTGCACATTGGCTCCAGTATAAAAATACTTTGTGCACCAATATGTTCCTTGTGAAAGAGCAGAATGCTGTCACAGTGAAGCCAGCCGGTACAGAGAGAGAGAGAGAGAGAGAAACAGAATTTTAATAAACGCAAAAGGTCATGGTCAACACCAGACAAAATTACGGGCCCAATAATTAAAGAAAGTCTCAATAGTGCACCCATGGTACATGTTCTTTCATTAAGTGCAGCTATACGGCTTTTGTGAATTTCTAAGAATTTACATAAGGAGGACAAGAAATAGTACTCCTAGGAAATATTTGTGAACTGCATTTTAGCATGAGCAAATATGCATGTGTGGATTTGCTTATGCAAAAATCTGAGTGTTTGCAAGTTCACTTTCCCTCCAACCACTTTTTCCCCAACTCTGGAAGAAGGTTTACGTCTGCCAATGTCAGGAGTAAATTTTCACCATTTCTAAGTATGGGAAAAGATTAGAGAAGTGTTTTTGAAAACCCTTAAAACATGCAAGTTAGTAGGTTTGCACAGACTCAAAAGGGCATTCTAGCCCTGGAACTATTTCTTACCACTACCTTCAGCCCCAGAATGTAGATCTGTGTAAAAGTGGTAACACAAGGGGATTTCACACTACTATGGTATGAGTCCTGGCATAATCAGAAAGGCTATATCAGAGCTCTTATATAATGAGATTGCTGACATAATTTGTCGCTGCACTACATGGCACCAAAAAGTCAAGTGGACTTTGTTACAGAACAAGTAGATTTTTGAAGCAACCTGCCCCATGGATAAATAGATATTGTAATAAATTCCACACCCCTGTACTTGAAATCCATAATCTGCACCCTTACCTTTGTAGAATCATCATCCACCTCAACTTGGTTACACAATGAATTACGACGGAAGCTCCAAACCTTATCATACTCGGCTTCCATGACCCTGTTAGCACTCATACTATGCATTAGTAGCATAACTTAGAAGCACGTTTCTCCATTCCAATTCTCTGTTTACAGCAAGTTGAACAGACTCTCTAATGGTTCTGATAAACCTTTCTACTTGCCCATTTTACTCAGGCTGAGTCAGCTCTGCTCTATTATGCTTACTTCCACATTTGTTAAAAATTCCTGAAATACTTTCCCCATAAATTGAGTAACATTGTTATACACTATCGCATCTGGTAATATTGTCGACAGAATGCATCTTGAAATGAAATAATCTCCTCAGAAGCGACTTTCTCCAAAAGGCCTTTTTGTAAAATATTTTATTTCTAAAATACAAAAAATCAAAACTACTAGGCAACACAGAACGGCTAGATAGTATCAGTAAGCATTGTCCTCCAAGGACCACCTGGCAGTTGGGTAGGCACTAGTTCTGGAAAGCATGCCTTAGTCGTTTTTGTCACTAGCCTGCCAAAACTCACTTTGTTTCACCCAAGAGACTTTTACTGTATCTATTTTAGGCCACCAGTAGCAGGGCTAACATTTAGTCATTAACATGCCTGAATGCCTATTATGGGCTAAAAAGAACATTTTCATATTATGCAAATTTGTCACTTTGCCTAAGAATTCCTCATATGCAAGTTCCACCTGATTTTTTTTTTAATTTTCCAGAGAAGCTCCACTCTTCAGGCCAACCCTCACTCAAACAGAGTTGCACACATGTGACTGCTTTATATTGTTTTTCTCTTTAAACTATTCATTTGACATTATGACATCGTGAGCATTTTAACCATCATGTAAATTTCGCCTCCGTCCATTACCTCAGTGTATGTTAAAAATACTTGGGTACCGTATATACTAATCTATGGGAAGTTCACTAGGAGTTTGAAGAAATGGTAGATGTGAAAAAAAGTTGGCAATAATGTATTGTAAAGTCTAAAGAAAAATTGTCACAGTGAATGCAAGGATTAATGTGGAGAATATAGCCAGTAGAATCAATGAATACGTCGAATATGGCCACTAGAGTCAATGGAGTCACACATAAAAATAACTTCCGTATTCAGGTGTACTTGTCGCTCTATAAATATGTACACTTTAATGAATAATTCAATAGGAATCCTTGGTGTACGTGTCACCGGATGACATGCTACAGGGCACAAGTGTCAAGCGGTGTGCACACCACAGAGAAGTCTTATATAAATAAAGACTGGTGTTTGTATCACCATGATACAATAGCAATACTGTGTATTTAAATTAGGTGTTTCAATGTGTGCACGTCACCAAGACTAGCTTGGTGGCTGGTTGCTGTAGAAACAACAATATGTTGAGGTGCCCATGGAAGCTTCATGTGCCAAAAGGGTCAAATGTATTTGCATCACGTGATCAGCACACACATCTCTTGCAACCATACTTCTCAAGCACATTACATTATGTTATGTTATGCAGATTTGTAGAGTGCACCATCACCTTGGATGGTATCCTGGTGCGAAGCCGGGGAGAGCCTCGGCACTATTAGGGCCTAGTGGGCCTGCTTTAAAAGCCAGGTCTTCAGCTTCTTGAAAAATTCAAGCAGTGAGGACGAAGCTCTTATGTGTAGCAGCAGATCGTTCCATGCTTTAGATACGATGTAGGAGAAGGCTCAACTGCCAAATCTCGTTTCCATATCTATTGGAGTTGTGCAGGTAGGAGTTTGGACGAGCGGAGGTGTCTGGAAGGTTTGTGAAAGCAGATGCAATTGCTAAGGTATGCTGGGCCAGTGTTAAATAGTGCCTTGAAAGTGTGGGTGAAACTACAGCAAAGGTTTGACATTTGAGAGTTTGTAGTGCTGCTCAGGGAGCTTTAATCAGCAGACTAATGTTCGCCAGTGCTTAAGATGAGCCGGTGGTTTCCATTGCTCAGCTCCGGCACTTAATTTTCAACACCAGCAATTATGACAGTCTGTCACTTGGTAGCACTGACTGTCTAATTTAGAGATCAGCTATACAACAGATTTTATTTATATAATATACAGTAAAAATTACTAATACCTTCCATCCAAGCCATTCTTATAGCTTTGGGAGCCTGGGATAGTCTGAATCTTCATTGGCAGCGCTGGCAGGGGCAATGGGTGGAGCAAGCTGCAGTGGACTCCTGACTAGTACCCTTGCATTTATTTATTTTTTACAAATTAAGCTCCGGTCTCCCCGCTGAAACATGCAACATAATTACGGGAAAGGGCAGCAGTAGGGTTCAAGTCTGTCACTTTGGTGAAGTTCATCACTCCTGGAATACACCAGAATAAGATGAACAATGACATTTATTGTAAAACACGGTTTCATGAAGTCACCAACATGTCAGCTCTCCTCTAGCTAAGGCCACCCTTCCCCCGCCCTGTCCAGCCCCTCTGTTCAACTCCTTCGTGGTCCATGCCACTAGTCAAACACATAGAGAATACCCCATCACAAACTACATTTCAAATTCCACACACAAACATTTTAGACAGACAACACATACAGAGACACCATCTCACCAACTCACCAGCTCACCATCTCAAGCTGGGCTGAAAGTTTATTTCAAGCATGGAAAGGGTGAGGATGTTCACAACCTAGCAATAGGTTTTATGCCTGTAGAGAATACACAATATGACGCCACCCAACAACAAAACTACCATTTCCAAGAATCCTTGAACATTCACAGGGCTATATTCTGAAGGAAGTAACTGAGAGAGGCGTTAGCCTTCTTGGCTTAACGCCTCTTTCTGCCACTTCGGAAACACGAGGCTGCATCCTATTCTCAAGGATATGGTGCAGCCTTGTGTTTCCCCCTGCGATATAGCTAAGTTTCACAACTTAGTGCCAACACAGGCACCCTTGCTGCAGAGTGCAAGGGTGTCTGCAAGCAGGGAGGTTTGTTTATGAACAGTAAGGTGTTCCTTCCTGCACATAAACAAACCTTAAATGCCAATTTGTAACTTACATGTGTGCTGCTTCATACAGCACACATGTAAGTTACAAAACGGCATTTTAAAAAAAGGTTTGTTTATGTACAGGAAGGATATCTTCCTGTACATAAACAAACCATTGCATTTTGCTTTTTCCATGTGTGCTGAACAAGGCAGCACACCTGGAAAAAGCACAAACGAGGAGAAATAAAGATTTCTCCTCGTTTCGCCACCTTAAGACCAGATGTTTCCTGATCTTAAGTTTGGCGCTACCTCCTATTTACGCTGCCCTTGTGAATAGGAGGTAGCAACAAACTTAATTGGTGTTGTGGTGGAACGCCCACTGCAACACCCACTGCACGCCCCTTTCACACTAAAAACAGCGTTAAGGGGGCCCTATTCACAAGGCAGCATTAAGTCGCGTTAGGCCACTTTACGTTGCTTAACGGTGCCTTGTGAATAGGGCTAAGTCCCTATCTCCACAACAACGTCACTGAAAGTGACGTTGTGGTGGGGATGGGTGTTGAGAATATGCCCCACAATGTTTGGTGACGCTAGCGCCCATTTTTGAATATCGGGTGTAACTTGCCTCTTCTTTCATGGCTTTCTTACTAGGCAATCAGGCCACAATGTTACGGAAGCCAGGACCCTGCTATTTAGATACATGATTTACTTTGACAGAACAATTATTTTCTTGCAGCATGTTGACAGGCAGTACATAGATGTATTCTAGAGATCACATACATTTGGCCCTAGTAGTTTAAGGCTTTAGGACTGCTTTTCATTACAGACTTCCGCTTTTTCTTTGAGAGGACGATATGTCTATATGGATTTGCATAGTACATGATACATGTGATGTTAAGAATAAGTATGTCTGAATATTAATAAATGTTAATTACTTTTCAGTGGCATAAGAGATGCTAGATTCTAAGCCAATAGGTGTCAGAAGACGTGTATCAATGAAGTCTGTAGTGGTTATCTTACCAATAGATAACCTACTCCACTCCACTTCAATCTATCCCAGTCCAATATACCCCATTGCATTCTAATTTACCCCACTCCACTGCAATCTCCCCAACTACACTCCACTATAATCTACCCCACTCCACTCCAATCTGCTCCGCTCCACCATCTCATCCTACACATATGTGCACATATATACACTATATGTATTTGTAAAGCACATATTCTTCCCAAGTGGGTGATGTAGGAGCTTCTTATTGTTACTCAAGTGAACAGGTACTCATTCTTTTATGGACCTCAGGAGCATGAAATGTTGAGTGAACCTACCTGGCTTTGAAGCTGTCACCATTGGATCAAACATCAAGCCACGTAGCACGGCTCCCATGGATCCCGGTGCTGTAGACAAGCAACTTGTCATCTTGTTTTATAATGTGTGTGAACGTCAGAGAATGATGACGGAATTTGCTTCCAAATAAATACTTTGAGTTAGTGTAGTGAGTCTCTATATAAAAAAATCGGATTCCCTTCTGTAAAAATGTGGATTCCGAAACCCAAAATATTTGCTTTGGACGTCACAAATAAGTAGGCAAGCGCGATAGAAATACCGAACATTATTTAATAATGTCACTGGTTGTTCTTTAGTTGTGAAAATGTTATCTGTGTTAGGAGCTCTCTCCAGTGGCCAAAAGCAGAACTGTAGCCTTCGTGTGTTATAACATTTCCGCTGTTCGTTTTTATTTTTTAATTCTATAATTGACTTTCATGTTTTCTTCATGGTGTGTCTGTTATTTATATCAAATTTGATATCTTTTTTGTTTATCATGTTTCTTTATATTGTACACTTTGATGTGATATTTACTGAATATACTTGAAAGGAAAATATATGAATTCTGCACCAATTAATGTGTTCTCTCACTGTTAATTGAAGGCAAGAAATATATGGAAATTTTTTATTCCTGTACTGAAAAAGCCTGACACCTCATGTATCTTTGGACAGAAGATGTCTGGTACTTTATGCATTCTCATGCAATGTATGGTACTTCCGTTCTTGGACAGGACATGTATGTTAAATCATGTTCGCTCTGCTCAGAGAGAAACATTATGGTTTTATGCATAACCACACACCCATACACATCTCACGTGCTTTCAAACAGAAAATGTATTGTGCTTTATGTATTCTGGAGATGAAATGTGTGGTACTTTGTGTGTTTTAAAACAACTTCATTGGTACTTAGTGCCCGATCTTATTCACAGCGGGCGCTCGCCATTCAGCCATGGAGATGGAGTGAATTACTCCAACCCCTTAGTGGAGAGGATGCCCACCTAACTTATAAATAACCCCAATGCATGTTATTGGAAATGCATATTACTCTTCGCTATGGGTCTGTGGCAGCAGGACACAACCCTATACCACAGGACAATCCTTTTTTCATTTAAAAAAGAAAATCAATAAAAAGGATTGTGCTCCAAGAACTTTAGGCTGAACCTTTTACTTCAATGTTCTCAAAGATCTTCAGACTGAACCTTGTAGGAAGCTAGGATCCTTCTGCATGGTTACGGCCACTTTTAGCCTGGTGCTAAGCTGTTTTGACTAGTCTGACTGGGAACCTGCTAATCAGGACCCCAGTCTATCTGCTTTCTCCCTTAAATTGTGATGTACAGGCCTCTGCAATCCTGAAGGCAGGGTGCTTGGTTCTGTGTATGACGGTGCCCCTGCATGAGCTGGACGTTCCTACGGAGTCCATTCTCCTGGATTGTAAGTGTGGCAGCCATATACTATATAGAGGGGCACCGCATAATTATGCGATGACCAACTCAAAACTGCTTGCAACAAATCCTATCATGTATGGTATCAAACATGTTGGAATCATACCTGAACAGGATTATTCCAAGCACTGGAAGAGCACTTTATTAGGCTCTCAGCGTTACCGGTGCCAGCCTTCTAGACCCGGACAGCACAAAATGGTTGATGCCGACCAGAGACACGATTCTGCCCTCTTGCTGATGAGCCAAGCTCGAGCAGGGGATGGCAGAACAATAGGGATCCTGTCAATGGGAGGTGTGATCAATGGGAGGTGTGACCACCTCCCAGACAGGATTTAGTGTATTGGGCCAGGTGGGTGAGCTTGACAGAGCAACTCAGCCTGCATGAGTGGCACATTTGGTGTCCCCATGCATAGTCCAGTTCAAACCAGCTCTGGGAAGTGTTGGCTCCTGCTCTAGCGTGAAACTGGACAGACACTCCCCTTGGAGGGTCCCCTAACTAGTCCCAACCCTTTCCTAAGGGTAATTAAGGGCTTACCTGTGGGTGGGTCCCTAGATCCGTCGTGGGACAAGATTCAGATCAGACATCACTTCTTCTTCTATCGTCTGGGCACTCTGGACTTCACTGGACTTCGTTTGGGATCAACTTCATCTGCCTTCCAGTCTGCTGTATTGTCTGTGTCTGTGCACCATACAGGAACCTTCCAAGGCCTGTGGGCATCAAAGACACCTGAATGAATCTCCCTTGAAGTGAAGGAATCACTTCTCTGCATTTCTGCACACATAACAGTTATATACAAATTTCTTTTTTTAAAGGAACAACGTAGGGTATTCAAACTGCAATATGACAAAACAGGTCTCAATGACGAGATTCCTTGGACCTCTCTTTGAAATCTTTTCTGAAGACTCGGGTTACTCATGTGCACAGTAATCCTTCTCTCTTCACATAATCATTGAGGTATACATGATGGGCCCAGTCATTTCTTACCCATCTTTTGATACATAACTAGTAGTAGATATGTGGCGTTGACCTGAACTAAGAAGTTGAAGTGTGCTGTTTTCTTTACACACTTGTCTTCATACTGTATTGGTTATTTTGCCTCGACTGGCCTCAGTAGCATTTGTAGCATGCTCACATGATCTAATTGATCTTTTATAGTATTTCTACAGTCGACACGCCATTGTGTACTTTACATTACTCAAATTTGGTACGCTGATTTGCTAATGTTTCACAGACCACATATTGCACAGTTGTCATACTGGGCTTAGTTCTTCCATAATCGTCTTACAGCCAGGCACACCTATGAAACCTCCACCAGCCGTTATTCTAGACCCGGGGTGCCCTTATAATCAATATTCACATGAGCCATCACCCATCTAGTAGTCTCACTTGTTGAGCACGTTGTGAACTTCATCTCCCATGAGCCTTAGTCACTCCAGTAGTTCTACTTAACGGACGCGTTTTTGCTTTCTATGCTTTCAAGTTATTGTAAAGAAACCTCAACCGGCACAGAGGAGCTGCAGTGTTGAGCATAACTTAAAGAAACGTACTACTACTTGTATAAAGCCGATACCAGCCGCGAACCACTGTCCCGGGTGTCTCCTTTAGATCTACATTTCCCATGGTTTTTGGTAAGATTGGTAGTTCCGCGGAACGCGATGATTTTCTAAATTGGCTCCTGCTATGCTCTAAATATTGTTATTTTGCTAACCAATCTCTTTTACTAGTTTCACCTCTATGAACTGCAAATGATCTTGATGGGCTTAATTTACATTGCGCACCGGTTCTATGCGGCTAGATGATAGTTTAAAGTACAGTTCCCAGCAACAAGTAGATTCGCGATCACGTCATTGTCACGCGCCGATCACTCACTGCTGTTCTCCATTAACTACCATTAACTAATTAACAGGCATATAAATATGACTCCCTTCCAAGTCGGTGTTACCTCGGTCCATGGCTCAGTGAAGCCCGGGGTACCGAAGGATAGGTAAGTCACCTGCTATGCGTATTTTTCCAGTTATGTCTGGGTTCTTTTTTTAGCTTTGGCACAGTGGACTCTGAGTCTATTCTCCAACACTTCATTGACCGGTTGTGTTCCCATTTATTTTCCCAGACCAATATATGAATATCATCTTTTAACAACATCACTGGATGGCTTTGTGTACTCTGAGTTTATTCCTCAATATTCTTATAATACACAAGTCTCCCTTGATCGGATGTATTCCTATGTAATGTCTATTTAATTATTAAGACCTTTGTATCAAGCACTTCAGTATTACAATTCTTTGTGGCTTGTTGCTAGAGCTCAAGTACTCTGTCCTTTGGGTTTATCCCTGTCATGTCAATCTAACGATATCTGCCATCGCGTTTTTAGATATAGATATAGATAGTTTTGCCTTATATCTTTGGAAGTCATAACCAGATTTCTATACTTTTTAAGTCTAGTGTTTATGTCATTTTCTCTAGAGCAGAGCCTCACGTCCTTAGCAGTGGCCAGGTGAGGTGAGGTTATTTACCCGCTCATTTTGGGTAAGTCATAATATGTTCACAAGTTGTTACACATTAAGTATGAAAAGGAGATTGGGTTTTTAATACCAGCCTCTTGTTGTTTGAATACTGCTTACCACTATCCTAATACGCTGTTCGTGTTGTTTGTGTTTTTTCACACAGGTTGAATCACGAATCTTGAAATGAAATAAGTGTTGTAATAAGTTGCATCGCCCCCATTTTTTCATTTACTTTTCACGATTGCACATATAACGCAGTAGCTTTTCCTTTTTAGGTAATGAGGAAGGCTAGACACTCTTTAGGTCACAAGTAGCTGAAACATGTAGACTGACCCTCTAAACTTGACAGTAGCAGTTTATTTTTTCCAGACTGTCTTAGCACTGTTTTTAACCCTGACACTCAGAGATACATAATGAAAAGGCTTTTTCTCCCAGTAGCCAGTTTTAAATTCATTTCTTTCACTTTTTGCACTGTGCCTATCACCACATAATACATCATAGCTCATCATATTCTGGATTTTAGTATATTCTAGGAGATCCTGTAAAACATCCCTGTGCTCCTTCCTTGCAGTTTAGGGGTTGTATCCCTCGGCTGTACTAGGGGTTACAGCCGGAAGGAGAACCCAGATGATGAAGCATGTTGCCTCTGGTGAGTGATGGGATTCCGTTTCCCTTAACGGGTTGCCCACGGGAGGGCTCTAGTTAGGTGTGTATAGATACTGGTGAGCAGCAGGGGACGCCACTGGGTGCCAAGCAATATTGCAGACCTCTAGACAAGTTGGTGTTTCTTTACAATTTTTCAATTGTATCCAATGACCGGGCCTGCAGTGGCGGTGCATGCCTACCTCGATTTTCAAATGTGTGTTTCACTACCTCAATCGCAGTTCCTAATGGCTGCAATGACATGGGCATTGGCGGTGTCACACAGCGGGGCTCAGGCGGTCGCTACCGCGAATTGACATTTTTCAATTGGTGCCAATGACCGTGATTGCGGTGGCGGTGCACGCTTACGGCACCTATGGACACATCATGCTGTAGCAATGGCAATGGCCAGTTCTCATCATTGAACAGTAGATGCTTACAATGAATTATGCTACCAGATTCTTACATTTAATGCTAGTGTGACATTGAACTCACTGATGACTACACATGCCATGTCAGTGCACAGGATTACATGCATTGGCATGTACTCCCGCACATGTCACATATGATATTTGTGTACATTTACACAGATCTGTTGTGTAATTGACTCTTTAATTTGTAAACATGTCAATGTGTGAGATGGCTAATAAACCCACAGTAGTGATGGGCTGACTACATAATGTGCCTATTTCACTGTGTAGATTGCTGAACTCATGTTTATACACACACTGTGCTCATTGTGTTGTTAATGTGTGCTCTGTCCGACTCACGCAAGTAGGTGTGGCAGGTACAGCAGCTACGTAAAAAACGAGCAGTGTTGCGGTATCAAACATGTGCTGTGCCAACTACTCTCAGGGCTGGTGACACAAGATGTCGGAATGTACCATTTTACATTCACATAGTCTGAATCAGTTTTGGGGGTACTTAGTATGTACTTACTGAACACGTGTACAACTACTTGAGATCAAGGTGTCTCTGCATGTGACTTGTGCTGTAAGCTGTTGTTTCTGTCCAGTCATTCTTGGTGCTGTCAGTCAAGACGTAAGATATTGGACACATCTCATAGGGTAATTTAATTGACGTGTCCTCTTTTATTTTATGCAGGGGATGACCAAATGTGCATTGTCCATTCACATTTCTGGCAGACATGGAGGATGAGGACATCATACGTGAATTTCGTTTGGATCAACCTATCCTTCAAGACCTATGTGGTCAGCTAGAGCAACATCTGAACAAGACCTGAACTATACTTGTGAGAACTGTGGCCTCCACCAGCTCATCCAACAATCCTCACACGTAGGAGGCCACACACTCGATTTAGTATTCGCCAAACCCTCTGAAACTGAAGTAATTAGCATCTCCCCATTAAACTAGACTGATCACTATCTAATACAGTTTAGGATGAGTATAAAAGAGGACAAACCGGTTGGGAATAAACAAGCCAACTCTAGGTGGGGAAGGGACTGGGCTAAGCTCTCCAAGAGGGGTATAACCCCCCTCTTCTCAAGACTTAACCAGTTTGACCCAAATGAGGCACTGGGAGAGAACTATATCAGATATAGCAACTCCATTAATTTAGTATTGGGAGGATACATACCAAAAAAACAACTTAGAGTGCGCAGTACTCCATCAGCCCCCTGGTTCAGTGAGGAGCTAAAAGCGTTACGCTTAGCGCGCCAACAGACCGAAAGAAACTGGCGTAGGCAGTACTTGGAAGTAGACAGAAAAGCCCTAAAAATTATACAACATCAATATAAGGTAGCTATCAGGGAGGCCAAGTCGCAATTCTATGCTAGTTCCATTCTGCAGGCATCCAACGGAACCAGGGCGCTGTTCAACATCGTCAGAGACCTTAGTAATCCGGGTTGCCTGGTCAGCACTGTCCAGCCATCACAAAATCTGTGCAACGAAATTGCTACGTTCTTTGTTGATAAGGTCAACAATATCGTGGGTGGGTTTGATCAGATTACTACCGAGTCCCCCTCGACCACTGCAGATATCAGGAGAGATTTCTCCCTGAGCCACTTCAACCCCCCCTACGGAGGACTCCTTTAATAAGATAGCGCGGGAGATATCATCGGGGTCACCTCTGGACCCCCTTTCTCATAAGGTCTGGAAGGAGTTCGGATCCGACTTATTTCCGGACCTATGGCAAATCTGTTGTCAATCCCTGAATGAAGGTACTGTACCAAGTAGGTGGAAGCAAGCAATAGTCACTCCACTACTGAAAAAATCTTCTCTTGATCCATCCCTGCCAGCCAATTTCCGCCCTATATCCCTTTTACCATTTCCAGTTAAAATCTTGGAAAAATTGGTTAGCAAATCCCTGTATAATTTTTTGGAATAACATCTGATCCTAGATAGGGACCAGTTTGGCTTTCGGCCTGGGCATGGGACGGAGACTGCGCTGATAACCGTTTTAGACAAACTTCAAATGCGAACCGACAGTGGCTGCTCCTCAATGTTGGTGCTGCTGGACATGTCGGCAGCTTTCGACACGGTCAGTCATTCAGTGCTGCTTGCAAGGCTGGAGGGTCTGGGGGTGACGGGCCGTGCCTTGGAATGGCTACGGTCATATCTGACTGATCGTCAACAGGCAGTGACCCTGACGCCATTTGTCTCCCCTTGGTCCCCGGTATGCCATGGGGTACACCAGGGCTCAGCTATCAGCCCTATACTCTTTAATGCCTATTTAGGGCCCCTGATCCCTTTAATAAAATCTTACGGGATCGAGGTGGTTAACTACGCGGATGACATTCAGCTAATGTTCTCCATGGAAGGAGAGCATGCAGTTCCTCTGAGTTCTTTTCAGGCATGCATGAGGAAAGTGTCGGACTGGTTGAGCGACAACTCACTACAGCTGAATGCCGGGAAAACAGAGTTACTGCATTGCTGTGCAGCTAGAATGCCCAAACATCTCCTGGGCGAGTTCCGGCTTTTGCCGGAAGACGCCCCAATAGCGGCAGCAAAAACAGTTCGTAACTTGGGGGTCATGATGGACGAAAATCTCCAGTTGCAATCCCAGGCGAATAAGACTATCGGCACCTGCATTGCTTTACTAAGAGCTCTTCGCCAAATTCTCCCGCTTCTCCCTAATGAGGCAAGGCCCTTGGTGGTCCAGAGTGTGATCCTGAGTAGACTGGATTATTGTAATTCACTGTACTTGGGTGCTCCCCTTTATATTGTACAGGGATTGCAAAGAATACAGTCTACTGCAGCTAAACTGGCCCTTGGGAGACAACGTGATTCTTCGGCAACGCTGGCATTAAGGGACCTCCACTGGCTCCCTGTTAAAAAAAAGGATCGAGTTTAAGCCACTGGTTACGGTTTATAAAGCCCTTCATAACACTGGTCCGCTACCACTGTGTGAAAGATTCTCTTGGCACGAACCAAAGAGACTCCTCCGGTCCACCACCCAAAGTCTGGCAGTTGTTGCCAGAGTAAAACTTACCAAGATGGGAGGTAGGGCCTTCAGTACGGCGGCAGCCCGCCTCTGGAATCAGATCCCCCAAGAGTTGCGTCTAGCCAAAATGCTGCTGAGTTTTAGGAAAGACCTTAAAACGTGGCTTTTTGGCAGAGAATAGAGGGCATCAATCTTGTCCATCGGCTTTCGCTTCTTACTGTCCCAGGTTATTATAGTCTCTCAGCGCCAGGATACCCGTAGGGTGGCAGATATACAAGAGATTATACAATACAATACAATACAATCTGAGGCCTCTCAGAACCTATCGGACTGCTTTGATACCAACATGTAAGGTGATGGTGGCCCTGCATTTCTTTGCAACTGGTTCATTCCAGTACACGGTGTCCAGCGCAGGTGGGATGTCTCAACCGATGTTTAGCATGGTGCTACATGATGTCCTGTCCGCAATGATGACATACAAGGAACGCTACATCCATTTTCCCAGGAGAAATGAATTGGCAGCTGTGAAGGGTGATTTTTATGACCTTACCACATCCCTAATGTTGTTGGCTCCATTGACTGCACATATGTTGGCCTGGTTCCATCACAGGCACGTGAGCACATATACAGGAACAGGAAGCTTTTCCATTCCATTAATGTGCAAATGGTATGCCAAGCAGATATGATTATCTACCATGTCTGTTCCAGATTTCCATGATCAGCACATGACTCCTACTTACTGCGTAACAGCATGGTACCACAGCTGATGGTAAATCTGCATCCGGTGCGTGAGTGGTTTGTTAGTGAGTACACAGAGTTAAGTAGTTTGCTGTATGTGTGACATGCTGTCCTCAGCTACTGTTATATTACAAAATTGGCTTGTGTATCTCACACCTAGGTGACTCTGCATATCACAACCAGCCTTGGTTGCTGAGCCCACTAAGGAATCCCAGGACCCCGGGTGAAGTCCGCTACAATGATGCACATGGGAGGACACCTTGGGTGGTGGAGCGTACATTTGGTTCTCCTGAAGTCTAGATTCCGGTGTCTGGACAAGAGCGGAGGTGCACTGCTCTACTCTCTCCAAAAGGTGTGTCGGATCGTAGTTGCATCCTGCATGCTCCACAACTTGGCCTTGTGCAACGAGATCCCCCTGCTCCTGGATGATGATGAGCAGCAGATGCCCCCCCTGCAAACCCAGACATATCCAGTGACGATGATAGGGTAGAGGAGGAAGGTGTTGACCTGTGTCAGCAGCTCATCAAAAACGACTTCCCTTGAGTTTGAGTGACATTGTACAACAGTGACATTGTCTGCTGTCTTTGATGGTAGTGACAAGGCCTAGAGGATCTTTTTGACTGCTGCCTGTTGTTGGCTCTGTGCTGATGGCTGATGTTTGTGGCACAGGGTAGTTATGACCAGCCACATGATGTCTATGTTGATATTGTTTCTCATTGTAATGTGTGCTGGTTTGTGTACCTTGATGACTAGTGTTGTGTACTGGCTGTGATGCTATCACCTGACTAGTTAATGTTGTTCTCTTGTGTCTTTCTAGGTCCCTTCAGCCTCTCAATGCCTTGTCACAATCAGAGCTTCCGGTACATTGGAATCTGAGTCATCATTAAACATACTGTGATAAACATGGAGCTGACACAAAGACATAGATGTGTAAAGAGTGTTTATTTACAATGAGCATTTGTGACAGACAAGTGATGTTTTGAAAAATGGTGCTAAGTGAATTAATGAGTTGTCAGTGATAGTAAATGAGAAAATAGAGTAGTCACCACATTGATGTAGTGACACAGTCCAACAGACACCTGGCATCAACATGGCAGTGTGGGTAAGGATAGTCAACAAAGTCAATGTCAAGGGGAACAGAGGTGCCATCATAGCTGGCTCTGCGACTGGTTGGATGGTGCTTTGCCTCGTGATCCAGCCTTGGATGGCCTCTTTTACATTTTACAGGGGGGGCACTGTTGGATGCTCAGCTGTGTTTGAGGAGTCATCCTGTTGCAGCTCACCCCTCTCTGTGGCCTCAGCTGAGGTGGTGGGATATCATCCTGCGGGCCACTGTAGGGGGGTTGAGCTCTCCTTTAGGCTACATGACTGTCCCGCAGCACACCCACGAGCTGGCCCATGAGGTACACAATTTGGCCCATACGCGTGTTCATGGACCTCAGCAGCAGGCAGAGCTCATGAACGTCTTCCAAAACCTGGCCCTTGTGTCCCTGGGTTTGTTTGTATGCCCCAAGGACTCTGGTGATGTTGGCCAGGGCTTCGGTCCCAGTGTCCTCTCGAATATATCACCCAGTTGCCCTGCCACCTGCCCTGCTGTCCCAGACTTATGGCATTGCCACTCGATACACCTGCAGACTCTCCCTGCCCTCCTCTGATTGTGTGGTGGTGTTGGTAACCACTGAGGCAGGGAGAGTGTTGCAGGCAGCACTGGTGGGGGTGGGCGTTGAGGCCACACAGGTCATTGCAGCAGGGGTCACCGCGGTAGTTGTTGCTAAGTTGGTGGTTGTGGGGACAGTGGGTACTTGGGACGTGGTGCCTCCTGGAAGTCCGGATGGGCCAGGTTCTTGCACTTCATCCGAGAAACATAGGGAGTCTGCATCTGAGAGTCAATGTTCCGGGGGGGGGAGGGGGGAAGACTGGCTCTGCAGGTCGGTGTTGTCTCCTTATATAAAAAAGGGGGACTCCCTCTGAGGGAAATGCTTTGAGGTCAGGGAGAAGAGGGGAAAGAACACAAAATAATATAAGAACTCCCTCTTGACCTATATTTCTTTGATTAATGTAGAACTAAATTCTGCATGGGCTACACAATGATATCATGACATGCACAAAATGGCATAGGTGTGTTCAGCAGAATCTGAACAATATTGGTTGACGCGCATTTCGGTGGCATATAAGAAGTAGTGCCGCCACCTTCTTCAGGACCTTGCCAGATACCAAAAAAACACAAACACCCAGGGGATACCTAAAAGGTATAAACAAAAGATATTCAGAGCCCATACACTACAATACTTCAATCAATTGGACCTAAATGTTATTCATATGATTAGAGTCATAGTTATGAAAAGAGCCAAAACCAAGGATGCTGACCTCTGTGTAATATACACAACAATTTAAAAAATATATATATCTCATCCCATACTTACTGTAGCGGAGACAACATATAAAGACAACATGCAGCTAACACAAAAAAATGAATAAGTGCACCAGTCATATTATTGCATGGTATAGAGCCAGGGAAACACTAGAGAAGAACCCAAGGCTATGAAAAAGAGGAAGAGAATAAAAGACTAGAGCCCCTGCAGAAAGGCGCCTGAGTCTGTAAATAGCTGCCCCTAGTTGGTATGTGGTCTCTACCAAAAACTACTTACAAGTTGAATTGATGCAGGTATTATGTCAGAAGGCGATGGCCACTAATTGTTATCATAACGTGTAATGGTAACTCTTACTGATTATACATATTCTGTAGGGAAAGACAGATAATATGAAAAATATCGTAGGTAATGGGGGCTTGATTCAATGGCTCAACTTGAGTCAATAGGGGGAGGAATTATATCTTACCTAAAACCCTCACGTTTTGTGTTAATAATATGTGATAGTGTCTCTTACTGGTGATATATGTTCTGTCAGAAAGAGATACATAATTAAGGGAAATATCGTTTTTGATCGAAGCCAATTTCAAATATTGCGATAATGTCTTTATGAAAAGTTGATTATGCCTTACCTAAAAACCCTCATGTTTCGTGTCCAATAGGCTAGGTATTATATGTGAGATAAATCTCAACAGAAACGAATAATCTGTAAGTAAGTGAGAACCCCATTAATAGCTCTAAGGTAATGGGGTAATATCCTGACTAAAAAGATACAGGGGCCCATACAGCTACGTACCTGATCGCAATTGGCCAAACGTTTCTTCAAATATGTTAATTTCAACCGATTGTACTACACTTGGCGGCTCCCCATGAGTGCTGCTGTTGAGTATTAGCTCCAGAAAGTAAATGCTGTATAAACTCTAAAACTAGAATAAAGTAACATAATTCAACTCAAAATTGATTAGACTAAAAAAAACAATCTACCCGAATTAAAAGAGACATCACGAAAGCGTGCATAAACATAGCATATCTGCCCGTGTATAGAGTGTACTCTAATCTGCAGGCACAATATGGGTGGACTAAATTCAAATGTGTCTAAAACACAAGCAAGAACGCGTGGAAGAGACAGCTAAGTTTGTGAAAATAATCGCTCGTACTGGTAGCCGTGAGCTGCTAGTTTAAAACCTAACTGCAAGCAGAGTATAAAAAGACTGCCTTCACTATGAGGACTCTAGGGTGGGAACCAAGTAGGGTCAGCCAAACAATACATCCGATATCAGAAGGGTGCCAGGCTTATACTTACATAGGCTCTCGTGGACGAAGTCGTATTCCTGATCAGTCTAGTGTGGGGTTACACGTGGGCCATTGTAACACGCAGCCGGGTCGATAGAAAGGTACATTATACGGAAGCTTATAAAGACAACGCACCATAAAATGACGCACGGCCAGATCAAAGTCACATGGCGTGTAATACAAACTAAGGTAGGACAAAGAGAGCAAAACTCGGGCACCATATTGGAATGGTCTGTTTTTATCACGTTCCCAGGCAGCAATAGGAACACATCTTTAAATGGAATATGGATGTGGACAAAAAGGATGCTTCCTAGTAAGGGTTAGATGATACTTGAAATAAAAGCGTCAAGACAAAGTGTCTGCTTTTCAAAGTGAAGTTACACAGGTGGCCAATCAGAGTCTTTGTACTGGATACTGCAAAGGGAAAATGAAGATAGCATGAACCATCTATCTTCCCGTCCGGGCGGATGGCAAAAAAATACATAACCATGAAAGTATAACAGTAAATATATTCATAAAAGGCAAACCCCTCTAAACCTATGGGCAGAGGTAATTCCGTAATACAATAGAAAATAACAGCTTAAGCGGTGCCTAACACGAGGTATCATCCTTACATAAACTAAATAAACCGTAATTTTTAAGAAATGAGTACTCCAGCTAAGGCGGATATAGCGTGTGGCATGTGACAAAAGATTAATACCGCCAATGATAGTTTATTGCGGACGGACAATCTAGTCAGAAAAGTAATACAAAAAGACCATCATCACCAGGCACAATCACCAAGCCTGTGTGTGGTCCCAGCAAAATACAATAGGGAAGTACCAGAGAGTCATAGTTAACGTAACAACATCAACCACAGGGACTTATATATGACATGGAGAGGAGCCCAGATATATATGGTTCCACAATTGGTGGGCACTATGGTGAAAAAAGATATTGGGAATGAGATGAAATGTAATCTCAAATGGTGAGATACAGAGGGGGACTTAATTACCGGGTTCTAGTGACATTCCAAACAATGTCTTCATTGAGTCCCTCTTTTACACTATTCAGGGTGAAAATCCAAAACGTTTCCCTTCTTTTTAGAGTGGTTTCTATTGGTAATTCTGCCTGGCATTTCACTTTCTCCAAAATACACCACCTAAGGTTCATTTCAGAGTGTTGCTGATCCAAGATGTGTTGAACTATAGTAGCCGTGATCTTGCGTGTAGGAATAGCAGATTTATGCTCACTAAATCTTGTACGGAACTCTCTCCCCCTCTCACCAATGTACGCCAAATCACACGGACACAATAGTATGTATATGACATTATGGCTCCTGCAATTAGTAAGGTCTCTTAGCTTTATGTTGTGACCTTTATAGGTCAGAGAATCCGTGAGTAAGGCCGTATCACAAGCATGGCACAAACCACATTTGTGGTTGCCTTAAATTCAAGGTAGTCCCGTGATGGCGGTCTGATGATTGGTGACTGAGGGCTTGTATGCACCACAATATCACGCAAGTTGCGATTTCTCCTGTAAGCGGCCAAAGGTGGCTGGAGTTGTGATTCATTCTCATTTGTATTCAAGATCTTCCAATTCTTGTGAAGGATATTCTTGATTTTATAATTTAGATGGGAATGGTTAATGACACATGTGACTTGATCTTGAGGCGTACGATGCGTGCCTTGTAATAGGACATCGCTGTTATAATACTTAGCCCTTTTAAATGCATGTCTTACTAGCCTATGTGGGTAACCACAGGCCAGCAAGCATACCTTTAGTGCTTCTCCATGTTTATAAATGTCGTCCATATTTGTACAATTATGCCTCACCTGCAGATATTCACCAAATGGTATTGAATCTTTCTGGCAGGTGGGGTGGAACCTATGGTATTGTAATAAGGTGTTCTTGGCGGTAGGCTTCCTAAATAGACTCACTTGTAATGTGTTATTGGATAAGGCAATAAGGATATCCAAAGATTCCACCTCTACAGAGGAAGATTTGGCAGTAAATTTAAGATTGCTGTTGCTGGCATTGAGCCACAAAATATACTCATGGACTGCCAGTGTCACCCTTCAAAACAAAGAAAATGTCCTCAATGAAACACCTCCAATGCTGACATTTTTCAAAAAAGGAGCTGCTTCATTGAAGCTTTTTTTCAACTTCCATTCACCCATGTACATGTTTGCTATTTTCGGCACATTGGAAACCCCCATACTAGTGCCCTTAACTTGTTGGTAAATAAGTCCATTGAAATCCGAGAACTTCTTCATTAGAACTATCTCCAGACATTCAAGGATAAAGCCATTAGGTCTTTCTGCTGGGGACCATTGAAGGAGAGATGCCACTGCCTGCAATGCTTGATATTGAGGGATGTTGGTGTACAATGTCAAGCATTACCAGTATGTCGGTATTGGGATTGTATGGCATGCCCTCAATTTTATTTATAATATCCCCTGTGTCACGGATGTTTGAGGCATAGTTTTTGAGTTAGGGGACATAGATAGGAATCAACATATTTAGATGGGGGCTCTTTGCTAGAGCCAATGTCGGAGATGATAGGGCATAATGGCAGATCAAGCACGGTTTTGTGAGTCTTGGGGACCCTGTATAAAGCTGGAATCGTAGGGCAAGATTTGTTCATGAAAGTGTACTCTTCTTGACAAATGAGTCCATGGTCTGAAGCTCTATGTGTCACTTCTTGGATGTGGGTGTTCAATTTTGCTAGTTCTCGCGGGTGTGATTTTTTGTAGTGTTCAGGAACTGCCAACATGTCCAAGATCTTGTTGTCATAATCAATTTTATTCATAACAGTTATCCCGCCACCTTTGTCATAAGGTTTGACAATAAGATCATAATAGGTCGGAACACAGAACCCCAGACCCTATGTGTTCCGCCCTATTATGATGCGGTGGCGATCGCCTTCAAACCCAGGGTCTGTGTTTATGTGTTCTGCCCTATTATGATGCAGCGGCGATCACCCTCAATCCCAAGGTCTGGAGATATGTGTTCCACCCTATTCTGATGCGGTGGCAATCGCCTTTAAACCCAGGGTCTGGGGTTCTGTGTTCTTCCCTATTATGATGCAGTGGCGTTCACCTCCAAACCCAGGGTCTGGGGTTATGTGTTCTGTCCTATTATGATGCGGTGGCATTCGACTCCAAACCCAAAGTCTGAGGTTATGTGTTCTGCCCTATTATGATGTGGCAGCGATCGCCTTCACTCCTAGGGTCTGGGGTTATGTGTTCTGCCCTATTATGATGCAGGGACAATAGCCTTCAAACCGATGGTCTGGGGTTATGTGTTCCGTCCTATTATGATGCAGAGTTGATCGCCTTCATACCCAGGGTCTGGGGTTATGTGTTCCCCTCTATTATGATGTGATGGCGATCACCTTCAAACCCAGGGTCTGGGGTTGTGTGTTCCGCCCTATTATGATGTGGTGGCGATCGCCTTTAAAGCCAGGGTCTCGGGTTGTGTGGTCAGCCCTATTATGATGCAGCGGCGTTCGCCTTCAAAACCCAGGGTCTAGGGTTATGTGTTTTGCACTATTATGATGCGGTTACATTCGCCTCCAAACCCAGGGTCTGGAGTTGGGTGTTCCACCCTATTCTGATGCGGCGGCGATCGCCTTCAATTCCAGGGTCTGGGGTTATGTGTTCTGCCCTATTATAATGCGGCGGCGATCACCTTCAAACTCAGTGTCTGGGGTTATGTGTTCTGCCCTATTATGATGCGGCGGCGATCGCCTTCAAACCCAGGGTTTGGCGTTATGTGTTTCGCCCTATTATAATGTGGCGGCGATCGCCTTCAAGCCCAGGGTCTGGGGATATGTGTACCGCCCAATTATGATGCAACGGCAATCACCTTCAAACCTAGGGTCTGGGGTTGTGTGTTCCGCCCTATTATGATGCGGTGGCAATCGCCTTCTAGCCCAGGGTCTAGGGTCAAGTGTTCCACCCTATTATGATGTGGCAGCATTCGCCTTCAAACCCAGGGTCTAGGGTTATGTGTTTTGCCCTATTATGATAGGTTGCATTCGCTTCTAAACCCAGGGTCTGGGGTTGGGTGTTCCACCCTACTATGATGCGGCGGCGATCGCCTTCAATCCCAGGGTCTGGGGTTGTGTGTTCTGCCTTATTATGATGCAGCGGCGTTCGCCTTCAAACCCAGGGTCTAGGATTATGTGTTCCGGCCTAATATGATGCTGCGGCGATCGCCTTGAAACCCAGGGTCTAGGGTCAAGTGTTCCACCCTATTATGATGCAGTGGCGATTGCCTCTAAACCCAGGCTCTGGAGTTATGTGTTCCACCCTATTATGATGCGGTGGTGATCGCCTCTAAACCCAGGGTCTGGGGTTATGTGTTCCGCCCTATTATGATGCATGGCGTTCGCTTCCGAACCCTGGGTCTGGGTTAATGTGTACCGCCCTATTATGATGCGGTGGCGTTCGACTCCAAACCCAGAGTCTGGGGTTATGTGTTCCGCCCTATTATGATGCGGTGGCGATCACCTCTTAACTCAGGGTTTGGGGTTCTGTTTTTCACCCTATTATGATGCATGGCATTCGCCTCCAAACCCTGGGTCTGGGTTTATGTGTACCACCCTATTATTATGCAGTGGCGTTCACCTTCAAACCCAGGGTCTGGGGTTATGTGTTCTGTCTTATTATGATGCGGTGGCGTTCGACTCCAAACCCAGAGTCTGGGGTAATGTGTTCTGCCCTATTATGATGCGGCGGCGATCGCCTTCAAACCCAGGGTTTGGGGTTATGTGTTTCGCCCTATTATGATGTGGCGGCGATCGCCTTCAAACCCAGGGTCTGGGGATATGTGTTCCGCCCAATTATGATGCAGCGGCAATCACCTTCAAACCCAGGGTCTGGGGTTGTGTGTTCCGCCCTATTATGATGCGGTGGTAATCGCCTTCTAGCCCAGGGTCTAGGGTCAAGTGTTCCACCCTACTATGATGCAGTGGCCATCGCCTTCAAGCCCAGGGTTTCGGGTTATGTGGTCAGCCCTAATATGATAGGTTGCATTCGCCTCCAAACCCAGGGTCTGGTGTTGGGTGTTCCACCCTACTATGATGCGGCGGCGATCGCCTTCAATCCCAGGGTCTGGGGTTGTGTGTTCTGCCCTATTATGATGCAGCGAAGTTTGCTTTCAAACCCAGGGTCTAGGGTTATGTGTTCCGGCCTAATATGATGCTGCGGCGATCGCCTTGATACCCAGGGTCTAGGGTCAAGTGTTCCACCCTATTATGATGCGGTTGTGATTGCTTCTAAACCCAGGCTCTGGAGTTATGTGTTCCACCCTATTATGATGCGGTGGTGATCGCCTCTAAACCCAGGGTCTGGGGTTATGTGTTCCGCCCTATTATGATGCATGGCATTCGCTTCCAAACCCTGGGTCTGGGTTTATGTGTACCGCCCTATTATGATGCGGTGGCGTTCGACTCTAAACCCAGAGTCTGGGGTTATGTGTTCCGCCCTATTATGATGCGGTGGCGTTCGCCTTCAAACCCAGGGTCTAGGGTTATGTGTTTTGCACTATTATGATGCGGTTACATTCGCCTCCAAACCCAGGGTCTGGAGTTGGGTGTTCCACCCTATTCTGATGCGGCGGCGATCGCCTTCAATTCCAGGGTCTGGGGTTATGTGTTCCGCCCTATTATAATGCGGCGGCAATCACCTTCAAACTCAGTGTCTGGGGTTATGTGTTCTGCCCTATTATGATGCGGCGGCGATCGCCTTCAAACCCATGGTTTGGGGTTATGTGTTTCGCCCTATTATGATGTGGCGGCGATCGCCTTCAAGCCCAGGGTCTGGGGATATGTGTTCCGCCCAATTATGATGCAGTGGCAATCACCTTCAAACCCAGGGTCTGGGGTTGTGTGTTCCGCCCTATTATGATGCGGCGGCAATCGCCTTCTTGCCCAGGGTCTAGGGTCAAGTGTTCCACCCTATTATGATGCAGTGGCAATCACCTTCAAGCCCAGGGTTTCGGGTTGTGTGGTCAGCCCTATTCTGATGCGGCAGCATTCGCCTTCAAACCCAGGGTCTAGGGTTATGTGTTTTGCCCTATTATGATAGGTTGCATTCGCTTCTAAACCCAGGGTCTGGGGTTGGGTGTTCCACCCTACTATGATGCGGCGGCGATCGCCTTCAATCCCAGGGTCTGGGGTTGTGTGTTCTGCCCTATTATGATGCAGCGGCGTTCGCCTTCAAACCCAGGGTCTAGGATTATGTGTTCCGGCCTAATATGATGCTGTGGCGATCACCTTGAAACACAGGGTCTAGGGTCAAGTGTTCCACCCTATTATGATGCAGTGGCGATTGCCTCTAAACCCAGGCTCTGGAGTTATGTGTTCCACCCTATTATGATGCGGTGGTGATCGCCTCTAAATCCAGGGTCTGGGGTTATGTGTTACGCCCTATTATGATGCATGGCGTTCGCTTCCAAACCCTGGGTCTGGGTTAATGTGTACCGCCCTATTATGATGCGGTGGCGTTCGACTCCAAACCCAGTGTCTGGGGTTATATGTTCCGCCCTAATATGATGCGGTGGCGATCACCTCGTAACTCAGGGTTTGGGGTTCTGTTTTTCACCCTATTATGATGCATGGCATTCGCCTCCAAACCCTGGGTCTGGGTTTATGTGTACCACCCTATTATTATGCAGTGGCGTTCACCTTCAAACCCAGGGTCTGGGGTTATGTGTTCTGTCTTATTATGATGCGGTGGCGTTCGACTCCAAACCCAGAGTCTGGGGTTATGTGTTCTGCCCTATTATGATGCGGCGGCGATCGCCTTCAAACCCAGGGTTTGGGGTTATGTGTTTCGCCCTATTATGATGTGGCGGCGATCGCCTTCAAACCCAGGGTCTGGGGATATGTGTTCCGCCCAATTATGATGCAGCGGCAATCACCTTCAAACCCAGGGTCTGGGGTTGTGTGTTCTGCCCTATTATGATGCGGCGGCAATCGCCTTCTAGCCCAGGGTCTAGGGTCAAGTGTTCCACCCTATTATGATGCAGTGGCAATCGCCTTCAAGCCCAGGGTTTCGGGTTATGTAGTCAGCCCTATTATGATGCGGCAGCATTTGCCTTCAAACCCAGGGTCTAGGGTTATGTGTTTTGCCCTATTATGATAGGTTGCATTCGCCTCCAAACCCAGGGTCTGGGGTTGGGTGTTCCACCCTACTATGATGCGGTGGCGATCGCCTTCAATCCCAGGGTCTGGGGTTGTGTGTTCTGCCCTATTATGATGCAGCGGCGTTCGCCTTCAAACCCAGGGTCTACGGTTATGTGTTACGGCCTAATATGATGCTGCGGCGATCGCCTTGAAACCCAGGGTCTAGGGTCAAGTGTTCCACCCTATTATGATGCGGTTGTGATTGCTTCTAAACCCAGGCTCTGGAGTTATGTGTTCCACCCTATTATGATGCGGTGGTGATCGCCTCTAAACCCAGGGTCTGGGGTTATGTGTTCCGCCCTATTATGATGCATGGCGTTCTCTTCCAAACCCTGGGTCTGGGTTTATGTGTACCGCACTATTATTATGCGGTGGCGTTCGACTCCAAACCCAGAGTCTGGGTTTATGTGTTCCGCCCTATTATGATGCGGTGGCGATCACCTCTTAACTCAGGGTTTGGGGTTCTGTTTTTCACCCTATTATGATGCATGGCATTCGCCTCCAAATCCTGGGTCTGGGTTTATGTGTACCACCCTATTCTAATGCAGTGGCGTTCACCTTCAAACCCAGGGTCTGGGGTTATGTGTTCTGTCTTATTATGATGCGGTGGCGTTCGACTCCAAACCCAGATTCTGGGGTTATGTGTTCCGCCCTATTATGATGTGGCAGCGATCGCCTTCAATCCCAGGGTCTGGGGTTATGTGTTCCGCCCTATTATGATGCAGGGATGATAGCCTTCAAACCTAGGGTCTGGGGTTATGTGTTCCACCCTATTATGATGCAGGGATGATAGCCTTCAAACCTAGGGTCTGGGGTTATGTGTTCCGTCCTCTTATGATGCAGCGGCGATCGCCTTCAAACCCAGGTTCTGGGGTTATGTGTTCCACCCTATTATGATGCGATGGCCATCACCTTCAAACCCAGGGTCTGGGGTTGTGTGTTCCACCCTATTATGATGCGGTGGTGATCACCTTCAAACCCAGGGTCTCGGGTTGTGTGGTCAGCCCTATTATGATGCGGCGGTGTTAGCCCAGGGTTAGGGTGATGTGTTTTGCCCTATTATGATGCAGTTTCATTCGCCTCCAAACCCAGGGTGTGGGTTTGGGTGTTCAACCCTATTATGATGCGGCGGCGATTGCCTTCAATTCCAGGGTCTGGGGTTATGTGTTCCACCCTATTATAATGCAGCGGCAATCACCTTCATACCCAGGTCTGGGGTTGTGTGTTCCGCCCTATCATGATGCGGCGGTGTTCGCCTTCAAACCCAGGGTCTAGGGATATTTGTTCCGCCCTATTATGATGTGGCGGCAATCGCCTTCTAACACAGGGTCTAGGGTCAAGTGTTCCACCCTATTATGATGCAGTGGCAATCGCCTTTAAACCCAGGCTCTGGGGTTATGTGTTCCGCCCTATTATGATGCAGTGACGATCGCTTCTAAACCCAGGCTCTGGGGTTATGTGTTCCTCCCTATTATGATCTGGTGGCGATCACCTTCAAACCCAGGGTCTAGGGTTATGTGTTCCACCCTATTATGATGCAGTGGCGATTGCCTTCAAACCCAGGGTCTAGGGTTAAGTGTTCTGCCCTATTATGATGCTGCGGCGATCGCCTTCTTCAAACCCAGTGTCTAGGGTCAAGTGTTCCACCCTATTATGATGCGGTAGCGATCGCCTTCAAACCCAGGGTCTCGGGTTTTGTAGTCAGCCCTATTATGATGCGGCGGCATTCGCCTCCAAACCCAGGGTCTGGGTTTGGGTGTTCCACCCTATTATGATGCGGCGGCAATCGCCTTCAATCCCAGTGTCTGGGGTTGTGTGTTCCACCCTATTATGCTGCAGCGGCATTCGCCTTCAAATCCAGGGTCTAGGGTTATGTGTTCCGCCCTATTATGATGCTGTGGCGATCGCCTTCAAACCCAGGGTCTAGGGTCAAGTGTTCCACCCTATTATGATGCAGTGGTGATTGCCACTAAACCCAGACTCTGGAGTTATGTGTTCCGCCCTATTATGATGCGGGGGCGATCCCCTTCAAACCCTGGGTCTAGGGTTATATGTTCTGCCCTATTATGATGCGGCAGCGATCACCTTCAAACCCAGGCTCTGGGGTTATGTGTTCCGCCCTATTATGATGCAGTGGTGATTGCCTCTAAACCCAGGGTCTGGGGTTATGTGTTCCGCCCTATTATGATGCAGTGGCGATTGCCTTCAAACCCAGGGTCTAGGGTTATGTGTTCTGCCCTATTATGATGCTGCGGCGATCGCCTTCTTCAAACCCAGGGTCTAGGGTCAAGTGTTCCACCCTATTATGTTGCGGTAGCGATCGTCTTCAAACCGAGGGTCTCGGATTGTGCAGTCAGCCCTATTATGATGCGGCGGCATTCGCCTCCAAACCCAGGGTCTGGGGTTGGGTGTTCCACCTGATTATGATGCGGCGGCGATCGCCTTCAATCCCAGTGTCTGGGGTTCTGTGTTCCTCCCTGTTATGATGCAGCGGCATTCACCTTCAAATCCAGGGTCTAGGGTTATGTGTTCCGCCCTATTATTTTATTTTATTTTATTTTATTTTTACAGTTTTATATAGCGCGAACCAGACCCGTGAGGGTATCAGAGCGCTTTACAGGATTGAGGGGGGAGTAAGACGTAGGGACGGGAGGGATCACACTGGGAGAGAAAGGGATACAGGGGGAGATTCAATTTCAAGTTCAAGCTACCTGTGGGAGAAAAATTAAAGTATGCAGAGTAACAATACAAAACAAAGTTTCCAATCCACGAGGTGCATCCTAGCTGCAGTTGACGCTACAAATGGGATAAAAAGTTTAAGCGGGCAGTTATAGGGCACACGCGGCAAGTCTGAAAGTAAGGGGTTCACTAGATGAGGTATTTTCCCATTAAGAAAGTTTTGGTCTCCCTCTTAAAGTGTGCCAAGGACGGGAGTCTTCTAACGGCGGGTGGGATAGAGTTCCAGATTCTTGGAGCGGCTCCAGAGAAGGCTCGGTTGTAGGTTTTTTTCTTCCGGAATTTTGCTGGCTGCAACAGCAGGTTTTTGGCAGATCGGGAATTTCTGGCCTGTCCGGATATCACGAGTTTATGTGCAAGAAATGTCGGTGAGTTCGCGTATAGAGCTTTGTGAGTTATGCAGGCCAGTTTAAATTGTATTCTGGCCTCCAGGGGCAGCCAGTTCAGAGCTTTGAGGTGGGGAGAGATGTGGTCAAATTTTTTTGAGCCCGTTATGAGTCTGGCAGCGGAGTTGAGGCAGGCTTTCAGTGGGGCCAGAGAGTTCTTGGGTAGCCCTGCGAGAGTAGAGCATCCATATTCAAGCCTGGAGATGACAAGGGCCTGGGTAGCCATTTTAAGGTCGGACCTCTCGAGGAAGGGTTTTAGGTTTATGATGCTGTGGCGATTGCCTTCAAACCCAGGGTCTAGGGTCAAGTGTTCCACCCTATTATGATGCAGTGGCGATTGCCACTAAACCCAGGCTCTGGAGTTATGTGTTCCGCCCTATTATGATGCGGGGGCGATCGCCTTTAAACCCTGGGTCTAGGGTTATATGTTCCACCCTATTATGATGCGGCAGCGATCACCTTCAAAGCCAGGCTCTGGGGTTATGTGTTCCGCCCTATTATGATGCAGTGGCGATTGCCTCTAAACCCAGGGTCTGGGGTTATGTGTTCCGCCCTATTATGATGCAGTGGTGTTCGCCTCCAAACCCTGGGTCTGGGTTTATGTGTTCCGCCCTATTATTATGCAGTGGTGTTCGCTTCCAAACCCAGGGTCTGGGGTTATGTGTTCTGTCCTATTATGATGCGGTGGCGTTCGACTCCAAACCCAGAGTCTGGGGTTATGTGTTCCGCCCTATTATGATGTGGGCGCGATCACCTTCAATCCCAGGGTCTGGGGTTCTGTGTTCCACGCTATTATGATGCAGGGTCGATAGCCTTCAAACCCAGGGTCTGGGGTTATCTGTTCCATCCTACTATAATGCGACGGCGATCACCTTCAAACCCCAGGGTCTGGGGTAATGTGTTCCACCCTATTATCATGCGGCTGCGATCACCTTCAAACCCAGGGTCTGGGGTTGTGTGTTCCACCCTATTATGATGCGGTGGCGATCGCCTTCAATCCCAGGGTCTGGGGTTGTGTTGTGTGGCAAGCCCTATTATGATGCTGCGGCGATCGCCTTCAATCCCAGGGTCTGGGGTTGTGTTGTGTGGCAAGCCCTATTATGATGCTGCGGCGTTCGCCTTCAAACCCAGGGTCTAGGGTTATGTGTTTCACCCTATTATGATGTGGTTTCATTCGCCTCCAAACCCAGGGTCTGGGGTTATGTGTTCTGTCCTATTATGATGCAGTGGCGTTCGACTCCAAACCCAGAATCTGGGGTTATGTGTTCCGCCCTATTATGATACGGTGGCGATCACCTCTTAACTCAGGGTTTGGGGTTCTGTTTTTCACCCTATTATGATGCATGGCATTCGCCTCCAAACCCTGGGGCTGGGTTTATGTGTACCACCCTATTATTATGCAGTGGCGTTCACCTTCAAACCCAGGGTCTGGGGTTATGTGTTCTGTCTTATTATGATGCGATGACGTTCGACTCCAAACCCAGAGTCTGGGGTTATGTGTTCCGCCCTATTATGACGTGGCAGCGATCGCCTTCAATCCCAGGGTCTGGGGTTATGTGTTCCGCCCTATTATAGGGTGGGCGGAATTTGCGAAATTAACTTTCGCAAATTATCGCAAAAATGTTTAAAATTATCGCAAACAAGCGGAAATATCGCGAAGATGCGGAAGTTTTTTTCCGGCATGTTCGCGAGATTTTCTGCATGGTTGCGGGTCGCCAACTTACCCATGTGGTTGCGTGCGGGCGCGGCCATCTTGTTTTGAGTTTTCTCGCGGTGCATGATCGCGAGAAGAAAGACGTGATCGCGCGACGCATGACGTCACTGCGGGCGCTCACTTCGGGCACGAACTGTCGCAAGAAAGCGCAAATGGCTAAAAACAATACAACATCTCATGGAGAACGCGACCGGATCAAGAAAACTTGTCGGCGAACGCAGGGATTTAGGTAAGGTGATCGCGCGCGCGCGAGAATGTAATATTTTATAGCGCAAGCAAGAAACAAATTATCGCCAAGCTGCGGAAACCGGAATTTTTGACATTTTCGCGCTCTCCGCGGAACTCGAAAATATCAAATTATCGCGATTTCCGCGAACGGAACAAAATTTTCGCCCAGGCCTAATTATGATGCAGGGATGATAGCCTTCAAACCCAGGGTCTGGGGTTATGTGTTCCACCCTATTATGATGCAGGGATGATAGCCTTCAAACCTAGGGTCTGGGGTTATGTGTTCCGTCCTCTTATGATGCAGCAGCGATCGCCTTCAAACCTAGGGTCTGGGGTTATGTGTTCCACCCTATTATGATGCGATGGCGATCACCTTCAAACCCAGGGTCTGGGGTTGTGTGTTCCACCCTATTATGATGCGGTGGTGATCACCTTCCAACCCAGGGTCTCGGGTTGTGTGGTCAGCCCTATTATGATGCGGCGGCGTTAGCCCAGGGTCTAGGGTTATGTGTTTTGCCCTATTATGATGCAGTTGCATTCGCCTCCAAACCCAGGGTGTGGGTTTGGGTGTTCAACCCTATTATGATGCGGCGGCGATCGCCTTCAATTCCAGGGTCTGGGGTTATGTGTTCTGCCCTATTATAATGCAGCGGCAATCACCTTCATACCCAGGGTCTAGGGTTGTGTGTTCCGCCCTATTATGATGCGGCGGTGTTCGCCTTCAAACCCAGGATCTAGGGATATTTGTTCCGCCCTATTATGATGTGGCGGCAATCGCCTTCTAACACAGGGTCTAGGGTCAAGTGTTCCACCCTATTATGATGCGGTGGCAATCGACTTTAAACCCAGGCTCTGGGGTTATGTGTTTCGCCCTATTATGATGCACTGACGATCGCTTCTAAACCCAGGCTCTGGGGTTATGTGTTCCTCCCTATTATGATCTGGTGGCGATCACCTTCAAACCCAGGGTCTAGGGTTATGTGTTCCACCCTATTATGATGCGGTAGCGATCGCCTTCAAACCCAGGGTCTCGGGTTGTGTAGTCAGCCTTATTATGATGCGGCGGCATTTGCCTCCAAACCCAGGGTCTGGGGTTGGGTGTTCCACCCTATTTTGATGCGGCGGTGATCGCCTTCAATCCCAGTGTCTGGGGTTGTGTGTTCCACCCTATTATGATGCAGCGGCATTCGCCTTCAAATCCAGGGTCTAGGGTTATGTGTTCCGCCCTATTATGATGCTGTGGCGATCGCCTTCAAACCCAGGGTCTAGGGTCAAGTGTTCCACCCTATTATGATGCAGTGGCGGTTGCCACTAAACCCAGGGTCTGGGGTTATGTGTTCCGCCCTATTATGATGCAGTGGTGTTCGCCTCCAAACCCTGGGTCTGGGTTTATGTGTTCCGCCCTATTATAATGCAGTGGTGTTCGCCTCCAAACCCAGGGTCTGGGGTTATGTGTTCTGTCCTATTATAATGCGTTGGCGTTCGACTCCAAACCCAGAGTCTGGGGTTATGTGCTATGCCCTATTATGATGTGGCCGCGATCACCTTCAATCCCAGGGTCTGGGGGTTTGTGTTCCACGCTATTATGATGCAGGGTCGATAGTCTTCAAACCCAGGGTCTGGGGTTATGTGTTCCATCCTACTATGATGCGACGGCGATCACCTTCAAACCCCAGGGTCTGGGGTAATGTGTTCCACCCTATTATGATGCAGCTGCGATCACCTTCAAACTCAGGGTCTGGGGTTGTGTGTTCCACCCTATTATGATGCGGTGGCGATCGCCTTCAATCCCAGGGTCTGGGGTTGTGTTGTGTGGCAAGCCCTATTATGATGCGGCGGCGTTCGCCTTCAAACCCAGGGTCTAGGGTTATGTGTTTCACCCTATGATGATGTGGTTTCATTCGCCTCCAAACCCAGGGTCTGGGGTTGGGTGTTCCAACCTATTATGATGCGGCGGCGATTGCCTTCAATCCCACGGTCTGGGGTTTTGTGTTCCACCCTATTATGATGCAGCGGCAATCGCCTTCAAACCCAGGGTCTGGGGTTGTGTGTTCTGCCGTATTATGATGCGGCAGCGTTCGCCTTCAAACCCAGGGTCTGGGGATATGTGTTCCGCCCAATTATGATGCAGCGGCAATCGCCTTCAAACCTAGGGTCTGGGGTTGTGTGTTCTGCCCTATTATGATGCAGCGGCGTTCGCCTCTAAACCCAGGGTCTAGGGTCCAGTGTTCCACCCTATTATGATGCGGTGGCGATCGCCTTTAAATCCAGGCTCAGGGGTTATGTGTTCTGCCCTATTATGGTGCAATGGCGATTGCCTCTAAACCCAGGCTGTGGGGTTATGTGTTCACTCAGTTTACATTGATATCACTTTGTATGGCTGCAAGGTACTGCGCATCATGACATAATGTGGAGGTACCTACATTAATTTTCCAAAGTGTGACATGTAAATAGATACCATGTTCCACGTACAGATTGTGTGATTGCAAGGACATGTCATCATCCAACGTCTTTCAGCACATCAACTGTATGTAAAGCGTCTTTTTGGTTTGCTGTGCATGGTAGATGGTTCATCTGAGCAAGAACTAGCCATTGTAATCTTATGCACACTTTTCTCATATTATGTACTTTACTTTTTTTTACCAACTGACCATGCATGTTTTGTGTTCATATGGGCCTTCATGCTCTGACACCATAGAACTTACATGTAGCAATTAGTGCTGTGCATGATTGTGCCCTGAATTTCTTCAACATGTGACTTGGTGAGTCAAACTTTGTTTTCAGTGACTATTACGTACGCTTACCGATCTGAACACTGGAAGAGGCTATTGCATCTATGCCAATTTGGGTGACATGTTAGAGCTGGTGTGTTGATATGGCTCCATGCTGTCTGAGAGGAATGGCAGGGTGCTTGCACTGTCTACCTACCTGTTCTGTGACACAGCTGAGGGGAAAAGCTACCCCATGGTTCTGGGTGTGGGGGGTGTACCATCCTGCTGAGCTGTGAGACAAGGGGGCCTGGTGGTTGTTGTAGTGCTGGGGAGGGTATACCATCCTTCTGAGCTGTTGGACACGGGGGCCTGGTGGGAGTTGTAGTGCTGGCTTCCCACCCACAAACACCCCTCCCTGTTATGATGTCTGCCTCCCTCTGAAGTGGAGCAGGGGAAGGCAATAGGCTACACATGACTCTTGGATGGAGGAGTGTTACATCCTGCTCAGTGGTGGGACAGGAGAGCATAAGATGGCTACCTACCTGTACGTTTGAAGAGAGCAATGCAATGTCTGTCACATGCTTCTGGCTGGGGGGGAGTGCTCCATCCTGCTGAGTTGTTGGACGAGGGTGCCTGGTGGGAGTTCTCGTGTTGGCTTCCCACCCACAAACACACCTCCCTGTTAAGATGGCTACCTACCTGTAAGTTTGAAGGGAGCAATGCAATATCTGTCACATGGTTGTGGGTGTAGGGAATGCTCCATCTTGCTGAGCAATGGGACAAGGGGGCCTGGTGGGAGTTGTAGTGCTGCTTTCCCACCCACAAACACCCCTCCCTGTTAGGATGGCTGCTTCCCTGTGAAGAGGAGCAGTGGAAGGGAATAGGCTATACATGGCTCCTGGATGGGGGAGTGTTCCATCCTGCTCAGGGGTGGGACGAGAAAGCATAAGATGGCTACCTACCTGTGAGTTTGTGGAGAGCAATGCAATGTCTGTCACATGGTACTTTCAGGGGGGAAGTGCTCCATCCTTCAGAGCTGTGGGACAAGGGGGCCTGGTGGGAGTTATAATGCTGGCTTTCCACCCACAAACACCCCTCCCTGTTAAGATATGTATCTACCTGTAAGTTTGAAGAGAGCAATGCAATGTCTGGCACATGGTTGTGGATGTGGGGAGTGTTCCATCCTACACAAGGGGGCCTAGTGGGAGTGCTGGCTGCCTGTACACACACCTCTCCCTGTTGAGAAGGCTAGCTCTCTGTCAAGTGGAGCAGAGGAAGGGAATAGGTTACACATGGCTCTTGGGTAGGGGGAGTGTTGCATCCTGCTCAGGGGTGATGCAAGTGAGCATGAGAAGGCTACCTACCTGTAAGGTGAAGGAGAGCAATGAAAAGATGGTACATGGTTCTGGGTCTGGGGAGTGTTCCATCCTGCTCAGGTGTGATGCAAGTGAGCATGAGAAGGTACAGTGGAGAAATGAAATGGCTGTCACATGTCTCTTGGGTGGGGGGATGTTCCATCCTGCTCATCTGTGAGACAAGGGTACCTGGTGGGAGTTTTAGTGCTGGCTGCCTGTACAACCCCCTTCTCCCATGGAGCGAGCCCTCCACGGGGACAAAGATACTGGATGGGTCATATGAAAGGTGGTCTGATGCACCAACAGCCTCCATTGTTTTTTGTTTTTTTGTGTGTTGTGAATTTGTTGGAGCTTGTCAGTCAACAGAAACCAGAGACCACTAACTCTGGTGATATGGGTCTCAACGAGGTCTGATTGTAGTTACATCACCTTTTGATGAGGGATTTATAGAAGAGAAAAAATTTCCCAAATAGCTGTCGATGGCTGGAGGGCTTTTTTCTTCTTCTAATTTGAACAACATATTACCTGTATAGTCGGACTGGACATTCTGCCTCTCTGGCGTTTCCCTAGTGGGCAGAACGTGAGGGGCTCCTATCAAACATAGAAGGTATGGATAGCACTGCAGTAAGGTGAATACATAGGAGACATCCTTTACAACGCAGACATTACATCGTAATGCTTTTATAACGCATCTATTACAACGCAGTCACCATTATATCGCATGCCATTACAACACACATAACATTACAATGCATGGCATTACAACGCATGCTATTAAAATGCATGCGATAACAACATATTGGTAAGTATAGTATGGTAAGTATTTGTTAGGTTGTGGTAGTTTATTTTAATACTCAGGTATTAATATTATTAGTAAAGTGTATATTAAAAATTTGTAAACATACATTTTTTAGTACAATTTACATTATTCGGGCAATTAATATTATATAAATATTAAATTATAAGAAGAAAGGATTGTGGTAATTTATTTTACTACTCAGGTATTAAAATGAATACTAGAGTAAATATTTTTTAAAAATCAGAATTTAAGGTTTATGATAAATTAATATTTAAAAGGGAGAATAGTATTGTATACATTTTAAAAATAAAAAATAAATGTGTGGCACTATTTTAAAAAATCTGAATTTAATGTTTGTGATAAATTAAAATTAAATGGGAGAATAGTATTGTATAACTTTAAAAAAATAAAAAATTAAGTTGTGGTAAATTTTTTATTACTCAGGAATAAAAATTAATACCAGTGTTTATATTAAAAAAGAATAGTATTATAAGATTGTGATAATAGTGATATTAGAAGGGAGATTTAAATCACAGAAAAATAAAATAATTTAAATAAAGGTTGTGGTAATTTATTTTAGTACTCAGGTATTAATACTAGAAATTAATACTAGAGAATATATATATAAAATAATGTAATTATTTGTGTTTATAGTAGTGTGAAAGGGGAAAAACAAGTTTATTACTTAAAAAAATATCAATTAGTAAAAAAATTGAGTTACTATTTAGACTGATTAATTATATGTAATTTTCTAAAAAAAAAATAAGATAGAAAAATTTAAGAACAAATTTATAAAATGGCATACTAATCATTATTCATTTTTTAATAGAAAGAGTAATTTTAATTTTGAGTATGTTTGGTAATAGTAGAGTAATAAAAAGTTATTTTTTTAAATTTCATGGAAAAGTAATAATTGTGTAAAAAAGTTTAACATCATGTAAACAGTATATAATAATTAACTAAAAATGTAAATGCAGAAAATAGACAAGACTGGTGAAATATTATTAAAAGATTTGTATTAACATTTATATACATATCATGCATTCAAAATAATTTATACAAGAATATTGGGGGGAAAGGATTATTATTTATAATATTTATTTTTTAAAACATAGAAATTTTAAGGAACATTAATAAAATGTAAAACATTTTTTCATAATTTTCCCACGCTTTTTCATTGAAGTCAATGGGAGTAAATGGCCTTTTTTATTTTTACAGAAAGGCATGATGTAGCTGCATAAACTTGACTTTCTTCAATACGAGGATTGTCGCTCAAAGGATCGGATGCAATGGAGAGCTCCGTGAGGTAAGACTATTTATAACTAATAAAATACATAGATTATCGGTAATTTTTATTGTAAGGAGAGAGGAGGGAGGTAGATAGATGTAGTAAATGTCTTATTGGTAGTTTTATTGTTTGTTAACCAAGTAATTCACTCCATAACAGGTTGCAATAGGAGGCCCACATCGAGTCTCTTTCTTTTGTAACACTTTTTGATTAATAAAGTTTATACAAAGATATGCATTAAAACCTTTATTAAACTAAAGTGATAAAGGTATCTATTTTTCTTCATGCAACAGGTTTTTAAAAAAAAACAATTTTGGCTTTGTCACGGGTAGATGTATTTTAAATATTTTTTTTAAAAAAAACCTCTAATGAAAAATAGAAGATCAGATATTTTTACATCCATTGCATATTGGTTTGAAAATTTTGGAAGTTCGGCTTTGATTTTTTCTTAATGAAATTTCGGCGAAGGATTTTAGAACTTGGAATGGATTTGGAATTAGTTGCGAAAAAGAATGCATTGCTTCGTTAAATTTTGTTATGTTTTTTGCCAAAAAACAACACTTTTTCTGGATTGTTTTTTTAGGTGCGTTTTTTTAGGTCTGCACAGATATTATTCTTTTAACTCTTGTACACATTTTTAAAGATTAATTCGGGACTTGGTGTTTAAATGGAAAGTGGATTATGTGCAATGGGTTTAAAAAAAGACAAAGGACAATTTGTGAAAATTAGGATACTACATAAGTCCAAGAGTTGAAAAAGGACCCGACTTTAAAAATGTAATTTAGATTTTTTTTTTAAATGCCAATTGATATAGGGTTTTTTTTAAGGGCAAAACAGGCAAGTAAGGATATAGTGTAGGTTAGAAATATAGGATGTATGCAAGATCAAGGTAGTCTGAAGCCACCATTAACAATTGCACCCAATAGTCTCTTGGATATTTCCTTTGTTCTTTTTGATATTCGTGGGTTCAGACTACCTGTTAATGATTGCAAAATTTTCATTACTTGGAAATTTTGCTTCTCCCTCAAAATTTCCAAGAAATTATAGAAATTAGGATGAGGTTTGCCAATTGTTTTATTGAAGGAGTTGTGCCACCCCTTTGTGGTATTGTTTGTTTTTGCTCCTTCCTCTAAGCAGGTCATGTAGCAGTTCCCCCACTTCATATGGAAACGTGGTTTCCTCCTGTGACCCTACCTGCTTAGATGGCCAATACATGTGTTTTCAAAATAATTTAGAAGGGGTGCTAGTTTGTCTTCGTTTGAGGTAAAGATTGCTATGTCTGTAATTGTAGTGTATTATTCGTCTACACTGTCAGGAGTAACAAAGCGAAGGGCTGTTAGTTTTTTAGTTCAAATTGTAGTTTGCTATCGGACATATATATTCCTCAACTAAGGATGTTTTTTTATTTTTTCTCCAATAAGCCTGTGAAAAGTGAAAAAAAACATCCTTGAATTTGGGCATCCGTGTCCAATTTGGTAATAGTATTAATAATAGGTAATTCAAAGTCAATTAGTACTTTTCTAGGACTTTTGTTTGTTGTTTTATCTTTTGTCACTGACAATAATTCAGTGTATGTTGAGGATTGTTTATCAGGTAGTAAACTGTAAACTAAGGGAACAACTGTATTATTAATATATGTGTGAATAGTGTATATTTTGGTGAATCTATGGGGTGTGGATTTAAACGTCCCATCCATCATCCAAATATCACTGTTCCCCAAACTAACAAGAGTATGGGGTGTGCTAAAGATTAGTATTTTTTTAGGGTTTTTGCTGTCATGCAAAAGGAAAGGTTCATTAGCAACTGTTACAGATAGTTCAGGAGGAATGTTAATGTCAGAATAGGCTTGGAGGTTACTCTTTGTGGGTTACTTGCTTGTTTTTTACATTGAAATATTCCTCTCAAAATGGGAATTGTGTGCATACTACTTGCAACATGTTGTGGAATGTGTTGGGCTACCTCCCTCAAAACTGCACCACACGGTTCATTGGGGGTGGATGCAATAACTTTTTTTTCATTCATTTGCTCTCTTACTTCAATCTCAACTGCAGAGCCAGAGTGGTTATGTTCTATGGTTCTTAAAACAGAATCACCAATAGTAACCGCTCTGGCTGTGCAATGGGATGAGTAGTATTGCACACACCTTCAAAGACACCTGGGCTCAGTTTGTCTCTCCTTACAATAAACATACCCACTATGCTTCAGTAGGCGGTTGTCCTGGCTGTAGGTCAAATATTTAGCATCTTGGTTAGATGTAATTTTCTATTATGGATAGAAACAGAAAAGAATAAAAGGGTTAGTTTATCTTTTATTTATTGTGTTTACCTGTTTTAAAGAAAACATTTACAGTACAATTTATGCATTTTCTTATACTGTTTAAACTTGATGCTGTTGGAAGATAGATTTAATTGTTTAGCTATGTTGCATTTCTACTTTTACAGTTATGTTTGTAAAAAAAAGCTTTATTTGGAGATCATAATGGTTACGTTCTTTTATTATTTATAATTTCTAGAATTTTACCTTTGTAAAAGTTGTTTCTTGATGTTTTTGGTTTGGAGGATCGTGTACGATTTAGTTTTGGGTCTGAAAGAGAAAAAACTAATGGTTTTTTTTGCTGTTATGATATTTAAAAAAAGATATCTATTGAGAGAAATATGGTTATGTTGTTATAATGTCTATTCTTTTTTGTAGCTGTTTCTTGATGCTTTTGGCTTTGTAGATGATTTTTCTCTTTATTTTGGTCTGAAAGAGAAAAAATAATAATTTGTTTTTGAATTTATGATATTTGGAATTATTTCACCTGCAATAGAACAGAATCGTTTTTGGTTACGGATGAACAGTTATACGTCTCGCTTTTTTTCAAAGGTTATTTTCTTTTCTGATTTTAATTGTTATTGTGTTGATGTATAATTATTTTTTTAGAAGACTGAGATATTTATTTAACTTAAAAATGTAGGTTTTCTGTTGCATAGATGTTTTATTGAGAAGAGCTTTCTGTTTGAATGAAATAGGATATCTTTTTCTACTGGTAATTAACTCTATTGACATTTTTTATTTTGTGTTATATTTACATTTGCTTGTTTCTTGGTTTCTTGCTTGCGTTACCAAAGAGAAAATATGTTTATGGATGTTAATTCTGCAAATTTTAAAAAATGAAAAGTGATTCAAAACTCAAAATGCATTAAAATTCTATTTTGCAAACTGTATTCTACTTTGAATATTATTGCTGTGTTTTTATTGTTTCATATTTAGCTTAATTTAATTTTTTCTATGTTTTGGTTGGTGTTATTTAGGCCCCAACACTATCCAACACATTCTCTGAGGCAAGCACACGTTGGAGAGGGGATAGTAATTTTGCCCCAAAACTATCCTACACTTTCCCTGAAGCAAGCATCTGTTGGATTCGGAATAGTAATTTTGCCCCGACCACCATCCTACACTTTCCCTGAGGCAAGCACCTGTTGGAGTAGGCATAGTAGTTCTGCCCCATCACCATCCAAAACTTTCAGTGAGGCAAGCACCTGACAGAGTAGGAATAGTATTTGTGCCCCACCACCATCCAACCCTTACTTGATGTAAGCACATGTCGGAGTAGGAATAGTGATGTTGCCCCTACCACAATCCAACACTTTCCCAAAGGCAGGCACCAGTCGGAGTAGGAATAGTAATTTTGCACCCACCACCATGCAACATTTTTCCTGAGCTAAGCACCTGTCACAGTAGGAATGGTAATTTTGCCCCACCACCATCCAACACTTTCCCTGAGGCAAGCACCTTTCAGAGTAGCAATAGTAATTTTGCTACCACCACCATCCAACACTTTTCCTGAGGCAAGCACCTGTCGGAGTAGGAATAATAATTATGCTCCCACCACCATCCAACACTTTCCCTGAGGCAAGCACATGTCGGAATAAAAATAGTATTTTAGCCCCAACACTATCCATCAATTTAATTGAGGCAAGCATAACTTGGAGTAGGAATACCAATTTTACCCCAAACAATATAAAAAAATGTCCATGAGGCAACTACCTGTTGAAGTAGGAATAGTAGTTTTGGCCCCACCAATCTCCAGCATTTTCCCAGAGGCATGCACTTATTGAAGATGGAATAGTAAATTGGTCCCCACCACTATCTAGTATTTTATTTTTTGCTTGCACATTTCCATTTGGGATTAGTAATTTGCCCCCACTACTATTGTATTTTTACATAGATAAAAACACATGTAGGAGTTGTATTAGTAATGTTAAGGCTGGCTCTGCTTCCTGCGCACACGCGCTGCACTACCGCGTTTCTTGGCCACACTGTCCTCACTGCCAGTCTGTCCTGTGGCAGTGCTGTGGCGTTTGCTGCGCCTCCTGGACTCTGTGGGAGGGGGTGTGATGCTACTGCGGCTAGTAGCCTCTTCACTTTCACCCCCATCACCTGTAGTGGCTACCTTGTCAGTTTGTAGCACTTCTAGTGCACTGGTCACTGTGACCAGCCCCCTTGCCACATCACGGCTGCAGTGGGCCATCTCCTCCTGCATGGCCACCGAGCGACTGCACAGCAGAGAGGTGGCAGTGGAGAGTTGGTTCACCGCCTTGGTGTAATTGTCAAGTTTCTGCCTCTCCCTGCGCCTTGACAAACGGTCCTCATCTAATTTGCTGCACAGCAGCCTCACAGCCTCAGACACGTCCCTCATGCCCTCAGCCACAGTAGTGTTCATGGAACAGATGCCCTTCTCAATACGCTGCATGTGGCCATTCATCTGTGCCATCTGCCGCTGCCCTGACCTAATTGCTTTTCCTTGCAGGCGCTGGACCTTCAACATGTTCCCTTCAAGGCCAGCGAACACACTCTCATCTTCCCTTGCCCTGCGGCATCTAGAAAGTGTGTGGGCAGGCTCTGTGGGGTACTGTGAGTCTGCCCCGTTGGCATCCTCAGCCACCGTGGACTGTTGTCCTCCTGTGCTGTCCTCGTCGGACACCTCCATCTGCTGGAGGGTGGCCACTGAATGCCTACTGCCTCTCGGTGCTGGTGGCGTTGATGGTGGTGATGGTGATGGAGATGCTGGTAGTGGTGATGGTGGTGGTGGTAGTGGTGGTGATGGTGGCGGTGGTGGTGGTTGGGTGGTGTGCCCTGCAGGTGACTGGACCTCCTACTCTTGTCTCCTTCTCTGTCCTGGGTGCCTTTCCTTTGCTCCTCTCTGCTGCCCTGCGAGACGGCTCGCCAGTGAAGACAGAATGTACATTTGCTCACTTATCTGGCAGCATTTGTATTGTAATAAATGTCATGCCTGCCAATCACACTGACTGTCCTCTGCTTGCTAATTGCTAATTGGTGTCACATGCCTTTGGGCTCAGTGGACTGACTGTTCTGACATGTGTTACTTCTGACTACATCTCCCATAATGCAATGCAGGTTTTAAGTAAAACATGTACTGGAGTGGGAGTCCCTATGCCTCTTTGGGGGTTGGGGGTAGGGAGTGGAGGGCACAGCATGCTGTGAATACATCTTACCTTGTTTGTTGGCAGCTCTGGCTGAGCTGCCTGCATCCCCAATCCCACTCACACTCTCCGGCTGGAGGGTGGACTCGACCAGGAGATCCAGGGCAGTTGGTGCAGGTGCTGTGTTCCTCCCTCCATCTTTTTTTTAGGTCCTCAATGGAGCACTGGGTGACTCCGATGACATTTATTTTTTCTTGAATTGCAAGCCAAATCTGCCTTTTCTGTGACTCAGGCACATGCAGGGCTGTTTACCAAATAATTTCTCCTGGTCCTTGGTCACTTCCTCAATAAGGACCTTCAGCTCCCTTTCACTGAATTTGTGCTTCCTTTGTCTTTTACCTGCCTCCTTCTCCCTCTCCTGCTTGTCCATTTTGCTCAGTTTTGTTTGCAAAATTCAGTTGAGTTGCTCCTGGCTTCTCTGCTCTGCTCTCTGCTTCTCAATCAGCTCTAGGTTCAGTGCAGATGCATGGGTGTGGCCACTTCCTGTTTGGGAGGTAATGAGGATGCACAGGATTGGCTGATTCGACAATTACTGATTTTTTAAATTACAGACTCGCTAATTACAGAATCGGTATTAAGGATTCAGTGATAACAAATCGGTAATGGGGAATCGGTATTTATTTTTTACCGCTTCATTCTGAATCTCTATTTATTAACGATTTTTACTGAATCGGAAATTTTTACTGATTCATTACGTACATCTGGAATACCGAGTTCTTAATAACAAATTCGTAAAATTTGCTATTAAGGACTCGGGATTTCAGGATTACCTACATCTGGCCCAAAACTACCATTCCCAAGAATCCTTAAACACTCACAGGGCCATATTCTCAAGGAAGAAGCGGAGAGAGGCGTTAGCCTTCTTGGCTTAACGCCTCTCTCCGCCACTTCGGAAACACGAGGCTGCACCCTATTCACAAGGATAGGGTGCAGCCTTGCGTTTCCCCCTGCGATAGCACTAAGTTTCACAACTTAGCAGAAACACAGGCACCCTTGCTGCAGAGTGTAAGGGTGTCTGCAAGCAGGGAGGTTTGTTTATGTACAAGAAGGTCTCCCTTTCTCCTCATAAACAAACCTTAAATGTCAGTTTGTAACTTACATGTGTGCAGCTTCATGCAGCACACATGTAAGCTACAAACCAGCTTTTAAAAAAAAGGTTTGTTTATGTACAGGAAGGAACATCTTCCTGTACATAAACAGACCATGGCATTTTGCTTTTTCCATGTGTGCACAAGGCAGCACAAATAGAAAAGGCACCTTAAAACCAGATTTTTCCTGGTCTTAAGTTTGACACTACCTCCTATTTAGGATGCCCTGGTGAATAGGAGGTAGCGTCAAACTCAATGGGTGTTGTGGTGGAATGCCCACTGCAACACCCACTGCATGCCTCTTTCACACTAAAAACAGCAGGAAGGGGGCCCTAATCACAATACAGCGTTAAGCCGCGTTAGGCCACTTAACGTGGCTTAACTTTGCCTTGTGAATAGGGCTAAGCCCCTATCTCCACAACAACGTCACTGAAAGAGACGGTTTGGTAGTGATAGGGGCTTGAGAATATGCCCTACAATGTTTAGTGAAGCTAGAGCCCATCTTTGAATATCGGGTGTAACTTGCCTCATATTTCATGGCTTTCTTACTAGGCAATCAGGCCACAATGTTACCGAAGCCAGGACCCTGCTATTTAGATACATGATTTACTTTGATAGAACAATTTTTTTCTTGACAGCATGTTGACAGGCAGTACATATATGTAATCTAGAGATCACATAAATTTGGCCTTAGAAGCTTAAGGCTTTAGGACTGCTTTTCATTAAGGACCTTCGCTTTTTCTGTGAGGGGACGATACGTGTATATTGATGTGCATAGTACATGATACGTGTGATGTTAAGAATAAGTATCTCTGAATATTAATGAATGTCAATTACTTTTCAGTGGCATAAGAGATGCTAGATTCTAAGCCAATAGGTATCAGAAGACGTGTATCAATGAAGTCTGTAGTGGATATCTTGCTAATAGATAAGCTACTCCACTCCACTTCAATCTACCCCAGTCTAATATGCCCCACTGCATTCTAATTTACCCCACTTCACTGCAATCTATCCAACTACTCTCCACTATAATCTACCCCACCCACACTCCAATCTGCTCCACTCCACCATCTCATCCTACACATATGTGCACATATATACACTATATGTATTTGTAAAGCACATATTATTCCCAAGTGGGTGGTGTAGGAACTGCTTATTGTTACTCAAGTGAACAGGTACTCATTTTTTTACGGACCTCAGGAGCATTAAATGTTGAGTGAACCTACCAGGCTTTGAAACTGTCACCACTGGGTCAAACATCAAGCCACGTAGTACAGCTCCCATGGATTCTGGTGCTCTAAACGAACAACTTGTCATCTTGTTTTATAATGAGTTTGAACGTCAGAAAATGATGACGGCATCTGCTTCCAAATAAATACTTTGAGTTAGTGTAGTGAGTCTTTAGATAAAAAAATCGGATTCCATTCTGCAAAAATGTGGATTCCGAAACCAAAATAATTGCTTTGGACGTCACAAATGAGTAGGCAAGCACGATAGAAATACCAAAACATTATAATAATGTCACTGGTTGTTCTTTAGTTGTGAAAATGTTATCTGTATAGGAGCTCTCTCCAGTGGCCATAAACAGAACTGTAGCCTTCGTGTGTTATAACATTTCCGCTGTTCGTTTGTAGGTCTCGCCTACTCTGCGCGCTGCACAGGAGGACCTTTAGCCGTCGCTCTGGTCATTTTCAAGCACACACTCGTGCTTGTGGCGGCATCCACCTTGCGGGAGCGTGCAGCGGCGCACCACAAGCACAAGTGCAGTGCTTGAAAATTAGCAGACTGTGCGTGCATGCATGCACCACTCCCGGGCTCATCTACTGCTCCCACTCTCTCTCACACGCATTCCTTGTTGTATTATTCCACGCCGTACTCTCCGCTGTCTTCCATTGTCAGGTTTCAGATATGTAATGAGCCGTTTTGACTGTTTATAGACACTCTTTCTTTGAACTGTTTCTCTCTCTCTTTTAATTGATCGGGATGTATTAATTGAGCTAAAGTATTGCTTTTGAAAAGCCATGTAATATCTCATAGTTTGCAACTTTCTGCACTATTTTTCTCAAGGGATTTTGTAATAAATAGTTTTGCAAACATGTTCTCCTGCCTGATCATAACGGGCCCTTCTAACATATTGTTCCCATCTACACGCAGACACACGTTTGACGTATTTTAGATGATACTGAGTTGTGACAGAGTAAGTGACGCCCATCTGCTCACAAAATTGCCGTCTGTAAACAATCTTTTCGACCCACTGTCCCTACAAGGTGGTGCATGTTGACTGAATACAGAGCTTTGTTTTCTCCGCGGGGTCTGTTGAATCAGCCTTTTAAAGTGACCCGGCTGTTTTAATCGTGCCACAGAGATCTTTATGTCGTAATGCGATCAGCAAGTCTAAAATCTACCTTTCAGATCTCGCCTTGATATTCTCCCACGCTGTTTTCCGACTGATTTAAAACGGCAGGTGTGAATTGACTTAAGCCTCGTCCACTCCTCTGTGATACTGTCCTCTGGCCCATTAGCAAACTCAGTTGTTTGTTTTTCACTTAATTGACTCAAGGCAGTTTCTCTCTGGCAACCACTGGGCTACTCTAAATACCAGCTGTACGTTAGAAGAATGTAACAGAATACTCCAGCAGGAGCTCCTCTGTATGTCATTTGAGTAGAAGGTCAGCGGTAGCGAAAGTGACATCATATACCCTTTTACCTTCTTCGTGACATCACCTGATTGATCCCTTGTGCCACCATTTGTCGCTTCTTGCTGCTGTTGGGCTAAGCAAGAGCAGCAAGCATAGGCATAGCCAATAGATCTTGCCTTTGGGACCTTATAAGTGTTTAAAATGCAACAGTTAATGTTGGTGCACCAAGGATATTGTGCTGTATAACTAAATACGTATAAGGTCCCAAAAACAAGACCTACTGGCTATGCCAATGCTAGTTATTTTTTAATTCTAAACTTGACCTTCGTGTTTTCTCCATTGTGTGTCTTTTATTTACATCAAATTTGATATCCTTTTTATTTATCATGTTTCTTTATATTGTACACTTTGATGTGATGTTTACTGAATGTAATTGAAAGGAAAATATATGAATTGTGCACCAATTCATGTGTTCTCTCACTGTAAATAGAAGGCAGGAAATATATGGAACACGTTTATGCCTGTACTGAAAAAGCCTGACACCTCATATATCTTTGGACTGAAGATGTCTGGTGTTTTATGGTTCTATGCATAACCACACACCCATATACATTTCACGTGCTTTCACACAGAAAATGTATTGTGCTTTATGTTATGTTATGTTATGTTATGTTATGTTATTTATTCATTTCTATAGCGCACGGCTACTCAAAAAGAGTGTCCCGGCGCTTTAATGGAGAAAGAGATAATACTGCAACATAAAAAACATAACACCAAATAGAACTAACAGAAGAATGGGCCAAAGATTCACGGAGAACAAGCTACTGAGAAAACAACCAGGTTTTAAGGCCTTTCCTAAAAGCTAATAGGCTGCTGGCTCCCCGCAGGGCCAGTGGTAAAGAGTTCCACAGCTGAGAAGCCAGCAATCCAAACGAGCGGCCTCCGAGGCGCGCTTTCTTGACCCGGGGGACGACAGCAAAATGCAGGGCTTCCGACCTCAGAGACCTGGTTGGATGGTAAAAAACCAGTCTCTTTTGGAGGTACTTGGCTCCCTCCTTGTGAAGAGCTTTATAGGCCAAGGTCAGCGCCTTAAAAGCGATCCTCTTACGAATAGGAAGCCAGTGTAGAGTTGCCAGCAGGCCCGAGGCCCTGGATCGCCTGCTAAGGCCAAAGATTGCCCTTGCAGCGGCATTCTGTACCACTTGAAGCCGCTGCAACAAGTACTCTGGAAGGCCCAGGTAGAGAGCGTTGGAATAATCCAACCTGGACCCAATCAGAGCCTGGACAGTCAGCGTCCTGTGTTCCATGGATAACAGAGGAAGAAACCTCCGCAGCATCCTGAGGACGCCAAAGCAAATGCCCGACACCCCCAGGATCTGGGATTTCAAGATAAGCCTGTTATCCATCTTCACCCCCAGATTCTTAGCAACCTGAGAGGAACAGGACGGAGGGAACATATCCCGTGGCCACCAGGCCTGCCAGTCTGGTTCTGTATCACACCCAAAGAAAAGTACTTCGGACTTGTCGGAATTGCACTTAAGGCTGTTTAGATGGAACCAATGAAAAACAGCCCCAAGGCAATCCCGAATGCTCTCCCCATCAAAGTCGCCTCCTCTCTTACAAGAGAAGAGGAGCTGGGTGTCGTCCGCATAGGATACGATCTGGGCACCATGCGACTCCACCAACGCCGCCAATGGGGTCATAATGATGTTAAAGAGGGTCGGGCTTAAAATAGAGCCCTGAGGGACCCCGACTCCCAGAGGCGGCATCACGGCGGAATCCGGCGGGGCCCAGATCGACTGCCGGCGGCCGGCTAGAAAAGAAGAAAACCAGTCGAACACCGTCCCCCGCAGGCCTATCTCGAAAAGTCTAGCGAGAAGACCAACATGGGGAACGGTGTCGAATGCCGCCGACAGATCTAACATCACCAGCATGACTTTGCCCCCGGAGTCCAGAACCCCTTTAATGGTTTCCGAGACCTCCAGGAGCGCAGTCTCAGTACTGTGATGGGGACGAAAGCCCGATTGGGTGGCGTGCAGGATCCCATTAGATTCAACAAAGTTGGAAAGCACGCCATGGACGTGCTTTTCCAGCATCTTCGTAAGGGCCGGCAGCAAAGAGATGGGCCTATAATTAACCGGGGCCTTCGGATCCACACCAGATTTTTTGAGCAATGGAATCACCATCGCCTGCTTATGTATTCTGGAGATGAAATGTGTGGTACTTTGTGTGTTCTTAAAACAACTTCATTGGTACTTAGTGCCCAATCTTATTCACAGCGGGTGCCTGCCATTCAGCCATGGAGTTGGAGTGAATTACTCCATCCCCTTAGTAGAGAGGATGCCCACCTAACTTATAAATGACCCCCAAGCAGGAAGTCATTTGTAAAAGCATTGCCAGGAACCACCATGATGCACGTCATTGGCAATGCATATTACTCTTCGCTATGGGTCTGTGGCAGCAGGACAGGACCCTATACCACAGGGCAATCCTTTTTTCATTTAAAAAAGAAAATCACTAAACGGATTGTGCTCCAAGAACTTTAGGCTGAACTTTTTACTTCAATGTTCTCAAAGATCTTTAGACTGAACCTTGTACTTCAATTTTGCAGGAACCTAGGATTTTTCTGCATGGTTGCAGCCACTGTTAGCCTGCTGCTACGCTGTTATTGACTAGTCTGACTGGGAACCTGCTAATCAGGACCCCAGTCTATCTGATTTCTCCCTTAAATTGTGATGTACAGGCCTTTGGAATCCTGAAGGCAGGGTGCTTGGTTCAGTGTATGATGGTGGCCCTGCATGAGCAGGACGCTCCTACAGAGTCCATTCTCCCGGGTTGTAAGTGTGGCAGCCATATACTATATAGAGGGGCACAGCGTAATTATGTGATGACCAACTCGAAACTGGCTGCAAAGAATCCTATTAGGTTGGTATCAAACATGTTGGAATCATACCACCACGGCATGATTCCAATCACTGGTAGAGCCCTCTGTTAGCCACTCAGTGTTCCCGGTGCCAGCCTTCTAGACCCAGACAGCACAAAATGGTTGCTGCCGACCAGAGACATGATTCTGCCCTCCTGCTGCTGAGCCAAGCTTGAGCAGGGGAAGGCAGAACAATAAGCATCCTGTCACAGGGAGGTGTGATCACCTCCCAGACAGGATTTAGTGTATTGAGGCCAGGTGGGTGTTCTTGACAGCGCAACTCAGCCTGCATGAGTGGCACATTTGCTGTCCCCATTCATAGTCCAGTTCAAACCAGCTCTGTTAGGTGTTGGATCCTGCTCTAGCACGAAATTGGACAAAGGACACAGGAGTAACCTCCCCCTCTGTCCAGACGCTCCCCTTAAATAGTCCCCTAATTATTCCCAACCTTTTCCTAAGGGTACCTAAGGGCTTACCTGTGGGTGGGTCCCTAGATCCGTTGTGGGACAAGATTCAGATCAGACACCACTTCTTCTATCGTCTGGGCACTCTGGACTTCACTGGACTTCGTTTGGGATCGACTTCGTCTCCCTTTCAGTCTGCTGTATCGTCTGTCCCTGTACACCTTACTGGAACTCTCCAAGGCCTGTGGGCATCAAAGACACCTGAAGGAATCTCCCTTGAAGTGAAGGAGTCACTTCCCTGCATTCGCAGGCACCACAGTCAACCGGTCTGCTGCCCCTGAGCTTCTCCTGATTCCGAAGGGTTCTGCAACACAGTTCATGTCTCTCGACAGCTCATGAGGCCTGCCCTCTCACCAAGTTTGAGACCAGTATCTCTCAGGGGTGCTGCAATAACCAAACACCTGTGCACCACATCAACTCGAAGTTGCAAAGTTTTGTTAGCTTCCTTCCAAGAAGATCTGTGGGCTGCAAGTAGTCCTAACCTCTAGCATTTCCAGTGACCATAATCTTCAGTCACACCACACTGTTGTACATTGTGGCTGGCATTTTTTGGTGAGCTGCTTGAGGTTCTCTTGCGACTCCAGTGCCTCAGGCCTGGGGGTCGATTTAAGGGTCACCTTTGTTTTTTTGGGCTCCTCTGATTGCACGGGGTCTGCCCTAACTCCTCTGCTTGTGGTGAGTCCCCTGGACTTTGCTGATCCCAACATTGCACCTTCTTTGACTTCTGTGTGGGTTGAATTTGCCAAGGATTGTTGGTGCCCACTCAGCGCTCAACATCCAACATGGGACAGCTTGCGCATGGCTCCTGATCTTCCTCAGCGTCGCATGGTCCTCACAGCTGCAGAGTCAAGGTCTTCATCAACTATCCTGCAACTCCCGACATTGGTGGGAATTCGTCTTCCAGATCTGGTAGGAAATTTGTGTCAGCCCGGTAATGCCACAACTTTCCCACACATACATGTGTGAAAAAAGTGATTTTTCCAGGTAAAATTGAGGTTTGTAGGGGATTCTGGGTAAGGATATGTTGGGGGATCCACGCAAGCGATACCTCCTTGAAATCCCCCGGGTGTCTAGTTTTCAGAAATGTGTGGGTTTTGTAGGTTTCCCTAGATGGCCACGGAGCACGGGGCCAAAAACCCAGGTGACCCCCCTTGCAAAACCAGGTTGTTTTGTGATAGGCAATTTTTATGTCACCTCAATACGTTTTGGGCCCTTGCCTGTCGCGGGTACTTGGGCCTTCCACACAAGTGAGGCACCATTTTTATTGGGAGACCTGGGGGAACGCACGGTGTTAGGAAATTTGTGTCAGCCCAGTGACGCCACAACTTTCCCACACAAAAATGTGCAAAAAAAGTGATTTTTTCAGCTAAATTTGAGGTGCACAGATGATTCTGGGTAAGAAAACGTTGAGGATCCACGCAAGCCTTACCTCCCTGGAATCCCCCAGGTGACTAGTTTTCCGAGATGTGTGAGTTTGGTAGGTTTCCCTAGATGGCCGCTGAGCCCAGGGCCAAAAACTCATGGGACCCCCCTTGAAAACCAGGTTGGTTTGTGATAGGTAATTTTGATGTCGCCTCACAAGGTTTGGGCCCAAGCTTGTCGTGGGTACTTGACCCACCCACACGAGTGGGTACCATTTTTATCGGAAGACCTGGGGGAATACTATGTAGAAGGAAATTTGTGGATCCACGTAGATTCCAGAAATTTTCCACAACAGAATTGTGAGGAAAATGTGTTTTTTTTACAAAGTTTGAGGTTTGCAAGGGATTCTGGGTAGCAGAACCTGGTGAGAGCCAGGCAAGTCACCCCATCCTGAATTCCCCTTGGTGTCTAGTTTTAAAAAATGTACAGGTTTGCTAGGTTTTTCTACGTGCCAGCTGCGCTAGGGCCCAAAATCCACAGGTAGGCACATTGCTGAAAAAGATGTCGGAGCCTAGTGGGCTCCGATGTCAACCTGGTTTTGCAAGGGGGTTCACCTGGGTTTTTGGCCCCGCGCTCGGCGGCCATCTAGGGAAACCTACAAAAAAAGACGTTGGAGCCTAGTGGGCTTTCTGCGGTCCTGGGGGGGAATCGGGGGAGGGGGCTGCCCCGAATTACTTGGGGGCAGAAAGACTGTGGCTATTTTTTGTGGGGGTGGGGGCATTGGTATGACCATTTTGGGCAGCCCCCAAGCATAAAAAAGCCTGTGTAATCGCTGGTGCCTAGTGGGCTTTCTGCCCCCCCAGGGGGCAGATCAGGGGTTACTGCCCCGTCTGCCCTCCCGGGGACCGAAAGACTGGAATTTCTCTGGGGGTGGGGTGGGGGTATTGTCTTGCCCATTTTGGGCAGTCGCCACCCTAAAACAAATTGTGGAAAAAAACAATCCCTGCCATTTAGTGGGCTTTCTGGCCCATCTGCCGCCCGGGGGCGGCAGAAAGGCTGTAATGGTGGCGGGGGATGGGGGCATTGGCGTGCCCGTTTTGGGCAGCCCCACCCTAAATAAAATTGTGCAAAAAAGAATCCCTGGCATTTAGTGGGCTTTCTGCCCCCCAGGAGGCAGCTTGAGGCTGCTGCCCCAAGGCTGTAATGGTGGTGGGGGTGGGGGCATTGGTGTGCCCGTTGCAGGCAGTCCCCACCATGAAAAAAAGTGTGCAAAAAAAATCCCTGGGGTTTAGTGGGTTTTCTGCCCCCTGGGGGAGCAGAAAGACTGTAATGTTTGTGGGGGGGCAGAAAGACTGTAATGTTTGTGGGGGTGGGGGCATGGACATGCCCATTTTGGGCAGCTCCCACCCTGATTCATATATGCAAAAAAAATCCCTGGGGTCTAGTGGGCTTTTTGCGGCAGCGGGGCAGATTGGGGGTTACTGCCCCCATCTGACCCCCAGGGGGTGCATAAAGATTAAATTGTGCCAAATTTAATTGGGGGAGCAAAGGCCCTTGCCCAAGGGGCCTCTACCTCCCTCCCTGGTGTCTATTTGGGTATCTCCCCTTTCCTAAAATACCTCTCCCATCTTTCTACGTGCTCAGGGGGCTGAGATAGCCCCCTGAGAGTGTAGAAAGGGAAAATGAAATGAGCCTCTTGGCTCATTTTAGTTTCGGTTTCACTGAAATGACGTCAGTGCAACGTGTGCGGCGATTGACATTTCAGGGAAACCAGGGGGGGGGTGTCGGGAGTTGGGGAAGCTTTTCCCCAGCTCCCGAGGCTCTTAGGGTGTAAACAGGGGCATAACACAAGCCCCCGCAGCCCCCGCGGTGTGGGGGGGCCCCCACGCTCCAGGGGCCCCCTCACTCTCAGCAAGGGAGACGACTGCACCTGCAAGCAAGCCTCTTCAGCCTTCGCAAATTAAATTAGTGCTCCTGTGCGCACAGCCTCCCCAAGTCCCCATGAATTAAACTGTGCACACACGCCACGGAGACGGCCTCTAGGCCTCCGAGTCTTCCCTCTCTTTCTGTCTCATTCCTCAGCTAGTGAAAACCGAGACGTCAAGAAACGGGTATTACCCTCTCTTTCCTCCTTTCGATTATTAGCTCCCCTGTGAAATGGATCCAAAAAAGAAAAACATTTTTGCTGGAAACCTTGTCTTTTTCTGATACAAGTGCAGCCTCAGAGTGTAGAGAAATAAAACATTCCAATTGTGAAAAATAAATAACTAATTAAAGCAAGACAGAGTGGTTGCAAGGTGGCCAGATTGATTTATTTACACCTAAACACATTAGCGCCACTTTACAGTGTTTGCCAGTGAAGTGATACTTTTGTTTTCTCCTCTCTCTTTGAACAACATTGTTTTCCCTGTGTAGAAAAGTGCACCTAGCCTGGAGGTACTGAAATATCTGCTTGATGGGTGAATTGGAAAACAAAGGGGCATATTAGCAACGCTTTGCGATAAATATCGCAAAGCGCGCTTAGCGTCAATTTGTTTACCGCTGGCTATCGCTGGTTTTTATCGCGGAGATAGAGTGTTATTAGCAACACGTATCTCCAAGGCGATAAAAAAAAAAACATTAGCGGCGAAATGACTGATCATCGCTGGACAGCCAGTGATGAAATTCCTGCGATAGTGAAATCCTTGGTAATAAGCTAAGGTGGTCTTAGCCTGACAATCCACCCTCCATTGAAAAGATGTCTAAGTCAGGTTTCAATCAGGCATTAAGAACCAGCGATAATCGCGGTTAGCGCGACTTTTTTTCATCGCAAAACAGACATTGATAATAGGGGATAGTTGTGATTACCACTGTTTCCATTTAGTTTTAGTGAGGAACACCTACTTTGCATGTCATTAGCGATAAATATCGCTGACATGCAAAGTGGCAAAAAAAATGGATGCTATTGCCAGTAAGCTGTCGCTAACAGCTGTTAGCAACAGCTTGCTAAAGTGGCGATATTGCCCTTGATAAAATGCCCCAAAATGTGTACAGCGACTGTGTGTTACCGAAAGTGGTCTTTTTAAACCATACTGCTTATGTTTTGAAAAGATATAAGCAATGGGCACTGAAACAGGTCCCTTCCGGGCCCTGTAGTCATGGCCTTACCTTTTCATGCAAAAGCACTCACTAATTGCATTCCCTATGAGTGTTTGCTAAAGTGGAACTGGTGAACCAGGTTCAGCCTTAATGACCAGGCTCCCAGACCACTCTCCTGAGGGAGCACATTACTGTGCTACACCTTAGAAGGCACCGCAAGATCTTAAAAGCCCTGGTGTCTTAGCACCAGCAGGTGGACCCTGGCGGTGCCAAGTGTGGATTAACCTTGAAGGCCTGTCCACCACTATCCATGAAGTTCACCTCCAGTCTTGGGCAGACCTATGAAGCAGAATACCATACAGTGGCAGTGACTCTGTCACTGAGGTCACAGGACCTTTGAGCAGGGTGGCTCTATGGCAGTGCGACTGCACCGGGCACTAACTTCAGGTGGGGGCGTCATGTTTGTAAGTATAATATGGTTTTAAAAGCACTTGCTGCCTGCTTCCTGGCCTCCAACATTTTTGTGCAACAATAAAAATGTCTTGATAATTCTAGTGATTAATGTTCTTAGTAAAGAGAGATGGTGTTTTGTCTAGTGGAAGGTTTGACTCATGAAAAGGAATGGCAGAGGTGTAATGTGAGTGCTGCTAAGAACATGTGCCATGCAGATCACAAAGTGCACATAATGTAAATAGGTCAGTGGGTCACTGCTTTTGTCAGAGAGACCCTAATGTTACTTGCAGTTAATAAGTTAAAATCCTAACATAGAACAGTGAGCTATTAACTGTCATTTAAGAGCTGCATGCAAACTCCAAGGTATTAATTAGAGCGTTATGTTTTTTACCCAGTCTTCGATTATCCTAATGTTGCAAAAAAGGGTTCATTTGGGTAGAAATGAATTCTGTTTATTAAAGAGAACCCCCAACCATGGTATTATGTTTTTAATTCTGAGTTTGTGTTTCTGCAGAGCAATCACTATTAAACTATGCTGCCTACTAGTATGGCTGTCATGTGACTCCTACACTTTGTAGTCCTTTGTCTTATGTAACATTTCCTACAGAGTGATTTACAAACATATGAATGATTGTCTCTGTGTAATATGTGTGATGTAAAGTGCTCTGACACCGTACACTGGTATTAGTGGTGCTGTAAATTTTCTGATACTTTATTATTTTGAAATTTGTACACATGCTTACAGTCTCCGCAAAGATTGTTCCTTATTAGTACCATACAACTGCAGCAATGAGAAAGGTGACCAGTCAACCTTTGCAAAGGGCCCTCCACTTCACAGCAGCACAAGTAACATTTATTAGTAACTTGTGATGTGTTTGAGCTATAAACAATGTATATGTTAAAATCGTCAGATTATGCAGCAGATGATGTATTATGTGGTAAATAAGGCAAAGCCATAGTTATGTGGAAAACATTTGCAAACTAGGGTATTTTGCCATTCATGTTTGAACTGCTCTTGTGGAAAAAGGGAGGAGAAGTGCTGATGACAGAAACTCCATGGCTGGGGGACAAATGGCTTGCGATTCCACTTTTAAGGATATTTGGGACATTCTGTTTCTGATTGGATATATAGTCCCACTTTGTGAATGTATTTTAATATCAATAACACATATTTAACCTTAAATAAACATGTGTATCTTTTGGTTAAATTAAATAATGTAATAAGCTGTAACCGGTTAGTGAAATGGGAAACGAATACTAAAAATTGGGATATGTTGCTCTTTCTGCCACACCTCTCGCTCCGCCCACTGACCCAATCCATTGGTTATTCCTGCCCTCTGATTCTCCTCCCACAGTTTCCCTACTTTTTTCCCCCACTTTGACCACTGCCTGGCCCTAACATGCATTAGAGACAACGGTGAGATTTTGCCACTGGGTCTCTTAGAGAATGACACCTCAGGTCCATACACGGGGGCTACACACAGCAGGTTTCTGGGTTCTCCGCACAACGTGTTTGCTATTTGACGCCAGACTTCTGCAGCTTGTGTTGAGGAAATTAAACATCCCCTTGTGCTTGTATAAAACATAGCTGCCAAATGGCATTGGCACCATGTTGTGTCCATTCGTAGCTTTTATCCAACAACACTTTGCATGCTGGAATGTTTAACCCCTTACTTAGATGGTCGCAGCACAACTCCCAGAATGCAAGGCGATGTTGGCTTAAAATCCAGGCCTGGCTGGAAGTGTCACACGAGACGATAGAGCCATTTGGAGGCAATGGTGAATCTATAATTTAGCAGGCGTGTCTATACACTTAGTAGATTGTAAATACCACCAGTGTTGACACACTGAGGTCTGAGACCTCTGTTTGTTATGAAGGCCCAGTCTGGTGGTTCAGGTCAGTCTTTGTAAGGGAAGCTGCTGGACTTGTTTTTACCTTGATGCAAGAAGAAAGTTGGATTGTTTTACAAAACATGCTTGATTTTTGTATATTGCTGGACTGGTGATTGCTTTATTTTGCACTTTGAAAGTATTTGCACTTTTTCTTTTGCTTTGCCAACTACAGTTTGAATAGATTGTCATTAGGTACTTGCTGATATGGTTTGTTTTAATTCTACATACAGTGTTATTTATGATGTTGCTTGCACTTGTCTGTAATACGTGTACCTTAAATCTTGTATTTAGCATTGTTTACACTACAGAAATGATAAATTAAAACAGACAAACATCTGCATCAATGTTCTGAAGCATCCAAACAGTTTTCTTCCTCAGCCTTGTTTGCCTGCCTGTTTTGCAGTGCTTACTAATAAAGACATTATGAGTAAAATTGCTTCCTCAGTTCATGTTATTATCATGCACAACCCTTGACAGGATACTGAGTTATAGCTTGTGTACTTCTCATGTATATTGTCAGTCGAGTTTTTATGGAATTGCAGGTTTGGGTTAGTCTTTCAAAGTTTCAATGTATTGTCAATTCTATTTCAGACCCTTCATAGTTGTTCTTTGTTCTTCAGCCAAAGGCAGTTCCTGAGACAATAGAATCACTCCTTGGCATTGTTCTGATTGCTGCCTCAGTTAAATAATCTGCTTTTGACAGTATTGATACAAATGGCATAGCTTGCATGTTAAGAGTGTTTCCCACTTTCTCATTGAACTTAGAGAAAGACAATATAGAGGCATTTCATTTAAATGTTGGAGGTTTCAAACCAAAATATGCTAGATTTCTGGGTGGTAGGGCAAAGTGGTAGATGGTGGGCCATGCCGCCGGTGGAGGGGGACCCCTTCATGTGCTTTGCAGGGGGGCCCCCTCAAGTTTCGTTACGCCACTGGGTGTAAAGGGAATCCCTCTGGTGCCCGCAACAGAGGGATTTCTGGGGCCATGTGTCATGACGGCCGGGAGCAGTCATGAGCACACGCCCACCATGTCTAATGATGGTTCACAGCCGTCATGAGCACCGAAGGGGTTAATGCCTCTAAGGGAATGGGGTAATATCCTGACTAAATAGATACAGGGGCCCACACAGCTACGTACCAGATCGCAATGGGCCAAACGTTTGTTCAAATATGTTAATTTCAACCAATTGTACTACACTTGGCGGATCCCCATGAGTCCTGCGGTTGAGTATTAGCTCCAGAAAGTAAATTCTGTATAAACTCTAAAGCGAGAATAGCGTAACATAAATCAATTCAAAATTAACTAGACTAAAAAAACAATCTACCTGAATTAAAAGAGACATCATGAAAGCCTGCATGAAAATAGCATGTCTGCCCGTGTATATAGTGTATTCCAATCTGCAGGCACAATATGGGTGGACTAAATTCAAATGTGTCTAAAACACAAGCAAGAACGGGTGAAAGAGACAGCTAAGTTTGCGGAAATAATCCCTTGTTCTGGTAGCCGTGAGCTGCTAGTTTAAAACCTAACTGCAAGCAGAGTATACAAAGATTGCCTTTACTATGAGGACTTAGGGTGGGAACCGAGTAGGGTCAACCAAAAAATACATCCGATATCAGAAGGGCGCCATACTTATACTTACTTAGGCTCTCATGGGTGAAGTCGTATTCCTGATCAGTCTGGGGTGGGTTTGCACGTGGGCCATCGTAACACCCAGCCGGGTCAATAGAAAGGTACATTATACGGAAGCTTATAAAGACAAAGCGTCGTAAAATGACGCACGGTCAGATCAAAGTCACGTGTAATATAAACTAAGGTAGGACAAAGACAGCAAAATTCGGGCGCCATATTGGAATGGTCTGTTTTTATCACGTTCCCAGTCAGCGATAGGAACAAATCTTTAAATGGAATATGGATGTGGACAAAAGGACACTTCCGATCAACGGTTACATGATACTTGATATATAAGCGTCAAGGCAAAGTGTCCGCTTGTCAAAGTAGAGTTACACGGGTGTCCAACCAGCGTCTTTGTGCTGAATACTGGAAAGAGAAAATGAAGATAGCATGAACCATCTATGTTTTCCCCGTCCGGGCGGATGGCAAAAAAATACATAACCATGAAAGTGTGACAGTAAATATATCCATAAAAGGCCAACCCCTCTAAACCTATGGGCAGAGGTAATGCCGTGATACAATAGAAAACAACAGCATAAGCGGTGCCTCACACAACAAATCATCCTTACATAAACTAAATAAATCGTATATCAAAAAAGTAGAATACACCCGCTAAGGTGGATATAGCGTGTGGCATGGGACAAATTAGTAATACGGCCAATGATAGTTTATTGCGGATGGACAATCTAGTCAGAAAAGTAATACAAAATGACCATCAACACCAGGCACAATCACCAAGCCTGTGTGTGGTCCCAAGCAAAGTACAATAGGGAAGTACCAGAGAGTCATAGTTAACGTAATGACATCAACCACAGGAAGTTATACATGACATGGAAAGGGGCCCAAATATATATGGTTCCACGATTGGTGGGCACTACGGTGAAAAAAGATATTGGGAGTGAGATGAAATGTAATCTCGAATGGTGAGATACTGAGGGGGACTTAATTACTGTGTTCTAGTGACATTCCAAACAATGTCTTCATTGAGTCCCTCTTTTAGGGTGAAAATCTAAAACGTTTCCCTTCTTTTTCGAGTGGTTTGTATAGGTAATCCTTCCTGTCATTTCACTTTCTCCAAAATACATCACCTAAGGTCCTTTTCAGAGTGTTGCTGATCCAAGATGTGTTGAACTATAGTAGCCGTGATCTTGCGTGTACGAATAGCAGATTTATGCTCACTGAATCTTGTACAGAACTTTCTCCCCCTCTCACCAATGTACGCCAAATCACACGGACACAATAGTATGTATATGATATTATGGCTCCTGCAATTAGTAAGGTCTCTTAGCTTTATGTTGTGACCTTTATAGGTCCGAGAATCCGTGACTAAGGCTGTATCACAAGCATGGCACAACCCACATTTGTAGTTGGCTAAAATTCGAGGTAGTCCAGTGATGGTGGTCTGATGCTTGGTGACTGAGGTATTGTATGCATCAATATATCATACAAGTTGCGATTTCTCCTGTAAGCCACCAAATGTGGTTGAAGTTGGGATTCATTCTCATTTGTATTCAAGGTCTTCCAATTCTTGTGAATGACATTCTTGATTTTATAATTTAGATGGGATTGGTTAATGACACATGTGACTTGGTCTTGAGGTGTACGATGCGTGCCTTGTAATAGGGCATCGGGGTTATAATACTTAGCCCTTTTAAATGCATGTCTCACTAGCCTATGTAAGTAACCACGGGCCAGCAAGCGTGCCTTTAGTGCATCTCCATGTTTAAGAAAGTTGTCCATGTTTGAACAATTACGCCTCACCCGCAGAAATTCACCAAATGGGATTGAATCTTTCTGGAAGGTGGGGTGGAAGCTATGATATTGTAATAAGGTGTTCTTTGCGGTAGGCTTCCTAAATAGACTCACTTGTAATGTGTTATTAGATACAGAAATAAGGATATCCAAAAATTCCACCTCTACCAAGGAAGATTTGGCTGTGAAATTTAGAATACTGGCGCTGGCATTGAGACACAAAATGTACTCATGCAATGTGTCAGTGTCACCCTTCCAAACAAAGAAAATGTTGTCAATGAAATGCCTCCAATGCTGTCATTTTCTAGAAGAGGAGCCGCTTCATTGAAGAAATGTTTGAACTCCTATTCACCCATGTAGGTGTTTGCTATGCTCGGCGCACAGGAAACCCCCATAGTAGTGCCCTTAACTTGTTGGTAAATGATTCCATTGAAATCAAGGAAATTGTTCATTAGAACTATTGCCAGACATTTACGGATAAAGCCATCTGGTATTTCTCCTGGGGACCGTTGAAGGAGAGATGCCACTTCCTGCAATGCTTGACATTGAGGGATGCTGGTGTACAACACCTCAATATCAAGCATTACCAGTATATCGGAATTGGGATTGTATGGCATGCCCTCAATTTTATTTATAATATCCCCTGTGTTACGGATGTATGAGGCATAGTTTTGAGGGGACATAGATAGGAATCAACATATTTAGATAGGGGCTCTGTGTTAGAGCCAATGGTGGAGATGATAGGGTGTAACAGCAGATCAAGCACGTTTTTGTGAGTCTTGGGGACCCCGTAGAAAGCTGGAATCTTAGGGAAAGATTTGTTCAAGAAAGTGTACTCTTCTTGACAAATGAGTCCATGGTCTAAAGCTCTAAGTGTCACTTCTTGGATGTGGGTGTTCAATTTTGCTACTTCTCTCGGGTGTGATTTTTTTATAGTGTTCAGGAACTGCCAACATGTCCAAGATCTTGTTGTCATAATCATTTTTATTCATAACAGTTATCCCCCAACTTTGTCAAAAGTTTTGACAATAGGATCAGAATAGGGCGGAACACATAACCCCAGACCCTATGTGTTCCGCCCTATTATGATGCGGCAGCGATCGTCTTCAAACCCAGGGTCTGGGGTCATGTGTTCCGCCCTATTATGATGCAGCAGTGATCACCTTTAAACCCAGGGTCTGGGGTTATGAGTTCCGCCTATTATGAATCGGTGGCGATCGCCTTTAAACCCAGGGTCTGGGGTTATGTGTTCTGCCCTATTATGATGCAGTGGCGTTCGCCTCTAAACCCAGGGTCTGGGGTTATGTGTTCTGCCCTATTATGATGTGGTGGCGTTCGTCTCCAAACCCAGGGTCTGGGGAAATGTGTTCCAACGTATTATGATGCGGTGACGTTCGCCTCCAAACCCAGACTCTGGGATTATGTGTTTTGCCCTATTATGATACAGCGGGGAACGCCTTCAATCCCAGGATCTGGGGTTATGTATTCCGCCCTATTATGATGCGGCGGCCAAGGTCTAAAGCTCTAAGTGTCACTTTTTATAGTGTTCAGGAACTGGCAACATGTCCAAGGTCTTGTTGTCATAATCATTTTCATTCATAACAGTTATCACCCGACCTTTGTCACAAGGTTTGACAATAGGATCAGAAAAGGGTGGAACACATAACTCCAGATGCTATGTTTTCTGCCCTATTATTATGCAGCGGCATTCGCCTTCAAACCAAGGGTCTAGGGTTATGTGTTCCGCCCTATTATGATGCGGGGGCAATCGCGTTCAAACCCAGTGTCAAGTGTTCCACCCTATTATGATGCGGTGGCGATCGCCTTTAAACCCAGGGTCTGGGGTCATGTGTTCTGCCCTATTATGATGCAGCGGCGATCGCCTTTAAACCCAGGGTCTGGGGTTATGTGTTCCGCCCTATTATGATGCGGGGGCAATCCCCATCAAACCCAGGGTCAATTGTTCCACCCTATTATGATGCGGCGGCGATCGGCTTTAACCCCAGGCTCTGGGGTTATGTGATCTGCCCGATTATGATGCAGTGGTGATCAATCGCCATTAAACTCAGGCTCTGGGGTTAAGTGTTCCGCCCTATTATGAAGCGGTGGCGATTGCCTCTAAACCCAGGCTCTGGGGTTATGTGTTCCGCCCTATTATGATGCGGAGGCATTCGCCTCTAAACCTAGGGACTGGGGTAATGTGTTCCGCCCTATTATGATTCAGTGGCATTCGCCTCCAAACCCAGGGTATAGGGTCAAGTGTTCCGCCCTATTATGATGCTGTGGCGATCGCCTTTAAACCCATGTAGAGTAGTTGTGTTCAGCAGAATCTGAACAATATTGTTCGACGCGCGTTTCGGTGAAATATAAAAAGTAGTGTCGCCATCTTCCTCAGCACCTTGCCAGATACGGTGTTGTCTTCTGCAGCAGTTAATTTTGGATCTCCTGTTGAACAGAGGTGAAATCATCATTGAAGTGCACCCCAATAGCTTGGTCTTAGATGTTTGGATGTTACATGTGATACATCACACAGTTTACATTGATATCACTTTGTATGGCTGCAAGGTACTGCGCATCATGACATGATGTGGAGGTACCTACATTAATTGTCATGGTGTGACATGTAAATAGATACCATGTTCCAAGTACATATTGTGTGATTACAAGGACATGTCATCATCTAACGACTTTCAGCACATCAGCTGTATGTGATGCGTCTTTTCGGTTTGCTCTGCACGGTAGACGATTCATCTGAGCAAGAACTAGCCATTGTAATCTAATGCGCACCTTTGTCATATTATGTACTTTACTTTCTTTTACCAACTGACCATGCATGTTTTGTGTTCATATGGGCCTTCATACTCTGACACCATAGCACTTACACATAGCATTCAGTGCTGTACATGATTGTGCCCTGAATTTCTTCAACATGTGACTTGGTGAGTAAAACTTCATTTTCAGTGACTGTTATGTACGCTTACCTGTCTGCACACTGGAAGTGGCTATTGGATCTATGCCAAGTTGGGTGACATGTGAGGGCTGGTGTGGTCATATAGCTCCATGCTGTTTGAGAGGAATGGCAGGGTGCTTGCACTGTCTACCTTACCTGCTCTGTGACACAGTTGAGGGGAAATGCTGCCCCTTGGATCTGGGTGTGGGGGGTGTACCATCCAGCTGAGCTGTGGGACAAGGGGGCCTGGTGGGAGTTGTAATGCTGGGGAGGGTGTACCATCCTACTGAGCTATGGGACAAGGAGGCCTGGGGAGAGTTGTAGTGCTGGCTTCCCACCAACAAACCCCCCTCCTTGTTAGGATGGCTGCCTCCCTCTGAATTACAGCAGAGGGGGCAGATAGGCTACATATGGCTCTTGGATGGGGGATTGTTCCATCCTGCTCAGTGGTGGGACAGGAGGGCATAAGATGTCTACTTACCTGTAAGTTTGAAGAGAGCAATGCAATGTCTGTCACATGGTTCTGTCTGGGGGGTGTTTCATCCTGCTGAGCTGTGGGAAAAAGGTGCCTGGTGAGAGATGTAGTGTTGGCTTCCCACCCACACACTCCTTCCCTGTTAAGATGGCCACCTACTTGTAAGTTTGAAGACAGCAATGCAATGTCTGTCAAATGGTTCTGGGTGTGGGGAGTGTTCCATCTTGCTGAGTTGTGGGACAATGGGGGCCTGGTAGGAGTTGGAGAGCTGCCTTCTCACCCACAAACACCCCTCCCTGTTAAGATGGCTACCTACCTGTAAGTTTGAAGAAAGCAATGTAATGTCTGTCACATGGATGTGGGTGTAGGGAGTGTTCCATCCTGCTCAGCTGTGGGACAACGGGGCCTAGTGGGAGTTGCAGTACTGGATGCCTGTACACACACCCCTCCCTGTTGAGAAGGCTACCTCTCTGTGAAGTGGAGCAGAGGAAGGGAATAGGTTACACATGGCTCTTAGGTAGGGGGAGTGTTCCTTCCTGCTCAGGGGTGATGCAAGTGAGCATGAGAAGGCTATCTACCTGTAAGGTGAAGGAGAGCAATGAAATGCTGGTACATGGTTCTGGGTGTGGGGAGTGTTCTATCCAGCTCAGGGGTGATTCAAGTGAGCGTGAGAAGGCTACCTACCAGTAAGGTACAGTGGAGCAATGAAATGGCTGTCACATGGCTCTTGGGTAGGGGGATGTTCCATCCTGCTCAGCTGTGGGACAAGTTGCCTGGTGGGTAGAGTTTTAGTGCTGGCTGCCTGTACACCCCCCCCCCCCCCATGTGAGTCCGCCACAGGGACAAAGATGCTGGATGGGTCATAAGAAATGTTGTCTGATGCACCAACAGCCTCCATTGGTTGTTTTCTTTTTGTATTTTGTGAATTTGTTGGAGCTTGTCAGTCAATAGCAACCAGAGGCCACTGACTCTGGTGATATGGGTCTCAACGAGGTCTGATTGTAGTTACATCAACTATTGATGAGGGATTTATAGAAGAGAACACATTTCCCAAATAGCTGTCGATGGCTAGAGAGCTTTCTTCTTCTAATTTGAACAACATATGACCTGTAGAGTCAGACTGAACATTCTGCGTCTATAGTGTTTCCCTAGAGGGCGGAAGGTGACGGGCTCCTTTCAAACATAGAAGGTATGGAAAGCACCGCAGTAAGGTGAATACATAGGAGACATCCATTACAACACAGACATTACACCGTAATGCCTTTACAACTCATCTATTACAACGCAGACACCATTATATCGCATGCCATTATAATGCACATACCATTAAAATGCATTGCATTACAATGCATGCTATTAAAATGCATGCGATAACAACATATTGGTAAGTATAGTATGGTAAGTATTTGTTAAGTTGGGGTAGTTTATTTTAATACTCAGGTATTAAAAGTATTAGTAGGGTGTATATTAAAAAATTGAAAACATAATTCTTTTAGCACAATTTAAATTAAAAGGGCAATTTATATTATATAAATATTAAATTATAAGAAAAAAGGATGTAGGGGATGATGGACGGAGTGTTGAACATTGCAAGCACTCACTCTCAGTCAACTGATCTGGGTTTAATCCATCATCATTCTTTAGCTCACTCCACCACCCCAGTTCAGACATGGCCATATGCAAATCAGTCTGAACCTGTGCCTCATGGGAACAGTCCAGCCTGAAATGCCTGTTCAAACTGAAAAGGCGTGGTGAGCAAAAAAATGATGGATTTAGGCCCAGATATCTGTACTGGGGTGAATGTATGACATTGTTCTGCATTCTGTCCATCAACTGATGTTTTTGCATTTGTCACCCCAAATGGGAAGGGTATGCTTGTTTCCAGTCCAGGGAGGACCTGGCTTGGCAGTTCGGGCTGGACTGTACCCATGAGGCACAAGGTCAAGACTGATTTGCATATGGCTGGGTTAAAACTGGAAAGGCATGGTGAGCAAAAAAAACTATGGATTTTGGCCCAGATCTCTGTACTCGGGTGAATGTATGACATTGTTCTGCATTCTGTCCATCAAATGTTGTTTTTTGCATTTGTCACCCCGAGGGGGAAGGGTATGACGTGGGTCACGTGCTCTCCATTCCACTGAAATCAAGCTATCCTGACTGAAGAGGGGTGAAACCCCGAAACCGGTCCTAGGATGCTTGTTTCCAGTCCAGGGAGGACCTGGCTTGGCAGTTCAGGCTGGACTGTACCCATGAGGCACAGGGTCAAGACTGATTTGCATATGGCTAGGTTCAAACTGGAAAGGCATGATGAGCAAAAAACAATGGATTTAGTCCCAGATCTCTGTACTGGGGTGAATGTATGACATTGTTCTGCATTCTGTCCATCAACTGTTGTTTTTGCATTTGTCACCCGAGTGGGAAGGGTATGCCCAGACGTGGGTCCCGTGCTCTCCATGCCACTGGAATCAAGCTATCCTGGCTGAAGAGGGGTGAAACCCCGAAACCGGTCTTAGGATGCTTGTTTCCAGTCCAGGGAGGACCTGGCTTGGCAGTACAGGCTGGACTGTACCCATGAGGCACAGGGTCAAGACTGATTTGCATATGGCTAGGTTCAAACTGGAAAGGCATGATGAGCAAAAAAACGATGGATTTAGTCCCAGATCTCTGTACTGGGGTGAATGTATGACATTGTTCTGCATTCTGTCCATCAACTGTTGTTTTTGCAATTTATTTTAATACTCAGGTATTAAAATGAATACTAGAGTACATATTTAAAAAAATCTGATTTAAGGTTTGTGATAAACTAAGATGAAAAGGGAGAATAGTATTGTATAACTTTTTAAAAAGAAAAAAGATAGATCTGGTAATTTTTTTATTACTCAGGAATAAAAATTAACTTGAGTTTATAATAAAAGAATTATAAGATTGTGATGATAGTGATATTTGAAGGGAGATTTATATTATATAAACATAAAATAATTTAAATAAAGGTTGCGGTAATTTATTTTAGTACTCACGTATTAATACTAGAAATTAATACTAGAGAATATATATATAAAATAATGTAATTCTTTGTGTTAATAGTGGTGTTAAAGGGGAAAAAATAAGTTATTATAAAAAATATATATTAATTGTTAAAATAATTAAGTTATTGTTTGGACTCAGATTAATTATATGTAATTTCTTTAAAAAAAAAAGAATAAGATAGAAACATTTTAAAACAATTTAGGAACAAATATGTGACCTCTAGCTGGGACAACTGCCTACTGAAGCATAGTGGATATGTTTAGTGTAAGGAGAGACAAACTAAGCCCAGGTGTCATTCAAGGTGTGTGCAATACTACTCATCCCACTGCACAAGCAGGACGGTTACTTTTGGTGACTCTGGGCCCGATTCACAGAACTAACTTAAGACAAAATCCTAAACTTACTACCATTTTGTTATTCACAGAAGGCACTTACTCATTTCCCTATTCACAGAAGTTAGGAGTCCAAACTTTAGGACTCCTAAATGCCTTCTGTGACTACCAAAAGTCTTAAAATTTGGATTTTTCTCAGTTTAGGAGTAGTAAAGTTAGGACTCCTACCTTTAGGACTCCTAAATGCCTTATGCGAATACCGAAAGACTTAAAGTTAGGATTTTCTCAGTTTAGGAGTAGTAAAGTTAGGACTCCTAACTTTAGCACTCCTAAATGCCTTCCGTGAATACCGAAAGACTTAAAGTTAGGATTTTTCTCAGTTTAGGACTAGTAAAGTTAGGACGCCTAACTTTAGGACTCCTAAACTGAGAAAAATCCTAACTTTAAGACTTTCGGTATTCACAGAAGGCATTTAGGAGTCCTAAAGTTAGGAGTCCTAACTTTACTACTCCTAAACTGAGAAAAATCCTAACTTTAAGACTTTCGGTATTCACAGAAGGCATTTAGGAGTCCTAAAGTTAGGACTCCTAACTTCTGTGAATAGCGAAATGAGTAAGTGCCTTCTGTGAATAACAAAACAGTAGTAAGTTTAGGATTTTGTCTTAAGTTAGTTCTGTGAATTGAGCCCAGAGTCACCAAGAGTAACCGCCCTGCCTGTGCAATGGGATGAGTAGTATTGCACACACCTTGAATGACACCTGGGCTTAGTTTGTCTCTCCTTACACTAAACATATCCACTGTGCTTCAGTAGGCGGTTATCCCAGCTAGAGGTCACATATTTTGCATCTCGAATAGATGTTATTTTCTGTTATGGATTGAACCAGAAAAAAAAGGGTTAGTTTAGCTTTAATTTATTGTGTTTACCTGTTTTGAAGAAAACATTTACAGTACAATTTATGCATATTCTTATACTGTTTAAACTTGATGTTGTTTGAAGATAGATTTAATTGTTTTACTATGTTACATTTCTTCTTTTAGGGGCCGATTCCGATTCTGGTCGCAAAACGTACCAACCGACACCGACCCGGACCGGAGACCGACTGACACGGACCAGCGGCGTACGACCTGTGCAGTACGATGCAACACATGTGAGTTACAACCGACACATACGGAATACAAGCTGTACGACCGAGCCGTAGGGAAAATAGTGATCCGGACGGAAAACCGACGCGAGTTTCACCGACTGACACGAACCCGGAATGAACTCGACCAACACGTACCCGCGATGACCGACCCGCGCAGTACGATGCAATGCGTGTAAAACCAGACCAATTACACGGAGCCCAAGCCGCATGACCGACACGCACAGAAAACTGGGCCCACAAGTCTCGGTCAGAAGATCGTCTCCTTCATGCCTAGAAAACCCAAAAGAAAAAAGACAAAAAAAGGACCAAACAAGCAATGATAAAGCCAATAAATATAAAAAAAACAAACCTGGGACAAAGACACACCCACAACTCCACCTATATAAAGAACATCAATCACTACCATGATCCTTTGAAAATAGGAGAAACAGCCAGCAGCAAACACCATCACACAGCAACCACAGACACACTCACAACTCACCCATCACACAACTCACACGCCATCAGCACCTCACCAAAAGCACTCACGCAAACAGGGAGCTAAACCAACACTAACCCACACTCACTTGCACCCTCACACACACATCACTCATCACCACCACCACCACCCATCACCATGCCCCCAAAGAAGAATCCAAAGTTCACAGATAGTGAGTTAGAAGTGCTGGTAGACGAGATCATCAGAGTAGAGCCACATTTGTTTGGTACATTGGTCCAAAGGACCCCCATGCCACAGAAAACCAAGATGTGGGTGAGGATTGTGGACAAGGTGAATGCACAAGCACCAGCAAGGCGCACAAAGGACGATATCCAGAACAGGTGGTATGACGTGTGCGGGAGGGTCAAGAAACTCATTGAAAAAGATCACGCCTTGAGTCAGTGCACCGGCGGAGGCCCTCCTGCCAAACCAGTCTACTTCAGTGTCTGGGAGGAGAAGTGCGGGACATCCTACCACCAGAGAGCGTCCATGGTCTAACAGACATACCAGAGCCTGGTGAGTACACAAACAACATACCCAATATTTTATGGCAAGGGGACAGTGAAACCTTGCACCGCAAGCAAAGCCACAGTAACCAATAGATGATCACCCCAAGATGTGTATGCTAGTCAGACAAACAGAATACCTGCCATCTCATAGTGACTTGGAACTGTGTCATGACATGTACCAACCTACAAGCAAATAGAGCAAGGCAGTGGCACAAAGCCAAATAAACACTGCCAGACAGTTTGGCACCACAAACACACTACCTCACAGTGCAACTGACTGACAGGAAGGAATAGTGGGGGAAGCAGGTGAAGTGAGTGTAGCCAAAAGCATGATGGGGTTTGTAGTCACAAATAACGCTCCCCCTCCAAATTGGCCCATCAAGACCTCTCAGAAACATGTCTACGTCACAGGGAGTGGAAAATTACTGACAAGATGGCTGTCACTGGGTCCTGCTGTGGGGAGCACAAGGCCCTGGTACGGGTTGTGTGCAAATCAGAAGCAGGACACCACTGACTGACATCTTGAAAGACAACTTGCACGCCCTCCAATAGAAGCACGTTTCATGGTGGGATGTCTGGCCGGGTGGGGAGGAGGACTGACAGCTCTGACTATACTTATCAGCATGTGGAGACACACACACTCCTCAACACAAACTCCACACAACTCACTGGGTAGAATGCATTGACCCACACCTCAGTGAAATGTCAACAGAAGATACCCTGTAGTTGGTGCTGCTGTCTGAAGCACAGGGGCTCTCTTTGGACTTGCAGCCAAACAAACACCAGGATTTCACAGTCAGCCATCTTGCCATTGTTGTCACACCCCCTCACAGGGAAGCAGAGTCAAGAGGGAGGAAGTATGGGCATGCCGGGAAGGGGGGTGTAGCCAAGAGCATGATAGAAGATGCAGTCACAGACAATCCCCACCCACCCACATGGCCCAGCAAGCTCACACTGAAACATGCTCGCCCCTCAGGGAGTAGGAAGGGACTGTCAAGATTTCTGACACTGGGCTCTGTTGTGGGGAGCACAAGGCCATTCTGGGAACTGGGCAACAACAAACAACAGTACTACACAGTCAGCCATCTTGCCATTGCTGTCACACCCTCTCACAGGGAAACAGAGTCAAGAGGGAGGAAGTATGGGCATGCTGGGAAGGGGGGATGTTGCCAAGAGCATGATGGGAGTTGCAGTCACAGACAATCCCCATCCACTCACATGGCCAAGCAAGCACACACTGAAATATGCTCGCCCCACAGGGAGTGGGAAGGGACTGTCAAGAAGTCTGACACTGGGCCAGGTTGTGGGGAGCACAAGGCCATGCTAGGAACTCGCCAATAACAAACACCAGGACTTCACAGTCAGCCATCTTGCTATTGCTGTCACACCCCCTCACAGGGAAGCAGAGTCAAGCAGGAGGAAGTATGGGCATGCTGGGATGGAGGTTGTAGCCAAGAGCATGATGGGAGTTGTAGTCACAGACAATCCCCACCCACCCACATAACCCAGCAAGCTCACACTGAAACATGCTCACCCCACAGGGAGTGGGAAGGGACTGACAAGATGTCTGACACTGGGCCTGAAAAATGATGTGGCTGGCAATCACACATATGCACTGACCAAACAAAACCCGGTCGCACACACAACCATTGCAACCATATGTTCAATATCATTGTCTGGGGATGCAGTGTCCAGAGGTTCCCCCTGGCCGGGCACGGGAGGTGTGTCTTGCAGATGACAAATGTGGAGAGCCATATATATGGTACATTGTACAAAACGCAGAGGAACTCACATACACATCATTGACAGTGAACATCTGACGGTGAATGGAATGGACACACCAATATAGCTGACACCATAGCATGATCTCATTCACACTCTGTGCTGTTGTGAGATGCATTCCACCCCTACATCATTCTGAAACATAGGCTTTCTTCACATAACATACCACTCACCGACATAGACACTGTAGACACAAGGTCAAACCTGGACAGCATTGGAGGAGACATGCTACTCACAGCAGCCAAACTGCAACACACACACCAATGGCCCTCACCGTTATGAACATTGAAAAGCCAGAGTGCTACCTTGCCCAATCCATGTCAACATGGGGAACATTGACAAGTAAAATCACATATGCACGTACAAAACTCAGCACCAGACTCATTAACCATGGTGACATCATCACTTGTATGAAAGTAGATGGTAAATAGGAACACTGGAAGAAAATACTTCCTCCAAAGAGATCACAGGCATACTGGACTGTGACCAGGTCGTACCAATACACCAATGTGGCACACAAAGACTAGCAAACGCTGCTACCACACATGCCCCAATAGTACAACATATCCCCAGTGGAATAGCATGTATGTCCTTGTTAAAGCTCACATGTGTACAGGGATGACACACCTGTGTCAGCAACGTGATGGCCCTTGAGTAGTAATGGTCATGTACAGACAAATCTATCCATGAGCTGGGCATGCACACACTTCGACATGCACATTGAAATGTTTCTTTATGGCTGGGCAATGTGCAACAAGAATATCAATCTCTGTCTGTGACAAGCCTGAAAAAAGAAGTGTACAGGCAGGCAGCCATTCGTACAGTAGAATATGTCATTTTTGTGAACCATTGATGCCTGTAGAAACATAACTTACATTGTGTGTCTCTTCCAAACACAGGTGATGCTGGGGACACAGCACCAAATGAAGAGGATTCCCAGTCCCAGACACTGGTGGACACTGAGCTCTCTGGTTTGACTTTGTCTCTGTCCTCTTCAGATGACAATGAACAACCTGGCCCCTCCGGTGTGAGTCATCATGCAGCACCAGCAGCATCAACATCTGCACCCCCTGTACCCATGCCTCCAGCATCTGGAAACTGACAGGGCACCCCCACCAACACAGACAGACCAAGGCCACTGAACACACACAGCACAGGGACACAGGACCCCCTGGAAGCTACAGCCAACACCAACAGCTACACCATCCAAGGGGTCCCAGTGTCACCTGTGCGTGCCGCCACTGATCCTGCCTGTATGGATAGGGGTGCTGGGAGGGGTGGGAGGCAGAGGACGTGCCTTGCAGTGGGGTCTGGACTGCATGATGACCCCCAACTGGCACGCATCATAGATGCTTACCAGGATAGCACCGGAAGATTTGACCAGATAGTGGGGATCCTCAAGGACATACAACAGGAGCAGGCTGCCCACCATGCCTGCATGGAGGCAAAGTGGGATGCCCTTACTGCGGTGCATTGGGAAATACTCCAATGCCTCTGCCAGATCACCACAAACATGTCCACACCTCCCTGTGTGGCCACAACATCTGTTTTAACACCATCTGTCAGTACCACAGGGAGGGAGGAGGATTCTGGCGGAGAGTCCCCTGCACCGCAGAGGCCTGCACCTGAGGATCCCCCCCAAGAAGAAGAGGGGTCATCCGAAGAAGAACATGTGAGAGGCAGATGTCCCAGCACATCCCCCTGGGCCTATAAACCTGTTCTGAACAATGTTCTTTGTGTGCAACCCGTTTACCTTGTCCAATCGCACACAACTCGCCCACATGACATGGAAGGTTCATGTTGGTCCACTGTAGCAGATGACTGTGGACTTTACTCTGGACATTTCATCTACCAACACTTCCAACTCTAATGTGAACTTTGGATTGAAAAACCAATGTACAGCACCCACCATCCTGTGCACTTTCCCCACACTTGTTCGAAAATAAACTCACCAGTGCACCATACTTGCCTCTGTTGTGTTTCCAACTTGTCATGTGTCTCCCACACAATGATGTTGACCTGAAACACATAGGTATGCACAGACACAACACCTACCCATAGTCAGTGGTAACAAGTTCACAGGTGAGGTAAGCAAATGTCACCCAGATGTGGGAAGACAGACTATGCACCTAACAAAGCATAGCACAGGTTCATTACACATCAGCAACATGTTTATTCAAAAATAGTTGCAAGGCAAGTGTACGTTACGGTGGACACACGCTCACAGAGTGTCTGAGAATTGAAGTCCAGGGGTGTGTGGCACATCACTTGATGGCAGTTGACTACTCCCACACTGGTGTTGGATTCTGGGTGTTGGGGGTTAGTGTTGTCCAAACAACAGGCAAAGTACCCTGGGAAGGACAGACACAAGACATAGTCAAAACACAGCAGAACAGGAGAGAAATGCAATACACATGCACAAAACATGTCACAAGAAACCTGCACAGAAACAAGTTAGCAATACTACCCTATTGTGGAGTACACACCCCCTGAATGGACACATCACTGCACGCATCCAGTCAAATGGCACAGAGACACACTCAGACAGGAACAGAGCAGCCCCAACACATTCCAGGCTAACTCCATACAGTGAAATAACAACCCTGTAAACTCACAATCAGGTGAAGAAGTTGTTGATGAGCTGTGAGCGGATGTCACCCTCATCTACATCATCACTGGCATCGTGGCCCAGGCTGGGATCCTCCACAGGTGGCGGAGGTTGGTCATCGTCTATTTGGATGAGAGGCACCTTCTTCCACACTGCCATGTTGTGTAGCATGCAGCATACAAGGATTATTTTGCACACCGTTGCAGGCTCATATGGGAGGGCCCCTCCGGTCTTGTCCAGGCAGCGAAAGCAGCTTTTCAGGAGGCCAAATGTCCGCAAATTACCCTCCTGCTCCGACCATGTGCCTCATTGTAGTGCATCTCGGCTGATGTCACAGGGTTCCTGAGGGGTGTCAGCTACCACGGCATGCTGGGGTATCCGGAGTCACCTACAATTAGCTGAGTTTTGTAGGAGTGAGGAATACAACATTGCCAAACAAACACAATGGTAAACAGTCAGTACACACCGACAAGCCAGGCACGCTGATCTGACATCTGTGACATCAGCGTGGTAATGCGACTACTCCTCATTATATAGGCATCGTGCACAGAACCGGGGAACCGTGCCCACACATGTGTAATACACATGTCTGCAAGACATCCCACCAGAGCATTGATCGAGTGGAAATGTTTCCTGTTCCGGTATGCCTGCTCATGTACCTGTGGTGGTATCAGGGCCACATGTGTACCATCAATAGATCCGATGACGTTCGGCATCCTCCCCAGTGTATAAAAGGCATCCTTTATTTCAGGGAGTTCAGCTGGGCTAGGGAACTTGATGTACAGGTCAAGGAAATGCAACATCCCCTCCAAGACATCGTGTAGCACACGACTAAACATAGTTTGCGACATCCCACCACCAGTAGCCACAGTGTACTGGAAGGTACCAGTAGGAAAGAAGTGCAGGGCTGCCATCACCTTCACCTCTGGGGTCAGTGCTGTAGGGTATGTCCGGCCAGGTAGCACATGTGGCGCCAACTGCTCTGCATACTCCTTAATCAGTGGCCTGGTGAAACGGTACCATCGGATGCAGTCGCGTTCCTGCATGGGTACAAGGTCTGGGAACGGTCAATGGACAGCTGGTGCCCTGCAGAACAGAGATGCACAGGAAAATTGTCGGTTCATCCACCCATGTGGCCATGACCAGGCTCAATATCACATGATACATCATGACATTACACAATGTACTGTTGGGCATGAACACATGTCACCTATATGACCATCACCTCACATCTCAATTCCACATGTCCACATAAGTACCATGTGGAGCAATGGCCAATCATTGGGCTGTGTCACCCTACCTATGTACTGCTGTGACGTTACAAACACACACCACAGTGACAAGTGAGGCCTGATGTTTCCCAGGCATCACAGATCTTTGCCATGCAGATAACCAGGGTCCCTGTATTGCCACATCAACAATGGCATGACATGGCGTATCATGTACACGCAACAAGACAAGCGTGAGTCCCACAGGTAGTGGCCACTGTTGTCTCTGCAGGCCGTACATGTACGTCTCTTAGACACACACACACACACCTTCAAGGTTGCTGCACATACCACATGGATGTGGAGACTGTCTCCCATTGGGCACATTTGATTATCCACATCTGAGAAACAACATGCACACAGAATGTGGGTGCACATCAGAATTGTGGCTACTGGTCTCACTGTGACGTACATGCCATCACCCCAAGGACTCAGGGTGTATGTGACATGTCCTATACATATCCAACCTGCAACTGTGTCCATGACTCATGCCAATCACTGTACACTTGTACATCACAGTGGTAATGTGCACAACACACAAAGGATTATGCCCCCATGAACACGTGCACAGCCTGGGAGTATCTGAACAAAAGTGCCACACAACAAACAAAATGTTTCCACCCCCCCCCAACAGACAGGGAATGCAGCCTTACATGCCATGGGACACTGTGTGGCCAATTCTGTAGCGTGGTAGGTGTGCACATGTGTCCCTGGCAAAGTAATTGTGTGTTGAAGCCTTCAAATAGTCACACCAATGAGGTCCGACCCGGGTGACAATGCGTACGCATTGCACGATTCGTGACCGAACCGTGCGTACGCTTTGCCATTGACTGCAATTTGGTCCGACGCGGGTGACAATGCGTATGCATTGCACGGTTCATGACCGAGCCGTGCGTACGCTTTGCCATTGACTGCAATGAGGTCCGACGTGGGTGACAATCATGCATGCACGTTGGGCAGGCATGTTCTGAGACAGACGTACGCCTTGGCCATTGAATCGTATGGAGACGGGCACATGTTTTTTTTTGCAAAATACGCGTTGTACAGTCAGTTGACCGATCCGTGCGCACCCATTGGCTCTGAACTGTCATGGAGACGGACGTTGATTCAAAACTTGTACGGGTTGTGCGCTGGAAATTCAGTTAGATGCCTACAACAATGTTGCAATTCCTAGGGTTTTATGAAGGTGAAGATTTGAACGATGTGGAAGACGTTTACGAGTCGTACATTTCCATGGATTGGCCAAATTCATAGAATGTAACCGTGTTGGACCTATCACTGGGGACATATGGCACAGACTCTGCCTCTGCAGCACAGATATGAGGCTGGCTGTCCCCAGGGAGCTCACTTGCCTGCACTACATGCTACTGGACCACTTCCCTGCTAGCACTGCTGCTGTCTCTGCATCCTCTGGCTCCTGCTATGGCATGTACTCTGGAGAGGGCACCAGCCTTCACTGAGGAGGAGAACCAGGCCCTGCTGGACGGGCTCCTTCCAAAGTACAGCAAGCTGTATGGGAAACCAGGGGAGCAGGTGAGTGTGCAGTCCACTGCCTTCCTTATTTTGCATGTTGTCTGACTAGCAGTACTAGCAGTGTGTACACCTGTGGCAAGCATTCTCACTGACTACTTTCATCCCCCAAAGTGTGTAGGTACATGTAATGAACAGGTGTTCTGCTGCTAAAGTGCATTTGTGCTTGCTTAAACTTCCCAGGCATAGTTAACATGTCAGACATGCAGGGCATTTGTACTTTTCCATGAGTGCACTACCTGTGTCACTAATCTCCCTTTGTGATGATGACATGTATATCCCAATGTGTGCAGCACAAATATGGGGCTTGTGTGTTAATGGACTTTTAAATGTGTCATCCTCACAGGTTGATACCCACCAGAAGCAGGAGATATGACTGACCATCACCCGAGCAGTTTGTTCGGTGGGGGTCTACAAGCACCGGATCCGCAACTGCCAGAAGAAGTGGCAGGACCTTCGGGCTGGACCAGGAGGATCGCAAGAGTCCAGCTGAAGCTGTCACCTCCTTGCAGGAGGGGCAATCACCGGACCCTGACCCTTCATATGCACAGGATCCTGTTGGTGGTCTTTCCGAACCTGGATAGGCAGATGAAGGCCAGACTGTAGCAAGGAGGGGGTAAGTCCATGCCTAATCTGTGTACTATGACTGACATGCTAATTGAAGTCTTTTGGCCTGGTCAACATCCGCATTACGTAGGGCTTGTAGTGCAATACTCAGGTCCGTCAATTGTGTGATGAACTCTCCTCATCTGTTCCACAGGTGTGGCCCCTACAGTCTGTTGCATGTGTCACTAGGACACTGTGTCCCTGCAGTCAGCTATGCTTCAGCTTCCGGACAGCATCTGTTCCCGTGACTCTGTTGTGCGTTTCATGGGTGGGTAAATTGTTTACCCAATGCCTGGGATCTGACATGTGATCTGTGTGTGCCCTTGATATGTGTTCCAATTGTTGGTCTGAGTCTCCACATGTGGCTTGGGTATTTCAAACAAACCCATGCAGCAGGGGACTCCAATTTGTGGGCCTCAGGAGTATTTAAATCAAGTATGTCACACTTGCTTAGCCACCTGACTACTGTCCAGGGCCAAACACTGTTTCACATAGACCTGGATAGTCATGCCTACTCAAGGGCATTTAGAAACACTCTGTTATCCCACTCCTGTGTATCAACTTACAGGTTGTGCTTATTGACATGTGCTTTCAGGTGTCTGCCTCTGTGTCATTATGGTGTGGCTTCCTGTTACGTACAACTGGGGTGTTCATGATTTTGATGGTCAGCAGGACATCTGAGATGTGACTGTGAGAGACAAGACCTGTGTGACATATAGGTGTGTGATCATTTGACAGCGCACAATGGTGTATGCAACTGTGCACTTCAGGCAGCTGGGTTACATGCACAGCAGACTGAGAGTTTGCTTTACCCCTGAGCTATGATTGTGACACAGTGCATACGGTTGTTGTCTGGATGCCCTGCCCCTGTGACAGGAGACAGTGTTGACTGACTTTCCATGCATGCCAGTGCCATGGCATTTACCTTGCTATGAGTGATCCTGCATTGTTTTCAAGTGTGCTCCATGCACCCCAGTGTGGCATTGACTATCAGGACATGAGAACATCATAGTGTGTGTTGCTGGCATGCATCACAAGCATATAAAATGAGTCTCTGCCCATCCCATCATCCGGACACCTGTACTGAGTCAGTGTCAAGAGAAGTGATGTGTGTATAGTGACATACTCCTACGTATTTCCTTGCATGTCCAACAAATATGTGGGTGGTGCATGTCGGCATATTGGAGTATTAGCATCCAACAAGCAACACACATATGGGTGCAAGTCCAGGAGGGATATGTGTGCCATGGTTGATGGTGAGAATGACAATTGGCTTATTCTAAACAGTGTTGGCACTTTGAGCAGTGTTCAGCTGATGATGCCAGGCCTTGCCCTGTGATGTGATGTACTCACTGTGGTGTGTGCAGTCAGTGCAGGTGACTGATGTTGTTCTCTTTTTTCCTATGTCTAGCCAGATACATCCACGGCCACAGGAGGGGACAGCTCCACGGATCAGGAGGAGCCACAGAGCCTGACTGGGACAGAAGGAGAGGAGTCAGGGGGACCCAGTGGCAAGGAGGGTGAGTGGAGCCACACCGAGGAGTCCTCAGCATCATCCACCCAGCTGAGGATGACTCCCTTGTGGAGGCGGGTGTCAGCAGCCACCAAATCCAAGCTAGTGAGGCTGTCACCGCCACTGCCCCCGCCACCACCATCACTGCCCTCCCATCGTCTCCCATCCCAGAGGTCCACGGAGGCTCCCGTGTTTGGGAGCATGTCTCCTTTGTGCCAGGCACCGCACCCCCTGCCCCTGTGTCCCCTGCTGCCCTGAGTGAGGAGTCTGTGGACTTACTTAGACAGATCCATGTAGGGCAAACATCAATGCTGAGTGTCCTCCATGCACACATCAGTCTGTTGACCCAACTGGTGTCGTTCATGGAGGGCATTTCATTGGGCATGTCTGCCCTACAGAGGACCAATCAGTCCGTGGCCTCCTCCCTGACAGCAACACTGTCCCTCCTCCAACAGTCCCACACCCCTCCTACCCTTGCACCAACCACGATTCCTAGCACCCTACCTGTCCCAAGCACACACACACCTGCACATTCTCACAAAGCCACAGACACGGGCAGCACACAAACACCCAAACCAAGGTCTACACGTGCACAGAAGCAAGTGCAGGGGACTGATACCACACTCACAGGGGATGGTTTGCAGACACACACACAGTCATCCACAACCCGGAAACCCTCCCCCAGGTGCAGTCAGACTGAGGCCCCCACCCGCAAGTCTCCCCGGAGACGGAATAGCAAGACCCCGCCACGCAGCTCCACAATGAAGTCTCCGTCCTCCATCCCCAGGCCACCACTCCAGAGGTTCCCCCGTCACACCCTGCACTTGGTTCCCCCACCCACAGATACACCATCCCCAAAATGCTGCGGCCCTCCCCCTACCACTTGCTCCTCCACACCCAGTCAGACGGTTAGAGCCACTGATGTGGGGACCGTGTCTCCCCCCTCTGTCCTGCCGACCTCACCTACACCCCATTCCACTCACATGGATTTAGGCACTGCAGTGGAGTCCATGACCACCCCATCTGAGTTGGGCACTGCAGTGGGGACCCAGTCCACTCAATCTGAACTGGCCACTGCAGTTGTGCCGGCCCCCACCCCATCTGACTTGTGCCCCACAGTTGTGACTGCACCCACCACTTCAGTCAGCTCCACTGCAGGTGCAATTGACTCTCCTGCATCCACCACCCCTTCCCTGCCTCCTTCTGCTGCACTCTGATCCTGTCCCTGCGGTGCCTGGCCTGCCCTCATGTATGCCCCTCCGAGGGGATGTCCCCTGTCCTTAGCAGTGCAGGCAAGCAACGTGTGACAGTTGTCACTCAAGTTCACTCTTTGTCATTTGATAATGGACTGGCCATTGGCCTTTGTTTTGAACGGACATTTAAATTGCTGAATAAAGCTTTTTGTTTTATCCTTGTGAACTTGATTTAGCTGTACATTATGTTGATGATGTTTAGCATGACCTTGCACCTGTAATGCTTGATTTCCAATGTTGAATACTGAGGCGTTGATGTGATGTACTCCATGTGGTCCATGAGATATGTATCCTATTCTGGTCGGTATTCATGTCATCCTTTGCAGCTAACTGTGTCATGATCAACAATTTGTGGACATCTCTGTGAACATTTCATTTGCATGGTCACATCTGTGGCTTGCACACATGCACATATGATGTGCTTCCCATTGTCCAATTTGCCTATTTCCCTGACTTTGGGCGCATCACCACTGGACCTACAGGTGTGGGTATCATTGGTGTGGGAGCAACTGGGTCCTCTGTGCAACTTGCAGTACATATGTGTTGAGTATGTGCAGATGACTTAAGGGAGACTCCCGTAATCAGGCTGTTAAGATCAGAGCCTTCATTGTGTGGTAACTGATGGCTGAATGACCAAGTGTTCTGCTGACATGACTGAGACGTGCTGTGACTATGTTTGGCACAGCTGGGCTTCCACAGGAGTTGGGTCCCCTCAAGTAAGTGTGTTGTTCCGCGACATAGCCTGGGCCCATGGTGTGTGTTGTGTGAGCATGTGTGTGTGTATCCACATCCCTTTTAATACACAGGCAGTGTTCCCTTGATATGTTCCTGTTGTTTATGCTTGCTGAGTGGTACTGTGTTCATCCCACAACTTTGCCATGGGCTACCAGATGTGTGGGTGCATGACACACTACTGTTAATTGGTGTTTCATCATTGGGATTTGTCAGTTCTGAGTGGTGATGATGATGTCAGACGCAGATGGGACACAGTCAGGGGCCGATAAGGCACTTGTTTGTTCGCAATATTATGTGGTTGTCCCTAGGTGATAACTTTCAGTGATTGGGACATGTGTATGTGTGTGTGACTGCTCCCACTTGTCCGGTTCAGGGCTGCAATGTTTTCAGGTGTCAGCATGTGTGCCTGTGGCTCGCCGTGGCTTCTGCATTTTCCTGGGACTGTGGCAGGTATTCTGAAGGTTATGTGAGCTTTGACATCATGGCCATGTACCGCATACTGTGCAGTATGTCTATCATTCACCAGGATTGTGAACTGTCCTTGTGTGATGAGTGTGTGCCCCTTAGTTCCTCCCAACATTCCCATGTTTGTCATGGGTGCATGTGCAATGTCACCTGTCCATGTGGGCTTCACAGATGCACATTGGTACAGTTCAGGGTGTGTGGTGTTGAGGGTGGACTGATGTAATGTTTGCATGGATGGGTCCCTAGCTCCCGTTTGTCCATGGATGATGGGCCATGCTGAGTGATTTGTGTTTGTGTAGATGTGATGTACGTTTGTGGCACAGGACACGTGTCTGGGTTTCACTGTTTGTATGACATCTACCTTTGTCATCACAGCGGAGGTGTCATGCATGCTTGTGTCACCCCAATATCTGGTCCCTGGGGGTAGTGCTGTTGTGTGTCAGTCTCTGGCTGTGTTAGTTTGTGTTCATTCCAGCTTGTGTCACATGTGTCTGTTGTGCTCCCTCGCATCTCATAATGCCTGTTTGCCCACTAAGGGGGTCCCAATGATGGGTTACTTTTGTATGGCACTGTGTCCACATATGTGTCACTGTGGTTCAGCCCCCCTCATGTGTTGTGTAGTTTCCTGGGGATCCAGAGACACTCACACACATGTTGTGTCAGATGTGCAGTGTGAGGTTGCCTGTTTGCGTTTGTGCATCTGCACCAGTGCATTGGTATTGCTGTTGTGGGCCATTGTCTGAATGCTGTTTTTGTGATTTTTCCTGCTGTCCCTGTGAGTCATATCACATCATTCTGCACATTCATCCTGGTTGTTAGGTCCCATTGCTGGCATGGAATGGGAGTTTGTTACCTGACACCTACAGTCTACACAGGTTGTTTTGATTAGTGTGTCTATTTTCGAGATGTGTGTATGCTTTGTGATGGTCACATCTGCTTTTTTATCATTGTACACTGTATGCATTGTCAGCCCGCATGGGTGGTGCTTGTATGCACATGGCCGAGAGTATCTTATGTTTTCACAGCACTGTTAGCCTCACCACATCTCTGTGGGTATAGGACACAACCACTAGTTTGCCACAAAAGTGTTTCATGTGTTGGGACCGGGAATCATACATTCTGTTTGGCATTTGCAGCTTTGACCATGATGACACTTACCTTTTGGTCACTGTGATGAGGGGAGGTTTAGACCCCATCACCACAATGCTCGACATTTGCTGCAGTTTGGAAACCCACACTTAACTTTTGTTCTACACAGTGAGGGCGTGTGATTTTCACAACAACACAGTGCTATAGTGATGCTTGCTTTGTGTAGGCCCCTCTCACTTTTTTGGTCACAAACGATAGTTACATTGTATGTTCTAAGACATAATCACTGTTGTGGGCATTTGTCACAGACTACACACTGTTGTCATGATGTTAGGGGGATGTATTTTGCTGACATACCTGATGTTGGAGTATGATGGATGTGTGGCGCATCACCCATCCTATGGGTGGGGGTGGAAGTAGTGCTGGACAACAGGTCCCCTATGGGTGGGGTGGCAGTGGTGATGTGCAACATAAGCCCTATGGGTGGGGGTGGCAGAAGTGATGGGCAACAGGTCCCCTATGAGTGGGGGTGGCAGGGGTGATGGGCATCAGGTCCCCTATGGGTGGGGGTGGCAGTAGTGCTGGGCAACCTAAGCCCTATGAGTGGGGGTGGCAGTAGTGCGGGGCAACAGGACCCCTAAGAGTGGGGGTGGCAGGGGTGATGGTCAACATAGTCCCTATGGATGGGGGTGGCAGTACTGCTGGGCAACAGGTCCACTATGGGTGGGGGAGGCAGTAGTGATGGGCAAAATAAGCCCTATGGGTGGGGGTGGCAGGAGTGATGGGCAACATAAGCCCTATGAGTGGGGGTAGCAGTAGTGCTGGGCGACAGGTCCCCTAAGAGTGGGGGTGGCAGTAGTGCTGGGCAACAGGTCCCCTATGAGTGGGGGTGGCAGGGGTGATGGGCAACAGGTCCCCTATGGGTAGGGGTGACAGTAGTGCTGGACAACAGGTCCCCTATGGATGGGGGTGGCTGTAGTGCTAGGCAACATAAGCCCTATGAGTGGGGGTGGCAGTAGTGCTGGGAACAGGTACCCTAAGAGTGGGGGTGGCAGCGGTGATGGGCAACATAGTCCCTATGGGTGGGGGTGGCAGTAGTGCTGGGAACAGGTCCCCTATGGGTGGGGGTGGCAGTAGTGATGGGCAACATATGCCCTATGATTGTGAAGACAGTAGTGCTGGGCAACAGGTCCCCTAAGAGTGGGGGTGGCAGGGGTGATGGGCAACATGAGCCCTATGGGTGGGGGTGGCAGTAGTGCTGGGTAACAGGCACCCTATGGGTGGGGGTGACAGTAGTGCTGGGCAACATAAGCCCTATGAGTGGGGGTGGCAGTAGTGCTGGGCAACACGTCCCCTATGGTTGGGGGTGGCAGTAGTGATGGGAAACATAAGCCCTGTGGGTGGGGGTGGCAGGAGTGATGGGCAACATAAGCCCTATGGAGCCCAATGGGTGGAGGTGGCAGCAGTGCTGGGCAACAGGTCCCCTTTGTGTGGGGGTGGCAGTAGTGCTGGGCAACAGGTCCCCTATGGGTGGGGGTGACAGTAGTGCTGGGCAACATAAGCCCTATGAGTGGGGGTGGCAGTAGTGCTGGGCAACAGGTCCCCTAAGAGTGGGGGTGGCAGGGGTGATGGGAAACATACGCCCTATGGGTGGGGTTGGCAGTAGTGCTGGGCAACAGGTCCCCTATGAGTAGGGGTGGCAACATAATTCCTATAGGTGGGGGTGACAGTAGCGCTAGGCAACATGTCCCCTGTGAGTGGGGGTGGCAGGGGTGATGGGCAACATAAGCCCTATGGTTGGGGGTGTCAGTAGTGCTGGGCAACAGGTCCCCTATGAGTGGGGGTGGCAGTAGTGCTGGGCAACAGGCCCCCTATGGGTGGGGTTGACAGTAGTGCTGGGCAACAGCTCCCCTATGGGTGGGGGTGGCAGGGGTGATGAGCAACAGGTCCACTATGGGTGGTGCTGGCAGGGGTGCTGGGCAACATGAGCTCTATGGGTGGGGGTGGTAGTGGTGCTGGCCATACAACCCCTATGGTGGCCTGTTGTTAGTGCCCAGGATGTGGATCCCCTGTGTGTGTGTGCCATCTTGTGGGTATGTGTCGTTTGTTTGTGTGGTAGGTGTCTGATTTACCATCTACGCCGTCCGCGTCTGTTCCTGATCCGGTCATAGATGTAGAGTACTGGTATGACCTGCGCGATAGGATTCATGATGTGTTCGTCTCGTACACGCTGCTTGCTGCTGTGTTTCGTCTCGTACCTGTTGCAAGCTGGTCTGTCTCGTAGCCGTGGATTGAGTTGTGGCGTGAATCGTAGCTAATATGCCTCTTTTCCAGATGCTGTGACGTGCTGTACCTGGTGACCCGTTCAGCGCATAGGAAGTACGCATCGTACTCGCCAGGGCGGAAACTGCTATGGATACTACTTCCGAACGACTCAGTTCGGCGTTAGGAGTTATGGCTCGGACGGAGAATGGAGATTGAGTCACAGCCTATGTGTCGGTCGGGATTTTAACAGTTATGCGCATTGTACTTCATCAACAGGACGGTAAGGCTACGAACAGCTCTCGGAGAGCTGTCTGACCCATATCGGAATCCACCGGAATTAGTTTTGAAAAGATTAATTGTCTTATGCATTTAATTCTCTTTATGGGAGATTTTTGCCAATTATTAATTATTGATTAGACTTGAAAAATTCACTCTTGAATTATATTTCTTGAGCTCTTTAAATAATTCTGACTGACATTTGATGCCTCATTCCCTTCCTTTATGGAATGTTTGTATGCAACCTATAATATGTTTGTATTAATTCTATTTTTCCTATTTTCTTTTTTTTTTTTTTTTTTTTTTGAAACCGTTTATTACAAAACTCAAAAAATATACAAAGATGGGCCTACAACCTTCCGGCCGGCCGCTAGTAGACAAAAGGAGCATATGATAGACATTGTAGAGCGTGTGTTGCGGCTGAGGAAGATGCACAGGAGTTAGCAGCGTTGATAGCCACACCATTCGGACCCCACTGTACGGTTTCATTTTAAACTGAAAAAACAACCAGAAAAACAAACCCACAAGGCAATCCACAATCCGAAATAGCAGCATGTGCTCCCCTGAGAGGGGGACCCTACCAGTCCATAGGAGTATCAAGAAGGGGAAGAGATCAGGACTAGGGCTGGGTAAACTCAATGCCCGGAACAAGGAAGATGGGTCGGCTAAGGGGATGGGACAGGCGACGGATCGGGCAATAACGGCGGAGCACAAATTCCCCCGCGGTAGGCGTTCCAGGGGCCCCATACTTTCACCCATGTCCCAGGCTTACCTCTCGCCACATACACCACCTTTTCCCGAAACATGCACCAATCCATATGTTCCTTCCAGGCCGAGACAGTCGGGGACCTCTGGGATCCCCACAGTTGAGCAATATCACGCTTGGCCACCATATATCCCAGAGTCACCCACCACGTCTGTGGCGCCGAGTAGTCGGTAGGTTCCCACACATTCAACAGGCATCTCCTCGCTTCGGGTAGCAGCACCACATGCGTAACCACACGCAGGACCTCATGCACACCACGCCAGAATCGCTCCACCTCCGGGCATTCCCACAGTATATGTAGAAAGGTCCCCAAAGCGCCACACCCACGCTTACACAACCCGTCCACAGCATAACCCATACGCAGGAGCCTTGGCCCCGTCATGTAGACTCTGTGGAGTATCTTGAGCTGGACGAAGCGAAGGCGGGCCGGTATGGCCACCTCTTTCGGGGAGGCCACCGCAGAGGTCCAGTCCTCGTCGTCCAGCTCCAGCCCATCGGCAACCCAAGCCTCACGAAGGGCAGTCAGCAATCCCGAGCGGTCATTGATCAGTTTTTTGTAGATCAGTGAGATCGTGCTGTCCGGAACGTGTCCATCCAGCACTCTATCCTCCAGGGGGGAATACTCCGGGATGGATGCAACGTCCGGGAAGACGGAGCCCAGTGCATGACGGATCTGCAAATACCGAAAGTACTCCCTGTCATGCAACTGGAATTCCGTCTGCAGCATCTCGAACGTTTTAAATCCTCCCCTCGTCCAGAGATCCCCCACTTTGCTGATGCCTATCATGTCCCACTTCTCGAAGCCCTTCGAGGTCCACAGGGAGTCCAACTGCTCGGACGCGTATAGTGGCGATGCCCGGGTCAGACGGTCCTTCCACCCCATCGCCACATTGGCCGCGTGCCACACTCGCACCATGACACGCATGGGGCCGGTCAGCCGAGCGTCGGGCGCGCTGGAGTAGAGCGCTCGATTATAGTCCCCACCCGGGAGTAGCATCTTATCCATTTCAAATGCCGGGTTTAAGGCGGGCCCGTACAGGCCGTGATTAATCGCAGCCAGCTGGGAGGCCCAATAGTACCGTTTGATATCCGGGAGGGCGATCCCTCCGTCATACCATGGGAGCGTCAGCTTCGCCAGGGCGATACGCGGCCTCCCGTCCCAGAACAGGCGGCGCTGCAAACTCTCCACCTCACGGAAGTAGCGCGCTGGGACGAGGTCCATAGTATTCTGCAAAGCGTACAGGAAACGCGGCAGAGACATCATCTTAAACAAAGCCGCCCGGCCGAGCGGCGAAAGCGGCAAGCGCCGCCAGCGCGTGACATCTTCCTTCAGGCGCTGGAGGGGGGGAAGCAAGTTCCGATCATACCGGGCCTCCGGGTCCAGAGTAATGAAGACACCCAGGTACCGAAATCCCTGCGGGGCGATCTGGATCGGACAGCCCCGCGGGAGAATAGGAGCCTCCCCAGAGAGAACATACACACACGATTTAGCCCAGTTGATGACAAGGCCGGAGTTACGACCAAATGAATGCAAAACATCAACCAGTACTATCAGTGATTTACGTGGGGAAGCTAGGTACAAGAGGATGTTATCAGCGTATTGGGATACGCGGTCCTCATACTCGGGGGTCCAACGGAGACCACGGATGGAAGGCTCCCACCGCAGCCACTCCGCCAGGGGCTCCAAGGCAAGCGCAAAAAGGAGCGGCGATAAGGGGCAGCCCTGCCGCGTGCCCCGGCCCAGCTCGAACGGAGCCGATACTCTACCGTTCACCACCACCTGCGCCAATGGGCCCGAATACAGCAATTTGACCCAACTGATGAACCCTGCGCCAAAGCCAAACTTCGCAAGCATCGCCCAGATGTATGGCCATTCAAGCGTGTCAAACGCCATAGTGGCGTCCAAGGACGCCAAAATGGCCGGCTCCCGTATGTACTGAACACGTGCGAGCACCCCATGCAAACGCCGCAAGTTAAGGGCCGTGTTACGATGGGGAATAAAGCCGGACTGATCCTGGTGAACCAGTTCGCCCACCACGCCGACCAGCCGATTGGCCAGGACCTTGGCGAGAATTTTGGGCTCCGCGTTCAGTAGCGAAATGGGCCGATAGGATGTAACCCGGTCCCGAGGTCTCCCCTCCTTGTGGATAACCACGATTGTAGCCAGACGCTGGTCCAGCGGGAGGGAGCCCACCGAATGAGCCTCCAGGAACATCGATCGGAGATGTGGAGCCAGCGTATCCGGTCGCAACTTGTACAACTCGATGGGGAGACCATTAGGACCCATGGCCTTGCCGGAAGCGACCGAACGTATGGCGAGGGCGATTTCGTCGGAGGTTGGAGCGGCGTCCAATGACACTCTGTCCTCCTCCGAAAGGGAAGGCAGCGCGATATCCCTGAGCAGGGCACGGGAATCCTCTTCAGAGCGGGAAGACACCGGGGAATACACCCCACGGAAATAATCCGCGAAGCAGGAGACAATTTCTTCCGGCTCAGTAACACAATCAATCAATCAATCAATCAATCAATGACATTTATAGAGCGCGCTACATACCCGTAGGGTCTCAAGGCGCTGGGGGGGGGGGTGCCGCTACTGCTCGAACAGCCAGGTCTTCAGCTTCTTCCTGAAGGAGAGGTGGTCTTGGGTCAGGCGCAGGTTGGTCGGGAGGGAGTTCCAGGTCTTGGCGGCCAGGTAGGAGAAGGACCTTCCTCCTGTAGTCGCTCTTCGGGTGCGGGGGACGTCGGCGAGGGCGTGGTTGGTTGATCGGAGGTGGCGTTTGGGAGCGTAGAAGTTGACTCGGCTGTTGAGGTAGCTCGGGCCTTGGTCGTGTAGGGCTTTGTGTGCGTGGGTGAGGAGGCGGAAGGTGATTCTTTTGTTGACGGGGAGCCAGTGAAGGTCTCTCAGATGTCCGGAGATGTGGCTGGTTCGTGGGATGTCGAGGATGAGTCTGGCTGAGGCGTTCTGGATCCGCTGGAGTCTCTTCTGGAGCTTGGCGGTGGTACCGGCGTAGAGGGCGTTGCCGTAGTCCAGTCGGCTGGTGACGAGGGCCTGGGTGACGGTCTTCCTGGTCTCGGTGGGGATCCACCAGAAGATCTTCCGTAGCATGCGAAGGATGTTGAAGCATGCCGATGAGACGTTGTTGACTTGCCTGGTCATGGAGAGGGAGGAGTCCAGGATGAAGCCCAGGTTGCGTGCATGGTCTGTCGGTTTGGGTGCGGTGCCCAGGGTGGGAGGCCACCAGGAGTCGTCCCAGGCGGAGGGTGAGGAGCCCAGGATGAGGACCTCCGTCTTGTCCGAGTTCAGTTTCAGGCGGCTGGTCGTCATCCATTCGGCTACCTCTTTCATCCCTTCGAGCAGGTTGGCTCTGGCGGCGGCGGGGTCGTTGGTCAGGGAGAGGATCAGCTGGGTGTCGTCGGCGTAGGAGATTATGTTGAGGTTGTGCTGGCGTGCGATGGCTGCGAGGGGGCTCATGTAGACGTTGAAGAGGGTGGGGCTCAGAGAGGATCCTTGAGGGACGCCGCAGATGACTTCGGTGGCCTCTGACTTGTACGGTGATAGACGGACTCTCTGTGTTCTTCCGTCGAGGAAGGAGATGATCCATTCCAGCGCCTTGTCCTGGATTCCGACGTTGCTGAGGCGTTGTACTAGGGTGCGGTGGCAGACAGTGTCGAATGCCGCGGAGAGGTCTAGGAGGATGAGGGCCGCTGTTTCTCCGTTGTCCATCAGGGCTCGGATGTCATCGGTGGCGGCGATGAGGGCGGTCTCGGTGCTGTGATTGGCTCGGAAGCCGGACTGTGAGGGGTCGAGGGATCCATTCGTCTCGAGGAAGGCGGCCATCTGCTTGTTGACGGTCTTCTCGATGACTTTGGCTGGAAACGGGAGGAGCGAGATGGGGCGGTAGTTCTTGAGTTCGGTGGGGTCCGCTGTGGGTTTCTTGAGAAGAGCGCTGAGTTCGGCGTGCTTCCAGCTCTCAGGGAAGGTGGCGGTGTCGAAGGATGTGTTGATGATGTCTCGCAGGTGGGGTGCGATGACAGCGTCAGCCTTGTTGAAGATGTGGTGAGGGCAGGGGTCAGTCGGTGATCCGGAGTGGATGGAGTTCATCGTGCGGGTGGTGTCTTCGGTGCTGATCGGGGTCCAGGCGTGGAGGGTGGTGGTGGGGGGTGGTTGTTCGGTCTTGGTGTTCGTTGGTTGGTTGTTGAAGCTGTTGTGTATGTTCGCGATCTTGTTGTGGAAGTAGGAAGCGAGGGAGTTGCAGAGGTCTTGCGATGGGGTGATGTCGTTGTTCCCTGCGCTGGGGTTGGATAGCTCTTTCACGATGTTGAAGAGTTCCTTGCAGTTGTGTGCGTTGTTGTCCAGCCGGTCCTTGAAAGCAGTTTTCTTGGCGGCGCGGATCAGCACACACACACACCGTCCGTTTTCTCAATCAGCGGGACTACACGACTCGCTCTCTCCTTTTTGTCCAGCCACGCAATCAATTTACCAGCCTTATCACCCACATCATACAGTCTCCCCTGTTGCTCTCTACTGAGGCCCCTGGCCGCCTCCGTGACGAGGGCCCTATAGGCCGCTTGCTTGAGTTGGAGGACATGTAATACGGCATCCGTCACCCCACATTCTAGATTACCCTCCAACTCGGCTATCTCAGCTTCCACCTGGGTCACCTCCTCCCGCTCGCGCCTCCGGGTGTGGGAAATGAGAGACAGGGCCTCTCCTCGTAGTACTGTCTTGAATGCCTCCCACAGTGAGACAGCCGACGGCACAGACCCCACATTCTCGTCAAAATAGCGCTGGAGGGATTTAATCAATTCAGCGCGAATGGTGGGGTCGCGCAGGTACCAGGGATTGATCGGGACCACCCTACCCTCACCCCTCGGAAAAGGATCCAGGTGCAACAGGAGCGGGGAATGGTCCGAGATACCCCGTGCCAAATGACGCACCTCTCCCACCCTCCCAACATAGGCCGCCGGGACCAGGACATAATCTAGTCGTGAGAGACTACCATGGGCCCCCGAATGGAAGGTATACTGTAACTGCGTGGGATGTTTTAAACGCCAGCAATCCACCAATCCCAAGGTATCCAATAGACCAGATAGCCACGCTTGGGCCTGGGGGAGGTCCCTAGGGGGGTGACGATCCACAGTCCCGGAAACCACCGCATTGAAATCCCCCCCCACCACCAGAATCCCCCCCGGAAGGTCAAGGAGGAGGCGCCCCAGGTCCGCAAAGGCAGTCGACTGCAGCCCCGGCGGGACGTATACTGACACAAAAACGACCACTTTGCCCTCCATCCTTCCCACCAAGACCGCGTAACGTCCCCTGTCGTCATGGAGCACCTCATCAATCTCCAACGGGAGCGAGTTCTTAACCATGATGCCCACACCCCTTGAGCCAGACGTGAAGCCCGAATGGGCCACTAGGCGATAGCCACGCCGATTCATGGCGCAGAAGGAGTTGCCAATGAGGTGTGTCTCCTGCAGAAAAACTACATCAGGCGAGATTCGCTTCAAGAACTGCAGGACCACACCACGTTTTATCCTGTCCCCCAGTCCATTCACGTTCCAGGACAACAGAGTTAGTTCCCTACCCCCCATCGTAGACAGAAGCCACCATTTGTCCCCCCGAGAGCACTATAGAGCTAGCACAATAATATTTTTGCCTTGTGGTAAAAACGAACAACACCCCCCCATCCCTGCCCACCCGCCCCAACAAAACTCCCCCCTCCCTGCACCCCTGCATGAGCCCGAACAGCCCCCCCAACGTGCAGTGTGCCTGTCGCCCCATATATATAGTAAAAACTAGCTAAACCGCCTAGAGGAGGAAGGAGAGCCCCCGGTAGACCCCACACAACCTCCATAGGAGGGGAAATTATACAGACAGACGCTTAATCGAGAGTGGCATCATTTTTGTCCAGAGTGAAGCCCAATATTACCCCCTCAGTCCCGATCCAGTGTGCCGTCTCCCCCCACCGCCCCCCCCCCCCCCGCCCCCCAGATCACGATCCCCAGACAGAGTGTCCAGCCAGTCTCCGGCCGCTTCGGGACGGTCTAAAAAGTGCGTGCGACCCTCTACCTCCACTCGCAGCTTGGCTGGGAAGAGCATAGTGTATTTAAGGTTCAGGTTCCGAAGACGGCGCTTGACGCCTTGGAAGCTCAGTCTCTGCTTCTGGACCGCTGGGGTGAAATCAGGGTAAAAGTTCACCTCCATATTGTCAAGCTTAACCGGCCCGTGCAGTCTGGAGGCTTGCAGGATAGCGTCTCTGTCCCGAAAGTTGAAAATCCGGGCAATGAGAGGCCGCGGAGGGGCTCCGACCTTCGGCCTTCCCCCGGGAACCCTGTGGGCCCGCTCCACCGCGAAGAATTTACTCAGCCCCCGTGGCTGGAGATGGGTAGCGATCAGGTCCTCCACAAATAGGTCCACCGCCGCTTCCTCCCGTCCCTCGGGCACCCCGATGATGCGGATGTTGTTCCTCCGGGCCCGACTCTCGGAGTCCTCCAGGCGCCGATCCATAAGCGCGCTCGCCTGACTAAGCCGGCGCACCTCTGTTTGTAGTGCCGCCACCTCAGTAGTAAGGCCCGATGCGGTGTGGGCCAAAGAATCAACTCGGTCGTTGGTCTTGGAAAGATCGGCCCTCACCAGGCCAACATCCACGAGGACCGAGTCGATCTTCTGTGCCAGTGTGTCGAACCGCTGGCCCACCGAGGCCTTCATCTCGGCAATGGCGCCCATGACATCCCGCAGAGTCAGATCCATGGGCAGGTCCGGGGCATCAGGAGGGCCCTCAGGGGATTTGTGCGATCCGCCGGGAGATCCCTTCTGGAGGGTATAGCGGTCCATACTGTTGGCCTGATGGGTGGTGCCACGCCGGGTCGATTTGGTCTTTGCCCGGTCTCCATCTTGTTTCGTGGCCATGGCCACCAGTCCCCCGGTCGCACCAGCCACGTCGTGAAGGGCAGGCAATCAGGGCCACAAGCTCCGGGGGGGGCCACCCCAGATCGGCGGGGTGGGTCACAGCCGGCGGGCAGGCCGAGTCTCCCCGCGAGACCACACCAACACAAAGAGCCCCGCGACCCAACCCTGCAGAGACGGCAAGGGGGTACGAAAGCGAAAGCGAAAGTGCGGGGTACGCGACTCGCCAGGCCCGGCCCGCCGCTGTTGTTCACTTTGTCACTGGGTCACCCCTCAGCGCAAATCCGGGGTCTGGCGAGGAGAAGGCCGCAGACTTCAATCGGTGCTCACTCCGGTGTCCGAGGTCCGATTTGACAACGGGAAACGGGTGCCACCTCAGCTCAGGCTCACCAACACATTCCCCTCGTCCAAGACAGGATAAATTCAGGATAGTCGTAGGAGGTTGCGGAGATCCCCGGGAGCCTCGCACCTACGCGGCCATCTTGGTTGCGCGCTAGGCTCCTCCCCGTATTTTTCCTATTTTCAATTCTGTATCCTGATTGATATTTGACTAAATGAATAAAAGGGTCAGAGAACTTTAACTTTTAACTAGAAAAAAAAAACCCTTTAAAAATACTCACAACTCTCTTTATTGGCTTAAATGTTATTGATTTTTCATGTTTATGTAAAGTCTCCTGAAGGTAATATACAGTGGAAAGGGTCCAGTACCTTTACAGCGTTATATTAGAGGTAAATGAGGTTTTGCATTGAAAAATTACTGTGAAATTACTGCTGCATCACCACCACTATCTAGTATTTATTTTTATGCATGCCCATTTCCGAATGAGATTAGTATTTTACCCCCACTACTATATTGTATTTTTACATAGATAAAAACACATGTAGGAGTTGTATTAGTAATTTTGCCCAGACATTATCCAGCATTTTCCCTTAGGATAGCACATAATGGAGTAGGAGTAGTAATTTTACAATTAATATCATCCTGCATTTTAGTTGAGCCAAGCATTTGTTAGAGTAGTTATATTATTTTTTACCTTGCAAATATGCTTCTTTTTTTTAGGTTAACAAATGTTTGTTTATGAATAGTAATTAGGCACACTCTGGCATTCTGGATTTTTATTCGTTTTAGTAGGTTGTTAAAAAACATAGTTTGCTGCATGGCTTTCACATTTGTACATTTTTATAATTTTGAATATTTGTACGGTTAAATTTAAAAGAAATAAAAAAAAAAAATTATGGGTTACTCACATTGATTACATTTTCAATGAATGTGTTGTGAGGTGTGTTTTTAGAACATTTAATTTTCTTTCTAAAAAAGCTGTAAAATATTTAAAATGGTATATGTTGATTAATAAAATGTTAAGCACTTGTATGTAAATATAATATATTTATACTGGTTACACTTACTTGGAACTGTTGATGGCACTGTTTGTAGTCAAGTTTTTCCTGGCAGGCTAAATGGATGTGGTGTGTCTGAAATTCAGTTTACCACTGTTTTCAAAATGGTGACCGGCTGCTTTTATACTTTTTTTAGGGTGTACGATAATTTCATTCAAAATATATTTTGGGCATATTTTTTTTCTCGTCTTTTAAATGCTCTGAAAATCTATAATTATTTTTATCAATTTAAAAGTTTTTGTTATTTTTTTAAATATGTATTGTCCGCCATTTTGGTGACCTGTGGGTTAAAGTGAATTTATAGAAAGTGTTGTAAGACTTTTGTTTTCGTTTAAGTTAAAATGGTGGATGATCTATTATTTTTTTGATTAGTGTTTTTCATTGGCGTTTAATCTTGTTTTGCCTATTATAGTTTTTTGGGGTGAACTCATTTTTAAAAATATCTTTGTAAATTTAAAAAGATGTGTATTTTATTTAATTGTTCATTTTTAAATTATATTGTAATGTATTAAGTAGTATTATAATGTATTTTGTCTGATAATTCTATGTTGATTGTAAAATTTACATTTAAATATATTTAATGGCTTACAATATTTTTTAAAGATTTGTTAATTTTTTATGTTCAACTATTTTTATAAATACACCGGCATTAATTTTAATATTGACGTATTAGTTTTAAATACCCGTGTATTAAGAAACACCCCACCCAAAACCCTTATTTTCCCCGTATCCTGTCCCAGTGGTTAGAAAAGTTAACTTTAAATAAAAAAAGTATGCAAGTATTCATTTTAATACTCAGTATTAATGAGAAATAGCCGCGAATTAATATACTACCCAACCCAAAACCCCTATTTTCCCTGCATCTCGTCCGGGGGTTTATTGTACTTTACAAAAATGTGTTGTAATTGTATACCTTCTACAAATATGTATTGTAAATGTTTGCAATGTAATGGATCTTTTAGTGCATTTATATTATTTTGCGTTGTAATGGTATGCGTTGTAAAAACATGTGATGTAAAATGTATGATGTAAAGGCATGCGTTGTAATGGCTTGCGTTGTAACATCATTTATTCCGAATAAATACATTCATTAAATAACACAGTTACAGAGGACAGGAAAGTGCCAACACAGCTCTTCTCTAGCTTTTCTACTTCAACCAGCCCCTCCGTTCAACTGATCCATGTTCCACTCCTCAGTCAAACATACACCAAACACCCAATCATGCTTTACTTTCCATGTTATACACACAAACAAACAAACAAACATGCCACAGACTCACCAACTTGAGCCACATTACTCCAACACTGCCAAATAACATCCTTCCTTTGATAAAAAAAACACTACCAACATTTACTTAAGAACAATGCAAGATCCACAATATAACTAAATAGAGTGATCACAGAATATAATTTGAATATTTCTCTTCCTATCACTGGGTCTGCAGTCAATAATGTCACTTTTTTGAAAATTACTCTTGCATAGCACTGTTACTGCTCCAATCAGTGTCTATCATCTCTTCATAGTTATGACCAGGAACATCTGTGGTGCCATCACAACTCCACCACATGATGAATCTGGTAAATCAATAAATACATTTCTATCTCTTGGTTAGTCAAGAATTACATTGCTATCTCCAACTTCAGGGATGTGGAATTCCTATAGCCTGATGCCCTGGACTAATTATTTGGGGTCAAGAGCCACAAGTTTTCATGTGTATTTTGCCCTTGGGACAAGTAGGCCCAACCCCCTGCAGCACAAATCCTTTGGCTGCCAGTTTGGGGTACCACATTATAAATCAGGAAAGGGCTCTGTCTGCAGTTAAGGTAATATTTTTGTCCACATGTTAATGCTGTTCAAACTTGTATTTATGGTTCATTAATTGAATGCCTGTATTATTAGGGCGAAGCTCAAAGTACATTTTGTAAGATCTGACTGCAGAGTGGTTTCAGGATAAAAATACTTTGTGCGCCAAAATCTTGTGAAAGAGCAGAATGCTGTCACTCACGGTGAAGCCAGCCGATACAGAGAGAGAGAGAGATAAACGCAAAAGGTCACCAGACCAAATTACGGGCCCAATAATTAAAGAAAGTCTCAATAGTGCACCCATGGTATATGTCCCTTCAATAAGTGCAGCTATACGGCTTTTGTGAATTTCCAAGAATTTACATAAGGAGGACAAGAAATAGTACTCCTAGAAAATATTTGTAAACTGCATTTTAGCATGAGCAAATATGCATGTGTAGATTTGCTTATGCAAGAATCTTAGTGTTTGCAAGTTCACTTCCCCTCCAACCACTTTTTCCCTAACTCTGGTAGAAGGTTTACGTCTGCCATTGTCAGGAGTAAATTTCCAACATTTCTAAGTATGGGACAAGATTAGAGAAGTGTTGGTGAAAACCCTTAAAACATGCAAGTTAGTAGGTTTGCACACACTCAAAAGGGCATTCAAGCCCTGGAACTATTGCCTACCACTACCTAAAGCACTAGTATGTAGATCTGTGGAAAAGTGGTAACATAAGGGGATTTCACACTACTATGGTATGAGTCCTGGCTTAATCAGAGAGGCAATATCAGAGCTCGTATATAATGAGATTGCTGCCATAATTTGTCGCTGCACTACATGGCACCAAAAAGACAAGTGGATTTTGTTACAGAACAAGTACATTTATGAAGCAACCTGCCCCATGGATAAGTAGATATGGTATTAAATTCCACACCCCTGCAACTTGAAATCCATAATCTGCACCCTTAACTTTGTAGAATCATCATCCACCTCAATTTAGTTACACAACGAAGCACGACGGAAGCTCCAAACCTTATCATCCTCGGCTTCCATGACCCTGTTAGCAGTGATTCTGTACATTAGTAGCATAACTTAGAAGCACTTTTCTCCATTCCAATTCTCTGTTTACAGCAAGTTGAACAGACTCTCTAATGGCTCTGTTAAACCTTTCTACTTGCCCATTTTACTCAGGCTGACTCAGCTCTGCTCTATTATGCTTACTTCCATATTTTTTTAAAAATTCCTGTAATACTTTCCCCATAAATTGAGTAACATTGTTATACACTATCGCATCTAGTAATATTGTTTACAGAATGCCTCTTGAAATGAAATAATATCCTCAGAGGTGACTTTCTACAAAAGGCCTTTTCGTAAAATAATTTATTTCTAAAATAGAAAAAGCAAAACTACTAGGCAACACAAAACAGCTAGATAGTATCAGTAAGCATTGTCCTACAAGGACCCCTGGCAGTTGGGTAGGCACTGGTTCTGGAATGCATGCCTTAGTTGTTTTTGTCACTAGCCTGTCAAAACTCACTTTTTTTCTCCCAAAAGTCTTTTACCGTATCTATTTTAGGCCACCAGTAGTAGGGCTAACATTTATTCATAAACATGCCTGAATGCCTATTATGAGCTAACAGGAACATTTTAATATTATGCAAATTTGTCACCTCGCCTAAGAATTCTTCATATGCAAGTTCCACCTGATTTTTTAAAAAAAATCCAAAGATGCTCCCCTCTTCAGGCCAACCCTCACTCAAACACAGTTGCACACATGTGACTGCTTATATTGTTTTTCTCTTTAAACTATTGATTTGCCATTATGACATCTTGAGCATTTTGACCATCATGTAAATGTTGCCTCCATTCATTAACTCACTGTATGTTAAAAATACTTGGGTACCATATATCACAATTCATGGGAAGTTCACTAGGAGTTTGAAGAAATGGTAGACGTGGACAAATGTTGGCAATAAGGTATTGTAAAGTCTAAAGATAAATTGTCACAGTGAATGCAAAGATTAATGTGGAGAATATAGCCAGTAGAATCAATGAATATGTAGAATATGGACAGTAGGTCAATGGAGTCACAGGTGTGCTCGTCGCTCTATAAATATGTACACTTTAATGAATAATTCAATAGGAATCCTTGGTGTACGTGTCACCGGATGACATGCTACCGGGCACAAGTGTCAAGCAGTGTGCACACCACGGAGAAGTCTTATATAAATAAAGAATGGTGTGTGCATCACCATGATACACTAGCAATACTGTGTATTTAAATTAGGTGTTTCAATGTGTGAACGTCACCAAGACTTGCTTGGTGGCTGGTTGCTGTAGAAACAACGATTTGTTGAGGTGCCCATGGAAGCGTCATGTGCCAAAAGGGTCAAATGTATTTGCATCACGTGATCAGCAGACACAGCTCTGTCAACCATACTTCTCAAGCACATTACATTATGTTATGTTATGCAGATTTGTAGAGTGCACCATCACCTTGGAGGGTATCCTGATGCGAAGCCGGGGTGAGCCTCGTCTCTACTAGGGCCTAGTGGGACTGCTTAAAAAGCCAGGTCTTCAGCTTCTTGAAAAATTCAAGCAGTAAGGATGAGGCTCTTATGTGTAGAAGCAGATCGTTCCATGCTTTAGACACGATGTAGGAGAAGGCTTGATCTGGTTTTCTGTATCTATTGGATTTGTGCAGGAAGGATTTCGGACGAGTGGAGGTGTCTGGAAGGATTGTGAAAGCAGATACAATTGCTAAGGTATGCTGGGCCAGTGTTAAGTAGTGCCTTGAAAGTTTGGGTGAAACTACAGCAAAGGTTTGACATTTGAGAGCTTGTTGTGCTGCTCAGGGAGCTTTAATAAGCAGATTCATCTTCCCCAGTGCTTAAGTGAGCCGGTGGTTTCCATTGCTCGGCACCTGCACTTAATTTTCAACACCAGCACTTACAACAGTCTGCCACTTGGTAGCACTGCCTGTCTAATTTAGAGATGAGCAAAATAACAGTTTTTTATTTATATAATATACATTAAAATGTACTAATACCTGCCATCCAAGCCATTCTTATTGCTTTGGGAGCCTGGGATAGTCTGAATTGTCATTGGCAGCGCTGGCAGGAGCAATGGGTGGAGCAAGCTGCAGTGGACTCCTGACTAGTTCTCTTGCATTTTTTTTTTTTTTTTACAAATGAAGCACTGCTCTGCCCGTTGAAACAGGTATCATAAATACGGGAAAGGGCAGCAGTGGAGTCCAAGTCTGTCACTTAGGTACAGATCATCACTTCTGGAATACACCAGAATAAGATGAACAATGACTTTTATTGTAAAACACGGTTACATGAAGTCACCAACATGTCAGCTCTCCTCTAGCCAAGGCCAACCCTTCCCCCGCCCTGTAGCTCCTCTGTTTAACTCCTCCGTGGTCCAAACACACAGATAATACCCCATCACACACTACATTTCAAATTCCACACACAAACATTATACACAGACAACACATACAGAGACACCATCACACCAACTCACCAGCTCACCATCTCTAGCTGGGCTGAAAGTTTATTTCAAGCATGGAAAAGGTGAGGATGTTCTCAACCTGGCAATAGGTTTCAAGCTTGTAGAGAATACACAATGCGACGACACCCAACAACAAAACAACCATTCCCAAGAATCCTTGAACACTCACAGGGCCATATTCTCAAGGAAGTAGCAGAGAGAGGCGTTAGCCTTCTTGGCTTCACACCTCTCTCCGCCACTTCGGAAGCACGAGGATGCACCCCATTCTCAAGGATATGGTGCAGCCTTGCGTTTCCCCCTGTGATAGCGCTAAGTTTCACAACTTAGCAACAACACAGGCACCCTTGCTGCACAGTGCTACGGTGTCTGCAAGCAGGGAGGTTTGTTTATGTACAGGAAGGTGTCCCTTCCTGCACATAAACAAACCTAAAAATGCCAGTTTGTAATTTACATGTGTGCTGCTTCAAAAAGGTTTGTTTATGTACAGGAAGGGAAATTTTCCTGTACATAAACGAACCATGGCTCAAATCTGCTCCACTCCACCATCTCATCCTACACATATGTACACATATATACACTATATGTATTTGTAAAGCACATATTCTTCTCAAGTGGGTGATGCAGGAGCTGCTTATTGTTACTCAGGTGAACAGGTACTCATTCTTTTATGGATCTCATGAGCATGAAATGTTGAGTGAACCTACCAGGCTTTGAAGCTATCACCATTGGGTCAAACATCAAGCCACGTAGTACGGCTCCCATGGATCCCGGTGCTGTAAACGAACAACTTGTCATCTTGTTTTATAACGTGTGTGAACGTCAGAATATGATGACAGCATCTGCAGTCTCTATACAAAAAAATCGGATTCCCTTCTGCAAAAATGTGGATTCCGAAACCCAAAATAATTGCTTTGGACATCACAAATGAGTAGGCAAGCGCGATAGAAATACCAAAACATTATAATAATGTCACTGGTTGTTCTTTAGTTGTGAAAATGTTGTCTGTGTTAGGAGCTCTCTCCAGTGGCCTTAAACAGAACTGTAGCCTTCGTGTGTTATAACATTTCCACTGGTTGTTTTTATTTTTTAATTCTATACTTTACTTTCGTGTTTTTTCTATTGTGTGTCTTTTATTTACATCAAATTTGATATCTTTTTTATTTATCATATTTCTTTATATTGTACACTTTGTTGTGATGTTTACTGAATATAGTTGGAAGGAAAATATAGGAATTGTGCACCAATTCATTTGTTCTCTCACTGTAAATAGAAAGCAGGAAATATATGGAACACTTTAATTCCTGTACTTAAAAGCCTGAACCCTCATTTATCTTTGGACAGAAGATGTCTGGTACTTTATGCATTCTCATGCAATGTTTGATACTTCCGTTCTTGGACAGGACATGTATGTTAAATCATGTACGCTCTGCTCGGAGAGAAACATTATGGTTCTATGCATAACCACACACCCATATACATTTCATGTGCTTTCAAACAGAAAATGTATTGTGCTTTATGTATTCTGCAGAAGAAATGTGTGGTACTTCATGTGTTCTTAAAACAACTTCATTGGTACTTAGTGCCCGATCTTATTCACAGCGAGCGCCCGCCATTCAGCCATGGAGATGGAGTGAATTACTCCATCCCCTTAGTGGAGAGGATGCCCACCTAACTTATAAATGACCCCCAAGCAGGCAGTCATTTGTAAAAGCATTGCCAGGAAGCACCATGATGCACATGATTGGCAATGCATTTTACTCTTCGCTATGGGTCTGTGGCATCAGGACACAGCCCTATACCACAGGGCAATCCTTTTTTCATTTAAAAAAGAAAATCACTAAACGGATTGTGATCCTTGAACTTTAGGCTGAACCTTTTATTTCAATGTTCTCAAAGAACTTTATACTGAACCTTGTACTTCGATTCTGTAGGAAGCTAGGATCCTTCTGCATGGTTACGGCCACTTTTAACCTGGTGCTAAGCTGTTATTGACTAGTCTGACTGGGAACCTGCTAATCAGGACCCCAGTCTATCTGCTTTCCCCCTTAAATAGCGATGTACAGGCCTTTGCAATCCTGAAGGCAGGGTGCTTGGTTTTGTGTATGACGGTGCCCTTGCATGAGCAGGATGCTCCTACGGAGTCCATTTTCCCAGGGCTGTAAATGTGGCAGCCATATACTATTTAGAGGGGCACCGCGTAATTATGCGATGACCAACTCGAAACTGGCTGCAACGAATCCTATCATGTTTGGTATCAAACATGCTGGAATCATACCCCCACTGTATGATTCCAAGTACTGGTAGGGCCCTCTGTTAGGCTCTCAGTGTTTCCGGTGTCAGCCTTCTAGACCCAGACAGCACAAAATGGTTGCTGCCGACCAGAGACACGATTCTACCCTCCTGCTGCTGAGCGAAGCTTGAGCAGGAGTAGGCAGAACAATAGGCATCCTGAGGTGTGACCACCTCCCAGACAGGATTTAGTGTATTGGGGCCAGGTGGGTGTGCTTGACAGCGCAACTCAGCCTGCATGAGTGGCACATTTGGTGTCCCCATGCATAGTCCAGTTCAAACCAGCTCTGGAAGGTGTTGGCTCCTGCTCTAGCACGAAACTAGACAAAGGACATGGGAGTAACCTCCCCCCTGTCCAGACGCTCCCCTTGGAGGATCCCCTAACTAGTCCCAACCCTTTCCTAAGGGTAATTAAGGGCTTACCTGTGGATGGGTCCCTAGATCGGTCATGAGACAAGATTCAGATCTGACACCACTTCTTCTTCTATTGTCTGGGTAGTCTGGACTTCACTGGACTTCGTTTGGGATCGACTTCGTCTCCCTTCCAGTCTGCTGAATCATCTGTGCCTGTGCACTATACAGGAACCTTCCAAGGCATGTGGGCATCTAAGACACCTGAAGGAATCTCCCTTGAAGTGAAGGAGTCACTTCCCTGTATTTCTGCACACATAACAGATATATCCAAATTTCTTTTTATGAAGGAATAATGTTGGGTATTCAAACTGCAATATGACAAAACAGGTCTCAATGATGAGATTCCTTGGGCCTCTCTTGGAATTCGGGTTACTTGTGTGCACAGCAATCCTTCTCTCTTCACATATTCATTGAGGTATACATGATGGGCCCAGTAATTTCTTGCCCATCTTTTGATATATAACTAGTATTAGATATGTGGCGTTGACCTGAACTAAGAAGTAGAAGTGTGGTGTTTTCAGTACACACTTTTCTTCATACTGTATTGGTTATTTCGCCTCCACTGGCCTCAGTAGCATGTATGCGGCCACTATAGATATCACACCGGTTGTAGCATGCTTTCGTGATCTAAATGATCTTTTAAAGTTTTTCTACTGTTGACACGCCATTGTGTACTTTACATTACTCGAATTTGGAACGCTGATTAGCTCATTTTTCACAGTGTGCATATTGCACAGCTGTCATACTGGGCTTAGTTCTTCCATAATCGTCTTACAGCCGGGCACATCTATGAAACCTCCACCAGCCATTATTCTAGACCTGGGGTGCCCTTATAATCAATATTCACATGAGCCATCACCCATTTAGTAGCCTCACTTGTTGAGCGCGTTTTGAACTTCATCTCCCATGAGCCTTAGTCACTCCTGTAGTTCTACTTAACGGACGCGTTTTTGGTATCTATACTTTCAAGTTTTTGAAGAGAAACCTCAACCGGCACAGAGGAGCTACAGTGTTGAGCATAACTTCAAGAAACATACTACTACTTGTATAAAGCCGATATCAGCCACGAACCACTGTCCCGGGTGTCTCCTTTAGAACTACATTTCCCATGGTTTTTGGTGAGATTGGTAGTTCCACGGAACGCGATGATTTTCTGAATTGGCTCCTGCTATGCTCTAAACATCGTTATTTTGCTAACCAATCTCTTTTACTAGTTTTGCCTCTATAAACCACATATGATCTTGATGGCCTTGATTTACATTGCGCACAGGTTCAATGTGGCCAGACGATATTTTGAACTACAATTCCCAGCAACAAGTAGATTCGCGATTGCGTCATTGTCACGTGCTGATCATTCACTGCTGTTCTCCACTAACTAATTAACAGGCATATAAATATGACTCCCTCCCGAATTTGTGTTACCTCCGTCCATGGCTCAGTGAAGCTCGGGGTACCGACAGATATGTAAGTCACTTGCTATGCGTATTTTCCCTTCTTTGTCCGAGTTCTTTTCTTGGCTTTGGCACAGTGGAATCTGAGTCTATTCTCCAACACTCCAATGACCGGTTGTGTTCCTATTTATTTTCCCAGACCATTATATGAATATCATCTTCTAACAACATCACCGGATTTGGCTTTGTGTACTCTGAGATTATTCCTCAATACTCTTGTAATACACAAGCTTCCCTTGATCGGATGTATTCCTATGTAATGTCTATTGAATTTTTAAGACCTTTGCATCAAGCACTTCAATATTACAATTCTTTGTGGCTTGTTGCTAGAGCTCAAGTGTTCTGTCCTTTGGGTTTATCCCTGTCATGTCAATCTAACTGTATCTGCCATCGCGTTTTTAGATATAGATAGTTTTGCCTTACATCTTTGGAAGTCATAACCAGATTTCTAGACTTTCTAAATTTGGTGTTGATGTCATTTTCTCTAGAGCGGTGCATCACGTCCTGAGCAGTGGCCAGGTGAGGTGAGGTTATTTACCTGCATATTTTGGGTAAGTCATAATATGTTCACAAGTTGTTACACATTGAAGGGTTGATTCGGATCCGGGTCGGAAAGCTCTCCGAGAGCTGTTCGCAACCTTACCGTGTGACCGACACGTACCCGTAGCCGGTCTGTCCTGTAGATTAAGTACGATGCGCACAACTGCCAAAAACACGACCGACACGTAGGCTGTGATTCAAACTTTATTCTCCATCTGAGCCGCACCTACGAACGCCGAACAGAGTCGCCTGGAAGCAGTATCCACAGCAGTTTCTGCCCTGACAAGTACGATGCGTACTTCCTACGTGCCGGTTGGATCGCCACGTACGGCACGTCACAAAATCCAGAAAAGAAGCATATCAGCAACTCCATCCATGGCTACGAGACGGACCAGCTTGCAGTGGGTATGAAACGAAGCAACAAACAGCGTGTACGACACGAACACATCATGAATCCCATCGCGCAGATCATACCAGTACTCTACATCTATGACCGGATCAGGAACCAACGCCGACGGCGCAGATGGTAAGTCAGACACCTACCACACAAACAAACGACACGTACCTGCAAAATGGTACACACACAGGGATCCACATCCTGGCCACTAACAACAGGCCACCATAGGGGTTGCATGGCCAGCACGACTACCACCCCCACCCATAGGGCTTATGTTGCCCAGCACCCCTGCCACCCCCACCCATAGGGCTTATGTTGCCCAGCACCCCTGCCACCCCCACTCATAGGGCTTATGTTGCCCATCACCCCTGCCACCCCCTCTCTTAGGGGACCTGTTGCCCATTACCCCTGCACCCCCACTCATAGGGCTTATGTTGCCCATCACCCCTGCCACCCCCACTCATAGGAGACCTGTTGCCCATCACCCCTGCCACCTCACCCTTAGGGCTTACGTTGCACATCACCTCTGCCACCCCCACTCATTGGGGACCTGTTGCCCATCACCCCTCCCACCCCTACCCATAGGAGACCTGTTGCCTAGCACTACTGCCACTCCCACCCATAGGGGACCTGTTGCCTAGCACTCCTGCCACCCCCACACATAGGGGACCTATTGCCCATCACCCCTGCCACTCCCACCAATAAGGGACCTGTTACCCATCACCCCTGCCACGCCCACTCATAGAATGAGTGATGCGCCACACATCCATCATACTCCAACATTAGGTATGTCAGCAAAATACATCCCCCTAACATCATGACAACAGTGTGTAGTCTGTGACAAATGCCCACAACAGTGATTATGACTTTTAACATACAATGTAACTAACAGCACATGTGTGACCACCAAATGAGTGTGGCCTACACAAGGCAAACATCTCTATAGCACTGTGTCAATGTAAAAAGAACACCCCCTCACTGTGTAGAACAAAAGTTAAGTGTTGGCTTCCAAACTGCAGCAAATGTCGAGCATTGTGGTGATGGGGTCTAAACCCCCCTCATCACAGTGACCAAAAGGTAAGTGTCATCATGTTCAAAGCTGCAAATGTACAAAAGTAAACCATCATTGGGACACCCTTAGTGGGCAATCAGGCATTGTGAGATGAGAGGGAGCACAACAGACACAAGCTTGAATGAACACCAACTAACACAGCAAGAGACTGACACACAACAGCACTACCCCCAGGGACCAGACATTGGGGTGACACAAGCATGCATGACACCACCACTGTGATGACAAAGGTAGATGACGTACAAACTGGGAAACCCAGACAGGTGTCCTGTTCCACAAACGTACATCACACATACACAAACACAAATCACTCAGCATGGCCCATCATCCATGGACAAACAGGAGCTAGGAGACCATCCATGCAAACATTTACATCAGTCCACCCTCAACACCACACACCCTGAACTGCAACAATGTGCATCTGTCAAGCACACATGGACAGGTGACATTGCACATGCACCCATAACAAACACAGGAATGTTGGGAGGAACTAAGGTGCACAGGGACAGTTTACAACCCTGGTGAATAACAGACATACTGCACAGTATGCCGTACATGGCCATGACGTCAAAGCTCATGTAACCTTCAGAGTACCTGCCACAGTCCCAGGGCAATGCAGAACCCAAGGAAAACCACAAGGTACACATGCTAAAACTGTAAACATTGCAGCCCTGAAGCGGACAAGTGGGAGAAGTCACACACGCATACACATGTCTCAATCACTGAAAGGTACCACCTAGGGACAACTACATGATGCTGTGAACAAACAAAGTGCCTTGGGGACCCCTGACTGAGTCCCATCTGAGTCTGACAACATCATCACCACTCAGAACTGACAATTCCCAATGATGAAACACCAATTAACAGTAGTGTGTCATGCACCCACACATCTGGTAGCCCATGGCAAAGTTGTGGGAGGAACACAGTACCACTCAGCAAGCATCAAAAACAGGAACATATCAAGGGAACACTGCCTGAGTATGAAAAGAGATGTGGACACACACACACATGCTCACACAACACACACCATGGGCCCAGATTATGTCACGGAACAACACACTTCCTTGAGGGAACCCAATTCCTGTGGAAGCCCAGCTGTGCCAAACATAGTCACAGCACGTTTCAGTCATGTCAGCAGAACACTTGGTCTTGGTCAGTCAGCCAGCAGTTACCACACAAAGAAGGCTCTGGTCACAACAGCCTGGGTACTTGAGTCTCCCCTAAGTCATCTGCACATACTCAAAACATATGTACAGCAAGTTGCACAGAGGACCCAGTTGCTCCTATACCAATTATGCCCACACCTGTAGGTCCAGTGGTGATTTGCACAAAGTCTGTGAAATAGACAAATTGGACAATGGGAAGCACATCATATGTGCATGGGTGAAAGCCAGAGATGTGAACATGCAAATGAAATGTTCACAGAGATGTCCACAAATAGTTGATCATGACACACCCAGGTAGATGCAAAGGATGACATGGATACCGACCAGAATAGGATACATATCTCATGGACCACATGGAGTACCTCACATCAACACCTCAGTATTCAGCATTAGAAACCAAGGATTACAGGTGCGAGGGCATGTTAAACATCATCAACCTAATGTACAGCTAAATCAAGTTCGCAGGGATAAAGAAAAAAGCTTTATTCAGCATATTAAAAGTTAAACGTCCGTTCAAAACAAAGGCCAATGGCCAGTCCATTATCAAATGACAAAGAGTGAACATGAGTGACAACTGCCACACGTTGCTTGCCTGCACTGGAAGGACAGGGGACATCCCCTCGGAGGGGCATACATGGGGGCAGGCCAGGCACTGCAGGGACAGGATCAGGTCACAGGTGAAAGCTTCAGCTGGACTCTAGCTATACTCTGGGTCCAGCCCCGTAGGTCCTGCCACCTCTTCTGGCAGTTGCGGATCCGGTGCTTGTTGACCCCCACCAAACGAACTGCCTTGGCGATGGTCAGCCATATCTCCTGCTTCTGGTGGGCATCAACCTGTGAGGATGACAAAGTTAAAAGTACATTAACACACATGCCCCATATTTGTGCTGCACACATTTGGAGATACATGTCATCATCACAAAGGGAAATGAGTTACACAGGTAGTGCAACCATGGGGAAGGACAAATCACCTGCATGTCTGACATGTTAACAATACCTGGGAAGTTTAAGCTTTCACTAATGCACTTTAGCAGCAGGAAGCCTGTTCATTACATGTACGTACACAAGTTGGGTGATGAAAGTAGTCAGTGAGAATGCTTGTCACTGGTATGCACACTGCTAGTACTGATAGTCAGACAACATGCGAAATTAGGAAGGCAGTGGACTGCACACTCACCTGCTCCCCTGGTTTCCTATACAGCTTGCTGTACTGTGGAAGAAGCCCATCCAGCAGGGCCTGGTTCTCCTCCTCAGTGAAGGCTGGGGCCCTCTCCAGAGTACGTGCCATAGCATGAGTCAGAGGATGCAGAGACAGCAGCAGTGGTAGCAGGAATGTGGTCCAGTAGCATGTAGTGCAGGCATGGGAGCTCCCTGGGGGCCACCCAGCCGTATAACTGTGCTGCAGAGGCAGAATCTGCGCTATGTGTCCGAAGTGATAGGTCCAACACAGTTGCATTCTATGAATCTGGCCAATCCATGGACTCATACACGCCCTCCGCATCGTTCAAATTTTCACCTTCCTGAAACACTAGTAATTGCAACATTGTTGTAGGCATCCAACTGAATTTCCAGCGCACAACTCGTGCAAATTTTGAATCCGCATCCGTCTCCATGACAGTCCAGAGCAAATGGGTGCGCCCGGATCGGGCAACTGACTGTACAAATTTTTGAAAATAAACATGCACCCATCTCCAAACGATTCAATGGTCAAGGCGTACGCCTGTCTCGGACCATGCCTGCCCGACGCGTACGCTTTTTCACCCGCGTCGGACCTCATTGCAGTCAATGGCAAAGCGTACGCACGGCTCGGTAATGAACCGTGCAATGCGTACGCATTGTCACCCATGTCGGACCTCATTGCAGTCAATGGCAAAGCTTATGCACGGCTCGGTCATGAACCGTGTAATGCGTACGCATTGTCACCCGCGTTGGCCCTCATTGCAGTCAATGGCAAAGTGTACGCACGGCTCCGTCACGAACCGTGCAATGTGTACACATTGTCACCCGCGTCGGACCTCATTGGTGTGACTATTCGACGGATTTAACACACAATTACTTGCCATGGACACCTGTGCATACCTACCACACTACATCATAGGCCACACAGTGTCCCATGGCATGTAAGGCTTCATTCTGTGGGTGTTTGGGGGGGCACATTTGGTTTGTTGGGTGGCACTTTTGTGCAGCCACTCCCAGGCTGTGCACGTGTACATGGGGCAGAATCCTTTGTGTATGGTGCACATTACCACTGTGATGTGCAAATGTACAGTAATGGGCATGAGTCACGGACACAGTTTCATGTTGGATATGTTTGGGCCATGTCACATACACCCTGAGTCCTGTGGGTGATGGCATGTATGTCACAGTGAGACCTGTAGCCACAATACTGATGTGTACCCACAGTCTGTGTGCATGTTGTGTCTCAGATGTGTCTGATCAAATGTTCCCAATGGGTGACAGTCTCCAAATCCATGTGGTATATGCATCAACCTTGATGGGGTGTGTGTGTCTAAGAGACGTACATGTAGGGCCTGCAGGGACAACAGTGGCCACTCCCTGTGGGACTCATGCTTGCCTTGTGGTGTGTACGTGATATGCTATGTCCATGCCAGTGTCGATGTGGCAATATAGGGACCCTGGGTTTCTGCATGGCAAAGATCTGTGATGCCTGGGAGTCATCAGGCCTCACTAGTCACTGTGGTGTGTGTTTGTAACGTCGCAGCAGTACATAGGTCGGGTGACACAGCCAGATGATTGGCCATTGCACTACATGGGACTCATGTGGACATGTGGAATTGAGATGTGAGGTGATGGTCATGTAGGTGACATATGTATCCATGCCCAACAGCACCCACATCAGTACATTGTGTAATGTCATGATCTATCATGTGATATTGAGCCTGGGCATTGCCACATGGGTGGATGAACCGACAATCTTCCTTTGTTCATCTCTGTTCTGCAGGGCACCAGCTGTCCATCGACTGTTCCCAGACCTAGCAACCATGCAGGAACGCAAATGCTTCCGACGGTACCGCTTCACCAGGCCACTGATTGAGTAGTTGGCAGAGCAGTTGGCGCCACATCTGCTACCTGGCCGGACTTACCCTACAGCACTGACCCCAGAGGTGAAGGCGATGGCAGCCCTGCACTTCTTTGCTACTGGTACTACACTGTGGCTACTGCTGGTGGTATGTCACAAAGTATGTTTAGCCGGGTGCTAAGTGATGTCTTGGAGAGGATGTTGCATTTCCAAGACCTGTACATCAAGTTCTCCCAGGAAAAACCCCCAGGATGTGTTCAGCTATATGCTAGCCTTCCGCAACCAGACTCTGTGCTTCAGGAAGCTCGCCCAAGAGAACCTAGAAGCCAGCCAGGAAGAAATGAAAAGATTGTACGACTAAAATGCCACTCTGGTTGAATTTCAACCTGGGTAGAAAGTATGGGTAATGGCGCCAGTGGACCCTTGTGAACTCATGGACAAGTGGACTGGGCCATATGAAGTGATGGAGCGCAAGAGCGAAGTAACCTACCTGGTTAACTTGCAGACTCCCAGGCAGCCCCTGAGGGTCTTACATGTGAACCGCCTCAAACCCCACTTCGAGAGTTCTGATGTAACACTGCTCCTGGCTACAGATGGTGGAATGGAAGAGGACAGTGAACCTCTTCCTGAGATCATGGCAGCCAGGGAGCAAGATGGGTCAGTGGATGGTGTGGTCCTCTCGCCCACCCTGACCCTAGAACAGCAGAGGGACTGTCACCAGATGTTGGGTCAGTTTTCCTCCCTGTTCTCCCTGACCCCAGGTGTCACCAACTGGTGCGTCCATGATGTGGACACTGGAGATATTCTACCTGTAAAGCAGAAATTCTACAGGGTATCTGACAAGGTCAGGGCCAGCATCAAGGAAGAGGTTTCCAAGATGTTGGCGATAGTGGTAATTGAGCCCACCAGCAGCCCCTGGGCTAGCCCAGTGGCCTTAGTTCCAAAAGCTGCTGCACTCGGTGCCACCCCAGAACTCCGGTTTTGTGTGGACTACCGTGGGCTCAATGCGGTCACCAAGACTGATGCGCACCCCATCCCCAGAGCTGATGAGCTCGTGGATCGGTTGGGAGCTTCCCAGTACCTCAGTACGTTTGATTAAACATCTGGGTACTGGCAGATTGCCTTAACTGAGGGGGCCAAGGAGAAGGTCTGCGTTTTCAATGCCAGAGGGACACTTCCAGTTCCGAGTTATGTCCTTTGGGTTGAAGAACGCCCCTGCTACATTCCAGAGACTGGTCAACCAGGTACTGTCCGGGCTGGAGGAATTCAGCGCCGCATACCTGGATGACATTGCAGTGTTCAGCTTCACGTGGGAGGAACACTTGCAGCACCTCTGTGAAGTGTTGAAGGCTCTGCAAAGGGCAGGCCTCACTATCAAGGCCAGTAAGTGCCAGATACGGCAGGGTTCTGTGGTGGACTTGGGACACCAGGTAGGGAGCAGCCAGGTGGCGCCCCTCCAAGCGAAGATTGATACCATTCTGGCTTGGGAGCCCCCCAAGACCCAGACAGAGGTGAGAGCCTTCCTAGGACTCACCAGGTATTATCGCTCATTTGTCAAGGGATATGGCACCATTGTTGCCCCCTTGACAGAGCTGAATTCAAGGAAGCAGCCCAGGAGAGTGAATTGGACTGATGCCTGTCAAACTGCTTTTGATGCCCGGCACCGGTGCTCAAGGCACCTGATTTCTCCAGTAAGTTTGTAGTGCAGACAGACGCTTCAGAGCATGGTGTGGGAGCGGGACTCTCACAGATCAACGACGAGGGCTTGGACCAACCTGTAGCTTTCATTAGTAGGAGGCTACTTCCCAGGGAACAGAGTTGGAGTGCGATTGAAAGGAAAGCTTTTGCTGTGGTCTGGGCTCTGAAGAAGCTGAGGCCTTACTTGTTTGGGACTCACTTCTGGGTTCAGACAGACCACAGACCCCTCAGATGGTTAATGCAGATGAGGGGTGAGAACCCAAAACTGTTGAGGTGGTCCATCTCCCTACAGGGAATGGACTTTACGGTGGAACACCGTCCCGGTACAGAACACGCCAACGCTGATGGTCTGTCCAGGTTTTTCCGCCTTAGCGATGAGAACTCCCAAGAGGGTGGGTAGTTCTCACTTTCAGCTGGAGGGGACACGTGTTAGACCTGGCGTCTTGGCTTAATTTCCCCTGACTTTTTTGCCTCTACCTCCTGTATTTGTGACACTGTGCTGGATTTCGTTTTGCTGGTTTAGATGCTTTGGGCACTTTGCCACTGCTGATCAGTGTCAAAGTGCAAGTGCTCCCTAGGTAAATTGTTATTGTAATTGGTTATCCATGATTGGCATATTTGTGTTACCAGGAAGTCCCTACTAAAGTGCACCAAGTGTGCCAGGGCTAGTGATTCAAATGCTACTAGTGGGCCTGCAGCACTGATTGTGCCACCCACAAGAGTAGCCCTAAAATGGTGTCTCAGGCCTGCCACCGCGGTGCCTGGGTGCCTGGGTGCAGTTGCTAACTGTCATGCTGCCCTGACCAGTGTCCACACTGGCCAGGTCTAACCCTTCCCTTTCTATACACATTGGACACCCCTATGGAAGGCCCTATTTACCCCCTTGGGCAGGGTGCCATGTATGTGAAAGGTAGAGCATGTACTAGTGTGGGTGACATGCTCTGTTAGTGAATTACAGCCATTTACATTGTTCACTATTGCAAGGCCGCCTGTTCTCCATAAGCCAGAATGGGCAGTTTGATTATTACATCTTATAATCCTAAACTGACTCAGGGAACATGGTAGAAATTCGGGTTTAGTATGCCTGAACTCAGAATGATAAAATACATAGTGAAGTTGGTTTTAACATTCTGTGTTTAAAAATACCACTTTTGGAAAGTAGGTATTTTCTTGTTTAACCATCCAAATCTGCCTTTGCTAGGCTGTGTATTCCTTGTCTGGAGTTTGAGTGACAGGAGCTGGGAAATTGCAGGGGGCTGGGGAATTCCCAGAGACAGGGTGAGCCAGCACAGGGCTGAATATAGAGATCTACATCTAGATGGGAGGGAGGAGTTGCACCTGGGACCCGAATAGGACAGTGCCTGCCCCCCACAGTGCTGGCTCTGCCCCCTGTGGTGCGTCTTATGTCTCTGCCCTGCACTGTGAAAGGAGAGAAGGAATCATGTCAACAAAGTGCTCCAGTGCTGTGCTTTCCCTCCACAATGCTGGCTCCACCTCCTGTGGGGTGTCTGATGTGTCTGCCCTGCACTGTGAAAGGAAAGAAGGAGTCATGTAAACAGAGTGTTCAAGAACTGGTTTGGACTGGGCAAAGACCCCTCTGCCCTCAGAGGACAAAGGGTTTTGGGGTATAAATATTGGGACCCTGATCCCAAGAATTTAGATCATCCTGGAATCAAAAAGCAACCTCTGCCAAGGAGAAAGCTGGAAGACTAAAGAAGGACTGATCTGCTGTAAGGCTGACCTGCAGTTGCTTTGCTGCCAAGGAGAGGGGAAGGACTTTGCTGTGTGCTGTGTCCCCTTGCTTGAAGGAATCTCCAAGGGTCTGAGTAGAGCTGGCCTTGTGTTAAGAAGTCCCAGGAACAAAAGTACTTGACCCCCAGCTTCCCCCTGAACTCTGCTGTATGAATTCTGCCCTTCCTAGAGTGCTTGATCCAATTGTGGGGCTTCTGGAAGTTGTGCTTGCTGTTGGGAAGCTGACCAAGAGAAAGGAAGTAAAAGATCTGCAACTCTTTCATGCACCGCCGGCTTAGCGAGAACATTTCCGTTGCTGCGAAGATCGTCGCAGTGCCTGTTGCCGCTGCAACGTCCACGCCACGTTCATCTTCGGAGCGCATCGCTCCCGGAGCAGGAAGATTCCCGTCGCTGCGAGTATCGTCGCAGAGCCTGCCGCCGCTGAGTGAGATCGTCGCACCGCTCGTTAGCAGAACCATTGAAGATCATCACATCGTGCCTTTGTGAGTAAATTTCTACCGAAGAAGCTACGCCTTGGAATCCATAAAAGTATCGTCTCACTCCCCATACAGACCGGATTCGTCGCACACGCTCGCTGCGTGCAGCGGGGTTGTTGCATTGCCTCCCCAGGGTCTCAGGACTGACGATGTTACTTTTTTGACGCCTGAGCGCCACTAGGAACTTTTATTGCATCACCAGGTACCGTTGGCTTAAATCGATGCTAAGGTGGATTATTTTGCCGCTAAACTAAGAACTCTTTTAAAACCATATTCTTGAACTGTGTATGTTGGATTTTTGTCGTTTTGGTCTTGTGTAGTTTATATAAAAGTACTTTATTTATCTACACTGGTGTGGAGTCCATCTGTGGTGTTTTCACTGTGTTACTGTGAGTGTTGGTACAAATACTTAACACATTGCCTTTGATAAGCATGTCTGTTCGTGCCAAGCTACCAAGGGGGTGAGTATGGGTTATCTAAAGAGTGTATCCCCCTAACCTGACTAGAAGCAAGTGTCCCTGTTTGGACAGTGGTACCTACCCCTGCCAAATAGAGACCCCCAGATCTAACATATTGCATGTCTCTCCTGTTCTGCTGTGCTTTTGACTGTGACTTGTGTCTGTCCTTCACAGGGTAATTTGCCTGTTGTATGTTCAACACTGACCCCCAACACCCAGAATCCGACACCACTGTGGGAGTAGTCAATTGACATCAAGTGATGTGCCACACACCCCTGGACTACAATTCTCAGACACTCTGTGACCGTGTGTCTGTCTTCCCACATCTGACTGACATTTGCTTACCTCACCTGTGGACTTGTTCCCAATGACTGTGGATAGGTGTTGTTGTTGTGCATACCTATGTGTTTCAAGTCAAAATCATTGTGTGGGATGATTAACATGGCCATGGTGAGTATGTGTTGTGTTGCCATAGTGGTGTGTCTCCCTCACATGTGTCACATCTCCATGACTCACCTAACGTTGGTCACATTGTTGCAGTATTTGGCATGCACTGTGTTGAGTAGCAGATCGACATCTCCATGACACATGACAATTTGGAATCACAACATAGGCAAGTATGATGTACTGCTAAGTTTACTTTCGAACATATGTGAGGAAAGTGCACAGGATGGTGGGTGCTATACATTGGTTTTGGAATCCAAAGTTCACATTAGAGTTGGAAGTGCTGGTAGATGAAATGTCCAGAGTAAAGTCCACAGTCATCTGCTACATTGGCCCAACATGAACCCTCCATGTCATGTGTGTGAGTTGAGTGCGATTGGACAAGGTGAACGGGTTACGCACAAAGAATATTGTCCATAACAGGTTTAGAGGTCCAGGGTGATGTGCTTGGACATCTGCCTCTCACATGTCCATCTTCGGACAACCCCTCTTCTTCCGGTGGGGGGATCCTCAGGTGCAGGCCTCTGCGGTGCTGGGGACTCTCCACCAGAGTCCTCCTCCCTCCCTTTGGTACTGGCAGATGGTGTTGCAACAGATGTTGTGGCCACACAGGGAGGTGTGTACATGTTTGTGTTGATCTAGCGGAGGCATTGGAGTATCCCCCGATGCCCCGCAGTAAGGGCATCCCACTTGGCCTCCATGCGGGCATGGTGAGCAGCCTGCTCCTGTTGCATGTCCTTGAGGATCCCCACTACCTGGCCAAATCCTCCGGTGCTATCCTGGTACGCATCTATGATGTGTGTCAGTTGGGGGTCATCATGCAGTCCAGACCCCTCTGTAAGGCGCGCCCTCTGCCTTCCACCCCTTCCAGCACCCCCTATCCACACGGGCAGGACCAGCAGCGGGACGCACAGGTGACACTGGGACCCCTTGGGTGGTGTTGCTGGTAGTGTTTGCTGTAGCTTCCGGGGGGTCCTGTGTCCCTGTGCTGTGGGTGTTCAGTGGCTTTGGTCTGTCCGTGTTGTCGGGGGTGCCCTGTTGGTTTTCCAGATGCTGTAGGTGTGGGTACAGGGGGTGCAGATGTTGATGCTGCTGGTGTTGCATGATGACTCACACCGGAAGGGCCAGGTTGGTCGTCGTCATCTGAAGAGGACAGAGACACAGTCAAACCAGAGAGCTCAGTGTCCACCAGAGTCTTGGCCTGGGAATCCTCTTCATTTGGTGCTGGCTGGGTCCCCAGCACCACCTGTGTTTGGAAGAGACACACGATGTGAGTTATGTTTCTACATGCATCGATTGTTCACAAACATGACATTTTCTACTATACCAACGGATGCCTGCCTGTACACTGCTTTTTCCCAGATTGTCACAGACAGAGTTTGACATTGTTGTTGCCCATGTCCCCGCATGGCCTTGTGCTCCCCACAACAGCGCCCAGTGTCAGACATCTTGTCAGTTCCTTCCCACTCCCTGTGAGGCGAGCATGGTTCAGTGTATGCTTGCTGGGCCATGTGGGTGGGTGTATATTGTCTGTGACTGCGACTCCCATCATACTCTTGGCTACACCCCCCTTCCCAGCATGCCCATACTTCCTCCCTCTTGACCCTGTTTCCCTGTGAGGGGGTGTTACAGCAATGGCAATATGGCTGACTGTGAAGTCCTTGTGTTTGTTGTAGCCCAGTTCACAGCAGGGCCTTGTGCTCCCCACAACAGAGCCCAGTGTCAGACATCTTGTCAGTCTCTTCCCACTCCCTGTGAGGTGAGCATGGTTCAGTGTATGCTTTCTGGGCCATGTGGCTGGGTGTGGATTGTCTGTGACTGCAACTATCATCATACTCTTGGCTACACCGCCCTTCCCAGCATGCCCATACTTGCTCTTGACTCTGCTTCCCTGTGAGGGGGTGTGACAGCAATAGCAAGATGTCTGACTGTGAAGTACTGGTGTTTGTTGTAGCCCAGTTCCCAGCAGGGCCTTGTGCTCCCCACAACAGAGCCCAGTGTCAGACATCTTGTCAGTGCCTTCCCACTCCCTGTGAGGCGAGCATGGTTCAGTGTATGCTTGCTGGGCCATGTGGGTGGGTGTAGATTGTCTATGACTGCGACTCCCATCATACTCTTGGCTAACCCCCGTTCCCAGCATGCCCAAACTTCCTCCCTCATGAATCTGCTTCCCTATGAGGGGGTGTGATAGCAATAGCAAGATGGCTGACTGTGAATTCCTGGTGTTTATTTGGCTACAAGTCCAAAGAAAGCCCCTGTGCTTCACACAACTGCACCCAGTACGGGGTGTCTTTTGATGATGTTTCACAGAGGTGTGGGTCAATGCATTTCTACCCGGTGAGTTATGTGGAGTTTGTGTTGAGGGGGGTATGTGTCTCCACATGCTGGTAAGTATGGTCAGAGCTGTCAGTCCTCCTTCCCACCCGGTCAGACATCCCACCATGAAACGTGCTTCCATTGTAGGGCGTGCAAGTTGTCTTTCAGGATGTCAGTCAGTGGTGTCCTGCTTCTGATTTGTGCTCCCCACAGCAGGACCCAGTGTCAGCCATCGTGTCAGTCATTTTCCACTCCCTGTGATGTGGGCATGTTTCAGAGAGGTCTTGATGGGCCAATCAGGAGGGGGAGCATTATCTCTGACTAAAAGCCCGATCATGCTTTTGGATACACTCACTTCACCTGCATCCCCACAATTCCTTCCTGTCAGTCAGCTGCACTGTGAGGTAGTGTGTTTGTGGTGGCAAACTGTCTGGCAGTGTCTATTTAGAAATGTGCCACTGCCTTGCTCTATTTGTTTGTAGGTTGGTGCATGTCATGACACAGTTCCAAGTCTCTATGAGATGGCAGGTATTGTGTTTGTCTGACTGCCATACACATCTTGGGTTGATTATTTATTGGTTACTGTAGCTTTGCTTGCGGTGCATGGTTTCACTGTCCCCTTGCAACACAATCTTGGGTATGTTGTTTGTGTACTCACCAGGCTCTGGTATGCCTGTTAGCCCATGGACGCTCTCTGGTGGTAGGATGACCCGCACCTTCTCCTCCCAGGTCCTGTAGTAGACTGGTTTGGCAGGAGGGCCACCGCCGGTGCACTGACTCAGGGCGTGATCTTTTTCAATGAGTTTCTTGACCCTCCTGCGCACGTCATACCACCTGTTCTGGATATCGTCCTTTGTGCACCTTGCTAGTGCTTGTGCGTTCACCTTGTCCACAATCCTCGCCCTCATCTTGGTTCTCTGTGACATGGGGGGTCCTTTGGACCAATGTACCAAACAAATGTGGCTCTATTCTGATGATCTCGTCTACCAGCACTTCTAACTCACTATCTGTGAACTTTGTATTCTTCTTTGGGAGCATGGTGATGGGTGGTGGTGGTGGTGAGGGATGTGTGTGTGAGGGTGCAAGTGAGGGTGGGTTGGTGTTGGTTTTGCTGGCAGTATGTGTGTGTGATGTTGGATGAGGTGCTGATGGTGTGTGAGTTGTGTGATGGGTGGGTTGTCAGTGTGTCTGTGGTTTCTGTGTAATGGTGTTTGCTGCTGGCTGTGTCTCCTGTTTGCAAGGGATGATTGTAGTGATTGTAGTCCTTTATATATTTGGAGTTTTGGGTGTGTCTTTGTCCCAGGTTTTTTTAATTTGGTATTTATTGGCTTTGTCATTGCTTGTTTGGTCCTTTTTTTGTCTTTTTTCCTTTGGGTTTTGTAGGCATGAAGGAGACAAACATCTGACGGATACGGACGCTGATGTTGTCTCGTGCGGGCTTCTCTGCCTCTTTCACGCTGCCTATCTTCTGTGTTTCATACACGTCGGTTACGAAGGTCTCTATTGCTTGTGGGCCCGTTTTTTTGTGCGCGTCGGTCGTGCGGCTTGGTCTCTGTGCGAGTCGGTCTGAGTTTCCACGCATTACATTGTACTGCGCGGATCGGACATCGTGGGTAAGCATCGGTCGGGTTCATTCCAGGTTTGTGTCGGTCGGTGGAATTCGTGTCGGTTTTCTGGACGGTTCACTATTTTCCCTACGGCTCGGTCATACGGCTTGTATTCCGTAAGTTGTCGGTTGTAATTCACACATGTTGGATCGTACTGCACGGGTCGTACGGCGCTGGTCCGTGTCGATCGGTTATCCGGTCCGGGTCCATGTCGATCGGTTCGTTTTGCAGACGGAATCAGAATCGGCCCCTAAGTGTGAAAGGGAGACTGGGTTTTTATTACCAGCCTCTTGTTGCTTTGTATCCTGCTTACCACTATCTTAATATGCAGTTTGTGTTGTTTGATTTTTCACACAGGTTGAATCACGCATCTTGAAATTAAATAAGTGCGATAAGTTGTATCGTCCAATTTTTTTCTTTTACTATGCACAATTGCATTTTTTTCATTGTACATATAACGCAGTAGCTTTTACTTTTTAGTTCCTGAGGAAGGCTAGACACTCTTTAGGTCACAAATAGCTAAAACATGTAGACCGACTCTCTAAACTTGACAGTAGCAGTTTATTTTTTCCACTGCCTTAGCACTGTTTTTAACCCTGACACTCAGAGATATATAATGAAAAGGTTGTTTCTCACAGAAGCCAGTTTTAAATTCACTTCTTTTACTTTTTGCACTGCGCCTATAACCGAATAATACATCATAGTTCATCATATTCTGGATTTTAGTATATCCTAGGTCATCCTGTAAAACATCCCTGTGCTCCTCCCTCACAGTGTGGGGGTTTTAGCCCTCGGCTGTACTAGGTGTTACAGCCGGGAGGAGAATCTAGATGATGAAGCATGTCGCATCTGGTGAGTGATGGGATTCTGTTTCCCTTAATGGGTTGACCACGTGAGGGCTCTAGTTAGGCATTATAGATAATGGTGAGCAGCAGGGGACGATGCTGGGCACCAAGCAATATTGCAGACCTCTAGACAAGTTGGTGTTTCTTTATAATTTTTCAGTTGTATCCAATGACCAGGCCTGCAGTGGCGGTGCATGCCTCCTGCGATTTTCAAATCAATCAATCAACATTTATAGAGCGCGCTACTCACCCATGGTGGCTTCGGATTGGAACGGGGGAGGCAGACTCTCTGGGTTCTGCCGGTGAGGAAGGAGGTGATCCAGTCCAGGGTTTTGTCTCAGATGCCTGCATCGTGGTGGCGTGTGTGCAGGGAGTGGTGGCAGACGGTGTCAAAGGCGGCCGAGAGGTCCAGGAGGATGAGGGACACTGTTTCGCACTTGTCCAGTATGGTCCTGATGTCATCCATGGCAGCGATGAGGGCGTTTTCAGTGCTTTGATTGCTGCGGAAGCCGGATTGGGAGGATCCAGGACATCGTTCTTCTCCAGGAAGTGGGTCAGTTGGCTGTTTACGGTCTTCTCGATGACTTTCGCCGGGAATGGGAGCAGGGAGATGTGTGTTTCACTACCGCAATCGCAATTCCTATTTACTGCAATGGCATGGGCATTGGCAGTGTCACACCGTGGAAACAGCGGTTATGTGGGGAGAGCACTCCAATATTGAAGCAATTTAATCAATGAATTATCCGTAAGTAAAAGCAGCGGTGCATCAGTTATGTAGGAGTTTGTCCTCTCCTACTGAGATCAAGACCAGATATTGACAGGATGAGAACCTGTGTATACCTGAGCACTGTTCACAAAGTGTCTTATCTGACACTAACCAATTTATGAAACAATGTGTTTAATTTTCAACACAGAAACAAAACATTTTCTAGAAATTTTCACAATATCTGGATGTAAAACAGCGAGTAGAGATATTGCGGTTTGTACCAAAACAAATTCATGTCATGTATACATAAATAACTTGGTTACATACAGAAATCATGTGTAACACAAATTCAATTTACATGTTATGAACATTTGTTTCGCACTTGTCCAGTATGGTCCTGATGTCATCCATGGCAGCGATGAGGGCGTTTTCAGTGCTTTGATTGCTGCGGAAGCCGGATTGGGAGGATCCAGGACATCGTTCTTCTCCAGGAAGTGGGTCAGTTGGCTGTTTACGGTCTTCTCGATGACTTTCACCGGGAATGGGAGCAGGGAGATGTGTGTTTCACTACCGCAATCGCAATTTCTATTTACTGCAATGGCATGGGCATTGGCAGTGTCACACCGTGGGGCACAGGTGGTCGCTACCGCGAATTGGCATTTTTCAATTGGTGCCAATGACTGTGATCGCGGTGGCAGTGCACGCTTACGGCACCTATGGACACAACATGCTGTAGCAATAGCAATGGCCAGTTCTCATCATTGAACAGTAGACACTTACTATGAATCATGCGTGAAGATTTTTAAATTCAATGCTAGTGTGACATTGAACTTATTGATGACTACACATGCCATGTCAGTGTGCAGGATTACATGCATTGGCATGTACTCCCTCACATGTCAGATATGATATTTGTGTGCATGTACACAGATTTGTTGTGTAATGGACTCTCACATTTGTAAACATGTCAATGTGTGAGATGGCTAATCAACCCACAGTAATGATGGACTAACTACATAATGTGCCTATTTCACTGTGTAGATTGCTGAACTCATGTTGATAATTGATCTTTATTCACTCACTGTGCTCATTGTGTTGTTAATGTGTGCTCTGTCCGACTCACGCAGGAGGGTGTGGCAGGTACAGCAGATACATAGAAGCAAGCAGTGTTGCTGTTTCAAACATGTGATGTGTCAACTACTCTCAGGGCTGGTGACAAAAGATGTCGGAATGTACCATTTTACATTCACATAGTCTGAATCAGTTTTGGGGGTACTTAGTATGTACTTACTGAACACGTGTATAACTAATTGAGATCAAGGTGTCTCTGCATGTGACTTGTGCTGTTAGCTGTTGTTTCTGTCCAGTCATTCTTGGCACTGTGTCAGTCAAGACGTAAGATGTTGGACACATCTCATAGGGTAATTTAATTGATATGTGTCCCCTTTTATTTTATGTAGGAGATGACCAAATGTGCATCGTCCATTCACACTTCTGGTGGACATGAAGGATGAGGACATCATGCTTATATTCCGTTTGGATCGACCTACTCTTCAAGACCTATGTGGTCAGCTGGAGCCACATCTGAGGGCTCGCAGAACCTATCGGATTGCTTTGATATCAACATGTAAGGTGATGGTGACCCTGCATTTCTTTGCAACTGGTTCATTCCTGTACACGGTTTCCAGCGCAGGTGGGAAGTCTCAACCGATGTTCAGCATGGTGCTACGTGATGTCCTGTCCGCAATGATGACATACAAGGACCGCTACATCCATTTTCCCAGGAGACATGAATTGGCAGATGTGAAGGGTGATTTTTATGACCTTGCCTACATCCCTAATGTTTTTGGCGCCATTGACTGCACACATGTTGGCCTGGTTCCACCACAGGCACGTGAGCATATATACAGGAACAGGAAGCTATTACATTCCATTAATGTGTCAGTGGTATGCCAAGCAGATATGATTATCTCCCATGTCTGTGCCAGATTTCCATGATCAGCACTTGACTCCTACATACTGCGTAACAGCATCATACCACAGATGATGGCAAATCTGCATCCGGTGCATGTGTAGATTTTTGATGAGTATGCAGAGTCAAGTAGTGTGCTGTATGTGTGACATGCTGTCCTCAGCTACTGTTATATTACAAAATTGGCCTGTGTATCTCACACCTAGGTGACTCTGCATATACCAACCGGCCTTGGTTGCTGAGCCCACTGAGGAATCCCAGGACACTGGGTGAAGTCCGCTACAATCATGCACATGGGAGTACATCTTGTGTGGTGGAGTGTACGTTTGGCCTCCTGAAGTCTAGAATCCGGTGTCTGGACAAGAGCGGAGGTGCACTGCTCTACTCTCCCCAAAAGGTGTGTCAGATCGTAGTTGCATGCTCTATGGCAATGCGCAAAGAGATCATCCTGCTCCTGGATGATGATGAGCAGCAGACCCCCCCTGCAAACCCACACATATCCAGTGACGACGATAGAGGAGAGAAGGAAGGTGTCGACCTGCGTCAACAGCTCATCAACAACTACTTCTCTTGAGTGTGAGTGACATTGTACAACAGTGACATTGTCCGCTGTCTTTGATGGTAGTGACAAGACCTAGAGGAGCTTTTTGACTGCTGCCTGTTGTTGGCTCTGTGCTGATGGCTCATGTTTGTGGCACAGGGTAGTTATGACCAGCCACATGATGTCTATGATGATATTGTTTCTCATTGTAATGTGTGCTGGTTTGTGTACCTTGATAACTAGTGTTGTGTACTGGCTGTGATGCCATCACCTGACTAGTAAATGCTGTTCTTTTGTGTCTTTCTAGGTCCCTTCAGCCTCTCTATGCCTTGTCACAATTAGAGCTTCTGGTACATTGGAATCTGAGTCGACATTGAACATACTGTGATATACATGGAGCTGACACAAAGACATAGATTTGTAAAGAGTGTTTATTTACAATTAGTATTTGTGACAGACAAGTGATGTTTTGAAAAATTGTGCTAAGTGAATTAATGTGTTGTCAGTGATAGTAAATGCGAAAATAGAGAAGTCACCACATTGATTTAGTGACATCAACATGGCAGTGTGGGTAAAGATAGTCAAGAGAATCAATGTCAAGGGGAACAGAGGTGCCATCATGGCCGGCTCTTCGACTGGCGTTTGGCTGGTGCTTTGCCACGAGATCCTCCCTTGGTGTTTCTCGGACTGCCCCTTTTGTGTTTTACAGGGGGGCCACTGCTGCGGGCTCAGCGGTGTTTGAGGAGCATCCTGTTGCAGTTCACCCCTCTCTGTGGCCTCAGCTGAGGTGGTGGGATATCATCCTGCAGGCCACTGAAGGGGGGTTGAGCTGTCCTTTGGGCTGCATGACTGTCCCTCAGCACACCCACGAGCTGGCCCATGAGGTCCACAATTTGGCACATACGCGTGTCCATGGACCTCAGCAGCAGGCAGAGCTCACGAACTTCAAAACCTGGTCCATGTGTCCCTGGGTTAGCTCGTATGGCCCAAGGACTCTGGTGATGTTGGCCAGGGCTTCGGTCCCAGTGTCCTCTCAAATTTGTCCCCAGTTGCCCTCCCACCTGCCCTGCTGTCCCGGACCTGTGGCGTTGCCACTCGATGTACCTGCAGACTCTCCCTGCCCTCCTCTGATTGTGTGGTGGTGTTGGTTACCACTGAGGCAGGGAGAGTGTTGCAGGCAGCACTGGTGGTGGTGGTGGTTGAGGCCACGCAGGTCGTTGCAGAAGGGGTCAGTGTGGTAGTTGTTGCTAAGGTGGTGGTGGTTGGGACAGTGGGGGTGAAGGACTGGGTTATTCTAAGACCCGGCGGTGCCAGGGGACAACACCTGAAACCTTCGTGGGTTACCTGTTCTGGCGTACAAAACACAGAGACACAGGACACTTATTTCGACAACTGGTTCGATGAAGCGGGGTGCACCTTCCCTCGGAGATTTCACACGAAGTTCCTCACGATCGTCGGGCTTTGGACCGGTACCACTGATGTCGCCCAACGTTGGGCGCCAACTGAAGGACTGGGTTATTCTAAGACCCAGCGGTGCCAGGGGACAACACCTGAAACCTTCGTGGGTTACCTGTTCTGGCGTACAAAACACAGAGACACGGGACACTTCCAGCGACATCAGAGATCAGCGTTTATTTACTGCAGGGATACAGAAATCACAAGAAGTACACAACGTGTAGGTTCTCGGAGACTGCTTCAAATTGCAAAAGTGGATCGCTCCTTTTATACACGTTTTTGCCATTGCACAGTATGGCGAACAAAGGTTACAACTCAGTTCCCACAATAAACTTCAAAAGAGTCGTGTTCATGTTTCAGGAGGCCGGAACATAATTACCGCAGCATTCCCAACTGTAAAAACATAGCTACCCCGCAATAAAACACATTCCATTCTGACCGTAAACACATTAGAAGAGGGGGCAAAAAAACAGATGCAAAGAAAGGACAAGGATGCACAACAGGTTAGAAAAGAGTGTTAAGAGTAATAAAGGAAACTTGATGACAGGATCAAAGACCTCGTGTCCAATGCATGCATGACTGAAACAATAGACTAGCACGGCAAGATGAGTCTCGGGCGGGGCCATCTGCCTTCGCCGTGTCATTTCCCTTATCGTAAAAGTCACCCTCAAAGAAACACGTGTCCCTCGTGTAAGCTTGGGAGTCCCAGGGTCACGAAGCGGACAAAGTCCGTTAGCTGGCTACTTGAGGGCAAGAAACAAAATGGATGCCGCATCTAAAATGGAACCCGAGGGTTCGGATGACACAACCCAAAAATAAGACGAACCATACGTGGTTGCGTAGCGAAACTGCGTACACCCACTATACTCGTCATTTGCGGTTCGTAGACACCAATCTCATCCATATTCGTCACCACTCAGAAAGTATGGTTCCGTCTCACACGGAACCTCAGGGGCCTGGGACGTGGTGCGTCCTGGTAGTCCAGATGGGCCAGGTTCTTGCTCCTCATCCGAGAAACGTAGGGAGTCTGCATCCGATAGTCCATGTTCCGGGGGGGGGGCGGGGGAGACTGGCTTTGCAGGTCAGTGTTGTCTTCTTATGCCGGGATAGAGCACAGCATAATATAAAGATCTCCCTCGTGACCTATATTCCTTTGATTAATGTAGAACTAAATTCTGCATGGGCTACACAATGATATCATGACATGCAAAAAATAACACAGAATACGATTAATTGTGTCATTATTTATGAAGCTTCTTTTTTATCATTGAGGAGTATATATCAAACATTTCTTTACTTTTTATCAGTTATTTAGAATAACAGTTTTTTCATAAATATACATGTAAAAAAACAAATTATTACAAAGAATGCATAGTTGAATACAATACATCATTAAGAAAATGACCCCTGAGTGGGAAATCCAAACAAAAAAATGTTCATACATGCTACAACAAATCCATCTAACCTACTACAGACTCATACACCATTCACAAACACATATATCTGGAAAAGAGGGAGACAAAAAGATTGCACAGTCTCCACGAACATGTAGAGTAGGTGTGTTTAGCAGAATCTGAACAATATTGGTCGACGCACGTTTGGGGGTATATAAGAAGTAGTGCCACCACCTTCCTTAGGACCTTGCCAGATAACAAACACCCAGTAGATACCTAAAAGGTATAAACAAAAGATATTCAGAGCCCATACACTACAATACTTCAATCAATTGGACCTTAATGTTATTCATATGATTAGAGTCATAATTATGAAAAGAGCCAAAACCAAGGATTCTGACCTCTGTGTAATATACACAACAATTTAAAAAAAATATATATCTCATCCCATACTTACTGTTGGGGAGTCAACATATAAAGACAACATGCAGCTAACACACAAAAATGAATAAGTGCACCAGCCACATTATTGCATGGTATAGAGCCAGGGAAAAACCAGAGAAGAACCCCATGCTGTGAAAAAGAGGAACAGAATAAAAAGCTAGAGCCACTGCAGAAAGTCGCCTGTGTCTGTAAATAGCTCCCCTAGTTGGTATGGGGTATCTACCAAAAAGTAATAACAGGTAGAATTGATGCAGGTATTGTGTCAGAAGGTGATGGCCACTAATTATTATCATAACGTGTAATGGTAAAATTTACTGATAATACATATTCTGAAGGGAAAGACAAATAATATGAAAAATATCATAAGTAATGGGGGATTGATTCAATGGCTCAACTTGAGTCAATAGGGGGAGAGGTTATATCTTACCTAAAACCCTCACGTTTTGTGTTCATAATATGTGACAGTGTCTCTTACTGGTGATATATGTTATGTCAGAAAAAGATACATAATTAAGAGAAATATCGTAATTGATCGAAGGCAATTTCAAATATTGCGATAATGTCTTTATGAAAGGTTGATTATGCTAAAAGCCCTCACATTTGTGTCCAATAGGCTAGGTATTATATGTGAGATAAATCTCAACAGAAACTAATAATCTGTAAGTAAGTGAGAACCCCATTAATGCATCTAAGGGAATGGTGCAATATCCTGACTAAATAGATACAGGGGCCCATACAGCTATGTAGCTGATCGCAATGGGCCAAACGTTTGTATAAATATGTTAATTTAAACCGATTGTACTACACTTGGTGGCTCCCCATGAGTGCTGCGGTGGAGTATTAGCTCCAGAAAGTAAATGCAGTATAAACTCTAAAATGAGAATAAAGTAACATAAATCAACTCAAAATTAATGAGACTAAAAAAAACAATCTGCCCAAATTAAAAGAGACATCACGAAAGCCTGCATGAACATAGCATATCTGCCCATGTATAGAGTGTACTCCAATCTGCAGGCAGAATATGGGTGGTCTAAATTCAAAAGTGTCTAAAACACAAGCAAGAATGCGTGAAAGAGACAGCAAAGTTTCCGGAAATAATCGCTCATACTGGTAGCGGTGAGCTGCTAGTTTAAAACCCTACTGAAAGCAGAGTATACAAAGATTGCCTTCAATATGAGGACTCTAGGGTGGGAACCAAGTAGGGTCAACCAAACAATACATTCGATATCAGAAGGGTGCCAGGCTTATACTTACATAGGCTCTTGTGGGCGAAGTCATTTTCCTGATCAGTCTGTTGTGGGGTTACACGTGGGCCATTGTAATACCCAGCCGGGTCGATAGAAAGGTACATTATATGGAAGCTTATAAAGACAAGGCGCCCTAAAATTACGCACGGCCAGATCAAAGTCACATGGCGTGTAACACAAACTAAGGTAGGACAAAGAGAGCAAACCTTGGGCGCCATATTGGAATGGTCTGTTTTTATCACGTTCCCAGTCAGCGATAGCAACAAATCTTTAAATGGAATATGGATGTGGATAAAAGGACGCTTCCTAGGAAGGGTTAGATGATACTTGATATATAACCGTCAAGGCAAAGTGTCTGCTTGTCAGAGTGGAGTTAAACAGGTGGCCAACCAGAGTCTTTGTGGTGGATACTGCAAAGGGAAAATGAAGATAGCATGAACCATCTATGTTCCCGTCAGGGCGGATGGCAAAAAAATACACAAACATGAAAGTGTGACAGTAAATATATTCATAAAAGGCCAACCCATCTAAACCTATGGGCAGAGGTAGTTCTGTAATGCAATAGAAAATAACAGCATAAGCGTTGCCTAACACAAGGTATCATCCTTACATAAACTAAATAAGCCGTATTTCAAAAAAATAGAAGTACGCCCGTTAAGGTGGATATAGCATGTGGCATGTGACAAAAGAATAATACTGCCAATGATAGTTTATTGCGGACGGACAATCTAGTCAGAAAACTAATACAGAATGACCATGAACACCAGGCACAATCACCAAGCCCGTGTGTGGTGCCAAGCAAAATGCAAGAGGGAAGTACCAGAGAGTCATAGCTAACGTAATGACATCAACCACAGGAACATATACATGACATGGGGAGGGGCCCAAATATATATGGTTCCACAATTGGTGGGCACTACTGTGAAAAAAGATATTGGGAGTGAGATGAAATGTAATCTCGAATGGTGAGATATTGAGGAGGACTTAATTACCGGGTTCTAGTGACATTCCAAACATGTTGCTGTACAACGCCTCAATTTCAAGCATTATCGGTATTAGGATTGTATGGCATGCCCTCAATTTTATTTATAATATCTCCTGTGTCACGAATGTATGAGACATAGTTTTGAGTTAGGGAACATAGATAGGAATCAACATATTTAGATAGGGGCTCTGTGCAAGAGCAAATTGTGGAGATGATGGGGCATAAGGGCGGATCAAGCACGTTTTTGTGAGTCTTGGGGACCCCGTATAAGACTGGAATCGAAGGGCAAGATTTGTTCAAGAAAGTGTATTCTTATTGTCAAATGAGTCCATGGTCTAAAGCTCTATGTGTCACTTCTTGGATGTGGGTGTTCAATTTTGCTAGTTCTCTCGGGTGTGATTTTTTATAGTGTTTAGGAACTGCCAACATGTCCAAGATCTTGTTGTCATAATCAATTTTATTTATAACAGTTATCCCCCCACCTTTGTCACAAGGTTTGACAATAAGATCATAATAGGGCAGAACACATAACCCCAGACCCTATGTTGTCCGGCCTCTTTTGATGCAGCGGTGATCGCCTTCAAACCATGGGTCTGGGGTTATGTGTTCCGCTCTATTATGATGCGGTGGTGATTGCCCTCAATCCCAGGGTCTGCGGTTATGTGTTCCGCCCTATTATGATGCGGCGGTGATCGCCTTTAATCCCAGGGTCTGGGGTTAAGTGTTCTGCCCTATTATGATGCTGTGGCATTCGCCTCTAATCCCAGGGTCTGGGGAAATGTGTTCTGCCCTTTTATGATGCGGTAGCAATCGCCTTCAATCCCAGCAATAAAACACATTCCATTCTGACCGTAAATACATTAGAAGAGGGGGCAAAAAAACAGATGCAAAGAAAGGACAAGGATGCACAACAGGTTAGAAAAGAGTGTTGGGAGTAATAAAGGAAACTTGATGACAGGATCAAAGACCTCGTGTCCAATGCATGCATGACTGAAACAATAGACTAGCACGGCAAGATGAGTCTCGAGCGGGGCCATCTGCCTTCGCCGTGTCATTTCCCTTATCGTAAAAGTCACCCTCAAAGAAACACGTGTCCCTCGTGTAAGCTTGGGAGTCCCAGGGTCACGAAGCGGACAAAGTCCGTTCGCTGGCTACTTGAGGGCAAGAAACAAAATGGATGCCGCATCTAAAATGGAACCCGAGGGTTCGGATGACACAACCCAAAAATAAGACGAACCATACGTGGTTGCGTAGCGAAACTGCGTACACCCACTATACTCGTCATTTGCGGTTCGTAGACACCAATCTCATCCATATTCGTCACCACTCAGAAAGTATGGTTCCGTCTCACACGGAACCTCAGGGGCCTGGGACGTGGTGCGTCCTGGTAGTCCAGATGGGCCAGGTTCTTGCTCCTCATCCGAGAAACGTAGGGAGTCTGCATCCGATAGTCCATGTTCCGGGGGGGGGGGAGACTGGCTTTGCAGGTCAGTGTTGTCTTCTTATGCCGGGATAGAGCACAGCATAATATAAAGATCTCCCTCGTGACCTATATTCCTTTGATTAATGTAGAACTAAATTCTGCATGGGCTACACAATGATATCATGACATGCAAAAAATAACACAGAATAAGATTAATTGTGTCATTATTTATGAAGCTTCTTTTTTATCATTGAGGAGTATATATCAAACATTTCTTTACTTTTTATCAGTTATTTAGAATAACAGTTTTTTCATAAATATACATGTAAAAAACAAATTATTACAAAGAATGCATAGTTGAATACAATACATCATTAAGAAAATGACCCCTGAGTGGGAAATCCAAACAAAAAAATGTTCATACATGCTACAACAAATCCATCTAACCTACTACAGACTCATACACCATTCACAAACACATATATCTGGAAAAGAGGGAGACAAAAAGATTGCACAGTCTCCACGAACATGTAGAGTAGGTGTGTTTAGCAGAATCTGAACAATATTGATCGACGCACGTTTTGGGGGTATATACGAAGTAGTGCCACCACCTTCCTTAGGACCTTGCCAGATAACAAACACCCAGTAGATACCTAAAAGGTATAAACAAAAGATATTCATAGCCCATACACTACAATACTTCAATCAATTTGACCTTAATGTTATTCATATGATTAGAGTCATAATTATGAAAAGAGCCAAAACCAAGGATTCTGACCTCTGTGTAATATACACAACAATTTTAAAAAAATATATATCTCATCCCATACTTACTGTTGGGGAGTCAACATATAAAGACAACATGCAGCTAACACACAAAAATGAATAAGTGCACCAGCCACATTATTGCATGGTATAGAGCCAGGGAAAAACCAGAGAAGAACCCCATGCTGTGAAAAAGAGGAACAGAATAAAAAGCTAGAGCCACTACAGAAAGTCGCCTGTGTCTGTAAATATCTCCCCTAGTTGGTATGGGGTATCTACCAAAAAGTAATAACAGGTAGAATTGATGCAGGTATTGTGTCAGAAGGTGATGGCCACTAATTATTATCATAACGTGTAATGGTAAAATTTACTGATAATACATATTCTGAAGGGAAAGACAAATAATATGAAAAATATCATAAGTAATGGAGGATTGATTCAATGGCTCAACTTGAGTCAATAGGGGGAGAGGTTATATCTTACCTAAAACCCTCACGTTTTGTGTTCATAATATGTGACAGTGTCTCTTACTGGTGATATATGTTATGTCAGAAAAAGATACATAATTAAGAGAAATATCGTAATTGATCGAAGGCAATTTCAAATATTGCGATAATGTCTTTATGAAAGGTTGATTATGCTAAAAGCCCTCACATTTCGTGTCCAATAGGCTAGGTATTATATGTGAGATAAATCTCAACAGAAACTAATAATCTGTAAGTAAGTGAGAACCCCATTAATGCATCTAAGGGAATGGTGCAATATCCTGACTAAATAGATACAGGGGCCCATACAGCTACGTAGCTGATCGCAATGGGCCAAACGTTTGTATAAATATGTTAATTTAAACCGATTGTACTACACTTGGTGGCTCCCCATGTGTGCTGCGGTGGAGTATTAGCTCCAGAAAGTAAATGCAGTATAAACTCTAAAATGAGAATAAAGTAACATAAATCAACTCAAAATTGATGAGACTAAAATAAATAAAATAAATAAAATAACTGTATTTTAAGCTCACTCACCCGTCTGACACCACTGGAGCGGGCGCTAGAAACGCCGAACAGCGATCCCTTCGCTGCAACATAGTAATTGGAAACAAACAATTTTGCCGCCATTGACGGCGAGGGAGAGAGGCCACGCCTACTCCTAGGCCACGCCCACCCGCCGACTAGAGTATAAACGCTGCCTTCAGCGCCACGAAGCCAGAACCTCGTCATCTCCTGAGGCGGAAGCCGGGAGACCACCTTATTTTAAAATTGTATTCTGTGTCACAATCTTGCTAAAATAACTGTATTTTAAGCTCACTCACCCGTCTGACACCACTGGAGCGGGCGCTAGAAACGCCGAACAGCGATCCCTTCGCTGCAGCATAGTAATTGGAAACAAACAATTTTGCCGCCATTGGCGGCGAGGGAGAGAGGCCACGCCTACTCCTAGGCCACGCCCACCCGCCGACTAGAGTATAAAACGCTGCCTTCAGCGCCACGAAGCCAGAACCTCGTCATCTCCTGAGGCGGAAGCCGGGAGACCACCTTATTTTAAAATTGTATTCTGTGTCACAATCTTGCTAAAATAACTGTATTTTAAGCTCACTCACCCGTCTGACACCACTGGAGCGGGCGCTAGAAACGCCGAACAGCGATCCCTTCGCTGCAACATAGTAATTGGAAACAAACAATTTTGCCGCCATTGACGGCGAGGGAGAGAGGCCACGCCTACTCCTAGGCCACGCCCACCCGCCGACTAGAGTATAAACGCTGCCTTCAGCGCCACGAAGCCAGAACCTCGTCATCTCCTGAGGCGGAAGCCGGGAGACCACCTTATTTTAAAATTGTATTCTGTGTCACAATCTTGCTAAAATAACTGTATTTTAAGCTCACTCACCCGTCTGACACCACTGGAGCGGGCGCTAGAAACGCCGAACAGCGATCCCTTCGCTGCAACATAGTAATTGGAAACAAACAATTTTGCCGCCATTGACGGCGAGGGATAGAGGCCACGCCTACTCCTAGGCCACGCCCACCCGCCGACTAGAGTATAAACGCTGCCTTCAGCGCCACGAAGCCAGAACCTCGTCATCTCCTGAGGCGGAAGCCGGGAGACCACCTTATTTTAAAATTGTATTCTGTGTAACAATCTTGCTAAAATAACTGTATTTTAAGCTCACTCACCCGTCTGACACCACTGGAGCGGGCGCTAGAAACGCCGAACAGCGATCCCTTCGCTGCAGCATAGTAATTGGAAACAAACAATTTTGCCGCCATTGACGGCGAGGGAGAGAGGCCACGCCTACTCCTAGGCCACGCCCACCCGCCGACTAGAGTATAAAACGCTGCCTTCAGCGCCACGAAGCCAGAACCTCGTCATCTCCTGAGGCGGAAGCCGGGAGACCACCCTATTTTAAAATTGTATTCTGTGTCACAATCTTGCTAAAATAACTGTATTTTAAGCTCACTCACCCGTCTGACACCACTGGAGCGGGCGCTAGAAACGCCGAACAGCGATCCCTTCGCTGCAACATAGTAATTGGAAACAAACAATTTTGCCGCCATTGACGGCGAGGGAGAGAGGCCACGCCTACTCCTAGGCCACGCCCACCCGCCCCTTTTCCTTCCCATAAAAGATGTGCAATTACCGGACGCGCAGCGGACGGGCGCAGCGGACGCGCCGTCAGCGCGCCGAAGGCGCGCCAAAGGCAAGCCCGTCTGGGCCCGTCCGGGCCCAGACGGCCTCAGGCCCAGACACTATGCCCAACTCACAGAATCGCATATCCTACACCTCGGATACACTCCGAATCTGGAACACTAAAAAACATCCTCAGTGTGAATTCATCCTTAAGGATGATACCCCGTTCACAGGATGCACCATCTGTGACCCCCCTGAAGCCACGGAACTCAGCCAAACGCTTCGACTCGGCCTCCTGAACTGCAGGTCCCTGGTAAAACACTCCCACGAGATAAACCTCCTCACCCAAACCCTCTCGCTAGACGCCCTGTTTCTGACCGAAACATGGCTGACCCCCAACAACGACTTTGACTTGGTCAATGCAACCCCCCCCGGCTACCAAATCTGCTGCCTGAACAGACCGGTCGGTAGGGGTGGCGGGCTCGCCATACTCTATAAAGATCATCTCAGCTGTAGAATCGACGGCGGCACGGTCAAGGACTGTGAAAACTGTAATTTCACCCTCCAGATCTCCCCAACCACTTCAATATCGGGACTGCTGGTATACCGACCACCAGGCTCGCTAGGAGATTTTTCAAGCACCCTGATGGACCACATCCTTCTAAAAACAATATCAACCCCCAACTTCCTCCTCTTAGGGGACCTGAACCTACACTTCCTAGACCCGGCGGATAACACTGCCGCCAGCCTACTAGCAGACCTTATGTCAGCTGACCTCCTGCTTCTGAATTCTAAAGCCACCCACGAGAAAGGACAGCTCCTAGACCCAGTCTTCACCAACATTAGGAACCTCCAAACCCAAGACCCCACTCCTCTCCCATGGACTGACCATTTACTGGTCCCTATGCACTGGTCCCTCCAGTCCACCCCTGTTCCCAAACAGAAAACTAGGATACAAACTAGACGATGGCACAAGTTAATACCAGAAGAATGGGAAGCGAAGCTACGGGAATCCGCTGGCCCCCTCTCAAGCGACCCTAACACCGCCGATAGAGAATTCAACAGCTGGCTCACCAACCCCCTAGACAGCCTTGTCCCACTAAACAGCTCCCTTAAGCATGTAAAAAGGATCAACCATGCTCCTTGGTACACTCCGCCCCTGAACATGTTAAGGAAGGAGTGCAAAAAGACAGAACGTACATGGAGAAAAAACAAATCGGCGATGGAGAAAAACGCTTATCAAACAGCCATGAAAGCTTATAAACAAGCCCTCCATAACGCAAAAAGCTCTTTCTATGAGGAAAAAATAAAAAACTCCTCTTGCTCAGCCAAAGAGACTTTCTCTATCCTCAAAGAGCTTCTCCATGTTCCAGCCCCCCCGCAGATACCCATGGACCCCAAAGCAGCCGTAGAAAAATGTGTCAACCTGGCCAATTTTTTCGACAATAAGATCAAAAAAATCCTTTCCTCCCTTCCTGCTACCAATTCTGCCACCTCAGAAAAAGCCAAGGATTCATCCCCTTCGTTAGGGAACTCCCCTGATAAACCCGATGCACCTCATTTAGCGTCATTCGGACCAGTCACCGAAGAGGAAGTGGCAGCAACTCTAGCATCTACTAAGAGTGGCGCCCCCAGTGACTCAGTTCCCATACGGTTCGCTAAAGACATCACTCGGACCATCATAGCTAAACTTACTGCCCTTATTAACACCTCGCTTGTCCAAGGAGAAGTCCCACATAGCTGGAAGGAGGCTGTCGTCAAAGGACTACTCAAGAAGCCTTCGCTAGACCCCGCGGACCTATCCAACTACAGACCCATCTCGCTCCTCCCTTGGATAGGTAAGGTCGCGGAGAAGCTTGCAAATAAAAATCTATCTCACTTCCTAGAAGCAAACCATCTCCTTAAAAACTCCCAGACAGGCTTTAGACCAGGCCAGGGCACTGACACCGCCCTCCTTGCTGCCGTAGAGAGGGCAAGAGAAATCATCGACACTGGAGGATCAGTGGCAGTGGTCCTCCTAGACCTAAGCGCGGCATTCGACACTGTCAGCCACCAGGTCCTAGCCCAGCGCCTGGATAACATCGGCGTGAAAGACAGCGCGTTGAAATGGCTCACATCCTTTCTCTCTCAACGCTCCTTCCAAGTCTGGGAAGGAGAAAGCCGCTCCCCCTCTATCCCCCTCCGTTGTGGAGTGCCTCAGGGCTCTTCACTGAGCCCCACGCTTTTCAACGTGTATATGGCCCCACTGGAGGAGCTGGTCGCACCATTCGGACTCACTATCATCAGCTACGCTGACGACACTCAGCTGGTGGTGACACTCTCCCACCCCAAGCTAGAGCCCTCCAATCTTCGAGACTGCCTCTCCAACGTCCATCAATGGATGAGTGCCTCAGACCTTAAACTAAACGGGTCAAAAACAGAGATCCTGCTCCTAGGTCACAAAACTATGAGCCGTCCCTCCAACCTCTGGCCCGCCTGTATGGGTGAATCCCCTACTCCCAAGACAGAGGTTAAGAGTCTGGGAGTATGGCTGGAGACAGATCTCACCTTCAGGACTCAGGCTAGGAAAACAGCTGGCATCTGCTATGGCCTACTCAGATCATGCAGAAAGGTGCTCACTTTACTACCATCCCAGTCCCGTCTTCTGCTGATTCAAGGCTTAGTTCTATCCAGGCTGGACTATAGCAATGCCATTTACCTCGGAGCACCGGAAGCCACTCTCCAAATACTGCAAAAGACCCAGAATGCCGCAGCTCGCCTACTCACGAACACCCCAGCAAGAACATCAGCCAAACCAGCTCTGAGGAAACTTCACTGGCTCCCCGTGAGGGAAAGAGTCGTTTTCAAAGCCCTTTGCCTGGCCCACAAGGTTCTGCACAACGCCGCCCCCCTATTCTGAATAATTGGATCACTCCATACAGACCGACGAGAGCGCTCCGGTCAGAACAGGGAAACCTTATTATTGTCCCCAGGGTGAAGAAGGCCCGCATAGGTGGCCGCCGCTTCTCAGTCAACACAGCTAAAAAATGGAACGCGCTCCCCCCGAGTCTCAGAGCTGAACCAAACCTCCAACGATTCAGGAAGTCCCTCAAAACCCTTCTTTTTCCCTGAGTCGTCAGCAGCTTCTCTTTGCCCCCTCCTTAGGAGTCCGAGGTTTCAGCGCTGGGATACTCGAGGGTGACTACGCGCTCTATAAAAACCTAAATAATAATAATAATTAAAAAAACAATCTGCCCAAATTAAAAGAGACATCACGAAAGCCTGCATGAACATAGCATATCTGCCCATGTATAGAGTGTACTCCAATCTGCAGGCAGAATATGGGTGGTCTAAATTCAAATGTGTCTAAAACATAAGCAAGAATGCGTGAAAGAGACAGCAAAGTTTCCGGAAATAATCGCTCATACTGGTAGCGGTGAGCTGCTAGTTTAAAACCCTACTGCAAGCAGAGTATAAAAAGATTGCCTTCAATATGAGGACTCTAGGGTGGGAACCAAGTAGGTCAACCAAACAATACATTCAATATCAGAAGGGTGCCAGGCTTATACTTACATAGGCTCTTGTGGGCGAAGTCATTTTCCTGATCAGTCTGTTGTGGGGTTACACGTGGGCCATTGTAATATCCAGCCGGGTCGATAGAAAGGTACATTATATGGAAGCTTATAAAGACAAGGCGCCCTAAAATTACGCACGGCCAGATCAAAGTCACATGGCGTGTAACACAAACTAAGGTAGGACAAAGAGAGCAAACCTTGGGCGCCATATTGGAATGGTCTGTTTTTATCACGGTCCCAGTCAGCGATAGCAACAAATCTTTAAATGGAATATGGATGTGGATAAAAGGACGCTTCCTAGGAAGGGTTAGATGATACTTGATATATAACCGTCAAGGCAAAGTGTCTGCTTGTCAGAGTGGAGTTAAACAGGTGGCCAACCAGAGCCTTTGTGGTGGATACTGCAAAGGGAAAATGAAGATAGCATGAACCATCTATGTTCCCGTCAGGGCGGATGGCAAAAAAATACACAAACATGAAAGTGTGACAGTAAATATATTCATAAAAGGCCAACCCATCTAAACCTATGGGCAGAGGTAGTTCTGTAATGCAATAGAAAATAATAGCATAAGCGTTGCCTAACACAAGGTATCATCCTTACATAAACTAAATAAACCGTATTTCAAAAAAAAAGAAGTACGCCCGTTAAGGTGGATATAGCGTGTGGCATGTGACAAAAGAGTAATACTGCCAATGATAGTTTATTGCGGACGGACAATCTAGTCAGAAAACTAATACAGAATGACCATGAACACCAGGCACAATCACCAAGCCCGTGTGTGGTGCCAAGCAAAATGCAAGAGGGAAGTACCAGAGAGTCATAGCTAACGTAATGACATCAACCACAGGAACATATACATGACATGGGGAGGGGCCCAAATATATATGGTTCCACAATTGGTGGGCACTACTGTGAAAAAAGATATTGGGAGTGAGATGAAATGTAATCTCGAATGGTGAGATATTGAGGAGGACTTAATTACCGGGTTCTAGTGACATTCCAAACATGTTGCTGTACAACGCCTCAATTTCAAGCATTATCGGTATTAGGATTGTATGGCATGCCCTCAATTTTATTTATAATATCTCCTGTGTCACGAATGTATGAGACATAGTTTTGAGTTAGGGAACATAGATAGGAATCAACATATTTAGATAGGGGCTCTGTGCAAGAGCAAATGGTGGAGATGATGGGGCATAACGGCGGATCAAGCACGTTTTTGTGAGTCTTGGGGACCCCGTATAAGACTGGAATCGAAGGGCAAGATTTGTTCAAGAAAGTGTATTCTTATTGTCAAATGAGTCCATGGTCTAAAGCTCTATGTGTCACTTCTTGGATGTGGGTGTTCAATTTTGCTAGTTCTCTCGGGTGTGATTTTTTATAGTGTTTAGGAACTGCCAACATGTCCAAGATCTTGTTGTCATAATCAATTTTATTTATAACAGTTATCCCCCCACCTTTGTCACAAGGTTTGACAATAAGATCATAATAGGGCAGAACACATAACCCCAGACCCTATGTTGTCCGGCCTCTTTTGATGCAGCGGTGATCGCCTTCAAACCATGGGTCTGGGGTTATGTGTTCCACCCTGTTATGATGCGGTGGTGATTGCCCTCAATCCCAGGGTCTGCGGTTATGTGTTCCGCCCTATTATGATGCGGCGGTGATCGCCTTTAATCCCAGGGTCTGGGGTTAAGTGTTCTGCCCTATTATGATGCGGTGGCATTCGCCTCTAATCCCAGGGTCTGGGGAAATGTGTTCTGCCCTATTATGATGCGGTAGCGATCGCCTTCAATCCCAGGGTCTGGGGTTGTGTGTTCCACCCTATTATGATGCAGTGGCGATCGCCTTCAAGCCCAGGGTCTGGGTTTGTGTGTTCCAACCTATTATGATGCAGCGGCGATCGCCTTCAAAACCACGGTCTGGGGTTGTGTGTTCCACCCTATTATGATGCGGCAGTGATCGCCTTCAAACCAAGGGTCTGGGGTTATGTGTTCCTCCCAATTATGATGCAGCGGCAAACGCCTTCAAACCCAGGGTCTGGGGTTGTGTGTTCCGCCCTATTATGATGCTGTGTCAATCGCCTTTAAACCCAGGGTCTGGGGTTGTGTGTTCCGCTCAATGATGATGCAGCAGTGATCGCCTTCAAACCCAGAGTCTGGGGTTCTGTGTTCCACCCTATTATGATGCGGCGGCGTTCGCCTTTAAACCGAGGGTCTAGGGTTATGTGTTCCACCCTATTATGATGCGGCGGTGATCGCCTTCAATCCCAGGGAGTAGGGTCAAGTGTTCTGCCCTATTATGATGTGGTGGCGATCGCCTTTAAACCCAGGCTCTGGGGTTATGTGTCCTGCCCTATTATGATGCGGTGGTGATCGCCTCTGGCTGCAAGGTACTGCGCATCATGATATGATGTGGAGGTGCCTACATTAATTGTCCATGGTGCGACATGTAAATAAATACCATGTTCCACGTACAGATTGTGTGATTACTAGGACATGTCGTCATCTAACGACTTTCAGCACATCAACTGTATGTGATGCGTCTTTTTGGTGTGCTCTGCATGGTAGATGGTTCATCTGAGCAAGAACTAGCCATTGTAATCTTATGTACACCTTTGTCATATTATGTACTTTACTTTCTTTTACCAACTAACCATGCATGTTTTGTGTTCATTTGGGCCTACATGCTTTGACACCATGGCACTTACACATATCTTTCAGTGCTCTGCATGATTGTGCCCTGAAGTTTTTCAACATATGACTAGGTGAGTCAAACTTTGTTTTCAGTGACTGTTACGCACGCTTACCTGTCTGCACACTGGAAGTGGCTATTGGATTTATGCCAAGTTGGGTGACATGTGAGGGCTGGTGTGGTCATATGGCTCCATGCTGTTTGAGAGGAATGGCAGGGTGCTTGCACTGCCTACCTACCTATTCTGTGACACAGTTGAGGGGAAATGCTGCCCCATGGTTCTGGGTGTGGTGGGTGTACCATCCTGCTGAACTGTGGGACAAAGGGGCTTTGTGGGAGTTGTAGTGCCAGGGAGGGTGTACCATCCTGCTGAGCTTTGGGACAAGGGCGCCTGGTGGGAGTTTTAGTGCTTGCTGCTTGTACACCCCCTCTCCCCGTGGAGCGAGCCCTCCACGAGGACAAAGATGCTTGATGGGTCATATGAAAGGTGGTCTGATGCACCAACAGACTCCATTGGTTGTTTTCTTTGTTTGTGTTTTGTGAATTTGTTGGAGCTTGTCAGTCAACAGCAAACAGAGGCCACTGACTCTGGTGATATGGGTCTCGACGAGGTCTGATTGTAGTTACATCACCTTTTGATGAGGGCTTTATAGAAGAGAAAAAATTAGCTGTCGATGGCTGGAGAGCTTTCTTCTTCTTCTAATTTGAACAACATATTACGTGCATAGTCAAACTGGACATTCTGCCTCTCTGGCGTTTCCCTAGTGGACGGAATGTGAGGGACTCCATTCAAACATAGAAGGTATGGAAAGTACCGCAGTAAGGTGAATACATAGGAGACATCCATTACAATGCAGACATTACTTCGTAATGATTTTGGAACGCATCTATTACAACGCAGACACCATCATATCGTATGCCATTACAACGCACAAACCATTACAATGCATGCTATTAAAATGCATGCGATAATACATATTGGTAAGTATAGTATGGTAAGAATTTGTGTAGTTGTGGTAGTTTATTTTTATACTCAGGTATTAAAATTATTAGTAGAGTGTATATTAAAAAATTGTAAACATACATTTTTTAGTACAATTTAAATTAGAAGGGCAATTTAAAATATAAGGAAAAAGGATTGTGGTAATTTATTTTACTCAGGTATTAAAATAAATACTAGAGTAAATATTTTTTTAAAAATCTGAATTTAAGGTTTGTGATAAATTAATATTAAAAGGGAGAATAGTATTGTATAGCTTTTAAAATATAAAAAATAAAGTTATAATTTTTTTATTACTCAGGAATAAAAAGTAACGCTAGAATTCATTTTAGAAAGAGAGATTTAAATCACATAAAAATAATATAAAATAATTTAAATAAAGGTTGCGGTAATTTATTTTATTTCTAAGGTATTAATAGTAGAAATTAATACTAGAGAATATATGTATATAATAATGAAACTATTTTTGTTAATAGTAGTTTTAAAGGGAAAAAAATAAGTTTATTATAAAAAAATATATTAATTGGTAAAATAATTAATTTATTGTTTAGTCTCAGATTAATTATATCAAATTTTCTCAAAAAAAGAATAAGATAGAAAAATTAGAAAACAAATTGGGAACAAATTTATAAAATGGCATGCTAATTAATATTCATTTTTTAATAGAAAGAGTAATTTTAATTTTGAGTATGTTTAGAAATATGATAGAGTAATACAAAGTTATTTTTTAAATGTCATGAAAAGGTAATATTTGTGTAAAAAAGTTTAACATATAACATATATAATAATAAATTAAAAATGTAATGCAGAAAAAATATTATTAAAAGAATTTTATTAACATTATTATTAACATTTACATACATATCATGCATTCAAAATAATTTATGCAAAAATATTGTGGGGAATGTTTATTATTTATAATATTTATTTTTTAGAACATAGAAATTTTAATGAACATTATAAAAATGTAAAAGATTTTTGTCATAATTTTCCCACGCTTTTCCATTGAAGTCAATGGGAGTAAATGGATGTTTTTATTTTTACAGAAAGACATGACATAGTCGCATAAACGTAACTTGCTTCAATACGAGGATTGTCGTGTTACGGATAAGGATGCAAGGGAGAGCTCCGTCAAGGTAAGACTATTTATAATTAATAAAATACATAGATTATGGTTAATGTTTATTGTAAGGAGAGAGGAGGGAGGTAGATAGATGTAGTAAATGTTTTATTGGTTGTTTTAATGTTTGTTAACCAACCAAGTAATTCACTCCATAACAGGTTGTAGTAGTAGGCCTACGTTGAGTCTCTATCTTTCGTAACACTTTTTGTTGAATAAAGTTTAAAAAAGATATACATAAAAAACTTTATTAAACACAAGTGATTTGAAAGGTATCTTTTTTTCTTCTTGCGACGGGCTTTAAAAATAAATGATTTTGGCTTTGTCGCACTTAGATGTATTTTAAATATTTTTTTTTAAAAAAGATCTCTAATGAAAAATAGATCAGATATTTTGACATCCATTACTTATTGGTTTTTAAATTTTGGAAGTTCGACTTTGAGTTTTTTCTTGATGAAATTTCGGCGAAGGATTTTCGAACTTGGAATGGATTTGGAATTATTTACGAAAAAAGAATGCATTGCTTCGTTGGATTTTGATGTGTTTTTTGCCAAAAACCAACGCTTTTTTGGGATTGTTTTTTGGGTGCATTTTTTTAGGTATGCACAGATATTTTTTTTTAACTCTTGTGCACATTTTTAAAGATTAATTCGGGACTTGGAGTTTAAAAAGGAATTTGGATTATGTGTAATGGGTTTAAAAAAAGACAAAAGACTCATAATGAAAATTAGGATACTACATAAGTCCAAGAGTTGAAAAAAGACATGACTTTAAAAATGTAATTTCGATTTATTTTAAAATACCAATTTATATAGGGTTTTTTTAAGGGCAAAAGGGGCAAGTAAGGAGATAGTGTAGGTTAAAAATGTAGGATATATGCAAGATTATCAACGTAGTCTGAAGCCACCAGCAACGTAAAATGTTGAATTGCACCCAATAATCTCTTGGAAATTTCCTTTGTACTTTTTGATATTCGTGGGTTCAGACTACCTGTTAATGATTGCAACATTCTCATTTCTTGGAAATGTTGCTCCTGCCTCAAAATTTCCAAGAAATGATAGAAATTTGGATGAGGTTTGTCAATTGTTTTATTGAAGGAGTTGTGCCATCCCTCTATGGCATTGTTTGTTTTTGTTCCTCCCTCCAAGCAGGTCAAGTAGCAGTTCCCCCACTTCACATGGAAATGTGGTTTCCTCCTACAACCCGACCTGCTTAGATGGCCAACCCATGTGTCTTCAAAATAATTTGGAAGGGGTGCCAGTTTGTCTTCGTTTGAGGTAAAGATTGAAGAGTCTGTAATTGTAGTGTATTATTCGTCTACACTGCCAGGAGAAACAAAGCGAAGGGCTGTTAGTCTTTTAGTTCAAATTGTAGTTTGCTATCCGACATATATATTCCTGAACTAAGGATGTTTTTTTATTTTTTTCGCCAATAAGCCTGTGAAAAGTGAAAAAAAACCATCCTTAAATTTGGGCATCTGTGTCCAATTTGGTAATAGTATTAATCATAGGTAATTCAAAGTCAATTAGTACTTTTCTAGGACTTTTGTTTGCTGTTTTATCTTTTGTCACTGACAATAATTCAGTGTATGTTGAGGATTGGTTATCAAGTAGTAAACTGTAAACTAAGGGAACAACTGTATTATTAACCTATGTGTAAATAGTGTATATTGTGGTGAATGGATGGGGTGTGGATTTAAACGTCCCATCCATCATCCAAATATCACTGTTCTCCAACCTAACAAGATTATGGGGTGTGCTAAAGATTAGTATTTTGTTTTTTAGGGTTTTTGTTGTCATGCAAAAGATAAGGTCCATTAGCAACTGTTACAGATAGTTCAGGAGGAATGTTAATGTCAGAAAGGTTTGGGGGTTACTATTTGTGGGTTACTTGCTTGTTTTTACGTTGAAATATTCTTCTCAAATTGGGAATTGTGGGCATACTACTTGCAACATGTTGTGGAATGTGTTGGGCTATCTGCCTCAAATAAGCACCACAGGGTTCATTATGGGTGGATGCAATAGCTTTTATTTCCTTAATTGTTTCTCTTAATTCAATCTCCACTGCAGAGGCAGAGTGGTTATGTTCTGTGGATCTTAAAACAGAGTCACCAAGAGTAACTGCTCTTCCTGTGAAATGGCATGAGTAGTATTGCACACACCTTCAATGACACCTGGGCTCAGTTTGTCTCCTTAAAATAAACATACCCACTATGCTTCAGTAGGTGGTTGTCCCGACTGGAGGTCACATATTTCGCATCTTGAATAGATGTCATTTCTGTTCTGGATTGGAACAGAAAAAAATAAAAGGGTTAGTTTATCTTTAATTTATTGTGTTTACATGTTTTGAAGAAAACATTTACAGTACAATTTATGCATTTTCTTTTTAAACTTGATGCTGTTTAAAGATAGATTTAATTGTTTAACTATGTTGCATTTCTACTTTTTCTGTTATGTTTGTAAAAAAAAGTTTTATTTAGAGATAATAATGGTTACATTGTTTTATTATTTAATATTTCTAGAATCTTACCTTTGCAGAGGTTGTTTCTTGATACTTTTGGTTTGGAGGATCGTGTAAGATTTAGTTTTGAGTCTGAAAGAGAAAATAATTATGTTTTTTATTGCTGTTATGATATTTAAAAAAAGATTTCTAGGGAGAGAAATATTCGTAAGTTGTTATAATGTTTTTTGTAGCTGTTTCTTGATGCTTTTGGCTTTGTAGATGATTTTGCTTTTTATTTTGGTCTGAAAGAGAGAAAAAAAAGAATTTGTGTTTGAATTTATGATATTTGGAATTATTTCACCTGCAAGAGAACAGAATAGACGGATGAACAGTTGTAAGTCTGGCTTTTTTTCAAAGGTTATTTTCTTTTCTCATTTTAATTGCTATTGTGATGATTTATCAACATTTTTTTAGAAGACTGAGATATTTATTTACCGTAAAAATTTATATTTACAGTTGCATAAATGTTTTATTGAGAAGAGCTTTCTGTATGAATGAAATAGGATATCTTTGTCTACTGGTTATTAACTTTAGGGACATTTTTATTTCATGTTATATTTACATTTGTTTGTTTCTTGGTTTCTTGCTTGTGTTATCAAAGAGAAAATATGTTTATGGATGTTAATTCTGCAAATTTAAAAAAATGAAAAGTGATTAAAAACTCAAAATGCATTAAAATTCTATTTTGCAAACTGTATTCTGCTTTGAATATTATTGCTGTGTTTTTATACTTTCATATTTAGCTTAATTTATTTTTTGTTCTATATTTCAGATGGTGTTATTTAGGCCCAAACACTATCCAACACTTTTCCTGAGGCAAGCACATGTTGGAGAGGGAATAGTAATTTTGGCCCCAACCCTATCCTACACTTTCCCTGACGCAAGCACATGTTGGAGGGGAGTTTGGCCTGGCATTCGGCAAGATAGCCGCACAGTAGTGTTGCTCTGCCGGCCGCCGAACTTATCCTTTCACAATCCTGCTCCTACCGGGCTGTGTCTGGCTGTTACCTGCGTGGCAGCGATCGCTGACGCCGGGGGGGACCCGGCGGTGTGCTTATTGGCGTCGGAGCTCCTCTCGGATGTGGTGAGCGACTAGCGGTGTACTCCGGCTGCGTCTGTAATGGCGACCACGATGTGTTGAGGACTCCTGTGAACTCCTGGCAGCAAACTGAGCATCGGCGAAAGAGATCAAGGGGCCTAATGAGCTGCGAGGACATCAGCGGCTGAACAGCAAGGCGCATGGTGGTCTGCATGCGAGAGCCGATAAAACGAAGTGAGCGGTGAGCACTGGCGGATGCTGGGACGCGGGCGGCGCTCTGTGCTACGCAAGCGGCCGGCATTGGCATTTGATCGCGGGGGCTGGGCTCCGCGTGCGGTAAGACTCACTGCGCACGCTAAAGACTGCTGGGGCCCAAGTGGTATCTTGACGCGGGAGCGGACCCCGAACCTCCCCATGCATGAGAGTCCCCCTTTGGCTGAGTGCCAGCTGGCCTTAATTCTGCCTCTGGGAAGGGATTGCTACATGGTGAGAAGCTCCGTGACGTGGGAGACTGGACGCCATCGGTGCCATCGGCTGTGTGAGGCACACGCTGGGAACACTTCCTGCCGCATTTATTAGGTCCTCCTGAGTAATACCTGCGCCCTGGCGCTGGATTCGGACTGAGGGATAGTGGGGACACGATCCCTATATGCTACAGAGAAGGGAAGCAAAAGACGCCGCATTCTTTCTGTTGCAGGACATTGGAAATAGGGTGCACAGTGACATAGCTACTTGCCTTTGGGTTACGGGAGCGTCCTTCTGTGTGGAGAGTGTCATCGTGGTGCAGGGTTGGCGCTGAAAACGCATCAGCATCTACTTTACTGTTCAAGGCCCTTCTTGGGTGTGGCACACGTACAACTCCCTCTGCACCCGTCATAGGTGGTGGCGCTTCTCATCTGGGCAGGGCTCTGTCTCCTTAGAGCATCATGTGCAAGCCTGATCGGACTCAGCCTCGGCTAACTTTCGAGCTGCGTAAGGGTGGTAAATCTTCGCAGGATGTAGCCTCAGACTCGGAGTTGGAATTGACAGATCAGGCCCCCACAGCACTGGAAAAGTCATTGTCTGCTATACAGGCCAGCCTTCAGGCCATTGACAGCAAGATTGAGGCCCTTGACGGCAGGATGGACAATTTCTCTGCAAAACTAGACACACATGCGGCACGGATCGGAGAGGCGGAGCAGCGCATATCAGATGCCGAAGATGGCCTTCAGCAACTTGCTGCGAAAAATACTGACATCACAAATCTTCTAGCTGTCATCCAGTCGAAGAACGAGGACATTAAAGCGCGCTCGCGGCGCAATAACGTGCGTATTTTGGGCCTGCCAGAATCGACTAATGTTGGGCGCCTAGAAGCCTCTCTTGCAGGACATCTGTGGCGCTGACAGTTTTTCGGCAATGTTTGCGGTGGAACGCGCCCGCCACCTGGAGCCCCCCCAAGACCAATCATCACTAGGTTATTGAATTTTAGGGACAGAGACACCGTGTTGCGCATCACCCGCCAGATGGGCACAATCACCTACAAGGGAAATGTGTTATCATTTTATCCGGATTTCACGGCTACAGTGCAGGCGGCACGTAAGGAGTTTCAGGGCGTTAAGAAGCTGCTCATGAAAGACCAGGTTCCATATGCCATGCTTTATCCGGCACGGCTGCGCATCGGCGAGACTGATCACGCCAAGATCTTCACGAACCCAGCGAAGGCAATGGAATACGCCAGATCCCTCTGCCGCCGACGGAGCTCTCCAGCTCCCACATCGGACATTGGCGACTGAGTTGTAAGAAGCATGGGGCTTTTATTGTTATTTCCCACGGCACATGTTTGTATATTAATGTACTATGTTGTATAACAGAGTTGAATTGCATGGCCGCGTTACGGCATGGGTGGACTGCAATCGTGCCACATGGTGCATTCAGGGGGGAGACCTCTATCTTTAATGTTTTATATCAAGTGTATGTTTTATTGTGCTGCACGGCTGGGTAAGAGTGAGTTACTGCCTCATCCGCAGAGATAGTTTTGCTCCATATCTCTGGGGGGCTACGCCTCATGCGACTCCTGTTTAAGATGTGGGACGTCGCGTCCGGTGTCGACCGGCGCGTCTTCGCCCGCAGGATCGGTGGGATAGCTAATGGGTGGAGACCATCATGTCTTCTCGGCGGCCCCCTCCCTACTCGATCTGGGAGTGGACTTTGCCACTACGTCCCCCAATGGGTATACCTCACCTGATGCATGTCATCACTTTGGTTCTGTTGGGAGGGGTTAAAATGATGGGAATTGTCTTTGGCAAATTGGGGTTGCTAAAGTGGGTGGGGGGAGAGGGTGTTGTTTTTTTTTATCCCTTAAGTTGTAGGTACGGTGGTCAGACTTTAAATCGTGAATGTGGTATCTATCGTTATTTGTGCATCCTGATTGTAATCCAACATTCGGGGAAGTGGTTGGCCTGCCTGTATAGATAATAGGGGAAATGTATAAATGCATAACTTGGAATATTTGCGGTTTGAACACCCTAAAAAAGGTCCAACAAGTGTTGGCGCATCTCGATAGGCACGCTGTGCAGATTGCTTTTTTGCAGGAGACACACTTGCGCAAGCAAGCAGAAGACAGGATAGCACATAGATGGGCATCTTTCCGATTGCCCTCTTCGTACTCCACTTATTCCAGGGGCGTGCTTATCCTTATTAAAAAGGGAATACCATTTCAGCCTGTACATACCTGTACAGATACTTAGGGTCGGTGGGCCATGGTACAAGGCAAGCTGGGGATGGCATTAGTGACATTAGTAAACATGTATGGTCCTGTGGTGGATGATCCGACACCCTTTCTGCAAATGTTTAATGTTCTGCGTGCATGGCCTGAATCTGCATTCCTATGGGGAGGCGACCTAAATACCCATCTCAATCCACAAGTGGACAAGTCCAACCCTTCAGGCGCGCGCACGATTAAGGTTAGCCAGTGTATAAGGGATGCCATGGTGGAAATGGGGTTGATTGACGTTTGGTGTTTGCGAAATGAGGGGACATTGGAAGGCACACATATCACCCCTGCGTTTAATAGTTGGTCTAGACTAGACTATTGGCTGCTGAACGACGAAGCTAATGGGTGGGTGGAGGGGGTCCATATGATCCCGCGTACATTATCTGACCACAATCCTATTATCCTTACCATCTGCATTCCTATAAATCCACATCGCACTTATGCATGGCTGTTTAGGGCGGAAGCATTACTTGATCCGATATATAACAATGCCTTCAGAACAGCTATTGTACAATACTTCCAATTGAATGTGGGCTCAGTGGATAGTCATGCCATGCTGTGGGAAGCATTTAAGGTGACTATACTGGGGACGTGCATAGGTACCACAGCGTGGATCCTAAAGGACATTAGAGGTCAGCTATCCAAAACGGAACGAGCATTGGAGGTGCTTGAGAGATAATATTTGCAATCGCCATCCTCAGGCACGTTGGCGCGCATTCATGAAGTCCTAGCAGAATATAACAAACTAGCTGACACTGAGGCGCAGTATGCACTTCGAAGGCGTGTGGCCCGAGCTTATGATGAAGGGGGGAGACCGGGCAGAAATCTGGCTGAAAAGTTGCGTTCTAGGACTGACAATCCCTTAATTGTGCGTGGCTTTCGGACGCCCATAGAGAATACTTGAGCCAGCCCATTGATGAAACTGACGTTACGGAGGCTATTCTTTCTCTCCCTAATAATAAGGCCCCTGGGCCTGATGGCCTTACGGCAGAGTTCTACAAAGCTTACGCAGACCTCTTGGTCCCCTACTTATTGGAGATGTCCGCGGAAGCCCATGAGACTGGGACACTTCCTCCTTCTCTACGCCAGGCCTTGATCATTACTCTCCTTAAAAAAGACAAATTGCCTACACGTTGTGATTCTTATCGCCCCCTTTCGTTAATAAACCTTGATGCCAAAATACTGGCGAAGATCTTAGCCACGAAAATCCAGCCTCTGATGCCTCTTCTGGGTCTCCCGGACCAATCTGGGTTTATTCCAGAACAGTCCACTTCCCAAAATCTGCGCACTATTTTTGCTATGTTCCACGTTCTTAACCCTAACTTATCTGCTGCTGCGGTCATGCTAGATGCCGCTAAGGCATTTGACTCCATAGAGTGGAAGTATATGTTCCACATATTGCACAGAATGGGATTTCCTTTTATTTTGACACGCTGGATACAGGTCTTATATACGGACGCTTCGGCGAGAGTGCGGGTGGGTGGACTCACATCAGAACCCTTTAGTATAGAACGTGATACCAGACAGGGCTGTCCCCTGTCCCTCCTCCTCTTTGCTCTTGTTCTGGAACCTTTGGCTTGTAAAATCCGGCAATGTCATAGAGCTGCTGCTCTTAATTTTAATCACCGTCCGGTCGGGATCTCCATATACGCGGACGATATGGTCCTGTTCGTCCGTGATCCTCAGATTCATCTATCTCCGATTATTCGACAATATATAAAATTCGGTCTTTTTCTGGACTCCAGATTAACTGGGAGAAATCGGTTATTATTCCGCTAACGCTGATTATGTCTCCGCCCCAGTTAGAATACCCATTGCTATGGTCTGAGGATCCAGTTAAATATCTGGGCGTTTGGGTGCACAGAGACCCTGATATTGTGATCAAGGAGAACTATGGCCAAGCATACAACATCTTAGTGCAACAAGTGGATAGATGGTCCCGCCTTCCGTTGTCTCTGGCGGATCGAATTGCAGTAATTAAAATGTTCATACTACCTAGGTTTCTGTACCTGTTTTGTAACATTCCAATCAAGCTGACCAAGCATTTTTTCAAAACAGTGCAAACTCAGTTATTGCGATTAGTATGGGGGGATAAACAGCCTAGAATTAGTTGGGTAACATTAACGCTTGCATATGACAAAGGTGGTTTCGCTGCTCCCGATTTTTATGTCTACTACCTCTGCGCAAAGGCCCAATATGCTCACTATTGGTTTAGGTCTCACGACTATATTCCACACGTGACAGTAGAAGACGGGGATGCCTACCCTGTATCACTGCTGAGTATCCTCACATACACGCGTAGGCAGACGCCCAGAGCAGAGATCAACACAATTGATACCACGGTTGTGGCTTGGCAGGCGATTGGCAAGCGTGCACAAAAACTACCTTTATATGCTCCTGCGTTACCGCTTGCTGGGCACGCGGCTTTATCAGTTACTCAGGAAAGAGGGCCCAAAACTGCGCTGAAGGAAGCTGGCATAACGCATATCAGCGATCTTTACCCGGGTGGTAGATATCTCGCGGATGAGGACCTCCAGTACATTCAAAACCCCACTCCACTCTTTCGGTACACCTGCTACCGGTTGAAGCGCGCGGTAAAGGAACATTATGTTGAGTCTCCCGCTGAGCCAGATACACTTAAGTCACTCCAGTTGTTACTAGTAGCTCCAACCAAGAAGAACTAATTACCAAGCTATACAAAGCAGTACAGGATGAAACGGTTCGTAGACCAGATAAAAGCTTGGAGAGATGGAACGCCATAGTGACTCCCCCGATTAATTTAAAAGAGTGGGAACAGATTTGCATGCTAACGGGTCGCCTGACTCCAAATGGTAATTTGCGAATTATTCATTTTAAATTCATTCATCAGGTATACCATACTCCTGTTAAGCTACGTAAAATGGGTCTTAGGGACACTGATCAGTGTCGCCGATGTGGGCGGGACGGTGCTGATTTCCTCCATCTAGCATGGCAGTGTGCTCCTGTGTTACACTACTGGGAGAATGTTACCACACGCATACATACTATGACAGGTCAAATGTTGCAATGCAAGCCTCTGGTATGCCTTCTTGGACATGTCCCTCACCTGAGGGCTGTTATGGGGAGGTTTGTACGTGTGGCCCTCTTGCTTGCCAAGAGGTGAGTTCTGTTCACGTGGGAAAGTAAACTGGCTCAGAAAGTTGATGACTGGGTTAAGGATTTGGTGTACTGCCGTGAGCAATTGGACCTCTATGCTGAGGAGATGCCAACGACATCTAGACCTAAGGACATTTGGGCTCCGTTGAGAGACTATTTGCTAGCTCAGTCTGATAATGATCCTATGTGATATTGTATGGTATGATAAAATATGCTTGATGTACCTCACTATCACCCGAAATGTTCAAGGCTGCAGCATGTACAGGATAAATCAGATGCACATGTAACATCTTCTGACCATGGAAATGTACCTGATATTGCTTATTGGTTTGTTTTCTCTTCCTGATTTATCTTTATTTCTTTTTCTTTTCTGTTTCTTTTATATTGTTGTTTTTCACTCACAGTGCTGTTTGGTATGTTTATGCGCTGTAAAGGATGCAAAAACTTTAATAATTATTATTTTTTTTTTAAATGCACATGTTGGATAGTGAATAGTAATTTTGACCCCAACGCTATCCTACACTTTCCCTGAGTCAAACACTGTTGGTGTGGGAATAGTAATTTTGCCCCGACGACCATCCGACACTTTCCCTGAGGCAAGCACTTGTTGGAGTCGGCATAGTAATTCTGCCCCCATCACCATCCAACACTTTCAGTGAGGCAAGCACCTGTCGGAGTAGAAATAGTATTTTTGCCCCACCACCATCCAACACTTACTTGATGTAAGCACCTGTCGGAATAGGAATAGTGATTTTGCCCCCACCACCATCCAACACTTTCAGTGAGGCAAGCACCTGTCGGAGTAGAAATAGTATTTTTGCCCCACCACCATCCAACACGTTCCCTGAGGTAAGCACCTGTCGGAGTAGGAATAGTATTTTTGCCCCTACCAACATCCAACACTTTCCCTGAGGCAAGCACCTGTCGGAGTAGGAATAGTAATTTTGCATCCACCACCATCCAACATTTTTCCTGATGTAAGCAGCTGTCGGAGTAAGAATAGTAATTTTGCCCCCACCACTGTCCAATATTTTCCCTGAGCTAAGCACCTGCCACAGTAGGAATAGTAATTTTGGCCCCACCACTATCCAGCATTTTCCCAGAGGCATGCACTTGTTGGAGTTGGAATAGTAATTTGGTCCCCACTGATGTAGCTCAGATTTCATCTGGAGTCAGGCATTGCTTTATTTTTGTGCTTCAGACAGACTGCATTTAAAATTAAGCAGATTTTGGTGCAAGTGGAAAACACATGGCACACAAAACATGAAATGGGGCCTAGTCAAATGCTTATTTAAAGTGGCACTTTTGGTGCTAAGCAAAGTGAAAGACATGAAATGAAGCCTGGTCACAATGATTTCGGTCTGAAATGCTTGTGCTGAATTAACATGTGTTTTTGCAGTGTAGAGAAAACTCGTGATTTCAGTGGCCTTTTTAGCTTTGAGGATAATCATGGAATGTGTTCTCTCTTCCCAGCTCCTTTCCTTTATAAGTTACACTCCCTGTTCCCAGTCTCAAGAGAATTTGGCTTTGTTGCATATTTAGACAAATACATATTTAGTTCATAAGACATCTTTTGATAATGTGTATTAATCAACCATGCACCAACATTACATGTGGGGCTAAAGCATTTTGCATGAAAAGCTATCTAAAACATTAGAGCATGTTGCTATAAGTGTGAATTAACTGCTTGCGCTTTGAAAATTTGCACTGATGGATGATTATGCTATGTTGTACATTGCGCATTTTTGCATGTTGTGCACAAATAATAGAAAAGCTGCTTTAAATTAATAGCTTTTGCTAGGTAATAAATAATACAAGGTATTAGTTTGGGGGGAGGTAAACAGAATGGGTTTTTATTTCATAAATTAATACTCTTTTTTGTGATTCTTTTGTTTTTGGGCCAAAGATAAAATGGCTGCCTGTGAATCCAGCAAGGCTGTGAATTGTACTGAATGAGAGAGCCGGCACAGAACCAGCTACATACTGCCAAGTGCCTCAAGTGAAGACCTGGTTCAAGGCCACCATGAACTGTAAATTCTTGTTACTCTGCCAATGTACCAGTGTTTGTGGAATGTGTTTATCATGCACACGATGTGACAGGAAGGAGGAACTAGACTGAAACATTTTTTTTTCCTAGTAAATGTTGCTAAAACATATAATTGTCTTAATCATTAACACTTCTTTTGTTAAAACCGGATTTGCAATAAGAACAGGATGGTGAAACCTTCATGTCATCTATGCTAACCAATCACGGTGCAAGCTTTACTGAAAACTGCAACATTATTATTGTAGTCAGTCAAGAATTAGAGTATAAATAATGACCTCTTTGGAGGTGTGTGGCTTTAGGAGGAGAGAGGTGAGGCAGCAGATGAGGCCAGACATCATATGGGTTAGGTCCGTGAACGTCACGGGTGCAGACTGGGAGGAGATTGCGTCAGAGGAGAGATAGAGGGAGGTGGGGAGCATAGGCATTCCTTGCACGTCATATTTTTGGCAAGCCAGATCACATTCCTCTGTGAACTTGTGAAGGGCGGGCTGTCTCGCTCCTAGTGAAGCATAAAAAAGGCAGATAGAACAGACCAGGGCAGAAGTTTTAGATTTAGGAGCTAAAACTTTAAGTTTATGCTTTGGCTAATTAATTAGTTCTGAAAAGAGGTATTTGTCTTATGCATTTATTTCTCTTTATGGGAGATTTTTTCCAATTATTAATTATTGATTAGCCTTGCATATTTCACTCTTGAATTATATTTCTTGAACTCTTTAAATAATTTTGACTGACATTTGATGCCTCATTCCCTTCCTCTATTGAATGTTTGCATGCAACCTATAATATGTTTGTGTTAGTTCTATTTTTCCTATTTTCAATTCTGTAACCTGATTGATATTTGACTAAATGAATAAAGGGTCAGAGAACTGAACTTTTAACTAGAAAATAAAAAGCTTTAAAAATACTCACAGCTCTCTTTATTGGCTTAAATGTTATTGATTTAGATTTTTCATGTTTAGGTAAAGTCTCCTAAAGGTAATATACAGTGGTAAGGGTCCAGTACCTTTACAGCGGTAATTTAAAGGTAAATGAGGTTTGCATTGAGAAAGTACAGTGAAATTACCGCTGCATCAGTTTCTTGTAGAAAGAGGATGGTCATTATTGATTAGTTTGGTGATTAAGGATTATTAATATCACCATCAACTATTCGACTAATGGATCATTGACCTTAGGAGGGAAGTAAAATAATTGCCCAAGTTAGATAAATGTCCAAGTCCTTATTCCTGATTCCAATGCTCAGAACCTGAAGACTGGCAAAGCAGTACTGGAAGGTGATGCAAGAAGGCGATTGCTGGTTTGGTATGAGTATCAATAGGGTTGTGAAATGTTGTTAATGTGCTAGGGTGTGTTTTTGAAGTGTTGGAAAAATAGTAAGGGTTTTGACTGTTGGTGAAACTTTTGCTCATTTTTGACTTGATGGTTTTAATGATTATATTGGCATTTTCATAGCACAGAATTTTCTCCCTGCTCGAGTCCCGGTGAAACTCATCGAGAAGACTGTCAACAGACAACTGACCCGCTACCTCAAGGAGAACAGCATCCTAGACCTGTCCCAGTCTGGTTCCGCAGCAACCACAGTACCGAAACTGCATTCATCGCTGCCACAGATGACATCAGGGCCCTGCTAGACAATGGGGAAACTGCGGCCCTCATCCTCCTGGACCTCTCAGCTGCCTTCGACACCATCTGCCACCGCACCCTACGCACCCGCCTCCAGAACGCAGGGATCCGAGACAAGGCTCTTGAATGGATCACCTCCTTCCTTTCCGGCAGAACCTAGAGCATCTGCCTCCCCCCTTTCCGTTCTGAAGCCACTGAGGTCATCTGCGGCGTACCCCAAGGATCATCCCTCAGCCCAACATTGTTCAACCTCTACATGGCACCGCTCGCTCACGTCGCCCGACTGCACAGCCTCAAAATCATCTCCTATGTCGATGACACCCAGCTGATCCTCTCCCTCACCAAGGACCCCCTCAGTGCCAAAGCCAACCTCCACGAAGGAATAAAAGCTGTCGCCGAGTGGATGAAGAACAGCCGTCTGAAGCTGAACTCGGACAAGACAGAGGTCCTGATCCCCAGCTCCACCCCCTCGGCCTGGGACGACTCCTGATAGCCGAACACTCTGAGAGCAGCACCTACACCCACCGACCATGCACGCAACCTAGGGTTCATCCTCGATTTTACTCTTTCCATGACCAAGCAAGTCAACGCCGTCTCATCCGCCTGCATCAACACCCTCTGCATGCTCCGCAAGATGTACAGGTGGATCCCCACTGAAACAAGAAGAACAGACACCGAGCCCCTCGTCAGGAGCAGGCAGGACTACGGAAATGCCCTCTACGCAGGAGCCTCGGCCAAACTCCTGAAACGACTACAACGCACACAGAACACCTCTGTGCGCTTGATACTCGACATCCCTCGCTACAGCCACAGCACACCCCACCTGAGAGACCTGCACTGGCTTCCCATCAGGAAGAGGATCACCTTCAAGCTCCTCACCCACACACATAAGGCACTCCACAATTCTAGACCAGAATATCTTATTAGATGACTCACCTTCTCCACCCTGAACCGCCAGCTCCGCTCGGCCGACCTCGCCCTCATCACCGTCCCCTGCATACGAAGAGAGACCACCAGCGGCATATCATTCTCCCACCTAGCAGCAAAAACCTGGAACACCCTCCCCATCCTCCTACGGCAGACCAAGGACCTACTAACCTTCAGGAGGCTACTCAACACCTGGCTATTCAAGCAGTAGCAGCAGCCCTTCCCCCCAGCGCCTGAGACCCTCACGGGTGCGTAGTGCACTTTACAAATGTCTTGATTGATTGATCTATGCTAAGCAATCACGGTGCAAACTCTACTGAAAACTGCTACATTATTTGTGTAGTCAGCCAAGAATTAGAGTATAAATAATTACCTCTGTGGAGGTGTGTGGCTTTAGGAGGAGAGAGGAGAGGCAGCAGATGAGGCCAGACATCATATGGGTTAGGTGCGTGAACGTCGTGGGTGCACACTGGGAGGTGATTGTGTCCGAGGAGAGATAGAGGGAGTTGGGAGGCATAGGCTATCCTTGCACGTCATATCTTTGGCAAGGCAGATCACACTCCTCTGTGGTCTTGTGAAGGGCGGGCTGTCTCGCTCCTTGTGAGGCATCAAAAGGCAGATGGAACAGACCAGGGCAGAAGCTTTAGATTTAGATGCTAAAACTTTAAAGTTTATGCTTTGACTAATAAATTAGTTTTGAAAAGATTTATTTGTCTTATGTATTTATTTCTCTTAATGGGAGATTTTTGCCAATTATTAATTATTGATTACCTTGCATAATTCACTCTTCAATTATATTTCCTGAACTCTTTAAAGAATTCTGACTGACATTTGATGCCACATTCCCTTCCTTTCTGGAATGTTTGTATGTAACCTATATTATGTTTATATTAATACTATTTTTTCTATTTTCAATTCTGTAACCTGATTGATATTTGACTAAATGAATAAAAGGTTAGAGAACGTTAATTTTTAACTAGAAAATAAAACCCTTTAAAAATACTCACAGCTCTCTTTATTGGCTTAAATGTTATTGATTTACATGTTTCATGTTTATATAAAGTCTCCTGAAGGTAACATACAGTGGCAAGGGTCCGGTACCTTTACAGTGGTAAATTAGAGGTAAATGAGGTTTTGCATTGAGAAATTACCGTGAAATTATCGCTGCATCATCACCACTATCTAGTATATTTTTTTTTGCATGCACATTTCTGTATGAGATTAGTAATTTGCCCCACTACTATATTGTATTTTTACATAGATAAAAAAACATGTAGGAGTTGTATTAGAAATTTTGCTCAGACATTATCCAGCATTTTCCCTCAGGATAGCACATAATGGAGAATAGTAGTAATTTTACAAATAATATCATCCTGCATTTTAGTTGAGCCAGGCATGTTTGTTTATGAATAGTAATTAGGCACACTTTAGCATTCTGGATTTGTATTCGTTTAAGTAGTTTGTTAGAAAGAATAGTTTGCAGTATGGCTTTTACATTTGTACATTTTTATAATTTTGAAAATTTGTACGGTTTAATTTAAAAGAAATTTAAAAAGCAAAAGTATGGGTTACTCACATTGATTACATTTTCAATTACTGTGCCATGAGGTGTGTTTTAAGCACATTTTCTTTTCTTTCTAAAAAAGCTGTAAAATATTTAAAATAGTATATGTTGATTGATAAAATGTTAAGATTAGGATGTAAATATAATATATTTATACTGGGTTCACTTACTTGGAACTGTAGATGGCACTGTTTGCAGTCAAGGTTTTCCTGGCGGGCAAAATGCGTGTGGTGTGTCTGAAAGTCAGTTTACCACTGTTTTCATAATGGTGGATGGCTGCTTTTATACTTTTTTTAGGGTGTACGATAATTTAATTGAAAATATATTTTGGGCATTTTTTTATCGTCTTTTAAATGCTGTGAACATCTATAATTGTTTTTATCAATTTATAAGTGTACATTTTTTTTTAAAATATGTATTGTCCGCCATTTTGGTGACCTGCGGGTTAAGGTGATTTTATATAAAGTGTTGTAGGACTTTTTTTTCATTTAGGTTAAAATGGTGGATGATCTATTATGTTTTCGATTAGTGTATTTAATTGGCGTTTAATTTTGTTTTGCATATTTTCATTTTTTGGGCTGAACTCATTTTAAAAAATATGTTTATAAATTTAAAATGATGTGTATTTTATTTAATTGTTCGTTTTTAGATTATATTGTAATATATTAAGTGGTATTATAATGTATTTAGTCTGATATTTATATGTTGATTGTTAAAAAATAAAATATTTTAATTAATGGATTATAATATTTTTTAAAGACTTTTTAATTTTTAATGTTCAAGTATTTTTATAAATACACGGGCATTAAATGTAATACTGACGTATTAGTTTTAAATACCTGTGTATTAAAAAACTCCCCACCCAAATGCCCTATTTTCCCTGCATCCTGTCCCAGTGGTTAGAAAAGTAAACTTTAAATAAAAAGAGTATGCGAGTATTAATTTTAATACTTAGTATTAATGCTAAATATGCAACAATCCGAGTGTTTGCAAGTTCACTTACGCTCCAACCACTTTTGCGCAACTCTGGAAGAAGGTTTACGTCTGCCATTGTCAGGAGTAAATTTCCAACATTTCTAAGTATGGGAAAAGATTAGAGAAGTGTTGTTGAAAACCCATAAAACATGCACGTTGGTAGGTTTGCACAGAATTAAAAGGGCATTCTAGCCCTGGAAATATTGCTTACCACTACCTTCAGCCCCAGTATGTAGATCTGTGGAAAAGTGGTAACATAAGGGGATTTCACACTACTATGGTATGAGTACTGGCTTAATCAGAGAGGCTATATCAGAGCTCTTATATAATGAGATTGCTGCCATAGTTTGCTGCTGCACTACATGGCACCAAAAAGACAAGTGGATTTTATTACAGAACAAGTAGATTTATGAAGCAACTTGCCCCATGGATAAGTAGATATTGTATTAAATTCCACACCCCTGCAACTTGAAATCTATAATCTGCACCCTTACTTTTGTAGAATCCTCATCCACCTCAACTTGGTTACACAACGAAGCACGACGGAAGCTCCAAACCTTATCATCCTCGGCTTCCATGACCGTGTTAGCAGTGATTCTGAACATTAGTAGCATAACTTAGAAGCGCTTTTCTCCATTCCAATTCTCTGTTCACAGCCTGTTGAACAGACTCTCTAATGGTTCTGTTAAACCTTTCTACTTGCCCATTTTACTCAGGCTGACTCAGCTCTGCTCTATTATGCATACTTCCACATTTGTTAAAAAATTCCTGAACTACTTTCCCCATAAACTGAGTAACATTGTTATACACTATCGCATCTGGTAATATTGTCTACAGAATTCATCTTGAAATGAAATAATCTCCTCAGAAGAGACTTTCTGCAAAAGGCCTTTTCGTAAAATAATTTATTTCTAAAATACAAAAAACGAAACTACTAGGCAACAGAGAACGGCTAGATAGTATCAGTAAGCATTGTCCTCCAAGGACCACCCGGCAGTTGGGTAGGCACTGGCTCTGGAATGCATGCCTTAGTTGATATCAAAAAAGAACTAAAAGGTGACGGACATAAATTGTAGCACCTCACTTTTATAATGCTGCTGCCTTATCGGGCTGTTTATGCACTAAAACTCCAGCACCCTTCACCTAATGGTGCCTCTGACAATGTATTTAAAACAAATGGAGGTGCACTAAACATAGAATAGAGAGTTGAAAATATTTCCCTTATTCTTTGTTTGACTTTTATTTCATAGATGATAGATACACAACGACAGCCAACGCGTTTCGTTCCTGTAAAGACAGTTTTAACGGAACTTCTTTAAGGCTGCAACAAATAGAAAAACATTTTTATAACACTAATTAAAAATGACGGACTGACGCATGTTTCCAAAATTTAAAATATTATACAAATAGTACTCAATTATTTTGAAGGTATTCTAAACTGCACAAAGCAAGAGTCATAGTATACACAAGGCACCATACATTCTTCTATGTTCTTCTTGACATGTTTATAAAAATTTGAAAAAATCTAACTTTATTTACTAAGGCTAGAACTCAAAATAAAGACTACTGTCTCACCTTGAATTAATAGCAAGTCAAGTTCAAAATTTATATTGGTGATTCGAGAGTGAAAGATGGACGGCATCTCATACCCGATGTATAAGAGATCCAAATTAACTGGAATGTGAGGCAAAAGAAACCAAATAAGCAAGACACAAATTGGACCGGCATATTTCAATTACATCATATAACTCTACATATCTCACCTCTAGACGTAGGTCGGTGATGGTTTAGATATATATAAAGAACCATTGATTCATTTTAATGATGAAAAGCCCTTTGTAAATTGGACTTTCAGATTTATGATAAAAATCTGAAATTAAAAAGAAGAAAATACTCACTCATAAAATTGTTGGTACGTTGGATATAAATTATATAACAATTTAACATTTATTATAATTTTGTGATAATAAAACGCTACAAATGTTTCTTTATGAATCTGTATATATACACACAGGTTTCAGATAGCGATTTGCTGATTTGATATTTTATTATATAATATTTTAGGTGAATGATCGATGCTTCGCATTTATTAAGCTGAGCGAATATCAATGCAAATTAGCAACTCCACTAAAACTTGTAGGAGCTATTCAACAGGTGAGACCCAAGCTAACAATTTAAAGTGGTATAATCTATTAAAAAACTGGGTTATGCACTGTTTCTTTTTATTGATAAAAATGAATTCTTCGGTTTTTCTGCTTGGTCTCTCTTTTAAGCGGTTATCGTTTTTGGACTTTATGATTTTCATATTTCTTTCTCTGTGTTAATATGTGGAGATGAGAGAATAAATGTCATTATCTCAAAATTATAATAAATGTTGAATTGTTATATAATTTATATCCAACGTACCAACAATATTATCACCATCACACAACTCACATACCATCAGTACCTCACCAAAAGCACTCACACATACAGCTAGCTAACCAACACAAACCCACCCTCACTTGCACCCTCACACACACATCACTCAATGGTTAGAGCGGCAGACCCTGATGCAGAGATCTGGCCAGACCAGGGTTAAATTCCCGCCTCGGCGGGTCTTGGGCTCAATTTCCCCGGACCCGATCATTTTCGCCTCGGCGCCTATTCTAATCATGGGTCACACTCTGCAACTCTGGGCAATAGCTTGCTTAATCTCCACAACGGCCCCAACAGCGCTAGGATGCCTGGCGCCTGGCTTCACCTTGGGGTGCCCAGGAGTGAACACACCACAGGGAAAGGCCAGGAAGGGTTCCACAGCGGTATGTGCACAGCGCCTGAGAGACCCTTTTGGGGGAGTGCTTAGCGCTATATAAATGCACTACATTTACATTTACATTTACCCATCACCATGCCCCCAAAGAAGAATCCAAAGTTCACAGATAGTGAGTTAGAAGTGCTCGTCGACAAGATCATCAGAGTAGAGCCACATTTGTTTGGTACATTGGTCCAAAGGACCCCCATGTCACAGAAAACCAAGATGAGGGCGAGGATTGTGGACAAGGTGAAACCACAAGCACCAGCAAGGCGCACAAAGGACAATATCCAGAACAGGTGGTATGATGTGCGCAGGAGGGTCAAGAAACTCATCGAAAAAGATCACGCCTTGAGTGAGTGCATCGGCGGGGACCCTCCTGCCAAGCCAGTCTACTTCAGGACCTACCACTAGAGAGTATCCATGGTCTAACAGACATACCAGAGCCTGGAGAGTACACAAACAACATACCCCATATTGTGCGGCAAGGAGACAGTGAAACCATGCACCGCAAGCAAAGCCACAGTAACCAATAGATAATCATCCCAAGATGTGTATGCTAGACAGACAAATACAATACCTGCTATCTCATAGTGACTTGGAACTGTGTTATGACATGTACCAACCTACACACAAATAGAGCAAGGCAGTGGCACAAAGCCAAATAAACACTGCCAGACAGTTTGCCACCACTAGCACACTAACTCACAGTGCAGCTGACTGACAGGAAGGAATAGTGGGGATGCAGGTGAATTGAGTGTAGCCAAAAGCACGATGGGGTTTGTAGTCACAGACAATACTCCCCCTCCAAATTGACCCATCAAGACCTCTCAGAAACATGCCCACATCACAGGGAGTGGAAAATGAAGGACAAGATGGCTGACACTGGGTCCTGCAGTGGGGAGCGCAAGGCCCTGAGAGGGGTAGGCCCTGGTAGGGGTTGTGTGTAAATCAGAAGCAGGACACCACTGACTGACATCCTGAAATACAACTTGCATGCCCTCCAGTGGAAGCACGTTTCATGGTGGGATGTCTGGCCTGGTGGGAAGGAGGACTGACAGCTCTGACCATACTTACCATCATATGGAGACATACACACCCCTCAACACAAACTCCACACAACTCACTGGGTAGAATACATTGACCCACACCTCAGGGAAATATCAGCAAAAGATACCCCATACTGGGTGCTGCTGTGTGAAGCACAGGGGCTCTCTTTGTACTTGTAGCCAAACAAACACCAGGACTTCACAGTCAGCCATCTTGCCATTGCTGTCACAGCCCCTCACAGGTAAGCAGAGTCAAGAAGGAGGAAGCATGGGCATGCTGGGAAGGGGGGGTGTAGCCAAGAGCAAGATGCAAGTTGCAGTCACAGACAATCCCCGTCCACCCACATGGCTCATACTGACACATGCTCGCCCCACAGGGAGTGGGAAGGGACTGTCCAGATGTCTGACACTGGGTCTGAGATATGATGTGGCTGACAATCACACATATGCACTGACCAAACAAAACCCAGTCGCACACACAGCCATTGTAACCATCTGTTCAAAATCATTGTCTGGGGATGCAGCGTCCAGGGGTGCCCTCTGGCCGGGCAGGGGAGGTGTGTCTTGCAGATGACACATGTGGAGAGCCATATATATGGTACATTGTACAAAAAACAGAGGAACTCACATATACATCATTGACAGTGGACATCTGACAGTGAATGGAATGGACACACCAATATAGCATGGTCTCATTCATACTCGGTGCCTTTGTGAGCTGCATTCCACCCCTACATCATGCTGAAACATAGGCATCCTTCACACAACACACCACTCACTGACATAGACACTGTAGACACAAGGTCAAACCTGGACAGCATTGGAGGAGACATGCTACTTACAGCAGCCAACCTGCAACACACACTCAAACGGCCCTCACCGTCATGAACATTGAAAAGCCAGAGTGCTATCTTGCCCAATCCATGTCAGCATGGGGAACATTGACAAGTCAAATCACACATGCACATACAAAACTCAGCACCAGACTCATTAACCATGGTGACATCATCAGTTGTATGAAATGAGATGGGAAATAGGAACACTGGAAGAAAACACTTCCTCCAAAGATATCACAGGCATACCGGAATGTTACCAGGTCGTACCAATACACCAACGTGGCACACAAAGACTAGCAATCTCTGCAACCACATATGCCCCAAAAGTACAACATATCCCCAGTGGAATAGCACATATGTCCTTGTTAAAGCTCACATGTGTACAGGGATGACACACCTGTTTCAGCAACATGATGGACCTTGAGTAGTACATGTACAGACAAATCAATCAATCAATCAAGGAATTTGTATCGCGCACTACTCACCTGGAAGGGTCTCAAGGCGCTTGGGGGAGGGGGTCTGCTACTGCTCGAACAGCCAGGTCTTGAGCTGTTTCCTGAAGGCGAGGTGGTCCTGGGTCAGCTGCAGGTGGGCGGGCAGGGAGTTCCATGTCTTAGCCGCCAGGTAGGAGAAGGATCTTCCTCCGGCGGTGGCTCTCTGGATGCGAGGGACGACGGCGAGGGCGAGGTTCGCGGATCGTAGCTGTCGGGTGGGCGTGTAGAAGGTCAGGCGGTCGTTGAGGTACCTTGGGCCCAGGTCGTGGAGGGATTTGTGTGCGTGGGTGAGGAGTCTGAACATGATCCTCTTGTTGACAGGGAGCCAGTGCAGGTCTCTCAGGTGGCTCGAGATGTGGCTGCGTCGGGGGGCGTCCAGGATGAGACGGGCGGAGGCGTTCTGGATATGCTGAAGTCTTTTCTGAAGCTTGGCTGTTGTACCGGCGTAGAGGGTGTTTCCGTAGTCTAGTCTGCTGGTGACGAGGGCCTGGGTGACAGTCTTCCTGGTCTCGGTCGGGATCCATCTGAAGATCTTGCGGAGCATGCGGAGGTTGTGGAAGCAAGATGAGGAGACGGCGTTGACTTGTCTGGTCATCGATAGGGAGGAGTCCAGGATGACGCCCAAGTTGCGTGCGTGGTCCGTTGGCTTGGGTGCGGTGCCCAGGGCCGGGGGCCACCAGGAGTCGTGCCATGCGGAGGGCGACGGTCCCAGGATGAGGACTTCTGTCTTGTCCGTGTTCAACTTCAGGCGGCTGATGGTCGTCCATTCGGTGACATCTTTCATCCCTTCGTGTAGGTCGGCTTTGGCGGTGTCGGGGTCTCTGGTGAGGGAGAGAATCAGCTGGGTGTCATCGGCGTAGGAAATGATGTTAAGGTTGTGTTGGCGTGCGATGGCAGCGAGGGGTTTCATGTAGATGTTGAAGAGAGTGGGGCTGAGCGATGATCCTTGCGGGAAGCCGCAGATGACTTCGGTGGCCTCAGAGCGGAACGGAGGGAGGCGTACTCTCTGTGTTCTGCCGGAGAGGTATGAGATGATCCATTCCAGAGCAATCCCCTGGATGCCGGTGTCGTTGAGGCGTTGGACTAGGGTGCGGTGGCAGACAGTGTCGAATGCTGCGGAGAGGTCAAGGAGGATGAGTGCCGCTGTTTCACCTTTGTCGAGCAGGGCTCGGATGTCGTTGGTGGCTGCGATGAGGGCGGTCTCGGTGCTGTGGTTGGCTCTGAATCCGGATTGCGATGGGTCGAGGGATCCGTTCGTCTCGAGGAAGGCGGCCAGCTGCTTGTTGACGACCTTCTCGATGACTTTGGCAGGGAATGGAAGGAGCGAGATAGGGCGGAAGTTCTTGAGGTCAGTCGGGTCCACAGTTGGTTTCTTCAGTAGTGCGCTGAGCTCGGCGTGCTTCCAGCTCTCCGGGAAGGTGGCTGTGTCGAAGGAGACGTTGATGATGTCTCGGAGGTGGGGTGCGATGGTAGAGGCGGCCTTGTTGAAGACATGGTGGGGGCATGGGTCGGTCGGAGATCCGGAGTGGATGGTGTTCATCATGCGTGTCGTGTCTTCGAGGGTCACTTTGGTCCATGTCTGGAGGATAGCGGCGGGGTGCGTAGGTTCGGTCGATGGGTGCGGGGGTGGAGCGCCGAAACTGTTGTGGATGTCGGCGATCTTGCGGTGGAAGTACGAGGCAAGGGAGTCGCAGAGGTCCTGCGAGGGAGTGATGTCGTTGTTGCCGGTGCTGGGGTTGGAGAACTCCTTGACGATGTTGAAGAGCTCCTTGCTGTCATGGGCGTTCTTGTCCAGTCGTTCCTTCAAAGATTTCTTCTTGGTGGTGCGGATGAGCTGGTGATGTCTGCGGGTGGCGAGTTGGAGGGCGGTCATGTTGTCGGTGGTCTTGTCGAGGAGCCAGGCCTTCTCGAGGGTGCGGCAGGCCTTCTTGGAGTCCTTGAGTTTGTCGGTGAACCAGGGGGCCTTCTTGCTTCTGGGCCTGGTGAGTGGGTTCTTCAGTGGGGCGAGGTCGTTGGCACAGGAGGTCAGCCATTGCGTGAGGTCGAGGGTCCATGAGCTGGGCATGCACACACTTCAACATGCACATTGAAATGTTTATTCATGGCTGGACAATGTGCAACAACAATATCAATCTCTGTCCGTGACAAGCCTGAAAAAAGCAGTGTACAGGCAGGCATCCATTCGTACAGTAGATTGTGTCACGTTTGTGAACCATTGATGCCTGTAGAAACATAACTTACTCTGTGTGTCTCTTCAAAACACAGGTGGTGCTGGGGACACAACACCAAATGAAGAGGATTCCAAGTCACAGACTCTGGTGGACACTGAGTTCTCTGGTTTGACTCTGTCTCTGTCCTCTTCAGATGATGATGAACAACCTGGCCCCTCCGGTGTGAGCCATCATGCAGCACCAGCGGCATCAACATCTACACCCCCTGTACCCATGACTCCAGCATCTGGAAACTGACAGGGCACCACAGCCAACATGGACAGACCAAGGCCACTGAACACCCACAGCACAGGGACACAGGACCCCCCGGAAGCTACAGCCAACACCACCAGCAACACCACCCAAGGGGTCCCAGTGTCACCTGTGCGGCCCGCTGCTGGTCCTGCCCGTGTGGATAGGGGTGCTGGGAGGGGTGGGAGGCAGAGGGAGCACCTTGCAGACGGTTCTGGACTGCATGATGACCCCCAACAGGCACGCATCATAGACAGCACCGGAAGATTTGGCCAGGTAGGTGGGATCCTCAAGGACATACAACAGGAGCAGGCTGACCACCATGCCCGCATGGAGGCAAAGTGGAATGCCCTTACTGCGGTGCATCGGGACATACTCCAATGCCTCCGCCAGATCACCAAAAACATGTCCACACCTCCCTGTGTGGCCACAACATCTGTAGCAACACCATCTGCCAGTGCCACAGGGAGGAAGGAGGACTCTGGCAGAGAGTCCCCTGCACCACAGAGTCCTGCACCTGAGGATCCCCACCAAGAAGAAGAGGGTCATCTGAAGAAGGATATGTGAGAGGCAGATGTCCCAGCACATCCGCCAGGGCCTCTAAGCCGGTTCCGGACAATGTTCTTTGTGCGCAACCCGTTCACCTTGTCCAATCGCACACAACTCGCCCACATGACATGGAGGGTTCATGTTCGTCCAATGTAGCAGATGACTGTGGACTTTACTCTGGACATTTCATCTACCAACACTTCCAACTCTAATGTGAACTTTGGATTAAAAACCAATGTACAGCACCCACCATCCTGTGCACTTTCCCCACACATGTTCAAAAATAAACTCACCAGTACACCATACTTGCCTCTGTTGTGTTTCCAACTTGTCATGTGTCTTGGAGATGTCGATCTGCTAAACAACACAGTGCATGCCAAGTACTACAACAATGTGACCAATGTTAGGTGAGTCATGGTGATGTGACACATGTGAGGGGGACACACCACTATGACACCACAACACATACTCACCATATCCATGTAACTCATCCCACACAATGATGTTGAACTAAAACACATTGGTATGCACAGACATAACACCTATCCACAGTCACTGGTAACAAGTCCACAGGTGAGGTAAGCAAATGTCACTCAGCTGTGGCAAAACAGACAACACACCTAACAAAGCATAGCACAGGTTCATTGTTGATGAGCTGTGAGCAGACGTCACCCTCATCTTCATCATCACTGGCATTGTGGCCCAGGCCGGGATCCTCCATAAGTGGTGGAGGATGGTCATTGTCATCCTGGATGAGAGGCACCTTCTTCCTCACTGCCATGGTGTGTAGCATGCAGCATACAAGGATTATTTTGCACATCTTTGCAGGCTCATATGGGAGGGCCCCTCCGGTCTTGTCCAGGCAGCGAAAGCGGCTTTTCAGGAGGCCAAATGTCCACTCAATCACCCTCCTGCTCCGACCATGTGCCTTATTGTAGCGCATCTCGGCTGGTGTCACAGGGTTCCAGAGGGGTGTCAGCAACCACAGCATGTTGCGGTATCCGGAGTCATCTACACAAAAAAAATGAAAAATTAGCTGAGTTTTGTAGGAGTGCAGAATACAACATTGCCAAACACACACAATGGTAAACAGTCAGTTCACACCGAGAAGCCAGGCACGCTGATCTGGCATCTGTGACATCAGCGTTGCACTGCGACTACTCCTCATTATGTAGGCATCGTGCGCATTTCCGGGTAACCGTGCACACACATGTGTGATACACATGTCTGCAAGACATACCACCAGAGCATTGATCGAGTGGAAATGTTTCCTCTTCCGGTATGCCTGCTCATGTGCCTGTGGTGGTATCAGGGCCATATGTGTACCACCAATAGATCCGATGACGTTCGGTATCCTCCCCAGTGTATAAAAGGCATCCTTTATTTCAGGGAGTTCATCTGGGCTAGGGAACTTGATGTACAGGTCAAGGAAATGCAACATCCCGTCCAAGACATCGCGTAGCACACGACTAAACATAGTTTGCGACATCCCACCACCAGTAGCCACAGTGTACTGGAAGGTACCAGTAGCAAAGAAGTGCAGGGCTGCCATCCCCTTCACCTCTGGGGTCAGTGCTGTAGGGTATGTCCGGCCAGGTAGCAGATGTGGCGCCAACTGCTCCGCCAACTCCTCAATCAGTGGCCTTTTGAAGTGGTACCATCGGATGCAGTCGAGTTCCTGCATGGTTCCAAATTTATTATATGCGCCAGATAACGAATTTTTAGTCAACCTAATCTGTGGACTCCTCATAGATCAGTATGTCGACGCGTTGCGTATTTGAGCGTTTGGAAGAAGCGTCAGAGTTAATGATGGGACACCGCAACGACAATTATTGGAAGACGTTGCTGAGATTTGAAGGATGAACATTAGGGGCCCCTTAACTTCAACAAGTACACAGAGGGTGCCGATATCGAAGAGTTGACTTAAAGCTGCACTTGAAGAGGGACCCGCTCGGATTACTTACAGATAGACTGTAATCCCCGTCCTGGGGAAGCCAAATAATTGGAGGCTGAAACGCGAACGCGTCGACATACTGATCTATGAGGAGTCCACAGATTGGGTTGACTAAAAATTAGTTATCTGGCGCATATGATAAATTAAGATAGAGGATTAATACCTCTGACGCCAAGAGGATTACCTCTGAATGTATTACTGTAAATAAGAAGTGTACATATTAGTATTAATAGCTAGGGGAATTTATATGTGATATATATTGTTGTATATATAAGATGTATATATGTAGTATGAAGTTGTATATATGGGTCATTGTGTAATGAATTTTTTTGTGATTGTTTTGGATATATTATGTGTAAAGTAATCTGATGTTCACCAAGAGATATCCGCTTCTGAAAAATAATCATTGAAGTTTTGATAAAAGAAAAAATAGATTGCCAAGATAATTTACTGTTTCTTGTGCTTAAATAAACAAGAGATTGATCCCTCTATTCCGATTTTCTTTATATATATTAGATGTGTCTATGCCCAGGTATGGGAGGGTCATTTGGGTATGCCCCATAGTGTTCCATCCACATCTGAGACACAAAATGTACACAGACTGTAGGTGCACATCAGAATTGTGGCTAATGGTCTCACTGTGATGTACATGCCATCACCCCCAGCGCTCAGGGTGTATGTGACATGTCCTAAACATATCCAACCTGCAACTGTGTCCATGACTCATGTCCATTACTGTACAGTTGCACATCGCAGTGGTAATGTGCACAACACACAAAGAATTATGCCCCCATGAACACGTGCACAGTCTGGGAGTGGCTGAACAAAAGTGCCACACAGCAAACCAAATGATGCCCCCCACCCCCAACATACAGGGAATGCAGCCTTACATGCCCTGGGATACTGTGTGGCCAATGCTGTAGTGTGGTAGGTGTGCACATGTGTCCCTGGCAAGTAACTGTGTGTTGAAGCCTTCAAATCGTCACACCAATGAGGTCCGAAGCGGGTGACAATGAGTATGCATTGCACTGTTCATGACAGTGCCTTGCGTACGCTTTGCCATTGACTGTAATAAGGTCCGAAGCGGATGACAATGCATATGCATTGCACGGTTCATGACTGAGCCGTGCGTACGCTTTGCCATTGACTGTAATGAGGTCCGACGTGGGTGACAATGCATATGCATTGCATGGTTCATGACCGAGCCACGCGTACGCTTTGCCATTGACTGCAATGAGGTCTGATGCGTGTGACAATGCGTACGCATTGCACGGTTCATGACCGAGCCATGCGTATGCTTTGCCATTGACTGCTATGAGGTCCGACGCGTTTGGCAATCATGCATGCGCGTCGGGCAGGCATGTTACGAGACAGGCGTATACGCCTTGGCCATTGGATCGTATGGAGAGGGGTGCATGTGTATTTTCAAAATACGTGTTGTGCAGTCAGTTGACCAATCCTTACACACCCATTGGCTCTGGACTGTCATGGAGACGAATGCGGATTCAAAACTTGTACGAGTTGTGCGCTGCATATTCAGTTGGATGCCTACAACATTTTTGCAATTCCTTGGGTTTTATGAAGGTGAAGATTTAAACGATGCGGAAGATGTTTACGAGTCGTACATTTCCATGGATTGGCCAGATTCATAGAATGCAACCATGTTGGACCTATCACTGGGGACACATGGCACAGAGTCTGCCTCTGCAGCACATATATAAGGCTGGCTGGCCCCCAGGGAGCTCACTTGCCTGCACTACATGCTACTGGACCACATCCCTTCTACCACTGCTGCTGTCTCTGCATCCTCTGGCTCCTTCTACGGCACGTACTCTGTAGAGGGCCCCAGCCTTCACTGAGGAGGAGAACCAGGCCCTGCTGGACAGGCTCCTTCCACTGTACAGCAAGCTGTATGGGAAACCAGGGGTGCAGGTGAGTGTGCAGTCCACTGCCTTCTTAATTATGTATGTTGTCTGACTAGCAGTACTAGCAGTGTGTCCAATAGTAGCAAGCATTCTCACTGAGTACTTTCATCCCCCAAAGTGTGTAGGTACATGTAATGAACAGGTGTTCTGCTGCTAAAGTGCATCTGTGCTTGCTTAAACTTCCCAGGCATTGTTAATATGTCAGACATGCAGGGCATTTGTCCTTTTTCATGGGTGCACTACCTGTGTCACTCGTCTCCCTTTGTGATGATGACATGTATATCCCAATGTGAACAGCACAAATATGGGGCTTGTGTGTTAATGGACTTTTAACTTTGTCATCCTCACAGGTTGATGCCCACCAGAAGCAGGAGATATGGCTGACCATCGCCCGGGCAGTTCGTTCGTTGGGAGTCTTCAAGCGCCGGATCCACAACTACCAGAAGAGGTGGCAGGACCATTGGGGCTTGGACCCGGAGGATCGCAAGAGTCCAGCTGAAGCTGTTACCTCCTCGCGGGAGGGGCGGACACTGGACCCTGACCCCCCACATGCACAGGATCCTGGCGATGGTCTTCCCGGACCTGGATAGGCAGCTGAGGGCCAGACAGCAGCTAGGAGGGGGCAAGTCCATGCCTAATCTGTGTACTATGCCTGACATGCTAATTGCAGTCTTTTGGTCACACTTCCAGATTACGTAGGGCTTGTAGTCCAAAACTCAGGTCCCTCAATTGTGTGATGCACCCTCCTCATCTGTTCCACAGGTGTGGCCCCTACAGTCTGTTGCTTGTGTCACTAGGGCACTGTGTCCCTGCAGTCAGCTAGGCTTCAGCTTCCAGACAGTATCAGTTCCCCTGACTCTGTTGTGTGTTTCATGGGTGGGTCTATTGTTTACCCAATGCCTGGGATCTGACATGTGATCTGTGTGTGCCCTTGATATGTGTTCCAATTGCTGCCCTGAGTCGCCATATGTGGCTGGGGTATTTCGAACAAACCCATGTAGCAGGGGACTCCAATTTGTGGGCCTCAGGAGTATGTATACCAAGTATGTCACACTTGCTTAGCCACCTGACTACTGTCCAGATCCAAACACTGTTTCACGTAGACCTGGCCAGTCATGCCTACTCAAGAGCATTTAGAAACACTCCATTATCCCACTCCTGTGTATCAACTTACAGGTTGTGCTTAGTGACATGTGCTTTCAGGTGTCTGCCTCTGTGTCATTATGGTGTGGCTTCCTGTTAGGTACAACTGGGGTGTTCATAATTGTGAGGGTCAGCAGGACATCTGAGATGTGACTGTCAGAGACAAGACCTGTGTGACATATAGGTGTGTGATCATTTGACAGTGCACAATGGTGTATGCAACTGTGCACTTCAGGCAGCTGGGTTACATGCACAGAAGACTATGATGTGCTAATGTACAGGGAGTTGTGTTCGCAGATACTCATATGTCTGATTTGCATGATGTGGGTCTTCTGTGTCCTGGATATGTTGCTTGCAGGGGATGGGCAAGTGCACTTGTCATCTGCAGAGCTTGCTTTACCCTGAGCTATGATTGTGCATACTGTTGTTGTCTGGATGCCCCGCCCCTGTGACAGGAGACTGTGTTGACTGACTTTCCATGCATGCCAGTGCCATGGCATTTAACTTGCTATGAGTGATCCTGCATTGTGTTCAAGTGTGCTCTTTACCCCCCCTCACCCCACCCAGTGTGGCATTGACTATCAGGAAATGAGAACATCATAGTGTGTGTTGCTGGCATGCATCACGCATGTGAAATGAGTCTCTGCCCATCCCTTCATCCGGACACCTATACTGAGTCAGTGGCAAGAGATGTGTTGTGTGTATAGGGACATACTCTTACATGTTCACTTGCATGTCCAACAAATGTGTGGGTGGTGCATGTTGGCACATTGGGGTATTAGCATCCAACATGCAACAGACATATGGATGAAAGTCCAGGAGGGATATGTGTGCCATGGTTGATGGTGAGAATGACAATTGGCTTATTCTAAACAGTTTTGGCACTTTGAGCAGTGTTCAGCTGATGATGCCAGGCCTTGCCCTGTGATGTGATGTACTCACTGTGGTGTGTGCAGTCAGTGCAGGTGACTTATTGTTGTAATCTTGTGTGTAATATAAATGCTTGTGTCATATTTAGAATGTGATGTGGTCATTTTTAGAATGTACGGGGGTTGAGGATTTATTCGTGGGCTGGGAGCTTGGCTGTAATGTTGGTGCTGTCTGTGTCTCGTCTTCGTGCATTAAACTGTACTACAAAGTTCTTGGCCCTGGAGATTCTGGAATTTAACACTGGCGACGAGTAGTTGTGACCTGATTGGGGACAGGTACTCTCTGCACCAACTCCCCTTCAAACTTTCTTGGATTAGTGCAGACCAACGAGCAACGCGACGAGCAACACATCGTGTATACGATCGCCGTTTCGTACATTTCTATTCAGCGGTTCTTCTACATCATTATGATACCTTGTAAGTAAGCAATATGTCTCTTTAGACTTTAAAAGACATTGGATTTGATCAGCTTACTGTTAACAGCCATCTCTCGAGCTCCGCCTCGCGCTCTACAGTTCCAAGCGCACGCCCACATCGTCATCGTCATCTATAACGTTGCTTTGGTCACTGGAGCGCACGTTCTCACGTGGGACTGACGTAACGTGCAGCCATTTTGTTGTTGTTTTGCGCTGTAAAAGCAAACATTTACCGACGGTGGTTACAAATCTTTGCTTCCGGATTCCTACACGGTGAGAATAATATTAATTTCTTCAACAATTTATAACGTGGACTTACTATTCTCCACTCGGCCAAATTACATGACATAAATTCTACTATGGACTATGGTATTTTGCAATCATTTCTCTAACATTACCTGACAAGAATATATGACTACACCCAAACTATTTTACAGCATTTTTCTTACAAATGTATTTCTCCTTAACTTTTGGTCACATCAAGTTTGGCTTCACAGTGGTTGTCATTCTTACATGCAGCATTTGAATTATTCTCCATAATTAAAATTGTTAGTCATGGCTACCACTTCTAGCATGTCTCAACCACCACCTTTCCTTTCCGAAGAAGGTGACCCTATTCTTCCTTGGAAAAGATGAAAGAATTTATTTGACTCTTATATTGTGGCAATTGGTGGTGAGACGTTTTCAGCTGTTAGGAAGCAAGACATTCTCCTACATAATCTCGGGGTGGAACGAAGAAATGTTTATGACAGCATGGACCTTATACCTGTGGGTGGTGGGAATGGTGAACCTGCTGACGTGTTCGAGATGTCCATGACTATGTTAGATAGATACTTTGGTCCTCGGATTAACGTTGTGCTAGAGAGGCATACATTTTTTACCAGAATACAAGGCCCTTCTGAACGAGTTAAAAGTTATGTCGCTTCTCTTAAAACCTTGGCTACAACTTGTGAATTTGGTGAACTCACAGAGGGGCATATCAACAAGGGATTTATCTCTGCTTTTTTGGCTTTAAAAGTCAAAAAAGCAGAGATAAAACTAGCGCCCTATCAACAACAGGGTGCTAACACGCAAATTTGCATGTTAGCACCCTTTTACTCTACACTTCCCCTTGCATCTCTAATGAGATGCAAAGGGGGCGTTCCAGAGTAAAATAATAGGAGAAATGTCGCTAAGCGACATTTCTCCTATTATCAAGAATGTCGCTAACCCTGTTAGAGACAAAAAAAGCAGCGCTAACCGCGGTTAACGCTGCTTTTTTACGTCTGCTAATTTTCAGACTTAGCCATGATATCCTATGGAAGGAGGATATCATGGCTAAGTTTGCCTGTCCCTATCAACAAGGTAACGTGTGATTATCGCTGGGTTTCCAGCGATAATCACACGTTAGCCTGTTAGCGTGTAGATTTTTATCGCTATTGAGATAAGCGTTGCTAATAGCACGCTATCTCAGCGATAAAAATTCACGCTAGCCGGCGATAATTATCCTCACGCTAAGAGCGCTGAGCGATAATTATCGCCGGTTGTTGTTGATATGCCCCTGAGTTTCTTATTAGAGAACAACTTGTGAGATGCACCAACAGCACGCGAGTTCAAGAAAAGCTCTTGTCAAAAAATCCATCGTTGTCAGAAGCAATTGCTATCGTAGAAGGTTTGGAGAATACTTTTACCTGGGTGAAAGAGATGAAGAAAGACCGAGAGGAAAAGAAAGAGGGAAAGGATGATGTCCATGTCTTAGTTGACAAATCTGCTCAAGAAAGTAATGACAATGTTGCCAAAGTCACATCTATTGAAAAATAAAAAATCTCTGATAAAGATGTACGCCCACGTTACCCTACAAAAACGGTAATTTGCAAGGGAGATCGTGAGAGTCACTCTTGTATTAACACTGGTTATAATGATAAAACTTCTGGAGAAGCATCCAAGCCAAAGTGTTTTAGGTGTGGTAGTCTTACACACTATTCCATCTATTCTCATTGTTTTGCCAAAGATTCTATTTGTAATAAGTGTGGCATTAAGGGACATTGTGCCAGAGTTTGTAGATCTTCTGTCAAGTCAAGAAATCCGGAGAAGGGAACTGAAACTGTACGAACAATCATTCTCAATGGTGGGAATGAGGGAAGTGAAATTGACAATGGGAAGATAGTTATGCCAGAGTGTGATATTTTGATTGATGGGTATAACTTTGTAGTTTTGGCTGATTCTGGCTCGCCATTCACAATGGTGGGCAACACATAATGGGACAAGATTGTTGGACTAGACAGTATGTTGTTATTGCCACCAGACATAAACCCTGTAAGTTATGGTGGTACAAAAATAAATGTGTTTGGATACGTAGTAGCCAACTTCCAATTCAAAGACTATGTTTTATCTTAATGTGGTGATTTTTAGTAGTGATTTGTATTATTGTCATTGTTTTTTATATTCCTGTTGTTGGGTGTTTTTTCTTTTCTCCTTTTTATCTTTTTGGCTGGAATTAGTTTTCTTGTGTGATGAGTCTGTGCACCTTAGTTCCTCCCAACATTTCTATGTTTGTCATGGGTGCATGTGCAATGTCATCTGTCCCTGTGGGCTTCACAGATGCACATTGGTGCAGTTCAGGGTGTGTGTGGTTGAGGGTGGACTGATGTAAATGTTTTCATGGATTCGCCCCTAGCTCCCGTTTGTCCCTGGATGGCAGGCCATGCTGAGTGATTTGTGTAGATGTGATGTATGTTTGTGGCACAGGACACAGGTCTGGGTTTCACAGTTTGCACGACATCTACCTTTGTTATCACAGTGGAGGTGTCATGCATGCTTGTGTCACCCCAATGTCTGGTCCCTGGGATTAGTGCTGTTGTGTGTCAGACTCTTGCTGTGTTAGTTTGTGTTAATTCCAGCTTGTGTCACATGTGTCTGTTGTGCTCCCTCTCATCTCACAATGCCTTATTGCCCACTAAGGGGGTCCCAATGATGGGTTACTTTTCTATGGCTCTGTGTCCACATCTGTGTCACTGTGGGTCATCCCCCCTCATGTGTTGTGTAGTTACCTGGGGATACTGAGACACACACACACATGTAGTGTCAGATGTGCAGTGTGAGGTTGCCTGTTTGTGTTTGTGCATCTGCAACAGTGCATTGGTATTGCTGTTGTGGGCCATTGTCTGGATGCTGTTTTTGTGATTTACTCTGATGTCCCTGTGAGTCATATCACATCATTCTGCACATTCATCCTGGTTGTTAGGTCTCATTGCTGGCATGGAATGGGAGTTTGTGAGCTGACACCTACAGTCTCCACAGGTTGTTTTGATTAGTGTGTCTATTTTCGAGATGTGTGTATGCTTTGTGATGGTCACTTCTGATTTTGTGTCATTGTACCTTGTATGCATTGTCAGCCCCCGTGGGTGGTGCTTGTCTGCACATGGCTGAGAGTATGTTATGTTTTCACAGCACTGTTAGCCTCACTACATCTCTGAGGTATGGGACACACCACTAGTTTGACACAAAAGTGTTTCATGTGTTGGGAATGGGAATCATACATGCTGTTTGGCATTTGCAGCTTTGACCATGATGACACTTACCTTTGGGTCACTGTGATGAGGGGGGTTTAGACCCCATCACCACAACGTTCAACATTTGCTGCAGTTTGATAACTTTTATTCTGCACAGTGAGGGGGGGGGGTATTTTTACATTGACACAGTGCTATAGTGATGCTTACCTTGTGTAGGCCACACCAATTTCTTTGGTCACACATGTGATGGTAGTTACATCGTATGTTCGAAGTCATAATCAATGTTGTGGGCATTTGTCACAGACTACACACTGTTGGGGGGATGTATTTTGCTGACATACCTAATGTTGGAGTATGATGGCTGTGTGGCGCATCACCCATCCTATGGGTGGGGGTGGCAGTGGTGATGGGCAATAGGTCCCCTATGAGTGGGGGTGGCAGTAGTGATGGGCAACAGGTCCCCTATCGGTGGGGGTGGCAGTAGTGCTGGGCAACAGGTCCCCTATGGGTGGGGTGTCAGTGGTGATGGGCAACATAAGTCCTATGGATGGGGGTGGCAGTAGTAATGGGAAACAGGTCCCCTTTAAGTGGGGGTGGGGGTGGCAGTAGTGATGGGCAACAGGTCCCCTATGGGTGGGGGTGGCAGTAGTACTGGGCAGCACGGCCCCTATGGGTGGGGGAGGCAGTGGTGGTGGGCAACATAAGCCCTATGGGTGAGGGTGGCAGTAGTGATGAGCAATAGGTCCCCTATACGTGGGGGTGTCAGGGGTGATGAGCAACAGGTCCCCTATGAGTGGGGGTGGCAGGGGTGATGGGCAACATGTTCCCTATGGGTGGGGGTGGCAGTAGTGCTGGGCAACATAAGCCCTATGAGTGGGGGTGGCAGTCATACTGTGCAACAGGTCCCCTAAGTGTGGGGTGGCAGGGGTGATGGGCAACATAAGCTCCATGGGTGGGGGTGGCAGCAGTGCTGGGCAACAGGTTCCCTATGGGTGGGGGTGGCAGGGGTGATGGGCAACATAAGCCCTATGGGTGAGGGTGGCAGTAGTGATGAGCAATAGGTCCCCTATACGTGGGGGTGTCAGGGGTGATGAGCAACAGGTCCCCTATGAGTGGGGGTGGCAGGGGTGATGGGCAACATGTTCCCTATGGGTGGGGGTGGCAGTAGTGCTGGGCAACATAAGCCCTATGAGTGGGGGTGGCAGTCATACTGTGCAACAGGTCCCCTAAGTGTGGGGTGGCAGGGGTGATGGGCAACATAAGCTCCATGGGTGGGGGTGGCAGCAGTGCTGGGCAACAGGTTCCCTATGGGTGGGGGTGGCAGGGGTGATGGGCAACAGGTTCCCTATGGGTGGGGGTGGCAGTAGTGCTGGGCAACATAAGCCCTATGAGTGGGGGTGGCAATAGTGCTGGGAAACAGGTCCCCTAAGAGTGGGGGTGGCAAGGGTGATGGGCAACATAAGCTCCATGGGTGTTGGTGGCAGTATTGCTGGGCAACAGGTCCCCTATGGGTGGGTGTGGCAGTGTGATGGGCAACATAAGCCCTATGGGTGGAGGTGGCAGGGGTGATGGGCAACAGGTCCCCTATGGGTGGGGGTGGCAGTAGTGATGGGCAGCCGGTCCCCTATGGGTGGGGGTGGCAGTAGTGATGGGCAACATAGGCCCTATGGGTGGGGGTGGCAGTAGTGATGGGCAACAGGTCCCCTATGGGTGGGGGTGGCAGTAGTGATGGGCAATATAGGCCCTATGGGTGGGGGTGGCAGTAGTGCTGGGCAACAGGTCCCCTATGGGTGTGGGTGGCAGTAGTGATGGGCAACATAAGCCCAATGGATGGGGGTGGCAGTAGTGCTGGGCAACAGGGCCCCTATGGGTGGGGGGGGCAGGGGTGATGAGCAACAGGTCCACTATGGGTGGGGGTGGTAGAGGTTCTGGGCAACATAAGCCCTATGGGTGGGGGTTGGAGTGGTGCTGGCCATACAACCCCATATGGTAGCCTGTTGTTAGTGGCCAGGATATGGATCCTCTGTGTATGACATTTTCCGGGTACGTATCGTTTGTTTGTGTGGTGGGTGTCTGACTTACGGTCTGCGCCGTCCGCGTCAGTTCCTGATCCGGTCATAGATGTAGAGTACTGGTATGACCTGCGCGATGGGATCATGATGAGTTCGTCTCGTAAACGCTGCTTGTTGCTCCGTCTCGTACCCGTTGCAAGCTGGCCCGTCTCGTAGCCGTGGATTGAGTTGTGGCGCAAATCGTAGCTGATATGCTTCTTTCCGGATGCTGTGACGTGCCGTACGTGGCGACTCCTCCGGCGCATAGGAAGTACGCATCGTACTTGTCAGGGCGGAAACTGCTATGGATACTGCTTCCAGGCGACTTGGTTCAGCGTTAGGAGTTGCGGCTCTGATAGAGAATGGAGCTTGAGTCACAGCCTACGGGTCGGGCGGGATTTTGGCAGTTATGCGCATCGTACTTCATTAACAGGTTGGACCGGGTATGGGTCGTTCGCATGGTAAGGCTACAAACAGCTCTTGGAGAGCTGTCCGACCCAGATCGGAATCGACCCCTTAGTCATAAACATGCCTGAATGCCTATTATGAGCTAACATGAACATTTTCATATTATGCAAATTTGTCACCTCGCCTAAGAATTCTTCATATGCAAGTTCTACCTGGCTTTTTTTTTATTTTCCAGGGATGCTCCCCTCTTCAGGCCAACACTCACTCAAAAACACAGTTGCACACATGTGACTGCTTTATATTATTTTTCTCTTTAAACTATTGATTTGCCATTATGACATCTTGAGCTTTTTGACCATCATGTAAATATCGCCTCCGTTCATTACCTCAGTGTATGTTAAAAATACTTGAGTACCATATATCTCAATCCATTGCAAGTTCACTAGGAGTTTGAAGAAATTGTAAACGTGGAAAAATGTTGGCAATAATGTATTGTCGTCTAAAGATAAATTGTAACAGTGAATGCAAGGATTAATGTGGAGAATATAGCCAGTAGAATCAATGAATACGTAGAATATGGCCAGTAAAGTCAATGGAGTCACACATAAAAATAACTTCAGTTTTCAGGTGTGCTCATCGCTCTATAAATGTGTACACTTTAATGAATAATTCAATAGGAATCCTCGGTGTACGTGTCACTGGATGACATGCTAACGGGCACAAGTGTCAAGCGGTGTGCACACCACAGAGAAGTCTTATATAAATAAAGAATGGTGTGCGTATCACCATGATACACTAGCAATACTGTGTATTTAAATTAGGTGTTTCAATGTGTGCACGTCACCAAGACTTGCTTGGTGGCTGGTTACTGTGAAACCAACGATATGTTGAGGTGCCCATGGAAGCTTCATGTTCCAAAAGGGTCAAAAGTATTTGCATCACGTGATCAGCAAACGCATCTCTTTCAACCATACTTCTCAAGCATATTATATTATGTTATGTTATGCAGATTTGTGGAGTGCACCATCACCTTGGAGGATATACTGGTGTGAGGCGGGGGTGAGCCTCGGCACTACTAGGGCCTAGTGGGACTGCTTAAAAAGCCAGGTCTTCAGCTTCTTGAAAAATTCATGCAGTGTCGATGAGGCTCTTATATGTAGCAGCAGATCGTTCCATGCATTAGATACGATGTAGGAGAAGGCTCGACTGCCAGATCTGGTGTTCCGTATCTATTGGAATTGTGGATAGGAGTTCGGACGAGCAGAGGTGTCTGGAAGGTTTGTGAAAGCAGATGCAATTGCTAAGGTATGCTGGGCAAGTGTTAAGTAGTGCCTTGAAAGTGTGGGTGAAACTACAGCAAAGGTTTGACATTTGAGAGCTTGTTGTGCTGCTCAGCAAGCTTTAATCAGCAGATTCATCTTCCCCAGTGCTTAAGTTGAGCCAGTTGTTTCCATTGCTCGGCACCGGCACTTCATTTTCAACACCAGCACTTATGACAGTCTGCCACTTGGTAGCTCTGCCTGTCTAATTTAGAGATGAGCAAAATAACAGTTTTTTATTTATATAATGTACATTAAAAATGACTAATACCTGCCATCCAAGCCATTCTTATAGCTTTGGGAGCCTGGGATAGTCTGAATTGCCATTGGCAGAGCTGGCAGGGGCAATGGTTGGAGCAAGCTGCAGTGGACTCCTGACTAGTACCCTTGCATTTTTTTTTTTTTTACAAATTAAGCTCTGCTCTCCCCATTAAAACATGCAACATAAATACGGGAAAGGTCAGCAGTGGGGTCCAAGTCTGTCACTTAGGTACAGTTCATCACTTCTGGAATACACCAGAATAAGATGAACAATGACATTTATTGTAAAACGAGGTTACATGAAGTCACCACCATGTCAGCTCTCCTCTAGCCAAGGCCACCCCTCCCCTGCCCTGTCCAGCCCCTCTGTTCAACTCTTCCGTGGTCCATGCCACCAGTCAAACACACAGAGAATACCCCATCACACACATTTCACATTTCAAATTCCACACACAAACATTATACACAGACAACACATACAGAGACACCATCTCACCAACTCACCAGCTCACCATCTCTAGCTGGGCTGAAAGTTTATTTCAAGCATGGGAAGGTTGAGGATGTTCACTACCTGACAATAGGTTTTATGCTTGCAGAGAATACACAATGTGACACCACCCAACAACAAAATTACCATTCCCAAGAATCAGTGGCGTAACGAAACTTGAGGGGTACATGGAGGGGGCCCCCCATTCTCCACGTCAGTCAAGAGCTTTAAGGCCTGCGTCCCGCCATACTGCAGGGACTCACCCCAGCCATAAAAAAATGGATTCTGGTTCCTCCATTGGTCATACCCTCCCTTTTATCAGGCGATTTACATATATCAGTAAATACTGCTGCTGCACCCTCTTGCAAAGTTACATAACACTGCCTCTAACCGGCCCACCAAACACATCCTCCTACTTGATGACCCACCTTCAAGCGAAACCCGTTCAGTTAACCACCTCCAAACACAGACCACTGCCATTGCCACTGTAGTAGTTTAAAATATGTTAAACAATCTCTTCAACTGACCACCCCAAAACAGTTCTTCCTGCTATCCTCTACGGCATCAAAGCCGTTCCTGCTACTTTTCATCCTCTGCATGATGCACACAATAATATTAAATGTACAAAGGGTCCGAGTTTTTGTTTCCTCACGCCAACTTTAATTTATGCTATGTACCCGAGTAAACCATACCTCACTCATGCCAACATTAATTTACACTATATACCCCACCAAACCATGCCTCCTGTCAAAGGCAAATCTGATCCCATGTATAACACCAGTCAGCATGTACCCCAAGGACAAACACCAGAGAGAATGTGCGTTTCATGTAATTAAACCTATAGTGACAACGTAACATTTCCCCACCCACTGTCAGCCCAGCGAAGTCTGCAACCGCACAGTAGCCATCAATACCGGTAACATCTAAAGCGCATTTCCACTTCCTTTCAATGGCAGCTCCTGATACATATACCTATGACTTCTGGGCGGCATCTATTCTTTGTCTCCCTACAACTAACCAAATGCTGTCGGTGAACGCTTCTCTTCCCCCTTCCTTACTAATAATTAATAGAGGATAACAAAAAAAATATATTGTATTTTCTTATGCAAATAGCGTATCAAGCACTTGCTGACAGTCCTCACCAGATCCACACATATCAATATTCTGCTATCGCACCTTCCAGTAACCCTATTATTATCTGGAGATGTTTTTTATCCCTTCCGTGAACTGGGAAAAGCAATACCTTGCACGAAAACAAGTCCCTTTAAAGCCTTTGCTACTTACACAGACTCGCAAAGCACTTACTTGTTTTACTAACTGTCGTTGTAAAGCAAACAGGTAACTCATTCTAAGATTGGAATTACTGCTTAGAAGTCTGGATGTTAATACTGAGACAAAGGATGATTTTTTGCATGTCTGACAGACACTCGTTCTTCCCTGCATGCGCACACAATGCAACAATACAATTTAGCTTAACAAATGATTCAGAAATGTACCGGAAGGTAAAGAAACAGCCCATATTTTTTTTACAAAGAAAAATAGACAAACATCCACTTTATACCCCATGACATAAAAGACTTAGCGTGCACAGCTTGTCCAAATCCATGCCACCTAATTCAGCCCTGCCAAGTACCACGCATCTGGCCGTAGACTAATGCATTTCAGTGTGGTGATCCGCATTACCGCACTGAAATGCAAAATCACGCATAACAGGCATCGCGCCTCCTCGGGTGCCAGTGCTGCTAATCAATGCTGGTGTAGTATTATTTCCATGTGGCCGCTGTCTGTTTTCTGGTACTTCCTGTAGGAAACTGGCTCTATATATACTACATCAAAATGAGGTATAGTGTGTATAGAGTCCAGGTTACCCCAGAGGTAGGCAGAGGTTAAAGTTAGATAGTACCTTACTCTCTATTTGTGGTAGAGTGGTCAAGCAGTAAGGCAGTATCAGGGGACAGTGTTAAGCATTTGTTGCACACACTCAGTCAGCAAATGAATTCACACACTCAGGAACTGAACTGTAGGCCAATTCTTTTTGTATAAAAATATATACTGTTGTTTTATTTTTTGTACCAAGCAAGCCTGGCACAGGTAAGCATTAAATAATTTACAGTAATACGTTGCTGATTGTAGAACAGTCTGAAAATGCAATAGGAATTGTACTTTGTTCGAATTACAGGGGATGCCGTCAGTTGCACTACTTAGTAAATACAATACTTTGAAATAATAGGCTTTTTTCAGTAAACTACAGGTAAGTTACTTTTTATGTTACTATTCTAACTCAGTGCTGAATACCTAGATTCAGCACTGGGACATTTCCTGCAAACAGATAAGTAAATATGTTTTGGTTATTCATGTGGCTTTTAAAGATTATTTTTAGATTTCACAACTCCACACTTAGAAACTTTTTGGAAGAAAATTGTCAATGTTATCCTATGGAGAAAAAACAGGTTATCGGTTCACAGGTAAGTTTCGACTGTGGGAGCTCAGGTTCAGGGGTTAGACTCAGGGGTCCCCCAGGGTCAGTGATGCACACTTGATACACCCTCAGCGGCACTAGGGCGGCCGGGTGCAGAGTGTTGAGGCTCAATGTTATTCCATGGGGGATGGGGCTTCCGGTTAGGCCTGGGCAAAAATTTCGTTCCGTTCGCGGAAATTGCGATAATTTGACATTTTTGCGTTCCGCGGAGAGCGCGAAAATGTCAAAAATTCCGGTTTCCGCAGCTTGGCGATAATTTGTTTCTTGCTCGCGCTGTAAAATGATACATTCTCGCGCGCGCGCGATCGCCTTACCTGAATCCCTGCGTTCGCCGACAAGTTTTCTTGATCCGGTCGCGTTCTCCATGAGATGTTGTATTGTTTTTAGCCATTTGCGCTGTCTCGCGACAGTTCGCGCCCGCAGTGACGTCATGCGTCGCGCGATCACGTCTTTCTTCTCGCGATCATGCACCGCGAGAACAACTCAAAACAAGATGGCCGCGCCCGCAAGCAACCACATGGGTAAGTTGGCGACCCGCAACCATGCAGAAAATCTCGCGAACATGCCGGAAAAAAACTTCCGCATCTTCGCGATATTTCTGCTTGTTTGCGATAATTTTAAACATTCTCGCGATAATTTGCGAAGGTTAATTCCGCAAATTCCGCCCACCCCTACTTCCGGTAGGTGGCTGCTGGCAAGCAGGCCACTGGGTTGTGGGAGCAAAGCTTCAAGGGTTTAGGTCAGGGCACATGGGGAAACAAAGTAGCACAAAAAGTTGCACCCTCTGCACGACCGGGTGCAGAGTGCTGTTTCGACGTCAGACGCCCTGTTGTTTTCAATGGAGAACCTCCGGTTTGCAAAAGCACTGCAGGCAGGGAGACGAAAGACTTCTGGGTGCGACCACCACTTTGAGAGGTAAGTTGTGAAGTTAGGGGTTGGTTAGGCACCGTCGCTTTGGTCACACAAAGCTGTGGGGTGTCGGGTGCATGGGTGCTTTTTGGGGTCGGATCTTCTTACCAGCTCCTGGTCGCGGTTAGGGGGGCCTTCTGGATTTAGACTGCAGGCGTCAGCTGGAGGCTGGAAGCACATCAGAGGTCACCGGATCTTGGTTCAGAATCGCCGGGGTGGTGTTTTTCCGCTAGGGCCAAGTTCGGCGGGTGCAGAGTGGGCTGGATTTGCGGTCTCCTGCTGCTGCCAGAGGCTGCAGTTGAACAAATCCAGTGTTCACAGGAGAAGCAGTCTTTGGAAGTGAAGGCAGGCAGGTCTTCCGGGGCTTTTGAGGTTGCTGGCTGCAGGACATACCGGGATTTCGCAGGAGCAAGTTCTAAGGGAGACAGACCTGTAGGGCTGGGACCAAGTCAGTGGGTGTCTTCCTCTTGTTAGATAGCTGCACAGCTGTTCCGTCCTACTTTTCTTCTTGTCGTTTCTGGATCTGAGGAAGCAAGGTTCAGGGTGCCCCCTAAATACTAGATTAAGGGGTGTTGCCGGTAGGTAGAGGACAGGGACCAATGGGTCCCTTCCCTAGGGTGGGTACACCCCCTATTGTGCCACCCACCGGTGGTAGGGGGGCACAAGCCTGTCCCTGGTTGGCTGGGTCCCCCATCCTCAAAATGGCGGGGACTCAGAGTTGTGCTTCATCTCGCCTCCCCCACCTGAGCGGTGGAGTTGGCAGAAGTGGACACACATCTCTTCCTCACTTGTTTTTCCCACCGGTTCTCCCACCCAAAGTTGGGGGCAGAACCAGTGGGGACCAGTTGCTGAAAGCAGCAAGTGGTCTGGGGTAGCTCACATAGGCGGCAAGTCTTTGAAGCTTCCCCTTCGTGAACCCAGCACATCTTGGGGGAGGAGGCTTGGTACCTCGTCTTAGGATGTGCATTGTTTCAGGCCCCAGAGAGCAGCAAGCTCTCGACCCGGGGGTCCAGAAACATGTCTGTTGATAGAAACCTAAGCATCCACTCAGTCGAGACACTAGAAATGGGTTTGTTTTCAGGGGGCACCTCTGAGATGCACTCTGTGTGCATTTTTCATTAAATGCCACACTGGCATCAGTGTGGGTTTAATGTGCTGAAAAGTTTGATACCAAAGTTCTCAGTTTTCAATGTAGCCATTATGGTGCTGTGGGGTTCGTAGCGCCAAACACCCAGCACCATATACTCTTAATGGCAGCACTGCACTTACAATGTCTAAGAATGGACTTAGACACTGTAGGGGTACAGGGCTCATGCACCTGTACCCTCGCCACTGGTATAGTGTACCCACCTTGAGCGGTGAATGATCTATGCCAGGGCAGTGGGTTGTAGGCATGTCACACAGGGATGTGTGCTATGTCGACTCTTCACTTTGTTCTGCACCAAAACACGCATCCTGCAAAGGCAGTGTGTGAGTGTCAGGGTACAGGACCTCTAAGGGTGGCACAATAAGAGCTGCAGCCCTTAGAGGCCTTCTCTGGTCACAGTGCCCTGGGTACCTGTGGTACCATTTACCAGGGGCTGACCTGTGGCCAGAGATGCCTATTGGGTTTGTTTCGGGGAAAGAACACAGGCCCTGGGAACCTGATTGGCAGGGACCCAGGGCACACCAAGTAAAAGTGCATCAGTAGTCTGGCAAACAGTGGGGGGTTTCTGCAACAGAAACCAACTTTCCTACACTTCCCCTGTCTCCTAAACGCAATGCGGTCAGTTTCGTTATGTAGTACAGCTGCCTATGTGGTAGTCCTGTAATGAATGTCCCTTTTCTAAGCCCACAACATTTTGCCATATTTCCGTAGTATGTCCATAAGTTAGGTCTCACGAGGATTTGGTGCAGGCGCGTGCCATGCACCAGCAGCCATACAAAGTCAGCCGTTTTAAGTGCGACATATGCAAGGACTGGTTCCTGATGGGAGTTAGGGGCTTGAGAAGGGCACCGGAGCTCTGGAGTGGGTGATGTGAACCGGGATAATCCCCGCCTCTCTTCGGGGAGCAATATGCAAAAACAGCCCCTCTGCATGGAGGAGCCGGGATCTAAGATTCTAACACGATGACACCACAGCGCTTAAGTGCCCAATTTCATTGCTGTTTTGTTGTTAAGGGGAAAGGAAATAACGATGAGTAAGTATTAAAGGAATAACATGCGGAAGTCTGTTTCCAGGCTGATTCCTACTTGTTTTGTTCAAAACTTTCACATGGCAGTAATAGCTACTTTCAGCAGCAGACATACTTGAATGAAAAACAAAAACGTTATTTGTGAAGGTCCTGTGATTTCTGTGACCTAAGCGTATTGGTAAATCTTACCAGTGAAAGAGTGTTGATGTCTTCAGATGCAAGTTAGATCTATAGCTGCACTGATTATGTTATGTTATTTTAATTTATTAGGCGCAACAGCTACGCAAGGGGGTTTCCCGACGCCTGCCTGCAAGGAACAGAAGGTAATGAAAATAAATTATTGGTTAAATAACCAGGTTTTTAGGCATTTACGGAAGTTGCTGTAAAGAGTTTCAGCGTGAAAAAACACAGGGAGAGAGTTCCATAAGGAAGGCCCCAAGCAGGCAAAAGAGCGGCTGCCCATGCGTAATCGTCTAACTCTTGGGACTGAAAATTTCACCTGAGTGGCAGAGCGGAGCGCGCGAGAGGGCAAGTAGGGATGAGCCAGAGCCCGCAAATATTGGGAGTATTACATTGAGTGAGTGACAATGGTTTCCTAAAGCGTTACTGTACCCAGGTGACATTGTATTGATACCGCACAGTTCACTCTCGGAGTGCATAGACTTAACCTCCCCTCTCCTTACTGCAATGAATTATTGCTCCTCCGTGGGTTAGCACCTCTAGTCATCTCTCGTAGTTCCACCTGTTACTGTGGTCAGTCACCTCGCAGCCATCCAACGCCTGTTGGCCCTCCCGCGGTTCTCAATGCTCCTCTTTTGACTAGAGTCCATCGAGAGGCATGCTCTAACAGTCTACTATATTGCCTCATCTAGCCTCTCAAGTTCGGGCCTCTGCCTGTTGGTCGCAGGCCCGTGAGGCCCAATTTACACAGAAGAGGCCTCAGGTATCCCTCCGTCCAGCAGGTGTTGTATTATTGCACCTACAGACCTTGCTCCGCAGACAAGCTGATTGTGCCGAGGGTCTAGGTGCCTACCGTGGCGCAGGGAGCTGTGGCCTAACTCTAGTCTGGGAGCATCATAGGCACCATTGCACATACTGCTTCAGGCTCAGGTCTACCCTCCTCATACTCCTGGCTAAATGGAAGAAACACTTCAGACCAGGGCAGTCTAGACCACATAGCCCTAAAACATGTTAGATCCCAGTTGCACCCTACCTCAGACAGAAGATCACTGAGGAGACACTGGTGGTTGGGTCTTACAGTGATTTTAGCATCCCAGAAACGGACTGATTACTCATAGATGAAAGCAGCTCTTTTTGGAAGGTTTAATCTGACCACAGATCAGAATTTAAAAACAACTTTGCAGCATTTCTACGCAGAGTAACCAGACATTAAGGGAGGCCTGATTGGACCTTGAATGAACTGCCACTTTTAAAGTGCTGGAGTAAGTGTAACCTGGCATAGGCAAACCTCTGATTTCTGCAGAAAACATCTGATGTTTTTATTTTGTATAGTTACATTAACATGTAACTGATGGAAAACTGCTTGGTGCTTGCAAGTTTGCAAAGACACCTGGCAGGCTGGTCACCATGAGGGTGCAGAGGAATGCACCTCAATTAGAACACATTTTCACACTGATTCACTCATAGATGCCAAGGTTTCAGATTGGCAAGTGTGATGTTTTCCTAAACTTAACTGTAATAATGGGTGACATTCACACAGTCTGACTCTGCTCAGTTTTCAGTAGCCTGCTGTTTGCGCACTTTAGTTCAGTGACTTTTGTTTCAGTTTCTAGTTGCTCAAATGGGAGTAATTTCTAATATTTATATGTTTTCCTCCTCTTCATTGCTTGATTTTGCTCACGGGAAAGGGTCACTCATTGTCGTTGAAATGTCACTCATAATTACACTGAAATTATGAAAATGTCACACATCGCAATCTGAAACCTTGGTAGCTATGCTAAGTGTACCACACACAGCACATTTGAACATCTCATAATTCCATGCCACACAATTCTACTATAAATAATTTAACCCTGCAATATTCCACATAATTACAATCCTAAAAATTTAAAAACATATTTACACTTCACTCCATACCACATAATTCCACATCACATAATAACATTCCATACAATTTAATAACACCCCAAACCACATAATTTCACTCCACACAACACAATTCAACTACACATAATTCCACTTCAAACTATATAATTATACTTCACACAACATATTTACACTCCACTCCAAAACACATATTTACCCTCCACAAAATACAACTCTGCAACATGCTGCATAATTCCACTCCACACAATTATACACCACACCATGCCACATAATTCGATATGTCACACACTTCCACAATTCATCCCCACACAATTCATCACACAACATAATTAGACTCAACATAATACCACTCAGCAGCACATAATTTACCTTCAAATAATTACTCTACTCCATATTGCATAAATACACTCAACAGAAATCCAGTCTATGCCACATAGCAACATTACACATAACTACACTTCACACCATGCCTCATAATACCACTCAACATAATTTTCACTTAACAGTGAAAACGTCCACGTCACAAATTCAACTCTACACATTTCCATTTCACACCACATAATTCAACAACAAACTACATAATTCAAACCAACAACACAATTACACAACACACCACATACATCCAATTTACACCACAAAATTCCACATCATGCTACAATATTTAACAGCACACCTCATAAGTAAACTCCACTACATACCACTCCACAACACAAAATACAATTTCAGATAATCTCACTCCAAAACACACAATCCCACTCTATGACACATAATCCCACGCCACATAGTTCCAGTGCACTCAATACCACACTATCCACATAATTACACTGCACATCATGCCACATTATTTCACTACACAGATCCAATCCACACAACACAATTCCATGACAAACAATTCCAATCCAAACCATATATGACTTGCATATATGCAAAAGCATATATTGCAAAACCATATATTGCAAATGCTTGTTTACCTTCCAGTGCGTCCCAGCAGATCCTGTTCCTGGAGGGAGCTACAAGCCTTCTACTGCACGTGTTAGCTCTGTGCTGCCTCAGAGGAGCAGAGCCCAGTGGAGAATGCTGTATCTGCGGCCACCACCCCCATCCTTGTTCTGGGCCTTGCTCTGACTCTGACTGAAGAGAAACAATGCAAGTTGATACTTTGTTTCTCTTCAGTCCTGGGTCAGCGCCAGGAGCTCAGTGCAGGCTGCATTAGAGGCACCTTTAGAGGGAGAGAGGCTTGGTTAAGAGCAATCCTCTCTCTCACATCTCTCACCATAGTGCTGAGGGGGCCCCCTTCACTCACTGAAGACTGCGGGCCCCCCCCTCCGCAGGGCCTGCGGGGGTGTTTTTTACGCCCCTGCCAAGAATCCTTGAACACTCACAGGGCCATGTTCTCAAGGAAGTAGCGGAGAGAGGCGTTAGCCTTCTTGGCTTAACGCCTCTCTGCGCCACTTCGGAAACACGAGGCTTCACCCTATTCTCAAGGATACGGTGCAACCTTGTGATTCCCCATGCGATAGCGCTAAGTTTCACAACTCAGCAACAACACAGGCAGCCTTGCTGCAGAGTGCAAGGGTGTCTGCAAGCAGGGATATTTGTTTATGTACAGGAAGGTGTCCCTTCCTGCATATAAACAAACCTTAAATGTCAGTTTGTAACTTACATGTGTGCTGCTTCATGCAGCACACATGTTAGTTACAAAACGGCATTTTAAATAAAGGTTTGTTTTTGTAATTTGTATTTTGCTTTTTCCATGTGTGCTGCACAAGGCTGCACACATGGAAAAATCAAAAACGAGGAGAAATAAAGCATTTCTCCCTGTTTCGCCACCTTTAGACCAGATTTTTCTTGGTCTTAAGTTTGGCGCTACCTCCTATTTACACTGCCCTTGTGAATAGGAGGTAGCGTCAAACTCAATGGGTGATGTGGTGGAACACCCACTGCAACACCCACTGCATGCCCCTTTAACACTAAAAAATGCGTGAAGGGGACCCTATTCACAAGGCAGCGTTAAGCCGCGTTAGGCCACTTAACGTGGCTTAACGCTGCCTTGTGAATAGGGCTAATCCCCTATCTCCACAACAACGTTATTGAAAGTGACGTTGTGTTGGCAATGGGGGCTTGAGAATATACCCCACAATGTTTGGTGACGCTAGCGCCCATCTTTGAATATCGGGTGTAAATTGGCTCATATTTCATGGCTTTCTTACTGGGCAATTAGGCCACAAAGTTACCGAAGGCAGGACCCTGCTATTTAGATACATGATTTACTTTGACAGAACAATTATTTTCTTGACAGCATTTTGACTGGCAGTACATAGATGTATTCTAGAGATCATATAAATTTGGACTTAGGAGTTTAAGGCTTTATGACTGCTTTTAATTATGAACATTCGCTTTTTCTGTGAGGGGACGATACATATATATGGATGAGCGTAGTTTATGATACATGTGATGTTAAGAATAAGAACCTCTGAATATTAAGGAATGTTAATTACTTTTCAGTGGTATAAGAGATGCTAGATTCTAAGCCAATAGGTATCAGAAGACGTGTATCAATGAAGTCTATAGTGGTTGTCTTGCCAATAGATGACCTACTCCACTCCACTTCAATCTACCCCAGTCCAATATACCCCACTGCATTCTAGTGTACCCCACTCCACTGCAATCTACCAACTACTCTCCACTATAATCTACCCTACCCCACTCCAATCTGCTCCACTCCACCATCTCATCCTACACATATGTGCACATATATACACTATATATATTTGTAAAGCACATTTTCTTCCCAAGTGGGTGGTGTAGGAGATGCTTATTGTTACTCAAGTGAACAGGTACTCATTCTTTTATGGACCTCAGGAGCATGAAATGTTGAGTGAACCTACCAGCCTTTAAAGCTGTCACCACTGGGTCAAACATCAAGCCACGTAGTACGGCTCCCATGGATTCCGATGCTGTAAACGAACAACTTGTCATCTTGTTTTATAATGTGTGTGAACGTCAGAGATTGATGACGGCATCCGCTTCTAAATAAATACTTTGAGTTAGTGTATTGAGTCTCTATAAAAAAAATCTGATTCCCTTCTGCAAAAATGTGGATTCCGAAACCCAAAATAATTGCTTTAGACGTCACAAATGAGTAGTCAAGCACAATAGAAATACCAAAACATTATAATAATGTCATTGGTTGTTCTTTAGTTGTGAAAATGTTATCTGTGTTAGGAGCTCTCTCCAGTGGCCAAAAACAGAACTGTAGCCTTTGTGTGTTATAACATTTTCACTGTTCGTTTTTAGGTCTCGCTGAGTCAGTGCGCATGCGCTGCACGGAGAGACATTTAATAGATGAGTTTTCAAAGTGCTGCTGGCTTGCCTAGGGCATGCGTTCACGCGAGCGTGCACCCGCGCAGCTGGCCGCCAGCAGTCTTTCACGGGTCAATAGAACCGTGATGACTTTCACTTTCGCAAAAGTAAAGAAATAGAAAAAAAACATCTATTTCTTTACTTTTGCTATTTGCATTCCTTTTAATGTTCAAAGTAAAGCACCGGTGCCGAGATGCGTGTTCTCGCGCGCGGGTGACTGGTTGTAATGAAAACAGCCTGCGGTATTTCTCGCACACACACCACTCTACGCTCCTTTCCCGTTCACTCACTTCTCCAGATGAGCTGCACCATTGATATCTTCCGCGGCTGTCACTGTCCCGAACTTTGCCCCACTGTTGTCGTCTACTTGCATGTCACTTCGCTTGAACTTCAGAAAGGTTAAATCGACCGCCATCTTGGGATGGGCGTATTGCTGCATACATACCTTCATAACTCTCACTCTTTGTTGAACAACAGTACTATCATTGTTTATACAGGGGCAGATTCATTCTATGTATTATTTCGAGCATAACTGGGGTCGTTTGTGCGATATTACACAGCCAATGTTTAACTGTGTTCTGGGCTTTATGTGGGATGAAAAAACGAGGGGGTCTCTCAAAGGGGCGCGGCCAATGTATTTAGGGGCGTGGCTTAAAACACCTAAACTAAAAATCTGTGCTTAGCTCAGTGTGCTGCCCGTGTGAAAACACTTAATTTTAATTGGTAATGATACACAAAATATAAATGCACAAAAATCCTCTAATCGTGCAGGACATAACATCAATCACTGGATCAATAAAAGGCTAATGTATACTACTAATCCCAGCTAACTAAATCGCCTTTGATAATGCAGATGCTCCTATTTTTTTTTTTTTAGAAATCTAAGCACATCAAGCAAAGGTACTTCCGTGTTACACTTCTAGACTACAGCCTAATGGAAACTCTGCCTGTCGAAACTGCCAATTTCCCTCGAAAGTGCATTACACAGTCATATGTTGCCTCCTCCCAGCACTCCTAGCTGCATGTTCATGTTATCACTTCGAGAAGTATGTAACAATGATTATCTCACCAGGCTCTGCAATTTTTTTTACATTAACAGTGGTGATTGGTTAACTGTGAAACCAGTTGAAAGTGAATACTTATGTTGCGTCTTTCTTCTACAAAATGTTCAAATGCACTCTTTTCCATGTTGAAAAAATAGGTTATAGCATCCATTTTAAATCAGAACTACCCAACTATATCACCCTAAGCACCCTGGGTTTAACAGGCTGCTCGGAAGGAGAACTTATGAAATATTTCAGTAAATCAACATTTACTATAGTAAAATGCATACAAAAGTATTTCCACCAGCGAATTATGTACGTGTCAACAAAAAGAGAAATGGATTAAAACACTGGAAACACATCAGAAACATCTGTGCTATATCTACCTCGCAGGCTGTTAAGTGAGTCACCACCTGACCAGAAGAACTGTCAATGATAAATGTCATGCCGGAAGATGCGACACCAGTTTTAAATAATGTGACTGGAAATATATTGTCCATCATTGTTAATAACATATAAAAATGTGTGCACTAACAAATATAACAGGATCATAATTGCTGCAACATATGTTTCGGTGCTTCCTAATTGTATCCGAGTTGTTTATCAAACAAGTCAGGGTGCCCCAAATATTATAATTAGTGACCATCTGTCAGAGAGCTGTTGAGTGGTGACAGGACCACAAAAGGTTATAGATTCTGTTAATATGTGGACCACAAAAACAAAGTCCTAGCAGACCTGCTACTATTATATGGAATGTGTTACCATGAGATGCCCAATACTACCATTATAAACCCTAATGTGTTCTGTTAGATAGCGTGTGCTGCTTCCAAGCAGAAGCTGCTGTGTTGCGCATAGCTACATATAAATATCCGAGCCTTAACACAGTACTGCACTCATACCCACTGTATGTGAATGAATGATGGGCTTTTGTTGAGCACTCGGCTACTCACGGCGCTATACTAAGAGTAAAGAGGAACAAGCATTGGCATGGCCAATAGGTCTTACTTTTGGGACCTTATAAGTATTTAGTTATGCAGCACAATATCCTTGGTGCAACAACATCAACTGTTGCATGGCTAAACACTTATAAGGTCCCAAAGGCGAGACCTATTGGCTATGGCTATGCCAATGCTTGTTATTTTTTAATTCTACACTTTACTTTTGTGTTTTCTGTATTGTGTGTCTTTTATTTATATCAAATTTGATATCTTTTTTATTTATCTTGTTCTTTATATTGTACACCTTGATGTGATGTTTACTGAATATACTTGAAAGGAAAATATATGAATTGTGCACTAATTCATGTGTTCTCTCACTATAAATAGAAGGCAGGAAATATATGGAACACATTTATTCCTGTACTGAAAAAGCCTGACACCTCATGTATCTTTGGACAGAAGATGTCTGGTACTTTATACATTCTCATGCAATGTATGGTACTTCCGTTCTTGGACAGGAAATGTATGTTAAATCATGCACGCTCTGCTCGACGAGAAACATTATGGTTCTATGCATAACCACACACCCATATACATTTCACGCGCTTTCACACAGAAAATGTATTGTGCTTTATTTATTCTGGAGATGAAATGTGTGGTACTTTGTGTGTTCTTAAAACAACTTCATTGGTACTTAGTGCCCGATCTTATTCACAGCGGGCGCCCACCATTCAGCTATGGTGATGGAGTGAATTACTCCATCCCGTTTGTGGAAAGGATGCCCACCTAACTTATAAATGACCACAAGCAGGCAGTCATTTGTAAAAACATTGCCAGGAACCGCCGTGATGCACGTTATTGGCAATGCATATTACTTTTCGCTATGGGTCTGTGGCAGCAGGACACAACCCTATAACACAGGGCAATCCTTTTTTCTTTTCAAACAGAAAATCACTAAACGGATTGTGCTCCTTGAACTTTAGGCTGAACCTTTTACTTCAATGTTCTCATAGATCTTTAGATCGGACCTTGTACTTCAATTTGTAGGAAGCTAGGATCCTTCTGCATGGTTATGGCCACTTTTAGCCTGGTGCTAAGCTGTTATTGACTAGTCTGACTGGGAACCTGCTAATCAGGACCCCAGTCCATCTGCTTTCTCCCTTAAATTGGGTGCTTGGTTCTGTGTACGATGGTGCCCCTGCAGGAGCAGGATGCTCCTACGAAGTCCATTCTCCCGGGTTGTAAGTGTGGCAGCCAAATACTATATAGAGGGGCGCCGCGTAATTATGCGATGACCAACTCTAAACTGGCTGCAACGAATCCTATCATGTTTGGTATCAAACATGTTGGAATCATATCCCCTAGATCCGTCATGGGACAAATTTCAGATCAGACACCACTTCTTCTTCTATCATCTGGGCACTCTGTACTTCACTGGACTTCGTTTGGGATCGACTTTGTCTCCCTTCCAGTCTGCTATATCGTCTGTGCCTGTGCACCATACAGGAACCTTCCAAGGCCTGTGGGCATCAAAGACACCTGAAGAAATCTCCCTTGAAGTGAATGAGTCACTTCCTTGCATTTCTGCACATATAACAGATATATCCAAATTTCTTTTTATGAAGGAACAACGTTGGGTATTCAAACTGCAATGTGACAAAACTTATCTCAGTGATGAGATTCCTTGGGCCTCTCTTTGAATTCTTTTCTGAAGACTCGGGTTACTCGTGTGCACAGTAATCCTTCTCTCTTCACATATACATTGAGGTATACATGATGAGTCCAGTAATTTCTTGCCATAACTAGTATTAGATATGTGGCCTTGACCTGAACTAAGTAGAAGTGTGCTGTTTTCAGTACACACTTGTCTTCATACTGTATTGGTTATTTCACCTCCTCTGGCCTCAGTAGCATGTGTGAGGCCACTATAGATATCACACCGGTTGTAATATGCTCATGTGATCTAATTGATCTTTTATAGTTTTTCTACAATCGACATGCCATTGTGTACTTGAATTTGGTACGCTGATTAGCTCATTTTTCACAGCGCGCGTATTGCACAGCTGTCATACTGGGCTTAGTTCTTCCATAATCGTCTTACAGTCGGGCACACCTATGAAACCTCCCCCAGCCGTTATTCTAGACCCGGGGTGCCCTTATAATCAATATTCACATGAGCCATCACCCATCGAGAAGTCTCACTTGTTGAGCCCGTTTTGAAATTCATCTCCTATGTGCCTTAGTCACTCCAGTAGTTCTACTTAACGGACTCGTTTTTGGTATCTATACTTTCAAGTCTTTGAAGAGAAACCTCAACCGGCACAGAGGAACTACAGTGTTGAGCATAACTTCAAGAAACGTACTACTACTTGTATAAAGCCAATACCAGCCGTGAACCTCTGTACCGGGTGTCTCCTTTAGAACTACATTTCCCATGGTTTTTGGTGAGATTGGTAGTTCTGCGGAACACAATGATTTTCTGAATTGGCTCCTGCTATGCTCTAAACATCGTCATTTTGGTAACCAATCTCTTTTACTAGTTTCACCTCTATGAACCGCATATGATCTTGATGGGCTTGATTCACGTTGTGCACAGGTTCTATGCGGCTAGACGATATTTTTAACTACAATTCCCAGCAACGAGTAGATTCACGATCACGTCATTGTCACACGCCGATCACTCACTGCTGTTCTCCATTAACTAATTAACAGGCATATAAATATGAATCCCTTCCGAGTCGGTGTTACCTCCGTCCATGGCTCAATGAAGCCCGGGGTACCGACGGATAGGTAAGTCACCTGCTATGTGTATTTTTCCTGTTTTGTCTGGGTTCTTTTCTTGGCTTTGGCACAGTGGACTCAGAGTCTATTCTCCAACACTCCATTGACCGGTTATGTTCCCATTTATTTTCCCAGACCAATATATGAATATCATCTTCTAACAACATCACTGGATTTGGCTTTGTGTACTCTATTTTTAAGACCTTTGCATCAAGCACTTCAATATTACAATTCTTTGTGGCTTGTTGCTAGAGCTCAAGTGCTCTGTCCTTTGGGTTTCTCCCTTTCATGTTAATCTAACTGTATCTGCCATCGCATTTTTAGATATAGATAGTTTTGCCATACATCTTTTGAAGTAATAACTAGGTTTCTAGACTTCATAAATTAGAGGTGCCATCATGGCTCTGCGACTGGCGTTTGGATGGAGCTTTGCCACGTGATCCTCCCTTGGTGTTTCTCGGACGGCCCCTTTTGCGTTTTACAGGGGGGCCACTGCTGCGGGCTCAGCGGTGTTTGAGGAGTCATCCTGTTGCAGTTCCCCCCTATCTGTAGCCTCAGCTGTGATGGGATCGGATATCATCCTGCGGGCCACTGGACGGGTGTGGAGCTGTCCCTTGGGCTGCATGACTGTGCCTCAGCACACCCACGGGCTGGCCCATGAGGTCCACAACTTGGCCCATATGCGTGTCCATGGACCTCAGCAGCAGGCAGAGCTCACAAACTTCTTCCAAAACCTGGCCAATGTCTCCCTGGGTTTTCTCATGTGGCCCAAGGACTCTGGTGATGTTGGCCAGGGCTTCAGTCCCAGTGTCCTCTCAAATTTGTCCCCAGTTGCCCTCCCACCTGCCCTGTTGTCCCGGACCTGTGGCGTTGCCACTCGACGCACCTGCAGACTCTCCCTACCCTCCTCTGATTGTGTGGTGGTGTTGGTAACCACTGAGGCAGGGAGAGTGTTGCAGGCAGCACTGGTGGTGGTGGTTGAGGCCACACAGGTCGTTGCAGCAGGGTCAGCGCGGTAGTTGTTGCTAAGGTGGTGGTGGTGGTGACAGTGGGGGCCTGGGATGTGGTGCATCCTGGCAGTCCAGATGGGCCAGGTTCTTGCTCCTCATCTGTGAAACGTAGGGAGTCTGCATCCGAGAGTCCATTTTCCGAGGGGGGGGGGGACTGGCTCTGTAGTTCGGTGTTGTCTTCTTATGCAAAAAAAGGGGACCCCCTCTGAGGGAGATGGTTCGAGGTCAGGGAAAAGAGGGGAAAGAACACAACATAATAAAAAGAACTCCCTCATGACCTATATTTCTTTGATTAATGTAGAACTAAATTCTGCATGGACTACACAATGATATCATGACATGCACAAAATAGCACTCAGGAAGATTAACTTTGTCATTATTTATGTAGCTTATTTTTTATCATTGAGGAGTATATATCAAACATTTCTTTACATCTTATCAGTTTTTTAGAATAACTGTTTTTTCATAAATATACTTGTAAAAAAACTAATTATTACAAAGAATGCATAGTTGAATACAATACATCATCAAGAAAATGACCTCTGAGTGGGAAATCCATGCAAAAAATTGTTCATACATGCTACAACACATCCATCCAACCTACTACAGACTCATACGACATTCACTAACACATATATCTGGAAAAGAGGGAGACAAAAAGATTGCACAGTCACCACGACTATGTAGAGTAGATGTGTTCATCAGAATCTGAGCAATATTGGTCGACGCGCGTTTCAGTGGCGTATAGGAAGTAGTGCCACCACCTTCGTCAGGACCTGGCCAGATACCAAAAAAAACAGGCACCCAGGGGATACCTAAAAGGTATAAACAAAAGATATTCAGAACCCATACACTACAATACTTCAAGCAATTGGACCTTAATGTTATTCATATGACTAGAGTCATAATTATGAAAAGAGCCAAAACCAAGGATGCCAACCTCTGTGCAATATACACAACACTTTTAAAAAAATATATATCTCATCCCAAACTTACTGTGGGGGAGACAACATATAAAGACAACATGCAGCTAACACACAAAAATGAATACATGCACCAGTCACATTATTGCATCGTATAGAGCCAGGGAAAAACCAGAGAAGAACCCCATGCTGTGAAAAACAGGAAGAGAATAAAAGGCAAGTGCTCCTGCAGAAAGCCGCTTGTGTCTGTAAATCGCTGCCCCTAGTTGGTATGTGGTCTCTACGAAAAAGTTCTTACAAGTAGAATTGATGTAGGTATTATGTCAGAAGGTGATGGTCACTAATTGTTATCATAACGTGTTATGGTAACTTTTACTGATAATACATATTCTGTAGGGACAGACAAATAATACAAAATATATCGTAAGTAATGGGGGCTTGATTCAATGGCTCATCTTGAGTCAATAGGGGGAGGGATTATATCTTACCTAAAACCCTCACGTTTTGTGCTCATAATATGTGACTGTGTCCCTTACTGGTGATATATGTTCTGTCAGAAAGAGATACATAATTAAGAGAAATATCGTAATTGATCGAATCCAATTTAAAATATTGTGATAATGTCTTTATGAAAAGTTGAGTATGCCTTACCTAAAAGCCCTCATGTTTTGTGTCCAATAGGCTAGGTATTATATGTGAGATAAATCTAAACAGAAACAAATAATCTGTAAGTAAGTGAGTACCCCATTAATGCCTCTGAGGGAATGGGGTAATATCACGACTAAATAGATACAGGGGCCCATACAGCTAAGTACCCGATCGCAATGGGCCAAAAGCTTGTTCAAATATGTTAATTTCAGACGATTGTACTACCCTTGGCGGCTCCCCATGAGTGCTGCGGTTGCATATTAGCTCCAGAAAGTAAATGTAAAATGTAAATGTATAGGTATTTATATATCGCCGATCACCACTACGGGTATCTCAGCGCTGAACTCATACAGCTGAAGGAACCCTTCCTGGCTTTCCGTGTGGAGTGTCTACTCCTGGGCACCCTCATGGTGAAGCCAGGCATCCCAGCGCTGTTGGGGGCCATTGTGGAGATGAAGCAAGCTATTGCCCAGAGTTGCAGCGTGGGACCCATGATTAGAATAGTCACTGAGGCGAGAATATCCGGTCCGAGGAATTTATAGCCCGAGACCCTGCCGCGGCGGGAATTGAACCCTGGTCCCGGACCGGTGCACTGCATCGAGGTCTGCCGCTCTAACCATTGAGCCACACTTCTCCACATAAATGCTGTATAAACTCTAAAACGAGAATAACGTAATATAAGTCAACACATAATTGACTAGACTAAAAAAAACAATCTACCCGAATTAAAAAAGACATCACGAAAGCTTCCATGAACATAGCATATCTGTCCATGTATAGAACGTACTCCAATCTGCAGGCACAATATGGGTGGACTAAATTCAAATGTGTCTAAAACACAAGCAAGAACGCGTGAAAGAGACAACTAAGTTTGCGGAAATATTCGCTCGTACTGGTAGCCATAAGCTGCTAGTTTAAAACCTAACTGCAAGCAGAGTATAAAAAGATTGCCTTCACTATATGAACTCTAGGATGGGGACCAAGTAGGGTCAACCAAACAATACATCCGATATCAGAAGGGCGCCAGGCTTATACTTACATAAGCTCTCATGGGCGAAGTCGTATTCCTGAACAGTCTGGTGTGGGGTTACACGTGGGCCATTGTAACTCCCAGCCGGGTCGATAGACAGGTACATTATATGGAAGCTTATAAAGACAACGCGCTATAAAATGACGCACGGCCAGATCATTGTCACATGGCGTGTAATACAAACTAAGGTAGGACAAAGAGAGCAAAACTCGGGCGCCATTTTGGAATGTTCTGTTTTTATCACGTTCCCAGGCAGCGATAGGAACACATCTTTAAATGGAATATGGATGTGGACAAAAGGATGCTTCCTATTAAGGGTTAGATGATACTTGATATATAAGCGTCAAGGCAAAGTGTCTGCTTGCCAGAGTGGAGTTACACGGCTGTCCAACCAGAGTCTTTGTGCTGGATACTGCAGATGGAAAATGAAGATAGCATGAACCATCTATCTTCCCATCCGGGCGGATGGCAAAAGAATACATAAACATGAAAGTGTGACAGTAAATATATTCATAAAAGGCCAACCCCTCTAAACCTATGGGCAGAGGTAATTCTGTAATACAATAGAAATTAACAGCAGAAGCGGTGCATAACACGAGGTATCATCCTGACATAAACGAAATAAACCGTATTCCAAAAAAATAGAGTACGCCCGCTAGGGTAAATATAGCGTGTGGCTTGTGACAAAAGAGTAATACTGCCAATGATAGTTTATTGCCGACGGACAATCTAGTCATGCAATGCAAAATGACAATCAACACTAGGCACAATCACCAAGCCCGTGTGTGGTCACAAGCAAAATACAATAGGGAAGTACCAGAGAGTCATAGCTAACGTAACGACATCAACCACAGGGACTTATACATGACATGGAGAGGGGCCAATATATATATGGTACCACAATTGGTGGGCACTACGGTGAAAAATATAGATTGGGAGTGAGATGAAATGTGATCTCGAATGGTGGGAGACTGAAGGGGACTTAATTACCGGGTTCTAGTGACATTCCAAACAATGTCTTCATTGAGTCCCTCTTTTACACTATTCAGGGTGAAAATCTAAAACGTTTCTCTTTTTTTTCGGGTGGTTTCTATTTGTAATCCTGCCTGGCATTTCACTTTCTCCAAAATACACCAACTTAGGTCCTTTTCAGAGTGTTGCTGATCCAAGATGTGTTGAACTATAGTAGCCGTGATCTTGCGTGTGCGAATAGCAGATGTATGCTCACTGAATCTTGTATGGAACTCTCTCCCCCTCTCACCAATGTACGCCAAATCACATGGATACAATAGGATATATATGATGTATGGCTCCTGCAATTAGTAAGGTCTCTTAGCTTTATGTTGTGACCTTTATAAGTCAGAGAATCTGTGACTGAGGCCATATCACAAGCATGGCACAACCCACATTTGTGGTAGTCCAGTGATGGGGACTGTAGATGGAGAGATGCCACTGCCTGCAATACTTGACATTGAGGGATGTTGGTGTACAATGCCTCAATATCAAGCGTTACCATTATGTCGGTATTGGGATTGCATGGCATGCCCTCATTTTTATTTATAATATCCCATGTGTATGAGGCATAGTTTGAGTTAGGGGACATAAGACTCAACATATTTAGATAGGGGCTCTGTGCAAGAGCAAATGGTGAAGATGACAGGGCGTAACGGCTGATCAAGCACGTTTTTGGAAGTCTTGGGGACCCCGTATAAAGCTGAAATCGTAGGACAAAATTTGTTCAAGAAAGTGTTCTCTTCTTGACAAATGAGTTCATCGTCTAAAGCTCTATGTGTCACTTCTTGGATGTAGGTATTCAATTTTGCTAGTTCTCGCGGGTGTGATTTTTTATAGTGTTCAGGAACTGCCAGCATGTCCAAGATCTTGTTGTCATAATCAATTTTATTTATAACAGTTATCCCCCCACCTTTGTCACAAGGTTTGACAATAAGATCATAATAGGGCGGAACACATAACCATGTGTTCTGTCCTATTATGATGCGGTGGTGTTCGCCTCTAAACCCAGGGTCTGGGATCAAGTGTTCTGCCCTATTATGATGCAGTGGTGATTGCCTGTAAACCCAGGCTCTAGGGTTATGTGTTCCACCCTATTATGATGCGGTGGCAATCGCCTCTAAACCCAGGCTCTGGTGTTAAGTGTTCCACCCGATTAGGATGCGGTGGCGATCGCCTCCAAATCCAAGGTCTGGGGTTATGTGTTCCGCTTTAATATGATGCAGTGGCGTTCACCTCTAAACCCAGGGTCTGGGGTTATGTGGTCCGCCCTATTATGATGCGGGGGCGTTTACCTCCAAACCCAGGGTCTGGGGAAATGTGCTCCGCCGAATTATGATGCTGTGGCGTTCGCCTCCAAACCCTGGGTCTGGGGTTATGTGTTCTGCCCTATTATGATGCGGTGGCGTTCGCCTCCAAACCCAGGGTCTGGGGCTATGTGTTCTGCCCTACTATGATGCGGTGGCGGTCATCTCCAAACCAAGAGTCTGGGTTTATGTATTCTGCCCTATTATGATGCAGCAGCGATCACATTTTATCCCAGGGTCTTGGGTTATGTGTTCCGCCCTATTATGATGCTGCAGCGATAGCGGCGATCGCTGACAAACCCAGGGTCTGGGGTTGTGTGGTCCACCTTATTATGATGCTCTGGCATTCACCTTCAAACCCTGGGTCTAGAGTTATATGTCTTGCCCTACTATGATGCGGTGGCATTCCCCTCCAACCCAGGGTCTGGGGTTATGTGTTCCACCCTATTATGATGCGGCGGCAATTCCCTTCAATCCCAGGGTCTGGGGTTGTGTGTTCCACTCTGTTATGATGCGGCGGCGATCGCCTTCAAACCCAGGGTCTGGGGTTATGCGTTCCGCACTAATATGATGCAGCGGCGATCGCCTTAAAACTAGGGGTGGGCGGAATTTGCGTAATTGTGTTACGCAAATCTCCGCGAAACGGTAAAAAATCTCCGCGAACACGCAGAAATTCCGCGAACACGCGGAATTGCTTGTTCGCGATACTTTTTTCCTGTTCGCGATCGCTGTTTGCGTGCTCGGGGTGAAATATCTCACGAACACGCATATTGAGAACGCGAACAAGCAAAAAATTTCGCGAAGTCGCGGAACGCAGATTTTTGGGCAATTTCGCGTTCTCCGCGGAACGCGAAATTACCCAAATTCCGCGAATTCCGCGAGCGGAACGGAATTTACCGCCCAGGCCTACTTAAAACCCAGGGTCTGGGCATATCTGTTCTGCCCAATTATGATGCAGCGGCGCTCGCCTTCAAACCACATAATTACACTGCACATCATGCCACATTATTTCACTACACAGATCCAATCCACACAACACAATTCCATGACAAACAATTCCAATCCAAACCATATATGACTTGCATATATGCAAAAGCATATATTGCAAAACCATATATTGCAAATGCTTGTTTACCTTCCAGTGCGTCCCAGCAGATCCTGTTCCTGGAGGGAGCTACAAGCCTTCTACTGCACGTGTTAGCTCTGTGCTGCCTCAGAGGAGCAGAGCCCAGTGGAGAATGCTGTATCTGCGGCCACCACCCCCATCCTTGTTCTGGGCCTTGCTCTGACTTTGACTGAAGAGAAACAATGCAAGTTGATACTTTGTTTCTCTTCAGTCCTGGGTCAGCGCCAGGAGCTCAGTGCAGGCTGCATTAGAGGCACCTTTAGAGGGAGAGAGGCTTGGTTAAGAGCAATCCTCTCTCTCACATCTCTCACCATAGTGCTGAGGGGGCCCCCTTCACTCACTGAAGACTGCGGGCCCCCCCCTCCGCAGGGCCTGCGGGGGTGTTTGTTACGCCCCTGCCAAGAATCCTTGAACACTCACAGGGCCATGTTCTCAAGGAAGTAGCGGAGAGAGGCGTTAGCCTTCTTGGCTTAACGCCTCTCTGCGCCACTTCGGAAACACGAGGCTTCACCCTATTCTCAAGGATACGGTGCAACCTTGTGATTCCCCATGCGATAGCGCTAAGTTTCACAACTCAGCAACAACACAGGCAGCCTTGCTGCAGAGTGCAAGGGTGTCTGCAAGCAGGGATGTTTGTTTATGTACAGGAAGGTGTCCCTTCCTGCATATAAACAAACCTTAAATGTCAGTTTGTAACTTACATGTGTGCTGCTTCATGCAGCACACATGTTAGTTACAAAACGGCATTTTAAATAAAGGTTTGTTTTTGTAATTTGTATTTTGCTTTTTCCATGTGTGCTGCACAAGGCTGCACACATGGAAAAATCAAAAACGAGGAGAAATAAAGCATTTCTCCCTGTTTCGCCACCTTTAGACCAGATTTTTCTTGGTCTTAAGTTTGGCGCTACCTCCTATTTACACTGCCCTTGTGAATAGGAGGTAGCGTCAAACTCAATGGGTGATGTGGTGGAACACCCACTGCAACACCCACTGCATGCCCCTTTAACACTAAAAAAAGCGTGAAGGGGACCCTATTCACAAGGCAGCGTTAAGCCGCGTTAGGCCACTTAACCTGGCTTAACGCTGCCTTGTGAATAGGGCTAATCCCCTATCTCCACAACAACGTCATTGAAAGTGACGTTGTGTTGGCAATGGGGGCTTGAGAATATACCCCACAATGTTTGGTGACGCTAGCGCCCATCTTTGAATATCGGGTGTAACTTGGCTCATATTTCATGGCTTTCTTACTGGGCAATTAGGCCACAAAGTTACCGAAGGCAGGACCCTGCTATTTAGATACATGATTTACTTTGACAGAACAATTATTTTCTTGACAGCATTTTGACTGGCAGTACATAGATGTATTCTAGAGATCATATAAATTTGGACTTAGGAGTTTAAGGCTTTATGACTGCTTTTAATTATGAACATTCGCTTTTTCTGTGAGGGGACGATACATATATATGGATGAGCGTAGTTTATGATACATGTGATGTTACCTCTGAATATTAAGGAATGTTAATTACTTTTCAGTGGTATAAGAGATGCTAGATTCTAAGCCAATAGGTATCAGAAGACGTGTATCAATGAAGTCTATAGTGGTTGTCTTGCCAATAGATGACCTACTCCACTCCACTTCAATCTACCCCAGTCCAATATACCCCACTGCATTCTAGTGTACCCCACTCCACTCCACTGCAATCTACCAACTACTCTCCACTATAATCTACCCTACCCCACTCCAATCTGCTCCACTCCACCATCTCATCCTACACATATGTGCACATATATACACTATATATATTTGTAAAGCACATTTTCTTCCCAAGTGGGTGGTGTAGGAGATGCTTATTGTTACTCAAGTGAACAGGTACTCATTCTTTTATGGACCTCGGGAGCATGAAATGTTGAGTGAACCTACCAGCCTTTAAAGCTGTCACCACTGGGTCAAACATCAAGCCACGTAGTACGGCTCCCATGGATTCCGATGCTGTAAACGAACAACTTGTCATCTTGTTTTATAATGTGTGTGAACGTCAGAGAATGATGACGGCATCCGCTTCTAAATAAATACCTTGAGTTAGTGTAGTGAGTCTCTATAAAAAAAAATCTGATTCGCTTCTGCAAAAATGTGGATTCCGAAACCCAAAATAATTGCTTTAGACGTCACAAATGAGTAGTCAAGCACAATAGAAATACCAAAACATTATAATAATGTCATTGGTTGTTCTTTAGTTGTGAAAATGTTATCTGTGTTAGGAGCTCTCTCCAGTGGCCAAAAACAGAACTGTAGCCTTTGTGTGTTATAACATTTTCACTGTTCGTTTTTAGGTCTCGCTGAGTCAGTGCGCATGCGCTGCACGGAGAGACATTTAATAGATGAGTTTTCAAAGTGCTGCTGGCTTGCCTAGGGCATGCGTTCACGCGAGCGTGCACCCGCGCAGCTGGCCGCCAGCAGTCTTTCACGGGTCAATAGAACCGTGATGACTTTCACTTTCGCAAAAGTAAAGAAATAGAAAAAAAACATCTATTTCTTTACTTTTGCTATTTGCATTCCTTTTAATGTTCAAAGTAAAGCACCGGTGCCGAGATGCTTGTTCTCGCGCGCGGGTGACTGGTTGTAATGAAAACAGCCTGCGGTATTTCTCGCACACACACCACTCTACGCTCCTTTCCCGTTCACTCACTTCTCCAGATGAGCTGCACCATTGATATCTTCCGCGGCTGTCACTGTCCCGAACTTTGCCCCACTGTTGTCGTCTACTTGCATGTCACTTCGCTTGAACTTCAGAAAGGTTAAATCGACCGCCATCTTGGGATGGGCGTATTGCTGCATACATACCTTCATAACTCTCACTCTTTGTTGAACAACAGTACTATCATTGTTTATACAGGGGCAGATTCATTCTATGTATTATTTCGAGCATAACTGGGGTCGTTTGTGCGATATTACACAGCCAATGTTTAACTGTGTTCTGGGCTTTATGTGGGATGAAAAAACGAGGGGGTCTCTCAAAGGGGCGCGGCCAATGTATTTAGGGGCGTGGCTTAAAACACCTAAACTAAAAATCTGTGCTTAGCTCAGTATGCTGCCCGTGTGAAAACACTTAATTTTAATTGGTAATGATACACAAAATATAAATGCACAAAAATCCTCTAATCGTGCAGGACATAACATCAATCACTGGATCAATAAAAGGCTAATGTATGCTACTAATCCCAGCTAACTAAATCGCCTTTGATAATGCAGATGCTCCTATTTTTTTTTTTTTAGAAATCTAAGCACATCAAGCAAAGGTACTTCCGTGTTACACTTCTAGACTACAGCCTAATGGAAACTCTGCCTGTCGAAACTGCCAATTTCCCTCGAAAGTGCATTACACAGTCATATGCTGCCTCCTCCCAGCACTCCTAGCTGCATGTTCATGTTATCACTTCGAGAAGTATGTAACAATGATTATCTCACCAGGCTCTGCAATTTTTTTTACATTAACAGTGGTGATTGGTTAACTGTGAAACCAGTTGAAAGTGAATACTTATGTTGCGTCTTTCTTCTACAAATGTTCAAATCCACTCTTTTCCATGTTGAAAAAATAGGTTATAGCATCCATTTTAAATCAGAACTACCCAACTATATCACCCTAAGCACCCTGGGTTTAACAGGCTGCTCGGAAGGAGAACTTATGAAATATTTCAGTAAATCAACATTTACTATAGTAAAATGCATAAAAAAGTATTTCCACCAGCGAATTATGTACGTGTCAACAAAAAGAGAAATGGATTAAAACACTGGAAACACATCAGAAACATCTGTGCTATATCTACCTCGCAGGCTGTTAAGTGAGTCACCACCTGACCAGAAGAACTGTCAATGATAAATGTCATGCCGGAAGATGCGACACCAGTTTTAAATAATGTGACTGGAAATATATTGTCCATCATTGTTAATAATATATAAAAATGTGTGCACTAACAAATATAACAGGATCATAGTTGCTGCAACATGTTTCGGTGCTTCCTAATTGTATCCGAGTTGTTTATCAAACAAGTCAGGGTGCCCCAAATATTATAATTAGTGACCATCTGTCAGAGAGCTGTTGAGTGGTGACAGGACCACAAAAGGTTATAGATTCTGTTAATATGTGGACCACAAAAACAAAGTCCTAGCAGACCTGCTACTATTATATGGAATGTGTTACCATGAGATGCCCAATACTACCATTATAAACCCTAATGTGTTCTGTTAGATAGCGTGTGCTGCTTCCAAGCAGAAGCTGCTGTGTTGCGCATAGCTACATATAAATATCCGAGCCTTAACACAGTACTGCACTCATACCCACTGTCTGTGAATGAATGATGGGATTTGTTGAGCACTTGGCTACTCACGGCGCTATACTAAGAGTAAAGAGGAACAAGCATTGGCATAGCCAATAAGTCTTACTTTTGGGACCTTATAAGTATTTAGTTATGCAGCACAATATCCTTGGTGCAACAACATCAACTGTTGCATGGCTAAACACTTATAAGGTCCCAAAGGCGAGACCTATTGGCTATGGCTATGCCAATGCTTGTTATTTTTTAATTCTACACTTTACTTTTGTGTTTTCTCTATTGTGTGTCTTTTATTTATATCAAATTTGATATCTTTTTTATTTATCTTGTTCTTTATATTGTACACCTTGATGTGATGTTTACTGAATATACTTGAAAGGAAAATTTATGAATTGTGCACTAATTCATGTGTTCTCTCACTATAAATAGAAGGCAGGAAATATATGGAACACATTTATTCCTGTACTGAAAAAGCCTGACACCTCATGTATCTTTGGACAGAAGATGTCTGGTACTTTATACATTCTCATGCAATGTATGGTACTTCCGTTCTTGGACAGGAAATGTATGTTAAATCATGTACGCTCTGCTCGACGAGAAACATTATGGTTCTATGCATAACCACACACCCATATACATTTCACGCGCTTTCACACAGAAAATGTATTGTGCTTTATTTATTCTGGAGATGAAATGTGTGGTACTTTGTGTGTTCTTAAAACAACTTCATTGGTACTTAGTGCCCGATCTTATTCACAGCGGGCGCCCACCATTCAGCTATGGTGATGGAGTGAATTACTCCATCCCGTTTGTGGAAAGGATGCCCACCTAACTTCTAAATGACCACAAGCAGGCAGTCATTTGTAAAAACATTGCCAGGAACCGCCGTGATGCACGTTATTGGCAATGCATATTACTTTTCGCTATGGGTCTGTGGCAGCAGGACACAACCCTATAACACAGGGCAATCCTTTTTTCTTTTCAAACAGAAAATCACTAAACAGATTGTGCTCCTTGAACTTTAGGCTGAACCTTTTACTTCAATGTTCTCATAGATCTTTAGATCTGACCTTGTACTTCAATTTGAAGGAAGCTAGGATCCTTCTACATGGTTATGGCCACTTTTAGCCTGGTGCTAAGCTGTTATTGACTAGTCTGACTGGGAACCTGCTAATCAGGACCCCAGTCCATCTGCTTTCTCCCTTAAATGGGGTGCTTGGTTCTGTGTACGATGGTGCCCCTGCAGGAGCAGGATGCTCCTACGGAGTCCATTCTCCCGGGTTGTAAGTGTGGCAGCCAAATACTATATAGAGGGGCGCCGCGTAATAATGCGATGACCAACTCTAAACTGGCTGCAACGAATCCTATCATGTTTGGTATCAAACATGTTGGAATCATATCCCCTAGATCCGTCATGGGACAAATTTCAGATCAGACACCACTTCTTCTTCTATCATCTGGGCACTCTGTACTTCACTGGACTTCGTTTGGGATCGTTTGGGATCGACTTTGTCTCCCTTCCAGTCTGCTATATCGTCTGTGCATGTGCACCATACAGGAACCTTCGAAGGCCTGTGGGCATCAAAGACACCTGAAGAAATCTCCCTTGAAGTGAATGAGTCACTTCCTTGCATTTCTGCACATATAACAGATATATCCAAATTTCTTTTTATGAAGGAACAACGTTGGGTATTCAAACTGCAATGTGACAAAACTTATCTCAGTGATGAGATTCCTTGGGCCTCTCTTTGAATTCTTTTCTGAAGACTCGGGTTACTCGTGTGCACAGTAATCCTTCTCTCTTCACATATACATTGAGGTATACATGATGAGTCCAGTAATTTCTTGCCATAACTAGTATTAGATATGTGGCCTTGACCTGAACTAAGTAGAAGTGTGCTGTTTTCAGTACACACTTGTCTTCATACTGTATTGGTTATTTCACCTCCTCTGGCCTCAGTAGCATGTATGAGGCCACTATAGATATCACACCGGTTGTAATATGCTCATGTGATCTAATTGATCTTTTATAGTTTTTCTACAATCGACATGCCATTGTGTACTTGAATTTGGTACGCTGATTAGCTCATTTTTCACAGCGTGCGTATTGCACAGCTGTCATACTGGGCTTAGTTCTTCCATAATCGTCTTACAGTCGGGCACACCTATGAAACCTCCCCCAGCCGTTATTCTAGACCCGGGGTGCCCTTATAATCAATATTCACATGAGCCATCACCCATCTAGAAGTCTCACTTGTTGAGCCCGTTTTGAAATTCATCTCCTATGACCCTTAGTCACTCCAGTAGTTCTACTTAACTGACTCGTTTTTGGTATCTATACTTTCAAGTCTTTGAAGAGAAACCTCAACCGGCACAGATGAACTACAGTGTTGAGCATAACTTCAAGAAACGTACTACTACTTGTATAAAGCCAATACCAGCCGTGAACCTCTGTACCGGGTGTCTCCTTTAGAACTTCATTTCCCATGGTTTTTGGTGAGATTGGTAGTTCTGCGGAACACAATGATTTTCTGAATTGGCTCCTGCTATGCTTTAAACATTGTCATTTTGGTAACCAATCTCTTTTACTAGTTTCACCTCTATGAACCGCATATGATCTTGATGGGCTTGATTCACGTTGCGCACAGGTTCTATGCGGCTAGACGATATTTTTAACTACAATTCCTAGCAACGAGTAGATTCGCGATCACATCATTGTCACACGCCGATCACTCACTGCTGTTCTCCATTAACTAATTAACAGGCATATAAATATGAATCCCTTCCGAGTCGGTGTTACCTCCGTCCATGGCTCAATGAAGCCCGTGGTACCGACGGATAGGTAAGTCACCTGCTATGTGTATTTTTCCTGTTTTGTCTGGGTTCTTTTCTTGGCTTTGGCACAGTGGACTCTGAGTCTATTCTCCAACACTCCATTGACCGGTTATGTTCCCATTTATTTTCCCAGACCAATATATGAATATCATCTTCTAACAACATCACTGGATTTGGCTTTGTGTACTCTATTTTTAAGACCTTTGCATCAAGCACTTCAATATTACAATTCTTTGTGGCCTGTTGCTAGAGTTCAAGTGCTCTGTCCTTTGGGTTTCTCCCTTTCATGTTAATCTAACTGTATCTGCCATCGCATTTTTAGATATAGATAGTTTTGCCATACATCTTTTGAAGTAATAACTAGATTTCTAGACTTCATAAATTAGAGGTGCCATCATGGCTCTGCGACTGGCGTTTGGATGGTGCTTTGCCACGTGATCCTCCCTTGGTGTTTCTCGGACGGCCCCTTTTGCGTTTTACAGGGGGGCCACTGCTGCGGGCTCAGCGGTGTTTGAGGAGTCATCCTGTTGCAGTTCCCCCCTATCTGTAGCCTCAGCTGTGATGGGATCGGATATCATCCTGCGGGCCACTGGACGGGTGTGGAGCTGTCCCTTGGGCTGCATGACTGTGCCTCAGCACACCCACGGGCTGGCCCATGAGGTCCACAACTTGGCCCATATGCGTGTCCATGGACCTCAGCAGCAGGCAGAGCTCACAACCTTCTTCCAAAACCTTGCCAATGTCTCCCTGGGTTTTCTCATGTGGCCCAAGGACTCTGGCGATGTTGGCCAGGGCTTCAGTCCCAGTGTCCTCTCAAATTTGTCCCCAGTTGCTCTCCCACCTGCCCTGTTGTCCCGGACCTGTGGCGTTGCCACTCGACGCACCTGCAGACTCTCCCTACCCTCCTCTGATTGTGTGGTGGTGTTGGTAACCACTGAGGCAGGGAGAGTGTTGCAGGCAGCACAGGTGGTGGTGGTTGAGGCCACACAGGTCGTTGCAGCAGGGTCAGCGCGGTAGTTGTTGCTAAAGTGGTGGTGGTGGTGACAGTGGGGGCCTGGGATGCGGTGCATCCTGGCAGTCCAGATGGGCCAGGTTCTTGCTCCTCATCTGTGAAACGTAGGGAGTCTGCATCCGAGAGTCCATTTTCCGAGGGGGGGGGACTGGCTCTGTAGTTCGGTGTTGTCTTCTTATGCAAAAAACGGGGACCCCCTCTGAGGGAGATGGTTCGAGGTCAGGGAAAAGAGGGGAAAGAACACAACATAATAAAAAGAACTCCCTCATGACCTATATTTCTTTGATTAATGTAGAACTAAATTCTGCATGGACTACACAATGATATCATGACATGCACAAAATAGCACTCAGGAAGATTAACTTTGTCATTATTTATGTAGCTTATTTTTTATCATTGAGGAGTATATATCAAACATTTCTTTACATCTTATCAGTTTTTTAGAATAACTGTTTTTTCATAAATATACTTGTAAAAAAACTAATTATTACAAAGAATGCATAGTTGAATACAATACATCATCAAGAAAATGACCTCTGAGTGGGAAATCCATGCAAAAAATTGTTCATACATGCTACAACACATCCATCCAACCTACTACAGACTCATACGACATTCACTAACACATATATCTGGAAAAGAGGGCGACAAAAAGATTGCACAGTCACCACGACTATGTAGAGTAGATGTGTTCATCAGAATCTGAGCAATATTTGTCGACGCGGGTTTCAGTGGCGTATAGGAAGTAGTGCCGCCACCTTCGTCAGGACCTGGCCAGATACCAAAAAAAACAGGCACCCAGGGGATACCTAAAAGGTATAAACAAAAGATATTCAGAACCCATACACTACAATACTTCAAGCAATTGGACCTTAATGTTATTCATATGACTAGAGTCATAATTATGAAAAGAGCCAAAACCAAGGATGCCGACCTCTGTGCAATATACACAACACTTTTTAAAAAATATATATCTCATCCCAAACTTACTGTGGGGGAGACAACATATAAAGACAACATGCAGCTAACACACAAAAATGAATACATGCACCAGTCACATTATTGCATCGTATAGAGCCAGGGAAAAACCAGAGAAGAACCCCATGCTGTGAAAAACAGGAAGAGAATAAAAGGCAAGTGCTCCTGCAGAAAGCCGCTTGTGTCTGTAAATCGCTGCCCCTAGTTGGTATGTGGTCTCTACGAAAAAGTTCTTACAAGTAGAATTGATGTAGGTATTATGTCAGAAGGTGATGGCCACTAATTGTTATCATAACGTGTTATGGTAACTTTTACTGATAATACATATTCTGTAGGGACAGACAAATAATACAAAATATATCGTAAGTAATGGGGGCTTGATTCAATGGCTCATCTTGAGTCAATAGGGGGAGGGATTATATCTTACCTAAAACCCTCACGTTTTGTGCTCATAATATGTGACTGTGTCCCTTACTGGTGATATATGTTCTGTCAGAAAGAGATACATAATTAAGAGAAATATCGTAATTGATCGAATCCAATTTAAAATATTGTGATAATGTCTTTATGAAAAGTTGAGTATGCCTTACCTAAAAGCCCTCATGTTTTGTGTCCAATAGGCTAGGTATTATATGTGAGATAAATCTAAACAGAAACAAATAATCTGTAAGTAAGTGAGTACCCCATTAATGCCTCTGAGGGAATGGGGTAATATCACGACTAAATAGATACAGGGGCCCATACAGCTAAGTACCCGATCGCAATGGGCCAAAAGCTTGTTCAAATATGTTAATTTCAGCCGATTGTACTACCCTTGGCGGCTCCCCATGAGTGCTGCGGTTGCATATTAGCTCCAGAAAGTAAATGTAAAATGTAAATGTATAGGTATTTATATAGCGCCAATCACCACTACGGGTATCTCAGCGCTGTACTCATACAGCTGAAGGAACCCTTCCTGGCTTTCCATGTGGAGTGTCTACTCCTGGGCACCCTCATGGTGAAGCCAGGCATCCCAGCGCTGTTGGGGGCTATTGTGGAGATGAAGCAAGCTATTGCCCAGAGTTGCAGCGTGGGACCCATGATTAGAATAGTCACTGAGGCGAGAATATCCGGTCCGAGGAATTTATAGCCCAAGACCCTGCCGCGGCGGGAATTGAACCCTGGTCCCGGACCGGTGCACTGCATCGAGGTCTGCCGCTCTAACCATTGAGCCACACTTCTCCACATAAATGCTGTATAAACTCTAAAACGAGAATAACGTAATATAAATCAACACATAATTGACTAGACTAAAAAAAACAATCTACCCGAATTAAAAAAGACATCACGAAAGCTTCCATGAACATAGCATATCTGTCCATGTATAGAACGTACTCCAATCTGCAGGCACAATATGGGTGGACTAAATTCAAATGTGTCTAAAACACAAGCAAGAACGCGTGAAAGAGACAGCTAAGTTTGCGGAAATATTCGCTCGTACTGGTAGCCGTAAGCTGCTAGTTTAAAACCTAACTGCAAGCAGAGTATAAAAAGATTGCCTTCACTATATGGACTCTAGGATGGGGACCAAGTAGGGTCAACCAAACAATACATCCGATATCAGAAGGGCGCCAGGCTTATACTTACATAAGCTCTCATGGGCGAAGTCGTATTCCTGAACAGTCTGGTGTGGGGTTACACGTGGGCCATCGTAACTCCCAGCCGGGTCGATAGACAGGTACATTATATGGAAGCTTATAAAGACAACGCGCTATAAAATGACGCACAGCCAGATCATTGTCACATGGCGTGTAATACAAACTAAGGTAGGACAAAGAGAGCAAAACTCGGGCGCCATATTGGAATGTTCTGTTTTTATCACGTTCCCAGGCAGCGATAGGAACACATCTTTAAATGGAATATGGATGTGGACAAAAGGATGCTTCCTATTAAGGGTTAGATGATACTTGATATATAAGCGTCAAGGCAAAGTGTCTGCTTGCCAGAGTGGAGTTACACGGCTGGCCAACCAGAGCCTTTGTGCTGGATACTGCAGATGGAAAATGAAGATAGCATGAACCATCTATCTTCCCATCCGGGCGGATGGCAAAAGAATACATAAACATGAAAGTGTGACAGTAAATATATTCATAAAAGGCCAACCCCTCTAAACCTATGGGCAGAGGTAAATCTGTAATACAATAGAAATTAACAGCAGAAGCGGTGCATAACACGAGGTATCATCCTTACATAAACTAAATAACCCGTATTCCAAAAAAATAGAGTACGCCCGCTAGGGTAAATATAGCGTGTGGCTTGTGACAAAAGAGTAATACTGCCAATGATAGTTTATTGCCGACGGACAATCTAGTCATGCAATGCAAAATGACAATCAACACTAGGCACAATCACCAAGCCCGTGTGTGGTCACAAGCAAAATACAATAGGGAAGTACCAGAGAGTCATAGCTAACGTAACGACATCAACCACAGGGACTTATACATGACATGGAGAGGGGCCAATATATATATGGTACCACAATTGGTGGGCACTACGGTGAAAAATATATATTGGGAGTGAGATGAAATGTGATCTCGAATGGTGGGAGACTGAAGGGGACTTAATTACCGGGTTCTAGTGACATTCCAAACAATGTCTTCATTGAGTCCCTCTTTTACACTATTCAGGGTGAAAATCTAAAACGTTTCTCTTTTTTTTTGGGGTGGTTTCTATTTGTAATCCTGCCTGGCATTTCACTTTCTCCAAAATACACCAACTTAGGTCCTTTTCAGAGTGTTGCTGATCCAAGATGTGTTGAACTATAGTAGCCGTGATCTTGCGTGTGCGAATAGCAGATGTATGCTCACTGAATCTTGTATGGAACTCTCTCCCCCTCTCACCAATGTACGCCAAATCACATGGATACAATAGTATAGATATGATGCATGGCTCCTGCAATTAGTAAGGTCTCTTAGCTTTATGTTGTGACCTTTATAAGTCAGAGAATCTGTGACTGAGGCCATATAACAAGCATGGCACAACCCACATTTGTGGTAGTCCAGTGATGGGGACTGTAGATGGAGAGATGCCACTGCCTGCAATACTTGACATTGAGGGATGTTGGTGTACAATGCCTCAATATCAAGCGTTACCATTATGTCGGTATTGGGATTGCATGGCATGCCCTCATTTTTATTTATAATATCCCATGTGTATGAGGCATAGTTTGAGTTAGGGGACATAAGACTCAACATATTTAGATAGGGGCTCTGTGCAAGAGCAAATGGTGAAGATGACAGGGCGTAACGGCTGATCAAGCACGTTTTTGGGAGTCTTGGGGACCCCGTATAAAGCTGAAATCGTAGGGCAAGATTTGTTCAAGAAAGTAGTTCTCTTCTTGACAAATGAGTTCATCGTCTAAAGCTCTATGTGTCACTTCTTGGATGTGGGTATTCAATTTTGCTAGTTCTCGCGGGTGTGATTTTTCATAGTGTTCAGGAACTGCCAGCATGTCCAAGATCTTGTTGTCATAATCAATTTTATTTATAACAGTTATCCCCCCACCTTTGTCACAAGGTTTGACAATAAGATCATAATAGGGCGGAACACATAACCATGTGTTCTGTCCTATTATGATGCGGTGGTGTTCGCCTCTAAACCCAGGGTCTGGGATCAAGTGTTCTGCCCTATTATGATGCAGTGGTGATTGCCTGTAAACCCAGGCTCTAGGGTTATGTGTTCCACCCTATTATGATGCGGTGGCAATCGCCTCTAAACCCAGGCTCTGGTGTTAAGTGTTCCACCCGATTAGGATGCAGTGGCGATCGCCTCTAAATCCAAGGTCTGGGGTTATGTGTTCCGCTTTAATATGATGCGGTGGCGTTCACCTCTAAACCCATGGTGTGGGGTTATGTGGTCCGCCCTATTATGATGCGGGGGCGTTTACCTCCAAACCCAGGGTCTGGGGAAATGTGCTCCGCCGAATTATGATGCTGTGGCGTTCGCCTCCAAACCCTGGGTCTGGGGTTATGTGTTCTGCCCTATTATGATGCGGTGGCGTTCGCCTCCAAACCCAGGGTCTGGGGCTATGTGTTCTGCCCTACTATGATGCGGTGGCGGTCATCTCCAAACCAAGAGTCTGGGTTTATGTATTCTGCCCTATTATGATGCAGCAGCAATCACATTTTATCCCAGGGTCTTGGGTTATGTGTTCCGCCCTATTATGATGCTGCAGCGATAGCCTTCAAACCCAGGGACTGGGGCTATGTGTTCTGCCCTATTATGAGGCGGCGGCGATCGCCTTCAAACCCAGGGTCTGGGGTTATGTGTTCTGCCATATTATGATGCAGCGGCGATCGCTGACAAACCCAGGGTCTGGGGTTGTGTGGTCCACCTTATTATGATGCTCTGGCATTCACCTTCAAACCCAGGGTCTAGAGTTATATGTCTTGCCCTACTATGATGCGGTCAAAATAGTACAAACGGTTCTGTCGGGTAAACAATATTACTTTTAGAAAAAACCTTCATTTGTTTGCATATACGAACACACATAGAGACCATAAGTGGTTTTCAGAACAGCTTTATGAATTGCATCATTCATAGATAACTGATTGTAATGGCTGTCAAAATGTGAAACACAGTTGTGACAAAGTGACATAAAGTGCTCAGTGCTGTGGTGAAAAGTGCATAATATATACAGTGTGATTTTTGGAGGTATTAATGATTTACAGAGGCCAGTTAAGCGAATATTCGAAACAATCTGCAGATGGATTGAATGAGTCTTTTATGCAGAGTATTTCCAACTGATCCTTGACCAAATGTCGACGTTTCAACCCAAGGTAGCGTTATTCGCTAGTCAATACGGGTCTTCATCAGGACAGGGAGTGACAGCCAAAAGGAGGCCCAATGTAGCTTGTGGGGTGGTATGTGAAGAGAGGCAGACAGGAGCAGTTGTATCCTGTACGACTTGATGGGTGGGTTAATTCTTTCTCATAAATGGTTGAAGTCGAATCGTTAGATAAATGAATTAAACGACCCACGTAGGGGATGAGTCCAGGGCTGTAATTACGTGAGGATGGACAAGGTTTTGTCCTCAGGAGGAACGAATCACATCAAAGTCAGCCTGGCATTGAGCAATTACTTCATACTCAGTAGCGCGCAGGCAAGCTTCCTGTCTTTCGCGAAGTCTGTCAGCCAGTCACTGACAGACTTCGCGAAAGGCAGGACGCTTGCCTGCGCGCTACTGAGTATGAAGTAATTGCTCAAGGCCAGGCTGACTTTGATGTGATTCGTTCCTCCTGAGGACAAAACCTTGTCCATCCTCACGTAATTACAGCCCTGGACTCATCCCCTACGCGGGTCGTTTAATTCATTTATCTAACGATTCGACTTCAACCATTTATGAGAAAGAATTAACCCACCCATCAAGTCGTACAGGATACAACTGCTCCTGTCTGCCTCTCTTCACATACCGCCCCACAAGCTACATTGGGCCTCCTTTTGGCTGTCACTCCCTGTCCTGATGAAGACCCGTATTGACTAGCGAATAACGCTACCTTGGGTTGAAACGTCGACATTTGGTCAAGGATCAGTTGGAAATACTCTGCATAAAAGACTCATTCAATCCATCTGCAGATTGTTTCAAATATTCGCTTAACTGGCCTCTGTAAATCATTAATACCTCCAAAAATCACACTGTATATATTATGCACTTTTCACCACAGCACTGAGCACTTTATGTCACTTTGTCACAACTGTGTTTCACATTTTGACAGCCATTACAATCAGTTATCTATGAATGATGCAATTCATAAAGCTGTTCTGAAAACCACTTATGGTCTCTATGTGTGTTCGTATATGCAAACAAATGAAGGTTTTTTCTAAAAGTAATATTGTTTACCCGACAGAACCGTTTGTACTATTTTGATAATCTGCCCAGGTTCTGAGGGATACTGGGTTACCCCATTTTGATACTACTATGATGCGGTGGCATTCCCCTCCAACCCAGGGTCTGGGGCTATGTGTTCTGCCCTATTATGATGCGGTGGCGTTCGCCTCCAAACCCAGGGTCTGGGGCTATGTGTTCTGCCCTACTATGATGCGGTGGCGGTCATCTCCAAACCAAGAGTCTGGGTTTATGTATTCTGCCCTATTATGATGCAGCAGCAATCACATTTTATCCCAGGGTCTGGGGTTATGTGTTCCACCCTATTATGATGCGGCGGCAATTCCCTTCAATCCCAGGGTCTGGGGTTGTGTGTTCCACCCTGTTATGATGCGGCGGCGATCGCCTTCAAACCCAGGGTCTGGGGTTATGCGTTCCGCACTAATATGATGCAGCGGCGATCGCCTTAAAACCCAGGGTCTGGGCATGTCTGTTCCGCCCAATTATGATGCAGCGGCGCTCGCCTTCAAACCGGGTCTGGGGTTGTGTTTTCTGCCCTATTACAATGCGGTGGCATTTGCCTCCAAAACCTAGGGTCTGGGTTTAAGTGTTCCGCCCTATTATGATGCGACGGCGATCGCCTTCAAATGCAGGGTCTGTGGTTGTGTGTTCCACCCTATTATGATGCGGCGGCAATAACCTTCAAACACAGGTCTGGGGTTATGTGTCCAGCCCTATTATGATGTGGCGGCGATCGCCTTAAAACCCAGGGTCTGAGCATATGTGTTCCGCCCAATTATGATGCAGCGGCGCTCGCCTTCAAACCCAGGGTCTGGGGTTGTGTGTTCCACCCTATTATGATGCAGTTACCTTCACCTTCAAATCCAGGGCCTAGGGTCAGGTGTTCTGCCCTATTATGATGCGGTGGTGATCACCTTTAAACCCAGGCTCTGCGTTTATGTGTTCCACCCTGTTAAGATGCAGTGGCGATCGCCTATAACCCTAGGGTCTGGGGTTATGTGTTCCACCCTATTATAATGCGGAGGCATTCTCCTCTAAACCCATGATCTGGGGTTATAGGTTCTGCCCTATTATGATGCGGTGACGCCTTTAAACCCATGTAGAGTAGTTGTGTTCAGCAGAATCTGAAAAATATTGGTCGACACGTGTTTCGGTGGCATATAAGAAGTAGTGCCGCCACCTTCCTCAGGATGTTGCCAGATACGGTGTAGTCAGCAGTTAATTGTGGATCTCCTGTTGAACAGAGGTGAAATCATCATTGAAGTGCACCCCAATAGCTTGGTGTTAGACGTTTGGATGTTACATGTGATGCATCACACAGTTTACATTGATATCACTTTGTATGGCTGCAAGGTACTGCGCATCATGACATGATGTGGAGACACCTACATTAATTGTCCATGGTGTGACATGTAAATAGATACCATGTTCCACGTACAGATTGTGTGATTACAAGGACATGTCATCATCCAACGACTTTCAGCACGTCAACTGTATGTGATGTATCTTTTTGGTTTGCTCTGCATGGTAGATGGTTCATCTGAGCAAGAACTAGCCATTGTAATATTATGCACACCTTTGTCTGTACTTTACTTTCTTTTAGCAACTGACCATGCATGTTTTATGTTCATATGGGCTTTCGTGCTCTAATACCATGGCACTTACACATAGCATTCAGTGCTATGCATGATTGTGCCCTGAATTTCTTCAACATGTGACTTGGTGAGTGAAACTTTGTTTTCAGTGACTGTTACGTACGCTTACCTGTCTACACACTGGAAGTGGCTATTGGATCTATGCCAAGTTGGGTGACATGTGAGGGCTGGTGCGGTCATATGGCTCCATGCTGTTTGAGAGGAATGGCACAGTGCTGGCACTGTCTGCCTACCTGTTCTGTAACACAGTTGAGGGGAAATGCAGCCCCATGGTTAGGGGTGTGGGGGGTGTACCATCCTGCAGAGCTATAGGACAAGGGGACCTGCCTGTGAGAGTTGTAGTGCTGGGGAGGGTATACCATCCTGCTGAGCTGTGGGACAAGGGGCCTGGTAGGAGTTGTAGTGCTGGCTTCCTAGCCACAAACCCCCTCCCTGTTAGGATGGCTGTCTCCCTCTGAAGTGGAGCAGAGGAAGGGAATAGGCTATACATGGCTCTTGGATGGGGGAGTGGCCCATCCTGCTCAGTGGTGGGACAGGAGAGCATAAGATGGCTACCTACCTGTACGTTTGAAGAGAGCAATGCAATGTCTGTCACGTGTTTCTGGCTGGGGCAGGAGTGCTCCATCCTGCTGAGCTGTGGCTTCCCACTCACAAACACCCCTCCCTGTTAAGATGGCTACCTACCTGTAAGTTTGAAGAGAGCAATGCAATGTCTGTCAAATGGTTCTGGGTGTGGGGAGTGTTCCCTCCCACTCAGGTGTGGGACAAGGGAGCCTGGTAGGAGTTAGAGTGCTGCCTTCCCACACACAAACACCCCTCCCTGTTAAGATGGCTACCTACCTGTAAGTTTGAAGAGAACAATGCAATGTCTGTCAAATGGTTGTGGGTGTGGGGAATGTTCCATCCTGCTGAGCCATGGGACAAGAGGGCCTGGTGGGAGTTGTAGTGCTGCCTTCCCACCCAAAAACACCCCTCCCTGTTAAGATGACTGCCTCCCAGTGAAGTGGAGCAGAGGAAGGCTCTTGGATGGGAGAGTGATCCATCCTGCTCAGGAGTGGAACAAGAAAGCATAAGATGGTTACCTACCTGTGAGTTTGAAGAGAGCAATGCAATGTCTGTCACATGGTTCTGGTTGGGGGGAGCTCCATCCTGCTGAGCTGTGGGACAAGGGGGCCTGGTGGGAGTTGTAGTGCTGGCTTCCCACCCACAAACACCCCTCCCTGTTAAGATGGCTACCTACCTGTAAGTTTGAAGAGAGCAATCCGATGTCTATCACATGGTTGTGGGTGTGGGGAGTGTTCCATTCTGCTCAGCTGTGGGACAAGGGGGCCTAGTCGGAGTTGCAGTGCTGGCTGCCTGTACACACTCCCCTCCCAGTTGAGAAGGCTACCACACTGTGAAGTGGAGCAGAGGAAGGGAATAGGCTACACATGGCTCTTAGGTAGGGGGAGTGTTGCATCCTGCTCAGGGGTGATGCAAGCGATCATGAGAAGGCTACCTACCTGTACGGTGAAGGTGAGCAATGAAATTCTAGCACATGGTTCTGGGTGTTGGGAGTGCTCCATCCTGCTCAGGGGGGATGCAATTGAGCATGAGAAGGCTACCTACCTGTAAGGTGAAGGAGAGCAATGAAATGCTGGCACATGGTTCTGGGTGTGGGGAGTGTTCCTTCCTGCTCAGGGGTGATGCAAGTGAGCATGTGAAGGCTACCTACCTGTAAGGTACAGTGGAGCAATGAAATGGCTGTCACATGGCTCTTGGGTGGGGGGATGTTCCATCCTGCTCAGCTGTGGGACAAGGGTGCCTAGTGGGAGTTTTAGTGCTGCTGCCTGTACACGCCCCTCCCCATGGAGCGAGCCCTCCAAGATGCTGGATGGGTCATATTAAAGGTGGTCTGATGCACCAACAGCCTCCATTGGTTGTTTTTTGTTTGTGTTTTGTGAATTTGTTGGAGCTTGTCAGTCAACAGCAACCAGAGGCCACTGACTCTGGTGATATGGGACTCAACGAGGGCTGATTGTAGTTACATCACCTTTTGATGAGGAATTTATAGAAGTGAAAAAATTTCCCAAATAGCTGTCGATGGCTGGAGATCTTTTTTCTTCTTCTAATTTGAACCACTTATTACCTGTATAGTTAGACTGGACATTCTGCCTCTCTGGCGTTTCCCTAGTGGGCGGAATGTGAGGGGCTCCTTTCAAACATAGAAGGTATGGAAAGCACCGCAGTAAGGTGAATACATAGGAGACATCCATTACAACGCATACATTACATCGTAATGCTTTCACAACGCATCTATTACAACGCAGAACCATTATATCGCATGCCATTACAACCCACATACCATTACAATGCATGGCATTACAACGCATTCTATTAAAATGCATGCGATAACAACATATTGGTAACTATAGTATGGTAAGTATTTGTTAGGTTGTGGTACTTTACTTTAATACTCAGGTATTAAAATTATTAGTAGAGTTTATATTACATTTTTTTATCATAAATTGTTTAGTACAATTTAAATGAAAAGGGTACTTTATATTATATAAATATTCAATTATAAGAAATAAGAATTGTGGTAATTTATTGTAATACTCAGGTATAGGCCTGGGCTAAATTTCCGTTCCGCTCGCGGAAATTGCGATAATTTGACATTTTCGCGTTCCGCGGAGAGCGCGAAAATGTCAAAATTTCCGCATTCCGCAGCGTAGCGATAATTTGTTTCTTGCTCGCGCTGTAAAATAATACATTCTCGCGTGCCTGCGATCGCCTTACCTGAATCCCCGCGTTCGCCGACAAGTTTTCCCGATCCGGTCGCGTGCTCCACAAGATGTTGGATTGTTGGTAGCCATTTGCGACAGTTCGCGCCCGCAGTAATGTCATTGGTCGCACGATCACATCTTTCTTCTCGCGATCATGCACCGCGAGAAGAGTGAAAACAAGAGGGCCGCACCCGCAAGCAACCGCATGGGTAAGTTGGGGAGCCGCGACCACGCAGATAATACCGCGAATGGGCGGGAAAAAAACTTCCGCATCTTCGCGATATTTCCGCGTGTTTGCGGAGATTTGTAACATCTTCGCGATAATTTGCAAAAGTCACTTTCGCAAATTCCGCCCACCCCTACTCAGGAATTAAATTTAATGCTAGAGTAAATATTTAAAAACAATCTAAATTTAAGGTTTGTGATAAATTAATATTAAATGGGAGAATAGTATTGTCTAAGTTTCAAAAAATAAAAAATAAAGTTGTGGTAAGTTTTTTTATTACTCGGGAATAAAACTAATACTACAGTTTATATTGAAAAAATAATAGAATTATAAATTTGCGATATTAGTTATATTAGAAGGGAGATTTAAATTACAAAAAATAAAAAAAATTAAATAAAGGTTGTGGTAATTTGTTCATTTATTAATACTAGAAATTAATACCAGAAGAATGTATATATAAAATAATTAAATTCTTTGTGTTAATAGTAATGTTAAAAGGGAAAAAATAAGTTTATTATAAAAAAAAATTAATTGATAACATAATTAAGTTTTTGTTTAGTCTCAGATTAATGATATGTAATTTTCTAAAAAAAAAGAATAATATAGAAAAATGTAAAAACAAATTGGGAACAAATTTATAAAATGGCATACTAATTAATATTCATTTTTTATTAGAAAGAGCAATTTTAATTTTGAGTATATTTAGAAATATTATAGAGTAATAAAAAGTTATTTTTTTAAATTTCATGAAAAGGTAATAATTGTGTAAACAAGTTTAACATAATGTAAACAGTATATAATAATTAACTAAAAATGTAAATGCAGAAAAAAGACAAGACATGGAATAATATTTAAAGATTTTTATTGTTGAAATAATGCAATCACCCTTATCCTAAAATTACATTTAAATCAATTTTGTGAAGTAACACACATACGTTTTTCATAAAACTAACATATCTTTTTTTCCAGGAAACCACTCTCCCGAAACCTAAAACTAATCTTTACAAAACTTCTGTCAGGCATCCTAATTTTAAAACAAATTTCAAATTAACATGTTGAAATATCCCAAATACTCTTCTCCTAAAACTAAATGTAAATTAATTTTTGCAGTAAACCACTCACCTTTTTCATAAAACTAACATTTTTTTTTTCAGTAATCCACTGACCCGAAAACGAAAACTAACTTTGAAGAAACTTCTTTCAGGCATCCAATTTTCCTAATCATAAAAGAAAATTTTAATTAAATTGTTGAAATAATGCAATCACCCTTATCTTAAAACTACATTTAAATCAATTTTTTGAAGTAACACACTCACCTTTTTCATAAAACTAACATATTTGTTTTCCAGGAAATCACTCTCCCCAAACCTAAAACTAATCTTAAAAAAAACTTCTTTCAGGCATCATTTCTACCTAATTCAAAAAGAAAATTCCCAATCACTCTTATCCTAAAACTAAATGAAAATCAATTTTTGCAGTAACCCACTCACCTTTTTCATAAAACTAACATAATCTTTTTTTCTGTAATCCACCCACCCGAAGACAAAAAATAACTTTAAAGAAACTTCTTTCAGGCACCCAATCTTCCAAATCCTAAAAGAACATTTTTATTTAATGTAGAAATAATGCAATCACCCTTAACCTAAAATTACATTTAAATCAGTCTTTTGAAGTAACACACTCACCTTTTTCACAAAACTAACATATTTTATTTCCAGGAAACCACTCTCCCGAAACCTAAAACTAATCTTTAAAAAACTTCTAAAAGAAAATTTAAATTAACATGTTGAAATATCCCAATCATCCTTACCCTAAAATGAAATGTAAATCAATTTTTGCAGTAACCCACTCACCTTTTTCATGAAACTAACACACGTTTTTTTCAGTAATCCACTGACCCGAAAATGAAAACTACCCTTGAAGACACTTCTTTCAGACATCCAATGTTCCTAATCCTAAAAGAAAATTTTAATGAACTTGTTGAAATAATGAAATCACCCTTATCCTAAAACTACATTTATATCACATTTTTGAAGTAACACACTCGCCTTTTTTCATAAAACTAACATATTTTTTTTCCAGGAAACCACTCTCCAGAAACCTAAAACTAGTCTTAAAAAAACTTCTGTCATGCATCCATTCTTCCTAATTTTCAAACAAAATTTAAATTAACATGTTGAAATATCCCTATCACTCTAATCCTAAAACTAAATGTAAATCAATTTTTGCAGTAACCCACTCACCTTTTTCATAAAACTAATATAATTTTTTTTTCAGTAAGCCACTCACCCGAAAACAAAAACTAACTTTAAAGAAACTTCTTTCAGGCATCCAATCTTCCTAATCATAAAACAAAATTTTAATTAACTTGTTGAAATAATGCAATCACCCTTATCCTAAAACTACATTTAAATCAATTGTTTGCAGCAACCCACTCAACTTTTTCATAAAACACACATCATTTTTTTTCAGTAATCCACTCACCTGAATACAAAAACTAACTTTAAAGAAAAATCTGTTAGGCATCCAATCTACCTAATCCTAAAAGAAAATTTTAATTAACTTGTTGAAATAATGCAATCACCCTTATCCTAAAACTAAATGTAAATTAATTTTTTCAGTAATCCACTCACCTTTTTCATAAAACGAACATAATTTTTTTTTCAGTAATCCACTGTGCCGACAATGAAAACTAACTTTAAAGAAACTTCTTTCAGGCATCCAATCTTCCTAATCCTAAAAAACTATTTTAATTAACTTGTTGAAATAATGCAATCACCCTTATCCTAAAACTACATTTAAATCAATTTTGTGAAGTAACACACTCACCTTTTTCATAAAACAAACATGGTTTTTTTCCAGGAAACCACTCTCCCGAAACCTAAAACTGATCTTTAAAAAACTTCTTTTAGGCATCCATCCTACATAATTCTAAAAGAAAATTTAAATTAACATGTTGAAATATCCCAATCATCCTTATCCTAAAACTAAATGTAAATACATTTTTGCAGTAACCCACTCACCTATTTCATAAAATTAACATCATTTTTTTTTTGTAATCCACTCACCAGAAAACTAACTTTAAAGAAAATTCTTTCAGGCATCCAATCTTCCTAACCCTCATAAGAAAATTTTAATAAACTTGTTCAAATAACACAATCACCCTAATCCTAAAACTACATTTAAGTCAATTTTTTGAAGTAACACACTCACCTTTTTCATAAAACTAACATACATGTTTTTTTCCAGAAAACCACACTCCCGAAACCTAAAACTAATCTCATAAAAACTTCTGTCAGGCATCCATTCTAACTAATTTTAAAACAAAATTTAAATTAACATGTTGAAATATCCCAATCGCTTTTATCATACAACTAAATGTGAATCAATTTTTGCAGTAACCCACTCTCCTTTTTCATAAAACTGACATAATATTTTTTTTCAGTAATCCACTCACCCGAAAATGAAAACTAACTTTAAAGAAAATTCTTTCCAGCATCCAATGTTCCTAATCCTAAAAGAACATTTTAATTAACTTGTTGAAATTTTGCAATCACCATTATCCTAAAACTACATTTAAATCAATTTTGTGAAGTAACACACTGACCTTTTTCATGAAACTAACATATTTTTTTCCAGGAAACCACTCTCCCAAAACCTAAAACTAATCTAAAAAAAACTTCTGTCAGGCATCCACTCTAACTAATCTTGAAACAAAATTTAAATTAATATGTTGAACTATCCCAATCACTCTTCGGGCAATAATAATGACCCTAAGCCAAATAATGGGGTAAAAGGCCGCTTTATTGGACATGTGGGCAAAATAATACATCATTGGCACAAAAATACATATTCCGAACTATCACCCCCGCCCCTACTAAATTTTCCCAACAACCAACTTCCCCAACGTTGTTCGGCCTAATCCTCTTCCACAAACCCCTATCTACCTCTCCTGCCTACCCCTTGCCTCCAACCTTGCTCCCTTGCTTCCCTCTGTACGAAACTATTCCTGATGCCCCCAACCCTTCCTGCCTGTATTGCTCTCCTCCAACTCTGCCACCTGTCCAAGTAACAACCACCGAAAATTATATATATATATATATATATATAATAAGAAAAATGTAAGTCTCGTATAAAGTGTGGGTGGGCCAAAATCACAACCCCCCTACCTCACACCTTCAGGAAACGGTGCGCGATGGTTATTTTGCGACCTACAAGCTCGCGCTGCTGCGTTAACCAATTAGGGAGCGCGCCACCTGTCCGGGGCATACCAATTGCCCGAAGCTACCCAGGGGTGGACAATCTGCGATTGCCACCCCCAGGAGCCCTCATCGGGCAATAATAATGACCCCAAGCCAAATAATGGGGTAAAAGGCCGCTTTATTGGACAGGTGGGCAAAATAATATATCATTGGCACAAAAATACATATTCCAAACTAACCCCCCCCCCCCCGCCCCTACTAAATTTTCCCAACAACCAACTTCCCCAACATTGTTCGGCCTAATCCTCCTCTCAAAACCCCTATCTACCTCTCCTGCCTACCTCTTGCCTCCAACCTCGCTCCCTTGCCTCCCTCTGTCCGAAACTATTCCTGATGCCCACAACCCTTCATGCCTGTCTTGCTCTCCTCCAACTCTGCCACCAGGAAAAACCCTAACCCAGGAGTTTTTCCTGTCCCCTCCATTGGAAAAAACGACTGACCCTATTAACTGGACACTCGTCATCAGTTGAGAGAAAAACATACCACCACTGTTGTCAAACAGGTGAAACTTTATTCATACCATAACATTGTGCCGTATGCCCGACACATGCAAAAAAAAAACAATTGTGTCACAACATTCGAAGAAATCCCAAGATAAATAAATTCCAAAAACCTACCACTTGATACCTTAAATGAGAAAAGAGGAGAAAAAGTGTGGGGGGGGGAGGGGAGGGTATCATTGCCTTTGTTGGAAAAAATATTTAGACAAACTTCATACAATTGTTGATATAACAGTGAAGCTGTCGCGAAAACAGCATAACCTAACACCATGTATTAATCTGAAGGATTTTAGAGACCATCTCTTTTATATTTAAAATATAAATTTCATTACCGATAAAAGATAAGTGAACACCATCATGTCTCAAAAATTGATAGTCATATTTTGTAATTGACTCGTGAATCAACCAATCTATTCCAGCACTGAGACAAAAACGATGTAGATCTCTATTCACTTTCCTTCGTGTTCTCTCGACTGCTGTAAATCTTTCTGCACCTCTCCAAATTCTTAATGGCATTAATGCCATCAAAACAAGCTGTGTGTTGGGCCATGTCTTTAATAACATTTTAAGATCTGTTTTCATATCGATAATTAAACCAAGATCGGACAATTGCCCTAAATCATTTTCACCAAGGTGAATCAGCAACATTGCCGGTTTACTTATACAAGAAAGCTCGCTCATTAGAGGCAGGAGCTGACTCCACCTCATGCCGCTTTTCCCAAACCATGAAAATAGGACCTCCTCTGAATGGAAATCCAAATTCCTCCCAAAATATCTTTTCTCCGCATGTTTAGCGGCCCACTTAATGAAGGAATGTCTAAAAATCCAAACTTGACGTTGAGACAATATGTCACTGTCCAACACACCTGAAAAGAAAAAACAATTAGTATCATAACTTAGGAACATCGCATTCCAAATCTCTAATATAACGTAAACAACAATCGGAGGTCCAGCGTCCTAGCTTCTTAACGTCACTGAGGGAAAACCCCCACCTGGCGGCTTCTGAAGCCGCTCCTATGCTGAAAGAATGCGTCTCAAAATTGAAAGGGTTCTCCCCCACCTTCTTCAAAGCTTTACGCATAATTGCCAGAATTTGGGAAGCTTGCAGCCGGGATCCGTCCTGATGCCTAAAAACAAAATCTGAGGTTGCACCCCCCACTAACAAAAATTCTGACCATGCTTGCTTAGGGCACAAAGGACTGTTTATGGCTTACAAAAGCACCCTCGGCCCTTTACCTGTTTGGTCCTTTTTTGACCGTTCCAAGATAATACAAATAGAGGAGTTAGACAGAGAAACATTCTGAACTTTAAGGCCCTCATTGTGAGCTGTGCCCAGCAATTCTGAAATCCTGAATGCTCCAAAAAAGAGCCAAATCATACATAATTTGAACAGGCAACATTCAAATTGGTAAAAACATACCACACTTAAAACGCATGTAACCTTATATAGTAATTTCAACGATATTGGTTCTCTTTTGTACTGACCCCTCTTTATCGTTTTTGCCCAGCTCTGCAATGTTCTCCGGCCCATCTCACCCGCTGAGGGCTCATAGCCCCAGAAAATGTTTCCATAAAAGACACCCCAGCTACTTTTCCTGCAATAGTGGTGGAAGATATACTCCTTTGTATATTGCCCATAATGAAGTTAATTATGTCGTCTCTACGCTGACACAAACCTGTCCCATTAGGAGATCTATACTTAGCACCTGAATCTAAAAATTCCTGCCAAGCTCGTCTGTAGGCCAATTTGGTGCTGTTAGCTAAGGAGCTCTCGATGAGACGATGAGTAGTCAAATTGCCAAATCCCAAACCTCTTGGGGACAGGAGTCTTCTGAAAATCTGCTCCGGGCACCAAACCACGGAATCTCGCCTACTGAAAACAAGATAGGGCATCTGCAATGTTACTTGCCACTCCCGCAATATGTTTAGCTTTGAAAATGATATTAAATTGCAAGCATCCTAGAATAAAGTTTTGTAAAAGCTTTAGCAACCTTTTATCTCTGACTTTTTGGCCGTTGACTAGGTCCACTACAGTTTTGTTACCCACGTTAAACACCACAGTTCTGTTAGCCAGCTTTGGACCCTAGCTAGCCAATGCAACTATAAGCGGGAAGAATTCTAGAAAGGCTATGCTTCTCTTCTCAGTAATCCACGTGTGCGGCCAATGCTCAGCGCAACACTTCCCCTCCCAAAATATGCCAAAACCATTGGCACCAGAAGCATCAGAGAATAACTGTACTTGCAATATAAAATCCTCCTCTAACGACCAGATCGTAACGCCGTTGAAATCTTTCACAAAGCATAACCACACCTCCAAATCGGCCCTCATGGTGGCAGTTACTCTGATCCTATGGTGCGGAAGCTAAATGCCCGACATGGCAAACCCCAAACGTCTGCAAAATGCTCTGCCTGCACGTATAACACTACAAGCGAAATTCAAATTGCCAAGTAAACATTGTACTTCAAGCAACTTCAATTTGTCCACTTTTATGACATATTCCAATAGCCTGGTTATTTCGAGTACTTTTTTCCCCGGAAGACTGGCTTCCATCTTATGTGTATCAACTTCAATACCCAGGTATGTTAACAGCAGCTAGGCCCTTCTGTTTCGTCCGGTGCAAAGGGAACACCCATCTCCTGTGCAAATAATTGAAAATCTCTTAACACCTTTCCACATTGCTGAGAACCTGTAGCTCCCATAATTAAAAAATCATCCAAATTGTATGTTATGCCCATGTGGTCCGTTACCAAAGAAAAACACCACTGCAAAAATGAGCTAAAGGATTCAAAAAGCCTGCAGGATATTGCACAACCCATTGGGAGGGCCTTGTCCACAAAAAATCTGCCTTCAAAATAAATGCCCAGCAGAGAGAAATCAGAGGGGTGAACAGGTAATAACCGAAAAGTCGACTTAATGTCGCATTTCGCTAGCTCAGAGTCCCCCCCCGAAATTCTTATCACCCCCAAAGCCGTATCCACAGAAGCAAACTTTACCATGGAATCCTCCTTGGCAATAAAATCATTGATGGATGCACCCTGGGACCAGGAGAGATGTTGAATCATCCTAAATTCCCCTTCTACTTCCTTAGGGACTACACCCAGCGGTGACACAATAAGATCATCTAAAGGCCATGTGTCAAAGGGGCCTGCCATCCTGCCTTCTTTCACCTCTGTCAACAACTTCTTCCTTACAATGTGCAGGAAATCCTCTGCAGACCTTAAATTTTTCGCAAAACGGCGAAATCTAGGTCCCTGATATCCTAACTTGAACCCTTCCCTGAAACCCCATTCAAGCAGTGATGCTTCATGTGTGTCAGGATAGAATTTTAAATATGTGCTTAATTTGTCTATGTTAATTGGCGTAGAAGCCCTTGTTACCAGATTGAAAGACACGACCCCTTCCTCTGTCTGGCAAACCGCCCCCCCAATGTAGTTGCTCCCCAAAACATTGAGTGACGGCATGCTTTCCTCCGCATCGTGAACACTCGTGCTTATATTTACAGGGATTTTTTGCACAGAATCCCTTATTAAAGTTCCAGCATGCACCGGAAATGGAAGTTTGCTGTCTGCTCCAAATACCCCCCCCCACTAAGGTGGGCTTATTCTGAAAGGGCCGACTGGGTACTGCTAGGCCACTCGCAGTATGCATGGATGGAGGAGGCCTTTGCGGGTACATCCATTACACCCAGAGTTCATTATCCACTTCGCCCCATGGTTTATCGGGGGTGAGGACTAATCGTGCCCAAAACTCCTCATCATAATGCAACCAGGCATACCCGCCAAATTCAATGGCCGCTTTTCTGATAGTATCCACATATTTTAAAATTGCCACTGACCTGTCGGGAAACCTTTCGCAGTATACACTTGCGAAAATGAGAAAAGCCGAGGTCCAGGTATGTATATTAGTTGGTACCCGAGGTCTCCTTGCCAACTCCCACGCTTCTTCCTTGGAACCTTCCTTTGCCTGAATTTCCCTACGAAGGAGCTTAAACACATCCACAAAATCCCCCTTCCATATATTCTCTTTCATAACTTTGGACAGATGAGCACCAAATGGCATCGATAAACCCATATAAGGTAAGCGTTTCAAACCTGATGTCTGTGATGAATCGCCTTCTACTTTTGCACCCTTATCTGGACTTACCGCCCCATAATGCTTGTCAACTGAACCTACAGCGTCTGTAGCTGCCTGACTAGCTGCCTCCTCCAATGTGACCTTGGGATCTCCACAGTCTGTGCCTATACCCTTATCAAAACATAAACGTTTGTGACGAGATTTAAAGTGCACCTCACCTGTTCTTATGGCCGTGCTTTCTTCAGACAAAATTTTTCTCCTCATTCCCTAAGTGTTAGTTCTAGTATTGATCCCTTTTGGAGCGCCTTCACTGGACTTATCCTGTGAAAAATTATTTCTGGGGATATCTTTACTAAGCACCCCCTTCTCCCGAAAATAAATGGGAACATTTTGTACCAGGCCATCTTCATCTTCAAGTTCCCCTTCTTCTAAAGAGGCACTATCTTCTTCAACTGACATATTTCTTAACACCCCAGCCTCACCTACTCTACCACCCCTACTACTACTACCAGGCAGCTCCCTGTCCCCAATAACCCCTTCATACACATTCCAGTTAATAGCTTGCGCAAAACGAGACCCTCTCTTGGCATCCAACGGCGTAGGGAATTTCGCTTGAAAATCCCCATCTTCAGTATTTCGTACATTGCAGGACGCAAGAGGCCTGGCCGATATGACCCCACTGCCCTTTTTTGTGCATGGCAGCATCTCGTCCACGGGGGGCCGCAAGCCGCTTGAACTTGCAGCAACATGCGATCTGCCTTCCTCTAACTGAGATAGTCTGGCCTCATTCATAATTTCTTTCGGCATCCAGACCCACTGCCCCTCTGCCTCTATCTCCAATTCGCCGGGTGCCTGACCCCCCACTGCCTTGCATGTAGGTTCAGTAAAACAATCCCTGCCAACTGCGGTATCAGCCGGCCTCGATGTGACCAGTCCCTCATCAACATTCTGTCGTGTAAAGGAAACTCGGGTGTCTAAAGCACAGGATGCATTTATTGGCTGCGCCATAATATCACCCCCTGCACTAGAAATAATAGGTGACAAACACCTCTCCTTCAATAACTGTGTAGACAAACTTGAATCATTGAAATGTTGTTTGTTAAAAATAAAGATATTATGCTTGTGTTTTATAAATGCTTGTTTTTCCCCGGTAGAGCCATGTATTTCTTCTGAAACACCACTAGGTGGCGTATTTCCTTTCTTTGCAACTCCCCCAGTTACTTGGGGAAAAACCATGTCCTTGTTTGTATTTGTCTCTTTTACAGTCGAAATACCAGTGGCTGCACGCGTGCGCGGCCTGCTCCTCCCTCTTTTTATGGACACAGGAGCTGATGTCAAGGCAGGAACCCGGGTCAGACGCGCACCACACACAGGTGAGGCATCCACCCGCAAACTGCCCGCACCGAGTGAAGGCGCTGGAGAGCCTTCAATCGACACGCAAGCCGCCTCCGCTGCCGATACTCTGCCCGCAGCCCTGCGCGGCTTGCGCTCAAAGCCCACCCAAGCCTGCGCTAGTATTTCAGGCACTATGAGGTCTTCCCTACCGGCCTCACATAGAACTCGCAACGCGTCACGGACAGCAGCAGCTGCCTACATAATTTCCCCGCTCCCAAATATTCGCAAAGAAACGTGTGAGAAAACCGCCATAATCACCATCGCCCTACCTCACACCTTCAGGAAACGGTGCGCGATGGTTATTTCGCGACCTACAAGCTCGCGCTGCTGCGTTAACCAATTAGGGAGCGCGCCATCTGTCCGGGGCATACCAATTGCCCGAAGCTACCCGGGGGTGGACAATCTGCGATTGCCACCCCAGGAGCCCTCATATCCTACAACTAAATGTAAATCAATTTTTACAGTAACCCACTCCCCTTTTTCATAAAACTAACATAATTTTGTTTTCAGTAATCCACTCACCCGAAGACGAAAACTAACTTTAAAGAAACTTCTTTCAGGCATCCATTCTACCTAATTCTAAACGAAAAGTTAAGTTAACATGTTGAAATATCCCAATTACCCCTATCCTAAAACTAAATGTAAATCAATTTTTGAAGTAACCCACTTACCTTTTCCTAAAACTAAGAACAATTTTTTCTTTTGGAATCCACTCACGCGCAACCTAAAACTAACTTTAAAAAAATTCTTTCAGGCATCCATTCTCCCTAATCCTAAAAGAAAATTTTAATTAACTTGTTGAAATAATGCAAACACCCTTATCCTAAAAGAAAATGTAAATCAATTTTTTGCAATAACCCACTCACCTTTTTCATAAAATTAACATACAGTTTTTTTCAGGATTCCACTCACCACAACCTAAACTGACTTTAAAAAAACTTCTTTCAGACCCCATTCTACCTAATTCTAAAAGAATATTTTAATTAACATGTTGAAATATCCTAGTCACCCATATCTTAAAACGTAATGTAAATCAAGTTTTTGCAGTAACCCACTCACCTGTTTCATAAACCTCACATCATTTTTTTTACAGGAATCCACACACCTGAAAACAACAACTATCTTTAAAGAAACTTCTTTCAGGCATCCAATCTTCCTAATCCTAAACGAAAATTTTAATTAACTTGTTGAAATAATGCAATCACCCTTATCCTTACACTACATTTAAATAATTTTTTTAAGTAACACACTCACCTTTTTCACAAAACTAACATATTTTTTTCAGGAATCCCCTCTCAAGAAACCTAAAATTAATCTTAAAAAAAAATTGTTTCAGACATCCATTCTCCCTAATCCTAATAGAAAAAATAAATTAACATGTTGCAATAACCCAATTACCCCATCCTAAAACTAAATGTAAATCAATTTTTATAGTAACCCACTCGCCTTTTTCCTAAAACGAACAACATTTTTTTCTTCAGGAATGTACTCACGCGCAACCTACAACTAACTTTAAAAAAACTTCTTTCAGGCATCCATTCTACCTAATTCTAAAAGAAAATGTAAATTAACATGTTGAACTATTCTAATCACCCTTATCCTAAAAGTAAATGTAAATCATGTTTTTGCAGTAACCCACTGAACTTTTTCATAAGACTAACATAATTTGTTTTTCAGGAATTCACTAACCCGAAAATAAAAACTAACTTTAAGAAACTTCTTTCAGGCATCAAATCTTCCTCATCCTAAATGAAAATTTTAATTAACTTGTTGAAATAATGCAATCACCCTTATCCTCAAACTACATTTAAATCAATTTGTTTAAGTAACACACTCACCTTTCTCATAAAACGATCATTTTTTTTCAGGAATCTATTCTCCAGAAACCAAAAACTAATCTTAAAAAAAACTTGTTTCTGGCATCCATTCTCCCTTATCCTAAAAGAAAAAATAAATTACCATGTTGAAATAACCCGATTACCCCTATCCTAAAACTAAATGTAAATCAATCTTTGCAGTAACCCACTCAACTTTTTCCTAAAACCAACAACATTTTTGTCTTTAGGAATCCACTCACGCGCAACCTAAAACTAACTTTAAAAATGTATTTTAGGCATTCATTCTCCCTAATCCTAAAAGAAATTTTTTATTAACTTGTTGAAAAAATGCAATCACCCTTATCCTAAAAGAAAGTTTAAATCAATTTATTGAAGAAACCCACTCACCTTTTTCATAAAATTAACATTATTTTTTTTTCAGGATTCCACTCACTTGCAACCTATAACTGACTGTAAAAAAACTTCTTTCAGACCCCCATTCTACCTAATTCTAAAAGAAAATTTCAATTAACATTTTGAAATATCCTAATCACCCTTATCCTAAAACTAAATGTAAATCACGTTTTTGCAGTAACCCACTCACCTTTTTCATAAAACTGAAATAATTTTTTTTTCAGGAATCCACTCACCCGAAAACGAAAACTAACTTTAAAGAAACTTCTTTCAGGCATCCAATCTTCCTCAGTCTATACAAAAAATGTTATTAACTTGTTGAAATAATGCAATCACCCTTATCCTCAAACTACATTTAAATCAATATTTTCAAGTAACACATTCACCTTTTTCATAAAACTAATATATTTTTTTTTCAGGAATCCACTCACCAGAAACCTAAAACTAATCTTAAAAAAACTTGCTTGAGGCATCCATTCTTCCTAATCCTAAAATAACATTTAAATTAACATGTTAAAATAACTCAATTACCCCTATCCTAAAACTAAATGTAAATCAATTTTTTAGTAACCCACTCACCTTTTTCCTACAACTGACAACATTTTTTTCTCTATGAATCCACTCACGCGCAACCTAAAACTAACTTAAAACAACTTCTTTCAGGCCTCCATTCTCCCTAATCCTAAAAGAAAATTTTAGTTAACATGTTGAAATATCCTAATCACCCTTATCCTAAAACTAAATGTAAATCATGTTTTGCAGTAACCCACCTTTTTCATAAAACTAACATCATTTTTCTTTCAGGAATCCACTCACCCGAAAACAAAAATGAACTTTAAAGAAACTTCTTTCAGGCATCCAATCTTCCTCATCCTAAACGAAAATTTTAACTAACTTGTTGAAATAATGCAATCACCCTTCTCCTCAAACTACATTTAAATCAATTTTTTGAAGTAACACACTCACCTTTTTCATAATACTAACATATCTTTTTTTCAGGAATCCACTCTCCAGAAACCTAAAATTTACCTTAAAAAATCTAGTTTCAGGCACCCATTCTCCTTAATCCTAAAAGAAAATTTAAATTAACATGTTGAAATAACCCAATTACACCTATCCTAAAACTAAATTTAAATCAATTTTTGTAGTAACCCACTCACCTTTTTCCTCAAGCTAACAACATTTTTTCTTTAGGAATCCACTCACTCGCAACCTAAAACTAACTTTAAAAAAACTTCTTTCAGGCATCCATTCTCCCTAATCCTAAAAGAAAACTTGAATTAACTTGTTGAAATATTGCAATCACCCTTATCCTAATAGAAAATGTAAATCAATTTTTTGCTGTAACCCACTCACATTTTTCATAAAATTATCATATAATTTTGTTCAGGAAACCACTCACCCGCAACCTAAAATTAACTTTTAAAAAACTTCTTTCAGGCATCCATTCTACCTAATTCTAAAAGAAAATTTAAATTGACTTGTTGTAATATCCTAAACACCCTTATCCTAAAACTAAATGTAAATCAACTTTTGTAGTAACCCACTTACCTTTTTCCTAAAACTAACAAAAAATTTTTCTTTAGGAATCGTATCACGCGCCACCTAAAACTAACTTTTAAAAAACTTCTTTCAGGCATCCACTCTTCCTAATCCTAAAAGAAAATGTAATTAACTTGTTGAAATAATGCCATCACCTTTATCCTAAAACAAAATTTAAATACATTTTTGCAGGAACCCACTCACCTTTTATCTAAAACTAACATCATTTTTTTCCAGGAATGCACTCACCTGAAACCTAAAAATAACTTTAAAGAAACTTCTTTTAGGCATCCACTCTCCCTTATCCTAAATAAAAATTTAAATTAACATGTTGAAATAATGCAATCATCCCTATCCTAAAATGAAATTTAAATACAATTTTGCAGTAACCCACTCACCTTTTTCCTAAAGCTAACATCATTTTTTTCTTCAGGAATCCACTCACCAACAACCTAAAACTAACTTTAAAGAAATTTCTTTCAGGTATCCATTCTCCCGAATCCTTAAAGACAATTTAAATTAACATGCTGAATTAACCCAATCGCCCTTATCCTAAAACTAAATGTAAATCAATGTTTGCAGTACTCCACTCACCATTTTCCTAAAACTAACATAGTTTTTTCTTCAGGAATCCCCTCAACCAAAAATTAAAACTTATTTCAAAGAAACTGTTTCGGAAATCCACTCTCCCTAATCCTGAAAGAAAATTTAAATTAACTTGTTGATATATTGCAATCACCCTTATCTAAAAGGAACATTTAAATCAATTTTTTGCAGTAACCCACTCACCTTTTTCCTAAAACTAACATAACTTTTTCTTCAGGAATCCACTCACCCGAAACCTAAAACTATCTTTCAAGAAACTTGTTTAGGGAATCCACTCTTCCTAATCCTAAAAGTAAACTTAAATTAAATTGTTGAAATAATCCAATCACCCTTATCCTAAAACTAAATTTAAATACATTTTTTACACTAACACACTCACCTTTTTCATAAAACTAACATATTTTGTTTTCAGGAATGCACTCTCCCGAAACGTAAAACTTACCTTAAAGAAATATGTTTCAGGCATCCACTTCCCCTACCCTAAAATAACATTTTAATTAACTTGTTGAAATAATGCAATCACCCTTATCCCAAACTAACTTTAAATCAATTTTTGTGATAACCCACTCACCAGTTCCTAAAACTAAGAACATTTTTTCTTCAGGAATCTACTCACCCGAATTCTAAAACTAACTTTCGCTTCGGAAACCGGGCAGGAACAGTAAAGACATTGCAGGTTACCGACCACTCTCACTTCTTAATACAGACAATAAGATTCTGAGTAAGTTACTGGCAAACAGAATCCTGCAGTTCGTCCCTTGATTGATACACTCAAAACAGAGTGGATTTGTACAGGGGAGATGTACAGCTCTCAATATTAGGAGGCTTCACCAGGTGATGTCTCATACACCCGAAGATGCTCATCCACCGGGCTGCATCTCTTTAGATCAATGTCAGGCATTCGACTCCCTGAAATGGAGTTATTTGTTGAATACAATACTCAAGTTTGGAATTCCGGAGGAATTCGTGCAATGGATGCGACTGTTGTACACAAACCCGATGGCGCTTGCATGTACGGGAGTCCACATCTCACAACAATACCAGATAGCATGGGGCACCGGGTAGAGCTGCCCACTCTCACCATTAATATTTATTTTAGCGTTGGAGCCTCTCTTGCTTAAGATCCGTGCCATGGCAGGACATAGAGGGATACGAATAAAAGTGGAGGTGCACATCGTTTCGGCGTATGCGGACGAACTCATATTATACTTTAACAACTTAGATGGAGAGTATGACCCAATCCCTGCTCTTTTTAGCACACTATAACAGCTTTCTGGGCTTTCCATTAACGAAACAAATAATATGTATATTTTTTTAATGACATGGTCAGGGCCGAACCAATTCGCTTAGGACGCTGGACGTTTAAACTACGATCGGTACCTGTAGATATTTGGGCATCCAGATATATCGATGTATAAGTGGAAGATATTTAGACAGGAATCTGTCTCAAGCTATTACAACGCTTAGGAAACAAATACAACACAAATACAAAACAAAATCCAGTTTGGGACTTCTTTACCTATATCGTTACCGGGGCGCGCAGCCATTGCCAAAAAGGTGATGCTCCCTAGACTGTTTTATTATATCATCAATCAGGAAACCACAATTCCTAATCCTAAAAGTAAATTTAAATTAACTTGTTGAAATTATCCAATCACCCTCATTCTAAAACTAAATTTAAATACATATTTAGCAGTAACCCACTCACCTTTTTCCTAAAAACAATTTTTTTTCCCTCAGGAATCCACTTGCCCAAAACCAAAAACTAACTTTATATTATGTTACTGCTGTTTCTAGAGCGCACTGCTACCCGAGGGTGTCCCGGCGCTGTACTTAATATCCTGCAGTGGCCTAAGCGCAGAAGAAGAAGGAATAGTTATTATGCATTGAAAAGCCAAGTTTTGAAGGCCTTCCTAAAGCCCAGCAAATTTGTCATGCATCTGAGAGGCTGCACCTACCACAAAGCTTCTGCCACTCGAGTTGGCTTTTTTTACAAAGGGCACTGAGACTAACCTGGCTTCTTAGGACTGCAGTGATCTTCTGGGTGCGTACCAGTGGAAACATTGTTTTAGGTGATGGGGTCCATTTCCTTGAAGGGATTTATGGACCATGCACAAAGATTTAAACAGAACGCGTTTTTTTACGGGCAACCAGCGGAGCTTTTTAATTTCCGCAGGGATTGAGGCATATTTTGGGATGCTAATGAGTAACCTGGCAGCTGCATTCTGCAGGAGTTGACGTTTTCTTAATAGCCCCTCCTGGATATAGGCTGTTGCAGTAATGCAATCTGGACATGGCTAAGGCTGTGATCACAGTTTGTTGGCTGTCTTTTGGCAGGAATGGTAGAATTTGTTTGCAGGATCATAGAGTGTAGCATGTAGCAGAGACAACTGCATTTACTTGATACTTGAAATTGAGTCCTAAGTTTTTTACCTTCCTAGTGGGAGATGGAAGGGGACCTAGTGAATCTGGCCACCATGCCGGGGTATAGAAACTTGGATCATTACCTAACAGTGCCATCTCCGTTTTGCTGGAGCTAAGCTTCAGGCAATTTTGTTCCATCCAGTTACCTACAGCTGTCATCCAGTCATGGAAGCGGGACGCCGTTTCCTGTACACCAGCTGGTAATAGTGTCACCACGATTTGGGTGTCATCAGCATAAGAAGTTACATTGAAACCAAAGGATTCACTAAGGGGAGCCAACTGAGACACATACACGTTAAGGATTTCACTAAGTTTCAAGCCGTACCCTTTACTCCGAACTCTTGTATTCATCAGTAACATATGATGGACTGTATCAAAGGCCGCAGAGAGGTCAAGCATGATCATAGCAGCTTTCCCTCCCTGGTCCAATGCAGTCCTAATTTCTTCAGTGGATTTAAGTAGTGTGGACTCCATGCTGTGTCCCCCCTAGAAGCCATACTGGGTGGGGTTCAACCGCTGTCATTCCTCCAAAAATCAACTGAGTTGGTAATTCATTATTTTTTCTGAGATTTTGGCAGGTAGTGGGAGTCTAGATATGGGTGTAAAATTGTTGGCGTCTTTAGGATCTAGACTCGGTTTTTTTAGCAGGGGAAGTATGGATGCACTTTTACACGCTTTGGGGAAGTAGCCTTCTACAAATATGGCATTAATGATTGCCGTCAAAGTTGCAGTGACTGGTTCAGGTGCTAACTGTAGAATACAGGGTGGACAGGGATCAAAGGGTGAACCCGATTTTATTTTCATCAGGAGCTTGAAGATATCTGTGACAGTGACTGGGGTAAGGTTATAGAAATGTGGCAGAAGGTTTTTTCCTATTTTAGGATCTTCCGATCCTACCTGAAAAGTCTTTGTAGTTAAGCCTGTGAAAGTAGAGAAGACAGCACCAACTTTATCAAAGAAAAAGTCGGCTATCTTGTAACACAGTTCTTGACTAGCTGTAATCGGCGGGGGGACTGGGTGTGCTAGGGCAGTAACTGTATTGAATAATTCTTTGGTTGAGTTCTTAGCTGAGTTTCTTTATTAACGAAAAAATGTTGTTTGATTTTTTGGAGTAACTGTTTATACTGTGCTAGGCTTTGTTTATATATAATTTTGTCCCTAGCATTATATTCCCTCTTCCAAGCTCTTTCCAGGTGTTTACAGGCCAGTTTCTTGTCTCTGAGCCCCTGGGTATACCAAGGTGATGAGGGTCGTTCCCTATTATGATGGAGAATTTATTTAGGAGCTAGCTTGTTACTTGCTGCTTCTAGCCAGTCAGTATAGATGGATGTGGCCTCGTCTAAATCAGTAGGAAGAACAGATAAGGTAGAGGTTAATAGATCATGTAATTCGTCGGCCTTGACCTTGTTCCATGCTCTGCTGACCCCTTCTTTTTTTGTTGTTTTTTTTGTACCTCGATCAGGTAGAAACAGCTTAAATAACACTGACTTGTGGTATGACCAGACCACTGGGTGAGTGTCCATGAATACTAGCTGCTCATTATTTGAAAATATACCGTCCAATGTGTGTCCTGCCTTTATGTGTGGCACCCGTAACGAGTTGTTTTAGGTCAACACTGCTCATTAGGTGAAGCAGACTTGAGGTGTCTGGATCATTGTCAACTTCTAAATGGAAATCGAAGTATCCTAGTATTGTATATGAGCAAGCACTTAGTTCATTTTCCAACCACCTGCCAGCTTGAGTCAGAAACCGATTTCTAGGGCCAGGTGGCCTGTAGACGAGAGTGCCTCTAAAAGAATGGTGATGTGTAAGATAGAAGTGGAAATCCAATGCTTCACATTCATCTTTTGAAGAGCAGTAAATGACACGTTTAGTGCCTTTTGATATATTACTGCTAGGCCACCCCCTTTCTTACTCTGTCTATCTAAGGTGTTAGAGAGGTATCCAGGGGGTGTGGCTTTGACCAGATCTGGGCCGGAGGCATTTTCCGTCCATGACTCGGTAATAAAAGCAATTTTAATTTCTTCTTCCCCAATTAAAGATGCACAGTCAATACTGTGTTTAATTAAGGATCTGCCATTAAGGATTACACATTTATAGTCGTTTTTTCCCCATGTGTCCTCTCCTATCTTTAGGTGTATTATGTGTGTGTTTCTCCTGCTGGGACATAAGAAACGGCAGGTTGGTCCTACAACCAGGACAGATCTTGGGTACGTTTATAAAATTCCCTCCAAGTTGGATACATAACGACACCTTGAGTTCGACCCAGTAGCATTTAGGCGGTGCAGCATTTCAGGCATCTACTCTCCCTAATCCTAAAAGAATATTTTAATTAACTTATTGAAATAATGCAAACACCCACATCCTAAAAGTAAATTTAAATCAATTTTTTGCAGTAACACACTCACCTATTTCATAAAATTAACATATTTCTTTTCAGAAATCCCCTCCCGAAACCTAACACTAACCTTAAAGAAACTTCTTTCAGGCATCCACTCTCCCTAATCCTAAAAGAAAATTTAGAATAACGATGAAATAATGCATCGCCCTTATCCTAAAACTAAATTTAAATTAATTTTTGCAGTGACCCGCTGAACAATTTTCCTAAAACTAACATCATTTTTTCCTTCAGGAATCCAATCACCAGCAACCTAAAATTAACTTTAAAGAAACTTCTTTCAGGCATCCTCCTTCAACAACCAACCAACGAACACCAAGACCGAACAACCACCCCCCACCACCACCCTCCACGCCTGGACCCCGATCAGCACCGAAGACACCACCCGCACGATGAACTCCATCCACTCCGGATCACCGACTGACCCCTGCCCTCACCACATCTTCAACAAGGCTGACGCTGTCATCGCACCCCACCTGCGAGACATCATCAACACATCCTTCGACACCGCCACCTTCCCTGAGAGCTGGAAGCACGCCGAACTCAGCGCTCTTCTCAAGAAACCCACAGCGGACCCCACCGAACTCAAGAACTACCGCCCCATCTCGCTCCTCCCGTTTCCAGCCAAAGTCATCGAGAAGACCGTCAACAAGCAGATGGCCGCCTTCCTCGAGACGAATGGATCCCTCGACCCCTCACAGTCCGGCTTCCGAGCCAATCACAGCACCGAGACCGCCCTCATCGCCGCCACAGATGACATCCGAGCCCTGATGGACAACGGAGAAACAGCGGCCCTCATCCTCCTAGACCTCTCCGCGGCATTCGACACTGTCTGCCACCGCACCCTAGTACAGCGCCTCAGCAACGTCGGAATCCAGGACAAGGCGCTGGAATGGATCATCTCCTTCCTCAACGGAAGAACACAGAGAGTCCGTCTATCACCGTACAAGTCAGAGGCCACCGAAGTCATCTGCGGCGTCCCTCAAGGATCCTCTCTGAGCCCCACCCTCTTCAACGTCTACATGAGCCCCCTCGCGGCCATCGCACGCCAGCACAACCTCAACATAATCTCCTACGCCGACGACACCCAGCTGATCCTCTCCCTGACCAACGACCCCGCCGCCGCCAGAGCCAACCTGCACGAAGGGATGAAAGAGGTAGCCGAATGGATGACGACCAGCCGCCTGAAACTGAACTCGGACAAGACGGAGGTCCTCATCCTGGGCTCCTCACCCTCCGCCTGGGACGACTCCTGGTGGCCTCCCGCCCTGGGCACCGCACCCAAACCGACAGACCATGCACGCAACCTGGGCTTCATCCTGGACTCCTCCCTCTCCATGACCAGGCAAGTCAACAACGTCTCATCGGCATGCTTCAACATCCTTCGCATGCTACGGAAGATCTTCTGGTGGATCCCCACCGAGACCAGGAAGACCGTCACCCAGGCCCTCGTCACCAGCCGACTGGACTACGGCAACGCCCTCTACGCCGGTACCACCGCCAAGCTCCAGAAGAGACTCCAGCGGATCCAGAACGCCTCAGCCAGACTCATCCTCGACATCCCACGAACCAGCCACATCTCCGGACATCTGAGAGACCTTCACTGGCTCCCCGTCAACAAAAGAATCACCTTCCGCCTCCTCACCCACGCACACAAAGCCCTACACGACCAAGGCCCGAGCTACCTCAACAGCCGAGTCAACTTCTACGCTCCCAAACGCCACCTCCGATCAACCAACCACGCCCTCGCCGACGTCCCCCGCATCCGAAGAGCGACTACAGGAGGAAGGTCCTTCTCCTACCTGGCCGCCAAGACCTGGAACTCCCTCCCGACCGACCTGCGCCTGACCCAAGACCACCTCTCCTTCAGGAAGAAGCTGAAGACCTGGCTGTTCGAGCAGTAGCGGCACCCCCCCCCCCCCAGCGCCTTGAGACCCTACGGGTATGTAGCGCGCTCTATATATGTCATTGATTGATTGATTGATCCTCTCTCCCTAATCCTAAAAGAAAATTTAAATTAACTTGTTGAAATAATGTAATCCCCCTTATCTTAAAAAACTAAATTTAAATCAATTGTTTGCAGTAACACACTCAACTTTTTCCTAAACTAACATTTATTTTTCAGGGTCCACTCTCCTGAAACCTAAAACTAACTTTAAAGAAACTTGTTTCAGGCATCCATTCTCCCTAATCTTAAAAGAAAATTTTAATTAACTTGTTGAAATAACCCACTCACCTTTTTCCTAAAACTAACATTGTTTTTTTCTTGAGGAATCGACACACGCTATTCCTAAACCTAATTTTAAATTAAGTTAATGAAATATTCCAATCACCGTTTTCCTAAAATTAAATTTAAATCAACTTGTTGCAGTAATCCACTCACCCTTATCCTAAAACTAGTATTAAACTACTTTTTTCAGGAATCCACTCGCCCGGAACCTAAAACTAACTTTAAAACAACATGTTTCAGGAATACACTCACCTTAATCCTAAAATTAAATTTAAATGAACTTGTTGCAGTAATCCAATCACCTTTTTCATAAAATTAAATTCATATCAACTTGATGCAGTAATCCACTCATCCTTATTCTAAAAACTAACTTTAAAAAACTTGTTTCAGGAATCTTCTCACCCTAACTATAAAACTAACTTTAAAAAATCTTGTTTCAGGAATCCACCTGGCTAACACTAATACTAAATTTAAAATAATTTGTTTCAGGATTCCACCCATCTTAATCCTAAAACTAAATTTAAATTAACTTGTTGCAGTAATCCAAATACCCTTATCCTAAAACTAATATTAAACAACAATTTTCAGGAATCCACTTGCCCAAACCCTAAAATTAACTTTATTTGTTTTTCAGGATTCCACTCGCCCTACCCCTAAAACTAAATTTAAAATAGCTTGTTTCAGTAATCCACTCACCCTAATCCTAAACCTAATTTGAAATTAATTTAAGGCAATATTCCAATCACTCCGTCCTAAAATTACATTTAAATCAACTTGTGGCAGTAATCCACTCATCCTTATTCAGAAACTAATATTAAATTGCATTTCTCAGGAATCCACTCGCCCGGAGAGTAAATCTAACTTTTAAAAAACTTGTTTCAGGAATCTAGTTGCCCTAATCCTAAAACTTACTTTAAAACAACATGTTTCAGGAATCCACTCAACTTAATACTAAAACTAGATTTAAATTAACTTGTTGCTGTAATCCAATTACCCTTATCATAAAATGAAATCCACATCATTTTGATACTGTAATCCACTCACCCTTATCCTAAAACTAATATTAAGAAATTTTTTTATGAATCCATTCAGCTGAAAAATGAAACTAACTTTAAAAAACCTTTTTTCAGGAGTACACCTACTCTAACCCTAAAACTAACTTTAAAACAACTTGTTTCTGAAAATCCACCCACCCTAATCCTAAAACTAAATTTAAACTAACTTGTTGCAGTAATCCAATGACCTTAGACTAAAAAGAAAAGTAAATCAACTTGTTGCAGTATTCCATTCAGCCTTATTCTAAAACTAACATTAAACAAATCTTTCAGTAATCCACTCACCCGAAACCTAACACTAACTTTAAAAATAATTGTTTCATGAATCCACTCACTATTAACTTGTTGCAGTAATCAAATCACCTTACCCTAAAAATACAGTAATCCATTCACCCTTTTCTTAAAACTATCTTTTTCAGGAATCCACTCACCTGAAACCTAAAACAAGCTTTAAAAAAGACTTGTTTCAGGAATCCACTAGCCCTATCCCTAAAGCTAACTTTATAACTACTTGTTTTAAGAATCCAATCACCCTAATATTAAAACTACATTTCCATTAACTTGTCGAAGTAAATGAATCACCCTTATCCTATAAATTAATTTCTATCAACTTGTTGTAGTAATCAACTCACTCTTATCCTAAAACTGTTTCAGAAATCAACTTTCCATAATTCTAAAATAAAATTTAATTTAACTAGTTTTAGTAATCTACTCACCTTTATCCTAAAACTAACATTAAACACATTTTCAGGAATCTACTCAACCAAAACCTGAAATCCATTAGCCCTAACACTAAAACTCACCATAAAGAACTTGTTTCAGGAATCCACTCACCCTACTCCTAAAACTAAATTTAAATTAACTTGTTACAGTAATCCAATCACCTTAACCCTAAAACTAAAAGTAGATCAACTTGTTGCTGTAATCCATTCACCTGAAGAATACAAGCCTCAGCTAGGCCCGCAGAATACAAGGGTTCGCTCTCCTGTAACAAAGGTTAGAAGGAAGTTGGCACGGAAGCTGCAAATACAAAGACAAAGTTTATTAACCCTTAAGGGTGGTCCTACAACCTATACAACACTCTTCAGCATTGCACAGAGTAGTACAAAGAACTTGCGTACACGGTCCCCTTTTATACACAACAGAGGGGCTCATAAGTGGGTGGATACATCATGAGGCGAACATCTTTACCTTTTATGGACATTTTCGATACAGAACCAATATGTGGGCGGAGTAACCAATTTCCTGAGCCCGCGAAAACATGGTCAAGCAAGGACTAACTGATAACAGATGTGGTCAAGTCTAGGCATGCGCCAGACGGACAAAGGAGCTATTTATAGACTGTTACTAGGCAGATTACAAGAGCAACTAGCGAGAAGGTAGGACTCTACTCGTGCACAGCACGTGGAGACATGACAATACAAAATGGAGTCCAGACATTAGTCAACATAAGACAACAGACTTTTTCTAAGAAAGGAGAGTTCATGTCTTTAGTAAATGCTTAACCATATCACTGTTTTAGTTTTCAACAGACGACCCTTTCAGCATTTACTGAAGACATTCGGCCTATTAGGATAATCATCAAATATGTCAATTTTCATCATCTCTTCTACCTCTTTGGTTAAATGTTTCTGATTTGTGACATTGGCGATGGTTTTCTTATCAGGAATACAAAATGACACACATAAAGAACAGAGCAAAGGACCACATTGGACGCAGATGCAACAGGAAAACAGAACTGCTACAATAATACAGAGACCAGTTAAAACCTTCCATCCCCATGTAGTGATCAATGCCCAAAACCATCCGGAAAAGGACCAAGTGCCATTTTCTGTATGGATCTCAGCCGCGATTTTATGTAGTTTGTTGATAGCGCTATAAACTGATGGCGTATGATCAGGAATAAACACACAACAACTACTTCCGATAATTTTACATGCTCCACCTCTATCAGCTAACATAACATCTAACACCATACGATTCTCTAATCGGCAATTCTAGTAATTTGCAATTCTTCCATAAGATTCCCAAGAGCAGCAGCGGTCTGGTTCGTCACAGCCTCTACGACTCTTGTCAATCTTCGAACCTTCCTACTATTTAGGGCAGCTCCAACAAAGAAAAACAATCCTAAGTTAAAATCAATATACTGTTGCAAACTCGTATCAGTTTGATCAACATCATCAATAGATAGAGTGTGTTTATACCTATTTACAGTTGCATTGTTCATCAGCTTCAAATCTTTATGATAAGATGCAGGTGCTAAGAATACAGGAGGTAATAAAAACGCTACATAACATACTCCAGACCAACCGGCCGGTAAGCGATAATAACCCTTATTCCCACATACAAAGTATGTATTATGGGAGGCTAAGAAAGTACTGTTATTCAATCCATCAATGTTCAGGATGATGATACAGTCACTAACACCAACAGGAATATAACCCACACTCTGGACACACAGGTCCGCTTGAGCTTGTGCCACTTGAATCACAAAGCGCTCTTGTCCTGTAGTGTCTCTGGTGTTCGTAAAGATGTAGGGAATCGATTCATTATCCGGTCGATATTCTTCCCATTCCCATATTGTCCCATTCGCTTGTGGATAGCCATCCTTATCTTGATGACATTCCCTATTAAGTCTGAAAAGTAATCGTCCCACTGTAGGTTTCCGTGTGGCAAAAAGCAAAGTATACCATGCTCTACAGGAGCCATTATGAGAAAAAGGAAGAGGTATGAATGGCGTTCCTCCTTTCTTATGATGAGCTGGCATCATACCACATATCCAACAGTTCGTAGAATTTGTGGCAATGTGGGTATGATGCAACATCTGGATGAAAGTGTTATTCAAATAAGACTGACGATGCTTCAGTTCTTGATACGGAAGTGTATAAAAGTAGTGCTCCTCAGGCACTGGAGTAGTCAAAACAAGCAACTCCCGGGCAGGAGTCACATCCTCAACAAACCATGTAGCTATACCAACAATAGCTACTGTAATAATAAAGCCTGTTGCGCAAAGAATCTTCTTCTTCTCCATCTTAAAGTAAAAAGTCAATATCTTCCTGAAACTAAAAGGTTGTCAGAACTCTTCCCCTTAGGCAGCGGTTGATTTCTTCACCAGCGGGCCAAGACGGGTATCGCTACACTAATGCAGGGCTGATCCCCCCCCCTTGCCTCATTGGCTCTCCGTTTCACTAACCTAAGGGCCGTTCTGACAACGTATCTGGATACAGAAAAGAAAAATCACTTCCTCGGTCGGAGATGATATCTCCCTCCTCCGGGGATCACTTGGTCCGGGAAGAGCTCCGCAGTGTCGGTTGGTTCCACGGCACGGCCTTTCTCCGCAGTCAGAATCTCTCGATGGTCGGTCAACACAGCAGGATCCACCAATCCAGACGGCACTTTACGACAGTGCAAGGAGTGGATCCAGTTCTTCCGATTGGAAACTCGCACAGCTGTCCTTGTTGCGAGCAGAACTTGCTCAGGGCCGACCCATCTTGGCTCCAGACTGTTCGTCCTTTGGAAAGCTTTCACCATCACCAAGTCACCGGGTCAGAGATTATGGCCTTCACCGGTGGACCGATCAGGGAGCGCCTCTCGAACCTGTTGATGAATAGAAACCAAATTATCCGTTAACTGTGCCAGGTAATCACTCATCATTACACAAGGTACATCATACATTGACTGTGGTTTTGGTGGGCCCCAAATATTCATTGGGCACCCAAACACAGTCTCATAGGGCGTGAGACCGGTCCGAGAATGCGGTATCGATCTGATTGACAATAATGCCAGCGGTAAAGCATCTGGCCAAGTCAAAGAAGTTGAAGCTTGAATCTTAGCAATTTTTAGCTTCAGTGTACCGTTATATTTCTCAACCAGTCCCGCAGACTGCGGGTGAAACACCGCATGGAACTTCTGCGTAATGCCTAGTCCTTTCAGGACATACTTGATGACATCTGCTACAAAATGGGGCCCGTTATCACTCCACAGCAATCTGCAAACCCATATCGAGGGAAAAACTCTTTCAATAGGATCTTTGCTGTAGTCATTGCAGTATTGTCTTTCGTAGGGTAGGCCTCCACCCATTTACTGAAGGCACAAACCACTACTAGAACATACTTCAGATTGTTACAGCATTCAAGCTGAATGTAATCCATCTGCAGAACCTCAAAGGGTGCAGTGGGTGTCGCAAACCCTCCTGCTGGAGTTCGTGTACCCTTTCCTGGGTTATACCTCAGGCAAATCATACAGGTCTGCACTACCCTTTTTGCCGTACTAGCGATCTCCGGATGCTCCCACACTCGTGTGAATAATTTGACAATTGCGGAAGCTCCGACATGCGCTAGTCCATGTGCCATCTGGACCATAGGTTGGACGAAAGCAGTGGGTAACTTCCATTTATCCATCTGCTTACTTCTCCAACACCCTTCATCATCTAATTCTCCATCATTGGACCATTGTTCCCGTTCCTTATCGGAAGCGGTCCTCTGTATCTCCAGCACTTCTCTCCTGGCATCGTGCCATCTTTCTGTCTGTGACTTCACAACATACATTGCAGTAGCACCAGGCTGCATTGCAGTCTCTCGCGCCACCCGGTCTGCTAAAGCATTCCCTTCTTTAACTTTATCAACCACCTTCTTATGGGCACTGCATTTAACTATAGCAATTTTCTTTGGATATGTCAGTGCAGTCAAGAGGCTGTGAACTAACTCCCCATACATTATCTGGGTTCCATGTGACGTTAGAAACCCTCTCTCCTTCCAGAGTAGGCCGAAATCGTGCGCTACTCCAAAGGCATAGCGGCTATCTGTATAAACATTCACACGCAATCCTGTACTGAGCTCACATGCTCGTGTTAATGCTATCAGTTCCGCTGCTTGAGCTGATTTCTGCGGTATGCGTGCTGTCTCCACTATTGTTTGTAATGTGGTAATTGCGTACGCTGCTGAAGTCGTACCATCTGGTAGCTTCAGGCATGATCCATCCACCCACAATTCTCCATCTACATCTGTAAAGGGCATATCCTGGAGATCAATACGACCCTTTGTCTGTTCCTCAGTCACAAGAATACAGTCATGTGTTTCTCGTGCTTCAGGCTGAGTTTCCGGAAATGGCAACAATGTGGCTGGGTTTAACGTTACACACCTCTTTAACGTAATATGAGGAGCCAAAAGCGTCAACTCATATCCCGTTAAACGGGCACTGGTCAGATGCTGCGTCTTTGTCTGATTAAGCAGGGCATCCACAGCATGGGGAACTAATACCAGCAGCTTGTGAGATAACACAATTCCTTCGCTTTGGCGTATTGACACAGCTGCCGCCGTAACCGAGCGAAAACACCCTGGTAATGCTCGGGCAACAGGATCAAGTACAGCCGAAAAATATGCACACGGGCGCTGCTTGTCGCCGTGCATCTGCACTAGAACTGATGATGCACATCCATCTCTCTCATGCACATACAGTGAAAAGGGCTTCGTATAATCAGGGGTACCTAACACTGGTGCTGAACAAAGGGCTTGCCGTAATTGCTGAAAGGCAATTTCACACTCATTGGACCAGGGAAGAGGAATCGGAGTGTCTTTTGTCAAGAGTGCTAACAATGGCTTAGCTATGTGTGAAAACCCCAATATCCATTACCTACAGAAAGAGGCCAACCCAAAAATGCACGCACATCCTTCTGTGTGGAAGGTGCTGGTGTGTCCAAAATTGCTTGAATACGATCTGGTGTAAGTGCACGCCCCTCCTTAGACAAAAGGTGACCCAAATAAGTCACCTTTGGTCTACAGAATTGCAATTTCTTCCTCGACACTTTGTGATTGTGAGATGCCAAAAAGGAAAGCAAGGATAACGTAGTCTGCTCACACAGCTCAGAAGTGTCAGCCGCCAACAAGATGTCATCGACATATTGTATGAGGGCGACACCCCCGGGCAGAACAAAGGAATCCAATTGCCTTTTCAATGCTTGACTGTAAATGCTAGGGCTTTCTGTGTAGCCCTGGGGAATTCTGCAAAACCTATAAGACCTATTATTCAAAGTGAAACCGAAGAGATATCGGCTATCAGGGTGAATAGGGATCGAAAAGAAGGCATTTTTCAAATCAATAACTGAAAACACAGTCGCCGTTGGTGGGACCAAAGTGAGTAACATCGTGATATCAGAAACCACTGGATACTGAGGTATCACTATCTTATTCACCTCTCTTAAATCAATGATGAAACGATAAACCTTGGAGTCAGTATCTTTCTTTAAAATGGGCAAAATAGGACTATTGCAGACATTATAGGGAACTTCCTCTACTACTCCCACCTTAATCAAATCCTGCACAATCTGTATGAGTGCCTCCTCCCCCTCTTGGGAAATACGATACTGAGGAAGGCGCGGTAATACCGCACCCTCCTGGACACGGATGTGGACAGGCGGGATCACCATCCGTCCCACATCAGTATCTGAAACGGCCCACAAAGAATGGGGAAGAGAGGCTAATGCAGTGTCCTCCACAACCACACACATCCGGTCTGTCAGGGGGTGATTATTGTTCAAGATCACACGTACTCCAGTAGGGGAGCAGCGGATCGTAGCTCTAAAGTGCTTAAGCATATCGAGACCCATAATGTTATCAGGTGTGTTCGGGGCGAGCAAAAACGGACAGGGTGCAGAAAAGTGATCAACATGGAAGGGAAGGGGTCGAGAAAGAGGGCTTGGAGAGAGCGTACCATCAAACCCTACCGATGTAACCATTAAGCCAGATGGGGGAGCCCTCGGAACCAATTGTTTAGATAGTGCACTACGAGTAGCTCCGGTATCACTAGGAACCGATCGGTAGACCCCCAAAACACTTGCTGAAACATAAGGACCCTGCTGATCAACCGGTACTTCAACTGATTCCAACCCCCATCCAACGCAATCCTATGCATGCTGTGAATCATAGTACCCAGGGCGGTCATTCCCAGTCATCTGATACTGATTTTGCCGATCAAATACGTTAGGTCTATCTCGTTGCTACACGCTAGGCTCAAAACGAGCACGATCACTGGAATGCCCTCTGAAGTTCGAAAAGCCCCCTCTACCTCTCGGTGGTCCCTGACCACGCCCCTGACGAGATGCATACAACGCCGGACAATCTCTAGCCCAATAGCCCGACTGTTTACAATACGCACATTGATTTCTATTTACATCTGACCGACCCGAAGGGGGACCATAAAATCCTCCTCTACCTCTGTCGACACCTCGACGAGGCGGACCATACACTTGTGCTAACATCACCTTTGTTTTCAAATCTTTCGATTTCTTCTCCTCCGGCCCCTTCGCTTCGTGTTCCTGACGCTCATAATACTGAGCCATAGTCAAGAGGGATGCCGGAGACGAGGTGGACCAAGAACTTTCACTCGCTTTTAAACGAGCTGCTATTCCCGGTAATAAATTTGCCACATATTTATCCACAAAGAGATGGCGGCCCGTATCATCGGTAAGTGACTGACCACTGAAATCATGAAACGTCTCCTCAAAGCGCGTAAAGAAATCTGAGACTGATTCATCCACCTTTTGTTTACACAACGCTAACATTTTCCAGTCGATCTTCTTAGGGGGAATAATCGTTTTCAACTTAGTCAAGATAGCAGCAGGAAGATCTAAAATAATCCGCGGTGGTTTTTGCGCGGGTTTTCGTTCCCTATCCTCATCCTCAATCTCAGACCACCTAGCCTTAAAAGTGGGAACATCATCCACCTTTCGCACAGATCGCCACATATCGGGTGGTAATATGAGTCCAAAGAACAAATCTATATCTGCTAAAGTCATAGTACAAGAATTCAAGGCCCCTTCGACCTCTTCATAGAAGGCCGCTGGGTTCTTGCGGGGGCAGGCAATGCATTCTTCAATGCCATAACATCAGCCCTATGCCAGGGAGTATAGACCCAATTATACACAAAATATCCCTTAGCATCGGCGGAAGTAATATCCGAACTAGTTCCCGCTCCTTTAGGAGGAACATACAAAGGCGCTGCCTCTCGCATCGGTTTAGCATGCACTAGTTCGCTCTTATCTGAGTGGGAGGTAGATGACTGGTCATCGCCGATACGTGGATTCGACTGCTCCTGTTCCCCTGCCTCTAGGTGCGCTCTCTCTTTAAGGTCATTCACCGCGTCCCGTAATGCAAACAGCCGTCGAACCGCATCAGGTGCCTTAGAGGGAGAAAAAACACCGTTACGCAATGCTTTAGCATCTAATACTACATCATCAGGCTCAAAAACTTCTGAATATTTCCGAAAGGCAGAAATCACTTCATCAGAAAAGGCACCCAAAAAATACAACTTCTCCCTGTCCTGCCACTGTTCCAAAGAATCCAATAACTCAGGAAGGGATACCTTGCCCTTAAATGCACGAAAAGAAATTTTCCGAAGCTCACCCATACGGTCAGTTGATAACATGGACCGCGTGTCTACCTTATCCGAAACCACTCCAGAATCCTGCGATCTCGGGGCGGACGCGCCAGCATAAGGGGGCGGAGAACGATCTAATAAATAAAAATCATCTTCAAGATTAGTAAGGACAGGATAAAGTGGCTGGCGGACAGCATATTGACCCGAGACTTGCAACCTACGCTCTTTCTCTTGTCTCTCCGCCAATTCTCTTTCCTGCCGGCGCTTCGCTTCCTGCGCTCTCACATGATCATTTTTCCGTTGCTCCTTATCAAACAGAGCTTTCTCACGTTTCTCTCGCTCACGCACTTCCTTCACCCATAACCGCACACATTCAAACATGTCTTGGCGAGCACGCCGTTTACACATACACTGTTCCACATACTCAATCTTAAGCATATCAAACGATCCATACAAAGGCCATCGCAACTCAGGATCCTTTTTGGTATATTTCCTCCAGCCTGTGCTGTACATTATAGAGGAAAGACAATGCTTCACATACATATCCCTATTAGGAGTCCCCTCTGGGGGGGCTGGAGCAGATTCCTCGAGATTTAACCGGTTTCCAAAACAGCAGCACCACTTACGGAATGCGCTGAAAGCAGGCATGCTCAAAAATAATGCAGAATATGCAGTATTATCAAAAAAATGGCACTTAAACTATGTGCCGCTCAAATTGTCACAATTCCGGAGAAATATCTCCACATTACCTGCCTATATGTGTTGCAACACATATATTCTCACAGTAATCAATACAAAATATGACCGGTCATCACAAATCAAACTCAAGTAGCCAACTCAGGCTTCAAGACTCGGAGCAAGTACCGTACAACGGTTCTTACCAATCAAGAGTGTCCAGATTCCAACTGCCAAGTTCCAAAATTCGCCCAAACGGCTATCACAGCAAACCGACAGAAGAGGTCTCAGTCGAGGACCGGCGCCACCCAGAAGGTCAGTTCGGAAGGGGAGGAAGAAAAACCTCGGGATGCCAGGGCTAAAAGACGCCGCTGGCAGTGATCACATCCCCGGTCAAATTCCTCACCTTCACCACGACCAATCCTTCGAGCATCCGAGTCGCCGATGAGCCCCATGTGACGGGCGCCAATTGAAGAATACAAGCCTCAGCTAGGCCCGCAGAATACAAGGGTTCGCTCTCCTGTAACAAAGGTTAGAAGGAAGTTGGCACGGAAGCTGCAAATACAAAGACAAAGTTTATTAACCCTTAAGGGTGGTCCTACAACCTATACAACACTCTTCAGCATTGCACAGAGTAGTACAAAGAACTTGCGTACACGGTCCCCTTTTATACACAACAGAGGGGCTCATAAGTGGGTGGATACATCATGAGGCGAACATCTTTACCTTTTATGGACATTTTCGATACAGAACCAATATGTGGGCGGAGTAACCAATTTTCTGAACCCGCGAAAACATGGTCAAGCAAGGACTAACTGATAACAGATGTGGTCAAGTCTAGGCATGCGCCAGACGGACAAAGGAGCTATTTATAGACTGTTACTAGGCAGATTACAAGAGCAACTAGCGAGAAGGTAGGACTCTTCTCGTGCACAGCACGTGGAGACATGACAATACAAAATGGAGTCCAGACATTAGTCAACATAAAACAACAGACTTTTTCTAAGAAAGGAGAGTTAATGTCTTTAGTAAATGCTTAACCATATCGCTGTTTTAGTTTTCAACACACCCTTATCCTAAAAATTGTATTAAACAACTTTTTTCAGGAATCCACTTGCACAAAACCTAAAACTACATTTGAAAAAACTTGTTTCAGGAATCAACTTTCCTAACACTGAAACTAACTTTAAAACTACTTGTTTCAGGAATCTACTCACCCTAATCCAAATAATAAATATAAATCAACGTGTTGCAGTAATCCACTTTCCCTTATTCTAAATCTATTATTTTTTCAGGAATCCACTCGCCCGAAACCTAAAACTAATTTTTAAACTACTTGTTTCAGGAATCCACTAATCCTAATCCTAAAAATAGATTTAAATTAACTAGTTCAGTATTCCAATCACCCTTTTCCTAAAAAATAAATTTCAATCAACTAGTTGCAGTAATCTACTCACCAGTATCCAAAATCTAACATTAAAAACTAACTTTAAAACCACTTGCTTCAGGAATCCACTCACCCTAATAGTAAAACTAAATTTAAATTAACATGTTATAGTAATCCAATGACCTTATCATAAAACCAAATGTAAATCAACTTGTTGCAGAAATACACTCACCCTTATCCTAAAACTATCATTAAAAACCTTTTTTCAGGAAGCCACTCACCTGAAACCTAAAACAAGCTTTAAAAAAACTTGTTTCAGGTATCCACTAGCCCTAACCCTAACACTAAATTTAAAACAACTTGTTTCAGGAATCTTCTCAACGTAATATTAAAACTAAATTTAAATGAACTTGTTGAAGTAATCCAATCACTTTTATGCTAAAAAAAATCTCAATTAACTTGTTGCAGTAATCCACTTACCCTTATCCTAAAAGTAACATTAATCAAATCTTTCAGGACACCACTCGCCCTCGTGGACACCGTAGCCTGCTTCTTTTGGTGAGCTGCTCGAGGTCCTCTTGTGACTCCAGTGCCATTAGCCTGTGGGTTCATTTGAGTGTCACTTTTGTTTGCTTTGGGCTCCCCTGATTGCTTGGGGCCTACTATGACTCAGCAAAAACCAAAGGAAATGATGGACGGAGTGTTGAACATTGCAAGCACTCACCCCCAGTCAACGGATCTGGGTTTAATCCATCACCGTTCTTTAGCCCACTCTGCCACCCCAGTTCAGATATGGCCATATGCAAATCAGTCTGACCCTGTGCCTCATGGGAACAGTCCAGCCCGAACTGCCAGTTGGACTCACCTGCCAGTGTGAGTCTCCTGGACCTTGCTGGTCCCAACTTTGCACCTTCTTGACTTCCTGCATATGTTGCCTTGGCCAAGGCTTGTTGGTGCTCCCGCCAGACACCGACATCTCAACACTCAACATTTTTTGTAGAACAGTTTGTATCCAGGTATGGTCATCTTCAGCATCGGCTGCAGACTCAAGGTCATAGTCATCTTCCCAGAAGCACACAACATCGGAGGACATTCATTTTCCAGGGGTCCTGGTCACCGCTGAGTAACATAGACTCTGTACCCTCTACTTTCAGGTACTCCTCTTCAAGAATCTATGTTTGGATCCCCACAAACACTTTCTGCTGCTTTTGAGCCTGTTACTGCACATCTTTATTTTTGCAATATTTTAAGTATTGCTTTCACATGAGAACTCATTCCTGTGTTCACACTCTGCAAGTTCCTGGGATTTTGACTGTACATTATGTGCAAGGTCGAACAACAATGTGCCTTGTTATTTTTTCTGGCCAGACCTTAGCCCTTTGACAAACATACCGATGCAGCTATTGTTTGGACAACGTACTTTGGTTTTTAGTGGGGTACACTAATAAGGTGACACACACTTGGAGTAGGACCTTTCCAGGGACATGAGCCAAACTGCACCTGTGATGTAGATCTACCATCTATAGGCTGTGGTATGGGGTCTGCTGACAAAGCCCAGAGATCTTCTAATATATAATAATACTCCTTGTAGGAATGGGAGGGAAGATATGCTCCACTGACTTTTTATGATGACAATGCCCTTGTTATTCTGTTCTGGTCAATCCCTAGCACCTAGACAAAACATACTAGTGCAGCTGCTGCTGGAGACTCATACTTTGATATTAAGGGGATACCTGCTTAGGTGGCACACACTTGGAGAGTGACCTTTCCAGGCAGAAGAGCAACACACACCTACGAAGTAGAAATACCATCTATAGTCTAAGGTATGGGGTCTGCTGATAAAGTCCAGAGATCTTTTATTGTAATGATACTTCTGCTTACCAAGGGGAGGGAGGTTAGGCACTATATAGTCCTTTATCCATTGTCTTTATATGATAGCATCTCCCTTTATGATTTATAGACTAGCTGCTATGCAGACGATATTTGCATTAGGCATATTTCTGCTTGTTGTGGCACGTATACTGCATGTTAGGGAACGTTAGTTAAAATAAATATTTTAAACTATTTCGTGACTCTGTCAGATCTTATTGTGGACGGGTACAAGAGGTCGAGCAAAAGGGTGTTTCTTGTTACCGTGATTTCTGAGATATCTAGTGTTCTGACATGTCCAATCATTTGTTTCTTTGTGAGTGAATAGAAGAGCAAGAGAGACACTGTAGCTAGTCGGTCCTGGGCTCATGGGTTCTAAGGTGGTTGGATGACTCAGTCCCCATACAGCAAGGTCCTATAATCCTGCGCATAGTTCTATTTCTTTGCAGAATCCCTGCAAGATGGTGCCACCAATGTTTGGTCTGATACTTATTCCCGAGACTCCTGAGTAGCGCTTGTGCTTGTACACAGTACCCTTTCACCGTTTCCTGAGACGTCCGTGGTGAGGGGGCTTTGCCTTCTATTTTTGTATGTTTGTAGGTTTTTCAAGCAAGAATTTTAAATTGTTTTGATTTCTCTGTTAGGCCCCATTTTGTGCTACTATTCTTTCTGTTTGTTTGTTCCATTTCAAATCGGGCACAACCGGTCACTATTGCAGCACCTAACCGCACAGCAGTTACAGCATATCTGACTGCACGTGGCATCCCTAACTTAGGGGATGATTTCACTTTTGTAGTCGAAGCAGATACGGCTTATTGCTTCAAAGTTTTTTACTCTTGGGCTACATTTCCAGCAGTGGATGGGAATCATAATCTCTTACATGAATATACACCAGCTACGGTTCCGCTACATTATCGCCCTTTACTTGAAGTTCCGTTGACAGCCTGGGAGCACACCATATGGTTTAATGTTGCCCTTCCTCACCCTGTTTCTGCTGTCCATTTAGGACCCTTATCGGTCGATGGGGCGATTTGTCCCATGTTGGCTGATTTTACACCACATCCTAATTATCTTAATGTTACACTCGCAGAGCTATATCAATTACATACATCTTTGATTCATATACACAGAAGTGTCATACAGTTTATGTCATGAAAATATACAAGTGGCTCCGGCTGGAGCCACTCCACAGCCACCGGCACATGGTGGTGGTCTTGTTATAACTGCCATCATGAATAATTAAGTGATGGCCAAAACGTCCTCAAAATAGAGATGATATTGGTTGGCAGAAAAATTTGAGCACATCAAAGCTGTTTTCCCGCATACTACTCCTGTAGAAAAACACAGAATTCTTACAATGAGTTTACCTAGTGGTATTATTTCCACTTTAGCTGTTTGCACCACCTGGAGGATGGTGTTTGCTGCGGTGTATACACTATGTTTTGGCCCCCCCTCCTGACCATTCTACCGAAAATTCTCAAAAACGTTCAAGATGAAAACTGGCTGGTCCAGCCTAGGGGTGGGCGGAATTTGCGAAATCCACTTCCGCAAATTATCGCGAAAATGTTTAAAATTATCGCAAACAAGCGGAAATATCGCGAAGATGCGGAAGTTTATTTCCAGCATGTTCGCGAGATTTTCTGCATGGTTGCGGGTCGCCAACTTACCCATGTGGTTGCTCGCGGGCGCGGCCATCTTGTTTTGAGTTATCTCGCGGTGCATGATCGCGAGAAGAAAGACGTGATCGCGCGACGCATGACGTCACTGCGGGCGCGAACTGTCGCGAGACAGCGCAAATGGCTAAAAACAATACAATATCTCATGGAGAACGCGACCGGATCAAGAAAACTTGTGGCAAACGCAGGGATTCAGGTAAGGCGATCGCGCGCGCGCGAGAATGTATTATTTTACAGCGCGAGCAAGAAACAAATTATCGCCAAGCTGCGGAAAGTGGAAATTTTGACATTTTCGCGCTCTCCGCCTTTAGCCTGTGGGTTCATTTGAGTGTCACTTTTGTTTGCTTTGGGCTCCCCTGATTGCTTGGGGCCTACCATGACTCAGCAAAAACCAAAGGAAATGATGGACGGAGTGTTGAACATTGCAAGCACTCACCCCCAGTCAACTGATCTGGGTTTAATCCATCACCGTTCTTTAGCCCACTCTGCCACCCCAGTTCAGATATGGCCATATGCAAATCAGTCTGACCCTGTGCCTCATGGGAACAGTCCAGCCCGAACTGCCAGTTGGACTCACCTGCCAGTGTGAGTCTCCTGGACCTTGCTGGTCCCAACTTTGCACCTTCTTGACTTCCTGCATATGTTGCTTTGGCCAAGGCTTGTTGGTGCTCCCGCCAGACACCGACATCTCAACACTCAACATTTTTTGTAGAACAGTTTGTATCCAGGTATGGTAATCTTCAGCATCGGCTGCAGACTCAAGGTCATAGTCATCTTCCCAGAAGCACACAACATCGGAGGACATTCATCTTCCAGGGGTCCTGGTCACCGCTGAGTAACATAGACTCTGTACCCTCTACTTTCAGGTACTCCTCTTCAAGAATCTATGTTTGGATCCCCACAAACACTTTCTTCTGCTTTTGAGCCTGTTACTGCACATCTTTATTGTTGCAATATTTTAAGGATTGCTTTTACATGAGAACTCATTCCTGTGTTCACACTCTGCAAGTTCCTGGGATTTTTACTGTACATTATGTGCAAGGTCGAACAACAATGTCCCTTGTTATTTTTTCTGGCCAGACCTTAGCCCTTTGACAAACATACCGATGCAGCTATTGTTTGGACAATGTACTTTGGTTTTTAGTGGGGTACACTAATAAGGTGACACACACTTGGAGTAGGACCTTTCCAGGGACATGAGCCAAACTGCACCTGTGATGTAGATCTACCATCTATAGGCTGTGGTATGGGGTCTGCTGACAAAGCCCAGAGATCTTCTAATATATAATAATACTCCTTGTAGGAATGGGAGGGAAGATATGCTCCACTGACTTTTTATGATGACAATGCCCTTGTTATTCTGTTCTGGTCAATCCCTAGCACCTAGACAAAACATACTAGTGCAGCTGCTGCTGGAGACTCATACTTTGATATTAAGGGGATACCTGCTTAGGTGGCACACACTTGGAGAGTGACCTTTCCAGGCAGAAGAGCAACACACACCTACGAAGTAGAAATACCATCTATAGTCTAAGGTATGGGGTCTGCTGATAAAGTCCAGAGATCTTTTATTGTAATGATACTTCTGCTTACCAAGGGGAGGGAGGTTAGGCACTATACAGTCCTTTATCCATTGTCTTTATATGATAGCATCTCCCTTTATGATTTATAGACTAGCTGCTATGCAGACTATATTTGCATTAGGCATATTTCTGCTTGTTGTGGCACGTATACTGCATGTTAGGGAACGTTAGTTAAAATAAATATTTTAAACTATTTCGTGACTCTGTCAGATCTTATTGTGGACGGGTGCAAGAGTGTGAACAAAAGGGTGTTTCTTGTTACCGCGATTTCTGAGATATCTGGTGTTCTGACGTGTCCAATCATTTGTTTCTCTGTGAGTGAATAGAAGAGCAAGAGAGACACTGTAGCTAGTCGGTCCTGGGCTCATGGGTTCTAAGGTGGTTGGATGACTCAGTCCCCATACACCAAGGTCCTATAATCCTGCGCATAGTTCTATTTCTTTGCAGAATCCCTGCAAGATGGTGCCACCAATGTTTGGTCTGATACTTATTCCCGAGACTCCTGAGTAGCGCTTGTGCTTGTACACAGTACCCTTTCACCGTTTCCTGAGACGTCCGTGGTGAGGGGGCTTTGCCTTCTATTTTTGTATGTTTTTAGGTTTTTCAAGCAAGAATTTTAAATGGTTTTGATTTCTCTGTTAGGCCCCATTTTGTGCTACTATTCTTTCTGTTTGTTTGTTCCATTTCAAATCGGGCACAACCGGTCACTATTGCAGCACCTAACCGCACAGCAGTTACAGCATATCTGACTGCACGTGGCGTCCCTAACTTAGGGGATGATTTTACTCTTGTAGTCGAAGCAGATACGGCTTATTGCTTCAAAGTTTTTTACTCTTGGGTTACATTTCCAGCAGTGGATGGGAATCATAATCTCTTACATGAATATACACCAGCTACGGTTCCGCTACATTATCGCCCTTTACTTGAAGTTCCGTTGACAGCCTGGGAGCACACCATATGGTTTAATGTTGCCCTTCCTCACCCTGCTTCTGCTGTCCATTTAGGACCCTTATCGGTCGATGGGGCGATTTGTCCCATGTTGGCTGATTTTACACCACATCCTAATTATCTTAATGTTACACTCGCAGAGCTATATCAATTACATACATCTTTGATTCACATACACAGAAGTGTCATACAGTTTATGTCATGAAAATATACAAGTGGCTCCGGCTGGAGCCACTCCACAGCCACCGGCACATGATGGTGGTCTTGTTATAACTGCCATCATGAATAATTAAGTGATGGCCAAAACGTCCTCAAAATAGAGATGATATTGGTTGTCAGAAAAATTTGAGCACATCAAAGCTGTTTTCCCGCATACTACTCCTGTAGAAAAACACAGAATTCTTACAATGAGTTTACCACATGGAGGATGGTGTTTGCTGCGTTGTATACACTATGTTTTGGCACCCCTTCCTGACCATTCTACCGAAAATTCTCAAAAACGTTCAAGGTGAAAACTGGCTGGTCCAGCCTAGGGGTGGGCGGAATTTGCGAAATCCTCTTCCGCAAATTATCGTGAAAATGTTTAAAATTATCGCAAACAAGCGGAAATATCGCGAAGATGCGGAAGTTTATTTCCAGCATGTTCGCGAGATTTTCTGCATGGTTGCGGGTCGCCAACTTACCCATGTGGTTGCTCGCAGGCGCGGCCATCTTGTTTTGAGTTATCTCGCGGTGCATGATCGCGAGAAGAAAGACGTGATCGCGCGATGCATGACGTCACTGCGGGCGCGAACTGTCGCGAGACAGCGCAAATGGCTAAAAACAATACAATATCTCATGGAGAACGCATGGAGAACGCAACCGGATCAAAAAAACTTGTGGCAAACGCAGGGATTCAGGTAAGGCGATCGCGCGCGCGCGAGAATGTATTATTTTACAGCGCGAGCAAGAAACAAATTATCGCCAAGCTGCGGAAAGCGGAAATTTTGACATTTTCGCGCTCTCTGCGGAATGCGGAAATGTCAAATTATCGCAATTTCCGCGAACGGAACAAAATTTTCGCCCAGGCCTAGTCCAGCCCTGGCATTAGGGATGAGATTAGTGGGTATGCTCCCTATTATCTCCGACATGATCTAGCCAATGTCAAAGGTGAGGCAGTTAGCTTGCAAGTGCGTTAATGCCTATCGGTGGTGGCGGATGTTGACAAGCAATGACAGTTGCCAATTATTATTGCGGATGTACACACATCATTATGACTCAATAGTCTGGGAATAGGATCTTTTACTTAGGTACAAAATAGGCAACCTCCCTAGAAGGAGGATCGTCCAGTCTTGCCTAAGAAGGCTTGTAATACAAAATCATCATCAGCAACAACAGAAGCCGCCTTCTTGTGCCGGTTCACCAACACCAAATGCTACTGAACGTAGATATAATTTGCGTGACCGTTCTAAAATTAAAACACCAGAGAGGTTCCAGTTTCCCGATCCTCATTCTCCTTGTTCCTTTCAGGAATTATCGGACCAACAGTGGGGGTGACGTTAGGATCGCAGAGAAGGCGAGTCTGTGTGAGCAAGACGCGACCCGCAGTGCCTGTTTGACATTAAAAAAAAGCAGGAGGGACCACCTCAATTTCATGCCCCATTTCCGAAGAAAAAAGTTGCCACTTTGACTGCAGAGTATGCCTCAAACGGTGACAACCCTACTTCTCGATTGGAGATGGGCGGTGACCCTCCTCGACAGTGTGGCAGAGGCTACCGTAGTGCGGGAGGCACTCCACCATTGTCTGGAGGTGAAAGCAACTGAGACATTAATTACAGTGGAAACAGCACCCCCTGATCAGCTTTCTGAGATAGGCCTCCAAATTGAAGGTGATGTTAAATTCACAATTAAGGAAGTCATTTGAGACAACCTTACTTCCTCTCATGATATTGTGTTAGAGGAGGTTGACTGGCCTCCGCCATTTGTGCTGGCTTCTTCTAAAGGAGAAGATGTTATTCTCCCAAATTTTTCCTGTTATGTCTCGGAGGAGGATAAATGTAAGTTTACGTCAGAGTGGGCATTAGCCCTTGCTCCGGCTATTTATCGCAATCAGGTGGGTTGGGATAAGGATTCCCCGGAACATGAAATTCCTTTGTGCTCTATGCCACAGCCCCAACCATAATACCCGATTAAGCGTTAATGAAATCTTATCCAGCTGGAATACCACGGTGTGATTGAACCCTGTGTTTTATCCATGACTAATCCTCTTTTTCCGATATTGAAACCGGACGGTTCATATCATATAGTTTTGGATTACTGTCATTTAAACAGTCTTGTTCGTACCTTTGCTGTACAGATCACCCAGAGCTCTGGGTTGGTTGATAACCTTGTTCGTAAAAAATATAAAATGACTCTTGATATATCTAATGGCTTTTACAGTCACAATTTGGCCACTGAGAGCCGTGACTGGACAGCATTTAGCGCCCACAGCAATCACAAAAGATATATATGCATTTGCCTATGGGATATTGGAATAGCCCCGGTGCTTTTGCGGTGCGCACAGTGTCCCTTTTAAATGAAATTGACACTGATGCCATCTCATACGTCGATGATATCTATTTGAAGGATGATGAATTGATTCCACATCTTGTGCATGTGGACCGCATTATAATATCTTTTGCTGACTTGGGTTACAAATTGAACTTTGCCAAGTCTCACATTGCCTTTTTGGCATTTCTATTTCTTGAATATGAGCTTAACAATCAAGATCGGGGCTTGGTCCCCCACTTTCTTGATAAATGTGCACAATTGCAACCTCCATCTACCCTTAAAAAATTGCAATCTTTGCTGGGTTTTTCAAATTTCTGGAGGACATATATTCCTGATTATGCCTAGCATATCAAACCTCTTTACTCTTTGATGCAACCAACTTAATTGGTTTCCTGTTGGCTTCCGGAACACACCACGATTCTTCAATCTCTGCAGTCTGATCTGTTTGCGACCAACTTCAAATTAACACAAGATAATTCTACAAATTACCTGGTGCATTGGGTTTTACTTACTTGACTTTCAATGAAGGGGATACAGTGCCCATTGCTTACAAATCACATTTGTACACTTCGGATGAGATGTGTTTCTCTCCTACAGAAAACATTTTAACGGCTGTCCAGATGGTGATTCTGAAGGAACGCGCTCTGGCTCAGGGTGAACTCATTTTTCTATTTTCGCCTGTACCTGCCTTAGAAGCAGTATGAAGGCTAGTGTTCCGAACTCCAAACCCTTGCATCCGTGTTGGATGAAATGAGCTAGTTCTTTGACATCGGCTGATGTCAGTTTTACCTTTGATCCTTCTTTACAGATACAGGAGTTTTTGCAATATAAATACGTACATCCCCCTCCTCTATCCTGACTTCCGCTGGTTCAATACAAATATAATATTTACACTGACGGTTCTGCGCAACCGGCAGTAGGTTCTAAGCATGCTTATTCAGTGGCCTGCGCTATTGATGGGGATTTTAAATCCTTTTTGTGCATACACAGTCACTTGGTGATTGCATGGCTCAATTGGAGTTACATGCTTTGCTATTGGCTCTTGAGTTTGCTGATCCAGAGGTTCCTACCCTTATAGTATGCGATTCTTTTTACTGTGTACAATCCTTCAATGATAACTTGTTCTTTTGGAGACAAAATGATTTCCATGATTCTATAGGTGTATGAAACGCTTTGGGTTTGAGTGACCACTCTTAAGGAATGGTTGCCACCCACACATGTTATTCACACTTTGGGTCATCAGCACATGGGAGCACACACTGTTGGTAATTCGCTGGCTAATGAGGCAGCCAAATCTGCAGTGGCCTCATGTTCAGTAGCAGCAGTCTCTAGGTCCATGACTAAAATTGATGATGATATTCTGGCGACTATTGCTGCCACGAAGGATCGAACAGAAGTTCCCCAAGGATTTCCTTCACGTTATTCATATCACGTCTTCTGATCAAGACCCTTTTGCAACTATTGTGTCCATTGAGGATCAGCTGATTCCCGCAGACCGCAGACTTTCATTGATCATTGCCGCTCATGAAGGCATGACTTCTGCATATACCGGAGTGACAGCGACAGTCTCTCTTTTGCAACAACGTTTCTGGTGGCGTGGTTTATATCAGCAGAAACTTAAATACATTTTTCAACAGATTAAGCCTTCTACTGTTGCCCGTCCACCACATACTCAACTTTACATTTCAAATAAACCATTTGGTTGTATCTATCTGGATCACTGCGGTCTTTTGACTTCTAACACTGTTTTCAAACATATCCTTGTTGAAGTGGATTTGCGCACAAGATTCCTTATTGGCCACAGCGTAGTGCTGATGCTCGAACTGTTAATAAAGATTTGTGTGTCTTTGTTGGGATGTTTGCCTTTGGCACCTTCCATTCTGACCAAGGTCCTGCATTGCCTCTAGGGCTTACCGGGATGCGATGAAGACACTGGGGGTGCAAGTGCAATATTCGTCAATAAATGTACAGATTTAAGGCAACCAAAATGTAGACCATAGTTAATGCTCTTACATATATGATAATTCTCAGAAAGAACCAAAGAACAACGATAAATTTACCAAAAATATAAAAATTAGCATTTATTAAATTGTTAATGCAAAAGATTGAAAATCATTCATTCACTTTCATATCCATCAAACGAACTCACAACCATACCAAGAAATGAATTAAAAACATTGTTGAAATGGTAACACATTGTCAATGAGTGGTAAGTCAACACAATATATAAAGAACACTGTCAATTGAGAATGGAGTGGCACAAATTCAAATGACTAGTGGAATTCTACGCGCGTTTCGGCACACCCAGGGTGGCTTTGTCAGGAAGAGGGCCACAATAGAGACAATTAATGAATTTTTAATATAGAGAGGAGACCTCTAATGAGGAACAGTCAATGAAGGCAGTGTGATATATCAAAAGTGATCTCAAAAGCACATGACGATGGAATGCTGGTAATACATAGTGGAATATAGAGAGCAAAGTCCTCTTGTGATTTCAATTAAGATATACTGTAAGTCTGATGCACAAAAGTAGAAAATGATGCGTCGCTTGGACAGGCAAGGAAGTTCAGTGATGTCTGTGGATAACCAGATGTCACTTTCTATTTTTCAGGGTTAGATTTGTTGTGATGCAGATAAAAGGGCTCAATTCAATTTAAATTGCTAGTTTCACGGATAATCATTAATGAAATCGGAGCCTCCGGATATGGGGTTCTGACAAGTACAATATTCGCCTGCATACCAACCTGAGGGCAATATAGAAGTGGAGCGAATGAACCGTTACTTAAAGCAATCTTTGGCAGCTAGAATCTTAGGTACTGGCAGGGGGTTGGCTGACTCCTCTATATGGAGTGCAACGTGCACTAAATAATCTCCCAAGAAGATCTCTGGGTGGGCGGACCGCATATTAAATGATCTTTGGTATTAAAATGTTTGTTCCATACCTTGATCGTCTGAACGTTGTGAAGGCAAACGCAACCTTTAATGTAGATAACCATTGTGCTGTATTACAGGATCTACAAAAAGTTTATGATTCAGAAGGAAAAGCACATTTGCCCTCTTTCACAGATCCAGCAGTGCTGATTCGAATTTCAGGAGGGCTTCCTAAAGTTGGAGATCTGGTCAGAGAGAAAGTGGAGAACAAAAAAGAATTTGGTTCCTCGTACCGTGCACCAGTCAAAGTCCTTGGTTTAAATGGTACCCATACTCTAATTCTTCCTCCTTTACCTGGCTGTAAGGAGAATCAATACATTTCAATTGAACATGTCAAGGTACACCATATGGTGGATACTGAATAGTATAAGCTTCCAAGTATTCCAAGCCAAGACCTTTCACTGAATCCGATGGCTTCAGCTTCCTCGTCTTGTCCACCCCTAATGAAAGGGGAGCTGGAAACTTCAATTGCTTCCTTGCCTATTTTACTTCCACCAATGCAGACATTGAGTATGCTTCTCCTCCAGTTAAGGTCATCATTGACATTCCTGAGAGCAACATAGATGATCGACCTGATACTCCACAACCTCTGTTGTTCCAACTGGGGGTGAATGATTATTATATGGACCGTAACAGTTTTTCTTCTGACTCTTCTTCCTCGTCTTCATTTGTCGTGACACCCCCTACAAGTACCAGTCTTTTTATTTCAAGGTTCAAAATTACTTACCTGGTCCCAGCCTGAACATACATCTGGATAGTGCTTACACTTATATTTCTGTTCATGCAGATTGGCTTTGTGACTATGTTTTTTCTGCTCATTAATGGTCATTATTTGCCTGAACGCTCTGCTGTGAACTTTGTTGACGGATTTCTGGCATCCCACCCTTCATCATACATAATGAAAAGAGATCAAGCCCTCGTGAACATTTCGGCTTTCCTTATTGCTGATGGCATCGTTTGGGATAAAGATTCCATGGCCCGATGGAGCTCTTGAACATTTCATGCATATTCCGTGTTTCATTACGAGATGTGGTTTTACCGGACATACACTCAAACAACTGGGATGTTCAGGCGGTTCATTCATTATTTTCTGATTTGAAATATTATGCTGCTTTTGACACTGAAGATTTGTATTTGAATTCAGCAAATTATGCAGATTTGTTCTGTTATCAATATAATGGCCATCATTTTTTTCACAAGACAAACACTGAGAGACCCTTTTTTAATTTTACACAATGGGAACATTGTCTAACTCCTTTACAGGGGAGTTCAAAAACTCAACGGAAGAAGTTCACATATTTTTCCGGTTACAATCTTTCCGATCCACAATCCTATTTTTCTAAATTAAAATTGCTGCCTCATCCAAATTTATGCTGACATACATTAAATTGATTTATTCCAACTCCTTCAGAACTGATTTACCAGTAAAGGTAAGTAAAGGACCGCAGGTGATCCGGAACGTGGCCGCTAGGCTGCTTTTGGGAATCGCTAGGAAGAATAGTGTGCGTGCTCATCTCTGTGCCCTTCATTGGCTGCCTGTCGCGGAGAGGGTCAAATTTAAATTGCTTGTGATCGCCCACCGTGCTCTGTACAATCTTGGGCCTATCTATTTATTTACAGAGTAGTGTAGTTCATTTATCCTCTCTCTGAGAAAGCATCTGGGAGTGCACACTTCACTGGTGTTATTACGCACCTTGTTGACATATGGGTTACTGTTAACTTCGACTAATTAGAGGGATACTGAATACATGTGATACATGTATATACCCGGCTTAACTTAACCTTCACTTCCGGATAACATGCCCCGAACCACCACGTGACTCACATATATTTCCGGGTAATTACAGCCCGGGCACAACCATCGGAGCACCGCGCGTCCGTGTCCTGAGAGTTTACCGACTTGTCACTAAGTAAGTGTACCAAGGTTTCAAACCTCTTTCAACTTTTCTCTTATCAACGTGGATCGTATTTAACTTCCTCCACGTTCTGTTTACAGCACAGTACTAGTACAAGATCTTCAGAGCACCGCGCATTCACGATTAGATCTGTCATTAAAACTTCTGTATATAACTAAAGTTTCCAGAAAAAAGTTTTTTTACTTTTTTACCCATGGAATAAAGAAATGAACATTAAATCGAGTGCATCAGGGAGACACTCTCCTTGACCCAGGGAGAGTGCTTTTTCCGATTGTTTATACATTCCTCATACTCAGGAGGTCCAACCCGACTGCACCACTTACCTTTTTACCTTTCAGCACCCGATCATCGTACAGGAGTGCTCTCTTCTATCATAAAATAAATAGAAAAACAAAAATGTGTTTCAATTGATATCATTGGTCCAATAAACCCTCCTACAACATCTGGGCACAGTTACATTCTAGTGGTGGTGGACAATGCCACTAGGTACCCAGAAGCCATTCCCCTTAAGACCACTACAGCTCCTGTGGTGCAAAGGCCTTCCTGGGATTTTTTTCCAGTGTGGGCTTCCCTAAGGAGGTATTAACTGACAGAGGTATAAACTTCAGGAGGTATTTGTGGGGAGTACTGGAGTTGAAAGGCTTCGGACCGCAAATGATAAAGGCGAATAAAGCCATGTACTCTGACCCAAGAGCCTGATTGCAATTGATGGGAAGATAATCAGGGAACATATAAATATCAAGTGGAACTAGACAAAGTTGCCCTGCTCCCCCATTTTATTTGTTTGTATATAAACCCCTTGGTGGTAAAGCTGCTGCAGAGCCAGGAGATTAAAACAGTGGTAAGTAGGGGATACGAGACCAAGGTGCTAGCTGACGCCGATGATGTTGCTGTGTTAACTACCGATCCATCAGAGGCAATTAGGGAGATCGCATGTATACCCGAGGGTTACAACATTTATCAGGGTACGCATTGATGGAAGGGAAGACAGTTGTTAATTGCACAGAGAATATTTTTTTTAATGACTCTCAGTGAGCAGAATCAGAAGTTTACCTCAGGGTCCGCATTAGCTCAAAGGTGGATGAAATCAGGAAAATTAATTTTGACCCCCTGGTAAAGTCCATATCTGCTGATCTAAAAAGAATAAATGGGCTGCATTTATCTATAATTGGAAGAGGGATTTTTTTTAAAATGAATATGCTGCCTAAAATCTTGTTTCTATTTCGTTCAATTCCGCAAGCGGTAGATGATCAGATTTTGAAGACCTTGAAGTATATCTTTTCTAACTTCATTTGGCAATACGGGAAAGTGAGGAAGTCACTTAAATATTTAACTCTCCCACAAGACAGAGAGGGGCTTTCATTTTCTAATATTATGCTATACTATTGGGTGGTTCTCCTTCAAAAGATGTCTACCTTATTTGCAGTAGATAGGGACAAGGAGGCTGAAAGTGTGGCTAGAATACCAACAATATATGAGCTTGCCATAGGGAAGGAGGCCGCCGGACTGCTGCTGAGGCAAATGGAGCAGGTTCGCTTCAAGGTAGTATACGGTGCGTGGAGGATATGGAATAGAGTGTTAAAATTCATGGCGATACCTAGGCTTTGCCGATATACTCCCCTGTGGAAATCCTCGACCTTCCCACCCCTCTTTTTCGATGCTATGGGAAAGCAATATGAAGAGCTAGGCGTGGTTACAGTTGGTGAACTCTATGTGTGAGAGCAAGCCTCCCACTTTTCCAGGCTACAACAGGAGTTCGGGATTCCAAACAACCATTATTTTAAATATGTGCCGATTCGGAGCATCCTCGCTACATGTAGACAGGCGTTAAAACTAGATAGGATACCAATGCTAGAAGTAATTACTAGGAAGACTAGCAAAATTAAGAATATTTATAGCCAGCTGATAGATGAACTGCCAGATGATTTAGAAAAGATTGAGATAATCTGGGAAAGTAAGCTGAACAACCGTGATGTTGATATCTATATGATACTTTCACTGCTAAAATAGTTTCATCTACTTGTTTAAAGGCACAACTGTATAACATTGTATTTAATTTATATTTTACACCTGCTAAATTATTTGATTGGAGAAAAAGAGCTGATGATAACTTCCCTAGGTGTGGGGTCGGACCACCGACTGACCCACATGTTTTATGAGTGCAATAAACTATCTCCCTTGAAGAAAGGGCTGCTCAGCTTCTGGGAAAGTCTGTTTGGTTTTAGGATTAATCTGACCCCTACCCTCCTTCCACATGGGATATGATAGCTCTCTGGAGCTTGATACTGCACAGGAATACTTTATAATTGTGGGAACAGCAGTATTTAGGATACTGCTAGCCGCCAGAAGGAAGGATACAGAGCCACCTACCCTCCAGATGTGGCTAGCTTGGCTTCTTGGGATATATAATCAAGAGACGGCATTGCATGCATGTAGGAGCAGACAGGCCAGAATCAGTGGGCGGGAAAATGTGGTCACTCATCTAAAAGTAGAGCAGAGAAGCTAGGGCCCCTTAACAATCGGCGGGGGATAAAGGGTGGTGATGTTAGGCTTCTGAACCTCTATTTTTTAGGTATGCTGGATTAATTATAGATGTAAGGGTCATCTTTCAATAAGTATGAACTGTAATGTTTTTTTTAGTTTGGTTTTTAACTCTCTAGCTCTAAACATGCCTATACTACAATTTGTAATTGTTCTTATTCTGGATTAGCTCATCTGTGATGTTTGTTTTCTAAGTCGTCTATTTGTATTTTGCACTAACCTATCAGAATTGTATCATTTCATATCATCTATTATTTAGATTGTATTGTATGTGACATTATCTGGGTATGAATAAGAGTTTTTAAAAAATCAAAAAGAAAATTAATTTCCAGTTATTTTACTGGAATGTGGAAGGAGTGTGTTGTAAATTACAAATTTACCACACCCTATCATCCTCAGTGCAATGGGTTGGTTGAAAGGTTCAACAAAACCCTGAAAGGCATGATCATGGGTCTCCCAGAAAAGCTTAGGCGAAAATGGGATGTCCTTCAAGCCCTGACTTCTCATTGGCTACAGCCCTTTTGAACTTCTGTTTGGGCATCCAGTTAGGGACACCTTGTGTCTGGTGAAGGAGGGATGGGAGATACCTTTCTAACCTCCCAAACAAGACATAGTGGACTATGTACTTGGTCTCTACTCCAGGATGGCTGAATATATGAAGAAGGCGAACAAAAACCTTAAGGCAAGTCAAGAACTCCAAAAAGCTTGGTATGACCCAAAGGCTGTCCTGATTGTTTACCAGTCAGGCCAGAAGGTGTGCGTGTTGGAGCCAGTGGCCCCAGCTGCTCTCCAGGACAAATGGAGTGGACTCCATACCATACTTGAACAAAAGTGTGAGGTCACCTATTTGGTGGACCTTGGCACTTCCAGAAGCCCCTCTAGGGTGCCTCATGTGTACAGGCAAAAACACTTTTGTTGACAGGGCTGACATGGGCTTGCTCATGGCAACTGATGAGGGAAAGGAGGAAGAGAGTGACCCTCTCCCTGATCTCCTCTAATAAAACTGTGATGATGGATCAGTTGATGGAGTAGACTTGGCCGGCAGCCTCACTGATCAGCAGCAGATTGATTGCAGGAAGGTCCTCAATCAATACAGGCACATATTTTCTTTGACACCCAGTCAAACCAACTGGTGTACCATGGAAGTGGACACAGGTGAAAGGTTACCTGTTAAAAATAAGATTTACAGGCAGCCTGACCATGTCAGAGATTGCATCAGGACTGAGGTCCAAAAGATGCTTGAATTGGGAGTAATTGAGTCCTCAGATAGCCCTTGGGCTAGTCTAGTGGTCTTGGTACCAAAGCCTCACACCAAGGATGGTAAGAGAGAGATGGGGTTTTGTGTTGACTACAGGGGACTCAATGCAGTCACTAGGACTGATCCTCATTGTGAAAAGCTGGCCTAGTATATGTTGTACACTTATGTAAGTGGATAAATTGCACAAGTCCAGACAACCCTTATGGTGATTTAAGAGGTCTTAGAAAAACCTTAGAAAACTCTCTAAGTGGTAGCTGAAGGAACTGGAACAAGGTCACCGACGAGCAACTCAACTCCACCCTCACCCGAGACAACCACACCTCGGCATACAACGCCAACGTCGCAGCCAGAGAACTCCACACTTGGATCTCCACCTACGCAGACGAGCTCGCCCCGCTACGCAATACCGACAAACAGTGCTCCAGGAAAGCCGCCTGGTTCACCACTAATCTCCAAAAAACCAGACTCACCTGCAGATGCCTGGAGAAGAACTGGAGAAACACTAAGACACCTGAAAATTACACCGCCTAAAAGGATGCCATGGCAGACTACCACAACTGAATCAAAACCACCAAGAGGACTTTCATCCACAACAAAATCCTCACCAAGTCCACGAACTCCAAGGAACACCTCAGTGTCCTCATAGTCCAGTTCAAACCAGTTCTGGGAGTCTTTGGCTTCTGCTCTGGCGTGAAACTGGACAAAGGACATGGGAGTAACCTCCCCCCGTCCAGACCCTCCCCTGGGAAGGCCCTCTGAATCTTCCCAACCCTTTCCCTTGGGTACTTAAGGGCTCAATGGGTGTCGGTCCCTAGATTCACCATGGAATAAGATTCAGAACTGAAACCACTGCACTTGTATCGTCTGGCCACTCTAGACTTTGCTGGACTTCATTTGGGCATCACTTTGTCTCAATTCCAGTCTGCTGTATCATCTGTGCCTGTGCACCATATAGGATCTGTGCAGGACCTGTGCAACATCGAAGGCACTTAAAAAAATCTCCATTGAAGTGAAGGAGTCACTTCCCTGCATTCGGAGGCACTGCAGCACTGCCAACCGGTCTGCTGATCTCGAGCTCCTATGGACTCCGAAGGGTTGCACAACACAGGAAATGGGTTTCTATGTACCTCGTGGCCTGAGAAGTCCTCTCACCGAGTTTGAAGTCACAATCCCTCATTAGGGCTGCTTAACCTGAACCCCAGGGCACCGTGTACTTCTGCAACTTCTTCCACCAAGATCTCCAGCCACATCACCTCATGGGCACCACGGCCTGCTCCTTTTGGAGAGCTGCTCGAGGTCCTTTTGTGACTTAAGCACCTCTGGCCTGTGGGTCCATTTGAGGGACACTTTTGTTTCCTTTGGGCTCCCCTGATAGCTCTAGGCCTACCCTGACTCCCCTGCAAGTGGTGAGTCTCCTGGACCTTGCTGGTCCCAACTTTGCACCTTCCTGACTTCCTGTGTGGGCTACCTTTGCCAAGGCTTGTTGGTACTCCTGCCGGACACTGACCCCTGAGCACTCAATATCCTTCATGGGACAGATCGTAGCTGGATCCTGGTTATCCTCATCATCAAGAAGTCCTCGCAGCTGCAGAATCAAGGATATCCTCATCCCAACTGAAGCACCCGACATCGGAAGGCAATCGTCTTCCTGGTCTCCTGGTCACTCTTGAGTGACATAGATTCTGTCCCCTCTGCTTTCAGGTCCTCTTCTGCAAGAATCCACATTTGGATTCCGATGGACACTTTCTCCCCTTCCAGCAGCGACACTTTTTTGAGGCCATCCATTGGAATCAACTGTGGTTTCCGACACCACTTCAGCCCAATGCACACGGTGTCCCTGGTGTAGGTAATGTGGATAATAGGGTATACTATTCACGGTTGGGCTGATCTCCAATCCCACCCCGGGGTCCACTGTGTAGATCATGCTAATTACGGCATTTTTAACTGAAGTATTGTGTGCATTGTGATTATCTCCATGTTAGAGATACTTGAACATTCTAGAGAGTATTGTAAAATATATCTATATTTTTATAAATTCTTTGTTTGGTTTATTTTCACTTAATCTATACTGTGAGATTGCTCTCTGGTAAAACAAGCTGCTTTATACTCCTTCTGGACTAAGCCTGAAGGCTGCTCTCCACAGCCACCACTTAGAGAACTTTCTACGGTAGTCTAAGACCATTTAGGGGTTTTCAACTAACCCATTACAGGTAGTAGAGTGTGGTGAACTTGTAATTCATTCCACACTCCTCCCACATTGTAGTAATATAACTTGACATGAATTTTGTACCCCTGTCAATTACGACCTCCCTAAGGAAGCCCACTCTGGAAATAATTCCCAAGAGGGCCCTTGCCACCACAGGAGCTGGAGTGGTCCAAAGTAGAATAGCTTCAGGGTATCTAGTGGCATTGTCCACCACTACTAAAACATAATTGCACAAAGATTCTGTTGGAGGGTTCATGGGAATAATGATATCAATCCCAACTCTCTCAAAGGGAACCCCAACCACTGGAATTTGAATAAAGGGGGTCTTGTGATGCCACCTGACTTGCCACTGGCTTGGCAGGTTGTACAGGAGCGAAAAAACTCCTTAGTGTCCTCAGACATATGGGGCCAGTGAAAGTGAGAGACAAGCCTATCCCAAGTCTCACTCTGCCCTAAGTGTCCTGCTAGGGGAATGTCACGTGCAAGGGTGCTGGGTTATAACCAATCTCCTGGTAGCACCAGGCTTGGGGTCTCTAACCTCTGAGTACAGAATTCCTTAATCCCAGTAGATCCTGTGGGACCCACCGATATTCCCAGCTGCCTCAGCAGCAGCTTACTGTCTGAGGGGTTCAAGAGAGGGGCATCTCTCTTGCTCCAAACTCAGATCTGCTCTGGAATGGCCCCCTGCCCCCAAAGAACTCAACCTGATCAGCTTCCTGTTCATCTGGAGCAATTCCTTCACAAATACTTGGATGATCTCCCTCAAGAGACTGACCCTCCCTCTGAGTCTGGGGGAAGGCACAGCCATATCCTTCCTGCTTCTTCTTAGGAGGCACCTGGTCCATTGCTCTGGGAACCAGGGCATGTTTAGTGGAAAGCTGCTTTGCTTGTGACCTGGTCACAGCAATCACACTAGCAGAGATGCCCAACATTTCTGCATGTGTCCTTAGCTCTACTTCAGCCCAGGCTGAAGTTTCCAAATTATTGCCAACCATACAGTCTACTGTAGGTCTGAAGATACCACAACCTTTTTAGGTCCAGTGACCTCTCCCCAGCTGAAATTAACAATTGCCAAGGAATGATCAGTCCTGACATTTCTAGTATTGGTCACTTGGTACATTTGTCCAAGTATGATCTGGTCCGGAGACACAAGATTCTCTGTTACCATTGTGACCCATGCGCCTGTGCACTTTCACAGGAGGAATAAAGGGGGCTTCCTCAAGGCCACCTGCTGTATCCTCTGGGAGTTCTAAGTTTTCCATGTGGGAGCCATCAAGTTGCTCCGAGCCAGGGTTAGATTCTAGGTCAAAGACGGTCTCCCCTCCTGTCCCATCCTTAATCCCTGGCCCACCCACACTTTGTTGTTCATCTGACCCTGTGGTTTTCCTGGGGTCATCTAACAGTAACACCTCAAAGAGGCATTGATTGTTGCCTCCTGTCCCTGTCTTCAACTTTCTAGAGCCACTCAGTGCTTTTAGTTCTTGGAACGAAAGTTCACTGTACATAGTAGTCTGATAGTCACTGGCATCTCCTTTGGAAGACATACTTAGTGTGGTGTAGTGTTGCAGCAACCTAACCTAGTGGGAACTAAACTCTCTGAGGTGGGAAAAAAGGGTGTGCTAGACCCTTAACTACCCAGCCCCAAGTTCAGTAGGACTTACTTATTTTAGCTTATATTATATGTGCCTAATACTAGTGATCGTTTTTCATGTAATCAACACAAAGATTTATCTGGTAAAACAATGCAGGCTTGAATCCTAACTGGTGTACACCAGTATGAGAACCTGGCCTGGTATAATATATCCACTAATGTAAGTTGGCACCTTACACTAGTCTAGACAACCCTTATGGTGATTTAAGAGGTCTTAGAGAACCTTAGAAAGCTCTCTAAGTGGTGGTTGTGGAGAGCTGCCTTCAGTCTTCGTCCAGAAGGAGTGTAAAGCAACTTTTATTACCAGAATGCAATCTTATAGTATAGACTGAGTGAAAAATAACCACACAATGTATTTATAAAAATATGTATTTATTATATAACACTCTAACACATAGGAATATCTCCTACCAGGAGATACACACAATGCACACAGTACTTGTGCAAGAAAAAATACAGCACGAAATACACAGTGGCCCCGGGTGGGGGGGGGGGCAAACCATATGCTAAGAAAGTGGTATAAGAACCACAACAGGAGTCAAAACAATGTTGAGGAAACGTAGAATTGCTAGGGAGACAAGGAACCACCCAAGGTAAGTAGGTAGGGACCCAACGGAGAGCATGTGCAGTGTGAGTACACAACAGCATGCTCCATACAACTCTAGGTGTAAGTCGAAGTTGAATTTTTAAAGATTAAGGAACCTTCCCAGTGGACCCTAAAGAAACCCCATGGAAGATAGAAGTTTGGAGAGCCACCCCACATGTGGCTACCCTAGAGCCCACGTTACCTACACCAGGGAAGCTGGGTGCATACTTGTGTGAAGTGGTGTCAGAAACCGCCATTGTTTCCAATGGAGTACTTCAGGAAAGTGCCGCTGCTGGAAGAGGAGAAAGTGTCTGGTGGAATCCAAAGAAGGATTCTTAATGAGAGCTACCTGCAAGCTGAAGGGACTAGGAGACTTGGAAGATGAATGCCCTCCCATGTTGGGTGTTGCAGGATGGATAACGGTGACCTTGACTCTGCAGCTGTGAGGACCAGGCAATACTGAGGAAGACCAGATGCCATGCACAAGCTGGCCCATGAAAGATGTTGAGTTCTGAGGGGTCGGTGTCTGCGGTTATCACGAAAAAGCCTTGGCAAAGTCAAGACATGCAGGAATCAAAGAAGGAGCATCGTCGGGACCAGCAAGGTCCAGGGGACTCACCAAATGCAGGGGAGTAAGGGCAGGCCCCGAGCAAACAGGGAGGCCAAAGACAATCAAAGGTGACTCTCAAATTGACCCACAGGATGGAGGCACAGGAGTCACGAGAGGACCTCAAGTAGCTCACCAAAAGATGCAGGCCGCGATGCACACAATGTGGTGTGGCTGAAGATTAAAATAACAGGAGATGTTCGAGGTTGGAGTTACTTGGAGCCTAAATATCTTCTTGGAGAGAAGTCAACTAGCCTTTGCAACTGCAACTTGATGCTGTGCACAGGTGTCCGGTTACTGCAGCCCCCAGGAAGCATGCTGGCCTCAAACTTAGTGAGAGGGTAGAGCAGGCCTCGGGAGCTGTGGTAAACCAAAATCTGTGTTGCAGAGCCATTCAGAGCCTGGAGGAGCTCAGAGTCAGCAGACCATTTGGCTTAGTTGTGGTGCCTGCGAATGCAGAGGAGTGACTCCTTCACCGTATGAGAGTATGATTTAAATATGTTTGATACCAAACATGATAAGATTCTTTGCAGTCATTTTGGAGATGGTCATTGCATAACTATGGGATGGCCCTTTATATAGTATATGGCTGCTGCACTGACAACCAGGGAGAATGGATCCCGTAGGCTGCAGGGGTGTACTGCTCATGCAGGGGCACCCTCTCACTTAAAACCAAGCACCCTGCCTTCAGGATTGCAAAACCCTGCTAGAGGAGTGACTGATACGTTTTAAGTGCAGTGACCCTAGATATAGGAAACCTATATCTTTAGTAAGTGGTGTATGCACCAACTTACACAGGCTGCAATGGTAGGCCTCTAGTTCCATTTTGAATGGTCCCTAATTGGTGGCATAATACATGTATCAGCCCATGGGAGACATCTGGGGTACCTATGCCCTGGGTAGCTTAGTACCATATACTAGGGAATGATAAGGGTACCCCAGTATCCAATCTGGGATGTACCTAAGTACAGAACATGACAGTTTAGGGAGAAAGCAGATAGACTGGGATCCTGATTAGCAGGATCCCTGCCAGATACAGCTTAGCACCAGGCAAACAGTGGGGGTAACTATAGAAGCAGATCCTACTTTCCTACAGAAAGCCTTCTCATCTCAACAAACATGCGTAGGATACCTTAGTTGGACATGCAATCTACACAGCAGAGTAGTATTACTAGTACTAGTAGTAGTAAAGACCAATGGGCTCTCTGAGGCTTACAGTACCACCACTAAGCAGTCCACAATATATAAGTTGAGAGGGAAAGCTGACTGAAAAATGAGAAGAAAGAAAGCAACAAACAGACTAGTACATACTTAGGCAGTTTGAGGTAAAATGCAGACAGAAGGAATATAAAATAAATAAGTTAGTAAATAGAATAATGCCGGGATAACAAGAGGATTCGGGAAAAAATCAAATTTGGAAACGGAAATGGTAGTTCAAAACAAGGTGCGGTAAAAGTTGAGGACATTTTTGTAAATATTAACAACAGGAAGACTTACTGGGGCCAGCAGAGCCATCGCATGAGGAGCGTTTTTGGGCAGCACCTCCAGCCCCCTCACCCACCTCGGATGACCTTGTCTTGCCTCTGGATGCTGATAAACATGTAAGACATAATTAAAGAGACAAAAAATGAATGGTGTTAAATAAATATTAAATATTCACTCCAAAAATATTTTTTGACAGGAAACGTCAGTTGCAATAACATTGACCTTTCCTAAATCAGATCGATTAGTAGTAGACTAGCATTGCGGTTGCTGACCATCCTATCTTTATTATTTGACATTTCTATACCGATTCCTGCATCCTAAACCTGCCTAGCCCACCTATTCCAAAGACTTTGGAATTATATTGCAAAAAAATGATATTTGCCTTTAAGTTCCGATCTCATTCGCAATCATCTCAACCCCCATTGACAGGCCAAATCACTAAGTCTGCATTTAGTCTTAAATTTGTAGATAGATGCAGGCATATCGCATACATCAAATTGGTTGTTTACTATTCACTCAGTATACAAACTAAAAAAAAGGTTCTACTAAAGAGTCAAGGACTAAAGTGAGAGTACGTGGCCTGCCTAATTACTAACTAATAGTAACAAATTAAATCAAATCAAATCAATTAACTTTATGCAACCTAAGATCATAAATGTGCAATCATTCATAAAATACATATTTTGTGATATGATACATTCCAACTCATTTTTATAGATAAAAACAGATAGGAACCATCTTAAAGACTTTAAATAAAACACCTACCATGTTTGACCATGTCCGCGAACTAATAAAAAGTACACCCAAGTATAAAAAGGTCTTAGCAGGACCAGACTGGCTGCAGCGGGCACCGGGCATTTCCCTGGTGAGCTGCTAGGGTGGGCGCTGGTTTTGAGGCCCTGGGGGCCGATTTATTACAGGGCCATTTTGCAGCTTTGCTGCAATATCGCCCCCTGTAACAAAATCTGCAGAAACCCGCCCTGGCAAACAGCTCGGACACAGCCCCAACTACCTGGGGGGCCGGCCGAGCTCTTTGCCAGGGCCGGTTTTGGTTCCCAGTCAGGCCCTAGGTCTTAGTAATTTCAATTCTACGAGAGGCAATACAAAAATTACAGTAGTCTTTAGGGTTGTTACCCCACGATTAAAATATAGGTTTTTGATTCATTAACATGAGGATCTAGTGCAGTAAATAGGACACATAATTATTGATTCGTTTTTACATAGCCAGTCCTGGCCACCAAAACGGCGTTGTCAGCATATAACAAGGTGGGGATCCATTTTTATTAATCATGGGGACGTTGATTACATCGTGATCCACTGCTGATTCTACACCGTTGGTATTGAGTGAAAAGAGAAAGGGGGCTAAAACGCACCCCTGTCTGATGCCCCTAACAATATGGAAAGATCTAGTACATTCACACTGGCTACCATATCTAACGCATGCAGAAGACTGGGAGAATAGTTGGTGAATGATGAATATTATTATTATTATATTATCATCCACACCCATATCCTTCAAGATGTTTCATAATTTATCATGTGAAACAGACTCAAAAGCTGCGGAAAGATCCATAAAAGCCATACAAACATTTCCTTCTTTAATGTGGGTGTACTTGGCTGTAATTAAGTTCAAGTTTGAACACTGAGTCAGAGTCTCCATCCCTTTTTTAAAAGAATATTGCACCGGTATTAATATATTTTTATCTGCAGCCCATTCTGCTAGTCTGTTTTGCAGCAGGCGGCCCATTAATTCAACTGTTCCATCCAAAAGTGAAATAGACCCATAGTTTTTAGGCACTGATTTATCCACTTTCTTATGTATGGGCATGATAATTGTCTTTTTCCATGAGGCAGGGGGACTATTTTTGTACTGTATTGTGGATTTTTGTCATTTGGTCTTGTTTAGATGAAGATTACCTATTTTTCTAAACTGGCGAGGTGTCCATTTGCAGTGTTTCACTGTGTTACTGTATGTGTTCACAAATGCTTTACACACTGCCTCTGAGATAAACCTGTCTGCTCGTGCCAATCTACCAAGGGGGTGAGCAGGGGTTATTTTAGGAGTGTATTCCTCTTTCCCTGACTAGAAGCAACGGTCCCTATTTGGACAAAGGTGCAAACCATTGCCAACCAGAGACCCCCATTTCTAATATTGGTGGCAGTGGTAGGATGTGGACTTGCATTTGTGACTCATATACAGTGATTGGTGTACACTATTAGTGAGTGCAGACCAGAACACAACCCCATACATTTTGGTAGAATTTTTTCCTTGGAACTTCTAGTTTTTGCTAAGGACTGCCAATTCTTGCCATCATGACCAAAGCAGCATCCAGCGCATCTATGGATCTACAATTTGAAGAAGAGAGGGTTGATACCTACACTGTGCCACAGCTTAAAACCTTATGTAAAAGATGTAAAATTCCTGTGAAAGGCGTCACCAAGAAGGAAGGTTCCAAAAGGCGCTGAGGGACTGGTTAGAATCTAGAGATGCTACTGAGTATCCTGAAGAGCCTAGGGAGGATGCCAAGAATACAGATGGGCAGCTGGATGGGCCATTGGGCCTGACTGTGGAGAAAGTACCTTCCAGGCCAGGAAGCAGTGTTTCTTCAACGGGACTGTCCCCAGAGGAGCTGGAGGACAGGGATAGGGAGAGAATGCATAAGTTGGAGCTAGCCAAGCTCAACCTGGTTGGTCAGATGGAGTTAGAGAATTAGAAGTTAGCCTTGGAAGAGAAGAGGATGCATTTAGTGCATGAAAGGATGTTGAGGGAGTTAGAATTGAAAGCCAAGAGTTTAGAAATGACTCCCTCTGGTGGCAGCACACCCTCCGTGCCTGTAGAAACAAGAGTATTCATCCCCAAAGATGTCATTAAGGAGTTCCACAAAAATAAAGTTATTGGACAATGGTTTAAGGCCTATGACGTAGCTATAACCTCCCACAGGGTCCCTGAGAAGGATTGGGGAGCAGGGTTGTGGGGGCGGTCTCTCAGTGATGGGCAGGATACCTTGTTAGATTGGCCCTCTGAGGATCAGAATTCCTATGTCCACATGAAGGAAGCCTTAATAACCAGGTACGGGTTGACCCCAAAGCTTTATAGACAAAGGTTTAGGAATTGTAAGAAACTGGAGTCAAGTACTTGGGTGGAATATGTGACTTTTTTTTTGTAGAGCATTGGATGGTTGGGTGAAGGGTAGCAAAGTTAATGATTTTGAAGCATTCTATGACTTGAGTGCTGGAGCGGGTAATGCAAAATTTTGTATACCCTCCTCATTTGCATGTCTATACTAATTAGAATAATCAATTAATTATAACCGTATTAAGAGTTTGGAGTGATTTCTTAATCAATCATACTAATATATGAATTACATGTGGGATTTGCATTTGCATGGCCTAATTAATACGTCAACTAAATTATGTACGCATACTAATATTAGAAAAATTAGAATATTGCATGTTATATGTTGCTTTTGTGACATAATTGTAAGTCACATTAAATAGTGAGTATAAATGCTTTGAATGTTGCTATCATGCTAGATAATTACATACACAGAGGGGAATTAGTGAGGGTTTAACATTTTATTAGCCATTTCCATGTATTAATTACGTTTTGTGTTTGTTTTGCTTAAGTTGACCATTCGGGCCTGCATAAAAATGGCAGCCCTATCGATGCAACGTATTAGATGATATTCCATGAGGTTCTGGGTGAAGTGCGCCTGCGCAAGTAAGGACAGCAGTGGCCTCTTCCGGACCCCAGCCAGACTGTACCCACCAAGGTCGTCCCGGGAAAGGTGCCAACCCTGCAGACAAAGGACTTTCTTTAAAACCGGAACCAGCAAGTGTGATGGCTTAATGGACTGAACTATACCGACTGACCCCAAATCTACCAATGAGGATCGACCAAAAATGATATTTGTTACAAATCATATGTTGATTTTCCTATAAATTACCATAGAATAGTGAGTAGGGACGCATGTGTGCTCTTTTTGGTTTCCTGACGTTATGCTGACGGAGAGGACGGTGACGCTGCAGGACAGCTGATTTCCCTGAATCTTTGACGGACTGAATTGCTGCCCAAATTCCTGATGATCTGAACTTTCTAATTAAATGGGCATAGATTGACTGGTACGCGCTTATGATCTCAACCAAATCTATGGGACTGTAGCGTGCTGCAGGACAACCTGATTGACTTAGAGGACGACAATTAGCCAGAATAGGTAAATATGGTGATTTGAATGACAGTTCATTTAATCTGCATTAATTAAGATAACATTTGTTATTGACAATTGATAAAGAGTTGGTTGTTTTATTCAGAGAGAATGTTTAAATTGAAATGTAAATTAGAGAATTAGAAGATCATCTTACCCTCAACTAACTTGGATTCATCTAGTCACATGAAAGGGATATCTAGAAAATTAGGTATAGGTTATGTTGAATTATGAATACTTTAAGCCTAGTTATGTAAAAATATTGATCTTTAGGTTATAAGGTATTTCCTTTCATGTCAGCGTTTGGAACAATCATCTCTCAGAAAGACAGACCAATGATGTGTGAATGATGGTGTTATGGGCCCCACCAGTGAATGTATTGATTGAATGTGTTAATGAGATACTTGGTCTGTGACAAAGGGAGGATTTTGGATTTCATGCTGCATCAGTTTTTCTGGTAGCAGAGTTATGGTTTGTTATTGTTTGGGTTTGGTGATTATTGCGTGTACATTGCTTATTGAATATTGATTGGTATTGGTTTATGTATTAACACTCTATGTTGAGTCGCGTCGAGTTCTATGTTGTTTGCACGGCTTCTGGGATGTAGGAAGTCGGAAGTTTGTAACGGTTCCGTAGTAGAGCAGAGGAAAGCGCTGCTCTCGGGAAAGATGGAATTGTTGTTGCCCTGTAGGTACACAGGGGAAACGTGTAACGATTGAAGTTGCACGACGCATTGTCTGGGTTCGATTCGGTAGCACCGTCGTGTGTTGCCATTAGAGACAATTTCTGTATGAGAGAGGTGTGTATGATAGCAAAGGCTACCTGTGAAATTTTGGTCTTAGGTACCAGGAGTCCAGAAGGTACTCTGATAACGCTTATCACTGGAAAGGTTGCAGCTGTTCTCTGAGCTTGCTAGAAGGACAGAGTAGAGGGAAGTGCTATTTTGTTAACGAGTGTTATAATTCTGTAGCAGGAATGATTGTTCGCTGTTCTCGGGAAAGACAGAATTCTGTGTGAATCTACTGCAATTTTCCCGTATGAAAGTGCATGAAAGAAAAGGCATTCCGGTTGATTGCAAAACTCTGGTTTTATTTCTCAGGTGTATTGGGTCTCCAACTAAGTCTCTTAATTCTAGAGAAGCGGTTAGCTAATGCTTGCTAGAGGGGTAAGGTAGAGGGATGTGCTACTTTATCAACGGATGTAACGATTCTGTAGTAGGGCAGAGGTAAGCGCTGCTCTTGGGAAAGACGGAATTCTTGTGAAAAAGGTCTTTTACTGTTCTTTGGTTAGCGAAGCGGACAATGGTGGTGTTTTTTATGTAGTTACTAACAGAGTTTGTAAATTAGAAAGGTTTGGAGAACTTACCGAGAAATTTTGTAAAGGAGGGGTCAGTAGAAGCAGGAGTAGAAGCAGCGGCTGTTGATGTCAGAAAGACCGCGCTGGGATTGGCCAGTTGGCTGGAGGCGTAGATACTCTTGAATGGTGCACTAGTGTACGGCGCGCTAGGATTGGAGAAATACAGGGTGACGTAGACGCTCCTGATTGGTGCGTTAGTGAGAGTCGCGCTGGGATTGAAGAATCATAGAGGTGAAGTAGACGCTCCGGATTGGTGCATTAGTGTGAGTCGCCCTACGATTGGACAGAATAGCAGTACAGTTGTAAGGAGAGACTAGCGATGCACGGAAAACAGGAAAATGTATTACGATCCACCGGAAAAAGAGAAAAAGTCTATGGGCCCGATTCACAGAACTAACTTAAGACAAAATCCTAAACTTACTACCATTTTGGTATTCACAGAAGGCTCTTACTCATTTTGGTATTCACAGAAGGCACTTACTCATTTTGGTATTCACAGAAGTTAGGAGTCCTAACTTTAGGACTCCTAAATGCCTTCTGTGAATACCGAAAGTCTTAAAATTTGGATTTTTCTCAGTTTTGTAGTAGTATAGTTAGGACTCCTAACTTTAGGACTCCTAAATGCCTTCTGTGAATACCGAAAGTCTTAAAATTAGGATTTTTCTCAATTTAGTAGTCCTAAGTTTAGACTTAGGACTACTAAATTGAGAAAAATCCTAATTTTAAGACTTTCGGTATTCACAGAAGGCATTTAGGAGTCCTAAAGTTAGGAGTCCTAACTATACTACTACTAAACTGAGAAAAATCCTAATTTTAAGACTTTCGGTATTCACAGAAGGCATTTAGGAGTCCTAAAGTTAGGACTCCCAACTTCTGTGAATACCGAAATGAGTAAGTGCCTTCTGTGAATACCAAAATGGTAGTAAGTTTAGGATTTTGTCTTAAGTTAGTTCTGTGAATCAGGCCCTTGGTTTGGTAAAATTAAAAGGTGGTTTAAAAAGGACAAACCGATTGTGACAAGGGAAGGACGGTTACTTCCTCCACCGAAAACCCCCGCATCCCTTATGGTTGTAAAATATGGATATCATACTTGTATTTGGTTAGAAAATTGGGTGAAATATACGAAGGACGACGGAGTCCTGGCTTTCCCAGAACATGGTTCATTTAATGTGGCAGTTCTAAGAAACTTGAGAGAGAAAATTATGAATTTAGAACCAAGACCTAGACAGACACAGTTTGAGGCATTGACAGAGTGGGAAGATGAAATGCATGATCGAGAAAGACAGAGGAATGTTGGAAGATATAGGTACATGTTTGGTAGACAGTACGGGCATGAAAGTCATGATGATCGGATGAGAAGGTGGCGGAATGCTAGTATGACTGAAGGTTTGTTTCCTGTACGAACTGCAGAGGATAATGGAGGATGAAAGTGTAAAGAGAATAGACATAATGTAGAATCAAGAGGGTATGGAGTGAATGAATCAGAGGATGATGTTCTTGATGACATGTTTTATAAAAATCCACCACCGTATCGACCAGAACCAGAAATATTAACACCAAGTGCCCCAATGAGAGAAACATTACGAATTATTAAGACAGAACCAATGTCGCAAGATTTAGAAAAAAATAATTCCATTAGAGAGGTAGAAAGGAAGTCAGAGAATAGAATAAATGGTGAAAATTCAGCGGAATTGGCAAAAACCACTTTAGAATTAACAGAGAAAATAAGAGAATTGACTAAAAATTTGGAAGCTGTAACTGTTCCAGTAGCAATAGGTCCAGTAATGCCTATATTCGATAAACAAAAAGATAGCAAACATTGTTTAACAGTTCCTTACAAGCACCATAAACAGGTTGAACAGCCAAAACCGAGCCAAAGTGAGAATCCATGGAGACAGACGATAAGTATGATCGAACCAAATATTTCAAACAATCCCTTCGTAAGTCAGAATTTAAGGACTGTAGAATCAATATTAGAAACACAAATGAATCCGGAACAGGGTAGCATAGAGAAACCAGTAGGACCATCTACAGAAGAACTAAGTGAATGGTTAAGAAGTTTACAGAGGAAAGAAAAAGAATCACAATCAATAGATGTGGCCAAGTTACGAATGGTATTAGAAGAGTTAATAGTAGGAACTAACCCCACAGAGAAATTAAAAACTTACCAAGATGAGGAATTACTATTTTTGTGCAAAAGTGTGACATGGAGAGCAAAAAACCTACATGAGCGATTAGAAGAAGTAGCAAATGAAATGGGAATAGATATTGAAAGGGTAAAAGCTTTGCAAAAACCATATCGAATTGATTTCACTGAAAAAGATATTGAAAATTTGAATACCACAGGACGAATAAATCAGATTAAGGAAATAATTGTCTTATTGAGGAAATGGGGAGATGTGGAAAAATGGAAAAGCAGGTGGTATAGAAAGCATGATGATGCATCAGATAAGACATTTGCAGCATTTCCTGTAAGAGAAAAAGAAAAGGTAGTAACAGAATGTCCAATGAGAGAGATTCCAGGAGGTGGATACGTACATGTCCCATGGACAAGACAGGACATTTTGTCTTTTACAAATGATTTCCCTCGACTGCGCGAAAAGCCTGTTGAGTGATATAGGCAGGTAGACAGATTTTTAAAATTGTCTAAAGTATTATGGATTGATCTGAACAGTCTATTTGACATGATGGTACCAGCAGATTTATGGACAGAGGGCAAACTTATGCTAAACTGGCCAACTCAAGAATACCCAAGGGATCCAAAAACAGGGGCGCCAGACCCCGAGGTAATGAAGAAATATGAACAGGTTATTGCATTTCTGAAAAACAAGGTACCTCCTAAAGAGACAGACTGGGTAAAAATTGATCGAACACATGAAGAAAGTAAAGAGTCAGTACATGCATATTATGAAAGACTAATACTAGCTTTTAAACAGTTTAGTGGCGATGAGAATCTGAGTGAAAAGGATTTGAGTCATTTTGTATACAGACTTGTATATGGTCCACGTCCAGAAATTAGTGAAATGATAAAACAACATACTGTTGATTGGCAAAATAATAAAATAGATGAAGTACTAAGACATGCTAAATACTTTAGTGATGAGATTGAGGCAAAGCAGCGAAAATTGAAAGAAAAGGCTATGTGGGCACAGGTAAAGGTAGCGGAAAGGCAGGAAGCTCAATTAGCAGAACAAGTGAATAATACAGGAACAAGACAAAAATTTGGTCCTGGGAAAGGAAAGGAAATATAGAAGAAGCTAAAAAGAAGTTCCCATGCCAAAATTGCGGTAGGATAGGGCATTGGAAATCCGAGTGTAAATTACCCCCAAGTACTAACAATGGAAATCCATCATTGAATCCACAGGTGCAGAATGAGGTGAGTGGTCAACTGCAGCAACAGCAGCAGGTTGTTACACCACAGAATCAGGTGCCAAAACCGCCTTTTCCACAGAGCAGAAACTCTCAGAAGTATAGTAGTGAAACGGGATTCTTCAATGAAGAACAGGTAAATAAGCTGCCACACGCTAGCGCAGTCTCGCAGTATTGGCTACAACGCGATGAGAGTGACTCAGAAGAAAGCTATTGATGGTGCCGAAGGGAGGAAGAAGAGTGCGTACTTGGCGCATCTCTAGAAGTAGACCAGACAGGATCATTTGTGGATGGGAAGGTTAATGATGAAAATATTACTTTCCTAGTTGACACTGGTGCTTCTCGATCAACTGTTAGATCAGATGATGTTAAGAATCTTCCTCTCTCAGATTAAACGATCCAAGTAGTTGGTGTATACAACAGACAGATTAAAACTTACCTTACAGAACCAGTGAAAGTTAGCATAGGGAAATTTTCGTAAATGCACCGCTTTGTTTTGTGCGATACCAGTCTTGTGAATTTATTAGGTAGGGACCTGTTGTGCAAAATGAATTGCACTATATTTTGTACTCCAGATGGAATAGCATTTGAAACACCAGATGATGATGTACTGCATAAGATGACATTAGCTAACAGAGAAAATGAGGTTGTTGAAACCTATGCTGTATTCAACCCTGATGAATTACCTAAAGAATTGAAACAATCTGTAAAAGCAGAAGTTTGGGATTTCACTGGAGAAGATGTAGGACTAATGAGAAATGTAGATCCAGTAAAAATAACAGTAAAGGAAGGAGTAAGCTATCCAAATGTCCCTCAATATAAATTGACACCTGAAATAATTGAAGGAGTAACTCCTGTAATAGAGAAAATGATCAGACAAGGAATTTTGAGAGAAATAATGAGTAGTCCATGTAATTCACCAATAATGGGACTGAAAAAGCCTAGTGAGAAATTCAGAATAGTACAAGATCTGAGAAAGGTGAATAAAATTGTTGTGTCATGTTGTCCCATTGTACCAAATCCATCAGTGATTTTATATCAGATTCCCCATGATGCCGAATGTATACCGTGATTGATATATGCCATGCTTTCTTTTTGATCCCATTGCACCATGACAGTCAGCAAATTTTTGCATTTCGTTTTGGCGAGCGTATTTTGGCCTGGTGCCGAATCCCACAGGGGTAAACAGAAAGCCCCTAAATATTTAATCAGCTATTGAAAAAGTATTTGGAAAGTCTAGAAATGCCCGAAAATTCAGTATTGGTTCATTACATCGACGATCTCCTTGTGGCGTCGAAAACCCGTGAAGCTTGTGAGGTAGACACTATAGCATTGCTAAATCATTTGGCAGATTGAGGACTAAAGGTGTCACCATCAAAATTACAGTTTTACAAAAAGGAAGTACAGTACTTAGGGCATAACATTGAGAAAGAACTGAGAAAAATAACGATAGACAGAATCAGGATCAGAAAAGGAATAAGAGCTCCCATGACCCAAAGAGAGGTGAGAATGTTACTGGGAATAGTTGGATATTGTCGTCAGTGGATCAGTAATTTCTCTTTGATTGCAAAACCTTTGGTATGACTGACGAGAAGTGATGTGAAAGATCCCATTGATTTGAACAAGGAAGAATTGGCAGCATTTAAACGATTGAGAGATGGATTGTGTGAAGCACATGTATTAGGTATGCCCGATTATGAGAAGGAATTTGAGTTGTATTGCAGTGAGAGGAATGGATGTGCACTTTCTGTGTTGATACAGAAGCATAGAAAAAAGAGAAGACCAATTGCATATTTTTCATCAATGGTTGACCCAGTAGCTGTAGCTTTACCTGGGTGTTTGAAAGCAGTAGCTGCTACATATCGAAGTTTGGAGCAGAGTGAGGGAATTGTGATGGGATATCCATTGAAAGTGTTTGTACCTCATGATGTGGCGATCTTTTTAACAAGGAGTCGTACTCAGTATATGACACATAGTTGGCTGACTAAGTATGAAAAGGTCATATTAGGTGCAACCAATGTAAGCCTTGTGAGATGTTTGAATGTGAATCCTGCAACATTGTTGCTTGATGCTGAGCATGTAGAAGTCAGAGATGAATCGGATCATGATTGTTTGGATGTACTTAATTTTTGCACAAAACCACGACCAGATATAAAAGATATACCTTTACCAGAAAGTGATTTTGTGATGTTTGTTGATGGGTCTTGTTTGAGAACAGATGAAGGAGTGCTGATTGCAGCTTATGCAGTATGCACAGTCGCAGCAGTACTGGAAGCATCCTATCTGAAAGGAGTAAAATCAGCCCAAGTAGCAGAGTTAGTGGCCCTAACTAGAGCATGTAAGATTGGGAAAAGCGTGAGAGTGACTGTGATAACTGACAGTCAGTACGGCTTTGGAGTTGTCCACAACTTTGGCCAACTATGGCTACAGAGAGGTTTCCTAACCTCGAGTGGAACTCCTATTAAGAATGCTGAAGTGGTTGGGAAGTTGCTTGAGGCGATACAGCTGCCTAGACAATTGGCTGTTGTGAAATGTGCTGCTCATAGTCACAGTGGTGATTATATCACCAAAGGGAACAGGTTTGCCAACGACATGGCACAATATTGTGCACGCAATCAGAATTCTATCAATCGGGCTAAGGAAAGGGAAATGTTTTCTTGCTCCTTGATGTTTACTAACATTGTGGGAACATGGGAAGAAGTAAGACAGTTGCAAGAAGAGGCAGGAGATGAGGAAATGAAACAGTGGATAAAAGCAGGATGTGCACCAAGAGAGAAAGATCATGTGTGGGTTTATCAAGATGGAAGGCCAGTTATGCCTGATAGCATGATGTCTACCATGGCACGGATGTATCATGGCCAGGGACACATAGGGAGAGACGCTATGATCCGGTCATTTAAACAGACCTGGTAAAATGCAACGTTCAGATTTGTAGCAGAAAGTTTGTGTCAAAGATGCTTAATATGTCAGCAATACAATCCCAGGAGAAAGACAGTAGTGAGTCTAGGAACAATAGGCTGAGAAGGAGGGCCTTTTACCAGAATGTAAGTGGATTTCATTGAGAGGCCTCCCTGTAACAGATTGAGGTATGTTTTGGTTATGGTCTGTCTATTCTCCAGGTGGGTGGAAGCATTTCCAACAAGAAGAAATGATGGGATGACAGTGGCAAAGCTACTTTTGAGAGAATTCATCCCTAGGTTTGGGTTCCCAGTGACGATTGAATCAGAACGAGGAAGAGATTTCCATAATGAGATCATAAAATGTATTTGTGAAGCATTGAATGTACAACAGAAACTACATTGTGCCTACCGACCAGAGGCTTCTGGTGTGGTTGAACAGATGAATGCTACTATCAAAAATAGAATAGGGAAAATGTGTTTAGCCACAGGTATGAAATGGCCTGATGTCTTGCCTCTGGTACTCATGACTATTAGATCAATTCCAGACAGAACCACAGGGTTAAGCACTCATGAAATAATTATGGGACGTGCCATGCGACACATGTTTATACCAGTCAACAAGCTGATGACTATGACTGATGACATGGTGTTAGAATACTGTAAAAGCCTGGCTGACGCAGTTCATTCTGTGTTTCATCAGGTTGGAGCGGATGCCACCACCCTTGAAAAGAAGCCAGCTCATGATCTGAGCCCAGGGGACTGGGTAAGGATAAAGGTCCACGGAAGAAGAAACTGCTTGGTTCCAAGGTGGGGAAAACCAAGACAAGTCATACTGACCACGACAACAGCTGTAAAGTGTCCTGGACTGAAAAATTGGATCCATGCAAGTTATACATTAAGAATTCCAAATCCAGTGGACAGCACAGAAAAAAAATATTTTGATGAATCAGAATCAAGTACTGAGTCAGATGACAGAGAGTCAAAAACAGGAGAAAACTCTGAAAGGGGGGAAACAGAACCAAGTCTAACATTAGTCCCCAGAAGTAACTCTCTGAGGTGAAGATTGCAGATTTCTGATACCAGTTCAGATTCTGAAAACGAACAAGGAATGCAATGTCCCAGAAAAGAACATAGAAAGATCAGAGAAAAGGACAATGAAGAGACAATAAAAGGAATTAGTGAAAAGGAAGTACCAGATGGAAGACTGAGAGAAATTCCACCTGAAATAACCAATTTAAGTGAACAAGGGCCAGGTACAGAGAGAGAGGGACAGATTTCTGCGGAAGACCCCCAAGGAGGTGTAGGGAATAGCAACATCCAGTTAGGTGAAGGGATAAGTAGTCAGCAGGAAGATTGCGTGTCGGAGACTCGAGAAGGGACAGAAGTAGGAAAAAGAAAACAAGTGGTGGAAAAGGAAAGTGTTGAGAGTAAAAAGCAATTTGAAACAGAGTCCGAAGAAAGCGAAGATGAAAAACCTTAAGGTCGAGTTCTAAGAAAGAGAGCTTGGAGAAATGAAAAGAACGACAAAGGAGGTAAGTTAAAAAAAGCTGCAAAAGACGACGTTTGGTCGAATAAAATAAAGAAATTGAGATATCGGCTGACACGAGTAAATTCACCAAGGGCTGAACAGGTGAATGTAGTGACGAGTCAGGAGAAATCAAAAGAAGAAGAGACAAGTGTGATTAAAGAAAGCAGAAGAACAAGGAAACCTAACCAGAAGTATAAGTCACCGGAATGGACGTATGTGGCTCTGCCTGAAAGAGGAGAAGAGGCAGATAGTCAAGAAAATCCAGAGGAGACTGTACTGAAAGTGATTTGGGAAGAGGTAGAATCAGAAATCCTGAGAGTTCTCTTGTCCGACATTGGGGAAGATGAAATGGAAGTTCAGGAAATTCTGTATCCGGATCACGAAAAGAAGGTCAAAGATGATGAGATGCCAAACTGAATAGACCAAGAGAGTTACTGATGAAGAAACAATAGAATAAGACAAAAGGATAAAACTGGTAGAACCGAGAAGGTTTAGAACCTTGGGTTAGAAAACTAGTTGTGAAGTAGAAGAGGCCAAGTCAAAAGACACGGTCCATTTCTAGCAAAGATGGCTAACATAGATAGTAGCAAAGGTAGATGCACATTCATGAGAAGATGGTGTAAAATGTGTTGTTGTTGTACATTATTATTAATGCTTCTGTGGAGCATACTTGCTCTTCTGATTTCTTTTAAGGTTACTATAGATACATTAGAAGGACATAGTGAGAATAAAACTAATATAGGGAAGATTCAAAAGGTAGCACCGACTGTAATAGATAAAAATTATTTACATAAAGATAGGTCTATAACTGATTTTTCTAACAATGTGTTTTCAAAATTATTGTATGAATATGTAAAGACAATGGACGTAAGAGACTGCTATGTTTTCATGCAGTTACCTGCCTCTGTTTCAGAAGGAGGGACTTATCATCACCTTCCAGTAACATATGGAATAACATGTAGTGTAATAGCTAGTTTATTTTATCAAACGGGAAAATTAGAATATTATTTTTCAGATGTAGATAACATTTTCGCACAAGTACCTGCAATTATTAAACTAAATAAGGTGAAACCTGCTAAGGTATTAGGTGAATTATTCTTAGAAACTAAAGAACTAACATTAGAATACATATTTAAAAACAATTTGACTTGCAGTTTGAAGAAAGAGGAAAATACATGTTTAGATATGGTTGAAGAAAAGAGACTGAAAATGCAAAGAAAGGCATCTGAAGGAAAGGTGGAAAAGACAGTCTGGGATGTAGAAATGGAAAAACACTTAAAAGGTGAAGCTAGTCCAACTATGGCTTTAGATTGTCCTCAGAAAGGGAGCTTGTGTATAAGAAGGAATCAAACTGTATATGATAATCACTTTTTAGGTAACAGTGAGTGCCATGATACATACCGAATCATGGGTGGATGGGGATTTAAAGGTGGAAGAGATCCAGTTTTCCCAGGACTATATTTTATTTGTGGGAACAGGGCATATTATCGTTTGCCAGAACATTGGTATGGCACATGTTACGTAGGCCTGGTTTTTCCGAAAATCTTTCATATGGATAGAGGAGAAGATGGTGTACATAGTTTAGGTAATCATTTAGTACGTAGTAAAAGAGAATCTTGGACAGAAATTGTGGGTGACATTTTTGGAGCATTGATACCAGCAGAGGGAATATCTCTGAATGCAAATAAAATTAGAAAATTATCAACTGTAGTGGATCGCTTGTCAACAAGCACCGCTGGAGGATTCTTATAGGTTAACACTGAAATGGTTGCACTGCGTGCTATGGTAATGCAAAATCGACTTGCCCTTGACATATTATTGACAAAAGAGGGTGGAGTCTGTGGAATGTTGAAAGTTCAACACTTTGTACTTACATTCCTGCTGAAAGTAAAGATCTGAAAATTTACATTAAAAATATTACAGAATTGCATGACAAAATTGCACAACTGGAGGTTGAAGGTGTTTGGGAAAAGATCGGAAAGAAGATATCAGCTATTAAAAATGTCTTAGTCAAGCTAGGTAGTACATTTATAGGTAAAATATTATTTCCATTAACATGTATAATCTCCATTATATCAGTAATAAGATTAGGTTGTATTTGTTGTAAAAATAATAAAAATTAGAAAAGATTGAAAAGAGAAAACTTAAGGAGAAAAGATAAGAAACAAGAAAGGGAACTTGATGAGATAGAATTGGAAAAGTTCAAGGAGAGCATGTATAAATCAGCAAAAAGAGAAGAAATAGGGGAAACTGAATTATGAATAAAAGCAAGAAAACATTTTTCAAGATTTCCGTAAAGAAAAATGCAAAATTTTGATGGTGTGGTGATAAAATCACCAAAGGGGGGATTGCTGGAGCGGGTAATGCAACATTTTTTATTCCCTCCTCATTTGCATGTCTATACTAATTAGAATAATCAATTAATTATAACCGTATTAAGGGTTTGGAGTGATTTCTTAATCAATCATACTAGTATATGAATTACATGTGGGATTTGCATTTGCATAGCCTAATTAATACGTAAACAAAATTATGTACGCATACTAATATTAGAAAAATTAGAATATTGCATGTTATATGTTGCTTTTGAGACGTAATTGTAAGTCGCATTAAATAGTGAGTATAAATGCTTTGAATGTTGCTAACATGCTAGATAATTACATACACATAGGGGAATTAGTGAGGGTTTAACATTTTATTAGCCATTTCCATGGATTAATTACGGTTTGGGTTTGTTTTGCTTCGGGCCTGCATAAAAATGGCCGCCCCATCGACGTGACGTATTGGACGATACTCCACGAGGTTCTGGGTGAAGTACGCCTGCGCAAGTAAGGACAGCAGTGGCCTCTTCCTGCCCAGCTGTTCGCCATATCTAGGTGATTGTATTTTGTAGTAGATTGTGCCCAAATTGTTAAACTGTTGTAGTTTTGAGTGTTGGTTTTTCCCCTTGTGCCTGCCCGCCCCGCTCCCCGCTTCCCGCCGCTGTTCACGCGGCCACGCCCCCTTTTGCCCCGTGTCCTCCCCGCTCCCGCCTTCCAGCTGCTCCTCCCTCCCACTAGTCCTTAAATGGCGACCGCGCGGCGCAGGTGTGTGTGACCTGTTCTCAGGACACCCCCGCACCGCACGGCCACCAGCTGTGTGTGTGCCCCTTGCTGCTGCTCGCAGCCTTGTTGTGCCGTCTGCCTGCCTGCCTTCCCCAGCTGTTCGCCGTAGCTAGGTGATTTTATTTTGTAGTAGATTGTGCCCAAATTGTTAAACTGTTGTAGTTTTGAGGGTTGGTTTTTCCCCTTGTGCCTGCCCGCCACGCTCCCCGCTTCCCGCCGCCGTTTACGCGGCCATGCCCCCTTTTGCTCCGTGTCCTCCCCGCTCCCGCCTCCCAGCTGCTCCTCCCTCCCACTTGTCCTTAAATCGCGACCGCGCGGCGCAGGTGAGTGTGACCTGTTCTCAGGACACCCCCGCGCCGCACGGCCACCAGCCGTGTGTGTGCCCCTCGCTGCTGCTCGCAGCCTCGTTGTGCCGTCTGCCTGCCTGCCTTTCCCAGCTGTTCGCCGTACCTAGGTGATTGTATTTTGTAGTAGATTGTGCCCAAATTGGTAAACTGCTGTAGTTTTGAGTGTTGGTTTTTCCCCTTGTGCCTGCCCGCCCCGCTCCCCGCTTCCCGCCGCCGTTCAAGTGGCCACGCCCCCTTTTGCTCTGTGTCCTCCCCGCTCCCGCCTCCCAGCTGCACCTCCCTCCCACTTAGCCTTAAATGGCAACCGCGCGGACGCGCAGCGGTCACGCTCAGCGGGCGCGCCGATTGTACGCCGAAGGCGCGCCAAAGGCAAGCCCGTCTGCGCCCGTCCGCGCCTGGACTGCGCCCAGCACCAGAATCCCTGGCCCCCGCCGATGCAAGACTACCCGACGGACCTACGACGCCGCCACCCTCAACGCACTCAATGCCAGCCGGAACCCTGCCTGCTACCGAGCCACCCCGAAACGCACCCACGGACCCTTCACCTGCCAAGCCTGCCGATTCACCTGCCTCCGGACCTGCACCACCCCCGCCAAGTCGAGCACCAGCAGCAACCACCTGAAGTGCATCCTGCTGAACACCCGCTCCATCCACAGGCACACCGTGGAACTCTGGGACCTGCTCGACGCGACAGCACCGGACATCGCCTTCCTCACCGAAACCTGGATGAACGCATCCTCAGCACCCGACATCGCCATAGCCATCCCGGACGGATACAAGATCACCCGGAAGGACCGCGTCAACCAGACGGGAGGAGGCATCGCCATCGTACACAAGGACCCCATCCGCATCTCGACTAACTCCGACGAAACCTTCACCGTCGCCGAACACCTGCACTTCCAGATACACACTGACCCCAGGACCACCCTCCGAGGTACCCTCATCTACAGACCCCCGGGACTACGCACACAATTCAGCGAAGACATCACAGACTTCATCAGCCCGCACGCCCTGCCCTCCGCCGACTACATCCTCCTAGGGGACCTCAACTTCCACCTGGAGAACAACAACGACAGAAACACCACCGCCCTGCTGGACAACCTCACCAACCTCGGACTCAAGCAACTGGTGAACACTCCCACCCACTACGCCGGTCACACGCTCGACCCCGTCTTCTCATCCAGCAAGCACATCTCCTTCAGCCACGCCACAGGACTCCACTGGAACGACCACAGCTGCGTCCACTTCAGCTTCAGAAAAACTACAACCCACCACCACCCACAACAGGTTCCCCACCGGAGTTGGAGCAAGATCACCGCCGAGCAGCTCACCGCCTCCCTCAGCCAGAACACTCCCACCAACACAACGGACCCCAACGAAGCAGCCAGCAACCTCACCAAGTGGCTGACCGCCTGCGCCAACGACCTCGCACCACTAAAGAACCCTCCCAGCAGACCCGGCAGCAAGAAAACCCCCTGGTTCACCGGCGAACTCAAGGAATCCAAGAAGAACTGCCGCACCCTAGAGAAAGCCTGGCGGCTCGACCAGACCACAGACAACAGGACCGCCCTCAAGCACGCCACCCGCAAACACCATCAGCTGATCCGCGCCACCAAGAAATGGGCACTCAAAGAACGACTGGACAACAACACCCACGACAGCAAGGAACTCTTCAGCATCATCAAAGAGTTCGCCAACCCCAGAGCCGGAAACAACGACATCATGCCCTCGCAAGACCTCTGCAACTCACTCGCCGCGTTCTTCCACCGCAAGATCACCGACATACACAACAGCTTCGACGCACAGACCACGCACCCTAACATGGAACCAACGCCCGCCACCACCACCCTCTACAACTGGACCCCGATCAGCACCGAAGACACCACCCGCACGATGAACTCCATCCACTCTGGATTACCAACCGACCCCTACCCACACCACGTCTTCAACAAAGCCGACGCCATCATCGCACCCCATCTCTGGGACATCATCAACTCCTCCTTCCACACCGCCACCTTCCCAGGGAGCTGGAAGCACGCTGAGCTTACCGCCCTCCTGAAGAAACCAATGGCGGACCCCACCGACCTCAAGAACTACCGTCCCATCTCGCTCCTTCCTTTTCCGGCCAAAGTCATCGAGAAGACCGTCAACAGACAGCTTGCCGCCTTCCTCGAGACAAACGGATCCATCGACCCCTCGCAGTCCGTGTTTCGGGCCAACCACAGCACCGAGACCGCCCTTATCGCAGCCACCGACGACATCAGAACCCTGATCGACAACGGGGAAACAGCGGCCCTCATCCTCTTGGACCACTCTGCGGCGTTCGACACCGTCTGCCACCGCACCCTAGTGAAGCGCCTCAGCAACATCGGAATCCGAGAGAAAGCACTGGAGTGGATCATCTCGTTCCTCGCCGGAAGAACCCAGAGAGTCCGCCTCCCCCCGTTCAGATCCGAGGCCACTGAAGTCATCTGCGGCGTACCACAAGGATCTTCACTCAGTCCAACCCTCTTCAACGTCTACATGAGCCCCCTCGCAGCCATCGCACGCCAACACAACCTCAACATCATCTCCTACGCCGACGACACCCAGCTGATCCTCTCCCTCACCAACGACCCCACCACCGCCAGAGCCAACCTACACGAAGGGATGAAAGACGTCGCTGACTGGATGAGGAACAGCCGCCTTAAACTGAACTCAGACAAGACGGAAGGTCTCATCCTGGGATCATCACCCTCCACCTGGGACGACTCCTGGTGGCCCCCGGCCCTGGGCACCGCTCCCAAGCCAACGGACCACGCACGCAACCTGGGCTTCATCCTGGACTCCTCCCTGTCGATGACCAGACAAGTCAACACCGTCTCATCTTCATGCTTCAACGCCCTGCGCATGCTCCGCAAGATCTTCAGATGGATCCCCACTGAAACCAGGAATACCATTACCCAGGCACTCGTCACCAGCCGACTGGACTACGGGAACACCCTCTACGCCGGAACCACAGCCTAACTTCAAAAAAGACTCCAACGCACCCAGAACGCCTCCGCACGACTCATCCTAGACCTCCCCCGACACAGCCACATCACCGGACACCTGAGAGACCTGCACTGGCTCCCCGTCAGCAAGAGAATCACATTCAGACTCCTCACCCACGCACACAAGGCTCTCCACGACCTGGGCCCCAAGTACCTCAACGACCGCTTGACCTTCTACACATCCACCGCCAGCTACGATCGACCAGCCATGCCCTCGCCACCATACCACGCATCCGCAGAGCCACCGCCGGAGGAAGATCCTTCTCTTACCTGGCAGCCAAGACCTGGAACTCCCTCCCCACCCACCTTCGGCGAACCCAGGACCATCTCTCCTTCAGAAAGCAGCTCAAGACCTGGCTGTTCGAGCAGTAACATACCCCCTCCCCCAGCGCCTTGAGACCCTCCGGGGTGAGTAGCGCGCTTTATAAATGCCATGATTGATTGATTGATTGACCCCAGGCAGACTGTACCCACCAAGGTCATCCCGGGAAAAGTGCCAACCCTGAAGACAAAGGACTTTCTTTAAAACCAGAACCATCAAGTGTGATGACTTAATGGACTGAACTATGTGAGAACTTTACTTTACTTTTAAAGTTTTAATAATATGGAAGCAAGTTCCAGCAACTGCCAGCGACTGCTGTTTAAATGACAAAGTATTGTCAAATTTGATTCCCAAATTCCTAACCACATTTACTGTATTTGGAGGAGGGGAGGTATTTGCTGGCCACCAACATTTGGGTGAGAAAAAGGTGGTCTTGGCCTAGAGGTAGAATTTCAGCTTTCTCAGAATTGCACTTAAGATGGTTTGCATTCATCCAACTGAAAGTTGCTGTGAAATTTGCGGAGATTATCTTCTGCCTGTGTGGTGTTATTCTCTAATACCAGGATAAGCTGCGTATCATCCACATATGAGATAGTATCAGTGTTGAAGGATGACATCAGCTTAATCAATGGAGCCATATAGGCATTAAAGAGAGTCGGACTGAGGCTAGATACTTGCGGTACCCCTGAGTGAAAGACCTCTTGTGATTTATATTGGCCAAGTGTAATCACTTGCTTGCGATCCTGCAGGAAGTTTTTTATCCATGCCAGGACGGTACCCGTGAGGCCAAAAGAAGCAAGGCGGTCTAAGAGGATGGCATGTGAGACTGTGTCGAAGGCCGCCGACAGGTCTAACAATACCAATACTGCTCTTTTGCCTTGATCCATAGCGGCTTTGAGATTTTCAGCCATATACAATAAAGCAGATTCTGTAGAGTTTTGGGCTCTGAAGCTAGATTGATTGGGATGGAGCAAATTTGATTTCTCCAGGTAAATTGTGAGTTGCTTGTTTACAAGTTTTTCTGTCAGCTTACATAGACTTGGTAAGAAAGAGATGAGGCGCAAGTTTGATAGGGTAGTAGGGTCCGGAATTTGTTTCTTTTGGAAGGTCTTTACCGCTGCAAGTTACCAATCAGCTGGGATCTTAGCAGTGGAAAGAGAGGAATTTATTATGTTGTTTATATTAGGGTGCACAGTATCAATCAAAGTGTGTAATAATACTGGAGGGCAAGGATCAAAAGGGGAACCGGATTTTATGGACAGAACTGCCTGCCGCGATTCTTCGAGGGAAATTAGTTTAAAAATACGCATACAAGTTTTGTCCAGATCTGCCGACAGATCGTTATTTGTGAAGGTAAGGCTAGGCCGAGGGAAATCTTTTTGTAGTATGCAAACTTTCTCTTCAAAAAAATCTGCAATGTCATAACATAGACTGTGAGAGGGGGGAATCTCTTGTTGTATGCTTTTAGGATTTGTAAATTGATTGACTTTTTTAAAAATCATTTTCTGGTTTGCCTTGGTGTTATTAATTGCCTCAGTGTAGTAGGTATTTTTGGTAGCCTTAATCAAACATGGTATTTCCTAAGGATTACTTTAAAATTGTTTAGCTCTGTATCCTCGTAATTCCGGCGCCATCTGCGCTCTAATTTCCTGACCTGGCTTTGTAGTTTTTTTAGAGCTTGCAAATACCATGGGGCCGAGGGCCTTTTAGTTGCTCTGATTTGATGTGGAACAGGAGGTGCCAACCAATCTTTCAGGGCACACATCCATTGACCAAAGAGCTGGGTATCAGCGATAGGGTCTCCTCACAGGTTTGGTCTACAGTTCAGTGCTTCCGAGAGCAAATCTGGGTGAGATGTTAATTCCTTCCATCTGGGTTTGACCTGTTGAGGGGCCTTGGTATTATTTTCCCTAGATGGGGCCTCCTTTTTTGACAACATTTCAAAAGGGATACATTTATGATCGGTCCATGTTTGCTCAACTGGGGGCTTAACCTGAAGAGTATTCAGGTTAGAGCAAATATAGTCCAGGGTGTGGCCTGCACTATGTGTGGCATCCAAGGAGCATTGTTCTAGACCAAGTATATCCATTATCTATTTGAAGCAGGTTGCCCCTGGGTCATTTTGTGAGTTCAAGTGTAGATTAACGTCACCAAACACCATAAGGTTGGAGAATCTAAGCGCTAATGTGCTGATTACTTCTCCAATGTTATCTAGAAAGTCTTTATAAGGTCCGGGTGGGCGGTAAAAGAGTACTCCCGCAAAGGAAAAGGAGTCATATAGCTGAAGACAGAAACTGACGCCCTCTTCTCCTAATAAGTCAGGTAGTTGAGCAATGGAATACCTGAGGGTGCTATAATAGATAATTGCCAGGCCTCCCCCACCTTGCTCTAATCTGTAGGTGAATCTGGAATCTGGGATTTGGAAGCCAGCCAGGACGAGATAAAATGGTGGTATGATCAGAATGCCACTCTGATCGAGTTTCAGCCTGGACAAAAGGTTTGGGTCATGGTCCAGTAGAGCCTTGTGCACTCCAGGATAAATGGACCAGACCATTTGAGGTGGTGGAGCGCAAAAGTAACATCACCTACCTGGTGGACTTGCGGTCTCCTAGGAACACTTTGCGGGTCCTGCATGTTAACCGCCTGAAGCCCCACTTGGAGATGTCCGAAGTGGGTATGCTCCTAGAAACAGATGCTGGGATGGAAGAGGAAACTGAGCCTCTTCTTGACCTCTTGTCTGCCCAGGAGCAAGATGGGTCAGTGGACGATGTAAACCTCTCTCCCGCCCTGACCTCTGAGCAACAGAATGACTGTCGCCAGCTGTTAGGGCAGTTTTTGATTTGTTCTCCCTGACCCCTGGTGTCACTCATTGGTATGTCCATGATGTGGACACTGGGAACAGTCCTGCAGTAAAACATAAGATTTACAGAGTGACTGACAGGGTCAGAGCTTGCATCAAGGAGGAGATCTCCTAGATGTTAGCACTAGGGGGGATAGAGTCCTCAACTTGGGCCAGCCCAGTGGTGTTGGTCCCAAAGGCTGCCGCACACAGGGCCACACCAGAACTCCGGTTCTGTGTGGACTACTGAGGGCTCAATTCAGTCACCAGGACTGGCCCGCACCCCATCCCCAGCGCTGATGAGCTCATCAATTGGTTGGGGGCTGCCCGGTACCTCAGCACGTTTGACTTAACGTCTGGGTACTAGCAGATCACCTTAACTGATGGAGCAACGGAGAGGTCAGCATTCTCCACACCAGATGGGCACTACCAATTCCAGGTGATGCCCTTTGGGATGAAGAATGCCCCTGCCACCTTTCAGAGGTTGGTCAACCAGGTCTTGGCTGGACTGGAGGATTTCAGTGCCGCCTACCTGGATGACATTGCAGTGTTTAGTGCCACTTGGGAGGAACATCTGCACCACCTCTGGGAAGTGCTGAAGGTGCTGCAGAGGGCAGGCCTCACGATCAAGGCAAATAAGTGCCAGATCGGGCAAGATTCTTTGGTGTACTTGGGATACCAGGTTGGGAGTGGACAGGTCGTGCCCCTACAGCCCAAGATTGATACCATTCTGGCTTGGGAACCCCCCCAAGACCCAGACAGAGATGAGAGCCTTTTTAGGACTCTCGAAGTATTGCAGGAGGTTTGTCAAGGGGTATGGCAACATTGTTACACCCTTGACAGAGCTGACTTCCAGGAAGCAGCCCAAGAAAGTGAACTGGACTGATGCCTGCCAGAAAGCTTTTGATGTGCTGAAATCTGCCATGTGCACGGCGCCCCTGCTTTAGGCGCCCAACTTCTCAAGGGAATTCATTCTGCAGACAGATGCTTCAGAGTATGGCGTCGGGGCTGTGCTTTCACAGTTGAATGAGGAGGTCCTACACCAACCTGTAGCCTTCATTAGAAGGAGGTTACTTTCACGGAAACAGAGGTGGAGTGCAATTTAGCTCGAGGCCTTTGCTGTGGTCTAGGCACTGAAGAAATTGAGACCATACTTGTTTGGGACTCAATTCCGGTTTCAGACAGACCAAAGGCCTCTCAGATGGTTGATGCAGATGTGGGGTGAGAATCCAAAGTTGTTGAGGTGGTTCATTTCCCTACAGGAGATGGACTTTACGGTGGAACACCACCCTGGTACAGAACACGCCAATGCTGATGGTCTATCCAGGTTTTTCCTCCTTAGCGAAGAGAACTACCAAGAGGGTGGATAGTTCTCTCCACATTTCAGCTGGAGGCGACACATGTTAGACTTGGCACCATTGGCGTGAGCCTCCCTTCCGCCTTTTGCTGTTGTCTCATCTGTTTTTGTTGGTCTAGATGCTTTAGGCACTTTGCCACTGCTGTTCAGTGCCAAAGTGCAAGTGCTCCCTATTGTAAAGTGATGTAAAAGCTCTACACCCCATCCTGCATCTCTTAAATCTGGTGGGTTGTAATCAGATTTGCACTTGAGGAGCAAAGTTGCCTCCTGGGGTTATACCAGATGAACATCTCCTGCAGGGGGATTGGACCCAGTTCATGTACTGCTCTGTGTACAATACAGAGAGATTCAAAACGAATTCTCTCCTTAATAGGCAGCCAGTGCAGGTCTCTCAAGGCCAATGTCGTGTTTAGCACCAGCTTAGCTGCCATTGACTGGACTCTCTGCAAACCCTGCAGAATATATTGCGGTGCTCCCAAATACAGGGAGTTGCAGTAGTCCAGTCTGCTCAAAATGATACTCCTCGCTACAAGCGAGCGAGTGTTTTTTGGTAGTAGCGGAAGAACCTTCCGTAACATGCGTAGAAGGGAGAAACAGACTGTAGCAGTTTTATTGGCCTGAGATTCCATTTGGAGGTTATCATCCACCATGACCCCCAAATTACGCACCATTTTAACAGTAGTCAAGGGTTCGTCCTCAGGGGTGAGCTTGAACTCCACCGGTAGATGTTGGGACATTCTGGTAGCAGGACAGTACACCACCTCTGTTTTCCCCCATTAAACTGTAAGGAATTTTTTCTGAGCCAACCAGCAGTTTGCTGCATACACTCCTGGAAGGTATCCATAGATATCGCTTGTTTCCCCTCCAGGGAAAACACCAGTTGGGTATCATCTGCATAGTTGACCAGGTCAATTCCATAAAATTTAATAATGGGGAATTAAGGGCGTAAATAGATATTGAAAAGAACAGGGCTGATCTCCGAGCCCTGTGGCACCCCATGATGTACTAGGGACTTGCCAGAAGTAAACGGTGTCATAGACACAGTCTGTTGTCTACTCGACAGATAAGATTGTAACCACTGCAAAGCCCGTCATTTAACCCCTATACTTTTCAATCTCTCCACTAGTACTCTATGGCTCACCGTATCGAATGCAGCTGACATGTCCAATAACACTAGGAGAGAGGAATTCCCATTGTCAGCACGCATTTGTAGATTATCTATTACGGTTGCCAAAGCAGTCTCAGTGCCGTGTCCTGGGCGAAAATCAAATTGGTCCCTATCCAGCAAGAAACTATCCTCAAGATAGCATGATAGAATTTTGCTAACTGCCTTTTCTAAAATTTTGATCCGATGTGGCAGGAGGGATATTGGTCTAAAATTTGCTGGAATTGTAGGGTCCAAGGATTTTTTTTGAGCAAGGGGGTCACCACTGCCTGCTTCCATACCTCTGGTACCTCTCCTTCCTCCAGAGACTGGCAACAAATCTGCCATAGCCAGGGAAGGGTTTCTTGCCCAAATATTTTCCAGATTTTATGTGGAAGGGGATCTAAAGGGGATCCTGAGGACACACTTTGGGCCAGATGATTAAAAGAATCCACTGTAGGGACTTGAAAGTATTCTAGGGAGGAGTCTACCTGGGGTCCTGCATCTCAATCAATCAATCAAAGGCATTTATAAAGCGCACTACTCACCCGGAGGGTCTCAAGGCGCTGGGGGGAGGGGGGTCCGCTACTGCTCGAACAGCCAGGTCTTGAGCTTCTTCCTGAAGGAGAGGTGGACTTGGGTCAGGCGTAGTTCGGTGGGGAGGGCGTTCCAAGTCTTGGCGGCCAGGTGGGAGAAGGATCTACCTCCTGTAGTCGCTCTGTGGATGCGGGGGACGGCTGCGAGGGCGAGACTGGTCGAGCGGAGGTGGCGTTTGGGAGCGTAGAAGTTGAGGCGGCTGTTGAGGTAGGTCGGGCCTTGGTTGTGTAGGGCTTTGTGTGCGTGGGTGAGGAGCCGGAAGGTGATTCTTTTGTTGATCGGGAGCCAGTGCAGGTCTCTCAGGTGTCTGGAGATGTGAGTTCGTCTGGGGACGTCGAGGATGAGTCTCGCCGAGGCGTTCTGGATCCGCTGGAGTCTCTTCTGGAGCTTGGCGGTGGTACCGGCGTAGAGGGCGTTGCCGTAGTCCAGTCGACTGGTGACGAGGGCCTGGGTGACTGTTTTCCTGGTCTCGGTGGGGATCCACCGGAAGATCTTACGTAGCATGCGCAGGATGTTGAAACAGGACGAGGAGACGGCGTTGACTTGTCTGGTCATGGAGAGGGAGGAGTCCAGGATGAAGCCCAGGTTGCGTGCGTGGTCTGTCGGTTTGGGTGCGTTGCCCAGGGCAGGGGGCCACCAGGAGTCGTCCCAGGCGGAGGGTGAGGAGCCCAGGATGAGGACTTCCGTCTTGTCTGTGTTCAGTTTCAGGCGGCTGGTCGTCATCCACTCGGCCACGTTTTTCATCCCTTCGTGTAGGTTGGCTCTGGCGGTGGCGGGGTCGTTGGTCAGGGAGAGGATCAGCTGGGTGTCATCGGCGTAGGAGATGATGTTCAGGTTGTGTTGGCGTGCGATGGCCGCAAGGGGGCTCATGTAGACATTGAAGAGGGTGGGGCTGAGCGAGGAGCCCTGAGGGACGCCGCAGGTGACTTCCGTGGCTTCTGATCTGAACGGGGGCAGGCGGACTCTCTGTGTCCTTCCGGTGAGGAAGGAGATGATCCATTCCAGTGCCTTCTCCTTGATCCCGACGTTGCTGAGGCGCTGCACTAGGGTGCGGTGGCAGACAGTGTCGAATGCCGCGGAGAGGTCCAGGAGGATGAGGGCCGCTGTTTCTCCGTTGTCCAACAGGGTTCGGATGTCGTCTGTGGCAGCGATGAGGGCGGTCTCGGTGCTGTGGTTGGCCCGGAAGCCTGACTGGGAAGGGTCGAGGGAACCAGTCGTCTCGAGGAAGGCTGCCAGTTGCTTGTTGATGGTCTTCTCGATGACTTTGGCTGGAAACGGGAGGAGCGAGATGGGGCGGTAGTTCTTGAGTTCGGTGGGGTCCGCCGTTGGTTTCTTTAGTAGAGCGCTGAGTTCGGCGTGCTTCCAGCTCTCAGGGAAGGTGGCGGTGTTGAGGGAGGTGTTGATGATCTAGCTTCCAGGATGAAACATCCTGGCAACTGGTGTCAGTGGGTTGCAGATCTCCAACGATTTGAATGATTTTTTCTTCAAAATAAATAGCAATCTCATCGCAGAGTTTCTGCGATGCGATCACCTTACTGCTCATGCAGGCTGGGCTGGAGAGATCCCTAAAAAAATATTAGAAAGTGCTTTTGTGCTATTTGGTGCCTGCAGAATAGATTTGGCATAAAAATCTGCTTTGGCCCTGGAAATGGACTCCTTGTATTGGGCCTGTATTAGTTTCAAATCTTTCTTATCTGACTCTAAATAGACCCTCCTCCATTTTCTCTCGGCCTTTTTACATGCTACTCGTAGCTGTTTCAGCTCATCATTATACCAGGGGGGCAGAGTTTATTTTCCTGTTTTTGAGTCGTTTTACTGGAACTATTGAATCAAGGGTTCCGGCTATGTAATTGCAATAGGTTTGATGATTTTCGCCTACAGAGACAGAAGAGGCAAAAAGATTCTGTTTCGGAAAGGTCAGGTATGTCCTATTTTTCACTAACTTAGCCCATTCTCTTCCCTTTTGATAGATCACTGGCTGTTTATTGTTATCCTCTAAACTAGGTGTCGTAATAGAAAAGTGAATTAGAGAGTGGTCGGTCCAGCTTTGAGGCAGTATATCAACCGCCTCAGTCTCGGCCTGGTTTGCAAACAAAAGATCTAAAACATGCCCTCCTAGATGAGTCGGTTGTTGTACCAGTTAGTATAAGTTAAGATTCTCACATATGTGCCTTAGGTCTCTCAAGGTACCATTATCCCATAGGTTAAAATCCCCTAGTAGAATCATTCTAGAATGGGTTAGACCCAGGTCAGTGATGTTATTAAATAATACTGGGAATTGAGTATTGGAACCAGAGGGTCTATAACAGACCACTCCCTTAAGTAGCCTACCTTTAGTCTCTTGAAGTGAAAAGTCCAGCAGTTCCATCCCTATAACATCATCTACCTGTGGATGTGCAAAATTCCACTTTTCCTTATAAATCACCCCAAACCCCCCCCCCTCTTCCAAACCCCTCGGTTTATGAAATATTTTGGATCCATCAGGGCAAGTGAAGCCCATTTGTACTGAAAAGTCAGTGCTGGTCCAAGTCTCTGTTAGAAAGAGGACATCCAATTCCATGTCCTCTAAAATGGTGGATACCTCTTGATAATGTTTCATCAGGGCTCTACAGTTGATCAGCCCACAGTTTAGAGTGTTTTTAACATAGCTCGTAACCGCAACAGGAGGTAGACAGTTACCCCCCTCATCCCTATAACCCATATTAAGTAGCTGTTCCCAGGTGTATTTTTTCCTACCCTGATTTTGACTACAACGAAGAGCATGGCTGGCGCTGAGCGCGCCCGGAGCACGGACGGGCGCAGTCGGGCTTGCCTCTGGCACACCTCGGGTGCGGCAACGGTGCGCCCGCTGCACGCACGCACTGCTCGCTTGCGTTGCCTGTTCTAAATAGGCAGGCAAGTGCTGATGCCCAAACACTAGAGCGCATCCCCGGAGGTGCAGAAGACCACGAGTCTCTACACCCATGATGGTGCTGAGGAAGAGCGGCGATTCTCGATTCCTGCCAAAGCAGCAGGATGTGGAAAGTAAATTTTATGTGCAGGTAAGCGGAGCGAATACAAATTTTAAAATGATAGGAAAAAGTAATTAAAATCAAATTGAACAAATTTAGCGACACTGCAGCTCCTAGTATCACAGAATAAGAGGTAAAATGCTGGCAGTATCACCAAAGCGCCATACACATTCAATTGTCAGCGCTTAATGGTTACCTTCAGTCTGGGTAGCTGCGCTCTCGCACTGCCTGTTCTAAATGGGCAGGCGAGTGCTGATGCTCAAACACTAGAGCGCAACCCCGGAAGTGCAGCAGACCACGAGTCACTACACACACGATGGCGCTGAGGAAGAGCGGTGATTATCGATTCCCGCCAAAGCAGTGGGATGTGGAAAGTCAATTTTATGTGCAGGTAAGCGGGTGAGTAGGGGTTATTTTAGGAGTGTATCCCCCTTTCCCTGACTAGAAGCAAGGGTCCCTATTTGGATAAAGGTGCAAACCATTGCCAACTAGAGACCCCCATTTCTTACACTCCCCAAGCAGTTTCTAGCGTTTATCATGATTCACTTGATCAAAGTCCACGTTGAGATCCATAAACCCTAAGTACAACGCCTCCAGTTTGGGTATTGTATATTTTTCGTTTATGAGGTAAAGATTGAGACATTGATCGGAGGTGGATTTACCCGCGCGGAATCCATATTGGACGTCTGATATTATTTGGTTAGTCTCTACCCAGTCAGTCATCCTATTCAATAAGACCCAGGACCTTCACTGTCACCTCAATAAGGTATATGGGGCGATACCAATGTGGACTGTCCCTATCTTCCTTCTTGAATATCAGTTCAATGGTGGCAGTGGACCATGATGTGGGCATTGCTGTTGCAACTGCTGCATTGAAAACCCTAACCAGGAGATGGACCCATATCTCTGTATTACAGAGGAAAATGTCTGGCGGGAACCCTTCTGGTTCCGGCGCCTTGTTCCATGACAGACCCTCGTTTCCCAGTCTGACCTCATCCAGAGTGAAGGTAATGGGATCAGCACTATGGTGAAGATTTAATACCTGTGATTGTTCTTCTCTATGGGGTTGATTGTAAACTCCCTCAAAATGAGCCTGCCATTGCTCTGATAAGATAATATGACTTAGCCCTGGTTTGTTTAGATCTTTAAAACATGGGCTATTAATAACTCTCTAAAAGCGGGTGCAGTCCTTTTGTTCAGATGCCTCTGTTAGGTCCACCCAGGCTCCTTTTTGCAGTGAGCGCTTTCACCCCATTACGGCTTGCTTGTATATGTTACAGCAGGCCGCAATCCAACAGCTGTCTCTAAGTGTCTTTATTAGGGCCATCTTGAGGTCTCTAAGGGCCCGAGAGTACTCCCCGTCAAACAATCTTGGTACATCCCTGCTAGAGAAGTTTACCAGTACTGTTAATAACCCATCCATTACTTGCGTTATAGCAATAAATGCGTGAATTAAATCTTCCCCTTGTACTTGCAGGTCTAAGCATCTCAAAATCTTCAGTTTGCCTCTACTAAAAAGTGAATTATTAAAAGCAGTACTATCCACCTGTGACCACCGTAAACGCCTCCATTGATCAATTGCAGAGATTATTACCCTAGTTATTTTATTAGGTACTAACTGGTTCCAAGGGGCGACCAGTGACATGATCATAGGATTGTGGTGTGTCATAGGATGCACTGTACTGTATGTTAAAATAGGATATAAACCTCATCAGTCTAAGAGACACAAATATAAAATCAATAAATGTTGAGCAACCTCTACCTTTATAGGTCGGGGGCATGGAAGTGTCAGGATGGCTAGCGATCAGGTCCATCGTATGAGTTAGGTCATAAGTATTAAGGAGGATGCTCAAATCCCGCCCTTCCTGAGTATGTTCCATGTGCAGTCCTGCGCTTTTTGTACATGTTGACCAGTCGCAGTGGGTCACCATTAAATTGGGACACAGATGGCAATTAAAATCTCCCACTAAGATTAAATGAGGCTGCAACACGCCTTCACCCTGGAGTTGCTCCAGGTGTCTACATAATTCATCAAGGCTAGCCGGTCCCTCTGGTTGTGGTCTCGCGGTATAAAATGAATTAATATAAATCAATACGATTTGCTTGTTAATGTTAGTCCTTGTACGACATCAGAGTGCCTCAGCATGGTCTTCCACCTCCCATAAATCCTGAGGTATATGAACATGATTAGACCCCAGCTTTCTCTCCCTGAACTAGACCTTACTGCTGGGCAGAAAAATGTCTTGTAAACCCTCTATAAAAACATTGACTGGCTTCCACGTTTCCGGAATGCATATTATATGAGAGAGTCTCCTTTCCACCTTATCTATTTCTTTAGTAATTGCACCCATCGCTTTTATCAAAAATGAAGCAATAGTTTGCTTATTTAAGTCTTGTGGGGTATACGTGGGTGCAGCTTTCATCTTCCCCGTGGTGCTCTTATCCTTTAAGCCCTCCTCCCAGTGGCAGGGCAGAGTAATTATAACAACTCAGCGGGATAAAAAAGAACTCATAAGCAGGTTCCTCAATTGGTGTCCAGCGGTCCACTACCTTACCCTCCTAGCTCCTTGCAGATGAGAAATGGAGTGAATGCCGCTTCAGCCATTAAGGTAGATGCCATCCCGCAAGTGTGGAGCCAAACGAGTAGGCCCAGCCCGGCCTCAATTGGCCACGGACGGGCGCAGACAGACCCTCCCTTGGCCCAGGCTTTGTCCTGACATGCCCGCGTGCATCCGTCGCTGCGGGAGCTGTAAGGCAAAGATTAGTGCCTCCAGGCATGTGACGCAGCACCACCGGGGGCGGGGCTCTTCCCGCATTGGGAGCTGGAGTCTCCCAAAAAGCAGTTATGATGCCCAAAGTAGTAGTCCCCCAGGTAGTAGTAGCACACCAAAAAGTTTGTTGGGTTATCTGAGGTGGATACTGGCCTAGCCAGATCCCCCACCCAGGCCACCTTAATGTGTGATGGTGGCATGGGGTTTGCACTTTCACTGTAAGTCCCAATACCTTGGGCGAGTAAAGACAGGAGCATCTGATTAATAGTCAGAAAGCTGTAGCCTATAGGGACATAGGGGCTTTGAGTCATCATGGTGACAGGAAGCCTGGTGCCCCCACTTCAGATTTTACCTGAGTACAAGTACGAGGTGACCAACACTGATGGTGTTAGAAGAGATCATCCCATGGCAATAGTCAATCTCAGCTGGGAAGGGGTCACTGGTCCCAAAAGAGTTGCAAAGTACCCAAACTTGCCTGTAGACTGCCTCTTGGGCAATAATTTAGAAGTAGAACTGAAGGCCCATCTAGAAACGTTAGGCCTCCCTGAGAAGGTTGGGTGACCCTTAGGAACACAGTCCAACCACCGGAAAACTCAGGAGCAGTGGAGCCTGAAAGAATGACCCACTTGGGTCCCACAGAGAGCAAAGGGGAGGAAGAAATGTAGCTTTCCCCGACTTTACGTGATGGTTAGCCTCCTCAGGGAACTGATCCTACCCCTTGTGAAGAAACTGCCCCAGAGGAGGTCAGACCTGTCCCGGCAGAACCAATGAGGGCAGGGGACCCTTTCAAGGAGGTACCCAGTCTGGAACAGGTATCCTACCCCTCTCTACCAGCCCTTGATCAGCCTAGGGATGCAGAGGCCAGGGATGTCAGTGGACCCCGCAGGGCCCACTGCAAAGAGGAATTCCCTCATCCATTAATTAGGGACCCCGAGCCTAGTAGTACTAGCCAGGTGGAGAATCCTCAGCAGTCTGAGGGATCCCTCTTAACCTAAGCAAGTAACATCCCCCAGATGAACTCTGTTGGGCAAAGTACAAGCTGGGACAAGGCTGTCCCAAACCTTCACTGGCCCTCCATTGTTCCTACCAGACAGGATCAACCAAAAGCTATAAGCAGCCAGAGGTTGACTCCTAGGGATAGGTACAAGTCAGTCATGGAGAAAAGGGCCTCAGTGGTCTGAGGAAGTTGAGACCAATCCTATTAGGGTCTCACTTTCCTAATCAGACACCGCACCAGCCTCTTTCGTGGCTCAAACAGATGACAGGTAGTGACTCCAGACTTTTGAAAAGATCCAAAGCCCTACAGGGGAGGACCTTCTCAATGGACTATAAGATAAGGGCTATCCATGCTAGTGCAGGACCTTCCTCCAATAGACACTTAGGATTAAAGATTCAACTGGGCAAGGATAGACTCATCTCCTTTCATTTGGGGGTTATGTAGAAAGGTAAGATCCTTCTGCATGATTACCACCACTTTTTGCCTTGTGCTAAGCTGTATTTGACTAGTTTGAGTGGGATCCTGCTACCAGGACCCCAGTCTCCCTACTTTCTCCCCTAAATTGCTATGTTCAGTACTTAGGTACATCCTAGATTTGTGGAAATATGGATTTTTCTGGTCAGTTATGTCCCCTATCTTGGACCCCAACGGTTCTATGTGCATGTTACAAGTACATGTATGTTCCCTCCAGTTCCAGTTATGAAGACGCAAATACATGTGCGTCCACCGTTAACATGTCCCCTTTCAGATCCGCCATGAATGGGCCGGATATTCCATTCCTAAGTACGAAAGGCCACCGCCTTTATATGGTTCACTTATGCCATTTTACAGTCCAGGCAAGTAGGCCCTGATTCTGTCATCAAGCTTTTCTTGCTTTCTGTCTCTGAAGCTCCAGTCCGAGCCTGCATCTGTGACCATGAACTTTGTCTCATCCTCTGCGCGGCTCACGATGCCTGACATCAGCTTGCTGCCTGCCAAGAACTGTATTTCACCTTCGGAAATTATCTGCTCCGCTCCCTGCCCAACGCATTCCTGTCTAGTAGCTTAAGTAAACATTCTGCCAGCTACCGGGCAAAGGCCCGGCTTCTCTGTCTTTATGCAAGTAATTCATAGCCCTGTTACCATGGAAGATTCCTGCCCTCGCATCTAGTGTAGACACTTAGACGCTTGTACAACGCACTAATAGTCAGTATAGTCAGTATAGAATAAGATTCTACTCGAAGAGACCTCTCTTTTGGATAACTTAGTTCTTTAAACATAGGATGTTAGATATGATTTGGGATTAGGTTGACTTGACCCTCCAGACTTCTGTCGCCACATGTAGAGCTAAATGTCAAGTCCCCTTCACCCCCTAGTTGCACGTCAATCACACGTCATGCTGCTGCGCGCGCATTTCTGCCAAGTATTTCTGATGACCTTGCGAAATTCTTCCATGTAACCACCCTCTTATGACATCACATCTGATGACGTTCTGTAAACACACCCAGTTACGCCTATCTTTGCCACGTATGAATATATTATCTCCACTATCAATTGTTACGCCTCTTGTATGGGCCTCACTGTAATGCTTATTGTATAAAAGTAATTGATTATCAATAACGTATGGACTTCACTTCCTGAACCTTCGTGGTGATGGAACCTGGAGCAACCGATTATAATCGACCTCTGGAATAAAGCCCATTCCGAACCTCTAATACCACGGATTCTGCCTCTTATTTACTGAGCTATTTCATTATGTTTCTGTACCAAATTAAGTCCCGGTAATTAAATTATTTACCACATAAATGGCGCCCGAATAGGGACACTTTCTCATCTCACGCGCCGGCGGTGCGTTGCAGGCCCGGTCTCCTGCCACAGCTGGACGGACAACAACGCGTACCAGCAGGATTTCCTGTATCTCCCTCCGGTCAAGCGGGGGCGACTGAGGCTGCGATCAACACCCAGACGAGGCGGTGAGAAGTGCGAAGTATCGCGACCAGAGCCTAGCTGAGAGAGCAAGATCCGAGGTATACAGAGGCCCACCAGTTTCCGAAGTCCCAAGTCGAGTCCAGTGTCCGAAGCGTTCGAGTCGAGTCCGGTCCGGTTCAAGTTCAGTCCAGTTTCTGAGGCCTTCCGTTTCCGAGCTACCCGGTGAGTACCATTGCTGGGGAGGCGTTCTGGCGTGCACATAAGTTGTGCCGATCCAGACGGGTTTGGGTACACAAATCCGGTCTGCACTGTTTCAGCAGTGTATCTGTACTGTTTAGCAGTATATCTAGTATATCAAGTATAAAAATTCAGAATAATTCAGTTCAAGTCGAGTATCATGTTTAATGATTAAGTTTTTCTTAGATCATCGTCATCATCACTGTTGCTCAGTTAAATGTTAAATGTTAAATGTTTATAGTACGTTCTGCATATTGTGGTATGAATGACTGTTCATTATTGTGATTACTGTATTAAGTTTGTTCAAGATCGAGTATCAGATCAGTTCTCAATATGCCGCTCCTTTCGAAATTAAGACAGATCACAACCAGAAAAGGGGTACTCGAAGAAGCTGTTCCCATTCCTCCTAGGGACACTCCAGGGTACTTCATGTATCATAAACATGGCCTAGACGCCATATTATTTCTTGATCTATGGGTAGACTATACTAAGGAATTACCAGAAAGTCAGAGGTGGCCCGCAGCGGGGACCTGGGATGCAGAGTGCATCGTGAAAGTAGAGGAAGAATTATGGAAAAAGAAAGCTAGACAATCACAGAAAGACGCCATTGAATTATGGCGTAAAGAATCGTATAGACGTACAGAAAAAGCACGTAGACAGGAAGAGAAGAGTAAAGAAAATTCAAATGAAGTCCGAGAAAATCTATTAATTAAAGAAGGTGCACGAGTGAAATCAGAACAAGTAGACAGACAAAGAAATGCCCTTATGAATGGTATGTATCCCCTTCTGGCTGAAGGATTACCTAAGGCTACTCCAGGGATACCAAAAGACTTGCCAACCCCATTATTTCCAATAAAGGTACATCCTAAGGGGCATCCTAGAACCGCAGAAGATGTTTTTCTTTCCTCATATTTAGATGACGCAGCTCCCGAGTATGCTAAACCCGCCCCACATAGACCGTTGGCCGGGGAGGTTCAACGCCAAGAACCTGTACCCTTACAGCATCAAGTTCTGACACAAGTTCCGGCAAGCACATCTGTTTCTGCATCTGTCCCTACAGCTACTTCTATAGCTGTATCCACACCTATAGTTGCTGTATCACGTTCAACGAATCCTTTCACACCCGATACCCCAGATGGGGCTACCGGAGGTGCTACCAATATCTTTTCTACGCCACCTAGAATAAATAAACTTACTTTTCAAGAGTCAGCACATTCACGTACCCCCAAACTCATAAATGCCCGTACGCTTAAGGAACTTCTTATAGATTGTAGATATGACCCTGTGCCTGGAAAAGAGGACGAAATGACCCTAGCATCATTACGTATCAGACGAGCCGCAGTGTATTTAGGGAAATTACCGGGAATGACTGCACATCTAGATAATATATATCATTTTGTCCAAACCGGGCAAGATTCTGAATGTATTAGCAGAGCTATGGAATACCAGAAAGTGGAAATACAGGGGGAACTGTTGCGTTTCCTCATAAATTGTGTGATCAGAAATCAAGACCGACCGGGGGTAGACCCGGAAGCAATGCAAACTCTTACCAGATGGAGCCAGAATATATCAGAAGGGAGACATGATAAGCAAAACTGTATAATAGCCATGTGCAGAAAGATCCGTAAAGAAATAGAACGCCTACACGAAGAAAGATTAGCGGTAGACCAGTTCGAACAAAGCGAGGAAGAAGCATCAGGACTGCCCACAGGACAGTCAGAAACTATAGCCTATGTAGGTAGAAGAAAATATTGTAATAGTACTAGATGTCTTACTGATCCGATACGTCCGATGTGTCTAGAAAATAACAGGAAATTTCAAACACCAATAATAAATATAAGGTCTAACGAGCATTCATTCCAAGCAGCAGATAAATTACTCCGAGAACGAAGGGGTTATCATTTTCTCGATTCTATGGATGAACAAGAATTAGCCAGGTCAGCCGTTCATTGGGTTGACAGTCCCGGGAAGTATAGTGATGACACAGTAGCGCACACATTTTTGAATCTCACCCCAGATGAACAGCGTTTAGCTGGGATTTATATGGTTCAACAACTTCTTATACTATATAAAAGCCAACATTCAGATCCTGGTCCCTTACCTGATATATTGACCGAATTACTCACGAATAGATGGAAAGGTTCAGGTACTAAGCTAATTAAAGAAATACTAGAATCAAGAAAGCAGTACATTCTTTTTATATGCCCAGAACATGTCTCACTGCCCATCAAGGAAAGAACCATGTATTACATGGACAGACAGAATCCCTTACGAGAGGTGCACCCAATAAAGGGCGAGGACAATCAGTTTAAACGTGTATATGTGTATACGCCCATATCAAAAATAGAATTGTTAGAAATGAAGAAAGTGGTACCCAGTCACGACAAAGACCCAGCGGGTTTCCACCGAGAAATTAAAGACATGTTACTCATGGGAGAGTATACCTATCCCGACATTATGACTATATTAAAGGTATTAATGCCTGCTGGCATTTATGAAAAACTCAAGGAAAAAGAGTGGGAGGTAGGTGACCAAAAGATAGATTGGACAGCACTAGAAAATGAAGAAAAGGCCCGAGGTCCAGGTTCGGGGCTTGGGGACAAAACTAAAGCACTACCAGGTTTACTAGTACAGGTACTGCCACGTTTATTAACCACAAAAAAGGAAGACTGGGGTGCAATTTCAGCCTGTAAACAAAAGCAAGATGAAGACACTAGTGATTTCTATGCACGATTTGAAAAATGTTTTGGTATAAATAGTGGCATAAAAGCAAGTAGCGAATCATACCCACATCTGTTTGTGACAAAATTAGTTGAAAATTCCTTGCCCCAAGTGAAGAATAGAGTATTAAAATTCGAGAGTACATGGCAAGGTAACACTCCATCACAAATGTTACAAATGTTACAGTATCATCACAATAGAATTAGAGAGGAACAAGATCATGAACAAAGACGCATGAAAGACACGAAAATGAAAATGCTAGTCTCCCAGACAGTTCCAGCTGAAGGACATAAAAAGGGTACGACACATTCTGGCGATTTAGCAGGACCTGTAAAAGGGACATGCAACTATTGTAAACAACTAGGTCATCATGTACACGATTGTCCAGTCCTGAAGCGTAATATCGCCACGGGTATTACAAAAGAAAGACCACGGCCACTTAGACAGGATCAGAATGAACAAGGAGCTTTGCAGCATGCACAGTCCATGCCAGCTCCACCACAGTCTATACAGTTTGTGCCAGCCGCACCAGCATTGCCAGCTGCTGCCACACAAACCACGACACGACAACTGTACCAGACCGCACAGTATGACTATCCTGATTATCAACGGTATGCATGAACCAGCCTAGAGAGGGAAGTTGACTTACCCCTTATCGAGATCCCTGTAGATCAAGAAGGACCTTATGTGCATAGTGAATTATTAGGCCAAGACAGAAAATTTTTACTCGATACAGGGGCAAGTCGAACAACTATAAAACGTAGTGAAGTTCCAGGGGCACCCCTCTCAGGCTCACAGAATATCTCCCTTGGTTTTTCAGGAAAACCTATTGTTAATGAAGTGTCACAACCTCTTCCACTTACGATAGGACCTTTGACCCGAACTACAGATTTGTTGCTTACTAAATCATGTCCAGAAAACCTATTAGGAATAAAGACACTGAAGGCTCTAGGAGCTATAATATGTTGTTCTCCGGAAGGAGTAAGATTGTTTTTACGTGATTTTAAAGGTCATTATGTGTCTAGAGACATGGATCCCCGATTGCAGACTTTACCTACACATCTATGGGCACAAGGCCCTACTGATGTTGGTTGCATGAATATTACACCATATCGAGTTACACTAAAGGCAGGAGTGGTACTACCACGAATGCGACAATACAAGTTACCACCAGATGCTGTAGTGGCTTTACTACAAATCATTGACGAGCTCATTGCCCAAGGAGTGGTTGTAGAAACAGACTCCAATGTATGTAATTCACCGATAATTCCGATTCTCAAACGAACAGATCCGAAGGCCCCGCCAGTATATCGATTGATTATTGATCTGCGCGAATTAAACAAGTGCATTGTGCCACAATTCCCTGTGGTCCCCGATATCTCATCATTACTGACAGCTATTGATTCCGAAGCAACATTCTTTACTGTAATTGATCTCAAAAATGCCTTTTTCAGCGTCCCAATAGATCCGGAAAGCCAATATTTGTTCGGATTTAGTTTAAATGGACGTAGCTTTAAATTCTCACGCGCACCTCAAGGATTTACAGAAAGCCCCAGCATCTATAGCCAAGCACTGAAACGAGAACTTGACAGTATCCACATGCCAGTTAACACTGCTTTGCTTCAATATGTCGATGATCTGCTGATCACCGCCCGAAGCGAACCTGAATGTGAAAAAGCATCACTGACGGTTTTACAATTTCTAGCCGAAAAGGGGCACAAGGTGTCCCCTTCTAAGCTGCAATTCTGTGTCCAGCGAGTTATTTACCTTGGTCACTCGCTGTCCAAGGAGGGAAGGCAGCTTACACCCGACCGCATTCAGTTAATAGCTAACATGCCAATACCCAAGACGCAAAAGGAGGTGCGGGCTTTCATAGGCCTCACTTCATATTGTAGGCAGTGGATCTCTCAGTATGCATTTCTAGCAAAACCACTCATTCAGTTGACAACACAGGAGGCAGCCACATCGACTGTTCTCCCTTGGACTCAGGAACACACACACGCTTTTGAAAGCTTAAAGAAAGCTTTATGTCAAGCACCTGTTTTAGCAACACCATGTTACAGAAAACATTTTACACTCTTTATTACAGAACGAGAAGGTACTGCCTTGTCAGTACTCACACAGGAACAAGCAGGAGCACACAAACCATGTGCTTATTTTTCTAGTACATTAGATCCCGTAGCTCAGGCTCTGCCTGCGTGCCTAAAATCAGTGGCAGCGACAGCTTTAGCAATCAGACAAAGCGATGCCATAGTGTTAGGACATCCATTGACAGTACAAGTACCACACGCAGTAGAGGTTCTTGTGAACCGAACACAAACACAACATTTGACTATAGCAAGACTTACAGGGTACGAACTAACACTGTTTCAGCCACATATAGAAATCAGACGTTGTAACACATTGAATCCTGCCACACTTTTACCTGTAAATGGAACAGACCCATTAGCTCACGATTGTATTGATGTTATTACAATCACGACGAAACCCAGACAAGACTTGACAGATGTCCCATTGTCAGATCCAGACCTGACGTTGTATGTAGATGGTTCATGTATGAGAACAAGTACAGGAGAGTTAGTGGCCGCTTACGCAGTCACCACAGACACTGAAATTATTGAAACCAAGTGTATAAATACCTTGTCCGCTCAAGCAGCAGAGCTCGTCGCTCTGACACAAGCCTGTATTCAAGCCGCAAACAAAAAAGTCAACATATACACTGATTCACGTTATGCATTCGGAGTCGTACATGACTTCGGCGTGCTGTGGCGAGAGAGAGGTTATTTAACTTCTCACGGTGCCCACATTCAGCACGGACCCCTCATTCATGCCTTATTAGATGCGATACATCTACCCACTGCAATATCAATTATGAAATGTAAAGCTCATACGAAAATTACTGATATCATTTCTCAAGGCAATGATCTAGCTGACAGAACAGCTAAACAGACCGCTCAAACTCAAAAATCCGACATGACAAAGACAATAGTTCCGACGCTGACACATTGTATGACAGTTAAAGATCCCACTCTTGACGTAATTGACATACAGACACATGCTACACCAGAAGAAATAAAGAAATGGACGGAATTAGGAGGGATCCAAACGGATCAAAGATGGTTGATGAAGGAAAAATCTGTGTGGTTCCTTCCTGATTCAATGGTCCAAGTTATAATTAACACTGTACATAGTCCTGCACATCTAGGAGAGAAAGCAATGCTAGACAGCATTCAACATATTTGGTTCAACAAGCATTTACGAGCTGCAGCCAAACAAAAGGTTCGTACCTGCATGATATGTTGCCAGTTCAACCCAGGAAAAAGCGTTCCCGTAGAACAGGGTGGATTTCAGCCTCCTGATCACCCTTTTGAAGTCCTCCAGATGGATTATATCCAGATGGAACGATGCAGAGGATTCAAATATGTTCTCGTAGTTGTGTGTGCTCTTTCCCGTTGGACGGAGGCATACCCGGTTTCAGATTACACTGCCCCGACTACTGCCAAACAGTTGGTTCGAGAATTCTTCCCACGATACGGTTTACCACGTGTTGTTCACTCAGATAACGGCCAGCCGTTCTCATCCGAATTAATGAAACACGTTTCACTTTTGTTAGGCTATCAGTGGAAATTCCACTGTGTCCGACACCCCGAAGCAGCAGGTCTCGTAGAAAGACATAATCAGACTCTGAAAATAAGATTATCCAAAATATGCAGAGAGAAAGGTGTCGACTGGGTAGTAGCATTACCAGTTGCACTCTTTTACACAAGAATGGTAGCACACTCTCGAACAGGGCTATCCCCGTATGAAGTGATCTTCGGCAGACCACCAAATATGTGGGGGACGCCTATACCACGCAAAATAACTGATATTGACTGTAATATGCTGACAGATTACTTGGCTTCCTTGATGTCTGCACTACAATCTTGTCGTTCACAGGTAGCTGCAGCCTTTCCTGACAACACCGAGGTGAAACCCCATGACGTGGTTCCGGGGGACCTGGTCCTCGTGAGGAATTTTGATTGCAAAACTCAGCTGGAACCTAGGTGGAGGTCACCTCAGCTGGTGTTGCTCACCACAAGAACAGCCGTGAAGATCGAAGGCAGAAAGGGATGGATTCATTCAAGTCATATCAAGAAATTTCATGGACTAAAATCAGATGTGAATACCTCACCTTGTGTGTCTTCATCCATTGACTCAAAACTTCCTTTTGTGGAAAAAAGTGACTCTGAACACTATAAACTAAAGCTTAGGCCCAATCAGTCGAACAATTTGATTGTTTAAGTCCTCTCCAAGGTGAAGCGGTTGAATTGTCTCTGACATGTATCCCTTGGACCTGAATAGAGAAAACACCCGAAAAATGTTGAAACGACAGGCGTACTGTAAATCACTGCGTAGTCACTGCATAGTGACATTATTAATCTTGTTTTTCTTAAGTCTTTTAATAATTACTGCAAGTATATTGTTGCACATATATTATCCTATTTCTAGACATGTTTACAATGTTACTGCTGAACATTCTTTTAGTAAATTACCTCCGCTTGAGTTGTCATACAGATTTGCGCTGCGCAATAACACTTTTATTAATATGTTACATCATTCCCATCAGGATAGCAATGCTACAAATTGTTGGATATGTGGCCGACTCCCTCCCTATCAGAATTATAAAGGAATTCTACCTCTTTTTCCATACCCGTTCACACACAACGGCTCCTGTGGAGCATGGTTTAGTTTAATTAATTCCCAAGATTCGAACTCTGCAGTTTATCAAGACAATAGGGTATGGGGAAATCTGAACTCAGTTTTACTTAAGGTCTGCCACCCCAACAAGGAGGGACTTCCCAAAGGAACAGGAACTGATCTAGAAAATGAAGTATATGGATTAGGTAACTTTACGCTTAATCTCCTGATCTTGAATGTCGAATCCGAAGCTACTTCAATTCTGCCCGCTATGTCAATACTTCCAGTAAAAGGTGAATTATGTATAAAAAAGAATGGTTCCATACACATGGGCCATAGTAAATGCACCACTGTAGTAGAATTTAGTGATCAAGGCAAGTCTACATTTAGAGCTTCCCGCCATTCCTATTTCATATGTGGTCAGACGGCATATGTACGTTTGCCTCTAGATTGGGATGGTACTTGCTACATTGGATTCCTTTTGCCACCTGTTTTTCTAGCTCCTCCTGATTATCACAGAAATATTCATTTAGTACACAATAGAGAAAGGAGAGATCTCCCAATAGTCGACTACACTGAAACAGCATGGGAAAAATACACAGATTTCAATAAAGGTCTCTTTCCCTATATAGGTACCGTTACTAATAGTAAGCTGATACGTAGATTAACTAGAACCCTTGAAGCAGTAGTGAACGAAACTATTTCCGCCTTAGGCAATTTAACAGAAGAACAGTCTGCTATGCGGATTGTTGTGCTTCAAAATCGTCTTGTCCTTGACGTCATCCTGGCCGATAGGGGCGGAGCTTGTAGGGTCATCGGATCAAGCTGTTGCATTTTCATACCAGAAAATTCGCCATCTGTATATAAGGCCATAACCCGCCTTCATAAGATTGTAAGCCAGATACACCAGAATCCAGGCACCTGGACTTGGTCCGGTTGGTTTTGGAGTGTATTATCTACCTTTGGATGGAGAGTCCTAACCTTCCTAGGTATTGGCTTTCTCATACTCTTCAGTTGCTGTCTATGTCTACAATGTGGACCAGCGATTTGTGGTCTGTGTGCCACATCGTGCATTCCACATCAAGATTTTCATTCAAGATTCCGGAAAAAGAAAGAAGAACAAATGATGCTATATGAACAGATCAATGGATTAATGAAGATTGATATCTCTTGACGGGCAAGTAGGGGACAAGGAGGGAATGTGGAAATATGGATTTTTCTGGTCAGTTATGTCCCCTATCTTGGACCCCAACGGTTCTATGTGCATGTTACAAGTACATGTATGTTCCCTCCAGTTCCAGTTATGAAGACGCAAATACATGTGCGTCCACCGTTAACATGTCCCCTTTCAGATCCGCCATGAATGGGCCGGATATTCCATTCCTAAGTACGAAAGGCCACCGCCTTTATATGGTTCACTTATGCCATTTTACAGTCCAGGCAAGTAGGCCCTGATTCTGTCATCAAGCTTTTCTTGCTTTCTGTCTCTGAAGCTCCAGTCCGAGCCTGCATCTGTGACCATGAACTTTGTCTCATCCTCTGCGCGGCTCACGATGCCTGACATCAGCTTGCTGCCTGCCAAGAACTGTATTTCACCTTCGGAAATTATCTGCTCCGCTCCCTGCCCAACGCATTCCTGTCTAGTAGCTTAAGTAAACATTCTGCCAGCTACCGGGCAAAGGCCCGGCTTCTCTGTCTTTATGCAAGTAATTCATAGCCCTGTTACCATGGAAGATTCCTGCCCTCGCATCTAGTGTAGACACTTAGACGCTTGTACAACGCACTAATAGTCAGTATAGTCAGTATAGAATAAGATTCTACTCGAAGAGACCTCTCTTTTGGATAACTTAGTTCTTTAAACATAGGATGTTAGATATGATTTGGGATTAGGTTGACTTGACCCTCCAGACTTCTGTCGCCACATGTAGAGCTAAATGTCAAGTCCCCTTCACCCCCTAGTTGCACGTCAATCACACGTCATGCTGCTGCGCGCGCATTTCTGCCAAGTATTTCTGATGACCTTGCGAAATTCTTCCATGTAACCACCCTCTTATGACATCACATCTGATGACGTTCTGTAAACACACCCAGTTACGCCTATCTTTGCCACGTATGAATATATTATCTCCACTATCAATTGTTACGCCTCTTGTATGGGCCTCACTGTAATGCTTATTGTATAAAAGTAATTGATTATCAATAACGTATGGACTTCACTTCCTGAACCTTCGTGGTGATGGAACCTGGAGCAACCGATTATAATCGACCTCTGGAATAAAGCCCATTCCGAACCTCTAATACCACGGATTCTGCCTCTTATTTACTGAGCTATTTCATTATGTTTCTGTACCAAATTAAGTCCCGGTAATTAAATTATTTACCACAGATTGGATACTGGGGTACCTTTATCAGTCCCTAGTATATGGTACTAAGGTACCCAGGGCATAGGTATGCCAGAGGTCCCCCATAGGCTGAAGCCTGTATTATGCCACCCATGGGAGACCATTAAAACTGGAACTACAAGCCTGCCATTGCAGCCTGTGTAAGCTGGTGCTAGCACCACTTACGGAAGATATAGGGTTTCTATATCTATGGTTACTGCACTTAAAACCTATAAGTCACCCCTATAGCAGGCCTTTGCAATCCAGGGTGTTTGGTTCTAAGTGTGAAGGTGCCCCTGAATGAGCAGGACCACCCTGTAGCCTAGGTTGTAAGTAGGGCTCCCGGTTTTATGTTATTTATTTTTTTGCCATTTCTGTCTGTATATATCCATATTTATTTTTTGGGCATTTTTTCTGTATTTATCCACATTTATTTTTGCCACAAGTAAAAGACGACGCTACAGCTAGTATTTTTCCGCATTTATTTAAATTAACAATGCACATATGCGCTCACTTAAACCAGCGATTTCTTGTGGCTTTAGCAGTGCTTTAAATGGTTCGGTACTGAGTAATTTGTAAAGGAGAGTACCTGTGCTTCTCAGTTCTGCTATAATAACACTTTAGGATAGAGTACAAACACTTATCAGGAGCAAACATGTTCCAGCTAGAAATCTGCCTTCAAATGTCTATGGTTTTCACACAGAAAGTACGTAAGGTTACCTATATTGGTGGTGGTGTGTTTGTGTGTAGATAGACAAACAGATAGATAGATCCCATCTACACGCCACGCCCTTTTGATAGATATTATATATGTATACATTACAATTAAGGATGTGGCATATAGCTTGGGAGCTCTCTTCTGCCAAAAGCTGTTTTCATTACCCCGGGAGGGGAGCGTCGGCTCCTTCTCTGCTCATAGCTGCCAAGGTTTCACATTGCTATGTGTGACATTTTCATAATTTCAGTGTAACTATGAGTGATATTTCAATGACTATGAGTGACACATTTTCACAAGCAAAATCAAGCAATGAAGATTAGAGGACCATATAAATATCAGATATTACTATAGCCAGATATATAACACAATACCTAACATACCCTAAAACAAGACAAGACCTGTTGGTGTAACTAATGCTTGTTAGTAGTATCAGATGAATGGGTAATTAATAATGTTTTTTGTTGTGAATTAGAGTTTAAAATCATGCAATTCTGGAAATATTAGACTGTGAATTAAGTATTACTAAGGTATGTGGAAGGAAAGCAGTCTTTAGAGTGCTTGAATCTATCACGTTTTTCCATTCATACTGTCCTTTGCATTTTTTCACTCTTTATACACTTTCATTCTTTCTCTTCCAACATCTCTCTGAAATTGTCCATAAGCACGTCATGTCAGTGTTGTTAAAATCTGCAAAACAGTTAGTAAAAGGAAATGCAATATGGAATAAAACGTGTGAAATGTGAATAGGGTGTTTCTTTATTCTTCAGCAATTGTTTAGTACTCCTTGAGAACTTCAACTTCTTGCCAGTCTGCTCTGCTGGTTTTGCTGCAGAGGAGACTGGCCTCGGTGGACAACGATCTGCTCTCTGAAGCAGACCGGCTGCTGGGACCAAAATTATGTTTGGGGGGAGGAGGGGCTCCGCTGACTGCCAGATGACCCTTCGGTAATTGCAGCACAGGGGGAAAAACATCCTGCCAATACCACTTAAGTTAAGAGGCAGGGACAGCCTAGAGCAGCTCAGTTTAAAATAACCAAACTGCCTGTTACCGCTTGGAATCTCTACACTACTAGTGCATAGGAGTGACTGTCTGGGGTGCATTGCCAGCATTTAAAACAGAAAGCGAGGCACTATCAGATCTGTGTGACGCTGCAGCCAGTGCCCCGTTCAGATACTGATCGCCGGATCATGTTGTTTTCTTTCATATGTTGAAGGGCACACGAGGAAAGCCTGTGGGGCGGTCAGCCCGACGGGGGGCTTGATTAATCACAAGTTTTGATCTTTGCTTATTGTGCATCAAAAATACTAACATGATGAACATGCCAGCGCTCACTTCAAATCTACGTCACCCACGGTCAGCATTGATTCACTCGGTCGGTTTGCGGGATGATTAGGTTAGGCAGCAGTCGAAAGCCAGCAGCTCCCTCTGCTACAGGCTGCCAGGTAGCAGGCTCTCGACGGCGGGTCTTCTTTCCAGGACAGGTGCTGCTAATGCGTATCACCAGGAGCCTCAAACAGGCCAAGAAAGAGCTGGTAAACAGACAGTAATGGAGAGGAAATGATTACACACTCCAGCCTCGGTTCTGGGATGAAATCTCCCAATCAAGGCCTCAGGGCATGCCGATTGTCACAGTGGAAAATATTCATTTTTCTCCTGCTGCAGCACTGTGAATTGAAGTGCTTAAAATGTGCACTGTTTGGGGAGGCTACGGCATGAGGTGAAAACAATCAAGCCTCGTTAACAAGTAAATGGTCTTTCAAAAGACCTGTGAAGTACTCGGTGTGGATGTGTGCGCGCCCGGGAAGGAATTTCAAGCAGCAGGAAGGGGGCGTGGCTGGATTTGAGCACGGCAGCGTGGCAACATTTTCTAGCATTTTTCTGTTTCTAAATATAAATACAGACAAAGGAAATATAGATTTCCGTCTGTATTTATATGTAAAAATCCATAAAAACGGAAAACCGGGAGCCCTAGTTGTAAGTGACACAGCCAGGTGAACGACCTTTACATTGCGGTTGTTACACCGCTGTACGTTTACATTGCGGTCATTACAACTCAAGTCGTTACAACGACTTGTGCTGGATGGCGCTATACACTAAGGAATAGTATGATTTATTATTCCAACACCTTCCCTACTGCTACGTAGGCTGGAGTTTGAATAGTAAATCATACTATTCCTAAGTCCAGCACCCTCCTGCTTAAGTCGTTGGAACGACTTGCATTGTAATAACTGTGATGTAACGTACCTCGGTGTAACGACCATGTTGTAACATCACATATTCACGCAGCCATATACCATATAGAGGGGCACTGCGTAATTAGCGCTGACCATCTCGAAACTGGCTGTAACAAATCCTATCATGTTTGGTATCAAACATGTTGGAATCATACCCCGCCAGCGTAAACAGTGTGGAAGATATGATTCCAAGCACTGGAAGAGCCCTCCATTAAGCTCTCAATGCGACTGATACCAGTCTTTTGGACCCAGACAGCACAAAATGGTTGCTGCCGACCAGAGACACGATTCTGCCCTCCTGCTGCTGAGCCAAGCTCGAGCATGGGAAGGCAGAAGAGTAGGTATCCTGTCTCAGGGAGGTGTGACCACCTTCCAGGCAGGATTTAGTGTATTGGGGCTGGGTGGGTGCACTTGCCAGTGCCACTCAGTCTTCATGAGGGGCACATTTGGTGCCTCCTTGCATAATCCAGTTCAAACCAGCTCTGGGAGCCATTGGCTCCCGCTCTGGTGCAAAAATGGATGGGTCTCTTGATTTGTCGTGGGACACGATTAAATTCAGACACCACTTCAACTTCTACCATCTGGTCACTATGGACTTTGCTGGAATTCGTTTGGGCTCAACTTCATCCGCCTTTCACTCTGCTGCATCGTCTGTGCCTGTGCACCATACAGGAACCTTCAAAGGCCTGTGCGCATCAAAGACACTTGAACAATTCTCCCTTGGAGTGAAGGATTCACTTCCCTGTATCTGCAGGCACTGCAACCAAGCTGAACGGTCTGCTGAACCTGAGCTCCTACGGACTCTGAAAGGTTCAACAACACAGGTGGTGGTTCTCCACAGCTCTCGAGGCCTGCCCTGCCCTCTCACCAAGTTTGAGGGCCAGTTTCCTCTGTGCACGGTGTCACCTTGCCTTTGCAAAGGCTTGTCGGCTTCCTCACACCAAGATCTATGGGTTCCAAGTAGCCCCAGCCTCAAGCATCTCCAGTGACCAAAATCTTTGTCCACACAGCATTGCTTGCACCATTGTCTGCTGCTTGAGGTCTTCTTGCGGTTTTAGTGCAAACGGGCTTTGGAACCTGTTGAATGTAACCTTTATTTCTTTTGGGCTCCCCTGGTGGCGTTGGGCCGGCTCTGACTCAACTGCTTGTGGTGAGTCCACTGGATCTTGCTGGTCCTGACATTGCACCTTGTTCTACTTCCTCGTGATTTGCTGTTGCCAATGCTTGTTGGTGCTTCCGACAGACGCCGACCCCTCAGCACACAACACCCAATGTGGGACAGCTTGTGCATGGCTCCTGGTCTTACTCAGCATCGCCTGGTCCTCACAGCTGCAGAGTCAAGGTCACCGTCAACTCTCCTTCAACACCCGACATTGGTGGGCATTTGTCTTCCAGGTCTTCGGATCACTCCTGAGTGACATAGACTCTGTCCCCTGTGCTTGCAGGTACCTCTCAACTAGAATCCACCTTCCGATACCACCGGACACATTTTCTTCCTCCATCAGCGGCACTTTCCTGAAGTCCCCCAATGGGTTCGACAGCGGATTCCGACACCAATTCATACCAACGCACCTGGCTTCCCTGGTGTAGGTAACATGGGTACTAGAGTACCCAGGGGTATGTTGGTTCTCCAACCTTCTGTCTTCCACAGGGTTTCATCAGGGTCCACTGGGAAGGGTCCTTAATCTTTCAAATTGCAACCCCGACTTACATGTTTATTTGTACGGAGAACGCAGTCGTCTTCCCACACTGCACAGGATCTCCGTGGGGCTCCTAGTCTCTCACTGTGAGTAGTTCCTTGGCTCCCTGGCACTTCTACATCCTTTGTACATGATACAAGTCGTGGGTCTTATACCACCTTCTTAATATATGACTTGGTTCCCCCCTGGGGTACACTGTGTATTCTGTGCTAGTTACGTTATTTCTTTGCAAATTATTGCGTGAATTGTGCATATCTATGGGTAGGAGATATTTCAACGTGATAGAGAATGCTATATAATAAATACATATTTTTTCAAATACATTGTATGGTTCTTTTTCATTTAATCTATACCTATAATATTGCATTCTGGTCAAACAAGCTGCTTTACACTTCTGGACTAAGCCTGAAGGCTGTTCTCTACAGCTACCACTTAGAGAGGTTTCTATTGTTGTCTAAGATCTCCTATATCACAATAAGGGTTGTCTGGACTGGTGCAGGGTGTCAACTTACATAGGTGTACATCACACACCAGGCCAGCCTCTCACAGGTACCCCTCGCCCTTGTCTATCAAATATTCATACGGTCTTCCATACAACATTTCAATATCACCTCTTTTACAGGGAGTGTCTTTGTGATCTTTCATTGACAGGTTAGAATTTCTCTTTTCCTTGGACATCTTAATGTCCAAAACCAAAATGCCCTTGGATGGACATGATAAGAACCTACCATGATTCACTCAGTGATGCACTACATATTTCTCCATCCATTCGAAATCACTGCAAAGAAATCAGAAATCCTATACAGAGATAAAATCACTGCAAATTAATTAGAAATCCTACACAGAGATAGATTCACAAATGTATATTTCTACTTCACATTCAGAGAGTTTGCATAGACTGGCGAACGCTTCCTTGAGATTACCCTGATGGGTTCACAAACATACAAGTGTCTAAGATCTCTAAAAGCATCACTGAGAATGTGTTGATTTGCCAAAGGAATGTTACATAGCCTTAAAGGCGTTCCTAAATATTCAAACAAGTTACAGCAAATACTAAATGTGTTCTTCCACACAATGACTAAATTGTATGCAGCACATGGTAAGTTTCGAGAAAAGTTGGCAGTTTTCAGGTTCAGAAGTTGCAGAGACTAATTTGAATAAACGAAATTCAACTTTTCGGGAATATGGCTGAAGACAGTCTACATAGTATTAGAGATTCAGGTACCAGTAAAACTTCAAGGATTGGTGAGTGCTGTAATATTTTATCAACTTCATCATTGAGATGGCAAAAGTGCTCATTGGACGATGTATTTGTCAAAAAGTGTCATGCCTGCTGGAGAAAATTCCTTTCTGCATTTTGCCCGAGGTGTAAGAAGTGGCAGGCGACAAAAGTGCTCCCAAATTATTATCATTAAATAATTTTCGTTTTCCGTCTGATTTTAGTAGTAGTACCACCTTGTTCCTCCATTTCTACTTTCCCAAATATTGGTAGAATGAATGGTACATTTTTAATGACAGTTTTTAAAAAACATATAATATGTGCAGAAGCAAAATACAATTACAGCGCACTAGAAATAAAGCATCTGTTAAAATTGGTTAGAAACTTTACAAGATATTGCTTAGTAGCAATCAAAGTTTTGTTAATACCGTGTTTACATATTTCATGGCTATTAAAAGAAGCACTAACTATATGCACATTTGCAGTCTCTGTTTAAGCTGTTAAGGGATTGATCTAGAAATGTCCTGTACTTGCTTACAAAGACCGCTACGTAAAACATGGGCTACAGGCTAATTTTTCGGGCCTTATCCACAATGTAAGTATAATATTTTTTTGCTGGTCGCTAACTATAGGGCATATTTACAATAGAAGTGATGGAGCGTGGCATTAGCCTTCCTGCCTTAAGGCCGTGCTTCACCTCTTCAGAAACGCTGGGCTGCACCATATTTATACGGTGAAGCTCTGCATTTCCCCCTGTAGTGATGCTAAACTTACCAACCTAGACACAACGCAGGCACCCTCGCACCATAGTGCAAGGATGTCTGCTTTGAAGGAAAGATTATTATGTGCAGGAAGGTGTCCCTTCCTGCACATAGACAATCGTTAAATTACGTTTTGGAACTTTTATGTGTGCCGCTTGATGTAGCACACACAGAATTTGCAAAAGGTGTAATTTGTTTTACAAACGTGCTGTTGGGTGGTTGCGTTTGTACTGCTCCTCTGACCTAAACATGCTGAGAATAGTAACCAAAGAACAAAGCTGTTACAGCACACCCTTTGTTAAATAAGATAACCCAAATGCGGTATTGGATAAGTTTTAGACACAGTCCAAATTGCGATGCAACAATCCACAACAGTTCATACGGACAATCTAATGAGACATCCGGGATACAGCAAGGAGTCCGAAGAAGTTATCTGTGCAGTTTCAATTTCTTTTTCATAAATTTTTTCAAAAAGTTTTCCCAGCACACGTTCTTGCCGACATGTGTTCCGTCTAATCCTAGACTTTTTCAAGGATGGAAAAGTAAACATCATAAATTGAAGAATCCATGATAATGCAAAGGCTAAAAAGTTGATACAAAAGAATAAATAACTATTGATCTTTAAGCTTGTCATACTGATTCACATATGACAATAAAAGATAAAAACTCACAGAACATCACATATCACCATATATATAAGACAAATACTTATGATTTGCGGTGGAGGTGGCAAGACTCTCAATATAATTTGAGCTTTACACACAACATCAGCAAAAGCCAAATAGACTTCTTGGATATCACACTCTTTATAGAAAATGGTTTATTGAAGTGCAAACTGTTCCGTAAGCCCACGGCAAGCAACGCAGTGTTGCATGCCACTAGTGCACATCCAAATACCCAAATTCGAGCACTTCCCTATGGCGAGATGACACGCCTAAGGAGAAACTATAGTAAAGATACCAATTTTCAACAAGAAGTAGACATCCTTAAACAACGCTATCAAGTCAGGGGGTATGATAAGAGCATCTTTGAGCAAGCACACACTAGGATTAACAGAACGAAATGCACAGGGCAATTGAAATTTAATTCAAAGAAGAAGAGAGGAGGAACATTGCGTTTATAACGCAATTTAACTCTCACAGTCATACTGTTTTTAATACTCTAAAGAGACACTGGCATCTCCTCAAATTGGATCATGATTTGGATCAGTACACATCTAACAAACCCTAGATCACATGCAAGAGGGGCAGAACGCTCAGAAATATTTTGAGCCTGTTGATTCTCAAGAACAAAACCATGGGTCAGGCCACTACATGGTTACCTGAGAAACCCAGTGGTTTTTACAAATGCTCGATCTGCAGTGTATGTCAATTTGCTGCTAATAAGACGGTCAAATTTCATTATAAGGCGGGGCAGACACACAATATACATCATTTTATGAACTGTAATACCAAATGTATAGTATACTGTATCATTTGTCAGTGTGATTTAATCTATGTAGGTGGTACCATTGGACCCCTTAAAGAGCGGATAAAGGAACACATCAGAGTCATTCGTAATGGTAATACTAATTACCCTCTGGCAGTACATTACAACACTGCCCATACTGATGTTGAAGTGTTGAACATTAGATTTCATGGTATCACCATAGTGGAAGATGACCCATGGGGAGGGGATACAATTTATGCACTTAGAAAACTGGAATCCAAGTGGCTTATTAAATTAAGATCTGTGGACCTAGGACTCAATATAGACAGAAAACGCCATGTTTTTCTACGTGACTAATATCTGTTACCATCGATGTCATAAATGTTTCCCTGAATGTCCTCCTCATATTCTGAATTTATATTGATTCCTCCATGTAATGTTACTATATCTTTTTCCTGATTCATCTCGCTACAGCTTTGGGTACATTGTTTAGCATGTACTCTTTCAGTAATGTACATAAGGATCAATGTCTCTATATGTTTGATAGCTGGATTTTTCCAATGACAATATGTCAGTGATCATTGAATGCATAACTGGCAACTGTTTCATAAAGTATAGTGGTCAACAAATGCATTAACAAGATATCTATTATGTCTTGTCAATTACATGAGATATGTTCTTTCTCTACTATTAATTAAATAATAATTTGGATTATAGAACTGTAATCCGTTGCAGTCATTATTCTGATGGTGCATGCAATATTTAGGGTTACAGATCAATAGACTCTTGTCAACACTATTGTTTTAGTCCGTATTTGGGACTCTTTATGTAGCTGCCTCTTTAGTTATTAGCAATTCGGGACATATTAAAGTACAGGTTAACATTCATTTATGACACTATTCCAATATGGCGCCAACCTCATATACGTCCCTTCACCAGCACATCAGACAGTTTAATCAATTATGTTTGTGCGTATGAGACTACCTTTTCAATAACTTGTTGGGTTTTTATGTACATATATTTCAGTGCCTAAAAGAGCGCGAATCAAATGGTTTATTAGATCATGTCAGCAGATTAATTTAATTAACCGATTATACACGACGTTGCTTTACTCATGTTTTATCAGATTTTATTCATTCACCCTTATGGGGGAATAGTCATTTATGTCATTATTTGACATTTGACTTCATATGTTTTATTTTTACGTCGTCGCCTCCAAGATGGCGGGAACGTTTTGAATATCCGTATAGTTAATAACTCCGAGATGAACAACGGGTCACATGCCGAATGGTCATGTGACCTTTATTGACTACACCTAATATAAACAAGATGGCCACCTTCAACGGTTTCTTAGGACGGGTAGCGGGAACACGTGCTGCTGCGCTTGGTGAATGTCGTTCGTGCAAAGTAAGAATTCTTACGCCCGACGAAGGCACTCAGGCATAAGACGCGGATTCGGTTAATTAATTTATTAATTACTGCAATGGTTTCTTTCATAGGCTGCAATCTTATCAAGGATTTGCTTTCACATTGAGCTTTTTGCTTTAACCCCTTCCATGCTCATGACGGAACGGTTCCGTCATGAGCGTCGGTTGAGCTGTGCTCATGACGGAACCGTTCCGTCATGAGCCCGCCCGCGCAAGAAACGGTCAGCACCGCGGCGGAATTCGCGCCGCATGGAAGGGGTTAATTAGATAGCCACATAAGGGGAGAAATACACATAGTCCCTATACAGATACGGGACGAGAACCTGGTCTATTCAAGACAGGATACGATTCGGGGTGAGAAGTCACACAATAGGGAAATCTATAGCTTTGAATAGATTTGTGTTTATTGTTGGGGATTATAAACTCGATGTTGTACTTTTAAGTCGTTGAACTGTGGTAAATAATTTAATTACCGGGACTTAAGTTGATACAGAAACATAATAAAAATAGCTCAGTAAATAAGAGGCAGAATCCGTGGTATTAGAGGTTCGGAATGGGCTTTATTCCAATGGTCGATTCGAATCGGTTGCTCCAAGTTCCATCACCACGAAGGTTCAGGAAGTGAAGTACATACATTATTGATAATTAATCACTTTTATACAATAGGCATTACAGTGAAGCAAATGCGAGAGGCGTAACAATTGATAGTGTGGATAATACATTCATGCGTAGCAAAAATAGGCGTAACTGGGTGTGATTAAAGAACGTCATCAGATGTGATGTCATAATAGGGTGGTTACATGAAAGAATTTCGCAATGTCAGCAGAAATACTTGGCAGAAATGCGCGCGCAGCCGCATGACGTGTGATTGACGTGCAACTAGGGGGTGAAGGGGACTTGACATTTAGCTCTACATGTGGCGACAGAAGTCTGGAGGGTCAAGTCAACCTAATCCCAAATCATATCTAACATCCTATGTTTAAAGAACTATGTTATCCAAAAGAGAGGTCTCTTAGAGTAGAATCTTATTCTATACTGACTATACTGACTGTTAGTGCGTGTACAAGCGTCTAAGTGTCTACACTAGATGCGTGGGTAGAAATCTTCCATAGTAATAGGGCTATGAATTACTTGCATAAAGACAGAGAAGCCGGGCCTTTGCTCGGTAGCTGGAAGAATGTTTACTTAAACTACTAGACAGGAATGCATTGGGCAGGGAGCGGAGCAGATAATGTCGAAGGTGAAATACAGTTTTTGGCAGGCAACAAGCTGATGTCAGGCTTCGTGAGCCGCGCAGAGAATGAGACAAAGTTCATGGTCACAGATGCAGGCTCAGACTGGAGCTTTCAGAGGAAGAAGGCAAGAAAAGTTTGATGACAGAATCGGGGCCTACTTGCCTGGACTGTAAAATGGCATAAGTGAACCATATAAAGCCGGTGGCCTTTCGTACTTAGGAATGGAATATCCGGCCTATTCATGGCGGGTCTGAAAGAGGACATGTTGACGGTGGACGCACATGTGTTTGCGTCTTCATAACTGGAACTGGAGGGAACATACATGTACTTGTGATTCATACATGGAACCGTTGGGGTCCAAGATAGGGGACATAACTGATCATAAAAATCCATATTTCCACATTCCCTCCTTGTCCCCTACTTGCCCGTTAAGAGATATCAATCTTCATCAATCCATTGATCTGTTCATATAGCATCATTTGTTCTTCTTTCTTCTTCTGTGATGAATGAAATCTTGGTGCTGGAATACACGATGTGCCACACAGACCACATATCGCTGGTCCACATTGTAGGCATAGACAGCAACTGAATAGTATGAGAAAGCCAATACCTAGGAAAGATAGGACCTTCCATCCAAAGGTAGATAATACACTCCAAAACCAACCGGACCAAGTCCAGGTGCCTGGATTCTGGTGTATCTGGCTTACAATCTTATGAAGGCGAGTTATGGCTTTATAAACAGATGGCGAATTTTCTGGTATGAAAATGCAACAACTTGATCCGATGACCCTACAAGCTCCGCCCCTATCGGCCAGGATGACGTCAAGGACAAGACGATTTTGAAGCACAACAATCCGCATAGCAGACTGCTCTTCTGTTAAATTGCCTAAGGCGGAAATAGTTTCATTCACTACTGCTTCAAGGGTTCTAGTTAATCTACGTATCAGCTTACTATTAGTAACGGTACCTATATAGGGAAAGAGACCTTTATTGAAATCTGTGTATTTTTCCCATGCTGTTTCAGTGTAATCGACAATTGGGAGATCTCTCCTTTCTCTATTGTGTACTAAATGAGTATTTCTGTGATAATCAGGAGGAGCTAGGAAAACAGGTGGCAGAAGAAATCCAATGTAACAGGTACCATCCCAATCTAGAGGCAAACGTACATATGCCGTCTGACCACATATGAAATAGGAATGGCGGGAAGCTCTAAATGTAGACTTGCCTTGATCACTAAATTCTACTACAGTGGTGCATCTACTATGGCCCATATGTATGGAACCATTCTTTCTTACACATAATTCACCTTTTACTGGAAATATTGACATAGCGGGTAAAATTGGAGTAGCTTCGGATTCAACATTTAGGATCATAAGATTAAGCGTAAATTTACCTAATCCATACACTTCATTTTCTAGATCAGTTCCTGTTCTCTGGGGAAGTCCCTCCTTGTCAGGATAGCAGACTTTAAGTAAAACTAAGTTCAAATTTCCCCATACCCAGTTGTCTTGATAAACTGCAGAATTCGAATCTAGGGAATTAATTAAACTAAACCATGCTCCACAGGAGCCGTTGTGTGTGAACGGGTATGGAAAGAGAGGTAGAATTCCTTTATAATTCTGATAGGGAGGGAGTCGGCCACATATCCAACAATTTGTAGCATTGCTAACCTGATGGGAATGATGTAACATACTAATAAACGTGTTATTGCGCAGCGCAAATCTATAAGACAACTCAAGCGGAGGTAATTCACTAAAAGAATGTTCAGCAGTAATATTATAAACATGTCTAGAAATAGGATAATATATGTGCAACAATATACTTGCAGTAATTATTAAAAGACATAAGAAAAACAAAATTAATAACGTCACTGTGCAATGACTACGCAGTGATTTACAGTACGCCTGTCGTTTCAACATTTTTCGGGTGTATTCTCTATTCAGGTCCAAGGGATACATGTCAGAGACAATTCAACCGCTTCACCTCGGAGAGGACTTAAACAATCAAATTGCTTGACTGATTAGACCTAAGTTTTAGTTTATAATGTTCGGAATTACTCTTTTCAACAAAAGGAAGTTTTGAGTCAATGGGTGAAGACACACGAGGTGTGGTATTCACATCCGATGGTAGTCCATGGAATTTCTTGATATGACTTGAATGAACCCAGCCTTTCCTGCCTTCGATCTTCACGGCTGTCCTTGTGGTGAGCAAGACCAGTTGCGGTGACTTCCACCTAGGATCCAGCTGAGTCTTTCGATCAAAGTTCCTCACTAGGACCAGGTCGCCTGGAATTACGTCATGGGGTTTCACCTCAGTGTTGTCGGGAAAAGCTGCAGCTACCTGTGAACGACAAGATTGTAGTGCAGACATCAAGGAAGCCAAGTAATCTGTCAGCATATTACAGTTAATATCAGTTATTTTGCGTGGTATAGGCGTCCCCCACATATTTGGTGGTCTGCCAAAGATCACCTCATACGGGGATAGCCCTGTACGAGAGTGTGCTACCATTCTCATGTAAAAGAGTGCAACTGGTAACGCTACTACCCAGTCGACACCTTTCTCTCTGCATATTTTGGACAATCTGATTTTCAGGATCTGATTATGTCTTTCTACGAGACCTGCTGCCTCGGGGTGTCGGACACAGTGGAATTTCCACTGATAGCCTAACAAAAGTGAAACGTGTTTCATTAGTTCGGATGAGAACGGCTGGCCGTTATCTGAGTAGACAACACGTGGTAAACCGTATCGTGGGAAGAATTCTCGAACCAACTGTTTGGCAGTAGTCGGGGCAATGTAATCTGAAACCGGGTATGCCTCTGTCCAACGGGAAAGAGCACAGACAACTACGAGAACATATTTGAATCCTCGACATCGTTCCATCTGGATATAATCCATCTGGAGGACTTCAAAAGGGTGATCAGGAGGCTGAAATCCACCCTGTTCTACAGGTACGCTTTTTCCTGGGTTGAACTGACAACAGATCATACAGGTACGAACTTTTTGTTTGGCTGCTGCTCGTAAATGTTTATTGAACCAAATGTGTTGAATGCTATCTAGCATAGCTTTTTCTCCTAGATGCGCTGGACTATGTATAGTGTTAATTATAACTTGGACCATTGAATCAGGAAGGAACCACACAGATTTTTCCTTCGTCATCCATCCCTGATCCGTTTGGATCCCTCCTAATACAGTCCATTTCTTTATTTCGTCTGGTGTAGCATGTGTCTGTATATCAATTACGTCAAGAGTAGGATCTTTAATCGTCATACAATGTGTTGGCGTCGGGACTATTGTCTTTGTCATGTCGGATGTTTGAGTTTGAGCAGTCTGTTTAGCTGTTCTGTCAGCTAGATCATTGCCTTGAGAAATGATATCAGTAACTTTCGTATGAGCTTTACATTTCATAATTGATATTGCAGTGGGTAGATGTATTGCATCTAATAAGGCATGAATGAGGGGTCCGTGCTGAATGTGGGCACCGTGAGAAGTTAAATAACCTCTCTCTCGCCACAGCACGCCGAAGTCATGTACAACTCCGAGTGCATAACGTGAATCAGTGTATATGTTGACTTTTTTATTTGTGGCTTGAATACAGGCTTGTGTCAGAGCGATGAGCTCTGCGGCTTGAGCTGACAAGGTATTTATGCAATTTGTTTCAATGATTTCAGTGTCTGTTGTGACTGCGTAAGCGGCCACTAGCTCTCCTGTACTTGTTCTCATACATGAACCATCTACATACAGCGTCAGGTCTGGGTCTGACAATGGGACATCTGTCAAGTCTTGTCTAGGTTTCGTCGTGATTGTAATAACTTCAATACAATCATGAGTTAGAGGGTCTGTTCCGATTACAGGTAAAAGTGTGGCAGGATTCAATGTGTTACAACGTCTGATTTCTATATGTGGCTGAAACAATGTTAATTCATACCCTGTAAGTCGCGCTATAGTCAAGTGTTGTGTTTGCGTTCTATTTACAAGAACCTCTACTGCATGTGGTACTTGAACTGTCAATGGATGTCCTAACACTATGGCATCGCTTTGTCTGATTGCTAAAGCTGTTGCTGCCACTGATTTTAGGCATGCAGGCAAAGCCTGAGCTACGGGATCTAATGTACTAGAAAAATAAGCACATGGTTTGTGTGATCCTGCTTGTTCCTGTGTGAGTACTGACAAGGCAGTACCTTCGCGTTCTGTAACAAAGAGTGTGAATTGTTTATTGTAACATGGTGTTGCTAAAACCGGTGCTTGGCATAAGGCTGTCTTTAAGCTTTCAAAAGCTTGTGTATGTTCCTGAGTCCAAGGGAGAACAGTCGATGTGGCTGCCTCCTGCGTTGTCAACTGAATGAGTGGTTTTGCTAGAAATGCATACTGAGGGATCCACTGCCTACAATATGAAGTGAGGCCTATGAAAGCCCGTACCTCCTTTTGTGTCTTGGGTATTGGCATGTTAGCTATTAACTGAATGCGGTCGGGTGTAAGCTGCCTTCCCTCCTTGGACAGCGAGTGTCCAAGATAAACAACTCGCTGGACACAGAATTGCAGCTTAGAAGGGGACACCTTGTGCCCCTTTTCGGCTAGAAATTGTAAAACTGTCAGTGATGCTTGCTCACATTCGCGTTCGCTTCTAGCGGTGATCAGCAGATCATCGACATATTGAAGCAAGGCAGTGTTAACTGGCATGTGGATACTGTCGAGTTCTCGTTTCAGTGCTTGGCTATAGATGCTGGGGCTTTCTGTAAATCCTTGAGGTGCGCGTGAGAATTTAAAGCTACGTCCATTTAAACTAAATCCGAACAAGTATTGGCTTTCCGGATCTATTGGGACGCTGAAAAAGGCATTCTTGAGATCAATTACAGTAAAGAACGTTGCTTCGGAATCAATAGCTGTCAGTAATGACGAGATATCTGGGACCACAGGGAATTGTGGCACAATGCATTTGTTTAATTCGCGCAGATCAATAACCAATCGATATACTGGCGGGGCCTTAGGATCTGTTCGTTTAAGAATCGGAATTATCGGGGAATTACATACATTGGAGTCTGTTTCCACAACCACTCCCTGGGCAATGAGCTCGTCAATGATTTGCAGTAAAGCCACTACAGCATCTGGTGGTAACTTGTATTGTCGTATTCGTGGTAGTACCACTCCTGCCTTTAGTGTAACTCGATATGGTGTAATATTCATGCAACCAACATCAGTAGGGCCTTGTGCCCATAGATGTGTAGGTAAAGTCTGCAATCGGGAATCCATGTCTCTAGACACATAGTGACCTTTGAAATCACGTAAAAACAATCTTACTCCTTCCGGAGAACAACATATTATAGCTCCTAGAGCTTTCAGTGTTTTTATACCTAACAAGTTTTCTGGACATGATTTAGTAAGCAATAAATCTGTAGTTCGGGTCAAAGGTCCTATCGTAAGTGGAAGAGGCTGTGATACTTCATTAACAATAGGTTTTCCTGAAAAACCAAGGGAAATATTCTGTGAGCCTGAGAGGGGTGCCCCTGGAACTTCACTACGTTTTATGGTCGTTCGACTTGCCCCTGTATCGAGTAAAAATGTTCTATCTTGGCCTAATAATTCACTGTGTACATAAGGTCCTTCTTGGTCTACAGGGACCTCAATAAGGGGTAAGTCAACTTCCCTCTCTAGGCTGGTTCATGCGTATCGTTGATAATCGGGATAGTCATACTGTGCGGTCTGGTACAGCTGTCGTGTCGTGGTTTGTGTGGCAGCAACAGGCAGCGCTGGTGCAGCTGGCACAAACTGTATAGACTGTGGTGGAGCTGGCATGGACTGTGCATGCTGCGGGGCTCCTTGTTCATTCTGATCCTGTCTAAGTGGCCGTGGTCTTTCTTGTGTTTTACCTGTGGCGATATTACGCTTCAGGACTGGGCAATCGTGTATGTAATGACCTGGCTGTTTACAATAGTTGCATGTCCCTTTTACAGGTCCTGCTGAATCACCGGAATGTGTCGTACCCTTTTTATGTCCTTCAGCTGGAACTGTCTGGGAGACTAGCATTTTCATTTTCGTGTCTTTCATGCGTCTTTGTTCATGTTCTTGTTCCTCTCTGATTCTATTGTGATGGTACTGTAACATTTGTAACATTTGTGATGGGGTGTTACCTTGCCAGGTACTCTCGAATTTTAATACTCTATTCTTCACTTGGGGTAATGAATTTTCAACTAATTTTGTCACAAACAGATGTGGGTAAGATTCGCTACTTGCTTTTATGCCACTATTTATACCAAAACATTTTTCAAATCGGGCATAGAAATCACTAGTGTCTTCATCTTGCTTTTGTTTACAGGCTGAAATTGTACCCCAATCTTCCTTTTTCGTAGTTAATAAACGTGGCAGTACCTGTACTAGTAAACCTGGTAGTGCTTTAGTTTTATCCCCAAGCCCTGCTCCTGCAGTTCGGGCCTTTTCTTCTGCTTCTAATGCTGACCATTCTATCTTTTGGTCTCCCACCTCCCACTCTTTTTCCTTGAGTTTTTCATAAATGCCAGCAGGCATTAATACCTTTAATATTGTCATAATGTCGGGATAGATATACTCTCCCATGAGTAACATGTCTTTAATTTCTCGGTGGAAACCCGCTGGGTCTTTGTCATGACTGGGTACCACTTTCTTCATTTGTAACAATTCTATTTTCGATATGGGCGTATATACAAATACACGTTTAAACTCATTGTCCTCGCCTTTTATTGGGTGTACTTCTCGTAAGGGATTCTGTCTGTCCATGTAATACGTGGTTCTTTCCTTGATGGGCAGTGAGACACGTTCTGGGCATACAAAAAGAATGTACTGCTTTCTTGATTCTAGTATTTCTTTAATTAATTTAGTACCTGAACCTCTCCATCTATTTGTGAGTAATTCAGTCAATATATCAGGTAAGGGACCAGGATCTGAATGCTGACTCTGATATAGTATAAGGAGTTGTTGAATCATATAAATCCCAGCTAAACGCTGTTCATCTGGGGTGAGATTCAAAAATGTGTGTGCTACTGTATCATCACCATACTTTCCGGGACTGTCAACCCAATGAACGGCTGACCTGGCTAATTCTTGTTCATCCATAGAATCGAGAAAATGATAACCCCTTCGTTCTCGGAGTAATTTGTCAGCGGCTTGGAACGAATGCTCGGGGGACCTTATATTTATTATAGGTGTTTGGAAATTCCTGTTATTATCTGGACATATCGGACGTATCGGATCAATAAAACATCTAGTACTATTACAAGATCTTCCTCTACCTACATAGGCTATGGTGTCTGACTGTCCTGTGGGCAGTCCTGATCCTTTCTCCTCGCTTTGTTCGAACTGGTCTACCGCTAATCTCTCTTCGTGTAGGCGTTCTATTTCCTTACGGATCTTTCGGCACATGGCTATTATACAATTTTGCTTATCATGTCTCCCTTCTGATATATTCTGGCTCCATCTGGTAAGAATTTGCATTGCTTCCGGGTCTACCCCCGGTCGGTCTTGATTTCTGATCACACAATTTATGAGGAAACGTAACAGTTCCCCCTGTATCTCCACTTTCTGGTATTCCATAGCTCTGTTAATACATTCAGAATCTCGCCCTGTTTGGACAAAATGATATATATTATCTAGATGCGCAGTCATTCCTGGTAACTTCCCTAAATACACTGCGGCTCGTCTGATACGTAATGATGCCATGATCATTTCGTCCTCTTTGCCGGGCACAGGGTCATATCTACAATCTATAAGAAGTTCCTTAAGCGTGCGGGCATTTATGAGTTTGGGGGTACGTGAATGTGCTGATTCTTGAAAGGTAAGTTTATTCACTCTGGGTGGCGTAGAAAAAATGTTGGTAGCACCTCCGGTAGCCCCGTCTGGGGTATCGGGTGTGAAAGGATTCGTTGAACGTGATACAGCAACTATAGGTGTCGACATAGCTATAGAAGTGGCTGTAGGAACAGATGTAGAAACAGATGTGCTTGCCGGAACTTGTGTCAGGATTTGTTGCTGTAGAGATACAGATACTGGATCTTGGCGTTGAACCTCCCTGGCAGGCGGTCTATGTGGGGCGGGATTTGCGTACTCGGGAGCTGCGTCATCTAAATATGAGGAAAGAAAAACATCTTCTGCGGTTCTAGGATGCCCCTTAGGATGTACTTTTATTGGAAACAATGGGGGTGGCAAGTCTTTTGGTATTTCCGGAGTAGCCTTAGGTAATCCCTTGGCCAGGAGGGGATACATACCATTCATAAGGGCATTTCTTTGTCTGTCTACTTGTTCTGATTTCACTTGTGTACCTTCTTCAATTAATAGATTTTCTCGGACTTTATTTGAAATCTCTTTATTTTTCTCTTCCTGTCGGAGCGCTTTTTCTGTACGTCTATGAGATTCTTTACGCCATAACTCAACGGCGTCTTTCTGTGACTGTCTGACTTTCCTTTTCCATAACTCTTCTTCTACTTTCATGATGCACTCTGCATCCCAGGTCCCAGCTGCGGGCCACTTCTGACTTTCTGGTAATTCCTTAGTGTAGTCTACCCATAAATCAAGAAATAATATAGCGTCTAAGCCATGTTTATGATACATGAAGTACCCTGGAGTGTCCCTAGGAGGAATAGGAACGGCTTCTTCGAGTACCCCTTTTCTAGTTGTGATCTGTCTTAATTTCGAAAAGAGCGGCATATTGAGAACTGATCTGATACTTGATCTTGAACAAACTTAATACAAATAAACACAATAATGAACAGTCATTCATACCACAATATGCAGAACGTTTTTAAAACATTTAACATTTAACATTTAACTGAGCAACAATGATGATGACGATCTAAAGAAAACTTAATCACTAAACATAATACTCGACATTATCTGAATTATTCTGAATTATATACTTGATATACTAGATATACTGCTAAACAGTACAGATACACTGCTGAAACAGTGCAGACCGGATTTGTGTACCCAAACCCGTCTTGACCGGCACAACCTATGTGCACGTCAGAACGCCTCCCCAGTAATGGTACTCACCGGGTAGCTCGGAACGGAAGGCCTCGGAACTGAACTGAACTTGAACCGGACTGGACTCGACTCGGGACTTCGGAAACTGGACTCGACTCGGGACTTCGGAAACTGGTGGGCCTCTGTATACCTCGGATCTTGCTCTCTCAGCTAGGCTCTGGTCGGGATACTTCGCACTTCTCACCGCCTCGTCTGGGTGTTGATCGCAGCCTCAGTCGCCCCCGCTTGACCGGAGGGAGATACAGGAAATCCTGCTGGTACGCGTTATTGTCCGTCCAGCTGTGGCAGGAGACCGGGCCTGCAACGCACCGCCGGCGCGTGAGATGAGAAAGTGTCCCTGTTCGGGCGCCATTCATGTGGTAAATAATTTAATTACCGGGACTTAAGTTGATACAGAAACATAATAAAAATAGCTCAGTAAATAAGAGGCAGAATCCGTGGTATTAGAGGTTCGGAATGGGCTTTATTCCAATGGTCGATTCGAATCGGTTGCTCCAAGTTCCATCACCACGAAGGTTCAGGAAGTGAAGTACATACATTATTGATAATTAATCACTTTTATACAATAGGCATTACAGTGAAGCAAATGCGAGAGGCGTAACAATTGATAGTGTGGATAATACATTCATGCTTAGCAAAAATAGGCGTAACTGGGTGTGATTAAAGAACGTCATCAGATGTGATGTCATAATAGGGTGGTTACATGAAAGAATTTCGCAATGTCAGCAGAAATACTTGGCAGAAATGCGCGCGCAGCCGCATGACGTGTGATTGACGTGCAACTAGGGGGTGAAGGGGACTTGACATTTAGCTCTACATGTGGCGACAGAAGTCTGGAGGGTCAAGTCAACCTAATCCCAAATCATATCTAACATCCTATGTTTAAAGAACTATGTTATCCAAAAGAGAGGTCTCTTAGAGTAGAATCTTATTCTATACTGACTATACTGACTGTTAGTGCGTGTACAAGCGTCTAAGTGTCTACACTAGATGCGTGGGTAGAAATCTTCCATAGTAATAGGGCTATGAATTACTTGCTTAAAGACAGAGAAGCCGGGCCTTTGCTCGGTAGCTGGAAGAATGTTTACTTAAACTACTAGACAGGAATGCATTGGGCAGGAGCGGAGCAGATAATGTCGAAGGTGAAATACAGTTTTTGGCAGGCAACAAGCTGATGTCAGGCTTCGTGAGCCGCGCAGAGAATGAGACAAAGTTCATGGTCACAGATGCAGGCTCAGACTGGAGCTTTCAGAGGCAGAAGGCAAGAAAAGTTTGATGACAGAATCGGGGCCTACTTGCCTGGACTGTAAAATGGCATAAGTGAACCATATAAAGCCGGTGGTCTTTCGTACTTAGGAATGGAATATCCAGCCTATTCATGGCGGGTCTGAAAGAGGACATGTTGACGGTGGACGCACATGTGTTTGCGTCTTCATAACTGGAACTGGAGGGAACATACATGTACTTGTGATTCATACATGGAACCGTTGGGGTCCAAGATAGGGGACATAACTGATCATAAAAATCCATATTTCCACAGAACTCATAAAGGTATACATGACAACGAGGAATGTCTGACAGGCAATCTAGACTCATAGGAAGTCCTCATATTGATATTGGTGAGTGCTAGCTGATATATTTACTTGGGGGACAATATTTGCATAGACTGCTCAGATATTGGCCTTGCCAGTGTATTAATGTGTTTTCTTAACCCGATACGATAGTTTTCAATTACCATTAGACATTTGATTTATTCTGTCAGAATATACATTTTTACGAACTGTGCCATATTTAGAGCACCAACAGTCGTTTTGACTTATATGTACTTGTGTATCGGATGTCTCATTAGATTGTCCATATGAACTATTGGGGATTGTTGCATCGCAATTTGGACTGTGTCTAAAACATATCCAATACTACATTTGTATTATCTTACTTTAAAAAGGTTGTGCTGTAACAGATTTGTTCTTTGGTTAATTTGTATGCATGTTAGTTTCTAATATGCTAATAGCACCTTTGGTAGTAGGTGTTTTTAAGCTACGTTAGCACCCCAACCCAACTACAGCAGTAGACTGACTCACATTTATTCAACCAATTGTATATTTACACTCTAGATTGATAGTGCAGTTTCTTCCCTTTCAGCGACCACTACTACCTATTCTCTTTTTCTCATGCTGAGAATAGTAGCCTGTATCTTTTTCTTTTCTGATACCACTGATGCAGGTGACTTTTGACACCAGATGTTAGGCTCAATTCACATTTATTTGTTGCAGCACTCTCATGCCTTGGACCTCTTGGTGTCTCAACGGGTCTCTTGTGCCATTGCGATGTTGCAAATTATGATGTGGGCGGTACCACTGCACAGCTGGGGACAGGGCTGCTTTGTATACCAGAGAAAATGTCTCCCTCTTGTACACCTTCCACCTTGATCAGATATTCTTCTTCATCCCCTCCACAAATAACTCGCGCAGTTTTTTGGCCGCTAAGGTGCGCCTCTTACTGGATCAAGTGGTGTTTTCTCAGATGGGTTGTTTGGCCTCCGGTACCATAGTTTTTACCAAGCTTACCCCAACTAACACCTCGTCCACAAATGGAGCATATACCAATGTTCACCACCTTCCTGCTACCCGAAAAGCAGTCCCAAATGGGGGATGTCAATTTTCTGGCACTGCTGGTGCCACTTGCAGTGTCAGATGAACTGGTAGGTATGTGTGACGTTTGACTCTCTGAAGTACCTACTTCTACTGATGTGGTTGTGGTGGATGTAGGTCGCTGCCGGGTCTTTGTAAATAAGGAAGCTGGATGTGGTGTTGGCAGTATCTGTGTTGGTGGTATCCATGCCACATCCCACAAAGCAATTTGGGATCGGATAATGTCGGTCTCCACTGGGGCGGGACTAATGTCCATGATGACTCGCTCGTCATCATCCTCCTCTTCTACATCTAACTCCAAAACTTTAAGGCTTTCTGGAACCTTCCTTTTCCCCAGCCTTGTCTTGTGGCGTGTCTCACTCTCAGACTGAGGCAGGACCCAAGTGGCATCTAAATCATCAGTAGCGGGGATTGCAGAAGAAGTTGATGGACCTTAGGGGATCAGGAAGACAATGGATCTTCTACAGTGGCTGGCGCCTCTTCCTCAGCAGGAAGCTCGATCTCCTGAACTGCCCATACTTCAGGAGGAACAACTAATATTCGGGATGGTAGCAGCTGTTGTTGACCACTTATCTGAGATTCCTGTATTGATTGGGTACTACTTTGCAATAACGATAAGTCTATTTAAAAATCACTGTTCATTGGCGTTGTGATTATTAGACTGTGTGCCTCTGCAACAGACATGGGCTTGGTCCTAGGTTGGTGGCGTGGGACCACTGATGCAGGGGTGCTGTTCACAGCTTGTTCCCCGGACACCGCTGCTGCAGGCACAATTTTTGGTTTCCCAAAAAATATCTTGGGCAACACACCGGTGTTGGTAAGTGGTAGTGCCTACTTCTAACTATCAACTTTCTTGGTACTGGACCTCGTACCTTTCTTTGGGGCCATCTCGAAGATGTCAGCAGCACGCAGTGACAGAAGTTGAAGAGATGTCTGTGGCCACACGCCATGTGATGTCGTGCGTAGCAGGACTTCTGTCTATCACTGGCAGTACAATGGGTGATGTTGTCTCCTCCTTAGTCCTTTTGTGCACCTGAAAGCAAAGAAACAAAAAGAAGATCAGTGAAACGTGCCATTCATTGTTGTGGTTCAATTACTAGAAGAAACAAATTTAATATAACTTAGTGTGTGAATCAGAAGTTGGTCGCACTCTGCTCGTCACACCAGCAAGTTGCCCCAAGAAACTGTGGTCAATGTAGTGGCGACGGCGAGAACGCCTATGCCACGGTGTATGTAGAAAAGTATGTGTTGCATTAGCTATCCCTGGACACGTGTTTCGAGGTAGTTGCCTCTCGTCAGCAGGGAGCAGGTCAGTGTAAAGGGGTGCCGCGTGGACTGCCAAAATGTAATTAAAACAGGTAGAGTACCTCTCATGGGGCGCAGGTGCAGGTCCAAGGCTCGTCAGCCCGTTGGCTCAAGGGAGCCGTAATAAATGAATCAGAAGTTGGTCGCACTCTGCTCGTCACACCAGCAAGTTGCCCCAAGGAACTGTGGTCAATGTAGTGGCGACGGCGAGTACGCCTATGCCACGGTGTATGTAGAAATGTATGTGTTGCATTAGCCATCCCTGGACACGTGTGTCGAGGTAGTTGCCTCTCGTCAGCAGGGAGCAGGTCAGTGTAAAGGGGTGCCGCGTGGACTGCCAAAATGTAATTAAAACAGGTAGAGTACCTCTCATGGCGCGCAGGTGCAGGTCCAAGGCTCGTCAGCCCGTTGGCTCAAGGGAGCCGTAATAAATGAATCAGAAGTTGGTCGCACTCTGCTCGTCACACCAGCAAGTTGCCCCAAGGAACTGTGGTCAATGTAGTGGCGACGGCGAGTACGCCTATGCCACGGTGTATGTAGAAAAGTATGTGTTGCATTATCCATCCCTGGACACGTGTTTCGAGATAGTTGCCTCTCGTCAGCAGGGAGCAGGTCAGTGTAAAGGGGTGCCGCGTGGACTGCCAAAATGTAATTAAAACAGGTAGAGTACCTCTCATGGCGCGCAGGTGCAGGTCCAAGGCTCGTCAGCCCGTTGGCTCAAGGGAGCCGTAATAAATGAATCAGAAGTTGGTCGCACTCTGCTCGTCACACCAGCAAGTTGCCCCAAGGAACTGTGGTCAATGTAGTGGCGACGGCAAGTACGCCTATGCCACGGTGTATGTAGAAAAGTATGTGTTGCATTAGCCATCCCTGGACACGTGTTTCGAGGTAGTTGCCTCTCGTCAGCAGGGAGCAGGTCAGTGTAAAGGGGTGCCGCGTGGACTGCCAAAATGTAATTAAAACAGGTAGAGTACCTCTCATGGGGCGCAGGTGCAGGTCCAAGGCTCGTCAGCCCGTTGGCTCAAGGGAGCCGTAATAAATGAATCAGAAGTTGGTCGCACTCTGCTCGTCACACCAGCAAGTTGCCCCAAGGAACTGTGGTCAATGTAGTGGCGACGGCGAGTACGCCTATGCCACGGTGTATGTAGAAAAGTATGTGTTGCATTATCCATCCCTGGACACGTGTTTCGAGATAGTTGCCTCTCGTCAGCAGGGAGCAGGTCAGTGTAAAGGGGTGCCGCGTGGACTGCCAAAATGTAATTAAAACAGGTAGAGTACCTCTCATGGCGCGCAGGTGCAGGTCCAAGGCTCGTCAGCCCGTTGGCTCAAGGGAGCCGTAATAAATGAATCAGAAGTTGGTCGCACTCTGCTCGTCACACCAGCAAGTTGCCCCAAGGAACTGTGGTCAATGTAGTGGCGACGGCAAGTACGCCTATGCCACGGTGTATGTAGAAAAGTATGTGTTGCATTAGCCATCCCTGGACACGTGTTTCGAGGTAGTTGCCTCTCGTCAGCAGGGAGCAGGTCAGTGTAAAGGGGTGCCGCGTGGACTGCCAAAATGTAATTAAAACAGGTAGAGTACCTCTCATGGCGCGCAGGTGCAGGTCCAAGGCTCGTCAGCCCGTTGGCTCAAGGGAGCCGTAATAAATGAATCAGAAGTTGGTCGCACTCTGCTCGTCACACCAGCAAGTTGCCCCAAGGAACTGTGGTCAATGTAGTGGCGACGGCGAGTACGCCTATGCCACGGTGTATGTAGAAAAGTATGTGTTGTATTAGCCATCCCTGGAAACGTGTTTCAAGGTAGTTGCCTCTCGTCAGCAGGGAGCAGGTCAGTGTAAAGGGGTGCCGCGTGGACTGCCAAAATGTAATTAAAACAGGTAGAGTACCTCTCATGGCACGCAGGTGCAGGTCCAAGGCTCGTCAGCCCGTTGGCTAAAGGGAGCCGTGATAAATGAATCAGAAGTTGGTCGCACTCTGCTCGTCACACCAGCAAGTTGCCCCAAGGAACTGTGGTCAATGTAGTGGCGACGGCGAGTAGGCCTATGCCACGGTGTATGTAGAAAAGTATGTGTTGCATTATCCATCCCTGGACACGTGTTTCGAGGTAGTTGCCTCTCGTCAGCAGGGAGCAGGTCAGTGTAAAAGGGTGCCGCGTGGACTGCCAAAATCTTATTAAAACAGGTAGAGTACCTCTCATGGCGCGCAGGTGCAGGTCCAAGGCTCGTCAGCCCGTTGGCTCAAGGGAGCCGTAATAAATGAATCAGAAGTTGGTCACACTCTGCTCGTCACACCAGCAAGTTGCCCCAAGGAACTGTGGTCAATGTAGTGGCGACGGCGAGTACGCCTATGCCACGGTGTATGTAGAAAAGTATGTGTTGCATTAGCCATCCCTGGACACGTGTTTCAAGGTAGTTGCCTCTCGTCAGCAGGGAGCAGGTCAGTGTAAAGGGGTGCCGCGTGGACTGCCAAAATGTAATTAAAACAGGTAGAGTACCTCTCATGGCGCTCAGGTGCAGGTCCAAGGCTCGTCAGCCCGTTGGCTCAAGGGAGCCGTAATAAATGAATCAGAAGTTGGTCGCACTCTGCTCGTCACACCAGCAAGTTGCCCCAAGGAACTGTGGTCAATGTAGTGGCGACGGCGAGTACGCCTATGCCACGGTGTATGTAGAAAAGTATGTGTTGCATTAGCCATCCCTGGACACGTGTTTCGAGGTAGTTGCCTCTCGTCAGCAGGGAGCAGGTCAGTGTAAAGGGGTGCTGCGTGGACTGCCAAAATGTAATTAAAACAGGTAGAGTACCTCTCATGGCGCGCAGGTGCAGGTCCAAGGCTCATCAGCCCGTTGGCTCAAGGGAGCCGTAATAAATGAATCAGAAGTTGGTCGCACTCTGCTCGTCACACCAGCAAGTTGCCCCAAGGAACTGTGGTCAATGTAGTGGCGACGGCGAGTACGCCTATGCCACGGTGTATGTAGAAAAGTATGTGTTGCATTAGCCATCCCTGGACACGTGTTTCGAGGTAGTTGCCTCTCGTCAGCAGGGAGCAGGTCAGTGTAAAGGGGTGCCGCGTGGACTGCCAAAATGTAATTAAAACAGGTAGAGTACCTCTCATGGCGCGCAGGTGCAGTGGCTCAACTGAGCCGTAATAAATGAATCAGAAGTTGGTCGCACTCTGCTCGTCACACCAGCAAGTTGCCCCAAGGAACTGTGGTCAATGTAGTGGCGACGGCGAGTTCGGCTATGCCACGGTGTATGTAGAAAAGTATGTGTTGCATTAGCCATCCCTGGACAGGTGTTTCGAGGTAGTTGCCTCTCGTCAGCAGGGAGCAGGTCAGTGTAAAGGGGTGCCGCGTGGACTGCCAAAATGTAATTAAAACAGGTAGAGTACCTCTCATGGCGCGCAGGTGCAGGTCCAAGGCTCGTCAGCCCGTTGGCTCAAGGGAGGCGTAATAAATGAATCAGAAGTTGGTCGCACTCTGCTCGTCACACCAGCAAGTTGCCCCAAGGAACTGTGGTCAATGTAGTGGCGACGGCGAGTACGCCTATGCCACGGTGTATGTCAAAAAGTATGTGTTGCATTAGCCATCCCTGGACACGTGTTTCGAGGTAGTTGCCTCTCGTCAGCAGGGAGCAGGTCAGTGTAAAGGGGTGCCGCGTGGACTGCCAAAATGTAATTAAAACAGGTAGAGTACCTCTCATGGGGCACAGGTGCAGGTCCAAGGCTCGTCAGCCCGTTGGCTCAAGGGAGCCGTAATAAATGAATCAGAAGTTGGTCGCACTCTGCTCGTCACACCAGCAAGTTGCCCCAAGGAACTGTGGTCAATGTAGTGGCGACGGCGAGTACGCCTATGCCACGGTGTATGTAGAAAAGTATGTGTTGCATTAGCCATCCCTGGACACGTGTTTCGAGGTAGTTGCCTCTCGTCAGCAGGGAGCAGGTCAGTGTAAAGGGGTGCCGCGTGGACTGCCAAAATGTAATTAAAACAGGTAGAGTACCTCTCATGGCGCGCAGGTGCAGTGGCTCAACTGAGCCATAATAAATTAATCAGAAGTTGGTCGCACTCTGCTCGTCACACCAGCAAGTTGCCCCAAGGAACTGTGGTCAATGTAGTGGCGACGGCGAGTTCGTCTATGCCACGGTGTATGTAGAAAAGTATGTGTTGCATTAGCCATCCCTGGACAGGTGTTTCGAGGTAGTTGCCTCTCTTCAGCAGGGAGCAGGTCAGTGTAAAGGGGTGCCGCGTGGACTGCCAAAATGTAATTAAAACAGGTAGAGTACCTCTCATGGCGCGCAGGTGCAGGTCCAAGGCTCGTCAGCCCGTTGGCTCAAGGGAGTCGTAATAAATGAATCAGAAGTTGGTCGCACTCTGCTCGTCACACCAGCAAGTTGCCCCAAGGAACTGTGGTCAATGTAGTGGCTCCTTTGTTTATATTCAGGCTCCTTTGAGCCGGTGGGGCTGACGAGCCCATGGCTACGCACCTGCGCGCCTTGAGTGGTACTTTACCTGAGAATATGTTTTGGCAGCCTATGCAGCAACCCTACACACATACCTACTCCCTGCTGACGAGAGGCAACTACCTCGAAACACGTGTCCAGGGATGGCTAACGCGACACTCATTTTCATTTTAAACTTTTGGCATAGGCGTACCCGCCGACGCTACTTCATGGACCACAATTCTTTGGGGTAACACGCTGGTAGGACTAGCAGAGTGCGGCCAATCGTATTTTTGTTTATATTCAGGCTCCTTTGAGCCGGTGGGGCTGACGAGCCCATGGCTACACACCTGCGCGCCTTGAGTGGTACTTTACCTGAGAATATTTTTTGGCAGCCTACGCAGCAACCCTACACACATACCTACTCCCTGCTGATGAGAGGCAACTACCTCGAAACACGTGTCCAGGGATGGCTAACGCGACACTCATTTTCATTTAAAACTTTTGGCATAGGCGTACCCGCCGACGCTACTTCATGGACCACAATTCTTTGGGGTAACACGCTGGTAGGACTAGCAGAGTGCGGCCAATTGGATTTTTGTTTATATTCGGGCTCCTTTGAGCCGGTGGGGCTGACGAGCCCATGGCTACGCACCTGCGCGCCTTGAGTGGTACTTTACCTGAGAATATTTTTTGGCAGCCTACGTAGCAACCCTACACACATACCTACTCCCTGCTGACGAGAGGCAACTACCTCGAAACACGTGTCCAGGGATGGCTAACGCAACACTCATTTTCCTTTTAAACTTTTGGCATAGGCGTACCCGCCGACGCTACTTCATGGACCACAATTCTTTGGGGTAACACGCTGGTAGGACTAGCAGAGTGCGGCCAATCGGATTTTGACTTAGTGTGTGGTCACACTTGTATGTGTTAATAATATTACTATTAAATGTATTACCTCAGTTATTAAAACAATTAAAAATACAGTGCAGCCATTTGTGAGACTTTGACAACAACAAGGGCTTTCATGGTGGACTTTATGTATAGTACACTCAGGAAGGATAGGGAAGAAGAAAAAGAACAACAAAAATACAATTGTAACGGTGATGGCATTGTTCATCACGTCACATGGGATGCAGCATTCAGGGAGTTGCAGCTGATGACAATGGATGGAAGCAATATGCCAAGAGGAACAAAGGAAAGACATGCAGGCCTATGGCAAAAGCAGTAAGTAAACTAACTGACACCACAAAATGGCCGCCTGCTACATGGTCACGCACAACAACAACAAGCAGGAGGCCTGGAAAAAAGTGAACTCAGGCAGGCCTATATGGACACAGACTTTACAAAATGTCCCCTGGCCACATGGGGGGGGTCAGCCAAGGCAAATGCTGGCCCACTATTACCAACACACTCACACACTGGCCAGACAAAGGAGGCATGCTAAACAACAAATCTTTAATGCAACAATGGCTATGCCAAAAACGAAAACCCACAGGGCTAAAAAAAGGTTTGCAAGTTGAACAACGACATGCAACCGACAAAGGCATTTATTTAATACACATGAAAAAAAAGTTAAATACCAAAACAAAACATTTTGTTTTTCAATCCAATGCCATCCATGCCCTAAATGATGTTCAAATTCAACTGACACCACAGAAACAGTTGCTTCATGCACCCATGAGTAGCTCTGGGCCTATTGGTCGTAAAAACCCATTGGCAGACTAGGCCAGATAGTGAATCAAATTAATTCAAATCAGTAATATTGAAAATTTATTAGAAAATGTAGTGAACTGTGCTTCATTTTTTGCTGGATAAAAGAAGAAAAGATTGCATGCAAAACAACAACCAGCAAGAATGCATGGCCATCGCAAAGACGGCATGCAGGTCTAATGCAGAAGCACTCTGGCTGCCCCTTCACTAAATGGCAGCCAGCCACATGGCCAGTCCCCAACAACAAGAAAGGGAAGACAGACAATACAGGCCTATGGCTAAAGCACACTGGCTGCCTTCACAAAATGGCCGCCTTCCACATGGCCAGGCCACAACAACAAGAAAGGGAAGACAAATAATGCAGGCCTATGGCAAAAGCACACTATCTGCATTCACAAAATAGCCACCAGCCACATGGCTAGGCTACCACAACAAGAAGCAATAAGCCAAGCGGAATACAGGAAAGACAGACAGGCCTATGGCAAAAGCACACTAACTGCCTCCATAAAATAGACACCTGCCACATGGTCACAAAGTCACAACAACAACAACAACATGCAGGAGGCCCGGGAAAACAAATAAACAATGAACTCCATCAGGCCTATATGGATACAGACTTTACAAAATGAACCCTGGCCCTTCCGGGAGTCTCAGCCTAGGCAAATTATGGCCCACTATTACAAACAAACACATTCTCACACCGGCCAGACAAAGGAGGCACGCTAATAACACATCTTTAATGCAACAATGGCAAAAACAAAAATCCACAGGGCTAAAAAATGGTTCACAAGTTACCACACACATCCAACAAAGGCATATGAAAAAAAATGAAAATCCCCCAAAAACACATTTTGCATTTCAATCCAATGCCATCCATGCCCTAAATGATGTTTAAATTAAAAAGACACCCCAGAAATAGTTGTTTCATCCCCCCATGAGTAGCTCTCGGCCAACTGGCTGAAAGGCCTATTGGCAGACAACAGGGTTACTAGTGATTTAAATACATATTGCAAAATGATGATTTCAAAAGTTGGGTGAAATGTAGTGAACTGTAAAACATGTTTCCTTTATAAAAGAAGAACAATTACTTAGAAAGAAACAACTAAGCTCCTACTGAAACTACAGGCCACCCATCACAAAAGTTGTTTTTAAAAAGAATGAAAAGTACAAATAAAGCTAGGTGCATGGCCCCAATCAAACAAACAACACCAAATTTCAAACTTATTTGTGAAATCTGAAATTCAAAAGTCCTCAAATCTAATTATATTTTATGCAGCAGCCACCAGCCACAAAGAGTGATCCTTCCAGCTACAAATCCAAATGGAAAGTGAATAGGAGATGGACATAGCACTGGGAGGAGCCTGCTGGACAAGACCAGGAAATTGGAGACTCTGGAGCACTTCCTTCCTCTTAAAAAAAGTATAAAAAGAAAAAGGACTCCTTACACAAAAAAAGTCATTTCGAGAAGGTTTTGATGCTGCTCGGGAGATAACCTTCTCTAGACTGCAGATTCTGTGTGTTTTGGGTCGTGATCTTCATAAAACCTCAGCTGGAAGTCTAATGGAGTGTCCGAATGAAGTGTTTGCGATCTCAAACTCTTGCAGGACCATATGGCCACCAAGTAAATCTTGTGATGCTCACAAACGACTCAGGAAATCTCAACAACGATCACAGGCAACTAGATAGTCACAAAAAAAACACTCCACTCCGTTGCAGAGTGCAAAGTTTTCCGAAAACTCCGCATTCTACGCAGAACACAGAGTTGCCACAACTCCACAAACTCCGCAAGCTGAGCGGAGTTTTACGCCCAGGGTTAATTTTTAGTTCCCAAATTATGGCTAATCCATGATATGGTAGTGGCTTGCTTTGATCATAGGTGCGAAAACCAAATTGCTGTGAGTCCTACTGTGTGAAATTGTAAGGACACTTTCTATTATTTAGCACAAAAAAAATATTAGTATTTTAGAATTTTCTTTAAGCACTTGTAAGCAAAATTAAGTTTCATAGTTGCTCCATGCTAAAATTGGACTTTACAGAGTTTATTATGGTGTTCCAAGGTATTCCTTTGAAAAGGGTCCGACAGTCAAATTCTTGTCTGAGAGTAGTTTTGAAGCTCGGGTAGAGATTTGCCACTCTTCGTCGCTGCTCTGTAAATATCAGTGCAGAAGGGGATAGGTGACATACAGGGACTGATTTATCAAAGATTTCCATGAGTACTGTGCCACAAAAAGTCACTCATACTGAAACAAAGGGGGATATTTACAATTTTTTCATGTGGTGCACTGAGGCAGATGCAAATGCTGTGATGCGCTGCATGTAAAAGAGAGAGGAAGAGAGCACCAAATTTACTAAACTAAGGCATTCTCCTACTAAAATCAGCTGCCGTGGCATAGATTATGTACTGGAACCCTTCTGGTACAAAATACTATGCTTAGATTAACTTGAAGTCTTTTCCCACTTTGTATGTGTGCTGTAGAGCAACCCTGGGCGTAGTGGGCGTAGTGGGGATACAAGGAGTAGCGTGTAGTGTGCCCAAATTTACGCACACTCGCATGCTCCGCATAGCCCCACTACCCGCCACCCGCCTCCCACCCGCCCCCCTTTTAAAATAATGTAAACTATGATAAAAAAATTAAATAGCAGCGCAGTGTCTCCGGGGCTCCCTCTTCCTCATTGACAACTTCTTTTCACAAATGCTCATGCGCGGACGCCCGCGCATGCGCATTTCTTGCGAGAAATGCGCGGGCGTCCGCGCATGCGCATTTGTGAAAAGAAGTTATCGGCAACGAGGGAAATGGAGCCCTGGGATGCCGCACTGCAGGTAAGGCATTATATTTAATTTTTCTATTATAGTTTACATTATTTTAAAAGGAGGGTGGGAGGCGGGTGGTGGGCGGCAGGCAGCTCTGCTTCGCCCTGGCATGTGCGTAGCGCTGCCTGCTACGCCTACTTCGAAAACTGCGAAGCAGGCAGCGCTACGTAGACTCCGTGGGCAAAGCAGAGTACTACGCCCGGGGTTACTGTAGAGTGCAGCACACATGCAAATTTGGAAAAAGGAAGGATAAAGTAAAGTATTTCTCTTTCCTTGCACCTACTTTGAAAGGGTGAAATGTTCTCATGCTAACCCCAATCTACTTTAATTAGTAAATTGGGTTTAGCATGAGAAACCTCGGATGGTTGCATGGGGACGCCAATGCTCCACTCCTGGTATACCCCCTTGGCGCTAAGTAATAAATAGCAGCACTATGCTCTGCTTTGCATCAATTTCCTGTTATTTGTAGCACTAATCAAGTTTGCACTGGAAAGTCAATTGGGAAACAAAGATTTTGTGCCAATTTTCATCAATTTTGTGACGCAGAAACGGCGTAAAATCTTAGTAAATCTCCCCCAAAGTCTTGAATTGGGATTTACTTTCCAGTGCAAATCTTGATTATTACTGGAAAGCAGCTATGAAGTAACAGATTAGTTCTTTACACTACTTTGTTTGAAAGGCACACTCCATGAGTGATGCTTGGACATTCTCATGCAGCTACCCATTCATTTTGGCACCAAGCCCCACCTGCCCTATATGGTAGACAGGGCTTTGTGTCAAAGATGTATGCCTCTTCAAGGCAGACACAATGCTTGAGAAAGGTTCTCTTTTGGCAAATATTTTCTAACTTTGCTTGCATTCTGAAATATACAGCACATATAAAAGTTAAAAGAAACTTTTTAAATATGTTTAAACATAGTATTTTGTATTTGAATATTGGAGTAAGCCCTCCAACTCTCGGTCTAGATCCACTCTCTCCCCGCAGCTCAGCTGTGCTATCTCTTGCCTCTAGACCCTGATCTCCTCCTTGGGAGGTTCGAGGCTGCTACCTGCTCCTGTGCCTGCTGCCTTCTCCCGCTGGGACCAGACTGCCTTCAACCACCGTAACCTTTCTCAGCCGTTTTTTCTTCTTAATTTTTCCCTGTTGTGTCACTGTTATTGTGCCCATCTGTTTCTTGCTCTAATTCCACCACTGTTTCTATTTACTTGTGCCTGCCTGTTCCTTTCGCCTTTTGGCGCTGCTGCCCCTGCGGCCCCTCCCCCCTGGAATTCTATCCCAAAATTCCCCCCAGAATTTCCCCGCTCCCGCCTCCCAGCCTCTCCACCCTCCCACCTGCCCTACATAATGGCAGCCGCTGCATGGTCACACAGAGGACATGTGCAGCGGGCACGCTGTCGGCGCACCCAAGGTGCTTCAAAGGCAAGCCCGTCTGCGCCCGTCCTTGACCTGACCGTGGCCAGCGCCAGTAAACCTGTACCTCCCACTACGCATCGTTACAATACCACCACCACCCTCCTCACATTCAACCCTGGAAGACTTAAAGAATGCTAACAGGCCTCGCCGAACACGACCCATTTCCAGTTCTCCTGCCTCCACTGCCGCCAGACCCTCACCGCCAACCCGGCCTCCAACACCGCCAACGCCAGCACCGGCAACACCCTAAAATGCATCCTCCTCAACGTACGCTCTGTACACACGTCATGGAAATCTGGAACCTACCCGACTCTCTCTCGCCCGACATCACCTTCTTCACAGAGACCTGGACCAACGCATTCTCCACCCCTGATATCAGCACTGCCATCTGTTCTGCTCGATTTTCTCGGCCTTCTTGTGAGGCACCATGATGGAGTGTGACTTCAGTCTCTTATCATTCAAGTATAAGGGTTAGAGTAGTGAATGGAGCCTATTTACTAGGCACTTCGACATGATCCTGTGCTCTTCTCCATAGATCAGGGCTTGCACACATAGCCTAGGGGATAGATTCGTTAGTATTAGGGATAACCTGTCCTTTAGTGAGGGTATTTCATGGAGCTGTGTTGAATTCAGGCCTGGTAGGCCTCAAACGGGAGAGACTCCATCTTTCTTTCTGCTCCGGCAGCTTGGGATGCTTCTAGGTCAAATGTAATGTTTTAGTTATGAGGTGTTATTCGCTTGGAGAGAACCGGTTCAGGCCGGCCCTTATCGAAGGATTGTATTTTTCTTCATGCCGAAGACACTACATCAGGCCGGCCGGCTGGGAACGTGTCCTTGGTACGGGGAGGTACAAGAATTTGGTGGGCGGCAGGTTACGGGCCGGAATTTTCCATGAGGAAACGCACCTCTATATTAGTGAAAGTCTGAGGCAGTTACATGTTCAGTCCGTAGGCGGCATCTAGCCGTTAGCAGTAAAGCTACTACTTATTCCAGGGAAGACAGACGCCATCTTGAAGGCGGAGAAGAACCGAGAGACAGATGCTTTCCTAGCAGAATAGCCAGAGAGGAGAGAGTAGCGGATAAGGAAGAGGTCCCAGTGACTCGGAGAAGGGTGATTCCAGGCGAGCCGAGGCACAGACGAGAAGGGAACCTAGATGACTACTGAGTGCAGGCTACATACTACTAAGGTGATGTCGACCCTTTCTTATTAGAGTGTACAACTTAATCTTTCACTTTTCTTTGCAGGTTATGTGTTATATCGTAATGTTATGTGATTGTATATGTAATGAGTAATAAAGTATCCAGTTTGTAGTGAACCAACATGTGCTGCGTGTTCTTGTATAAGAGGGTAGCCTATTCTTCTAGTCAGCTGCGGCTACATGAACAGATGTTAACCCTGATCAGGTGAGTGGTAACTGAATAGGGGAAAGAGGAGCCCCTCGAACCTGAGAACAGGCTATGCTCGAACTGGCAATCCTTGTGTGATCTGATGAATAGTGAGACTTATTCCCTTTTTGTATGTTATGGTAATCATAGGATGAACTGTCATATGAGACTGCCGTCTAGGTAGAGAGGTCTGGATTCGTATAAGATCGCGAGGCCGCCACTTGTGATACTGTCGTATGGGCAGAGAGGTCTGGGTTCGTATGGGACCGCGAGGCCGCCACTTGTGATACTGTCGAATGGGCAGAGAGGTCTGGATTCGTAGGGGATCGCGAGGCCGCCGATTGTGCTGAGACTGCCGTCTGGGCAGAGAGGTCTGGGTTCGTATGGGACCGCGAGGCCGCCACTTGTGATACTGTCGTATGGGCAGAGAGGTCTGGATTCGTAGGGGATCGCGAGGCCGCCGATTGTGCTGAGACTGCCGTCTGGGTAGAGAGGTCTGGGTTCTTATGGGACCGCGAGGCCGCCACTTGTGATACTGTCGTATGGGCAGAGAGGTCTGGATTCGTAGGGGATCGCGAGGCCGCCGATTGTGCTGAGACTGCCGTCTGGGTAGAGAGGTCTGGGTTCGTATGGGACCGCGAGGCTGCCACTTGTGATACTGTCGTATGGGCAGAGAGGTCTGGATCCGGGTGGGATCGCGAGGCCGCCACTTGTGATACTGTCGTGTGGGCAGAGAGGTCTGGATCCGTATGGGATCGCGAGGCCGCCGATTGTGCTGAGACTGCCGTCTGGGTAGAGAGGTCTGGGTTCGTATGGGACCGCGAGGCCGCCACTTGTGATACTGTCGTATGGGCAGAGAGGTCTGGATCCGTATGGGATCGCGAGGCCGCCGATTGTAACAGGTTTTGGTATGTATAGTAGGAATCCCCTGTCCTTAGGTGATAGATATATGTGGTTGCAGGATTGTAAATAGGTTCTAGGGAGGGGGTAACGTTCTGGCTGGGTTAGTGAGGCTCTGATGAGCGGGTTCTATCAGATCCGAAAACCCAAGCAGAACATTTGGCGTCACGAACCGTTTACGAAACCTGTGTGCGTTGTGGTTGTATCGTGTTTGCTTTTGGCGCGTGCGTGGTTTCGTTTGAATATTATTTGTATATAATTGTGTGTAGTTTTCTTTTCTCTTTCTTCTTTTTCTTTTTCTCTTTTTCTTTCTTTTCCGAGATGTTTTCTAGAAAGTCGAAATCTACTTTTAAGTTGCCCGTTGATATTCCCGGTTGGGATTCAACGCCTTATGAAGCCTTGGCCCGTGAGTGGGCTGATTCTACTGGTTTGAGTGAGAATTGGAATTCTTTTTTGGAGCTGGCGGAGCCGGCTAATGTGATTACTTGTTTACAGAAAGCGCCGGTTTCTAAGGGTGATGAGCTTCCCATTTTGGGGCGCAGAGGTTGGATTGTTCTGTCTGCGTACAGAATTCTGCATGAGAGGTTGTTGAAGTTACAGAACTTGCATAAGGATTTGGAAGCGAACTTTGTTGAGATTCAGACTGCTCATACTTTGTTGCGGTGTCAGAATAAGTTGCTTGCTGACAAACTTGAGACGTACCAAACTATTGCCGAAAGGGCGGCTGTGCGAATTGCTCGTTATAAATACAAGAATCGGCATGGTCGGGTTTCGACGCGAAAGGTGCGTCTGGTCGTGGCGAAAGCCGGACTGGATTGGAATCCTGATGAATGGGATGGTAATATCTGGAACTCGAGTGATTCTCCTTCCTCGGGTGAGGAGTCTGCCAAGCGCGAGTCCTCTCGCTCCGGCCGTGATTGTAAGTCTGCTTCTTGCGCCTCTGATGGTGCACCCCGTGCTTGCGCTCGTCCTTCGAGTGGGGTCGTTGCTTCTTACACTGATTGTTCCTCTACGTGTACTGGTCGAGCTCCTTGTGATGCTCGTCCCGCGGTCTCGGTACATCCAGTTTTTCGGCGGAAGGTGCAGCAGGCTCCCGGTGCTCCGAATGGTATTGCTTTAGACTCTTTGGAGGATTTTACTCAACAAGAAATTAGTGATATTTTGCAGCGATTTCGGCAGCGAGCTGGTGAGACCTTACTCACATGGATGGTGTGCCTTTATGAACTGGGCGCTGCTGGCATTATGTTGGATGCTGGTGATTGTTTGAAGTTTTGTTCCTTGAGTTCGGATTCTACTGTACAGGATCATTTTCGTAACTTTAATGCTGGTGGTCAAATTTCTTTGCTTCAATTGGCGACTGAGGGTTGTAATCAAAAATATCCTACTGAGTCTGACTGGCCTGTGAATGACAAACCGTGGTATACTTTGCGCGATGCTGCACAACGTCTCAAGGAGGAGGTGATGAAAACGGCAATTTTTCTGAATACTGCTGACAGGTTGCTTGATGGTTTCTTGACATCTTCTGTGCGGAATAGTATTATTCGTTCTTCCCCTGTTGCTTATAAGCAGGTCATGATGACTTTATTGATTAATCAGACTGGTAACATGTTATCTGTGGTGCTGGAATCGGTACGCCAACTCGGTGAGTTGGGTGAGTGGTTTAAACTTGAACGGCAGTCCCGGCCTGACACTCGTACTCCTGGTGACAATAAACTTACTAGACGTGATATGTTTTTTGGTCTTATGGCCGATGGTGTGCGGAAGGAGGACATTGATGGTGAGACTACTTCTCGTTTGTGGGAAATGTTTCGCAAACGTGGCTTGGATCGAAAGGAGGGTGCCCGGCGTGTTCGGACAACTGAGTGTGATCGTGGTTTTTCTGACGGTAGCGGTGATGACGACCGCCGTGGGCGCTCTGATCGTCGTGATGATTGACGTTATGTACGTGATTTGTCCCCCCGTCGTGAGAGAGACAGGGAGAGAGAGGGGGAAAGAGAGAGGGGGAGAAATGATTATGTTAACAGCAGACGTAGAGATGATAGGGATCAATCCACTGAGTTGAGAAGGAGAGAGGATCGACACATATTGGCCGATCGAAACCCGCAGTACAATGCAGAGAACAGGAATCCATTGCGTAATGGAGAGGGATATGAACAGGAGGTATCGATACCTGGGAAACGTGAGAGTCTTTATCCTGATTTATCCTGGTACACAGAACGCAGTAAAGATGACTAGGAAATAGGTCAAGCTCCAGTACACAGATGGGCTCACAGAGATAATAGACCCTATGTAGATATTGATATTTATTGGAACCATCGTAATATCCAAAGGGCCCGAGCATTAGTAGATACAGGAGCGGAGGCCACTCTTATTCATGGAAAATCAAAGAAGTTTAAAGGTCAGCCTTTTACAATTACCGGATTAGGTGGAAAGGAAACTCCCGCAGTTCAAACTTTACTTGAAATGAGAATAGGTAGAATTCCTAGAAAAGAATACTCTGTATTAGTGGTGCCACTCTTAGAATTCATAATTGGAATTGATATTTTGAAAGGACTGACTTTGCACTTAGATGATGGATGTTACCAATTTGGAACTAAACATTATATATCGTCCAGGCCTGTACGGGTTGGTCGTTTAAGAATGCCCCCCATAAAAGTTCCCCAGGCGACAAAAGTGGTTCGTCAGAAGCAGTATCGTATTCCAGGTGGTCATGAAGAGATTAGTACCACTATTCAGGAGTTGGTGGATGCAGGAGTTATAACCCCAGTTACTTCTGCTTGGAATAATCCTGTTTGGCCTGTACGTAAGAGTGATAATTCTTGGCGCATGACTGTTGATTATCGAGAATTGAATAGACACACACCCCCTTTGACTGTTGCAGTACCGGATGTTATTACCCTAATTGAAAGAATCCAAAAACATCCAGGTACATGGTATGCGTCCATTGATATTGCTAAGGCTTTCTTTTCGATTCCGATTGCCCCTGAGTGTCAGGAACAATTCAGTTTTACGTGGAACGGGCGTCAGATGACGTTTAGAAGTCTTCCCCAGGGCTATGTGCATAGTCCTACGATATGTCACCGGCTGGTGGCAGAGCATCTGGCTGAGGTACCGGTTCATCCGCAAATTCAGAGATGTCACTATATTGATGATATTTTGATCCAAGGCGAATCACAAGAGGAAGTTCAGACTCAATTGGATAGAGTCATTGAGTGCTTGCGTGAGAAAGGTTGGGAAATCAACCCGGATAAATTACAAGGTCCGTCCCAGGCTGTGAAATTTTTGGGTATTAATTGGCATGAAGGGCACCGAGAAGTGATCCCTCAGGTTAAACAGAAAATTCTTGATTTTGCAGTTCCGAGAAATAGGAAGGAAGCCCAAAGCTTCATTGGTTTATTTGGCTTTTGGCGCCAGCATATTCCTCATTTGAGTCAAATATTGGCCCCTTTGTACCAGGTCACTCGTAAAAAGAATGCATTTGAATGGGGTAAACCACAGCAAGATGCGTTCAGTCTGGCAAAAGAAGCAATTCAGCATGCTCTGGATTTATGGCCTGTATGTGATGGTGATGTGGATTTGAATGTGTCTGTACAAGGCCTTTATGCGAATTGGAGTTTGTGGCAGAAACAAGGCAAGAGTAGAGTACCGTTAGGTTTCTGGACTAAAAAGTTACCTGATGCTGGTGAGCGTTATACACCTTTTGAGAAACAGTTACTTGCATGTTATTGGGCTCTGGTGGATACCGAACAATTGACTTTGGGACATGATATAGTTTTGCGACCTGAAATTCCTATCATGCAGTGGGTTATGAGTTCGCCGAAAACTCACCGAATTGGACACGCTCAAGAGGCGAGTGTGATTAAATGGAAATGGTATATACAAGACAGGGCACGTGTGGGACAAAAAGGAGTTGCATCTTTGCATGAGCAGGTGGCACGGGCGCCATCAACTGAGACTGAGAGTGAATGTTCCGTACCTTTAGTACAGGAGTCTCCTGTTAAGTGGGGTAGACCTTTTGATGATTTGTCCGCAGAGGACAGAAACCATGTCTGGTTTACGGATGGTTCAGCAAGGTTCATAGGGACGAAACGGCATTGGAAGGCAGTGTCCTATAATCCGATCACACAAAAATTGCTGAGTACAACTGGTGAGGGTAAGAGCAGTCAATTTGCTGAACTCTATGCTGTTTATCAAGTTCTGAAACAAGAGTTACCTGGCACATGTCATATTTTTACCGATTCTTGGTCTACTGCCAATGGACTGGCAGTTTGGTTACCGACTTGGCATTCCCATAGTTGGAAAATCCATTCAAAAGAACTGTGGGGAAAAGAATTATGGCAGGAGATTTGGGAAATGCTCCCACAGAGTACTGTTACAATCTTCCATGTGGATGCTCATACCCCGATAGACTCTCTTGACAAATTCTTTCATAATATTGCAGATGAGAAATCTAAAATTGCTGAGGCAGTGGTGGACACGCAAGATTCTGATATTGCGGGATTGGCGAAATGGGCCCACCAGAAAGCAGGACACTTTGGAGAGAAAGCCACTAGCAGGTGGGCTGCTGATCGAGGAATTTATATTCCCCTAGATTTAATCAAAAATGTTATTCTACATTGTCCCATTTGTCAGCATATCAGGCAGCGCAAAGTGCCCCAAATTGTTAAAGGTCATTTACATCGCGGGAAATTGCCCGCTCAAATTTGGCAGATTGATTACATTGGTCCACTTCCTATGAGTAGGAATTGTCAATATGTTTGCACCATTGTTGATACATACAGTGGCCTGTTGGTGGCCCTTCCCTGTAAGCAAGCTACCCAATTGAATACTATTAAAACATTGGAATTGATTATGATGTATTATGGTGTGCCATTCCAAATTCAATCTGATAATGCATCCCATTTTCGTGGAAGATTGGTACAGGAATTCTGTGTGGAAAACAATATTGAATGGGTGTTTCATATACCATATTATCCACAGGCCTCGGGTCTTGTGGAGAGGTTGAATGGCCTGCTGAAAGACCAATTGCGCAAATTAACAGATGACAAGTATAAGAATTGGCGAGACTTTTTGCCTCAAGCGTTATTGATTTTAAATAACCGTCCTTTTCTAAATGCTGAATCCCCACTTATGCGTTTGTTTCCTCCGAATGTTGATGCTAAGCCCAATGAAATCAGAGAGACTGTGATGTACTGGGAGATTACTCCCGGAGCTTTGGCTCCATGTAGAGCGACCCCAGGGTCGGCAGGTTTAGACTTGCATGCCATGGATGACACCGTTAAAAAGTAAGGATCGGGTCATCATTGAAACTGGTGTTGGTGTTCATATACCAACTGGAAATTTCGGATTAATCGCCCCTAGATCGGGGCTGGCTGTAAAAGGCATTCAGGTGCTTGGAGGAATCATTGATAGTGATTATCAGGGAGAGATTAAGGTGCTCCTGCTGAATAGCAGTGAGGTTGACTTACTGATACATCAAACTGACCGAGTGGCTCAATTGTTAATAATGCCTGTTTTCAGTGGTGAGATCACAAAATGCACTGCCCCAACGTTGCTAACTGTACGAGGCCAGAAAGGTTTTGGCTCCACAGATAATCCTGGGGCCAGAGTTTGGGTGCAGTCGCCTAAGAATCCCCCTGAACAAGCAGAAGTCATTGCAACCGGTCAAGACAACACCATTTTAGTTATGAGACCAGGGAAAGATAGCTGGGAAGCAGTCCCGGCTGACAAATGTTACTTACGAGAATGAATAATGCCTGTATTTGATTCTCTTTCAGATCATTCTTTGGACTGTTGCTGCAGGATGTGTCGGCGTTGGACTCCTTTTGGGCTGGTACGACGAGAGAGGAGGGATCCCATCAACCCGGGCTGAGTGGAGAACCCGAGTGTCGCCTTCCTTCGCTGCGTGGGATTCGTCGTCGAACTTTTGGATTACATTAGCCAGGAAAGTGACTAAAGCCCCTCATTTCTGCTTGACACCGATGAGATCAGTGACGGATATTCTAGCAACTTGTTTAGTTGCTGTCCCTGCTTCATTGGAGACTTTGACTCATATTTTTAATATATCAAATGCTCGCCCCAATGTTCTTCTGGGCGATTTCGCTGCCCATGAGTATTGCCCCTTGTGTACTGTACTGTCAGACCCGATACCCCCCATCCAGTCCCAGATAGTTACCTATAATATCACACAGGGTGATTTATGTTTTTTCCTTACTTGTGATCCTAGTGCGATTTCTGAATGTATGCGTTTAAAATTGAAAGGTGCCACTTCATTCACCGCTCATGAACGAACTTTGTGCCTTCAAAGGACACCGAAAACATGTACTTCTGTTCAGAATAACATGACTTGCAAGAGTATGGTAGTTACCCCCAGTCACTATCGCACGATGTTACTACCTGCCGGATGGCTTTTCTCATGTGGTAATACTTCCTGGCCATATATCCCCGCAAATATTTCTGGAGGCCCTTGTGCCATTACTAGACTGAGTTTGCTAATGTTTTCTCCACATCCGAATGCCAACTCTCGTGTGATTCGAGATACAGTGAGGTTACAGGAGGATTGTGACTCATCTTTGCATTTATATTCCAAGTCTGAATACCTTAGCCTGGCTATTTCAATTGTTGGTGTTCCTGCTTTGGCAGTTTATAATGCCAAATCTATTGGGAAAATGGCCTGCTGGATGGTAAAATCCATCAATCATACTTCTACAGTCCTGTCTGACATGCTATTAGACGCCCAGGGTGAACGTAAGGCTATCTTGCAAAATCGAGCGGCCATTGATTATCTTTTGCTTAAACATGGACACGATTGTTCTGATTTTGAGGGTCTTTGTTGTTTTAACTTGTCGGATCATACGAAATCCATTCAAGCTCACATTGATAAACTACATGACTTGACAGAAGAAGTTAGAAAACACATTGACCAGGGCTGGTTTGACTGGCTCTTTAATTGGTTACCGGATTTACATATGTTACGTCAGATATTAGGAGGTATTCTAATTACTATCGGCATTTTGATTTCTATCTGTTGCTTTATTCAGTGTATTCCTTCACTACTTCAATTCTGCACACCTGGTACTAGACATAGATCAGTTAGTCTTGTTTCATATTATTCTTCCACAGATATTAGTTCTGTTTAATAAATGTATAATAGACTGAAGTCAAGGGTGAAATGTTCTGCTCGATTTTCTCGGCCTTCTTGTGAGGCACCATGATGGAATGTGACTTCAGTCTCTTATCATTCAAGTATAAGGGTTAGAGTAGTGAATGGAGCCTATTTACTAGGCACTTCGACATGATCCTGTGCTCTTCCCCATAGATCAGGGCTTGCACACATAGCCTAGGGGATAGATTCGTTAGTATTAGGGATAACCTGTCCTGTAGTGAGGGTATTTCATGGAGCTGTGTTGAATTCAGGCCTGGTAGGCCTCAAACGGGAGAGACTCCATCTTTCTTTCTTCTCCGGCAGCTTGGGATGCTTCTAGGTCAAATGTAATGTTTTAGTGATGAGGTGTTATTCGCTTGGTGAGAACCGGTTCAGGCCGGCCCTTATCGAAGGATTGTATTTTTCTTCATGACGAAGACACTACATCAGGCCGGCCGGCTGGGAACGTGTCCTTGGTACGGGGAGGTACAAGAATTTGGTGGGCGGCAGGTTACGGGCCGGAATTTTCCATGAGGAAACGCACCTCTATATTAGTGAAAGTCTGAGGCAGTTACATGTTCAGTCCGTAGGCGGCATCTAGCCGTTAGCAGTAAAGCTACTACTTATTCCAGAGAAGACAGACGCCATCTTGAAGGCGGAGAAGAACCGAGAGACAGATGCTTTCCTAGCAAAATAGCCAGAGAGGAGAGAGTAGCCGATAAGGAAGAGGTCCCAGTGACTCGGAGAAGGATGATTCCAGGCGAGCCGAGGCACAGACGAGAAGGGAACCTAGATGACTACTGAGTGCAGGCTACATACTACCAAAGTGATGTCGACCCTTTCTTATTAGAGTGTACAACTTAATCTTTCACTTTTCTTTGCAGGTTATGTGTTATATCGTAATGTTATGTGATTGTATATGTAATGAGTAATAAAGTATCCAGTTTGTAGTGAACCAACATGTGCTGTGTGTTCTTGTATAAGAGGGTAGCCTATTCTTCTAGTCAGCTGCGGCTACATGAACAGATGTTAACCCTGATCAGGTGAGTGGTAACTGAATAGGGGAAAGAGGAGCCCCTCGAACCTGAGAACAGGCTATGCTCGAACTGGCAATCCTTGTGTGATCTGATGAATAGTGAGACTGATTCCCTTTTTGTATGTTATGGTAATCATAGGATGAACTGTCGTATGAGACTGCCGTCTAGGTGGAGAGGTCTGGATTCGTATAGGATCGCGAGGCCGCCACTTGTGATACTGTCGTATGGGCAGAGAGGTCTGGGTTCGTATGGGACCGCGAGGCCGCCACTTGTGATACTGTCGTATGGGCAGAGAGGTCTGGATTCGTAGGGGATCGCGAGGCCGCCGATTGTGCTGAGACTGCCGTCTGGGCAGAGAGATCTGGGTTCGTATGGGACCGCGAGGCCGCCACTTGTGATACTGTCGTATGGGCAGAGAGGTCTGGATTCGTAGGGGATCGCGAGGCCGCCGATTGTGCTGAGACTGCCGTCTGGGTAGAGAGGTCAGGGTTCGTATGGGACCGCGAGGCCGCCACTTGTGATACTGTCGTATGGGCAGAGAGGTCTGGATTCGTAGGGGATCGCGAGGCCGCCGATTGTGCTGAGACTGCCGTCTGGGTAGAGAGGTCTGGGTTCGTATGGGACCGCGAGGCCGCCACTTGTGATACTGTCGTATGGGCAGAGAGGTCTGGATCCGGGTGGGATCGCGAGGCCGCCACTTGTGATACTGTCGTGTGGGCAGAGAGGTCTGGATCCGTATGGGATCGCGAGGCCGCCGATTGTGCTGAGACTGCCGTCTGGGTAGAGAGGTCTGGGTTCGTATGGGACCGCGAGGCCGCCACTTGTGATACTGTCGTATGGGCAGAGAGGTCTGGATCCGTATGGGATCGCGAGGCCGCCGATTGTAAGAGGTTTTGGTATGTATAGTAGGAATCCCCTGTCCTTAGGTGATGGATATATGTGGTTGCAGGATTGTAAATAGGTTCTAGGGAGGGGGTAACGTTCTGGCTGGGTTAGTGAGGCTCTGATGAGCGGGTTCTATCTGATCCGAAAACCCAAGCAGAACACCATCCCAGACGGATACAAGATTCAGAGGAAAGACCGCCCCAACCACCCAGGAGGGGGCCTCGCTATCACCCACAAGGGCACCCTCCGCCTCGCCACCTCAAGCAAAACCTTCCACTCCACCGAAGACCTGCACTTCCAGATCCAGACCACCCCCAAAGCCACATTCCAAGGAACCCTCGTCTACAGACCCCCCGGCAACCGAACACCCTTCGCCACCACCATCACCGACTTCATTACACTCCACGCCATCGCCTTAACAAACTACATACTCATTGGAGACCTGAATTTCCACCTCAACAAACCCCAGCTACCCCAACTCCACTATCCTTCGTGACAACCTCGCCAGCATCAGACTTAAACAACTTGTCAACACACCAACCTACAGAGCAGAACACACACTCGACCCCATCATCAAGGCAGGAAACAGTGTCCAATTCAGCCACACAACGCAGCCGCCATGGACCGACCACCACTGCGTACACTTCGCCATCAACAAACCAAAGGCACCCTAACGAGCCCCACGCCCACCACGAAGGAACTGGACCAAGGTTACCAACATGCAACTTAACTCCACCCTCCCCCGAGTCAACCACACCTGGGCACTCAACACAAACAACGCAGCCAGAGAACTCCACACCTGGATCTCCAACTGCGCAGACGAGTTCGCCCCGCTGCGCAACTTCGACAGACAACACCCCAGGAAAGCCGTCTGGTTCACCCCCGCTCTCCAAGAATCCAGACGCACCTGCAGACGCCTGGAGAAAAACTGCAGAAACACAAAGACAACTGAAAACTGCACCATCTACAAGGACAAGATTCATTGAGGAGAACGCCGTCCTCGACCTGTCCCAATCCGGATTCCAAAGCAACCACAGCACAGAGCCCGCCCTACTCGCCACCACAGACGATATCCGTACCCTCCTGGACCAAGGCCACCCCGCAGCCCTCATCCTACTCGATCCATCAGCGGCCTTCGAAACAGCCTCCCACCGCACAATAGTCGCCAGACTACATGATGCAGGCATACAAGGAACAGCCCTGGACTGGATCCGATCATTCCTCACTGGAACAAGCCAAAGGATCAGACTCCCACCCTTCCTCTCTGACACCACAAAAATCACCTGCGTAGTCCCATAGGGTTCACCACTGAACCCCACCCTCTTCAACATTTACATGGCCCCCCTCACAGCCATCGTCTGACAACATGGCCTCAACATCATATCCTATGCCGATGGCACCCAGCTCATCCTCCCCCTCACCAAAGACCCCACCACTGCCAAACTCAACTTCCAGAAAGAATGCAAGATGTCGCAGTCTGAATGACCAACAGCTGCCTGAGCTCAACGCCGAGAAGACAGAAGTCCTCGTCCTTGGTACCACCCCTTCTGCATGGGACAGCACCTGGTGGCCGACCGCCCTCGGAAGCCCACCTACCCCCTCAGACCACACCAAGAACCTTGGCATCGTACTCGACTCATCACTCACCATGAACGGATAGGTCAACGCCGTCACCTCCAGCTGCTTCTACACCCTCCGCATCCTCCACAAGACCTTCAAGTGGATCCCCCCTGAGTCAAGGAAGATAGCCACCCACGCACTCATCACCAGCAGACTGGACTATGGAAACGCACTCTACGCCGGCATCAACAAGTCCCTACTCCACAAACTCCAGACAATAAAGAACACCGCCATCAGACTCGTCCTCAGCACCCCCCGACATGAACACATCAGCCAACACCTACGAAGTCTCCACTGGCTCCCTGTGGAGAAAAGAGTCACGTTCAAAATCCTCACTCACGCCTACAAATGCCTACACAACAACGGACTCAAATACCTCAACGACAGACTCAACTTCCATGTACCCAAAAGAAACCTCCGATCTTCCAACCTCGCACTGGCCAGAACCCCGCGCATCCACAGAGTCAGAACAGGCGGAAGATCCTTCTCTCACATTGCAGCGAAGACCTGGAACGAGCTACCGGCAGACATCAGACGCGCCCCCTCCCTGAACACCTTCAGGATGATCCTCAAGACCTGGCTCTTCAGCTAAACAGATCTGCGCCCCCCCCCCCCCCCCTCAGCGCCTTGAGACCCTCACGGGTGAGTAGCGCACTTACAATTCCCTAATTGATTGATTGATTGGAATATGCTTACATGCTTTCTTGTAATAAAAGTAACATTAGATCAAATATTCCCTGCGACCAGAAGCAGAGATTTCTATGAAACACAATAGTTCCTACGCAGCCTTTACATATGAATTTATTCCAGAAATCTGAAACTTTCCACTGCATAGGAGGAGCGGTCTAGTGGAGTTCAAGCATTTCTACCTCTTCGGTCAACTAGGCTTGTACACCTTTTTCTGCCAGTGTCAGAAACAACCGCTAATGTGATAGCTCTTCAAACTGGGGGTTTGGCCTCCGTGGGGGAACATGAATGGATTTCAGGGGAAGGCATTCACTGGCAAAGGGGAGCATCATGGTGAATACCATGCTGTGGTTTTAGTGAAAAAAACACAGGGGCATATGTACATGCCACTATTGCCACCGGAGCGTCACTTTTTCTGATGCTCCGATGGCCTAGCGACATTTCACCTTGTAAATATGCCACATTCCACTGCAGTTCTCTGCAGCAATATGGCGTACTATGGGTGCTGCAGTGGGCATTCTACCACAACACCATTTCTTTTTGATGCTGCTCTAGATTTCCAAGACTGAACAAGCACCAAAAACGAATACCAGGGAATACCCAGTCTTACAATGGTGATTTTTCCTCTATTTTTTCTTCTCTTTCCATGTGTGCTGCATTGTGCAGCACACATAGAAAGAGCAAATCCCCATAATTGATTATCAATGTGCAGGAAACTCTCTTATTCGTGTCGGCGCTAGGGGACACATGGGGGTGCACCATATTCTTGTGTATACGGCGCAACCCTGCATTAAAAAAAATTCAGACCATGGCATAGACCCCAATCTGACATTTTTATGTAAATATGCCACCTAGTGTCAGTGAGCCTCTTTGAAATGGGCCATCAGTAAAAATCTTGTCACTCATGTCCTCTTTGGGAGTCGGTGTCAGAGGGAGTAGGGGCACCAAGTAATCCTTTCCATCTCCACCCCCGCCATTGCTGATAAGGATCACATGCTGTATACTTTTACAGAGTAGGGAGAGCAGGCTGCCCATAGCATGCTGGAAATGATGTATTTGATTGGATGTATAAGAGGGATAACTTTATATAACGGCAATCTTTTACTTGTTAAATGTGTTTATAGCTTCCAATTTTGTGGAGCCAATGCGAAATAAGTATTCTTGTCATTCTTGGTGGCTCTGATTATTTTTTTTATTTAATGAGGTGTGCAGTATTAAAAGGATTGTAGAACATTGTGTTACTGGTGTCATTAGAGAAGCTTCTCTTTTTAGGGGTGTACCTGTGCCATGGCGGGGGGAATGTTAATGTCTATGCTTTTCAATGGTGTGTGCTGCTGAAATGCAATGCATATTTCCTTTTACTACATTATTTTCTGTTAATGCAGACTATAAAACTTCACACACATATGTTGTAAATCATAGTTTTCTTCATAAAATGAAAAAGTGACAAAGTTAAACATGATGCAAGTACTCAGTTGTCTTTGCTATTTTTATCGTATTAATAAACCTTTTTGTAACTTCTGTGAAAATGTACATAAAAACATATATTTTTATTTCTGAGCAAATATATATTAAAAAAGTTTAAACTACTTCACTTTTCCTACCGATATATCCACAGGATGTCCACTAGGGGGAACCAAAGGAGTAGAAGTCGATGGATTAAATACATCGGAGATACAGAAAACACTCCGCGTGAGGTCCTGAATTGGACATTTCAAACACCACTCGTTGGCCTCTATAAACAAGTTCCGACATATTTCTACTACAATTACAAATGTGTAGTTTCTTTTCTGCAGACATGAGTTCTGGTGAAGTGATGGCAAAAAGTCCTTCCACAAGCTCGATTGTTAAATATCAAACATCCACTGGTGCATGACACGTTCCTGCTGAACTCGTCTGTGGCAGTGACTCAGTAATGAAATCTCCACGTCAGTGGTCGGTTCTCAACAGAGTCACTAGTTAAAACAAAGTACAAATCATAAATATAAGCTCAACTTATCAATTTATTAACTTTTTTATTACATTTGTGCTGGCTCATGGTTTTTGCATTTATATATATTATTTTACGACTGATCTTAACAGCATAAACTTATTGTTTATTCTTATGAAGAACCCTACACCATCAATCTCCCAGCTGAATCCCTGTTCCAATGTAAAGTATAGGGACCAGGTTTAACACTGTCAGCTTTGATTGGCCTCAATAGGAAAGTGGAACAGAAGACGTTGTTTCGCATACTTTAGAAAAGAAAAATTAAACTCTGGAAGACCTAAATACAACTTTGCCCCTAAGATTTGGTACCAGATGTACGACCATTTCATTTTGTGACTCGCAAATTGAAATGTTGAGCAACGCGTGATTTGCAGGTAGCAAAATGAAATGTACAAAAGTATCACAGACACAGTTTGCGATTCACGAATGGGTCGCAAGAGACCTGCCTTATTAATATTCATGAGGCAAGGCGCAATTTGCGACCCATTGGGAATGGCCAGCACTCACCGACCCCAGCAGTGTTGGTGGCCAGCGGGGGTCAGCACACCATCATGTCTGTGTCTGCTTTTTAAATAAAGCATATAAAAAAAATGTAGCCCCTTTTTTTAAAGAAAAATGGTCTGCATTTAAAAAGGAAAAAGGAAACTTTTTTTTAGTTTCTTAAGAGTAGGCAGTAGTCCTGTTCTTAAAATACATTTTCACTGCCAGTCACAAAAGGGAAAAGGACCCCAGGAACCCCTTCCTGTTTGCGACTGGATTACAATGTGGTAAACTCCGATTGTTTTGTGACCGCAATCGTAAATGGCCTTGGAACTTGCAATTAGGAAGGGACGCCCTTGGCACACCCCTTCCTAACAGTGACTCGCAAACCCTATTTTGCGAGTTGGTAAAAGTTTAATAGGAAATTAAGGTTGATACATGCTAAAACCATTTTTAGCGGTCGCAAATGGTCCAAATCTCCATTTGCGACTGCTAAAAACGGTCGAACATGTGGCCTATAGTTTTGGTGCCTCTCCATCAGAACCTTCCTGCCACCAGCAATGTATTCAATACCTGCTCCTACAACCCAAGGACAGACATTCTTTATTCCCACACTTCATTTTACCATCAGTGGGTACAGCTTGACCCTAAAACCTTACATTTTCACCTCTAAACATGCGCCTCCCTGCCACTCCTTCTGCAGAAATATGCTGTTTCTCTGCTGCAGTCATCGACTCCCCTAAATTGCTCCTCCACTTTTATAAACCTATATCTGAAAGAACTGCACAGTTCTTATTTAAACTCTATTTTCTGAGATTCACATATGTAAGTCAATGTCTTCTTTCTAGAACCAGTTTGTTCTGCCACAAGACAGACGGAGATGGGAGAACATGGTATGAAATTACCTTACATAACCACCAGCTACTCCCAAGACAGCGGTGTAAACAAAGGGGCATATTCTCAAGCCCCTATCACCACGGGAACGTCACTTTTCCTGACGTTCCCGTGGCGATAGGGTAGGCGTCTTATTCTCAAGGCAGCGTTACCCACTTAACTTGGCTTTAAGCCACGTTAAGTGGCTTAACGCTGCCCTGAGAATAAGGCCCCTTTCATGCTAAATTTAGCGTGAAAGGGGCGTGCAGTGGGTTTGTGGTGGGCGTTCCACCGCAACATCCATTGTGATCGACGCTACCACCTATTATCAAGGGCGGCAAAAATAGGTGGCAGCGCCGAACTTAAGACCAGAAAAATCCTGGTCTTAAGTAGGCGAAATGAGGAGAAATGCTTTATTTCTCCTCATTGTTGCTTTTTCCATGTGTGCTGCCTTGTGCAGCACTCATGGAAAAAGCAACATGCCATGGTTTGTTCATGTGCAGGAAGGTGCCCCTGCCTGTACATGAACAAACCTTTAGTAAAAAATGCTGTTTTGGAACTTACATGTGTGCTGCACGAAGCAGCACACATGTAAGTTACAAACTGACATTTTAGGATTGTTTATGTGCAGGAAGGGACACCTTCCTGTACATAAACAAACCTCCCTGCTTGCAGACACCCTTGCACTCTGGTGCAAGGGTGGCTGTGTTGACGCTAAGTCGTGAAACTTAGCGCCATCACTGCACCACATTCTTGAGAATAGGGTACAGCCTCGCGTTTCCGAAATGGCGGTGAGAGGCGTTAAGCCAAGAAGGCTAACGCCTCTCGCTGCCACTTCATTTAGAATATCCCCCAAAGTCTTCCCTGGGGCACAGCAGAAATTCACACCGTTTGCCTCCACGCCTATGTCTTATAGCTGTTTATTGTGGATTGATGGGAAATGTCAAATGTTGTGGGTCTTCTAACTGTCACAGAAGCTCTATGAACTGATGAGATCTAATTACTATTTTTTTTTTTTATTATAATTCTTTATTACATTTTTTGTTCAAAAGTACATTAACATTGAATACCTTACACAAAGCAGTCCAAAAATAGAACAGCATTTTATATAATATGTAGTAATTAAAAAGCAAAAAATAAAAAAAAATATAATACCACATTCACTATTTTAAACAATTGACAAAGTGAGTATCATGACAAAAACAGAAAATGCTGTCTTTTTTCCAACCCATGCACTGTGTAGTACTTTTCACCTCCTCTGCCACGTTTAAGAACGCGCATGCTTTCCATATATTTTCTTAGATTTTAGAACATAAATACTAGCATGAAACAATCTCTAATAAAGTGAGGATAAAATCTAGGCTGAACTCTCTGATTCTCACTCGTTGACATTTATTGGATAAGCCCTCCCACAATGGAAGGCCTGTAGTTACATGTGTTCGAATTATTTCTGTGAACTATGACCTTCCATCAGCTCCCAGATTATCCATGGATTGGTCTGGAGTATCTCCCGAGTCTTGATTGGCTGAACTACAGGTGGAAAGCCCCATTCTGTCTACATTCAGGTCGTCCCAGAGCTTAAGTTGCGAGAGGACACGTAGCACTACACAGTCCTAATTCACATTGTCTACTTTGGAGAGTCATGCTTTTTTTTGTTATAATCTGCTCCTAAGACTTGCATGGCACTGTGTGCCCCTGATCAGGCAGCCAACTTGCGGCAGCTGTGCCAGCTTGTATATTTACGCAAGGTTTTGTGCGCAAAGAAGTAAGACACTCGCTAAACAAGCGAGGTATAATAAAAGACACTGAAAATCACCAACTAAAGGGGTTCATTGACTCAGATTACGTGAGAATTGGTGTGAATTTGTATATTTCAATTATTGGACAAGAAAAGATGCACGAAACAACATAGACTATTTTTAATAACATTACATTTCCTGCCTGATAATACCACTAAAACTGTCAGCATTCTCTACAAGCACTGGCAATGGCAGTGCTTAATTTGTGCCAGTGCCTGCAGGTGGGAGGTAGCGACATTCAATTTTGGGGACCAGGACTTCCTTTTCATCATCAGACTTTAAAACATATAGCAAGAGAGAGAAAGGTAGAATGACGAAAATTAAGGAGAAATATAGGAAAACAGTGAAAAATGGAAAAAAAAACAAGGGATGAAATAGAACCTGTATGAGTGAGATAAAGAGATGTTAGGTCTACTGGGGATGAAAGAAAGAGGAATGACGTGCAATCAAGTCTAGGGCACGTAATATTGGCAACCAGAGCATTCACCAGCGCCGGGGGCCGGATGCTAAGACAAACTATGGGGCATATGTACAAGCCAGGCGATAAAATTATCGCCGCTTTAGCGGCTGAAAACTGCCGCTAAAACGGCGATAACGGGCTTGATAATATGCTCTATGGAATTCCAATTGAAACCCATGTTAGATGGGAAGGACATCTAACATGGGCTTCAATTGGAATTCCATAGAGCATATTATCAAGCCCTTTATCGCCGTTTTAGCGGCAGTTTTCTGCCGCTAAAGCGGCGATAATTTTTTCGCCTGGCTTGTAAATATGCCCCCATGTGCCCCTGCAGTTATTTTGATTGTATGCATTGAATGCCGGATACTGCTATAGAAATAAGTGGGAAACGGTGTATATTGAAGCTAAAAGAACCACTGGAAAGTGTACAAAATCACGGGCTCACAGGGAGGGAACTATTAGTGTGGGATTAGACAATCTAATGTGCAGACGACCAGGAACACAAATATTTGTCTCTGCGCATTGTGGACACGCACATCTTTCCATATATTCAGTCCCTGTTTCCCATTAAGGTAGAAAGACGTGTGCATCCGAACCTGTGCTCGGAGGAGCTAAAAGGGCTTTGAACTCCTAGCTGGGGGGTAGCGGTTAGCCCCGGGACAGATGAGTAGTGACAAAACTGCAGGGCATATTATCAAGGACCTTATCTCCGCTTTTTTGGCTTTAAAAGACAAATAAGCAGAGATAATGTTTTCGTCCTATTAACAAGGCAGTGCTAACATGCATTAGCGCATTTTAGCATTCTTGCTATCGACGCCTCGCTTTGTATCTCTAATGAGATGCAAAGTGGGCGTCACTGGGCAGTACAATCTTGCAAATATCGCTGATGTGCACATCGCGATATTTACAAGGCTGGCCCAGCATTTAAGCAGACGTTAGTTTTTGGAGAAAACCGCTGTTTTCGCCAAAAACTAACGTCTGCTAGAATGCAGACTTACCTATCCCTAACAATGTTGGTAGATTATGCTGATACGACCATAGGGTCGTAACAGCAAGGTTATCGCCGTTTTGCAGGGAACATCGCTGGAAAACCGGCAATGTTCCCTGCAAAACGGCAATTTCCCGGCTATCGCTGGAATTTTTATCACCCTGGAGAAACGTGTTGTTAATAACGTGCTACCAGGGCGATAAATTCCAGCAATGGACGGCAATAAATAAAAAAACGCTAAGTGTGCTTTGCGTTATTTATCGCCGTCCCTAGATAATATGCCCCTGAATAAGATGGTAGAAGTGGCCACCTGAAAGGCTTGCAAAGTAGATGCATTGATAATGTCCTGAATATTTATAAGCAATTTTTATTATTCCAATATCTTCTTCCCCCTAAAATATTAGAGTGAGTGCTCACCCAAGGGACTGGCTGTTCACTCGACCTATACTTTAATGCCTTTTGGTTGCTGCTACATCCCTCCCCACATCACACACTGCCATTAAGAGTGCCGTACCAGGCGTAACAAAGATTACAGAAAGCAATCCGGACAGTACCACCTAGTCCTCCAACCTCTTGCATTTCTACCTTGAAAGGTAGTGTTTAGCAGCTGAGCTCTGCTTGCACAGAGCACAAGGCACATGACACTCAGAGTAGTACCGAAAGGCAAAACCAAACAGCAACCGAGAATACCAGCGCCAATCTCAGCAAAGACAAGGATGCCAAGAATCAAACTAAACAATGCACAAAGGCAATCACAATGGCCCAGGCAGCAGCCCAACAAAACACGAGACAAACAACACCGGACAGACTCACCTGGCAGGTGCTCTGTCAGAAGCTCTTCTTTTTTATAACACCTTTTATTGAGTTTTAGAATAACACAAAATGTGAAAACAGGTAACATACAGTGCCCAATAAGTTGGGCCTGTCTTGACATAAATACAAGATCAGAGCCACCCACACTCCTCTCACTCCATTGAATCAATCAATCAGCATTTGAAAAAAGCAACACTGTCCAGACTCTTCAGGATATTGCGGCATAGATTTGCCAATTTAACGGCACAAAAATTGCAATTTAGCGGCACAAAAATTGAAAATTAGCGGCACAAAAATTGAAAATTAGCGGCATTATTGTGGCACTTTATTTTACTCGTAATCATTCTTTTTTAGTCTTAAATCAATAGAAACTGTTTTGGCAGAGTATTCCACTTTCAAATAGGCATGTTTAAAGTTTCTGAGAGTATTTGTTTGCTATGCTAAGTCCCTGAGTCCTGTAATGGCTGGCAGCAAAATCTTTCGCATGTTGCTGGCAGCCAATCAGAGAACTTTCAGGACTCTGACTTCCACAGGAGCAATATGGCCCATGGGAATAAAGATCCAAGGGCCAATCATAACTCTCTACTTTTAAATTGGCTTGACCGCTAGATCCTAAGACACTCTTGCAAGCCTAAACCCCTGCTGGGTCCCGAAACAAGAAGAGATGGGATGCTTTGGTGCCCAACGCTGCTTCCCGCTTCCTGTCTACTCTTACCCCAGAGCAGGGTGCAGGCACCCCTACCCTGATCAGTGGCATCTACCCTTCCACTCTCTCACTAAGGACCCTGCTCACAAGCCTACACCAGGGTTGCTGTAATTCGATCCTCTCCCAGCTGCTCATGCACTTAAAACTGCATAGTAAACAACAAGTTGCACACGTGATTATACTCACTGACCCCCCCTCTCGCCCCCACCTACCAGCACCTCCTTCTCCAGGGCACAAGACCTAAAAAAAGAAGGGGGGGGGGGGCTAACCAAGTAATTAAAATAATTATTTTATCACTTTCTACACAAGCCTCCTCAGAGGAGGGGGTTGAGGATTCAGGGAAGAGAAGCATGAACTTGTGAAAGAGTGCACAATTACATTAATTCCCACAAACTGTTCATGGAGGGAGGGGTGCTTAGACCAGACATTTTTAAAGGTCTTTTATGAAATCCATGTTTGATGGAGTCCCATGAACGGAGGGCGGTAGGCTTCCGAAGTATTGATGCAAAACCAGAATGGGGGGCAAGCACGGTCCCTGCCAAGCTCAGGGTATCTATCCAGTTACACATGAAGTGTTCAAAGCTGCCACTGACCCCAACAACTGGGGAGGGCCTTGAGCAGTCTCTCCACTAACCACCTTGGTACCTTAGGCATAGACCTATGCCCAAATTTACAGAGGATAAAATGAAACTACCAATCCCAGTATGCAGCGGTGAAGCTTCAGAGTTCTTGGTGGGTAGTTCACCCCCATCAGCTCGAGATCGAGGAACACCCAAGGAATGCCAGAGGCGCCATTTCAGAGAAGGGGCTGGGTCACCTCCCTGTGTGTCCTTTGAACACCCGAAGCACCAGTGGACCGACAAACTGATACCCATCGAGGACTCCTCCTCAATATCATTTGAGGTTGGATCCCACGTCATCACAGTGATATTGTGACTTTGTACAGCGACAACCCGAGGCGGATTGTTGCAAATCACGAGTTGCTTTTCTTGTGTTTGTTATGGTTTTTTTTAAACTCTGATGCATGTTGAGGAGGAATGTAGTATTTGCACTTGCACAAATACTTGGGGCTTTGGTGTGTTGGGTGGGATGATTTGCCCTAAGCTTGTAAAATAGTGGTTCAGTCTACAATTATGTCATGGCAATAAAGAGCATACACTAACAAATCGTGCCTGTATTTAAATTACTGGGCCAACACCACAGTTTGTAGCATTACAGCAGGGTTGCAAATAGCTTTTCGCCAAGCTTGTGAAGTACAAGGATACAATGGAACAAATTAATTCTGGTAATTTATGTGCAGCCCTGATAACTCCACCTCTTAATATATTACCACACCAATGACCTATGATTCAGACAGAAGAATGCCAATTTTTAAAGCTAAAATATCTTCATTTTATATTTCCCCGTCTCCTCTTCAGGTCACATTGATGAGGAAAATAACTTCCCTATTACGTTTATTTTGGGGTTTTTTCTGCTTTCAAAAGTTGAAATGGAGTCGATAACCCTATTCTGAGGGTATCTCTCTTGGCCTCATTGGAGCTCCACGATTGGAGAAAATTATTGCACAATGTGTGAAATTAATACATGATTCCTGTGCCCGGGATGATTTTTGAGCAGCGGAGGTTATCTGTGTGGTTGTGTTTTTTAAAGTGCTGCAGAAACAAACAGACGCATTCCTTCAGTTTAGTGGGCACTTTTGTAAAATTCATGACATTTTTACAAAAGTGCTGAATTCCCGGCAAATTGCGAAATCCTGGAGGGTCTGATTGTCATGGTGTCATGGATAGGTGTGCTACAGAGGCCAGTGCAGCTGAGTCCGGAGCGTGGGGCTCACGGTTCGATCCCCAGCACAGGAGGCAGATCAGCTCAGCATCATCTGACTCTGGGCAATAGCTCACTTAATCTCTCCGACAGCCCCCAGCACCTTGAGACCCTTACGGGTGATCAGTGTGTGCTTTAAAAATACTTGGTTGTTTATTTATTTATCCATAGGAGTATCTGGGTGCTGTGTTTCCTTCGAAGAGCCAGGTATTGAGTCTTTTTCTTCAGTCTGCCAGTGAGGGGGCTGTACGGAGGTGGAGGGCAAGGTCGTTCCAGGTCTTGGCTACCATGTAGGAGAAGGAGCAGCCACCTCTGCGGCTGTGATGGATGCGGTGGGTGTTTGCGAGGGCGATATATATGAACATATCATATATTATAACTCATGATGCAGTGGAAAAGGTCGCCAATCTCAGTCTCTAGGGACCAAGGACCCCAGTACTTGGGTCAAGCATTATACATCTGAATTGGGCCCATTGTCCCTAAATTTTGTGAAGTTTCCCTGGGCTTCCTTTGGCTGCCTAGCCTGGGCCCTCCAAACCCATTAATAGTCCAATACCATCTTCTAGCCCTCCAGAGATGTAAGGTTCCCATCCTTCATGCTCAGGCCAAAAGACTGAGCCATAGCAGACCCAATTTGTATCTGTTGCTATCCTGGATGACGATAATGTGCAAAACCCATTCCCAAAAGAGGACACTCTTCCCACAAAACCAGACCGTTTGAATCAAATCTCCAGTGGAAGTTAGACAAAAGAGGCAGAGTGGGGAACCCACCAGTCCTCTTTCCTAAGTCTAAGGGGAATATGCACCAGGAAATGGCTCAACAAAGTGCTGCACACAATTTAGCAGTGTCACGCTACGTCACTTGCAAAATGCAGGGTTGCGCCATATGTACAAGAATACGACACACCTCTGTGTTTTCCCTAGCTCTGGTGCTAAAGCAAGCTGTCTAGGGCCAACACTGACAACCTTGCGCCATAGTGCAAGGGTGTCTGTGTTGCAGGGGAGATTGTCTATGAGCAGGATGGGGCACCTTCCTGCATATAAACAATCTTCTGTGTTGCTTTGCTTTTTCTAAGTATGCTGCAGAAATAAAAGTACTTTTCCTCATTGTGCCAATCTAATGCCTGCTTTTTCATGACATTAGTTTTTGGCACTGCCTTAGATTTGCCTATCCTTGTAAATCTGGGGGAGCGTCAAAAAGCAATGGGTGTTACGATGGTATGCCCACAGCAACACCCATTGCACGCCTCTTTCATGCAGGTACCTGTGTGAAAGGGTACCATATTTACAAAGCAGCGTTAAGTCACCCAAAGTGACTTAACGCTGCTTCATAAATATGGAACAGGGCATTGCGCCATCGGAACGTCAGTAAAGTTAACGTTCCGGTGGCACAATCCCCTTGTAAATATGCCCCTAAATCTTGTGAGATATGTGCAGTGTAAGTAATTTAGCTGGACGAGCCAAAACTGCGAGACAACAGCGGCCTCCCGTGGGGACGAGAGGGCCTCCCTCTAGTCATCCTTGAACACAGGACCCAGATCTGTCTCCGAAGTCTCACTCAAAGATTCAAACATATCAGGTGAAATGTTAATTAATGATCTGTAAATTTGGGAGATGTTGTGATCATTGAGCTCATCTGTTAAATTTTTTGCCTCTAAAGGACTAAATTCAAGGTGATCTGTTAGTGCTGCTATGTAGGGTTGAAGGTCATGCTATTTGTAAACATTGGATAAATTGGCTGAGATGGAGCTCAAATTCAGGCTGCAACCCTGAAAAGGAGTTCAGCTTTGTCCCGGTCCTGATGTCACCCTATTTAAAGCTACCAACCTAGACACCCGTTGAAGTCATCTCACAGGGCAGGCAGGGATCTCCCTAGTAAGTTTATTCCTCCATCCCAGGTCACTCTGATTATCATGCAATGTTTGTACTGCTACTTAAGTGGCTGGTGGAAGGGGGGGATATGTTGTTCCTCCGCATAGTACGTTTAGTAGTTGGATCACATCCGTCAGTGTTATACCACCATTCATTAATAATCACCAAATGTGAAGCTCTGTTGTATGAGTTGGCATCAGCTGATGCAATGGCTACATATGTGTATTCAGACACTTTTGGAAGGTGGTACTAAACATCCCATCGCTCCAGAACCAACCCCTAAGCATCAAGTTCAATTCTGCAAAAAGGTCGCGCAGTAGTGCGTATGTGAACATTTTTAGCTGTTCGAACAGCCTTCTTAGTGCAACCACCCCAAGATCACTGAGCAGCTGAGGAGCTACAGCGGAAGCACCAATCAGAATTTTATATCTGTCATTTTTGGGTGATTTTTGGTTGGACATTCATTTCCCAGACTCGTGGGGGTTTAGTGTGTTATGAACATCCTGATATTTAAATCCAGTTATTACTATACATATATCACCTGCCCATAGCAAGTTGAAAGAGTAATTCATGAAATGGGGACATATTTACAAGGCCACGAAAAGCCATGCATGGAAGACTTTACGTGGCCTTGTAAATATTGGCAGGCACACTGTACTGCTGGATCATCAATAAAAATGATGCAGCTGCAGCGCAATCAGCTTGTAAATTAACCCCTTACTATTTACTTGTAGTTTGTGAGTACCGCAAAATGTGTAAACTTACATAAAAGTCTAAGCTTACCTTCTGTAAATTAGGTCCTCTACGTGTCCCTCTCCTTTCATTAGCACTTAATTTCTCCTATTTCAATCTCTGCTTCTTTGTTTATTATTCTACCTAATTTATTATTTCTCTCTTAATTAGTTTTCTTTCTTTATTTCAATTTCTTGAATCCTCTGCCTTCTTTTCCCTTCATTCTCTCCATCCTCTTTCTTTCTGTCTGCTTTTTTTTCTTTCTCCCTTTCTTGCTTAGCGGGGGCTTGGCTCCTCAACGCAATCCTTTCACACATTAATTTGCATGTCATGATTGGCTAACAGCTCTCCCTGAAAGTGTAAAAATATGATTACTCATAGACAGCTCTGAAAGCAATCCAAGAATGGCTCAAGAACTTGAGAGCACTGGACTGATTTCTTTCACTTTAAAACTCCGTAAAATCCTTAGGTGTCACCCCGGGCAGAAATATGTCAATGAAGGAGCACATCAACAACTCCGCTAAAGAAGCCCTTCTCACACTAAAACACCTCAAAGAAATCAAGCCTTTTAACCCAACAATGATATTAAGACTGTTTTGCAATCGCTCATCCTCTCTAAACTGGACTATGGCAACACCACCATCACTTAAACTCCAAAAAGTCACCTTGCACCCCTGAGAGCCACTCTCAATGCGGTGGCAAGACTCCTCACAGGAACAAATCGGTTTGACCACATCTCTCCGGCCCATAAGAGTCTCAGCTGGATTCCCATCTAAGAAAGATATATCCTCAAAACCACCTGCATCAACCAGAAAGCCCTTCATACAAAAAACTCTTATACCTAGTAACCAAACTTTCCAGAGCTGGTACACACCGGGCACTGAGAAGTTCCATTGCACTTCTTCTCATATCCCCTAAGCTAAAAAACAAATCCACCCAGACACGCACCTTCTCAGGAAAAGCCCCCAGGATATGGAACGCACTCCCCAAAGATGAAATGAAATTAAATGAAAGGGACATTTGTAAAGCGCATGGCTACCAGAAGGCCTCCCAGCACTAGGCGAACAATCATGGGGGCATATTATCAAGCGAGGCGATAAAATTATCGCCACTTTAGCGGCAGAAAACTGCTGCTAAAACGGCGATAATGGGCTTCATAATATGCTCTATGGAATTCCAATTGAAGCCCATGTTAGATGTCCTTCACATTTAACAAGGGCTTCAATTGGAATTCTATAGAGCATATTATCAAGCCCATTATTGTAGTTTTAGCTGCAGTTTTCTGCCACTAAAGCGGCATTAATTTTATCGCCTGTCTTGATAATATGCCCCATAATTCGTTGGAGCATCAAAGATCTCAGATGTAACCTGTTAGAACTGGCACCATTGGTGTGGGTCTCCCTTACATTTTTTGCTGTTGCCTCCTGTGCTTTTGCTTTGTGTTGGACTCCGTTTTGCTGGTCTAGATGCTTTGGGCACTTTATCACAGCTGTTCAGTGCCAAAGCGCAAGTATTCCCATTGCAAATTACTGTTATGGATTGGTGTTTCCATGATTGGCTATTTGATTTACTAGTCAGTCCCTACTATAGTGCACTGTGTGTGACCAGGGACTGTAAATCAAATCCTGCTGGTGGGCTTGCATCACTGGTTGTGCCACCCACAGAAGCAGCCTGTAAATATGACTCTGGCCTGCCATTGCAGAGTCTCTGTGCAGTCTGGTACTTGTCGACTTGGCAAGCACACCCACTTGCTAGGCCCTACGCTTCCCTTTTCTTACAGGTCAGACACCCCTAAGGTAGGCCCAAAGTACCCCTGTGGGCAGGCTGCAGTGTATGTGTGTGACATGTCCTGATATTGAACTACTGCCAATTTCGTTTTTCACTATTGCAAGGCTACCTGTTCCCATTGAACAGAATGGGGAGTTTGCTAATAACATCTTATAAACATAACTGGCCCTGGGAACAAGGTAGGAAAATAAAGTTTAGTATGCCTGAACTCAGAATGTTAAAATGCATCTTTTAGTGAGGGGGATATTTACATTCTGTGTTTGAAAGTACCACTTTTAGAATGCAGGTATGTTCTTGCCTAATCATACAGTGTACCTCTGCAAGGTTTGTGTATTACATGCCTGACTTTTGGATGACAGGGGCTGGAAAGGGGCAGCGGCTCCAGAAGTCTGATGAGTCAGGGCTGGGCTGAATAGACCTGGGCTGCATTTAGAGTAGGGGAAGTAGATTTCCTTTCACCTGAATGGGCCTGGTCTGCCTTCAACAATGCTGTCTCCACCTCCTGCCAGGAAACTGCACCAGTGAGGATAGAACTGGTTTTTGCTGGGTACAGACACTCTCTGCCTTCAGGCAACAAAGGATTTTAGTGTATAAAAAGAGGGACCCAGACCCCGGACTTTTAGATCACTTCTGGGGAATCAAGTAGAACCTTTGCCAAGGAGAAGAGCCGGAGAAGCTGAGGAGGAATACTTCCCCTGTGCTGTTTGCTGTCTGGGGTTGGCCGGCAGTGGCTACTTGCTACCAAGGAAAGGCGAAGAGGATTTTTGCTGTTTGCTTTGTCACCTGCTTGAAAGAAGATCTCCAAGGGCCTGAAACTGAGCTTACCTCCTGTTCTGAAGCCTCAGGGACACAAATACTTCATCACGAGCTCCCCTGAATTATTTTCTTAGGAATTCCAACCTGCAAAGAGGTGCCTGCTGCTGTTCTGAACCTCTAGAGGACTGTTTTCCGCTGGGAGCTGGAAAATCATTGTAACAAGGAAGAAACAAGACGCATCCACACCTGTTTCTGATGCATCGCTGAAGAAACTATTGCAGCGCCTGCCGCGGCTCAAGAAAGCACCGCAGGCTGCATCGAGAGCACCGATCTCTGATGTCCAGGGTCACCAAACCAAGTCCGTCGCAAAGCCTGCGGTGCAGCTGCACGAGTTCATGTATCGTCACAGGCCCGTCGCATCGTATCAAGGCGCCAAGTCTGTTGCACCGTTGGGGGACGCAGTAAGAAACTGATACATCACCTCTCCACACAGTAAGAAATCGATGCATCACCTCCTCTTTGGGAAGGAACTGACACATGACCCCCCCTGCGCTGCAGTAAGGAATCAACACATCACCTCCCCGGAAGCAAGGAACCGATGCATCACCATCTCTGCATGTAAGGAACCGACGCATCACCTTCCCTGCGATAATTTTGTTTGTTTTGCATGGCGCATCTAAGGTACTTTGTGAAAAAAGTGTTGCATCTGCAGTTTTGCTCTAACTGAACTATTTTTCCCATTTAAAAACCTTATTTTTAATACTGTTTTGTGGATTTTAGTCATTTGGTCTTGTTTTGGTTTAGATAAAGATTACTCATTTTTCTAAACTGGTGTGGTGTCCATTTGTAATGTTTTCACTGTATTACTGTATGTCTTCAGAAATGCTCTACACAAGGCCTCTGAGATAAGCCTATCTGCTCGTGCCACGCTACCTAGGTGGTGAGCAGGGTTTATTTTAGAAGTGTATCCCCCTTACCCTGAGTAGAAGCAAGGGTCTCTATTTGGACAAAGGTACCTACCCCTGCCAACTAGAGACCCCCATTTCTAACACAACCCTTCCTTCTATGGCTTTAAACGAGATCTCAAATCTTTGCTACTGAACAATTGCGTCAACTCGCACACAAGTCATTTACCTTTCCCAAAGACCTAACCCCATTCCACAGACTTTCTCATTGTAGCCACCTGATCCAGTCAGTCCCACTTTGATACTAATGTCATCACCTTTACGCTGTATTGTGTAACTTCATTACTGTGTTGCTATATTATTGTACTTTGACAGTGTGTTCTCACTATTTTTAATATGTTCTGTTTTAGCTCCTGCCGACTACATTCGACCTACCCGTATACTCACATGTGTCTCAAATTATCCTATGCACACTACTTGTAAAGCACGCTGATACCTTTGGGTCTAGCTAGCGCTATACAAAACTCTGAATAAATAAATAAATATGAAGTCTACATATGCTTTACCATATGCATTATTTTTGTACATAGTCCTTGTTGTGGGTGCAAAATAGCCAATGAACTGGCCAGATAGTGGAAGCTGTTGTGGTCCTAACTTCAAAATCCGAGTAATTTTGTTGTATGCATTGAGACACTCACCTCAGAGATGTAATTCATAAACAAGAGCAAGGGGACAAACTGAGCATGGGTGACCCACAGGAATACTTTAGCACTGCAGTTTGTGCACCATAAATATTGTGTGCTCACTGCAATATTCCTGGGGCAGGGTTTAGGTTACGTGACCTTTCTGTATCTGGATCTACTGTCTATATGAGGCAGTAGCTCAGGGTGGCTTTCAGTGATCAATTCTTCCTACAGAAAACTTGGAAAACACCTGATCTACATGATCACTCTCACCCAAATCCTAGACAAAGCTATGCAGAACTTCACACACATCATACATCCCTCATTGTTTATTGACTGGCGGATACACAAAAATTAGTTATTTCATAATGGCGGAAAAACTGAAATTCTGCTCTTTAAGACTTTCGGTATTCACAGAAGGCATTTAGGAGTCCTAAAGTTAGGACTCCTAACTTCTGTGAATACCGAAATGAGTAAGTGCCTTCTGTGAATACCAAAATGAGTAAGTGCCTTCTGTGAATACCAAAATGGTAGTAAGTTTAGGATTTTGTCTTAAGTTAGTTCTGTGAATCGGGCCCCTTATTTATTGGAAGGTAGTGGAGTTAGGCAAGGGCAGTCTCTATCTTGCATTTATTGACTTGAAGACTGCCTTTGACCTGGTCTCTAGATCCAAGCTTTGGACGATACTCAGGGGGATGGGTATCCCCTCTTTTGTCCTTAATCTGCTAATCCGGCTATATGAGGGCAACTTCGCTCAGGTCAGATGGGAGGCGCAGGGACAGCTAACAAAACGCATCCCTGTCAATAGAGGAGTACGACAGGGCTGCGTTCTACATGCAACCTTGTTCTCCCTGTATGTGAATGGGGTAGTCAGCTTCCCTCTAGAAGATCTGACCCTGGGGGGCAACAAGGTACCAACCTTGTTGTTTGCTGACAACACCCTGCTGATATCCAAGACCCTAGCTGGGCTACAACGCCTACTCGATAGATTCAAACTCTTTTGCAACAATCGGGGGCTGGTCATAAACAGCTCAAAAAACGAATTTATGACCTTCAACTGCCATAAGTCATATAGGAGCAGTCCTCTGCTGGATGGGGTATCCCTGGAAAAGGTAGACACCTTCGATTAGTTAGGTGTCAGACTCTCTGACAAAATTTCTTGGAGGCCCCATTTAGCAAAGATGCTGCTGGGACGTAAGCGAGTGGCTGGAGCAATAGGGAAAGAGCATCACCTCTCGCACACTAGGCCGGTAGCCCCTGCCCTCCAAGTCTATGATGTTAAAGCAGTTAGCACTGCTCTCTATGTAGCAGAGGTTTGGGGTTCGACAAGCTCGATGATCTCTGTAGATCTGAGCATATATTTCTTAGAGATCTGGTGATGTTACGCAAAAGCATCCCCTCTACTGCTGGATATGAGCAGGCGGTCGATTGGAGACGTAGCCAGGTTACGTCTATTCCTCTTCTGGGCCCGCATTAGGCGGACCCCATAGCTTCTCCCATATGCCGAAGCACTCACTGAGATTATTCGCCTAGACACTGGCTGCAAAATAGGCTGGATCTCCAATGTTAGAAAAACGCTGACAGCTATTGGACTCCAAGCCCATTGGGATAGTCAGGAATACCCGGGGAGAGACAAGCTTAAACAGCTCTATTGACGAATGGGTGGACCAACAGGAGATCTGCAAACCTAATGTGGGCAAATCAACAACAGATCTCTATTCACACAAACAAACTAGATACCTCGAGCCCTTTCTTGACATAATCCAGGCCCCTAGGGACAGCATATTGTATATACATTTTAGGTTTGGAACTCTCCCTGTTCGCGAGACAACAGCGAAATGGCACTCATGCAACAAGACATCAAAAGATTGCCCATGCTGCAAAGCCCCAATAGAAACCATTGTCCATGTAATGTTCGCCTGCCCGGCATATAACACCTAGCGGGCTAAATGGCCAAAATTGATTTGTCAGCAACTGGGCTTACTGGACTACCATGCAGCCCTGCGCATTCTTAGGTCAGGTCCCAGACCCCTTTTTGGTTGTTGCGTAGCAACATTTCTTGGCCAGACATGGCTTATTAGGTGGAAAGCCCTTTCGAGAGCGGTACAGCCTCAATTTGAGTGAGGTTGCGGTAAATCTGTGCTACGACCCTAAGTCTGCTCGGCCAAATGCAAAACTACTCCCCATGCACAAGCACTTTATTTGTTACTCTTTGCTGCTATCCTATGGAAAATCCATAAAATGACTCAGTAAATTATTAATCACCCACAATACTGTGAAGGTTGACTATCATGATGAAATGCTACCTGTTTTTATCCTTCTTTTTATTCTATATTTTTATCTGATGCAATAACTGTACTTTTTTACTTGATGTATTAACTTTTAACTATTTGAATATGTGAAATGTATTATTGTGCCAAAGGCCCATTGGCTATCATGCTGCATTGTTTGTTTACACAAGTTCATGACACTGTACGCTTGCATTTCTCTTTTTTTTTTCAATGTATTTTTATAGCTTTTTTGATATTTTCTGTTGACTAAAGCTTATACAAACAAACAAACCAAATGAAATAGAAAGAATAATGAATTGCCTGCTGTGCCCCAGAAGAGGTAGGCAATCGAGCCCCAGACATTTACTCACTGAACTTCAATGAGGTTGCTTGAAGCTGGGAGAGAACAGAAATATGTCAGCCCTAAGAACCCTGGGTCAAACCCAGACCAACTAAATAGACAAGTACACGGTTGCCATGGGCCGGGAAGGGACCACAATGGGAGCTCCGGCACCAGCCAAAGAAGAGGACCAAATCCCGGATCCCTCCCTAAAAGACATCATGAGAGCCATGAGAGACCTCTGAGGCACCTTGGTACCGACACTTGACTCTATAACAAAAGAGGTGAACCTCCTCAGGGCAGGCTTTCGGAAACTAGCAGACAAAATGTCAACAGGTGAGCCAAGCATTGGGGGCCTACAATCTAAAACAAAACGCTTATTGGAGCAAGTAACTGCGCTAACAAAACAGCAAACTGAAATCATGGCTCGCCTGGAAGATCAAGAGGGTAGAGCATGCCGTACCAACATTCGGGTGGTTGGACTTCCGGAGGGAATGGAGGGCCAGTCAAAGGACCTCTTCAACAGACTTCTTCTTGGAAGACTTGAACTTTCACACTCTCTAACCAAAACATTTGTCCACCTTCTTCTCCGTGGAAAGAGCACATCGGGCCTTGGGCCTCATCCGCATCTGGGGGCTCCCCCCCGCACAATAAAAGCCTGTATAATGAACTTCAGGGACAGATAAACTATCTTACAGGTTGCACGGGTGCAAGGTGACCTTCATTACAAAAATGCCAGCATTCGATTTTTACCAGACTTACACTCCGGGTCCAACTCCAGAGGCGAGCCTTTGACACAGTGAACAAATCCCTCAGAACCAAAAACCTGAAGTACTTGATGCTGTTCCCAGCTAAGCTAAAGGTGATAGAGGAGGGAAAATCGGCCTTCTTCACGACACCTAAAGAAGCATGGGAATTGGAACATTTGAGGCCCGTTGGGCGGATGGACAGCTGAGAACAGACACCCGCTGCAACTAAACAAGATCCGATGATGCGAGAACCTGACTCCCGCCCAGCCTGTCCCACCAGCTACATGTACCAGATAAGTGACTCTGAGGTGGTGGCACAGACTGATGGACTTCACTCTGGGGTTGGGACTGTACAGGTGGAGCGGAGTGAGGCAGGATACATTTGGGGTGCAGCGTGATCTCTGCTGCCCAGATCCTAACCTAAGACTGGAGACTGTATCCCAGAAGCACTCAAACTGGTGTGCCACTTGTCGCTAAGTGCTCTCTTCCAGAGACAAAGTGTTCTATCCATCTTAAGGACCAATCATGTCGATGCTGGGGACAGGTCCACTACCTCTCTTGAGTTGTTATGATAACACAGTTTGGGCGACAGGCTCTCTGCATGTTGGGGAGGTCAGGTTTTGTAACTAACTTAGCCGGGGAAGCAGAGAGGGCGGGTTAAGAGAATTGTTTGTGTTTGTTTTTGTTGTAAAGTGAGTCATTGTAGCTCTTAACAGAAATAGCAGAAACATAGTGCGGGTACCCACTAGGATCAATAGGGAAAGGAAAACGAGACACAGTCGCAAATCGGCACTTCCGGATGCAAGGGGCAACTAAAAACCACATGCGTAGACTTGGAATGTAAAAGGTCTGTGAAAAAAGACACACACATGTGTGTAGCAGCTGACGCACTCGAGCAGACGCAGAGACACCGACACAGCGAGGGATTGCCTGCTGATTTTTTCAGCTCCCATAGTGCATATCAAGATCCTGTGGACTTGTGTGTAGCAGCTGATGCACTCGAGCGGACGCAGAGACGCCGACACAGCGAGGGATTGACTGCTGATTTTTTCAGCTCCCATAGTTCATATCAAGATACTCTGGACATGTGTGTAGCAGCTGATGCACTCGAGCGGGCGCAGACACGCCGACACAGTGAGGGATTGCCTGCTGATTTTTTCAGCTCCCATAGTGCATATCAAGATCCTGTGGACTTTGTTACTAACGTTGGATATGGCATAAAGGAATATGTGTATTGGGTGTACCCAGCGATTGAGAGGGAAGTATTGTATCCGGGGCGCTGGAATTTCTTTCAGCGCCAGAGAGATTTCTCTTTATGTCTAAATATTATTGTATAAACCCCTGTCCTGAAGAGGCCTAAGAAGAAAAGGCTGAAATGTGGTCACGTTGACACTCTTTTGGAGGAGTCTTTGGATTGACAGTGATTTTTGGAACTGCATTGTGTCACACTAGAGTTAGGCTAACCAGTGTAATAGCCATTTAGTGTTTCACTTTTTTGACTTCCTCTAAGTGGTTTGCCTAGAAGTGTAGGGGGTACACTTTTGTGAATAATTTTGTTAGGGTTATTGTTATTTGTTTCATGTTTGTTTTTTATTATAATGTAAAACATACTGTGATTGATGTCAATTCTTTCGCCTTGAATAGGCGTCACTGCCTGTGTGTGTGATATACTGATTTTGATATATTCGCTATGAATATTAATTATTGCTGAGAGGGTAATTAAATGTGCTCCACTAGGAAAAGTGTTTAGTATTGTTTCCTTTATACCATTTTTCTATTGTATAAAACTACGTCCCAAACCCAGGTATTAAAGGGTAATTTGGGTATACCCCTGTTGTTAATGTATGAATGGATGATCTAGGCAACATTGATGACCAGGACTATGTGGAGGCCCAACAGAGCCCCAGGGAAATTGCGATTCGAGCGCATTTTAAGTTAGTACAGCTCAGGATCCTACATCGCTTATATTGCCCCAGCACACTCATACATAGATGGGGGGAATCATAGATGTCACAATGCACAAGAGCCTGTCAACAAGAGGGCTCCTTTTTAGGTCTCGGCTCGAAGGCTGCGCTTGCGCAGTCTCGGTCCGAGATTTAATGTTTTGGAGAAGAGGGGCTTGAACCCGCCCCTCTTCTCCCCTCTTCTCCATTGGCTGGCCTCTTGAATGCTGGCCAGCCATTGGAGAAGAGGTTCGTCTCTCCGAACAGGCCCCGTCCTTTTCGGATTCGGGGGCGTGTTTTTTGCTACTTTTCTAATTATCTCCTCCAGCCAATGGCAAGAGGAGAGAAAAGAAACACACGCCCCCGAATCCGGAACCGCCGCTGCGTTTCTCCGAGGCATTTCTGCTTGGCCTCGGAGAAAGGCGGTGGTGTCGCCTACCTACTTCCCCTTTGAAAGACTCGTTTCCACCCTGTCAGGCATCATCAGCGAAGTGCGGCGTTAGGTCAGTTGTGTGGTCACTTGTTGATCTCGCCAGTACCATTGTTTTAAAATATGTTTCACACTCTGTGCAGCGCTTCGTTTAGCAAACTCGACAAGACAGGGCTTTGTTATTTAAGTGTGGCTGCTCAGGATCTCCATTTCAGCAGAAAACTCCCTGTTTAATAGATTTATTTTGCAAAGAGTGACTTTTACTTGTCCTCCTTCTATCTGGGGCGGTAGGTTTTGAGCGCATTGGCTTAACATTACGTATAGTTGCGTGTTGGCATATTTAACGGGGTAGTGTTCATTTTCTTTGTCGGCTCTAAAGTGCTTCACTCTGCTCCCGTTTGGGAAATCATGACGTCATTCTGGCGATGTAGCTCATCGAGTTGAATGCTTGTTCTTTGAAAAGAGCGCTGGTTGGCAGGTCACGAGTTCGAATCCTAGGAAAGCCTTCTTTAACTTTCTGTCCTTTCCAATGTCGTAAATTAAGCAACATAAACCGGGAAAAACTAAAGTGTTCTTCAATGGGTGGAAAGGTTGGGTTCATCCCAACAGCATTGCAGGTGACCAAGACGAGGTTGTCGGATGACTGGATGCTAAAGTATTGGGTTAAGGGGCTGAAGGGTGTGAGTTGACTAGAAGTATGCACAATGTGATATCTGTTTACTTGTAGTGACTTTTACTGTTTCGAAGACCCATAGTTAACTCCATCGAACCAGAGTTAATAATAATACAAAAAAGAGAATACAAACCCCTTTAAAAACACTGTAAAAAATCTGCCTACCAAACGTGAGTTTAGGAAAACACGATAAAAGTTTGAGCCAGACCCAAAGTACTAAATAAACAACTCCCTGAAGGGCTCGTCCCTGCGCCACAGGTATGCACACAAACCGCAGAGGAAACAGCCGGTGCTGTTAAATTCCTGAATAACAAACGTTTCCAAACCATCTATTTAGGAGTACAATAGCCATTTGCCAGTCTCTGCTGCCACCTAATGGTAAAAATATACAGTAATGCCACTGCAGCGAGCGAGTAATGAACCACGCAGCCAGTGCTGTTTGTAGTCACTGAAGCACAACGTGCGGCGCCAATGGCTCCACGAGAGTCACGGGGTGAGAGATGGCAGCGCTGACCAACTGCCAGAGTCCAAGGATACACAGGGCCTGTGCGAAAACACTTGGCTTATCCAGAAAGAGATTTACCATTCTCATTTTGTCTCTTCAACGTTCTCTGAAATATTACTAGGAAAAACAAGAGAGCTCGAACCCCTGAGGAACTCATCCATGCTGGAGAACGAGTGCTCGAAGGAAGAAACATTTTTCCAGCATATGCTCAATCTCTTATTTACAGCTTTGTAACGCAGACTAGAAAGCAATTCACAGGGGGTGATATGATTCATAAGATGGCTGACACCTTGTCAGTCCGTTCAGACATCTGGACCGATGTAGCACTCCATATGGACAAGCTGTGGCTTCGCCTCCACACACATCTTTGCAAAATGTAGTCCACAGTGCCACAATAGTCCACTCTGTACAGGCGTTGGCCACATTTTGCATATGTGGAATTACGGCCTCTTCCTGGTATGAATGTAGACCGTAACCCATGTTGAGTCTCCCGATGGAAAGAAGCATCTAATAACTGGCACGGAGTATGATCACCTCAAAATCCACATTAGGGTTGCGACTCACAAACGTTGCTTTGGCATAGTAAACACTGAAAGATGGATTCTGGCCACCTTTATAGTATCCGTTACAACGAGGATTCCAACGTAACTGACCATGTCAAAGGGCTTTTTAGTAAACAGACTGCCAAGCTTCCGGACGCCAACTTGTGTTGATACACCAACAGCCAAGAGAGGAGGTGCGTCTCTAAGAGAGTACAAAGAAGGCGTCAATTACCAGCGGAAACCATGTGCCTGACTAGCAACAGAAACATGTGTTTCTGTGTAAGAAAACCTCACCCATGCATTTGTGGCATGCTTCATCATTAGCAACCGTACCCAATCCTTGTAACATAATAGGCGATGCGGGGAGCACACAGTAAGTGCTTTTATTTTATTTTACCTATCCTGTTGTCTGTCGACTCCCCCGCCGCACCGCTCTTAACTGTGTCAGCGCCGCGGCTCCTGTACTAGGACGGACCCAAGCTCTTCTTGAGGAAGTTCTTTATTAGAGACTACTTGGTATGACAAGATCACAAAGTGCACATAATGTAAATAGGTCAGTGGGCTACTACGTGTGTGTGTGTGTAGGTGGCTCTGTGGGTGGCTCTATTTGTGTGTGGGTTGATCTATGTGAGTGGCTCTGTGGGTGGCTGTCTGTGTGGGTGGTTTGAAGTACTGGGTATTTTAGACCCAGCGGTGCAGGGGCACACACCCTATGACTTCGGGGTTTCACCCTGTTCCGGACCTACAGAAACACAGAGTCTTCTGGGTGAAGTCAAAGAATCGTTTATTGGCTGCAGACCAATGACAGATATCCTAGAAGTACAACAGCGTGTATGTTCTCAGGAGACTGCTGAAAATCATAGGAACGGACTTCTCCTTAAGTACAAAATATCATGCTCCAGGCATACATTCCTTGGTTTACGATATGGTCATGTAAAGGTATACATTACAAACGAAAAAGCAGAGTCATGATGACCATCCCACATTCCAGTTCGGCCAGCCCACAATGATTTACACAGGAAGGTTCAGATCCCATGTTTGAAGTAAATAGACCCCCCAATAAATATGAGCATCTCCTGTTTTGAGAAACAAGTCATAAAGCAAGAACAAGCAGGTGTGGAAGAGATTAGCCGGGAGATTGTGTAGAATGAAAGGGTTTTATGACGGGTCAAGCCCTGATACGAATCACAGGTGGAAGGAGGAAGGGGAGCTCGTGAGACCGGTTTGACCCGGGGCAGCAGAGCCAGCTGCCCAGGTCACAGAGAAGTCAGAGGGAAAGCCCGTGTACTGTGAGGCCCGTATTAACTCCATCATAGCCTATGTGAGGGCAATGACAAGATGGCCACTGCTTCCAAAATGGAACCCGCGTAGTTGAGCAGAATACGTATACACAGTGCATTCGTAGCTGGAACGGCACATAAAGCATTCGTACGTGCCGCATTTACCATTTGCGGTTCGCTAATACCAAAATGGACAGAGGTAGGGCCCTGTCCCTTACGCGGTTCCGAATACCAAAGTACGACAGACCCTCCTTTTGCCCTTACATAGGCAATCACTATACTCATCTTAATCCGAGTCTAGGTCAATGTTCACGAAGTCATGGAGATGTTGCTGTAGCATCATCCTATTACTTAGCTCGTCCCTCGATACAGGTTTCCTTACACATAAGGTAGCACAGAGGCCACATATCGCAGGAGCACACTGTATGCATAGACAGAACAGGAAAAGAATGGCTAAGATCATTCCAATGACCATCAGAACTTTCCAACCCCAGGCAGATATCAATTCCCAGAACCATCCCATCAGTGACCAATCTCCCTTATCCACGTGTATGGCTTCAGATATTTTATGGAGTTTGGAGATGGCTTGATACACTGTTGGAGCATTATCTGGTATGAAAATGCAGCAACTGGATTGGATGACCTTGCATACCCCACCGCGGTCTGCAAGAATAACGTCTAGGACCATGCGGTTCTGCAAAGTCATAAGGCGATCCGCTTGGAGCTCAGCTGTCAAATTACTAAGGGCACCAGCCGTTACATTGACGGTGGATTCAACCACACGAGTCAGCTGTCTCAGGTTCCTACTATTGACCATAGGTCCCCAAAACGGCAGGAATCCCAGGAAAAAGTCTCCTGCTTCCTGACCGGCAGTGTCCTCCTTACTAATCACGCCTCTCACAACTCTGGTCTTGTGATAGTCAGAGGCGGCAGTAAATGTCGGCGGTAGCAAGTTCGCAATATAACATGTGCCCGAGAAATCAGGGGGCAACCATGTATATGCTCGGTCATGACAGATGAAATATGTGCCCTTAGCAGCCAAAAATGCAGGGGAAAACTGTGACGGGAAAGTGTACGTTTCAGTACAGTCACTTCTTCCCAGTTGAGCCCTAGGGTTCTGACCATTACCCTGTAAGCAGAACCGACCCAGGTGGGGTACGACCCAGATTGGAGATGAGATTTTTCGCTGTCTTTCACCCAGACTAATACTATACCCCGTCGCGTTCCATCCTACATAAGGTCTCAGCTCTTCTTTGGGAATGGACGAGTATGCATTAATATCCCTACTCATATCGGCAACTCCTTTCATCAAAGCCTTATTATTGGTGATGGGTCTGATGGAACGCGGTGGGCGAGGGGAGTATGTATCTAGGGCGTAGAGAAACATGGTTTGGAATGCCCATGACGATCCATTGTAACTGTACGGTAGCACCAGGTAGGGAATACCCTTGTTAGTGGTATGGGGCATTAACCCACAGACCCAGCAATTGGTCGTATTCATTACCAGTTGGTGCTGGTGCAAGAGTTGGATAAACGAGTTATTTACGAACTCTGATCGTCGGGTCTGTTCGTGCTCAGGCAAAGGGTGAAAAGAGTGAGAGGAGGCAGTAGAAAGAGATATAGGCTGTTGAGTGGGTGCAATGGGTTTTGGAGCAAAGGAAAACACACATCCTACAATAAACATCATGATACTACACAGTGTAACAAAGCACAAAAAGACAAAACATTTACTTTTTACAATTCTACACATCCTTGTTTGAGAGTTCATTTCCTCAATCGGTCTCTCCATCCTACAAAACTCCATCCTCTACTCGGGCCGCTCGCGGTGGATGAGTTTCTTCTGCTAAGGAGTACGCCTGTCAGTCCAGGGAAACGCCCTAGACCAACCAGAACCGTTGACCTAGCGTCTTCGGCCTGTACCCCAAAGTCTTGGCACCGCGACCCTGCGGCAGAACCCGGATGGTGGTTCGAAAAACAAAAATCAAGAAAGTCCTTCAGATGGGAGAGCAAAAAATGTCAAAAGGGAAATAATGAGGAAATCTTTATTTGTCCATGGGCCTAGGTCTCAAGTTATAGCGGAGACGGCCAGGTGCTGTTTGGTCTTGAAACAAAAGTTCAGGCTCAGTGGTGTCCAGTCGATTTGATGGCGGCACAGCTTCCTGCAGAATATTGTCACTCTCTTGGACTGAAGCTGTGTCTCTTAAGCGGGCGTCACTGAATGGTACAAAGCGAGGTACAATGTCTGTCTCTGAGTCGGCGATACCCTCGTTGACCCACTGGTCATATGGCAGAGGCAAGGGAACTACCTTGCAGTGAGTACCATGAATCCAGTGCTTCTTCCCTTTCACTCGCACTGCTGATCTTGTCGAAAGAAGAACAAGATGGGGGCCGATCCAGCGAGGTTCGTCGTTGCCCTTACGCTGGAAATTCCGGACCAGGACCCACGAGCCAGGGTTGATAGGGTGTCCAGGAGGTTCAGAGGCTTGGGGAAGAGTATCATGTACCTGTTGGTGCAAAACACGCAGTTTAACAGTCAAATCATACAGGTAATCGAGCAGTACTGGATGCTCTATTTCGCTGAACTTCGTAGGCCTTGGCACACCCCATACGTTGGCCGGGCGGCCAAAGACTACTTCATAAGGACTAAGTCCCACTCGTGAGTGTATCGTCATTCTGGTGGACAAGAGTGCTAGAGGCAGAGCATCAGGCCATTTAAGACCAGTGCTCGCCTGGATTTTGGCCAACTTGAGCTTTAAGGCTCCATTGTAGCGTTCAACTAGTCCAGCTGATTGGGGGTGATTTGCAGCGTGGAATTTCTGCCTTATGCCTAAACCTTCACATACACTCTTCATCACTTTACCCACAAACTCACTTCCATTATCACACCACACCATTCTCGGCATTCCAAACCTGGGGAAAAACTCCTTCACAAGGGCTTTGGCTGTGGATAGGGCAGTGTTATCTTTCAGAGGATAAGCCTCTACCCATTTTGAGAAAGCACAAACAACCACTAGTACATATTTCAGGTTGTTGCATCTTTCCATGTGAATAAAGTCCAGCTGCAAAACTTCGAATGGACATGATGGGGGTGCAAAGTGACCGGCCGGAGTTGGGGTTCCCCTACCAGGGTTGTACTTCAAGCATACTATGCAATTCTTGACCACATTCTCTGCACACTTGGGAATCCCAACATTCTGCCATACTGGAGCCAACAACTTACAAATACCTTTCGTACTGATATGCGCCATTCCATGTGCCATAGTAACCACTGGAAGCACATATGCATCAGGCAACAACCATCGCCTATGTTCTGTCAGGTCAATCCAACAACCATTCTCATCCAACTTACCCATACTCTCTCTCCACTTGCTTAACTCTTCTTCTGTAGCTTCAGCCTGAAGCGACTTCACACTCTCTATTGTGTTCTCACACATTCCCACATCATTAACCCATCTTGCGGGGCCTGCAACATACATTCTAGTCTTCACATTCTGTGCTGTTTCTCTCGCGGTCTCATCAGCAAACGCATTCCCACGTCCAACATCATCTGTGACTTTCCTATGCGCACTGCATTTCATGATCGCAACTTGCAAAGGTAGGGTCAGTGACTCAAGGAGATCATTCACCAACTTGCCATTCAGAATTTTAGCTCCATGCGACGTCAGGAACCCACGCTCTTTCCACAAACGCCCAAAATTATGAGCCACGCCAAAGGCGTACTGGCTATCTGTGTATATGTTCACTCTCATTCCTTCAGACAACACACATGCTCTCGTGAGGGCGATCAATTCTGCTGCTTGGGCCGAATTATGTGGCACTCGTGCAGTTTCCACGACCGTATGTAAAGTTGTGATAGCATATGCAGCAGTCGTGTCACCATTAGGGAGCTTGAAACATGACCCATCTACCCATAAAGTGCCATCACATTCAGTCAGGGGAGTATCTTTGAGATCTACTCTCCCTTTCGTCTCTTCTTCTGTCCTGAACAGACAGTCATGTTGCTCAATCTCATCTGAGTCTGCTGGAATCGGCAATAATGTGGCTGGATTCAGCGTATTGCATCTTTTTATGTGTATGTGATTCGCTAACAGTGTGAGTTCATACCCTGATAATCGCGCACTAGTCAAGTGTTGTGTCTTGGTTCTATTTAATAATGTGTCTACAGCGTGTGGAACCATGACAATCAATGTGTTGTCCATTACCAGACCAGCAGATTGTCGGATAGACATCGCTGCAGCAGCTGTCGCTCTCAGACAGCTTGGCAATGCCCTCGCTACAGGGTCCAAGGTGGATGAAAAATACGCGCATGGGCGCGGTCTGTCGCCAAAAGGCTGTGTTAACACTGACAACGCACATCCATCTTTCTCGTGAACATACAATGTAAAAGGCTTGCTATAGTCAGGGGTGCCCAACACAGGTGCTGAACACAACGCATTGCGCAATTCCACAAAACTTTTCTGGCACTCTTCAGACCATGGGATAGGATTCGGTGTGTCTTTGCATGTTAATGCTAATAAAGGTTTTGCCAACAAAGAAAAACTAGGGATCCAATGCCTACAGTATGAGGTGATTCCTAAGAAAGCACGCACTTCTCTCTGTGTCTTTGGCACACTCAACTGCGCAATGGCTTGAATTCTTTCTGGGGTCAGTCTCCTTCCCTCCTTCGATAAGAGATGACCTAAGTAGGTCACTTCTTATCGACAATATTGCAGCTTAGAGAGAGACACTTTGTGATGGTAAGCGGATAAATTGCGCAACAGTGACAATGTGGCTTCTTTACAGATCTTCTCAGTATCCGCAGCGATCAGTAAATCGTCCACGTACTGGATCAGGATAGCGCCACTAGGTAAAACAAGTGCATCAAGCTGCGCTTTCAAAGCTTGACTGTATATGGATGGACTCTCGCAGTAGCCTTGGGGAGCGCGTTTGAAGCGGAAGCTTCGGCCTCCCAGACTAAAACCAAAAATGTCTCTGCTCTCCTCTGCAATTGGGATACTAAAGAAAGCATTCTTTAAATCGATCACTGAAAACCATGCAGCAGAGGCTGGAATCATCGTTAACAAGGCAGTTATATCGGGGACAACCGGAAACTGAGGCACAACAATCTTATTAACCTCTCTAAGATCAATCACAAATCTGTAAACAGGTGGCTGTGAAGGGTCCGTTCGTTTTAAGACAGGTAAAATCGGACTATTGCAAACGTTGCCTCTTGTTTCTTCAATCACACCCTTATTAATCAAGTCGCTGACAATGTCTAACAATGCTTTCTGGCCTTCATTAGAGATCTTGTACTGGGGAATACGTGGCAGTCTGACATTAGCCTTCAGAGTCACCACATATGGGGGTATTTCCAAGAGGCCCACATCATTGGGACCAGTAGCCCAAAGGGCATCCGGAAGGGATGACAATTCAGGTGGCATCGTGTTTTTAGACAAATACATTGGAGAAACCACTTGCTTGCCTAATGTAAGTTGTACTCCTGAAGGAGAACAATACAGTGTAGCGTGCAATCTTTTCAACAAATCTAATCCCAGCAAATTCTCACCACAACCTGTTGTCAGGATCAGGGGCGCTTTCAGCTCGCAAGGTCCAACAGAAAGCGACATGGGACTGGAAATCGGGTTCCTAACTGGGGCGCCAGAAAAACCTACTGAAACATTTATATCGCCAGACAAAGGTGCGCCAGGGAGTTTGGAATGCATAATTGAACTCTTTGCAGCACCAGTGTCTAGCAGAAAAGGCTCCGTTACATTTGCTGTAGTCACCTCAACATACGGTCCACTCTGATCCACTGGCACTAAAACAACTCCCTCTCTCTGTCTATGGCTATCCTAGTAATCATTATTCTCTGCATCACCATCTTCTGCATAATAATCATTATTGTAATACTGAGCCGTATTACTAGTCGCATTAGCTTGCTGATCAAAGCTATTAATGGCGCTTTGGGGCGGAAGAGGACGCGCGTTTTGTGGAACACTTCCACGCCCTCTGCCTCTAGGAGCTTGCTGACCACCTCTACCTCTTGCGCCATACATATTACCGTTCCGTTGCATTAATTTAGGACAACTATATTTAAAATGACCTTCCTCTTTGCAGTATGAACATTGGTTGGGACCTACAGGGACACGTGGTTGATAATACCCATTCATTTGCTGATTAGTCTGAAATTGTTGGGGTTGGTGATAGACACCTTGGGGTTGTCTATAATTATTACCGCCGCCACGTGGTGGATAGGCCTGCTGTAAAAGGACCTTTGTCTTTAGTTCCTTCGTTTTCTTCTCCGTTCTATCTTTCTCGTCTTTATCTCTGTTTTCATAATACTGTGCAGTAGCCAGTATTTGCGCTGAAGAAGAAACGGCCCAAGAACTCTCTGAATCTTTCAACTTTTTACACAGGTCAGGGAGTAAATTCTGCACAAACTTATCCACAAACAACCGTTGGCCACCCTCAGTACTCATATCTTGCCCACTGTGGTCAATAAACGTTTCCTCAAACCTAGTAAAGAAGTCTGACACTGTCTCATCTTTCTTTTGCTTACATGCAGATAACTTATCCCAATTTACGCGCATCGCCGGCATTATTGTCTTCATATACGTGATGATTCTACCAGGCAGTTCAGCTACTAAAGGTTCTGGTTTCGCACCACCCGTTTGTCTAGCATCAGCAGCAACAATGTTAGCCCATGTATCCCCTAGTTCTGCATCGTGATCTGCATTACGAATTGACCCCCATAGAGGCTGTGGAACAACATTGCCAAACAACATGTCTATATCGGCCAGATTCATAATGCATGACCCTGCCGTCTGTGACAACTCTTTATAATAACCTGCTGGGTTTTTACGGGGATCAGGCAATGTCTGCTTAAGTGCTAACACCTCAGAGCGCTTCCATGGAACATGCACCCAAACACGCTGGAAATGCGCTGCCACAGCGGGGTTACCACCGACAGCTGCAACCGCTTCCTTCCATACCGGGGGAACTTCTCTCATAGGGTATTGTCGCGCTTTTGCCTTTTTCCCCACAAGGACCTCGTGTTCAAACAATGACTGTTGGCAATCGTCATTCCTTAAGGACAATACAACCGCAACTGCTTTATCTACTTCGCGGTCCACAATTATACCAGTTCCAAAATCGAACCTCACTCTACACAATTCCTGCGGGTTCGGATTTCTACCACTATCCTCCAATTCTTCACAGAGAATTTCGCACATTTTCTCGAATACATATCTCTGTTTCGGGGCATCCCATTGATGGAAAGTGTTAACAACCGATTCCACATCATACAGTGAAGGAAAAACGATCCATCTACGCGCCATGTGATCTATTACCTTTTTCTCATCGGGGTTAGGCAATTGGCTGCGCAACTGCTTACGCTGTACACCAGGAGTTGCACCAGATGACCCAAAGAGAGGCGACATTAATGTAGTAACCACATTAGCTAAACGCTGTCGCGCTGAAGGAGAAGCTGAGGCGAGAACAGGGGGAAAAACAGAGGGAAGAAAAGAGGATGTAGAGACAGGTACTGGAGTGGTAGAAGGAAGAGTGTTAGGGGAGGCAGTTACTGGATTAAGCAAAGTCGCAGGAAGTGCGGGGGTAGTTGGAAGCACTACTGGAGGCGCTTGGGAAGACTGCGCTACAGGAATAGGAACTGGTTGCAAAGCAACTGGCGGTTGCGGCAAGGCTTGCAGTATATGCACTGGAGGTGGCATATTTACAAGCTGGGGAGGCGCCGTGGCAGTTTGAGCATACGGGGGTGGCGAACTCAACAAATGCGACATTAAGGGATCTTTCTCCTTTTCTTCTGACTCATCCTGCTTAGAATGTGGCAAAGCTGGATAACATTTGTCAATCCCTAACTTACGCTGCCTGTGCAATTGCTCATTCATTTGCTCCTCTTCATTATCTTTAAATTGTACAGCTGCTTGCATTACTGACATACCTCTCTCTCTCTTATTTTTTTTCGCTAGCTTAATTTCCTTCTGTTTGGCTTCCTTTCGCCATAAGCGGAAAGAGTCAAACATCGCCGGCCGGGCTTTCTTCTTAAACAATTTAATTTCCAGATTATCTAAAATATCGGTATCAAAACTACCATTTTGGGGCCATTTTAAAACACCGTCTTTCCTGGTGTAGTGGATCCACACTTCGTTATATGCAATGGGGCCTACGCCATGTTTCACATAGAGCTCATAAGTTGGAGTTCCAACCGGAGGAACCGGACATGATTCTTCCAGCTGGAAATCTTTTCCACAACCCAAACAGAATAATCTACCAAATAGTCCAGAACCAGGCATCTTCGCTCACTAGTCTAGATCCAAACGTCAAAGGATTATCGATTACGATATTCTCGTGAATGCACGAGTCCTCTGGCTTTGGGGTTTGCAAACACCAAATCACCAATTACCAAATCAAATCAAACGATCCCGAGGGATACCAAAACAAATGGGAGACGCTCCACTTATACTTAACTGAATATTGCTGATCGATGACGTCACCAGAAGACTCTCTCGATTGTTTCGCTCTCTCAAACTCGTCAAGGGTCCAAAACAGGTCGATTAATCAGGGCAGCAGTCCTTCGTAGCCGTCGGGACGCGGAGAACCTCGCAGAAAAGACTTTCGGACCACGTCGACATGCAGGGGTCGATGAAGTGGCGGCCTTCCTCCGGAATTTCCACACGAAGCTCCTCACGAACCTCTGGCTTGGACTGGTACCGCTGGAAAGGCCCCACGTTGGGCGCCAAACTGAAGTACTGGGTATTTTAGACCCAGCGGTGCAGGGGCACACACCCTATGACTTCGGGGTTTCACCCTGTTCCGGACCTACAGAAACACAGAGTCTTCTGGGTGAAGTCAAAGAATCGTTTATTGGCTGCAGACCAATGACAGATATCCTAGAAGTACAACAGCGTGTATGTTCTCAGGAGACTGCTGAAAATCATAGGAACGGACTTCTCCTTAAGTACAAAATATCATGCTCCAGGCATACATTCCTTGGTTTACGATATGGTCATGTAAAGGTATACATTACAAACGAAAAAGCAGAGTCATGATGACCATCCCACATTCCAGTTCGGCCAGCCCACAATGATTTACACAGGAAGGTTCAGATCCCATGTTTGAAGTAAATAGACCCCCCAATAAATATGAGCATCTCCTGTTTTGAGAAACAAGTCATAAAGCAAGAACAAGCAGGTGTGGAAGAGATTAGCCGGGAGATTGTGTAGAATGAAAGGGTTTTATGACGGGTCAAGCCCTGATACGAATCACAGGTGGAAGGAGGAAGGGGAGCTCGTGAGACCGGTTTGACCCGGGGCAGCAGAGCCAGCTGCCCAGGTCACAGAGAAGTCAGAGGGAAAGCCCGTGTACTGTGAGGCCCGTATTAACTCCATCATAGCCTATGTGAGGGCAATGACAAGATGGCCACTGCTTCCAAAATGGAACCCGCGTAGTTGAGCAGAATACGTATACACAGTGCATTCGTAGCTGGAACGGCACATAAAGCATTCGTACGTGCCGCATTTACCATTTGCGGTTCGCTAATACCAAAATGGACAGAGGTAGGGCCCTGTCCCTTACGCGGTTCCGAATACCAAAGTACGACAGATTTGTGTGTGGCTCTCTGTGGGTGAAAATGCAATAGGTCTCGCATTTGAGAGTGATTAAGCTATTGACATTGTAAATAACAATGCCGTTTCTTTAAATGTTTTAAAAGCAAAAACATAAACAAAAATAATGTCATGAGCAATGCCAATAGCTCTAACTTTAACAATGCCGAGACCATTGCATTGCAAATGCGTGTTCTAAATCCTATGGGACTGCCTTGTAATCAATTTGTTTTGGCGAGGTGTGAAAGTAGTGATGTCAAGGATAGTGGAGCGAGAGATATCGATGGATGCCAGATGGCTCCTGCTGATGATCAAAGGTGAGGGAGACTGGCCCCGGCACAGTAAACTCTGGCTGGCAGTGTCGGCATGCATTGCGAAGCGTAATATAGCGAGGCGCTGGGGGGCGTCCATCCCACCATCAATGGCAGAATGGGAAAAAGACCTGGACTGGTGCCAAAGAGTGAGGGAAGTAGTACATGAAAGCAGGGGATGCATAAAGAAATGGGAAAAGATATAGTCACCCTGGCGGAGATACCAGGCTTTTAGAGGAGTCCGAAGCATTCCAGTACATGGTTACACGCACAACACACTGCGGCGAAATATGTAAGTTATGAACATCCACAATACAAGATAAATGTGTATAGGTCAAGAGGTTAATTGTTTCAAATGTGACTGTGACAAAATATTTCCACCAGAATATATAATTGTTTTAATTTTGAACTGGTGATTTACTTGTGCTAATATTTAGCTTTGTAATGACTAATGAGCTGGTTTAATAAAAAGATTTATAATACAATAAAAACGCCCATGCTACTATGTGCCAGTTCATGAAAAGAAGCTGTCAAAAAAGAGGTTATTGTTCTTACACATTCTCATGATGTCAGAGCTTAAGCATTTTTAATAATATATACAATGAAGCCTTAGTTGCTGCTTTTTTATTTATTTTATTAAACTAACATCCATTGACAAAGCCAATAGTCATGGCTTGTTGGATGTCTAATGTTACTGGTTGCAATGATAGAAACATCAAAATATGAGTTGGGCGGCACATTATGCTCAGGACATATTTTTACCTTAGATGTTTTAAGCTACGCCCTTAATTACATCAGACACACTCCCTGGAAAGAACCCCAGTTTTTTGTTCCACTTATAGCCCTGGAAGCAACACCATGTCACAGTCACCTCACGTCCTGGCACTGTGGATCATGCATGACTTCCAAGTTCTCGGATTGCCTGTGTGCAGGGGCATAGTGAACTCGAATGGCAGAATGGATGGGCGAATGGGTGCATGGATGAGTGAAAAGAAGAATGTAAAGATGGATGAGTGAAAAAATGCATACATAAGTGAAAAGGAGGATGGAGAGCTGGAAGAAAGGATGGATGGATGAACGGATGGATGGATGGATGGATGGATGGATGGATGGATGGATGGATGGATGGATGGATGGATGGATGGATGGATGGATGGATGGATGGATGGATGGATGGATGGATGGATGAAAGGTTGAATGGGTTGACGGATTAGTGACTGGATGAGTAAGTTAAAGAATGTTTGGATGGGTGAAAGCGTAAATGGTTGGATGGATGAGTGAATGGATGGATTGGTAGAAGAGTGGATGGATGAGTGAAAGGATGGCATGGGTGAAAGGGTAAATGTTTAGATGGATGAGTGATTGGATGGATTGGTGGAAGAGTGGATGGATGAGTGAGTGAAAGGAATGGTAGACGGACAAAACGATGGATAGATTAGTGAAAGTGTGAATGGATGAGACAAAGGATAGATAGATGGATGACTGAAAGGATGGATGAGTGATAGGGTCAATGGATGGATTCTTGATTGGATGAGTAAATGGATGATTGGGTGGATGGGTGAAGGTTGGGTGGAAGGATGGGTGGCTTAGTGAAAAGGGGAATGGTGAAAGAAAGAGAGGATAATTGAATGTATTTATGAGTAAAAGCATAGATGAATGATTGGCAGAATTGATGGGCGAATGGGTGCCTGAATGGGTGAAAAGAAGAATGTAAAGATGGATGAGTGAAAGAATGTATCCATTAGTGAAAGGAAGGGTGGAGAGCTGAAAGAATCGATGGATGGATGGGTGAGTGAGTGAAAAGTTGAATCAGTGGACGGATGAGTGACTTGGTGGATAGATGAGTAAGTGAAAGGATGGCTGGATGGGTGAAATGGTAAATGGTTGAATGTATGAGTGAATGGATAGATGGATGAAAGAGTGGATGGATGATGGATGTTATGTTATATGCACTTGTAGCGCGCGCAGATACTCCGAGGAGTGTCCCGGCGCGAACCCAACAAGGATAACACAGCCAATCGATCTTTAATAGCCCTCAAAGTCAATGGCAGCGCGTTCCAAGCCTGAGCCGCCAGCCGAGAGAAAGAGCAGCCGCCCAGTCTTCCACGCTTGAAGCGAGGAATCTCTGCCAAGAGTTGAGAGGACGAGCGCAGATGTCGTACCGGGACATAAAAGGCCAGCCTATTCTGAAGATAGGTAGGGCCCAAACCATACAAGGCTTTGTGGGCGATGGATAAAATGTTGAATTTTGTACGATCCTTTACAGGAAGCCAATGCAACAGTCGCAAGTGGGCATGCACACTACATCTGCTTGAAAGGCCCAGCAGAAGCCGGGCGGCCGCGTTTTGGATCACCTGCAGTTTATCCAGCAAGTAACCTGGAATGCCAGCATACAATGCATTGGCATAATCAAGGCTTGAGAGGATTAGCGCATGAACCACAGTTTCCTTAGCCGCTCTGGGCAGAAAAGGCAAAAACTTCCTAAGAGACCTGTGGATACTAAAGCAGGAGCCTGTTAACTTCTTTACCTGTGAGGAAAAAATCAGGTTCTCGCTAAACCAAATCCCAAGGTTCTTAACAGAGTCACCCTTAGAACAATGGAGTGGAAACCCAGGAGGCCATAATTTCCTTCTAAAGTCATCCAGGAAGGAGCCGTACAAGAGGATCTCCGATTTCTCCTCATTACATTTAAGCTGAGATTGGGCGAGCCAGCGAAAAACCGAGGAGAGGCACTGTTGCGCAGGGAGGACAGAGATCTCATCATGACCCCAGGAAAACAGCAGTTGAGGATGGATGAGTGAAATGGTGGATGAATGAATTGATTGCTGGATGGATAGATGGATACGTTTGCAAATTGTTGAAAAGGTTTGGATATGGATGGGCACACAGATGGAAGGACAGAATGAATGGTGAAAGACTGAATGATGGTTGAATGAATTAATAGATGCCAGAATATAAATTTGAAATGGTGGTTATCAGGGGTTTGATGGAAGGCTAGATCCTTGGACAAAAGAGCTCTGATGGGGAGGGTTGTGATGACTTTCTTTGATTTCTTGGTGCCATAAAAGCTTTAGTTCAAAGTGGGAGGTGTTTAAATGTTATATGTTACTATTCTGTATTTGCTGTGTGCTTATGTGTAGGATCTATACATCATGCATATGACATTTTGAGTGACACCGCACTGCTACTTGAATGTTACACTAGTAAGTGTAAATGTTTGCATGTTTTGTTTTAGGTGAAAGGTTTTAGGGAGAGCCTCATAGTGCCATGAGCTGTGCTTGAGATGTATATTGTGTCTGTAGCAATAGGCAAGGCATCAAAAATAAACTATGACATAGTGTATCGATAGTGCCTTTTTAGGTCTCGCCTGGCCCAGCGTATGCGCTGGTCTGGCGAGACTTATTGAGAGGGCTCCAAAAAGTGCAACCAGGCCAGCCTAGAGCTACAGTGCATGTGAGCGGGCGCGCGCGCTGTGCTTGACGCGATTACTTTCACTTTCGCGGCTGCACGGCCGCTTTGATATTTGATCGTGATTTACCAGCTGTGCTTTCAGAAAAACATGCAATAACTGGGAACCAAAGAGAAACACACAGATCCCTTTTGCGCTCGCTCAACGAAGAAAATATCTTCTTAATAAGACCCCGGATGTCAGAAGCAAGCGTGAAACCAATTCAACTATATTTCTGATTCACTCTGTCCTAGCTTATAGCAGTATGTCCTATGTACCTACTTACTGTCAAATCTCTCTCTAGAGATCGGTTCAACTACGCTGGTGCCTTATATTTTTAGCTGGGTGAAGATTGTTTTCTATTTTACTTACTCTTCAGTCTTCCCGCCCATTTTGGACATGACTGGGCTCTTTAGTCAACGACTAGCAGCAGATCTCCAGCTGGCGTCGTACAGCAGCCTGTCCGCAAACCGTCGATTAGCTCCGCAAACATTGGTACTTCACAGAACAACCAACATAGCCGATCAATGGCACAAGCGCACCTTGAAGATTCCAGACATGAGAATTATCTTATAAGTGTGAATAGTCCGGTGAAAGTGCACAGCGGGACTGATTAATGTGTATTTTCAGTAGCTACACGTTTTTGTTGGTCACAACGTGAAAGCAGCCTCACTAAAGTGCAGGTTAGCCTGCATCGGCCTTCTTTTGATCCGTGGTGACATCATAGCATTGGCCTCCCACTGCTTCCGATTTACTGCTAGGAAGATCATGGCGTGGAACCTACAACATGTAAACAGCTCTAATCGAACCCTGTTTACTTCACTTACTGCCACCTTCCACATAACCCCTGATACCAGGGGTAGCAGGCACAGCTCCGGTGCTACCAATGGGTTACTGATGACTATTGGGGTCACATGATGTCCCTTCCTACCTCTACACTGTAGAGTCTATAGTAATGCCTGCTTTCAATTAGCGGCAATCCCCCTCAAAAGTGCACTATAGAATCAACTGCGTGACTGCAATTGAGTGGTATCAAAGGCTTCATTATTTGACCAAATGTCCTACTGCAAAAAGTTCAGTGGACAGTTTAGGCCTTACTGAAATGAATAACACGTAGCTATGGGTCAACCAGAGGGGAACACTTCACAAAAAAGACTACTAAGTTCAAATATGAAGGGGAGTGGGCTCAAGCTCGAGGGCTGCAACAGCCTGGACATCATCTGAGGAGCACAGACGAAGGAGGTCACCGTGCCAGACATTTCTTTGCATCATATAGCTGTTGGAGTGCTCAGGAGCCCGGAACTGGGACTTCTGGCAAGGATATAGGCTCCGGAGACCTAGAACTGGCTCGACTCACTGGTTTCTCTCACAGAAATAGCTGTAACTGTGCAGTTAGACTGAGGAAGAACATTAATCTCTAGGGGCATCAAATCTGTGTCTTTGCTGTTATAGTTCTTAGTTCTGCATGCATGGCATTTTGCAGTACACTGGCAACACACAGTCCTCTGTGTGTACTTTTCTTTTCATCACTATATTCATTTGCAGCGGAAATGACAATGGACAGTAGTCCCTGAAAGTGACATTCTTGGGCGGCCTTTCTGAAAGACAGGTTGGCACAGAACTGATTACGAGATGGTGAACAAAAGCAGGGGTGTGCAAATTCGCGTCCTTTGCTTTTACGTAATTGGGTACAATTCATAGAAAATGACGTGAAATTATGCACAATTACAGAAAATGCAAATATGGCAATTAGCACTACATTTTAGAGTGAAATGAGTTGTCGCGTCCATTTTGGACATGATGACTCATTTCACACCAAAAATAGCACCAAAATAGAAATATCAAGATTGACTGTTGCTGGCATTCTGGTGACGTGGCGTAATTTTGGAATGCAACAAGCATAACACGAAATTCCTGAAATTATACAAATACACCGGCATAATTGATATTTTCCCCAGGCCTAAACAAAAGTTGTTGGCCAAATACCTCCACAACTTGGCCTTACAGTGTCCTCATGAGGAAGGTGCTCCTAGCATGTTCCCACACATTAGAAGAGTCAAAAGGTTAGAGCTCATTGAGGAGAAGTATTGAAGAGTAGGGTAGTCATTACAAAGATAATCCCTCGAGTTCCAGTGGATAGAGGACGTCATATACTTGGAAAGGGACAAGGCCCTCACTCGGGGGCGGCATCAGTTGTGACTACTAACCACGTCTTGTCCACTGGTTTCCCTGTACCTACGGTTATCACCCCTGGTTTTATGAGTTCGATATTCTTTCTGCTGTTTACACATTTGTCTTCCCCTAACCTCATAGCAGCAAATATATAGTTGTTAATGGGCCAAAGGTCAGCCAGGGCATCAACTCTGCTGTGTCATTTGTGGTTGACCGATGCGAGATGTCACTTTCACCATCCCATCATTTTGGTAAATTGACATCTTTACCTGGCAATCCCCTTTCTCTTCTAAATATACAATTTGAAAGGCCTTGGAGGTGGGAATTCTAATGTGGGGTTGCTGCTTTGTTTGTCATAATTCATATACCCGGGCCATCCTTCATCCTTATAGTGGATGAGCCTGTATCTCAAAATTAAAGTCTTACTATGGTTTCCGGCCTTGGATGCTAGCTATAAAAGTGAAACTTTGAGGATGAAACACTACAAAATATGTCTGTCTTATTGCCAATGTCAGACCCTGTTATGAGGGGCAAGCAGTGAAAATTGGTCAGCAACAAGGATGTGGCCTATTGGTTAGGGCGGCCTCCCTCAAATCTGGGGAACCATGTTCGAGTCTTGCAAACGATGCACAACATCCTGTGATTCTGGGCAAATCACCTAATCTCCCTATGCCTAACAAAACAAGCATTGGCATAACCAATAGGTCTCGCCTTTGGGACCTTATAAGTGTTTAGCCATGCAACAGTTGGTGTTGTTGCACTAAGGATATTGTGCTGCATAACTAAATCCTTATAAGGTCCCAAAAGCGAGACCTATTGGCTATGCCAATGCTTGTTTAAGAGAGCTGCACGGAAGAGCACCCTGTGACTCCCGTCAGCTAGTGGAACTCTCTGCAAATCCTCTATAAGCAAAGGCAGAATCCATATTCTAAGTTCCACTTGCTGAAACACCCATAATGCGTTACCTGTAGTGGGTTCATCACAGAGATCACCTATGCGTGCAGCTTTCCATCTCACAATAGCACTCAGATATGGAATGCTAGTAACAAAGTCTATCCGACCAGATCTTCGTGACCACTTCTCTCACCAAACATGCCTGCTCAAGACCATGAGTTGTAAACAACATATCAGACAGGACATCCCAGTACCAGTAACCATATAAATAGATTATTATCATATGAAACACCACAAAAAGACCTTCACAGTTGCTGAACGCTGCATGCATACCGAATAACAGTGAAGTGCACGATTGTCTCAACCTAATATAAGTCTTATTTTGGCTTATACTTAAGTGGTTGTCCATTTACTAACTTTTATACTATTAACTTCCTCTGGCGTGTCTGTAAACTTACATTTTCACCTGAAATTTGCCCTGAATTTTGACCTTCTATCGTGAATTGTCCTGAATTTTGACCCTTTGTCCTAACTTTTTTACACTTACCTCCTGAATTTGCACCCATGCCAGTTGGTCACCCTAAAACAAATTCAACAGTGGGTTGTACTACAGCAGCCCACGGGCGTGTTGACTGTCAGCTTCATCTTGGGTTTAGTTCTAATTAGCATGTTTGTGGTCTCGAGACATGTTCTGCGACAAAAACGTGATGAGAATCAGACAGTGACTCAGGCGAGCCTTCGCGAAATACTTGTTTTTCTCTTTCTCCCGAATTCTAAAATAGAAAGTTCACGGGAAAAGTCACTCGCCCCCACCCCGCCCCCGCCTGATGTTTACAAGCGCATTTCTATGTTAACTGGGGAGAGGGTCACTTGACCGCGGCGTTCATCCCACTCTGCTGGGACAGATCAGGGCCTCTCCCGGGGGAGGGCAGGGGCTGCGAGTAAATATTGTTTCCGCATTGTCTGCTGCTTCCAAATTCATTTTGCGGTCCCTTGAACAAAATGTATTGGCGAGAAATGTGCTTGCTTGGGGGCTTTGGAGCAGCACGCGGCCCGTGGTGATTTCTTTTTCCCATAATATTACCTCATTGCCGAGTTGAACAGCCACTGCTGTAGGTATGCGTGAAAAATGCAGCGTTGCTGACAAGTTGGAAGGATATTATTGTATCTTAAATTGGATTCGTCTCAGTTCTAGATGGTGCACAATATAACGATGCTCTCCGTCCAAGTTGGCGAACGGAAGCGGGTGCCCTAGCGGTGCCACCTGGGGGCTGCCCGTGATTCGTCACCAGGCAGGATGTGCTGTGTGAGAGTAGGCATGGGAGCTGGCAGACTAGGGCGGACCTGCACAGGCGTGCCTGCTGTCGGTTCTATGATGCACGCCACGGATGCATCGCCTCTCGGGGCGGCTCGCGGCAGGGATGTGCGCTAAGCAGGGCTTTAAGTGGGTTGAAAAAACTGGGGTGGGGGCGAGGGTCTCTCAGAGGGGCGTGGCCGTGTAATTAAGAGTGTGGTTTTAAAACACATAAGCTAAAAATCTGTGCTTAGAATAGTGAACAGCCTTACTGGTATTTTGCTGCTTCTATCATTCAATCCAGGTATATGATAAAAGTAACAACAAGTCAGGATTATTGGCTTTGTCATGGTTGTTAGTTGCGTAAGATAAATAGGCAATAACTATAGATTCGTTGTATGTAATACTGAAAATGCTACTGTTCTAAAATGATGAGACTGCAAGAACTATGGCAGTCTTGTTGAAGTTACATCAAAGGCAGTGAAAAGGGGGAGGGGGTACCGCTGCAGAGTTAAGATTTCATTATTTCACTAAGGGTGAGGGCATAAATGGAGAGCCCGATAGGGACCCGTCTCAGCACCTGTTTTTTTTAGACCTGCCAGTGCTCAGCACCGGCAGAACCCAGCCCACTTAAAGCTCTGGTGCTAAGTCGTTTGTTTTCCTGTTATTTCTTGATGCACTGACATCCAGTACTTTAAACGGAGGTACTATCTAGTACAGAGAACCTGTGCTTCTTTAATTTGTATAAGGGAGCACTTATCAGCAGTGCTGCACTGCATTTAATGGGAGAGTATCAGCACTTCAAACTACTGCTGCCATATGTTTATTGGGACAGTATGATACTTGGCAGGCTCACACAGGTACTTTAAATAGTGAGTACCTGCACTTATTTACATTGTAAGGGAGAGTACCTGCACTCATCAGCTCTGTTGCAATACATTTTGAGGGAGAGTACCTGCACTTTTCAACACAGCTGCAATATATTTAATGGGAGAGTATGGTACTTAGTAGGAACACACAAGTACTGTAAACAGCGAGTACCTGTAGTTCTTTATTTTGTGAGGGAGAGTACCTACACTTATCAGCAGAGCTGCAATACATTTAATGGGAGAGCACTGGTACTTAGCAGGAACATACAGGTAATCTAAGTAGAGAGTACCTGCACCTCTTTCATTTGTAAGGGAGCACTTATCAGCACTGCTGCAATACATTTAATGGAAGAGCACTGGCACTTATCAGTAACAAGCATGTACTCTAAATAGTAAGTACCTGCACTTCTTTAATTTGTAAGGGCGCGCTTATCAGCACTGCTGCAATACATTTAAGGGAGAGTACTGGCACTTATCAGGAACAAGCAGGTACTTTAAATAGTGAGTACCAGCCCTTCTTTGTTTTGAAAGGGAGTGTTAAACGGTAGCGGCAGTTTCAGTCGATAACCTTTCAAGTATTGCCCGGCGGTAATCGCCTCTTATACCATTCGATGTTAAACCAATAAAGAGGCAGGCGCCGGAGACTGGAAGGCAGGAAACAAAGTTTTATTCCGTCGGAGCAGAACACATCAGATCAGACAGCAAGGTATCGTCACGAGGTGCTCTAACTGCATCTCTGAGGCCTGGCCTCTTATACACAGGTTTATGACTTTATTGCAGAGTTATCATACATGGCACATTCTTGAGATTGTCTTGGAACATGAAAGAACATCCTCGGAATCCCCACTTCGAGCTCGTTCCCACACATATCTACAGTGGAAGTCCCCACCCCATCCACAGTAGGAGATGGCTATCACACAGCTGGACATTCCGCCAATTCCCGGGGGTGTGTGCGACCGGCCGGGTCTCAGGGGGTAGGGGCTTTGATCTACTGTAATCCCTTTGATGTTGGGTGTTTCCCTTACAGTAGGGGCAATAAACTGCATCCGCAGGGCTAGGTGATGGCCTGGGATCGGTTCGGACAATGGGGCGCAGAGGAAGGGGGTTATCAAAGAGATGCATGACCATGTATGGGATGTCGGTCAGGCGTGGGATGTGGTTCCATGGCAGGGTCGCGCAGAAGGAGAGGGTTTATGGCCCGTGTATGAGAGAGCGGGGGTGGCCGGCGCGCGGGGGATGCTTGCAGCGCCAGGGGGACGCGCTGGCGATCGGCAATGAGCAGGGAGAGACCAGGGTGCCTAAAATGGCTGCCGTGCGCTTTCCTGTGTGTCGCGCTGGGTAGAGACAAGATGGCGCAGATAATGTTCAGTTTGCAAGCTAAATTTCCACAGTCCTCCCTTTTAACATGTCTCGCCAGCTTGTCTAGTTCGGATCTATCCCCATAATACTACGAACTTCCATCTCATACAGAGCTTTCATTCGTTCCGCTTCAAAGTTCAAAGTCTTAGGGCAGATGCAGTTCATAAAAAGCGAACATAAAGGTGGCAGACACTGAATCCCCAAGCAGCATCCACATAGTATCACAATTGGTATTAGGATAAATGAAAACAGCCTCCATCCCCAACTTCTAATAGTGTCCCAAAACCAACTCCCCAGTGACCATTCTTCTTGCTCCTGATGAACCTCTGCGGAAAGTCTGTGGAGGTGTTCAATTGCTTTGTAGACTGAGGGTGAGTTATCCGGTACGTAGGTACAACAGCTGGACCCAATGATGCGGCATGCTCCTCCACGATCAGCCAGAACCACATCTAGAACGAGGCGGTTCTGAAGAGCCACTAGGCGGACGGCCTGGAGCTCGGCGGTGTTGTTGGCGAGGATGCCAGCGGTAATGTTCATCGCCGTTTCGACTGCCTGGGTTAAGTGCCGGATGGCACGGCTGTTTGCCATTGGACCCCAGAGTGGAACAAGACCTTTTACTGCGTCCATGAACTGTGCTCCGGTGGAGTCGGCTTGCACAATGTCTTTGGCACGTTTCTGTCGGTGATGGTTTGCTGGAGCCACATATGTCGGAGGAAGGACAAAGGCGATGTAGCAGGTGCCTCCCCAACCTTTCGGAAGCCAGGTGTAGGCCTTAGTACCACAGACGAAGTACATATTCGGGGAGGCAACAAAGGAGGGTGGATCAACTGAGTCCAATGTTCGGGTGATGAGGCAGGAGCTGAGGCCCACCAGCTGCGCCCCCAGGCCTTCGAGGCACACAAATCCAGTGATGTTGATGACGGATAGGGCCACTGTTAGGGTGGCGGCCGTCCGTTTCCGGAGGTAAGAGAAGGTGGGTCTGGCTGGGTTGTTGAACACTTGCATTTCAACTCGTTCTTTGGCAGTGATGTCCATGTGAAAGGAAGTGTTTGATCTCAGAGGGCAGAAGGGGGCAGAAGTTTTTCCAGTTTTGTTCAGCCAGAACCCATGGTAGAAGTGCGACACAGTTTTGCCGGAAGTGGCATTGTCCCTGTAGCTTTCCTGCAGGAGGATTAGCCAGGCGAGGCAGGAACCATGGACAGAAAAAGGTGAAGGGATGAAAGGGATAGAGTGTCCAGTGGCATGTGGTAGCAATCCACAGATCCAGCAATTAGTGGCGTTGGCGGCAAGATTGTGTTGGTGGAGCAACTGCACAAAAGAGTTATTCCAGAACTCCTTACGCCTTTCTCGGAGTTGGGGTGAAAGTGAGATCAGATGGTGTTCTTTCATGGTGGTAGGTTGAACGGTGGTCAGCAATGTCTTATGAGCGGGTGTGCTCTCCTCCATGATCCAGAAGGTGACCATGAGGAGAAGGCAAAAGAGAAGGGTAATGAAAAGTGTAATAGTCTTTGAGCTGTGCATTCTGTCAGTCTTTGGGTTTTTGTAGTGGATCTTCGGACGTCCGGTTGCTTCCATCATCTTCATGTTGGGCGCTTCCATCACCTTCAAGAGACTCGGTAGCGGGCAGAACCACAGACTTTGTTTAGTTTCTCTCCTGGTGGCCTTTGAGGTGACTAGGCTACCGCTCTGAGATTTCCACTTAGTTTGTGGTCTGCTTAGCCGAAGTTCTCTCCTTTAGTCGCAAGTTATACCCTTCCTTGGATGGCACGGTGGGATCGGGATATTTCACTAGCTCAAGTGTCTCCGTATCTGGGCGGCGGTTTAGGGATGGTCGGTCTTTGTCCAGAAGTTCTTCTTGGGCGGTGATGTTGTCCGTAGTCGTCAGGGTCGGTGATACCTTCTTGCAGTGGTGTGCATGCAGCCAATTGCGTTTCCCCTCCACTCGAAGAGCTGTTCGGGTGGTGATCAGGACTTGCAGGGGGCCCGTCCACCGGGGCTCCAGACTCTTGGTGCGCTGGAAGTTACGCACTAAGACAAAGTCGCCGGGTTGGATGTCGTGCCCGGGGCCCCTGGAAACATCGGGAATGGCTTGCAGCACCTGCTGATGGATAACAGACAACGTTTTAGTTAGGTTATACAAATAGTCAGACATGAGGACGTCCGGGACGTCGTGGATGGATGTTGGTTTTGGTGCAGTCCAAAGGTTCATGGGCCGCCCGAAAACCACCTCGTAGGGGGTTAAGTGGTGTTTAGTGGGGGTGGAACGCATTGATAGCAATGCTAGCGGGAGAGCGTCTGGCCATTTCAGTCCTGTGGTGGCAACTATTTTTGCTATCTTAAGCTTCAATGTGGCATTATGTCTCTCAACCAAGCCTGCAGATTGGGGATGGAAGACCGCGTGGAATTTCTGTTTCACACCCAGCCCCTTTAAGATGAGTTGGATAACCTCGGCTACAAAGTGGGGGCCATTATCGCTCCACAAAAATCGACAAAGGCCGTATCGGGGGAAGAATTCTTTCAGTAGTACTTTTGCGGTAGTCATAGCGGTGTTGTCGTGGGTTGGGTAGGCCTCCACCCACTTGCTGAAGGCACACACAACGACAAGTACGTACTTAAAACCTTGGCACCTTTCTAACTGGACATAGTCCATTTGTAGGACTTCAAAGGGGTGATTGGGAACCCCAAACCCTCCCCGGGGTACAGCAGTTCCTTTCCCAGGGTTGTGTTGGAGGCATACCAGGCATTGTTGGACCAGACGTTTGGCTGAGTCTGGGATTTTGTCGTTGTGCCAGACTTTGGAGATGAGTTCGATCATGGGGGCAGACCCTATGTGTGCGGGGGAGTGTGCCATGGTCAGCATGGGGATCAAGTATGAGTCGGGTAGCAACCATTTGTTCGAGTCTTTAGTTCGCCAGCAACCATCATCGTCCTTCAATCCCACCCGGGCCCATTCAGTTAATTCGTGTGGTGTGCTGGCTAGTTGGATATCCCTAATCGTTTCCCTAGCATCCTTCCATTTCTCAGTTTGTGACCTGGCCACGTACATATGGGTCGTGGACCTATTCTCGGCTGTGGTTCGGGCAGTAATGTCAGCTAGTGCATTTCCCTGTCCTATAATGTCTGTCACCTTCTTGTGTGCCTGGCATTTGATCACAGCCAGCCGTGTGGGGAGGAGGACTGCTTCGGTCAGGGCAGAGACTAGATCTCCATGCAGGATGGGTGTGCCATGGGAAGTCAAGAATCCCCTCTCTTTCCATAAGAGCCCAAAGTGGTGAACTACCCCGAAGGCGTACTGACTGTCTGTGTAAATGTTTGCGGTTGTCCCTGCTGCCAGGATGCATGCTCGTGTGAGAGCAATTAGTTCCGCCGCCTGTGCGGATCGCTGTGTGATGCGGGCTGTCTCAACGACTGTTCGGGCTGTGGTGACTGCATAGGCAGCTGAGGTGGTGCCATCGGGGAGCTTGATACATGAGCCATCCACCCACAGTTCTCCGTCAGGGTCCGGGAAGGCAGTATCCCGGAGGTCAACCCTACTCTTGGTCTGTTCGTCGGTGAGGATCATGCAGTCATGTATAGGGGACGCATTGGGGTCAGCGTCAGGGAGAGGTAGTAGAGTAGCTGGATTCAGAGTGGTGCATCGTTTCAATGTGATGTGGGGTGCAAGCAGAGTTAGTTCGTAACCAGTCAGTCGTGCGCTAGTCAGGTGTTGGGTCTTGGTTTGGTTTAGGAGGGTGTCAACCGCATGGGGTACCAATACTGTGAGGGGGTTCGAGAGCACGATCCCCTCACTTTGCCGGATAGAGACAGCAGCGGCGGCTACTGCTCGAAGGCAGGCGGGCAAAGCTCTGGCTACAGGGTCAAGAGTGGCAGAGAAGTAGGCACAAGGGCGTTGTTTAGGGCCTATGGACTGGGTTAGAACAGACAACGCACATCCCTCCCTTTCGTGGGTGTAGAGGGAGAAAGGTTTAGTGTAGTCTGGGGTTCCTAGGACTGGGGCCGAGCAGAGGGCGTCTCGTAATTCTTTGAAGGAGGATTGGCATTCGGGTGTCCAGGGGAGGGGGAAGGGGACATCTTTAGCCAGCAGGGAAAGCAGAGGTTTTACAATAAGACTGAAGTTTGGCAACCATTGTCGACAAAAGGAGGTGAGGCCTACTAGAGACCGCACTTGCTTCTGAGTTTTGGGAACAGGGGTTTCTAGGATGGTCTGAATTCGGTCAGGGGTAAATTTCCTCCCGTCTTTGGATAGTAGGTGGCCTAGATATGTCACTTGGGGTTGGCAGAATTGCAACTTCTTCCTGGAGACCTTGTGAACGTTTTCCGCGAGGAAGTGGAGGAGGTGAATGGTGGCTGTGACGGCAAGTGGAGTGGTGTCGGCCGCCAAAAGAATGTCATCGACGTACTGTATTAACACCACTCCATCGGGTAGTTGGACTGCATCTAGTTGTCTCTTGAGGGCTTGGCTATAAATGCTGGGACTCTCAGTGTAGCCTTGGGGTGCCCTACAGAATCTGTACGAACGGGCTTTTAAAGTGAAGCCGAACAGGTAGCGGCTGTCTGGGTGGATGGGGATGGAAAAGAATGCGTTCTTGAGATCAATAACGGTAAAAGTGGTGGCAGTGGACGGAATCAGGGTGAGGATGGTGGTGATGTCTGAGACCACGGGGTACTGAGGTATGACTACTTTGTTAACTTCTCGTAAGTCAACAATAAAGCGGTATGCTTTCTCATCTCCCTCGCCTTGCTTTTTTACAATGGGTAGGATAGGGCTGTTGCAAACATTACTGACTACTTCTTCTACCACTCCTGCATCGACTAGGGACTCGATGATTTCCACCAATGCCTTCTCGCCTTCGGGCGATATCCGATACTGTGAAGCTTGGGGAGCACTGCGTCCGGTCGGACGGTTATGTGTACTGGGTCGATCACCATGCGCCCTACATCTGAGTCGGTTTTAGCCCATAGATGTGAAGGTAACGTGTCGAGTAGGGACAGGTCAGCATCGGTTATAGAGAGCATACGCCGCGTGTGACAAGGTCTGAACAGATCTGGGTTATCGTGCAGGATGACTCGAACTCCGTCTGGGGAGCATCTGATGGTAGCTCGAAAATGTTTTAGCAAATCAAGTCCCATAATAGCATCGGGGGTGTTGGAGGAGAGTAGAAAGGTCGTGTCAGTGGCGTTATCTTCTAAGTCAAAGGAGATTGGTGCTGATAAGGGGTTAGTGGAGGGCGTTCCATCGAAGCCTATTGAGGTTACGTGTGAGCCAGACAAGGGTGCCCTAGGAATCAGTCGTTTAGATAACGCACTACGTGTCGCCCCAGTATCTACCAGGAATGGAGACTTGGTGCCCAAGACCTTAGCAGTGACGTAAGGACCTTGCTGGTCAACACGGAGTTCGACTGGATCCCTCCCTTGCCCCTAGCGGTCCTATGCGAAGTCATGGGTGCTTTCGTAGTCGGACTGCTGACACTGGTTTTGTCGGGGGCGATCAAAGGTGTTTGGTCTGCCTGGCCTGTCGTTGATGGCGTTGTTCGTGTACCCTCGTCCCTGTCCTCTATTTCTGGGGTCATATGCTGTGTCTCTGGGGTCCCTATTTTTGTTCAATTCCAGAAGGACCGGGCACTGGGATTTCCAGTGTCCGAACCCTCTACAGAACGCACATTGGTTCCCATCTAAGTCTCTCCGTCCATTGTAGGGTGCAGGGGTATGGTCTCTAGGGGGTAGCTTTCTAGGGGCGGCTGGTTGGTAATTCCCTTTCGGGGGCTCCCTTCCTATGGTCACCCCTTGCAACTGTGCTATCATTACCCTCTCCTTCAGTTCCTTTTTCTTCCTCTCTGACGCCCTATCGTTCTCATTCTTTTGGTTTTCGTAGTATTGGGCCATCTGGAGGATTGCTGCGGGTTTGGAGGCTGCCCAACTACTCTCGCTGGTCTGTAGCTTCTGGGAGACTTCTTGTGACAGACCCTTCACATAATTCTGGACAAAGAGGTGATGTCCGGTTGCAGTGGTCATGTCCTGGCCACTATAATCGGAAAACACAGTCTCGAATCGAGAGAAGTATTCAGACACATCCTCCTGGGGTTTCTGGCGACAAGCCGTCACTATCGACCAGTCTACCTTTCTTTCTGGGATTAGAGTCTTCAATTTCTGTACAATCTTGTCTGGGAGCTCCAATATGGCTTTCGGGGGTTTCTGTCCCGGTTCTCGCTGTTTATCTATGGTATCGAGTTGTACCCAGGTATATCCGAACGGCTCAGCGTGGTCAACTTTCCGGATTTGCTTCCACACATCAGCCGGCAGACATAATCCGAAGAACAAGTCGATATCTGCTAAAGTCATTATTGTTGAGCCTAAGGCTGTACCTAGTTCGGTGTAGAAGGCAGTCGGGTTCTTTCTTAAGTCGGGTAGAGTTTTTCTAACGGTCAAAATATCTTGTCGGTCCCATGGTTGGTAGACCCAATTATATACAACCCTTCCCTTCGCATCTTGGTGGTTGATGTCGTCATGTGTTCCCTGACCTCGTGGGGGGACCCAGTAGGGGGCGGCCTCTTTGATGGGCATCATGGTATCAGTCCTTCCTTCCTGGGGCTTAGTCGCTATGGGGGTTTCTGCTTTGGTGGCCTGTCTGTGTTCTTTAAGGTGTCGATAGACCTCGAGTGTACGAGTGAAGAGGTTCGTCACATCGCCCTCTCCTTCTTCCCCAATGTCTACCTTCCTATATAGGGCCGCTAAGCCTTCGGGACCTTTATCGTGGTACCTATCCTCATATGTATTCAGGGCGTGATAACAAAGTCGTACAACAAAGTGTCGTCTGCGGCTGTCGGCATATGAGTTATACACGTCTGTTATATACTCCTCACTTTCTTTTCGCTCCACCAGTGTCCCTACTATCTTGTCGATTCCTGCTCGTTCATCCCTTGTTAGTCGATTCATTCTGGTGGAATCTTTCTTTCTCATCTCAGGGTCATCCAACGTTATTGCCGACGTTGTGTTCAGTACAAGAGGCTCGGCCGGCGCGGAGGCCGTGAGGACCGAGGCCCCTGTACTGCTTTCGCTTGTGTTTGGGGGTTGTGGGTGTTGCACTACCGATTGGGAGGGTGCGTATGGAGGGGGCATGTAAATGATCGGGGGACCTAATAGTAATTCATCATTCGTCCGTTGCTTAGAGGACAACTCAGGGTAGAGCATAGAGGGGGTCCTAACAGCGTACTGGCCTGATGTTTCGGGCTCCTGTCTTAGTTTAGTTTCCCTTCTCTCCTTTATTTCTTCTTCTAACTTTCTAGCGGCAAGGTGAGCTGCCTTTCGTAATTCCTTTTCTGCTTTTACCTCTTCCCTCTTTTTCCGTTGTGTTGCTTCTTTGCGCCACATGCCGATACTGTCAAGCATAGTAGGCGTCGTCTTATTGCTACGCAGAGCTATTTCTAGCATTTCTATCTTATGGTCGTCGAAGGATCCCATCAGTGGCCACTGACTCTCGGGGTCCTTCCTTGTATATTTATGCCATAGCTTGCTATAAGCTACGGCGACTAGTCCATATTTAGTGAACATGTCCTTATTAGGGGTGCCTTCCAGTGGAGCCGGATGGTCCACCTCTAATAAGCGGTCCGGGCAGAACCAACTACCAATCAGTGGGGAGAAGATAGGCATGACGGGTTTCAACGGGGACAAAAGTCAGCACTACCTATCTTTTCACTGCTTGCAAAGACTAGACAGAATATCTCTATTCCTCGTTATTTGTAAGCAGAGAACACCTCCAAAGAACCAATATCGAACAACTAGTGTTCGGACAATCAATCAATCAATCAATGGGGAGATAAAGATAGGCACGACGGGTTACAACGGGGACAAAAGTCTGCGTTACCTACCCTTCACTATTTGCAAAGACTAGACAGAATATTTCTATTCTACGTTATTTGCAAACAGAGAATATCTCAAAGAGCACTATTCTTCAAAACAATCAATGTTCGGACAATCAATCAGTGGGGAGATAAAGATAGGCACGACGGGTTACAACGGGGACAAAAGTCTGCGTTACCTACCCTTCACTATCTGCAAAGGGAGAGAGAGAGAGTATTTCTACTCCTCCCCGTTTGTAGACAGCGAATATCTCAAAGAGAACAATCAATGAGCAATACTAGTATTTCAAACAATCAATCAATTATTTCGCAATTTGTCGTGTTTCACGACCTTACCCGGACCGCGTGGACAGTTTCTCGTCTTCCGCCTCCAGCGCCCGATCGTCCTCTACTCTCCGTATTTGCCGCGGCACTCCTGATGGTTCCCAGTCAGGACCGTAGATCACTCGAGAGAGGTCTGCTCGGAACCAGTGAAGTTCGGATGATCGGCTGCCAGACGAGGGTCTATCGGGCAGGAGCTCTCCCGATCGTTGCAGTCGTTCACTCTGTCGTCAGGACCTCTCCCACTGGATCCACGTGTCGCTGATGGGCCCCACTTTGGGCGCCAACTGTTAAACGGTAGCGGCAGTTTCAGTCGATAACCTTTCAAGTATTGCCCGGCGGTAATCGCCTCTTATACCATTCGATGTTAAACCAATAAAGAGGCAGGCGCCGGAGACTGGAAGGCAGGAAACAAAGTTTTATTCCGTCGGAGCAGAACACATCAGATCAGACAGCAAGGTATCGTCACGAGGTGCTCTAACTGCATCTCTGAGGCCTGGCCTCTTATACACAGGTTTATGACTTTATTGCAGAGTTATCATACATGGCACATTCTTGAGATTGTCTTGGAACATGAAAGAACATCCTCGGAATCCCCACTTCGAGCTCGTTCCCACACATATCTACAGTGGAAGTCCCCACCCCATCCACAGTAGGAGATGGCTATCACACAGCTGGACATTCCGCCAATTCCCACGGGTGTGTGCGACCGGCCGGGTCTCAGGGCGTAGGGGCTTTGATCTACTGTAATCCCTTTGATGTGGGGTGTTTCCCTTACAGTAGGGGCAATAAACTGCATCCGCAGGGCTAGGTGATGGCCTGGGATCGGTTCGGACAATGGGGCGCAGAGGAAGGGGGTTATCAAAGAGATGCATGACCATGTATGGGATGTCGGTCAGGCGTGGGATGTGGTTCCATGGCAGGGTCGCGCAGAAGGAGAGGGTTTATGGCCTGTGTATGAGAGAGCGGGGGTGGCCGGCGCGCGGGGGATGCTTGCAGCGCCAGGGGGACGCGCTGGCGATCGGCAATGAGCAGGGAGAGACCAGGGTGCCTAAAATGGCTGCCGTGCGCTTTCCTGTGTGTCGCGCTGGGGAGAGACAAGATGGCGCAGATAATGTTCAGTTTGCAAGCTACATTTCCACAGGAGAGTACCTGCAGTTATCAGCACTGCGGCAATACATTTAATGGGAGAGTACTGGTACCTACCAGTAATAAGCAGGTACTCTAAATAGTGAGTACCTGCCCTTCTTTGTTTTGAAAGGGAGAGTACCTGCAGTTAATAGCACTGCGGCAATACATTTAATGGGAGAGTACTAGTACTTACCAGTAATAAGCAGGTACCATAAATAGTGAGTGCCTGCCCTTCTTTGTTTTGAAAGGGAGAGTACCTGCAGTTAATAGCACTGCGGCAATACATTTAATGGGAGAGTACTGGTACTTACCAGTAATAAGCAGGTACTCTAAATAGTGAGCACCTTCACTTCTTTATTTGGAAAGGAAGAGTACCTGCAGTTATCAGCACTGCTGCAATCCATTTAATGGGAGAGTACTGGTACTTACCAGTAATAAGCAGGTACTCTAAATAGTGAGTATCTGCCCTTCTTTGCTTTGAAAGGGAGAGTACCTGCAGTTATCAGCACTGCTGCAATCCATTTAATGGGAGAGTACTGGTACTTACCAGTAATAAGCAGGTACTCTAAATAGTGAGTATCTGCCCTTCTTTGTTTTGAAAGGGAGAGTACCTGCAGTTATCAGCACTGCTGCAATCCATTTAATGGGAGAGTACTGGTACTTACCAGTAATAAGCAGGTACTCTAAATAGTGAGTATCGGCCCTCCTTTGTTTTGAAAGGGAGAGTACCTGCAGTTATCAGCACTGCTGCAATCCATTTAAGGGAGAGTACTGATACTTATCAGGAACAAGCAGGTACTCTAAATAGTGAATATCTGCCCTTCTTTGTTTTGAAAGGGAGAGTACCTGCAGTTATCAGCACTGCTGCAATCCATTTAATGGGAGAGTACTGGTACTTACCAGTAATAAGCAGGTACTCTAAATAGTGAGTATCGGCCCTCCTTTGTTTTGAAAGGGAGAGTACCTGCAGTTATCAGCACTGCTGCAATCCATTTAAGGGAGAGTACTGATACTTATCAGGAACAAGCAGGTACTCTAAATAGTGAATATCTGCCCTTCTTTGTTTTGAAAGGGAGAGTACCTGCAGTTATCAGCACTGCGGCAATACATTTAATGGGAGAGCACTGGTACCTAGCAGGAACATGCAGGGACTCTAAGTAGAGAGTTCTTGCACTTCTATATTTCCAGTCAAAGCACTGCTGACATCAGAGTGGTGTCGCTGCAAGCTCCAGGAGCTCTGGGAAGTAGCGACCCCACCAGGCCAGCAGCGAATCATAATGGGAGACATTTTGCAACTTACCTCATTAACAGTTATGAGGTAGGTCTAATTGTAACCCACCAATATTGTGTATTTTGTGTACCACCCCATTAGTACATAGGTTGGCTCACAAAATACAAATGCAGTTGGTAAAAGTCGGTGTCCACTATTACCAAATCCATTTCTAGTAAATGAGGCCCAAGATAAGAAAGCATCACATACCAAAACATAATATGACAGAGCATAGCAAAAACTGGGCGTGTACACTTGTTTGAAGGTAAGATGTGAAGAGGGTCATGGCATTTATTCCTGCACTCATGTTATTGACAATAGTCATACGTGTGACAGACATCGACCTCATTCAGAGACAGAGCGATCGACAGTGCAGCAGGAGCAGCTGCACCAGAGTACCAATGTGTTTGTAGGGTCCATTGCTCCCCAATTCTGCCTGTCGTTTACTACTGAGTTGGGGAGCAGAGGAGTCTATTTTGCTTCATTGCATTATTTGAGACATTCTTGCCACGCCATTGACCCCATTGGTTCAGCTGGCCATGATAATAGGATTCTGTAATATTTAAGTGACAAAGTCCAAATATTAAGTCACAGAGCTGGCAAACCAGAATTGAATACTTTCAATTCATACAAGTATATTCCATAGGTACTCTTCCTGTTTGGTATCATTATTTAAATATGCCCTATAGAGCTCTTTGAGTTATCCCCAGAGGGTTATGGTAAATGAACCAGATGGGAAACTCCATTCACGCATATGGAGCAGCGGGACACAAAGAATCACATGGGATTTGAAAACAAATGTTAAAATAGACTCGGATGAAGAGAGATTGTAACCTGTAATCAAGCACTTGTAATGCCAAACGTTTGGTCCAGAGATGGTGCATCTTACAAGATAAACCTGGGGCTCGTGGCACAGCATAACTGGGAGAAGTGTAGCCTTTCCCGGCTTTTTTCATAAGTCAGCCTCAGCCCTCGCCCCTTGCCAGGGCGTACATTTCTTTTTGCTGCTGTAGGGCGCCCTGCTGCAACCTCACCGACCTGGTGTCACAATATTGTTTTGTTTCAATGTTGCAACGTTCTAGATCTCACAACGTCTAAAACGTTTCATTAAAATGGTGGCAACTTTGCATTAGTGTTCTCTGCCTGTTGTCAGTCTGGGAGGTTGCTGAGAGGATAAACAGTTGAACGAGAATTGATTCTGCTGGAGTTTTTTGCTTTGTGAGATTTTCATGGCTGCTTTACATGGTGTAGTTGTGTGTGTTTTTGTAATCTTGCACTGCTGCTGTCTGTGTTATGCCTGGGGTGTCTGTATGAGTGTGAAGTTTGACTAGCCTTTGACACTACTGTTCTTGGTGTGTGTCTGTGTGTGTATGTATGAAGTACAATCATATCATCATTATAATCATATGTAAGAGGATGCGGCCTGAAGGATAGAGCCGTTGACCTCGATGATGGGGAACTCGGTTCGAGCCTTGGCAGGGACGCTCAACATCCTGTGATCGTTGGTAAATCACTTACTAACCAAATGAAGGTGTCGGTCTGTAACACAACTGGTGCTAATGTAAAGCGCCCTGATGCCTTCGGTCGAGTTTTGGTATTTAAAACTCCAAATAGAAAAAAAAGTATACATTTATATTTATAACTACACATTTATGTACCCTGACTGCACTGTGGAAGTTGATACTTTCGAGTCGATACAGTTGTAGGTTTAATCAGTGCCTAATTTGAAAGAAAAGAAGTGCCAGGGCCCTCGTTAGGAGGCCACTGCACCTTGCACTACACATTGCCGCTGCCAATGGCAGTACCAACACAATTACTAATCATTTCACTCTTCCAAGTGTGACAATTCAGCCTACTCTAGGCCCCCAAAGCTGTAAGAATGGCTTGGGCGGCAGCCAATAGTCATTAATAGCAGCGCCACCATGTGGCAGACTGGTTCATGTCCTGATGTTGACAATTAAGTGCCAGTGCTGAGCACCGGAAAACACCAGCTGAAATTAAGCACTGGGTTTAATATTAAAAGCTTGATCTTTTGTTGGCACACCCTTCCACTCTAGCTTACCTTTTTGTGTGTCAGTGAGGAAAACACTCAGCAGCCTTGCAATACTCCTGCCCGAGGGAGAAGAGTGGGCATTCTCAGGCCCGAGTGCCATGATAGTTTGAGGACACCCCCAAACATTCAATTCACAAAATGGGAATGGTTACAGATTTTCTCCAGAAACAGATGAGTAAATGCTTTCCTTGGTGGAAATGCGCACCCCTATCATTGGTGTGAATGCATGATAAAGGCATTCTCCATGTGGAAAATATATTACCACAGTGAAAAAAGGATTAAAAAATGCAATTGCAGTTAAGCAAATATATTTCTTGAAAGCCAAGTTGTCTGCTGTGGACAATTGTGCTTGCAGAAAGCCTGCATATAGAAATAAAATACAGTAGCTAAAAGTGGACTCTTTTTACCAAGACTTGGATAACTAATATGAAGCCAGTAAATAATATTCGATTTTAAACAAACCGCAAAAGAAATATTTATTTAAAAAAATAAAATTATTTGACAAAATGTAGAGAAAGCTGTTTTTTAAAATAATACGTATAATAGTCTAACTACACTGAATTATGTGCAAAAAAGAGTGATAACATGGCGTACGAGTAAAGAGGTGAAAATACTAGGCCTGGGCGTAGTTCGCGAAGTAGCACTTCGCGAAGCTACGCAAAGTGAAGTTCGCACTACGCAAGCTACGCGTAGCACTTCGCGAACTGCGTAGTACCTTGTTCGCACTGTGCCAGATGTCGTTTTCAATGATTGCACAGTGCGGACAAGCAACCGGCACTGTGCAATCATTGAAAATGGCATCTTGCACAGTGCGAGCTGTAGTTTTCTGCTGCTCGAGTAGATTTTTACTCGAGCTTCAGCTTTCTCAACGCGAACTGGTAGTTTCTCATCGCGAGCGGTCGCGAGCATACGCGACCACTCGCATTGAGAAACCTGACCTCCTCGCGTTGGGAATCTCGCCGGGAGGTTTATTTTCCATGCTCGCGATCGCCAACTTGAAGTTGCTGATCGCGAACAAGGAAAAAGTCTCGCCGGGATGTCATTTTGCTTGCTCGCGGTCGCCAACTTGACATTGAGGACCGCGAGCAAGCAATAAATGACCGCAGCACTACGCAACACTACGCTACGCGTGTTCGCACTGTGCTACGTGCAGTTCGTGTAGTGCGAAGTAGCGCGAACTTCGCAAACTACGCGAGCGTAGCGTAGTGCTTCGCCCAGGATTAGAAAATACAAGGTTTATACAAATTGAAAACAGATGGTTCAAGAGTCAGGGAAAGTAAACATGAGGCAGGTGGGTTCAATATAAGAGGATCCCACTAAGAAATGCACCCGGAGAACAGGTCCTAAAATCCAGCTACATAAATGTTGAAGTTTCAACCCTTAAATCATTTAGAAGGTCGTCATCAGGACAGAGGGAATTCAGAGCACATTTGGAAACTGGCTGAACATTATGGAATAGTGAAAGTAGACACAGGGATAGCCACAATGTCAGAGATGACTTCTGGAGATGAGTAGCTTCCAGGGGAAAGTTGACCTATTTAAAAGGAAGATTGGTATGGTACCTATGATTAAATTAACTAAAGTCAAATTGGGATTAAGGTAGATTCATACAGCATCAGAAATATGAGGCACCAAGTTATATGGAAATAAATTGTTATGCGCCTTCCCCAATGTGGTGGGGACACCCTCAATGGTGTCTGATCTGCGACTAACCACTAAAGGAAACCACTACCACTGATAATTGGTGCTTCTATTAGTCCATGTATAGGTGCAAAATGTGATTCATCCAATATGCAAATTCCTCATTTTATCATTTAAAACGTATTTCACACTAGTGGAGGTAAAGCACCGCTATGACAACATGTAAAACTGCAAGAAATTGACAAGTTTGAACAGAGTTATTACGTATAAAAAAACTCAATCCATTTGATATTGGTTTGCCGTAATTACGTTGGTAATGATAAATACACAGAGGGCCCAGTACTGTCTCTGACTCAATAGTTCTATTGTTTCCCCTGATGTTGACCTCATGTCCATCATATATGGATAAACCCCACTTCCCCCCCGGTCCTCCGGTTCACTTGAAAAATGTACAGTCTTCATTAAAATGGATGAAAATGAGCGTTGAAAATTAATTAATGTTGAAATGTATGCACCAACTACACAGACATCATCCAGAAAAATCCTGCTAAGTAAATTAGGAATTTACGCCACTGATGTAATTTTCCTCACGGAATTGTCCAGACACAGAGGGTCATACTTATTACAAAGTGGCGCTGTACAGCAAGTCACTTTGCTGCACTGCTCTGCGTCACTGGGAAAGGGCAGGAATATGCCGTATTTAAAGCACTATGGCACATTTCTATCCGTTCCCCTTCACTGGTGCACAATGGGCAGACTAGCGCCAATTCAGCCACCCTTGCACTATCGTGCAAGGGTGCCTGCATTGCATGCAGGATTGTTTTTTTGTAGGTAGCGGCACTCTTCTACACAAAGACAGGAAGAAATAAAGATATTTTTCCTCATTAGGACTCTCCGGGGAAGACGTATCTTTTTGGTACTTTCCCAGGTTTATCCGTTCTTGTAAATTTGGAAAAGCGTCAGAACCCATTGATGTTGCATGCATCTGGAACAGCTATTGTTCAGTGATACCATAGCTGGAACAATAGTTCAGTGGGCTAAGTGACTCTGTATTATCAGGTCATATCAGAAAACAAGTGCAACCCTACTCACATCCAATATATTAGAAAAAACAATGGTTCTTGTGGATAATGTATGAATAAATGATATACTTGTATAATGACAAATTCAAACTGAAAAATTGGATGTCAAAAGAGAAACTTATATACACAACACAATAAAGAGTCCAAATATTATTTTGCACACAAAAAACTAATGTCTGTATTGAAAAACAGATTGTGTTCGATGTCCCATGTGAGAACAACCAAGGAAAATTATGTGACACAATACACTAAAAAATTGGCTTTCTTAATATACAAAAACGACCATTTATGAATGAGCAATGTCCTACTTTAGCCTCCTTTAAATTTTAAGAGGCTGGAAATGGTTTGTTATGGTGACAGTTGACGACATGTTGAGTCTGTAAAGAGTAGGAGTCTCATTAGGCCCTTAAAATAAGGGACATCTGACGGATCAAGGAGCAATGAGTGCCAGACTGATGAAGTGCACACCAAAAAAGTCTCAGAAAATCCAACTGCAGAAGATGACCAGACTGAAAGATATCCCATGGTGCGCTTAGATGGAAAACAACCAGGTCTTCGGGGATTTCGTGAAGGACCAGTGGTTCTGAATACCCTTAAGAGGTAAAGGGAGTGCGTTCCAGAGAGCAGGAGCTTTAGCACAGAAGGTTAGACTCTTCTGACACATGGCATACAGGCCAAGTTAACATCGGCTTAGCGCAGAGGCCATGTGGGTAAATACGGAGACAGCAAGTTGAGCAACATAGGGGCCCCAAGGGAGAAAAAGATGTTGCGGGGTATTTCACTAATATTTAATACTATATATAAATATATATTGATATAAACACAAATATACACACACATGTATATGCAAACAGAAGCAGATAACTCTGGGTACTTCCAAAGTTTAGGTAGAGAGCAGCTCCTGTATAGAGCACCCTGCATCACCAGCAACACACCAAATCTGTTCAACTCAATGTCTGTTCTACCAACATGTTTAATCATTGGATTATCACAGTGCCATCCACATCGAGCTAGAATGTATTGAGGAGCCCCTGAATCTCCTGTTTTTTACAGATATTCAGTGACCCTGGTCAAAATGGGGTCATCTTGAGAGGTTGTGGCCCAGTGGAGGGGGGGAGAGGCCCCTGCACCACAGAGACTGTAGGGGGCTGCGTTATGCCTCTGATTACAGTAAGAAGAAGGAATCCAGCAGACTGGAACCAGGAAAAAGTATGGAGTGACACTGTGGCTACAGCACCTACACCCCTCTCGGTGCCAAGCACCAGCGGAACAAAATAATTGGGGCCGCTGGTGAGCTGAGAAAGTTAAAAAAGTTTATGGGCTCTGGGATAACATCTAATTTTACAATACCCGTGCATCTGCCCCAGCAGGGCTGTCAGTGGTGGAGGGCAGTAGGGGTACACTCTCCAGTCTCCTGTGTCTTTCCGAGCTTTAGTTCATTCTACAAAATGTATGTATCGATTTTTCTCACACCTTCCCTGTTTATTAATGATGAAACAGCTAACAATGACCCACCACAAGACAGCACAAGAAGCCACAGCTGCCGTGTTTTCTCTTTCTCTAGAGCAGGGTTACTCATAGTACGGCCCGCGGGCCGCCAGCGGCCCGGCAAGCCTTCATTGGCGGCCCGCGGACCTTTCAGACATCGTACCGGTGTACGAGCGAGGAAGAATGGAGTTCAGGCAGGCAAGAGCCCTATTATGCACTCAAAGACGGAGGGCTGCTCTGGTTGGCTGAAGCTCCCACCCCACGTTCGTAAAACAGCCCGCAGTGTGCAACGATTGGCTACTCAACTGGAGACTGCAGGCTGTCTCTCCAATGAGCTGTGGAGAAAAGGGAACCCTCCGGTTGGATGATCTACGTTGGAGCCGAAGCCCACGCTTCGGTCAGCCTTTGTCTCCGTGTCCATCAATTCAATTGTAGTCACACGGACCGCTCGCCCCCGGTCAACTGGGCGAGGAGCCTAGGATGTTATAAGTGTACCGCCCTTGGTCACCCTGGAACACACCGCCGTTAACTGCGCTCGATTTCACGTTCACATCGTCTGCTTTATGCAGACACCATTTCGAGTCTGCCCGGATACAGTGAAAGCACCAAGGCACACGTTATCTCACATTTATTATAAACTGAGGTCTAATAACTCCCAGACCCCCTTCTTTCTTTGGGAGGGAGATGGAGGTAGACGGAGGGAGGGAGAGGGAGACGGAGGGAGGGAGGGAGACAGAGAGAGACGGAAGGAGAGGGAGGAAGAGGGAGGGAGAGAGACGAAGGGAGAGAGACGGAGGGAGGGAGATGGAGGGAGAGGGAGACAGAGGGAGAGAGACAAAGGGAGGGAGATGGAGGGAGACAGAGGGAGGGAGACGGAGGGAGACAAATGGAGGGAGGGAGGGAGAGGGAGGGAGATGGAGGAAGGGAGGGAGAGGGAGGGAGGGAGGAAGATGGAGGGAGGGAGGGAGATAGAGGGAGACGGAGGGAGATGGAGGACGGGAGATGGAGGGAGAGGGAGGGAGAGAGACAGGGAGGGAGACAGAGGGAGGAGGCGACAGAGGGAGGGCGACAGAGGGAGGGCGACAGAGGGAGGGCAACAGAGGGGGACAGAGAGGGAGGAGGGAGACAGAGAGGGAGGAGGGAGACAGAGGGAGGAGGGAGACAGAGGGAGGAGGACGACTGTGAGAAGTTGGCCTGGTATATGATGCTCACTAGTTAAAGTGATCACCTTGTACCATGCCAAGCAACCCTTATGGTGTGGTTGTAAGTCAACCTTTTCGGACTAGCTGCCCTAGTGGTAGCGTAGGCTAAGCAGTCTTTGAGGCTAAACTCGTGAAGCGTGTTAAGCCAGCTGTTTTACCAACTGCAACCCCCTTTTATACCAATGAAAGGACACCACACAGATATATATTCAAAATATATATGTATTTATTTCTCAAAGTAACCCCTAGTCTCTTTATGAGCACAGGAGCACAAATCGTCAAACAAGATTATCACAGAATACACAGAAGTTGCACTTTATATGGATAGGCCCTGGTGGCCACTCGAACCATATACTAAAATAGTGGTATAAGTACCACGAACAGAAAAGGGAAAAGGCCTAGGGCCTCTAGAATCGCTGGGCCTACAAGGAGCTAACGTCAGTTAGTGACCAGGAGGTCCACGGGTGGCGTGTGCAGAGCAAATAGTCACACGCGTGCTCCCATAGGTTTCAATGGGTGCGTAAAAAGTACAAAGTTACTGCAAAGGAGATCTTCCGGGTTGACTAGGAACTTAAGATTTGGAACACAGGCACTAGAGATGTATTACTACACATGGGCACCGGAGTACCAGCTTTACCTCACCCACAGGAAGCGGGTGCATAGGCCTCAAAGTGCGTCGGGTTTCTTCTATCTGTTCCGTTGAGCCTGGGACAAAGATGCTGCAGGCGGTCGGTCCGGTAGAGATGCGGTGGATCCAAGAGTGGATCGGAGATGTTGAAGACCTGTAAGCAGAGGGGACAGTGTTCACAGTCACTAGCCAGTGACCAGCGTAGCACCAGGTGGGTACCAGGCGATGTCGGGTGCAAACAGGTGATGAGGGGTAGCTTGTCTCCGCAGCCACGTGGTCCCTGAAGGTCGACGACGTCCAGGAGTCGGCTCACGAGCTGTCCCACGCAGGCTCTCGCTGTCGGCGGTGTCGGCGACTTGATCGAAGCAAACAAGCCTTGGCAAAAGCAATTGTAGGAGGATTCGGAAATCAGCTGTTGGTTCTGACCAGCAAGGTCAGAGGGATCGCTCCTTTGGAGGGGAGCAAGGGCCAGTCTGGAGCAACCAGACCAGCGGTGTTTGTCGTAGATTTCGTCGCCAAGATGGCCACTAGCCAGCGGGCCAGCAACCGGTTAGGCGCGTCGAGTGGCAAAATGCAGAAGGGCCCCAAGCAGATCGTGGAGATGCTGGAGGGCTCACCTTTGGTGCAGATGCTGCTCGAGGGTTGGGCTTCTCAGGACCCAAAGCACAACTTGGAGGGAGCCTCGGTTGTTGCACTGGTCAGCTTGTCGTAGTCGTTTCAAGATGGCTGGCTCCACGTGTCTCGGTGCCTCCACGGGTCTCCTCTTTGCAGGGACTGTGGATCGGGCGGTGAGAGGTCTGGAGGTCCAGGTCTTGTCAGTCTCTGGGCTCGGGCTCCGGCGGGAGGCGGCGGCAAAGCAGACGTTGATTCGCTGGATGGTGCTTGCGTTAGCAAGGTGGTCACTCCCTGACCACAGGGGAGATTGGCTTCAGTCCTCTGTGCGGCAGAGCGTCGAAGTTCCCGTCTTCTTCTTAGTTTCAAGTTGATTCCAGGATGTCTGAAGTCTTAGGACACAGCTCCTACCTTTAAGCGGATTCTAGGGGCCGGACTACCTGCTAGGTCCCTCCCTATGGGTGGGACCAGGAAGGGGGGTGGTTACACCCCCAATCCTTTGTCCAGCTCGCCCCAGGCCCGGGACTGGTGTGCCCCAGGACCGGTTTGAACTGGCATATGCACCGAGGCTCCTTGTGAGCCACAGGCATGTCTGGTTTCTTTCAAGCCCTACCTGACCAATACACAAAATCCTGTCTGGGGTGGTGCACGCACCTCCCCTGGCAGGAAACCCTTTGTCCACACCTCCCAAGCTGGAAGGACTCCCAGCAGCAGGAGGGCAGACTTGTGTCTGTGGTGGCAGCATCCATTTTGTGGAGCTGAGGCTATGTCTGATTTTACCCGGGTTTCAGGCACTGTACATGTCGTGTCCCTCTAGAAGGGTGGAATGCTAACCCCGTCGCCAGAATTGGCGAGGGGTTAGTATTCCAATTCGTATGACACCTTACTCGACATGTTTTGATAAAGCCAAACCAAAGATAGCATTTAACCGCGAGGTTCATAATGCACTTAAGAGTATATGGTATGACGATATCTGGAAACAGTAGAAGGAAGTTGTTCCGACCACTGCAGACAGGCTCAGCTCATGCCAGAGCACCATCTCACATGGAACCAAGCACTCTGCCTTCAGGATTGTTAAGGCCTGCCATAGGAGTGACTTATAGGTTACCAGGTGTCCCATTTAAGGTTAGGTATAGGTATACTACACCTAAGTAAGAGGTGATTACACCAACTTACCCCAGCTGAGTGATCAGCCAGTTGTGTCAGATTGTTAGGCCAAGCCTGGGGTGGCATAATACATGCTGCAGCCCTTGGCAGGCCTTGGGTACACCAATGCCCTGGGTACCTAGTGTACACTGGTACAGGGGCTGACAGGGTGATCCACTTCCAATTGGTTATGCACCTAGGGTGCATAGTTTTAATTTAGTAGAGAGAACAGCAGGCTGGGGGTCTGATTGGCAGGCCCACAGCCTCAATATGTCAAAAACCAGTGAAGCAAAAAGCAAAAATTTGGGGTGACCATAGGATAGCAGACCCTACTCTCCTACACAACCCCCCCCAAACGCTGGGACATTAAACTAGCCTTGACCAGTCTCGTCTTCATGTCCTAAGTGGAAGTACCTGGAGAGACCATCTGCATTCCCATGGTCAGTACCTGGCCGGTGCTCCACTGTAAAGTCCATCCCCTGTAGGGAAATGGACCACCTAAGCAGTTTGGGGTTTTCACCCTTCATCTGATTTAGCCACAAGAGGGGCTTATGGTCGGTCTGAATCTTGAAGTGAGTGCCAAACAAGTATGGCCTCAGCTTCTTCAGGGCCCACACCACAGCAAAGGCCTCCCTCTCAATAGCTGACCAATTCTTCTCTCTGGGGGTCAACCTTCTGCTAATAAAAGCAATGGGTTGGTCTTGACCATCTACATTAAGTTGTGACAGCACAGCTCCCACACCCAACTCAGAAGCATCTGTTTGGACAATAAACTCTTTGGAGTAGTCAGGACTTTTCAGGATAGGTGCAGAGCACATGGCCTCCTTCAGGTCATCAAATGCCTTTTGACAGCTTACTGTCCACTGAACCTTTTTGGGCATCTTCTTGGATGTCAGATCATTAAGAGGAGTCACAATGGACCCATAGTTCTTAACAAACTTCCTGTAATACCCAGTCAAGCCCAAGAAAGCTCGAACTTGAGTCTGGGTGGTTGGAGGGGACCAGTCCTTGATGGATTGTATCTTACTCTCCAGTGGTTGAACTTGGCCTCCACCTACAAGGTGGCCCAAATATACAACCTTACTCTGCCCTATCTGGCACTTAGTAGCCTTGATAGTGAGGCCTGCCCTCTGCAGGGCCTCAAGAGCCTTCTTCAGGTGGATCAGGTGATCCTCCCAGGTGGAGCTAAAGACAGCAATGTCATCAAGATATGCTGCACAAAAGTCATCCAACCCAGTAAGGACTTGGTTCACCAGCCTTTGGAAGGTGGCAGGTGCATTCTTCAGACCAAAGGGCATCACCACAAACTGATAATGCCCACCTGGGGTTGAGAATGCTGTTTTGGCCTTAGACTCCTCAGCTAATCTGATTTGCCAATAGCCAGCTGTCAAGTCAAATGTGCTCAAAAACTTTGCAGAAGCTAGTTTGTCTATGAGCTCATCTGCCCTTGGAATAGGGTGTGCATCTGTCCTGGTGACAGCATTGAGTCCTCTGTAATCCACACAGAACCTCATCTCTCTCTTGCCATCTTTGGTGTGAGGTTTGGGGACCAGAACCACTGGGCTAGCCCAGGGGCTCTCTGAGGGTTCAATGACACCTAATTCCAGCATTTTATGTACCTCAGCCTTTATACAGTCCCTGACGTGGTCAGGTTGTCTGTAAAGCTCGTTCTTTACAGGCAGACTGTCACCAGTGTCCACCACATGGGTACACCAGTCAGTTTGACTAGGTATCAAGGAAAACATATGTGAAAATGATTGTAGAACCTGTCTACATTCAGTCTGCTGATGGGCAGTGAGGTTGCCTCCAAGGGTCACTCCTTCAACTGAGCCATCTTCAGGGTTCTGAGACAACAGGTCTGGGAGAGGGTCACTCTCTTCCTCCTGTCCCTCATCTGTAGCCATGAGCAAGCCCATGTCTGCCCTGTCAACATATGCTTTAAGCCTGTTAACATGGAGTACCCGGTGGGGACTCCTGGGAGTTCCTAGGTCCACCAAGTAGGTGACCTCTCCCTTCTTTTCCAGGATTGTATGGGGTCCAGACCATTTGTCTTGGAGTGCTGCTGGGGCCACTGGCTCCAACACCCATACCTTCTGTCCTGGCTGATACTCAACCAAGACAGCCTTTTGGTCATGCCAAGCTTTCTGTAAGGCCTGGCTTGCCTCAAGGTTTTTGGATGCCTTCTCCATATACTCAGCCATCCTGGAGCGGAGACCAAGTACATAGTCCACTATGTCTAGCTTAGGCTTTTTGAGAGGTAACTCCCATCCTTCCTTCACCAAACACAGTGGGCCTCTCACAGGGTGCCCAAACAACAATTCAAAGGGGCTGTAGCCAACTCCTTTTTGTGGGACCTCTCTGTAAGCAAACAGAAGGCAGGGTAGAAGGATGTCCCATCTTCGCCTGAGCTTTTCAGGTAATCCTTTGATCATACCCTTTAGGGTCTTGTTGAATCTCTCAACAAGCCCATTGCATTGTGGGTGATAAGGGGTGGTGAACTTGTAGTTGACACCACATTCCTTCCACATAGCTGTCAAGTATCCTGACATAAAGTTGGTACCTCTGTCAGATACTACCTCCTTAGGAAACCCCACTCTGGAGAATACTCCCAGCAGGGCCCTGGCCACAACAGGTGCTGTAGTGGTCCTAAGGGGAATTGCCTCTGGATACCTGGTGGCATGATCCACTACCACCAGTATAAATCTGTGCCCAGATGCAGTGGGAGGATCCATGGGACCCACTATGTCTATTCCCACTCTTTCAAAGGGAACCCCCACCACAGGTAGTGGTATCAGGGGGGCCTTTGTTGTGCCACCTGATTTGCCACTGGCTTGGCAGGTAACACAGGAGCGACAAAACTCCTTTGTATCTTCATTCATATGAGGCCAGTGAAAGTGAGGGACAAGTCTGTCCCAGGTCTTGTTCTGGCCTAGGTGTCCTGCTAAAGGAATATCATGGGCCAAGGTAAGGAGGAAGCCCCTAAATTGCAGAGGTATAACCAACCTCCTGGTTGCACCAGGCTTGGGGTCTCTAGCCTCTGAATAAAGGAGCCCTTCATCCCAATACACTTTATGGGTACCTTGAGCATTCCCAGCAGCCTCAGCAGCAGCCAGCTGTCTGAGGGGTTCAAGAGAGGGACAGGATAACTGAGCCTGCCTCAAGTCAGCCCTTGAAGGTCCCCCTGTCCCCAGAAACTCAACCTGGTCAGGTTCAAGCTCTTCAGGGACAGTTCCTTCAGGGTCCTCTAGATCAGCTTCCTGGGAAGGCTGATCATCACTCTGAGGCAGGGGGGAAGGCACAGCCTTGACCCTCCTGTTCTTCTTCTTGGTAGGTGCTTGGTCCATTGTTCCAGGATCCAAGACCTGTGGTTCAGTGAGGCACTTTTTGGCCTGTGACCTGGTCACAGCAAGGACATGTGATGATATACCTAACATCTCTGCATGAGTCCTGTACTCCACTTCTGACCATAGAGAACTCTCTAGGTCATTGCCCAACAAACATTCTACTGGGAGGTCTGCACTAACCACAACCCTTTTGAGGCCAGTTACCCCTCCCCATGAGAAGTTAACAACTGCCACACTATGTGAAGTAGTGGCATTGCTGGCATTGGTCACCAGGTAGTTCTCACCTGGTATGTACTGTCCAGGATCCACAAAGCCTGGTGTCACCATAGTGACACTGGCACATGTGTCCCTGTAGGCTTGAGCCACTTTGTCATTAATTAAAGGAGTCTGTCTGTACTTGCCCAGGTTACTGGGGCTCACAGTCAGGGACAAATCAATGTCCCCATCACAGATCAAGACTGCCTGTGTCAGGGTTCTGTCTAAGTCAGAATCTCCTTCAGTTCCCATAGTGATTCCCACTACACCCTTTGTCTGGGGACCAACACTGCTAACAGTAGTACTGGGAGCAGGTGCCTTAGGGGCAACAGTGTTGGGGGCTCCACCCTTTTTGCAATCACTAGTCCAGTGAGTTGTATTTTTACAATGATTGCACCAGGGTTTCTTTTGACCTTCTTTCTTCTTTTTGGGCTGTTGGGACCCACCCTCCTTAGTAGTAGTTTGGGGCCCTGTTGAAGACTTCTGGTCTTTAGGTTTCTGATCTCCACCCTTTTGGTCTGTTTTCTTCTGATCACCCCCTTGGCCCTGGTTCTGGTTCTTTTGCTTAACCCTGGTTCTGACCCATTTGTCTGCCTTCTTTCCCAATTCTTGGGGAGAGGTCAGATCAGAGTCAACCAAATGTTGATGCAGTTGCTGGTTTTGACAGTTATTTAAAATCTGTTCTCTCATCATCAAATTATACAATCCTGTAAAATCAGATACCTTACTTCCCAGCAACCAACCCTCCAAAGCCTTAGTGGCACATTCAATGTATTCAGACCAGTCCTGAGTCTGTGTCTTTTGGGTGTCTCTGAACATTAACCTGTACTGCTCAGTGGTTAAGCCTAACCCATCAACTAGAACACTCTTCAGGACTCTGTAGTTTCTGACATCCTCTTCTCTAACAGTGAGGAGTCTGTCTCTGCCTCTTCCTTCAAAGGAGAGCCAGAGGATTGCTGCCCACTGGTCTTCAGGAACCTGCTGTACTTTGCAGGCTCTCTCAAGAGCAGTTATCCACTTGTGGATGTCATCCCCACTTTTGTAGGGGGGCACAACCTTAGACAGGTTTCTATTATCGAAAACCCTATCTTTGTCCTTAGGGACAATGCTGCCACCAGTGGGTATAGACCCACTCTCTCTAGGTTGCCTAGCCTTGTTCAGTTTTTCTTCTATCAGGGCTACTTCTAGCTCCTGCTTCCTGATCCTCAGCTGGGCTTCCTGCATTCTGGCCTCATGTTCCCTCCTCTGAGGGGTGGTCATCCTTTTCCTGGAGTGACCTTGAGAGCCCCTAGAGCCATGAGAAGCATTGGAGTCACCTGAGCGATTCCTTTGCCTCCCAAGCCCTGTGTTAAGTCCACTGGGGAGATCCAATGGGGGGAACCCATTGTCAGTCCCCAATAGCCTTAGTTTAGCTGGGCCAAGTATAATACTTGGCACTGGGCTAGTTCTCCCTTCATCATCACTACTTTCTGTATCCTCACCACTTTCCTCCCCTGTAGTATGGTTCTCATCTAAGGGATGGCTATTGGAACTGGGTACCTCTGTAGTATCTTCAGAAGGGGGGCCTCCTGTTCCTGACCCTAAGGGGGCTAACTGGGAAGCTTTCTTGAGTGCTCTCTGATTCTCATCATTCTGTAAGAGCTCTCTGAGCTCAGCAGAGTTTGGGTTCTTGGGCTGTTTAAGGCCTCTAAGAGTTGCCAAATGCCTGAGCTCATTCTGATTAAGGGTAGCAAAGCTGGATGGTGCCCTCTGGGGGTCACTCTCAACAGAGATGGGTACAGTGGACCCCTCTGCCCCGGCCATTGCTCTTAAGTGTGGGTGGATGTGTTGCAATCTACCTACACTTGGGTTTACCTACTAAACCTATCTAGTAGTTGTAGTCAGGGTGTGCTACTCCCTTTGCTCTACAACAACTAAGTTCAGTAGAACTTATGTATATCTAATCTTGTTTTATATGTACCTACAGGTACCTATGTGATCTTTCAATTGGTAACCAAGAGATTACAATGGTAAAACACAGCAAGCTCAAATCCAACCGCTGCTCACCAATGTGAGAAGTTGGCCTGGTATATGATGCTCACTAGTTAAAGTGATCACCTTGTACCATGCCAAGCAACCCTTATGGTGTGGTTGTAAGTCAACCTTTTCGGACTAGCTGCCCTAGTGGTAGCGTAGGCTAAGCAGTCTTTGAGGCTAAACTCGTGAAGCGTGTTAAGCCAGCTGTTTTACCAAATGCAACCCCCTTTTATACCAATGAAAGGACACCACACAGATATATATTCAAAATATATATGTATTTATTTCTCAAAGTAACCCCTAGTCTCTTTATGAGCACAGGAGCACAAATCGTCAAACAAGATTATCACAGAATACACAGAAGTTGCACTTTATATGGATAGGCCCTGGTGGCCACTCGAACCATATACTAAAATAGTGGTATAAGTACCACGAACAGAAAAGGGAAAAGGCCTAGGGCCTCTAGAATCGCTGGGCCTACAAGGAGCTAACGTCAGTTAGTGACCAGGAGGTCCACGGGTGGCGTGTGCAGAGCAAATAGTCACACGCGTGCTCCCATAGGTTTCAATGGGTGCGTAAAAAGTACAAAGTTACTGCAAAGGAGATCTTCCGGGTTGACTAGGAACTTAAGATTTGGAACACAGGCACTAGAGATGTATTACTACACATGGGCACCGGAGTACCAGCTTTACCTCACCCACAGGAAGCGGGTGCATAGGCCTCAAAGTGCGTCGGGTTTCTTCTATCTGTTCCGTTGAGCCTGGGACAAAGATGCTGCAGGCGGTCGGTCCGGTAGAGATGCGGTGGATCCAAGAGTGGATCGGAGATGTTGAAGACCTGTAAGCAGAGGGGACAGTGTTCACAGTCACTAGCCAGTGACCAGCGTAGCACCAGGTGGGTACCAGGCGATGTCGGGTGCAAACAGGTGATGAGGGGTAGCTTGTCTCCGCAGCCACGTGGTCCCTGAAGGTCGACGACGTCCAGGAGTCGGCTCACGAGCTGTCCCACGCAGGCTCTCGCTGTCGGCGGTGTCGGCGACTTGATCGAAGCAAACAAGCCTTGGCAAAAGCAATTGTAGGAGGATTCGGAAATCAGCTGTTGGTTCTGACCAGCAAGGTCAGAGGGATCGCTCCTTTGGAGGGGAGCAAGGGCCAGTCTGGAGCAACCAGACCAGCGGTGTTTGTTGTAGATTTCGTCGCCAAGATGGCCACTAGCCAGCGGGCCATCAACCGGTTAGGCGCGTCGAGTGGCAAAATGCAGAAGGGCCCCACGCAGATCGTGGAGATGCTGGAGGGCTCACCTTTGGTGCAGATGCTGCTCGAGGGTTGGGCTTCTCAGGACCCAAAGCACAACTTGGAGGGAGCCTCGGTTGTTGCACTGGTCAGCTTGTCGTAGTCGTTTCAAGATGGCTGGCTCCACGTGTCTCGGTGCCTCCACGGGTCTCCTCTTTGCAGGGACTGTGGATCGGGCGGTGAGAGGTCTGGAGGTCCAGGTCTTGTCAGTCTCTGGGCTCGGGCTCCGGCGGGAGGCGGCGGCAAAGCAGACGTTGATTCGCTGGTTGGTGCTTGCGTTAGCAAGGTGGTCACTCCCTGACCACAGGGGAGATTGGCTTCAGTCCTCTGTGCGGCAGAGCGTCGAAGTTCCCGTCTTCTTCTTAGTTTCAAGTTGATTCCAGGATGTCTGAAGTCTTAGGACACAGCTCCTACCTTTAAGCGGATTCTAGGGGCCGGACTACCTGCTAGGTCCCTCCCTATGGGTGGGACCAGGAAGGGGGGTGGTTACACCCCCAATCCTTTGTCCAGCTCGCCCCAGGCCCGGGACTGGTGTGCCCCAGGACCGGTTTGAACTGGCATATGCACCGAGGCTCCTTGTGAGCCACAGGCATGTCTGGTTTCTTTCAAGCCCTACCTGACCAATACACAAAATCCTGTCTGGGGTGGTGCACGCACCTCCCCTGGCAGGAAACCCTTTGTCCACACCTCCCAAGCTGGAAGGACTCCCAGCAGCAGGAGGGCAGACTTGTGTCTGTGGTGGCAGCATCCATTTTGTGGAGCTGAGGCTATGTCTGATTTTACCCGGGTTTCAGGCACTGTACATGTCGTGTCCCTCTAGAAGGGTGGAATGCTAACCCCGTCGCCAGAATTGGCGAGGGGTTAGTATTCCAATTCGTATGACACCTTACTCGACATGTTTTGATAAAGCCAAACCAAAGATAGCATTTAACCGCGAGGTTCATAATGCACTTAAGAGTATATGGTATGACGATATCTGGAAACAGTAGAAGGAAGTTGTTCCGACCACTGCAGACAGGCTCAGCTCATGCCAGAGCACCATCTCACATGGAACCAAGCACTCTGCCTTCAGGATTGTTAAGGCCTGCCATAGGAGTGACTTATAGGTTACCAGGTGTCCCATTTAAGGTTAGGTATAGGTATACTACACCTAAGTAAGAGGTGATTACACCAACTTACCCCAGCTGAGTGATCAGCCAGTTGTGTCAGATTGTTAGGCCAAGCCTGGGGTGGCATAATACATGCTGCAGCCCTTGGCAGGCCTTTGGTACACCAATGCCCTGGGTACCTAGTGTACACTGGTACAGGGGCTGACAGGGTGATCCACTTCCAATTGGTTATGCACCTAGGGTGCATAGTTTTAATTTAGTAGAGAGAACAGCAGGCTGGGGGTCTGATTGGCAGGCCCACAGCCTCAATATGTCAAAAACCAGTGAAGCAAAAAGCAAAAATTTGGGGTGACCATAGGATAGCAGACCCTACTCTCCTACAACGACGGAGGGAGGGCGACGGAGGGAGGGAGACAGGGAGAGAGACAGGGAGAGAGACAGGGGGAGAGAGGGAGGGGGAGGGAGGGAGAGGGAAGGGGAGAGAGGGAGAGGGAGGGAGAGGGAGGTGGAGAGAGGTAGGGAGAAGGGGAGGGAGGGGAAGGGAGAGGGGAGGGGAAGGGAGAGGGTAGGGAGGGGGAGAGGGAGAGAGAGAGAGGTGTGTATGCCGGGTCAGGTGGCTCAGTGGACGAAGGCGTCTGCTGCAGGGACCTGTGTGCAACCTCATGGTCACAATTTTTTTTGCTTTAGCCCCGCCCCTCCCCCTCTGACCCCGCCTCCACCGGTGCGGCCCTCAGCCACAAACCACACTGTAAATTTGGCTCCCGAGAGAAAGTTTGTGAGTACCCCTGCTCTAGAGGATATATTTCTTTACATGTTACGTGTGCCCCTGCTTTTATTTTTTGACCCTGACCCGAGCATTTACATCCCTGTGCCCTAGTCTTCTATTTATTTACTTCGTGGGTGTTTTAGATTTTAGCTACAGATTCTTCTTTTTTCAACCAAATCTCCCCGTGTGAATGGTACTGATTGTAAGTGTGATAACAAACCGGAACTACTCCCAACTGGAGGGGGGCTGGAGCATGTCTCTCTCCTAGTTAGTCTCACTGCTTGGCATTGCCATCCATGAATACAGTAGATATAGTGTTGAACATCTATTACCAAAAACGCCAACTTGCCACTTTAACTTTATTTCATGCCATCTATTTGTGCAGTAAAACTTCTACTTCAATGTGCAGCGTGGCGCAGCATGAAGGCTGCCATGAGTCATAGTACAAGTTCAATTTTAGCCCTCGTTTATTTAGTAGCATCACTTTTATTTGCTAGATTTAAATAGCACATAGGTCCCTCCGAGAGATAATTAAAAAAAAGATAAGCATAGATTTGATTATTTTACTAAGCTCTCATCCAAGCCTTGGCTCCCCCAATAGATATAACGTCAAGGGTCGATTCCCTGCTTTACTCGTATGAAAACAAATGACGTTTGCTTCCTTGTCCAGCAGATGGCGCTTCAGGTTTGCGACCTGAACTGGAATTTACCAATCAGACCGGTTAAGTTTGAGGTGCGAATTTCTCTCATACCTCACTAAAAATATGTGCAGGATATGTATGTTGCATGCATGAAAACCCAAGGAAATGTTAGTACCTTGCCGACATAAGGAGCTCTTCCTCTCGTTTGTCGGTGCGCTCTGAGGGATGCTTCTGGGATCCTCTAACTCCTTTTTTGATCTGACGCACATTGATACTTTCCAGCCTCAAGATTATATATTTCGCTGCACTTTTGTTTATCAATGTGAATCGTTTATTGATACTATGTATTTGACATTGTTATGATTGATTCATAAACTAAGTTCCTTTGGACAACGTTTGGATTCATTAACACGATTTTTGTGCAACAATTGTTACTGTGATTTCACTTTAGTACCGTTACTTAAGTTGTTCCAATGAGTTTACCCTATACCACATAGCTGTGCACTCAGCATACTGGTGACAGTTCACCAGAAGTTCATTAGGTTTCATACGAGGCTGGCTTCCTCGTTCCTGAGTTGCACGCTCCAATTGTTCAAATTTTGATAATATTGTCACTCCTTTTCAAGTTTTACTAGTAGGTGTGCGCTAACTTCCTTACATTATATCCTCTAACTGGTCGCCATGATGAGATGGCTCTAGGCCAGGTTGGGGTTACAGATCCTGCTTGAAAGGCAGGTCATCCCGGAAATAAAATACACAAATGTAACCTTTCCTTTTGGATAATTACAAACTTTAAACATGGCTACCATGGCGGCCCTAGATATGAAGGTGACTTCCAGATAATTGAGTTTCTGTAGACGGCATAGCTATCATAAATAATATTTATGGGTAATTTTTGATATATATACAAATCCCAGCACACTTACAGCTGTTGACAGAAAACAAGACAGAATTGGCTGAAATAAATACACTGGCTAAGTGCCAGTTTCCAGCCGATTTTTACTTTGAGCTTGAATGACACATAAAGCAATCTGCCATATGTAGTGTCTGTGTGCAATCACTAGTCATTCTATGGCAGATGTACTATTGACGAGCAATTGTCACTACTCATGTTCATCTTAAAGATTTGAGGAAAGGGTAGTGAAACTGACTAGTGTAATGGGACCCGCCCTGCTCCCTCTCACGACGATGCTCATATCTTGCACAAGACGTGCTATTTACTCGCACCAACTCGAATATCAATCATCGATCCTGTGAGCATGAAGCCCAATTTGCTGGGGTCTGGTACAACAAACACCCTTCTCAAATATTTAGGTCCTCATTTACAACAAAATGGCGTAGCGCTGCGCCGCAAGCCATTTTGCTGCACCGAGCTGTGTCATTTTAAAAAAGCACCAGGATGCGTCATATTAACAACAATACCATGCATCCATGGGGAGGCGTAGGATTCTGCCGCAAATTCCGAGGTTTACAAAATGTAGTAAATCTGGGAATATATCAGGTTCCATTAGATAATGCGTGGGAACACCCACAGCATCACCCCTGGAACGCCCCTTTCATGCAGAGCAATACATGGAAGGGCCCATATTTACAAGGCCATGAACAATCACTCAGGGTGATTTAACATGGCCGTGTGAATATGAACAAGCCCATTGCGGTGAGTTAAAAATGTGAAGCACAAGTGGAGTGAAGCACCAGCGGCGCAATGGGCTTGTAAATGAGGCCCTTATTTTTCCACTTTCAAGAACGATATTATCAACAAAAGAAAATGAGGCCCTTATTTTTCCACTTTCAAGAACGATATTATCAGCAAAAGAGCAGCTTAACTTAGAAGCAAAGTGTAAAGTTTTTATGCAGCACATACACAGTAATGAAGTGAAAACACAACACAAGAATCTCATACCAATTTAGAAAAATACAGTAAATATTAATACATTTTTTGACACCAAAACAATAAAAATCAAATCAGTAGAAATGGAGTTATGAATTTTTAAAATTTATGGTAAAATCTAGCACCCAAATGAACAAAGTGCTAAACGCGCCTATCTAGTTGCACGAGATCGGGTCAAAGTTGGAAAAAAAACTCCCCATAGCGATGGAGCAGAAGTTGGATACAAGAAGTGAATTGAGCCTAGCTGCCACTTAGCTTCGAGCTTAGAAGAAATTTGAAGGAAAATGTTCTGAGAAGGCAAAGTTCAGCGTGGCAAGGCTGCAGGCAATGTCCGAGGTGGCGGCATCGTTGTCTGTCACTTGACATAGCTGAGGGGAAGATTTCTACTGTTGGACTCTTTTTTGGAAGTAAAAATTCTTCAGCAGCTGAGGTTGAAAGCTGAGCCAATGGGGTTCCACGAGGCCGGATACCCATTTGGCCAAGGACCGCTGAACAGGGTTTGCTGATGTGGAGAGGAGTGTAGCGGGAGTTGCCGCGAAGTAAAGCTGACTGGCGATGCACCTTGGGCAGATAGATGTGCATGGGTCCCGTGCTCCTCCTGGTTCTCAGACCAGTTTTTAGATAAAAAAAATCCAGGTCCCAAGTTAGAGATTTTGGCTATCTGAGCACTTTTACGACCAGTGCTAAGGGTCCAGGTCAAGAGGAGCACCACTGAGGAGTTGGGACTCACTCAGGCTAGGTCTATATGTGGGTCCAAGATGGCTGGAGCATTTTATGTCCCTCAGGCTCTGATCAAGAGGCCAGACAACTAGTCCTTGGAGTCACTCTGCTAATCCTGGGGACAAGAAGTGAAACAGGGCTCAAGTAGAAGGGTAGGTCTCTAGGGGTTCAAGGCAGACAACAGACAGCAGATCAGTCCTTCCAGGTGCAGCAAAGTGATCTTCTGAAGTACACAGGAGGCCACAGCTGAATCCAGTCTTCTGGGAGTCCTTCCTCAGGTCCAGCAAAGTGATCTGAAGAGTTGGTATGAGGGTCCTATTTTCATACCTGATGCTTTGTATGAAGTAGAAGAAATTTCTAAAGAATTCTCTTTGAAGTGCTTGCAGTTTTCTGTCTCTCCTTCCCTGGCTCCCGGCTGTCTGTATGAACAATGCTGTGGTGACCTGTCTTTTGTGCGAAGGCAGGGCACACCCTATTAAGTTGCAAATAGGGCTGTGCCCAGCTCCACCTTCCCATCCTGCCAGTGATGGTCCATCCAGGCACGCATAATCCCTCTATTGTATGGCTGTCCGGGAGGAGTAAACAAAGCCCAGCTACCAAATACACCAAATAGTTAGGGCATGAAAAAAACAATTTCTAAAAGTGACATTTTCAAACTTGTAACTTAAAATCAAACTTTACCATGAAAGAGGATTTTAATTGGAATTTCATAGACTACGGTTCACCTTAGGGGTGACTTACATGCAATAAAAGGGGAGTTTAAGGCTTGGCAAGGGGGATATATTGCCAAATTTAATTGGCAGTTTAAAACTGCATTCAATTTGCAATGGCAGACCTGGGGTATGTTTTTTCAGGAGCTACTTAAGTGGGTGGCATAGTCGGTGCTGCAGGTATCCTGGTACCATTCAATTTACTGGCCCTGGGTATATGGCATACCACGTTTCAAGGGACTTATAAGTAAATTAAATATTCCAATCAGGTGTGAGCCAGTGTTACCATGTTTTAGGGAGTGCGCACTTTAGCAGTGGTTAGCAGTGATAGAGTGCACAGAGTCCTAAAGCCAACAAAAACGAATTCAGAAAAAATAGGAGGGATGAAAGCAAAATGTTTGGTGGTGTCTCTGCAGAGAGGGCCAAGTTCAACAACAAGTAATTATTGTAAATATGTCCTTAGTCTACATGCATTAAAATTAATTATTAAACAAATGGATGGAGACAGTTTAATGACTGATTCCAAATGCTTGCAGCGTCAGAAAATATTTCTACTGGCAATTTGCTTCAAGTTCTTTCAGTTGCCCATCGACACACTGCCTAACTTGCTTTTTTCACCATTTTGAGCACTTTTCACTCCTACATGAGGAAATGAAATGTTCATTACTGTTTATTACTACTACATTTGATTGAAATCTGTATTGTTAAAAATAACTACAATAATTGGATGGAGATGTACCAACTGCTTGTTTACATTCAGTGGGCAGTTAGAGACTGCCCTTCCCTAATAAGTAATAATTTCCCCTTCTTATTGTGACACAGGGGCGCTTCCCCAGCTTTCTCCCACTTTCTCTCTCTCTCTGTCTCTCTTTCTCATACTGTCCATTCTTCTTGCTCTTCTCTCTTCTTTTCTATCTCTGTATGGAGAGATCAGTAGTTGCATGAACTGTAACCATTACAATTGTTTCATTTCATTGGGTTTAGCTTGGCAGTACAACTTTCTAGCAGGATTTTTGTCACTACTCTTCTATTAAACAATTGGCAACATAAATAGGTCTAGGTAATATCTGCAACAAAAATCAAGCAGAAATATTGCTCGCCTGAAAAACATAATTTTGTCAATTAACAGCAGTCCTATGAGCTTGGCCAATGCTTTTTCATCACTGTTAGCTCACTCATAATGGCTCTCAAACATATGCCCACTTTAGCATTTAATCAATCACAGGCTTTTAATTTGTGCTACTCACCCGTGAGGGTCTCAAGGCGCTGGGGGGCAAGGAGGGGGTGTACAGTTGCGGGTCATCCGAAAAACCTTCCTGAAGGTGTGCAGAGTAGGGGAGCATCTGCTATTATGTGGGAGCTCGTTCCAGGCCTTGGCTGCGATGTAGCAGAAAGCTCTTCCACCTGCTCTGGGTCTGCGGATGCGCTGGGTCTCTGCTAGGGCGAGGTCTGCAGAGCGGAGGCTTCTATTGGGTGCGTGGAAAGAGATTCTTTGGTTGAGGTATTTGGGTTTGATATTGTGTAGGAATTTGAAGGCGTGGCAGTGATAGAGATAGTAATTGTGGTGGTGGTATTGGTTGCGATTGTGGTAGTGGTGGTGGTAATGGTGCTAGTGTTGGTTTTAGTAATGGTGCAGGTGGTGGAAATGGTGGTTGTGTATGGTACGGGTGGCAATGGTGTTGCTGTTGCTGGTAATGGTGGTGGTAACATTGATGGTAATGATGTGACAATGGTGATGGCGTTTATGACGGTGTAAAGTTAATGGTGTTGGTTATGGTAATGGTTATGGTAGCAGTAGCAGTGAGGTACTATAATTTTAAGATTGCAAAAGATGGTGCATTAGCAGTCTGTTATCTTTTGCCACCAAGCAGGTTGCATGCCTGTGCACGAGAAGGGCTGTCTGGTGGTCAGTGTTGAAAAGAAATGAGTGGCCCAGAAAGAGTGCCACAGAAGCGGGGGGAGGGGGAATCAGTACTGAAATGAAATGACTCGCCTGGCGAGCATGTCACAGAAGCTGGCGAGCATGTCGCAGGAAGATGAGAAGACTGTGAGCACTCACAGGGACAGTGGGGCAGAGCAGAAGCCACAGTACCAAGGGGATGGGGAAGAGCAGGGGTTTGTGCTGAGCCACAGTGAAACAGTGAGAGGGATGGTTGGGCAAAGTAGAAGCCAGGACTACCATGAGCCACAGTAACAAGGAGGATGTGTTAGAGCAGGAACCAGAGTTTTGCAATTAGTCAGCATGGCTGGGTGCATAAACTCAAAAAAGAAATTAAGTAGCTATCTTAGGTTCATACTTGCTGCACCTGAGTCCTGACAAAAGAACATAAAAAAGTCTACTAAGTAAAAAATAAAATAAAAGGATTGCTTTGAGTCTAAACATTTAAGAGATAGAGAACTGAAGTGTGGTTATTCAGTGTACCTGTCAAGTATAATGTAACCCTACATATACTGCATAGAACCACTCCAATGAGGCAGAAAAAGACACCAAATACATTTTAGCATGAAGTAAGGCCTGTTCTCCTCTGCACTGATTTGAAATGTGATTGACAAAGTAGAAAGGCAGCAGCAGCCCAGGCAGGTATGACCGGTGGGGCGGTGGGACCCGGTGGGGGGGATTTCGACAGACGATGACGATGGAAAATTAAATAAATAATTACCGCCAGTCTTACCTGCATGGGCTGCGGCTGTAGAAAGGGCTTCCCCAAAGAGCTCAATGACAGAAGGTGACTGAACAAATGCCCAATAGGTCACGTAGACAGACCTCAACATATATTTACAGTGTGAGAGAAGTAAAACTGTCTGACATCATGGTGTCAGCTGCGGGGTGTATCATTCCACTTCCCTTAGAGTGCTTCCATTGCAGTGCACAATGAAGTATTTAAGTTCTGAAAAGTATAATACGTTATCACAATTTTGCTCAATCCTTAATAGACAGCAATCCTTTTTGAATTTATTTTTTTACTGCAGCATGCTTATTACACAGATGTGCTTGCGAACACTGCTGTAGCATGCAAAGAGAATGTGTGCATGTCTTTGCTTGCATGAGTTAGTACATTAAAACCAAAGCTATTGGCTGTGCTAATGGTTGTTTTTAATTTATTTATTCATTTCTCTAAATGAAGCCTTAACTATCTGTTCAGTGACCAAGATTTTATTGACAATTGACCAGAAAGTGAATGGTGAAATGTTAATCACTTCTACAACTATCCTCCTCTTCCATAAGATTGCGTCCAGAACAGAAACGTGAGCGTTGCGTCCGGTGGGTAATTAGAATCTGGGCTTCTTGCTGTCAAATCATTCTTTGACCCAATTTTGCATTACCCACGATTTTCCTTCCAGTGGTTCATGAACTTGTTCTGGGAAAGAAAGCAACATAAAGTGAGTGGATCAGGCCTAAAACAAAATGTTCCGACAGAAATTTGGAACTGCCACTGACTCTCAATGTAAACATTTGAACAAACGCCTGAAGCACTGTGAAGGCTTATGCGAGTTGCTCGTGCACTCAAGTAAGACGTTTTGAGAATCATGTTGGGTTCAAAGGCAGAGGGCAGAAATGCGTTATCTCTACAAATATATGGCACATTTCTGCTCTCTCCTAGAGCTGGCACACTCTGCAAGGGTGCCTGCACTACAGGCAGGTTTGTTTTGAGCAGGAAGTACACTTCCTGCACAAAAACACTCCTAAGAGGCGATTTCCTCTTGCCATGTTTGATGCAGAATGCTTCAAGCATAGAAAGTGGAAGTAACAAGGAGAAATAATTATATTTATGTGGTATGTGCACTTATTTAACATAATCCCAGGTTTACCGCCTTTAGTAAATGTGGAACAACATCAGATTCCATGGGTGGATGCCTGGGAACGTCCATGCTCCATCCATGGAGGCGCCCACCAGAACGAAATTCAACGCAACACAGGGCAAGCCACTGTCACCTTGCATTTCTTTACAAAGTCAAGCAAAGCGAAAGAAATAGCCCCTCGCGTGGCTTTGTAAGTCCCAGATAAGCACTTGAGTTACCTTGCGACGATGTGTCATGGATAGACAATGCAAGTCCTTAGCAAAACTGCAATTGTAGGTGTAAAATGTCCCCCCCCCCCCAACTGTAAAAAGAAAAAAAGACAATAACCGCTACAGGACAAACTCCGGTGTCCGGAGTGTGTCTGTGTTTGCCCCCCTGTAAAATATGTGCAAATCTTTTTATTTTGTTTTAGGAAAAACGATACTACGATGGCTTCTGTGCATATGGCCATCTCAGAACTGATTAAAATCCATTTAAAGATGGCAGCCTGTCGATGCTGCAGTGGGAAACTGTGTCCATTCAAGAGGGCTGGATGAAGCTGGTGCTGGGGTCCAAATAGATATTATAGGGAGTGGGAGGCTCATAGGATAGGAGAGGATGGAGTAGATAGAGATACATAGAAGGAGAAAACACTGTACCTCATGTACTGCAACGCAAAGGTATGGCAGCTGTATAAAGATACAAATCTGCCAATCAAAACACAGTGACACCGAAATGCCCATTGGGTGGAAAAGGGAGAACTGCGATTGAATCTTGAAAAAGGACCTGGCGTCGACAAGAGATTCGTCAATTCATAAGCAATGGGTCGACACAAAACTTGGAGCAAGTTGATATTGTATACACATGGTCTGTTTGCTAACAGACCGTTCAGACTGTCTTTAGGGGAGACCTAAACAAGGGCATCACCATGCTTGCTTAACATGTGAGCTACTTGAAAAGTAGAGTGTGAAAGTGAAAAAGATCTATGGGCCAGAACACGCCCTTGTCAGTGTCTGCTCCTGAACGTATAGGAACTTTGAGAACCGCCAGGTTCATACTGCCCAATTCTTTGGAGATTCAAGGATCTGATATTGTAGTATTCCTACACACCTGTCTCTCTTTTTGTGCTCAAAGGTGAACAGATTTGCAGATATGCGCAAGAGAAATGGAGCAGATTTTCACATTTGCAGGTCTTATAATTATAGACACGCAATTATGGGTTGCTCACCTGCAATGTTTAAGTTGTCTGACTTTAAATATGTTATGCGAGTGTTTTTCTGGTTTGTGTAAGTGTTGTTTCGGAGGATAAGAACTCATTTATCGGCTTGACAGCAAGGCTGTGGCTGGAATCAATAAACCTAGACTAGTTTTCTACAGTCTGATTGATAATACAGTTCATCTTGCTATTGTAAAAAAGATATGTCTCACCAGCATCAATTTGTCATCAGGAGGGATTGGAGAATTGAATGTTTCAGGTTGACATTGATGGAAGGCCGCACAGCTCTCTTGTAGTATGTCTTATAGTTGCACAAGGTGAACTTGATAAAAGCCAGGTGTTATAAAAGGAACATCAGAATCGATTTTCGATGTGGAGAAGAAATCCACTCATATTTTGAAATAAAGTTGTCAAGCCTCTTAATTTATCAAACAGGCTCTTAGACTTGTCCACTGAGGGGCAATATGTGCAACAGCACTGAAAGGAATTTTCTAGTTAAGTCAACAAATGAAAAAAAAACATGATATTTGTACGAAAATAAGTTAGAAATTGCAGCCACCTGTACTTAATGTCGAAATTGGACTCAAATGGTTTTAGAAAAAATAAGTGAAAAAACCTATAAGGGAGCAGTGGAGGCTGCTGTGACATAAAAGTGGTGGATCAGTGCAGGGGAGAGCAGGAAGGGGGAGAGGATAAAAAATATATAAATAAAAGGCACTTACCTGCCGGCAGCCGTCTCAGTCCTCTTCTGCACCTCTCCTCTCGACTCCCAGTAGACCATGCAAGGCTCCCAGTCCCCTATGCCAATCACAGCCCTACTCTCCTGCAGGTAATGCGTGACAGCAGCAATTTGATTGGCCTGAGCGGGCTGGTTTAACGTTCAGTTAGGGCCTGGGCACCTATGCTTGTTCTCCACCCGGATGTGCAGCACAGTTCGGGCTGGAGACATCTGAGTGCACATGACGGGTTGGCTGTCTTCAGAAGGCCGGCCAAACCGTCATAGGCACTTCCAGCAGTGCCCACCAATCCTCCCTGCTGAGAGAGCAGTGGGGTGAAGTTCCTCTGCCTTAAAAGAGGAGTTGCTGCTGCAAGGGAGAAAAATTGGACAATGTAACTCTCTAGGATGAAAACAGCGAGAACAGCACAGGGACTACGTGTCCCAGATCTCTCTTAGGGGTGAGGCGGTGGCCATTCACATTGCCGCACTTGCTGCTCATTACATGTGCTCTATATAGGGCTTCCAGTGAGCCAACTGCACGGGATGTGCTTGGGCTGCACCTGATCGAAGTCCAGGTCAAGGGCGGACCCGTCCAGCACCCGTCAGTACCAGGAGGAGACAGGGCAGGGCTACTCTCCTTGAACCTGCGCTCGATACTTCTGTGATACATTCTTTGCTCCAAGATCACCTTCTGGTAGGCTTTTATATATCCACTAAATATCCGTCCTTTTGTATAATCAGCACAACGTATGGGTTGCAGATTCATTTATTATATTCGTCAAGAGGTCTCTGGCCAGATAAGAAGCAGCATGAGCCCCCAGTTCATGAGGGCTTCATGGAAAGAGGAAAGCAGCGGAAGAAGCGTAGAGTAATGGGAAAGAGGAGAAATACCTAGACATTCTGCAAAGAAGGGAACCTGAAGTGAGATTGACAATTCAATTGTAGAAGTGTAGGGATGCTCAGGACGATAACAAACAGCCCGCTAGAACTGTGAAATCTGTTAGGGAAAATAAAACCACCCAATTCTACTCCGGCAAATAAACTAAACCTAAAGAGAAAGTACCCATTACATGCAGTAGTCTTTATAATCAAAGGAATGGTCCTAAACCTGCCATTGTAATAGAGAATGGAGCACTACTTGAATCAACCCAGTTATCCGGCCAAATTGTCGATAGTTTGAAACCTGCGAGTAAGGCCTCTCATATCCAGCTGAAAGAACCCACAAATATAGCTCAGCTCAGCTCAGCAAGCCATGTAAACACCTACAATTGCTCTGAACGATAACGGTGATATCCCCACAGGTCTGACGCCAATTGGATGTATTGATTCCTTGGTAACAGGGGACTTACAAGCCTTAATTGTCTATCTCAAAAATGAGTTCCCCCAAATGAAGGAGTTAATTCTGTGGCTAAATTCTACTTTAAGGTTTATGCAGGAATCCATTGCTCCTTCAAACTTTACCACGAACCAGCAAGCTTCCCCTGCCCCTCATTTGCTCCAGTTTGATCTAGTGGGGTCCCAATCCACGATACCTCAAAATGGAGATTGTTATAACCACACTAACTTCCCTTTAAGTGCTATTCCTGCAGGCGTAAGTTCCACCCCCTCTACAACTCTCCCACATAGGTCAGTATGGAACCTCATATCAAAGAGTCAACCATTAATTAGCACCCTTCCAGCAACGAGGAGACAAATTGTGCAGCCCTCTTATGCAGCCTCTAGATGTACCAAGCCAATTTTTCCTTCTGGTTCCAATGATCAGAGTATAGATATTATTTTTAAAATGTTCGAACCCTTCCAGATAAGGCTCTAAGGATGATGGCGAGGAATGGCTGGGTTAACATGTTACACCCATATAACACACACTGTGTAGCCAGATCCGAGATAAAAATAACAAGTGTGCCCAAATTGGCCAAAAGGAGAACAGGTATTTGCTCATAAACAAAGTAACTCATTGGATTCGTACAAAAAGACATTGCCAGGCTATAATCTGCGCGGACATTATCTCAGCCTTGCGAGTACAAGGGGCCCAATCTAAATCTGGACACTATAACAGTGGCGGCTCCTCCGCTCTGGCGAAGGAGTGTGACCCCACTGCTTTTAATCAGTGTAAAGTAAAGGGAACATAAAATGATAATAACTTTGAGTCATTTTGTGATTCTGTGCTGCTTTGCAAACAGGCGGGAGTCTGGGCTGCTCTGCTATTGGGGATGGGCAGGAGAGGAGTGGTTTGCTCACTTCTAAGTGCACATGATTCTTTTGACCGCCCTCTCGGGCCGCCCAAAACAGTCATGCACACTTTCCCTGTTCTACAAGCAGGCTGCATTACAGCCTGCATGGAGAACAGGGCCAGGCCCTCATTCCCTGGCTGAGCTTCGAACCAGGATGCTCAGACCAATCACAACGCTGCATTGTGATTAGTCATGGGAGCCTGGGTGCTTACCAATCACAACGCTGCATTGCAGTGTTATGATTGGTCAGGGGAGCCTGGCTGTGCTACCTGTTCCTTGAGTCGGATGAGGAGAGCAAGAGTAGAGACACGGGACCCGGCAGCATGATAAGTATTTATTAATTAATTTATTTATTTCACATTGCACACTCCTGTGCACCATTCCCACACCACCTGCCACAGCCACCCGCGAGCCATCTTTGCCGAAACTGTACTATAAAACCCATTCTAAGAGATCAGGCCCTGGTTGATGGGCTAATTCTGGTCACACTAGACCAGGAATAAGTAAAAAATTCAGGCGATGGAGTGTGGGCTGGATTTTGAGACAAGTTTACTCCAACTTTCTCAAAGTCTGGTGCGCAGAACTCAAAACTTCAGGATTTCACAATAGGTCAACTGATGACAGCCAAGGGTCCAGAACCTGTGAAGGCACCTCTTGAAGATAAGAAACTCCATCGAGCAGAGGCCAGCAGTGCTCAGGAAGGCCCAGTTGCAGATCCAGTCAGGGCCAGGTTCAGCAGGTAAGCTGGGCAGTTGCAGGGAGGCTTCTGTGGCGTGTTGTGACCCTGTAGCTCAGAACAGGAGGTTAGACAAATGACCGATGGGGTCACTCTGGTATTCCTGGGTTCAAGGAGATGTTTTTCTCTCCTTCAAGCAGGAAGGCAAGCTTCATGCAGCAGGCAGTGGTCTGGAGTACAGGAAGGTCATTCCTTAGCCTTTCACATGCCAAGGGGTATACTGAAGAGTGGGTTTGAGGGTCTTAGTTTTATACCTGATGCCCTCTTTGAAGTGAAAGAAACTTCTGAAGTCCCCCCCCCCAAAAAAAAATGGTTCAGGAATTTCCTGCCTCCTTTAACTGGTACCAGAATGTCTGGAGTCACAAAAGGCTAGAGTGAAGTTATTTGGGTATGTGCTGAGACAGCTCCTTTGAAGTGGGGCTGTGAAGAGCTCCACCCCTCCTATCTGCCGTATAGCTAGTTCCCCCATTGTGTTACTGTCTGGAAGTAATACAAAAAGGCCAACTGACAACTACACTTAGTCACGTAACCCAGGATTCAGGCTGCAGGCACCAAATTGGTAGGACAAGAAAATGCCAGGGGTGGTTGGCGACATTTCAAAGTAGTGGGCAAGCAAACAGGCTGGTGTGGAGGCTGTCTCCCTTTCAGCAAACACAACGCTTCCAAGCACTCCCGGATGTTTTTGGACTTGTGGGTTTTAAAACATCCAGTGTAACACATCCACCAGTTGAGTGCAGTTTTGAACAGCTGTTATAAAAGCAAGAAAAGTGCATTGTCCATCATTGCCTTAAAATCTAATTACTGAGTAGGACTCTTTCCAAACACTACCGGTTTTGAAGATAAGCGATCTCAGGCTCCAAGTAATAAGGTGATATACCCAGGGTCACACAATTTAGACAGCTGCGCATTAGCACTTGGGAGTTCTGTTTCAACCAAAAAGAAGTATACAGTAAAAGGCTCCTCCCCTGGTGTTATTCCAGAGAGGAGAGCTTCAGTGTGATGTTACTTCAAAACGAGTAACTTATACCGTGAAGTCACTGCAGAAATATAAGTGTGCTCTCACTGCAGTGAAGACAGCTTCCACTGTATTGTTACCGGAATTAAGGCAGCTTCTGAGGTGATGTCACTGCAATAAGGGAAGTTGGCATTATGATATTGCAGCGATAAGTACAGCTCCTGGCGTGCTTTGAGTGCTGTAGAAGGAGCTCTTGGTATTCTTACAGAGCATGGAGCTATCTCTCATTGTGACATCACTACAGCAAGATTAGCTCTAGTGTGAGCTCCTTGCAGTAAGATCAGCTATGACTGTCATTGAACTCTCACTGAAGTAAGGTCAGCCCCTTGTGAACTAGCCTTTTAACTCACTGCAAAGAGGGAAGCTCCCATTGTGCTTCCATGGAAGGATAGGTCCTTGCCTGCTGAGTGTGGTCTCATAGATCTCTTAGTGTGAGGGTGCCCAGGCTGAAGACTGTCTTTACAGTTGTAGCTCAGGGTTTCCCTAATGAGCTCTGCAAGAGCGTTGAACAAACGAACTGCGACAAGATCACAAGGTTGAAAAGAGACAGAGAAGGAGCTGTGTTTCAGAAATGATTGGTGTCAGCTGCTGGCTTGTGCAAGCCCTGCTGACTCTTGCCCAAGGCTGAGGATTGCAGAGCGGGGTTAATTGGGGATTAATATTACATCTCAGGCAGGGCAGAGGTAGGGGCAGGTGGGAAGCGCCATCATGCCAGAGTCCTGCTACACCATACCCCCTCCCCTATCACTGTCCCTGCACTTCAGGGACGAGGCTGGGCGGAGGGCAGCAGTGGTGCTGAGGAGAGAGAGGCATGCCAATATTGTATTATTGAATTAAGAGGGCGCAGGGCTTTGAGGGGAGAGCCTAGGACGAGGGAGAGGCACGGGCCTGTTCTGTAGACAGAATAATGTCAAAAACAGGGACCACTGAAAGTGACGTCACTGCAGTGAGATCTGCTCATAATGTGGCTTCACTTCCCAGAAGACAGCTCACGCTGTGTTGTCACAGTAATAACAGCAGCACAGCTTGCAGGGTACTTACACTCCAAGGAAGAGCGCTCCTGCTGCAATGTCGGATAGTAAGGGAAGCTTCTAGCACGCTCTTGCTGTAGTAAGGGCAGCTCCTAGTGCAAAGGCACTGCAGTACGGCGAGGTCCAAGGATGCTGTCAGTGCACCAAGAACAGCTTACGTAGTTAGAAATGAGGCACCAGCTTGGGGTGTCCTCCGGGGTCACTTGTGTTATGGTGCTTTCACCAGTCTTCCGGCTACCAGCATGGCCTACCCAGTGATGTCCACGGAGCCAACTTCTCTAATCAATCCCGACATTACAAAGCAGCACCAGGATTGGTTGGAGTGGGCTGGCTCACTGCTCATACTTCTACTAGGGATCTGGGCTTTCTATCCCCCCACCTGTGTAAGACAGCTCAGGAGGAGAGGTTTAAACTGCGTATGTTAGACTGGCTGTGGGAAGACAGCCGGCTAAACTGACATGCACAGTTTAAACTGGTGTAGCCAGGTGCCCCCTCCTCCCTGCTCCCAGGCTGCACTGCAGAAATGGTCCCGCCGGCAAAAAGTTAAATAGTAATAAAATCATTAATTTTATTCTATGCTTTTACTGTGCCCACAGGCGAGAAAGCAAAAGACGCACAATTGATGGACGGAATGCAGGACAAATCAAAACATTCACCCCCAGTCAAGAGACCTGAGTTAAATCCATCATTCTTTTGCTCACCATGCCACCCCAGTTTAGACCTGGCCATGTACAAATTAGTCTCGACCCTGTGCCTCATGTGAACAGTCCAACCCAAACTGCCAAACCAGGTACTCCCCGGACTGAAAACAAGCATCCTAGGACCTGTTTCGGGGTTTCACCCCTCTTCAGCCAGGATAGCTTGATTCTGTCCATCAACTGTTGTTTTTGCATTTGTCACCCCGAGCGGGACGGGTATGCCTAGACATGGATCTCGTGCTCTCCATGCCACTGGAATCAAGCTATCCTGGCTGAAGAGGGGTGAAACCCCGAAACCGGTCCTAGGATGCGTGTTTCCAGTCCAGGGAGGACCTGGCTTGGCAGTTCGGGCTGGACTGTTCCCATGAGGCACAGGGTCAAGACTGATTTGCATGTGGCTGGGTTCAAACTGGAATGGCATGGTGAGCAAAAAAACAATGGATGTAGGCCCAGATCTCTGTACTGGGGTGAATGTATGACATTGTTCTGCATTCTGTCCATCAACTGTTATTTTGGCATTTGTCACCCCGAGCGGGACGGGTATGCCCAGACGTGGGTCCCTTGCTCTCCATGCCACTGGAATCAAGCTATCCTGGCTGAAGAGGGGTGAAACCCTGAATCCGGTCCTAGCATTCTTGTTTCCAGTCCAGGGAGGACCTTGCTTGGCAGTTCGGGCTGGACTATTTCCATGAGGCACAGGGTCAAGACTGATTTGCATATGGCTGGGTTCAAACTGGAATGGCATGGTGTGCAATAAAAACGATGGATTTAGGCCCAGAGATCTGTACTGGGGTGAATGTATGACATTGTTCTGCATTCTGTCCGTCAACTGTTGTTTTTGCCTTTGTCACCCCGAGCGGGCGGGTATGCCCAGACGTGAGTCACATGCTCTCCATGCCACTGGAATCAAGCTATCCTGGCTAAAGAGGGGTGAAACCCTGAAACGGTCCTAGGATGCTTGTTTCCAGTCCAGGGAGGACCTGGCTTAGCAGTTTGGACTGGACATGTTCCCATGAGGCACAGGGACAAGACTGATTTGCATATGGCTGGTTTCAAACTGGAATGGCATGGTGAGCAAAAAAACGATGGATTTAGGCCCAGATCTCTGTACTGGGGTGAATGTATGACATCGTTCTGCATTTTGTCCATCAACTGTTGTTTTTATTGTGCCCACAGCAGGGGAGCAGTGCTCCTCTGTTGAATTCTTAAACTGGCATACTCAGAATTATGGGCCAGATGTACAACCATTAAGTTTAGCGAGTCACAAAATTGCGCAAAATTGTGACTCGCAATTTGCAACTCGCTGAACTTAATTTAAACAGTGTCTCAGACACTGTTTGCACTTCCCAATGGGGTCGCAAATTGCATGCCTCATGAATTTCAATGAGGCTGTCGGAATTTGCGACCCCATTGGCAATAGTTAGCACTCCCAGGGATGGTGCTCTGCAGGGGTCAGCAGACCGCCATTTCTGTGACTGCTTTTTAATAAAGCAGTTATTTTTAAAATGCAGTCTGTTTTCCATAAAGGAAAATGAAATACATTTAAAACAAAAAAATAAAACATTTCAGTTGCATTTTTTAAGGGCAGGCAGTGGTCTCTGGGACCACTGCCTGCTTTTGAAAAATATTTGTAAACCTGTTCACAAAGGGAAAGGGGTCCCTGGGAACCCCTTCCTGTTTGCGAGTGGTTTCCATCCTTTTGAAAAGGGTGGTAAACTGCGAGTGTTTTGCAACTGCAAATGCGTTCGCAAAACAATCATACATAGATTTAAGATTCAATATTAGGAATATACGCCCTTGGCATGCCCCTTCGTAATAGCGAGTCGATAATAGTTTACCGACTCGCAAAATATGGCTGGTACATTGGGCAGACATATTTCGCGGTCGCAACTGGGCAGACTGCCAATTGCAACCGCAAAAAATGGTCGTACATCTAACCGCTATGACTTCAAATTCAACTTTACCATTAAAGGGGATTTTAAAATATAAATATTTAGATACCAAACATAAAATTTCTACCTGTTTCCAATCAAAAGTTATCACTTATTAAATGCAATAAGGTACCCAGGAGAAGTAGGACTCAAAGCGTGAATATGACACTTTAATCCGCACGAATTTACGAGTGCCATTATCCCGCATTTTTTAGTCCGCAAAATCTTTTACAACGCAGGGCTTTACAATGCAATCCATTACAACACATTGTCCATTACAACGCAATTTACTATTTTAACTCCACCGGGCGTTGTAATGGGGAATGCGTCTGTAATGGTTTGCAGTGTAAATCCTTGCATTGTAAAAAGGTTTGCGGAGTAATGGCATGCATTTTAACACAGTCGTTGTAACAGATGTTTACTCTCAAAGCAGTGAAGAAAGAAATTGTGAGTTTTTCACTACCTTGACATGTAAAACTCAAAGGTACATGTTAAATACACTGCACACTGCCCTATGGGCTGTTCAGGGCCTACCTTAGGGGTGACGCATAAGTATTAAAAAGGGAGTTTTCTTGGCAAAAGGTTTATTTTTCCAAGTCGAACTAGCAAAATACAAAATTGCACACAAGTGCAATGGCAGGCCAGAGACATTTTTTGAAAGGCTACTTAAGTGGGTGGCACAATGAGTACTTTAGGTCCACTAGTAGCATTTAATTTACACTCCTCGTGTGCATGTAGTACTACTTTAAAAAGAACTTATAAGTAAATGAAATGGGCCAATTGGGTGAAATCAAATTTTACCATGTTTAGGGAAATAAGCACTTTAACACTGATTAGCAGCCAATAAATATGTTAGAAAACACAGGCGGGGTAAAAGCAAAACGTTTTGGGTGACCCTGCAGGGATGGCCAAGTCCAACAGTAAGGTACAAGGTAAATAAAACATGTTGAAAACATGGAGTAAACCTAATCAGGTTTTAAGCCATTATGTCCTAAGGAATATTATAATGTCTACTTTTCATATTGATATAAAAAAAATGATAATAATATGTAGGTCTTTTATGTAGCTCTTATTTTAACTATTATGTTGACTCCTAGGACCATAAATAAGTGGTGCAATATACATCCTAATGATAGCTGGTTTAACAACCTTGGATGCTAAAATGCAAAGTCAGTGACTCAGAGATTAAAAGATTTAACCCACAGGTTATACGCCAATTTCGGGGTAGAGCAGCTAAATTAATCTAAATTATGTCCATAACCAGTATCTGTAGACCACTAATGGTTAGTCTGTACTGTTACAGTAGTCATTCATGTATGAAACATATTCTTGACCACTTTGACCATGCAAGGGATTGCTATAGAAGGGAAGAACTGTTTCAAGATTTAGTGCTAATAAAACAGAGTTCTTGTAATTCAGACAACTTTGACATGAAAGTGCAGATATACTGTGATAATCATTGCCAGATTCTAAATTTGCTGTACATTGCCACATGGGCTAAAATCTCTTCTAGACCAACGAGCAAAGAAATGTTTGATATTCAACATATTGATAGAAGTTATGTTGAGTTCAGTCATTATTTTGTGCCAGTGGATATTATTAATCATATTAAAGGATATGAATACAATGACGAGGAGTAGACCTTGGTCACAATGGGAGGGAGGGGTTTATACACTAACATACCGCAGGTAGAAGCTTTGGAGGATTTAGAATGTTATTAAGAATCAAGACCAAGCAATTTCACATTCAAATGAAAAGGACAAGAATGGGTTGCCGATATTCCCAAAAGTACTTGCATTGCAACATTTCATCAAAGATAGATCGCTGGCAATAACCCATTTAAATCCAATATATTTATGTAGAGAAAATATATTGATGATACATTAATGATTTGGCTAGGCAGCACAGAAGAATTGACTACTTTTTTGGAATGGTTAAATACCATGTTTTTTTTCATTGACAATCAGACATGATGAAGGAAGGATATAAACAACCCTTCACAACAGAAACACTGACAAAAACTATTTTTCAGCTATTCAAGTTGCCACCAGAGAAACCCTAAAGATAACTTTCCCTGTAGTCAATTTCCATGGCTATGAAGAAACTGTATGACATTTATTTTTATTTCAGGAATGCTTATAAGTTTCTGGAGAAAATATAAATGAAAAAGGATCTACATAAACTACTCCAACAGTACTTAAAGAGGTCTTGGTAACCCTCAGAGAAGGTTTACTAGAATCAAGACAAACAAATTGGCTGTTTAAATATTCTGCATCACTATGTTTTAGTGACAGCAATAGAATCAATTGTACACAAGAATTGGCACGTTTTGATCAGTTGGAATCCAATTTTAAAGTAACCACTATTTGCTTTTGAAAATCAGCATCAACTTGCACGATGCTCTTGTACAGTCAATATGTTGAAAGCTAATAAAGAGATATCAGTGAGATCCGTGCTGGGTCTGCAGCCTGTAACAGGACACCATAAATGTGGTAATTGTGAAGCTTGTAACAATTCCATTGGAGAAACAGAAGTAACATCCAACATTAAGAAGATCATTCATCAGGATTTTACCAACTACAATGTAAACAAGCATTGGCATAGCCAATAGGTCTCACCTTTGGGACCTTTTAAGTGTTTAGCCATGCAACAGTTGCATAACTAAATACTTATAAGGTTCCAAAAGCGAGACTTATTGGCTATGCCAAGCGGCCCTGCGGCCGCGAAAGTGAAAGTAATTGCAATAAAGCGCGGCGCGCGCACCCGCGCACATGCACTGTAGCTTTAGGCAGGCCTGGTAGCACTTTTTGGAGCCCTCTCAATAAGTCTCGCCAGACCAGCGCATGCGCTGGGTCAGGCGAGACCTAAAAATGTGGTGAACATTATTTGTTGTCTTTGTGAAAGGGCGTCTATTAGGAAAACCTCTCAGGAAATCAAGAAAGAATACACCACACAAATGTTGTAGAAGACACAGTTTAAGTGAAGTGTCCTGAAACATATTAAAAGGCCAAGGAACAGCATGGAATCCACTTTAGTGAATCATGAAGCAAGAATGATTATGAAGCTTTGTACCGTTAAGAATAGAGTGACTGAATTAGCTGAGTTTAAACGCTATATTTAAATAATGATTATAAAGAACTGTAGGAGTGCCTGTTGAAGATGTAATTGTCCATAATTTTTCCAAAATAGCATGATTTCAGCAGGACAACATTTTCCCTGAGAATGATCATGAAGTGATGGCATTTCTGAAAAATTGAAAAGACACCACAGCATGGTAACCTCAATCCTTTATAAGGTATGTGAGGCCGAACTCAACAGTGAAATGGGGTCATCACTTATGGGATAAAAAAAATTAAATTAGATCCCACCGTATCCAGCAGATGAAAAGGACCACTGACATATGTGGAAAACCCCAAAATACACGAAGAAATACAAATGGATCTGACTCCAGTGTTCATTCAGGCGGTCTACCTGACCGTGCAATGATTTATCACCCTCAATGAACTCAGTAAGGATTGGTGGATGCACTGTAACTGGAAGCCGAGTCACAACGAGCAAATATTGACTAATAAAAACTGCAAGCCGTCCTGTAATTCTGAGTAAGCGTCCTCATTGCAAGGCCTTTATGTACTAATTAAAAAAGAGGGTCTCTGCATGCAGAAAATTCAAGTGATGGTCTCTCTCTCTCTCTCTCTCTCTCTACTATAGATGTCTCTATTTACAAAGAAAATGTAGGTGAGATCACTATCGTGACTGTCAAACGTTGATGAGGGTGGGCAGAGTTTGCAGACTCCTACTATGTGGAATTCAACGCAGTCTCAACAAGATGCTCCTGCACTCCGCGAAGTTCCACTCTCAGGTGGAGATTGCCAGCACACACGTTGGCATTGCGTTGGAAACACGGAGTGTATCCACGTGCTCCAAAATGACACGTGAATGACACTATGAGGTCCTGAAGTATGATTGCGTTCTAAATTGCGCATGAACAGCACCATGTGGTCTGCATGGGCGCAGCCATCTTATTTTTCTGCTCTCTGTTATGATGCTGGGCTTAAATTTTCACCTCTACTTACTCTTTGTAATCCTCCTCCATTATTACTTTTTTAACCCATATTTCTATTTTTTATAATAGGGTGTCTTTGTGTGTTTTTTTGTGAATTTTTGACTTACTTTATTGCCCACCCAGCACCATCGCAGAGGGGTGACTTCTGTCCGGGCATGCCCCCGCCAAAGTGTGCAGCCCCAGGAGATCTTGGGAAAGGAGGAGGTGGCAGAACTAGTTTTTTGTGTGCAGCACTACCTTCCATCTATGCTGGCATCATGCAGCTGGTCCCGTAGTGGGTACTCCCTTTGCGAGCATTGGCACCAGCCATGTTCAGCAATCTGCCAAGCAGCTGTACGACCGTAGGGTAGAAATTCTTGACCGCAAAAAAAGCCTGCTCGACCTGCTGGACGTCGAGATTTTGGGTCCCAGTGAGTATTAATTATTTGTTGTGTTTGTGTTCTACAGTGCTAAAAAATAAATTCAGAATAGCATGCTCCTCACATTCAGAGTAAGTTATGTTTAGTAATGTTTATGCTGGTGCATTATTGTGTGATCCACTTCCTAGTTTCTGCTAGGCAGGTGCCGCTACCTAATCACATTCATCAGGCGCTTGCTTTGGGTGATTAATTAAGAAGCCATTGCAGACCGACTCTGTCACTATAGTAAATCACTGAGTAGCGCGATCTCTTTTTGTTTATGTAGCTCGTACAGTGCTCATCAAGGTTGTTGAGAAGTGGGAATAGATAGAATCAAAGATCATTCACTGCAATTCATTAGTTCCAAATGTAGTTTTTGTTAAGGAGATTTGAAATATGGATTTAATGACAGTCGATAGACTCAAGTCGAAACTAATAGTGCTATAGGTAATCTGTTTTTGCTTTTCATAAAACATTTTGTGGAGATTATTAACAGAATCAATAATCTGTTTTTATTTATCTTCTTAATTTCTTTCATCAGCACCCAAGGCCAAGAAGAGAAACAAATCGAAGGGTCCGGGATAAGCCGGTCAGCCAGTGCTGACACCAGTACCACTGCTGAGGGCTCTGCTGTTCCCAGTAAGCCCTTTAATGACTGTAGTGGACTTCTTAGGGTAGCGCCGTAGAATCTTGTGGTTTTGGTGTATTGAAATGTTGATGCTATCTATTCTGATTAGTGAAGATTCAGATAGCAGTCCCAAATAAGCCAGTATTTTAAATAAAAAATCACCATGTATGTTTTTTCATAAGGCTTTCCTTTTCATGCTTATGCCTAGTTCTAACACAGTTAAGTTCACAAGACAGAGGCCATGGTCATCAAGGACCAGACCCCCCCCCCCCCCAATGTAGTCTGCTGTAGATTGGTTCATTTACAGTTACAGGATGCCAGCAGTTTCCAATGACAGTGCAGCAATGCTGGAAAAAAAGTATGAGGTCCCGCTCCCATTGCATTTTTCATCCAACACCATATGTCTTTCATTGACCATCATTCCATGCGTAGCTTGTCTAACTTTGTGAACCAACCAATCAAATGCCCAGAGTGATACTTGTTAGATACTGACATGCTAACTGAGCTGTAGTGCAGCATTGCTGTTGTATATGGGGTTGCGTATCTGGGATCTACATTATGTGTATTTTTTTTTAGCCACACAGATCATTGGTGAAGCCGGCTCCAGTGCCGCTGCAGGAGGAGACGGCGACTGGTCAGTTGGAGGGGGAGAAGGGGTAGCAGGAACGGGTAATGGTAAGTCGCACAATTTCTAACAATTACTATGCTCACTAGCCAGTGCCATAAAAAATGACTGTGAGGTGAATCCCCCAGCTTTACCAGCCACAACAGTGAGTTATTATTACGGCCTCTTCTATCTGCCATGCAGTCAAATCTCACTTAATGAGCTTTGATGGCTTAAGGGAGATGTGAAAGAATGGAAGGTAACTTAAAAGAAAGGAAATGGTATATGAGTGAAAGGGTGGCAGTGTGAAAGGAAGCACGGTGAATGGGCGAAAGGATGGTTTGAAGAAAGGGTTTCTATGTATTTGAATGAGTGGATTATGTATTGGAAATGTTGGTGAAAGACTGGATTGGAGAAAGTAAAGTTTAATCATGGTGGCTATGGGTGAATTAGAATGAAAGGAGGAATCAATATTTTGATAGTTTGAATGAATAAGCAGGCACCTCTTCTTCAGTTCTCATAAGGAGTGTGCTGCTGCTCACCTAATGTGCTTACTTGATTTATATAGGGTTATCACTATCATTCAAAGCTATGTTCTTCTAAGTGGGGGTGATTTATTTATGTTTATTCCTTGTACTACTTCCTTGACTCTCTGTAATTGCCATAGCATTTTTGCCAACAATGACCGAAGTGTAGTATGGTGGTGTGCAGATAGAATATTGATTTTAAAATATTGAGTTGCACTAATATCTAGTCAGAAATATCATGGTTCAGAAATATCGACAGCAAGAATATCGTGGTCAAGAACATCGACTTAAGTTAAGTAAAATCGATTTTAAAAATATCAAAGTGCTTAATGTTGTTTGCAAAAATATAGTTGTTAAAAATATTGAGTTTTTAAATTAGTGTTATGTATTTTAGTATTTGTTTTAAAATCATTTGATGTAGTTTTTTGTACAAGAATTGTTTGTATTTTTAATATATGTGTTACATTTTCAGTAGTAATTATTTTATTTTCATTTGAATTTTGCATTTTTAGTTCTGTAGTGAGTTGTGGGTTTATAGGGGAATAGGGTGGGAAGTAATTTATTAATATTAAATCAATTGATTATTTTTTATTTATTAAGATTTGTTTAATTGGGCTGTTCTAATGAATTAATAATTGGTTATTAATTCATTTTAATCAATTCATTGGTAATTAATTATGGTAACTATAATTAATTTTAGCCGTGTTTTGGTGTTTATAGGTGTAAAGGGTGGGAAGTAATTTATTTTTAATTAATGAATTAACAGTTGGTTGTTAATTGATTGTAGTGGCCGTCTACCAATTTCCTGCACAGGAGCAGCTGTGCATTCAGAAGGCAAACCGCCTGTGATATAAGGAGAAACAGATGTATCGGTTTTAGGGCAAGGAGGATGGCTGCCTGAGTCAGAAATGAGATTGTCGGATGTCGGAATATCTACTGCTGCCAGCAGTTATGCACACTGATGTCCCCCACCGAAAAATAAAGGTGTAATCGCCGAGTTCCCAAAATCTAAGAGCTCCGGAGGCTGCTAGAAAATGGCGCCGCAGAAGTGAAACCGAAACCGAGGGGGGAAACAGAAAGCCGAAGCAACACAGTGAGAGCGACAAAAAGGCAGAATGCATAACAGCGCAACGCCACCACGACCGGCCACAGCAGCCCCGTCCCACCGCGCTCATAGAGGCAGTAGAGTAAGCGCATAAGAGGGGAAGAGCAGAGGCAAGCGTGAGTGGCGGCAGAGCACAGAGTAAGGAGACGCCCAACATTGCGAGATTGGAGCACGGGGGCAAAGGCACCCGCCTGTACGAGAGATCAAGTGGCGCTAATAGCGGGTACACCGGGAGGCACCCAGTTATAGACCTAGCGGGAGGAAACCGGAGAACGGCCAGAGCTTGGACGCAGCACTGTACTGAGGAGCAATACGTGGGAGGTGATCTGATGACACCGATATCACCACAGCAGGAGTGAATAGCATAAATAGGACACTAAACTGCAATAATTTTAAGTAGAAAAAAGGGCACACAACACAAAGAAGTGAAACCGAAACGAAGCAGGATCACACGGATCAGCACTGCCATCTTAGGGGAGGAGGAGCAAGAGACAGAAATCTCCACCATCATCCGGAGGGTGATCCTGCTCCTGAACGCAAGTGTGAGAAGCACAGAGCTACACCCTGCCGGCTCGCGGAAAAGATCTCTGAGACCCGAACCCCTGCTCGGGGAGCAACAGCGCTGTAGGGAGTGAACCGCCAGTACAACGCAGTGTGTGAACAGTGCGGCTCCTGTAGGAAGCTAAGAGCGAGGAGCCGGGTGGGGGTGTGCAGCGCCACGGATTGAGGCGATCCACAGCGGGTGTAATAGGAGGAGAGTGGCGTGAACTTTACGCCCGCAGCACAGGTCACAGGTCAGATCAGCTCCTAATCACGAGAACGCGCGGCAGCTGCCGGCAGTCGCCGTGACGATAGCCGCTGCCGAGAACCACCCGGGCGTTACCTGCGTCATCGTCCGGACAGCTCTTTGTGCGCCACCGGGACCAGCGGCAGGACGATTAGGATGAATCTTGCCCAAGGGAGATACTGACTGTGAATGGTTCTTACACAAGTCTGCGTTATGCCGTTTCTGCATGGCTTCCGTGGAATCATATATGAGTATCAGCCCCTGATGGATGAGATCTTGGCAGCGCTCTGAATACTGGACCGACGAGAGACATGAGGGAGCAGAAAACATGCTAAGGTAACAGCACAAATGCGCGAGTAATCTAAGGGCATCTGTGGTCTTGGTACAAGAATCCATAACTGCTCCTCATGCTCCAGTGATGTTCCTGGTTACTCCATGTCCCACACCATTTCAGGACATTTACCCAGTGAACTTCCCCTCGACCGCTGAGACCTTGCTACCTGACCGATGCCCTGTGGAGCTACCCCGATAGCTATAGGGGTGATGGACTGTGGATTCCCTCCTCGGCTGTCACCTACCCAGCCGGACATTGGACAGACCTTCCTTCGTCTCTCCTGCCGTTATCTTCCCCCTTCCCCCTCCCTACACCCTTCCCTCTCACCCCTATCCTACCAGGATCCTGCAAACCCTTCAGGACATTTACTCTGTGAACTTTCCCTCGACCGCTGAGACCTTGCTACCTGACCGTTGCCCAGTGGAGCTACCCTGATAGCTATAGGGGAGATGGGCTGTGAATTCCCTCCTCGGCCGTCACCTATCCAGCCGGACATTGGGCAGACCTTCCTTTATTATCTCCTGCCGTTATCTCCCTCCTTCCACCTACACCCTTCCCCCTTACCCCTATCCACCCTATTTATCCTTCCTCCATACTATTTAAATGTGTTTCGTATAACCGATGTAACCTGTAACTGTTTTTAACTGTGTAATAATGTCATTCCTAATGTAAAGCGCTCTGATACCCACGGGTCTAGCCAGTGCTTCTAGTAACCTCTAGTAACTGATGTAACGTGTAACTGATGTAACTTTGTAATTTATGTGGAACCTTATGTAAAGCGCCCTGATACCTCCGGGTCTAGACAGCGCTATATAAAACTCTCAACATAAAATAAAATAAATAAATAAAATAAACAATGAATTATAATAAATTAATTGGTAATTAACTATGGTAATTGTGTCATTAATTTTAGGTGTGTGTTTTGGGGTGTATGGGGTAAAGGGTGTTGAGTAGTTTATTTATTTTTATATTAATTATATTTGTTCATTCATATTAACTACATTTATTAAAAATTATTACGGCAATTGTGTAATTTATTTTAGATGTGTGTTGTGGTGTTTATAGGGGTAATGGATGGGAAGTAATTTGTGTTTGATTAAATATTATATAGTTGTTAATTAATGTTAATTATTTGATATTTATTTTGGGTAATTGTTTATTTTTTGTGTGTTGTTTTGACTTTTAAAGGGGTAAAGGGTGGGTATTAAATACATTTTAATTACTTTATAATTGGTTGTTAATAGTAATTGTTTTTTAATTTAAAAATAAGTTTTAATTGTGTTTTATTCTTTTATAATTTAATTTAGGTGTGTTGTTGATTAATGTTTATTCGCTTCTTTTGTTAATAATGATATTTTAATTGATTATTAATTATGTTATTTATGGAAGTAAATTTTATTTAAAGTGTTGAAGTGTGTTGTAATTGGTCTGGTGTTAAAGGGTAGGTAATAAAATAAATATATTTATGTATTAATTAATTTTTTTGTTCGTAAATGTTTTCTAGTTTAATTGTTTTTAAATGTATTTAGTATTACATTTTTTATAATATTTGTAGGTATTTGTTATATGTAATAAATGTTAGAATATGTTTTCTTTTTATACATTTAATATATTTGTTTCCAATTTTTAACATATTATTAACGCATTGTTATAATTTTTCTTAATTTTTAATATATATATTTAACTGTTGGAGTGTGAATGATAATTTTGGCCTCCCCGCTATCCAACACTTTCCCTACTTTTGCACTAATTTGAGGGGGAATAGTACATTTTACCTTGCCCCTGGCCAACACTTTCCCTACTGTTACACTTACTGGAGTGGGAATGGTAATTTTTACTCCTCCTCTATCCAACACCTTTCCTACTGTTGCACTCGTGGAGTGAGAATAGTAATTTTTACCCCTTTGCTATCCAGCACTTTCCCTACTGTTGCACGGACTGTATCGTGAAATTTCAGTTTAAATATTTTTTAATAGTTTAATGTTTTAATTTGTTATAGATTTTTGTTTTTTTGATATTTTAAATCATAGATTTTTTTAAATATAATTTTAAACTTTTAACTTAAATAAAAATACCAGTTTATTAACTGTTTTAAAGTATATATATATATAAGTAATTATGATTGCGTGTATATCTTTTTTGTTAAGTTTATTTGTTATATGTTATTAAAATGCATATTAAATTACTTTTATTTTTATTAATATTAAATTTAATATTTAGTATATTTAATATATAATATTTTATTTTATATTTATATAACAGTTGATATTTTATACATCTACATTTTTGCTCCGATATTATTTAGTCAATATTGTTGTACTTACCCGTTTAAGTATAAGAGTCAATATTTTTGTTGTCCATATTTTTTACTAATATTTTTTACGTCGATATTTATTACATCAATGTTGTGTCAGTGAACCCAGTATTGGGCATACAATTTGTGACTGCAGTGTTGGGTGTATATTATGTGTCTGCTTCAGTTAATGCAGCATTTATAAAGTTTGTAATGCATTGCAAACCAAACACACAAGGTGTGGTGTCCCTTCGCCCACTCACTTACCTTTTGGTACTTCACTCCTTTATTTATTTTTCCTAAGTTCTTCCATCCCAGCCTACCAAATTGGAAAATCCATTCTTGGTATGTGCCACATTTAATCATGCAATACTCATGTGAAGTAATTCCAAAACATATATCATGGTTCCCCATAACAGCTATATCTACACTTATTCAGATGTTTTCCTTTTGAATTGAACCGTGACTGAATAAGCCAAAGATGATGAATTGATGATCAGTACAGTGCCCCCTCTATTATATATAAAAAAAATCTCTACACTGTCTAATCCCTCAACCCTACCCCCTGCAGCAGAGAAAATCATGTTTCCTTTCCTTGGTTACAGCCCAGCAAATGAATTTGTTGGAATTACGTGGTATTTCATATCAAGTTGGCATATGAGATACACAGTGACAAATGTGCCCAAAAAAACACATATAATCTGTTACTTTTCCTGTAGTGCAGTCCATTAGATTCATTTTCCTCAATGTCTACTTACGGCAGATATAATAATATACTAATATCCGCATTTCATACATGAGGTGTTTGACTGAAGAAGTACAACTTATTTACTATTCATCTGTCTCTTTAGAGACAGGGTAGAAAGAGAAATGCATTTGACGAAGAGAAAAAATAGATAATTATCAACTACAGCTGCAGATAGTAGCAAACTAGCAGAGGCGCTGGCTAGCAATGAGCATGGCTTCATTATGTTTGCGAACAAAGCAAACACTAGGGGCCCGATTCACAGAACTAACTTAAGACAAAATCCTAAACTTACTACCATTTTGGTATTCACAGAAGGCACTTACTCATTTTGGTATTCACAGAAGACACTTACTAATTTCGGTATTCACAGAAGTTAGGAGTCCTAAATTTAGGACTCCTAAATGCCTTCTGTGAATACCGAAAGTCTTAAAATTAGGATTTTTCTCAGTTTAGTAGTAGTATAGTTAGGACTCCTAACTTTAGTACTCCTAAATGCCTTCTGTGAATACCGAAAGTCTTAAAATTAGGATTTTTCTCAATTTAGTAGTCCTAAGTCTAAATTTAGGACTACTAAATTGAGAAAAATCCTAATTTTAAGACTTTCGGTATTCACAGAAGGCATTTAGGAGTCCTAAAGTTAGGAGTCCTAACTATACTACTACTAAACTGAGAAAAATCCTAATTTTAAGGCTTTCGGTATTCACAGAAGGCATTTAGGAGTCCTAAAGTTAGGAGTCCTAAACTTAGGACTACTAAATTGAGAAAAATCCTAATTTTAAGACTTTCGGTATTCACAGAAGGCATTTAGGAGTCCTAAAGTTAGGAGTCCTAACTATACTACTACTAAACTGAGAAAAATCCTAATTTTAAGACTTTCGGTATTCACAGAAGGCATTTAGGAGTCCTAAAGTTAGGACTCCTAACTTCTGTGAATACCGAAATGAATAAGTGCCTTCTGTGAATACCAAAATGAGTAAGTGCCTTCTGTGAATACCAAAATGAGTAAGTGCCTTCTGTGAATACCAAAATGGTAGTAAGTTTAGGATTTTGTCTTAAGTTAGTTCTGTGAATCGGGCCCAAGGAGATGAAGGACGGAGCGCTGAAACTTTTCAGGCAGTCACCCCAGTCACGGATCTGGGTTGAATCCATCATTGTTCTTTAGCTCACTTCGCCACCAAAGTTCAGACACATCTTTATGCAAATCAGTCTTGAACCTGTGCCTCGTGGGAACAGTCCAGCCCAAACTGCAAAGCCATGTTTTCCCTGGACCGAAAACAAACATCCTGGGACTAGGTTAGGGAGTGAACCCACCCACACACACCTCTTAGTTAATAAGTTTGTTAACCCCTTCCACGTGCGGCAAATTCCGCCGCGGTGCGAAGGGGGTGGGGCTGGACGTGGCGCTCAGGTACTCAGGACGGCTCCCGGCCGTCATAAATCACGGTGGGCGTGTGTTCATGACGGCTGGGAGTCGTCCGAACTCCGCCCACTGATTAATTCGCCCGCACAGGCAGGGAATTAGTCGCGCGTGGGCAGAACGGCAATGGTCGGACGGCTCCCGGCCATCATGAGCACACGACTACCGTGACTCATGACGGCCGGGAGCCGTCCTGAGCATGGATGGGGTTAAAAGAAAAATACGGTATTGCAAAATTGGGTGGTGCGTCTGTATTCTCTCTGGAATGTCCACTCTTTGGGGCCTGTCTGCACTGGACCGGTAGGTAAGTAGGAGAAGTTAGTCAGCTCAGATAGATTTCACCTTTCGTTCATGAAGGAGACTAGAAGAAGGCCTTTGGAATGTAAAAGAGAAACTGTATTTTTGAGTCAAAGAGAAGCACAGAAGGAAGGTGAGCTTCATAAGAAGCGTATCAAGAGGACCCAGAGGCAGCACAAAAAGAAAAGGGGGACTCAGAGCATCATTTCTGCCACAAGTCCAACACACACACGCACACACACACACCCAGGGCAGCATTTCACAAACGTACCACTCTCTGTTCTACACAGCTGAGTACTAGGCCTTAGACACTTGGTTTACCTTTGAGCCTTTGCTAGTATACTCAAAAACCTCTTGCTAGCTAGTAAGCTATTGATAAGGTAGTCCTGCAGCTCCTGCCTTGAGTTCTTCTCCAGTCCTGACTCCAAGTAACGCTGTCCCAGACCAGTCATCATCATCATCATGATTCACGAATAACGATAGCCCGTGCAATATAGACATGGAGTGCAGTGCACTGCTGTTGAAGAAGAAGTAGAGAATGAAATAGAATTACAGTAGTATGCATAGGCTTTGTTAGTTAACTAAAGTGACTGTTCTGGTTTCTGAAGAACCAGAAAAAAGGAGAACCCCACAGCAATTAATTACATCTGAATAAGTGTGAAAGGGCTGATCATCACTTGCAGGGAAAAGAAATTAGCGCCCATCACTCAAGCCACATACAATGCAAATCAATAATCCTCTCAAGAAATTTCCCATGATACAGTTCAGAACGCACCCTCCGTCAGTGTCTGCCACTATGTGAATCATCAATCATATTAAATTCCTCACTCACACAATCAGTCACACACCGTTGCAATAGTTGAGGTTACCTCATCCACCCAAGCATTGGTAGTTCAGATAGGTATTCATTCATCTTTGATCCAGGCAACACATTGGAATTTGGTCTTGGCAGACAGTCTTGTAGGATAATAAATAATTTTGTGAAGCAGCCCTTCTAATGCTAAGTGATGCAAAAAGGAGTAGACATTAGGCAATAGGCATACGAGGGGGACAGGCATTGTCCCCAATGTCATGAAGGAATTGTGAAGGTATCTTCAATGCACACTGGTCCAACTGCAATCAAGCAATATAAATGCAACTAATAAAAAAGGTGGGCCACCAAAATAATAATGTTCCTATAGCTAATTTTTTGTTGTTGATTTTTGGCAAAGATAAAAGTAAGTTCAACACATTTGATTCAATTTCAGACCAATCACCCTCTTCCTACTCCTGTGCTGCTGTTTCAGGAATGATATATGTGTAAATGAATGCTGGTTCATCACACTCTATCTCTCCACATTTTGAGGCAAGAGACAGGTCATTCTCACTGTGATGACTGCTCCAGCTGCACTGAGCACATGTTCAGCAGACACACTGGTGACAGGATATGTCAATACTTAATTGTCAGCCTGCTGAGCTCTGGTCATTGGCACATCTTTCCATACAAACACATAAATAGATTTTTAACCGCATAGACCTTGGATCATCCAGATAGTCCTGGAACATCCTATGAATGGTCATTGGTGCTGCCACTTGCTCAACCAGTTTTGCCATCGCCTCTGCACTGGACTTGAGACTTGCCAATCGAAACCAATAAAAGGCAGAGGTTGGGTCCAGCCCTTCTTTTGCTGTTGTTTCAGGTGTTCTAGTTGATAGTGTTTTTGGCTGCTATGTGACATGACTGCCCTCTCTGGAAGTTGAAGGAGGCACACCAGAACTGTGGGGTGGGACTCGAAGTTCCGGACATTCTTCTGCAAAGTCTCCAGCTTGCTCTACAATCCACCACTTGTATTATACAACATCCCCTTCAGAAAAAGGGGGGAAATTGGGCAGAATTTATTTGTACCGCAGTTCAAGTAGTGTGGTACATATGTACTCTTTGGGCGCGATTATGTCATGATGTCATGTTGCACCTTCTATTAGAAGCCAAGTGCAGGACTAAGATCTCAACCATGGCATGTGCTTTCTTTGTTTTCATTCACACCTGCAGGGGTGAACTTTGCAGATGCCTTTTTTACCTGGTCCTGTAGGAGATGCAACAATGGACTAGCTTAGCCCATTGGACTGTCGTTCTTGCTACCTACCCATCTCAAAACCTCAAAAGGGAGTAGCATCTGTGTCAAGCATTTGACTAGGCCCCATTTGTCCGCATCCATGATAATAGCTTTCCCAACTGCATCTCTTCCTCTTTGAATGACATAGTCATTAATCTGTTGGTACTGCTCAAACAGAGGTGGGGTTCCAATGTGTAGGCACATCCTGTATCAGGGCTTTAACTGGTGTCTAGTATTACGCTGAATAATCTGCTGCTGCTACCGGGCTTAAAAAAAAATGAATGAAAAAAAATGACTGAAATGGGTGCAGATTCTTCTGCAGGTGTTCAGAATGTTGTTGACTATGTCTTCCTTTTTGCTGAAGATTGCACCACCAGGTTGATGCAATGGGCCAAACACAGGAGCCTGAAATAGACTCCATCTGACATGGCCTTGATTATATTACTGCCACTGTTAGTGGCAAAAAATCCAATTCCAAAACCTCTGGATCTCAGCCTTTCATACAAGTTGCTGTTAAATTGTTTAAGATGTTTACAGCTGTATGTGATTTCTCCATGATGACCATGGCCACTGTTGCATGCTACCGAACGCTATTAAAATATTCTTCAGGTCAGACCTGAAGATATCTTTTGCTTTACCCCTACAAAAGAGATCCAATGTGCAGTGATGCACATGTTATCAGTCGCCTCACAACTGGTGTACATGTCTGTTGGCTGGTGGATGATGTGAACAATACTTTGCTGCAAAGCTTGTCCAACAAACTGCAGCACATTGTGATGCAGTGATAGAACAGCCACTCTGTCAAAATAGGTCCTATTTGGTACCTTCCATTTTGGGCAGATGGCTGCCACAAATTCTAATCTATGCAAGCATATGGCAAAGAGACTCTGGCTGGACACACAAAATGGCTAACTCACATTGCGAAATGGTCATCAACAAAAACAAACTAGACCAAAAAGACATTGGGAACAAAGAGAAGACATGCAGGCCTATAGCAAAAGCACACCGGCTACCCGCACAAAATGGCCACCGACTGACCACTTGGTGATCCAGCAAGCAAGAAGGCATGGCCACAACATAATGATAGAAGAACAGCACATGCAAGCCTATGGCAAAAGCACATTAACTGGCTACACAAAATGGCTGCCAGCCACATGATCAGAACAATAACAACCAGCAAGGAGGCATGGTCACTCACAAAGAAAGAAGACATGCCGCCTTTTCAAAAATCTTTCATCACATATTTTTAAATCCAAAGATATAGAAGACATTTCCGTTCTAGAATTTCATTAATCTTTGACTATTGTCCCTAATTTTGAGTGGACAGTACTCGCTTGGTTTTGCTCTGAGGAGTTTCGCTGACTTATCTAAAAACTCTGCGAGAATCCGTGAAGTTCTGCGAGTGACAGAATTGTGGCACGTCACATTGTTAATGCAGGTTTTTAGCACCTGGAGCTCATCCTGTACTGTAATTTCAGCATGAAAGGACCACGCTGTGCGCCAGAGAGCGCTGCTGCTTTCTGCTGCTCGAGCTCATTTTCTACTCAAGCAGCAGCTTTCTCACCACAAGCGGCAGATTTCGTAACGCAAGTAGTAGCAACCTGCCGTGACCGCCTGCATTGAGAAATCTCCCCAGGAGGCCGTCTAGCTCTTGATTTTCTCACTCACGCTTAGCAACTTACCACTGGCGAGCCGCGCATGAGAAAAATCTCTGCACGCTGCGGTTGGCAGAATTTTTCCTAAACTCTGCGCTCCACGTGGAGTGTGAAGTGATCAAAATTCTGTGAACTCCAGCAGAGGAGCGAAGTTTACTGCCCACCCCTATCCCTGATACCACGAATTATACACTTCAAAGTTTTTTTGATTGACTTCCCACAGTATCACTTAATCCATGTCATAACTGTTATATAGGGGTAATATTTAATGGAATGTCCTCACCTATGTCCCTTTATTTAAGAAAATTAGGGGGATGGGTTTGGGTGCAACCAAAAACTATATATCTAAATCATTGCCCTTCCGTCCGTACAGCTTCATGCTCACACACGGTTTACAAATATTTACAATTCTAGCTCCTGATGCTATGGGACAGTTGCCCAAGTCTATTTCTTATTTTTTGTCTGAGATGTGTATTCTTCCATGTTGAAGCCCAATGGAATCTTGGTGTTAAGTTTTTACATATACTGAGATTCAAGTCTCCTTAACTGCTGTTCCCTATCTTCTCCCCTCATATTTCTTGGGGCGAAGTCTATTACATATACTTCAACCATTTGTTGTTGCTATTATTCACTTTTTTTGAAGTGTCTGGCTATAGAGTATGTATTATCTTTGCTGTTTACAGCTCTCACATGATGTAGAATCCGTTTGTGTAGTTGAAGGGTGGCACTCCCTACATATGATAGTCCACATGGACATGTTAGCACATAAACTGCAAAAATACTTTTGCAATAAAAAGGGCCTCCAATCTTATGTCAAATGGGGATTATAAATCATTCTTATTGATTCCATAATTGCAGGCCTTACATCAGTTGTATTGTTTAAAACCTGTCCAGTTTTGTAACCAACTCCTTTTCCATTGAATCTCCGGATGCCTTTCATTAACATGTCTTTCATGGATTTGGCTCTTCTAAAAGTGACCACTGGTTTCCTTGGGACTAAAGTCTCTAAACTCAGGTCACATCCTACCAAATACCAGTATTTTTTCATTATCCTTCGGACATTTCCGTGCTCTTTTGAGAACTATGTGCCACATGTATGTAGCTTTTTCTCGGTGGCAAACGGCTTGATTTGCTGAATCAGGCAATTTAAGAACAGTAAAAATACTTTTTCTATGCACAATGGCCCATTTTACGATTCGGTACAAAATTACCAAATCACAAAAATGGGATAGCGATTTGTTATTAGGAAGGGGTGTGTGAAGGGCATCCTTTCCTAATAGCTACTCACAGTGCTATGTATGAATGTTTTGCTACCGAAATGCCCAAAACCTTCGTATATTATTGTAGGTGGTAACCCATTCGCAAATGGGTACCGGTCGCCAAGGGACCCCTTCTCCTTTGATAATAGTAGCAACAACAAAAAAATGTAAGAGCAGGAAGTGGTACAAAAAATGAAAAGAGAACTTTATTTTTATTTTTTAAATGCATCCTGTTTTCCTTTAGGGAAAAGGAGCAACATTTTTTTTAAAAATGTTGCTTTATTTAAAAGCAAACACAGACATGTTGGTCTGCTGTCCCCAGCCGGCCACCATCTCTGTGTTTTTAGCGATTTCCAATAGGTCGCAAATTGCAACCTACCTCATGAATATTGATGAGGTTGTTCAATTGCGACCTCATTAGGAATTGCTAAATGTGTCAAAGATAGGTGTTTGATTTTTCCTAATAACGAATAGCAAAAATTCACTATCAGAAAATATCTAAATGAAACCTATGTACATGTGGCCTATTGTTACTAGTCTGAACTTAAACTAAAACTGTTTCCCTTCTCTTCTTGCCTTTGATCTTGTTTCTACAATAACTTTTTTTGTGTCCTCTTTCTCTAAAGTGTTTATTCTATTTGTTTATTCTATTTGTGTTGGGCCAATCTTGTTTCCACCGGTTTACTGCAATTTCTAATGACTCTCAAATACTCCCCATATGGCATGCTATTAACTAAGTTTCTTACTACCCATGGTACTCATTAAATTGACTTCAGAAGAATAGTGGACCGCCGGGATTTAAACCTGTCACCATGAGGTCAAACACAGGCCTCCTACAGCGGACACTTTACCAGACCCCGGTGTCTTCCTATAGAGAAGACAACAAAGAGATATATCTCTGCCAAACACGGGTACTTCCTCTTAACAATACGAAGCAAGTGCTTTGTTTGCTGGAGATGCCCTCATTTTCTTCAGCTCGGTACGAAGGCAAGCTCTGCCTCTCTCTTTGCACAAGCCTTATTCCAGCATGGCGTCCGCTGAGTGCGAATGCGCTGCCTCCTTTTATTTCCCACGCACAACTCTCTTGGAGGCTCCACCAGTCACCCGCTTCCAGTGCTTGAATAGTTTCCTTGTTCGAGGTGAGCTGCAAGCCTCGCCCCACTCTACCCATTGCCAGTTGGGTGTTTGTGGTTCAGTCCTCACCAGGTACTGCCAGAACGTAGTGCCAGGCAGGCAGCACAGTGCTTTGAAGTCCCACGTGTGGTAAAAGGCCATGGAGGCAGTGAATTTAGGCTTTGAACTTTTGTGTCAAAGAAACGGGTACTGGCTTTGCCTCCTGAGAGTCAAAGCAGCTAGAAGCAGAAGCACTAAAATACAAAGTGAATGATAAACAAATGCTGTGTTAAATAAAGGCCAAAGGCCTCTACTTGTTTCAACAACTACGAAAATATGAGCTAAATGAAGAAATAACATGCATGCAGAGTGACATCGAAACGTAAAACAGCTGCATATATTGTGCATCATTCAAAAATCGTCCAGTTGCGGGCATTGGCAAAAAAGCTTCGGTGGCGCCACATTTTACTTTATAGTTTAAATTATACAGAGGTGATTTTAGACGCACACCAACAAGCTTTGTGTGGGAAAGCTGCTATCCTTACACTTCTCTCTTCATCATCCCCAAAACTGTTACTAAAACAAATGGGCTAATATTTCCCTATCTTTTCCTTTAAAAGTGATTCCCCTCCTTTTATGCACCCTCCTTTGATGCACCCACTCGAAGCCTGGATCGTGTCATTTTAGCCAAAGGGGGCTTGTTAGTAGACCACACCAGACTTGGGTAGAAAGTTAGGGTGGGCGTAATTGGTGGAGTACAACTACGCGGAATTCCACGAAGTTGAACAAACCGTTCCGTCGGACTCCCAATTAATAAAACAGAGACCTCATATACTTTTGGTAAAATACCAAGTATCTCTGTCTTTTAAATGCTTAAATGCATATAGTCATTTCACAAAAGTAAAAATGAAAAATTAGCAAGCAGTGAGAGAGGTGATGATTTTGGGATCCTCCCTAACCTAGGGAGAGAACCAAGCAGATGCCTTGAAAACAAAGAGCACATCTTGCTAAATGATTTGGTGGTGGTCCCATCCTCTTAGGACCACCGCAAGCACAGTTAGGGGCAAAAATACAATCCCAACCAAAGGCCCTGCAAAGCATTATTGGACGAGATTAGAAGGGGACAGTGAATATTATAGTATCCAATATCAAAATAATTCCACAAAGAGCTGCAGTTCAACTAGTCATTACTAGGTGTCCGTCACGAGTCAAATGCAAAAGCATTGAAATTATTACATCAAGCTGCAGTTCCACTAGTCATTACTAGGTCTCCCTCACGAGTCAAATGCAAAAGCATTGAAACCCTTTCATGAAGCTGCAGTTCCACTAGTCGTTACTAGGTGTCCCTCATGAGTCAAATGCAAAAGTATCCATGGGCTTTGTGGTGGGTGTTCCCACAGCACCCATGGTGTTTGACACTGTTGGACTTGGCCCTTCTGGCAGGTTCACCCCTGAACTTTTTTGATTTTTACTGGTGACTTGGTGTGGTGATTGTTTGGTTTCTGCGCACTTTCCCTGTGTCCCAGGGTAAAGTGCGTGCGTGCTCTGAGTGCATGTGGTGAGATAGGCCTGCCCTCCCATAGGAATGCATGGGGAATGTATGTGTCCCTAGTAGTTCCTGATGCGTGGGGTGTGCAGGCCCGAGTTTGGTATATGCGGACTCGTGGGAGTGAATGCTGCGCGATGATGTGTGCGGCGTGTATGTACCTAGTGTGGAAGTGCCACTTCTAGAAGTGGGCGCTTCTGTGTGCAGTGTGTCTGTCGCGTGATTGGCTGGTCGTGTCATGCGACGGGCTAGGGATTCCCCAGAGTCAGGATGAGTCACCCAGTGGTGAATGGGGAGATCAGCAGCTAGATGGGTGGGAGGAGTACACCTGGGTCCTGAATAGGACAGGGTTTTCCACACACAATGCTGGCCCCGCCCCCTGTGGTGCGACTGACGACCCTAGCCCTGCCAGTGAATAGAGTGAGGGGCTGAGCACATCAAGGGTGCTCCCCAACCAGCTGCGACTGGTTTTCCCCCTCACCCTGAACCCAGAACAAAGGGTTTGCCTGTATAAAAATGGGGCTGTGTCCCCACAGAAACTGTTCTCTGCCAGGATCCTACCTGAGGGGGGCTGCTGCTGCTGCTGGACCGGAGGACCGCCACTTGGACTACCTCCCTGCCTGGAGGCCCAGTGAGCTGGCTCTGGGTCCAGCCTTGCCCCCACCCCTGCCTTGCTGTGTGCAGGGGAGACTTTTTTTGCTGGACTTTATTACCCTTCTTAAAGCGCTGGGAGCACTTTATTTGCAGCCCTAAGCGCCTGGGAGCGCTTTTATTTGACTGGGAGCGCTTTGTTTAGGACACCAGCATAGGGGAGCGCCTTCCGGTGTGCCTCGCTGAAGCCTCCAGTGCCTGAAAGCGCTGGAATTGCCTTCGGCGCAGAGAGCGCCTATTTCTGTGCTCTTGGCGCCAGGAGCGCTTTGTTTCTGATGGCGGGTGCCCACCCCGCTTAGTTGATTATTCCTGTGCCCTAGCGGGTGCCCACCCCGCCAGGAACTTGCCGCTTGTTTCTGCCCTTGGATACTTGAAATCCGAAGACGGGAGCCCACCCCGTGCTTCGGAGAGAGCCGTGTTGAATTCACCGCCGGCAGCCCGAGGGTTCGCTGACGTCACCTCCCTGCCGCGCTGGGATTGGTCCAGCGGCAGGGAGCATCACCCATGTGACCGGGGCCGTAGCGAGGAAGGAAGCGACGCTCTGGTTCACGGACCCAGGCGGGAGCCTACCCCGCGCTGGGACGAGCGGTGGAACAAGTCCCTCGGTGCCTAGGAGAGTGGTGCCGGCGTCCGGAGGCTTCCTGAGTGGGACTCCACCCCCAGCACTGCCGGTGACCGAGACCAGCGCCTCCAGCCGGGTGAGTGGGGCTCTGGCCGGGAGGGTGCACAAGGCAGCCGAGGGGGTTGCTGAGCGCTGGTGCGCTCCAACTAGGTTCCCCCGAGTAAGGCTCCAACGAGGCGCCTGGTATTCCTTCAGAGTCCGGTGTGACTCCAACGTCGGGGGCATTTCTGTCGCACCCAGAGCGGCCCCGGAAGGCAGCGGGTCGCTCCCACGAACAGGGGCAATTTGTTCAGAGCCGTGAAGGCTCCAACGAGCGGCAGATATTGTTCAGAGCCTAGAGGGCTCCAACGTTACCGGGGCATTGCTTACGTGTCCGAGTGGCCCCAGATGGCAGCGGGCCACTCCCACCTTGCCCCACATTAGTTACAGAGCCCGGAGAGGCTCTAGGGGGCATATCTTGTGGACTTGAGCCCACGTGGCTCCTACGTTGCCCCCAGTAACATTTTCCACAGCTGCCCAGCACTTAGTGGGCAGCTGCAACGTTTAGGTGGGGATAATTTACATTCTGGCTGGCGCAGCTGGCGCAGCTTTTCTGGACGCAGGGCGTCCTTGCCCCTACTAGGCCAGTTGGCCCAGGGACTGCCACAGATAGTGGCTTATGTGAGTTTTTGCGCCATTGTTCCTTTACACCTCTGAATGTTATGCATCATGTGTTTATGTGCTTAGACCCCTACAGGTATGGTGATACTTAGGTGGTTGTTTTCTCCCTAGTACAGGTGATGCTGGTGAGGTCCTGATTCCCTGCGCAGTATTTTCCTAAGGTAGTTAGGGTTGCGTAGGTGGTACTTTCTGGTTACCAGTAGTTACTGGTTGGGTGTTATATATGTTATTGTGTGCTATGTTCTAAAATATTATTCTTACGTTCTAAGTGCTATTTCTACAAAGTGCTAATTCCTGACAGTGGTCCATGTGGCCCTGTCCCCTGTACATATAATCCCTTGTAAATTCTGCCCGTGCCTGTTGGCACATTGTAAAGTGTGTGCTTTTATCTAATGTGTTGTGTATAATACAAAGGCTATTTTTATAGAATACCTTGTGTGGAGTTTCCTTTGTGGTGGGCCTTGGGTGTTGTTGCTGGGTGCGCGCGCAAACGCTTTACACATCGCCTCAGGGATAAGCCTGTCTGCTCGTGCCAAGCTACCAAGGGGGTGAGCAGGGGTTATCTTTGGCGTGTAACTCCCCAGCCCTGACTAGAGTGGTGGTTTCTGTCTGGCTTTGGCGCAAGCCTTAGCCAGCCAGAAATCCCATTCCTAACAGACACGTTTCCAGATTCAAAAGGATTTGTAAACCTGGGAAGCAACAAAATCTTACCCCACCCCAGGTGAGGCATGACGAGGAGAAATATTTTTATTTCTCCTTGTTTTTTCCTCTGTCTATGTGCGCTGCATTGTGCAGCAGACATAGAAAGAGGAAAAAGACTCTCAGGATTGTTTTTGCAACAAAGAATACTGCATGCAACTGAGGCTCCCTTGCACCATGATGCAAGGGTAGCTACGTTGGCGCTAGGCTTCTAAACCAGTACCAGCACAAGGGGAAAAGACAGGAATTTGCTATATTGGATAAATACAGCACATTTGTGCCAGGGATGCAGGGCAGTGCAGCAAGCTGCTCTGAGTCACTATTTTTATAAATATGCCCCAAGTTGTTTTGTGATTTTTAATAATTTTGGTGAGGAGAATATATTTGTGACAGTTTTGCAAATATGAAGGCAACAAATATCATTTACTGCTGCTACAGGTAGCACAATGAAAAGCAACTGTGTGAACTGCAACATATACACATATAAGTGGATCTCAGTGTTTAATCCTTCCAATTGAACGTTCGATAAGGATCTGGGAAAATGCACTTGTAGCAAGTAAATCTAGGAAGTGTATGTGCTATTACCCTAAAGAGGCCCTGTCCGATCCAAGGGAAAGCAAGAAAAGTTAGAACCGATTAGTATGTGTAACCACAGCTGCACAAATTGTTATTTAATAAGAAAAAGGTGGTTAATAAACACCGAGATTCTTACAGGGTCAATTGTAGGTTTCTGATAGACCCCTTTTTATGTTCTGGATTGACAGCGCAGCTGTCGAACCAGACAATTATGTGCACATCAGTAGAGAAGGGCTTTGACTACGCCCACATGTTGGGAGAAAGTAGTACACGTTTTGATTGGAAAGAAGTTGTGTGATTTCACAGAAAGAGTTCTGTACAGAGCAGTAATCTTTGTTTAACTTTCAGGGGCACACACATGACATTGTAATGCTAATAAAGGGTCTTAGATAACTAGATAATTTACAGTGCTTTTCTCTGGCAGCAGGTCAGTTGGGAGAAAGGCAGTCAATGACCTCCATGACATTTTAGGTCTGGCATCACAGTACATTCATAGGCCACACGTATTGGCGCCGACATTACTTGTTGCTTTTAAAATAGGCAGAAATATTAGGGATTGTGTGATGAGAGCTATATCACTGATACAGTATTATTTCCCAGTAGAGCTTTTTTCCTGTATTAATCATTTCAAACAGGGCAAATGCAAAGCTTGCAATTTATGTATTGAAGCTAAATTGGTGATTTTATCGTCCCACTCATGATTCATACATTTAATTTCTTACAATTGTGTAATGCATGTATTTATTTATTTAGTAGGTATGACCTGCAAGCAGTTTTCTATTCTAATATCATTCCCCTGTAGTATTTCTTCCTTGTCCATTGTGGCCTCAGTATTTGACTCAGATAATTTTCTATTTCTGTTTTATTCGTGCCACTTGAAAGGATGCTTCTCCTTCTTCTATTCTTTTCCTTTAAATTCTCAAGCACTGGGGTCTGGTGCGGTATACGCTGACATGATGACGTGCATTGCTCTATTTGCACGCTGTTGCCATGTTTTTGAAGTGAATAGAGGTTGCTCTATGCGTTTGCTTTTGGGTGCAAACCTCTATAATACATATGACTTTGAAATGTACACAATACATTTCGATGCAGCATTGTGGATAGATGAAGAGAATAACACCACTGTTTCCATTTATTTACCAAGATCTTATGCTTATGAGTTGGCATTTAATGGATCGAGAGATTACACATCGGCCACGACGCACGTGCAGTGCTCGGGTACACTTCTCTTTTTAGGTCGAGCCTGAGCCAGCGCGCTAGTGCTTCTCTGGCGATCTGTTGTAGGTAGAGTACGGAAGAGAAGCCCTGCCCATATTTTTCATTGGCCTGTGTCTTTGTCCTTCGTAAATGCTGGCATCTGATTCCTTAATAGGCTTGTTAGTCCCTACTTAGTACTGCCATGTCATCATTTGTATCTTCCCATGGCTACTGGGCCCTTTACTTCGGTTTTTTACACTGTAAGCACTGTGGGGCAGATTTATGTTGCACTTGCGGCACTTTTGCGCCGCCGTTGCGTCACTTTTGTGACGCAGCAGCGGCGCAAATCCTGCGCCATGGTGCGGGGCATTTACAAACGTGACACATCTCCCAGATGCGTCACGTTGTAAAGCCCTGCGCCACATGTAGGCGTTCCTGCGCAGGGGGGTGCGTTCCGGCGCAGGAACGCCTCCGAAAAGTGGCTGAGTGAAATCTACAAGATTTCACTCAGTCACTTTTAGGCCCATGCTGCGTCAAAACCCTGCGCCTGCTTGAAGCAGGCGTAAGGATTGACGCAGCATTGTACAGATAGGGCCCCCCAGATCATTGCTGGAGCTGCGTCGCGCTTGCGACGCAACTCCAGCAATGCGCCACTTTTCGGCACAGATGCGTCACGCATCTGTGCCGTTTTTGCCCCATGGTGCGCCGCATTATAAATGCGGCGCATCCATGGTGGCGCAGCTGTGGCGCATAATAACTGGCGCATCCCTGCTGATATGCAGGGATGCGCCAGTCGTCATAAATCTGCCCCTATATTCTTTCTTAAGTTTGTTCTACATGAGGCAGGCCGACGTGCTTTGTTTACATTTATCGCGCTGTGCTCCACTTTCGAAGCTGCCGGGACACCCGTGACTGCTTGTTTAAATATTGCTTTCTGCCATCTATGTGCACCGCCACCCCATCTGCTTTGTAATAGTTAATTTCCACCCCATCTGCATTGTGCAGGAACACATAGCTCTATGCCTTGGCGCCGTACTTTGCTTCAGCACGGCTCCCGAATTTCTGTCAGTGAACAGGTGTTTCTTGGCCTGGTCTACCGGGGAGCCAGGGCACTGTGGCAATGTGCGCACTAACACATCTTCGCTGTTTTGTATACATTTTAGGGCGGGTGCGTGCGTCGAAGGACAGACAACCCCCTCCCCCCACACACACATGTGAAACCGGTAATGAGACATAACCACCCAGTGACTGCTCCGAGATCTTAAGGAACCCTCCCATCCCCAATCTCTCCAAGCGTAGCTGCTATTTCAGTTGCCAAGCAGAGACAGGCCCCTCTTAAAACATACAACCCGGCCATGACATGGTGGCTTTAAAACAAGGCAATATTTAAAACGTAAACAATCTTCATTCTTTACTTTAAATGCAGCAGGGAAACTGAATGCCCTTTTCAGGATATGTTTACATCTTCTTACAATAGGCAAATATTTCGTCACGTCCGATATTTCATGCTGATTTGTACGAACCCTTTACATGGACAAACATGTTTCAATATTTCCCAACTTTTCGTGTTCACTCGGCTTTTTTGTAGCAGCAGGTTGTGTATGCTTTTGTTTGTTGAACGTTGTGAGGCACCACATTTCCACATTCTGTTTGTATTGGTGTGTCTGCCTGAAGATTTTGGCCATAGCCAGGGCTTTAAATTGGATGAAAAAACATGGGGGTCTCTCAAAGGGGAGTGGCTGGTGTAATTAAGGGTGTAACTTAAAAGCACGAAACCTAAAAACCAGGGCTTAGCATAGAGTGCCACCCGACAGCCCGACTGTTTTTTTGCTGTTTTTGTCATTGTATTCACATATATAATGCACATTATACCGACAGCAAGCGAGGACTATTGGCTTTATCAAAAGTTGTTAGTTGTATACCAAGAAAAAAACAACTATGGCTTCGCTGTATATATTATTAAAATGCTTCAGTTCTGACATGATGAGACGGTGAAAGAACTATAACGAGTCTATTGTGAGTTACATTAAAGGCAGTGAAAGGTGGTATTGCTGCTTAGTTAAGATTTCTTTAAGCCTCACAGCGAAGACAAAGATGGAGAGCCCAATAGGGACCCGTCACAGCACCTGGGGGCATATCAACATGGGCTTTATCTCTGCTTTTTTGGCTTTAAAAGCCAAAAAAGGAGAGATAAAACTAGCGCCCTATCAACAACAGGGTGCTAACATGCAAATTTGCATGTTAGCACCCTTTTACTCTACACTTCCCCTTGCATCTCTAATGAGAAGCAAAGGGGGCGTTCCAGAGTAAAATAATAGGAGAAATGTCGCTAAGCGACATTTCTCCTATTATCAAGAATGTCGCTAACCCTGTTAGAGACAAAAAAAGCAGCGCTAACCGCGGTTAACGCTGCTTTTTTACTTCTGGTATTTTTCAGACTTAGCCATGATATCCTATGGAAGGAGGATTTCATGGCTAAGTTTGCCTGTCCCTATCAACAAGCCAACGTGAGATGATCGCTGGGTTTCCAGCGATAATCTCACGTTAGCTTGTTAGCGTGAGGATTTTATCGCTATTGAGATAAGCGTTGCTAATAGCACGCTATCTCAGCGATAAAAATTCACGCTAGCTGGCGATAATTATCCTAGCGCTAAGTGCGCTTAGTGATAATTATCGCCGGTTGTTGTTGATATGCCCCCTGCTTTTTAGAAATGCTGCCCCACTAAAAGCCCTGGCCATAGCCTTGCTCTTGCGCGCTAATGAAAAGCTGCATTTCTTTGCTCAGTGTTTTAATTTTTTTGCTGAAAACACGGTAACCGTACTTAGTCACTCACCCAATTTCTGACCCTGCACTGTTTAATACTGCTCTGTGGTGGCTACGCTGATAGCTATTGTTAACTGATTTATTTGATTCATATCCTGTTTCATATTTCTAAATTAGGGTTTATTTTTTTATTATTTGTGCTCCCTTTAACCCTCCTGTCTTCTCGTCTGCCTGCTTTCTCTGCTTCTTTTGCTTCCTCACGGACATCACACACTGCTGTACAAAAGGGGGTGGTGATGAACGGAGCATCAGAACCAATCAAACACTCACACCCAGTCAACAGATCCGGGTTTGATCCATCACCGTTCTTTAGCCCACTCTGCCACCCCAGTTCAGACATGGCCATATGCAAATCAGTCTGACCCTGTGCCTCATGGGAACAGTCCAGCCCGAACTGCCAAGCCCTGCCTTCCCTGGACCGGAAACAAGCTTTCTAGGACCGGTTTCTGGCATTTCAGCCGTCTTCAGCCAGGCTTGCTTGAATCCAGTGGCAAAGTGTGCAAGGGACTCACGTCTGAGCATACCCTGCCAACTTACGGCAAACAAAGCGGTACAAAAGAGGGTGGTGATGGACGGAGCATCAGAACCAATCAAACACTCACACCCAGTCAACAAGTCCGGGTTTGATCCATCACCGTTCTTTAGCCCACTCTGCCACCCCAGTTCAGACATGGCCATATGCAAATCAGTCTGATCCTGTGCCTCATGGGAACAGTCCAGCCCGAACTGCCAAGCCATGCCTTCCCTGGACCGGAAACAAGCTTCCTAGGACCGGTTTCTGGCATTTCAGCCGTCTTCAGCCAGGCTTGCTTGAATCCAGTGGCAAAGTGAGCAAGGGACTCACGTCTGAGCATACCCTGCCAACTTACGGCAAACAAAGCGGTACAAAAGAGGGTGGTGATGGACGGAGCATCTGAACCAATCAAACACTCACACCCAGTCAACAGGTCCGGGTTTGATCCATCACTATTCTTTAGCCCACTCTGCCCCCCCAGTTCAGACATGGCCATATGCAAATCAGTCTGACCCTGTGCCTCATGGGAACAGTCCAGCCCGAACTGCCAAGCCATGCCTTCCCTGGACCGGAAACAAGCTTCCTAGGACCGGTTTCTGGCATTTCAGCCGTCTATAGCCAGGCTTGCTTGAATCCAGTGGTAAAGTGAGCAAGGGACTCACGTCTGAGCATACCCTGCCAACTTACGGCGAACAAAGCGGTACAAAAGGGGGTGGTGATGGACGGAGCATCAGAACCAATCAAACACTCACACCCAGTCAACAGAAACCGGTCCTAGGAAGCTTGTTTCCGGTCCAGGGAAGGCATGGCTTGGCAGTTCGGGCTGGACTGTTCCCATGAGGCACTGGGTCAGACTGATTTGCATATGGCCATGTCTGAACTGGGGTGGCAGAGTGGGCTAAAGAACGGTGATGGATCAAACCCAGATCTGTTGACTGGGTGTGAGTGTTTGATTGGTTCTGATGCTTTGTCTATCACCACCCCCTTTTGTACCGCTTTGTTCGCCGTAAGTTGGCAGGGTATGCTCAGACGTGAGTCCCTTGCTCACTTTGCCACTGGATTCAAGCAAGCCTTGCTGAAGACGGCTGAAATGCCAGAAACCGGTCCTAGGAAGCTTGTTTCCGGTCCAGGGAAGGCATGGCTTGGAAGTTTGGGCTGGACTGTTACCATGAGGCACAGGGTCAGACTGATTTGCATATGGCCATGTCTGAACTGGGGTGGCAGAGTGGGCTAAAGAACGGTGATGGATCAAACCCAGATCTGTTGACTGGGTGTGAGTGTTTGATTGGTTCTGATGCTCCGTCCATCACCACCCCCTTTTGTATCACACACTGCTGTACCAGCTACCTTTCTCGTAGATCATACACCAAAACTATTGACTAAACAATGCAGCCTTACTCTCGAACCACAAAACAACTCCATTGCATAGTTTAAAATGTCAGTTCGTTTTTTTTTTCAGTTTCCTTACATTGTGCATATACATTTCCCTCTGTGACCATCCTCATGTTATCAGTACATCTCCTTTTTTTCTTCATCCATGTATTTTTACCCTACTTCCAGCAATATTTAAGATATCATTGTTAGTCAGTTTAACAGCTTTTTACTCCTAAAATCCCCCATTTTGTCACAAAATAGGTTTCTCATATACCCTGTGCTGTGCTACCTGCAATGCAGTACCACCTGAGTGCTCCGATGTTCGACCTGCCTAGGAGCACCTCTGGATTAGTGGTTATCCAGATGCGCTCATTAACGAAGGCCTCAAGCAAGCCACTTGTTTCATTGTTGCTCTGGAAGCGTTTATATGTGCATTTTAGTTTCTTTGCTTGTCTCTAACTTCAACTATTCCAACACAAAGTTTTTTTAAAGATTTTTGGTTTCAACCAATTGGCATTAAATAAGATTCCCCCCTTGGTCCCACCCCAAAAAATCCAAAAGTAATCTACAATTGGAAAGAAGATTACATTCACCAAGATGGTGTTAGGATATACTTACTGAAGGCCCAGGCAAAACTGTATTTTCCCAGTTCTTCTACCTGAACTTTGCAACAACAGCTGTTGGCAAGCTTATTGGCTGTACGTGCCTGTTAAACACCTAAAAGAGAAATAAAAACTCGACCGTAGATTCAGATCCTGCCTCGGTGCAGTATTTGGGAGAAACGTGCAGTGGTCCTGTGCCTTTAACTCTCACTTGTTACACCCCGTCCCAGCTCCTCACTCTACCTTCCATCCTTTGTACAAAAATTTTATTCTGGCTGATCTGTGTCTCTATCAGTACATCATGTTTCCCTATCTCTCATTCACTTTCCTGTGCTCTCTTTCTAAGTGTCTCTCTCTCTCTGCAAATCTTGCTCTACCATCCTCCCTCTTTCTCTCCCAATTATCAAGTCCACACATGTCTCCAAATTTTTCCCTCTATCTATCTCACAAGTCCCTATCCCTTATCTCCTCATCTCTTTCTCTCAACTCTGTCTTTCTTACCTTACACATCTGTTGAAAAGAAAGGCATTCACTAACAAGGAAAATCCAGGGAAAACACGGAGACGGCAACATGGAATTTCCTCGTATTTTATTTGTGCTAAGCACAAAGGTACATCAAGTAGTTACAGCATACAGTTGAATGCCTCAACGGCATAACAATGCACATTATATACCTGGTATCCCATTTCAAACCACTACCACCCACGAGCCCCAAACTAACGGGTACTGTTTATAGAGCAACAGAGACGCATGCCTATGTGCGTATCTCATATCATATGTAAACTATTCACACGCACGCAACCGCAGGATGACACAAGGTGCCTCGTGCGCTCACGAGTATGTAACACACATTCCCCCCTTAATTATTTTTTTTACCTAAGAACATAATCAGCAAACTTAACAGTAGGACGTCTTATTCTATCAATTTTTTGTCTTGAAAATCCAAGAATATATTACTTTCACTAAAATCACAATTAGTAGTGTTACCTTTAAACAAGGACACTCTGTTACAATTCATACGCTGCCACCCTCAACACAAACAGCATTCCTAAAGGTTTGTATAATACGAATGGGATCTGACCAAATACTTCTCCCTTTCCCATCAGCTTTGGATTTCTTTATGCGCATAACACCACCAATATTTACTTTTTGGTTGCTAACAGGACCCCTTTGTAACTCATGTCGCGTTTCATTTTAGATTTATACTCCATTTTGTGTCTAATATCTTTGAAATCTGACTCATTGTCATCAGCTGTTGTACTATGCTTGTTCCTTAACCACCATGGTACTAATTTGGATCCAGGTTTACGTCCCCTAACAAGTTCAAAAGGACTGATTGAAGTAATGGCATTGGGAGTTGTTCTATAAGCTAATAAGATAGAGCGTAAAGCATTTTCTCACCTAATACCATCTTTGACACTCAACTGGACAGCTTCCTTGACAACTCTGTGAAAGCGTTCCACCTGACCATTAGCCTCAGGAAGGAACACAGCAATTCTCTTATGTAGCATACCTCAATTAGAAAGATAATCATGAAAATGTTTGCTAACAAATTGTGGTCCATTGTCGGTAACCATCTCTTGAGGAATACCCTCTCTACAAAATACACTGTCCAAAAATTCTAGTGTAACCTCCGAAGTAACATATTTCACCATCTTGACCACGGCCCACTTGGAGTAATAGTCGATGAGAACCAAACCATAAGACTCATGTTTAGGCACAACATCAACTGGTCTAATGATAGCAAGGCCTAATTACCGCCATGGACCATCAGGAACCTGAACCGGTTGCGGTTCAGCATACAAAGCTTTAGCAGATTTATCACTCATTGCACATTGTTGACACAGCCTTACCTGCTGTTCACTACAAGCATCAATCCCTGGCCACCAAAAACTCTCTTTAACCTTTCTTCTGGTACTGGAAATTCCTAAACGTCCTTCATCTGCTAAGGCAATAATAGTATTTCTTAGACTAAATGGAGGTATAAATGTATCCCCCCTTACAGCTATGCTATTTTCAACTGCTAACTTCTCACCAACTTTAAAAAACCCATCCAATTCATTTTTTATTTTCCTTTGTTCTGGCCATCCTTTATGTATATATTCTGTGACTTTTTTAACTTCTATGGGGCATATCAACAACAACCGGCGATAATTATTGCTCAGCGCTCTTAGCGTGAGGATAATTATCGCCGGCTAGCGTGAATTTTTATCGCTGAGATAGCGTGCTATTAGCAATGCTTATCTCAATAGCGATAAAAATCTACACGCTAACAGGCTAACGTGAGATTATCGCTGGAAACCCAGCGATAATCACACGTTACCTTGTTGATAGGGACAGGCAAACTTAGCCATGATATCCTCCTTCCATAGGATATCATGGCTAAGTCTGAAAATTAGCAGACATAAAAAAGCAGCGTTAACCGTGGTTAGCGCTGCTTTTTTTGTCTCTAACAGGGTTAGCGACATTCTTGATAATAGGAGAAATGTCGCTTAGCGACATTTCTCCTATTATTTTACTCTGGAACGCCCCCTTTGCATCTCATTAGAGATGCAAGGGGAAGCGTAGAGTAAAAGGGTGCTAACATGCAAATTTGCGTGTTAGCACCCTGTTGTTGATAGGGCGCTAGTTTTATCTCTGCTTTTTTGGCTTTTAAAGCCAAAAAAGCAGAGATAAAGCCCTTGTTGATATGCCCCAAAGTCTTTCTCCATTTCAACTAACCATTTATCCTCTTGAACAATAGGACACAAATTAATATCCTTGTATGTGAATGCTACTTCACAATCAACTTTGTCATCCCTCTCAGAACAATTTGTTGCTAACGGCAACTATGACATGCAATCAGCATGTACATTGTTTTTTCCATTAACATACTCCAACTGATAACGGAAAGTCTGCAACCTAGAAGCTAAACCTGTCAACCTGTCAGACAATGTGCGACCTCCACCTGGTGCCATCATGTAAAGTAGCGGTTTGTGATCTGTTTTTACGATAAACTAAGTGCCCCATAAGAAAGTCCTAAAAGCTAAAAGTAATTTTTCTATTACTGAATATTTTTTTTCTTCATCATACAAGGCTCCGGATGCGTAGGCAACTATCCATTCTCTGCCATTGTCTTTCTGGATAAATACACCACCCAAACTACTATTGCTGGCATCAACCATCACAATGCTCTGTTTACCAATGACAAAAGGTTTTAAACATGGAGCATTAATTACACATTCTTTCAACAGAGAAAAAACATTACAAATTTCTTTAGTCCATTTGAAAACAGCATATTTTTTCAATAGACACCTGAAAGTGTCCACTTTGGAAGCATAGTTTGAGATACATTTTGCATAAAACTCAGTTAAACCAAGAAATGCCACTAATTGTTCTTTTGTACTAGGAGTGGGTGCATTGGTGATACTGTTAAAATGGTTCTTCTTGGATTGAATACTTTCTCGACTGATTTTGTGACCAACATACTCTACTTCCATTTTTTAAAATCTGCATTTGTCAGCACGAAGAGTGAGAGCTTTTGATGACAATGCAAAAATAATTTTCTTGCACATCTTGGAACGCAACAGCTCCAGATAAACCCTCCAACATTTCCTTCATAAGTCTCTGAAAGACTGATGTTGCACTTGCCAGTCCAAAAGGCATTCTACAAAACCTAAATAATCATTATGGAGAAATGAATGTCGTAAAGTTTCTAGATTCATTGTCCAGAACAACCTGGTGGTATGCGCTAGCAAGGTCTAAACATGAAAAAACTTTGGCACTTGCTAAAGTTGAAAACATCTCATGTAAATTTGGTAGAGGATGTGCATCTACCCAAATGGCACTGTTTAATTTGCGCAAGTCCACACATAATCTCAATTCCCCAGAATGTTTGACCGAAATCACGATGGGAGAAACTCATGGTAAAGATTCAACAGGTTCAATACTATTTTTTGCTTCATAAATCGTACAGCATGTCTTTGAGTATATTCCTGTAAGAAATGGGTACATTTCTTACTTTATGGTGCACAGGTATAACACTCTCCATGACTCTAATGGAATGTTGATAAGTTCCCAACTTGTCACTAAACACTTTAGGAAATAATTATTGTAATTCTTGTGTGACTTTGGTGGAATCATCTGTAATGGTAGTAGTAATTCCTACAGTAAATACTTGAAGATTAGCATTAGGATATACTTTTGTTCCCATTTCTTCCTGATGTGGCCAACCCAAAAGCTATTGTCCTTTCTTGGATACATGGACTTTACCATATATGGAACGGGCAAAAAAAACTAAATTAGCCCAAAAGTAGCCAACAAACTCAATTTTGAAGCTAGTATATCCACCAGGACTGATATCTGGGTCATTTAATTCTACATTGGGCCAGATCTTGTCAACAACATCATGGGACAAAATAGTGTTCCAAGCACATTAATCCACTAATACGTGAATGCTGACACAATTAATGGTTACATGTCAAGAAGGAAACTTATTGCTACTCTCACTTAAATGCAATACAGTATTTACATTGTGTTCGTCATACTCATATGATGTATCACAATCATCAGATAAATGTAAAAAATTTACTCTCTTGGGAATTAATCTACATACTCTACTGAAATGTCCTTTTTTCCACATTTAAGCTAGACCTTTCGTTAGCTGGACAATTTTTTGAATTACCTACGTGCCCACTGCTACCACATCTATAGCATATAAAGGACCTCTTTTATTATCCTGCCTTGGGTCTTTGAATTTGTCATTTCTTTGAGTGTTACCAAACTTGGACAAAACATTCTTTTTGTTTTTATCAGGATCTTTGGGAACAACTTGTATCTCACATTTCTCTGTACCTCTTATTCCTTGTACAATTTTTTCTGGTTGTTCAATTGCTTTGGTAATACCACTTTCAACATTAAGAGACATATAAGATGCAGCCCATAACCTCACTTACATTTTCTTGTTATTAGTTCTCATTAATATTTGATCCCTTAACACTTGCTCATATGAAATGTGTTCAAAATCACATGTAACAGCAAGAGAGCTTAATGATGAAACGTAATAGTCAATGGATTCATTTGCTAACTGTTTCCTAGAGTAGAATATAAATCCCTCCATGACAATATTGGTTTTCTTACCATACCTTAAACGTAATTGTTTCACTGCATATTGATCTGCATTGATATTTCCAGGATTGATTAGAGCTGGCAGATTTTTTAATTCTTTTAAGCCCAAACCCCCTAAACAATGTTTTAAAAGCACCAATTTCCTTTCAGGTTCATCTTCTTCCCTTTCAAGTACTTCAACAAAGGCTAAAAATACAGATCCCCAAATATCCCAAGCCATAGGTGATTCACCAGGGAGTGGTAGAAAAGATGGTGGTGGTATAATACCTGACATACTGAAATATTTAAATGTAAAGAAATCCAAAGTCAATTGAAAAAAAACATTTAAAAATAATAAAGGTAGTCACCGTAGTCTTATGAAATGTGAATAGTGTGTGTACCTATTGACTAGATGCAGTTCCCTTAAAGCTTACCTGTGGACAAACGCTATAACATTCAAATAAATACTAAAATGCTACCATAACATGTGTAATGACGTGTTAAATAGCGCAGGATTTACGATGCCCAAGGAGGAGTGATGAGTTATAGATGCCGTTGAAATACTTGGAACACTCCCTCGGGATTCACAGCAGGCAGTTAATAGCCCCACTAGCTTCCGAAAACAAAAGATATTTCACAAAGATCGCTCTCAATACAGCAATCTCAGTCAGAAAGCAAGGTGCTGGAAGGGTTAAAATAATCCTCAGATGTCACGCAGGAAACATCCAGTAAAAAGAAATTGATTTGCAAAGCATCCACTAACGTGGCGTGTGGAAAAGAGGCATGGAAAAGAGGCGTCACCGGGCAGAAAACATTCAATAACTATATAATGATAATTACTTCCTCTGAAGTGCCGGGAAATCCACCAACCAAACCAATCCAATATTGTAGCAGGAAACTGACAAGACGTGAATCCAAGGAAAATTCGAGAAATTCAAGAAATCCGTGGTCTGGGCCCTACAGGGGGGGCAGCACAGACCACAGGCTAGCTTGTTGGTGTGAAAAAGGCCGCTTTATTGGAAACAGGTGCACCTTACATAAGAAACATCCCTTGGCCTGTGCCGTACAAAACTATTCCTCACTAAATATAGCCTCCCTATGTGACCCCCCCACCCCCTCCCCCTACCCTAAAATTGTTTCCCCCCGTGCAACAATCATAACACAACTTACAATTCCTAACTTTCCTACCCTACCTAACTAGGTAACTTCTTATGTCCTACCCCACAGTAACCATAACTCAGTATATGTCCCCCATGACCTAGGAAAACGCCCCCAAATTCTAGCGCAGCACACCAGCACCTGTTCCAGCGACAAATCCCCCACACAGCATCCCTCCCCGATGCACCTGTCGCCAAGAAAACCACCCCGACTTTCAACCAGAAATACACCCCCCCCAACCCCTAAAAGAGGGGCGGGTGGCCCACCAGGTCATAGGGAGGGAGGGCGGGACAAAGCTCGCACCAACCACCCCCCAGCCGGCCGTTGTGTCACGATCCACCGAAACGGTGGGTCGCCACACAAAATGGCCGGCTATAAACCCCACCAGCCCAAAAGGAGCCCAACCAGCCCAAAGCGCACAAGTAGCCCAATCCCGGAAGTCCGCCCCCGTGCTCCGGCTGCCCCCCCCGGCCCAAAACCCCCCGGGAGGGCGAGCCTCCCGCTGGTCGGCCGCCCCCCCCAAGCCCTATTGGGCCCTACAGGGGGGGCAGCACAGACCACAGGCTAGCTTGTTGGTGTGAAAAAGGCCGCTTTATTGGAAACAGGTGCACCTTACATAAGAAACATCCCTTGGCCTGTGCCGTACAAAACTATTCCTCACTAAATATAGCCTTCCTATCTGACCCCCCCACCCCCTCCCCTAAAATTGTTTCCCCCCCTGCAACAATCATAACACAACTTACAATTCCTAACTTTCCTACCCTACCTAACTAGGTAACTTCTTATGTCCTACCCCACCGTAACCATAACTCAGTATATGTCCCCCATGACCTAGGAAAACGCCCCCAAATTCTAGCGCAGCACACCAGCACCTGTTCCAGCGACAAATCCCCCACACAGCATCCCTCCCCGATGCACCTGTCGCCAAGAAAACCACCCCGACTTTCAACCAGAAATACACCCCCCCCAACCCCTAAAAGAGGGGCGGGTGGCCCACCAGGTCATAGGGAGGGAGGGCGGGACAAAGCTCGCACCAACCACCCCCCAGCCGGCCGTTGTGTCACGATCCACCGAAACGGTGGGTCGCCACACAAAATGGCCGGCTATAAACCCCACCAGCCCAAAAGGAGCCCAACCAGCCCAAAGCGCACAAGTAGCCCAATCCCGGAAGTCCGCCCCCCGTGGTCCGACTGACCCCCCGGCCCAAAACCCCCCGGGAGGGCGAGCCTCCCGCTGGTCGGCCGCCCCCCCAAAGCCCTATTGGGCCCTACAGGGGGGGCAGCACAGACCACAGGCTAGCTTGTTGGTGTGAAAAAGGCCGCTTTATTGGAAACAGGTGCACCTTACATAAGAAACATCCCTTGGCCTGTGCCGTACAAAACTATTCCTCACTAAATATAGCCTTCCTATCTGACCCCCCCACCCCCTCCCCTAAAATTGTTTCCCCCCCTGCAACAATCATAAGACAACTTACAATTCCTAACTTTCCTACCCTACCTAACTAGGTAACTTCTTATGTCCTACCCCACCGTAACCATAACTCAGTATATGTCCCCCATGACCTAGGAAAACGCCACTCGAAAGTCGGAACTGCCGGCTTTCGACCCCCCCTTTAGGCCTCCTGACGTCTCGGGTACCTGCACACACCCATTGCCCTGTCCAATGCCTCCTTCATCTGAATAATATATAGCTCCATGCCATACCGAGACAAATGCACCCCGTCTTTTCTAAAGAAGTACACTGCCGCATAGCGCAATTCCGGGTGTTCCATCCTTCCTATCCCCTCCCTGTCACAAAAAACCCGCATGTCCCTATTAATCTTCCGACGTGCCCTATCTATGGCCGCCGGGCGCGCAGCCCCCCTCCAGACTCTCTGCGGAATGAATTCTGACCAAATTACGTAGCAACCTGACCACTGTGACCGATCCCTTTTCATCTGCTTCAGCAATGCCAGGCCCTTGCACTGTACCAAATCATTCTCCCCTAAATGCACTACCAGAACATCAGGACACACTCCCCCCTTCACAAACCTGTTCAATACCGGAAAAAGTTCATGCCATCTCATACCCCTTTGCCCCTGCCACTGACATCGAAACAACCTAGGATCCAAATTCAGGTTCCTGCTCTTATCTCATTCATAGCGCTCCGCTTGCTTGATGAAAGAGTGGCCCAGGATGAGGATGGACAACCCGGCCACATCCGGCCCCACCACCGCACCTGGAAAGAGACACATGTCAGCACAAAGGGAGTACCCCGCCTACTCGTTTCCCCCCCCTGCAGCCTGTGGCCGAACGTATGTCTGGTAACAGTCCGACTTCCACCTCCCCAGACGCATAATGTCCTCCCTCCTCCACCCCTGGCGAGCCGCATTCGTGGCCGTCCCGATCCGAAAAGAATGCGTCCCGAATGCTTTCGGCTCCACCCCTATGCCAAGCAGGGCGTGCCGTAGAACCCACAGCAGCTGGGCCGCCGTCACCCGTTCCCCCGCGACCCGGTGAAATATTTCACCCTCCACCGATTGCAACCGGGATGCCAACCGCCACCCCCACACCGAAGGGCAGATGTCCTGCTCCAACGCGGGCCCCAGAAACACCCAGGTCCCCTCACCCCGCTGATCCGTCTTGGAGCGCTGCAAGCGAAACGCCACCTCCCCGGCCCGCAGTTCCACCGCATCTTAGCACACCCCCGGCTTCCTCCTGTGCCCCACCAGCTCGGACACCCTGAACGCCCCAAAATACATCCACGACATAAGGGTGGAAAACATGAGAATCTCTTCCCGATTGTGGCAAAATTCAGGCAGGTGCCGCAGCACCCCTCTCAGCATGCTCCCTGTGATAGGCCGACGCTGACGAACCGTGGCCCCCCGTTCTCGCACCCAACCCTCCAGCAAGCGTGTGCCCAACTCCCCCGCCGATGGCGCATAACCCCACGACAACTTCCCCATGAACGCTATGGCCGACAACTTTCCCGCAATGGTCGCTTTGGACATGCCCTTGTCCATCAATATCAACATGAACTGCACCACCTGCTCAAACCGAACCCCCCGATCCCCCTGCCACCCCGCCCCACTGTCCACAAACTCCCGCCATGCCTGCTCGTATGCCCTCCATGTCGACCTGGCCACTGACCCTCTTTCCAGTTGTACGACCCTTTCTCTCCTACCGACCACATCCCCTCCGGCACTGGCGTCTTGCAGTCGTCCGCCTCCGTGGCTAGCCCATGGAACCTCTGCCACTGTGAACGAGACAAAGCATCCGCAATATCATTGTCCACCCCCGGCACATGCCGTGCCTGAAACAAGATATCATGCTCCAAACAACGCAGCACAAACACCCGCAACAACTTGAGCACCTGCGGATCTCTAGCTGACTGCCGATTGACTACATGCACCACTGACATGTTGTCCACCTTGAAAATCACGCGTTTGTGCGCCAACTCCCCCGCCCACACCGTCACCGCCACCACCAACGGGAACAATTCCAATGCGGCGGCCATTCCTCCGTGCACCACCTCCCCTGCCAAAACAGACCGAAACCACCCACTCCCGCCGCATCCGACGAGATGGTGACATCCCACTCCCAATCATCTGGGGGAGCCATCGGGATCCCGTTGAACTGCGCCAGGAACGCCCACCACATACGTAGGTCCTCTTTCATGCCTGCAGACAATCGCATATGATGATGTGGCAATGTACCTCACGCCAGGGCCCGCCCCAACCGCCTACAAAACGTACGACCTGCCCGCACCACCCGGCAAGCGAAATTCAAATGTCCCAAAAGAACCTGCACCTCCCGCACCGTCACCTTCCGCTGCCCCAACATGTCGTCCACCAAACCCAGCATGCCCAACTTCTTCTCCTCCGGTAACCTGGCCTCCATGGCCACCGAGTCTAGCTCAATGCCCAAAAATGACAGCACCGTGCTGGGACCTTGTGTCTTCTCTGGCGCCAGGGGCACACCCAGGTAGCCCACGAGCTCCGTAAAACTGTCCAGCTGCTGCTGGCAGTCCGCCGAACCGGGCACTCCCACCAGGAAAAAGTCATCCAGGTAGTGCGTCATTGTCGCCTTCCCCGTGTGCCATGCAAATGCCCACTGTAAGAAGGTACTGAAGCGCTCAAACAACGCACAAGATATCGAACACCCCATTGGCAGTGCTTTGTCCACATAAATGGTGCCGTCAAACTGTATCCCCAACAGTTGATAGTCATCCGGGTGGACGGGCAACAACCGGAACGCCGACTTGATATCGCACTTTGCCATGAACGCGCCGGGACCCACCGCCGTCACCAGACGCCACGCCACGTCCACTGATGCGTACGAAACTGATGATAATTCCGTCGCAATGTAATCGTTGATCGACGCCCCTCCGGCCATGACAGATGCTGGATCAGTCGAAACTGTCCCGGCTCCTTCTTTGGCACCACTACAATGGGCGAGATTATCAGATCCCGGATCGGCGCCCCACCAAAACGGCCCCGCCATCCGTCCCTCCCGTACCTCCCTCTCCAATTTCTCCCGGACCACCGACTTCTGCACCGTGACCGATTTCAAGTTTTCAGCCCACCGGGCGATGCGCGGCCCCTCGTAGCCCAGCCGAAAACCCTCCCCGAACCCCCACCGCAACAGCCCCGTGTCCTCGGTCCGTGGATAAGACGCCAGCAGGGGTTCCAACCGATCCAGACTAACCGACGTACGAGCCCTTTCCCACAGTCCCTTGTCCTCCCCGACCTCCCCGACTGACCGCCTGCTGTCCCCCCAAAGCGGGCTGCTGCCCTTGGTTGCCTCCTGTCCCCCAGCATTGCACCACCGGGTGACGTTTCCCACATTTCGAGCATTCATGCCTGAACTTGCAATATTGCCGCGCACAAAGACCTTTGTTGAAGTCCCAGCTTGCCCCCGCCGGTACTGTCGCCTTGCCCCACCCCCCCCGGGTGGGGCGGCTGGGAAAGGGGCGGGGCGCCAGAGGCAACCCGCTCGCCGTATAGATCGTCTTGCCAAACTTGGCACCCCCATGGTCTGCTGGTACAGATCTGAATCGATCTCCCCCCATTTTGCCTCCGGATCCCATGCCAAACACGCCCGAAACTCCTCATCATAATGTGACCACGCGTAACCCCATAGGTAACTTGTGCCTTCCGGACTACATCCATGTACTTAAAAAGGGCAACGACCGTTCCGGATATTTTTCGCAGTAAACACTGGCGAAAATCAAAAATCCGGCGGACCAATTCTCGATATTAATGGGCACTCTTGGCCGCTTGGCTAATTCCTGTTCCTCCTCTTTGGACCCTTCCTTCGCCGTCAGCTCCCTATGCAAGAGCTTCAGGATGTCCAAGTAATCCCCTTTCCAAATCTTTTCTTTAGTGGCCAGCGACAAATGCGCCCCCAAGGGTTTCGCAATGCCCATATAGGGCACTTTACGCACCGGCAGCTCATGGCTCTCCTTCCCCTCCTTACCACCCTTCCCCTTCTCCCCCTCCTTGTCCGCAGTCGCGGAGCCCCCCGCTGGGACCGCGCCGTCCGTCCCCACCCCCGCGTCGCACACGTATTCAGACGCAACCCCCTCTCCTCCGTGCCAATCGCGACTGTGAGCCTCTCACCCTTTGAACCCCTCCCTGCCCCGTTCTCCGCCTTACCTGGCATCAAGGTCGGCGTCTGCACCGGATCCCGCCGCCTCACCAGGGGAACAGGGGGGGCCGTCACTCTCACCGCTGTGCTCCGCCGGGGCGCCTCCTGCAATGTACTAGACAAGGGATTACTCCGCTCCCCTCCCCCCCTCCTCCCGGATTTCCCCCTCCTCTTCACTCTCCTCCTCATAATCCAGTGACTCTCTCCCATCCTCGTCATTCCCCCCACGGTCCTGCCACAGGCCGCCCTCCACGGGCTCCAGCCTGCTCAGACCCGCCCGCTCCCTACACGTTTGCAGCAGTTCCTTAAGGTCCACACTCTCTCTCCGCCTCTTGGTATGCCGCTCTTCTGGGTCCCGATCTAAACGGACAGACCGCTGCCCCCGTCCCCCAGAGGCCGCACATACCCGTTGGGGTGGGGCTGGCGGGGACCTACCGCCCCGCCTTTTCGCGCGCCACCGCTGCCAGGTCCCTCGTTGGAGCGCGACCGCCCGCACGAGGCAGAGCCGGCCCATCCCCTCGGCGGATTGGAGCCGTATGCAGCTCTCCGGAGCACCTTGCCAGAATGTCCTGTGGTAACAAATAAGTGGAGTCCAACATGCCGGGGTTAAAATGGCCCACCCCCCACCCTCCCGCATCCCCCCACGTTCCCTCACCCCTCCCGACCCACGAGGAATGACCCCCGCCCCCCGTCCCCCAACCTGCACCCTCCTCCTCCTCACTCCACTCCAGTGCCTCCAGATCCCGCCGTACAGCCCCTCCCCCCCGCTCCGCACCCAAGCCCCCCCCACCCCTCCCGGTACCCCCCGAGCCAGTCCCCCTCGCGTCCCCCCAGTACCCTCCCCCCCCACCGGGCCCCCCGCACGCCACCTCCGCGACCACCCCCCCAGCCGCTCCCCACCCCCCCACTACTTCACCCATCGACCTACCTCTCTCTCCCTCCTCCTCTCTCTCACCTTCTCTCACCTTCTCTCTCTCTAGCCTTACCCATTCACCTCTCTGTCTTTTCGCTCACCTGTCTTCATCTGTCTCTCCTTTCTCACTTAATCTCTATGTACCAATCCACCCATGTTCCCCCATCTCGCTGTCTGTCCTTAACATCCTTTGTTTCTTTAAATCTGTATCTCTATTTCTCCCCTCTGTGTTTTACATATCGCTCTCCCCCAATCTCACCCACTCATCTCTCTCTTCTGTTTCTCTGCCTGCCTGCCTGCCTGCCTCTCGTTTCTGTGTCTGCCACCCTATCTTCCTCTTTGTGGAAGAGGTGTGGCGCAGTGGCCAGGGTGCCTGACTCCGGACTACGGGGTTCACGGTTTGATCCCCGGCGCCGGCGGCAGATTAGCCCAGCACCATGTGCAATGGGCTAATCTGGGCAATAGCTCGCTTAATCTTTCCGATGGCCCCCAGCGCCGGGACACCACTTCGGAGGTAGCTGTGCGCTTTTTAAATACTGGTATTATTATATTATTATTAACTTCATCTATCCGATGCCCCCGTCATAGCACTTCAAATGCTTACATTTGCAAAAAATGTGAAATAAATATTACATTCAAGACACCTCACGAGGTGAGACAAGAAACACAAGAGTGTGTGCGTGTAACTGTGCACGTGCATGCCTGCATGCATGTGTATCTGAGTACACATATGCGTAGGTATGTATGAGTGCTTGTGTATGTGTGCTTGTACATATCTGCATGCATGTGTGAGTTTGTAAATGTATCTTCTCTTGGTAATGCTGCGTTTGTATGTGCATGCTTGCTTATGTGCTTGTCTATGTGAGCGTGTCTGTGCTTGTATGTGCTTATGCCTACGTGTGTGTGTGTGTACATAAGTGTGTGTGTATGCTTGTGTTGTTGCATCTATCTGTACATGTGGCTGCATCTTCCTATTTGCAAATGTGTGCATTTCTATGCATGCGCTTGTGTATACGTGTTTCTTTCTGTCTGTGCTTGCATGTTTGTGTGTGTCTATCTGTGCATCTATGTTTATTTTGAAAGGTTTTTTTATTGCACATAAAAGGCTTTACTAAAAAACAATATCTGTGACAATAACTACTGGATGGGAAAAGATTAACCACATTAGTACTAGTTTAGCACTTGAATTCAACAATCATCAACTGTACGGTGCCAAATAAAACTTTAGGGAGGACTTGCCAGTGCCTAACACCACGTGTCATGCTTTTTTTTGTTTGAGCTACAATGTCTTTCTTGTTGTAATCTAAGATTATGCATAGGTTGAGGATTATGTGTCATATTTGTGAAATATAGTCCAGTTTAAAATCTTGTGGCTTCGAAAGCATATAAATCCATAGTTACTTTTTTTCACAGCCAGCATTATTACTCTTGTCCCCCCACCCCCCTCCATAACCTATTTCCCATTTTCTGGTTCTCCAGCGCCGCATGCTCATATGAATAGAAATAGCGCTATGCAAGTATCATCATTCCACTATATACAGAAAACAACATTAAAAAACATTCTCATTTCTAACACCAAGGGCTCTAACTTTCACAAATGTGAGACCTATTGCATTGTAAATGCTTGTTTTACGGAGCAAGGTGAATGTATTGTAATTTGATATATGTATAAAAGAAGTCATGACCGATCTGAGAGCTTGTTGTTTAGAATGATTCATCTCATCACGAGGAATGACTCAGCCTCCGAATAGTTGTAAAAGTAGAACCCTAGGGGCCATTGCTGCCTCTACTCTAGCAGGCACCTTTTCCCTGAACGACAAAGGTGGGGCCATTTAAAGCCCGATGGCGTGCCTGCCTAGAAATTGTATTCCGAACGCGATCATATTCAACAGTTTGTGTTTCCCAATAAGCAATGATGGATAAGATGAATGCGAGGTTGGGGCTGCTCACGTGTGTATTGAAAAGAGCAGTGTTGTTTCCGGTTCCAAGAAACACAAGTGCACATGTCTCCAGCAAACGATAATTCCCACTAAGGGGACCACTCTTCCTGGAGGGAGTAAGCATAAGTTGTTCTACTCTTGTCTCATTTGACGACCTCCATAATGAAACTCCCTTTTCGCATCTTGTGTTGCTTTCTTTCCTGTCTATTGGCTGCACAAACACAATTAACATACAAAAGACAATGTCCCTACACTCCCCGGTACAGAAACGGAAGGCTTGAAGTTGCTATTGGTAAGATATAAAGATCGTGAGAGGGGGTGTGGTAGGGTACAGACCCTACCCCTCTGAAGCATCTAGAATGATTCTAAAAATAGTACTTGCTGGTCATAAAGACAGCTCCTGGGACTTTGGGTCCAGACACTGATCAATCAATCAATCGGTATTTGTAGAGCACGCTACTTACCCATGAGGGTCTCAAGGCGCTGGGGGACGGGGGTGCTGCTACTGTTCGAAGAACCAGGTTTTGAGGAGCCTTCTGAAGGTGAGCAGGTCCTGGGTCTGTCGCAGATGAGTGGGGAGGGTGTTCCAGGTTTTGGCGGCGAGGAAGGAGAAGTAACTTCCGCCGGAGGTTGTGTGTTGGATGCGCGGGACGGCGGCAAGGGTGAGGCTGGAGGAGCGGAGCTGGCGGTCAGGGGTGTAGAAGTTGAGTCTGCTGTTCAGGTAGGCTGGTCTGGTGTTGTGGAGTGCTTAGTGTGCGTGGGTGAGGAGCTTGAAGGTGATCCTCTCGTTGACGGGGAGCCAGTGCAGGTCTCTTAGGTGGGGGGTGATGTGGTTGTGGCGGGGGACGTTGAGGATCAGTCGGGCGGAGGCGTTTTGGATGCGTTGTAGTTGTCGCAGGTGTTTAGCTGGGGTTCCAGCGTAGAGTGCGTTGCCGTAGTCCAGCCTAATGCTGACGAGGGCCTGGGTCACTGTTCTTCTTGTTTCGGTCGGGATCCATTTGTAGATCCTGCGGAGCATGCAGAGGGTGTTGTAGCAGGAGGAGATGGCATTGACCTGCTTCGACATGGAGAGGGCGGAGTCCAGGATGAATCCTAGGTTGCGTGCGTGGTCCGTGGGTGTTGGAGCTGCTCCCAGTGTGGTCGGCCACCAGGAGTCGTCCCATGCAGAGGGGGTGGAACCTAGGATGAGGACCTCCATCTTGCCCGAGTTCAGTTTCAGATGGCTGCCTCTCATCCACTCGGCTACGGCCTTCATTCCCTCATGGAGGTTGGTTTTGGAGTTGTGCGGGTCCTTGGTGAGAGAGAGTATGAGCTGGGTGTCGTCGGCATAGTTGATGTTTAGGTCGTGCTGGCGGACCACTTGTGCGAGGGGGGCCATGTAGACGTTAAACAGGGTCGGGCTGAGGGATGAACCCTGGGGTACGCCGCAGATGATGTCGGTGGCTTCGGATCGAAAGGGCAGGAGGTGAACTCTCTGGGTTCTGCCGGAGAGGAAGGACGTGGTCCAGTCCAGGGCCTTCTTCTGGATTCCGGCTTCTTGGAGGCGTGTTCTTAGTGTGCGGTGGCAGACCGTGTCGAAGGCGGCATACAGGTCCAGGAGGAAGAGGGCTGAAGTTTTGCCATTGTCAAGCTGGCGCCTGATGTCGTCTGTGGCGGCGATGAGGGCAGTCTCGTGCTGTGGTTGCGTCTGAATCCTGACTGGGATGGGTCTAGGCTGTTGTTGTCCTCAAGGTGGCGGGTCAGTTGCATGTTGGCGATTTTCTCGATGATCTTCGCCAGGAAGGGGAGCAGAGAGATGGGCCGGAAGTTCTTGAGGTCTTTGGGGTCATCCTTGGGCTTCTTGAGGAGGACGTTGATTTCGGCGTGCTTCCAGCTTTCCGGGAATGTCCCTGTGTCGAAGGAGATGTTGATGATCTTCCGCAGGTGGGGTGCGATGGTTGCGTCAGCTTTGTTGAAAATGTGGTGCGGACAGGGATCTGATGGGGATCCTGAGTGGATGGAGTTCATGACCTTGCGAGTCTCTTCGTCGTTCACGTGGGACCAGGAGGCCAGGTGGTTGGTGCAGGTGGCGTTTGAGGTGGGGTCTGCTGCGGTCGGGGCGGGAGAGGAGTTGAAGCTGTCATGGATGTCGGCGATCTTGCGATGGAAGAAGGTGGCCAGTGAGTCGCACAGATCTTGCGATGGCGGGATGTTGTTGGTGGTGGAGCTGGGGTTGGAGAGTTCCTTCACTATATTGAAAAGTTCTTTGCTGTCATGTGCGTTGTTGTCCAGTCGGGCTTTGAAGGACGATCTCTTGGCTGTTCTGATGAGGTGGTGATGTCTGCGGATGGCGTCCTTGTGGGCTGTGTGGCTGTCTGGTGCGCGGTCGTGGAGCCATTTCTTCTCCAGCTTCCGGCATGTTCGTTTGGAGATCTGGAGTTCTTCGGTGAACCAGGCGGTTTTCTTGCTGGGGTTGGTGGTGGAGGGCTTCTTGATCGGGGCTAGGGTGTTGGCGCAGTCGTTGATCCACTGTCTGAAGTTTTGGGTGGCAGCATTTGTGTCAGTGGGGTCGGTGGGAGGGTTCTGGGCGAGGGTGGAAGTCAGCTGGTCTTCGGTGACTTTGCTTCAGCATTGGCGAGGCAGCTGTTGGGTGCATTGGTGCGTGGTTGGTTTCTTGAAGGTGAAGTGGATGCATCGGTGGTCCGTCCAGTGGAGTTTGGTGGTGTGGTGGAAGGCGACGTGGGAGCTTGTGGAGAAGACGGGGTCGAGCGTGTGGCCGGTGGCGTGGGTGGGTTCGGTGACGAGTTGTCGAAGGCCGAGGTTGGCGAGGTTGTCGATCAGGGTGGTGGAGTTGGCGTTGTTGTTGCTCTCGAGGTGGAAGTACAGGTCCCCGAGGAGGATGTAGTCCGTGGAGTCGAGTGCGTAGGTGCTGGCGAGGTAGGCGATGGAGTCGCTGAAGAGGGCCCGGGTTCCAGGGGGTCTGTAGATGAGTGTTCCTCTGAGGGTGTTGTTGGGGTCAGTGTGGATCCGGAAGTGCAGGTGTTCTGCAAAGTTGAGGGAGTCGTCTGCGAGGATGTGTACCTGGAGGGTGGATTTGTGGACGATGGTTATTCCTCCTCCCATTCCTTTGGTGCGGTCTCTGCGGGAGATCTGATAGCCGTCTGGGATGGCTATGGCGATGTCAGGTGCCGAGGAGTCGTTCCACCAGGTCTCGGTCAGGAAGGCAATGTCTGGGGCGGAGGTGTCGAGCAGGTCCCAGAGCTCCATGGCATGTTTGCGTGCAGAGCCGGTGTAAAGGAGTATGCAGCAGAGGTGGTTGGGTCCAGTCCTTGGAGGTTTGGTGGTTCTGTCGCATGTGAAGTTGCAGGTGTGGCAGGAGAAGGGTCTGTGGGTGCGTTTCGGGGCGGCCTGGAAGCAGCTTTGTTCTCGGCCGGTGTTGAGAGCGTGGAAGGTGTTGGCGTCGTAACGGAGTCTAGCGTCGTGGCGGGTGCGGGGTCCAGGGGTTCTGGTGCTGGGCGTGGTCCAGGCGTGGACGGGCGCAGACGGGCTTGTCTTTGGCGTGCCTTCGGCGCGCCAGCGGCGCGCCCACTGCGCGCGGCCGCCATTTAAGGCGGAAAGAGAGGGAGGAGCAGCTGGGAGGCGGGAGCGGGGCAGCGAGGGGGCGTGGCCGCTTGGGTCAGCGACAGTGAAATGGGATACAGAAGGCAAAAAGGGGGAGGTGGGGGGGCTCGACTGGGCAATGCAAAGACGTTAACAACAAGTACAAGGCACAAAATCACAGGAGATAGGAAAGATACAAAACAAGTAGGCGGTCACCCGAACTCAGCGGCGGTTCGGGGCACACGGGGATCGAACCCACGTATGAGGCGGCAGCAGCAGGGCAGCGGGGTGAGCAAGGACAGGTGGAGCTGTTCGGCAGTGGGTGGCGACCTGGCCTGCAAGCAGGGACAGGATCACTCCCACTATCGGGCAGCATCCGCCATTTAAGTTGGGGAGGGAGGGAGGAGCAGCTGTGAGGCGGGAGCGGGGCGGCGAGGGGGCATGGCCGCCTGGGTCAGCGGCGGTGAAACGGGATACAGAAGGCAAAAAGAGGGGTGGGGGCTCGACTGGGCAACGCAAAGAAGGTAAAAACAAGTACAAGGCACAAAATCACAGGAGATAGGAAAGATACAAAACAAGTAGGCGGTCACCAGAACTCAGCGGCGGTTCGAGGCACACGGGGATTGAACCCACGTACGAGGCGGCAGCAGCAGGGCAGCGGGGTGAGCACGGACAGGTGGAGCTGTTCGGCAATGGGGGAGACCTGCCTGCAAGCCTGATGGATTGCCATATTGCCCTCAGCATCTTGGAGGGTCCTGGGAACTATCATGCTCTCCCTATTGTCACTAGCAGGCACGTGCCCACGCGTGGAGAATGGAAGGATGAGACTTTGACTCACCAGGGACACTCTTTGAGTGTGGGTTTGGCTTTAATTAGTCAGGTAGCTTGGGTCCAACTCCCAGAGGACATCATTCATGACTGTAGGCTGAGCCACTGACTGCAGAAGCAGCTCTTTGCCTGATATGTCCCTTCCGAGTACAAACAGCCCCTTTCCTGCTGCCACCCACTGTTTCAGGGAACACCCACCTTGTGCACCACCAGAGGATAATACAGTGATGGGGCAGTCCAATCCTGCTTCCTGCTGCCTAACCATTTCACTTAAAAATACCTCATTGTCTCGTTTATATACTATTCACGATTCATCTCTATTTAGCAAATTGCGATTAAAATGTTCCAGTTCATTTTTAGTGATGTAAAAACCTTTCCGGCCATGGGTGCTCATGCATGTTTTCTGTGAGAAAGCCCTTTTTCTTTATTTTTCTTAGATTATCGCACATTTATATATAAACAAATCATGAACTGTAACTGGAAATATATATTGCTGAAAATGAAAATTAAATTTGTGAAAGTCTCAATATACACCAATCTATATTCATTCAATCTGCATTGAACAGTCTTAAAAACGTTTGATTAAATTGTCTCTTCTATCTTCTTTATCATTGAAGATGACATTCTAGTGCATGCTTTATCGATGATTGATCATGACATATGATCAGCGCATGGGTCACATAACCAATAAAGCTCCCCATCTCCTTCCAGAGGCCGGCGCCTGCCCCAACCGGAGTAGAAGAAACTCTTTGGCCAATGTACACTACCCGGAAGCAGTAACACACCCAAGTACTGCCATTCCCCTTCCAATGCAAACACGCAGGTCCCTGTCGTCTTCCCCTCCAGCTTCCCTGTGGTCCTAAAAGACACCGCACTCTCACTTCTTTTTGCTTCAGCCAGTACTCACAGTGGCCTCTGCTCAACTGAATGGACACCGAATTAATTAAAAACATCATGAAAAGGTTCCTCATGCTATGGAGTTGATTCTTACTAAAAGTTTCTAACATACTACTTATACGTGGATGAATTACGTGGACTGTAATATTTCAATGAAAACATGCACATAACAACCTCGGTGGATATTTAACTAAACTCAAAATATATTCTATCAACCAAGTCAACTTTTGTTACAGAATGAAGCCCAGAGGAGCTGCATTTACAGAATGAAAAGCTGAGTTTCGAACTAGACCACTAAAGCTCTGTCTCAAAGTAATGAGTGGTGGGTAAGATATTTTGGGGAAACGAGACTCTGTAGAAGCCAGAGATGTTTGGCCTACATTCCTACTACTTTAATTCTACTCCCGCCGACAGGTTTGGATAGTGTGAGTAGGCGTCGTAGATTTGTTGAGATAATCCCTTTTTTCAACAAGCCTCGGCAAACTTCACCTAACTTACCAATGTCCTGGCTTTCAAAGGGGGTCAACTGAACAAGAGGGGTGCATTGTTAATGTCCTTTCCAATACATGTTTAGATATCAGCCCTATTCAGAAAACAATTTAATTAAACACTAATAATGCATTGTGTAAACTTGGTACTCCATTGTCTGTGTTTACTACGTTGGTGAGCACTGTCAATCAAGTCATTATGTTTCCATCAGTCTATGCATAATTATACTCCTACTTCTCTGTTAGTGGAAAGTCAAAGATTGTAGTTTCCAAATCTGGTCTCACTAGGGTTGGGAGAAACACTTCTACTCTAAAAACAGTGGGTTTCTGTGTGCAGCCAATATTCTTGGAATTTGGGACACTGGCAGTTGTTGGAAAGGACACATTGGTCCGTTCCGGCACACCGCTCGAGCAGCTCTGGTTATTATATTTGATGACATCAACGCAGCTAAATAAGTTGAAAGAGTTGTCTGAAAAGCAAACAAAAGATTGAGGGATCAATGGAGAGGTGCAACCTTGCCAAACAACTAACACATCTCTAAGCAGGCCTCATCTGAAAAAAGGCTATAGATATATTGGAGGTATATCAGAGACAACCCACTAAAATGATGCACGGCTAAAACACCTTGGGGCAAATTTATGAAAGGTTTTGCATTACTCTGTACCACGCAAGGAGACGCAGGGTGATGCAAAAGCCACACAAGGCCATCTATCATGGCCCTGCATGGCTTGATTAATCTAGAGTACTGCAAGGCAGCTGCTACCTTGTGTTAGTCTATGGCAGGGAGGTGTGCCATGTGTGGAGCGTGGGTGTTCTCACGCATCCACCATGTATTCTGACACATTCCTAGATTTACGAACACTGGTAAACCTGAGAATCGATCAGAATTGTATGCCTCTCCACCAGAGGCACAACAATTAGAAATATCTTTATTTCTCCTCGTTGTTGTCTCTTTCTAAGCATCCTGCACTGTGGTGCACATGCAGAAAGAGGGAAATGCCTCTGAGGATTGTTTTTGTGCTGAAAGGTGCCCCTTCCATCACAAAAAACAACCCTACCTACATCGCAGACACTCGTGCACCATGGTGCAAGGGTGTCTGTGTTGACGCTAGGTAGCAGATTGTGTGCCAGCGCAGGCAGAGAGCAGGAATGCCCATATAATGGTAAAAACTGCACATTCTGGACCTCTCAATTTCTAAATATTCCCACAAGTATTGTATCAAGGTCATGTGTGCACATGAACAGTCAAGATGTGCAGTCGTTGTATAAAAAAATCACACAACAGTACATTCACAATCACACTGCCTAGTAGGGATGGTGCATGGGCTGTAGAGCTCCATGAATGAGTAGCTTATCCAGTCCAAAATGTTTTCATTGTATTCTGGGACTTGTAGTCGTGTTCAACTCATTATAAAACAAGACTACAATTCCCTGAATTCAAAGAATATTTTTGGACTGAATGTGGTACTCACTCTAAGAACAATGGTGCTCCAGGTTTTAGTGCTGCCTCCAACAGTGGTGTAACAAAAGCCACTACAGCCCTCGAGCTCCGTGGGGCCCTTCCGGCACTGACAGGTACCTGGCATGAGAGCTTCAAACTAGTGCTGAAGCAGGGGGGCACTGCATTAACTTTGCAGGGGGAAGGGCGAGTTCGAAGGACACAGATGAGAAAGTGTAAATGCGATATAATGAAGACTACTGGCAAATAATTGGAACTTTACCATCTCATCTGTCATCCTAGTCGTTGCATTTGAGTACGAGCAGGCTCTTAATCTCAGTATTTTAATTGGAAAATATACACAGGCCAAATCAGGAAAATTTTATTTGGCATTCGTCGACCTTACAGCCGCATTTGACTGTGTAATACACAGCAAATTGTGGGGCATTCTTAGTGATTTTAAGGTCGACCCAATGGTTAATCCAGTTTTTAAGACAGCTATACTCTGGCACAACAGCCAAAGTCTGTTATAGACTTAAGTACACACCGTTCAAACTTGAGAGGGGAGTGAGGCAAGGATGCGTCTTGGCACCACTCCTGTTTACTCTCTATACCAATGCCTTGGAACAGGAGTTGGTGTCAAACGCTAGGGACCCGCCACACGTAAATAAGCGTCCGATAGTCTCCCTTCTCTACATGGACAATGTGGTACTTATGGCACGTACTCAGATTGGTTTACAAAGGGCTCTCACTTTTTACACCAGTTATATGGACAACCTGGGTTAAAAAATGAAGGGAAAAAAAAGCTTTATAATGACCTGTGGGAGAGGGAAACAAAAGTGTAGAAGCTTTCAAGCTGGGGGAAGCAGGGTAGAACCTATCAATTCTTTTACATATCTGGGTGTCTTATTTAACCGTACTGGGTCTTGGGCTCAGGCGATCAAGACCAGGAGCCTTTTGTTCATGAAGTCTACTGCGGCCTTAATCAATTTTACTAAAAAAACTGGGCAAAAGGCCCCCTGAATTTCTCCTGAAAATCTATCAGGCCAAATCCGTGAACATAGCAACCTTTGGGGCGGGTATATGAGGATTTCATGACTGTGCACCAATTCAATATGTTGAAAACGATTTTTTAAGATTTATCTTGGCAGTTCATGCCAGCACCCCAGATTTTAACTGTCACAGTGAGCTCGGAGTACCACACATTTTAGACTTAATTAAGGTACAACCAGTGCTACTCTGGCATAGAATTTGAACCTCTACCAGCACAGGTCTAAGTAAGGAAATCCTAACCGATGCAATGAAATTAGATCATGCCAGTAAGATCACTTGGATAAAATATGTAAAAACTTGTTGCACGATATTGGACATCCAGATTATTTTTCCTTGCCTGAAGTAATGAATTCCATACATCAGAAGAAATTCAAAAAAGTTTGAATGACTTTTTTAGAGGAGAACAGGCTAGCACTGGAAATGAATAAACCTACGGTGGTCCAGCATCAAATGATTATTATAACGTATAACATCCACCGTACCTATTGTGTTGCGGTGAGCAGCCAAAATATCGAGAAAAAAAATATCTAACTACACTAATATCGAGTTTTAAATATCGAAGGGACAGAATATCGATGTCAATAATATCTATGGACAGAATATCGACCCTAAGGTAAGTATTTTAATATCGATGTTAGTAATATCGAAGTTAGTAATATCGACATCAAATATATCGATGTTACTAATATTGATGTTACTAATATCGATATTTATTTTATCGTTATGTATTTTATTATGTATTTAATATGTATGTGTTATATGTTTTTTGTTGTGTTCTACTGGTTTTAAAATATATGTATACAATTTTTATATGTTAACAATGGTTTTTTAAGTCAATTTTGTGTTTTGGGACACCCCCGCGAGGGGTCGAGGATCCCTCGACCCCTCACAGTCTGGCTTCTGAGCCAACCACAGCACCGAGACCGCCCTCATCGCCGCCACCGATGACATCCGAGCCCTGATGGACAACGGAGAAACAGCGGCCCTCATCCTCCTAGACCTCTCCGCGGCATTCGACACTGTCTGCCACCGCACCCTAGTACAGCGCCTCAGCAACGTCGGAATCCAGGAGAAGGCTCTGGAATGGATCATCTCCTTCCTCGACGGAAGAACACAGAGAGTCCGCCTACCACTGTACAAGTCAGAGGCCACCGAAGTCATCTGTGGCGTCCCTCAAGGATCCTCGCTGAGCCCCACCCTCTTCAACGTCTACATGAGCCCCCTCGCGGCCATCGCACGCCAACACAACCTCAACATAATCTCCTACGCCGACGACACCCAGCTGATCCTCTCCCTGACCAACGACCCCGCCGCCGCCAGAGCCAATCTGCACGAAGGGATGAAAGAGGTAGCCGAGTGGATGACGACCAGCCGCCTGAAACTGAACTCAGACAAGACGGAGGTCCTCATCCTAGGCTCTTCACCCTCCACCTGGGACGACTCCTGGTGGCCCCCCGCCCTGGGCACCGCACCCAAACCGACAGACCACGCACGCAACCTGGGCTTCATCCTGGACTCCTCTCTCTCCATGACCAGGCAAGTCAACACCGTCTCCTCGGCGTGCTTCAACATCCTACGCATGCTACGGAAGATCTTCTGGTGGATCCCCACCGAGACCAGGAAGACCGTCACCCAGGCCCTCGTCACCAGTCGACTGGACTACGGAAACGCCCTCTACGCCGGCACCACCGCCAAGCTCCAGAAGAGACTCCAGCGGATCCAGAACGCCTCAGCCAGACTCATCCTCGACATCCCGCGAACCAGCCACATCTCCGGACATCTCAGAGACCTGCATTGGCTCCCCGTCAACAAAAGAATCACCTTCCGCCTCCTCACCCACGCACACAAAGCCCTACACGACCAAGGCCCGAGCTACCTCAACAACCGAATCAACTTCTACGCTCCCAAACCCCACCTCCGCTCAGCCAACCACGCCCTCGCCGCCGTCCCCCGCATCCGAAGAGCGACAACAGGAGGACGGTCCTTCTCCTACCTGGCCGTCAAGACCTGGAACTCCCTCCCGACCGACCTGCGCCTGACCCAAGACCACCTCTCCTTCAGGAAGAAGCTGAAGACCTGGCTGTTCGAGCAGTAACGGCACCCCCCTCCCCCCAGCACCTTGAGACCCTATGGGTAGGTAGTGCGCTCTATAAATGTCCTTGATTGATTGATTGATTGGTTTTAGTAAAGTAGCGGGTTGTGGGTTTATAGGGGAATAGGGTGGGAAGTAATTTAATTATATGGAATTAAATATACATTTTTAGGAATTATAAATTAATTTTAATTAATTTTTGCGTTTAAGTTCTGTAGCGGGTTGTGGGTTTATAGGGGAATAGGGTGGGAAGTAATTTAATTATACGGAATTAATTATACATTTTTAGGAATTATAAATTAGTTTTAATAAATTTTTGCGTTTAAGTTCTGTAGCAGGTTGTGGGTTTATAGGGAAATAGGGTGGGAAGTAATTTAATTGTAATTAATTAATAATTTATTTTCATTTATTGGTATTGATAATTATATTATTGTTAATTAAGTATTAATTGGTAATTAATTTTTATTAATTGGCAATTAGTTTTAGTTAGTTGATTAATTGATAATTATGTTAAGTGTATTATTTTATTAGTGGAGTGTGTCGTGCGTTTATAGGGGAATAGTGTTGGAAGTAATTGAAATCTAATTAAGTAATTATTAAATTTGTTGTTGGGTATTGATAATTAATTAATTGGACAATAATTATTAATTGGTAAATATTTTAAAATATATTTTGGTTATGAAAAATAATTAATTGTTGATTAATCATTAATTGTGAATTAAATAGAATTAAATATTATGCATTGATATTTCTAAATAATATATTAATAAGTAATTATGAATTGGTAATTAATGTTTAATATTTATTATTTTGGTGTATGAAAAATATTTAATAGTTCAATATTTTTTAATTGGTAATTAATGTTTCATAATTAATATTTTGCGGTATATATTTTTTTAAATTGTTAAATATATTTTAATTGGTATTTACTTTTTAATAATTCATATGTTTTTGGTTATGAAACATATTTTATCGTTTAATATTTATTATTTGGTAATTAATATTTATTAATTAATATTTATTGGTATTTATTATTAATGTATTGTTAATTAATTATTCTTTGGTAGTTATATTTGTAATAATTATTTATTGGTATTTGTAAATAATTTTGAGTTATTTAATAATTAAATCACTAATTATTTTAAATAATTATTTTATTTATAAGTATGTTATTTTTAACTTCTACGCTATCCAACACTTTCCCTACTGTTGCACCCTCTGGAGTTGGAATAGTAATTTTTATCCCTACGCTATCCAACACTTTCCGTACTGTAGCACTCTCTGGAGTTGGAATAGTAATTTTTACCCCTACGCTATCCAACACTTTCCCTACTGTTGCACTCTCTGGAGTGGGAATAGTAATTTTTACCCCTACGCTATCCAACACTTTCCCTTCTGTTGCACTCTCTGGAGTTGGAATAGTAATTTTTACCCCTTCGCTATCCAACACTTTCCCTACTGTTGCACTCTCAGGAGTTGGAATAGTGATTTTTACCCCTACGCTATCCAACACTTTCCCTACTGTTGCACTCTCTGGAGTTGGAAGAGTAATTTTTACCCCTACGCTATCCAACACTTTCCCTACTGTTGCACTCTCTGGAGTTGGAGTAGTAATTTTGACCCTTCCGCTATCCAACACTTTCCCTACTGTTGCACTCTCTGGAGTTGGAATAGTAATTTTTACCCCTTCGCTATCCAACACTTTCCCTACTGTTGCACTCTCTGGAGTTGGAATAGTAATTTTTACCCCTACACTATCCAACAATTTCCCTACTGTTGCACTCTCTGGAGTGGGAATAGTAATTTTTACCCCTACGCTATCCAACACTTTCCCTACTGTTGAACTCTGTGGAGTTGGTAATTTTTACCCCTACGCTATCCAACACTTTCCCTACTGTTGCACTCTCTGGAGTGGGAATAGTAATTTTTACCCCTACGCTATCCAACACTTTCCCTACTGTTGCACTCTTTGGAGTTGGAATAGTCATTTTTACCCCTACGCTATCCAACACTTTCCTTACTGTTGCACTCCCTGGAGTGGGTATAGTAATTTATACCTGTACGTTATCCAACACTTTCCCTATTGTTACACTCCCTGGAGTGGAAATAGTAATTTTTAGCTCTACGCTATCAACATTTTCCTTACTGTTGTTTTTTTGGAGCTGGAGTAGTAGTTTTATTGTCGGCGCTATTTATTATTTTTTGTATTATTTTAGCTAATGTAATATATAATTAATTTTAACAATGTTCAAATTAAATGTAATTTTTTAAATGTGTTATATGTAATTATTTAATTTTTATTCATGTTATTGTTTTATGTGTATGATGTATTTGTAATTCATAATAATTTTTAACAAGTTATAAGTTATTAAAACAATTATTAAAACGTATTATTAAGTAAGTATATATATTATATATTATATGTATATGTTTAATTAATGTTTTATTAAATTATATATATTAATTATTAGTTTTAAACATTATAAAATATATTTAATTATGTTTATTTTATTTATAAGTATTATTTGGTTTATTTTAAATTTCTTTTTTTTTACTAAAAAATACTCTATATTTTTAATAACGATATTTTTGACATTCTAGATTTTAATTTCGAAATTTTTGTACTTACCATGTTGTAGATAGGATGTCGATATTCATGTCATCGATATTTTTGCTCCGAAATTTTTGGAGGTCGATTTTTTGACCTTCGATATTTTGTCAGTGATTCTTGTGTTGCATAGGGGGATACGATAGGTACATCCTAACACGTTTTCGATTTGGGACCTTCCACCGTTTGATTAGCCACTCAGATATGAACAATTGGGAATTATGCCTGTGTCCCTGTGACAACATCTCCTTGCAAACAACTATCCATGTAACTTTATTATGTACGTTTTATGTAAATGAACAACGTGGATGGATTGTACCTTTATTAAAACATGGGGGATGGAGGCAATGTCGCCCTGCTTTTCTGTATTTATAGATGATGGATGATAATTATTGTATTGGAACTATGGTGGGCTTCCTAAAAATCATACTGAGCACAAAGAAATGTTTAAATGTTTAGACCTCTGAGGAAAATATATGTGAGGTGTTAAATTTGAGGTGGATTATTTTTAGCATAGATGCCAAATATTTTTACTCTTATGCGTCACGAACAGTTAAAGCAAAATGAATTTCTTTTTGAACCTGTATATATTTGTTTACCTATGCATCTTTAGAAGTTGTATGAGGCATTTTTAATTGTCTGCTTCTATGATATTACATGCCAAATAAAGCTCGTTTTGATTTGATTTGAGCATTTACCTAGCTACATGTCTTCAAAACATATATTGGACAAATTAAAATAAACAATGAATGTTTGATCATGACAATTAGCATAAACACGTTAATTGTTAAGTGCATTCTATACATAAACATCTACATTAGCAGGTGCTAAAATTAGATGATTTGCATGCTGCACAAACATGGGAAAGGGCAAGCGGCTTCACAGCATATGTCAAATAAAGATAATCCTTCAAACTCAGAAACCCCAAACCCAGCCCAATCCGGCCCCACAGGCTTCAACAATAGCCATGCAATGGTACCTGCTAAGAGTACCCGTGGATGGCTGTCAACCTTTTAACCCTTCCCTGAGGAAACACATTATATATTTTTTTAAAGTGCACTGCCTTAGGAAAAGTTGCAGTCCTTTATAGATAAACCTTCCATTCTCTGAACACAGCCAGACAATGTAGATCAGAATCCTCCTCAGAATCTGTATGATGAGAAAGAATTGGAAGGACAAATGTACCCTGCCAGACAGACTGCAGTCTAGCAGCACTGGAGTTGGGCTGTCGGTCCAAGAACCTCGGTGTGTCTGACTTTTTGAGAGCGCCAGTGTGACATACTTCGCTTCCTGTTCGGGGATGCCAGGAAAAGCCTGATGGTCTTTAACAGAAAAAATACAAAATGTCCCCCTCACCCTGGTAGAAAACTCCGAGAGTGTCACAGCCATTAGTTTTTGTTTTGCCAAGAGGAACTCCCACTTTGGGAGTTTTTTTTTGTAAAACAAACCAGTCTTGTATACGGCTGCATGAAACATGTCATGTCGGCTGTTCATGAATCATTCACTGTTCAGGATCCGTCTTGCAATGGAGATCTTCACCACGGAGGCGCGGATCTTTAAACATGGCCACAGAGTAGTCAGTCAGGGCAGAGGAAGTAATTACCTTTTCCTCCCTGGTAGGAGGTGGGCAGCTCCCTAACTCGAAATGTTGAGCAGATTCTTGAGCAGAATGAAATCTTGATGCTACCATATGACAACGAAGAAGGATCCGTGCAATCTTATCTTTAAAAAAACTGTAAATAATTGCAAATTTCGCACACCCTTAAGCAGAGCCTGAAATTGCAATCAGTTTCTTGCTGGAGCTAGCCCTCTCTTGAATGACGACATTAACACCCTCTGTATTCTGAACCATCTTTCAGAGTTTAGAGTAAGAGATCGCTTGAACATGAGCCCTATTAAAGTCAAACCCTGAGAATGCGGGAGCTGAGATTTATCCAAATTTAGAAGAGATCCACGTTCCTGCACAGTTCTACAAACCAGATCTGAATCTGTTTAAGACTTTAAAAAAGAAGCTGCGATCCGCCCATCACCTAAATGGAGAAATAATTTGAACTTCTTATCACGCGCCAGAGCAACACAAGGAGCCAATACATTGTGACAACTCTAGGAAGTGATGTTAACCCCAACGGAAGAATCTGAAGTTGGTAATGCTGATTCTGTATCATAAATCCCGTGAACGTGATGATCATGAGCAATCTGTGCATGGAAGAACAGATCTTTATGGTCTAGAGATGTCAATATGTCTCATTGATAGATTAACCCCCTGAAAGCAAAGGATGAGTCGGCCACAGCCTCCACATTACCTTAGTAATGCAGAGGACAGGAATGTTTCATACTACATATGGCACTCAGGGGAACGTCCAATGCGGGCAATGAAGACTTCCCCATCTCAGAATATAACTCTATCAGGACGGGCACCATGCACTAATATCCCTTTACTGAGATATAGCTCCTATAGAGCTCCTATAATACAACTCTATACTGACCTGCACTATGCAACACTTCCCATCTGCTCAGACATTCACAGAGCTCTCACAATGGGGCTCCATTTTCACTTCCTCCGTGCACTAAGACATTTGCTGAGTTCTCAAAATACACATATAGATACAGCAAGCACTTCTGTCCAACTCCATCAATGACATCAAATGTTCATAAAATACACCTCCATTGTAATTTGTACCTTGCACTAATGACTCAGCACCGAGACAAACATAACCTGAACTGAACTTAGCACTGATGTATATATATAGGTCCATGGCATTGTGCTTATATAGTAACCAGTATATATATTATAATTAAGCCTTTTCTCATTTCTGAAAGTAGGTAAGATAAAGATAGGTTCCTGGTCTCTGAACCATTCTATTACTCTAAGTCACTTTATTTTCTTGTCACTCTATCATTTACAATTTCTTTTTCTGCAGCAGCTTCCCTCTGCACAACTTCTTCTATCCATTTTTTCCATCCTCAATGTTAGTGTTAGGCTCACCCCATTCATTATGTTTTGTTACACACTTGCGTGTGCAGGCACACACACACAATTTATCTCTTTATATATGTATTTTTCTATTTCTTTCTCTCTCTCCCTATTTTTCTATAGTGCTCGCTCTCTTTCAGATCATTCTCAGATCACTCTCAGATCATAAGGATCATAAATGAAGCATGTATATAAATATATATAGAGAGAGAAAATGTGAGAGAGCTTGAGAGATTACAGACCTATGCACAGCCCCCAACTAAGAAATGGCATACATAAAGTGCTAAGGTCTTTTATGATGGAATAGACAGATTTCACTCACCCTACTATATTTGCAAGAATTAAAAAAGAATTAGATAGGCCAACTCATCTGCCATTTGTTGCATGCTTCATTATTGATGATATATCCATGCTGAGGTAGAAAGATACCACCTTAGTGGACTCTACCACTATTCAGGAGTTCCTGATAAGAATTTCTAGTCAAAATCAAGGATCGAGATATTTTACCTAAAAATATCTCAGGGTATACCCAAGACATTTCCATATTATTTACTGGGTACACAGGATTTGGTAAATATAAGTTATATATAGATTTGTGAAGAAAATGATGAATCATCAATCCAGATTATCTGATGAACAGATTTCGGGCCTTAGTATCGCGTAAAGGGTCACTAGCATAATACTTGACCAATCGTGTCATGGATGAACCCTTCATTTGGCCTTGCCTTGTACACTGGGCATGGTGAGGGGGCACCTCCCTGTAGTTATACAATAATCAAGGCATAAGTACTGCTGGAAACATACTGGGCTCTCATTCATCTGTAGTTGACCAGAAATATGTATTAGGAACTCCTTAATAGTGGTAAAGTCTGCTGAGGTGGGGTCTACCTACCTCGGCGTGGATAGGTCACCAAGGGTGAAGCATGCCCCAAACAGTGGGTGAGGTGACATCTAATTTGTTTTGGATTCCTGCAAACATAGAAGGGTAAGTGAAATACCACTCCTCTGGCATAAAATAGCACAGCACTTAAGTGTGATATGTTTTGGCATAGAACACATTAGTACCACTGAGGGCAACTATTGTAGTGCAATAGAAATGGACTTCTTGGTAGGAAGTAGGTGGAGACTTCACATACCATTGCTTTTGTGAGAGCGTGTTTTGGGTTATACTTAACTTATAGATAGTTGTTAGACCTGTCAGCCTTAGAGTGGTCTTCCCCCAAATAAATTGCCATACTTCTCCATTTTTGATGATCCTGTTTTTGTTGGCCTTAGGACTCTGTGCACTTTACCACTAATAACTAGTGCAAAAGTGCATGTCTCTATCTATCTTCTAAATATGATCAAATTGGCAGACGCTCAATTGGCATATTTCATTTGCCTCTATGTCCATAGTAAAGTGGTACTACATATACTCATATACTGTAAGATAAATGCTACTGGTGGGCCTGCAGCACGTATTGCGCCACTCACTTAAGTAGCCCTTTAAACATGTCCCAGGCCTGCCACTGTAACCTGTATGAGCAGTTTTAAACTACCATTTCGACCTGGCAAACTAAACCTTTTGCCAGGCTTAAACCTCCCTTTTTAATACATATAAGCCACCGTTAGGGTAGGCTTTACCCTCCCCATAGGTCAGGGTGTAGTTTATTAAAAAATATGGACATGTACTTTAACTTTTGAATGTCTCTGTAGTGAAAAACTCTTAAGTTTATTTTTTCACAACTGCAATGCCTACATTGGATAACATTGTGGTACCTTTTTACAAGTATGAACGTCTAGTTTGGTGTCTAAAGAATTGTAATTGAAAACCCTCTTTAATGGTAAAGCCAGATTTTAAGTCACCATTCTGAAAATGCCACTTTAAGAAAGTTGGCACTTATTTGTCCCATGTCTGCCTGCAGTCTGTATCCTGGGTCACATGACTAGGTCTAGTTGGCAATTGGTCTTTGTGTATTGCTACAAGACAGTGATAAAAGGGGGGAATAGGTGTTAGCAGGATGGGCCATCTCTAGGTTGATGAGGGAAGGAGCTATCACCTATCACACTTGCACATCTCAAAGGCTCTTCCCAGCACACTTACATAGGGTTTTGTCACTGGTCTTTTGCGACCCCAGACAAGCTGAGGCCAGAGCAAAAAGGCAGGAAATTCCAAACACCTCTGGGGGTGGAAATCTCCAGAAACTTCTCCTTCTTCAAAATAGACACAAGATATAAATAATGGACCCTCAGACCCAATTCTTCAGTACACCCTGGGACCTGTGGAAGACTCGATAGGACTCCTGTGCTGCTCTCCAAGAAGGACTGCCACTCTGTTACCCTGTTGCACTGTTGCACTACTGCCCTGCTGCCTGAGAGAAAAAGGACTGGACCTGCATATTGATACCAGGACCACCAGAGTAACTCCATGTTCTAGTTTGCTGACCTCATGATCAGAGCCTTAGAAGAAGAAAAGGCTCCAACCACCTTGAACCAAGCACCTGAACTCTGTTTGCTTAGAGCCCTACTCCCATTTGAGGTGCCACCCCCGTCCTCTATCCTTGGGAGTGGGTTTAAAGGTGCTCTGCAAACCCAGCTGTGGTCCTGTCGGCAAAATTGATGCATCTTCTTGCAGCTCCACTTCAAAACTTCTGCATCCCCGATGCCAGACTTCGCATCTTAGCTCACAACTTCCATGGAATCGCTGCTGCATGGCTTATCCTTAATGCAGGCCTTCGCATTGCATGCCTCCCATTGATGCCATCCTTAATGATGATGCAGGACTCTGCATCGCAAATCTGCAGCTCTTCAGAACCACCAATGCAGGACGGATCTTCATGGCAGGATCTTGCACGCTCCGCAACCAGGATCTATGGTACTTTGTTCAGTGGGCCTAACTTGGTCCCTGTATCCAGCCTACGCTCCATCACAGAACTTATGACTTTGTCCCGGTCCGACGCAACCAAATAACCGTAGTTGGTGCTTTGTGATTTTTGGCACTATTTTTACTCAAAACTCTGCAATTCTATAACTCTGGTTCTACTGATTGGATTGTTGTAATTTTATTCTCAAATAATATATTACATCTTACTCTATTTTTCTAAATTGATGTCCAATTTGTCTTGTGTTATGTTATCAGTTTTTTGCTGTTTCAAGTGCTGCATAAATACTTTACACATTGCCTCTAAATAAGCCTGACAGCTTTTGTGCCAAGCTAACAGAGGGTTTAGACATAGGTTAATTTGGGGGTTGCCTGTGGCTTTACCCTCACATGAATTGTGGTTGCTGTTTGAATAGGGTTTATCCCCCCCTCAACTAGTTACCCAATTTCCTACAATGGTATCTATGGCCTCTGTTAAATTCTGTACCCCAATATATATGTATTTAACAGAAGCAATCACCCTTATACCTGATCACTCGTAATCGAGAGTTTAGACAGCAGGGGATAGTAAAACTCAGTGGTGTTACCCATGTGGTAGAATACCCTCTCTGTGCATGGCTCCCCTGCAGGAAGATTGGCGGCATTCCAAAAGCCTAGCATAAGATAGTCTCTTTGGGGGTAAGGCATTGATTGGTCCCTTTTTTGTTAGAAGCACCTTAGGCCTTGCACCAGTGTAAGTAGTGCAACCCAAACTCTACCCTAATGACTGCGACACTTAAACTGAAGGTGCAAACAGTTGTGGATTAAATCCAATATTTGTAAAGCGCACAGCTACCTGTAGGCATCCTGGCGCTGGGGGCCATCAGGAAGATTAAGCGAGCTATTGCCCAGAGTCGCATGGTGCTGGGATGACCTGCCTCCGGTGATCGAACCGTGATCCCCAGCGTCCTGCGTCAGTCGCCCTAGCCGCTGCGCCACACCTCTTCCCCTTGTGACATGTTTTACAGAAACAGAGAACATAAAATCATAAAAGTTGTACCTTTAATGGTGATATATACATTTAAAAAGTAGATAGCATATCTGATGAAAATAGAAGAAGAAATCATTTTCATATTATCCCTAAGTATTAAAGGTCTCAAGGAGATTTAGCGTGATGGGGTGTTTAGAAACAATGGTTGAGATAAGCTGCAAATGACACTACAGAACATAATTGAACCTTAAAGTCAATTCTGTTTCTTGTAAGCAACCAGTCACCAGATGTGGAATGTCAGCAATGGAGTAAGAAAAGTATGCTGCTGGCAACAATAATAATTTGTCAATGGGCAAAAATGCATTCTTTGGGAAGTCTATAAATAGACTATTATAATTGTCTAGCCTGCTCATGAGTATGAATTGACTTAAACATAACACAATATGACCCAGGTCTCTTCCTCCATTATATGTCGCCCAGAGGAGAGGGGTCTGTGACATGGTGCAGAAAAAGAAAAAAGCGAGGCACATTTAACTTTTGCAGAATCTGATTGCTTCCAAAGGATATAAGAATTCTCTGACCATCGCAAGGAGTCTCGTGAAAGTTATTGCCAGGCAATGTAGTAGCATTTATTTTAGTACAGTCTCCAAAACGTTTTCCCATTATTTTAGACTGGGTTTGCTTATCTTTCTTCTCTAAGCACTGGGAAACTGCCATCCAACACCCAGTGCATCTGCTCTGATCTATAAATATGGGGTAAAAGTGGCTAAATCCAATTAGCGTATTTAACATTGGGGTAAAGCCACACTATTAAGGTAAATAAAATGCATAAGTGTAATAAACATTAAAAATCACATGTGGGCAACAATGTTCTTTTATACTGCCGATTGTAGCCTGGCTGCCTGATGCTTAAAACACTGCAGAGGTCATGTCAAAAGTAACCATTATGACATCTAGAAAATAAATACTTTTGAAAATATGCTCTATACAGGTTATAAGTATGCCTTATAACCTACAAGTCAGTGTGCATAATGTATAGACGTGTGACAATCGAGTATTATGAACAGCATGTGTTTAAAGTGACTAGCTACAGACTGCTTTCTTCACTAAATAAGCTACTATTGCTTTTCCACTAAGAAGGTCCACTTGTGATTGAAAGTCTGTTTTTTCACAAAACATGTTAGGAAAACACTAGAACGTTCATTGAAATACTGCGTCTGTTCTCTTAGTCCTGTCCCCTTCATATATCTTCATACAAAATTGAAGTCCAGAGATTTTAATTTTTGATTTGTGTTTTTTGTATTATTACAAAAGTAATTTCGCTTTGGTAGACATACCTAATCTGGGCCAAATGTTTGTGGACTACATTAAAAATGGCCGATGTGTTGCAGTGATGATGTAATATTTCAGGAACTATGAGACATATATACTTGATTTTGGTGTCAAAACAAATAATTTTGGAGTCAGGTAGTCTTCTAGAGACAGAAAATAACTGCTCAGAGGAGGGGGAGAGGATGTAGCTTTACGTCTAGAGCAGTCGATGTCAAAGCTAGGGAACCGGGTTTCAGTCTCTGCAATGACGCTCAACATCCTGCTATTCTGGGCGAATCACTTAATCTCCCCGTGCTTAACAAAAAAATGGATGTGTTCTTGTGTAACGAAACTGTTGCTATGTAAAGCGCTCTGATAACCGAACTCTTCGGGTCTAGTTCGCGCCATATAGAACTCAGAAAAAAATAACCTTCTTATGGATGTATTTTAGCCATCATATTGGTAATTTATTTCAATATTGTTTTTGTTTCAGGTTTTCCATTGATTCAAATTCATAAACTTGAGCATAGCATGTGGTAGCAGAGGATCTTTATCTCCCGACAGAATGTTGCTGACTACAAAATCTGAGGAGTCCTTCAACAAAGTAAATTGTTTCATATGCCAAACTAATCCGAAAGAAAAGCTAACATCAACTGCAGCTGGACCAGAAGAAAGTTCAAGATGCTGCAGAAATAAGGCAAGACTAAGCTCACAAAAGACTGAAACTGATGGGTGAAGAGGATCAAATATTTTATCATTGAACAGGTGAAACAATTCGTTTACAATGGACAAAAGCTATTTAAAAAAATGGTTTTTGACATTACGCTTAGCCTCAGCCGCAGGAGTGAGTTGTTACGGGGCCACTATCTGTTCCATGGGTACTTGCTGCTGCTTACTCAGGGATATTTGCTGATACTAATATTTCCTTCGTTGCTGCTAGTTCACTGACCGGATTTTGGTCTTTTACTGTGTTTATTGTGTCTTTTACTGTGTTTACTGTGTTTTTATCTCCCCCTTAGACCCCTGCCCTCCTTCAGTGATGGCTAACCTTAGCGAGGTGATCTCTTATCCACTTATGAAAATCTGTGACACCGCATTTCAAACTGGTCACTATCCAGATCTTGGAAGAAGGCCGTGATCAAACCTCTCCTGAAGAAACCCACCCTGGACCCCACAGCTCTGGCCAGCTATAGACCAATAGCGTGTCTCCCCTTTCCTGCCAAAATATGCGAATCTCTGATGAATAAACAACTCTCAGAGTTCATCGATACTCACCAACTTCTCGACGAAATGCAGTTTGGCTTTAGGAAAGGTCATGGAACTGAGACCGCTTTAATAAAAGCTTCAGATGAGATTAGAGCCATTATGGACCAGGGAGGTGCGGCTGTCCTGATTCTGCTGGATTTGTCCGCAGCCTTTGACACGGTCGACCATGATATTCTGGTCGACCGTGTCACAGCCCTGGGGATAAACGGTACGGCTAGAAATCTCATCTCATCTTTTCTTGCCTACCGTACCCAGACAGTGAAGTTGGGTAACTTCTATTCTCCGGTCTCTGCACTCCCCTGTGGAGTCCCACAGGGCTCCTCGCTAAGTCCAACGCTATTTAATATCTATGTAGCAGACTTAGCGAGGGTAATAAAGGCCCATGGGCTGCGACTTACATCCTACGCAGATGACACCCAACTGGTTCTGGCAATACATAAGGACGGCCCAGCGGTGGCAGCTAATTTTCAAAGGGCCATGCTTGCTGTCAGTACCTGAATGTCCTCCAATTGTCTGAGGCTTAACTCGGACAAAACCGAGGTCATGACCTTTGGTAATCTCTCCCCGGTTTGGTCTTCTGCCTGGTGGCCTGACCAGCTGGGCTCTCCTCCTGTCCCAGTTGATAAGGCCAGAAACCTGAGAGTCATTTTTGACAGCAAGCTGTCATTCAACCTTCATGTCAACAAGGTTGTGTCATCTGCGTTCTTTATTTTAAAGAAAATTAGGAAAATACTGCCTTACCTTCCCACCTCAGCTGGGAAGACCCTGGTCTCTACCCTAGTGTTTTCCAAAATCGACTATGGGAACGCCCTCTTCCTTAATACTCAGAAACTCGTTCTATCTAAGTTGCAGTCCATACAAAATGCTGCTGCAAGAATTCTTCTTGACATCCCCCGCCGCCAGCCAACTACTCCAGCCATTCGTCACCTGCATTGGCTAAGAGTAGAGGGCCGCATTAAATTCAAGGCGCTCTGCATTGCCTATAAGGCAGTGCATGGCGTCGGTCCAAAGTTTCTGATTGAAGCATTCCAGTTGTATAGCCCCAAGAGACAGCTGAGATCCGCCAACTCCTGCCTGCTTCCGTTACCCCGCACGAGAACGGCAACCTGGGGAGACAGGCGCTTCCTGGTTGCCACACCTAAACTCTGGAACCATTTGCCACTCACCATAAAAACTGCCCCTAATTTGATAAGCTTTCGTAGGCTCTTAAAGACATGGCTGTTCAATCAGTAATCCTGCGGCTCGGTCTCTCGTTTTTTGTCACATGCGCCGAGACACCTTTGGGTATTTGTTTGCGCAATAAAAATCGCGAAATAAATAAATGAAAATAATTGCCAAACATTGCAGGAACCAGTGAATCACAACAGAAATTTGAGTCTTCTGAGAAAGCGATGACAACCAAACCCAATGCCCATCCACTACAAGATCTACAAGATCGAAGGCTAGCCCTCATTCATCTCCAACAACTGATCAGAAAGCAGAGGCTCTTTAAGGTGGTATCTGTGATTTAGCCAGAACAAGGGCCAAAGGAATTAACAAAAGAACAAAGTACAGAGTATGTGAGTCTCAAAGGGCAGACATGTTTTTATCTGTTTCTTGGGAAAGCTTTTGCCACCTCTGAGACTAGGGGTTGAAAAAGAAGCACCAGGCATTGCAAGGGGCAACCCCTTAAATGACATCCATGAAGGAGCCATATCAACAATTGACATGCCAGGAATAGCCAGAAAATCTGACATGTCATGGGCTGGCTGAAATGGTGCAGAACCCTGGGGCTTTTTTATGAGAGTCCTGAGTCACTTTTCCGCCACGCAAAGTTGTACATGTGATGCAGGGATCTCATAAAGATTTATGTAGCCACGCAAAGCCACCCTGCATACTTTGAGTGGCCTCATGAATCATGCACAAGGCGAGGCAGAGCAAATCCATGCTTCGCCGCTGCTCTGCCCTACGCCAATATGCCATAATAGGACCCCTAGTTTGTAGTACTCATGCGTTGGCATTTATTCAATAATCCAGTCAACCTTAATGGCTAGAGTGGCTGAATCTGAAGCTTGGGAACCAGGGTCGAGTCTGGCAGGAGTCTAAAGCATCCTGTGATTCTTTGCAAATCACTTCATCTCCCCGTGCCTGAAAAACTAATTAATGTGTCTATCTGTAATACAACTGGTGTTCACATAAAGTGCTGTGATACCTTCAGAACGAGTACCTACTACATAAAACAAAAAAAACAAAAAAACACCGCGATCCTGTCAAAATCACACTCACAGCCATGCAACAAAACTGCATAGACTCAAAATGGTATTAAGTTTAAAGCTAGTGCTAGTGCAAAAAGTAGGCTGAAGGGTTTAGTAATATTCTTTGCTAACTGCAAGATTTAATTGTGGCTGTGGGCATTTTTTAAGTATTGGGCCCTGTTTCACTCATTTTTCAAGGGAAAAAACAAAGAATTGAGCCATGTCTGGTAAAACTAGCCTGCTGTTGATGTAATCTATTGTGCTAGCACTCAACCAAGGGTTATTTGCACCACACACGGCCTTGTGCCATAGTGCAGAGGTGAGTATGCACTCGGTAGCATAGGGTGTGAGCTGGAGGTATACCCTTTCAGTAGAAATTGCTGTGAGTAGACACAGTCAGAAGATACCCACACATTTGATGTGTGATGTGCACTATTGGCACACACTCAATGCATCTTGATTTATGAGAAAGGAACACAATATCTCCTTGTTTGTATTGGCTTCAAATAGGTGTTCATTTTTTAGGAAAAGCCTGGTTTCGCTATGTTAGTAGATTAGGCTTTGCCTCAAAACCTATAGGTTTTTGCACCAATCCACTCCTTATTGCAAATTGGCACAAAGTGGTGCTAAGCAGAACAAAGCAGTTTGTCCTTTGTGAAAAGTACTTCTTTCCACAACAAACCACCTGTTGCGTTGTGCAATAAAGAGGATGTGTTGCCTTGCATTGCATCAGTGCAAGTCCTTAGTAAATATGGACCCTAAACTCAGGGTTGGCTTTAGCGCAGGTCGAGCCCATTGCAACTATATTTGTTAGCACCCTCCAATGACCTCCAACTTCTTGAATTCCCTCACCACCACCATTGAACAGTGAGAACAAGAATTGGTTTCTACCCAAATGAACCCTTTTTGCAGCATTAGCATAATGAAACACTGGGGAAAAAATCATAACACTCTTATCTATATCTTACAGTTTCAACGCAGCTCATTGATGACAGTTATTAGCGAACTGCTCTATATTTGGATTTTAATGTATAAATTGCAAGAACCAAAAGGATCTCTCTGACAAAAGCAGTACCACACTGAACTATTCACATTGTATGCACTTCCGTGGTCTGCATGGTACAAGTGCTTTGCAGCAGGCATATTAACCCTGTGGACAACTTTATGATGAGTCAAAACTTTCACTAGACAAAACTTGAGCTCCCAAGCAGGTCCATTAATCACCATAGCTATCTTGACATTTTTATTGTTGCTTAAAAATAGCTGGAAGCAAGGAACACAGCAGCAGGTGCTTTTAAATCCTCTATATACTTGAGAACGTAGCTCCCCTAGAAGTCTGTGCCTAGTGCGGTGGCACCGATTGCACTGCCCTAGAGCTGGCCCTACCTAGACTCCAAGGCCAGGTGTGTGGAAAGATGAGTTTGGTCTTTGCCTAAATAGCAGTGGAGAAGATCCATTTTTAGCAAAGTGGAAGGACAATCTAGTAATAATGATTAATAGCAAAGCAGTACATTTTATAACACATGCTTCCAGTGACTCGCCTTTAGTCTGGTATCAGGTGCCATTAAGACTCCATTCTATAACACTGCTATTAGGGATCTTATATGAACGTGCAAAGAGATTCCTGCAGTGGATGTGTTGATATTATGAGACAAAAAAGTTTTAAAGACCATTTACTTGCTAACGAGGCTTTGTTGTGTTTTCACCCCTTCTTAGAGCCCCCGCATCTCCACTCTGCATATTGTTGGAAGAATCAACCCCCCCCTGAAACTTTTAGTAGCCCCCCCCCCTAAATTTGGCGCTAGTTGTGCCTCTGGATATAACCCAGAGTTTACTTTAAGCCAGTGGTTTCTGGTGCTCAGCGCCAGCACTTAATTTGCAACACCCACGCTTATGGCAGTGTGCCACACGGTGGCGCTGTCTGAGATGACCACAACAAGTCCATTATTAATTTAGTATATATTAAAAATTACTATTACTTGCCACCCAAGCCATTCGTATATCTTTGGGGTCTGGAATAGGCCGAATTGTCACACTTGTAAGAGTGTGATATTTAGTAGTTGTGTTGTCACTACCATTGGCAGCACAGACAAGGGGAATGGGCAATGTGCGGTGCAGGCTGCAGTGGCCTCTTGAAGAGGGCTCTGGCACTTGTGGGGTTTTTTTTTTACAAATTAAGCACTGATATTACCTGCGAAAACATAAAAACTGAACGTTTACATAGCACATTCCATCATGGTTTTGCCGTTGGGGGGCTCTGTAAATAACGGGTGTAACAATTATCCAATGTAATGGTACATGCTTAAATGGCTGCCATGTTAGAAAGGTACAAATTACTTCTAGAGAAGTGGATATTTTGTGTGTGGCCTGTTAGTTGTCCATCTCATTGGTTTATAGCCCAACAAAGAAGTTTTGAAGTTCTGAAAATGCATGTGTACTTTAGAATCCACCCGGGGGCGCGGCATCCGTTTTGAGGAGCATTGTACTTGTCAAAGTTCTCAGAGGCGGATGAGGCAATACTGTCCAGAGTTTTAGTTGAAATGCGCCGAAGAGAATGAAAGATCTTCGCAAATCACATTTTCAGGAAGTTTGCAGGAGCAGGAAAACAGATGTGTAAAATGAAAGCTTCACGCACGAGGTATGACTGAAACAGACGAGACGCAGAGATTGTCCCCAGCCTGGACGCTGTCTTTCTTTAGAAAGCGCTGGTCAAAAATAGCCGCGTTCGAGTCAAACACATCAGGCGGTGTTTCTACAGCGCGACAAGAGCCCGTTTCCTCTCTAGGGTAAACAGTGAAGGTCCCAGGCTCCACTCTATGTTGATGAATGACTTCCGAGAGTCAAGGGAAAGGAAGTTATTTTTCATAACTCTTCCCAATCTTCTTAATATCAAATTTCCTGCGCAGCCCCCCCTCGCGACCGTCCTTCCCAGCGAGGGCCAGCGGTGCTTCCACGCGGCCGCCGCTGGAGTGGCAATGTCCTATCGCTGCAGGAGACGTGACGTCGACGGCAGCGTCACACCCTGATAAGCGTTCAAAAAGATATATTCGCTGTTCGTAGCATGGGCCCTGTTGACATTGAGGGCTGTTCATAAACCTCACAGTTCACACAAAGGTAAGGGTCAGCGGAAGTGACATCACACGACATTTGAACTTTATATTTACTCACAAATGCTTACACATACCCACACACACAATCACACATACACACAGGCTCTCAAATAATCACACTCGCACCTACCTGCAAGCACGCACACAAAACTGCCAGGAACGGTCATATTCCAGTCAAGTATACTCCATTGTCTATTAAATTAATAGTGAATAATGCATGTTATTCACTATTAGGGTAAATAAAAGGACAAAAAACAAGGAGATTAGAGTCCAACCGACTATTAATGTAATAAAACAAAATGACAACAAACTAGGATATTGGAGCCCAACCGATGTCCATAAAGACCCTGTGGCCCTGGCACTGATTTTCCTACCTCTGAAGCTAGGGTTGCAAATCCAGTGCCAGGGGTCTCAAGGGACAATCCAGCCAGGGATCGCAGCTGCGACCCTTGTTGACCCCTAAATGGCGCCCATCTGGCTATCGGGTCACGCACTTAGGAGCGTTTCGTTCATGTCTTGTGGTGATGTTCTTTACAGGAGCTTGCTTACAACCTTTCATTTGTCAAAATAAGCATTGGGAAAGCCAATTAGCCTCTCTTTTTGTCAGTAAAAGATTGTGGTAATACTTGGGCAACTCTTCTGCCATTTCAAAATGTTATGTTCTGTCATGTCTGTTGTGTTGTGTTATCAGTGTTTTTCACTATTCACCCCGGGGGTATCCATGCGCTCTGTCACAGGTGTGTGAGGCAAGACCTGGGGGCCTATTCCAAAACTCATGTCTTCAGCTTCTTGAAAGACAAGAAGAGAGGAGGAGGCGCTAATTTGTGGTGGTAGAAAGTTACTAGGCTTGAGAGGCCAGGTACAAGAAGGGTGTAGCGATATGGAGGATGAGAGCAGGCCCCATTAGCCTCCTGATGATGTTAGTGGTGTTAAATCATTAGAAGATGCTTCCATTGTAAGCGGTGACATTAAATGAAATATAGATATTTTTGACAAAGAGGAAATATTTTTGTAGCATCTCTGAGAAAAGCATATTTGGAAAAGTACATCTTTACTATGTAAATAGAAAAAGATGTACATCCAACATGTCATCATGACAGTAAAGTAAAACAAATGAGCATGCAAGAGTGATCAGTGAATAGCACTGTGTATGTGTTACAGGCTAATGTGTCCAATCCCCATACACTTCTCAAACAAAAAAGCCATAAATCGGCAATTACAGTGTTGTCTTGTCCACAAACTAAAGACACCAAAAACCACACTTTCTTCCAATGAAAAGTTACATCTCATATTGTATCTGCACTCGTACAAAAGAAGCCCATCCTAACATGGCACGCCATGAAAACACACACAAGCCCGCTCCCTCTCTGTTCCTCTAAGAGCATTGGAATTTGAAAAGAACCTTTAAACTACTGTCTCCTGTAAACTGATGTCTTATAAGATTTACTACACACTGACTAAGAGAACACACTTAATGCCAAGTCAGTGTGCCGCACATCCTAAGAGGCTAACCTTTTTTTGCACAGATAGCTGCTCGCGCACAATGCTGTAGTGTGTGCTGTGTGCAACCAGAGGGACAGATGAGCCGTAAATGAGACTTATTGCTTCTAGTAATTGCCCTTTTAAAACTTTCCATACAGGGGAAGATATCTCTTCATTTTTAATGCTTTTTTAGCCAACAGTTGGCTGCTATGGATTACATAGCGTTTAAAAGCCTGTTCAAATCACATTTATTCTGCAGCAGCACTTAGTTGGTCACCATCTGTAAGATGCCATTTTAGACATTTTATTTGTATTCATTTAAAATATTTGGTTTCCATTACATGGACAAGACCATACACAAGTCAAATGCCTTTATATAGAGAGCCGTTTACCAAAAGTTGTTGCTCTAGGTTTTACCTGGCACAAATCACATATGCAAACAGCTCAAACTGGGGGGGTTGCGCATGTAAGAAAGTGGAGTTATATTAACACTCCTTGTCAGGGTGGACCCTCAAAGTCTCTAAATTAACCTGAGCTCAACCCCTTGGTAGCTATGGCACCGAGCAGACAGGGTTAAACTAAGGCCACATGTAAAGTATTTATGCAGTGCCAAAAAAGTAATAAAAACAATAACAATAAAAATAAAACTCCCAAAGCTCATTAAAAAAAGAGACAACAAATTAAATAACAAAATGACAAAAATCCAACGAGGGAATCGGAAATATGAATTTTGAAAGATTTGAGTAAAAATAGCACCAAAAAGCACATAGCACCAAGTAAAGTTTAAGTGAACAGAAGACTAGTCCCTAAGTGTGATTTCAGGCCAACTGCAAAGGAGCCTGGGTTGTTAACACCAAGTGGATTGCTCTCAGTCAAAATCTGGAAGCCAAAAAGAAAGACAAACTTTCTAAGTCTCACATTATAAAGGAACATAGTCACTTAAAAAAAAATACATTGACATTTCTTCTAAGTTTTAGTGCAAATTTGGACTTTGTTTCAGTAGAAAAGACCTCCCAGAGTAGGGTGCTGCTGAGACGGTAGCCGCGAATGTAGAACCGAAGGCAGGAAACCTGAAGCAGGTTGGGCCTGCAGGCGATCTGTAGGTTTGGATAATTTCAGCTAGAAAAAATTCCAAATCCCAATGCAGAATGGCATTTGTCACTATTTTCAAGGTGTGGAGATGTTTGAGTGGAAATAGACTGAAATCTAATTCAACTTTGTGTGTTAGTGATTAGGCATGACTCCTAGCTCTTCCCTAACCAATGGTGTAAATGTTCCCCTGGGCAACCCTACCCACTTTGCAGCAGTGCCTGTTTGACCTACTGCAAACAATTCCACAGTGAACCTTATTCCCAAAATCCAAGATGGGGAACCTCTTCTCCCCTTGTGCAGAACTTGTGTGCTCACCCAGAGGTGTGGCTATGCAAATGAGCAGTCTCCTCCTCTGTGGCTACTCAAAACCACTTCTGAGGGTAGCTTTCTGCCTACTGAGTTTCGTGCCACCCCGATTATTGGGACCAAGGCGGGGTTGTTGTCAGATACCACCTGACATTTACTTGTGACGGGGTAGACCTTTTTAATGTTAATGAAAGCTCCAGGACCCACACTAGCAGGACTTCCTGCCAGGAGTAGAAAACACCAAAGACTCCCAGGGCACCAGCCATGTTCCTAACTTTTTATTCAAAATCAAAGTTTTGCACTGAATTGGGCTTTTAATAAATATTAAAAAGATTGGTTGATTTATTTCTCTAGCTAGTCCCAACCCTGAGATACAGAATTAATAATTGAATCTGTACTTTGGTTTACTGTATGGGACATCCACAACTGACACAGTGAAAAAGGCTCTCAGGATCTTGTCGCTGTAGGTACATGGTGACATTAATCTTCTAAATTTTCCTTTTTAGGCCTGAGCAGAGTTCGCGGAGTTCTGCTATGCAGAACTCCGCAAAGTGGTACAAAAACTCCTCCTCGAAGTTCTGCAAGCAGCAGAGTGCAGTAAGTATTGCTTCCCGAGCTGATTTTTAGTGCTGAGAGTTTGTCCCACTCTGTAAAATAAGCGTGAATGGTACCACGCACAATACAAGAGGGGGCTGCTTCTTTCTGGCACTCAAGTAGATGTTCCATTCGAGTAGCAAGATAATCAATGCCGGCGTCAGGTTTCTCAACGCGAGCGGTAGTGCCCTGCAGTGATGTAAGATGTCTGATTGTTTTGAGGATTTGAACCAATAAAGGCATGGTTAATTCTTCCCATTACACATTGTACCTGTATAAGCAAGGTGCTCCACTGTTTTCCACAACCAAAAAACAGGGAGGGGTTACTGATGACTGACATGGGTGATTGGATGAATACAGACTCACTATTAAAATAAGCAATGACAAAGCCAGTAGGTCTGTCCAACTTAGTGACTTTGCCAATGTTTGTTTCACTAGAGTATGTTGCTTTTATTTTTAGTTTACATTTCTGGCATAGAAAGGCAAATTAAAAATGCCAAATGGCACAGTCAATCTTCTTCGAACATGTTTTACTAATGAAAAAAATCATTCCAAGGGGGTCACCTTGAGTAATCAAACATAGGCAGCAATCCTCCAATAGGATATACATAAGGAAAAGAGAAATCGATTGTAAGATGGTCCATGTGCACCAGAGCGCTAAAAGAACTGAATCGAGTGATCTGGTGCCACTTTACAGCAACTGAGTCCTTGGAAAAAAAATTAATGAATAAATGAAAAAAATATAAAAATATAAAAATAGGGAGCAGGGTGGTCAAGGACATAGGAGCACAAGGACACAACAGATGAGGGGGGTAAATATAGAAGCAGATATAGAGAGCCAAGGGGTAGGTCCATGAAAATAAAATAAAATGTAAATTTAAAAATATGAATAAAAAAAGGGAAACAAGATGGGAAAGCAACAGATGTTCGGGGAGAAAAAAGAAAGAGAGCGTTGTGGTGGGGATGTGGAGGGGAAATAATTAGCAAGAAATGACATGTTAGAGAAACAAAGGAGAAAAAAAAAAGAAAGAGTCCGTACATGTCAGCACCAGAAGAGTATAACTCAGAATTTGTGTAAAGCAGCAATGCTACAAGGGCATAACAAATACAAGACAAGGAAAGAAAGCCATGGAGTAAGAAGATGGGTATTGAGAGATACAAGAAAGCCATCCACTCATTTTTTTGTGCAGATTTATATAGCGCAAACTCCATCCACACATATTGGAGCGCTTTACATGAGCACCAGTTACATTACACAAAGACATATTCAGTAGTTTTTTGGAAGGCACAGGGAGATTAAGTGATTTGCTTAGAATCCCAGGATGCTGAGCCAACGCCAAGGCTCAAACTGGTTAACCAGCTCCAAAGTCAGCAGCTCTGACCATGATGCCACATCCTCTCCCCATGAGCAAGGAGCTTACCAAAAGCTCACTCACTGTGTTATTATATTCACGAAAGGTGCTCGACAAGCTCTTCCTCCGCAAGACCTAAAAAGTCAGGCAGTATGAACCACATTGATGGAGTAGTTATTAGTAGCAGACTGATTGCAGGTGTCCCAATCCAGAGTATCCAACCAGTGCTTAATTTGTAAATAAAATGGTGCTGAAACAGGCGGCTGGTGTAATTAAATGTGCGTGCACGGAATTCCAAGGCTGTGTATTCCTAAATCCACCTCATTCCTCTTTAATTCTCTAACAGGCACCAACTTCACTTTGATCTCACTTCTCCATATGTGACTGTGTTTATGTCTTTCTCTTTCTTCGTCTTTCTGCTGTTTTACAAATTTCCTTCTCTTTCTCTCGGTAAAGGTCTACTATAGATAAATAAGTGCCAGCCCTCCAAATAAGTGCCAGTGGCCCCCCACCGGAAAACACCGGCCCAAATTAAGCACTGATGCCAACGTTATAATTGAGATCCTATCTATTGTGATAACTATGGAGGGAAAACATACAGTCAAGATTAATTGTGAAGAACTATTTTGTTATACATGAATCTCATTGACAGTCTCAATCGTTTTTTCAGTTTCTGAATCTCATAACTCACTGCTATGACATAGCAGTAGTTGATAACTATTCAGGTTATCCACTGTTGTGATGTCATAAAGGCCTTTCACGCCAGGCTGACAGGCCTCCCTGCGGGGCCGGACTGGGAACCAAAACAAGCACTGGCAAAGTGCTCGGCCACACCCCCAACCCTGGGGGGGGGTCAGGGGGGGTGGCCGAGCTCTTTGCCAGGGCCGGTTTTCAGCCGATTTTGTTACAGGGCCGATTTTGCAGCTATACTGCAAAACGGCCCTGTAACAACAACGGCCTCCAGGGGCCCAAAACCAGCCCCCACCCGTGCGACCAACCGGGGGATTGCCCGGTGCCTGCTACGGCCAGTCTGGCCCTGCCTCCCTGAGAGCCTGTCAGCGCAGCGCTGCTTGTCTGCTTTAACTGAAAGCAGACAGCACAGCTGCAGGAGGGGGAAGGTGGTGGGGCTTGGTCAAGGAGGGTAGGTACGTTCTTTTTTTTTTTAACATTGTAGGACAGGGATACATAACAGAGGTAATGTTATGTATGTCACCCCCATTACTCCTGTACTAGTGCGTAGCAGATGGAAGCAGGGCTAGATGATTTTGGAGGCCATATATAAAATAAAATTATAAATGGGTAAAAAGTGAATTACGGGATGTTTTTAACCTCAGGGTTCTGAGTGACATCAAAGTCCACTTGAGCTTCACTCTTGCTGTCTAATTGACGTCACTCAGTAGCCCTTAGTGAAAAACATCCTCGTAATTCACTATTGCCCATCTATAATTCTATATATTTTAAAAGTCATTTACAAGGTTTACAAATACCTTTTTTGTGCCCTTCTACCAGGTGCCTGCCATTGTCATGTTACAGGGCTGGGCTTCCTGTGATACTAAACATAAATTACCAGCACGGCATAAGCACTTCAACCCAGTTTAAATGGCCCATATGCAAAATAATTTGTCCTTAATGGGGTGCCATGTTGTTTTAAATACAGTGACCAAGAATTTTCTGAGAATTATTGATTGATAAAAATGATTGATCGAGGGAAGCTTTTGGAGGAAATAATTGATTTAAAGATGGTGGATAGGTGCTGTTTGAATTGATGAGTGAATGGAGGATGTTAAAAGTCGAAATGAATCCATGTTTAGGGCGGGTGACATTGGTACGGGGAGGCATGAATGGGTGAATAATGGTGGAAGAATGATAGGATGATGCAGCTGTGTTTTTTTGAAGAACGGATGAGGGACAGCATTTTTAGTACAACATATTCAAGGATATTTTCGCTGAAAACTGAAGTGCAGAATTTACATATAATTATTTTAGGTTTTTCTGACCTCGAGCGTCCTTTGCTCCTATTACTATTCCAAAATTTAAATCAGATAATTATATGTGTGTATTGCATTTTTATGACTCTCATAGTCACTCAAAATGTTCCCAGGCTCAGAAGCAAACATGCCAAGTAAATAAAAGCCATCTGCTAATTGTGGTCGGACTCTTTACGCGTCGCCTGAGCAGAGAGCGCTCCGCGCCGCCAGCGGAAGCAGCCCTAACTTGTGGCGAGCCCTCGAGGACAGAAGCCAATGTGGTAACCAAGTGACCCCTGCATGCCAAACTATCATTGTTCCCAGCGCTCGTGCGGCACAGAACTGGAACATCTGTCTTCCATCCCTCCGCTCGCTTTGGGAGGGGATGAGCTTGGCGACACGTCCTGAAGCCCCAAAGTCAGCAGACGCCATGTGTGTCCTTGCTCCGCAAATGGAATGTATTTTTTTATTTATTTAAATATGCTGAAGTGCCGATTACATGCGGTGCGGAGTGATACGTGTGAAGAGGATACTACTCAACACAGTTACCCGGTTACTGGACCACCGCACCTGCACTCCGGAAGCGCACCTTTATTTCCGCTTACAAAGTCCAGCTGCTGGAAGATGGTAGAATTTGTGAGCTGAAGCTGGGTTGAAATTTTGGAAAAACATATAGGAAAGGGCTTGGTAATTCTAGGGCCCAAATGGTATTCCTCATTGTATGAAGTTTTATAGCCTATTAACGCCAATATTTTACACTTACGACTAGTGTCAATGCGAACCCTTTTCACCTAATCTCTTTTCAGCGTTGCGCTATGGCAATTAGGCCCACTTGATACAAATACTGTTTCTGCACATTTTACCATGAGCACCAAGTTCTAAATTGCACGCTTCTTTTCTATCATCAAACCACTGGTCCCCACAGTGTCACCAAAGTGAAGATCACTGGTAGTTGTGAGATCGCTGACATCACAGCTTGCACAGTCTTCTCAAATTGCTCCAACTTTGCAACAGCGCATGACCTATTCCATGGCAGTGCAGGACTGGGACCCCACAGTGGTTTCTGTGGCATAACATTAGCCGCCGCAGCCCCCGAGCTTCAGGGGTCCTCCTCGGGCACTGTGCACAGGCCCCTGTTCGGAAAGCTCCTGACTGGGTGGGGGGGACCAACACCATGTACTGCACGGGGGGCTCAAGTTTCGTTATGAGGTCTCACCTACCAGACAGCTAAAAGTGAAAGAACTTTTGTGAGTTATAGGAAGAGCTCATGGTAGGCTCGGAGTCTGAGTCCTGCTTTCATTGGTAGACTTTATTTTCACTCTCATTTGCTTGCTTCTTATTTAATGGCTTTCTTTTCTCTTCCTTTCTCTTTTTGTGTTTGACCCAACCCTCACCCCATCATCTCAGTCTCTATACCTTCCTTTTTATTGGCTAACTTGTATCCTTTCTGCAAGAATTCGGGTTTTTGGGTTGAAGGTGATAAAAACCATACTCAAGCAACAACCATAATCCTTGTCACGGTGAACCACAAAAAGTCACTAAAGTAACCTGTGCTTAACCCTATGGTGACTTGGTGTAAAAGCAGAACTATTTTTCCAGCACAGCAACAGTAATAAAGTGAAAACACAACACAAGAAAAATACCAAGCCAATTTAGAAAAATAGAACACATTTAAATAAATACAATTATACCAGAATGACAAACATCCAATTGGTAGAACCGGAGATATGCAATTTCAAAGTCTGAAGTAGATATAGCACCTATAAGCTCAATGCGCCACTCATTGTAATCTGATCATACTAGACCGGGGGCAGTCACAAGTTCAGGCCAGCCTTAATGAATGTGGGCAGGAAATAGGGACCAGGTTAGTCCTGAAAAAGTTACCTTCTCAAAGACGGTCAAAAAGAATTCCGTTTGCAGTTGAGAAGGCCCTGAAGAGCAGGGAAGCTTTTGCAGATGATCGTCACTGTAGCGCAAAGAGCAGGCGTGGCTTCATGGACGGCCGTCGCTGTAGAGTGTAGATCCTGTCAGGTGTCGCAGACGGTCATTGCTGGAGCTTCATGTCAGCAATCACCGTGGTCTGTCGTTGCTGTAGTGCAAAGTACAGATCTTGCTTTGCAGGTCATCACTGGTTGTCACTGTACTGCAAAGAGTCAGGTTCACCAGAGCTTCCCGTTGGTGGTCATTACGGACAGGAAAGTCTCAGTGCGAGCGGGCCCCATTCTAAAACGTAATGATTTCTCCTTCCTTCGCAGAGCAGTGCACTTTGATACCAGCCAAGGGTCCAAGACCTGGGGAGACACCTGTTCGGGATCAGGGACTCTCTCTAGCAGAAGCCAGCAGGGCTCAGACAGGTCTAGTTGCAGTAGGTCAGCTGGACAGTTGCAGGGAGGCCTCTGGAGCTTGAAGAGTACCCGTAGCTCAGAACAGGAGATCAGCCCACTAACCCTTGGAGGCACTCAGATTAGTTTGGGATGGAAAGGAGCACATCCAATCTTACTTCTCAGCAGGACAGCTCTCTGGAGAGCAAGTCAGGATTCAAGCAGCAGCACAGACCTCTGGGAAATATGGGAGTCATTCTTCTGTAGTCTACAAGTGCTGGAGTGAACTGAAGTGGCAGTCTAAGGGTCCAATATTTATACCTGGTGGTAGTCTTTGAAGGTGAGGGACATCCTGTGCTACCCACACATCTGGTGCTGAAAAGTTCTTTCCTTCCCCTGTCGAGGCTCAAAGTAGTACAGGGTGACAAAAGACTAGTGTCTGGTTCCTTTGTCTGTGTTGGAGGCAAGCCCTTTGAAATGTAAGTGGGGCAGGGAACAGCTCAGTCATAACTATCCTGGCATGATGACCCATCCTACCCACATCTAGCCCCGTATTTTTCACATATTGGGCTTACTACGCTTTACTAATGAGGGATCGATTAAAAGACACAGGCAGCTGGAAACTCCTCAAAGGCTTTTGGGCAGAAATATACCAACTTTCTAATAGTGTTTTTTTTCAAAATTGTAATCTAAAAGCACCATAAAAATGGATTTTAAATTACAATTTATTCGAGGCCATTTGTGACATTCCTACCTGCACCTAATCAGCAGTTGGCACTTACTAAATGTGATAAGTTAACCCAATGGTATCCAATGAGAGAGATAGAGCTTACTGTAGTGAAAAATGAATTTAGGAGTTTTTCACTAGCAGGGCATGCAAAACCTAAACCCATATGTCCTATTTTTTAAATACAATGCACCCTGCTATATGACCCTTTAGGACTTCTCATAGGGGTGACGTATATGCATTAAGAATGAATGTTTAGGCCTGGCAAAAGGTTTATTCAATTAAATGTATTTAATTTAAATATATAAGGTTTACGTGAACATTTTCCAGGTCCAAATGACAGTTTACAAGTTCTAAAGAGCTACTTTAGTGGATGGCTCAAAGAGTGCTGCATGCATTTAATTTAGAGTGTGCAAGCACTTTAGCACTGGTTAACAATGGTAAAGTGCATAGACTTATAATAAAAACAAAAAAAAACACCAAAAAACAGGCAGGTGAAGCTGGCAAAAGTTTGAGGGTAACCCTGCAGAGGTGTTCACTTTTATGGAAAGACTTTTTTCTTTTTTTGCTAAGCACCCCATGCACGTGCATGTGTTTTCCAGGTCACCACCTTGTACGCTTCTCCCCCACCAAATACCTACACCTACACTCCATGTGGCTCTCTCCCTCAAGTGCTGCTCTGTTTCGTGTGCTTCTTCCGCTGCCAAGCCCTGAAGCCTGTTGTCTCTGTTACTTTCTCCCTTGTGTGCTCTTTTCCCATCCTTTATCCCCTAGTTGGCTTTAGTTTTATTGTATTTACCCCCTCCCCACTCGCTGTTGCTTACCACAACCCACTTCTCCTTTGCATGGCCACCCTTTATAATGCGTTTTGAAAAAAAGTTTTTTGATGATGTCTTGGAGGATGCAACAATTACCATTTGCTACTGGGTCACTCTGCCTGCTCAAATGCACTTTAGCACAATTCAAATAGTTTTTTAAATTACTGTGCCAAGCATTGTCTACCATTTGGATCAGCCAATTAAAAACATGGTATTCACGTCGATCAGTGAGAAAATGCCTGGTGAAGCATGCACACGCATAAATAATCATGAATACATTAATCTACTGAATGATGCAGGCGCCAGTAACATCATCACATATATGCACTGTGTGCATCATGTCATTAAGTGTTTCGCTTTCTACCAATGATGTGCAGCATCATAAAAAAGCATTGGTAAATTCAATAGGTCCCAGAGGTGAGAACATGCTTGTGTTTAATGCAAAGCTGTACCTTATATAAGCTGCAGAGATTCCCTTTGGCTGTGCATTACTATCTTTCAGCCCCTTTCTTCTCATTTCTCTTTCTTGCTGCAGTAGCATGACTGAGCTGTTGATGTTAAGATATGTAGAACCCCCTGTCTATCAACTCCTTTATTTGACCCTTTGATGGAAGAGTGACAAGAGTGGCATCCCTGGTTGATGCCCACTCTCTCCTAGCTCTTGGAAGGATTATTGGTCAGTGTTTATTATGAGCTGTGGTTGCAGGTGGGGTCCAACGGCACACCTCTTTGGGGACTATACCTTATTTTTAATCTGCAGACATTTACCAAGAACAAGAGGAAGAGAAAAGTAGCTAAGTGAGGAGAAAGAGCAAGATGGAAAAACAGTGGCACAGGGTGAAAGCAGGGTTGAAAAAGAACCTGGTTAGTGCGATATGGGGCAAGGAAAGTACATTCATCGATGATAGAGGTATAAGGTAATAATAAATGCTAGAAAACCATGTACTTGGAAAACACGACATTCAGCAGCAGCACTGGTGGGCTTCTCAGCCCTGACTGACACTTTATTCCATGACAATTTAAGCACAGGTCTCGTATACTACAGGGTGGGACATCGACGGCGTACCCCAGGTGCCCCTGACTAAGACACTGTGAAATCTGTGCCATGTACCATCAGTACCCCACTCCAAACCCTGTCTCCTTATGTAAAAAGCAAAAAAGAGCTTTCAGAGTACTAAAAGAGGGTTTTAGGCCCCAACCAATTATTGGTTGACCTCAGTCCAGAATTTGATTGGGCTGAAGTTGTGAGCTTCCACCGAAAAGAGTGCTGGTATTGCATTTTTTAGCTTGAGGCAAAGCTTTTACTCAATAGGACTCAGCTGTTACTGGACAAGCCAATGATCATGGCTATAGATCTGATCTGTTTACTATGAAGTGTAACAAAAAGGTTGTAGGCGTGACCTATTATTGTGAAAAGCATATGTTAACTTTAACCAATATAAGTGTGGTTTATTATTAATCTATATTAATGCCTATATATAGATATGTTGTTACATGGACCTCCATCTGACAAACCGTGGGTATAGTAGTTTGCACTGTGAGAATTCTTGTAAGGACCACTTACGAGAGATCGTATCATCATTTGGCAACTTTAATTTCATGTATATTTCAATGTTATGGCTGTTTGCCAGGTGACTGCCTTGGTGGGATGTGTATGCTCAATACAGTAGGCCTGAATTGGTTGTAAAGGCAAGCTAATAGTCACTGCTACAGATCTGGTTTGTTCAGTAAGAATAGGAATTGAAGATGGCATAGGTCTGATATATTGCTTCTGCACTGTGTTAAATCCTGCAGGTACATATTTTTTTACATTAAATCTCTCAGATTGCCTTTGTAAAGAAGGATTTTGTCGATGGTTATACCTTTGACAGCCATAAGTATGGAAGATTTGCACTATAATAAATATTTCCTAAAATCGCTGCAGAAGGTGAGACAGGTTTATGTCCGCGACATCACGGCCGACCTCACACCCATCTGGACGACACTCCGAGAGTACGAGGGACTATCGGGACTCCGGGTCAACTGGGAGAAATCGTCCATCTTCCCTCTGGGCGTCCAGGCGGAACCCCTAGAGATAACGCTGGCCGATCAGACGCTGAGATGGGATGGAACGGCCCCCAGATACCTAGGGGTGCGCCTATATCACTCCCCCGGTGACCTCTTCGAGGCAAACCACCGAGGAGCACTGACGAGCCTACGATCGGCGGTAGGGTTTTGGAGGACATTGCCACTAGCTCCCATAGGACGTGTCGCTCTGGCAAAAATGATTATGGTCCCGAGACTGCTCTACTTCTTCACAAACCTCCCTATTATCCCGCCGCGGTCCTTCTTTCAGGAACTGGACTCGCTGTTGACAGCTCTGATATTGGGGGGCGGCCGACGCCGAGTAGCGTTGCGCACACTGTACCTCCCCACGACGGCCGGGGGCCTGGGGGCGCCCTCCTTTGAATCGTACTTCCTCGCGGCATAGCTCCAGTGGCTGTCCCACTGGACGGCGGAGAGACAAGTGGGGGAGACGATCACGGAGGGAGGCAAACTGCCTATGCCTGAGATCCGCCGACTGCTCATGCCAGGCTCCAAACCGACGCGCACGCATCCACTCCAGGTCACAATCGCCCGCAGATGCATGATGAGGATCCATCGCATGTCAACGGGCAAGCCACTATACTCCCCTCTGCTCCCCCTGGTGGGCTTCCCCCGACAGAGCGGGTGCTTTACCGCGAGGGCCCTCCAGGTGTGGACAGATCACAGGATCACGGAGGTGGAGGCGTTGGTTCAAGAAAGGCAACTGAGGACATTTGAGCAGTTGATGGAGTGGCACGACCTCCCCCAGGGGCAATTTCTGACACACAGACAGCTGCTGATGAGTAGCGACCGTTTCTGGCGCGCGCGCAATGGGGAACCCCCGACACATCCGGTGCTACACGTGGTGCAGCGTATGGGAGCAGGCAGCCACCTCATTACCTGGCTTTATAAAGCAATCCGGGAGCTCACAGACACCACCCTGGACAAACTACGGGAGACGTGGGAAGACGACGCAGGCAGGGTATTCCATGATGCGGAGTGGCGCAAAGCCCTGGAGTCACCGAAAAAAGTGTCCAGGAACGCGCGCTTTAAAAATATTCAATTTAATATCCTACATCGGGCATACCTCACCCCAGCCAAACTCCACCGGTTTTACCCCGATACACAATTCGAATGTCCCCGCTGCCACCAGGTAGACGCCGACTTCAAACATATGTTTTGGGTCTGCCCAGCCATACATCGTTTCTGGGGCGGAGTACACCAAGCCATTCGAGCCGCGACCGAACTCCAGTCCACCCCCACATGGGAGGAATGTGCACTGGGGATCGCCCCGAAGAGGAAATCCGCGAAGGTACAGTGGAAATTCACCTCCTTGGCCCTTCTCCTCGCGAAGAGAAACATCGCAATGCATTGGAGGGCCCCAGAGGGGCCGTCTGGCCCGGCGTGTCTGGGTGCGGTACTCAAGTGGGGAGCAGCGGAGGAGGAACTGCTGCGAGAAGAGGAGGCGAAGGGCGCCCGCAAACACCCGATATCCATGGAATGGGCACAACTCCTCATCCTGTTTAAGCAAGCAGATATAACGGGGGACACCCCAGACACGACACAGCCCACCCCCGCACCCCGGCGACCCCCCCCCGACCGCCCCGGATCGGCGGAGGACACAAACAACCCATAGGAAAGACAACATACCCAGCGGCGAAGGTGTGTGCGGGCCCAGTCCCCCGGCTGGGCGTTAAGTGGCAACCCGACCACCCACCCCCTCCCCCCTCCCTCCCCCTGGGGAGCCTTAAAGCACACCACATACACCTACCACCAACCCGTACATACTCTGTCGTAGGAGCACCTCGTCCGCCGGCCTCGCGTCCCCCTCCCCCCTTCCATACTTCACTCACTTCCTCCCTTCCTCCCATACCATACCCAGTTTCGGGGCCCCCCCCCACCCCAGGGCCCTTTCCAAGCCGCCTCACAGGCGTAGATAGTCCCAGTTGGCGGTTTACATACCGTTGTTCTAGTTACACGACATGATAGGGAATTTGAGGCAAGAGGGGACGCTACATAGACCGAGATGGGAAGATAAAGTTACCCCTGATCGAGACGGAAGATATAGACATGACCAGGGCGTTAGACAGGGGGGCCAGATGGAACCGGCACAGGGGAAGACAGGTCTCTCGGGCCATCAAGGAAGGCCCGACGGCTAATGGACTACAGCTTCCACACACTATGACTTTCTCAATGGCCCAGGATGTTACAGTACAGTGATTCAGGTTCATAACTGTGAATGTTTCTTATGATGTAATATATGCAAAACCCTAATAAAAACATGTCAAAAAAAAAAAAAAGAAGGTGTGACAGGTTTAACTTTGTGCCAGAGCCTTGTGACACAGAAAAAAACGTAGGAAATTATACTTATCTCTATATATAAATGTATATCGATATAGCTACGTAGAGAGACTTTGGAGCAGTCCTCTTCTTCCACTGGTCTGTCTGTCATTTTGTCTTTGCTTCCAACCATGATAGTGTTTTGCATGGGGTAACGGTTCAGTCCACATCACTCATTGGTTCTCTTGCCCTGTGAATGATGCCATTTTTCTGATCACCAGTGAACATCCATTTCATAAATTAGTGTGTCAGGGCTGGTTGGCCAGTGCTTTAGTTTTCAATGTTCTCTTTTTATAGATTCTCTTTCATTTCTTACATTCTCCTCTTTTTAGCTTAGTCTTTCATAAGGGTACACTATAGCTCCACAGCCACTGCTAAAGGACCGATTGTTTACCGCTCATTTCATTTGCAGTGTGTCGCTTCTCATGTGCCAATTTCCTCTAAAACAGGTGACCATTATGAAATGATGTTGTCGATAGTGTAAAACCAAAGTGGATGATGGACGGAGTGTTGAACATTGCAAGCACTCACCCCCAGTCAAATGATCTGGGTTTAATCCATCATCATTCTTTAGCTCACTCCGCCACCCGAGTTCAGACATGGCCATATGCAAATCAGTCTGATCCTGTGCCTCATGGGAACAGTCCAGCCTGAACTGCCAAGCCATGTCATCCCTGGACCGGAAACAAGCATCCTGGGACCGGTTACTGGCTAATCAGCCGTCATCAGCCAGGCTAGCTTGAATCCAGCTGCAAAGTGCAGACTGCAGCATGATTTCTTTTTTTTACTTGTATTCTTTTAATTTATCTTAGAAATATATTTAATTTGTGTGTGTTTTATTGTGGTTGTCTCAGAGTGTGAATGACCAAACAAGTCAGTGAAAGGATGAATGGATGCATGTGTGCAAATATGAATGACATAGTAAATGTTTGGAGAACTAATGAGTGTCTAAGCCCATCAATGATACAAAAGTGCTCTTTCATACATAAGCTGGACCTATTGGCATTGCCAATGCTTGTTTTGCTGCTATTCTGTGTTTTGATGGTCGAGTCGGAAGAGCAACATTCTGGGAAAGCAGGAAGGTTCACAACACGACTCAGATATGTATGCGGCTGCTGTGACCTGCCTCTTCCTGGGTTCTTTTTTTTATGTCACTTAAAAGAGGTGCCTCCCCATAGCAAATCCTCCCCCTCAGCCCCTCCTCTCCTGCCCATCCCCCACTGGCTATGCTTCTCTATCCTTTAGATTTTTTAATCCAGTGGAACGCTGCAGGTAAGGAAAAGTCTGGTAAGGAGGCAGCAGCTTGTAGACCTCTTACCTACTAAGGCACTATTGGGGCAAATGATGTAGAAAGAGAGAAGTTGCTGTGGAGCAACATTAAGATTGTTTCTGCTTAGCATTGCTAGTGGGCAATCAGGCCAATCTCATTGTTGGAGATATGTTTGTAGGGCTATCGGAAACTTAACTGTATTGATAATAATATATTTTTTACATGATGCTTCATATAGCTGATTTTTCTTTTTTTGGGTATTTCTGCAAAGTGCTGCCTAGTCTCAGAGTGTTTTGAGGGGCAGGTATATGCATATTAATGGATGACTTGAAGCCACATATTGATTACCAGACCATCACAAGGTAAGGGGTGGGGTCACGGATGGCATTATGTCCCAGGCTCCCTGCTTTTCAAAAGTCCACAGTCCTGCAGAATGTATTTATAGATTTTTAATTTAAAGTAATCTTACTGTCATTGTACAGAAGAACGCAGCCTTTATAAAAATTCCACTAGAGGGTACTGAATGCTGTTGCTGCAGTGAGTTCTCTGTCACTCAAGGTCCTTCGTTTATACTTAGAATCAGGTGCAAAAAGTGAAAAATGGTCCAGTTGGTCTTGCAAAACGTTGTTGACCTAGTTACCCATAAACCTCTGGCAGGCTTCCCAGGCAGACAGAATCGACTATAATATAATCCAGCTCCATTCATACTTATGGTGACAAGTCATCCATGGATCCATTAGCTTCGGACCAGAATACCATTATCGGAATATCATCTAACAGGTTGTGTCTTAAATATTGTTAGCAAAATATCAACCCAGAAGAGCTGATAATAGAAAATCTCCACCCAGTGAGACAATGAATCTGGTACATCATATTGTCGACACTATATTTTTGTCAGAAGATATTTCTACACATATTATTGTGATGTACAAGTTTCTCCTCCAGATAGTTCTATCTATGAGTACTTGTCTCCCACCTGGTGCCTCCATCAATTCCACTGATAAGTAACACATCAGGGGTACAGAGTGAAGCCACTGGTGGACAAGAGGTGTCAAGCAGCGTCATGGATCCTGGAAACACAGAAGCCTGCTTCGTGCCAGCACAGCAGGCCCTCACTAATTGTAACAAAATGATCCAGCAGTGAAGAATATGACCAGCTTGGGAGCCAAGCCCAGTCCCAACAAATACTAGGGTCATTGAGAGCCATGTTGAGAAACAATTTATTTGAGCAGTGGAAAGTTACGCACTGACTGGAGACACTAGTGGGTAAAAGAACAGCAAATCGCAGTGGTCAGAAGTATCACTTTCTTGACAGATTGCTGTTTTCTAGGAGAACCAACAAAAAGAGAAGATGCTAGAGTCTTTCACACCTATAAAAACCTCTGGGAAGCAGAGAGAGGGGGCTGGATCTGAGGATGAGTCCAAATATGAGACATTAAGGGGCTACTACACCAGAAAATGGCCAGGATACCTCAGATGATTGACAGAAACTCTTTCTCATGATATATTTTTTCAAAATATCTAAAGAAGGCTCCTTCAATCTCCTTCTTGCCAATTAGCTCGGCCCCAGTGTGTTTGCATTTAATCTCCTTCACCATATTCCTCACCTGATCATTTTGGTTTTCCATGCTGGAATTTGCTGCAGCTCTCTCCATATTCAAAATGAGCTAGCCTGCTGGCCTCCCATCTCTTTCTAACCCGGTCCTCCATTATGTTTGCTAAATTTGTTTTGGCTTCCGCTATTTCCAACAAGGAGGGCCAAACATCGTCCTGATTTATTTTTAAGCAGAACATTTCCCTTTCTTTTTCTCTGATTACATTTTCCAAATTTGTGACTGCTTCATGATAGGCCAGCCTTCTTGCTGCCGATAAACTACCTACCCTGCTTCTTAAATAAGCCTTTTATGCATCCCACACTATTCCCACCAAGGTAGAGCCTAAATTAGCTTTGAAAAACTACTTTGTTTCCTTGTACAACAGCTCTATTACATCTTCTTCTAGGAACAGGGATTGATCCATTGTCCATCTAGACCAGAGGTCTTCAAACTTTTGGATGCCGAGACCCCTCTGTCAACATTTTGAGTCGTAAGGACCCCCTCCTGACAAAAATTTCTAAACCTCTAGGCAGGGCTGCTGGAATTATGAGGCAGGTGAGGACCAAATTACGCAACAGGCTTGACTAAATTGCGTGGGATGAAAATGTAAAAGATGTTATGTGATTTCACGTATTTTGGGACAGCATTGCTTCATTATTTTGACATTTTTTACACACAGTAACACTAAGGAAAGATTTCACCCCATCAGTACCAGTTTATAACCAAAATACAGCAATTATCATCAGAAACATTTCTAGTCAACCTTTGTGAAGGGCCTTCCACTCTCCAGGAATACATGCTGCCACATTAGAAGCTCACCTGGCCTGGGCCAGGAGAAGCAGGGGTCCCTTATAACCCTGGTGGTTTTGAGCAGAGTTAAGCAGTTTACCCATGCAGCTTTCCTCTCACCCCCTCCCTTCCATCCCTCTCTCCTCTCCTAACCCCAGATCCCTCTCTCACTTTGCAGGCCATTTTCTTTCACCCCTTTTTACAATTTCTGAACTCTCCCCATTCAACCTCTCACTTCACCTTTAATCACCTCTTGCCATTCTGTCTTTTCACTGCCCTCATCTCGAACAGTCTCTCGCATTTATCTCATGGCCTCTCTGGCCCTGTCACCTCCCGTGCCCCTCAGCACTTCTCATTCACCTCGTCTCTCCATTCAAATTTTTGTCTATTTGTATCTTACACCTCTCCAGTCCCCCCATTCATCTTTCACATCTCCCCTTTGTTTTAACAGAAGCCCCCACCTTTGGCTCACACTCACTTCTTGCGTGTCCACACTTCTCTTCGGCAATTCGCATTTCTCCTCATCCCTGACCTCTTCAATCAAATTCTCTCACTCCCTTGCTGTCCTCTCTCATCCTCTCATCTCACCTCACCAAGCATACGGGTCAGACCCGTATGCTCCCCTCGGCATGTGCCACTCTGCTTATTGTTCCCTAATTCAAGAAGGCATGAGTTGTCTGTCTTGCTGTTTTGATGCAGGCCGCGCAGTTATGGAACATGCACCCTCCTTTGCTTCGCTCCACCAAGAATCTATTATTCTTTAGGAATATATAAAAACCTTTCTCTATGCTCTGTAGGTTACCCCATTTGGCTGGTTCTCCTTCCCTTTCTGTGTGTTTCTCATTTGCCTTCAGGCAGCAGATGGCTATTACCCCCAGGACACCTTTTGGTAACAGTAGCGTATTACAAATGTAAATAATAATAGGCAGAAGCAGGGAAGTCACTAGACCACAACTTCGGAGGGGGGTGCTAACGCTCCCAGCCAGGGCTGGTCCTAACACTGGTCGCACACCGTGCAACAGTGTTTTTTGATGCCCCACCCCCGTTTCCTCCTTCTCCATGAATTCCTTCACTGCCACTCACCAACAATGCACCTCATCTCTCTATAGCACCTTTCTGACAAACATTTGATTTTTTTATAGTGCTACTCATAGATTACTCACACTCATTTCTGTGATCTACATGGTACATGTTCAATGTAGCAGGCACATTAACCCTCTGCACTGTGTGGGTGACAAGAGTGCCCATGTGAGTGCGCAGTGAGCGATGCAACAGTGTGAGAGTAGGGCAAGAGGAGTGACTGCAGGGTGAGTGAGGTGGCGTATGAATTTACGTGCGGATGCAAGTTCAGAATGGGATGAATGAATGTATGATTACTGATGGGCTTGTTCGAGTGAGTTGCATATTGAGCAGTGAGGGGCCCAGGAAGCTCTGCACAAAGGAATAAAGGCTCTGCCATATTTCTTTTAGGTAGAGAGGGGCACTCTGTGATAGTTTACAGTAAACCCCTTGGGGACAGATTTACAAGCCCCTTGCACCACCGTTGCATCGCGTAGTGTGTCGCACAGGCGGCGCAACCTGCTGAGTGATATTTACAAGCACACGTAAAGCCACTTTGTGTGGCTTTACCTTTGCTTGTAAATATCGCCCCGGTGTTCCTGTGGGTGATCCCATGCAACACCCATGTCCTCTGATGCATTTCCAGATTTACGAGCAATCGTAAATCTGGAAATGCGTCAGAATGCTACACCACCCTAGGGGTGGCATTGCGAGGTGCAAATGTTTTCATTTCTTCTTGTTTCTTTCCTCTTCCAATGTGTGCTGCATTCTACAGCATGTATTGGAAGAAGAAATCACCTCAATTGATTGCTTTTGTGCTGGAAGGTGCTCCTTCCACACAAAACTGGCCTACCATCCACTTCAACTAATAATCCGCTTTTTCACAAAGGTTTCAACACAAAGGACCAAAGAAAATTTTACTCTTGAAGGTGCTTGTCGGTAAACGCCAATTATCCCACACCTACCACCCCATCTTAAAAGATACTAGTTAAAACTGAAAACATTGAGGTGCATCGTAACTTCAGTACAATGATGTTGTGAGGTTTTGCCAATGCAAGAGAACATTGGTTCAATTTTTCTAGTACTAAAATAAGATAAGTTTATCTGCAAACTTTACAAATCTATATTAAAATGGAATATTGACCGTTTTGAACCGAGAAATACCTATGATCCTCCAGGATTGCTCAAGCCCTTGCATTTACCAGTGCCCCCCACTCCTCAGCAGTACATTAAGCCGTTCATGAAAACCAGCTAGAGAATTTTTGAACAGTTTTCTTCTACTTTAATCATGTTCTACATTTTGCATTAGATGAGAATGTAGGTCTTTTTGTTTATCTCTACACACTACTTCTATCATGGCTCCTTTGTTGAGATGCCACAATTTGCTGGAAGTTGCAGGTGGTGGGAAGCGTCACTCATTTTTGTGGGGTTAGGACTTATTTTTTATTATCATTTGACTTCGACCGAGATCAAGAGCGAGAAAGGCAGGAAAGAGAGGAGAGTAGGAAGAGACAGATAGGATAACAGTGCAGAGGAGAACGCAGGAATGAAAAGGAGCAACAAGGAGAGAGAGCAAGTGGAGGGGGAAGGGGTGGAAGAAAGAGGCATGAGGAGGAACGAACATTAGGCAGTCTTTGTATCAAGCAATTCCGGCACTCGGCAACGATGGCGGCTGGCTCCCATTAACAAATGTGGCTTCTGCGCTTATTTTTATTTATTTATTTTTACTCATGCAGCACTGAGTGCCCCTAAATGCCCTCCAGCACATCTAAGTGGTTAAAGGAGTTTGAAATTAGTGTCAAACGTGGGCTCTGCTGAAGCTTTGTCGCAAGGCAGCGGCTCACAGATGTGACTCTTCTCTTCTGACGCCAATAAATTCAACACATTTTGAAAAACGGTTCATTTAGTCGTGCTTTTGCCTCCGAATGGATTTGGTTGTCTGGTTCAAAGCAAGCAGCTCGTCTCCAACCTAATTTCTGCCCATTAGATGTTTTGAAAATGAAGACATTTAAGTTTATGCTGCGTTGTTTTAAATGTGCTTTAGATGGAGGGGTTGTTATTTTCGCGTCGTGTCTGCCATGCTCTGCGCTGTGTGTGGCTGCTACTGCATGTTCTGCATTAGTTGCAGCTGGTTTGGTCTCTTAGACCAAAGTCCTCTGTCACTCAAGTCGGTGGTTAATATCGTGGAGCACAGGAAATGCATTGACTCTATCCCTGGGTCTTGAGAGGGGAAGTGAAATTATGGGGTGTCCGTGGAATGGCAATCGGTGGCTGACAATGAAAGAGAGGAGAGGGAAGTATTAGTAGAGGAAACATTTGAAAAACTGCAAATGAATCAAGGATCAAATAAGTATCAGTGAAGAAAACGTAACCAGAGAATATGATAGAAGGATGTAGAATACGAAACGTCAGGGTAAGTCAAGAATACAAAAAATCAGAGGTGAAGATGGGTACGGCTCATGTGGATTTAGGCAATTCATGGCGCCTCCATGTAAATATGCAAATGGTCTTTAAAGACCTGTGAAAAACTCTGCGCCGGAGATAAGACTCCAGACACTGTCCAGCCCCCAGCAGCTCGAGTTGCACTGCAACACCCGGGCTGAAACACAGGACGGGGAAAGAGGGGGGGGGGGCTGAAGCACTTGGGCAGAAGTGTGACTGGGAAGGCGCGACCCCCTTTGCATCGCTCCACGGCCCCCCTGGGGGTCGCGCCCCACAGTTTGAAGACCGCTGATCTAGACTGAATGTTCTTCTCTATTAAGCTTAAATCCAGCATCACCGCGGAGTGATCCTATAAATGAGCTCCTATGTGCTTGATGTCTTGTACTATATCCTTTAAATTTATGCCTATTAAAAAGTAGTCAATTCTTGACTGATGCCTATATTTCCTCATATTGTATTTATATCGCCTATTAGACCCAGCCCTCTGCCGCCAAATGTCACATAGGCCCATCTGCTCAATAATTTGCCTTATCTGCTCTGCCATCTTAGGATTCACTATGGCTCTGCTATTCGTAGATCTGTCTAGGATATTATCCAGAACTACATTGAAATCCCTAGCCATGACTTTCGGATCCGGGAAGTTCAGTAACTCTGACAACATCTCTTTAAAGGGGCAGTCACATCCTTATTTGGCCCATAATATCCTACCAATGTAAAACCTTGCCCTGATATCCTCAGATTTGCTAAAACCGATCTTCCCACACTGTCTGAAACACTCTCCGCAATGGTGATCCTAGCATCTTCTTTTACCAGTATGGCCTCCCCCTTTGTTACAGATGAGTGCCTAGAACATACTACTTGTTGTACTCATCTTTTTGCCTTAAAAATCTGTAGAAATTATTTGTCGGTCAAGTGCGTTTCCTCCATAATTATCACCTGAACTGGACAATCCTTTATGTACTGAAATAGTCTCTCCCGTCTTCCCATTACCCGTAGGCCATTTACATGCCAAGATAAGATTTTTATGTATGATATTTTTTTTCTCACCCATCCCCCTTTTATCCAAAACCGACATCAGTATTCCTGGAGCTTCTGAGGACTTTTGAAAAAAAAACATTTCTCCCACACGCTCCCCAGCCAGTGCCCACTACCCGACCACCCCCTGGAGAACCCTTCCCTGACTCACCATGGCCTTAGCCTAGTGGGTGTCTCCCCTAAATGTGCCTTTCATTAATAGACAAATAAATAGAAAAAAGGAAAGATAAAAGGAAAACAAACACCCATAATTTGTATCCATATATAAACCATCCTGCTTCCAAGTATTAATACAAGTATTTATACTCATGGTTGTATACTCTCAATAAATTCATCTACCTCCCTAACTGAACGAAAGTTATGCATTTTATTGTTTAACATCACTTTCAATACCGCTAGGAACAGCTGAACCGTGGCCTCTAATTTCTTCAAGGGATCTGTCCTCCTTCTCAGTTCCCATTGTCAATTAGAGGTAACATTTGATAATTCTGATCTAACTTTGAATTTAACCCATCCATGTCTGCAGATTTTTTGCTTAGGGCTTATAGCAAAAAAAAATCTTTTATCGAGTAAGTGAGGAAGTTCACCAATATTTTCCTAGGCTTTGTTCTATTGGTATCCCGTCTGAAGGGGTCTCTGTGAATCCTCCGAATATCCTTGGCAATCTCCTGCTCTGACTCTTCTATTTGCAATTCCTTTTTGACCAGCTTAACTACAAAGGTCTTAAGATCTTCCCCCTCTTTCCCCTTCGGCACCTTCAAGATCCGCAAGTTGTTCCATCTCTGGAAGTTTTCTATTCTCTCCTGTCAGTCTTGCTGCTCCTGCTCTTTTAATTTTAGACCCTCAGTCTCTGCAGTGTTTGTTTGTGTGGACAACTGGAGATCCCTAACTGTTTCCTCCAACATGGCCATTCTATTAGTGAGATCATCTATCTTTTTCTCCAAATTCTCACATGCTGACCTTATCGCCTTCTGATTTGTTTCTGATACCACAAACCTACTTTTAATTTCCGAGGAGAGTGTCGCTAAAAGGGATCCTATCGAGGGCTCCTAGCTATTTATATTATCACCTTTTTTCTCTCTTTCCTTCAGAACATTTTCTCTCGTAAGCTGATTTGGGCTTGGACTTCTTGGTGCTCCGGATACTACTGCCTGGTAACTATCTGGTGGTGGTATTGGTGGTGGTGGTGATATTGGTGGTGGTATTGGTGGTGGTATTGGTATTATTGGTGGTATGGGTGGTAGTGGTATTGGTGGTGTTAATGTTGGTGGTAGTATTGGTGGTGTTGGTGGTGGTATTGGTGATGGTGGTGGTAATGGTGGTGGTGGTGGTATTGGTGGTGCTGGTATTGGTGGTGGTATTAGTGGTGGTATTGGTGTTGGTGGTATTGGTAGTGGTATTGGTGGTGGTATTGGTGACCTTGGTGGTGGTGGTGGTATTGGTGGTGATGGTATTAGTGGTAGTGGTGTCATTACTTGTGGTTGTATTGGTGGTGGTATTGATGGTGGTCGTCTTGGCATTGGCGGTGGTATTGGTTGTGGTGGTGGGAATGGTGGTGGTTTTGGTGGTGGTTTTGGTATTGGTGGTGGTGGTATTGGTGGTGTTGGTATTGATGGTGGTGGTATTGGTGGTATTGGTGGTGATATTCATATTGGCAGTGGTGGTATTGGTGGTGGTGGTATTGCTGGTGGGGGTATTTGTGGTGGTGATATTGGTGGTGGTGGTGGTATTGGTGGTGTTATTGGTGGTGGTATTGGTGGTGGTATTAGTGGTGGTATTGGTGGTGGTATTGTTGTTGATGGCATTGGTGGTGGTTGTTTTGGTGGTGGTGGTGGTATTGATGGTGTTATTAGTGGTGGTGGTATTGGTGGTATTGGTGATAGTCGTGTTGGCATTGGCGGCGGTGGTGGGAATGGTGGTGGTGGTATTGGTGGTGGTGTTGGTATTGGTGGTGGTGGTATTGGTGGTGTTGGTATTGGTGGTGGTGGTATTGGTGGTGAGGTATTGGTGGTGGTATTCGTGCTGTTTCTAGTATTGGTGGTGGTGGCAATGATGGAATTGGTGGTGATACTCATTTTGGCAGTGGTGGTGGTGGTAATGGTGGTGGTATTGGTGGTAGTGGTATTGGTGGTGGTGATATTGTAGTGAGTTCTCTCTGAATACGTACAGGCATTGTTAAGTTAGCATAACCACGTTAGATGTTAGAAAGCCATCTTTTTGCTTTTGCACACGACACTGCGTTTACATGTTATTTCTTAAAACAAACTGCTGACTCGAGACTTGCTTCACACAAGAGCAATCTGTTGTTACCATCCCAAGCTCTGCGCAGCGACCTTGGTCTGTACATGGTGTGACAAACAGTCTGGATTATTACACAATGCATGTTTTCTACTCTAGGTTGATCGACCCACTATTTAGCCATAACACACGCGCAGCTGCAAATGCCTGAAAGTTGATGCTTTTAATATCACAGACATCATGTTTATTATTCAGACCGAAGACGAGCCTTCCTGTGAGAAGACTCCGGATGCTCCTGTGATGTGATTTCACTAAGCTGATCTTTGAGGTATGGGGTCCCCTATTCAAGCCTAAGAGACCTTCTATTAGCATAATAATAATATTAGCTTCTTAGTAAAGGGAAGGTGGTAGTATCCACTGTCATTATAATATGATCACCCCTTTTATATTCTATGGTATTGTAACTATGTTGCTGGTTTTGATATTAATCATTTGTCTGCTTGTATTAGCCAAAGTACTGCATCTTAGGACACGTGGTCTATAAAAATAAACCCCTTTTATTTACAACGTGTCTCTGTTGATTATTGTTGTGGACTGATGTGAGAATAATATACGAACAGGTATTTCCGATTCCCACCATTCCTGAGAGTATGTAATGAGTCGCTTGTTCTGGGTTGTCTATTCATTGGGACCGCCGAGCTAAATCTCGGATAACGAATGGGACACTTATGCTAGCCGGATACTGGGTTCTGGGTTCTGAGGTGAGTTTCTGGTACACCACAATTCACTGAGGTCCTGGGGTTCTTCGCATAGTTCTGTGTATCAGCAGAATCCCTGCAACATGGCGCACCTAACGTTTGGTCTATGAGTTGAAACGCCTTAGTAGTGCTTACATTTTAGTCCACAACACCCTCATTCTTGTTTCCGGATAACAAGTCTGACGGATTTAAACCTACCTAGTTCTATTGATATAGGTTCCTTGAAGCTTGATCATTAAAAAGGTTATTGAACCCTTGTGCTACTAAATACTTGAAGTGTAGCTTGTCCTTATGGCAGTAGACATTGCGGCGCACAGCCGTGCAGCTCTGAAACGTCATTTGACGCAGTATGGGGTGCCGGACACGGGCATGGACGTCATCTTTGTAGTGGGAGCCGATGCGGCTCACCCGTTTGAGTTGTTCTATTCCTGGGTGACGATTCCGGCAGTCAGTGGGGATGACGATACCTTTCATTCTTACACTGCTACTGCCGTGCCTGCTAACTATGCGCCGTATAGGACACAGGAGATACCAATATCTGCTTGGCAACATCAGATTTGGTTTAATGGCGCCCTCCCCCATGTGGTTATACCGCCGAGAATGGGCCCTTTATCAATTGCAGGGGCCACTTGGCCGGTACTAGCCGGATTTACGCCTCATCCCCGTTACCTCACGGTGACGGTGGCTGAATTGCGTGTACTACACACTGCCCTTATATCAGTATATAGGGCGTTGGTGCAGTATGTGTCGCGCACTGTACAGGCGGGGGCGCCTGTTAGTGCGGGACAACCTAGTGATCGTCACGCGGTGGTCATTAGTCCTGTTATGGTAAATTCTGTTATGGGCAAGCGCCCCCTCACAAGGGATGATTATCCTTTTTGGCTTGCTGAAAAATTTGACCAAATAGAGGCGGTTTATCCGCATACAACTCCTGTGGAAAAACACAGGATCCTCACCATTAGTTTGCCTAAAGACTTAGTTCCCCATATAGATGATTGTGTATCCTGGGGTAAGATTTTTGCTGCGACGTACGCGCAGTGCTTTGGCACTCCGTCTATGTTACAGCTGCCCTCCATAATTAAACAGGTTCAAGAGGACCATGGAGCGGAGTCTGCGATAGAATTGGGGATGCGGCTCCTCGGAGATTTTGGCCTGGTGGCTACCATGATAATGGGAAACCTTAAGGGTGATGCGTTGCACTTTCAGGTTCGTAATGAACTGAAGAAAGTTGCTGAAGAGGACAAGCCGCAGGAATTTGCTAAAATAATTTCAGAAGCATATCGTGATTTGGGGCGTAGCTCTTTAGGAGTTAAGCCTGTGATCAAAAATCCCGATTCTAAGCAGCAGGGTAAGGCAGAAACTTCTGGTAAGGATGGTCGGCCAATTTTTCCAAAACAACCTTGGCGGACTAAGCAACAGGGAAAGCAGCAGCAGAAACAGGGCTCTCGGCCTGCCTCTCCCGTACAGTCAAGTAGTGAACGCACTTATGATCTGCGAGATCGTGCTACTATTAAGTCTCCTGATAGATTTCAGGTTTCTGAACCGCGCTCTCCTCGTTCTTCACAGGAAACATCGGCTACACAGTCTGGTGGCGGAGGCGGTGGCAAAGGTCGGGGTGCTCCACAACAGCGTGACCAACCCCGACAGACTGAGGGTAAAGGCAAGCAGGACGAGTTTGCTCGACAAAGACCCCCGTTTCAGAAGAAGAAAGTGGCGGCTCTGACGGCAAAATATGCCTCAGATAGTGCGGACACAGCTTCAGAACCGGACATGGGCGCTGACGCTATTGGACAGCGCGGCAGAAATTACCATAGTCCGTCAAGCTCTGCGTCCATTTCTGGCGGCGACAGCAACTGATGTATTGGTTACTGTTGAAACAGCTGACACCAGAGTGGCTCCCCCTGATAGACTTTATGAAATAGTCTTATTAATAGAGGGTGACATACAACGTAGTATAAAAGGGATTTTTTGGGATAATCTGACCACCACCTATGATATCCTCCTAGCGGAGGCAGATTGGCCCCCAGCCTTCATTTTGGAAGCTCCTAGAGGGGAGGAGAAAATCCTCCCGTCCTTTGCGCACACTGTGCCTAAGGACCAAGCTGAAATGTACGCTGGTGAATGGGCGCTGGCGCTTGCGCCAGCGGTATATCGTACTCAAGTGGGTTGGGACCGGTTGTCCCCCTGCCATGAGATTCCACTGCGGTCTATGCCCCAGCCTCAGCCCCAATATCCCATGCGTCGTGAAGCTAGACCTCACGTCGCGGCGATCCTTGAACAATTGGAATATCAGGGTGTAATTGAAACTTGTGTGTCCCCTATGAATAACCCTTTATTCACTGTAACGAAGCCTGACGGCTCGTACCGTTTAGTTTTGGATTACCGGCACCTAAACTCCCATTGCCGGACCTGCGCGGTACAAAATACACATAGCTCGGCTCTAGTCGACAGTCTCGTGCGTAAACGATTTAAAACGACACTTGACATTTCCAATGGCTTTTTTAGCCATAACCTGTCCACACTGAGTAGCCAGTGGACAGCGTTTACTTCGGGCGGAAAACAAAAACAGTTTACCAGATTAGCCATGGGCTACAAAACTAGCCCTGGCGTCTTTTCCGCTCGCGTGGTTTCTCTCTTAGAAAGAATAGACCCCGAGGCATACTCCTATGTTGACGATATCTACCTCACGGATGATGAGCTGATGCCGCATCTGTCTCGAGTCGACAATATTATAGTGAGTTTTGCTGACTATGGCTACAAATTCAATTTTGCGAAGTCTCACATCGCGGAATATACGGTGTTGTTTTTGGGCTACGAGCTCAATAATGAAGGAAAGGGGTTAGCTCCCCACTTTCTGGAAAAGTGCGCATGCTTGAGTGCGCCTACGACACTAAAGAAATTACAATCTTTGCTGGGCTTTCTGAATTTCGGCCGTACGTACATTCCTGATTATGCCCAGCGTATCAAGCCGCTTTACGCCTTGGTACAACCCACATTTTCGAAGTCTAGCTGGCAGCTGAAACATTCTAAAATTTTACAGTCTTTACAGGCTGATCTTCTTGCTTCACAATATTTGCTGACACGTGATAACCGCACTAACCTGGTGATAAGAATAGTGCCAGGCGCCGTGGGTTTCACGTATTTGACGTTTAATGAGGGCGATACAGTCCCCATTGCGTACAAATCCCACTTGTACACCTCTGCTGAATTACGTTTTTCTACGGTCGAAAAAGTTCTGACTGCTGTACAGATGGCGATCCTTAAAGAACGCGCACTGTCGCATGGGAAACAGATTCTGGTTGTAACACCCTATCCTGCCTTAGAAGCAGTGACAAAGGCAAGTGTACCAAATTCTAAAGCTTTGCATCCTCGGTGGATACAATGGGCCACAACACTGATGTCGCCAGACGTCACTTACATCTTTGATGCCTCATTACAGACTCAAGAGTTCTTGCAGTATGAATTCGTTCATCCGGCACCTCTGTCTTTGCGCCCGCTCGAAGAATACCATTGTGTCATATACACTGACGGGTCTGCGCAGCCCGCGATTGGATCGAAGCACGCTTATTCAGCGGCTTGCGCAATTGTCGTAGGTACATTCGTAAATGGTGAATTCCAATCTGATGCAGTGCATACGCAGTCATTGGGTGATTGTACCGCGCAATTGGCGGAGCTTCGGGCTCTGGTGCTTGCACTGGAGTTTGCTGATCCCCGGGTCACTACTCTTATAGTGAGTGATTCCTTCTACTGTGTCCAGTCCTACAATGACAATTTACACTTCTGGTCTCAAAATGACTATCGAGACACAAAAGGTGGCACAATTAAGCATAAAACGCTTTGGGTTCGAGTGGCAGACTTTAAAGAACGTCTCCCTCTCGTGAATGTTATTCACACTCTTGGTCACCAGCGACTTGGTGTCCATGCTGTCGGCAACAGCTTGGCTGACGAGGCAGCAAAAACAGCAGTGGCTACATACGTAGTGGCAGCAGTTACCAGATCAAAGAGTAAGATTGATGATGACATCTTGGCAGCTATTGCTGCTACAGAGAAGGGAGGAGATTACCCGAAGGGTTTTCCTTCTCGTTACATTTACCATTTAAGTCCTGATAATGTCCCATTAGTGAGGATTAACGACGTTGGTGACAGAATTATTCCCAACGCGGACTGCAGACCCGCACTGATTCTGGCTGCTCATGAGGGGTTGGCGTCTGCCCACGCCGGAGTGTCAGCCACAATCTCCCTGCTACAACAACGTTACTGGTGGTTTGGTTTATATAAACAAGCGCGCGCTTATGTTCTTGATTGTGACATTTGCCAACAGATCAAACCTTCTACTGTTGCGTGCCCATCACAAACACAGTTGTACATTTCCAATAAACCATTTGGTTGTGTTTATTTGGATCACTGCGGTCCTTTTTCTTCTGATACTGCGTACAAGTACATCTTGGTTGCAGTGGATTCGTGCACACGTTTTCTGTGGGTATGGCCACAAAGGAGTGCTGACTCGCGGACTGTCATCAGAGATTTGCGTGTCTTTGTGGGAACTTTTGCGTGTGGTACCTTCCATTCTGATCAGGGCCCTGCGTTCGCCTCTAAGGCTTACAAGGAGGCTATGAGAAATTTGGGGGTCCTTGTCAAATTTTCGTCCCCCTACCGACCTGAGGGTAATAGTGTGGTGGAGCGAATGAACCGTGACTTAAAGCAATCATTGACAGCCCGTGTTTTAGGCACAGGCCGGAACTGGCTAGCCCATTTGTATAACGTCCAACGTGCACTTAATAATCTCCCTAGAAGGTCTCTGGGTGGGCGGACCCCGTACATGATGCTCTTCGGAATCAGAATGTTTGTACCAGACCTTGATGGTCTAGACATGGCGGCGTCGACCGCACCCTTTGACGTAGATGATCACTCTGCTGTTTTACAGACTCTACAAGAAGCCAGAGACACTCTATCGAAGGAACACTTGCCCTCCACAACTGAAGTTGAAGTTCAGGTTCCGGTAGTCGGCTGGCTACCCCGAGTTGGAGATCTGGTCCGTGAGAAGGTGGAGAACAAGAAGGAGTTCGGCCCCTCTTATCGTGCACCAGTTCCAGTGCTTGGAGTGCAGGGTACAAGAACAGTCATTTTACCTCCACTTCCTGGTCGCAAAGAAAACAGGTACATCTCTATTGACAATGTCAAACTTCAGCGAGTGGCCGATACTTCTTAGCATGACTCCAGCAGTTTCATGCCAGACGATGCAGAGAAATTCAATGTTGACTCTTGCTTCTAACACCTTGCCTGATGTTGCCATCGAGATGCAATCGGTTACTGATCCCTTGTTGATACCATCGGCTGGTGGTTTGGCCGAAGAGACTGAGTATGCTTATCCTACACGTGGTCCCTCGCCTGTTTTACAATCTACGGCGCTTGGACAGTCCCGTTTCTCCTTTGACACTAACTCGTTGCCCTCAAGCCCCCCATCGAACATTGCTGTTTTTTTCAGCTGGTTTAAGAGACATTTTTTGATTGCCCCTTGGACATACATTTGGCGGTTGCTTTTCAGTATTTTTTTGTTTATGTCCATTGGATTCGTGATAGTTTTTTTCCGTCTTGTGGATGGCCACTATCTGAGTGAGAGATCGACAATTAGACTTATCAATGGAACTTTGGCCCCCCACTCCTCGTCCCACGTCATGAAGAGGGACCAGACTTTTGTGAATATTACTGCCTGGCCCGTCTTGGATGGAATCGCATGGGATGCTGTTAAATTCCAAATTCATGGGCCTACAGAGGTCATTAATGTACCTAATGTATTTCGTGTTTCTATGGGTGATGTGGTTAGGCAGAACATACGTTCTGATGATTGGGATGTACACGCCATTGAATCACTGTTTTCTGATTTGAAATATTATGCCGCTTTTGATGCTGAAGATTTATACGAAAATGCGGCTAATTATGCGGAACAGTATTGTTTTCAACATTATGGAAATCATTTCCTGCATAAAGCAAATACATTTAGAAATTTTGTAAATTTTACCCAATGGGAACACTGTCCTACTCCCGAATTCGGAAGTTCACAAACACTAGTTAACAAGTATTCATATTTTACCGATTTCAGTGTTTCCGACCCGGCAGCGTTTTATTTTAAGGTGCTGCCTGAGTCTGCCGCAAAGGTTAGACTGACACACACAAAGTTACTTTATTCCAAGTCCTTTATGGACGAGTTGTCAATCAAAGGTTATGATGTATGGAAGGCTACTATTGATCTAAAGTCGGTTTGGGGTTCCAAGCCGTGGCAGGTACAGGGTACAGAGGCTTTACATCGTGCCTGTCTTATACCAAATCATATTTTATTTTTAAATTCCTCCATCTTCCAAACCACCTGTTTTGGATTGGCTACTTCTAAACAATTAAAATCGCCTTCTGTGCCGGATCTGGGCGCTTATCCCAATTGGGATAACCACACAGATCTGTCCCTTGCTGCTTTGCGCTCCTTAGTTTCAAATACATCTTTCAATATTTCGAAAGTTAATAGTGAGGGTTGGTTGATTTGGCAAAGCAGTTCAGATATCTGTCAACGACGTTTTCTGGGACTGAAACCGGGGTATACTCAGGAACGCGTGGACCCTCGGTTTGAGTCGTCACATACTGTAACTACATACTCTGTGGGCAAGTTATGTCAATCTTGGCTGCGTCATTCCACTTTGGCGTCTGTCAAAGTTCATTTATCCCAATTACATGACAAAATAGTTTGAATGATTTTGTTAAGGGTCCTGTGGGTGGCAGAACCAAGAGGTGGGCGTATGCTATTTACAACGAAGTCTGGAAGTTGTCACAGATTGAGGCGGCTTCCAGATTGAGGGCTATTGACCAGGCCAACATGGAAAAGGTTTTAGCCGTTATAGATAACAGCATTAGCACTCTCTCTTCTAGGATTTATACATTGGATAATATTGTTTCATCGGTTGTTGATATTGTGCATGATGATATGTCTGTGTTATATCATGGTCAAAACCAGTTGCGTTCTGTTATGCAGTTTGCATGGACATTGCAGACGTTAAAGGCAGGGAGAGTCCCTTGGGACTATCTTAACACTACATCGTTATTCCTTCCCTTTAACCTTACTGACAAGCAGCGATTTATGTCCATGAAGGATGCTACATATTCATTGTTACATATTGAAAAATTAGAACCATTGCCTTTTTCTGTAGCGGAGATCAATTCAGCTACGTGGTTAGTCCACGGATTGATAACTCTCCCTTTTGCGCTTTTTAAGTTTACGTCTTGTATGAAACATTATGCTTTGGGTAGATATGAACCGCTGGGCACCGCTTTCATACATGAGGTTTGGTCCCTCCCCTTTACGTATCGATGTACTAGGGACGGGACTGAGGTTTATTTGAAAGGCGAGGAATGTACCACGTCACCAGACCATTCCTTGGTATGTAGGCACATTCAATTACACGGCGCATGCAATGTACAAGCACCGAACTTAGCCTGCATCCTACGAGGTGTCCCAGTGCCTGTGATTACGCCTTCTTTCACACTGCTTGCTAACGGTAGTTATTTGATTTTGAATAGTGAAGCTTGCTGTGGGATGTTAGTGGGAATCCCGTATATAGTAACTGTCTCGCAGAAAGTGGTCTGCTGCAATAATGTTCTCTTTCCACCCCCGCATGGGCGGCTGGATGCTTCCATCTGGCCTTCGATTCCAACCTTGAAAGCAGAGTTCAACAAGTTGAGCAGAATAAGAGCCCTATTGTCCCAAAAAGAGGTGTCTTTGACTTCATCTCGTGAAACATTCGACCTTCACGTGGCTAATACGCGCACTGAGGTACAGGCGCTTCTGAATACTGACCTCCCCCTACATTTCGGCTCTTTGATCCAAACTATTTTCAATGCCTCGTCCACGACCGGCCTGGCTCATTTTTTTAAACTTGTGGGCTCGGGTCTCGTGACCTCTTTCCAAACTATTTTTGGTGTGGTTCCGGGATTTTTTCATTCACTTTTCTCGAGCATCTTTGGAGGTGTTCCGCTGCTTCTGGCACTAGTGGCGGGTGTGCTGCTTTTCCTTTTCATACTACGGAATGGCTGCTCCTTCTGTGCCACACGTGCACCTGTCCCGCCTGCATCTTCTTCGGGATAGGATGCTTGACTTTTATGGAACTCTGCCATTGGCGACCTTAAGCCTGGCATATGGATTATCTTTCCGGTATTGCTACTTCACCTGCGTGCAGCCTGTGCTTCACTGCCTGGATTGTCCCTTTGAATGGCCTTTGGATTTGTGCTTGACCAGCCTGGTGTCTCCGGTGCCGGATTTCGATCGACTAATGAGGCCCTTAGTGTCTCACGAGTTGACCTGTTCTGGTGTCCGGATAATGGCTTGTGGAGCAGCACATGGGATCCTGGGTAATTGGGACATCTCTACAGCTGCCTACAACTTCTTGGCTATGAGCTATTTGGAGGAACATTCCGGGTGCCCTCTGATCGTGCTGGAAGCTCCGCTGATTGAAGAACACGTGTGCTCCTTTTCGTTGATGGATTGGATGGCTGAGACTTTCGCTGGCCCTGCAAATGATTTTTTGTTGGAGGCGGTTGCCACATATGCTGCCTATACATTCATGGATTGACTGCACTGTCGTCCTTGGCGCCTGACGCTCCTGGACAGCACCCTGCCGTGGCATTTACCTTTTTCTTTTTTGCTTTCTCCCTGATGGTTGTTTTGAGTTATTTTTTAATTAATTATATTTTTTTTTCGGACACCACTGTTTTCCCCTTTTGCTTTTCAATTTTTTCGTTTCAGACTTTAACTCATTCTGAACCTTTGGATTGGTTACGCCTAGTTCTGCTCTGTCGAAATTGAACTCTGCGTTCTCTCTTTTCTTGCCTACTAAATAGTGCTTCGATCAAGGGGGCGTGTAGTGAGTTCTCTCTGAATACGTACAGGCATTGTTAAGTTAGCATAACCACGTTAGATGTTAGAAAGCCATCTTTTTGCTTTTGCACACGACACTGCGTTTACATGTTATTTCTTAAAACAAACTGCTGACTCGAGACTTGCTTCACACAAGAGCAATCTGTTGTTACCATCCCAAGCTCTGCGCAGCGACCTTGGTCTGTACATGGTGTGACAAACAGTCTGGATTATTACACAATGCATGTTTTCTACTCTAGGTTGATCGACCCACTATTTAGCCATAACACACGCGCAGCTGCAAATGCCTGAAAGTTGATGCTTTTATTATCACAGACATCATGTTTATTATTCAGACCGAAGACGAGCCTTCCTGCGAGAAGACTCCGGATGCTCCTGTGATGTGATTTCACTAAGCTGATCTTTGAGGTATGGGGTCCCCTATTCAAGCCTAAGAGACCTTCTATTAGCATAATAATAATATTAGCTTCTTAGTAAAGGGAAGGTGGTAGTATCCACTGTCATTATAATATGATCACCCCTTTTATATTCTATGGTATTGTAACTATGTTGCTGGTTTTGATATTAATCATTTGTCTGCTTGTATTAGCCAAAGTACTGCATCTTAGGACACGTGGTCTATAAAAATAAACCCCTTTTATTTACAACGTGTCTCTGTTGATTATTGTTGTGGACTGATGTGAGAATAATATACGAACAGGTATTTCCGATTCCCACCATTCCTGAGAGTATGTACTGAGTCGCTTGTTCTGGGTTGTCTATTCATTGGGACCGCCGAGCTAAATCTCGGATAACGAATGGGACACTTATGCTAGCCGGATACTGGGTTCTGGGTTCTGAGGTGAGTTTCTGGTACACCACAATTCACTGAGGTCCTGGGGTTCTTCGCATAGTTCTGTGTATCAGCAGAATCCCTGCAACAATATTGTTGATGGTATTGCTATTGGTGGTGGTGGTATTGGTGGTGGTGGTATTGGTGGTGGTGGTGGTATTGGTGATGGTAGTACTGGTGGTGGTGGTATTGGTGGTGGTGGTGTGTTTTGTTGGTAATACAACAGGCTTTACATTCTGAGTTCAGGTATACTAAACTCCATTTCTCTATCTCGTCCCAGTGGGAAGTTATACTTTTAAGTTGTTACCAAGTACCTCCCTATCTATCCTATGTGACAGACATCCTTTCAATTGTTATAAACTAAATACACTGTATATCACTATCAGGACCTGTCACACACACCAGTACATGCCCTTTCTTTAATATACACTGCACCCAGCCTATAGGGGTACTTTGGGCCTACCATAGGGGTGACTTACATGCAATAAAAGGGAGGATTATGGCTTGGCAAGTGGCTGCACTTGCAAAGTCTACATGGCAGTAAAAACTGCACGCAGACACTGCAGTGGCAGGTCTGAGACCCCTATGAAAGGCTGCTTGTGTGGGTGGCACAATCAGTGCTGCAGGCCTACTAGCAGCATTTGATTTACAGGCCTTGGCACTCTCAGTGCGCTTTACTAGGGACTTACCAGTAGATCAAAAATGCCAATCATGGAAACACCAATCCATAATTCAATTTACATAGAGTACATATGCACTTTAGCACTGAATAGCAGCAGTAAAGTGCCAGAGTCCTAAATTCAACAAAAACACGGTGAAAAACAAGAGGCCAAAAAGCAAAAAGTCTGGGGGTAAACTCGCTGAAATAGCCAAGCCTAACAATTACACATATTAAACAATATTTACTTTAATGAAAATTTAAAGACATGGTTAATACTAGCTGGAGACAACCTCTTGGCCATGGCAGATAGAAGTTTTGAAGTTACTGCAAGATATTTTTTGCTTAACCCCTTGTGTGCCCATGACGAGCTGGACTCGTCATGGAGCACAGTCTCGCTGTGCCCATGACGAGTCCAGCTCGTCATGAGGCATTCCCTGGGGAATCCCTCTGGTGCGGGCACCAGAGGGATTCCCTTTTAGTGAAAATAGCCTCGGGAGCTGGGGAAGAACTTCCCCAGCTCCCGAGGCCCCCCCCTTTCACTGTAATGACGATCGGCGCGCACGTCGCGCCGACGTCATTACAGTGAAAGTGAAACTGAAATGAGTCAAGAGGCTCATTTCAGTTTCACTTTCTACGTGCTCAGGGGGCTATCTCAGCCCCCTGAGCACGTAGAAAGATGGGAGAGGAATCGTTGTAAAGGGGAGAATCTCCCCTTTCCAATGGCACCCCTCCCCAGTGGATCGCTGCTTGGGGATCGCCATAGCAGGGCGATCCCCAAGCAGGGATCCACCCACTAGACACCAAGGAGGGGGGAGCGGCCCCTTGGGCAAGGGCCTTTGCTCCCTCCAACTGATGTTGGCATCATTTAGTCTTTTTGTCCCCCCTGGGGGGCAGATGGGGCATTATCCCCCAATCTGCTCCCGCGGGGGGGGGGGGTAAAAGCCCACTAGACACCAGGGATTAAAAAAAAAAGAAATAGGGGTGAGGGCTGCCCAAAATGGGCAGGCCCATGCCCCTCCAATTACTACAGTCTTTCTGCCCCCCGGGAGGGGGGCAGAAAGACCGGGTGGGAGGCCTAAGGACCCGCCACGGGCAAGGGTCCAAAACGTAGTGAGGCGCACTACGTTTAGGACCCTTGCCTGTTGAGGCGCACTACGTTTTGGACGCGGGTACTTGGGCCTCCCACACGAGTGAGGCACCGTTTTTATCGGGAGACCCGGGGAACACTGGGTGGTAGGAAATTTGTGTCAGCCCGGTGATGCCACAACTTTCCCACACAAAAATGAGTCAAAAAGGTGATTTTTTCAGCTAAATTTGAGGTTTGCAGTGCATTCTGGGTAAGGAAACGTTGGGGGATCCACACAAGCCATACCTCCCTGGAATCCCCCGGATGTCTAGTTTCCAGAAATGTGTGGGTTTGGTAGATTTCCCTAGGTGGCCACCGAGCACCGGGCCAAAAACCCATGTGACCCCCCTTGCAAAACCAGGTTGTTTTGAGATAGGCAATTTTTATGTCGCCTCACTACGTTTTGGGCCCTTGCCTGTCGCGGGTACTTGGGCCTCCCACACGAGTGAGGCCCCGTTTTTATCGGTAGACCCGGGGGAACACTGGGTGGTAGGAAATTTGTGTCAGTCTGGTGATGCCACAACTTTCCCACACAAAAATGTGTCAAAAAGGTGATTTTTTTAGCTAAATTTGAGGTTTGCAGTGCATTCTGGGTAAGGAAACGTTGAGGGATCCACGCAAGCCATACCTCCCTGGAATCCCCCGGATGTGTAGTTTTCAGAAATGTGTGGGTTTGATAGGTTTCCCTAGGTGCCGGGGGAGCTATGGTTCAAAAACTACAGCTAGGCACTTTGCCAAAAAAGGGTCATTTTTCGCTACGAAATTGAGGTATGTCCACGTTACGTTTTGCGCCGTTTCCTGTCGCGGGCACTAGGCTGACCCACACAAGTGAGGTACCATTTTTCTCGGAAGACTTTGGGGAACGCGGGGTGGGTGGAAATTTGTGGATCCACGCAGATTCCAGAACTTTCCACCAGAGAAATATAGGGAAAATGCGTTTTTTTGGCAATTTTTTCAGGTTTGCAAGGGATTCTGGGTAACAGAACCTGGTGGGAGGCAGTCAAGTCACCCCATCGTGGATTCCCCTGGGTGTCTAGTTTTCAAAAATGTCTAGGTTTGCTAGGTTTCCCTAGGTGCCGGCAGAGCTATGGTTCAAAAATTACAGCCAGGCACTTTGCCAAAAAAGGGTCATTTTTCGCTGTGAAATTGAGGTGTGTCCACGTTGCGTTTTGCGCCGTTTCCTGTCGCAGGCACTAAGCCGACCCACACAAGTGAGGTACCATTTTTCTTGGCAGACTTTGGGGAACGCGGGGTGGGTGGAAATTTGTGGATCCACGCAGATTCCATAACTTTCCACAATAGAAATGTGGGGAAAATGTGTGTTTTTTGGCAATTGTTTAGGTTTGCAAGGGATTCTGGGTAACAGAACCTGGTGGGAGGCAGTCAAGTGACCCCATCCTGGATTCCCCTGGGTGTCTAGTTTTCAAAAATGTATAGGTTTGCTAGGTTTCCCTAGGTGCCGGCAGAGCTATGGTTCAAAAACTACAGCTAGGCACTTTGCCAAAAAAGGGTCATTTTTTGATACAAAATTGAGGTGTGTCCATGTTACGTTTTGCGCTGTTTCCTGTCGCGGGCACTAGGCTGACCCACACAAGTGAGGTACCATTTTTCTCGGAAGACTTTGGGGAACGCGGGGTGGGTGGAAATTTGGGGATCCACGCAAATTCCAGAACTTTCCACCAGATAAATGTGGGGAAAAAGTGTTTTTTGGCAATTTTTTAGGTTTGCAAGGGATTCTGGATAACAGAACCTGGTGGGAGGCAGTCAAGTCACCCCATCTTAGATTCCCCTGGGTGTCTAGTTTTCAAAAATGTATAGGTCTGCTAGGTTTCCCTAGGTGCCGGCAGAGCTAGGGTTAAAAAACTACAGCTAGGCACTTTGCAAAAACAGGGTAATTTTGCATTGTGAAAATGTGGTGTGTTCACGTTGGGTTTTGAGCCATTTCCTGTCGTGGGCACTATGCCTACCCCTACAAGTGAGGTACCATTTTTATCGGGAGACTTAGGGTAATTCAGATTTGTAAAGGAACTGTTATTACCTATTGAATTTCGATGCATTTCTGCCTTCCAAATGAAAGACTTTGGTGCCGATCACGATCCGGCAAAAAATTCCCCCGTGCGACTCGTATCCGGTCTTTTTACCGTACGAATCGTACAAGTGCCGTACGAACTGGCAATCACGATTCGCATGGTAAAAAGTCCATACGAACCGCACTGGGAATCATTCCCCACACGTCCTCGGGTCGGAAAATGTGTCCGACACGTCCTCGGACGATTTACCTTACAAACGTGAAAAGCCAAGTCCGACCGAGGAATCACGATCCATCCCGTGCGTCCGAGCGTACAACCGTATGGAAAAAACACCGTCCGCACCGAACACCTATAGCAACCATGGAGACATGTGCCCGCATACGCGCCCAACACTCCGCCCAGCCCCCGTACGTCCGACACGTACCCCCCGTATATGTATACCCCCACCCGTCTAGGTACACCCCAGTACGTTCCAGTCGTACCCCCACCCCAGTACGTGTCGTACCACCGTCAATGTACACCCCCCCACCCCTGTACGTGTCGTACCACCGTCTATGTACACCCCAGTACATTCCAGTCGTACCCCCACCCCAGTACGTGTCATACCTCCGTGTACCTACACCCCAGTACGTTCCAGTCGTACCCCCACCCCAGTACGTGTCATAGCCCCGTCTACCCACACCCCAGTACGTTCCAGTCGTACCCCCACCCCAGTACGTGTCGTACCCCCCGTGTACCTACACCCCAGTACGTTCGAGCCCCACCCCCACCCCAGTACGTGTCATAGCCCCGTCTACCTACACCCCAGTACGTTCCAGTCATACCCCCACCCCAGTACGTGTCATACCCCCCGTGTACCTACACCCCAGTACGTTCCAGTCGTACCCCCACCCCAGTACGTGTCATACCCCCGTGTACCTACACCCCAGTACGTTCCAGTCGTACCCCCACCCCAGTACGTGTCGTACCACCGTCAATGTACACCCCCCCACCCCTGTACGTGTCGTACCACCGTCTATGTACACCCCAGTACGTTCCAGTCGTACCCCCACCCCAGTACGTGTCATACCCCCCGTGTACCTACACCCCAGTACGTTCCAGTCGTACCCCCACCCCAGTACGTGTCATACCCCCCGTGTACCTACACCCCAGTACGTTCCAGTCGTACCCCCACCCCAGTACGTGTCGTACCACCGTCAATGTACACCCCCCCACCCCTGTACGTGTCGTACCACCGTCTATGTACACCCCAGTACGTTCCAGTCGTACCCCCACCCCAGTACGTGTCATACCCCCGTGTACCTACACCCCAGTACGTTCGAGTCCTACCCCCACCCCTGGACGTGTCGTACCACCGTGAACCTACACCCCAGTACGTTCGAGTCCTACCCCCACCCCAGTACGTGTCGTACCACCGTCAATGTACACCCCCCACCCCTGTACGTGTCGTACCACCGTCAATGTACACCCCCCCACCCCTGTACGTGTCGTACCACCGTCTATGTACACCCCAGTACGTTCCAGTCGTACCCCCACCCCAGTACGTGTCATACCCCCCGTGTACCTACACCCCAGTACGTTCCAGTCGTACCCCCACCCCAGTACGTGTCATACCCCCGTGTACCTACACCCCAGTACGTTCGAGTCCTACCCCCACCCCTGGACGTGTCATAGCCCCGTCTACCTACACCCCAGTACGTTCGAGTCCTATCCCCACCCCTGGACGTGTTGTACCACCGTGAATCTACACCCCAGTACGTTCGAGTCCTACCCCCACCCCAGTACGTGTCGTACCACCGTCAATGTACACCCCCCCACCCCTGTACGTGTCGTACCACCGTCAATGTACACCCCCCCACCCCTGTACGTGTTGTACCACCGTCAATGTACACCCCCCACCCCTGTACGTGTCGTACCACCGTCAATGTACACCCCAGTACGTTCCAGTCGTACCCCCACCCCAGTACGTGTCATACCCCCCGTGTACCTACACCCCAGTACGTTCGAGTCCTACCCCCACCCCTGGACGTGTCGTACCACCGTGAACCTACACCCCAGTACGTTCGAGTCCTACCCCCACCCCAGTACGTGTCGTACCACCGTCAATGTACACCCCCCACCCCTGTACGTGTCGTACCACCGTCAATGTACACCCCCCCACCCCTGTACGTGTCGTACCACCGTCTATGTACACCCCAGTACGTTCCAGTCGTACCCCCACCCCAGTACGTGTCATACCCCCCGTGTACCTACACCCCAGTACGTTCCAGTCGTACCCCCACCCCAGTACGTGTCATACCCCCGTGTACCTACACCCCAGTACGTTCGAGTCCTACCCCCACCCCTGGACGTGTCATAGCCCCGTCTACCTACACCCCAGTACGTTCGAGTCCTATCCCCACCCCTGGACGTGTTGTACCACCGTGAATCTACACCCCAGTACGTTCGAGTCCTACCCCCACCCCAGTACGTGTCGTACCACCGTCAATGTACACCCCCCCACCCCTGTACGTGTCGTACCACCGTCAATGTACACCCCCCCACCCCTGTACGTGTTGTACCACCGTCAATGTACACCCCCCACCCCTGTACGTGTCGTACCACCGTCAATGTACACCCCAGTACGTTCCAGTCGTACCCCCACCCCAGTACGTGTCGTACCACCGTGAACCTACACCCCAGTACGTTCGAGCCCCACCCCCACCCCAGTACGTGTCATACCCCCCGTGTACCTACACCCCAGTACGTTCGAGTCCTACCCCCACCCCTGGACGTGTCATAGCCCCGTCTACCTACACCCCAGTACGTTCGAGTCCTACCCCCACCCCTGGACGTGTCGTACCACCGTGAACCTACACCCCAGTACGTTCGAGTCCTACCCCCACCCCAGTACGTGTCGTACCACCGTCAATGTACACCCCCCCACCCCTGTACGTGTCGTACCACCGTCAATGTACACCCCCCACCCCTGTACGTGTCGTACCACCGTCTATGTACACCCCAGTACGTTCCAGTCGTACCCCCACCCCAGTACGTGTCGTACCACCGTGAACCTACACCCCAGTACGTTCGAGCCCCACCCCCACCCCAGTACGTGTCATACCCCCCGTGTACCTACACCCCAGTACGTTCCAGTCGTACCCCCACCCCAGTACGTGTCGTAACACCGTCAATGTACACCCCCCCACCCCTGTACGTGTCGTACCACCGTCAATGTACACCCCCCCACCCCTGTACGTGTCGTACCACCGTCTATGTACACCCCAGTACGTTCCAGTCGTACCCCCACCCCAGTACGTGTCGTACCACCGTGAACCTACACCCCAGTACGTTCGAGCCCCACCCCCACCCCAGTACGTGTCATCCCCCCCGTGTACCTACACCCCAGTATGTTCCAGTCGTACCCCCACCCCAGTACGTGTCGTAACACCGTCAATGTACACCCCCCCACCCCTGTACGTGTCGTACCACCGTCTATGTACACCCCAGTAGTTCCTGGCGCACCCCCAACACAACCTCCTAAGTACGGAGCGCACCCCATGCCCCAACATCACAACCGCATGTACGAGTCGTACAAAGCCACACACAAGGACATAATCGTACAACCAAATGGCCCATGTACACACCGTACACACGCTCAAAACGCACGTACACAACCAGGACAAAACAAAACAACACAAGAATACACCATTCGAAAGGCACACAGCCACTAAACATGGCCAACAACCACTAAAATAACACAATCACTGACCTGCAACTGCCAAAAACAAACAGAGGCCCAATACACCACCACTCCTTATAACACACCCACCCAAACTTCAAACACTGCCACACCCACCCATGGACCAATAAAAAGGGCCCACACACACAAACCATGAGCCTTTGCAACAGACTCACTGCTGCCAGACACCACAGAACCAGACCACAAGCTACACCACACCTTACACTTGCACACCTTCACACGACCACCCTCACAAACACCCTCTCATCACATTCACACACACACACAACCATCCACACCCCCCCCAACATCCACACACCCCCCACACCCACACCATCCCCACCCACACCCCTCACCATGCCCACTACCAAGAATCCAAAGTTCAGTCACCGAGAGTTGGAGGTCCTTGTTGATCAAATCCTCAGAGTCGAGCCACAGATCTTTGGAACATTGGTCAGAAGCACCAGCCAGGCAGCCAAAACAGCCATGTGGCAGACCATCGTCGATGCTGTGAATGCCGTTGCGGACACCAGGAGGACCAAGCAGGATTGCCAGAACAGGTGGTACGATCTGCGGAGGAGGGTCAGAGCCAAGAGGCAGGAGGAACACGACCAGGCCAACGCCACCGGAGGAGGGCCCTCCCGCAGAGCCGTACAGTACCATCCCTGGGAGGAGAGGGTGATGGCCATACTGCCGGTGGAGGCAGTTGAAGGATTAGAAGGACTCCGAGACCCGGGTGAGTACACAAACAACGCACCTCACATGGGGGGAACTGCAACCACAACCAAAATTACTAACAGGCACGCAACCACCACAAGCCATCGCATGACTCAACCACACTCCATGAGCAGGCACATGCCACTGCTGCCACCATGCCCCATGCACCCAGCTGGACAATGTCAAGTCACAGGCCACAGAAGACAACAACACATGACACGGTAACCCGGATGGCGGGAGGCTGGGCACCAAAAATCACATAGTGCGACTCCAAAGCAGACAACAATGCCCTCTGCCCATATGGCCTAGGTCACAGCCAGACAAACAGTGTGTCCCAACACAGGAATGACTTGCCAGCAAATGGCGGACGCCTTGCATCAACACATGGGGGTGAAGGCACTGTTTTGCACATGACAGCAGCTAATGAACAGCCAACATTGTGAAAGAGTGGCAGCACACACCACCACAGCAGCAGCGCACAGACACACATCACACCAAATGGGTGCCTGGAGATCAGAAACAAACTCACATCAACAGGCCAAGGGCCACTCAAAGATCTGCTAACAGTGTGTGCCCAGGAAGCTGGGCCAAGGTGACAGAGGGTGACACACGGAGGGAGGGAGAGGGGGACACAGAGGGAGGGAGAGGGGGACTGAGAGGGAGGGAGACGGACAGAGGGAGGAGGCTGACACACGGAGGGAGGGAGAGGGGGACACAGAGGGAGGGAGAGGGGGACAGAGAGGGAGGGAGAGGGGGACAGAGAGGGAGGGAGACACAGGAAGACGGACAGAGGGAGGAGGCTGACACACAGAGGGAGGGAGAGGGGGACAGAGAGGGAGGGAGAGGGGGACAGAGAGGGAGGGAGACACAGGAAGACGGACAGAGGGAGGAGGCTGACACACAGAGGGAGGGAGAGGGGGACAGAGAGGGAGGGAGAGGGGGACAGAAAGGGAGGGAGAGGGGGACAGAGAAGGAGGGAGACACAGGGAGAGCAAATCAGTCCTTTGGTGTGTGGGAATGTCTGCTCGTCAGCAGGTGGACTGCGTGCATGTAGACAAGGGTGGCCAGTGCCAGAACCCCCCCTCTTCATCATGGCAAAACGCAGGGCCATGTCACAACCTGTACACGAGCACAAGGACAGCTACCTGCATCATATAAGTGTGTGGATCCACTCCATGTGCACATGTACAGTGCTACAAGGAAGGTGCAAATGCATGGCTCGCCACACCTGCACACTCCACTGCTGACTGCAGTCACACTTGACGCAGCAAGTAAGACTGTGCCACACATAGTTAAAGGGGCCAAATTGGTGCCCAAGGGACACATCCATGCACAAGTGCACTGTGAGTGGAATGCAAGACAGATCCTAATTCCAAGAGGAAATGTGCCAACTTTGAAACGGATGAAACATGGATGTTGCATGGACCAAAATTAACATTGTCTCTCTCACACACAGGTCAACGTCGTGCTGCACCCCCCAACACTGGGGGGGAACACTCACAGGACCCGGATCTGCAGGAGACCGATCCCACCGGCAGCGACCACTCTCACCACTCTGCGGACGACCCCGACCGACCTGGCCCCTCTGGTGTCCAACCACCTGCAGCACCTGCGTCAGGTACAACCGTGCCAACCACCACCCCCACTCCTGCCACATCCCAGGAGACACCCAGGATCCCTGCCCCAACACCACAATGCAGCCAGGCTCGCCAGGAGGGACACGGTGTCCCGGGCACCCAGGAGGAGGCAGGCGACAACGCCAATGCCACCCCTCAGGGGTCCCGGAGACCCGATGTGCCCACAAGTGCAGGCCAGACGCAAGTGGGCAGGGGTGGTGGGAGTGGAGGACGGCGGAGGCGCGAGCCTGACCAGTTGGCTGGGGATCCGGTATTTTCCCATGTCCGTAACATCCTGGACTCATACCGGCAGGACACCACGGGCATGGCCCAGGTTGTGTCCGTCCTCGAGGGGATCAAGGTCCAGCAGGCCCAGCAACATGCGGAGCTAATAGCCTGTCTACTGGTACACCAACGGAGGATGGAGGACAGACAGGCTGAGCAAGTGACGGCGTTCCAGGGTATTCACGCTACACTCCGTCGGATGGCCGACACCATGGCCGACCCTCCCTGTGCCAGAAGGCGGAGAACATCACCACCCACAGGGAGGGATCAGGAGGAGGAGGAGGAAACATCCAACGGAGCATCCCAGACGTCGTCACGGCCTGCTGCTGAGGTTCCCCGCAGGAAGCCGGGTCGTCCACGGAAAGGACCGTGAGGGTGGCTGCTACATCACCATCTCCCAGGACACCTGGCCTGGCACCTGGCCCACTGGAGCAACAGCATCACAGCATCAAGAGACATTCTCTGCCACATGGCCCTGCTGGTCACTGGCTGACCAATGTTGACAAAGACTGTGGCATGGACTCTGAGTATTTCCAATGGCAAGGACACCAACTCCCCTACTGAACTTTGGATTCCCTAATCCCGGAAAGCCCCTCACTTTGTCCCCCCCCCCCCCCCAATAATAAATCACACTATTAAGAGTAGATGCCTGCTGGTAGCATTATTACCTAACATGTGTCTTGTACAGTCTAAACATGCCTGAGTCATCTGTTCTCTTCAACCATCCACACCCTGGGGCCTGAGTCTGGCACAGGACACATGGGTCACAGTTTATTAGGCAAGACAGACATGGAGCACCATACACACCCGTGATGGGCAGAACCAGCTGAGGGGGTGGCCGAACAACCGTGCTGACAGACACATTGAGTACAGCAACAGTCATGCGCAGAGGTCAGGGATCCTGGCCAGTGTCCTGGGGGGCACCCAGGTATGTGTAGACAGGTGGCAGAACCATGTCCTGCAAGCTTGAGTCCGGTGGATGCAGAGAATGGGGTCATGGACAACGTTGGATGCATGGGGATGGCACATGTCACAATACCCACACAGTCATGGACATCATGCCCAATACACAGTCTCAGCACACACACACAGCTTGCATCTTGCCACTCGACACATTGACACATAGCCACAATCAGGGAATACCATGCCAGACATGCAGGATGCACCGTGCCAACACACCAGCATTGACTGAGAAGAGGCACCTTGGAGGCATAGGGACACCTTTATTAGTCATGTTTTGGGGATTGCAGAGGCAACTTGAAGTACACATGAACACATCATGTGGAGTAACATGTGGGTCCAACACTGGCACCCCCCTTCTGCAGCACAAATGCGTGATAGCCATGGAACTGGCACACAAGTGTCGGCTAACAGCTAAATACCCACAGCTGCACACGGAGAGCCTGACATACACCATAGATCCGCTGATGTGGAAGTCCCACGCCATGTCAAGACAATGTTAACCGTATGTGTCCGAGGGCAGTGTCACACACATTGATGCCATCATCACAATCCACTATCCCATCACTGATGACTGACAACCAGGCAGCCCATCTATTCAGGTGTACCCAGCTGCATGTCGTGTCCCATGGGGATGCCACATGTCTGCAGAGGAACCAAACCCCGACCGGGGCAGTGTGCACACATCGTGAACAACTGCCACACCCAATACACCCCAGATGCATCCCTTACCCCATGGAGACTTCCAAACGTGTCCGTGCCTGTAACGCTGAGTCAGCCCACGATGTCATGTCCATGAGGAATAGCAGTGCCACAACAATGCAACCAGCAAACGGCATGCGCAGGTACCTGGGGAAGAGAGACACACAAGAAGTCAGCCACAAAAAGCACAGCCACTTGCATGTGCATTTACTCGACACATGTATGGATGACAACATGCTAGGTCACAATTATGACTGGGGAAATACTACCATCACTGCCACCATCACTCCAGTGACACACCCACACACACCTCTGACCCACGTGCCATACATGCAGGTGGAGACACACATCACAACGCATGCCACACGGGGACCAATGCGTGCACACTCAGACACTGGTACTCACCACTAAGCAAAGAATTCGCGTATGAGCCGAGTCCGGATGTCCTCTTGCGGCTCCACATCCTCCACATCACTAGCCCCATTGCCAAGCCCTTCGTCCTCCACGGGTGGATGGTCCTCGTCATGTTGATTCAGGATGAGTGGCACAGCTCTTTCAACTGCCATGTTGTGCAGCATGCAGCAGACCATGAAGATCTTGCAGACCTTCGCCGGGGCATAAGGGAGTGCACCGCCGGTCTTGTGGAGGCACCGGAATCGGCTCTTCAGCATGCCAAACGTCCTCTCTATCACTCGCCTTGTCCGGCCATGGGCGGTGTTATAGCGGAGCTGGGCCGGCGTGATGGGGTTGCGGAGAGGTGTCAGCAGCCAAGGCATGTTGGGATAGCCAGCGTCCCCTACATGGGAAGCACATGGACATCGTTAGAACTGGTGAAGCGGTCGTGCTGGTCGGCTATACAGAATACAGGACAGACAGACTGTACCCACCAACAACACATGCCCGTTCGTTGCGCAGCTGCATCATCATATCAGGCATCCCGCTACGCCTCATGATGTAGGCATCGTGTGCTGATCCTGGGAAACGAGCACAGACATGTGAAATCACCATATTGGACAGACACACCACAAGGGCATTGATGGAGTGGTAGTGCTTCCGATTGCGGTACGCCACCTCCCGTGCGTGTGGTGGTACCAAACCAACATGTGTCCCATCTATGGACCCAATTACATGGGGCATCCCTCCCAGGGCATAGAATCCACGCTTGACCTCAGTCATCTGTTCAGGGGTTGGGAACTTGATGAAGTCATCCAGGTGAATCAACATGGCCTCCAAGAAATCATGCAGCACACCGCTGAACATGCTCTGGGACATGCCACCAACATGAGCTATGGTATTTTGGAAGGTACCCGTGGCAAGAAAATGTAGGGCAGCCATTACCTTCAGCTGGGGTGTCAGTGCCGTAGGATACCTTTGCTGCGGATGCAGGTGTGGTGCCAGTCTCGCCGTCAGCTCCAGGATCAACGGTTGGGTGAAGCGGTAGAGCCGGATCCTGTCATTCTCCTGCATGGCAGCCAAGTCTGGAATTCTTCGGGCAAGAGGCGGCGCTCTGCAGTAATTTGGAAGTGACAAGGAAGAGTGAGTGCACTACGAGAACAACTCATGTCTACTGAGCACATGTAAATCTGGCAATACACACATGCTACATAGGGAGTCAGGTATGTGCTACATGCCCAGGACACGTATGGATGCAAGGTGACACTCCTTCCAAGACCCAGCTACACACGGAGATTGAGAACCTCCCCATGCCACGCCATGGGAATAGCTGTGTCCCAGTGCAAGTGAACAGCCCGACGCAAGACAGGAGTGACATACACCCACACATCAGCAGAAGTGGGATGCCGATTGCAGAGACTGGTTGCGGAACACCGGAGCCACAGGTCACATGACATTACACTAGGCCTGCCCACACACCTTGCCATGAAGGTGCACATGTCATGACTCACCACACATTCCTTGTGAGGATGCTGACATGGCCTTGTCACGCTACTCCGTGTCCCATGCATACATGTGCACCTCACATCCGATAACACATGTGGCATGGTGTGCGGAACAGTGTGCAATGACAATCAACCTGATGAAAATCCCGGACACATAAATGACATAGTCACATTGTGCACTGTGGGCAGTGACAAGTCATGTGTCATGACCCCTGTACCGGGCATCATGGGACACTTCCGTGTGTTGGTGTCCGTGCCATGCCAGTGACGCTCACCCCACGTGCGCAGTCCGACATGCACACATGTCAAAGGAGTCAAGGGCATGCCTGGCACACATTGCACCGTCACACAGTACACCTATACACATCTCATCATACATCTGGTGCCTTCTCCACTCAGGAGGCATGTTCCACATCACAGCCTGTCACACCTGTGCCCCACACATGTAGTAATGCACAGACGATGCCTTGATGTCCATTCCTGGACAAGTATGTCCATCCATGGACAAGTATGTCCATCCATGGACAAGTATGTCCGCCCTATTCCTACCTGTGTGTCGCCTATCACCACTGTGATGTGTAAAAACCGCCGTACTGCTGCTAAGAGGGCCTGTGTATGTTCCCAAATCACTGTGGGAGTGCTGCCGTATGTGTACCCATCGTGATGGCGACCGTACAGGCATTTGTACGGTCCGTACCACAACGAGTACGCATACGCGTGCAGACCCATAGTGATAGTGAGCGTAGATGCGTGTGTACGGTCCGTACCACTACGAGTACGCATACGCGTGCAGACCCATAGTGATAGTGAGCGTAGATGCGTGTGTACGGTCCGTACCACTACGGGTACGCATACGCGTGCAGACCCATAGTGATAGTGAGCGTAGATGCGTGTGTACGGTCCGTACCACTACGGGTACGCATACGCGTGCAGACCCATAGTGATAGTGAGCGTAGATACGTGTGTACGGCACTATCACTATGGGTCTGCACGCGTATGCGTACCCGTAGTGGTACGGACCGTACACACGCATCTACGCTCACTATCACTATGGGTCTGCACGCGTATGCGTACCCGTAGTGGTACGGACCGTGCACACACATCTACGCTCACTATCACTATGGGTCTGCACGCGTATGCGTACCCGTAGTGGTACGGACCGTACACACGCATCTACGCTCACTATCACTATGGGTCTGCACGCGTATGCGTACCCGTAGTGGTACGGACCGTGCACACACATCTACGCTCACTATCACTATGGGTCTGCACGCGTATGCGTACTCGTAGTGATAGTGAGCGTACATGCGAGTGTACGGCCCGTACCACTACGAGTACGCATACGCGTGCAGACCCATAGTGATAGTGAACGTAGGCATGCATGTACGGGCCGTTGCCATGCATTTGGGGTGCCCTGGGGCCCCGAAACGCACCGTACCTGTGTGTGATGCTCCAAATTACATAGGGGACAAGTATTAAGGCCTACATGCATGCTGGTTGTCATGGAGACCAAGTTCAAATTTCGAAATTGTTCTGGAAGGTGCACAGCAGAAGTCAGTTGGAATTCTTCTACTTTGTTGCAATGTGTTTGTGGGGCTGACATCATGCAGGAGAATGAAACCGATAGAGAACCCACAGACTGCTAGGTTTGAAGGGATTGGTGGAAACATAGGATGCAAATGTGAGTGACCAATCACTCTGTACTCCTGTGCATGAGACTGGGCAGAAGGGCACATATAAGGCAGCCAGGTCCCATGAGGGAGTACTTGCCTGCACATCTTTGCATTCGTCGACCCAGCTGCTGCTACTGATTCCCTGGAACCATGTCAAGGGCTGTGGAGAGGACACAGCCATTCACCCTGGAGGAGAACATGGCTCTGCTGGATGTGATCCTCCCACAGTACTCCATGCTGTATGGGCGACCAGGGTATCAGGTGAGTGCATAGGCCACTGCCACAGACTGTCCCTATGTTGTGACTGTGACTTCTGCCATTGTGTCCAGGTGTAACACACATGCCATGTACTGTCGGGGGGGTCCCGGGGGGGGTGCCTGATGTCTCCCAGCAGTGCCCTGAGACAGGAGGGGTGGGGGCCTATCACTCACAGCAGTGCCCTGAGACAGGAGGGGTGGGGGCCTATCACTAACAGCAGTGCCCTGAGACAGGAGGGGTGGGGGCCTATCACTCACAGCAGTGCCCTGAGACAGGAGGGGTGGGGGCCTATCACTCACAGCAGTGCCCTGAGACAGGAGGGGTGGGGGCCTATCACTCACAGCAGTGCCCTGAGCCAGGAGGGGTGTGTGCAGAGTCCTCCCAGCAGTGCCCTGAGACAGGAGGGGTGGGGGCCTATCACTCACAGCAGTGCCCTGAGACAGGAGGGGTGGGGGCCTATCACTAACAGCAGTGCCCTGAGACAGGAGGGGTGGGGGCCTATCACTCACAGTAGTGCCCTGAGACAGGAGGGGTGGGGGCCTATCACTCACAGCAGTGCCCTGAGACAGGAGGGGTGGGGGCCTATCACTCACAGCAGTGCCCTGAGCCAGGAGGGGTGTGTGCAGAGTCCTCCCAGCAGTGCCCTGAGACAGGAGGGGTGGGGGCCTATCACTCACAGCAGTGCCCTGAGACAGGAGGGGTGGGGGCCTATCACTAACAGCAGTGCCCTGAGACAGGAGGGGTGGGGGCCTATCACTCACAGCAGTGCCCTGAGACAGGAGGGGTGGGGGCCTATCACTCACAGCAGTGCCCTGAGACAGGAGGGGTGGGGGCCTATCACTCACAGCAGTGCCCTGATCCAGGAGGGGTGTGTGCAGAGTCCTCCCAGCAGTGCCCTGAGACAGGAGGGGTGGGGGCCTATCACTCACAGCAGTGCCCTGAGACAGGAGGGGTGTGTGCGGAGTCCTCCCAGCAGTGCCCTGAGACAGGAGGGGTGGGTGTGATGCACAGTGTGAGCCTTGATCATTGATTGTGACATTGCCATCATTCCACCTGTGTACCCACTGTGGCACGTACTGCTTTTTCCCTCACCAGGGGATGATGTCCCTATGACAAAGGTGCAATGCGTTGGCTGCATGACATGCCTTGTTGTAACCAGCTAATTTGTACCCATATGTCTCTCTGTGACATGTGGCTGGTGTATTGATGTGGTGTCACTTGTTCCTCCTCACAGGTAGGCGCCACTGCCAAGGAGCAGATCTGGCTGACCGCCGTCAGTGCCGTGAGGGGTGTGGATGGTCGGAGGCGGAGCCTGCCCCAGGTGAGGAAACGCTGGCAGGATATCCGGTGCTGGACGCGGAGGATTGCACGGCTCCTGCTGGGGGACTCACCTGAGAGCCACAAGAACCGCGGCCGCCGCCGTCTGAGCCACCTCCACAGGCGTGTGCTGCCGGTGGTCTTTCCAGACCTGGAGAGGCGCTTACAGGCGATGCAGCAGCCGGAAGGGGGTAGGTACATGTGTGTTTGTTGTGTGTCACCGGCATTTGTAAGGGCACAGTAGCATGAATTCACTGGCAGGGTTTAAAGGTGCTGTGCAGATCCTGTTTGCCCCAGTATAGCGCTGCGCCCCTGCCACCCTTCCCCTCCTTGCAATGTGTTCCCTGGTCTGTGTGTAGTCACTCCTTCACAAGGTAATGTAGGCTGGCGCTTTGTCCACGAGAACAATTACTGTAGCATCATGTGTGGGGGTGGTGTGTAACAGGTTGTGGGACCTTGCCTGTGCACTGTCAAGTTCACTGCATGTGGGTTCCATGTCAGTTGGCACTGATGCTGACTCCAGACATGGGAGTTGGTCTCTCATGTGTCATGCCTTACAGCGCGCATGTCCTATGTAGTGGCCTGTGACATGATGTGCATGAGTGTGCGATACACATAGTGCAGGGATGGTGACGTGTGTTGCAGTCATTACCATTCAGTAGCATGTAGTTGCGTGCCCACTACTGTCCCCTGGGGCACCTTTTCCTCAGTGGTGTATGTGTTGGACCCGGCCTCGCAGAACGGCCCTCCGTGCACCCGCACCACCGGAACCTGGTACCTGCAGCCCCAACCACCCGGCCCAGCCGGTCCTTCCTACCAGAACACCCGCACCCGGCCCGGACATCCCCGTCCATGGCCTCTCTCCTTTCGGCCACCCCGGGCCCGCATGCCCCCTTCATGCGTCAAGATGGCCGCCCGGCCCCAGCGCGACCCGGGCCTAGAGGCGCCACTCCGGCTGGAGGACATCACACTTCCAGGGGGATGAGAGAGGGAGGAGCAGTTTCTATCGCACCTCTGGACTCCCCTGGGACGATGGGTTTCGATCGGCCCTCCGGCCTCCCTGAGAGCTGGCTCCACGCCTGCTGGGTGTCTGGGACTCCTCCCGCCCCGGCCCTGAACGAGATCAAAAGACAATAGCAGGAAATCCCGACAAGCGACCCCCAGGTGACAAGACCCCTGCCTCCACCGACCCCGGACATCAAAGAGGGGTCGACCTATAACAAGGGGCGCTCCGGGTCGGTCCGGAGATTCGACGCTGGAACAACGTAAGCCTGCTGAGTGACTCGCGGCTCCTGAAGATCATAACATCTCTGAACTTGCGCCTAAGCCTGCTGAGTGACTCGCGGCTCCTGGAAGATCGTAACATCTCTGAACTTGCGCCTAAGCCTGCTGAGTGACTCGCGGCTCCTGAAGATCGTAACATCTCTGAACTTGCGCCTAAGCCTGCTGAGTGACTCGCGGCTCCTGGAAGATCGTAACATCTCTGAACTTGCGCCTAAGCCTGCTGAGTGACTCGCGGCTCCTGAAAGATCGCAACATCTCCGAACTTGTGCCTAAGCCTGCTGAGAGACTCGCGGCTCCTTGAAGATCGTACACCTCTGAACCTGTACCTGAGCCCGCTGAGTGACTCGCGGCTCCCCCAGACTCTCACGGTCCCGCCGGACCCCGACTACGACCCCGTATCCCCCGGCTCGAGGATTGTGAGCTGTGCGCCGGATACGTCCCTGCTTGAACTTTTGCCAAAGACTGTCCCGCTACCCCCCTACCTTTCCGAAACTCTTGAACCCGTACCCACCTTGTACATATTTGCCGTGATAACCTACTTGATAAAGATTGTTTCCGAGAACAACCGGTGTGATTACTCTGTGTCGTGTGGTGCCAGAAGTACGATCCTAGCTGCGAGATTCCTCCCCCTGGGGAGTCTCCCGCCAGTGCCCGGCTACGATACTTTGAGGGTGGGTCTCAGGGTAGTCAGGACCCCCTTTCCGGGCTCCTCTGAGGTCGCCGTCTAACATTGGTGGCAAGCGACGGGATTCGGGCCCATCACCTAGAGATCGTACCGTGAACAACGGACGCACCACCGACAAGGATGGCAGAAGGAAGCGCCATGAGCCCCGCAGAAACCAACGCCAACAGGGTGTTCCAGGTGGAGCATCTAGAAGAATATACCCACAAGGAGCTGAAGCAGTTTTGCAAAGAACTTAAAATCGCTACCACTGGTCTCAACACGAAGGAAGATTTGCAGAAAGCACTGAAAACTTGGGTGGAGACCGGGGCCTCCCGCCCGGAAGGCACGGGGGAGCGCCCCGACGAAACCGAACCTCCCCAAAGTGAAAGCAGCAGCAATCAGGTGCGAGGAGGCGTACCAGACGGGGGCTTCTCCCCAGAAGAACTCGCGGACAGAGAGAGAAGCCGCAATCATGAACTAGAGCTGGCCAAACTCAAAATTGAGGGCGAGTTGAAGTTAGCGGAAAAAAAGCTAGCGGTAGAACAAATGCGTGTACAAGGCGAACTGGAGGAGAAAAAGCTCCAACGGGAGCACGAAGGAAGGAAGCTCCAGCTGGAGCACGAACGCAGCTTAAAGGAACTCGAGCTCAAGGCCCGAAACGAGGAAGGGAGGCCCCCAGGAAACCGAGAGACGGTCTCCCCAGCGGAACAGAAGGTCCACATCCCGAAGGATGTGGTCAAGGAATATTATAAAAACGATGACATTCAGCAATGGTTTCGGGCCTACGAGGTCGCCATGACCTCCCATCGGATCCCGGAGAAGGACTGGGGGGCGGGGTTGTGGGGGCGGTTTCTGAGCGAAGGAAGGGACACCCTGCTCGACCTACCCCTCTCCCTGCAGACCTCCTACAGCCACATGAAAGAGGCCCTACTCACAAGATACGGCCTCACTCCAGAAATGTACCGTCAACGGTTCCGGGACTGCAGGAAGATCCCGGGCACCACATGGGTGGAATATGTAAACTTTTTCAGTCGGGCCTTCGATGGGTGGACCAAGGGCAGCAAGGTCACCACCCTGGCCGAACTCCCTGATCTCATGTTGTGGGAACATCTAGCTGCGAACTGCTTCGTAGAACTACGTCAGCATCTGCTGGACAGTAAGCTCACCGATCCCCGGAAGCTGGCTGTGGAGGCCGACCGCTGGACCAACACCCGGGTCTCCCGGGGCATGTTAGGAGAGTACCCCCGAACCAGTCAGGGACCACCCCGCCAGAGAGGAGGAGGGAACCAGGGAGGGCCGAGAGAGTCCCAGCCTAGCCCCCCGAAGACACCACCTCCACCTTTCCCGGCGCCCCCTCCACCAGTAACCGGGCCCCCTGGGAAACGGGGACATCGGGTGACCGTCACATGTTTCCGCTGCCAGAAACCCGGGCACTACGCCAATGACCCAGAGTGCCCCATGGCCCCCCAAGTCCCCCCGACGAGACAGATAGCCAACGTAGCCCTGGGGGAGGGGGTGGAGGAAGCCGAAGAGTGGGAACCCGCAGCAATGGCCCTAGTATCCCTGGGAGATAGGGAGATGATCCCTGGGAGCCTCCTCCCCTCCAACACCCAGAAGTATGGGCAGCTTGTCAAAATCAATGGCCACCAAGTAGAGGCCCTGCGAGACACCGGGGCCAGTATCACCGGTGTCCTCAGGCACCTAGTCCCCGAAGAGCAGATCCTCCCCAACGTCTTTTGCCCTGTAATATCCGCAGACAATAGAGAGAGCATGTGCCAGGTAGCCCTGGTGCCATTTGAGTGGGGAGGGGTGATAGGCAAACTCAAGGTAGCCGTAAGAACCTCCCAGCCGGTCGACTGCCTTTTAGGAAACGACCTAGAGAGTTCCCCATGGAAGCACGTAGAGCGTAAGGCCCACCTGGGAATGATGGGACTCCCCGAGTGGGTGTGCGCCACCACCCGATCTATGTCCGCCCGACTCACTCCCCAGAGGGAGGTCGAGAGCACCCCGATCGAAGAGATCAGAACAGTCCCCGCCGAGGGTCCTTCCGTCCCCCCATCAGAAGGGTCCGTCGCTAGCGATGAACCCACACCATCCGACCCTGACCCAGTCCCTGAGTTAGGCGATCTACCCGAGTTGGCCCAATGGCGCCACGAGGGCGGACCCACTCGGGAGGAGTTCTGCAGGGAGCAAGCCACTTGTCCTTCCCTGGTCGGGCTGCGGCGCCAAGCCGAGGGCCAAGCCGCAGGTGACCAGACCGGGACGCACCGAATCTATTGGGAGAATAGCATCCTGTACAGTGAGCAGAAGTCGGTGGAGCTGGGATCTGGACGGGTACTGGTGGTACCCCTCCGCTTCCGAGATTTCCTCCTGGGTTTAGCCCACGACGTCCCCCTCGCCGGTCACCTGGGACAGGACAAGACGTACAACCGTCTTGTGACCCATTTTTACTGGCCTAAGATGAGAGCAGCGGTAGAGGCCCATTGCAAGTCCTGCCCCACGTGCCAGGCTAGTGGAAAGAGTGGAGGGAAACTCAAGGCTCCCCTCCCACCCTTCCCGGTCGTCAGTACCCCCTTCGAACGAGTCGGGATCGACATCGTGGGACCACTGGACCCCCCCACCTCCCAAGGCCACCGTTTTATCTTGGTCCTAGTGGACCACGCCACCCGCTACCCAGAGGCTATCCCCCTGCGCACCATTACGGCCCCTGTGGTGGGCCGGGCCCTGATGGGGATCTTTTCCAGGGTGGGGTTTCCCCGCGAGGTCGTGAGCGATCGCGGCACTAATTTTATCTCAAAGTATATGACGTCCCTGTGGCAACAATGTGGGGTGTCCTATAAGTTCACCACCCCGTACCATCCCCAAGGGAACGGCCTAGTAGAAAGATTTAATAGGACTTTGAAAGGGATGATCGCTGGCCTAGAAGAACCCCTCCGGCGGAAGTGGGACGTCCTGCTCCCTTGCCTATTGTTCGCGTATAGAGAGGTCCCCCAGAAGTCCCTAGGATTCAGCCCGTTTGAGTTACTCTATGGGCACCCCGTCCGAGGTCCCCTCAGTTTGGTAAAGGAAGAGTGGGAGGCGGCACCCCAGACCACCCCCCGAGATGTGTTCCAATACGTTTTGGCCCTCCGGAACCAGACCAGGAAGTTCCGAGAACTGGCCGAGGCCAACCTGGAGGCGAGTCAAGAAGAGATGAAACGCTGGTACGACCAGAATGCCACTCTGGTTGAGTTCCAGCCGGGCCAGCAGGTGTGGGTCATGGCCCCCGTGAAGCCTGGCGCCCTCCAGGACCGATGGACTGGGCCGTACAAGGTGGTGGAGCGAAAGAGTCCAGTTACGTACTTGGTGGACGTCCAGTCGCCCCGGGACCCCCTCCGGGTCCTGCATGTGAACCGACTCAAGCCTCACTTCGTGCGGACAGAACTGAGCCTCCTGCTGGCCACCGATGACGGGGCCGAAGATGAGTCGGATCCCCTCCCGGACCTCCTGTGTGTTAAGGAGCAGGATGGCTCCGTGGAGGGAGTGAACCTTTCCCCAGCCCTCACTGCCCAACAACAAGCGGACTGCCGCCAGCTCCTAAGACAATTTGCCGACCTCTTCTCTCTGACCCCCCGGGTCACCAACTGGTGTGTTCATGACGTGGACACCGGGGACAGCCCGCCGGTGAGACACCGAGCCTACCGGGTTCCTGACCGGGTCCGGTCCTGCATTCAAGATGAAGTCTCGAAGATGCTGACCCTGGGGGTGATTGAGCCCTCTGACAGTCCCTGGGCCAGCCCCGTGGTCCTGGTCCCGAAGGCAGCGGCCCCCGGTGTCGCCCCCGAGCTCCGATTCTGCGTGGATTACCGGGGGCTCAATGACGTTACCCGAGCCGATGCCCACCCCATTCCACGAGCCGACGAACTCATTGACCGACTAGGGGCAGCCCGGTTCCTCAGCACATTCGACCTCACCTGCGGATACTGGCAGATTGCGCTCACCGAAGGGGCCAAGGAGCGGTCCGCTTTCTCCACCCCTGACGGGCACTACCGCTTCCGCGTGATGCCCTTCGGGATGAAAAATGCCCCGGCCACTTTCCAGTGACTGGTGAATAAGGTCCTGGCCGGGTTGGAACAGTTCAGCGCGGCATATCTAGACGATATCGCCGTCTTCAGTTCAGAGTGGAGTGAGCATCTCCAGCACCTCCGGAGGGTGCTAACCGCCCTGCGCCAGGCAGGCCTCACAGTAAAAGCTAGCAAGTGCCAGATCGGGCAAGGCTCCGTAGTCTACCTGGGGCACCGGGTCGGGAGCGGCCAGGTAGCCCCTCTACAGCCAAAGATCGACGCCATCCTGGCCTGGGAACCACCCATCACCCAGACGGAGGTCCGAGCCTTCCTGGGACTCACAGGATACTACCGACGCTTCATTCGGGGATATGGCAGCCTGGTCGGCCCTCTCACCGAACTCACATCTAAAAAACAGCCAAAGAAGGTGCAGTGGACGGCTGCCTGCCAGGAGGCTTTCGATGCTCTAAAAAAGGCCATGTGCACTGCTCCCGTCCTCCAGGCTCCCGACTATGCCAAGGAGTTCCTAGTCCAGACCGATGCCTCCGAACATGGCATTGGGGCCGTCCTGTCCCAAGTAAATGACCAAGGCCTAGACCAGCCCGTCGCCTTCCTCAGTCGGCGGCTGCTGCCCCGAGAGCAGAGGTGGAGCACCATAGAGCGCGAAGCCTTTGCCGTGGTCTGGGCACTCAAAAAGCTACGACCCTACCTGTTCGGCACGCATTTCAGAGTCCAAACTGACCATCGGCCCTTGCGGTGGCTCATGCATATGCGAGGAGAAAACCCCAAGCTACTGCGGTGGTCAATCTCCCTCCAGGGGATGGATTTCACCGTAGAACACCGCCCTGGTACGGACCACGCCAACGCTGACGGCCTCTCCCGGTTCTTCCGCCTCAGCGAAGAGAACCCCCCAAGATGATGGGCAGTTCTCTCCGGCTTTCAGCTGGGGGGGACGCGTGTTGGACCCGGCCTCGCAGAACGGCCCTCCGTGCACCCGCACCACCGGAACCTGGTACCTGCAGCCCCAACCACCCGGCCCAGCCGGTCCTTCCTACCAGAACACCCGCACCCGGCCCGGACATCCCCGTCCATGGCCTCTCTCCTTTCGGCCACCCCGGGCCCGCATGCCCCCTTCATGCGTCAAGATGGCCGCCCGGCCCCAGCGCGACCCGGGCCTAGAGGCGCCACTCCGGCTGGAGGACATCACACTTCCAGGGGGATGAGAGAGGGAGGAGCAGTTTCTATCGCACCTCTGGACTCCCCTGGGACGATGGGTTTCGATCGGCCCTCCGGCCTCCCTGAGAGCTGGCTCCACGCCTGCTGGGTGTCTGGGACTCCTCCCGCCCCGGCCCTGAACGAGATCAAAAGACAATAGCAGGAAATCCCGACAAGCGACCCCCAGGTGACAAGACCCCTGCCTCCACCGACCCCGGACATCAAAGAGGGGTCGACCTATAACAAGGGGCGCTCCGGGTCGGTCCGGAGATTCGACGCTGGAACAACGTAAGCCTGCTGAGTGACTCGCGGCTCCTGAAGATCATAACATCTCTGAACTTGCGCCTAAGCCTGCTGAGTGACTCGCGGCTCCTGGAAGATCGTAACATCTCTGAACTTGCGCCTAAGCCTGCTGAGTGACTCGCGGCTCCTGAAGATCGTAACATCTCTGAACTTGCGCCTAAGCCTGCTGAGTGACTCGCGGCTCCTGGAAGATCGTAACATCTCTGAACTTGCGCCTAAGCCTGCTGAGTGACTCGCGGCTCCTGAAAGATCGCAACATCTCCGAACTTGTGCCTAAGCCTGCTGAGAGACTCGCGGCTCCTTGAAGATCGTACACCTCTGAACCTGTACCTGAGCCCGCTGAGTGACTCGCGGCTCCCCCAGACTCTCACGGTCCCGCCGGACCCCGACTACGACCCCGTATCCCCCGGCTCGAGGATTGTGAGCTGTGCGCCGGATACGTCCCTGCTTGAACTTTTGCCAAAGACTGTCCCGCTACCCCCCTACCTTTCCGAAACTCTTGAACCCGTACCCACCTTGTACATATTTGCCGTGATAACCTACTTGATAAAGATTGTTTCCGAGAACAACCGGTGTGATTACTCTGTGTCGTGTGGTGCCAGAAGTACGATCCTAGCTGCGAGATTCCTCCCCCTGGGGAGTCTCCCGCCAGTGCCCGGCTACGATACTTTGAGGGTGGGTCTCAGGGTAGTCAGGACCCCCTTTCCGGGCTCCTCTGAGGTCGCCGTCTAACAGTATGTGTCATCATAAACGTGGACAATCTCAGTGTCTACAGCGTAGGTTGTGCTCTGTGCCATTGTCCCCTGTCACCATGTATATAGACGTGCTATTTTGTACAGGTGTCCACTGTGCAGCCTGACCTGATTGTCCTTCTTCATACTCACAGTTGCCAGTGCCTGTGTGTCTTGTTATACTCATCTGAGGATGGGCACTGGTACCTCATTATTTGTACAGGCGCACCTTGGCTGTTTGGCGTCCAATCTTGCTTTTTGCCTGCCCCTGTGTGTATCACCCAGACTATGAGATGTTGGTGCCACCTGTGTCTCAACAATTTGCCTCGTGTAGGGTCTTGTTGGGGCGGGCAATGCCTATGTGTCAAATCCTGATTTCTACTTGCTGGGTCTGGGCAGTGTGTGATGTGTCTGGACACACACGCAATGTGCAGTGACCGAGTCATGTTGGGCATGTTTTCAGCATTACCTATGCAGCATGTGTCTCAAGTTCATGGATATGGTCCCTGGTCATCGGTATTTTCGCCGACGCTGTGTGGTGCAGATACAGTGCTGGATTGTCCCCAGGGCCTGGGTGCTATGTCAGACTCCGTTTCCTGTGGTTAGCTATTGTCTCATGCTCTCCATGGTATTTCAGTGGCATGGTGGCTCAACCAACTGTGTGTTTCATGCCCTACATCGGTACCTTGTTTAGTAGATGTTAGGGATCTTCCTTTTCAGGCTATGCAGTGTTACCTATGTCGATTGGACTCATGTGACTGATGTGTACAGCTGTCTGATTAATTTCTGTCTCTCCACCCTGCCCACAGCATCGTCGGGGGACACAGAGGGAGACATGGACACAGGCAAGGCGGAGGGACCGAGCACCAGTGCCAGCCGTGACATCGGGGCTGGCACATCGAGTGGGACAGAGGTGGAGGATAGTGCGGCCGAGGACCTGTCGACTGGCACGTCAGAATACGAAGCTGACAGGTCCGAGGAGGATGTCTCCGAGTGGGCGGTGGCTGCACCAGCAGCTGACAGCGGAACAACACCTCGCACCGCCCCCTCAGTTCCCACCAGCCGCCTCCCACTTGCTCGTGTCCCTTCCCAGCGTGCCCGGTCACAGCATGTCTCCTTCCTGCCAGGCACCGCACCCCCTGCCCCTGTCTCCACTGCTGCCGCCAATGCAGAGTCTGTGGACATCCAGCGGCAACTGCAGGTTGGTCAGGCTGCGATCCTTAATGTCCTCCATGCCCACAGCAAAACCCTCACCAACATCGAGGCTTTCTTGGAGGGCATTCATTCATCGCAGGCTGACCAACGCAACTTGCTGAGGTCCATAGACTCCACACTGACTGCAGCAGTGGGTCTCCTGCAGCGCGACCTCCCCCCACCTACCCCTGCCCCATCCACACTTCCCACTCCCATGCCTGTCCCACGTACACCCAGACGTCGGCATGCACCCACATCAACGGACACGGGCACCACACCAGCAGGGAAGGTCCACCGCACTCCTCCTGACACGCACACACAGGGTGAGGTAGGCACACCCACTGGGTCGGGGGGCAAACGTGTGACACGCAGCCATAGTGGGAGTCCGCATTCCACCCAGTCCACTCCCTCCAAATCCCCTCCCCTCAGCTCTCCTGGCCACATCTCCCCCAAGGACTCCTTCATGGCCGCTCTGTCCCTGAGCCCCACAGTTACACCACCACGCAAGCGGTCAAGGAGGTTCCCGGTCAGGGTGGTTGAGTCTCCCCCCCTGTCTCCACCCTCCCCCGGTGGCGCTGCGACCCATCCCTCTGACCCCCCCCCCCTCCTTGGGGCCTGAGGTCCCTTCGGGTGCAGGGGACTCCCTGGAGGACCTTGCAAAGGTGTGTAGTGCCATCCTGGCCTCCGCCTTTGGCACTGACCCACCCCCTGTGGTGGAGTCCTCCATCCCTGCACCCACAACGCCGCCCCTTTGCCCTGATGTCCCTGCGGTGCCTGTTGCTTCCCCCCCCCCTGATGCCCTCACCAGTGTGGAAGACGATGCCATTTGACTGTGCAGGCAAGGTAGGGGACACGCATCCCACTGTGTCCCCCATCCAGCTGAGAATCATTGACTGCCCTATGGGCTTTGTGAAGATTGAACTGCCTGCGATCCACGGACATTGTGCTCATGCTGAATAAAGCTTAATTTTGTTTTCATTATCACACTACTGCTATGCTGGTATTGGTGTTGGTGGGGCTGCTACATGGTTTTGGGTGGTGTGTAAGGGTTTGGGTGTGTGGGATATGTAGTAGTGTACTGCTCATTGGTGGGACCCTGGGATCTGTGTGCCATCACAAGGTGTTGGCTAACTTTCTTTGTTCATGTAAGCAGTTACTGCATGGTGCACTTGTCCCAGGGTGTATTCCTTCCTCTGTGTACCCAGCTTTCTTCCCTGCAGGGTGTTCCCAATGTTTAGCGCAGAGCTGTGTCTACATGAGCTGTGTGTGTGACGGAGCCCTTCTACTTTGGCCATGCATGCAGGGCCATGTCTCCACCTGCAACAATCGTGGCATCCTTGGTGATCACTGTACTTGTGTGTGGAGTCTGTTGACATGAGTTCATGGGGACATGTTCCCTTGTAGCCAGTATGCATGTGGATAATTCTGGCCTCACACACATGTGTTACACCCCTCCTGTCTCAGGGCACTGCTGTTAGTGATAGGCACCCACCCCTCCTGTCTCAGGGCACTGCTGGGAGGACTCTGCACACACCCCTCCTGTCTCAGGGCACTGCTGGGAGGACTCCACACCCACCCCTCCTGTCTCAGGGCACTGCTGGGAGGACTCTGCACACAACCCTCCTGTCTCAGGGCACTGCTGGGAGGACTCCACACCCACCCCTCCTGTCTCAGGGCACTGCTGGGAGGACTCCACACCCACCCCTCCTGTCTCAGGGCACTGCTGGGAGTGATAGGCACCCACCCCTCCTGTCTCAGGGCAATGCTGGGAGGACTCTGCACACACCCCTCCTGTCTCAGGGCACTGCTGGGAGGACTCCACACCCACCCCTCCTGTCTCAGGGCACTGCTGGGAGGACTCCACACCCACCCCTCCTGTCTCAGGGCACTGCTGGGAGTGATAGGCACCCACCCCTCCTGTCTCAGGGCACTGCTGGGAGGACTCTGCACACACCCCTCCTGTCTCAGGGCACTGCTGGGAGGACTCCACACCCACCCCTCCTGTCTCAGGGCACTGCTGGGAGGACTCCACACCCACCCCTCCTGTCTCAGGGCACTGCTGGGAGTGATAGGCACCCACCCCTCCTGTCTCAGGGCACTGCTGGGAGGACTCTGCACACACCCCTCCTGTCTCAGGGCACTGCTGGGAGGACTCCACACCCACCCCTCCTGTCTCAGGGCACTGCTGGGAGTGATGGGCACCCACCCCTCCTGTCTCAGGGCACTGCTTTGAGTGATAGGCACCCACCCCTCCTGTCTCAGGGCACTGCTGGGAGGACTCTGCACACACCCCTCCTGTCTCAGGGCACTGCTGGGAGGACTCCACACCCACCCCTCCTGTCTCAGGGCACTGCTGGGAGTGATAGGCACCCACCCCTCCTGTCTCAGGGCACTGCTGGGAGGACTCTGCACACACCCCTCCTGTCTCAGGGCACTGCTGGGAGGACTCCACACCCACCCCTCCTGTCTCAGGGCACTGCTGGGAGGACTCCACACCCACCCCTCCTGTCTCAGGGCACTGCTGGGTGGACTCTGCACACACACCTCCGATTTCAGGATATGTACGCTTGGAACATACACGGTGGGGGTACGCTCAATGCATTCGAGGTGAGGGTACGAGTCTACTTACACTGGTGTGGTGGGGGTACGCTCCATGCATACGCGGGTGAGGGTACGGGTCGTACTTACACTGTTGGGCTGGGGGGTACGCTCCTTGCATACGCGGGTGGGGGTACGGGTCGTACTTACACTGTTGGGGTGGGGGTACGGTCCGTGAGTCCGCGGGTGGGGGTAGGAGTCGTACTTACACTGGTGGGGGTGGGGGTACGGTCCGTACGTCCGCGGGTGAGGGTTCGAGTCGTACTTACACTGTTGGCATGGAGGGTACGCTCCATGCATACGCGGGTGAGGGTTCGAGTCGTACTTACACTGTTGGCATGGGGGGTACGCTCCATGCATACGCGGGTGGGGGTACGGGTCGTACTTACACTGTTGGGCTGGGGGGTACGCTCCATGCATACGCGGGTGGGGGTACGGGTCGTACTTACACTGTTGGGCTGGGGGGTACGCTCCATGCATACGCGGGTGGGGGTACGGGTCGTACTTACACTGTTGGGCTGGGGGGTACGCTCCTTGCATACGCGGGTGAGGGTACGGGTCGTACTTACACTGTTGGGCTGGGGGGTACGCTCCATGCATACGCGGGTGGGGGTACGGGTCGTACTTACACTGTTGGGGTGGGGGGTACGCTCCTTGCATACGCGGGTGAGGGTACGGGTCGTACTTACACTGTTGGGCTGGGGGGTACGCTCCATGCATACGCGGGTGGGGGTACGGGTCGTACTTACACTGTTGGGGTGGGGGTACGGTCCGTGAGTCCGCGGGTGGGGGTAGGAGTCGTACTTACACTGGTGGGGGTGGGGGTACGGTCCGTACGTCCGCGGGTGAGGGTTTGAGTCGTACTTACACTGTTGGCATGGAGGGTACGCTCCATGCATACGCGGGTGAGGGTTCGAGTCGTACTTACACTGTTGGCATGGGGGGTACGCTCCATGCATACGCGGGTGGGGGTACGGGTTGTACTTACACTGTTGGGCTGGGGGGTACGCTCCATGCATACGCGGGTGGGGGTACGGGTCGTACTTACACTGTTGGGGTGGGGGGTACGCTCCTTGCATATGCGGGTGAGGGTACGGGTCGTACTTACACTGTTGGGGTGGGGGGTACGCTCCATGCATACGCGGGTGAGGGTACGGGTCGTACTTACACTGTTGGGGTGGGGGTACGCTCCATGCATACGCGGGTGGGGGTACGGGTCGTACTTTCACTGTTGGTGTGGGGGGTGCGCTCCTTGCATACGGGGTGGGGGTAGGGTCCGTACATATCCGTCCCCACGCTATGTGATGTTTGTGCGGCCCGTACCCAGGCCTTTGCCACATGGGTGCGATCCGTCCCGCCATTGTTGGGGTGACGTGTGTGGGCGTGGTCCGACTCGTACCCACGCTCTTCAGGCGTGGGTACGGGACGTACCTGTCTGGTTGTGTTGCCGGTTTGCGTGGTGACGGACTTCCGTTGTGGCGGTCGCTGACTTATCAGGATACGCCCCCACCCCCTCGTGGTGACCAGGGCATGGGAGTCAGGTATGTCCAGGCCATGTGTGGTGTGTGACTTATGTGGTTGTTTTGTGGCCTGCCCTGGTCCTGCCACCCCCACCCCACCCCACTTTCCCCCCTCCCTTAGTTATTCTGACCTTCTGCGGCGTCTGCGTCGTAACCTGTAGAGGAGGTGTACTGCTATGAGGGCAGGGATGACTCGTAGGTTCGGGTCCATGTCTGTCCGTCGCGTACTGGTACTCCTTGATCGCGTCGTCCTGTCGCGTACGGGTCCTCCTTGATCGCGTCGTCCTGTCGCGTACGGGTCCTCCTTGGTGGCGTCGTCCTGTGTGTCCGTCACGTACTGGTCCTCCTTGTTCGCGTCGTCGTCTGTCCGTCGCGTACTGGTGGTCCTTGTTCGCGTCGTCCTGATTTCCCGGCAGTTTTTGGCTGCCGCAAAATATTCACCGTGCGGGGTGACGTCGGTGCGAATCGTGATTCCTGGGTCGTGAATGGCTGGCTGCGAGCGTCCCGACGTCAGGTCGGCGCTTTCCCGGATCGCATTGGTAGGTGTTTTTTTGTTCGGTCGGGCTTTTTTACGATTCGTACGGTAATGGTGTACCCGTGCGAATCGTAATTCCTTGTTTGTAAAAATTGACGACCGGGTACGCGTCGGGCGGCGATTGTGCTCCGTCCTACGGTTCGTACCCGGTTTTTGCCGGATCGTGATCGGCACCTTTGTGTAAAAAAGAAGTCATTATAAAAAATGATAATTCTCATGCTAGTATGAGTATTCCCAATTTCGGAAATGTGCAAATATCTACTGTTTCTAAACTCTATATTTTATTCCCATTTGACAAATACATAGGTGTCTTTCATACCGATATTTCCATGTACACATTTTTACAGAATAATTACTATATACCCGGTACATGATAAAAAACCATTGCAAGTTGCTGCTCAGTTTTTGGATCTGGGTTCGTCGGGTTCTTGGTGAACCTACAAGTCCTATATATCCCCACAACCAGTAATGTCCAGCGGATGTAACGGTATATTACTTTCAAAGAGCTGTCATGATTAGAAGAAGTTACAGGTGAAAACGTTGACACAAAAGTCTTTTTTATTCAACAAATTTTCAATTTATCCTATATTTAACTGTTAGTTTCTATTAAAAAAAACCTTGATAGATCTACACAAATGAGCCCTTGCTGAATTCAGAATTTTGTCTACTTCTCCAAAATGTATAGCTTTCCAAGATCCATTATTGCTTTTGTACCCATTTCTACCATTAACTTGAAGGAGGTCGAAAGCACCAAAAATAGCAAAAATAGGCTATGTCCCAGAAAAATGCCCAAACTGTGTAAACAATGTTGGGTTTCTGACAAAAGTCTGGTATCCTCTAAAAGCTGGTAAAATGGTGATTTCAGCCCCACAAACCCTTTTTTGATAACACTTGCAGGGAAAAACTCAGAAGCTTTCATTTGCAGCCCGTTTTTCCCATTTTCCCCCCAAAAACCTAAATTTTGCTGTATTTTGGCTCATTTCTGTGACCCCTCCAGGGGTATCCACAAACCCTGAGTACCTTCAGAATCCCCATGATGTTGGAAGAAAAGGACGCAAATTTGGCGTGGATACCTTATGTGGTAAAAAAGTTACAGGGTCCTCAGCGCGCACTACCCCAAATAGCCAAAAAAGGGCATGGCACAGGAGGGGAAACGGCCTGGTAGCGAAGGGGTTAAAATAATTACCAGCGGGCAAAATTTCAATAGATGGTGTGATGGCAGATTGTAAAAAAATAATGAAATCCATATAACACAAAATAACATGAATTTAATGAGATTTTCCTAGCGTAATAAAAATATTGCAAAACCATAGCGACAATGTGCTGCAAAGGGGGATTTCGGTTATCTGCCATTCAAATTGTAGAAGGATACTGAGCACAGTAGTGTTCAGTCCCTCATCTTGTTGTGTAGGTCTGAATAATACATTGGATCTGCACGTTTGGACAACATAAACTAAGGGATTGTTGCCCACTGATTCCAGACACCCCCAAAGGATATGTTAGCCTTTAGACCAGCTAGCTCACAGTGCCACCATGAGCCCCCTAACCTTATCAAGGAGCGAATAGTTTCTGGCAAATATCGAACATGACTACCCTTGATCCTACAGGGATCGTGGAAACAGTGTAGTACTTTTCGCTCAGTCAAACGTGCTCACTTAGTCTCAGAGCGATATACGGAATAAACGATGGGGTCATTTTTATTAACAATTATTGAACCAGGGTCATCCTAGTATAAAACATGTTTGCTGCGACAATCATTAGACATAAACTGATATATAAGATTACAAGCACCGACAGAGTAAATAAAAGGCAGAGTTCTACCATGGTGCTAAAACAGTAAATATATGCAGGCATATCGATACATGGCAGTAATCAAGCGTACTCCTAAGATGGAAACAATACCTAAGTGTACGTTAGTGTACCTAGCATGCATGTAGGTGTAAGGCCAAGAATCCGCTACGAAAGAGCCAACCTTATTACTGGATGGGAGAGAATGAAGGACCCCATCATGGTCTCGAGTTGGACACCCAGCACTGCATGCTGGAGCTTATGCAGGCCTGGACCTCAGTGTCGAGAGTTAGCGTAAAAGCTTCTCCTCTGGTTCCCCAGCGAAGATGTGGTTTTTTATGACCATAAAATACCCTCAGGGGTTCTACCTTGATATGAAATGGCTTGCCATTATGTATAGTGGACCTGTCTTCCAAGGAGGACGTTAGTGGTGTCTTTTGTATTGAGTTATTATGCAGAAGATAGTAATCCTGCTGTGTACGTCCTGGGCACAAGATTAAGATAGGATACTATGAATTCTCATGCGTAATAAATTAGGATAGTTTCAGAGAAAACAGATCGACATTTATTCAGCACATAACTAGGTAAAAAGTCAGTGCTGGAACTATTATGTGGAGTAAGATTGGGCGAATGTAGGTAAAAGGTACCTAGGCCTATATTGGGGTACATTGGGGCTCATACCGATCTCTGCTGCAGGGAGCAGTGAGAAAACACAGGCCCAGATTTACTAACATTTGGCATTGTGGTTGCACAGTGTTTTTGTTGGGATTTCAAAAACATTGAGGTGTGTCCACGTTACGTTTTGCGCCGTTTCCTGTCGCGGGCACTAGGGTGACCCACACAAGTGAGGTACCATTTTTCTCGGAAGACTTTGGGGAACGCGGGGTGGGTGGAAATTTGTGGATCCACGCAGATTCCAGAACTTTCCACCAGAGAAATGTAGGGAAAATGTGTTTTTTTGGCAATTTTTTCGGTTTGCAAGGGATTCTGGGTAACAGAACCTGGTGTGAGGCAGTCAAGTCACCCCATCCTGGATTCCCCTGGGTGTCTAGTTTTCAAAAATGTATAGGTTTTCTAGGTTTACCTAGGTGCCGGCAGAGCTATGGTTCAAAAACTACAGCTAGGCACTTTGCCAAAAAAGGGTCATTTTTCACAGGGAAATCGAGGTGTGTCCACGTTGCGTTTTGCGCCGTTTCCTGTCGCGGGAATGACCACAAAATACCCTCAGGGGTTCTACCTTGATATAAAATGGCTTGCCATTATGTATAGTGGACCTGTCTTCCAAGGAGGACGTTAGCGATGTCTTTTGTATTGAGTTATTATGCAGGAGATAATAATCCTGCTGTGTACGTCCTGGGCACAAGATTAAGATAGGATACTATGAATTCTCATGCATAATAAATTAGGATAGTTTCAGAGAAAACTGATCGACATTTATTCAGCACATAACTAGGTAAAAAGTCAGTGCTGGAACCATTATGTGGAGTAAGGTTGGGCGAATGTAGGTAAAAGGTACCTAGGCCTATATTGGGGTTCATTGGGGCTCATACCGATCTCTGTTGCAGGGAGCAGTGAGAAAACACAGGCCCAGATTTACTAACATTTGGCATTGTGGTTGCACAGTGTTTTTGTTGGGATTTCAAAAACATTGATTTGAGTGGGTTTGCGCCACATGTCCCTCAAAAAGCAATGCAATGCAGCGAATCATGCTACCTTGCATAACCTTGCTTTGAGGAAACTTTACTTGGGTGGAGCATAGACATCCCTGTGCATCCACTCATGTATTTTGATGCAAACCTAGATTTACTAAGGGCAGAAAACCTAGTATGCCAAAATAATGCACTTACCTGAGGCTGGCATAAACAGGAGAAATATCTTTATTTCTCCTATCTACTTCCTCTTGGCAGGTGTGTTGTGTTTTGCAGCACATATCCATGGCGGTTCTAAGTATTGGTTTTGTACAGGTAGGTATTCATTTCTGCACACAAACTGTCCTGACCCCAATGCAGTAACCATTGCATCATTGCGCAAGCAATCCTATGTCGGCGCTATGCTTCCACAAGTACGCCAGCACAAGGAGAAAGCATAAGCACTCCATATCGTAATAATTACAGTGCCTTTCTGATACTTTCCATTCACACAACTTAGAGCAGCAAGTTCCTTTGCTGCGTTGCATGAACAATTTGTGAATCTGTGCCCCAGTTTGGACCTTAGTACTTCCTGTTTCACATATTCAGGGAAGAAAGAAAGGAGCTGCTGTGTGCCCCATCTGTTCCTCCCGCCCTAGACTTGCAGTGGAGAGGACCTGCAGCGCAGGTCACGGCGGGTCTGCCTCGAGTACACTCAATGTCACTGTTAACCGTGACTCAGCATCAAATCTGAGATGCTCCTGGAAAAACAATAAATCACTAGAAGATAACACTGCAGACAATACACACATTAAAGGCAGATGGCAAAGAGCTTATATGTTTCACCCAGGGGGTCCTTCCCTTCCTCTACTAGTGTGGAGGATGAACTCTAGTGTAGCGAAGGCTGAGGCTGGGATATGTAACAATTTCACTTTTTCAAGCAAGGCATTGACCTGATGAAACACACCTGCCTAAGGACACAGAGACCGCCTTGAGACCGGAAATATAAGTTCATGTGTGTGCTCTGCTCTCGGGTACCCCTAGAGAGGTCACTGGTGCCAGAGTGCCAAACCATTCACATGTTGTGTCTCTGTGCTGCCATTCCTGTGGCGTGGCAGGGAATGTATACGTTCATGTATGCCAAGAGCTCGTAAGAAGCTATGTTTCCTGTGTTCCTAGCCTAGCTGCGATTCCTGAAACACTGTCAAGGTAACACTCTAATAAAAAAACACAATTTCCTTTTCTACCATCTGGCCCTAACAGACACATAAATATAAAGTAAACATAATGGTTTGAGTTTAATGAGGGTTTTTGTTCATGTGGCCCTTGTGTAAAAGCCACAATTAGGGCTAACCAGGTGCCGTGGCTGCCTCCCGTCACTTGCCCTATGGTACCGTTGGCACTATTCTAGTTACCCCTGGCTTCGGGGTCATGGAGGTAGTGGCTGGAATACAAGTGAAAGAGGGCTCTAAAAGAGTGGTTTACTTGCAGTGTTTTCCACCACTCGCTCTTTCCCTAACTCTTGAGCGGTTTATAAGATGCTAACATGTGGCCAAGGGTTAAGGATGAGATACATGCTTAACCTTGTAATGTCTTTTGCTGTCAAAAGACGTGGCATGTCACTTCTGAATTAGTAATTGTGCTAAATTGTCATCTGTGACTACTCAGTGCTGGGGGATCACCAGGTGGGCGGAAGTGAGAAGGGGGGCACAGTGGGGCTTATTTACAAGCCCCTGTGTCATGGGTGGGCCACTGTTTTGGACGCGCCAGCAGCCCAGTGTGTCTGTCCATGTTTACAAGGCCAAGTAAAGCCATCCTGCTTGGCTATTCATGGCCTTTTAAATATGGCCCCCTTTTACACATTACTCTGCATGAAATGGGCATTACAAGGGTGTTGCTGTGATGTTCTCACGCAACATCTATGAAACCTGACGCATTCCCAGGCTTACAAGGTTTTGTAACCTGGTAATGCGCCATATTCCTATGCCTCCCCAGGGGCGGCATAAAAAGGGCGCAATGAGAAATACCTTTATTTCTCCTCGTTTGTTCATTTTCTATGTTTGTTGCATTCTGAGGCACACATTGAAAGAGGAAAACACCTCTTGTGATTGTTTTTGTGCAGTAAAGTGTCTCTGCACAAAAATAATCATGCCCACAATGCAGACACCCTTGCACTATGGCACAAGGGTGCCTGCATTGGCACATGACATCCCATTGTGCTCCAGTGCAGGGCAAAATAACAGGAATGCATTGTATCTTGTAGATTAGGGGCATTCCTACCCTTTTCTTTTGACTCACGGCTGCGCAGCTGGAAAGCTTGCTGAGCTGCTTTGCATCAAAATATTGTACATAAGGCCCATAGCAAGTACAACGGATGGGCCAAGGGGCTGGGCTTGTATATTGTAACAGTCAGCTCACATGCTTCCCAGGATGTCTGCATTTGAGAAACCCAGCATGTTATTACATTAGTGGATGCCCCCCTTTGTGAACCACTATTTTTGTTACGCTCTCTTCGCCGGGATCAACAGAACCCTTCTACACAAACTCCAAACCATCCAGAACGCAGCAGCCTGACTCATCCTCGGGACACCGCGTCACAAACACATGACCTACCACCTACGAGACCTCCACTGGCTCCCCGCCGGGAAGAGGGTCACCTTCAAACTTCTCATCCACGCCTACAAATCCCTCAACAACATCGGACCCAAATACCTCAATGAGAGAATATCCTTCCACGTACCCAAGCGGAACCTCTGCTCCACCGACCTCACCCTGGCAGAGGTCCCCTGCATCCACAGAAACAGAATGGGCGGGAGAGCCTTCTCCTACTTCTCAGCCAAGACCTGGAACAAGCTCCCTGTGAACATCAGACGTTCCTCAACCCTGCACACGTTCAGGAAGGACCTCAAGATCTGTCTTTTTGACTGATCCGGACCTGCTCCCCCCTCCCCCCTCCCACGTCCCGAGTGCCTTGAGACCTTTACGGGTGAGTAGCGCGCTTTACAAACCCCTGATTGATTGATTGATTGATTGATTGATTGATAGTGCCCCGGTTCTTAAGGTTACTGGGCCTGATCGGTTCTTTTGTTACACATTACATTAGTAGTCTAATATCTCAACAAGGCAGAAACAACTTTAATGAACGAGCAGGAGCCATTCTTTAAAGGCTTGATATATTACTCAGATTGTGGCACATGTAATGGTATTCTGAACGTACCAGCAGACTCGCTCATAAGTATTGCACTGCACTTTATGTTATTGTTGCACAAGTTACGAAAAAAGCAAATAAAAAGAATTTAAAAAAAAAGGCTTGCTATATTTGTATCAGACCAATAATGCACATTACTGTTACATGTGCAATGAACAGATATCACGTCTCAGCCGGACTGTAGGCCTCTTATAGTGGACAGCAAAGGCTCATCTCAGCACTGATGCTACACTAGCAATGGACCGTGCGGACACTTCCCAACAAGGCGGCAATATTTAAAGATGAACAGCCCCAGCCTCTTTCAGTAAGGCTGGTATGCTTACAATCAGGGCCACTGGAACTATGTGACAGGCAAGGGCCAAATTATGTGGTAGGGCTGGCTTAATAAAGCAGCAAGAGAAAATAAATCATGGGTCATAATCTGTGGCGACATAGTCGCGCTTTCTTGCCATTTTAACAGGCATTGCCATCCAACTCTCTAAAAAACACAAAGGTCTCTTACGAAAACAAAAGTATTCAAATTCCCTAGATCCTATTGAAAAAGTAAAACATCAACAAATAATGATTTCCTCTTTGACCTCGGTTTAAAAAAATTAATCTTTACATTAAGAAACAATCTTGAACAATGGTATTCACATTATATGTGTATTACGTAGGGGTCTTGTTAGGGGCACTGTAAGATTCAAGACATCAGATTTTAAAAAGAGAAGTGAAATTCTGAGATTTTTATTTACTCTAAGTTCCCTCTTGAAAAAGCTGTTATTTTGAAAACAGAGTCTATGGTTTAACAAGAACATGTAACAAGCACTGGCAACACCCATAGGTCTCGTTTACGAGATGAGAACTATTGGCTTTGTCAATGTTTAGCCATGTTGTACAGCAGCACGGCTGCACTGCAGCATGGTTTCAAAAAAACCTTCAGCAAAGCCACTAGGTCTTGTCTACGAGAGCTATTGGCTTTATCAATGTTTTTGGCCATATTGCACAACAGCATGAATGATGTGGAGCATAGCTGTAAGTTAAAAAAAAAAATCCACACGTGGCCAGTACTGGCTGTATATAAAAACATTGAGAAAGTAAAAAAACAAAGAGCTGTGACACCAGCATGGGACTTCATAGTGCTCTTTTTTATTACGTGGGTGGGCGGGTGGCAACAAAGAGGAAGTGCGTATTGAGCAACAGAGACTAAGAATGTTTGGCGAAAAGGCATCATGCATGCTTTTGTTGTTTCTGCTGGTGTGGGACATGAGGCAACACAGAGGGAGATGGGTGAAGGGGGTAGAAAGAGCAATACAATTAACAGCATGTGAGGTAGGAGTATGAGGAGGGAGAGCAACAATATGACAGGGGTGGAGCAAGCAACAACATGGATAGCGGGTGGAGGAAGGAGCAACATGGACAGTGGGAGGAGGCAAGTGACAACATGGACAGTGGGTGGAAGAAGCAGCAACATGGACAGTGGGTGGAGGAAGCAGTAACATAGACAGTGGGTGGGGCAAGTAACAACATGGACAGCGGGTGGAGGAGGCAGCAACATGGACAGTGGGTTGAGGAACAACAACAGCGAGGAGAGGGGGGCAACACAGAAGGCTAAGCAGCATCAAGGGCGGGGAAGTTGATGGCCCACAGCAAGAAAGAGGACAAGTATGCAAGGGAGACTGATGGAAATTCTAGGACGCAAATGCGTCAAAACCTTACGCCTGCCTCATGTCAGGCGTAAGGGTGACTCAGTCTATATCCATAGCCCTCCCCCTGCATTCCTGGAGTTGCGTCACGATTCGAACACAACTCCAGCAATGCGTCATTTTTGAGCCGACAGATACGTCAGTAAAACTGATGTATCTGTAATTCCTTGCGACATGATGCGTCATACAGTAATTATGACGCATCCATCATGTCGCAAGAAGGGCGCAATGAAAAGTGATGCATCGCTGTTTTCACGCACCGATGCGTCACTTTTCATAAATGATGCCCTTAGTTTTGTGAGTGTAAATGAAGACTATTGTACCCCAGTTTAATGAGTGTGAATGAAGACTAGCGCTTTCCAGTTTCATGAGTATAAATGAAGACTAGCGCCTTCCAGTTTCATGAGTGTGAATGAAGACTAGCGCCTTTCAGGTCTAGCGCTTTCCAGTTTCATGAGTGTGAATGAAGACTAGCGCCTTCCAGTTTCGTGAATGTGAATGAAGACTAGCGCCTTCCAGTTTCGTGAGTGTGAATGAAGACTAGCGCCTTCCAGTTTCATGAGTGTGAATGAAGACTAGCGCCTTCCAGTTTCGTGAGTGTGAATGAAGACTAGCGCTTTTCAGTTTCATGAGTGTGAATGAAGACTAGCGCGTTCCAGTTTTGTGAGTGTGAATGAACACTAGCGCCTTCCAGTTTTGTGAGTGTGAATGAAGACTAGCGCTTTGTGAGTGTGAATTAAGACTAGCGCCTTCCAGTTTAGTGAGTGTGAATGAAGACTAGCGCACTCCAGTTTCGTGAGTGTGAATGAAGACTAGCACACTCCAGTTTCGTGAGTGTGAATGAAGACTAGCGCACTCCAGTTTCGTGAGTGTGAATGAAGACTAGCGCTTTTCAGTTTCGTGAGTGTGAATGAAGACTAGCGCAATACAGTTTCGTGAGTGTGAAGGAAGACTAGCGCACTCCAGTTTCATGAGTGTGAATGAAGACTAGCGCCTTCCAGTTTCGTGAGTGTGAATGAAGACTAGCGCTTTTCAGTTTCATAAGTGTGAATGAAGACTAGCGCCTTCCAGTTTCGTGAGTGTGAATGAAGACTAGCGCTTTTCAGTTTCATGAGTGTGAATGAAGACTAGCGCTTTTCAGTTTCATGAGTGTGAATGAAGACTAGCGCCTTCCAGTTTCGTGAGTGTGAATGAACACTAGCGCCTTCCAGTTTTGTGAGTGTGAATGAAGACTAGCGCTTTGTGAGTGTGAATTAAGACTAGCGCCTTCCAGTTTAGTGAGTGTGAATAAAGACTAGCGCACTCCAGTTTCGTGAGTGTGAATGAAGACTAGCACACTCCAGTTTCGTGAGTGTGAATGAAGACTAGCGCACTCCAGTTTCGTGAGTGTGAATGAAGACTAGCGCTTTTCAGTTTCATGAGTGTGAATGAAGACTAGCGCAATACAGTTTCGTGAGTGTGAAGGAAGACTAGCGCACTCCAGTTTCATGAGTGTGAATGAAGACTAGCGCCTTCCAGTTTCGTGAGTGTGAATGAAGACTAGCGCTTTTCAGTTTCATGAGTGTGAATGAAGACTAGCGCCTTCCAGTTTCGTGAGTGTGAATGAAGACTAGCGCTTTTCAGTTTCATGAGTGTGAATGAACACTAGAGCCTTCCAGTTTTGTGAGTGTGAATGAAGACTAGCGCTTTGTGAGTGTGAATTAAGACTAGCACCTTCCAGTTTCGTGAGTGTGAAGGAAGACTAGCGCACTCCAGTTTCGTGAGTGTGCATGAAGACTAGCGCCTTCCAGTTTCATGTGCACTGTTCTTGTGTAAATAGTTTCTCGCCCAGATATGCATGCGCTATGTGCTGTGTACCATTTCAACTGGTCATCCTTTGTTTCGAAGCGGGCGGAGGCACAACCCAGCATTTGTAAAATTATAACTTGCAAGACAACAGACATAGTCATGAAAAAGTAAATGACCATTACTGTCACAGTACAGTAATACAATTACAGCACAATGGGTCTTAAACATGTAAACACCAGGAATAGCTTAAGCACAAATGCAATATAAAATAAGGAAAAGCAATAACCGATTGGGTGGCTGGTGGAATGGCTGTGATTGCAGGGGGGATACGGGGGTGCATGCACAGTAACCCTAAGGAAAACAGAGTGTGGCACTTGCGGATGGGGCTCGTCGTCAGATGCGGTGTGGAAGAGATGGGCGCGACACAGTCTCCGTATATCCCAAGGCCGGAACGCAGGTTGTTGCAGTATTGCACAGGTTTCAATCCTGTTGTTACTGACCCCCATATCACACAGCAGTCAGAAACAGTCGGAACTCTGGTGAACCCCCAGGTCATTGCCACCCTACGTTTGGCCAGAAGGGGTGCAATTGCAATGAGTCGTCTAACCCCGCGTGGGACATCCTTGACATGACTAAGAAGGGCCATTAGCAGGGCTGGTTGCAGGGGATGTCGGCTATCACAACAAGGATTTCTTGCCAATAAGACTGAATGGAGGGGACATTCCCAGGCAAGGTGATGGAAGATGACATCATCACACCTACAGCCCCAGCACCTGTGAGGGTAGGAGCCATCAATTCTGTGTTGCTTCCAATGGGAACATAGGTGAAGGCATTTATAATGTAATAGCTTGTGCCTGTAGTTCATGGATATGGATTGTGTGCAACAATACTTTCAATATTTCCACCAGGAACTGGGTACAGTTAACTCAGACTCCCACACCTCCCTAGCCAAAACAGTGCTGGCTGTATGGAGCTGCAACACATGACTATAGTGCCTCGTAGCCCATCGTGCATTGTTGGTTGATGCTATGAGTTGGTATAATGGTAAAAAGTCAACGGGTTCCCGTGGTAACCCTAGGAGGGTATTTTTCACTGTGTCGCATAATTAAACGGGTACACAAATATCAAGGGCAGTAACATTACCTTGAGATCGGAATAATTCCAAAGCTATATAGGTTTCACTCTATGTATAAGTGTCCCATCTCTGTCATTGACATCTTGGACAGAGGATTCTGCACTGTGCCCTTGATCGTGAATGGGAGAGTGGGATTAGAGAAGAATTTAATAGCCGTAGAGTATATAAATGGACCCCATTAACTCTGTGACATAATGTCCTCCAGGCCCAACAGGTAGTAGCTGCAGCACAGATTTCCTTCTGTAGTTTAGGTAGGCCTGTAGGCAGGAGAGAGGCCAATGGAAATCTCTTCTGGCACGCTCCGGGAGAAGGGAGGTAATACGTACATTGGAATTATACCAGGACCTATCAAAGTGGCATAGGGCTGCATAATAATCAATTTCAGGATCTGGAAGCTCGACTTTCCCCCTTTCATAGGGTAGGACAATGTCACAAATTAGGGGGCATATTTTCAAGCCAGGCGATAAAATTATCGCCGTTTTAGCGGCAGAAAACTGCCGCTAAAACGGCGATAATGGGCTTGATAATATGGTTTATGGAATTCCAATTGAAGCCCATGTTAGATATGAAGGACATCTAACAAGGGCGGTTATACTCCGCCTTCTCCTCTTGTGATGCCACGTGCTCCGCATGGTCATTCAGTTCCCCGTGTCCTCCCCCGGCCTCCCACTCTTAATTGTTGCCACGCGCTATTATTGCTCTACCAGCCCAACTAGGCCACTTCGAGTTCACTCCCTCATTCCATCTATATTGCAGCAATGGGGGTTGGCTTCTCTTCTATTTAACCCTGCCCCACTCCCCTCTTCTTCCTCCTCTGGTTGATGCCCCGGGCTCCACCTGTTCATTCAGTTCCCGTTTCCATCCCCCTGTCTTCCACTCTTGCTCGTTACCACGCGCCTTCTTTCTCTATCTGTCCTACTAGTTCACATACCCCCTTGCCATCCTTTTGCCAGTTCTCCCCTGCCTCCGGGACACCGCTCCCCTCGTGGATATTGAATCCCTTCGGCCATCTTACCAAGGTGATCGCCGCCTCTTCCCGCACCGCGCAATTGACCGGAGTACGTGCTTACTCTTATCCTTTCAGTCAGCGCCTTACCTCGAGCGTAATTGACACCCCCCATTGTTTTGGCAGTACTAACACCACTAGCATATCTAACCACCCCTCCTTGACCCACTCCATTGGGCCTCATGTATCTATGAGGTCGACGCATGCCCACACACCAGCATGCCACCTGGTTTCCACACCTGCACCTTATGCGCCTGTGTTGTGACTTAATCCAACACGCCTTGAGTGGATCGCCCTAATCTCCTCTCTCTATACTCTCTTCATTCACCACTTACCCCTTCCCTTTTCTATATCATCCCTGTTTGTTTCTCCACAGGCAATTTCTGTTATAATCAGGCATGTACTCATCAATGTCCTGATGATGATCCTACTACCCTCGTGGCAGGATCGAAACATCGTCGACTTAAACAGTATGCGCATTAATCCATTGTGTTTAAAAAAAGTGCATTTACTGTTTTGCAAAAGCTTAAAACATTGGATAATGTACAAAGCTCCTATTGTCTTGCCTGAAATGCCCTTGTGTGTTTTGTAATGTTAATTGTTCTCACTGGAAACAGGACTGTGTCCCACATGTAATTTGTTCCTATATGTGTACATCGCTTTACTACAAAATTAAACCGTTTGTCCGGCTGGACATCCAGAATATAGCATCGATTCCGAACTATATTTATCTAACCCTTATTCTAAATCGTTTGAGGACCATTGTTTTTTGTACTCAACTATTACCCAAGGTCCTCTTTTACCCACTGGGTTCCCTTGTCTCTTATAAATATATCAGACAGTTGTGAGGCAGAACAAACAATTGTCAAACAGGGCCCTCCTTCCTGGCTATTTATAATCATAAAACTGTCTTATTCAATGTAATCTTTAGTCAAATTCTGGACATGACATGGTTACTGGCTCTTCAGTATTGTTGCAGATATGACGTTATTACCAGGTCCCTGCATCAGCGAAGATTTTTATTTTTTTATTGCAGATTTATATAGCGCAAAGTCAACCCGAAGGAATTGGAGCGCTTTACATGAGCACCAGTTACGTTACACAAGGAAACATTCAGGCACGGGAGATTAAGTGATTAGCCCAGAATCACAGGATGTGGACGCGACCCTGAGGCTCGAACCCTGGTTTCCCAGCTCTAAGGTCGGCAGTCTAGCCATCAGACCACATCCTCTCCCCAAGATTGTCCCATCCCCCTGGAGTTACCAAAGCCAGGGCCACTTGTAACGCTGAGAGTGGTGCGGATTAACTGCTGTTAAATGTTCCATGGGAATTAAAAGGCCAACTGCATGCTAGTGAAGTATGCTGTGAGGTGCTGTGTCGGGCTGTGGCGGGCCAAGCCTTGATCAGCCACACCGCTGATCACTAAGTGAGCCAATGGCTTAGCATCCAGGTGGTCTGTGGTGCAGTGGCTAGCCTTGGGAAGGGATACAGAAGGACTGGTAAAATAACAGATATGCTGAGACAATGAAAGAGACGGCTACACTGCGAACGTGCTGTCCGGCACACTCCACCCCACTGACTGGCATGATGCCACAATACTGAACTGCTGTGCAGTCGAGTGAAATCTCCTATTCAGTCATTACGTAAGCAGTGTAGCAGACACACCCAAAACAGCCAACCGTGACAAACCCACACACAACAATTCCAATCTGTCACCATGTTTACCTGCAACAGGTGACAGCGACTGTGCACGGAAGGCATGTCTGATAAAGCAAACACAAGAAGACAAAAGACATGAACCAAAACCAGGCTATCGTGCACAGAAGCAAGAAACATCTATTTGTGATGGAATTATAAACCACAAATTAACTTATCACAAAGTGGATTATTTTCTGTGTTTTCTGCCACTCCATGACACTTAGCTCACCTTTATTCGATGACGCAATACTCCACTCTACGCCACTCTACTCTGTGCTACTCCACTTTGACACCCTAGGCCACTCAACTTTACAACACTCTACTCCACTCTATTCCATTCTACTCTACTGCACTAGTCCACTCTATGACAATCTACGCTGCTCTACATCACTCCACACAACACCCTCTACGCCACTCTACTGTGCTCTACACAATACTCCATGCCACTCCACTCTACTACACTCTTACATTCTACTGCAGTCTGTGTTCTTTCACTCTACAAGACTACTCCCTCCACGACACTCCACAACACTCTGAGCCAAAAAAGAATGAAAAAATGCATGGTTAATTAGTTATGCCCCGGACAACCGAAAGGCGCTGCGATGCCATACTAATGACAACCTGCGCATTGCGCTATGCGAGTGCTGCTTAAAAAATAACAACTGTACACATAAACCAAGAGAGATGAGATGCTGTGGGAAGGGTCAAAAGGAGAAGAAGAGAGGAGAAGGGAACCTGTCGTAGTAGGAGAAGGTAAGAGGAAAGAGGTTGGATGGAGCAAAGTGAGGAGGGAGAGGGATAGAAGCTGGAGAATCAGCAGAGAGAATTGTACAGATAAAAAAGCTGTGAGGTGGGAAGGGAGATAGAAGGGTGGATGGGATGCGAGGAGAGGAGAAACCAGTACAGCCTTGGCCCGTGGAGGGTGTTCCGTGGGGCGGAAAGGCGGGGCGGGGGTGGGGCAGCGTGGGGGGTACTAAAAACCATAATATGGATAAATGGAGGTAAGTAAACAATTAAATAAATAAAACGAATTTCGTAGCGCGCGCTGCATCGTTGCGATGCAGGGCACGCTACGATATTTGTTTTATTTATTTAATTGTTTACTTACCTCCATTTATCCATATTACGGTTTTTAGTACCCCCCACGCTGCCCCGCCCCGCCTTTCCGCCGCACGGAACACCCTCCACGGGCCGCGGCTGAACCAGTAGAGAGAAGAACAGGGGGAGAGCGGAAGAATAGATAATGGGCTGGTAGCCACATGGCAAATTAGTCAATATTTATTTTATTTCGATATTTATATGAGTCGAACAGGCCCAGGGGCAATAGTGTTTTACAGGCAACATATCAGAATGCATCGACCACCTGTTCAGAACACCGAGTAACCACGTGGTGACACTCATCAGAGGAAAATGGAGTGGCTACCTATTTCTGAAGGGTGAACTTCGATAGAATTGTGTTGACTGCAGAAGGAAAAGAATGCTGGGAGAGTCTGATTGGTTCCGGCAATAAGTTCCTGAGGTTTGGAGCTGGTAAAGAGAAGGCCCGGGCTGATGTCTTCAGTTCCTCACTTTTGGTAGTGAAAGATTTTAATGTATGCACCAAATGTTTTAATTTTGAAGTTTATTCTGACATCTGAAGAAAGCCGGTATAAGTTGATCAGCTGTGGAGAAATATGTGCGCTTCTTTCTTTTCTTGGAACCTTTATTTATGTTTTCCAAGAAAATAAGCAACCATCATGAACAGGACAACAATCGAGAGCATACGCTTGTTTTTTTAAAGTAACTGGACAAGGTTACTTCTATCTAATGCAAAGGTCTTCAAACTTTTGGATGCCGAGACCCCCCTGTCCATATTTTGAGGTGTAAGGACCCCCTCCTGACAAAAATGTCTAAACCTGTAGGCAGGGCTACTGGAATTATGAGGCAGGTGAGGACCAAATTACGCGACAGGCTTGACTAAAGTGTGTGGGAAGAAAATGTAAATGAGGTTATGTGATGCAGCGTATTTTGGGATAGCATTGCTTAATTATTTAGACATTTTGTACACACGGTAACACTGAGGAAAGATTTCACCCAATCAGTATTAAGCCTGGGCAGTCAATTCCGTTACGTTCGCAGAATTTGTGGAATTTGTGTAATTTCGCGTTCCACGGAGAACGTGGAATTGTCCAAAATTCTGCGTTCCGCGGCTTCGCGGAATTTTTTGCTTGATCGCGATCTAAAAATGCGTGTTTGCGAGATATTTCCCCCCTAGCATGCCAACAGCGCTCGCGAACAGGAAAAAAGCATCGCGAACAAGCAATTTCACGTGTTCGCGGAATTTATACGTGCTCGCGGAGATTTTTTACCTTTTCGCTGAACTTTGCGGAGCGAGATTACGCAAATTCTGCCCACCCCTAATCAGTATCCGTTTATAACCAAAATACAGCAATTGTCATCATAAAGATTTCTAGTCAACCTTTGTGAAGGGCCTTCCACTCTGCAGTAAGTAATACCTGCTGCCACATTAGAAGCTCACCTGGCCCTGGCCGGGAGAAGCAGGGGTCTCTTAAAACCCTGGTGGTTTTGTGCAGAGTTAAGCAGTTTACCCATACAGCTTTTCTCTCACCCCATACAGCTTTTCTCTCACCCCTTTCCTTCCATCCGTCTCTCCTCTTCTGACCCCAGATCCCTCTCTCACTTTGCAGGCCATTTTCTTTCACCCCTTTTTACAACTTCTGAACACTCCCCATTCAACCTCTCACTTCACTTTTAATCACCTCTTGCCATTCTGTCTTTTCACTGCCCTCATCTCTAACAGTCTCTCGCATTTATCTCATGGCCTCGCTGACCCTGTCACCTCCCGTGCCCCTCAGCACTTCTCATTCACCTCGTCTCTCCATTCAAATTTTTGTCTATTTGTATCTTACACCTCTCCATTCCCCCCCATTCATCTTTCACATCTCCTATTCGTTCTAACAGAAGCCCTCACCTTTGGCTCACACTCACTTCTTAAGTGTCCACACTTCTCTTCTGCAATTCACATTTCTCCTCATCCCTGACCTCTTCAATCAAATTCTCTCACTCCCTTGCTGTCCTCTCTCATCCTCTCATCTCTCCTCACCAAGCATACGGGTCGGACCGATATGCTACTCTCGGCATGTGCCACTCTGCTTATTGTTCCCTAATTCAAGGAGGCATGAGTTGTCTGTCTCGCTGTTTTGATGCAGGCCGCTCAGTTATGGAATGTGCACCCTCCTTTGCTTCACTCCACCAAGAATCTAATATCCTTTAGGAAGACATAAAAACCTTTCTCTTTGCTCTAGGTTAGGAAGATATAAAAACATTTCTCTATGCTCTAGGTTACCCCATTTGGCTGGTTCTCCTTTTGTGTGTTTCTCATTTGCCTTCAGGCAGCAGATGGTTATTAGCCCCAGGACATATTTTGGTAACAGCAGCGCACTACAAATGTAAATAATAATAATAGGCAGAAGCTGGTGAGTCACTAGACCAGAACTTCGGAGGGGGGGCAAACACTCCCAGCCAGGGCTGGTCCTAACACTGGTCGCACCCAGTGCAACAGTCCTTTTTGATGCCCCACCCCCGTTTCCTCCTTCTCCATAAATTCCTTCACTGCCACTCACTAACAATGCACCTCATCTCTCTATAGCACCTTTCTGACAAACGTTTCATTTTTTTATAGCGCTACTCATAGTTTACTCACACTCATTTCTGTGATCTGCATAGTACATATTCTTTGTAGCTGGCACATTAACCCTCTGCACTGTGTGGGTGACAAGAGTGCCCATGTGTGTGCACGGAGAGCGATGCATCAATGTGAGAGTGGGCAAGAGGAGTGACTGCAGGGTGAGTGAGGTGGCGTATGAATTTGGGTGCAGATGCAAGTTTAGAATAGGATGAATTAATGTATGATTACTGATGGGCTTGTTTGAGTGAGTTGCATATTGAGCAGTGAGGGGGACAGGTGAGTGAAGTGTCACATGAGTGCAGGATGAGTAGTGTACTCGTGTGACTGCAGGGTGAGGTATAGGGTGAACAGCGCAAGTGCATTGTGAGTGCAGAGTGAGTGGGTGAATGGTGTGAGTGCATGGTGATCGCTGTGAGCACAGGGTGAGCGTGAAAGTGAAAGGCGAGAATGAGGAATGAGTTGTCTGAATGCGGGGTGCATTCCCAGATCCATGCAGTAACTCAGCATGTTATTGACGGCGGCATAGAGTTTAAGATCTAAGTTAAACTATTGCGGCATTAATCGGGGATCGAGGGTGAAGGAAATAAATAATGTGCTGATCCTGCAACAAACTTACAGTCCTATGGTTCGGGTTGCCAGCAGATTATTTTGATGGCCCAGTCGGTACAAAAATCAGCAGTTACCTAAAGCTGTATTTTCAGCACTTATCTGTGCATACTTCGAACAGCAAATATAAATAGAAAGCACTTTCAATTGTGTTCTAGGGCTGCCTCAATGATACTGATAATTAAAGAGAACAAAGACAGAAAAGTCACAGAATGCATACATACTTTTTTATTTATAAGTCTATTTAGTGTCAAGAGGAGAGCTTTGCAGGCTCTTTAAACAAAACACGGCAGGAATTTTTCTTTTGGTGTAAAATACAAATGTAAGGAATAGGCCAAGTGGGGACCCAGGGGGTACTGGAACCAGGAAAAAAACGAACCCTCTGTAACCAGTTTACAAAGTCATGTAAAAATGCAAATGGTCTTTAAAGACCTGTGAAAAACTCGGGCGTGCCGGAGATAAGACTCCAGACACTGCCCAGCTGAGCCCCCAGCAGCTCGAGTTGCACTGCAGCAGCCCGGGCTGAGACACAGGACAGGGTAAGTGGGGGGCTGAAGCCCTTGGGCCTGGGCAAAAGTGTGACTGGGAAGGCGCGACCCCCTTTGCATTGCTCCACGGCCCCCAGGGTCGCGTCCCACAGTTTGGAGACCCCTGATCTAATGTGTTACCTTTTTTTTGTCCTTGCCTTCAGGCCCACCACATGCCTTAACCGCCCAGAATGGCCCATTGTCATTCTGTATGCCACAATCAGCTGGCAAACAGAAGGACAATGGATCTATCACAGTCTGTGAGAGGCTGGGGATTAGCTGCTCTTGAGCACAGAGGAGTGTGAGGCGGCCACAGCAGGGAGGCTTCCCAAAGGTGAGCAGTGTACGTAGCTGTAACCCCCCAAATTACGGTCAAAAGGCATCTGTAGGAGGGATCGTCACAGACAAGACTTCTAATTAACAGACGGTCCGTGAAATTTACGGACGGTTGGTCACCCTACGGGTAACGGTCTTGTACATTACAAGTTAGAACAATGCTGTTTACAATACTTTTCTATATTTGGCATGGTTAGCGCACATAAGAACATGCAATGGCAGCCCATTCCAGTAGGAAGAGGCAAGGTAGGAAAAAAGACCTGCCCTCAGCTCAAGACCTTCTGACCTTGGGAATAGTACGAAAAGCCTTGTCACTGGATCATAAAGGTCTGACTGGACAATATTGTGTCAGTTTAGCAGTTAGATAGTTTGGACCATTCTCCCTTAGAGATTTGTGGCTGAGGCAACACATTAAAAAAATACTTTTTTGAACTGGTAACCAATGAAGCGATTGTAGAGGAGGAGAGGAAGCAGCCCCAGCCCGCTGGTTACACATGAGGCGGGCAGCAGTGTACTGAACAATAGGCAACTTGGAGAGCAATGTTTCATAAGGCATTGTTATAATCCATGCAGCTAATAACAAAAGCCTGCACCAATATTTTCCTTGCAGATAGTGGGAGAAAAGGAAAGGCTCTCAGCAAAAGGCGCATTATATGAAAGCAGGTGCCTGTAGTAGAGAGAACTTATTCTTTCATAGTTAGAGATTGTTCTACGTGGACTCCCAAGTTCTTAACTACATGTTTAGGAGTCAGAGCCATGCTAGTTCAGGAGGCCACCAATCAGGGGCCCAAATCTGCTGGACCTTACCGAACAACATAATCTCAGTTTTGCCAGGGTTCAACTGCAGGCAATTCTCTGACATCCAGGCTGCAATAGCTTTCATCCCATCTGAGAAGCTGTTTTCTGCTTTGTTCGGGTCTTTGTCTAAGGAGATTATTAGCTGCGTTTCAATAGCTTAGGTCAGTGTTTCATTTGCAAAGACTTTGACAATATATTCTTGGTGACTGAAGCAACATACATATATTAAAACGTGTAGGTCTAAGACAAGAGCCTAGAGTCACCCCCTTATCCAGCAACATGTTATGAGATTTATATGTGCCCAAAGTGATCATTTGGATGCTGTTGGTTAAGAAATACTTGAACCGTTGTAATGCAGTCCCATGTGTACCAAATATTCAGTAACCTTCGCAGCAATCTGGAATGGGACACGGTATTGAATGCTGCTAACAAGTACAGCAGCACGAGCACAAATGGGAAATTCGCATCTAGAGAACATCTGATGAGATCTATGACAGCTAATCAGGTAGCCTCAGTACCATAAAGAGGTCAGAATCTGGATTGCGTTGGATCCAAGAGCTTATTGACCTTTAGATATTCCATGAGTTTTTGGTTTACTTGTCCCTCCAACAGCTTACCCGGCAAAGGCACCACTAGATTCAGACTACGTGCTCTACTACCAGTAGGAAGTCACACTAAAACCTCTAAAAGGCCTCTTATTTGTTATTAATTCTATATGTGAATTTCTAACGTAAGTTGACTTTATGAAGCTCTACCATCCATCATGTGCCAATGACAGAGAATACATAACTTGTCCACTTCTAGGGTGATGGCCAACCATTGGTAGTAGTAAGTATTCATCTCGAGTGTGTCGTCCACATCATGGAGGAGGGCCAGGTGGGCCGACGGGTGGACACGCTGTGGGTGCATCGTCAGAGATATGTCCACACCCCAGGCCAAAAGGGCTGATTCTGCAGTCGGCTCCACAAAATATGGAATAAATCACACCCATCGCTGGACATCTCCATCAGTTTTTATGGGGCAATACGTCTGCCTGGTACTGTTTTTTCAGGGAACAGTACAAATTATGTAGTACCTTGATATGGAGTAATTTGAGACAAGAGTCTTGGAGTATCCGGTTGTTAAGGGCAGAGTAAATCCACCCAACCTTTGGGGCATAATGACCACCCGGGATAACTTGCCACTTGGTCCTAGTTATGATAGGTTTTCAGTGGACCTCTCCAGTAAAAACTCTGTATAGACCTGAGACAAAATGCCTTTGTCCAACCCACAGACAGAGATAATGCTGAATGGAGGATAGTGGGGGTTCTAGCCACAGTGGACGCAGCGTGGAGCGGAAACAAGGGGAGAGCTGGAGGCATTTCTAGTAGTCCTCTTAGGTGAGAATGAATTCCTTCTCAAGCAAAGGGAAGGGCTTGAGGGCGCTGCCTCCCAGAAGGTGGTCAATCTGCACCACTCCCCTTTTGCGCAAAGCCCTCCAGTAGAAAGGGGAGCCAGTCTTGTTGAGAGAAGTAATGTGCCAAACAGGTTCTGCACTGTGGAGGAGAAGATAGATCCTCATGAGGCTGTGGACCAACTTCTAGGCTTCAGCAAGGCTGCTAGTATCCATTTGGGGAAAAGACGGCAGAAGAAAACATGGTGGGGTAGGGCATGCTCAGCCCATCAAGTAGCACTCAATAATAATCCACATAGGGGCTGGCTTAGGGTCCTCCATATAGGGCACAACTTGAGAGAGCTTGAAAGCCAGAAAATAAGAAGAGATGAGTGGGAGGCAAACTACACCAGCTATCCTATTGGCACACATACCCGAGGGCCTCAATCTGGGGTGTCTGCCACTCCAGATAGAGGAGTGAATGGCAGCCTCTATATATCTAGCAGGAGCCCTCAGGGTACCTTCAGAGGCAGCATGTCAAAGGCATAATGATATCTGAGTGCCACTATCATCCATATTGTTTGCACATGGCCCAGAGGGAGAGGTTCAGATGATTCCACTTTTTAAAAGTTCTGCTTGCACCGTTCCCACAGTGGGAGGAGTTGTCCTCCACCATCCCATGCAGGCCGCTATTGATATGGATTCCCACATTTGTATACCGCTGGGAGCCCACCAAATCTCATTTGTGTAGAGGCTAGCCTTCGCGGTCACTGTTGGCAAAAGCATTGACTCACTTTTATCCAGTTCATTTTATATCTGGATAGTCAGGAGAAACGTGCAGCAAGGGGCATCACCACCTCTAGGGAAGATTGCAGGAGATAGAGAAGAAAGAGAATATCATCCACATATAGAAGGGTCTTTAACATGAGGGGGCCTACAGTAATACCCTTTCACATCCTCAGACTGGCGCAAGGCGTCTGAAGGGGTTTCATCACAAAGAAGAATAGAGGAAGGGACAGCCCTGACGTGTGCCTCAGTAGATCAGGAATCATTGGGACACAAACTCCACACATTGGACCCTAGTGGATGGGGGATCATACAGAAGGCTGGACTTTGAAGATTAACTCATCACCTAGACCCATCTTTTCCATCATCATGAAAAGATTTGATGATTCTATGTGATCAAACTCCTTTCCAGCATCAAAGGAGAGCTCTGTTCTTTCCTCCAACTCCTCTTTAACGTGCCATGGAATGTGTGGAAGGGTACGGAGGTGCTCACACGGTGAAAGTCCTTGGACAAAGCCCACCTGAGATGGATGGTTCACCTTCTCCAGCCAGATAGCCATGACCATGGCAAGGACCTTAAGATCAACATTGATCAGAGGGATGGGTTGGTTGCAGGCATTTTCAAATTGGTTTTCACCACGTTTAGGAATGATCGTGATGGTGGCAGTATTATAGACCTCTCTCCATGGATTCTATCCTTCGTGGATGATTTTGAAGTGGGGACAAGTAAGATGTCCTCTTCTACTTCTTTTACATGATGTCCCCTTCTAAGAGGGCTAAGCCCTCATCTGTAATGGAGGGAAAGTGGAGTGTTGGCAGAAAAGCATCTATCTCATCAGTGGGGGTGCAAACTCGGGGTAGTAGAGAGACGAATAATAGTCAAGAAACCTTTCCACAATGTCCAGGGAGTATGTCAGCAGTATTCCGGTGCCATCTCAAACTGTCAAGAACACGAGTTGTTTATTGCAAATGTGCCACCACTAGTCGACCAGCCTTCTCACCCTGATTATATTTGCACCATTGGAGTTTCATCAATGCCTTCTCCTCCATGGTAGTTTAGAGCACATTCATCCAAGTTGTGGTGAGTTTGAGTGCTCTGTAAAGAGGCATCAGTGGGCTACACAGTGTAATGTCAATGTAGGGTAGCCACTTCCCTCTCTGTGTCTGGTAAGGCATCTCGGGCTAAGATTGTAGCTGTTGGTAAATCCTTCATCAGGGAGCCTCTCAGCACATTCTTTCCAGTGGCCCAAAACCTGGATCACGAAGCAACAGCACCTTCACTATCCTGGAGATATATGAAGATGAGTGGTCAGAGGTTCTCATTATGTTCTGAGAACATGTAGGTAAAAGCTGTCATTCGCAACCACTTGGGTAGGGGAGAGTTGTGCCCCAAGCACAGATCTAGGTGGACCATACCATGATCCATGACTGCTGCTTCGAGGTTGGTGCAGTCTAGAACATGGGGAAGAAGCAATCTTTGGAGGAGGATATATTCTATGGGGTATTGAGTGCAATGTGGAAAGGAGAGAAATGTATATTCCATATGTAAGAGGGTGTTAGAGAAACCACACATCAACCTGAGCATGGTCCGGCATGAAGTCTCTTAGACCACTCTGTTGGGACCTGCACAAGAATCCAGTTGGCCAGTCCAGTCTAAGAGGGGTCAGGAGCTAAGTTTCAGTTGCCAACAAACAACGAGGGGGTCTGACCGAAGGCTAGAAGCCTGCATGAAAGATCAGCAAGAAAACGTGTCTTATCTGTATTGGGCGCATACATCGAACCCAGAGTCAGTGTTCAATCAGGGAATCTCAGCTTGGCAAACACCCAAAGCCCCTAGTCATCAGTCCAGGTTTTGAGTAGGTAACAGGGAAGGTTCGTATTTAGTGATTAGTATGGCCACCCTGCATTTCTTTGAGCAGGCACGGGGCTCAGAGGAGGTCTGTCACTCGGGCATGACTGCTACTAACTACAGTGCCCACCCAGTCCAGTTTGAGCTTTGGAGATTCAGTTGAGTTCAGGTGAGTCTTGCAAGATGGCAATATCTACTTGCGCAGGTAGTGGAGGAATTTCTTCCGTTTAATAAAAATTCAATGAGGAAATAATATGGGGTGGGGGCATATGACCAAAAGGACAGGGATAAGGATTTGGGGAGCAAGGACATCAGCTCCCCTCTATAAACATGAGAGGTTTCAGGGGGGCCACTAAATATGCAAGGAGGATAAGGTGGGAGGAGTCAGGCCAAAAGAGGATAGTAGGGGGAGGGTGGTGGGATAAGGGGGTGTGAGATAAAAATCTCTGTAGTGTCTGGAACATAGACCTGTGTCTGCCAGCTCAAAATGTCCCCGTTTTCCCGGAGCAGTCACTGGATGGATGGAGGGTGGGCATAATGGGCAAAATGCATCAAACGGTGGCCCAGTGGACATCAGGAGATTGATTTGGAGAGTGGTACCAATGAAAATCACCTGTAGCAGCTAGTGGTACAGCGAAGGTGAGGAGTGCCTTGGAGGAGAGGTGAGATCTGAATGAGGCTCAGAGAGCAGGTAGGGAGAGATATCCCTCTGTGGGAGGAGGTGTCACAGTGCGGGCTGTCGAGGCATTAAATCGAGAGAAGGGAAATAGGGAAAAGGTGGTGATGGATCCCCACACTAGGTGGAGGCCTCATGAAGGGACCAGTGGGGGGCTCCCCTCCAGGCAGACTAATGGGCAATGTAGGGCAGGACGAGAGCTGGACCATTGGATAGTCAACAGTAGCAAATCCATTCAGGTTGCAGAGTGGTCCTCAGAGGCCTGTGCTGAACTAGGTTTGAAGCGAGACCTAGATTTGTCTCTTTCCCATCCTCTGTTGAGGGCCTTGACCACCTGGTTGAGGGCTTGCCGATCTGATTTCCAACTTTGTGGGACTGAAGGAGGATGGTGTTTCTGGTAGTGGCCCGCTGTCTCGGTATAGGCTGTCTGCCAGGGCATCCTAAGGCATTCTCCTGTCCATGATGGAACCCTCAGAGTCATCCAGGAAGAGATCCAGTGTTCCAGGTTCATGGAATGTTAGTGTTTTTCCATCCCAAGTGACTTTCACACACGCTGGAGCCAGGAGGCCAGATTTAAGGTCCCCACAGCGAAGCTGGGGCCGAAGCACTAAGAATATTTAGCAATTTGCATTGGTAGCCTTGGAATAGTCTGCAGTGAAGGAAATGCGATTCCCCTGAAAAGCAGTGCTCCACCACACGCCTGGCTGCCTGGAGGGTCTTTCAAACATGTTGATGTAACGCAATGGGCGCATATCACATGCCATTGTGCGGGAGAAGACCCTGTGTCCATGCTGGAACTCCAATGGTTCAGTAAAGCTAAAACCAAGAAGCTTAGGTATAAAGTCACCCAGAAAGGTCAGCATGTGGCCCCCCTCCACCTTCATCTGGGACTCCAAATTCACTAATATTCTCCCTGCGAGACCTGTCCCCCAGGTCTGTGACCTTGTAGAGTAGAAATTTAATTTCTCTGCCCCAGTCCGGAGCGCCATTGTATTGAGTGTCTACCGACATGTCCAGGGTGTCCGGATGGGTGTGAAAGGTGGACACCTTGGACTGAAAGGATTTGATCTCTGTGGCAAGGTTCGTTATTTTATAGTTCATGGTGGAAATGATAGAGCGAGCTTCATGGGAGATGGGGCACTGGTGGCTCGGTGTTTGGAACAAACTACGGCATCAGTGAAGCAACCAGCATTATAAACATGGTGAAAAGGGTGAACAGTCCAACCATTGCAGTCTGATTGCTAAATATCTATGAAACACTACCTCACACTAACCCTACACTGAGATCATAGTGAGTGTATGCCCTGCCTGATCTCTAAGGATAGCTGAGACCCCATACATGAATGAGTTGGTCGTAAATTGGATTAGCAATCCCTCTCTGCAGGATCAGCACGGAAGAGCTGCATCAGCAGAGCTACATATCAAACACAACAGTCATCCCAGGACCATTGTGGCTAGAGTGTCCCCTCCAACCCATCAGGGACGGTGCACTGTTTATGTAATAAAACCACTGTGTTAGAGGTACAGCTCTGATGCAATGATGCATCCAGATGTTAGAGACTGTCTCCGAGCATGCATGGAATGTACTAGGATATCTCATTCTATGTTTCTAGCCTTGAATAAAGAGCACAAATTCTGTAGGAGGAAAAACTTTTTAAAAACAAGCAGCTCGTGCAGCGTTGATAAGAGGGCTAAGTAGAAGTCTGTTAAATGTGTAAAATGTAATACCAAAAGGAGTACCAAAGTGGGCCCAAGAGGACTTCACCACATCAGAGTTACACTTTGCATAATTATACAAACATAAATTACACAAATGTAGCACACCTCTTCACAGTACATCATTCACGGTATGTTAAATGACATCATTGATGACCTCACAGAAGATATCTTAAATTACATAATTGTTGACATCACTAATGACATCTCAAATGATGTAATTTGTCCCCACCTCATTGCAGATGCTCAATCAACCCCTCCCCTCCCCAACTGCACATGGCCTCATTGTGTTTTTTCAATGCATTTTAAACCAGACAGCGGTGATCTTGTTGGGAACTGCTGTATCTGTGCCGCAAATTATTTCCCTCCACTTTTCACCTAATCTGTAGTCCCTTTGGGACCTCCCTCCACATGCCCCTGGATGCTAGGGAATGCCCACCATGCAAATCATGTAGCCTTTGACTTCTTTTCAAGATTTTTTGATCTATGTTACACAGTGGTGTTTGCCACAGTCTAGTTATAGTTAGGTCAGAATTTCAATAGCAAGAGCATTTTTTGTTTCACTACTAAATTTGGTGCGTTTTGATGAATCTACACAAAACTTTCCCAAGATCAAAAAAAGTTGATTGAGCTCTACTTTCATGAATATTTCAATTAATTCGCAAAGTGGGGGTTCAAGACAATAGGAGGGGTTCCAAAAGGGCGATTTCCCATGTCAATTTGTATAGGAAACTTTGCTCTGCAATACAGAAAAACGGCTGAACAGAAAAATGTCATGTGTGAGGTCGTAAGCAGTGCATGATGAAGCTCAAGTTATAGTTAGTTCACTAAACTATAACTGGCCTAGTTCAGTGTTTCTTTTGAAATGTTAGCTTGTGTTTCATCCAAACACCTAACTAGAATGTGACTTTAACCGTAGTTTTGTTTTATGAATGAAGGATCTATGTAAACCCTGGAGGAAAATTAACAGAGAGAAATCTTTTTCAAGATTAATAGTATTCAAACCTTAAAACTAAGCATGGAAAAATGAAATTATAAACAATACATTCTATGAAGTGTGAAATGGTAAATGACATTCGCCTGATAATCTTCCATTAAACAGGTTATTCGAAATAGTCTTACAGTAATGGTCGTCTAGGAATTTGTTTTCCACGATATCACATACAACTAGTACTTGCATCAGGAAAACATGCAGGTAGTGCGAAAATGTGCAATAAAACCACATCTGCATGTTATTCCCCATTCAGACCTGTCATACGTGGAATGCTGTGTTAAAATTGCCCTGTGAAAATGTTACAGTGCAGTAAAAAAAAAAAAAAATACCCATGAGGTGTATTTGATAGTATTCCTGCGTGTCATGAAATGGAAAACTTCGTTTCAGCTGTACCAGCAATATTTACAGTTGATACCACCTTGTTTTCATAAATATTATTATATTGACTTTCTTGTAAGTGAAGGATGTTATATTTAATAGAATTAACTGTATACACTTCAAAGTAGGGCGTGCAAAGTTTATATTACACAATCCAAGGAGTTCATTGAGCTTTCCAGTTTCCCCACGCCTAAATCTGAAAAGTATTTATGAGTACTGGAAGAAGTACTACAGGAGTACTCTTTTATGTGCTCCTACATAGTTTTGTTAATCGCCCAAAAACATTTAACTCCATATTATCAACAGTAAAAAGAAGTCCCCCCCCCCCATGTTTATCAATTGTGTATAAATTCCATGACTATGCCTTAGTCACTCCCTTTTAGTTGTTTTGTGACGAATTCACAGTTATTTAAGTCTGTACAAAAGTGCTGCAGAAGAACTACTTTATGTAGTGTAAAGCACAGACCCGGCAACTTATACATATATTTCCCCGTTTGAGGAGGGGACGGGGCCTCCTGCCGAGAGCTACCTAAGAGGAACTCTGTCTACCAAAGGTCCCTCCGCCTCCCCCCCCCCCCCACCCCCCCCCAAAACACCCCCACAAATGGCCGCTTAGGCTGTCGTTGATGTTCTGGGTTGTTTTCATATCCTGAAATGGACTGCACACAGCCTCCAAAGACACGCTGGAAGGCTATTGTGTGCTTGTCTTCTGCCCCTGTGTGATTTCAGCTCTTTACTGGGAGACCATGGGAGGGGACCCGTAATCACGTGGCATTCCGTGGCACGGTGGGAGTTAGCAGGTTTGAAAATGTCTTTGTGAACGGGCTCCCTAGTTTTTATTATGAGTGTAGAAATTGGATGTATGACGTTACAACGCATGCTTTTACACCGCATGCCGTTACAACGCATTTTTTACACCGCAAGATCTGTTACAATGCCAGCCTTTACAACGCATGCTTTTACAACGACGTACACTAGATGGAGTGCTGACATTAGAAATGTATAATTTACTATTCTAACTCCAGTCCACGTTGCAGTAGGGAAGGTGTTTGGATAGTAAAACTACACTATTTCTAATGTTAGCACGCCATCTAGTGCATTTCGTTGTAATGGCATGCGTTGTAATGGCATGCGTTGTAACAGATTTCACGTTGTAATAGTTTTGTTGTAATGGTAGTGCGGTGTAAAAGTTGCGTTGTAAAGGTTGTTCACCGTAGAAATTGCCAATGTTGCTGATCTTTCATGGTTTCCGTGAAAAATAAGAGAATGGCCCATGAAAACCACCTTCATTTCAAACACGGTTTTATTGAAAGGCAAATGCCTATACAAGGCATTACTTACCTCCAGCAGCTGCATGGGATATCATTGACGTCTGGTGACTTCTGGTGATCACCGATTGGCAATTGCGCCCCAGACTTATTGATTTTGCTTTTCTTCTGCAAATTGTCACAGGGATGTCTTTGTTAACATGATTGCCAATTGAGAGCTAATGTTTTACTTAAAAAAGATTAGAACCAAGAATATTTTGAAAAATATAATATTCTTGAAACATAGGAATTCACTCATTTCCATTTCTGCTGGTCTACAAAATCCTTTTGGCGTATTACTCTTATATTTCTTGGGCTTCATTAAATATTATTTTAAATCCTGCCTCAGAAAAAGTGAATGTAACTTACCATCATTCCACAACATTTACGCCTCGTAGGTATCAGTGTTCTTACAGAGACGTTATCAGTCAGCAGTAATTTATTCCTCTTCATATATTTATCCTGTTTGAGAGATGGGCAGTGCACATGGGATAAATCAAGTCTATGTGAGAGGGGCAAACATCAAGGAAATGTCCACTATTGTACTGCCCTATTCAGATGCTACATTGCATGTGGCTTCTCCTTGAAACAAAAGCAAGGAACCTTCTTGCACTCCCATAATGATGCTAGACAATTTAAAGGAAATTCTAATTCTCCATTTCACTCCATATTGCAGGAGTGGGCTAAGGTACTGCATTTGGGTCATAGTTTCCTCTAAAAGTGTGGTTTTATTTGGTTTATGACTATCAAATAGTCCAATCAATAAATTATAAAGGTATAAAAATTGGGCCCTCATTATTATGTCGAGTGGACCGCCACCGGCGACCACCCGACATCCAGGGCAACAGTCCGTACATCGGCTTAAGATACTGGCTGTCGTAGCACAGCGGGTGGGGGGTAAGACCGCCGCCTATGACAGGCTCAACGAGCCCGTCAGGGTAGCAGTCAAACAGTAATTTCTACAATGAAGATGGTGCATGCGCAGGCACCACCGTAGGGTAACGATGTCCATTTCTCACAGCCTTTACATGGCGGGTCCACCGCCATGGAAAGGCTGTCAGAAAGGGACTTTGGCTGCCCCTAGCAGGGCCCAAGTCTTCCGTGGTCCACCAATGGCCGGGGGGACACATGTGGTGGCCCCCAAACCTCCATGCACCGCTTGGATGTTTGCAAACAAGCCTTTCTCTACTGTGGCTTGTGCTGTGGCTGTTTTCCGGGCCGCAATAGAAAACTACATGTTTTTGACCACCTGCACGGCGGTCGTTTGATAATAGGGTGGGTGGAACCGCCAACTACAGTGCTGGTGGTCAGATGCTTGTCAGACCGCCATCGTAATGAGCCCATGAGTGTGCCTCAACCAAGCCCAGCTTGTATTCCTAAAATGCAACCTGAATTCTGCAACCTTGATTACATATGATTTTTGGCTCCATAGTCACATTTCACTTGGCCCTCCAGACCAGATGAGTAGAGAAAGCAGACAGGTTTCTCCCCAGCTCTTCCATGGTCATAGCTCACAATAATGAATTACAATGGAGACTACATCAGATCTCCCAGCAAAACTACAGGCCAATTTATTGATATTGGGTCAATTGCTCTCCTATCAGACGTCAAAGAAAATAACGTATTTTTTACAATTCTTTATTTGATACTAACCTAGATAATACAAAATATGAAACTATTATTGGCAAGACACTTAAAATAGCACCAGCAATTATTAGAATGTAAACACAGAAAATAAATAACTTCTTATAAAGAGCTAACAAAAGCCTGCAGTGGAATTTGTAAAGGCCGGATAGAAGTAAAAAAAAAAAAGAGACATCTCATTAGGGTAGAAATAGTGAGCACACTCTTTTTGAAGCTGCTGTGCAAAATTCAAAATCATGCTGCTCCTCTGACTGACACAGGGTAAAGGGGCAAATTTGTCCTTTCTGCATTGCCACCCCACATTACTGCCTATTTCCAGACCCAATTTTTGCTGATATTAGGATGTGTGCACTGTAACTCTGCTATTCTATCTCCTAACTGCTGCAATAAGAAGCAGACTCCCTCAAACCCTCAATAACTTTTGACTCCTTTGTGATCCAGTGACTGGACTGCTTTCCAGTGGGGTCAATTGTTTGGCATCCAGTTTGCCTGCTGGTCCTGACCCCAAGAGGACCCAACCGACTACAGAGGAGACCTGGCTGTAGAGCGACGCGGTGCTCAGAAGCTTACCCTGAGAAGCTAGCTGTAAAACTCAACAGTCGGATCTCTCCCAGTACTTGAGAGTATGGCACAGAAGTTAAAATAAGCTGAGCTCTGAAAGCCTTTTTATTATCTATATTTCTGTTTCTTGTCCTGTAATTTTACCAACATTTTATTAATGCATAAAGTAACTTCTGCTATCATTTGTATTTGGTGATAGTTAATTATAGCGTGACTGAAAGCAAGTCAGTATTTACTATTGTAGGAAATGCCTCTTTTTGTGTGTTCATCCACAATCCCACAAATTTTCTAGAATAATGCTGCTGGTCTATTTACTCTGTGCTCCGGGACACTGCTAATCAGTCCCCAGAGAATGTGCTCTAACCCCTAGAACATGTCGAAATTGGCTACATCTCTGACTGCACAAATTGTGTCACCGCTAAAATGTCAATGAGACCTACCTGTGCAGCCTGGCTATGTAATTCTAATACTGCCAATACAACCTGGAAAAATTTGCGTTTTGACAGACCCAAACCTTCCTTTCAAATACTTATACAGTACCCCTAAGGTAGGCCCTAATCGTCCATAGGGCAGGGCACATGGTATATAAAAAGTAGGACATGCATATTCTATTTTTTGCATGCCCTTGTAGTCAAAGACTTACAAAGGCATTTTTCAATGTGGCAAATGCTGGCTCTCCCATAGGGAAGCACTAGGTTAAATGATTACACCCTGAAGTGCCTAACTTCAGTTTGGGAGTAGCCAGAAAAATGATTCAATGATTCATGTTAATAGTAATTTAAAATCCTGCATAGTAGGCATCAGATGTTATATTATTATTTTGTAACTGCACTTTTAGAAAGTTGTCATACCTATATGTGCCTTTCTCCCAGTGTTCACACACCGGAGCATAGTGGCTGCTCGATTTGGTGGAGCTGAGACAAAGGGAGAAAATTTGAGGTTAAGAGGTTGACCTTCTTTGAAAGGATGGGCATCTGAGCTGTATCCAGGAACTCAATGAACTTAAAATAATGCCTACCCTGTCACAGGCAGATATAGCTCATGCCTATGTCTGCCCCCTCTATTATCCTGCTAGCCAGCCAGGTACCAATCCCAGTGAAAGAGTATCTGTCCTCAGAACTGGTTTATATGGACCACAAGGAAGAGTTTGTCCATTATCATAGTCACACCTCTAGGTGAGCACAATGAGCTCTGCATAAAGGAAGAAATGATTGAGGTAAAGAAGGGCTCTGTCAGATAGTTTACAGTAAGACACACAGGAAAATACAAAAGTGTTTAAGGTAGTACTGGGAAACGTTTACCTCATTTGTTAGGGAGTGGCCAGGAGTTTCCCCACCCATAGGCCAGGCACTGGCCAGAAATATTTCACCCTCAATACCCTCTACAGAAGAATACGTCACCTGTAGAAGACAGAAGAAGTATTGTACCTGCTGCATTAGCTCCCACTTGTACCCAGGAATGAGAAGTAGACTCCAATAATCAGTTGGCTAACTCACTGTTAAGCTACATGGACACAAAAGCTTTTAAAAATCCCACTTTCTTGAAGAGACCAGCTGAGAAGTTCCAACTAGATTGCCCTGGACCCTGCTGTTGGCTTCTACTGGAGTGAGTCATGACCCTCTAAGTAGTGTTTAAGTTCCTGGTGCCCTTATATATGTGTCAGAATGTACTCCACCTGCCCAAACTGCAATGCCTGGGTTAGTACAAAAGGAATCCCTGGACAGTATTGAATAAGAACGTAGGGTATTTGTGAACATATAGCTCTTTTTCAAAAGTATGATGGTGGGTGCCATCTAGGGGTGCATAGGCCATTGAGTGTAAACACATGCCTGCTCCTTGATTATAACTGAGGGTAAAAGTGTTTGTACGATTATCCTGTTCAAAGATTTCTAGGTGCCAGATGACAGGATGAGTTTACAGATCCCAAGGTCCACAAAACAAAGGCAAAAAGCAGCGACAGTGAATACAACTGACCCAAATCGCTGTACATTTAATCATTGTCATGTCATAAGGACATCTAAAAATTTTACCCCTGTCATTAAACTGGAGTAGGGAGCAAAGCTAAACATGCACCCTGTTTCCAACAGGTGTCACAAATGGGTGCAATAAATGGTGCAAAGTTTTTTAAGTAATCAGCCCTACTAACAATACCTAACTAATTTTAAGGTCTCGAATAAATAGTGCATGCGCTGTCTTGTAAAGACTGTTGTATTAACCCCTTCGATGCTCATGACGGTTGGGCTGTGCTCATGACGGAACCGCTCCGTCATGAGCACATCCCCTGGGGGAAGCGCTGGCGCTCCCCCCCGGGGCATCGATCGTGCCCCCACAGAGGGGGATGGCAGCGGAAGAGTTTCCACTGCCACCCCCGAGTCCCCCCACGCTTCCTGATGAAATCAGCGCGCACAGCGCGCGCCGGCGTCATCAGGAAGCGTTGGACGCGCTGGAATTCATTTCTTCCAGCGCGTCCAATGGGGAGGGTGAGTGTTTTGCTGCGGTGTGGCGGGGGGGCGGAATTCAAAGGCCTTGAGGCATCGGGGAAGGGGAAAGAGTATTTCCTCTCCCCTGATGTCTCAATGCTGGGCATTCCTGTCCCACGATCGCGCACAGCGTCGCGATCGTGGAGCAGGGATGCCCCACTAGACACCAGGGATGTCCATTTCGTCATTTGGGAAGTGACCCCTTGGGCAAGGGTCGCTTCCCAGGAGGGATAATTATTGCACAGACTTTCCTGCCCCCCCTGGGGGCAGACCGGTCCACTTTCGGTCCGTTTCTGCCCCCAGGGGGGGCAGAAAAGCCCACTAGACACCAGGGATGTCGTTTTATTGATATGGGAAGCGACCCCTTGGGCAAGGGTCGCTTCCCAGGGGGAAACATTTATGCTCAGACTTTTCTGCCCCCCTGGGGGCAGATCGGTCCACTTTCGGTCCGTTTCTGCCCCCAGGGGGAAAAGCCCACTAGACACCAGGGATGTCGTTTTATTGATTTGGGAAGCGACTCCTTGGGCAAGGGTCGCTTCCCTGGGGGAATCATTTATGCTCAGACTTTTCTGCCCCCCCGGGGGCTGAAAAGCCCACTAGACACCAGGGATGTCGTTTTGTTCATTTGGGAAGCGACCCCTTGGGCAAGGGTCGCTTCCTTGGGGGCATCATTTTCTGGAAGACTTTTGTGCCCCCCCCCCCCCCCGGCGCAGATCGGTCGACTTTCGGTCCGTTTCTGGCCCCAGGGGGGGGCAGAAAAGCCCACTAGACACCAGGGAATTAGTGTAAATAAAAATGGAAGTGACCCCTTTGGCAAGTGTCGCTTCCAGGGGGCAATTTTTATGATATGTATTTGGCCCACCTGCCCCGGGACAGAGTAGCCTTTTTTTTTCCTGCTGTTTTCTGCCCCACCTGGCACATAACCCGATTGACCATTTGGGTAGTAACATAGCATGTTATATTGTTTATTGTTATATTTTTTGTGAATTGCAATAGTAATGTTTTTTTTTTACATTTTTGTTCTAGGTGAAGGCTTTTGCTCTTTTCAGTTTGCTGTGTTGTTACTGGTGGTTCTGCTGTTTGTGTAGTTTGGTAAGAGACTCTTTTTTGTACAATGTAAATGTGTTTGATTTCTCTGCATGAATTCTTTTTGCAAATGGTGTAATAATAGCACCATGTTTGTTTTTTGAGTGTCAAAAACTTTTTGCATTGGTGCTCGATGTGTATTTTGTTGTCTTGTGAGTAATTTGTTTTTTTTCTTCTTTCTAGTTTGATATCGTTGGTTTTTGCTGTGTCACTGCAGAGTTGGTTTCTGGTGAGTGCAGCTGTCTCTTGTAATTGGATTGTATAGTTTTTGAGTACATTGATCTTTGTGATAAAGGTACACATTTCTTTACTTACTTGGTTTGCACATTGTTGGTTGTTGTTGACTTGTTTGTGCAGTCTTCTATCTTAGTAAGTATAATGGCTAGCCGCAGGATTACTGCTCAGCAGGTTGTTTGTTTGCTGTTTGAGTCTTCCTCTGACCATTGTTCAGAGACTGACTCTGCATCTGAGGGAGAGGAGCCAGGGGACGATTCTGGCAGTGAGTTGTCTCTCCGTATGGAGTCATCGGATGATGAAGATACTCTTAGTGCGGATGAAGTGCCTGTGTTAGAGGAGGAGACTGATGTGCCGATAGTGCGGCAAGAGGCATCTGGGCTGCAGCCTGGGGCAGCAAGGCTTCCCGTTGGTGTAGTGCGGCAAGAGGCATCTGGGCTGCAGGCTGGGGCTGCAAGGCTTCCCTTTGAAAGTGATGACCTCTGGGTTGCCCCTGGCATGGTGCAGCCGGCATTGCCAGAGTTTACTGGTGTTCCAGGGTCTAGAGTGACTACTGAAAACGTTTTGCCGGTAAATTTTTTTCAGTTGTTTATGGACGATGTGTTTTTGGCAGTGATTGTTGAGCAGACTAATTTGTATGCCGAACAGTTTTTGAGGGATAACAGTGCCAGACTTAGGCCCTACTCTAGAGCTACCCGGTGGACTCCCACAAATGTTGAAGAGATGAAGAAGTTCTTGGGTTTAACTTTTTTGATGGGCTTGCTAAGGAAGCCATCAATGTCTTCATATTGGTCTAGCAGTCCCTTGATGGCAACGTCTATTTTTCCGGCAGTTATGAGTCGTGACAGGTATTTGCTTCTGCTTCGGATGATGCATTTTGTTGATAATGGTTTAGCGTTGCCACGAGATCACCCTGATTGTGACCGTCTTTTTAAGATTAGGCCTGTCCTTGATCACTTTGTTGATCGATTTTCTGAGATTTATGCCCCTGGGAAAGAAATTGCAGTGGATGAGTCTTTGTTGTTGTTCAAGAGCCGCTTGGTTTTTAGGCAATACATTCCTAGTAAGAGGGCACGCTATGGAATAAAGCTGTATATGCTGTGTGACAGTAGGACTGGATATGTGTCTAATTTCAGGGTGTACACCGGTAAGGAATCTAGGATTAACCTCCCTGATTGTCCGTCCACTTTTGGAGTGACTGAGAAACTTGTTTGGGAACTTGGTAGAGGATTTTTCAACAAAGGCCACCATTTATATGTAGATAACTTCTACACTGGTGTGCGGTTGTTCAGGGAATTAGCCAAAGTGGACACTTTTGCTTGTGGCACAATCCGCTCTAATCGTAAAGGTTTCCCGAAAGAACTTGTTTGTCAAAAGCTTGTGCGGGGACAGTGCAGTGCGTTGCGTTGCCAGGAGCTTCTTGCTGTGAAGTTTTCAGACAGGAGAGATGTCTACATGCTGACTACCATCCATGATGAAAGCACTGCACCTGTGACTGTTTGGGGTCAGGTCGCTGAAGCGCGCAAACCTGTGTGCATTTTAGACTATAATAGGCACATGGGTGGTGTTGACAGAGTAGATCAGAGGTTGGAACCTTACACTGCTCTTCGTAAGGCTTACATTTGGTACAAGAAGTTGGCTATCCATCTTTTCCACTTGGCAATGTTTAATGCTTTTGTGTGTTCCAGGATTCTTGCCCTGAGTCAAAGATGACTTTTGCTAAGTTTCAGGAGTCTGTTATAGGCAGCCTTGTTGTAGTGGAACAGGCAAGTGTTCCTAGAGTTGGAGTGGTGGAGGATGTTGCTAGATTGAAAGATCGCCACTTTCCAGATCACATTCCTCCCACACCCTCAAAAGATTTTCCCAGTAGGAGATGTAGAGTTTGTTGGCGAAGAGGTACGCGGAAGGAGTGTCGTATGTACTGCCCCGACTGTCCTTCTCATCCTGTACTGTGTCTTCCTGCTTGTTTTAGAGCGTACCACACGCGAAAGAATTATTGGGAGCATTCATGAGTGGTAAAGTGAACTGCCTGGTCTGTATTCTTTGGATAATTTGATTCTGTTTCAAGGTTGGTGTTAGTGCAATGTATTTAGTTGCTGATTTTCTGTTAGAAGATTTGTATCTATTTGCGATTTGTTTGTGTTTTTATTTTTTTCTAAAGAAATCCTAAATGTGATGGCGGTGTGTGTAGGCTTGCGCTTGGCTGTTGGTGTGTGTGGACTGGCACTTGGTTGGTGGTGTGCGTGGAATGGTGCTTGGCTGGCGGTGAGCGTGGACTGGTGGTGTGCATGGACTGGCGGTGTGCGTGGACTGGTGCGTGGCTGGTGGTGTGCGTGGACTGGAGCTTGGCTGGCGGTGTGCGTGGAATGGTGCTTGGCTGGTGGTGTGTGTGGACTGGTACTTGGCTGGTGGTGTGCGTGGACTGGTGGTGTGTGCGGACTGGTGCTTGGCTGGTGGTGTGTGCGGACTGGTCCTTGGCTGGTGGTGTCCGTGGACTGGAGCTTGGCTGGTGGTGTGCGTGGACTGGAGCTTGGCAGGCGGTGTGCGTGGAATGGTGCTTGGCTGGCGGTGTGCGTGGACTGGTACTTGGCTGGCGGTGTGCGTGGACTGGTGGTGTGTGCGGACTGGTGCTTGGCTGGAGGTGTGCGTGGACTGGAGCTTGGCTGGTGGTGTGCGTGGACTGGAGCGTGGCAGGCGGTGTGCGTGGAATGGTGCTTGGCTGGTGGTGTGCGTGGACTGGTACTTGGCTGGCGGTGTGCGTGGACTGGTACTTGGCTGGCGGTGTGTGTGGACTGGTGGTGTGTGCGGACTGGTGCTTGGCTGGAGGTGTCAGTGGACTGGAGCTTGGCTGGCGGTGTGCGTGGATTGGCGATTGTCTGCCGGTGTGCCTGGACTGGCGATTGGCTGGCGGTGTGCCTGGACTGGCGCTTGGCTGGCGGTGTGCCAGGACTGGCGCTTGGCTAGCGGTGTGCGTGGACTGGCGCTCTGCTAGCAGTGTGTGTGGACTGGCGCTCTGCTAGCAGTGTGTGTGTACTGGAGCTCGGCTGGCTGTGTGTGAGTAGTGTCTTTCTGCTGGTCACTACACACACTGCTAGCTGAGTGCCACTCCACGCAATCTATCAGCATGTGTAGTTGCTGTGTCTGGATTGTGGGCGTGTGAAAGTGATGGGCCCTTGAATGGCGCTGTGGGCTGGTGTGAGTTTTGTTATGTGATGGGCCCGCGGCTGGCGGTGTGAATGGTCTCACACGTATGAAAGGTGTATGAATGGCCTGTAAAGAGGATGGTGCCTTGTCGTGGCTTTACAGCTCACGAGCTGTGAGTCAATGGTTCAGTTTCTCGCCCTTTCAATTATTACCAGTGCATTTCATGTTTTGTGAAATCACTTGCTAATACAATTGTATCTACTGAACCATCACTCACCCTCGTGCCAAATCCAACCAGTGTGTGTGTGTGCTTGCGGATTAGATGGCTGTGCAGTAATATTTGTCTTTCTGAAGCAGGGTGTACCTTGTCCCTTTTTGGTGAATTTTGTACTGTGTTGCTTTTGTACCTGGTGGTGCGAATGGTCTTGTTTGTATCACGTATGAAAGGTGTGTGAATGGCCTGTAAAGTGGTTGGTGCCTTGACGTGGCTTTACAGCTCACGAGCTGCGAGTCATTGGTTTGGTTTTTTGTGAATTTAATTATTGACAGTGCATTTCATTTTTGTGAAATCTCTAGTTAATAAAATTTAATACACTGAACCATGACTCCCCCTCGTGCCAAATCCAACCAGTATGTGTGTGTGTTTGAGGAATAGATGGTTGTGCAGCAATGATTGTCTTTAGTTTCTCTGCCAAGGTACACTTTCCATGTAAAAATAACCCACCAACTGTAGATATTTTTGAAAACCCATGGGAGTTCATGGTGATGTCTCTCTTGTGAATTCAATTTTTTTTTTTTTATCCCCAATGTCCTGCAAACCTCAAAATGTCTGCCACATTTTCTTTGCAATTTTACTCCAAAATTCTCACGCTGTAGGAACAATAGTTAATCTGGTTTTGCAAGGGGGGTCACTTTGGTTTTTGACCTGGTGCTCGGCGGCCATCTAGAGAAACCTACCAAACCCACACATTTCTGAAAACTAGACACCCAGCGGCTTCCAGGGAGGTATGACTTGCGTGGATCCCGCAACGTTTCCTTACCCAGAATCCCCTGCAAACCTCAATTTTAGCTGAAAAAATCACTTTTTTCACACATTTTGGGGTGGGAAAGTTGTGGCATCACCGGGCTCACACAAATTTACCACCACCCAGCGTTCCCCCAGGTCTCCCGGTAAAAATGGTGCCTCACTTGTGTGGGAGGCCCAAGTACCCGCGGCAGGCAAGGGCCCAAAACGTAGTGTGGTGACATCAAAATGGCCTATCGCAAAACCACCTGGTTTTGCAAGGGGGGTCACTTTGGTTTTTGACCCGGTGCTCGGCGGCCATCTAGGGAAACCTACCAAACCCACACATTTCTGAAAACTAGAGACCCGGCGGCTTCCAGGGAGGTATGGCTTGCGTGGATCCCCCAATGTTTCCTTACCCAGAATCCCCTGCAAACCTCAATTTAGCTGAAAAAATCACTTTTTTCACACATTTTGGGGTGGGAAAGTTGTGGCATCACCGGGCTCACACAAATTTACCACCACCTAGCATTCCCCCAGGTCTCCCGGTAAAAATGGTGCCTCACTTGTGTGAAAGGCCCAAGTACCCGCGGCAGGCAAGGGCCCAAAACGTAGTGAGGTGACATCAAAATGGCCTATCGCAAAACCACCTGGTTTTGCAAGGAGGGGTCACTTTGGTTTTTGACCCGGTGCTCGGCGGCCATCTAGGGAAACCTACCAAACCCACATATTTTTGAAAACTAGACACAAGGCGGCTTCCAGGGAGGTATGGCTTGCGTGGATTCCCCAACGTTTCCTTACCCAGAATCCCCTGCAAACCTACATTTCAGCTGAAAAAAACACTTTTTTCACACATTTTGGGGTGGGAAAGTTGTGGCATCCCCAGGCTCACACAAATTTACCACCACCCAGCATTCCCCCAGGTCTCCCGGTAAAAATTGTCCCTCACTTGTGTGGGAGGCCCAAGTACCCGCGGCAGGCAAGGGCCCAAAACGTAGTGAGGTGATATCAAAATGGCCTATCGCAAAACCACCTGGTTTTGCAAGGGGGGTCACTTTGGTTTTTGACCCGGTGCTCGGCGGCCATCTAGGGAAACCTACCAAACCCACACATTTCTGAAAACTAGACACAATGCGGCTTCCAGGGAGGTATGGCTTGCGTGGATCCCCCAACGTTTCCTTACCCAGAATCCCCTGCAAACCTACATTTCAGCTGAAAAAAACACTTTTTTCACACATTTTGGGGTGGGAAAGTTGTGGCATCACCGGGCTCACACAAATTTACCACCACCCAGCATTCCCCTAGGTCTCCCGGTAAAAATGGTGCCTCACTTGTGTGGGAGGCCCAAGTACCCGGGGCAGGCAAGGGCCCAAAACGTAGTGAGGTGACATCAATATGGCCTATCGCAAAACCACCTGGTTTTGCAAGGGGGGGTCACTTTGGTTTTCGACCCGGTGCTGGGCGGCCATCTAGGGAAACCTACCAAACCCACACATTTCTGAAAACTAGACACCCAGCGGCTTCCAGGGAGGTATGGCTTGCGTGGATCCCCCAACGTTTCCTTACCCAGAATCCCCTGCAAACCTCAATTTCTGCTGAAAAAAACACTTTTTTCACACATTTTGGGGTGGGAAAGTTGTTGCATCCCCGGGCTCACACAAATTTACCACCACCCAGTGTCCCCCCAGGTCTCCCGGTAAAAATGGTGCCTCACTTGTGTGGGAGGCCCAAGTACCCGCGGCAGGCAAGGGCCCAAAACGTAGTGAGGTGACATCAAAATGGCCTATCGCAAAACCACCTGGTTTTGCAAGGAGTGTCACTTTGGTTTTTGACCCGGTGCTCGGCGGCCATCTAGGGAAACCTACCAAACCCACACATTTCTGAAAACTAGACACCCGGCGGCTTCCAGGGAGGTATGGCTTGCGTGGATCCCCCAACGTTTCCTTACCCAGAATCCCCTGCAAACCTCAATTTTAGCTGAAAAAATCACTTTTTTCACACATTTTGGGGTGGGAAAGTTCTGGCATCACCGGGCTCACACATATTTACCACCACCCACCGTTCCCCCAGGTCTCCCGATAAAAATGGTGCCTCACTTGTGTGGGAGGCCCAAGTACCCGCGGGCCCAAAACGTAGTGAGGTGACATCAAAATGGCCTCTCGCACAACCACCTGGTTTTGCAAGGGGGGTCACTTTGGTTTTTGACCCGGTGCTCGGCGGCTGTCCAGGGAAACCTACCAAACCCACACATTTCTGAAAACTAGAGACCCGGCAGCTTCCAGGGAGGTATGGCTTGCGTGGATCCCCCAATGTTTCCTTACCCAGAATCCCCTGCAAACCTCAATTGTAGCTGAAAAAATCACTTTTTTCACATATTTTGGGGTGGGAAAGTTGTGGCATCCCCGGGCTCACACAAATTTACCACCACCCAGCGTCCCCCCAGGTCTCCCGGTAAAAATGGTGCCTCACTTGTGTGGGAGGCCCAAGTACCCGCGGCAGGCAAGGGCCCAAAACGTAGTGAGGTGACATCAAAATGGCCTATCGCAAAACCACCTGGTTCTGCAGGGGGGTCACTTTGGTTTTCGACCCGGTGCTCGGCGGCCATCTAGGGAAACCTACCAAACCCACACATTTCTGAAAACTAGACACCCGGCGGCTTCCAGGGAGGTATGGCTTGCGTGGATCCCCCAACGTTTCCTTACCCAGAATCCCCTGCAAATCTCAATTTTAGCTGAAAAAATCACTTTTTTCACACATTTTGGGGTGGGAAAGTTCTGTCATCACCGGGCTCACACATATTTACCACCACTCACCGTTCCCCCAGGTCTCCCGATACAAATGGTGCCTCACTTGTGTGGGAGGCCCAAGTACCCGCAGCAGGCAAGGGCCCAAAGCGTAGTGAGGTGACAACAAAATGGCCTATCGCAAAACCACCTGGTTTTGCAAGGGGGGCACTTTGGTTTTTGACCCGGTGCTCAGCGGCCATCTAGGGAAACCTACCAAACCCACACATTTCTGAAAACTAGACAGCCGACGCCTTCCAGGGAGGTATGACTTGCGTAGATCCTCCAACGTTTCCTTACCCAGAATCCCCTGCAAACCTAAATTTCAGCTGAAAAAAACACTTTTTTCACACATTTTGGGGTGGGAAAGTTGTGGCATCCCCGGGCTCACACAAATTTACCACCACCCAGCGTTCCCCCAGGTCTCCCGGTAAAAATGGTGCCTCACTTGTGTGGGAGTCCCAAGTACCCGCGGCAGGCAACAGCCCAAAACGTAGTGAGATGACATCAAAATGGCCTCTCACAAAACCACCTGGTTTTGCAAGGGGGGTCACTTTGGTTTTTGACCCGGTGCTCGGCGGCCATCTAGGGAAACCTACCAAACCCACATATTTCTGAAAACTAGAGACCCGGCGGCTTCCAGGGAGGTATGGCTTGCGTGGATACCCCAATGTTTCCTTACCCAGAATCCCCTGCAAACCTCAATTTTAGGTGAAAAAATCACTTTTTTCACATATTTTGGGGTGGGAAAGTTGTGGCATCCCCGGGCTCACACAAATTTACCACCATCCAGCGTCCCCCCAGGTCTCCCGGTAAAAATGGTACCTCACTTGTGTGGGAGGCCCAAGTGCCCGCGGCAGGCAAGGGCCCAAAACGTAGTGAGGTGACATCAAAATGGCCTATCGCAAAACCACCTGGTTTTGCAAGGGGGGTCACTTTAGTATTTGACCCGGTGCTCGGCGGCCATCAAGGGAAACCTACCAAACCCATGCATTTCTGAAAACTAGACACCCGGAGGCTTCCAGGGAGGTATGGCTTGCGTGGATCCCCCAACGTTTCCTTACCCAGAATCCCCTGCAAACCTAAATTTCAGCTGAAAAAATCGCTTTTTTCACACATTTTGGGGTGGGAAAGTTGTGGCATCACCGGGCTCACACAAATTTACCACCACCCAGCATTCCCCTAGGTCTCCCGGTAAAAATGGTGCCTCACTTGTGTGGGAGGCCCAAGTACCCGGGGCAGGCAAGGGCCCAAAACGTAGTGAGGTGACATCAAAATGGCCTATCGCAAAACCACCTGGTTTTGCAAGGGGGGGTCAATTTGGTTTTCGACCCGGTGCTCGGCGGCCATCTAGGGAAACCTATCAAACCCACACATTTCTGAAAACTAGACACCCGGCGGCTTCCAGGGAGGTATGGCTTGCGTGGATCCCCCAATGTTTCCTTACCCAGAATCCCCTGCAAACCTCAATTTCAGCTAAAAAAACACTTTTTTCACACATTTTGGGGTGGGAAAGTTGTGGCATCCCCGGGCTCACACAAATTTACCACCACCCAGCGTTCCCCCAGGTCTCCCGGTAAAAATGGTGCCTCACTTGTGTGGGAGTCCCAAGTACCCGCGGCAGGCAACAGCCCAAAACGTAGTGAGATGACATCAAAATGGCCTCTCACAAAACCACCTGGTTTTGCAAGGGGGGTCACTTTGGTTTTTGACCCGGTGCTCGGCGGCCATCTAGGGAAACCTACCAAACCCACATATTTCTGAAAACTAGAGACCCGGCGGCTTCCAGGGAGGTATGGCTTGCGTGGATACCCCAATGTTTCCTTACCCAGAATCCCCTGCAAACCTCAATTTTAGGTGAAAAAATCACTTTTTTCACATATTTTGGGGTGGGAAAGTTGTGGCATCCCCGGGCTCACACAAATTTACCACCATCCAGCGTCCCCCCAGGTCTCCCGGTAAAAATGGTACCTCACTTGTGTGGGAGGCCCAAGTGCCCGCGGCAGGCAAGGGCCCAAAACGTAGTGAGGTGACATCAAAATGGCCTATCGCAAAACCACCTGGTTTTGCAAGGGGGGTCACTTTAGTATTTGACCCGGTGCTCGGCGGCCATCAAGGGAAACCTACCAAACCCATGCATTTCTGAAAACTAGACACCCGGAGGCTTCCAGGGAGGTATGGCTTGCGTGGATCCCCCAACGTTTCCTTACCCAGAATCCCCTGCAAACCTAAATTTCAGCTGAAAAAATCGCTTTTTTCACACATTTTGGGGTGGGAAAGTTGTGGCATCACCGGGCTCACACAAATTTACCACCACCCAGCATTCCCCTAGGTCTCCCGGTAAAAATGGTGCCTCACTTGTGTGGGAGGCCCAAGTACCCGGGGCAGGCAAGGGCCCAAAACGTAGTGAGGTGACATCAAAATGGCCTATCGCAAAACCACCTGGTTTTGCAAGGGGGGGTCAATTTGGTTTTCGACCCGGTGCTCGGCGGCCATCTAGGGAAACCTATCAAACCCACACATTTCTGAAAACTAGACACCCGGCGGCTTCCAGGGAGGTATGGCTTGCGTGGATCCCCCAATGTTTCCTTACCCAGAATCCCCTGCAAACCTCAATTTCAGCTAAAAAAACACTTTTTTCACACATTTTGGGGTGGGAAAGTTGTGGCATCCCCGGGCTCACACAAATTTACCACCACCCAGCGTTCCCCCAGGTCTCCCGGTAAAAATGGTGCCTCACTTGTGTGGGAGTCCCAAGTACCCGCGGCAGGCAACAGCCCAAAACGTAGTGAGATGACATCAAAATGGCCTCTCACAAAACCACCTGGTTTTGCAAGGGGGGTCACTTTGGTTTTTGACCCGGTGCTCGGCGGCCATCTAGGGAAACCTACCAAACCCACATATTTCTGAAAACTAGAGACCCGGCGGCTTCCAGGGAGGTATGGCTTGCGTGGATACCCCAATGTTTCCTTACCCAGAATCCCCTGCAAACCTCAATTTTAGGTGAAAAAATCACTTTTTTCACATATTTTGGGGTGGGAAAGTTGTGGCATCCCCGGGCTCACACAAATTTACCACCATCCAGCGTCCCCCCAGATCTCCCGGTAAAAATGGTACCTCACTTGTGTGGGAGGCCCAAGTGCCCGCGGCAGGCAAGGGCCCAAAACGTAGTGAGGTGACATCAAAATGGCCTATCGCAAAACCACCTGGTTTTGCAAGGGGGGTCACTTTAGTATTTGACCCGGTGCTCGGCGGCCATCAAGGGAAACCTACCAAACCCATGCATTTCTGAAAACTAGACACCCGGAGGCTTCCAGGGAGGTATGGCTTGCGTGGATCCCCCAACGTTTCCTTACCCAGAATCCCCTGCAAACCTAAATTTCAGCTGAAAAAATCGCTTTTTTCACACATTTTGGGGTGGGAAAGTTGTGGCATCACCGGGCTCACACAAATTTACCACCACCCAGCATTCCCCTAGGTCTCCCGGTAAAAATGGTGCCTCACTTGTGTGGGAGGCCCAAGTACCCGGGGCAGGCAAGGGCCCAAAACGTAGTGAGGTGACATCAAAATGGCCTATCGCAAAACCACCTGGTTTTGCAAGGGGGGGTCAATTTGGTTTTCGACCCGGTGCTCGGCGGCCATCTAGGGAAACCTATCAAACCCACACATTTCTGAAAACTAGACACCCGGCGGCTTCCAGGGAGGTATGGCTTGCGTGGATCCCCCAATGTTTCCTTACCCAGAATCCCCTGCAAACCTCAATTTCAGCTAAAAAAACACTTTTTTCACACATTTTGGGGTGGGAAAGTTGTGGCATCCCCGGGCTCACACAAATTTACCACCACCCAGCGTCCCCCCAGGTCTCCCGGTAAAAATGGTGCCTCACTTGTGTGGGAGGCCCAAGTACCCGCGGCAGGCAAGGGCCCAAAACGTAGTGAGGTGACAACAAAATGGCCTATCGCAAAACCACCTGGTTTTGCAAGGGGGGTCACTTACGTTTTTGAGCCGGTGCTCGGCGGCCAACTAGGGAAACCTACCAAACCCACACATTTCTGAAAACTAGACACCCGGCGGCTTCCAGGGAGGTATGGCTTGCGTGGATCCCCCAACGTTTCCTTACCCAGAATCCTCTGCAAACCTCAATTTTAGCTGAAAAAATCACTTTTTTCGCACATTTTGGGGTGGGAAAGTTGTGGCATCACCGGGCTCACACAAATTTACCACCACCCTGCGTTCCCCCAGGTCTCCCGGTAAAAATGGTGCCTCACTTGTGTGGGAGGCCCAAGTACCCGCGGCAGGTAAGGGCCCAAAACGTAGTGAGGTGAAATCAAAATGGCCTATTGCAAAACCACCTGGTTTTTCAAGGGGGGTCACTTTGGTTTTTGACCCGGTGCTCGGCGGCCATCTAGGGAAACCTACCAAACCCATGCATTTCTGAAAACTAGACACCCGGCGGCTTCCATGGAGGTATGGCTTGCGTGGATCCCCCAGCGTTTCCTTACCCAGAATCCTCTGCAAACCTCAATTTCAGCTGACAAAATCACTTTTTTCACACATTTTGGGGTGGGAAAGTTGTGGCATCCCCGGGCTCACACAAATTTACCACCACCCAGAATTCCCCCAGGTCTCCCGGTAAAAATGGTGCCTCACTTGTGTGGGAGGCCCAAGTACCCGCGGCAGGCAAGGGCCCAAAACGTAGTGAGGTGACATCAAAATGGCCTATCGCAAAACCACCTGGTTTTGCAAGGGAGGTCACTTTGGTTTTTGACCCGGTGCTCGGCGGCCATCTAGGGAAACCTACCAAACCCACACATTTCTGAAAACTAGACACCCGGCGGCTTCCAGGGAGGTATGACTTGCGTGGATCCCCCATCGTTTCCTTACCCAGAATCCCCTGCAAACCTCAATTGTAGCAGAAAATATCACTTTTTTCACACATTTTGGGGTGGGAAAGTTGTGGCATCACTGGGCTCACACAAATTTACCACCACCCAGCGTTCCCCCAGGTCTCCCGGTAAAACTGGTGCCTCACTTGTGTGGGAGGCCCAAGTACCCGCAGCAGGCAAGGGTCCAAAACGTAGTGAGGCGACATTTGGGATAGGCAATGTTGATGTCGCCTCACTACGTTTTGGGCCCTTGCCTGCCGCGGGTACTTGGGCCTCCCACACAAGTGAGGCACCATTTTTACCGGGAGACCTGGGGGAATGCTGGGTGGTGGTAAATTTGTGTGAGTCCAGTGATGCCACAACTTTCCCACCCTAAAAAGTGATTTTTTCAGCTAAAATTGAAGTTTTGCAGGGGATTCTGGGTAAGGAAACGTTGGGGGATCCACGCAAGCCATACATCCCTGGAAGCCGCCGGGTGTCTAGTTTTCAGAAATGTGTGGGTTTGGTAGGTTTCCCTAGATGGCCGCCGAGCACCGGGTCAAAAACCAAAGTGACCCCCCTTGCAAAACCAGGTGGTTTTGTGATAGGCCATTTTGATGTCACCTCACTACGTTTTGGGCCCTTGCCTGCCGCGGGTACTTGGGCCTCCCACACAAGTGAGGCACCATTTTTACCGGGAGACCTGGGGGAACGCTGGGTGGTGGTAAATTTGTGTGAGCCCGGTGATGCCACAACTTTCCCACCCCAAAATGTGTGAAAAAAGTGATTTTTTCAGCTAAAATTGAGGTTTGCAGGGGATTCTGGTTAAGGAAACGTTGGGGGATCCACGCAAGCCATACCTCCCTGGAAGCCGCCGGGTGTCTAGTTTTCAGAATTGTGTGGGTTTGGTAGGTTTTCCTAGATGGCCGCCGAGCACCGGGCCAAAAACCAAAGTGACCCACCAGGCAAAACCAGGTGGTTTTGCGATAGGCCATTTTGATGTCGCCTCACTACGTTTTGGGCCCTTGCCTTCCGCGGGTACTTGGGCCTCCCACACAAGTGAGGCACCATTTTTACCGGGAGACCTGGGGGAATGCTGGTTGGTGGTAAATTAGTGTGAGCCCGGTGATGCCACAACTTTCCCACCCCAAAATGTGTGAAAAAAGTGATTTTTTTCTGCTAAAATTGAGGTTTGCAGGGGATTCTGGGTAAGGAAACGTTGGGGGATCCACGCAAGCCATACCTCCCTGGAAGCCGCCGGGTGTCTAGTTTTCAGAAATGTGTGGGTTTGGTAGGTTTCCCTAGATGGCCGCCGAGCCCCGGGCCAAAAACCAAAGTGACCCACCAGGCAAAACCAGGTGGTTTTGCGATAGGCCATTTTGATGTTGCCTCACTACGTTTTGGGCCCTTGCCTGCCGCGGGTACTTGGGCCTCCCACACAAGTGAGGCACCATTTTCACCAGGAGACCTGGGGGAATGCTGGGTGGTGGTAAATTTGTGTGAGCCCGGTGATGCCACAACTTTTCAACCCCACAATGTGTGAAAAAGGTGATTTTTTCAGCAAAAATTGAGGATTGCAGGGGATTCTGGGTAAGGAAACGTTGGGGGATCCATGCAAGCTATACCTCCCTGGAAGCCGCCGGGTGTCTTGTTTTCAGAAATGCGTGGGTTTGGTAGGTTTCCCTAGGTGCCAGCAGAGCTAGGGTTAAAAAACTACAGCTCGTCACTTTGCCAAAAAAGGGTCATTTTTCACTGCAAAATTGAGGTGTGACCACGTTGCGTTTTGCGCCATTTCCTGTTGTGGGCACTATGCCGACCCGCACAAGTGAGGTACCATTTTTCTCGTAGGACTTTGGGGAACGCGAGGTGGGTCGAAATTTGTGGATCCACGCAGATTCCAGAACTTTCCATCACAGAAATATGGGGAAAATGTGTTTTTTTTGTCAATTTCTTACGTTTGCAAGGGATTCTGGGTAGCAGACCATGGTGGGAGGGACTCAAGTCACCCCATTCTGGATTTCCCTGGGTGTCTAGTTTTCAAAAATGTATAGGTTTGCTAGGTTTCCCTAGGTGCCGGCAGGGCTAGGGTTAAAAAACTACAGCTAGTCACTTTGCCAAAAAAGGGTCATTTTTCAAAGCAAAATCGAGGTGTGACCGTGTTGCGTTTTGCGCCGTTTCCTGTTGCGGGCACTATGCCGACCCGCACAAGTGAGGTACCATTTTTCTTGTAGGACTTTGGGGTACGCGGGGTGGGTAGAAATTTGTGGATCCACGCAGATTCAAGAACTTTCCATCACAGAAATATGGGGACAATGTGTTTTTTTTGTCAATTTCTTACGTTTGCAAGGGATTCTGGGTAGCAGACCATGGTGGGAGGCAGTCAAGTCACCCCATCCTGGATTCCCCTGGGTGTCTAGTTTTCAAAAATGTATAGGTTTGCTAGGTTTCCCTAGGTGCCGGCAGGGCTAGGATTCAAAAACTACAGCTCGTCACTTTGCCAAAAAAGGGTCATTTTTCACTGCAAAATTGAGGTGTGACCACGTTGCGTTTTGCGCCATTTCCTGTCACGGGCACTATGCCGACCCGCACAAGTGAGGTACCATTTTTCTTGTAGGACTTTGGGGAACACGGGGTGGGTGGAAATTTGTGGATCCACGCAGATTCCAGAACCTTCCATCACAGAAATGTGGAGAAAATGTGTTTTTTTTGTCAATTTTTTACGTTTGCAAGGGATTCTGGGTAACAGACCATGGTGGGAGGCACTCAAGTCACCCCATCCTGGATTCCCCTGGGTGTCTAGTTTTCAAAAATGTATAGGTTTGCTAGGTTTCCCTAGGTGCCGGCAGGGCTAGGGTTCAAAAACTACAGCTAGTCACTTTGCCAAAAAAGGGTCATTTTTCACTGCAAAATTGAGGTGTGACCACGTTGCGTTTTGCGCCGTTTCCTGTCGCGGCCACTATGCCGACCCGCACAAGTGAGGTACCATTTTTCTCGTAAGACTTTGGGGAACGTTGGGTGGGTAGAAATTTGTGGATCCACGCTGATTCCAGAACTTTCCATCACAGAAATGTGGTGAAAATGTGTTTTTTTTGTCAATTTTTTACGTTTGCAAGAGATTCTGGGTAACAGACCATGGTGGGAGGCAGTCAAGTCACCCCATCCTGGATTTCCCTGGATGTCTAGTTTTCAAAAATGTATAGGTTTGCTAGGTTTCCCTAGGTGCCGGCAGGGCTAGGGTTCAAAAACTACAGCTCGTCACTTTGCCAAAAAAGGGTCATTTTTCACTGCAAAATTGAGGTGTGACCTCGTTGCGTTTTGCGCCGTTTCCTGTCGCGGTCACTAGGCTGACCCGCACAAGTGAGGTACCATTTTTCTCATAGGACTTTGGGGAACGCGTGGTGGGTGGAAATTTGTGGATCCACGCAGATTCCAGAACTTTCCATCACAGAAATGGGGGGTAAATGTGTTTTTTTTGTAAATTTTTTACGTTTGCAAGGGATTCTGGGTAACAGACCATGGTGGGAGGCAGTCAAGTCACCCCATCCTGGATTTCCCTGGGTGTCTAGTTTTCAAAAATGTATAGGTTTGCTAGGTTTCCATAGATCCCGGCAGGGCTAGGGTTCAAAAACTACAGCTAGTCACTTTGCCAAAAAAGCGTCATTTTTCACTGCAAAATTGAGGTGTGACCACGTTGCGTTTTGCGCCGTTTCCTGTCGCGGGGACTAGGCCAATCTGCACAAGTGAGGTACCATTTTTCTTGAAGTACTTTGGGGAACGTGGGGTGGGTGGAAATTTGTGGATCCACGTAGATTCCAGAACTTACCATCACAGAAATGTGGTGAAAATGTGTTTTTTTTGTCAATTTTTTACGTTTGCAAGGGATTCTGGGTAACAGACCATGGTGGGAGGCAGTCAAGTCACCCCATCCTTGATTCCCCTGGGTGTCTAGTTTTCAAAAATGTATAGGTTTGCTAGGTTTCCATAGATCCCGGCAGGGCTAGGGTTCAAAAACTACAGCTAGTCACTTTGCCAAAAAAGCGTCATTTTTCACTGCAAAATTGAGGTGTGACCACGTTGCGTTTTGCGCCGTTTCCTGTCGCGGGCATTAGGCCGACCCGCACAAGTGAGGTACCATTTTTCTTGTAGGACTTTGGGGAACGCGGGGTGGGTGGAAATTTGTGGATCCACGCAGATTCCAGAACTTTCCATCACAGAAATGTGGGGAAAATGTGTTTTTTTTGTCAATTTTTTACGTTCGCAAGGGATTCTGGGTAACAGACCATGGTGGGAGGCAGTCAGCTCACCCCATCCTGGATTCCCCTGGGTGTCTAGTTTTCAAAAATGTATAGGTTTGCTAGGTTTCCCTAGGTGCCGGCAGAGCTAGGGTTAAAAAACTACAGCTAGTCACTTTGCCAAAAAAGGGTCATTTTTCACTGCAAAATTGAGGTGTGACCACGTTGCGTTTTGCGCCGTTTCCTGTCGCGGGCACTATGCCGACCCGCACAAGTGAGGTACCATTTTTCTCGTAGGACATTGGGGAACGCGTGGTGGGTGGAAATTTGTGGATCCACGCAGATTCCAGAACTTTCCATCACAGAAATGGGGGGTAAATGTGTTTTTTCTTGTCAATTTTTTACGTTTGCAAGGGATTCTGGGTAACAGACCATGGTGGGAGGCAGTCAAGTCACCCCATCCTGGATTTCCCTGGGTGTCTAGTTTTCAAAAATGTATAGGTTTGCTAGGTTTCCCTAGGTGCTGGCAGGGCTAGGGTTAAAAAACTACAGCTCGTCACTGTGCCAAAAAAGGGTCATTTTTCACTGCAAAATTGAGGTGTGACCACGTTGCGTTTTGCGCCGTTTCCTGTCGCGGGGACTAGGCCAATCTGCACAAGTGAGGTACCATTTTTCTTGAAGGACTTTGGGGAACGTGGGGTGGGTGGAAATTTGTGGATCCACGCAGATTCCAGAACTTTCCATCACAGAAATGTGGTGAAAATGTGTTTTTTTTGTCAATTTTTTACGTTTGCAAGGGATTCTGGGTAACAGACCATGGTGGGAGGCAGTCAAGTCACCCCATCCTTGATTCCTCTGGGTGTCTAGTTTTCAAAAATGTATAGGTTTGCTAGGTTTCCATAGATCCCGGCAGGGCTAGGGTTAAAAAACTACAGCTAGTCACTTTGCCAAAAAAGCGTCATTTTTCACTGCAAAATTGAGGTGTGACCACGTTGCATTTTGCGCCGTTTCCTGTCGCGGGCACTAGGCCGACCCGCACAAGTGAGTTACCATTTTTCTTGTAGGACTTTGGGGAACGCGGGGTGCGTGGAAATTTGTGGATCCACGCAGATTCCAGAACTTTCCATCACAGAAATGTGGGGAAAATGTGTTTTTTTTGTCAATTTTTTACGTTCGCAAGGGATTCTGGGTAACAGACCATGGTGGGAGGCAGTCAGGTCACCCCATCCTGGATTCCCCTGGGTGTCTAGTTTTCAAAAATGTATAGGTTTGCTAGGTTTCCCTAGGTGCCGGCAGAGCTATGGTTAAAAAACTACAGCTAGTCACTTTGCCAAAAAAGGGTCATTTTTCACTGCAAAATTGAGGTGTGACCACGTTGCGTTTTGCGCCGTTTCCTGTCGCGGGCACTATGCCGACCCGCACAAGTGAGGTACCATTTTTCTCGTAGGACGTTGGGGAACGCTGGGTGGGTGGAAATTTGTGGATCCACGCAGATTCCAGAACTTTCCATCACAGAAATATGGGGAAAATGTGTTTTTTTTGTCAAGTTTTTTACGTTTGCAAGGGATGACCATGGTGGGAGGCAGTCAAGTCAGCCCATCCTGGATTCCCCTGGGTGTCTAGTTTTCAAAAATGTATAGGTTTGCTAGGTTTCCCTAGGTGCCAGCAGGGCTAGGGTTCAAAAACTACAGCTAGTCACTTTGCCAAAAAGGGGTCATTTTTCACTGCAAACTTGAGGTGTGACCACGTTGCATTTTGCGCCATTTCCTGTCGCGGGCACTATGTCGACCCGCACAAGTGAGGTACCATTTTTATCGTACGACTTTGGGAAACGCGGGGTGGGTGGAAATTTGTGGTTCCACGCAGATTCCAGAACTTTCCATCACAGAAATGTGGAGAAAATGTGTTTATTTTGTCAATTATTTACGTTTGCAAGGGATTCTGGGTAACAGACCATGGTGGGAGGCACTCAGGTCACCCCATCCTGGATTCCCCTGGGTGTCTAGTTTTCAAAAATGTATAGGTTTGCTAGGTTTCCCTAGGTGCCGGCAGGGCTAGGGTTCAAAAACTACAGCTAGACTCTTCGCAAAAAAAGTGTAAATTTTCAGTGTGAAAATGTGGTGTGTTCACCTTAGGTTTTGAGCCACTTCCTGTCGTGGGCACTATGCCTACCCACACAAGTGAGGTACCATTTTTATCGGGTGACTTAGGGTAGTTCAGATTTGTAAAGCAACTGTTATTACCTATTGATTTTTGATGCATTTCTCCCTTCCAAATGAAAGACATTGTGTAAAAAATAAGTCATTTTGTAAAATGACCAATAATTGTCATGCAAGTATGAGTATTCCCAATTTTGAAAATGTCGAAATATGCACTGTTTCTAAACTCTGTAATTTGTTCCCATTTCAGAAATACATAGGTGTCTTTCATACCGATTTTTCCATGTATACATTTTCCCACAATAATTGCTATATACCCGGAACAAAAAAAAAACATTACAAAATGCTGCTCAGTTTTTTACTCTGGGTTAGTTGGGCTCTTGGTGAACCTACAAGTCCTATATATCCCCACAACCAGGAAGGTCCACCGGATGTAACGTTACATTGCTTTCAAAGAGATGTCATAATTCGAAAAAGTTAGAGGTGAAAACGTTGACTCAAAAGGCTGCTTTTTTCAACAAATTTTAAATTTTTCCTATATTTACTTGTTAGTTTCTATAAAGAAACCTTGATGGATCTACACAAATGACCCCTTGCTGAATTCAGAATTTTGTCTACTTTTCACAAATGTATAGCTGTCCAGGATCCATTATTGCTTTTCTACCCATTTTTACCATTATCTGGAAGGAGGTTCAAAGCACAAAAAATAGCAAAAATAGGGTATGTCCCAGAAAAATGTCAAAACTGTGTAAAAATTGTTGGATTTCTGACAAAAAACTGTCATTCCCTAAAAGCTGGAGAAATTGTGATTTCAGCCCCACAAACCCTTTTTTGATATCATTTGCAGAGAAAAACCCAGACGCTTTCATTTGCAGCCACTTTTCCCCATTTTTCACAAACAAACCAAAATGTTGCTGTATTTTGACTAATTTCTGGGAACCCTCTAGGAGAATCCACAAACCCTGGCTACCTTTAGAATCCCCATGACGTTGGAAGAAAAGGACGCAAATTTGGCGTGGATACCTAATGTGGTCAAAAAGTTACAGGGGCCTAAGCATGTACTACCCCAAATAGCCCAAAAAAGACTTAGAAGGCCTAGCAGCGAAGCGGTTAAATGTGTGGGCTTCAGCCCGCCAATAGGCTTCCCATTTGCTGGCTCTATCGTTGCTCTGATATTCTTTCTCCCCATTTGTCCAGTGCATGCATGCATCATGCCTCTTTCTGCGTTTGGCCCTCCCTGAGATCATGGACCAATTACTGCTCCCATTTTTGGAACTCTTTTAGGAACATTTATATTTGTTTAGTAGCACTTCACATGAGCACTCATGTTTTCACTCATTCCGAGCTCTGTTTCTGTAAATAGGCCTGCAAATCGTGTTCTTATCGCATCACATTTGCTGTGCATTCAAGGACCTAGGTCAAATGTCAGACACTGTTTTCCGAGGTCACCTCTTTACTTTTCTTTCTTTATCTACTTTAAAGGTAGAGAATGTCCCAGTGTTCCCCCAAACACCTTTCTCTTTGCAGTTTGAGACATCCCTCACCCACTCCCTCATCGGTCCTAGCCCCCTCTCTTCCCGCTCCATTTATGAACCTCAAGGCAAATCTGTGCAAGCACTAGGGCTTTCAGTAATTCCAAATGCAGAACACAGGAATATATTTGGTTTAATGCTTCTCTGGGACAAGCGGTACTTGCTAACATCCCCAACCACTAAACATGAGGATAAATCAAAACTGAGTTCAGATCACATTGTTTATTAAATTATGCAGGTGCATCTGGCAGCAAGTTAGCATCTATGACAAATAGAAGGAGACAAAGTATCCCAGTATTATTAATAAATCAATGCTGTGCTAGTACTGTGCCTGCCACTATGTCCGTATAACGTGTGAAAGGGGTGACAATACTATCTAAATGTTAAGCAACTTTGTTACACCGCAGTCGGCAGTTTATTCTATTAGGCTGCTGAATTATTCCAGAACAGACGTGAATCGGTTGTGATGTTGTACAGCTCCCACATATGAACTATTCAGACCTGTAGCAGTTTGCCGCCCTAAATAAACCCCTTCTGCTTCGCTACTTGAACCGCCCCCACCTCACCCTCATTACTGCGTGCACTCTCCTTACTTGATCCCTTTATGAACCTTAAGCCGCATCTGGGCAAGCGCTAGTGCTTTCAGTAATTCCAAATGCAGAAAACAGGAAATAGATTTGTTTTTATGCTTCTCTGGGACAGGTGGTATCCCCCAACCACTAAACATGAGCATAAATCACAGATGTGGTCAGTTCAAATTGTTTATTAAATTATGCAAGTGAATCCGGCAGCAAGTTAGCATCCATGAAAACTAAAAAGGGGACAAAGCATCCTAGTATTACTAATAAATCAATGCAGCTGTGCTAGTCACGTGTCAGCCACTATATCCGCATAACTTGTGAAAGGGGCAACAACGGAAGGCACTTTGTTATACCTCAGTTGGTAGTCAGACCTGTGCCAGGGTGCAAACACATAATCTCCACAACATGGGGCTAGAACAATTTTTAGGTGACAGGTGCCGCTGGCCAAAAATGGTAATGCACGAAAGACATAAGGAATATACAACAAATGAAATCCTTACAATAAAAAAAAACCGAGGTGCCCCTTTACTGTTCATTCTTCGCCCAAACCTTCAGGTTTTAAGGGGATATTACAAATGCAGCTGTTGCTGTAAGCTTATTGTGGATAATAAGTAGGCCTGGGTCAAAATTCCGTTCCGTTCGCGGAAATTGCGATAATTTGGCATTTTCGCATTCCGCGGAAAGCGCGAAAATGTCAAAATTTCCGCATTCCGCAGCTTAGCGATAATTTGTTTCTTGCTCGCGCTGTAAAATAATACATTCTCGCGTGCGCCCGATCGCCTTACCTGAATCCCCGCGTTCGCCGACAAGTTTTCCCGATCTGGTCACGTTCTCTACGAGATGTTGGATTGTTGGTACCCATTTCCGCTGTCTCGCGACAGATCGCGCCCGCAGTAACGTCATGCGTCGCGTGATCACGTCTTTATTCTCGCGATCATGCACCGCGAGACAAGTGAAAACAAGATGGCCGCGCCCGCGAGCAACCGCATGGGTAAGTTGGCGAGCCGCGACCACGCAGAAAATACCGCGAACGGGCGAGAAAAAAAACTTCCGCATCTTCGCGATATTTCCGCGTGTTTGCGTAGATTTTTCACGATAATTTCCGAAAGTGAATTTCGCAAATTCCGCCCACCCCTAATAATAAGCTAATGTCACATGTAAATGTAATCAGTGTTTTCACAATTAGATGAGTTTTGGTGAAGGCAGTTTTCAGAAAGCCTAAGAAAGTTGTGATGAAGAAGGAAAGATGGCAGCTTGACTATTACAGGCATAAAAAAAAATCATAAGTGTAAATAAAGATTTAGCTTTTAGACAAGATCCTCTTCTGGGTCCTCTTCTGCATGCATTTTTTACATGTCTGGGCACTGCTTATGATTTGTGTAGTACCACAATGTTAGTATGGTTTCAAATCCACCCTGAGATACTACTGCCAAATGATCTGGACCACTAAAAGAACCGCTGCAGGGAAACACCATGCTACCAGTACCAACAGAAGCAAAGTACTCTTTGTCATCATTAAAGATTTTTCACCTCACAGGTGGCTGCCTCCAACCTGACCAACCCCTTGCAGGACCTCTACAGCAATCTCTTTCAATTCTTTAGCAACAACATCACTGCCACTTACAGCAACTTTAATCCCCAACCTGACCCTACAGACCTCTCCAAACGCCTCCCAATTGTATCCAAACATCCAAACAACCATTGTTAACCACATGGCCCAATATCACCCCAGAAGTAACTGCTGCCACCATGAAGTACATTCACTCAGGGGGGCCATTAGACTCCTACCCCAACCATGCCCACACCAGAGGACTCCAGCCAATCAGCGCCATGCTCACACCTATTCTGAAGGCCTTCACCCCCTCTGTGACCTTCACAGGCTTTGAAATTCAAGGACACACACTCAGATGGACCTGTCCCTGCCTGACTGGAACAACCCAGTCATTCAACCTGGCACCGTACACCTCTGCCTGCGACCTAATTTCAGGAGTTCTGCAAGAATCCTTCCTGAGCCTAACCCTCTTCAACGCATACACCTAGTAAGCCAGCATTATCGACTCTCACATCCAGGTACTGGTCGTCTTGTCCATAAGTGAGTTATGTGTCATTGGTGTAGAAAAGGAGATTTATGTCCTTGTCTTTTCACTGTCCTTTCCTACACCGATCAATGTCCTTTCCTTCAATGCCTCCATGACTGAAAATACTCACTGGATGAAGACCAACAGTCTGAAGCTGAACGAGGAGGAGACCGAAATTGTGATCTTCCAGAAGAGTACTTCCCAATCGAACTCCACCCAGAGGGCAACAGAGCTAGAAGCGACATACACCCCCACGCTCAGAACCTAAAGATTGTCTGCAACAGCAAACTCAACATGATGCCCAAGTCAACGCCATCATCACCTCACGCTTCCATACCCTGAAGATGCTGAGAAATATTTTTGAATGGCTCCAAATCAACACCCTGAAAACTATTACACCACACCTGAAGGAGCTCTACTGGCTCCCCATAAACAAAGGGCATATTTCAAACCTCTAACCTGCACTTTCAAGGCACTACATAATACTGGCCCTACATTACAATGCTTCAGCAGATCTCAACGGTAAATAACGTTTACCACAAATCTTTTTCCCCGCAGGGAATCACAACGCAGTTGTTACAACGACCGTGTTGTGATTCCGCATACCATTACTGCGCAAGTCGGAACAACGATTTGCAGAGGGGTGGGAGATGTTGGATTTAAAATCCATCACCTTCCCTATTGTCCGCACAGACTGGAGTTGGAAGAGTAAATTATACTATTCCAACATCCAGCGCCCCCCCCCCTCCGCAAGTCGTTGTTCCGACTTGCGGAGTAATGGTATGCGGAATCACAACACGGTCGTTGTAAGGACCGCGTTGTGATTCCATGCGGGGAAAAAGAATGCGAGATAACAACATACATTCGATCTCAACAAATGCATATGCTTTCTCCAACATTCCAGATACCTCTGCTCATATGGACTCCTACTTGCACACATCCTACATATAGAGAAAACCAGATCTAGAGGTCATGCCTTCTACATCGCTCTTAAAGTATTGAACAACTTGCCTCTACACATAACACCCTCCATGTCACTTCTTGAATTTCTCAAAAAGCTGAAGACCTGGCTTTTTGAGTAATCCTTCAAGGCCGTAGATTTGGCTACACTCATACCTGCTTAGTGCTAGGATACCCTTCTGTGTGATAGTGCGCTGTACAAGTCTGCATAACATGACATGATATATGATTTCTAACATCTGAGATGTTGCTTTTCACGAGATACAAACTGCATGCTTTTCAGCCCAACAATGCTGAATATGGTTCCAAGGGTACTAGAGAGAGCTTAACCTGTAAAAAAAAAGACAAGAAAAGAAATATATATATATATATATATATATATATATATATATATACATATACGTATTTTGATCTACTGGCGGTCGCCAGTAGATAGTTATAGTTAGGACCTTGTTTTTATTCAAAAGGCGCACCAGTAGATAGTTATAAATAGGACCTTGTTTTTATTCAAAAAGTGTTTTTTCTTTTCCCAATAGCTTTGGCGCCGGTTGATGAATTTTCGCGAAATTTTCAACACTTTGGTCCCGTTCCGGTCAGTTCCTATCCTGAAAGTTTCGGGGTGATTCACCAAGCGGGGGCCGAGAAACATGGGGGTCCCAAAACGTGTTTTCTCCATGTTAATTCCCATAGGAAATTTTAGACACAACTACAGCCCGAACTGCTGAACGGAATTACACCAAATTTGGCAAAAAGGTAGCCCTTGGTTCAGAAAGAGACCTTTTTTTAAATGGTGTAAATCCATTCAGTAGTTTCTAAGAAATTCAAAAAATAGTGGTTGGAAAATTATTTTTCCCATAGGAAACTTTAGACACGGTTTCAGCCAAAACTGCTGAACGGAATTACACCAAATTTGGCAAAAAGGTAGTGCTTGGTTCAGAAAGCGCCCTTTTTTAGGTATCGCCTACGCAGCAAGCATGTGCGGCTTAGGAAAGACCTTTAGCCGCCAGCACAGCTTTGAGGGCAAAAACGCGCATGCGTTGCATTGCTTCCAAAGGCAACGCGTGCACTTCTGGAGATTCCCTTGCGGGAGCGATCGGCACCGTATGGTGGCGCCATATGGTCACAATCATCGCGCCTTGTTGCTCGCTCCCGCAAGGGAATCCCATAGACCCCCTCCCCCTGCTGCCCCGCGAGGCGTGCGCTTGTGCTGGGTATTTTAAAGCTGCACTGCCACTGCACTGCCCTAAACGCTGAAACACCACCCCCAGAACAACCCCCTACACTGCCCGAACACCACTGCACTGCCCTAAACCCGGAAACACCACCCCCTGCATGACCCCCTACACTGCCCGAATGCCAATGCACTGCCCTAAATCCTGAAACACCACCCCCCACACGACCCCCTACACTTTCCGAATGCCACTGCACTGCCCTAAACCCTGGAACACCACCCCCAGCAAGACCCCCTACACTGCCCAAATGCCACTGCACTACCCTAAACCCTGAAACACCACCCCCAGCAAGACCCCCTAAACTGCCCAAACACCACTGCCCTAAACCCTGAAACACCACCTCCTGCACGACCCCCTACACTGCCTGAACACCACTGCACTGCCCTAAACCCTGAAACACCACCCCAGCACGACCCCCTACACTGCCTGAACACAACTGCACTGTCCTAATCCCTGAAACGCCACCCCCTGCACAACCCCCTGCAATTCCCGAACACCACTGCAATGCCCTAAACCCTGAAACACCGCCCCCTGCACGACCACCTACACTGCCCAAACACCACTGCACTGCCCTAAACCCTGGCACACTGCCCCCAGCACGACCCCCTACACTGCCCGAACACCACTGCACTGCCCTAAACCCTAAAACACCGCCCCCAGCATGACCCCTACACTACCCGAACACCACTGCTCTGCCCTAAATCCTAAAACACTGCCCCCAGCACGACCTCCTACACTGCCCGAACACAACTGCACTGCCCTAACCCCTAAAATCCCACCCCAGCACGACCCCCTACACTGCCCGAACACTACTGCACTGCCCTAAACCATACAACACTGCCCCCAGCACGACCCCCTACACTGCCTGAACACCAATGCACTGCCCTAAACCCTAAAACACCGCCCCAGCACGGCCCCCTACACTGCCCGAACACCACTGCACTGCCCTAAACCCTAAAACACCGCACCAGCACGACCCCCTACACTGTCCGAACACAACTGCACTGCCCTAACCCCTAAAATCCCACCCTAGCACGACCCCATACACTGCCCGAACACCACTGCACTGCCCTAAACCATAAAACACTGCCCCAGCACGACCCCCTACACTTCCCGAACACCACTGCACTGCCCTAAACCCTAAAACACCGTCCCCAGCAGTACCCCTTCACTATCCAAACGCCACTGCACACCCTAAACCCTAAAATACTGCCCTCAGCAGTACCCTCTACACTACCCAAATACCACTGCACTACCCTAAACCCTAAAACACCACCCCCAGCAGTACCCCCTACATTACCCAAACAGCACTGCACTTCCCTAAACCCTAAACCACTACCCCCAGCACGACCCCCAACACTACCCAAACACCACTGCACTACCCTAATTCCCTAACAGACTACCCCCTGGATGTCTCAGTAGTACTTGTGCAAGTAACTACATATGTAAAAGGCAGTATATGTGAGTGATGTTGTATATAAATAACTATATGTCAGAGTCAGTAATTGTGAGAGTGCTGCATGGATGAGTGTGTATTTGTATTAGTGATTCTATAAGAGAGTATATGTGAGTAAATGGAAGTATGATTGATTCTTTGCAGGGCTGACTAAGTGTGTGAGCAACTCTGGATATGTGGCAGTGTGTGAGTGTCTGTATAGGTGTATGAGTGAATATGATAGTGTTGTATTGATGAGTGACTGCATGTATGAGTGACTGTATGGGTGAATGATTGGATGTGTGTGTAGGCCTAGGAATCAGTCAGTGCGTATTTAGTAACTGGTATTGATGTGTCTATTTTTTCAAAAATGGTAGTCTGTATTTTAGAGTGTGTGTATCAAAGGTTATGTTATATTGATTGGTGGGGTGATATCATCCCAATATTACCTACAGAAGAGCTTCAGATCTTGGTGATAAATCAACACATAGCCACCTCAAAGCAAAACAAACAAAATCTTAGACCGAAGTAGACACTTTTTGGCCGTGCAAAAGTTGTAAAGCTTGTAAAATTGCTGAACAAAGGAAAGAAGTGGAAATCAAGAAAGGAGTCAAATGGAAAATTAAGCAACATATAACCTGCAAGAGTAAGTATGTCATCTACGTAGTGGAATGCCCTTGCAAAATAAAATACATTGGGAGCACGATATGCGAAATCAAAAAATGCATATTGGAACACATCAGAGCCACCACAACGAATGACGGGTCCAACGCAATTGCTAAACATATGGAGAAAATTCATGAAAGCAAATGGGAATTACTCAAGTTCTATGCGATTGAACAAGTCCCAAATCTGGAAAGAGGGGTAATCGCAAGAGATTACTCAGACAGAAGGAATCAAAACACATTGTAACTTTTCTCACTTTAACACCTTTGGGATTAAATCAAGACAAGGAATTATATGTACATCTTTAAAATATTTATACCAAGGCTTGATCAGAAACCTTCGAGACATACCAATTGGTTTTCAAAGAACTGTAGTACTCACTAGAGAGAAATGATAACCTGGAGAAACGAAAAGGAAAAATAAGGACAAAACCATTCAAATTCCTCCGATATAGTTAGTTGTACTAACTATATCTCGCGCACCCGCAACCCACTGCTGATGATGTCACATATTACATCATTCATGACATGGTCAGTGACATCACTGATGACATCTCAAATGACATCACTGATGACATCATCCAGTGAATGTGGTTTGGTTTGTTATTTAAATATGTATTATATGTATATATAGCAATTTGCATTGAAGAATGAGTGGATATATAAATATAAATATCTGGATGGAGGATTTAGTAGCAGTGTGATTGACTGTTTACTTGACTAATTTATAGTGTCTCACTAAATATATTGGATAGTGACTAAACTGTGTGAATACCTGTATCACGTTGTCAGTTGTTGTGTAAACTGCTTCTCCAGTTGGTTACTAGCTATGTGAAAGTCTATATTATTTATTGATTAGTTAACTGAGTATTTGTATGGGAGAGTGAATGTGTGTGTGGTTCGGTGGGGGGGGGTGTGACTGCCCAAAGATGTGTGAATAGATGATTCAGTAGGTATAGGAAGTTAAAACTACATGTTATAACAGTTGTTTGGGTGAGTGAATATCTTTATGGGTGTGATGATGAGCCAATATATGTCTCAATGGTACATGTCCAACAAACTAGAAAAATAAAAGCCAGTGTATGTGTCAGTTTTTGTATCTAAATAAGTATACATAAGACTCAGTGATTGTAAGACTGACTGTATGGATAACTGTATACTTGTAATAGTGATTTTATAACACACTAAGTATGAGTTACTATCTATATGAATAGACAAAGTGCTGTTTGTATAAGTGTGTAGCTTAGTAAATGTAAGTATGATCCATTGTTTGCATAAGTGAGTAGGATGACTTCATAAGTGATTAGGATGTGTGCTGGTGTGTAATGTCGATATAGGTGTATAAGTCTATTTGATACTGTTTATTGATCATTGACAGCATGTATGAGTGAATCTATAGGTAAGTGATCAGATGTGTGTATAGATCTGGGAATCACCAAGTGGGTGTTTAGAAACTTGTATTAGTGTGTCAATGGATTCAAATATGGCACTCTGTATTTTACAGTGAGTGATGAAAGGTTATAGTAGTGTATGATGAGGTGTATCTGATTGTCACGTGGATAATGTCATCAGTGATGTAATCAGTGATGTCACTGTCCATGTCATGAATGGTGTAATATGTGACATCATCAGCAGTGGATTGCGGGCGCGCGAGATATAGTTAGTACAACTAACTATATCGGAGGAATTTGAATGGTTTTGTACGAGTGAAATGTCCAGCTAACTATAACACCTCTAAAACCTATGGTTTTTTCAGTGAATTTCTAATGTTTTTTAAATGCTAATTCCTAACTATATCAGGCCTGAAACTTATGTTTTTTTCAGTGAATTTCAAAGGTTTTTTAAATGCTAATTCCTAACTATATCAGGCCTGAAACCTATGGTTTTTTTCAGTGCATTTCAAAGGTTTTGTAAATGACAATTTTTAAATGTATTAATTGTTATATTTATTTTTTGATACTGATTTACTACACTTTTTAAACTATTTATTCTTAGATATTTTATTTTTGTAATTACATTATAATTACATTATGCATTACATTACAAAATATACTTTCTCAGAATCAATTACTTTAGTTTAAATAATTTGCAAATAGGCAATAGACTTTTAAGTAAAGTTACAGTTGTTGCAATGGGCAACACAATTTCAAGCACAATGCAACTTTGAGCTCAATGTGAATTTCTAGTTAAATGCAATTAGTTGCTTTATGGTTTACTTTTCTAACCACAGGACTGGATCCTAGATTCAGTCCTTGGACATCTCCTATAAACAGTTGAGTAAAAGCGTTTTGGTTACAGTAGTGATTTTTAAAGAATATTATTGTATTTTAAAAGTCGACAGAAATGTTTTCACATAGAATCACCAATGTTATCCTATGGCAGAAAATTCACATAGCAGTTAAGTAGTGTTATTGTTACTTTTCCTTACTCAGTGGTGTATCCTGGATCCAGCACTGGTGCATCTCCTATAAACAGTTGAAAGAATGTGTTTAAGTCATACAGGCGCTTTTTTAGGAATATTTTTAGTTTGTGAAAATAGACACTTAGAAACTTTTCTGGTGAAAACCAGACAATGGATTCCTATGGAAGGAAATACAAGTTACTGGTAAGTACGGTTAGAATTACTTTTCGGGGTCAGTGCTGGGCTAAAAGATGCAGCACTGGGTTCTTTCCTGATAACATGTGAGTAATTCGGAATTCGTTGATCGGATGATTTTAGGTGAATATTTAAATTTTCCAGAACTCCACACTTAAAAGAATTTTCAAGTGAAACCAGTCAATGTTACTCTATGGAAGGAAATTCACTTAGCAGGTAAGTAGTGTTACCGTTACTTTTCCTTACTCAGTGGTGGATCCTGGATCCAGCACTGGTGCATCTCATGTAAACAGTTGAAAGAATGCGTTTAAGTCATACAGGCGATTTTTTAGGAATATTTTTAGTTTGTGAAAATAGACACTTAGAAACTTTTCAGGTGAAAACCAGATAATGGATTCCTATAGAATGAAATACAAGTTACTGGTAAGTACGGTTAGAATTACTTTTCAGGATCAGTGCTGGGCTAAACGATGCAGCACTGGATTCTCTCCTGATAACAGGTGGGTAAATCGGAATTCGTTGTTCGGATGATTTTAGGTGAATATTTTAAAGTTCCAAAACTCCACACTTAGAAGAATTTCCGAGTGAAACCAGTCAACGTTAGCCTATGGAAGGAAATTTAAGTTACTGGTAAGTACGGTTAGAATTACTTTTCAGGGTCAGTGCTGGGCTAAAAGATGCAGCACTGGGTTTTTTCCTGATAACAGGTGAGTAAATTGGAATTCATTGTTCGGATGAGTTTAGGTGAATATTTAAAATTTCCAAAACTCCACACTTAGAAGAATTTCCAAGTGAAACCAGTCAATGTTAGCCTATGGAAGGAAATTCAAGTTACTGGTAAGGTCGGTTAGAATTACTTTTCGGGATCAGTACTGGGCTCAAAGATGCAGCACTGAGGTCTCTCCTGATAACAGGTGAGTCAATTGGAATTCGTAGTTCTGCTGATTTTATAGGAATATTTTAAAGTTCCAAAACTCCACACTTAGAAGAATTTCCAAGTGAAACCAGTCAATATTACCCTAAGGAAGGAAATTCACTTAGCAGGTAAGTAGTGTTACCGTTACTTTTCCTTACTCAGTGGTGGATCCTGGATCCTGCACTGGTGCATCTCCTGTAAACAGTTCTGTTCTTTTAGGTATAACACATGTAACATAATCTGCAATAAAAGATAAAACAGTGTCATCCGAATCAGTTCCAAATTTGGGTGCATCCTCGATCCATAGAAGCATATGTATATGAGGAGCACCTCTAGCTTGATACTCCTTTCTCCAAAAAAAATCAATAACTTCTCCAAGAGGAGGATTCTTTTTGTTGCAGATAAAAGACATCATAGCTTCAAACACAAGAACACAATTCTCCAGGAGTTATGAATTCAATGTTTTGAATGTTTGAATTTGCTTCTCGAAGAAATTGATGTAAATCATCCCATGCGTATTCAGCACAGCTTAGGGTAAGAAACCACGTTGGAGTTCCTAAATTCCTTAGCATGCATTTAAGTTCCCCATGACGATGATACCAATACTCATTATTACCATCCTGAAATGCCATCAAATTAATCAGTTGAGATTCCAAATGATCATCTCTCTGATGTACTTTTTCCATAAATTCCTTTGCAGAAACATTTCGAAGATGTACTCCTGTTTTTAATATATGGTTGACTGCATATGAAAGTCCAGACAAGTCACTCTCAAACAAAAGATGAAATATATATGGGATACATTGTTGAAATCTAGGATATTCTGCATACAATCTTGTTGTCCGATATTCTGATGCAGGAATCTGTATTGATCGCTCGTCATATCGTCCACCTTTTCCAGTTGGGAACAGCTGGGGAAAACAACGAGCTCACAAAGTCTTTCCCCAAACACTTAAGGGATTCCCCTTCGCTTTTTTCATTTGGAATAATTCAATAGTATTCCCCAACACTTCTTTAGAATGTAAAGGTTGTACACTATAATGTTCATAAATTTCTTCAGTTTTCGACATGTCCACTTTCTCAATCTGACCACTTGACATTTCGCTATCATCTCCTAAAAGTATTTCTTCTTCTTAAACATACACATTCTTGTACAAATCATTGTTTTTTTATAAGATACAATGTTGCCTTTTGCACTTTCCTGACATCCACTAATTCCTGCCAGATTTTCTTACTCTTAGTAGTAACACCATTCACTAGAATAATTAATGGTTCACTTTCTTCTTTATCTACACCAATAGTTTCAATATTTTTCTTTAAATCTAGAGCTAAATATACAACTCTTCCTTTTAATCCTCTACATTTGTGGGAGGCACTTTACCTGTTTTAGGCTCCATACGAACAATAGCCTGAAACTGGTGCACAGATTGAATTAGAATACACTCATACGTGTTTAAATCCATCAGTTCTTGAGGAATATTTACCAACTCCAGATCATTATGCACAGCTCTTCCTGGCATTTTATTATCCTCTAATTTGTTATAAAAATATTTACAAATACGTTGATTAGTACCCAAATCAAAGCAATCCTCTACCAACAAATTTCTTCCAGTTATCATTATTTTCTTTTTCACTTTTTAAATACAGTTCAACAGTCCTAGTTTGATTCTTAAAGTGAGTTCGTCGGCAACAAATACATGTATAATTTGGCCTTTCACACAAAATTACCTTAATCTTTGAAATTTCTGCTTCAAATTTCTCTGTAGCAATCTTCTCCACGTTTTCTTCAACGCCTACTTCTATCAATGTCTCACTTTGTCTACTCTCTTCTTCAGGACCAAAGTAACGAAACTCTATTTCATCACAAACCTTTTTTGATACCTTTATGATACTGACCCATGCACAAGTGCACTGTTTCATTCATTTAAAAATATTGCTGGACTTTTTGCGTAATACAATCTTCTGACTAACTTCCGCATTTGAGAATGATGCACTGCTAACATTCTAAAATGATGAAAAACACTTTGACATACTTTTCTAGAAAGACAAGCCAGAGAATGACCTTTCAAACTAGTATTTTTTCTCACTCTGCAAGGATCTAGACCTTGCAACATCTTAATCTTTTGTTTAAGACTTTTTTTACTATAAACTCGTAAGAAATTCTGAAAAATATCAATAGATTCCTGACGTATACTGCATATGCTACTACAATCCCAAGTATACACTGGGGCTTAGTACGTCTCCCTAGAACTTCATCAGCTACCAGTTCCTCTACATTTCTAGGAACCATTTTTTCTTTTTCAATTGGACAACCGTTTTTAACCTCATAAGCATGACCACTGGTATCAACTGCTTGCAACAATCTATTGGTTTGAAAATACCTCTCTTCATTAAAAAAAGGCTCTGAACTTGAAATGGGTTTTCATTCACCCAAAAAAACATCACAAAAGTTACTTCTGTTAATTAATCTCTTCCTTTTACTTTTGGCCTTCATAAAAGATATTGGCTTATCTAATGATCGAATTCTATTTAATCCTACAAGGAATAATTTTCTTTTCAGTTCAAAAGCCTTTTCAACAATAGTTTCAATCTGCTTTTTCTTTTTATAAAATGCTGATCTTGTTTTACATTTCCTCACATCTTTCAACAAATTAAAGATAACTCTATTATAAAACATTCTTTTTCTTATTTCAGTAAATTGATTCTTTCTCCTTTTACCATATATGTTTTCTTAAAAACTTAATTTCCCATTAATTTCAACTTTTTTCTTGTTATTGTTCTTTCTTCTTGAGGCATTGTTTCTACATTCAACATTGTGCACACTGTTTCTAGGCTGTGAAAGTCTTTTAATAAATTCTTTCATTCTCTTACCACAAGATTTCTTTCTTTTTCCACATGTTGTTCTTCATCTAAATGTTGCTGTTGTTTTTTCTTCAAATAATACTCCTTTTCTTGTTGTTTCCTTATTTCTGTTTTTTTTTAGTCATGGTTACTTTTTTGTAATGATGATGAACACTATCTGTTTTGAAAAAAATATATAATATTATTAAAATAAATCTATAAAATAATTTATAGTATTATTAAACAAATATCTTCTACATAAAAAATATTTATATGTTTTGTTTAGAAATCACGACCCATTTTCTGCAATACAGAGGTAGTAGTTTGAAAAATGAAGGACAAAATAAGCATGAATACTGGGTAAGGTGTTTGTAATATTGCTGTATTACTACCAGGGTCATTGCATAAGTACATAAATACTGACTGAATGATTAGAGTACTGCAACAAAGAGAATGCTGAATTCATAAATTTATTTATTTTTATTTATTTATTTGCAGGTTTTTATAGCGCTAGAATCGACTCCAACTGGAGTATCTCTGCGCTTTTGGCAAGTTAATCCTTTATCAAGAGTGAAACAAGCGGGAGTCACTAAATCGCATTTGTGAACAGCAAGGTTTTAAGTTGTTTCCTAAACATCAAGTGTTCAGAGCATGAACGAATATTTACAGGGAGGCAATTCCACAGTTTGGGTCCCAATACTGATAGAGCTTTATTTCCGTGCCTGGCCTTCTTGGCACGCGGCACTACCAGTAAATGCCCATTACTGGATCTGAGCGTTCTGGAGGGAATGTATGGAATAAATTTCTTTTCCAGGTATAATGGACCTTGTCTATTTATGCTCTTATGTATCAGGCAGCAAGTTTTAAATGTTATCCTTTGGCTGATTGAGAGCCAGTGTAATTAGCCAGTGTAATTTATCTAAAAGTGGCTTTGATGCTGTTCTTGGAGGGGCATTAAGGACAAGGCGAGCCGCAGTGTTTTGTATCACCTGGAGTCTGTTCAACACTCCCTCATTTACAGAAAGCAACAGGCCGTTGCAATAGTCGATCCGACTCATGACAAGGGCCTGCACCAAAGTCTTCCTGAAGAGGTCTGGCAGTAATGGAAAGACTTTACGTAGCAGGCTGATAGTATGGAAGCATACGCCTGCGACATAATTTGTATGTTGTTTTAGTGACAAATCCTGGTCAAGGCGAATCCCCAAGTTTTTAACAATCTGTTTGGGCTCAGGTACTACGCCTAGATCAGGTGGCCACCAGTCTGGAGTCCAGAGTATTTTGGCTTCTCCGAACAACATGACCTCCGTTTTGTTGACGTTACACTGTAAGTAATTAGTAGACATCCAACATGCTACAGCTTCCATGCCTGCAGAGAAAGAGCTCCTCAATTCCGTGGTAAGAGTCTTGAAAGGGAAGAGGAGCTGCGTGTCATCAGCATATGACACGGGGATGAAGCCAAATTTACGCATCACTCTTGCCAGGGGGGCCACATAGATGTTAAAAAGCGTTGGGCTTAGACAAGAGCCCTGTGGTACCCCTTTCATAACTTCTACCTCCGCTGAGCGATACGTACCCATGGTGACAGTCTGGGTGCGATCGGAAAGGAAGCTTCTCAGCCAGGCAAGGGCTTTGTTCTCAATTCCTACGTTCGACAACCGGTTAATAAGAATGTTGTGTGACACGGTGTCGAACGGTGCTGACAGATCTAATAACACTAAGATCACGGAGTAGCCTTTGTCTTGGAGCATATGCAGGTCGTCCATAACAGACAATAAGGTAGACTCAGTGCTGTGTTTTGGCCTGAAGCCAGATTGAGAATGGTCCAGGCCGTCAGCAGTTTCGATAAAGCTGGAAAGGAGTCTATTAACATACTTTTCTGTGAGTTTTCCCAGAAAAGGTAACAGTGAGATTGGCCTTAGGTTGGATAATTCGGTCCAAGCAATGGTGGGATTTTTCCTAATAGGCCTAACTAATGCACGTTTCCATTCTCTGGGGACAGATCCTGTGCTCAAAGACAGATTGACGAGTTTTTCGATCGTAGGACATAGTGTATCAAATAGAGTGGGCATTAATCTAGCTGGAATAATATCATCTGGGCTGCCACTTTTAATCTGCATGGCCAATACAGATAGATCCTCATAAGTGATGGGAGGAAAGGTGTCCAAAGTATGTATATCATGATTGAATTCTGTGTTTTGGAAAGCAAGAACTGTATCAGTAGCCATGGCATTATTAGACTCCACAATTTTCTCATAGATAGTATCGATTTTATTAGAGAAAAAAGATGATATTCCATCACAGAGCTGTTGAGACGCCAGCTCGGAGCTTTCACAAGCTACAGGTTTGACAAACGATTGGAGCACCTGATAAAGGACCCTGGGAGAATTCCCTGCAGCCGTAATTTGAGATGTTATATGAATTTTTCTCGCACTATGGATAGCTTTATGATAGATGGATAGTGAGTCCCAATAGTGCTTTCTGTCACTGGGAGGTTCTCCATCTTTTCTCCAGCTTCCTAGCTGCTTGTTTTAGCGTTTTAAGGTCTTTAGAGAACCAGATTTCCTGTTTATTGGCGGGCCGAGCTTTGAAATTTTTTATAGGGGCTATGTTATCTATGGCCAATCTGGTTGCTGTTTCAAGCTTCTTTAGGGCACTTTCAACATTTTCTGACATTGTAACAGAGGGCTCTGTGAAATTACTAGTGAAAACTTCTTTGTTAACTTTATGCCATTGCCGTCGATTACAAGGAAGAGAAATTGGTCTATGCAGAGTATTATTAGGGTGTGAGGTATAAAATTCAATAATAAAATGGTCAGTCCAACTTACTTGGGTGGGAGGAGAACATGTGACTGTAGGAAAATTTGTTAAAATCAAATCTAATGTGTGCCCTGCCTGGTGCGTTGGCCCAGAATTCCTTTGAGTTAGCCCAAGTACAGATAGATCGTTTAGTACAGACTGTGCCTCTTTGCAGTCTTTCTGATCACTGTGTATGTTAAAATCCCCTACCATTAAGAAGTCCCTGTCAATACTAATGTATGGGGCAAGGAACTCAATTAACATATTAGAGAAATTAATGCATGGTCCTGGGGGGCGATAAACTAAAGCACCCATCTGTATATTTTTAGGGGAATAATAGAATTTGAAAACCAATAATTCGATAGCTGGAGTGCTCAATTCAGCCAAGATGGTACAATGAATTTCTTGTTTATGGACAATTGCTATCCCTCCTCCTGTTTTCATAGGGCGATCCAGCCTGATTATTTTATAGCCCGAAGGAATTGCTAATGTAATGGCTGGAGTAGAATGGGGTTTGAGCCAGGTTTCTGTAAGGAAACAAAAATCCGGTTCACTAGTAGAAATTAAGTCCCATACTTCTGATGTATGTTTGGGAAGAGACCTTATATTACAAAGTAAATTTTTACTTCCAATGAAAGTTTTACTTCTATTCGTGCTAGCGTTAGCAGAGTGGGTATGGGTAATAGTACTCTTTTTAGAACAAGTCTCATGAATAGGTATGCCAAACTGAGCTCGACAGTAACGGCAAGAAAATGGGCTGTCTTATTGGAGACACCTTCCCATCATACACTCTCGTAATTGACGTTGTTTTCCGCCTATATCATAAAGTACCTGTGCTGAATAGGTCATCCTTAAACTAGGCGATGGTGGATGGTCGATAATGTTAGGCCCCATGGCCACTGGCCCCGTCCAGTCGCGGACGGGCGCAGACGGGCAGGTCTTTGGCTTGTCCTCGGCGCCGTCAATGGCGCCCCTCTGCGCGCAACCGCTGCGCACTATGGCCTCCGAGGGGCTAAATAGCCCTGTGTGGAGTGTTGTTAGAGCGCTAACCGCTCGACTGTTCCGGGGTTGCTGGGCGTGTCTTGCTCTTGTCTGCCCGCCCTCCGCTCAACGGTATTGGATACCGAGTCGGACCAGGGCGGGCAGGCTGAAACACCGAGCTGAGACAGAATCTGGCCCCCAGAGCCCCTTACAGTGCAGGTACGATCAAATAGGCAGTCAACTTTGATAAAATACAACCCAAAGTTAAAGTGGTTGTAATTAAGCGAGCAAATTGAAATTTACGCCGCAAGTGACTTTAAAATCGTATTAAACTAATCCACAGTAACACACTTATTATGCTGACTGCTCAAGCGCTCCGCTCTAACAAAGGTTTACCTGACGCGAAGTGGGGTCGGGAGACACTGCCACTGTCCTCCCCTTACCGCAAATGACCAGGCCTCCTCGCCGCTTAAATAGCCCTGTGTGGAGTGTTGTTAGAGCGCTAAGGTTTTGGTACAGTCATTACATAAAGACATAGTTCTGCTAAGATGATTGCAGGAGTGGACAGAGAATGACAGGCTGATTGGGGCACTACATGAATACTACCTGTCTTATTGCAAGGGTGATTTAGTAGTCTGCTAGTGGTTAGAGGCCTACATAGATTGTGTACATTTCACTGTAGCACTGCTTATCTTAATTCCTGAGTCACTCTACAAGTGCATGGATACTGACTGGATATTTACAATGCTGGTGGTTGACTGCAGGGAGAGTTTATAAGTGCTTGTGTGTTGGCACAGAGAATCGATAAGGACATGCTTCTGTCAGGATGACTCCATAAGTGGACAGAGAGTGACAGTCTGATTGGGCACTGCATGAATACTACCTGGCTTATTGCAAGGGTGAATCAGTACTCTGCTAGGGGGTTAGGGGCCTGCATACATTGCACACATTTCACTGTACCACTATGTGTCTTAATGCCTGAGTCATTCTACAGGTGTATCGACACTAACTAGATAGTGAGAGTGCTGGTAGTTGACAGGAAGGTGACTTTTTAAGTGCTTGTGTGTTCAAACAGCGATTAGATAAGGACATGCTTCTGTCAGGATAATTGCAGGAGTGGACAGAGACTGATAGGCTGATTGAACACTACAAGAATACTACCTGGCTTATAGCAAGGGTGAATCAGTACTCTGCTGGGGGTTACGGACCTGCATACATTGCACACATTTCGCTGTAGCAGTATGTGTCTTAATGCCTGAGGCTTTCTACAGGTGTATGGACAGTAACTAGAGGGCTGGTAGTTCTCAGGAGGGTGAGTTTTTAAGTGCTTGTGTTTTGAAATAGCGATTAGATAAGGACATGCTTCTGTCAGGATAATTGCAGGAGTGGACAGAGACTGATAGGCTGATTGAAGCACTACAAGAATACTACCTGGCTTATAGCAAGGGTGAATCAGTACTCTTCTGGGGGTTACAGGCCTGCATACATTTCACACATTTCACTGTACAACTATGTGTCTTAATGCCTGTGACATTCTATAAGTGCATGGATAATGAGTGGATAGTTTAAATGGTGGTAGTTGACAGCAGGGAGAGTTTATAAGTGCTTCTGTGTTGTCACAGCGATTACATAAGGACATGCTTCTATCAGGATAATTACAGGACTGGACAAAGACTAATAGGCTGATTGTGGCACTGCATAAATACTACTCAGCTTATTGCAAGGGTGAATCAGTAGTATGCTGGGGGTTACAGGCCTACATATATTGTGCACATTTCACTATACCACTATGTGTCTTAATGCCTGAGACATTCTGCCAGTTTTACTATAGTACCATGTGTCTTAATGACTGAGGCATTCAATAAGGTGTATGGACACTGACTATATTGTGAGAGTGCTATGAGTTGACAGAAGAGTGAGTTTTTAAGTGCTTGTGTAATGGCACAGACAGCAAATGAGGACATGGTTCTGTCAGGATGATTGCAGGACTGGATAGAGAGTGATAATCTAATTAGGGCACCATTTGAAAACTTCCTGGCTTATAACATGGGTGAATCAGTACTCTGTTGGGGGTTAGGGTCCTGCATACATTGCGCACATTTCACTGTAGCACTATGTGTCTTAATGCCTGAGACATTCTACAGGTGTATGGAGACTGAATAGATAGTGAGAGTGCTGGTAGTTGACAGGAGAGTAAGTTTTCAAGTGCTTGTGTTTCAGCGCAGAGAGTAGATACAGACATAGCGCTGTCAGGATGATAGGAGCAGTGGACAGGGACTAACAGTGTGATTGCTTATCTACATGGCTACCCCTGGGCCGGCTCCTGCAGTGTCCCGGGGTGACACTGTAGTTTGCTATGGCTAGGCGGGAGCCTCGCGGCTCCCGCCCTGCCATAGCAAACTGCTTTGGTATTTGGAAGAGAGAGCAGGAAACCTGCTCTCTCTTCCAAATACAAAAGACGATTGCTTTTCCACATGGGGAGCTGCATCTTCGCAGCTCCCCATGTGAAAAAGCAATGCTGGCTCCCGCAGGATGCGGGGAGCCGGTGGGTCTGTGGGGTATTGGGGACCCCCACACAGTCCTCAACGGAGAGGGCCAGCCCCGGGGCATGGGGTCCCCGGAGCTATTAGTGGCCCAGGAGGGGGGCCACGTGGCCCCACTCCCCAATTATAAAAAATAAATAAATAAAAAAACAAAGGAAGGGCCGGCCCCGGGGGATGGGTTCCCCGGGGCCAATTATGGCCTCGGGAGGGGGGCCCCGCAGCCCCCTACCATATTTTTATTTAAAAAAAGGGGTCAGGCCCTGGGGGATGGGGTCCCCATGGTCAAAAAATTAGGAAAAGAAGGAAGGGCCACACAGCCCCCTTCTAAAAATTATTTTTTTTAAAAGACCAAGAGCAAGAGGCCCAGCCCCCTCCCTGCAGTACTCTGCAAACGCGGCTCCTGGCCCTTTTGCAGATGGGGAACTAGTTCCCCTTCAATACTGGGGGTACCTGGGGGCCAACTAGCACACATGGAACCTTCAGTATGTGCCAGGGAGCTGCGTTGCAGACAGGTGTTCAGAGGCCACACCCCTTTTTACACCTCTCTGCAACGCAGCGCTGTGGCGCTTACTGAAGGTACCTAGTGGGCTAGTTTGACCCTAGGGACCCTTAGGATTCAAGGGGACTTAATCTCTTAACTTAGAGCGGCCACAGGGCGCATGTACACAGTGGTAAAGGGAGGGGACGGGGCCTGAGGTTACGTGTGCAAACACACCCTGTTGTGCGTTTTAAGTTGGGGAAATAATTCCCCTTCAATCCTGAGGGACCCTGGGGGCCAACTAGCCCACCAGGTGCTTCCAGTAAGCGCCACTGCACTGCGTTGCAGAGAGGTGGTGCAGGCCGTGCCCCTTTTTACACCTCTCTGCAATGGCGCTTACTGGATGTACCTAGTGGGTTAATTTGCCCCTAGGGACCCTCAGTATTCAAGGGGACTTAATCTCCCAATTTAAAACGGCCACAGGGCGTGCTTACACAGTGGGGAAGGGCCTGAGGTGACGTGTGCAAGCACGCCCTATGGCGCGTTTTAAGTTGGGGAAATAATTCCCCTTCAATCCTGAGGGCACCTGGTGGCTAACTAGCCCACCAGGTGCTTCCAGTTAGCGCCACTGCGCTGCGTTGCAGAGAGGTGGTCTAGGCTGTGCCCCTTTTTACACCTCTATGCAACACAGCTATGTGGCACTTACTGGAGGTACCTAGTGGGCTAGTTGGACCCTAGGAACCCTCAGGATTCCAGGGGACTTAATCTCCCAAATTAAAATGGCCACAGGGCGCGTTTACACAGTGGTGAAGGGAGGGGACGGGGCCTGAGGTGACGTGTGCAAACACGCCCTGTGGCGCGTTTGCAGTTGGAGAAATAATTCCCCTTCAATCCTGAGTGACCCTGGGGGCCAACTAGCACACCAGGTGCTTCCAGTAAGCGCCACTGCGCTGCGTTGCAGAGAGGTGGTCTAGGCTGTGCCCCTTTTTACATCTCTCTGGCACTTACTGGCGGTACCTACTGGGCTAGTTGGACCCTAGGAAACGTCAGGATTCAAAGGGACTTAATCTCCCAACTTAAAACGGCCACAGGGCGTGTTTACACGGTGGGGAAGGGAGGGGACTAACTATAGTTAGCAGCTAACTATAACGCCCCTGAAACCTATGGTCTTTTCAGTGAATTTCTAAGGTTTTTTAAATGCTAATTCCTAACTATAATGTGCCTGAAACCTATGGTTTTTCAGTGAATATATATATATATATATATATTCATGTTTTAAACATAACATATATAAAAAATTATTATTACAAAATATATATGTATGAGTCAAGTGACAATCACATATTTATGTTCAATGCAGCAGTCACCTCATTGATGTCAAGTGACAATGTCTACCTACGGAATTCTTCTCTTCCCCTGAGTACATTCAAACCCCAAATATTATTCCTTATTTCAGTATTGATTATTATGCTACTTAATCCTGTAGTTTAATATCTTTATATTCAATATATTGTTTACTTTTCACTACCACTGTATTACATTTTTGTACAATACACCACGTCAGTTAGTCAATACCAAATTACACCATCTTGAATTCTCTAGAACGTCACCACTTCGCATGTTTCAAAAAATAGATTAACTGTTGCCCTTTAATTTTTACGAAACAACTATCGTTATATACAAAATTTGATTCCATAAACCTAATATTGAATGCGCTTCCAGCAGCTTACCAAAATTACCTCATAAACTCAGACTGCAGAATATTATAATTCAAGCATATTGTAATTTAATTAATCCGTGATTCTGATTATTGGCCACCTAGAACCAAATCTGTGCAGCTCTCAAAATAGTATATTGTCCAAAAAAGCTGTAAATAGAGAACTAAAATATAATAAAATATGAATCATATGTCTTCGAAGAAACTGGAGCAGTGTGTTCAGCCTAAATGGACATGCATTTCCTCATCTTGATTGAAACCCCCAGGATGACGGCTATTCAACAGAATGATGTATTCAGACTCATGTCCCTGCAAGAGGCGTTCCTTATCTCCACTTCGCTTGCTCATCACTACCCTGTCAATGCCAAAAAAGGAATGCGGGTCGTTTTCTGATGCGTGTTGCAAATTCCAATGAGGAGCAAATGGATAACTAGGGTCCTTGTTTTTAACAGCTCTGAGGTGTTCTAGGATTCTCTTCTTAACCGGAAAGATGGTGCATCCTACGTACTGCAAACCACACTGGCATACCAAAACATAAATTACATAATCACTATTACAGTTAAGAATGTTTTGATTTTTACATCCCTGTCAATGGGTATTTTATATGGCCTCCTGTTTGTGCTATGTGCACAGGCTTTGCAATTTCCGCACTTGTATAATGTTATACACACAGTGGCTCTCTAGGGATCTTGGAAAGCCAGGTGAGTACTGATCCCCTCGAATAATTAGTAACACATAAGGTACGCCTGGCTGGGTGTGGAATTAGGGGAGAGGAAGAAAAAAGGGAAGAGATGCAATGTCAGAGAGAGCAGGAAGGAGAAATCCTTTCAGGATGAGGACCCTTACTCACCGTTAGGTGACATGCTTGATCATATGGGTACCCTCCTCACACCGAGGTGTGGGCTACAACTCCCCGAGTGGAGGAGCTGAGGTGTTTTCTGTTGGATGAGTGATAGAAGAAGGTGAGTGGGGGACAGAGTGTAAAAAATATAGGTAAGTGATAATAAAATTGTCTCCGAGGACTCTCGCCGGGATGTCCATTGGCTGTGCACTGCGCTTCGAAATCTGGGCACTAGGAGTGAACCTACAGCATGGAGAGGAAACTTTTTCACTTCCACACATACACAGACGAACCCTTAGAAGCACAAGGGTCGTTAATAACCTGACCGCCCTGCTCCTGTGGTGGCCAGTATATTCAATATTTTTCTTTAAACACACTTGCAGAGGGACTTACTACTCTTTAGGTCCTGACGAATGCAGGTGGATCCCTTTAGGGGACCTACTTCAGGCAGAAACATGTTGACCTCTATCAGGGATACATTTGATTTAATCCCTAGTCCTCACTTTTAACCTTTGTCCCTAAAACCACCAAATGAAGATTTAGGGGATCCACTGAGGCAATTTTATTATCACTTAACTAAATTTTTTGCCCTCTGCCCCCACTCACCTTCTTCTATCGCTCATCTAAGAGACAACACCTCAGCTCCTCCCCTTGGGGAGTTGTAGCCCACACCTTGTTCTGAGGAGGGAACTCATATGATGAAGCATGTTACTCAACGGTGAGTGAGGGTTCTCGTCCTGAAAGGATTTCTCCTTCCTGCTCTCCCTGACATTGCATCTCTCCCCTTTTTTCTTCCTCATACTTGTAGAATCCCTCCTGCTTCCTTCTCCATTCCCCCTACGTCCAGAGGTATCATGGCGCACGGGCCTTAATGCTGATTGCAATGGGAGAAATGCCTTTTGCCACTACTCTGCGGCCGTCGCCCGGGGACCGGCACACATCGATAGGACGAAAGGTTGGATACTCTGTCTCCGCTAGTGACCTGCATCCTCTCTCTTGTACTCCCGCTGCTCTCTCCCCTCTCCCCATTCTGTCCTTTTCCCCTTCCCACCGGCCCCCCATTTCTTGCTGTGCCATTCAATGTTGCCACTAATGCATTATTGCATTGAAACCCTGTTGAACACTTTTACTTTAATAAAAAATGACAACACAAAAAAAAAGAAATAGAATGAAACACTGTGGTAGATGATTAGTTATAGAACGTTGAACTCTCTGCCCACCCACATTGCTAGACTTGACTCCTTTGTCTTATTTTAAAAGTATTTGAAATTCTGGCTTGTTTCATCTTAGGCTCTCTGGCTTTTCTGTGCTTAATGGGCTTTATTTTCAGGCCAAGTGCTTAGACACCCTAGGGTTTAATGCACTCTATAAATTCATTTTTCATTTCATTTTCATTTACTTTAATTTCTTTTCTTTCATTCACAGTTTAGAAGGATCCTGTGATTGGATTTTGGAATAGAAGGCAAGGCCCATTGTAGAGGAAGTATCATGAAATTAATCCGTGGATCCCACGCAACGCAAAAATGTTACATTGCCTGTTTAAAACAAACACCTAAAAGATCAAGACACCCATTCAAAGTGCTTTGAACCTTCATCTAAACGAAATCCGTCATTAGGTCCATAGTCAGACAACCAGCAACACTAAGCCCCAGTTATTGAGAACTTCTATTTTCCAGGCTTTTATTGTTTTACCAAATCAGAACACATCGATAGCCACTGCCAAGGCCTCTGAATAGATGTTTTAGGTCTGAATCCTCAGATCTTACAATGTGCTTCCCCACAACCTCAGCCCCCTCATCACCTCCCTTTAAGCGCCAATGCAAGACTTTTACCAAGGTGTCATGTCCTCCAGGAAAGGACATTGTTAAATAAGTAGGTCAGCGGTCTAGCTGATCCAGACAGAAGTGAGATGCCAGGAACTTCCTGGGTGGAGGCAGGAAGTACTAGTTTTTCCCTCTCAGTAGGCCATGTATAAAAGCTGAGAAAGTAATAAAGATGAGTTAATAGCCTGATGCCAGGTGCTGTCTTTTATGCAGAGTGTTATGCTTGCCAGTGCTGTGAAGAGAAACCAATCCAGAACAGGACACAAGGTATTACCTTTAGGGGCACGTCATACACACACACTGACAAACCATGGTGCAGAGGGTAACACCAGGGGTATAGGAAAATGGCGTAAAATTGTCAATTTGAGCAGAGTAAATCCATAGGCAAAGAGACATTAACCATTCTGCATCAGAGGAGTGCTATTGTGCAGAATGGTAGATCAGATTACAATGTACACAGATTAGAGAGTAAAAGAGGGGTGGATGGTATTATAGTCACAGGCTGAGGAGAAAGAAACAAAATGAATAGAGGTGAGGGTGAACCTTGGAACAGTGACGCGAACAATGCTTGGAGCACACAACATAGGATCATATTGTGGATCAGAAGGCTATGCAGGGGGTACAAGGGATTGAGTTATACTATTGCCACAGAGGAAGGCATTATGCCTAGACCTAAAAGGAAAGACTGCCCCCTCCTGCTGCTTTTCAAGCCTCTTGCTGGAATCTCTACACAGCAAAGCTTGCCAGTATTACCCAGTATTTCCATGCAGCAGGTGTGTAGGACGGAAACCCACCACTCCTGGGACTATTAGTCTCATGATCAGTAGATTAGTGTAGTAATTAGGAGATTAGGTGGAATTGGCTCAGTGTTCAGCTCCAAACAATTGGTCTTTATCGAGTGGGCGCTTTCAGTCATATAGGCAGTGAACTAGTGGACTTGTGGTAACAGCAGATATCTAGAGGGTGTCAGTTGCCAGCATCACCTTTAGGTTGTGAGTCAGGTCAAGGCATACGGAGTGACAGCTACTAGGCATAAATGGACTGCTGATCCAAAGATAGGGGACGGGCGTTTAACTAGAATTACTAGAAGGCTGTAATTTGCTTGAACTTCAGGGGGTGATTGTAACACTCTATTTCTATAGTAAATCGTATATTATCTCATGGCTGGTGTTAGGGTGCACTCCATCTAGTATGAGTGGTTTAATTCACATGAAATTATGGGTGTTGCCTTATACCATTATATCATTTTCTGGTTAAGGATCTAAACTGGTGTGGTCATTTAACAAATCATATTTCTTCTAAGACTATATAGGTACCTTGTGAAGTGTAAATGTTCTTTCTCTTCCAGTGAGATAATTAAGCAGACAGGGGCCTGAGTCGCTGTTGCTTACCCCATCTCCTCACAGAGGTAGCCATGCTACCTTTACAGAACATGTACCAGTCCAAGAGAGCTCCAGTGAAATAAAATACAGGCCATTAAATAGTCTGAGGTTTACTGTTCAGGAAATTCCTGGTGTAGGGCCAGGAAGTGCAGCTTAGCTGGGACCAGGCTGCAATGCTTGCACCCAGCCTTTGAGGGAGGTTCTGGTGTCCTTATTACGATGTGTGTCATCAGGGACTCCATGCTCACATGTACGCACCCTCAAGCTCACTCTTCTACAGTAAGGGTTGATTCAAGGCTCAGTATCCTGAGAAAGATATAGGTCCATTAAAAGTGATGCAACCCTGACACAAAAGCAGGTTAAATCTGCCGCCTCATTTCTCGGAGGTTTGTTGTCCCTTTAGCACCAGCATGCTACTTTAGGAGTGAGTGGCTGTGCTCTATACATTGATTTTAACGTAACAGCATAGCAGCATGTACATGTGTCGTGCACAGAAGGTATACAATATATACGTATATTTGAGAAGGCATTTGTGTAGCGCACACATACTCCAAGGAGAGTCTTGGCGCTGACCGTGGAAAACCGGCCTTCTGCAAAAAAGTGAGTATCTTAATCTGTTTGCTGGAACAACCAGGTTTTTAGCTTTTTCATGAAAACTTGTAGCTCAGAGATGGTACTGAGTACCTTGGGAAGTTTATTCCATTCCTCTGAACCAAGAAACGTGAACGATCTGCCTCCAGTTCTAGCCCAGTAAATTTTAGAAATCCTGGCTAAGTAGCTGGTGGCAGTCTGTAGATCTCTGGGTGGGAGTTTACGCACATAATCTCCTCCTCAGATACACAGCTCCCTTCCCGTAGATGCTTTGCGAGCCAGGAACAATGTCTTAAAAAGAATCCTCTTTTTAATGGTAAATCAGAGAGGCGCCTTCCAGTGTGGGGTCATGTGTGTTCTTGGAGCAAGATTGAGGGTTATTCTGGCTGCCGCGTTCTGAACTACCTGCGAAGGGCAGAGAAGGTGGTCTGGGAGGCCTAGATTGAGCATTTATATAGTCGAGCCTTGGGGTGATGTGAGTGTGGGGACTCCCGTTTTCTTTGTTTCAACAGACAGAAAAGGAAAGCATTTTTTCAGAGAGGGGGGATATTCTTATACTACCATGTCCTGTGTAGCAAACATTGTTGTATCTTGGCCCATTCCCTTTAAAGTGAGAGATATGTTAGGACTGTGACATCACTTCCAATGACATTGTTACACAGGAGGTCATGCGTTGCCTCTGCTAATTAGTCCCCACTCCTTTTTACGGACTTATGCACAGTTGCACAGGTAACCTGTATGGGAACAAGCGTATGTGTGCATTCACATCATAAACACGTGCAAAGCATCCTCGTAGGAGGAGGAGCTCTCAGAATAACGAGAGCCTTTAAAAAGAATGAATTCTCGAACGTTCGTCCAAAACTGCTTTTTAGCTCGAGACTGGTGCCCGCGTTTGCAGCGAGGCTTAGCATCAAGGCCCTCCGAGTGATTCATGCGACAGAGCGGAGTCTGTCTGTCCCGGGGATGGCTTTCCGGAGGAACACTGCAGTCCATGTATCAGCTGGCTCGTCCCAGAAGGAACAGTGCAGACCCTCAGGCGAACAATGAACCCTGGAAGAGATCAAACGCGCGGCCCTTGTCAGCCATCCACAAACACAGAGTTCACGGGGCCACTATCCTCGCGAGAGACGAATGGATGCTGGGACTCTGCGAGCAAAGCGATTTGGCAAATACACCGCCACAGGGGCTGCACTGCAGACGAAATATACTCATATTCTGAGCACATATCCAAGTATAAACTTCCCCCAGGTCAAGAGCATAACTGCATTCAAATAGTATAATAAAAGCAGCCTCTTTTTATACAGTGCTCTGTGCGCACGTCTGCTATTTCTAAGTGCAGTAAATGACGTGTTAACACTACCCAAAGTATCCTCCGTGGAAGGGATGGGGGGCTCTGTTCGTCCTGCAAGAGATTGAAACTCATGACCACCATATCACTTCATGTTTGTGCCTCGATTGTTCAGCTCACTGAGCTACTCTGCCTGCTGTCTGTCTAGCTACGAAAGAGCGCTAATGAGCAGAATACACAGTGTGTCGGGAATATTGTACTACAAAAATTCTTAAGTTGCAATGCTCTAATAAACGTGAACATATCAATTCTTTTTTGACTATAATTCATGTTTCAAATAATACTTTATTGGGTTTTACAATAAATCTATTTTACCCTGCTACTCTGTTCAAAATAAAGCATCACTCCACAATGAACACAGAGTAATATTTGTTGTACATATGCAACAAAAGGATATTACAGATGATATATATACTGGATTCTCAAGCTTTCAGTCTCCCATAGATTTTAGACACCAGGTTTATAATGATAGGGAATTACAAGGTGGAAAGGAGAAACAAAGAAAGTGCACAAGCATATAACCCACAATAATAGGCGGATGATCGATTATTGGCACGGAGCAAACCAAAAACATACTAAACTTTAGCACATACTGAGCTTCTCAACACCCACCAGGAAGAACCATGGTCAGAATGTGGGAGAAGTCCCGGCACGTCAAGAGTCTCCCACCTGGAAGATCAATGAGATGAAACAATGGAGTGAAAGAGTAACTTTATCAGGTCAATAAAATGAAACAATGGGGTGAAAGGGTGATTTTCTAGGGGAGCCCCTAAGATGCAGTAGATACCGGTGGCTCTACAGCCGTGAGTTCTTTCAATTGCATTAACATAGTGTCCCAATAACCACCTGGCTACCCATTGGAGTTGAATATGCCTCAGTAGACGGCACCCATAATCCCCAATTTCTCACAGGAAATGGAGGCTTCTTTAAGGCTCCTCTACATCTCCCATTATCCCAGAGTATATCCCTCAACGCCCGATCCAGATCCACAAAGAATCGACGTTCTGGAAATACTGGAACATTGACAAAATAGTGTAATAGATGAGGGAGGATTATCATTTTATAAAGAGTGACTCTTCACGCTAAAGCCAGCGGTAACTGCTGCCAAAACTGCAGTTGTGATTTGAGGGCTGTCGCTGATTGTTGCAGATTACCCTCAAATAGATCCAGCTGAGACTGATAAAGATGATCCCCAATATCTCGAACCCCTGCGGTCAACGAAGTCTATGCATTTCTACCTAGTTGGATTACCAGCAGTGATGCTTTGCAACTAAATGGGAAGATACAAGATTTTCCCCAGTTCACCCGTAACACCCCAACCTTCTCAAAATCTTGGAAAGCTGTCAAAATGGGGCCCACATCACATGATGCATCGCGGATATATAATAACACATCACCTGCCTATAGAGACACTACCTGTACTACATCATCTATGGGGATGCTGCAACATCGTTCGCCCAATCGTAGTTTCTACACCAAAGGCATCCTCACAAGAGCGAATAGGATAGAAGAAAGAGGACACTACTGCAGTGTTTCAAGGCCTACAGAAAATTAATTTAAGATTAACTTTCCTACACACACCTGTGAAGTAGGGTTTGTATACAATAATTTTATTCAGGCTAACAGACACCGTCCGAAGCCCATGGCCCTTAGAACACCAAACTGGTACTCCCATGAAAATGAATCAAAGGTTTTTTCGAGATCTAATATAAGACATGCCGCTTAGTTTGTCTATAATTCATACTTGACTCTACGCAATATGATAAATCCATTGCAAAATTCAGTTAAGATAATGTCTGTCAAATTAATATTACTTTTGGGATTGGGAACACTTTTTCTTTCTTCACTTCATTGGTTTTCCACCTGAATGATATTTTTACCATAGAATCTCCTTCTCCTTCTTAGCCTCCTGCTTTCTGACATTTTTGCTGTGATATCCTTGGATGTAAATTTTAGCACCTGTCTATACATAAAAAATGCAATTTGTTTACAACTGTTGGTGCCACAAGATTCTGTCCTCCCACTGCACCTTCCTCAAGATCTGTATCTATTTCTGAGCTATTCCAGTGTTTTGATCCACCTACTGAATTTCTTTTTCTTCCTATGTATCTCTGCCAGCCTTTGTCTTCTGATACTGATCAATTTCATAATCTAATTGATCTCTCTTGAATCTTTCTACTTTTCTCATCTTAATAATCTCTTCTTGTTCCCAACGCCTCTCTTTAATTCAACTCATGGTTTTGTAAAATGGGGTCCAGTTCCATTTCTTTACTTAATTCTAATTTTAGTTTCTTAAATTCTTGCACTATCTCAGCTCTGATACTGTCAGAATAATGTGTTAGTATTTGCAGCAAATGCTAAGAAGACTCATTATTACTCATGGCCCATTTCCCTTAACAACGCTGGGTGTGGGTTCTCATTACTGAAAGCAATCAAAATCCTGACCCTCATTGAACACGTCCCACATCCAGATACCTTTTCAATGAGTTACTTTCCCACCACTTAGATAGTTCGCTCTACATAATTTCTCAACTTGTTTCAATTTAATGAACACATCTTGATCTTTTGTAATGACAGTGCTTCCTTTTATGTGCTCTGTATCCAATGGGCCCACATCATTAAAAACCTTAAGTGCCTCAGTAGACATGGCAATCGAACGTGTTGTTGCTCTAAATTATGGTGCACCGACTCCGTCATGAATGCGAGTAGTTCAAATATCAATCTCCTACAACTGTCATACATGACCCCTCTCCCGCCAAATGCCTCCAATCTTCCTACCTGAGGGAGCTTGCCCGACTACCAGGTGGCCTTCAACTTGCTCACAGTGTGGGGGGCCTAGCGATCCATAAACTAATCTCCATGCAGGCTGATCACCGCTGTGTTCCTAATCGTATAAATATACACACATACACTTTAGGGCACTTTATAGTGAATGCGGTCAAGAAATGCACCAGGATGAGAATCAGAGGGAATCAGAGGGAGGGAAATTTATTGGAGTAAGTAAATACAGTAGGGAAAGTGTTGGATAGCATAGGGGTAAAAATTGCGATTCCCAGTCCAGAGAGTGCAACAGTAGGGAAAGTGTTGGATAGCACAGGGGTAAAAATTACTATTCCTACTCCAGAGAGTGCAACAGTCGGGCAAGTGTTGGATAGCGAATGGATTAAAATTACTATTACCACTCCACTGAGTGCAACAGTAGGGAAAGTGTTGGATAGCGTAGGGGTAAAAATTACTATTCCCATTCCAGACAGTGCAATAGTAGGGAAAGTGTCGGATAGCGTAGGGGTAAAATGTATCTATTGAAGGGGGAGGAGACACTGCAAAAAAGGAGTTTTCATACTTTACCTGCAGAAGGCACCTAAACAAATGAAGAAAGAAACAGTAGGGAAAGTGTTGGATAGCATAGGGGTAAAAATTACTATTCCCATTCCAGACAGTGCAATAGTAGGGAAAGTGTTGGATAGCGTAGGGGTAAAATGTATCTATTGAAGGGGGAGGGGACACTGCAAAAAAGGAGTTTTCATACTTTACCTGGAGAAGGCACCTAAACAAATGAAGAAAGAAAAGGCTAGATGGTATTCTGGGTGACTAATTCCTGGCACATCCTGAAGTATCAGTCTCGTATCTCAATCTTTGAACAATGCTATTACGAGGAAAAAAAATATTCCCTCTACCTGGCTTGGTGCTGCCATAATCAGAATCTTTAATAAAGGAAATAGAGATTTACTCTCTAACTACAGACCCAGAAGCTTATTGTATAATAGCCAAAAAATGTTTTGCAGGCAAGTCCTGGCAAGGCTGAAAATGTGGGTCTTTGATTAACATATTTTGGAATACACACAGGCTGGCATTTGGAACAAGGTTATCACCATCGACCAGGTTTTTTGCTTTATTGTACTTTGCTAGAAGCGAATCACTGATAAAATATTGACTACAAAAATATCGAGGTACAAAAATATTGTGACAAAAATATCGAAGTCAAGAATATTGACACCCTATCTACATCATGGTAAGTACAAAAATATATAAAACAAAAATATCGATGTCAAAAATATCGTTGTAAAAAATATTGGGATTTTTACGTTAAAAATAATGTAAAATAAAGTAAATAATACATATAATTAAAAGAAACATAGTTAAAAATATTTAAAAATGTTTAAAAATAAAAACTGATACATATAGGGGCCAATTCCGATCTCTGACGGAAGGGCACCCGAATCGGGTTCGGCTGGAAAAACTACGAGCCGTACGCGTGTTTTCCGGCCGACTCGTACAGCTGTACGAGTGAGCAAGTATGATGCAAGCTACATGAAATTCACCGACCGAGTCGTTTCTGGGTCCGAACTGCTCCGTATGTCCCGGTCAGAAGTTAACCGTGGCGTGCAATGGATGCGATTTACAACCGAGCCAGTACGATGCACGCGTCGGACAGCCTGTGCGAGCTGGAGTGTCCGGCTCGCAAAAGCTCCCGGAGTCGGACTTTGGGGGTCCGCGTCGGACCCCCTGACACCCGCAGCCACACGACTCGGACACAGGGGGAGACCTATGGGTCTCCCCAACACAGGCATGTACGGTGCGGGTGGCACTGACGCGTACCCACTGTAGGGGGCGCACTTGTTCGAGATGTACCCATTCAGTTAATTGGAGCCCATGTACGCGTCGTACGACCGGCTCCCATTGACTTCTATGGGAGTCCGACCGAGTCCAACAACATACGTGCACATCGTACTCGCTCGGTCAGACTGTAGGGGTCCGGCTCAGTCGGAAAACACTCCGAATCCGACTCGGTCGGAGTGCTTTCAGACCCGGATCGGAATCGGCCCCTTTATGTTAAAATAAATTAAACATAAACATATAAAATATAATATACATACTTACTTAATATTATTCATAAATAATTTTTTTAAATAACTTATTAATTGTTAAAAACATTTTATGAATTATAAATACATATATACAAAAATAATATTAATATATATTTAAAAATATATATTTTACAAATTAAAATATTACAATATTTATAATGTTTTAAAAATAAATTATACCAAAATCAACTAATATAAGACAGACAAATATTGGATAGGGGATAGAAAACAATTACTATTCCCACTCCAAAGAGTGCAACAGTAGGGAAAGTGTTGAATAGCGCAGGGGTAAAAATTACTGTTCCAACTCCAGAGAGTGCAACAGTAGGGAAAGTGTTGGAGAGCATAGGGGTAAAAATTGCGATTCCCAGTCCAGAGAGTGCAACAGTAGGGAAAGTGTTGGATAGCACAGGGGTAAAAATTACTATTCCTACTCCAGAGAGTGCAACAGTCGGGCAAGTGTTGGATAGCGAATGGATTAAAATTACTATTACCACTCCACTGAGTGCAACAGTAGGGAAAGTGTTGGATAGCGTAGGGGTAAAATTTACTAATCCAACTCCAGTGAGTGCAAGATTAGGGAAAGTGTTGTATAGCGTAGGGGTAAAACTTACTATTCCCACTCCAGAGTGCAACAGTAAGGAAAGTGTTGGATAGCGTAGGGGTTAAAAATAACATACTTATACATAATTCTTTTAATTAAATAATGATTTATTAATAAATTAAAAATAAATTAATTATAAATACCAATAAATTAAAATTAGTAATGACTTTAATCGCATTTAAGTACTCCCCACCCTATTCCCCAATAAACACAAAACTCACTCCGCATAAAAAGTAACACAATTAATATAATTATCAATTAATCAATTAATAAAAAATAATTACCAATTGATAATTAATCAACAATACATTAATTATCAATACCTATAAATAAAAATTAATAAAAATGGATTACCAATTAATAATTATCTAACAATAAACTAATTATCAATACCAATAAATATTAATAAATAATTACTTAATTATAATAAATTACTTCACACCCTATTCCCGTCTAAACACACAACCTGCTCCTAAACTTAATTAACACAATTAATATATTAATTAATTAATTAATTAATTAATAAAAGTTAGTTACCAATTGATAATTAATAAACAATACATTATCAATACCAAAAAATAAAAATGATTAATTACTTTATTATAACTAATTTACTTCCCACCCTATTCCCCTATAAACCCACACCCCACTCCAAATAAAAATTAATAAAAATGGATTACCAATTAATAATTATCTAACAATAAACTAATTATCAATACCAATAAATATTAATAAATAATTACTTAATTATAATAAATTACTTCACACCCTATTCCCTTCTAAACACACAACCTGCTCCTAAACTTAATTAACACAATTAATATATTAATTAATTAATTAATTAATTAATACAAGTTAGTTACCAATTGATAATTAATAAACAATACATTATCAATACCAAAAAATAAAAATGATTAATTACTTTATTATAACTAATTTACTTCCCACCCTATTCCCCTATAAACCCACACCCCACTCCAATAAAAAATTAATACAATTAATGTAATTATCAATTAATCAACTAATAAAATTAATTACCAATTAATAATTAATAACAATAACTTAATTATCAATACCAATCAATAAAAAATAATAATTACTTAATTACAATTAAATTACTTCGCACCCTATTCCCGTATAAACTCACAACCCGCTACAGAACTAAACTGCTAAATTTAATTAAAATGTATTAATAATTTCTAAAAATTATTAATTAATTTACTATTATTAAATTACTTCCCACCCTATTCCCCTACAATCCCATAACCCACTACGGCACCAAAACGCAAAATTGACTTAAAAAATAATTACTAACTTCTAAATAATTAATACATATCTTTAAAAAAAGAATACAAAATATAACAAAACATGTGGAACACAGATACATAAAATACATACTAAAATACATAACACTAACATAATCATCGCTATTATTAACATCGATATTTTTACTATCAATATTAATAACTTCGATATTAACAAAAACAATATTTCTTACCTTCAGTTCAATATTCTGGTCAGCAATATTCTTGATGTCGATATTCTGTCCCTACGTTATTTTAAACTCAATATTAATGTAGGTCGAAATTAGAAACTCTATATTTTGTCTGTGCACAGCTAGAGGCACGTGACCTTGAAGAGGGACTATCTATATGTGGCATTTATTGACTGAGTTCAGTGTTCGACCTGGTTCCAAGAGATAACCTATGGAAAGTTCTCCTCTGGATCCCAAGAGTTCTACATACAAATACTTTTGCAAGGGTGAGATGGAACCTGATTTAACTGAAAGTATCTCCATTTGGGGAATAAAGCAGGGATGTGTAATAGCCCTGATTTTTTTTTAGTCTATATATTAACAGGGCAGTCAAGTAGCTCTCAGGATGTATGCACGAAGCACCCAAATTAGCAGGAGCTCCAGTCCCAATCCGAATGTTTGCAGACGTAACGCTGCTTATTTCCAGAATTCCCATGGGCCTTCATTGGGAACTGGACTCCGTTGCTGCCTTCTGCAAAAAGAGGGGCCTTATAATAAATCCAACCAAAAAAAATGTATGGGGCTATATGCACATAAAACCTTTGGAGCAAGGATGGTGATCGTAGGATCCTCGATAGAACAGGTCAAACATTTTGACTACTTAGGAATCAAATTGTCAAAAACTATGGCCCCATTCACAGAAGTAATCTGAGACGAAAGTCTAACTTTACGACTTTCGATATTCACAAAGGACATTTACGAGTAGTAAAGTAAGACTATTGGTCTGAATTTAGACCAAAAGTCTAACTTAGACCAAAATTCAAACTTTAGTATTAGTAAAGTTAGACTTTCGTCACAGATTACTTCTGTGAATCGGACTCTATGAGCTGGGGTCACCAAATCGAGAAGAGCAAATTAGCTCTTAATCAGACAGCACAACGGATTGGGAGGAAATATAAGGCTATAGCGAGTGGAGCAATATCTCCAGCCCTGCGGATCTATAGAGCTAAGGCGGTGGTGGCAACCACCTATGGGGCAGAAGTATGGGGTACACTGATGCAACTTCTCTTTCAACTGCAGAGATCAAATGTATACGGGGACTGCTAAATTTACCATCGACCACATCCCTTGGTCCCCTGAGGCAGGATCTAGCTCTAAACCCCATCCACATGGAGTCCTTTTTAAAGCTTCTGCTGTATTGGGTGCAGGTATTGGCAACCTTGGAGTTGGCTACATTACAGGTACTCCTTGGTAGAATAATCTCCTGTAATAAATAAACCCATACCCCATGGTTGAAAAATGTTAAGAAGCAGTGTGATTTGAGGAAAATGGGAGATTTATGGAATTCACCAGCAGAAGGTGCAAAGGGTCTCTACCAGAAATTGAAAGAAACATACTGGGAAAATGCTATGCTTTGGATTTGGTATGAGCATATAGCTAGGAGCCATATGGGCAGTTTCTGAATATCAAATGTTTACCTATGTTTGAGGCTTGTATGGACAGAATCCATCCCACACAAGCAAAACATCTGTACGTGCAGTTTAATTATGGGACATTACCTCTAAGATCACTAACATCTAAGGGGCCGATTCCGATCTCACTGGGAGAAGGCTCCGTCCGACTCGGATCCGGAGGGCTTTCCGACCGACTCGTGCTCCGGGGCTCTGAGCACCTGAGTACGATGCGAACAAGCGCTGACGGACACGGGTCACTCGGAGCCCCATTGAAGTCAATGGGAGCCTGTTGAACGATGTGTACATAGGCTCCCATTTAATGAAAAAGGTAAGTTACACACAAAGGTGCCCCCTGTAGTGGGGACTCGTCTGTGCCACCTACACCATACATGTATGTTTAGGGGGGACCCTCGGGTCCCCTCTGTGATCGACTCGTTACGCTACGAGAGAAGGGGGTCTGGCGCAGACCTCCGAAGTCCGCTTCCCGGAGCGTTGAGGTGTCGAAGGCTCCGACTCGATCCAGGTGTCCAATTCGGGCATCATACTGGCTGGGTTGTAAATCACCTCCTTTGACCGGCACGGTTTGCTTACGGACGAGACTTATGGAGCAGTTCGGACCCAGAAACAAATCGGTCGGCGATTTTGCGTTTCTCACATTGTACTTGCTCACTCATACAGCTGTACGAGTAGGATGGAAAACACACATGTGGCTCTTTTTTTTCCGGCCAGATCGCGTTCAGAGCCCTTCCGAACAAGATTGGAGTTTTCCCAGCTATTTACTCCCCGGTCAGAAATGTATCATTGCAGTATGTAGGTTTGAGGGGATAAGGCACTATTGGGAGGCTTTAGAAATTTTAAAAAGTGATCTAAAGGAATCAGTAGTTTTCGCAGTGGCACTTTTTCTACTGTGGGCATTGAAAATTAGATCGAAAGGGTTGCCCTTGGAGAACCCCAAAATCCTTATGATCTTCTAAGGTCCAGAGCTAATATTAGCAAGTATTTCGAATTCCTGTGCACAACTGGGGCGTTGAGGTGGATATCCAACAACTAGGAATCACAGCAGAATCTATCCCCCTAAGAGATTCATTAGGCGAACGTGTTCCTTTACAATTAACCATCCAAAAAGATGATGCCTCAAGCCCTGTAGGCAAAAAGGGGCTACTACGGCTCCTAACTTTCGATATTTATTGTCCCCCCATAAGCTAGCAATGGTGTTATTTTGTTCCAGTCCATGTAAAAAGCCTATGCCAATATTTATGTGATATTAGGGCCTATCTAATCTATTGCTGGGCTGGAGAATCTAGACAGCATAACGGACCCTTTTTTTCCCAATACTAGGTCTTCTTAGAGGCTCTTGCTGCTATTGGTTTTACTTGTCCATTTAGGGGGAGGGATTGTTAATGTAGGCTTTTATTCGCAATTAGCTTAATACTTGAGAATTGCTCTTGTGTTTTGTAACATATGTATTTCAATTGTTATCTTAACTAATTTTTTTAATGTATATATGTATTTTATTAGATATTTTTCACTATTTTTATTCTGTATTGTACTTTATTGCATGTTGCACTTTTTGGGACATTCAATCAAAATAAAGTCTATTGATTGATGATGATGTACCTCAACCAACTTGCCGCATGCTACGGAACCCTGCATTGCTACCGCCCTGAGGGACCAACTATTTATGCAGCTCCCTCCAGGTGGGAGTCATATCTTGTTCTGTGTCCCTTCTACCATCAGTGCAGGCAGGGAAACAGATACATGTTTTCTCCTAGCTGATGTGAGCATTTTGAAACCTCTTACCCCCGGGAGCAGACTCTGTGTTTACTCTTGTTTGGCAGAAGAAGCCACAAGTTTTCCTGCCAGGGACAGTGCAGGCAGGGAAACTAGTGTCCCCCTGGGGTGGGCTTCCTGGAACACAGCAACTGAGCTGGCCCCAGTGAAAAGGGTCCCTGAGGCCAATGGAGGCCCAGGGAGACACCCCCTGCCCTTTTTTATAATTTGGCCCTGGGAGAGGGCTCCCCCAGGCATATTTATTTAATTTATTTATTTAAGAAGTTTTATATCGCGCTGGCTTGACCCTAGGGTATCGGAGCGCTTTACAGCAGATACATTGCAGAGATTCACAAAACACAAAACAAAAGAGCTACACATTAACGGTACAGGACAGTCTTAGTCTTAGAGTTGGAGCAGTGCGAGGTGTCAGCTACCTGCTCCGATTGGTCCTATTGACTCCCTAGGGAGCGGTTGAGGACAGGATTTTGAGTTGGCCTTTTAATTTTACAAAGGAAGGAATGGTTCTGATGTGAGGGGGAATAGAGTTCCAGATTTTGGGAGCGCTTCCGGCGAAGGATCGATTTGCAGTTGTTTGTTTTCGAGTTTTTGGTGGGATGAGTAGGAGGGAGTTTGAGCTTCTGACCGGCTTTTTGAGTTTTTTCACCAGATATTTGGGTTTGCCAGTATGTAGGAATTTATGCGTGAGGCAGGCTGTTCTGAAACTAATCCGCATTTCGACTGGAAGCCACTTAAGTTCCCTGAGTGCAGGAGAAATGTGGTCGAATTTCTTGATACTGGTGATCATTCTGGCTGCCGCATGCAGTGTTGTTTTGATGGGAGCTAGATGTGATTTTGGAATTCCTGAGAGGACTGCATTCCCATAGTCCAGTCTTGACAGTACCAGAGTTTGGGTGGCCTGTTTGAGATCACTGGGTGGAATTAAGGGTTTTATTTTGTTCAGTAGTTTGAGGTTAAGGAAGGCGCTCTTGGCCAAATTCTTGATGTGTCTGGTTTTGTTCAATTTCGGATATAGAGTGATGCCTAGTGATTTGACAGAGTCTGCTAGAGTGAGATTCCAGTTGAACGCATCAACGGCCTTTAACCATTCAGCAATTTGGGGGTTCTCTTCCTTATTCGAGATGAGGAGTGTCTCAGTCGTGTCAGGGTTTAGTTTAAGGTGGTTGCATGACAGCCAGTGTTGAACATCTCTCAGTACGTCATTGAGTCTTTGAATGTCTCTGAGGAGTATCATGAGCATAGAGATGGAAACGGATGTTGGCTGTTTTGAGTAGTTTGGTGAGAGGTTCCATGTAGATGTTAAAAAGTTGCAGGGATAGCACTGAGCCTTGGGGGACACCCTTGTTGACTGGGTGTAGGTCGGAAGCAAAGTTTTTTTTTTTTTTTTTTGAGTGCGATTGTGCAGGAAGGAGGAGAACCATTGGAGGACCTCCTCGCCAAGACCGGCTCTTTCTTGGAGAGCCCTAAGGAGAAGTTTGTGATCTACCGTGTTGAATGCCGCCGAGAGGTCAAGGAGAATGAGGAGGCAGCATTGGTCAGAGTCTATTGATCTGTGGATATCGTCAATGATGTTGAGAATCGCAATTTTTGTGCTGCAGCCTTTTTTGAAGCCAGATTGGTGGAAGTCCAGGAGGTTGTAGTTGTCCAGGTGTTGGGTTAGTTGTTGGAGTATGCATCTTTCTAGGATTTTGGACAGAAGGGGGAGGTTCGAAACAGGTCTAAAGTTAGTCAGCTCCGTAATGTCGAGGCCGGGTTTTTTCAGCAAGGGTGTGACTTGTTCCATTTTCAAGGCAGTCTGGAACGAATCAATTTTTCAAGGAGCTATTTATGATCGTGCACCAAAGCGTAGCTAGGGAGCGCTTCAGTTTTTTGGTCAGTAGGGGAGGAATGGGGTCTAGGACATGAGCTGAGGGTTTGGAGGTGGAGATCAGCGTGATTTTCTCAGATTCTTGAATGGGGCGGAAGCTTAGCCAGGAATTGGAAGAGGGACAGGGAGAGAAATCATGCGTCCTGGACATGATGCTCTTAGTGGGGTGTGTAGTGATGACGTCCAGTGAGAGTTCGATCTTAGTAATCTAGTCATTGAAGAAGTTGGCGAAGTTGTCGCAGAGTTCTTTGGACGCCTGTGTAGAGGAGGTCACGGGCTTGGAGGTTTGTTCCCTGATGATGCTATAGAGCTCTATGGGTCTATATTTTGCGCTGTCCAGCGCAGAGCGGAAAAAAATTGATTTCTTGTTTTTGATGTGATTGTTGTACTTCCTACGAGCTGTTTTTAGTTGTTCGGGGAGGATGGAGGTAGGGTTATTCCTCCAGCTCCTTTCTTTGGCTCTTAGTTTTCTCCTTTCAGTATTGAGGTCGGAGTTGAACCATGACCTGGATGGAATGGCTCGGCTTTTTTTCAGCTTTAGGGGAGCTAGCTGGTCAAGCATAGCCACTAGCTTTGCATTGTAACGCTCGGTGAGTTCGGTTGTGGAGAGGTGGTCGTTGGTGCAGGGAAGAAGCGAGCTTATCCTTTCTTCAAGGACTACCATAGGAATCTGGGAGAAGTTTCTGGGGAGGGTCTTGCATAGGCGTTTGAGAGAGAATTTGTTGGTTAATATGAAATAAGATCATGTGGTGGTCCGACCAGTCCATGGGGAGTATGTGGTTGATTGTAATTGCGTCTCATTGAGCGAAGATGGTATCCAAGGTAGCTCCTTTGTAGTGCGTCTCCTCCGTGCAGTATTGGGTTAAATTGTTGGCACAGAGGAGATTGGATAGCGTTTCAATTAGCGGGTTGTTAGTTTCATTCCACTGCAGGTTAAGGTCACCAAGAATTAGGTTGTTGGCATCTCCGAGTGCACAGTGAGCAAACAGGTCATATAAGTGTTCCCCGAATGCAGAGGTGTTGCCTGGTGGATGGTAGAGAAGGTGGCAGAGCAAAGTTCCATTATCTTTGGTCTTTATGTTAGTTGAAAGGCATTCAAATGTGTTGTAATTGCATGATTCTATTTCCGTGATGGCCATGTTGTCTTTATGAATGATAGCTACCCCTCCCCCTCGTTGTTCTTTTCTGTCTTTGTTAATAATGGAAAAACCTGGGGGCACAAGCATGTCTAATTATGGTGAGTAGAGCTCGTTGAGCCAGCCAGGTTTCCGTGATGAACGCAATGTCAATGTCCTGCGAGAGGATGGATTCTGCTAATTCAGTTGCATGCATAGATGCCGACCTGCAGTAGATGAGCATGCAGTTGGTGGAAAGCTCTTTATTGCTGGGGTTCTTTCCTTTGGGCGCGCTAGGTAGGGTGGTGAAGAAGGGCTGTCTAGGGGGTTTTGTGCAAGGAAGGTCTTTTCGGAAACCCGTGATCACTTGGATCTTGGATTTTGGAGAGTCAATGGGAGGTGTGTCATATGAAGAGGCTAGATCGGCCACTTCTTTGTCAGACATTGCTGCTTCTGTCCTAGTGGGTCTTGAGGTCAGAGACTCGATATTGGTATTTGAGCATCTCTGAGCCCTAGTGGGAAGGGCTGTGTTTCTTTGGGATTTTTGTGGCCAGGCTTCCGCGTCCGATCTTGAGAGTCTAGGTAACCGTGTCACGGGGGTTGCTATGGGCCAGGTAGGGCACTTGTGGTGGTTGTTGTTGGATGGAGAGGGTACCCAAGGAGGGGACTGGTGGGGCCTGTGTGCCTTGTCTAGGTTGGTGAGGATTTCAGTCAAGCTCCGGGAAATCGATTCTATCTGGCTTTCTAGTGACGCGAGACGCTGTGCCATGGAGTCGAGGGTGGGGGTAAAGGCAACTTGGGGGGATTCGCCCTGTGTGGTGCAGGGCGAGTTTATGAAATGTTGTCTATTACTCATTGTGTAGGACATGTTGTCACCTTTTGGGATCGTGGGAGGGGGTGTGTTGGGTCATGATATGAATTCAGATTTCTGAGATCTGGACGGGAACTAGTGTGATTTAAGGTCACTGTCGGCAGAGTGGATTCGTGGGGTTGCGGTGGGTGGATCCAATTAGGAAGTGGATTTATACTTTCCTTAGAGAGTTGGAGAGCATGCTTTGTGGAGGCGCTGTAGTGGGAGGTGACTCAGGGGAGGCAAGGGGCACGGGGCGAGGTGGAGATAGTTTGTGTTTCCGGTTGGGGCCGGTTAGCTGTAGGTGGGAGCTGGGTTAGGACGGGTAGAGCAGATCGGAGTGTTGGGAAGAGGGAGTCAAAAGCCTCTAGGTTCTCGTTGTTTGCCTGAATGAGGACAGTGCCATTGGTGTAGATGGTCACAGACGTGATCCCTCTCCTTGACGTACGATTAGGGAGCGAGGATGTTAGTTTGCAGCTGTGTGGTGTGGTTGTGGTTTTGGAGATGTAGAGTTGTGATCTGAGAGTGGTGTTCCAGTCTTCTGGTCTCTCAGTGTGAAAGATTAAGTCCATCTTAATCAGTCCTTTGGATGAGCAGTGGTATATGTCCGTAAATAGGGTTTCTCTGTGCTGTCTCATCAGTTTCTGCTTGAAATTTCGTCTCGCTTTAGAAAAAAGGTTGGGGGGGAAGGAAATAGTGTATGCGCACGTGCTGTGAGGTTTTAGGTGGGTCGGTAAGGTTTGGTTGGGGTGAGTTAGCGTGTCCAGAGCCATTGTGTGAATTCTACAAGAGGGGCGACCGGGCCTCTGAAAGGGAGTTTAGGAAAGTTGGTGAGATAGGACAGATCAGCAGTGAGTGAGCTGAAGGTTGTCACCAAAAAGATGTGTCAAGGAGGATGCGATTGTAACTTGGTCCCTTACTAACCTGTCAATGACGATCGTGGGGTACTGACTTCAGGAGGCCACCCTTTTCAGGCCTCCGGGTCAGGTGTGGATTGGTCAGCTACCGTAGTTAGGGTTCCCCATCGTCTCGCTTTTCATTGTCACAGCTGTTTTTGGCGGATGTAGCTTCTGTCCCATTATTTGGGGAGGGTTAGCTGAAAGAGCTGTGGGAGGTGTTTGTTTATAATTTACCAGGCATGTCTATTTGACAGTTGTCTCGAGCAGGAGGTTAAGTTAAGTTGACATGACGAAGTAGTAGTCCTTATGTTATTTTCTTGAGGAGACCTGGCTTTTGTCATTAAAAATTCTGGTCACCCAGGAACACTCATTATGTGAATATGTTTTCTTGTTGAGGGGACGCCGCAGAAGGGGAGGGTCAGGGTGTAGCTCAGTCTCTTGATAGGGAAGTGAACACTGTGATAATGAAGGTGTCCATCTTGGAACGGGTGAGGTGAATTGCAAGCTGGGGAATGAGGGCAGCGTAGCGGCGTGATATTTCTATACTTATGGGCAAAGGGCCGATTAGTTCCTCTTGCTTGGTGGCACTTACAGCGGTTGGTTGTTTTCAAATATTCTGTCTTGATTTAGACTCGGATCACCGATGGTCGGGGTCGGCCATCTTAAGGCCAGGCAATGTCCAGAGAGGGGGAGTGGCTCCATGTAGGACTTGCGCGCTATTTTTGGAATCTTCTTTCGTTAGGGGTGGAGGCCGTTGGTATCCCCTTATATGAGGCCAGGAAGACTTGGCTAAAGGAGTGGGGCTCCCTGAAGGACTTGTGCGCTGTTGTATAGGTTCCTTTTTGGTTGTGGGCAGAAAGGATCCTATCACATGGTGTCCCGTGCATCGGTTTGTATTTAGAGGACCAGTCTTCATTTTGAGAATGAAGCGGATCGCCAAGAGTTAGGGAGCAGCCATCTTGTGGTCTGGCAGATTAGAGTTGAGGAGCTGAGCTTCTTGCGGGACTTGCGCAAGCAACTATGCCGACCCGGGTCACCTCTGGATAGTTAGTAGGGGTGTGAGGCCTCGGTTGTTGTTGCTGGGGGCCTTGGAGCTCGGCGAGCCCTAGTACTCGGTGTTAAGGTCGAGCGTGGGAGGCGCAGTGGAGGCCCTTTTAAGGCCAGTCGTCCTACCTTGGTGACGCTGCTCCATGGCAGAACGGTGCGGGAATCAGTCCGTTTGTTGTCCTGAAGTCCTTGCCCAAGAATGGACACTCGTCTGGTCTGGGGATACTTTTAGTGGTTTCTCGTGAGTCTGACGCACCGCTGATTTGGGAGTGCTTGCTGGTTTCCTTTGCAGTGTAAGTCCTGTCAGGGCTGCTTGCAGTTCTGAGGGATCTGTGAGGGACGTTTTCTACAAGCACAACGATCTTCGTCGATTTCGTCTTCTGGAATCTTCCACTCCGGTGAGTCCCACTTTGATGGGTGGCAGGGGGAGTGGGTCAGGTGGGGATTTGAGTGGGATTCACTGATATAGTGATCCCGAGCCCGGGAGCCTGGTTTCAGAGCTCCCTCCCTGCGGCCATAAAGGCTCGGGGAGGGAGGACGTGGCCCCCGACCCCTCATGGAAAGTGTCCCCAGCAGATAGACTCCCCAGGGTATTTAATGGCTCAAGGTGTGGGGGTTACCTCCTCTTTATTAAATAATGTGCCCCCGGGCCACCATTTGAGGCTTTTTTTGCCACGATTTAGCGTGATTCCACCCCACATGGGGCCTAGGAGGTAGGACATCCTTCTCTCCCCCCTAATATTAAGGGGCAGGCCCCCAAGTCCTGTAATGTCAACCAGCAAAATATTTCTCATGTTGCTGGCAATCAAGACTCCTGCCGGAGTCTGACTGCTGTGGGGGCGAGTTGGAAAAAGGGGAAGAAGCTCTCTGGGTCAAGCAGATCACTCCATTTTAAATTGGCCTTCTCGCAAGACTCTCGAGGGATTCTCAAAGACTTAACCGTCCAGATATACAAATATTTTGAAATCTTCATTTCTCAAAAGCTACTCAATGGGCTTATACCAAATCACAAAAAAGCTCAATCTGTCGCCTATGATCTAGCTTCCAGACAAATTTGGTATAATTCCGTTTTGCGGTAGCACTTCTTAAAGAAGTCAATGCAAAATGCATGGCGATTTTGTGTTTTGGGACCCCCTCGTTTCTATGCCCATGCTAGACAGATAGATAACCCCAAAACCTTTCATGGCCAAACTAGACAAAAAATAGCACCTTAAAAAAAAGTTTCTTGGAGATTTATTAAATGACACCAAAGTTATAAACATTACAGAAAACATATTTCCTATGGAAATGCTGACCTAATTACTATAACTACGCAGTGGCAAGCGCCACTGGGAAATATATGTCTTTATATTTATATATCTATAGATATATATTCAGCAGTTATAGTTACCTAAACTAACTTTAAACTCTGCAATACGCTGCTTATGACCTCACATATTATATCACTCATAACATGGTCAGTAACATCACTGATGACAACTCAGATAACATCACTGGTGACATCACTGATGACTTCACCAAGTGAATGTAAGTGTTTTCAAGAGTTAATGGGTGTTAAACATTTATACTAACCAGTGGTGGCTTCCTCATTGGGGCATCGCCCCACTGCTTTCTCGCAGTGCGAGAAGGCAGAAACATGAATGGTACAACTAGCATTTTATGTTTCTGCCTTCTCGCACTCGAGAAAGCAGAAGTGCCTGGTTTTGGAGGGAGGGTGGGCGGTCCCGGTCAAGGGCAGGGGGGGAGAGGCTTGCCCACTGTTGTGGGTACTGACTGCTTGGTCGGCCCCAGGGCTGAACAAAGCGGTCATGCATGCCATTGCAGTGTTGTGATTGGCGGAGGGTAGGGAGGGAGGCTGCCTTTCCTGCTGAAGATTAGAGCTGCAGGAATTGAAAAACAGCGCAGAAGCGGAGGCGACGTGAGATGGTCAGTTTTATTTTTTATTTCATTAAACCCCTCCCGCCTCCTCATCCATCCCGTGATTACCCCATTTCCACCCCCCCTCATGCCAGCCGCGACTGGGTAACTGTATTTATGACCGACAGACTATTTTAATAAGGCCATCCACTGAGGAAATACCTAACGGGGCGCAAAACAAAAAAACAGAAATAAAGAGATGCTCGTGTAGTGTGTTAGGAGGAAGGTGGCGTCACAATAAATTTCCCAAACTACCTTCCTGCTTCTATATTTGAGCGTGTGATTTTCCGAATCTTTTGGTTACCCCTTATTTTGCAAAAATGTAAATGCATCAGAAAGGGAAAGGTGGTAATCAAGACCCATGGTGTTATTTTATAAGTCTGGGAGGGATTGGACCTTTGTCACTGGGAACGTGTTCAGCCTGTTGAATTCCAGTCCCACTTTGTGTGAAAACATGGAAATCACCCATCAAAACTCCTTTTGCCTGCATGAGGACGGAGGGGTTGTGAAGGGAGGAATCTTCACAGAAAGAAAAGCTGAAAAGGCTGAGCTGCTCCTGCAGGACAGAGGCTCTGGGGATGATGTGACTCCTGTCAGGCCCTGTTTCCGAGACATTAGTACCGAGGAGATGTACTCGCACCTGTAGAGATGTATACAAACCAAGGAATACCTGTGCATTGGCAAGATGTACAATAGGAGGGAAGTGTGCACACCACCAGGAACTCAACTCATGGGGAAATGTACACATCTTTGAAATCATAATCGCGGGGAGGAAGACGCACCTCTAAAATATTACATACTGGAAAATCCCGAATACCATCTTAGCCTTCAAGGTTCCTCAGCAGCTAAGGGGACTTCATTCCCCAAGCAGTAGTACACCACCATGTGAGTTTGCAGAGTAGTGGACCAAGGGGGCATAGCCTCCGAAGTCCTTACAGCAATCATGTTCTGTGGGTCTTACTGGAGGTAAGTGGAAGGGTAGTTGGCCCCCAAGGACCCTCTGGAACCAAGGGAACTTTATCCCCCAACCAGCAGTGCACTGGGAGGTCTGTTTGCAGAGTGGTGGAGAAAAGAGGCATGTCCTTCGATAACCTCTCAGCAATCCCGCTGTATAGGACTTACTGGAGGTAATGGGAGGGGTAGTTGGCCCTGAATGACCCTCTGGAGCCAAGGGGACTTTATCCCCCAATCCTCCGTGCACCAGGAGGCAAGTTTAAAGAGTGGTAAAGAAAGGGGGTGTGGCCTCTGAAGTCCTCTCAGCACTCAGGCTGTGTGGAACTTGCTGGAGGTAACAGGAGGGCCTGTTGGCCCCCAAGGACACTCTAGAGCTGAGGAGACTTCATCCCCTAAACAGCAGTGCGCCAGGAGGCATCTTTGCAGAGTGGTGGGAAAAGGGAGCGTGGGCTCCACAGACCTCTCAGCAATTACACTGTGTGGGACTTGTTGAGGTAACAGGAGAGGTTGTTGGTCTTCAAGGACCCTCAGCAGCCATGGGTACTTCACCCCTCAACCAGTATTGTTCCAGGAGGCACATTTGAACAGTGGTGGAGAAAGGAGGCGTGGCCTCAGAAGACCCCTCATGAATCCCGCTGTGTGGGACTTACTGGTAGTAACAGTAAGGCTTGTTGGCCCCCAAGGGCCCACTGAATCCAAGGGACTTTCTCCCCCAACCACTAGAACAGTAGGGAAAGGGGGCATGGGATCCAAAGATCTCTCAACAATCCCGTAGTGTGGGACTTACTGGAAGTAGGAGGTGGACTTGATGGCCTACCAGGTGATGGTCCCCAGGGCAGAAGGGGAAGCCATACAAGCCTCTCTCACATTTACTTGAAATTAATCTCTGGGGCGGTGGTGGTCACCAGGGCATTAGTAATCCCCAGTCGGGGAGGTCCATGCCCCACCTCCTGTAATATGCAAATGCCCCCGGGACTTGGTCATCCAGGGATCCGATTAATAACAAAGCGAGGGAGACTAAGCTCTGGTTTTTTTTTCGGGGGGATCCCAAGATCACACTGAAAATTAAAAAATAGTAAATGCTTTTTATGGACCCTGCGGGGTCCCTGTGGCACCCCCTCAAGCAGCCTAGGAGTTCAGGGTATTTGTACCTTTCCCTCTTTTCAGTATGATTTCAGTAGGATTCTGGATCCCAGATATCAATATTTTTTAAACTCAAATATCTGTGAAACTACTGAATGGATTTAAAACAAAAATCACAAAAGCACACTATTTAGACAACATCTAGCTTTCTGCCAAATTTGATGTAATTCTGTTCCGCGATTAGGGCTGTAGTCAAGTTCAAAAAATGAAAAATCCCCATAGGCATAACATGGGGAAAACGAGTTTTTGGACCCCCCTTTTTTCTCGGGCCTTGCTTGACCTCCGAAACTTTCAACACAGCAGCTAAACCAAAAGGGTGACGTTTTTAAAAAATTTCGTGACAATTCTTCAGTTGATACCAAATTTAATGGCAAAAACAAAAAAACACAGTAATGATGCTTCATATTATTCTGGTCTATTTTGTACTTCCTTTGAGACCTCTAATGCTTTACTCGTTTATAGAGTAATGTGTAAAAAAGAAGCTTGGATACTGCCATTAGTAATGTCATCAGTGATATCATAAACTATGTCATTTGAGATGTCATCAGTGATAGAAAAATGTTGGGTTTTTGGGGAAAAAGAGGAAAAAAGTGCCCTAAAAAAAGCACATATATATATATATTCACTGAAAAAATCATAGGTTTCAGGGGCGTTATAGTTAGCTGGATATTTCGCTCGTACAAAACCATTGAAATTCCCCCGTTATAGTTAGTTCAGCTAACTATAACTCGCGCGCCCGCAATGCACTGCTGATGACGTCACATATTACATAATTCGTCATCAGCAGTGCATTGCGGGCGCGCGAGTTATAGTTAGCTGAAATAACTATAATGGGGGAATTTCAATGGTTTTGTACGAGCGAAATGTCCAGCTAACTATAACGCCCCAGAAACTTATGTTTTTTCAGTGAATTTCTAAGGTTTTATAAATGCTAATTCCTAACTATAATGTGCCTGAAACCTCTAGTTTTTTCAGTTAATTTCTAAGGTGTTTTAAATGCTAGTTTCCAACTATGCCTACAGAGTTAGGACATGTGAAGAAAGAAGAAAAAACGCACAGAAAGAAAAAAAAGAAATGCAGAAAGTAGCAACAGAAGTCCTCAAAGACGAAGAAAAGTGCAGGAAGAAGGAAGACGTGCAGAAAGAACAAACAGAGGAGCAGAAAGAAGCCTTCTTGCAAAATCATCCTGTACCCTCAACTTTTTCAGACAGGTGCTGGTGGTACCTGACTCTGACTAACCAGTCCTAGAGCCAGTGCTATGCTAAAATACACTAAGAATACAGTGAAAACACCTACATATAGTAGGGAACACTATGTGTTGAGGTATGCTTCTGATTAGCATGACCTCCTCTGTACGCCCCTAGTATATAATAGGGCAGGGGGATTAAAACTTCCTCTTAAAATGCGCCACGGGGTGCGTTAGCACACTGTTGAAGGGGGGGGCCTGAGGTGATATACGTGCAAACACGCCCTGTGGTTATTTTAAGTTGGTGGATAAAGTCCCCTTGAATCCTGAGGGTCCCTAGGAACCAACTAGCCCATTAGGTACCTCCAGTAAGCGCCACATAGCTGCATTGCAGAGAGGTGTAAAAAGGGGCACGGCCTAGACCACCTCTCTGCAATGCAGTGTAGTGGTGCTTACTGGAAGCACCTGGTGGGCTAGTTGGCCCCCTGGAGCCCTCAGAATTGAAGGTGAATTATTTTCCCAACTTAAAACGCACCATAGGGCGTGTTTGCACATGTCACCTCAGACCCCGTCCCCTCCCTTCCCCACTGTGTAAACACGCCCTGTGGCCGTTTTAAGTTGAGAGATTAATTCCCCTTGAATCCTGAGGGTCCTTAGGGGCAAATTAGCCCACTAGGTACCTCCAGTAAGCGCCATTGCAGAGAGGTGTAAAAAGGGGCACGGCCTGGACCACCTCTCTGCAATGCAGTGCAGTGGCGGTTACTGGAAGCACCTGGTGGGCTAGTTGGCCCCCAGGGTCCCTCAGGATTGAAGGGGAATTATTTCCCCAACTTAAAATGCGCCACAGGGTGTGTTTGCACGTCGCCTCAGGCCCTGTCCCCTCCCTTCACCACTGTGTAAACGCGCCCTGTGGCCATTCTAAGTTGAGAGATTAAGTCACCTTTAATCCTAAAGGTCCCTGGGGTCAAACTAGCCCACTAGGTACCTTCAGTAAGCGCCACAGAGCTGAGTTGCAGAGAGGTGTAAAAAGGGGTGTGAACACTTGTCTGCAACGCAGCTTCCTGGCGCATACTGGAGATACCTGTTGGTCTAGTTGGCCCTCAGGGACCCTCAGTATTGAAAGAGAATTAATTCCCCAACTTACAACTCACCACGGGGCGCGTTTGCACAATGGTGAAGGAAGGGGGCATGGCCTGAGGTGACATGTCTGCAAACACGCCCTGTGGCGTGTTTTAAGTTGGAGAATTAATTCCTCCTCAATCCTGAGGGTCCCAGGGGGCCAACTAGCCCACCAGGTACCTCCGGTATGCGCCAGAGAGCTGTGTTGCAGAGAGGTGTTCAGAGGCCACGCCCCTTTTTACAACTTTTTAGCTAGCTGCCCCAGACCCCCTCCCACTTTCCCTCCATGGTCTTTGTGTATGCCATCCTTCCTGACCTCCATGGTCATCTTGCTGCTCCTGCCCTGCCCCCTTGTCCCCAGCCCTCTGTTTCCATGTGCAGACCCCTATTCCCTCCCTCCTGGGTTGTCTGTTCCATTGTAATGTCCCTGATCCGTCCCTCCTGCCCTTTATGGTCTGTTATGCTGCAGCTTTCTCTCCTGTCTGTCCATTATGGTCAGCTAGCTAACATTGCCTCTTTTCCCTCTGTTCTCTGTTGTCCATGTGCTTGGTTCTGTCCCCTCCCTATTGCTTTCGATGGATTGTTGTGCTGCACTCCCGTCCCGCATGCCCTGTGTGGTGTATTGTGCTGCTGCAAACCCTGATGCCTGCCCTGTAGGGTCAGTTTGGTGCTCCTCTCCATGTCCCTCCTGTCCTCTGTTATCCGAGTTCATGTCCCTACCCCAATTCCTCCTGCCTTCCATGATCCAATGTACCATACTTGCGAACATTTTGAACTTGGTAAGAGGGACATTTTGAAAAAAAACTGGGGTATTGATTTTTCCCTTTGAGTTACATTGAAAAAGAGGAGATTGCAGACAGGAGACATGTCAAATACAGCCCATATGAGCTTAAAAACAATGGACGTTTCCTGGCTGAATCGGGACTGTTGACATGTACTACCACTGCCTCTTCCTTCTGCCCACAATGGTCTATTATATTGCCACAGCCTCTCTTGCCAGTCCTGTATTGTTGGTTTGTTGCCCCTGACCCCCCTTCCACTGCCCTCCATAGTCTGTTGTGCTGCCACTGCCCGTTCTGCCTGCCCAGTGTGGCATATTGTTGCCTCTGCACCCTCCTACCTGCCTTCAATCTTCAGAGACTGTGCCCCTGGCCTCTGCCTCTCAACAGTATCCTAATGAACAACTAGATTGCTAACATTATATATTTATTACAAAAGTGTGGAACGCCTGATGTCATCTTGATGTAATCAAAACTGTAATACCTAGAGCATTTGATTTAGAAATTACATATATGAGAGGGTCTTATTTGCATCACAATTATGGTTAGTGCTCTAAAAAACTAAAATGAGGACATATTTTCTGAGTTTTCAAATAGCGACAAAGCACTTTTAAGTTATTTGTTATCTTTGTTTTTTTATCCCGTTGACCACTTGATTAAATGTTGCACTTAGGGGAGAGGATGTGGTGTTACTTCCAGAGCTGCAAACTTTGCAACTGGGGAACCAGGTTGGAGTTTCTGCTTCAGCTCGACATTCTGTGATTCTGGTTAAATCACTTAATCTCCCCATGTCTACAACCAAAATTAATTTGTTATTGTGTGATGTAACCAATGCTCATGTAAAGCACTCCAATACCTCACAAGTCTGCATATATAAAACTGCAAAAACACCAAAAATAAGTGTTTTGCACACTTCTGTCATTGGGCTACCTGTGGGCTACATCTGGGTGATATTTGTGCTGCATTTGGGCTCTTTGGTCTCTGATTGCCATCTTGGGAGATTTATTTGTTATGAAGTTTCCTAATTTCCTCATGCTTTCAGTTTTTTACTTTGATTCCATCAAGAAGGTATTCCGATATGTCGTACATTTGCCATAAATTCTGAATGTTAGCACTCTAGTTGCTCATTAGATCACTATAGTAAAGCTACTGCTCACCACGGAAGTGTGCTGCTGGTATTAAAAGTGCATGTTCCAGTCTGCATGTCAGAATTTTTTAATGAAATAGAAGAGGATTTGAGAAGTCATTCAAAATGTGCCCTAATTTTTCTTTCTTCAGCACTAATCATAATTTCTATGGCAAAATGAACCCCCTCATTGTGTTCCTTTTTAAATTAAATGTTTTAAGTGTTACCAATTTATTCCAATCAAGATGGTTTCAGGTTTGCCATACTATTGTCATAAGTAAGACAGTAAGTGCTCTAGTTGTTCTAAAGAACACTCTGGGACATTCTGTCATTGGGCTATACTTGGGCTACATCTGGGTGATATTTGTGCTACATTTGGGCTCTTTTGTCTCTGGTGTCGATCTTGGTAGACTTATTTGTTATGAAGTTTCCTAATTTCCTCATTTACTGCAGTCTCCTCAGTAGGAAATACTTTCAGTTTTTTACTTTGGTTCCACCAAGAAGGCTTCCAGATGTGTCACACATTTGCCATAAATTCTGAATATTAGCACTCTAGTTGCTCATTAGATCACTGTAGTAAAGCTACTGCTCACCAGGGAAGTCTGCTGCTGGTAATCAAAGTGCATGTTTCAGTCTGCATGTCAGAATTTTTTAATGAAATAGAAGAGGATTTGAGAAGTCACTCAAAATTTGCCCTCATTTTTCTTTCTGCAGCACTAATCATAATTCCTATGGCAAAATAAACCCCCTCATTTTGTTCTTTTTTAAATTAAATGTTTTAAGTGTTACCACTTTATTCCAATCAAGATGTCTTCAGGTGTGCCATACTTTTGCCATAAGTAAGACTGTTAGTGCTCTAGTTGTTCTTTAGAACACTCTGGGACATTCTGTCATTGGACTATACTTGGGCTACATTTGGGTGATATTTGTGCTACATTTGGGCTCTTTTGTCTCTGGTGGCCATCTTGGGAGACTTATTTGTTATGAAGTTTCCTAATTTCCTGATTTACTGCAGTCTCCTCAGTAGGAAATACTTTAAGTTTTTACATTGATTCTATCAAGAAGGCATTCAGATGTGTCACACATTTGCCATAAATTCAGAATGTTAGCACTCTAGTTGCTCATTAGATCACTGTAGTAAAGCTATTGCTCACCATGGAAGTCTGCTGCTGGTATTGAAAGTGCGTGTTTCAGTCTGCATGTCAGAATTTTTTTATGAAATAGAAGAGGATTTGAGAGGTCACTAAAAATGTGCCCTAATTTTTCTTTCTGGAGCACTAATCATACTTTCTATGGCAAAATGAACCCCCTCATGTTGTTCCTTTTTAAATTAAATGTTTTAAGAGTTACAACTTTATTCCAATCAAGATGGCTTCATTCTCACATGACTGAGAAAGATAATATGAATTTACAGAAAATTAGCTCTCAGTTTAGCTTATAGATCACCTTCCAAACCTCTGTGGGAAAAGTATGAGAAAATAGTTTTCTCTCAAACATGATCCATGATATCCCAGCAGAAGGCTTTTTCACATGGTAAAATCACCTTAGAACACACCACACTTCATAAAATGAGTATGGTACCATCAACAAATGATTTATAATTAGGCCTCCCGGTTTTATGGTATTCATTTTTTTGCCATTTCCATCTGTATTTATCCATATTTATTTTTTGCAAATTGTATCTGTATTTATCCATATTTATTTGAGGTTTTGCGGAAAAATGAAGCTGAAATTAGTATATTTCCACATTTATTAAACCAATAAATATGCGCTCATGGTTGAATGTCTACAAGGTTTCAGTGCTGTGAACACCCGCAGAAGGTATATTGGAGCACTTATATGCAAATATGCAAATTTCAGTATCAACCATGTGCATATCTACTGCTGTTTAAGACTCTTTACTAAAATTCCTTTCTTTTTTAACCCCCTTATCTCTCAAGCCAAACATCTATTGGCCTGGCAGTCATGGCAGACAGTATTTAGAATTACTCAAACAGCAACCCAATTTCCATTTTTATCCACATTTAAAAACTTAAGACAGAAAAGAAAATGAATGTTTTCTGTCTGTATTTATCTGTAAAAATCAGTACAAAACGGAAACAGGGAGCCCTATTTATAATGTAACTAAAGTCTTAAAAATTTCAATTAACTGAAATACTTTTTAATGAGGTGCTATCATGTATAATGGTCCCAAGATGTCTGCCGACACTTCTTGGATGAAGTGCTGACAGCCAATCAGATATTACGATGAGATGTGTGGTAAGGCACTGCCCAGATATATATGGGATTTCACTTTTGATTTTCTCAGGAACTACTGAACGGATTTACACCATTTAACCAACAGGCATGACTCTGAACCAAGGGATACCTTTTCGCCAAATTTGGTGTAATTACGTTCAGCTGTTCAGGCTGTAGCTGCGACTAAACGTTCCTATGGAAAATTGCATGGGGAAAACATGTTTTGGGACCCCCTTTTTTCTCGGCCACGCTTGATGAATCACCCCGAGACTTTCAGGATAGAAGCAGACCGGAGCTGGACAAAAGTTTTGAAAACTGCGCGAAGATTCGTCATCCGGCACCAAAGATATTGGGAATAGAATGTTGCGGATTTAGGTAGTTATAGTTAGGACCTATTTTCCATAGGAAATCCGCAACACTCTAGTCCCATTAACTTTGGTACCGATTGACGAATCTTCGCACAATTGTCAAAACTTTTGGTCAGCTCCGGTCCGCTCCTATCCTGAAAGTCTCGGGACGATTTGTGTAGCGGGGGCCGAGAAAAAAGGGGGGTCCAAAAACGTGTTTAACCCATGCAATTTCCCATAGGACCTTTAGCCGCAGCTACGGCCTGAACTGCTGAACGGAATTACACCAAATTTGGCAAAGAGGTAGTCCCCAGTTCCAACTCATGCCTTTTTCTTAAATGGTGTCAATCTGTTCAGTAGTTCCTGAGAAAATCAAAATCAAAATCACATATATATATCGGCGGAGCCTAACCACATATCTCATCGTGAGATCTGATTGGCTGTCAGCACTTCATCCAAGAAGTGTTGGCAGCCATCTTGGGACCAATATACATGATAGCACCTCATTAAAAAGCATTGCAGTTAATAGAAGGTTTTAAGACTTTAGTTACATTATAAATCATTTGTTGACGGTATCATACTCATTTTAGGAATTCTGGTGTGTTCTAAGGTGAGTTTACCATGTGAAAAAGCCTTCTGCTGGGATATAATGAATCAAGTGTGAGAGAAAAATATTTTCTCATGCTATTCCCACAGAGGTTTGGAAGGTGATCTATAAGCTAACCTGAGAGCATATTTTCTGTAAATTCATATTATCTTTCTCAGTCATGTGAGAATGAAGTCTGACATTCTCAGTAAAACATGTACATCCAACAAGGGCAGAGACTGTCAGTTGATTCCTTTGTGTTCTTCTACTGCAGCTTCCCAGAGTGTTCTAAAGAACAACTAGACCACTAACAGTCCTACTTATGACAGACGTATGGCACACCTGAAGCAATCTTGATTGGAATAAAGTGGTAACTTTTAAAACATTTAATTTAAAAAGGAACAAAATGAGGGGGTTCATTTTGCCACAGAAAGTATGATTAGTGCTGCAGAAAGAAATAATTAGGGCACATTTTATGTGACTTCTCAAATCCTCTTCTATTTCATTAAAACATTCTGATATGCAGACTGAAACATGCACTTTCAATGCCAGCAGCAGACTTCCCTGGTGAGCAGTAGCTTTACTACAGTGATCTAATGAGCAGCTAGAGTGCTAACATTCTGAATTTATGGCAAATGTGTGACACATCTGAATGCCTTCTTGATGGAATCAAAGTAAAAAACGTAAAGTATTCCTACTGAGGAGACTGTAGTAAATGAGGAAATTAGGAAACTTCATAACAAATAAGTCTCCCAAGATGGCCACCAGAGACAAAAGAGCCCACATGTAGCACAAATATCACCCAGATGTAGCCCAAGTATAGCACAATGACAGAATGTCCCAGAGTGTCTAAAGAACAACTAGAGCGCTAACAGTCTTACTTATGACAAAAGTATGGCACACCTATAGCCATCTTGATTGGAATAAAGTGGTAACACTTAAAACATTTAATTGGCAAAGGAACAAAATGAGGGGGTTCATTTTGCCATAGAAATTATGAATAGTGCTGCATAAAGAAAAAATAGGGCACATTTTGACTTCACAAATCCTCTTCTATTTCATTAAAAAATTCTGACATCCAGACTGAAACATGCACTTTGAATACCAGCAGCAGATGTCTCTGGTGAGCAGCAGCTTTACTACAGTAATCTAATGAGCAACTAGAGTGCTACCATTCAGAATTTATGGCAAATGTGTGACACATCTGAATGCCTTCTTGACGGAACCAAAGTAAACAAGCATTGAAAACGCAATAGGTCTCGCCCTCGTTTAAGTTAAAGCAATTCTGTTTGTAATTAGGTGGCTTTTTAGCTTTGCTTCTATTAGTGTTTGTCAAACTTTCATGTACATAACATGCATATGTATGCATATATGTATATGTATATGTATGCATGCATTTATATTTGTTTTTATATAGATATGCAGATTATATATATGTTTATATATGTATGTATATATATATACATATATATAAATGCATATGCATATATATATATGTGCATATGTGTGTGTGTAGAGAGTGGTAGAGAGAGGTAGAGAGGTAGAGGTGTAGAGGTAGAGAGGTAGAGGTAGAGAGGTAGAGGTAGAGAGGTAGAGAGTAGTAGAGAGAAAGGTAGAGAGAGGTAGAGAGTAGAGGATGAGTAATAGAGAGTAGAGAGTAGAGAGTGTGTAGTAGAGAGTATTAGAGAGAGTAGCAGAGGGTGAGTAGTAGAGAATAGTAGAGTAAGTAGTAGAGAGTGAGTAGTAGAGAGCAGTAGAATGAGTAGTAGAGAGTAGTAGAGAGTGGATAGTAGAGAGTGAGTAGTAGAGAGTGAGTATTAGAGTGAGTAGTAGAGAGTAGAAGAGAGAGAGTAGTAGAGAGTGAGTAGTAGAGAGAGAGTAGGAGAGTGAGTAGTAGAGAGTAGTAGAGAGTAGTAGAGAGAGAGTAGTAGAGAATGAGTAGTAGAGAGAGAGCAGTAGAGAGTGAGTAGTGGAGAGTGAGTAGTAGAGATAGAGTAGTAGGGAGTAGTGGAGAGTGAGTAGTAGAGAGTGAGTAGTAGAGGGCAGTGGAGTAGTGGAGAGTGAGTAGTAGAGAGTAGTAGAGAGTGATTAGTAGAGTGAGTAGTAGGGAGTAGTAGAGAGTGAGTAGTAGATAGTGAGTAGTAGAGAGAGAAGTATAGAGTGAGTAGTAGAGAGTTGTAGAGAGTGAGTAGTAGAGAGTGAGTAGTAGGGAGTAGTAGAGTAGTATAGAGTGAGTAGTAGAGAGTGGGTAGTTGAGGGTAGGGAAGCAGTGGAGACTGAGTAGTAGAGAGTAGTAGAGAGTGACTAGTAGAGTGAGTAGTAGAGAGCAGTAGAGAGTGAGTAGTAGAGTGAGTAGTAGAGAGTGAGTAGTAGAGAGAGTAGAGAGTAGTAGAGTAGTAGAGACTGAGTAGTGGAGAGTAGTAGAGAGTGAGTAGTAGAGAGTGAGTAGTAGAGAGTGAGTAGTAGAGAGTAGTAGAGAGTGAGAAGTAGAGAGAGAGTAGTAGAAAGTGAGTAGTAAAGAGTAGTAGAGTGAGTAGTAGAGAGTGAGTCATAGAGAGAAAGAGTAGTAGAGAGTGAGTAGTAGAATAGTAGAGAGTGAGTGGCAGAGAGTAGTAGAGAGTAGTAGAGTGAGTAGTAGAGAGTGAGTAGTAGAGAGAGTAGTAGAGAGTAATAGAGTAGCAGAGAGTGAGTAGTAGATAGTGAGTAGTAGAGAGTGAGTGGTAGAGAGTAGTAGAGAGTAGTAGAGTGAGTAGTAGAGAGGGAGTAGTGTAGAGTAGTAGAGAGTGACTAGTAGAGAGTGAGTAGCAGAGAGAGAGTAGTAGCGAGTAGTAGAGAGTGTGTAGTAGAGTGAGTAGTAGAGAGTAATAGAGAGTGAGTAGTAGAGAGTGAGTATTAGAGTGAGTAGTAGAGAGTAGAAGAGAGAGAGTAGTAGAGAGTGAGTAGTAGAGAGAGAGTAGTAGAGTGAGTAGTAGAGAGTAGTAGAGAGTAGTTGAGAGAGAGTAGTAGTGAGTGAGTAGTAGAGAGAGAGCAGTAGAGAGTGAGTAGTGGAGAGTGAGTAGTAGAGAGAGAGTAGTAGGGAGTAGTGGAGAGTGAGTAGTAGAGAGTGAGTAGTAGAGGGCAGTGGAGTAGTGGAGAGTGAGTAGTAGAGAGTAGTAGAGAGTGAGTTGTAGAGTGAGTAGTAGGGAGTAGTAGAGAGTGAGTAGTAGAGAGTGAGTAGTAGAGAGAGAAGTATAGAGTGAGTAGTAGAGAGTTGTAGAGAGTGAGTAGTAGAGAGAGAGTAGTAGGGAGTAGTAGAGTAGTATAGAGTGAGTAGTAGAGAGTGAGTAGTTGAGGGTAGTGAAGCAGTGGAGACTGAGTAGTAGAGAGTAGTAGAGAGTGAGTAGTAGAGTGAGTAGTAGAGAGTGAGTAGTAGAGTGAGTAGTAGAGAGTGAGTAGTAGAGAGAGTAGAGAGTAGTAGAGACTGAGTAGTGGAGAGTAGTAGAGAGCGAGTAGTAGAGAGTGAGTAGTAGAGAGTAGTAGAGAGTGAGAAGTAGAGAGAGTAGTAGAAAGTGAGTAGTAAAGAGTAGTAGAGTGAGTAGTAGAGAGTGAGTAGTAGAGAGAAAGAGTAGTAGAGAGTGAGTAGTAGAATAGTAGAGAGTGAGTGGCAGAGAGTAGTAGAGAGTAGTAGAGTGAGTAGTAGAGAGTGAGTAGTAGAGAGAGTAGTAGAGTGTAATAGAGTAGCAGAGAGTGAGTAGTAGATAGTGAGTAGTAGAGAGTGAGTGGTAGAGAGTAGTAGAGAGTAGTAGAGTAAGTAGTAGAGAGTAGTAGTAGAGAGTAGTAGAGAGTAAGTAGCAGAGAGTGAGTAGTAGAGAGTAGTAGCGAGTGAGTAGTAGAAAGTCAGTAGTTTAATTTAAAAGGAACACAAGAGGTGGTTCATTTTGCCATATAAATTATGATTAGTGCTGAAAAAAGATAAATTAGGGCACATTTTGATTGACTTCTCAAATCTCCTTCATTTTCCTTAAAAAATTCTGACATGCAGACTGAAACATGCACTTTCAATACCAGCAGCAGACTTCCCTGATGTGCAGTAGCTTTACTACAGTGATCTAAGACACAACTAGAGTGCAAACATTCCGAATTTATGGCAAATGCGAGACACATCTGAATGCCTTCTTCATGGATTCAAAGTAAAAAACAGAAAGTATTTCCTACTGAGGAGACTGTAGTAAATGAGGAAATTAGGAAACTTCATAACAAATAAGTCTCCCAAGTTGGCCACCAGAGACAAAAGAGCACAAATGTAGCACAAATATCACCCAGATGTAGCCCAAGTATAGCCCAATGACAGAATGTCCCAGAGTGTTCTAAATAACAACCAGAGCGCTAACAGTCTTACTTATGACAAAAGTATGGCACACCTGAAGCCATCTTGATTGGAATAAAGTGGTAACACTTAAAACATTTAATTTGCAAAGGAACAAAATGAGGGGGTTCATTTTGCCATAGAAATTATGAATAGTGCTGCAGAAAGAAAAAATAGGGCACATTTTGACTTCTCAAATCCTCTTCTATTTCATTAAAATTTTTTGACATGCAGACTGAAACATGCAATTTGAATCCCAGCTGCAGATGTCCCTGGTGAGCAGTAGCTTTACTACAGTGATCTAATGAGCAACTAGAGTGCTACCATGCAGAATTTATGGCAAATGTGTGACACATCTGAATGCCTTCTTGATGGAACCAAAGTAAACAAGCATTGAAAATGCAATAGGTCTCGCCCTCGTTTAAGTTAAAGCAATTCTGTTGGTAATTAGGTGGCTTTTTAGCTTTGCTTTTATTAGTGTTTTTCAAACTTTCAGGTACATAACATGCATATGTATGCATATATGTATATATATATGTATGCATGCATTTATATTTGTATTTATATAGATATGTAGATTATATATATGTTTATATATGTATGTATATATATATTCACTGAAAACACCATAGGTTTCAGGCACGTTATAGTTAGGAATTAGTGTTTAAAAAACCTTAGAAATTCACTAAAAAAAACATAGGTTTCAGGGGCGTTATAGTTAGCTGGACATTTCCCTAGTACAAAACCCTAGAAATGCCCCTGTTATAGTTAGTTCAGCTAACTATAACTCACCCCCGCAATGCACTGCTGATGACGTCACATATTATATCACTCATGACATGGTCAGTGACATCACGCATGACATCACTGATGACATCTCAAATGACATCTCTGATGACATCACTGATGACGTCATCCATGTGATAAATTAGTACATCTTCTAACACCCTAATATAACCTTTGATACACCGACTCAAAATTTCAAACGGCCTTTTTGACAACCATAGATACTCCAATACCAATCACTACACACCCACTCATTGACTTTTAGGTCTACATACATGTCCACTCACTCATTCAGAAGTTGGTGCAAACTGCAGATATCACCAGTATTCCAGCGATAAGTGCCCCAAAATTTAACACCATGGTGGACTCCATCAAATAACAGTAATAAGAACAAGAAAGAGTCACACAGCAGTTAAGAGAACAACCAAAAACGTTATAAAACTATTTTCAAACTTTATTTTTTATAATAATAAATATATAAACGATAAACTATTTTCAAACTTTATTTTTTTATGAACATATATATGAACAATAAACTAATAATCAAAATGTAACAACAATAATACAAAACAACAAGGCGGAACACTCCTGTAGGGACCATGGATGTCGACGACAGACCTGGAAAATCAGAAAGATTGTTAACCTCTTCCATGCTCATGACGTCTCCCGGCCGTCATGAGTCACAATGGGCGTGAGCGGACGACGACCGGGAGACGTCATGACCACGCCCACGATTGGAATGTCCAGCACTGCGGTGGAATTTGCGCCGCAGCGAAGAGGTTATCAAAAACCCAACATGGTATTCTCAACAAAATACCACAAGAAACAAATCACAGATATATAAAATGCATACAGCTAACAACATTTTATAAGTTTAACTTACAAAAACTGTAAATGTTGCCGCTTTAAAATATTTACCGAATCTGAGGACAATTTTTTGCAGAAGGCACCACACCCACAACGTTTTTCTTCAGTGGTGAGGACATTTTTTACTTTTCCCAAGGGGCAAACAAAGACCAATGCCACCTTCGTCACTCGCAAAATTTGCCAAAGAGTTCTGTTACGAGGGGATCCTAACAAAAAATACTCGTGCAGCACAGCAAGTATGATGAAACACCTAAGGACCCTTCATGCAAACAATCTTGCACGAGAAGAGTGCAAACAGATGAGAAACACTCCTGTTCTGTATCTGTAAAAAAGAATCGCAAATAAATGTATATTAATAACTTTCCAAATGTATACTATTCAATTACTGTATAAACACATTTTATATAACAACTGACTAAGAAACTATAGCCCTGAACCACAAGTGTGACGATCGTCAAAACACTACATGCATAGTGCATACTACTTTGAAGCAGTTCATGCCCTAAAGCCTACCTCACTAAAAGACTACATGCTAACTGACTAAATGATTACAGTATTATAAGGAGACACACTGGTGAGTGACAGGGTGTTTGCTAGAAGAGTATGAATACTAACTAGGGAATAGAAGGTGTGAAACACAACTGTGTAGGTGATTAGAGGACTGCATCCATACTGCATAGGCATTTAAAGCAGTCCATGTGCTAAGGCCTGGCTCACTGCATGACTACTTGGGTACTGACTGAATGATTAGAGTACAGCAAGGAGAGTGCCTAGGTGAATTTATAAGTGCTAGGCTTTTCGCACAGGGAATGGATTAGTACTTGGTACCGAATGGGTCATTAGAGGAGTGCAAAGGCAGTGATAAGTGCTGGACTGTATGGATACTGACTAGGAAATTGAAAGTGTGAAAGACAAGTGTCTAGGTGGTTAGAAGATGCATGCATAGTGCATAGGGGTTTGAAGCAGTCCATGTGCTAAGACCTGGCTCAGTGTATGAATACTTAGGCACTGACTGAATGATTAGAGTACTGCAAAGATAGTATCTTGGTGAATTTATAAGTGTTTGGGTTTTAGCACAGTGAATGGATTAGTACATGGTGCTGAATGGGTCACTAGAGTACTGCAAAGGGAGTGACAGGGTATTTCCTGGAAGTGTATGGATACTGACTGGAATTGAAGGCGTGAAAGACAATTGTGTAGGTGGTTAGAGGACTGTATGCATAGTGGATAGGGGTTTGAAGTAGTCCATGTGCTAAGACCTGGCTCAGTGCATGAATACTTAGGCAGTGACTGAATCATTAGAGTACTGGAAAGAGAGTGTGTTGGTGAATTTATAAGTGTTTGGGTTTTGGCACAGTGAATGGATTAGTACATGCTGTTGAATGGGTCTCTAGAGGACTGCAAAGGAAGTGACAGGATGTTTCCTGGAAGTGTATAGATACTGACAAGGGAATTGAAGGTGTAAAAGACAAGTGTATTGTATGTTAGAACACTACATGCATACTGCATAGACATTTGAAGTAATCTATTTGGTACTTAGAAACTGACTAAATAATCAGACTAGTTCTAGGACAGTGCTTAGGTAAAACTTTTACATTTTCAGTTCTGCCACAGTGAACAGAATAGTACATGGTACTGCATCTTAGTGTCAAACCCTGACTCATTTTATCAATGCATAAGCAAAGACTAGCTTCTAATGCTACTAAAACTTGACAACATGAGAGCTTTTAAATTAGTTATCTGTCAGCAAATACACGATGTTACCAAATGCTTCTCTCACAGTGGTTCCCAAATGCACACAGACTCACAGTGTGATTCTAGACAACAACCACTATACCTAGGAGTTTACCAAAAATCATTCACTACTGTGGAAGTGGTAAGGGAACTGCACACAATCTTCATATTTCAGGACTGCACTTTTATGTCAAAGCCTGACTCATATAATCAAAGCATAAGCAAAGACTGGCTTCTAATGCTACTAAAACTTGACAACATGACCGATTTTAAAACAGTTATCTGTCAGCAAATACACAATGTTACCAAATGCTTCTCTCACAATCCTTACCCAAATGCACACAGACTCACAGTGTGATTTTAGACAAGTAACACTAGCCTAGGAGTTTACCAAAACTCATTCACTAGTCTGGAAGAGTTAATGGTACTGCACACAATCTACATATTTAAGTACACCACATCAGTGTCAAAGCATGACTCATTTAATCAACGCATAAGCAAAGACTGGATTCTAATGCTACTAAAACTTCACAACATGACAGGTTTTCAAACAGTTATCTGTCAGCAAATACATGCTGTTACCAAATGCTTCTCTCACAGTGATCCCAAATACACACTAACTCACAGTGTGATTCTAGACAAGCACCACTATCCCTATGAGTTTACCTAAACTCATTCACTACAGTGCACGTGGTAAGGGAACTGCACACAATCTACATATTTTACAACTGCAATTTACTGTCAATGCCTGACTCATATAATGAAAGCATAAGCCATAACTGTCTTCTAATGCTACTAAAACTTGACAGCATGACATGTTTTAAAACAGTTATCTGTCAGCAAATACACGATGTTACCTGTTAGAACCGGCGGTCTCTAGTTGGCAGAGGTATACACTTCTGACAAATAGGGACCAACCAACTCTAGTCAGGGCAAGGGGATTACACACTCAGATAACCCCTGCTACCCCCTTGGTAGCTTGGCAGAGCAGACAGGCTTATCTCAGAGGCAGTGTGTTAAGCATTGATGACCACATACAGTAATAAAGTGAATACACTACAGATGGACACGACACAGAAGTTATTATAAAAATAGTATTTTTATATAAGGCTTAGCACAAGACCAAATAACGACAAAAATATACCACAGTCTTAATAAATACTCTTTGGAAGGAAAAATAATAGTTCAAGTAAGGTTTCTTCTTGGCAAATAGTTCTTTAGCAAAGTATTCTTCTGAGCACAGTTCTTTGGCAACAATGTAACCCCCACAGGAGTCACACGACGTCGAGTCTACAAGATTCCCAAGGTTCGGCGTTGACCGCGAGGAGCGCTACGTCGAGCCTGGAGTCGCAACAGACCCCACAAGTACAGTACCTTGAGAAACGAAGAAAGCGATGATCCACGGCGTCGAGATGTCGGCGTCGAGGTCGGCGTCGATCGTGCCTCGGAGTCGGGTCAATCCGCAGCGGCGTCGAGGGATGTCGGGCCGGAGCAGCGCTCACGGCGTCGAGAAGGGCGTCGAGTCGATGCGATCAGCAGCGGCGTCGGGACGGGGTCGCTTGGAGGTAGAGCCGATACTCACTCCTCACTGGCGTCGATACCGGCGTCGAGACGGGGTCACTTGGAGCCGGGGCCGATACCCGCTGCTCACTGGCGTTGCTGCTGGCGTCGATTGGGCCCGGCGGCGTCGAGACTGCAGATTTTCCCTGGTGTACTGGAAACAACACTTTCCAGCAATTCAGCAAATGGTGAAGTCCTTTGGCCCTGTGACTTCAGCAGGAGACTGGCACTCTTCCAGCCCTTGGAGATTTCCTAGCAAGTGTTCAGAGAGTACACACCAAGTTCCTCTCTCCTTGTTCCTTGGCAAAAATAAAGAAGCGGCTTTCAGGTTCCTCCACAGCAAAACAGCACTCTGGCAGAAAGGGGAGGCAAGTCCTTAGATCAGCAGGCTTCTTGTCCTTGGTACAGGTTTCCTTGTCAGAAGTGATCTGAGTTCTTGGTTCAGGGGTCCTTCTCTTATACCCCTTTTCTCCTTTGTTCCCTTTGTCCAAGCAGGGAGATTCCCACCATCTCAGGTTTGTTGTGGGTGTTGCCAGGCAGAGGCACCTGGCCTATTCACTGAGCAGGGCAGAGTCCTCAGCCGCCCAGCAGGAGGCGGAGCCAGTATTGTCACTGGCAGGAGCAGGGCTATCAGTCGCCCAGCAGGAGGCGGAGCCAGTATTGTGTCAGGCAGGGCAGGCTACTCTTCCCTCACTCTACGTGTAAATGCCCCATTCACCCCACACTGACTCACTCAGACCTCTGGAGCCACCCAGCCCCTGACACATACACCAAACCAGCAGAGACCGGTAGATAGTTGGACAAGAAAATAGCCACTTTCTAAAAGTGCTATTTTCAAACATAGAATTTAAAAACCATCCATCCTAAAGGGTGTGTTATTAAATTCTGAGTTCAGGGATACTAAACTCGACTTGCTACCATGCTCCCTGAGTCAGATAGATTATAATGGAGTTAATAATCAGTCTGCCCAGTCTGGCCTATTGGAGGCAGGTAGCCCTTCAATAGTGAAAAACGAAAATGGCTGTAATTCACTATTAGGTCATGCCACACACATCAGGGCATGACCTACCTTTTACCAACAATGCACCCTGCCCTAGGGCCTACCATAGAGGTGTCTGAAATGTGGCAAAGTGAAGGTTTAGAGACTGGTAAGTAGGTTTCCTTACCAAGTCGACATGGCAGTCAGGGACTGCACGCAGGCGCCGCGGTGGCAGGCCTGAGACACATTTTGCACGCTGCTTCTGTGGGTGGCACAACCAGTGCTGCAAGCCCACCAGCAGCAGTTAACTTACACGCCCTTGGCACACGCAGTGCACTAGACTAGGGTCTGAACAGTAAGTCAACCAAGCCAATCATGGTAACACCAATCAACGTAACAATTTAGCATAGGGAGCACTTGCACTGTGGCACTGATCAGCAGTGGCACAGTGCCCAAAGCAATAATCCAGCAAAAACATCGTAAACAGAGGAGGCAAACAGAAAAAATGGAGGAGAGACTCATGCCAATGATGCCAGGTCTAACACGTGTCCCCTCCAGCTGAAATGTGGGGAGAACTACCCTTCACCCAGGGAGTCCTCATCACTGAGGCGGAAAAATCTGGACAGACCATCAGCATTGGCGTGATCTGTACCAGGGCGGTGTTCCACCGTAAAGTCCATCCCCTGTAGGGAAATGGACCACCTCAACAGCTTTGGGTTCTCACCCCTCATCTGCATTAACCATCTGAGGGGCCTGTGGTCCGTCTGAACCCGGAAGTGAGACCCAAACAAGTAGGGTCTTAGCTTCTTCAGCGCCCAGACCACAGCAAATGCCTCACGCTCTATCGCACTCCACCTTTGTTCCCTGGGAAGTAACCTCCGGCTGATGAAGGCTACAGGTAAGTCTCGGCCCTCCTCATTCATCTGTGCTAGAACAGCCCCCACACCATGCTCTGAAGCGTCTGTCTGGACAATGAATTCTTTTGAAAAGTCGGGTGCCTGGAGGACCGGTGCTGTACACATTGCAGTTTTCAGGGTGTCAAAGGCGTTCTGACAGGCGTCAGTCCATATCACAAGTCTCGGCTGCTTCCTGGAAGTCAGCGAGGTCAAGGGGTGCACAATGTTGCCATACCCCTTGACAAACCTCCTGTAATAACCCGTGAGACCCAAGAAGGCTCTCACCTGAGTCTGGGTTTTGGGCGGTTCCCAAGCCAGGATGGTATCTATCTTGGGTTGCAGGGGGGCCACCTTGCCACTCCCTACTTGGTGCCCCAAGTACACCACTGAACCCTGCCCAATCTGGCACTTACTAGCCTTGATTGTGAGGCCTGCTCTGCGCAGGGCCAACAACACTTCCTGGAGGTGGCGCAAGTGTTCCTCCCAGCTGGCGCTGAACACTGCTATATCGTCCAGGTAGGCGGCGCTGAAATCTTCCAGCCCGGCCAATACCTGGTTAACCAACCTCTGGAATGTGGCAGGGGCATTCTTCATCCCAAAGGGCATCACACGGAACTGGTAGTGCCCATCTGGTGTGGAGAATGCAGACCTCTCTTTTGAATGGTTCGCAACATAAGTACTTAGAAACTGACTAAATCATCAGACTACTTCTAGGACAGTGCCTGGGTAAAAATTTAATTTTCAGCTCTGGTGCAGTGAGGACAATACTACATGGTACTGCACTTTAGTGTCAAATCATGACTCATTTTATCAATGCATAAGCAAACACTGGCTTCTAATGCTACTAAAACTTGACAACATGACAGGTTTTATAGCAGTTATCTGTCAGCAAATGCACGATGTTACCAAACGCTTCTCTCACAGTGGTTCCCAAATGCACACAGACTCACAGTGTGATTCTAGACAAGCAGCACTATCCCTAAGAGTTTACCAACACTCATTAACTACACTGGAAGTGGTAAGGGAACTGCACACAATCTACATATTTCCCGACTACACTTTACTGTCAATACCTAACTCATTTAATGAAAGCATAAGCCATAACTGTCTTCTAATGCTACTAAAACTTCACAACATGACATGTTTTAAAACAGTTATCTATCAGCAAATATACAATGTTACCAAACGCTTCTCTCGCAGTGTTTCCCAAATGTACACACACTCACAGTGTGATTCTAGACAAGAACCACTATCCCTAGGAGTTTACCAAAACTCATTCACTACAGTGGAAGAGGTAAGGGAAGTGCACACAATCTACATATTTCATGGCTACACTTTACTGTCAATACCTAACTCATTTAATGAAAGCATAAGCCATAACTGTCTTCTAATGCTACTAAAACGTCACAACATGACATGTTTTAAAACAGTTATCTGTCAGCAAATACATGATGTTACCAAACGCTTCTCTCACAGTGGTTCCCAACTGTACACAGACTCACAGTGTGATTCTAGACAAGCACCACTATCCCTAGGACTTTACCAAAACTCATTCACTACAGTGGAAGTGGTAAAGGAACTGCACACAATCTACATATTTCACGAATGCACTTTAATGTCAATGCCTGACTAATTTAATCAACGCATAAGCAAAGACTGGCTTCTAATGCTACTAAAACTTGACAACATGACATGTTTTAAAACAGTTATCTATCAGCAAATACACAATGTTACCAAAAGCTTCTCTCACAGTGGTTCCCAAATGTACACAGACTCACAGTGTGATTCTAGACAAGCACCACTATCCCTAGCAGATTACCAAAACTCATTCACTACAGTGGAAGTGGTAAGGGAACTGCACACAATCTACATATTTCACGACTGCACTTAAGTGTCAATGCCTGGCTCATTTAATCAACGCATAAGCAATGACTAGCTTCTAATGCTACTAAAACTTCACTGCATGACAGGTTTTAAAATAGTTATCTGTCAGCAAATACACGATGTTACCAAATGCTTCTCTCACAGTGGTTCCCAAATGCACACACACTCACAGTGTGATTCTATACAACAACCACTATACCCAGGAGTTTACCAAAAATCATTCACTACTGTGGAAGTGGTAAGGGAACTGCACACAATCTTCATATTTCAGGACTGCACTTTTGTGTCAAAGCCTGACTCATTTGATCAAAGCATAAGCAAAGACTGGCTTCTAATGCTACTAAAACTTGACAACATGACCGGTTTTAAAAAAGTTATCTGTCAGCAAATACACGATGTTACCAAATGCTTCTCTCACAATCCTTACCAAAATGCACACAGACTCACAGTGTGATTTTAGACAAGCAACACTATCCAAGGAGTTTACCAAAACTCATTCACTAGTCTGGAAGAGTTAATGGTACTGCATTCAATCTACATATTTAAGTACAGCACATCAGTGTCAAAGCATGACTCATTTAATCAACACATAAGCAAAGACTGAATTCTAATGCTACTAAAACTTCCCAACATGACAGGTTTTAAAACAGTTATCTGTCAGCAAATACATGATGTTACCAAATGCTTCTCTCACACTGATCCCAAAATACACACTAACTCACAGTGTGATTCTAGACGAGCACCACTATCCCTAGGAGTTTACCAAAACTTATTCACTACAGTGCAAGTGGTAAGGGAACTGCACACAATCTACATATTTCACAACTGCAATTTACTGTCAATGCCTGACTCATTTAATGAAAGCATAAGCCATAACTGTCTTCTAATGCTACTAAAACTTGACAACATTACATGTTTTAAAACAGTTATCTGTCAGCAAATAGACGATGTTACCAAACGCTTCTCTCACAGTGGTTCCCAAATGCACACAGACTCACAGTGTGATTCTAGACAATCAACACTATCCTAGGAGTTTACCAAAACTCACTCACTAGTCTAGAAGAGTTAATGGTACTGAACACAATCTACATATTTAAGTACAGCACATCAGTGTCAAAGCATGACTCATTTAATCCACGCATAAGCAAAGACTGGATTCTAATGCTACTAAAACTTCACAATATGACAGCTTTTAAAAAAGTTATCTGTCAGCAAATACATGATGTCACCAAATGCTTCTCTCACACTGATCCCAAATACACACTAACTCACACTGTGATTCTAGACAAGCACCAATATCCCTAGAAGTTTAGCAAAACTCATTCACTACAGTGCAAGTGGTAAGAGAACTGCACACAATCTACATATTTCAGGACTGCATTTTTCTGTCAAAGCCTGACTCATTGAATCAAATCATAAGCCATAACTGTCTTCTAATGCTACTAAAACTTTACAACAAGACAAGTTAAAACGGTTATCTGTCAGCAAATACACAATGTTACCAAATGCTTCTCTCACCGTGGTTCCCAAATGCACACAGACTCACTGTGTGATTCTAGACAAACAACACTATCCCTTGCACTATACCAAAACACATTTCTTCATCTAGAAGTAGTACTACATTTTAGTATAGAAACATAACATGACTCATTTCACAAATTCATAAACAATGACTGGTTTCTAATTCTACCAAAATATAAAAACAGCACAGTTATCTGTCTACAAACACATGAAAAACACAAATGCTTATCACAGAATGGTTTCTACATGCACACACATTGTAGAGAAAAAAAGTACTCCCTACACTTTAGCAGGAGAAATACATTAGTCTGATTAAAATCAAAATAGTCTACATACATCCCCTCACAATTTAATAACTCATCTTTCAAGATCTTTTGTAGATTAAGAAGTATAGTAATCACTCATCATATTTTCTTTTACAGAATCTCTGCACTGTGCACCTCTCAGCAAAAACAAAGAATGGAAAAGTTTCCCTTTCACTTTCCACACATATACATGTAAACATCAAATCACAATCCTTCACACATAAACTCAAAAGCAAACACACATTTCTATTAGTTAAACATTTCAACCCTTTCCAACTGAAATACATTTCAACCCTTCCCCCAATCTGCCTTCTGCCTGTTACCATAGAAACAGGTCATGGAACACTGCACTGAGCTCACAGGTCACAAGTTCAGCACACAATGTTGCTAATCAAGACAGGAAGTGTGCTTGACTTTTCAACATATCAGCTTATCATATATAATGTTCCTTACAATTTGTTTTTGTTAACCAATAAGAATCATACCTTTAAAAAACAGAAATATACACCCTACCTTTCAGTGTAGAAAGTAGTCATACAACCAATGATTTCTTGTCTTTTTTCAAAAAACATTGCTGTGGATCCGCGCACCCAAAGCGTGAGAATCCGTGCACCCAATGCGTTAGGATGCGCGCACCGTGCGCGTATTTCACCGTTTAAAAAAAAAAAAAAGGGGGCCCCAGGGGGTCCTTCTGGGACCCCCTAAGCACCTCTAGACGGTCAGAGTATTTCCACTCTGCCCCCTTTATATGTTTTACACACTTATTCCCCTTTCTTCTTCAGCCTTGCTTCTACCGAGGCAGAAAATGGCTGCCAACAGTTCCTGGTTTCTAATGGAGAGAGTCACTCGACGGCCAATTAGCATTCAGCGCGCGATTGGGAGGGTACGCGCTCGGTTTGGGGAGGGTGCACTTACGGTGCGGGTAGGGTCCGCGGATCCTCCCCGGCCATAGATATCACTTACTTTTTTTACCCTAATTTTCTCAGGAACTACTGAACAGATTCACACCATTTATGCAAAAGGCACGAGTCTGAACTGAGGACCACCTCTTTGCCAAATTTGGTGTCATTCCGATCAGCGGTTCGGGCTGTAGCTGCGACAATAGATCCTATGGGAAATTGCATGGGGAAAACCCCTTTTTTATCGGTCCCCGCTTGACGAATTACCACAAAACTTTCAGGGTAGGAGCGGAGCGGAGCTGGCCAAAAGTTTGGAAAATTTCGCGAAGATTCGTCAATCGGCGCAAGACTTATTGGGAATAGAATGTTGCGGATTTCCTATGGAAAATAGGTCCTAACTATAACTATCTACTGGCGACCGCCAGTAGATAATATACACATACATATATATAAATGCATATGCATATATAAGAATATATATATCTGCATATGTGTGCGTGTAGAGAGAGGTAGAGAGGTAGAGGTGTAGAGGTAAAGAGGTAGAGGTAGAAAGGTAGAGAGGTAGAGAGGTAGAGAGGTAGAGAGTAGTAGAGAGAAAGGTAGAGAGAGGTAGAGAGGTAGAGAGTAGAGGATGAGTAATAGAGAGTAGAGAGTAGAGAGTGAGTAGTAGAGAGTAGTAGAGAGTAGTAGAGTGAGTAGTAGAGAGTGAGTAGTAGAGAGCAGTAGAGTGAGTAGTAGAGAGTAGTAGAGAGTTGGTAGTAGCGAGTGAGTAGTAGAGAGGAGTAGAGAGTAGTAGAGAGTGAGTAATAGTGTGAGTAGTAGACAGTAGTAGAGAGTGAGTAGTAAAGAGGGAGTAGTAGAGAGTAGCAGAGAGTGAGTAGCAGAGAGTGAGTAGCAGAGAGAGTAGTAGAGAGTAGTAGAGAGTAGTAGAGAGAGAGTAGTAGAGAGTAAGTAGTAGAGAGAGAGTAGTAGAGTGAGTAGTAGAGACTAGTAGAGAGTAGTAGAGAGAGTAGTAGAGAGTGAGTAGTAGAGAGAGAGCAGTAGAGAGTGAGTAGTAGAGAGTGAGTAGTAGAGAGAGAGTAGTAGGGAGTAGTGGAGAGTGAGTAGTAGAGAGTGAGTAGTAGAGGGCAGTGGAGTAGTGGAGAGAGAGTAGTAGAAAGTGAGTAGTAGAGTGAGTAGTAGGGAGTAGTAGAGAGTGAGTAGTAGAGAGTGAGTAGTAGAGAGAGAAGTATAGAGTGAGTAGTAGAGAGTTGTAGAGAGAGAGTAGTAGAGAGTGAGTAGTAGAGAGAGAGAGTAGTAGAGTGAGTAGTAGAGAGTAGTAGAGAGTTGTAGAGAGAGAGTAGTAGAGAGCGAGTAGTAGAAAGCAAGTAGTAGAGAGTAGTAGAGAGTGAGTAGTAGTAGGGAGTAATAGAGTAGTAGAGAGTGAGTAGTAGAGAGTGAGTTGTAGAGTGTAGTGGAGTAGTGGAGACTGAGTAGTAGAGAGTAGTAGAGAGTGAGTAGTAGAGTGAGTAGTAGAGAGTAGTAGATAGTGAGTAGTAGAGAGAGTAGTAGAGAGTGAGTAATAGAGAGAGTAGAGAGTAGTAGAGTAGTAGAGACTGAGTAGTGGAGAGTAGTAGAGAGTGAGTAGTAAAGAGTGAGTAGTAGAGAGTGAGAGGTAGAGAGAGAGTAGTAGGGAGTAGTAGAGAGTGAGTAGTAGAGTGAGTAGTAGAGAGTAGTAGAGAGCGAGTAGTAGAAAGCAAGTAGTAGAGAGTAGTAGAGAGTGAGTAGTAGTAGGGAGTAATAGAGTAGTAGAGAGGGAGTAGTAGAGAGTGAGTTGTAGAGTGTAGTGGAGTAGTGGAGACTGAATAGTAGAGAGTAGTAGAGAGTGAGTAGTAGAGTGAGTAGTAGAGAGTAGTAGATAGTGAGTAGTAGAGAGAGTAGTAGAGAGTGAGTAATAGAGAGAGTAGAGAGTAGTAGAGTAGTAGAGACTGAGTAGTGGAGAGTAGTAGACTGAGTAGTGGAGAGTAGTAGAGAGTGAGTAGTAAAGAGTGAGTAGTAGAGAGTGAGAGGTAGAGAGAGAGTAGTAGAGAGTGAGTAGTAAAGAGTAATAGAATGAGTAGTAGAGAGTGAGTAGTAGAGAGAGAGAGTAGTAGAGAGTGAGTAGTAAGGTGTAGAGGTAGAGAGGTAGAGGTAGAGATGTAGAGGTAGAGAGTAGTAGAGAGAGAGGTAAAGTGAGGTAGAGAGGTAGAGAGTGGAGAGTTAGTAATAGAGAGTACAGATTGAGTAGTAGATAGTAGTAGAGAGTAGCAGAGAGTGAGTAGTAGAGAGAGAGTAGTAGAGAGTAGTAGAGAGTGAGTAGTAGAGAGTAGTAGAGTGAGTAGTAGAGAGGGAGTAGTAGAGAGAGAGTAGTAGAGAGTGACTAGTAGGGAGTAGTAGAGAGTGAGTAGTAGAGTGAGTAGTAGAGAGTAGAGAGCGAGTAGTAGAAAGCAATTAGTAGAGAGTAGTAGAGAGTGAGTAGTAGTAGGGAGTAGTAGAGTAGTAGAGAGTGAGTAGTAGAGAGTGAGTTGTAGAGTGTAGTGGAGTAGTGGAGACTGAGTAGTAGAGAGTAGTAGAGAGTGAGTAGTAGAGTGAGTAGTAGAGAGTAGTAGATAGTGAGTAGTAGAGAGAGTAGTAGAGAGTGAGTAGTAGAGAGAGTAGAGAGTAGTAGAGTAGTAGAGACTGAGTAGTGGAAAGTGGAAAGTGGAAAGTAGTAGAGAGCGAGTAGTAGAGAGTGAGTAGTAGAGAGTAGTAGAGAGTGAGAAGTAGAGAGAGAGTAGTAGAGAGTGAGTAGTAAAGAGTAGTAGAGAGTGAGTCGTAGAGAGAGAGAGAGAGTAGTAGAGAGTGAGTTGTATGGTGTAGAGGTAGAGAGGTAGAGGTAGAGATGTAGAGGTAGAGAGGTAGAGAGTAGTAGAGAGAGAGGTAAAGTGAGGTAGAGAGGTAGAGAGGTAGAGAGTGGAGAGTGAGTAATAGAGAGCAGAGAGTGAGTAGTAGATAGTAGTAGAGAGTAGTAGAGAGAGTAGCAGAGAGTGAGCAGTCGAGAGTAGTAGAATGAGTAGTAGAGAGTAGTAGAGAGTAGTAGAGAGTGAGTAGTAGAGTGGGTAGTAGAGAGTAGTAGAGAGTAGTAGAGAGTGAATAGTAGAGAGTAGTAGAGAGTGAGTAGTACAGAATGAGTAGTAGAGAGTGAGTAGTAGAGAGTGAGTAGCAGAGAGAGCAGTAGAGTGAGTAGTAGAGAGTAGTAGAGAGAGAGATCAGTAGAGAGTGAGTAGTAGATAGTAGAAGAGAGGGAGTAGTAGAGAGTGAGTAGTAGAGTGAGTAGTAGAGAGGGACTAGTAGAACTTAGTAGAGTGTAGTAGTAGAGAGAGTAGTAGTAGAGAGAGTAGTAGAGAGTGAGTAGTAGAGAGTAGTAGAGAGTGAGTAGTAGAGAGTGAATAGTAGAGAGAGAGTAGTAGAGAGTAGTAGAGAGTGAGTAGTAGAGAGTGAGTAGTAGAGAGAGTAGTAGAGTATTAGAGAGTGAGTAGTAGAGAGTGAGTAGTAGAGAGTAGTGGAGTAGTAGAGAGTAAGTAGTAGAAAGTAGTAGAGAGTGAGTAGTAGAGTGAGTATTAGAGATTAGTAGAGTGAGTAGTAGATAGTAGTAGAGAGCGAGTAGTAGAGAGCAAGTAGTAGAGAGTGTGTAGTTGATAGTGAGTAGTAGAGAGTAGTAGAGAGTGAGTAGTAGAGAGAATAGTAGAGAGTGAGAAGTAGAGAGAGTAGTAGAGAGTAGTAGAGTAGTAGAGAGTGAGTAATAGAGTGAGTAGTAGAGAGTAGTTGAGAACGAGTAGTAGAGAGTAAGTAGTGGAGTGAGAGAAGTAGAGAGTAGTAGAGAGCAAGTAGTAGAGATTGAGTAGTAGAGAGTGAGTTGTAGAGAGTAGTAGAGAGTGAGTAGTAGAGAGAGAGTAGCAGAGAGTGAGTAGTAGAGAGTGAGTAGTAGAGAGAGAGTAGTAGAGAGGGAGTAGTAGAGTAGTAGAGAGTGAGTGGTAAAGAGTAATAGAAATTAGTAGAGTGAGTAGTAGAGAGTAATAGAGAGTCAGTAGTAGAGAAAGTAGTAGAGAGTAGTAGAGTAGTAGAGAGTGAATAGTAGAAAGTGAGTAGTAGAGAATAGTAGAGAGTGGTAGTAGAGAGTGAGTAGTAGAGAGTAGTAGAGAGCGAGTAGTAGAGAGTGAGTAGTAGAGAGTGAATAGTAGAGAGTGAGTAGTAGAGAGCGAGTAGTAGAGAGAGAGTAGTAGAGAGTAGTAGAGATCGAGGAGTAGAGAGTGAGTAGTAGAGTGAGTAGTAGAGAGTGAATTGTAGAGAATGAGTAGTAGAGAGAGAGTAGTAGAGAGTAGTAGAGTGAGTAGTAGAAAGTGAGTAGTAGATAGAGAGTAGTAAAGAGTAGTAGAGAGTGAGTAGAAGAGTAGTAGAGAGTAAGTGGTAGAGAGCAGTAGAGAGTAGTAGAGTGAGTAGTAGAGAGTGAGTTGTAGACAGTAATAGTAGAGTAGTATTGAGTAGTAGAGAGTAGTAGAGAGTAGTAGAGTGTGAGTAGTAGAGAGTAGTAGCGAGTGAGTAGTAGAGAGTGAGTGGTAGAGAGAGAGTAGTAGAGAGTAGTAGAGAGTGAGGAGTATAGAGTAGTAGAGAGTAGTAGAGAGTGAGTAATAGAGAGTAGTCATTCAGTGTCAGTCAGTGTCACTCAGTCAGTCAGTGTCAGTCAGTCAGTGTCAGTCAATCAGTGTCAGTCATTGTCAGTCAGTGTCAGTCAATCAGTGTCAGTCAGTGTCAGTGTCAGTCAGTGTCAATCTGACAGTCAGTCAGTGTCAGTCAGTCAGTGTCAGCTAGAGCAGCTCTGGTTTCTCTGGCTCTACAGCAGGTCTGCTGACCTGGTTCTCTGGCTCTAGAGCAGCTCTGCTGACCTAGTTCTTAGGCTACACAGCAGCTCTGCTGATCTGGTTCTCTGGCTCTACAACAGCTCTGCTGACCTGGTTCTCTGGCTCTAAAGCAGCTCTGCTGACCCGGTTCTATGTCTCTAAAGCAGTTCTGCTGACAAGGTTTCTCTGGCTCTACAGCGGCTCTGCTGACCTGGTTCTCTGGCTCCAGAGCAGCTCTGCTGACCTGGTTCTTAGGCTCTAGAGCAGCTCTGCTGACCTGGTTCTCTGGCTCTAAAGCAGCTCTGCTGACCCTGTTCTATGGCTCTAAAGCAGCTCTGCTGACTTGGTTCTCTGTCTCTAGAGCAGCTCTGCTGACCTGGTTCTCTGGCTCTAAAGCAGCTCTGCTGACCTGGTTCTCTGGCTCTAAAGCAGCTCTGCTGGCCTAATTCTCTGGCTCTAAAGCAGCTCTGCTGACCTGGTTCTCTCCCTCTAAAGCAGCTCTGCTGGCCTCTTTTCTCTGGCTCTGAAGCAGCTCTGCTGACCTGGTTCTCTGGATCTAGAGCAGCTCTGCTGACCTGGTCCCTTGGCTCTAAAGCAGACCTGCGGACCTGGTTCTCTCCCTCTAAAGCAGTTCTGTTGACCTGGTCCTCTCGCTCTAAAGCAGCTCTACAGACCTGGTTTCTCTGGCTCTACAGCAGTTCTGCTGATCTGGTTCTGTGGCTCTAGGGCAACTCTGCTGACCTGGGTCTCTGGCTCTAAAGCAGCTCTGCTGACCTGGTTCTCTCCCTCTAAATCAGCTCTGCTGACCTGGTTCTCTGGCTCTAGAGCAGCTCTGCTGACCTGGTTCTCTGCCTCTAGGGCGGTTCTGCTGACCTGGTTCTCTGGCTCTAAAGCAGCTCTGCTGACCTTGTTCTATGGCTCTAAAACAGCTCTGCTTCCTGGTTCTCTGGCTCTAGAGCAGCTCTGCTGACCTGGTTCTGTGGCTCTAAAGCAGCTCTGCTGACCTGGTTCTCTCCCTCTAAGCAGCTCTGCTGACCTGGTTCTCTGGCTCTAAAGCAGCTCTGCTGGCCTAATTCTCTGGCTTTAGAGCAGCTCTGCTGACCTGGTTCTCTCCCTCTAAAGCAGCTCGGCTGGCCTCTTTTCTCTGGCTCTGAAGCAGCTCTGCTGACCTTGTTCTCTGGATCTAGAGCAGCTCTGCTGACCTGGTCCCTTGGCTCTAGAGCAGCTCAGCTGACCTGGTTCTCTGGCTCTACAACAGCTCTGCTGACCTGGTTCTCTGGCTGTAAAGCAGCTCTGCCTACCCGGTTCTATAGCTCTAGAACAATTCTACTGACCAAGTTCTCTGGCTCTAGAACAGCTCTGCTGACCTGTTCTCTGGCTGTAAAGCAGTTCTGCTGACCTGGTTCTCTCCCTCTAAAGCAGCTTTGCTGACCTGGTTTCTCTGGCTCTACAGCAGCTCTGCTGACCTGGTTCTCTCCCTCTAAAGCAGTTCTGTTGACCTGGTACTCTCGCTCTAAAGCAGCTCTACAGACCTGGTTTCTCTGGCTCTACAGCAGTTCTGCTGATCTGGTTCTGTGGCTCTAGAGCAACTCTGCTGACCTGGGTCTCTGGCTCTAAAGCAGCTCTGCTGACCTGGTTCTCTCCCTCTAAATCAGCTCTGCTGACCTGGTTCTCTGGCTCTAGAGCAGCTCTGCTGACCTGGTTCTCTGCCTCTAGGGCGGTTCTGCTGACCTGGTTCTCTGGCTCTAAAGCAGCTCTGCTGACCTTGTTCTATGGCTCTAAAACAGCTCTGCTTCCTGGTTCTCTGGCTCTAGAGCAGCTCTGCTGACCTGGTTCTGTGGCTCTAAAGCAGCTCTGCTGACCTGGTTCTCTCCCTCTAAGGAGCTCTGCTGACCTGGTTCTCTGGCTCTAAAGCAGTTCTGCTGACCTGGTTCTCTGCCTCTAGAGCAGCTCTGCTGACCTGGTTCTCTGGCTCTAAAGCAGCTCTGCTGACCTGGTTCTCTGGCTCTAAAGCAGCTCTGCTGGCCTAATTCTCTGGCTTTAGAGCAGCTCTGCTGACCTGGTTCTCTCCCTCTAAAGCAGCTCGGCTGGCCTCTTTTCTCTGGCTCTGAAGCAGCTCTGCTGACCTTGTTCTCTGGATCTAGAGCAGCTCTGCTGACCTGGTCCCTTGGCTCTAGAGCAGCTCAGCTGACCTGGTTCTCTGGCTCTACAACAGCTCTGCTGACCTGGTTCTCTGGCTGTAAAGCAGCTCTGCCTACCCGGTTCTATAGCTCTAGAACAATTCTACTGACCAAGTTCTCTGGCTCTAGAACAGCTCTGCTGACCTGTTCTCTGGCTGTAAAGCAGTTCTGCTGACCTGGTTCTCTCCCTCTAAAGCAGCTTTGCTGACCTGGTTTCTCTGGCTCTACAGCAGCTCTGCTGACCTGGTTCTCTCCCTCTAAAGCAGTTCTGTTGACCTGGTACTCTCGCTCTAAAGCAGCTCTACAGACCTGGTTTCTCTGGCTCTACAGCAGTTCTGCTGATCTGGTTCTGTGGCTCTAGAGCAACTCTGCTGACCTGGGTCTCTGGCTCTAAAGCAGCTCTGCTGACCTGGTTCTCTCCCTCTAAATCAGCTCTGCTGACCTGGTTCTCTGGCTCTAGAGCAGCTCTGCTGACCTGGTTCTCTGCCTCTAGGGCGGTTCTGCTGACCTGGTTCTCTGGCTCTAAAGCAGCTCTGCTGACCTTGTTCTATGGCTCTAAAACAGCTCTGCTTCCTGGTTCTCTGGCTCTAGAGCAGCTCTGCTGACCTGGTTCTGTGGCTCTAAAGCAGCTCTGCTGACCTGGTTCTCTCCCTCTAAGGAGCTCTGCTGACCTGGTTCTCTGGCTCTAAAGCAGTTCTGCTGACCTGGTTCTCTGCCTCTAGAGCAGCTCTGCTGACCTGGTTCTCTGGCTCTAAAGCAGCTCTGCTGACCTGGTTCTCTGGCTCTAAAGCAGCTCTGCTGGCCTAATTCTCTGGCTTTAGAGCAGCTCTGCTGACCTGGTTCTCTCCCTCTAAAGCAGCTCGGCTGGCCTCTTTTCTCTGGCTCTGAAGCAGCTCTGCTGACCTTGTTCTCTGGATCTAGAGCAGCTCTGCTGACCTGGTCCCTTGGCTCTAGAGCAGCTCAGCTGACCTGGTTCTCTGGCTCTACAACAGCTCTGCTGACCTGGTTCTCTGGCTGTAAAGCAGCTCTGCCTACCCGGTTCTATAGCTCTAGAACAATTCTACTGACCAAGTTCTCTGGCTCTAGAACAGCTCTGCTGACCTGTTCTCTGGCTGTAAAGCAGTTCTGCTGACCTCGTTCTCTCCCTCTAAAGCAGCTTTGCTGACCTGGTTTCTCTGGCTCTACAGCAGCTCTGCTGACCTGGTTCTCGGCCTCTAGAGCAGCTCTGCTGACCTGGTTCCCTGCACTCACGATGCACGGAACCAACTTCGCGAAAATATATTTAAAAATAATATAAGTTTATTATAAGTACACATATGTTATTTTTATGACTATCTTAGATAATCTCTTGCCCTAATATGTATATTAAAGACACATACATATCATTTTGGAACATAACATTTTTTTGCGGGAGTTGCGCACCCAGCGCGCCCCAGCACGTATATGACATCACGCGGGACCCGCCACCACGCAAGCATCTCGTACCGTAATGCGCATGTGTCACGAATGCACGGGAGCAGGAGTAGCGAACTGGTCGCATACCAATCGCGCACATCACATAATATTATTTGTATATGATGTAACTGAAAAACACGCAGCCGTCGCACACTGTACGCGGATCCTTCACGACTTTTCTAAAATAGCGGCTAGAATCCATGCACCCACCATGATGTGTACGCTTTGAGTGCGTGACTCCAAATTATTTTCGGATTTTTTTTTTTTAAAGAAAATATTATAAATATATTAAAATATTTTTTTAATGTTTTCTTATGCAATTTTTAGAAAAATATATAATGTTATTTAATTAATAAAATATTTATAAATGAACAGTTAAAAAACTGTAGATAGTCAGTACAAATAAATAGGTATAACTATCACACTTAAAAATTAGCACCTAAAAAACCTTTGAAATTCACTGAAAAAACCAAAGGTTTCATAGACGTTATAGATAGAAATTAGAATTTAAAAAAGCTTTGAAATTCACTGAAAAAACCATAGGCTTCAAAGACGTTATAGTTAGAAATTAGCATTAAAAAAACCTTAGAAATTCACAGAAAAAAACATAGGTTTCAGGGGTGTTATAGTTAGCTGGCCATTTCACTCGTACGAAACCATAGAAATTCCTCCGTTATAGTTAGTTCTGCTGATCATCAGTGATGTCAGCTGGACATTTCACTCGTACAAAACCATTGAAAGTCCTTCGTTATAGTTAGTTGTACTCACTATAACTCGCGCGCCCGCAATCCACTGCTGATGATGTCACATATTATATCAGTCATGACATGGTCTGTAAAATCACTGATGACATCTCAAATGACATCACTGATGACATCACTGATGACATCATCCAGTGAATGTGGTTTGGTTCGTTAGTTAAATATGTATTATATATATATATAGCAATCTGCATTGAAGAATGAGTGGATATATAAATATAAATATCTGGATAGAGGATTTAGTAGCAGTGTGTTTGACTGTTTACTTGACTAATTTATAGTTTCTCACTAAATATATTGCATAGTTACTAAACTGTGTGAATATCTGTATCACTTTGTCAGTTGTTGTGTAAACTGCTGTACCAGTTGGTTACTAGCTGTGTGAAAGTCTATATTAGTTATTGATTAGTTAACTGAGTATTTATATGGGAGAGTGAATGTGTGTGTGGTTCGGTGGGGGGTGTGACTGACGAAAGATGTGTGAATAGTTGATTCAGTAGGTATATGATGTATACATAAGACTCAGTGATTGTATGAGTGTCTTTATGGATAACTGTATACTTGTAATAGTGATTTTATAACACACTAAGTATGAGTTACTATCCATATGAATAGATGAAGTGGTGTTTATATAAGTGTGTAGCCAAGTAAAAGTAAGTATGATCCATTGTTTGCATAAGTGAATAGGATGACTTCATAAGTGATTAGGTTGTGTGCTGGTGTGTAATGTTGATATAGGTGTATAAGTATATTTGATAGTGTTCTATTGATCATTGACAGCATGTATGAGTGAATCTATAGGTAGGTGATTATGGTACTCTGTATTTTACAGTGAGTGATGAAAGGTTATACTAGTGTATGATGAGGTGTATCTGATTGTCACGTGGATGATATCATCAGTGATGTTATCAGTGATGTCATTTGAGATGTCATTAGTGATGTCATAAGTGATGTCACTGACCATGTCATGAATGATGTAATATGTGACATCATCAGCAGTGGATTGCGGGCGCGTGAGTTATAGTGAGCACAACTAACTATAACGAAGGAATTTCAAGGGTTTTGTACGAGTTAAATTTCCTGCTAACTATAACAGGCCTGAAACCTATGTTTTTTTCAGTGAATTTCTAAGGTTTTTTAAATGCTAAATCCTAACTATAACATGTCTGAAACCTACGGTTTTTTCAGTGAATTTCAAAGGTTTTTTTAAATGATAATTTTTAAATTTAATAATAGTTATATGTATTTTTTCTATACTGATTTTCTACAGTTTTTGAACAGTTTATTTTTACATATTTTGTTTTTTAAATTACAATATATATTTTTAATATAAGTGGAAATAAAAATGTTTTTTAAAATATTGAAACTGATATATTGTTTTTCATTGTTGAATATACAAGTGCACAACTGTAAGTGTGTTGGTTAGTTAGGATACTGCATGCATAGTGGATAGGGGTTTGAGGCAGTCCATGTGCTAATGCTTGGCTTGCTGCATGAGTACTTGGATACTGACTGAATGATTAGAGTACTGCAAGGAGAGTGCCTGGGTGAATTTATAAGTGTTAGAATTACTTTTCAGGATCAGTACTGGGCTCAAAGATGGAGCACTGAGGTCTCTCCATGTTCACGGGAGTACTATTAAGCAGGAACAGGGATGGGAGCACACCGCTTCACCTCCCAGCCAGGTTCGCCCCTGGCATTGTGGTAAATGCAGTTTCAGTTACTTGCTTGCTTCAAGAGTGTTCGAGTGTTTCGCCACAGTTGGCGCAGATTGTGCTGATCTCTAGACACGTGTTTCTGGTATTTTAACCGTCAACAGTAGAGATTACAGTCTTTAAAATTTGGAGTTTGCTGAGTATCCTGCGAACATCTTTCTCAGGTCAGGTACCTCTCACAGGCATGCGGGTGCTTAATCCACGAGCTTGTCAGCTCAATGACTCACAGGAGTACTGTTAAACAGGAACAGGGGCGGGAGCACAACGCTTCACTCTCAGCAAGGTTCGCCCCTGGCAGTGTGGTAAATGCAGTTTCAGTTACTTGCTTGCTTCAAGAGTGTTTGAGTGTTTTGCCACAGTTGGCGCAGATAGTGCTGATATCTAGACACGTGTTTCTGGTTCTTTAACTGTCATCAGTAGAGATTACAGTCTTTCAAATGTGGGGTTTGCTGAGTAGGCTGCAAACATCTTTCTCAGGTCAGGTACCTCTCACAGGCATGGGCGTGCTTCATCCATGAGCTCGTCAGCTCAATGACTCACGGGAGTACTATTAAACAGGAACAGGGGAGAAAGCACAACGCTTCACCTCCCAGCAAGGTTCGCCCCTGGCAGTGTGGTAAATGCAGTTTCAGTTACTTGCTTTATTCAAGAGTGTTCGAGTGTTTCGCCACAGTTGGCGCAGATAGTGCTGATCTCTAGACACGTGTTTCTGGTTCTTTAACCGTCATCAGTAGAGATAACAGTCTTTAAAATTTGGGGTTTGCTGAGTAGGCTGCCAACATCTTTGTCAGGTCAGGTACCTCTCACAGGCATGCAGGTGTTTCATCAATGAGCTCGTCAGCTCAGTGACTCACAGGAGTACTATTAAACAGGAACAAGGGTGGGAGCACACCGCTTCACCTCCCAGCAAAATTCGCCCCTGGCATTGTGGTAAATGCAGTTTCAGTTATTTCTTGCTTCAAGAGTTTTTGAGTGTTTCGCCACAGTTGTCGCAGATAGTGCTGATCTCTTGAAATGTGTTTCTGGTTCTTTACCATCATCAGTACAGATTATAGTCTTTGAAATTTGGGGTTTGCTGAGTAGGCTGCCAACATCTTTGTATGGGTCAGGTACTTCTCAGAGGCATGCGGGTGTTTCATCCATGAGCTCATCAGCTCAATGACTCATGGGAGTACTATTAAACAGGAACAGGGGTGGGACCGTGTCATCTCCCAGCAAGGTTCGCCCCTGGCATTGTGGTAAATGCAGTTTCAGTTACTTGCTTGCTTCAAGAGTGTTTGAGTGTTTCGCCACAGTTGGCTCAGATAGTGCTGATCTCTAGACACGTGTTTCTGGTTCTTTAACCGTCATCAGTAGAGATTACAGTCTTTGAAATTTGGGGTTTGCTGAGTAGGCTGCTAACATCTTTCTCAGGTCAGGTACCTCTCACAGGCATGCGGGTGCTTCATCCACTAGCTTGTCAGCTCAATGACTCACGGGAGTGCTATCAAGCAGGAACAGGGGTGGGAGCACACCGCTTCACCTCCCAGCAATGTTCGCACCTGGCATTGTGGTAAATGCAGTTTCAGTTACTTTCTTGCTTCAAGAGTGTTCGAGTGTTTCGCCACAGTTGGCGCAGATAGTGCTGATCTCTAGACACGTGTTTCTGGTTCTTTAACCATCATCAGTAGAGATTACAGTCTTTCAAATGTGGGGTTTGCTTAGTAGGCAGCAAACATCTTTCTCAGGTCAGGTACCTCTCACAGGCATGCGGGTGCTTCATCCACGAGCTCGTCAGCTCAATCACTCACGGGAGTACTATTAAGCAGGAACAGGGATGGAAGCACACCGCTTCACCTCCCAGCAAGGTTCGCCCATGGCATTGTGGTAAATGCAGTTTCAGTTACTTGCTTGCTTCAAGAGTGTTCGAGTGTTTTGCCTCAGTTGGCGCAGATAGTGCTGATCTCTAGACATGTGTTTCTGGTTCTTTAACCATCATCAGTAGAGATGACAGTGTTTCAAATGTGGGGTTTGCTGAGTATGCTGCCAACATCTTTCTCAGGTCATGTACATCTCACAGGCATGCGGGTACTTCATCCACCAGCTTGTCAGCTCAATGACTCATGGGAGTACTATTATGCAGGAACAGGGGTGGGAACACACCGCTTCACCTCCCAGCAAGGTTCGCCCCTGGCTTTGCGGTAAATGCAGTTTTAGTTACTTGCATGCTTCAAGAGTGTTTGAGTGTTTCGCCACAGTTGGTGCAGATAGTGCTGATCTCTAGACATATGTTTCTGGTTCTTTAACCGTCATCAGTACAGATTAAAGTCTTTCAAATGTGTGGTTTGCTGAGTAGGCTGCCAACATCTTCCTCAGGTCAGGTACCTCTCACAGGCATGCGGGTGCTTCATCCATGAGCTCGTCAGCTCAATGACTCGCGGGAGTGCTATTAAGCAGAAACAGGGGAGGGAGAACACCGCTTCACCTCCCAGCAAGGTTCGCCCCTGGCATTGTGGCAAATGCAGTTTCAGTTACTTGCTTGCTTCAAGAGTGTTCGAGTGTTTCGCCACAGTTGGCGCAGATAGTGCTGATCTCTAGACACGTGTTACTGGTTCTTTAACCGTCATCAGTAGAGATTACAGTCTTTGAAATTTGGGGTTTGCTGAGTAGGCTGCCAACATCTTTCTCAGGTCAGGTACCTCTCACAGGCATGCGGGTGCTTCATCCATGAGCTTGTCAGCTCAATGACTCACGGGAGTGCTATTAAGCAGAAACAGGGGAGGGAGCACACCGCTTCACCTCCCAGCAAGGTTCGCCCCTGGCATTGTGGTAAATGCAGTTTCAGTTACTTGCTTGCTTCAAAAGTGTTCGAGTGTTTTGCCACAGTTGGCGCAGATAGTGCTGATCTCTAGACATGTGTTTCTGGTTCTTTAACCATCATCAGTAGAGATTACAGTCTTTAAAATTTGGGGTTTGCTGAGTAGGCAGCAAACATCTTTCGCATGGCCAGGTACCTCTCACAGGCTTGCGGTGCTTCATCCACGAGCTTGTCAGCTCAAGGACTCACGGGAGTACTATTAAACTATTAAACAGGAACAGGGGTGGGAGGCAATGATATCCTATGGAAGGAAATTCAAGTTACTGGTAAGTGGGGTTAGAATTACTTTTCAGGATCAGTACTGGGCTCAAAGATGCAGCACTGAAATCTGTCCTGATGACATGTGAGTAAATCGGAATTCATAGTTCGGCTGATTTTAAAGGAATATTTGTAAATTCCAAAACTCCACACTTAGAAGAATTTCCAAGTGAAACCAGTCAATGTTACCCTATGGAAGGAAATTCAAGTTACTGGTAAGTACGGTTAAAATTACTTTTCAGGATCAGTATTGGGCTCAAAGATGCAGCACTGAGGTCTCTCCTGATAACAGGTGAGTAAATCGGAATTTGTAGTTCGGCTGATTTTAGAGGAATATTTGTACGTTCCAAAACTCCATACTTTGAAGAATTTCCAAGTGAAACCAGTCAATGTTAGCCTATGGAAGGAAATTCAAGTTACTGGTATATGGTTAGAATTACTTTTCCGGATCAGTACTGGCCTTAAAGATGCAGCACTGAGGTCTCTCCTGATAACAGGTGAGTAAATCGGAATTCGTAGTTCGACTGATTTTAGAGGAATATTTGTAAGTTTCAAAAATCGACACTTCAAAACTTTTTCAGCAAAAAGCAAGCAATGATATCCTATGGAAGGAAATTCAAGTTACTGGTAAGTACGGTTAGAATTACTTTTCACGATAAGTACTGTGCTCAAAGATACAGCACTGAGGTCTCTCCTGATAACATGTGAGTAAATCGGAATTCGTAGTTCGGCTGATTTTAGATGAATATTATAAAATTCCAAAGCTCCACACTTAGAAGAATTTCTAAGTGAATCCAGTCAATGTTAGCCTATTGAAGGAAATTCAAGTTACTGGTAAGTACGGTTAGAATTACTTTTCAGGATCAGTACTGGGCTCAAAGATGCAGCACTGAGGTCTCTCCTGATAACAGGTGAGTAAATTGAAATTCCTAGTTCGGCTGATTTTACTTCGGTCCAGTCTATATAGAGCCACTTTCCTACACCACTGTGCAAACACGCCCTGTGGCACGTTTTAAGTTGGGTAAATAATTCCCCTTTAATCCTGAGGGTCCGTAGAGTCCAACTAGCCCACTAGGTACATCCAGTAAGCGCCACAGAGCTACGTAGCAGAGAGGTGTAAAAAGTGGCATGGCCTGGACCACCTCTCTGCAATGCAGCGCAGTGGCGCTTACTGGAAGCACCTGGTGGGCTAGTTGGCCCCCAGAGGCCCTCAGGATTGAAGGGGAATTAATTGCCCAACTTAAAACATGCCACAGGGCGTGTTTGCACACGTCACCTCAGGCCCCGTTCCCTCCCTTCACCACTGTGTAAACGCGCCCTGTGTCCGTTCTAAGTTGGGAAATTAAATCCCGTTGAATCCTATGGGTCCCTAGGGTCAAACTAGCCCACTAGGTTCCTCCAGTAAGAGCCACAGAGCTATGTTGCAGAGAGGTGTAAAAAGGGGCATGGTCTCTAAACACCTGTCAGCAACGCAGATCCCTGGCGCATACTGGAGGTACCTGGTGGGCTAGTTGGCCCTCTGGGAACCTCAGTGTTGCTGTGGCGTCACATATTACATCATTCATGACATGGTCAGTGACATCACTGATGGCATCATTGATGAGATCTCAAATGATGACATCATCCAATGAGTGTGTGTTTCTGTAAAGTTTAAATATGCTTTATATATATATATATATATGCGCCAAGGTGTATTGAAGGATGAGTGGGTGCATAAGTGTCTGAATTGATGATTTAGTAGGTGCGTGACTGCCTGTATAAGTGAGTGATTAAACGTGTCTTACTAAATGCATGGGTTAGTGACTAAACTGTGTTTATCAGTCTGTCAGTTGGTGTGTAAGGGACTGCATTGGTTGGTGAGCAGCTACATGAGAGTCTATATGGATTATTGATTGGTTGTCTGAGTTTCTGTATGGGTGTCTTAGTGTCTGTGTAGGTGGGTGGGTGAAGCTGTTCGTAGATGTGTGAGTGGGAGATTCACTGGATGTATGGGTTCAAGAGTGCATCTGTGAAGGGCTGTATGGGTGGGTGAGTGTGTGTATGGGTGTGTTGGTGAGCTACTGGATATCTCAGTAGTACAAGTGTGAGTAACTACATATGTGAAAGACAGTATATGTGAGTGTTGGAGTGTATAAATGACTACGTGAGAGTGCGTGATTGTGAGAGTGGTTGTATGGATGAGTGTGTGCTTGTATCAGTAATTGTATAAGATAGTAAGTATGTGTTAGTATCTGTATGAATACATTTGGTGGTGTGTGTATAACTGTATAGGTGAGTAAATGGGAGTGTCATTGATTCTTTGCATGACTGACTTTGTGTGTGAGTACCTCTGGATGAGTGGCAGTGTGTGAGTGTCTATATAGGTGTATGAGTGCATATGATAGCTTTGTATTGATGAGTGACTGCATATATGAGTGACTGTATGGGTGAATGAGTGGATGTGTGTGTAGACCTAGGAATCAGTAAGTGGGTATGTAGTAACTGGTATTGGTGTGTCTATGGTTTCGAAAATGTTAGTCTGTATTTTAGAGTGGGTGTATCAAAGGTTATATTAGGGTGTAAGGAGGTGCATCAGATTATCATATGGATGATGTCATCAGTGATGTAATTTAAGATGTCATCAGTAATGTCATTTGAGATGTCATCAGTGATGTCATTAGTGATGTCACTGACCATGTCATGAATGATGTAATATGTGACGTCATTAGCAGTGCATTGCGGGGGCACAAGTTATAGTTAGCTCAACTAACTATAATGCCCGAATTTCTCTGGTTTTGTACGAGTGAAATGTCCAACTAACTATAACGTCCCTGAAACCTGTGTTTTTTTCAGTGAATTTCTAAGGCTTTTTAAATGAAAACTTTCAACTATAACGTTCCTGAAATCTGTGTTTTTTTAAGTAAATTTGAATTTCTATGTTTTTTTAAATGCTAATTTCTAACTATGGCTACAGAGGTAGGACAGAAAGAGGAAGAAAGGTGCAGAAAGAAGCAAGAGAAATGCAGAAAGAGGCAACAGAAGTCCAGAAAGAGGAAGAAAGGTGCAGAAAGAAGCAAGAGATTTTCAGAAAGAACCAACAGAGGTGCAGAAAGAGGCCTTGTTGCAAAGTCATCCCGTGCCTTGGGCACCCCCCAACTTTTTGATTACTGGTACTGGTGGTAACTGACTCTGACTGACTCTGGGCAGGCCTAGAGCCAGTACTATTCTGAAAAACACTTTGAATACAGTGAAAACACCTACATACACTAGGGTACGCTATGGGTTGGGGTACCCCTGTGATTGGCATGACCTCCCCTGTTACGCCCTAGTACACGTTAGGGATGGGGGATCAAACTACCTCTATGTCCCTAGCATATATCAGGGCAGTTTAGAGGCCAGCATCCCTTTTCTGCACTTGCATGTGTGTAGTGCTGAGCCTGAGGTCAGTTTAAAAGTAGCCCTGTGTGTGTAGAAAGAGGCAAGACAAGTGCAGAAAGAGGCAAGAGAAGTACAGAGAAGAAGCAACCGAGGTGCAGCAAGAGGGAAGAGAGTTGCAGAAAGAGGCAAGAGAAGTGCAGAAGAAGCAACAGAGGTGCAGAAAGATACAAGAGAATTTCAAAAAGAGGCAGCAGAGGTGCAGAAACAGGCAGAAGAGGTGCACAAAGAGGGAACAGTTGTGTAGAAAGAGAGAAGAGGGGTGCAGAAAGAAGCAGCAAAGGTTTAGAAAGAAGCAATAGTAGTGCAGTAAATAACAACAGAGTTAGAGAAGGAGGCATTTGGGATACAGAAAGAGGCAAAAGAAGAGCAGAAACAATCAAAAGAGATGCGGAAAGAGGTTAGAGGGGTGCAGAAAGAAGCAAGAGAGGTGTAGAAAGAAGCAAGAGGGGCGCAGAAAGAGTCAAGAGAAGTACAGAAAGAAGTAAAAGAGGTGCAGAAAAAGGCAAGAGAACTTGAGAAAGAGGCAACAGAGGTGCAGAAACAGGCAGAAGGGGTGCAGAAAGAGGGAACAGGAGTGCAGAAAGAGAGAAGAGGTATGCCGAAAGAGGCAAGAGGGGTGTAGAAATTTGGAAGAGAGGTGCAGAATGAAGCAAGAGCAGTGCAGTAAGAAACAACAGAGGTACAGAAGGAGGCAAGAAGGGTGCAGAAAGAGGCAAGAGCAGTGCAAAAAGAGGCAAGAGACGTGCAGGAAAAGGGAAGAAGGGTAAAGAAAGAAGGAAGAGAAGCGCAGAAAGAAGCAACAGAGGTGCTGAAAGAAGCAAGAGTGGGGCAGAAAGAGAAAAGAGAGGTGTAGAAAGAGGAAAGAGAGGTGTAGAAAGAGGCAAGAGAGTTTCACAAAGAGGTAAAAGGGGGCAGAAAGAGGCCACAGGGGTGCAGAAAGAAGCAAGTGACGTGCGGAAAGAGCCAAGAGAGGTGCAGGAAGGGGCAAGAGAAGTGCAGAAACAGGTAAGAGAAGTGCAGAAAGATGCAAGAGAATTGCTGAAAGAAGCAACAGAGGTGTAGAAAGAAGCAAGAAAAGTGCAGAAAGAGGCAATTGAGATTCAGAAAGATACAAGAGAGGTGGAGAAAGAGGGAAGACTAGTGCAGAATGAGACAACAGAGTTGCAGAAAGAAGCAAGACAGGTGCAGAAAGAAGCACGGGAAGTTCAGAATCACGCAACGGGGGTGCAAACAGAGGCAAGAGAAGTGCTGAAAGAAGCAACAGAGGTGCAGAAGGAGGCAAGAGAAATGCAGAAAGAGGCAAGAGAGTTGCAGAAACAGGCAAAATAGGTACAGAAGGAGGGAACAGGGGTGCAGAAACAGGTAAGAGGGGTGCAGAAAGAAGCAATAGGGATGCAGACATTTGCAAAAGGAGTGCAGAAAGAAGCAAGAGCAGTGCAAAAGAACCAGTAGAGGTGCAACAAGAGGCAAGTGAGGTGCAGAAGGAGGCAAGAGAACTTCAGAAAGAAGCAGGAGAGTTACAGAAACAGGCAAAAGAGGTGCAGAAAGAGGGAACCGGTAGGCAGACTGAGGCAAGAGAGGTACATAAAGAAGGAAGATGGGTGCAGAAAAAGCAAGGGAGATGTAGAAATTTGGAACAGAGGTACAGAAAGAAGCAAGAGCAGTGCGGAAAGAACCAACAGTGGTGCAGAAAGAGGCAAGAGGGGTACAGAAAGAGGCAAGTAAAGTGCAGAATGAAGCAAAAGAGGTGCAGAAAGTACTAACAGAGGTACAAAAAGAGGGGTGCAGAAAGGGTTTGAAGAGGTGCACGAAGAGGCAAGTGGGAAACAGAAAGGGGCAGGAGGGGTGCAGAAAGAAGGACGAGAACTGCAGAAAGAAGCAACAGAGGTGCTGAAAGAGGCACGAAGGGTGCAGAAAGAGACAAGAGAGGTACATAAAGTAGCAACAGAGGTACAGAAAGAGGCAAGAGTGGGGCAGAAAGAGGGCAGAGATGTGTAGATGTACATAAAAGTAGCACAAAGAGGGAAGAGGGGTGCAGAAACAGGCAAATGGGGTGCAGAAAGAAGCAAGTGAGGTGCAGAAAGAGGCAAGAGGTGCAGAAAGAGGCAGGCAAGAGAACTGCAGCAAGAGACAGGGGATGTGCAGAAGGAGGCAAGAGAACTGCAGAAAGAGGCAAGAGAGTTGCAGAAACAGGCAAAAGGGGTGCAGAAACAGGGAACAGGTGGACAGACTGAGGAAAGAGAGGTACAGAAAGAGGGAAGAGGGTTGCGGAAAGAGGCAAAAGGGTTTCAGAAAGAAGCAACAGAGGTGCAGAAAGAAGCAAGGGAGACGTAGAAGGAAGCAACAGAGGTGCAGAAGGAGGCAAGAGGGGTGCAAAAAGAGGCAAACGAAGTGAAAAAAGAAACAACAGAGGTGCAGAAAGAGGCTAGAGAACTGTAGATTGAGGCAAGGAGGTGCAGACACAGGCAGGAGAGGTGCAGAAAGAAGGAACAGAGGTGCAGAAAGAGGCAAGAGATGTACAGGCAGTGGAAGAGATGAGCAGAAAGAGGCAAAAGAAGTGTAGAAAAAAAAGAAAGCTGCAGAAAGAAGCAATAGAAATGCAGAAAGAGGCAAGAGAGGTGCAGAAAGAAGCAAGAGTGGTTGACACACCATTGCACAAATTTAACACTCACATTTAGCAATAAGTAACAGGTGACCATTCTAGGTTTACAAAGGGCCTTCCACCACGCTGTAACACTTTTAGCATTTTTGGTAACAATTGAGCCGTTTGAGCTAGAAACAAGGCTTTTTTGTTCAAATGTGCAGATTAGGCAGCCGATGATGGATTATGTGGCTAATGTGGAAAATGTATAATTGTGCGAAAGTCGGTGCCTCCAAACAGTTGGATAATTCCAGTGGCACTGCTCATACCTCTGACTACATCCAGAAGTGCTCCTCAGTGATTCCTTCTTTTTTTAGTCTCATTGAGTTCATAATTTAGCTTCTATGGCAACGAGGAAGACTAAACCTGAGGTTACCACTCCACAACACAGACTACCATACCACATGATTACACTCCATAACACATAATCCCACTCTACATGTTAGACCTGGCATTTATTGGTGTATTACCCCTGACTTTTTGCCTCTACCACCTCTATTTGTGATGCTGTGATGGATTTCATTTGATTCTTTGGGCACTTTGCCACTGCTGATCAGTGTTAAAGTGCAAGTGCAAGTGCTCCCTGGTAATTGGTTGTCCATGATTGGTACGTTTGCCTTACTAGTAAAGTCCCTAGTAAAGTGCACTATGTGTGCCAGGGCTAGTAATGCAAATGCTACTAGTGGGCCTGCAGCACTAATTGTGCCACCCACACACGTAGCCCTAAAGAGAGAACTCAGGCCTGCCACTGCAGTGCCTGCACGCAGTTTGTTAAACTGCCATGTTGTCCTGACAAGTGCACCCACTTGCCAGGCCTTACTCTTTCTATGCACACCAGACACCCCTATGGTAGGTCCAGGGTACCCCCCTGATCAGGGAGCAGTGTATGTGCAAGGTTGGACATGTACTAAGGTGTGTACCATGTTCTAACAGTGAAATACTCTCCATTCCGTTTTTCACTGTTGAAAGGGAACGACACCATTTGTCTTCCGGCATCATGCTCTCTGCTGCTTCTTCTTCGCCTGGGTCGTGCCTGGAACACGGCAGCCTAATGTGATATCGCTAGAAACAGCCTTGCTGTTTGGACCCCAGGACGCCAGTGCCTCTCGTGGAGGCCCTCCTTGCGACAAGCTAAGCTTCCTCAGCAGTGATTCCCACCCTAAGATCCAACGTTTTCAGTACGACGCCGTGTTTACATGGCCAACTTTGTTATTTAAATGCGGTAACAGTTTATAGCTGCCTTATATCTATGTTTCTTGAATGCTGAACATTGCCTGACTTTAAAATGGCGGGAAAACAAAGACATTGTTGTAGCCTGCCTTTGCCTGACTTTAAAATGGCGGTGTTTCATTATTTATTTATTTATTTTCCTTGATGACGGTTCCCTCTCGAGTTATATCAGGAGTGTTAACCATTGCTTGTAATTAGTGGTGTTGTGGCGCTCCTTACATTTCACGAGGAGCGTACCACTACACATTTGATTTCTTAACCCTTGCATGTAATTATTGGTGTTGTGGCACTCCTTACATTTCATGTGGAATGTACCACTACACATGTGACTTCTTTAGTAGGGGTTTCCTTTTTCAAGCACACAATGACTGCTAGTGTCCTTGGAAACAGATTGCCATAATGGGCCTGATGCTAGGCCTGCATACCTGGAGGAGCATTCTACCACACCTCGGATCTCATTAATGGGGTGATCCTTTTTGGTCTTTCCCACTTAGATTGCAGAAGACCTGGGGCCTTACTGCCTGTCCTTAATATGGCGTCTATCGGGTTCCTTTTATACTAAATTGTGCCCAGGTCACAGAGTAGTCTTCTTTCTGCTACCTGCCCATTTCTTCCTGGATGAGCCTCCCATAGCCCTGTATGCCATCCAGTGCCAGTCTTCAGAGCCAAGACGAGTTAAGGGATGCCATATCTGTCGTGAATTTTGGGCTCTAGTCACTGACACTGCACAGCAAGATCTCAGCGCCACCCATTTGTGCTACCATTACCCCCCTCACCCTTCCACCGAGAGACCCAGGAATTTATGTTATGTTCTCCCACCCCCTGATTCTCCTCTTCTGAGCTCCATTCCCCACCAGGACTCTCCTTCACAATGGAGATAAGTCCCGACCCTAATGGCTCCAATGCCTTCATCATTAATTACCCAACTGACCTCTCCAAGAACGCGGCAAAGAAATACAAACATCGCATACTCAAATCTAGACCAGAAACCCTAATCTCAGACCACTACTTCTGCACCAACAAAGGCTCTCTGGTTAATGACCTCATCTACTATACCACAAAACTGGCTTGCTGGCGAACTGTGCTTTACTCCATGCTTCGAATAACTGGATCTAAGAAAACCGCACATGGCCTCAAACTACCAACGTCTCCTCGTCTACCTCATCTTGCTGATCCCATAGCCACCTTGTCCCCAGTCGGAACACTTCAACTCACTAGATCACCCTCTCAGCTGCTTGACGGTTCTATGGACTCAATCTCCTCACTGACTGTCAGTCCGATACAGGATGACTTTCAAGCTGTGAGGCTCTCTCAAGTCCTCCCATCTTCCCCTTCAACAGATGATCTCCCCTTCCCCATCCCTATAACTGTGCCAGATACGAAACTAGAGTCTGGGCATCTATCCCCCACACAGGCCCCAACAGGCTTACACCGAGGCCCCCCGTCGCCGCTCGCTTTGCCTCCACTCCTTCCTCCCCTCGCACAACACTCAGACTTGGCTGCGCGTCTTGATGATATATCCTTACAGTTACACCTTCTCACCTCTGACCTTCATGAACTGAAAGCCCTCTCAAAAGATCTTTTCCCCATGATCAGCTCTCTCCTCACCTCTACGAATTGCCCTAGGGCGTCCACTAGGGATATTGTTCACATGGCACAGCCTTTAGCTCCCACCACCCCGAAAATCCATTCCACTACCCGAAGCCCCTGCCAGCCACTGAGGATCTGAGTCCCACCCTACAACCATTGACTCACATGACCCTCACAACTCTAGCTCTACCATGTCCAAATCTAACATCTACCCCCGAGACAAATAGTTACCATCCTTTATAACCCGAACAGAGAACCTCCCCACAATCTTAGATGCAGCAATATTGACAACCTCACCCCTGTGAACGTCACCCAGACTCCTTCACCCCAAATCCATCGAGACTTAAATGTGTACTACTTAATTGCAGATCAGCCAGTAAACACGCCTCTGAAATCTTCGACCTCATCCAACACAATGATTTAGACATTATCATCCTCACTGAAACCTGGCTAAATCCAGCTTCCACTCCAATCTTAGACCTCCTAGTACCTCCCACTCATGACATAATTAGGCTAGACAGAGCTCTGAAGTTGGGCGTAGGCCTAGCCTGTTTCCACAGGAACACACTCTCAATTTCTCACTCAGATTCCTCAACGCCCTCCTTCTGTGAATATCTCTGTCTCAGCATGACCCTACCAGTCTGCAAACTTCATACCTTTTACCACCCCCCAGGAGACAATCTCCCTTTCACTGAGCAGCTAATGGAAATCATCTCTAGAAATGTCGACTCAGCGGTGTCCCAAATTTTCCTTGGGGATTTCAACTATCCCTGGGCGCAGCGCTACGCTCCGGCCGCGGACTGTGCGTAGCTTTGCCTACTTCGCGATCCGCGAAGTAGCTGTAGGGCATGCAGGCTACGTACACCCACGGCGGAGCGAGTTGCCCGCCACCCGCCTGCCTCCCGCCAGCTTTTAAAATACATTAACAATGATCCTAATCTTTTAAAAAACAAGGTTTAAGTAATTTAAATAACTTACCTGAGCTGCGGCGTCCCTGGGCTCCCTCTCCCTTCTCTCGCCGACTTCTTCCTCACAAGTGCACATGCACGGCCACCCGCGCATGCGCATTTGTCGCAACAAATGCGCATGCGCCGGAGGCCGCCCATGCCCATTTGTGAGGAAGTCGACGGTAAAAGAAAAAAGAGGGAGCCGCGGGATGCCGCAGCTCAGGTAAGTTATTTAAATTACTTAAACCTTGTTTTTTAAAAGTTTAGGATTATTCTTAATGTATTTTAAAAGCAGGTGGGAGGGAGACGGGTGGCGCGTAGTGGGGCTACGCCGAGTGTGCGGGTGGGCATAGATTTGTCCCCACTCCGTGATGCTCCGCATAGCCCCACTACGCCCACTACGCCCAGCCTTAATTTCAACCTTCATTGGTCTAACCCCAATGACCCGGCTGTATCTTGTATTAAATCTTTCTTAAATGATCAAGATCTAACTCAGCACAGTGACCAACCAACTCATATTAAAGGTGAAACCTTAGACCTCATCATCTCTAAAGGACAGACTATCACCATAGATTCCATTACCCCGTGTGACTGGTCCGACCACCACAGTATCCTCTTTTACATTAACAGGGAAGTGTTGATGAGGAAGGCACAAACGTTGAAATCAAAGATATAGAAAAGGGACGTAGGAGCTATAAACTCTGACTAACTAGCTGCTCATTGTAAATCTGCCATCTCCTCCCAAGTTGACATGGTTGAGGTGCAATCACTCACCGACATCTACAATCCGACCATCTCCAGCATCATGGATAATATTTCTCCACACCAACAGAAAAATTCTTCAACAAAAATATCCAAACCATGATATATTGAAAACTTAAATTCAGAACGCCGCAACCTTAGGGCAGTTGAACGTTCCTGGCGAGCCAACCCCTCCTCAGACCAACTAAAACTCCTTAGAGATGCTTGGAGCTTCTACAACAAACAGATCAAGAGTGCTAAGGTGGCCTATTTCAGACACCAACTGGCTCAAGCAGAAAATCGCCCCAAGAAACTTTTCCAATTGGTCAAACACCATTCAGTCGTTGGTCCAAACCACTCGGATCCTAGTGGCAACCCACCCTCTTGTGATGAACTTGCCACTTTCTTCCCTGAGAAATCAAGACTCGTCTCTATTGATCTCGCCGCTAAGAAGGCTCTACTACCTTCTTTCAGTTCTGCCCCACCCTTTGACTCCTCTGAGAAGCGTAAATCGACCTCCATGAATGCCAAGAACAATGCACCTTTACCCCATTTAGCGAAAATGGCATCATCAAGATTATTCAGAACATCAACCCGTCCAACCACTTCAGCGACCCGTTCCATCTTCAAAGAAATCAAGAATGCACTCATCCCCACCTGGACAAGGATTGTAAATGCTTCTCTATCACAAGGCAGAATCCCAGACTGCCTAAAAGCAGCTCAGGTAACACCTATACTAAAACGAAACTCCTAGAAAAATGTGTGCAATCCCAACTTTGTGCTCACATAGAGAATTACCAACTCCTTGACCAGCATCAATCCGGCTTTAGGAAGGGGCACAGCACCAAATCGGCTCTCACTCATGTTATGGATGACATTTTAATAATGCTTGACCAAAACGAATCCTGCCTCCTGATCCTCCTTGACCTTTCCTCTGTATTTGATATGGTTAATCATGACAACCTCCAAGGGTCTTTATCCTGGAACCTCTGGCAAACTCTCTTAATTCCATGGACATTCTCTTCCACATGTATGTGGACGACACGCAACTATATTTGAAAATCTCATCCTCGGAAGACATCATCTCGCGCAATACTACCCTAATGTTTACCCAAAACTGGTTAACAGAGAACCGTCTCCTGCTCAACACCTCCAAAACAGAATTCCTGCTCATCTCCCCTCCGAACCACATCCCTAAGCTAGACCTCTGGCTGAGTCACCTCAATGCATTCAACTATACTCCTCTCATCATAGACTCAGCCAAGTCTCTTGGTATCACCATGGACAAGCAACTGAACATGAGAAATCATATCAGCAATGTTAGCAAAGGAGCAAACCCCTTTACGAGGTCACTTAGAAATATCAAACCTTTCCTTCCTCTTAATGACTTCAAGCAGGTGGTCCAAGCGCTCATCTTGCCGAGGCTAGACTACTGCAGTGCTACTCTCTGTGGCCTTCCCAAATACGCCCTGGCTCCACTAAGGGCTTCACTAAATGCTGCGGCTAGACTGGTTACAGACACCAAACAAAAAGATCATATATTCCCAGTCCTAAAATCCCTCAACTGGCTGCCATAGGGAGCGTGAATACACTTAAAGATTGCTGTTCTTACACACAAAGCCCTTGACTTCAACACTCCTATGTACCCTGCGCAAACACTTAAACTATCCTGTGGTGTAAGAGCCTCAAGAAGCACCTCTACCCTCCTCCCAAAATCACTCATTCTTAATAAAAAGAGAAGTTGTCACCGAGCCTTCTCCGGTGCTGCCCCTAAGACATGGAACTCTCTTCAACCGGAAGTACACAGAAACTCATCATCGGCGGCGTTCAAAGTGGATGCCAAAAGATTCCTCATGACCAAATTCTTACCCTAATAGGGATAAACTCACGTGCCTGTTGACATTGCTCCTACTACCTTTGTTCTTCCATCTGATTTGGTCCCCTCCCTTACTTCATACCGTGACTCCCCTTTGCTGCTCGCCTACACCGGTCAATAATATTACCCTCCTGGGTGCAATTGTATTGTAGTATGCAACCTTTCCTGTTTTTTTCCCAAAAAAATTCTCCCTCCTACATGATATGAATATTGCATTTTGTCTTTCCTCCCATCATACTGTAAAGCGCTATGATATCCCTCGGGATCTTGTTCGCGTTATATAAAGCTTTATAAATAAATAAATAAAGGCTATCTTGCCCATAGGACTGAATGGGTAAGGCTGTGTAATATGTTTCCAACCTACCTTCCCAAAGGCTTAAGATGGAGAGGTGAAGTTTAGTGTGCCTGAACTCACAATTTAATAACACATCTTTTTGTGAAGGTGGTTTTTGAATTGCGTGTTTAGAAACCACTCTTTTAGAAGGGGCTGGGTTTTTGTGTTTTTACATTTCTGTGTGTCTCTGCCTGGTTGTGGATTGACTGTCTGGATTTGGATGTGATAGGCTCTGGGGAATGTCTTGACCCAGGCGAGGAGGTAAGACAGCAACAGGCTGACCTGCATCTGGAGTGTAGGTGGGAGGAGTAGCTCCTGGAGGTGAAGTCGCCTAGGTTGCTGCCATAAAACAAGGGCTCCATCTCCTGCTGAGTGATTAAGGACCCAAGGCAGAAGGTGGCACTGGCAGGGAGACACCCAGAACTGGTTTGGACAGGGGTCAGTGCCCCCCTGAACACAAAGACTTCAAAGACATTTGGGGGTATAACTATGAGAGCTGAAACCCCTGGACTGGGGAATGAAACTGTTCAAGACTGTTAAGGATTGAAACTACTTTGTGGTCAAGAGGAACCTCTGCCAAGGAAGAACCAACTGAATAGACTGAAGGAAAGGCTGACTCTTGCTGTGTGTTCTGTGGCTGGCCTGCACTTTGCTGATTTAACAAAGGAGGGGCTAAAGGAACTTTGCTGTGTCCCTGTTGTGGCAACTCAGGAGCACAAAGGTTTCCAGAAGTGTCTAAGCAACGCTGTGTGCATGTGCTTTGTGCAGCCTGAGACCTTCGTAAGAATTACCCTGTGATTGTGGGCACCTGGAGTCCAAGCGTGGCTCAGCAACGCTGTGTTCATGTGCTTTTGGCAGCCTGAGCCCTTCGTGAGGATTGTCCTCTGATCGTGTGCACCCGGAGTCCAAGTGAGTCTCAGCGACTCTGTGTGCATGAGCTTCGTGCAGCTTTAGACCTTCGTGAGGATTGCCCTGTGATCATGCACACCCAAAGTTCAAGTGTGTCTCAGCAACGCTGTGTGCATGTGCTTTTTGCAGCCTGAGACCCTCGTAAGATTTGCCCTGTGATCGTGAGCACCAGGAGTCCAAGTGAAACTCAGCAACGCTGTGTGCTTTGTGCAGCCTGTGACCTTCGTGAGGATTGCCCTGTGATCGTGCAGACCCGGAGTCCAAGTGAGTCTCAGCGATGCTGTCTGGATGTGCTTTGTGCAGCCTGAGACCTTTGTAAGGATTGCCCTGTGACAGTGCACCCCCGAAGCTCAAGTGAGTCTCAGCGACGCTGTGTGCATGTGCCCTGTTGCAGCCTGAGATCTTCGTTATAGCCATCGGCCAAGACCGGAATTCCCAGGGGACATGCGCCTCCAGCCCAAGCCCACCGTTGCCAGAAGCAGGACCTCGAGCCAACCCCGTCAGGGGAGGGCCTGAGTTCCTCTACTCAAAATCAACCAAGTCGCATTGGAGGCCCAAGTCGCGAGAAGCGGAGAGCAGAGCGAGGTCGCACCCCCCCAGGTAACATGTGTCGCCGCCTGGGGCGGGGTGTGCGCTCGGAGAGAGATGCTCACTGCCTCTTGCATTCTTGCAGCGCGAGCCTCTAGTCAAGCTTGTATCGCGGCCCGTACTTGCCATGGAGTGGCAGTACGAGGGCCGGAGTGTGGAGAAGCACTTTCGTTTACACCATACCCGTGTTGGGGGCATATGTTGGTGGAAGCTGACCACGAGTCAGTACGAGAGGCAGAGACCGTATAAAGCACTTTGATCATTGCCGAAGTGCCTTGCGCATTGCATTGTTTCTGCATTATGAACTACATGACTGTTGCCTTGCACATTGCATTGTGTATGCATAATGAACTGCTGATTGTTGCATTACTCATTGCATCAGTTTGCATAACGAACTACCTGATTGTTGCATTAAGCATTACATTATTTTTGCATAACGAACTGCGGATTGTTACATTATGCATTGCATTAGTTTGCATAATGAACTGCTGATTGTTGCATTATGCATTGCATTAGTTTGCCTATACGAACTACCTGATTGTTGCATTACGCATTGCATTAGTTTGCATAACGAACTACCTGATCGGTGCATTACGCATTGCATTATTGCTACATAAAAAACTGCATAATTTTTACATTGCAAAGTGCCTGATTCTTGCATTACGAACTGCATAGCATTGCATTAGGACTGCTTTGGATCATCTAGAATTGCTCTTTAATACCACCAGAACCTACAAAGGCTGGATGGCCTAATAACCGGCCAGGAGGAATTTTACCAATATGCATATGCTGAATTTTTATCGTGTTGTGGCATCGTATATCTTTTTATATAAACATATACTTGTTTTTCTATAAAAACTCGTGTAGAGACATTTTGTGGTGTCATCATTGGGTCACTGGGAGCGTGGTTGCAAATACTTTACACATTTGCCTTGAAGATAAGCCTGGCTGCTCATGCCAAGCTACCGAGGGGATGAGTAGGGGATATCTGAGAAGGTGTCCTTCCTTTCCCTGACTTAGAAGCGAGGGTCCCTATTTGGCCTAAGGTACCTACCTCGGCCAACTAGGTAATCCTGGTTCTAACATTGGTGGCAGCGGTGGGATCTTCCGTTGACGGTCAGCAGGATTTGGAATTTGAACGTGTATTTGCAAATTCACTCACAGTTATTGGTGTACATCACTAGTTTAGCGTAGACCACGATGTAACCACATATTGTGTGTTTTGATTTTTGGTTCTATTTTTGAGCGACCTTAAAGCCACACATCATGCCTCAGAGGAGTCAAGTAGCCAGTGAGGTTTCAGAATTAGAGTTCGACATTGAGGCAATGCTTACCTACAAAGTTTATCAATTGAGGCAATTCTGCAGAGCTTTGGGATGTCCCATTAAAAGTAGCGCCAAGAAGGAGTAGATGCAAATGGCCTTCAGAGCCTGCTGGGAAGCCAAAGGGGATCAGGAGACAGGTGATGTTGAGGTGAATGAGGAAGACCCAGGGAATGGATTGGGTCCACAGGATTTGCCAGTGGAAGGACCAGCCTCAGGGGCTGGTAGTAACCATTCAGGGACGAGTTTTTCCCCAGAGGAGCTGGAGGAAAACCTAAGGGTCAGAGAGCATGAGTTGGAGGTTTTAAAACTTAAAACTCAAGCAGAAGAGAAGAAGCTGCTCATTGAAAGTCAAAAGCAAACAGAGGAGATCAGGAACACTCTCGCCTTGGAAGAGAAAAAGATTCTTTTAGCTCATAAGTTAAGCATGAGGGAACTGGACAAGAAGGTTAAACAGGCAGAGTGCAGTTCAAATGGTGGCAGCACACAACCAGTGCCAGTGAGTAACGTGTACATTCCCAAAGACTTAGTGCGAGATTACCAATGGGGTGATGACAATTATGCGTGGTTGACGGCACATGAGATCGCACTGAGGATGAATGAGGTGCCTGAGAAGCATTGGGGGCGGGCCTATGGAAACTCTTTGAGGCTTCTGGGAGGGATGTTTTACCCCCTTTAGAGAGGGCGGAAATCCTGACATACACCAATATGAATGAGGCTTGATGCCTCAGGAATGGGCTCACTCCTGAACCGTACAGGCTAAAATTCAGGAACTTCAAGAAACTGGAATCCAGTACTTGGGTTGAGTGTGTGAATGCGTACACGCGTGCACTGGATGGTTGGATGAAGGGCAGCAAGGTAACTGATTTTAAGGGCTTATGCGATTGAATTAGTTAGGAGCACTCAAGTAGTCTGTATGTTCCAGAACTGTACCAGCATCCTTTGGACAGTAAGCTGACCAATCCCGGTAAGCTTGCTGAAGAGGCGAACTGCTGGACCAGCACCAGGGTCCACAAGGGGATTGAAGGTACCACTACCAAAAGTGTACAGGGTCCCCCCCAGAAGGTGGGGGAGGACAAGGGTAACCACAAGGGGTTCTCGAAAGGGCCCAAAGTAGTTCCCAGTTAAAAGGGTCCCAATCCCCCAAGGCTAAGAGGTCCTGGCCACATAAGGGAAACGGGACAGCAGAGGTCCTCCTACTTGTTATTTCTGTAAAGAAGCGGCTCATATTGCCCCTAAATGCCCCAAGAAGTCACCTGTACCCACTGGTGCTCCAACATTGGGTTTAGTGAGTGCAGCATTGGTGGAGGAATTGAGTACTTGGAATGGGGAGGAGCAAGCAGTTATAACCCTCGTCTCATTAGGAGATCGAGAGATGGTCAGTCATGAAAAACGATTCCGCATTCAAATCCTAAATCTGTATGTATATATGGACACAGGAATCAGCATTCATTTTGACAGGGAAAAAACCCACCCCTTTCCCGTGCACCAGCACTCCATAAGGTTAGTGTGTTTTGTGGATTATATTATGCTTGTTGAAACTGTCCTAACATTCAATATGTTTGTATGTTCGTGAATTACATCATGCTGTCTGTTAATCCTGACTTTGGAACATTGTGCCAACTATTTATTCGTATTTATTTTGTATGTATTTATTTTGTTTTGAGGTCTTGTTTGTAATACTGCAAAAGACGGATAAGTACTGCGGTACTTTGCTGGCATTGAACAAAGTTCCTATTCATGTGCCGTCCCGTTAATACGTGACAGTACGTGTTAGGCGTTCCGGGTGTGGTTGGCTATAAAAGCCGCACCCACCTTCTGGAAGGTGCTTTGCCTTCCGCTTGTTTCCCGGACAGGAGCTGTGTTGGAGATCCCCTCGACTTACCTGATTTACCGCGCAGCAATCTTCAACGACTCTGGTTCTCAGCATCGGAAATCTTCTTCCTCTCACGATGGCAGGACTTGAAATGAGAAACACGGAAAGGAGAAAAGTAACGTTTACGTTTTTAGGCGCCCTTCGCATAGGGGATAAGGGTGGGGGGTGTTTTAAAAAAGTGCATTTAATTTCTAATATTTAGAAAAAAAATTGTATTAATAATATATTAAAATTAAAAATGAACTTATAATTTTAGGAGTGGGAAGTTGGATTCATAGGGGATAAGGGTGGGGAGTGTTTTATAAAAATTATTGAACAATTGTTATTTAAAAAAAAAAAAAAATTGAGATTTTAATTTATGAGCTTGATGTTGTGTTAATATTGAATAAGTATGGTTAGTGTTTTACAAAACTCTAACAAATGTAATTAATTTAAATAAATTAAGTAATAAATTAAAATGTAAACTTTTTATGGCAATTTTTTATTTATGAGTGGGAAGTTGTATTAATAGGGGATAAGGGTGGGTAGTGTTTCATAAAAAATCTAAAATAATTTCAACATTTTAAAAAATAATTAAAATTAAAAAACAAATTGCTATTAAATTAGAAATGTAAATTTATGAGTGTTATGTTGTGTTAATATTAGATACGTGTGGTTTGTGTTTTAAATATTTCTGTTATAAAATGTATAAATTTAATAAAATGTATAATTAAATATAAAAAATACATTTGTTTTGACATTTTTTAATTTATGAGTGTGATGTTGGGTTTATAGGGGATAATGTTAAAATAAAATTAAATTTTGACAAAAAATATTAAACAATTTAGAAATATTTTAAATGTTTTATAAATATATTTATGAGTATGATGTTGTGTTAATATGGGATAAGTTAGTTGATTCGATGAAAATTAAACTATTTAGTTTAATGTTTTAAAAATATTTTAAAACAATTTATTTAATATTTTACATTGGAATTTTACATATTTTAGTGGGATGTAAAGTTAACAGAGGATAAAAGTGGTGATTTTTAAAAGAAATACATTTGTGGGAGTTATTGGAAATTTGTTATTATTTAAATTGAATACTGGATTGAGAATAGTACATATATTAAGTGTATTATTTTGCAAATACCATAAATAAATAAATATTGGAGTGGGAATAGTTATTTATTTAAGGTCAGTGTCCAGCACATACTCTTATTAAATACAGACTAGATTTGGAATAGTAAATTAATTAAGTTTAGTGTCCAGCACCTACCCTAATTAAATATATATCGGAGTGGGAATAGTAAATCAATTAAGGTCAGTGTCCAGCACCTACCCTAATTAAATATAGACTGGAGTGGGAATATTAAATTAATTAAGTTCAGTGTCCAGCATCTACCCTAATTAAATATAGACTGGAGTGGGAATAGTAAATTAATTAAGGTCAGTGTCCAGCACCTATCCTTACATATAGACTGGAGTGGGAATAGTAAATTAATTAAGTTCAGTGTCCAGCATCTACCCTAATTAAATATAGACTGGAGTGGGAAGAGTAAATTAATTAAGGCCTATGTCCAGCACTTACTGTAATTAAATATATATTGGAGTGGGAATAGTAAATTAATTAGGTTCAATGTCCAGGACTTACCCTAATTAAACATATATTGGAGTGGGAATAGTAAATTAATTAAGGTCAGTGTCCATCACCTACACTAATTAAATATAGGCTGGAGTGGGAATATTAAATTAATTAAGTTCAGTGTCCAGCACCTACCCTAATTAAATATAGACTGGAGTGGGAATAGTACATTAATTAAGTTCAGTGTCCAGCACCTACCCTAATTATATATATATATTGGAGTGGGAATATTAAATTAATTAAGTTCAGTGTCCAGCACCTACCGTAATTAAATATAGACTGGAGTGGGAATAGTACATTAATTAAGTTCAGTGTCCAGTACCTACCCTAATTAAATATATATTGGAGTGGGAATAGTAAATTAATTAAGGTCAGTGTCCGGCACCAACCCTAATTAAATATATATTGCAGTGGGAATAGAAAATCAATTAAGGTCAGTGTCCAGCACCTACCCTGATTAAATATAGACTGGAGTGAGAATATTACATTTATTAAGTTCAGTGTTCAGCACCTACCCTCATTAAATATAGACGGGAGTGGGAATATTAAATTAATTAAGTTCAGTGTCCAGCATCTACCCTAATTAAATATAGACTGGAGTGGGAATAGTAAATTCATTAAGGTCAGTGTCCAGCACCTAGCCTAATTAAATATAGACTGCAGTGGGAATATTTAATTAATTAAGTTCAGTGTCCAGCATCTACCCTATTTAAATATAGACTGGAGTGGGAATAGTAAATTAATTAAGGCCAGTGTCCAGCACTTACTGTAATTAAACATATATTGGAGTGGGAATAGTACATTAATTAAGTTCAGTGTCCAGCACTTACCCTAATTAAATATATATTGAAGTGGGAATAGTAAATTAATTAAGTTCAGTGTCCAGCACCTACCCTAATTAAATATAGACTAGAGTGGGAATAGTAAATTAATTAAGTTCAGTGTCCAGCAACTACCCTAATTAAATATAGACTGGTGTGGGAATATTAAATTAATTAAGTTCAGTGTCCAGCATCTACCCTAATTTAAAATAACTGGAGTGGGAATAGAAAATTAATTAAGGCCAATGTCCGGCACTTACTGTAATTAAATATATATTGGAGTGGGAATAGTAAATTAATTAAGTTCAGTGTCCAGCACTTACCCTAATTAAACATATATTGGAGTGGGGATAGTAAATTAATTTAGTTCAGTGTCCAGCACCTACCCTAATTAAATATAGACTAGAGTGGGAATAGTACATTAATTAAGTTCAGTGTCCAGCGCCTACCATAATTAAATATAGATTGGAGAGGAAATAGTAAATTAATTAAGGTCAGTGTCCAGCACCTACCCTAATTAAATATAGACTGGACTGGGAATATTAAATTAATTAAGTTCAGTGTCCAGCATTTACCCTAATTAAATATAGACTGGAGTGGGAATAGTAAATTAATTAAGGCCAGTGTCCAGCACTTTCTGTAATTAAACATACATTGGAGTGGGAATAGTACATTAATTAAGTTCATTGTCCAGCACTTACCCTAATTAAATATATTTTGAAGTGGGAATAGTAAATTAATTAAGTTCAGTGTCCAGCACCTACCCTAATTAAATATAGACTAGAGTGGGGATAGTAAATTAATTAAGTTCAGTGTCCAGCATCTACCCTAATTAAATATATATTGGAGTGGGAATATTAAATTAATTACTTTCAGTGTCCAGCACCTACCCTAATTAAATATAGACTGGTGTGGGAATATTACATTAATTAAGTTCAGTGTCCAGCATCTACCCTAATTAAATATAGACTGGAGTGGGAATAGTAAATTAATTAAGGCCAATGTCCAGCACTTACTGTAATTAAATATATATTGGAGTGGGAATAGTAAATTAATTAAGTTCAGTGTCCAGCACTTACCCTAATTAAACATATATTGGAGTGGGAATAGTAAATTAATTAAGGTCAGTGTCCGGCAGCAACCCTAATTAAATATATATTGCAGTGGGAATAGAAAATCAATTAAGGTCAGTGTCCAGCACCTACCCTGATTAAATATAGACTGGAGTGAGAATATTACATTTATTAAGTTCAGTGTTCAGCACCTACCCTCATTAAATATAGACGGGAGTGGGAATATTAAATTAATTAAGTTCAGTGTCCAGCATCTACCCTAATTAAATATAGACTGGAGTGGGAATAGTAAATTCATTAAGGTCAGTGTCCAGCACCTAGCCTAATTAAATATAGACTGCAGTGGGAATATTTAATTAATTAAGTTCAGTGTCCAGCATCTACCCTATTTAAATATAGACTGGAGTGGGAATAGTAAATTAATTAAGGCCAGTGTCCAGCACTTACTGTAATTAAACATATATTGGAGTGGGAATAGTACATTAATTAAGTTCAGTGTCCAGCACTTACCCTAATTAAATATATATTGAAGTGGGAATAGTAAATTAATTAAGTTCAGTGTCCAGCACCTACCCTAATTAAATATAGACTAGAGTGGGAATAGTAAATTAATTAAGTTCAGTGTCCAGCAACTACCCTAATTAAATATAGACTGGTGTGGGAATATTAAATTAATTAAGTTCAGTGTCCAGCATCTACCCTAATTAAAAATAACTGGAGTGGGAATAGAAAATTAATTAAGGCCAATGTCCAGCACTTACTGTAATTAAATATATATTGGAGTGGGAATAGTAAATTAATTAAGTTCAGTGTCCAGCACTTACCCTAATTAAACATATATTGGAGTGGGAATAGTAAATTAATTTAGTTCAGTGTCCAGCACCTACCCTAATTAAATATAGACTGGAGTGGGAATAGTACATTAATTAAGTTCAGTGTCCAGCGCCTACCCTAATTAAATATAGATTGGAGTAGAAATAGTAAATTAATTAAGGTCAGTGTCCAGCACCTACCCTAATTAAATATAGACTGGATTGGGAATATTACATTAATTAAGTTCAGTGTCCAGCATTTACCCTAATTAAATATAGACTGGAGTGGGAATAGTAAATTAATTAAGGCCAGTGTCCAGCACTTACTGTAATTAAACATACATTGGAGTGGGAATAGTACATTAATTAAGTTCATTGTCCAGCACTTACCCTAATTAAATATATTTTGAAGTGGGAATAGTAAATTAATTAAGTTCAGTGTCCAGCACCTACCCTAATTAAATATAGACTAGAGTGGGGATAGTAAATTAATTAAGTTCAGTGTCCAGCATCTACCCTAATTAAATATATATTGGAGTGGGAATATTAAATTAATTACTTTCAGTGTCCAGCACCTACCCTAATTAAATATAGACTGGTGTGGGAATATTACATTAATTAAGTTCAGTGTCCATCATCTACCCTAATTAAATATAGACTGGAGTGGGAATAGTAAATTAATTAAGGCCAATGTCCGGCACTTACTGTAATTAAATATATATTGGAGTGGGAATAGTAAATTAATTAAGTTCAGTGTCCAGCACTTACCCTAATTAAACATATATTGGAGTGGGAATAGTAAATTAATTTAGTTCAGTGTCCAGCACCTACCCTAATTAAATATAGACTGGAGTGGGAATAGTACATTAATTAAGTTCAGTGTCCAGCGCCTACACTAATTAAATATAGATTGGAGTGGAAATAGTAAATTAATTAAGGTCAGTGTCCAGCACCTACCCTAAAAAATTATAGACTGGATTGGGAATATTAAATTAATAAAGTTCAGTGTCCAGCAGCTACCCTAATTAAATATAGACTGGAGTGGGAATAGTAAATTAATTAAGTTCAGTGTCCAGCACCTACCCTAATTAAATATAGACTGGAGTTGGAATAATAAATAAGTTAAGGTCAGTGTCCAGCACCTACCCTAATTGAATATAGATTGGAGTGGGAATAGTAAATTAATTAAGTTCAGTGTCCAGCACCTACGCTAATTAAATATAGACTGGAGTGTGAATAGTAAATTAATTAAGTTCTGTGTCTAGCACCTATCCTATATAAATGTAGATTGGATTGGGAATTGTAAATTAATTAAGTTCAGTGTCCAGCACCACCCTAATTAAATATAGACTGGAGTGGGAATAGTAATTTAATTAAGGTCAGTGTCCAGCACCTACCCCAATTAAACATACACTGGAGTGGGAATAGTAAATTAATTAAGTTCAGTGTCCAGCACCTACCCTAATTAAATATATATTGGCATGGGAATAGTACATTAACTAAGGCCAGTGTCCAGCATCTACCCCAATTAAATATAGAGTGGAGTAAGAGTAGTAATTTAATTAAGTATATTAAACAGCACTTATTACAATTAAATATAGAGTTGAATAGGAATAGTAAAATAAGTTTGTTTTAATATAAAATAATATTGTAGATTTTTGTTTAGTGGAGTAGTAAGTATAATTTAGGAGGATATGTTATGAAATATATAAGAATATTATTTTTAGAGCTAAACTTTGTTTAAATATATTAGTTATTTGTAAATAAATAATAGTTATGTAATATATATATATATAATGTTATATTTATTATGTTATTTAAAAAAATATTTTGGTAGAATATATTTTATTATGTACATTAAGGGTCCGATTCCGATTCCGGCCACAAAACGAACCGACCGACACGGACCCGGACCGAATACCGACTGACACGGACCAGCGCCGTACGACCCGTGCAGTACGATGCAACGCGTGTGAATTACAACTGACACGTACGGAATACAAGCCGTATGACCGAGCCGTAGGGAAAATAGTGATCTGGCCGGAAAACCGACGCTATTTTAACCGACCGACACGAACCCGGAATGAACCCGACCGACCCGTACCCACGATGTACGATGAGCGCAGTACGATGCAATGCGTGTAAAACCAGACCGACTCGCACGGAGACCAACCCGCATGACTGACACGCACAGACAACCGGGCACACAAGCAATAGAGAGTGCCGCAACCGACGCGTGCCAAACACAGAAGACAGGCAGCGTGAACGAGGCGGAGAAGCCCGCACGAGACAACAGCAGCGTCCGTTTCCGTCACATGAACGTTTCCTTCATGCCTACAAAACACAAAGGAAAAAAGACAAAAAAAGGACCAAACAAGCAATGACAAAGCCAATAAATACCAAAGAAAAAAACATGAGACCAAGACAAACTCATAAATCCAACTATATAAAGGACTACAATCACTACCATCATCCGTTGCAAACAGGAGACACAGCCAGCAGCAAACACCAGTACACAGCAACCACAGAAACACTCACAACTCACTCATCACACAACTAACACACCATCAGCACCTCATACAAAAGCACACACACATACACACAGCAAAACCAACACCAACCCACCATCACTTGCACCCTCACACACACATCACTCACCACCACCACCCATCGCCATGCCTCCAAAGAAGAATCCAAAGTTCACAGATAGTGAGTTAGAAGTGCTGGTAGACGAGATCATCAGAGTAGAGCCACATTTGTTTGGTATATTGGTTCAAAGGACCCCCAGATCACAGAAAACCAAGACGTGGGCAAGGATTGTGGACAAGGTGCACGCCCAAGCACCAGCAAGGCGCTCAAGGGACGACATCCAGAACAGGTGGTATGACGTGCGCAGGAGGGTCAAGAAACTCATCTAAAAAGATCATGCCCTGAGTCAGATCACAGGCGGTGGCCCTCCTGCCAAACCAGTCTACTTCAGGACCTGGGAGGAGAAGGTGCAGGACATCCTACCACCAGAGAGCGTCCATGGCCTAACACACATCCCAGAGCCTGGTGAGTACACAAATAACATACCCAAGATTATGTGGCAAGGGGACAGTGAAACCATGCACCGCAAGCAAAGCCACACTAACCAATATATAATCAGCCCAAGATATGTATGCCAGTCACACAAACACAATACCTGCCATCTCAGAGTGACTGGGAACTGTGTCATGACATGCACCAACCTACAAACAAATAGAGAAAGCCAGTGGCACTAAGCCAAATACACCCTGCCAGACAGTTTGCCACCACAAACACACCACCTCACAGTGCAGCTGACTGTCATGAAGGAATAGTGGGGATGCAGGTGAAGTGAGTGTAGCCAAAAGCATGATGGGGCATGTGGTCACAGATAATGCACACCCTCCTGTTTGGCCCATTAAGACCTCTCAGAAACATGCCCACATCACAGGGAGTGGAAAATGACTGACAAGATGGCTGACACTGGGTCCTGCTGTGGGGAGCACAAGGCTCTGATAGGGGTTGTGTGCAAATCAGAAGCAGAACACCACTGACTGACATCCTGAAAGATAACTTGCACGCCCTACAATAGAAGCATGTTTCGTGATGGGAAGGAGGACTGACAGCCCTGACCATACTAATCCGCATGGGGAGACACCACCCCCTCAACACATACTCCACACAACTCACCGGATACAATGCATTGACACACACCTCATTGAAATATCAGCAAAAGATACCCCGTACTGGGTGCTGCTGTGTGAAGCACAGGGGCTCACTTGGGACTTGTAGCCAAACAAACACCAGGATTTCACAGTCAGTCATCTTGCCATTGCTGTCACACCCCCTCACAGGGAAGCAGAGTCAAGAGGGAGGAAGTATGGGCATGCTGGTCCTGCCCATGTGGAGAGGGGTGGTGTGAGGGGTGGGAGGCACAGGGCGCGCCTTGCAGAGGGGTCTGGACTGCATGATGACCCCCAACTGGCACACATCTTAGATGCGTACCAGGATAGCACCGGAGGATTTGGCCAGGTAGTGGGGATCCTCAAGGACATGCAACAGTGGCAGGTCGCCCACCATGCCCGCATAGAGGCCAAGTGGGATGACATCACTGCGGTGCATCAGGACATACTTCAATGCCTCCGCCAGATTAACACCAACTTGTCCACACCCCCCTGTGTGCCCACAACATCTGCCGCAACACCATCTGCCAGCGCCACAGGGAGGGAGGAGGACTCTGGCGGAGAGTCCCCTGCACCGTAGAGGCCTGCACATGATGATCCCCCCCCGGAATAAGAGGGGTCGTCCGAAGAAGGACATGTGAGAGGCAGATGTCCCAGCACATCCCCCAGGGCCTCTAAACCTGTTCTGGACAATGTTCTTTGTGCGCAACCTGTTCACCTTGTCCAATCGCACACAACTCGCCCACATGACATGGAGGGTTCATGTTGGGCCAATGTATCAGATGACTGTTGACTTTACTCTGGACATTTCATCTACCAGCACTTCCAACTCCAATGTGAACTTTGGATTCCCAAACCACTGTACAGCACCCACCATCCTGTGCACTTCCCTCACACATGTTTGTAAATAAACTCACCAGTACACCATACGTGCCTCTGTTGTGATTCCAACTTGTCATGTTCAGAGAGATGTCGATCTGCCACACAACACAGTGCATGCCAAATCCTGCAACAATGTGACCAACGTAAGGTGAGTCATGGGGATGTGACACATGTGAGGGACACACACCACTATGGCAACACAAAACATACTCACCATGGCCATGTTACTCATCACACACAATGATGTTGACCTGAAACACATTGGCATGCACAGACACAACACCAAGCCCAGTCAGTGGTAACAAGTCCACAGGTGAGGTAAGCAGATGTCACTCAGATGTGGGAAAACAGACAACGCACATAACAAAGCGTAGCACAGGTTCATTACACATCAACAACACGTTTATTCCACACTAGTTGCACGGTAATTCTAACAGTGGACACACGCTCTCAATGTGTTGTAAAATGGAAGTCCAGGGATGTGTGGTACATCAGTTGATGGGAATTGTCAGCTTCCACACTGGTGTTGGCTTCTGGGTCTTGGGGGTAAGTGTTGACCACACAACAGGCAAAGTACCCTGGGAAGGACAGACAAGATACTGTCAAAAGCACAGAAGAATAGGAGAGAAATGCAATACACATGCACAAAACATGTTGCAAAATACCTACACAAACACGAGTTAGCAGTACTACCCTATTGTGGAGTACACACCACCTGAATGGACACATCACAGCATACATCCAGTCAAGTGGCACACAGACACACTCAGACAGCAACAGAGCTGGCTCAACACATTCCAGGCTACCTGCATACATTCACATAACAACCCCTATAAACTCACATTCAGGTGAAAAAGTTGTTGATGAGCTGGGAGCGGATGTCACCATCATCTTCATCATCACTGGCATCTTGGCCCAGGCCAGGATCCTCCACAGGTGCCGGAGGTTGGTCGTCGTCATCCTGGATGAGAGGCACCTCCTTCCGCACCGCCATGTTGTGTAGCATGCAGCAGACAAGGATTATTTTGCACACCTTTGCAGGCTCATATGGGAGGGCCCCTCCGGTCTTGTCCAGGCAGCGAAAGCGCAGCTCGGCTGGTGTCACAGGGTTCCTGAGGGATGTTAGCAACCACGGCATGTTGGGGTATCCGGAGTCACCTACTCACACAAAAATGAACAAGTAGCTGAGTTTTGTAGGAGTGCGAAATACAACAGTGATAAACACACACAATGAGAAACAGTCAGTACACACCAACAAGCCAGGCATGCTGAGCTGACATCTGTGACATCAGCAATGCAATGCGGCTACTCCTCATAATGTAGGCATCGTGTGCCGAACCAGGGAACCGTGCACACATATGTGTGATCGACATGTTAGCAAGACAGACCACCAGAGCATTGATCGAATAGTAGTGCTTCCTGTTCCGGTATGCCTGCTCATGTGCCTGTGGTGGTATCAGGACAACATGTGTCCCATCAATAGATCCGATGACGTTCGGCATCCTCCCCAGTGTATAAAAGGCATCCTTTATTTCAGGGAGTTCAGCTGGGCTCGGGAACTTGATATACAGGTCGAGGAATTGCAACATCCCCTCCAAGACATCGCGTAGCACCCGACTAAACATCATTTGCGACACACCACCAGCAGTAGCCACAGTGTACTGGAAGGTACCGGTGGCAAAGAAGTGCAGGGCTGCCATCACCTTCACCTCTGGGGTCAGTGCTATGGGGTATGTCCGGCCAGGTAGCAGATGTGGCCCCAACTGCTCCACCAACTCCGCAATCAGTGGCCTGGTGAAGCGGTACCTTCTGATGCAGTCGCGTTTCTGCATGGTTGCAAGGTCTGGGAACAGACGATGGACAGCTGGTGCCCTGCAGTACAGAGATGCACAAAGGAAGATTGTCAGTTCATCCACCCATGTTGCCATGACCATGATCACTATCACATTCTAGTTCATGACATTGCACAATGTACTGAGGTGTGTGCTATTGGGCATGGACACATATGTCACCTACAAGACCACCACCTCACATCTCAATTCCACATGTCCACATGAGTCCCATGTAGTGCAATGGCCAATCATCTGGCTGTGTCACCCAACCTATGTGCTGCTGCAATGTTAAAAAAACACACCACAGTGACAATTGAGGCCTCATATCTCCCAGGCATCACAGATCTTTGCCATGCAGAACCCCAGACTCCCTGTATTGCCACATCAACTCAGCAATGGACATGGTGTAGCACGTACACACCACAAGGCAAGCGTAAGTCCCACAGGTAGTGGCCGCTGTTGTTCAAACCGGCCCTACATGTACGTCTCTTAGACACACACCCCATCAAGGTTGATGCATATACCACATGGATGTGGAGACTGTCACTCATTGGTAACATTTGATCAGCCATATCTGAGACACAACATGCACACAGACTGTGGATTCACATCAGTATTGTGGCTACAGGTCTCACTGGGACGTGCATGCCATCACCCCCAGGAGTCAGGGGGCCCGATTCACAGAACTAACTTAAAACAAAATCCTAAACTTACTACTTTTGGTATTCACAGAAGTTAGGATTTTGTCCTAAGTTTGTCTTAAGACAAACTTAAGACAAAATCCTAACTTCTGTGAATCCCAAAAGTAGTAAGTTTAGGATTTTGTCTTAAGTTAGTTCTGTGAATCGGCCCCAGGGTGTATGTGACAAGTCCTAAACATATCCAACCTGACACTGTGGCCTTGACTCATGCCCATTACTGTCCAATTGCACATCACAGTGGTAATGTGCACAACACACAAAGGATTCTGCCCCCATGTAAACGTGCACAGCCTGGGAGTGGCTGCACAAAGTGCCAGCCAAAAAAACAGCTGTGGCCCCCCCAAACACCCAGGGAATGCAGCCCTACATGCCATGGGACACTGTGTGGCCAATGCTGTAGTGTGGCAGGTGTGCACAGTTGTCCAAGGCCAGTATATGTGTGTTGCATCCGTATAATAGTCACACTAATGTGGTCCGTCGCGGGTGACAATGCGTACGCATTGCACGGGTCCTGTCCGAGCCGTGCATACGCTTTGTCATTGAATGCAATGAGGTCTGAAGCGGGTGACAATGCGTACGCATTGCACAGATCATGTCCGAGCCGTGCGTACGCTTTGCCATTGAATGCAATGAGGTCCGACGCGGGTGACAATGCATACACATTGCACGGGTCATGTCCGAGCCATGCATACGCTTTGTCATTGAATGCAATGAGGTCCGACGTGTGTGACAATGCGTACGCATTGCACTCGTCATGTCCGAGCCGTGCGTACGCTTTGTCATTGAATGCAATGAGGTCCGACGCGGGTGACAATGCGTACGCATTGCATGGGTAATGTCCAAGCCGTGCGTACACTTTGTCACTAAATGCAATGAGGTTCGACGTGGGTGACAATGCGTACGCATTGCACGGGTCATGTCCGAGCCGTGCGTATGCTTTGTCATTGAATGCAATGAGGTCCGACGCGGGTGACAATGCGTACGCATTGCACGGGTAATGTCCGAGCCGTGCGTACGCTTTGTCACTAAATGCAGTGAGGTCTGACGTGGGTGACTCTCATGCATATGCGTCGGACAGGCATGGTCCGAGACACCTTGGCCATTGAATCGTATGTAGACGGGTACATGTGTATATTCAAAATACGCGTTGTACAGTCTGTTGAACGAGCCAGGCGCACCTATTGGCTCTGGACTGTCATGGAGACGGATGCCGATTCAAAACTTGTACGAGTTGTGCACTGGAAATTCAGTTGGATGCATGCAACAATGTTGCAATTCCAAGTGTTCCATGAAGGTGAAGATTTGAACGATGCGGAAGGCGTGTACGAGTCACACTTTTAAATGGATTGGCCAGATTCATAGAATGCAAACGTGTTGGACCTATCACTTGGGACACATGGCACAGATTCTGTCTCTGTAGCACAGATATAAAGCTTGCTGGCCCCCGGGGAGCTCACTTGCCTGCACTACATGCTACTGGACCACATCCCTGCTACCACTGCTGCTGTCAATGCATCCTCTGGCTCCTGCTATGGCACATACTCTGGAGAGGGCCCCAGCCTTCACTGAGGAGGAGAATCAGACCCTGCTGGACGGGCTCCTTCCAGAGTACAGAAAGCTCTATGGGAAACCAGGGGAGCAGGTGAGTGTGCAGTCCACTGCCTTACTAATTATGCATGTTGTCTGACTTGCAGTACTAGCAGTGTGTACACCAGTGCCAAGCATTCCCAATGACTACTTTCATCCCCCAAAGTGTGTAGGTACATGCAATGAACAGTTTTCCTGCTGCTAAAGTGCATTATTGCAAGCTTAAACTATCCAGGCATTGTTAACATGTCAGACATGCATGTGCTTTTGCAATCCCCATGGTTGCACTACCTGTGTAATTTATTTCCCTGTGTGATGATGGCATGTCTATCCAAATGTGTGCTGCAGCAATCTGGGGCATGTGTGTTAATGTACTTTTCACTTTGTCCTCCTCACAGGCTGATGCCCACCAGAAGCAGGAGATCTGGCTGACCATCGCCCGGGCTGTTCGTTCTGTGGGGGTCAACAAGCGCCGGATCCGCAACTGCCAGAAGTGGTGGCAGGACCTTCGGGGCTGGACCCGGAGGATAGCTAGAGTCCAGCTGAAGCTGTCACCTCCACGCAGGAGGGGTGGGCACCGGACCCTGACTCCCCACATGCTCCGTATCCTGGCAGTGGTCTTCCCGGACCTGGATAGGCAGCTGAAGGCCAGCCAGCAGCAGGAAGAGGGTGCATCCATGTCTGATCTGTGTACTATGTCTGACATGCAAATAGCAGTCTTTTGTCCTGGTCACACTTCCACATTACGTAGCTCTTGTAGTCCCAAACTCAGGTCCCTCATTTGTGTGATGCACCCTCATCATCTGTTCCACAAGTGTGGCCCCTACAATCTGTTGCTTGTGTCACTAGGGCACTGTGTCCCTGCAGTCAGCTATGCTTCAGGTACCGGTCAGCATCAGTTCCCGTAAATCTGTTGTGTGTTTCATGGGTGGGTGTGGGAGCCGGCCTCGTGGCGTGGTCCTGTTTCCCCGCGCTAAGCCGCACGAGGTCCCATGCACATCGGGGCTCCTCCATCTTGGATTGCACGTCACTCCACGTGACCACTTGTATGACCCTGCTCTACCCGGCCTCGGTCCCAGCGAGGCCCGACATCTAGACGCCAACCCCTGGCTCGGGGGATAGCACGTGAGCCTTCCCACTCTCGGTGGAGGGCAGTATCGATGGGACCCCCTACCGTCTCTCCACACCTGGGTGTGATCACCCCACAGCTCTCTGGGGCCTGGCACCTCTCCTGCTGGGCGTCTGGCCGGCCCCTACCCGGCCTCTCCGCCCCCTCCGGGCTCCCGGGTCCGGACATCAAAGGGTTCTCGTCCTATATCTGGGGCGACCCGACAACAGGGCAGTAGTTGTATCCTGGAGTCAAGAGCCCTGCTGATCGGATCGCGGCTGACCCTACGGAAGAAGACTCACCCTGAACCACCACTAGAGCCCTGCTGATGACGTCGCGGCTCCACCGTGCTTAAAGACCTTCACGAACCTTTGGGGCCTGCTGACGCTGTCGCGGCCCGACCTTGTTGAACCTTACCACCAGAGCCCAGCTGACCTCGTCGTGGCTCGATCGAAGCGGACCTACCACCAGAGCCTTGCTGACCGTGTCGCGGCTCGACCTAAGCGGAACTACCATCCGAGCCCTGCAGACGACGTCGCGGCTCCCCACGTCCGAGCCGCTCTGAGACCAGCATCCAAGGTCTGGCGCAGAGCCCTCCCGTGCCTGGCAGGCACTAAGACTGTCCCGCTACCCTACCCTCTTGAACGAACATTGAGACTCTAATAGGATCCCTTGATCCCTCTGTAAATATTGCTCGTATTACTGCAGATAAAGAATCTAATCTCGCAACTACCATTGAGTCCTGTGTGGTGGTGTTACTGGGCCTAGTACGATCATAGGAGAAAGACCTCCCCGAGGGGGCTTCTCAGCGGCGCTCGGCTATAATTTTGTGGTAGGAAGGTGCCCGGAATAGTCTCCCCGACTACCCGGTGGGCCTCCCTCCAACATTTGGTGGCCAGCGACGGGATCCGAGCAAACACAATCGTACAAGCAAGTAACGCAACCACTACCTGACCTGACGAGGAGAGAAAAAGGGAACCATGGATGGCCAAGAAGCAACCGTGGCCGCAACCTTCCAGTTGGAGAAACTGGAGGAATACACCCACAAGGAACTCAAACAATTCTGCAAAGACAAAGGGATCCCAACCACAGGATTGGGCACCAAAGAAGAAATGCAGAAAGCCCTGAAAGCCTGGGCAGAACCCGAAACCCCTCCACCCCGAGCCGAAGGGACCTCGGCCCGGGACGTAAACCTGCCGACCACAGCCCGACAAACGGGGAGCGAACCATCCCAGACACCAGCCTTTCCCCCGAAGAGATACGAGAACGGGAAAGGGCCCGGACACACGAAATGGATCTTGCCCGACTCCGGCTGGACGGTGAGCTCCTACTGGCGGAGAAAAAGATAGCCCTGGAGCAACTACGACTACAAGAAGAAATCGAGGAGAAGAAAAGGCATCGGGAGCTAGAGGAGAGACGGCTAACCCTCGAGCACGAGAGGAGCCTTAAAGAACTTGAACTAAAGCTAAAGCTGGGGAGACCAGCAACCCCGGAGCCCGGGATGCTCTGCCCCCGACCGAGCCAAAGGTTCACATCCCCAAGGATGTCGTCAAGGAGTACTATAAAAATGACGACATCCAGCAATGGTTCCGAGCGTACGAAGTCGCCATGACCTCCCATCGGGTACCCCGGAAGGATTGGGACGCCGGTCTATGGGGGAGGTTCCTCAGCGAGGGACGGGATACCCTGCTGCAACTCCCCGACGCAGTGATGACCTCGTACGACCACATGAAGGAAGCCCTACTCACCCGCTACGGACTGTCGGCCGAGATGTACCGGCAACGCTTCCGGGACTGCAAGAAGATCCCCGGTACCACATGGGTCGAATACGTGGACTTCTTCAGCCGAGCGTTGGAGGGATGGATCAAAGGGAGCAAGGTCACCTCATATAACGAACTATTCGACCTCATTGTCTGGGAGCACCTCGCCAACAACTGCTTTGTGGAACTAAGGCAGCACCTCCTGGACAGTAAACTGACCGAGCCCCGGAAGCTCGCCGCCGAAGCGGACCGATGGGTCAATACCCGGGTCCCCCGGAACCCCGTGGGGGACTACCAACGGAGCACCATGGGACCTCCCCGCCAGCGCGGCGGAGGAGGGGGGTCCCACCGCAGTCGAGAATTCCCAGCTGGACCGCCCAGAAGTCCGCCACGAGGGCAAACAACCAACCCCGCTTCCCCGACCCAGGGCCGAAGAGGGACCCCTATCGCCCGGTCTGGACCACGACCGACAGTAACCTGCTTCGGATGCCAACAGACCGGCCATTATGCAAGTGACCCGGCTTGCCCCGTGAACCGACGGAACGGGACCACGGGGCCACCTCCCCGACAAATTGCCGCCGCAGCCCTGGGGGAGGGAGAGGACGAGGAGGAGAACCACGACGACAGGTCCCCCGAGTGGGAACCAGCCGCCATGTCGCTTGTATGCCTAGGCTCCCGAGAAATGGTGCCCCGCGCCACCATCCCAAGCAACACCCAGAAGTACCAACAGTGGGTCACCATCAATGGGCGACGGGCCGAGGCCCTCCGGGACACTGGGGCCAGTGTGACCGCTGTCCGCTGCCATCTGGTGACCCCCGAACAGATCCTACAACATGTCCTCTGCCCTGTCCGGACCGCCGACAACACCGAGAGCATGTGCCGGATGGCCCGAATCCCCTTCGAGTGGGGAGGAGTGTCCGGCACCCTAAAAGTGACTGTCCGCGACGACGCCCCGGTGGACTGCCTCCTGGGGAACGACCTAGAGAGCTCGCTCTGGGCCCAGGTGGAGCGCCGAGAGTATCTGGGGATGCTAGGACTACCCGAGTGGGCCTGCGCCACCACTCGGTCCATGACCGTCCAGCCAGCTGCGGACCCAGCCCCCGACAAACCGGCGGGCCCCGAACCAGCCACCTCCTCCAGCCCGGAGGAACCTGACGAGGAGGCCGGGCCATCCGAACTTTCTTCCAACGAGGCCGCTCCCCTCAGCGAGATCCCCGAGCTGGCCCAGTGGCGCCACGACGGGGGCCCCACCCGTGAACAATTCCAGCAAGAACAGAAGGGCTGCCCGTCCCTCGAGGGGGCCCGACAGCAGGCGGCCGCCCAGGCTGCGGGGGACCCCTCGGGAACCCACTGGGTCTATTGGGACAATGACTTATTGTATAGCGAGCAGAAAGTCGCTGAACTAGGGGCCAGCCGGGTGCTGGTGGACCCCCTCCGATTTCGAGAATTCCTCTTGAACCTGGCACACGACGTGCCCCTCGCCGGACATCTCGGGCGGGACAAGACGTACAGCCGCCTCGTGACCCATTTCTATTGGCCTGGAATGAGACGAGACGTGGACCAGCACTGCCGGTCCTGCCCGACCTGCCAAGCTAGCGGGAAGACTGGGGGACGAGTGAAAGCCCCCCTGCAACCATTTCCAGCCGTCCACACCCCGTTCGAACGAGTAGGGATAGACATCGTGGGGCCCGTCGACCCCCGGACTGCCCTGGGCTACAGCTTCATCCTGGTACTGGTCGACCACGCCACCCGGTACCCAGAAGCCGTTCCCCTCCGAACTGTGACCGCTCCAGTGGTGGGCCGGGCCCTGATGGGCATCTTCTCCAGGGTGGGGTTCCCCCGAGAAGTGGTGAGCGACAGGGGGACGAACTTTATCTCGAAGTACATGAGATCCCTCTGGCAACAATGTGGGGTCACCTATAAATTCACCACCCCTTACCACCCCCAGGGGAACGGACTGGTTGAGCAATTAAACCAAACCCTGAAGGGGATGATCAAGGGCCTGGAAGAGCCCCTCAGGAGGAGATGGGATGTCCTGTTGCCCTGCCTCCTGTTCGCCTACCGGGAGGTACCACAGAAATCCCTGGGCTTCAGCCCCTTCGAACTGTTGTATGGGCACCCCGTCTGAGGGCCCCTCAGCCTGGTCAAGGAGGGTTGGGAGGCGATCGTCCAGAGTGCCCCGCCCGACGTCTACCGGTACCTCCTGACCTTGCGGAACCAGACTCAAAAGTTCCGTGCCCTGGCAGAAGCCAACCTTGAAGCCAGCCAAGAAGATATGAAACGCTGGTATGACGAGAATGCCTCAGCCGTCGAGTTTGAGCCGGGCCAGCAAGTCTGGGTCATGTCACCCGTGGACCCCTGCGCCCTGCAGGACAAGTGGACCGGGCCCTTCAAGATAGTTGAAAGGAAGAGCCCCGTCACGTACCTGGTCGACATGGAGTCTCCGAGGAACCCCCTCAGGGTCCTGCACGCCAACCGGCTCAAGCCCCATTTTGCCCGTACGGAACTAAGCTTGCTACTGGCTACCGACGATGGGGGTGAAAGTGACTCCAAGCCCCTGCCAGACCTCCTGGGGTCCTCGAGCCAGGACGGCTCCTTGGAGGGCGTCCACCTCTCCGCCACCCTGACACCAGAACAGCGCCATGATTGCCAGAAGCTACTGCAACCCTTCGCTGCCCTCTTCTCTCTCACGCCCGGGGTAACCCCCTGGTGCGTCCACGACGTGGACACAGGGGATAGCCCCCCTGTACGACACCGCGCTTATAGAGTGCCTGACCGAGTCCGGGCCTGCATAAAGACCGAGGTCGCCAAGATGCTCGCCCTCGGAGTCATCGAGCCTTCCGACAGCCCGTGGGCCAGCCCGGTAGTCCTGGTGCCGAAGGCCGCCGCCCCCGGCACGGCCCCCGAACTCAGATTTTGTGTCGACTACCGGGGCCTGAACGCAGTTACCAAGACCGATGCCCACCCTTTACCACGAGCCGATGAGCTGATTGATCGCTTAGGGGCCGCCCGCTACCTAAGCACCTTTGATCTCACTGCTGGGTACTGGCAGATCAAGCTCACTCCCGGCGCACAAGAACGATCAGCTTTCTCTACCCCCGACGGCCACTTCCACTTCTGGGTGATGCCCTTCGGCATGAAGAACGCCCCAGCGACCTTTCAGAGGCTGGTAAATAAGGTCCTGGCCGGTCTCGAAGCCTTCAGCGCGGCCTACCTCGATGACATTGCTGTCTTCAGCGACCACTGGGCCGCGCACCTAGGACACCTTGGGGAAGTCCTGGCTGCTCTCCAAAGAGCCGGGCTCACAATTAAGGCCAGCAAGTGCCAGATCGGTCAAGGATCTGTGACCTATCTGGGCCATCAGGTGGGGAGTGGCCAGGTGGCCCCCCTCCAGTTAAAAGTGGACGCCATCCAGGCGTGGGAGCCCCCCGCCACCCAAACCGCTGTCCAGGCATTCCTGGGCCTCACAGGCTACTACCAACGCTTCATAAAGGATTACGGCAGCATTGTGGGCCCCCTTACAGAACTCACTTCAAAGAAAGAACCCAAGGTGGTGCACTGGACGCCCCGCTGCCAGACCGCGTTTGATACTCTCAAAGCGGCCATGTGCGCTGCCCCTGTGCTACAGGCCCCCGACTACAGCAAGGAATTTGTAGTCCAGACCGATGCCTCGGAGTACGGGGTCGGGGCAGTCCTCTCCCAGCTGGACGCCAAGGGCCTCGATCAACCGGTGGCCTTTATCAGCCGCCGACTGCTGCCGCGAGAACAGAGGTGGAGCACCATCGAGCGGGAGGCCTTCGCTGTGGTATGGGCTCTCAAGAAGCTCCGGCCCTACCTTTTCGGTACCCACTTCTGGGTTCAGACTGACCACCGGCCCTTGCGGTGGCTCATGCAAATGCGGGGCGAGAACCCCAAGCTGTTACGCTGGTCCATCTCGCTGCAAGGGATGGACTTCACTGTTGAACACCGGCCCGGCAACGACCACGCCAATGCTGACAGCCTGTCCCGATTCTTCCGCCTCGGCGAGGAGAACCCCCAAGAAGATGGGTGACTCTCCCTGCCTTCAGCTGGGGGGGACGCGTGTGGGAGCCGGCCTCGTGGCATGGTCCTGTTTCCCCGCGCTAAGCCGCACGAGGTCCCATGCACATCGGGGCTCCTCCATCTTGGATTGCACGTCACTCCACGTGACCACTTGTATGACCCTGCTCTACACGGCCTCGGTCCCAGCGAGGCCCGACATCTAGACGCCAACCCCTGGCTCGGGGGATACCACGTGAGCCTTCCCACTCTTGGTGGTGGGCAGTATCGATGGGACCCCCTACCGTCTCTCCACACCTGGGTGTGATCACCCCACAGCTCTCTGGGGCCTGGCGCCTCTCCTGCTGGGCATCTGGCTGGCCCCTACCCGGCCTCTCCGCCCCCTCCGGGCGCCCGGGTCCGGACATCAAAGGGCTCTCGTCCTATATCTGGGGCGACCCGACAACAGGGCAGTAGTTGTATCCTGGAGTCAAGAGCCCTGCTGATCGGATCGCGGCTGACCCTACCGAAGAAGACTCACCCTGAACCACCACTAGAGCCCTGCTGACGACGTCGCGGCTCCACCGTGCTTAAAGACCTTCACGAACCTTTGGGGCCTGCTGACGCTGTCGCGGCCCGACCTTGTTGAACCTTACCACCAGAGCCCAGCTGACCTCGTCACGGCTCGATCGAAGCGGACCTACCACCAGAGCCCTGCTGACCGTGTCGCGGCTCGACCTAAGCGGAACTACCATCCGAGCCCTGCAGACGACGTCGCGGCTCCCCACGTCCGAGCCGCTCTGAGACCAGCATCCAAGGTCTGGCGCAGAGCCCTCCCGTGCCTGGCTGGCACTAAGACTGTCCCGCTACCCTACCCTCTTGAACGAACATTGAGACTCTGATAGGATCCCTTGATCCCTCTGTAAATATTGCTCGTATTACTGCAGATAAAGAATCTAATCTCGCAACTACCATTGAGTCCTGTGTGGTGGTGTTACTGGGCCTAGTACGATCATAGGAGAAAGACCTCCCCGAGGGGGCTTCTCAGCGGCGCTCGGCTATAATTTTGTGGTAGGAAGGTGCCCGGAATAGTCTCCCCGACTACCCGGTGGGCCTCCCTCCAACAGTGGGCTAATTGTTTACACAATGCCTCAGATCTGACATATGATCTGTGTGTGCCCTTGAGATGTGTAGCAATTGCTGGTCTGACTCGCAACATGTGGCTGGGGTATTCCAAACAAACCCATGCAGCAGGGGACTCCAATTATTGGGCCTCAGGAGCATTTATAGCAAGTATGTCACACTTGCTTAGCCACCTGACTACTGTCCAGGGCCAAACACTGTTCTCTTAGTCCTGGCCAGTTATGCCCCCTCAAGGGCATTTAGAAACACTCTAAAATCCCACTCCTGTGTATTAAATTGCAGGTTGTGCTCAGTGACATGTGCCCTAAGGTGTCTGCCTCTGTATCATTAGGGTGTGGCTTGTTGCTACGTACAACTGGGGTGTCCATGATTCAGAGGGTCAACATGACATCTGCAATGTGACTGTGAGAGACAAGACCTGTGTGACATATAGGTGTGTGATCATCTGACAGCGCACAATGGTGTATGCAACTGTGTCCTTCATGCAGCTGGGTTACATGCATGATAGACTGTGATGTGTTAATGTACAGTGATTAGTGTTTGCTGCGACTCATATGTCTGATTTGCATGATGTGTGGTCTTCTGGGTCCTGGATATGTTGTTTACATGGGATGGGCAAGTGCGCCGGTCATCTGCTGAGTTTGCTTTACCCCAGAGCTAGGATTGTGAGTCAGTGCATATTGTTGTTGTCTGGATGCCCTGCCCCTGTGACAGGAGAGAGTGTTGACTGACTTTCAGGGCATGCCAGTGCCATGGCATTTAACTTGCTATGAGTGAGCCTGCATTGTGTTCAAGTGTGCACCATGCACCACATTGTGGCATTGCCCATCAGTACAGGAGTACATCATGTTGATGGCATGCATCACAAGCATGTGGAATGAGTCTCTGCCCATCCCCTCATCCGGACACCTGTACTGAGTCAGTAGCAAGAGATGTGCTGTGTGTATTGTGAGATGTGCTGTGTGTATAGTGACATACTCCTACATGTTCACTTGCATGTACAACTAATGTGTGGGTGGTGCATGTTGGCACATTGGGGTGTTACCATCCAACATGCAAAGGACATATGTGTGAAAGTCAAGAAGGGATATGTGTGCCATGGTTGATGTTGAGAATGACAATTGTCTTATCCTAAACAGGGTTGGCACTTTGAGCTGTGTTCAGCTGATGATGCCAGGGCTTGCCCTGTGATGTGATATAGTCAATGTGGTGTGTGCAGTCGGTGCAGGTGACTGATGTTGTTCTATTACTTCCTATTCCTATCCAGATAAATCCACGGCCACAGGAGGGGACAGCTCCACGGACCAGGAGGAGCCACAGAGCCTTACAGGGACAGAAGGAGAGGAGTTGGGTGGATCCAGTGGCACGGAGAGCGAGTGGAGCCACACAGAGGAGACATCAGCACCATCCCCCCAGCTGAGGGCCACAGCAGCTCTGAGGATGACTCCCTTGTGGAGGCGGGTGTCAGCAGCCACCAAACCCCAACTAGTGAGGCTGTCCCCTCCCCCGCCACCACCACCACCACCACCACCCCCTCCCATCGGCTCCCAACCCAGAGGTCCCTGTGGGCTCCCGTGTTCGTGAGCATGTCTCCTTTGTGCCAGGCACCGCACCCCCTGCCCCTGTGTCTCCTGCTGACCTGAGTGAGGAGTCTGTGGACTTACTTCGACAGATCCATGTAGGGCAGACATCGATTCTAAAGGTCCTCCATGCACACACAGGTCTGTTGACACAACTGGTGTCATTCATGGAGGGCATTTCCTCGGGCATGTCTGCCCTACAGAGGACCAATCAGTCCGTGGCCTCCTCCCTGATGGCAGCAGTGACCCTCCTCCAACAGTCCTGCACCCCTCCTATCCCTGCACCACCCACGATTCCTAGCACCCTACCTGTCCCAAGCACAGAAACCCCCAAACCAAGGTCTAGACATGCACACAAGCAAGCGCAGGGGACTGATTCCACACTCACAGGGGCTGGTTTGCTGACACACACACAGTCATCCACAACCACTCGGCAGTCCTCCGAGACCTCTCCCTCCCAGCCCCCTTCCCTTGCCTCACCTGCAACCCCATCCCCCCAGAAGCTCCTCCTCTGTGACCTTCGCCTCTTCCCCACCGACCCTGCAGATCCTGATTACAAGGGGAAGAGGAAGTCCCCACACACAGAAGGGAGTGCCCCTCACACCCGGACACCCTCCCCCAGGTGCAGTCAGACAGAGACGCCCACCCACAAGTCCCCCCGGCACCAGAAGAACAAGACCCCCGTGCCACCACGCAGCTCCAAGGCAAAGTCTCCATCCTCCATCCCCCAGGCCACCACTCCAGAGGTTCCCCCGCCACTCCCTGCCCCGGGTTCCCCCACACACAGATACACCATCCCTAAAATGCTAAGGCCATCCCCCCCTAGCACTTGCTCCTCCACACCTGGGCAGACAGTTGGTGCCACTGATGTGGGGACCGTGTCCCCCCTCTGCCCTGCCGACCTCACCTGGATGTAGGCACTGCTTTGGAGTCCACGACCACCCCATCTGACTTGGGCACTGCAGTGGTGAGCCAATCCACTCCATCTGACCTGCCCACTGGAGTTGTGCCGGCACCCACCCCATCTGACTTGTGCCCCACAGTTGTGACAGCACCCACCACTTCAGTCAGCTCCACTGCAGTTGCAAGTGTCTCGCCTGCATCCACCACCTCTTCACTGCCACCTTCTGCTGCACCCTGATCCTGTCCCTGCGGTGCCTGGCCTGCCCCCATGTATGCCCCTCCGAGGGGATGACCCCGGTCCTTAGCAGTGCAGGCAAGCAAGGTGTGACTCTACTTCACTCCTTGGCATTTGGACATGGACTGGCCATTGGCCTTTTGTTTGCACAGATGTTTAGATTTTCATATACTGAATTTGTCACTCTAGTTCACTCCTTGGCATTTGCACATGGACTGGCCATTGACCTTTTGTTTGCACAGACGTTTAGATTTTCATATAATGAATTTGTCACTCTAGTTCACTCCTTGGCATTTGGACATGGACTGGTAATTGGCCTTTTGTTAGAACAGACGTTTCACTTTTAATATGGTGAATAAAGCTTTTTTCTTTATCCCTGTGAACTTGATTTAGCTGTACATTATGTTGATGTTGTTTTACATGCCTTTGCACCTGTAATGCTTGGTTTACAATGTTGAATACTGATGTGTTGATGTGAGGTACTCCATGTGGTCCATGAGATATGTATCCTATTCTGGTAGGTATCCATGTCATCCTTTGCAGCTACCTGGGTGTGTCAGGATCAACTATTTGTGTACATCTCTCTGTGAGCATTTCATTTGCACGGTTACATCTGTGGCTTGCACCCCTGCACATATGATGTGCTTCCTATTGTCCAATTTGTCACTTCCACATACTTTGTGCTCATCAACACTGGACCTACAGGTGTGGGCATCATTGTAATAGGAGCAACTGGGGCCTCTGTGCAACTTGCTAGACAAATGTTTTGGGTATGTGCAGATGACTTAGGGGAGACTCACGTACCCAGGCTGTTGTGACCAGAGCCTTCATTGTGTGGTAACTGATGGCTGAATGACCAAGTGTTCTGCAGACATGAGTAGGACTTGCAGTGAATATGTTTGGCACAGCTGGGCTCCCACAGGAGTTGGGTCCCCACAAGTAAGTGTGTTGTCCAGTGACATGGCCTGGGCCCATGGTGTTTGTTGTATGAGCATGTGTGTGTGTCCACATCCCTGTTCATACACAGACAGTGTTCCCTTGATATGTTCCTGTTGTTGATGCTTGCTGAGTGGTACTGGGTTCATCCCACTACTTTTCCAATGGGCTACCAGATGTGTGGGTGCATGACATACTACTGTTAATTGGTGTATCATAATTGGGATTTGTCAGTTCTGAGTGGTGATGATGTTGTCAGACACAGGTGGGACACAGTCAGGGTTCCTCAAGGCACCTGTTTATTTGCTAAATCATGTAGTTGTCCCTAGGTGGTAGTTTTCAGTGATTGAGACATTTGTATGTGTTTGTGACTGCTCCCACTTGTCCGGTTCATGGCTGCGATGCTGGCAGGTGTCAGCATGTGTGCCTTGTGTTTCTCCTTGGCATCTGCATTGTCCTGGGACTGTGGCAGGGATTCCGAAGGTTACATGAGCTTTGAGGTCATGGCCATGTACTGCATACTGTGCAGTATGTCTGTCATTCTCCAGGGTTGTGAACTGTCCTTGTGTGATGTGTGTGTGCACCTTAGTTCCTCCCAACATTCCTGTGTTTGTAATGGGTGCATGTGCAATGTCACTTGTCCATATGGGCAATGTTACTTGTCCATATGGACTTCACAGATATACATTGTTGCAGTTCAGGGTGTGTGGTGTTGAGGGTGGACTGATGTGAATGTTTGCATAGGTGGTCCCCTAGCTCCCGTTTGTCCATGGATGAGGGGCCATGCTGAGTGATTTGTGTTTGTGTATGTGTGATGTACGTTTGTGGCACAGGACACATGTCTGGGTTTCCCAGGTTGTACAACATCTGCCTTTGTCATCACAGTGGAGGTGTCATGCATGCTTGTGTCACCCCAATGTCTGTTGCCTGGGGGTAGTGGTGTTGTGTGTCAGTCTCTTGCTGCGTTAGTTTGTGTTCATTCCAGCTTGTGTCACATGTGTCTGTTGTGCTCCCTCTCATCTCCCAACGCCTGATTGCCCACTGAGGGTGTCCCAATGATAGTTTACTTTTGTATGGCACTGTGTCCACATATGTGTCACTGTGGTTCAGGCCCCCTCATGTGTTGTGTAGTTGCCTGTGGATACTGTGACACACACACACACATGTTGTGTCTGATGTGCAGTGTAAGTTTGCCTGTTTGTGTTTGTGCATCTGCACCAGAGCATTGGTATTGCTGTTGTGGGCCTTTGTCTGGATGCTGTTTCTGTGATTTTGCATGCTGTCCCTGTGAGTCATTTCACATCATTGTGCACATTCATCCTGGTTGTTGGGTGCCATTGCTAGCATGGAATGTGAGTGTGGGATCTGACACCTACCGTCTACACATGTTGTTTTGATTGATGTGTCTATTTTTGAGATGTGTGCATGCTTGGTGATGGTCACTTCTGCTGTTGTGTCATTGTACGCTGTATGCATTGTCAGCCCCCATGGGTGGTGCTTGTCTGCACATGGCCGAGAGTGTGTTATGTTTTCACAACACAGGTAGCCTCACCACATCTCTGTGTGTATGGGACACAACCACTAGTTTGCCCCAGAAGTGTTTGATGTGTTGGGAGCAGGGATCATACATGCTGTTTGTTATTTGCAGATTTGACCATGATGACACTTACCTTTTGGTCACTGTGATGAGGGGGGTTTAGTCCAACTTCACCACAATGCTCGACATCTGCAGCATTTTGGGAGCCCCCACTTAACTTCTGTTCTACACAGTGAGGGGGTGTTCTTTTTACATTGCCACAGTACTATGGCGATGCTTGCCTTGTGTATGTCACACTCATGTGTTGGTCACACATGTGCTGTTACTTACATTGTATGCTCGTAGCCATAATCACTGTTGTGGGCATTTGTCACAGACTACACACTGTTGTTATGATGTTAGGGGGGATGTATTTTGCGGACATACCTGATGTTGGAGTATGCTGGATATGTTGCGCATCACCCATCCTATGGCTGGGGGTGGCTGTAGTGATCGGCAACGTTAGCCCTATGGCTGGGGGTGTCAATAGTGATGGGCAACATAAGCCCTATGGCTGGGGGTGGCAGGGGTGATGGGCAACATCAGCCATATGGGTGTGGGTGGCAGTGGTGATGGGCAACAGTTCCCCTATGGGTGGGGGTGGCTGTAGTGATGGGCAACATAAGCCCTATGGCTAGGGGTGGCAGGGATGATGGGCAACATCAGCCATATGGGTGTGGGTGGGAGTAGTGATGGGCAACAGGTCCACTATGGGTAGGGGTGGCGGTAGTGATGGGCAACATGAGCCCTATGGCTCGGGGTGGCAGTAGTGATGGGCAGCATAGTCCATATGGGTATGGGTGGCATGAGCCCTATGGCTGGGGGTGGCATGGGTGATGGGCAACATAGTCCATATGGGTGTGGATGGCAGCAGTAGTGATGGACAACAGGTTCACTATGGGTGGGGGTGGCTGTAGTGATGGGCAACATAAGCCCTATGGCTGGGGGTGGCAGTAGTGATGGGCAACAGGTCCCCTGTGAGTGGGGGTGGCAGTAGTGATGGGCAACAGGTCCCCTATGGGTGGGGGTGACTGTAGTGATGGGCAACATGAGCCCTTTGGCTGGGGGTGGCAGGGGTGATGGGCAACATAGTCCATATGGGTGTGGGTGGCAGTAGTGATGGGCAACAGGTCCACTATGGGTGGGGGTGGCTATAGTGATGGGCAACATAAGCCCTATGGCTGGGGGTGGCAGAAGTGATGGGCAGCAGGTCCCCTGTGAGTGGGGGTGGCAGTAGTGAAAGGCAACATAAGCCCTATGGCTGGGGGTGGCAGTAGTGATGGGCAACAGGTCCCCTGTGAGTGGGGGTGGCAGTAGTGATGGGCAACATAAGCCCTATGGGTGTGGGTGGCTGTAGTGATGGGCAACAGGTCCCCTAAGGGTGGGGGTGGCTGTAGTGATGGGCAACATGAGCCCTATGGCGGGGGTGATGGGCAACATAGTCCATATGGGTGTGGGTGGCAGTAGAGATGGGCAACAGGTCCCCTGTGAGTGAGGGTGGCAGTAGTGATGGGCAACATAACCCCTATGGGTGTGGGTGGCAGTAGTGATGGGCAACAGGTCCCCTATGGGTGGTGGTGGCTGTAGTGATGGGCAACATGAGCTCTATGGCTGGGGGTGGCAGGGGTGATGGGCAACATAGTCCATATGAGTGTGGGTGGCAGTAGTGATGGGCAACAGGTCCCCTGTGAGTGGGGGTGGCAGTAGTGATGGGCAACATAAGCCCTATGGGTGTGAGTGGCAGTAGTGATGGGCAACAGGTCCACTATGGGTGGGGGTGGCAGGGGTGATGGGCAACATAGTCCATATGGGTGTGGGTGGCGGCAGTAGTGGTGGGCAACAGGTTCACTATGGGTGGGGGTGGCTGTAGTGATGGGCAACACAAGCCCTATGGCTGGGGGTGGCAGTAGTGATAGGCAACAGGTCCCCTGTGAGTGGGGGTGGCAGTACTGATGGGCAACAGGTCCCCTATGGGTGGGGGTGGCTGTAGTGATGGGCAACATGAGCCCTTTGGCTGGGGGTGGCAGGGGTGATGGGCAACATAGTCCATATGGGTGTGGGTGGCAGTAGTGATGGGCAACAGGTCCACTATGGGTGGGGGTGGCTGTAGTGATGGGCAACATAAGCCCTATGGCTGGGGGTGGCAGTAGTGATGGGCAACAGGTCCCCTGTGAGTGGGGGTGGCAGTAGTGATGGGCAACATAAGCCCTATGGGTGTGGGTGGCAGTAGTGATGGGCAACAGGTCCCCTATGGGTGGGGGTGGCTGTAGTGATGGACAACATGAGCCCTATGGCTGGGGGTGGCAGGGGTGATGGGCAACATAGTCCATATGGGTGTGGGTGGCAGTAGTGATGGGCAACAGGTTCACTATGGGTGGGGGTGGCTGTAGTGATGGGCAACAGGTCCCCTATGGGTGTGGGTGGCTGTAGTGATGGGCAACATGAGCCCTTTGGCTGGGGTGGCAGGGGTGATGGGCAACATAGTCCATATGGGTGTGGTGGCAGTAGTGTTGGGCAACAGGTCCACTATGGGTGGGGGTGGCTGTAGTGACGGGCAACATAAGCCCTATGGCTGGGGGTGGCAGTAGTGATGGGCAACAGGTCCCTTGTGAGTGGGGGTGGCGGTAGCGATGGGCAACATAAGCCCTATTTGTGTGGGTGGCAGTAGTGATGGGCAACAGGTCCCCTATGGGTGGGGGTGGCTGTAGTGATGGGCAACATGAGCCCTATGGCTGGGGGTGGCAGGGGTGATGGGCAACAGAGTCCATATGGGTGTGGGTGGCAGCAGTGATGGGCAACATGTCCCCTGTGAGTGGGGGTGGCAGTAGCGATGGGCAACATAAGCCCTATGGGTGTGGGTGACCGTAGTGATGGGCAACAGGTCCCCTGTGAGTGAGGGTGGCAGTATTGATGGGCAACAGGTCCCCTATGGGTGTGGGTGGCTGTAGTGATGGGCAACATGAGCCCTTTGGCTGGGGTGGCAGGGGTGATGGGCAACATAGTCCATATGGGTGTGGTGGCAGTAGTGTTGGGCAACAGGTCCACTATGGGTGGGGGTGGCTGTAGTGACGGGCAACATAAGCCCTATGGCTGGGGGTGGCAGTAGTGATGGGCAACAGGTCCCTTGTGAGTGGGGGTGGCGGTAGCGATGGGCAACATAAGCCCTATTTGTGTGGGTGGCAGTAGTGATGGGCAACAGGTCCCCTATGGGTGGGGGTGGCTGTAGTGATGGGCAACATGAGCCCTATGGCTGGGGGTGGCAGGGGTGATGGGCAACAGAGTCCATATGGGTGTGGGTGGCAGCAGTGATGGGCAACATGTCCCCTGTGAGTGGGGGTGGCAGTAGCGATGGGCAACATAAGCCCTATGGGTGTGGGTGGCAGTAGTGATGGGCAACAGGTCCCCTATGGGTGGGGGTGGCTGTAGTGATGGGCAACATGAACCCTATGGCTAGGGGTGGCAGAGGTGATGGACAACATAGTCCATATGGGTGTGGGTGGCAGTAGTGATGTGCCACAGGTCCACTATGGGTGGGGGTGTTAGTGGTGCTGACCTTACAACCCCTATGGTGGGCTGTTGTTAGTGGCCAGGATTTGGATCCCCTCTGTGTGTGTGCCATTTTGCGGGTACGTGTCGTTTGTTTGTGTTGTAGGTGTCTGACTTACCGCCTGCGCCGTCAGCGTTGGTCCCTGAGCCGGTCATAGATGTAGAGTACTAGTATGACCTGCGCGATAGGATTCATGATGTGTGCGTGTCGTACACGCTGCTTGTTGCCCTGTCTAGTACCCGCTGCAAGCTGGTCCGTCTCGTAGCCGTGGATTGAGTTGTGGCGCGAATCGTAGCTGATATGCTTGTTTTCCGGATGCTGTGACGTACCGTACGTGATGACCCGTCCGGCGGTAGGAAGCACGCATCGTACTTCTCATGCCAGAAACTGCTATGGATACTGCTTCCGGGCGACTCGGTTCATCTTTAGGAGTTACGACTCAGACGGAGAATGGGGCTTGATTCACAGCCTACGTGTCGGTTGTGTTTTTGGCAGTTATGCGCATCGTACTTACTCTACAGGACGGACCGGCTCCGGGTACGTGTCGGTCACACGGTAAGGCTACGGACAGCTGTCCGACCGGCTATCGGAATCGGCCCCTAAATGTGATATCAATGAAAATGTAGTAAAAAAATGACAAATAACTTTTTTAAATAGTTTTTATGATATAAAACATAGAAAAACAGGAGAATGCAAATTGTAATTTTTTTATTAAACAGTACAAAGTAAAATATTAAATATTTATATAGTTGTAGGAAAGCATATTTATAACAGAGAAAATAATTTTTATTAGTAGGTATGTTTTAACAATTAAACACTTGAAACAAAATTTTTATAATAAATAATTTGTATTTTACAATTGTATCATTGTAAGAAATATAGTATAATGGATATCAATTTTTGTAAGGTATATTTTATACATTAATATATTTACAGAAAAAAATGTTAAACAATGTTTATTTGTCACATTTTTACAACTAAAGTAGTGAAAATGTATTATCTGCCTTTTGTTTGGAAGACGCCAGGAGGACCGGATACCACGCAGAAATAATAACGATTCCCATTACAAAGACTGCCTGAGATAAACTAGGGGCTGGAAGAACGAACTCCCTTCTAGACTTCCCAACAATAATAAGAAGAACACACATTTGTATGTGGAGATGGTGACAGAGTAAAAGTAGCAATTAAAGCGGAGGCCTGCTTCAGATCTGAATCACGTGGCAACAGAGCGACAAACAAGTGGATATGATAATTGACCAGATTGCTTTAGGAAAGAAATGTCCCTAAAAGATCAGATGAACTTCAGAGTAATGAGAATATGATATAAGGGATGCGTAATCATGGTAACCAACCAGTGCCAAGTATAGGAGAGACATATATTTTTGGGTCTTGAAAAAGATGGAGTATTGAACAAGCCACCGAAACGCGTCGACGCCGATATCAACACAATCCGTTGGAAGAAGTTCTCCCAACAAGATATAATTAGAGGAAAAGTTTAGGATGAACATTTGAGCAAAGTTTACTGTCAGAACGGATGTGTAAACTAATGACAAAAAATATTGTCTTCTGTTGTCTCTCTGTGATTTGTATGTCATAGCTAAATGTCTCAATAAGGGAGGTTATTATATGTGAGGTTGCGCTATATGTAATGTATTTTAAATATTGGACAGTTTCATGTCTAATTTTTTAATTATATCGGCATTGTGTTTTTAACAAATTTGATATAAATACATTTTTTTTATGGGAAATATAGTAATTAATATGTGTTTTTGAAACTGTGGTGTTCTAATACATGGGCTCAGAGTTTGGGATGTGAATAGGATTGAGTTATCTTCTAACGAATTATTATCACCAAGGGATAATACATTTTCACTACTTTAGTAGTACTCCAATCACCTGGTTGTAAAAGGGTCTCTCTCAATTTCCTTTTTGACATTTTTACAACTGTTATACATTTTGAATTTCTTTTATTCATATAATATACTGTAAATATTTGTACAATACATTTGAAATTATAATAAAATAGTATGTTTTTCCTATACAAGAATAATATATTTTAATTATCAATATTAATATTAAATTATTAATATTGATAATGTTTACATGTTTCTTTTATTTACAATTCTGATATGTTTTAGATACAATATTTAAATTATATAATGTTCAATTTTTTTTCGTATTATATATTTACATTTTTAATATTATAATAGTAAATATAATTAATTCATTATATTTATTATTATAATTTACATAATATAAAACAATGTTGTAATATGTAAAATAAACAGGTTTTATTTTTTAGTATTTTACTAAAATGCTATAGTAATTTTTAAAGTAATGTGTAATATAAAATAAATAGTTTGGACATTTATTTAATGTGTTTTTAGTTGCCATGTTTGTTTGGGTCTTTAAATCAGTAACCGCTCGCTGTTGTTTTGGGTTATTTGGGCAGAATCCAGGTCGCGGTTGGGAGCTGCTTCACGTTTGAGAAGGTAAGAGTTATTTTCTTTATTCTTAAACTATTTTAAGTGTTTTTTGGAAGTAGTAGTGTTGTAATTAGTGTGTGTGTAGTAATGTTTTAGAAGTTAGGGTGTTTGCAATGGTTTATTTACGTGTTTATAATTAACATTGTGTTCCGTGTTTGCGGCCTAGTTAGTGTTTTGTTATTTATATCTGTTAAAGTTTCATAGTGTTTGAATAATGTTTGTAGTGATATATTTAGGTGCATTATGTGTATATTTCTGTGGGTGGGAATGTTTGTTTTTGTTTTGTAGGTTTTACACAGAAGATATTTTTGTTTACCGAAGATTGCGGTATTTTTAAAGGAAGTGTGTATTACTTCTTTTAACTAATATTTATTTAACATTTCCTTTATTGTTCAGGTTTCCAGGAGCGGTTATTTATCTTTTTTACATTTTTGGGGATTTTTATGGTTATTGGATTGTCGTTTTTTTGACTAGAGGATTTGTTTTGCAATACAGTTGTATTTTTGCATTTTATTTGGGTTTACTTTTGATATCTATGGATTGTGAGCTACGTGGATATATTTGGAAGGAGTGTAATTTTCATATTGGAGCAACAAGACAGGTAAGTTGATTTAAATATTTTAACTGTGGGGGGGAAAATATCGTAGTTTTATTACTGTTGTTGTGCAGTTGTTTTGTTTAAATATTTTGTCTAAATATATGTATATATAAATTATTCATATATATTAGACAAAATAATTAATTGATTTATTTAATAATATGCTTTGTTTTTATTCTGATAGTTGTTTTAGTAGAATTGTGTATTAATTAGTTTAAATGGTTTAGAGGAGAGTTTTAGCTATTATATTTAAGTACTCAAGTCCTCTTGTGGAAGGGTATAGCTGTACCTGTTGTTGCAGGTACTGATACATTTGAGTAGTTTGTCTAGATCGTTTTGGTTTTAATTGTAGGACAGATTGTTGCATTCTTAATTCTTGGAAACTTTGTTCCTTTTGTATGGAAAGTAATAGTTTTTGTAGTGTTGGTGTGGTTCATCCAGTAGAAGTTAGGAAGGCATTATGCCAGCCCTCGACTGCATTGTTAGTTTTGGCTTCTTGGTTGAGTGTAGTTAGATATACATTCCACCAAGGTATTTTGAACTTTGGCTGACGTCTATGCCCTGATCTGTGTAATCTCCCCACCCAGGTATCCTCAAAATAATCTAGGAGGGGAGATAACTTTTGCTCATTTTGATGGTAGAATTGACTGTCAATTAAAAGACTGTAATGCGTGCAACATCTGTGACTGGTGCATAAGCTGGGGCTGTTAGAAGTTTGATTTGATGTGCAAAAGTAATATTTGTGGCATATTCTACACTAAGTGCAGATTTTTGTAAATGTCTCCATAGACATTGGTTTAGACGAAAATAACATCCTTGTATAGATGTATGGGGTACAGTTTAAGAATGGAATTTATCATGGCTTGCTCAAAGTCTATGATAATTCTTTGAGTGAAAAAATCGTTTGATTCTTGTTTTATTTTTCCTAACGTTTCATTATATGTTGTATTTTGTTTGTTAGGTAATAGTGCATACATAAAAGTTATGCAACTGTTGTGATATTGCCCATGGATTGTGTAAAGCTGGTTGAATGGCTTGGGGCATATTGTAAAGGTGCCATCCATCATCCATGTTCGGCATTGTTGGAGTTTAGTTATATTGTTGGCTGTAGCAAACATTATGATTCTTTTTTCCTTACTTTTATTATCAAAAAAAATAAAAGGTTCATCATTGTGGGTGATACTTAATTCTGGTGGTATGATGATATCTTCAAAAGTTTTAGGTGTTGGTGTTGTTGTGGTTGATTTTTTGGTTCTAGCAATTGTTCTTTTCATAGAAGCAATTAATGGTAATTGACCTCTTGCTTCTTGGGGCACTTTAGGTAATATTTGTTTTAGGATAACACTTGTAGCACTTTGTGAACCAGTGCTTAATTATTTTATATTTTCAAGTGTTGATCTTACTTCTATTTCAAAGATATTGGGTGGATGATTATGCTCTCTAGTATATAGTACAGTTGTTTCCCTTGTTGTTGTGCGACCGTAGCATTTGTTTGAATAATATTTTGAACACTTCCAGTTCACTTTAAGACCTGTCTGCTTTTCTTGGGTATATACGTAACCCATGTAACACAATAGGAATTTCCCTTTTTGAGATCATATAAATTGGGCCCCTTCAGTCATTGAGATGTATTACAAATCTGGAAAAAAATTATATGAAAATATATGAAAATGTATATCATATATGTTAATGAAAATTACAAAAATTACATTATGATATATACTTACCAAGTGTTATTCTGTTGTACTTGAATGAAGATGTTCTTTGTAGAAAAAATGCTGTTTAGTCGATGTACTCTGTGAAAGGAAAAAAAAGTATATTGTTTTTGATGTTTTACATTTTTATGTGGGGTTGTATTACTGTTTGGTATAGAATATAGGTTTTTATTTATAAAGGTTATTAAAAACTTTAAAAAGTCTAAATGGAGTTGTTTTGGGGTTTAGCATATATTGGGTTTTGAGTAGCATTTAACTAATATTTTAGAAAGTATTTTTATAGTATTCTTACTTTGTTAGTGTGTCTTTTTTGGCAATGTACAATCTTTTCTTTCGTTGTTTGGAGTAATATCTGTAGTGTAAATATAAAGAGATAAAATATATAAGTTAGCAAGTTTATTGAGTAAAGAAAAATTAGTGTTGTAGTTTAATTTTGCAGTTTAGTTAGAAATGGTAATCTACTTACTTTTTCAGAAGTGTAGTAGGCCTTAGGTTTCTTCTGTCTTTGATAATGTAGAAACTCCAGCAGAGTTTCTCCTTCCTTCAATGCTTTGGTTTAAGGTATAGTAGAAGAGTTGTTTTCATTTGTTTATATAGTGTATTTTAAATTGTTTCTTGAAGGTGATTGGTTTATTTCTATGTGTTGCATTTCTATTGGTTATTTTCAAATTTTTCTTAGTTAATTATTTGTTTTCCTTTTATGGGAAACGCTAATTAAGAGTAAATTTCTTTTTTTGAAGAAGAAGGAGAGTTTTAAATAATTATATAAAAAAATGTTTATAGTGTGTATTAATGTTTTAGAATATGTTGGAAGTCTATGTTTTGAAATCAAGTTTTCTATGTGTTTATTATGTTATTAATTATTTATGTTGTTTTTCTTTTTATATTGATGTTTGAGTTGAATATAATATGAAAATGTATGTGTTAGCAAAATTTTGTATTTATGTTGTTTAAAGTATTATTTTTAAGTGTATTTGATTTTTCGGTATATTTTAAAAATCTATATTATTGATGTCTATATTTTTGTTCTCGATATTTTTTACATGTGCTATGTTTATTTATTAATGTTGATACTTTGTATTGCCATATTTATCTGTGTAATTTTTCTGTGATCGATATAATTGTATTACGATATTGTTGTATCACTATTAGTGTAGTTTTTTAATTAAGTATACACTATTGATATTTTTGATGTCGATATTTTTGTTGCGAAATTTTTGTAGTTCGATAATGGCACTTTCAATAATATGTCAGTGATCCATTTCTTTTCTTCTACAAATAGGCAAAGAACATAAAGAACACAAGAAAAGTCACAACACTTCCTAAGTAAGTTTTATTGGTTAGACAAAGGAGATAAGGTGTATACGAATTTAAAGGAGCAGTGGAGTTTACTCACTTGTCTTTATTTTTCAGCTGAATATTACTGCACAACATAAGACTTTGCCTGATCCTCATATTTCACCTATCAAAACCCAACACAAGAAATACTGGGACGTAGGCCAGACAACCACTGTTCGCAGGTAGGCTAAACTGTCAAACTTAAAATAGAAACTCTAATTGTGCAAGAATTCTTGTAGCTTCTCTAACTAAAGAAAGGGGTTAATTCTGATTAAAACCTTCGCTTGTTGCTTTTCAGATCGACAGCAAGAATCCCACCACGTCCAGTATCCGGCCCTCCTCCCTTATTTCTAATTTTTAACTTGGTAGTGAGTTTAATCACAAGTTACTAGTTAGTGATTTGGAAAGTTGGTCCCTTGCGTCCCTGCGAAATCTTACTACGCCATCGCAAGCAAGATAAGGTAGGGGACGGCATCTTTTCTGACAGAAGGCAAAGCCCACGTAGATCATTTCGCCTGGACGCAATGGATGCAACTTCGCAAATTTCCCTGCAGGACATTGCCACTATGCTAAACGACATTAAAGCAGAAATTTCAGCCTTACGTAGGGACGTATCAATTCTACAAGGAGCAATACAAAAACCCGTTATCAAACCAGCAACCTTTCACCCAACGTTCCCGAGTCCTGCTTCCTCTTCCACGACTAGTAACCCAATGCATATTCAGGTAATCACTCCAGTGCCAGTCCCTCTTGCCCAACCAGAAAGGTTTTATGGAGACTGTAATAAGTTCAACATTTTTATGAACCAATGTCATTTACATTTTTTGGCAAGACCAACAGCCTTTCCAGACGACTCGTCCAAAGTGGCATTTATTCTGTCATTTTTAGGAGGGATTGCAGCTCTTTGGTCGGTCCCTCTTGTAGAAAGAGACGATCCAATATTATACAATTTCAGAGAGTTTGAACGTTCTATGGAGAAGATATTCGCAAAGCACGTTTTCGTGCAATCAGCAGATAACGAACTGCTGAATTTAAAATAGGGGTCTTCCGACTTACTTCATTACATTGCAGTCTTCAATCGTCTAGTTTTAGAAGCTAACTGGCCTTATGACAAAAGAGTCTCACTCTTTTATAGGGGATTAAGAGAGGAACTAAAAGACATGGTTATGCAGATTTTAGAACCCCTGAAGATTGTAACAAGTTTATTGATCTGGTTGTAAAACTAAATCACAGATTGTCAGAACGAAAGGGAGAGCGAGGGAAAACAGACCATAAACTGTTATTGTTTAAAGACAAACCCTATAACCACAAAGAAATAGCTACTAAATAAGATCCTGTAGAACCAATGCAGATTGGTACTAGCCGAGGAACTCTTTCGAAAGAAGAGAAAGAGAAAAGATGAATATTTAATCAATGCCTCTATTGTGGCAAGACGGGGCACTTTGTTAAAGAATGCCCAACACGTTCCAATAAAAACAAACAGAAGGCTTCAGAAGTAGCTATCACACAAGTGCAATTGGAAAACTAGAACACTCGATAAAAGATGAGGTCAGTTTGTCGAGTGCCTATTCTAGTTTGGCATCCACAGTCCCACCCTTAGGGTGTCGACACTTATGCATTCAGGTAAAACTAAAAGCTTTAACTGATCCCATGCGCTCCTGGATTGTGGACGCACTCATTGATTCGGGCAATTTTATTGATACCCAATTTTTGAGTAAATTAGGTTTAAACACTGAGATCAAGAGTCATCCAGAAATAGTGCGGGCGGTTGATGGAAAAGAACTCACGTCTGAACCCATATGAAAGCAAACCGAACCATTAGAAATGGACTGTTCCCCCATTCATAGAGAACACATAACATTTGATGTCATAGATGCGCCTCAGTTTAGGTTGCTTTTAGGTATCCAGTGGTTAATAAATCATAACCCTAGTATTGATTAGGTAACGAAAACTATAACATTCAATTCTCTTCAGTGATCTACCCAATGTTTTCAGGAACAAATGAAAGAAAACATAGTTCAAGGATTCGATTTTCCAAAAGAATTACAGAGTATTTTACTGCTTGAAGGAGTTCCAATAGAATATTCTGACTGAACAGATGTGTTTGACAAGAAAAGAGCAAATACTCGTCCCCTTCATAGGGATTTTGATTGTAGAATTGATCTAGTACATGGCGCTACCTTACCGTGCAGTAAGATATATGCACTCACAGAAAAAGAAAACGAACATCTATGAACCTATTTGGATGAATATCTCGCAAACGGGTTTATTCGGCATTCAAAGTCTCCAGTCTCATCTTCTTTAGATTTTTATACCGAAGAAATGCAGAATTACGCACATGTATAGATAATAGAGCCTTAAACAACATTACAATTAAAAATAGGTATCCTTTGCCACTCATTCCTACATTATTGGATCAAGTCAAGCAAGCAATCATTTATACTAAATTAGACTTGCGCGGAGCATACCATCTTGTAAGAGTTTGTGAGGGCGACGAATGGAAGACGGCGTTTCGCACCAAATTTGGCCTTTTTGAATATCAAGTAATGCCCTTCGGACTCTGTAATGCTCCTGCTGCTGTCCAATTTTTTATAAATGAAGTATTGCATGAGTTCATTGAGGTACGTTGTGTTGTTTATATAGACAACATACTTATATATTCTAATTCAGAAGAAGAACACGTGAAATAAGTACGTGCCATCCTTCAAAAATTGCTTTTAAATTCTCTTTATGTCAAACTGGAAAAGAGCATGTTTCATGTCTCAAAAGAGGACTTTTTAGGATATGTCATGACTTCCTAAGTAAGTTTTATTGAAATGGATCAGAAGAAAGTTGAAGCTGTAAGTACTTGGCCTAGTCCTGCATCCGTAAAACAAGTACAACGTTTTTTAGGCTTTGCAAACTTTTATCGGCACTTTATTCGGAATTTTTCCCAAACAATAACTCCCATCATCAAACTCCTCTGAAAAGGGTTAAAAATTGAATGGACAGAGACCGAAAAAAATGCCTTTCAAGATCTAAAAGAGAAGTTTACCACAGCACCCATTTTAAGTCATCCTGATCCTACACAACCTTTCATTGTGGAAGCGGATGCTTCTCAGTTCGCCTAAGGGGGAATCTTGTCACAATGAAAAAAAGACACCGGACAAATGCACCCTATTGCTTACTATTCTAGAAAACTGTCTGCAGCAGAACAAAATGATGCTATTGCGGACAAATATTATTGGCTATCAAGGCAGTATTTGAGGAATGGCGCCATTACTTGTTAGGAGCACGTCATACAATCACCATCTATACTGACCACAGAAACTTACAAGCTCTAGGATCCGTGAAAGCTTTATCTGCCAGACAACTTTGATGGTCATTGTTTTTTAATGATTATAATTTTGTAATCACTTTCCGGTCTGGAAAAGAAAATCAGAAAGCGGATGTATTATCACGAATTGGTGAAAATTAATTTGTCAATAAATTACTTGCAAAACCAGTATTATCAACAACTTGTTTTCAAGCTAGTCTTTCAATCTGTGATGTAATTACAGACATAGCAAAGGAATTTGAGTCAAAAGATATGGATGAATGGAAGAAGAAATACCCATTCTCACAAGAAAAAGAGAAGCTTCTGTTTGTAAATGACCAAATCATTGTACCTTCACCAGAAATTCTAAAATCTATTATCCACTTACATCACGATACTCTGTTATCAGCTCACCCCGGAGTTACTAAAACCTAAGAAGTAATGAAAAGAACATTTTGGTGGCCTTCCATGTTCAAAAATATACAGCATTTTGTTGAGACTTGTGGTGTGCGTATTCAAAATAAATCATCACACCAAGCCCCTAGTGGTCTTTTACAACCCACACCCATTCCACCTCAACGCTGGCATACCATCTCTTTAGATTTCATAGTTGAACTTCCACCAACTAGAAAAAGTTTCACAACCATTTTAACAGTAGTAGACCAATTCTCACGTATGGCCCATTTCATACCATTAAAAAAACTTACCACCGCTATGGACATAGCACAACTTTTAATGACAAATATAATACGTTTCCATGGGATCCCGTCTATTGTTATCTCAGATAGGGATTCCCCAATTTATCTCTCACGTCTGGCAAAATTTGAGTAAATTATTGAACATGGAAGTACGATTGTCGTCAAGTTATCATCCACAAACTGACGGTTTAACAGAATGCACCAATCAAACTATAGAACAATATTTACGATACATGTTAACAAATATAGTTGATGAATGGTCAGATATTTTATGTGCACTGGAGTTTGCATATAATAATTTGGAGCATTCTTCTATCAAAATGTCTCTGTTCTTTTGTAATTATAGATATCATCCTAAACACATTCCTGATCACTTGGTTTCCACCAACATGGTTCCATCTATACATGATTACATCTCTAAGTTAACTTCTATCCATTTAGAAGCTCAGTTTAACCTGGCCAAAGCAAAAGAAACCCAAAAAGACACAGCAGACAAGCATCGTTCAGTTCAACCCTCGTATGCTAGAGGAGACAAGGTGTGGTTAAGCACAAAACATTAACGACTAAAAGGAAATAGGAAATTCAACCCTCGTTTTATAGGCCCATTTCCTATAGAAAAAGTGGTAAACCCTGTCAGTGTTAAATTAACACTCCCACACCGATATCGAATCTGCCCAGTCTTCCACATGTCATTACTGAAACCTTACAATCACAAAACAAGTATAATCCGACCCCCTCCTCCAATCGAAATTGAAAGACGTTCTGAATTTGAAGTAAAGGCAATTTTGGAATCAAAAAGAATTTGTGGAAAGCTTTTTTATTTGATAGATTGGAAAGGTTATGGTCCAGAAGAACGGTCCTGGGAACCGTTAGCCCACCTGAAAAATGCACCCAGATTGATGAAAGCTTTCCATGCCCGATACCCAACAAAACCGAAACCTATTCCAAAGGTTTTAGGGGGGATCTTGAGAGGGGAGTACTCTCATGAATAACGATTCCGCATTCAAATTCTGATTCTGTACGTATTTATGGACACAGGAATCAGCATTCATTTTGACAGGGAAAAAACCCACCCCTTTCCCGTTCACCAGCACTCCATAAGGTTAGTGTGTTTTGTGGATTATATTATGCTTGTTGAAACTGTCCTAACATTCAATAAGTTTGTGTGTTCGGTGAATTACATCATGCTGTCTGTTAATCCTGACTTTGCAACATTGTTGCAACTATTTATTTGTATCTATTTTGTATGTATTTGTTTTGTTTTGAGGTCTTGTTTGTAATACTGCAAAAGACGGATAAGTACTTGAGGTTGACCGCTACCAATCCCTGCGGTGCTTTGCTGGCATTGAACAAAGTGCCTATTCACGTGCCGTCCTGTTAAAACATGACGGTACGCGTTAGGTGTTCCGGGTGTGACTGGCTATAAAAGCCACACCAACCTTCTGGAAGGCGCTTTGCCTTCCGCTTGTTTCCCGGACAGGAGCTGTGTTGGAGATCCCCTCGACTTACCTGATTTACCGCGCAGCAATCTTCAACAGCTCTGGTTCTCAGCATCGGAACTCTTCTTCCTCTCACGACGGCAGGACCTGAAATGAGAAACAAGGAAAGGAGATAAGTAACGTTTAAGTTTTTAGGCGCCCTTCACAAGAAAGGTCAAGATACTAAAGCTAATTTTTGGAACTTCTGCATAATAAAGAAGGAGGTTAAACTATTGGTTCATATTTGGATGCTTCAACAAAAGCTAGGAATCGGACTTACAAAAACTTGTAAAAAGACTAGGCTCAAAAGTATTTGAGAAGTAATTGTGTTTTTTCACGTAAAAGTGTTCAAAGAAAAAAACTGTGTGATTTAATGAATAATTTAGATATCAGGATCATTAGTAGGATGTTTTTTGGTTTATTTATTTTCTCCTACAAATAGGCAAAGAGCATAAAGAGCGCAAGAAAAGTCACAACACTTCCTAAGTAAGTTTTATTGGTTAGACGGAGGAGATAAGGTGTACACGAATTTAAAGGGGCAGTGGAGTTTACTCACTTGCCTTTATTTTTCAGCTGAATATTACTCCACAACATAAGACTTTGCCTGATCCTCACATTTCACCTATCAAAAACCAACACAAGAAATACTGGGACGTAGGCCAGATAACCACTGTGTCCAGGAAGTCTCTCTGCCTGAGAATACTAAGAAGTACAGGCAGTTGGTGACCATCAAAGGAAGGAGGGTGGAGGCTCTGAGAAACACAGGAGCCAATTTGACATCTGTCAGGTGCCAGTGGGTGTCTGAGGAGCGGGTAATTCCCAATGTATTTCACCCTGTATTTGCAGCAGACAACTCAATGTGCCTCAGCAAGGTGGCGCTAGTTCCCTTTGAGTGGGGGAGGGTCTCAGGCTCCTTGAAGGTCGTTGTAAGTCCATCCATGCCTGTAGACTGTCTGCTGAGGAATGACCTGGAGAGATCCCCCTGGAAGGAGGTGGAGTGCCAGGCGCATTTGGAAATGTTGGGTGTGCCTGAGTGGGCCTGTGTGACCAATTGGTCTAGGGCTGCCAGTAAAGGTGTTCAAGAGGACCTGGAGCCTGAAACAGTGGCCCAGGTGCCTGTCTTAAAGAGGAGAGGCAGGGGGAATGGGGAAAAAGAAGGACGTTAAACTATTGGTTCATATTTGGATGCTACAACAAAAGCTAGGAATCGGACTTACAAAACTTTTAAAAAGACTATGCTCAAAAGTGTGTGAGATGTAACTGTGTTTTTTCCGCGCAAAAGTGTTCAAAGAAACAACCTGTGTGATTTAATGAATAATTTAGATATCAGGATCATTAGTAGGATGTTTTTTGGTTTATTTCTTTTCTCCTACAAATAGGCAAAGAGCATAAAGAGCGCAAGAAAAGTCACAACACTTCCTAAGTAAGTTTTATTGGTTATACGGAGGAGATAAGGTGTATTCCCTTTGAGTGGGGGAGGGTCTCAGGCTCCTTGAAGGTCAGTGTAAGTCCGTCCATGCCTGTAGACTGTCTCCTGGGGAATGACCTGGAGAGTTCCCCCTGGAAGGAGGTGGAGCGCCAGGCGCATTTGGAAATGTTGGGTGTGCCTGACTGGGCTTGTGTGACCACTCGGTCTATGGCTGCCAGTAACGGTGTTCAAGAGGACCTGGAGCCTGAAACAGTGGCCCAGGTGCCTGCCTTAAAGAGAAGAGGCAGGGGGCGTGGGAAACTGGCCCCCAAAGTTCCCATGGTCCAGGAGGAGGCAAACCTTGAGGGGGATGCCCTGAGCCTACGGGAGAGCAAGTAGCTGAACTGGGGGACCTACCTGAGCTGACCAAATGGCAGCAGGAGGGAGGGCCCTCCAGGGAGGATTTCTGTGAGGAGCAGAAGAAGTCCCCTTCTCTTGTAAGTTTTTGGCAACAGTCAGCAAACCAGGCAGCAGGTGATCAGTCTGGGTCACACTTGATTTACTGGGAGAATGATCTCCTATATAGTGAACCTAAGGTTGCTGAGCCTGGGTCAGCCTGTGCGCTAGTGGTACCCCAGCGCTTCAGAACCTTCCTACTGGGGTTGGCTCATGATGTACCTTTAGCAGGACATTTGGGGCAGGACAAGACCTTTGAGAGGCTTGTTACCCACTTCTACTGGCCTCAAATGTGCAAGAGTTCTGATACTCATTGCAGGACCTGTCAGACTTGCCTGGCAAGTGGTAAGAGTGGAAGGAAGCGCAAGGCTCCCCTCCAACCTTCCCTGTAGTCAGCACCCCATTTGAAAGGGTAAGAATTGACTTTGTGGAGCCTCTGGATCCCCAGACTGCCATGGGCAACAGTTTCATCCTGGTTTTGGTGGACCATGCCACCCGGTAGCCGGAAGCCATCCCTCTCCGGAAGGTGACAGCCCCCGTGGTGGGCCGTGCACTGATAGGGATTTTCTCCCACTTGGGGTTCCCCAGAGAGGTGGTGTCCGACAGGGGAACTAATTTCATATCTAGGTATAAAAAGTCTCTGTGGAAGGAGTGTGCTGTAACATACAAGTTCACCACTCCTTACCACCCCCAGGGTAACGGTCTGGTTGAGAGATTTAACCGGACCCTGAATGGCATGATTATGGGTCTTGAGGAACCTATGAGGTGTAAGTGGGATATCTGTACTCACTGGTTGGTGTCTGTTCCTATTCTAGAGAGCTGGAACCTATTTGGTTATAAGAAACAAATGTAAATAGATGGTCTCTAAGTGTGTTACTTATCTGATGAAGATGGGGAATTTCTCCTTTGGAAAGTGGTGCCCTCACACACTCTTGCGAGTGGTATGCTTCATTATTGGGCGTTGCTCCTCGTGGGGATGGCGCTGCTGTCCTCCACTGGCCCAGCGAGAGGGCTCTTTATCGGAAGACCTTTTAGGAGACGCTCCAGTTGTGCATGTGGGTGGGTGGGCCTAAAAGAGAGTTGGGGTGCTGTTGTATTAAAATTAACCCACCGGTACCTTAAAAGGGATTTTAAAGGTAGGTCCATGGGGTAAGGATAAACAACAAGTTTGTGGGAGACTAGGGCACCTCTTATAAACAAATGAGGTAGAGGTCGAGGTATTACTCTGCGCCTCTCAGTCCTGTGCGTGTTTGTGAAAGTGAAGCCTGGTCGACATGTTTCACGCTGAGAAAGGGGTTCCTAGTGGATCCCAGTGCGCTTTGTCAGGACCGTGTGGTATGATTTAGTGCATTAAAAAAGGGTTAAAAAAAGGAGCAGGGAACTAAAACCCTATAGTCCTATGGTACCTCAATTAAGGCTCTGTTTGAGTTATAATACTCAGAGGAACACTTCAGTTGTAGTGTTCCTGTTAATTACCTAGAGGGAAAAAGGACCAAACAACAACAGACAGAGTGAACAGACAAATAAGAGACATACAAAAAGCTCAGTGAATCAGCTTGTATCCACATTAAACTTCATTGAGGCAGCTGCATATGAATCACAACATGCAATTATTTTTGATCAGCGCATGCCTATGTTTCTTATTCTCATACGGCCACCTGAACATGTGTAGTGACAGTGCACTCTGTCTATATTGGTGGGTCAGTCGGAGGTCTCATGTGTAGGCCTCTCGTTATCCGTACAGGTTAGGCTAATGACAGGAGCCATAACTCATACTCGATTGTTTCAGTACTGATAACTATTACTTGTTAAAAATACACCCACACGCACGGTAGTGAGTGACGCGCTCAAAAGAAGGGTATGGTAGCCCTTGTGCCTCGGGGTAGGACAATAACATCCATAATGTGCTAAACATACACACATTGTGAGCAAAATGTAGCGTGACATAGAAAACCTATGAGGACATGGATACATGATAGTGCCACTGGTAATGTCGCTGTTTTTACCCCTCCGAATTAGATGGAGTGCCTCAACGGCTGGTCCCAGCGGTTCTATGGAGGGGCCTCTATTGGATTAGAAACATCCGTAAGTATCGTGACGTGCAATGACATTTCTGGTTTTGATGAGTTACAGCAGAGTAATACTCACAGATGCGCCCCTTTGAAGTGGCTTTTGTGCCTACCCTGCCACTTGGAAAATGCCGGAAGAGAAATATTGTCCTGCCTGTCAGTTTAAACTCTTTGAACAGCGGGAAACACGTAGCCTAGTACGCGTACATGGTGACGTTCACGCGAGATGGCATAATTAGGAAAACTAGTACGTCAATGTGTCAAATGTGGGGCGTGCAAATTTCGACAGTGTTGTCGAAAAATTAGTGGGCTTGGTTCCTGTGTATGGCTGACTCCCTGTGGTGCACTACCTAGTTAATTCTGCCCAAGGTATATCATCATTAGGCCCACTTGTATTACATTTGAGTCTGAATACCCATCGTTGCTCTTGTCTGAATAGAGTACTTTGAGTCCAGTTGGAATTGGATTCGATGATAGTCCACCTTAGGCTTGTCGGTGCATATTTCTTCTCCAGGAAGTGGCTCAGTAACTTGGCGCTTGTTTTTTTGCACTGTATCGTGCTTTTATGTTCTCCAATTCGGATTTTGACAGGTCTTGTTGTCATCCCTACATATTGCATGTTGCACTGGCATATTTTCAAATATACACAATTTTTGTGTTGCAGTTAGTGTGTCGTTTTTGAATCCATGGTCTGGCCAGACCAAGGTCAATTTGTTTGGTGGCTCCTATGAGAGGACCTACGGAACATGACCTGCAATGATAATGGCCCTCTACTGGTGGCAGGGTCCAAAAGGTCTGTTGTAAGGGGACCGGTGTCTTGGGTTATGTGTGGACCAGGAGGTCCATTAAATTGTGCATTTGTTTAAATGAGAAGAGTGGTAGTGGCCCGGGTTGGAAATCACCGGTCTCTAGGATGCTCCAATGTTTCTTGATCTCCTTTTGGATTCTTTTGGAGCTGGGGGTGAATGTGGTGACATGTCAGTGCATCTGTTGGATGTTTTTCTCTCACCTGCAATAGGGCATGCCCGTGGTTGTTCCTAGCACGATTTTTCGCTTGGCGTACAGTTCTCATGGGGTAGTTTTGTGCCGAAAGATTGTTAGCCAGGATGGTGGATTGTTTTTAAAACTTGCAAATGATTTTGTAGTTACGTCATAGACGTAAAAATAGTCCTACAGGGAGGTTATCTCTTAGTGCCTTGGGGTGATGGCTCCCGTATATCAAAAGGCTGTTCCGATCTGAGTTTTTTTTTAAATTGGTCGTAAGTAGTGTTCCTCCCTGTAAGGTAATCCACAGGTCCAGGAAGGCAACGCTCTCTTTAAATATGGTCCTAGTGAATTTAAGAAAAGGATCTAGAGTATTTAACCATTTGCAGAATGTTGTGGATTGGTTTTCGTCTCCTTTCCAGAAGAGCAGAATATCGTCGATGTAGCGCCGCTATGCCATTATATTCTCTTTCAATGGGTTGGTATCTTCCAGAATGTATTTGTCTTCGAAGTTAGCCATGTATATACATGCTAGACTTGGAGAAAATGTGCTTCCCATACTGGTTCCTTTGATTCGATGGTACAATTGATGTTGGAACGCGAAAAAGTTTTCTTTCAGGGCCAAAGATGCACACTCACAAATGAAAGAGACCGTTGTGTCATGCGGCCAAGGATTTATTTTTTGGAGCATTGCTTCCATGACCTCCAGGGTAGCATCTTGAGGAATATTAGTATATAATGCATCAACATCTAGAGTGATGAGGAAGGTTATTGGTTATTTTTCTGTAAAGTTTTCGACGAGATTGAGAACTTCTGTGGTGTCCCTCAAGTACGTCGGAGTAGCCATGACTATGGAGCGAAGAAAATAATCACAAATTTGGCTTAGTGGCTCTATTAATGAATCGATACCGGACACTGTTGTGCGTCCTGGGGGCGCGTTGATACCCTTGTGTATTTTTGGTAAAGTGTAGAAGTATGGTGTCCGTGGGTCCTCATTGATCAAAAAAGCTGCTTCCTGGGTTGTGATCCAATCTTCACTTTCCGCCTCTGTCACCAGACTCATTATCCTTGTGGTCAGCCTTGCTATAGGGTCTTCTGATATGGGTAGATAATACATGGTGTTTGTGAGTTGGTGCCGACACTCTGCATCATATGTGTCAATGTATTGGATCACAATGGCACCGCCTTTATCGGTTGGCTTGAAAATAATTGATGCATCTTCCGTTAATTTTTTGAGAAGTGTTCTTTCTTCCTTGCTTAGGTTGTCAAAGGTGCGTCGTTCTGGTTGATTAGTGACTTCCTTCAAAACTGCCTGCTCAAACGTGAGCACCTCATTGGGGGTCATGGCCGCCGACGGTGTGAAATTTGATTTTTTCTTTAACCCTGTACCTCTAGTCGTGGTCTCTGGTCAATCTTTAAAGAAGGCCTTCAAGCTGACCTTCCTGAAGAACTGGTGGAGTTCCTGAAGTAATCTGAAAGCATCATCACGGGGTGTAGGGACAAAACCCAATCCCTTCTCTAAGAGTTCGGATTAGTCTCTTGACAGTGACCTGGAGGACAGGTTGACCACTAACGTCTCTGTCCTGACGTCTTGCTGCTCAGGATCATCTGTTCTGGTTCTTGCCATTGAACGTTCTTGCCGCACCGGTCTCTTTCATTTGTGAGTGTGCATCTTTGGCCCTGAAAGAAAACTTTTTCGCGTTCCAAGATCAATTGTACCATCAAATTCAAGGAACCAGTATGGGAAGCACATTTGCTCCAAGTCTAGCATGTATGTACATGGCTAACTTCGAAGACAAATACATTCTGGAACATACCAACCCATTCAAAGAGAATATAATGACATGGCAGCGCTACATTGACAATATTCTGCTCTTCTGGAAAGAAGACGAAAACCAATGCATAACATTCTGCGAATGGTTGAACACTCTAGATCCTTTTCTTAACTTCACTAGGACCATATCCAAAGAGAGCGTCGCCTTCCTGGACCTGTGGATTACCTTACAGGGAGGAACACTACTTACAATCAATTTTTAAAAAACACAGATCGGAGCAGCCTTTTGATATACGGGAGCCATCACCCCCAGGCACTAAGAGATAACCTCCCTGTAGGACAATGTTTACATCTACGATGTAACTGCAACACCATTTGCAATTTGAAAAACAATCCACCATCTTGGCTAACAACCTTTCGGCACGAAACTACCCCATGAGAACTATACGCCAAGCGAAAAAACATGCTAGGAACAACCCACAGGGATGCCCTATTGGAGGTGAGAGAAAAACATCCAACAGATGCACTGACATGTGTCAATTCATTAACCCCCAGCTCCAATAGAATCCAAAAAATGATCACGAAACATTGGAGCATCCTAGAGACTGGTGATTTCTAACCTGAGCCACCATCACTCTTCTCATTTAAACGTACGCACAATTTCAGGGACCTCCTGTTCCACACATGACCCAAGACACCGGTCCCCGTACAACAGACCCTTTTGACCCTGCCACTAGTAGAGGCCCAATATTCTTGCGGGTCATGTTCTGTGTGTCCTCTCACAGGAACCACCAAATAAACTGACCTTGGCCTGGCCAGACCATGGATTAAAAAACGACACACTAACTACAACACAAAAAATGGTGTATATTTAATAACATACCCGTGCAATTTTATTTTTTATATTTTTTTAAATCGGGAATAGGGCCGTGTGGCCCCCGTCCCGAGGCCATAATTTGCCCCGGGGACCCCATCCCCCAGGGCATGGGCCTCTTTTTATTTTTATTTTGGAGGGGGGCTGCCTTGCCCCCCTCCTGTGGCCACTTATGGCCCTGGGGACCCCATCACCTGGGGCCGTTTCTATCTTTTTTGCATTTTTTTTTGCATTTTTAGGAGGGGGACACGTGGACCCCTCACGGGCCACTACTAGCCCCGGGGACCCCATCCCCCGGGGCTGGCCCTCTTCGTTGGGGGCCGTGGGGGGGTCCCCAATCCCCCCATGGACCCAGCCGGCTCCCTGCGTCCTACGGGAGCCGGCTTTTCTTTTCCAAATGGGGAGCAGCTGACATGCTGCTCCCCATGTGGAAAAGCAATCTGCTTTGCTTCATTGGTTTCCCTGCTCTCGCTTCAATGAAGCAAAGCAGTTTGCAGTGACAGGGTGGGAGCCGCTTTGTGCGTCAAATTTGGCAGGGTATGCTCAGACGTGAGTCCCTTGCTCACTTTGCCACTGGATTCAAGCAAGCCTGGCTGAAGACGGCTGAAATGCCAGAAACCGGTCCTAGGAAGCTTGTTTCCGGTCCTGGGAAGGCATGGCTTGGCAGTTCGGGATGGACTGTTCCCATGAGGCACAGGGTCAGACTGATTTGCATATGGCCATGTCTGAACTGTGGTGGCAGAGTGGGCTAAAGAACGGTGATGGCTCAAACCCAGATCTGTTGACTGGGTGTGAGTGTTTGATTGGTTCTGATGCTCCGTCCATCACCACCCCCTTTTGTACCGCTTTGTTCACCATAAGTTGGCAGGGTATGCTCAGACGTGAGTCCCTTGCTCACTTTGCCACTGGATTCAAGCAAGCCTGGCTGAAGACGGCTGAAATGCCAGAAACCGGTCTTAGGAAGCTTGTTTCCGGTCCAGGGAAGGCATGGCTTGGCAGTTCGGGCTGGACTGTTCCCATGAGGCACAGGGTCAGACTGATTTGCATATGGCCATGTCTGAACTGTGGTGGCAGAGTGGGCTAAAGAACGGTGATGGCTCAAACCCAGATCTGTTGACTGGGTGTGAGTGTTTGATTGGTTCTGATGCTCCGTCCATCACCACCCCCTTTTGTACCGCTTTGTTCGCCATAAGTTGGCAGGGTAAGCTCAGAAGTGAGTCCCTTGCTCACTTTGCCACTGGATTCAAGCAAGCCTGGCTGAAGACGGCTGAAATGCCAGAAACCGGTCCTAGGAAGCTTGTTTCCGGTCCAGGGAAGGCATGGCTTGGCAGTTCGGGCTGGACTGTTCCCATGAGGCACAGGGTCAGACTAATTTGCATATGGCCATGTCTGAACTGTGGTGGCAGAGTGGGCTAAAGAACGGTGATGGATCAAACCCAGATCTGTTGACTGGGTGTGAGTGTTTGATTGGTTCTGATGCTCCGTCCATCACCACCCCCTTTTGTACTGCCATTGCAAACAGCAGTGTCCTGGGGGTGGGCACCCCGGGACACTGCAGGAGGCGGCCCTGGGGGGTGGTGCTCCACAGGGCCACGATAAGGCTCCAGAAGGGGGGCCGTGTGGCCCCCTCCCACATTTTGAAGAAGCCCTGGGGGTTGGTGGTCCCAGGGGCTGGGGGGGCCTGAGAGCCCCCCACACCAAATGTTTGCAAGCCCCGGGGGGTGGCGGTCCCCGGGGCTGGGGGGACTGAGAGCCGCCCCACCCATTTTAAAGAAGCCCCGAGAGGTGCCAGTCCCCGGGGCTGCGGGGCGGCCGTGAGCCTCCCGCCTATATTATGTTAGAGCCCCGGGGGGGTGGCGGTCCCCAGGCCAGTGTGGGGGGGATTGGGACCCCCCACACTATTTTTTTATTATGCCCCCCGGATTTAGCCCCCCCGGGGGCAAATTAGCATATTTAGCATGAGAGACCGCTCAACATTTTTTTTTCTATCGTCAGGATGCACGCATCCTGTGCGCACCCTCCCGTTTAAGGGTGCAGGGGCCTAGGGGGTCAGGGTGTTTCTTCCCTGACCCCTTTTGCATTTTGCGACTTTTTGGGACTTTTTTGTGCCTCGGTTTTACCGAGGCACAAGATGGCTGCCAACACTTCCTGATTTGGAGTGTTGACAGCCAATTAGAATACAGCTCATGCATGGCAGGGTGCGCTTAGGCTGCGCTTAGGGTACGCGGACCCTCCGGGGCCATAGATATATATGTACTTTTAAATGTTATTTTCTCAGGAACTTCTGAACGGATTTACAAAATTTCAGCAAAAGACACGAGTCTGAACTAAGGACTACCTCCTTGCCAAATTTGGTGTAATTCCGTTCAGCAGTTCGGGCTGTGGCTGTGGCTAAAGGTCCTATGGGAAATTGCATGGGGAAAAAGTGTTTTGGAACCCCCCTTTTTTCTTGTCCCCCACTTAACGGATCACTGTGAATCTTTCAGAATAGGAGCGGACCGGAGCTGGCCAAAAGTTTTGAAACTTTTGCGAAGATTCGTCAATCGGCGCCAAAGTTATTCCAAATAGAATGTTGCGGATTTCCTATGGAAAATAGGTCCTAACTATATCTACCTACTGGCGACCGCCAGTAGGTAATATATATATATATATATTTATATATATATATATATATATATATATATATATATATATATATATATCAAACCAAGTTTGCCCATGAAGGAGAGCAAGAATATTTAAAGCGCTGCTGCAACTCACTGAAGTTTTAATTTTGCACTACATAGACCAGCAGGCTCAGTGCGAGTCGCCGCCCACTAGGACAGGTGGTCTGAATCAACAGTACAAGTAGTGCCTTTGCATCACGCCTCTTTTTTGCCAGAACTGCCTCTGAAGAAATGCAAGGTAGCATGAAACGCGTCAGGCAGGCATTTGAAATACAGAAGACTTCCTTGTGACATGCTGTTCCTCTGTGAATAAAAACGAAAATTTATCTTCCTGTGGTGGCTCTCCTTCATGGGCAAACTTGGTTTGATGGATGTTTAACGGCTGGTCCCGGTCGTGGGAGAAGCCCTGCTGCTGCAAAGTGGCCCTGCTGGAGTCAACCGACGATCAGCGCGAAGGGCAGGAGGTCGTTTCATGGTGAGAAACAGAACAGCATATTGAACTTGGGACTCTATATACCCACTGGGGTTTTACTAGCAGAATATTTAAAGCGCTGCTGCAACTCACTGAAGTTTTAATTTTGCACTACATAGACCAGCAGGCTCAGTGCGAGTCGCCGCCCACTAGGACAGGTGGTCTGAATCAACAGTACAAGTAGTGCCTTTGCATCACGCCTCTTTTTTGCCAGAACTGCCTCTGAAGAAATGCAAGGTAGCATGAAACGCGTCAGGCAGGCATTTGAAATACAGAAGACTTCCTTGTGACATGCTGTTCCTCTGTGAATAAAAACGAAAATTTATCTTCCTGTGGTGGCTCTCCTTCATGGGCAAACTTGGTTTGATGGATGTTTAACGGCTGGTCCCGGTCGTGGGAGAAGCCCTGCTGCTGCAAAGTGGCCCTGCTGGAGTCAACCGACGATCAGCGCGAAGGGTAGGAGGTCGTTTCATGGTGAGAAACAGAACAGCATATTGAACTTGGGACTCTATATACCCACTGGGGTTTTACTAGCAGAATATTTAAAGCGCTGCTGCAACTCACTGAAGTTTTAATTTTGCACTACATAGACCAGCAGGCTCAGTGCGAGTCGCCGCCCACTAGGACAGGTGGTCTGAATCAACAGTACAAGTAGTGCCTTTGCATCACGCCTCTTTTTTGCCAGAACTGCCTCTGAAGAAATGCAAGGTAGCATGAAACGCGTCAGGCAGGCATTTGAAATACAGAAGACTTCCTTGTGACATGCTGTTCCTCTGTGAATAAAAACGAAAATTTATCTTCCTGTGGTGGCTCTCCTTCATGGGCAAACTTGGTTTGATGGATGTTTAACGGCTGGTCCCGGTCGTGGGAGAAGCCCTGCTGCTGCAAAGTGGCCCTGCTGGAGTCAACCGACGATCAGCGCGAAGGGCAGGAGGTCGTTTCATGGTGAGAAACAGAACAGCATATTGAACTTGGGACTCTATATACCCACTGGGGTTTTACTAGCAGAATATTTAAAGCGCTGCTGCAACTCACTGAAGTTTTAATTTTGCACTACATAGACCAGCAGGCTCAGTGCGAGTCGCCGCCCACTAGGACAGGTGGTCTGAATCAACAGTACAAGTAGTGCCTTTGCATCACGCCTCTTTTTTGCCAGAACTGCCTCTGAAGAAATGCAAGGTAGCATGAAACGCGTCAGGCAGGCATTTGAAATACAGAAGACTTCCTTGTGACATGCTGTTCCTCTGTGAATAAAAACGAAAATTTATCTTCCTGTGGTGGCTCTCCTTCATGGGCAAACTTGGTTTGATGGATGTTTAACGGCTGGTCCCGGTCGTGGGAGAAGCCCTGCTGCTGCAAAGTGGCCCTGCTGGAGTCAACCGACGATCAGCGCGAAGGGCAGGAGGTCGTTTCATGGTGAGAAACAGAACAGCATATTGAACTTGGGACTCTATATACCCACTGGGGTTTTACTAGCAGAATATTTAAAGCGCTGCTGCAACTCACTGAAGTTTTAATTTTGCACTACATAGACCAGCAGGCTCAGTGCGAGTCGCCGCCCACTAGGACAGGTGGTCTGAATCAACAGTACAAGTAGTGCCTTTGCATCACGCCTCTTTTTTGCCAGAACTGCCTCTGAAGAAATGCAAGGTAGCATGAAACGCGTCAGGCAGGCATTTGAAATACAGAAGACTTCCTTGTGACATGCTGTTCCTCTGTGAATAAAAACGAAAATTTATCTTCCTGTGGTGGCTCTCCTTCATGGGCAAACTTGGTTTGATGGATGTTTAACGGCTGGTCCCGGTCGTGGGAGAAGCCCTGCTGCTGCAAAGTGGCCCTGCTGGAGTCAACCGACGATCAGCGCGAAGGGCAGGAGGTCGTTTCATGGTGAGAAACAGAACAGCATATTGAACTTGGGACTCTATATACCCACTGGGGTTTTACTAGCAGAATATTTAAAGCGCTGCTGCAACTCACTGAAGTTTTAATTTTGCACTACATAGACCAGCAGGCTCAGTGCGAGTCGCCGCCCACTAGGACAGGTGGTCTGAATCAACAGTACAAGTAGTGCCTTTGCATCACGCCTCTTTTTTGCCAGAACTGCCTCTGAAGAAATGCAAGGTAGCATGAAACGCGTCAGGCAGGCATTTGAAATACAGAAGACTTCCTTGTGACATGCTGTTCCTCTGTGAATAAAAACGAAAATTTATCTTCCTGTGGTGGCTCTCCTTCATGGGCAAACTTGGTTTGATGGATGTTTAACGGCTGGTCCCGGTCGTGGGAGAAGCCCTGCTGCTGCAAAGTGGCCCTGCTGGAGTCAACCGACGATCAGCGCGAAGGGCAGGAGGTCGTTTCATGGTGAGAAACAGAACAGCATATTGAACTTGGGACTCTATATACCCACTGGGGTTTTACTAGCAGAATATTTAAAGCGCTGCTGCAACTCACTGAAGTTTTAATTTTGCACTACATAGACCAGCAGGCTCAGTGCGAGTCGCCGCCCACTAGGACAGGTGGTCTGAATCAACAGTACAAGTAGTGCCTTTGCATCACGCCTCTTTTTTGCCAGAACTGCCTCTGAAGAAATGCAAGGTAGCATGAAACGCGTCAGGCAGGCATTTGAAATACAGAAGACTTCCTTGTGACATGCTGTTCCTCTGTGAATAAAAACGAAAATTTATCTTCCTGTGGTGGCTCTCCTTCATGGGCAAACTTGGTTTGATGGATGTTTAACGGCTGGTCCCGGTCGTGGGAGAAGCCCTGCTGCTGCAAAGTGGCCCTGCTGGAGTCAACCGACGATCAGCGCGAAGGGCAGGAGGTCGTTTCATGGTGAGAAACAGAACAGCATATTGAACTTGGGACTCTATATACCCACTGGGGTTTTACTAGCAGAATATTTAAAGCGCTGCTGCAACTCACTGAAGTTTTAATTTTGCACTACATAGACCAGCAGGCTCAGTGCGAGTCGCCGCCCACTAGGACAGGTGGTCTGAATCAACAGTACAAGTAGTGCCTTTGCATCACGCCTCTTTTTTGCCAGAACTGCCTCTGAAGAAATGCAAGGTAGCATGAAACGCGTCAGGCAGGCATTTGAAATACAGAAGACTTCCTTGTGACATGCTGTTCCTCTGTGAATAAAAACGAAAATTTATCTTCCTGTGGTGGCTCTCCTTCATGGGCAAACTTGGTTTGATGGATATATATATATATATATATATTACCTACTGGCGGTCGCCAGTAGGTAGTTATAGTTAGGACCACGTTTCCATAGGAAAACCTCAACATTCTATTTTGAATAACTTTGGCGCCGGTCGACGAATCCTCGCGAATTTTTCAAAATAGGTGGGGCGCTACGCTCCGCTCCTACCCTGAAAGTCTCGGGGGGATTCGTCAAGCGGGGGCTGAGATAAAAGGGGGGTCCCAAAACACGTTTTTCCCATGCATTTTTCCATAGGACCTTTAGAACGAGCTACAGCCCGAACGGCTGAACAGAATTACTAGAAATTTGGCAGAGAGGTAGTCCCTAGGTCAAGGAAGTGCCTTTTGTAGGTTTGGTGTAAATCTGTTCAGTAGATTCTGAGAAAATAGCCTTTGAATCAATATATATATCTGTATGCGCGCAGAGTGCGCGCTGGGTGCGCGCACCTTGCCGTGCGCGAGCGCAATTCTGATTGGTTGTTAGATCTTAGTAAACATTCGAATCGGAGGAAGTCAGGAAGCGGCGGCCGCCATTTTGTCTATCGCATAAAGAGGGGGTGATAAACAAAGGGGGAGCACTTCAAAAGGGGGCAGAGTGGGTAGAAATAGACCCAGTAGGCATTGTAAGGGGGTCAAAGTAGGACCTTGTAGGGCAAAAAAAAAGAATAATATTTTGAAAAAAAATATCGCCGAGTGCGCGCACCCTGCGCGCACCCGGAAAAAAAAAATAATAAAAGAAATTATAAAAAAAATTGCATTTAAGTGTTTAGATATAAGGTGGCTCTAAAAAGAGCCCTTGTGTTTATTGTTTGTTTTTCGGTACCTACAAGTAAGTACCAACGCAGAGTCTGAGGTTCAAGAGGAAGACTCTGTTCCCTTCATCATTGAAGTGCACACCATCTCCTCTATAAATGTCTTGCATGTCGTAACGCAAGTTGTTGTGGTAAATGGAACCCATACCATAGTCACGGAGGAAAGCAGAAACAGATTTGTTGACGTGCCTCCTTGCTTTGTCAATCTGCGGACAAAATTGGTTGGACCAGTTCCACTTTTGCCTTTGGCATATGTTAGAATATACAAAGGCAGATTGAGGAAAAAGCGACATTAATTGCACAAAGGTGTCCTTAATAAGCATTTCCAAACCTACCCCAGTTAAAGTGCCTAGATCATTACCACCACAGTGCACAATAATAAGGTTAGGCTGTGGGAGATGTAGAAAGGTTTTCACCAAAGGCATTAATTGGTGCCACTTTAACCCTCTCTGACCAATCCACTTGATGTCTACATTTGGCAAAGCAAGGTCTCTCACCATACCTCTTTTCTCTGCAAATTTTTCACTCCAGAAGACATAGCTGTGTCCTACAATCCACACTGTGAACATCTTCAAAGGAGATCTGGATGCACTCAGGAGGTGTAATTCAGTAGAATGGTAAAAAGAAATGAAAGACAGTTTGGAAATGGAGGCATACATATTTTTTATAAAAAAAAAAGAACTGATTGGCTGTTTCATACCATTCTACACTAAAAACTAGGCTGTATGTGTAAATTAATAGAAGCATGTTTTGTATTGGTTCAGAAAAATGTGTTACCAAAGAACAGTACTATGGATTTGCTGTAAGGTTTGAAAAGTCAAGCACTCTTGCTCTGTGGAATTGAAACATTGTGTGGCGAACTTCTGACCTAACTCCACACAGCAGTGTTCCATGAGCTGTTGCTATGGTAGCAGGCAGAAGTCAAGTTGGGGGAAGGGTACTAGGCAGAAGTCAAGTTGGGGGAAGGGTACATTTGGAAAAGGGTTGGTTTTCAAGCAATAGAAATGTGTGATTACATTTGAAAAAAAGGGGGAAGCAGTGTGATTTGAAATTAACATCTATATGTGTGGAAAAATAGAGGGAAAGATTGCCATTATCTGGTTCTGCTGAGTGGAGAGAGGTGTAGAGAACAAAGGTCCTGGCTCTGATAATGTGCTGTGGGGTTTTGAGGTTTCAGTCTGTAATGCAAATACATTCAGCATCACTAAGGCTGGTTGCCCTTGCTGGAGTGTAGGCAGTCACCCAGCATACACATGGTTTGTGGTCTGAAAATGCAGTCTGGACATGTGCATTTAAAAAAATCGGAAAAGTGGATTCATAATGTGTCAGTCTGTAAAAGTAATTTGCACTTGCCAACAAAAAAGAGCAGTAAGTGTGCATTCAAATTGGCAAAGATTTTTCGTTTTGTGACTAATGTGAAAACATGACTCTGTGTGCAAATAGGAATTACAGGAAGAGATTTGTTGTGTTTTCCTCTGGTGATTTCACAGTTGCATTAGTAGGAAAAAGGGGGAGTCTCTCAAAAAAAAAAAAAAAAAAAAATTAAAAAAACCTTGGGTGCGCGCAGGGTGCGCGCACCTCAAAAAAATTTCCCCAAAAAATTTCCCCCAAAAAATTTTTTGGGTTAAGTTTATAAGTGGCTCTTAAAAGAGCCCTTGAGTTAATGGAGGGAAACAGGAAGAGAAAAACGCAAAAAATGAAAAAAAATCTATGGCCTAGTGCATGAATGCGCATCAAATTTTCTCTGAAGGAGATCAAGACTGGTCTCCCCCACAGAAATAAGTGAACCGCAATCAGTGCACCGTGTAGACAACCTCGCCAAACAAGGTGGACCAACAAGAGGTAAAGAAACAGGTGAAGGCACCATCGCAGCTGAAGTGCTCCCCTGAGCTGCCGAAGATGTGCTCGGCTGAGCTGCTGCTGATGTCGTCGGCTGAGCAGGTGAAGAGTTTTCTTCAGAAGCTCGACGAAAAGATACTGGGTGCATTTTGTCAACATGTCTTAACATAGTGTGAATGCTAAAAGAATATTTCTTGTTAGGATTCCCACGAGATAAGACTTTTTTACAAAGTACACATGTAACTTTCGGTGCATTTACCTTTTTCTCATTCTCAGGAAAAGTAAAAAACTGCCATATAAAGCTGTCTTTCTGCTTCCTGTTCCTCTGCCTCTCAAGAGTGTCCTGGTCACTGTCTGAAGTAGGTTGCTGTTCAGCCATTGTCTCTCAACAACAGAATAGCTCCTTCTCCAAAGGAATCAGAACTAATAATGAGGGGAGTAGGTGTGGTTTGGGAAGAATCTGGAACAGAAAGTACTTCAAACCAATCAAAAGTGATGATTCTTGATCACATGACTTGACATGAGGGGATTGGGTGTGGTATTGAAACAATTAGAAACTGAAAGTAATGATAACCAATAAGAAATGTTGTTTTATTATGTATAAACCCGAGGTGCGCGCACTGCGCAAGCTCCGAGCGCGCACCCCGTGATGACGTATGCACGAACGCGTAAACGCGCAGGTGCATACGTCATATACGCGCACCTAGCGCGCATACGTTTAACACGCGTATACGCGACCGTTATTGCGCGTAATTTTAGCGTATGCGGAAGTAAACCGCGTCGAGGGCGTAGGACGCATGCGTGCGTACGTACGTACGCATACGTACTGGGTGCGCGCTCCCAGCGCGCACCAACAAGTATATTTGCGTACGTAAATAACGTACGCCGGAATTCATAAAAAACATACGAAATAGTACTACGTGCGCGCTCAGAGCGCGCACCCCAAGAAAATATAAATAAAAAAAAAAAAGAGGACATTAAATAATTTAAACAATTATAAAAAAAAAATATCCAAATTGAATTATTTAAAAAAATAATTTATAAAAAAATACAGATAATATATAAATGAATATAAAGTAATTTTATTTAAATAAAAAAAAATATCTTTAATTAAAAATACATAACTTAGCATATAAAAAACCATACAAATTCTCAGAAAAAAACATAGGTTTCAAAAACGAAATATTTAGGGATTAGCATTTAAAAAACCTTGCAAATTCACTGAAAAAACCATAGGTTTCACACACGTTATAGTTAGGAATTAGCATTTAAAAAACCTTGCAAATTCACTGAAAAAACCATGGGTTTCACACACGTTATAGTTAGGAATTAGCATTTAAAAAACCTTAGAAATTCAGTGAAAAAACCATAGGTTTCACACATGTTATAGTTAGCTGGACATTTTACTCGTAAAAAACCAATGAAATTGCCCCGTTATAGTTAGTTCAGCTAACTATAACTCGCACGCGCCCGCAATGCACTGCTGATGACGTCACATATTACATCACTCATGACATGGTCAGTGACATCACTCATGACATCACTGATGACATCTCAAATGACATCACTGATGACATCATCCTTGTGATAGAGTGGCAGACCTCCTCTCACCCTAATATAACCTTTGATACACACATTGAATAATAGAGACTAAAATTTTTAAAACAATGGACATACCAATACCAGTTACAACAACCTCTTCAGTAATTCTAAGATCCACATACACATGCACTCATTCACCAACAGTCCTATACAGTCACTCATACATGTACTCACTCATCATATGTACTCATACACCTATACATCCTGTTACACAATGCCACTCATCCATAGAGTTACTCACACACATAGTCACTCATGCTAATAAAGAATCAAACATACATTTACTTGCATACACAGTTATACACACACCACCACACTTACTTCTACAGAAACTTAAACATACTTAGTCATTTAATCAATCACTTATAGAAACACATACTTATTCATACAGGAACTCTTTCAATCTCTCACTCTCACATATACTCACTTATATACACCAATAGTCACATATACTAGTTTAAAACATATGTAGTTACTCATAAAGTCACTATTGAGACAGTCATTCACTCACTAACACAGCCATACACACACTCATCCACCTATATAGTCCTGCACACATGCTGTCTTCAACACATACAAACAGTGAGTGACTCATTCATGTTCCTATGCACTACATAATACCCCCCACCGAACCATGCAGATACTCAGACTGACACTCAAAAAACCAACTAATAACCTATATAGACACCCATGTAGCTACTCACCAACCCATGCAGCCACTTATACAAGTGAGAGACTGATACAGATATTTACATATTTAAACATTACTCACTAAGCCATGTATTCAATATGATACACTTAATCAGTCAGTTACAAAAACAATTTTTAAAAAACAAATCATCCATTTAGACACTTATATACCCATTTATTCTTCCATCAACCTTGAGATATACATATATAAAACATATTTAATTTTCTGAAAAACACACATTCACTGGATGATGTCATCAGTGATGTCATTTGAGATGTCATCAGTGATGTCATGAGTGATGTCACTGACCATGTCATGAGTGATGTAATATGTGACGTCATCAGCAGTGCATTGCGGGCGCGTGCGAGTTATAGTTAGCTGAACTAACTATAACGGGGCAATTTCATTGGTTTTTTACGAGTAAAATGTCCAGCTAACTATAACATGTGTGAAACCTATGGTTTTTTCACTGAATTTCTAAGGTTTTTTAAATGCTAATTCCTAACTATAACGTGTGTGAAACCCATGGTTTTTTCAGTGAATATATATATATATATATATATATATATATATATATATAATCTACTGGCGGTCGCCAGTAGATAGTTATAGTTAGGACCGTGTTTCCATAGGAAATCCGCAATATTCTACTTGGAATAACTTTGGCGCCGGTTGACGAATCCTGGCGAAATTTTCCAAATAGGTGGGACGCTCCGCTCCGCTCTTACCCTGAAAGTCTCGGGGGGATTCGTCAAGCGGGGGCTGAGAAAAAAGGGGGGTCCCAAAACACGTTTTCCCCATGCAATTTTCCATAGGGACCTTTAGTCCAAGGTACAGCCCAAACGGCTGAACAGAATTACTTGAAATTTGGCAGAGAGGTAGTCCTCAGCTCAGGGAAGTGCCTTTTGCAGGTCTGGTGTCAATCTGTTCAGTAGTTCCTGAGAAAATCAAAAGTAAAATCATATATATATGTGGGCGGAGCCTAACCACACATCTCATCCTGAGATCTGATTGGCTGTCAGCACTTCATCCAAGAAGTGTTGGCAGCCATCTTGGAACCAATATACATGATAGCACCTCATTAAAAAGCATTGCAGTTAATAGAAGGTTTTAAGACTTTAGTTACATTATAAATCATTTGTTGATGGTACCATACTCATTTTAGGAATTGTGGTATGTTCTAAGGTGATTTCACCATGTAAAAAAGCCTTCTGCTGGGATATCATGATTGAGAGAAAAATATTTTTTCATGCTTTTCCCACAGAGGTTTGGAAGGTGATCTATAAGCTAAACTGAGAGCTTATTTTCTGTAAATTCACATTATCTTTCTCAGTCATGTGAGAATGAAGTCTGACATTCTCAGTAAAACATGTACATCCAACAAGGGCAGAGACTGTCAGTTGATTCCTTTGTGTTTTACTGCAGCTTCCCAGAGTGTTCCAAAGAACAACTAGAGCGCTAACAGTCCTACTTATGATAAACGTATGGCACACCTGAAGCCATCTTGCTTGGATTAAAGTGGTAACTCTTAAAACATTTAATTTAAAAAGGAACAAAATGAGGGGGTTCATTTTTCCATAACAAGTATGATTAGTGCTGCAGAAATAAAAACTAGGGCACATTTTGACTTCTGAAATCCTCTTTTATTTCATTAAAAAATTCTGACATGCAGACTGAAACATGCACTTTCAATACCAGCAGCAGTTTTCCCTGGTGAGCAGTAGCTTTACTACAGTGATCTAATGAGCAAAAAGAGTGCTAACATTCTGAATTTATGGCAAATGTGTGACACATCTGAATGCCTTCTTGATGGAATCAAAGTAAAAAACTGAAAGTATTTCCTACTGAGGAGACTGCAGTAAATGAGGAAATTAGGAAACTTCATAACAAATAAGTCTCCCAAGATGGCCACCAGAGACAAAATAGCCCAAATGTAGCCCAAATATCACCCAGATGTAGCCCAAGTATAGCCCAATGACAGAATGTCCCAGAGTGTTCTTAAAAACAACTAGAGCGCTTACTGTCTTCATTATGACAAAAGTATGGCACACCTGAAGCCATCTTGATTGGAATAAACTGGTAACACTTAAAACATTTAATTTAAAAAGGAACACAATGAGGGTGTTCTTTTGCCATAGAAATTATGATTAATGCTGAAGAAAGAAAATGAGGGCACGATTTTTGAGTGACTTCTCAAATCCTCTTCTATTTCATTAAAAAAATTCTGACATGCAGACTGAAACATGCACTTTTAATACCAGGAGCAGACTTCCATGGTGAACAGTAGTTTTACTACAGTGATCTAATGAGCAACTAGAGTGCTAACTTTCAGAATTTATGGCAAATGTGTGACATATCTGAATACCTTCATGATGGAATCAAAGTAAAAAACTGAAAGCATTTCCTACTGAGGAGACTGCAGTACATGAGGAAATTAGGAAACTTCATAACAAATAAATCTCCCAAGATGGCCACCGGAGACAAAAGAGCCCAAATGTAGCCCAAAATCACCCAGATGTAGCCCAAATATAGCCCAATGACAGAAGTGTGCAAAACACTTATTATTTTGTGTTTTTGCAGTGTTATATAGTGCAGACTTGTCAGGTATTGGAGTGCTTTACATGAGCATTGGTTACATCACACAAGAACAAATTCATTTTGGTTGTAGACATGGGGAGACTAAGTGATTTGACCAGAATCACAGAATGTCGAGCTGAAGCAGAAACTCCAACCTGGTTCCCCAGTTGCAAAGTCTGCAGTTCTGGAAGTAACACCACATCCTCTCCTCTAGGTGCAACATTTAATCAAGTGGTCAACTGGATAAAAAAACATAAAGATAACAAATAATTTAAAAGGGCTTTGTCTCTATTTGAAAACTCAGAAAATATGTCCTTATTTTAGTCTTTTAGAGCACTAACCATAATTTTGATGCCAATAAGACCATCTCATATATGTAATTTCTAAAGGAAATGCTCTAGGTATTACAGTTTTGATTAGATCAAGATGACGTCAGGCGTTCCACACTTTTGTAATAAATATAGAATGTTAGCAATCTAGTTGTTCATTAGGATACTGTTGAGAGGCAGAGGTCAGGGGCACGGACTCTGAAAATTGAAGGCAGGTAGGAGGGTGCAAAGGCAACAATTTAACCACACTGAGCAGGCAGGAAGGGCCGTGGCAGCACAACAGACTATGGAGGGCAGTGGAAAGGGGGGCAGGGGCAACAAACCAACAATACAGGACTTGCAAGAGAGGCTGTGGCAATGTAATAGACCATTGTGGGCAGAAGGAAGAGGCAATGGTAGTACAACCATACATGCCAACAGACCCTATTCAGCCAGGAAACGCCCAATGTTTTTAAGCTCAAATGGGCTTTATTTGATCTGTCTCCTGTCTACAATCTCCTCTTTTTCAATGTAACTCAAAGGGGAAAATCAATACCCCAGTTTTTTTTCAAAATCTCCCTCTTACCAAGTTCAAAATGTTCGCAAGTATGGTACATTGGATCATGGAAGGAAATGGGGTAGGGACATGGACTTGGATAACAGAGGACAGGAGGGACATGGAGAGGTGCACCAAACTGACCCTGCAGGGCAGGCATCAGGGTTTGCAGCAGCACAATACACCACACAGGGCATGCGGGACGGGAGTGCAGCACAACAATCCATAGAAAGCAAGAGGGAGGGGACAGCACCATGCACATGGACAACAGAGAACAGAGGGGCAAGAGGCAATGGTAGCTAGCTGACCATAATGGACAGACAGGAGAGAAAGCTGCAGCATAACAGACCATAAAGGGCAGGAGGGAAGGATCAGGGGCATTACAATGGAACAGACAAGCCAGGAGGGAGGGAGTAGGGGTCTGCACATGTAAACAGGGGGCTGGGTGCAAGGGGGCAGGGCAGGAGTAGCAAGATAGCCATGGAGGTCAGGCAGGACGGGCACTAGAAGCAAGACACACCATGAAGAGCAACAGTGAGACTGTGATGGCATACACACAGACCATGGAGGGAAGGTGGGAGGGGGTCAGGGGCAGCTAACTGACCACACAGGGAAGGTGGGAGGGGCCATGGCAGCACAGAAGACCATGCATGGCAAGTGGGAGGGTTAGTGGCAGCACAATGGCTATGATGGGCAAGAAGGAGGGTGCAGGGGCATGCACAAAGTACGGTGGAGGATAGAAGGGAGGGTCAGGACCTGTGCACAGACAAGAAAGTTCAGGGGAAGGGGCCTCACAACAGACCGCACCGGGCAGGCAGGAGGAGCAGTTGCAGCACAACAGACCAGGGAGGGCAGAAGGGTGTGGCACTACAATGGACCATGTAGGACAGGAGGAAGAGGATAGGGGCATGGCATGTGGACAGGCAGGGTGGAGGTGGCAGGGACAGGTTACAGTCATCTGACAATGCTAGGCAGGTGGGAGGGGAGTGGCAGCTCAACAGAACACTCAGAGTAGATAGGAGTGGCAGGTCCATGGAACATGGTGGGCAAAAAGGATGGAGCAGGAGCATGCACAAAGACATCGGAGGGCAGGGGGAAGGAGAATAGGGGCAGCAAGCTAAGCACAGAGTTTAAGCAGGAGGTTAATGATGGGGCATAGAATTGGGCAATGGAGGGCAGGAGGAGGCGACTGGTACATCATACTAAATTGAGGGCAGTGGCAGTACATCAGACCATGCATGGCAGGAGGGAGGAGGCTAGTCCATGGATTCACACAACAGAGGATAGGGAGGAGGGGGATGGGGCAGCAAGCTAACTGTTCAGAGAAGGCGGGTATTAGGAACTTTATTGTTTTTAAAACGTGTGTCTGTGCTAACTACTTAAAATATGAACAAGTATGCAGCATAATCTCACTTTTATTCAGGAAGAAGAGGACGTTTGTGACTGTGACTCCGGGGTCACTTGGCAGAATCACCCCCTGACCCTCCACCACCTATCGCAAAATGTAATGCCCGTGAAAAGCGTAGGTGAACACAGTGTTATATAGAACATAGTCCTGAGAGCACGATTGAAAATGAAAACTAGATATAGTGTATGGTATAAACTGTGCCCAAAAAAGTGTGATATAAGATGAACCGGGCGTGAAATATAATATGCAATACATTGTGCGCAATGACAGATTCATTGGAGAGCGCGAGATAGCACAGGCACTAGCGCGTGCTATGCGATGTGCGCCTTGGAGTGTAATATGCACAGGGCAGTGTTGTGAAACCTAACTAGTCTCTAAATTTGTAATATAAAATATGTGCTGGGGAGTGTAACATTGCATATGCACTGTGACAAAGACATGGATCCCAGATTGTAATATGTATGGCGTAGCACTGTGCGTTATAACATAGGCATCGAGGAAGGCACGTTAGATGGGGCAATATAACCCGTGCGGAGACAAGTGTGACATGACATATTCACGGGGTGGTGTTACAGTGCACATGGGCTAGAGAGTGTCATAGCATATGCACTAGCTGGTGGAATACAACACAGAGGTGTGTGGCACTCGGCAGGCAATGGTGGGTGTAACACAGCATTGGGCTCTGCCAGGAGCGCGCTGTGACTCTCAAGTGATGTTCGTCCCCTTTCCAGAGAGTAAAATAAAAAGTATTACACATCCGGCAGTGTATGTGTGTTTTATTAACCGTGAGGGGGGTTTCTTACATAGTTTTGGTCGAATTTTTGTCGAATCCCCTTTGAATGGCTTGGTGTGCATGTGTATTAAATGTGCCCGTCAATAGCTACCCATGTTTGTATAAATAAACGACAAGGGTGTCTACCGGGATTAGGCACGGTAGGGCATCAGACATGTCAGAGCTTCACTAGTGGTGTAAATACATTCCACGTGGATTCATTGTATGCATAGTCACCTTTTAATGAATATCACTCAAATCGTCATGGTGATAGGTACGATCGGTTTGTCCAGCATGTCCTAGGTGTGTCTATAAATATATATTTTAAAAAAATAATAAAAAACAGTGGCCGGCCCTGGGGATTGGGGTCAAAAAAATATAATTAGGAGACAGGCCCTGGGGGATGGGGTCATCAGGGCCAATAAATTAGAATAAGAAGGGGAACCACACCCCCCCCTTCTTAAAAAATTAAAATAAATAAAAGACTGGCATCGTGCCGGAGGCCCCGCCCCCTCCTTGCAGCACTCTGCAAACGCGCCCCCTGGCGAGTTGTAAGTTGGGGAATTATTTCCTCTTCAATACTGAGGGTCCCCGAGGGCCAACTAGCCCAACAGGCATCTCCAGTATGCGCCAGGGAGCTGCGCTGCAGAGAGGTGTTCTGAGGCCAAGCCCCTTTTTACACCTCTCTGCAACGCAGCTCTGTGGCGCTTACTGGAGGTACCTAGTGGTCTAGTTTGACCCTAGGGACCCTTAGGATTCAAGGGGACTTAATCTCTCAACTTAGAACAGCCACAGGGCACGTTTACACAGTGGTGAAGGGAGGGGACGGGGCCTGAGGTGACGTGTGCAAACACGCACTATGGCACGTTTTAAATTGGGGCCTGAGTTAACGTGTGCAAAAACGCCCTGTGGCCTGTTTTAAGAGGTAGTTTTAATCCCCCTGCCCTATTATATACTAGGGGCTTACAGAGGAGGTCATGCTAATCACAGGGGGACCCCAACGCATAATGTTCCCTAGTGTATGTAGGTGTTTTCACTGTATTCTAAGTGTCTTTTAACATAGCACTGGCTCTAGGACTGGTTAGTCAGACTCAGTTACCACCAGTATCCGTCTGAAAAAGTTGAGGGTACAGGATGATTTTGCAACAAGGATTCTTTCTGCTCTTCTTTTTGTTCTTTCTGCACGTTATCCTTCTTCCTGCACTTTTCTTCGTCTTTGAGGACTTCTGTTGCTTCTTTCTGCACTTCTTTTTTTTCTTTCTGTGCATTTTTTCTTCTTTCTTCACATGTCCTATCTCTGTAGGCATAGTTAGAACTTAGCATTTAAAAAACCTTTGAAATTCACAGAAAAAACCATAGGTTTCAGGCACGTTATAGTTAGGAATTAGCATTTAAAAAACCTCAGAAATTCACTGAAAAAAACATAGGTTTCAGGGGTGTTATAGTTAGCTGGACTTTTCACTTGTACAAAACCATTGAAATTCCCCCGTTATAGTTAGTTCAGCTAACTATAACTCGCGCGCCCGCAATGCACTGCTGATGACATCACATATTACATCACTCATGACATGGTCAGTGACATCACTCATGACATCACTGATGACATCTCAAATGACATCACTGATGACATCACTGATGACATCATCCTTGTGATAGAGCGTCAGACCTCCTCTCACCCTAATATAACCTTTGATACACACATTGAAAAATAGAGACTAAAAATTTCAAAACAATGGACATACCAATACCAGTTACAACAACCTCTTCAGTAATTCTAAGATCCACATACACATCCACTCATTCACCAACAGTCCTATACAGTCACTCATACATGTACTCACTCATCATATGTACTCATATACCTATACATCCTGTTACACAATGCCACTCATCCATAGAGTTACTCACACACATAGTCACTCATGCTAGAATCAAACATACATTTACTTGCATATACAGTTATACACACACCACCACACTTACTTCTACGGAAACTTACACATACTTAGTCTTTTAAACAATCACTTATAGAAACACATACTTATTCATACAGGAACTCTTTCAATCTCTCACTCTCACATATACTCACTTATATACACCAATAGTCACATATACTAGTTTAAAACATATGTAGTTACTCATAAAGACACTATTGAGACAGTCATTCACTCACTAACACACCCATACACACACTCATCCACCCATACAGTCCTGCACACATGCTGTCTTCAACACATACTAACAGTGAGTCACTCATTCATGCACCTATGCACTACGTAATACCCCCACCGAACCATGCAGACACTCAGAGTGATACTCAAAAAAACAACTAATAACCTATATAGACACCCATGTAGCTACTCACCAACCCATGCAGCCACTTTTACACAAAGTGAGAGACTGATACAGATATTTACATATTTAAACATTACTCACTAAGCCATGTATTCACTATGATACACTTAATCAGTCAGTTACACAATCGATTTTTCAAAAACAAATCATCCATTTAGACACTTATATACCCATTTATTCTTCCATCGACCTTAAGATATACATATATAAAACATATTTAATTTTCAGAAAAACAGACATTCACTGGATGATGTCATCAGTGATGTCATCAGTGATGTCATTTGAGATGTCATCAGTGATGTTATGAGTGATGTCACTGACCATGTCATGAGTGATGTAATATGTGAGGTCATCAGCAGTGCATTGCGGGCGCACGAGTTATAGTTAGCTGAACTAACTATAACGGGGGAATTTCAATGGTTTTGTACAAGTGAAAAGTCCAGCTAACTATAACACCCCTGAAACCTATGTTTTTTTCAGTGAAATATATATATATATATATATATATATATATACACAAAACAAAGTTGCCCCCTTGATGGAACGCACACCCAGGATCGCTCGACAGGCACCGGCAGGTTACGTAACCACAGCCCCTTTTTTTCTCGGCTGCCAACGCGTTTTGGGCCAACCGCCCTTCCTCATGGGCAGCCTGTGATTAAATAGCGGTGGACAAACTAAAACCAGCATATCCCCTTCTTTATTTCCAATAATGCCTCAATAAGTAATCTCAATGCATTATGCGATTGGTGGTTCACAAACAATCAAACTCAGGTGGGATGCCGCCATTATCAATATTCAAATTGTTATTATTACCGGGGAAACCTAGTGTCACGTTAAATTTCTTGTGCAATCATTAGGCATCTCCTGCTCCATATCGCTGTCCAATTTTAACAACAAAAGGACCCGCCAGGTTCTGGCGGTAGTGCTCCTCTGTGACTGGGGCCGACCACTTCAATGCAAAACAAAGTTGCCCCCTCGATGGAAAGCACACTCAGGATCGCTCCACAGGCACCAGCAGGTTATGTAACCACAGCCCCTTTCTTTCTCGGCTGCCAATGCGTTTCGGGCCAACCGCCCTTCCTCATGGTCAGCCTGTGATTAAATAGCGGTGGACAAACCAAAACCAGCATATCCCCTTCTTTATTTCCATTAATGCCTCAATAAGTAATCTCAATGCATTATGGGGCTGGTGGTTCACAAACAATGAAACCCAGGTGGGATGCCGCCGTTATCAATATTCAAATTGTTATTATTAACGGGGAAACACAGTGTCACGTAAAATTGCTTGTACAGTCATTAGGCATCTCCTGCTCCAAATCGCCGTCCAATTTTAACAGCCAAGTGACCCGCCAGGTTTGGGCGGTGGTGCTCCTCTGTGACCGGGGCTGGCCACTTCAATGCAAAACAAAGTTGCCCCCTTGATGGAAAGCACACTCAGGATCGCTCCAAAGGCACCAGCAGGTTACGTAACCACAGCTCCTTTCTTTCTCCACTGCCAACGCATTTCAGGCCAACCGCCCTTCCTCATGGTCAGCCTGTGATTAAATAGCGGCGGACAAACCAAAACCAGCATATCCCCTTCTTTATTTCAATTAATGCCTCAATAAGTAATCTTAATGCATTATGGGACTGGTGGATCATGATCATTAGACATGGTGCCCATCAGGTTTTCTTATCCTGAAATCTTTGTAAACCTTAAACTGTGACTAAAAAAGCAGACATTTTCTTACATTTCTGTGAGGAAAACTTCTGGAATCTGAGGGAACCACAAATTTCAAATCACCCCGTATTACCCCACTATCTCTCTATAAAAATGATACCTCACTTGTGTGCATAGACCTAGTACTCGCAACAGGAAAGACACCAAAACTTAACATGGACACGTCACATTTTTCCACTGAAATTTGACCTTTTTTTGTAATGTGGCTAGCTGTGGATTTTCAGCCCTAGCTCAGCAGACATCTAGGGAAACCTAGCAAACCTGTACATTCTCAAAAACTCGATACCTGGGGGAATCAAGGGTGGGGTGACTGGCGAGGCTCTCAAAAGGTTGTCTTACCCAGAAGCCCTTGCAAACCTTGACTAAGAACAGACATTTTCCTCACATTTCTGTGATGGTAAGTTCTGGAATCATTATGGAGCCATAAATTTCCTATCACCTTCCATTCCCCCAAAGGAAAACGCCTTATACCACACAGTCTAAACTACGTAATGCCATCACAATGTGGGCACTACACTTAACGAGATGTTGCCACTCTTTCCTATAGCATGCAAGTTATTGCAACGGCTTGCTTTAGGGAACGCGTTGTTGGACCGGTGATGGATTTAAGGATCAACATCTTCCCTACTTTTACACAGACTGGAGTTGGAATAGTAAATTATACTATTCCACAGTCCAGCGCTTCCCTAAGGCAAGTTGTTGTAACGGCACATTCGTTGTGCTGTCCGCACTGTGAAGGCATGCACGGTAAAATATGCATGCTTCTGTCATACCACCTCCCCAAGTCTCCCAATAAAAATGGTACCTCACTTGAGTGGATAAGCCTAGTGCCCACAACAGGAAAGGACCCAAAATACAACGTGGAGTCCTCAACATTTCCTCTCACAAAAATGATCTGATTAGGCAATGGGGGTAACGGCTTTTTTTTTGGGGCCCGGGATCGATGGCTATCTAGGGAAACCTACCAAACCCAGACTTTTCTGAAGGGGTGTACAGGGTGCTATGATTCGAATGGATACCACAAAGTTTTCTTACTCACAATGCCCTGTAAACATCAAAATGGGTCTAAAAATGCAAATTTTCCTTGCATTTCAAGAACATAAACTTCCAGAATCAGCAGGAATACATAAAATTCCTACCACCCAGTGTTCTCTTACTTGTCCCGATAAAAATTCCACCTCACCTGTATGGCTGGGCGTACTGTACGCAGCAAGCAATCATCAAACCAAGTTCAATGGGAGTCATGCGGAGCGACTCTGATTGACACTGGTTTCATTTGTTCCTGTTGGAGCCCCACTCCTAAAGCCTATTTAGGCCCTGGGGACCCCATCCCTTAGGGCCTCCATTAATAATAGATGGTTGCCCCAGTACCCACCCAGGGCACCCACCAAGCAGCACATTAGGGACCACTGGGGATCCCAAGGGCCCACACATGCCAGTCAGCTCTTGCATGGTGTGGGAACCGGCATTGCTCCTGCCCGGATTGTACCTCTGCTTTTTGCATCCCGGCAGATCTAACGTGTTTTGTTTTGGCAAGGGAACAGAACACAAGTCTGCAACCAGCCGTTTGGAGCATTTTTAAATCTGTCAGGGGCTGGAGCAGACATATGGATTTGCTGCCATTTGGCAGGAGATTTAAGATGCTCCCCACAGACGGGAGCAAACACATTTCCCTGCCCTCTGTAGTGCGGACAGGGAAACTATTTTGTCCAGAGGTAGGCTTTTGTGACACAGTCACTGAGTGGCTCCCAGACAATGGGGTCACCTTGGTCTCTAAAGGCTCAGGGTAGGGAGCTGTGCATGCCTCGCTCCTTTTTAGGGTCAAGCCTGCAAGAATACGTCTCGCTTGTGAGACATTGTTGTTAACAAAGAAGGGCTTGGAGCACACCTGTTTTTTACCACTTGTGGGCTTGTGTGGCACTCTTCTTTGCAGCCTTGTAATTCATCACTGCAGGCCTAACAATGTTTTCCATTTCTCTCTGTGGAGCAGGGATCAAGCACTGACTGATTCAACTTATTCAGTGCCAGTTCTCTGCTCCCAATGTGAATTAGGTACTATTTTGTTCTTTTTTACTCCTTTTGCCCAGCAAACTGAAGGCATGTGACTTTCAAAAACGTGCACAGCAGGACAAACAAAATTTCACAGATTTATTTTCATAGTTACATTTATTTTATTTTGCTAATTCTTTTTTTGTCCCTTTACTCTCATGTTTTCTTTTCTTTTTTGCTTGTGGGTGCTGTTCTCAAAAGATGAGGATTACATCGTTCAAGAATACATACAAAAAAAGCTGTAATGCTGGAATAAATACATGAAAACATAATTGCCAGTGTGATTACCCTAATTGATCACTGGCATTTTGTGCATGATTTCTGCAAATTTATTTCGTATACATCCATCAAATTTATATTCGTCCTCACTCACATAAAAAAATACCTGAGTTCTGCATGGTGTCAAACAACACCAGATATAAACATAACAATCAACATTACTCCAAATACAGAAAATACAACAATAAACTGCTATATAAAAAAAGAACAATTGACACAAATTTTTACATATACATAAAACATATAAACATTACAAAGCGACATTATTTCTATCTTATGTTAAATTTCTGAAATGATACTTTAACACATAATCGCGCATTACACCTTAATCCACCCAACTCTAATCTGCTCCACCCCACTCTCCCCACCCCACCTATCCCCACACCAATACATTCACCCCAGTAAAGAGATCTGGGCCTAAATCCATTGTTTTTTTGTTCACCATGCCCTTTCCAGTTTGAACCAGCCATATGCAAATCAGTCTTGACCCTGTGCCTCAGGGGAACAGTCCAGCCCGAACTGCCAAGCCAGGTCCTCCCTGGACTAGAAACAAGCATCCTAGAACCGGTTTCTGGGATTCATCCCTCTTCAGCCAGGATAGGTTCATTCCAGTGGCATGGAGAGCACGGCACCCACGTCTGGGCATACCCGTCCCACTTGGGGTGACAAATGCAAAAACAACAGTTGATGGACTGAATACAGAACAGTGTCATACATTCACCCCAGTACAGAGATCTGGGCCTCAATCCATCATTTTTTGCTCACCATGCCATTCCAATTTGAATCCAGCCATATGCAAATCAGTCTTGACACTGTGCCTCATGGGAACAGTCCAGCCTGAACTGCCAAGCCAGGTCCTCCCTGGACTGGAAACAAGCATCCTAGGACCGGTTTCGGTGTTTCACCCCTCTTCAGCCAGGATAGCTTGATTCCAGTGGTATGGAGAGCACGGGACCCACGTCTGGGCATACCCGTCCCACTCGGGGTGACAAATGCAAAAACAACAGTTGATGGACAGAATGCAGAACAATGTCATACATTCACCCCAGTACAGAGATCAGGGCCTAAATCCATCGTTTTTTACCCTAAGTTGGCAGGGTATGCCCAGACGTCGTTCCCTTGCTCACTTTGCCACTGGATTCAAGCTAGCCTGGCTGATGACGGCAGATTAGCCAGCCCCCAGGCCCAGGATGCTTGTTTCCAGTCCAGGGAAGACATGGCTTAGCAGTTTGGGCTGGACTGTTCCAATGAGGCACAAGGTCAGACTGATTTGCAATTTCATATGGCCATGTCTGAACTGGGGTGGCGGAGTGAGCTAAAGAATGAGGATGGATTAAACCCAGATCCGTTGACTGGGAGTGAGTGCTTGCAATGTTCAACACTCCGCCCATCATCCCCTTTGGTTTAGCTTTGTTCGCCCTAAGTTGGCACGGTATGCCAAGACGTGGGTCCCTTGCACACTTTGCCACTGGATTCAAGCTAGCCTGACTGATGATGGCTGATTAGCCAGAAAACGGACCCAGGATGCTTGTTTCCGGTCCAAGGAAGACATGGCTTGGCAGTTCGGGCTGGACTGTTCCCATGAGGCACAGGGTCAGACTGATTTGCTTATGGCCATGTCTGAACTGGGGTGGTGGACTGAGCTAAAGAGTTGTGAGAAGTTGGCCTGATATGTAGTGCTCACTATTCTAGTGATCACTGTGTATCATTCCAAACGACCCTTATTGATGATTGGTTGTAATTCAACCTTATAGACCAGCTATCCTAGTAGCGTGGATACGAGCAGTCTTTAGGCTAAACTCTAGAGGGCGTGTTAAGCCAGCTGCTTACCATCACATATACCCCTTGAACGTCAAGTGAAAGGACACCACACAAGTTGTTATGAAAATAAAGGATATTTATTTATAACAAGACTACCCTGGCTCTTTATGAGTCAGGGAGCTAAGCACACTACAAAACTCTTAGAAAATACTTCAGTTGCACAATTTACACAAATGCCCGAAAGGCACAAGAAACCATCTACGCTAACAGTGAAATGCGAGATGTCGGGAGTCCTCGTTGTAGTCTCAGGAGCCTGAAAGAAGAAGTTGCTGGCAGGCGACCAGTGTAGATGTTCAGCGAGATCCAAGCCTGGATCGGTGATGAAGGAAACCTGAAAGCAGAGGGGACTCAGTTCTCAACTGCTAGCCAGCGATCGTGTGGGTACCAGGAAGGTACCGGCTGAAGTCACCTCGACCAGGTGAGTGGATGACGTCGGACTCGGCTGTTCCTCGGACCAGGAGGCGCGGCGGCGACCAGGATGGAGGGCGAGCTGTCCCACAAAGGTGTCTGCTGTCGATGATGCTCGTCCCAGGAATGGGGCAGCAGGTCTTGGCAGTGGCAAACCCACGTGGTGGAGTCAAGATGGCGTCGGGAGTGGACCAGGAGGGTCCGAGGTACTCCTCTGTTGAAGGGGAGCAAGAGCCAGTCTGGAGCAACCAGACCAGTGATGGAAGTCTGTCGGGGTGCGTCGTGAAGAGGGCCACAAGCCGGTCGGCGAGTGGTCGGACAACGCGGTGAGCAGCAAGGAGCAGAAGGGCCCCCACGCAGATCTCATGGATGCTGGGGAGGCAGACTTCGGTGCTGGGGCCGCTCAGGGTTAGGGCTTCTCAAAACCTAGGTGCACTCACTCGAGGGTCCCTCGGTGGGCGTGCTAGATAAGCGTCGTGCAGGTTCTGAAGATGGCCGGCCCCGCAGGTCTCGTCACACCTACGAATTTCAGCTGAGCCGATGATGTAGGTAGAGGTCAGAGATGGCAGGGAACCCGGGTCTCGTCGAGCTGGGCAGTCTTGATCCGTGGTAGAGACGTGCAGCAAACCGCAAGCGCTTAGGTGGTGCCTGCTGGTGCAGGGTGGCTACTCCTTAGCCACAAGGGAGAGTCTTCAGAAATAGTCAAGAGTTCCTTTCGTGGAAAGTAGTTCAAGATTCAGAATTATCCAATTTGGGAAGGGGACTCGCTCCTACCTTTATTCTAAGAAAAGGGGATGGCCCGTGACTAGGTCCTACCTATGGGTGGGACTAGGAGGGGGGTGGTTACACCCCTATAATTTGTCCGGCTTCGCCCCAGCTCAGGGGCTGGTGTGCCCCCGAAACTGGTTTGAGCCGGGCTATGCACAGTGAGCACCGGGGTGCCACTTGCAATCACCTTCCTTTCAGCCCTGCCTACCTGGGATACACAAACCCTGTCTGGGATGGTGCTAACACCGCCCTCGACAGGAAACCCTTTGTCCAAGCTCCCTTCGCTGGAAGGTCTCCCAGCAGCAGGAGGTCAGACTTGTGTCTGGTGGCAGTATCCATTTTGTGATGCTGAGGCTTGAGTCAACTTTAACCGGGGTTCAAGGTTACTTCCATGTCGTGTCCCTCTAGAAGGGTGGAAAGCTAACCCCGTCGCCAGAACTGGCGAGGGGTTCGTATTCCAATTCGTATGACACCTTACTCGACATGTGTAGGTGATGCGATGCCAAAGTTAGCAAATAACCGCAAGGATTATAATGCTTTTTAAGGTAGTTGGCCCGCATCACCATGGAACGGCTATTTAGGACTTGGTTCCGCAAGCCGTCGACGGGCTCAGCTCGCGCCAGAGCACCGTCCCACATGATCTCCAGCACTCTGCCTTCAGGATTGATAAGGCCTGCCATAGGAGTGACTGATAGGAATCCATGTGTCCATTTTAGGGTTAGGTATAGGAATACTACACCTACAGCAACGGGTGATTACACCACCTTGCCCCAGCTGTCGTGCAGCCAGTTGTGTCAAATTTGGGCGGCCATCCAGGGGTGGCATAATACATGCTGCCGCTCCTGGTAGGCCCTGGGTACACCGATGCCCTGGATACCTGTGGTATGCTAAGACAGGGACTGACAAGGCGGCCCAGTTCCAATTAGTGGATGCACCTAATGTACATGTGTGTTAATTTCGAGAGAGAACAGCTAGGCTGTGGGTCTGATTGGCAGGCCCACAGCCAGGGAAAGTCGTAAACCAATGAAGCAAAAGCAAAAAATCTGGGTGATCATAGGATTGCAGACCCTACTCTCCTACATGACCCCCCCCCAAACTTTGGGACAATAAGCTAACCTTGACCAGGTGAGTCTTCTTGCTCTAAGTGGAAATACCTGGAGAGCCCATCTGCATTGTCATGATCAGTGCCAGGTCTATGCTCCACTGTGAAGTCCATCCCCTGTAGGGAAATGGACCACCTAAGTAGTTTGGGGTTTTCACCCTTCATTTGATTTGGCCACAAGAGGGGCTTATGGTCGGTCTGAATCTTGAAGTGAGTGCCAAACAAGTATGGCCTCAACTTCTTCAGGGCCCAAACCACAGCAAAGGCCTCCCTCTCAATAGCTGACCAATTCTTCTCTCTGGGGGTCAGCCTCCTGCTAATAAAAGCTATGGGCTGGTCATGACCATCGAAATTCAGTTGAGATAGAACAGCTCCCACACCCAACTCCGAAGCGTCTGTTTGGACAATGAATGGTTTGGAGTAGTCTGGACTCTTTAGGATAGGTGCTGTGCACATGGACTGCTTTAGGTCGTCGAATGCCTTCTGACAGCTTGCTGTCCACTGAACTTTTTTGGGCATCTTTTTACTTGTCAGGTCGTTTAGCGGGGTCACAATGGATCCATAATTTCTGACAAATTTCCGGTAATAACCAGTCAGGCCCAAGAAAGCTCGAACCTGAGTCTGGGTCGTTGGAGGAGCCCAGTCCTGGATGGCCTGTATTTTGCTCTCCAATGGCTGAACCTGGCCTCCACCTACAAGGTGGCCCAGGTATACAACCTGTGTCTGCCCTATCTGGCACTTAGTGGCCTTGATAGTGAGGCCTGCCTTTTGCAGGGCCTCTAACACTTTCCTCAGGTGGACCAGGTGATCCTCCCAGGTGGAGCTAAAGACAGCGATATCGTCCAGATACGCCGCGCAGAAGTCGTCCAACCCAGTGAGAACTCGATTCACCAGCCTTTGGAAGGTGGCAGGTGCATTTTTCAAACCAAAGGGCATTACCACGAACTGATAATGCCCACCTGGGTAGAAAATGCTGTTTTGGGCTTGGCCTCCTCAGCTAACCTGATTTGCCAATACCCAGCTGTCAGGTCAAACGTACTTAAGTAGTTGGCCGAAGCCAACCGGTCGATAAGTTCGTCTGCTCTGGGTATCGGGTGGGCGTCAGTCTTAGTGACTGCATTGAGACCTCTGTAGTCCACGCAAAACCTCATCTCTTTCTTACCGCCCTGGGTGTGAGGTTTCGGCACGAGAACTACGGGACTAGCCCAGGGGCTGTCCGAGGGTTCAATGACTCCCAGCTCCAACATTTTCTGCACCTCTGTCTTGATGCAGTCTCTGACATGATCAGGCTGTCGATAGATTTTACTCTTTACGGGCAGACTGTCCCCAGTGTCGACCTCATGGGTACACCAATTGGTCTGACTGGGTGTCAGAGAGAACATATGTCGAAAGGATTGAAGAACCTGTTTACAATCCTTTTGTTGATGTCCAGAGAGGCTGCCACAAAAGACAACACCGTCTACTGACCCATCGTCAGGGTTCTGAGAGAGCAGGTCTGGGAGAGGGTCACTCTCCTCCTCCTGTCCCTCATCTGTGGCCATGAGCAAGCCCATGCCCTCCCTGTCGACATATGCCTTGAGCCTGTTTACATGGAGCACCCGGTGGGGGCTCCGGGGAGTTCCCAGGTCTACCAGGTAGGTGACCTCTCCCTTTTGCTCAATGATCGTGTGGGGCCCAGACCATTTGTCTTTGAGTGCTGCTGGGGCCACTGGCTCCAGCACCCACACCTTCTGTCCAGGCTGGTACACAGTCAGGACAGCCTTTTGGTCGTGCCAAGCTTTTTGTAATTCTTGGCTCGCCTCAAGGTTTTTAGATGCCTTTTCCATGTACTCCGCCATCCGCGAGCGGAGACCGAGCACATAGTCCACAATGTTTGATGCCGGCTTTCTGAGAGGTCTCTCCCATCCTTCCTTTACCAAACAAAGGGGTCCCCTTACAGGATGTCCGAACAGAAGCTCAAAAGGGCTGTAGCCAACCCCCTTCTGCGGGACTTCTCTGTAGGCGAACAAGAGGCAGGGTATCAGGACATCCCATCTCCGCCGAAGCTTTTCAGGTAGTCCGTGAATCATCCCTTTTAGGGTCCTGTTGAATCTCTCAACAAGCCCATTGCATTGTGGGTGATAGGGTGTGGTGAACTTGTAGTTGACACCACACTCCTTCCACATTGCAGTCAGATATCCCGATATAAAGTTTGCACCTCTGTCTGAGACGACCTCCTTAGGGAAGCCCACTCTGGAGAACACTCCAACTAGGGCTCGAGCCACCACAGGTGCTGTAGTGGTCCTAAGGGGAATAGCTTCAGGATACCTGGTGGCGTGGTCCACCACCACCAGTATAAACTTGTGCCCTGATGCTGTCTGGGGTTCCATTGGTCCGACAATGTCGATCCCCACTCGTTCAAAGGGTATCCCCACCACCGTTAGTGGTATGAGGGGGGCCTTTGTCGTGCCACCTGACTTACCACTGGCTTGGCAAGTGACACAGGAGCGGCAAAACTCCTTCGTATCTTCGGACATGTGGGGCCAGTGAAAGTGTGGAACAATTCTGTCCCAAGTCTTATTCTGGCCTAAGTGACCTGCAAGGGGAATCTCATGGGCCAAGGTAAGAAGGAAACCTCTCAGAGACAAGGGGATGACCAGCCTCCTGGTCGCGCCAGGTTTGGGGTCTCTTGCCTCGGAGTACAGGAGTCCATCGTCCCAGTACACTTTGTGGGTACCTGTGGCGTTCCCTGCAGCATCAGCAGCAGTCTGCTGTCTGAGGGGTTCAAGTGAGGGGCAGTCTAACTGTGCCTTCCCCAGGTCTTCCCTGGAGGGTCCCCCTGAGCCCAGAACCTCAACCTGACCAGGTTCAAGCTCTTTCGGCTCAGTTTCCCTCAGTTCTTTAAGGTCAGCCTCCTCAGAGACTTGATCCACGACCTGGGGCAAGGGGGAAGGCGAAGCCTTACCCTTACTGCACCTTTTCTTGGAAGGTGTCTGGTCCGTTCTTCCAGGATCCAGCACCTGTTCAGTGGGGCATCTTTTGGCCTGTGACCTAGTCACAGCAAGGACATGTGCTGGCAAGCCTAACATTTCCATGTGAGTCCTCTGCTGCACTTCTGACCATTGTGACGTTTCCAAATCATTGCCCAACAGACATTCTACGGGGAGGTCTGAACTAACCACAACCTTTTTCGGGCCACTTACCCCTCCCCAGGAGAAATCAACAACTGCCATACTGTGATTGGTAGTGACGTTGCTGGCATTGGTCACCAGGTAATCGGTACCTAGCATGATCTGTCCAGGGTCCACAAAGTTAGGCGTCACCATGGTGACACTGGCACAAGTGTCCCTGTAGGCCTGAGCCACTTTTCCATTGATCAAAGGTGTCTGTCTGTATTTGCCCAAAGTATTGGGACTGGCATCAGGGGACATATCCATATCCCCTGTACAGACAAGGACGGCCTGAGTGAGCGTGCTGACTAAGTCGTCACTCCCCTCGGTTCCCAAGGTTAACCCAACTAATGCCTTGGGAGCCGCACTACCACTGCTGACTGTACTAGGGGGTGCAGGTGCCTTAGTGGCTGCAGTGGCAGGAGTTTGCCCTCCTTTCTTGGTGCACTCACTAAACCAGTGAGTCTTACTTTTACAGTATTGGCACCACCTTTTTGACTGGCCTTCTTGAGTCTTCTTCTTCTGTGAAGCCTGACCCCCACCCTCTTTGGTTTGTTGGGGACCTGTCGAAGACTTCTGGTCATTTTGTTCGTTCTTGTTACTACCCTTTTGGTCTGCTTTCTTCTGACCACCCTGGTTCTGAGTCTGGTTCTGCTTGACCCTTGTTCTGACCCATCTGTCTGCCTTCTTTCCCAATTCTTGGGGAGAGGTCAGATCCGAGTCGACAAGGTGCTGATGCAACAATTGGTTCTGACAGTTGTTTAAAATCTGTTCTCGCATGATAAGATTGTACAATCCTGTGTAATCAGTAACCTTGCTACCCAGCAACCAGCCCTCCAAAGCCTTAGTGGCACAATCGACAAAGTCAGTCCAATCCTGAGACTGAATTTTCTGGGTGTCCCGGAACAGCACCCGGTACTGCTCCGTGGTTAAGCCGAACCCATCAATCAGTGTATTCTTCAGGACTTGGTAGTTGTTTGCATCCTCAGCTCTAGTAGTGAGGAGCTTGTCTCGACCTTTACCTTCAAAGGAGAGCCACAGTATAGCTGCCCACTGACTTTGGGGGACGCACTGGACAGTGCAGGCCCTCTCCAAAGCAGTTATCCACTTGTGGATGTCGTCCCCTTGTTTAAAGGGGGGCACTATTTTACTCAGGTGTCTAGTGTCTATACCCCTGTCTTTTTCTCTAATGAGAATGCTGCCACCAGTGGGATCTAACCCACTTAATTTCTGCTCTCGGGCTAAGGCAAGTCTTTCTTTGGCGAGGGCAAGTTCTTCCCGCTCGATCCTCAGATTGACATCCCTCATCTTCGCTTCATGCTCCCTTCTCTGAGGGGACGTCATTCCTCTCTGAGAAGATGCCTGAGAGACATGTGTACGAACAGATCTGTTAGAGCCTCTGGAGAGAGACCTAGCTCGTCCGTTCCCAATGTTAGTCCTGCTTGAGCGTGGGGCCGGGGCTCCCCCGGTTCCATTCTCATGCCTGCTTAAGTTGGTCCTCGTAAGCCCGCCGACTACCACTGGACCTTTGTTTGCCTCGTCTCCTGATAACTCCTCCTCGTCTTCCTCCTCTGTATGGAGGTCGAGGTCTGGGTCACCAAGGGTTCCCTCTAAGGGAGGCATGTTCCCATCAGCATTGGGGGGACCAGTGTTAGAGGACCTCCTAGCATCGTACGTCTCTAAGAGACCTATCAGAAATGCGATGGTAGGGTTAGAACCCTGGTTTAGCTTCCTGGAGGCACACAGTTGTCTCATCTCCTTGAAGCTAAGAGCTGCATATCGTGACACGACCTGTGGAGGGTCACTGACCACTAAGGGAGTCTCCGCAGACTCTCCGTGGACCGACATGCTTCTAGTGAGGTGTAAGTGATGCACCTACCTACACTAGTTGTTTACCTACTGATCCCTTGCTAAGAGTTGTAGTCAGGGTGTGCTAAGCCCTGTTACACTACAACAGCTGGTTCAGTAGAACTCAGAGTATTCTAAGTTAAGTTATATGTACCTGGGTACTTATGTGATCTTTCACTTCGATATTCTTAGGATACGTGTGTGGTAAAACAACAGCAAGCTCAAATCCCAACCGCTGCTCACCAATGTGAGAAGTTGGCCTGATATGTAGTGCTCACTATTCTAGTGATCACTGTGTATCATTCCAAACGACCCTTATTGATGATTGGTTGTAAGTCAACCTTATAGACCAGCTATCCTAGTAGCGTGGATACGAGCAGTCTTTAGGCTAAACTCTAGAGGGCGTGTTAAGCCAGCTGCTTACCATCACATATACCCCTTGAACGTCAAGTGAAAGGACACCACACAAGTTGTTATGGAAATAAAGGATATTTATTTATAACAAGACTACCCTGGCTCTTTATGAGTCAGGGAGCTAAGCACACTACAAAACTCTTAGAAAATACTTCAGTTGCACAATTTACACAAATGCCCGAAGGGCACGAGAAGCCATCTACGCTAACAGTGAAATGCGAGTGGTTAGAGTCTGGAGTTACTGATTCCGGAGTGATCCGATCAGTGGGACTAAGCGAAAAAGGAACTGGACACTTATAGAGTGAACCTGCGATGGAGCACCGGAATGCTCGAGTTACCTAGCCCAGAGGCTGCGGCTTCGTGAGGTTCGGCAAGATGTCGGGAGTCCTCGTTGTAGTCTCAGGAGCCTGAAAGAAGAAGTTGCTGGCAGGCGACCAGTGTAGATGTTCAGCGAGATCCAAGCCTGGATCGGTGATGAAGGAAACCTGAAAGCAGAGGGGACTCAGTTCTCAACCGCTAGCCAGCGATCGTGTGGGTACCAGGAAGGTACCGGCTGAAGTCACCTCGACCAGGTGAGTGGATGACGTCGGACTCGGCTGTTCCTCGGACCAGGAGGCGCGGCGGCGACCAGGATGGAGGGCGAGCTGTCCCACGAAGGTGTCTGCTGTCGATGATGCTGGTCCCAGGAATGGGGCAGCAGGTCTTGGCAGTGGCAAACCCACGCGGTGGAGTCAAGATGGCGTCGGGAGTGAACCAGGAGGGTCCGAGGTACTCCTCTGTTGAAGGGGAGCAAGAGCCAGTCTGGAGTAACCAGACCAGTGATGGAAGTCTGTCGTGGTGCGTCGTGAAGAGGGCCACAAGCCGGTCGGCGAGTGGTCGGACAACGCGGTGAGCAGCAAGGAGCAGAAGGGCCCCCACGCAGATCTCGTGGATGCTGGGGAGGCAGACTTCGGTGCTGGAGCCGCTCAGGGTTAGGGCTTCTCAAACCCTAGGTGCACTCACTCGAGGGTCCCTCGGTGGGCGTGCTAGATAAGCGTCGTGCAGGTTCTGAAGATGGCCGGCCCCGCAGGTCTCGTCACACCTACGAATCTCAGCTGAGCCGATGATGTAGGTAGAGGTCAGAGATGGCAGGGAACCCGGGTCTCGTCGAACTGGGCAGTCTTGATCCGTGGAAGAGACGTGCAGCAAACTGCAAGCGCTTAGGTGGTGCCTGCTGGTGCAGGGTGGCTATTCCTTAGCCACAAGGGAGAGTCTTCAGAAATAGTCAAGAGTTCCTTTCGTGGAAAGTAGTTCAAGATTCAGAATTATCCAATTTGGGAAGGGGACTCACTCCTACCTTTATTCTAAGAAAAGGGGCTGGCCCGTGACTAGGTCCTACCTATGGGTGGGACTAGGAGGGGGGTGGTTACACCCCTATCCTTTGTCCGGCTTCGCCCCAGCTCAGGGGCTGGTGTGCCCCCGAAACTGGTTTGAGCCGGGCTATGCACAGTGAGCACCGGGGTGCCACTTGCAATCACCTTCCTTTCAGCCCTGCCTACCTGGGATACACAAACCCTGTCTGGGATGGTGCTAACACCGCCCTCGACAGGAAACCCTTTGTCCAAGCTCCCTTCGCTGGAAGGTCTCCCAGCAGCAGGAGGTCAGACTTGTGTCTGGTGGCAGCATCCATTTTGTGATGCTGAGGCTTGAGTCAACTTTAACCGGGGTTCAAGGTTACTTCCATGTCGTGTCCCTCTAGAAGGGTGGAATGCTAACCCCGTCGCCAGAACTGGCGAGGGGTTCGTATTCCAATTCGTATGACACCTTACTCGACATGTGTAGGTGATGCGATGCCAAAGTTAGCAAATAACCGCAAGGATTATAATGCATTTTAAGGTAGTTGGCCCGCGTCACCATGGAACGGCTATTTAGGACTTGGTTCCGCAAGCCGTCGACGGGCTCAGCTCGCGCCAGAGCACCGTCCCACATGATCCCCAGCACTCTGCCTTCAGGATTGATAAGGCCTGCCATAGGAGTGACAGATAGGAATCCATGTGTCCATTTTAGGGTTAGGTATAGGAATACTACACCTACAGCAACGGGTGATTACACCCCCTTGCCCCAGCTGTCGTGCAGCCAGTTGTGTCAAATTTGGGCGGCCAACCAGGGGTGGCATAATACATGCTGCCGCTCCTGGTAGGCCCTGGGTACACCGATGCCCTGGATACCTGTGGTATGCTAAGACAGGGACTGACAAGGCGGCCCAGTTCCAATTAGTGGATGCACCTAATGTACATGTGTGTTAATTTCGAGAGAGAACAGCTAGGCTGTGGGTCTGATTGGCAGGCCCACAGCCAGGGAAAGTCATAAACCAATGAAGCAAAAGCAAAAAATCTGGGTGATCATAGGATTGCAGACCCTACTCTCCTACAAGAGTGATGATGGATTAAACCCAGATCAGTTGACTGGGGGTGAGTGCTTGTAATGTTCAACACTCCATCCATCATCCCCTTTGGTTTTGCTTTGTTCGCCCTAATTTGTCAGGGTATGCCCAGACGTGGGTCCCTTGCTCACTTTGCCACTGGATTCAAGCTAGCCTGACTGATGATGGCTGATTAGCCAGAAAACTGACCCAGGATGCTAGTTTCCTGTCCAAGGAAGACAAAGCTTGGCATTTCTGGCTGGACTGTTCCCATGAGGCACAGGGTCAGACTGATTTGCATATGGCCATGTCTGAATTGGGGTGGCGGAGTGAGCTAAAGAATGATGATGGATTAAACCCAGATCAGTTGACTGGGGGTGAGTGCTTGCAATGTTCAACACTCAGTCCATCATCCCCTTTGGGGTATGCCAAGACATGGGTCCCTTGCTCACTTTACCACTGGATTCAAGCTTGCCTAGCTGATGACAGCTGATTAGCCAGAAACCGGTCCCAGGATGCTTGTTTCCGGTCCAAGTAAAACATGTCTTGGCTGTTCAGGCTGGACTGTTCCCATGAGGCACAGGGTCAGACTGATTTGCATAGGGTCAGGTCTGAACTAGGGTGGCGGAGTGAGCTAAAGAATGATGATGGATTAAACCCAGATCAGTTGACTGGGGATGAGTGCTTGCAATTTTTAACACTCCGCTCATCATCCCCTTTGGTTTTGCTTTGTTCGCCCTAAATTGGCAGGGTATACCCAGACGTGGGTCCATTGCTCACTTTGCTACTGGATTCAAGCTAGCCTGGCTGATGATGGCTGTTTAGCAAGAAACCCATTCCAGGATGCTTGTTTCCGGTCCAGGGAAGACATGGCTTAGCAGTTCAGGCTGGACTGTTCCCATGATGCACAGGGTCAGACTGATTTGCATATGGCCATGTCTGAACTGGGGTGGTGGAGTGAGCTAAAGAATGATGATGGATTAAACCCAGGTCAGTTGACCGGGGTGAGTGCTTGTAATGTTCAACACTCCGTCCATCATCCCCTTTGGTTTTGCTTTGTTCGCCCTAATTTGGCAGGTTATGCCCAGACGTGGGTCCCTTGCTCACTTTGCCACTGGATTCAAGCTAGCCTGGCTAATGACGGCTGATTAGCCAGAAACCAGTCCCATGATGCTTGTTTCCGGTCCAGGCTTCCCATGAGGCACATGGTCAGACTGATTTGCATATGGCCACGTCTGAACTGGGGTGGCGGAGTGAGCTAAAGAATGATGATGGATTAAACCCAGGTCAGTTGACCGGGGTGAGTGCTTGTAATGTTCAACACTCCGTCCATCATCCCCTTTGGTTTTGCTTTGTTCGCCCTAATTTGGCAGGTTATGCCCAGACGTGGGTCCCTTGCTCACTTTGCCACTGGATTCAAGCTAGCCTGGCTAATGACGGCTGATTAGCCAGAAACCAGTCCCATGATGCTTGTTTCCGGTCCAGGCTTCCCATGAGGCACATGGTCAGACTGATTTGCATATGGCCACGTCTGAACTGGGGTGGTGGAGTGAGCTAAAGAATGATGATGGATTAAACCCAGGTCAGTTGACCGAGGTGAGTGCTTGTAATGTTCAACACTCCGTCCATCATCCCCTTTGGTTTTGCTTCGTTCGCCCTAATTTGGCAGGTTATGCCCAGACGTGGGTCCCTTGCTCACTTTGCCACTGGATTCAAGCTAGCCTGGCTAATGACGGCTGATTAGCCAGAAACCAGTCCCATGATGCTTGTTTCCGGTCCAGGCTTCCCATGAGGCACATGGTCAGACTGATTTGCATATGGCCACGTCTGAACTGGGGTGGCGGAGTGAGCTAAAGAATGATGATGGATTAAACCCAGATCAGTTGACTGGGGGTGAGTGCTTGCAATGTTCAAATCTCCGTCAATTATCCGCTTTGGTTTTGCTTTGTTCTCCCTAAGTTGGCAGGGTATACCCAAACGTAGGTCCCTTGCTCACTTTGCCACTGTATTCAAGCTAGAATGGCTGATGATGGCTGATTAGCTAGAAACCTGTCCTAGGATGCTTGTTTCCAGTCCAAGGAAGACATGGCTTGGCAGTTCGGGTTGGACTCTTCCCACGAGTCACAGGGTCAGACTGATTTGCATATGACCATGTCTGAACTCCAATTTCCCCATTCCAATCTGTCCCACTCTAATATGCCCTTCTTTAATTTCCCCCACTCCAGTCCAAAACAATCAGCCCACTCAAATTCACCCCATTCCAATCTCCCCCACTCCAATCTAAATCAGTGTGCCCTTTGCCAATCCTTTCTTCTCCAATCTGCCTCCCTCTAATCTGCCCCGCTCCAATCTGCCCCACTTCAATCCAAAACAGTTTGTCCACTCAAATCCACCCCAATGCAATCTGCCCCACGCAAATGCAAAACAATCTACCCCACTCTAATCGAAAGCAATCTTCCTCACTCCAATCCAAAACTTTCTACCCCACTTCAATTTGCCCTACTCAAATCTTCCCCAATCCAATCCAGAACATCCTGCCCCACTCCAATCCAAAACAATCTTCCCCACTCCAATCCAAAACAATATGCCCCACTCTAATCCATAGCAATATGTCCCACTCCAATCAGACCCACTCCAATCCAAAACAAAATCCCAAACTCCAATTTGACCCACCCCAACCTGCCCCATCACAATCAAAATCAATTGGCCCCACTCCAATCAAAAACAATCTGCCCCACTTCAATCCACTCCAATTCAACCCAATCCATCTCACCTCAATCTTACTCATCCCACTCCAATCCAATCTACCCCACTCCAATCCAGTCTGACCACAGCAATCAAATCCGCTAACTAGTCATAATATCGAATGTTTAATATCGATATACTATAATATCAAGTTTAGTATATCGACAATGCAAAAATATCGATGCTGTATATATATCGATGTTAAAAATATTGTTTTTTTTTTTACAAAATATCGAAGTATAAAATATCTAATCAAAAATATTATTGTAAAAAAATATAATTTTTTAGTGTTGTGTAAATTATCGAAGAGAAAAAATGTAGAATGTATTAAATATTGTTTTTTAAAATATCGTTATAGTATTATTTTATAATAAAACTATGTTGTTTTGTGTAATAATAGTTGTTTAATATTGTAAAAAACATTTTCTGTAATAAAATATTTTAGGAGTGGGATGTTAGGTTTTTAGGGGATAAGGGTGGGGAGTGTTTTAAAATAAATAAAAATGAATTTTATTAATTTTCAATATTTTATATTTTAAATATGAAATGTTGTTTTGGGAGTGGGATGTTGGGTTTTTAGGGGATACGGGTGGGAGTGTTCAAAAATAATGAAAATAGAATTATTAACATTTTAAATATTTAATCATTTAAATTATTAAATGTTTTTTAGGAGCGGGATGTTGGGTTTGTAGGGGATAAGGGTGGGGAGCTTTTTTAAAAATGTAATAAATAATATTTGAAAATTTAAAAATGAATTAATTGAAATCTAAAATTTGTTTTAGGAGTGGGATGTTGGGATTTTAGGGAATAATGGTCGGGATTTTTCAATAATATTAAAAAAATATATAAATAAGTTAAAATTTAAATTGTAAATTTAAGATATTGAGTTATTAGGAATGAGATGTTCATTTTTACAGGGGATGAGGTTGGGGACAATTTTAAATATGTATAATAAATTTAAAAAATACATTGAAATGTAAAATTTTATTTTGAAATATTTAATTTATGAGTGCAAAATTGTGTTTATAGGGAAGAGGGCAGGAGAGTGTATTTAAAAATAATGTAATATTTTATTACATTTAATGTAAACATTTTTAAAAAATGTTTTTCAATTATTTATTTAATTTAAATTTAATAATTAATCAGTGTAAAATTTATGAATTTATGGAATTTTTATTATAACATGTTAAATAATTTTTCATTTTTAAATAAGATGAACACTAAAAAGATTTATGAAAAAAAATATTTTTTAATGTGTCTTTATTAACTATATTTCATGAATATATTTGAGTTTAATAATAGATTAATATATTTTATTTGATCAAATTTAAATAATAAAAAAATAAAAAACGAAGTTGTTTTGTTTTATAATAAATATTTATTATATATTATTAGTAATAATTTATTTTAAGAAATATTGACCCAATTTAAAAAATATATATAATTTGAGAGTAGTGGTTTTATCAATTATTAATTATGTATAATATGTTATAATTAAAATTATGAATGTGTAGTGTCCAGCACCTTCCCTTAGTTGATAGTAACTGCAGTGGTAATAGAAAATTATATAGTTTTATTAACCAGCATATTTCTTTATTTAATACTAAATGCTGTGGGAATAGTTAATTATATATATTTAGTGTACAGCACCTTCCCTGAGTATATAGTGACTGTAGTGGGTATAGTTAATTATGTATGTTTACTGTCCAGCACCTTCCCTGAGTATATATTAACTGAAGTGTGAATAGTTTATTATATATGTTTAGTGTCGAGCACCTAACTGGAGTGGGAATAGTAAATTATATATTTTTAGTGTCCAGCACCTTCCCTGAGTATATATTCACTGGAGTGGGAATAGTAAATTATATATGTTTAGTGTCCAGCACCTTCCCTGACTTAATACTAATTGGAGTGGGAAAAGTAAATTATATATCTTTAATGTCCAGCACCTTCCCGGTATATATATTTATTAACTAGAGTGGGAATAGTAAATTATATATGTTTAGTGTCCAGCTCCTTCTTTGAATTAATACTAACTGGAGTGGGAATAGTAAATGATATATCTTTAGTGTCCAGCACCTTCCCTGAGTTAATACAAACTGGTGTGGGAATAGTAAATCATATATCTTTAGTGTCCATCACCTTCTCAGAGTATATATTAATTGGAGTGGGAATAGTATATTATATATATTTAGTGACCAGCACCTTCCCTGACTTAATACTAATTGGAGTGGGAATAGTAATTTACATATCTTTAATGTCCAGCACCTTCCCTGAATATATATTAACTGGAGTGGGAGTAGTAAGTTATATATGTTTAGTGTCCAGCACCTTCTTTGAATTAATACTAACTGGAGTGGGAATAGTAAATTACATAGGTTTAGTGTCCAGCACCTTCTTTGAATTAATACTAACTGGAGTGGGAATAGTAAATTATATAGGTTTAGTGCCCAGCACATTCCCTGACTTAATACTAACTGGAGTGGGAATAGTAAATTATATATCTTTAGTGACCAGCACCTACCCTGAGTACATATTAACTGGAGTGGGAATAGTAAATTCTATATGTTTACTGCCCAGCACCTTCCCTGGCTTAAAACTAACTGAAATGGGAATAGTTAATTATATATCTTCAGTGTCAAGCACCTTATTTGAATTAATGCTAAGTGGAGTGGGAATAGTAAATTATATATCTTTAGTGTCAAGCACCTTCTTTGACTTAATACTAACTGCAGTGGGAATAGCAAAATATATAGGTTTGGGTGCCAATTACGATCCGGTAAAAAAATTCCCCGTGCGACTCGTATCCGGTCTTTTTACCGTACGAATCGTACAAGTGCCGTACGAACTGGCAATCACGATTCGCATGGTAAAAAGTCCATACGAACCGCATCGGGAATGATTTCCCACACGTCCTCGGGTCGGAAAATGTGTCCGACACGTCCTCGGATGATTTACCGTACAAATGTGAAAGGTGAAGTCTGACCGAGGAATCACGATCCATCCCGTGCGTCCGATGTTACAACCGTATGGAAAAAACACCGTCCGCACCGAACTCCCATAGCAACCATGGAGACATGTGCCCGCATACGTGCCCAACACTCCCCCCGCCCCCGTACATCCGAGACGTATCCCCCGTGTATGTACACCCCCACCCGTGTATGTACACCCCTGTACGTTCGAGTCGTACACCCACCCCTGTACGGGTCGTACCACCGTCAATGTACACCCCTGTACATTCGAGTCGTACCCCCACCCCTGTACGTGTCCGACCCCCATGTATGTACACCCCAGTACGTTCGAGTCGTACACCCACCCCTGTACGTGTCCGACCCCCATGTATGTACACCCCTGTACGTTCGAGCCGTACCCCCACCCCTGTACGTGTCCGACCCCCATGTATGTACACCCCAGTACATTCGAGTCGTACCCCCACCCCTGTACGTGTCGTACCACCGTCTATGTACACCCCAGTACGTTCGAGTCGTACCCCCACCCCTGTACGTGTCGTACCACCGTCAATGTACACCCCAGTACGTTCCAGTCGTACCCCCACCCCTGTACGTGTCGTACCACCGTCAATGTACACCCCAGTACGTTTGAGTCGTACCCCCACTCCTGTACGTGTCGTACCACCGTCAATGTACACCCCAGTACGTTCAAGTCGTACCCCCACCCCTGTACGTGTCGTACCACCGTCAATGTACACCCCAGTACGTTCGAGTCGTACCCCCACCCCTGTACGTGTCGTACCACCGTCAATGTACACCCCTGTACGTTCGAGTCGTACCCCCACCCCTGTACGTGTCCAACCCCCATGTATGTACACCCCAGTACGTTCGAGTCGTACACCCACCCCTGTACGTGTCTGACCCCCATGTATGTACACCCCTGTACGTTCGAGCCGTACCCCCACCCCTGTACGTGTCGTACCACCGTCAATGTACACCCCAGTACGTTCGAGTCGTACCCCCACCCCTGTACGTGTCGTACCACCGTCAATGTACACCCCAGTACGTTCGAGTCGTACCCCCACCCCTGTACATGTCGTGCCACCGTCAATGTACAACCCAGTACGTTCGAGTCATACCCCCACCCCTGTACGTGTCGTACTACCGTCAATGTACACCCCAGTACGTTCCAGTCGTACCCCCACCCCTGTACGTGTCGTACCACCGTCAATGTACACCCCAGTACGTTCCAGTCGTACCCCCACCCCTGTACGTGTTGTACCACCGTCAATGTACACCCCAGTACGTTCCAGTCGTACCCCCACCCCTGTACGTGTCGTACCACCGTCAATGTACACCCCAGTATGTTCCAGTCGCACCCCCAACACAACCTCCTAAGTACGGAGCGCACCCCAGGCCCCAACATCACAACCGCATGTACGAGTCGTACCAAGCCACACACAAGGACAGCACCGTACAACCAAATGGCCCATGTACACACCGTACACATGCTAAAAACGCACGTACACAACCAGGACAAAACAATACAAGAATACACCATTCGAATGGCACAAAGCCACTAAACATGTCCAACAAACACTAAAAAAACACATTCACTGACCTGCAACTGCCAAAAACAAACAGAGGCCCAAAACACCACCACTCCTTATAACACACCCACCCAAACTTCAAACACAGCCACACCCACCAATGGACCAATAAAAAGGGCCCACACACAAAAACCATGAGCCTTTGCAACAGACTGACTGCTGCCAGACCCCTCAGACAACCTACAGCACCATACTACAAGCTTCACCACACCTTACACTTGCACACCTTCACACAACCACCTTCACAAACACACCCTCATCACATTCACACACACACACACCTGCACAACCACACCCACAACCATCCACACACCCCCCCCATCCACACCCACACCCCTCACCATGCCCACTAACAAGAATCCAAAGTTCAGTAACCGAGAGTTGGAGGTCCTTGTCGATGAAATCCTCAGAGTCGAGCCACAGCTCTTTGGAACATTGGTCAGACAGACCAGCATTGCAGCAAAAACAGCCATGTGGCAGACCATCGTCGATGCTGTGAATGCTGTTGCAGACACCAGAAGGACCAGGCATGAATGCCAAGCCAGGTGGTACGATCTGCGGAGGAGGGTCCGAGCCAAGATGCTGGAGGAACACAACCAGGCCAACGCCACTGGAGGAGGGCCCTCCCGCAGACCCGTACACTACCAGCCCTGGGAGGAGAGGGTGATGGCCATACAGCCGGTGGAGGCTGTCGAAGGATTAGGAGGACTCCGAGACCCGGGTGAGTACACAAACAACGCACCTCACATGGGGGGAACATCATCCACAACCAAAATCACTAACAGGCACGCAACCACCCCAAGCTATCGCATGACTCAACCACACTCCATGAACACGCACATGCCACTGGCGCCACCATGCCCCATGCACCCAGCTGGACAATGTCAAGTCACAGGCCACAGAAAACACCAACACATGACACGGTAACCCGGATGGCGGGAGGGTGGGCCCCAAAATTCACATAGTGCAACTCAGAAGCAGACAACAAGGCCCTCTGCCCATATGGCCTAGGTCACAGCCATACAAACACTGTGTCCCCACACAGGAAAGACTCGCCAGCAAATGGCGGACGCCTTGCATCAACACATGGGGGTGAAGGCACTGTTTTGCACATGACAGCAGCTAATTAACAGCCAACATTGTGAAAGAGTGGCAGCACACACCACCACAGCAGCAGCGCAGAGACAGACACTACACCCAATGGGTGCCTGGAGATCACAAACAAACTCACATCAACAAGCCAAGGGCCATTCAAAGATCTGCTAACAGTGTGTGCCCAGGAAGCTGGGCTGAGGTGACAGAGGGTGACAGACAGAGGGAGGGAGAGGGGGTCACAGAGGGAGGGAGAGGGGGACAGAGAGGGAGGGAGACACAGGGAGACGGACAGAGGGAGGAGGCTGACACACAGAGGGAGGGAGAGGGGGACAGAGAGGGAGGGAGACACAGGGAGATGGACAGAGGGAGGAGGCTGACACACGGAGGGAGGGAGAGGGGGACAGAGAGGGAGGGAGACACAGGGACACGGACAGAGGGAGGAGGCTGACACACAGAGGGAGGGAGAGGGGGACAGAGAGGGAGGGAGAGGGGGACAGAGAGGGAGGGAGACACAGGGACACGGACAGAGGGAGGAGGCTGACACACAGTGTGAGGGAGAGGGGGACAGAGAGGGAGGGAGACACAGGGAGAGCAAATCAGCTGTGTGGTGTGTGGGAATGTCTGCTCGTCAGCAGGTAGACTGCGTGCATGTAGCCAAGGGTGGCCAGTGCCAGAACCCCCCCTCTTCCCCATGGCAAAACACAGGGCCATGTCACAACCTGTTCACGAGCACAACGACAGCTGCCTGCATTATATAAGTGTGTGGATCCACTCCATGTGCACATGTACAGTGCTACACGGAAGGCGCCAATGCATGGCTCGCCACACCTGCCCACTCCACTGCTGACTGCAGTCACACTTGATGCAGCAAGTAAGACTGTGCCACACATAGTGAAAGGGGCCAAAGTGGTGCCCAAGGGACACACCCATGCACAAGTGCACTGTGAGTGGAATGCAAGACAGATCCTAATTCCAAGAGGAAAGGTGTCAACGTTGAAACTGATGATACATGGATGTTGCATGGACCAAAATTAACATTGTCTCTCTCACACACAGGTCAACGTCGTGGGGGGGAAGACTCACAGGACCCGGACCTGCGGGAGCCCGATCCCACCGGCAGCGACGACTCTCACCACTCTGTGGACGACCCCGACCAACCTGGCCCCTCTGGTGTCCAACCACCTGCAGCACCTGCGTCAGGTACAACGGGACCAACCACCACCCCCACTCCTGCCACATCCCAGGAGACACCCAGGATCCCTGCCCCAACACCACAAAGCAGCCAGGCTGGCCAGGAGGGACACGGTGTCCCGGGCACCCAGGAGGAGGCAGGCGACAATGCCAATGCCACCCCTCAGGGGTCCTGGAGACCCGATGTGCCCACAAGGGCAGGCCAGGTGCAAGTGGGCAGGGGTGGTGGGAGTGGAGGACGGCGGAGGTGCCAGCCTGACCAGTTGGCTGGGGATCCGGTATATTCCCATGTCCGTAACATCCTGGACTCATACCGGCAGGACACCACGGGCATGGCCCAGGTTGTGTCCGTCCTCGAGGGGATCAAGACCCAGCAGGCCCAGCAACATGCGGAGCTACATGCCTGTCTACTGCAACACCAATGGAGGATGGAGGACAGACAGGCTGAGCAAGTGACGGTGTTCCAGGGGATTCACGATACACTCCGTCGGATGGCCGACAACATGGGCAACCCTCCCTGTGCCAGAAGGCGTAGAACATCACCACCCACAGGGAGGGATCAGGAGGAGGAGGAAACATCCGATGGAGCATCCCAAACATCGTCACGGCCTGCTTCTGAGGGTCCCCGCAGGAGGCCGGGTCGTCCACGGAAAGGACCGTGAGGGTCGGCACTACATCACCATCTCCCAGGACACCTGGCGTGACACCTGGCCCACTGGAGCAACAGCATCACAGCATCAAGAGACATTCTCTGCCACATGGCCTTGCTGGTCACTGTCTGACCAATGTGGACAAAGACTGTGGCATGGACTCTGAGGATTTCCAATGGCAAGGACACCAACTCCCCTACTGAACTTTGGATTCCAAACTCCCGGGCAGCCCCTCACGTCATACCCCCCCCCCCCCCACAAAAATAAAAATTCACACCATGAAGAGAAGATGCCTGCTGGTTGCATTATTACCTTACATGTGTCTAGTAAAGTCTAAACATGCCTGAGTTCTCTTTTGACTTCAACCATCCACACCCTGGGGCCTGAGTCTGGCACAGGACACACGGGCCACAGTGTATTAGGCAAGACAGACATGGAGCACCATACACACCCGTGATGGGCCCAACCAGCTGAGGGGGTGGCCGCACAACCGTGCTGACAGACACATTGAGTACAGCAACAGTCATGCGCAGAGGTCAGGGATCCCGTCCAGTGTCCTGGGGGGCACCCAGGTATGTGTAGACAGGTGGCAGAACCATGTCCTGCAAGCGTGAGTCTGGTGGATGCAGAGAATGGGGGCCTGGCCAACGTTGGATGCATGGGGATGGCACATGTCACAATACCCACACACTCATGGACATCATGCATAATACACAGTCTCAGCCCACACACACAGCTTGCATCTTGCTACTCGACACACAGACACATGGCCACTATCAGGGACAACCATGCCAGACATGCTGGATGCACCGTGGCAACACACCAGCATTGACTGAGAAGAGGCACCTTGGAGGCATAGGGACACCTTTATTAGTCATGTTTTCTGGATTGCAGAGGCAACTCGAAGTACACATGAACACGTCATGTGGGTCCAACACTGGCACCCCCCTTCTGCAGCACAAATGCGTGATAGCCATGGAACTGGCACACAAAAGTCGGCCAACAGCTAAACACCCACAGCTGCTCACGGAGAGACAGCCATACACCATTGATCCGCTGATGTAGTAGTCCCACACCATGTCAAGCCAATGCAAACCGTATGTGTCCGAGGGCAGTGTTACACACATTGATGCCATCATCACAATCCACTATCCCATCACTGATGACTGTCAACCAGTCAGACCATCTATTCAGGTGTACACAGCTGCATGTCGTGTCCCATGGTGATGCTACATGGCTGCAGAGGAACCAAACATCGACAGTGGCAGTGTGCATACATCGTGAACAACTGCCACACCCAATACACCCCTGATGCATCCCTTACCCTAAGGAGACTTCCAAACTTGTCCGTGCGTGTAACGCTCAGTAAGGACACGATGACGTGTCCATGAGGAATAGCAGGGCCACAACAATGCAACCAGCAGACGGCATGCGCAAATACCTGGGGATGAGAGACACACAAGAAGTCAGCCACTAAAAGCACAGCCACTTGCATGTGCATGTACTCGACACATGTATGGATGACAACATGCTAGTTCACAATTATGAGTGGGGAAATACAACCATCACTGCCACCATCACTCCAGTGACACACCCATACATACCTCTGACTCACGTGCCATACATGAAGGTGGAGACACACATCACAACACATGCCACACGGGGACCAATGCGTGCACAATCAGACACTGGTACTCACCACTAAGCGAAGAAGTCGCGTATGAGCCGAGTCCGGATGTCCTCTTGCGGCTCCACATCCTCCACATCACTAGCTCCATTGCCAAGCCCTTCGTCCTCCACGGGTGGATGGTCCTCGTCATGTTGATCCAGGATGAGTGGCACAGCTTTCTCAACTGCCATGTTGTGCAGCATGCAGCAGACCATGAAGATTTTGCAGACCTTCGCAGGGGCATATGGGAGCGCGCCGCCGGTCTTGTGGAGGCACCGAAATCGGCTCTTCAGCAGGCCAAACGTCCTCTCTATCACTCGCCTTGTCTGGCCATGGGCGGTGTTGTAGCGGAGCTGAGCCGGTGTGTTGGGTTGCGGAGAGGTGTGAGCAGCCATGGCATGTTGGGATAGCCAGCGTCCCCTACATGGGAAGCACATGGACATCGTTAGAACTGGTGAAGCGGTCGTGCTGGTAGGCTATGCAAAATACAGGACAGACAGACTGTACCCACCAACAACACATGCTCTTTCGTTGCGCAGCTGCATCATCATTTCAGGCATCCTGCTACGCCTCATGATGTAGGCATCGTGTGCTGATCCTGGAAAACGAGCACAGACATGTGAAATCACCATGTTGGACAGACACACCACAAGGGCATTGATGGAGTGGTAGTGCTTCCGATTGCGGTACGCTACCTCCCGTGCGTGTGGTGGTACCAAAGCTACATGTGTCCCATCTATGGACCCAATGACATGGGGCATCCCTCCCAGGGCATAGAATCCACGCTTGACCCCAGTCAACATTTCAGGGGTTGGGAACTTGATGAAGTCATCCAGGTGAATCAACATGGCCTCTAAGAAATCATGCAGCACACGGCAGAACATGCTTTGGGACATGCCACCAACATGAGCTATGGTATATTGAAAGGCAAGAAAATGTAGGGCTGCCATTACCTTCAGCTGGGGTGTCAGTGCCGTAGGATACCTGTGCTGCGGTTGCAGGTGTGGTGCCAGTCTCGCCGTCAACTCCAGTATCAACGGTTGGGGGAAGCGGTAGCACCGGATACTGTCATTCTCCCGCATGGCAGCCAAGTCCGGAATTGGTCGGGCAAGAGGCGGCGCTCTGCAGTAATTTGGAAGTGACAAGGAAGAGTGAGTGCACTACGACAACAATTTATATGTACTGAGCACATGTTAATCTGTCAATACACATATGCTACATAGGGAGTCAGGTATGTGCTACATGCCCTGGACACGTATGGCTGCCAGGTGACACTCCTACTAAGACCCAGCTACACACGGAGATTGAGAACCTCCCCATGCCATGCCATGGGATTAGCTGTGTCCCAGTGCAAGTGAACAGCCAGACGCAAGACAGGAGTGACATACGCCCACACATCAGCAGAAGTAGGATGCCGATTGCAGAGACTGGTAGCGGAACACTAGAGCCACAGGTCACATGACATTACACTAGGACAGCCCACACACCTTGCCATGAAGGTGCACATGTCATGACTCACCACAAATTCATTGAGAGGATGCAGACATGTCCTTGTCACGCTACTCCGTGTCCCATGCATACATGTGCACCTCACATCCGATACCACATGTGTCATGGTGTGCGGAACAGTGTGCAATGTCAATCTACACACAGACACATGTTGGTTGCTGCAACAGCTGCAGCTTTTGAGGGTGCTCCAACATCAACCTGATGGGAAGCCCCCACACATACATGACATAGTCACATTGTGCACCGTGGGTAGTGACAAGTCAGGTGTGGTAACCCCTGTACCGGGCATCAGGGGACACTTCCGTGTGTTGGTGTCCGTGCCATGCCAGTGACGCTCATCCCAAGTGTGCAGTACGACATGCACACATGTCCAAGGAGTCAAGGGTATGCCTGGCACACATTGCACCGTCACACAGTACATCTGTACAAATCTCATCATACATCTGGTGCCTTCTCGAATCAGGAGTAATGTTCCACATCACAGCCTGTCACACCTGTGCCCCACACATGTAGTAATGCACAGACGATGCCTTGATGTCCATTCATGGACAAGTATGTCCATCCATGGACAAGTATGTCCGCCCTATTCCTACCTGTGTGCCGCCTGTCACCACTGTGATGTGTGAAAACCGCCGTACTGCTGCTAAGTGGGTCTGTGTACGTTCCCATATCACTATGGGAGTGCTGCCGTAAGTGTACCCATCGTGATGGCGAGCGTACAGGCATGTGTACGGTCCGTACCACTACGAGTATGCATACGCAAGAACACCCATAGTGGTAGGGCCGTACACACGCCTGTACGCTCCCTATCACTATGGGTGTCCTCGCGTATGCGTACTCGTAGTGGTACGGGCTGTACACACGCCTGTACGCTCCCTATCACTATGGGTGTCCTCGCGTATGCGTACTCGTAGTGGTACGGGCCGTACACACGCCTGTACGCTCCCTATCACTATGGGTGTCCTCGCGTATGCGTACTCGTAGTGGTACGGCCCGTACACACGCCTGTACGCTCCCTATCACTATGGATGTCCTCGCGTATGCGTACTCGTAGTGGTATGGGCCGTACACACGCCTGTACGCTCCCTATTACTATGGGTGTCCTTGCGTATGCGTACTCGTAGTGGTACGGGCCGTACACACGCCTGAACGCTCCCTATCACTATGGGTGTCCTCGCGTATGCGTACACGTAGTGATAGTGAGCGTACAGGCGCGTGTACGGCCCGTACCACTATGAGTACGCATGGGCGAGGACACCCATAGTGATAGTGAACGTAGGCACGCATGTACGGGCCGTTGCAATGCATTTGGGGTGCCCTAGGGCCCCGGAACGCACCGTACCTGTGTGTAAAGCTCCAAATTACATAGGGGACACATGAGGGACAAGTATTAAGGCCTACATGCATGCTGGTTGTCATGGAGACCAAGTTTAAATTTTGAATTTGTTCTGGAAGGTGCACAGCAGAAGTCAGTTGGAATGAATCTACTTTGTTGCAATGTGTTTGTGGGGCTGACATCATGCAGGAGAAAAAAAACGATTGAGATCCCACAGACTGCTAGGTTTGAAGGGATTGGAGGAAACATAGGATGCAAATGTGAGTGACCAATCACTCTGTACTCCTGTGCATGAGATGGGCCAGCAAGGCAGATATAAGGCAGCCAGGTCCCATGAGGGAGCACTTGCCTGCACATCTCTGTATTCCACGACCCAGCTGCTGCTACTGATTCCCTGGAACCATGTCAAGGGCTGTGGACAGGTCACAGCCATTCACCCTGGAGGAGAACATGGCTTTGGTGGAAGTGATCCTCCCACGGTACCCCATGCTGTATGGGCGACCAGGTTATCAGGTGAGTGCAGTGTCCACTGGCACAGACTGTGTCCCTTTTTTGTGACTGTGACTTCTGCCATTGTGTCCAGGTGTGACACACATGCTATGTACTGTAGGGGGGGTCCCAGGGGGGGAATGCCTGATGTCTCCCAGCAGTGCCCTGAGACAGGAGGGGTGGGTGCCTATCACTCCCAGCAGTGCCCTGAGACAGGAGGGGTGTGTGCAGAGTCCTCCCAGCAGTGCCCTGAGACAGGAGGGGTGTGTGCAGAGTCCTCCCAGCAGTGCCCTGAGACAGGAGGGGTGGGTGCAGAGTCCTCCCAGCAGTGCCCTGAGACAGGAGGGGTGTGTGCAGAGTCCTCCCAGCAGTGCCCTGAGACAGGAGGGGTGGGTGCAGAGTCCTCCCAGCAGTGCCCTGAGACAGGAGGGGTGGGTGTGATGCACAGTGTGAGCCTGGATCATTGATTGTGTAGTTGCCCTCATTCCACCTGTGTCCTTTCAATGGCACGTACTGCTTTTGGCCTTCCCCCAGAGGATCATGTCCCTATGACAAAGGTGCAATGCGTTGGATGCACACTATGCCTTGTTGTAAACAGCAAATGTGTTCTAATCTGTGTCCCTGTGACATGTGCAAGGTGTATTGATGTAGTGTTACTTGTTCATCCTCACAGGTAGACGCCTCTGCCAAGGAGCAGATATGGCTGGACGCCGTCAGCGCCGTGAGGAGTGCGGATGGTCGGAGGCGGCACCTGTCCCAGGTGAGGAAACGCTGGCAGGATATCCGGTGCTGGACGCGGAGGATCGCACGGGTCCTGCTGGGGGACTCACCTGAGAGCCACAAGAACCGCGGGCGCCGCCGTCTCTCCCACATCCAGAAACGTGTGCTGGCGGTGGTCTTTCCAGACTTGGACAGGCGTCTACAGGAGATGCAGCAGCCGGAAGGGGGTAGGTACATGTGTGTGTTTGTTGTGTTTCACCAGCATTTGTAAGTGCACTGTTCCATGGATACACTTCCAGGGTTTATGGTGCTGTGCAGATCCTGTTCCCCGCAGTATTGCAGTGCTCTCCTGCCTCCCTTCCCCTCCTTGCAATGTGTTCCCTGGTCTGTGTGTAGTCACTCCATCACAAGGTTATGTAGCCTGACACCTTCTCCAAGTGTACAATGCCTGCAGCATCATGTGTGGGGGTGGTGTGTAACAGGTTTTGTGACCTTGCCTGTGCCCTGTACAGTTCTGGACTTGTGGGTTCCATGTCAGTTGGCACTAATGCTGAGTCCAGACATGGGAGTTGATCTCTCGAGTGCCAGGCCTTCCAGCAGGCATGTCCCATGTGGTGGCCTGTGACATGATGTGCATGAGTGTGCGTTACGCATAGTGCAGGGATGTTAGCGTGTGTTGCAGTCATTCCCATTCAGGAGCATGGAGTTGTGTGGCCACTACTGTCCCCAGGGGCATATTTTCCTAGGTATCATGTGTGTAATCCGAGAATGTCGACAATCTCTGTGTCTACAGCATAGGTTGTGCTCTGTGCCATTGTCCCCTGGCACCATGTTTCTTGACGTGAGATGTATTACAAGTGTCCACTGTCCAGCCTGACCTGATTTTCAAAGTACATACTCACGGTGGCCATTGCCTGTATGTCTTGTTGCAATCATCTGATGATGCCCATTTGTACATGATTATTTGGACAGGCGCACCTTGGGTATTTGGTGTGCAATCTTGAATTATTGCATCCCATGTGTATTTCACCCAGACTAAGAGATGTAGGTGCTTCCTGTGTCTCCACAGATTTGTCTCATGTAGGGGGTGGGTGGTGCGGGCATGTCCTACATGTCAAGACCTGTTATCTCCTTGCTAGGACTGGCCAGTGTGTGATGTTTGTCTGGACATACACTCAAGGTGCAGTGTGCCAGTCAGGGTGGGCATGTTATCAGTATTACCTATGCTGCATGTGCCTCTAGTTCCTGGATATGGTCCCTGCTCATCCCAATTTCCTGCCATGCTGTGTGGTGCAGATGCAGTGCTGTATTGTCCCCAGGGCCTTGCTCCTCAGTCAAAATTCCATGTCATCTCATTTGCTATTGTGTCATGCTCTCCATAGTTTTTCCATGGCATGGTGGGTCACACAACTGTGTCTTGCAGGGCCGACATATGTACCTTGTTTTGTAGTTGTAACTCTTCCTTTGTTTCAGGCTATGCACTGTAACCTAAGTAGATTTGACTCATGTGACATATGTATACAGGTGTATGATTAATTTCTGTCTCTTCACCCTGCCCACAGCATCGTCGGGGGACACGGAGGGAGACATGGACACAGACGGCGCGGAGGGACCGAGCACCATTGCCAGCGGTGACATCGGGGCTGGCACTTCGAGTGGGACTGAGGCGGAGGAGAGTGAACCCGGGGACCTGTCGACTGGCACAACAGAGTATGAAGCTGACGGGTCCGAGGATGATCTCTCCGAGTGGGCGGTGGCTGCACCACCATCTGACAGCAGCCCTACATCTCGCACCGCCCCCTCCATTGGCATCAGCCGCCTCCCACGTGCTCGTGTCCCTTCCCAACGTGCCCGGTCACCACATGTCTCTGTTCCTGCCAGGCACCGCACCCCCTGCCCCTGTCTCCACTGCTGCCGCCAATGCTGAGTCTGTGGACATCCAGTGGCAGTTGCAGATTGGTCAGACTGCGATCCTTAATGTCCTCCATGCCCACAGCCAGGTCCTCAACAACATGGAGGCATACTTGGAGGGCATTCATTCATCGCAGGCTGACCAACGCAACTTGCTGAGGTCCATAGACTCCACACTGACTGCAGCAGTGGGTCTTCTGCAGCACTACGTCCCACCCCCTACCCCTGCCCCTTCCACACTTCCCACTCCCGTGCCTGTCCCACATACACCCAGACGTAAGCATGCACCCACCACAACACACACAGGCACCACACCAGCAGGGAAGGTCCGCCGCACACCTCCTGACACGCACACACAGGGTGAAGTAGGCACACCCACTGGGTCGGGGGGCAAATGTGTGACACGCAGCCAGAGTGGGAGTCCGCATTCCACCCAATCCACTCCCTCCAAATCACCTCCCCTCAGCTCTCCTGGCCAGATCTCCCCCAAAGACTCCTTCATGGCCGCTCTGTCCCTGAGCCCCACAGTGACACCACCCCGCAAGCGGTCAAGGAAGTCCACGGTCAGGGTGCTGGAGTCCCCCCCCTGTCCACACCCTCCCCCAGTGGCGCTGCGACCCATCCCTCTGACCCCCCCCTCCTTGGGGCCTGTGGTTCCTTCGGGTGCAGGGGAGTCCCTGGAGGACCTTGCCGAGGTGTGCAGCGCGCTCCTAGAATCCACCTTTGGCCCTGCCCCACCCCCTGTGGTGGAGTCCTCCATCCCTGCACCCAAGTCGCCTACCCTTCACCCTCCTGTCCCTGCGGTGCCTGTTCCTTCCCCCCAACATGATGCCCTCACCCCTGTGGAAGACAACGGCTTGTAACTGTGCAGGCAAGCTAGGGGACACGCATCCCACTGTGTCCCCCATCCAGCTGTGACTCCTGGACTGCCCTATGGGCTTTGTAATTATTGGACTTACTTCATACTAGTTGTTTGCTCATGCTGAATAAAGCTATTTATTTTTTGCCCTTGGAACACTCCTGCTTTGCTGGCATTGCTGTTGGTGGGGCTGCTACATGGTTGTGGGTGTTGGTCATGTGTTGGGTGTGTGGGAAATGTAGTAGTGTGCTGGTCATAGGGGGGACCCTGGGATCTGTGTGCCATCACACGGTGTTAGCTACCTTTCTCCATTCAAGTAAGCAGTTGCTGCATGTTGCAATTGTCCCAAGGTGTATTCCTTCCTCTGTGTACCCTGATTTCTTCCCTGCAGGGTGTCCCCTGACTTTAGCGCAGAGCTGTGTGTACATTAGCTGGGTGTGTGACGTAGTCCTTCACCTTTGCACATGCATGCTGAGCCATTCTCCACCTGCATCATTCGTGGCATCCTTGGTAGTCATTGTACTTGTGTATGTGGACTATTGACATGCCTTCATGTGGACATGTTTTCTTTTTGGCCCTATGCATGCGTATACTCCCAGCCTCGCACACATGTGGTACATGTACTGCAGGGTCTTTGTGCACCTGACTGACATTTGTGGGCATGGTATCTGTGGCTACTCCACCCTTTGCGTTCCATGGGCACTGCTGGGAGTGATGGGCACCCACCCCTCCTGTCTCAGGGCACTGCTGGGAGGACTCTGCACCCACCCCTCCTGTCTCAGGGCACTGCTGGGAGGACTCTGCACCCACCCCTCCTGTCTCTGGGCACTGCTGGGAGGACTCTGCTCCCACCCCTCTCATGTCTGGGCACTGCTGGGAGTGTTAGGCACCCACCCCTCCTGTCTCAGGGCACTGCTGGGAGGACTCTGCACACACCCCTCCTGTCTCAGGGCACTGCTGGGAGGACTCTGCACCCACCCCTCCTGTCTCAGGGCACTGCTGGGAGGACTCTGCACACACCCCTCCTGTGTCTGGGCACTGCTGGGAGTGATAGGCACCCACCCCTCCTGTGTCTGGGCACTGCTGGGAGGACTCTGCACACACCCCTCCTGTGTCTGGGCACTGCTGGGAGTGATAGGAACCCACCCCTCCTGTCTCAGGGCACTGCTGGGAGGACTCTGCACCCACCCCTCCTGTCTCAGGGCACTGCTGGAAGGACTCTGCACCCACCCCTCCTGTCTCTGGGCACTGCTGGGAGTGATAGGAACCCACCCCTCCTGTCTCAGGGCACTGCTGGGAGGACTCTGCACCCACCCCTCCTGTCTCAGGGCACTGCTGGGAGGACTCTGCACCCACCCCTCCTGTCTCTGGGCACTGCTGGGAGTGATAGGAACCCACCCCTCCTGTCTCAGGGCACTGCTGGGAGGACTCTGCACACACCCCTCCTGTCTCAGGGCACTGCTGGGAGGACTCTGCACCCACCCCTCCTGTCTCAGGGCACTGCTGGGAGGACTCTGCACCCACCCCTCCTGTGTCTGGGCACTGCTGGGAGTGATAGGAACCCACCCCTCCTGTCTCAGGGCACTGCTGGGAGGACTCTGCACCCACCCCTCCTGTCTCTGGGCACTGCTGGGAGTGATAGGAACCCACCCCTCCTGTGTCTGGGCACTGCTGGGAGTGATAGGAACCCACTCCTCCTGTCTCAGGGCACTGCTGGGAGGACTCTGCACCCACCCCTCCTGTGTCTGGGCACTGCTGGGAGTGATAGGAACCCACCCCTCCTGTCTCAGGGCACTGCTGGGAGGACTCTGCACCCACCCCTCCTGTCTCTGGGCACTGCTGGGAGTGATAGGAAGTCACCCCTCCTGTGTCTGGGCACTGCTGGGAGTGATAAGAACCCACCCCTCCTGTCTCAGGTCACTGCTGGGAGGACTCTGCACCCACCCCTCCTGTCTCAGGGCACTGCTGGGAGGACTCTGCACACACCCCTCCTGTCTCAGGGCACTGCTGGGAGGACTCTGCACACACCCCTCCTGTCTCAGGGCACTGCTGGGAGGACTCTGCACACACCCCTCCTGTGTCTGGGCACTGCTGGGAGGACTCTGCACCCACCCCTCTCATGTCTGGGCACTGCTGGGAGGACTCTGCACCCACCCCTCCTGTCTCAGGGCACTGCTGGAAGGACTCTGCACACACCCCTCCTGTCTCTGGGCACTGCTGGGAGTGATAGGAACCCACCCCTCCTGTCTCTGGGCACTGCTAGGAGTGATAGGCACCCACCCCTCCTGTCTCTGGGCACTGCTGGGAGGACTCTGCACACACCTCTCCCATTTCACAATATGTACGCTCATTACATACACGGATGTGGGTACGCTCCATGCATTCGAGGTGGGGGTACGTGTCGTACTTACACTGTTGGGGTGGGGGTACGCTCCATTCGTCCGCGGGTGAGGGTACGGGTCGTACTTACACTGTTGGGGTGGGGGGTATGCTCCATGCATTCGAGGTGAGGGTACGTGTCGTACTTACACTGTTGGGGTGGGGGTACGCTCCATTCGTCCGCGGGTGAGGGTACGGGTCGTACTTACACTGTTGGGGTGGGGGGTACGCTCCATGCATTCGAGGTGAGGGTACGTGTCGTACTTACACTGTTGGGGTGGGGGTACGCTCCATTCGTCCGCGGGTGAGGCCACGGGTCGTACTTACACTGTTGGGGTGGGGGGTACGCTCCATGCATTCGAGGTGAGGGTACGTGTCGTACTTACACTGTTGGGGTGGGGGTACGCTCCATTCGTCCGCGGGTGAGGCCACGGGTCGTACTTACACTGTTGGGGTGGGGGGTACACTCCATGCATTCGAGGTGAGGGTACGTGTCGTACTTACACTGTTGGGGTGGGGGTATGCTCCATTCGTCCGCGGGTGAGGCCACGGGTCGTACTTACACTGTTGGGGTGGGGGGTACGCTCCATGCATTCGAGGTGAGGGTACGTGTTGTACTTACACTGTTGGGGTGGGGGTACGCTCCATGCGTCCGCGGGTGAGGGTACGTGTCATACTTACACTGTTGGGGTGGGGGGTACGCTCCATACGTCCACGGGTGGGGGTACGTGTCGTACTTGCACTGTTGGGGTTGGGGGTCCGCTCCATGCATACGGGGTGGGGGTACGGTCCGTACATATCCGTCCCCACGCTATGTGATGCTTGTGCAGGCCGTCCCCAGGCCTTTGCCACGTGGGTACGAGCCGTCCCGCCATTGTTGGGGTGACGTAGGTGTGGGCGTGGTACGACTCGTACCCACGCTCTTAAGGCGTGGGTACGGGACGTACCTGTCTGGTTGTGTTGCAGGTTCGCGTCGTCAAGGACTTCCGTTGTGGCGGTCGCTGGCTTGGCTGGACAAGGCCCCACCCCCTCGTAGTGACCAGGGCCTGGGAGTCAGGTATGTCCAGGGCATGTGTGCTGTGTGACTATGGTGGGGGTTTTGTGGCCTGCCCCTGCTCCTGCCCCCCCCTTTCCTCCCTCCCTTCGTTGTTCTGACCTTCTGCGGCATCTGCGTCGTAACCTGTAGAGGAGGTCGACTGCTATGAGGGCCGGGATGACACGTAGGTTCGGGTCCATGTCTGTCCGTCGCGTACTGGTACTCCTTTTTCGCGTCGTCCTGTCTGTCCGTCGCGTACTGGTACTCCTTGTTTGAGTCGTCCTGTCTGTCCGTCGCGTACTGGTACTCCTTGTTCGCGTCGTCCTGTCTGTCCATCGCGTACTGGTACTCCTTGTTCGCGTCGTCCTGTTTTCCCGGCAGTTTTTGGTAGCCGGAAAATATTCACCGTGCGGGATGACGTCGGTGCGAATCGTAATTCCTGGTTCGTGAATGGCAGGCTGCGTGCGTCCCGATGTCAGGTCGGCGCTTTCCCGGATCGCATTTGTACGTTGATTTTAGTCGGTCGGTGTTTTGTACGATTCGTACGGAAAAGGTGTTTCCGTACGAATCGTAATTCCATGTTTGTATATTTACACGACCGGGTACGCGTCGGACAGGGAATATGCTCCGTCCGACGGTTCGTACCCGGTTTTTGCCGGTTCGTAATCGGCACCTTAGTGTCCAGCACCTTCCCTGATTTAATATTAAGGGGCCGATTCCGATTCCGGTCGCAAAACGTACCGACCGACACGGACCGTGAATGGAGACCGACCGACACGGACCAGCGCCGTACTACCCGCGAAGTACGATGCAATGTGCGTGAATTACAACCCACCTGTACGGAACACGTGCCGCACAACCGAACCGTTCGGAAATCATTGATTCGCCAGTAAACTGACCGGGAATCGTACCGACCAACACGCATCAGGAATGGACCCGACTGAAACTTACCCACACTGCATGACCCGTGTAGTATGATGCAATATGTGTGAAACGAGAGCGACTCGCACAGAGCAAGATCCAGAAGACTAAGATGTACTGAAAACAGTGACTAGCAAACAATAGATCCCTTTGTGTCCGATACATATGCCAATGTAGAAACACAGCAGAATGTCAGTGTGGCAGACTTGGGATACCCCGTGCGAGCCACTGGCAGCATCCGACCCGGTCAAACGAGCGTCTCCATCATGCCTCACAAAACCAAAGGAAATAAGATAAAAAAGGACCAAAAAAACGATGACAAAGACAATAAATAAAAAAAAAAATACAAAAAAGGAACAAAGACACACCCACAACTCCACCTACATAAAGGCCAGAAATCCCTACCATGATCCTTTGCAAACTACAGACATAGGACAGCAGACAATACCACCACACTGCAGAGAAACACCACAACTCACATACCACACAACAACTACACCATTTGCACCACTCAAAAACTAAATCACATATTCACTGACAAACTCACACCCACCACACTCACTTATACCCTCACACACATATCAATATCCATAACCACCCAGCACCATGCCCCCCAAGAAGAATCCAAAGTTCACAGATAGTGAGTTGGAAGTCATGATTGACGAAATACTCAGAGTAGAGCCACAGTTGTTTGGCACATTGGTCCAACAGACCCCCATTTCACGGAAAACAAAGATGTGAGAGAGGATTGTCGACAAGGTTAACGCACAAGCACCTTGTCTGCGCACAAAGGACAATATACAGAACAGGTACTATGATGTGTGCAGGAGGGTCAAGAAGCTCATCGACAGGGAGCACGCCTTGAGCAAGCAGACTGCCGGTGGCCTTCCTGCCAAACCAACATACTTCAGGTCCTGGAAGGAGAAGGTTCGGGCCATCCTACCACCAGAGAGCATCCATGGATTAACAGGAATACCAGAGCCTGGTGAGTACACAACCAATATACCCAATATTGTGCGGTAATACACAAATATCACTGTCAAGGGGACTGCGAAACCAAGTACTGTCAGCAAATTCATAGCAACAGGAAGGCAAGTATTCTGTGACTTGTATGCCAGTTACACAAACACAATACCTACCATCCCACAGTAATATGGAACTACATTCTAACATATACAAACCTAACAACAAATACTGCAAGGCATTACCATAAATCACCAACAAACACTGTCATCCATTTTGCCACCACTGTCACACTACCTCACAGGAAAGCTGAATCAAAATGAAGGAAGGTTGGGCTGCTGGGAATGTGCAAGTAGCAGAAAGCATGATGGGAGTTGCAGTCACAGCCAACAGGCCCCCTCACACATGGTCCCACAAGCTCCACCCCAAACCATGCACATCTCACGGTGAGTTGAAAAAAACTGACAAGATGGCTGAGAATGGGCTCTGTTGTGGGGAGCACAAGGCATTGCTGGGACTTGGGCCCAAACAAACAGGAGGACACCACTGTCAGTCATCTTGCCATTGCTGCCTCACCCACTCACAGGGAAGCACAGTCAAAAGGAAGCTAGGTCAGGTATTGTGGGAAGGTGGGTGTAGCCAAATGCTTAATGGGAGTCACAGTCACAGCCAACAGTCCCCCACCCACATGTCCCAGCAGGTGAACAACCTTTACAACGCAACTTTTACACCGCACTACCATTACAACGAAACTATTACAACGCGAAATCTGTTACAACGCATGCCATTACAACGCATGCCATTACAACGAAATGCACTAGATGGCGTGCTAACATTAGAAATAGTGTAGTTTTACTATCCAAACACCTTCCCTACTGCAACGTGGACTGGAGTTAGAATAGTAAATTATACATTTCTAATGTCAGCACTCCATCTAGTGTACGTCGTTGTAAAAGCATGCGTTGTAAAGGCTGGCGTTGTAACAGATCTTGCGGTGTAAAAAATGCATTGTAACGGCATGCGGTGTAAAAGCATGCGTTGTAACGTCATACATCCGTCCCAGCAAGCTCACACTGAACCATGCCCACCTCACAGGGAGTGCAAAGGTAGTGCCAAGATGGCTGACACTAGGCCCTGCTGTGAGGAGCACATGGCCCTGCTGCGACTTGGGCTCAAACAAACAACAGGACACCAATGTCTGACAGCTCGAAAGGTAACTTACACTCCCTGCAATGGAAGCATACTGCATGGTGGAATATCTGGACTGGGGGGAGGAGGACCGCCAGCCCTGACTACATCTACCAGCAGCCCCTGTTACACACACCCCTCCCACCAACACCAAAACACACACCTGGTAATATGCTCCACAAGAGAGTGAGGGAAAAGTCACTTCCAAGCAGTTGTGGCTGGCGACATTTGAAAGCAGTGGGGCATACATTTTTTGCCGTACTGCACTATGGCAAGCGAGCATAGCGAGCAAGCACGAACAACTTAAGAGGGGTTCTCCCCCAAGAAAATTTTGAAAAAAAGAGTGGACAAATGGTGCATTTTCAAGCAAACTTGAGGAAGCAGGAAGGTTAATAAAGCAATACGATTGAAATATTTGTCATTTAAGAAATTGCCAATTTTTATGCGTTATAGAGGACAATCTTTGCGTATTTTATGAGCAGAGTGCCCGCGCTTTTACTAAATGGCTTGTCAGCACTAAAACAAGTTTCTTCCCGTAACCACTTTTCAATAAAGAATCTTCAGTCTGTTCTTGTTTTCCTCAGAAGATCCCTCAGTGTTCTCATCAATTTTAATGCAATTTCTAAACCATTTTAATATGCAAAGCCAGAGTTTCCCAATATTTATCTTATTTCATGGTTATAACTGCTTTATTCAATTCACAATAAAGGGTCACTCAAAGTCTCACACATATGGCCTTAAAATGTCACAGACAAGCAAACCCAATCACTGGAAATGTCACACTTAAGCAAACTGGATACTTGGTAGCTATGTATGCATGCAGTTTACAGCTTTTCAAAGCGACCTGCCTCCTGTGCTAATAATAGCCCACAAAAGCATACAGGCGGGAGAAGTCCAATCACGAGAGCGGCGAGCGCTCTGTTCTCTCAAACACTGATTCATCAGGAAGAGCATTCATGACAGACACTAGACTCTGGCTGCAGGGCAGAGCCAATCAGCCACAGCACAATTCAAGTACCAATAAGGGGCCGATTCCGATCCGGGTCGGAAAGCACTCCGACCAAGCCGGATTCGGAGTGTTTTCTGACAAAGCTGGAGTCCTTCAGTCTGACCAAGCGAGTACAATGCGGCCGTATGCTGTCGGACTCGGTCCGGTCGGACTCCCATAGAAGTCAATGGGAGCCGGTCATATGACGCGTACATGGGCTCCCATTGATTGAATGGGTACATCGCAGACAAGTGCACCCCCTACAGTGAGTACGCGTTAGTGCCATCTGCACTGTACATGCCTGTGTTGGAGATACCCATGGGTCTCTCCCTGTGTCCGAGTCATAGGGCTGCGGGTGACAGGGGGTCCGATGTGGACCCCAAAGGCAGCCACCCGGACGATTTGCGAGCCGGACACTCCGGCTTACACAGGCTGTCCAACGCGTGCATCGTACTGGCTCGGTCGTGAATCGCATCCATTGCATGCCACGGTTAGCTTACGACCGACACGTACGGAGCGGTTCGGACCCGGAAACGAGTCGGTCGGCGAATTTCATGTAGCTCGCATCGTACTTGCTCGCTCGTACAACTGTACGAGTCCGGCAGAAAACACGCGTACAGCGCGTAGTTTTTCCGGTCGGATCGCGTTCAGTGCCCTTAAGTTCCGACCCAGATCGGAATCGGCCCCTAAGAGTCCTTCCAGTGTGCCCTGTTCCCGTCTGGCAACTATAAGCAGTAGGGAGCGTGAAAAACCAGCTCCCAGTAATCTCCGAACCATGACAGCCCTGCCTCTCACCAGTAATGGGATTTCTGATCATTATCTGTCCTAGTACTCAGGTAATGCAGATCGCACAAAGCCAATAGTGTGTGGCAAACTTTCTGGGGGTCTGCAGTTTATGTATACAGAATCTGGATTCAAAGACTTTTTCTGTGTGAAAACCCAATTTGTAAAGTTTCAGAAATATGCCACTTTTTCCAAACTGTACTCCAGCTGCATAATGTGCTAATAATCTACAATCTCCCTGTTCTCCACAATAAAATAATTTGTTTAGTTTTAGTACCCCTTCCTCCAATCCTCCACAAGAATCAAAGCAGCCAGCAGCTGTTCTGCTCCGTAATCAACTTTTGTTGGACTTTCTGCCCAACACTGGATATAACATTTTGATAAAAATAGGTCAGAACTCACCATCCTAAAGCCCATGGTAAAATTATACTACTGGCATGTACACTTTCAGCTCTGGCTTAGTATCTAAAAATCTTCTATAAAGCAAAACCGCAAATCGCAGTTTTCAATAGGATGTTTCTTAAAAAGCCACTACTGGCTTAAAGTATCACATTTTAACAATTGTTAAGCCGAAGAGAGCCACTTGTTCACTTTATGCCTAGTCATGCTATGATTTAAGTACCCGAGGTCAGAGACCAACTCCTTGCAATATAGTGCAAGAAGTAGGTTGCGTGTCTCCCAACAGGAGCATAAGATTCTCCAACATTACATACACAGTAAAGCACATGGAGTTCAAATGTGTTTATCTCATTATGTGGACGTAATAAAGTGACACCAAGAGTGTCACACATAAGGCACTGACAGGTCACACACAAGCACTCTGAGGACATGGAAATGTCACATATAACATTTCTGCAAACTTGGCAGCCATGATTTATACTTACAACCTGAAATGTGAAACTAAAAAATACCACTGTACAAAGTGATGAGTCACAAATCAAGACTTGCTGCTTGCATCCCATATGAAGTAGGTCGCTAGTTAACACCCGGGTGAGCTATTACTTCCTCTCACACCTCACACACAGAAACACCTTGCTCCCGCTGTCTCAGGTTTCTCACGCATAGGTGGAGTGAAGGATACAGATACCCAGCAGCACTATGGCCCAATACCCAGCCCGGTAGCCACGTTTCTCCCCCCTTATGCACATTCCTCTGCCAGTGGACCAGCTCCGCTCCCCTCATCGAAGCTCTCTGCTCGGGCTCAAGATGGTCCCGCATGGGATCTATCCTCTGCGCGAACTTGGCTGTCTTCTCCCCTTCACCCGGCTTACTCTGCTCCATCTTTCCGAATGTCCGTGAACTGTAACCCAGTACTGCATCTCTGGAGTCTTCTCATTAACATACAGGGACTTTTAAATGCTTGTGAGGCGAATCAACAGATGTCCTGGGAGCACAACAACAGGCTCTGTCGGTGTACCTCGGTCCTCCCTCGAACAATCAGCACACTCTCCTGAGGCTCAAACTGAGCTCCATCGAGGCACCTCATCCATACCCAGCAGCGCTACCAGTGATGGCAGTGAACCCTCATATAATGGTGCCAACACTCTGACAATCTACCACTGAGGCCCACACGCCGCTCTGCCAATGGAATTCAGTCCAGCTCTGAAGCACTGAGTTACTAAACACTAACATAGCTCCGTCGATGAACCTCAGACATACCCTGCAGCGCTAGCAGTGAGACCCTCATAATGGCACAAACGCTCTGCCAATCTAACACGGAGACCCACGTGCAGCTGTGCCAATGGAAGTCAGTCCTGCTCTGCAGAACTGAATTACTGAACACAAGCTCAGCTCTGTCGATGCACCTAAGTCATACCCTGCAGTGCTGGACAAGTTTTACGAAGCAGTATCAATCAAGGCCTTCTCTCCACCGTTTGCTAAGAGCGCTATGGCGATAGTTTTTCCATTACACTTCAACCCGATGTTTTGCAGCCACTGACAACACTGTGTTACTAGGAAAGCCTCGGGCTGCACTGGCCTGACATCATAGACAGTTGAATGACCAGTCGCGGCTTGTGCTCCAATACTCGCGGGTAGGGGGGGAGGACGCGCGCAGCGCAAGGGAGGTTAAATTAAAGCACCATTATGAATATCAAGCAAACTAAACTTACCGGATCCGCGCCGCTTCTGCGAGTCCTCCTGGGCCAGGGTCTGACTCCCGTTGGCGCCTTGGCAAGTACCACCTGCTCTCAGCCAATCCAGACGCTGCTCCAGCAGCAGTGCAAGGATTGGCTTGAGCAATAGTGCACATGTTCTGTTTAGGGCTTAAAATTTTTTCGACCAGCCTGAATATGCACACTAGGCTGCTCATTAGAAGAGCGGCATGGAACATCCCTCGCTCTTCTAATGTGCAGCCTAGTGTACGCATGTTCAGGGCTGGTCGCAAAATGTTTAAGCCCTAAACAGAACATGCGCACTCTTGCTGTGCGCTCCGCCGATGACCATGGCACCTGCTGTGATACGTTATGGTGGATGTCAATCAGTGACACTGTCTTGCAGCTGAACGCCTCTCCTGTTGTGCTGCCCCGCCCCCCAACTGCCTCCGGCTCTTGCGGCCCAAGAATGGGATACAGGGATTGCTGCCAGAGTTAGAGAGTGATGAGAGTGACGGCAACGCTCAGTGGGGCAACGCCCAAGCGCCCTAATGGACGCACTGCCCCTACTTCCAAGATGTCTGACAATGGGCTCTGCTGTGGGGAGCACAAGGCCCTGCTGGGAATTCTGCCCAAACAAACAACAGAACACCACTTGTCGAATGACACCCAAACCACCCACATGACACGGAGTGTCAAAGTTGTGACAATGCCTCAAATTACTGTGGATTCTAATCTGGACTTTTCATCTAGCAACACTACCAACTCATCTGTGAACTTTGGATTACCATTACACTGTACAGCACTTCCACTTACGTTTGCTATCCTTACACGTCTGTAAATAAAATCACAATCACACAATACTTGCCTCTGTCGTGATTTATACTTGGTTTGTGTCAAGGCGATGATGATCTGCTAAAGAACACTGTGCATGCAAACTACTACAGCAATGTGAACACCGTTATGTAAATCATGGTAATGTGACACATATGAGGGAGATACACCACTAGGGCAACACAACACATACTCACCATGTCCATCTAACTCATCGCCTACACTGATGTTGACAGGAAATACACTGGAATGCACATACACCACACCCATCCTGGGTCAGTGGCAAGCAGCTCACAGGTACAGGATGCTAATGACTGTCGGGTGTGTGGATACAGATAGAGCACATCTCAAAGTGAAGCACAGGTTTAATAAAGATACACAACGTGAGAATTCCACAACTTATGCAAGGTAACCTCACGTGACAGTGATAAAAAATTACCCAAGTGGTAAACAATGAAAGTCCAGGGGTGTGTGGCACATCATTGGTTGGGACAACGACTACTTGCACTCTGGAACAAGGATCTGGGTGTTGGGGATCAGACCTCACCATATAGCAGTCAAAGTACCCTGTGAAGGACAGACAGAAAACACACTATAAAACACAGATTTACAGCAAACAACAACAATATACATGCCCAAAACAAAACACTAGCTACCCAGACACATCCTAACAATTAGGTAAACACTGTTTGGGAGTATAGACTACCAGAAAGGACACATCACAGCAAGCATCCTGACAAGTAGCATACAGCCACACTCAATCAGCACCAATGCACCACCAACATAGGTCAGGCTGACACAATACTTTGACAACACATCTGTATACTGACATTCATGAGAAGAAGTTCTGGATCAGCTGGCTCCGAACATCACCATCACCCTCATCATCACTGGCATCATACCCCAGGGCAGGATCCTCCATGGCTGGCAGAGGTTGGTCATTGTCATTTTGGATGAGAGGAAACTTCTTCCTCACTGCCAGGTTGTGTACCATGCAGCACACTATGATGATTCAGCAGGTGGATATGGGAGGGCCCCTCCTGTCTTGTCCAGGCAGCAGAATCTGCTTTTCAGGACTCCAAATGTCCACTCGATCACTCTCCTGGTCCGACCATGTGCGTCATTGTAGCGCATCTCCGCCGGTGTCACAGGGTTCCTGAGGGATGTCAGCAACCAGGGCATGTTGGGGTATCCGGATCTCCTACATAAAGACAATTGCACATTAGATAAGTCTGAAAAAAGGTGTAAATCAACTTTAGAAAACACACACAATGGTAAACAGTCAGTACACACCAACAAGCCAGGCACGCTGGTACTGCATCTGTGACATCATCGTTGGGATGCGACTACTCCTCATGATGTAAGCGTTGTGCGCTGCACCTGGGAAACGTGCACACACATGTGAAATGGTCATGTCCACCAGACATACCATCAGAGCATTGATTGAGTGGAAATGTTTCCTGTTTCGGTATGTCTGCTCATGTCCCTGTGGTGGTACCAAAGCCACATGTGTCCCATCAATGGAGCCAATGACATGTGGCATCCTTCCCAGTGCATAGAAGTCACCTTTGATGTCAGCGAGTTGTTGTGGTGTTGGGAAATTGATTTAGTGGTTGATGAAATGCAACATCGCCTACAACATGTCCCAGTGTCCCTGCTCCAAAAGTCCCTCACCCCTCCTACCTCTGCTACATCCACAATCCCCACTACCCTACCTGTCCAACGCACACACACAATGGCACACACCACAACAGACACAAGGAGCACACAGCCACGCAATACAAAATCCAGAGCCACAGGCATGCACACTCCGGGGACCGATGGCACACACACAGGAGATGGGTCAGAGACGCACAAACAGATATCCAGGAGCACTCCGCAGTCCTCAGATGCCTCTCCCTCCAAAACCCCTTCCCTTACCTCACCTGCAACCCTCCCCTTCCCAGCAGCTCTTCCTCTGTGACCTTGGCATCTTCCCCACTGATCCATTTGCTCCAACTCACAAGGGGAAGAGGAACTCACCACGTACATGGGGGAGTTCCACAGGCGCACGGACTCTGAGGCCCCCATCCGTAAGTCCCCCTGGACCAGTAAGAGCAAGACCCCACTACAATCCTGCAGCTCCACCACACAGTCTCCGTCATGCAACCCCCAGGCCACCACTCCACAGGTCCCCCCGCCACACCCTGGCCCTGGTTCCCCCACACACTGATACTGCATCCCCAAAATGCTTAGGCCCTCCCCCCCACCACATGCACTTTCACCCCACCTCACACGCTCAGCCTGTTTCTGCCACTGGTGTGGAGACCGTGTCCCCCCTCTGTCCTGCCGGTTGTATGTTGGAACAACGAGTTCCACAACCACGACTTCCCTAACAACGAGGGCACAACCACGACCTCGTCTAAACTATGATTATTTTTACCATGCATTCCTTTACCACGATTTTTCATGTTAAAGGAATGCGTGTTAAAAAAAATACTTTTCTACTACTACTCCGACCCCCCCAAACCCTCCTGCCCCATAAATACGAATTCACCTCACACCCCATTAACAAACACTTTCACCCAATCCCCCAATAAACAAATCCCAACCCCCTGCCCCCTAAAAACGAACTCAACCCCTTAAATTCTAATTCCCCCCACACCATATAAATAAACAAAGCTTCATAAAAACTAATCCCAAACCCCCACCACCTAAAAACGAACTCTACCCCCCTAAAACTAATTCCCCCACCCTAAAAACAATCACGATCACCCCCACCTCCTAAAGATGAACTCTCCCCTTATAAACGAAATCCCCCACCGTAAAAATTAATACGATCAACAACGTCCCCTAAAAACAAACTCAACTCCCTACAAACTAATACTAACCCCAAACCCCCCCACTCCCTGAAAACTAACCCCTCCTACCTGTTCCTCTGCGACACTCCTCCGAACTCCACCCTACCCAAACACAAGAACGAATTAGCCTAGGCTGAGTTGTTGTTCGGGAAAGTCGTTGTTCCGCTTGCGTGACTCCGGAACTCGTTGTTCTGGAGTCTTTGGTCAGGATGTTTCCTTCCTGCCCACCTCACCTGAAACCCATTACACTCCTTTGGAGATTGGCACTGCAGCAGAGAGCACATCCACCCCGTCTGACTTGAGCACTGCAATGGATACCCTGTCCACACCATCTGACCTGCCCACTGCAGTGGTGCCGGCAACATCCCTGTCTGACTTGAGCCCTGCAGTGGTGACAGCACCCACCACATCTGATTTGGGCCCTGCAGTGGTAACGGCACCCACTGTGTCAGACACCTCCACTGCAGTTGCCAGTGACACTCCTGCACCCAACACCCCTGCCCTGCCCCATTCTGCTGTCCCCTGATCCTGTCCCTGCGATGCCTGGCCTGCCCCAATATATGCCCCTCCAAGGGGAGATGGGTGACAACTTGTCACATGTCACCCTTGTTGAATGTTGAAATGGACTGGCCATTGGCCCTTTGACATTGTGGACTTAACATACCAGTTACATGGATTTATGTGTTTAACCCCTTCCCCGCTCATGACGGAACCGTTCCGTCATGAGCCACGGTTGCCGTGTGCTCATGACGGAACGGTTCCGTCATGACAATCCTGTTGGCGGCCGCTCCGCCTGCGCGGCGCTGTTTCCCCGCCTGTGCGAGGGGACAACGCAAATGGGCGGAGTCATGACGGAACCGTTCCGTCATGAGCACAGCTCAACTGTGGCTCATGACGGAGCGGCTCCGTCATGAGCACAGGCCCACCGCGCTGCCCCCCTGCCCCCCCCAGCACTGCAGCGGAATGTCCGCAGCAGCGAAGGGGTTAACAAAGCCACTTGTTGTCATACAGTGTTGTTGCATCTAATGTACATGATGTTGATGATCAGTGTCATGGACTTGCTGTTGTACTGGTGTTTTAAAGGAACAATAGAATCATTTGTTGATGTGATGGAATCCATGTGGTCCATGGATATGTGTACTTATCTGCTATGTATCCATTACATCCTTTGATGCAATTTCAGGGTGTAATGATAGCAAAATGTTGGAACCAGGATTTTCTCGTTGGGTTTGCTACTTCACATCTTTGGCATACACTGTTGCACATATTTTGTGATTACATTTGGGCATGTAGTAAGAATCCCTGACTGGGTCCATCTCCACTGGACAGGCAGGTTTGTGCATCAATGGTACGTACACAAGTCATCTGTGTCATCAGAGCAACTAGCTCCACATGTGTATTGCATATGTGCAGATGACTGAAGGGACACTCCCATACACAGGCTGTTTTGACCAGAGCTTTCATTGTGTTGTAATTGTTGGCTCACTAGGCAAGTGTTGTGCTGGCAGTACAGAACCCTGCACAGACAACGTTTTGCACAGCTGACCTTCCCCAGGAGTGGGGACCTCTCATGGCATTGTGTCATTCCATGACATTGCCTGGGCACATGGTGTGTGTTGTGTGAGCATGTCTGTGTGTTCCCTTCCCTTTTTTCGACCCAGCCTGTGTTCCTGTTTGGGGCGCTTTCTGAGTTGTCCTGTGTTCATCAAACATCTTTGCCCTGGGTTTTCTGGGATGTAGGTGAATAGTAAACTACTGGTCATTAGGGTGTCATCCCTGGCTGTTTTAGTTGTAAGTTCTGGGGATGTTGTCAAACGCACGTGGTACACATTCTGGATTCCCATTGGCACTTATGTTGTTTTCCCTATGTGGTATCTGTCAGTGAATGGGTCACTTGTATGTGTCTGTGACTACTACCACTCATCTGGGTCATTGCTGCAACGTTGGAAGGTGTCAACATGTGTTATTTGTGACCTTCCTTTAGTTCCTCATTGGTGTGGGTGTGTGGCAGGGTTCCCAATTAATCTGGTAGTTTTCACATCATGCCCATGTACCGCATACTGTGCAGTGTGGCAGACATTCACAGGGGTTGTTGACAGGCCATGTGTGAGGATTTGTGGGTACCATAGATCCCCACAACGCCCCTGGGATTGTCATGGGTGCATGAGCAATGTCACCAGTCCATGTGTGCCTAGGTAATGCACATTGGTGCAGATCAAGGTGTGTGGTGTTGAGGGTAGCCAAATGTGAGTTGTTTCATGTCTAGGCTCCAACCTAAAATTTGCCCATTGATTGCAGGCCATGGCCAGTGATGTGTGTTTATGGAGGTGTGATGGAAGTTTGTTGTTCAGGACACATGACCCAGTACGCACAGCTGACTGTGCTCCACAGTATGGGCAAAACCTACCTTTGTCATCCCAGTAGGATTGGCGTACAGACAGGTCTGTCACCCCAAATTAGGGTCCCAGAGGGAAGTGCTGTAGTGGGTCTGTCTCTTGCTGTGTTGGTTGCTGTTCCACCCAGCTTGTGTCACATGAATCTGTTGGGATCCCACTCATCTGACAATGCCTGCTTGCCCACAAAGGGGTGCACAGTTCATGAGTTACTTTTGTATGGCACTGTGTACACATCTGTGTCATTGGAGTTCGGCCCACCATCATGTGTTGTGTACTGGGTTGGGGAGACTGAGACACACACGTGTTGTGTATGATATGCAGAGTGTGGCTGCCTGTTTGTGTTTGTGCATCTGCACCTCTGCATTGGTATGGCTTTTGCAGTCCATTGGCTGGATGTTGTTTGGAGGTTTTTCCCTAGTGTCCCTGCATCTCCTAGCTCATCATCCTGCACATTGATCATGTTTGGTATGTCCTATTGCTGCCATGATATGGGACTTGGTCACCTAACATCAACAGTCTCCACAGGATTCCTTAGTTTGTGTGTCTGTTCGTAAAGATATGTGTGTATGCATCATGATGCTCACTCTTCACATAGTCTAATAGGACACTGGAGGCATTGTCAGGGCTCATGGACAATGCTTGTCTGCACATGGCAGAGGGAGTTCTTGTGATACACAGCAATCTTTGCCTCCTAAGTCTATGTTTGTATGTGACACAACCATCACATTGCTACTACATTGCTTGTGGTATTGGGACCAGTAATCACACATGCTGGTGTGGTGATGCTGCTATTATTATGTCCACACTCACCTTCTGGTCAGTGTAGTGATGTGGGTTTAGACCCCATTACCACAATGTTCCTGATATGCTGGTGTTTTGGACCCCACAAGCACCTTTTGGTCACTGTAGTGATGGGGGTTTTGACCCCATTACCACAATGTTCCTGAGATGCTGGTGTTTTGAACACCACAATAACCTTTTGGTCAATGTAGTGATGGGGGGTTTAGACCCCATTACCACAATGATCCTAAAATGCCGGATTTTTGGACACCACAATCACCTTTTGGGCACACATATGATGGGAGTCACATTGTATGTTCACTGTCAGAATCTGTGTTGTAGGCATTTTGCACACACAAACATATAATCTTGCCAAGATGGTGGGGGGTTGCTCAGTCACCCTATGTGTGTGAATGCTGGTGGTGCTGGGCATCCAGCACCCTATGAGTGGGGGTCCTGGTAGGGATGGGCATTCAGCCCCCTATGAGTGGGGGTACAGGTAGTGATGAGCATCCAGCCCCCTATGGGTAGGGAGTACTGGTATTGCTGGGCATCCAGCCCCTGTGAGTCGGGATGGTAGTAGTACTGGGCATCCAACCCCCTATGAGTGGGGATGGTAGTAGTGCTGGGCATCCAGCCCCCTATGAGTGGGGATGGTAGTAGTTCTGGGCATCCAGACCCTCATGAGTGGTGGTACTGGTATTGATGGGCATCTAGCCCCCTAAGAATGGGGATGGTAGTAGTGCTGGGAATCTAGCCCCCTATGAGTGGAGGTACTGGTAGTGATGGGCATCCAGCCCCCTATGAGTGGGTATGGTAGTAGTGCTGGGCATCCTGCCCCCTATGAGTGGGGGCATCCATCCCCCTATGAGTAGGGGGTACTGGTAGTGCTGGGAATCCAGCCTCCTATGAGTCGGAATGGTAGTAGTGCTGGGCATCCAGCCCCCTATGTGCAGGGGGTACTGATGGTCTTCGGCATCCAGCCCCCTATGAGAAGGGGGTACTGGTAGTGATGGGCAGCCAGCTCCCTATGTGTGGTGATGGTAGTGGTGATAGGCACCCCCCTTAGGTGTGAGGACTGCTGGTGGTGAGGACCATGCAACCCCTGTGGTTTTACTGTTGCTGGTGGAAGGGATGTCCCCTCATGTGTGTGTAGCATTTCGCGTGTTCGTGACGTTTGTTTGTGTGGGTGTCTGACTTACCGTCTGCGATGTACGTGTCTGTTCCTGATCTGGTCATAGATATACAGTACTGGGATGACCTGCGCGATGGGATTCATCATTGGTTTGTCTCGTACTTGCTGATTGTTGCTCCGTCTCGTACACATTGGGAGTTGGTCCGTCTCGTAGCCATGGATCATGTTGTGGCGCAAATTGGACCCGCTATACAGCTCTACCAGATGCTGTGACGTGCTGCTAGTGGCGACCCGCATCGTACTTGTCCGGCTGGAAAATGCTGTGGAAACTGCTTCCAGGCGACCCGAATAGGCGTTTGATGATCTGGCTCGTATGGGAAATGCTGCTGAAATTGCAGCCTACGTGTCGGTCAGGATTGTGACACTTTCGCGCATCGTACTTCATCACCCGGACGGACCAGCTCCCGGTACGAGTCGGTCGCAAGGTAAGGTTACGGACAGCTCTCGGAGGGCTGTACGAGCGAGATTGGAATCGACCCCTTAGTGGAGTGAGAATAGTAAATTATGTCTGTGCAGTGTGGAGCACATTAATTGACTTAATACTAATTAGTGTAGGAATATTACATTATATATGTTTATAGGCCTGTGATTTTAAAATATTTATATAATCTGTAGTGGTAATGTGTATGTATAAAACTTTATTTTAGATTTACAATTACAATAATTATATCAAAATATTTTGAAAAGACATATTAGTTATAAAACAATACATTGCATTAAAATATACATATTAGGAAAATAATAACAATAAATTAATAGAAACATAATCAGACTTGTAAATTTTTAAATGATCTTTATTTTCTTATAATAAAATAGTTAGAGTTAAAAAAACATATTGTATTAAGGGAATATAATACGCTTGAAGAAAGATACAAAATAAATACACATTTTTATATTTGCTACATAAAGTATTTTGGATATATGTTTATTTTCATATATTGTATTTTTGAAAATACATATTTTTAACATTGCTATATTTTATGATACAGGTCTTTAACTTTTGTAACAGAAAACATTTTTGGGTATTTTTGTATACAACATATTTGTAACATACATTAATTTTTTAATATAATTACAGTTTAGTTTTGTATGTTTAACAGTTAATAATTAAGTTAATCTTTTTTAACATTAAAGAATATAATATAATACAGATTTATTCAAAAAGTATTAACATTTCAAGTGGTTAACAATTTTTGTACATGTAATATATATTTTTAATTAATATTATTAACGTATGCAATATTAATAATATTAATTAATACATTGTTACATTTTATATAAACATGTTTTGAAGAGGTAAGCTTTTATTTAACATTGGGAAAAAAAACAACATTTTTTTCAAAAGCATTTTAAATAATACTAATAAATAAGTAATTATAATAATAATTAATATATTTTATAATAATATTATAATTTTACAATGTAGAAAAAATGTTATATTATTTTAACATATAAGGAAAATATTCTCATAGTTTTAGAATACATACAAGTAATTTATTTATTACTGTATTTCTTGTTTTTAAATTATTTTCTATCTTTTTTATTATTTAAGCAGCCATATTTGTTTTAGGGGTACTATTTTATAAACGCTATGGGGCCGATTCCGATCCTGGAAAAACCGGGTACGAATCGTCGGATGGAACGTTTTCTCCGTCCGACTCGTACCCGGGAAAAATACCTTACAACCATGCAAGTACGATTCGTACGGAAACACCATTTCCGTACGAATCGTAAAAAACACCGACCGACGAAAATATACATACCAATGTGATCCGGGAATGCTCCGACGTGACGTTGGGACGCATGCAGGCTGCGGTTCACGAACCAGGAAGTACGATCCGCACCGACGTCACCCCGCACGGATTATATTTTCCGGCTTCCAAAAACTGCCGGGAAACCAGGACGACGCGCACAAGGAGCACCTGTACGCGACGGACAGCCATGGACCCGAACATACGTGTCATCCCAGGCCTCATAGCAGTCCATCTGCTCTACAGGCACCGACGCAGATGCCGCAGAAGGTCAGAATAACACCCAGGGGCAAAGGGGGGGGCAGGACACATAACCCCCACCCAAGACCTGGTCACCTCGAGGGTGTGGGGGCGTGTCCAGCAACGCAAGCGTCCGCCACAACGGAAGTGGATGTTGACGCGAACCGGCAGCACAACAATACCGGTACGTACCGTCCCCAGGCCTTAAGAGAGTGGGTACGGGCCGTACCACGCCCACCACTACGTCATCCCGACAATGGCGGTACGGCCCGTACCCACGTTCGAAGGGCCTGGGTACGGGCCGTACCAGCATTGTTGGGGTGATGTGGGGGTACGCGTAGTACGAGCCGTACCCACGCTCTGAAGGGCTGGGGATGGTGCGTACCCCTACGGCACCCCATTGGGGGTCTGCACCGTACCCAGGCCCTCAGAGCGTTGGTACGGGTCGTACCACGCGTACCCCCACATCACCCCAACAATGCTGGTACGGCCCGTACCCAGGCCATTCGAACGTGGGTACGGGCCGTACCGCCATTGTCGGGGTGAAGTAGTGGTGGGCGTGGTACGTCCCATACCCACGCTCTTAAGGACTGGGGACGGTACGTACTCAGGCCTGCAAACCGTGGGTACAGGAATGTACGGAGCGTACCCCCACCCGTGTATGAATGGAGCGTACCCCCACCCGTGTATGAATGGAGCGTACCCCCACACCACCAGTGTATGTACGGACTGTACCCCCACCCCACCAGTGTATGTACGGAGCGTACCCACACCCGTGTATGAATGGAGCGTACCCCCACCCGTGTATGAATGGAGCGTACCCCCACCCCACCAGTGTATGTACGGACTGTACCCCCACCCCACCAGTGTATGTACGGAGTGTACCCACACCCGTGTATGAATGGAGCGTACCCCCACCCGTGTATGCATGCAGCATACCAACTCCCCACCCGTGTATGTACGGACCGTACCCCCACCCCACCAGTGTATGTATGGAGCGTACCCACAGCCGTGTATGAATGGAGCGTACCCCCACCCATGTATGAATGGAGCGTACCCCCACCCCACCAGTGTATGTACGGAGCGTACCCACACCCGTATATGAATGGAGCGTACCCCCACCCGTGTATGAATGGAGCGTACCCCCACCCGTGTATGAATGGAGCGTACCCCCACCCCACCAGTGTATGTACGGAGCGTACCCACAGCCATGTATGAATGTGGCGTACCCCCACCCGTGTATGAATGGAGCGTACACCCACCTCACCAGTGTATGTACGGAGCGTACCCACACCTGTGTATGAATGGAGCGTACCCCCACCCGTGTATGAATGGAGCGTACCCCCACACCACCAGTGTATGTACGGACTGTACCCCCACCCCACCAGTGTATGTACGGAGCGTACCCACACCTGTGTATGAATGGAGCATACCCCCACCCGTGTATGAATGGAGCGTACCCCCACCCCACCAGTGTATGTACGGACCGTACCCCCACCCCACCAGTGTATGTACGGAGCGTACCCATACCCGTGTATGAATGGAGCGTACCTCCACCCGTGTATGAATGGAGCGTACCCCCACCCCACCAGTGTATGTACGGACCGTACCCCCACCCCACCAGTGTATGTACAGAGCGTACCCACACCCGTGTATGAATGGAGCATACCCCCACCCGTGTATGAATGGAGCGTACCCCCACCCCACCAGTGTATGTACAGACCGTAGCCCCACCCCACCAGTGTATGTACGGAGCGTACCCACACCCGTGTATGAATGGAGCATACCCCCACCCGTGTATGCATGCAGCGTACCAACTCCCCACCCGTGTATGTATGGACCGTACCCCCACCCCACCAGTGTATGTACAGAGCGTACCCACAGCCATGTATGAATGGAGCGTACCCACACCCCTGTATGAATGGAGCGTACCCACACCCATGTATGTCCCGACCGTACATGCCCAGACATAGGAGGGGTGTGTGCCTATCACTCCCAGCAGTGCCCAGACATAGGAGGGGTGGGTGCAGAGTCCTCCCAGCAGTGCCCAGACACAGGAGGGGTGTGTGCAGAGTCCTCCCAGCAGTGCCCAGACACAGGAGGGGTGGGTGCAGAGTCCCCCCAGCTGTGCCCATGGAAAGAAAGGGGTTGAGTACACACAGATATAATGCCCACAATTGTCAGTCAGGTGCTCAAAGACCCAGCAGAACACATGTGTGCGAGGCTGGGAGTACACACATGCATACTGCGGAAAAAGGAACATGTACACATGAAGTCCTGTCAATATACTCCAGTCACAAGTACAGTGACCCCCAAGGATGACACAAATGATGCAGGTGGAGACCTTGGCCAGCATGCATGGCCAAAGTTGAAGGGGTCTGTCACACACCCAGCAAATGTAGACACAGCACTGCACAAATGTCTTCACAACACCCTGCAGGGAAGTTGGCAGGGTCCACAGAGGAAGGTACACACCTTGGGACAATGTAACCATGCAGTAACAGCTAACATGAGCAAAGTTTGATAGCAAATACCGTGTGATGGCACACAGATAATAGGGTCTACCCCACGAACAGCACACTACAACATATCCCAGACACCTAACACATTATCGCCACCCCAAATCATGGAGCAGCTCCACCAACAGCAATGCCAGAAAAGCAGTAGTGTGCCAAGGAAAATAAAATAGCTTTATTCAGCAATGTTGTAAAATGAATTGTACGAAGAGTTCAAAATGCACAAGTCCCATAGGGCAGTCCATAGTTCCAATCCAGGTGGGGGACACATTGGGATGCATGTCCCCTAGCTTGCCTGCACAGTTCAGACTACCTTGTCATCCACAGGGGGGGGGGGCATCATGTGGGGGGAAGGACCAGGCACCGCAGGGACAGGAGGGGCAAGGGTAGGTGTTGTGGGTGCAGGGACGGACGACTCCAACACAGGGGGTGGGGCAGCGCCAAAGGTGGATTGGAGCACGGCGCTGCACACTACTGCAGGTCGCCCAGCGTCTCCCCTGCACCCGAAGGAACCACAGGCCCCAAGGAGGGGAGGGGGTCGCAGGGATGGGTCGCAGCACTACCCGGGGAGGGTGTGGACAGGGGGGGGAATCAACCACCCTGACCGGGGACTCCTTTGACCGCTTGCGGGGTGGTGTCACTGTGGGGCTCAGGGACAGAGCGGCCATGAAGGAGTCTTTGGTGGAATCCTGGTCAGGAGAGCTGAGGGGAGTGGATTTGGAGGGTGGTGGTCGTGAGGAATGTGGACTCCCACTCTGGCTGCGTGTCTTCCGTTTCCCCCCCGACCCAGTGGGTGTGCCTACTTCACGCTGTGTGTGCGTGCCAGGAGGCGTGCGCTTTGCCTTCCCTGGTGGTGTGGTGCCTGTGTCTGGTGGTGTGCGTGCATGGCTACATCTGGGTGTGCTGTGGACAGGCATGGGAGTGGGAAGTGTGGATGCTGCAGGGGTGGGGGGGGACGTAGCGCTGCAGGAGACCCAATACTGCAGTCAGTGTCGAGTCTATGGACCTCAGCAAGTTGCGTTGGTCTGACTGCGCAGCTGAAATGCCCTCCATGTATGCCTCCATCTGGTTGATCACTTGGCTGTGGCCATGGAAGACATTAAGCATCGCAGTCTGACCAACCTGCAACTGCTGCAGGATGTCCACAGACTCGGCATTGGTGGCAGCAGTGGAGACAGGGGCAGGGGGTGCGGTGCCTGGCAAGAAGGAGACACGTGGTGACCTAGCACGGCGGGAAGGGACACGAGCAAGTGGGAGGCCGGTTAGCGGAATGGAGGGGGCGGGTAGCGATGGAGTGCTGGTGTCAGCTGTGGGAGCAGCCTCCACCCCCTCGGAGTGCTCAGCCTCGGACCCGTCTGCATCATAGTCGGTGGTGGTTTGACTGGACAGGTCCTCCGCTGCACTCCCGTCAGCCTCCGTGCCACTCGAGGTGCCAGACAACTCTGCACTGCTGGCACTGGTGCTCGCTCCCTCCTCACGGTCCGTGCCAGTGTCTCCCTCGTAGTCCCCCGATGATGCTGTGGGCAAGGTGAAGAGACAGGAGAAATCAGACACCTGTATACATATGTCACATGAGTCAACTCTACATAGGTCACAGTGCATAGCCTGAAAAGCTACAAGAGTAACATCTACAATACAAGGTACATATGTAGTCCCTGCAACACACAGTTTGTTGACCCACCATGCCACTGTTAAAATATGGAGAGCATGACACAATAGCAAATAACTTGATATCAAATTGTACAGCATCAGCGACACACAGCGTAGCCAAGAAAGGGATGAGCAGGAACCATGTCTAGCAACTCTTAGGACATGCTGCAAAGGTAATACTGAAAACCATGGCCAACATGACTGGGGCACTGCACCTTGAGTGTTTGGCCACACAAACATCACACACTGGCTAGACCGAGCAAGGAGACTTCAGGTTTGGACATGTAGGCCTTGCCCGCACCAACCCCCCCCCACCTGAGACAATGTGATTGAGACAGAGGAAGTACTCACACCTCTTAGTCTGGGATGAAAACACATGGCCTGCAATTAATCCTGATCGCACACAAACTACCCCAGGAGCGCCTGTCCACACATATCACTGACAAACAACCATCATCAGATAGTTGTACCAAGACACACAGGCACTGGCCCCTGTGAGTATGCACCAGCTAATTTAGGTCACCCTGTACAGTGGACACATGTAGCACAGTATACGTGAATTCTAATGAGGCCATGGTACTATGACACAGGGCCCAAACTATGCTGAAGACACAGAGAATGTCCACATATTATCTGATGACACACATGATACCTAGGAAAAGGTGCCCCAGGGGACTGTAGTGGCCACACTAATCCATGGCCCTGGATGTATCTGACTGGAACACAAGCCACCATCCCTGCACTATGCACATCTCACACTCAAGCACATCATGTCAGAGGGCACAACATTCGACATGCATGCAGGAAGGCAGTACACATGAAACACATACTCCCATGTCAGGACTCAGCATCAGTGCCAACTAACATGGACCCCACAATGACTGAACTGGCCAGGGCACAGGCAACGTGCAAAAACCTGTTACACACCACCCCCACACATGATGCTGCAAGCATTGGGCACTTGGAGTTACTGCCAGCCTAGATGACCTTGTGCAAGAGTGACTACACACAGACCAGGGAACACATGGCAAGGAGGGGAAGGGAGGAAGAACAGCACCACTTTACTTTGGGGAACAGGATATGCACTGCACATTTAAACCCTGGCAGTGTATCCATGCAACTGCACACTTCCAAAAGCTGGTGACACACAACAAACACACATGTACCTACCCCCTTCCTGCCGCTGCTTCTCCGCTAGGCGCCTACACCGCCAGCACACGCTTATGGATGTGGGTCAGACGGCGGCGCCCACGGTTTTTGTGGCTCTCAGGTGAGTCCCCCAGCAGGACCCGTGCGATCCTCCGCGTCCAGCACGGATGTCCTGCCAGCGTTTCCTCACCTGGGCTAGGCGCCGCTTCCGACCATCCGTCCTCCTCATGGCACTGACGGCTTGCTTCCAGATCTCCCCCTTGGCACAGACGCCTACCTGTGAGGAGGCAAAAGTGACAATACATCAATCCACCTTATCAATGATACAGAGACACACATATTACAAATCATGCATGTTTGAACTGGCCACAGTACGCAGCCAACTCATTGCACCTTTGTCATAGTGACATCATCCTCCTGGGAATGGGCAAATGCAGTAGGTGCCATTGAAAGCACGCAGGTGGCATGAGGGGTGCAACACAATCAATGATGCAGGCTCACACTGTGCATCCCAAGCTACAATAGGAATCTGAACAGTACCCCTAAGCAGTCACATGCCCCAGCCCACTTACGCCACCTCAGCAGAGTACACAGACACCCACAGGCACTGAACAATCACCTGGCATTGGCAACTGCCGCTACAAACCTCACTCTGCACATGTGCCACTAGACTGGGGGTGTCACAGATGTGGGGCTGTCTCAGCACGGCAGACATCCAGCACAGCTCCCTGCTCACATCAGATGGCCAGGGTGTATCCATCCCACATGCAGCTGGGGTGCAACACTCCACATATGCACACACCCACATGACAGGGGACTCACACACACACACACCAATGTCCAGGGGACGAACACATCATTTGGACACTCTCACCACAGGTACACAGAACAGACACACATCTGTGGGTCCTGGCACCTGTCACCCTGGGGGGAGCACAGACTCACATCAGGACTGTAGGAACAACATTTCCAGGAGGATTAGGCAGTCCGAAAGCGGCATGCACCATGCAGTGATCGTCACAGTAAGCACCATGCTAGTGCGTTGTGCACACAGGAACTACAGCATGCTCTGCATGGGAGACATGAGCCCTTCCCCCCCCTCCGGGAACCACTATGAAGAACCCTGCATGTCTGTCACACCTGGACACAATGCCAGAAGGTACAGTAAAAATGAGGGGCACAGTTTAAGCTAGTGGGGTCTGCACTCACCTGCTCCCCTGGTCGACCATACAGCATGGTGTACTGTGGGAGGATCACATCCAGCAACGCCATATTCTCCCCCATGGTGAATGGCTGGGCCCTCTCCACAGACCTGGACATGGTGCCAGAGGAATGACAAGCAGCAGCAGTGTTGTGTAATGAAGGGATGTGCAGGCAAGTGCTCTCTCAAGGGACCTGGCTGCCTTACATCTTCCTTGCTGGCCTGTTTCATTTACAGGAGTACGGAGTGATTGGCTCAGTCACATTTGCATCCTACGTGTCCTCCAATCAATTTAAAACTACCCCAGTGACAGGCTATGCATGGTTTTAAAATTGAGCATGATGTAATGTCAACAACCACATTGCAACAAAGTAAATTGTCTCCAACCGACTTCTGCTGGCCACATGATGCAAAATTCAAACCTGAAACTCGGTCTCCATGACAACCAGCATGCATTTAGGCCCCTATACTTGTCCCTCATGTGTCCCCTATGGCAATCCTATGTCACAACACAGGTACGGTGCGTCCCACAGCCCTAGGGCACCCCAAATGCATTGCAACGGACCGTACACGTGTGTGTACGGTCCCTATCACTATGGTGGTGCTGGCGTACGTGTACGCCATAGTAGTCCGGACCGTACACATGCGTGAACGGTCCGTATCACTATGGTGTACGCATACGCCAGCACCCCCATAGTGATAGGGACCGTACATGCGTGTGTACGGACTTGTGTGCCAGTTCTATGGATTTCCAGCATCTGTGGTGCAAAGGGGGGTGCCAGTGTCGGTCCCACATGTTCATCCACATGACCTGTGTATGTGTTGACAGAGTTGCATTAGCATTCCGACACACATGACTAATAAAGGTGTCCCTCTGCCTCCAAGGTGCCTCATCTCTGTCAATGGTGGTCTGTTGCGACTGTGCATGCAGCATGTCTGGCATTGTTCTCAGAGATGGTGCATATGAGTCTATGTGTAGAGTAGCAAGATGCAAGCTGTTTGTCAGGGATTAGATTCTGTATTGTGCATGATGTCCATGGCTGTGTAGGTATTGTGGCATGTCAGTCTCCACGACGGCCACTGTGCTGCGTGTGAATCCATTGTGTGTGTGTGTCATGTTGAACCAGACATTCCTTCCTTGACATACACCTTTTACATAGTTCCTTCCTGAGATCTTTGTCTTTGTGTGCTACTTGTGGCATTGTTTCCTTGACATGGCGCATGCTGCTGCAGGCCCTGCAGCAAGGGCACCCAGTGTCCACGCAAACGAGATGGTGTTCATCATGGATTGCTTGCTGACATGTGCTATGCTGATCAGCAGCATCTGTGCCTCATGCGGCAGCACACTCTGCATTATGCACAAGATCCCCAGTTCCATCCACCTCAAGGCAAGAGGGAGACCGTCCCCCAGGTCAACTACGACATCCGTGTCTAATCCTACCCTGCACTCTACGGACATGTGCGTTAGAAATCCCATGATACTTGTCCGCATCCAGGGTGCATCTGCACAGCTCTGCTACTACATCCGGCGACCAGGCCACATCAACGTCCAACAGAGATGGGGGGAGTGGATCACTGCCAGCTGCAGGATGACCTTCTCAATCCACGCACACACTCAGGATGCAGCCCACAACCACAACACAACCTTGTGGCACTGTGATCCAACACCCAATTGTGCCATCTCCATGCATCCAACCTTAGCTGGCCCACCATTCTCCACATCCACCTGACTCAAGCATGCAGGACATGGTTCTGCCACGTGTCTACACATACCTGGACTCCCACCCCAGGACACTCCACATGATCCCTGACCTCTGCGCATGACTGTTGCTCTTCTAAATAGGTCTGTAGGCACAGTTGTGCGGGCACCCCCTCAGCTGGTTGGGCCCATCACGGGTGAGTATGGTGCTCCATGTCTGTCTTGGATGGTACGTTGTGACCCATGTGTCTCCTGTGCTAGACTCATACCCCAGGGTATGGAGGTTTGGAGTTAATTCAGAAATCAGGCATGGTTTGACTTTACAACACACACATGTGGTGGAATAATGCAAAATGACGGCATCATCTTGTGATTGTGATGAATTTTATTAGTGCTGAGGTACGTGTTTGGGGGGGGTGACAAGAGGTGCTTGGCGGGAGTGTAAAATCCAAAGTTCACAGGGGGAGTTGGTGTCCTTGCCATTGACAGTCATCAGAGTCTGTGCCACTGTCTTTGTCAACATTGGTCAGACAGTGACCAGCAAGGCCATGTGGCAGAGAATGTCCTTTGCTGCTGTGCTGCTGTTGGGCCAGAGGGCCAGGTGCCAGGCCAGGTGACCTGGGAGATGGTGATGTTCCGCTGACTCTCACGGTCTTTTTCGTGGACGACCCACCTTCCTGCGGGGACCCTCAGACGCCTGCCTTGACGATGCAAGGGACACTCCATCAGTTGAATCCTCCTCCTCCTCCCTCCCTGTGTCTGGTGCTGCTCTACGCCTGGTGGCACACGGAGGGTTTGCCAGGCTTTGGGCGATCTGAAGGAGGGATTGGCTCACGTCCCTGTGCACCGCCAAGAGCTCTGCAAGTCCTGCCTCCATCCTGGCATGATGCTCAACCTGCAGGGCCTTCATCTCATTGAGGGTCCCCACTACCTGGGCGATGCCTCTGGAGTCACGCCGGTATGCGTCCAGGATGGTTCTGACGTGTGCCATAGCCGGGTCCTGAGCCAACTGGGCAGGTTCGCGCCTCCGCCGTCCTCCACTCCCACCACCCCAGCCCACTTGCACCTGGCCTGCCGTTGTGGGCACATCGGGTCTCCGGGACTCCTGAGGGATGGCATTTGCGGTGTCGCCTGCCTCCTCCTGGGTGCCCGGAGAACCTTGTCCCTCGTGGACAGACTGGCTGTGTTGTTGTGTGCGGCAGGGCTCCTGGGTGTCTCCTGGGATGTGGCAGGAATGGGGGTGGTGGTTGGCACAGTTGTACCTGACGCAGGTGCTGCAGGTGGTTGGACACCAGAGGGGCCAGGTTGGTCTGGGTCATCCACGGAGTGGTGAGAGTTGTCACTGCCGGTGGTGTCCTCTTCATGCAGAGCCTGGTCCTGTGAGTCTTCCCCCCCAGTGTTGGGGGGAGATCGATGACATTGACCTGTGTGTGAGAGAGACAGTGTTAATTGTGTTACATGTGACATCCGTGTTTCATTCTTTTTTGATTTGGCACAGTTCCTCTGGGTGGTTGGATTTGGCTAGCATTCCTCACACAGTGCACTTGTGCATGGGTATGTCCCTTGGCCACAGCTTTCGACACTTTACCTATGTGTGACACAATCTTAGTTGATGCATATTTTGGGAACGCAGTCAGCAGTGTAGTGAGCGGGCGTAGCAAGCATGCAGAGCCGCCTTACGTGTTGCACTGTACGTGGCCAAATGGTGTTTATTCCATGCTATTTGAGAATGCAGGTACGTAACTTAACAATTTGTGACAGGGTTCTGACGAACACAGTGGGTAGATATACTGGGTGTAAGGTTCTGTTTGTGCCTGCAGCACGGATGTACTCGTGCACAGATTGACACATGGCCTAGTGTTTATCAAAGGTTGAAGGGGGGTGCTGAGGCACTGCCAAACCTTGTCTACATGCACACAGTCCACCTGCTGACGAGCGGACATGGCCACACCACCCAAGGGTGATTTGGTCTCCCTCTGTCTCCCTTTCTCCCTCCCTCTGTCAGCCTCCTCCCACTGTCCGTCTCCCTCTATCTCCCTTTCTCCCTCCCTCTGTCAGCCTCCTCCCTCTGTCCGTCTCCCTTTCTCCCTCCCTCTATCAGCCTCCTCCCTCTGTCCGTCTCCCTTTCTCCCTCCCTCTGTCAGCCTCCTCCCTCTGTCCATCTCCCTTTCTCCCTCCCTCTGTCAGCCTCCTCCCTCTGTCCGTCTCCCTTTCTCCCTCCCTCTATCAGCCTCCTCCCTCTATCCGTCTCCCTTTCTCCCTCCCTCTGTCAGCCTCCTCCCTCTGTCCGTCTCCCTTTCTCCCTCCCTCTATCAGCCTCCTCCCTCTGTCCGTCTCCCTTTCTCCCTCCCTATATCAGCCTCCTCCCTCTGTCCGTCTCCCTTTCTCCCTCCCTCTGTCAGCCTCCTCCCTCTGTCCGTCTCCCTCTGTCTCCCCTTCTCCCTCCCTCTGTCAGCCTCCTCCCTCTGTCCGTCTCCCTTTCTCCCTCCCTCTATCAGCCTCCTCCCTCTGTCCGTCTCCCTTTCTCCCTCCCTCTATCAGCCTCCTCCCTCTGTCCGTCTCCCTTTCTCCCTCCCTCTGTCAGCCTCCTCCCTCTGTCCGTCTCCCTTTCTCCCTCCCTCTATCAGCCTCCTACCACTGTCCATCTCCCTTTCTCCCTCCCTCTATCAGCCTCCTCCCTCTGTCCGTCTCCCTTTCTCCCTCCCTCTGTCAGCCTCCTCCCTCTGTCCGTCTCCCTCTGTCTCCCCTTCTCCCTCCCTCTGTCAGCCTCCTCCCTCTGTCCGTCTCCCTTTCTCCCTCCCTCTATCAGCCTCCTCCCTCTGTCCATCTCCCTTTCTCCCTCCCTCTGTCAGCCTCCTCCCTCTGTCCGTCTCCCTCTGTCTCCCCTTCTCCCTCCCTCTGTCAGCCTCCTCCCTCCCTCTGTCTGTCTCCCTGTGTCCACCTCTGTCTGTGTCCCTCTCTCTGCCCCTCTCCCTCCCTCTGTGTGTCACCCTCTGTCACCTCAGCCCAGTTTCCTGGGCACACACAGTTTGCAGGTCTTGCAAAGGCCATTGGCTTGTTCATGTGGGTTTGTTTCTTCTCTGCGGGCACCCATTGGGCGGAGTGTCTGAGTCTGCGCTGCTGCTGTGGCGGTGTGTGCTGACACTCTTTCAGTGTGCTGCGTCTTCATTGGCTGCTGTTATGTGCAAATTGTGCCTTCATACCCATGTCGTCCTGCAACGCGGCCACCATTAGCAGGCAAAACAGTACTGTGTGGGGACACACTGTAGGTATGGCTGTGCCCTAAGCCATATGGGCTGAGGGCATTGTTGTGTGCTTCAGAGTTGCTCTATGTTAGTTTTGAGGCCCACCCTCCTGGCATCGGGGACATCCTGTCTTGTGTTGGTGTTTTGTGTGGCCTGTGACTTGGCATGGCCTTGCTTGGGGCATGGGGCATGGAGGCGCTCGTGGCATGTGTGTGTTTTTGGAGTGTGGTTGTGTCCGGTGCTGGCTTTGGGGGGGTTGCGTGCATGATTGGTATTTGGGTTGTATATGGCGTTCCCCCCATGTGAGGTGAGTTGTTTGTGTACTCACCAGGCTCTCAGACTCCTTCTAGTCTGTCTACTATCAACGGCGGCAGCGTGGCCATCACCTTCTCCTCCCAGGGATGTTAGTGTACCGGTCTGCGTGGCGGCCCTCCTCCAGTGATGTTGGCCTGGTTGTGCTCGTCCGTCATTTTGCGGTGGACCGTCCTCCGCAGATCGTACCACCTGGCTTGGCACTCATGCCTGGTCCTTCTGGTGGCCCCAACAGCATTCACGGAATTGACTATCCTCTCCCACATGGCAGTTTTTTCTGATATGCTGGTCCGTCTGACCAATGTTCCAAAGAGCTGTGGCTCTACTCTGATGATTTCGTCGACAAGGGACTCCAGCTCGACCTTTGTGAACTTTGGATTCTTGTTGGTGGGCATGGCGTGGGGTGTGGGTGTGGATGGTTGTGGGGGTGTGGGTGTGGATGGTTGTGGGTGTGTGGGTGTGTGTGTGTGAATGTGATGAGGGTGTGTTTGTGATGGTGGTTGTGTGAAGGAGTGCAAGTGTAAGGTGTATTGATGGTTGAAGTATGGTGCAGTGCATTGTCTCTGGGGTCTGGCAGCAGTGGATCTGTTGCAAAGGATCATGGTGTGTGTGTGTTGGGCCTTTTTATTGGTCCATTTGTGGGTGTGGCTGTGTTTGAACTTTGGGTGGGTGTGTTATAAGGAGTGGTAGTGGTTTGGGCCTCTGTTTATCTGTTTGTCAGTTTCAGGTCAGTGTATAGGATGTATTTGGCCTTGTTGGATATGTTTTGTGGTGTTGTGTGCCTCAGATTGACTGTCCTTGTGGTTTTTTGGTTAGTCCTGGTTCAGTAGGAGTGTTTTAGCCTCTGTACGGTGCGTACATGGGCCATGTTGTTGTACAGTGCTGTCCTTTGCTATGGCTTAGTACGACTCGTACATGCCCGATGTTGGGTGAGGGTGCTGGTGTGTGGCCCTGGGGTAGGGTGCGTACGAACACGGGCAGGGTGTTGGTCCGCACCGTCCATCGGTGGTGGTGTTTCGCACCGTACATACAGGGGGGGCTGGGTGTAGGGTCCGTACATACACGGGTGGGGAGTTGGTACGCTCCATGCATACACGGGTGGGGGTACGGTCCGTACATACACTGGTGGGGTGGGGGTACGGTCCGTACATACACGGGTGGGAGTACGGTCCGTACATACACTGGTGGGGTGGGGGTACGGTCTGTACATACACGGGTGGGGGTAAGGTCTGTACATACACTGGTGGGGTGGGGGTACGGTCCGTACATACACGGGTGGGGAGTTGCTACGCTGCATGCATACACGGGTGGGGGTATAGTCCGTACATACACTGGTGGGGTGGGGGTACGGTCCGTACATACACTGGTGCGGTGGGGGTACGGTCCGTACATACACGGCTGGGGTGGGGGTACGGTCTGTACATACACTGGTGGGGTGGGGGTACGGTCCGTACATACACGGGTGGGGGTACGGTCCATACATACATGGCTGGGGTGGGGGTACGGTCCGTACATACACGGGTGGGGAGTTGGTACGCTGCATGCATACACGGGTGGGGGTACGGTCCGTACATACACTGGTGGGGTGGGGGTACGGTCCGTACATACACTGGTGGGGTGGGGGTATGGTCCGTACATACATGGCTGGGGTGGTAGTACGGTCCGTACATACACTGGTGGGGTGGGGGTACGGTCCGTACAGACACGGGTGGGGGTACAGTCCGTACATACACTGGTGGGGTGGGGGTACGGTCCGTACATACACGGGTAGAGAGTTGGTACGCTGCATGCATACATGGGTGGGGGTACGGTCTGTACATAAACTGGTGGGGTGGGGGTACGGTCCGTACATACACTGGTGGGGTGGGGGTACGGTCCGCACATACACGGCTGGGGTGGAGGTACGGTCTGTACATACACTGGTGGGGTGGGGGTACGGTCCGTACATACACGGGTGGGGAGTTGGTACGCTCCATGCATACATGGGTGGGGGTACGCTCCATGCATACACTGGTGGGGGTTTGAGGTTCTGTAGCGATCCGAACCCGTGAAATCGGTATCGTAGTACTGACACGATTTTGGTACCAATGAACCGCAAATGATCCATTATATGCATGACAGTGTTTTCGCTACACAACTAGCATGAATTCACTGAGAAATAGGGCATTCTGTTGTTAAGTCATGGCATCCATTTTAGTTACGGCATCCATTTTGTTTCTTGCCCTCACATAGTCAATGAACTGGCGATGACCCCGGCAGAGTCACCTTGTTAAGGACACGTAAGCTCGAGCCCCGAGAAAGGCTGACGCTGCATGACTAGGCAGAATCCAGCTGCCTCCCTTGCCTGAGGCCAGTCCTGCTATACTGGTTCTCGTGTCCGTTGTCCTGACTGAAAGGCCGAAGACGGTAGCCATGCTCGTTTATGATCCATAAACACCTCTTATCCTACTTTTCAATCCTTTGCACCTGGCTCTGCTCCTCTCCTTCTGGGCTTTTACAATGGGGAGGTTACGATTTTTATGATGGGGAGGATCGGGCAAAGAACGGAAAACTGACAAGGGGACCTGATCGAATACCGAAAACCTACGACTAATTATTGTTTGATGTCTATTTACTGTTTGTTTGGGATACCGGGTTGGGCATGAGAAATATTCGTGTAATGTTGCCTAAAGACATTTTTCGTGTATTTAAGGAACAACCCACTTAATACAATTCGAACAGTCTCGTAGATTCTGCCTCTGTGTGGTTCCTATGACTTCTGTGTCCCTGCAGTAAATAAACCTTAGTCTTTGACGCCACCATCGAGAAGCCCGTGTCTCTGTTTATTTGTGCACCGAGACAGGAGGAACTCAGGGGTCTTTGGGTGTTGTTTCCCTGACACCTCTGGACTCTTAAAAGTCCAGAACCTCAAATTGGCGCCCAACATGGGGCAACGTCATCCGGTACCGGTCCAAAGCCTGAAAAGTTCGAGAAGTTTCGTGTGAAGATTCCGGAGGGAGGTACCCCGCTTCATCGATCCCTGCATGTCGTAAAAGTGGCCCGACGATCTCTTCCACGAGGGTTCCCGTTCCCAGACGGCTACAGAGGACCGCTGCCCTGACTGTCGCCCTGTCTTGGACCCGAGGTGCAGACCTTAGTACGGCGAGACGGGTTCTCCTTGGTGACGTCTTCCACATTTCAGTTAAGTATTAAGTGGGTTACGCTCAGTTTGGTTGTTCTTTGTTGCTCTGGTTTAATTCGTAGATTATCATTGGTTGCTCTTGTTTAGATAATCTTTGTTTTGGTATTAGTTCATTTTGGTAGGCCTAAGTTCTTTGCGCATTTTGGTTGGAATTTGTCTTTGTTTGTCATGACTACCAGTAGTAATTGTTTCGTGTCCTGGTTACGTTGCAACGGGGATTCCCGGTTGGAGGATTCGTGTTCGGTTCCTCCGATTGGAACTCCTACATATGAGCTCTATTGTAAACATGGTGTGGGTCCTATTACGTATAATGAAGTATGGGTCCATTACACCAGAAAAGATGGTGTCCTTAGTTGGCCACCGCATGGTAGCTTCGAAACGGAAATACTAGACAATCTAGAAATGAAGTTGTTTAAGAGAAAAGCCCGGCCGGCAATGTTTGATTCTTTTCGCGTATGGCGCAAAGAAGCCAAACAGAGAGAAATTAGGAAGACGAAGAAAGAACAGAAAGAGAAAGGGTTGACTTTAATGGAGTCTGCTAGGCAGCTGCATGTCAACGAGACTGAGAAAGCAATGGAGATGGCGAATAGAAAATATAATTTGGCAATTGCTAAATGTTACCCTGTATTGCCATCTTGTCCTACTAAGCCGATGGAGGATCATGAAAAGGATCCTCTGTTGTCTTACCTGTTGAATTCACCTCCACCGTATGCACAGGGTATTACAGTACCACAGTTACTACCTGTTGTACAGCCAGCTGCTGGTCAGCCTGGAATAGTTGCTCCACTTCCTTTGATTCCAGCTCCTGTCCTTCCCGTGGTTAATGTTCCTTCGGCACCCCCTCTTCCTGGGTCGCCTGTTCCGCCTTTGCCTGTCGTTTCGCAAACTGCTTTATCTGCTACTCCCACCCTTACTATTTCATCTGCTTCAGCTGCCCTGTCCCCGAACCCTGTGAACATTCTGACTCCGCTTTCCGTTCGTCGGAAAATAACCAACTCTGTAACTAATATCTTAACTCCTCTCTACAGGTCTTTAATTGGGACCCCCGTTTCTGACTCTATACAGAGACGTAGCCAGCTTCCTGGTCCTCAGGCACGAGACATGTTAGATTCGACAGCTCTTAGGTGGATGTCGAAAGCTGTGAAGTATGATGCACGAAGAGTGTTAGATACTTTTATGCAATGGAATGAACCAACTCAACGTTATGTTTTTGACATGATGTGTTCTCTTGTGCGTTAAGAATGGGAAGATGATGACTTAGATTCCGTCCCCTCTGATCTGATAAATATTCAACAGAAATTCGCCGCCGGAATGGTGATAGGTTCAGAAGTAAGGGGAGCGATAGAACTGATTTTAGCTTATAGGGATGATTCCCCTCTTCGAGCGACAAGAGACCCTGATGGTTCACCGATTACTACTAGGAAAAAACGAGGTCAATATCCGATGAGGGAAGTTCCACTGATATGGCGTGATGCAGTTCAAGCTGATGCGGCTCATAATATTGCAGCTGCCCCGGCACAATTCCAGAGAGTGTGGATACACATCCCTTGGAAACGGGCCGAAGTATTAGCAGTAAAACAAGCGTTGCCAGACCCACGTAAAAATCCTGCTGGTTATTACAAAGAGTTAACGCAGACAGTTCAAGCGTGCGTCATGAATTTGGCAGACATTGAAATGTTATTTGGTAATGTAGTGCCACAGCCTATATGGGCCAAGATTCGACAAGAGAACCACCCAGTCGCCTTAGGAGGTGATTGGCCAGCTATTGTAGCAGCAGATGCGCAACAAGTTGGCGGTGCTAAACCTGAACCTCTGATTGCTGCCTTACCTGGCAGAATAATTAATCTGATGAAAACACTGATGCCAGCGTTACGAGTTAATTGGGATAAACTATCGGCATGCAAGCAAAAGAAGGACGAAAGCGTCTCTGACTTTTTCACTAGATTTGAAGAGACCTTCGTAGACCACAGTGGGCAAGATATGAGTACTGAGGGAGGCCAGAGGTTGTTTGTCGACAAGTTCGTGTTTAATTTATTACCTGAGCTTAGTAACAAGTTAAAGGATTCTGAAAGTGCATGGGCAGTGTCGACGACAGCAAAGATACTTGCAACTGCTCAGTATTACGAGAATAGAGAGAAAGAAGAGAAGGAAAAGTCAGAAAAGAAAACAAAAGATTTAAAGACTAAAGTTCTTTTGCAACAGGCGTATCCGCCTCGTTCGAATCAGTCAGATTCATAGCAGCGACCCCAGTTTCAGCAACAGCCACAATTCCAGAAAGGAACGTCCCAAAGATTTAATTATGGTTTTTCCCGACAACAGTTAGCATGGAATCAGTGTGCCTATTGTAAAAAGGAGGGTCATTATAAGAATGAGTGTCTGGTACTGCACGCACAGACTAGTGGTGTCCCAGCTCAGAGAGGTACTGTTGGGTTTATGCAAACTCCTAGAGGTAGAAGACGTGGTACAACGACACCACAGGCTGATCGCCAATCGAATTATTTCGATCAGCGAAATGCACAATCTGCGCAACCAGGAAGATCTCCACAGTACCATGTTGAAGATTATTATGAACATAATGAAGAGATTCAGAGAAGCGAGTACTAGGACAGCCACAGGCAAAGAGAGGGAGTAGTATCAGTTCCAGTTGATCAGAGTGGACCTTATGTCGCAGTAGTTACCTCCGGCGTGGTTGAACCGTTTCTGTTGAATACTGGTGCGGCAAAAAGTTCAATTATGCATGCGAAACTCCCTGGCGCACCTTTGTCTGGCTTAATGAACACTTCAGTAGGTTTCTCAGGCGCCCCTGTTCACAATCCTGTTTCTAGTCCTTTATCAATATCTGTTGGACCATGCGAACTAGAAGCACCCCTTATCCTAACAACCGTTTGTAATGAGAATCTGCTTGGTTTAGATCTGTTGAAACGCCTGCATGCGACACTGTACTGTTCTCCTTCGGGAGTACAGCTCACATTAGGCAAAAGAGTAATCTCTCCAATGTATATGTCGATGGATAAGCTCCCACCGGAGCTGCGTTCTCTCCCTGATACTCTTTGGGCAACTGGTCCTAACGATGTAGGCCTCTTGGAAATTCCCCCTTATGTGGTAAGTCTGAAAGCGAATGTTAAATTCCCACGAATCCCACAGTATCGGATTTCGAATGAAGGTGAACGTGCACTCTTGCTGATTGTGAAAGACTTAATACAGAAAGATGTGATTGAGGAAACTAGAGGAAATGTCTGCAATAGTCCTGTTCTACCGATTTTGAAACGTACTGACCCGTCCAAACCTCCAATCTACAGATTTGTGATTGACCTCAGAGAAGTTAACAAAATAGTGATTCCGCAGTTTCCTGTGGTCCCAGATATCACTGCATTATTGACGTTGATTCCTGCCTCAGCCTCATGGTTTACAGTTATCGACTTGAAAAATGCCTTTTTCAGCATTCCGATAGCTGAGGAAAGTAGAGACATTTTTGGTTTCTCCTTAGGAGGTCGCAGTTTCAGATTCAAGCGCGCTCCACAAGGTTATTGTGAGAGCCCTTCAATTTACAGCCAAGCATTGAAGAGTCAATTAGATGCTCTTGTACTTCCTCCTGGTGTTGCTCTGATCCAATACGTAGACGATCTTTTACTGGCTGCTGATGACAAGGAAACCTGCAAAATAGCTACAATTTCTTTATTACGTCATTTGTCTGACTTGCATCACAAGGTGTCACCTTCTAAACTGCAATATTGTTGCCAAGAAGTGACCTACTTAGGTCATCTTTTGTCAAAGGAGGGAAGAAGGTTGACCCCAGAGAGAATCAAAGCAATTTCGCAGATGACTGTACCAAGCACACAGAGAGAAGTACGTGCGTTTTTGGGTATTACGTCATACTGCAGGCAATGGATCCCAAATTTTTCACTCATGGCAAAACCATTGGTAGCCCTGACTGGAAAAGATGTTCCGAGCCCTTTGCCATGGTCTGATGAATGTCAACAGAGTTTTTCCGACTTACGCGATGCACTGTGCTCAGCTCCTGTGTTGGGTACTCCTAACTACAGTAAGCCGTTTACTTTATATGTCCATGAAAGAGAAGGTTGTGCGTTGAGTGTATTAACGCAACAATTTGGTGACAAACAGCGGCCTTGTGCATATTTCTCATCTACATTAGATCCGGTAGCCAGAGCATTGCCAAGTTGTTTGAGAGCTACAGCAGCAGCTGCAGTGTCTATCCGACAGTCTGCTGGACTAGTCATGAACAACATGTTAGTAGTCATGGTTCCACATGCTGTGGATACACTCATGAATCGAACGAAAACTCAGCACCTCACCAGTGCTAGACTATCAGGCTATGAGCTGACGCTTTTGGCAAGTCACATTTAGAGTAAGCGATGCAACATATTGAATCCAGCAACGCTGTTGCCGACTACTCTAGAGTCGAGTGATTCAGAGCCCCATGATTGTTGTTTTAGAACTGAGGAAGAGACAAAAGGTCGGATTGATTTGAAAGATACTCCGTTACTAGATCCAGACGGCACTTTATATGTCGATGGGTCGTGTTTTAAACTACAGAATGGTGATGTGACGGCCGCGTATGCAGTTACGACTTTGAGTACGATTGTTGAGACTGCAAGAGTAAGTCAGAATTCTGCCCAAGCTGCAGAATTAATTGCATTAACAAGAGCGTGTGTTTTAGCTGAGGGAAAGAGAGTGAATGTGTTTACTGATAGCCAATACGCCTTCGGCGTAGCACATAGTTTCGGACGTCTCTGGAGATAAAGAGGTTTTCTCACGTCCCATGGGACTAAGATCCAACATGGACAGCTAGTCAGCGATCTATTGGAATCTCTGACCCTACCGAATGAAGTTGCGATTGTGAAGTGCAGTGCACATCGAAAGATTACGGATGATGTTGGCCGTGGGAATGCGTTTGCTGATGAGGTCGCTACAGAAACGGCCAAGAACATGACGAGCCGAATGTACGTTGCAACGTCTGCAAGATGGATTGCTGAGTCAGGGATGTGTGAGAATACGATTGAAAGTGTGAAGGCAATCCAGAATGAAGCAACTGAAAACAAGAAGAATGAATGGAAGGAGAAAACGGGTAAAATGGATTCAAGGGGATGTTGGGTTGATTTGTCTGAACAGCAACGTTGGATGTTACCTGATGCGTATGTGCTCGCAGTAGTCACGATGGCGCATGGAGCGGCGCACATCAGTTCGAAAGGGATCTGTAAAATGTTAGCTCCAGTATGGAAGAACGATGGAATTACTAAGTGTGCGGAAAGAGTGGTGAAAAACTGCATGATATGCCTGATGCATAATCCTGGCAAGGGAACCCCAACCCCAACTGGTCATTTTGCTCCCCCTTCTTGTCCCTTTGAAGTGATTCAGTTGGATTTTATCCACATGGACAGGTGTAACAATCTAAAATACGTCCTAGTGGTAGTCTGTGCCTTTTCAAGATGGATTGAGGCATATCCGTTAAAGGATAACACTGCTATGTCTACTGCCAAAATCCTCCTCAAAGAGTACTTCCACAGGTATGGTATGCCACGGATTGTTTGGTCGGACAATGGAAGTGAGTTTGTAGGGAAAGTTATGAAGAGTGTGTGTACGGGTCTGGGTATTAACCAAAAATTCCACAGTGCGAATCACCCACAGTCAGCGGGTTTGGTTGAAGGGTACAATGGCACCCTAAAGCTGAAACTTGCTAAAATTCAAGCTTCCACTGGTCTATCTTGGCCAGATGCACTGCCTTTAGCTCTATTGTCCACCAGAGCGACTGTACACTCTCGAGTAGGGCTTAGCCCATATGAGATTGTGTTTAGTCGTCCTGCTAATGTTTGGGGAGTCCCTAGGCCAAAGGAATTCAAACAGATTGAATACCCAATGTTGATTGATTATATTTATGATCTGACTGCTAAATTGAGCCTTATTCATCAACAGGTATTCGAATCCTTGCCTAAACTGCCAGAGAGTCCAGGCCACACGCTGAAACCAGGCGACCAAGTTGTAGTACGGAATTTTGAATGAACTCGGAACCTCCAGCCAAGATTCGTGGGTCCGTTCCAGGTACTCCTCACAACAAGAACTGCTGTACGCCTAGCTGGAAGGAAGAATTGGGTGCACGCTAGCCATACGAAGCGTGTCCCTCTCCCACTCCCCTATGATAACTGGGTTTGACAGGGATTTGGCGTATCCGAGACAGAACCTGTTCCTAGGCACATCCCTTTCAGTGATGCAGAGTACATAACGGACCACCCACGAACTGAAACACAGAACTTTGACACCTCAGCAGGAACCGCTCCTTTGAATCTTGGACCAAGTGTTGTATAAAGTGAACATTTGTCACCTGTGGAGTCGAACATTTCCGCACCTGCAGACCAGCTATTTCAAGATCAGACAAGACCCGGAAAGTACAGATATAATCTACGTTCTCATGTTATGAACTAATGACATTGCATAATTACCTTTCTGTTTGAAAACTGTTTTGATCTTATTGCATTCCATTCAGTCAGGAAGTTTGCTCAAATTTTTATCTTTTTGTTTTTGTTGTTTCTCTCACCTTGCCGTCTGGGTTACCGTAGGGTCGTAACGTGTGCCTTGTTTTAATTTGCAGGGAATCAGACACAAGGTCGGTTTCTTCTGTCTATCTTGGGAACTCCCAGGGTAAACAGAGGCAAGTTTTTAACAGGTACAAACCATCCGTTGCGAACGGTTGTAGAAGATGGAGCTTCCTGAACTGCGACGGGTTAACGTCATAAATGTGCACAAGACAAAACTATATGACATATTATATAGCAAATGTTTTCTAATGCAATGTACTCTGACACTTCTAATTGTTTTAATAACTTTGGTAGGCGGAATTATTTTTGGTATTCAGTTGATCTTTACACCTGTTACATCTACAGTATCTCCCCATGTTCCTGTTTCTCCGACTGTTGTTTCTCTTCACTCTTTCCATCCTTTTCCTGCCCACGAGCAAGCTCGACGCTCTGAGTTTATAAATAACACTTTCATTCAGCTCTTGCACCAACATCTACTAGTGGTTAACACAACAAACTGCTGGGTGTGTGGCTTGATTCCACATACCATGGACAAGGGCATCCCTTATCTGGTTCTGCCCTTTAGTTATAATGGATCATTCTGGGCATTTCAGACCATGTTCGCTTATGCCCTAGAGACCTATCCTCCACGACCTCCGCGTTCCACTCGGTATAACTCTGCTAATAGAGCCTTGGTAAAAGGAATCACTGACATGGTTAGAGATGTCAATAACACTCCGTTCATTCCCAAGGATGAATTGCGAGTTTACATGGGTTGGAATGTTACGGAATATGGCATTACTCTGGGTGAGAACAAACGTAAAAGCTCGACTCCGATCTGGGTCGTACCCCACCAAGGTCAGGTCTGTTTGCAAGGAAATGGGAGGAATCCGAAAGCTCGACTAGGGAAGAGTGACTGTATCGAAACATATGTTTTCCCGTCACAGTCTTCCCCTGCATTCTTAGCTGCTAAGGGTACCTATTTTGTTTGCCAAGACAGAGCATACACATGGCTGCCTGCTGACTTCTCAGGCTCATGTTATATCGCTCAACTGTTACCTCCGACATACACTGCTGCACCGGACTATCACAAAACTAGAGGTGTTTTCAGTAAAGAAGATACTGCTGGCCAAGAAGCAGGAGACTTCTTCAAAGGTTTCCTTCCGTTCTGGGGGCCTATGGCCAACAGTAGAAACTTACGTCAACTAACACGGGTAATTGAATCCACTATCACCGAAACTGCGGGTGCCCTTAGTAACCTGACAGCTGAGCTTCAAGCGGATCGCCTCATGACGTTACAGAACCGTATGGTTCTTGATGTGTTACTTGCAGATCGAGGTGGAGTATGTAAGATGATCCAATCGAGTTGCTGTGTTTTTATCCCAGATAATGCGCCAACGGTATACAAGGCCATCTCTAAGTTACACAAAATCTCTGACTCTATTCATGTAGAGGAAGGTGACTGGTCATTAATGGGATGGTTCTGGAGCCTGTTGTCTGGTGGGGATGGAAGGTTCTGATAGTCACTGGTGTTGCGTTGGTATTTTTATTTTCGTGCTGTCTCATTGTTCAGTGTGGTCCTGCCTTATGTAATCTCTGCATTTCAACATGCGTAAGAAGACCACCTGTTTTTAGAGATACGCCACGGGATAGAGTAATGCTTCAACAACATATCAGTGACCTGATGAACATAGAAATGGACTCTGACATAGAGTAAGTTATTGCCTATGTAAGGGCAAAAGGACGGTCTGAGGTTCTGTAGCGATCCGAACCCGTGAAATCGGTATCGTAGTACTGACACGATTTTGGTACCAATGAACCGCAAATGATCCATTATATGCATGACAGTGTTTTCGCTACACAACTAGCATGAATTCACTGAGAAATAGGGCATTCTGTTGTTAAGTCATGGCATCCATTTTAGTTACGGCATCCATTTTGTTTCTTGCCCTCACATAGTCAATGAACGGGCGATGACCCCGGCAGAGTCACCTTGTTAAGGACACGTAAGCTCGAGCCCCGAGAAAGGCTGACGCTGCATGACTAGGCAGAATCAAGCTGCCTCCCTTGCCTGAGGCCAGTCCTGCTATACTGGTTCTCGTGTCCGTTGTCCTGACTGAAAGGCCGAAGACGGTAGCCATGCCCGTTTATGATCCATAAACACCTCTTACCCTACTTTTCAATCCTTTGCACCTGGCTCTGCTCCTCTCCTTCTGGGCTTTTACAATGGGGAGGTTACGATTTTTATGATGGGGAGGATCGGGCAAAGAATGGAAAACTGACAAGGGGACCTGATCGAATACCGAAAACCTACGACTAATTATTGTTTGATGTCTATTTACTGTTTGTTTGGGATACCGGGTTGGGCATGAGAAATATTCGTGTAATGTTGCCTAAAGACATTTTTCGTGTATTTAAGGAACAACCCACTTAATACAATTCGAACAGTCTCGTAGATTCTGCCTCTGTGTGGTTCCTATGACTTCTGTGTCCCTGCAGTAAATAAACCTTGGTCTTTGACGCCACCATCGAGAAGCCCGTGTCTCTGTTTATTTGTGCACCGAGACAGGAGGAACTCAGGGGTCTTTGGGTGTTGTTTCCCTGACACCTCTGGACTCTTAAAAGTCCAGAACCTCAAATTGGCGCCCAACGTGGAGCAACGTCATCCGGTACCGGTCCAAAGCCTGAAAAGTTCGAGAAGTTTCGTGTGAAGATTCCGGAGGGAGGTACCCCGCTTCATCGATCCCTGCATGTCGTAAAAGTGGCCCGACGATCTCTTCCACGAGGGTTCCCATTCCCAGACGGCTACAGAGGACCGCTGCCCTGACTGTCGCCCTGTCTTGGACCCGAGGTGCAGACCTTAGTACGGCGAGACGTAGACGGGTTCTCCTTGGTGACGTCTTCCACATTTCAGTTAAGTATTAAGTGGGTTACGCTCAGTTTGGTTGTTCTTTGTTGCTCTGGTTTAATTAGTAGATTATCATTGGTTGCTCTTGTTTAGATAATCTTTGTTTTGGTATTAGTTCATTTTGGTAGGCCTAAGTTCTTTGCGCATTTTGGTTGGAATTTGTCTTTGTTTGTCATGACTACCAGTAGTAATTGTTTCGTGTCCTGGTTACGTTGCAACGGGGATTCCCGGTTGGAGGATTCGTGTTCGGTTCCTCCGATTGGAACTCCTACATATGAGCTCTATTGTAAACATGGTGTGGGTCCTATTACGTATAATGAAGTATGGGTCCATTACACCAGAAAAGATGGTGTCCTTAGTTGGCCACCGCATGGTAGCTTCGAAACGGAAATACTAGACAATCTAGAAATGAAGTTGTTTAAGAGAAAAGCCCGGCCGGCAATGTTTGATTCTTTTCGCGTATGGCGCAAGGAAGCCAAACAGAGAGAAATTAGGAAGACGAAGAAAGAACAGAAAGAGAAAGGGTTGACTTTAATGGTTTCTTCTGTCTATCTTGGGAACTCCCAGGGTAAACAGAGGCAAGTTTTTAACAGGTACAAACCATCCGTTGCGAACGGTTGTAGAAGATGGAGCTTCCTGAACTGCGACGGGTTAACGTCATAAATGTGCACAAGACAAAACTATATGACATATTATATAGCAAATGTTTTCTAATGCAATGTACTCTGACACTTCTAATTGTTTTAATAACTTTGGTAGGCGGAATTATTTTTGGTATTCAGTTGATCTTTACACCTGTTACATCTACAGTATCTCCCCATGTTCCTGTTTCTCCGACTGTTGTTTCTCTTCACTCTTTCCATCCTTTTCCTGCCCACGAGCAAGCTCGACGCTCTGAGTTTATAAATAACACTTTCATTCAGCTCTTGCACCAACATCAACTAGTGGTTAACACAACAAACTGCTGGGTGTGTGGCTTGATACCACATACCATGGACAAGGGCATCCCTTATCTGGTTCTGCCCTTTAGTTATAATGGATCATTCTGGGCATTTCAGACCATGCCTGAAAAGTTCGAGAAGTTTCGTGTGAAGATTCCGGAGGGAGGTACCCCACTTCATCGATCCCTGCATGTCGTAAAAGTGGCCCGACGATCTCTTCCACGAGGGTTCCCGTTCCCAGACGGCTACAGAGGACCGCTGCCCTGACTGTCGCCCTGTCTTGGACCCGAGGTGCAGACCTTAGTACGGCGAGACGTAGACGGGTTCTCCTTGGTGACGTCTTCCACATTTCAGTTAAGTATTAAGTGGGTTACGCTCAGTTTGGTTGTTCTTTGTTGCTCTGGTTTAATTCGTAGATTATCATTGGTTGCTCTTGTTTAGATAATCTTTGTTTTGGTATTAGTTCATTTTGGTAATTTGTCTTTGTTTGTCATGACTACCAGTAGTAATTGTTTCGTGTCCTGGTTACGTTGCAACGGGGATTCCCGGTTGGAGGATTCGTGTTCGGTTCCTCCGATTGGAACTCCTACATATGAGCTCTATTGTAAACATGGTGTGGGTCCTATTACGTATAATGAAGTATGGGTCCATTACACCAGAAAAGATGGTGTCCTTAGTTGGCCACCGCATGGTAGCTTCGAAACGGAAATACTAGACAATCTAGAAATGAAGTTGTTTAAGAGAAAAGCCCGGCCGGCAATGTTTGATTCTTTTCGCGTATGGCGCAAAGAAGCCAAACAGAGAGAAATTAGGAAGACGAAGAAAGAACAGAAAGAGAAAGGGTTGACTTTAATGGAGTCTGCTAGGCAGCTGCATGTCAACGAGACTGAGAAAGCAATGGAGATGGCGAATAGAAAATATAATTTGGCAATTGATAAATGTTACCCTGTATTGCCATCTTGTCCTACTAAGCCGATGGAGGATCATGAAAAGGATCCTCTGTTGTCTTACCTGTTGAATTCACCTCCACCGTATGCACAGGGTATTACAGTACCACAGTTACTACCTGTTGTACAGCCAGCTGCTGGTAAGCCTGGAATAGTTGCTCCACTTCCTTTGATTCCAGCTCCTGTCCTTCCCGTGGTTAATGTTCCTTCGGCACCCCCTCTTCCTGGGTCGCCTGTTCCGCCTTTGCCTGTCGTTTCGCAAACTGCTTTATCTGCTACTCCCACCCTTACTATTCATCTGCTTCAGCTGCCCTGTCCCCGAACCCTGTGAACATTCTGACTCCGCTTTCCGTTCGTCGGAAAATAACCGACTCTGTAACTAATATCTTAACTCCTCTCTACAGGTCTTTAATTGGGACCCCCGTTTCTGACTCTATACAGAGACGTAGCCAGCTTCCTGGTCCTCAGGCACGAGACATGTTAGATTCGACAGCTCTTACGTTATGTTTTTGACGTGATGTGTTCTCTTGTGCGTTAAGAATGGGAAGATGATGACTTAGATTCCGTCCCCTCTGATCTGATAAATATTCAACAGAAATTCGCCGCCGGAATGGTGATAGGTTCAGAAGTAAGGGGAGCGATAGAACTGATTTTAGCTTGTAGGGATGATTCCCCTCTTCGAGCGACAAGGGACCCTGATGGTTCACCGATTACTACTAGGAAAAAACGAGGTCAATATCCGATGAGGGAAGTTCCACCGATATGGCGTGATGCAGTTCAAGCTGATGCGGCTCATAATATTGCAGCTGCCCCGGCACAATTCCAGAGAGTGTGGATACACATCCCTTGGAAACGGGCCGAAGTATTAGCAGTAAAACAAGCGTTGCCAGACCCACGTAAAAATCCTGCTGGTTATTACAAAGAGTTAACGCAGACAGTTCAAGCGTGCGTCATGAATTTGGCAGACATTGAAATGTTATTTGGTAATGTAGTGCCACAGCCTATATGGGCCAAGATTCGACAAGAGAACCACCCAGTCGCCTTAGGAGGTGATTGGCCAGCTATTGTAGCAGCAGATGCGCAACAAGTTGGCGGTGCTAAACCTGAACCTCTGATTGCTGCCTTACCTGGCAGAATAATTAATCTGATGAAAACACTGATGCCAGCGTTACGAGTTAATTGGGATAAACTATCGGCATGCAAGCAAAAGAAGGACGAAAGCGTCTCTGACTTTTTCACTAGATTTGAAGAGACCTTCGTAGACCACAGTGGGTAAGATATGAGTACTGAGGGAGGCCAGAGGTTGTTTGTCGACAAGTTCGTGTTTAATTTATTACCTGAGCTTAGTAACAAGTTAAAGGATTCTGAAAGTGCATGGGCAGTGTCGACGACAGCACAGACACTTGCAACTGCTCAGTATTACGAGAATAGAGAGAAAGAAGAGAAGGAAGAGTCAGAAAAGAAAACAAAAGATTTAAAGACTAAAGTTCTTTTGCAACAGGCGTATCCGCCTCGTTCGAATCAGTCAGATTCACAGCAGCGACCCCAGTTTCAGCAACAGCCACAATTCCAGCAAGGGACGTCCCAAAGATTTAATTATGGTTTTTCCCGACAACAGTTAGCATGGAATCAGTGTGCCTATTGTAAAAAGGAGGGTCATTATAAGAATGAGTGTCCGGTACTGCACGCACAGACTAGTGGTGTCCCAGCTCAGAGAGGTACTGTTGGGTTTATGCAAACTCCTAGAGGTAGAAGACGTGGTACAACGACACCACAGGCTGATCGCCAATCGAATTATTTCGATCAGCGAAATGCACAATCTGCGCAACCAGGAAGATCTCCACAGTACCATGTTGAAGATTATTATGAACATAATGAAGAGATTCAGAGAAGCGAGTACTAGGACAGCCACAGGCAAAGAGAGGGAGTAGTATCAGTTCCAGTTGATCAGAGTGGACCTTATGTCGCAGTAGTTACCTCAGGCGTGGAAGAACCGTTTCTGTTGGATACTGGTGCGGCAAAAAGTTCAATTATGCATGTGAAACTCCCTGGCGCACCTTTGTCTGGCTTAATGAACACTTCAGTAGGTTTCTCAGGCGCCCCTGTTCACAATCCTGTTTCTAGTCCTTTATCAATATCTGTTGGACCATGCGAACTAGAAGCACCCCTTATCCTAACAACCGTTTGTAATGAGAATCTGCTTGGTTTAGATCTGTTGAAACGCCTGCATGCGACACTGTACTGTTCTCCTTCGGGAGTACAGCTCACATTAGGCAAAAGAGTAATCTCTCCAATGTATATGTCGATGGATAAGCTCCCACCGGAGCTGCGTTCTCTCCCTGATACTCTTTGGGCAACTGGTCCTAACGATGTAGGCCTCTTGGAAATTCCCCCTTATGTGGTAAGTCTGAAAGCGAATGTTAAATTCCCACGAATCCCACAGTATCGGATTTCGAATGAAGGTGAACGTGCACTCTTGCTGATTGTGAAAGACTTAATACAGAAAGATGTGATTGAGGAAACTAGAGGAAATGTCTGCAATAGTCCTGTTCTACCGATTTTGAAACGTACTGACCCGTCCAAACCTCCAATCTACAGATTTGTGATTGACCTCAGAGAAGTTAACAAAATAGTGATTCCGCAGTTTCCTGTGGTCCCAGATATCACTGCATTATTGACGTTGATTCCTGCCTCAGCCTCATGGTTTACAGTTATCGACTTGAAAAATGCCTTTTTCAGCATTCCGATAGCTGAGGAAAGTAGAGACATTTTTGGTTTCTCCTTAGGAGGTCGCAGTTTCAGATTCAAGCGCGCTCCACAAGGTTATTGTGAGAGCCCTTCAATTTACAGCCAAGCATTGAAGAGTCAATTAGATGCTCTTGTACTTCCTCCTGGTGTTGCTCTGATCCAATACGTAGACGATCTTTTACTGGCTGCTGATGACAAGGAAACCTGCAAAATAGCTACAATTTCTTTATTACTTCATTTGTCTGACTTGCATCACAAGGTGTCACCTTCTAAACTGCAATATTGTTGCCAAGAAGTGACCTACTTAGGTCATCTTTTGTCAAAGGAGTGAAGAAGGTTGACCCCAGAGAGAATCAAAGCAATTTCGCAGATGACTGTACCAAGCACACAGAGAGAAGTACGTGCGTTTTTGGGTATTACGTCATACTGCAGGCAATGGATCCCAAATTTTTCTCTCATGGCAAAACCATTGGTAGCCCTGACTGGAAAAGGTGTTCCGAGCCCTTTGCCATGGTCTGATGAATGTCAACAGAGTTTTTCCGACTTACCCGATGCACTGTGCTCAGCTCCTGTGTTGGGTACTCCTGACTACAGTAAGCCGTTTACTTTATATGTCCATGAAAGAGAAGGTTGTGCGTTGAGTGTATTAACGCAACAATTTGGTGACAAACAGCGGCCTTGTGCATATTTCTCATCTACATTAGATCCGGTAGCCAGAGCATTGCCAAGTTGTTTGAGAGCTACAGCAGCAGCTGCAGTGTCTATCCGACAGTCTGCTGGACTAGTCATGAACAACATGTTAGTAGTCATGGTTCCACATGCTGTGGATACACTCATGAATCGAACGAAAACTCAGCACCTCACCAGTGCTAGACTATCAGGCTATGAGCTGACGCTTTTGGCAAGTCACATTCAGATTAAGCGATGCAACATATTGAATCCAGCAACGCTGTTGCCGACTACTCTAGAGTCGAGTGATTCAGAGCCCCATGATTGTTGTTTTAGAACTGAGGAAGAGACAAAAGGTCGGATTGATTTGAAAGATACTCCGTTACTAGATCCAGACGGCACTTTATATGTCGATGGGTCGTGTTTTAAACTACAGAATGGTGATGTGACGGCCGCGTATGCAGTTACGACTTTGAGTACGATTGTTGAGACTGCAGGAGTAAGTCAGAATTCTGCCCAAGCTGCAGAATTAATTGCATTAACAACAGCGTGTGTTTTAGCTGAGGGAAAGAGAGTGAATGTGTTTACTGATAGCCAATACGCCTTCGGCGTAGCACATAGTTTCGGACGTCTCTGGAGAGAAAGAGGTTTTCTCACGTCCCATGGGACTAAGATCCAACATGGACAGCTAGTCAGCGATCTATTGGAATCTCTGACCCTACCGAATGAAGTTGCGATTGTGAAGTGCAGTGCACATCGAAAGATTACGGATGATGTTGGCCGTGGGAATGCGTTTGCTGATGAGGTCGCTAAAGAAACGGCCAAGAACATGACGAGCCGAATGTACGTTGCAACGTCTGCAAGATGGATTGCTGAGTCAGGGATGTGTGAGAATACGATTGAAAGTGTGAAGGCAATCCAGAATGAAGCAACTGAAAACGAGAAGAATGAATGGAAGGAGAAAACGGGTAAAATGGATTCAAGGGGATGTTGGGTTGATTTGTCTGAACAGCAACGTTGGATGTTACCTGATGCGTATGTGCTCGCAGTAGTCACGATGGCGCATGGAGCGGCGCACATCAGTTCGAAAGGGATCTGTAAAATGTTAGCTCCAGTATGGAAGAACGATGGAATTACTAAGTGTGCGGAAAGAGTGGTGAAAAACTGCATGATATGCCTGATGCATAATCCTGGCAAGGGAACCCCAACCCCAACTGGTCATTTTGCTCCCCCTTCTTGTCCCTTTGAAGTGATTCAGTTGGATTTTATCCACATGGACAGGTGTAACAATCTTAAATACGTCCTAGTGGTAGTCTGTGCCTTTTCAAGATGGATTGAGGCATATCCGTTAAAGGATAACACTGCTATGTCTACTGCCAAAATCCTCCTCAAAGAGTACTTCCCCAGGTATGGTATGCCACGGATTGTTTGGTCGGACAATGGAAGTGAGTTTGTAGGGAAAGTTATGAAGAGTGTGTGTACGGGTCTGGGTATTAACCAAAAATTCCACAGTGCGAATCACCCACAGTCAGCGGGTTTGGTTGAAGGGTACAATGGCACCCTAAAGCTGAAACTTGCTAAAATTCAAGCTTCCACTGGTCTATCTTGGCCAGATGCACTGCCTTTAGCTCTATTGTCCACCAGAGCGACTGTACACTCTCGAGTAGGGCTTAGCCCATATGAGATTGTGTTCAGTCGTCCTGCTAATGTTTGGGGAGTCCCTAGGTCAAAGGAATTCAAACAGATTGAATACCCAATGTTGATTGATTATCTTTATGATCTGACTGCTAAATTGAGCCTTATTCATCAACAGGTATTCAAATCCTTGCCTAAACTGCCAGAGAGTCCAGGCCACACGCTGAAACCAGGCGACCAAGTTGTAGTACGGAATTTTGAACTAACTCGGAACCTCCAGCCAAGATTCGTGGGTCCGTTCCAGGTACTCCTCACAACAAGAACTGCTGTACGCCTAGCTGGAAGGAAGAATTGGGTGCACGCTAGCCATACGAAGCGTGTCCCTCTCCCACTCCCCTATGATAACTGGGTTAGACAGGGATTTGGCGTATCCGAGACAGAACCTGTTCCTAGGCACATCCCTTTCAGTGATGCAGAGTACATAACGGACCACCCACGAACTGAAACACAGAACTTTGACACCTCAGCAGGAACCGCTCCTTTGAATCTTGGACCAAGTGTTGTACAAAGTGAACATGTGTCACCTGTGGAGTCGAACATTTCCGCACCTGCAGACCAGCTATTTCAAGATCAGACAAGACCCGGAAAGTACAGATATAATCTACGTTCTCATGTTATGAACTAATGACATTGCATAATTACCTTTCTGTTTGAAAACTGTTTTGATCTTATTGCATTCCATTCAGTCAGGAAGTTTGCTCAAATTTTTATCTTTTTGTTTTTGTTGTTTCTCTCACCTTGCCGTCTGGGTTACCGTAGGGTCGTAACGTGTGCCTTGTTTTAATTTGCAGGGAATCAGACACAAGGTCGGTTTCTTCTGTCTATCTTGGGAACTTAATACAATTCGAACAGTCTCGTAGATTCTGCCTCTGTGTGGTTCCTATGACTTTTGTGTCCCTGCAGTAAATAAACCTTGGTCTTTGACGCCACCATCGAGAAGCCCGTGTCGCTGTTTATTTGTGCACCGAGACAGGAGGAACTCAGGGGTCTTTGGGTGTTGTTTCCCTGACACCTCTGGACTCTTAAAAGTCCAGAACCTCAGGTTCGGCACGTACATCCGCGGCCGGGGTGCATTTTACGCGTACATGCGGGGTTTGTGGTGGAGTGTTCGGCGCGTATGCGGGCACGTGTCTCCATGGTTGCTATGGGAGTTCGGTCCGTACGGTGTTTTTTCCATACAGTTGTGAAATCGAAAGGACGGGAGTGATCGTACTTGCGCAGTCGAACTTCATTTTTCCGATTCGTACGGCAAATCGTTCGGGGATGTGTCGGACACAATTTCCGACCCGAGGACGTGTATGGAACTTTTCCGGATGTGATTCGTATGGAGTTTTTCCCATGCGAATCGTACTTGGCAGTTTGTACGCTACTTGTACGATTCGGACGGAAAAAAGTCTAGATGAAATTCGGACGGGGGAAATTTTTCCAGGATCCGAATCGGCCCCTAACTGTTGTTTTGGGTTATTTCAGCGGGGACAGGCTTGCGGTTCGGAGCTGCGTCGCATCGAGGAAGGTAAGTGTAATTTTCTTTAAATCGACTAAGTTTTTACTTGAATTTGAATGTAGTTAGGTGACAGGTAGTGTGTCTATTGTTAGGTGGTTGTGTTTTTTGTGTTTTTTAGGTGTTAATTCAATTATCGCAAAATATCGATAGTTACTGTTTGAGACCTAGTGTAGAGAGGTTAGAATATGTACGGAAATGTGGGCCTATGATAGTAAGTGTTTGTAAATGTATTTAATTATAATGTATGTGTATGTTTGTGTAGGTGGGTATGTTTTTTAACTTTTTTACAGGTTTTCCTTTTTCGACGTCGCCTTTTGGAGAAGAGAGACATTTTTTTTATTAAGAAGTGTGTATTAGTATTTTATACAAATATTTATTTAACACTTTCTTAATTTTTCAGGTTTTACTGGGTCGTTTATTTTTTTAAAATATATATATATTTTTTTTTATGGTTTAATCAAGTTGGAATTATCGACCCAGGATTCTTTTTAAAACAGTTGTATTTTAGCTCTTTTTGGGGGTTAATTTTTACATTAATTTGGATTGAGAGATACCTGGATGAATTAACGATATTTGGAATATCTTTTCTTCAGCTACACAAACCGTAAGTAATTTAATTATTTAATGTGAGAGGGGAATATTACGAAAAGTATTTTTAATATGTGTTATATTTTGTAAAATTTAATTAAGATGGTAATATATATATGTATATTATTAAATTAAATATATATGACAAATTACTTATGTTTTATAAAACTTAGAAATATTATAAAAACAATTTTTAATTACTGTAGATTAATATTTTAAAGTATGGTTTTAGCTATTAGTGATAGGTGTTCTAGGTCTCTTGTGCTTGGGTATAGTGTTACCTGACTTTGTAGTAATCCAAACATTTTTTTCATTTGTTTGGTGAGTTTTGGGCCTATTTGGGTCACAGATTGGTCCATTCGGAGTTGCTGATAGCTTTTCTCTTTTTCGAGAGCTTGGAGTAGTTTGCGTAGGGTAGGTGTCCCTCTGCCTGTTGTTGCTTGGAAGGCATTAGGCCATTCTTCAACAGCATTGTTGGTTTTGGCTTGTTTGTTTAATGTGCTGAGGAATACATTCCACCATGGAATGTGGAATTTAGGTAGTCTTTTATGCCCTGATCTGTGGAGTCTTCCCACCCAGTTATCTTCGAAGTAATCTAAAAGTGGGCTTAGTTTGTCTTCATTTCTTTTGTAGTAGGGGCTTTCTATTAGGATGGCATAGTGTTCTGCTACCTCAGTTACTGGGACATAGGCAAGTGCTATCAGTTTTTCAGATTGGTATGCAAAAGGACTGTGAGTTGCATATTCAACACTTAGGGGCCAATTCCGATCCGGGTCTGAAACCGTACCGACAGACACGGACCGGGACAAAATTCCGACCGACGCGTAAACCCACCGTACGACCTGCGAAGCACGATGCATTTTGTACAAAATACAAACGACTCGCACAGAGTACATTCAGTCTGACCGAAACATATGTAAAACATTGTTTCGCTAATAAACGGACCCGGAACCCTTCTGACCACACGGACCGTGATTAGTTCTGACTAACATGAACATGCGCCCTACGACCTGTGAAGTACGATGCAATGCATGTGAAATTAAACCAACTTGCACGGTGCTCAAGATGTAAAACCGAAACGTACGGAACATAGGGAATAGCAATGATAAGAGCCCGTCGTGCCCCGTCGTGCCCCACGTGTACGCGAATGCTGCAACATAGCACAATGTGAGGGATCACCCCGCAATTGATGCTACAGGCGTCCGTTCCAGTCAACTGAACGTCTCCGTCATGCTCCAAATAAATCAACTAAACTAGACAGAAAAAGGACAAACAAGCATTGACAAAAACAAAAAAATATATTCAAAATAAGACACACCCACAACTCCACCTATATAAAAGGCCAAAATCCATACCATGATCCTTTGCAAATTCAACAGCTCTGCCAACAGAGAACACCACTACACTGCACAGAGAAATACACCCACAACCCACCCACTACACAACCTGCACAACACTTGCACCTCTCAAAAAGCGCACTCACTAACACCAAGCATTACTTTTACTCACTCACCCTCATTTTCACACCCACACCCACATCCATCTCCACCACCACCCATCACCATGTCCCTAAAGAAGAATCCAAATTTCACCAAAAGTGAGTTGGAAGTCATGGTAGATGAAATCCTCAGAGTAGAGCCACTGTTATTTGGTGCATTGGTCCAACAAACTCCCCTGTCCCAGAAATCAAAGATTTGCACAAGCAGCTTGCCTGCACACAATAGATGACATCAGGAACAGGTGGTACGACATACACAGGGTCAAGAAGCTCATTGGCAAAGATCATGCCCTAAGCCAGAGCACTGGCGATGGCCCTCCTGGCAAACCTGTGCATTTCACTTCCTGGGAGGAGAAGGTGAAGGTCATCCTCCCCCCAGTGGGCATCCATGGATTATCTGGAATACCAGAGCCTGGTGAGTACACAAACAACTAATCTGAATTGTGAGGCAATAGCAATCCACACCCACAGACATTAAGGTCAGGGGGGTCAGTGAAACTATTCACTGTCATGAAGCCACATCAACCCCAAGCAAAATATCCTGTGATGTGTCTGCCAGTTAGATCAACACAATACCTGCAATGTCCCATGAACATGTAACTATGCCACTACATGTACAAGCGTACTGACAAACACAGCAAGGATTTGGCTCCAAACAACAATAATTACTGTCAACCATCTTCCTAGCACAGTTACACTCACTCCCAGGAAAGCAGAGTCCCAGGAAGGAAGGTATGGTTTGCTGGGAAGGTGGGTGTAGCCAAAAGCATGATGGTGAGTCGTAGTCACAGCCCAAAGTCCATATCCCACATGGCCCAGGAATACCCCCATGCACCATGCTCACCTCACAGGGAGTGCAAAAGTACTGCCAAGATCGCTGACACTGGCCTCTGCCGTGGGGAGCACAAGGCCCTGCTGGGAGTAGTGCTCAAACAAACACCAGGCCCCACTGTCTGACACCTTGATTGTGAAGTCTGACTCACTATCATAGAAGCATGGTCATGATGGCCTCTCTGGGCTGTGGGGGAGGAGAAGTGCTAGTTCTGACAACATCAACCAGCAGGCCCTATCACACACACACACACACACACACACGCCCAACACCAAACACCACACCTGGGACTAAGCTCAACCTGAGACTCAAGGTAAATCTACTTCCAAGATTCCTGACACTAGTCCCTGGGGTGAGGAGCACCAATCCATGGTGGTATCTTTGTCCAAAATCAGATTGTAACTAACAACATACCTGAAATGTAACAGGAAAGTTCACCATTTGCAAATGTATTTAAACGTAGCACAAACTCACAGCAGGGCAATGGGGACCATACACCAGTCACATGCAGCATCCATCTTGTCTGCACACATTCACTACCAGGAAAGCTAAGTCGCAGAAAGGAAGTTTGGGTTTGCTGGGAAGGTGAGGGAGGGGAAGAGTACTGCCAAGATGGCTGACACTGGCCTCTGCTCTGGGGAGTACAAGGCCCTGTTGGGATTTGGGCTCCAACAAACAACAGGATACCACTGTCAGCCATCTTGCCAGCACTGCATCACTCACTCCCAGGGAAGCAGAGTCCCAGGAAGGAAGGTATGGTTTCCTGGAAAGGTGGGTGTAGCCAAAAGTATGATGGGAGTTGTAGTCACAGCCCGAAGTCCACGACCCACATGGCCCAGGAATACCCCCCTGCACCATGCTCACCTCACAGGAAGTGGAAAAGTACTGCCAAGATGGCTGACACTGTCCTCTGCTGTGGGGAGCACAAGGCCTAGCTGGGACTTGGGCTCCAACAAACAACAGGACACCACTGTCAGACAACTTGAACATTAATTTTTACTCACTGTCATGAAAGCATGGGCCATGGTGGCCTATCTGCTCTAGGGTGGAGAAGGAGTGTTACCGCAGACTACATCTAACAGCAGGCCCTGTCACACACACCCCTCCCAACAACAACAAACAACACACCTGTGTCAGTCACGGGAGTGCACTTGTGTTGCAATCTCCATGTAAATCAAGTAAACAATACATGAGCTGTTCATGCACACAGCTCTACGTGCACACAAAATCCCATCAGGTGTTAATTACAATGTTCTAAACCAACATTGGCATCTGTCTGTGACAACTGAGGACAATGCAATGTACATACACCCATCATGAAGCCCAGAAGCAACTTTAATGCATGTGATACATTGATGTGTGCTGAACCACAACATACATAGTGTGTCTCTTCCACCCACAGGGGCAGATGTGGAAACTGCATGTACAGAAGAAGAAGAATCCCAATCCCAGACTCTGGTTGACCCTGAGCTTTCAGGTGTGGATGCCTTTCAGTCCTCTTCAGATGACGGCAAATGACCTGGTCCCTCTGGTGTGGATCAGCGTGCAGCACCAGTAATTGTAACATCAGCACCCCCTGCCACCACTCCTGCTACATCTGCGAACACCCAGATGACCCCTACCAACACGGACACACCATCTCAACATAACACCGTGGGCACAGCAACACAGGGCACCCTGGAGGTGGTGGGCAATACCACCTGGGCCAATACAGATGGAGGCCCAGTGTTGTCTGTGCCTGCAAGTGCAGGTCGTATTTGTGTGGGTAGGGCTGGTGGTAGTGGGGGCAGGTTGAGGCCACGGCCTGAACATGGTGCTGCATGGCAAGATGATCCACAGTTGGGACGCATCATACAAGCCTATCAAGGAAAGCACCGGAGACTTTGGCCAGGTAGTGGGGATCCTTAGGGACATCAAACAACAGCAGGCTGAACATCATGCCAGATTGGACTCCCACATGTCCCGGGTGGAGACACACATGTCCCGCATGGAGTTCAAAATGGACAAATTGGATGCCATCACGGCGGTGCATAGGGACATACTGACATGCCTCCGCCATATTGCAACAAACATGTCCACACCTCCCTGTGTGCCCACTACATCTGTTGCCACAAGATCTGCAACTGCCACAGGGAGGGATCAGGACTCTGGCGGAGATTCCATAGAACCGCCGCAGCCTGCACCTGAGGGTCCCCCTAAAAAGAAGAAGAGTGGTTGTCCAAGTGACAAGTGAGAGCCAGTTGGTCATGCACATCCCCCAGGAAGTGAACGCTAGCTCCTGATATCACCCATTGTTTGCAAACCGTTCACCTTGTTGACTGTCACCCAACGCTCCCACATGTAATGGAGGGGCTAAGTTTGATCAATGAATCAAATGACTGTGGACTTCACTCAGGATAAATCATCTACCAACACTGCCAACTCCTCTGTGAACTTTGGATTTACATTGCACTGCACTGCTCTTTCTACCATGTATACTATTCACACACATGTATGTAAATAAATTATTTAAATAATCCCCTAGTGCTCTTGGTAATCCCATGTATCACATGGCCCATGGACAGGGATGCCTACTTCTGTCATCTGAGACACTCTGGCCTCCTAATCTTGGGTGTGAGCCAACACTTTGCCCATTGTGAACGTATTTATCATGTGTCTGACTCTGTGTCATGGTGGACTGGCATAGTCTTTTGTATTCCAGAAGTCTGCTATATGTTTCTCATGGACAGACATGTGGCTAGTGGATCTGCACACAGGGCAAAACATATGTGTGTAGACACTCGACTGTGCATAATGGTGGATTGTACAGATATGTGTAAGCAGCCTTACTATGTTCCTGGGAGGCCCTTATGTGTACAGGTAGACAGAGTTGTTGACTCACAAACAGAAATATGTCATTTTAATTACGCAGCATCATCAGATTCTCTTACATGGGTGTAGCATGTGGTGATCATGTACACATGACCACTACCGAAGTTTCAATCACAGTGCAAACATGAGTGTGGCACGGTGCTGACTGTGGAGTCCACATGCACTGCCACAGGGGGAGGAGTCAGTACTGACTGATTGGCCATCCAGGCCTGTGACCTTGTGTTTCAAAATAAAATCTGGAGCATGCAGTATGGTATCTTGTCTGTTGTCCTGCAGCCAGACTGTTGTAGCTTTGTGTTTCAAGACATGAGGCCATCATGGCGTCTGGGAATGGAAGTATGTTCATCATATCAACAATGAATTAGACCATCACACATGCTGTGCCAAATGCAGTCAGTGTCCTGAGATAAGACATGTGTGTAATAACACATGACAGTAACCATCATTGCAGATCAGACAACTGGGTAATCAGAGAATGGCTGCCCATGTGATGACTGACATTATACATACTATGAAGTGATGGGTCCATTGCCAGCATGTGTACACAAAGCATGATTTACTGGCAGACTGATAAGTGCCAGGTTCACTATTGTGTATTCAATTTAGATGTGGCTTTTAAATGATGCCAGGGCTTGCACACTGATGTGTTGCATTTAAGGTCATGTGTCCAGTAAATACAAGTGACTGATGTGTATATGTTTCTCCTCCTTGTTCACAGCATCATCAGCAGATACTGCAGGGGACAGCTCCATGGACCGAGAGGAGGCGCAGAGCCAGGCTGGTTCCAATGTGGAGTATACAGAGGGACCCAGTGTCACAGAGGTTGAGGGAAGCCACACTGAGGGCTAGTCAGCAGCCTTGACTCACCTGCAACACCCCCTTCCCAGAACCTCTTCCTCTGTGAGCTTGGCCTCTTCCCCACAAATACATCAGGTCCAACTCACAAGGGGAAGAGGGAGCCTCCACACCCAGAGGGTAGACACCCCACCCCCACACACCCTCCCCAAAAGCAGAGACACTGAGGCCCTCACCCGCAAATCACCCAGGACCAGGAAGAGCAAGACCCAACCACAATCCCACACTCCCACCACATGGTCTCCGTCATCCAGCACCGCCACCACTCCTTGGGTTCCCATGCTACACCCTGCCCCCAGTTCACCCACACACAGGTACAACATCCCCAAGTTGATTAGGCCCTCCCCCCTTCCGTATGCACTTCCACCCAAACCTCACCCCCTCAGCTTGTTACTAAGACTGCTGTGGAGACCGTGTCCCCCCCATCTGATGCTGACACTTCATCTGAGCCCCAGACAACACCTTTGGACATTGACACTGCAGTGGAGACCCCTTCCACTCCGTCTGACTTGGGCACTGCAGTGGTGATGGCGCCCACTGTATAAGACAAATCCACTGAAGTGGCCACTGACACTCCTGCACCCACCACACCCACCCTGCCCCCTACTGCTATGCCCTGATCCTGTCCCTGTGGTGCCTGGACTGCCCCTATGTGTGCCCCTCCAAGGGGAGATGTCCCCTGGCTGTAGCAGTGCAGGCAAGCATTGTGTGACGAGTAGTTCAATGTCACACAAAAACAAACATTTGCAATGGACTGGCCATTGGCCTTTGGATTGTTCATCGGATAAAACTGATAATTTTTCTGAAGCTGAATATAGCTAAAGTTATTTTTTCTCAAGTTTTGCATTTAATGTACATGATGTTGGTGATGAGTGTCATTCAGTTGCTGTTGCTATATTTGTAATTGGTGATGGGATGGACTGCATGCGGTTCATGGTATATGTGTCCTATTACAGTGTGTAGCCATGACATCCTTTGCTGAGGATTGAGGTAGTCATGATCCCAAATACTTGGCACAATGAGTGTCACCTTCTTTTCACAACTTCACGTCTTTGGCTTCCACTGTTGCACATATGTTGGGCTCAGATTTGTGCCCACTGTACTTTTTTCCAGACCGTGGGCCCATCTACACTGGACATGCAGATTGTCACTTCAATGCTGGACAAGTGATGCATGTCTTCAGTGCAACATGCTAGACATGTGTTCTGATGTTGTGCAAATGAATTAAGAGTCACTCCTGTGCACAGGCTGATGTGACCAGAGCTTTCAGGCTGTTGTGATTGGTGTCTCAATGACCAAGTTTAATGCTGACATGACTTAGCCCTGCACAGACAACGTTTGGCAAAGCTGACCTTACACATGAGTGGACTCACCTCATGACAGTGTGTTATTCCATGACATTGACTAGGCCCATGTAGTGTGTTATGTGAGCATGTCTCTGTGGGTAACCTTCCCTGTTTCTACACAGCCTATATTCCCTGCAGATGTTCCTGTTTGTGATGCTTGCTGATTTGTCCTGTGTTTATCCAACACCTTTGGAGTATGTTTTCTGGGATGTAGGTGCATTGTGGACTACTGGTCATTCGGGTGTAATCTGTGGGTCATTTTGATGTAAGAGCCTGGAATGTGAACAAACACATATCGGACATATTCAGGATTCACAACGGCACATTTGTGTTTCACACACCTGGTTGTTTGCAATATGTGGTGTCTTTATGTGACAGGGTCACTTGTGCGTGTGTGTGACTGCTCACACTCATCAGATCCTAGCCTTCAATGTCGTATGATGTCAACATGTGTTCTTTGTGGACCTCCTAGGGCTCTTCATTGGTCTGGGACTGTGATAGGGATCCCGATGTATCTGAAAAGTTTCACGTCATGCACATGTAACTCATACTATGCAGTGTGGAAAACATTCACAAGGGTTGTTGACTGGCCATGTGTGATGTGTTTGTACACCTTGGATCCTCCCTCCACCCCTGGGATAGTCATAAGTGCATGTGCAATGTCATCAGTCCATGTGGGCTTAGCTGATTCACATTGTTGCAGATCAAGGTATGAGGTGTTGAAAGTGGGCATATGTGAGTTCTCTCATGTCTAGGCACCTACCTACATACTGACCTTACATTACATGCCATGGTTAGGGAGTTTTCTGTGTGAGTGTGATGTAAGTTGGTCTGTAATGACATGACAAGTTACGCACATTTGACTGTGCTCCACAGTATGGGTTACATTGAATTCAGTCATCACAGAGGGATTATCATACAGGCTACTGTCACCACAATGTAGGGTCCTTGTGGGTACTGATGGAGTGGGTCTGTCTCTTGCTGTGTTGGTTGCTGTTCCAGGCAGCTTATGTCACATGGGTCTGTTGTGAACCCACTCATCTGACAATGCCTAATTGCCCACAGAGGTACCCAATTCCTGTCAAACTTCTGGGTTGCACTGTGTACACATATTTCTCATTGGAGATCTGCCCCACATCATGTGTATTGTACTATCCTGGGTACACGGAGAGACACACACACAAGTTGTGTTTGATATGCAGTGTGAGGCTGACTGGTTGTGTTTGTGTATCTGCACACAAGCATTGGTATAGCATTTGTGGGCCATCGGCAGGAAGTTGGTTGTATGTTTTTTCACGCTGTCCCTGGGACTCCTACCTCATCAGTCTGCACATTAATCATGCTTTGTGTGTCCCATTGCTGCCATGGTATGGGTCTTGATCACCTCGACAACAGCAACGACCCTGACTCCACCACTCTCCTCGACAACCTCGCCAAACTAGGACTAAAAAAGCTCATCAAGATGCCCACCCACAGAGCGGGTCACACCCTCAACACCATCTTCGCAGGAGGATCAAACATCCGTTTCAGCCACACCACTCAACCCGCCTCGATGGACCACCACTGCGTCCATTTCACCTTCAACTCCACCACTACACCCGCGCCCACCCCGCGCCCACCAGGTCACAGAGGAACAGCTCAACTCCACCCTCCTCCGAGAACCTCCCGGCACCACGACAGACACCAATGCCGCTGCCAGGGAATTTCACAGCTGGGTCTCCTGCTGCACCGTCAAACAATGCCCCCTGAAGACCGCCTAGTTCACCATGGAACTACAAGAAGTGAGACGCTCCTGCAGACGACTAGAGAAAACCTGGCGAAACCAGAAAACCACGGAATCACGGAACAACCACAAGAGCGCCCTGAAGGAATACCACCAGCACATAAGAGACACCAAACGGACCTTCATAAGAGGCATAGTCCAGACCAACGTGACTAACACCAAGGAAATGTTCAACGTCATTCAGCAGTTCGCAAAGCCCACCGGCGAGGCCACAGACATCACACCCTCCCAGGAACTCTGCGACAAGCTCAGCTCCCACTTCCATCTGAAGATCAAGGCCCTCTATGACAACTTCAGCGAACAAGCACCAGACAACGCCCCACCACCTACCGCCACTGATAAGCCAACCATCACATCCTGGGACCCCGCTACCGTCGAGCACATCACCACGACCATGAAGAAAACCCACTCAGGAGTCCCAACGGACCCATGCCCATATCACATCTTCCAAAGGGCCGCCACTGCCATCGCACCCGAACTAGGACGGACGATCAACACCTCCATCAGATCCGGCACCTGCCCTGATGACTGGAAACGGTCGGAGGTGAAACCCCTCCTCAAGAAACTGACGGCTGACCCAACGGACCTGAAAAACTACCGGCCCATCTCTCTCCTCCCCTTCGCAGCCAAAGTCACTGAGGGACTCATGAACACCCAGCTGACCGCCTTCATCGAAGAGAACTCCATCGTAGACAACTCCCAGTCAAGCTTCTGCAGAAACCACAGCACCAAGACCGCCCTCCTCGCCGCCACAGACAACCTCCACATCATCATTCTAGACCTCTCCGCAGCCTTCGACACCGTCTCACATCGCATGCTCGCAGCCAGACTCCATGACGAGGGAATAAAAGGAGCTGCCTTAGACTGGATCCAATCCTTCCTCTCCGGCAGAACCCAGAGGATCAAACTCCCTTCCTTGCTCTCCGAACCCACCGACATCAACTGCGGAGTACCCCAAGGATCATCGCTTAGCCTGACACTCTTCAACATCTACATGGCCGTCCTCGCCGCCATCGTCAGACAGTATATGCTCAGCATCGTATCCTACGCTGACGACACCCAGCTCATCCTCTCACTCACAAAGAATCCCGAAGACACCAGACTCTGCTTCAAGGAAGGAATGAAGAATGTGGCAGCCTGGATGAAGGATAGGTGCCTGAAGCTCAACTCAGAGAAGATGGAGGTCCTCATCCTCGGACCCTGTACCTCCGCCTGGAACAAAACCTGGTGGCCCTCTGCCCTCGAGAACCCACCAATCCCGACAGGCCACACTCAGAACTTTGGAATCATCCTTGACTCTTCCCTCTCCATGAATCACCAGATCAATGCCGTCGCATCCACCAGTTTCAACTGCCTTGGCATTCTCCATAAGACCTTCAAATGGATCCCCACGAATGTATCAAAACTGTCACCCACGCACTCATAACCAGCAGACTGGACTACGGCAACGCCCTCTACACCGAAGTCAACAGTTCTCTTCTACACAATCTCCAAACCATCCAGAGTGCCGCAGCCAGACTCTTCCTCGGGACACGCATCATGAGCACATGACCCAACACCTACGAGACCTCCACTGGCTACCCATCAAAAAGAGGATCACCGTCAAACTACTCACCCACACCTACAAATCCCTCAACAACATCAGACCCAAATACCTCAATGACAGAGTATCTTTCCACGTACCCAAAAGGATCCTCCACTCCGCCGACCTCACCCTGGCAGAGGTCCCCCGCATCCGCAGACACAGAACAGGCAGGAGTGCCTTCTCCTACATCGCAGCCAAGACCTGTAACGAGCTTCCTCTGAACATCAGACGCTCCCCGACTCTACACACGTTCAGGAAGGACCTCAAGACCTGGCTCTTCGACTGATCCGGAGCCGCTCCCTCCAGGGCCTTGAGACCCTCACAGGTGAGTAGCGCACTTTACAAACCCCTGATTGATTGATTGAAGTCTACAAAGGATTCCTCAGTATGTGTGTCTGTTGGTGTGGATATGTGTGAATGCATTATGATGGTCACTACTTAAATTGTGTAGTTGCCCATTGGAGCCATTGTCAACCCCCATGTGCAAGGCTTCTCTGCACATGGCAGAGGATGTTTATCGACACAGATCTCATACTCAACCGATCGATGTTTGTTTGCAACCCAACCACTACTTTGCCACGACATTGCTTGTGGTGTTACGACCAGGAATCATACATGGTGGTTTTCAGTTGTGGGGGAATTTGGGCCCGCAATCACCTATTGCTCACTGTAGTGAGGTGGGGTTAAAGCCCATTGTGACAATGATCCTGATATGCTCGAGTTTTGGACCACACACAGAGCTTTTTGTCACTGGAGTGGGGGGGATTAAACACCATTAACACAATGTTCATGTTAGGCTGGTGTTTTGGGCCACAAACTCACATTTTGGTCACAGGAGTGCATGGGGGTTAAACCACATTGACACACTTTTACTCAACATGCTTGGTGTTTGGGCCACACATTCACCTTCTGGTCACAACTGAGATGGGAGTTACAGTTTGTGTTCCCTTTCAGTGTCACTGTTGCAGGCAGTTCACACACAATACACAATATTTCGATGATGGTGGGGGGGTGTTTGGCCTACAATCCCTATGGGTTGGAATGCTAATGGTGTTAGCCATCACCCCCTAGAAGTAGGGACTGCTGGTAGTGTTGGTAACACCCCTATGAGTGGGACTGCTGGCAGTGTTAGTCATCAAGCCCCCTGTAGGTTGAGACTGCTGGCAATTATAACTATCTACCCCCTATGGGTGTCGAACTTACCATCTGCGGGGTACGCGTCGATTCCTGTTGTTGTTTTGGTCATAGACATACAGTACAGGGATGACATGCGCGATCGGATACATGGTTTGTTCGTTCGGAGCCATGGATTGTGTTGTTGTGAGATTCGACGCGGAGATACTGCTGTTCCGGATGCTGAGACGTGTTGTAAGTGGCGACTAGTTTGGCACGTAGGAAGTACGCATCGTACTTGCCCGGCCGGGAAACTGCTGTTTAAATGCTTCCGGACGACTCCATTTCTGAGTTTCTGGTTCCGGCTCGTAAGGATAATGTTGCTTGTTTCGGAGTGTACGTGTTGTTCGGGATTTGGGCACATTTGTGCATTGTACTTCCTCGTCCGGACGGACCGGCTCCTGGAACGAGTAGGTCAGAAGAAAAAGCTACGGACAGCTCTTGGAGGGCTGTCCGACCCGGATCGGAATCGACCCCTTAGCATTGACTTTTGCAGGTGTCTCCATAGACATTGGTTGAAGGGGTAATAGCAACCCTGTACTGCTGTATGTGGGTAGCATTTAAGTTATTGTTATTGTTATTGTTAAGTGTACTTGTAAAGCGCAACATTCATCCTACCAGGATATCACGGCGCTGCAATATTGAGAAGTAAAACCTAGGGCAGTTTCCTGGGACTTATTGATTATTCTGATATGGGGAATAATGCAGTTTTTAGTTTTTTCTTAAAGATGGGGTAGGATTCCGTGAGTCGGAGGTTGATGGGCAGATCATTCCAACATTTAGCAGCAATGTGTGAAAAGGCACGTCTGCCCATCCTGGATAGCTTGATCCGTGTGGTGGCTGCTTTGGCTGAGGCTTGTGAACGTAAGTTCCGTGCTGGAGCATAGAACTTAATTCTATTCCGTAGAATGAAAGGGCCAGTATTGTGTATTGTTTTATGGGCGATGCATAGCATTTTGAACGTGGCTCTTTGTCTCATAGGCAGCCAGTGTAAGGCTCTCAGGCAGCTTGTGGCTGAATCATACTTTCTCTTATTGCAAACAGCTTTAGCAGCAGCATTCTGGACCAGTTGTAGTTTTTTAAATAAGTAGTCCGACATACCCACAAATAGAGAATTGCCATAGTCCAGCCTGCTAACTAGTAGCGACTGGACTAGGATCTGTCTGCATTCCAGTGGTATCCAAGGGAAGATCCGTTTCAACCTTTTTAGTATGGCAAATCCTTTGCCACATATTGAGATGACATGGCATTTCATCGATAGAGTGGTGTCCATCTCAATTCCTAAGTTTCTGGCAGACGATGTGGGGTTAGGTGGAGAACCTAAGGAAATTGGCCACCAGGTGTTGTCCCAGAGCTGTTTAGTCCCACCAAAGAGGGGAATTTCTGACTTGTCAGCATTTAGTTTTAAATAATGACCATGCATCCAGTTGGATAGCTCTGACAGGCAGTTTTGCAGTCTACTTTTGACGTCATTCTCCCCATTTAGGGTTACCATCAGCTGAGTATCGTCAGCGTAGGAGCAGATATTAATGCCCCATTTCTTGCCAATCGACGCCAATGAGGAGACGTATACATTGAACAATGTTGGGCTCAATGCTGCCCCTTGGGGCACTCCATATTTAATCTTTCTAGGGGTAGAAGTAAAGTTGCCTAAACAGATGGACTGGGATCTGTTTGATAGAAAGGACTCCAGCCAATTTAGGGCTTTACCTTGTATTCCTTTTGCGGCAAGCATGTGAATTAACAGTTTATGGGACACGGTATCAAACGCCGCTGATAAATCAAGGAGTATCAGGGCGACCGTTTTGCCTTTATCGACCTGCATTCGGATATCGTCCATTACAGCCAGGAGCGTGGTCTCTGTGCTGTTATTTGATCTAAAACCGGTTTGGGAGACATCTAGTAGATTGTTGATTTCCAGATGACTTGACAGTTGTTTTGTTACCAGTCTTTCTAAAACCTTGGATAGAAAGGGGAGCTGTGAAATGGGACGATAATTGGCTGGGTCGTTTATGTCCGCGCCCGCCTTTTTTAGTAGTGGGATAACCGCCGAATTTTTCCAAACTTCTGGGAATACGGCTTGCTCCAGGGACTGGTTAAGAACTTTTGTGACTGCTGGGCCAATTATGGGAGTTAGTTGAGAGAAAATGTAGTGTGGACAGACATCCCATGGCGAGCCTGATTTGATTTCTGACATGGCTTTGGTGACCTCGTCTTCTGAAAATGGGCCAAAGGTAGAGAAGTTGGCTTGCAAAGTGGAGTCCATCTGATACTCCACAGGGGCCTGGCTGTTATTTGTAAAAGAGGCATATATTTTGTCAATTTTATCGCTAAAAAAGTCACTAATTTTTGTGCAATTTTCTTGTGATGGCGTTAGATTAGATGTAAGACTGGGGGGATTGCAAAGTTCTTTTACTATTTTAAAGAGCTCCTTGGACGAGTTTTTATTCTCTAGTATTTTTTGAGAAAGGTAATCTTTCTTTGCTTTGCGTATGGCGGTGTGGTATGTTTTCAGTTGATATTTGTAAGTGGCTCTGTCTTCGGGGGTTCTACTCACTCTCCATTTATGCTCAAGTGTGGTGCATTTTCTTTTTTCAATTTTTAGGTCTGGGCCATACCATTTCTCAGAGGTTTTCGGTTTGGATCGGTTGGTTGCACGAGTCCGCGAGCAATGGTCTAGTGCTTTCTCTATGTTGCCACGCAATAGACAAATTTCTTCTTCACATGTCATTTCAGAGTTGAGAATATAAGAGAAATCTTCCTTAAATTTATCCAAAGAGAATTTACTCCAGCATTTAGTAGAGTTAGTCGGTTGAGCTAGCGGTCTTTTAGTCTTTATAGGTAGGTTTAATGTAAAATCTATCCTATAATGGTCCGTCCATGTCAAAGGGGTTATATTTGTAATGTTAGTCTTCGATATGTTAGTAAATATAAGATCTAACATGTGCCCCGCTCTATGTGTGGGGCGAGCTATTTTCTGCATTAGTTGCATAATTTCCATGTCTGTGGCCAGTCGTTTAGTTAGGGGATTATCAGATAGATCGAAATGAACATTGAAATCACCGATGACTATAATGTTTTTATGGTTGAGACAGAATGGAAGGATTTATTCTAGAAGTTGGGTGCTAAAGTCGATTGTGCTATTTGGGGGATTATAGATGATCGCGCATCCGAGGATCACCTGAGTATTGATGGAGATGGAGATAATTAAAACTTCGTGTTTGCCTAGTTGTGTGACTGTTTCTTGACGACATAAAAAGCTATCTTTAAATATCATGGCCACTCCACCTCCTCTCTTAATTGGTCGATTGAGATTAATGATTTTGTACCCATTTGGTAGGGCTGCAGTAATATCCGGGGTATTGTGCTCACCGAGCCAAGTCTCCGTAATAAAAGCAAAATCAGGTTTGCTATCCTGTAATATGTCCCATATTTCCATAGAGTGTTTGGGGAGGGACCTTGCATTGACATAAATACATGTGTAGTCCTGGGTAGGTGTGTCTTCAGGTGAGGGTGGCTCCGGGTAGTTACCATTCCATCTACAGTGACGACAGCTAAAGGGGCCCACGGTGTGGGAGGGTCCAACTTTAGCACAAAGGGAATTGTAGGATGGTAAGGGAGTATTAAGATTGAGCAGCTCTCCACGAGAGTATACCAGCGCAGAGTTGCCTGATCTATCTGTAGTTGGAGAGACAGGGGTTGTGGCCCCTGGTCCCGGCCTGTCGCGGACAGGCGCAGACGGGCTCGCCTTTGGCGAGCCTTCGGCGCGCCCGCTGCGCTCGTCCGCTGCGCTTCCTGTAAGGACACATCTTTTATGTGAGGAATGAATGGAGGGGCGTGGCTATTGGCAGGGGGCGTGCCCTTCAATCGGCCAATGGCGTTACTGTATTTGCTAGAGTCACCCGCCCACGTCAGCTGTCAGGGCGCTGAGCGAGGAGAGATACCAGAGATCGTTCGTTTTTAAAAAGGAGGTAAAAACACAAGTTATACACAATTTAAAATTGAACAGGGGTTCCTACTCCCGGCTGTGCCTCAGGAGAAACTGCTTTCAAAGCGCAGCGCTCGTAATCAGCGCGTGCTTTGTACTGCAGAGGGGCGTGGCTATTGGCAGGGGGCGTGCCCTTCAATCGGCCAATGGCGTTACTGTATTTGCTAGAGTCACCCGCCCACGTCAGCTGTCAGGGCACTGAGCGAGGAGAGATACCAGAGATCGTTCGTTTTTGAAAAGGAGGTAAAAACACAAGTTATACACAATTTAAAATTGAACAGGGGTTCCTACTCCCGGCTGTGCCTCAGGAGAAACTGCTTTCAAAGCGCAGCGCTCGTAATCAGCGCGCGCTTTGTACTGCAGAGGGTAGTGGCTATTGGCAGGGGGCGTGCCCTTCAATCGGCCAATGGCGTTACTGTATTTGCTAGAGTCACCCGCCCACGTCAGCTGTCAGGGCGCTGAGCGAGGAGAGATACCAGAGATCGTTCGTTTTTAAAAAGGAGGTAAAAACACAAGTTATACACAATTTAAAATTGAACAGGGGTTCCTACTCCCGGCTGTGCCTCAGGAGAAACTGCTTTCAAAGCGCAGCGCTCGTAATCAGCGCGCGCTTTGTACTGCAGAGGGGCATGGCTATTGGCAGGGGGCGTGCCCTTCAATCGGCCAATGGCGTTACTGTATTTGCTAGAGTCACCCGCCCACGTCAGCTGTCAGGGCGCTGAGCGAGGAGAGATACCAGAGATCGTTCGTTTTTGAAAAGGAGGTAAAAACACAAGTTATACACAATTTAAAATTGAACAGGGGTTCCTACTCCCGGCTATAGAATTATAGAATATAGATATAGATATAGAATATAGTTGTTCAAAATCTATAATTATTTTCTGAGGAAAAGAAGTATTTGTTTCTTATTTTATTTTGTTTATGATTTTAAGGTAGGTAGAATGTTGTTTATTGGGGAGTAGAGTGTAGATAAAATGAATATTAGTATTTTGATACAGACCATGGACTGTGTACAACTGATAAAATGATAAAATGGTTTGGGGCAAATTCTGAAAGTCCCATCCGTCATCCATGTGTCGCATTGTTGTAATTTGAGTAAATTATTTGCAGTAGCAAACATAATGATTCTTTTGTCTTTGCATTTTTTATCAAATTGTACAAATGGTTCATTATTGTGGGTTATACCTAGTTCAGGGGAAATCTCTGGCTTCCTTTTGTCTTGCTATTTTTCTTTTTAATGAATATATAGAGGGTAATTGGCTAGATGCATGTTGGGGTACTGTTAGTAACTGTTGTTTTAGTTGTTTTAGTATTTCTGTGGTAGGTCTATCTGTCATAGTGCTAGCTTCTTTTATTGATTCAAGAGCCTCTCTTACTTCAATCTCAGTTACATTTGGGGTGTGGTTATGCTCTTTTACAGATACAACAGTGGATTAATGTGTAATAGCTCTTCCATAACATTTGTTTGAATAATATTTGGTAGATTACCAAAACAGTTTTAAACCAGTTTGTTTTTCTTGTGTATATACATAACCTATGTAACATAATAACATCTTCCCTTTTTGAGACATAATAAATTGTGCTCCTTTAGTCATGGTGGTCTTTTTAGTGCTAAGGAAAATATATATAAAAATTAATAAAAATATTACTGTATAGTTTTTTCATAATTACATATACATTGTTTTGGATATACTTACATTGTTAATGTTGATGTAAAAATGCTGTTGAAATTTTTTCAAGCTGGTATTTTGGATTTCTTGAAGATTTTTCTGCTGGTACGAAAAGCTATAATTTTAATATTTTTGTTGGATTGTGTTCTAGGTGGTGGGGACATTGTAAAAAAGTGGGTCTTTTGGTGGGTATTTTAGGGAGTTGTTTAATACAAAAATATCATATACTTACTTTCTTTGTATATTTATTGTTGACGCTGCAGTAGTATTTTTTGGCTGCTTTAAAAGATATTAGTGAATTATGTTTTATATATATATTTGGGTGAAGACTTGAAGTAGTGTTATATTTTCAATGCAGTTTTACTTACTTAGTGCAGTTCCAAAGCTTTTTTCTGTAATGAAAATCTGCGTTCTGGAAGCAATCCGGCAGAGATTCCCCTTCATTTTTATAGCAGGTTTGAAGTGTAAATTAAATATACATTTTTGTTTTTTATGTAGTGTTTATTTAATTGATAGTTTTATGTTATTGGTGTATTTTATTAGTGTAAGGTTTTCATTCGTTGTTGTTAATTTTTTGTTTGTTTTGGCAGTTGGTTTCCCTATATGGCAAACGCTAATCAAGAAGCTGTTAGTACTGATTGCGTTAGTTAAGTGTATTTGACATTGCTTTTAATGTTAAATGCTGTATGCATTATACTTAATAATATTTTACTTATTATTTATTAGTGTGTTTTGCTAATATTTTATGCTTTTATATGTTTATATATTATAAAAAGATCGCATTATCTTTATAATATGTGTAGTGAATGTTTATAGTGTAAAAATACATTTTGGTGTAAAGCTTTGTTTATTTTAGTAATTTTTAAATGGGCGATATTTGTATAAAAACGATAATTTTGCTGTCTATATTTTTTATTTCAATATTTAGGAGCTTTTGTATATTTTTAAATAAATGTCGATATTTTATTCTACGAAATTTGTGTGTTCGATAATGGGGCGTTCTAGCAGGGCACAGACTCGATGGTGTGCGACGCCGTGGGAGGAGCAGTGTCGGAGCCTCCGTGGTTCCGTGTTCTTGGAGCTGCTAAACAGTGGAGGCGGAGAAATCTCTGGCGGTGGTCTAGGCAGCCTTCCCCGGGGGAACTTGTTTTTTGTCATCAGAGGGGCACCACCAGATTGGAAATCGATGCGGTTGGAGGTGAGGTCGGGAGACTCCCGACGGGGGGATTGTGCGGTCCTGGGGACTCTGCGAGCCTGAATTTTGTTTTGCTCCCCTCCCCTTACCTTTTGAGGGACTGTGGTGGGGTGGAGGTGACCCAGAAATGGGTGAGTGGTGCAGGAGACGGGGCCGGAGTCTTTTTAGGCGAACGAGCTGATGCAGCGGAGACTGGGACTGATGATTATAGTCAAGAGCGGGTGAGCTGCATGGATAAACAAGTTAGCGGTGTTACTAGCGGGGGTTTGAATTGTGGCACTGTGGTATCCAATCCTGACCCAGCGGTTAGTAGATACACTTTACGTAATAGGGCTCTGAACATTGTTTCAGCTGTACCCAAACCTCCTGTGACCTCACCTCCAATAATAGAAATCAAGGCTGCTTCCAGAAAAGAAAGTCATATTGTGGAAAGTACACCCCCGGGTAAAGGAAGAGGTAGGAAAAAGATTCGAGGGGGGCCTTGTGTCAGGGTTACGCCCTCATTAAAGTCCTATTACAAGGTCCTCTCAACCACTACATCTGACCGGGGACGAGATAAAAATATCAATATGGCTACTGTTTCTACTGTTCCTACTACTGTCCTTCCCAGTATCATTGTTCAGTCCTCTTCGAGCTCTCTTAGTAATGTAATGGGGGGGGGAGCGCATTACAAGATCAGCAGATAATTGTACACTCATCGGTGGAGTTAACAAATAGTTTCTCCGTATTAGAAAACCAGGATATGGATCAGGAAGAAGACAGAGGAGAGGACTGTAGAACTCCACTGGAGAGGAGAGAAGAGGCTCCTATATCCATCGTACCTGGGCCTCAATCGGCAGGCCCCTCCACCCCTTTGATATCATCAGAGCCTGGGACACTGGCTGATATCCTGTTAGGTCTTAAAGAAGACATTGGCAGGAGATTCACAATTTCAGAGACCAATCAGGTAGCCATCCAGGCCTCTTGTGAACTACTGGCACAGAAAGTGGAAGAGATTTCACAGAGAACGGATGCCCTTGAGGTAGAGATCCCTAAGATCAAGGAAGCTTTTTGTTCTTCTTCCGCAATAATGGATAAGCTGGTTCAACATATAGGGAATTGAAAGACGATATCGAGCGTCTTGAAAATCATTCTAGAAAAAATAATCTGAAGATCTTAAATGTCCCTGAAGACCTTGAAGGGGGTGATATCAAGAATTTTGTAGTCTCCCTCTTAAAAGCCACAATTTTAAAAGACGTGCCAGGGGAAGATCTGGACTTGATGGCCGATATCCAAAGGGTCCATCGTGATCCATATAGGAGGAAAGCTGGAAAAGAGCGTCCAAGGAAGATTCTGGTGAACTTTCTTACGTTTGCTATTAAGGAGAAAATGTTGTCTTTGGCCTTGAAAGCCGGTCATGTGAAGTGCACTTCCCTATCTAGCCCGTTTTCATTCCTTATTCATTCTGATGTCTCCCATATTACCGCCACAAAGCAGTGGGAATTGGGCAAAAGGAAGGCAATTTTAAATTTGTTAGATTCCCTGCATCCTTACGGATCATGTGGAATATCCACATGTATAATGTATATCAAACAGAGGAAGTTGATATTCTAATAGATAAGATTAGAAAAGGATGTGGGAGTGGAAGTGAGAGCGGGGTATAATTATCAAGTGCTCGCTTGGCATAAGGATTCTAAATGTATAAATAAATAAGTATAGGGAAAAATTCTTAAAAATGAAAGGGAAATGTACAGTTTAGTAAGAATACCGCTGCCATTTTGGCTAGATCAGTATACATTTTATTTGTAAAACTGCCTAGTCACACACACTAGAGAGGCTCCTGGCCAAAGGGCGTATGCCCAGAGGAGTAGGGAGGGTTCCTCAGGGGTTTGAGGGATCGAGGGGGTCACAAGGGAGGGAGGGATGGGAGGAGGGGAAGGGGTGCACGGGTGGGGCAGCAGTGGGGGAAAATATAAAAATAAGTCCTCTTTCTCTTTCTTTTTTTCTCTTCTTCTCTTAAAGAGTAAGTCCTTTTGGGGGTGTTTAGCGAAAGGGAGGGTGGTAAGAAGAATTACTAAAAGATGATGACTGCTAGGATAAGGTTTATCTCGTGGAATGTCAATGGGCTACGATGCCCGCGAAGACAAAGGCTGATTATGACATTTTTGGAGCAGTCCTCAGCTCAAGTATGCCTCTTACAAGAAACCCACTTGAGTTATCTTGAGTGTAAGACTGTCTTCAGAAAATATAGATGGGTTGAATTTTTTTGTTGTTCTGGGTAGACAGTACATAATAAGGAAATAGCGGTCTTATTCAGATTAGGAGCTGGTGGCTCCATAAAGTCCATGCTAATAGATCATTCTGGCAGATGGATTATGGTGCAGGCAGCCATTAGGGGAACCGAGATTGCTATAGTATCCTATTACGGCCCCAATGTTGATGATCCTGCCTGTTTGCTCAGAGTACAGACCAAATTGGTTGACGTCACTACTCCAGTTGTAATTGGTGGTGATTGTAATGTTCTTCTCAATCCCGTTCAAGATAGGTCAAATTGTAGCCATCATGTGGCGGCACCGCGTATGCGTCGGGCAAAGATCAATATGATCTATGAGCTAGGACTGGTAGATGTTTGGAGGGTTAAGAAGGGCGTAGAACCAGGTTTCACCTTTTTTAGTAAAAAACCTGGACACTCCTCTAGAATCGATTATATCCTTATGGATAGATCGGGGTTGGAGAATCTAGAGGATATTGCTACCCTCCCAAGCATTTTATCTGACCATTCCCCTGTAGCTTTCTCATATTTAGGAAATAAGTCTAAGATCAAATCCACCCCTAGGTGGACATTAAAAGGGCAATGTTATCCAACCAGGAAATAATTTGTGCCATTAAAACATCTACTATTAATTATTTTTTAGAAAATATGGTCTCGACATCACTAGACTATGTCTGGGATGCATTTAAGGCCCATATTCGTGGTCTGCTACACAGCTTGATATGTGCTAAGAATAGAGAAGAGGCGCTAGTATTCCAAAGATTTGAAAAAGAGATATCTAAATTGGAAAGAGTTAGGTTGAGCTGTCAACTTGACAGCTTGGCACAAACTCTTAGCGACTTGGAGCACCTGCGATTGGAGTATAGAGGAAAGCTAGACCAAAAAGTAAAGGCACAATTGTTGGCCCATAATATAGAGAACAACGAATATGGAGAAAAAGCGGGAGCTATTCTGGCATGGAAAGTAAAGGCGGAACGAGTAAAAAATAATATCAATAAATTGATCATAAATGAGACGGGGGAAACCTCTTGTAATCAAGAGGATATGCAAAGGTGCCTCCTTTCTATGTTTTCTAATGTTTATGGAGAGGAGACATCTTCGAGTCCCAACAGTATTCGAGAATGGCTGAAAAATAAGGCCTTACCAATATTGACAGCTGAGGGTCGTAATATGCAAGATGACCCTATTACGGAGGAGGAAATTAAACTTCATATAAAGAAGATCAAGAATAATAAGGCAGCGGGGACGAATGCTCTCCCGGGTGAAGTTTATCAGGCCCTCCAGGAGGCGATAGTTCCTAGGCTATGTGAACTCTTTAATTATATCTACAGTTCAGAAGGTAGGGTTCCCCCGTCGTGGAAAGAGGCAACAATAGTACTTGTCTTGAAGCCAGGAAAGGACCCTCTTAAGGCAGATTCTTATAGGCCAATCTCCCTGCTTAATGCGGATTATGAGATCTTTACTAGCATTTTGGCGGGGAGGTTGGTCAGGATAGTTCCACGGTTGATCAATGTTGATCAAAAGGGTTTTATCCCGGGAAGGTTCATTCAGGAGCAAACTCTACAGCTAATAGGCAGTATTGATTTGGCATTGGCACTGTTGGAACCCATGTCTGTGGCTGCATATGACGCAGCCAAGGCATTTGACCGTGTTAATTGGGCCTTCTTATGGGAAACTCTAAAAATGATGGGATTTGGTATTTATACAAACCCTCATTAAATGCTATAAGGGCGCCTCTGCAGTTATCCTTTTAAATGGTTTATTGACATCGAGTTTTAGTATAAAAAGGGGAACACGACAGGGGTGTCCCATCTCACCCCTATTGTTTGATATTTATATCGAACCCCTTGCACAAGCATTGAGACTGGATGTACAAATCACTCCCTTTCAAGCTTTAGAATATAGGTGCAAATTAGCCCTATACGCGGATGATTTGTTGGTTTATACCAACAATCCAGCGGAGGTGCTCCCCAGGGTGGAAACTACCCTGAAGGAATTTGGTCTGTACTATGCGTACTTGGTTTACTCCTCTAAGACTGAGGTAATGTGTTGGGGTGTTGATAATTGGCCTGAAAGCTGCAGTAAGGAGTTCAAGTACTTAGGGATAACTATAGTACATGATTTAAGTAACATCTCACTGATTAACTTGAGGAAAGTGGCTAAGGAAATTGACCATCTTTTTTCTAGATGGCAGAATTTACCCCTCACCATCTATGGCCGTGTAAATCTAGTCAAGATGGTAATTCTGCCTAAATTGACATATTTATTTAGCACTATTCCCCTTGATCTCCCAGGTAAACTTCTGGGAAAAATCCAAAGCAATATAGGCAGCTTTATATGGAATAATACAAACTCCAGATTATCCTGGAAGAAGTTAAAACAAAGACTTCTAAAGGGTGGAATAGCCCTTCCAGATGTGCTTTGGTACTCTTTCGCCTTCCAGTTTAAAAATATTCGATGTCTACTTTCAAGCCCTGATGATACTAATTGGGAGAGAATTCGGAGGGTCATGGCCATTTTTGAGGGAGGAGGTATCGGATTTTTGTACAAGTTTGGGGCGCCAAGGTTTTTTAAGAAGGTTCACTTAAAGGTTTTAAAATCAGCACTTAATGTGTGGTATAAAGTCAAGGCGAGATGGGGGATAAGATATTATTCAGACTTTGTCCCAATCTGGGACTCTACGGGACTACCCGCGTGGTTGAAAGATAGTCTGGCATCCCCCATTAGGAAGGCAGGAATCAGGATCTGGTCTGACCTTATATCGTCCGGCGGAGTTCTTCCCTGGGAGGTTTTAAGATCAAAAATAGGTGACTCCCTTTCTAGATTCAAATATTTGCAATTGTGCTCCTGGTTTTCAGCAGAGAAGGAGCATATAGGCGGAAATTGGGAGATTGAGAATATACATCAGAATGCAAACTCAAGGAAAAAGGAGGTCAGGTTCTGGTATAGGAGCCTATTAGATACCGAGGATGAAGAGCTTCCCCCTTCTTATCTTGTATGGAATTCAACTGTATTGGGAGATGGATCTGTTGGTTTATATGCTCTGTCTCTCCAAACTCTATACAAGTTTGTTAAGCCAGCTTCTCTTAAAAAGAACCACTTTTATGTGATTAATAGGCTATATTATACGCCTAAGAAGATTGCAAAATTTGTTTCTTGTCCACCTCCTAAGTGTCCTAAATGCGATCTGGTTGAGGCGGATGATATGCATATTTTTTTCGATTGTACCCATTTAAGAGACTTTTGGCACAACGTGGAGCGTGCTATGGAAGGCATTTTAAAACTTAAGCTGCATATGGACCTAGCTCGAGTCATTTTTGGATTAGATAATGATCTTATAAGGCAGCTCTCTATGATGCAAGTGGGTTTATTCTTCTGCTTGATTTTGATTGCTCGCAGGGAGATTTGTAAATTATGGAAAGACTCTAGACCTCCGTCCTATGAGAGCTGATTGGGTGCAGCTCTGGGCAGAGCGCGATTGGATCAGGGCTTGGTGGTCAATGAGGATAACAACATCTGGTCACCATTGTTTTTTTAGGGCATGGAAATGAGGCTGGTCTAAGTCCTCAAAGGTCCAATGATTACACCGAGCCTCGTACAAAAGAAACTGGCCTGGTCGGCCTAATGCATATGCAATAACATAAGCCCTGGGTGCCTAGGTTGGAATGGGTTTTTATTGTTAACTTTGCAGATGCTGATGGTGAAATGAGGACTTAAAAAAAATAAAAAATAAAAATAAAAAAGATAATGTTTAAAACAATAATTTTGTTTGATGATAATATTGTTTCGATATTTGTGTATTTTTCTAAATAAGTATTGCTTGTCAATAATAGTGTTCTCGATATTTTAGTGCCGATATTTTGGTATGCTATATTCGGTATGTCGATATTATGTCAGTGATCCATCCAATCCATCCCAATCCAGACAAATCCAATCTACCTCGCTTCAATCCACCCCAACCCACTCGAATAAAATCCACCTGAATGAAATTTACTCCACTCCAATCAAGTTCACCCCACTTCAATCAACCCACCCCACCCCACCTCAATCCAATCTGCCTCAATCTAGTCCTACCCAGCTTAATCCAGTTCACCCCTATCCAATCCAATCCACAACACCCCAGCCCTATCTAATGCATCCCAATCCATTATCCCCACTCAGTCCAATCCACCCCACTGCAATCCAATCTTCTCAACTCCAATCCACTCCACTCCAATTCACCGCAATCCATTCCATCCCAGTCCATTCCACCTCACCTCACTCCATTTCACCCCTCTCCAGTTCACCCCACTTTAGTCCACCCCACTCCAATCCACACTACTCAATTTCACCCCACTCCAATCTACCCCAACTCAATTGTATCCATAACACTTCAATCCATTTCAACCCACCCCAATCCAATCCACACCACCCCACTCCAATCCATTCCACTCCAGTCCACCCCATCCCAATCAAATACACCCACCCCACTCTAATCCACCCCAACCCACACCAGTCTACCCCATCTCAATCTAATCCACCCTACCCTATTTCAATACACCCAATCCATTTTAATCCACCCTATCCAGTCCACCCACTCCAATCCATCCCTCTTCACTCCACCTCACTCCAATCCATCCCCACTCCACTGCAGTCCACCCTACTCTACTCCAATGTGTGCCACTCTACCCAAATCCAATCCACCCCAGTTCAGTCCACCCCACTCCAATCCAACCAACTCCAGTCCAATCCACCCCATTTGAGTCCAGTGCACCCCACTCCAATTCAATTCACCCCAGTTCAATCCAGACCACCCCACTCCAATCCAATCCACCCCATCCAATCCAGTCTAATCTACCTCACTCCAGTCAAGTATAATCTGCCTTACTCCATTCCACTGTAATTCATCCCACTCCAAACCACCATACTCTGATCCGATCCACACAACCCACTGACCTCAACCCACCCCATTCCTATCACTCCAATACACCCACTCCACCCCAAACCAGTCTAATCCATACCAATCCAAACCAGCTCGCCCCATTTCATTTCATCTCTCCCACTCCAAGCCATTCCAACCCGATCCATTCCACCCACTCCATTCCAATCCACCCCACTCCACTCAATTCAACCACTCTACCCCAATCCAATCAACTCCAATCTACTTCAATCCACCCCACTAACTCATTCCCCTCCAACCCACTCCACTCTATTTCACCCCACTCCACTCCACTCTACACCAATGCACTCCACTCCAGTGCTTAATTTGTAAAATATTACGTCCAGGTGCACCAATGTTTTTAGGAGGCCACACCCACTTCCCCCAAATCCACCCACTTCCTCCATTGGCTCCACCGACTTACTCTATTGGCTCCACACACATCCTCAACTGGCACTGCTAAAAGCCAGATGTAATATCACTGTACAGATAAGTGCATGTAGTGCTCCAAAGCCAGCCAGTAAGTAACACTTCACAATACTTTAAACACACTTTTACCAAGTGGGACCCTAGAACACAATGGGGACCGTTTATCCACATGAACAATTATCACATTGAAGGAACCTTGCATCACACAAGACATTTTTAATACACAGTACTTGGCCTTTTAACACACAATTGTGATGCAGGATCATCTTAACTCAGTGACTTACTGTACCATACAGACATTTGCCACACGTCAGGCTCTTTCGGATGAAAGTTAATCCTTACACTGGTAACTTTACCACACTGGCATTTGTCAGCTTTTCACACACATGTTTTTTAACCAAGACCTTTACTGGAGGGATTAATCACGTGGCTGTTGGCCCTGCGGGACTTTGATCATACACACCATGTAGCATCCATAAAGTTTTTTGGGGAGTGAAACCAGACTTCACATATTCAAAACAGGAAAGGGTCAGCGAGCTTATTTACAATAATATTTGTCAGCTTCTGTATTACAATATTGAAAACATACCTCACTATCCCTGAATATTAGATGAAAACCCATTTAGAATTTGGACGAGTGTGCTTGGGCCCCTCTCTGTAACTTGGCTGAGGAGGGCATGAAAGAGCTGAAACTGGATCATAAAAACCAAACCTGTTCTGAACGGGGTCCCACAAAATTCGTTTGGCACAGGAACCACAAAATCCTTATAATGTTCCTGATCTGTCCTTCCTAAAACTCAAGCCTTCTCCGGTCATTTGTATAAGTATTACGTGTGAGTGTCAAGTTGAATGCAGCTGGGATGCTCGATGTTTTGTCCAACACATTCAAACATTCACTTTTGCCATTTAGGTAACCTGGACGTCATACAACAGCAGCTCCTTGCAACCATGGACCTGCGCCAAAATACACGTCTGTTAAACTGATTAAATAAATAAAAAGCTTAGGAATGTAACGTCACAAATGAATACAGTTTTGACATTAAAATTCACAAGTCATTAAAAATAAATATGGATTGCCTTTTACAACTCAGTTGTAGGTCGTGGCCACATACAGATTAAATACAAGAAAGAATTATGGCAATCGGAGCATTCTTAAAATGTATGCGAACAGTAAAAATTGTTCACAATGAGTATATGTTGTTGGAAGAAGTGCCATTCTCAATTTAGCTTAATTGGTGTGATAATATCTTCATTTTTAGGTACGCCTGGGTTGATAGCAATATCAACTGGGGAGAGGATGGAGCCTAATCGCCAGCGCTGCCGACCTTTGTGCTGGGGAACCAGGTGCGAGTCTTTGTGTCAGCTCAATATCCTGTGTTTCAGGGCAAATCACTTAGGGGCATATTAACAAGGGCCGGCGATAAATATCGCAAAGCGCGCTTAGAGCTTGCATATTTATCGCCGGCTATCTCTGGAATTAATCGCCCGGTTTGCGCGTTATTAACAACGTGCATCGCCGAGGCGATAAAAATTTTAGAGATAGTTGGGATATCGCCGTTTTCCATGGTGGAAAACGGCGATATCCTAGATGATAGGGCCTGTGCTCTTAGCCACAAAATCCACCCCCCCATGTTAAGAATGCCTTAGTCAGGAATTTAACAGACGTTAAATTCCTGCGGTAAGGCATACTTAACGCGATTTAAAAAATTGCTACCCTCCCTTGTTAATATCGCGAAGCTGCCTTCGCGATATTTTCTAAAGGGAGTCTTGTCAGGCATGCCTCCTTTGCATCTCATTAGCGATACGATCGGAGGCATGCTGCAAACGGGCGCTAAGTCAGCATGACACGCGATAGCGTGTCTTTGCTGATAAGGCGATGAAATTATCGCCGCTTTTTGTCCGAAAACGGACGCAAAAGCGGCGATAATTTCATATCGCAGTCTTGTTAATATGCCCCAGAATCTCCCCACGCCTACCCAAAAATAAATGCGTCCTTATGTAAACGTAACTTTCCGGTCGAATTTGCACTATATAAATCTGCAAAACAAAACAAAAAACGATCTCCTCCTACCCTTTATCCTGTACTGATGACGACTGCAGCAGAACATAAAAGGAAATATTGATGAAAAGCATGACCGTTTTTCTCACAGATCGCAGCGTTGGTACAGAAGGACGCTGTGCTGCAAGACTTCAGAAAGCCCTGAACTCCAGGATTCACAGAGCGAAAGTGAAACTTCTCGATGTTCTAGCAAACATTTTTCTATGGACAGAGACGTCACGTCATCGAGTGATCCTCGCCCTCTCTCTACTGCAGGCACTACATGTCCCTGGCCGTTACAAATCATAGCCACGCAGTGACAAAAAACAATCTCCGGTGTGTTGGCCGATCTCATCACGTGTGACAGTGACGGCTAATTGGTAGTATCCTACTGCACAACGCACATGCAGACTGCGCATGCGACAATCTAGTCTCACACCCTAGATTGTGCCTGGACCTGGGTGGTACACTCTCTGGAACTCCCAGGCAGATATGCAATCGAACCAGGACAGGTAGGTACATTTATTTTTATTAATTACTGGGCCCATCGTACAAGGGGGCAACATTTAATAGCCCTGGCCCTGTTAAATAAATGCCGGTGCTTAGCACCGGAAAGCACCGGCACAAATTAAGCACTGCTCCACTCGATGCCATTCCACTCTATAACACTGCACTCTACTACACTGCACTTTACAATACTCTCTGTCATGGAACCACTGAAATCAACTCCCCTCTACTCAACCTTATGAAACTCTACTCCCCCTGCTACACTAAACAACACTCTACTCCAACAAATCCTGTCACAACACTCTACTCCCCCAACTCCACTCTATGAGACTCCACGCCACTATCTTTAGCCATGTTAAATAGAAGCCACACTGGTACACAACTCGGCAAAAACACACTGCCATAGCCAATAGCTTGTGTATAGGCAAGACCAATTGGTTTTGATGATGCTTGTTAATTATAAGTTATGGCCCCAGGGGTGGGCTCCCCAGTGCCTCTTTAGCTTTGAGGGAGGAGAGCCATCTCCCCTTTCTTCACAATTCGGTCCCAAGGATGGGATCCACGGTCCATAAGTAGACTCAAGGAGGCGGATCATAATTAGGGCTCCCGTTTTTATGGTATTTATTTTTGGGATATTTCCATCTATATTTATCCATATTTATTTTCTGTCAACTTTATATGTATTTATCCATATTTACTATGGGTTTTGTAAAAAAACATAAAGCTCGAACTTGTATATTTCCACATTTATTCAACCAATAAATATGCAATCACGCTTGAATGCCTGCCAGGTTTCAGTGATAGTAACACCTACAGAAGATAAATCAATGCACTTATATGAAAATATGCACATTTCAGTATCAGCCTTGTGCATATTTACTGCTGACTCTTTAAAAAAATTCCTTTTTTTTATCACCCTTACCTATCAATCGACACAGGTATAGGCCTGGCAGGTATGGCAAAGTGAATTTAGAATCACTCAAAAAGCACCCAGTTGCCTTTTTCTGTCTGTATATATCTGTAAAAATCAGTAAAAACGGAAAACAGGGAGCCTTAATCATAATATAATATATATATATATATTACACAGTGGTGGGTGCCACAGTATGTTTAGGACCGTGTTTACATAGAAAATTTATTTATTTGGTTTGCCAATAATTTTGTTCCGTTTGATGAATCTTCACAAAATTTTCCAAAATAAGGTTAATCCGCCTGGGCTCCATCCTAGAACGTTTTGGGGAGATTAGTCAAGCAGGAGCAGGGATAAAGGGGCAGTCTATAAATGAATATTCACATGTGTAATTTCCCTTAGGAATTCTGAACAGTGCTATACCAAAAACTGCTGAACAGAACTGCAACAAATTTGGCTTAAAGCTACATCTTTACCCAGAAAGTGTGCTTTTTGTGATTTGGTTTAAACCTATTCAGTATTTTTTTGACAATAAGGTTCAATATTTATAGGTATCTAGCAATCGCTGGATGATGGACAAGCTTTACGTGATTTGGTGTAAATCTGTTCAATATATTTTTGAGAACTGAACATTCACAATTTATAGATATCTAGTGACGTGGCACTCCTGTAGTAGTACCGTAGTACCCCGAGCCCAAAACATAATATCTTATTAGCTGGCTGCAACATAAATCTAAAGATACAGCTGCCGTTTTCGAAGACTTGGTCCTTGTGTTGTCGAAAACAAATCAAACTAAGGAATAAGAAGGCAGGGTAGAAGTACCCTGACTGTTTTGGAGGGGTCCCAGATGGACACACTCAGGTGTCAATATAAAAAGATTTTTTTTTCGTGGCACTGCAGTACCACGGTGCTACTGAAACACTCAACACAGCCCACATGTAATTTTACAGTAGTACGGAGGTACAGAGTCACCTCAAAAAATAGAATGGAACATTGGGATGCTGCAAGATTATAGTGATTGGCCTGCAAAGGGGTCCTTGGCATCTGCAGGAGGCTGGGCAAATCACTACGCCACAGTCCAGTCAGTGCAGTCAACTCCACACTGTGCGTGGTCAAAGGCTGTGTGCAGCAGAGAGTAGGCTGCTCATGGGGTTTTGTGCACAGGGTCTGGTAGTAGCACTATATCACAGTGATGCTCAGCGCCACCCATCTGCAATTTTGATGTAGTACCATTGTGCTATGTAGCAGCTCCTAAAAACAGGGTGGGATCTTGGAGCACTGCAAGACAATTGGAGTTGCCCAGCATCAGGGTCTTGGCGGCCTGTGGAGGCTTTGGTGCACAGCCTGGCCGCAGGCAAAACCCTGTGGCTAACCCCACAGTGCACAGGTCTGAAGGTTGTGCAGGACGGGGGTTGGACACTTGGGGCCATCCCACTCTGAGCATGGCCAGAGCCTCTGCACTATGGGGGGTTGGCAGTTGCATAGGATTGGATGCAGGGCCTGTCCACGGACCAGTCCCAGCAGCCAACACCACGCAGTGCACTGCCAAAGGCCGTGCATGATGGTGGGTTGGCCACCCGTGGGGGGTTGGGTGCAGGGCCTGCGATTGGCCTATGCTGTGCATGGCCAAAGACCTGGTGGGGTACTGGGGGCCCATGGGGTTGGGTGCAGGGTACTTCAGATATTACATCACTTATGATCCATGACATCATTGATAACATCAATGCAACACATGAAATGATGTAATTGATGACAACATTGTTGGAGGTGAGGGCACAATGGTTATAGAACAGCGCCTGGATTCATCAATGGGAAATTAGTCAATAATGCTTACAGCCATCAAAAAAAGAAACGAAATATATTTTAACTGCCATTTTCCGTTTCTTACAGCTTCATTCATATAATTATAAACCAGCTGCTTCAAATATATTCTTGGGGTTGCTGCTGTAGTCACGCAATAACACAGGCGGAGAAACAGTAAAAGTCATTAACGCGCCTACTGTATGGAGCAAAACACAGCTTTGTCTATTACAACAAAGACTTCAATAATAATAAACATCTTTCGCACTGACTGTTGGGGCAGCACGTCCATGGATGAGGTCCTGACTCATCTTCCTTTAACTGGTCGTGTGCTCAGAATCACTGTTCACGAGAGGAGCTCTTTGAACAACTGGCGATGGATGAAACAAACTCAATAATTCAGCCCTTCCTGGCTCATTATGCGCAACAGCATCATTACATCACTGATAACGTTGTAAAGTTGTTCTTTGTTTTTTTTCAATTAAGCATTAATTTCCTAGAAATCGTCTGAAACCATTAAGATGGTTTTGGGGAAGAAATTATGGAGAGTAAATGTGCTTTTTTAAGTGATAGTGTTTATCTATAGAAAATATTTTTCAGATGAAGAAGAAGAAAATACATATTTTTAGTTTTATAGTCGTGTATATATTTTTTTACTGATCTTTCTAGAGTAGTGCCTGACACTTGCATATGGCTGGGTTTAATCTGGAATGTCGGGTAACAAAAAAATGATGGATTTAGGCACTGAACTCTGTACTGGGGTGAATATTTGAAATTGTTCAACATTCTGTCCATTAATTGTTTTTGTGGATTTGTCACCCCGAGTGGGACGGGTATGCCCAGACATGGGTCCCGTGCTCTCCATGCCACTGGATTCAAACTAACCTGGATGATGAGTGGTGATACCCTGAAAACCGGCCCCAGGATACTTGTTTCCGGTGCAGGGAGGACCTGGACTGAAAGTTCGGGCTGTATTGTGCCCAAGAGGAGCAGGGTCTAAACTGATATGCATATGGTTGGTTTCAAAGTGGGGTGGCACACTGAGCAAAATAATGATGGATTGAACCCAGATCTTTTGACTGGGGGTAAGTGGTTCAAAGCTTTAGCACTCCGTCCACCATCCTGTGTTTACTATGTTTGCACAAGTGGCCAAGGATATGCCCATAAGTGGATCCCTTGCTCGCTGCAGTACTGGATTCAAGCTAGCCTGGCTGATGAGTGGTAACACCCCAAAACCAGTCCCAGGATATTGGTTTCTGGCCCAGGGAGGACATGGCCTTGCAGTTCGGGCTGGACTGTTCCCATGGTGAACAGGGTCAAGACTGATTTGCATATGGCTGAGTCTAAACTGGAATGCCGCAGGAAGCACAACATGATGGATTTAGGACTAAATCTCTGTATTGGGGTGAAAATTTGACATTGTTCAGCATTCCGTTCTTTTTGCGGCGTTTAACTACAGTCAGGTATTATGGCGTATGCGCTTCACAGTGTCCGGGTACCTGGATGCAGGTGTCCCGGTTACATAAAGCTTTGCACTGCTGACAAACTCTGCTATGGAGATCGCATTCCAAATAAAACAAATTAGCATCGCATCTGAATAACAAATCTCAAGTTGAAAAAAACATTTTTACTTATAATATTCTGAACATTTTTTCACTCTTCGGTCCCCGACGAAACGACCCCAAAACGCAAACGATGGAAGGCGGAGTGCATGGTAAATTAGCGGCTACAAATGGGTTTATTATCCCGGTGTTTCCAGGATATTATCTCCAGCAGGAAGCGCCTCTTCATGCATCTGAAGCCAAGATGATCTTTACAGAGCTGGAATATTTCCTGTTTCTAAACAGATAATCGTGGATTAAAGATAACCCGGCCAGGAGTCACCTTGGTTCCAAAGTCCTCGCATTATGGTCAGCCGTTCACCACGCCCTTCCTTTTAGGGGTCCATGGTGGTGCATTTGCAGGCGATTACAGCGATGGCCAATCAGAGCCAGGCACTTAGCCTTTCTTTAACTTCCTGTTCTTTAATATGTAGAGTTAGACACACTCATAGCAGGTGTTATTAGAGTGTATTTATTAATAAGTTTCCCAGAAAGTAGGTTTGATGGACACATTAGTATCTGAGCAGTCATATGTAATAAACTTTGGACATACAGCTACTTTGGTGGTGGGTGGGTTCAGACTTCAGTCTGGGTGACAGTTTGTCACAGTGCCTCATATGTGGCCCTGTGATGCGCTGATAGAGGCGTGACCAAACATGATGTGGGCCCCTGCAGAAAGGTGAGATGGGCCCCTCAGCGTCTCATATCTCACAGATACTCGTAGCCTTAGATTGAAAGGGGGGCCCCATTAAGGGTAGGCCCCCCCTCCCACCTGTGATCAGCCCCTGCTGACTGTCCTCACCGGATCATGCATCACGTTGTGTCATTATGTTTTATTTGCCCCCAGAGTATCTTAAACCATTTTTCTTCCCATCAGCACTACTGTGCCCTCATGTTACCACTTAAGGCACTTAATGGTTCCTTTCTGTCTTCCCTATACAATCATTTACATATGTCATAAAAGCAACATTCATGTTATGTAAGGCTCAGGAACAGCGTTACGGTTTTCAGTGTTTTAGAGAATGTCGTCTCCTTAAGCACTCCCCGTACATAGAAAAAGAACATTTTGGGCATTGTGCAGTACATTTAGCACCACCACGAGGTGGCACCGTAACGTTGCTGCCTCACCTCCTTGTATGGTTGTGCCGCCCAAGACTATACTACGCTAAAGGTTACGCTGTGATCTTTTGCTACTTAATGTTGGTTTGGACACCACATCACACTATCTTAAGGAGGCCTGAAAGTGCTCAGGATGTGGCAGAGGAAAGATAAATGGTACGGATCTGGTGGCTTAGTGGACTAATGCGTCCACTGTAGGGGCCTGTGCTCGCCCTCATAGTCAAACGTTCAAATCCCAGTGGGTCCACTCAGCCTTTCATCCTTCTGAAGTCCATAAAATGATTACCATAGAGTTGGGTAACAATAAACATCTGTTATTCTGCGTCAAGATACCCCTCTGGGTGAATGTGCACTTTACAAATACACAATATGTTGTGTCCAGGATGGAGAAGTGCACTAGGCAAATAGAGGGAGTTAGGAATGAGTCATTTGGATGAAGATGTCTTCGACTGAAGGGCAACATCTCACCGGACGGAGCTACAGTCCATCACAGGAAGATGATCTTATGCATTTGATAGGTAGGGAGATTGGAAGAAAAGAATAATGGGAAGAAGAGGAGGTGTCCTCCTGGCGGTGAGGCGTGAGTAGGGGTAGGGACGCAGCATGTGGAGCAACTATTTCATTCCATTCCTCTTTAAATATAGTAGCTGACCCAGCACTGACACAGAGGCTTGATGGAAGCCTGCTATGTCGGCTTTCACGATCCCACCTGTGCTATTGGTATTTTACTAATTGAGCAGTCTCCGCCCACCCCTGTCTTTTTTTTGGAAAGCTTGGCAGAGATTCTTGACCATGTAGTAAGATGGTAATGATACTTGGCCCCTACAACTTCTGGTAGGGTGCCCCCTTTCTTCAAGCCATGAACAATCTCCTTATAAGTTCATGTCAGCTCGTGGCCAGTTTAAACTTTTGACGCCAGCAGGACAAGCTCCTCTTCCTCGAGGGCTACCGAGACACATCCCCGTGTCTTGGCCCAATCAGAACCATGATAAGGCTGTGCAGGAATTCCAGCCACTATGGACTTCCATATCACCAACCGACTACCACAAAGGAATTTTCCTCAATTTTTTACAGCTATCTAGACAGCTTCCTAGAACATTCAGTACCGCTGGCCACAAAATATACTCCTCCAGTCAGAGAAACGAATTGCTGACTCTTAGCTGAAATTACAGGCGGTGCGAGGCAACACGAAAACTTTATTTAAAACCAGTTAATAGCTAAGTTGTATGGTGATTTATTAACTGGCATCTTGTTTTCTTATTGGCCTATGTTATACACAGGTACAAGAAGAGTGTAGTTAAACTGCTTCTAAAAAAATCTGCTTTTGAAGTTTCTTTGCCGAAAACAAACTTTGATTTTCAGGTACATTAAACATGGCGGCTGGTTCAATCAATCAATCAGAACATTTGTAAAGCGCACCACTCACCCGTGAGGGTCTCAAGGTGCTGGGGGGGGATGGGGTAGGGGTGCTGCTACTGCTCGAATAGCCAGGTTTTGAGTAGCCTCCTGAAGGTTAGTAGGTCCTGGGTCTGCCGTAGGAGGATGGGGAGGGTGGTCCAGGTTTTTACGGCGAGGTGGGAGAACGGTCTGCCACCGGTGGTCACACTTCGGATGCGGGGGACGGTGGCGAGGTTGGCGGAGTGGAGCTGGCGGTTCGGGGTGTAGAAGGTGAGTCGTCTGTTGAGGTATGCCGGTCCGGTGTTGTGGAGTGCCTTGTGTGCGTGGGTGAGGAGATTGAAGGTGAGCCTCTTGTTGACGGGAAGCCAGTGCAGGTCTCTCAGGTGGGGTGTGATGTGGCTATGGCGAGGTATGTCGAGGATCAGGCGTGCAGAGGCATTCTGTATGTGCTGTAGTCGTTTCAGGAGTTTGGCCGAGGCTCCTGTGTAGAGGGCGTTTCCGTAACCCAACCTGCTACTGACGAGGGCCTGGGTGACCGTTCTTCTGGTTTTGGTGGGGATCCACCTGTAGATCTTGCGGAGCATGCGGAGGGTGTTGAAACAGGAGGACGAGACGGCGTTGACTTGCTTGGTCATGGAGTGTGTTGAGTTGAGGACAAACCCCAAGTTGCGTGCGTGGTCGGTGGGTGACGGTGCTGCTCCCAGTGCGGTCGGCCACCAGGAGTTGTCCCAGGCAGAGGGGGTGGAGCCGAGGATGAGGACTTCCGTCTTGTCCGAGTTCAGCTTCAGACGGCTGTTCTTCATCCATTCGGTGACGGCTTTCATTCCTTCGTAGAGGTTGGTGTTGGCGGTGAGGGGTTCCTTGGTGAGGGAGAGGATCAGCTGGGTGTCGTCGGCGTAAGAGATGATGTTGAGGTTGTGAAGTCGGGTGACGTGAGTGAGCAGTGCCATGTAGACGTTGAACAATGTCAGGCTGAGGGATGATCCTTGGTGTACGCCGCAGATGATCTCGGTGGCTTCGGATCGGAATGGGGGGAGGCGGATGCTCTGAGTTCTGCCGGAGAGGAAGGAGGTGGTCCATTCTAGAGCCTTGTCTTGGATCCCTGCGTCGTGGAGGCGTGTGCGTAGGGTGCGGTGGCAGACCGTGTTGAAGGCGGCTGATTGAAAGATGAGGGCCGCGGTTTCGCTGTTGTCCAGCAGGGCCCTGATGTCGTAGATGGCGGTGATGAGGGCAGTTTCGGTACTGTGATTGCTGCAGAACTCGGACTGGGACGGGTCCAGGGTGCTGTTCTCCTCGAGGTAGCGGGCCGGTTGTCTGTTGACGGCTTTCTCGATGACCTTCGCCGGGAGCGGGAGCAGGGAGATCGGTCGAAAGTTGGTGAGGTCCTTCGGTTCAGCCTTGAGTTTTTTGAGTATGGCGTTGATATCGGTGTGCTTTCAGCTCTCCGGGAAGGTCGCGGTCTCGAAGGAGACGTTGATGGTCTTGAGGAGATGGGGTGCGATGGTGGTGCTGGCTTTGTTGAAGTTGTGGTGTGGGCATGGGTCTGACGGAGAGCCGGATCATGCTTTGACTAATCTTCAGTGTCTTCAGCGGAGCCGCCATATTGGAGGGGACAAACGCATCAACTTCCTGGTGTGAATCTCTAAATAAGGCAAGTGGTCCTCCACTAGGTTGAAAGAGGTCATAGTCTCAAAAGAACCAATTGAGTCCTCCTGTTTCTTTCCTTGAACAGGAAATGGAGAGAAACAGCAACGCTTCCTCAATCATAGCCACGTGTCAAGTAGGTGATATTATTTCGTACACTCGTGTCTTTAGTTAACAGAAGGGGTGTGAACAACCTGAGTTCACTTGCTGATAGAGAACTGACTAAAACCTAATGGCAGCTGGTGATATTTGAAGGTGGTGGACTTAAACACCCTCCACCCCCACCAGAAATGCACCAAGTAAGCAAAGCAAGTGACCCTGACATCTGCCAACAGGTTTGAAAAAACAAATGAAATATTACCTAATGGGGCAACATTTTCGAATACGTTTCAAGGAAGAGATAGGTCCTGTAAAGGCAACAATGTAATATTCAAATGTTTTTCTGGGGTGTCAGAAAGTCTGATTTTCACAAGGGATGCTGAGATTTTTCTCACTCTAAAAATATCTTCAGTCTTTCAAGCTACAGTCACAGACAGTATCCACGACTATCACGGAAATATGTGAGATACGTGTATAGTTCAAAATGCAAATATTTTATTCCCATTATGAAAATGTTTAAATTTCACTATTACAACCGAAATTGGGAAATTGAACACACTTTTGCACAAACAAATCTGCACCTTGCCATTAAAAAGATTTTGGGGGACATTTCCATCAAGTATTCATGTGTATAACATGATCCACATGAATATGTATCGTCAGCTTAATGTCATGCCAAAATAACAACAATAACGGCAAGGTTAGCATTAGCATTAAACCAAAGGTGGGCTCCAACACACCAATAATTGCTGGCTCAATGCCAGGTCAGCCTTATACCAGGAGCAGACACCATTTTACAGTGAATGCCCAATTATGCCAGCCATCATTCTACCACCCTTATCACTCATCTCGCAGCATGCCAGTGAGGAGTACCATCACTGGCACGTGACAGATGCTCAAACGTGTTAAAGAGTGCCATCATTATGCAAGGGCCATCATTGTACCAAAGATGGAAATCACTACTTTTGCACCTTCACACATGTAAGTATTCCACAGACACACACATCAACACACCCAGCCTCACACACCGCAAAAGAGACACGTGCACACAGGCATGCACATACCGACACCAAGCAGTTTATTTTAGGTTCTCCCTGGACTCGATAATAGGGACAGCTTGACAGGGAACTCAGCGATTTGGTTACCAAACTAATTTCGATTAAAACAAAGATCTTTATCAACTTACTGTCAATCACAATATAAGTGTGTGTGTGTGTTTTCAAGGCCTGTGAAGTACTCCAGCTTATAGTAGGCTATTGTTTTACTAATTCCCTGAAGTATTTAACTGAGGGTTTGGATCAGCTAAAGAGTTGGAGATGAAATTTGAAACAGTGCATTTCCTGTTTACATGGGTGCCCGTTCATGCCTTCTGCATGCCCATCCTTTTTTACTCATGTGCTGTGTCCTACCAATGGTACCTTAGTTGAAAGGTGTGGTATAGTCAGGGCCCATGATCTTATGCGACAGGAGAGGGCGAAATAGTGTGGCAGGTTTGAGTAAAGTATGTGGCAAAGAAAAGGAAAATTATGAGGTATTATGCGGCATATTTTTTAATGGTATTAATTCACTATTTTCTACATTTTACTCTTGTTAACACTGCCTAGGCATTGGGTGGCCCTCATTAGTACCAGTTTAATACCCAAATATAGCAATAAGCAACAGAAAGGTGACCAGTCAACCTTTGCAAAAGGCCTTCCACTGCACCACAACATGTGCCACTGAGTTCTAAGTAAGTTTTGAACCGTTTGAGATAGAAATAATATTTTTTATAAAATCTGCAGATTATGCAGCAGATGATGCACTATGTGGGAAATGCGAAAAGCATCACAGCCGCACAATCACATAATTCCATTGGCCCTGGGCATAGTACAAAACCACATCAAGCCTGATGATTCCTCTCTCTAGGTAACATCCTTCCCAGGAGACAATGTAGGCAATGTTACAGGCAGGGTGTAGGAGAGAAAGGTCACAGCCTTGATATGAGCTTTGGCTATACTCCAACACTGTACAAATGCTGAGACCCACAAGGAGAAACCAGTTTCTCTCTAACCATATCTTTGCGAAGGAGGGCATAAGGTGTTTGCGTGAACGAATCAATCAGGTAGCAAGGCATTTATTGAAATAAGAAAAAAGGCAGAGGCCAAAACACATTATAAGCTGGAGGAGTTTTACTTGCACAGCACAAGCTGAATTTGTCCCCTGTGATTTGCTCTGCTCCCTGATGGCCCGGAAACGGATATGCAGGAAGCACGACTACTACCACTCTGGCCCCCCTGAATTCATTTTTATAGTCACAGCCCATGCATTCTCTCTCTTTCCCCTACCATTTCACTTTTGTTAGACTTGGCATCTTTTGGCTGGTTTCCCCTGACTTTTTGCTTTCTGACCTCCCGGTTATGGCTTAGTGTCTCTGTGCACTTTCTCACTGCCGTTCAGTGTTAAAGTGCAAGTGCTCCTGGTGTAAATTGTGTTATGGATTGGTGTTTCCATGATTGGCATAATTGATTTACTTGTTAGTCCCTAGTAAAGTGCCCGGAGTGTGCCAGGGCCTGTAAATCAAATGCTGCTATTGGGCTGCAGCACTGGATTGTGCCACCCACACAAGCAGCCTGTAAATATAACTCTGGCCTGCTGTTGCAGTGCCTGTGTGCAGTCTGGGACTGCCATATCGAGTTGGTAAGTGTACCCACATGCCAGGCCCTAACCTTCCCTTTTCTTTTTCTTAAATGTCAGTCACTCCTAAGGTAGGTCCAAGGTACCCCTGTGGGCAGGGTGCAGTGTATGTGAAAGGTAGGACATGCCCTGGTGTGTGTGGCTTGTCCTGATAGTGAATTACTGCCAATTTCGTTTTTTCACTAATGCAGGGCTACCTGTTCCCATAGGACAGAATGGGGAATTTGTTTATAACATCTTAAAATCCAACTACCCCTGGGAACAAGGTAGAATTTTTTTTTTAGTATACCCGAACGCAGAATCTAATGATGCATCTTTTAGTAAAGGTGATTTTTACATTCTGTGTTTAAAAATACCTCTTTTAGAAAGTAGGTATTTTCTTGCTCAGATATCCAGTAGGCCTCTGCTGGGGTTGTGGATTGACTATCTGGGTTTTGGATGACAGGGGCTGGAGAGGATCAGTGGCTCCAGTGAGTTTAGATTGGTCAGGGAAGGCCTGAATAGACCAGGGCTGCATTTAGATTATGGGGAGGAGATTTCCTTTCACCTGTATGGGCCTGGTCTGCCTCTGACAAATCTGTCTCCCCCTCCTGCCAGGAAGCTGCACTAGAGAGGACCGAACTGGTTCTGGCTGTGCACAGACGCTCTCTGCCTGAGAGGACAAAGGTTCTTGGGCTATAAAAAGAAAGGCTCAAACCCCTAAACTTTAGTACTCGCTGGAATCAAGGAAGCTGCCAAGAAGAAGAGCTAGAAGAGATGCCAGGAGGAGTACTGCCCCTTTGTTGTGTGGTTGCTTTGTTGGGTTGGTCTGCAGTTGCTGCTTCTGCCTTGGGCAGTGTAAGGACTGGACTGAACTTTCTTTACTTGTGCTGAGTATCTCCAAGGACTTGAAATCGAGCTGGCCTCCTGTTCTTAAATCTCAGGAACTGCAAAGACTTCACCAACCTCTGGGTACAGCTTCTGTTACCGCTGTTTCAGTTGCCACAGAGAAGGGAACCACAACCGACTCCATCACCTAATCCGTCGCTGGCTCTGTGGCCTGACAGCACTGCAGAACGCACCATCCGCATCTTGCACCGCAACCCTGGTCTCACTGATGACGACGACCGCCGCCGCCACCGAGCCGCTGCTTGCACTGTGACCTGTGGGCACCACAGTCCACACTGCCATAGTTCATTTCGCCATTTTGGTCTCACTGATGATGACTCTGCTGCTGACTCGACACCCGTGACCACATCGTGGTTGAGAGCACCGTTCTCAAAAGTTTCACGACGCACCGCCTCGTCCCACTCAGCCATCTGGGCCAACCGATGCCAGCTCTGTCACCTGCACCGCAACCTGCCAGCACCGCATTGAGCACCGTCTTACCCTGCACCGTAAGCCTTGGTCTCACCGATGCTATCTGGACTTCCGTCACCGAGAAACTGCCTGCACCGTATTCAGAGGACACTGCGCCCTGCACCGCTTCCATTTTGCCATCGTGTTTGCCACGGAGCTGCGAGCTGGTCGTGACAACCTCGGCGGTTGCCACAACCGGCTCGCACCTCCGTGTAAGTTGCAATGAGGAAGGTACTGTTACCGAGTCTGTTCACGCTTGTGCTGGCCCGTATCGACGCAGTCAGCTGGAACTGTTAGACTTTGTTGTTTTCAGCTTCGCGGCAGCCCCGGACGGAGCTACCAACTCGTACAAACTGTGTTTTTGAGGTATTTCTGCAGTTTAGAAGACATCTTGCAAAAAATCTATTTTTCAAGTACTGTATTGTGGATTCTTTATCACTTTTGGTTGAGTTTTGAGTACATAAAAATATTGGATATTTTTCTGAACTGGTGTGGTGTCCTTTTGTAGTACTTTCACTGTGTAACTGTTGGTTATGTGCAAATGCTTTACATACTGCCTCTAAGATAAGCCTGGCTGCTCGTGCCAAGCTACCGTGGGGGTGAGCAGGGGTTATTTTAGGAGTGTGACTCCCTTATCCTGACTAGAAGGAAGGGCCACTACTTGGACCGAGGTGCAAACACTTGCCAACTAGAACCCCATTTCTAACAACTTTTCTCTCAATTGCCTGTCATTTCCCTATGTTTCTGTAATTTCGGCAGACACCATGTTTTGATATCACTAAATCTTTTTTTGCTTTCCTGTATACACTGCCCACATTGACTACAAAAAGGGGGAACAGAGGGTGCTATTTCCGCTCACAGGGGAGTGGGAGGTCCAGCCAGGTGGAGTGCCCTGACAGTAAGACTACCATGAAGAGTTTTACCTGCTGTTCCTCAAATGAAGGAGAAAAAATGGTGAATCAACAAGAAGGCTGGATTAGACTACATGCACATTGTGTATGAAGTTGGTAATCCTTTTGTTGGATATTAATGCCCTCACACACCCTTTCAGGTGTCATGCTTTATCATCTGGGCTGCTCCTCGTCGGGCCGGCGGTGCAATGCCTAACGGGCTCCCTAAAAAGGGGCACTTTATCGGAGTTCTTCAATCCAACAGCCGTTTGGTGAAGTGCGGGTATGTGGGCCTGGTTGATGTCTCTAATTAGAGTGCTTAAAATTAGTGTTCAATGGAACACTAATTTTAAGCACTCTAATTAGAGACATTACACTCTACTGAGTGCCACTTACACTTTTTTTATCAGGGAAGGAGACCTTTAGAATAAAATTGAATTCCTATATTGGTACTATCAACCCTGTTTTAAAATCACTTTTTCACATCTACATCAACCAGGCCCCCATACCCGCACTTCACTAAACGGCTGTTGGATTGAAGAACTCCGATAAAGTGCCCCTTTTTAGGGAGCCCGTTAGGCATTGCACCGCCGGCCCGTCGAGGAGCAGCCCAGATGATGAAGCATGACACCTGAAAGGGTGTGTGAGGGCATTAATATCCAACAAAAGGATTACCAACTTCATACACAATGTGCATGTAGTCTAATCCAGCCTTCTTGTTGATTCACCATTTTTTCTCCTTCATTTGAGGAACAGCAGGTAAAACTCTTCTTGGTAGTTCTACACTGCCCACATGCCTATATTCTGTGCCTCAGTACGCACCACCCTCTTCATAGGCTGTCTTTCTCTGTTCCATCACATCATCGAATATTTTGTGTCAGCCGGCGCATGTTGCTTTGCTTTCTGTGCTGGTACCCAACCTCTGCTCATCTATACATCATCACTGAGCACCTTTTGCATGCGCCGCCTTTCTAATTTCATCACGCCATGTGCATCATTTTATATTGAGAGTCACAGCTTCTTTTTTATCTGTGTACACCATGGGTAATCACAAACATTGGCCGAGGGGCCACAAAATACGGTCTGTGGTGTGACCAAGAGCTGCACTGATGTCAGCAGGGTGGCGGTAGGAGGTCTGGGTGGGTTAGGGATTGTGTAAGGAGGTGTAAAAACATGTTAAAAAAATGGGCAAGCATTTATTTGCAGGTTAATAGATGCTTGCCTGTTTATTTAACATTTCTTCCTAAATATTAGTGCTCAGCAACTGAACAGCAGTTTGTGCCGCTGTTCACATGGGGGGGCCGCATGTAAAGGTCAAGGGGGCCGCAGCGTTCCCTGAGTATACTGTAAACCATCTCCTTTCCTTTGCTCCTATCCTACATACTCTGCGTATGCTCTATCTGTAAATTCGCCAAAAAATAAGCCATCATGTTGTGTCTGCTCTATCATGGTCTTTTAATCACCTCTCATATCCCACTACTCCATTCCCAACTGCCGTATTTGATCTTCTTTGGCTTGCTTGATACTGTCTCCCTGTTTGTTAAACTTTTGACCTTGGTTTTGTGAACTCCTGTGGTATTGCATATTTATAGTTCCATCTGGATGCAGTCACATGATGATGATTTTCCTTCTCTGTGTTCAGCTTTTTGTCTTTCTACATTCTAAACCATCTGCATCCCATAGGTCTATTTTTATTTAGAATCTTCTTTATTTAACTCACTTCCTTTTTTAATTGTTTGCCCTTATCTCTGTAAACATGAGTTCTCGCCCTTGAGAGATGACTTGAAGAGAAAAAAATGGCACTCATATTTTCTCACCTGGAACCCCAAATGTTTGCGTTTATTACTTCATGTGTCTTTTCAAAATCTTATCCCTTGATTTTATTTGCTCGGCTCCTTCCCACTCCACAGATTCAGATGTGGACATCCGTCGCTGGCTCTGTGTCCTGTTGGCACTGCAGACCGCACCATCCGCATCTCGCACTACAACCCTGGTCTCTCCGACAACGATGATCGATGCTGCCGCCACTTAGCCACTGCTTGCGCCATGACCTGTGGGCACCGCATTCCGCATAGTCTAGCTTCACTTTGCCACCCTGGTCTCACCGAGGCCATTACTGCTGCTGACTTCGACACCCGTGACCGCATCATGGCTAGGGCCACCGCTCACAAGTTTCACGACGCACGCCTTGTCCCACAATGTCATCTGGGCTGACCGATACCAGCTCCCACTAACCTACTCCCTCACCTGCAGCAACCTGCCAGCACCTCATCGAGCACCATCTCGCCCTGCACCGTAAGCCTTGGTCTCACTGACGCTGTCTGGACCATCATCACCAAGTCGCTGCCTGCACCACATCAAGAGGACACCGCACCCCGCTCCGCTTCCATTTTGCAATGCGACTGTAACGATTGCCACAACTGGCTTGCACCACAGTGTCAGCCACAAAGAGAACGGTACTGTTACCGTGTCTGTCCACGCTTTCCCTGGCCCGTACCAACACGGTCGGCTGGAAATGTTAGACTCTGTTGTTTTCAGCATCACGGTAGCCCAGGACGAAGCAACCGACTCGTACTAACTGTGTTTTTTTCTTGCAAAGTATACCTTTTTAAGCACTGTGGTGTGGATTTTTATCGTTTTGCTCTTGTTTTAAATATGTTAAATATTGGATATTTTTCTAAAACTAGTGTGGTGTGCTTTTGTAGTGTTTTCACTGTATTACTGTTGGTTTTGTGCAAATGCTTTTCACACTGCCTGTACGATAAGCCTGACTGCTCGTGCTAAGCTACCAAGGGGGTGAGCAGGGCTATTTTAGGAGTGTAACTCCCTTACCCTGACTAGGAAGACAGGACCCTACATGGACAGAGGAGCCAACCCTTGCCAACTAGAGACCCCCATTTCTAACACTCACAAATGTCTTCCCTATCACCTGTCTTCCTTCATAAGAAAAATTACTAAAAAAGCAGTCAACACCCAGCCACAGTAACACATCAGAATAATCATCTAAACCACTGCCAATAAGGCTTACGTCCACCTGCAGCACTGAGATGGCTACTCTTCAAGTGGTTTACAAGGTCCTCCTGCTCAATCTCAGCCCCTGCCTCTTGATCTTGCTTGAACTTTCTGTAACCTACTATACAGTTGACTATCCAGCTCTGATTAACAGACTGTAAACATACATGGTATTTTTGCCACTATCTTGAAATATTTCCTCCTCCTACTTCACCAAGCAGTGCCAGTGCATGCAACTAAGTTCATAAGATCACAGACACTCCCCTTTTCCTTCAGGGTACCCAAGGGCTCCTTCCTTTCTACCACCATCTTTAATATCTTCATGGAGCTTGTCACATCCATTCTTGCAGACAGCAGCATCAAGATCCATCAACACATAGATGATACCCAACTCTACCGAAAAATATCCTTGTCATAGAGTTCATATGAATTTAGTTGGGCTGTGTATTAGGTCAATAAAACTTCTCAATATAGAAACTGAGTCTACTAATTCCATCAGTAAATGCTGGTTTTTGGTAGCTCACAGTACCACATCTAAACATCTAAACTTTCAGAGTTAGAGATGTCACTAGTAACATTGAACATGACCACTCCAATTCCCATGGAACTCATGGAAACAGGTCTAACCCTTTTGTTTGTCACTTTTGCATGCCCAAGGTGTTACCAAGAAAAGGTTGAGAATACATTTTCAAACATTTGTTGAAAAGATCTCACCCTTATTCTAATAAAAGATGAGCAGCGATTATTAAACAGATGAGACACATCATTGTAACAAGCTTTATCAGAATGGTAAAATACACAAACCATCCAACCATGTTAATTGTTCCTTATGTTTCTCCTGTCTTTCACTATTCCCAGCAGTAGTGCCAGCAGTAGAAAGTACAAATCCATGTTAGGAACACATCCTGAATTCTCATCAGTAATTGGTACAATGAAAGTTCAGCATCTGGCGACCCTATTTAGGCTGTACAAAGACTACAACTTTTAATATTAATATATTTAATATTAGATTTAATATTGCTTAAAATTATTGAGCACACAGTGGTGAAAAGTTGCCAATCAGTTTTATCTCCAAAACCAGGTCCAGGGCTGCTCTTTGTTCAGACTGATTCTGTTTAAGGACTTCAGATAAAACTGCAGTTGAAGGAATACCATGAGTAATGGTGTAAATGTCAGCAAATACAGTACCCCGTGTATTACACTCCTCACCTGGGGGAACCATACCAAGTGGAAGACACATAGGGGCTGATTACGATGTCGGGTGTTGCGGGTTGAAAACGTCCGACCATAGGTCGTCGGTTCCGACTGTACAATTTGGATGCGGCCGCCATATGGGCAGTCGGACACATCCCTTTTCCAATGGCAGCTCTTGCGGCAGGCGGAAAAGACCTACAGTAAAAGCTGCAATTGAAAATAAGATTTTTTTAAACATCCTTGCATTCAAAAAGAGCATTAACAAGTACTCTATTTCTGTCTGCACTCGCACAATTTGGATGCGGACGCATTGCACAATTCACAAAGAGCAATTACGAGTACTATCTTTAAGTCTGCACTCGGGCAGAGATCCAGCCCAAATACGGACAAAAAGATAGTACTCATAAATGCCGTTTGTGAATTCCCAAAGTCATAAACGTAGACGTTTAGTGAAGTTTAGACCAAACGTCTATGTTCACCTTAGTGAATCGGACCCTTTAACTGTAGCAGTGTAGTTAACTGTGAAGACAGTGCTTTGGGACAATTCCTTACCAGAGTAAGTTGTGGGAAGTTAAAAACCAGTATGATATAATATGTATGATGATAGAAGATGATTTACATCTGCTGAAATAGGTTCAATATCCCCCATCCATCCTTCAGTGACACCAAAATGTTGATTCTGTTTTAAATGGACTGATAGGAGGCGCCCTAGATTTCTTGATCAATCGAGTAGGTTGAAAGGCCTTGCGCACTCCATGCCGACACGTGTTGTGACCCAGAGGGAATGAGTTCTTGCTGCTAATGTAGACGATGCAGGCGACCGTCAAGGAAGCAAAGAGATTTGAACTTTATAGACAACCCTGAAAGAGCGCAAACTCTACCTCAAACTCACACAACAGAGTTATCAAAACAGGAGTAGCCCTTTGATTTTTTTCTGATTGTGATTTCTGCAAGGCATCTGGAAAGGAAGTGTAGTGTTTTTCTCATGATCAGTTTTGTGGAGATGCACCCATGGCACTTGCTGTCAGATCTGGCCTCCATTTGAAGATTCATGAAAGTTGTGCGCTCAGATGAGTTGTGAATGGTATATGGTAAGAGGGCGTCACTATTTGTCAAACTGTTGACAAGTTAAGACTTGGACATGCCAATCTCCAAACTTATGGAAGTGTCCTCAGTGTCGATCTGCTTTGACATTGTGTGGTCCAAAGTCTTCATATATTCTGTCTGGACTGAAAATTGTGTGTAGAATACAAACTCATCACAGTCTCTGGCCGGCTCTGCCAGGGACATTGAGAATCTAAGCTGAGTAGACCTGAAGGTGATGTTAGAAATATTGCACTGTAGGGCTGCGAATATGTTAAAAACGCAATTATTTAACGTGCCATCCTAATTTAGGACCACATCACAGGTGCAGTCATAATATCTATTAGGGGTGGAGTCCTGCAGAGATGGGTATTAGTGTTACTACCATATAAGGTACTTTTACAAGTGACTCTGGAGACAATTCCACCAGGTCATCCTTGTTATGCAGAATTCACGTGGTAACTCCTGGTCCTATGACAATCATAATTGCAGATACCACGGTATCTGTGATACCCTCTTCAGTATTACCGCACTGTTAATACCACCCCACCTGTACTGTAAATCCGAGTGTTCCCATCCACCCCAAATCACATTCTGACTTCGGTCATTTGGTCTTAATTAAACTGGTCTCTATAAAGCGCTTTGCTATTGCTTCAAGTGAGGTGGTCGCTATACTAAGCACTAATACAACTCTAGGCCTTCCGTACTAGTGAAAAGGGTCAAATTAAATTAAAATGTTGCCGAAGGAAGCGTTCAATTGGTGTAACACTGCGTGCAAATGGCCATGCAGTGACGATAGAACAGGAAATATCCATGATTTGTCATGAATTCTTTCTTCACTGAGCAGTACCCTGCTGGGAGACGCGGCAGCGCTGTGAGTAGGGTGTTGGAAGATTAGGACTGGCATCTTAGAATTGTCTGGACTGATTCCAAATATGTGTATATACTCCACTCCGCGCAAAGTCCAAGCACAACAAGACTCCGCGGCCGCATCTCTCCAGCTTTGTCATCTTCGGCTGCATTGGAAAAGCCTGGTAGCTGTGTGAGTGGGAAGTGGCTGGTGAGCCCTTCTAGCTGCTGTCCTGTGCTCCCGGCAGGACCACTCATTGGGATGGCTCGAAGACTATTCGAGGGCCCATGATTAACGAGTGTTTCGAATAATTATTAGTGAATATTAAAAATACAAGTGTGCGTTTTTACAGAGCTAGCCAGTCTTGTATGCATATCCAGATAGGTTCACCTTTGGGAGCGATTAGAGCAGCTCTCAAAAATAAAAAAACAAAACCCACCGAAAATATAATGTTCCTCATGGAGAGGCAGAGAAAGTGGCACAGCGATCTGCTGCCTTCAGATAGGTTCATGCTATATGAATGCAACATAAATACATACAAGTTCCAGGTTTCCAGCGATTTGCCATGGGCGGCCTTAGAGTACCCCATAGTTACTTAAGAGCTCAAGATGAGATTTATGAGATGAATGTGGCTGGTCCTGGGGCTCACAGCCGTCATCATTAATGAACGCCACATGTGACAGTGTTAATCCTTCTCAAGAAAGTGCTGTTATTGCTCTGACTGTGCAGTAATTATTGCATCTTGGGGGGATGTGGGGGGGTTGAAAGATTGTGAGACTAAGCAGCCTCCTATTGGCCCTCCTGAGCCTATTACTGATAACCTTTGATTGCTGTAGACAGCTGCTATAACTTAAAAGGGGGGTGGAGATGACTTCTTTTGCATGTCATGGAATATCTTGATTCATAAGATAATTTGGAATTATTCAGTAGTCATTCCATAGCATATCCAAGTACTTCATGCTGTTCTTATTCTTTTTTTTAGGTTCGGCCTAGAGGCAGCCTTAGATGCTTCACCGACCTAAAGTAATACCCCACATTAATAGTAATATTACATACAGAAAGGGGCTTTGGGCCAGTCTTCTTTAGAGAATGGGTTGTCGATGAAATGATGTGTCACCCCACAGGAGAGCAGACGTACAGTGTGGGAATGGGTCCCGTCCTTAGCTATTGACTTGAGTGCTCCAGGCTTACCGTGGAACATCCCACAGGAAACGACATCACTGTGTTCCGTGATGGCTTTTTGCACGTGGGAAGGAGGCTAAGATTTGATTGGATAGCAACAGTGGTTGAATGACTCAGCAGTATTTGACATGTTTGCTCATTCTCTGTTGGGACAAAGACAGTTGGAAAGGAATCCTTGTGTACGCTGGAAGCAGTCATGTGTAATTGTGTTCATGATTCAAAGTTGTGAAAACACATACCGGTAATTGTGAAACTTGCATTGCCAGGCAGTTTAATGTTTTCTTTTAGAAAGTTTGCATTGTTATATTTTACAGCAACATCATCATATTTCTTTTATTTTGGTTAAATAAAACCATAAAAAAGTACAGTTTAAACATTTAAAATAGTAATGTACAATTATTTTTAAGTAAAATTATGTTGTGTAGGAAATTTCAGTCCAACAATACAAATCTGATCATACATTTTATAAGATCCATAATATTATAATAAAAATGATTAAAGACATTTAAAAAAACATCCCCAAAATGAAAATGATTTACAAAGAGGAACATGTGAACTTCTAGATAAAAGGGTACAAAACCATTCATAAAAACAATTGGGGCAAGTACATTAAGTATACATGGTAGTGCTATTTTAAAAAGCATTCAACCTAACGCACCAAATTGTTGGTATGTATCTAGTAATTGAATACACAACGCTGTCTCTGGTATTGGTTTTACATATTCTAAGAGCGATATGGCGGACCCTAAACCCAAGAAGTTTACAAAGGGGGATAATCCAACGTGTGCGTTGTTTAGCATACGCCTTAAAAACAAATAGGGTGTTCACTATTCTCTAGAACTTGACAACCCATCGGACACAGATATGATTTGTCTCCCTTTTTTATCCAGAAATGGGTTAAAGTAGCTAAAGGTAATATGCCCAATTTGAATTTACTATAAAGTGCACGTGCAGCAGGGTTGATAACCATATTCGGGTATTGCTCTTACTCAGGTACACATTTGAACATCAGGAAGGAGTCTACCAGGGTACCAGGAGGGACAGCAGAACGTTTTATGCCAAATATATAATTCCAGTAGGACATTTTCAGGTTCTCCCAAGCACCTTTGGGTAATGCAAAGGGGTCTAGCCAGAAACCTTCCAGACCTAACTTGAATAGCCAATTTTTAATATGGGCAAGCCAAGGGATCTACCCAGCATGGTGGTCATCTAGTATGATTCTAACACAATGCCTATAGGGACCCAGGTCCTCATTGGTCCAGAGCCTTAGCCAATATTGGATAGGTCTCAACATAGCAATGTCAGAAATCGATCTTAGTTTTAGGTTGAATCTAAACATTAGAGCATATTTGTCTTTGAGTACCTCACATGTTGCTAGTAAGAGCTACGTAAGTATGACAATAAAATACGATAGGGCTTGGGGTCATATGACATCTATACAACTCAGCTCCAATGCTAGTTTACAGAAGGAGCCCATCTGGCAGTTTTGTTGTGCCTTTGTGCTATTTAGGAGTGCACTCATTTGATAGCTCAGCAGTGGTTATGATAATGTTCATTTGGCATGGGTGTGATGATAGCGTCTGGTAACAGAAGCGTGTGGGTTCAAGTAGCTTTAATGAACGGTTGTTGGGGAGTCCTATCAAGGTGTCACGATCCTTCTGTGCCAGTACCACCTAGAGCATCAACGTCTTTCATCCTCTGAGTTTTGGGGTAAATAATAAGTGTTTTCCTGTTGGGGAGGGTGAGACTGGCATTTGCAGCTATAGGTCAGTGATGAGATTTGCACTGGACCTAGAAAGGGTGCCATTCAATAGGTCGATGCCAGGTGGACTTAAGGATGCCCAGATGATACCTAGCAAAATAATGATGGATTTAACCCAGTTCTCTTGACTGGGGGTGAACGTTTTGATTTATCCTGCATTCCATCCATCAATTGTGTGTCTTTTGCTTTCTCACCCTAAGTGTGCCGGGTATGCCCAGACGTGGGTCCCGGGCTCACTGTGCCACTGGAATCAAGCTATCCTGGCTGATGAGGGGTGAAACCCCGAAACCGGTCCTAGGATGCTTGTTTCCGGTCTGGGGAAGACCTGACTTAGCAGTTCAGTCTGGACTGTTCCCATGAGGCACAGGGTCAAGACTGATTTGCATATGGCTGGGTCTAAACTGGGGTGGCATGGTGAGCAAAAGAATGATGGATTTAACCCAGATCTCTTGACTGGGAGTGACTGTTTTGATTTGTCCTGCATTCCGTCCATCAATTGTGTGTCTTCAGATGATACCTAAGGCAGATTTCCTACTGCTCATATTGTGACAGATGTCTAACAGCCACCTTTTTTTTTTTTAGAAGAATGGAGATTACAGCTTTTTTTAAATGTTATATTTAAAATCACTGGAGAAAAAGATTGAAAACATTCAATTAATACATATTTATTTAAAATCACAGTCATTTAAAAATTAGTATAAAAACATGTTACCTTCAAGAATAACAAAAGAGCGATTGATTTAAAATATTGCATCGTAACCTACATTATTCAGATAATTTCGTTAACTTTAATGTGTGCTGGATACATTTGATAACAGAATAACATTTACTCAGAAGAAAGGTGTTGTATAAAAAGAAACGCTGATCTGTAACCACTAAAATTAAAAGTGCGCTACAGCCGGGAACAAAAATTGTTTTCTAGGCAATTTATGGAAATGGCACAACGGAAAAAGAATTATTGTTGATTGTGCAGACTGGTTATCACACAGACATTGAGACAGTGCCTTCCGTAGCCCCTTTTATGAGAAAGTGATCTTTGAATGAACTAAATTCAGCCTACAATGAGTTAAAAGACATCTGTGCTGAACATTAGTAGTGAATAAAAGGTACCCATCGATACAGGACGATGTAGACAGCAGCATAAGAACACACGGTGACTTTGGTTGACCAAAAGAGGTCTCTTTCCAGCAGAGACCAGCAGTATTAGGACTTTAAAAACGTCACTTTTAGCCAGCCACTCAAACCCCTCTCTTACATACTCAGCCCATGGGATTCGGTGACCTGTGCCAGAGACAGACACTCACACATGATGAGTTGATTGCATGATATCTCCCGTTTGACCATGTTGAGTGCAGCAGCATCTGTGGGCAAAGCCTGATTTGGTCCTCCAGGGTGTACATTCATAACTCTGCATAAACAATACAGCTTTATCCTGTGCTACATATATTGTGTAAACTTGAACGAACATGAAGGATGCCTATGAATGGCACCGTCGCTTTGCAGCCCTCGTCCTCCATCAAGTGGCAATCACCGTCACCAGTTGGTATAAAGCAAGGCGGAAATCACTAGTCTGGGCAGAGTGGGGGATGACTAGTGTCACGGGATACCGATGGCCCAAGAAAGGCAGGGAGGCCTGGACTTCTGATTTCGAAACATCCCACCCTCAGCTCCCCTCGCTTGAAGAATGCAAATTACTCCATACATTCGGTAATCTAATAATCTTACACAGGGCAAAGGTCCTCAAAAAGAAGTGGGGTAACTAACCAGAGTAGGCAGTATGCAAGTGAAATCATGACGTGTGCCATCACAGCGCATGATGTCACACTGCGTGACATTGTACGTGACATAACAAGAAGTGACATCAGATATTAAGACCTCATGCATGTTTATCAGGTATATCATGAGTACATTTAAGAACATTATGAGATTTACCAAATAAGATTTGGCGTCGGTGTTGTGACAAAAAAGTGGTGCAATCCCAATGCAAAATGTAGATTTTCCACAGCCTGCTGATAAGAAAATCTGGATTTTATTAAGGACATGGAGGCTAAGATTATGCAATCTCCTTTTATTGCCAGCTCACACAGCAGCAACAATTAGTAAGAATCTAGAACTTTCAAAACATTCTGAACATGTATATAGTCTAGCAACAGGCAGCCATCTTCCTTCTTTTATTCTGCGCTGCGAATGGTATAAACTTAATCCAGACAAATTCCTCGTGAATAAATCCAGGAGAAGAAGGGTTCCATGACCAAATCTCGTCACTCTGAAAGAAAGTAAATAGTACGTTAATCTACCCGGGCGGGTATCAGTGGTGGGATAATCTTAGCCTCCGTGTCCTTAATAAAATTCAGATTTTCTTATCAGCAGGCTGTGGAAAATCTACATTTTATGGCATGACACGGAGGCCAATATTATGCAAGTTCAAAGTGCATTCAATACATTATCAATTACATTAGACAATGGTTTAAAGTAGCAGCTTTTAAACATGCTTTCGTTAAACCAATCGGCTGCTATTAAAATATCCTGTTGACTCCCTCCTAAGGTGAAAGCTTTGGAGGCTGGGGCACCCCTAAGAGAATGAGCTCCAAAAACAGAAATGTCTACACCCCCTTCAGTCATGACATCTTTCGCCCATCTAGCTAAGGTAGGGGGGGGCAGCTTTGTGAGGTCTTTTGTGAGATATAAGAAGTTGTGCGACATCGTTCCTCAAGATAAGGGTTCTCCTTTCATATTCTTTCAAACATTGCACCACACACAGTCTAGGATTACCAGAGAAGTAAGGGTAAAAAATGGTTGAGGAAAGTGTTTTAGTTCTTTTTTTAATATAGAAGCAAACTCCTTCAGGTTGATAAGCTCTACTGGTGACATCCAAAGCTCTAACATCAAATGTACGTCTAAATGAAATGAGACAAAGGAGGGTTGTGAGTTTAAAAGAGAGTTTTTTAAGCGACAAATGGTGGTTATCACCCCAGTTGTCTAAGACTTGAAGGATCAGTTTAACATCCCAAAGTGACGTGTACTTAGGTATCGGTGGTTTAATGACCCTAATGCTTCTCATAATCCTCCTTGTCAGAGTATTTTGACCGACAGGAAGTCCGTCTATTAAGGAATGACCAGCAGAAATGGTTGATCTATAGATGTTTACTGTCCTATAGGATAAACCAGACTTGAATACCTCTGATTGATTACATATACTATATCAGCTGAAATGGGATTGATATCCCGTTGATTACACCAGAAAATCCATTTGTTCCATGCCAGTCTATATGCCTTTCTTGTACTAGAAGCCTGTGACTCAGATATGAGTCTGAAAGCATCTGGCGAAAGGCCAGGGATTTCCCACTGTCTCCGGAAATCTTCCATGCCATCAGTGTAAGGGAGCCTTCTTCTATAAGAAGATGTATTTCTCCTCGAGGCCCAGGAGTAGGGTCTGGAAGTGAGGAATTAGTAAAGGGAAGTCTATTGACATTTCTGGGATTACAGGGAACCATGCCTGAGATTTCCAAAAGGGGGTTACCACTACTACTGATTCTCTGAGTCTGCGTGTATGTAAGAGGAATCTGGGTAGCATGACAAATGGGGGAAGGCATATGGCCTTAGACCTCTCCAGTCCTGTAGGAAAGCGTCCACCCCAGTTGCCTGAGGGTCTGGTTTCCAGCTGAAAAACAGAGTCAGTTGAGAATTGAGCCTGTCTGCAAAGAGATCCATGTTGAAAGGCCCCCATATGTGATGGATGTGTAGGAATATCTCTCTGTTCAATCTCCAATTGCTGGAGTCCCTGAAGTTTCTGGAGAACCAGTTGGCTACTCCATTGCACAGTCCAGGAATGTGTTGTGCTACAACTGAAATTCTTTTGCTTAAACAGTAACCCCAAAACTCTTTGGCTAGTTCCGCTAAGTCTTTGGAGTGTGGACCTCCAACCTTGCTCACATACCGGACTGCAGAAATGTTGTCCATGCGGAGCATTGCACAGCATTTCATCTTTTCTTGAGTGAAGCTCCGGACTGTGAAGGAGCCCGCTAGGAGTTCCAAGCAGTTGATGTGCATGTTCCTCTCTTGGTCTGATCAACGTCCCCCTGTCGAAGAGTGTCCGCATCTCGCTCTCCAGCCCTCTAGGCTTGCATCTGAATCTATCACTAATTCGGGTTCCTCTACGAAGATTGCCCTCCCGTTCCAAGCTTGAGCGTTCTTGAGCCACCATTCTAATTCCTCCCTCGAGTCCTGATCTAAGGACAGTGTTTGAGAGTATGATTGATTTCTTCGAAGGCATCTCTTTTTTAGTCTTTGTAGGGCCCTATAATAGAGTGGTCTGGGTAATATGGCTTGGATGGTGGAGGATAGGAAGCCCAGGATCTTTTCTAAGTCTTTCAGTGTAATAGTCTTGACTAATAAGACTTTCTTTAGTTCCTTTCTCAGTTTTTTAAGGTTGTCTCTGGGTAGGCGAAGCTCTGTACGGAGTGTGTCTACATCGAACCCCAGGAATTGGGTGTCTTATGCTGGAGTTAAGCACGATTTTAGGTTTATCACAAATCCTAACTTTTCTAATATCTCTATCGCCCACTGAGTATGCAGGGATACAATGTATTTGGACTGACCCATAATTAGGATGTCGTCTGGATATATAATTAACCTTACGCTCTTCGCCCTGAGCCTGGCTACTACGGGTCTGAGTACCTTTGTGAAACACCATGGTGCTGAAGATAGACCGAAAGGGAGACTGGAGAATTCCCACATTTTCTTTTGCCATGTAAAATGGAGATATTTTTGGTGGGGAGGCCAGATGGGAATAGTAAGGTAAGCGTCTTTGAGATCTAGTCTTGTTAACCAATCCCCTTTTCTTAGTATGTCCCTTAAGAGATATGTCCCCTTCATTTTGAAGTGGCGGTAAACCACCTATTTGCTAAACTCTTTTAGGTTTATTACAGGCCTCATCTCTTTGTTATTTTTCTCACCAAAAATATGTTGCTGACAAAGCCACCCTTTGGATGATTTGTCTCCCTGATGGCACCTTTGGTCAGGAGGTCTTGTACTTCCTTTGTTACCAGCTTGGAATGTTGTTGAGAGAACAGAATTTCTCTTGGGTTTTGACCTGGAAGGGAGTATGTATGAACTCTATTAGATATCCCTTGACTGTTTGTAGTACCCAAGGGTCTTGTGTCACAAAATTCCAGTTTCCAGAGAACTGCGCTAGTCTCCCTCCCACCTTTATAGGGGAAGGTGAAGGGTCTTTGGAGTGACCTACCTGATGAGAATCCTCTTTGTCTTCTATCACCTCTGTTATTCCGGAAGCGACCTCCTCTTTGTCTTTGTGGGTAGAAGTTGGAATAGTTATAGGTTTGGAAGGACCTATTGCCTCGTGCCATGTAGGGTCTTGAGGAAACAGTTCCCCGGGCAGGGGAACCGACCCCTTGTTCGCCCGGCCCTTCCAAAAACTCTATAATTGAAAACCTTTCTTATATCTTTTTGCGACTTCTGCATTGAGCTAAAAATTCCAACATACTTGGCCATTTCCCTAATAAAATAATCGCCAAAAAGTTGGCCTTGAGAGGAGGCTCCCCCTTCTTTATTTGCGAGCTCTATGAGCTTGGGGTCCAGTTTTAAAAGAATGCTTTTTCTCCTTTCATTCGATAGGGCCGTATTTGCGTTCCTAAGGAGACAAATAGCTCTCTCTGTCCATTCCCGCAGTTCCTTGGGGTCGACTTTACTGTCAGTTAGGTAGGCTGACTCAGCCATCTCAAAGATCTTGGCAAGTGGGCCAATAATGTCGAGGAGTCTGTCCTGGCATGATTTTAGGCCTCTGTCTAAGCCTCTTCTGGGGTCCTTTCCGCCCTTGTTAATAAAAGATACCACCTTTGGGTCAAGCTCAGGAGTCTTGGCTATCATATCTGGGAGGGATGGGCGAGGGCATTCAGACCGTAGACAAAATCTAACATCTTCAGGTATTTCTCTCCTCAGACAGAAGGTAATATATTTGGCCACATGTTGTGAGGGGGTCCATTCGGGTGAGAGGGGATGTTTAATCATCAGCGGGTCGAACATATTATCCCCAAACGGGTCAAGAATCTTAGACCCAGAGGCCGAGGATGCCTTGTCAGATGTCCCTTTTTTGGTAGTGGGTGTATCATCATAATAAGAGTTGAACTCTGAAGAGCAGGATAGATCAAGCTCTGGTTCATAACTTTGGTCCTCATCTGAGTCAGTATCTATAGAGACAACTAGGCATTCATGCCCATCCACAGTGTCCAACACACTGAGTCTATCACTGGCGTCATCCGGTACACCCTCAGTGGCCCCTTTTGATTTCTTTGACTTTTTATGAGGGTGCTCACCCGATGGTCTTTTCTTCTGAGACTTATCTTGCCAAGTAGAGCAACCAGGTTCATTATTAGGAAGGTTAGAGAGGTTTTCTATTTTTTTATTGATGGTGTCATCCAGCGACTCCATCAGTTTAGTTAAAGCCCTATTTACAAGATCTTCCAATTTATTTTCAACAAATGACTCTAGCTCTTGCTCAGACATTTTCCCCTTTTTTTAAAAATTAATAATTAATTAAACGATTAAATGTAGGTAGCTGTACGATGATAAATATATTTATAAGGGGTATAAAGGGTTAAAAAGACTGTTAATAGGCTAATAGCTAAAATACCGGCCAGTAGGGGGGAGTCGCGTTAGAAAAACCTCTCCTCGGTGTTTCAACTGTCATTTAGGGTTGAAAATCAGGATGTGTACAAGAAAAAAAGGGTCTTTCCTCTAATCTTCAAAGCGAGGCTTGGTTCCTGGTGTAGGGAGGTGGTGGGCATATCAAGCAGAAATCCCCGGTGCGGTCTCGTTGAGGGTAGCGACCACACCGGGAGAGAGAGGGAAATTGAGGTAAGCGTTTAGTTAATTAATGTATTTAAATACATTTGCGGCACTGAATTATGCGGCGGTAGTGGGAGAGGCGATCGCTTGAGTAAAGGGAAAGGCGGCGACAGCGCGCGCCTCATCTTTGTGATTCTTTGAAAGACGCGATGCGTGTGAAATGTGAGACAGCTCGCGCTTGCTCCCGGCGCGCCTTTCAAAGGTGATGCCAAGCGAGGCCTCGGTAGGGAGTGAGGCCTCGGTTGTGTTTAAAGAAGGGGCAAACTGTGAAGAGGTTTGGATGTGGAAAGTCCAAAAGTGATTAAATTGGCATATCATAAGCATACAGATAGCAGTAAAATGCTAGAACAGCATGAAGAGTCAGATAATAAATACTAAGAAAAGCGTTAATCAAATAAATGAGAGGAGACAAATAAGCTCTACTTATACAATTGGGTAAACAGTCATTAAACATAAGCAACATATTTAGAAGACATTAAACAGTATTAATTATAACAATCGTGAGGAGACAAAATAAAGTCTACTTATCTGGTGAGCAGCAGCAATAAACGAAGGGCCTCCACCAATATAAGTCCTGCCACAAAGAAATTGGCACCAAGGAAAAACATGGCAGTAGATGTGTTCTGCTTAATTGGTTGCAAAGTATGCATTTAAAATATTTTGTGGGTTAAGGCAACCGCTGTAAAAGGGCCCAGTAAATCTCAGGGTATAATAATAATATTGAGATAACTCCGCAGGTGAACGCGTTTGTTGGAGAGAAAGGTGTTTTGTGAAGTCCCAGATTGGAATCAAAGTAGCATAGTGGGTTAACGTGTCTCCTCCTAAGTGCAAAGCACGTTATATAGCATGCAGATGACATATTTTTATTTTATTTAGATAGTAAAGTAGGTTACTGCTTTTAACCCAGAGATCCTTTTGTTACCTGCAGCTCTTAAATTGTAATACTTGTTCTATAGCACAGTGAGCTATGAAGGAAATGTGCCTCCTACACATTGTAACCCTGTCTCATGTAATTCATCTTGTACATTTATTTACACATGTCCATGATTTATTGTAAATGTATAATGTGTATGTTACGTAACGAGCTCTGACACCCTGCATTGGGTTGCCTAGCGCTATAAAAGAAATGAAATAGTGCTATTGAAATTGTTATGTGTTAGACCTGACATCCTTGGCGTGGGTTTTTCCCCTATCTTTTGCCTCTACTACCTGGATTTTTGATGCTGTGCTGGATTTCGTTTTTGCTGGTTTAGATGCTTTGGACACTCTGCCACTGCTAATCAGTGCCAGAGTGTAAGTGCTCCCTGTGTAAAATATCATATTGATTGGATATACCTGATTGGCATATCTGTATCACCATGAAGTCCCTAGTAAAGAGCACTGTGTGTGCCAGGGCTGGTGATGACAGATGCTACTAGTGGGTCTGCAGCACTGATTGCGCCACCCACCTGTGTAGCCCTAAAATGGTGTCTCAGGCCTGCCGCCGCAGGCCTGCCTGCAGTCCCCGGACTGCCATGTCCTCCTGGCCAGTGTCCACACTGGCCGGGCCTAACCCTTCCCTTTTTATACACGTCAGTCATCCCTATGGAAGGCCCAAGGTACCCCCCTGGGCAGGGTGCAGTGTATGTAAAAGGTAGAGCATGTACTAGTGCAGGTAACATGTTCTGGTAGTGAACAACGGCCATTTTGTGTGTTCACTGCTGCAAGGTTATCTTGCTCCATAGGCTAACATGGGGGAGGCTGGTGCCAATGGCTATCCGCCTATCTTCTCATAGGAACAAGATAAGACATGAGTGTTTGATATTCCTGAGCTCAGCATTTAATAACACATCTTTTAGGAGAGGTTGTTTTTAAATCTTGAGTTGGAGAATGGTACTTTTTAGAGAGTAGCTGTTCTCTTGTCTGACCCTTCTGTGTGCCTGGGCATGCTTGTGGATTGACTGTCTGGCTTGAGAGTGACAGGGGCTGGGGATCCCCCAGGAGGTTGGCTGAGTCAGCCCTCTGCTGAATGGTGACATTTACAAGTAGAGTGGAGGGAGGGGATAGTACCTGGGAGTGAATAGGGCTGTGCCTGCCTGCCACACTGCTGGCTCCACCTCCTGCTGGGCGGATGACGACTCTGCCCCACACTCTGAAAAGAAAGCAGAAGCCAGGAAAACAAAGTGCTCCAGCAACACCCAGAACTGGATCAGACCGGGCTCAGGACCCAGTTGCACAAAGACTTCAAAGACTTTTAGGGGTATAAGTACAAGACCCCTGACAACAGATTTGTAGATTCTACAATCAAGAGGAACCTCTGCTGAAAGACGGACCGCTGAAGGACCAAAGGAAGATTGCCTTGCTGTGTGCTCTAAGGGCTGACCTGTCCTGCTGACCAACTGAAGCTGAGGCGGAGAAAGGGGTCTTGCTGTGTGCTGTGACCCTGCCTACTTGACCTAAAAAAGACTTTGCTGTGTGCTGTGTCTACAATTTGGAATCTCCAAGGGCCTGAGAAGAGCTGGCCTCCTGTTTGGCAACCCAGGGATATAAAGGTTGCCGAGACTTCAAGACTCTGCTTTGTCCCGTGAAGTGCGCTGTCTGCTCTCTGTTTTGCTTGAGAGAGCGGTGCTGATTAGTGCCTGAAACCGGCTGCGGCGCTGAGAAGATCGACGTGCTTATCGGCACCTGTACTACGGCGCTTTGAAATATCCTGCCCGTAATTCACCGCCACGGCCCGGGGGCCCGAGATCGTCCAGGAGCTGTGCCTCTCCGTTCCACGGACTGCGAAGAACGAAGCGAGGAGGTCGCGACCTGATTGGTTGACGGCGGAGGCCTGGCCGGAGGAACTGCGCTACGATTGGCGGAAGCCTGGTGACGTCTGACGTTGTCCCTGGGGGCTCGTCGAGGGAGCCGCGACCTGATTGGCCGCCGTCCGTGAGCTACGGGAACTCTGTCCCGAGGAAGGGCTCCGACGCGCTGAGTCCTTGTGCCCCGACCCGCAGCCTGGTGAGTCCGTGCAGGGAGAGGGAGCATCGGTAACTGTTGTGACAGCCCGCTTAACCCCCGAACGTCCCGCATAGCTTGTGGGGCCCGGAGACCAACGCCTGGGGTGCATTTGCCTGGAGGAGCAGCCGGCGAGGAGCGCTTCAAATATAAGCGCAGGGGCATAGCTAAAAAGGTGTTTTCCGTGCTGAGAGTCTAAAGCCATATTCTTTTTGACACCTAACGCTCACAAGAGACTAGAGACTAATTATTTTGCGTACCTAGCGATCCAAGAAAGCTAAAAAGAGAAACAGAAGATTAATGTGCAATGCTATGATAATAGATCTTTACTGTTGAAACTAGATAAAGCTATATTTTTGATATACTCACCTGTGTGGTCTAAATTTGTGGTGTACTAGGGGGGTCATTGTGGTGATTACGTGCAAATACTTTACACATTGCCTTGGGGATAAGCCTGTCTGCTCGAGCCAAGCTACCTAGAGGGTGAGCAGGGGTTATCTACTGTGTGTGTCCCTGTACCCTGACTAGAAGCAAGGGTCCCTATTTGGTCTAAGGTACTTACCTCTGCCAACTAGAGACCCCCAGATCTAACATTGGTGGTCAGCGGTGCGGATTAGAACCAGTATTTGCACTTGACCTGCACTGTTACTTTGTACATCACTAGTCTAGTTAGCAGTTACATATTGCACAAAGTTTTTGTCAGACCTAGGAAGCATCATGTCTCTGAATGGAGTAGGCGAGGAGGTGGAATTGCAATTTGAAGTCGAAAAGTTGCTCACATATAAGAAGGATCAACTAATGCAATTCTGCAAACAGCTTGGATGCCCAGTGAAGGGCAGCGCTAACAAGGCAGAGCTACAGAAAGCTCTAAGGGCCTGGTGGGAGGCCAAAAATGGTGTGACAGAAGAAGCTACTGGAGAGGATGGTACACCGGAGCACGGATTTGGATCCGATGATTTGCCAGTGAATAGGCCAGCGTCTAGGGCTGGCAGCACCCATTCCAGTAGGGGCCTTTCTCCAGAGGAACTGGAGGAAAATCAGAGGATTAGGGCCCATGAGATTGAACTTTTTAAGCTCAAAGCTCAAGCAGAAGAGAGGAAACTGCGCCTTGACAGTGAAAAGAAGGCGGAGGAGAGGAGGAATGCTCTCGCTTTGGAAGAGAGAAAACTCCAGTTGGCTCATGAGTTGAGCATGAGGGAGCTGGACATTAAAGCTAAACAGGTGGAGTCCAATCCGAATGGTGGCAGCGCACAACCAGTACAGGCGGGTAAAGTATACATACCGAAAGATTTGGTGCAGAATTATCAGAGGGGTGAGGATATCTATGCATGGTTTAGATCCTATGACCTTGCCTTGAAGATGAATGAAGTGCCTGAGAAGAGTTGGGGGGCAGGTTTGTGGAAGCATTTTGAGGCCTCTGGGAGGGATGTCTTAGCACCCTTAGAAGCAGCAGGTACTATAACCTACCCCACTATGAAGGAGGCCTTATGCCTCAGGTATGGGCTTACACCAGAACAGTACCGCCAGAAGTTTAGGAACTTCAAGAAGCTTGATTCAAGTACTTGGGTGGAGTGTGTGAGTATGTACACGCGTGCACTGGAAGGTTGGATAAAGGGCAGCAAAGTTACTGATTATGTGGGGTTGTGTCACTTGATTAGTTGGGAGCACTTGAGTAGTCTATGTGTTCCAGAGCTGCGCCAGCATCTTTTAGACAGCAAGTTAACTGATCCCAGTGAGCTTGCTAAAGAGGCAGACCGCTGGACTAGCACCAGGGTCAACAAAGGGGTGGTAAGTATCCCAGCCAAGGGTGGACAGGGTCCCCAGCAGAAAGGTGGGGAGGACAAGGGTAACAACAAGGAGTTCTCTAAAGGGCCCCAAAACAGTTCCCAGGAAAAGGAGTCCCAAGCCCCCAAGCCTAAGAAGTCTTGGCCCCATAAGGGCAGACAGGATAACAGACCACCGCCTACTTGCTATGCTTGTAGGGAAGTGGGGCACATCGCCCCTAAATGTCCCAAGAAACCCCCAGCACCAGCTGCTGCTCCGGTCCCAGGGTTAGCTAGTGTAGCTTTGGGAGGGGATTTGATTCCCAGTGGGGAAGAAGGATTAGCTATGATGACCCTTGTCTCTTTAGGAGACCAAGAGATGGTCCAGGATACCTTGATACCCGCTAACACTAAAAAATACGGGCAAAAGGTGACCATCAATGGGAGGGAGATAGAGGCTCTGAGAGACACCGGGGCTAGTGTGACATCTGTCAGGTGTCAGTGGGTGTCTGAAGAGCAAGTCATTCCCAATGTGCTCCGCCCAGTAGTGGCAGCTGACAGTTCAGTGCGCCTCTGCAAGATGGCGCGTGTTCCCTTTACATGGGGGGGGAGTCTCTGGTACCTTGGAAGTCTGTGTCAGTGATGCCTTGCCAGTAGATTGTCTGTTGGGTAACGACCTGGAGAGTTCTCCATGGAAGGACGTAGAGCACAGAACTCACTTGGAGATGTTAGGACTGCCAGCGTGGATCTGTGTCTCCACACGTGCCATGACAGCCAGTAAGGGTGGATTAGTAGAACCGGAGCCTGTAACAATGTCCCAGGAACCTGTCAGGAGAGGAAGGGGCAGAGGGCGCGGGAAACCGGCCCCCACTGTTGCCACGGTCCAGGAGGAAGCAGAACCTGATGGGAATGCCCTGGAACCTACAGGGGAACAGGTGGCCGAACTGGGGGAATTGCCTGAGCTGACCCATTGGCAGCAAGAGGGTGGTCCCTCCAGGGAGGAATTCTACCAGGCTCAGAAGGAGTGCCCTTCTCTCATTGGTGTGCGGCAGCAGGCTGCAGACCAGGCAGCGGGCCTAGGGTCCAAGGAACATTTGATTTACTGGGAGGATGAGTTACTTTATAGTGAGCCTAAGTTTGCTGAGCCCGGTGCAGCCCGTGTGCTGGTGGTACCCGAGCGCTTCAGGAACTTCTTACTGGGTCTGGCTCATGACGTGCCTCTCGCAGGACATCTGGGGCAAGACAAGACCTATCACAGGCTTGTCACCCACTTCTACTGGCCCCAGATGAAGAAGCACGTCAGTACCTTTTGTAAGTCTTGCCAAACATGCCAAGCCAGTGGTAAGAGCGGAGGAAAGTGCGTGGCACCCCTCCAACCTTTTCCTTTGGTGAGCACCCCTTTTGAGCGAGTGGGCATTGATATCGTAGGGCCCCTGGACCCCAAGACTGCCTTAGGCAACAGGTTCATCCTGGTCTTGGTGGACCACGCCACCCGGTACCCGGAAGCAGTCCCTCTCAGGACAATCACAGCCCCCGTGGTGGGCCGTGCATTGATGGGGATCTTTTCCCGCGTGGGGTTCCCCAGAGAGGTGGTCTCCGACCGGGGTACCAACTTCATCTCTAGGTACATGAAGTCTCTGTGGGAGGAGTGTGGGGTAACTTATAAGTTCACCACGCCTTACCACCCTCAAGGAAATGGGTTGGTTGAAAGGTTCAACCGCACCCTGAAAGGTATGATTATGGGCCTAGCGGAGCCCATGAGATGGAAGTGGGACGTCTTGTTACCATGCCTGTTGTTTGCCTACAGGGAGGTGCCTCAGAAGTCCTTAGGGTTCAGCCCCTTAGAACTGCTGTATAACCACCCTGTTAGAGGACCTCTCACACTGGTGAAGGAGGGGTGGGAGAAATCCCGTGGGAAAACCCCCCAGGATGTGTTCAGCTATGTGCTGGCCATCCGCAACCAGACGCAGCGCTTCAGGAAGCTCGCTCAGGAGAACCTAGAAGCCAGCCAGGAGGAGATGAAGAGATGGTACGACCAGAATACCACTCTGGTTGAATTTCATCCTGGGCAGAAAGTGTGGGTGATGGCGCCGGTGGAGCCTTGTGCGCTCCGTGACAAGTGGACCGGGCCATATGAGGTGGTAGAGCGCAAGAGTGAGGTGACCTACCTGATCAACATGAAGACTCCTAGGCAGCCCCTGAGAGTCTTGCATGTGAACCGCCTCAAGCCCCACTTTGAGAGGTCTGAAGTGACAATGCTCATGGCTACAGATGATGGTGGGGAAGAGGATAGTGATCCTCTCCCTGACCTCCTGGCAACCAAGGAGCAAGACGGGTCAGTGGATGGTGCGGTCCTCTCGCCCACCCTGACCCCAGAACAGCAGAGAGACTGTCGCCAGGTGTTGGGTCAGTTCGCCTCCCTGTTCTCCCTGACCCCAGGTGTCACCAATTGGTGCGTCCATGATGTGGACACTGGAGATAGTCTGCCTGTGAAACAGAAGTTTTACAGAGTAGCTGACAAGGTCAGGGCCAGCATCAAGGAAGAAGTTTCCAAGATGTTGGCGTTAGGGGTGATTGAGCCCTCCAGCAGTCCCTGGGCTAGCCCAGTGGTCCTAGTTCCCAAGAAAGCTGCTACACTCGGTGACCCGCCAGAACTTCGGTTTTGCGTGGACTACCGTGGGCTCAATGCGGTCACCAAGACTGACGCGCACCCCATCCCCAGAGCTGATGAGCTTGTGGATCGGTTGGGAGCTGCCAGGTATCTCAGCACCTTTGATTTGACTTCGGGGTACTGGCAGATTGCCTTAACTGAGGGGGCAAAGGAGAGGTCGGCATTTTCAACACCAGAGGGGCATTTCCAGTTTCGCGTCATGCCCTTTGGATTGAAAAATGCCCCTGCCACCTTCCAGAGGCTGGTCAACCGGGTACTTACCGGGCTGGAGCAATTCAGCGCCGCATACTTGGATGACATTGCTGTGTTCAGCTCCACTTGGGAGGAACACTTTCAACACCTCTGTGAAGTGTTGAGGGCTCTGCAAAAGGCAGGCCTCACTATCAAGGCCAGTAAGTGCCAGATAGGGCAGGGATCAGTGGTGTATTTGGGACACCAGGTGGGGAGCGGCCAGGTGGCGCCCCTACAGGCGAAGATTGATACCATTCTGGCTTGGGAACCCCCCAAGACGCAGACAGAGGTGAGAGCCTTTCTAGGACTCACCGGGTTTTACCGACGGTTCATCAAGGGTTACGGCACCATTGTTGCCCCCTTGACAGAACTAACCTCTAGAAATCAGCCCAGGAAAGTGAATTGGACCGAGGCCTGTCAAACTGCTTTTGATGCCCTGAAAACTGCAATGTGCACAGCGCCAGTGCTGAAGGCACCTGATTTTTCGAGTGAGTTCATTGTGCAAACAGACGCTTCAGAGCAAGGTGTGGGAGCAGTACTCTCACAGATGGACGACGAGGGCGGGGACCAACCTGTAGCTTTCATTAGTAGGAGGCTACTCCCCCGGGAACAGAGGTGGAGCGCTATTGAAAGGGAAGCATTTACTGTGGTCTGGGCCCTGAAGAAGCTGAGGCCCTACCTGTTTGGGACTCACTTCCGTGTTCAGACCAACCACAGGCCCCTCAGATGGTTAATGCAGATGAGGGGTGAGAATCCAAAACTGTTGAGGTGGTCCATCTCCCTACAGGGAATGGACTTCACGGTGGAACCGCCTCTACTACCTGGATTTTTGATGCTGTGCTGGATTTCGTTTTTGCTGGTTTAGATGCTTTGGACACTCTGCCACTGCTAATCAGTGCCAGAGTGTAAGTGCTCCCTGTGTAAAATATCATATTGATTGGATATACCTGATTGGCATATCTGTATCACCATGAAGTCCCTAGTAAAGTGCACTGTGTGTGCCAGGGCTGGTGATGACAGATGCTACTAGTGGGTCTGCAGCGCTGATTGCGCCACCCACCTGTGTAGCCCTAAAATGGTGTCTCAGGCCTGCCGCCGCAGGCCTGCCTGCAGTCCCCGGACTACCATGTCCTCCTGGCCAGTGTCCACACTGGCCGGGCCTAACCCTTCCCTTTTTATACACATCAGTCATCCCTATGGAAGGCCCAAGGTAACCCCCTGGGCAGGGTGCAGTGTATGTAAAAGGTAGAGCATGTACTAGTGCAGGTAACATGTTCTGGTAGTGAACAACGGCAATTTTGTGTGTTCACTGCTGCAAGGTTATCTTGCTCCATAGGCTAACATGGGGGAGGCTGGTGCCAATGGCTATCCGCCTATCTTCTCATAGGAACAAGATAAGACATGAGTGTTTGATATCCCTGAGCTCAGCATTTAATAACACATCTTTTAGGAGAGGTTGTTTTTAAATCTTGAGTTGGAGAATGGTACTTTTTAGAGAGTAGCTGTTCTCTTGTCTGACCCTTCTGTGTGCCTGGGCATGCTTGTGGATTGACTGTCTGGCTTGAGAGTGACAGGGGCTGGGGATCCCCCAGGAGGTTGGCTGAGTCAGCCCTCTGCTGAATGGTGACATTTACAAGTAGAGTGGAGGGAGGGGATAGTACCTGGGAGTGAATAGGGCTGTGCCTGCCTGCCACACTGCTGGCTCCACCTCCTGCTGGGCGGATGACGACTCTGCCCCACACTCTGAAAAGAAAGCAGAAGCCAGGAAAACAAAGTGCTCCAGCAACACCCAGAACTGGATCAGACCGGGCTCAGGACCCAGTTGCACAAAGACTTCAAAGACTTTTAGGGGTATAAGTACAAGACCACTGACAACAGATTTTTAGATTCTACAATCAAGAGGAACCTCTGCTGAAAGACGGACCGCTGAAGGACCAAAGGAAGATTGCCTTGCTGTGTGCTCTAAGGGCTGACCTGTCCTGCTGACCAACTGAAGCTGAGGAGGAGAAAGGGGTCTTGCTGTGTGCTGTGACCCTGCCTACTTGACCTAACCAAGACTTTGCTGTGTGCTGTGTCTACAATTTGGAATCTCCAAGGGCCTGAGAAGAGCTGGCCTCCTGTTTGGCAACCCAGGGATATAAAGGTTGCCGAGACTTCAAGACTCTGCTGTGTCCCGTGAAGTGCGCTGTCTGCTCTCTGTTTTGCTTGAGAGAGCGGCGCTGATTAGTGCCTGAAACCGGCTGCGGCACTGAGAAGATCGACGTGCTTATCGGCACCTGTACTATGGCGCTTCGAAATATCCTGCCCGTAATTCACCGCCACGGCCCGGGGCCCCGAGATCGTCCAGGAGCTGTGCCTCTCCATTCCACGGACTGCGAAGAACGAAGCGAGGAGGTCGCGACCTGATTGGTTGACGGCGGAGGCCTGGCCGGAGGAACTGCGCTACGATTGGCGGAGGCCTGGTGACGTCTGACGTCGTCCCTGGGGGCTCGTCGAGGGAGCCGCGACCTGATTGGCCGCCGTCCGTGAGCTACGGGAACTCTGTCCCGAGGAAGGGCTTCGACGCGCTGAGTCCTTGTGCCCCGACCCGCAGCCTGGTGAGTCCGTGCAGGGAGAGGGAGCATCGGTAACTGTTGTGACACCCGCTTAACCCCCGAACGTCCCGCATAGCTTGTGGGGCCCGGAGACCAACGCCTGGGGTGCATTTGCCTGGAGGAGCAGCCGGCGAGGAGCGCTTCAATTATAAGCGCAGGGGCATAGCTAAAAAGGTGTTTTCCGTGCTGAGAGTCTAAAGCCTTATTCTTTTTTGACACCTAACGCTCACAAGAGACTAGAGACTAATTATTTTGCGTACCTAGCGATCCAAGAAAGCTAAAAAGAGAAACAGAAGATTAATGTGCAATGCTATGATAATAGATCTTTACTGTTGAAACTAGATAAAGCTATATTTTTGATATACTCACCTGTGTGGTCTAAGTTTGTGGTGTACTAGGGGGGTCATTGTGGTGATTACGTGCAAATACTTTACACATTGCCTTGGGGATAAGCCTGTCTGCTCGAGCCAAGCTACCTAGAGGGTGAGCAGGGGTTATCTACCTTGTGTGTCCCTGTACCCTGACTAGAAGCAAGGTCTAAGGTACTTACCTCTGCCAACTAGAGACCCCCAGATCTAACATTATGTAAATACTGGGACAGACCAACACACCTGACATTCTTAAAGTGCATGCATCTCTTATATTCAAGGACTGAGTAAAGGCAAAAGCTACCTCTCTTAGTACCTGTGAAGAGACAAAAAGCTGTGTACCTTTGTTTCCCCTCAGTGGCATTTGCATTTAAATATAAGGTTCCAGTCCGTCTCCAGTCAGCATATTCAAACAAAAGGAGGTCTGATGGCCCCTTAACTTCGGCCTAGCTGAATGTGAAGAAAGGTCACTTCCCGCCTGCATGTTGCTGCTGAGAATGGACAGCAGACAACGTACAGGCACTGCTGAGCGTACCTCGGTATCTGAAATTTACACAGTGACAAGTTCACAGATTACAGTGGAGCCCAACGTCTTGGCTGGGGGGACGGCGTCTACCCTGTGAAAAGAGTGTGTGGACGCCGTGTACCTGCGTGTACCCCCGACTTGTGCCCTGATCTTACATCTATTGGTCACTAGATTGCTCGTGGTGGCCTAACTCGCTCCTTACAGTGTGCCAGAGAGGTCCTGTATTGTGTATTGCCTCACCAGTGGACCTAGAGAACGGTCTAATCCAGGACAGATAGTAGCATTAATAACTGTGTGCCTCCTGTCAGCAGCCAGGTGCAAACCAGTGTATACAGCCTCTGTCACCGCCAAATGAGTCTTTCAGAGAAGAGACATATAACGGCAGAACCGCCTGAAATACCAAAAGGAAATTGTAGCATCCTTGTCTTTCTGTACATATGTGTCTTTGATCTATGCTTTATTTGGGGTACTTGATTAGTTCATACTTGATTTCCTAGAGTTGTGTCTCACTCTAGCCAGTTCCTCTGTTCCAAATTGTAGAACTTCAACTCGGATGTTAAACTAGGATTTAGAGCACGGTGATGCTGGCCGCTTGTTGGCAGGCTTCTTTATTTTCTTCCCATTAAAGTTAAACTATTGTTTTGTATACGTGCACCTGTGCTTACCTGATTTCATCTTCTAACTGCTACATATTTAATGATAAGCAAATTGTGGTTGAAGCAATAACTAGTTGTCATCATGACATTTCAAGCAATTTCAGAAAAGAGGTCCTATATCAAGGACCTGCTTTGTATTCCTGAAGAAGGCCTTGGTGTACCCTTGAGTGTAATCTGCTCACAGCCGACACGTGCTGGGCAGCCATCTCGCAAGAATATCCAGCGCAGCACATCATCACGCCAACACACTGCGCATGCTACACAATGCGCTTGGTGCAATTTTGGTTTCCTTTTGATAAGAGAAAAACGTCTAGTGTGTGAGCTCCAATGCCTCAAAAATATCCACTTGGGTAGCTGTTAAGTTGTTTTGAAATGTAATTGCACCAGTTTGCTTCGTAGATGGCTATTAGGAACAAGTAGCATGACTTATGCTTGGAAACTTGAAAGAGCCTGAACATATCTACTTTTTTTTACCCATTTCATGTTTTTCAATATTCTCTATGCATGTTTCCACATTGGGATGAACTTGGAGGAATCAGCTCAATTGCTTTATGCCAAAAGTAATGCACAACCAAGATGGACTGGATGTTTTGCTTTGACTGGTTTTGACATATTCAATTGTCAATGAATAATTGTGAAAATGTCAAGTAGTTTACACGTTAGTCAACCAATCCATTTCTTGCCTTGCCCTGCAAATCCACTCAGAAATGGAGACAGTGGTTCTATGTTTGAGAACTACTTAGTGGCAATCCATACTGTAGTATGGGCACCCAGAAGAAGGTCAGCTCTTCTGATCAACTGTCTTGGTTCTGAAGCTCTTTACCCACCTACCCGAACTGAATCCCAACAGGGAAGATTTTGGACAGTGCAATGAGTAAATAGAAGCTGGGGAATCATTTTATCGATGACCCTCCCATTGTTGCTGAGAGGTTCAATTGTTTTTTTCATAAGTATTGGTGCGTATGTAGCAGAATTGAGAATACTAACAAGTTCTGGTGATTTTGAATACTGCAGGAATCACTATATTAAAAATCATATTGTTACTATTTGTAATTCTAAGAAAGTGCGGGAATCATACCATGTTGCATCAAACCATCTTTAGAGGAAACCATTCATATTGCAAAGAGCATTCAGTAATCCGCTGTGTATTCTGTGTGTTATCTGGAGACGCAGAGCATACAGAGCATGAATTGAGGAGCAGGAGGTATGAGGTTACAAGTATCCATGGGAGTAAAGATAGAACTGATGGAACTGTATGTGGTAATTTGACATGTTATAGGTGCATTGCACAATGTCACTTGGGTAAAAGCTCAGATGTCTTGCATAAGACAAGAGGCACACTCAGAGGTGCAATAAGTGTAAGAGGATTGGACATTTCATGAAGGATTGTAGATTTACCGGCGAACTTGTTAGGGTAAATAATGTTAGCAGTGAGGAGAGACACCTGACTGAGAATCTAATCTAAAATATTACTGACTGCTTGGGTGTGCAATCAACAGACAACCATAGCCTCAAAAAACGGTCCATTGTCTGATATTCAAACTGATAAAGGCCAACAGAAAATTATATCGGAGTCAGGTTCGTCAATTGTTATGTTGTCTAAAACTACATGCAACAAATGTTTGAAACCTGCTGACATCAACCCGATTGCATACACTGAATGTAAGATTGAAACTTTTGGAATACTTTGAAATTGTTTGCAGTGAAAGTTATTGTCACTTAGATATATGTGGCATTTGATAACAGAAATATTAAAGGGTGGACTGTTATTAGTGGAAATTAGATATTGTACTGAGGCATGGAACTAACACTCCTGTTTTGTCTTTCGAACAATTGAGTAATAGGGTTAGATGGCATTTTGAGTAGAAATGATGTAGTCTTTTCCGACAGATGGAATGGTGCAAGGGTTTGAATATTAGATCGTCTTCAATTGTGGTGCTTTGTGGCACACAAAGTTCACAATGTAGAATTGTGCATTACAGATTAATTGAGGAAATTGAAGATTTCAAGAAATGTCTGGATGAGTTGTGTAAGCAAAACATTATTGAGCTGGTTGATGCATTCAAACGGGTCTGCGCGGTACTGATTGCGAAAATGAAAGAATGGAAGAGACTACAACTATTTGCAGAACTTTGACCTTTACATAAGAACATCTTGGTAGAATGTTACCCTCATCGCAAGATACAAGAGATGTTAACATGAATTGGGGTGGCCAAATGCTTAACCATAATTGACTGGCCACCGTCCCTTGGATCCACATGACAAGAACCAGAGAAAGATCCTTCTTCAACCTCCCCACCAAGAACTGGAACAGTCTGCCGACCCACCTCAGACAGTCCCAATCGCTGACCCAATACAGAAGGTCCTCAAGACCTGGCTCTTCGACTGAACACCATAGCGCAGACGGAGCAGCAGCCTCCTCGACCCCCAGTGCCATGAGAGCCTCACAGGTGAGTAGCCGCGCTTTAACAACCCTGATAGAATGATTGATTGACCTGAGAGCAGCACATCACCAAGTTGCATTAGAAAAAATTCGCACTTTTTGATATCTCACCATTTGGCTGCTGCAAGTGTTTTTTCTTAAACCAAAGGCATTGTTTGCTTAAAGATGTCAAAGGGATAAAGGTAATCCAGGACAATATTTTTATATATGTAAAGGATGATTGTGAGTATAATCGCATTGTTTTGTAAATTCTTAGAAATTGTGAGATGTCTGTTAGGCATGAAAAGTATACGTTTCTTGTGAATTCTGTGGTCTATGTTGGTCAAAAGATAGCTGATGGCATCAAGCCTAAGGAGGATTTTGTACGTGCTGTGAAAGAAGCTACATATCTTATGAATAAAGACAAGTTAAATTCATCCATCGGCTTGAGTGATTATTATTCCAAGTTTGTTGAAGGACCTGCCATACTTATCGAACCTTTGAAATGCATGTTGAGGAAAAAAGAAAAATTGATTTGAACTGCGAAGGAGCAAAATATTTTTGATTATATCAATTATTTATTAGTCAATGCTCCTGCTTTGAAAACCTATTCATCTGCTTATGAATGTGTTAGTACTGTTGACGCGAGCTTGACAGGAGTTGGGACTGTTCTTTGTTAGTATGTGGGCAATGCAGAGAATACTATAGCTTTTGCTACCCATACTCTTTCCCATACTGAATGCGGATGCAGCACCATTGAGCGTGAAGCTTTAACTTGTGCTTGGGAAATAGATAAGTTGAAAACTTATGTTTGGAGCACACAATTTACTTTGTCCAAAAACCATAGGCCCTTAGTTTATTTGTGAAGGAAACAGGTGATGCTTCATCCAGGTTAATCTGGATCATTTGTAAATTACATGGACATAATATCCATGTACAGTATATTGTCGGTGGTACAAATGTTCATGCAGCTTGGTTGTTGTGTCTACACGTGAATGTAACGTATCAGTCTTTGGATGATGGATGTGAAGAGTGTTGTGGTCATGGTCAACGTTGTCAAGAGTTGTCATAATGCTGTGAGTGAAATATAGATTAAATTCATTAAATCTTGCAACAGTCACCAAACTCTTAAGAAGGTTTTGGAATATGTGTTCGATGGTTGGCCTAATGTACGACACTTTCAAGGGCAATTGCATAGTTTTGGGCATATTTCTACAATGTTAAGTGTTGAGTCATATATTTTACTGCAGGGTAACACATTTACTCCTATGGAGTGGTTATGGTCTATGTTCCTTGATATGCACTTGTGCACGTGCACTCACTGTCATTTCTCACTGTGCAGGTAGCAAGCAGGGGCATGAAGGTCAAAGGCATCTTCTATCACAAACATTGGATAGAGCTTTGTTCATGAGACACATTGAGGACCTATGCACAGACAAACAAGATATGGATGGACCAACCTTTACTGCACTGAGCATTAGACAAGATTGCATGATTTTTTTTTGCATTTCACTCACTGTCTCAAGGTTTGTCTGGCTCTGGCTCTTTCCGCTTTGAGCCTTATGATGCTACCTGGGCTTGAGTCGGGGGTACACGCAGGTACACGGCGTCCACCCACTATTTTCACAGGGAGGACGCTGTACCCCCTGCCAAGAAGTTCGTCCCCACAAAAATATGTTGAACTTGTGTCCGAGTAAGACCCCGGGACACGTTCACCATCACCTGCACCTTGCCTGCTTTCCATTCCCAGCAGCAACATGCAGGCAGCGAGGGTGCTTTTTTCACCTCCAGCTGGTCGTAAGTTGAGGGGCCAACCAGCCTCCTTTTGTTTGTATATGGTGACTGGGGGCCGCCTGGAACCTCACACTTAAATGTAAATGCCACAGAGGGAAACAAAGGCACACAGCTTGCCTGCTCTCCACAAGTACTTAACCTCATCGCTGCTTATAACGGAGTGGTTCCATCATGCGCGTCGGTCGCGCTGTGCGCATGACGGAACCACTCCGTCATGGCCCCGCCCGCTCAATGTAACCTTCAGCGCGGCGCAGTAATCCGCGCCGCGCTGAAGGCGTTAAGAGAGGCATGCTGTTGCCCTTGTTCTGTCCCTGTATAGAAATGCAAACACTGTAAGACTGTCAGATGGGTTGCCCTGTCCCAGTAATTAGACAAAGAATTTAAATAGCACTATTTTATTTCTTTTGTAGCGCTACGTCGTGACATCAGGATGTCATTTGCATACTGTCTTACTTGGTCAGTCCCCCCACTTCTCTTTATAGGACTTGTGCCCTGGACGCTACTAAGCTGCTGACGTGTTTCTGCCTTGCAGCCTCACCCACTTCTCCAGTCACCTCTACCGTGTCCTCTGCAGTGTGTTTATCATGACCCCAGGGCACTTCGGTATAAACACAGGTCTAAGCAAAGCTCGCTATGGGATGTACAGAACCTGGTGCATAATGTTCTTCATGTGCACATAACTACAGTGCACGAAGCACGTGTTCCTCTATGTAGTTATAATTCGATAAATTGATTTATTCTGACATTAAAACTAGGGTTTGTAGCTCCTCTCACTGGGTGCGCAGTTTTTGGGTGCTAGAAACCTGCTTTACATTTTTTTTCTTTCAAACTTGTTACTAAAACACCAATTCCAGCCAACATCCTGCGTAGTATTGTTACCTGTAAATTGTGTTTCATTTTGATTTAGCTTTTGTAGCTGGAGGACAAGCTATGACATTTGATGTTAATACAGTTTAACCTTTTCATTGTACACTATGCAAAGTTTCAAATGTCTTAATCTCACATTCCATCCATCATGCTCCTATAATGACTTTTACTTATGGCCAAGGTTGCACGCTTTTATCGGGCCAATTCGTAGTAGGTAACAGAGAAAAAAGAGAAAAGACAAAATAGACTTGAGTTTCTGAGCAAAGAGAGACATTTTTAGAGACAGTAAGATTAGTGTAAAAAAATATAGACCAATAACATAGGTAAAAATGTTACTGACTAACAGACAGTGAACTGGTTAGTGTCTGAAAGTGTTATTAGTAAGGTATGCCGCGATGCGTTGGCTCTCATACCTATTTGATATTGTTTTGTTGTCAATTCTTTAATTTTAATTCTGATTTCCGTTTTTTTTATATTTGTGCTTTTATGATAAATTTTGCCGAATAAAGCGAAGTGATCATACGTTATTAATAAAAGAGAATACTGTAGAATACTGTAGAAACATGGTATGTGTGGGAGGAAGCTATAAATGCAAAGGGAGCTGTAGTTAGAAACAAAAGGAGAGAGAAGTTGGAAGTAGATTGAGAAGGAGAGGGTGAGAGAGAAAGAGAAGAAAACAGAGAAGCCAATCATTCCGTGGTCCTTTGAGTGATGGGCAGTATTCTGTACAAGAATTTGATATTTCTGATGTGCTTCATCACGACAAAGCCATCTCGGTAGGGCGGTCAGATCCAATGAACGTGGAGCACATATTTCAGGGTCACTGTCTCCATGCACATTAATTGGAAGGCAGGAATAATGTGGTACACTTCACTGCCGGGTAGGTGTTTTGATCACAGTGACTGCTGGTCGAGCAGGGCTACACATGTGGGCACAGTCACTCCTGGGGGAAAAGTCGAAACACAGAAATTACCTATTCTATAGCCTAGCAATACCGATGCAAATACTATCCTGTCACGTGAATTTTGTTGAACATTCTCAGGCATTTTTCAATTCGCTGGACATGTTTCATAGAGTAAAAGTGTACAGTGGCATATTATTTGATTTCATTAGTTTCCGTTTAGAACTTTCTCCAAAACATGGCTTTTTATTAGTAAAGTGGACAACTATGTTTTTCAATATAACAAGTCAACCACATAGTCCAGACTTTACCAAGCAGTAATTCCTCCAAATCATCAAATACAAGTTTTCATAGAGTGAAACAAGGGTGCACACAAACATCCCTTTTCCCAACACAGACAACATTTTTTAGAGGAAACATCGTATTTCTCGTTCTACGGCCCTGCAAAAGCCGACAATTACTATTACTCAATTCAATAAAAGCCAGTGTGCTGACTACCGAGCAATGATTCAGCATAGACCTAATTTAAACTCATGAGCTGCAGATCACTGCATGTTTCAGCAGTGAAGGTTTAAGGCATGGCTACCTTACAGGCCTTTTCAGACAAAGGAAGAGCCTTTTGTTGTGCCCTTCGCCAGCAGTAGGAAACCTGCTGACTCAGATTCCACTGAAGCAGTAAATGCTTTGGATACAAAACAAACCCTAATCATTCATAAATGATTGACTCAAACACTGTGCCATGCATAGAAAGTGTCAAACATCATTACCGAAGCTTAGCAGGTTTGGAAATATCACAGGAAAGGACCCACCCTTGTAGGTACTGCACCTTAATGCACAATGTTCTGCAGGAGTAGGGAGGGCACGACATGGTATTCGAAACATGTTCTTTACATATACATGACATATTTGAGGGTGTAACTTACACTGTGAATATGATTTCCCGCTTGTGTGTGGGACAGTCTTAAATTTCAAATTTCAAATTACTTACTGATAATCTTCATTTCTCTGAGTCTTACTTACCTTACTCATGAGGTGATCGTCACCTCAAGACAGGAACACTTAGAAGCATGGCCCATTTGATGACTATGATGAAGATGTAATGGTACACAGCAGGAGGAGAAAGCCCAAGATGCAGCCGAGAAATCTAAGCCAGAGACATTCCTTAAACCTTACCACAGAAAAAGGACAGACACCTTGTAGACCAACCTAGAAATCCCCCAGGAAGAGGAACTTCAGCCGGGGCCGGACTGGCCATAGCAGGCAACGGGCATTTTCCGGTGGGCCGCCAGGGTGGGGCTGGTTTTAGACCACTGGGGGCTGGTTTTGTTACCGGGGGCCGGCTTGCAGCATAGTTACACTATCAACCCCAGCAACAAAAGTGGCAAAGAGCTTTCAGATAGCACCCCCCAACCCCCAGGCCCGGCCAAGCCCTTTACTAGGGCCGGGATCGGTTCCCAGTCCGGCCCTGATTTGAGCCATGAAATAAGTCAAGGCAAGGGTGGAGTCAGTCTAACAACTGATAGTCAAAAAATTGCCCTGTGACCCTACCTAGTCACCCACCCCGAAAGTGATACACAAATACTCATATTCGCAAAGTGGCAGAGAAAAGTTTAAATAAAAGTAGCTCTTCAAACATCCACATATTGCAACATTTCCACAACCAAGAGAAAAGAGAGAGCAAACAAATATGCAAAACAATCTCTTAAGGTCAATGACCCATTGTAGAATTTTAAGATGAGGATGAAAACCCACCCCATTCGTAAGGAGCCTAAACAAAGGAACCTTGCACAACAGGACTCCCAACTCACCAATATGACAAGCTGAGGTACCAAAACCAGTTTCAAGCACTTAACATATACCAAATTGAAAGAGCCACGGAGGACCAAAGACAAATCTCAAGGAGGGGTTCAAATGGCCATTCCACAGGGAGAGACAAGAAAAAACCAGTTCCTCACCCTCTCCAAAGCATTGGCCAAACTGAAGGAAATTCCCACTCTTTTGAAGAAAGTGAATGGGGCAGCCTTACCAAGGGTCTCATGATGACTTTCCAGGACAGCACAGGTCAGTCAGAAGCTCTTGAGGGAACCTGGAAAACCCATACTAGACTAATGATAAATCAGCATGTAAAACATTAATCTATTTTTATAGACCTCAGCGCAATAAGTTTCCTCCACTGTTGCCCATCCTTTCCAGCAACTGAGAACTTGGAGGTCATAAAACTGGTAAATCCAAAGTCAAATATTGCCATCACAAGGATCGGTATTGTTGCCTCCCAACGTGTGAAATGGCGGAAGGAATCAGAGGTATTTGAAGATTCTGAAAGGTTGGCTTTTTAAAAACAATAATCAAGTTGAAATGAACATAAACACATTAAATGCATACAGAAGCGGTACTAGTAAGAAGGGTTCCTTAATTGACTATTGCCGTGGAAGTCAAGGGCTACAGTTCCCCCACAAGGACCATTTGCGTTAGGAATTACTTTTAGAAAGTGGGAATTTCTCTGCTCTTACTGCTCTGTGTGCCTGCATCCTGTCTCTAATGCATGTCTGGGGTGGGTGACAGCCACAAACATAGCAACGGTAGGTGTGACAGAGAACTAATCTGCATTCTAATAGCTTTTCCTGGGCAAGAAGAGAGAGGGGAGCTGACACTTACACCTGAATAGACAGTGTCATGTTTCCCACACAAAGGGCTGATTACACCCTACTGATATTCTGTAGCCAGGCCTGGAAAGAGAGATCCTGTGTGCACTTCAAAGACCTTTCTTTGAAGTCACCCCCACTTCACAGGCACAACTGGGTATAAGTACTGGGTCTCTTACCCTACCAAGACAGGACACTACTGGACCTGCGATGTGCCGTGCCAGGAGTAAGGACTGCTGTGCTACCAGGATTGCCACTATGCTTGACTGCTGCTGTGGAAGAACTGTCTTTCTGCTTTTATGTGCTGCTATCCTGCCTGCGGATCTCTGCCCTGCTGAGGACAGGCACCAGACTCATCTCACCTGAACCCAGAGTGACTCCAAGGGCTTGCTGGCTTTTTCCCTGTTCTGAATATCAGGTAAAATATCAATTCCCTCTGGAACAAATCTTAATAACATGCCCCCATATAAACACAAAATGAGAGTGAACAGCACATTTAAAAACCCAAACTCAAGGGAAAAAGACCAATTCTCAACACAAAGACTAAACATATATTTAGAAAAAAATATTTCTTTAATTAAAATTCCATAAAAATTAATAAATTCCCACAGAGACAGTTGTCTCTTGGTACATTCACTCTATTCGATACAGACTAATCACATTAACATATAGGACAAAATGTTTTTTGACAAAGACATAGGCATCAATACATAAACACAAAAGAGAAAACAAATTCACAGACTACTATCATTAGTCTTTCTCTTTTACTTATTTAGAGTACTCTATCCCTTTGGTTTTGAAGGGGTCTCTCTCTTTAATTCACAGTATACGGCACAACCACTTGGTTGGAGAGTCTGATTACGGGACAGTATTTACGGGACATATACTTTGGATTCAATTCATAATCTATTAATATTAACCAGTGAACAGATAATGGATAAACTAAGAACATTCGGTTTCACTGAAGATCAGTTTAAAAGACTGATTAGTCTGAAATATCAGGGCCATTAAAGATTTCCTTCAACCCTGCAACAGCACCTGGACTCTGCCATCAGTGAGTCCTGCACCGTCAAGTATTGCCAATCCAGTCCTGGGCCCTTAATGGGTTATTTATGCAATGCAGATCCATCATAACTGATGCATCAACAACTGTGTGCACAGTAACTCCTAGGGGCAATGTAGAAACACAGAAATGAACTATTCTGTGGCCTAGCAATACTGATGCAGATATTATACGGCCACTTGAATTTTGCTGTACACACTCCAGCATCTTTCAATTTGCTGGCTCCTTCATTTCCTGTTTCGTAAAGTAAAAGTGTACAGTGGCATACTGGATGAGTTCCCGCTCAGAACTCTTTCCAAAATGTGACTTTTTGCAAGTAAAGTCGACAAATATGCTTTAAAATATAGCAGGTAGCACCACATAATCTGGATTTTACCACGCAGTAATTCCTTCAAATCATCAAATAAAAGTTCCCATATTGTGAAACAAGGGTACTCATAAACATTCCCTTTGCCGACACAGACAAACCTTTTCAAAGGAAACAGATTACAGAGTAGATTAATTAATATTGTTCAAGCTTGATATATGGGTTGTACGGCTACTAAGACAAATTTGCATGAGTCATTTTGGGTGCTTGCATGGATTGGCAGATGGCCAAGTTGTTGAGCAAATGTGAAGAATGCTTGTTATCCAATAAACACTGGAAGATGAGTGACACAATTTTGTTGCCAACACAGTTTTAGGAAATACTTGGCCCAAAGTAGCTTTGGATTCTTTAGAACTATTCTCTGCCTTCATCAAATTATGTGTTATGTAATTTTTGCTGGATTACTTTCCAAATTGAGTGTACTGCTTTTCATCCAATGCATTAATACAGATATTACTTTGATGTCTCTACCTATATTGTTTGTGTTAGAGGGTCTTCTGAAGGAGTAAGCCACTGAGAACAATGTTCAATTGGTTTCAGAGAAAACTAAAGCATTTTTAAAACTTAGAGGTATCAGTAATTGTAATGTGCCTATGTATAGCTCCCAATATAATGGTGCAGTGGAAAAGGTAAATAGGCTTTTGAGAGAGGCTATTCAATCCACTGTTTGTTTGGTTTGGATGTTGAAGAATTATTGTGGGAAAACATTTGTGTGTATCAAAACAGCCCACATTCTATCACTGTGGTTTTACTTATTGAGGGGACACTCTACAAGCACTGGTTTGGTACTTATGTGGTTAAACAAATGAAGCCACCTCTTGATCCCATTTTGAAGAAGATTAAAACTTGGATCAAGAAGCAACAGGTCCAAATGAAGCTGTGTTACGTTGTGAAACTCAGATCATGGAATAAAAAGGGGGACTTTGGTTCTTGGGCCATTTAAAAAAAGTGCTGATGTGTGTGGCTATTTGGGAGATTTGGCTGTATATAGAATGGTGTGCTTACATGCGTCCCTTTTCTTATCACTGCAGAAATATTTTTTATAAAACACTTTACACCATATTTCTCTTTCTAAGGCCCTACAAATACTGGACTGGATGACTTCCAACTGCTTACAGCTGAATGCTAACAAAACCGAGGTTTTTTTAGTAGGGAAGAACGCTAGCCTCTGGAGTGAGAGTTGGTGGCCGAATGTCTTGGGCAGTGCTCCTAACCCTAAACCAGTGGTAAAGGATTTGGGGGTTTGGATGGATTCCTCCCTCACTTTTCAAGACCACACAAAGAAAGTGGCCGGCACTTGTTTTCGTCTTCTATGGGGTCTTAAGCCTCTTCTTAAGTTCTTTGACCCTCCAACACGTCAGCTGATTGTCCAGTCAGCTATTCTATCTCGTCTGGACTATGCTAGTTCTCTACTTTTAGGGGCTAACCAGGCAAAAATAACACGGCTGCAGCGTGTTCAAAATGCTGCTGCTAGAGCCTTATTTGGGCTCCCGCGCTTTTGTTCTCCTGCCAGTGCTATTCGTAAACTTCACTGGCTCCCCATAATGGAGCGCATTCAATTTAAGACGCTTTGTCTTTCATTTAAGATTTTGAAGCTGGCTACTCCTAGTCTGCTTAGCAATCTACTTGTTCCATATATTCCTGTTCGTCAGCTGCACCCCTTGGGGCAACATTTGGTTACTGTCCCCCGTATTAAACGCCATCGTGTGGGGGGCGGTCTTTTCGCTGCTTAGCAGCAAAGCTTTGGAACTCTCTGCCTGTCCCGATACGTAGCATGACCTGTTATCCGGCTTTAGGAAGGCGATTAAAACTTTTCTTTTCCCCCCTACTTAACGTTCTTCCTTCTTATTCTACTCCTCGTGCCGTTCTCCTTTTTAGTAATTTGGTTCCACTTTCTGATGCTGCAGCACCGGGACGCCCCTTTGCTGGGGCAGCTGTGCGCTTTATAAATCAGTATAACATAACATAACATAACATAAGAAATATTACTATTACGCAATTAGATATCAGCCCACTACAGAAGTATGAGCCAGCATCACCTTGTTGTGGTAAATAAAATTCCTTTACCTGGACTGAATTTGATACAGAAACATAATAAAATAGCTCAGTAAAATGAGAGGCAGAATCCGTGGTATTAGAGGTTCGGAATGGGCTTTATTCCAATAATCGATTATAATCGGTTGCTCCAAGTTCCATCACCACGGGGGTTCAGGAAGTGAAGTACATACATTATTGACATGAAATGACTTTTATAGATCATACATTACAATGAAGCGAATACAGTAGGCGTAACAATTGATAAGGAAAAATGACGATTTGTCTGTGTAACCAAAAATGGGTGGAACAAGGAGTAAAAAGGAACGTAATTGGTTATGATGTCACATATAGGTGGATCTATAAGATAATACTTGGCATAGATGCGCGCGCAGCAGCATGACGTGTAATTGACGTGTAACTAGGGGGTGAAGGGGACTTGACATTTAGCTCTACATGTGGAGACAAGAAGTCTGGGGGGTCAAGTCAACCTAATCCCAAATCATATCTAACATCCTATGTTTAAAGAACTATGTTATCCATAAAAGAAGGACTCTCGGACAGAATCTGTTCTATACTGACTGTGTGTGCGTGTACAAGCGTCTAAGTGTCTACACTAAATGCGAGGGGGTAGAAATATTCCATGGTAACAGGACTATGAATTACTTGCATGAGGACAGAGAAGCCGGGCCTTTTGCTTGGTAACTGGAAGAATGTTTACTTAAACTACTAGGCAGGAATGCATCGGCTGAGGGGGAAGCAGATAATTCGAAGGTGAAATACAGTTCTTGGCAGGGAATAGGCTGATGTCAGGCTTCGTGAGCCGCGCAGAGAATGAGACAAAGTTCATGGTCACAGATGCAGGCTCGAACTGGAGATTTCAGAAGCAGAAGGCAAGAGGAGTTTGATGACAGAATCTGGGCCTACTTGCCTGGACTGTAAAATGGCATAAGTGAACCATATAAAGCCGGTGGCCTTTCATATTTAGGAATGGAATATCCGGCCTATTCATGGCGGATCTGACAGAGGGCATGTTGACGGTGGACGCACATGTATTTGCGTCTTCATAACTGGAACTGGAGGGAACATACATGTACTTGTGACATGCACATAGAACCGTTGGGGTCCAAGATAGGGGACATAACTGACCAGAAAAATCCATATTTCCACATTCCCTCCTTGTCCCCTACTTGCCCGTTAAGAGATATCAATCTTCATTAATCCATTGATCTGTTCATATAACATCATTTGTTCTTCTTTCTTCTTCCGTGACGAATGAAATCTTGGTGGTGGAATACACGATGTGGCACACAGACCACAGATCGCTGGTCCACATTGTAGACATAGACAGCAACTGAATAGTATGAGAAGGCCAATACCTAGGAAGGATAGAACTCTCCATCCCCAGGCTGATATCACACTCCAAAACCAACTGGACCAAGTCCAAGTGCCTGGGTTCTGGTGTATCTGGTTTACAATCTTATGAAGGCGAGTGATGGCTTTATATACAGATGGCGAATTTTCTGGTATGAATACGCAGCAGCTTGATCCGATGACCCTACAAGCTCCGCCCCTATCAGCCAGGATGACGTCAAGGACAAGACGATTTTGAAGCACAACAATCCGCATAGCAGACTGCTCTTCTGTTAAATTGCCTAGGGCGGAAATAGTTTCATTCACTACTGCTTCAAGGGTTCTAGTTAATCTACGTATCAGTTTACTATTAGTAACAGTACCTATATAGGGAAAGATGCCTTTATTGAAATCTGTGTATTTTTACCATGCTGTTTCAGTGTAATCGACAATTGGGAGATCTCTCCGCTCTCTGTTGTGTACTAAATGAATATTTCTGTAATAATCAGGAGGAGCTAGGAAAACAGGTGGCAAAAGGAATGTAATGTAGCAGGTACCATCCCAATCTAGAGGTAGACGCATATATGCAGTCTGACCACATATAAAGTAGGAGTGGTGATAAGCTCTAAATGAAGATTTGCCTTGATCACTGAATTCTACTATAGTAGTGCATTTACTATGGCCCATATGTATGGAACCAACCTTTCTTACACATAATTCCCCTTTTGCTGGGAATACTGACATGGTGGGTAAGACTAGTTCAACTTCGGATATGACATTTAGAATCATGAGATTAGGTGTAAAATTACCTAATCCATATACTTCATTTTCTAGATCAGTTCCTGTTCTTTTGGGGCGACCCTCCTTGTCAGGGTAGCAGACCTTGAGTAAAACTAGGTTCAGATTTCCCCATACCCACTGATCTTGGTAAACAGCTGTGTCTGAGTCTATGGAATTGATTAAACTAAACCATGCTCCACAAGAGCCATTATGTGTAAATGGGTGTGGAAAGAATGGCAGGACTCCTTCATAATTCTGATAGGGAGGGAGCCGACCACACACCCAACAATTGGTGGCATTACTAGTCTGATGGGAATGATGTAACATACTAATGAAAGTGTTATTACGCAGCGCAAGTCTATAAGATAATTCATGCGGAGGTAAGTCACTAAAAGAATGTTCTGCGGTAACATTGTAAATATGTCTAGAAATAGGGTAATATATGTGCAACAATATACTTGCAGTAATTATTAAAAGACTCAAGAAAAACAAAATTAATAATGTCACTATACAGTGGCTACGCAGTGACTTACAATACGCCTGTCGTTTCATCATTTTTCGCGACTGTCCATGATTCAGGTCTAGAGGATACATGTCAGAGACAAATTCAACCGCTTCACCTAGGAGAGGACTTAAACAATCAAATCGTCTGACGTTCTAGGCCTCAATTTAACTTTATAGAGTTCGGTTTCAGTCTTTTCAACCAAAGGAAGTTTTGAATCAGTCTGTGAGGGAGTGCAGGGCACAATGTCTATATCCGAGGATAGTCCATGAAATTTCTTGATATGACTTGAATGAATCCAGCCCTTGCGGCCCTCGATCTTCACGGCTGTCCTTGTGGTCAGCAGAACCAACTTGGGTGTCTTCCACCTGGGCTCCAGCTGAGTCTTTCGGTCGAAATTTCTCACAAATACGATATCACCCGGAACTACGTCATGGGGTTTCACCTCAGTGTTGTCGGGAAAGGCTGCAGCTACCTGTGAACGACAAGATTGTAGTGCAGACATCAAGGAAGCCAAGTAATCTGTCAGCATATTACAGTCAACATCAGTTATTTTGCGTGGTATAGGCGTCCCCCACATATTTGGTGGTCTGCCGAAGATCACCTCATACGGGGATAGCCCTGTTCGAGAGTGTGCTACCATTCTCATGTAAAAGAGTGCAACTGGTAACGCTACTACCCAGTCGACACCTTTCTCTCTGCATATTTTGGACAATCTGATTTTCAGTATCTGGTTATGTCTTTCTACGAGACCTGCTGCCTCGGGGTGTCGGACACAGTGGAATTTCCACTGATATCCTAACAGAAGTGAAACATGTTTCATTAATTCGGATGAGAACGGCTGGCCGTTATCTGAGTAGACAACACGTGGTAAACCGTATCGTGGGAAGAATTCTCGAACCAACTGTTTGGCAGTAGTCGGGGCAGTGTAATCTGAAACCGGGTATGCCTCCGTCCAACGGGACAGAGCGCAGACGACTACGAGAACATATTTGAATCCTCGACATCGTTCCATCTGGATATAATCCATCTGGAGCACTTCAAAAGGGTGATCAGGAGGATGAAATCCACCCTGTTCTACGGGAACGCTTTTTCCTGGGTTAAACTGACAACAGATCATACAGGTACGGACTTTTTGTTTTGCTGCTGCTCGTAAATGTTTATTGAACCAAATGTGTTGAATGCTGTCTAGCATAGCTTTTTCTCCGAGATGTGCTGGACTATGTGTAGTGTTAATTATAACTTGGACCATTGAATCAGGAAGGAACCATACAGACTTTTCCTTCATCATCCATCCTTGGTCCGTTTGGATCCCTCCTAATTCAGTCCATTTCTTTATTTCGTCTTGTGTAGCATGTGTCTGTATGTCAATTACGTCAAGAGTAGGATCTTTAACTGTCATACAATGTGTCGGCATCGGGACTATTGTCTTTGTCATGTCGGGGGTTTGAGTTTGAGCAGTCTGTTTAGCTGTTCTGTCGGCTAGATCATTGCCTTGGGAAATGATATCAGTAACCTTAGTATGAGCCTTACATTTCATAATTGATATTGCAGTGGGTCGATGTATTGCATCTAATAAAGCATGAATGAGGGGTCCGTGCTGAATGTGGGCACCGTGGGAAGTTAAATAACCTCTCTCTCGCCACAGCACGCCGAAGTCATGTACAACTCCGAATGCATAACGTGAATCAGTGTATATGTTGACTTTTTTATTCGTGGCTTGAATACAGGCTTGTGTCAGAGCGATGAGCTCTGCGGCTTGAGCTGACAAAGTATTTATACGATTAGTTTCAATGACTTCAGTATCTGTGGTGACTGCGTAAGCAGCCACTAACTCTCCTGTACTTGTTCTCATACATGAACCATCTACATACAACGTCAGGTCTGGATCTGACAATGGGACATCGGTTAAGTCTTGTCTGGGTTTTGTCGTTATAGTAATAACTTCAATACAGTCATGAGCTAGTGGGTCTGTTCCGGTTACTGGCAAAAGTGTGGCAGGATTCAATGTGTTACAGCGTCTGATTTCTATGTGTGGCTGAAACAATGTAAGTTCGTACCCTGTAAGTCGCGCTATAGTCAAGTGTTGTGTTTGCGTTCTATTTACAAGAACCTCTACTGCGTGTGGTACTTGAACTGTCAATGGATGTCCTAACACTATGGCATCGCTTTGTCTGATTGCTAAAGCTGTCGCTGCCACTGATTTTAGGCATGCAGGCAAAGCCTGAGCTACGGGATCTAATGTACTAGAAAAATAAGCACATGGTTTGTGTGCTCCTGCTTGTTCCTATGTGAGTACTGACAAGGCAGTACCTTCGCGTTCTGTAACAAAAAGTGTAAACTGTTTTCTGTAACATGGTGTTGCTAAGACAGGTGCTTGACATAAAGCTTTCTTTAGGCTTTCAAAAGCTTGTGTATGTTCCTGAGTCCAAGGGAGAACAGTCGATGTGGCTGCCTCCTGTGTTGTCAACTGAATGAGTGGTTTTGCTAGAAATGCGTACTGAGGGATCCACTGCCTACAATATGAAGTGAGGCCTATGAAAGCCCGCACCTCCTTTTGTGTCTTGGGTATTGGCATGTTAGCTATTAACTGAATGCGGTCCGGTGTAAGCTGCCTTCCCTCCTTGGACAGCGAGTGTCCAAGATAAACAACTCGCTGGACACAGAATTGTAGCTTAGAAGGGGACACCTTGTGCCCCTTTTCGGCTAGAAATTTTAAAACTGTCAGTGATGCTTTTTCACATTCTGGTTCGCTTCTTGCGGTGATCAGCAAATCATCGACGTATTGGAGCAGAGCAGTGTTAACTGGCATGTGGATACTATCTAGTTCTCATTTCAGTGCTTGGCTATAGATGCTGGGGCTTTCTGTAAATCCTTGAGGTGCGCGTGAGAATTTAAAGCTACGTCCATTTAAACTAAATCCGAACAAATATTGGCTCTCCGGATCTATTGGGACGCTGAAAAAAGCATTCTTGAGATCAATTACAGTAAAGAATGTTGCTTCGGAATCAATGGCTGTCAGTAATGACGAGATATCTGGGACCACAGGGAATTGTGGCACAATGCATTTGTTTAACTCGCGCAGATCAATAACCAATCGATAGACTGGCGGGGCCTTTGGATCTGTTCGTTTAAGAATCGGAATTATCGGTGAATTACATACATTGGAGTCTGTTTCTACAACTACTCCTTGGGCAATGAGCTCCTCAATGATTTGTAGTAAAGCCACTACAGCATCTGGTGGTAACTTGTATTGTCGCATTCGTGGTAGCACCACTCCTGCCTTTAATGTGACTCTATATGGTGTAATATTCATGCAACCAACATCAGTAGGGCCTTGTGCCCATAGACGTGTAGGTAATGTCTGTAGTCGGGGATCCATGTCTCTAGACACATAATGGCCTTTAAAATCACGTAAAAACAACCTTACTCCTTCCGGAGAACAACATATTATGGCTCCTAGAGCTTTCAACGTTTTTATTCCTAGCAAGTTTTCTGGACATGATTTAGTAAGCAATAAATCTGTAGTTCGGGTCAGAGGTCCTATCGTAAGTGGAAGTGGCTGTGATACTTCATTAACAATAGGTTTTCCTGAAAAACCAAGGGAAATATTCTGTGAGCCTGAGAGGGGTGCCCCTGGAACTTCACTACGTTTTATAGTTGTTCGACTTGCCCCTGTATCGAGTAAAAATTTTCTGTCTTGACCTAATAATTCACTATGTACATAAGGTCCTTCTTGATCTACTGGGATTTCAATAAGGGGTAAGTCAACTTCCCTCTCTAGGCTATTTCATGAGTAACGCTGATACTCAGGATATTCATACTGGGCGGTCTGATACATTTGTCGTGTTGTTGTCTGTGTAGCAGCAACAGGCAGCGCTGGTGCAGCTGGCACAAACTGTACTGGCTGTTGTGCGGCTGGCATGGCCTGGGCATGCTGCAGAGCTCCTTGTTCATTCTGATCTTGTCTAAGTGGCCGTGATCTTTCTTGTGTTTTACCTATGCTGATATTATGTTTCAAAACTGGACAATCGTGTACGTAATGACCTGGCTTTTTACAATAATTGCATGTCCCTTTTACAGGTCCTGCTGAATCGGAATGTGTCATACCCTTTTTATGTCCTTCAGCTGGAACTGTCTGGGAAACTAGCATTTTCATTTTCGTGTCTTTCATGCGTCTGTGTTCATGTTCTTGTTCCTCTCTAATTCTATTGTGATGGTACTGTAACATTTGTAACATTTGTGATGGAGTGTTACCTTGCCAGGTACTCTCGAATTTTAATACTCTATTCTTTACTGGGGGCAGGGCATTTTCTACTAATTTTGTTACAAACAGATGTGGGTATGATTCGCTACTTGCTTTTATGCCACTATTTATACCAAAACATTTTTCAAATCGGGCATAGTAATCACTAGTGTCTTCATCTTGCTTCTGTTTACAGGCTGAAATTGTACCCCAATCTTCCTTTTTCGTAGTTAATAAACGTGGCAGTACCTGTACTAATAAACCTGGTAATGCCTTAGTTTTATCCCCAAGTCCTGCTCCTGCAGTTCGGGCCTTTTCTTCTGCTTCTAACACTGACCATTCTATCTTTTGGTCTCCTACCTCCCACTCTTTTTCCTTGAGTTTCTCATAAATACCAGCAGGCATCAATACCTTTAATATTGTCATAATGTCGGGATAGGTATACTCTCCCATGAGTAACATGTCCTTAATTTCTCGGTGAAAACCCGCTGGATCTTTGTCATGACTGGGTACCACTTTTTTCATTTGTAACAATTCTATTTTTGATATGGGCGTATATACAAATACGCGCTTAAACTCGTTGTCCTCGCCTTTTATTGGGTGCACTTCTCGTAAGGGATTCTGTCTATCCATGTGATACGTGGTTCTTTCCTTGACGGGTAATGAGACACGGTCTGAACATACAAAAAGAATATACTGCTTTCTTGATTCTAGAATTTCTTTAATTAATTTAGTACCTGAACCTCTCCATTTATTCATAAGCAATTCGGTCAATATGTCAGGTAAGGGACCAGGGTCCGAATGCTGACTCCGATATAGTATAATGAGTTGTTGAATCATATAAATCCCAGCTAACCTCTGTTCGTCTGGGGTGAGATTCAAAAATGTGCGTGCTACTGTATCATCACTATATTTTCCGGGACTGTCCACCCAATGGACAGCTGCCCTGGCTAAATCTTGTTCATCCATAGAATCGAGAAAATGATAACCCCTTCGTTCTTGGAGTAGTTTGTCGGCGGTTTGGAACGAATGCTCGTTAGACCTTATATTAATTATAGGTATTTGGAAATTCCTGTTATTATCTGGACATATCGGACGTATCGAGTCAGTAAGACATCTATTACTATTACAAGATCTTCCTCTACCTACATAGGCTATGGTGTCCGACTGTCCTGTGGGCAGTCCTGACCCTTCTTCCTCGCTTTGTTCGAACTCGTCTGCCTCTAATCTCTCTTCGTGTAGGCGTTCTATTTCTTTACGGATCTTTCGGCACATGGCTATTATACAATTTTGCTTATCATGTCTACCTTCTGATATATTCTGGCTCCATCTGGTAAGAATTTGCATTGCTTCCGGGTCTACCCCCGGTCGGTCTTGATTTCTGATCACACAGTTTATGAGGAAACGTAACAGTTCCCCCTGTATCTCTACTTTCTGGTATTCCATAGCTCTGTTAATACATTCTGGATCTCGCCCTGTTTGGACAAAATGATATATTTTATCTAGATGCGCAGTCATTCCTGGTAACTTCCCTAAATACACTGCGGCTCGTCTGATACGCAATGATGCCAGGGTCATTTCGTCCTCTTTACCGGGCACAGGGTCATATCTGCAATCTATAAGAAGTTCCTTCAGCGTACGGGCACTTATGAGTTTGGGTGTACGTGAATGTGCTGACTCTTGAAAAGTAAGTTTATTTATTCTGGGTGGCGTAGAAAAAATGTTGCTAGCACCTCCCGTAGCCCCATCTGGGGTGTCGGGCGTGAAAGGATTCGTCGAACGTGACACAGCAACTACAGGTGTGGACACAGCTATAGAAGTAGCTGTAGGAGCGGATGCAGAAACAGATGTGCTTGCCGGAACTTGTGACTCGATTTGTTGCTGTAGGGATACGGGCACTGGATCTTGGCGTTGAACCTCCCTGATATGCGGTCTATGTGGGGCGGAATTAGCATACTCGGGAGCTGCGTCATCTAAATATGAGGAAAGAAAAACATCTTCTGCGGTTCTAGGATGCCCCTTAGGATGTACCTTTATTGGGAACAATGGGGGTGGCAAGTCTTTCGGTATTTCTGGAGTAGCCTTAGGTAATCCTTCGGCCAGAAGGGGATACATACCATTCATAAGGGCATTTCTTTGCCTATTTACTTGTTCTGATTTCACTCGGATACCTTCCTCAATTAATAGATTTTCTCGACCTTTATTTGAACTCTCTTTATTCTTTTCTTCCTGTCTACGTGCTTTTTCTGTGCGTCTATGAGATTCTTTACGCCATAACTCAACGGCGTCTTTCTGTGACTGTCTGACCTTCCTTTTCCATAACTCTTCCTCAACTTTCATGATGCACTCTGCATCCCAGGTTCCCGCTGTGGGCCACCTCTGACTTTCTGGTAATCCCTTGGTGTAGTCTACCCATAAATCAAGAAATAATATAGCGTCTAAGCCATGTTTGTGATACATAAAGTGCCCTGGAGTGTCCCTAGGAGGAATAGGAACGGCTTCTTCGAGAACCCCTTTTCTAGTAGTGATCTGTCTTAATTTCGAAAAGAGCGGCATGTTGAGAACTGACCTTATACTTGATTTTGACCAACTGACCTGATACTTGATTTTGAACAGACTTAATACAATAAACACGATAATGAACAGTCATTCATACCACAATATGCAGGACGTTTTTAAACACATTAAACATTAAACATTAAACCTTTAACTGAAACAACAATGATGATTGTCTGCATAACTAATCACCAAGCTTAATTCTTGACAATAACTAGATACTTCGGAATACTTGATATACTGCTAAACAGTACAGATACACTGCTAAAACAGTGCAGACCGGATTTGTGTACCCAAACCCGTCTTGACCGGCACAACCTATGTGCACGTCAGAAATGCCTCCCCAGTAATGGTACTCACCGGGTAGCTTCGGAAACGGAAGGCCTCGGAAACTGGATTTGGACCGGACTGGACTCGACTCGACTCGTCGGAAACTGGACTCGACTTGGGACTTTGGAAACTGGTGGGCCTCTGTATACCTCGGATCTCGCTCTCTCAGCTAGGCTCTGGTCGGGATACTTCGCACTTCTCACCGCCTCGTCTGGGTGTTGATCGCAGCCTCAGTCGCCCCCGCTTGACCGGAGGGAGATACAGGAAATCCTGCTGGTACGCGTTATTGTCCGTCCAGCTGTGGCAGGAGACCGGGCCTGCAACTCACCGCCGGCGCGTGAGATGAGAAAGTGTCCCTGTTCGGGCGCCATTCATGTGGTAAATAAAATTCCTTTACCTGGACTGAATTTGATACAGAAACATAATAAAATAGCTCAGTAAAATGAGAGGCAGAATCCGTGGTATTAGAGGTTCGGAATGGGCTTTATTCCAATAATCGATTATAATCGGTTGCTCCAAGTTCCATCACCACGGGGGTTCAGGAAGTGAAGTACATACATTATTGACATGAAATGACTTTTATAGATCATACATTACAATGAAGCGAATACAGTAGGCGTAACAATTGATAAGGAAAAATGACGATTTGTCTGTGTAACCAAAAATGGGTGGAACAAGGAGTAAAAAGGAACGTAATTGGTTATGATGTCACATATAGGTGGATCTATAAGATAATACTTGGCATAGATGCGCGCGCAGCAGCATGACGTGTAATTGACGTGTAACTAGGGGGTGAAGGGGACTTGACATTTAGCTCTACATGTGGAGACAAGAAGTCTGGGGGGTCAAGTCAACCTAATCCCAAATCATATCTAACATCCTATGTTTAAAGAACTATGTTATCCATAAAAGAAGGACTCTCGGACAGAATCTGTTCTATACTGACTGTGTGTGCGTGTACAAGCGTCTAAGTGTCTACACTAAATGCGAGGGGGTAGAAATATTCCATGGTAACAGGACTATGAATTACTTGCATGAGGACAGAGAAGCCGGGCCTTTTGCTTGGTAACTGGAAGAATGTTTACTTAAACTACTAGGCAGGAATGCATCGGCTGAGGGGGAAGCAGATAATTCGAAGGTGAAATACAGTTCTTGGCAGGGAATAGGCTGATGTCAGGCTTCGTGAGCCGCGCAGAGAATGAGACAAAGTTCATGGTCACAGATGCAGGCTCGAACTGGAGATTTCAGAAGCAGAAGGCAAGAGGAGTTTGATGACAGAATCTGGGCCTACTTGCCTGGACTGTAAAATGGCATAAGTGAACCATATAAAGCCGGTGGCCTTTCATATTTAGGAATGGAATATCCGGCCTATTCATGGCGGATCTGACAGAGGGCATGTTGACGGTGGACGCACATGTATTTGCGTCTTCATAACTGGAACTGGAGGGAACATACATGTACTTGTGACATGCACATAGAACCGTTGGGGTCCAAGATAGGGGACATAACTGACCAGAAAAATCCATATTTCCACATTGTTTCAAACACATGAGATGCAGATCACTACATGTTTCAGCAGTGGAACTATAAAACATGGGTCTACCCTGTTGTGTTGGCCTTTTCAGACAAAGGAAGAGTCATTTGTTGTGCCCTTCTCCAGCAGTGGGAAACCTGGTGACTCAGATTCCACTGAAGCAGTAAATGCTTTGGATACTAATCAAACCCTGTTCATTCATAAATACATGACTAATGCAGAAGCTTAGAAGGTTTAGAAATAGTACAGGTGGAGAACCCACCCTTCTTGGTACCACACCTTAAAACACGATATTTTGCATGAGTTAGGAGGGCAGGACTCAGTATTCGAAACAGGTTCTTTACATATACCTTACATATCAAGGGTGTAACTTACACTGCAAACATGGTTCCCCCTTGTGTGTGAGACAATCCTAGATTGCAAGCTTCCAATTACTTACAGATAATCTTCATTTCTCTGACTCTTACTTACATTACTCATGAGGTGATCACCATCTCCAGACAGAAAAGCATAGAAGCATCGCTCTTTTGATGACTATGAGGAAGATGTAATGGTACACAGCAAGAGGAGAAGGCCCAAGATGCAGCTGAGAAATCTTAGCCAGCGGGATTCATCAATAGCCAGCGGGATTCCTCAAACCACAGTACAGAAAATAGTCAGACCCCTTGTAGACCAACATTGAAATTCCCTAGGAAGAGGCACTTCAGCCATGAAATAAAGCCAAGGCAAGGATGGATTCAGTCTAGAAAATGATAATCAAAATATGGCCCTGTGACCCTACCTAGCCACCCCAAAAGTGATACACAGCTACTCATATTTGTAAAATGGCAAAGAAAGGTTCAAATAATCATATCCCTACAGACAACCACCTATTGCAACATTTCCACATCCAAAGAGAAAGAGAGAGCACAGACAAATGCTAAATAATCTCTTAAAGTCAATGATCCATTGTAGTATTTCAAGATGAAGGTGTAAACCCAACCCATTCCTAAGGAGCATAAACAAAGGAACTTTTCACAAAAGAAACTCCCAACTCACCAATATGATGCGTTGGGGTACCAAAACCAATGTCAAGCACTTAACAACTACCAAATTGAGAGAGTCCTGCAGGACTACAGACAAACCTCAAAGAGGGGTGTGAATGGTCATTCCACATGGAGCCAAAAAACAAAACCAGCTGCTCACCCTCTCCCAAAGGAATGGCCAAACTGAAGGAAATTCCCACTCTTTTGAAGTAAGAGAATGGGACAGCCTTGATAATTGCCTTATGATAACTTCACAGGACAGCACAGATCAGTCAGAAGCTCTTGAGGGAACCTGAAAGAACTATACTTTTGGGGTCCCTTCTAGACCCCCACTAAATTACATGCATTATTTCATATGAGATATGTCATTGCATCCTTTGTATCAAGCTAACCATACCATTGCAAGACAAGTGTAGCTAAGTATAATAAATGAGCACAATAACATGAGCGCCATCAAAGCCTGTTGTGAGACAGAGTACATTTTCTTGAAATATGAAACCACCTTTTTAGCTGGATCCTGAGGAAGGCATCTTGGGAAGTTATTTTAAAGCCCCACTAAGCTTGTCACCAACAACTACAGAGAAACCGAATCTGGTAAAGACTTCTCTATATCATCAATGGGATAGTACCTCTTTATGTACCTGGGCAAATTAAGCTAGCATGAAGGATGAACATCATGAACATGTTGATGAAGATGCCACCCACAATTGAGCCAAACTTTGGAATTGTCATTAAAAAGAGTCAGGTGAGGAACCAGGAACATCAGTCACAGGAAACACCATGTTTTCCAAACTCCTAGACTGGGCCCCTAACAGCCGCTCCTTCTGGATGTAGTTCCAACAAAGTTCAAAGGCAACCTCTTCCTGTGCTTCCTTTAAGGGAGAGGAACTAAAGACAGAGCAGAGTGCCTCAGCCCTGCAAGAAGAAAACAGGGCATTTGGGACCTGCAATGTTGACACCACCTCAGTCACCATCTGCAGCAGCTGATACTCGCTCCCTACAGATCTCAAGACATACTTATGCATGGGGCACCCAGAGGAAATACATCTCCCTTGATGGGATACTGCCAACTGTTTGCCCCAGATAAAGTACCAAGTGCCACCAAAGTCAAACTGTGCCATCTCTTCAGCACGGCAACACTTACCTTCATGCAGCAGTCACATTTAATGATGTCTCACAGAATGCCATCCAGCTGGGAATGAAAATGAAGGCAACCCATATGCAGTGGCAACAGGGCTCAAGTCGAGGGTAGACACGGTTAGACACTGTCTACCCACTATTTTCAGAGGGCAGACGCTGTCTACAGTGCTGAAAAGCTAGAGACTTTCAGCGGCGTGCCACGTACCTTTCCTATTTCTCACAGAAATATGCCGAACTCGTCCCGGTATCATTTTCTGACACTGATACACTTTTAGCTGTGCCTGCATATTGTCGGCATTTGTTCCGAGCAGCAACATGCCGGCAGGTAAGGAGCTTATCAGATTCTAGCTTCTCTCATAACTAGAGACGAAGTAAGGGGCTATTAGGCCTCTTTTTGTTGGAGTTTCCTGGCTGGGAGCTATGGGAGCATCACTCCTAGATGCAATGAAGGGAAAACAAAGGCTCACATATTATCACTTCATAGGTACTTAAGAGAGAAATGCTTTTGACTTTGTTCAGTCCCTATATGTAGGAGACATGCATTTGCTGTAAAAATGCCAGATCAATCAATCAGGGAATTGTAAGCACGCTACTCACCCATGAGGGTCTCAAGGCGCTGATGTGTTGGTCATACCAGTATTTACACTAATAACAATTTAAATACCACTATTTTGTTTTATTTCGTTTACAACTCATTCCTAGCAGGGTGTCAGAGAGATTCCCATCACACATATAGATTATACATTGACAATAAATCATATGTATGTGTATCAATATAAAGGACATGTTACGGTGCAGGGATAGAATATCAACATCGAAATATAGAATTGCGTGAATATTGAGTCAAGAATATCGATGGTGAAAAATATCGAGGTACGTTTTTTGTTATTAAAAATATCGAATTTTGTGTAATGTAGAAATATCCATTTTGTAAATATCGATGGCAAATATATTGTTGTAAATAATATCGACTATTTGTATTTTTTCTTTTTGTTTAATTTTTTTATTAATTTGGTAGTAGTTATTTGATATGTTTTAATTCATTTTTTTATTTTAAAATGTTTGTTTTTATTGTATTTTCATTTATTTCTATGAGCGGGATGTTGGATTGATAAGGGATAAGAGTGGGGAGTAATTTAAAAATTATTGTTTAAAGTTTTAAATACTTTTTACATTTTTGTAAAATTTTAGGAACGGGATGTTGGGTTTATAGGGAATAAGGGTAGGGAGTAATTTAAAAATATTTCTCTAAAGTTTGAAAGAATTTTTAATTTCATGAAAAAATTTAGGAGCGGAATGTTGGGTTTATAGGGGATAAGGGTGGGGAGTAGTTTAAGAAATGTTGATTAAAAATACATTATAATAATAAAATATTGAAATATATAAATAATTTTTAGATAAAGAACAATTTACGTTTTCTAAATATTTTACGTTTTTTTGGGGTGCTAATATTTTGATTTAAATTGTATAAAATAATTCATAAATATTCTTGTTAATTTTTTTAAAAATATATTTCTTTTAGAAAAATGTTAGACAACTTGTAATTGTTTTTTTTGTATTAATAGTGAATTTTTTTATTTGGATTATTTTGAATTTTTAAATGTAAAAAATGTAAATTCTAATTTAGAATGTAATATTTACATTTTTTATTTTTGTTAGGAGAGGTATTTTCCATTTTTATAACAATTTGTGTAAACATCGTATCATATAATACTTTTTTTCATTTGTTTAATAAAAATTGGGATACACGTTTATAATTTTTATGTTAAGGTTTTAATTTTGATAAAAAATGTACATTTGTAGAAATTTTTGTTTGATTCATAGTTTTAAAATGATTTATATTTACAATTTTTAAATTATCCAGCAGTTTCCTTTAGTTTTTCTGTTTTGGAGTTAGGAATAGTAATTTCTTTTTGTTTATTATCCAGGACTTTCCTTGACTTTAGTTGGTTTTTGAGTTGGAATAGTAATTTTTTTTTGGTTTATTATCCAGCACTTTCCTTGACTTTAATTGGTTTTGGAGTTGGACTAGTAATTTGTTTTGGTTTATTATCCAGCACTTTCCATGAGTTTTGTTGGTTTTGGAGATGGAATAGTAATTTTCTGAGTTTATTATCCAGCACTTTCTCTGAGTTTAGTTGGTTTTGGGGTTGGAATGGTAATTATTTTGGTTCATTATCCAGCACGTTGCCTGAGTTTGGTTGGGTTTGGAGTTGGAATTGGAATTTGTTTGGTTTAGTATCCAACACTTTCCCTGAGTTTAGTTGGGTTTGGAGTTGTAATAGTAATTTTAAATGGATCATTGTCCAGCACTTTGCCTGAGTTTAGTTGATTTTGGAGTTGAATAGTAATTTGTTTGGTTTATAGTACAGCACTCACCCTGAGTTTATTTGGTTTTGGAGATAGAATAGTAAATGTTTATGGGTTATTATCCAGCACTTTCCCTTAGTTTAGTTGGTTTTAGAGTTGAAATATTATTTTCTATGGTTTATTATCCAGCAGTTTTCCTAAGTGTAGTTGGTTTTGGAGTTAGGAATAGTCAGACCTCCAGGATATTGTGGCATATTGCAAATGTGTTGCAAATTTTGCGGCACAAAAATAGAAATTCTGCGCCACAAAGTTGTTATTTTTGCGGCATTATTGTGCCATTTTATTTGACTTGTAATCATTCATTTTCAGCCTTATATCAATGGAAACTGTTATAGCAGAATATTCCACTTTGAAATAGGCATGTTTAAAGTGTCTACAGGTCTACAAAAACACTACTCCAATCCTAACCTTGTGAGAGGGGGCCGTATTTCTCCCTGGGATGTTCTACCACCCATGTATGCACCCCTGCCATCTGACCATTGCCCCCCGGACCCATGGTTCATGACACCTCTTCCTCAGGTGCACTAGTGCGCGAGGAGTGCAGTGCGAGGAGGTAGATTGCCACGGCTAATGTAAGCACGTTAAATATCGCTTTAGGCAGATCAGTGGCATGGGGAGGGGTGTAAACCCTTTCGCAATGCAGCACCTGCCCCATGTGACTTCCGTGCAGTCTACACCCTAAATACAAGACTATTCCCACCACAACTCCTTTACTAGCAACTCCCCTCCCCAGCCAGTAGAGTCCCCTACACACACAGAATCAAGATCTGAGGTGTTCTTGCTTGTGCATGCACTTATTGTCAATACATTTGAACATGTAATTCTCAGACTAAAAAGTGTGCTGGCTATTTTGCAGTGATTTAAATATAGTTGACTTTCTAAAACACTTAGAACCCTCATCCCCTTTTTAAACTTTTACAGATGGACCATTATGTAGTGCCGTGCGGTTGCCCCATTATTAGGGGTGCTAGAGCCATAACACAGAGGCCCTGATATATTGGTAGCTCACAAATCTATATTAAACAATGAACCATGCATGAACTTAACTGCAGCTACCCCTGCCCTTCACTGACAGTTTGGCAAGCAAAGTTAGTAGTTTTCAGGTTCTGCTGTCATATTTGTGAATCTGAATCCTTGTTGTTCAGTGTGGATTATCCAATATTAGTGGGCTTGCAGCATCTGCCATCTTTTTGGCTGCTTAGGACTTAATTATTTACCAGTCAGAGTTTGCCCCATTTATGTATTATTTTTTATTCTATTGCAAGTGTTAGGTCACCCAGCTCAGTCTTGACATGCAGGCTGGTTTGCTGGCAAGGCCACAGTTTCTTTGTGATATGCATACTTCGTTCCTGTCACAAAAATACTACACATTTTGTATTTTTCATGCAGTTCTCTTGTTTTTCAGTAGAAAAATTTGGCAAATCACGTCACAATGTCCTGGGGTGGTCTGTCTATGTGCCCGTGTGAGTTCAAGTTGTAGGTGCCCAGGAATGGGCCCAAGTGAGAGGGTCAAACCTGACTCTGAAGGCAGTGAGAAACTCACACAGTGCCAGTCAATGGGTCATAAAGGTGTTCAGAATACACGCTAAAACAAATGTTGTCCTCTATGCAGATGGCACAGAACGAAGGTCAATCGTAATTACTAATCAGCAGGGGTGTTGCTTCGGGGGAGTGTTGGGGGTGTTACAGCCCCCTAGTAAAAGTATTTTCTGGTAAATATTTGGGTCCAGGTGCTTTCACTTGTGTATGTGAGTTGTATGTCGGATTTCACCAGGAACTGTTCTATGCACACAGATAGAGATGTGCACAGACACACACACTCCCTCTCTATTCTTAGGGCCAGATTAGGATCTCTCTAGGAAAGCCCTCTGTACGACTCGGATCCGGAGGGCTTGCCAAGCGAATTGCGCTGTGTCAGTCCATCCGATGAAGTACAATGCAGCCATTGCTGACGGAATCGGTTTGCTCGGACTCCTATTGAACTCTATGAGAGCCCATGTACTGACTCGTACACAGGCTACCATAGCAAAAAGGGGTGGGTGGAGAAAAGCGTACACTCTGTGGTGGGCACCCCATGTTGCCCGCCACAGTGTGCATGCATGGATCGGGGGAACCTATGGGCACTCCCCATGACCGATTCGAAGGGCTCTGGGTGAAGAGGCACCTGCTACATCCTCCAAAGTCCGATTCCGACAGCTGTTTCATCTCGCTGAGACCAAGGCAATGCAGCTGACCAAATCATGCATCGTAATCACTTGTCGGAATCTAGCTCCATTGCGCAGCACGAGTCGTTTGCAAACATGTCAGTCGGACAGGATTGGGTTCCGGAAACAATTTGGTCGACACGGACAAGATCTTCGCATCATACTTGGATGTTTGGAGTGGGCTATGACTCGGTCGGAAACATAGGTGCCGAATCGGATTCGCACATTCTGGTACCTGTCAGGAGGCCTTCCTAACAAGATCGTAATCTTGCCCTAAGTCTTGAAAAATCTAGGTTATTTAAAAAAAATATTGTGTTCTCTCTCACTTCATAAAGGTACCAATCGTCATTCGTCTCCCTTTCCACTTCCCCTTTAGCCCCTCCTGGGACCCTGCTTGTTGTAATATATATTTTAAAATTATGTGCCAGTTTGATTGTTGGGAAATACACACCTCACACCTCCCCAATCTTACTGACCAAGCTACACCCCTGACAATAGGGCAGAGTAAATCGCTGGGTTGCATGGTAACAGACAACTGCTATAATCTTGACCTACAATCAGAAATGCTGAATTTCTGTAACATGCCACTCCTGGAGAGCAGCACAGCAGATTGGAGCTACAGATGTTGATTCATTATATAATGCCAGTTGGATGAAACAGCCTTTAAATAGTGGGAAAGACATTTGTGTTGGCAGTGAAGCAATAATTATAGACCCTTCCATGCGCCTCAGGTATTTATTTTCTTAACACACGCGAGTAAGGAGGGCTACATTGCAAGATGCACCTTCCTTTGACGAGACACAAAGGCAACTGTTTCTGTCTTCTTATGACGCTTGCTCCTCAGTACATCATTATCCCACATAAACTCACCAGTCACTGGGCCTTTTCAGTGGGTGATATAGGCAGGGCTGGCCAAGGCAAAGACAGAAGGGATGAGTTTGGGGTAGCATACTGGAAATAGGGGTACTTGCTTTCCCATTATCTTAAAGTTCACCGGGAGAGCAGGAAGCAGTTGACAGACCAGCTGCATGGCCAGGCCCGGCCGGGACTAATTAGTTTTGTGTGTGAATGCCTCATTAATTCAGGCCGATCTACCTGATCCTGGGAACGGCTGCACTTAAATGAACATACCAATAAGCACGTGCTCTCCAAGGCTAACTCCCTCACTGAATGAACTGATAGCTATAATGCTGCAGGAGGAGGCAGCTATTTGATGGCTGTACTATGGCAATTAGTGACGTGTACGTATACAGCCAATAAGAAGGCACAACTTTTTTTGTGGTCTGCCAGGAGATTTTTTGCGGCCAAAGCATTAAATATCTCCACCATCGCGCTACTAAGCTGATTTTGTGATTTTTTCACAGATCACGAAATGCTGGGGGCTCTGAATACTACATTTTTATGGTTTATTATGTATTTTTCTTTAGAGTTTATATGTATATTGAAATAAAAAAGGAGCTGTTAGTTAGTTTTTATTGTTAACTATTTTATTTGCAAACTGTATTTTTGTTATTGTTCACAATGAAATTCTTTTTATTTGTTTTTGATATACTATTTTTGAAAATATTAAAAAACATGACTCAGACATGTTGATGATATTCAGAATTTTATTATTGTTATAATCTGCCCCTGTTCCCTTCCCTCTCTTTCCCCCCCCCCCCTCCTCTCCTCCGCATATTGGTACTGCCCAGCCTTAGAATGTTGGGGCTGAAGCTCATGTTGGAATGTTGGCATCTCACCACGAGAGGCCGAAGGATCTGTACAATAAACTTCCGCCTCCTGACTAACTTATCTTTGTGGAAGTTATTACAACATTCATTTGGCGACGAGCTGACTTACCGTGCTGGGGACGGTCTGGATCCTTCCCCCAGTGCCCTACCGCCTCTCGTTGGACTTTTCAGGCAGTGTGGTTCCTTCCTGCCATCGTTTTCTGTGGTGGCGCTAAGGGGAGTTTTCCGCGATTGACTCCGTCGTCCAGAGTCTTCGGCTGCTGGGCTCCTTCACGTTTTCCCTGAATTCCGTCGATGAGAGCTCCTGGCTGCTGGACTTTTTCACGCCTCGCCACGGAGCTCGCTGCCTGCGTGAGTCTCTTCACGTTCTTCTATGGACACTGATCATCCCTCCGGTGAGTCCCTGTCGTTTGCTGCTCGGCGCTGCTCCCCGGGCTTGCTGTCCGTCCTGGCTGTCAGGAAGACGCCTGTTGTTCCCCCAGTGAGATCGCATGCTGGCTTAGCGCTTTGAAGGGTGGTCGGATCGCGGATGGCCGGAGACAATAGTGCTGTTTTTCGTGTGTGGCTGAGGCAACGTCGTAATCTCCTCACCTAACATCCTGTTCCTGTTGATTCCGCCTCTTCTTAGACTGTTTTCCACAGAGGACGCTCCGCTGTGAGACACTGCTCCCTGTTTGCTCCTTCGTCTGCTCCTCCTGCTGGTGGAAAATAATATTGCACGTTTCTTCCCTCATCCAGCCTGCTTCGAAATTTTCGCTGACAGGCTCAGCTCATGAAAATGTAGTGTCTTTATTAGTATTTCCTAGGGTAGACTGTTTGCATTATACTGTGGGGGTGTACTGGTGGTTTCTTGTCTATTCTACTTGTACTGCAATTTTCTGTGAATATTTTCACTGTTAGCCTTTCCTCATCGCTATATTCTTTATCCTCACCTATACCTACCCCTTTTCCTTCTTTTGTTTTTTCTTCTCTTATTTCATCTTTTTCTTCTTCTACCCTCTCCACCATGTCGGCATTCGCTATGTCTCAACCCCCCCCATTCCTAGATGAGAGTGGAGATCCGGTGATCCCATGGAAAAAATGGGTAAACCTGTTTGAATCTTACCTTATCGCCATTGGGGGGGACAGATTTTCGGCGGTGCGCAAACAACATGTTCTTCTGCATAATCTAGGAAAGCAAGGGAGGGATATTTTTGATGACCTGCCAGATTATAATGTTGAAAATGCTAATGAAGGGGCTGGGGGTGAGGGTGATATCCAGTATGATGTGTATCAGTTAACATTATTGAAACTGGAAGCTCAATTTGGTGACAAAATTAATATTGTGTTAGAACGCCACAAATTTTTTTTGCGCATTCAAGGAAAAAATGAAAAAGTGATAAATTATATTGCTGTTCTGAGAGGTTTAGCCTCTACGTGTGAGTTTGGTGTATTAACTGAATCACTAATCAGAGATCAGCTAGTTAGATGTACCTCTAACAAGAAGATACAAGAAAGACTTCTTGCAGAAGCCCCTGATTTAAAACATGCCATTGATATTGCTAAAAGCATAGAGCATACAGCGTACTGTATGAATGAAATGAAGGAAGCGGGGGAAGTAAAACAAGTAGCGGAGAACAGTGTACACAAGATCTCCAGTAAAGTCCACAAACACAAACCTTCACCTTCCAGTCCGGAAGCACCTACAGCAGCAGGGAACAAGCCAAAATGTTATAGGTGCGGAAATCCTAATCATCTGGCCAACAGCGTTAACTGTCCTGCAAGGGGCGTTGTTTGCAGCAAGTGTAAGAAAAGAGGCCATTTCTCTAAAGTATGCCACAATGCAATGAACAGTGTCACCCACATGATAGGCAGTGATCTGGATCCTCAACTACCTAGCGAAGATATTGTTTTTCAAGTATCTAATTTCTCAGAAGGCAACAGCACTCCTTACCCCAAGTGTGAAATATTTCTGGACAATGTAAAGTATGAGGTCTACGCAGATTCCTGTTCCCCATATACACTTGTGAATGAAGCTACTTTTCAGGCCAATTCGGGGACAAGGGAATATACCCTCTCACCTCCTGATGTCAAACCAGGGGGCTATAATCAAGATCCTATACCACTAATAGGAATGTTACTCATGAACATTAATTTTAAGGAGAGGTCGACCGTGGGAAAAGTCTACATCACAAAGAATGGTTCCAACCTACTAGGGTGGAAACACCAAAAAGAGTTAGGAATCAGACTAGACCCCAACGCGTCGGAACCTGTGTATCTTATCGACAGGACCAACATTGGGATGGAAATCTGTAATCGTTTCCCAGAGGTCTTCACAGACAAACTCGGACTCCTGAAAGGCTTCCTCCACAAAATCAAACTTAAAGCCGATGCCAGACCTATCATCCACAAACCAAGGTCTATCCCGCTGTTGACCAGAGAACCGCTTAAGAAGGAGCTGGACAGGTTGGAGGAGTGCAAAATCATAGAGAGGATTGAGAGCTCTGAATGGTTGGCGCCCATCGTCGTAGCAGCCAAAGGTGGAAACAAGGGGATCCGTCTATGTGTTGACCTTAGGGATTTGAATTCTAACATTTGGGTGGACCGACACCCCCTCCCCAACATTAATGAAATGCTGTCTGCCATCCATGGAGCTAAAGTCTTTACTGTCCTAGACCTATCCTCGGCTTACCACCAAGTCGCTCTCCACCCGGATTCCAAGCCCCTCACTTCTTTTATAACCCCGCATGGAGCGTATCAGTTTTCCAGATTACCATTTGGCCTGGCTTCTGCTGCGGCAGTATTTCAACGCGTCATGCAGCATATTCTGCAAGGGCTGGAAAAAGTTCTCTATTTCCAGGACGACATCCTGATTCACGGCTCATCAGATGAAGAACACAATAATACTCTGGAAGCAGTGTTGACCAGACTTAGTAAGGCTGGTTTCACCACTCAGAAAGACAAATGCAGAATCGGGGTGGAATCTGTAGTATATCTTGGTCACACCATCTCAAGTGAGGGAATCAAACCCAGATCCAGTCTGGTGGACTCCGTTAAATTAGCCCCGGCACCCACCAACAAGGATGAACTCAAATCGTTCCTGGGGCTGGTGGAATACATGTCAAAGTTCGTCAAAAACTTTGCGGATCAGGTGTGTCCCCTCAGAGAGTTGCTGAAGAAGGGGTCTGAATTTGTTTGGAAGCAAGATCACCAATCAGCCTTCCAACTCATCAAGGAGGCCATCGTTGACGCACCTATCTTGAGTGCTTTCGATCCTAATGCTAAAACCACCCTCACCACAGACGCTAGCGCTAAGGGATTGGGTGCTTCACTCACACAGAGGACGAAAGGTCAAGAGACAGTGATTGCTTTCGCTTCCAGAACTTTGAGAGATGCCGAGCTGAACTACTCGACGATAGAGAAGGAAGCATTGGCGTGCTATTGGGCCATAAACCACTTTAAATATTTCTTGTGGGGCATCCCGTTTGTGCTGAGAACGGACCACAAACCCTTAATTCCGTTATTCTCCACTAAGCGCCTGGAAAATACCACCCCACGAATATCTAAATGGGTGCTGAGTCTGCAAGGGTTCAACTACACCATGTTATACGTCCCAGGAAGTGAGAATAGGGTAGCGGACTGTCTCTCCAGACTACCAATCACCAATGGGAACCCGATGCAAAACCCTCCGGAGGAGACAATTCTTTTGGTGGAAATTCCGGCCATCAATCGGGAGGAGTGGGAGAAATCCATGAGTGAGGACAGTGACTTAGCCACATTAAGGAATATGATTCACAGTGGTTGGCCTGTTAACAAGCAGGAGGTGCCGGAGTCTGTTCGGCAATTTTGGCAGCTGCAAGATGAATTATCCATCGTTGGGAACCATATTTGTAGAGGAAGCAAGATCATTCCTCCGAAAAACATGTACGAAAGAATAATACAGATTGCCCATGAGGGCCACCCGGGGAGGAGCATGACGAAAAGCAAAATCAGGCAACACTATTGGTTCCCCGGGATGGATTCGCGAGTGGAGGAACAAGTAAAGAATTGTGCAGCCTGCGGTTCCTGCGACAAAACCAAAGTTGTCCGTAAGTCTCCACTATTCCCGGTGGAGGTCCCCACCGTACCTTGGGAGAAGCTGGGATTGGACATAATTGGTCCCTTAAACTTACTAAACCAATCAAAGAGGTTCATGTTTGTTCTTATAGACTACCACTCCCATTGGATTGTAACAAGGATGGTATCTTCCATCACCACCGCGTCGCTATTGGACTTCTTGAGAGACACCTTTTCCAAGGAAGGTATTCCAGGGGTCATAATAACGGACAATGGTGTTCAGTTCGCATCAGAGGACATGAAGCAGTTTATGTCCACGCTGGCCATCACACATCTCAAATTCCCACTGTATTGTCCCAAAGCCAATGGTCTGGTGGAAAGGGCGAACAGGATGATAAAGGACACCATCCAGCTCGCATTGAACTCCCAGGTTCCAGTGGAAGACGCCATAAGGAAAATGCTGTGGTCATATCATACATCGCCCAATGCTGTCACGGGTGTGTCACCTTTTGTCTCTCTCAAAGGCAGGAACCCGAGTTCCAAACTGACTCCCAACTGGCTAAATGGTGGATCCCCTGTGTGGGTGGATAGAGACGTTGGGAGGGAAAAAACTCAGAAACATCAACAAGAGTACAAGCTCAGGTACGACAGTCGTTGGGGAGCATCGAACAAAAGGTGGAGAGAAGGCCAGTGGGTGGTTGTTAAGAGGCCGTCCCTGTCCAAATCCAAGATCTCCTCATTTTCCAAACCACTGAGGATAACGCGGGTTAACAACAATTCAGTTGTGCTGGAAGACGGCGGCATGTGGAGTATGGACAACATAGCAAGTTGTCCAAGCACTACTGGTTTCAAACCCACTTATGAGATGGATCTAAGTCTTGAAACGCCCAGTAGTAGTGAACTCAAAGGGACTAGAGTACGTAAACCCCCAAGTTGGCAATCCGACTACAGAATGGGATCTTAATATTTCCACCATGTCTCTTTCTCCCTACCCGCTGGTGCCAGCGAGGTTCCTTTTCGTAGGGTAGTGGGGGGAGTTTGCATTTTATGTACTTCTCTACTGCTCTATATTTGTGGAAAATGTTTATTCCATACGTTCATGTCCTTTGGAACGTGTAATGTTTATTACTCTCCTTTTTGCTTCTAGAATTTAAGTATTGGTTATACGAGGAGTTCTATTGCTGTGTATATTTTTCTCTGCTCCGCAGGGAGATGTGTTATAATCTGCCCCTGTTCCCTTCCCTCTCTTTCCCCCCCCCTCCTCTCCTCCGCATATTGGTACTGCCCAGCCTTAGAATGTTGGGGCTGAAGCTCATGTTGGAATGTTGGCATCTCACCACGAGAGGCCGAAGGATCTGTACAATAAACTTCCGTCTCCTGACTAACTTATCTTTGTGGAAGTTATTACAACATTCATAATGTATGATATATTTTGAACATATACTTTTTATGTACATTTACAACATTAAAAATTTATTTTTACAGACATACTTTTCAGGTATGGTACATTTTTCTGAAGTATAGTCATGTAATAGTAATGTAAATATATTTTCAGTTCTTTGATTATACATTTTATGACTTAACATTTTTTATGTAAAAAGTAAACATTTTACTACATTTCTTTTTCATGTTTTTGTAATACATTTTATATAATTTTAATTTTGTTGTAAAATTATATAATATGTATTTTACAAAGTTATATTTTGTTTTTATTATTTAGTATATTTAATATTATTCTCAAAAACAAATATTTAATCTATTAAACAATTGACATTTTATTTTACAAACATAATTCTGTATCATATTTTTTTATGAAACATTGGTATATTGGTGGCCCATTTATAATAGTTTAATTGTAATTGTATATTTTAAAGGTGAGTCCATCAAACAAACATACATTTTAATATGGATTAAATATTATATATTTAAAATATAATATTTAATATATATTTTAAAAAATTGGGAACATTTTGTTAACATTTACATTTTTTTTTCACAATAAATAGAAGTATACATTTCATTTTTGGGATTTCTATTATTATTTCTCCATTCTTGTCTACAGGGAGTTAGCCTTTTTTCAGTTTTATTCCGGAGTAATTTTTTTGCCTATTTCTCACTTTCTTGTCTATCTGTTTCGTTTTTAGGTCATTTTGCAAGACAGAACCTCGTGGTTGGGAGCTTTGTTTCATCGGTTATGGTAAGTTTAATTTAATTTACTTTTAAGGTAATTTTAGAGTAGGGGTGAGTTATTACTAGTGTAGTTAGATTTGTTATTGCATTAATTGTTTGTTTTTGGTGTTGTTTTGATAGTTTAGTGTTTTATGTGTTTGACGTAGTGTTGAATAGAAGTAGAGTGTTATGTAGTGTTAGTTATGTGTTGTTTAATTATGTTATGTTGTATTTAATGTTCATATTAATGCTTGTAGGTTTGTATATATTATTGTGGGATGGTGTTCTTTTCTTTTTCTTTACTGGTTACTGGTTTCCGGTTTCGTAACGATGTATTTCTTTTTAAAAAAGGAAAATGTATTTTGTTTCTTTGAAACACTTTACTTTTTTACATTTTATTTTATTTCTTGGGTTTGTTAGAGCGTTATTTTTTTATAGCAAAATTTTGATTTTTGAGGATTTTGTTATTGAGAGGATTGCGTCGTTGGAGCCTTTTTCTACAGTTGCATTTTTGCATAGTTATTTTGGGATTTCTTTTTGGATGTATGCGTTTTTCCAGTTATCTATTATGGATTTGTTCATTTTCGAGGATTGCCTACTGCAACATAACTGTAAGTTATGTTTTATTATTATCAGTGAGAATTGTTTTTGGTTACATTTGGTTTGTTTGTTTTTTATTTTAAGAATTATATTATGACGTATATTTATAAGTACGTTTTTAATTTTTAAATGACATCATTATAAATATTAATTTAAAAAAGAGTAGAATAATGTTGTTTAAATTTTTTGTGATTTTAAAATTCCTTTGATGTTCAGCATTGCTTTTTGTTTAAAGTATAGATTTAGCAATCATGTCTAGGTATTCTAGCCCTTTGGTGTTTGGAAATAGTCAAGTTTTGTGTCTTAGGTATTCATACATTGTTTCTGTTTGCTTACTGAGTTTAGGGCCTATTTTAGTTAGGGATTGCTCAAGCCTTAGCTTTTGACAGCTCTGTTATTTTTTGATAGATTCAATTCGTCGGTGTAAGGTTGGTTGTCCTCTTCCTATTGTGGCTTGGAATGCATTGTGCTATCCTTCCACAATGTTATTAGTTTTAGCTTTTTGTGCTAGGGTGCTATCATAGACTTTCCACCAAGGAATTTGGAACTTTGGTTGCCTACTGTGCCCTGACCAATGTAGCCTTCGCACCCAAGTGTCTTCAAAGTAGTCTAGGAAGGGAGTTGGGTTTGTTTCATTTGCTTGGTAGAAAGGACTTTCGAAAAGTATGTTATAGTGGTTGGCTACTTCAGTTGTTGGCACATAGGACAGGGCAATCACTTTTTTGATTTGATAGGCAAAGTTGCTATTGGTAGCGTAATCTATACTTAGAGTGGAAATTTGTAGGTGTCTCCAGATACTTTGGTTGAAGTGATGGTAAAAACCTTCTATTGCAATGTGTGGGTATATTTTTGAAACTGACTGAATCATTTCTTGTTCAAAGTCAATGATCCTTTTTTATGGGAAGTAGTTGTCAGTGTGTTCTTCTATTATTGTGAGGAGCTCTATGTGGGTGGTATTTTGCTTATTGGGGAGTAGTGCATATATGGAGGGGATGTTAGTGTCTTCATGTTCGCTGTGGATGAAAGAGAGTTGGTAAAAAGGCATGTGGCAAACTTTGAATGTACCATTAATTTGTGTATGTTGTTGTTGGTGGCAAAGATAATAATTCATTTTTCATGACTGTTATTGTCATGAAGAATTAATTTCTTAGCTTTGTGGGTGACAGTGTATTTTGGTAAGATTTCTATTCCTGTGAAAGTTTGGGGTGTGGGTGCTGTTTCAGCAGTAGCTCATTTAGTTCTGGTTATTAATCTTTTTAGAGAGGGGATGGTGGTAGATGTCCTGTGACATGTTCAGGAACCCTAGTTAATATGTTTTTTAGTATTTGGGTCCTGGATTCTTGGGAGCTGGTGCTTGCTTCTCTGATTGTTTCTAGAATATCTCTGACCTCGAGTTCTGTCACATTGGGGGGATGGTTGTGTTCCCTGACAGTAACTACATTTGTTTCTACTGTTGTGGCTCTCTCATAGCAAACAATGGAGTAGTATTTACTACATTTCAAATGGGTTTTGTTTTTCTTGTGTATAAGTACAGTGCATGTAGCAGAAGCAGTTTTCCCTTTTGTGATGTGTTGAATTTTGCTACTTCTGCAATTTTTTTGGTGTCTTTATGTAAATATATACAGCAACTGATGTTAATCTTTTAATTTTAGTTATGAAACCAGGAATGGATTTAATCCAGTGTGTCTTTTCTATTCACGCTACTTTAGCTAGTGATGGGATAGACAATCTCTGGCACTTGCCAACCTTGATTTATTAATTCACATTTATGTGTTTTGGACTCAGACTTTACTTGGAAGAATTCATATGAGCCTTATAATATCTGAACACTGAATGCATGCAGGTTCACTGCCACTTGGCTTTTCTGCACTTGTGTAAATATTACTTGAAATGACAAACTTTGGTTCATACACTATATTTGAATAGCACCAATGAATTAATTGTAAAATTGTTTGAAAATTAATCCTAATGTTTAATTATGAATTACAGTGACTATATTAACTGTTGAATTCATTGTTACATTTTGTTTGCACAAATGAGCGTAAAGTTTTTGTAGAGTCTGTCTTCTAAAAATCATGACGTAAACCAGCAACATTTACCAAGGTTTTTTCCATGTTCATTACCTTGTAACAGGAACTGTTTGAAATAACACTGCCACTATCTCTTTTCAAGATAAACCTGTGTGCGACTTCTTTTTCCTGCGCTTGGAACCGCGCGTGAATTAAATGTAACACTTTAATAAAAACTATTTACTTTTAAACCAACAAAAAAAAAGAAACCAGTGAGTCAACCACGACCATCGATAAAATATTCAACAAGAAAATTAAAGCAAGACAAGTGTAAGTGTAATTTATAATAATTATACAAGCATGTTTACTATTCAACACCTTATAATTAATAAATATATCTATCTATATACATATATATATATATATATATACCAATCTATATATATATATATATATATATATATATATATATATATATTCACTGAAAAAACCATAGGTTTCACACATGTTATAGTTAGCGGAAATTTTACTGATAAAAAACCAATGAAATTCCCCCGTTATAGTTAGTGCAGGCAACTATAAGTCACGCGACCGCAATCCTCTGCTGATGCTAATACTGTATTTAGACACTTATTTGCCCATGTCTTCTTCCATACATTTTTAGCTATACATATATTACAAATATTTTTTTTTCATAAAGACACATATGTCATCAGCAGAAGATTGCGGTCGCGTGAGTTATAGTTGCCTGCACTAACTATAACGGGGGAATTTCATTGGTTTTTTATCAGTAAAATTTCCGCTAACTATAACATGTGTGAAACCTATGGTTTTTTCAGTGAATTTGCAAGGTTTTTTAAATGCTAATTCCTAACTATAACATGTGTGAAACCTATGTTTTTTTCAGTGAATTTGTACGGTTTTTTAAATGCTAAGTTACTTTACGCCATTCGTGGCGTGCGCGCCCACTTAACGCAGTTCGTTCCGTGCGCGCACGGTGGGCACGCGGTGCGCTACGCGCACCACGTGCCCACGTTACGCTAGATGGGCCATGTACGCACGATGCGCTTCGCGCACCGTGCGCACATGGAGGACATATGATGCACTTCGTTTCGAAAGGTAATATTTTAATTTTTCGTAAATCGAGGCACCAATTGCACAAGGGGTGGGGAGAATGTGGATAATTTTTTGTTTTTAATAATTTTTTTACCGTACGCGTACGGTAAGCGTAATCTGCGAAATTAGCGAAAAAATAACAATTCCGTTTTTGGCCTTGGGGGACCTTTGGGGACTCCCTCAACGTGGCTATGTGTGTGGGAGCTGTCTAAACAGCCCCTTTACATGTTTTTGTGCTTTGTTTTTTAAACATGACTATCAGTGCGAGAGAGAAAATGGCGGACGCCGCTTCCTGGTTTCGGCCGATTCGAATGTTTACTAAGATCTAAGAGCCAATCAGAATCGTGCTCGCGCACGCCACCGTACGCGTACGGTGAGCGTACCGTAAGCGCACCGTAAGCTGGCTCAGATATATATATTGATTTAAAGGCTATTTTCTCAGAATCTACTGAACAGATTTACACCAAACCTACAAAAGGCACTTCCTTGACCTGAGGACTACCTCTCTGCCAAATTTCTAGTAATTCTGTTCAGCCGTTCGGGCTGTAGCCCTGTCTAAAGGTCCTATGGAAAAATGCATGGGAAAAACGCGTTTTGGGACCCCCCTTTTATCTCAGCCCCTGCTTGACGAATTCCCCCGAGACTTTCAGGGTAGGAGCGGAGCGGAGCGCCCCACCTATTTTGAAAAATTCATGAGGATTCGTCGACCGGCGCCAAAGTTATTCAAAATAGAATGTTGCGGATTTCCTATGGAAACGTGGTCCTAACTATAACTACCTACTGGCGACCGCCAGTAGGTAATATATATATATATATAGATATATATATATATATATATATATATATATTCACTGAAAAAACCATGGGTTTCACACACGTTATAGTTAGGAATTAGCATTTAAAAAACCTTAGAAATTCAATGAAAAAACCAAAGGTTTCACACATGTTATAGTTAGCTGGACATTTCACTCGTAAAAAACCAATGAAATTCCCCCGTTATAGTTAGTTCAGCTAACTATAACTCGCGCGCCCGCAATGCACTACTGATGACGTCACATATTACATCACTCATGACATGGTCAGTGACATCACTCATGACATCACTGATGACATCTCAAATGACATCACTGATGACATCATCCAGTGAATGTGTGTTTTTCTGAAAATTAAATATGTTTTATATATGTAAATCTCAAGGTCGATGGAAGAATAAATGAGTATATAAGTGTCTAAATTGATGATTTGTTTCTGAAAAATTGATTGTACAACTGACTGATTAAGTGTATCTTTTTGAATACATGGCTTAGTGAGTAATGTTTAAATGTGTAAATACCTGTATCAGTCTCTCACTTTGTATATAAGTGGCTGCATGGGTTGGTGAGTAGCTACATGAGTGTCTATATAGGTTAATAGTTGGTTTTTTGAGTATCAGTATGAGTGTCTGAGTGTCTTCATGGTGCGGTGGGGGGTATTACGTAGTGCATAGATGCATGAATGAGTGACTCACTGTTTGTATGTGTTGAAGACAGCATGTGTGCAGGACTGTATGGGTGGATGAGTGTGTGCATGGGTGTGTTAGTGAGTGAATGACTGTCTCAATAGTGTCTTCATAAGTAACTACATATGTTTTAAACTAGTATATGTGACTATTGGTGTTTATAAGTGAGTATATGTGAGAGTGAGAGATTGGAAGAGTTCCTGTATGAATAAGTATGTGTTTCTATAAGTGATTGTTAAAAAGACTAAGTATGTGTAAGTTTCTGTAAAAGTAAGTGTGCTGGTGTGTGTATAACTGTATATGCAAGTAAATGGATGTTTGATTCTTTATTAGCATGAGTGACTATGTGTGTGAGTAACTCTATGGATAAGTGGGATTGTGTTACAGGATGTTTAGGTGTATGAGTACATATGATGTGTGAGTACATGTATGAGTGACTGTATAGGATTGTTGGTGGATGAGTGGATGTGTATGTGGATCTTAGAATTACTGAATAGGTTGTTGTAACTGTTATTGGTATGTCCATTGTTTTGAAAATGTTAGTCTCTATTTTTGAATGTTTGTATCAAAGGTTATATTAGGGTGAGAGGAGGTCTACCACTCTGTCACAAGGATAATGTCATCAGTGATGTCATTTGAGATGTCATCAGTGATGTCATGAGTGATGTCACTGACCATGTCATGAGTGATGTAATATGTGACGTCATCAGTAGTGCATTGCGGGCGCGCGAGTTAAAGTTAGCTGAACTAACTATAACGGGGGAATTTCATTGGTTTTTTATGAGTGAAATGTCCAGCTAACTATAACATGTGTGAAACCTTTGGTTTTTTCATTGAATTTCTAAGGTTTTTTAAATGCTAATTCCTAACTATAACGTGTGTGAAACCCATGGTTTTTTCAGTGAATTTCAAAGGTTTTTTAAATGCTAATTCCTAACTATAACGTGTGTGAAACCCATAGTTTTTTCAGTGAATTTGCAAGGTTTTTTAAATGCAATTTTCTTTTTTTTCTTCTTTTTTTTTTTTACATATTTTTATTTTAATTTTCTATCCTTTTTTAAAGACTATGGTTAAATTTTTAAAATTCTACAATATGTTTTTTTTAATATATTTTATAAAATAAACAGGTAAAATTTATTAGCAATACATTTTTTCCTTTTTTTTAAATTTTTTTTAAGTACGCGTACCGTAAGCTTACGGTAAGCGTACGGTTTACGCAATGTCCGTAATTTATCTACGCTGTTTGCGTATAGTTACGCAATTTGCGTAGCCGCGCGTACTCCGCGTGGGGCGCGTACGCGTGTTCGCTACACGTGCACGTTACGCGGAAGTGTCGGGGAGTGACTGTTATGCGCATGCGCGCAAGCGCGTGTCTTTTTTACGCGCATGCGTACTTTTGCCGTAAGCGTACCGTAAGCGTACGGTAGGTCATGTGATCATGAAACACAACTTTTGATTGGTTGAAACTACTTTCAGTTCTAGAACTCTCCTGCACCACACCCATTCCCCTCATTTCTGCTTGTGATCCCTTAGGAGAAGGAGCTGGGTTGTCTTTGTGATACGATGGCAGAACAGCAGAGCTCTTCTGAGAGTGAGGCTAGCAGCACTACTTTGAGGCAGAGAGCGAGGAAACAAAAGACCTCTTACGTATGGGAGTATTTTACTTTTCCAGAAGGCCAGCAAAAGGTAAATGCACCCTTAGTGACTTGCAAGCTGTGTAAGCGTGTACTTTCAAGAGGTAATCCTGACAGGAAGTATTCCTTTGGGAATCACACCATGATGAGACACCTTAAGGATGTACACAGAAGGACACATGCTCGACTTACTGAAGGTAACCCTTCAGTAAATCAACCAAGCACATCCACAGCAGCTCAGCCTGGACCATCATCTGCAGAGCCGAGTCCTTCTTCTGCAGGTCAGGTGAGCCCTTCATCTGTGGGGGGAGCATCTCCTTTTTCTGGTCCTCTGGAAATTAACCCTCGGTTTGCGAGGGTTGAAGTACGGTGCGCCAATTGTCACGATCTAATTACTTATAGGGAGACCAGTATTTCCCTAGTGAACATTAAAATAGATCAGCACACTTGTCGTACCGTCTAATATTCCCAATCTTTCTTTCCTCTGTCCCTGCATGAACACAACGGCTCTTTTAAGAGCCAACCTTACCTTTCATCTATTTTTTATATATTTTTTTAAAAACTTTTTTTTTTTTTTTTAACCGTACGCGTACGGAACGCGTAATTTTTTTTTTTTTTAAAAAAATACTAAAAATCAATTATCACATTACAAGGTCCTTGAGAGACTACAATTAAAAACTGCAAATGTGATTGTAGAGAAGTGGAAAAAAGGGACCATGACATTATTGACTTACCATACCCACTCAAAAAAAGATTTATTCATTTAATTTATTTTTAATTGCTTTTAAAATGGTTATAGTTTTCGAAAATTTTCTATCTCAATCTGAAAAAAAAGAAAAAAGTATTAATATTTAATAAAACATTTAATAATACAGTACACATATTTACATATTTTTCAAAAAATATTTTTGCCTTTTTTTTGCTGTTTTCAGAAAATATTGCATTTCACTATAAATTGTGAAAGCAATTGCATTCATCATTTAACAGCAGGCAAAAAAAAATTAACAATCTCAAAGATTGTTTTTAAAAAAGCCCAGAATCTCTTTTTTCATAAACATAACTTTAAAGAAATGCATAATATTCTAAAAAAATATCATCTAATATTTATACTTATTTCTTTAAAATACCGTCTGATATTTTTGTTTCAGAAGTATAATCACAATAATATATGTCAAATAACTCCACAATACATCTGGTTCCATTTCCTTTAGGCCAAATAGTAATTTTAAAATTCTTTTTTTGTTTAATTTCCAATGGTAATCCAATAAAAAACAAAAGTTTAAATTGTACAGATGTCACCGTTTCTCTGTAACATTTTGGTTTCCGAAAGATTAATTAATAATTAAATAAGTCCACAATAGAATTGTTTACTTTTCCGCATGGCCAAATAGTAATTTTAAAAATCTTTTTTGAAAAAATTTCCGATGGCAATCCAATAACATTCCAAAATTTAACTTGTGCAGATGTTACCGATTTTTTCTAAATTTTTGGTTTTCCAAAGTTTCCTTAAAAAATTGAAAAATTCCACATTACAATTGGTTACCTTTCCATTAGGCCAAATGATAATTTGTTAAATCTTTTTATTTGTAAATTCCAAATGGTAATCCAATAAAATGGTAAAATTGTTTTCTAGAGATGTTGTCAAATCTCTCTAAAATTTAGGTTTCAGGAAGATTAGATAGGAATTTGCTAAATCAAAAGGCAAACGTTGCTTAAAAATCAATTGGGAATCATTACACAGTGTCCAGCCTTTTTCACATTTAAGATAAACTGTGTAATGACCAGAAGTTACAGTAGGTCCATCATGGAAAATTATTGCAACTGTTACAAATGTTTTTCCTGAAATTGATAATTGCTGTCCTGTAAACTTCTTTATTAAAGTATCCAATTTTGAACCATCAGCTCTACATCGTTGCATCATTAAAATTACATACTGTCTGTATTCCTTTAAAATTAATGTTGAAAACATGTCAGATTTACACTCACTGCATTGCATGCTATGATTAGCATCTTTAACTAATTTAGCAAAAGTGACTGTTTTACTCTCTGGCAATGTTAAATAAATAAACCTTTCAGAATCAACATTAGAGCCACATATATTATAACAGTTTTCACAACTATGTTCCCATTTATAAGAGAGACCAAATACATTTTCAATGTTAACCCCTTCTTCTTCCAGTACCTGAAGAAAATAAATCAAGAATTCCTGTGCGTCTTGCTGTACATTTTGAGAAAACTGTGTTCGTCCTGAACATACATCTAAAACTTTTCTAATTGAGTTTTATCATTACTCAGCTTTTCAAAAAGGAGACTCAGCACAGTACAGAATCTTTTTCCCTGATTTACTATTATCTGCTCTTGCAAACTTTGCAGATAAAATGCAACATTCAGCACTACATTAGCGTAGCAGTTGACACCAGAGCTATTTTCAAAATAACATCCTACAACCTGTTCTTCATTTTCCTTATTCTTTTTGCTTGCAATTACATCACTTCTCTTTTTTTTCCTCCTCTCTACATCTTCATTACAGATATTCTCATTTCTCCTTTTACGAGAAACTACACGTTTCTCCAACACAGGATACTGACCTAAATGAGGAGCATAGCTTCTTCTTAATCTATTATACTCCTTTACACAATTTGTATCAGCACTAACTTTTGAATCATCAAAGTCTATCATGAATAAACCTGATAATGTTTTCACTCGTGACAAAGCAACATATGCCATACCTTCTTTGAACACAGTTGAACCAATGTTCACAAATGCACAATCTACAGTCAATCCTTGAGACTTGTGAATAGTTACAGCATATGCTAGAGAAAACGGAAACTGCTTCCTACGTACATATAAGTCTTTCACAAGCATGAAACGAACTGTACAACGACAAATATCTTTAACTTCTTCTATCTGATCAAATTTTATTTTTAAACATTCAATTCCATCTTTTTTCTGATAATTAATAAAACCCACAACTCTTCCCATAGCTCCATTAACTAAACCTTTTTCAACATCCAAATTTCTCCTTAAAAATACTCTACAGTTCATGCAAACATATAGATTTTTTTCTAATCCAGCTGTTTTGGAAATCTTCTTCTCTAGTGAATCCAATTTATTTTTCAGTGTGCCTGTTAATGTGACAGTAATTCTTCCATCCTCAATTTTGTCCACTGCTTCCAATTTCCTGATATCTTCCTTTTCCAATTTCAAAAGCTCCTCATTGAAAATTGAGCATTCACGTAGAGTTGGCATTAAGCAGATGACACTTTTGTTTTCTGCAATGTTCTTGTATATCTTCTCTGCAACTATTTCTTCCTTTGGAAATAAATTATGTAGCAGCCGAGTCTGTAATGCTTTTTTGCCAGCTTCTGTGAGTAGTCCAATCCTGATATCTTTCAGAATACTTCCATATTCTTCATCGTTTGCTTGCCTCATATTAGTTGTAAGTTCCTTGTACTCAAAGAAGGACCAAATATTTGTATTACCGATGCTTCCCAATGACTTCTTCGTGTCTTCATGTGTCACAGTATTAAACACTGGTTGTCCTTTAACTGGAGTAAGTTGCAAAAGATCTCCAAAAACTATGACGTGTTTTCCTCCAAATAACACGTCATAGTCTGACTTCAGAATTTGCTGCATTCTTAAATGCACAAAGGCAAGCATTAAGTTCGATACCATGCTCACCTCATCAATAATGAGAACTTGCATCTTCTTCAATACTCTTGAAACTTCCAAGCATGCTTCTCCAGTTAGCTTGTTGTATTGTATTTTGTTCTCATGCTCCACTGGTAACATTAGCAAACGATGTAAAGTGATTCCTTTTATGTTATATGCTGCTAACCCAGTTGGAGCAGTAACCACACAAGACAAAGTAGAATCCGTTTTTTGCTGTAGGTAGCTTCTGATGACTTTTATTAGGAAACTTTTTCCAGTTCCAGCTTGTCCGCTTACATACATCCTGATTGGATGAAATGATGTGCATGAGCACTCTTTTTTTTCATGTAGAAATCCGTGATCAATTTTGTTTCTGATCTCTTCATAAATTTGTTGCTGCTCTTCGTTCAGTTGTCTTTCCAAATTTTGTAAGTCTATAAATTCTCCTGGAGCTTGATTCATAGCCGTTTCCACTTCATTCATGGCTATTGATGCTTCATTTTCAACGATTGGTTGTCCTAGGGGATCTTGACTGAGTGTTCCTGAACTTTGGCTGTCCTGAGAACTGTCTCTAGCTATTTCTGCTGCAATTGTAGTTTCCTGTTCAATTTCTTCATTTAACATTTGCAGATAAGTTGTGAATGTACTGCATTGTATGCTGTCTTTGCAAGCATTAAAAGAATCTTCATAGCTTTGAAATTCTCCCAGTAGTTCATCGTCTGTACGCCATGGTTTAAACAGCTGTAAAAGAGCCAAGTAGTAAAATTCCTTTTTGTCAGTAGTGTCGCAACTCAGCTTCCGGTGATTTATCAAACTTCCTTTTGTTTGCTTCACCAAACATCCTTCCTCACCAATGACTTTATATTTTCCATTGTTGATGGCTTCTGCGGCTTTCCGTGAATAAATGTAGTTCTGCAGCACTTCATAGAGACACATGTTCTCCAGATGATGACTTCTCTTTGGGTAATATGTATCCAACATGTTTGATTTCAAAATATCTGTACTTTCTGGGTCATTCTCGGCCAAATATTCAATTTCTCCAACAGATTTCAGTACCCGATTTCTCATTGCTGCAAGGCCTAAACTTGCCCAAATTATTCTTCTTGATTTCGAGTAGAGACTTGCAGAAGATAACCTATCTGAACATTCGTAGGATCCAATTTCTCGATGCGATAACATCTTCAAACTGAAACTGTACAGCTTCTTACTGACAGTTTTCTCGTGAGAAATCTCTTCCCACATTTCCTTCAATTCTGTTTTTTCTGATTTTGTAATGTAAGACGTTACATATCGAGCAACAGCAATGGAATTGTCAGCTACATACTGCATATCCATGTTAGCGTTCCACATGGATAAAATCACTGGGTTGTAGTCATTTATATTTTTTGATTCTTCTTTTCTTTTAAGGTTGTAGGTATTCTTAGGTGATTTTCTTGTGATAGTATGTCTCACAGATGACATAAAACTGTTAACTCTTCCATTTGAAAGAACAGGTCTAGGAAATCCAAATCGACATTTAGTGTAGTATTTATCTTTGCTCTTGTATTTCCGTCGACAGTATTTTCCACACCAATGACTTTGGAAACGTAAAACTTGCTCCTTTAACTTTTTCTCTTCTGTGCTTTTTGGTATAGCACATGTTGCATATTCTTCAATGTAAGATAACACTGCTTCATCAGTATCTGTTCCAAACTTTGGGGCATCCTTGATCCACAACAGCATATGAATATGAGGAGCACCTCTTGCCTGGTACTCTTTTCTCCAAAAGAAATCCACTACTTCTCCTAGAGGTGGATTTTTTTTATTGCAGATGAAGGACATCATAGCCTCAAATCTATGATTGAAATATCTGCAAACATTAACCGGATCCAATGAGCACAGTTCTCCTGCTGTCTTGTATTCAATGTTTTTAATGTTTGAATTTGCCTCTCGTAGAAAATCCAGTAAATCATCCCAAGCGTACTCGGCACAGCTTAGGGTAAGGAACCATGTTGGAGTTCCTAAATTCCGTAACATGCATTTTAATTCACCATGGCGTCGGTACCAATATTAATTTGTCCCACGTTGACAAGCCATCAGATTGATCAGTTGTGTTTACAAATGATCATCTCGGTGCTGCACTTTCTCCATAAAATCCTTAGCAGACACATTTTGTAAATGTACTCCACTTTTTAAAATGTGATTTACTGCATAAGACAGTGCAGACAAGTCGCTTTCAAATAAAAGATGGAACAAATAAGGAATACTTTGTCGAAATCTGGGATCTTCAGCATATAGTCTTGTAGTCCGATACTCAGAAGCTGGAATCTGTTCCGGACGTTCATCGTATCGTCCTCCTTTTCCTTTAGGAAACAGCTGGGGAAAACATCGAGCTTCCAAGCTCTCCTCCCATACACTCACGGGAGTTCCTTTTGCTTTCTTCATCTGAAATAGATCAATATTGTCTCCCATAACTTCTTTTGAATGAAGAGGATGTATGCTAAAATGTTCATAAATTTCTTCTTCCTTTGACTTGTCCACTTTTTCAATTTGTCCAGTTGGTGTTTCTGTGTCTTCTTGTAAATCTTCTTCTTCTTCTTCTTCTATATAAATTGATTCATACCATTTGTTATTCCTTTTCAAATACAAATTTGCTCTTTGTACTTTCCGTACATCTACCAGCTCCTCCCAAATCTTCTTATTCTTTGTAGGTACACCATTAACCAGAATAATTAATGGTTCAGTTTTCAAAGTATCCACATCAATAGTTTCCATATTTTTTTTCAAATTCAAGGGCAAATACACCACTCTACCTTTTAAACCTCTCAGTAAATCTGAAGGAGGTAATTTACCAGTTTTGGGCTCCATACGTACTATGGTCTGGAACGGATGAACACATTGAATGAGTATAGACTCATATGTATTTAATTCAGAAAGTTCAGCAGGAATAGCATCCAATTCTAAATTATTATGTACAGCTCTGGTCGGCATTCTATTTTCCTCTAACTTGTTGTAACAGTATTTACAAATACGCTGAACTTCACCCAATTCAAAACAATTTTCAAGAAATATATAGGTGGCAAAATCCTTCCACTTATAATTATCTTCATTTTCACTCTTTCTGTAGAGATCAACATACCTGGTTTGTTTTCTATAATGAGTTCTGCGGCAACAAATACAAGTAATATTTGGTCTTTCATTAGAGATTATTGCAAATTTTGTTATGTGATCATTAAATGTCTTACTTACAGAGGGTTCTACATTTTCTTCCACTTCGTCCTCATTTACTGTGTCCTTCTCTGCACTGTTTTGTTCAGGACCAAAGTAACAAAACTGAATTTCATCAACAACCTTCTCTACATCTGATACCGTTCCACGGAACAGAGCCCTATTCAATTCATCTAACTTTATTGCTGGACTTTTAGCAAAATACAACCGTCTCACAAACTTTCTCATTTCAGTATGATGAACAGCCAGCATCCTAAAATGATGGAAAACACTATTACACACTTTTCTAGATAGACAAGCCAGAGAATGACCCTGCAAACCAGTATTCTCTCTCACTCTGCATGGATCTAGACTTTGAAGCACCTTAATCTTCTGTTTCACACTTTTTTTGCTATATTCTCTTAGAAACTCACGAAATTTATCAATAGATTCCTGACGCACAGTGCAAATACTACTACAATTCCAAGTGTACACTGGGGATTTAGGACGTCTCCCCATAGCCTCATCCGCCATCACTTGTACCTCATCTCTTGGAACCATTATCTCCTTCTCCATTATGCAACCATTATTCACTTCATAAGCACGACCTCTGGTGTCAACTGCATGCAGCAAACTATTACTTTGAAAATAACTCTCTTCATTAAAAAAAGGTTCACTACTTGAACTATGCATCCATTTTCCTAAAAACACTTTACAAAAGTTTGTTCTGTTAACTACTCTTTTCCCTTTGCTATGTGATTTCAGTACATTAACCATTTTGTCTAATGTACGCATCCTATTCAAAATTAAAATGAATAGTTTCCTTTTTAATTCTAATGCCTTTGCTGCAATGGCTTCAATTTCTTTTTTTCTCTTATAAAACTTTGTCTTTTGCTTATATTTCTTCACATCCTTGATCAAATTGGACATAACTCTCCTCTGAAACATTTTTCTACGTATCTCTTTAAACGCTGTTTTTCTGTTTAAGTTTATCTTTTTAGTTGCAGAAGGTATATTTGCATTAACTAAATTCTCAATTTTTTCCTGTCCTTTTCGATTGAAATCATTCTTTCCAGTACAGACATTTTGTACATTTTTCCTTTTTTTGAATATGTTCCTTAGAAAATCTTTTGTTTGCTTACCAGAAGATTTTTTCTTCTTCCCAACATGAGCATCTTCAACTAACTTAGGTACTCCAGTTGTCTTCAAATATAGGTTTTTTTTTTGCTCTTTTTTTACTCGGGATTTTGTAGGCATCTTAAATTTTGTTCACTGCTCTTCAGCAATACCTGAAAAAAACTAAAAAACAATTCCTTTATTTTATTTAAATATATTACTACATTTGTTTTCACATTAGTCACAAAACGAAATTTCTTTGCCAATTTGAAAGCACACTTACTGCTCTTTTTTTTGGCAAGTGATAAACACTTTTACAGACTGACACATTATGAATCCACTTTTCAGATTTTTTAAAAAGCACATGTCCAAACTGCTTTTTCAGACCTTCACCATTTGTAACCTGGGTGACTGCCTACACTCCAGCAAGGGCAACCAGCCTTAGTGATGCTGAATGTATTTGCATTACTGACTGAAACCTCAAACCCCACTCGCTTGTGAATACTGTGCATGATTCCACATGGTAAGTAGCTGGCTGTGTGCTAAGAGTCTGCTTCTGCACCAAAAAATGGCTCCCCCTTTCCATCTAATGCAACTGTGAAATCACCAGAGCAATACGCAATAAATCTCTGCCTGTAATTCCTATTTGCACACAGAGTCATGTTTTCACATTAGTCACAAAACGAAATTTCTTTGCCAATTTGAAAGCACACTTACTGCTCTTTTTTTTGGCAAGTGATAAACACTTTTACAGACTGACACATTATGAATCCACTTTTCAGATTTTTTAAAAAGCACATGTCCAAACTGCTTTTTCAGACCAGCACCATTTGTAACCTGGGTGTCTGCCTACACTCCAGCAAGGGCAACTAGCCTTAGTGATGCTGAATGTGTTTGCATTACTGACTGAAACCTCAAACCCCACTCGCTTGTGAATACTGTGCATGATTCCACATGGTAAGTAGCTGGCTGTGTGCTAAGAGTCTGCTTCTGCACCAAAAAATGGCTCCCCCTTTCCATCTAATGCAACTGTGAAATCACCAGAGCAATACGCAATAAATCTCTGCCTGTAATTCCTATTTGGACACAGAGTCAGGTTTTCACATTAGTCACAAAACGAAATTTCTTTGCCAATTTGAAAGCACACTTACTGCTCTTTTTTTTGGCAAGTGATAAACACTTTTACAGACTGACACATTATGAATCCACTTTTCAGATTTTTAAAAAAGCACATGTCCAAACTGCTTTTACAGACCTTCACCATTTGTAACCTGGGTGTCTGCCTACACTCCAGCAAGGGCAACCAGCCTTAGTGATGCTGAATGTATTTGCATTACTGACTGAAACCTCAAACCCCACTCGCTTGTGAATACTGTGCATGATTCCACATGGTAAGTAGCTGGCTGTGTGCTAAGAGTCAGCTTCTGCACCAAAAAATGGCTCCCCCTTTCCATCTAATGCAACTGTGAAATCACCAGAGCAATACGCAATAAATCTCTGCCTGTAATTCCTATTTGGACACAGAGTCATGTTTTCACATTAGTCACAAAACGAAATTTATTTGCCAATTTGAAAGCACACTTACTGCTCTTTTTTTTGGCAAGTGATAAACACTTTTACAGACTGACACATTATGAATCCACTTTTCAGATTTTTTAAAAAGCACATGTCCAAACTGCTTTTACAGACCAGCACCATTTGTAACCTGGGTGTCTGCCTACACTCCAGCAAGGGCAACCAGCCTTAGTGATGCTGAATGTATTTGCATTACTGACTGAAACCTCAAACCCCACTCGCTTGTGAATACTGTGCATGATTCCACATGGTAAGTAGCTGGCTGTGTGCTAAGAGTCAGCTTCTGCACCAAAAAAAGGCTCCCCCTTTCCTTCTAATGCAACTGTGAAATCACCAGAGCAATACGCAATAAATCTCTGCCTGTAATTCCTATTTGCACACAGAGTCATGTTTTCACATTAGTCACAAAACGAAATTTCTTTGCCAATTTGAAAGCACACTTACTGCTCATTTTTTGGCAAGTAATAAACACTTTTACAGACTGACACATTATGAATCCACTTTTCAGATTTTTTAAAAAGCACATGTCCAAACTGCTTTTTCAGACCAGCATCATTTGTAACCTGGGTGTCTGCCTACACTCCAGCAAGGGCAACCAGCCTTAGTGATGCTGAATGTATTTGCATTACTGACTGAAACCTCAAACCCCACTCGCTTGTGAATACTGTGCATGATTCCACATGGTAAGCAGCTACCTGTGTGCTAAGAGTCAGCTTCTGCACCAAAAAAAGGCTCCCCCTTTCCTTCTAATGCAACTGTGAAATCACCAGAGCAATACGCAATAAATCTCTGCCTGTAATTCCTATTTGCACACAGAGTCATGTTTTCACATTAGTCACAAAACGAAATTTCTTTGCCAATTTGAAAGCACACTTACTGCTCTTTTTTTTGGCAAGTAATAAACACTTTTACAGACTGACACATTATGAATCCACTTTTCAGATTTTTTACAAAGCACATGTCCAAACTGCTTTTTCAGACCAGCATCATTTGTAACCTGGGTGTCTGCCTACACTCCAGCAAGGGCAACCAGCCTTAGTGATGCTGAATGTATTTGCATTACTGACTGAAACCTCAAACCCCACTCGCTTGTGAATACTGTGCATGATTCCACATGGTAAGCAGCTACCTGTGTGCTAAGAGTCAGCTTCTGCACCAAAAAAAGGCTCCCCCTTTCCTTCTAATGCAACTGTGAAATCACCAGAGCAATACGCAATAAATCTCTGCCTGTAATTCCTATTTGCACACAGAGTCATGTTTTCACATTAGTCACAAAACGAAATTTCTTTGCCAATTTGAAAGCACACTTACTGCTCTTTTTTTTGGCAAGTAATAAACACTTTTACAGACTGACACATTATGAATCCACTTTTCAGATTTTTTACAAAGCACATGTCCAAACTGCTTTTTCAGACCAGCATCATTTGTAACCTGGGTGTCTGCCTACACTCCAGCAAGGGCAACCAGCCTTAGTGATGCTGAATGTATTTGCATTACTGACTGAAACCTCAAACCCCACTCGCTTGTGAATACTGTGCATGATTCCACATGGTAAGCAGCTACCTGTGTGCTAAGAGTCAGCTTCTGCACCAAAAAAAGGCTCCCCCTTTCCTTCTAATGCAACTGTGAAATCACCAGAGCAATACGCAATAAATCTCTGCCTGTAATTCCTATTTGGACACAGAGTCAGGTTTTCACATTAGTCACAAAACGAAATTTCTTTGCCAATTTGAAAGCACACTTACTGCTCTTTTTTTTGGCAAGTGATAAACACTTTTACAGACTGACACATTATGAATCCACTTTTCAGATTTTTTAAAAAGCACATGTCCAAACTGCTTTTACAGACCTTCACCATTTGTAACCTGGGTGTCTGCCTACACTCCAGCAAGGGCAACCAGCCTTAGTGATGCTGAATGTATTTGCATTACTGACTGAAACCTCAAACCCCACTCGCTTGTGAATACTGTGCATGATTCCACATGGTAAGTAGCTGGCTGTGTGCTAAGAGTCAGCTTCTGCACCAAAAAATGGCTCCCCCTTTCCATCTAATGCAACTGTGAAATCACCAGAGCAATACGCAATAAATCTCTGCCTGTAATTCCTATTTGGACACAGAGTCATGTTTTCACATTAGTCACAAAACGAAATTTCTTTGCCCATTTGAAAGCACACTTACTGCTCTTTTTTTTGGCAAGTGATAAACACTTTTACAGACTGACACATTATGAATCCACTTTTCAGATTTTTTAAAAAGCACATGTCCAAACTGCTTTTACAGACCTTCACCATTTGTAACCTGGGTGTCTGCCTACACTCCAGCAAGGGCAACCAGCCTTAGTGATGCTGAATGTATTTGCATTACTGACTGAAACCTCAAACCCCACTCGCTTGTGAATACTGTGCATGATTCCACATGGTAAGTAGCTGGCTGTGTGCTAAGAGTCAGCTTCTGCACCAAAAAAAGGCTCCCCCTTTCCTTCTAATGCAACTGTGAAATCACCAGAGCAATACGCAATAAATCTCTGCCTGTAATTCCTATTTGGACACAGAGTCATGTTTTCACATTAGTCACAAAACGAAATTTCTTTGCCAATTTGAAAGCACACTTACTGCTCATTTTTTGGCAAGTAATAAACACTTTTACAGACTGACACATTATGAATCCACTTTTCAGATTTTTTACAAAGCACATGTCCAAACTGCTTTTTCAGACCAGCATCATTTGTAACCTGGGTGTCTGCCTACACTCCAGCAAGGGCAACCAGCCTTAGTGATGCTGAATGTATTTGCATTACTGACTGAAACCTCAAACCCCACTCGCTTGTGAATACTGTGCATGATTCCACATGGTAAGCAGCTACCTGTGTGCTAAGAGTCAGCTTCTGCACCAAAAAAAGGCTCCCCCTTTCCTTCTAATGCAACTGTGAAATCACCAGAGCAATACGCAATAAATCTCTGCCTGTAATTCCTATTTGCACACAGAGTCATGTTTTCACATTAGTCACAAAACGAAATTTCTTTGCCAATTTGAAAGCACACTTACTGCTCTTTTTTTTGGCAAGTAATAAACACTTTTACAGACTGACACATTATGAATCCACTTTTCAGATTTTTTACAAAGCACATGTCCAAACTGCTTTTTCAGACCAGCATCATTTGTAACCTGGGTGTCTGCCTACACTCCAGCAAGGGCAACCAGCCTTAGTGATGCTGAATGTATTTGCATTACTGACTGAAACCTCAAACCCCACTCGCTTGTGAATACTGTGCATGATTCCACATGGTAAGCAGCTACCTGTGTGCTAAGAGTCAGCTTCTGCACCAAAAAAAGGCTCCCCCTTTCCTTCTAATGCAACTGTGAAATCACCAGAGCAATACGCAATAAATCTCTGCCTGTAATTCCTATTTGCACACAGAGTCATGTTTTCACATTAGTCACAAAACGAAATTTCTTTGCCAATTTGAAAGCACACTTACTGCTCTTTTTTTTGGCAAGTAATAAACACTTTTACAGACTGACACATTATGAATCCACTTTTCAGATTTTTTACAAAGCACATGTCCAAACTGCTTTTTCAGACCAGCATCATTTGTAACCTGGGTGTCTGCCTACACTCCAGCAAGGGCAACCAGCCTTAGTGATGCTGAATGTATTTGCATTACTGACTGAAACCTCAAACCCCACTCGCTTGTGAATACTGTGCATGATTCCACATGGTAAGCAGCTACCTGTGTGCTAAGAGTCAGCTTCTGCACCAAAAAAAGGCTCCCCCTTTCCATCTAATGCAACTGTGAAATCACCAGAGCAATACGCAATAAATCTCTGCCTGTAATTCCTATTTGCACACAGAGTCATGTTTTCACATTAGTCACAAAACGAAATTTCTTTGCCAATTTGAAAGCACACTTACTGCTCTTTTTTTTGGCAAGTAATAAACACTTTTACAGACTGACACATTATGAATCCACTTTACAGATTTTTTACAAAGCACATGTCCAGACTGCTTTTTCAGACCAGCATCATTTGTAACCTGGGTGTCTGCCTACACTCCAGCAAGGGCAACCAGCCTTAGTGATGCTGAATGTATTTGCATTACTGACTGAAACCTCAAACCCCACTCGCTTGTGAATACTGTGCATTATTCCACATGGTAAGCAGCTACCTGTGTGCTAAGAGTCTGCTTCTGCACCAAAAAATGGCTCCCCCTTTCCATCTAATGCAACTGTGAAATCACCAGAGCAATACGCAATAAATCTCTGCCTGTAATTCCTATTTGCACACAGAGTCATGTTTTCACATTAGTCACAAAACGAAATTTCTTTGCCAATTTGAAAGCACACTTACTGCTCTTTTTTTGGCAAGTGATAAACACTTTTACAGACTGACACATTATGAATCCACTTTTCAGATTTTTTAAAAAGCACATGTCCAAACTGCTTTTTCAGACCAGCATCATTTGTAACCTGGGTGTCTGCCTACACTCCAGCAAGGGCAACCAGCCTTAGTGATGCTGAATGTATTTGCATTACTGAGTCCAACCTCAAACCCTTAAACTATTCTTTTATTATACCAGTACACCTTAATTTATTGTGAAAACATAGTCCATATTATTTTACATGTTCCTCACATTTAAATTTCTCCCAAAACAGAAAATAATAAACACAACTTCAACAAAAAGAATTGCATTTCTATTATTCATTTCTTAATTTACCATATACATCCCCTCTCAAACTCTAAACTCACCTTTAAAATTAGTTAGTTGTGAAAGAAATGTGGCACTCAAACAGCAGATTATCAGAGCCAGGATCTCTGTTCTCTACACCTCTCTCCTCTCAGCAGAACCAGATAATGGCAAACTTTCCCTCTCTTTTTCCACACATATACATGTTAGTTTCAAATCTCAGTGCTTGCCCCTTTTTTTCAAATGTAATCACACATTTCTATTGGTTGAAAACCAACCCTTTTCCAAAAGTACCCTTCCCCCAACTTGACTTCTGCCTAGTACCCTTCCCCCAACTTGACTTCTGCCTGCTACCATAGCAACAGCTCATGGAACACTGCTGTGTGGAGTCAGGTCAGAAGTTCGCCAAACAATGTTTCAATTCCACAGAGCAAGAGTGCTTGACTTTTCAAACCTAACAGCAAATCCATAGTACTGTTCTTTGGTAACACATTTTTCTGTACCAATACAAAACATGCTTCTATTAATTTACACATACAGCCTAGTTTTTATTCTAGAATGGTATGAAACAGCCAATCAGTTCTTTTTTTTTGAAAAAAATATGTATGCCTCCATTTCCAAACTGTCTTTCTTTTCATATTGCCATTCTACTGAAAGACACCTCCTGAGTGCATCCAGTTCTCCTTTGAAGATGTTCACAGTGTGGATTGTAGGGCACAGCTATGTCTTCTGGAGTGAAAAGTATGCAGAGAAAACAGATATGGTGAGAGACCTTGCTTTGCCAAATGTAGACATTAAATGGATTGGTCAGAGAGGGTTAAAGTGGCACCAATTGATGCCATTGGTGAAATCCTTCATGCACATCCAACACCCTGACCTCATAATAGTGCACTGTGGTGGCAATGACCTAGGCACTTTGACTGGGGTAGGTCTGGAAATGCTTATGAAGGAGACCTTTGCACAACTGTTTTCACTTTTCCCTAAAACTGCCTTTGTGTTTTCCAACATATGCCAAAGGCAAAAATGGAACTGGTCCAATCATTTCTGTCCGCAGATTGACAAAGCAAGAAAGCACGTCAACAAATCTGTTTCTGCTTTCCTCCGTGACTATGGTATGGGTTCCATTTACCACAACAACTTGCGTTATGACATGCAAGACATTTATAGAGGAGATGGTGTACACTTCAATGATGAAGGGAAGAGAGTCTTCCTCTTGAACCTTAGACTCTGCATCGGTACTTACTTGTAGGTACCACAAAAAAATCACTTCATAAACACAACGGCTCTTTTTAGAGCCCCCTAATATCTAAACACTTAAATCTGATTTTCATTTCTTTTTTTTTTGTTTTTTTTTACCGTACGCTTACCGTACGCGTACCCCGTGATTTTTTTTAAAGTCAATAAATGTTTTCTTTGTACTTTTCTGTCCTTCTTTGACCCCCTTACAAATGTTAGGGGGTCTGTAACTCTCCTCCTTGCCCCCTTTTCTTGTTATCACTCTTTTTTTTCTGAGTGAAACACACGAAATGGCGGCCGCCGCTTCCTGGTTTCGACCGATTCGAATGTTTACTAAGATCTAAGAGCCAATCAGAATCGCGCTCGCGCACGCCACCGTACGCGTACGGTAAGCGTACCGTAAGCTGGCTCAGATATATATATTGATTTAAAGGCTATTTTCTCAGAATCTACTGAACAGATTTACACCAAACCTACAAAAGGCACTTCCTTGACCTGAGGACTACCTCTCTGCCAAATTTCTAGTAATTCTGTTCAGCCGTTCGGGCTGTAGCCCTGTCTAAAGGTCCTATGGAAAAATGCATGGGAAAAACGCGTTTTGGGACCCCCCTTTTATCTCAGCCCCCGCTTGACGAATCCCCCCGAGACTTTCAGGGAAGGAGCGGAGCATAGCGCCCCACCTATTTTGAAAAATTCGCGAGGATTCGTCGACCGGCGCCAAAGTTATTCAAAATAGAATGTTGCGGATTTCCTATGGAAACGTGGTCCTAACTATAACTACCTACTGGCGACCGCCAGTAGGTAATAGATAGATATATTTATTAATTATAAGGTGTTGAATAGTAAACATGCTTGTATAATTATTATAAATTACACTTACACTTGTCTTGCTTTAATTTTCTTGTTGAATATTTTATCGATGGTCGTGGTTGACTCACTGGTTTCTTTTTTTTTGTTGGTTTAAAAGTAAATAGTTTTTATTAAAGTGTTACATTTAATTAGATTATTTCATTTATTTGGTCTACTTTTATCTAGTTGAAAAAAATACTTGTGAAAAATACTTTTATTTGATTTGCTTAAATCTTAAAAGGGTGGGACAAACCACCATGATATGTACAATATAACGCAATTAATCTGGGTTAAAATTACAATAAAAATATAATTCTAAGTAGTGAACCACGCATGATGTAATTGATTTCAAGGACTAACATTTTTGTGATAAGAAACTACAGCCGATATTCTTTGAGATTGTTTGTAACCATGTCTATTCCGCCAATGTGGGATAAAGTGCTGGTGCTGATGGGAAACAAAATACTGAGGGGACTCAGCTAGTTTGCATGATGGGATGCAGATTGCTTGTCCTTCTTTACAAGTTCTTTTGCCGCTAAGTTCAGAAATGTTATTGTCTTACAAGACAATTGAACAGAGGAACCAACAAGACATTTTATATCTGCCATTCTACAAGTCCTTATTTGTTCTTCTCTCATAATTTGCTGTAAGAGGATCTTTCTCATGTTTTGTAGAGCCGTACAGATGCATAGTAGGTGCAATAGTGACTCTTCTCCATTTCCACAAAGGCAGCAATCCATGGACAACCAGGTCCATTGAAATTTTGGAGAAAGATCTTTTGTCTGGATGGACCCCAGTCTCAGTAGGGTCAAGTTCCGCTTGTAACAGTCTGTGTAGTGATTTTGTAAATATGGTTGCAGTTTCAGCTGTTTGTAAGATGATATCACCATCGATGCGTGTCTTTTACAGGCCAATAAGGCTTTATCTATTTGCTGCCATTGTTGATTGATTGCTTCATTGATGATTTGTTTAAAGGCATAGTATAGTACTGGTGTATGCCAGGCTTCCTCCAGCTTTAATGCTGAAAGTGCTTGTTTTAAAATTCAAAATATTGACTTATTCTGCCTTGATTGTTTTTCAACCTCCTCCCAGCAGTGATGGGCTAACGTGCTTTCTTCAGCTGCCCTCATTCTCCAATAAAATTTGGCCAGTGCTCCTTGTCTAGCCTGTATCTGGTTTTTTAAACCGTATTCCAGTCAGATCTGGGCATGAGAAATATGACGTAGGATTTGGAAAAGTTTCTTACATAGACTGGATTGGGCTGTATTTAGAGATATCGAGTCCTTAGTATTTATCATTTCTGAGCCCTACATGATGTATGGCAGAAATGTAGCTGCTACGACCTTTAATAAATGATTTGTTGAGCTGCTACTTAGTATTTTCTGCAGGATTTTAAAGGCAAATAATACCTTTTTGCTTTTGCTTGCCCAAGGTCTTGATGTTGTGTGTAGCTAAGTTGGCAATCAAGATTAACCCCAAAATATTTATATACATCCACCTGCGATAGAATGCTGGATTGTAACCTCCAGATGAGTTTGGGACATTTTTTATGGGTGCTAGAGAAGAGTAGGACATTCAATTTTTTGAAGTTGATGGGAATTGAGATTTCAAGGTATATTGTGCTAGTTGGGAAATCAGCCGCTGCAAGGCACGAGGTGTTGGGTAGAGCAGCACAATGTCATCCGCATATTGCAGGCTTACTATTGGTGTATTTCCCAACTTAGGAGGATCGCCTTGGGTTAGACGAAGGTTGCTCTCTAAATCGGCTGTATAGATATTGAAGAGGCTGGGTGCCAAGACACATCCCTGCTTTAGCCCGTTAGTGGTCGAGATTTTCCTGGTTAGACTGAGGCCGTCCCCTTATTTATTTGGACGCAGGTTTGCAAATACAATTTGATTATTGCATCCAATAGATTTGATGGCGTTGCCCAAGCTTTCATTTTGTCTCATAGATTGGATCATGACACTTTGTCGAAGGATGTTTTGAGATTTCCAAAACATGTGTAGAGGATGTTTGAGTTGACAATTACTTGATTGGCAACGAGGGTAACTGGTGATACATTTGTAAGAGTGCCCATACTGGCCCGGAATACGGTTTGTGTTTTCGGGATTAAATTTATACTGCTAACCTAAGACTCAAGATCTGCCAATAAGACAGATGCATAGATCTTTGCCTCTACGTCAATGAGAGCTATCATTCTATAATTGTTTTGATCCAAACTTGTCCCTGATTTGTATGTGGGCTAAAGAATGCTGCCCCGACAGGAGTCAGGAATGATAATGGTCTCTAAGCTCTGTGTAAACAGAGAAGTTAAGTGTCTAGACCAGAACTCCGGATCATTTCTGAACAAGGCATTGGGCAGGCCATTTGGGTCTGGAGCCCCATCGGATCTCATATGTTTGATTATGTTCAATACCTGCTTTTGGGTGATCTGTACTTGATCTTCCTTCGTCTCGTGCTTTGTTGGTTCTCAAATTTCTTGTTGAGATTCTCGTATTTCTTTTTGAGATTTTTCTATGATTTGATTTTTTTGAGTAGTTAACTAATATTTCCACTTGTGATGTACTGTTTAAAGAGTCTGGGTCCTAGTTAGTACTTGATTTCAGGCCTTTGAACTTTGTGAATGAGTTGGTGTACGTTCCGGTCTTATTTGGTGCATCGCAAATGCTTACTGCACTCGAGGAGGCTGTCGTATTATATGTTACTTTAATGTGAGCTCACGAATTTTTTCTATTATTGTAACGATCTGTTGTGTCAGTTGGGAGCCCTGGGCTTGCAGTGTCCTTAAGTATTTATTTAGCCATGTTTATTTTGTCCATATTTTGTGTGTGTACCAGGGCGCCCCACAGGTCCCTGGGGGGTTTGTGGCTGGTGCAATTTCTCAAACTTTTATTATTTATATTGTTAACAAGTAACTCCCAAGCCTTTATGATGTCTTGCTCTACTTTCGATGATTTTAGTAACTAGCGGCATGTTTCCGTTATGGAGTTGATGTTCTTTTCGTTCCAAGTTAATCGTTTTAAATTTTATAATTGCGTTGGTAATGTAAGACGCTTGGCTCGCTAAGACTTATTTAGAGTGATGGTTAATGTGAAGGTTTGAGGATAGTGGTCACTTTCTACTATTCTTGTATTTGAAATTCTGTCATATACAGAAATAAATTTGTGTCCACTAAAGTAAAGTCAATGCTTGAACCTGTTTTGCTCGTAACTCTTGTGAATGCTGCAGCACTGTCCAGTGAACATAAACCATTTAACGTGTACAGGAAGAGGTCATCCAGTTTTGCCGTGCATTTCTACCCAGGGTGTCACGTCTACTTGTATTTCCCTGTCTTGGCTGTATGAAGCCCGTTAGGTTTCTCTCCTGTCCTGGCAGTAAGTTCATGTTGAAATCCCCGGTTAGTATTATATTATCGCAAGGATAGGTGAATTTCAGCATTCTGATTGCAGCAATCAATTGCTCCAATCTTTGCCCCTTCTGCTTTTCCGCTGGATGCATATAGATGTGCAGGATTAGCAGGCTCATTGAAGGCAGAAGTTATAGCTTAGTGCATTGCATCCAGGGGCAGTCAAGGTCAATGACTGCATCTTTCCAGAGAAAATCAGTCGAAATGAAGGTCAATAGGCCTCCTTTTGCACTCCTGCACTGTGCATCCTTTATGGCTGGGAGAAGGTTTTCTTTGTAGCCTACTACAAGTTGATGAAGTTTATTTTGTTGATGTTGTTGTTTTGTTGAAGTTTGTAAAAGTTGTGAAGAGAAAAGTAATTGTTTGTTATATTTTGCTTTTTTCTTTAATTTATTATTTTTATTAGTTTACTCTGTTGGTTAATTTATATTCTTACTTAGTTTATATTTTTTTATGTTGATTTTGTCCTTGTTTTCGAAGTTAATCATTGTTTTGAGTTTTGTAGGTGTTTTGTTGACTTCTGTAGAAGCTCTTAAAAGAAATGTATTTGTTAGCTATGTTTTGATGTTTTATTAGATGTTGTAGTTTTAATTTGTTTACTTTATTTGTTGGTTAAGTCATATACTTTCTTTGTTATATATTTTTGTTTAATGTTGATTTTATTGTTATTTTGGACGTTAATCTTTGTTTTGAATTTTCTAGGTGGTGTTTTATTGAAGCTTAATCTGTGACATATAAAGGTAAACATGGTATTGTTTTAGTAATTTTTTTAAGCTAATTTTATTTATTTAGTTACAAAGTTTTGTTCTTACCTTTAATGAGAGTTGTTCTGAATAGTTGATTGTGTAGTTCTTTTTCATTCTGTTTTCTGTCTCACAAATGTTTATGCTTCCTCCATGTTTGTCCGTTATATTGTACATTTTGTATTAATTAATTGATTGCTTTTATAGTGTTTATTTCATCAGTTAGAGTTTTCTATTGGTTTGTGTTGGTGTAGTTTAAATTTATTGGTCGAGATAGCTTTTTTGAATATTTTTGGCAGTTACTTTTTAATTTGTTACATATTTATTATGTTTATGTAATGTTTGTTTTTAGTTTGCTTATTATTGTTATTACAAAATATATGTAGATTTTTTTTAAATATGATATATTTATGTTTGTTTACTTTTGGTAGTTGTGATTTTTTTATGCTGTATTGTTTGTTTATATATTTGTTTTTGGATTTTCAGTATATTTGTTTTATTTAATTGCATTCATTTTGGTATTTTTTTAGTGTTTGTTTATAATGTTTGGAATATGTTATTTCATTATATTAGTGAAAATAGCTTATTTTTATCTTTAAATGTTATTTTAGGTATTGTTAATTTGTATTTTATTTATGTTTGTGTTGTCAATATTATTTACATCATTGTTTTTGTTCTGTTCTATTTTATTTTAATGTTATCGATATTTTTGTGTTCTTTATTTTAGCTGTTGATATTTTTGTCATCGAAATTTTTTTAACGATATTTTTTATTGATGTGTGTGTTATTTCTGTTTTGTGTATTGGGTGTCGATATTTTTGTATACGATATTGCTCACTTGATATTTTTGTAATTCAATGTTATAGGAGTCGATGTTGTATCAGTGATACACGTATTACATAAGACAGTGAGGGTTATAAGGTGTAAGAGCCACATATCATTCATACCTCGCTGTGCTATATTAAAAGGCTCACAATTTATGAACTGCAAGTAACAAAAGGATCTCTTTCTTAGAAGCAATATCCGATTTACCCATTTACACAAAATAAAAATCTGTCATCTGCATGTTATATAATCTGTTTTGTAGGAGACATAATAACCCCCTATCCTACTTAAGTTCAAAACTAGGACTAGGCAAAACACAGATCTCTCCTGCAAGTATGTTATCCTTCAATGTTAACTTACCATTATTATTATTATTCCCTGCCATTTAGCTGGCACACAAAGTTCTCTGCAGCAGGTGCCTTAACCCCATAAGATATTTTCAAATACAGATATTTAAACCAATTAGCAGAGCAGATTTGCTGCCACTTTTCTCCTTGTTGCTAATTTCTTTGTGGCAGGGTTATAAAGCTTTTTTTTTTAGTTGAGGCCCACATTTTTTATCGGGTTGAGTAAATATTTTGGAAACAACCCAAATGCAAAGTCAAATTTGTTAAAATTGTAATGCGCTTAAATGTACTTGTGATAGACGCACTAAACATATGTGAGGTCTTAAGATCTGACGTCACTTCCTGTGAGGGCATGGGATAGGATGGAATACAGCCATGTTGCCTGGTCCAGTTTGGAAAGATGTACCTCTTTACATCATGGATACAATGACAGCCAGCGATCCCTCTCAGATCAAGCTAACCCTCCAACCACTTATTGATTCCATGCTGCTCCTCACCCTGTAAAATGCTCCACTGCCTTTCAGCAAATTGTGCGCAATATAAACTACACAGACATACATACATACTAATCTTGAGTGGGTTAGAAGCACTTGAAAGCTGCAAACCTTTGTCACGGACACCATTTGATTTTCAAGGTCTGTAACATGCCTACAGTAACATTAAAAATCCTTTCTGCATGTGGACTACACAAAAGAGCAGATTTGGCGTCCACAAAGAGAAAAGTGCCTTTTAGCCTGGATACGTCTACAAATGAACCACAAAACGTGATCCACAGAGAGCTGGATTGAAATTCAGGTGTACTTGACTGTTGTTTGAGAATAATTTTCTTTACAAGCATGTGCATAATTTACATAATAAGGTAGAACCGTAATAAGGCAGGACCATTTTTTAGTATGTTGAATGAATGCTATAGGAAGTCCTTGAGACCCCATTGAAAACCCTTCAGACCCCGTAGGAAGTCCTTGAGACCCCATAGGAAGTCCTTCAGACCCAGTAAGAAGTTCTTCGTGGTAGATCCACCCATTCAGGTCAGTCTCTTCAGACCCTTATCGCACAATCAGAGTTGTTATGTTTGGTTGCTGGCGGCCAATTAAAAAAAAGATGCACAGTCACAGATTTTGTTCAGTCCATGGCAATCATAAGTGGATCCCCTAAAAAGCCCTGATTTCACATCTGCTCACCCCGGAAGTGGGTTACTGGAATTTTTCTGGCGGTTCTTGTGCATGCATGTAAATGGGCATGTGTTTCACAGTTCACAGTACATTCCACATGAACTAAATGCAAAACAGACATGCTCTGGAAGCTGGCAGAATTGGTCAAAGTCGAATGGCCATTTTACTTTTTGAGTTATCATGATTCCAGCTGATGCAGTAAGTATATGCCTAATAAACGTAGTCCCCTGCGCCTTTCACATTCCTTTGAACCTTTACTCATGGAAGTTGGAGAACTCTTCCCTCTACAGATGTCCAGTAGCTTTTTGCAAACGCTTGGAATCTTCACGAAGGTTTTTTTTTTTGGGTTGTCAGAAAATATGTTGACAAGTGTGTGCTTTGCTGAGGGAAAAAATCTCAGAAGAAACGCACTTTCAGCAGAAGAAAAAAGTAAACAATGACAAAAAACCCTCATCCTGTAAGAATAATATTTCACAAGCAAAATTCCATCCATATCATGTAACAAGTATGTAAATTTGTGATATGTTGATCTGTGCAATGCCCCTTTGTTGCTTCTATATATCTCAGCGATATATTGATAAACTCCGCTAAATTGGTGTATCCAACTTTTTCGGAAATGTAATAATGTAAAGGCCTACATTATTAGCTACCAGTGAGAGCAGCATCGTGTAATGTACTGGGTGATGCTCTTTAAAAACCTAAGGCCTACCCACCCAACAACAGGTGGCGACTGAAGGAGGCTCCTGCCAGTAGTGTTTGCATTCTGGACCAGAGGACAGTATGGAAGGCTCAGTTGCACAATAGGCACCGGAGCCTCTCTGTATCACATAAACATTATTTCCAATAAACATGTTTACATACATTCTAAATGCTACAGACTATGGGCTTCCATAGAAGCTTTAGAAGATATTACTGTATCCTGTAAGTACCAATATAACAAGGTGTGAATTACCTTTTCATACTGATTTTCGCACCGCTGAGCGAGGAATGACGTGGCAATATTAAATGTTTTAAGCCTATCTGAGCTGCAAGACTCAGAAAACATTTGAGTTTTCGACCACAGTAATCTTAGGGGTGGCAGATTTATAAGGAAGTGACTCATCTGTAGAGATGAATAATTTTCCCTGAGACAGCCTTGCGTCACCATGCATGCGCCGTATTTACAATACGGCGCATCATGGTGCAAAGGTTGACAAATGTGTCAGGTATTCTGACGCATCTGCTGGTGCAAAAGTCACGCATTGTTGGAGTTGTGTCGCAAGCACGATGCAACTCCAAGAATGCATGTTGAGACCTATTCTGACTACAATGCGCCACTCCTTGCGCCTGCTTCAAGCAGGCTTAAGGTTTTTATGAAGAGGCGTCCTAGAAGTGACGCAGTGAAACCTTTTTTATATGGGAAAGCCCACCCTGCATACATTATACCTGATGCAGGTATAATGTGACGCAGATCTACAAAGTGAAGCCTCTCCCTAGATGCATCACGTTGCAAATGGGCCACTTTTTTACGCTGCCTCTCCGTCACAAAAAGGGGTGCAACGGCAGCACAAAAATGACGCAAGGGGCTTGTAAATCTGCCCCATAGTATTTAAACATTATTTTTTATTTTAAATTAGGCGCACACTCCTGTCTTTGCTCAGATCAAGATTACCTGCCCAGTCAGAATGATGATTTAGAGGAAGATTTAATTCAGGACATGCTGCAAAAGAATTGGTGTTTGGGGTATTCATGTTATGGAAAGAATCAAGGAGGAAGAACAGTCAAGACCACCTCCTTTTACAAATGAGTCTAAATCTGAAGCATGTGACATGATTGGCAAATTAGGACTAACAAAAAACAGTTCAGACAATCACAGATGAGATGAACTCTCTGGGACATGCCCAGTGGCCGGTAATCTAATCGAGGTCTTTAGGCCACTAAGGGATAATGATGCTCTAAGATGGATTCAATATTCAAATTCCTAGTGTTAATACCCCTTCTTCACTGAAAAAGTACTTGTATTTCTTCACTGAGCTGACACACATTTCTTACCACAGTGCCTGAACTTGTTTTTTACAACAGCAACTATGTGTGTATATGAACTGATGAATTTTCTGAGACAGAAATTAAAGGGGTTTGCAGATCCCTGTTTGTCCAGCAAAGTTGTATATTTGGAAGTTTATTCAATTTTCCTTTCCCTGTACAAAGTCTGGAGTCCACATAGAGAAATAATGTTCAAACTAATACAACTCAGACAAGCCAAACACAACCAGCGGAGTGCCCTTGATAATACTGATATATTCCATCTTAATTTCATTATAAACAATCTACCCAGAATTCTTCTCTACAAGTATGCATGTTTTTCAGTTTTACTATACACAGTTTAGCTAAGAATAGTAAATAAAAAAATGAATATATGGCAGACCCAAGAAGTGAGGTGCAAAGATAGCATTCTGTGCTGTAGATCTCAGACATTAGTTAAAAAGCAGGCATCGACAATGGTAAATGGTAAATGGTAATGGTACAATTAGTTGAAAAGCCTGGGTATCTTGGTTCCAAAGTATGGAAATCTGCAACACCTTAAACCTGGTATCTGTAAATGGGTGCTGCTGGTGTTTGTCTAAAGAACGGATATGCTTCCTATTAGATCAGTTCTATTACTTACCCATAGGACATATGCTACACTGATACTTTCATTGTAGCTATACATTTCTGATAGGGTGTCATGCATGGATGTACATTTGGAGTGGCCTCAGTATGAACTGCATGCTTTAACATTTTGTACTTCTTTTGCCCCGGCATTAGTGGGATATGTAGGCAGTGGCAAGAACAGAAAAGATGCCAGACTCTTAGAGCTGTGTTTTACCTTCCATTTTTACAACCTCTTTTCTTTAGCCTAGCCCTGAATTGTGAGATGGGGAGTTAATACTGTGACATCTTCATTGATCAGATTGTGCATAAATGTGATTTCAATCAAAGGTCAAGATCAGAGATGTTTTAAGGCATGGGCAATTGCCCACGGTCCCACTTTCCATGACGGCCCTTAGAAAGTGAATTTGTTTTCTCTCTTGCTCACTTCTGTGTATTTTTTCAATTCACCCTCTTATAAATAAGTCAATATTACAATACAAATGGCCTTGCACCCGAAAAACACTAGTAAGCAATATATAAATGGGATTATTGTCCATAATCCAAAACAATTCACTCTGTATTTCGAAGACTTCCCAAACCCAAGAACGAAAAGGAACGTGCTTTTGATTGTAGAGGACGGTGTCTTTATTCTTTTAACCCATAAACATTTTCTTTAAAATACAGACGTACATTCGACAAGACTGCCAACGCGTTTCGTCCCTCATGGGACTTCTTCAGGGCTTAAAAAGTCAGTTATTTTCTAAATATACGTTTCCTATGTACATGTTCCGATCAAAGAGAAATATGAGTGGATCTTTTAGAACGACCAGGCCCAGCCAAGGGAATCCTCTGCAGGCAATGTCCGCGGGTCTCAAGAGCAGATCCCGTGTTTAAAGTTCAGATTCAGCACATGCTTCAAACAAGGAGGCGGGGTGGGCTAGCTCTGTCGATAACTATATTACTCAAGCCACAATACGTTACAAAGACTGCGCTCTGACCTTTGCTCTGTGTTCTTAAATAAGACATTATTATTTGTCAACAGGAGGCTAAGGATAGCAGAAAACAAGTAATACAAGTCAAAGTTGTTCTAAACAGGGGCACCCAAAAAATGTCATGCTCAGGGTCGCTAAAATCCTTAAGATGACACTGTTCAAGACACTATATTTGTATATTTGTTTTAAAACCAAACCAGAACTTTTCTGCCGAACTACATAGATTTAACTCAGCAGGCCATTCACTTCTGTATAGCCTACCACATTTTAAATATTCATTATCAACATTCTGTTGCAAGAGATCTATAGTTTTCAGAAATAAACTGAAGAATATATGTTAGAAATGGGTTTTCTGGTAGTCAGAGAATGCACCCTGTCCAAGTAGGAACTACACTATTTAGGGTTAGCTAGATGCACACTAAAAGATAACCTGTGCTCACCCTCTGGTAGCTTGGCAATGAGCAGTCAGTCTTAGCTCAAGAGGCAATGTGTAAAGTATTTGTGAAACACACACACACAGTAACACAATGAAAACACCACAAAAATTCTCCCCAAAGGGTTCTAAAAATTGATAATATTTTTATGAATAAAACAAGACTAAAACTACAAAAATCCAAGAAATGGAACCATAGTTATGAACTTGTAAAGATTAACTCAAATGATAGTACTTAGAGTTATAAAACGCCAACCGGACACATCTGGTCACACTAAACCAGGATAAATCCAAAGTTCAGGCCGACCGCGATTGAAGACAGACCGCTACAGGACTCACGCAGATCTCTCTGAAAAAGTTCCTTGGATGGAGTAAGAGTCGACATCCAAGACTTAATGTGAGGAGCAGAGGAGGCAATGTGTCACCATCGACCCATGGATGCATGTGATCCTCCACTTCTGATCCACGCACTCAATGAAGGCTTCATCAATAAACCCCTTTACGATGCTGGCAATGTGTTGTTGTTGAGCCATGCAGTCCGTCGCCATCGAGATGCACAAACTGTTGTAGCGATGTCCTCAAGTGTAAGCCCCATCGGTGTTGTAGGGCCAAGCGTCGGTTCTGATTGGCTCAAAGTTATCTATGTGTCAGTTTTGATGGACCAGCATTGCAAAAATCACCTTTTAAGAGCCCAGGACCAGATTGGCACTACTTGGAAGGCCAGGACTCACAGATGGCAGAGTTCAGGTACTGTTGCAGGGTTGAAGGAAGTCTTTGATTGCCCTGCGACTTCAGAACAGGGGGCAAGCCAGCAAGCCCTAGGAGACACTCTGGGTTCAAGTGAGATGGGTCCGGTCTTGTCCTCAGCTTTTAAGAGTCCAGGACCAGATTGGCACTACTTGGCAGGCCAGGACTTACAGATGGCAGAGTCCAGGTACTGTTGCAGGATTAAAGGTAGTCTTTGATTGCCCTGCAACTTCAGACCAGGGGGCAAGCCAGCAAGCCCAACGAGACACTCTGGGTTCAAGTGAGATGAGTCCAGACCTAGTCCTCAGCAGGACAGAGATCAGCAGGCAGAAGAGCAGCACACCAAAACAGAAAAGCAGTTCTTCCACAGTAGTGGTCCAGCAATTGGCAAACCTGGAGGCACAGCAGTCTTTACTTCTGGCAGGGTTCTTTATAGGTCCAGTAGTTTACTGTCTTTGTAGGGTCAGAGGCCCACTCCTTATCAGGGCCGGACTGGCCGTAGCGGGCACCGGGCAATCCCCCGGTGCGCCGCACGGGTGGGGGCCGGTTTCGGGCCCCTGGGGCCATTTTTGTTACAGGGCCGTTTTTGCAGCATAGCTGCAAAATCGGCCCTGTAACAAAATCAGCCAAAAAGCGGCCCTGGCAAAGAGCTCGGCGGCACCCCCAATGGGAGGGGGAGGCGGCCGAGCCCTTTGCCAGGGCCAGTTTTGCTTCCCAGTCCGGCCCTGCTCCTTATACCCAGATGTGCCTTTTTAAGTGAGGGTGACTTCGTAAAAGGGGCTTTGAAGTGCACACAGGACCTTTCTTCCCAGCCCTGTTCCCCTTTGTGTGGGAAACAGGACTCTGCCTATTCAGATGTAAATGTCAGCTGACCCTCTCTTCCTGCAAGAGTTCTCTGTCACACCTACGGTTCCTATGCTTGTGGCTGTTTAGAGGGAATGCACCAAGTGTAGCTGTTACCCACCCCAGATGTGCATTGGAGATAGACTGCAGGCACACAGTGCAATAAGAGCAGAGAAATACCCACTTTCTAAAAGTAATTAATAACACAAATGGTCGTTGTGAGGAAATACATAAAGAAACCTAACTGGTAAGAAGAGTTCCTTAATTGACTACTGCTGTGGAAGTCAAGGGTGACACGTCCCCCACAAGGACATGGTGGCATTTCTATAATAGTGATGCTAACTCCAACTTTACCATTAAATAGGACTTATCATTACCATTCCAAAGATATGAAACATGTTTTATAGCTACTCCTTACCTAATCAGGAATTTCAGCTTTAAAGCATATTAAGGAATTCCCAATGTTAGCCGATGAGAGAAGCAGGCCTCACACTAGTGAAATACGAATGTAGCTGTTTGTCACTACCAGGACATGCACAACTTAACAGTACATGTCCTACCTTTTACTTACATAGCACCCTATCCTATTGGCTAGGGCCGACCTTATAGGTGACTTATGCATAATCAAAGGGGTTTTTTTAGGGCTTGGCAGAAGTTTTAAATACCAAGTCGAAGTGGCAGTAAACTGCGCACACAGGCCCTGCAATGACAGGGCCTGAGACAGGTTTGAAAGGCTACTTGTGTGGATAGCACAATTAGGCCCATATGTAGCATTTTGGGAACAGTCGGAACACCTCAGTCTAAACCACAAGCGTTCTGACTCCGCAAGCCCTACCATGCATGCCTTAACCACGAATATGCCTTAAGCACCGACCCTCTGAGTCTGTCTCCCAGCTGAGGGTGATCATGGTTTGGTCTTTGACCTGCCCCTGGGGACAACGTTCCCATAAGGCCACATTGGCCACCCCTGTAGGGTTCCGACCAGTGGGTGGTTTCTTTGGACATACAGAGTCCCCCTGCTTGTGTCCTAGTTGGGAACACTCAAAGAAGTATGGTTGGAAATGGGGCACACTGGTCCACTACCCACCAGAACCTCCCTCCCTCTTCTCATAAGGAACACTAGAACCATTTTCTTCCCATTTACCCGGAGACCTGTTTGAGTTTCTCTGGGCCTCCCACTCTGTTGGGAGGAACTTGAACCACCCTTATTGGTGTCTCCTTCTGATACTTTTATGAACACCCCTCGTGCTGTCCCTAATGTTCGCCTCTTAGCAAGCTTCATGGGGTCAGTAAGCTTGCTCTCAACCAGGTGTTGGCGCAGCTCTGAAAAACAAGCATCAAGCATGTGCTTCTTTAGAAATAAGTTGTGCAGCCTTGAACAATAAATAACCTTGCGGCCCCAAACCCAGCCCTTCAGTACCTTGCTGGCATTATCATGGAAATCCACCATGTTTGTGTGGAGAGTTTGTGGCTGCCCCTGAATCTGAGCATTTACTTCTCAGGGGTCAGTCCAAACTTAATGACTAAGATGGCCTTTGTAGCAGTGTAGCAAGTCTGGCCCTCTATTTCTAGTGGGACTGTGTTCCTCCCCACTGTCAGAATAAACCTTCATTAACTACGACCCCAGAACTCATCTGGGAACTTGTGCAGTCTCAGATCCACTTCATAGGCTGAAAATCACTTATCTATGTCATCTCCACTTCATAACTGGGCCCCAATTCCTTGGGTATTTCTGACTCTGATCTCACTAGTAGACACTGTAGGTATGCTGCCACTTTTGCTGTTGTTGGGCTCCACTTGTAGGGCACGAATACCCAGCTCTTTAAGGTTAAAACTGTTAAAGTCTAAATTGTTCATGCAAAAGGGACCCCGGTTTACATTATTGTGTCTGACATTAGAGAATGTGCTTAACCGTGTCATGACCATGGAGAAAACCATTAAACAATTCTTTAAATGAGGAAAATAAAACATGCAGCTTTAAACCGTGGGAGGAGATGGTTTCTTAAACTTGCAAACCAAACATGCAGCTTAAAGAATGTAGTAGGCCATCACACCTACTGTTATTCTATGACTCGGACTGAAATGTTCTTTCCTCTGTTGTTTGACATTCAAATGAAATGCCTTTTAGAAACTGTTGACCTAAACATCTGACTGTAAAATCGTTCATGTGCAGCTCTAAGAGAAATGTGTTTCTTTGCTTGGTCACAGTATATGATTTCCTTATTTCTCTAAACAATGAAAGTCGCTATATTTTATACTGAGTATTAGTAATGTTAAGCTTACTGAAGGTATTGTTTTGCATGGCCTAATCAGGACTTTACTGATAAAAATGTTTAGTTGCTTTGAACTAGCCCTTTGTCAAAAGAATGGGACACTGACAACAGCTAACAGAATAGGCCTGCAGAGGTACTCATGAGAACCTTCCCTCATGCATCTAGTACAAAACATTTAGAGACTTTTAGATAACTGCTCCATGGCGTGCATGCTTACAGTGGGAAATGGGAGGAGATACGACAGACCATCGGAAGAGCCGTTTCCATTGTACAAAAATGCCAACCTGCTGAATTCTGAACTAATATGTTTTATGTTTTCATAATATTGTGCTACTAGTCAGAGAGAATTTATGCTTTAATGCCATTTTACCCTTGATGAGAGTAGATTGAGAAGGAGAGGGTGAGGGAGAAGGAGAAAGAGAAGAAAACAGAGAAGCCATTCCTTTCGTCACCCATCAGGTGATCAAATTTATTCTGAACTGGAATTAGATGTTTCTTATCTGCTCCATTGCATTACAAAGTCATCTCAGTGGGAGGGTCAGACCTGAAGAGCCTGGGACATCTACATGCACATTTTTTGGAAGGCATGCATTCTGTGGTACACTCTCCTGCCTGGTAGGTGTTTTGATCATAGTGACTGATGGTCGAGCAGGGGTACACATTTGTCAATAGTAACTCCTGGGGGCAATGTAGCAACACAGTAATTACCTTTTCTGCAGCCTGGCAATACCGATGTAGACAGCGTCCTGCCTCATGAATATTGCTGTATATTCTGAGTATTTCTCAATTTGCTGGACCCTACATTTCCTGTTTCATACAGTAAAAGTGTACAGTAGCGTATTGGATGCTTTTATGAGTTCCTGTTCATAACATTCTCCAAAATATGGCTTTTTACAAGTAAAGTGGACAAAAATGCTTTACAATATAACAGGAGTACCACATGATCATGATTTTACCACGCAGTAATTCCTACAAATCATCAAATAAAAGTTCCCACAGTGTGCACAAGGGTGCACACAAACATTCCTTTTCCCAACACAGACTAATTTACTTAGAGGAAACATATCACAGAGTATATTAATCAATATTGTTCAAGCTTGATATATGGGTTGTACGGCTACTAAGAGACATTTGCGTGAGTCATTTTGGGTGCTTGCGTGGATTGGCAGATGGCCAAGTTGTTGAGCAAATGTGAAGAATGCTTCTTATCCAATAAACACTGGAAGATGAGTGACACACCTTCGTTACCAACACAGTTTTAGGAAAAGACATGGGCCAAAGTAGCTTTAGATTCTGATGAACTATTCTCTGCCTTGCTCAAATGATGTGTTATGTAATTTTTGCTGGATTACTTTACAAATTGAGTGTGCTGCCCTTTCATCCAATGCGTTAATAAATATGTTCCCGTAACGTTTCTAACTTAATTCTTTGCTTTAGAGGGTCTTCTGAAGGAGTTAGTCACTGAAAACAGTGTTTAATTGGTTTCACAGAAAACTGTAGCAATTTTAAAACTCGGAGTTGACAGTAATTGTAATGTGCCTCTGTATGCGCCCAATGCAATGGGGCAGTGGAAAGGCTAAATAGGCTTTTGAAAGAGGCTATCCAATCCTTTGTTTGTGTGGTTAGGATGTTGAAGAATTGTTGTGGGGAAAGGATTTGAGTGTATCAAAAGAGCCCACATTCTACCACTGTGGTTCTACTTATTGAGGGGACGCACTGCAAGAACTGGTTTGGTACCTATATTGTTCAATAAATTAAGCCACCTCTTGATGCCAGTTTGAAGAAGATCAAAACGCACCAGGCCCAAATGAAGCTGTGCTATGATGCAAACCACAGATCATGGAATTAAAAGGTGGCCCTTGATTCATGGGCCATGTTAAAAAATGGTGTTGATGTGTGAGTCCACTTATTCCGAAGATGTGGCTCCATATAGAATGATGTACTTACCTGATTCACTATTCTTATCACTTTACAAACCTTTTTATAAAACACTTTACATTGTATTTCTCATTCCAAAGCTCTGCAAGTACCAAATATTACAATTACCCAATTAAATAATAGCCAATTTGTTGACTACAGAAGTATGAGTCAGCAATGCCTTGTTTCAAACACATGACCTGCAGATCACTGCATGTTTCAGCAGTGAAACATTAACACATGGGTCTACCTTGCTGGCCTTTTCACACCAAGCAAGAGCCATTTGCTGTGTCCTTCATCATCAGTGGGAACCCTGATGACTCAGATTCCACTGAATCCGTAAGTGCTTTGGATACAAAACAAACCCTAATCATTCATAAATAAATGACTCAACTACTGTCCCATTCCTAGAAAGTGTTGAAAACCAAAACAGAAGCTTAGCAGGTTTAGAAATCTCACAGGTGGAGAACCCACCCTTCTTAGTACCGCACCTTAAAACACAACATTCTGCATGAGTTGGGAGGCATGCCACGATATTTGAAACAGGTTATTTACATATACATTACATATTTAAGGGGTTAATTTGCACTGTGAATATGTTTTGTGTCCTTGTGTGTGAGGCAATATTAGATTAAAAATTTAACAGTTACTTACTGATAACCTTAATTTCTCGGAGTCTTACTTACATTACTCTTGAGGTGAATGCCATCTCATGACAGGAAAACCTAGAAGCATGACTCTTTTAATGACTATTATGACGATATAATGGTACACATGAGTAGGAGAAGGACCAAGATGCAGACAAGAAATCCTAGCCAGAGTTATTCCTCGAACCTTAGCAAGGAAAGGAGTCAGACCCCTTGTAGACCAACCATGAATTTCATCAGGAAGAGGATCTCTAATTATGAAATAATAGAAGGCAATTCTAACAACTGATTAAAAAAAATGGCCCTGTGACCCTACCCACCCACCACAAAAGTGAAACACCGATACTCAAATTTGCAAAATGGCGGATAATGGTTCAAATAAAAATAGCCATTCAGACATCCACATATTGCAACATTTCCACAAAGAGGAAAGAGAGGGCACAAGAATTAGCAAAACAACCTTTTAAGGTTAATGACCCATTGTTGTGCTTCAAGATGAGGATGAAAACCCATCCCATTCGTAAGGAGCCTAAACAAAGGAACCTTGCACAACAGGACTCCCAACTCACTAATATGACGAGCTGTGGTACCAAAACCAATGTCAAGCACTTAACATATACCAAATTGAGAGAGTCACGCAGGAGCAAAGACAAATCTCAAGGAGGGGTGTAAATCGGCGATTCAAAGGTAGAGACAAGACAAAACCAGCTACTCACCCTCTCCAAAGGAATGGCCAAACTGAAGGAAATTCCCATTCTTTTGAAGAAAGAGGATGGAACAGCCTTGCCAAGTGTGTCATAATGACTTCCCAGAACAGCACAGGTCAGTCAGAAGCTCTTGCAGGAACCTGAAAGAACTACACTTGTGGGGCCCCTTCTAGACCCCCACTAAATTGCTTGCATTATTTCACATGAGAAAGGTTATTGCATCCAGTGTATCAAGATAACCAAGGCAAGTTTAGTTAAGCATAATTGATGAGTACAATAAAATGAGCTCCATAAATACCTGCTTACAGTGCCAGCCGAGAGACAGAGTAAATTGTCTTGAAGTATGAACACACTGTTTTTGCTTGATCCTGAAGAAGGAATCTTGGGAAATGGTTTTAAATCCCCACTAAACTGGCCACCAGCAACTGCAGAAATATCAAAATCTGGGAAATACTTCTCTATATCATCAATGGGATAGATACTCTTCATGAAGCTGGCCAAATTAATCCTAGCCAGCACTTTCCACACATGAAGGATGAACATCAAGAACATGTTGATGAAGATGCAGCCCCAACTGAGCTGAACTTTGGAATTGTCATAAAAAAGATTCAGGTGAAGAATCAGGAACATCAGTCACGGGAAACACCGTGTTTTCCAAACTTCTGGACCGGACCCCTAATTGCTGCTCCTTCTTGATGTAGTACCTTTATTTTCAAAGGCAACCTCTTCTTCCCCTTCCTCTGAGGGAGAGGAACTAGAGACAGAGCAGTGTGACTCAGCCCTGCAAGAACAAACCAGGGCATTTAGAACTTGCATTGCTGACACCACCTCAGTCACAATCTTTTACAGCTTAGAACTAGAGGCTCATCTTCTCTTCCTACAGACCTCCAGTCATATTTAAGCGTGAGGCACCCAGAGGAGACACATCTCCTTTAATGGAATTATGCTAATTGTTGGCTCCAGACACAGTACCAGGTGCCACCAGAGTCTAACTGTGCCAGTGTGGGCAGAGTTAGTGGAGTGCCCCTTCTCGGTGTTCCACTAAGTTGCCTAAAATCTCAGTGGAACTCCGCTGGAGTCCACAAGAGGAAATGGGAAGTAGGCGAAGCAGCACTTACCTGGTCTGGCATCTCCACTCTCTGCCATGCCCGGGCTGCCCACCTTGCCGTGGTCTCCTCTCTTCCTTGCCGTCTTCGCTACCAGTCGCAAACCCCTACGTTGTACATTTTGCGAGGACTGCGCATTCGTGCTCGCGCGCACATGACCCATCCTTCTTAGAGGTACAACATAGGGATTTGTGACTGACAACGAGGAGGAGAGGAGACCACGGCGAGGAGGAGGGCAGCACAAGCATGGCGGAGAGTGGAGGCAACAGACCAATTAAGTGCTGCTTTGCCTTTCTCTTGACTTGGGCTTGGGTGGACAGGGGCAACATCCGCTACTCCATGGAGTCAGAGTTTTTGACCGAAATACGCATTCCCAGTGGAGCCCGGAGTTGGCAAAACTCAGCAAACTCTGCTTGCGGAGCAGAGTTTGCCAGGATTAGATAATACTTATCTTCATGCAGAAGTGACACTTATTGACGTCTCCCAGAATGCCATCCAGTTGGGAAGGAAAACAAAAGACAACCCACTTGCAGTGGCATGGATACAGCCATGGATTCTGTTTCAGTTTAGAAAGAGGTACCTCTATACATCATGGTACAATGACAGCCAGCTGCCCCTCTTAGATCCAGCTACCCCTCCAATCACTCATTAATTGCATGCTGCGACTCACCCTGTACAGTGTTCTACTGCTTTTCAGCACAGGTTGCGCAATAAAAAACAACACATACATGCATACATGCTAATCTTGAGTGGTTAGAAACACCTTTTGTGAACTTTTGTCACAGAAAGAATTTGATATTCTTGGGCTGTAACATGCTTGCAATAACATTAAAAATCCTTTCTGCATGTGGACTACACAAAAGAACAGATTTTGGGTCAGAAAAGTAGTGTGCCATTTAGGCTGGCTACCTACAAACTGAGCCACAAAACGCGATTCACTGAGGCCTAAATTGACATTTAGGTGTGCTTGACCATTATTAGAGAACAATCAACTTTACAAGCACGTATATAATTTCTATAATAAGGTAGTCCTTCAGACCGCATAAGTAGCCTTTCAGACCCCGTAGAAAGTCCTTCAGACCTCGTAGGAAGTCCTTCAGACCCTGCAAGAAGTCCTTCGGGCTAGATCCACTCATTCAGTTCAGTCTCTTCAGACCAATTCTAACAATTGAAATTGTTATGTTTGGTTGCTGGTAGCCAATTCGAAAAGAGATGCACTGTCACAGACATACCTGCCGCTGGTAATCTAATCGTGGTCTGTAGAAAGATGAGGAACACTGCCTGAAGGTTGCAACCTTTTTTCAGTCCATGGCAAGCAGAAGCCTATTCCCTAGAAAGGTCTGAATTCAAATCCACTCTCTCTAAACAGAAAACAAATATGATCCCTGTCTGAAACTGGGTCACTTGAAATTCTCTGGTGGTTCCTGTGCATGAATGCAAATATGCATGGTTCCCACAGTTCACAATGCACACTGCCAGAGCTAAATGCAAAACAGACACGTCCTGGAAGTTGTTGTATGACAGAACCATGCATGCCATTACAACACATGCCTTTACTATGCTGGTATTACAACGCCTGCATCTTTACCACCCATGCCTTTTCCACAAAAGTTTTTATCATGCATTGGCCTTTATGACGCATGCCTTTACCACAAAAATTGAACAATTTTACAGGTAAGTATAAACCATTTATATGTGTACATAAGGGGATTATATTTACCTGTAAAATAATTACATTTTCTTGGTAAAGACATGCATGCTAAAGGCATATGTGTGGTAAAACCTTTACAGGTAAGTATAAATCCTATTTTGTTATATATCTCTGAAAAAAACCAACTTTTTTTATTTTTTTCATTTTCTTTTGTTTTGGTTTTCATAAACAAAGAAGAGAAATACAATAAACAGATGTTCGCAGCGGTGCAAAAAACTCTACTAATCATTGATCGCAAGATTGACTCGCTTGTCTTCCGAATGGAAAGAATGTCGGAGCGTCTCGACAAACATGCGGAGCAGATCGATATGACTGAGCAAGAGTAACTGAGGTGGAAGAAGCACAATCGGAAACGGACTCTATCGAAAAACAAATGGCTAAAGTACTCTAGACACTCCAAGACAAGCGAAAGATTTGGAGGCTAGGTCCCAAAGGAGTAACATCCGCATTACAGGCCTGCCGGAGTCTACCTCGATGGGCAATGCTGAACAGTTCACAGAAAATATCCTAATTTCCTTGCTGGGCTGGGAGACCTTCTCCGATATCTTTGTTGTGCAGTGGTCCCATCAGTCGCTTGGTCCTCGGCCACCTCCTGGGGCTCCTTGACATCCGTTGATAGCGAAATTGTTAAATTACAGGTACCGCGATGCTGCTGTACGGCGTGCCAGAGAATTGGGGGAGCTACGTTATCAGGGTTCTGCTATCTCCCTTTACCCTGACTTTACTATGAAGGTCCAGGAGTCCAAACAACAATTTATTACTCTTAAAAGACGGCTTTGTGACCAAAACATTGAGTATGCAATGCTGTACCCTGCCAGTCTCAAAGTCACCCTAGACGGCAAGGCCTGATCTTCTCAGACCCTAAAGCGCTACAAAAAGCCTTGAAGGATTTTTCAAAGAAGACAGACCGAGATGTTGAGACGGAACGATGCGACGAGGTGACTGGAGGCGTGGCGGGTGGTGGCCTGGATGAGTAGGAGTGACCCAACCGTGGCGTGCTGGGGGACCCCGGCTCTTGACTTGCCAGACTCAGCCGGTGGAGTGTTTGGCTGTTTGCACCTTGCAATGAAAGACGAATGCTGGCCGGGTTCACTCTTAGACTGCATGAAGTCCGATATGGCAGCGCAAAGGAACTCGAACTCTCGCAAGTATAGCTGCTTGCCATTCCATTGGCTTGATAACACACCACTGTTCTTCTTACTATTATCAGTGTTTCTTTTTTGACCCTACATTTTTACAAATTGCTTGAACTTCTAGAACAATGGGGTTCCATGCTTCCTCACTGTGTTTAATGATTATTGATTGTCCAGGTAGTTTGGGATGTGCCATATATGTACAGATGACGTGGCTTACTGTCAGTAGCCACTAGCAGTGCTCAGGTAACATCTGCCCCTGCGTGTAACACATTACATAGCCTGTTGTCTTATTTACTTAAGGGGTAGGGGTGGGGTGACGCTGACTGTGCTAAGTTTGGGATTGCATTGCGTGGGTGGTGGGTGGGTCCTCTGTTTTGGGAATTGTTTTTGTATGTATGTCTTAATTTTGTCACAGTGAAAGGTTTGTACCTGAAGTTTGCATTGAGAATGACTTGTGCTATTGTGTTAGATAGGGCCACTACACTACAGAGTTCCTAAGAATCCTTGCTGAGCTTTTGTGTTCCTCTGTTGCATATAGGTGATAGGGTAAGAAATTGCTGACTTGGAATATTAGAGGTCTAAATGACCAGTGTAAAACTAGAAAATGATGGTGTACCTAACTAGGCATAAAATAGACATTGTGCTAATACAAGAAACTCATCCACCAACTGATAGCCTAGAGCTCGCCCGCAGAAGAATTCCCGGTGCATTTCATGCTGCTGGCTTCACCTCACATGCCCGGGGGGTACTCATGTGGGTTAACCCTAAAGCTGGTTTCTCCCTAGAAGAAATACATACAGATACTGAAGGCAGATAAACAATATCTAAATGTAAGGGGAAAGGCATAGAATGTCTCCTAATTAATGTTTACGGCCCCATTTATGATTGCCCGCAGTTCTTTCAAATTCTCCTTGACTTATCACGCCACATACCACCTTTGCCGCAAATCTGGGGAGGAGACTTTAATTGCGTGCTGTACCAGACATGCACCGCTCAGAGGGGCCTGTCAGGCGTCAGTCATTAGCTGCTAAATCGATAATAGCTGCAATAACCGAACTGGGGTTGATTGATGTTTGGTGCTCTCACTCAGTAGATGCGCGGGGGTTTACACATTACTCCGCTCAGCATGATCTCCACAACAGGATAGACTACTGGTTCCTGGCGGGTTCACTGAGACACGCTATAAGGGGTTTTGAGGTATTTCCTCATTTCTATTTTGACCACTCACCAATACTGCTTGATCTAGGGTGTCCTGCTAAGTGTCGAACCTCCATTCACTTGGAAATTCCACCCTTTTGTATTACTGGAAGAAGCCTTTAGAGGGGAAATGTTAGAGGCCATAGATGTCTTCTTCACTACCAACGTCGGCTCAGTCCCACAGTTCAGCACTATTTGGTAAACTTTCAAAACTTACATCCACGGAATCGCTATATCTAAGCACTCGGGGTGTTAAGATCTATCGGAAGGCGTCTAGCCTTATTGAAATGGAAGCTTGCGGACTTGGAGCGTGATGCTCTAGAGAGAGGCAATGTTCAGTTTATAGATGAACTTAAAACTATGTTAGAGGAATATCACGAAGAGGACGATCGGGAAGTTAAGCTAATGGGGAAATATGTGATAGCAAGAACATATGGGGACGGGGAACGGCCCGGCGCTGTGTTGGCAGCAACAATGAGAGGGAGGCAGGAGAATGTGATCCCCATAGAGATCAGTCTAGAATCAGGCGAGAAGACCAGTGACCCTAATGCAATAGCTGAGCGTATTTTGCATTATATTGCTCCAAAATACCACGGCATGGATACTAACATGCGGTCCTATATGAACTACATTAAACTGCCCTGGCTGTTAGACAATCACAGAGAGTACCTGACGAGGCCCCAGGAGGCCTGGGAAATCCATGCTGCGCTTACAACAATGCGGTCCAATGGTGCACACCACACTTCTGGAGTGTCTAGAGGCCCAAAGCCCCTGCAAACACCTGCACACACTCTGGGGATCACTCCCTTGCCTTCAGTCCCAGGGACTCAGCCAAACTCGCTCAGCACAGCAGTAGGCTGCAAGGCCTCATGTTGTTGCGGGCTATCTGCCCGTTAGCTCTGTCTCCCAGCTGACCCTCAGCTTAGCAGGAATGGATCCGGCCTGGGGACACTTCCCAAGAGACCGCCACCAACAGCGGAGGAACGTCGTGGCGCATCCCCTCGTAGAGAGGCGGTAAGTTTTTGCTGCTTGGGAGGGTCCTCAGGCTGCCATAGGTCAAACCACACTATTGTGGGCTATCTGTCCACCAGTTCCAGGACACACCTAGCCTTAAGCTCGTCAAGCATGGCCCAGGCTCGGAGGACGTACTGCAAAATGCAGCCGCTGAACGCGGGGTCGCAGCAGGAGTCCTCAGTAGTGGGTCGTACCCCACTAGCAGGCATCCAGTTATTGTGGCGGAGGGAGAAACAACTGGGACCACAATCGGTAGCAAACAGGGTCCACAACAGGCTGAAGGAGTCTATTTTGCGCGTGGGCCCATACACAGGAGCTCACCCCTCCATGTGAGTACCGCCTGCAGCTGCAGTGTCAGAGCATAGCCCAGTCGATTTCCCAGTGTGCAGGGCCCAGAAGGATCTTCTCCCTGCCACACCTTGTTGGAGAAGCCGGAACAGTGCACCAGGCCGCGCCAGAGCCTCTGCCGCTAGCCCCATCCTGCAGGTGACCCCCAGCCCGAGGGGGTCACCATGAGGAGCAGACACTGGCAGTAGAACCTTCAAAGTACGATGTGGTGTCCCTGCATGAAAGCCAGACAGTGTACCCAGGAACCCACGGAAGTCCCCTGTCGGCGTAGTTCAGCACGTTCACCGGAGGCGAAGGCCGCAGTCGCGATCACTCCTTTCTGTGCATCCCACGGACGCAGAGGTGGCATCAGAGATAAACCCCCAGCATCTTCTGCTCCTATCACTCGCTTATAAGGTAATCCCAGTTGGGGAGGTGAGGATAAATAGGGCGTAGAGTGTATGGCTCGCAGAGCTTGTGTTTCACGTGGCCATTTTGTAATGCGGCAAGCTCCGCCCCCCCAAAAAAAGTTTACAGTAACGTTATAGTTAGGAAATAGAATGTGAAAAATCTTGGAAATTCACCGAAAAAAAAAATGTTGCAGGAACATTATGGTTACACTCAGATTGTGCACGCACAAAACCATAGAAATTCAGCAGTTATAGTTACTTGAAGTAACCAAGACCACGCAAGCCACTGCTTATGACATCATATATTGCATCACTCATGATATGGTCAGTGATATCACTGATGACATCACAAATGACATCATTGATGACACCCCTGATAACATCATCTAGTAATTGTAAGTGTTTCATAAATGTTTATGATACTTAAAGATATATAATTAGTTACTGCATAAGTGAAATTAGTATTTGGTCTCTACTACTATTATGTGATACTCTTTGTAACACATGTAATCTGAGTGGCTGTGTCACTATATCAGTGTATGAGTGACTGGCTTAGTGGCTATACAGATGTGTGGCTGGGTATGGGAGGGGCGTTATGGATGTGTAAGTGTGTTTGTGAGTGACTGTGTAGGTCTGTCAGTGGGTTTGTGAATGGATGTATAGGTGTGCCAGTTGGTGTGAGTGGCTGTATACATCTGTGAATGGGTGACTGAGTGTTTTTTGGATGTGTGAGTGGTTGTATCGGTGTGTGACTGGGTGCTTGAGTAACTGTGTGAGTATGTGAGTGGGTGTGTAAAGGGTTGTATGAGTATGTGAGAGGGTGCGTCAGTGGTTGTATGGGCATATACATGGGTGTTTGAGTAGTTGTGGGAGTGGTTGTATTAGTGTGTGAGTGGGTATAGGAGTAGCTGTATGGGTCTATTAGTGTGTGTGTGCGTGTGTGGTGTTGTCTGAGTAGGTATCTCAGTGGTTGTATGGGTGTGTAAGTGGGTGTGTGAGTTCTTCCTTGTGTCTCTGAATGGGTATTTGAGTGGTTGTGTGGGCGTGTGAGTGGTGCTATGGATTTGTGAGTGGCTGTGTAAGTTGTGTGTGAGTGTGTCATTTGGGATGTCATGAATGATGTAATGAGTGATGTTACTGACCATGTCATGAGTAATGTAATATGTGAGGTCATAAGCAGTGCTTTGCGGGGATGTGAGTTATAGTTAGCTCAGGTAACTATAACTGCTGAATTTCTATGGTTTTGTGCATGTACAATATGAGCCTAACTATAACTTCCCTGTAGCCTGTTTTTTTCAATTCTATTTCCTAACTACAATGTCTCTGTAACCTATGTTTTTTAGTTTTCTAAGGTTTTTGAAATTTTATTTTCAACTGTAACCTGTAACCTTAGAGGAGGGGGTATGGCTGTATGGGTTTATTAGTGGGTGTGTCATGGTTTTGTGGGAGTATGAGTAGGTGTGTGAATAGCTGTATTGGTGAGCGCAAGTGGGTATGTGAGGGGAAACAGCCATTTCAATGCAACTTTTACTACACGTTGCTATTATATCACATTCGTTACAATGCATGTGATGTAACAACGCGTAGCCTTTACTACGCATACCATTATATCGCATGCGCTTTTTTAACGCATGCGATGTAATGGCTATCCAAGTCGTTGTGAGGAAACTGAGGCTGTTTCCTCACAATGACGTGCACCACCCCTCAAAGCAGGAAGCAGGAACCGGGAGCAGAGACGGCGACGCTGGAGAGGAACTACGAGGAAAGAGAGGTAAGGGGGTTTATGCTTGGGGAGGGGGTTACTTTTGTAGGGGTTAGGGTAGTGTCAAAGTAGTGTTGTGTGGGGTTGTGTTTTACGTTTTAGGGTATTTTTAGGGTGTTTGTGTATTGTAGTATAATGTAGTGTTGCAGTGTTTGTGTAGTGTTTTAGGGTTTAGGGTAGTGTTGTAGTCTTTGTGTAATGTAGTGTTTTAGGGTAGTGTCAGTGTTTTAGGGTAAAGTGTAGTGTTGTAGTGTTTGTGTAGTGTAGTGTATTAGGGTAGTGTCAGTGTGTTAGGGTTTAGTGTAGTTTTGTAGTGTTTGTGTAGTGTAGTGTTTTAGGGTAGTGTCAGTGTTTTAGGATTTAGTGTAGTGTTGTAATGTTTGTGTAGTGTAGTGTATTAGGGTAGTGTCAGTGAGTTAGGGCTTAGTGTAGTGTTGTAGTGTTTGTGTAGTGTTGTAGTGTTTGTGTAGTGTAGTGTATTAGGGTAGTGTCAGTGTGTTAGGGTTTAGTGTAGTTTTGTAGTGTTTGTGTAGTGTAGTGTTTTAGGGTAGTGTCAGTGTTTTAGGATTTAGTGTAGTGTTGTAATGTTTGTGTAGTGTAGTGTACTAGGGTAGTGTCAGTGAGTTAGGGCTTAGTGTAGTGTTGTAGTGTTTGTGTAGTGTAGTGTTTTAGGGTTTTTGGTAGTGTTGTAGTGTTTGTGTAGTGTAGTGTATTAGGGTTTAGGGTAGTGTTGTAGTGTTTGTGTAGTGTTGTAGTATTTGTGTAGTGTAGTGTTTTAGGGTTTAGGGTAGTATTGTAGTGTTTGTGTAGGGTAGTGTTTTAGGGTTTAGGGTAGTGTTATAGTGTTTGTGTAGTGTAGTGTTTTAGGGTTTAGGGTAATGTTCTAGTGTTTGGGTAGTGTAGTGTTTTAGGGTTCAGGGTAGTGTTGTAGTGTTTGTGTAGTGTAGTGTTTTAGGGTTTAGGGTAGTGTTGTAGTGTTTGTGTAGTGTAGTGTTTTAGGGTTTAGGGTACTGTTATAGTGTTTCTGTAGTGTAGTAGTGCATTAGGGTTTAGGGTAGTGTTGTAGTGCGTGTGTAGTGTAGTGTTTCAGGGTAGTGTCGGGGAGGTCGTGCAGGGTAGTGTAGTGTTATTGTAGGGGGAGGACTGGGGTCAGGGGAGGGTTGTGTAGGGGTAGAGTAGTCACATACCTTGCAAACTTTAACCACGAGTATAGCTTTACCACGCATGCCTTTGCGTTGTAATGGCATGCGTGGTAAAGGCATAGTCGTGGTAATAGTTTGCGATGTAATGGCATGTCGTTGTCATTGACATTGTGTAGTAATACCCGTGTGTGTGATGTAATGACATACATTTGTATATGAGTGGCTGTATATGAGTGGCTGTATGGGTCTTTGATTTTGTAGTTTTGTGAGTGTCTGAGTGGGTTTGTGAGTGAGTGTGTGAGTTATCCTAGAAGTGTATTAGTGGATACAGGAGTGCTTGTGTACAGAGCTTGCAAGTGGTTTTGTGTATTTGTATACTTATTGTAATCTAAATAAAGGACCATAGACTCTCCTGTCACAATAAGAGAATAAGAAATATCCCATAGTTATTACAGAAAAGATTGTTCTCTGATAGATGTACAATACCTTCATCTGCTTCGAGAATTTCATATTGTTTTTTTCAGTGGCCGAAAAGCACACTTGCTTTGCATTTGGCCAGCCTGAAAAGTTATGACCGTTTGTGCTTTAGAGAAGTTGTGCTTTTGCTGGGCACCTGCTATGTTATATTTCTAAGTGCATTAATACCAAAATTGTATTTTTCTTTGTTTTAATGTTTTTTTGGGATTCGCGGAGCTATTGTGACCTGCCCCCAATATATATTTTCTAGTTCAGCAAAGGTATGTGGAACTGCTGCATTTTTTAATAACACTTAAAAACAAATAAAGACAGTATAGAATTGATGTTTGTGGTAAGTGATTTATTAAAATGATAAAGAAACATATTCTAATAAGCAAATAAAGCCACTGCAATGTCATCGCAAATCTCACGTGACGCAGAAAAAAATTGTTGTATTGTTTAAAACACCTTTCAGTCAATTTTAAGAGAAAATCTCTTCTCAGTTTTTTGTGCTTTTGGTGCGGCTGTGAAAAATCACACTTCACAGATCTGCATCCACAGTTTACTTTTCACTTGGTGTTTATTTTGTATGGTGTCTATAACAACCATGGCATATGCAAGTGAAGAACATCGGGAGCACCAGAGGATAAGCTCTCCATCTGATGAAGAACCACCTGTTAAGAAAGAAAGCATCTTGCTATGTTTCACCATACAACTGTGTGAAAAGAAAGTTAATGTACAAAAAGTAAAGTGCAACCTTTGTGACAAACAGCTTTCTAGAGGAACATCTGAAAATATTCATGTGGTAGTTTTAGCATGATAAAACATGCAGAGACCATGCACTCTCATCACATTGCTCGTGCAGAAACACAACAAAATGCCGAGAATCCATCAACATCTTCTGCAGGGCAGGTAGTTCCTGGTAATCCTGTTGAACTTGGAGCTATCTTCCAGTGTTTCAGAGTTTGCCATGCTGGGATGATTTTGTGTAAAATGCAGCAAGGTGCTGAGATTTGAAAAGACGTCTATCCCTGCACTTACTGAGCTTTTCAAAAGCCATATGTGTTCATTATTTTTTTTTTACTTGCTGTTTAAGTTTTGTGCATTATGTTGTGACAGTGAATTTTTAATAGTTCTTTTCAACAAACAAAAAAACAAAGCACTAAAAAAGACCCAAAAAGGATTAAAACTTTCAAAAAACAACGAATGAAAAAAACAGGTTCTTGTGAAAACCATCTTCTCTGATTTAAAAATAAAAAGTATAAATGTTATATCTTTGTTTGTAAAAGTGTGCATAGTATACCTGTTGCTATGTCTATATAAATATGATAGTGTGAATCGGTGATTTAGTGTTTGTATGGTTGTCTGTGTAGTGTGTGAGTGGATGATGGGTTAGTAACTGGCTGTGTGAGTACCTGTATGGGTAAGAGTCTGGCTGTGTGAATGACTGGTTGGATGAGTGGGATGTGTGAGTGGCTATATGGGTGAGTGGCAATGTGACTGGCTGTATAGCCGAGTGGTTGTTTGTGTGAGAACCTGTATAGGTGTATCAGTGGGTGTGTAATTAGCTGTATGGGTGAGTGAGTGGCTGTATGGGTGAGTAAGTATGTGTGTGAGTGGCTGTATATGGTATAGTGAATAACTGTGTGAGTGGCTGTGTAGATGAGTGAGTGACTGTGAGTGACTGTATGGGTGAGTAACTGGCTGTGTGAGTGGCAGCATGGGTGAGTGGTTGGGTGTGTGAGTGGCTATATGAGTCTGTCAGTGGTTGTGTGGGTGAGTGAGTGGGCATGTGGGTGGCTGTATGATGGAGTGTGTGTGTTAGTGGTAGTGGCTGTATAGGTGAGTAAGTAGCTGTGTAAGTAGCTGGATAGATGAGTGAGCAGCTCTGTGAGTAGCTGTATGGGTAACTTATTGGGTGGGTGTATGGTTGTATGGGTGAATGAGTGTGTATGTGAGTAGCTGTAGTGGTCTGTGAGTGGGTTTGTGAGTGGCTGTATGGCTGAGTGAGTGCATTTAAGAGGCTGTCTGGTAGAGTAAGTGGCTCTATGGGTAACTAGCTGTGTGAGTGGCTGTATGGGTGGGTGATAGACTGTGTCATTGACTGTATTGTGAGTGAGTGGCTATGTGGGTGGCTGATTGGGTGAGTGAGTGTCTGTGTGGGTGTATGGGTGAGTGACAGGCTGTGTCAGTGGCTTAATGGGTGAGTGTTTGTGTGGGTAGTGAGTGGGTATGTGAGTGTGAGAGATATGTGCGTAGGTGTGCAAGTACTTGAGTGGGTCTGTGAGTGGGTATGTGAGTGTCTGTGTGGGTTGGTGAGTAAGTTTGTATGGTTTTGTGGAATGAGAGCAGGTCGGTGAGTAGTTATGTGAGTGTGTACGTAGGAGTGTTAGTGTGTGACTGTATGGGTCTGTGAGTGTGTGTATGAGTAGTTCTGTGGGTCTATCAGTGGGTGTGTGAGTACCTGCATGGGTGTGTGAGTGGTTGTGTGTATCTGTGAGGGGTGTGTGAATTCCTGTGTGGGTCTGTGAGTAGGTGTATGCGTGCGTGTGTGGGTCTGTGAGTAAGAGAGGGAAGCAGATCACAGGAGTCTAGAGATAGAGAGAGGTGGATCACAGGAGTTTAGAGGGTTGGTGGAAGCTCAAGCAGTGGTTCTTGTATTCTGGTACTTAGTTGTACAAGGCTTTGTAGGTATGGCTCAGAATCTTGTATTGACATCTTTTGTGGGTGGGAGTCAATGGAATTGCTTCAGGTTAGGGGTGATGTGTGCCCATCTAGGGAGGTCAAGGATGAGTGTTGCTGCTGAGTTCTGAATGGCCTGCAGTCTTTTCAGGAGGTGTGTAGTAATTCCTGCATAAAGTGCACTGCTGTAGCCCAAGTGGCTGGTGATGAGTGCTTGACGATGGGGTAACCGGATATATTCGGGGATCCATTTAAATATCTGTTGGAGGGAGGACCACCGGGGAGTCAGGGGGCCCACTCCGGGGCACCTTCCTACCGCAAAGTTATAGCCGAGCGCCGCTGAGAAGCCTCCTAGGAGAGGTCTTTCTCCTATGATCGTACTAGGCCCAGTAACACCACCACACAGGACTCTGTATCAGTTGCTTATCTAGGTACTTTATCAATAGTAGCACATTCGAAATATTTACAGGGGGATCGAGAGATCCAGAGAGAGTCTCAATGTCTTTGTAGGGACAGGGTAGCGGGACAGTCTTAGTACCAGCCTGGTACGGGGAAGCTCTGCGCCAGACCTTGTGTTAGGCCGAAGGCGGCTCCGGGGATTGGAGCGGAAGGTGCTGGTCTCAAAGCAGCTCGGAAGTGGAGAGCCGCGACGGTGTCTGCAGGGCTCGGGAGGTAGTTCCGCTTGGGTCGAGCCGCGACACAGTCAGCAGGGCTCCGGTGGTAGGTCCGCTTCGGTCGGGCCGCGACAGCGTCAGCAGGGCCCCAAAGGTTCGTGAAGTTCTTTAAGCACGGTGGAGCCGCGACGTAGTCAGCAGGGCTCAGAGCGTGGTTTCAGGATGAGTCTTTCTCCGTAGGGTCAGCCGCGATCTGGTCAGCAGGGCTCTTGACTCCGGGATACAACTGCTGTCCTGTTGCAGGGTCGCCCCAGATATAGGTCTGGAGCCTTTTGATGTCCGGACCCTTGCACCCGGGGGGGGGCGGAGAGGCCGGGTCGGGAGCGGCCAGATGCTCAGCAGGAGAGGCGCCAGGCCCAGGAGAGCGGTGGGGCGATCGCACCTAGGTGTGGGAGGACGGTTGGGGGTCCCATCGATACTGCTCTCCGCCGGGAGTGGGGAAGTGTTCACGTGGTACCCCCTGGCCAGTTGTTGGTGCCTTGATGTCGGGGCTTGCTGGGGCCGAGGCCGGGTTGAGCGGGGTCACGTAGGCTGGTGCGCAGAGTCACATACAATCCAAAATGGAGGAGCCCCGAGGTGCAGGGGACCTCGTGCGGCTTGGCGAGGGGGAACAGGACCACGCCACGAGGCCGGCTCCAACAATATCTGTCTTGGGTCTGTGAGTATGTTTTACTTTAGTATTGCAGAATTAACACAGGGTGCCGTGCTGAGCATGCAACAGGTCCATGGATCCCAGCACATGGATCCCTCTGTGACCACTCCAACACACCTATGGGGTCAGGATACCTCTACCCTGAACCCTTCAATCATTATACACTTAATGTTTGATGCCTTGGGACTGTGCCCGAGACATAAAATGGTGGCTGTAACTTTCTAGTCAAGTCATAGCGAGCCAATCACGGCATTGCTGTTGGCACATCGAATCATGGAGTGCTGATGGATATGCGAAGGATCCGCCTCCCTATATATACACTTTAGTTCTTTCTTTAACAACTCCACAATACTAAACGTTTTCACACCAAATTACAAAAAGGGCTCTATCTGGACCAAGAGCTAGCTTTTTGCCAAATTTGGTGTAATTCCACTCAGCGGTTCGGGCTGTAGGGAATTGCAAAATCCCCATAGACATAGAATGGTGGAAATGTGTTTTGGGACTTCGCATTTATCATGGCCCTCCCTTGACAAATCACTCCAAACTTTCCAAACAGCAGCCGAAGTGAGTTGCAAATTAGTTTTGAAATTTGCATCAAGATTTGTTAAACTGCGCCAAAGTTACTAGAAGAACACAAAATGCTTCATCTATGGAATAAGTTGGTCCTAACTATCTACTGGCAACTGCTACTGCCTACTTTAGATATAACTTTCCTGTAAACTTTGTTTTTTAAGTGAAAATATATTTAAAAAAATTAAAGGTTACAGGGACATTATAGTTAGAAAACAGAATTTAAAAAAAACTTCACTGTAAAAACCAAATATTACAGGTATGGTATAGTTACACTCAAATTTCACTCATACAAAACCGTAGAGGCTCAGCAGTTATATTTACCTGGGCTGACTATAACTTGCACCCCAGCAATTCACTGCTTATGACCTCACATATTACGTCACACATGACATGGTCAGTGACATCTCTGATGACATTTCAAATGACATCACTGATGACATCATCCAGTGAGTGTAAGTGTTTTCTAAGAATTTATGAGACATTAAACATATATGCTAAGCTACTACAAATGTTTAATTAGTATACTAGGGGGTATAATCACAAGAGCGCGTGATAACTACTGCATGAGTAGTGTAATGCAACATTCAATATCGCAGCCCATCGCGGGAAAATAACCCTGTGACAACGTGGGATTCACAACAAGGTGGTAGCATGAGATAGTCTACCGGAACCGCGGACAATGTCTGCGATAAAACCACCTCGATGGAGATAAAAACACAAACCACTACACCCAAAAACCTGCGATCGGCCAAAGTGCGATGAGGAAATCAGCGATAAGCAGCGCCAGGCCTGCAACACACACCTGGCAGGTGGGAAAAATCTCCATAAAAGCAGAAGAAACACCCGCACACAAACTGACCTACACCCAAGTACCATGGAGGCAGCCGGAGCAGGCACAGAGGACTAGCGCAACCCCACAGCACCCCAGATGACCAGCCTGGGACCACGGGATAGGGAAGGGCAAGGACAAGAAGACAACGAAGACAAAGTTCAGTCCGCAGGCAAACAGGATCATAGTCACGGAGGTGATGGAACACCATCAACAACTCTTCATCACCTCCAACGTGTCAGTGGGCACCAAAACTGAAATATGGCAGGACATCGTCAACAAGTTGAATGCCGTCGGAAAGCACAAGTGGACAATGGACGAGGTCAAAAGGCAATGTAATGACATCAAGCGGAAGACCAAGGAGAGACTCTCCACCAACCAGAAGGCAGCAACACAGACTGGAGGTGGGGGCCCAGCGCCACAGCTGGAGCTGGATGATATGGAGGAGCTGGTGTCCAGAGTCATCAGCGTGGAGACTGTAGCCGGAGTCAGGGGACCGGACACTGCTCGACAGGACACAACACAACTGCAACAGCGTGAGTGACCACCAGGTACTGGGGGGACAGGTGGAGATTGCCACGATGGCACACATGCACAATCAAGCAGAGCACAGTGCACACCGACATTGACTCTGGGTCATCGCCCAGATCTTGTTATGTTATGTTATCTGGTGTTTTATTGAGTGCTCAGCTACTCAAGCAGACTGTCCCGGCGCTGTGTACTGCTGGGGAACCCATCCTGGCTTTCCCTGTGAGATGGTTCCTTACTGGGCATCTCCAAGGTGAAGACCAAGCATCCCCGGCGCTGATGGGGCCGAAAGTGGAGATTAAGCAAGCTATTGCCCAGAGTTGCTGAGTGTGATCCATGATTAGAGTAGGCACCGAGGTGAGAATTATCGAGTCCACTGACCTTGGCCCAAGACCCTGCCGCGTTGGGATTCGAACCCTGGTCCCTGACCGACCTCTGCTTCCGGGTCTGCCGCCTCTAACCAGTGAGCCACACCACTCCACAGACTGTCACAATGTACAATGCCAGGCTGTCTGAATGTCAACCTGTACCATGCATCTACACACATGTGGGTACATAGTAATACACCATGTCCCCTTCACATTGCAGGGGCACCGTCAACACCTCCTGCAGAGCAGTTCCCGCCACTTTTCACGGATGAAGAGGAGAACAATCCCAGCATCGACACCCAAACCAACCAAGACATCATTGACCTCATCCGCCACTCATCTCCAGGCTCAGAGCAGCCCAGCTATATCAATGAGACCCCACCAACCACCCAAACCACCCAGCAGGAGGCACCCACAGCCCTGGCACCCTCCCAAGACCTCCAGGAACAACACATGGCCTTCCAACACCGTGTGCTGGAGTGCCAGATGGAGACGGCTGAGCAGGTGCGGGTGGGCTTCGGCATCATGGCTGCCAAACTGGATGACATCCTTGGGTGTCTATGTCCACCCCATGGTCTCCAATGAGCCCTGACTGACAACGCTGGAATCATAACGCGGAGAGTAGAACAGCTGTCCGCTCAGAGTGGCTCCAGCGATACCAGCTGTGAGCTGGCACTCATATGGAGGCTCATGGAGGACATGGTGGGATGGAGGCGGAAAGGATGGAAGCCACCGCTGACCATCATCGAAATCTATCATGCCCTACAGACCTCAACCATGGCATTGCTGCCACAAGGAGTGGTGCCGATGAATGCTGCTGCCCCCACACCATTCACATCCCCACCCCCTGGTGTGTCAGGGCCTCCCAGTGCGGCAACCGGATCCATTCAGGCCCCTGATGTGTCAGTGGCACACAGTGCGGCAACCGGTTCTGCAACACCCACAGGTGGAGCAGGGCACACACCCGCAGACGAAGACGTTGATGGGACTGTGGTCAGAAGGACGAGACCAGGCACTGGCATTCATTACCGCCACCTGGCCTGTGTCTACTTGGTCCTGCACCTGGCCTCATGACCTTCCAGTGAACCACGATACACTCCAATGCACTCATCTTGGCCAGCGACATGGACTGCCACTTCCGGTTTGGTGACCAATGACTCGGCGACCAGACTGCAGACTGTACCCTTCCCTTCAGCAGGACTTGTCATCCCCTGATGGACTCTGGCTGGCCCTCCATGGGCCCATAGTGTGTAGTGCGCTGGGTATTGCCCTGAACCGCTCCGGCTACATGACTGCACTGGAAGTGCAATAAACATCCATTGACGCACTGCTGTGTCATGTCCATCATCAGTCATGTATGCATGTGTGGATGAATGTAGGAACAGTGATTTCCCTTGTGTCAATGATGGTCATCCTGTGGGGTGCCAGTCAGAGGGTGCTACATTGAATTTTGTGTACCGAGTCCCGTGGACACTGCAACTGAGACACACACATCACTCACTTCCTTTTCCGGACATGGACTGAACCACGCCCAGAGCCAACGTGTCTTTGTGGCAAGCCCTGCGCTGATCCAGCGTACGCCAGGCCAGACCACTCCGCTTACGCTCAGAGGGGCTCCCTCATTGCTCCCTGTCGCATGCGAACTCACTTGTGGTGTGCAGGTCACTGGTCTAGTTGTCAGCATGTCACAGCCACTCCCTGAGGGCAGGTTTGCATGCACACCACACCCATCCGGCACAGGCGTCACAGGCCATGTGACTCCACTAATATAAGGGGCCGATGACGTTACATTCTCATCTGCCCGTGGTGACTGGATGACGGATACCGCGGTTCCCAATCATGAAGGGCACATGAGTTTTGTTGCGCACAGGGTTAGTGGCAACCCGGGCCTACCTACGGCATGGGCCAACCACCACGTGGCGCTGACTGGGGTTGCACAGGGTTAGTCGCACCCGGCTCATTACGGCAGGCACAGGCACCCTGCCACGGGACGGTGACTTTGGGTGCGCTGAGTCAGTGGCACCTTAAGCTGCTGAGCAGGTGGGCACCTTGCGACGATGCCCTGTCCCGGCGGTCCGGCCAACTCAGGTTTCGTTAGCCCTGCTGGACCGCAGTGTAGGCCAGAGCCAGCGGGCAGCGCGGGCCTACCGTCACGTGGCCGTGCTTCCGGGTCACAGACTTAGTGGCACCCATTGGGCTGATAGAATGTGCAAAAGACACACAATTGATGTACGTACTGCTGAACAAATCAAAACTGAGCGGGTGTGCAGCCTGTGATGTTGCCGGGTGCACTGGTATATCCTCAGCCACGGAGTATTCCAGAACCAGCAACACACGTGAGACCTGGTGGCCTGCGGAGCGTGGCTGCATGGTGTGGAGGGTGCCATATCTGTGGGCCCGAGCTTGTGGCTTGCACGTGGTGGGACATCCAGTCTACACGCCGGTGGCAGAGGTGAGCAGTGAGGCCTGGGTGTGCATGGGTGGGCATGCTCCGTGGGCGGCGGGTGCCTTTGTGATGCCTCTGCCTGGGTGTGCATGGACAGGCAGGCACTGTTGTCTTGTGCGAGTGTGTGTACTGTGCCAATCATGTATCAGGACTCTGTTTCAGATGACGGCTCTGACTCAGATGTTTGACCTAATGGACTGCACTACATGCTGGTAAGTTGTTGGAAACACACCGGTGGCAGCAGGTCAGCAGTGTGGCCTGGGTGCGTAGGGGAAGCTCCCTCTCTTCTTCTCTCTCTCTCTCTCTCTCTCTCCCCTCTCTTCTACTCTGTCTCTCCCCCTCTCTTCTTCTCTCCCCTCTCTCCCTTCTCTTCTTCTCTCTCTCTCTCTCTCCCCCTCTCTTTCTCTCTCTCTCTCCTTCGCTCTCTCTCTGTCCTTTGATGTGCGCAGGACACACCTTCTCATCATGTTTTTTGTCTTGCAGGCTGTGACCTACGGACTGTCCCACGGGGAGCCGCCATGTGTCTTTATTTAATTTCGGTGTTCATTTTAATAACGTTTTTTTGTTGCTTCGAAAGTGAATGTGTGATGCTCATTTCTGTGACAACACATGCATTTAAACTATTGTGATTGTGCGACGTCATACAGAATATTTTGTACATGTTTTTGTGTAGCTGATGTGGCATGTCTTTGTGGGGAGGTGCCAGGGAAGGGTGGTCCAGGGGTGGTGTGGGTGGTTGTTGTGGCCCTCTTGTGTATCTGGGTCACATGATGTGTGGCTCCATGGCATCTGTTGCCCTTCCGATGTGGCCCTGGGCTGGTCTCCCTTTTGTGGTGCTGGCTGCCATCTGACTTAACACCAGGTCAGAGCAGGTGTAGATTTCCTGGTGCTAACGCGCCTTATCGCCGTTTTTGTGTTCTTATCTCCGATCTGTCTGGTAGTTGAGAATGGTGAGGAGTGGGGTGGTCATGACTTTTGGCAAAGGGAACGCCCACTCTGCATCTCATTAGCGATAGTTGCGGGGATCCTGTGTGGTGATGTTTTTTGCAGCTGCTATCGCGGGTAAACTGGTGCTGTCGGCTGTTATCACCAGCTTGTGAATGGGGAGGTAAATTTATCATGACTTTGGCTGCGATAAATTGCCCTTAATTCAGCCATAGCTCCTTGTGAATATGCCCCTAGGTGTACTACTAATGAGTGATACTACTTTTTATATATTTAATATGTGAGTTGCTGTGTGTATCTGTGTGTGAGTGGGTGTCTCAGTCACTCTATCTGTGTGTGTAAGTATGTGTATGATTGGCTGTATGGATGTATCAGTGGGTGTGTGAGTTACAGTGTTGGTCAGTGAGTGGCTCTGTGAGTGGATGTGTGTGTGGTTGTATGGGTGGATAACTGGGTATATGAGTGACTGTATGGGTGAATGAGTGGGTGTCTGAATGGTTGTATGATTGAGTGACTGGGTGTGTAAGTGTGCTGTATGGGTGAGTTAGTGGCTCCTAGAGTGGAAGTCTGGTTAAGTGAGTAGGTGTGAAGTAGCTGTATTGCAGAATATGTGTCTGAATGGCTGTATGGGCGAGTGAGCGGATGTGTGAGTACATACATGGATGTATGAATAGGTATGTAAGTGGTTCTATGGGTATGTGAGTGATTGTGTGATTGGTTGTATAGGTGAGTGAGTGACTGTGTTGAGAGGATGTATGGGTGTGAGAATGGGTGTGTGAGAGGCTTTATAGGTGAATACATGGGGTTGGAGTAGCTGTATGAGTGAGTGTATGGCTGTATGAGAAGCTGCATGGGTGAGTAGGCCCAGGCATAAAACTCCGCTCTGCTTCTAAAGTTTCTGGAAATTTGGGCACTCTGCAGTCCACAAAGGAGCACGGAGTTCCTGATTTCCACTTTTCTTTCACAAAGCAAAGTTTTTTTGCCATTCACGCACAATATTTGTTTTACCGCTTACTCGCAAGTGCCACTATGCTCTCGGGCTGCTAGCGAGTGTGTGCATGACTTTACACTCCCTTGCACCACCAGCGAGCTCCTGCAAGACTTTGCGATCACTAACACGGCTTCCGGCCTCGGCAGCGCCAATGTAGGGCCGATCGCAAATTGAGTGCTCAAGCAGCTTTTGTGCTAGAGATGCAATTACGAGGCTTTTCGAGTAGATTTTCTTCTCCACCTGGCAGTTGGAGTAGTTCATTTTTTTGCGAGAAGCTTTTATTAATCTTTTTTTCCCCCAACAGAAATCAAGTGCCTCCAAGACTCCTAAATCCTAATCTCATCCAGCAGGCTCCTCCCAGTGCTTTGTCCATCTACTGGTCACTTTTCATTGGAATTTGGATCTGGTAGGATCACTCTACATGTCTGCTGTATATATATCATTGGATTTAAGGACTTTGTATTTTAGATTTTACAAGTAAGTTGAAAACCTGGTGTATAAGGTTGTTGTTTATTTGATTGGGGGCATGTACCAGGATTTATTTGTATTTTTATTACATGTTTTCAATTTATTGTGGTGGGTGGCCTGCAGTTTCAGTAGTGGCCTAGTTATTTTATTTGCATGTCATTTTTCTTTCTTTTGTAAAGGAAAATTAATGCACCATTATGTACATTTTGTCCATATTTTTTTAATACATTTGCAATATTCATCTAATTAATTATATGGCCCAGTCTGCCCATGAGCCTTCTAGCCAGTACGCATAATTGTAACTACGGGAGCATTAAACAACTGTTTCTCTGGTGTCTTTTGAATTGAAACATCATTTAGGACATGGATGGCATTGGAATAAATTACAAAATGTGTTATAGGGGGTATTTCATGTTTTTTTCTGCATGCAGTGTATAGGTGGGGTAATTATATTTGATGCCTTTGGAGGATGTGTGTTGTTGTAAAATTTGTTAGCCAAGTTAATTTTCCTTTTTTGGCATTGCTGAATTAATGCTCTTTTTTTGTGCTACCATGCCTCCTTTGTCTGGTCTGTGTAAGAGTGTGTTTGCCATAGGCCACTATTTGTCTTAGTTCCCCATGCCATATGGCCAAGGGTTATTTTTAGTCAGTGTCCATTGGCCTGTATTTGTTCCTTGTTTTCCATGCCTCCTGCTGGTTGTTGTTTGACCATGTGGCTCGTGGCCATTTTGTGTGGCCAGCCAGTGTGCTTTTGCCATAGGCCTGCATGTGTTCTTTGTTCCCCATGCTTTCTTGGTCAGTGTTGTTGTTATGACCAAGTGGCTTATGGCCATTTCTCGTGAGCAGCCAATGTGCTTTTGCCATAGGCCTGCATGTATTCTGTGTTGTGGCCATACCTCCTTGCTGGTTGTTGTTGTTGTGACAATGTAGCTAGTGGCCATTTTGTGTAGTCACCCAGTGTTATTTTGCCATAGGCCTGTGTATGTTCTTTGTTGTGACTATTCCTCCTTGCTGGTTGTTGCTGTGACCATGTGACTGGAGACCATTTTGGGTAGGCAGCCAGTGTGCTTTTGAAATAGGCCTACATGTGTTATTTGTTGTGGCCATGCCTCCTTGCTGGTTATTGTTCTTGTGACCAAGTGGCTGGTGTCCATTTTGTGTAGTCAGCCAGTGTTATATTTCCATAGGCCTGCATGTGTTCTTTGTTGTGGCCATGCCTCCTTTGCTGGTTGTTTTTGTTGTGACCATGTGGCTGGTGGCCATTTTGTGTAGTCACCCAGCGTTCTTTTGCCATAGGCCTGCCTGTGTTCTTTGTTGTGACTTTTCCTCCTTGCTGGTTGTTGCTGTGACCATGTGGCTGGAGACCATTTTGGGCAGGCAGCCAGTGTGCTTTTGATATAGGCCTACTTGTGTTATTTGTTGTGGCCATGCCTCCTTGCTGGATGTTGTTATTGTGACCATGTGGCTGGTGTCCATTTTGTGTAGTCAGCCAGTGTTATTTTGCCATAGGCCTGCATGTGTTTTTTGATGTGGCCATGCATCCTTTGCTGGTTGTTTTTGGTTTTGTTGTGATCATGTGGCTGGCTGTCATTTTTCATAGGCAACCAGTGTGCTTTTGTCATAGTCCTGAATGTGTTGTTTGTTGTGGGCAAGCTTCCTTATTGGATGTTGTTGTTGCTGTGACCATGTGGTTGATGACCATTTTGTGTAGGCAGCCAGTGTGTTTTTGCCATGGGCCAGAATGGGTTTCTGACACCTATGCTTTCTTAGTCAGTGTTGTTGGCAGTGACTGGCAGCAATTCTGTGTGCCCAGCCAGTGTGCCTTTGCCATAGGCTTGCATGGAAGGATGAAATATCAGTTTAATAACATGCTTGAGGATAGTTTAACTTATTGTTAATTTTTTTCTGATTTTAATGTCCTGATTTTTATTTGTTTTTTTATTTTTAATTTACTTGTTTTTAAAAAAAGACAAACAAAATCAATTGTTTTTTCTAAATTTACATTTCTTGTAATTGTTTCTGTAATTTCAATTTTTTCCTAATTGTTAATTGGAATTTTTTTTGTCAGTTTTGCCTTGGTCAACCAATCATTCATCCATCCATCCACCTTAATCACACAAACACACAAAAGTATTTAGTTTTTTAGTTGTATAATTCAATTTCCTCTTGGTGGACACCCTGGCTTTGGTGCACTGTAGAGTCTAGCTTCATTATTTGTTTTTAAAGATTAGTATTTCATTTACCTATTTGGATACCTGAGTGCCACAAGTGTCTCTTTTAGAATATATTGAACATAAAGGAAAGAGCTCTATCATTCTGTATATTGTGTGTTATTGTGTGTTATATTCTGATGGGGATTTATGGTATGGTGTGGTTAGATTTTAAAGTGGTTACCTACGTTAACAAAACAACCACAGTAATAATGCCTTTGTCTGTACTAATTCAAACTGTTAACAATGCCACGTTTCACACTAAATATAGTTCTTACTTATTTGCTTTTAGGTGCACAGGAGAAGAGACATCACCCGCAGTACTGACAACAGTAAGCCTGTGCAGTCGTATGTCAGCCCTATAATTACTGCTGCTTGTGCAGCCTGGTGCAACTGCCAACTGAGAGCCATAATAATATGGCTCCAAAGAAAGATGCTGCCAAGAAAATGGCCAGTGAGAAGAAGCAACGTTCCACTACAGGACCGTGTCTGTCAGTAAGACAGCCACTGCAATCATATCAACGCCAACTAGTAGTGGTGCTGAATTGGATTTGCCCCTTTTGCAAAGTAGTATACAAACATTTCAGGAAACAGAGTAAAAGTGGACAGCAGCCGCAGACAGAAATAGCAATTTTCCTTATGTTGGAGCAGAACAGGAGGTTGACCTTCCTTCCGAGCAAGAACTTTCTATTTTAGAATCATTGGCTCCCAGATCTCCAGGAAGGATAAGGAAGGGTACTACTCTACCACCTTGTCCAAGCACCACTTCTGATGATGATGATGATAGGGACATGGAGTGGACCCTGGCAAAATCAAGGAGTCTTCAGGAGAGGCAAGGGAAAAGAAAAGTTCCTGAAATACTCAGACTTATGGAAGGGGATAATGAGGAGGATGACAACAATGAGGCAGTCATTGTGGAAGATGACACAGAGCAGTCTGACATTACTATTCAACCTGCTCCATGGGATGTGGCACAGGTAGCACTGCCTCCAGCTCCCATATTTGTATAACCCCAGCTGAGACCTGCACCAACCCAGGAGAAGCAGAGAAGCAATCGATGACACGCCCAACTACTTTCAGTTCTTCTTCAGGCATTGGCAGTGGCACAGTAAAAAAGTATTTCTCCCAGGTTTAGGATTTTTTCACGATTAGCAAAGAGGGGGAGCACATTGAAGTATGCAGCATTTGCAACACAAATGTTCATTGAGGTAAGCCTGATACACATTATGGTACTGGAGGTAAAACGACCCATATGAAAAAATACCGCACAATGAAGTGGGAGGAGCACCTTGAAAAATAATAGCTTATCATGGTCATGGTGATGACGAGAGCCAGGGAACATCAGCTACAAGTCCAATAATGGTGATAGATGATGATGAGGAAGAAGAGATTGACATCTTCACACAAAGCAGCCCTGTCCCCAGCAGTGTGGCAGCAGAATCACCCACCTCAGTGACTTCACAATGGCGCAAGACTCTGAGTGAGATAAAGACACCACGGCATACAGTGACAACCCCACCATGACACACATTGAGTTTGCCACCACCAGCTACTTCTCAAAAGATGCCTGTGTCAGGGGCCCTGGAAAAGAAGAAAATGCAGGCTACCATTCCGACATGTTTAGGCAGGAGAGGCCCTATTAGCAGAACCACCCAACCCCCTAGTTTTACAAAGGGAAGCTGAATTGGAAGGCACCAAGTCAGACCCTTTTGTCAGAGATGCTTTTCCAGCATGCATCACAATGTGCTGCAGTTGGTTGGACAAGCTTTGCAGCAATTTGTTGGTCACACTATCTACCTGACAACAGGCATATGGACTAGTTGTCAGGCAACTGATTACATATGCATCACTGCACACTGGATCTCTTTTGCAGGGTTAAAGCTAAATATATCTTCAGGTCTTGTCCCTAAAGAAAGTTTTAAGAGTGCTCGGCTGCATGCAACAGTGGCAATGTTCACCAGGGAGAAATCACACACAATTGTGAACATCTTGGAGGAATTTAATAGCAACATTTATGAATGGCTGCGACCCAGAAGTCTCAGAATTGGATTTATTGCCGCGGACAATGGCAGTAACATAGTAAAGGCCATGTCATACAGAGGCTATTTCAGTGTCTGTGTTAGGCAAATTGCATCAACCTGGTGGTGCAAGACTTTCTAAAAAAAAAAAGACATAATCAGCAACATACTGACCACCTGCAGAAGAATCTGCACTCATTTCAGCCATTTTTTTAAAGCCTGGAAGCAGTTGCTGTTTATTCAGTGTACTAATAGTGCACCAGTTAAAGCCCTGATACAGGAGGTGCCAACATGTTTGAACTCGACCTATTACATGTTGCAACATCTATCTCAGCATTACAAACAGATCAATTACTATGACATTTAAAGAAGAGGGGAAGCAGTTGGGATAGCTATGACCATAGATGCAGACAAATGGAGCCTAGTCAAATGCCTGACACATTTTGAGGTTTTCACATGGCAAGTTAGCAATGAGAACAGTACGATGGGCCAAACTATTCCGTTGTTGCATCTCCTACAGGACCAGGTAAAGAAGGTATCTGAAAGGTTCACCCCCGCAGGTGTGATTTAAAACACAGAAGCGCCTCTCTTCATTGAGAGATTAATCGTTCGCTTGTCTTGTAATACAAGGCTGCACATGCCGTCATTGCATCCAAAGAGTACATCTGTGCCACACTACTTGATCCATGGTGCAAAAAAATACTGCCCACTTTCCCTCCTTTTTACCAAGGGGATGCTTTAAAGTACAAGACGTAGATTGTAGAGTAAGCTGGAAACTTGGAAGAAGAACAACTGGATCTTCAAGTCCCATTCGGCAGGTCTGGGGTGCCACCTTCAACTTCCAGAGAGGGCAGTCTTGTTTCACAGCAGCCAACACCATTAGCCAGAACACCTGCAACAACGGCAACAGAAGGAACGTACCCAGCCTCTGCATTGGATTAGGTTCAATCTTCAGGGCTCTGGGCCAGTGCTGAGGGGATAGCAAAACAGGTTGAGCAAATAGCAGCACCAATGACCATTCACAGGATGTTCCAGGAATATCTGGATGATCAAAAAGAGGTATTTGTTGAACAAAATCCATTGATATATTGTCATGGGAAGATGTGTGGATGGTCAGAGCTCAGAAGGCTGGCAATAAAATGTATCTGGCTTGCTGTCATAAGGTACCTGGTGTCGACTTCCTCAGGAGCAGAAGATTATTCCTCAGTCCCTACCGCCACTACTCGAGTCCGAAAATATACATATCAGTCTCGAGCATTAACTGGGGGGGAAAGGGAAAGGAGTAAAAACAGAGACTCCTCCAGTGCGGTGGTTCCTCCTACTTGCCTCATCTACTCTTACCTTGGGGGTTTCTGGTACATACCTACTATGAATTAGCACAAGGTTATTAGCAGGCCTGGGTGTAGTTCGCAGAGTTTTGCTATGCGGAACGCCACAAAGTTACAAAAGAACTCCTCAAAGCTCTGCGAAGCTCCGCAAGTGGTGGAGTGCAGTGCGAACTTCAGTTTGTGCTGTTATTCCTGCCGTTCAGGGGTAGCTTACTATTCATGAGTGGGAAAATCTCCACTGCTCATCGCAAGTTTTCTGCACTTCGCGAGCACCGCAGAGTGCGGAGTGCAGAAAACTCAGCAAACTCCGTGAACGAAGCGAAGTTTACCACCCAGGCCTAGTTATTAGGGACACATAAGCACTATCTACTAGTCTCTACAATACTTTAAATTCCTAACACTATTTTACTTGTTTACACACTGAGAATTGCATCTCTCTGATAGTTGGAAATTAATGGCAATTGGTTATAAAAATCCATAATGACTTGTCCAGTAAAATACTAGGTTAGAATTGACTATTCCTCAATGTTCATGCTTGTGGGAAAAACATCTACTGCGTGATGCTGGTTTTCCACTACTTCTATGAGTATTGCTATATATATATAGTCGCCAGTAGGTAGTTATAGTTAGGACCTATTTTCCATAGGAAATCCGCAACATTCTATTTGGAATAACGTTGGCGCCGATTGACGAATATTCGCGAAATTTTCCAAACTTTTGGCCAGCTCCGGTCCGCCCTATCCTGAAAATTTCACGGTGATTCGTCAAGCAGGGGCCGAGAAAAAAGGGGGGTCCCAAAACGCATTTTCCCCATGCATTTTCCCATAGGACCTGTTGACGCAGCTACAGCCCGAACTGCTGAACGGAATTACACCAAATTTGACAAAGAGGTAGTCCTCAGTTCAAACTTGTGCCTTTTGCTTAAATGGTGTAAATCCGTTCAGTAGTTCCTGAGAAAATTAGAGTTAAAACAATAGATATATCTAGGTGGAGCCTAACCACACATCTCATCGTGAGATCTGATTGGCTGTCAGTACTTCATCCAAGAAGTGTTGGCAGCCATCTTGGGACCAATATACATGATAGCACCTCATTAAAAAGCATTGCAGTTAATAGAAGGTTTTAAGACTTTAGTTACATTATAAATCATTTGTTGATGGTACCATACTCATTTTAGGAATTGTGGTGTGTTCTAAGGTGATTTTACCATGTGAAAAAGCCTTCTGCTGTGATATCATGAATCATGTTTGAGAGAAAACTATTTTCTCATGCTTTTCCCACAGAGGTTTAGAAGGTGATCTATAAGCTAAACTGAGAGCATATTTTCTGTAAATTCACATTATCTTTCTCAGTCATGTGAGAATGAAGTCTGACATTCTCAGTAAAACATGTACATCCAACAAGGGCAGAGACTGTCAGTTGATTCCTTTGTGTTCTACTGCAGCTTCCTAGAGTGTTCTAAAGAACAACTAGAGCGGTAACAGTCCTACTTATGACAAACGTATTGCACACCTGAAGCCATCTTGATTGGAATAAAGTGGTAAGTCTTAAAAAATGTAATTTAAAATGGAACAAGATGAGGGGGTTCATTTTGCCATATAAAGTATGATTAGTGCTGCAGAAAGAAAAATTAGGGCACATTTTAAGTGACTTCTCAAATCCTCATCTATTTCATTAAAAAACTCTGACATGCAGACTGAAACATGCACTTTCAATACCAGCAGCAGACTTCCCTGGTGAGCTGTAGCTTTACTACAGTGATCTAACAAGCAACTAGAGTGCTAACATTCTGAATTTATGGCAAATGTGTGACACATCTGAATGCCTTCTTGATGGAATCAAAGTAAAAAACTGAAAGTATTTCCTACTGAGTAGACTGTAGTAAATGAGGAAATTAGGAAACTTCATAACAAATAAGTCTCCTAAAATGGTCACCAGAGACAAAAGAGCCCAAATGTAGCCCAAATATCACCCAGATGTAGCCCACATACTGCCCAATGACAGAATGTCCCAGAGTGTTCTTCAGAAAAACTAGAGCGCTTACTTTCTTACTTATGACAAAAGTATGGCGCACCTGAAGCCATCTTGAGTGGAATAAACTGGTAACACTTAAAACATTTAATTTAAAAAGGAACACAATGAGGGGGTTCATTTTGCCATAGAAATTATGATTAGTGCTGAAGAAAGAAAAATTAGGGCTCATTTTGAGTGACTTCTCAAATCCTCTACTTTTTCATTAAAAAATTCTGATATGCAGACTGAAACATGCACTTTTAATACCAGCAGCAGTCTTCCGTGGTGAGCAGTAGCTTTACTACAGTGATCTAATGAGCAATTAGAGTGCTAACATTCAGAATTTATGGCAAATGTGTGACATAACTGAATACCTTCTTGATGGAATCAAAGTAAAAAACTGAAAGTATTTCCTACTGAGGAGACTGTAGTAAATGAGGAAATTAGGAAACTTCATAACAAATAAGTCTCCCAAAATGGCCACCAGTGAGAAAAGAGACCAAATGTAGCACAAATATCACCCAGATGTAGCCCAAGTATAGCCCAATGACAGAAAGTCCCAGAGTGTTCTAACGAACAACTAGAGCGCTAATAGTCTTACTTATGACAAAAGTATGGCACATCTGAAGCCATCTTGATTGGAATAAAGTGGTAACACTTAAAACATTTAATTTACAAAGGAACAAAATGAGGGGGTTTATTTTGCCATAGAAATTATGATTAGTGCTGCAGAAAGAAAAATGAGGGCACCTTTTGAATTCTCAAATCCTCTTCTATTTCATAAAAAAATTCTGACATGCAGACTGAAACATGCACTTTGAATACCAGCAGCAGACTTCCCTAGGGAGCAGTAGCTTTACTACAGTGATCTAATGAGCAACTAGAGTGCTAACATTCAGAATTTATGGCAAATGTGTGACACATCTGAATGCCTTCTTGATGGAACCAAAGTAAAAAACGGAAAGTATTTCCTACTGAGGAGACTGCAGTAAATGAGGAAATTAGGAAACTTCCTAACAAATAAATCTCCCAAGATGGCCATCAGAGACAAAAGAGCCCAACTGTAGCCCAAATATCAACCAGCTGTAGCACAAGTATAGCCCAATGACAGAATGTCCCAGAGTGTTCTTAAGAACAACTAGAGCGCTTACTTTCTTACTTATGACAAAACTATGGCACACCTGAAGCCATCTTGATTGGAATAAACTGGTAACACTTAAAACATTTAATTTAAAAAGGAACACAATGAGGGGGTTCATTTTGCCATAGAAATTATGATTGGTGCTGAAGAAAGAAAACTTAGGGCTCATTTTGAGTGACTTCACAAATCCTCTACTTTTTCATTTAAAAATTCTGAAGTGCAGACTGAAACATGCACTTTTAATACCAGCGGCAGACTTCCGTGGTGAGCAGTAGCTTTACTACAGTGATCTAATGAGCAACTAGAGAGCTAACATTCAGAATTAATGGCAAATGTGTGACATATCTGAATACCTTCTTGATGGAATCAAAGTAAAAACACTGAAAGCATTTCCCACTGAGGAGACTGCAGTAAATGAGGAAATTAGGAAACTTCATAACAAATAAGTCTCCTAAAATGGTCACCAGAGACAAAAGAGCCCAAATGTAGCCCAAATATCACCCAGATGTAGCCCACATGTAGCCCAATGACAGAATGTCCCAGAGTGTTCTTCAGAAAAACTAGAGCGCTTACTTTCTTACTTATGACAAAAGTATGGCGCACCTCAAGCCATCTTGAGTGGAATAAACTGGTAACACTTAAAACATTTAATTTAAAAAGGAACACAATGAGGGGGTTCATTTTGCCATAGAAATTATGATTAGTGCTGAAGAAAGAAAAATTAGGGCTCATTTTGAGTGACTTCTCAAATCCTCTCCTTTTTCATTAAAAAATTCTGATATGCAGACTGAAACATGCACTTTTAATACCAGCAGCAGTCTTCCGTGGTGAGCAGTAGCTTTACTACAGTGATCTAATGAGCAATTAGAGTGCTAACATTCAGAATTTATGGCAAATGTGTGACATAACTGAATACCTTCTTGATGGAATCAAAGTAAAAAACTGAAAGTATTTCCTACTGAGGAGACTGTAGTAAATGAGGAAATTAGGACACTTCATAACAAATAAGTCTCCCAAAATGGCCACCAGTGACAAAAGAGACAAAATGTAGCACAAATATCACCCAGATGTAGCCCAAGTATAGCCCAATGACAGAATGTCCCAGAGTGTTCTAACGAACAACTAGAGCGCTAATAGTCTTACTTATGGCAAAAGTATGGCACATCTGAAGCCATCTTGATTGGAATAAAGTGGTAACACTTAAAACATTTAATTTACCAAGGAACAAAATGAGGGGTTTTATTTTGCCATAGAAATTATGATTAGTGCTGCAGAAAGAAAAATGAGGGCACATTTTGAATTCTCAAATCCTCTTCTATTTCATAAAAAAATTCTGACATGCAGACTGAAACATGCACTTTGAATACCAGCAGCAGACTTCCCTAGTGAGCAGTAGCTTTACTACAGTGATCTAATGAGCAACTAGAGTGCTAACATTCAGAATGTATGGCAAATGTGTGACACATCTGAATGCCTTCTTGATGGAACCAAAGTAAAAAACGGAAAGTATTTCCTACTGAGGAGACTGCAGTAAATGAGGAAATTAGGAAACTTCCTAACAAATAAATCTCCCAAGATGGCCATCAGAGACAAAAGAGCCCAACTGTAGCCCAAATATCAACCAGCTGTAGCACAAGTATAGCCCAATGACAGAATGTCCCAGAGTGTTCTTAAGAACAACTAGAGCGCTTACTTTCTTACTTATGACAAAACTATGGCACACCTTAAGCCATCTTGATTGGAATAAACTGGTAACACTTAAAACATTTAATTTAAAAAGGAACACAATGAGGGGGTTCATTTTGCCATAGAAATTATGATTGGTGCTGAAGAAAGAAAACTTAGGGCTCATTTTGAGTGACTTCACAAATCCTCTACTTTTTCATTTAAAAATTCTGAAGTGCAGACTGAAACATGCACTTTTAATACCAGTGGCAGACTTCCGTGGTGAGCAGTAGCTTTACTACAGTGATCTAATGAGCAACTAGAGAGCTAACATTCAGAATTTATGGCAAATGTGTGACATATCTGAATACCTTCTTGATGGAATCAAAGTAAAAACACTGAAAGCATTTCCCACTGAGGAGACTGCAGTAAATGAGGAAATTAGGAAACTTCATAACAAATAAATCTTCCAAGATGGCCACTAAAGACAAAAGAGCCCAAATGCAGCACAAATATCACCCAGATGTAGCCCACATGTAGCCCAATGACAGAAGTGTGCAAAACACTTATTTTTTGTGAATTTACAGTTTTATATAGTGCAGACTTGTCAGGTATTAGAGTGCTTTACATGAGCATTGGTTACATCACACAAGATCAAATTCATTTTGGTTGTAGACATGGGGAGATTAAGTGATTTGACCAGAATCACAGAATATTGATCTGAAGCAGAAACTCCAACCTGGTTCCCCAGTTGCAAAGTGTGCAGCTCTGGAAGTAACACCACATCCTCTCCCCTAGTCGCAACATTTAATCAAGTGGTCAACTGGATAAAAAAACATAAAGATTACAAATAATTTAAAAGTTCTTTGTCGCTATTTGAAAACTCAGAAAATATGTCCTCATTTTAGTTTTTTAGAGCACTAACCATAATTTTGATGCAAATAAGACCCTCTCATATATGTAATTTCTAAAGGAAATGCTCTAGGTATTACAGTTTTGATTACATCGAGATGACATCAGGCGTTCCACACTTTTGTAATAAATATAGAATGTTAGCAATCTAGTTGTTCATTGGGATACTGTTGACAGGTAGAGGCCAGGGGCACGGACTCTGAAAATTGAAGGCAGGTAGGAGAGTGCAGAGGCAACAATTTGACCACACTGAGCAGGCAGGAAGGGCAGTGGCAGCACAACAGACTATAGAGGGCAGTGGAAAGGGGGGCAGGGGTAACAAACCAACAATACAGCACTGGCAAGAGAGGCTGTGGCAATATAATAGACCATTGTGGGCAGAATGAAGAGGCAGTGGTAGTACAACCATACATGCCAAGAAACCCGTTTCAGCCAGGAAACGTCCAATGTTTTCAAGCTCAAATGGGCTTCATTTGATCTGTCTCCTGTCTACAATCTCCTCTTTTTCAATGTAACTCAAAGGGGAAAATTAATACCCCAGTTTTTTTTCAAAATCTCCCTCTTACCAAGTTCAAAATGTTCGCAAGTATGGTACATTGGATCATGGTAGGCAGGAGGAATTGGGGTAGGGACATGGACTCGGATAACAGAGGACAAGTGGGACATGGAGAGGTGCACCAAACTGACCCTACAGGGCAGGCATCAGGGTTTGCAGCAGCACAATACACCACACAGGGCATGCGGGACGGGAGTGCAGCACAACAATCCATAGAAAGCAATAGGGAGGGGACAGGACCATGCACATGGACAACAGAGAACAGAGGGGAAAGAGGAAATGGTAGCTAGCTGTCCATAATGGACAGACAGGAGAGAAAGCTGCAGCATAACAGACCATAAAGGGCAGGAGGGACGGATCAGGGACATTACAATGGAACAGACAAGCCAGGAGGGAGGGTATAGGGGTCTGCACATGGAAACAGAGGGATGGGGGCAAGGGGGCAGGGCAGGAGCAGCAAGATGACCATGGAGTTCCGGCAGGATGGGCACTAGAAACAAGACACACCATGGAGAGCAACAGTGAGACTATGATGACATACACACAGACCATGGATGGAAGGTGGGAGGGGGTCAGGGGCAGCTAGATGACCTCACAGGGAATGTGGGAGGGGCCATGGCAGCACAGAAGACCATGCATGACAAGCAGGAGGGTTAGTGGCAGCACAATGGCTGTGATGGGCAAGAAGGAGGGTGCAGGGGCATGCACAAAGGACCATGGAGGATAGAAGGGAGGGTCAGGACCTGGGCACAGACAAGAGAGTTCTGGGGAAGGGGCTTCACAACAGACCGTGCAGGGCGGAGGAGCAGTTGCAGCACAACAGACCAGGGAGGGCAGAAGGGTGTGGTAGTAAAATTGACCATGGAGGACAGGAGGAAGGGGATAGGGGCATGGCATGTGGACAGGCAGGGTGGAGGTGGCAGGGACAGGTTACAGTCATCTGACAATGCTAGGCAGGTGAGAGGGGAATGGCAGCTCAACAGGACACTTAGAATAGATAGGAGTGGCAGGTCCTTGGAACATGGTGGACAAAAAGGATGGAGCAGGGGTTTGCACAAAGACATCGGAGGGCAGGGGGAAGGAGAATAGGGGCAGCAAGCTAAGCACAGAGGCTAAGCGGGAGGTCAATGATGGGTCATAGATTTGGGCAATGGAGGGCAGGAGGAGTGGACTGGTACATCATGCTAAATGGAGGGCAGGGGCAGCACATCAGACCATGCATGGCAGGAAGGGGGAGGCTAGTCCATGGATTCAGACAACAGAGGATAGGGAGGAGGTGGATGGGGCAGCAAGCTAACTGTTCAGAGAAGGTAGGTATTAGGAACTTTATTGTTTTTAAAATGTGTGTCTGTGCGAACTACTTATAATATGAACAAGTATGCAGCATAATCTCACTTTTAGTCAGGTAGAAGAGGACGTTTGTGACTGTGACTCCGGGCTCACTTGGCAGAAACACCCCCTGACGCTCCACCCACCATCGCAAAATGTAATGCCTGTGAAAAGGGTAGATGGACACAGTGTTATATAGAACATAGTCCTGAGAGCACGATTGAAAATGAAAACTAGATATAGTATATGGTATAAACTATGCACCAAAAAGTGTGATATAAGATGAACCTTGGCGTGAAATATAATATGCAATACATTGTGCACAATGACAGATTCGTTGGAGAGCGTGAGATAGCACAGGCACCAGCGCGTGCTATGCGATATGCGCCTTGGAGTGTAATATGCACAGGGCAGTGTTGTGTAACCTAACTAGTCTCTAAGGTTATAATATAAAATGTGCTGGGGAGTGTAACATTGCATATGCACTGTGACAAAGATATGGATCCCAGATTGTAATATGTATGGCATAACACTGTGCGTTATAACATAGGCATCGAGGAAGGCACATTAGATGGGGCAATAGAACCCATGCGAAGGCAAGTGTGGTATGACATATTCACGGGGTGGTGTTACAGTGCACATGGCTAGAGAGTGTCATAGCATACGCACTAGCTGGTGGAATACAACACAGAGGTGTGTGGCACTCGGCGGGCACTGGTGGGTGTAACACAGCATTGGGCTCAGCCAGGAGCACGCTGTGACTCTCAAGTGAGGTTTGTCTCCTTTCCAGAGAGTAAAATAAAAAGTATTACACATCCGACGGTGGATGTGTGTTTTATTTACAGTGAGGGGGGTTTCTTGCATAGTTTGGTCGAATTGTTGTCGAATCCCCTTTAAATGGCTTGGTGTGCATGTGTATTAAATTTGCCCGTCAATAGCTACCCATGTTTGTATAAATAAACGACAAGGGTGTCTACTTGGAGAGTACCCACCGGCGGGACAGCAGGATTAGGCACGTTTGGGCGTCAGACACGTGAGAGCTTCCACATGGATTAATTGTATCCATAGTCACCTTTTAATGAATATCACGCAAATTGTCATGGTGATAGGTACATACGGTTTGTCCAGCATGTTCTAGGTGTTTCTATAAATATATATTGTTTTTAAAATAATAAAAATCAAAGGCCGGCCCCGGGGGATGGGGTCCCCGGGGCCATAAGTGGCCTGAGGAGGGGGGCAACGCAGGCCCCCTCCTAAAGAATAACAACAAAAAAAGGCCATGATCCGGGGGTTGGGGTCCCCGGGGCCGATTAACGCCTTGGGAGGGCCAAATTAATTTTTTTCAACAAAATAAATTAGGGTGCAGGCCCTGGGGTATGGGGTCCCTAGGGCCAATAAATTAGAAAAATAAGGGGGGCCACACAGGTATCTCCAGTATGCGCCAGGGAGCTGCGTTGCAGACAGGTGTTCTGAGGCCACACCCCTTTTTACACCTCTATGCAACGCAGCTCTGTGGTGCTTACTGGAGGTACCTGGTGGGCTAGTTTGACCCTAGGGACCCTTAGGATTCAAGGGGACTTAATCTCTCAACTTAGAACGTCCACAGGGCAAGTTTACACAGTGGTGAAGGGAGGGGACAGGGCCTGAGGTTACCAGTGCAAACACGCCCTGTGGCGCGTTTTAAGTTGGGAAAATAATTCCACTTCAATCCTGAGGGCCCCTGGGGGCTAACTAGCCCACCAGGTGCTTCCAGTAAGCACCACTGAGCTGCGTTGCAGAGAGGTGGTCCAGGCCGTGCCACTTTTTACACCTCTGCAACGCAGCTCTGTGGCGCTTACTGGAGGTACCCAGTGGTCTAGTTGGACCCTAGGGACCCTCAGGATTCAAGGAGACTTAATCTCCCAACTTAAAACGGCCACAGGGCATGTTTACACAGTCGGGAAGGGAGGGGACGGGGCCTGAGGTGACATGTGCAAACACGCCCTGTGGCGCATTTTAAGAGGTAGTTTTAATCCCCTGCCCTATTACATACGAGGGGCTTACAGAGGAGGTCATGCTAATCACAGGGGGACCCCAACGCATAGTATTCCCTAGTGTATGTAGGTGTTTTCACTGTATTCTGAGTGTCTTTTAACATAGCACTGGCTCTAGGACTAGTTAGTCAGACTCAGTTACCACCAGTATCCGTCTAAAAAAGTTGAGGGTACAGGATGCTTTTGCAACAAGGCTTCTTTCTGCTCTTCTGTTTGTTCTTTCTGCACGTTATCCTTCTTCCTGCACTTTTCTTAATCTTTGAGGACTTCTGCTGCTTCTTTCTGCATTTCTTTTTTTTCTTTCTGTGCGTTTTTTCTTCTTTCTTGACATGTCCTATCTCTGTAGCCTAGTTAGAAATTAGCATTTAAAAAACCTTTGAAATTCACTGAAAAAAACCATAGGTTTCAGGCATGTTATAGTTAGGAATTAGCATTTAAAAAACCTTAGAAATTCACTGAAAAAAACATAGGTTTCAGGGGTGTTATAGTTAGCTGGACTTTTCACTCGTACAAAACCATTGAAATTCCCCCGTTATAGTTAGTTCAGCTAACTATAACTCGCACGCCCGCAATGCACTTCTGATGACGTCACATATTACATCACTCATGACATGGTCAGTGACATCCCTGATGACATCACTGATGACATCTCAAATGACATCACTGATGACGTCACTGATAACAGTGATAGAGTGGCAGACCTCCTCTCCCCCTAATATAACCTTTGATACACACATTCAAAAATAGAAACTAAAAATGTTCAAAACAATGGACATACCAATACCAGTTACAACAACCTATTCAGTAGTTCTAAGATCCACATACATATCCACTCATTCACCAACAGTCCTGTACAGTCACTCATACATGTACTCACTCATCATATGTACTCATACACCTATACATCCTGTTACACAACGCCACTCATCCATAGAGTTACTCACACACATAGTCACTCATGCTAATAAAGAATCAAACATCCATTTACTTGCATATACAGTTATACACACACCACTACACTTACTTTTACAGAAACTTACACATACATAGGGGCATATCAACAACAACCGGCGATAATTATCTCTAAGCGCACTTAGCGCTAGGATAATTATCGCCGGCTAGCGTGAATTTTTATTGCTGAGATAGCGTGCTATTAGCAACGCTTATCTCAATAGCGATAAAAATCCTCACGCTAACGGGCTAACGTGAAATTAGCGCTGGAAACCCAGCGATAATCTCACGTTACCTTGTTGATAGGGACAGGCAAACTTAGCCATGATAGCCTCCTTCCATAGGATATCATGGCTAAGTCTGAAAAAATACCAGACGTAAAAAAGCAGCGTTAACCGCGGTTAGCGCTGCTTTTTTTGTCTCTAACAGGGTTAGCGACATTCTTGATAATAGGAGAAATGTCGCTTGGCGACATTTCTACTATTATTTTACTCTGGAACGCCCCCTTTCCATCTCATTAGAGATGCAAGGGGAAGCGTAGAGTAAAAGGGTGCTAACATGCAAATTTGCATGTTAGCACCCTGTTGTTGATAGGGTGCTAGTTTTATCTCTCCTTTTTTGGCTTTTAAAGCCAAATAAGCAGAGATAAAGCCCTTCTTGATATGCCCCTTAGTCTTTTTAACAATCACTTATAGAAACACATACTTATTCATACAGGAACTCTTTCAATCTCTCACTCTCACATATACTTACTTATATACACCAATAGTCACATATACTAGTTTAAAACATATGTAGTTACTCATAAAGACACTATTGAGACAGTCAATCACTCACTAACACACCCATGCACACACTAATCCACCCATACAGTCCTGCACATATGCTGTCTTCAACACATACAAACAGTGAGTCACTCATTCATGCACCTATGCACTATATAATACCCCCACCGAGCCATACAGACACTCAGACACTCATACTGATACTCAAAAAAACAACTAATAACCTATATAGACACTCATGTAGCTACTCACCATCCCATGCAGCCACTTATACACAAAGTGAGTGACTGATACAGATATTTACATATTTAAACATTACTCAGTAAACCATGTTTTCACTAAGATACACTTAATCAGTCAGATATACAATCAATTTTTCAAAAACAAATCAGACAATTAGACACTTATATACCAATTTATTCTTCCATCGACCTTGAGATATACATATATAAAACATATGTAATTTTCTGAAAAACACACATTCACTGGATTATGTCATCAGTGATGTCATCAGTGATGTCATTTGAGATGTCATGAGTGATGTGACGAGTGATGTCACTGACCATGTCATGAGTGATGTAATATGTGACGTCATCAGCAGTGCATTGCGGGCACGCGAGTTATAGTTAGCTGAACTAACTATAACAGGGGAATTTCAATGGTTTTGTATGAGTGAAAAGTCCAGCTAACTATAACGCCCCTGAAACCTATGTTTTTTTCAGTGAATATATATATATATATATATATATATATATAGGGGCATGGCCAAACGCTGAACGTGGCGGTCGTCTTCTGAGGGAGCTCGGAGACGAGGGTTACAAAATCCTGTAATTTATCCGCTTTATGGCGACACTTAGAGTCCAGGGGCACCCGTGAACGTGGCGAGCGATGGAGCCGATGGACGGAGCCGCTTTTGGGACCACCACCAATGCGCAAAAGCGTGGTGGGCGATTCAAGGCCTGTGAGCGAACGGAGAAGCGGAGCAGATCTGGAGGCCGGGCGATCTGAAGCCCGGAACTTGTACGCGACCCAGCCGTACCGGCTTACAGATATGGAGACTCGCAGAGGAGACAGCGGCGCTCCCGGCGGCCAAGACCGAACTGGGGCAGAGAGCAAGCGAGGCTGCATGAACTGAGCTCAGAGTTTTCCCATGTGCTAGGCCCAGAGGGGGCTAACGACCGGTGAAGTCACATTGGCACCACGGAGACCTCCGGGGGAATGAGGCGACTGCCAGCGGGAATCCGGAGTCATACGGGTACACAGGAGGTCAGTGGCGTGCAGTGGGGAAAGCCAACCATGCAATAATGGCAACTGCCTCTTAATGCATACCACTGTAGGACGTTAGTAACAGAGCGGCAATAAGCGACTGGTTAGAGTGTTTCGGGCCGCAATGGACCAGTGTAGGATGATTAAGGAGTGTGGCCGGGCGACGTCTACACACAGCGGCGAACACTGGGGGAAGGTACATGGCCGGTGCGCACCAGTATACCAGTAGATCTCTGCGAGGGCGGCATGATATTGGATACCGAGGCGGGGGTCTGGCCCTGAGTGGGTGTTCCCCCCGCTGGGACCTTGGTGTCTTGGGGCACCGTTCCCTCACCACCGCTGTGAGCCACCTGCACGCCCCTGGCTGATGTGGACACAACGTAGTGCTGCTGCCTGGTCTAGACACTGGTGACATACCAGGGGAACACTGCTGTGTCAGTGACTAACCCATACTCTGTGCTCAGTTACAATAGTGTGACCAAGAAGCGGACCAATACACGGTGGGGCTGTCGGGTATTGTCCACCACAGAGCCAAAGGGCGGCCCCACCCTGCTGAAGTGTGTCCCACAGATATGGGGACAGGTGCCGTGGCAGGCCGGTGGAGCCAACTCTTTGCAACGTAGCACTGCAGCTATAAGATCGGAGTAAGACTCAACGAGTGCGACGATGGGGCGCCCTAAAGGGAAACAGCAGGATGCCGGCCCCCAACACAGACCACACCCTGGAAGGCACGACACACACCGCCGACTCGCAGCAGCCTAGCTGCATACCTCCTACCAACGAAGAAGAGCCCATGGAAAAGCTGGACCTAATACTTCGGGAAGTGCGGGACTCTAGGAAGGCCATCGAGCAAAAAATTGGGGCCCTCACGACAGGACTCACGTTGCTTCAGGCTGACATGTTGGAAGACCTGTCTCCACAACATAAGCAACATACAACTCAGATACAATATTTACAGACACAAGTAACCACCCTACTGGGCCGTGTTGAAGATGCCGAAGGAAGAGTTAGACGCAATAACATTCAAGTAATTGGCCTTCCGGAACAAAACGAAGGCACCGATGCACCTTGGTACATGGAACAGTGGCTTAAGGATCACATCACTCCTGAGGGACTCTCCATTTAATACTGTGTGGAGAGAGCGCATAGAATACCTACCGGCCGGCCAAAACCAGGGGCTCCTCCCAGGAAATCTCAGCTGGTAAATCCAATGCACCAGCAGATGCAACAGAGCAGGAATCAGGCGCTAGCAGCTGCTTCCACACTCCACAACAACACACGAGATGAAGACTCGGTCTCCTCGGACGGAAACATAAACAAGTCGGACTCTGAGGGAAGTGTGGCGCTGTTTCCTAGTGTAACTCCACAGACGGCAGATGGATTATTTGGCTAACAGATAACGAACACTGACGACTATGACACTAATTGTTAGAGCAGCCAATGTATCCTTTATTTGTGAATAATGAAAGCGAGACAACATTTTTGTACTATCTCTTAGCCCTGGGCCCTGTTAGAGGTCCACTATACTTAAGGGTGTTCGGCTGGACAACATGGGTGGCGTTGGCGGTGGCCCCCAAACTGCAAATGTTTTCTATGTTTACAACACAGTTTTGTTCTTTACGTTAAGTTGTATGGTCCGGTGTAGTTCCCCACCCAGACCAAGTATTGGGAAGTTTAGGGAGGGAAGCAGCCCTGACATAATTGCAAGTTGAGTGAGGCTCGGAGTCACACACTCATTGAGCAGCGATTGACACCTACACTACAATGCCTGCGATTAGTACATATAACATAATAACGTGGAATATCTGTGGGTTGGGTTCAGTGCAGAAGCGACATAGGGTGCATGCACAGTTGGCGAGATGCAAGGCGCAGATAGTGTACCACATGATCGAACAGGAAACAGTGAAGCTCCGGAAAAAATGGAGATGTCAGGTCTTCTAAACGAATTATTCTGGTTACGCACGGGGGGTCACAATTTGGATTAGGGTTGGGGTACCCTTTACACTGTCAGAACAAAGGGTGGATAAGCAAGGCCGCTACATCTTTCTACAGGGGACGCTAGAAGGTAAACCGGTGGCACTGGGTAATATTTACTCCCAGAATTTTGAACAAGACAAATTCCTGGCCACCGTTACTCTGGCGCTGGTAGGTTGGGAAATGCACCCGTGGATTATAGGGGGAGATTGCAATACGGTAATGAATGTCACACTGGACAGATCTCACCCCCGTCTGCACGGCGCAGGGGTGTTTAAACAGGCGAAGGCACTACTAGAGTGGTCAGAGGGATGGGCTATTTGTGATGTATGGAGGATGCGCTACCAGACACAGCGAGAATATTTCTATTATTCCCCAGTCCACTCCTTGTACACGAGGATAGACAGAATTTAGTGTTCAAATCTGATACCGATGCAGGTAATACAGGCCACTTATTTGGCAAAAACATTTTCCAACCACAACCCACTGGAAATAACCATAACCTGGGGGAGGGTTCCCACCCGGGTACCCACCTGGAGAATGTGGCCACAAACACTGGAGGATGCGGTCTTCCGTGACGATATAGGTGACACAATCACTCAATACTTCACGGAAAATAGTAATACTGCCTCCAACACTTTGATTGAATGGGATGCCTTTAAGACTGTTATACAAGGCAAAGCCATTAGCACGATAGTGTGTGCCAGGCAAGAAATACACAGTTCCCTTACAGATACTGAGAGTAAATTAAATACACTGGCGCAGGAAGCCATACATGACATTACTAGACAAATCCAACAACAGGAGACACGAATACAACACGCAAAACTCTTAGAGACGCTCAGAGTTATAGATCATCGGAGGTATACTCAGCTGCGCCACACTGAAGTGGACAAATCTGGGACACTGCTAGCCAAACTGCTACGGGACGATCCTCCCACCACAGTCATTAGCGAAGTCACCACTCTCGAGGGCAGTAAAGCACACACACAATGCGATATAAACGAGGCACTCTGCCAATATTACGCCTCCCTATATAATAAACCAGTCAGCTAAGAAAGAATTGATAGGCCCCATTACTAAATCTAAAATTAAGATTGCAATAAAAGGTCTCCCGCATAATAAAACCCCTGGTTTGGACGGGTTTAAGTGGAATTTTATGACACTTATGCAGATTCCCTCACTTCCCAGCTAGAACTTTTATATAATAAAGCCCTGGAACTGGGAAGTCTACCCCTTACTACAGCGCAGGCTTTGGTAGTCTCCCTCCCGAAACCCGGCAGGGACCCCACAGATATGGCTTGTTACCGACCGCTATCCTTACTGTCGACGGAAAAAAATTACTTAGTAAAGTGCTTGCTAATAGATTACTGCCCACCCTAAATACGCTGATTCACTCAGACCAAAATGGGTTTCTCCCAGCCCGTAGTACATCACTGAACACCAGGAGGCTACATCATCTCATGTCAACTGCCCCAGGCTGCTACGAACATGCAGGTTGTATATCATTAGATCTGCGCCAGGTGTTCGATACGATCCATTGGGAATACATGTTCACAGCACTGGAGAAATTTGGACTGCCTGCGGAATACCTCCAATGGCTCACTTTCTTGTATGATGTCCGCACTGCCCGCGCTCGTACGAGAGGATATATTTCAGCCGAATACCCGATATATAGAGGCACAAGACAGGGATGTCCGCTATCACCACTCCTGTTCATATTAGCACTAGAACCCCATGCGATTAAAATGCGCAACAATGCACGCGACATGGGCATAGAGATAGGACCCACGACGCATTTATTTTCTGCTTACGTGAATAACATTATTCTCTATGTTCGCGACCTCCGGGCCACCCTGAATCCTATCTCTGATATTTTTCATAAATTTGAACAAATTTCGGGCCGAGATATCAATCCAGCGAAATCATACGCCTTCTTTTTCCGTGAGAATAGTTACCCCACGGAAGTAGCGTTCAGACCTACTCCGATCCCAGTAGCGCGACACACGTTTAAATACTTAGGTATACAATTATATCGGACATGCACGGACATGCTGGAGGGCAACCTCAATAGGGCGATCAGGGCTCTACATCACAGCGTTGCCTTCTGGACCACCCTACCGCTGTCGGTTATTGGTAGAGCAGCCATATCCAAAATGGTGGTCTTCCCAAGACTGATCTATTATTTTACTAATTCACCAATCCTGCTGACAAATACCACCCTTAAAGTTTTAAATACTTTGCGTATATACCTTATATGGGGGAGCGGCAGAAGGAGCTACAATTGGGCACAGCTAGAGGGGGCTTAGGGATGCCAGATCTTTGCATCTATGCATGCCTAGTACAGTGGCTTTCCTACTGGACAGCGGGTCGTAATTTACAATAAATAGGATTTACAATACAGGACGTGGATCGGGGGCCCTACATACCCCATTATTGCCTCGCTGTAAAATCCCCCAGAACCTTCCACAGCTGCTGCACACAGCACTGCAATGCTGGAAAGCGGCGTTGTAATATACTCACTTGCATCAGGCGTACGCCAGAAATATCCCACCATTGGGGATACCGCTGACAGTTGGAAGAATAACGAAGCGCAATATTGCAGTTTGGTTAGAGGAAGGGATTAGTACAGTGACTGATTTGTTTAATGATGGGACGCTAATGGACCATGACAATTTCGTTAGGGAAACAGGGGCGCCTGCCCAATTATACCTGATGCACACGGCATTACTACAATATATAAAAACACAATGGGCTCCGCGCTGACAGGAACCCCCCACGCACGAATTAGTTAAGGCGTTATACTATATGGGGAGAGGCAGACACCTAATCAAGTGGCTCTATGTGGGGATACGCGCCCATGCGGAGATTGACCTTACCGCAATGCGTACTACTTGGGCAGAGGACATAGGGCGGGCACTGGAAGACAAGGAATGGGGCAAATTAATAGAACATCCTAAAAAGGTATCTAGAAATGCAAAATTCAAATTCACACAGACTAGACCAAATGTTCCCGCAGACACAACACCACTGCCCACGCTGTCAGTTGGAGGGGGCCGGACTGGTACACATGACATGGACGTGCCCACATCTACGGAGGTTCTGGGACAATGTAAGACAACATTTACGGGTGGTTACACAACGAGTGAGATAGAAGACACTGTGGAGGAATGCATTCTGGGTCTACCAAAGAACTCATTCAAACACAAAGTACAGTACAAATTTGTGATCCTGGCGCTTATTCTAGCAAAACGAGCCATCACTATGTTATGGAAATCAAAAAAAACGCCCACGAAGTATGCTTGGCACAGTGAACTAACCCGATGGGGTAATAAGACGGGAGGAAGTCAAAGGACTGCGAAAACTCCCAATAGCTCTAGAATGGGACACTATGCTAGAAACTCTTCAAACACTAGACACAAACAGTACTCGGAGTAACTCACAAATGTAATAGGAGAAGGACCTAGCCTGCACGACCCGACGTGTGTATGTGGGGAAGGATAGATCTGTCTCGTACAATGGTGTTTTTTCCCACTAATGTAGGGTGAGTGATGTGTATAGCTGCTCGGAGCCGAGAAAAAGACATTGTAAGCACACAGATGCTCTTTACCTGTATAGGACTAGAGGGGGGAGGGGGGGGGGGGGTTTAAGGGGGTTTTGGTTAATTTCAATGTACTCTGAGGCGAGAGGTGATACATTCCATTCATATGGATATATGACAGTGCACGCATTGCTTGGAGGACACAGAGTTTCCTTACAGTGTAGTTGGGTTATTGATGTGGTAAACCAAGAGAATATGGCTATGGTGTATTGATTTATCCCATTTGTGGAACAGCTTACCAGAATTCTTTATTTATGTGACGTATACAATGTATCTAAATGCTGTACCTACTTGTAAAGAAAGCCTAATAATATTTGTTTAAAAAAATATATATATATTTATATGCTACTGGGGCGGAGGAGGCATCATGAAATAAATGCCTTTTAACCCAGCACTCTTCGTGTGCGTGCCCTATTCTGAGGAGTAGGGTTGGACTGTATACTTATAGGGGCCGGCTTTACATGCACCACTAGTCGTATTGTTTGGGCTTTTCAAACGACCGCAATTTGGAGGAGTTTGAGCATGTGAGTGCTATGGATCAGCTCCCAGGGTTTCCGCTGGAACGAGGATAATGGATGACAGCAGTGTGGATGGTGGTGATCCTGATGTGAGGAGGTCTTTAAGGCATTCAGCGCGGGGTCTCTAACTTTCCCCTGGCTCAAAATGCCTCACACTTTGACCATAGGATCCCTGGTGACTAGGCACCGTATCAGCCGATGCTGGTGTGGTGAGGTTTGCACGGCAAAATGGATTTTGAAATTTGCTCTCCCCCGACCCTGCATTAAGTTATATTTGACTGATTGCACGTGTGTGCACTTAATGTTATGGGTTTGACATTTGGAGGAGTAGTGGTGCCCCTACTCCTACGCCTGTTGACTTCGAGAAGTTCGTTAAGGAGCCATGATTGGGAGCACGGCGATGTAGCTGAGGTTGTATTTGCATGTGCCAGTCAAGCAAGGAACAATGCCAATTGCCTGCCCGATGGGGAGGCAAGGTTTTCAAGGGACCATGTAAACGCACTATTGGATTCCGAGGCTTCAGACTGACTGGCATCTGTTACAGTTTTCATACAAGTTACAACTGAAATTCGGCATTGTGGGACGTGCAGTCCTGTGAAGTTTTTGCTGTGTAAATAAGGGACTGCAGTGGTGTTTTTTAACCACAATTACTGTGTTGATTTATATTGTTAGTTAGAAACCTCTGCATGACCCATCATTTCAGTGCATGCCGCAACATATCCTCACATAAGCCGCTGGTAGTGCTTTGAGTGGCCTCCCAATCTGATCAACGGGATAGTCGATTATAATTACTTCCATTATTTCGTTGCACTATAATCGCGCAATTCCTCAGATTGTTATTTAGGAATGTTTTAATTCCATTGCACGCACCTAAAAATCATGATTTAAGAGACTTTGAACGCATTTGAAGCACGAGTGAAGACCTCAGGCAAATAGGGTGGGTTCATAGGCGCATTATGCGGGTTATAGGTGCATGTCATTGCATCAGGCACTATGCATTTAGACCACCATGATTGCATGTTGATGTTATAAAAAAACAATTATATATTTTTTTGACCATCCTTTGTGCACATTACATACATCATTTTTATTTATTCGTATTTACGTATGAGGGCTTGTGCTTTCTGGGAGCGTGTCTTTTTAAATTTCCAAAATGAAAGCAGTATGTTTTCTGTGTCTATAAATTCATGTAGACTATAAATGGTTTTAACAAAATGGCGCTTACTAGACTGACGAAGGCTGCTGTGACAGCCGAAAACGCTTTCTCTCTGTGCTACTGGGTCAGAGAAGGCTCAATGAAATAAATGCCTTTAAACCCAGCACTCTTCGTGTGCGTGCCCTTTTCTGTGAGAAGTAGGGTTGGACTGTATATATATATATATATTCACTTAAAAAACCATAGGTTTCACACATGTTATAGTTAGGTGGATATTTCACTTGTAAAAAACCAATGTAATTCCCCCGTTATCGTTAGTTCAGATAACTATAACTCGCGCGCCCGCAATCCACTGCTCATGACGGCACATATTACATCACTCATGACATGGTCAGTGGCATCACTCATGACATCACTGATGACATCATCCTCGTGATAGAGTGGCAGTCGCGCGAGTTATAGTTATCTGAACTAACTATAACGGGGGAATTTCATTGGTTATTTACGAGTGAAATATCTACCTAACTATAACATGTGTGAAACCTATGGTTTTTTTAAGTGAATTTGAAAGGTTTTTTAAATGCTAATTCCTAACTATAACGTGTGTGAAACCTATGGTTTTTTCAGTGAATTTGTACGGTTTTTTAAATGCTAATTTATTTATGTATTATTATTTTTTTATATATTTATTTTACAATAAACTACGTATTAAATTATTATTATTTATTTCTTTGGTTTTTCACCGTGCGCGCACGGTGCGCGCACCCCCGCGATTTAAAAAAAAAAACTTTTTTTTTCTGCCTTCGGGGTCCTCCAGGGAACCCGTGACAAAGAATTACGCTCGCGCACGTTAGGGTGCTCGCACGGTGCGCGCACAGTGGGCGCTTGTAGATATTTATATGCTTTTAAATGCTATTTTCTCAGGAACTACTGAACAGATTGACACCAGACCTGCAAAAGGCACTTCCCTGACCTTAGGACTACCTCTCTGCCAAATTTCAAGTAATTCTGTTCAGCCGTTCGGGCTGTACCTTCGACTAAACGTCCTATAGAAAAATGCATGGGGAAAACGTGTTTTGGGACCCCCCTTTTTTCTCGGCCCCCGCTTGACGAATCACCCCGAGACTTTCAGGGTAGGAGCTAAACGGAGCGCCCCATTAGTTTTGAAAATTTCGCGAGGATTCGTCAACCGGCGCCAAAGTTATTCAAAATAGAATTTTCAGATTTCCTATGGAAACTCGGTCCTAACTATAACTCTCTACTGGCGACCGCCAGTAGATAATATATATACATATATATATATATATATATATATATATATATATATATATATATATATATATATATTACCTACTGGCGGTCGCCAGTAGGTAATTATAGTTAGGAACTATTTTCCATAGGAAATTCGCAACATTCTATTCCCAATATCTTTGGTGCCGATTGATGAATCTTCGTGAAATTTTCAAAACTCGTGGGGTGCTCTGGTCCACTCCTATCTTGAAAGTTTCGGGGAGATTCACAAGCGGCGCCTGAGAAAAAAGGGGGGTCCCAAAATGTGTTATCTCCATGTAATTTTCCATAGGAAACTTTAGACACGGCTACAGCTGAACGGAATTACACCAAATTTGGCAAGAAGGTAGCCCTTGGTTCAGAAAGAGCCCTTTTTGTTAAATGGTGCAAATCCGTTCAGTAGTTCATGAGAAATTAGAAAAAGAAAAAGTTTCAATATCTTGGTGGAGCATACCCACACATCTCATCGTGAGATCTGATTGGCTGTCAGCACTTCATCCAAGAAGTGTTGGCAGGGATCTTGGGACCAATATACATGATAGCACATCATTAAAAAGCATTGCAGTTGATAGAAAGTTTTAAGACTTTAGTTACATTATAAATCATTTGTTGATGGTGCCATACTCATTTTAGGATTTGTGGTGTGTTCCAAGGTGATTTTACCATGTGAAAAAGCCTTCTGCTGGGATATCATGAATCATGTTTGAGAGAAAACTATTTCTCATGTTTTTCCCACAGAGGTTTAGAAGGTGATCTATAAGCTAAACTGAGAGCATATTATCTGTAAATTCACATTATCTTTCTCAGTCATGTGAGAATGAAGTCTGACATTCTCAGTAAAACATGTACATCCAACAAGGGCAGAGACTGTCAGTTGATTCCTTTGTGTTCCACTGCAGCTTCCCTGAGAGTTCTAAAGAATAACTAGAGTGCTAACTTATGACAAAAGTATGGCACACCTGAAGCCATCTTGATTGGAATAAACTGATAACACTTAAAACATTTTATTTTATTTTATTTTATTTAAAAAAGTAACAAAATGAGAGGGTTCATTTTGCCATAGAAAGTATGATTAGTACTGCAGAAAAAAATAAATAGGGCACATTTTGAGTGACTTCTCAAATCCTCTTCTATTTCATTAAAATAATTCTGACATGCAGACTGAAACATGCACTTTTAATACCAGCAGCAAACTTCCCTGGTGAGCAGTAGATTTACTACAGTGATCTAATAAACAACTAGAGTGCTAACATTCAGAAATTATGGCAAATGTGTGACACATCTGAATACCTTCTTCATGGAATCAAAGTAAAAAACTGAAAGTATTTCCTACTGAGGAGACTGTAGTAAATGAGGAAATTAGGAAACTTCATAACAAATAAGTCTCCCAAGATGGCCACCAGAGACAAAAGAGCCGAAATATAGCACAAATATCACCCACATTTATCCCAAGTATAGCCCGATGAGAGAATGTCCCAGAGTGTTCTAAAGAACAACTAGAGCGCTAACAGTCTTACTTACGATAAAATTATGGCACACCTGAAGCCATCTTGATTGGAATAAAGTAGTCACACTTTAAAACATTTAATTTGCAAAGGAACAAAATGAGGGGGTTCATTTTGCCATAGAAATTATGATTAGTGCTACTGAAAGAAAAATTAGGGCAAATTTTGACTTCTCAAATCCTCTACTATTTCATTATAAAAATTTGACATGCAGAATACCAGCAGCAGACTTCCCTGGTGAGCAGTAGCTTTACTGCAGTGACATAATGAGCAACTAGAGTGCTAATATTTAGAATTTATGGCAAATGTGTGACACATCTGAATGCCTTCTTGATGGAACCAAAGTAAAAAACTGAAAGTATTTCCTACTGAGGAGACTGTAGTAAATGAGGAAATTAGGAAACTTCATAACCAATAAGTCTCCCAAGATGGTCACCAGAGACAAAAGAGCCCAAATGTTGCACAAATATCATCCAGATGTAGCCTACGTATAGCTCAATGACAGAATGTCCCAGAGTGTGCTTAAGAACAACTAGAGCGCTTACTGTCTTACTTATGACAAAAGTATGGCACACCTGAAGCCATCTTGGGTTTGCAACAGCACAATACACCACACAGGGCATGCGGGACGGGAGTGCAGCACAACAATCCACAGAAAGCAATAGGGAGGGGGACAGGACCATGCACATGGACAACAGAGAACAGAGGGGAAAGAGGCAATGGAAGCTAGCTGACCATAATGGACAGACAGGAGAAAAAGCTGCAGCATAACGGACCATAAACGGCAGGAGGGACGGATCAGGGGTATTACAATGGAACAGACAAGCCAAGAGGGAGGGAATAGGGGTCTGCACATGGAAACAGAGGGCTGGGGTAAGGGGGCAGGGCAGGAGCAGCAAGATGACCATGGAGGTGAGGCAGGATGGGCACTAGAAGCAAGACACACCATGGAGAGCAACAGTGAGACTATAATGGCATACACACAGACCATGGAGGGAAGGTGGGAGCGGGTCAGGGGCAGCTAGCTCACCACACAGGGAAAGTGGGAGGGGCCGTGGCAGCACAGAAGACCATGCATGGCAAGCAGGAGGGTTAGTGGCAGCACAATGGCTAAGATGGGCAAGAAGGAGGGTGCAGGGGTATGCACAAAGGACCATGGAGGATAGAAGGGAGGGTCAGGACCTGGGCACAGACAAGAGAGTTCAGGGGAAGGAGCCTCCCAACAGACCACACGGGGCAGGCAGGAAGAGCAGTTGCAGCACAACAGAATAGGGAGCGCAGAAGGGTGTGGCAGTGAAATGGACCATGGGGGACAGAAGGAAGGGAATAGGGGCATGGATTGTGGACAGGTAGGGCGGAGGTGGCAGGGACAGGTTACAGTCATCTGACAATGCTAGGCAGCTCAACAGAACACTCAGAAGTAGATAGCAGTGGCAGGTCCATGGGACATGGTGGGCAAAAAGGATGGAGCAGGGGCATGCACACAGACATCAGAGAGCAGGGGCCAGGGGGAAGGAGAATAGGGGCAGCAAGCTAAGCACAGAGGCTAAGCAAGAGGTCAATGATGGGGCATAGAATTGGGCAATGGAGGGCAGGAGGAGTGGACTGGTACATCATGCTAAATGGAGGGCAGTGGCAGCATATCAGACCATGCATGGCAGGAGGGAGGAGATGGATTCAGACAACAAAGGATAGGGAGGAGGTGGATGGGTCAGCAAGCTAACTGTTCAGAGAAGGCGGGAAGGCCAGTGGCAGATCAACGGTCACACAGCGCTGTAATAAGGGCGCAGGGACATGGACTTGGACAATGGATGGCTAGGAGGAGGGAAGGCAGGAGCAGCAAGCTTGGGTGGGGGCAGCACAATGCCAGGCCCTGCTTCCAACCCCCCACCATCCGTTGTGATATGCATCTTACTTAACATTAAAAAAAAACTAGAAATGTGGTGAAAGAAACAAAGATTACAGGGACGGTATAGTTAGACTCAGATTTCCCTCATACACAACCAGTGGAATTTAGCAGTTAAAGTTACCCAAGCTAACTATAACTTACGCACCCGCAATGTACTGCTAATGACCTCAGACATTACATCATTCATGACATGGTCAGTTACATCACTCATGACATCACTAATGACATCTAAAATGAGCTGTGAATGGAATGGAACTATAACCGCTAGAACTTTATTTTGGGATAGTGTGTGTATATTAACACCCCTTTTTTTTCTTTTCTTTCGTGTAAGAACCATTGTAATACGCAACGTGCCCAGATTAATATGGCCGATAGCCTTTCACTTTAAAGTAATGTGTAGTCCATTGTTTATGTTGATGTTTGCAATCCTAAATATGTTAATTATGAATAAGTCACTTTGACGAACATACAGTTATGGTGGCCACGGGGCAAGATATGCTGAAATGAGATTGTGTGCATATTAACACTTGTTTTCTTTTCTTTATTGTATCAATTCCTGAATTTTCACATTGTGACCAGGCCAATATGGCCGCCAGCTTTTTGGATTAAAGTAATATGTAGTCCTTTGTTAATGTTGGCAACTTTAGGCATTTGTACATTTAAATAAGGATGCTACAATAATGTCTTGTATCGTTATTAAGGTTCAGACGAGCCGAAACACGTGGATCACGACCTTTGCAGATTAAATACTTCCAAACTACAACCTGAGTGCTGATTCCTTCTTGTAAGAGTGAAAGGAGATTAAATACATATATATAAAATTCACTGAAAAAACCACAAGTTTTTTTTTCAGGAATCCCACTAGTTTGGACTTACTGGAGGCAACAGGAGGCATTCTTGGCCCACAAGGACCCTCGGCATCCAATAATACTTTATCCCCCAACCAGTAGTGTGCCAGGAGGTGCATTTACAGAGTGGTGGCAAAAGGGGGCATGGCCTCCTACTAGCTCTCAGCAATCACTCTGTGAGGGACTTACTGGAGGTGATAGGAGTGGTTCTTGGCCTCTATTGACCCTCAGCATCCATGGGGACTTCATTCCCTGATCCGTAGTGTGCCAGGAAACTCGTTTGCAGAGTGGTGGAGAAAGGAGGTGTGGCCTCCGAAGACGTCCCAGCAATCCCGCTGGTGAAACTTAGTGGAGTTAACACACAGGGTTGTTGGCCCCCAAGGATACTCAGCATCCAAGGGGATTTCATGCCTGCCCTCAACCAGTAGTGCTCCAAGAGGTGTTTTGGCACAGTGGTGGAGAAAGGGGTCAGGCCTCCGCTGACCCTTCAGCAATACCACTGTGTGGAACCTACTGGAGATAACAGGAGGGGTAGTTGTCCCTCAATGACCCTCAGGAGGCAAGAGGACTTTCTACCCCAACCAGTAGTTATCCAGGAGGTGCATTTGCATAATGGTGGTGAAAAGTGGGCAGGCAACTTGTCAGACTATCTATTTTTTTCATAATTATTACTTTATTAGGGAAGAGGATCTACGTGGCCCCTGTTCCCTGGGTGGATATTAGCCTTGGGTACCCGATCCCCGGGAGTCAGACTTGTTTGGAATGGGAAAGGGGTCCCGTGCTGTCCCCCTCCCAGGCTGATTTTGGCCCCTGGGACACCATGCCCCACAGTCTGTACTTTCATTTTTTACATTTTTAAAGGGGAGGTGGCTGTATGGCCCCTCACCCTGGGCTGATTTCTGGCCCAGCGACACCATCCACCATGAACTTCCCTTTAAAAAAAACAATTCTGAAAGGGGAGGGTGTCACACAGCACCCAAGCCAGGGTCAATTTTGGCCCCAGAGACCCCATTCCCCGGGGCTTGGCATCTCCATTGGGAATCGCGGGGGGATCTTAAATGCACATGCAGGGGCAGCAGGCTCCATGACTCCTGCAGGAGCCGGCACTGCTTTGATAGATAGGTGTTACAGCAAACAAATGATGGACGGAATGCTGACAATGCATACATTCTCCCCAGTCAAAATTTCTGGGTTAAATTCATTATTCCTTTGCCCACTACGCCAGCCCAGTTTGGACCCAGCCATATGCAAATCAGTCTTGACCCTGTGCGCCATGGGAACAGTCCAGACCGAACTGCCAAGCCAGGTCTTCCCTGGACTAGATCCAAACATCAAGGAGTTACAGGGGAAATGAACAGATTAGGTCGCCCCCCACTCAAATCAATAATATAACAACAAAGACCTAATCTGTCATCACGGCGATTCTTTATGTTTACTTTGTGAGTGGGAATGGAAGTTTATTTTCTTCCTCCACAATCTCCCTTCACTGATTTAGGAGAATTGTCCCTCCTCACAATAGCCGTACATTTTATTTTAAAAGAACCAAAGTCAACAGACACTGGGTTCCCAAAGAAAAACCCCATGCGTTAACAGGTGTATATAACACGACAATGTGTAAAAATTTGAAAAAAAGTGCAGAGAAGAGTGAGCTTGCTGGTTAAATATCACCAGTTATGCCCATGTTTCTCATCATAGGTCGCAACCTTGTAAACAACAAAACAAAATGGTGTCCAGAAAACCAGTGAACTTGGTGAAAATATGTGATAAAATCACACACTTTAACCCCGTGTAATTAAAATTGAGATAAACCCACAGTCACCAGCACACCACTTTATTCACAACTCGTGGGCTTATTCAAACTGAAAACATACTGCATGTTTGCAGACCAAATTATGGGGCATATCATCAAGGATCGGTGATCGGTGATAATTATCGCTAAGCGCACTTAGCGCTAGGATAATTATCGCCGGCTAACGTGGATTTTTATTGCTGAGATAGCATGCTATTAGCAACGCATATCTCAAAAGCGATAAAAATCCTAGCGCTAACTGCCAACCGTGAGATTATCGCTGGAAACCCAGCGATAATCTCATGAAGTTTGGCGTTAGCTTGATGATAGGGCAAGGCAAACTTAGCCATGATATCCACCATCCATAGGATATCATGGCTAAGTCAGTCCTGAAGCAGGCGTAAGGAAAGTAGCGATAACAGGGGTTATCGCAACTTTTCTTGCCACTATGCTTCATAGCGTGGGGCTTGATGATAGCTTAGCGACATTTCTCCAGTCATGTCAGGGCAGGTAAGCCCACTTTGCATCTCATTAGAGATGCAAAGCTGGACATACAGAATTCAGGCGCTAATGCAAGGTTTCACGCGATAGCGTGACCTTGCTGATTAGGCGATAAAATTATCGCCGCTTTTCGCCCGAAAACGGATGCAAAAACGGCGATAATTTTTTATCGCCTCGTTGCTGATGTTCCCCCAAGTTGGGCCGACATGTTTCCTTGCCTGTCTATTGTAGTGGCAATTTCTTCAGGGCACGAGGACTTCGTCCACCTTATCTGGACCCTGGTAAGTGTGTGTTGGTGTTATGGGCCCCACCAGCGAATGTATTGATAGTGTGCGTGTTTGAGATCATTTGGTCCGTGACAGTAGAGAGGGATTTTGCACTCCGCACTGCATCACTTGCTGGTTAAATATCACCAGTTATACCCACGTTTATCATCATAGGTCGCTACCTTGTAAAAAACAAAACAAAATGGTGTCCAGAAAACCAGTGAACTTGGTGAAAATATGTGACAAAATCACACACTTCAACCCTGTGTAATTCAAATTGAGATAAACCCACAATCACCAGCAGACCACTTTATTCACAACTCGTGCGCTTATTCAAACTGAAAACATACTGCATGTTTGCAGACCAAATTATGTTGGGCCGACATGTTTCATTGCCTGTCTATTGTAGTGTCAATTTCTTAAGGGAACGAGGACTTCGTCCAGCTTATCTGGACCCTTGATAAGAACAACCAGTGACTGTGTAGACAAAAAGAGGTTCTTTAAAAACAGCACTTCCAGCCAGAACAGAAATCAAAGAATGCAAAGCATTCCCACTGTGTAGCCTTCTTTGCAAACCAACATACAATTGATAATTACCCGGTAGTAGCCAAGGCCCCTCGTACCAGCTATCCACCTCGTCACACAGGAGCTATACCATCTGAGTAGCCCTGTTTCTTAAAAAGACACTTATGTTGTCATTATTCTGTAAGGCAAAAACAAGTTTTAGCACCTCCTTATGTGAACATATGTCACACGCATAGAAAAGCGGGTCTCTTCAACCAATCACTCCCCTTTATGGTCACATACACCCTTTTTCCACTGGGACAACTCCACACCAAAAGACCCATACATCGGTGTCTTCCCTTCTCCAACAAAACCATGTTCCCATTTTTAGGAACTCTACAATGTGTACAACCTACTAACAGACTGTATCACCCCTGTGTGACTATCTATTCTGCTAATGTTCAGTGCTCACTGGATTCGATCGAAAGGCAATTGTGACTTCCAGTCTTTGTATCCAGGGTGTAAAATCACAAACACTCTTATCTCAACATCAACTCCGGGAGATTCAAACCTCCCTTTCCTTAAATCTAGACTGCGACGATCTTACCGCATATTTTCAACGTGGTGAGCCTTGTCTCATTCCCCCCCTCAAAGTGAATGCGGTTCTCTTATTTGAAACAACCGGTGCGTCATCTCCTTGAGACGCGCTTCATACCAAATCACGTGATTAATCGTACTTTGCAGGCGCCATCTTGGAGTGGATAAACGCATGTATTTCCATCATTCTAAATCAATCATTCCTGCATTTTAACCTTTAAAAAGACCGTATTAAAGAATATTACACAACTGCCTCATCTCATTCCGCTCCTCTTGGGCAACGTGATTTGCTACATTCAAATTTTTTTACATTTTTTATATGTAAACAAACATACACCGCCGCAAAAGCTCAGTGTTGGAGATTACATGATCGATTTTATCTTTCATTGCAAGGACCATATGAAAGTAGCCCTGCTTGCAGGTCGCATTGATTTTCACGAGGTCACCAATTCACTTTTTTCTTTTTTTCCTTTTCAAGAACTGCTACGATCATATCCAATCATTTTTATGATTAACAAACTCCACCGAAAAATAGATGCTTTAGATTTCACGTGGAATGCATGTCAGGTAGCATATTTAAGGGGGATCATTACTATGTAAAATTCATAAATACCACACTTGCTGCACAAAGTATGAGAGCAGAACACCTTAGTCTAAATCAGAGCCCTGATACATTTTATCAAAGACTAACTTTGTTCCACTCAATACAATCGTTTAACCCCACTTGTTCTGCTTTTTATGAAAAATTCCATTGGGCTTCTCTATTGGCTAGTAATCTGCCTATATTGAAGATGTCGCCCACCACCCTCCCCAACACCGTCCATGTGAATGACCTAGCATCATGTTTTTTATTAACCCCTTCTGTGCCACGCCCTTTCCCCCTCCTGTGCCGGGCGGTTCATTAGTGGGCGGGTTTCATGACGAGATAGTCTCGTCATGGGCACAGCGCGACCGTGCTCCATGACGAGACTATCTCGTCGTGGGCACAGAAGAAGTTAATGAAGTGTTGTACTAGCCTGGTAGTCAATTTCCCTGATCTAATGGTTCTGAGATGCTCCTGGATACGTATCTTCACTTTTCTGGATGTTAGTCCAATATAGTGTAAGCCACAGACATACGTCAGCTGGTAAATCACGTTTACTGTGTTACAATTTGTAAATTGGGTGAGGTGCCAGACCCTCCAATCCGAAAGTATTACTTGATTTGTTTTCACGGTAAATCGCAACACAGAAAAGAGGGTAGAGGCTGTTCGATTCCGCACCCAACAAATGACCAGTGTCTGTGGTCTACAAAATAGCGCAAAGAACCAAGGAGTACTCCCCTCTATACTCCTTATTTAGGAACAAGCCCTACATAAACATTTAATACACAATGGTTCAGCACTATATAAAATATATGTATGATGTCAGAAATCACAATGACTTTGCACAGAAATAAGACGTCCAAGATATGTAAGTCTTGAGGTAGGTCTTCTTTATTTTCCTTTAAAATGTTTTCTTTATTTTCCAGAGATCAAGAGATCCTAGCCATAGCCAACGCGTTTCGTCTCTTAAAGAGACTTCTTCAGGGCTATTTAAAAACACAATACAAATAAATTGTTTTTAAAAGGAAATTCAGACATGTTTCAACATACAATTACAAATACAATACATTAAAGATAAAAAACATATATTTTTTAACACGAGGGTCTATATCATATGAGGAAGATATTTGTTCTTTGTACGTTCTGATTTAGATATTATATTTGAACATACGTATCTTGGGTATCCATATGTTTAGAGACAAAGTTAATATGAAAGGCCATGCCCTAATGTGCATTTTTTTCTTTATAAGTCAGAGATTAAAATGAAACATCAGCCAATTACTGACAAGGAACCAAAAATATAGTGTACTTCATACCTTCACAGTACGACAAAGCGTGATTTCATATATTGTTTTTACAGTTCAGGTTTCAAGAATTTTCAAAGTTCCAAAGCTTCTATGAAGTGTGCAATTTCTAAAATAACAAATATTTATATATTTGTATATACATTAAAAGCAAGCTTCATTCCTATCTATAACCATTATTGTATAACTTCAATAAGTGCTGTTCCTAATTACATTTCATATCAAATTCTTATGACAAGCATGAAACAAGAAAATCATTTTTACTCAATTATTATCATATGTTGTCATTTAAAGTCGCGATCCCTTATGGGAAAAAGCAGATAACCCAAGAGATCATTTCTACAAGTGCTTATTCCATATTTTATACTGGTGTCACCTAGTATCGCCAATTAAACGATAACATAGAAAAAAGCACAACTATTTATCTGAAAACGCGCTTTTCTCTTTTTCAGGGACACTCAAGACAATGTAAGCAACTGAGTAGAATTATATGAGATGCATGTTCATGTCACGAGCGGTTGAATATTAAAACCGCAATCAATACATCACAATGTAGCTTAGTCACTATGCATGATGGACAAATCCACAAATCATTGAGTCTAGTAATAATTATAATGTAAACGTTCATCATTGTAAAATATAAACAATATTGGATTTATAGCCCAAGCGGACGGAACAGACATTGTTCAGTGAAAATGCTAGACAATCACGGCGGCCATCTTGGGTGTATCACGGTTCATCCTCTATAACGCTCGTTAATAAGAGCCTGGGCGCTGCTATGATTTTTTAAGGCATATTATATCATAGACTTTATGATGCACACATATGACCAATAGAGTACGGTCGGTATCAAATTAGTGCCTCTAACAAACCGAACAAGCATCATTCTACGACAGTGCGGGACGGTTTATAGCCCAAACAGACGGAACAGACATCGTTCTGTAAAAATACTAGACAACCACGGCGGTCATCTTGGGCGTATCGCGGTTTATCGTCTCTAACGCTTGTTAATAAGAGCCTAGGAGCTGCTAAGATTTTTTTAAGGCATAATATATCATAGACTTTATAATGCACACATATGACGGATAAAATACAGTCAGTATCGAATTTATGCCTTTAACCATCAGAGCAAGCATCATTCTACGATAGTGCTGGACAAACGCGGCGGCCATCTTGGACATGCCGCAATTCATCTTCTCTAATATTCATTACTTCAAACCTAAAGATTTCTACAATTTTAAGGCAAGTTATATCACAAACTACATAGCTCCATCTATTTAACATCAGTTCCATTAATTAAAAATTCCAAATCTTTATTTTAGAAGAAATGGAATACAATTCTAAAAATAGAGATCCGAAACTACACATACATTATTTGTCATAAAACGTGTGTTTTCTACCGTGTTGGTACTTCACTCACCCACGGTGGCATGATAACCCGTAGCGTTTTCTGCTCACTTTGTTCCGAGTCGAAACCGAACACTCATGAATGGGATTATTTAAACTCCCTACCCGGAAGTGGGAAAAGCAAAAAAATATTAGATGGCGAATTAGAATCGCTAAGGCAACGTCATACTTGCACCAACGTGGCGGCCATCTTTAAACCATGAACATGTATAAGCCAATGTATTGTAATTTGAATTTACCCGCGGTGGCATGATAACCCGTAGCGTTTTCTGCTCCCTTCGTTCCGAGTTGAAACCGAACACTCGTGAACGGGATTATTTGAACTCCCAGACCAGAAGTAGGAAAAAGCAAACAAAAAATATTTAATGGCGAATTGGAATCGCTAAGGCAAAGTCATGCTTGCACCAACGTGACGGCCATCTTTAAACCGTGAACATGTATAAGCGAATGTATTGTAATTTGGATTTATCCATTTAATTATATACATTATACGATCGACCCAAAGAGCACCAACATTTTGTACATGAAAAAATATATGTTTTTATTATTGACGTGTCAAAAGGTGATATATATATATCGTTTGACAAATACACAATTCCACATGCCTAGGAACACGTTGTTTAGACCGCTTCCATGATCATACGATTTCGCATAACTCAAGGCAAGGTTATCTTTGTCTAAAGGAACATTCATTGGTAAAAAGCAATATCTATATTTTTACTTTAGGATTGCATATATTAAAGAGATATATTATATATTATGCTGTTGCGATATATTTCATGTTATTTAGTGCAATAGATGTGGTTTCTTGCTCATTGTCATTTAACTCGTCAATGTGGCATAACAACTCATAGGAAATAATGTTTCAAAGAACACCTCAAATGTCGGATGTAATCCAAAGACTCCAGGACAAAGCCCAGAAATTATGCACAAGTGGCGGCCATTTTAGGTATATACAAATACATACATGAATATGTCTTTTCAATAATATTTACCTCATTAGACACAACGCTTTCTTCACAGAACGGCCCAATACCCATTATATCTAAACAGTGTAGACTTGCAATTAGTATGTGAGGAATAGCTGCAATAATGGCTCATAATCATGTGAAATATTGTATGTTAGACAGTTAATGTTAAAACATCAAAAAACGTTTTTGAACACAACACTCCTATCTATTCTTTAATACGGTCTTTTTAAAGGTTAAAATGCAGGAATGATTGATTTAGAATGATGGAAATACATGCGTTTATCCACTCCAAGATGGCGCCTGCAAAGTACGATTAATCACGTGATTTGGTATGAAGCGCGTCTCAAGGAGATGACGCACCGGTTGTTTCAAATAAGAGAACCGCATTCACTTTGAGGGGGGGAATGAGACAAGGCTCACCACGTTGAAAATATGCGGTAAGATCGTCGCAATCTAGATTTAAGGAAAGGGAGGTTTGAATCTCCCGGAGTTGATGTTGAGATAAGCGTGTTTGTGATTTTACACCCTGGATACAAAGACTGGAAGTCACAATTGCCTTTCGATCGAATCCAGTGAGCACTGAACATTAGCAGAATAGATAGTCACACAGGGGTGATACAGTCTGTTAGTAGGTTGTACACATTGTAGAGTTCCTAAAAATGGGAACATGGCTTTGTTGGAGAAGGGAAGACACCGATGTATGGGTCTTTTGGTGTGGAGTTGTCCCAGTGGAAAAAGGGTGTATGTGACCATAAAGGGGAGTGATTGGTTGAAGAGACCCGCTTTTCTATGCGTGTGACATATGTTCACATAAGGAGGTGCTAAAACTTGTTTTTGCCTTACAGAATAATGACAACATAAGTGTCTTTTTAAGAAACAGGGCTACTCAGATGGTATAGCTCCTGTGTGACGAGGTGGATAGCTGGTACGAGGGGCCTTGGCTACTACCGGGTAATTATCAATTGTATGTTGGTTTGCAAATAAGGCTACACAGTGGGAATGCTTTGCATTCTTTGATTTCTGTTCTGGCTGGAAGTGCTGTTTTTAAAGAACCTCTTTTTGTCTACACAGTCACTGGTTGTTCTTATCAAGGGTCCAGATAAGGTGGACAAAGTCCTCGTTCCCTTAAGAAATTGACACTACAATAGACAGGCAATGAAACATGTCGGCCCAACATAATTTGGTCTGCAAACCAATTTGTTTTGTTTTTTACAAGGTAGCGACCTATGATGATAAATGTGGGTATAACTGGTGATATTTAACCAGCAAGTGATGCAGTGGGGAGTGCAAAATCCCTCTCTATGTCACGGACCAAATGATCTCACACACGCACACTATCCATACATGCGCTGGTGGGGCCCATAACACCAACACACACTTACCATTAATCCGTGCAAGAGGCAATTATCCTCCTAAGCGCTGAAAAATGAAGGAGGAAGATACCACTTTACCCTACTGAGCAACAAACCTACAAACCCACAAACCCTTCTTATACTCATTAGGCCTTAGATTCCACATTTGGTATTACCCTCATAACCGGGACGGATCTTGAGGTTCTGTAATTCTCGAGTCTGACTCCATTTCGTTCTGTGCCACCCTTCTGTGTTGCCCTCACGTAGGCCTTTGAAGGTAGCCTGGCAAATAAAGAGGTTCTGGCCTTCTTAGTTCATGTATACATTAACTAGGTTTCTTTTTGACTCTGAAATGAACTGTAAGAAACTGACCTCTGCACCTGAAACTGACGCCGTAAAGCCAATTTCCCTGATCGATCTTTGTCTGAGATTGCCAATCAATGTTCAGGACATCGTTAACTTTTAGTTTCCTTGCACATGCCTTATCTTGTTCAGCATCTGTTACCGTTTCTTTTTTTATGTTTCTTCATTACATGGGTTATGCTTTCAATTATAGGTTTGTCCGGCTTGTGGAGATTTAATTTGGGACATTCCTAATAATTAACTTTGTGGTTGGGATACTGTAAATTGAGTTTTTGTTATGTGACACTTTGTTTGAAAATGTACCTTATTGGCTAGAATTTTGTGCTGTGGGTGTACATTTATAATGTGAATATTGGGTATAAAAGGAGACGTCTCGCCTTAGTGAAATGAGCAGTCTCCTGTGAATTTACACTGTGATGTATTTCTAGGATCACTGTTACTAGCTGCAGCTGTCTCTGTATACCAAGACAGGTGAACTCGAAGATCTTAGGCGTGCCCCTGACGCCGCTGGGTTAAACCCCGGTTCTTCAACTGGTGCCCAACGTGGGGCGACTTCAGTGGTACTGGTCCAAGCCCGAAGATTGTGAGCAGCCCCGTGAGGAAATTCTGGAGGACGGCCGCCACTTCATCGACCCCTGCATGTCGACGTGGACCGAAGGTTTTTTCTGCGAGGCTTCCCCTTTCCAACGGCTGCAAAGGACTGCTGCCCTGACTGTCGCCCTGTCTTGGACCCTCTTGTGATGATTTGTAAGGCGAGACGTTAGACGGTCTTCTGGTGGCGTGACAGACATTTTGGTTAAGTAGAAGTGGGTCGCTCCCACGACTTTGTTTTGTTTCTTGGTTTTGATTCGGCCATTGCAATAGTCGAAGCCGGGGGGTTTGTATATTTGCGAGTGAATCATTTTTGATAACCCCTTGAAGTTTGAAGCAAGACTAGTGAGCTAAAAGATGACTGGTTTTAGCAAATTTAGGAAATGGTTTTGTTGTAATTGTAAGAGGGATTCCTGATTGGAGGACTCGTGTCCGATACCTCCGGTTGCAACTCCAACTTATGAGCTGCTCTATTCAAAGCATGGTGTAGGTCCCATTACCTTTAATGCAGTAGGGGTTTGTTATGTAAGGAAAGATGGTGTTTTATGATGGCCCCAACATGGTAGTTTTGAATCAGAAGTTTTAGATAACCTAGAAGTTGCGCTATTTAAGAAGAAAGCCCGGCCGGTGATGTTTGACTCTTTCCGCCTTTGGCGTAAGGAAGCCAAACAGCGAGCAATTAAGCAAGCTAAGAGAGATAGGAAGGAAAGGAATATATCGGTAATGCAAGCTGCTAGGCAGTTTAAGGAAGATGAAGAAGATCATGCGATTGAGGTGTCAGATAGACAACTTTGCATGGCCATTGACAAATGTTACCCGGCTTTGCCACCTCCCCTTTCAAATGTGACTGTAGACCCTGAAAAGGATCCTTTTATGTCACATTTATTGAGATTACCACCCCTTTATGTGCAGGGTGCTACTGCACCTCCATTACCTCCAGTTGTTGCACCCCTTGTTGTCGTTCAACCCCCTGTTGTTGTTCAGCCACCCGTTACTTCACAGGTGATTCTTCCTCCCCCGGCGCAGCCCTCTCCAGTGCCGCCAGCCTTGCCACCAGCCTTGCCTCAAACTCCTTTGCCTTACACTCCTTTATCTTCGACTTTTCTTATTTCTGTCCCTACGTCTCTGTCACCTCAAAACACTTTGTCGCCTGTCCTCATGTCAACTTCTTCTCCTTCTGCTCGGCAACAAATGACTGAGACTGTCACTAGTCTGTTGTCTCCTTTCTTTGGGTCACTGAATATGACCCCTGTTTCTGAACGTAAGCAGAGACGTAGTCAGCTCCCTGGTCCGGAAGAGCGGGCAGTGTTAGATCTCCTTGCTCGTAGATGGGTTTCGAATACCTCCAAGTACAGTCCACAAGTGGTTATGGATATCTTCCTACAGTGGGCGGCACCAAATCAAAGGTATGTTTTTGATGTCATGTGTACCTTCTTTCGTCAGGAGTGGGAAGATAATGAGTTGGGTTCAATTTCACTGGAATTGCTTAATGTTCAGTCTGTATTTGCTAAAGGGGCGATAGTGGGTTCCGATGTTGAGGAAACGGTAGAGACACTACTCACTTTTAGGTCTAGACTTCCACCTCAGTCATTGTTCGAACCTGACCCTTTTATTAGGAGAAAAGTGAAGCAGTATCCTATGAGAGAGGTTCCCCCTGTTTGGAGAGAGGCAGTTGTGGCTGATGCCGCTCATGGTATTGCGGCTGCACCGGCTCATTTTCAGCGAGTGTGGGTGCATGTCCCTTGGAAGAGAGCTGAGGTCCTGGCTCTTAAGCAGACTTTGCCTGACCCCCGTAAAAATCCTGCTGGTTATTATAAGGAGTTGTCTCAGACAGTTGATGCATGTGTTATGAATTTAGCTGACATAGATATGTTGATGGTTAATGTAGTTTCTCAACCCTTGTGGGCGAAGATCCGTCACGAGGATCACGCGCCAGAGTTAGGAGATACATGGGTTAATATTACTGCTGCAGATGGTCGGCAGGTAGGAGGTGCCAAACCTGAACCCTTAGTTGCAGAACTACCTGGTAGGATTATTAATTTAATGAAAACTATGATGCCTCCTCTGCGGTTGAATTGGGACAAGTTAGCAGCATGCAAACAAAAGAAAGACGAGAGTGTGTCTGATTTCTTCACTAGGTTTGAGGAAACATTCATTGATCATAGTGGTCAGGATATGAGTACAGAAGGTGGTCAGAGGTTGTTTGTAGATAAGTTTGTTATTAATTTACTTCCTGAACTTTCTAATAAGTTAAAGGACTCTGAGAGTTCATGGGCTGTTTCTTCTTCGGCTCAGATATTGGCTACTGCACAATACTATGAGAATAGAGATAAAGATGAGAAGGATAACGTAGAGAAGAAGACTAGAGAATTAAAAACGAAAGCTCTTCTGCAGCAGGCTTATCCGCCTCGCCCTAATCAGCGTCAGTTTCAGCAACCTTCCCAGTTTCAGTAACCCCCACAGTTTCAGAAACTGTTGCAGAAGCCTGAGTCTTTTGCTTAGCGACTCCCGCTAGGCCCTAATCAGTGTGCTTATTGTAAAGAAGAAGGTCACTTCAAGAAAAGTTGCCCGATCTTGCTACAGCGTGCGAATGGTATGTCTGGTCTGAGAGGTCGTGGTGGTTTCCAACAAGTACCTAGGGGTAGGGGACGTGGTACGTTTCCCCAGAATGAACGTTCCTTTTCCCTTCAGAATTCTATGAATTATTTTGACCAACAGAATGTTCCGACCGTCCAGTCCGCTCAGTACTATACTGATGATTATTATGTTGGAAGTGAGAGTGCTGGTTTTGATGATAGTTAGGACAGCCATGGACAAAGGGAGGGAGTAGTGTCAGTTCCAGTAGACTAGAGTGGACCTTATGTTGAAGTGATTACATCAGGTGTGGCAGAACCTTTTCTTTTGGATACTGGTGCAGCAAAGAGTTCTATCATGCACTCTAAACTCCCCGGCGCACCTTTGTCTAGCTTGACTAATGTTTCAGTAGGATTTTCTGGCGCCCCAGTTCGTAATCCGGTTTCCTGTCCTTTGCCCCTTTCTATTGGTCCCTGTGAATTGGAGGCTCCCCTTATTCTAACGACGGGCTGTGGCGAGAATCTGTTGGGTTTGGACTTGTTGAAAAGATTGCATGCAACATTATATTGTTCTCCTTCGGGAGTACATCTTACGGTGGGTAAGACAGTGATTTCCCTGATGTATCTGTCTAAGGATCGCCTTCCACTGGAATTGCGTTCTCTCCCTGATACACTTTGGGCTACAGGTCCCAATGATGTTGGTCTCTTACAGATTCCACCCTACGTTGTTACCCTTAAGTTGAATGCTAAATTACCTCGCATTCCCCAGTACAAAATTTCCAGTGATGGTAAAAGAGCTCTTTTAGCGATTATCTATGATTTGGTTGAGAAAGGTGTGGTTGAAGAAACAAGAGGTAATGTGTGTAACAGTCCTGTTCTGCCTGTCCTTAAGCATACTAACTCTTCTCAGCCACCTGTGTATCGGTTTGTGATCGACCTTCGAGAGGTCAATAAGATCATTGTGCCACGGTTTCCTGTTGTCCCGGACATTACTGCTTTATTGACTATGATCCCTGCCTCAGCTGCTTGGTTTTCTGTTATTGATCTGAAGAATGCCTTTTTCAGCATTCCTATTGCTGAAGAGAGTAGGGATATTTTTGGCTTCTCTTTAGGAGGCCGAAGCTTCCGGTTTAAACGAGCTCCTCAAGGTTATTGTGAAAGTCCTTCTATCTATAGACAGGCTTTGAAAACACAGCTTGATACCTTTCCTCTGCCTCCTGGTGCTACTCTTATCCAGTATGTTGATGATATTTTGGTTGCTGCTGACTCTGAGGACATGTCTAAAGAAGTTACTCTTTCTTTGTTACGCCATTTGTCTGACCTTCATCACAAGGTTTCACCTTCTAAGTTGCAGTATTGCCACCAAGAGGTGACCTACTTAGGTCATCCCTTGTCGAAGGAGGGACGATGATTGACCCCAGAACGTATTCAAGCAATTGCTCAAATGTCTGTACCACGTACACAGAGAGAGGTGCGTGCATTTTTTAGGCATTACATCGTATTGTAGACAGTGGATTCCAAATTAGCGAAACCTCTGTTGGCACTTACTCTTAACGATACACCACACCCTCTTCCCGGGGCAGAGGAATGTCAGAAGAGTTTTATGGATTTACGAACTGCACTGTGTTCTGCTCCTGTGTTAGGTACTCCTGACTATAGTAAGCCTTTTACACTCTATGTGCATGAGAGAGAAGGTTGTGAGTTGTCAGTGTTGGCACAACAATTTGGAGACAAGCAGCGCCCATGTTCGTATTTTTCAGCTACTTTAGATCCGTTAGCTAGGGCGTTGCCTAGTTGTCTAAGAGCTACAGCGGCAGCGGCTGTTTCTATCCGACAGTCTGCTGGTTTGGTATTGGATAATACATTGATTGTGATGGTCCCACATGCAGTGGATACCTTATTGAATAGAACGAAGACTCAACATCTTACCAGTGCGCGTTTGTCAGGTTATGAGTTGACGCTTTTGGCTAGCCATGTGCACATCAAGCGGTGCAACACATTGAATCTAGCTACATTGTTGCCGATTTTTGTAGAGACAGATGCTCAGGAACAGCATGACTGTTTTCTCCGGACAGAGGAGGAAACGAAGGGTAGAGTTGATCTGAAAGATACGCCTCTTTCGAATCCTGATGGTACCCTATGGGTAGATGGTTAGTGCTTTAAGCTTCCGAATGGAGAGACGACTGCAGCATATACTGTTACATCTTTGCACACGATTGTTGAAACAGCACGTATTGCACAGAATTCAGAGCAAGCAGCGGAGTTGATAGCATTGACTAGAGTGTGTGTGTTGTCAAAAGGAAAGAGAGTGAATGTTTATACAACTAGCCAATACGCATTTGGCATGGCTCACAGTTTTGGTCGCTTGTGGAAAGAGAGAGGATTTCTTACTTCCCATGGTACGAAAATTCAGCATGGACAATTAGTGAGTGAACTTCTTGAATCACTTACTTTGCCGACCCAAATTGCGATAGTGAAGTGTAGTGCGCATAAGAAGGTTACGGATGATGTGGGTCAAGGGAATGCCTTTGCAGATGAAGTAGCGAGAGAAACGGCGAAAGATGTGACGAGTCGGATGTATGTTGCAGGTCCTGCCAGATGGGTTGTGGAAGGAGGAATGTGTGAAGATACAACAGAAAGTGTGAAGATGATTCAGGCAGAAGCTACTGAGAAAGAATTGAGTATGTGGAGAGAGAGTACGGGAATGTTGGATTGTTGCAGGATGCATATGTGCTTCCGGTGGTTACTATGGCTCATGGGTTGGCTCACATTAGTTTAAAAGGGATATGTAAGTTGTTGGCTCCGGTATGGCTGAATGGTGGAATTCCTAAGTGTGCTGAGAATTTGGTTAAACACTGCATGATTTGCTTGATGCATAATCCTGGAAAGGGAACCCCAACTCCAGCGGGTCATTTTGCTCCTCCAACGTGTCCGTTCGAGGTGTTGCAGATAGACTATATTCATATGGAAAGATGCAATAACTTGAAGTATGTCCTTGTGGTTGTTAGTGCCTTTTCCAGATGGATGGAGGCCTACCCCCTAAAGGATAATACTGCCCTGTCTACAGCCAAGGTTTGCTCAAAGAATTCTTTCCCAGATATGGCTTGCCGAGGATGGTATGGAGTGATAATGGAAGTTAATTCGTGGGTCAGATTATGAAGAAAGTATGTGCCGGTCTGGGTATTAACCAGAAATTTCATGCTGCGAATCAAGCTATCCTGGCTGACGAGGGCTGAAAGCCCGAAACCGGTCCTAGGATGCTTGTTTCCAGTCCAGGGAGGACCTGGCTTGGCAGTTCGGGCTGGACTGTTCCCATGGGGCACAGGGTCAAGACTGATTTGCATATGGCTGGGTTCTAACTGGAATGGCATGGTGAGCAAAACAACGATGGATTTAGGCCCAAATCTCTGTACTGGGGTGAATGTATGACATTGTTCTGCATTCTGTCCATCAATTGTTGTTTTTGCATTTGTCACCCCGAGTGGGAAGGGTATGCTCAGACGTGAGTCCCTTGCTCTCCATTCCACTGGAATCAAGCTATCCTGGCTGACGAGGGCTGAAAGCCTGAAACCGGTCCTAGGATGCTTGTTTCCAGTCCAGGGAGGACCTGGCTTGGCAGTTCGGGCTGGACTGTTCCCATGGGGCACAGGGTCAAGACTGATTTGCATATGGCTGGGTTCAAACTGGAATGGCATGGTGAGCAAAAAAACGATGGATTTAGGCCCAGATCTCTGTACTGGGGTGAATGTATGACATTGTTCTGCATTCTGTCCATCAATTGTTGTTTTTGCATTTGTCACCCCGAGTGGGAAGGGTATGCTCAGACGTGAGTCCCTTGCTCTCCATGCCACTGGAATCAAGCTATCCTGGCTGACGAGGGCTGAAAGCCCGAAACCGGTCCTAGGATGCTTGTTTCTAGTCCAGGGAGGACCTGGCTTGGCAGTTCGGGCTGGACTGTTCCCATGGGGCACAGGGTCAAGACTGATTTGCATATGGCTGGGTTCAAACTGGAATGGCATGGTGAGCAAAAAAACGATGGATTTAGGCCCAGATCTCTGTACTGGGGTGAATGTATGACATTGTTCTGCATTCTGTCCATCAATTGTTGTTTTTGCATTTGTCACCCCGAGTGGGAAGGGTATGCTCAGACGTGAGTCCCTTGCTCTCCATGCCACTGGAATCAAGCTATCCTGGCTGACGAGGGCTGAAAGCCCGAAACCGGTCCTAGGATGCTTGTTTCCAGTCCAGGGAGGACCTGGCTTGGCAGTTCGGGCTGGACTGTTCCCATGGGGCACAGGGTCAAGACTGATTTGCATATGGCTGGGTTCAAACTGGAATGGCATGGTGAGCAAAAAAACAATGGATTTAGGCCCAGATCTCTGTACTGGGGTGAATGTATGACATTGTTCTGCATTCTGTCCATCAATTGTTGTTTTTGCATTTGTCACCCCGAGTGGGAAGGGTATGCTCAGACGTGAGTCCCTTGCTCTCCATGCCACTGGAATCAAGCTATCCTGGCTGACGAGGGCTGAAAGCCCGAAACCGGTCCTAGGATGCTTGTTTCCAGTCCAGGGAGGACCTGGCTTGGCAGTTCGGGCTGGACTGTTCCCATGGGGCACAGGGTCAAGACTGATTTGCATATGACTGGGTTCAAACTGGAATGGCATGGTGAGCAAAAAAACGATGGATTTAGGCCCAGATCTCTGTACTGGGTGAATGTATGACATTGTTCTGCATTCTGTCCATCAATTGTTGTTTTTGCATTTGTCACCCCGAGTGGGAAGGGTATGCTCAGACGTGAGTCCCTTGCTCTCCATGCCACTGGAATCAAGCTATCCTGGCTGACGAGGGCTGAAAGCCCGAAACCGGTCCTAGGATGCTTGTTTCCAGTCCAGGGAGGACCTGGCTTGGCAGTTCGGGCTGGACTGTTCCCATGGGGCACAGGGTCAAGACTGATTTGCATATGGCTGGGTTCAAACTGGAATGGCATGGTGAGCAAAAAAACGATGGATTTAGGCCCAGATCTCTGTACTGGGGTGAATGTATGACATTGTTCTGCATTCTGTCCATCATTTGTTGTTTTTGCATTTGTCACCCCGAGTGGGAAGGGTATGCTCAGACGTGAGTCCCTTGCTCTCCATGCCACTGGAATCAAGCTATCCTGGCTGACGAGGGCTGAAAGCCCGAAACCGGTCCTAGGATGCTTGTTTCCAGTCCAGGGAGGACCTGGCTTGGCAGTTCGGGCTGGACTGTTCCCATGGGGCACAGGGTCAAGACTGATTTGCATATGACTGGGTTCAAACTGGAATGGCATGGTGAGCAAAAAAACGATGGATTTAGGCCCAGATCTCTGTACTGGGTGAATGTATGACATTGTTCTGCATTCTGTCCATCAATTGTTGTTTTTGCATTTGTCACCCCGAGTGGGAAGGGTATGCTCAGACGTGAGTCCCTTGCTCTCCATGCCACTGGAATCAAGCTATCCTGGCTGACGAGGGCTGAAAGCCCGAAACCGGTCCTAGGATGCTTGTTTCCAGTCCAGGGAGGACCTGGCTTGGCAGTTCGGGCTGGACTGTTCCCATGGGGCACAGGGTCAAGACTGATTTGCATATGGCTGGGTTCAAACTGGAATGGCATGGTGAGCAAAAAAACGATGGATTTAGGCCCAGATCTCTGTACTGGGGTGAATGTATGACATGGTTCTGCATTCTGTCCATCAATTGTTGTTTTCGCGAATCACCCACAGTCAGCAGGCCTGGTCGAGTGCTATAATGGCACTCTGAAGCTGAAGTGGGCCAAGGTGCAAGCGAGCTCTGGTCTTACATGGCCCGATGCCTTACCATTGGCACTTTTGTCCACGAGAACGACAGTACATTCTCGCGTGGGACTTAGTCCATACGAGATTGAATTTGGACGCCCGGCGAATGTCTGGGGTGTGCCAAGGCCTAAGAAGTACAGTGATAACGAGTACCCTATGTTGGTTGACTACTTACATGATTTGACTGCTAAATTGCATGTTCTTCACCAACAGGTCCATAACACTTTGCCTTCAGTTTCTGTAGACGCAGGCCACACGATTCAACCTGGCGACTGGGTTCTAACAAAGAATTTCCAGAGATCAAAGAACTTGGAACCAAGATGGACCGGTCCATACCAAGTCCTGTTATCAACTCGGACTGCTATTAAGGTGTTCGGCAAGAAAAACTGGGTACATGGTACCCATTGTAAGAAGATACCTTTGCCCTTACCGTACGATAAATGGGTCCGGGAAGGTGTTGCCGATTCCGAGAGTGAAAGGGTTCCGAGATTTGTACCTTTTAGCGATGCACATCTGGAATGGACTCAGTCAGAACATGCGGATGATAAAGTCTTGCAAGAAGCTGTGCCGCTGTGTTTGAGACTTGATACTACGCACCTAGAGACACTCTTTCAGGATCAAACTGTGCCTGGTAAAGAACGCTACAACTTAAGGTCTAAAAAGGACAAATAAAATGTGAATTTTTTTGTGAATTACACTCTTTCAGACAAGAGACTATTTTTCTTTTTCTTTTTCGAACCACCATCCGGTTTCAGCTGCAGGGTCGCGGTATAAGAACTTAAGGGGTGGCCCGCGTATTGATGAAAGGTCTGCGGTTCTAGGGACGTCTAGGACGCCTGGACGCACACTTGAGTGAAGAAGGAAAATAGCCGCGAGCAGCACGTTAGAGGATGGAGTCTGTTGTAACTGAAAGAGATGTCGAGAGAATAGATCTTAAGACAAGATTTTGTACATTGATACATAGCAAATGTTTTATAATATTGTGCTTTTTGATGTTTTTAAGTATCACATTAGCTTGTGGGGGTTGGACTGTCTATGCTACACAACAGACATCTGCACCCACCTCCCAACCTATGCTTTCTTTCACTACTGTTTCTTTGCACCAGTTTTATACATTGCCTGAATATGAACAGACAAGGAGATCAGAATTTGTCAACAACTCGTTTATACAGTTGTTGCATCAGCATCAGTTAGTAGTAAATACCACTAATTGTTGGGTTTGGTTCCCTTAAAGATAACTCGAGCAATAGTGCCTTAATAAGGGGAATACTAGCTATGATCCGAGATATTGATGCATATAATGCTATCCCTAAGGATGAGGTGCAGGCTTACGTTGGTTGGAACGTGACTGGATATAGTACCAGTTTGACAGAGAAGGAGAGACAAAAAAGGTCTCACCCTATTTGGATTGTACCCCAACGAGTTTTCAAGGTAATGGTCGGAATCCGAAAGCTCAGCTAGGTAAGAGTGTGTGTGCTCAAACCTATGTCTATTCATCTCGGACTTCTCCACCATTTGTGCCAGCTAAAGACACATATTTTGTTTGTCATGACAGAGCCTATACATGGTTGCCACCTGATTTTTCAGGAACGTGTTATGTGGCGTTTCTACTTCCCCCTATATACACTACTGCTTCAGACTATCATAGAACAAGATATGGTAGAGCTGTCTTCAATAAGGAAGATACCGCAGCACACGAAGTAGGAGATTTCTTCAAGGGCTTCTTGCCCTTTTGAGGTCCTATGATCAATAGTAGGCATATTCAACAGCTTTTCCGCTTTGTTGAAGCTACTATTAATGAGACAGAAGGTGCTCTTAGTAATGTTACAGCTGAGCTTCAAGCGGACCGCCTTATGACTTTGCAGGTCCATATGGTATTAGACATCATACTTTCAGATCGAGGAGGAGTATGTAAATTGATTGGATCCAGTTACTGTGTTTACATACCAGATAATGCCCCTACAGTGTACCAAGCCATCTCTAGGTTGTATAAAATCTCTGAGTCTATCCATGTAGACGAAGGAGACTGGTCATTGACAGGGATGGTTTTGGGGACTGCTGTCCAAATGGGGATGGAAGATTTTGACATTCCTTGGTATGGTTTTAACCATCTTTTTCTCTTGTTGTCTTTGAATCTAATGTGGTCCCGCCATTTGTAGTCTTTGTGCTACTATGTGTGTTCGGAGACCTGTCCCGAGAGAAGTAGAGAATAATAAGATGATGCTACAGCAACACCATGATGACCTAATGAATATCGACATAGACCTAGATTCAGATTAACATGAGTCTTAGGTTATTGCCTACGTAATGGCAAAAGGAGGGTCTGAGGTTCTGTAATTCTCGAGTCTGACTTCATTTCGTTCTGTGCCACCATTTTGTGTTGCCCTCACGTAGGCCTGTGAAGGTAGCCTGGCGAATAAAGTGGCCTGGCCCTCTTAGTTCATGTATACATTAACTAGGTTTCTTTTTGACTCTGAAATGAACTGTAAGAAACTGACCTCTGTACCTGAAACTGACCCCGCAAAGCCAATTTCCCTGATCGATCTTTGTCTGAGATTGCCAATCAATGTTCAGGACATCGTTAACTTTTAGTTTCCTTGCACATGCCTTATCTTGTTCAGCATCTGTTACCGTTTCTTTTTTTATGTTTCTTCATTACATGGGTTATGCTTTCAATTATAGGTTTGTCCAGCTTGTGGAGATTGAATTTGGGACATTCCTAATAATTAACTTTTGGGTTGTGATACTGTAAATTGAGTTTTTGTTATGTGACACTTTGTTTGAAAATGTACCTTATTGGCTAGAATTTTGTGCAGTGGGTGTACATTTATAATGGGAATATTGGGTATAAAAGGAGACGTCTCGCCTTAGTAAAATGAGCAGTCTCCTGAGAATTTACACCGTGATGTATTTCTAGGATCACTGTTACTAGCTGCAGCTAATAAACTTGGTCTCTGATGCCATCCAGAAGTATTCCGTGTCTCTGTATACCAAGACAGGTGAACTCGAACATCTTAGGCTTGTCCCTGACGCCGCTGGGTTAAACCCCGGTTCTTCAATCTGCTAGTTGTGGTTTAAGTGAAATACTAATTCTCTAATTAACCTTTACATTAACACATTTCAATGAATAAACAACCCAACTCATTTCTGTAGATATTCAAATTCAATTTTATATTAAATTTGCAAATTAAATCATTCATTCGATCAAGTTGCCATTCATATTTACCTATTCTGGCTAAAGTCGTCCTTTATGTCAAATCTGGCAGTCTCGCATCAATTTTAGCAGGTTAAGTTCATCAGGATTTTGGGCATTAATTCAGTCCGTCAAAGATTCAGGCAAACAGCTGTCCTGCAGTGTCATCATCCTCTCCGTCAGCATAACATCAGGAAATCGAGAAAGGCCAGAAATGAACCCGCGCCCACCTCTCTATTCTACCATAATTTATAGTAAAAATCATTGACAATTTGTATCAAAAACGGGTCTTCAAATGTTCTGATTGGTCCAATGGAATCGTCTGACAGGATTCTCATCAAACTAAAGTCTCTGATGTCATTGTACTTGAATTATCCGGTTTTTAGTAGCATTATTATTGCTCATTCAGAAAAGCTGGCTTGAATCCAAGAGCAACCTTGAAGGGTACATGTTCATCTGGGGTCAGGTCCAGGCAACTGTGTATCTGTTATCAGCGCAGGCGCACTTCACCTAAGCCCTGTACAGCGTTGGCAGTCGGGTTAGGCACCAAAATCAGCCATCTTTCGATTGGCCAAAATGGACAACTTAAGCAAAGAAACACAAAAACGTAATTAATACATAGAAATGACTAATATAATGTTATTCCCTCGCTAATACCCATATGTGTGTGTATTTATCTAGCCAAAAGCAACACTCAATGCGGTTTATACTTACAAAATAAAGCACGAATCACAACTACATCACCAAAGCAACATATATCATGCAACATTCTAATTATCTATCATTAGTATGCTTACGAAATTTAGTTCACGTAATTAATTATGCCATGCGGATGTAAATCCCACGTGTATTTCGGTCATTAATAAGGTTGGTTAGTTATTCTCACATCACTCAAAACCATTAGTACGATTATAATTAATTAATTAATCTAATTAATAAGATGACATGCAAAATGGGGTGGATATACAAAATTTTGCATAACCCGCTCCAGCACAAGCTCACTGTGGTGGTGCGCACGTGAGGTGCTACCTTGTCTCTGGACTTTTTTTCACATTTTTACACATTGTTGTGTTATATACACCTATTAACGCATGGGGTATTTCTTTGGGAACCCAGTGACTGTTGACTTTTAGTTTGGTTCTTTTAAAATAAAATGTACAGCTATTGTGAGGAGGAACAATTCTCCTAAATCAGTGAAGGGAGATTGTGGAGGAAGAAAATAAACTTCCATTCCCACTCACAAAGTAAACATAAAGAGTCGCCGTGATGACAGATTAGGTCTTTGTTGTTATATTGTCATCCTTGGACTAGAAGCAAGCATTCTAGGATTGTGTAACCAGCAAGGCCGTGATTGGCTGGCTGCTGCCTGAGAAGAAAGTTGTGTTCATCGAAACGAAACAGGGTATATAGTACACGCACTGCGTAATGGTACTTAGGTTGTTGATTGGTTGTTTCGTGCTCCAAGGTCTCGAAACAACCAATCAACAACCTAAGTACCATTACGCAGTGCGTGTACTATATACCCTGTTTCGTTTCGATATTCACATTCCGAAAGTTAGCACGCAGCACGCAAACCAAATCACCATGCAATTTGACGAAATCTCTCATCTAACGGATACAAGAGCAGAAACATTTGCTTACGGACAAGAGGAAATATCTAGGATCTACGCTCTCATAGAAGAGGATGTCTCCACCTTTTCAACTAGGAACACAAAGGAGCAGAATATACGTCAGCTTTTATACTTGTCGAAGAAACAAATCAACCAACGCTTACATGCGAGTACATTGATCAGATACCACAGAGCTCAGAGAATTCCAAGGGGACTCAGAATACCACTCAAACCATCCTTATGTAAAAATCAACAGAAGTTTAAAGACAAATGGTTTGCAATTCTTAATAAATGCTCTCTAGACTTGATCCTATTAATTATAGAAGAATTATCAACTATCTTGGAGGAACTCACCAAAGCAATACATGATATTAAAACCGAATTAGAAAATTCACTAACTACAGAGGATCTCAATGTAATCTTGGAGGATATCAATAAACAGTTGGCAAAACATTCAGCTGAAGTTAATGAACGCAAAATCCGTAAGTTCCGCAGAGACACGACGGATTATAAAATGGGTGAGGTATATTCCTGGGCCGAAATCTACGCCAGACGGAGACAAAACAAACCATACACTAACAATACTGAAACCTCCTCTTCTGACAGTGATTACACCCAACCACAGAGAAGGCCTCCTGCAAAGGACAAAACAACAACATCAACTCCAACAGACACACCATCAACGTCTACTACTACCCCACATAGCGAAACAACTCCTTTTTTAGAGGTAGGCCCCACAGGACAAGACGACCCAGGAGGAGCAACAGAAAAAACCAAAGAAAAGGATCCTCCACATACACGCACCACCTCAACCAAGAGGGACCGCACAAAGAAAACGAATCAATAAACAACTTGGTCATTAATATCTCTGAATACACCTTCAGTGACATCGAACTGAAAGTTTTACAGAAAGGTACATCTTTCGTACCAACAACAACCAGCAACCTACTTGAATTGCACATTAGCTTTTACAAGCTCATGAGAAAACTGAGACTCCGACACTTTTTTGATAACATTCTGACACCTACTAAAGAACAAGAAGAGGATCCCTTGATGGGTTTACGACCTAAAAGTACATTTATGGCTCCGGTTAGCCACAAATGTTTGGACCTATTTGAATCATGTGTAAAGAACGATTTATCTAAACTCAATTTCAGCAGAAGCAGACCAACACGTAGCAATCTTACCAACAAAGAGATAGGCATTTTAAGATCCATCGCTGGCAATCCTGACATTATTTGTACCAAAGCTGATAAAGGCGGAGCACTAGTTGTACTCAATTCTGATTATTACAACTCTCAAATATCGACTCACGTCCAGGATTCTGAAACATATTTGAAATTGGAAAGTAATCCTACAACACAATATAGTGTGATTCTACAGACCATCGTACAAGCCGCTGTTGACAATGGCACCATTAACGAGAAGGTTCAAAATTTCCTCATTCAATCCAACCCAAAAAGTCCAACTATCTTCATGGTACCCAAAATCCACAAGCATCCCACCAAACCTCCCTGTCGACCTATTGTTTCTACACGGGGTAGTCTTCACGAACCAGTTGGCAAATTTTTAGACCGTCATCTTCAACCCAGTGTTAACTCTATGAAGTCATTCTTGAAAGATACCACTGATTTCTTAATCAAACTTAATCAAGTATCCATATCAGAAGACGAGCAAGTCATCCTATGTACAGTAAATGTTAATTCCTTATATACCTCCATCCCTCACCAAATGGGTTTAGAGGCGATTGAACAGGCATTGCTACATTCTAAACATCCACACAACTTACAGGTTTTCTTGATGGAACTAATGCAATTTACCCTTTTCCACAGCTATTTTGTACACAACAACGAATGGTATCAACAGCTAACTGGTACATCTATGGGAAATTGCGCTGCCCCAGCGTATGCTAATATCTTCATGAATCAATTTGAGGAGGATCACATCTTAAGCTCAACTACTTGGATCAGCAGTTTAAAACTATACCTCAGATTCATTGATGATATTTTCATCATATGGAAAGGTTCGAACCACGCTCTCAAGAATCACCTTGACAACCTTAACCAAATTGACCAACGATTACAATTCACGTTCAACATCCATCCTGACAGCATTAACTTTCTGGACGTTACCATCATTAAAACACCTACGGGTTTTGAGACTGACCTATATAGAAAAAACACAGATAGGAACAATACCCTCCACTATCAAAGTTTTCATCCGCCATCACTCAAACAACATCTTCCTTTCTCTCAAATGCTCAGAGTAAAAAGAATTGTATCGAATCATGATAAATCACTGGACCAACTTAACACGCTCACACAAAGATTCAAAATCCGTGGTTATCCTGATCAGGTACTACATAAAGCTAAAGAAAGATCTGATTCCAAAAACCGGAACCAACTTCTTACCACACTACCCAAACCAACCAGCAATCAAGTCACTATAGTTTCTAAATATTCCACCATGAGTACAAACTATAGACGAATAATCAAAAAGCATTGGCAATTGCTTAGACTAGAACAGGATTTCAACCATATTTTTGATGAGGAACCAATTTTCGCCTACACACGTAATAAGAATATAGGTGAAATCTTGAAACAACAACATCCACCTCTTATGACACTTCCATTTAAAGGAACTATCCCTTGCTTAAATTGTAACAACTGTAACAACATCATTAAGGGTGACTACATCACACACCCTATGAAAGGACACAAAATCAAATTGAAAACAACGGCAACCTGTGATACATCTAATGTTATCTACATGCTCAAATGCCCTTGCGGCAAAATTTATGTTGGACAAACCGAAAGAAAAATGAAAATAAGACTCAACGAGCATAAATCCAACATTAGGACTAAACAACTAAAATCATCAGTTGCCCAACATTTTTTGGAAGTTGGCCACAATGTTAGCCAACTAAAATTTTGCGTCTTGGAAATAGTAACAAAGAAAGAAGGGAGAGACAATCGCAACTTTATGCTGCAAAGAGAAAATCATTGGATTTATTTTTTGAACTCGATGAAGCCGAATGGCTTAAATGATCGTACTGAATTCTCATGTTATCTATGAATGTTTATACAAATACTCATCTCTTATACCTGTATTACTACATGATCTGTGAATACGTTTAATCATTGATTCATTAACTTTATTAATTTTGTCAGTTATCGTACAATGCATTTTTGATTCAGACCGACTTATAACTAACTTTCGTTACTGACTGTTCTGCTCACAACTGTTCCCTTGAACAATATGTATCACCATTCTATTATTATGTCACATTTCCTTCACACATTCTTATTCACGGAGCATACGCTAATGAGATTAATTGGGTAACTTCGGACACTTCAAGTCCTTTCACGTTTCACAATTCATTAGTCCTATGTTCATATTCACTGCTACGGGCACACCAGTCCTTTCACCATTTTCACGTCCACAATAGCTTAGTCCTATGTTTATACACATTGTTACTTGACACGTGACATGCTTTTAACGTCCTTTTCACAATATTTAAACTCGTCCGAAAACGAGTATAGACGCGAACAGCCACACACGGACTACACGGACGATATGATGAGGCGTTAAGCACTCGGTAAGAATACTTTACACGTTTTCACTTATATTTTCTACTCGCACGTCCCGCGGAAGCCTCTTACCTCTTGTAACCATCCCTTGGGTACTCCTTAGGGAACTATACTCACTAATAGCAATAGATATTTCATTTGAGACTGAGTTTACACCCTTTTTGAAACTAAGCAATACACACACGAGAAACAGCTCTCCGTAAACGACCTCCTGATTGCTCCGACTAACCCGTCTCTTTTTTTCACCTTTTTTTCACCTTTCAGTTTGTTCTCTTAACCAATAACATCAAATGTAAATAAATGCCGCGCTATTGTTGTATCCTACATTTACCCATCCTCTTTACCATTTGTAGATCACCCCTGATGAAGGCTCAAGCCGAAATGCATTGGGAATATGTAACCTAAGTCAATGTTCACTGTGACGTGTTTGAAATGAACGCCATCAAAAAAGACGAATAAAGCTTTTTTCAAATCAATGAAAGTTCAACTTTACTCATTTGAATAACATTTGAAACCTCCTTGAGAGGACTACATCTGTGCCCGAGGGACACACCCCATGTTTTGGGGAGTGCATTTTTCAAGAAAGTTGTGTTCCCCATTTTAGATATGAGGAAAAGAACGACAGTTGTGAGAATTGCCAATAAATGGAATAGAAGGGGTTAGGATAGAGGTACCCTGACCCCATGTGTGCAATATAGGGGTGTGTGTGGCAGCCATGATTGAAAAGAAATTGGCCTATCTCTTTTTTTTGCCCACATTAATGGATTCATGGATCCAGCATAATGCTCAGCACCCCCGTGCAAGACTGCAGTGGATTCATGAATTCGGCTGTAAATAAAAAAAATACAACCACTCTGAGTCTCTGAGATACTCTTATGCCCACTCACAGATACCCAGTCAGCCACTCAGAGACCCACCCACTCACACACCCACTAAGACACTTTCACCCACACACGTACCCATTCAGACACTTATGCACCCACTCACTGACCCACTCACAACCACTCACAGACCCACTCACTTACACACCTAACCACAGACCCACTTATAGACTGGCCCACCCAGGCACAGAGCCACTCACACTCTGACACATTCACAGGCCCACTCAGAAACTTACGCACCCACTCATAGACCCATCCATTTACTCACACACCCACTCACAGACACACTTACACTTTCACACACCCACTCACTGACCCACTCATACACTCACATAACCATTCACAGGCCCACTCACATACAGACACAATCACTCACAGACCCACACAGACCGTCATAAACACTCCTACAGACCCTGTGTGAAACCATAAATTCACTGCAAATTAACATGGGGGCTATGCTGAGTACTGCAGTGGAGTCGCGGAAAAAACAAAAAAATTGTGCTTCTTCACATGTAGAATGGAAAGTCTTAAAGAAATCCTGACCATTAGAAAGTGGTTGAAGTGGTGGCTGATGAGAGGTGATACCCCGAAACAGGTCCCTTGATGCTTGGTTCGAGTCCAGGGAGAACCTGACCTTGCAGGTATGCATGTTTATTAGGTAGTACTTAGGCAGAGCTACATGTGGCAGTTCTTTTTCACACTATAACAAAACATTTTCTGCTAGCAAGGAATAGCCTTGCTGTGTTTGAGGTGCAACTCGTTGCCATGGGATATTTGTAATGTTTCCAATCTTTTTTTTACTTGAATGTCTGTTTCTTTGTTTTCTAAATGCCTGTGCAGTACAATTGTAATTTTCTGCAATTTTCATCATGGATATGAGACCCAACCAGGGGTGTAGCTTGGTCAGTAAGACTGGGGAGGGGGAGCTTCATATTTCCCAACAATCACACTGGCACATAATTTAAAAATACATTATATGACAAGCAGGGTGCACAAAAGAGGCTAAAGGCACAGAAAGGGAGAGAAATGCAGATTTGTAGGGGTATTATGTGACAGAAAGTACATAATTCCATGACATACCAACATTTTTAAAGTCTTTCCAAACAGAGAGAGGGAGAGTGTGCATTTTTGTCTGTGTATGTAAAATCTTCGGGTGAAATCCGACAGACACCTCACCATGCCCAACTGAAAGCACATTTACCGACTATTTATCACAACATTTATTAATTGAGGGGAGTGTAGTACCCAAAGCACCCCCTTGTAGCTACGCCCCAGAACCAAACATAATTTTAATGCTGAACGGGCCTGCTTTAACTAAACACTCCATGAGGCATATTTACAAGAAACTGGCAGAGCGCTGTGTTATGCCAAAATTAGTAACATCGCACTCTGACAGCTTCAAAATGAAGGGATGTGTCATCTGTATAAAAATGTGATGCATCTCTTTGTTATCCTTAGCACTGGCACTAAAAAAGCTGCCTAGTGCCAGCGCAGGCACGCTAGCACCAGTTTATGTGCAGTAAGGGACACTTTCCTGTACATAAACAAACTTTACAGGCAATTTGACTGTAATGAGCAAAATACGAGGCAACATAAAAACATTTCTCCTTGTATCATCTGCTTAAGACCAGGAATTCCTTGGCTGTATTTTTGGTGCTGCTCCATACTTTGTAATTATGGGGAAATGTCAAAAAGCAATGGGTGTTGTGGCGGAACGCCCACTACATTACCCATTGCAGGTCCTTTTCACGCTATGTGCTGCGTGAATAGGGGCAGTATTTACAAGGCGACCCTTAGCCATGTTTAGTAAATAAGGTGAAATAGGTAACACATGTGAATATAGCTATATAAATGATGTGCATTTATGTGGTTCATTTGTCCATGGACTGCCACATGCTTGTGTACGTGGACCAGGCTATCAGTGGTGAAAGATAACACTACAAGTCAGCCCCTAAACCGATCTTCCGGATCTTTGTGCTTCCTTGAAATGTGATTAGGCCTGGGAAATGGACAAAAGCCTTTGTCTGTTCTTCTCCTGTGCTCTGTTAAGTGTCACTCTTTTTTTAAGTGTGACACATAATATGTACAAATTGGAACTAATAAGCATGCTGTAAACATGAAGATATCATACATGGCCAATCTGAACACTTGCCAGCTATGCACAACCTTGTTATTATATGAAGATACATCATATTCTGTAAACTTTCAATGTAAGAGAGAAGATGTATTGCTAATCACCATGTGGGAGAGCCACTCTGTACAACTGAGAGCTTAAGAGCAGGGAACTCGGTGATTGCCAAAACAAGGCAAAGATGACAAACTATGGTCAGAAACACACATCTCAGTAAAAATACAAATATTGACAGTGTTTATTAGGAGTGTTAGACCTGGCATCATTGGCATGAGTCTCTCCTCCATTTTTTTTCTGTTTGCCTCCTCTGTTTACGATGTTTTTGCTGGATTATTGCTTTGGGCACTGTGCCACTGCTGATCAGTGCCACAGTGCAAGTGCTCCCTATGTTAAATTGTTACATTGATTGGTGTTACCATGATTGGCTTGGTTGACTTACTGTTCAGACCCTAGTCTAGTGCACTGCGTGTGCCAAGGGCGTGTAAGTTAACTGCTGCTGGTGGGCTTGCAGCACTGGTTGTGCCACCCACAGAAGCAGCGTGTAAAATGTGTCTCAGGCCTGCCACTGCAGCGCCTGCGTGCAGTCCCTGACTGCCATGTCGACTTGGTAAGGAAACCTACTTACCCGTCTCTAAACCTTCCCTTTGCCACATGTCAGACACCTCTATGGTAGGCCCTAGGGCAGGGTGCATTGTTGGTAAAAGGTAGGTCATGCCCTGATGTGTGTGGCATGACCTAATAGTGAATTACAGCCATTTTCGTTTTTCACTATTGAAGGGCTACCTGCCTCCAATAGGCCAGACTGGGCAGACTGATTATTAACTCCATTATAATCTATCTGACTCAGGGAGCATGGTAGCAAGTCGAGTTTAGTATCCCTGAACTCAGAATTTAATAACACACCCTTTAGGATGGATGGTTTTTAAATTCTATGTTTGAAAATAGCACTTTTAGAAAGTGGCTATTTTCTTGTCCAACTATCTACCGGTCTCTGCTGGTTTGGTGTGTGTGTCAGGGGCTGGGTGGCTCCAGAGGTCTGAGTGAGTCAGTGTGGGGTGAATGGGGCGTTTACACATAGAGTGAGGGAAGAGTAGCCTGCCCTGCCTGACACAATACTGGCTCCGCCTCCTGCTGGGCGACTGATAGCCCTGCTCCTGCCAGTGACAATACTGGCTCCGCCTCCTGCTGGGCGGCTGAGGACTCTGCCCTGCTCAGTGAATAGGCCAGGTGCCTCTGCCTGGCAACACCCACAACAAACCTGAGCTGGTGGGAATCTCCCTGCTTGGACACAGGGAACAAAGGGAAAAGGGGTATAAGAGAAGGACCCCTGAACCAAGAACTCAGATCACTTCTGACAAGGAAACCTGTACCAAGGACAAGAAGCCTGCTGATCTAAGGACTTGCCTCCCCTTTCTGCCAGAGTGCTGTTTTGCTGTGGAGGAACCTGAAAGCTGCTTCTTTATTTTTGCCAAGGAACAAGGAGAGAGGAACTTGGTGTGTACTCTCTGAACACTTGCTAGGAAATCTCCAAGGACTGGAAGAGTGCCAGTCTCCTGTTGAAGTCACAGGGCCAAAGGACTTCACCATCTACTGAATTGCTGAATTGCTGGAAAGTGTTGTTTCCAGTACACAAGGGAAAATCTGCAGTCTCGACGCCAGCAGCAACGCCAGTGAGCAGTGGGTATCGGCCCCGGCTCCAAGTGACCCCGTCTCGACGCCGGTATCGACGCCAGTGAGGAGTGAGTATCGGCTCCACCTCCAAGCGACCCCGTCCCGACACCGCTGCTGATCGCATCGACTCGACGCCCTTCTCGACGCCGTGAGCGCTGCTCCGGCCCGACATCCCTCGACACCGCTGCGGATTGACCCGACTCCGAGGCACGATCAACGCCGACCTCGACGCCGACCTCTCGACGCCGTGGATCATCGTTTTCTTCGTTTCTCAAGGTACTGTACTTGTGGGGTCTGTTGCGACTCCAGGCTCGACGTAGCGCTCGTCGCGGTCGACGCCGAACCTTGGGAATCTTGTAGACTCGACGTCGTGTGACTCCTGTGGGGGTTACATTGTTGCCAAAGAACTGTGCTCAGAAGAATACTTTGCTAAAGAACTATTTGCCAAGAAGAAACCTTACTTGAACTATTATTTTTCCTTCCAAAGAGTATTTATTAAGACTGTGGTATATTTTTGTCGTTATTTGGTCTTGTGCTAAGCCTTATATAAAAATACTATTTTTATAATAACTTCTGTGTCGTGTCCATCTGTAGTGCATTCACTTTATTACTGTATGTGGCCATCAATGCTTAACACACTGCCTCTGAGATAAGCCTGTCTGCTCTGCCAAGCTACCAAGGGGGTAGCAGGGGTTATCTGAGTGTGTAATCCCCTTTCCCTGACTAGAGTTGGTTGGTCCCTATTTGTCAGAAGTGTATACCTCTGCCAACTAGAGACCGCCGGTTCTAACATTGGTGGTCAGCGGTGAGGATTTGAACTTTGCATTTATGACTCATGTGCAGTGATTAGTGTACGCTACATAGTGAAAGCAGACCATAACGCAGCCACAGTCTGGTTGGTAGGATATTCTATTTTTGTTCTCCGCTTTCCTGGAGCTTATTTTCTTAAACACTGCCAGTTTTGACCATGGAGAATGCCCGAGCTACTACACCCGTGGAGATTGTTGTGGGGGAATTTGATAAGGAGAAGATAGATTCCTACACGCTAAAAGATCTAAAAGGATTTTGCAAGCAGTTTAAAGTTCCTACCACAGGTGTCTCAAAGAAAGAGGGCTTCCTCAAAGCGCTGAAGGCCTGGTTAGAGGCCAGAAATCCCTCTGATCCGGTGGGGGTACCGGAAGAGGAAGAAGAAGAGGAAGAGGAAGAGCCCACATGTGGGCCAGTGTCATCTCCATGCAGTAGTGCGTCCTCTAGGAGCCTTTCCCCCGAAGAATTAGAAGACAGGGAGAAGGAGAGGGGGTACAAGTTAGAAATGGCAAAACTTAAATTAGGAGGGCAGTTGGAATTAGAGAATGCGAGAAGCAAGAGAGAAGCTGAAATGGAGAGCAAAAGATTAGATTTTGAGAGAGAGAAATTAGCGTTTGAACGTGAGAAGATGGTGAGGGAGATGGAGCTTAAAACTAAGAGTTTAGAGTTGAATCCCTCTGGTGGCAGCACTCCATCTGTGCCTGCAGAAAGTAGGTTTTATTTTCCTAAAGATGTGATCAAGGATTACAGTAAGAATGAAGATATTAGCCAATGGTTTAAAGCGTATGAGTTAGCATTGTTGGCCCACCGGGTCCCTGAGAAGGATTGGGGAACGGGGTTGTGGAGCCGCTTTACAAACGAGGGGAGAGATACCTTGTTGAGCCTTCCTGCTGAGGATAGGATGTCTTATACTCATATGAAAGATGCTTTAATGCTGAGATATGGCTTAACCCCAGAAAAGTACAGACAAACCTTTAGAGAATGTAAGAAGTTGCCTGGTACTACGTGGGTTGAATATGTGTCTTTTTTCTGCAGAACCATGGATGGTTGGATAAAGGGTAGCAAGGTTGATAGTTATGATGCTCTTTATGATTTGTTTGCTTGGGAGCACTTGTCTAATAACTGTTTTCCAGAGCTACGCCAGCACCTTGTTGATAGCAAGCTATCTAACCCTAGAAAACTTGCTGAGGAGGCGGACCGCTGGGTCAGTACCAGGGTCCACAAGGGTCCAGTGGGAGACTCAGCCAAAGGTGGGCAGGGTCCCCAGCAGAAGAGTGGGGGGGACAGGGGTAAACAGAGGGAGTTTCAGAAAGGGCCCCAAAGTAGTCCCCAAGGGAACCAAGGGAAGGGTTCCCAGCCTCCCCCTGTAAAGAAGCCAGAGGCCCCGACAGGTAAACCTGTTCACAGGGGCCCCATGACCTGCTATGCCTGTAAGCAGGTGGGACACCGTTATTATGATCCCCAGTGTCCCATGAAGGATTCGAATGCACCGCCGCGTGCACCCCCTCGTCAGGTAGCGAGTGTAGCCCTGGGAGGGGATGAGATGGGTGCCCCCGGTGGGTGGGGTCCCGCAGAAATGTCCCTGGTCTCTTTAGGAGACGTGGAAATGGTCCCTCCAACCCCTCTGCCTAGTAACACTAAGAAATATAGGCAGTGGGTGACCATTAATGGCCATAGGGTGGAAGCTCTCAGAGACACCGGAGCGAGTGTGACAGCTGTCAAGTGTCACTTGGTGTCCAGAAAGCAGGTGGTCCCTCATGCATTCTACCCCGTTGTAGCTGCTGACAACTCACAGAGTCAGTGTGAGGTAGCTCAAGTTCCCTTTGAGTGGGGGGGGGTCTCAGGTACTCTTCAGGTTGCTGTGAGGCCCGCCATGCCTGTTGATTGTCTCTTGGGCAATGATTTGGAGGACTCCCCTTGGGCTAAGGTGGAGAGAAAATCGCATCTGGAAATGTTGGGTCTGCCTGAGTGGGTGTGTGCGACCACCCGGTCCATGTCAGTCAGTAAGGGTGTTGATGGGGCCCTGGAGCCTGAAAGTATGGCCCAGGTCCCAACCGTGAAGAGAAGGGGCAGGGGGCGCGGGAAACCGTCCCCCATCATTCCCGCGGTCCAGGAGGGAGCAGACCCTGAGGGGGATGCCCTGGAACCGACAGGAGAACAAGTGGCCGAACTGGGAGACCTGCCCGAGCTGACCCATTGGCAGCAGGATGGTGGTCCCTCCAGGGAGGAATTTTGTGCTGAACAGAAAGTGTGCCCTTCTCTTGTGGGTATGAGGCAGCAGGCCTCAGCCCAAACGACAGGTGATCAGTCAGGATCACATTGGGTCTACTGGGAGAACGACCTCCTGTATAGCGAGCCTAAGGCTGCTGAACCTGGGTCAGCCCGTGTGCTGGTGGTACCCCAGCGCTTCAGAGCCTTCCTACTGGGGTTGGCTCATGACGTTCCGTTAGCTGGACATCTGGGGCAGGACAAGACCTATGACAGGCTTGTCACCCATTTTTATTGGCCCCAGATGAGAAGGGATTCAGATATCCATTGTAGGACCTGTCAAACTTGCCAGGCAAGTGGGAAAAGTGGGCGGAAGCAGAAGGCTCCCCTCCAACCTTTTCCCGTCGTCAGTACCCCCTTTGAGCGAGTGGGAATTGACATTGTGGGGACACTGGACCCCAAGACAGCCATGGGCAACAGGTTTATCCTGGTCTTGGTGGACCATGCCACCCGGTACCCGGAAGCCATCCCTCTCCGCACAGTGACGGCCCCCGTGGTGGGACGGGCACTGATGGGTGTTTTCTCCCGCATGGGGTTCCCCAGAGAGGTGGTGTCAGACCGGGGCACCAACTTCATTTCGAATTATATGAAGTATCTGTGGAAGGAGTGTGGGGTAACCTACAAGTTTACCACTCCTTACCACCCTCAAGGTAACGGGCTGGTTGAGAGATTCAACCGGACCCTAAAAGGCATGATCATGGGTCTTGAAGAACCAATGAGGCGTAAATGGGACGTCCTCTTGCCATGCCTGCTGTTTGCTTACCGTGAGGTGCCACAGAAGTCTCTAGGGTTCAGCCCCTTTGAGCTTTTGTATGGTCACCCGGTAAGAGGACCTTTGAGTCTGGTCAAAGAAGGCTGGGAGCAATCTCCCAGGAAACCTCCCCAGGATGTATATAGTTACATGCTGGCCTTTAGGAACCAGACTCGGCGCTTCAGAGATCTTGCTCAGGCAAATCTGGAGGCCAGCCAGGAAGAGATGAAGCGGTGGTACGATCAGAATGCCACTCTGGTTGAGCTTCAACCCGGTCAGAAAGTTTGGGTCATGGCCCCTGTGGAACCTTGTGCGCTCAAGGACAGGTGGACCGGACCATTTGAGGTTGTGGAGAAAAAGAGCGATGTCACCTACTTGGTGGACTTGAAGTCTCCCAGGAACCCCTTAAGGGTCCTGCATGTCAACCGGTTAAAGCCCCACTTAGAAAGGTCCGAAGTGGGCATGCTCCTTGCCACAGATGCTGGGATGGAGGAGGAGAGTGAGCCTCTTCCTGACCTCCTGTGTGCAAAAGAAAAAGATGGGTCAGTGGATGGTGTTGTCCTCTCTGACACACTGACCCCTGAGCAGCAGCAAGATTGTCGCCATCTGTTGGTACAATTCCCTGATCTGTTCTCCTTGATCCCTGGTGTCACTCAGTGGTGTGTCCATGATGTGGACACTGGGGACAGCACTCCTGTGAGGCACAAGGCCTACAGGGTGACTGAAAAGGTCAGAGCATATATCAAGGAGGAGGTCTCCAAGATGTTTGCCTTAGGGGTGGTTGAGTCCTCTAGCAGTCCTTGGGCCAGCCCAGTGGTCTTGGTCCCAAAGGCTGCAGCGCCTGGTGCTTCACCAGAACTTCGGTTCTGTGTGGATTACCGAGGACTCAATTCGGTCACCAAGACTGACGCGCACCCCATCCCCAGAGCTGATGAGCTCATCGATCGGTTGGGGGCTGCCCGGTACCTTAGTACGTTTGATCTAACGTCTGGGTACTGGCAGATCGCATTGACTGATGGGGCAAAAGAGAGGTCTGCATTCTCCACACCAGATGGGCACTACCAGTTCCGTGTGATGCCCTTTGGGATGAAGAATGCCCCTGCCACATTCCAGAGGTTGGTTAACCAGGTATTGGCCGGGCTGGAAGATTTCAGCGCCGCCTACCTGGACGATATAGCAGTGTTCAGCGCCAGCTGGGAGGAACACTTGCGCCACCTCCAGGAAGTGTTGTTGGCCCTGCGCAGAGCAGGCCTCACAATCAAGGCTAGTAAGTGCCAGATTGGGCAGGGTTCAGTGGTGTACTTGGGGCACCAAGTAGGGAGCGGCAAGGTGGCCCCCCTGCAACCCAAGATAGATACCATCCTGGCTTGGGAACCGCCCAAAACCCAGACTCAGGTGAGAGCCTTCTTGGGTCTCACGGGTTACTACAGGAGGTTTGTCAAGGGGTATGGTAACATTGTGCACCCCTTCACCTCGCTGACTTCCAGGAAGCAGCCGAGACTTGTGATCTGGACTGACGCCTGTCAGAATGCCTTTGACACCCTGAAAACTGCAATGTGTACAGCACCGGTCCTCCAGGCACCCGACTTTTCAAAAGAATTCATTGTCCAGACAGACGCTTCAGAGCATGGTGTGGGGGCTGTTCTAGCACAGATGAATGAGGAGGGCCGAGACTTACCTGTAGCCTTCATCAGCCGGAGGTTACTTCCCAGGGAACAAAGGTGGAGTGCGATAGAGCGTGAGGCATTTGCTGTGGTCTGGGCGCTGAAGAAGCTAAGACCCTACCTGTTTGGGACTCACTTCCGGGTTCAGACAGACCACAGGCCCCTCAGATGGTTAATGCAGATGAGGTGTGAGAACCCAAAACTGTTGAGGTGGTCCATTTCCCTACAGGGGATGGACTTTACGGTGGAACACCGCCCTGGTACAGATCACGCCAATGCTGATGGTCTGTCCATATTTTTCCGCCTTAGTGATGAGGACTCCCTGGGTGAAGGGTAGTTCTCCCCACATTTCAGCTGGAGGGGACACGTGTTAGACCTGGCATCATTGGCATGAGTCTCTCCTCCATTTTGTTTCTGTTTGCCTCCTCTGTTTCCGATGTTTTTGCTGGATTATTGCTTTGGGCACTGTGCCACTGCTGATCAGTGCCACAGTGCAAGTGCTCCCTATGTTAAATTGTTACATTGATTGGTGTTACCATGATTGGCTTGGTTGACTTACTGTTCAGACCCTAGTCTAGTGCACTGCGTGTGCCAAGGGCGTGTAAGTTAACTGCTGCTGGTGGGCTTGCAGCACTGGTTGTGCCACCCACAGAAGCAGCGTGTAAAATGTGTCTCAGGCCTGCCACTGCAGCGCCTGCGTGCAGTCCCTGACTGCCATGTCGACTTGGTAAGGAAACCTACTTACCCGTCTCTAAACCTTCCCTTTGCCACATGTCAGACACCTCTATGGTAGGCCCTAGGGCAGGGTGCATTGTTGGTAAAAGGTAGGTCATGCCCTGATGTGTGTGGCATGACCTAATAGTGAATTACAGCCATTTTCGTTTTTCACTATTGAAGGGCTACCTGCCTCCAATAGGCCAGACTGGGCAGACTGATTATTAACTCCATTATAATCTATCTGACTCAGGGAGCATGGTAGCAAGTCGAGTTTAGTATCCCTGAACTCAGAATTTATTAACACACCCTTTAGGATGGATGGTTTTTAAATTCTATGTTTGAAAATAGCACTTTTAGAAAGTGGCTATTTTCTTGTCCAACTATCTACCGGTCTCTGCTGGTTTGGTGTGTGTGTCAGGGGCTGGGTGGCTCTAGAGGTCTGAGTGAGTCAGTGTGGGGTGAATGGGGCGTTTACACATAGAGTGAGGGAAGAGTAGCCTGCCCTGCCTGACACAATACTGGCTCCGCCTCCTGCTGGGCGACTGATAGCCCTGCTCCTGCCAGTGACAATACTGGCTCCGCCTCCTGCTGGGCGGCTGAGGACTCTGCCCTGCTCAGTGAATAGGCCAGGTGCCTCTGCCTGGCAACACCCACAACAAACCTGAGCTGGTGGGAATCTCCCTGCTTGGACACAGGGAACAAAGGGAAAAGGGGTATAAGAGAAGGACCCCTGAACCAAGAACTCAGATCACTTCTGACAAGGAAACCTGTACCAAGGACAAGAAGCCTGCTGATCTAAGGACTTGCCTCCCCTTTCTGCCAGAGTGCTGTTTTGCTGTGGAGGAACCTGAAAGCTGCTTCTTTATTTTTGCCAAGGAACAAGGAGAGAGGAACTTGGTGTGCACTCTCTGAACACTTGCTAGGAAATCTCCAAGGACTGGAAGAGTGCCAGTCTCCTGTTGAAGTCACAGGGCCAAAGGACTTCACCATCTACTGAATTGCTGAATTGCTGGAAAGTGTTGTTTCCAGTACACAAGGGAAAATCTGCAGTCTCGACGCCAGCAGCAACGCCAGTGAGCAGTGGGTATCGGCCCCGGCTCCAAGTGACCCCGTCTCGACGCCGGTATCGACGCCAGTGAGGAGTGAGTATCGGCTCCACCTCCAAGCGACCCCGTCCCGACACCGCTGCTGATCGCATCGACTCGACGCCCTTCTCGACGCCGTGAGCGCTGCTCCGGCCCGACATCCCTCGACACCGCTGCGGAGTGACCCGACTCCGAGGCACGATCAACGCCGACCTCGACGCCGACCTCTCGACGCCGTGGATCATCGTTTTCTTCGTTTCTCAAGGTACTGTACTTGTGGGGTCTGTTGCGACTCCAGGCTCGACGTAGCGCTCCTCGCGGTCGACGCCGAACCTTGGGAATCTTGTAGACTCGACGTCGTGTGACTCCTGTGGGGGTTACATTGTTGCCAAAGAACTGAGCTCAGAAGAATACTTTGCTAAAGAACTATTTGCCAAGAAGAAACCTTACTTGAACTATTATTTTTCCTTCCAAAGAGTATTTATTAAGACTGTGGTATATTTTTGTCGTTATTTGGTCTTGTGCTAAGCCTTATATAAAAATACTATTTTTATAATAACTTCTGTGTCGTGTCCATCTGTAGTGTATTCACTTTATTACTGTATGTGGCCATCAATGCTTAACACACTGCCTCTGAGATAAGCCTGTCTGCTCTGCCAAGCTACCAAGGGGGTAGCAGGGGTTATCTGAGTGTGTAATCCCCTTTCCCTGACTAGAGTTGGTTGGTCCCTATTTGTCAGAAGTGTATACCTCTGCCAACTAGAGACCGCCGGTTCTAACTAGGAGTAAATACATATATCACATTAGAAGTACTTAGCAGGACCCTTAAAATCTGAGATAGCTTTAGAGAGGTCACTTGTGTCCAGCAAGAGACAGGCTTCAAAGAACTGGTTTTGTTCCTATTGGTGATTACCTCTTTCTAGCTAGGAATTATGAACTACACTGTCACATTTGAATGAATGATGTGGCCACACAGCATGTCTGCTGTCTGAATTGAAACAGATTTCTTCCAAGAAAAATGGCCACACATTGAGAGAAAAGAATCTTGAGTTAGCCTAAAACATCCTATAATCGGGCATCAGTTCAGAAAAAGCAGAGCAGCCCTGGCTGACAAAAATTACACAGTGTAACTGCTCTGGTGTGGATTTTAAATTTAAAAAAAGCCCAAATTACCTAAAAAAGAAACAAAAATAAATGAATGGCTTTTTTAGGCATAGTTTCTACCAGAATTTGGGAAACAAATATCTTGGGTTATACAATTTGGCGCTGAGTTTGCTGCTTTCACTTTTGGGGTGGACAGACAAAGCTAGATGTGACCAAGTGGGGTACCAAACTGTGATACGTGGCTTCTTTGCAGCATAACTGCAAAAATTATTTTTATAACAGGCTTCTCTGGCAATGGGACAAGGCCAATATGTGTATTTAAAATGAAATGTTGAATATCACTGTGCATGCCTCTCTTTTTACACATCACGTTATATAGGTAAACAAATAACATTACTTTGGTGCTGCTCACAGAGGTCTGTAGTGAGATGCATTGTTGGTCCTTTTGTCGTAAGCTGAGGTGTAGGTCTATCGGTCGTGAGGCGGGTCGGTCGTGAGGCAGTGTGAGTCCATCGGTCGTGAGGTGGTGTTGGTTCATCAGCGGTGTCAGTTGTGAGGCGGTGTGAGTCCATCGGTCGTGAGGCAGAAAATCTGATTCCTGGTCCTTGTTACTTATTGCACAGTAATAACCAAGCTGGAGAGCTCCAGAATGGCCTACAGTCCAGTTATCAAGCCTTGCAAAAGACCATGATCCATACAGATTCAACACTGGGCATTTCAGACAGGCATGGTAAGAAGAGTATTTAGTTTCTTGAATGCCTAAAAGAGAAAGCCACCTGTTTGCTTTGCAAGGAGAAAGTTAATGTCCTTAAGAGATACAACTCCCGCTATACTGAGAGCTTCCCATTGCACTCAAAACTGCATTCTGCAAAAGTGGTATCATTAAAGCAATCGCTTCTTTCCCAGCAGAAGCTCTTCCTTTGCCAGATAAAGGATGTTAAGGAAGCATTGTTCAAAATATGCTACTTGCTTGCCAAACATAAGAAACTATTCACGGAGGCAGAGCTGGTGAAGAAATGGTTCTTTTCAGCAGCAAAAATTTTATTTGAAAACTATATAAGTAAAGCCAGCTTTCAAATTCCACATGTGCATGCAGAATAGAGGCAATGGGTGAAAACGTCCACCAGCAGGTGATCAAAGCAGTCAGAGAACACATTGTGACGGCATAGCCATGGATGAGTCCACAGATTTAGGTGATGTGGCCCAGTTATTAGCTTGGGTGTGGTATTTGGACCAATCGTTTCATCCCAAAGAAAAGCTCCTGTGCCTTCTACCGCTGCAAAGGCATAAAAGAGGAGAAGATATACTGGACAGCATTTGCAAATACTTTGAAACACATCATATACCGTTGAACACTCTTGTGTGCATCACAACAGATGGGGCCCCTGTCATGGTAGGCTATGACAGAGGTTTTGTATCTCAACTGAAAAAGAAGCTCACAGGACAGACTGTGACAGACTACAAATGCATTATTCACCAAGAAGTTTTGTGTGCAAAGTTAAAACATGGAGAGCTGAATAACGTTGAAAAACTTACAGTGAAAATTGTTCATTTGATTCATGCCACAGCCTTTAACCATAGACTGTTCCAAGCAATGCTGTAGGATTCCGAAGCTGAATTTATAGACCTCTTGATGCACCCTGAAGTGCGGTGGCGATGCAAAGTGAAAGTCCTAGAGTAGTTCATCGCTTTGCTTCCTGAAAATGAGCAGTTTGTAGACAGTAGAGGTCAGTCATTCACAGAAATAAAGAATGTGAAATGGTTATAATGCCCCATTTTCTTTCAGATTTATTCACACACTTCAATACTCTCATTTTGATGCTGCAAGGCAAACAGCAGCTTGTGTGCTCCATGATGAATCTTATTTACTCCTTTGAAAGTAAGCTTGTGCTATTCGAAGAACAACTGTATGATGCTGACTTCACCCACTTCCCAGTACTGTTGGCTGTGACTCAAAGATTTCCAAACGCACAATGCTGTCAATGCTAAACCTTGGTGCATGTCTCAAGGAAATTTCTGGGGAGATTAGACGGTGATTTTCTTAATTCAGAGCCCTCGTTCCTCTGTTCAGGTTTGTTGAAACACCTAGATGGTTGACATCTTGACACAGTGGAACTTATTGACATGAAAAGGGCAGAAGCACAAACAGTACAATTTAGCTATTGAAGCATCTTTTGGGGGGCAGGTACCAGAAGAATTCTGGAAAATTGTGACTTTTGACAAATTCCTCTTCCTTTTATAGTGGCCCAGAAAAAAATTGTATTTTTGGCTTAACATATGTTTGTGAAAGTTCTTTTTCCACAATAGGATTGCTGAAGAGTATACTCAGAAATAAGTTTACATACTTTCCTCTGGATCAACTCTAAAGGATGCCATTTCAGACACAGTACCAGATTACAGGACATTAATAGGACACATGAAGTGTAAAATAAGTTGCTAGTATATCTGTTTTTTAACTTACCTATTTTTCTGACTCAGTTAAACCTGTGCTGCGTTGGGCCTGTGCTGAATATCCGGTTAATGAGTATTACGAAGTAATGCCTCTTAAGATTGCTATTGTTTGATGAAAAAATGGTATTCTGAAAATGTCCTCCTTGTAGCTTTTTAGTTTGCATCTGCTTATGAAATAAAGCATTGTCAAGTAATGGTTTGAAAAGGCACTGATTCTTTCTGTGCTCTAGCCCTCCACCCCCCCACCGACCAGGCCCCCATCAGTGAGGCTCTCGGCCAGAAACCAGACTGTAAGGGAGCTTAGATAGGAACATTAACCAAAAATACAGTGAGCAGGAAAGCATGAAAAGAAAAATGGTATATTGAAAGTATAGTAATTTTATTAAGCCAATATGAATGAATGTGTTTGAGGATGTAGGTTTTTGCTGATAGTGTGCAATTTAATAGTATGTAATATACACAGACACACACATTCAGACAGGCACTTATACACCCAGTAACACTTATGTACCCGCCACTCATATAGCCAGACAGTAACTGTAACACTGAAACACACACCCATAAAATACCCACGCATCCATTTACTCACCTACAGGTCCAGGTCTGAGTACTAGTTTGCCCTTAAAGACTGGGAGGACATCTGCAGAATGTAATCTGCACCACAGGAAGAGTTTCAAAGGGATTACTTTTGAACTCTTGGGAAGAGAGAACCCTGATTACAGTTTACCTCAGAATCAGAGCCCCAAAGGGAAGTGGCTTTGTGAGGGAGGGAGACGACCAGAGAAATGTTTAGGCAAAGGCTCTAGAAGAGAGATGGTAACTCCCAGAGAGAGTTCCCTATTGGATTTGTAGCAGAAAGTACTGCCTCCTCCCAAACACAGTCCCCTGAGGACCTTAAGGACATACGGGCTGAGTGGGACCTGAGGTTACAGCTGGCCCAACTGGTTGCAGAGGAGAGAAAAGCTGAGGGTGAGAGAGCCTTTGGAGGAGAAAATGGTCTTGCTGGCTCATGAATTGAGTGTCAAGGAGCTGGACTTGAAGGCAAAATATCTGTTGCGTCTAGCAATAATAGTGTGAGCACCACTACTGTGTCCAGTGAAGAAGAATTATATCTTTAATGTCAAGCACCTTCCCTTAGTATATATTAACTGGAGTGGGAATAGTAAATTATATGTGTTTAGTGTCCAGCACCTTCCCTGATTTAATTCTAACTGGGGTGGGAATAGTAAATTATATATATTTAAGGGGCCATTAGGATGGCGGTTGGAAAACCACTCCGACCGCCATGGAAGCGGAAATTAACCGTCCGCTGGTACCGCGGCAAAACCGACAGTCCGATTAGAATCAACCGCCAAAAATTCCCAGACCACAGCGGAACGTCGCCACTTAAGACCGCAGGCGGAGTTGGTGAAAATCCGTCCGTGGAGGTGGGATTTGTGGCGGAAACACACTAACCCACCGCAAGGCCAACGGATGACAGCACGTAAAATTAGGATTCCCCCGATGTGACAGCGGGACGTTCTGCTGTTTCTGACTGCCGCGATCGCTAACAGTGATGATTGGGAGAGCAGGCAGAAGGGCTGGTGCATAGCCACCGCTGCGGACTCTCCGTGACAAATATGTCGGTCGACAAACAAAACACACAAAAAGGCCACATTTTTTAAAATTAATTTCTATCTTTATTATTATTTACCCAGCCATATTTGTTTTACAGGTGCTATTTTGTAACTGCTAACAGTTGTTTTGGGTTATTTCTTCGGGCAGAAGCTCGCGGTTAGAAGCTGCGTCGCGTCGAGGAAGGTAAGTGTTATTTTCTTTAATTAAACATAGGGGCCCATTACAATGTCCGCCCGCCACGTAACGGTAAACGGTACCGACCACCAGAGGTGCGGCGATCCAGCTATGGCAATTAGGATGAATCCGCCACCATGGCGGATTGCATCCTGCATTTTTTACATTGCGGTGGGCGGTGCAATGCAAAAAATGCATGTTGTACATTGGTATGCACAACGTTACAGGCACTGCGCGGTGCCTGCCACCTTGTATATGTCAATGTAAGAGGGTACCTCCAAGTGCAGCCACCCACCCTCCCATGACCCTGGGGGCCCGCAATGTTTTCACCACATGCCTTTCCATGACAGAGTCTCCGCCATGGAAAGGCATCCAACCGCATTCGTCATATTATGGATAGTGGTGCCTGCAAGGCAGCGCCACCATATTGTGTCCCTTTTCTGCAGGCAATCCGACCGGCATAAAAGTGACAGACGGTCTTTCCGTCCGCCACGGTGAACCTCACCATACTAATATGGCAGTGGGTGATCCAGGGACATTTGGCAGGCGGATAGCCACTGCCGGGCCGGCGGTGGCGATCAGTCCAATATCATAATGGGTGCCCTACGTTTTTACTTGAATTTGAATGTAGTTAGGTGTTAGGTAGTGTGTCTAGTGTTAGGTGATTGTGTTGTGTGTTTTAGGTGTTAGTTATATTTTCGATAGTTACTGGTTGAGGCCTCTTGTAAAAAGGAAATATATGTACAGAAATATGTGTCTATAGTGTTAAAAGTGTTTGTAAATGTATTTAATTAGAGTGTATGTGTATGTTGGTGTGGGTGAGTATGTTTTTTTACTTTTTTACAGGTTTTCCTTTTTCGAAGTCGCGTTTTAGAGAAGATAGCGTTTTCTCAATTAAGAAGTGGGAATTAGTATTTTATACTAATATTTGTTTAACACTTTCTTAGTTTTTCGGGTTTTCCTGGAACGTTTACTTTTAAAAAAATATATATTCAGGTTTTTTATCGTTAATCGAGTTGGATTATTTTTGAAACTGTTGTATTTTTGCATTTTTTGGGGTTAATTTTTACATGTATTTGGATTGAGAGATACCCTGATGGATTAACAATATTTTGAATATCTTTTCTTCAGCTACACAAACCATAAGTAATTTAATTATTTAATGTGGGAGGGAAATGTTGCGAAAAATGTTTTTAATATGTGTTATATTATGTAAATTGTAATTAAGATGTCAATTTATATTTATATTATTAAATTAAATATATATGATCAATTATTTATCTTTTACAACATTTTGAAATATATGTATATATACAGTTTGTGTTTTGCAGAAAACTATTTTTAATTACTGTAGATTATTATTTTAAAGTATGGTCTTAGCTATTAGTGATAGGTATTCTAGGCCTCTTCTGCTTGGGTATAGTGTTACCTGACTTTGTATTAATTCAAACATTTTTTTCGTTTGTTTGGTGAGTTTTGGGCCTATTTGGGTCAAGGATTATTCCATTCTGAGTTGCTGACAGCTTTGTTCTTTTTGGAGATCTTGGAGTAGTTTGTGTAGGGTATGTATCTCTCTGCCTGTTGTTGCTTGGAAGGCATTATGTCATCCTTCAACAGTGTAGTTGGTTTTGGCTTGTTTGTTTAACCCCTTCAGTGCCCATGACGAGATAGTTTCGTCATGGAGCGCGGTTGCGCTGTGCCCATGACGAGACTATCTCGTCATGAACCCCGCCCGCTAATGAAACGCCCGGCACAGGGCGTGGAAAGGGCGGGGCACTGAAGAGGTTATTGTGCTGAGGTACACATTACACCATGGAATGTGGAATTTAGGTAGTCTTCTGTGCCCTGATCTATGGAGTCTTCCCACCCAGGTATCTTCGAAGTAATCTAAAAGTAGGCTTAGCCTTTCTTCATTTCTTTTGTAGTAGGGGCTTTCTATTAGGAGGTTATAGTGTTCTGCTACTTCAGTTACTGGGACATAGGCCAGTGCTCTAAGTTTCTTAACTTGGTATTCAAAAGTACTGTCAGTTGCATATTCAACACTTAGGATGGTGGGCGGACTTTATTCCGCCCGCCACTCTAGTGGTGTTGGTCTCACCCTGCAAATTAGGATGTGACCGCCACCATGGCGGTCGCAGTCCGTATCTTCGACATTAAGGCGGGTGCACCGGTCACAATGCCAAAGAGCCATGTTGTGCATTGCCATGCACAACATGCCAGGCACCACGTGGTGCCTGCCACCTTGGGCATGGAAATGTAGGGGGCTACCATAGGTACCCCCCAAGTGCAGCTCCCCAACTCCCCGGGGGCCTGCAATGGGTCCCGATGCAAAACTCCGTATGCCTTTCCATGGCGGCATCGCAGCCATGGAAAGGCCGGTTTTGGCATGCATCCTAATCTGGTGGACAGTGCCTGCTAGGCACCACCACCATTTTGGGCCTCCTGCACCGTCCGCCAGGCAGTCGGAACAATTGCTGGTGGCGGACGTTCTTTGCGTCCGCTGCGGATGCAGTCATGTTCCCACCGTCATCATAATCTGGCGGTGGGAACATTCCGTTTGACGGCAGAAGGACCGCCACCGCAGGGCCGGCGGTTGCCACCGCTGGCCATGCGGCGGCGGTCCTTCCGCAATCCTAATCACCCCCATAGGGTTGACATTTGCAGGTGTCTCCATAGACATTGGTTATAATGGTAATAGCAACCCTGTATTGCTGTATTTGGGTAGCATTTAAGTATAGAATTAATCATGGCTTGTTCAAAATCAATAATTATTTTCTGAGGAAAATAATTATTTGTTTCTTGTTTTATTTTGTTTAGGATTTCAAGGTAGGTCGAATGTTGTTTATTGGGGAGTAGAGTATAGATAAAGGGCATACTAGTATTTTCATACAGACCATGGACTGTGTACAACTGATCAAATGGTTTGGGGCAAATTTTGAAAGTCCCATCCCTCATCCATGTGTCGCATTGTTGTAATTCGAGTAAATTATTTGCAGTAGCAAACCTAATGATTCTTTTGTCTTTGCATTTATTATCACAGTGTACAAATGGTTCATTATTGTGAGTTATACTTATTTCAGGGGGAATCTCTACCTCTTGAAATGTTTTAGGGGCATGTGTGGTAGTTGTAGTGGCTTCCTTTTGTCTTGCTATTGTTCTTTTTATTGAATCAATAGAGGGTAATTGGCTAAATGCATGTTGGGGCACTGTTAGTAACTGTTGTTTTAGTATTTCTGTAGTAGGTCTATCTGTACTAGTGGTAGCTTCTTTTATTGATTCAAGAGCCTCTCTTACTTCAATCGTAGTTACATTTAGAGGGTGGTTATGCTCTTTTACAGATACAACAGTGGTTTCTTGTGTTATAGCTCTTCCATAACATTTGTTCGAATAATATTTGCTACATTTCCAAAAGACTTTTAAACCAGTTTGTTTTAAGTGTGTATATACATAACCCATGTAACATAATAACATCTTCCCTTTTTGAGACATAATAAATTGTGCGCCTTCAGTTAGGGTGGTCTTTTAGTAGCAATGAAATGATATATAAAAATTAATAAAAAATAATACATTATAGGTTTTTAATTAATACATATACATTTATTTGGATATACTTACACTGTTGATGTTGATGTAAATAAAAATGCTGTTGCAATTTATTCAAGCTTGTATTTCGGATTTCTTGAAGATGTTTCTGTTGGTAGGAAAAAATATAATTTTAATATTTTTGTTGTATTATGTTGTAGGTGGTGGGAAATTGTGAAAAAATGGGTCTTTGGGTGGGTATTTTAGGGAGTTATTTAACTTTCTTTGGAACTTTATTGTTGATGCTGCTGTAATATTTTTTAGCTGCTTTAAAAGATATCTGTAGAGGAGATATAAATTTAAGAGAGAGATATTAGTGAATTATGTTTTATATATATATTTTGGTAAAGACTAGATGTAGTGTCATATTTATTTTAAATGCAGTTTTGCTTACTTAGTGCAGTTCCAAAGCTTTTTTCTGTAATGAAATTCTGCGTTCTGGAAGCAATATGGCAAAGTTTCCCCTTCTTTTTTCTTGCAGGTTTGAAGTGTAAATTAAATATAATTTTTTTTTGTTTATATAGTTTTTATTTAATTGATAGTTTTATGTTATGGGTGTATTTTAATATTGTGAGGTTTCCATTCATTGTTGTTAATTTTTGTTTTTGTTTCGGCGGTTGGTTTCACTATATGGCAGACGCTAATTAAGAAGTTGTTAGTGCTAACTTGTTTTTAACTGATTTCATTGGTTAAGTGTGTTTTACATTGCTTTTAATGTTAAATGCTGTATGTATTATATTTAATAATATTTTACTTATTATTTATTAGTGTTTTTGCTAATATTTTATGCTTTTATATGTGTATATATTATAAAAAGATTGTATTATATTTATAATGTGTGTAGTGAATGTTTATAGTGTAAAAATACATTTTGGTGTTAAGATATGTTAATTTTAGTAATTTTTATATAGGTGATATTTGTATAAAAATGAGGATTTGCTGTCTGTATTTTTTATTTTGATATTTAGGACATTTTGTATATTTTTAAACCAATGTCGATATTTGTGTGTTCTATAATGTTTAAAACGATAATTTTGTTTGACGATAATATGGTTTCGACATTTGTGTACTTTTTTAAATAAGTATTGCTCGCAGTTAATAGTGTTATCGAAATTTTAGTGCCGATATTTTGGTACGTCGATATTCGATCTGTCGATATCATGTCAGTGATCCCCGTCGACCCGAATCGACTGCCCGAGACTGCGACTGCATGGGGAAGGAGCAGCCCCATAACCTGAGTGGATACGAGATGTTGCTTGGCAACCGGGATTCCCCTGCATCGATCGGCTGTTGCCAACGAGACTGCCCAGCAGGATGTCAGCCACGAGAGAAAGAAAAAAGCAACCTCTAGATAACGCTTGGACTGAAGTCTTGAGCCGCTGCGTGTGACGCTGCCTGGGGCGGGTTGCTGGTCTACAAGGGACTGCTCTGACTGCCATTTAAGAGTGGGGCCTCCTCTTCTGGTGACCCCAACGGCCCGTAGTTGAACGGAAGGGATCGACCATACCGGGGGCCTGTGTTACGCATCCCTTCTTATTTACAAAGCATTTGGGGCATATTTTAGTTGTGGTTGATCACCGAGTCAGTATTACGAGGGTGAAGAGTTCGGTAACAGCAGGGGCACATACATCGGTGCAAAGGAGACATGTGCTTATGACATTATGTTTTCTGAAGTCAATACTGTCTCTGTAAGTGAGCTATCTTAAATATGTGACTGTTTGACCCCATTGCATTTGCTTGAAGAAATACAGAATCTACAAGTTTATTTCAGTAGCAACCTTCTAAAGAACATTTCACTGAGTATCTGTATGTTGGATTTTTGTCATTTTGGTCTTGTGTAGTTTAGATAAAGATACTTTATTTTTCTAAACTGGTGTGGTGTCCATTTGTGGTGTTATCACTGTGTTACTGTGAGTGTTGGTACAAATACTTTACACATTGCGTTTTGGCTAAGCCTGTCTGCTGGTGCCAAGCTACCAAGGGGGTGAACAGGGATTATCTAAAGTGTGTATCCCCCTTACCCTGACTAGAAGCAAGTGTCCCTACTTGGACAAAGGTACCTACCTCTGCCAACTAGAGACTCTCAGTTCTAACAATCCCACTAAATTCCTACTCTGAATATCTACTGGATTCGTCTCTGGAGTGACTGTAACCTGGAGTACAAGTTCAGTCACGTGTGATCTATTTAAGGGACAGGCATTGTTATTTTCAAATTAGCATACCTGCCTCTCTGATGATGCAGACATCTCAGTGCGTGGCCTCTGCACAACGGCATAATGCACACATCTGAGAAGCAGGAATAACGGAAATATTTGTCCCATAAACATCCAAGGGATATTAGATCGGATGATTTGCTGGCCGTCTTTGATGTAGGACCAACTTCCTGCTGTTTAACATATAACGTAATGTGTATTTTGCATAAGTAAATTAGACTGAAAAGCCGCCAAGCACATTAGACAGTTACCAATAATATCATATCAGTTAGGAGGTATGAAATACATTCTGCCAAGTTCAGCATTTTCCTTTCAGTCTTAAATCACTCTCACTTCACACCTTTAAATGCCCTAGCTCCACTTAGGGACCAGTGTCAATGGACATGCTGTTCACTAAAGAATTCTTAGGGGCGACTTGGGTTCCCTTTGAAACCGATCCCACCAGCTCGGGTTCTCTTTGACCACAATCAAAACAGCTTGGGTTTCTTGGGTTCCATTTGACATCGAACACACCAGCTCGGCTTCCTTGGGTTCCCTTTGAAACTGACCCCACCAGCTTGGTTTCCCCTTGACAATGATCACACCAGCTTGGCTTGCTTGGGTTCCCTTTTAAACCGATCCAACCAACTTGGGTTCCCTTTAACAACAATCACACCAGCTTGGGTTCCCTTTGACTGATCATCTTTGCAATGGGCTATTTCTCACATTTTAGACATGAATAATTGAAATCAAGAACTTTATCCTTGTGTTTCATGATGGCGAATGGATCTCTAGAGCAGTAAAGGCTTGATCTGAACAGCATCAGCTATCATTCTAACCAGTAGGTTTGTCACACAGTTCATGGCTCACCTGATGATGTATCTTGGCAGTGAGAGGCAGAAAAGTCTTTTAGGCAGAGATGAATATCTGTGGCTTATAAATGCTTTCTTAGTGACAACAAGAAGCATATTATAAGTCTCAGGACCTTTTATGCCCTGATTTTCTCAGGTTTCCTTTTGCTTATTATCAAGTGTGACAATCATGATTTTAATCTACGCAACCTTCCTTGACATTATTTAATTACTCAAATTACCTTTCATGATCTATGCTACTCCAGAGCTTTTGGTTCCTTGCCAAGGTAGTTCACTGGAGCCCAGATTTACTAACATTTTGCATCTTGGTTGCACCACATTTTTAGCGCAGCCACGATGCAAAATGTTAACTGATATTTACAAAGCCAAACAAGGGGAGATTTGCATCACCTTGCATGGTCAAGAAAATGTAGCGTAACGCAGTCTCTTCCGCTGTGTTGCTTTACTCTGCTTCCAGGAGGTGTTCTTTGGTGGAGCATTGGCGTTCCCAAGCATCCACCCATGGCTTTTGGTGCATTCTCACATTTACTAAGCTACTAAACCTGAGAATGCATCAAAATAAAACACCTTCCCCAGTGAGGTGTTAAAAGGAGGAATATATGTGTTTCTCCCTGCTATTTCCTCTTTCTATGTAAGAAGTTGCACCTTCCAGCACAAAAACTATCCTGGTCATAATGCAGGCGGCCTTGCAGCATGGCACAAGGCAGCCTGCATTGCTGGAAGTGAGCTTATGAGCGCCTATATTTGTAAATATGGTACTCTTCAGCTCTCCCCCATTCAGAGAAACCAGCACAGCAACTTGCCTTGTTGAACTACACAGCGTGAATTTTGGGAAAATTTGGGCCAGGATTTACCAGTTTCTTATCTACCCATTTGCGCCTTTTTGGACACTACATGTACAAATGGAATGGAAAGCTGAGAAAGAGTTGATGATGTTGTCTTGCTCTCCCCACAGGAACCAGAGGAAAGATGCTAGGAGATTTTGATGGCTGAAGCTCACAGAACCCAACATTACTAAAAAGCCTTGTTCTCCTTGTCCATCCTGTCCACTGCTTCCCTCTCACATTACTCCTCTTCTCACAACAGGCTAGTTGGTTTCGAGGTTGCAGCTCACATATTTACTTGGTGAGAAGCTGTATTTTTCCTGACAATAGCAATATACGTAAAAGTATTCAGACAAAAGGAGTATATATTTTCCTTTGTCTAAACACTGGGATAGCTTCTCCACCCTCCTCCAGGGCCCTTGACCGGTTCGGTTCCCCGGACGATGTACCTAAGAACAATGCCTCCTGGCACTCCTTCACTCCACTTAGTGAAAGGGACATCTATAACATTCTTCTAATGATCAACCCATCTAACCATTTCAGAGACTCACTACCACCCCCAATCTTCAAAGAAATAAAAGCTGCCATTCTCCCACTATGGTCTGAGATTGTTAATGCCTCCCTACTGCAAGGCACTATTCCTGACTGCCTTACAGTAAGGCAGGTTACCCCCATTCTAAAAAAACTTTTGCAGACAGTTCACAACTTCTGCCCCAACATCCCCATTCTGGTGAAACTTCGGGAAAAATGCGTAACAATTCAACTCTGAACCCCCATTGAGACTTTCAAACTCCTCCACCAACTTCCATCTGGTTTTCGTCGAGGTCAGAGCACCGAATTTGCACTCATTCACATCATGGATGACATACTAAAAATGCTAGACCATACTGAATCATGTCTTCTGATTATCCTTGACCTATCCTCTGCCTTCGATACTGTTAAACATGACAGCTTACTGTCCACGCTAGAATGAAGGATGGGGCTATCAGGGCCTGTACTGCAATGGTTTACATCATTCCTACACAAACTCAAAGTGTCAAGTTAAATCAATCCCTCTCTCAGCTTTACTGTAGGCTTTGCGTGAACGTGTTTTGGGACAGCTGGGTCAGACCTGGCTGGAGATAGCGATAGGTATTCCGAGTCTGGAGAGCGGTGACTCTTTGATCCGAGCAGGGCCACTGGGCGTGTGATAGCAGACTCCCTCATTCTGAAAGGGCAGGATGTCACCTCGTAAACCAAGTGCTCCCCGACCACATCAAACTGGTTCTGACTGGAGTCAGTGATTTGCGACCTTAGAGAACAAAGACTTTTTAGGTATAAAATGCTGCTCTGGAACTTTGTCCAAGTGTGTTTCTTCTGGATGTCAAGACGAAACTCTGTCCGAGTGAACAGAGGAAAGGACTTTGAAACTTTCACCAACCTTGCCGAAGAAACTACCTGAGGGCCTGAATCGAGAGCGCCTCCTGCAGAAGTCTCAGGGACATTAGACTTCACCCCGTCAGCCGTCGGAATTATTGTGCGAGGAATTCTGCTTGCAGGTGAGGCCTCCGTCGAGTAATCCGGAGCCTTTAGTTCTACTGTGAGGACCCCGGACTGGGCACCCTTGAACCTTTCGCTGGATCCGTGTGGGCCGCTGCAGCTTAGAGAGAGCTGACGCCGCTGAGAGCCCACCTGAATCTGAAGCCTTGAACCTTTTGCTGGATCCGTCTGGGCCGCTGCAGCTAAGTGAGAGAGCTGCCACTGCTGAGTGCCTGCACCCTTGCCAATGTTTGCATCATCGTGGTTCTTCCTGTGGGCCAGCGCATCTAAAGAGAGGACTGCTGCCGCTGAGTGCCCGCACCCGTTGCCACTTTGCATCATCGTGATTCATTCTGTGGGCCGCCGCAGCTAAGAGAGAGGTGCTGCCGCTGAGTGCCCGCACCCTTTGCCACTTTGCATCATCGTGATTCGTTCTGTGGGCCGCCGCTGCTAAGAGAGAGCTGCTGCAGCTGAGTGCCCACACCCTTTGCCACTTTGCATCATCGTGATTCATTCTGTGGGCCGCCACAGCTAAGAGAGAGCTGCTGTCACTGAGTGCCCACACCCTTGTCAACTTTTGCATCATCGTGGTTCGTCCTGTGGGCCGCCGCAGCTAAAAGAGAGCTGTGGCCGCTGGGTGCCCGCACCTTGATCAAATTTGCATCCTTGGGATTTGTCCTGTGGGCTGCCGCAGCTAAGAGAGAGCTGCTGCCGCTGTGTGCCCGCACCTTGTTCACTCTTGTAGAGGATTTTTGCTATCGTCTCGTGGGCCGCCGCAGCTAAAAGAGAGCTGCTGCTGCTGTGAGCCCACCAAGGAGCTGCACGACGAGAGTCATCGCCACCACCAGCCCAGGCTGCCACAACCGTTTGCTGCTGCTGCTGAGATCCCGCCTGTCCCCAAGTGCCCGAATCATTGTAGGTGCATGCTATGGACCTCTACAGCCAGGACTTGTGGTTCCTGGGAGTCCGCCTGTCATCGTCTCCGCTTCTTCGAGAAGCTGCGTGCTGTGTCCCCTTTCAACAACAAGTATCTGGTGCGCAATGGGTCGCATAGACGCCGGCCATGAACTTAGTTAGTGTCACGTTCTAGTGAATACATATTTGCCTTGTGGAGTCCCTACTGGTTGACGTGAATTGTAGTTGTTGAAAAACTTTGAGAATTTCGAGTTAAAGATATTATTTTTCTATACCTACCTGAGTTGTGTCCTTTTGTGGTGTTATTGCTACCTTATTGTACATGGTCAAAAAGGCTTCACACACTGCCTCTGAGATAGGCCTAGCTGCTAGTACTACGCTATCACAGGGCTGAGTAGGGGTTGTCAAAGGGGGTAGCCCGCTTGCCCTGACTTAGGAAGAAGGGTCCCTATTTGGACATTGGCTCCGCCATTGCCAACTGAGGACCCCCATTTCTAACAGCATGACTCATAAAGCCCTACATTTCAAGACCTCCATATATATCTGGCGCATAAGCTTGAGTTATCAGGGGGAGGCAGACATTCACGAAGCGCAAACTCTTTACTAGTGAAACCACAGATCTTCCAAAAAAGAGAATATGCTACAGAGCCTTCCCAGGCATCGCCCTGAAGATTTAGTACTCTCTGCCACCAGAAGTCCATTGAATCTCATCAACCTCCTTATTCAAATATGAAGTGAAAATAATACTAATGAATACGTTTTTGCCCTAAGACACATTGGGACTCATGCATCAAACTTTATTTTTGCAATTACCAAATAGCGAATTCTAAGAAATCGCTATTAGGTAATCGCAGAATGAAATGCATCAAAAAAAGGATGCAAATAGCGATTCTCTAATTGTGATTCAAAAATCAGGATTTGCTCTTGCGTCTCCATTCTTTCCTAAGTGCCTCCAGGCCCATAGGTGGGAATGGTCTTGCATTGCCTCAATCAATCAAGATATTTGTAAAGCGCGCTACTCACCCGGAGGGTCTCAAGGCGCTAGGGGATGGGGGGTCTGCTACTGCTCGAACAGCCAGGTCTTGAGATGCTTCCTGAAGGAGAGGTGGTCTTGGGTAAGATGGAGGTGGATGGGGAGGGAGTTCCAAGTCTTGACTGCCAGGTAGGAGAAGGATCTTCCTCCCATGGTGGCTCTTCGAATGCGTGGAACGGCGGCGAGGGCGTGGCTGGACGATCGTAGCTGGCGGGTGGGAGTGTAGAAGGTCAGGCGGTTGTTGAGGTACCTGGGGCCCAGGTTGTGGAGGGCTTTGTGTGCGTGGGTGAGCAGTCGGAACGTGATTCTCTTGCTGACGAGGAGACAGTGTAGGTCTTTCAGGTGTCCGGAGATGTGGCTGTGTCGGGGGATGTCCAGGATGAGTCGTGCGGAGGCGTTCTGGATGTGTTGGAGTCTTTTCTGTAGTTTGGCTGTGGTTCCGGTGTAGAGGGTGTTACCGTAGTCCAGACGGCTGGTGACGAGTGCCTGGGTGACCGTCTTCCTGGTTTCGGTGGGGATCCATCGGAAGATCTGCGGAGCATGCGTAGGATGTTGAAGCATGATGATGAGACGGCGTTGACTTGTCTGGTCATCGAGAGGGAGGAGTCCAGGATGAAGCCCAGGTTGCATGTGTGGTCCATTGGTTTGGGTGCGCTGCCCAGGGCAGGGGGCCACCAGGAATCGTTCCAGGCAGAGGGTGATGGTCCGAGGATGAGGACTTCCGTTTTGTCTGAGTTCAATTTCAGGCGGCTGTTCGTCATCCACTCAGCTTCGTCTTTCATGCCTTCGTGTAGGTTGGTTCTGGCGGTGGCTGGGTCGTTGATGAGGGAGAGGATCAGCTGGGTGTCGTCGGCGTAGGAGATGATGTTGAGGTTTTATTGGCGTGCGATGGCTGCGAGGGGGCTCATGTAGACGTTGAAGAGGGTGGGGCTGAGTGATGATCCTTGTGGTACGCCGCAGATGACTTCGGTGGCCTCGGACCTGAACGGGGGCGGACTCTCTGGGTTCTTCCGGCGAGGAATGAGATGATCCACTCCAGGGCCTTCTCTTGGATTCCGGAGGCGCTGCACCAGGGTGTGGTAGCAGACAGTATCGAATGCTGCGGAGAGGTCTAGGAGGATGAGGGCCGCTGTTTCCCCGTTGTCGAGCAAGGATCGGATGTCATCAGTGGCTGCGATGAGGGCGGTCTCGGTGCTGTGATTGGCTCTGAAGCCGGACTGCGAGTGGCCGAGGGATCCGTTCGTCTCGAGGAAGGTGGCAAGCTGTCTGTTGACGGTCTTCTCGATGACTTTGGCAGGAAACGGGAGGAGCGAGATGGGGCGGTAGTTCTTGAGGTCGGTGGGGTCTGCTGATGGTTTCTTCAGGAGGGCGCTGAGTCCGGCATGCTTCCAGCTCTCCGGGAAGGTGGCGGTGTTGAAGGAGCAGTTGATGATGTCCCGGAGTTGTGGTGCTATGACGGAGTCGGCCTTGTTGAAGACGTGGTGGGGGCATGGGTCGGTTGGTGATCCGGAGTGGATGGTGTTCATCGTGCGGATGGTGTCTTCGGTGCTGACCAGGGTCCAGGCGCGGAGGATGGTGGTGGGGGGCATCGGTTTGGTGGTTGGGTGCGTGGTCTGTGCGCCGAAGCTGTTGTGTATGTCGGCGATCTTGCGGTGAAAGAACGAGGCCAGTGAGTCGCAGAGGTCTTGTGAGGGAGTGATGTCGTTGTTTCCGGCGCTGGGGTTGGAGAGCTCTTTGACGATGTTGAAGAGTACCTTGCTGTTGTGTGCGTTGTTGTCTAGTCGTTCCTTGAATGCTGTCGTCTTGGTTGTGTGGATTAGCTGGTGGTGTTTGCGGGAGGCGTGCTTGAGGGCGTTCATGTTGTCTGTAGTCGGGTTTTTTTGCCAGGCTTTCTCGAGGGTGCGGCAGTTCTTCTTGGAGTTTTTGAGGTCGTCGTTGAACCAGAGGGCTGTCTTGCTTTTGGTCCTGTTGGCATGGTTTTTCAGGGGTGCGAGGTCGTTGGCGCAGTTGGTGATCCACTATGAGAGGTTGTTGGCTGCTTGGTTGGGGTCCGTTGAGCTGGCGGGAGGGTTCTGGCTCAGTGCTGTGGAGAGCTGGTCGGTTGTGATCTTGTTCCAGCTCCTGCGGGGAACCTGTTGCTGGTGGTGGTGAGTCGTGGTTCTTCTGAAGCTGAAATGGACGCAGCTGTGGTCTGTCCAGTGGAGTCCGGTGGAGTGGCTGATGGAGATGTGCTTGCTGGAGGAGAAGACTGGGGCAAGCGTGTGTCCGGCGTAATGTGTGGGGGTGTTCACCAGTTGCTTGAGTCCGAGGATGGCGAGGTTGTCCAGCAGGGTGGTGGTGTTGTTGTCGCTGTTGTTCTCCAGGTGGAAGTTGAGGTCCCCTAGGAGGATGTAGTTAGCGGAGGGGAGGGCGTGTGGGCTGATGAAGTCAGCAATGTCTTCACTGAATTGTGTGAGGGGTCCTGGTGGTCTGTAGATGAGGGTGCCTCTGAGTGTGGTCTTGGGGTCGGTGTGAATCTGGAAGTGAAGATGTTCGGCGGCTGTGAGGGTGTCGTCGGAGTTCGTTGTGATGCGAATGGTGTTCTTGTGGACGATGGCGAGGCCTCCTCCTGTCTGGTTGGCGAGGTCCCTCCGGGTGATCTTGTATCCGTCCGGGATGGCGATGGCGATGTCGGGCGCTGAGGAGGCATTCATCCATGTTTCCGTGAGGAAGGCGACGTCTGGAGATGTGGTGTCGAGCAGGTTCCAGAGTTCCACGGAGTGTCTGTGGACGGAGCGGGTGTTGAGCAGGATGCACTTCAGGTGGTTGCTGCTGGTGCTTGGCTTGGCAGGTGTGGTGCAGGTCCGGATTCAGGAGAATTTGCAGGATTGGCAGGTGAGGGGTCCGTGGGTGCGTCTTGGGGCGGCGCGGCTGCAGCCGGGGTTTCGGCCGGTGTTGAGTGCGATGAGAGTGGCGGCGTTGTAGGTCTGGCGGGTGGGCTGGCATCTGCGGGGGCCAGGGGGACCGGCGCTGGGCGCGGGCCTGGCGCGGACGGGCGCAGACAGGCTTGCCCGCTGCGCACGTCCGCTGCGCCGCCTCCATATGCGTGAGAGAGGGAGGGAGCAGCAGCTGGGAGGTGGGAGCGGGGCGGCCAATGGGGTGTGAGGGGGTGGAGCTACGGGACGCAGTCGCGGGAAGCGGGCGGCGAGGCACGGGAACAGAAGAGAATGGGATCGCAAACAGGACAGAGGGGATGGCGCACAACTGGGCAACAAAAATACACAGGTACAAAAGGGCACAAAAGGAGGCAAAATGAAGGCACAAATGAAGGCAGGCACTCACTCGCGTACAAAAGAGAAGGGGGGCACTGGCACTCGGTCGCAGGCAGTCAGGTTACAGCAGCGGCAAGCGTCACACAGGGGGCTGCGTGGCAGTGAGGGGAGCGACCTGCCTGGTAAATCGCCTAAATTGTGATTAGAATTAGGTAATGCAAAGGCAAGGGTGTCAGGGAGCCTAACCCCTCCCCAGAGGCGCCCCTAACACATGCCATAGGGGCATGTGTGTGCCACCTGGCACTTTGAAAATGCAGTTTTGTGCATTTTTCAAAGTATGCACACATTAGCATCAACTTGAAGTTGATGCTAATTAGCGTTTTCTAAATACACATTTCGCATTTAGGAAAGGATTCTTGCATATGCTTTACGGAATCGCAAATTGCGATTCCCTATTTACATTCACAATTTAGGTAATCGGAAGCAATTGTGATTACCTGAATTGTGAATCGAAATAACTTGCATGCAATAGGGAAGGCCATTTTGCGATCGCAAACAGACGATTTTTGGAATCTCACTGTTTGCTATCGTAAAATACCTTGCTGCATATGCCCCTTTATGTTTTATTGTTTATCTATCTGCCTGTTACTCCGATGCTTTGACTATCTACTACTCCTATGCGCATGGACTCCAGCCTTAGCATGCTACTACCACATATTGGAGGATTTTTTGTTCCTACTATTGTGTGCCCTCATACCCAATGATGTAAAGCCCTCTGATACCCTCTTGGGTCTCGTTAGTGCTTTACAAAACTTTATAAATGAAATAGATAAACAAGGGCCCTTTCAAAGAGAGTGCCACAGCCTGCAGTGTATCTTCAATGTAGGGAGTTTTACTCATTCACTCTCTGAGAGAGCCAGCTCTCAGTACTTTCAGATGTTCAGTCAGATCCCTATCAGTGGCCGGGGCTGAGGAGAGAATAGAACCTAGTGAATCCTAGCAGGCAGGCTCCCGTTAAGGGCCACACAGTGACCCCTGCAGGGACGTGGGGCCCTGGATTGTTCCACCAGCAATGCTAATGCTTCTCAATCAGGAACTGCAGTGTCCACCACTTCCTGTTTCACAATTAACAATCATTTACTTTTAAAATATTTGCAACCTTCTAAAAATAGCAGAATACAGAACGCCCCCGGACTATTTATGAGAAAGTCTTTCTCATGGGAAATCCTCTATTTTTAGCAGGAGCGACGACTGCACTTCTTACCCATTTAAACAAGTGATGTTAATTAGTATAGAAAAGGCACAGTTAGCTAAGCTGCATTCTGTCTGTGATCCATCTGAGGGCAAGAAGATGAGTGCCAGTTGTGAACTAATGATATGTCTCTATATAAACACATTCTGTGCTGACCGCATCTTATGTGGGTAGTAAAACATATTCTTTAAAACCGCTCTTTGAGGTAAATGCTTGCACTAGACATCTTTAATGATCTGAAATCATGAGGTTTCATCTCAGCAGAGCCATCTTTGCTTTCCATCCTACGGAAGCTCCTAAATTGAGTTTTATTAAATTGAGTAATAGTAACACCTGCTATTTACAGGGATAAAGCACAGCAGATACAGTCACATAAAGCGCTATATCAACAAGTTATTATCTTAATCTTTTGGAAAGTTCCTTGCATAAGGTGCACTTACACTGATCTGGATCATAATTGAAAGTGCCTGGAGGCTTTCATCAGGGCGCTTGAGCCCCACAGAAGTATGTTGAACTTGTCCCTGTGTAAATTTCAAAGGTACGCAGCTTGTTACCTCTTTACAGGTACTGAAGAGAGGCGTGCTCTTGACTTTGTTTAGCCCCTGTACATAAGTCAGTACATGCACTGTGAGAATGTCAGATGTGTTGGTTTGTCCCAGTATTTACACAAATAACAATTTCAATAGCACTGTTTTATATCTTTTAGAGAGCTACGCATACGAATGCAGGGTGTCAGAGCTCTTTAAGTAATATACACTTTATACATTGACAATACATCATGTAAGTGTGTAAATCAATGTACAAGATGAGTGACATGAGACAGGGTTACAAGGTGAAGGAGTCACACGTCCATATCTCAGTGTGCTATACTCGAAGGGTTACAATTTATGAACTGCAGGTAACAAAAGGATTTCTGGGTTAAAAGCAGTAACCCACTTTCATATCTACATAAAATAAAAATCTGTCACCTGCATCTTAGGTGATGTGCTTAGCAGGAGACACATTCACCTTCTATACTACTTTGATTCAAATTTGAGACTTTATAAAAGACAGATCTCTCCCACAAATGCGTTATCCCCCTGAGTTTTCTCACCATTATTACTATTCCCTGAGATTTACTGGGCACCTGTTCAGCAGATGCCTTAATCAAATTAAATATTTTAAAATGCAGGTTTTGCAACCAATTAAGCAGAACAGATCTACAGCCATGCTTCTCCTTGTGCCCAATATCTTTGTGCCAGGGTCTAAGAAAAATAAATGTATTAGTTGAGGCCTAGATTTTGTCAGATGGCACAACCCCCAATGCAAATCTCATTTGTTAAATTTCATAATGCGCTTAAAATGTACTCATGATATACCTGAGAAACATATGTGCGAGGTGTTAATATCTGATTTCACTTTTTATGTCACTTCCTGTGATGTCACGTGCAATGTCATGAGTCATGACCTCATGCACTGTGATGGCACTGGTCATGCTTTCACTTGCTTACCACCAAACTTGGTTAGTCCCCCCCCCCCACTTCTATTTTCAAGACTTGCCCCTGGTTCCAAGTTAGTCTCAACTTTCAACTTCCGAGGAACCCTAGTTAATCATTCCTAGAACCAGGGGACCCCCGTGAATTATTATGGGAATCCAGGGTCCTCCGCTAAGACATGACTGTTTCAAGACTTTTTATTTATGAGTACATGAGATCTGGCAACAGTTAAAGCCGTATCTAGCCAGACCTAAAATCGTCGAGGGTATTACGGCCCGTCATTCATTCTCACCTACATTGGTTACATCCGCTCACGGTAGCTCTTCATCAAAATCCAGATGTTGGCCATGTCTCCGACAGCGCAGTTTATCCGTCAGCGGCGCAACCTGCAAATCAAACGAACAGACTAAACCGAACAGGCCGACATCCGCGCCTGGGCGGAAACGCCTTTTGCGTCTCATTGTGAGGAGATTAAACAGACAGACGGTAAAACATCACCTCCATTAAACAGGGGAAGCGGAGTTTTTCTGCTCAGTTTGTACAAACATTTGGTGCTGGAAACACAGGCCCGCTCGGCTATAATGCAAACAAGGGGGGTACGGTCGGGGCCTTCAAACGGCGGCACGCATCAGCGGCACCCGGGGGGCTGGAGCGCGGCGCGGGGAGGCCCGCATGCACGGATCGCTGCGCGAGGCACAATACCGCGTGTGTTATAGCTGCAGTGAATTTTATTTCACCAAATAAGGCAATGTAGAATGTACGGTATTGCTCGGTTTATAATAAGAACGTGATAAATGACTTCTTGAATTACAAGTGCAAACATTTCAAGCTGCGTTCCTCATTTCCAAGATTCATACTCTTTCGCGTCAAGGACCGGGGGACAGATATAAAGAAAATATCTGTTTTAAAAATAAACAATGGCGTGAATGAGTTGAATGTACTACGATAGCAAACTTTGACATTGTCAAGTCTGAGGGCGCAGGGAGTGGGACAACAGTGATGGTACCAAAATGGCTGCATTTGAGAGATTAATCTGTACCTCCTCCACTTCGCAATATTACTTCTAGAATAACTTCAACACATTTAAAAAGAATACTTTTGATTGGCCTGCTCCTGTCCTTGTCTTCCTCATCATCCAGTTTCTGGAAGTCATGCTCACTATAGCTGTCCTAAGGTCAGCAATTTCCTGAGGGCCTGAGCAATAAGCTAGTGAGGGTCCTATCTTCTCAGAACTACAAATCCAAGTACGCCTCTTTACATACTTTAGGTATTATTATGAGTCTGGCGTACCATGGACCTCGGACCCGGCTGTGGCGGTCCAACGGCAGTGAGCTGTCTGCCGTATTATGAGTTGGGAGTGGTGTCTATGCAGGGACTACCGCTGGACCACCTGCACGCTGCTTAGGGCTTGCGCGTCAGGGAAGGCAGCTGCATTGAGCGGTACAGCAGCGCAAGACCACTGCCTGTATTAGGAGTTGGCTTTCCCATGGGCTGACCACGGCAGTCCGTCTGCCGGATGAAGGTCTGCAAAGATGAAGGATATGGGGTACTTACTCACCCCTTTCTTGTTCTTCCAGACAGATTTTGAGGTGGATCCCTTTCTCCAGACCCCCCTCCACAGCAGCATCTTCACACCGAGGAATACGACCCAGTCTAAGTCAAAATACAGGTAAGTGCTCATCATACCATACACTCATTACCAGGACTGCCCACATACGGGCAGGACTCAGCCAATCGGTAGGTGGTATTTTTCAACATATGTCATGCATGTGTGGCATCTATATATATTGATATACAGTACCCACTGCCTTAATACTGCCGCAGCCACACCCCCCAGCCCCTCAAAAAACTCATAACAATACGGCGGTCATATGGCCATAGGCACAGCAGTCTCATAGTGGTCACGCCAAACTCGTAAACAGGCCCTTTGTCTCCACCCGCAACACCTAGTGTGCTGATCCACACCATATCGCCTCACGTTGCGCCGTATATCACAATCCATGTTCATTGAACTTAACCATACTTCAACTCAAAGATCATCCCTATCTGACTAACGCCTAACTCGGAATTGATCGCCCCCTACCCTCTTTAATCTGGGTCCCTCACACCGCCCCGTCTATGGTGTGTCCTTCACTGCCCCACACTCTCCATTTGAGCTCATGCTCATACATACCGTAGCCAGTACACTTGCTTCCCAGCCAACTGGTGAAGTCCCCAACATCCACAAAGGAATTTTTGACTACATGAAGAAGTACTATTGCGGTACTACTATTACTTTGCATGCTCATAAATGCCTTTGTGAAACAGCCCCATAATCATAAAACTAACCATAAATTGATGGATTCCTTTTTTTAATGGGCAATTTTGAACATAGATCTGCATTTTTTATGCACATCTGTATTCCAAACAAGTTGGGCCGATTCACAAAAGCATTTATGAGTATGTGAAGTAGTACTATAGGAATACTACTTCACATAATCATTTATGCTTTTGTGAATTAACATGTTTATGTCTATTTTCAGGGGCGGCTCCTCCTAAAGAGCAGAAGAGCCCCAACCAGCCTGCTTCCTGAAAGCGCAGCAGACAAACACAAATAACATTTTTATGTTGTTAATATTCGTGCTGTGTACATCATGAGGGTAGGAGCGGGGCTGAATCCTGCAAATGCAGGATAACTGCACTGGTCTGCATTGTACATGTCGGATTGGCCAGCTGTCTACAGCCATCCTATCCGACATGCGCACTGTAGACCCGGCATTCCAAGCGCTGTGAAACAGCCTCGGGATTACTGGCGCAGGACCCCAGCCTCAAAATGAGCACGGGTTAGACTGCGCCAATGAATCCTGGAGCTGCTCTCATGCTGAAAACAGAACAATAGCAGATCCAACAAGCATTTGCAATGCAATAGGTCTCGCATTTGCGAGAGCTTGTGCTATTGGCATTGTAAATGACAATGCCTTTTATTTATGTGTTTATAAAACCTGCAAGCGGTGCATAAACATGCTCTATGTATTTGTAGTTGTTGCTCACAAGAAGGAAGGCTGGCAGTGACTGCGCCTCTTTTACTGCCAGCCTTGCTTCAAAGGACTATGAAATGTAAGAATAAATAAATACATTAGTACTATCAGCACAAAGTGCATGTTTACGCACAGCTTGCAGGTTTTCAAAACGCAAATAAAAGGCATTGGGCCATATGTAGGTAAAACGTGTTTTGCGATTCTCAAATTGCGATTTTTAGGGAATCCCAATTAGAGAATCGCAAAATGCAATGTAGGTAGGATTAGCAAAATACTTTGCGAATCCCACATATTCTTAGTGTGCGAATCGCAAATTGAGATTCGCAAATAAGGAATACCTTGCCATTCATTCCTATGGGCTAGAATGCCCATAGGAATGAATGGGAAGACATTCTCAATTTGCGATTCTCAATTAGAGAATCGCAAATTGAAAATGCAATTTCAAGGTTGCAAGGGTGACAATAGGACACCCTTTTGTACCCCGGAAATGAACATGTGTGCACATATGGCGCACATACATGCGCTAAGGGCATGTATGTGCGCCACATGGCACTTTGAAAAATGCAAAAAAGTGCATTTTTCAAAGTATTCGCAAATTACCACCAACCTGAAGTTGGTGGTAATTTGGAATTCCTTAAGTCAAAATCGCACAACTTGGGTGCTTCCTACATTGCATTTAAGGAATCGCAATTTGGGATTCCTTAAATGCATTTGCAAAATAAGGAATCGCAAATTTTGCGATTCCTTATTTTGCATGTGGGTTGTTGTTTGCTACATAGCACACTTCCCAAATTGCGATCGCAAACGCTGAAATTCTGCGAATTTCAGCATTTGCGATCGCAATTTGCCTTCCTACATATTGTGGAAATATGGATTTTTCTGGTCAGTTATGTCCCCTATCTTGGACCCCAACGGTTTCATGTATAAATCACAAGTACATGTATGTTTCCTCCAGTTCCAGTTATGAAGACGCAAACACATGTGTGTCCACCGCCAACATGTCCTCTTTCAGATCCGCCATGAATGGGCCGGATATTCTATTCCTAAGTATGAAAGGCCACCGCCTTTATATGGTTCACTTATCCCATTTTACAGTTCAGACGAGTAGGCCCTGATTCTGCCATCAAGTCTTTTCTGCTTTCTGCCTCTGAAAGCTCCAGTCCGAGCTCGCATCTGTACCCATGAACTTTGTCCTACTCCCTGCGCGGCTAACGGTGCCTGACATCAGCCTGTTGCCTGCCAAAAACTGTATTTCACCTTCAAGATTATCTGCTTTGCTCCGCTCCCTATCCAATGCATTCCTGTCTAGTAGTTTAAAGTAAACATTCTTTCAGTTACCGAGCAAAAGGCCCGGCTTCTCTGTCTTTATGCAAGTAATTCATAGCCCTGTTAATATGAAAGATTTCTGCCCTCGCATCTAGTGTAGACACTTAGACGCTTGTACACGCATTAACAGTCAGTATAGTCAGTATAGAATAAGATTCTATCCTAAGAAGACCTTTCTTTCTGGATAACACAGTCCTTTAAACATAGGATATTAGATATGATTTGGGATTAGGTTGACATAACCCCAGACTTCTGTCGCCACATGTAGAGCTAAAATGTCAAGTTCCCTTCACCCCCTAGTTACACGTCAGTCACACGTCATGCTGCTGCGTGCGCATCTCTGCCAAGTATTTCTGCTGACATTGCGAAATTCTTTCATGGAACCACCCATTTATGACGTCATATCCAATGACGTTCTTTAAGCTACGCCCAGTTACACCTACTTTAGTGACGCATGTATGTTTTATCTTTGCTATCAATTGTTACGCCTCCTCCATCTGTTTTACTGTAATGCCTATTGTATAAAAATGATTACCTGTCAATAAAGTAGAGTCTTCACTTCCTGAACCTTCGTGGTGATGGAATCTGGAGCTCATCAATTTAAATTGATTATGGAATAAAGCCCGTTCCGAACCTCTAATACCACGGATTCTGCCTCTTATTTTACTGAGCTATTGTTATAGATTTTCCGCATCAAATTAAGTCCCGGTAATTAAATTATTTACCACATAAATGGCGCCCGAATAGGGACACTTTCTCATCTCACGCGCCGGCGGTGCGTTGCAGGCCCGGTCTCCTGTCACGGCTGGACGGACAATGACGCGTACCCACAGGATTTCCTGTATCTCCCTCCTGCTGAGCGGGGGTAACTGAGGCTGCGATCAACACCCAGACGAGGCGGTGAGAAGTGCGAAGTATCCCGACCAGAGCCTAGCTGAGAGAGCAAGATCCGAGGTATACAGAGGCCCACCAGTTTCCGAAGTTTCCGAAGTTCCGAGTCGAGTCCGGTTCGAGTTCAAGTTCAGTTCAGTTCCGAGGCCTTCCGTTCAGAGCTACCCGGTGAGTACCATTATCGGGGAGGCGTTCTGACGTGCACATAGGTTGTGCCGGTCAAGACGGGTTTGGGTACACAAATCCGGTCTGCACTGTTTCAGCAGTGTATCTGTACTGTTTAGCAGTATATCAAGTATGCCTAGTATATGAAGTCAGAATTATCTAGTTAGTATCGAGTATTCTGCTTAGTGAACGGCCATCATTGTTGTTCATTAAATGTTAAATGTTAAATGTTTTAATTACGTTCTGTATATTGTGGTGTGAATGACTGTTTATTATTGTGTTTTATGGTATTAAACGTGTTCAAAATTAGGTATCAGATCAGTTCTCAATATGCCGCTCTTTTCGAAATTAAGACAGATCACAACCAGAAAAGGGGTACTCGAAGAAGCTGTTGCCATTCCTCCGAGGGACACTCCAGGGTACTTCATGTATCATAAACATGGCCTAGACGCCATATTATTTCTTGATCTATGGGTAGACTACACTAAGGAATTACCAGAAAGTCAGAGGTGGCCCGCAGCTGGGACCTGGGATGCAGATTGCATCGTGAAAGTAGAGGAAGAATTATGGAAAAGGAAAGCTAGACAATCACAGAAAGACGCCATTGAATTATGGCGTAAAGAATCGTATAGACGTACAGAAAAAGCACGTAGACAGGAAGAGAAGAGTAAGGAGAATTCAAATAAAGTTCGAGAAAGTGTATTAATTGAAGAAGGTGCTCGAGTAAAATCAGAACAAGTAGACAGACAAAGAAGTGCCCTTGTGAATGGTATGTATCCTCTTCTGGCCGAAGGACTACCTAAGGCTACTCCGGAAATACCAAGAGACTTGCCACCCCCATTGTTTCCGATAAAAGTGCATCCCAAAGGACATCCCAGAACCGCAGAAGATGTTTTTCTTTCCTCTTATTTAGACGACGCAGCTCCCGAGTATACTAGTGCTGCGCCACATAGACCGCCTGCAGAGGGGGTTCAACGCCAAGACCCTCTTCCGTCTGTACCTCCGCAACAGCAAACTCCGACACAAGTTCCGGCAAGCACATCTGTTCCTACATCTGCATCCACACCTATGGTTGCTATATCCCGTTCAACGAACCCTTTCACATCCAGCACCCCAGGTGGTGCTACCGGAGGTACATCAAGCATTTTTTCTACGCCACCCAGAACAAATAAACTTTCCTTTCAAGAATTAGCTCACCAACGTACGCCCAAACTAGTAACTCCCAACACGCTCAAGGAACTTCTAATAGATTGTAGATATGACCCGGTGCCCGGAAAAGGGGACGAAATGGTGCTAGCATCATTACGTATCCGACGAGCTGCTATATATTTAGGGAAGCTACCAGGAATGACTACGCACTTAGAAAATATATATCACTTTGTCCAGTCAGGACGAGATTCCGAAAGTATTGACAGAGCAATGGAGTACCAAAAGGTGGAAATACAGGGGGAACTGTTACGTTTCCTCATAAATTGTGTGATCAGAAATCAAGACCGACCAGGGGTAAATCCGAAAGAAATGCAAATTCTTACCACATGGAGTCGGAATATATCAGAGGGGAGACATGATAAGCGATCATGTATAGTAACTATGAGCCGAAAGATCCGCAAAGAAATAGAACGAATACACGAGGAAAGATTAGCAGTAGACGAACCTGAACAAACCGAGGACGAGGAAGAATTAGAACTGCCCACAGGACAGTTAGAAACTATGGCCTATGTAGGTAGAGGAAGACCTTGTAATAATACTAGATGTTTTACTGATCCGATATGTCCGATACGTTCAGATAATAACAGAAAATTTCAAACTCCTATAATAAATATAAGGTCCCCCGAACATTCATTCCAAGCCGCTGACAAATTACTCCGAGAACGAAGGGGTTATCATATACTCGATTCTATGGACGAACAAGAATTAGCCAGGTCAGCCGTTCACTGGGTTGATAGTCCTGGAAAATATGGTGATGATACACTAGCACACACGTTTTTGAACCTCGCCCCAGATGAACAGCGTTTAGCTGGTATCTATATGATTCAACAACTCCTTATATTATATAAAGGCCAACACTCCGATCCTGGTCCATTACCTGATATATTGACTAAATTACTAACGAACAAATGGAGAGGTTCAGGTACTGAGTTAATTAGAGAAATACTAGAATCCAGAAAGCAGTACATTCTTTTTGTATGTCCTGAACATGTCTCACTACCCATCAAGGAAAGAACGACGTATTACATGGATAGACAGAATCCCTTACGCGAAGTGCACCCGATAAAGGGTGATGACAATGAGTTTAAACGTGTGTTTGTATACACCCCCATATCTAAAATAGAACTATTAGAAATGAAGAAAGTGGTACCCAGTCATGACAAAGACCCAGCGGGTTTCCACCGTGAAATTAAAGATATGTTACTTATGGGAGAATATACCTACCCCGACATTATGACAATATTGAAGGTATTAATGCCTGCAGGCATTTACGAAAAACTCAAGGAAAAGGATTGGGAGGTGGGAGACCAGAAGATAGATTGGACAGCATTAGAAAACGAAGAAAAAGCTCGAGGTCCAGGTTCAGGGCTCGGGGACAAAATCAAAGCTCTACCAGGTCTACTGGTACAGGTACTGCCACGTCTATTAACTACGAAAAAGGAAGACTGGGGTGCAATCTCAGCCTGTAAACAAAAATCAGATGAAGACACTAGTGATTTCTATTCCCGATTTGAGAAATGTTTTGGTATAAATAGTGGAATAAAAGCAAGTAGCGAGTCGTATCCACATCTGTTCGTGACAAAATTGGTCGAAAATGCCTTGCCCCAAGTTAAGAATAGAGTATTGAAGTTCGAGAGTACCTGGCAAGGTAACACTCCGTCACAAATGTTACAAATGCTACAGTATCATCACAATAGAATTAGAGAAGAACAAGAACATGAACATAGACGCATGAAAGACACGAAAATGAAAATGCTAGTTTCCCAGACAGTGCCAGTTGACGGTCATAAGAAGGGTATAACACAGTCCAGTGTTTCAACAGGTCCTGTAAAAGGGACGTGCAACTATTGTAAACAGCCAGGTCATTATGTACACGATTGTCCAGTTTTAAAACATAATATCGCCATAGGTAATACTAAAGAAAGACCGCGGCCACTTAGACAGGATCAGAATGAACAAGGAGCTCCGCAGCATGCACAGTCCATGCCAGCTCCGCAACAGTCCATGCCAGCTCCACCACAGCAGCCTATTGCTGCCACACAAACAACGACACGACAGATGTACCAGACCGCACAGTATGACTATCCTGATTACCAACGATACTCATGAAACAGCCTAGAGAGGGAACTTGGCTTACCCCTTATTGAGGTCCCTGTAGATCAAGAAGGACCTTATGTACACAGTGAACTATTAGGCCAAGATAGAAATTTTTTACTTGATACGGGGGCAAGCCGAACAACAATAAAACGTAGTGAAGTTCCAGGGGCACCCCTCTCAGGCTCACAGAATATTTCCCTTGGGTTTTCAGGCAAACCTATCGTTAACGAAGTATCACAGCCTCTTCCCCTTACGATTGGTCCTTTGACACGAACTACAGATTTATTGCTTACTAAATCATGCCCAGAAAACTTGTTAGGTATAAAAACTTTGAAAGCTCTAGGAGCTATAATATGTTGTTCTCCGGAAGGAGTAAGATTGTTTTTACGAGATTTCAAAGGGCACTATGTGTCCCGAGACATGGATTCCCGACTGCAGATTTTACCCACACATTTATGGGCACAAGGCCCTACAGATGTTGGTTGCATGAACATTACACCATATCGAGTCACACTAAAGGCAGGAGTGGTACTACCACGAATGCGACAATACAAGTTACCCCCAGATGCTGTAGTGGCTTTACTGCAAATCATTGACGAGCTTATTGACCAAGGAGTGGTTGTGGAGACCGACTCCAATGTATGTAATTCACCGATAATTCCGATTCTTAAACGAACTGATCCAAAGGCTCCGCCAGTATATCGATTGGTTATTGATCTGCGCGAATTAAATAAATGTATTGTACCACAATACCCCGTAGTTCCAGACATCTCTTCATTACTGACAGCTATTGATTCCGAAGCAACATTCTTTACTGTAATTGATCTCAAGAATGCCTTTTTCAGCGTCCCAATAGACCCGGAAAGCCAATACTTGTTCGGATTTAGTTTAAATGGACGAAGCTTTAAATTCACACGCGCACCTCAAGGATTCACAGAAAGCCCCAGCATCTATAGCCAAGCACTGAAACGAGAACTTGACAGTATACACATGCCAGTCAACACTGCCCTGCTTCAATATGTTGATGATCTGCTGATCACCGCTAGAAGCGAACCTGAATGTGAGAAAGCCTCACTAACGGTATTACAATTTTTGGCCGAAAAGGGGCACAAGGTGTCCCCGTCTAAGCTGCAATTCTGTGTCCAGCGAGTTGTTTACCTTGGTCACTCGCTGTCCAAGGAGGGAAGGCAGCTTACACCAGATCGCATCCAGTTAATAGCTAACATGCCAATACCCAAGACACAAAAGGAGGTGCGGGCTTTTATAGGCCTCACTTCATATTGTAGGCAGTGGATCCCTCAGTATGCATTTCTAGCAAAACCACTCATTCAATTCACAACACAGGAGGCAGCCACATCGACTGTCCTCCCTTGGACTCAGGAACATACACACGCTTTTGAAAGTTTAAAGAAAGCTTTATGTCAAGCACCTGTCCTAGCAACACCATGTTACAGCAAACAATTTACGCTTTTTGTTACAGAACGCGAAGGTACTGCCTTGTCAGTACTCACACAGGAACAAGCAGGATCACACAAACCATGTGCTTATTTTTCTAGTACATTAGATCCCGTAGCTCAGGCTCTGCCTGCGTGCCTGAAATCAGTGGCAGCAACAGCTTTAGCAATCAGACAAAGCGATGCCATAGTATTAGGACATCCATTGACAGTACAAGTACCACATGCAGTAGAGGTTCTCTTGAACCGCACACAGACACAACACTTGACTATAGCACGGCTCACTGGTTACGAATTAACATTGTTCCAGCCACATATAGAAATCAGACGTTGTAGTACATTGAATCCTGCCACACTGTTACCAGTAAACGGAACAGACCCACTTGCACATGATTGTATTGAAGTTATCACCATCACGACGAAACCCAGACAAGACTTGACAGACGTCCCATTGTCAGATCCAGACCTGACGTTGTATGTAGAAGGTTCATCTATGAGAACAAGTACAGGAGAGTTAGTGGCTGCGTATGCAGTCACAACAGATACTGAAGTCATTGAAACAAATCGTATTAATACCTTGTCAGCTCAAGCAGCAGAGCTCATCGCTCTGACGCAAGCCTGTATTCAAGCTACGAATAAAAAAGTCAACATATATACTGATTCACGTTATGCATTCGGAGTTGTACATGACTTCGGCGTGCTGTGGCGAGAGAGAGGTTATTTAACTTCTCACGGTACCCACATCCAGCACGGATCCCTTATTCATGCCTTACTAGATGCAATACATCTACCCATTACAATATCAATTATGAAATGTAAAGCTCATACGAAAGTTACTGATATCATTTCCCAAGGCAATGATTTAGCTGACAGAACAGCTAAACAGACTGCTCAAACTCACACGTCTGACATGACAAAGACAATAGTTCCGACACCAACACATTGCATGACGGTTAAGGATCCCGCTCTTGGCGTAATTGACATACAGACACATGCGACACCAGAAGAAATAAAGAAATGGACTGAATTAGGAGGGACCCAAATGGATCAAGGATGGATGACGAAGGAAAAATCTGTGTGGTTCCTTCCTGATTCAATGGTCCAAGTTATCATTAACACTGTACATAGTCCAGCGCATCTAGGAGAAAAAGCTATGCTAGACAGCATTCAACACATTTGGTCCAACAAACATTTACGAGCAGCAGCTAAACAAAAAGTCCGTACCTGTATGATCTGTTGTCAGTTTAACCCAGGTAAAAGCATTCCCGTAGAACAGGGTGGATTTCAGCCTCCTGACCACTCTTTTGAAGTCCTCCAGATGGATTATATCCAGATGGAACGATGTCGAGGATTCAAATATGTTCTCGTAGTTGTCTGTGCTCTTTCCCGTTGGACAGAGGCATACCCGGTTTCAGATTACACTGCCCCGACTACTGCCAAACAGTTAGTTCGAGAATTCTTCCCACGGTACGGTTTACCACGTGCTGTCTACTCAGATAACGGCCAGCCGTTCTCCTCCGAACTAATGAAACACGTTTCACTTTTGTTAGGCTATCAGTGGAAGTTTCACTGTGTCCGACACCCCGAGGCAGCAGATCTCGTGGAACGACATAATCAAACTCTGAAAATTAAATTGTCCAAAATATGTAGACAGAAAGGTGTCGACTGGGTAGTAGCCTTACCCGTTGCACTTTTTTACATGAGAATGGTAGCGCATTCTCGAACAGGGCTATCCCCTTATGAAGTGGTCTTTGGTAGACCACCAAATATGTGGGGGACGCCTATACCACGCAAAATAACTGATGTTGACTGTAATATGCTGACAGATTACTTGGCTTCCTTGATGTCTGCACTACAATCTTGTCGTTCACAGGTAGCTGCAGCCTTTCCCGACAACACCGAGGTGAAACCCCATGACGTAATTCCAGGGGATCTAGTTTTAGTGAGGAACTTTGATCGGAAGTCTCAGCTGGATCCTAGGTGGAAGTCGCCTCAGCTCGTATTGTTAACAACGAGGACAGCCGTGAAGATCGAGGGTCGAAAAGGCTGGATACATTCAAGTCATATCAAGAAATTTCATGGACTACCATCCGATATAGAGACTAAACACTGTATTTCCTCAAAGACAGACTCAAAGCTTCCTTTGGTTGAACAAAATAACTCAGAACAATATAGACTAAAACTCAGGTCTAACCAGTCAGGCAATTTGATTGTTTAAGTCCTCTCCAAGGTGAATCGGTCGAATTTGTCTCTGACATGTATCCCTTAGACCTGTACAGAGAAAGAAACAAAAGGATAAAGCTGAAACGACATGCGTACTGTAAATCACTGCGTAGTCATTGCACAGTGACGTTATTAATTTTGTTTTTCTTATGTCTTTTAATAATTACTGCAAGTATATTGTTGCACACATATTATCCTATTCCTAGACACGTTTACAATATTACTGCTGAACATTCTTTTAGTGAATTTCCTCCGCATGAATTGTCTTATAGATTTGCGCTGCGCAACAACACTTTTATTAGTATGTTACATCATTCCCATCAGGTTAGCAATGCTAAAAATTGTTGGATATGTGGCCGACTCCCCCCTATCAGAACTATAAAGGAATTCTACCTCTCTTTCCATACCCGTTCACACACAACGGCTCCTGTGGAGCATGGGTTAGTTTAATTAATTCCCAAGATTCGAACTCCGCAGTTTATCAAGACAACTGGGTATGGGGAAATCTGAACTTAGTTTTACTTAAAGTCTGCCACCCCAACAAGGAGGGACTTCCCAAAAGAACAGGAACTGATCTAGAAAATGAAGTATATGGATTAGGTAATTTTACGCTTAATCTCTTGATCTTGAATGTCGAATCCGAAGCTACTCCAATTTTGCCCGCCATGTCAGTATTTCCAGTAAAAGGTGAATTACGTGTAAGAAAGAATGGTTCCATACATATGGGCCATAGTAGATGCACCACTGTAATAGAATTCAGTGATCAAGGCAAGTCTACATTTAGAGCTTCTCGCCATTCCTACTTCATATGTGGTCAGACGGCATACATACGTTTGCCACTAGATTGGGATGGTACCTGCTACATCGGATTCCTTTTGCCACCTGTTTTCCTGGCTCCTCCTGATTACCACAGAAATACTCATTTAGTACACAATAGAGAAAGGAGAGATCTCCCAATAGTCGATTACACTGAGACAGCATGGGAAAAATACACAGATTTCAATAAAGGTCTTTTACCCTATATAGGTACAGTTACCAATAGTAAGCTGATACGTAGACTAACCAGAACCCTTGAAGCAGTAGTGAACGAAACTATTTCCGCCTTAGGCAATTTAACAGAAGAGCAGTCTGCTATGCGGATTGTTGTGCTTCAAAATCGTCTTGTCCTTGACGTCATCCTGGCCGATAGGGGCGGAGCTTGTAGGGTCATCGGATCAAGCTGTTGCATTTTCATACCAGAAAATTCGCCATCTGTATATAAAGCCATAACTCGCCTTCATAAGATTGTAAGCCAGATACACCAGAATCCAGGCACCTGGACTTGGTCCGGTTGGTTTTGGAGTGTATTATCTACCTTTGGATGGAAGGTCCTATCCGTCCTAGGTATTGGCTTTCTCATACTATTCAGTTGCTGTCTATGTCTACAATGTGGACCAGCGATCTGTGGTCTGTGTGCCACATCGTGTATTCCACCACCAAGATTTCATTCATCACGGAAGAAGAAAGAAGAACAAATGATGCTATATGAACAGATCGATGGATTAATGAAGATTGATATCTCTTGACGGGCAAGTAGGGGACAAGGAGGGAATGTGGAAATATGGATTTTTCTGGTCAGTTATGTCCCCTATCTTGGACCCCAACGGTTTCATGTATAAATCACAAGTACATGTATGTTTCCTCCAGTTCCAGTTATGAAGACGCAAACACATGTGTGTCCACCGCCAACATGTCCTCTTTCAGATCCGCCATGAATGGGCCGGATATTCTATTCCTAAGTATGAAAGGCCACCGCCTTTATATGGTTCACTTATCCCATTTTACAGTTCAGACGAGTAGGCCCTGATTCTGCCATCAAGTCTTTTCTGCTTTCTGCCTCTGAAAGCTCCAGTCCGAGCTCGCATCTGTACCCATGAACTTTGTCCTACTCCCTGCGCGGCTAACGGTGCCTGACATCAGCCTGTTGCCTGCCAAAAACTGTATTTCACCTTCAAGATTATCTGCTTTGCTCCGCTCCCTATCCAATGCATTCCTGTCTAGTAGTTTAAAGTAAACATTCTTTCAGTTACCGAGCAAAAGGCCCGGCTTCTCTGTCTTTATGCAAGTAATTCATAGCCCTGTTAATATGAAAGATTTCTGCCCTCGCATCTAGTGTAGACACTTAGACGCTTGTACACGCATTAACGTATAGTATAGTCAGTATAGAATAAGATTCTATCCTAAGAAGACCTTTCTTTCTGGATAACACAGTCCTTTAAACATAGGATATTAGATATGATTTGGGATTAGGTTGACATAACCCCAGACTTCTGTCGCCACATGTAGAGCTAAAATGTCAAGTCCCCTTCACCCCCTAGTTACACGTCAGTCACACGTCATGCTGCTGCGTGCGCATCTCTGCCAAGTATTTCTGCTGACATTGCGAAATTCTTTCATGGAACCACCCATTTATGACGTCATATCCAATGACGTTCTTTAAGCTACGCCCAGTTACACCTACTTTAGTGACGCATGTATGTTTTATCTTTGCTATCAATTGTTACGCCTCCTCCATCTGTTTTACTGAAATGCCTATTGTATAAAAATGATTACCTGTCAATAAAGTAGAGTCTTCACTTCCTGAACCTTCGTGGTGATGGAATCTGGAGCTCATCAATTTAAATTGATTATGGAATAAAGCCCGTTCCGAACCTCTAATACCACGGATTCTGCCTCTTATTTTACTGAGCTATTGTTATAGATTTTCCGCATCAAATTAAGTCCCGGTAATTAAATTATTTACATATGGCCCATTGTCATTTAAAATGCAATAGCTCACACTCTCGCAAATGCAAGACGTATTGCATTGTAAATGCTTATATTACTGAGGATGGACTGTGAGAATAACGGAATGACATTGAAGAGACAATCAGCCGCTGCTAAAAGGGGTCACCTGCTGAGAGCAAGGAGACGGCTGAAATACATAAAAGTGCTTCAGTATTTGACCACATCAATGGAGAGCTGATGAAGTGCCAGGAGTTTGCACGGGCAGACAGACTTCCAAAGAGAGAGATGTGCACAACGCTGGATCCTCTGCAGAGTCCCCGCATTTGTACCTTGGTCACCGATGGCAGCTCGGTGTAGACTGAGAATGTGCTCTCTCATTGCATAATGTAACTAGCCAGGTTGCCGTGTGCAGTATCATATGTGGCCAAAAGACCTCATTTGGCCATATATGAAACTGCAGATGGCAACATGACTAGGTACAAAAACATTGACGTTTAGAATGCAGTTATGATGCTAATAACTCCAACAAATGTGAGGCCTATTACATTTGTTAAAGAACTGCAACACACACAGAAACACATTTTCAGAACAGTAATGTAGGTGTAGTCGACTGAGACCTAGCAATGCACACGTTATCAGGAAGCGGGCGTCACTTTAGCTGTCCTAAACATATGCGGGATTCTGACCACACAACATTGTAATACAGTACATGCATTGAGTTGTTATTCCTGTTACACCAAAATTAGTATTTTGGCTGCAAGGTCACTGAAGTATACCGCCAACAGACTCGGCAGCAGTGTTTCCAGTGAGCAGCGAGAACTCTGCTTTCCATCCTCATTCTGTATTAAGAATGTTCAAGGAAGGCAGCCCAATACTTGTTCACACGTTGCTATTCTGTGATCCTGTAGCCATTCAGTTGGGGTGAGGAGGACTGCTGTGCACCTGTGGTGTAAAGTGCATATTAACTAAAGCAAACTAACTCTCCAGCATTCTAAGTGATGATTAAGTGAACTTTAAAAATGCAATTCCCCTCCCCGGTACTTTTGTGAGCAGTCCTACAAAATGAGGAGAGCATCACACGGTTCCGCAGTAGCGTGCTATGTGCGAAAAGCACTTTAACGCATCGTTAGGGGTAGTAGGTATGAAAGAGGAGGCCGGCTTTTTTAGATTTTGCATTTCTAATGTCAATGTACACGCTTAGCTACTAAAATGCAGTTTAAAATGTAAAACTATGTGCATTCAAATACAAAGTGACATGAAATAAAAATACCCAAGTGGGCTACCATCACAAATACCACAATTGCTACCTTGCATGCTTTACGATTATCACCCACCTGATTCGGAAGAAGGGGGTGTTGAGGGAAAGAAAGAGAGTAGGAACACAGCCCCGGTCAGAGGTAACGCCACGTGGGAAGGGGGGCATGAATTTTAAACAGACAAGCAAGAAGAGTTAACCCTTATTGAACTACAGGCAGAATTGCTCTGGGAGGGCGGTTGGAGATTACAAACTAGCAATTCAAAGGATAATTGTTTACGGGGTGACGGGAACGAAGGAAGTTGTGCGAGCAGGCCTGAAAAAAAAAAAGAAAGACGAGGCCACTATTGCTGATAATTAAGCAGCGTGCTGTGGTGCTTAATAAACAAGGATAGGAAGTAGGCATGGCAGCCCGAACAGAGTGTAAAAGGGGAATGCTTCGCTCCGCGGCCCCGCCCCTCGGGAGCCAGCAGTACCCCCGACTTCATCACATACAGACTGCTGGCACGCAAGGGTTGTTTGAACTGGCAGCCCGTCCCAGAGCCCTGCCAGGGCCTGAAACGAGCTGCAGGGTAATTGCCTTTGGAACAAAAGGGCTCCTCTACCAGAGCCAAGATTAATCCCGCGATGCTCACAAGATACCGGACTGGAGTTACTCATTCAGGAAGCACCTAACAAGCTGGCGAGGAGATGGGGGCACGCAGGGGGTGTCTGCAAGGAGCTGGGGTGGTGGGGACACAGTGATGGCAAAGAAAGGGGGGGGGACCGGCACGGTGGCTTGGGGAGGTGGGGGGGGGCTGGCGGCAGCCAAGTAACTGAAAGCAGCAGCGTTCATGAGGAGGTGGACGGTAAAAAGTCACGATTTGTGGGAAAACGATGAAGGGCGGGGGTGGGAGAGGAGGACACAGTGAAAGAAAACGATGTGGTGCCACACCAGGGAGTCGGCTCAACATTCGATTGCACATTAGATGTCAGAACGGCAGCAGCTGTGGCAGTGCGAAAGTGATCGCGGTAAACATCAAAGCGGCCGCGAAAGTGAAAGTAATCAACAAGCCGAGCTGACAAGAAGGGCTGGGCGAGAAGGGAGGGGGGAATGCCAGCAACAGAGGAGCCCGCGAAAGTGAAAGTGATCGTGATTACGATCGCTACGAAGGAAAGACACATGGCGCTGCGCGCGTGCACGTTCACGTGCACTGTAGCTTTAGGCCACGGCAGCACTTTGAAAAGCCCAGTTATAAAATGTCTCTTCGAGCCTTTGGCTCGCGAGACCTAAAAATGGTTGTACTGCCTCCTTCCTTTTCCTGTTAGAGGACTCCAGGATCCCACCGAGGAGACACACACCGGACGGGACGGAAGCCTGCAAGTTCAACATATATGGTGAGTTTTTTAACCTCACGCATCACCATTTATTAATGTTGTCAGCTGTGACTAATTGGTTTCTAAGTCTAACCATGATTTGCTACACTTTTTTTTTTTTTTTTTTTTTTTTTTTTAAAGTTTTTATTGAACAATAATTCGATTACATGCACGGGCCTACAACCCCCAGGGCCGGCCGCTAAGTACAGAATAAAATATACATTTGTCAAAGCTGCAGTCGGTTCCCGGGGCTCGGCCCCGTAGTGACTCCGGATAGTTCTAAAGGAACAGGAGACTTAAGTCCAACAAACACAAAAAACTAAAAGAAAAACAAAAGGCGAGGCATAAAGACAAACAGTGCAGGTCAGGCTTCCTCCGGGGAACTCCAGTTCAGACCATTAAGCAGCACGCGAAAGGAAGGAGTACCGGGAGGCTGGGGACGGGGGGGGGGGGCCAAGGGAAACGAACGTCCATATGTAGTCATTCCTTGCTACACTTTTTAACCACTTACTGCTCAATGACCCCAGCCAATCTCCAACAGAGTTTAATGGCCCCTTAGTCACCCCCGCCAAAAAAAAAAGCAGAAAGGTTCTTGGCTGCTGCTGCAACCAAACCTGCATGCTATTTTTCTAGACAGAATTACCACAGATAAAGGTTTCTATAACATAATATCAAATGTCAAAAATATTGTGATATCAAAATATCACAGCAGAAATGTAGTGAAATATCAAGTTTATATACCCAATTGGTACTACAAAGATATAATTTAATAAATAGCGAGATTATATACTGAGAATATATATTTAAAAGCATTTCAAAATATGATACATTAAAGGCATATCTTTTATCCATATACATAGTAAAAATGTGTAAATGAATATAAATAAATATATTTAAATAAAGTAAGAACTATACAAAGATATATACCTAAACATATTGTTTAAATATGTATACCTATAAAATATTGCTTAAAGTAATGTAGATAAAATAATTAAAATAGAAAATATACAAAGAAATAGAAAATAGAAGATAAACAAAATATATACTTCTAATGAAATTATTCAACATAATTAGTAAATAACTAAAATAGGATTTAAAAAAAACACTATTACAATTGATATTACTCAAGGAAAATTAACTAAAATAAATAAAAATATTTCATTAGTATAAAAATGCATTGTATTAATTCACAAAATATATTAAAAACACTATATAAGACACCAACAGCAACCAACATAAAAACATAAACAACATAAAAAAATACTAATATATAAAACTACAATTGATAAAAATAGTTTTCTGCAATATTTAAAATCGTATATCCAAAGTTATAAACATAAACAGAATTAAAATGAATATCAACCAAACAAACACAATTTCAATAAAAATTAAACCAAAACAGAAATAAAATTAAAACAACAAATGCCACTCCCTCTTCAACATAAAAAAACTGTAGAGAAAATGTTGCACTTTGCAAAGATGAAATGCATTACTCTCACTCCAACCTAAGCTGCAAAAGAGAAAATGTTGGAGGGGCCAGATCTAATATTGCCACTCCAATCCTAATCAACAGTAGGAAGTGTGTTGGACTTGGGGTGGGTCGAATTTACTATTCCCGCTCACACCTAAGCAAAAGTAGCAGAAAACATTGGACGATCGCATGTCATATTTACTATTCCTACTTCCACCTGAGCAACAGTCTAAGAAAAAATGAATAAGGCATTTTAATTGTGCAGCAGATCAGATTTAGGACCTACATATGAGTTTGGCGGTCCCAGAGCAGGTCTGAGAGTGGTGGTCTGTCAGCTCCCAAAAGAACCTAAGATGCAGACTGCCACTTTCAGAGCGCTGACTGCACCATCCTGCACATTCCTGCATGATGTGGTGAAAATCCAGAGGGGGACTGCATGTGTCCCCCACATGCACCCCATGCCCAAATCCAGCAGAGGGCCTCTCCGCCGCCCTTTTCATGGGGGGTCACTGCCTTGAAAAGGGCGGTAAAATTTGCTCGACTGACTGCTGCACCACCAGCATATTACTGCCATGGAAAGACAGCTGTCCCAGTGGGATCCTTGATCCCGGTGGTGCTGGCACTCTCATGTCGGATTGACCATCACAAGAGTAGTACTGCGGGAGGTCCCACAGCGTGGCGGTCGTCTGGCTGACACCAGGGATACTTCATTTCAATGGACCACCGTACTCGTAATCTGGCCCTAAGTATTCCCATGCTAATCTAAGATACATTGATGAAGGTAATGGACATTGGAGGGGTGAGACTAACCAAACATATATTTTAATTTGTAACAAATATATAAAAAAATTCAAATATAATTAATTACAAATATTTTTAAATATCTTCTTACCTTACTGCCATGCGAACCCCATAAATCACCAATCATTAGAAAATAAAATGCCCTCACGATCATCAGTATAAAAATATTACCAAAACAATAAAACAGCAACTATATTTAACCTATTGATACCTTAGAACACACAAATCATAAAACATGCCATGATAGTAAAACGTTAATGATATGTTCAACTGATTAAGCACTTAAAAAATTATTTGCTTGCCTGCAATATTCTGTACCATAATATTCTTGCTAACCCAATATTTTTTTATAATATTTATGTCTGACAATATTTTTGAGACAATAAAAAATTGGATGCAGGAAAGCCAGCCTACCCAGAATAAAGTGGAATTCCATTTAGTAATTCCTCTCCATCTGACTCATGTCGATGGGTATACTTACTGTATGTCAGCTCTACTGGCTTTGCCAGTGTGTCACCACAATGATTAAAGGCAGAATTATATTGTCATAACACAATACCAAAAATATTAAAACATTTAAGGATGGCATCACCGCTCAAAAATATGCATAATGATTAACTATTGATCACATTATTGTCAATAAAGATTTCAGCGTTCAATACTATGCAGTGTATGAGCTTTCTTTTTTACTTTTATACTTGCTGCAAAGCAGCCACAGAACATAACAATAAAGAAGCACAAGACTAAAAGTCACAGCTTCAGCTGCGCTTGAAAACTGGGGAACTGTCTCCAAAGGTCTTAGAACATGTTAGCCTTAGGGTGGACCACCTCCAAACTTTCGCCTTCCTCCTACATTTTTTTTTCTGATCTGGTTTTTCCTGGCCTTAGGACTAAACGCACTTTCCCACTGCTGACCAGTGCTGTGCTCACTTCTTAAAACATAGTAACATTGACCCATCCTTAACTGGCATATTTAATTTAGTAATAAGTCCCTAGTGAAGTGGTACTGAATGTACCCAGGGCCTGCAAATTAAATGTTAGTAGTGGGCTCAAGAGCACTGATTGTGCCACCCACTTAAGTAGCTCCTTTAAATATTTCTCAGCCCTGTATTGCAGCTAGTGTATATTATTTTTAACTGCTATTTCAACCTGGCAAAATACCCCCTTTTGCCAGACCCAACCCTTCCTTTATAATACATATAAGCTAGCCCTAGGGTAAGCTCTGGACAGTCCATAGGTCAGGGTGCAGTATATTTAAAGGTTAGGGCATATACTTTTAAGTTTTAAATGTCCTGATAATAAAAAAAAACTCTTACATTTGCTTTAAACTACTGTAAGGCCTACCTCTTCCATAGGATATCATTGGAGTTATCTTATTCTATTTAATTAGATATAATTTTCAAATTGAAGAAGGTTGACAGTTCATGTTTGATGTCTTTGGAATTGTAATGAAAAGTTCTTGTTCATGGTAAAGTCAGATTTTAAATTACAATTTTGAAAGTGGCACTTTTAGAAAGTTGACATGTTCCTGCCTTAGCCAATTAGTGCCTACAGTCTGTCTCTGGGTCACATGACTGGGTATAGCTGGTAGGTGGGCTTTTTGTATTCCTCCTAGACAGCCACATACAATTGAGAGCATAGGTGTGTCTGGATGAGTTTTCACTGGAAGGCTGGCAGGGAAGCGCTGGGCCAAGCACTCCTAACAATTCAATAAGCTGTGTCCTGCCTCCACAAAAAGGACTGCTTACCCACAATAGTTACTGTGGAGACAGGACAGGGAAATCAGCAGGATGCCTGGGTACTTCTAAACTACTCCCACCTCCCAGAGAAAGGGTACAGGTATAAATATCAGACCTCAGGCACTACCTCTTCATTGCACTTCAGTACACTACTTGACCTGCGGATACTCTGCCAGGAAGAAGGACTGCTGTGCTGCTGAAAGGACTGACATTCTGCTGGACTGCTGTTTTGCTAGACAACTGCCTTGCTGCACTATTGCCTCCTGGAAGAGAAGGACTGGACCTGCGTCTATGAAACCCAGGACACCTGACTGATTCTAATGAGCTAGTTGGCTGGCCTCTAGACTACAGCCTCAGGAACAGAAGGCTCCAACAACCTTGAACCCAGCACCTCAATTCTGCCATCTGTGATTCTACCGTGCCAAGTGGTGTCACTCCAGTCCTCGACCCATGGAAATTGGCCTAAGGTGCTCTGACAGACTCCATGGAACCCACATATCTCCTCTGCTGCACAACACAACCCCAAGCAGAACCGACGCATTGCCGCTGTCTCGTGACTTGGACCCTTCACAAAGACTCACATTGCTGCCTCAGCCTCTTTGGAATCGGCATTGCAAGACACCTCCTAAGTGCAGAACCTCGCATCCCTCATCAACGGCAGCCTCAACAATGAAGCTGGACTCCGTATCGCGGCCTTGCAGCTCCATGGAACTGATGCATCAACCCGACTGCGCAACGCATCCTCAACGCCAGACTCCACAGTGCAAGCCCTCATTGACGGATCCCTTCATGATGCCGATGCGGGACTTTGAATTGCAGCCTCGCCACACCTCCAAACCGGTGCGTCGCTTCAGCTGCTCGACACATCATGGATCCTTTCTAGGCTCCTCAAATCAGGATCGAACGTGCTTTGTTCAGTGGGCCTAACTTGGACCCTGCAGCCAACCCACGCTCCATCACAGTTGGCCCTAACTTGTGACTTTGTCCCTGTCCAGTAAAACCAGATATATTTTTTACTAAAGTTTTAAAATTGAATGGCTCTATTCAAATTTTTGTTGCATTGGTCTTGTTTCATTTATTAAAAATAACACTATTTTCTAAAGTTGTGTGGGATCCTTTAGTGGTGTGCTTTTCACTGTTTTTTCTGTTTGAAGTGCTGCACAAATACTTTACTCATTGCCTCTGAGTTAAGCCTGCCTGCTCTGAGGCAAGCTACCCAAGGGATGGTCACAGGTTAATTTAGAGTCATTAAACCCCTTCAACCAGTTACCCAATTTCTTACAGAAGGTCACAAAGCCTATTATGCAGGAGACTTAAAGTGGCGAATAGACTTAAGTCTGCCACTCTCCTAGAAATCCCAAGAGCTGGTGGAAATTGTTGGTGATGTCCCTACTCTTTGAATGCCAATACTTTCCTTAATATGCAAAGGTTTTCACTGCCTGATGGAATATGGGATGACTTTTCACCAGTTTATTGGGTAGCCCATGGTACTTCTTTGATGCAACTTTGGCTGTTGCTGTCTTTGTTTTCCTTCTGTTTTGTTTAGATTTGGCTGTCCAGCCTAAAGCAGTCACTTGCATCTCCCTTATTTGGGGGCCCCATTGCCTCTTCTTGCTCCACACTGCCAGGCACAGCTCACTTGTGCTGGTATGGGAGCTGAGTCCATTCTCTCCCTTCATTGCTCTTGAAAGCATAGGCTGAGAAAACTGGTGCTCCTATCTCTCTAGCGCAAGGTTGGGATGTTGGCCCTACCTTACAGGATGTTTTTCCTATACCATGGCCCAAAACAAAAATGCTTCCAGGCTCTGGCCTTTTCTGGCCACCCCTTAAATTGAAGCACAGACATGCTTCACTCTACCCCAGGGGTGGATGAATTCTGGGCCTCAGAACATCTGCTCATAGTGTGAAACAGTGTGCTTTAGGATCCCTTCTGCCCCCCAGAGCCCTGCTCCTTGAGCAGCAGACTGCATGTCTGCTATCTTTGGCCCCCTGGGAAATGCTTCATGAGAAAACTGGTGTTCTCTTTCTTCTTGTGATGTGCTTCAGCCATCAGGAGGATCCATATTTTAAGCTTTTTGGCCTTTACATTTTTTGATGTTTCTGGAGCTGTTTTTTAACTGCTTTCTCTCCAATGTGGAAATGTTCAGGCCCTGATAGCCTGCCCTTTTATTTCCTCATAGCCTTTTTTAGTGTTGTTATAACCTTCTGCAACATTAGAACCAAAGGCTGCTTACTCTGTAGGTGCTACTGGGACTTTTCCTTTGTCTGAGGTTTTCCTCATCAGCATTGTGTGCCAGCGAAGCAGATTGACATCTCTACCTACACTCTCAAGGTCCCACAGCCTACAGGCCACTTGCAAGGCACCTGTGTGACCAGTAGAAGTCAGAAGGTCCCCCATTAGGAGTATCCACCACACACAGACAGTTTTCAGAAGTTCAGGGGAATCCCCTCCTCCAGTTCCCCAGCAAGCCTGCCCCTCAACTGTCCCCTCAGTAGAAAGGACAGTTCTATTGGCTATCACTTCCCCGAAAACAAATCCTAGTGCCTACATGACAAATCGACAGCAGGAATTAGAAGTTATTAAGTCCTTTCTTTCAGCAGAACTCAAGAGGCTTCATTCTTCCAGCCTGGCCATCCTCTTCCTCATGAATAGCATCCTGGGACCTTTCAAAATGGGGAATTCAAATGGTCAATGAGAACTGCTCTGAGACCTCTACAAGCCATCCCTAACTGCTACTGCCAAATTGGTCCCTTGCCACTAAAACTTCACCAAGCCCTCTTGGAGAGAATGGAGACAGAGGGCTGTCAGAGCACCAATTCTTCAGTCTGGGAAGGTCTGTCCAGACTTTTAAGGCAGTGTAAATGTAACTACCCAATGAAGATTCTGCCCCCACTATCTCTCACTTATCAAAGAAACAGAAGTACTCTTCCCAGATGGGCATTTTTTTTGCATAATCGTTAGATCTACCTGGTGATAAGCAAATAAATTAACTTGGCCCAGAAGTCTAGCTCTTAACCTGAATCTAATGAATGACATACTCAGCACTTAATGAGAGTAGAATCAGCACTTACTTAGAATATATGAAGGACTGCAAATATGGCCAATTTATTAGAATATGTGCACTTAGGAACTTTATTTACCTATAGAAAAAGATGATAAACTCGACACTAGCGTCAAGCGATGTGTAGTTGCTGTGGTCATTAGTTAACCAGTTATTAATTTTTTGACTTGCTTATGTTGTGAATCTATCACTATTGATGGGTTTTAAGCTAGACAAATGGAAAAGGGTTATGGTTAAGCATCTGCTAGCAGGGATCATTTTAATTCCCAGATTAGCAGGCAATTATACACTTACAATACTTATTCCTGCTCTGAGTAAGATGAAAGTGAGAATTAAAGCTAAAAAAAAATCATACCTAGAAGTTTTGAACTGGCTTGATCACAGCATCTGGGCTTGCACCCGGGCTGAGATACAGAATCATTCCTGGCTCTAGAATGAGTAAAGATTAATGGTGGACCAGAGAGACTTAGCAACACTTCTGCTGCTGGATTTGTACACAGCTTTTGATACTTTGTACCATGGCAATCTTCTGAGCTTTTATCATGGTTTGCCTCCTTCCAGACCCACTTCACTCATAGAGGGGCACTTCCTTCATTTTAATCAGACACCCAAGAGGTAGGGTGTGGAGCACCCTAAGTCTCCTCCCTTTCACCTGTGCTATTTAATATTTATATTCAGCCACAGCTACAGTTTACAAGGACTTTTAGGTTCTCTGCAATCTCTTATACTGATGCCATTCAATTGATTGTCTAGTTGGACAAGCTAGAGTTTATCACAACTAGAAAAGTGACAATCTTTCCCGCAGCCAGGCACGACTGGATGCTCTGTAACTTACTTCAATTAACAGCAATAGCAAAGAGTTCTACTAGTGGGCTAAAAAACAAAGACATGGAGACACATTCTTTTTGCCCACTTCCCTTCGAAACTCTGCTCCTCCAAAACCTAATGTCAAATCTTTGAAGATATTGCTTGATTATTCTCTTTCATTGGAATCTCAACTCAATGCAGTATCTTGGACATGATTTTCTTCCTTAGTACTTTAAGAAAGATACTGTCATTCCTCCACATCAATATTACTCTTATGCGTCTGAAAATGAAAATTGAAATAAAAAATGATCTGGGTCCCCTAATCTAATTCTGATCATTTTGTCATTTTACCTAATAAAATGTTCTTTATTTTCCAATTCCGGTTAGGGAACTTTATTTTGTATTTTCTTTACTTTAAAATGTGCATTATAGCTTTAAATTAACTCCCATTTATCTAGGAAATTGCCTAAAGATTGTGCTAGAGCTGCCTGGGGTGTGGCAGAGTTTCTCTAAGAACTCTGTTGAGACCTAACCAGTGTATTATTTTGTTAGTAACGATATCACTTTCCCAAATGTAAAACCCTCTTTCTGTAAATATAAAACTACGTTTATTCAATTTTAAAATAAATAATTCAACTTGTTGAAATTAATCAATAGTAATAATATACTCATACTTTTGAAACTAGTTAATACATAGCACAAATTATACACTTTGTTGCTGTAGGTTGCTAAAGAAAGTTATTAATGACCTGTGTCACCAATGGTAAATTATGAAAAAATCAAACTCAAATTCTTAGGGCGTTATTACGAGTTGTTTGGTCAGACCGCTGACCACCATTGTATCGGTCCCACACGCCCTATTACAATGAGACCACCAGCACAGCAGCCAGAAAGTGCTTTTTCATCTGTGGCCCAGGAGAAGGGCACCAGCACAAGCCGCAGTGGAAAAAAACACTTTGTGCACATCCATGCACCATGTGGTGCCTGGCACATGGTGCTTGTATATATGGGTGGGCCCTGCTTAGGGTCCCTAAAGTCAGCTTCCCGTCTGCCTTTTCATGATGCTTGGACCACCACGAAAAGAAAGTCGGAAAAGGACATCCTAATCCCTACCGTGGTGCCTGCACAGTCACTACCTCAATTGTAGGAATAGGATTACAATTGCCGCCTGACGGGATCTTGGATCCTGTCGGAGGTAGCGGGCTTTCCACCCAAACTCTGTGGTCCAACCGCATACATCAAAATGCGGCAGTCAGAACAATGGTAGGTCTGTCAGGTGCACCACCACCAATAGCTTGTCGGTGGCGCTACGCCTGACATTCTAATGAGGCCATAAGTTCGTAGATCATAAAGACCCTTGATAAAGAACATGACACGTAGAAGTGTTTTTAGTTCTGATGTGCACTAGCAATACAGATACCAGTTTATAGAGATCTGCTTTTGTTTGCCAATGATCTCTGCAGCAGTCATGATTTCAGTATCATTATTTATGATGTATTAGTTGCGAAAAATGTTTTTATTCAAGCAGCGAATATTTCAATTTAAAGGAAGGTTTAAGTAATAAGTAATAAATATTATTTTCAAAAGGCCAAGTTTTGATTATTCTTTAAGCCTGATATATAAATTCCAACCTTGAAATTGACATGTTGCAAGTAATCTCTTATAATCATACTGGCCAACCCATTGCTGACAGGTCAATTACATATTGGCAGTGTGTCTGAGCACTGAACAGATGTTGTACGATCAACATCCATCTCACAAGAGTCTTCCTGGATGAAAGCAAAGGGTTAAAAATACCAGGTTACAGCAGTTTGTATTAATTGTGCCCTAATCAAATGTAAATTAATTTCTACTTTGGTCACTTGTTAGGAGTACCCTGATTTACACTTCACACGCTATGTCAAGTATGGATATCTTGTGTTTCTAAAACTGGGATAACGATCATTGATTATGCCCTAATGTGAGTAAAGTCACCCAAATATTTGCTGCTGATTCTTAAAAGACTCTCCGTCAATCATTGGTTGCGATCTCATCCTTAAAGACAGGTCTCCATGATAATTTGTTTTCACATGCAACACCCATATATGTTATGTTATGTTATGTTATGTTATGTTATGTTATGTTATGTTATGTTATGTTATATAGAATTTCTATAGCGCACGGCTACTCCGACAGAGTGTCCCGGCGCTTTTCACTTGCAGCTCAGCGAGAATAACATAACAACATGAAAACAAAACGGAAAAAGTCAGAAGAAAAAACCTAAAGATTAAAAAGCCAGGTCTTAAGGCTCTTCCTAAACAGAAGCAAATTAGACGTGCTCCGTAGAACCAGAGGCAGCGAGTTCCAAAGCTGGGGGGCTTTCAAACTAAAAGAACGCCCCCCAGTACGGGCTTTCCTTACACGTGGCACCAAGGCCAGGTATAGAGCTTCTGATCGTAGAGAGCGGGCTGGGCGATAAAAAGTCAACCTCCGCTGCAAGTACTTTGCCCCTGTGCCAAACAGAGCTTTATGAATCAGGGTCAAGGTTTTAAACATGATCCGTTTCCGGATAGGCAACCAATGCAGCGCCTGCACCAGCCCCGAAGCTCCCGCTCGCCTATGGAGTCCAAAAATAGCGCGAGCCGCAGCGTTCTGCGCCACCTGCAGGCGCTGGACCAAGTAGTCCGGGAGCCCCAGAAAGAGGGCATTGGCGTAGTCCAGTCTAGAGCCTATTAGAGCCTGAACAGTGATCCGCCTGTGCTCCTCAGAGAGCAATGGTAGAAATTTGCGGAGCATCTTCAAAATGCCAAAACTGGTGCCGACCAAACCAAGGATATGTGATCTTAACGTAAGCTTGTTGTCCAGCTTAACTCCCAGGTTTTTGGCGACCAGAGAAGACTGAGCAGGGGGACACATATCCATAGGCCACCAGACCTGCCATTCAGGGTCGGCGGTGCATCCGAAGAACAGGATCTCTGACTTGCTGGAGTTGGCCTTAAGGCTGTTCCGCTGGAACCAGTCAAAGACCATCCCCAGACAGCCCCGAATACACTCTCCATCGAATGCCTGATCTTTCCGGCATGTGAAGAGCAGTTGAGTGTCATCTGCGTAGGATACAATCTGGGCCCCAAAAGCCTCCACCAATGCCGCCAGAGGGGCCATAAAGATATTAAAAAGAGTCGGGCTCAACACAGATCCCTGTGGAACTCCGACTCCCAATGGCGCCATCTCTGCGGTGCTTTGGGAAACCCAGACTGTTTGGCGGCGGCCCTCGAGAAAAGATGTAAACCATTTGAACACCGTTCCCCTAAGACCGATGTCATAAAGCCTGGCGAGAAGCGCCTCATGGGGGACGTGTCAAAGGCCGCCGACAGGTCTAGCATGACAAGCATGGCCTTGCCGCCTACATCCAGCGTCTCCCGGATGACCTCCGAGACCTCCAGCAGCGCCGTCTCAGTACTTAAATTGGGACGGAACCCGGATTGTGATGGATGCAGGAGATGGTTGGTTTCTAAGAAACCAGACAATATGCCCTGGACATGCTTCTCCGTGATCTTAGCTAGGGCCGGGAGAAGGGAGATTGGCCTATAGTTGGCCAACACCTCGGCGTCTAGTCCAGGCTTCTTCAGGAGGGGGATCACCATCGCCCTCTTCCAGGCGCATGGGACCCTTCCCTCCCACAAGGAGGCATTAAGGAGAGGATTAACCAATGGGTTCACCACCGATGCCACCCTGGCCAAAAATTTGGCCGGGCAGGGATCCAATGGCGAACCAGATTTAAGATTGGTTAGCAGCATCAGGGAAGCTTCGTTGGAGATAGCGAGGAACTCCTCCAGCACAACAGCTGGCATGGACGATGAAACAGATCCCACCCCAATGTTGCACCCCCCCTCACCAGACCTCTCCGGAAAAGAGGCCTGGATAGCCTTGATCTTCTCAGTGAAGAAGCTAGCACGATCACAGACCCATGTGTCAGATGACGCTGGAAGGAGCGCGTTGGATCTCAGGGTCGTGAACTCCCTCACCACAGTGAAGATCTCCTTACAGGAGTTCATAGACGCCTCTATCCTCCTGGCCAAGTATTCCTTCTTCGCACACAACATGCCACGATAGTACACTTTCACTGCCGCCCTATAGGCTAGTTTAGCCTCCTCGTCATATTGGAAGCACCATGCCCTCTCCGCAACCTTACACTGGTAGCGGGACAGGCGAAGCGCCTCTGTAAACCACGGCGCAGATAGTCGTTTGGCCGTGGACCGAGGGGCAACTGCAGGGGCGAGATCGTTCAGCCTTTCTGCCAGCCAGATCTGCAGGGCCTCGGTGTCCCGCTCCAGATCGCCCGTGAGGGAGCACGGATGGTCCACCAGCGCCTGCGCCAGCATCTCAGGCGTCACTTTGTGCAGTGCCCTTGAGACTGAACTAGGTTGTATAGGGGTGTCACTATGTGGGAACACCGCCTCCGGTATAGAGAACTTAATCAGCCTGTGATCAGTCCATAGCACTGGCACAGTATCGATGTCGACAAGAGAAGACGAAGAAAACACTTGGTCCAAAGTGTGACCCCTCTCATGGGTGGAGTCCGTGACAAAGGGTGCGAGACCCAGCGGAGACGTAATGTCCATCAATCTGATTGCGTCTGAGTCGTCCTCCACATCCAGATGGAAATTAAAGTCACCCGCCAACAAGCAGTGCTGTGTGGACAGGGCCAGTTCGGATATGGCCATCTGCAGGTCCTCGAAAAAGGGACCCACAGGACCTGGAGGCCTATATACCAGTAGCCCTTTCAGTGCTTGGTGCGGGGACAATCTAAGCGAGAAAGCAAGAGCCTCAGAACCACAGAGAGGATTCAGGGGGAGAAGAGAGCAGGAGACATTCTTCTTCACCACCACCGCTACTCCCCCTCCCCTACCCTTGACCCTATCCTGCCGGAAGATGTTATAGGCCGGAGGGATGGCCGCGAAGATGTCCGGGTTAGACGCCTCACCCAACCAAGTTTCGGTCAGTAGGAGGCATAAAGGGCTTTCCCTGACCAACAGATCATACATGTCCAAGGCATGGCTGCCTAATGATCTGGTGTTAAGCAAAAGGCAAGAATGGATAGCACAAGCCTCATCTGGTCGGCGGGCGGCCACCGGAGCCCAAGTAGGCGACCAGCCACAACCCGGGCAACATCGTTTCCCCTTGTAGCGTCCCGGGAATGTTGTCCGACAGGAGCGAGAGGAAGTCCGCATAGCATGAAGAATGGATGAAGAGTAACAAATCATCCTAGCGGGGCGCCAGGTCTGGCCAGAGTCTCCCACCGCTCCGTCGCCTCCGAGTCGCAGAGTCGCTGACGGGCGCAGACGGGCAGGACTCTGGCGAGACTCAGGCGTAGAGAAGGCGCTTCACCGCTGCGCGTGACCGCTGCGCTGCGGAAGTGATGTTATATAGGAGTGACAGGCGGAGTACTAGAGCGCTCACCTGGATGTTGCAGGAGTGTCCCAACCCGCTCCAAGATAGCGGCCAAAGTGCGCACGGGAGCCCCGTGAGCCCGGGCCCGCCAAAACAGCGGTGCGTGTTTTGATGATTTTACAGTGCAGGTAAGGGCCAGGGGAGGGAAACCCCGCGATAAAAGCAAGGAATAACGAAAATGAGAATGAACCAAAATAAACAACAAGGAAGCTTAAAATCAATAAGAGCAGCCAACAGATGAGCGTGTGCGCGCTGCAAGCGCTAGATGCCCAGTGACGGTCACCTTTCCAGGCTGACCTACAGGGACTCGGCGCCTGAAATAGATTTTCCAGTCGGAGCACTAGAGCGCTCACCTGGATGTTGCAGGAGCGTCCCAACCCGCTCCAAGATGGCGGCCAAAGTGCGCGCGGGAGCCCCGTGAGCCCGGGCCCGCCAAAACAGCGGTGCGTGTTTTGATGATTTTACAGTGCAGGTAAGGGCCAGGGAAGGGAAACCCCGCGATAAAAGCAAGGAATAACGAAAATGAGAATGAACCAAAATAAACAACAAGGAAGCTTAAAATCAATAAGAGCAGCCAACAGATGAGCGTGTGCGCGCTGCAAGCGCTAGATGCCCAGTGACGGTCACCTTTCACTCACTAGATCTACTGTTTGGCAGCATTATTCTACTGTGAGCGCTTACACTTTGAAGAAACAAAACATCTAAATGTAATGTTTTAACATATAATTTGTTGATTGTCACTTCCATTACTATTAAGTATATTGAGAGTTTCTGAAGACCGTCCCACTGGTATAAAGTCACAAATTAAAGGAATTTTGGCACAAAATAATCCTTGGCATTTTATGAATCCTAGATTCAGCAGATTTAAAGCTTGAAAAAAAGTCACTGATACAAATGTCAAACAAGTACTGCCAATGGCAATGCCAATGTGTCAGGCTTTAATCTGCTTCACCGTACACTCATAAAAAGCATGCCAATTACTCTGCTTTCACATGGTTACTCTCAACCTGCACGTATAAACATACATCGTTCATCCTGCAATCACACAAGCAAACAAACCATACACCTCATACCCTGCACTTACAAACTTTGTACAATTCCCTTATTACCATCTTATCCTGCACTTACCAAAACATGTCACTGACTGGATTTACATGGGTAGACCTCTAACCGTGCACGTATATAGGTGCTAGAAGAAATCCTGCAAACACACAAGCACTCCAGTCACCTCTTACCCTGCACTCATCTGTCCTGTTTCTCCTATTACCTACCACTCGCCCTACTCTACAGACACACACCACATACCTTGCACTGTTATACCTTACACTGTGCCCTCACCCACACACTGCACTTCTTGTATATTTATAACACACACTGTCTACTCAAGCACTGCTCACCCTGCCCACTCACACACCTCTCAGCCTGCACTCCGACACAGCTCACTTTGCATTCACTCACCACTCATCCTGTTCTCTGACACCTCTCACCACGCAAACACCACTAACCCTGCAATAAGAATCATTCACCCTCGCCCTCGCCTAGGTCCCCCTCATTATCCACACTTACCCTGAACCCAGACATTGCATCTGCACTAACACTCTCACCTTTTACTCAGCCACCACTCATCTTAAACTCAGAGACTGCTCCCCTGTGCTCCCAGCACCACTGATCCTGCACTCACCCACTACTTATACATTTCTCATCCAGCATTTACTCACTGAGCACTCACTCATCATTTGTCCTGCATTTGCCCACCACTGACACTGAACTCAACTGCTACTCTCAATGAACTCACCTACCATTCACACAGCACTAACAAACCACTCATTCTGCACACACAGACCACTCATCATGCTCTCATACACCATTTTTACACCTCTCCCACAAGAGCCCCTATACACGCTCACCATTCTCCCTGCACAGACACAGACACACTGCTCACACTGCACATGCACTACTCACTCTGCACACTAAGATACCTCTCACCCAGCGCACTTGGACACTTCTTTACTTGCACAATTGTACAGCTTTCGCACTGCCCTCTAACACCAATAATCCTGCACACTCACCCACATCTCACTCTGTATGTTCACTCTGAAATGACATCTCATAATCTGCATTCAGATACTGCTCAACTAGCACTCACACACTGTTCACTCTGCAAACAAATACTGCTCAATCTTCACACAGACATCACTCATGCTGTACTCACACAATGCTGATCCTGCACTCAGACACCATTGATATATCTCTCACCAAGGACTCACACACCTCTTATCCCCACCCACTCTGCACCACCCTGAACTCAAACCACTCACCCTGTACTCACAGACCCCTTACCTGGTACACACTAATATCTCTAACCCTGCACATGCATGCACATCTCACCCTGCACATACACTGCTCACCCTGCACACTCACACACTTTTCACCTCTTCTGAACACATACCAGTATCTCTGGAATAAGCTACTTGCACCTTGTACTCATACACCTCTCAACCAGTACTCATGCACCACTTACCCTGCACAGATAGCACTCAACACATTTTCCCTTCACCCACATACTGCTCCCACATGTGCCACTCACCCTGCACTCACATACCCTTTAACCCTGCACTTACACCTCTAATTGTGCACTTACACGTCTTACTCTGCACTCTCAGCTTACACTGTGCACTTATACACCCAACCCTGTACATACACTGCTCTCCATATACACAGTTTTCTCCCTGCACACACACACCACTCACCATGCACACACACACAACACACACACCAACACAAACACCTACACACACAGAAACACACACACACTCACACACCTCCATAGTGAACAAGGATACAGATGATAAAAGCCCAGAACCTCTCAGAAGGATTAACAGAGCTGGTCTGCTGAGCATTCTTCCATGATGGATTTTGAAGATCTGCACTTGTAGAAATTATGCCCACTAATGAAAAATGAAAACTCTAAGGGGCATTTTAACAAGGGCTTATCACCACCAGAACGTTACTTTTTATGGTGTTCTTGTAGAGATAAGCCTTTGCCTTATTTACAAGGCGGCGTTAAGTCACTTAACTTGGCTTAACGCCGCCTTGTAAATAATGCCCCTATTCATGCAACACCCATTGCTTTTGACTCTGCCCTCTATTTACAAGGGTGGCGTAAATATGGGGCAGCACCAAAAATAAAATCAGGGATTATCTGGTCTTTACCTGGCGGAACGAGGAGAAATGATTAATTTTTCCTTGTTTTTGCTGTTTCTATTAGTGCTGCATTTTACAGCACACGTAGAATGAGCCAAGCACCACTAGTGATTGTTCATGTGCAGGAAGGAGTCTCTTCTTGTTGTTTACATAGATGCATGTTTTAATATCTTCTCAGCCACCTCATCATGCTCTTCACTTACCTGTGAGCACTAGATCTATAGCTTTTTAATAAAATGAAACACCTGTACAATGAATGAATTAATTGATTGACAATGTCTAAATGTGTCCTGCCCTACACTTGCCTATGATACACTGTATTATGCTGTGTCCTAAGAATATATAGGACTTATTGTTTTGTTCTAAAAAAATGCTTTCAAGATCTATTGGCCTTAGTGAACCATTGTTTTCTGCAACTAAATATAGTGTCTCTTCACAATCTGTAGCGTCTAAGCATCAAATTAACAGGTGTTCCAGTTACTCAATGCAATGGTGCTTTGTTTACCAATCTCAAAATGATGGAAGAATGAGATGACCTTGCTGGTATTTGAACTTCAGACCAGCAGATCCATCCATGTTTATTAAGCTTTTGCTAGCAATGTAATAAAATTGCATTATTCTTTTAAGAATTACAAATATCAGATTGTCAAACAGTTTTTACCTTCTATTGTTGCCACCATTGTTTCACATATTGCCTGGGCCCGGGAAGCATCGTGGTGAGGCTTGCTTGGCAGACAATGAAAGTAATGGAGTATTTAATGAATGGCCTTTCCAAACCTGTGGCTTTTAATGAGATTTACATGAAAACAGTGGTGTAAACTGCCCTGTTTGGCACTATGTTATTAAAACGTACATGGGGGCACTCCCAGGCCTAAGGGGGGATATCTGCATGCTTTGCTTGGTGCAATGTGGAGCAGGAATTCGTACTCCCACTTTGAAAGACTAACTTTTATGTGATGTTATGTGATTTTTATGGCACTTATTGGTATGAATGAAGATGTTTTGTAGAGCACACAGATACTCCAAAAATTGGCCTGTGCTAAAGAATATGAAGTTCAAATATCCTCTACCACAGATTTAGCACAGTGAGAAAGGCCATGCCTTGAGCTATTTCTGGAATGACTATTATGACCCAAGGAACAGAAGTTCCAGAGGTAGCTCATTCTAAACCTTACTTGCTAAAAAAGAGATAGAGTGCTCCCCTTCCTCGACTGCCTAGCCCCTGGCACTACTGCCAGGGCGGCCGTGGCTGACTGAGGTGTTCTGACAGGGTGATACAACTCAAATCGTGCAGCGAGATAGCGCATTCCAGAAGAAAAAAAGTCCAAATTAACCAGTACCAAAGACTTAAAATTGTAGAGTTCTAGGATAATCAGAAACTGAAGCCTGCCAAGGACGTTTCTAGAATTAGGCGAGCTGAGGTGTTCTGGACCACTTTCAACCTGCTGATGAAGCCTTCCAGAAGCCCTAGATAAAGGGAATTTGCCTTATCCAAACAAGACTGCATGTACCACTGCTTTGCTACAATTCAATGGAAGAAAAAATAGAAACTTCTTAAGGGCTGGGTGCAACGCATTTGTTTGCCATTGGTATTACATTGTGATGGTGTTGTGTAATTAAGAGTATGAAAGACTAAAAATGAGAATATACCAACCCATCAATTGGTGCCAGCAAATGAACTTACATCTTAAGAAAATTAAGAGTCATTCAGGCGTGGCAGCAATGAATTTTTAGAATAAACGAGATAGTGTAATACAAATTGTGCAACCCAAGCCAATTTAGTTTTACTACACAGTTTGTTTCAGAGCAAGGGAAAGGGCGGGTAGAGGATGAAAGCAATCACCAGATCTTTTTGTCTGGGATACCCACAAAAACCTTTAACCTTCCTGCCTCTTGGAATTGATTTGCATTGTCCATGAAGTCTAGACGGATTATTTTTACTGTAATCACCGCAGGGTGCAGACAAGAACTTCTCTGCACTGTTTAGGACACATGCTGAGTTGCATGACTCCAAGTGCCATAAGTACAGCATGCAGTCTAGAATGGGGTCCTGAACATAGCCAGTCCCTAGACGGAGTCATAGTTAGATAGCAGACCAAATGAACCACAAGGACTTTTGTCTTACAGACTGACACCCACTGTTGTAGACAGGTGTGTAGAGTTTGGAAACGTGCAATGCCTCACCCATTTGTGTGCCATCAGCAGAGGGATTGGATGACCCCACCCTTAAAAGTCAGTGCTATGGTTTGGCCAGACACGCTGACTGAAGATGTTAATGATAAGCCTCCAGGCCCAAGGTAGGGCAAGTTAATACAGCACACTGAAGTGATTGGGTTTTATAGGTTAAGGTGCCACACAGGCCTCATTCTACACTGACGGCAAGGAGGCCTGGCCACTCGCCTCCTCTGCTCAAAGCTATCTTTCTTCACGATAGTCCACTGGTGCCCGCAGTGATGACCACGGCACTGAAAATCTGGAGTTGATGTCTAGTTCCAGCCAGGTGTCAGCCTGATGCCGGGTGGACTATGTGCTTCCTCATCTCGAGCGAGTGCTGGTGTCCGCTCTCACTCACACGTGGCCTGGCCTGTGCCAGCCTACCCTGCCTCATCGCACTGTGACGAATCAATGCCTCAGCCATACCATACAGCAAAAAGGGGGAAGACAATGGCTGCAAAACCTTGCAGGACTCTCCCCCAACTGCGGGGGGCTAGCCAAGCTCACCTCCTGCCAGCTCCCGCATTCACATGAGTAGCAACACCTAACATGTGCAGGTAGGCCTGAAAGGGGGCATTTGCTAGCTACTGTCCAGGTATGCAGAGCAACAGCAGCCTCATCCTCCTGCAATTGCACCTGGGCTACCACACCCAGGCCACAGCCACCACATACCCATCTTGCCTAGCCAGCCTTGCAGCACAAGCAGTACCACTAAGCCAAGAAGCCTGCCTGCATGGGACCCCATGCCTAGGCACCATGCGACAGCTCGAGCAGCCAGATGCGCGGTTAGCCCTCAACAGGAAAAACCAAACCAATACATTGCTACAGTATGGCACAACTAAGCTAATAAGATTGGCCTTGGATATTTCCGTCGATTAGATGGAGGAGTACTACTGTATGGAATGAGGAGCTGGATACCGATGTATCACAAAGATTTTTAAGACTAATAAGGAACCGTCTGTCTTGCAATGCATGACACTCAGAAATAGTGTTACTACTATTACCTGCGATCTGTGAGCCACAGACATGTACCTGTGAGAGTGAAGATTCCCATCTTTGTATAATCAGAGAACCCCTGCCCACTCATTTGAAAAGCTAACTACCAAGAGTGGTCCTGATGAAGGTGGTCATAATGTACATCCACCAAAACGTACGTTTACCATACGTGGGAAACCACCTAAAGACAACACATTAGTGGTTAATTTTGATATTTAAATCCATAGAACAACCAGCAGATTATGTCACATGAAGTTTCCCTAGGATTGATGTCTGTGTGCAAGTGTGTTGCCTGTGCAAGAGTGCATCAGTTGGTGACAGTGATTGCTTGATGATTTGCTTTTGGGGTCATATGCATGTATTCACAAAGTGATTTTTCATGTCTTTCCGTGTATTTTATCTGTAAATAATATATTTCTGTTTTTGTGAAATATGACATTTTTCTACCAATTCGATATTTGTGATTAATTGTACATGTCTGTACAGACTGACATCTCCCAAAAAATAACAACATCGTATACAAATATCTTAAAATGTTGACTATATCTGAAAAAATCTTTTAATAAAAACGAATGAATTTTGGATAGTCTTAGTTGAAAATACTTTTTGTTGTGGAACCACCCATGTGAACAGCCTTTTGTAGGCCACCAGCAAAATAATATAGGTCTGACAAGTGTACTTGTATAGTATTTACAGAGGCAGGACCACCCTATACATATGGCATCCTCAAGGACAACACACTTCGAACCATTCGCCAACCCTGACTATGAGCGGCTCTTTCTCCAACAGGCACGCCAACATCCAGAGAAGTCCATCGATGTTTTCTTCACCCATATCAAATAATTGGCCAAGACCTGCACCCTACCTGATGAAGACGACAAAATCTAAGCTCAATACATACTGGGTTGTGCCTCGTCCAAGCTCTGAGAGCAGATCCTTCCAAATCCCAACATACCAATGAAGGACTTACTTGCAGTGGGTTGATCAAAAGAACTGTCCAATGCCAGGGCTTCACACATTGAAATAGTCTTACAACAGTCTGTGAAAACTGGGTCAGTCATTACAATACAAAAAAGATGCCCCAAAAACCCAAGCACTGCCCCATCAAGACACCGGCGACCACACTCTCATATCGGTGGTGCGGAATTTCGTAACTGTACCCCGGGGAATGCCCAGTGGCTGAAAAATGATGCATGGCATGTGGCAAGCTAAATTATTTTGCGAATGTGTGCCTCTCAAGTCAGAAGACAGCAAAACCTTGCTAGAAGCAGGTGCAAGCAGTCAACGCAGCACCATAAGTCTCAGAAGACAGTGATATGAATGGTGATGACCAAGGAACAGTGCACGTTACTCATGCAGTCAAACCAGGCTCCGAGAACCCCTGTGCCACACCCAGCTGCCAGCTCGGGCTTTAGTGAGCTCCAATGTTGGCCCTCATAGATACAAGGACCTCCATCAACCTGATGGCCACAAAAAATAGGACTCACTGCCAATACTGCCATCTCTCCAGCCCATGAGAATACGTGTCCACACATTTGGAAATGCAATACCTCTGTAAATATCAGGAGTGTTCAATGCTTACCTCAGTCATTGTGAATCCAACACAAGAGTTAAGGTGTACTCCTCATAAGAAGGGATGAGATTCCTACTAGGCTGCCAAACTGCACAGGATCTCGGTCTTTGCCAGTTTGCCTTCTGTGTCAATGTAGCCGCGATAGAAGTGTTGCTGCAAGAGTTCTCCCTGCCATTTCAAGGAATTGATTGTCTAAAGAACAAATTGGTGTGCCTTCACATAAACAAATCAATCTAGCCCATCGCCCTACACCCCCGAAGGGTGGCATTCCACCTGTGCCCAAAGTAAAAAAGAAGTTAAAACAACTTGAAGAGGCAGGAATTATTGAGAAAGTCACAGACTCACCCACTGGGTCTCCCCCATCATGGTTTCAATAAAAGCAAAACAACCTGAGGATGTTGATGATATAATCGAGGAACTACATGGTTCACAATGGTTCTTGAAGATGGACCCGCAGACAGGGTACCACTAGATGCCCCTGTACCCCGACTCATGACACATAGCCACTTTGTTGACGCACATGTGGATATGGCGGTACAAGAGACTGAATTTTGGTATCACCAGCACCGCTGAGGCTTTTTATAATATCATAAAAGAAAAACTCTCAAGGCTTCTTGGTGTGCTGAACAACAGCAACATTATTCTGGTGCATTCCGCTACCATGGAGAGCCGTCTGACGCAGCTGTGGTCAGTCTTCCTCTGGTTACGAGAGCATGTTCTCATCCTCCACAAGGAGAAGTGTTAATTCTTCCAGCAATACATCATTTTATTTGGCTAATAATTCTTGTAAAATAGAGTTGCCACTGACCGAGAAAAAGTACGAGATACAGGAGATGTGTTGGCCCCCACATCAGTGTTCAGAGTCCAAAGGTTTCCTGGGGATGGTCACTTATTGTGGCCATTTCATACAGATCCTCGCAGACCTTGCAACACGCTCCAAGAGTTCACCAAGGACTTGACTTCATGGGTCTGGGGTAGATCTCAAGAGATTGAGTTCTAGAAAACCAAAGCAAACCTGTCTGCAAAAAGTATGCTCACATACTTTGACCCCAAAAAGCATCAGAACTTGCGGTAGATGCCAGTGTCACAGAGTTAGGAGCCATGCAGTTTCAATGCTAAGACGGAGGAGAATGGGCCCTGTCACTTACTCAAGCCACAATACTGACTCGGACTGAAGAAAGGTGCTCACAGATCAAGAAAGAGGCCACTGTGGTGACTGGGAATGCAGCCATTTCTATTTGTACCTGTATTACTTTTACGGCCTACACTAACCATATGCCACTGATTCCTTTCTTTAAAGAATCTGCAACTAATCCTCCTCTGTGAATCAAAAATGAATCCTGCATCTCCAAGAGATAACTTCAATGTCGGGCACAGAGATTGTGCACGCAACCTGGCCGACTTCCTGTCAAGAAAACAATGCAGAGGTGTGCTGAGTGCCAAGCAACCAGTCTCCCAGACCCACTAGCGCCAGTTCTCACTGAGGAAGGCCTAAGTCCCAGGTGGCAAAAAGTCCGTGCTGACTTCAGCAGCCACCCTAATGGCAAATATCCAGAAGTCAAACTGATACCTTCCACATCAGACGTTATTCTAAAAATGGAGAAGATCATGGTGGCACATGGACTAACAGATGATATCCGGACTGACAATGGCCCCCCTTTCAACAGCAGTAAATGGGTGGAGTAACTCTAGTCAAGGAACGACCCGACATGACGCATCACTCCATGGAATGAGCCAAGCAAATGGTTAGGCAGAACAATTGTTGATAGTAATCCACCCAACAGAGGCAGAAAAAAGAGCATGGAGAATGTGGCAAGCATGCTTCCTCATTTCGAGTGAGTGGCGGTGCCTAAACTCACTCTCATGTGGCCTGGCCTCTGCCCACCATTGAGGCCTCATCGCACTACGATGAAACAATGCCCCAGGCATACTCCAGGTCATAGGGGGGAAGATAGTGACTACAACAGCTTGCAGGCCTCTCCTAAACAGTGGCAGCTTGTCAAAACCTGTCTCCCGCCAGCCCCCACAGGCAGGCCGATGTCTCCACCTAGCATGTGTAGTTAAGCCTGAAGTTGGGCATTTAATAGCTTCTATCCAGGCATCCAGATCAACCACAACATCCAGATCAACCACAGCCTCATCAGCCTGCACCTGTGCTACTGCATCCAGGACACAGCCACCACATGCCCATCTGGAGTTGCCAGGAATACAGCACCATCGGTACCACCATGCCATGCTGCCTGCCTGCACAGGCACTCATGTCTAGGCACCATGTGACTGCACCATCAACCCCATCACTACTATCCGCTGGTGCAACGGCTGCACAGCCCATTTGGCGTCCATCTTGGCACTGGAGCCTTTCGCAGTTACTGGACTCCCTCTCACTCAAGTAGCCCGATAGAAAGACTGTGGCTCCCAAATACAAGGATCTTGGGGTATGGTTCACAGAATCCACTCATCCATCGGCTCATAAATATGCACCAAAAAGAAATCAACTGCAATCATCTATGGTTTAATTAGGCTCAAGAACAACCTAAAAAGTCCACCTGCAGAGGGAATTAAGAAAGTAATTCAAGCATCTCTTCTCCCAGCACTTCAATATGGACATCAAGCTTTCCCAAAATCCTTGAGCACTCACAGTGCATGGGTTATAAAAAGATCTTCAAACCTCCAAAATACCTTCTTAGAACAAGACTCAGATTGGAATTTGGGCTGGTGAAACAATCCCTAATTATCGAGGCTGATTTTCTCAAATACTGTCTCCGCATCTTAAAATCTCTGGAAAACGACCTCAACTGTGGCCTAAGGAACATTTTTGAAAAATCGGGCACCCGTGGAATAACCAGCTTAAGAGAGCATTAGCTACCACAGAGATAAATAAATCAGTAATATCATATTCTATCTCCTACGTAACATGGTAAGCAGCCGTTAATAGACAAGTAAAACTGTCATACTTCCAGCAAGATCAGGCTCATTAAGATCAATAGTTTTCTGGGCCCGTCAAATTCTTTGTATCTGGTATCTACACACCAGCCTTACATCTTAGCTTCCCTCAATTCTAAGACTCGAAGAGAGATCATGTATATGCGATAGCTCGCCCTACCGATATCAGACTGTAATCGAGCCTCGGCCAACCAACAAGACGGCGAACTTGCAGATTATGCAACTACAAACAGGAATCATGGTTGCATCTTTTGTGATGCTGCCCTGTCATGGCCCACAAAAGGAGAACCTCACTCAGGGAATAATTTTTGAGACAAGGAGCACATACTTGTTTTTCAGGACGCTTCACTCGTCCAGAGACAGTACTCATCGGATTTCTTCCGCCCCACGCCTAAGTCATTCACCGGCCCGGGAGGCCTCTACGTGCAGACCGATCTGCGACCAATCTACTACCGTGGCTGCACTAAGATTTCTATAACTGCTCACGCATCTGGATTTACCCCCTCTCACACGCTCAGCTGCCCCGCAATTGATTCCTGTGCTGACTTACCTTCTGGACTCCTTGCTTTTTCTGAACCTCTAACTGCCTATATTGGTTTTCTTTTATGCGGCTTTCAGCACTATACTTATAAGGTACGTGACCATTTGTCCTGATGATGACCTGAAATTAATCAGGATGAAACGCTGTCGACTACCCAGCACAGAACCTTGGCGCTGTAGTGGTCAATTGACTTTACTTGATTTACAAACAAATTTGTACATACTTGTCACTTTATTGACCACTATCTGTTATTATTTCCCGCCGTTCACGCTGTTGTAGCCCTTTGTGTCACTGCGCCGTCACTTGTCACTAGCACGCCCAGTGCTCACTTGTGAATTATGGTCACCATACACGTCAATTGTACAGTAGTGCTGTTATAACTACCTGCAATTACTAAAATTCTTAATTTCATTCCTTCCTTGTGGTCTCCCTTTGTTCTCTTTCCCTGGTTTCTATGATATATGCTACTTTTTCTAATTGTCCATGCTAAATGTTCCCCAGTTGAGACATTGTTATATTGTTATACTAATTACCCGGTCTCACCTGGGTTAACGGGTTCTACTCCTGTTATCATTGCCTTCATACTTGTTTAGAGGCATCAGCTATATGCTTCTCACAAATAGACCCTTGCCTGCTGTGAGAGATTCATACAAACACTAAGGGACGCTTTTCATCCTTCCTCTGGTCCCTTTCAATGTCACCATTAAGTCCAGTAACTGATATCATACTATTACACAAAGGATTCGGGTGACAAATAACTCTCCCCTCTGGACTGAACTGCTCAGGCTTTCATAAAAAAGATTTTCTTTAAAATGGGTGACAACAAGTACCTGGAGAGATGTTGTAATGGTCACGCTATGCATCTGTAATGGCAAGCATGCTACAGGAGCCCATAGTAATTCTTCCAGAGAACTACCTATGAGATAAAATCACCAGAAACTGGAATCCGCAATAGCACCTTACTTTCCTCTGACCTCAAATACAATACATTGGCACCAGCACTTTATCCTACTTTTCTGCGTCTCAAAGAACGTTTTCAAATGGACTCTTCCACCGACATGATGGTTGTGTCCATAGCGCATAATATTTTACTTTTTTTGTGGCCGACAAATACAGGTAATTTCGTCTTGTCAGGGTTGATGGTAGGAGAGTTCATTATACTGTATTCATTTAGGCTGGACAGTGCATGTTGGAGTCCCACTTTAGTGTGGTCCATAAAGACTATGTAATCCGCGTATTGAAGGATGTGAAGGGATGTATCTCCAAGACGAGGTGGAACAAGACAGCTGGTAGTCATGGCTTTTCCCAGATATGCTGTGTAGAGATTAAAAAGTAATTGTGCTAACATGCAGCCATGTTTCAGCTTGCAGGTACTTTTCAGCTTCTATCTCTATCCACATTTGGGTTCCACCGGACACTTTCACCTTCTCCAGCAGTGGCATCTTCCTGACGTCCTCCATTGAGTTTCACAACAGTTTCCGATTCCACTTCACACATATGCACCCGGCTTCCCTGCAATAGATAACCTGGTTTCTAGGGTATCCATGGTAGGGGGATGCTCTCCAACCTTCTGTCTCTCCTGGGAATTCTTCAGAGTCTACTGGAAATGGTCTTTCTTCTTTAAAATTGCAACCGCAACTTACTCATTGACTGATATTGAACCTGCGGTCATATTCCCACTCTGCACATGGCCTCCGTGGGGCACCTGCTTACTTACCACGGGTGGTTCCTTGGGTCCCCAGTACTTTTATGTCTTCTGGGTATAGTCTTGACTCGAATCGTGGTATGCATACCACTATTTTAGTATATGGTTTGGTCTCCCCTTGGTAACCACCGTGTATTTCGTGCTACTTAACTGTTTCTATTGAAAAGTATTGAGTGCATTATGTATATCTTCACTTAGGAGATATCTGTATGTGTTAGTGAGTGACCTATAATAAATAAATATTTTGATAAATATACTGTGTGGTTCTTTTTGGCTTAATCTATACCTTAAAGATTATGTTCTGGTAAAACAACCTGCTTTACACTCCTTCTGGACTGCGCCTGACGGCTGCTCTTCTCAGCTACCATTTAAAGAGCTTTTTAAGGCTGTCTAAAGCCACTAAAATCACCATAAGGGTTGTCTGGATTGGTGCAGGGTACCCACTTACCTAAGTGTTCATCATATACCAAGCCAACCTCTCACAGCCGTAAAATAAGAAATGCCCTACGCTACTGAGGACTCAAGTACTGAATGGGTAATGGGCTCTGTCAATGCTAGACAGCACAGCAGAAGTAACAACAGCTCAGCTGAACCTGATGGAATTCCTTGTGGCAGCAGTATTGAATTAACACATCACGGTGAAAACACCTGATACAAGGGTAAGTGTCCCATATCAGTTACATGAAATTATGCTCCAAATGGAGGGCGACATACCAGAATACTGTCTACTTTTAGACTACAGGCATATGAACACATGCACAAAAACGTTTTCAGTACAAAATACACACAGTGGCGTATTAATGAATAACATTGTGCAAAAGAAATGCAGAACAACACTGATAGCTCAAATGGATTTTTTTGTCAAAATATAGCACCTGAAAGCAGATATTTGACAGCATTTTCAGCCCTCAGCTGAGTGACAGAATTACTACAAAAGTGTAATGAGGAGGCATTGTCCTATGTAGATGATATTTATCGTACAGAATATGAAATATTAGATCACTTGCACAGGCTGAAGAACATAATCTTGGTGTTCGCCGCTGAAGGCCACAAATGTAACATTAAAAAAATGAAAATTGCCCACCTCAATGTCCTATTTTTAGGATATGAGCTCTCAAATAAAGGAAAAAGCCTGGCAGCTAATTTTTGAGAAATATGTGCTCTGCTCCATCCTCCAAAGACTCTGAAAACCTACAATCCATTTTAGTATTCCTAAATTCTGGCACAACACAGATTTTAGATTACGCAAAAAAAGGTAAAACCTGTCTATGTCTATAATTAGATTTGATATTTTAGTTCGATATTGGTCACATTAACACAGAGAAATTTCTTAGTTCCTTACAAGCTAACATGATATCTTCTAAACGCTTAAACACATGTGTGAACAGTATGAACTTGATGATCAGTTTAATAGCGGGTCACTCAGGATACACATACCTAACCTTCAATGAAGGCAAAATGATGCAGATTGCATATAAATCTCATTTCTATACTAAAGCTGAAATGCATTTAGCATCCACAGAAAAAATACTGACAGTGGAACAGACTGCTGTAGAGAGAGAAAGAGCACAAGCTCACGGGAACCGAATAATTGTAGTGACTCTGGTACCGACCTTAGAAGCTGTTACAAAAGCAGGCGGTCCAAACGCAAAAGTAGTGCACCCGCGATAGATACAATAGGCTAATTCTCTCACTACAACAGATGTAGATTACAAATTTGACTCTACATTAAAAAAGAGAAGCATTTCTGCAGTCCAAACAAGAATATATTCTCCCGAATTAAATAATGCCTCTAGATCAGTATGAATACATCATTTACACTGACAAATCTATCCAGCTTGCCTTAGGTAGTAAACAGTAATGCAGCAAAGCATGTACTGTAGTGTAGTTCCTATATCCCTGATAGGCTCTGCACATTGGAATAATATACACTATAGATTTGACATAGGACTGAGGTCAGTATGTCTCTATTGAGTACATTAAACTTAATTACTTGTGTGTGCCAGCTAACTCAGAGGTCACTAGAAACTTCTCGAATATACGAGAAGGGATTTGTTTCTGACAACCGCATAAACATGACAACTTTGATTTCCTTAGAGTCGGAACAATCTCAGAACCGTGGAAACAATAGATTACAGTTTCACTCAGTCAGTCGTGCATGCTTCGTTTCTATAGAGTTGCACAGAAATAGAGAGACGGGCGTATCAATAAAAAGGGTTTATTGAACAGTCTTATTTTTCATGCAAGAGATATGAACTGCTACAATCGTAAGACAGGCTGTGAAGTACAATATGTACAGAGTTAGCAGTAAGATAAAATAATACTGCAATAGCATGGTTTGTGGCTATGACATATATTAATTAAAATACATACATAAATAACAAGGGCTAAAATGTGAATACTCATCTGATGCTTCTAAATAGTTCTACCCCAGTGTACCTAACCTAAGTGTAGTACGAGGTAAGAAGTAGGTGCTGTTTTCTAAAGTATAGCTATCTATAGCTATAGTTTTAGTTTTGCCAAGAGTTGCCAAAAGTTTCTCTTAGTTCTAGTCTGCTCCATACCTTAGAATGTGTGAGGTTGGAATCTCTTTCCAGGACTCGATATCTAACACCCCGCAAGGGGAGTCAGAAACACTGGAGCTGGATTCTCTACGAGGAGGATTACAGCGTCTGGTCAGTGAATTAGACTGGAACTCGATCTCCTCCGAAACTTGCCATGGCGAACCGCAAGTAGGCAGTTGAGCTGGACCGTACCGGAACCATGGTTTGCCTGGGTAAGTGCAGGTATATTTATACCTTGAAGGTGTTTAGGAATGCCTGTATTGACGTAAAAGTCAGGCATCGGAACGTCATGAATGAACCCCTAAGGAATAGATGTTCATGCAAAATAAATGAGTTCTTGGAGAAATCAATATCCAAGCAAGGAAAATTCCTAAAGGCTTAAGAGTCTGGTTTTCCAAGAACTCGTTGTGACATGGATGGACGGATGTAGGAGACCATGGCTGTATTTGGTTAGCATGGATAAAGCCTAAATAAGGGCTGGATTTTCTATGCCAAAATAAGGGCAATATGAATTGTACCTATATAAGGGCATAAATCGGGAAATCTATATACGGAATCTAAATCTACACACAACAGTACGATTGTAAAGGGACATATGCGGGACAGCAAGTTCCATTCTAGCAATACGCAGACACAGTCTCTAGGAGATTGCACAGCACAACTGTCAGAACTAAAAGCTCTGATACTGGCACTAAAAATCACGGATTTAAAATTATCCACACTTATTGTACACAATTCATGTTATTGTGTCCAGTCATACAATGAATATCTCCACTATTAGGGTCAGACTGGGTTTAGAGATTCCAAAGGCTGCACAATTAAGCACAAATTGCTTTGGAAACAAGTGGCAGAGCTGACAAAATGCTTGCCATGGGCTCATGTAATTGATACATTGAGTCATCAGCGTGTTAGCGTGCATATTGAATGGAATTCACTGGCTGATGAAGCCATCAAGGCGACAGAGAGAATTGCTGCTATTGCTGCAATCACTTGTTCTAGTACAAGAATAGAAGGATAGATAAGGATAGCTGTGAACGCTACGCCCAACAACAGCACAGCCTTGCCAAAAGATTTTCCACAAGTACTCCTACATTTAGATGTGCAAAACATTCCGTATGCCCAAATTCCAGGAGTGGGGTATGGAGTAATACCAAACATGAATCGCAGATTAGGATTACATCTAGCTGCACACGAGGGTCTGGGTTCAGCTCAGACATGTTTTAACACAACGATTTCACTACTGAAACTACGTTATAGGAGGCTAGGTCTTACCAAACAGACCAAAGGCTTTGTCCTTCAGTGTGACATCTGTAAGCAGATGAAGGGTTCCGCCGTATCACGTCCACCACAAATACCACTACTGATAATAGACAGACCACTTTCATGTGTCTATTTGGACCATTGAGGCTCCTTACAATGTAACAGGGCTTAAAGGTACATCGTGGTGGCAGTACATTCATGCTCTAGATTCCTGTGGCTTTTGCTTCAGTGCTCGGCTGATGCTTAAACTGTTATAAAGGATTTGGAAGTCTTCATAGGCACACAATTGGCACACTACACTCTAACTGTGGCCCTGCGTTTAGCTCACAGTCTTACAAAGAAGCAATGGGAAGTTTGGGTTTTGCATTGCAGTATTTCTCTCTGTATCATCCCGAGTAAATTTTTGTGGTGGAAAGGAAAAACTGGATCTTAAAGAAATCCTTAACAGATATGGTATTAGGCTCGGAGGGACGTTGGGTCAATCACCTATATGCGGTCCAGAGCACACTTAATAACATTGCAAGAATTTTCCTGGGGGGCCGTACTCCATTGGAAGTGCTGCCCGGGATTAGAATGGTTGTACCTGATCTCAACTGTGGAAGCAGAGTGGCAGATGAAAAACCATTTGACATCAATGATTGTTGGGGTGTTTTACAGAAACTCAATCAATTCCGGTAATTAAAAAAAAAAACGTCCAAGTAAAATGCACCACCACTGAGGAAGTGAAAGTTGTTCTGGCAAGACCTAACTGGATCCCGAAGATTGGGTAACATGGTCAGAGAAAACATCGTGGATAAGGAAGAGTTTTGGCCATCCTACAGCGCGCCTGTACCTGTCCTGGCTGTCGAAAAAAAAGAACAGTAAGTCTTCTGCCACTTGCCGGCAAGAAAGAAACAAGATTGATCTGATCAAACCACACTATTTGGCCGATGCTCAATAGTATGCGGTGTGGGCTCCTGGGTAGCCATCTATCTCCTCTCGCTAGGAAACAGGAGGTTCAGACAGAATGATTAATAATCTTTGAAGATTATACTTTCTGTAGTAAAGGAGTTACCAACAGTGGAATGGAACTCATGCCAGTGGAAATTGAACAACAAAATACACATTAAACACAGATCTCAATTCAGCCTAATATCGACATCTATGAGAGTATGTCTCAAAACGAGTCACCTGCCAGTTCTACAGCATCTGCTGAGCTACCAAAGATAGATCGAACTGCATCTGGCTACTTCATCGATTTTGATACTTTCTCTCTGGATCCAAGTGAAACTGGGTTACTGCCACTGCCTATTAACCACAAAAAACAATTTTGCGATTTATATTTTTGACTGAAAAAGACTTACCAATGGATCTCCCTGGTTACAGCCCTGGATTGCTATAGTTCTGCTATTCCTAGTCCTATGGATAGCTGTAGTGAATGTTTTTTTCCTGATCCTAAATGGACATTACCTCCCAGAATGCTCCGCAGTACAGAATGTGAACTTTGTCCTGAAACCATCCGTGGTACCCTACCGTGAACAAAGAGACCAGTCCTTCTTGAACATTACAGCAATTACAGTTCCTGAAGGAATAGTTTGTGACAGGGTTTCATATGATGTATATGGTCCAACTGAAGTTTAAAAAATATCACAGCAATTTAAAATTTCTTTAAGTGATATCTTTTTTTAAATGTATTTATTTGCATAAGTTATTTAAAACCATTGCAAACCAATAAAACCATAAAACCAAACAAAGTACAGTTGCTTAGAACCACAATTATATTTAAAAGTCAATATCACCGGAATCTGATTAAAGATTTTGTTTCAAGCAGTACCGTTAGTCGTATCGATTAGGACAGGGGTCTCCAACCAGTCGATCGCGAGCTACCGGTAGCTCGCAAGGCCCAGTGAGTAGCTCGCACCGGTAGTATCGCAATTTAATAGCCCATTAACATTGTTGAGAGCATTTCGGCCTTTTTTTATGTTGACCTCCCTCACCCAAACCAGCTGCTCAGATTAGCCTGAGTTTAGCTGTGGAGGGGTGGGCGGGCCAAGGAGGATGACGTTGTTCCTCCAGAAGTCTCAGAGCCACCTGCCTTTCACATCCTGGCACCTCGCTTTTTATCCTGCGCTTGGATTGCCGGTGCAGAGCAGCAGGCATGGCAGAGCAGAGCGGAGCGGCCAGTGCTGGAAAACGTGCAGATGGTGCAAGCAGTAATAAACTGCCATCGAGACCCGTACCACCTGCCTTGTTCACCATGCCACCAGTTTGACCGGCGCAGCAGGTAAGCTAAAGAACCCTATACAGGCCTCATAAGCTCCACACCCGTAGCGAGCCCCTGTCAGGTCACATGAAACCATTAACAAAAGAGAAACGGAGTTAAACGCTGCAGACTCTATTTATGTGATGATTTCTCTCCTGTTTAAATTAACTTGATATTTGCACACTGCAAGGAAACAGAAAGTGATTTATTTTTCCGCTTGAAGGAATAGTTTTAAGAACTGAAAAATGTTAAATGGAAACAATTAAAATGGTACACATGCAATTCTTCATTTGGAGAGAAACACTTCAATTGCATAAAATAGGCAGTGTATGTGCTCACATTCCCAGGTTTAGCTGAAACGTTATAAAACAGTGTTTCATATGAGTGCAACTTTCAAAGGCTCGCTGAAATAAAACATTAGGCATGCTTGCTACCATGTTTGTGTTCAGTCTTATGCCAGATCATTTTTACGGTGAGGCAATGCTTGTTAGAATATCAAAAATTGTCCGCCTGTGGGACGTTGAGGGAAGTTCTGATGCCAGGGATTGTTACACTTCACATCCATTATGTGAAAAGTGTGTGTATTGTCAGGGGTGTCACGCTGCATATCCATTATGTACCAAGTGTCTGTGCTGTGTTGTCACGGGGTGTAAAATGCTCATCATGTGCATTACCTCTGCCTTACTGGAAGGTCAGAGGCCCCAAGGCACACTCTGCCCCACTTTTATCTTACAACTCAACAACATTACACAGGAGATGGCAGTCAAGGTGGGTTACACATGGTGGCAGTTTGTCCGGCCAAGTTCATAAAAACAAGCCCATTCTCTGCGGCTAAGGCAGATGGACCTAAAACATAAAATTACGTTTTAAAGAGGGATTTTTTTTTTAAATAGGAACGCTTTGAATCACAAATAATGTAATTTAAGTAATAGACTGAAGAAGGCTGGAAAAGCAAGGTGTAAATGTGTCTTCATGAAAATATATGTCCATCTTCCTTTTCCAGAAATGCCACCAGACACGTCACATGCGACTCTCATCCAATCTTGGCTTTCTGCCCAACAGCAGGTTGCATTCTGGGCCTTGTGTATGTGCTTTAAGAATTGGAAGTTTGGACTCTAAATGTCAGCATGCAAGATTTAATCTAAAAGCCAGGACTGTGTGAACGTGTTACAACCGATATCAGGGCACTTGGCTAGCCATGATATTATTGTAGTAATGTTAGTAGAAATATTACCTTCCTGCCCTCAACAATACACAAATGACAACAATCTGTGGTTGTGCAGTCAGCTGTAGTTCAAACGCTAGTGTTGCCCCTACAGATGGCCGTAGGGGGAGGTCTCTTAGAAAAATGTGCAAGCCCCTTGGCCTTAAGTAGCTCACGATGATTTTCACTGATTAGAAGTAGCTCTCACTACAGAAAAGGTAGGAGACCCCTGGATTAGGAGTTCATTTCTAAATATCAGTATAACTTGGATTTAGTGTAGAGGAATAGCCATAGTTGATCAATTCTTCCCATCAAAACTCCATTGCTTATCCCTCTCCCTCGAGCAGCGAGAGGATGATTAGCCCACAATCATTTCTCTCTGAGAGAGTGCATGTGCTTTGTACAATCCTATAGTCTAAAGCTAATGTAAGAGTATTTAAATGGAAGAGCCTGTTTGTAAATTTTCTTTGAGACTCAGAAAAGTAGGATAAATTACTGATGCTGAAGAACCAGGGCCTTATTGGCCTGGCGGCGCAGGGCACGCCTTAATCTCCTGAGTTCACCTGCTTTGTTGAACAGAGACACAGGACACTCTGTTGAGCGTAGAAGATCAGGTTTATTAGCTGCAGCTAAGTACAGTTGTCCCCGAAGTACGTTCGGTATGTTCTTAGGAGACTGCCACTTTACTCCGTGGTGCACAATCTTTTATAGCACATAGATTCACCAAGAACACTCCAAATGCATACATGGTTAGCCAATGAGAAGAGTTTGAAAACAAGATATAACCAATAAGAGAAGTTTGAAAAGAAGATATCAAGTAACCCAAATAAAACCTCTTTTCCAACTGTTTTTGTCACCCCTCCCCACAAGTTAATCAGTGGTAGTGTCTACAACTCAACTTGCAGGTGGCAGGACACATTTGTATGCTTTGGAGGACAGTTGTGAAATGAGAGAATACAAGTAGAGAATAGCGAAGGCCAGAAGATAAGATAAAGTCAGGAAAGAATGGTGCGAACCAACAGATAGTTGAAACAGGGATCAGTCGGACCAGATGGGGATTAGTGGACTCAGCCAGTCCCTGACATCAGTCTCGTAAACAGAGGCAGGAGGTTATTTTGACACGTCGCAGTGAGATCAGCAGAAAAACTTCGTTTATTGTCTGAGTGAGGGCAACAAAAAATGGCGGTGGGACACAAAATGGTGGCTAAATAAAAGCGAGATCGAAAATCGAATTTCCTCAGACCCTCCTTTTGCCATAACTCAGGCAAAACACACAGACTCACGTTAATCTGAGTCAATGTCAATAGCCATGAGGTCGTCAAACTGTTGCTACAACATCATTTTAATGTTCTCTGTTTTCTGTGACTCAGGTCTTGGGACACAGAGAGTGGCACAAAGACCGCAGATGGCAGGACCACACTGCATACAGAGACAACAGGAAAAAATGATGGCCAAAACCACTCCAAGGAAGGTTAGTGCCTTCCATCCCCATTTAGACAGTAATCCCCAAAACCATCCCAATAAAGACCAATCTCCTTCGTCTTGATGAATCGATTCGGAGATCATATGTAATTTGGAGATGGCCTGGTATACCGTAGGGGCATCGTCAGGTATATAAATACAACAGCTAGATCCGATCAATTTACAGACTCCACCACGATCTGCAAGAATAACATCTAGTGCAATCCGGTTCTGCAAAGTCATGAGACGATCCGCCTGAAGTTCAGCTGTGAGATTACTCAAGGCTCCCACAGTGACATCTATGGTAGTCTCAACAACACGAACCAGCTGTCTCATGTTTCTGCTGTTGGCCATTGGGCCCCAAAAAGGAAGAAATCCTTTAAGGAAATCACTTCCCTCTTGTCCTGCCGTGTCTTTAGAATCAATAATCCCTCTGCCATATCTGTTTCTATGATGGCCTGAAGGAGCAGTGTATGTAGGAGGGAGAAGAAAAGCTATATAGCATGTTCCTGAAAAATCCGTTGGTAGCCATGTGTAAGCTTTATCGTGGCAGATAAAATATGTGCCCTGGGATGGCACTAACGGCGGTGAATTCTGAGATGTATGGATATATGTATGGGAACAAAAGCTTTTTCTTTGTCCAGTGTCAGTAGTCTGGCCATTCATTTGTAAACAGAAATTACCTTGATGAGGGACAGTCCAAATCGGTGGAGATTTTCCCAGTTTAGTTTTATCTGTAAGGCTAGTAACGTAACGAGTCACGTTCCAATTAGTATATGTTTGTCTCTCGTCAACAGGAACCTTATTATTCTCCACAATTTTGGTCATAGCCACCATTCCCTTTATCAGAGAGTTATGACTAAAATCTGGCTTAATACTACAGAAACCAACTGGACGTCTAAATCGGCTCTGATATGCATTTGAAAATATTACAAATTAGGCCCAAGCAGAACCTTCATAAGAAAATGGAAGGACTAAATATGGCATCCCTTTATCTGTGTTATGAGGCATAAGTCCACACACCCAACAGTCGGTTGTGTTGACTACCAATTGGTGTTAGTGCAACAATTGGATGAATGAATTATTAAAATATTCTGTTCTCCTGATTAGTTCATGTTGGGGAAGTGTATATAATTGATGTGGGGAGATAGTAGAATGAAGAGGCAAGGAGATAGAATTAGGGACAACTTTTTGCTGCATAGCATGAATAACCCAACCTACACAAGCCAATAAGATACACAAAAACATAAAAACACACAATGTTATGCCACATCGACTGTACAATATTTTACAATATTTCTTTCTCATCTCTTCCTTATTATCCTTCTTTCCTAATTTAACACCCATCCTCTAAAATTGTTGCTCACGGCAATCTTCCTTACTCACTTGGCTGTGATTATTAGCCGTCCTATGACACTGCAAGTCCTGGGGGCTTAGCCACTATACAGGTCACAAACCAAGACTCCTACCGTGACCCTGCAACCTGGACAGATGATAAATGTAGCAGAAGAGATGGAAATCTCAAGTGTCCTTGATCAATCTAGGTCTTAAATTGTATCTAGTCCTTGTTGGTACAGTTTGGTCTTGAAATAGGGTCTGTGGCTCTGTAGTGATTAATCGGAGATGGGAAGGTACGGCTTCTTGTAGAATGTCGTCATCTTCTTTCTCCGATCCAGGTGTGCACTACTGAAAGGTATGAATCGGGGGGACTTTTTCTCCTTCAGAATCACCTATACCCTTACGAACCCACTGATCAAAAGGCAAGGGCAAGGGCACTTTCTTAAAGTGCACGCCGTGGATCAAGTTCTTTCTCCCTTCGACTTTCACTGATGTGCGAGTTGTCAGAAGAACTTGTCGAGGCGTCTTCCAGCGAGGTTCCAAATTCTTTGTCCTCTGAAAAGTTTTCACACAGACCCAGACTCCAGGTTGGATAGAATGACCTGGGTCTGTGGAGGCTTCTGGTAAAGCGTTTTGAACCTGTTGGTGAAGAACACGTAATTTAGTGGTGAGGTCATGTAAATAGTCAATCAGCATTGGATACTGTATGTCAGAGTACTTTTTAGGGCGAGGGACTCCCCATACATTAGCTGGGCGCCCGAAAACAACCTTGCATGGGCTGAGTCCCAAACGAGAATGTACAGCTGTTCTAGTGGACAGGAAAGCCAAAGGTAAAGCATTGGGCCAACTAAGACCTGTGCTGGCTTGTACTTTTGCAAGCTTAAGTTTGAGAGTGCCATTATAGCACTCTACCAAACCCGCTGACTGAGGATGATTTGCCGCATGAAACTTCTGTCTTATACCAAGACCGGTACACACCTTTTGCATAATTTGGCTTGCAAATTCACTTCCATTGTCACTCCAGACAATGCGCGGCAAACCAAACCTAGGGAAGAATTCTTTCAAAAGAACTTTAGCAGTGGACAAAGCAGTGTTGTCCTTCAGGGGGCACGCTTCTATCCATCTGGAAAAGGCGCACACCACCACCAGGACATATTTGAGATTGTTGCATCGCTCCATGTGAATATAGTCGATTTGCAACACCTCAAAAGGATACGTTGGGGGAGCAAAATGACCTGCCAGAGTTGGGGTTCCCTTTCCCGGTTTGTACATCAAGCAAATGATACAATGCTTCACCACATTATCTGCACATTTTGGAATCCCTTCATTCAGCCACACTGGAGCCAGAAGTTTACATATTCCTTTCGCACTGATGTGGGCTGGACCATGCGCCATAGTAACTACATAAGGTACATAGGCGTCTGGTAACAGCCAACGCTGGTGTTCTGATAATTCTATCCAACATCCTGTTGCGTCTAACATTCCTGTACTCTCTTTCCACTTTCTCAACTCTTTCTCTGTAGCATCTCCCTGAATCGATCTCACACTTTCTATTGTGTCCTCACACATCCCTCTTTCCTGACCCAATTCGCAGGGCCCGCAACATACATGCGACTTGTAGCATCTCTGGCTGTCCTTTTTGCTACCTCGTCCGCAAAAGCATTTCCGCGACCAACATCATCAGTAATCTTCTTATGTGCACTACACTTCACAATTGCTATCTGGGTAGGCAAAGCAAGTGACTCAGGAAGATTAATTACCAATTGACCATGCTGTATTTTAGTACCGTGGGAGGTAAGGAATCCTCCTTCCTTCCACAAACGACCGAAGCTATGCGCCACACCGAACGCATACTGGCTGTCGGTATACACATTCACTCTCTTTCCTTTAGATAACACACACGCTCTGGTCAAACTATCAGTTCAGCAGCCTGAGCTGAATTATGTCTGAAGCGTGCTGTCTCCACAATTGTATACAAGGTGATAACAGCATAAGCTGAAGTTGCCATTTGGGAGTTTGAAACAAGACCCATCAACCCATAGGATCCCATCTGGATCCACTTGCGGCGTATCTTACAAATCAATCCTTCCTTTTGTCTCCTCCTCAGTACGGAGAAAACAATCATGTTGTTCCTGAATATCTTTCTCTTCTGGAAGAGGTAACAGTGGGGCTGGGTTTAAAATGTTACATTGTTTGATGTACACATGACTAGCCAAGAGTGTCAGCTCATATCCAGACAATCGAGCACTTGTAAGATGTTGTGTTTTCGTCCTATTTAGCAAGGTATCCACTGCATGTGGTACCATAACAATGATAGTATTATCTAGCACCACTCCAGCAGACTGACGAATAGAAATCTGCTGCTGTAGCTTTAAGACAACTAGGCAATGCCTTGGCTACTGGGTCTAATGTAGCTGAAAAATAGGCACATGGCCGCTGTTTGTCTCCAAATCGTTGTGTTAAGACTGACAACGCACAACCCTCTCTTTCATGGACATAGAGCATGAAGGGCTTACTGTAATCTGGAGTACCCAACACAGGAGCAGAACACAAAGCAGCACGTAAATCAGTAAAACTCTTCTGACATTCGTCAGTCCAAGGAAGGGGTTGGGGTGTGTCTTTCAAAGTGAGTGCTAACAAAGATTTGGCCAACAAAGAAAAATTCGGAATCCATTGTCTACAATAAGAGGGAAAGCCCAGAAAGGCACGCACCTCTCTTTGTGTGGATGGCACAGACATTTGCGCAAATGCTTGAATTCGTTCTGGGGTTAATCGCCTTCCCTCCTTTGATAAGAGATGACCCAAATAGGTAACCTCTCGACGGACATATTGTAGTTTAGAAGGTGAAACCTTATGATTAAGATCAGACAAGTGACGTAACAGTGCAACAGTCACATTCCTGCAGACACCCTCTGAATCAGCAGCAATCAACAAATCATCCATATATTGAATAAGAGTAGCACCTGGGGGCAAAGGAAAAGCATCAAGCTGACATTTCAGACCTTGACTATAAATGGAGGGTCTTTCACAATAGCCTTGGGGTGCGCACTTGAACCGGAAACGTCGGCCTCCTAGAGAGAAACCAAAAATATCCCTACTCTCTTCGGCAATGGGAATGCTGAAGAAAGCATTTTTCAGATCAATAACAGAAAACCAAGCTGTTGAGGCAGGTATCATAGTTAACAAGGCAGTAATATCTGGGACAACAGGAAACTCTGATACGACAATTTTATTGACCTCCCGAAGATCAATCACAAAACGATAAACAGGAGGCTGAGAAGGATCAGTGCGTTTAAGAACAGGAAGAATAGGACTATTGCATACATTTCCTCTCGTTTCCTCAATTACACCCACTTGTGGGACACCCCCGCGCCGCACGGCCACCAGCTGCTGCGTGTGCCCCTTGCCTGCCCTCTGCCTCGCTGCTGCCTCGTCTGCCGGCTGCCGGCTGCCGCCTCTGCGGTTGTTTTTGCCCTTGTTTTGACGTTATTTTGTGCCTGCTTGGTTTAACTCTCTTTTTTTCCCTTGTTTTTTTTCGTTTATTTGTGCCTGTTTTGTTGTAATTTCATTTTCCCTTGCCCTTGTTTTGACGTTATTTTGTGCCTGCTTGGTTTAACTCTCTTTTTTCCCTTGTTTTATCGCTTATTTGTGCCTGTTTTGTTGTAATATCTTTTTCCCCGTGTTTGCTATCCTTCCTTGCTGTCCGCCTACCTCGCCGCCCTCCGCCCTCCCTTCCCGCCGCTTGTCCCCGCCCCTTTTTGTCTTCTGTAACCCTCCCCGCTCCCGCCTCCCAGCTGCTCCGCCCACCCGCGCACTTCGCCTTAAATGGCGACCGTGCGAACGCGCAGCGGCCACGCGCAGCGGGTGCGCCGATTGTGCGCCGAAGGCGCGCCAAAGGCAAGCCCGTCTGCGCCCGTCCGCGACCGGATCGCGTCCAGCGCCAGGACCCCTGGCCCTCGAAGACCCCGACCTACCCGCCTGACGTACTCCGCCGCCACCCTCATCGCTCTCAACACCGGCCGACTCCCAGAATGCCACCAAGCCACCCCACGACGCACCCACGGACCTTTCAGCTGCCACGCCTGCAAATTCACCTGCATCCGGACCTGCCTCGCACCAGCACCCGCCAAGTCGAACACCAGCAGCACCCACCTCAAGTGCATCCTGCTCAACACCCGCTCCGTCCACAGACACGCCATCGAACTCAGGAACCTCCTAGACGCCACAGCCCCTGACGTTGCCTTCCTCACGGAGACCTGGATGAACGCCTCTTCAGCTCCCGACATCGCCATCGCTTTCCCAGAGGGCTACAAGATCGTCCGGAGGGACCGAAACGCCAACCAGATGGGAGGAGGCATCGCCATCATCCACAGGAACACCATCCGTCTCACGACCAGCACCGACAACACCCTGACCAGCGCCGAACACCTGCATTTCCAGATCCACACCAACCCAAACACCACCCTCAGAGGCACCCTGATCTACCGACCCCCTGGACCACGCACACAATTCAGCGAGGACATCGCCGACTTCGTCAGCCCGCTTGCCCTCCCCTCCGCTGACTACATCCTCCTGGGAGACCTCAACTTCCATCTGGAGAACAACAACGACCACAACACCAGCACCCTGCTCGACAACCTGGCCAACCTGGGACTTAAGCAACTGGTGTCCACCCCCACCCACCTCGCCGGACACACACTCGACGCCATCTTCTCATCCAGCACAGACATCGACTTCAGCCACGCCACAGAGCTTCAATGGACGGACCACAGCTGCGTCCACTTCACCTTCAAGAGAACGACGACCCACCATCACCAGCAACAGGCCGCCCGCAGAAGCTGGAACAAGATCACAGCAGACCAGCTCGCCACCTCCCTGAGCCAGCACCCTCCTGCCAGCTCAGCGAACCCCAGCCAGGCCGCCGACAACCTCACGAAGTGGATCAGCAACTGCGCGGACGAACTCGCCCCGCTGAGGACCCCGCCTAGCAGACCCGGCAGCAAGAAGGCCCCATGGTTCACCGACGAACTCAAGAGCTCCAAGAAGAACTGCCGAGCCCTCGAGAAAGTCTGGAGAAGGGAACCGACACCGGACAACAGGACCTCCTACAAACTTGCCACCCGGAAACACCACCAGCTGATCCGCGCCGCCAAGAAAACAGCATTCAAGGACCGGTTGGACAACAACGCACACAACTGCAAGGAACTCTTCAACATCGTGAAAGAGCTTTCCAACCCCAGCGCAGGACACAACGACATCACCCCATCGCAAGACCTCTGCAACTCCCTCGCCTCATACTTCCACAACAAGATCACGGACATACACAGTAGCTTCAACAACCAACCAACGCACACCATGACCGACCAACCACCCCCACCCACCACCACCCTCCACGCCTGGACCCCGATCAGCACCGAAGACACCATCCGCACGATGAACTCCATCCACTCCGGATCACCGACCGACCCCTGCCCTCACCACGTCTTCAACAAGGCCGACGCTGTCATCGCACCCCACCTGCGAGACATCATCAACACATCCTTCGACACCACCATCTTCCCTGAGAGCTGGAAACACACCGAACTCAGCGCTCTACTCAAGAAACCAACAGCGGACCCCACCGACCTCAAGAATTACCGCCCCATCTCGCTTCTCCCGTTTCCAGCCAAAGTCATCGAGAAGACCGTCAACAAGCAGATGGCCGCCTTCCTCGAGACGAACGGATCCCTCGACCCCTCACAGTCCGGCTTCCGAGCCAAACACAGCACCGAGACCGCCCTCATCGCCGCCACCGATGACATCCGAGCCCTGATGGACAATGGAGAAACAGCGGCCCTCATCCTCCTAGACCTCTCCGCGGCATTCGACACGGTCTGCCACCGCACCCTAGTACGGCGCCTCAGCAACATCGGAATCCAGGACAAGGCGCTGGAATGGATCATCTCCTTCCTCGACGGAAGAACACAGAGAGTCCGCCTACCACCGTACAAGTCAGAGGCCTCCGAAGTCATCTGCGGCGTCCCCCAAGGATCATCTCTGAGCCCCACCCTCTTCAACGTCTACATGAGCCCCCTCGCGGCCATCGTACGCAAACACAACCTCAGCATAATCTCCTACGCCGACGACACCCAGCTGATCCTCTCCCTGACCAACGACCCCGCCGCCGCCAGAGCCAACCTGCACGAAGGGATGAAAGAGGTAGCCGAGTGGATGACGTCCAGCCGCCTGAAACTGAACTCGGACAAGACGGAGGTCCTCATCCTGGGCTCCTCACCCTCTGCCTGGGACGACTCCTGGTGGCCTCCCGCCCTGGGCACCGCACCCAAACCGACGGACCATGCACGAAACCTGGGCTTCACCCTGGACTCCTCCCTCTCCATGACCAGGCAGGTCATCAACGTCTCCTCGGCGTGCTTCAACATCCTACGCATGCTACGGAAGATCTTCTGGTGGATCCCCACAGAGACCAGGAAGACCGTCACCCAGGCCCTCGTCACCAGCCGACTGGACTACGGCAACGCCCTCTACGCCGGTACCACCGCCAAGCTCCAGAAGAGACTCCAGAGGATCCAGAACGCCTCAGCCAGACTCATCCTCGACATCCCACGATCCAGCCACATCTCCGGACATCTGAGAGACCTTCACTGGCTCCCCGTCAACAAGAGAATCACCTTCCGCCTCCTCACCCACGCACACAAAGCCCTACACGACCAAGGCCCGAGCTACCTCAACAGCCGAGTCAACTTCTACGCTCCCAAACGCCACCTCCGATCAGCCAACCACGCCCTCGCCGCCGTCCCCCGCATCCGAAGAGCGACTACAGGAGGAAGGTCCTTCTCCTACCTGGCCGCCAAGACCTGGAACTCCCTCCCGACCAACCTGCGCCTGACCCAAGACCACCTCTCCTTCAGGAAGAAGCTGAAGACCTGGCTGTTCGAGCAGTAGCGGCACCCCCCCCCCCCCAGCGCCTTGAGACCCTACGGGTATGTAGCGCGCTTTATAAGTGATTGATTGATTGATTGATTGACTGAATCAATTCATTAATGATATCCAAAAGCGCTCTTTCACCTTCATTGGAAATTCTGTATTGAGGAATGCGTGGCAATTTAGCATTGGGCTTGAGAGTAACAACATAAGGTGGGATCTCAAGACAACCAACATCATTTGGACCCGTAGCCCCAAGCGTTGCAGGGAGAGAGAGCAATTCAGGTGGAAATTGATCTTTAGACAAATACATTGAAGAAGTCAATTTCTGCCCTAAAGTAAGATGCACACCAGAAGGAGAACAATATATCGTTGCATGCATTCTTTTCAATAGATCCAAACCCAACAGATTCTCGCCGCAACCAGTTGTTAAAAGTAGAGGAGCTTCCAAATCATAAGGGCCAATTGAAATAGGCAGAGGGCTAGAGACCGGGTTACGAACTGGGGCGCCAGAAAATCCTACTAATAAATTCTTTGAGCCAGACAAAGGTGCCCCAGAGAGTTTAGAGTGAATAATAGAACTTCTCATCGCACCAATATCTAAAAGAAATGGCTCTGAAGCACCCATTGTAGTGACATTAACATAAGGTCCACTCTGATCTACTGGAATAGATACAACTCCCTCACCTTGTCTATGGCTGTCCTAGTTAGCGTGAGCGCTTTCATTTTCACCTTCAACATGATAATCATCATTGTAATACTGTGTAGACTGAGTATTTTGTTGATCAAAGTAGTTCATGGAGTTTGGAGGGGGAAGGGAACGCTGGTCTTGGGTCAACACACCTCGACCTCTACCCCTGGGCGCTAACTGATAAATACCACGACCTCATGAAGCAGATAGTCCTCCACTACGCTGTAATAAAACCGGGCAACTATTCTTAAAATGACCCTCCTCTCTACAATAGGCACATTGGTTAAGACCTAATAAAGGTCGCGGAATAAAGGGCTCAGGCTTTTGATACACCCTCTGAAACTGTGGAGGCTGTTGAAACTGGCGCTGAGCAAGACGAGGAGGATAAGCCTGTTGCAGAAGAACCTTCGTTTTTAATTCTTTAGTCTTTTTCTCTTGCTTGTCTTTTTCCTCTTTATCCCTGTTCTCATAATATTGAGCAGTAGCCAATATCTGAGCAGAAGAAGAAACAGCCCATGAACTTTCAGAGTCTTTCAACTTATGTGACAGCTCGGGAAGCAAATTAAATACGAATTTATCTACAAATAATCGCTGTCCACCTTCCGTAGTCATATCCTGACCACTGTGATCAATAAACGTCTCCTCAAAACGAGTGAAGAAATCAGAGACACTCTCATCTTTCTTCTGCTTACAGGCAGCTAGTTTATCCCAATTAACTCGCAAGGCGGCATCATCGTTTTCATTAAAGTAATAATCCTACCAGGGAGTTCTGAAATCAAAACATCAGGCTTAGCACCACCCACTTGGGCTCTATCCGTGGCAATTATAGCAGCCCAATCACCACCTAATGCTTGGGCATGATCCTCTCTACGAATCCGAGCCCATAATGCTTGTGGAACTACATTTCCCATCAACATATCAATATCGGCTAAATTCATAATACAGGCATCAACAGTCTGGGACAACTCTTTATAATAACCAGCAGGGTTTTTACGGGGATCCGGTAGAGACTGTTTAAGAGCTAAAACCGCAGATCTCTTCCAGGGAACATTTACCCATATACGCTGGAAGTGCGCGGGCACAGCTGGATCAGCACCTGCTTGTGCAACCGCTTCTCTCCACACTGGAGGAACCTCTCTCATGGGATAATGTTTTGATGTCAGTCTAACAGCAGGATCGGAATCGAGGAAAGTCTGCGAGGAAAATAGGGACCTAAAAGTGACAAGTGTCTTTACGGCGTCCTTAACCTTAGAACCCACAATGAGTCCCTTACCGAAATTAGCCTGAACATCTAACAAACCCTGAAGAACTGAACCCAAATCCATATCCTCCCATCCTTTAACAAGAGTGTCACACATAACATTAAAAACATATCTCTGCGTGGGCGCTTCCCACTGATGAAAGGTGGCCATGATATCATTCACACTATACTGGGGACCCTTCTCGATCCATTTGCGAGCGAGAGAGTCCAACATTACCCGTTCGTCGGAAGCTGGAAGCTGACTACGAGACTGTCTTCGGGAAAAAACCGGAGACATATTAAGAGTCTCAAAGAAAGGAGACAGAAAATCAGAGACAGTATCTGTGATTCGTTTGCGCACAGTAGGAGAATTAGACATAAGGACAGGGGACAAGGTATTTGGTGAACTAACAGAAGAATTAACAGTTATAAGGGGAGCCGAAGGCAAAGGAAATTGATGTTCAGGAGACGGGGGCAAAGAAGTCGGTGGCGGAAAGGTGGGGGTGGCACTACCGGAAGGGACAAATGCGGAAGAGCCGGAGCAGGCGGAGGCGCAACTAATGGCTGAACTGGTTGTAACAATGGGGGTGCATTAGCACCTTGTACATAGGGAGAAGTCAATCTCAGTAAGTGAGACATCAAAGGGTCTTCCTCCGGATCGTTACTTTTATCAGAAGGGGAAATAGGCAACACTGGATAGTATTTATCTATCACCATACGATGCTGTCTCTTTGAAATTTCCATTTCATGATTAATCTCATTATCTTTAAACTGCTGGCCAGCCTGTATAATCGTCATACTTTGTGTTTTCTTATCTCGCTTCCTTGCGCCAGAGGTGGAAAGAGTCAAACATTGCCGGCCGGGCTTTTCTTTTAAACAAAATTGCTTCCAAATTATTTAATATGTTAGGCTTAAAGCTACCATTCTGTGGCCACTGCAAAACACCATCGTTCTTCGTGTATCGGATCCATGCCTCATTAAAGGCAATGGGGTCAACACCATGTTTAGAATAAAGCTCATAAGTGGGAGTTCCAACCGGAGGAATTGGACAAGAGTCCTCCAGCCGGGAATCCCTATCACAACCAAAACAACAAAACTTTCTAAACTTACCAGGCATCGTTATTTCAGTGGACTGTTCACAAACATCAACGGATTAAATCAAATAACACAGCACAATCTGTACTCACCCCTCGGCTTCGGCTTTTGCAATAGCCGAATCAAAGACCCAAATCAAAACAAAATAGTGGGAGCTACCCACCAATACTTAACTAAGTGTCTTCTTACGCCAACAGAGGCCCGTCTAACGTCTCGCGATACCATACATCACCAAAAGGGGGGCCAAAGCAAGGCGGCAGTCAGGGCAGCAGTCGTCAGCAGCTGTCAGGAAGGAGAAACCATGCTGAAAAAGACCTTCGGACCACTTCGACATACAGGGGTCGCTTGACGTGGTTCGCGATTCCTCCAGAATTTACTTGCGGGGCTCCTCACGACCCTCAGGCAAAACCGCTACCTCTGAAGCTGCCTCACAGAGAGCACCAATTGAAGAACCAGGGCCTTATGGGCCTGGCGGCGCAGGGCACGCCTTAATCTCCTGAGTTCACCTGCTTTGTGGAACAGAGACACAGGACACTCTGTTGAGCGTAGAAGATCAGGTTTATTAGCTGCAGCTAAGTGCAGTTGTCCCAGAAGTACATTCGGTATGTTCTTAGGTGACTGCCACTTTACTCCGTGGCGCACAATCTTTTATAGCACATAGATTCACCAAGAACACTCCCAATGCATACATGGCTAGCCAATGAGAAGAGTTTGAAAACAAGATATAACCAATAAGAAAAGTTTGAAAACAAGATATCAAGTAACCCAAATAAAATCTCTTTTCCAACTGTTTTTGTCACCCCTCCCCACAAGTTAATCAGTGGTAGTGTCTACAACTCAACTTGCAGGTGGCAGGACACATTTGTATGCTTTGGAGAACAGTTGTGAAATGAGAGAATACAAGTAGAGAATAGCGAAGGCCAGAAGATAAAGTCAGGAAAGAATGGTGTGAACCAACAGACAGGGATCAGTCGGACCAGACGGGGATTAGTGGACTCAGCCAGTCCCTGACATCAGTCTCGAAAACAGAGGCAGGAGGTTATTTTGACACGTCGCAGTGAAATCAGCAGAAAAACTTCGTTTATTGTGCTGCCTGAGTAAGGGCAACACAAAATGGCGGTGGGACACAAAATGGTAGCTAAATACAAGCGAGATCGAAAATCGAATTTCCTCAATGCCAATGTATTGTATTTGAGGTCAGAGGTAAGTAAGGTGCAATTGCGGATTACAGTGTCTAGTGATCTTATCTCAGAGGTAGTTCCCTCTGGAGGAATTACTGTGGGCTCCTGTAGCATGCTTCCATTAGAGATGCATAGTGTGACGACATCACAACATTACGACATCTCTCCAGGTACTTGTTTTCACCCCTTTTAAAAAATAAATCTTTTATGAATGCCTGAAAGGTTCAGTGCTGAGGGGAGAGTTATTTGTCACCCGAATCTTTTGTGTATTAGTCTGATATCAGTTTCTGTACTTTATGGTAACATTGAAAGGGACCAGTACTCTGTTTGTAGTTGCATAATCTGCAGGCTCAATTAAAGTCTGATATCAGTAGGGCAAGCAATCACATGTATATGATCTCTTTTCGAGTCTTAGAGTTGAGGGAAGCTAAGAGGTAAGGCTGGGGTTTAGTTACCAGATACAAAGAATTTAAAGGGCCCGGAAAAAGTGTTGATATTAATGAAGTCTGGTCTTGCTCGAATTATGCCAGTTTTATTTGTCTATTGATGGCTGTATTCCATGTTTCGTAGGAGATAGAATATGATATTAGTGATTGATTTATCTCTGTGATATCTAATGCTCTCTTAAGCTGGGTATTCCACTGGGAGCCCAATTTTTCGAAAATGTTAATTACGCCACAGCTGAGGTAATTCTTTCAGAGATTTTAAGATGTGGATATAATATTAGAGAACATCATTCTCGATCATAAGGGGTTGTTTCACCAGCCCAAATTCCAATCTGAGTCTTGCTCTAAAAAAGGTATTTTGGAAGTTGAAATATTTATTTATAATCCATTCACTCCAGGATTTCCGAAAAGTCTCCGGCGAAAGCTTGATGTCCATATTGAAGTGCTTGGAGAAGAGATGCTTGAATTATTTTCGTTATTCCCTCTGCAGGTGGGCTTTTTAGGTTGTTATTGAGCCTGAATAATTCATAGGTGATTGCAGGAGATTTCTTTTTCAGTACATTTTTATGAGATGTGTGTTGAGCAGATTCTGTGAAACATACCCCAAGATACTTGTATTTGGGGTCTGAATTGATAGTTGTGGGGCCCAAAGTGCATGAGATTTGTGTATTTTTTGTGGCGACTGAATACAAGTACTTTCGTCTTGTCAGGGTTGATGGTGAGAGGGTTCAGTACACTGTATTCATGTAGGCCGGCCAGTGCACGTTGGAGTCCCACTTTAGTGTGGGCCATAAGGACTATGTCATCCGCGTATTGAAGAATGTGACAGGATCTATGTCCAAGACGAGGGAGGACAAGACATCTGCTAGTCAGGGCTTTTTCCATATCTGCTGTGTAGAGAGTAAAAAGTGATGGTGCTAAGATGTAGCCTTGTTTCAGCTTGCAGGTACTTCTCAGCTTGAATCCACCTATGGGTTCCACTGGACACTTTCTATATAGCACCTTCTCTAGTAGCGGCATCTTCCTGAAATCCTCCATTCAGTTTGACAGCAGTAAGTGATGCCACTTCACACCAGGCACCCAGCTTCCCTGTGAATGGTTTGGTCTCCCCTTGGTGACCACTGTGTATTTTGTGCTACATCACCTGTTTCTATTGAAAAGTATTCTGTGCATTGTGTATATCTTCCATTAGGAGATATATGTATGTGTTAGTGAGTGTCTTATAATAAATATATATTTTCATAAATACACTGTGTGGTTCTTTTTAACTAAAACTATACCTATAAGATTATGTTGTTGTAAAACAAGCTGCTGAGCCTGAAAGCTGCTCTCCACAGCTACCATATAAAGAGCTTTCAAAGGTTGTCTAAGACCACTAAAATCACCATAAGGGTTGACTGGATTGGTGCAGGGTGCCCACTTACCTAAGTGTGTATCACATACCAAGCCAGCCTCTCACAGCATTAAAATCCCAAATGGCCGGGCTACTGACGACAGAACCTCTTGATGGGGATTGGCTCTGATGATGCTAGACATTGCAGCAGAAGTAACAACAGCTTGCCAGAACCTGGTGGAATTTCTTGTGACAGCAGTATTGAATTAACATATCATGGTGGAAACACCTGATAAAAGGGTAAGTGTCCCACAATAGTTATATGAAATTATGTTCCAAATGGAGGGAGACAAACCGAGAAAAGTGAAATGTTCCTGTTGGGAGATTCTGACTTTTGGATACGATATCCTATTGGCTGAAAGAGATTGGCAGCCTGAGTTTTTTGTGGTTGCTCAAAGGGAGATGAGGTTATTTTACTGGCTTTCTTTGACCTTGTTTCAGAAGCACTAAAACAAACATACGCGCAGGAGTGGGCGGAAGTACTAGCTCCTGCATTATACCTCAATCATGTAGGGTGGGATGCTGAGTCACCTCACCATGAAATCCCAGTTAAAACTACTCCTACACCACAGAGACAGTACCCAATAAAATATATGGCAAAGAAACAGGTCAGGGAGATCTTAGATCAACTTGAATACCAAGGTGTGATCGAGAATTGCACCTCCTCCATCAATAATCCTTTGATTCCCATAATGAAACCAGGAAATGAATGGTGTCTACTTTCAGACTACAGACATTTGAACACAGGCACAAAAATGTTCACAGTTCAAAATGCACACAGGGCCGAATTAATGAATAACATTGTGCGGAAGAATTGCAAAACGACACTTGATATCTCAATTTGATTTTTTTGCCAAAATATAGCTCTTGAAAGAAGATATTTGACAGCATTTTCAGACCACAGCTGAATGACAAAGTTACTACAAAATTGTGATAAGGAGGCATTGTCCCATGCAGATGATATTTATTCTACAGGCAATGAATTATTGGATCACTTGCACAGGGTGAACAACATAATCTTGAGGTTTGCCGCTGAGTGCTACAAATTTAGCTTTAAAAAATCGAAAATTGACCACCTGAATATGTTATTTTTAGGATATGAGCTCTCAAATGAAGGAAAAAGCCTGGCAGCTGTGTTTTGGGAAAAAGTGTGCTGCTCCAACCTCCAAATACTCTGAAAAACGCACAATCCATTTTCGGATTCCTAAATTGTGGCACAATATACATTATAGATTACGCAGAAAAAGTAAATCCTTTCTACAACTTAATTTGACCTGATTTTTCAGTTCCACATTGGGCACATGAACACACAGAAATTTCTCCATTCCTTACAATCTGACATGATAGCTCCTAAACACTTATGCACATGTGTGAACACAACGAACTTGATGAACTGTGTAATAGCGGGTCAATCAGGATACACGTACCTGGCCTTCAATGAAGGCGAAACGATGCTGATTGCTAACAAATCTCATTTGTATACAAATGCTGAAATGCGTTTTGCATCCACAGAAAAAACACTGACCCTGGTACAGACTGCTGTAGAGAGAAAGAGCCCTAGCTCAGGTGAAACTAATAATTATAGTGACTCCGGTACCAACCTTAGAGGCTATTACAAAAGCAAGCATTCCAAATGCAAAAGTACCCATGATGGATACAATGGGCTAATTCTTTCAATGCAACAGATCTAGATCACAAATTTGACTCTACATTAAGAACACAAGCATTTCTGCAGTACAAACAAGAATTTCCTCTCCCAAATTAAATAATGCCTCTAGATGAGCAGGAATACATTATTTACCCTGAAGAATCTTCCCAGACCGCCTTGGGTAATAGACAGTAATACAGCACAGCATGTGCGATTGTAAAGGGACATATGCGGGACATATGCGGGACAGCAAGTTCCATCCTAGCAATACGCAGATGCAGTCTTTAGGCACAACGGGCAGAACTAAAAGCCCTGATACTAGCACTAAAAAATACAGATCAGGAATTTCCCACACCTATTATGCGCGATTCATTTTAATGTGTCCAGTCATACAACGAATATCTTCACTATTGGGGTCAGAATGGGTTTAGAGATTCCAAAGGCTGCACAATAAAGCACTAGTTGCTTTACGAACAAATGGTAGAGCTGACAGAAGGCTTGCCATGGGCTCATGTAATTCATACATTGAGTCATCTTCGTGTTGGCGTGCACATTGAAGGGAATTTACTGGCTGATACAATCAGAACTGCTGTTGTTGATTCAATCACTCGTTCTAGTACAAGAATAAACGGACAGATAATGATAGCTGTGAACGCTACGCGCAACAGCAGCTCTGCCTTGCCAAAAGACTTTCCACTCAAGTACTGCTATAAGTTAGATGTGCAAAATATTCCATATGCTCAAATTCCAGGAGTGGGGTATGAAGTAATACCAAACATGGAAATGCTGAGTAGAATTGAATCTAACTGCACACAAGGGTCTGGGATCAGAACATGCAGGTATTACTGCAATGATTTCACTACTGAAACTTCATTATTGATGAACAGCTCTTACCAAACGGACCAAATGCTTTGTGCTTCAGTGCGACATCCGTCAACAGGTGAAGGATTCCACCCTAACATGTTCACCACAAACACCACTACTGATATCAGACAAACCACTTGCATGTGTCTATTTTAATGTGGCCCCTTCCAATCTAACAGGGCTTACAGGTACATCCTATTGGCAGTGGATTCATGCTCTAGATTCCTGTGGGTTTGGCCTCAGCTCTCGGCTGACAATCAAACTGTTATAAAGGATTTACGAGTCTTCATAGGAAAATATGTGTCAGGATTCCCTGTGCTGCACGCCGACATCTACCCTCAAGTAGGGTTGGAGTCATCAGGTGGGGGGCCCTCAGCAGATCTCCTACCGGTTGCTCAAAAAGGTTCTTGTCTCTGCCCTGATGGCTGTTTTTTCCTTAAGCTTTGTCCCCTTTAGCCTGCACCAACTCCAGACGATCTTTGCTGGCCCTGTGCAGCTGGGGCTGCGCAATCTTCAGCAAATATGGCAGGCCTTTAGTGGCTGGACCAGCGCCCCTCTGTTACATCGATTGATGGCCTCCTGCTGCTGGGGCTCATGCTACTGGTATTTATAGCCCGCCCTAGCTACACCCAAACGGCTTCTCATCGAAACCTGTTCTGGACCGGTCTCGCTGCTTTTTTCTTCTTCTTTAAAGGCTCCGGTCAGTGTTTCCTGAAAGCAGCAAGACCAGTCATCGGAAGCTAAGTCTTTAATCTGCATTCCTCTCCTGATCCTTTTGTTTTTTGGCAGCTTTATTGTGACATGCCTGATCTCAGAATGGGTTTCCAGCTTTAAGGGGGTTTCTTGTCGCTGAAGACCTTCCTGTTATTTACCCAGTAACAACTTTACTTTTACTTAAGCACATTAAGACTCACGTGACTTCGCCTGTTTTATGAAGTTAATATTCGGGTACTAGTCAAGCTATTTATGTTATTGAATCCTTTGAGAGTTTAGCATTATTATTATGTTTTTCTGGTTTGTGCCTCAGTTTCCTTTTGGCGAAAGGCTATGGTAACACTCCCAATACCTTTGGGGATTCTATCGCTGTGGTGCTTATCTCCATTGAATGTGAAGCGCATTTATATACATATATATGCGTATCTATAGATAGTGAATACTTATAGGTGCATAAGTGTATGAGTGTTGTAGTTATTTATCTGCTGTATGTATATTTTCTGGAGACAGTGCCTGCTTCCTAAATGTATCCCCAGATGTCAGACAAAAGGGCATGCCAGAATGTCAGTTAAAGTCTGGTCAAGGATCTATGGTGCAGTAATGTAATTAGGAGCTGGTCTCCGTTTACCTTTCAGGGTCTGGGTCTTCCAAGTGGTTTCTGTGACACAGCATTTGCATTCTCCACCAGCACAAACGTGCACCAGTTGTTACCTTCTTTATTTTGCCTTTTTATTTTAATTTCTTATTTTAGTTTGTTGGGTGTTCCCAAACCTCCTTCCCTTGAGATTATCAAATAAGCACTGGTGTCTCTGGTACAGTGCTCGTTGGATGGTTTCCGGGGATTGTTAGGTTACAGCTGTCTCTGCGAGTCTAGCAGAGAGAAGAAAGCGTTCCAATATCTGATTCTGGATAGAATGAGAAGCCAATAACTAATTTGGCGTGTTCTTTTGATGTATCTGCCTCAAATGACACCTTGAGGGATCTCCAACGACAGGTTGAGTTGGCATAAGTGGAGAATCAAACACTGCGGTCACATGTGATAGGGATGTCCCAAAGGCTAGATCGCGTACGGCTTGGGGGAGTGGACTCAGTTCCTTGCCCAAACATGGGGGGGCCTTATGCCATTCATTCACAAGTATGTCAGCAGGTAGCCGTCCAATCGGCACCCCCTGAGTTCTATCATGGGGAGCCACAAAAATTACATGTTTTCCTAACCTAATGTAAATTACATTTTCTGTGTAGACCAGCATCATTCCCCACTCCGGAATCTAGGGTGGCGATGTCTTTTCATATCTTTCTGGAGATGCTGCGGTCCACCACCCTTGTAGCCAATGATGATCCTATTTTATTTTCATTTGAGCGTTTTGAACAGGATCTCAGGCGCATATCGATAGAAGTACTGCAACTGGATAACGAACTCCTAGAGCTACGACAAGGGAATAGAGACCTCCTTGACTACCTGACACAATTCAATTGACCCTAAGTGGCTGAGGCACACTGGCCCAAACACAAAAGAGCATCATTTTTCTACCGTGGGTTGTGTGACGAACTAAAAGACAGGCAGGCGCAGGTCGTGGATTGTCCTCATAACACTGGTATTCCAATTGGACCACTGACTATTGGAAAGAAAAGGGGAAAAGAAGCGTGCAGAGAACAGACTACCACCCCCTTTGTTCCACAATGACAGCCGCAAATCAAAAACACTTTGTGGGAAGCCGGAGAACCTATGCATATTGGTTCCGTGAGTCCTCCTCTTACAAAAGCTGAAAAGGAAAAGAGACGATGCGACAACCTTTGCCTCTATTGTGGCCTAAGTGTTCACTTCGTGAAAGACTGTATAAAGAAACCCAAAAACAACTCGGGACTGACTACTTTCCGGAAGGGAATGGTTGCGAACACAACCCAGATTTCGGCAACCCACGTCACTTTAGATATGTCCTTAACTTTTCCCACTTTCCATCTCCAACACGTTTCAGTCATGATTGACTCATGGGCCATGGGGGATGTTTGCGACTGGGGGTTTGCTCATAGTCATCATATCCCTGTTCAAAAGAAAAACACCACTGAACAGGTCTGTGCCGTAGATGGTTCCTCACTGTCCTCTGGGCCCCTGTCTCATAAACCAATCAATCTCAATATGGAAACACCCATGGGGTATAAAGAAAATTGCCAGTTGGATTTGATTGATGCTCCACAGGATGGAATAATTTTAGGCATTCCCTGATTGGTGAAACACAACCGCACCATAGAGTGGCATAAACGGGCCATCACCTTTCTGTCCAAGTACTATTCCCGCTTCTGTATGGGTCACACTTGCCCACATCCTCTTCCGATGCCATGTATCACCACTCAGGTCCCAGAATACCAAGCCATCGTCACCACCCTGCCTGGGTTGCCCATCACATGCAAAGATTTTCTGGACATTTTTGATGAACAAAAAGCAGAGGCCCTACCACCTCATCGGGAGTTTGATTGCCAAATCGATCTCGAAACTGGAGCACAAGTTGCTTGTATCTGTACATATTCTCTAACGGAGAAAGAGAACATCTTCTTAAAAACTTACTTAGACAAATACTTAGCTAATGGATTCATCCGACATTCGAAATCACCAGCCTCATCCCCTCTTTTTTTTGTCTTGAAGAAAGAGGGGGAGGTTCGTACCTGGTTGTGCCCTAAACCAGGTGTTCATCAAAAATAGGTACGCCTTGCCGCTTATTTCCAACATGATGGATCAAGTCCAGTCAGCCACCATCTTTACAAAACTTGATTTACGCGGCGCATACCATCTTGTGTGTATAAGACCAGGCGACTAATGGAAGACTGCTTTTTGTACTACGTTCTGGCTTTTCGAGTACCAAGTAATGCCATTCGGTTTGTGTAACGCCTCACCCACCTTCCAACACTTGGTCAACAACAATCTGCGTGAATATCTGGATGTTTTTGTACTCGTGTTCATTGACGACATTTTGATTTTTTTGCACTCTCTCCCTGAGCATGTTAACCATGTGCAGAAGGTACTTCAGGCTCTACGTAAAAATCAACTGTTTGCAAAACTCGAGAAATGTGAGTTGCATGGCACGATAGGATACTTCTTAGGTTCATCAACTCGCCTGGAGGTTTGACTATGGATCCTGCCAAGGTACAAGCTGTGCTTGAATGGCCAACACCAACCTGCATCAAAGAGATTCAACACTTTATCGGCTTTGCCAATTTTTACTGGTGTTTCATCATGGATTTTTTGCAAGTGGTGGCCCCCATTACATCTCTGCTTCATAAGAATCAAATATTCACTTGGAGTTCGGAAGCCGAGCAAGCCTTTTAACAGCTAAAAAAGGCCTTTACATCAGCTCCTATTCTCTTACACCCTGACACTAGCCAACCCTTCTATCTGGAAGCCGATGCCTCTAACATCGCATTATGTGTCATTGTATCACAGAGACACCTAGATACAGGGCAGCTACATCCAGTGGGCTTTTATTCTCAGAAACTAGCCGAAAAGAACTACACAATTTTTGACCGAGAGTTGTTGGCTGTCAATGCAGCTTTTCAGGAGTGGAGACATTATCTTATGGGAACCAAACATCCTGTAACCATGTACACGGATCATAGGAATTTGCAGTTCCTAAAAGCAGTTAAAGCTCCCACGCCGAGACAATTATGTTGATCATTATATTTTGCTGATTTTTCCTTTGAGATAACCTTTCGACAAGGATGCAAAAATGGCAAAGCTGATGCTCTTTCTCGACCCACTCTAGAGGTGGTACATACTAACAAACCTCCCTTATTACTAGCCAAGACCAACTTCATAAATAATACCAATACCAGGGATGCCACATGGACCACACAAGCATGCCATGCCTCTGCTGAAGTGGACCAGGCCCAATGGTTAAAGGAACATCCAGACAGAAAAGCTGTTGAAGATGCACTTTATCATCAAAACCGCTTGTTCCTACCAACAAAGGATCTGGTCACTACAGCATCACTAAAATGTTGGAACTACTTCAAAGAGACTACTGGTGGCCAAGCTTACGTGCTGATTGTCAGCAATATGTTTGAACTTGTGATGCATGTGCTCCTCCCAAACCTAAGCGACAGAAGCCATCCGGATTACTCAATCCAATTCCAACCCCACCTTCACCCTGGCATTCTGTATCCATTTATCTCATTGTTGATTTGCCTCTGGACCAGGGGTTTACATCTATTGTGGGTATGGTAAATCTATTGACTAAAATATGTCATTGTTTTCCAGTAAAAGGGAGACCCAGCGCCCCTTAGGGTCTCCCTTTTACTGGAAAATTAGTTTTGCAGCACATTGTGTGACTCCATGGGTTGCCTTCACACATCATCTCTGATCGTGTGCCTCAATTTGTTTCTTATTTTTGGGAGGCATTTTGTGCTTTACTCAAAATTCCGGTGGAGCTCTTGTCCACCTAGCACCCTGAGTCAGATGGGCAGACCGAAATTTCTAATCAAGAAACTGAGCAATTACTACGGAATTACATTACAGAGCAATATTTATGGTTTGATCACCTATGGTTAGCCAAATTTGCCCATAGCAATGTCCACTGGTTTCTATGCCTTCTATGCACTCTATGGGTACCATCCTAGAATTTTGCCTTTACTTCCCAGGCACTCATCCTACTCTAAAACCTGATTGCAGGGTCATCCCTTGCAACATCAAGTGGTGAAAGAGTTAAAAGAAAATATGACTCATGCAAAACTCATGTACAAACAGTACGTGAACAGAAAGAGAAGGCCTGCCCCTCCATACCAAGTGGGTTAACAGGTATGGTTGTCCACTAAACATTTGCGATTTAAAGGTCTCGCAAATTTCAGCCACAAACATTGGACCTTTCCCCATATTATAAGTCTTCAGCAGTCCACTTTAAAATCCATCCCACCTTTCATGTGTCCCTCTTGAAACCCACTCACCCTGACACTCAACACCACACCCCACCGTTACCTGTGGAGGTTGCGGGTTATTTAGAACATGAAGTAAGTGCTATAGTTGATTCCGGTCATACTTGGGGGACCTTATATTACCTAGTGGCCTGGAAAGACTATGGCCCCCACGAACGGACCTGGGAACCAGCATTCCATGTTCATGCTCCTCGTCTTCTGCGTATCTATCATCAGCTTAATCCCTACAAACCTGGCCCTGTCTCTGGGCCTTGGGCGGGGGGTACTGTCAGGATTCCCGGGCTGCACGCCGACATCTTCGCTCCAGTAGGGTTGGAGTCATCAGGCAGGGGGCCCTCATCAGGTCTTGTACCGGTTGTCCAAAAAGGCTGCTTGGGCTCCTGCCATATTGACCCGTTGCCCCCATTAGCTTACCCTCTGCATACCATTTCCCTATGTACTTGTTTCTCCCCCCAGGGTAATGACTCACCTGTGAAAAATGTGGCTATATGAACTTGTCTCTGACCTGATGGTTGTTTTTTCCTTAAGTTTTGTCCGCTTTAGCCTGCACCAACCCCAAACGATCTTTGCCGGCCCTGGCCAGCTGGGGCTGCATAATTTTTGGCAAATCTGGCAGGCCCTTAGTGGCTGGCCCGGCGCCCCTCTGTCACGTCGATTGATGGCACACTGCAGCTGGGGTCACCGTATGGATATTTATACCCCGCCATGGCAACACCCAAACTGCTTCTCATCGAAACCTGTCTCGGAGCGGTCCTGTGGCTCTTTTCTTCTTCTTCAAAGGTTACGGTCGGCGTTTCCTGACAACAGCGAGACCGGACATCGGAAGCTATGTCTTTAGTCTGCATTCCTCTCCTGATCCTATTGTTTTTTGGCATTTTTATTGCTTCATGCCTGCTCTTGGAATGGGTTTCCAGCTTTAAGGGGATTGCTTGTCGCTGGAAGACCTTCCGGTTCTTTACCCAGTGACGACTTTACTTTTACTTAAGCACATTAAGACTCATGTGACTTCGCCTGTTATATGAAGTTAATATTCGGGTACTAGTCAAACTATTTTTCTTATTGAATCCTTTGAGTGGTTAGCATTATTATTATGTTTCTCTGATTTGTGCCCCAGTTTCCCTTTGGTGAAAGGAATTGGTAATGCTTCCAAAACTTTTGGGGATTCTACCGCTGTGGTGCTTGTGTCCATTGTTTGTGAAGAGTATTTATATACATATATATGCGTATCTATAGATAGTGAGTACGTATAGGTACATGAGTGTATGAGTGTTAGTGTTGTAATTTGTTTATCTGCTGTATGTATGTATATTTTCTGAAGACTGTGCCTGCTTCCTAAAGGTATCACCAGATGTCAGACAAAAGGGCATACCAGAATGTCAGTTAAAGTCTGATCAAGGATCTCTGGTGCATTTGTGTAATTAGGAGCTGGTCTCCATTTCCTTTTCAAGGTCTGGGTCTTCCAAGTGGTTTCTGTAACCCGGCGTTTGCATTCTCCACCAGCACAAATGTGTACCAGTTGTTATCTTCTTTATTTTGCCTGTTTATTTTAATTTCTTATTTTAGTTTGTTGTGTGTTCCCAAACCCCCTTCTCTTGAGATCACCAAATAAGCACTGGTGTCTCTTGTACAGTGCTCATTGGATGGTTTCCAGGGATTGTTGGGTTCCAGCTTCCTCTGCGAGTACAGCAGAGCGAAGAATGTGCTCCACCGTTCATCACCCCAGTTTCACTCCTGAGAATATGCAATTGGCACACTACACTCTGACCGTGGCCCTGACGGCAGTAGAGGCACAACACACAACATACGCGTTCACAAAAAGAAAAGCAGTGAGGTCACCACATCAAGGCTGAAATCCTTACAACATGTCAGAGACGAAGGGAAGGACGAATACCAGCAAAAGTGATGAGGGTCCAGGAAGAAATCCAAAACATGAACAGATGCTGAGAGGCGTGGTCCATCCAGAAAACTATTGCCAAGCACCTGTGCTTGGCTTTAAGCTCCCTTTTAAAGCCCAGGAAGTCACATGACGAGGTCTGTGAGTGCACACAACCAATTCCCCTATTAGTGCATTCTGGGTATTGTAGTTTGAAACTATATGTCATGCAATTCCATCCTTAATGTGTAACAGTGGTACTCCTCTCCGTATCATCCAGAGGAAAATTTGCTTGTGGAAAGGAAAAACTGGGACTTAAAGCAATCCTTAACAGCAATTGTATCAGGCTCACGCAGTTGTTAGGTCGATCACCTATATGGGGCCCAGAGGGGACTTAATAAAATGTCAAGAAGTGTCCTGGGGGATGTACTACATTCAAACTCCTGCTCGGGATAAGAATGTGGGCACCTGACCTGGACTGTGGCAGCAAAGTGGCGGAGGAAAAATCGTTTGACATCAATGATCATTGGCTGTTTTATAGGAACTCAATGAATTCTGGGCATTAAAAAGCAACGTCCAAGTAAAACGCACTGCCACTGAGGAAGTGAAAGTTGTTCTAGCAAGATTTGCCTGGAATCTGAAGATTGGGGACCTGGTCAGAGAAAAGATTGTGGAAAAGGAAAAATTTGTGCCATCTTACAGATTGCCTGTCCTGGCTGTCGAACAAACAAGAACAGTACGTCTTCTGCTGCTTGCCGGCAAGAAAGAAAAGAGATTGATCTAATCAAACCAAACTATGTGGCAGATAGTCAATAATATACTATGTGGGGTTCTGGGTAGCTGAGGGTCTCCTCTCGCTACCAAAGAGGAAGTTCAGACAGAAAGATTAATAACCTTTGAAGATTCCACTCTCTGAAGTAAAGGAGTTACCAACAATGGAATCGAACTCCTGCCAGTTGAAATTAAACAATAAAATACACATGAAACACAGATCTCAATTCGGCCTAATACCAACATCTATGTGAATATGTCTCAAAACATGTCACCTGCCAGTTCTACAACATTTTCTGAGCTACCAAAGATAGATCAAACTGCATCTGGCTACTTCATCAATTTTGATACTTTCTCTCTGGATGTAAGTGAACCAGAGTTAACGCCACTGCCTATTTCCCACAAACAACATATTTGTGATTTCTACCTTAGGCTGAAAAAGACTTGCCTTGTATCTCCCTGGCTACAGCTCTGGATTGCTGTAGTTCTACTATTCTACTGTTCCTAGTCCTTAGGATAAGGGTAGTTAATGTCCTTTTCCTGCTCCTAAACGAACATTACCTCCCAGAATGCACCGCAGTACAGAATGTGAACTTGGTCCTGAAACCATCTGTGATCCCACACCAAGAATAAAGCCCTTGGTGAACATTACAGTAGTTCCAGTTCCTGAAGGAATAGTTTGGGACAGGGTCTGATATGATGTATAAAGCCCAACTGAACTTTAAAAAAATTCACACCTATTTAAAATCTCAGTGATATATTTTTTAAATTTATTTATTTGCATAAGTTATTTAAAACCATTGCATATCAATAAAACCACGAGCAAAAAGCTGTTGCTCAGAGCCACAATTACATTTAAAAGTCAATATCACTGGCATCTGATTAAAGATTTTGTTTCAAGCAGTACCGTTAGTCCTATCGATTAGGAGTTCATTTATAAATATCAGTCTAACTTGGATTTAGTGTAGAGGAATGCCCATAGTTGATCAATTCTTCCCATCAGAACTCCATTGCTTATCCCTATCCCTTTAGTGGCGACAGAATAATTAGCCCACAATCGTTTCTCTCTGATAAAGTGCATGTGCTTTGTACAATCCTTAAGTCTAAAGCTGATGTGAGAGTATTTAAATAGAAGAGCCTGTTTGTAAACTTTCTTTGAGACGCAGAAAAGTAGGATAAAGTGCTGGTGCCAATGTATTGTATTTTAGGTCAGAGGAAAGTAAGGTGCAATTGTGGATTACAGTGTCTGGTGATCTTATCTCACAGGTGGTTGTCGTTCTGGTGGAATTAATATGGGCTCCTGTATTATGCCTGCCATTATAGATGCATAGCGTGACCGTGCCCAACAAAAATGAATGTGGTGCTATGTAAAGTGCTCTGATACCCGATCTCTTTGGGTCTAGTTCGAGCTATATAAAACTCTAAAAAAAATAATTAAAAAAAAGAAATTACGACATCTCTTCAGGTACTTGTTTTCTCCCCTTTTTAAAAAACATTTTTTATGAAAGCCTGAGAGGTTCAGTGCTGAGGGGAAGGTTATTTGTCACCGAATCCTTTGTGTAATAGTCCGATATCAGTTTCTGGACTTTATGGCAACATTGAAAGGGACCAAGGCAAGGGTGAAGAGCATCCCGAGTGTTTGTATAAATCTCCTACAGTGGGCAAGGGTGGAGGCATCTATTTGTGAGAAACATATAGCTGATGCCTCTAAACAAGTACATGCTCCTTGTCTAAGAAATAATTCCCTGAGTAAGTTTCTCCTTTTATGGGCCATGGAGGGGCAGCAACACAAAAGATGCAACCATGATTCCTGTTTGCAGTTGCATAATCTACAGGATCCTCCATCTTTTTGGGTGGCCCAGGCTTCATTAAATTATGCTATCAGAAGGGCCCTTAATCACATGTACATGATTCTCTCTTCTAGTCTTAAAGCTGAGGAAATCTAAGATGTAAGGCTGGGGTTTAGATACCAGATACGAAGAATTTAACGGGCCCAGAAAAAGTGTTGATCTTAATAAAGCCTGGTCTTGCTGGAATGCTGCCACTTTTACTTGTCTATTAATGGGCGTTTTTCATGTCACCTAGGAGATAGAAAATGATATTACTAATTGATTTATCTCTGAGGTAGCTAATGCTTTCTTAAGCTGGTTGTTCCACTGTGAGCCCGATTTTTCGAAAATGTTTCTTAGGCCAGCCTTGAGGGAATTTTCTGGAGATTTTAAGATGCAGATATAATATTTAAATTTGCCATAATTCGTTTTTAGTCTATTAGGTCACAAGCTTAGTTCCCTGCTTGCTTGCTTTGTGGACCTTTTATCTTGTTGCTTTTTAGACATTGAGGTTTTTGAGTGGCAGAATATACACCAGGCTTCTCCAATGAGTAGCTTGTGAACTACTGGTAGCTCTCCAGCTGCCTAGAAACACCTCTCATGTGTCCAGTCCTGCCTACTGAATTAGAAGCTTTTGCTTGACTGGGTTGATATATTTACACAAAATATGAAAGAAATGTACATTAAAATGAGAATGCGAGTATTTTCAGAATTGAGAAGCTGATTTTTGAATTTTCGAAATATATTTACATCTGATATTTGAGTAATAAATCATGTGGCGTTGCGGAGGCTTATTACTAATATTATTGGTACCAGAGGCATTTAAGATATGGCTGTTATGTATTAACCATGTAAAGGCATTACATTTTTACATTACTGCTGGCTAATCTACCTGAAGTACAGGTGATCACTGCAGTCAATTTAATATAGGGAGGCCACCAGCATAATCAAGTCTGATGTACTTACTATTGCAACACAAATTATTATCTCTGGGTGTTTTTATTGATCATAAGTAGCTCTCATAACAGAAAAGGTTGGAGACCCCTGATATACACTGAGTCCAAGCAGAAGTCACAATCCTAGTCAGGATTAGTCAGATTCACAACCTAAGTTGACATGTACTCACCCTCTGGTAGCTTGGCACAGAGGAATCAGGCTTAACTTTAGAGGCAATTTGTAAAGTATATGTGCACACTTTAATTACAGTAACCCAGTGAAAATACTACATAAGACTCCATGCTAGTTTAGAAAAATAGAGAATATTTATCTGAGTAAAACAAGACAAAAATGAAACATTTTGAGATATGTTGAACTTGAGATATAAATTATCAGAGATTACATGTGAAAATTGCTTAGAAGGCACTATCGGTCAAATGGTAACTTGATGTTGCAAGGGACCGCTGCAAAACCAATGTGCAGGACTGCCGCGATGGAGGACGAACCGGCTACAGAACCTGTTCATGGCCCGTTGAGAAAGTACCTTGAGTGGTGCAAAGTTTTGACGTTGAGCACACAATGCATCAGTATTTTCCCTGCATTCTAGTTACTCTGTCAGAGGCGAGCCTTACAGACGATGTTAAAGATTTAGCCCTTCATCGTCGTTGTGCCTTGCAGACAATGTCGAAGAATCGGCACTGTGTCATTGTTGAGCCACGCAGTTGGGTCTTGCGACATTGTCAATTTGGCCCTGGATCGAAGTCGAGGCGAGATGCTTCAACTTTTCACACACAATTGGGTCAATATGCCCTTTTTTTTGCATGAAAGCAGCTGCAGAACTCTCTTCTGAGGCCAGAGACTGGAGGAGGCACTCACATATGGCAGAGGCCAGCAGCACCAGTAGAGTTGCAAGAAGTCTTTTATGTCCCTGAGACCTCAGAAAACAAGGCAAGCCAGCAAGTCCTTGGATAATATTGGGTTCACGGATGTAGAGAGCAGATTCAGTCCCACTCACTGTCAGGCAAGAATCAGCAGGCAGCACAGCAGAGCAAGTTACAAAGTGGCAGTCCCTCATGTAGCAAAATCAGCAGGTAGCGGGCCAGCACAGCAATTCAGGTAGCAAAGTGGTAGTCCCTCCTACATCACAGCAGCTTTTCTTCAAGGCTGAATGTCCTTGGTTCCAGCAGTGTTCTGGTTTGATGGTGTCAGGGGTCCAGAACTTATACCCAAATGTGCCTTTGACGTGGGGAGACACCAAAGTGACCTTTGAAGATCACAAGGTCTCTGCCTTTCCTGCTCTGGTTCTAGACACACTACAGTGCGGTAGACCGCTTTTTGTGCAGGCACCACCCGTTTAAGGTACAATTATCAGCTCATAGCTTTTATTCTACCTCAGAAAGGCCCATCAGTCTGGTGATGGGCAATCAGGATGCAAATGTCCCTCCCCTTCTCCCTTTGTGTGACTGTCTAGAGGGAATGCACAACGCCCAGCTATCACCCAACCCAGACTTGTATTTAGAGACAGGCAGAGGCACAGAATGCTTAAAGAAAGAAAATTACAGCTTTCTAAAAGGTGTATTTTCAGACTTACAATTTAAAATCCGACTTCACCATAAGTTGTGATTTTCAATTGTGAGTCCAGAGACATCAAACTCCAAATTTCTATCTGCTCCCAATTGGAAACACTGAAGAGGTGTTTATGGCAATCCCAATGTTAACCTATGAGAGGGATAGGCCTTGCAGTATTTCCCTACCAGGACATGTAAAACTTAACAGTATATGCCCTGCTTTTTAAATGCACCGCCCCTTGCCCATGGGGCTACTTAGGGCCTACCTTAGTGGTGACATACATGCAATAACAAGCATTGGCATAGCCAATAGGTCTCGCTTTTGGGACCTTATAAGTATTTAGTTTTGCAGCACAATATCCTTGGTGCAACAACATCAGCTGTTGCATGGCTAAACCTTGTACCTTATAAGTGTTTAGCCAAGCAACAGTTGATGTTGTTGCACCAAGGATATTGTGCTGCAAAACTAAATACTTATAAGGTCCCAAAAGCAAGACCTATTGGCAATGTCAATGCTTGCTCCCTTTAAGAATCCAAACAGCAGGCAAGGTGTACGTCCTCATTGTAAACATATACTTTGACCTCAATTTAGAAAGAGGGCTCACATGAAAGCGCCTTGACAGGGAGTGCGTGCCCCACGGTGTTCAAAGCTGATGCCCCCTTCTCTTTCCTGTGTGTGCGTGAGTCGAGGACAGCAGGGCGGGAGAGGTGCACAGGTATCTTGAGCGCAGCTTTAGGCCGCGGGCACTCCATGTGCCACAACAGGGGGCGTTTGACAGACGGATGATGTAAAGGACACAGAGGCACGGGGCAGAGAGAAGGAAGCGTCACCAGGACCTCCGGACGATTTAATATGGCCTCGGCATAGATTTGAAAAACATCTCACAAAGCTTCGAAGCCCACATTCTAGGCTTGACGGTCTCAGCCCTGGTGTGAATGGCGTCCCCCAAGGTGGCCACGGCATGCCTTCTCTGGTATCAGACTGGAATTGTAATTGTGTGTATGATGGTGCCACCATGATTTTTAAGGACCACCTCATCGTATAAATTTCAATGATGACCCCACAAACCTTTGATTTTAATGGTTCAAGGGCTTTCTACAGACACATGACTGCACGCATGTAAAATGGCTTGGAGTCTTAGCGTGGGCACACGATCCTGTGCTCTTTAGCAACTTACTGATTCTCAATTTAACTCACCAAATGAACAGTCGTGTGTAAAGTAAGGGATGGTCATATAAAGCCCTCTAATAATAGTTCCAGGTAGTGTTCCTTTGTTATAAAACTGCCTAAAAGAAAAATTGCTTGAGTATGGAGCTTGTAAATGGAAAACAGTGAGCACTCTATGGAGTGTTCCAAGATAAAGCTACAATACTTTTAAATCTTTAGAGTTAGATTTTTGTACCAGCAGCGATATAGTTTTGCAAATCCTTCAATCTGCCCACTGTATCCTGTGTTATAAGCAGAACAGGAAACGGCTTTGCACCTACAATTCGGAAGGATGTCTGGCATTGTTTTCTCCTGGTGCCCGCATTGTCTAGAATTGTAACACTTGCGAATACCGCCATTAACCAAGACAGAAGGCTCGGTCTGGTTTCGATCTCAGTGGCGCCTGTTGTCTGTTCTGTGATAGAACTCTTCCATGCAGTAAGGGAGGGGGAGGAGCGTGTGAGAGAGGGGGGAGGAAAGACTGCCATGCAAGGGCAGCTTTAAACCCCCCAAAAAAACATCCTATCCTGCGCTTTCATTGCCTGCTGACGTTAAATGTATAAGTACTGAATGCAAAAAATGTGTGTGTGTCACTTCATCCTCATTGTAAACATATACTTTGACCTCAATTTTGAAAACAAAGAGGGCTCACATGAAAGTGCCTTGACGGCGAGCGCGCTCCCCACTATGTTTAAAGCCGGTGCCCCCCTTCTCTTTCGTGGGTGAGAGTGAGTCAAGGACAGCAGGGCGGGAGGGGTGCACGGGGGATCTTTGGCGCAGCCTGAGGCCGCAGGCACTCCATGTGCCATAACAGGGGGCGTATGACAGACGGACGATGGAAAGGACACAGAGGCACGAGAAAAGCTTCGTCAGGTGTAGGCTGCTGTATGAAATATTGACAGCGCCAAAGTAAAAAGAAAATGCAGTGTTAAGAAATGGTTAGAGAGTGTGTGTTAAAGAGGGAGAGCATGGTGAAAGGGAGTCGATGCTATAAAGTATATGCTGAAGGCCAGAGTGAAAATACTGTGATGAAGTGGAGGGATATGACCCATGACGTGTCCTGGCTAAGGGTTTCATAAAGATAAGGAGAGAAAGAGTGCATGACAAACAATGAGAGAGTGCTTATAAATCACGCAAAGAGGAATTTCAAGGAGGGGGAAGAGCGGGTGGGAGAGGGGGAGGAAAGGCTGCCATGCGAGAGAGAGGGAGGAGCGGGTGGGAGAGGCTTGTAAATTACTTCGAGCTCAGTTCCATGTAAGGGAGGGGCAAGAGCGGGTGGGAGAGGGAGAGGAAAGGCTGCCATGCGAGAGCTTCAGGCTTGCAGCTGTGCGCGTGCACAACCATCAGGAACGCAAGCTGGAGGCCTGAAAAGCCACTGTTTGCACTTCCAAAACTCGCTTACTAAAAGTCTCGCCAGAGCGGCGCTAAAGCGCTGGCTCAGGCGAGACCTAAAAAGGAAGGTTTCAGCCTGGCATGTAGGTTAACGTACCACGTCGACATGGCAGTTTAAAACTGCACATACAGGTTCTGCAATGGCAGGCCTGAGGCATGTTTAAAGGTTTACTAAAGGGGGTGGCACAATCAGTACTGCAGGCCCACTAGTAGCATTTAATTAACAGGTACTGGGAACGTATAGTGCACTTTATTAGGGACTTAAAAGTAAATTAAATATACCAATTGTGGATATTTCAATGTTACCTTTGTTTAGTGAACAGAGTATATGCACATTAGCACTGATAGCAGTGGTAAAGTGCCCAGAATCCTAAAGCCAGGCAAAATGAAATCAGCAGAACAGGAGGTCAGAAAGCAAAAGGTCAGGTGGAACCCTGCCAAGGATGCCAGGTATAGTGTTGTTCCAATGTCTCTTCCTCTTGTTGTTCCTCCTTTGCATTTTAGCCTACACCTTCTTCGGTATGTGGTGTTAGTGTCCTCATCAAGAACCTGTACTAGTCTAAAAATTGCAACCTTTTCCCAGTATTGTTGTTGATTTCATTTTAACTACCAGAGGTGATACAGTCAACATCAGAGAGGTGTCACCCTCATTGGTAGTTTAAAAAATGCAATCTTTGGTGAATCGAATCTTCCAAAATCTCTTTTCTCATAGCGTCGTAACATTTTATAAATGTAAAGACTTGCCACAGCGCATACTTGTTTTTATTGCAACAGAATTTTCTCTTCTCTTTATTTTTCATATCCTGCTCCTACTTCTCTAATCTCCTATTCCTCTGCAATGTACTCCCTTCAATTTAGGTTTGATTTTCTTCATTTGATAGCTCATTATTCAATGCCTCAATTTGTTCTAATATGGATGTTCTATTGATATTTGCATATTTATTGAAAGCCCTCAGACAATGCATTGAGCATCCATTGTTACCTCTATCCATTCACCTATCAGTGTTGGATGGGGTCCAACTAAGTGGTACCAAATGACATAAACAACTGCCAAGCTACTCTGAACACCTTTCAACACTACTAACATTCTGTCTGCTGCACTTAATCAGAAACCTTGATAGTTCCAAGAAGACAACATTTACACTCACTAGTTACTCTACTCAACGTATTTACTCCAATGCACCAAGGAATGAACTAGCACTGAGCTTAATTGATGTACTCACATGATAGTAATGTTACTTCCCTATCTTGGTGCAACTGATAGCGCCTCACAGTACACCTCACCTTAGCAGACAGTGCAACAATTCAATACCTTGTAAAATAATTGTGTCTCTTAAACTCTATGCTGTATACAAGCAATAAATCAAAAATCAAAAAATATCATCAAAAACACAATTTTCATCCCTAAAATTCCAAGAACTAGTGTAAAATAGTAATTAAATTCAAAGTCTATCTGCTGCATTCTACCACAGCACACCTACTACAGGTCCCAACATACTCGCGCATAAGTACCTATTGATACGCACACCATTCTTTTTTGGGTTACCGCTACCTCATCCTCCAGAAACAGGATCTGGTCAGGGGAAGGTCAATTTGAATCTTAGAGCGAAACTGATTGAACCATTACGGTACAGTAATCGGATCTATAGCCAAATGGGTTTATTTAAAGTGGATCAAATCGAATCAGAACCATCAGCTCTGCTACCAAATCTGTTGGTTCGCAAATTTGTATCACCTTAACTTACCCTGCTTGTACCAACATCTCAGACCGGGATTGGTGTAGTTCCTATATAAAATTGCCTCTTCCTTTTGTGAGTAAGGAACTAGGACTATGACAGTCTCAATAAGAATGACAGACATGAGTCAAAGTTTCAAGGCTGTTTGTAGAAAAGTATTGAGCAAAATACATGAAATAGCATTGATGAGGTTAGCAGCAAAGATACAGATCATAAGTACAAGTAAAGTTCAATAGCAAATCCAGTATAGTTTCACATTCTGAGAGTGGTAAAATGGGGGTTCTATTGATGTGAAAAATGCAGGTTCTTTTATAGGACTTTAGACAAAGGTTTTCGCACATTACTACGAGAAATCAATGTTCTCAGGATATGCAATAATGAGATAGGCATCAAGAAACATTTTATTGCATAATACATTAGAAGATTTTCTCATAATACTATTACATTGGATTGGATGGTTCCCAGAAGGGATTCAGGTGACAGGAAGTGTAACATTGTATACAGAGTGGTCCGGGAAAACTAGGATGTCCTTGATTCGGTACATCTTCATCCTAAAGACTGAGGGAGCTCACAACTGGTAGTTAGAGCAAAGGCAACAACAACAACCATGATCATGTGATGTTGTGCAGCTCATTTCAAAATCGAAAACTTATGCTAGCACAAGCTTGATTTCAAACACATTGGAAGCATAGAAAAGGTAAAACAACATTCACACCTGCCTCTGAAACTAAGGGTCTCATTTATAAAAAATTTGTGTAGGGTAGTGCTGCAATTCTTATAGCTGCACTGCCCTACGCCAATGCTAAAGGGCATGAAAACACCATACTTCAAAAAATACAGTGCATCCCTGTCCTTTCCCCCTGCATTGGTGCACAATTTAATCACTAGCACCAATGTGGGCACCCTTGCACCATGATTCAATGGTGCCTCCAGTGAAAGCAGGATTACTTTTGTGCATGAAGGGGAACCTTCCTGCACAAAAACAAGCCCTGTAGGGGTTTCCTTCTTTGAATGTGTCCTGCAGAATGCAGCACACATGAAAAGAGGAAAACACAAGGAGAAATATGAATATTCTCCTTGTTATGCCGGCTCTGGGAAGGCGTAGGGTTTTGACGCTACTCCAGCTTTATGTGATAAAGTAAATCTGGGCCATCATCGAAATCCATGGGTGCTGCGTGAGAAAACCCACCGCAACAACCATGGAAGGCTTCCTTAACACAGAGTAAGGCAAGGCAGTGACTTGAGCTGCTTGTCTTACTCCATATCAATGAGGCCATGCGAAGCCAGGCTGAGTGGCTTTGCATCGCCGCATAGATATGAATTTGAATTTGAATTTGAATTTGAATTGGGGATTTGTAAAGCGCATAGCTACCCTAGGGCGTCCCAGCGCTGAATTGACCTATGATTGAGAGACTTACGCCGGTGTGGTGAGGGTCCATAAAGTGATGGTCCCCTCATAAATAAATCTCGAAATTCCTACTAAGGCAAAGACCCCACTTTGAGCAGGCCGAGAGTCCCTTTTCTCTATTTTTGCATAATCATTTACATGGCTGCCTTTGACGAAGATGTCGTTGGTCCTTATCTTTCCAAGAATCTGTAAAAGTGTCAAGTCTTTTAGACAATGATGTCGATAAGGAACATGATGCATAGACAACAACCTCAATAGAATATTTTATTTGGTTATTTTAGATCTGCTAAGCAACCGGAGGAGACGGTTTAAATAAACACTTTTAGGGATAAAGGACCTAATTACAAAGTTGGGCGAGCTTAAGTCTACCCAACACTGTCTCGGTCCTGGGACCGACCGACCTCTAGTCGGTGGTCCCGACCTCCTAATTAGGATGCGATCAAACACTGTTCAGTCGCATTCCTTCATTTTCCTATGACAGCATGCATTACGGCTGTAAACCTGACGTAATCCATGCTCCCATAGTGAAATGGGAGGCACTGTTCATCCCTGCACCCCGTGGCAGGCAGCTCAAGGTACCTGCCACGGGGTGCAGGGATCAACATTCGGAGAATGTGCACACAAGGGGGCCCTGCTGGTGGCCCCCAAACATGCTTTCCGACACATGGTTTCCATGTCCGACAAGCCAGCATGGAAACCCTGACAGAAACCGTGCATTGTAATCCCAAAGGTGGAAAGACCAGCCCTATGGGATAATGAGCATGTTTCAAATGGCCGACAGGTTCATTGAGCACACTGGAAACCAGCCGTAATGACCGGCCAGTTTAGATTCCGACCGTCAACATTGTAATGTGGCGGTCGGAAAGTAAACCGAGGAGCCAATTATGATGCGGCCCGGAAGGCTCCAACCTTGGGCGGAGCCTTTCCAGGCCTCATCCCAATCGGCCCCAAAGTGTGTTAATCTAAGTGCAGTGTGTGTGCATGTGATAATGTAAACAATGAAATTGGGCATTCAAATTACCACTGCATCTCTGGATCCCAGTTTAAGGACTGTATGTAACATTAAAACATGGACGCCACTACAACAATGTATTCAGTGGGGTTTTATCGTGCTCCAACAACCTGCTTCTTTACCCTGAATTGCTGGTGATTTGAACTAAGTTTACTCGTGAGTCGTGACATCCCTGGGCGTGAAGGGAAACCTTGTAGAGCTTAACCAGTGTCTTGTTTACGCAACACTATGAGGTGTGGAAGTAGGTTTTTTAATGTATGTTAATAGGGCCAACTTTCTGTGAAAACTCCACCTTGTATATGATTGAGGTCATCTGTCACTCATCCTCTCCTCACAAGCTCCACAGCTCACAGTCAAGCTGTAATATATTACGTTATTTTCTACTATTATTGTTGACAGTGTTGTTCTACTCCTGCTCAACCTTCCCCAGTCCAGCTATAACTTGTAATGTATTTAATTTTATTCTGCTTATTCTCTGATACTTCTTCATTCATATAACAAAGTATGGTTCCTGTAGCTTGTTACGTTTGAGCATTTCCAGATGACATTAGCAGGGAGGGTGCTGAATAATTACACATGCAGTGGGTTAGTGCTAAAGCTGGCAGCAAGATTTCCATTTGATCATAACACAAACAGTTGAGTCTCCCTTGTTCTTTTTTTCTGTCCTGATCCAGTGTTAAACTTCTCTATGTGGACCCCTCTACCTATATCAAAATATCATGACCTTTATTCATCACTGATTTGCAACTCTCTGTTCCATGAGCTTCTAATACTTTTTCCGTCCTATTATTTTCCCTTCTCTTTCAGGTCTCGGCTTACCCACTTGTATGATCTCCCGTCAATATGTTCTGTCCCCTTATGTTTTAAAACTTTTCTGTCTTCCTCTCAGTCTCTTCTATTTTCACCAGCAACTTTTAGTTTCTCTGGCTGTCTCTCAACATGACTTTTAAACTTTCAAGCTCTAGTGGTAGGGTGAGGTTTTCACCATGCTAACACATAAAACGTCAAAAAGACAGGTATACTGTATATTACTTGAATGAACCTATCCTACAACAGCTCTTCCAGGCCCACGTCAATTGTCAGCAGCTCATTCGTTTCTGAAATGCATTGTGGTACCTTTCAACTTTGAATAACAATTTAAATATAGGACTAGGTGTACTACTAGCAACATACACAGGAACCTTTGACATCCTGCACATCTGTTGTTTTCACAGATATGTACACGCTGGAAAGCCCAGTGAGTAAACACTTGCTGCTGACATATGCGGTGACCTGCAGGTCATGAGTCTGAAGCAGTGTTGACTCTTTTATTCTGCCGATAGCAGTACACTGAGTGCCAGTGAGTTGGCATCCCTTCCAGGTGACACCTTCGATTAGTCCTGGTGTTCTGGTCAACACCACGCTGCTTTCAGAATCTTGTAGATGGTTGTGTTTTTAAGATTGTATGTATGGGTACAGAAATCCCAGCATGCAACTTGCTGTAGGTTAAAAACCCAGGACTGGCTTAAGGTGTTACATGTGTTGAGACCGTTGGCAGCTACAAAATGGAATATTGAAACATATCGAATACAGCACTTAAACGTGCTATATGAAAAATAGGTGACTGTTAGTATGTCAACTTAGAACTAAGAGAAACATTTCCCGCTTTTGGGTAAGGTTCGAACTGCAGGCAGGGCATGGAGGCCTGGATCTCCCTGCCCTCAGGGCTGCTGACATTCCAGAACTCATACTGGTCCATAGAGGTGACCTCACTGACCACGCAGACGTAGTAGATGCTGTTGACCAAGGTGACAACCAATTCTAGATACGGACTCGACATCTGTGCTCGTACTATTAGATCTGTCCGCAGCATTTGACACTGTTGATCATAACAGTCCACTGCAAAGTGTCAAGTCCACAGGCAATGATGGGACCTCCCATGTGTGGCTACAGGCATACTTAAAGAATAGGGCTCAAGCAGTGCAGCTGTCTCCTATTATGGCATACAGCTTAGAGATAAAGGGGCAGATTTACAAGCCCCAGGCGTCACTTTTTCACCATCGTTGCGTCACTTTTGCGTAAAAGTTGCGGCCCATTTACAACGTGACGCATCTAGGGAGATGCATCACGTTGTGAAGCCCTGCACCACATTAAACCTGCGTCAGGTTTAATGTATGCAGGGTGGGCGTTCCGACTCCAGCAATGCGTGATTTTTCCGTCAACAGATGCGTCAGAATTTCTGACGCATCTGTCAATCCTTGCGCCATGGTGCGCCATATTGTAAATACGGCGCATCCATGGTGACGCAAAGATTTGGCATGTTGGCGCAGGGAAAGTGACGCATCTCTAAGATGCGTCACTTTTTTGTAAATCTGCCCCAAAATGTTCAGCCCACAAGCCACTGCACCATCACGACTCCTATTTAGTATCTAAATCAGACCCCTCATAAAAGTACTGGGTAAGAAAGGTTGCCGACTATACAACTATGCAGACAACTCCCAGATATTACTATGTTTAGAAGACAATGTCACATGATACTGCATTTTTCAAGACACCATGGAGCCCGATTTATAAAAGTAAGATTGGACATGAAGCCTAAGTTCAGAACACAAGTCTAAGTTTAGAACTGAAGTCTAAGTCTAGACCGAAAGCTTAAGTTTAGACCTGAGGTGTAAACTTAGACTTCAGGACCAAAGTTAGATTTCAGGTCTAAAATTAGACTTCAGGTCTAGGTTTACCTTTGTGAATCGAGCCCCCATGAGTTTTATTTGTGGGCGTATAAGGATAAACCATCTGAAACATAATGCTGATAAAACTTAAGTAGTAGTAATGAAATGCAGTCCTCTGTCCTGGACCCAGCAGTACTGGACAGAAGAAATGGGACTCCTTCCTAAACCCAAAAAAGCTGCTAAATGTCTGGGAGTCGTTGTTCAAGATCTGCCATCCTTGAGACCTTATATCAATCCTTGAGACCTCATATCAATCGTTGTGACCTCGTACCAAATCCTGAGACCGCATATCAATCCTTGAGACCTCATATCAATCCTTGAAACCTCATATCAATGCAGTTGGTTTAAAGTGTATTTTTATACTACGGTCTATGTTAGGAAACTACAGGCGTCTACTGATGCATTGAAGGTCATCATTTCAGCAGTGACTGGTTCCGGGCTGGTCTATGCCAATTCAGTCTACCTCAGCCTCCCTAAACTACTGATGGTACAAAATGCAGCAGCCAGGCTTGACAAAAGCTTTACCGCTACCAGTAAATTACAAATAGAGCTCAAACATGCTGTCTGGTCTTTAGAGCTATTCATGCTTAGCCCCACATTTCATATCCAAGAGAATCTCTAGATAATTTCCCTCATGGACTCTTCGCTCTTCCTCTGCTAATCTGTTGGAAGCACCAAGACTTAAAAAAATACTCTGATATGGCAGTCAAAGGATCTCTAGTTTTACCTCTTTAGAATGAAACTCCCTTTCTTGGGATAATTGATCCATTCCAGATCTGACATTCTTCAGAATAGCACTGAGAACCTGGATGTTTAAATAAACATTAATGTGTTACTATAGACTGAGCTGATGGGAGATTACATGCGCTGCGTTTTAAGTCTCTAGTCTCAATCACTGTGGTGCTAGCAGTTGTATGAGCACTTTATAAATATACCTTACATTATCAAAGTCAACCACTCCCCCCTAGTATCTGATCAACCTAGTGCTTTCCAGAGTATATCAATACTCACATAAACATCTTAGTCAACTCTTTGATCTTGATGCTTAGAATGTTTCTAAATGATAGTTGCTATAGAAATATCTATGTATGGTTTTCTAAAAAACAGATGTTACACACACTGCTGGTCAATTTTTCAACCTTAGCTGTTCACCATATTTTCACCCTACTAGAATTTAATGGTTTCCGACTGTGTAAGGACAGTCAACATCTATTTGGTACAATAATATGGTCCATGATGAACCCGGTCCTCTGTGCAAATGGAACCTGTCAGCCTCACAAAATCGATCCCTGCACCACTGCGAGCTGCGCCAACCATCCTTTTCTCATTGTGCCATGTCATTTGACCATTGCAGCCCCAGCCCCATGAACAGAATGCAACTGCACAGACAGAGTTCCATTCTATCCCTCCATTCACATCCATTTGCAAAGACTCGTAGCTCTGTGTTTGCATAGTGTTTGTGGTGAGAACCAGTTAACCCTTTGAGCTCCATGTGTACTCATCCAGCTCAAGAGACAAAAACTGTTCACAAAGATTTGCATACAGCCAGCGGCGTCTCCTCCGCTGAGGCAAAGGAGCGTTGCCCCACTGGTCTCAGAGCAGTACAACAAGGTAAAATAAAATGATAATAACAAATTGTTAGTATAATTTAATTTTTCTGCATGGAGCCAGATTGGGGCGGGGCGGGCGGGCTGGCTGACTTACAGGAGGAGGAGTGGTATGGGCACTACTAAGAGTACATCACGGTTTGGCTGGCTGCCTTGGGCTGGCCAAACTATCATGCGCACTTAGCATTTCTCCACCCGGCTGTGTAACACAGCCGAGTGGAGAACTGTCCCAAGGCTCCCAGGCTCTGCTTGAGCAGCCAAAGAGGCAACTCAAACCAATTATGATGCTGTTGTCATGCTTGTGACTGAAGCATTGTGATGGGCTTAGGGGAGCCTGGGAGCTTCCAAGAGCCAGGAGGAAGAGAAGAGAACAGAGCAGAAGCGATGCCCGCAACCAGGCAACTGAATTTTTTTATCAGGCCCCCACCACCAGCGCTGCCCGACCACTCCCGTTCCTTGGCAGCTGCCACTGCATACGCCTAGGCTCATTATTATTCATGAGGTGGCATTCCTGCAAATCCTTGGAAACACAAGGACAGTTTGATGAATTTGTATGGCACAGAAAAAAGAACTGACCAGATAGCATTGCTCTGTGCAAACAATCCACCCTGCCAGTTGTACATCGGCTCACACAATCAATCAATCAATCAGGGATTTGTGAAGTGGACTACTCATGCATGAGGGTCTCAAGGCGCTGGGGTGGTGATTCGAGCAGCTCTGTCGCTTCTGAAAAGCCAGGTCTTCAGGCTCTTCCTAAATGCTTGCAGTGTGGGGGTTCATCTGATGCTGAGGGGGAGTTCATTCCAGGTATTGGCCGCGATGTTGGAGACGGCTCTACCTCCTGTTCTGGCTCTGCAGATGCATGGGATTTTGGCCAGGGCAAGGTCGACGGAGTGGAAGTTTCTCTTGGGTGCATAGAAGGACATGGGATGTCAAGGACGAGTCTGACTGCTGCGTTCTGGATGTTCTGCAGTTTAAAGAGCAGAGATCTGTTGATTCCAGCATAGAGGGTGTTCCCGTAGTCAAGTCTGCTGGTTATGAGTGCATGGGTGATGATATTTTTGGATTCAGGGGGATCAATTTGAAGGTCTTGCGGAGAATACAGAGGGTATAATAGCACGTGGAAGATGCAGCGTTGACCTGTCCGTTCATGGCGAAGGAGGAGTCGAGTATGATTCCGAGGTTGTGGGTGTGGTCCATGGATGTGGGAGGGTTGCTGAGAGCGGTGAGCCACCAGGTGTTGTCACATGCGGAGGGGTGGATCTAAGGACGAAGACTTCCATCTTCTGAAATGTGCTTCAGGCAGATGTCGCTCATCCAGGATGTGACATCCTTCATTCCTTCCTGGAAACTGTGTCTGGTGATGTGTGGTCCCTTGGTGAGAGAGAGGATGATCTGGGAATCATCGGAGTAGGATACTTTGCTGAGGATGGTATGGAGTGGGGCCATGTAGATGTTGAAGAGCATGGGGCTGAGTGAGGATCCTTGGGGTACTCTGCAGCTAATCTATGTGGGTTTGGAGAGGAAGGGTGGAAGTCTGATTCTTTGAGTTCGGCCGGTGAGGAAAGACCAGATCCAGTCTAGGGCAGTTCCCTGTATGCTGGCGTCATGGAGTTAGGTTGCTAGAGGGCGGTGGGTGACGGTGTCGAAGGCTGCTGAAAGGTCTGATAGAATGATGGCTGCAGTGTGTGGCATTGGTCGGGGAGCATGCAGATGTCGTCCGTGGGAGCTAGGAGGGCGGTCTCATGATGTGGATGCTGCAGAATCCGGTTTGGGAAGTGTTGAGGATCGAGTTGGATTCTATGAAGTTTGTGAGCTGGTTTTTTACGCTGTTCTTGGGGACTTTGGCTGCGATGGGGAAGAGAGGGAAGGATCTTGAAGTCCGTCAGGTCTGCAGGCGGCTATTTGAGGAGGGGCTTAACTTCTGCACGTTTTTCCAGTAATCTAGGAACATGCCTGTTTCAAGGGGGCAGTTGATTAGGCCTGGGTTGTAAATTCCGTTCCGCTCACGGAATTTGCGGAATTTGGGTAATTTCGCGTTCTGCGGAGAACGCTGAATTGCCCAAAATTCTGCGTTCCGTGGCTTCGCGGAATTTTTTGCTTGTTCGTGTTCTCAAAATGCGTGTTCGCGAGATATTTACCCCCCGAGCATACAAATCAACGATCGGGAACAGGAAAAAAGCATTGCGAACAAGCAATACCGCGTGTTCGCTGAGATTTTTTACCGTACTATCAACCCTACAGTTGATAGTACGTTGTAGTTCGGGTGCTATGGCCGAGGTGGCTCTGTGGAAGATGTGCGATGGGCAAGGGTCAGTGGGGACTCCTGAGTGTATGCTCCTCATGGTCTTAGCAGTGGCTTCTGTGGTGACAGAGGTTTAGGTGGTGATGGTAGGCTGGGTGACGTTCCCGGTGGTAGGTATAGTTATGTTATGTTATGTTAATTTACAGTTGATATAGCGCACATACACCGCCAGGTCTCTTAGCATTCTGGAAGAGAGAGAAACATAAACAGAGAGACTGACCAGATCTTTAGGTAGTAGAGGGCCTCAGGGCTGTATCGAAAGCTTCGATGAAGAGAAGGGTTTTTAGGGTTTTTTCGGAATGGTAAGAGTCTGGATTCTTTCCGAAAATCTCTGGGCAACTGATTCCAGAGTTGTGGCAGAAGGACCAAAAAATCTCTCCCACCTTTGGCTGTGGTGTTGAAACATGGGCAGGTCAGCTGACTTGCTTCTGCTGAGCGCAGCACGCGCCCTGGCACGTATTTGAGAAGGCGTTCTTTTATGTACCGTGAGGCGTGCCCGTAAAGAGCTTTATGGGTGATACACAACCCCTTAAACTTCTCTCTCTGCTTAATGGGCAGCCAGTGCAGTTCGCTCAGCAGGGGAGTAGCATGAGTTCTTCTGGGCAGTCTGAGAAGGAGCCTGGCTGCATCATTCAGTACTACCTGCAGTTTGTTAGTAATTTTCTGGGGAAGCCCCACATATAGCACGTTGCCATAATCAAGTCTTGAGACAATGGTTGCTGCCACTATCGTTTTCATAGTTGGGGTCGAGAGTAGAGGGACCAGTTTCCTCAGCTGTCTCAAAAACCCTATACAAGTTCCAACCACCAAGTTGACTTGATTAGTCATCGAAAGCTCTGAGTCGATCTTGATGCACAGACTTTGCACCGCAGGTGCTGGTATGAGGGTGGCTCCTAGCTCCTGGGCCAGAACTGATCACTCCAGGGGTTGTTTTTGGTGGAAATGGCTAGGACATCCGTCTTATCTGGATTATTTTTTAAAGAGTTTGCAGTCATCCAGTTGACTGTGAATCTGAGTATGCTCCAAGCTGACTGTTGGGCATGAGCCGAATTATCGATCCTTAGGATGAGTTGGGTATCATCCGCATAATTGAAAACCCGGAAGTCTATTTTGGCTAGCATAGTCACCAAAGGCTGTAGGTATATATTAAAGAGAAGGGGGGATAGTGCGAAGCCTTGAGGGACCCGCATAGAATGTTACCCTTTTCTGATACCTGCTCCGCTAATTGGATCCTCCGCGTTATTCCTGAAAGGAAGGACTCTAACCATTTATGGACCTGCCCTTGAATGCCCAAGTCCTTTAGCTGAGTGAGTAATTTTTGGTGACAGACCGTATCGAATGCCGCCGACAGGTCTAACAGTATCAGGGTGCTCGATTCCTTCTTGTCAGCCTTCAGCCTAAGGTCGTCCAGGACTGAAAGCATGACCAGCTCCATGCTATGATTGGCTCTAAAGCCTGCCTGGCGGGCATGGAGAAGCTCGTGTTTTTCCAGAAATGCTGAGATGGTCCACAAAACGTGTTTCTCCATGATCTTCGCCAAGAAGGGAAGCTGGGAGACCGGTCTGTAGTTTTTTAATACGGTCCTGTCTGCCCCTGGTTTTTTCAGAAGAGGAGTAACTCTGGCCTCCATCAGATTAGCGCGGACCCGGCCGGTCGCCAAGGAATTATTCAGAAGAGTGAGAATATGGCTTTCCAGAGTAGGCAGAGCCAGTCTAAAGATCTGTGGCGGGCATGGATCGCCAGGGGAACCTGACTTAGTGCCGTTGGCCAGTAGTGTAAGAGCCCCTAGGTCTAGCTGAGGGAAACTGGTGAGAAGATTCCCCGTAGGGGCTAGGGGAGTGGACAGTTCCGAAGCACTTAAGGTCATATGTGTGTTTTCGATCTCTAAAAGAATGTCTGCTACTTTCTGAAGGAAGAAAACCTGCAGGACATTGCAGTCGGTGGGAGCTACTGCAAGGTTGGCATCTGACTTTTTGCCAAGTTCTTTTAGGATCATGAAAGTCTCCTTTTGAATATTTGACGCTTCCCTAATTCGCGCTGCGTAGTACTCAGCTTTCCAAGATATGATGGCCTTTTTGTAAAGTATGAGTAGAGATTTATAAGTTGCTAACTCGATGCAATCATAGGCTTTCCACCACCTTCTTTCCGCTTGCCGAATGCTTTGCTTCCTTTCCCTCAGTTGTTCATCATACCAGGCAGCCCCCTTAGCTTTATGTCTAATTCTTTCATTGCGTTCGGGAGCTATCTGATCCATAGCGGCTTGTAAGGTGTTAATAAGAGATTTGCTTTTTAGATCAATATTACCTTCCACCAAATTGGGTGAGGGTTGCCTTTGAAGAGTATCCACCAAGTTCTCTACTTGAATTTTTTTCCAGCTTCGTACCTTCCTCCATTTAAGAGGAAACTGTGGTAATGGGCTGTCAACAGGTATCCAACACGAGATCAATGAATGGTCCAACCAGGCGCAGGGCCGAATATCCGTAAGCATGTCCTGCGTGTCAGTGGACCAAACCAGGTACAGGGTATGCCGTTTGATGTGGGTTGGGCGATCCACCAGTTGGTGAAGTCCCATGCATAACATGGCCACTTCAAGCTGTTTGGCCTGTGGTTCTCGAGGGGTATGTTCCCAGTGGTGGTCGAAATCTCCAACCACCACGAGTCGTTGGTACCGTGTACTGAGATCAGACATGATCTCGGTGAAATGGTCACTAAACCCCGGGGTTGCCCCTGGACAGCGATAGACCACCATTAGAAAGAGGCAGGAGGATTTGAAGGAGATTTTTATACCTAGCATATCAGTGTTGTCTATGCTCTCTGCTAGGATCTTGGTGGCCATAATATTGATGTTATAAAGAATCGCCCCCCACCTCCTGTTGTCTTGCCTGTTATGCCACAGGGCATCAAAGTCACCAGGCGATGATGTCCGGGGCAGAGGTATCCCCCAACCAGGTTTCCGTTAATGCCAGTATGTCAATATCCCCCTCCTGGAGAAGCGTGAAAATCTCCAGATTATGTTTCTGTAATGATCTGGTATTGGTAGTGTCTGTGCCAATATCTTCAATCACAGCACCCACTTGTGCTGCACTGTTGTGGCTGATAATTGTGAGGCACATTTATCTGACGTGATAGAGTATCATTAGTGGTGATTATTTATTGTAGATTCTCTATCAAATTACAGATATCCTCATTCTTTCTATGTATGCTTTTTAAAAGCACAGAACTATTACATGCAGCCATTTGATCTCTCTGAAGAGTTTACAGAAACAAGTATGGAACCCACAGTTTACATTACTTCTTATATCATGCCACGCTATGTAAAAATGACCCAATAGTGGATATTTAGGGAAAAATATGTGCATTTATAAATGAAGTGACTGGATGTCAGCTCATTTAAAACCCACACATGTCAACACTACATCTGTTTTAAAGTTTAAAGTGTGGGCTGCACAAACTCAGTCTTTTTTTAGATTTAACCAGAGGCAGCATTAGCTGTCTGCAGCCTTATGTAATGACATAAATTCATAATACATGAAATAATAATGCATAATAATAGACGTCATTTGGGTCTGCCCTTCCAACGACTTCTCATATACATCCATATTTACATCACCCCACAACCAGCATACGTAGATTAGAGAAATGTGTCTGCAGATTTGTTAACATGTTGCACTGAGTTTACATCACAAATGTGATGCACACCAGCACAAATGATTTATTTTAAATATACTTTCCAGCTCAAAACTTGTTGCCTGAAAGCTATTCACTGCTTTGCATTACTTTACATCAGGGGTGCATTCCATGGGTGGTCCCATGAAACCACCCATGGGTTTTGATGCATAGCCCTATCCACTACTCACAAGAGTAGACAGAGGTGCATATGTCCAAGTCTCTTTTCCAGGCCAACATCGCTTTTTAGTGATGTTAGGGTGGCAATAGAGGCTTCGCCTCATTTACAAGGCAGCGTTAAGCCACTTAATGTGGCTTAATGCTGCATTGTAAATAAGGCACCCTTTACGATGTACTTTGCGTGAAAAGGGAGGGCATTGATTTTGAAGCTGCCTCCTGTGTACAAGGGTGACGTAAATATGAGGCAATGTCAAAATTAATACCAGGGAAAACATGGTCTTAAACAGGCAAAATGAGGGGAAATGCTTTATTTCTCCTCATTTTTTCCGTTTCCATGTGTGCTGCGTTGTGTAGCACACATAGAAACAGCAAATTGCCATTGTTTATTTATGTGCAGGAAGGTGACTCTTCCTGCTCATAAACAATTGTTTTTAAATGACGTTATACAACTTCTATGTGTGCTGCATTAAGAAGCGTATATAAAAGTAACAAAACATAATTGAAAGATTCTTTATGTGCGGGAAGAGAGACCTTTCATCACATATAAAATCTTTAGCTTAATGCAGGCACCCTTGCACAATGGTGCACGGTTGCCTGCGTTGGCGCTTGGCTGCTAAGTTTAGCGCCAGCCAGGGGGAAACGCAGGGCAGCACCATATTGTTTTAAATACGGTGCAGTCCTGCGTTTCTGAAGTGGCAGAGTGTGGCATTAAGCTAGGAAGGCTAACTCTGCACTCTGTCACTTCGTTGTAATTATGCCTCAGAGTTTTGTACCAAAATTAAATAAATATCACACTTTTAGGAGTGTCATTAACTTGGAGAAATGATTTTATTTTTCCAAACGTTTTCTAATTTGCATGTGTGCTGCGCTATACGGCACCCATCCAAAGTGGCAAATATTTTGAAGTTTATCTAGGCATAGCATATTGTACTGGAAGGTTATTCTTCCAGTACACATCATATGCAGGCAATCACTTACACACTATAGTGCAAAGGTGTGTGCTTGGCCCTAGGAAGACTAGTTGGTCTCCAGCGCTAAAAAGAGAGTAAGGCAGCGCCAAATCTTGGTAGATATAGCTCTTTCCTGCTAGTGCTCTCTCACACCCACACATTATTGAGTCTAGTTTAAATCCTTCTTGATCAGCTATGTCCATACTGACCTTGTTTGTGCCAGAATAATTGTAATTCAAGAGCATTTGCCCCTCTAAGGACACTGCTCATTTTAAATTTCGCAATTCTTCCCATTCATCAAAACAATTCACTTAGGGGCATATGCATCAACATTCCGATTTGCAATTCCCAATTTGCGAATTTTACCGAATTGCACTTTGTGTATTGCAAATTGGAATGCATTAAAAAAATCGCTGTTATTTTGCAAGTCAGTAATATTCGCAATTGCTATTTGCGATTCTGAAATACCGACTCGCAATTTTTATGAATACGCTACTAGCGAGTCACAAATAGCGATTCCCATAATACCATTCAGCATGAGGATGTCAGAGTCAGGAAGTGACCACGCCCATGCTGTTACCTGTGTGCTTAGAGTGAGGAAGAGGACTCACACTGTTTGAGAACAGCATTTTAGAAAACTTTGGAACTTTAAAACCGATACTGTTACCAGTATGGCTTCAGAAACACCATAGAAGGAGCGCAAAAGTAAAATTAAATTTAGCGTAAAGGAGTTGAAGATACGATAGAAGAAGTAGTGAGGAGCCATGAAAAACTGTTTGGGAAACTGTACTGCAGGTCCCAGAGTCTGAAAAACCAAAATTGTGGCTGGGAATGCAAAGAAAATTAAATGCAGTGGGAGTTTCTCAGCACGGCTTTTTGAATATGGGCAAAAGATGGTATGACCTGTGCAGTCGTGCCAAAGAAAGGGTTGCAGAAAGGCTTGCTGAAGCCAAAAAAACAGGGAGCGGGCCATCCACCCAAACATCACCCACAGCCATGGAGGACCTTGTGTAGTCCACCCTGCAGCCGGAGGCAGTTGTTGGAGTGACTACAATAGATTCCTCCGCTCCACCCAGTACCTCCCAAGGTAAGATGCATGTAAATCAACATCAAAATTTTAGTTGTAACAAACAAACTGTGTAAGTCTGATCTGGCTTAGTGAAGAACATAGTATTCCAGACCATGTTTTACTTGTAACACACAAATGCATTATGGAAATTGCAGTCAGCAATACCACAATGGAAGGCTGGTCGGTGCAAAACAGAATAGTTTCAATCAATGGTGACAGGCAAGTCAGTCTCCACACACTGTGTGTGTCAGGAAAACTTTATTCAACAATACAAAGGACAAAGGTGAAATCATGTACAAATATGCTAACTTGTTCTGCACTGTTCAATTTCACAGATGCACGTGAGCAAGAGTCAGAGGACAGTGAAGGACATGCACCCCCAGAGAGTGAGTCTAATGTCAGGAGGAGACATAGCAGTCTCACCAGCACCCACAACACCAGCTCCAAAAAGATGCAGGATCACACTGGCCCCATTGCCTGCACTTGAAACTGTGGATGAGGGAGAACCTGAGCCTACAACAGCACAGCCTCTGAATACCCCCACAGCAAGACCACGTGTACAGCTGCAAGCTAAGAACATGAGAATCAGGAGCCGCAGGGCGCTGCAATAATGAGAGGTGACGAAGGCAAGATTTCCACATCCCACGCTGGGCTAGAGAATGCCATGTTAAGGGTACAGCGTCTGCATGTAAAACACATGCGGTTAATGCAGGCAAACCTTTCCACTCTTGTTAGCAACATGGGGGAGATAAGTGACAGTATCAAGCATCTCACAACAGCTGTGCAGGAAGGTCGCAGGGAAAGCAATGAAAAATTTGATGAGATGACTGTTGCACTCAAGGACCTATGCAAAGTGTTGAAAGATGATAAGGTGTCCCAAACGACACCACCAATTTCTTGGATGGGTACACTAGGGCCATCAACCGGCTTAGCACAACAACTGCACAACCATACCGACGTGCACTAGGCATGCAGTTGGATATGAGCCATTGCTGCGGAGATGTCGCCAGGGGACTGATTCCAATTCACAAATGCTGTGGAGCTCATGCAAACCAATTCTGTTGCTGCCAGTAGTGTCATGGGTGTGGGGGATAGTGAGGATGCCTCCAGCCACATCAGCAGCTTGGCACCAGTGACGGAAAGCAGGAGGCGCAGCACACGTAATACGCCAGCATCAAAGAGCCCTCAAACTGATGTAAAGTACCATGAAATATTTATGTCAACCCATCACAATGTTTAGACCTTGCATGTGTGCAATAACACTACTGTTTGATTTTGGGTTAAATAAATCTAGTTGTCAAAGCAACAATGTTGTGTTGGATTATAAATACCCACCTCAAAAATAATTCTGTGTAATTTATGCACGTCACTTTCGTACTTCAGCTGCCCTTGATGCACTTCCTGCTTGTTGTGGTTGTAATGTCTCCTCGTCCTCGTCGGGATCACTATCTGATAGTTCAAGTTGCACGCCTCTGGCAGTTGCTATGTTATGCAACATGTTATGCAAAATGGTGCAAGTGGTGACAATTTTACATCAGGTGTCTGGCCTTTACTGCAATGCACCCCCTGTTTTATGTAGGCAGCGAAATCGACTTTTCAGCAGTCCGAAGGTCCTCTCAATCACATTGCGCGTTGTCCTGTGTGCTGCATTGAACTGTTGTTCACTTGGAGTACTTGGATTCTGGTATGGTGTTAAGATGAATGGGTGCTCAGCATGTGCGCTGTCAACTATGGAGAAACAGCCAATAGATTAGTCACTGCTATGTCTCACACAGAAATGATTATCTGCATAAGACAGTGACATGTGTTTACCAAGCAGGAATCCTTCACCAAATCCACCCCCAAGGAGACGTGTATGTATGCTGCTGTGCCTGAAGATGTAGGAATCATGCGTACTCCCTGGGTATCTTGCCACTATGTCTGTGATGATGTTCATAGCATTGCATTTCACTTGTATGCTCAGTGAATGATAACAATTCCTGAAAATGCACTCATTCACTGAGGGGGGCATATGGCAACATGTGTCCCATATATGCAACCAATTACATAAGGGATGTTGGCTATCTGGTAAAAGTCCATTTTAGTTTCAAGCAATTCCTGCGGGCTATTTGGGAATCTTATGCATACTCAGCAACATAGCGTCCAGAAACGTGTTAAAGAAATGCGATAGTGAACTTTGGGATACACCTCCAGCTGCAGCTATTACCCCCTGGAAGCTACCTGATGCTAGGAGGTGCAGGGAACACAGGACCTGCACATGGGCGGGGATGGCATGTGTCCTGCAAGTCTGACACCGCAGTAGTGAGTCTAATTCTGCAATCAGATCTTGTATCATTGCTGCATTTAATCTATACTTGTCATAGATTTCCTCCTCAGTCTGGCCCCAACAGAGTAACAAGCACTCTGAAAACACGCTCCTATATCCTCCTTCTCCTGCTGCTCTTAGCCTCATCCTCCTCGCCATGACGTAGAGCGCTGCCATTGTGAAATATTCTGAGGCCTTCTGGGCCTGTTTAAATACTTTCCCAAATGTTTCCCACCTGATTTGATTGTTTTCACCTGGTTACCACCTAGTTTGATTTGGTGGTATTTTGCGATTGCAAAATTACAATTTCTTACCTATTCACAATTTGCGATTGTTCATGCATAGCTTTGTGACTTCGAAATTGCGATTCGCAAATAAGGATTCACAGTTTTGGCAAACACAAAAAAGGTAATAGCAAAAAATTGCACATTCCTGGGAGATGCTGCAAATTTTGCTTGATGCATTCCTTGTTGCTATTTTGCGAATCGCACTGTTTGCGACACCACTGGTGTAATGTCACTAACACACTTTATCCTAGGCCACCATGAATACAAATCAATCAACACAGTCAAGAGAGAAGTACTGCCTTCACCTGTCATGGTCCCACAATGTCCATCGCCACCTCCTCCCATGCTCTATCAGGACGTTTATCACAGAGTACAGGTGGTTTCTTAGTATGTAGTGTGTTTGTCACTGCTACAGCATTCCAGACAATATCTGATCAATCTTTCCTCTTGAAGATTAATGTCTGGCCACCAGAAATCTTGCTTCAATCTCTCTGTGGCTATATTTGTAATAACACATTAGTCATTTGCAAACTCAGTCAACCTCTCTCTAAAAATAACTGGCTGAATCAACTTCATACCTCAAAAAAAATAACCATGAATTCTCCCAGTTTATCTCTGACAATCCAGAAAGGCCTTCTTTGCTCTCAAATGTCCTTCTCATGTTTCCAACCTTTCTGTTACTACTGCTCACAGGATCTCACAAATCTTTTCTGTAGACCATGTTCCATCTTCTATCATTTCTCTCACCACTTCTTTATCACTGGCCTCATGTACAAGCCAAGACAAACAATCTGCAGCTTTATTCTTGGATCCACAAATACATTTCACATCAAATGTTTATTCCTACTACTGATTGGTGTTTTTCTATCTTAAGTTCTTTTAACTCAAAATGTATATCTTCTGTCACTCATAGTTGATTTTAATGATTTTAGTGTCTTTTAGATCGTTACATTTGTTTTCTCACTAATTTTGAAAATTGGTTTAGAATTGCATTGTCCTGTTTTCTTCACTTTAAAATTGTTGGCAATGCTTGACTCTAACATGCATTCATGTAGAGAATTGCCTGCTGCTTGTGCCAAAGCTGTCAAGGCTTGACCTGCGTTCATCTAAATCTAACCGGCATGTGTTTATTGAGCTACTAAAGATCCCCTTTCCAAATGAATTCCTCAACTTCTGACAGATTTGTAACCGCATAAACACAGGCCCTTTGCTCTGCTCTGAGCCAGTGCAATTGTTCATGATATAGCCTCTGGTTGCTCCAAAGAAAGGCCTCATGACCCATGTAGCAGTAAAACGATGTTACTAGTAAACCTACATAGGATCACCATTCTCTGGGAATCGACATCACCTGATGACTGTAAATCACCCACAGATGAGCCACTTGTCACATTGTCCTCGAGAATTGCATTCTGCTACGACCCACTTAGAAACACAAATAGAAAAGTATTTCCAAAAATGTTTCTACTCTATAAATTCCATTTGCCAGGTTACACTCATACATACCTTTAAAATTCCTCAGCACAAACCACTGTGTCCACACTCACAAAAGAAGAGGATAGGAGAGGTAAGGGGGAATGAGGGGGTGGTGTCGCATGGGGTAATTTAAAAGGGTACGTTTTTAATTTAACAACGAAAAATCGTTGTAAAAGTATGTGTGTAAAAGGCATTTTCGTGGTAAAGGATATGCGTGGTGATGGCATTCGCGTTGTAACGTATGCGTGGTAAAGGCATGCGTTACAACAAAATGCGTTGTAAAGTCATACAACCCTAAAACCACCACTACAGCCTATGTCGTAATAAAATCCTATAGATTGTAATTCACAAAGTGATACCCTGCTATGGCAAGGCACTAACTGAAAAAGAAATGACGATGGCTGAATATTGACTGTTGGCACAGTTTGTACATTCACCCATCCCATCATTCTGTTCTACTCCCACATACGCAGTAAATACAGAACTATCCATAACACTGCTTTTTTGTCTATAATGGTAACTTCTCTTTTTTCATCCTAGCACTTGTTATCTTATTTAGTCACCTGGAGCACATTACGTGTGTACTCTCAATATCTCCTCCTGAAGGGTGAATTTTATGACCTTTAAGGGCTCACCCCATTTAGAGAGGGCCATTAGGATTTGTTTGCCCCGTCCAAGAAATTGCATGCTTGCATTAAGCCTCAATGCTGTCTGTTTATATGTACTGCAGCTTTTCTAATAAATTATTCTTTAACTGTGTTTGTCTATGCAATATGTCAATGAAACAACAAGCCTTTTCACACTAATATTCACTGCCCACCTGCCCTTCTCGCATTAAAGAGCACTTCAGGGTGCCCTATTCCCACCAATAGTTGCACAATTGTTTAGATAGAGCTGCCCTCGCTGTCAGCCAGCACTTCACGTGCTGCTTCTACATTTTTAAGCGCTTTTTTCGCATTGACTCGTAAGTAATCATTTTATCAAAAAAGAAACATATGAGCTCAACTGTGTTTACTGATTTAACGGGCATTTGCAATGCAATAGGTCTCGCATTTGCAAAAGTTTGAGCTATTGGTATTGTAAATGACAATGCCTTTCATTTATGTGTTTTGAAAACCTGCAAGCGGTGCGCAAACACAAACTTTGGACGTAACTTTTAGTTGCGTAATTCAAACAAAATGAGTAACATTGCTCTCTGTACAGATTTGTACGTCAAATATCACTGACAATATATTAGAGAAATCTTCTACAGTTATACTAGTAAATTGTAAAACTAAAAACCACAACATCTGCTTACTGTTACACTATTACTGGAATGCCCACTATAGATTCGAACTAATCAATGGCTTCCTATTACACATGGTAGGGCTGATACTTTTAACTTGCAAACAGACACAAACATGGTGAGAACATACACACCATTTGGAAATTCACTTAGCCTACACAGAAAACTCAGTTGTTAACATGAAAAAACAATCGCTTTTACTGCAGTCAGAAAATCAATCAATCAATCAGGGGGTTTAGAGAGTGCCGCTACTCACCCGAAAGGGGCTCAAAGTGCTGAGGGGTGGGAGGGGCGCAGCTCCTGAAAGATTATGAAGCTCCGTTGTAGAGCAAGGTCTTGAGGTCCTTCAGGAACTTGGGGAGTGATGGCGTCGGCCGGAGGTGGGGGGGGGGGTCCATGCCTTGGCAGCCAGGAGGGAGAAGGAGCGTCCTCCTGATCTGGTCCTCTTTATGCGTGGTACTGGTGCAAGTGAGAGTGGGTCCGAGCGGAGAGATCTTTGGGGTGCGTGGAATGTGAGGCAGTGGTTCATGTAGACTGGTCTGGTGTTGTGCAGGGCTTTGTAGGCGTAGGTGAGAAGGCTGATGGTGATTCACTTCTCGCCGGAGAGCTAGTATAGAGTCTGTAGGTGTTGGCTGATGTGGCAGTGGCGTGGTAGGTTGGGGGCTAGTCTGGCGGTGGCATTCTGGATGTTCTGTAGTTTGTGGGAGAGGTTCTTGTTGATCCCGGCGTACAGTGCATTATCGTAGTTTAGTCTGCTGCTGATTAGGGTGTAGGGTGAATGTTTCCTGTGTTCAAGGGGAATCCAAAGGAATGTCTGACAGGAACTTATCTCCCGTTTTCAATAAATAGGTGAAACTCCTTCATAAGTCTTTTCAGACAAATACTTCAATGTACTAGCAAATGCAATATTATGCTAGCTTGCTTTAAAAATACAAAAAGCGTATATAAAAACAGCCCTTTTTCGGAAATTACACGTTTACGATGCATGACAAAGTAGGCCTATAACACATCTACATTTCCCCTATGTTCTCATTTACCGTCGGATGATGGACACAAATAATATCACAGTGGGATGCAAAATAGATTATTACTGTACAGGCACCTGTGTTGCATTTGTAAAGTTAGAGCTTTTCAACTATTTGCAATTACAACTATGTTTTCCTTTTAGTACCTTCGTTAATTATAGAGAAGAAGGTAACTTAAATAATACATAAAGGTCCGGTAAAACAGCTGCATTTCATCTTTTATTGTTATTTTGAGACGTTTGGTCGAGCTGCTGCAGACCCAAATGTGTTGAAATATTATTAATTAAACGAAGCCCATAGGATCCAGATGCATTAGTTCTGGGCTTTTTTTTTCTATCTGGTGGTCACTTGATTAAATCTACGGAATGCCAAATAGCTTTTAATCCTTCCAAGGTCAGGAATTTTATCGTGATTGTAGGATTGCTGTTATCTACATCAGATAGAAACTGGAAACTCTTGTGTTAAGTGTTACCTTGCTTTAGTCAGAGTACCATACACATTTTTTTGTATTGTTATCTTGCAATGGGGGGGAGACTCCCCAAATCATTCAGTGTGAGGACTGTGGCAAAGCATATTGCCACTGGGAAAGTTTAAAAAAAAAAAAAAAAAAGTTTTCGTTTTTAAGTTAGGAGGCACTCACACGGGAGAAACAAAAGCAAACTCTGCGAGGAAACAACTGCGCACTCGCAGAGGAAGACAAGGTGAGAGGGAAGCGCACGCATGTGAAGAACAAACAGTGATCGACGGCAAAAACAAAGGGGCAGATTTACAAGAAAGTGAAACATCTGTACAGATGCGTCACTTTCCCTGCGCCACCATGCAAAACCCTTGCGTCATCATGGATGCACCGTATTTACAATACGGTGCACCATGGCGCAAAGATTGACAGATGCGTCAGAAATTCTGACGCACCTGTTGATGGAAAAGTCACGCATTGCTGGAGTTGTGTCGCAAGCACGGCGCAACTCCAGCAATGAGTGTTGCAGCCTATTCCCAATACACTGCGTCACTCTTTATGCCTGCTTCAAGCAGGCGTAAGTTTTGACGCAGTGGCGTCCTAAAAGTCACGCAGTGAAATCTTGTAGATTTCACTGCGTCACTTTTACGAGGCTTTCCTGCGTGGGAACGCCTACCCTGCATACATTATACCTGATGCAGGTATATTGTCACGCAGGGCTTTACAATGTGACGCATCTCCCTAGATGCGTCACGTTGTAAATGGGCCGCAACTTTTACGCTGCCGATGCGTCACAAAAGTGAAGCAACAACAGTGCAAAAGTGATGCAAGGGGCTTGTAAATCTGCCCCAGAGTCTCTGAGGAAACAACCATGCACCCGCAAACAGTGACATGCGGCAATTATAGGTTTTAAAAAAGGGTTCTCTTTCATAATACATGAAGAACCACAGCCTAATGATCCTGTACTGTATCGGTACTCTTAGCCTCACCGGAAGTGACATGCTGGCTGGTGGTACCAGTTAGCAGCCAGCAAAGAAGAGTGACACGGGGTTTATCGAAAGGTAAGCAGTAGGCGGGAATAATATGGCTTTAATGTATACAGCAGGTCTTGCAGACAGAGCATGCGTACTGATGCTCGACCTAAAAATGATGGATTCAAAAATGAAGAAGCTGAGCTGGGATCTGTTTAGTTAAACCTAGTCTGAGGATTCCTCATCTGGCTGACCCTGCCACGTCTTTAAATATTGTCTTGACGCTTGTGACTTTGACCAGAAAGAGCAACATCTATATAGAGAGAGGAAAAAAGCCGTGTTTTGAGCTGTTTCCTAAATATCATCAGATTCGCCTGGCTTCTTAAATGCCAGTGGAGCAGGTTCCAAAGCCTACAGAGTAAACATACAAAACCTCTGCCACCCCACGAGGCAGTGTGCTTAATTTGTAATCTACCTTTTTTTTTAGGGGGCTCTGAACAAAGTCTTTAATCCGGGACATACCATGAAATGTTGCTCTTAAGGTATTCTGGCCCAAGTCATGGAGCGCTTTATGAACAGTGCTCATTGCCTTAAATGCCACTCTCTTTCTTGTTGGGAGCCAATGCAGCTCCTCCAAGGCCCTTGAAACTGGGTCACATTTTGTGATGTTTTTGAGCAGCCATACAGCTGCATTCTGAACTCTCTCCAATTCCCTGAGACAGCCCAGCGTCTGTGGCCACCATGTGTCACTACAAAAAGATGTGTCCCTCCCAGAAAGAAGTAATTCGGCTTTATCCGAATTCAACTGGAGGAAGTGGTCGCGCTGGCATACAGCCACTGAATGGATGAACCATCATTTTAATGTTACCTGTGATAGGCACCTAATTTCTTGCTTCTCTTTATTTTCTTTTGGGGGCTATCTACTTGCTTGTTCTTTGGGCAGAGTTCTATTAGTTGAGGATTTTGTTTTTTATGCTACTAGTTTAGGCTCCGAAATGTATGGGGCCTGTGTACAAAGGCATTTTGGAGTATGGAAATTAAAGTAATGCTCCTGTCGAACGCTTAACACACTCTTTCATGTATTTGTATGTTGGCACCAAAACATCAGAAAAGGGAATACATTAACAGACAGATATTTAGTGCAGTTAGAAAGAAATGTGCGCTCTTTGTACTTTTACTATTACGTAGCCAGATGTTATGGGACGATTCATAAAGGTGGGCAAAGTAGGTAAGAGAGTATTCCTGTGGCATTACATGCCATACTCAATAATGGTTTTGTGAATCAGCCCCAGTGGGTTGATGAGAGAAACACAGTTTCAAAACCTGTGATACTACCACTTGACTGTGCTCATATTTAACCGATCGTTCTCAAGGGTCCATCTTGATGCTTTCATTCCTCACCGCACTACTAGGTGCAGGGGACCTACATTTTGCGCCATATCTTTAACATCTATGTGGAGCTCCTTGCTGATCATTTAGCGAGTCATGGAATCAAGACATGCATGTACGTCAATAACACACACAGCTGAAGCTTGATAACCAGGAAACGTGTTCTCTCACAATTGATCCTAGCATGGATGAGGAGCAATATGCTCAAGTTGATCTCAGACAAGATGGAAGTACTGGTGGTGAGCAACCGCTGTGATTTGTGGCCAGATAAGTGGTGGACCATCGAACTGGGATACCCTCCTGCCCTACTTTTGGTGGTAAAAAGGCCGATGGTCAAAACTGACCCTCAACTCAATATGGCTGAGCAGGTGTCGGCCACTGTCTCATCCTGCTGTCGGCAACTTTGTATTCTGAGGAAAATATCCTCTTACTTGGAGTTTGACATCAGGCAATTAGTCATGCAAACCTAGATAGAGGTCAGACATAACTATGCTAACTCAGCCTACCCAGCTTCACCCACGTTTACGTGAAAAAGACTACTGATTATTCAAAACTGAACAGCTTATATTGTCACCAATATCCCTAGATATAGTCACTTTTGTCCCATTTTGGAAAAGCTACAATGGAAGCCTATCCCGCAAAGAATATAGCCTTAGAGCCCAACGTAGCGGGCTCTACCTGCCATTTAAGCCCACTCCAGCTTTAACAAGCGCGTAGGTCTTTAAGGGTCAGTAGATTCCGCCACGGACGGCTTTAAGGCTATTAGAACATTCAACCCCTAGAGGGCAGAATGTTCTAATTTGTAAAACAAAGGCCTCACGGAGCCCGAGGGGGTTCAAATTTCCTCGGGCTCCATTATGTCTTTGTTCACAGTAAGAGCTGTGAAACAAAACATTGGAATGTTGATGCTCCGTGCTTCAACCAGCCACTAGAAGAACGACACACTCCATTGTCTTCATTGGAGCACTCAACATTCCAATGTTCAAGTACAGTTTAAGGTCCTTTCCATTATGAATACATTTTTGTACAGCAGTTCTCTGATGTTTCTTAACTGTCTACATCTCCTGGAAAAGGCTGAGACCAATGGATCATCATTTCCTTATGTCACTAGGACTGCATCGGCAGACCCGCCTCTCCGTTGCTCCTTGTAAATGATGGAACTTGGTTGCAGTTCACTTGCAAGCACTTCTCTGATGTGGCACCAAAACCTAGCTGTACATAAAGGCCTATGCTTAACTTCCCTGCCCCTTTATGCTTAGAAAGCTCCTAGAGGCCATTGGTATGCATGCACTGTGAGAATACAAATCAAAATAGAAGCAGAAACACTTTGCAATACCTCTTATGGTTGAATTTTGGCAGTGCATTGCACTAATATTCTTCCGTCTGCCATTTTCCTGTACATTACTCTTGGGAAATATTATCATCATCATTCACCATTAATTCTTTCTGGGTTCCCGCGTAGTGTGCTCCTGATGGAGCAGGGTTTTTACTTTAAAACCGAATACCTGTTTCATTTTCGCATGTTATAATTAAAAATACTACTGATTAATTATTAATTACTTAAATATGTCAAAGTCATGACTAACCAACCTTATTAACAAGAGAATTACACGTGGGAATGCTATTGCATGGCTACAATAATAAGTGAACTAAGTTGGTGAGCAAACTGACAGAAATTGATGTTGCTTATGTAATGTAATTTGCATTTAATTGGCTTTTCCTACAATTTTAGATAAATGAACATTCTGTTTGAATCTCTGTGTCGGGTGGTTATTTCTTGTCATGATTATTAAATTTACTTGCAAATTGTGTGAAATATTTTGATAGATTTATAAGCAACTAGTTGGTCGCATCGATCTCAGAGTACGTGCGGATTGGTTAGGTAACAGAAAGTGTTTCCCCTTATACATGGCACGGATAAGAGTGGTAGGATGAATGTTGGTGTAATGGGCCCCACCAGCGTGTAATGTGTGTGTGTGACTGTGAGATCACTCTGTCCGTGGAAGTAGAGGGGATTCGGAAGCTCCAATCTGCACCACTACTTGCCAAAAAAAAGCATTGACGCCTCCTCAGGGGTATTGAGCGCTATATAAATACAATTTCAATACAATGCAATCATCATGTTCATTATTATTATTATTATTATTATTATTATTATTACTATGTATTAATATGATTTTACTGTTATTCTTATTGTCGTTATTATCATTATACCTTTTGACAGACATTCTTATAAAGTTGTATTGTGTTTGCACATCCACATATGTTGTTGAATAGTTGATGAACTTGTCTTCAGTCAAAGCCAGATCTTCTGCACCTCTATAACCAAAGGTGCCACTTGTTATCCTTGTAAAGATGTTGACTGTTATATTTGTCAGCCTCCGATTCAACCCCACACTCTTCAGTGTCTACATGGCCCCCTTCACAACCATCGTCAGAAACCACGGGCTCAACAACGTCTCCTACGCTGGTGACACTTAGTTCATCCTCTCCCTCACTATATCATCAGGCAGAATTTCCAAGAAGGGATGAAAGCCGTTTCGACCTGGGTGAGGAACAGCTGCCTGAAACTCAAAACAGAAGTCCTCATCCTCGGCTCCACCTCCTCTGCATGGGACGATACCAAGATGTTCAATTGTATTACCCCCCTGATTCCAGGACATCTGCCGCACTCATCACCAGCAGACTAGACTACAACAGACCATCCAGAACACTGCAACTAGACCAATCCTCGATATCCCACGGCCCAAGCACTTCACCAAACACCTCCATGACCTCCACTGGCTCCCCGTCGAAAGAAGAATAACTTTCAAGCTGCTCAAGGACATCTAAAGGCCCTCCACAAAACCAGATCCCAATACCTCAATGACCAAATCTCCTTCCATGCCTTCAAGAGAAACTCCGCTCAGCTGACCTCTCCCTAGCCACTGTTCCATGCTTCTACAGGACCAGAGCAGGTGGAAGATCCTTCTCCTACCTCGCAGCCAAGACATGGAAAAAACTTCGTCTTCACCTCCAACGGAGCTCGACACTGCATCAATTCAGGAAGGATCTCAAGACCTGGGGGCAGATTTATGTTGCACTTGCGCCACTTTTGCACCGTCGTTGCGTCACTTTTGTGACGCAGCAGCGGCGCAAATCCTGCGCCATGGTGCGGAGTATTTACAACGTGACGCATCTGGGAGATGCGTCACGTTGTAAAGCCCTGCGCCACATGTAGGTGTTCCAGGGCAGGTGGGGGCGTTCCGGCGCAGGAACGCCTCCTAAAAGTGGCTGAGTGAAATCTACAAGATTTCACTCAGTCACTTTTAGGCCCATGCTGCGTCAAAACCCTGTGCCTGCTTGAAGCAGGCGTAAGGATTGACGCAGCATTGTACAGATAGGGCCCCCCAGAGCATTGCTGGAGCTGCGTCGCGCTTGCGACGCAACTCCAGCAATGCGCCACTTTTACGGCACAGATGCGTCACGCATCTGTGCCGTTTTTGCCCCATGGTGCGCCTCATTATAAATGCGGCGCATCCATGGTGGCGCAGCTGTGGCGCATAATAACTGGTGCATCCCTGCTGATATGCAGGGATGCGCCAGTTATCATAAATCTGCCCCCTGGCTCTTTGAATGACCCTAAGGGAGCTGCCCACATTCACCCTCAGCGCCTTGATACCTTCACAGGTGAGTAGTTTGCTTTACAAAACCCTGATTGATTGATATGGTTTTACATTGCTGAATTATCACCTTAAATCAGGTAATGCAAAAAAAATGCGGTACAAAAGGGGGTGGTGATGGACGGAGCATCAGAACCAATCAAACACTCACACCCAGTCAACAGATCTGGGTTTGATCCATCACCGTTCTTTAGCCCACTCTGCCACCCCAGTTCAGACATGGCCATATGCAAATCAGTCTGACCCTGTGCCTCATGGGAACAGCCCAGCCCAAACTGCCAAGCCATGCCTTCCCTGGACCGGAAACAAGCTTCCTGGGACCGGTTTCTGGCATTTCAGCTGTCTTCAGCCAGGTTTGCTTGAATCCAGTGGCAAAGTGAGCAAGGGACTCACGTCTGAGCATACCCTGCCAACTTATTGCAAACAAAGCGGTACAAAAGGGGGTGGTGATGGACGGAGCATCAGAACCAATCAAACCCATTTGATGGATCAAACCCAGATCTGTTGACTGGGTGTGAGTGTTTGATTGGTTCTGATGCTCCGTCCATCACCACCCCCTTTTGTACCGCTTTGTTTGCCATAAGATTAGGGTGTATGTGTTGTAGATATAGAAGAAATAAAAATAAAAATACAAAAGAAAGTGTTAAAAAGAGACAAAAGAAACCAGAAAGAGATCCACAAGAAATAGGATTAGAAGAGCTAAGAGAAAGCATGTATATAGAAACTAAGAAGGAGGATGAGAGGGAAACAAGGGTTTGAAAGAAATGAACAAGAAGATATTTTGAATTCTTCCAAAAGGGGAAATTAAATTGATTTTTTTTGGGGGTTTTGATTTTTGTGGTGATAAGATATCACCAAAGGGGGGATTGATGGAGCAGGGTTTTTACTTTAAAACCGAATACCTGTTTCATTTTCGCATGTTATAATTAAAAATACTACTGATTAATTATTAATTACTTAAATATGTCAAAGTCATGACTAACCAACCTTATTAACAAGAGAATTACATGTGGGAATGCTATTGCATGGCTACAATAATAAGGGAACTAAGTTTGTGAGCAAACTGACAGAATTTGATGTTGCTTATGTAATGTTATCGTGTTTGCGCTTATAATTAATATGCATTAATGGCTTTGGTGTCGCAAATTGCTAGATAAATACATACACATAAGGGTATTAGCAGGGGAATAACACTGTTTAATCATTTCCGTGCAGTAATTCTGTTTTATGTCTTATTTCATTTAAGTTGGCCAATGTGGCCTTCCAGAAAATGGCTACCACCCGCAGCCTGCATTTGAGTTGATGGAAACTTTTGCAAGAAAGCTTCGCACTGCCTGTGACCTTGCCCACTCGACAAAACTGAAAAGCCATGATCATGATGACAAATCCGGATGGTTGCCAAGAGCCCCTGAACCTAAAGTTTGTTGCAAAAGTGAAGACTGAACTTATGAACTGTTGATCCCACCACTGGGGTACAAATTTTCTTATAAAACATCCATAGATGTATGGAATTAGTCATGGACATTCAATTTTTCTATTCATTTTTTTTGGGACAATCTAAGTGTGAGAAAATCTCGCACAGTAACACAAATGTACCAAGATGACATATTTCCGCCATTCATCCGTTCTGAACAATGAATTGTAAATTTACGGAATGTAAACTTTAGTATAAATATTAGTACACTAGAGAGGTCTTGTGCCACTTTTTCCCGAACTGATGATCCGAGGTCCCTATGCTGACGGAGAGGACGGTGACTCTACATGACTGCAGAAAACTCTGTTTCTTCTACTGAGGACCGGTTCTGACTTAGGATCTGACATTTAGACAGAATAGGTAAATATGAGAGAAATGAATTTGCATTTAATTGGCTTTTCCTACAATTTTAGATAAATGAACATTCTGTTTGAATCTCTGTGTCGGGTGGTTATTTCTTGTCATGATTATTAAATTTACTTGCAAATTGTGTGAAATATTTTGCTAGATTTATAAGCAACTAGTTGGTCGCATCGATCTCAGAGTACGTGCAGATTGGTTAGGTATCAGAAAGTGTTTCCCCTTATACATGGCACGGATAAGAGTGGTAGGATGAATGTTGGTGTAATGGGCCCCACCAGCGTGTAATGTGTGTGTGCGTGTGTGACTGTGAGATCACTCCGTCCGTGGAAGTAGAGGGGATTCGGAAGCTCCAATCTGCACCACTACTTGCCAAAAAAAAGCATTGACGCCTCCTCAGGGGTAGTGAGCGCTATATAAATACAATTTCAATACAATGCAATCATCATGTTCATTATTATTATTATTATTATTATTACTATGTATTAATATGATTTTACTGTTATTATTATTGTCGTTATTATCATTATACCTTTTGACAGACATTCTTATAAAGTTGTATTGTGTTTGCACATCCACATATGTTGTTGAATAGTTGATGAACTTGTCTTCAGTCAAAGCCAGATCTTCTGCACCTCTATAACCAAAGGTGCCACTTGTTATCCTTGTAAAGATGTTGACTGTTATATTTGTCAGCCTCCGATTCAACCCCACACTCTTCAGTGTCTACATGGCCCCCTTCACAACCATCGTCAGAAACCACGGGATCAACAACGTCTCCTACGCTGGTGACACTTAGTTCATCCTCTCCCTCACTAAGGAACCTGATATCATCAGGCAGAATTTCCAAGAAGGGATGAAAGCCGTTTCGACCTGGGTGAGGAACAGCTGCCTGAAACTCAAAACAGAAGTCCTCATCCTCGGCTCCACCTCCTCTGCATGGGACGATACCAAGATGTTCAATTGTATTACCCCCCCGATTCCAGGACATCTGCCGCACTTATCACCAGCAGACTAGACTACAACAGACCATCCAGAACACTGCAACTAGACCAATCCTCGATATCCCACGGCCCAAGCACTTCACCCAACACCTCCATGACCTCCACTGGCTCCCCGTCGAAAGAAGAATAACTTTCAAGCTGCTCAAGGACATCTATAAGGCCCTCCACAAAACCAGATCCCAATACCTCAATGACCAAATCTCCTTCCGTGCCTCCAAGAGAAAATCCGCTCAGCTGACCTCTCCCTAGCCACTGTTCCATGCTTCTACAGGACCAGAGCAGGTGGAAGATCCTTCTCCTACCTCGCAGCCAAGACATGGAAAAAACTCCGTCTTCACCTCCAACGGAGCTCGACACTCCATCAATTCAGGAAGGATCTCAAGACCTGGCTCTTTGAATGACCCTAACGGAGCTGCCCACATTCACCCTCAGCGCCTTGATACCTTCACAGGTGAGTAGTTTGCTTTACAAATCCCTGATTGATTGATGTGGTTTTACATTGCTGAATCATCACCTTAAATCAGGTAATGCAAAAAAAATGCGGTACAAAAGGGGGTGGTGATGGACGGAGCATCAGAACCAATCAAACACTCACACCCAGTCAACAGATCTGGGTTTGATCCATCATCGTTCTTTAGCCCACTCTGCCACCCCAGTTCAGACATGGCCATATGGAAATCAGTCTGACCCTGTGCCTCATGGGAACAGTCCAGCCCGAACTGCCAAGCCATGCCTTCCCTGGACCGGAAACAAGCTTCCTGGGACCGGCTTCTGGCATTTCAGCCGTCTTCAGCCAGGCTTGCTTGAATCCAGTGGCAAAGTGAGCAAGGGACTCACGTCTGAGCATACCCTGCCAACTTATGGCAAACAACGCGGCACAAAAGGGGGTGGTGATGGACGGAGCATCAGAACCAATCAAACACTCACACCCAGTCTACAGATCTGGGTTTGATCCATCACCGTTCTTTAGCCCACTCTGCCACCCCAGTTCAGACATGGCCATATGCAAATCAGTCTGACCCTGTGCCTCATGGGAACAGTCCAGCCCGAACTGCCAAGCCATGCCTTCCCTGGACCAGAAACAAGCTTCCTGGGACCGGTTTCTGGCATTTCAGCCGTCTTCAGTCAGGTTTGCTTGAATCCAGTGGCAAAGTGAGCAAGGGACTCACGTCTGAGCATACCCTGCCAACTTATGGCAAACAAAGCGGTACAAAAGGGGGTGGTGATGGACGGAGCATCAGAACCAATCAAACCCATTTGATGGATCAAACTCAGATCTGTTGACTGGGTGTGAGTGTTTGATTGGTTCTGATGCCTTGCTCACTTTGCCACTGGATTCAAGCAAGCCTGGCTGAAGACGGGATCAAATCACATGCAGTTTAGCATTTGTGCTAGTGCCAAGCTAATACAATCTATTGTGATAGCAGCTGTCTCCAACACCCAAAAGAAGGAAGTAAATAAAAACAGCACAAAACAACTAAAATAGGGCCACAAATCTTGAATTGAAAAAACACTTTAGAAATGCCAAACTATAACAGCGCCAAAGTGATCAAAGTTCAGGACACTTGAACAATATAAGTGAATATATGTGAATACATGCAAAATATAGGTGAGAACAGTTTTTTTGGGGTGGGGGGTTGCTGAAAATATTTCTTTTTCCAGCAAAAAGGCCTCCTGCCTACACATCTTGAAGCATTTTCTTAGATAGCACTACTCAAACCTCAGTTTCTTGAATACGCTATTTGACTATATAGAAGATATGAGGAGTACAAATAAAGTGATGTGTCGAATGCTTGAATTATTGTCAACCACTGGCAGTTACACAGGACCACAACTGGTCCATCATTTTTTGACCACTATATCACCTCAGACAAGAACCAGACTTATGCAAATCAGGTTTGGTTATGACCCAGTAGAAACAGTCTAGCCTCAACTTCCAGGCATGGTCCCAGTTAAACCAGATGAAAAGCAATGTCAGACTTGTTTTGGACTTATTGGACATCATCAGTAGGGTGCAACTTAATTCCAGTGTACAGTGAGCTTGGAACCCATGTCTGGGCACACCTGTGGCACTTAGGGTGTTGCAGCGAGGAATCCAAAAAAAAGCGAAGTACATTTTGGAAATTACAGAAAACCTTCCTCTTTCCAGAAAAACCTGCCCCTTCACACAAAGCTTGAGTCATTTGCTTAGGTAGCACGCACATGACTCAATTTCCTGACTAACATAGCTAATAAATTCTTTAACATTTTAAAAATGATAATTCAAAGTTACAGAATGATAATTCAAAGTTATCGGAAATTTGAAAGATGCATTTTCTTCCCAAGAAATTAAATTTCACGAGCCTTAACTTTAAAAATCTTTTTGCCAAGAATGTATCTTCAAATGAAATAAATAAAATTACAGCTTCAGCTCCTCTTTTATTACGTCCTATGTAGCCTCTACAGAAAATACCTATTTTTGCATTATCATCACATTTATTTAGATTGATTGTCAGTGCACTGAACCAGAAGAAAGAACTCTATAACTTATTTTTAAAGATTTAAATCTTTACCACTAAATGGACCTTTATGACAAGTATTGGTAAAAAGGAACAATAGACTTGATCCCCAAGCAATCCTTGTAATAATATTCTACATGCATAAATTGTGGGTTAAATCACTTAATTCGGACAGTGAAGATATTTGGTGATTCTTCCAAAGAATTCCAGGAAGGTCTTTGGTGAGTTGTGAAAGAAACCACATAAGGGGAGGTGGGAGGCAGTCTTATAATCGAGTGTATACTCATGTCTTGTGTTTTGGTGTTCCCACTTTAGGTGCAGATCCGTTGGTGATCCAGGTTACTTCCCTTGAGGGATCATGCCCATTAAGTGAAGGAGCCCCATGACCTAGCTGGCATTAGTAAATACCCAAACCCCCTTTCCTCTAGGAGTTAACCTTCAACACCTGTTCATTTTCGTGTGTTAATGGATAAATCCATTGGGATAGAAAGTATGTTTTTCATTCCAGCAGGCGCCTGGAATTTAGGTGAGTGGATCTTGACAACTAGTAACCTAGGTGTGCGGGTTGAAACTTTAAATTCAACCTGTCAAAATGACCACTACCAACAGGACTCAAACCCTTCTTTTAAGTGTTAACAAGTCACCCTCCAACTAGAACTTAATGCCTAATGAGGCAGGGTGCCTGTTATTTAAAAGTAGGACAAGTAAAGGTTTAATGTAAAACATGTCCTTACAGTGAAAAGGCCCCAAAGTCTATTTTCAATGTATCAGTATTAACGGTTCTATAGGAACGTATTGAGAGTTAATATTAAAATTAAATAATTTTATCTCTGCATAGAAACCAGCAGACAATGTCACTCTTCAACTTTTAAAAATATTTCTCACATAGGTAATTTATTGGTAAAGTCAAATTTGAACTAAAGATTTTTTTAAAGGATCTTTTGCCTGTCTAAAGCTGCTAGAAGATATTTGCATGAGTGTCCAACTCTCACCCAGGAGCTAAATAGCTTCCTGATGAAGTATGATGCTACTACTAGAGCTGAGCCAAGGGCTTTGGGTGTCGGGAGGTGCCCTCTTCTTCTGACAGGATGAGCATCTGGCCAGTGACCAGGAACTTAATTCTCTTCAAAGAGGCATTCCTTTGTATGGACCTGCCCTGTTTTTCATCCTTCAAGAAAGCCAGGCACCAATCTCAATGGAAGATGCGGCAGACCAATTTTGAGTGACTACAGAGGGATTGCTGATTCCCCTGGCCACAAATCTAGGAGCAAGAAAAGAAAGGTTCTGCCATCTTGATTTTACATGGAGAGGGGCACTTTTTAATGTACGGCACACGAGAACTGCTGCAACAAATGGTAGGGTTGCCCCTGGAAAATATTTCCCTATTGGTTTGGGCGGGGCCAAGAGTCACCGATACCCACATGGGAGTGCCAGGTATAAATGTGGCACCCTCTTCAGAAAACTTTTGATACTGTGGAAGACAGAGGAAAGACAGCACCGTCTGTTGAGACCTGTGAGGAGAACCCTAAGGGGAGGACCTGCTCCTACCTATACTCAGAATAAATCAGGGTACTCAACAGGAACACAAAAGCTGAATGTAGCCACTTTCCTCGAAGAGCCCAGCTGGCCAGTTTCCACTGGACTTGCTTCAGACTCTGCTTGTGGCTTCTAGTGCAGTAAATAAAAAGCCCTAAGTACTGTTGCTGAGATCATGGGACATTTGGCTGGTGTCAGAATGTACTCCTCCTGCCTAAATCTAAAAATGTAGTATTTCTTATTCACACTCTCAAACACTTTCAACCGAAAACATGGATTCTGGTGCAGCAAGACCAATGCTCGTGCTGCATAGCGGGCAGCTGAAGGAAGAGAGGCCGCAGATCACCAAATGCAAACCTTGTCCCTGAAGAGGGAAAAAGGCCTAGAATCCATAGGACAAGACTCAGTCCACTAAACATATTAAACTCTCTAGCTCTTGTTCTTGACATAGAGACATAACTGATAGACATCATGTTCACCATAGGAAAAGTACTTGAGCTAAATACAGAAAGCTACACAGCCACACATCACTGGCAGTACATTACTGGCAGTACTTAATTTATTGGCAAACAGACTCATATCAGTCTCCAATAGACCTGGTGCCCTGGTATGGCCAGCCCACATTTTTTAGAACATTAGCACAGGTCACAAAAGCTCTGCTGATCATAGTTGAATTGTATAAATAACAAATGGTCCTGGACTCATTAAGAGAACACCAAGTCAAGAACATTCATAATTTGAGCAATATTTGTTGCTCGAAAAAATCAGCACATGGAAATTGATACAAGGAAAAACATCTTTTTTTATAAAAATGCACCAAGAAAAAAGAAAAAGACGGAGAGACACCCACAGCACTCTGGTGCATGCTTTATTAACCAGTGTGTATTATAAAACCGTTGTAATTAGCTCCTTTACCTTTAATATGAACTATCTTCCTTTCCCTTCTATTACACACACGAGCACTACTACTTTGCACCTCTTTCTTTGAGAAACCTTTCAATTGGTTTATAATTGGTAATGCGTTTACCTCTTTGTGATGTCTATGGAATATAAAATACAAAGTGTCTGTGGGTGTCTTTCTATCTCTTTCTTTTTTCTTTGTTCGTATCTTAAAAAATGATGTTTTTTCATTTATCAATTACCATGTGCTGATTTTTTCATGCAAATATTACTCAAATTATGAATGTTCTTGACTGTGTTCTCTGAATGAGTCTAGGACCATTTGTTATTTATACCGTATGATACCCAGGTCCACATACAGTGATTGGGTTACCCCATTCGTTTATAATGAATATAGTTGAATGACACATTACCTTTCCTGCAGGCCTGCAGCTAGTAAATACACTGAAAGTAAAACATGTTACCATAGCCAGGCAGGGGCCATTATTGCTTGCACATTCCAGTGGTCCCTCTAGGGTCAGGGAACACTTGTCTGAAACAAGTCAAGTAAATTGTTAATTTTTACTTTTTTCACTCACCCAGTCGGCTCCTTATGTTTGGGTGTAGGTAGGTTCATAGGATGATTAGAAAATACCATTTTGACAATTAATCTAACTCAGGAGCTGCCAATTGTGTGATTCCAAACAACATATATCATAAGATGTTATGGATAATCTACAATCATGCGATATATACATATATTGTGATTGAGACCTCGGAACAGTAATATGAGTTTTGTTTTATACGATTTGGATTCGTCCATACATTATTTTCCAAACTATTGAGGCATCATTTTGAAAAAAGTAATCTTGTGTGCTGGTGTCAAGCACCTCTGCTGCTTTTGTTACAGGGTCCAATATTGTAGCACTGCTGCAAACCTGGACCCTAACAACAAAACTGCCCCTCAAAGGCCAAAAACAGGACCCCATCCTATCAGGCCACTGGGAAAATGCCCGGTGCCCGCTACTGCCAGTCCGGACCTGTGCATGCTTTATAAATGCCAGTTAACATAACACACACAAATAACAATTTGTACAACATAAAACAATGCAACAGAACACCACACAACACCACAACATAGCAACACAGAAAAATAACAACATAACAACAGAATACATCATAAAAACATAACACACCACAACACATAAACACTACATAACATATCATAACTACATAACACAACACAACATGACAACACAACAACATAGCATAATACAACAACATAAAATAACTAACAGCATAACAACAGTAACCAACATAACAATCTAACGATATAACAAAACATACAGAACAACGCAACAACTTAACAAGATACACGTACTCCAGGCTAGGTTGTGCTGAAGTAGTTCAGTTGAGAAATACCTTGTACTGTCAAGTGTTCCATCCTGTGGTTGGCCAGAAGAATAGGTGGGATTATTCTGGTCACCCTATGTTGAACGTTTTGACATATACATTGGTGCAGGTTTATTAAGAACAGAGGGCTAAATGCGCAAAGCTACTGCCCAACGACTTTTTGTAATGTACAAACACCGAATTATAATTCCGTAAATTGCAGTTTGGGTTTGCGAATAAAAACATAATCGCCATTTTCAAGGGGCATGTACAGGGAGTTCTTTCCAAATAGGCAATCAGAATAGTATGTACTAATGTTTTGCAACTGAAATGGGGTCGCAAAACATTTGCACTTCACCACCAAATAAAAGTTGGTAGTGACCCATTCGCACATGGGAAGGGATCGCCTTGGAATGCCTTTCACTTTGAGAATGTTTGGAAAAAACGTTTTAGGAGCAACCCTGCCTTTCTCTTAAAAAATAAAAATTAAATATTTGGGGGCATATGTATCAAACCATTTTGTATTCGCAAATCCTGCGATTCTCAAAAAAACAGCTTTGTGAATACAAAATCGCAAATGCGATGTATGAGCTATTTTCGCATCGCATTATTAAGGAATCGCTAATTTTACGATTCCTTAATTTTGCGTAAGCATTTAAGGAATCTCAAATTGCGATTCCTTAAATGCTATGTAACAAGCACCCAAGTTGTGCGATTTCTCCTTAAGAAATCGCAAATTACCACCAACTTCAAGTTGGTGGTAATTTGCGATTTCTTTGAAAAATTCACTTTTTGGCATTTTTCAAAGTGCCATGTGGCATACATACATGCCCTTAGGGCATGTATGTGCATCATATGCGCACACATGGTCATTTTAGGGGTGCATCAGGGTGTCCTTATGACACCCTTGTACCCTTGAAATTATTCTTCATTTGCTATTCTCTAATTGCGAATCGCAAATTGAGAATGACTTCCCATTCATTTCTATGGGCCTCCTGGCCCATAGGAATGAATGGGAAGGTATTCCTTAATTGCAATTTCGCAATTTGCTAATCGCAATTAAGGAATAACAAGAAATCGCAAAATATTTGCACATTTTTAAATACATCCCGTTTTGCGATTCTCAAATAGCGATTTTCAAAAAATCGCTATTTGAGAATCGCAATTACGGATTTTGATACATATGCCCCTTAATTTTTTCTTTTGAAAGCCACTCCGTTTTCCTTTTGAGGAAATAGGCTGCATTTAAAAAAAAAAAATATTGCTTTATTTAAAAGCAATCACAGACTTAGTGGTCTGTAAACCCCAGCAAGACTCCATTCCTGTGTTAATAGCAAATCCTAATGGGTCTTAAATTGTAACCTCCCTCATTAATATTTATGAGGTAGGTCTTTTTGTGACCCACTAGAAATTGCTTATTTGGAAATCAGGCCAGAGTTCACTTTAGCACATTAGTAATAGCGATTACTAAATAGTGATTCGCAAAAAAATGCTATTTGGTAATCTCTGTTAATAATGTTCATACATCTAGCCCTTAGATCCTAATTTGAATTAGAAGCCAGAGTATGGTCTGTTTTCACTTTTAGTGCTGGAGACAGAGCTTTTGCCAAGAACTGCATGATGTCAGAGAGGATGCTGCCTTGGCGTCATCACCTGACACTGTAGTCTCTGTTTTAATCCATTCAGGCCCAGCAAGATTGTCTTTCTTTAAACGTGTGTCTTTAACATTCTAGGTTATTGGTTCTATGTTCGGTTCCAATTTCCAGCTGGAGATCGAACAAATGTTTGATGGAACAAATAGTTTACAAATGAAGATAACATAAGCCCCCTGCTACGTCCAGTACATACAAGGCGGCTTTTTCATCTCTAAAGTACATAATTTATATTTGGCATGACGTACCCCATATTGACCATCTGGTATGGTTATAGATACTTCTCAAGTACTATTTTGCACATTATACAGTTTGCTTACTTAACAGTATGGTCCCTTTTACAGTATGACTAACTTTAAGTAGGTCACGATTACAAATATCCTGTGTGTCTGAAATTGTGTCTTCCTATTTGTGACAAGCATGCATGGTGATGGGAATTCAGATAGCTTCATGCATTGGCACCAAAACCATAGGCGTAGTTGAAGTGACATAAGCACCCTATGACCACATGATGGTAGCACAGGAAGTGGCATCACTGTACAAACCCCTCTCATGGTGGCACACTTTAAAGACATACTAAAAACTGGTAAGATTTAAACCCTAGCCTCCCAAGCCCAACTGTCATGAACATCACATGTTCTGAAAGCACCAACATTCAAAAATATTTTAAATAAATGGGAAAGTGTTTATTTACAAGCTAACTGAAGTAAATGAAAAGAAGCAAACAAGGTGCCCTGCAAGACTTAACTTTAGCAACACATACATTTTTCAATACATCTTGCAATAAATGTGTAAAAATAAGATAAAGTCTCTTCAAAATTCGAAAGTGTATTTCATTAACATGCAGAAGAGTTACATCTTAGTACATCAGATTAGATAAGTGCATTCAGAATAGGGGTGGGCAGAATTTGCGAAATTGACTTTTGTACACTATTGCGAAATTATTTTTGGGCATCCCTGATGATTCGGACGTTGGAATAATGTTCAAAGCGATGCTTTTGGATGTGGGAGATGGAAGTAAATGCTTTTTATATAAATATGGAGATCTGAGATTCTTCAAAAAGGTCCGACTAAAAACATTACATGAACTGGCTAGTTTTTGGGCAAAAGTTAGAAAATTCTTAAAGATTAGCTACTTCAGTGCTTTTGCACCTATCTGGAATGCTCCAGTGTCGCCGGGTTGGACAAGAGATGCTATGTCAACTCCTTTGATAGATGCCGGGATCTGGTGTTGGGGACAATTAGTAGTAGGAAAATCTTTATTATCATGGGAAGATTTGACTATACTTACTGATAACAGACTTTCGAAATTTAAGTACTGGCAAGTTAGATGCTGGCATCAGAATGTTGGGTTAGAGGTGGGCTTGCCTAATGCATTAGAAAATTTACTCTGGAAAAAAAATTGGGAAGAAGAAAGAGATATCAACTTTGTATTGGCAAATGCTGGACCTGGAAGAAGGAGAATTCAATTTACTGAATGAGCTGTGGGGAGAGAGCTTGTCTGGTGTTCAACTCGAAGATATCTGGCAAGTATCTCATGACATCTTATATACCACAGTACAGCCCGCATATTTGAAAAGGAACCATATTTTTTGTGTCCATAGGGTGTACTGGTCTCCCCAAAAACTTGCGAATTTCTCGAAGGATCCAACTCCAAAGTGCCCTAAATGTCTTCTTCGTGAAGCTGATGATATTCATATGTTTTTTAACTGCCCTAAACTTCACAATTATTGGATGGAGATAAATAAAGGGATGGAAGATATGATGGGTCTAAACATCCAGGTAAGCCCACTTCTAGTGTTTTTTGGTCTATTACCGGAGTATGAATCCCTTTCAAGATGGCAAAATAAACTATGTTTAAATCTGATTTTGATTGCAAGAAAAGAAATCTGCAAAAAAATGGATAAAGGATATACCTCCTACTTTTTTAGACTGGGTAATCTCCATTAAATATACAATGAAAATGGATAGAGTTAAACTGGAGAAGAAAGCATCAAACAACAATAGGGAAAATATATCAGACTTTTGGAGTCCATGCGAGGCTTGGTTGGGCACTCTTGAATAATAAAGATATTGGTCCAATGATTAAGCCTTATGAAGTACTGGGTATTTTAGACCCAGCGGTGCAGGGGCACACACCCTATGACTTCTGGGTTCACCCTGTTCCAGACCTACAGAAACACAGAGTCTTCTGGTTGAAGTCAAAGATCGTTTATTGGCTGCAGACCAATTACAGGTGTCCTAGAAGTACAACAGCGTGTATGTTCTCAGGAGACTGCTGAAAATCATAGAAACGGACTTCACCTTAAATACAGTTTTCCCTGCCTCAAGTATACATTCCTAGGTTTTATGATACGGCAATATACAAGTGTACATTACAAAGAAAAGGCAGAGTCATGATGACCATCCCACATTCCAGTTCGGCCAGCCCACAATGATTTACACAGTAAGGTTCAGATCCCACATCGGATATCAATAGACCCCCCAATAAACATGAGCATCTCCTGTTTTGGGAAACAAGTCATAAAGCAGGAACAAGCAGGTGTGAAAGAGATTAGCCGGAGGTTCGTGTAGAATGAAAGGGTTTTATGATGGGTCAAGCCCTGATGCTAATCACAGGTGGACGGAGGAAGGGGAGCTCGTGAGACCAGTTTGACCCGGGGCAGCAGAGCCAGCTGCCCAGGTCACAGAGAAGTCAAAGGAAAAGCACATGTACTGTGAGGCCCGTATTTGTTCCATTATAGCCTATGTGAGGGCAATGACAAGATGGCCACCGCTCTCAAAATGGAACCCGCGTAGTGAAGCAGAATAACGTGTACACAGTGCATTCATAGCTAGAACGATATATAAAGCACTCGTACATACCGCATCTACCATTTGCGGTTTGCTAATACCAAGATAGACAGGGGTAGGGCCCTGTCCCCTACGCGGTGGCAGAGATTAAAGTACGACACTTACACTTGATATACTTTACCTCTCTGGTTCTATATGGTGCCCAGTCTCTCCTTAGAGCAATTATTTAGAGAGATTCTGTGTAAAGCAACTCCAAATGGATAAAGAGCTCTCCAGTGGGGGAAGTTGAGAGGGAACCCACAGGAGTAATTTAATAGCTCTGTTGTATCTATTGGCGAATGAGGACTACAAAAAAAAAAAGATAAACGATTGCGAAATTGCTCAAAATCTCTGCGAGCACGCGGAACTTTCGCGAAGATCCGGAGATTGATTTTCCAGCCCGTTCGCGATGTGTTTTTACGTGCTCGTGGGGAAATTTATCTCTAACTTGCTCATGCGGTCGCTAATGGACGCAGCCATCTTGCTCGCAATGCTTATTTCCTGTTCCGGGTCGAATGACGTATTCGGGATCGCAAACTCTTGCGGGATGGCGCAACCGGCTACCAACAATCCAACATCTCGTGGCGCACGCGAACGGATAGCAAAACTCGTCGGCGAACGCAGGGACCCGGTAAGTCGCAACTACGTGTGCGAGAACGCATTTTTAAAGCGCGAAAAAGAAAAATACTTCCGTTTCGCGGCAGATTGCGAAAGTTTTGACATTTTCACGCTCTCTGCGGAATGCGAAAATGTCAAAATATCGCAAATTCCACGAGCGGAACAACATTTTCGCCCAGGCCTAATTCAGAAGCATTTTATTCAAAAACTAATCATCTTTGAAAATGAATGTGGAATGATTCATGCCTCCTCACCCCTTGACAACAATGCTAAAAGTGAACTAAGAGGCACTTAGAAGCCTCTGGGTTGTTGGGGTTATTATTATAAATGGACAACATTACAGTTTATTAATAAAACACAAGAGTTTTGTACAGCATATACCCTGAGTTCATGTATTTCAATGTGCTCTTATATGTCATAATGAAAAAAATTGAGGTAAACTGAAACTATCCAACTGTATGGATCAAACAGTTAAGCCAAGTGGGGATGCTGGGATAGATCCTAAACTTTCTGGTTCCACGTTGTGCAATTCTATTTCATTTCAAATCAATTCAATTCAATAATCAAGTTGCCTCCCTGTTACACTAGAGCAGGGGTACTCATAGTACAGCCCGCGGGCCGCCAGCGGCCCGGTAAGCCTTTCTTGGCGGCCCGCGGACCTTGCAGACATCGTACCGGTGTTTGTTTTTTTAAACGGGGATTCAAGCGATAGTCCGAGTGGAGCTGCTTGGGCGCTAAGAGGTGAAATACAACAAAGCCTCGTTATCATGCAAATGGTCTCTTAAAGACCTGTGAAGTCTCTTCCTCCAGCTAGTTTACCATCCACTCTGTGGTGGAGAATTCTAAAAGCATCACAGAAAGAATGCAATCCCCAGGGATTGTAAATGTGTCTGTGGGCGCCTTTGTCTTCTTATCTGCAAATCCGAGTAACACAATAAGAAAAGTTTATAAGGTAAAGTAAATAAATCGCCTGTTTGGGGTGAACGTTGTGATATAGTGACAAAACGGTGTAAAATGAAATCAAGAGATAGGCGTTCCAATGCCGATCCTAGGAAACAGTGTGATCTTGGACAAATCTCACACTCTCCCGCAACACTGCAGTCTCATGTTAGGAACCGGTGGAATTTGCCCAAACGCAGTTTTAAGAATATTTTGTTAAAAACACAATGAGATTCGTCTAAAATCTGTGGTGACAGCAGCTTTAATAATTCGGAGGGGGGGAGAGGTGACAAAGAATGACAAGAGAACAGCAGGGTGTGAGAGTCGGGTAAGGGGACAGAGGGTGACAGAGGGCAGTAGGGAGAGACAGAGACAGATAGATAGAGATAGAGACCGTGGGCCCGATTCACAGAACTAACTTAAGACAAAATCCTAAACTTACTACGATTTTGGTATTCACAGAAGGCACTTACTCATTTTGGTATTCACAGAAGGCACTTACTCATTTCGGTATTCACAGAAGTTAGGAGTCCTAACTTTAGGACTCCTAAATGCCTTCTGTGAATACCGAAAGTCTTAAAATTAGGATTTTTTTCAGTTTAGTAGTAGTATAGTTAGGACTCCTAACTTTAGGATGCCTAAATGCCTTCTGTGAATACCGAAAGTCTTAAAATTAGGATTTTTCTCAATTTTGTAGTCCTAAGTTTAGGACTCCTAACTTTAGGACTCCTAAATGCCTTCTGTGAATACCGAAAGCCTTAAAATTAGGATTTTTCTCAGTTTAGTAGTAGTATAGTTAGGACTCCTAACTTTAGGACTCCTAAATGCCTTCTGTGAATACCGAAAGTCTTAAAATTAGGATTTTTCTCAATTTAGTAGTCCTAAATTTAGACTTAGGACTACTAAATTGAGAAAAATCCTAATTTTAAGACTTTCGGTATTCACAGAAGGCATTTAGGAGTCCTAAAGTTAGGAGTCCTAACTATACTACTACTAAACTGAGAAAAATGCTAATTTTAAGACTTTCGGTATTCACAGAAGGCATTTAGGAGTCCTAAAGTTAGGACTCCTAACTTCTGTGAATACCAAAATGAGTAAGTGCCTTCTGTGAATACCAAAATGGTAGTAAGTTTAGGATTTTGTCTTAAGTTAGTTCTGTGAATCGGGCCCCAACAGACACAGGGACATACAGATAGGCAGGGACAGGGACAGACAGATAGAGGCAGACAGACAGAGGCACAGAAACAGACGGAGAGGGAGGGAGACAGAGAGGGAGGGAGACGGAGAGAGAGGGAGATGGCGAGAGAGAGGGAGATGCAGAGAGAGAGGGAGACAGAGAGAGAGGGAGATGCAGAGAGAGAGGGTGACAGAGAGAGAGGGAGATGGCGAAAGAGAGGGAGATGCAGAGAGAGAGGGAGACAGAGAGAGAGGGAGACGGGAAGAGGGAGGGAGACAGAGAGAGAGGGAGACAGAGAGAGAGGGAGACGGAGAGAGAGAGGGAGATGGGGAGAGGGAGGGAGACGGAGAGGGAGGGGGTGGGAGGGGGTGAGAGAGGGAGAGAGAGAGGGAGAGAGAGAGGGGAGAGAGAGGGGGAGAGAGAGGGGGAGAGAGAGGGAGGGAGACAGGGAGGGAGAGAGGGAGGGAGACAGAGAGAGAGAGGGAGACGGAGAGAGAGAGGGAGAAGGAGAGAGAGGGAGACGAAGAGGGAGGGAGACGGGGAGAGGGAGGGAGATGGAGAGGGAGGGAGATGGAGAGAGAGGGGGAGGGAGGGGGAGAGAGAGGGAGAGAGAGAGAGAGAGAGACGGAGAGGGAGGGAGGGAGGGAGACAGAGAGAGAGGGAGATGGAGAGAGAGAGGGAGACGGAGAGAGAGAGGGAGACGGAGAGAGAGAGGGAGACGGAGAGAGAGAGAGGGAGACGGAGAGAGAGGGAGACGGTGAGAGGGAGGGAGACGGGGAGAGGGAGGGAGACGGGGAGAGGGAGGGAGATGGGGAGAGGGAGAGAGACGGGGAGAGGGAGGGAGACGGGGAGAGGGAGGGAGACGGAGAGGGAGGGAGAGCGGGAGGGAGGGAGAGAGAGAGAGAGAGGGAGGGGGAGGGAGAGAAGGGGAGGGGGACAGAGAGGGAGGGAGGGAGACAGAGAGAGAGGGAGACGGAGAGAGAGAGAGAGAGACAGAGAGAGAGAGGGAGACGGAGAGAGAGAAGGAGACGGAGAGAGGGAGACAGGGAGAGGGAGGGAGAGAGAGAGGGAGACGGAGGGAGAGAAGGAGACAGAGAGGGAGAGAGAGGGAGGGAGATGGGGAGAGGGAGGGAGACGGAGAGGGAGGGAGACGGAGAGAGAGGGAGAGGGGGAGGGAGGGGGAGAGAGGGAGAGAGAGAGAGGGAGGGAGAGGGAGAGAGGGGGAGGGGGACAGAGAGGGAGGGAGACAGAGAGTGGGAGGCAGATGTTTTGAAAGGTTTTTTTTTTTACTCCAGCGCCGCCCCCACTGATCTCGCCCCCACTGACTCCACCCCTACCAGTGCGGCCCTCGGCCACTAACCACACTGTTATTTTGGCCCCCAACAGAAAGTTTGTGAGTACCCCTGCACCAGAGACTCCTAAGGTAATAATAGAAAGTAGAAAGGCTTACCCCAAGGTGCAGTAGAGGGATAGCAATTCAGATACAGAATAACGCAGTATTATCAGATTTATGACTGTTCTAGATAATGTTGCCTTAATTTATAGGGGAATATGGAAAGAAACCCTCACAATAACTACATGACTCACTGACCACAACATGCATGTGAATAACTACCCCTAAGCCCACCTTACCCCCCCCACAAAGCCTTACTCCCTCCGTGCACCCATTAATGTGGCCCTCAAACACAACACACATCATAATTTCTGTGCCATGTGAAAATATATTCGTGAGTACCTATGCTCTATGCCCCACCCTATTCAGAGAAAAGGAAAACTGGCAGGTGTTTTGTGGTATTCTCCTGTGTTCTTGTATTTGTTTTTGCTGTATCTTAAATCAGTGGAACGTTCCTTATATTGTATTCTGTGCTACTATTAGCCAAGCTCTGTAAAGTTCCTTCTGTGTCAGTTGCAGTTGATAGAGTAGGAGCACCATACATGCTGTGGCTGGCATATCATATATTGAAGACTACACTGCAACACATACTTTGAAGAGTGCCTTTCATTTTCACGTCTTCAGCTCCAAGCTACAATTTGAGATGAGTATTAGGCGCCACACAACCCTGTCAGAGGAACGTATTGTATATAGAAATGGTCCTCAACTCTGGTCTCAAGAAACAATAGATACACATCATTTTTGCTAAGCTACAACATACAGTTATGTTATTATATCTTACATCTTTTGTATCAGAATGATGGTAATTATTGTGGCAATCACAGCCATCATACTATAAAGCATATTTCATTACATCACCTTGCATTCCTTATTTGATTAGTCTAGTCCCTACCTAAAATAGACATCTGTGTCCTCAGCCTTACAATTGTTATATTAGCACAATTGTTGTTAGAGCTCTCTAATTCTTCTCTGCCAAGATATAGAAGCATCCCTGCATACCACATGTAGCTAGTGGTTCTGCAGTCAGATGTAAGCATATCAGCACGTCCCCTCAGCAATCAGTTCTTGTTTGTTCTCTATGGGAGAGTCAGAAGTCCTGCACAGTTTCTTGAATCATTGCTCTTGAAAACTAGCAATGTCTCACTTGCAGAAGCAGATGGAAGGCTGGGTCACCTTACTCGCCACACTAAATTAGCTAGAACTCGCCCCTTCTCCATGCACTAGCTATGCTGTGGATGTTACATAAGTTATAGCATGTGAAATTATTGCATTAATTAAAACTATTATGACATCTAAAATTATATTATTTGCAAGAGTACAGTGCAAGGTACAGTGGCAAGTTGTAGTAACTGTTGTGTGGCGAGTGAGATGATGAGACTGTGTACGAAGGTGAGCGAGTGATATTAATTTGAAGTGCTGTGTAAGTATGAATGTGAGTTAATAGTATGGCTTATAGTAATTTGGTGTGTAAAAGATAAAGTCAACAGATAAGTCTAACTTTTAAATTTGTTGTGGCTGTGTATAGTTTAAGGTATGTTTCGCACAAATAAGATATAAATAAGTACGTAAGTGGGACAGAAATCATGAATTTAAGAGATAACCGTAACTTTAGAATTTCGAATGTTTGTGTAATTTTAGTTGGATTTGCATACCAAATATAAATACAGTTTTCCTAACTACAACTTATCTTTAACCTTTGGACTTTTTTGTGTGAATTTCAATGGTTTTTACAATGTCAGTAACAAATTTGTAACATTTGTTCAGTTTAGTTTTGTGAAGTGCAGTGTTATTAAGTGGAGTGTAGTACAATATAGTGGCAGATAGTGTTGTAAAGTATACTGTGATATAGAATATATTGTGGTATAGTGGAGTGGAATAAAGTGGAATTAGGTGTATTGGAAGGGCATTCAGCAGAGTGACGTAAAGTGGAGTGGAATAGAGTGGAATGGCGTACAGTGAACTTGGTTACAATAGAGTGGCATAGATTGTAGTGGCATACAGTGCAGTGGTATACAGTGGGATAGCATGCAGTGTTTGCAAGTAGAGTGTATTCACGTACACTGTATTGGTGTACAGTGGAGTGCTATACACTGTAGTGTTGCACAGTGTAGGGGCATATATTGGAATATATTGGAAGATCGTGTACTGAAATAGCGTACAGTGGAGTGTGGTACAGTGGAGCGGCGTGAACTGGAATTACGTACAGTGGAGTGGGGTACAGTTGAGTGGTGTACAGTAGGCATACATTAATTGGAATGTGGTACAGTGTAATGTTGTAAAGTAAAATTGGATAAAAATGAGTGGCATAAATTCGAGTGTTGTACAGTGCAGGGCAGCATATAGTCAAGTCAAAAAACTGTTGTGAAATAGAGTGGAGTAGAATAGAATTCAGTAGTGTTCAGTGTAATAACATTGAGTTTAGTGGCGTTAAGTATTCAGACACACACTGGAGTGCCATATAGTGGAGTGGCCTTTTGTAGTTTGCGTATCACGAAAACCATCTATGGCATTTTGTTAAAACTTAGGATTAGTTTTAAGAAGACAGAACGCATGACTTAAATTAAGGAAAGTTTTATTCAGCTTTATACAATGACCCTGACATGTCCCTGCTCCTCAGCAGCTGCCTGCCAGCTCCTACATTCTCAGAATCTTCATTCCAGATTCCAGAATAAAGAAGCAGACTAGTTGCTGGGAAACATAATGCGGAACATAACACATCCCCTTTCTCAACGAATAAAAACAAAAATGATAACACAGTTTTCCAACAGAACAAAAACATATTTTGGGTTACATATACTTCCTACCCCAATAATTTAAAACGTGCATAAACTTCACAATGCTAACAGTAAATTTCCATATTATTGTCATGATTTGCGACGCATGGTTTACCAAAACGAAGTGCAGGGTAATTCAGTATCTAAAAACCCACTCCTTTCCCATGCATGCAAATGTAGAAAGCCTTACTGTTTATGAATGCTAAAATAATGTGAGAGTCATGTGTTTTGTTACTTATTTGTGACCTTGCTTGTTTTGGATACACTAATTATGATAACGTGCGTTGTTGTGCTACTTATCGTTCAAAAGCATACTGTTGCCAAAACGTGCGTTGTTGTGCTACTTATGGTTCAAAAGCATACTGTTGCAAAGTCGGAAATATGTTTGTAAAGCTCATTTGAATCTGTGCTCAGGGATGTTTACATTGTAAGAGCGTTGGTTGGAAACAAGGTTGCGGGACAAGATGCGTCTAAACAAAACCGTGATGAAAACCGGCTTACCGCTAGAGATGTTAAGACGTCAACGCTGCATGTAAACAACGTGGCAGCCATCTTGGGTGTGGTCTGACTACTTAAGACCACACCCAACTTCCAGAAGGTGCTTAGCCTTCTGCCATTCTCCGCGTTGACACCGGCTTCGAGATCTGCTTACCTGATACACCGGCGAAGCTACCGTTTTTGGTATTTTGCCATGCTGATATCTGCCAGAAGCCCTCAACAGCAACGGAACCTGTAAGATAAGGAAAACAGAAGAGAGTTAAGTACTTCGTTCTTTCATATGGCGCCCATCGTAAGACAGAACTAGTTTCTTTCTTCATGAAAAACAGACAATTTTTGGACACTCTTTTCTTCACATAAGATAAGATAATTAAACAAAGAAGCGTTAGAGTATATTGAAAGACTAAAAGGCCTGTTAAACCTTTGTTGGACTTTGTTGAACATTTGAACATTTGGCGCATAGTTTCAGGAATTCTTTGTTGGGCTTTTGGACATTTGCTCACAAAACAACATATATGTTATTGTTATTGGGAATTTGTTCTCCACAATTTTGTTTTAGTGCACAGGTCTAATTGGAGACGCAGCTGAAAAGATGAAGACAGTAAGTTGAGCTCTTCATTGCTAAGAAAGATAATTTGTTTGTGTTTTTGGTCTAATACTCAAACATGTTCAACATTTGTATGTTTTCTTTTTAAGATGATACACCTCTTGCAGTAACTCCTACAAGACGCATTTATTCATCTCTTCAAAGTTCAGCGGGATTACACTGACCTCCTAAAGATCTTTAAAATACATACTAGGACGTCCCCCCATCCACTTCAGATCGCAGGTAGGACATTTAGATAGTAAATGAAGGAGTAAAGACGCAGAATACCCAGTCCCTTAAATTCCAGGAAGTGCTTTTACAACGTTTGTCTTGTTACCTTGCAGGTCGACAACAGGAGCTCACCAAACGCCCAGTATCCTGCCCTCCTCCCTGATCCCTATTTTTTAACCTAAGTGGGTCTAAATCACAGGTTACTGCATAGGGTACTGGGAAGTTGGTCCCTTGCATCTCTGCGAACCTAACTACCTACTAGACAAGGTAAGAGTGCATAGTTGTTCTGACAGCTATGCACATATGTAATCATCAAACCTTTTAGGTCTCACTTTTATTCAAGTGACAACTACTTCCTTGAATGTCTACTGCTCCTTATAGCCACTTGGAGAAGTAATCCATAATCACCACCACAAATGTCTTGTTTGTGCCCATACAATCAAATTGTCCACTTATATCCATCGCTACCCTTTCCCATGCATGTTCAAGTAGAGCCACATAGCCTTTCTTGCAAGAAATTAGACTTGTCACTACATGTGCAAGATATGCAATCATGCACAAATCTTTCAATCTGTCTACCCATATCCGGCCACCAAAAGTCAATTCAACCTTCCTCTTCATGCTTGACATCCCCCGAGACCTTTGTGTAGTAACATCAACAATATTTGCTGCAACTGACATGATACAACCAACCTTGCACACTTCTTACAATGCCATTCACTGTTGACATTCTTCCCACAAACTCTTGAACACTTCTAACTTTTCTGACATCTTCCACCCTTCACATATGGTAGTGCTTCTGTCAATTTTTCTAATACAGAGTCTTCCGAAATAGCTTGCCTGCACTGATCTTCTCCAATAGCTCTACATACTTCAGTGATGTCTGCTACCATGTATTACTAGTATCAATGCTCAGTGGTAACCTTGACAAGCAATCTGCATTGATATTTCCCATGCCAGGGACGTACATGTTTTTAGACAGATTTTATTGCATTGAATAATCACACAATATTTACATTGGTCAGAAGTCTCTTCTTGCTTAGTCGAGAGCAAAGAATATTTACATTGTGCCAGGTGACATACATGTATAATACCTGTGCTGACCAGCACATTACTAACACCACCTCCCTCCCCCTTCTGCAGGCTGTTTCTGTAAATTAGGTATGAAAGTGACGTAAGCCTACTCTTACCTTTGATTTACTTTCAGTCTTAGAATCTACAATCTCTCGGGACCAGCCGGTCGGATATCCGTTGTCCAACTGTATCTCCTCCCGAACCACTCTGACCAGGGTCATGTAGTATTGGGCTACCAGGTGGAGAATACACCTGTGGTATAGAATCTCCCTTTTCCGGCTCGGGGTCTTTCATGTTATTCACCAGCGCCTCCCAAGCTCTCCTTTTCGAGCTGATCCTCATCCGGGCATTCATTTGCAGGACTCTCCCCTCACAGCCCGCCCATCTCACTAGTTCTTTTTTTCACATTGCTTTTCGAAGGCCCCCTGGAACTTTCTAATGCCTTGTTATTGAGGTGTTGCCTGCCTTCAATTTTGATGCCGATTAGTATTAAGGACCGTCATTGGCTCAAAGGACAACCAGTAAGAGAGAGGCTTTTTGTCAGAATACGTTTTCTGACCAATAGTAATGAGTTTCACAGCTACAGGTTCACGCACTGGATAGCACTAACCAGGGAGGGAACAGGTTATTCAAATGAGGAATAATATAACCACTTGTTCAATTGGTCACTATATATTTAGCGGACCAGAAAGGGTACAGTTTATTTAAATTAAGAATAGAATAACCGACTTTATGATTGGCTATTCTACATTTTGCATCTAAACAGGCATTGGATAATGGGAGGTATTTAAGATGTTAGCTTTGACCAAACGGTTACAGCGGGATATATCGGGCCAAGCTATCGACGATGGTCAATTACTACCACTGAGGTGAGTGTTAGCACAATTGGGGGCTTACGAGGCGACTTTGCCTTATATAATGTGGCTAATGTTGTTTGGGTCACTTTTTATTAGGTTTGCATTGATTGTTTGAGCTGTATTCAGCTATTTTTGAATTGCACCAAAACTTACCTATAAGTTAACATATAACTTTTAATAATGGTTTACATTTTATAAATATTATCACTAAAATACTCCAATTTTTTATTTTATTTTCAAGAACTTCATACCGTAACAAGATTTGAGAAGATTACTTGTTTGAAAAATACACATGCAAAACTAACGGATATTAAATAGGTAAGCATTATTTAATATAGACCTTTAAACTGCAATCATATTGGCTTAACTTGACCACAGTCCTAAAGATTTACCATGTTTTCTTCTTTCTCCCCCTACATCTTAGATGAAACTCCTCTATGAATACTAGTACACTTAATATTTTGATTCATGCGGTGCCTTTGAATGTTTTAATGAGGAGATTGACCTTAAAATTACTTACTAATTTGGTTTCGATTTAATAGTGGTTCTTAAACCACTGTAGACCTCAAAATGATAGACTTACTCTATAGTCATCATTTGACGAGATAAATAATACCTTTTTAATTTATAGAAATTGGGATTTGTGTCAACTGTATAGGAATGTTTTATCTTTTAATGCAGTCCCTTCTCTATGGTGTTATGAATATAGATAATGTGTTTAGGCAACAAACTAATCGTCATGTAAAGATGGTGTACAGATTGAAATAATCCAAAACTATATTTTTTGAAATATAGTACCTCCATCTGATACTGCCTCAATATTAGAATGGATATAGGCAGAGTTATACATTTTAAGGATTATGTTTCTATTTTGAAGTTACAATTGAATAGTTATATTTGTTTTTTCTAATATTTCAGCCCTGATGACGTCTTTTTAAGACGAAACGCGTTGGCTGAATTAAATATTGCAGCAAAGAGTGATCTGATTTATGCGAGAAAGCTGCAAGTCTTTAATTTGAAAAAATCGAATTACTTTTCATGAAGAAAACTTGACTTGAATTACAATAAAGAAGATTGGATCTGAATCATGAACTATCTGCCTAATGACTTCTTTTCGTTTTGAGGATTTCATTCTAATATAGATATTATTGTCATTTAATTGTGTTGTTCCTTCTCCTTGATTGAGCCTTGTTATTTTCCATTTAGCTAGGATAAAGACCAGCTCTAGGAACCTGCCAGTGACTCTTGTTTTGGAGGTATTGGGAAATAACAAGCTTAGGAGGCAGTGGGCGAGTGAACAGGGAATAGTTCTCTCAGTGATAGCTCCCATTATTTTTGTGACATCGTCCCAATGCCTGTGCAGTGTTGGACATGCCCAAATCATGTAACATTTCGGGTCTGAGTTCCCCACACCGCGGGCATGCCGCATTCTCCTTGTGGAAGTATTTTGTTAATGTGTCAAGGGTGGAGTATGCCCTGTGTAGGATATAGAAATTAATTAGCTTAAAATGGGCATTTCTTGATACCTTGTGGTAACTGCCTGGGACACACTCCCAGTCCTTGTCATCTTTGAGAGTGCCTAAGTGCACCATACAGCGGTCCCTAAATACAGTCGCGCATGTAGCCACTTTAATTCTAACTCCTGTTGTGCCAATATACCAGCAAATATTGCGGTGTGTCAGTTATGAGTTGCTCTTCCTCTAGTGACATCGGATGGCTGCTGTAGCCCCCCTATAAAGTAAGAAGTGGCATTGTGAAAGGCTCAATCGCTCTCTGAAATCCTTGAACGGGAGAAGATTACCCACTCAGTAACAGTCCCCTATTCTAGTCGCTCCCACTTGTATCCAGTTCCAATGCCCCTCCACTATCCCCCATGCAGCAGGATATGTCGCACTGTCATGGGGAGGTCTGGTGAATAAGGGGCTTGGCTATGTGTTTTTTGGAGGCATCTCCTCCAGCAGCGCTTCACCACTTGAAGCTCACCCTTGCACTCAGTCATGATCCCACCCGCTTTCAGTAGTATTTGTAAAAGTACGTCCACTTCTTGTACAGATGGCAAATCTCACGCTCCTGTGTCTGTCGCCGCGCTATCCACTGTGTGAACCACTGTAGCTGTCCTGATGAATTATACGACTCAAAGTCTGGAACCTCAAGCCCTGTTCTCCTGGCGCGCGTCAGCTTTGTCAGGGCCATGGAAAACAACCTTTACAACGCAGTCATTACATCGCACTACCTTTACAACGCAGACTTTACTACGCAACATCCTTTACAACGCAGCCATTACATAGCATGTCCCTACAACGCATGTCATCACAACGCATGTCACTACAATGCATGTCATTACAACGCAATATAAGGTAAGTAATGGGGAATAGTAATTTTTACCTCTCCCCTATCCAACACTTACCCTACTGTTGAACTCACTGGAGTGGGAATAGTAATTTGTACCCCCACACTATCCAACACTTACCCTACTGTTGCACTCAATGGAGTGAGAATAGTAATTTTTTCCTCTACACTATCCAACACTTACCCTACTGTTGCCCTAAAGGTAATATGCGTTGCAATGGTATGCGTTGTAATGGTATGCATTGTAATGGAATGCTTTGTAAATGTAGTTTCTAAAAATGCCTTGTGATGGCATGCGATGTAAAAACATGCGTTGTAATGGATGTTGCGATGTAAAAACTGTGTTGTAAAGGCATATGTTGTAAATGTTTGCACGGTATCATCATACATCCCAGGGCCACTCACTTGCGGCCATTCCCCCAAAGAAAGGACGCTATGAGAGAGACCAGTTTAGCAAACTGTGTCCTCGGTATCCATGTAGGCCTCGTCGTCAAGAAATACAGCAGCTGTTTGAGCGCCACCATTTTTTTGAAGCACCACCCTACCTGCAACTGACAGTGGCAAGTTTTACAGAAGTCCACACTAGCCTTCAAGGATCTTATAATGGCCCCTATATTCTCTTCCTGTAAGTCGGATTGGGAGTGATAGATCTTTACACCTAAGTATACCAGACGGTGAGACTCCCATTGGAAATTGCTCTATCCTCTGTCAGTGGGAAGAGCCTAAACTTTTGCCAGTTGACTTTGTGTCCTGATAGTGCCCCAAATTTGGCCATCAACTCTCTGGCTCTCTCCAATGCTCCCTTCGCATTGCCCAAGACCATTAGTAAGTCATCAGCGTATCGTGCCAGGTATACTTAATTGAAAATGTGTACTCCTGGAGACGGTAATTATTATTATTATTATTATAGTCGGATTTGAATTGCGCATGGCTGCCCCAGCGATGGGGCGTCCCAGCGCAAACAAAGACAATGAGAGTGACCAAGGAGGAAAGAAAGTTAGAGTTAGGCTGTGAAAAGCCAGGTCTTTATGGCTTTGTGAAAAGCAAAGTGGTTCTGGACCCCTCTGAAAGAGACAGGAAACCAAAATTCCAGAGTTTCGCCACAAGACTGCGAAAAGAGCGGCCTCCTGCTCTAGCTCTCAAGACTCAGGGGATGCTAACCAAGGCTTGGTCAGCAGACCTTAAAGTGCGCCGTGGCACATAGAACTGTAGCAAGTTGGACAGCCCCAGAGGTGCCTGTTGAGTCAGAATCCTGTGAGACACACAAAGTGTTTTAAACTGGATTCGCTTTTCAACAGGTAACCAATGTAGTTTAGGCAGAACATGGGAAACAGAGCAAGATTTTGGGAGTACCACCAGACTGCGTGCGGCAGCGTTCTGAATTCTCTGCAGGCGACTAATGCTGGACTTATTTGCCCCAAGATAGAGAGAGTTACCATAATCCAGTCTGGATAAAATTGTCGCCTGGATAATGGTTTGACGCACTTTGGGAGGAAAGAAACCCAGAAGAGGTTTCAGCCTCGCAGAAGCCCAAAGCAGATCCCTGCCACAGCTTTCAATTGTGTATCAAAGGTAAGACCACTATCGATCAACACACCAAGGTTCTTTACTGCCTATTTGGGCAAGGGAGCCGATTTAAGACTATCCGGCCAGCACTGCTCGGACCATATTTCCCGGTCCTTCCCGAACAGCAAAACCTCGGACTTACTGGCATTCAACTGCAAGCAGTTTGCAGCCATCTAGTCCGCAACCTCTAGCAGGTCCTCCTTGAACTTTTCCAGGTTAACACTACTTCTCTTAGAGAAGGCGATCACCAATTGGGTATCATCAGCATACGACTCCAGTGACATCCCTCTTCTTTTAGCCACCAACACAAGGGGTTGCAAATAGATATTAAACAATAGGGGGCTCAGTATTGAGCCCTGAGGCACCCCCTGTTTCAAGGCAAACTCCTGCAACTGAAAAGGTGGCACCAGGACCTGGAAAGATCTACCCTCCAAGAAGGACCGACACCAGGCCAGAGCCATGCCCCTAAGTCCAATATCCTGTAAGCGCTTTAGAAGTATCTCATGGGAGACAGTGTCAAAGCGGCACTTAGGTCCAAAAGAACTAAGGCTGCAGAATTACCAACATCAAGGCTCCCTCGGATTTCTACCGTCACAGCCAACAGAGCAGACTCTGTACTGTGGCGCGCTCGGAAGCCATTCTGCGAGGGATCAAGGGTGGCATTATGCTCAATGAACTCAGTGAGAGTAGTGTTCACATGAGATTCAACCAACTTAGCCAGAAAAGGCAGCTGGGAGATAGGGCAGTAATTGCCCGGCTCAGCAGGATCCAGAGATAGTTTCTTTAGGAGAGGAATGACTTTCGCGTGTTTCCACGCCACTGGTACAGAAGTTGAAGACAGGGAGAGGTAATGGTATTTGTCTATACATGGTGTAGTGTTATTGGCCCCCGCTGTGGAAAACAAGTCCGCCAATGGTCAATGATCAGTGAGTAGCTCGAATTCTACTACCCACACACAGATTTGGAATGCTGCAATCCCCATCAGCAAACCAACTGCTTCTTTTCTACAGTTGAGTACAAGTCTCCATGCCTCTCAGGGCACTGGAAGCCAAAGCAACCACTCTCTAACACCCAAAAGGCACCATAATTACTGACGACTGTCACAATAATGGTTTCATGATATGGATTGAATGGCTTTGAGAATGGAATTGTTCACCACTTTAAATGCCTGTTAATAAGATGTCGTCCAATGAAACTTTACTGCCTTTTTCATTAAATTGCATAGCACATGAACTCTCTCACGCAAATGATCCACAAACCTGGAGTAGTACTACACAAGGCCCTAAAATGACCTTAACTGTTCGTTATCCTGGAGAAAAGGTGCTTTTTAAGTGCATCCACCAAACTGGCTTTGGGTTTAACCCCTTGATACGTCAAAGTGTGGCACAAGCATTCTACTTCCTCTATGCCAAACTTGCTCTTCTCCAGACCAATGGTAAGGACCTGTCATTTCAAATCTGTGCAACACATCTCTTAAAATGCAATCATGCTGTTCCTTACTCACTCCCCAAACTAACACATCATCCTGAAACATCAGCACATTTGACAAGCCTTGCAAAACACCTTGCATCAAACTCTGGAATACTGCTGACACAGAAGCAAGAGGGAAAGGCATGCCAACAAATAGTTACGCCTCTTTGGGTAATATGGGAAGGTGACAAATGCCTTGACTCAGGAAGCTACTATACCTTATTGTAAACACTGGACTAATCTAATCAAGTGAAGCACCTACCACCAGTCGCACTGATCAGCATCTCATTTATCCAATCAATCAATCCATCCGGTATTTATAAAGTACAAACTAGTCACCCACAAGGGTCTCAAGGCGCTGGGGGTCACAGTGGAGAGTACGTGAGCTATTTCCCAGAGTCATAGCATGCTGAGTTAAGCTGCTGCCAACACCAGGGATCGAACCACGAGCCCTGGGTGCCAGCCGCTCTGGCCACTTCACCACACCTCTCCCAGAGAAGAGGATGACGATCTATCCATAAGCATTTATTATAATCTCTGAAGTCAACACACATGTGTTTATTGCCATTAGATTTCTTTGCAATAATGATTGGACTCAACCATTCAGAGGCCTCTATCGGTTTGATCACATCTTTCTTACCTGACCATTGCAGCTCCTCCCTTAACAGTCCCCGTATGGCAAGTGCAACATTCCACACTTTGTGCACCTTGCGCTACTCCTCAGAACAATTCTATGTTTAAATTTCTTCAAACATCCTAAATATTTTTCCAAATAGTTTTGGAAGCATTGTGAATGATCCATTCATATATTGCATGAGGCAGTGTTGGCAATATCTGCTTATGATGATTTAAAAGTCCAATATAATTCCTATAACACACTGCTCTCTCTATCTTAGTAGTGTCCTTCCTTTTGAAGGCACATACATCTTACCTTTCGCCTTCCTATTCTGAAATTCTAACTCCGCAAAGAAATATACTACAAAAGGCCATTTGTTTCCACAATATCCATCGGGCTCCACATCTGTGGAACACAATTTGTGTTCATTCAAATCTTCCCATACGGATTTGTTAATCAACATGAATGGCGCACATAAATCTGCTCAAACTTGTACCCCTTGACCATTCATCCTGACTGCACATTTTGTAGGACAATATATGTCACTTATCCCATTAAAGCTGAAAGTAAGTTATGGCTCCACACAACAGACCACTATCATTTCAAACTCATCTTCTTCACTCATACTGAACTCCTCCTTGTGTAATGACGCTTTCTGTTCATCCACCAAATTGTCTGTTCTCTTAGTACTACCATTTTCAGACATCCAACACACTATGGAGAAATGGCCTACTTTATCACATTTGCTCTTGGAAGCAGGCAATTGCTTGCTCTAGCTGTGTGTTTTGCGATACCACATCCATAGCATAGTTTCTTTCTCTCAAAGACTTGAGATTTCACCCCCTTCGTACCCTCGTTATTAGTTGTAAATGTGGCTTTTTCACGACATTCACATAACACACACTATGCTGTTCCTCTCCTCCCTTAGATGTTGTCCTACCTGATTCCTTAACATAGTGTGAGGCATTCTCCATGTGTCTAGCAATATCTATTGTTCTTTCAATGTGCAAACTTTTTGTCCTAACAACTTTCTGAACCTTCAGAATGCTCATTCTATTGATCAACCGGTCTCTTATACTTTCATCTCGGACGTCTCTGAATTTGAACGAAATAGCCAACCTCCTCAGCACATCAACATATTGTCCAATCATCTCTCCTTGTATTTGGGCACGAGAAAATAATGTATTGCTCTCACTCAAAATGTTCAACTTTCTCCCAAGATTCTGTTCCTATAACTATAAAGCGCTTACATACATCATCCTCAGCATCAGAACCTGCATCTACATTGCTACTTTCCAACATAGGCCTTGCCAAGGTTTTGAGAACATTACTGCCTTCTACGCCCAAACTATGTTTTAAAGTGGCCAATTTCCTTTTAGCAATGAGCAAATCCCCTTCTATAGCTCACAAGTATATTTCAAATGATTATTGGAAATGTGGGTGTATTTCACTGTACTACCATGGTATATAGTGATAACAATTCATTAGCTGATTTCCTAATGACTGCTGTTACAAAAATAAAGAAAAATACCGACTAGCGCAGTACCTCAGCAGTACCACAAAAACATTTTCCATGGGTATCATTTTTGTTTATATATTTCTCCGTTTTATTTAGCACTCTACGGGGAACAGCATTTTTTTCTAAGTAGTGCAGTTATATTTAGTAATTAACGTGGCACTTAGAACACTATTTTGCAGCATATTTTAAATTAGAAAACACTCTTTAGCACACTATATTTATAAAATGTAGTGTATTATAGTATACTTTCAAATTTTCTTAAAATCGTTTTGGGTACTGTGTACTACTGTGGTACTCCGTATCCAAAAAGAAATTATATAAAATTATCAATATCTTTCCCTACCTAGTACCACTTTACTAAAGTAGGAATACTTACGGGAAAAATATAAAACCTTATACTTACCTACATTGCAAGGCATGATGCAGAACACAGGGAAACTCAAGCAGAAAACAACATGGCTGTGTTAGACCTTGCACCTTGGCGTGAGTCTCCCTTCCACTTTTTGTTGCTGTGCCTCATGTGTTTTGCTGGTGTTGGCTGCTCAGAGCACTGTGCCACTGCCAACCAGTGCCACGGTGCAAGTGCTCCCTGTGTAACATATATATGTTGATTGGATTCCATGATTGGCTTATTTGGTTTGCTGTCAGACCCCAGTAAAGTGCTCCAGGAGTGCCCAGGGCTTGTAAATCCAAATGCTGCTAGTGGGCTTGCAGCATTGGTTGTGCCACCCACAGAAGCAGCCTTGTAAAATGTGTCTAAGGTCTGCCATTGTAGAACCTGCGTGCAGTCTGGTACTGTCATGCTGACTGGGCAAGTGCACCCACTTGCCAGTCCCTAAACCTTCCCTTTACTTCATGTGAGTCACCCCTATGGTAGGCCCAAGGGCAGGGTGCATTGTAAGCATAAGGTAGGACAAGCCCTGATGTGTGTGGCATGTCCTAATAGTGAATTACAGCCATTTTCGTTTTTTCACTATTGCAAGGCTACTTGTTCTCATAGGCCAGAATGGGCTGCTAGAATTGTTACATTCTATGATCCTAACGGACCAAGGGAACATGGTAGGAATTCGAGTTTAGTATGCCTGAACTCAGAATAATAAAATACATCTTTTAGTAATGTTTATTTTAATATTCTGTTTTTGCAAATACCACTTTTAGAAAACTGGTATTTGCTTGCCTAACCATTTCAGCCCGCCTCTGCTATGATGTGTATCTGCTGTCTGGGGTCTGTGAGTGACAGGGCTGGGGGTTTCCAGAGGGCAGGGCTAGGTAGCCTGGTGGTGAATAGAGAGATTTACATCCAGATGGGTGGGAGGAGTGCACCTGGACTCTGAATAGGGATGTGCTCTGCCACCACAATGCTGGCTCCACCTCCTGTAGAGCATCTGATGTCTCTGCCCTGCCTGCACCCTGAATGGAAAGTCAGAGACATGTCAACATAGGGCTCGGGAACTGGTTCTGGCTGGGCAAAGGCCCCTCTACCGCAGAGGAACAAAGGAATTAGGGGTATAAGTATTGGGACCCTGCTCCCAAGAAATTAGATCCTGTTTGACAAGAAGAAACCGCTGCCTGAGGAGAAGTAACTGGGAAAGCTGTAAAGAGGAGTACTGTCCCTGACCTCGGGGATGGCCTGCAGTGGTTGCCTTGCTGCTGAAGGAGAGGAGAAGGACTACAAAAAGACTTTGCTTCAATTTGTGCTGAAAGATCTCCAAGGGCTTGTGAGTGAGCTTGCCCCCTGAACGAGTCTAAGGACCAGTGGATTTCATCCGCCTCGCAATCCGCTGCTAGAAACGCTGTTTTTAGCATTTGCCGAGGCCGGGAGCTGTGTGCGCCTCGTACCTCCAATTCGTGTCCAGCAACGCACCGTACCCCGCCTGCCCGCCTCAATCAACGCGTCCTACGATCCGTAGATCACACCGTGACTGGTCGACTTCGCCGTGTACAAACGCTTCGCTTTATCGAGTCATCTTGGTTGGTACGACTCGCACCCTGCCGCTGAAGTTCAAGGCTGCCGCTCGCATCGAAAGGGGGAGTACGCACCGTACATCCGCCTCGCACCGCAGTCAAAGACTGAAAGCCGCGGCTCCTACTGTACGGCTCGTATGCCGCATCGTAAAGTGAACGCTCGTGTCCAGGACCATCCGCCTCGCTCCCCATGGCCCCCGCTCTACGCCTCGCACCGACAACTGCACCGAGCCAGGGCTTGCACCGTAAAAGGGCCGACAACGTTTCTGGAACACTTTTGTTTTACACCGCCTCGTCCGCGCCAGACTCATCGAATTAAGGTGCTGTGTACAACTCGCCCTGCATTTGTGTGCGCATCGGACCGGAGCGTCCGCTGCGCCTGTTTGACTCTTTCTAGGCATTTTCATCACCGTGAGAGCCGGACAAAGGGTACGATTCGCACAGAGCTCTAAAACCAAGCATTATAACAAGAACTCTTCATTGCTAACAGTATTATGGTAATTTTTGTCGTTGGTTGGTCTTGTGCTAAGTCTTTACAAAAAAGATAACTATTTTTGATATAAATCTAGTGTGGTGTCCATTTGTGGTGTTGTCACTGAGTTACTGTATATGTTCACAAATGCTTAGCCTATAACGCCTCTGAAATAAGTCTTGTCTGCTCGCGCCAAGCTACCTAGAGGGTGAGCAGGGGTTATTTTAAGAGGGTGATCCCCGTATCCTGACTAGAGGAGAGGGTCCCTGCTTGTCACAAACACCTACCTGTGCCAACCAGAGACCTCCAAATCTAATAGGCTGCCTTTAACTTTTATTAAGGCAGTCATTAGCCAGTCAACGAATGTCTTCGCTATATACCTTGGTAGTACCCCTGTACTACAGAGGATACAGATATCACTAAGTTAAAAACACTTAAAACATAAAAAATGCTTACCTTACTTACCTCCAGTACCCCCACAGAATCATTTGTACACCATCATACATAATTCTGCTAAATTTCATTAAAAAAAACACAACTGACGGTTTTCGTGCTGCACAAAATCAAAAGTAAAATGCATTGGATTTTATGCTCGTTTGTGAGGCCCTTTTTTCTTTGTACCAAACGTTGTGAAACTTTAAGAACTTCGACAATGAAGTGTTGGCAGCAGGTCTGCAAAGCTTTGTGGACATTCGTGAAATGGGTGCCAAGTTAATAAGGGAAAAAAATCCCCAAATCGCTGGTCACCTTAACTACAGCTACAGAGTTGCTACCGCCTCTCTGTATTATGTATATATATATATATATTACCTACTGGCGGTCGCCAGTAGGTAGTTATAGTTAGGAGCATGTCATGAGTGATGTAATATGTGACGTCATCAGCAGTGCATTGCGGGCACGCGAGTTGTAGTTAGCTGACGTAACTATAACGGGGGAATTTTAATGGTTCTGTATGAGTGAAAAGACCAGCTAACTATAACGCCCCTGAAACCTATTGTTTTTTCAGTGAATTTCTAAGGTTTGTTAAATGCTAATTCCTAACTATAACGTGCCTGAAACCTATGTTTTTTTCACTGAATATATATAAATCTGCAACATTCTATTTGGAATAATATTGGCGCTGATTGACGAATCTTTGTGAACTTTTCCAAACTTTTGGCCAGCTCCGGTCCGCTCCTATCCTGAAAATTTCACGGCGATTCGTCAAGCAGGGGCCGAGAAAAAAGGGGGGTCCCAAAACGCGTTTTCCCCATGCATTTTCCTTTAGGACCTGTTGACGCAGCTACAGCCCGAACTGCTGAACGGAATTACACAAAATTTGGCAAAGAGGTAGTCATCAGTTCAGACTCGTCCCTTTTGCTTAAATGGTATAAATTCAATCAGTAGTTCCTGAGAAAATTAGAGTTAAACAGATAGATATATCTGGGCGGAGCCTAACCACACATCTCATCGTGAGATCTGATTGGCTGTCAGTACTTCATCCAAGAAGTGTTGGCAGCCATCTTGGGACCAATATACATGATAGCACCTCATTAAAAAGCATTGCAGTTAATAGAAGGTTTTAAGACTTTAGTTACATTATAAATCATTTGTTGATGGTACCATACTCATTTTAGGAATTGTGGTGTGTTCTAAGGTGATTTTACAATGTGAAAATGCCTTCTTCTGTGATATCATGAATCATGTTTGAGAGAAAACTATTTTCTCATGCTTTTCCCACAGAGGTTTGGAAGGTGATCAATAAGCTAAACTGAGAGCATATTTTCTGTAAATTCACATTATCTTTCTCAGTCATGTGAGAATGAAGTCCGACATTCTCAGTAAAACATGTATATCCAAAAAGGGCAGAGACTGTCAGTTGATTCCTTTGTGTTCTACTGCAGCTTCCCAGAGTGTTCCAAAGAACAACTAGAGCGCTAACAGTCCTACTTATGACAAACATTTTTAAAACCTGAAGCCATCTTGATTGGAATAAAGTGGTAACTCTTAAAACATTTAATTTAAAAAGGAACAAAATGAGGGGGTTCATTTTGCCATAGAAATTATGATTAGTGCAGCAGAAAGAAAAATTATGGCACATTTGGAGTGACTTCTCAAATCCTCTTCTATTTCATAAAAACATTCTGACATGCAGACTGAAACATGCACTTTCAATACTAGCAGCAGACTTCCCTGGTGAGCAGTAGCTTTACTACAGTGATCTAATAAGCAACTAGAGTTCTAACATTCTGAATTTATGGCAAATGTGTGACACATCTGAATGCCTTCTTGATGGAATCAAAGTAAAAAACTGAAAGTATTTCCTACTGAGGAGACTTTAGTAAATGACGAAATTAGGAAACTTCATAACAAAAAAGTCTCCCAAAATGGCCACCAGAGACAAAAGAGCCCAAATGTAGCACAAATATCACCCAGATGTAGCCCAAGTATAGCCCAATGACAGAATGGCCCAGAGTGTTCTAACGAACAACTAGAGCACTAACAGTCTTACTTATGACAAAAGTATGGCACACCTGAAGCCTTCTTGATTGGAATAAAGTGGTAACACTTAAAACATTTAATTTACAAAGGAACAAAATGAGGGGGTTCATTTTGCCATAGAAATTATGATTAGTGCTGCAGAAAGAAAAGTTAGGGCACATTTTGACTTCTCAAATCCTCTTCTATTTCATAAAAAGATTCTGACATGCAGACGGAAACATGCACTTTGAATACCAGCAGCAGACTTCCCTGGTGAGCAGTACCTTTACTACAGTGATGCAATGAGCAACTAGAGTGCTAACATTCAGAATTTATGGCAAATGTGTGACACATCTGAATGCCTTCTTGATGGAACCAAAGTAAAAAACTGAAAGTATTTCCTACTGAGGAGACTGCAGTAAATGAGGAAATTAGGAAACTTCATAACAAATAAATCTCCCAAGATGGCCACCAGAGACAAAAGAGACCAAATGTAGCCCAAATATCACACAGATGTCGCCGCAGTATAGCCCAATGACAGAATGTCCCAAAGTGTTCTTAAGAACAACTAGAGCGCTTACTGTCTTACTTATGACAAAAGTATGGCACACCTGAAGCCATCTTGATTGGAATAAACTGGTAACACTTAAAACATTTAATTTAAAAAGGAACACAACGAGGGGGTTCATTTTGCCATAGAAATTGTGATTAGTGCTGAAGAAAGAAAAATTAGGGCACATTTTGAGTGACTTCTCAAATCCTCTTCTATTTCATTAAAAATTCTGATATGCAGACTGAAACATGCACTTTTAATACCAGCAGCAAACTTCCATGGTGAGCAGGAGCTTTACTACAGTGATCTAATGAGCAACTAGAGTGCTAACATTCAGAATTTCTGGCAAATTTGAGACATATCTGAATACCTTCTTGATGGAATCAAAGTAAAAAACTGAAAGCATTTCCTACCGAGGAGACTGCAGTAAATGAGGAAATTAGGAAACTTCATAAAAAATAAATCTCCCAAGATGGCCACCAGAGACAAAAGAGCCCAAATGCAGCACAAATATCACCCAGATGTAGCCCACATGTAGCCCAATGACAGAAGTGTGCAAAACACTTATTATTTGTGTATTTGCAGTTTTATATAGTGCAGACTTGTCAGGTATTGGAGTGCTTTACATGAGCATTGGTTACATCACACAAGATCAAATTCATTTTGGTTGTAGACATGGGGAGATTAAGTGATTTGAATTGAATCACCGAATGTTGAGCTGAAGCAGAAACTCCAACCTGGTTCCCCAGTTGCAAAGTCTGCAGTTCTGGAAGTAACACCACATCCTCTCCCCTAGGTGCAACATTTAATCAAGTGGTCAACTGGATAAAAAAACATAAAGATTACAAATAATTTAAAAGTTCTTTGTCGCTATTTGAAAACTCAGAAAATATGTCCTCATTTTAGTTTTTTAGAGCACTAGCCATAATTGATGCAAATAAGACCCTCTCATATATGGAATTTCTAAAGGAAATGCTCTAGGTATTACAGTTTTGATTACATCAAGATGAAGTCACGTCAGGCTTTCCACACTTTTGTAATAAATATAGAATGTTAGCAATCTAGTTGTTCATTGCGATACTGTTGAGAGGCAGAGGCCAGGGGCACGGACTCTGAAAATTGAAGGCAGGTAGGAGAGGCAACAATTTGACCACACTGGGCAGGCAGGAAGGGCAATGGCAGCACAACAGACTATGGAGGGCAGTGGAAAGGAGGGCAGGGGCAACAAACCAACAATACAGGACTGGCAAGAGAGGCTGTGGCAATATAATAGACCATTGTGGGCAGAAGGAAGAGGCTGTGGTAGTATAACCTTACATGCCAACAGACCCGTTTCAGCCAGGAAACGTCCAATGTTTTTAAGCTCAAATGGGCTTTATTTGATCTGTCTCCTGTCTACAATCTCCTCTTTTTCAATGTAGCTCAAAGGGGAAAATCAATACCCCAGTTTTTTTTCAAAATCTCCCTCTTACCAAGTTCAAAATGTTAGCAAGTATGGTACATTGGATCATAGTAGGCAGGAGGAATTGGGGTAGGGATATGGACTCGGATAACAGAGGACAGGAGGGCCATGGAGAGGTGCACCAAACTGACCCTACAGGTCAGGCATCAGGGTTTGCAGCAGCACAATACACCACACAGGGCATGCGGGACGGGAGTGAAGTACAACAATCCATAGAAAGCAATAGGGAGGGGACAGGACCATGCACATGGACAACAGAGAACAGAGGGGAAAGAGGCAATGGTAGCTAGCTGACCATAATGGACAGACAGGAGAGAAAGCTGCAGCATAACATACCATAAAGGGCAGGAGGGACGGATCAAGGGCATTACAATGGAACAGACAAGCCAGGAGGGAGGGAATAGGGGTCTGCACATGGAAACAGAGGGCTGGGTGCAAGGGGGCGGGGCAGGAGCAGCAAGATGACCATGGAGGTCCGGCAGGATGGGCACTAGAAACAAGACACACCATGGAGAGCAACAGTGAGACTATGATGGCATACACACAGACCATGGAGGGAAGGTGGGAGGGGGTCAGGGGCCGCTAGCTGACCACACAGGGAAGGTGGGAGGGGCCATGGCAGCACAGAAGACCATGCATGGCAAGCGGGAGAGTTAGTGGCAGCACAATGGCTATGATGGGCAAGAAGGAGGGTGCAGGGGCATGCACAAAGGACCATGGAGGATAGAAGGGAGGGTCAGGACCTGGGCACAGACAAGAGAGTTCAGGGGAAGGGGCCTCACAACAGACCGAGTGGGGCAGGCAGGAGGAGCAGTTGCAGCACAACAGACCAGGGAAGGCAGAAGGGTGCGGCAGAAAAATGGACCATGGAGGACAGGAGGAAGGGGATAGGGGCATGGCATGTGGACAGGCAAGGTGGAGGTGGCAGGGACAGGTTACAGTCATCTGACAATGCTAGGCAGGTGGGAGGGGGGTGGCAGCTCAACAGAACACTCAGAGTAGATAGGAGTGGCAGGTCCATGGAACATGGTGGGCAAAAAGGATGGAGCAGGGGCATGCACAAAGACATCGGAGGGCTGGGGGAAGGAGAGTAGGGGCAGCAAGTTAAGCACAGAGGCTAAGCAGGAGGTCAATGATGGGCCATAGAATTGGGCAATGGAGGGCAGGAGGAGTGGACTGGTATATCATGCTAAATGGAGGGCAGTAGCAGCACATCAGACCATGCATGGCAGGAGGGAGGAGGCTAGTCCATGGATACAGACTACAGAGGATAGGGAGGAGGTGGATGGGACAGCAAGCTAACCGTTCAGAGAAGGTGGGTATTAGGAACTTTATTGTTTTTAACATGTGTGTCTGTGCGAACTACTTAAAATATGAACAAGTATGCAGCATAATCTCACTCTTATTCAGGAAGAAGAGGACGTTTGTGACTGTGACTCTGGGCTCACTTGGCAGAAACACCCCGTGACCCTCCACCCCCATCGCAAAATGTAATGCCCATGAAAAGTGTAGGTGGAGGCAGTGTTATATAGAACATAGTCCTGAGAGCACGATTGAAAATGAACACTAGATATGGTATATGGTATAAACTATGCACCAAAGAGTGTGATATAAGATGAACCGGGGCGTGAAATATAATATGCAATACATTGTGCGCAATGACAGGTACATTGGAGAGCGCGAGATAGCACAGGCACTAGCGCGTGCTATGCGATATGCGCCTTGGATTGTAATATCCACAGGGCAATGTTGTGTAACCTAACTAGTCTCTAAAGTTGTAATATAAGATATGTGCTGGGGAGTTGCATATGCACTGTGACAAAGATATGGATCCCAGATTGTAATATGTATGGCATAGCGCTGTGCGTTATAACATAGGCATCAAGGAAGGCACGTTAGATGGGGCAATATAATCCGTGCGAAGGCAAGTGTGGTATGACATATATTCACGGGGTGGTGTTACAGTGCACATGGGCTAGAGAGTGTCATAGCATACGCACTAGCTGGTGGAATACAACACAGAGGTGTGTGGCACTCGGCGGGCACTGGTGGGTGTAACACAGCATTGGGCTCAGCCAGGAGCACGCTGTGACTCTCAAGTGAGGTTCGTCGCCTTTCCAGAGAGTAAGATAAAAAGTATTACACATCCGGCGGTGGATGTGTGTTTTATTAACCGTGAGGGGACTTTCTTGCATAGTTTGGTCGAATTTTTGTCGAATCCCCTTTGAATGGCTTGTTGTGCGTGTGTATTAAATGTGCCCGTCAATAGCTACCCATGTTTGTATAAATAAACGACAAGGGTGTCTACTTGGAGAGTACCCACCGGCGGGGGCACCGGGATTAAGCACAGTAGGGCATCAGAGCTTCACTAGCGGTGTAAATACATACCACGTGGATTCATTGTATGCATAGTCGCCTTTTAATGAATATCACGCAAATCGTCATGGTGATAGGTACATACGGTTTGTCCAGCATGTCCTAGGTGTTTCTATAAATATATATTTTTTAAAATAATAACAAACAAAGGCCGGCCCCGGGGGATGGGCTCCCCGGGGCCATACGTGGCCTGAGGAGGGGAGCAACGCAGCCCCCCTCCTAAAGAATAAAAAAATAAAGGCCATGACCTGGGGGTTGGGATCCCCAGGGCCGATTAAGGCCTTGGGAGGGCCAAATTAATTTTTTCTACAAAAAAATTAGGGTGCAGGCCCTGGGGGATGGGGTCCCCAGGGCCAATATATTAGAAAAAGAAGGGGGGCCACACAGCCCTCCTTCATAAAAAAATAAAATAAATAGAAGACCGGCATTGCGCCGGAGGCCATGCCCCCTCCTTGCAGCACTCTGCAAACGCACCCCCTGGCCAGTTGTAAGTTGGGAAATTAATTCCCCTTCAATAGGGTCCCTAAGGGCCAACTAGTTCAACAGGTATCTCCAGTATGCGCCAGGGAGCTGAGTTGCATACAGGTGCCCTGAGGCCATGCCCCTTGTTACACCTCTATGCAATGCAGCTCTGTGGTGCTTACTGGAGGTACCTAGTGGGCTAGTTTGACCCTAGGGACCCTAAGGATTCAAGAGGACTTAATCTCTCAACTTAGAACGGCCACAGGGTTCGTTTACACAGTGGTGTAGGGAGGGGACGGGGCCTGAGGTGACGTGTGCAAACACGCCCAGTGGTGCATTTTAAGTTGGGGAAGTAATTCCCTATCAATCCTGAGGGACCCGGAGGGTCAACTAGCCCACCATGTGCTTCCAGTAAGCGCCACTGCTCTGCGTTGTAGAGAGGTGGTGCAGGCCGTGCCCCTTTTTACACCTGTCTGCAATGGCGCTTACTGGACGTACCTAGTGGGCGATTTTGCACCTAGGGACCCTCAGGATTCAAGGGGACTTAATCTCCCAACTTAAAAAATGGCTACAGGGATTGTTTACACAGTGGGGAAGGGAGGGGACGGGGCCTGAGGTGACGTGTGCAAACACGCCCAGTGGTGCATTTTAAGTTGGGGAAGTAATTCCCTTTCAATCCTGAGGGACCCTGAGGGTCAACTAGCCCACCAGGTGCTTCCAGTAAGCGCCACTGCTCTGCGTTGTAGAGAGGTGGTGCAGGCCGTGCCCCTTTTTACACCTGTCTGCAATGGCGCTTACTGGACGTACCTAGTGGGCTATTTTGCCCCTAGGGACCCTCAGGATTCAAGGGGACTTAATCTCCCAACTTAAAAAATGGCCACAGGGCGTGTTTACACAGTGGGGAAGGGAGGGGACGGGGCCTGTGGTGACGTGTGCAAACACGCCCTATGGCGCGTTTTAAGTTGGGGAAATAATTCCCCTTCAATCCTGAGGACCCCTGGGGGCTAACTAGCCCACCAGGTGCTTCCAGTGAGCGCCACTGAGCTGTGTTGCAGAGAGGTGGTCCAGGCCGTGCCACCTTTTACACCTCTCTGCAACGCAGCTCTGTGGCGCTTACTGGAGGTACCTAGTGGGCTAGTTGGACCCTAGGGACCCTCAGGATTCAAATGACCTTAATCTCCCAACTAAACACAGCCACAGGGCGCGTTTACACAGTGGTGAAGGGAGGGAACGGGACGTGGGTTAACGTGTGCAAAAACGCCCTGTGGTGCGTTTTAAGTTGGGGAAATAATTCCCCTTCAATCCTGAGGGACCCTGGGGGCCAACTAGCCCACCAGGTGCTTCCAGTAAGCGCCACTGCGCTGCGTTGCAGAGAGGTGGTGCAGGCCGTGCCACTTTTTACACCTCTGCGCAACGCAGCTCTGTGGCGCTTACTGGAGGTACCTAGTGGTCTAGTTGGACCCTAGGGACCCTCAGGATTCAAGGGGAGTTAATCTCCCAACTTAAAACGGCCACAGGGCGTGTTTACACAGTGGGGAAGGGAGGGGACGGGGCCTGAGGTGACGTGTGCAACCACGCCCTGTGGCGCATTTTAAAAGGTAGTTTTAATCCCCTGCCCTATTATATACTAGGGGCTTACAGAGGAGGTCATGCTAATCACAGGGGGACCCCAACGCATAGTGTTCCCTAGTGTATGTAGGTGTTTTCACTGTATTCTGAGTGCCTTTTAACATAGCACTGGCTCTAGGACTGGGTAGTCAGACTCAGTTACTACCAGTATCCGTCTGAAAAAGTTGAGGGTACTGGATGATTTTGCAACAAGGCCTCTTTCTGCTCTTCTGTTTGTTCTTTCTGCACGTTATTCTTCTTCCTGCACTTTTCTTCGTCTTTGAGGACTTCTGTTGCTTCTTTCTGGATTTAATTTTTTTCTTTCTGTGCGTTTTTTCTTCTTTCTTCACATGTCCTATCTCTGTAGGCATAGTTAGAAATTAGCATTTAAAAAACCTTTGAAATTCACAAAAAAAAACATAGGTTTCAGGCACGTTATAGTTAGGAATTAGCATTTAAAAAACCTCAGAAATTCACTGGAAAAAAACATAGGTTTCAGGGGTGTTAGAGTTAGCTGGACTTTTCACTCGTACAAAACCATTGAAATTCCCCCGTTATAGTTAGTTCAGCTAACTATAACTCGCACGCCCGCAATGCACTGCTGATGACGTCACATATTACATCACTCATGACATGGTCAGTGACATCACTCATGACATCACTGATGACATCTCAAATGACATCACTGATGACATCACTTCAAAATGTGCCCTAATTTTTCTTTTTTCAGCACTAATCATAATTTGTATGGCAAAACGAACCCCCTCATTGTGTTCCTTTTAAATTAAACTACTCACTCTCTACTACTCACTCGCTACTACTCTCTACTACTCACTCTCTACTACTCTCTATTACTATCTACTACTACTCTCTACTACTCACTCTCTACTACTCTCTACTACTCACTCTACTACTCACTCTCTCCTACTCTCTGCTACTCACTCTCTATTACCCACTCTCTACTACTCTCTACTACTCACTCTCTACTTGAAAAAAGGCAATATCTACATGGTCTTTGTAGATCTTTCTGCAGCTTTCGATTGTGTCAGTCACTCAAAATTATGGTCAATCTTACGGGATATGGGAGTAGATACAGCATTATTAAATTTCATACGTGAACTATATTCTAATGCTTCAGCCAGGGTAATGTTTAGGACGAATGGTGAACTAACCGCCCCACTCATTGTGGGGAGAGGGGTAAGACAGGGGTGTGTCCTGGCTCCCTTTCTCTTCACTCTCTATACGAATGGTTTGGAGAGAGCCATGTTGAAAGGGAGTCAGGACCTCCCACGAGTTAAGGAGCGTCAGATCCCAGCTCTTCTATACGCTGACGACGCGGTGATCCTGGCAAGAACCCCAATGGAGCTCCAGAGGGCTCTAACTAATATTCTGATTTTATGGGTTCCTTAGATCTACGAATAAATGTAAAAAAACGTTTGTTATGTCTTCTGGTGCCAAGAAAAAAACCATGAAGGAAATTTATTTGAACCAGGAGAAAATTGCAACGACATCCCAATATCCCTATTTGGGAATTATCATTGACCATAAATTACAGTGGAAAGCTGCTCTCGAGTCTAGAAAGCTTCACTTTGCACGCACAACAAAGGCCATTGTTAAATTCTCTAAATAAATGGGCAAAAGACCCCCAGGAGAATTGTTAAAAATGTATACAGCCAAATGCCAATCAGTTGCATTATATGGGGCAGGCCTCTGGGGTTATTTAGACATGCATTCACTTCAGATAATTGAGAATGCCTTTTTGAAATTTCTTTTATCTCTTCCCATGACCGCATCGACTTTTGCCTGTCACATTGAACTTGGTATCCCCTATATTTCTGACCTAGCTAGAATCCAACCCCTTTTACTTTGGCACCGCATATGATCTTCAGATAAAAACATCTTGACACAATCAATAATCCGAGACTGTATGGAGTTGGACTCTGCAACTAAAATTCGATGGTTAGCATATATAAGATCTTCTTTTATCGATCTAGGCATGGAAAAGTACTACCTTGATCCACCATTAATTAGAGCGGTTCCCAGAAAAACGTTGAAAATGGAATCTCTTAACTTTTTTGAGGAACTCCGGATAGTTAAAGAAGGGTCAAAACCATCAGTACAACAAAGTATTGCCCTTCGAATTACTCCTAATATTCAGCCCTATCTAACCTTTGACCTTACCACCTTTGAAAGATTTCTTTTGGTCAGATTCAGGCTGAACTTGTTTCATCGTTTGGTTGCCTTCCCAACAAATAACAATTGGGATAAAACTTTGGCCTGCTGTCCGTGTGACAACATTTCAAAACAGGCAACAATCCATACTGTCTTTTTCTGTCAATTTTATAGTGACTATCACAAAAAATGGTTAATACCGCTCTTAAGACTTACGGGTATTAGAAGATGTCGTCCTGCACTAGTAGCCTTACAGCAATTAGATCATGTTTGGACAGCAAGGATAAAAGTGAAGTTTCTGAAACATATCTTTCGACATCGAACGAATTTATAGAATGATTTGGCGCTTTAGTTTTAATGAAGTTTTCTTCTTTTAAACTTAAATTAAAAAAAAAAAAATGTTTCTTTTATTAAATATTTGCTATTTTAAATATATTAAATTGTATTGTTATATGATGTATTTTTATGCTATTGCTTTTATGGTTTTTTACAACGACAAAAAATGAATAAAGTAAATATGACTATATATGACTATACTCTCTACTACTCACTCTCTACTACTCACTCTACTACTCTCTACTACTCACTCTCTGCTACTCTCTCTACTACTCTCTACTATTCAATACTACTCACTCTCTACTCTCTATTACTCATCCTCTACTCTCTACCTCTCTACCTCTCTCTACCTCTCTCTCTACTACTCTCTACCTCTCTACCTCTACCTCTCTACCTCTACCTCTACACCTCTACACCTCTACCTCTCTACCACTCTCTACATGCACACATATGCACATATATATATATGCATATTTTGTTATTAGTTCAGTGCCCAAAAACTTTAGGGGAGGCAACAGAGAAAAAAGATTACGGCAAGTAGAATCCGAATTTATTATGCTAATGGACTTAATAACAGCGATGATTTGCACAATTTTTTATAGGGTGACAACATCTAATAATTTGGATCTCTATTAGGCTTCTTAAATTGGTATTAAATTGGTCTTATCTTTGGTCATTGGCCGGTAATTTTAGTCTAGTTTTATCTGGGTTTTATCTGGTCAGGTTGGGGATATTGCCGAATTTTAATCTGGTGATTTTTGTGGCACAACTACAATAATTGTTTTTAAGAACAATAGCTGCTATATTTATTCTACTATTTAAATATATCCTAGAATAAGTGATGGATCTTTCAGTGATATGCCCATTTTACTTAGTTTTATCTGTATTTCGGATTTTATTGAGTTTTATGGGATTTTGTTACCGGCAGATTTTATTTTATTTTAGATTTACACTATATACGATCTACTATACAATTCAATTATTGGGCCAGTATGGATATAGGATAAGGGTTATTTTGCCTTATCTTATAAAGTTATGTATTATGATATCCCCTTGTTTTTCTTCATCAGATATATCCGACGACTAATTCTTGGACAAAAAAGGAACACAACATTATATGATTGCTACATTTATTATGTGACTTGAAACGAAAGAAAAAGATTCTGAAGGGCGTCTCTGAAATATGCTGCTACCTAATGTATTTATATTTATATTTTTTGTGTGAATATTTAATTTTTTTGCACTTGCACAATTGCACTTTATTTGCAAATTTTTTGGCACTTAACAATGTACTGACGAAACTAAAATATGAGTAAATATTTTCATAGTACCAGTGCTTAGATATTATTGAGGCCAAATATTACAATGTATAGTATTTTGTACATAAATAGGAGATTTTAGTGAATGAAGACTAAAATCATAACACTATTCCTGCCAAGGAGCACTATGCTATCATTTTGTGATCTATTGTGGATTAAGAACAGTCTGTTTATGTGGTATTCGTTTTACGAAAATGTATTTGAGTAAATGGCCCTTTAATTAGATTTGCACTGTGTCTGTATTAACCAATTAGAGCAGCAGTAACATGTGCCATTTTCAGTTTTCACCATATATTTGCACTGATAGGTCCAGCGCGTCATGTGATCAACACTGCCGTGGGGCAGTCAAAATGAATCAGACTGGGCACTTGCTTGTAAGATTTTTTGCACAGCAACGTTTTAATCTGCAACAATAAACAGAAAACCTTTTTTCTCATCGTGTGGTCCGTGCATGTTTTCGCGCCCATGACTGGGATTGCTTCAGGATTGTGGATCTCTCATGCATTTATATATATGTATGTATATATATACATACATATATAAACATATATATAAACTGCATATTTATATAAATACAAATATAAATGCATGCATACATACACATATATGCATGCATATGCATGTTATGTACATGAAAGTTTGAGAAACACTAATAAAAGCAAAGCTAAAAAGCCCCCTAATTATAAACAGAATTGCTTTAACTTAAACGAGGGCGAGACCTATTGCATTTTTAATGCTTGTTTACTTTGGTTCCACCAAGAAGGCATTCAGATGTGTTACACAATTGCCATAAATTCTGAATGGTAGCACTCTAGTTGCTCATTAGATCACTGTAGTAAAGCTACTGCTCACCAGGGAAGTCTGCTGCTGGTATTCAAAGTGCATGTTTCAGTCTGCATGTCAGAATGTTTTAATTAAATAGAAGAGGATTTGAGAAGTCAAAATGTGCCCTAATTTTTCATTCTGCAGCACTGATCATAATTTCTATGGCAAAATAAACCCCCTCATGTTGTTCCTTTGCAAATTAAATGTTTTAAGTGTTACCACTTTATTTCAATCAAGATGGCTTCAGGTGTGCCATACTTTTGTCATAAGTAAGACTGTTAGCGCTCTAGTTGTTCTTTAGAAAACTCTGGGACATTCTGTCATTGGGCTATACTTGGGCTACAACTGGGTGATATTTGAGCTACATTTGGGCTCTTTTGTCTCTAGTGGCCATCTTGGGAGACTTATTTGTTATAAAGTTTCCTAATTTCCTCATTTACTGCAGTCTCCTCAGTAGGAATAATTTCAGATTTTTACTTTGATTCCATCAAGAAGGCATTCAGATGTGTCACACACTTGCCATAAATTCAGAATGTTAGCACTCTAATTGCTCATTAGATCACTGTAGTAAAGCTACTGCTCACCAGGGAAGTCTGCTGCTGGTATTGAAAGTGCATGTTTCAGTCTGCATGTCAGACCTTATTAATGAAATAGAAGAGGATTTGAGAAGTCACTCAAAATGTGCCCTAATTTTTCTTTCTGCAGCACTAATCATGCTTTCTATGGCAAAATGAACCCCCTCATTTTGTTCCTTTTTAAATTAAAGGTTTTAAGAGTTACCACTTTATTCCAATCAAGATGGCTTCATGTGTGCCATACGTTTATCATAAGTAGGACTGTTAGCGCTCTAGTTGTTCTTTGGAACACTCTGGAAAGCTGCAGTAGAACACAAAGGAATCAACTGACAGTCTCTGCCCTTGTTGGATGTACATGTTTTAATGAGAATTTCAGACTTCATTCTCACATGACTGAGAAAGATAATGTGAATTTACAGAAAATATGCTCTCAGTTTAGCTTATAGATCACCTTCCAAACCTCTGTGGGAAAAGCATGAGAAAATAGTTTTCTCCCAAACATGACTCATGATATCCCAGCAGGAGGCCTTTTCACATGGTAAAATCACCTTAGAACATACCACAATTCCTAAAATGAGTATGGTACCATCAACAAATGATTTAGTATGTAACTAAAGTCTTAAAACCTTCTATTAACTGCAATGCTTTTTAATGAGGTGTATATTGGTCCCAAGATGGCTGCCAACACTTCTTGGATGAAGTGCTGACAACCAATCAGATCTCACGATGAGATGTGTTGGTATGCTCCGCCCAGATATATGTGTGATTTTACTTTAGATTTTCTCAGGAACTACTGAACGGATTTACACCATTTAAGCAAAAGGCATGACTCTGAACCAAGGTCTACCTTTCTGCCAAATTTGGTGAAATTCCGTTTAGCAGTTCGGGCTGTAGCTGCGTCAACAGGTCCTATTGGAAAACTGCATGGGAAAAGCATGTTTTGGGATCCCCCTTTTTTCTTGGCACCCGCTTGACGAATCACCCCGAGACTTTCAGGATAGGAGCAGACCGGAGCGGGCCACGAGTTTTGAAAATTTCGCAAAGATTCGTCAACCGGCGCCAAAGTTATTATAAATAGAATGTTACAGATTTCCTATTGATAATAGGTCCTAACTATAACTACCTACTGGCGACTGCCAGTAGGTAGTATATATATATATATATATTCACTGAAAAAACCATAGGTTTCATGCACGTTATAGTTAGGAATTGGCATTTAAAAAACCTTAGAAATTCACTGAAAAAACCATAGGTTTCAGGGGTATTATAGTTAGCTGGACATTTCCCTCGTACAAAACCCTAGAAATTCCCCTGTGATAGTTAGTTCAGCTAACTATAACTCGCTCGCCCCCGCAATGCACTGCTGAAGACGTCACATATTACATCACTCAAGACATGGTCAGTGACATCACTGATGACATCTCAAATGACATCACTGATGACATCACTGATGACGTCATCCAGTGAGTCTGTGTTTCCTAAAGTTTTAATATGTTTAATATATATAGGAAAAGACCTATGGAAGAATGAGCGGGTGTATAAGTGTGTGAATGGATGATTTTCTAGGTGAGTGACTGACTCTATAAGTGAGTCATTAAATGTATCTTACTGCAGACCGTGTGGAAAAGCAATATCGTTTGGATTTTGAAAGAAAGAGCAGGTTTCCCTGCTCTCTCTTTCAAAATCCTAACAAAGTTTGCTATGGGAGGGCGGGAGAACCCGCCCTCTCATAGCAAACAACAGTGTCCTGGGGGTGGGCACCCCAGAACACTGTAGGAGGCGGCCCTGGGGGGTGGTGGTCCCCAGGGCCCTCGAGGGCTCCAGGAGGGGGGCCACGCAGCCCCCCTCCCCCTATTAATTTACAAACATTTTGCCCCCAGGATTTGGCACATCCGGGGGCTAATTATTAACAAAGCGCGATTTTTTTTCTCGCCCGGATCCGCGCACCCTGCGAGCATTTCGACGATTTTTTTTATTTTAAAAAAGGCGGCCCCAGGGTTCCTTCTGAGACCTCCTAAGCAACACTAGAGGGTCAGAGTATTTCTACCCTGAGCCCTTTATATGTTTTAAACACTTATTCCACTTACTTCTTCAGCCTTGCTTCTACCGAGGCACAAAATGGCTGCCAACAGATCCTGGTTTCGAATGTAGACAGACAATTGACAGCCAATTAGCATTCAGCGCGTGATCGGGAGGGTGCACGCTCGGTTTGGGGAGGGTGCGCATAGGGTGCGCTTAGGGTGCGCGGATCCTCCGAGGCCATAGATTTATCTATCTTTTTTAGTCTAATTTTCTCAGGAACTACTGAACAGATTTACACCATTTATGCAAAAGGTACGAGTCTGAACTGAGGAGTACCTCTTTTCCAAATTTGGTGAAATTCCGTTCAGCAGTTCGGGCTGTAGCTGCGTCAACAGGTCCTATAGGAAAATGCATGGGGAAAACGCGTTTTGGGACCCCCCTTTTTTCATGATGTAGGGGGGCCGCATGGCCACCCTCCCAGGCCACTTATGGCCCCGGGAACACCCTCCCTCGGGGCAGGCCTCTCGTTGGGGGCCATGGGGGGGGCCCCAATCCCCCCACGGTCCCAGCCGGCTCCCCGCATCCTGCAGGAGACGGCATTGCTTTTCCACATGCTTTTCCACATGGGGAGCAGCTAACATGCTCCCCATGTGGAAAAGCAATCAGCTTTGCTTCATTGAAGCGAGAGCAGGTTTCCCTGCTCTCGCAGCAATGAAGCAAAGCAGTTTGCCGTGACAGGGCAGGAGCTGCGGTGGGCACCCTGGGACACTGCAGGAGCCGGCCCTGGGGGGGTGGCGGTCCCCAGGGCCTATACAAGGCTCCAGGAGGGGGGCCGCGTAGCCCCCCCTCCTGCATTTACAAGTTTAAATTATTTCAAGCCCCGGGGAGTGGCGGTCCCCAGGGCTGGGGGGGCTAAGAGGCCCCCACCCATTTTCAAGAAGCTCCAGGGGTGGTGGTCCCCAGGGCTGCAGGGGGCCATGAGCCCCCCCGCATATACTATGTTTGAGCCATGGGGGGTAGCGGTCCCCGGGGCAGTGTGGGGGGATTGCATATTCAGCGCGTGAATTTTTTTTCTATCTGGAGGATCCGCGCATCCAGCGTGCATCCTCCCGTTTAAAAATAAATAAATTTTGGGGGGACCTTAGGGCTCCTTGTGGGACCCCCTGAGCAGGCCTAGGGGGTCAGGGTGTTTCTACCCTGTCCCCTTGTCGCTTTTTGCGTCGTTTTGTTTTGACTTTCTTGTGCCTTGGTTCTACCGAGGCACAAGATGGCTGCCAACACTTCCTGATTCAGAGTGTTGGCAGCCAATTAAAATTTAGCTTGTGATCAGGAGGGTGCGCGGATCCTTCGAGGCCATAGATATATATGTACTTTTAACTCTAATTTTCTCAGGAACTACTGAACAGATTTACACCATTTAAGAAAAAGGCACGAGTCTGAACTAAGGACTACCTCTTTGCCAAATTTGGTGTAATTCTGTTCAGTAGTTCGGACTGTAGCTGCAGCTAAAGATCCTATGGGAAAATGCATGGGGAAAACACGTATTTCGGACCCCCCTTTTTTCTCGGCCCCCGCTTGTCAAATCACCATGAAACTTCAGCATAGGACCAGACCGGAGCTGGCCAAAAGTTTGGAAAATTTCGCGAAGATTCGTCAATCAGCGCCAAAGTTATTCCAAATAGAATGTTGCGAATTTCCTATGGAAAATAGGTCCTAGGTAATATATATATATATAAATCCGCTTTTCCAATTAAAGTGTTTCTCTTGTGAAAACCCCATGTGGCCCCTTTCTTCTGCTTCGCTGGAGGTTTCTGTGCATATTTTCGCATCAACCAGAGACGCGTTAAGGGGCACCGTTCTGCAAAGTTGGCTGGAGGTTTCACTGGTGTCTGCGCAAGCAGTTTGTTTTTTTGCCGAGGTATCGGATTGCTCCAGCCCACCTCTTTAAGCACTGGCCAAGCAAGGGACACTGTCACTAGACAACTTGTGATTTCACAAGGTGGCTGGGTTCATTGAAGTCAGCCCATTACCCGATTGAGCTGTGCCACGGAGGCTGGAACGTTTGTGGGGACTCGAGCAGGCCGGAGGAAATTATTAACACAAAAGACAGCGCGCCCTGTTCTGCAGCACATTATTTCCACATGGATTTTATTTCTTCAAGTTTCCCCTCGTACCATCGGCCCAGAGAAGATGCATGCTGGGAGCTGTAGGACTTACCGTAATGCAGCAGGTGAACGAGCACATGACAGGGGAGGTGTGCCTTTCAATTAAGAGGACTGCAGGCTGATTCAAAAACTGAGGCGTGGGGCTGTTTTCAGTGTGGCGGCGGCATCTGAGGATGACGATTCTGTCGAAATGCATTATGCCCAAATCCGCTTTTCCAATTAAAGGCTTTCTCTAGTGAAAACCCCATGTGGCCCCTTTCTTCTTCTTCTGCTTCGCTGGAGGTTTCTGTGCATATATATATATATATATATAGGCACAGAGCATTCATCAGTTTCTCCAAGGAAAAGAATGCACGAACTCCTCTTCGTCGGTAAACACTTTTTATTTGTAAAAGTATTAGAGTCTCCCTTCTGTCATGACGCGTTTCGGCCGACGAACGGCCTTGATCACATCTATATATATATATATATATATATATATATATATATATATATATATATATATTATCTACTGGCGGTCGCCAGTAGATAGTTATAGTTAGGACCGTGTTTCCACAGGAAATCCGCAACATTCTATTTGGAATAACTTTGGCGCCGGTTGTCGAATCCTCGCGAAATTTTCAAAATAGGTGGGGTGCTCCGCTCCGCTCCTACCCTGAAAGTCTCTGGGGGATTCGTAAAGCGGGGGCTGAGAAAAAAGGGGGGTCCCAAAACGCGTTTTCCCGATGCAATTTTCCATAGGGACCTTTAACCCAAGGTACAGCCCGAACGGCTGAACAGAATTACTTGAAATTTGGCAGAGAGGTAGTCCGCAGGTCAGGGAAGTGCCTTTTGCAGGTCTGGTGTCAATCTGTTCAGTAGTTCCTGAGAAAATCAAAAGTAAAATCATATATATATGTGGGCGGAGCCTAACCACACATCTTATCCTGAGATCTGATTGGCTGTCAGCACTTCATCCAAGAAGTGTTGGCAGCCATCTTGGGACCAATATACATGATAGCACCTCATTAAAAAGCATTGCAGTTAATAGAAGGTTTTAAGACTTTAGTTACATTACAAATCATTTGTTGATGGTGCCATACTCATTTTAGGAATTGTGGTATGTTCTAAGGTGATTTCACCATGTGAAAAAGCCTTCAGCTGGGATATCATGATTTAGAGAAAAATATTTTCTCATGCTTTTCCCACATAGGTTTGGAAGGTGATCTATAAGCTAAGCTGAGAGCATATTTTCTGTAAATTCACATTATCTTTCTCAGTCATGTGAGAATGAAGACTGACATTCTCAGTAAAACATGTACATCCAACAAGGGCAGAGACTGTCAGTTGATTCCTTTGTGTTCTACTGCAGCTTCCCAGAGTGTTCCAAAGAACAACTAGAGCGCTAACAGTACTACTTAGGATAAACGTATGGCACACCTGAAGCCATCTTGCTTGGATTAAAGTGGTAACTCTTAAAACATTTAATTTAAAAAGGAACAAAATGAGGGGGTTCATTTTTCCATAAAAAGTATGATTAGTGCTGCAGAAAGAAAAATTAGGGCACATTTTGAGTGACTTCTCAAATCCTCTTCTATTTCATTAAAAAATTCTGACATGCAGACTGAAACATGCACTTTCAATACCAGCAGCAGTTTTCCCTGGTGAGCAGTAGCTTTACTACAGTGATCTAATGAGCAAAAAGAGTGCTAATATTCTGAATTTATGGCAAATGTATGACACATCTGAATGCCTTCTTGATGGAATCAAAGTAAAAAACTGAAAGTATTTCCTACTGAGGAGACTGCAGTAAATGAAGAAATTAGGAAACTTCATAACAAATAAGTCTCCCAAGATGGCCACCAGAGACAAAAGAGCCCAGATGTAGCCCAAGTATCACCCAGATGTAGCTCAAGTATAGCCCAATGACAGAATGTCCCAGAATGTTCTTAAAAACAACTAGAGCGCTTACTGTCTTCATTATGACAAAAGTATGGCACACCTGAAGCCATCTTGATTGTAATAAACTGGTAACACTTAAAACATTTGATTTAAAAAGGAACACAATGAGGGGGTTCATTTTGCCATAGAAATTATGATTAATGCTGAAGAAAGAAAATGAGGGCACATTTTGAGTGACTTCTCAAATCCTCTTCTATTTCATTAAAAAATTCTGACATGCAGACTGAAACATGCACTTTTAATACCAGAAACAGACTTCCATGGTGAACAGTAGTTTTACTACAGTGATCTAATGAGCAACTAGAGGGCTAACATTCAGAATTTATGGCAAATGTGTGACACATCTGAATACCTTCATGATGGAATCAAAGTAAAACACTGAAAGCATTTCCTACTGAGGAGACTGCAGTACATGAGGAAATTAGGAAGCTTCATAACAAATAAATCTCCCAAGATGGCCACCGGAGACAAAAGAGCCCAAATGTAGCCCAAAATCACCCAGATGTAGCCCAAATATAGCCCAATGACAGAAGTGTGCAAAACACTTATTATGTTGTGTTTTTGCAGTGTTATATAGGGCAGACTTGTCAGATATTGGAGTGCTTTACATGAGCATTGGTTACATCACACAAGAACAAATTCATTTTGGTTGTAGACATGGGGAGACTAAGTGATTTGACCAGAATCACAGAATGTCGAGCTGAAGCAGAAACTCCAACCTGGTTCCCCAGTTGCAAAGTTTGCAGTTCTGGAAGTAACACCACATCCTCTCCCCTAAGTGCATCATTTAATCAAGTGGTCAACTGGATAAAAAAACATAAAGATAACAAATAATTTAAAAGTGCTTTGTCGCTATTTGAAAACTCAGAAAATATGTCCTTATTTTAGTCTTTTAGAGCACTAACCATAATTTTGATGCCAATAAGACCCTCTCATATATGTAATTTCTAAAGGAAATGCTCTAGGTATTGCAGTTTTGATTACATCAAGATGACATCAGGCGTTCCACACTTTTGTATTAAATATAGAATGTTAGCAATCTAGTTGTTCATTAGGATACTGTTGAGAGGCAGAGGCCAGGGGCACGGACTCTGAAAATTGAAGGCAGGTAGGAGGGTGCAAAGGCAACTATTTAACCACACTGAGCAGGCAGGAAGGGCCGTGGCAGCACAACAGACTATGGAGGGCAGTGGAAAGGGGGGCAGGGGCAACAAACCAACAATACAGGACTTGCAAGAGAGTCTGTGACAATGTAATAGACCATTGTGGGCAGAAGGAAGAGGCAATGGTAGTATAACCATACATGCCAACAGACCCGATTCAGCCAGGAAACGTCCAATGTTTTTAAGCTCAAATGGGCTTTATTTGATCTGTCTCCTGTCTACAATCTCCTCTTTTTCAATGTAACTCAAAGGGGAAAATCAATACCCCAGTTTTTTTTCAAAATCTCCCTCTAACCAAGTTCAAAGTGTTCGCAAGTATGGTACATTGGATCATGGAAGGAAATGGGGTAGGGACATGGACTTGGATAACAGAGGACAGAAGGGACATGGAGAGGTGCACCAAACTGACCCTGCAGGGCAGGCATCAGGGTTTGCAGCAGCACAATACACCACACAGGGCATGCGGGACAGGAATGCAGCACAACAATCCATAGAAAGCAAGAGGGAGGGGACAGGACCATGCACATGGACAACAGAGAACAGAGGGGCAAGAGGCAATGGTAGCTAGCTGACCACAATGGACAGCCAGGAGAGAAAGCTGCAGCATAACAGACCATAAAGGGCAGGAGGGACGGATCAGGGGCATTACAATGGAACAGACAAGCCAGGAGGGAGGGAGTAGGGGTCTGCACATTTAAACAGAGGGCTGGGGGCAAGGGGGCAGGGCAGGAGCAGCAAGATAGCCATGGAGGTCAGGCAGGATGGGCACTAGAAGCAAGACACACCATGAAGAGCAACAGTGAGACTGTGATGGCATACACACAGACCATGGAGGGAAGGTGGAAGGGGGTCAGGGGCAGCTAACTGACCACACAGGGAAGGTGGGAGGGGCCATGGCAGCACAGAAGACCATGCATGGCAAGTGGGAGGGTTAGTGGCAGCACAATGGCTATGATGGGCAAGAAGGAGGGTGCAGGGGCATGTACAAAGGATGATGGTGGATAGAAGGGAGGGTCAGGACCTGTGCACAGACAAGAAAGTTCAGGGGAAGGGGCCTCACAACAGACCGCACGGGGCAGGCAGGAGGAGCAGTTGCAGCACAACAGACCAGGGAGGGCAGAAGGGTGTGGCAGTACAATGGACCATATAGGACAGGAGGAAGAGGATAGGGGCATGGCATGTGGACAGGCAGGGTGGAGGTGGCAGGGACAGGTTACAGTCATCTGAAATGCTAGGCAGGTGGGAGGGGAGTGGCAGCTCAACAGAACACTCAGAGTAGATAGGAGTGGCAGGTCCATGGAACATGGTGGGCAAAAAGGATGGAGCAGGGGCATGCACAAAGACATTGGAGGGCAGGGGGAAGGAGAATAGGGGCAGCAAGCTAAGCACAGAGTTTAAGCAGGAGGTCAATGATGGGGCATAGAATTGGGCAATGGAGGGCAGGAGGAGTGGACTGGTACATCATACTAAATTGAGGGCAGTGGCAGCACATCAGACCAGAGATGTCATCAGTGATGTCATGAGTGATGTCACTGACCATGTCATGAGTGATGTAATATGTGACATCATCAGCAGTGCATTGCGGGCGCGCGAGTTGTAGTTAGCAGAACTAACTATAACGGGGGAATTTCAATGGTTTTGCACACGTGAAAAGTCCAGCTAACTCTAACACCCCTGAAACCTATGTTTTTTTCCAGTGAATTTCTGAGGTTTTTTAAATGCTAATTCCTAACTATAACGTGCCTGAAACCTATGGTTTTTTCTGTGAATATATATATATATTCTCACGAAGCCTGCAGCAAGCAGAAGGAAGAGGCCACACGGGGAATCCAGGAAAAGATCTTTAATTGGAATGCAGTGAGCTGATTTAAAAAATCAGTACTCCTCTTGAAGCCACGAGTTGCCAGCTGGCAGCATCCCTTGCTTGACCCATTCTCGGGAGGTGGGCTGGAGCAATCCAATACCTTGGACGACGAACAACTGCTTGCGCAGACTCCCTATATATATATCACCGATTAATTACCAGGATGCTTCGTCCCTGGCAACTGAGTCCGCCCTGCAGGGTTGGGGGCCCCCGTCAACTGAGGCATGACCCTCTTGTCTCCGTGCAGAGAGCTGGATTTGCCGGCTATGAAAAGCAACAGAGGTGAGAAAGGGAGAAGGGAGAGGTGTCCTCTCCCCGGCAATTCCAGATTTCACATATTTCATGAGTTCAGAAAGTAAGACGCATGCTCAGGAAATGCCACCAAGTGAAGGTTTAATGGACTTCAGTTGTAACACCGTTTGACAGACAAGCTGCCGTGTTCAAACAGCGAAAGAAAACAGTGGATTCATTACATATCATTGTACAGACATAAACAAAGGACTTGATTCAGCGTGGCCATCTTGGAACATATACAGGTAAATGGAATATACTGTAATAAGACATTATAATCAATCATAGCTCAGTGCTTAATGGAACATAGTATATCATAAAGCATATACACACAGCAAAAGTGATGAGGGACTCATGTTACCATGAGCAAGACCTCTTTGGTTGAAACGCATTGGTGGTGGTGATGTCGACAATTGCCTTGGTCAAATAAATACTGTTGAAAAAACATACTCTCCTGGAGTGTGGCTTTTCTTCGCTATGCGAGGGATAGTCCACCCTCAACGCAAGCACAAGCTGTGCAAAGTATTCACTACTGACTGTCTGAATTGGTCTAAAATATATGTATGTATATATATAGTTAGGACCTATTTTCCATAGGAAATCCGCATCATTCTATTTGGAATAACGTTGGCGCCGTTTGTCGAATCCTCGCAAAATTTTCCAAACTTTTGGCCAGCTCCGCTCCGCTCTTACCCTGAAAGTTTTGTGGTGATCCGTCAAGCGGGGGCCAAGAAAAAAGGGGGGTCCCAAAACACGTTTTCCCCATGCAATTTCCCATAGGAACTGTTGTCGCAGCTACAGCCCGAACCGCTGAACGGAATGACACCAAATTTGGCAAAGAGGTAGCCCTCAGTTCGGACTCGTGCCTTTTGCATATATGGTGGGAATCTGTTCAGTAGTTCCTGAGAAAATTAGGGTAAAAAAGTTAGTGATATCTATGGCCGTACCCGCACCATAAGCACACCCTCCCCGAACCGAGCGCACACCCTCCCGATCGCGCGCTGAATGCTAATTGGCTGTCGAGTGTCTCTCTACATTCGAAACCAGGAACTGTTGGCGGCCATTTCTGCCTCGGTAGAAGCGAGGCTGATTAAGTAAGGGGAATAAGTGTGTAAAACATATAAAGGGGGCAGAGTGGAAATACTCTGACCCTCTAGAGGTGCTTAGGGGGTCCCAGAAGGACCCCCTGGGGCCCCCCTTTTTTTTTTTTAAAAACCGGCGAAATGCGCGTACGGTGCGCGCATCCTATCGCGTTGGATGCACGGATCCTCTTGCGGTGGGTTCGCGAATCCAAGGGAAAAAAAATGAAATTGTTGGGAGATAAAGATTAAGCTTAAGTGTTTTGTTCTTGAGTGGCTCTAAAAAGAGCCGTTGTGTTCATTGAAAGTTTTTGGTACTTATAAGTAAGTACCTATACAGAGTCTAAAGTTGTTGAGGAAGACTCTGTTTCCTTCATCAGTAAAGTGTACTCCATCTCTCCTATACATCTCTTGCATATGAAAGCGCAGATTGTTATTGTAAATGGACCCCATTCTGTAGTCTTGGAGAAAAGCAGAAACAGATTTATTCACATGTTTCCTAGCTTTCTCAATCTGTGGACAAAAATGATCGGACCAGTTCCATTTCTGCCTTTGGCATATGTTAGAGTACACAAGGCAGTTTTAGGGAAAAGTGAAATCAGTTGGGCAAAGGTGTCCTTCATAAGCATTTCCAGACCTATCCCAGTCAAAGTGCCTAGGTCATTGCCACCACAGTGCACTATTATGAGGTCAGGGTGTTGGATTTGCATGAAGGATTTCACCAATGGCATCAATTGGTGCCACTTTAACCCTCTGTCCAATCCATTTAATGTCTACATTTGGCAAACCTAGGTCTTTGTGAATGCCTTTGTTTTCTGAATACCTTTGGCTCCAGAAAATGTAGCTGTGTCCCACAATCCACACTGTAAGCATCTTGTAAGGAGGTCTGGATGCACTCAGATGGTCTCTGAAAATGAAATGGCAGTTTGGAGAGTAAGATGTTTCTAAAATGGTGGCTAAGATGCAATTTTGACAAGAAATTATGGGTTGTTCCACAACCTTCTACACTGAAAGGTAGGGTGCATGTTTCTGTTTTTTAAACACATGATTCTTATTGGTTAACAAAAAGTGTGTGAAAGGAACATTATATATGATAAGCTGATATGTTGAGAAGTCAAGCACACTTGCTGTTTTGATTAGCAACATTGTGTGTGCTGAACTTGTGACCTGTGTACTCAGTACAGTGTTCCATGACCTGTTTCTATGGTAACGGGCAGAAGGCAGATTGGGGGAAGGGTTGAAGTTTATGTCATTTGGAAAAGGTTGAAATGTTTAACCAATAGAAATGTGTGTTTGCTTTTAACTTTATGGTGGAAGGAATGTGATTTGATGTTTACATGTATATGTGTGGGAAATGAGAGGGAAACTTTGCCATTCTTTGGTTCTGCTGACAGGTGCACAGTGCAGAGATTCTGTATAAGAAAATCTTGTGTGTGACTGATATCTGGTGTGTGACTGATATACTTCTTAATCTACAAAACATATTGAAAGGTGAGTTATTTAATTGTGAGGGGATGTATGTAGACTATTTTAATTTTAATCAGACTAATGTATTTCTTCTGCTAAAGTGTAGGGAGTACTTTTTTTCACTACAATCTTATTGACAGTGTGTGTGCATGTAGAAACCATTTTGTAATAAGGATTTGTTTTTTTCATGTGTTTGTAGACAGATAACTATGCAGTTTTTATATTTTGGTAGAATTAGAAACCAGTCATTGTTTATGAATTTGTGAAATTAGTTATGTTTCTGCAGTAAAATGTAGTAGTCTTTGTAGATGAAGAAACGTGTTTTGGTATAGTGCAAGGGATAGTGTTGTTTGTCTAGAATCACACAGAGAGCCGCTGTGCATTTGGGAACCACAGTGAGAGAAACATTTAGTAATATCTTGTATTTGCTGACAGATAACTCTTTTAAAACCTGTTATGTTGTCAAGTTTTAGTAGCATGAGAAGCCAGTGGTTGCTTATGCGTTGATTAAATGAGTCAGGCAATGATACAAAAGTGCACTTTTGAAATATGCACATTGTGTGCAGTTCTCTTACCACTTCCATAGTAGTAAATAAGGTTTGGTAAACTCGTAGGGATAGTGGTTGTTGTCTAGAATCACACTGTGAGTCTGTGTGCATTTGGGAACCAATGTGAGAGAAGCATATGGTAACATTGTTTATTTGCTGACAGATAACTATTTTAAATCCTGTCATGTTGTCAAGTTTTAGTAGCATTAGAAGCCTGTCATTGCTTATGCGTTGATTAAATGAGTCAGGCATTGACACTAAAGTGTAGTCATGAAATATGTAGATTGTGTGCAATTCCCTTACCACTTGCACTGTAGTGAAAGAGTTGTGGTAAACTCCTAGGGATAGTGGTGCTTGTGTAGAATCACACTGTGAGTCTGTGTGCATTTGGGAACCACTGTGAGAGAAGCGTTTGGTAACATTGTGTATTTGCTGACAGATAACTGTTTTAAAATCTCTCATGTTGTCAAGTTTTAGTAGCATTAGAAGCCAGTCTTTGCTTATGCGTTGATTAAATTAGTCAGGCATTGACATTAAAGTGGATTCGTGAAATATGTAGATTGTGTGCAGTTCCTTTACCACTTCCACTGTAGTGAATGAGTTTTGGTAAAGTCCTAGGGATAGTGGTGCTTGTCTAGAATCACACTGTGAGTCTGTGTACATTTGGGAACCACTGTGAGAGAAACGTTTGGTAACATCATGTATTTGCTGACAGATAACTGTTTTGAAACATGTCATGTTCTCAAGTTTTAGTAGCATTAGAAGCCAGTCTTTGCTTATGTGTTGATTAAATGAGTCAGGCATTGACACTAAAGTGCAGTTGTGAAATATGTAGATTGTGTGCACTTCCCTTACCTCTTCCACTGTAGTGAATGAGTTTTGGTAAACTCCTAGGGATAGTGGTTCTTGTCTAGAATCACACTGTGAGTCTGTGTACATTTGGGAAACACTGCGAGAGAAGCGTTTGGTAACATTGTATATTTGCTGATAGATAACTGTTTTAAAACATGTCATGTTGTGAAGTTTTAGTAGCATTAGAAGACAGTTATGGCTTATGCTTTCATTAAATGAGTTAGGTATTGACAGTAAAGTGTAGTCGGGAAATATGTAGATTGTGTGCAGTTCCCTTACCACTTCCAGTGTAGTTAATGAGTGTTGGTAAACTCTTAGGGATAGTGCTGCTTGTCTAGAATCACACTGTGAGTCTGTGTGCATTTGGGAACCACTGGGAGAGAAGCGTTTGGTAACATCGTGCATTTGCTGATAGATAACTGTTTTAAAACATGTCATGTTGTGACGTTTTAGTAGCATTAGAAGACAGTTATGGCTTATGCTTTCATTAAATGAGTTAGGTATTGACAGTAAAGTGTAGTCATGAAATATGTAGATTGTGTGCAGTTCCCTTATCACTTCCAGTGTAGTGAATGAGTTTTGGTAAACTCCTAGGGATAGTGGTGCTTGTCTAGAATCACACTGTGAGTCTGTGTACAGTTGGGAACCACTGTGAGAGAAGCGTTTGGTAACATCATGTATTTGCTGACAGATAACTGTTTTAAAACATGTCATGTTGTGACGTTTTAGTAGCATTAGAAGACAGTTATGGCTTATGCTTTCATTAAATGAGTTAGGTATTGACAGTAAAGTGTAGCCATGAAATATGTAGATTGTGTGCACTTCCCTTACCTCTTCCACTGTAGTGAATGAGTTTTGGTAAACTCCTAGGGATAGTGGTTCTTGTCTAGAATCACACTGTGAGTCTGTGTACATTTGGGAAACACTGCGAGAGAAGCGTTTGGTAACATTGTATATTTGCTGATAGATAACTGTTTTAAAACATGTCATGTTGTGAAGTTTTAGTAGCATTAGAAGACAGTTATGGCTTATGCTTTCATTAAATGAGTTAGGTATTGACATTAAAGTGTAGTCGGGAAATATGTAGATTGTGTGCAGTTCCCTTACCACTTCCAGTGCAGTTAATGAGTGTTGGTAAACTCTTAGGGATAGTGCTGCTTGTCTAGAATCACACTGTGAGTCTGTGTGCATTTGGGAACCACTGTGAGAGAAGCGTTTGGTAACATCGTGCATTTGCTGACAGATAACTGCTATAAAACCTGTCATGTTGTCAAGTTTTAGTAGCATTAGAAGCCAGTGTTTGCTTATGCATTGATAAAATGAGTCATGATTTGACACTAAAGTGCAGTACCATGTAGTATTGTCCTCACTGCACCAGAGCTGAAAATTAAATTTTTACCCAGGCACTGTCCTAGAAGTAGTCTGATGATTTAGTCAGTTTCTAAGTACTTATGTTGCGAACCATTCATTGCCAAATAGACTGCTTCAAATGTCTATGCAGTATGTATGTAGTTCTCTAACCACAGACCGCATTAAGGAACTATCCCCGCATGGACGACAGAACCTGTATCTCCAAGAATAGGGGAAGTGTTAAACAGGGAGGACGCTCCATTCATTGCCGGTCCTCGAACAGGTCTCAATTGTACCTGCCTTAAATTGGAAGAAAAGGAACGACATGCGGGCGACAATATAAACGCCAAGAAAAAGATTACTACAAACGGACAACAGTAGCTGGGCCAATTGAACAGATAAAGAACAGTGCCCTTTTTCCTTGAGAAGCCGTAGCAGTATTACACAAATCTAACGTTGAAATTAAAAAACCAACACTGAACGAGAGAAAAACATCGATTACTGGTCTTGACAAAGATAGCGGCATAAATTTAGCCCATCGAAACGCGTCGACGCATAGGACAAATACAATCCAAAGAAAAGGATATCCACTTGATAGGATAAATGGGTCAAGATCTCACAAGTGTTTAATCCCCAGAGCTGTCTTAAATTGGATGTATAGTTTATGACAAAGTATAGTGTCTTCTTTATGTTGTATTCTCTCTGTTATGCGGGCTTACAATAGGGTTGTGTATTTTATTACTCATTCGATTTGTTTATGATAAATGTGTAATTTTGTCTTGGCTTGTTGTATGTACTTGCGAGTCATTATATGTTTCATGTGATTAGACTCAGGGTGTTGATTAGAATAGGAATCAATACAAAGTGATGTTTTTAAATGTGATGAAATACATGTTTTTATAAAATAAATGTATATGGTTTTTTTAATTTGATTGTGTGTAAAGTGACTATCTTTGAAAATCTATATTGTTTTAATATATTTGTGTTTAAGGGACTGCTAGTTGTTACTTGTAGTTCTCTAACCACCTACACAGTTGTTTTCACACCTTCAATTCCCTAGTCAGTATCCATACACTTCTAGGAAACACCCTGTCAGTCCCTTTGCAGTCTTCTAGTGACCAATTCAGGACCATGTAGTAATCCATTCACTGTGCCAAAACCCAAACAGTTATAAATTCACTAAGACACTGTCTTTACAGTACTCTAATGATTCAGCCACTGTCTAAGTATTCATGCACAGAGCCAGGCCTTAGCACATGGACTGCTTCAAACCCCTATGCACTATACATGCAGTTTTCTAATCACCTACAGACTTGTCTTTAACACTTTCAATTCCCTAGTCAGTATCCATATAGTCCAGCAAACAACCTATCACTCCCTTTGCACTTTTCTAGTGACCCATTCAGTACCAAGTACTAATCCATTCCCTGTGCGAAAAGCCTACCACTTATAAATTCATCCAGGCAGTCTCCTTGCTGTAGTCTAATCATTCAGTCAGTACCCAAGTACTCATGCACTGCTTTAAATGCCTATCCAGTATGCATTCAGTTCTCTAATCACCTACACACTTGTCTTTCGCACCTTCAATTCCCCAGTTAGTATTCATATACTTCTAGCAAACACCCTGGTACTCACCCAGTGTGTCTCCTTTTAGTAGTGTAATCATTCAGTCACTAAGCATGTAGTATTTTAGTGAGGTAGGCTTTAGGGCATGAACAGCTTCAAAGTAGTATGCACTATGTATGTAGTGTTTGAAAGTTATTAATATACATTTATTTGTGATTCTTTTTTGCAGATACTGTTTTTCAACGTTAAAATTGAGAAATTATGCCAGAAAAAAAAAGAAAAAGAAAAGAACAGAGACAGGAGGATTATTTGAAGAAACATCAACCACATGTATTGTATGAACAAGATAATGTGGCTAAAAGGAAAAACAATTTTGGTAAGATCACGAAGCAATTTATTAAAAATGTTTGTAGGAGCAAACAGAATGTAGAGAATGCTGCAACTTCAGAAACTTTTTAAGTAAGAAAAAAAATCAAATTAAGAGGAAAAGTAAAAAAGCAAATCTTCAGTCAAAGGAGATAAAGTATGGTAAAAGAAGACAAAATCAGTATAAGGAATTACGCAAAAAAATATTTTACAAGAGAGTAGTGCATAATTGGCTGAAAGATGTGAAGAAATATAAAAAGAGAGTTTTATTTTATAAAAAGAAGAAGCATATTGAAAGCATTGTGGAAAAGGCTTTTGAAGTAAAAAGGAAACTTTTTATTTTACTGTTAAACAGAATTCGATCACTAGATAAACCAATATATGTAATGAAGGCCAAAAGTAGGAGGAAAAGAGTTATTAATAAAAAAAAAAATTGATTTTTTTGTGGAGAATGGAAACACAGTTCTAGTTCAGAGCCTTTTTTTAATGAAGAGAGTGATTCACTAAGTGAAAAATTATTGTATGCAGTTGACACCAGTGGTAGAGGTTATGAGGTTAGTGATGGTTGTCCAATGGAGAAAGAGAAAATGGTTGAAAGAAATGCAGAAGAAGTGATAGCTGATGAAGTTTTAGGGAGATGTGCTAAAAACCCTGTGTAACCTTGGGATTGCACTAGTGTTTGTAGTGTACGACAGGAATCTATGTAGTTTTTTACGAGTCTATACTAAAAAAAAGTGTAAAACAAAAGATTAAGCTGTTGCAAGGACTAGACCCTTGCAGAGTGAGAAAACATACTGGTTTGCAAGTTCATTCTCTGGCTTGTCTTTCTAGGAAAGTTTGTGAAAGTGTTTTTCACCATTTCAGAATGCTGGCGATACATCATACTCAAATGCGGAAGTTAGTGAGAAGGTTGTATTATGCAAAAAGTCCAGCACTAAAGTTAAGTGAGTTGAACAGTGCTCTTTTACGTGGGTCAGTTTCAGATGTGAAGCAGGTCTGTGAGGATATTGAGTTTTGTTACTTTGGGCCTCAGCAAGAGAGTGAAGAAACTGACACATTAGTAGAACAAAATGTTGAAGACAATGTAGAACCTGTAATTACAGAAAAATTTGAGGATGAAGTCACAAACTTTAAGGCAATTTCAGGTGAAAGACCAAATGTTTCTTGTATTTGTTGTCGGCGAAATCACTATAAAAATCAGACTTGGGGTGTCAATCTGTATTTAAAAAGTGAAATAGAAGATAATGATAAGTGGATGGAATTTGCAACTTATTGTTGGTAGAGGATTGTTTTGATTTGGGATGTGAGCAGCGTATTTGCAAATATTGTTATAATAAATTAGATGAGAATAAAATGCCCGCTAGAGCTGTTCATAATAATCTAGAGTTGGTTGCTATTCCTCCAGAGCTGATTGATTTAAATACGCATGAGTCTATTCTGATACAATGTGTTCACCCGTTTCAGGCTATTGTTCGTATGGAGCCCAAAACAAGTAAATTACCTCCATCAGAGTTGCAAAGAGGATTGAAAGGGAGAGTTGTGTATTTACCATTAGATTTAAGGAAAAATGTTGAAACTATTGGTGTAGATCAAGCAGAAAATGAGCCACTAGTCATTCTAGTTAATGGTGTTCCTACTAAGAATAAGAAAATCTGGCAAGAGTTAGTGGATGTTAGAAAAGTGCAAAAGGCATCATTGTATCTGTTAAAAAATAATGAGTACTATAGAAATGTGTTTGTTGGAGAAGAAGAAATAGATTTAGCAGAAGATAGTGAAACATTAAGTGGACAAATTGAAAAAGTGGACATGCCCAGATGTGAAGAGATCTATGAACATTACAGTGCACATCCACTTCATTCCAAAGAGGTGATGGGGAATACAATTGAGTTGTTTCAAATAAAAAAAGCAACAGGAAGTCACATGAGTGTATGGGAAGAGAGCTTGGAAGCTCGTTGTTTCCCGCAGTTGTTTCCAACAGGAAAAGGTGGACGATATGATGAACGTCCTGTGCAGATTCCTGCATCTGAATATCGGACAACAAGATTATATGCAGAAGATCCAAGATTTCGACAATGTATCCCTTATATGTTTCATCTTCTGTTTGAAAGTGACTTGTCTGGATTTTCATATGCATTAAATTACATTTTAAAAACTGGAATGGATCTTCAAAATGTAACTGCAAAGGATTTTATGGATAAAGTGCATCAGAGAGATCATCATTTAGAATCTCAGTTGATTAATCTGATGGCATGTCAGCGTGGGACTAATGAATATTGGAACCGTCGACATGGAGAACTGAAATGCATGCTACGGAACTTGGGAACTCCTACATGGTTTGTTACACTAAGCTGTGCTGAGTATGCTTGGGATGATTTACTTGAATTTCTTGGAGACGCAAATTTCAATATAAAAAATATTGAATACAAGACACCTGGAGAATTGTGCTCTTTGGATCCTGTCAGTGTATGCAGATATTTCAATCATAGATTTGAAGCTATGATGTCTTTCATCTGCAATAAAAAGAATCCTCCTCTTGGAGAAGTTGTGGATTTCTTTTGGAGAAAGGAGTATCAAGCAAGAGGTGCTCCTCACATACATATGTTGTTATGGGACAAGGACGCCCCCAAATTTGGAACAGATTCAGATGAAACTGTTTTGTCTTTCATTGAAGATTATGCTACATGTGCTCTTCCAAATAGCAGAGAAGAGAAAAACTTAAAACAACAAGTCTTACGATTTCAAAGCCATAGGTGTGGAAAATACTGTCGACGAAAGTACAACTCAAAGGATAAGTTCAATACCAAATGTAGTTTTGGATTTCCACGTCCTGTATTAGCCAAAGGAAGAGTGAACAGTTTTTTGTCAGCTGTATGACATACCATCACAAGAAAGTCTCCGAAAAACACCTACAACTTAAGAAGAAGCGAAGAATCAAAATACATAAAGGACTACAATCCAGTTATTTTATCCATGTGGAACGCTAACATGGATATTCAGTATGTTGCGGACAATTCCATTGCTGTTGCTCGATATGTAACGTCTTACATTACTAAATCAGAAAAGACTGAATTGAAAGAAATGTGGGAAGAGATTTCACACGAGAAGACTCTAAGTAAGAAATTATACAGTTTCAGTTTGAAGATGTTATCGCATTGTGAAATTGGAGCATATGAATGTTCAGATTGGTTATCATATGCAAGTCTATATTCCAAAAGTAGAAGAATCATTTGGGTGAGTCTAGGTCTTGCAGGAATGCGAAATCGGGTACTGAAATCTGTTCAAGAAATTGAATATTTAGCAGAAAATTACCCTGAAAGTACAGATATTTTGAAAACAAATATGTTGGACACATACTATCCAAAGAGAAGTCATCATCTTGAGAACATGTGTCTCTATGAAGTGCTGCAAAACTACACTTTTAAATGGAAAATATGGAGTTATTGGTTCTGAAGGATGTCTGGTTAAACAAAGGAAAGGAAATGTAATTAATCAGAGAAAACTGAGTTGCGACACTGCTGACAAAAGGGAATTTTACTATTTAGCCCTTTTGCAAATGTTCAAACCATGGCGTTCTGAACTGAAATTACTTGGAGATTTTCCCAGCTATGAAGATTCATTTAATCCTTGTAAAGATAGCATACAATGCAGTGCTTTTGCAAATTATGTGAAAATGTTGAATGATGAAATTGATCAAGAAGCTACAATTGCAGCTGAGATTGCCAGAGACAGTTCTCAAGACAGTCAAAGTTCTGCTGCACTGAGTCAAGATCCACTAGGACAACCAATTGTTGAAAATGAAGCAGCGATTGCAATGAATGAGGTGGAAACAGCAATGTATCAAGCACAAGAAGTTGCAATACAGTTAGGAAACTTGGAAGAGCAACTAAATGTTGAACAGAAACAAATATATCAGCAAGTGAAAGAGCAGATTGACCATGGATTACTTCATGAAAAGAGAGTGTGCTCATGTACATCATTTCAACCTATCCAAATGTATGTGAGAGGTCAAGCTGGAACAGGAAAGAGTTTCTTAATTAAAGTAATTACAAGTTATCTGCAAAAAACAACTGAGTCGCATTTGTCTTGTGTTGTCACTGCTCCAACTGGGTTGGCAGCACATAACATTAAAGGAATTACGTTACATCGTTTACTAATGCTGCCAGTAGAGCATGAGAACAAATTGGAATACCACAAGCTATCTGGAGAAGCTTGTTGTGAAGTTTCAAGAGTGCTGAAGAAAATGAAACTTCTCATTATTGAGGAGGTGAGCATGGTTTCAAACTTGATGCTTGCCTTTGTGCATTTAAGAATGCAGCAAATTCTTAAAACAGAGTATGACGTGTTATTTGGAGGAAAACACGTCATAGTTTTTGGAGATCTACTGCAACTGACACCGGTAAAAAGACATCCGGTATTTGAAACACTTGCCCATGAAGATACCAGAAAGTCTCTTGGCAGTGTTGGTAATGTGAACATTTGGAGTAATTTTGAATACAAAGAACTGACAACAAATATGCGACAGGAAAATGATACTGAATATGGAAGTATTCTTCAAGATATAAGAATTGTAATTCTTTCAAAAAAAGGGAAAGAAGCTTTGGAGAGTTGATTACTTTGCAATGTCTTTCCAAATGAAAATGCAGTTGCTGCAAAAGTGTACGTGGAAATTGCTAAAAATAAGTCAGTGATTTGCTTGATGCCGACACTGCGTGAGTGTTCAATATTCAACGAAGAATTATTAAAATTGAAAAATGAAGAAATTGTTAAAATGGAAGCCATCGATAAAATACTACATGAATGAATCACTATTATTTTGACGGGTAAGTTGAGATCAAAACTAGATTGTTTAGAAAAAAAAATATCTAAAACTGCTGGTTTGGAAAAGACACTGTATGTGTGTGTAAACTGTCGGGTAATTTTAAGGCGTAATTTGGATGTAGAGAAAGGTTTAGTTAATGGTGCAATGGGTAAAGTGGTGGATTTTGTGAATTATCAGAAAAAAGAAGGAATTGAATTTTTAAAAATTAAATTTGATCAGATTGATGAAGTTAAAGAAATTGGTTGTTGTTCAGTTCGTTTTTTGCTTGTTAAAGATTTATATGTCCGTAGGAAACAATTTCCATTTTCTCTGGCATATGCTGTGACTATTCATAAATCTCAAGGATTAAGTGTAGACAGTGCATTGGTGAATATTGGATGTACTTTATTTAAAGAGGGTATGGCATATGTTGCTTTGTCGCGAGTCAGAACATTATCTGGTTTGTTTTTGATTTGATTGAGACAAAGGTTACTGCAGATGCAAACTGTGTAAAAGAGTATAATAGGTTAAGAAGGGTGTATGCTCCAAATTTAGGTCAATATCCTGTATTTGAAAAGCGTGTGGTTGGTCGAAGAAAAAGGTTAGAGAATATCTGTACTGAAGATGTCAAGAAGGGAAAAGAACAAGATAATGTTGCGATTGCAGGTAAAAAGAAATTGGACACTGTTGAAGAGATTGTTGGTTATCAGTTTGAAAATAGTTCTGGTGTCAACTGCTATGCTAATGTAGTGGTCAATGTTGTTTTATATCTGGAAGGTTTGCAAGCACAAATTATGGAGAATCGGGAAAAAAGATTTTGTTCTCTGTTGCATTCTGTTTATGAAAAATTGACCACAAATAGAAGTAAAATACAATCTGTTTCAGATGTTCGTAATCTTTTGGATGTGTGTTCTGGTTCTACACAATTTACACAAAATATCCAACAAGATGCTCAGGAATTTTTAATGTATATGCTTACAATTTTTGAAAATGAAGGTGTAGAAATAGAAAATATTTTTGCCCGTTCTTACAAATGGGAACATTATTGTGAAAATTGCATGTATACATGTAGCACTAATGTAGAAACTGAGAGATTTCTGTATTTAACATTACCAGACTGTAAATCAGTGTCTTTCAATAAATTAGTGAAAGGTGCAATTCCAAACATGGAGTGTAGCCAATGTAAATCAGAAATGTTATCCACATTATTCTTAACAAATTATGGAAAATACATAATTTTAATGATGCAACGTTGTACAGCTGATGGAAGAAAATTGGATATTGTAATAAAGCAGTTTGTAGCAACACAAGTATCAATATCAGGAAGGACTTTTGTAGCAATTGCAATAATTTTCTATGATGGTCCTTCCACCATGTCTGGACATTACACTGCCTATCTACAATGTGACAAAGGCTGGACACTTTGTAATGATGCCCAGTTGGTTTTCAAACAACGTTTGCCTAGGGAATTACAAAATTCCTACCTAATATTTTTAAAGCCAAAGTTTTAGGAAGATAATTCACTCTCTGAGGAATTTATTATTATAATTTAATAGAACTACCATTGGACAATTTACATGAAGAAGAAGTGCAAAAATACTATTTGGCCTCAAGGAAAGGTATATTTTTGAATTATGGACATTTTGGTGGTCATTTATTCGGTGATTATTTTAATGCGGCAACATTTACAGCTTTTATAAGTTAAAGTTATTAAATGTTGTAATCTGTAAGCATTTCATATATGTATGATTTGTATTTTCTGGTATTTTACTGAGAATAGTATGTTGGTTTTTTTTTAACAATCTTTCTGATTGTTTTTTTTTTTGCACGCTGTTAAGTGATGAGTACCATTGAAATCACTATTTCTAGTGAAATGCAATATATTCTGAGAACACCAAAAAAGCAAACAAATTACTTTGTGGAAATTATGTTGTGTTGTAAAAAATGTATTATTATATGTTATAATTATTATTTTTTTTCTTTCACAGATCCAAATTTAAAAAAAAGCAATTTTTAACAATTTATATTTGAATGAAAAACAGCAAAAAATGAATACCATGTTTTATTCCTATTACTGTGAAGGTAAGTTTAACTAAGTCTCAATATGCTGAATGAAGAGGCCTGCAAGAAGCTACAAAGTTGAAACACTTTTCTAAAAACACTCTGTTTATGTAGTTTCAAATCTGACCATAATCAGATATCATGTGACCTGCAAAAAAACAGATTTGAGGGGTTCATATTATTTCACGTTTTTAGCTGTTGAAGGACCGCAATCATTTCAATCATTCTTCTTTGAACATCTTTGCAGACAAAACTCTATGCTTACTTTTATCATTCGCAAGGAAATTTAAAAACGGAAATATGTCTCTTTTTGTAACATAGTTATTGTACAAGATACTCTTTTATTGTTACAAAGAGAGGAAAAGGCACTCTGTGCACTTTTTATACTCCATGTAAATACAACCTCATAATTTAGACCACTTTGTGCTGAAAGGGTGTTTTATAAGTGCTGTTGTGCATGATTGCACTTAATACTCATAGAACAAGACACATGTCTAGATTTATCAGAGACCATAAATCTCGATATGTGTGTGAATGGGGCACCATTCTACAATTGGTGTAGGAAAGCACAACAAAGAGATTTGTTTTAATTTCTCCACATTTTTATATCTTCAATGCATGCTGAAATGTTCAGCATACATTGAAGGAGAAAAAGGCATTTTCTCATTGTTTTTGTGCAGGAAGGTGTGTCTTCCTGTAGAAAAACAAACAGCACATGACACAGATATCCTTGCACTATGGTGCAAGGGTGCCTGTGTCACCACATGGCTGCAGTTTAAGCAACCGTGCAGACAGAAGGATAGATTTGCAACATATTTATGTACATATGTTGCATCCCTGTGCTTCGGAAGTACTATAGCACACTGCAGTTAAAGAGGTTACTGTGTGATGCTGCAGCACTTCCTTATAGTTCTGCACTTATACATTCACCATACGCTACTAATGCATTCATTCAGTCAATTACGTACTACACATACATTCATCTAAACTTTCACACACTAACAAAGAAATGTAGCTCTTTTTTTAAACCAGGAAAGTTAGTTCTTACAAGAACTTTTTTTTTTCTTCTTTCTTCTTTTTAATTTTTTTGTGGTTTTTCTAACAATTTTTGGATTTTTTTTGATTTTTCTGAAAAAAAACAAAAAAAAAACAGGAGAAACCAAAGAATGAACTTCAGGGAACAATAAAAAAAAACAAAAAAAACCTAGCAAATATGACTTTCTTGGCGGCGGCAGATCAGATCGATCGACTGCGCGCCATAGCACAAAGCCTTATTGCACTTAGTGCAGAGCACTTTTAAAAATTGAAATTGAGGACGGATGTCCAAGGTTTGGTCTGATGGATGCACTCTTGATGTGCTCGGCTGCGATGAGGTGGATGGCGCAGGAGCAGGAGCGTTTCTCATCCGTCGGCACTCTTCTTTTGCAAGATTGTTTGGATGAAGGGTCCTCATGTGCTTCATCATACTTGCCGTGCCACAAGAGCATTTCTTGTTAGGATCCCCTCTCGATAGGACTCTTTTGCAAATCTTGCATGTGACCAAGGTGGCATTGGTTTTATTCTGCCTCTCGGGAAAAGTAAAAAATTTCCATACCACTGAAGAGAAACGTTCTTTGTGTGGTAACTCCGGCAAAAATTCATCCTCAGAAGTATGAGGTGATGCAAGTGATGCCTGCTGCCCTGAAGCGATTTTTGGTTGAAAAAAGTTAGGGTAAACTTACTCTAAAAAATCTTCTTCTCTCCAAAGAGGTGGTTCTCCAAAGAAGCTCAAAGAAGAATGATTGAAATGGGTGGGGTCTTTCAGTAGTTAGAACAGGAAGTGTAATGGACCAATCAAATCTCTTTTTTCGCAGGTCACATGGGATCCGCGCACCGTGCGCTTACGCAGCACGCACCCAGCGCGCATCCGCGAAATTGAATTAAAAAGAAATATAGGATTAGATGTCAAAATATATTAGTTTTAAGACTAGTTTAGAGTTTGTCTTCAATTAATATTCACATGTAATACATAAATATGTTTTTTTAAATGTTAAATACTTCGCGGGATCCGCGCACCCACCGCGTCATAGATGACGCATCGCGGAAGCGCGTAAACGTCACGTTACGTACATCGAACGTGTCGCCTATAGGCTGGGAGTCGTGTACCGGTCACATTGAAATCGCGCACTAACCATGTACCCGACGCATACCATGCGCGGATGCTATCGCGTAGGGATCGAGAACGGTGCGCTTAGGGTGCGCGGATCCAAAAACATGGAAAAAATATATATAAAATAAAGTTTTGCACATATAGTTAAAAAAATATTTTGAAAAATATAAAAAATTATGCTTGAAAATAATTTTTAAAAGAATTAATTGAAAAAAAACATTTAAAAATGGTGATAAAAAAGTATTTTAAAAAAAAATTTATTAATGAAATGACACACTGAATTTGAAAAATATAGAAATCCAATCAAAATCATTAAACATGATATCTTCAGAGATAAGCTATAGATAGGAATTAGCATTTAAAAAACCGTTGAAATTCACTGAAAAAACCATAGGTTTCATGCACGTTATAGTTAGGAATTGGCATTTAAAAAACCTTTGAAATTCACTGAAAGAACCATAGGTTTCAGGCCCTTTATAGTTAGGAATTGGCATTTAAAAAACCTTAGAAATTCACTGAAAAAACCATAGGTTTCAGGGGTGTTATAGTTAGCTGGACATTTCCCTCGTACAAAACCCTAGAAATTTCCCTGTTATAGTTAGTTCAGCTAACTATAACTCGCGCCCCCGCAATGCACTGCTGATGACATCACATATTACATCACTGATGACATGGTCAGTGTCATCACTGATGACATCACTGATGGCATCTCAAATGACATCACTGATGACGTCACTGATGACGTCATCCATGTGATAAATTAGTGCATCTTCTCACACCCTAATATAACCTTTGATACACCGACTAAAAATTTCAGACGGCCATTTTGACAACCATAGATACTCCAATACCAATAACTACTCACCCACTCATTGACTCTTAGGTCTACATACATCTCCACTCACTCACCTGTACAGTCACTCATACTTACAGTCACTCTGTGCATTTATACACCTATATAGACACTCACACACCGCCAATCATCCATTGAGGTACTGACACATCTAGTCAGTCATGCAAATAATTAATCACAGTAAAATGTACTCACCTATACAGTTAAAAACACTCAAGTTCACTTTCTCATAAAAATACTAACAAATTCTGTGTCTTCGTGCAGTAAAAAAAACAGCACATGACACAGATATCCTTGCACTATGGCGCATACAGCCACTCCCAAAATCACACACTCTCACATATAGATAGTTATATACTCTTACACACATATACACTGCGTTTCACATATGTAGCTACTGACACATGTACAACTGAGATATACATTCAATCACTAACACACCCATACATACACTCACCCAACCATACAGTGCATCACAGATGCACGCTTAAAACCATGCACCCGCTGAATCACCCACTCACACATCTAGTCACTGAGTCACACACACCCTACCCACACAAACACTCAGGCACCCATACAGATACTCAGACAACCAATCAATAAACCATAAAGACACTCATATAGCTATTCACAAAACCATGCAGCCACTTATACACCAACAAACAGACACATACAGACATTCACACAGTTTAGTCACTAGTCTGCAGTAAGATACATTTAATGACTCACTTATAGAGTCAGTTACGCACCTAGAAAATCATCCATTCACACATTTGTACACTCACTTATTTTTCAACAGGCCTTTCCCTTTATATATTAAACATATTAAAACTGTTCAGAAACACATACTCAATGGATGATGTCATCAGTGATGTCATCAGTGATGTAATTTGAGATGTCATCAGTGATGTCATCAGTGATGTCACTGACCATGTCATGAGTGATGTAATATGTGACGTCATCAGCAGTGCAATGCGGGGGCGCGAGTTATAGTTAGCTGAACTAACTATAATAGGGGAATTTCTAGGGTTTTGTACAAGGGAAATGTCCTGCTAACTATAACACCCCTGAAACCTATGGTTTTTTCAGTGAATCTATATATATACATATATATATATATATATATATATATAGGGAGAGAGATGATAGATAGATAGATAGATAGATAGATAGATAGATAGATAGATAGATAGATAGATAGATAGATAGATAGATAGATAGATAGATAGATAGATAGATAGATAGATAGATAGATAGATAGATAGATAGATAGATAGATAGATAGATAGATAGATAGATAGATAGATAGATAGATAGATAGATAGATAGAAAGATAGATATGTTACAGAGTATTATATAGGTAAGACCTAGTTTCCATAATAAATGCGGTTTTGGACTTGCCTATAACTTTGGCGTAATTTGACCAAACTTCATAAAATTTTCCCCAAAAAGTGTTGAAGTAGGTTCTGTTCATCATGGACTCTTTGGGGGGGACCGAGAAATAGGGGCACGAAAATAGGTGCATAAAATAAGAATGTGTTTGAACTGTTAATTCCCATGGGAGCGTGTTGTCCATCCTTCAGCCCGTACCGCTGTACACAATCACCAGCGTGGGCCCCCATGTACCATCGTGGGGATGTCGTGAATATCATAGCTGCACTGTGAATATTGGTGCAAATATAAAAACATATATATATATATATATATATATATATATATATACACACTGACGAAGGCCAGGGTGCCGGAACGCGTGTGTTAGCTTCTACGGACACGATAATAAAATGGATTCATTTGATTGAGCCGGAGTGCGCTGTGAAGTTGGGCGGTTCTGTTTGTACATATATATATATATGTAGTTATAGTTAGGACCACGTTTCCATAGGAAATCCGCAACATTCTATTTTGAATAACTTTTGCGCCGGTCGACGAATCCTCGCAAATTTTTCAAAATAGGTGGGGCGCTACGCTCCGCTCCTACCCTGAAAGTCTCGGGGGGATTCGTCAAGCGGGGGCTGAGATAAAAGGGGGGTCCCAAAACGCGTTTTTCCCATGCATTTTTCCATAGGACCTTTAGACACAGCTACAGCCCGAACGGCTGAACAGAATTACTTGAAATTTGGCAGAGAGGTAGTCCTCAGGTCAAGGAAGTGCCTTTTGTAGGTTTGGTGTAAATCTGTTCAGTAGATTCTGAGAAAATAGCCTTTAAATCAATATATATATCTGAGCCAGCTTACGGTGCGCTTACGGTGCGCTTACCGTACGCGTACGGTGGCGTGCGCGAGCGCGATTCTGATTGGCTCTTAGATCTTAGTAAACATTCGAATCGGCCGAAACCAGGAAGCGGCGGCCGCCATTTTCTCTCTCGCACTGAGAGTGTGGATTAAAATACAAAGCACAAAAACATGTAAAGGGGCTGTTTGGACAGCTCCAAAGCACCTAGCCATGTTGAGGGAGTCCCCAAAGATCCCCCAAGGCCAAAAACGGATTTTTTTTTTTTCGCTAATTTCGCCGATTACGCTTACCGTACGTGTACGGTAAAAAAATATTAAAAAAAAAAATTATCCACACTCTCCCCACCCCGTGTGCAAATGGTGCCCGAAGGGTGTGAAAAATTAAAATATTACCTTTCAAAACGAAGTGCATCATATGTCCTCCATGTGCGCACGGTGCGCGAAGCGCATCGTGCGTACATGGCCCATCTAGCGTAACGTGGGCACGCGAAGCGCAACGTGCAAGCACGGAAAGAACTGCGTTAAGTGGGCGCGCACGCCACGAATGGCGTAAAGTAACTTAGCATTTAAAAAACCGTACAAATTCACTGAAAAAACCATAGGTTTCACACACATTATAGTTAGGAATTAGCATTTAAAAAACCTTGCAAATTCACTGAAAAAACCATAGGTTTCACACATGTTATAGTTAGCGGAAATTTTACTGATAAAAAACCAATGAAATTCCCCCGTTATAGTTAGTGCAGGCAACTATAACTCACGCGACCGCAATCTTCTGCTGATGACATATGTGTCTTTATGAAAAAAAAATATTTGTAATATATGTATAGCTAAAAATTTATGGAAGAAGACATGGGCAAATAAGTGTCTAAATACAGTATTAGCATCAGCAGAGGATTGCGGTCGTGTGAGTTATAGTTGCCTGCACTAACTATAACGGGGGAATTTCATTGGTTTTTTATCAGTAAAATTTCCGCTAACTATAACATGTGTGAAACCTATGGTTTTTTCAGTGAATATATATATATATACATATTATCTACTGGCGGTCGCCAGTAGATAGTTATAGTTAGGACCGAGTTTCCATAGGAAATCTCAAAATTCTATTTTGAATAACTTTGGCGCCGATTGACGAATCTTCGCGAAATTTTCAAAACTAATGGGGCGCTCCGCTCCTACCCTGAAAGTCTCGGGGTGATTCGTCAAGCGGGGGCCGAGAAAAAAGGGGGGTCCCAAAACATGTTTTCCCCATGGATTTTTCCATAGGGACTTTAGTCGCAGCTACAGCCCGAACGGCTTAACAGAATTATGTGAAATTTGGCAGAGAGGTAGAGAGGTTGCCAAAAGTTATAACAAAGTATACCACAACCCTTAACAACAAAGCGTATCATGTGTCCTCCTTGTGCGGACGGAGCGCGAAGTGCACCGTGCGTACATGGCCCATTAAGCGTAACGTGGGCGCGCGGTGCGGTGCACGGCACTAACTGCGTAAAGTGGGCGCGAGGTGCGCAAAGCGCACCGCGTGCCCACCGTGCGCGCACCGTGCGCGAAGCGCACCGTGCGCGAAGCGCACCGTACGCGCACGGCACGAACGGCATAAAGTAACTTAGCATTTAAAAAAACTTACAAATTCACTGAAAAAACCATAGGTTTCACACACGTTATAGTTAGGAATTAGCATTTAAAAAACCTTGCAAATTCACTTAAAAAACCATAGGTTTCACACATGTTATAATTAGCTGGGCATTTTCCTCATGAAAAACCAATGAAATTCCCCCGTTATAGTTAGTGCAGGCAACTATAACTCACGCGACCGTAATCCGCTGCTGATGACGTCAGATATTACATCACTGATGACATATGTGTCTTTCTGAAAAAAAAATATATATATATGTATAGCTAAAAAAAAAAGGAAGAAGACATGGGTATATAAATGTGTAAATACAGTGATGTAATATCTGACGTCATCAGCAGCGGATTACGGTCGCGTGAGTTATAGTTGCCTGCACTAACTATAACGGGGGAATTTCATTGGTTTTTCATGAGGAAAATGCCCAGCTGACTATAACATGTGTGAAACCTATGGTTTTTTAAGTGAATATATATATATATATATATATATACATATATGCACACACTCGCCAGTCACTGCCTCAGACTCATGTATGCACTCACAAACTCACTCAGATACGTATACACCCATACACATACCCACTCATACACTTATATATTCAGTCACATACCCACTCAGATACTCATGCACCCACTCACATACCCATTTAGGTACTCATGCACCCACTTACAGACTCACTCTGTGTGATGCAGCTATGTACAGACCCACTCAGAGACTCATGTACCCACTCATACACACATGCACACAGCCTAATACATACTTACAAACTTTTACACCCACTTACAGATCCACATGGGTACTCATGCACCCATTCACAGACCCACTTAGATATGTATGCACCCACATACAGACTCACTCAGAGAGTCACACACTCACTTACAGACCCACTCACATACTCACATATGTACTTACAGACCCACTCACACACTAATACACCCACTCACAGATCCACTCTGACACAGACCCTATCAGACACTTATACACTCAGTCACTCACTCATAAACTCACCCACCGACACTCAGATATACACACACCCACTCACTCACTGACTCAAAGGCTCATGCATCCACTCATTGACCCATCTACCCAGAAACTTACCCTCCCAGTCACAGACCCACTCAGACACTCATGCATGCATCCATTCACTCACCCACTCAGGGACTTTTGCTCTCACTCACAGACCCATTGAGACACTCATACACCCACTCACAGATAGGCCTGTGTGGTGAGCTGTGGTTCATTCACAGAGTTTGCAACGTTTTCTGCACTCTGCACTCCGGGGAGCTTGTGCAGTGCAGAAAACTCCCCTCAGTGCAATGGAGGTTTTTCCCCGCTCAAGCTCATGAATGGTACGTTTGTGAGCGCGAGTTGCCGCTCAGGTAGAATTTCTATCCAAGTGGCAGGAAGACCAGTGTGAACAGCACTTTAAACTGCACTCCACTACTTACTTTTTGTCACTTCGCGGAGTTCAGCCTAGTGAAACTCCACAAACTATATGCAGGCCTGCTCACAGATCCACTCAGACACTCATACACCCGCTCACACACCCACTCAGGCACTCACATACAGGGACTCACACACTTACTCACAGACCCACTCAGAGACTTATGCACCTAGTAAGCTATATACTAAAAGACTCATGTACCCACTCACAGTTGTACTCAGAGACCCACCTACCCACTGACAAACCCACTCAGACATTCAGGCTGCCAGTCATAGATCCACTGAAAGACTTCTGCACTCACCTGCAGAGCCACTCAGACACTCATTCATCCACCCACTCACTCACCCACTCACTCACTCACTCACTCACTCAGACACCCACTTAGACACTCATGCATCCATTCACAGGTCCAGTCAGACAGTTATATACTTACTAATGCACAAAGGCACTCATGCACCTACTCACAGATTGAGTAAGAGACGTATGTAACCACTTACAGATACATTGTGACACTGATGCACCCACTCAGAGATGCACTGGGCAGTCACGCTGTTCGTTACAGAAGCATTGATAGACTGATACATAATCTTACAGATTCACTTAAATACTTATACATTGAATAAGACTTACTAATACAGTAATATATGCAGCTATAGATTACACTGAACAAGTTATGCTCTGTGTTCTGGAGAAACTAAGTGAGTTGTACATGCTAATATACTATCTAGATAGTAATGTGTTTAGTCTGTTAGTTATAATCCATTTTGCAGTTATAAGTTTTGAAGGTAGTGGTGGCTATTGAATAACTGCATTTGTTTTGTTATTTCACAGCGTATTCGCTGTGACCGGGGCTACCGATATCATTGCTGACCTGACCTCAGGACACCCCCGCGCCGCACGGCCACCAGCTGTAGCGTGTGCGTCCCTTCGCTACTGTCCTCAGCCTCGCTGAGCCCGCCCCGTCGACCCCGCCCCCCGCCGTCACATCTGGTGTGTGCTTTCTCCATTCTGTGCTGCCTGTATCGTTTTGCCCTCTGCTCTGGGCCCTGATTGTTTATCCTACTTTTTCTGTGCCTGCATTGTTTTAGCGCCGCTCTCTGTGCCCCCCCACCCGCTTCCCGCTCCCCGCTTCCTGCTGCCTGTGTGCGGCCACGCCCCCTTCACCTTCTGTGCCCTCCCCGCTCCCACCTCCCAGCTGCTCCGCCCTCCCTCCCACTTGGCCATAAAAGGCGACCGTGCAGCGCAGGTGAGTGTGACCTGACCTCAGGACACCCCCGCGCCGCACGGCCACCAGCTGTAGCGTGTGCGTCCCCTCGCTACTGTCCTCAGCCTCGCTGAGCCCGCCCCGTCGACCCCGCCCCCGCCGTCACATCTGGTGTGTGCTTTCTCCATTCTGTGCTGCCTGTATTGTTTTGCCCTCTGCTCTGTGCCCTGATTGTTTATCCTATTTTTTCTGTGCCTGCATTGTTTTAGCGCCGCTCTCTGTGCCCCCCACCCGCTTCCCGCTCCCCGCTTCCCGCCGCCTGTGTGTGGCCACGCCCCCTTTACCTTCTGTGCCCTCTCCGCTCCCACCTCCCAGCTGCTCCGCCCTCCCTCCCACTTCTCCATAAATGGCGACCGTGCATACGCGCAGCGTTGACGCGCGCCGATTGTGCGCCGAAGGTGCGCCAAAGGTAAGCCCGTCTGCGCCCGTCCGTGCCTGGCCCGCGCCCAGCGCCCGAACCCCTGGCTCCCGAGGACCCCAGCCCACCCGCCAGACGTAAGACGCCGCCACCCTCAATGCACTCAACACTGGCCGAACCCCGGGATGCCACCAAGCCACCCCGAGACGCACCCACGGACCCTTCAGCTGCCTCACCTGCAAGTTCACCTGCATACGGACCTGCCCCACACCAGCGCCCGCCAAGCTGAACACCAGCAGCAACCACCTCAAGTGCATCCTGCTCAACACCCGCTCCATCCACAGACACGCCATCGAACTCTGGAACCTCCTCGACACCACATCTCCAGACGTTGCCTTCCTCACGGAAACCTGGATGAACGACTCCTCAGCGCCCGACATCGCCATCGCCATCCCAGAGGGATACAAGATCACCCGGAGGGATCGCGACAACCAGACTGGAGGAGGCATCGCCATCGTCCACAAGACCACCATCCGCATCACGGCCAACACCGACGACACCCTGACTACCGCCGAACACCTACACTTCCAGATCCACACCGACCCCAAGACCACCCTCAGAGGCACCCTGATCTACCGACCCCCGGGACCACACACACCATTCAGCGAAGACATCGCCGACTTCATCAGCCCACACGCCCTCCCCTCCGCTGACTACATCCTCCTGGGGGATATCAACTTCCACCTGGAGAACAACAACGACCGCAACACCACCACCCTGCTTGACAACCTCGCCAACCTCGGACTCAAGCAGCTGGTGTCCACCCCCACCCACCTCGCCGGACACACACTCGACGCCGTCTTCTCATCCAGCAAAGACATCGCCTTCAGCCACGCCACTGGACTCCACTGGACGGACCACAGCTGCGTCCACTTCACCTTCAGAAGAACCACGATCCACCACCACCAGCAACAGGATGCTCGAAGAAGCTGGAACAAGATCACAGCCGACCAGCTCGCCGCTTCCCTGAGCCAGCACCCTCCAGCCAGCTCAGCGAACCCTAGCCTGGCCGCCGACAACCTCACGAAGTGGATCAGCACCTGCGCGGACGAACTCGCCCCACTGAGGACCCCGCCCAGCAGACCCGGCAGCAAGAAGGCCCCATGGTTCACCGACGAACTCAAGAGCTCCAAGAAGAACTGCCGAGCCCTCGAGAAAACCTGGAGAAGGGAGCCAACACCGGACAACATGACCAACCTCAAGCTCGCCACCCGGAAGCACCATCAACTGATCCACGCCACCAAGAAAACTGCATTCAAGGACCGGCTGGATAACAACGCACACAACTGCAAGGAACTCTTCAACATCGTGAAAGAGCTCTCCAACCCCAACGCCGGAAACAACGACATCACCCCGTCGCAAGACCTCTGCAACTCCCTCGCCTCCTACTTCCACAACAAGATCGCGGACATACACAACAGCTTCATCCCACAAACAACGCCCCCCACGACCGCACCAACGCCCCCACCACCACCCTCAGCGCCTGGACCCCGATCAACACAGAAGACACCATCCGCACGATGAACTCTATCCACTCCGGTTCTCCGACCGACCCCTGCCCTCACCACGTATTCAACAAGGCCGACGCTGTCATCGCACTCCACCTGCGGGACATCATCAACACCTCCTTCGACGCCGCCACCTTCCCTGAGAGCTGGAAGCACGCCGAACTCAGCGCTCTACTAAAGAAACCAACAGCGGACCCCACCGAACTCAAGAATTACCGCCCCATCTCGCTCCTCCCGTTTCCAGCCAAAGTCATCGAGAAGACCGTCAACAAGCAGCTGGCCGCCTTCCTCGAGACGAATGGATCCCTCGACCCCTCACAGACTGGCTTTCGAGCCAACCACAGCACCGAAACCGCCCTCATCGCTGCCACCGATGACATCCGAGCCCTGCTGGACAACAGAGAAACAGCGGCCCTCATCCTCCTAGACCTCTCCGCGGCATTCGACACTGTCTGCCACCGCACCCTAGTGCAGCGCCTCAGCAACGTCGGAATCCAGGAGAAGGCACTGGAATGGATCATCTCCTTCCTCGACGGAAGAACACAGAGAGTCCGCCTACCACCGTACAAGTCAGAAGCCACCAAAGCCATCTGCGGCGTCCCCCAAGGATCATCACTGAGCCCCACCCTCTTCAACGTCTACATGAGCCCCCTTGCGGCCATCGCACGCCAACACAACCTCAACATCATCTCCTACGCAGACGACACCCAGCTGATCCTCTCCCTGACCAACGACCCCGCCGCCGCCAGAGCCAACCTCCACGAAGGGATGAAAGACGTATCCGAGTGGATGATGACTAGCCGCCTGAAACTGAACTCAGACAAGACGGAAGTCCTCATCCTGGGCTCCTCGCCCTCCGCCTGGGACGACTCCTGGTGGCCCCCCGCCCTGGGCACCGCACCCAAACCGACAGACCATGCACGAAACCTGGGCTTCATCCTGGACTCCTCCCTCTCCATGACCAGACAAGCCAACGCCGTCTCCTCGTCCTGGTTCAACATCCTGCGCATTTTACGGAAGATCTTCCGGTGGATCCCCACCGAGACCAGGAAGACGGTCACCCAGGCCCTTGTCACCAGCCGACTGGACTACGGCAACGCCCTCTACGCCGGAACCACCGCCAAGCTCCAGAAGAGACTCCAGCGGATACAGAACGCCTCAGCCAGACTCATCCTCGACATCCCCCGAAGCAGCCACATCTCCAGACATCTGAGAGACCTACACTGGCTCCCCGTCAACAAGAGAATCACCTTCCGTCTCCTCACCCACGCACACAAAGCCCTACACGACCAAGGCCCGAGCTACCTCAACAACCGCCTCAACTTCTACGCCCCCAAACGCCATCTCCGATCAACCAGCCACGCCCTCGCCGCCGTCCCCCGCATCCGAAGAGCGACAACAGGAGGAAGGTCCTTCTCCTACCTGGCCGCCAAGTCCTGGAACTCCCTCCCTCCCGACCTGCGCCTGACCCAAGACCACCTCTCCTTCAGGAAGAAGCTCAAGACCTGGCTGTTCGAGCAGTAGCGCCCCCCCCCCCCCCCCAAGCGCCTTGAGACCCTCCGGGTGAGTAGTGTGCTTTATAAATGGCTTGATTGATTGATTGATTGCTAAGCCCGTCAGCACTGCGAAAATGGAAAATTTGTTTGAATGATTATTTTTATACCAACTTCCTACAAAAATATGACTTTAGGCAGTGCAGTAATAAATCCCTACTGTCTAAAATATTGTGCACCTCCTTAAAAAGGCGCCATTGTCGCGGTTAGCGAAGTCATTGCGACTCTTGGTGTATTCTCAAAAACGGGAAGTAGGGTTCGAACACAGTTTCTTTAAAAAACTTACTAGAAAATTATGTTTGCAAATGTGTTTTCAAACTAGTGATATAATTAGCATTGTGTGTATTGTAATACTTAAAATTAGTTTTTCAAGTATACATTTTTTAATGTGGTGGTGGTCGTTGAATTTTGTCGCAGAAGTCAAAAATTCACAAACAAATTATCATACAGGACAATGAACAACATTTTGGACTGCTACACATAAGACCAAATGCAGAGTTTCAGGTTACTTAGAAACATCCTGTTGAATTTGTCTGTAAAGTGCACTCCTACATTTCTATAAATTCCATGCATATCAAAACACAAGTTGTTGTTATAGATTAAGCCCATGTAATGGTCTCTGAGGAATGCAGAAACTTTTTTATTAACATATTTCCTGACTTTGTCAATTTATGGCTAGAATTGATTTGACCACTTCCATTCTTCGGCATAAATTCCAGTACACCAAGACAGTGTGAGGGAAAAGCAGCAATAGTTCTGCAAAGGTATCCGTCAGTATGTTTCCAGCCCTACCCCAGTCAATGTGCCGGGGTCATTTCCACCACAGTGCACAAATATGAGGTGAGGAGCTCGGTAATACACAATGGTTTTACCCAAAGGCAGCAACTGATAAAACTTTAACCCTCCCTGGTCAAACTAAGGGGCATATTTACAAGGGCTTTATCTCCGCTTTTTTGGCTTACAACCAGCGCCCTATTTACAAGAGGGTGCTAACATGCATAATCGCATGTTATTACCCTTTTCCCCAACGCCTCACTTTGCATCTCCAATGATATGCAAAGTGAGCATTACTTGGCGTACCCAAGATGGACTACCTTGCAAATATCGCTGATGTTTACATCGCGATATTTAAAAGGCAGCCCAAATGATTTTAGCACACATTAGATTTTGGAGAAAACATCAGTTTTCGCCAAAACCTAACGTCTGCTAAAATCCTGACTTAGCCATCCCTAACATAGGGGGAGGATTATGCTGATACGACCCTGTGGGTCGTATCAGCAAGGTTATCGCCCTTTTGCAGGGAACATCTCTGGAAAACCAGCGATGTTCCCTGCAAAAGGGTGATATTCTCGATATCTCTGGAATTATCGCCCTGGAGTAACGCGTTGTTAATGACGCGCTACCAGAGCGATAAATACCAGAGATAGCCTGCGATGATATAATTATCACAAAGCACGGCCAGCGATAATTATCGCTGGCCGTTGTTAATATGCCCCTAAATAATCTCCAAATTTGGAAAACCCAAGTCCCTGTCAATACCTCTCTTTTTTGCAGCCTCTTTAGCCCAATCGACATAGCTGTGGCCCACAATCACACTCTAAGTATATTGAAGTGAAGGAGCAAGAGCAGTCAGGAGAAAGCAGGAGCTGAATGAGGTTTTTTTCCAGATAAAAAGTAGTCAAATGGAGCTATTTTCTTTTTTTTGTTTTTTTAATATATATTTCATTGGATGCTGTCAAAGTTGAGTTATGACACAATTTAAGTAATGGCAAACTTTAATTTCCAACTCAGGGCAATGTAATAACTGTTGTTCCATATTTAAATCAAAGAAAACTCAAAGGTAATTATTGGTTTGGACTCCCATTTTTTTCACGATTACTCCGTGATCATCGCAAAAACACCACGAACGTGCAGAGACAGAAACCTCGTTTTTAAACAGATAGAAAAGGTTAATAGATGCTAACCATTCACAAGTGCAGATACAGTAGTTTATAATGAAAGACATGATTTAATTTGCAGCATTTCTGATGATCATAAAGTGGAAAGTACCATTCTTGTGCTTAGTTATTACAAATGTTAGCAGCGTCAAAACTATCCAAAAACAGCTAAAAAAACAATATAATTTACGAACGCAATTCACTAATATGTCTATAACTTAATATTTAATTCATATTTATATTTTTTTAAATTACATTAGAAATGAAGATGTATATAGGAATTTAAATAAAAAGAGTATCACAATGACGTGAAAAAAGATATATCAGATGAACTGTATCTGGCAGAGGGTGTGAAACAGCCATCACATCGCATGCGTTACAACGCATGCGATTACAACACGGTCATTTCCACGACCGCGGTGTTACATCTCAGTACCATCACAACGCAAGTCGTTACAATGACTTGTTCTGGGGGCGCTCTAAACTAAGGAATAGTATAATTCACTATTCCAACACCTTCCCTACAGTTTCACACACTGGAGTTGGAATAGTAAATTATATTATTCCTTAGTTTAGAGCGCCCCCTAGAGCAAGTCGTTGTAACGGCTTGCGTTGTAATGGTACTGCTATTTCTAAGTCAAGTGCACCCCCTAGGTTGTAATGGTACTGCGATGTAACAACGCAGTCGTTGTAACAACCGCTTTGTAATCGCTGGCGTTGGTAATGCATGCAATGTAAAAGGCTATATTCCAGAGGGTATGTGTTTAAGATGTTAGTACTGGTGAAAATTATCATGAGAAATGCCTTTGAAAATTACAATACTTTAAATGTCTAAGCATCATGTGCAAAACAGGCAGATCTATGCTTTTTGCATTCCGGGTACTTTAATATGTTTAATCACCTTATTAAACAGGAGTAGTGTAGTTATGAAAAGAACATGAGAAAATGTGCTGTGCCTGTATATGAATTATAAATTAGTAATACTTGTTAGGCATGTATTAGGAATGTTTGTCAATGTTTTTTCTTAACATATATGACCGGTTTGCATATGTTTAGATGGTGAGAAATGGTTTTTCTGGGTGCAAATATTTATATGTAGAATGTGACTCTTGAGTAGGTCTGGGTGATAAATTCCGTTCCGCTCGTTACTTTGTTCTTGGCTGTGTGGGGGAACCAATGCAGGAGACAGGATCCCGGGGATGCCTCTACTTCTCTATCAGTTATGTCAGCCAATAATGAAGTTACCACTCCCCAAAATTTCCCAGCTGCGGGCATTCCCAGAACATATAGTGAAAATCTGCTCCTGCCCTATTACAGCATGGTCAGGCTGCTGTCTGGATCCCAAAATATTTGTTAATCTTAGCCGGGGTGAGATATTCCCCATGCAAGACATAGTAGTGTACTAGTTAGAATCTAGCATTCCTGGTGCTCTTCCATGCCTTTTCTCTAGCTCCCCCCGAACCTTTTCTGGAATAACCTCTTCTAGGTCTGCCTCTCATTTTTGTCGTAACTCAGTCAGAGGTACTAATGTTTCCTGTGTCATACACCTATACAGCTCAGTAAGTCCCTCCCTCCAGTGTTTTTTTGTATGGCAACAGTGAGTGTGGAGTGCAATAAGAAATCTCCCCAATGCAAGTCGAATCTCTTCTGAAGATCATTGAATGGGATCATGGTACTTTCCTCATATAGGTCTCCTACTGAGGATAAGCCCCGCCAATTTCTGCTGTGAGGTAGGGCCTCGCAATAAGTAATGGGATTTCAGGGGCATAGAGGCGTTTAATCTGTGCTCTTCCCAGCCTCCTATTCTAGCACGTACGTTCTGTTCTTAGTTCCAAAGGGGTAGTCTCATGGTCGGGAAATCATCTCGCAGCTCCTCTGTCCCCTCAAGCCAGCTCGCTACCCACCTCGTGAGCCATTGCAATTGTGCCGCCAGGTAGTAGGCCACAAAATCAGGCACAGCCAGCCCTCCTTCCGATCTTTGCTGCATAAGAACTCCAAGTGCTACTCTTTGTCTACCAGTCCCCTATATAGAGCTCGAGATTATTGATTTGAGCTAAGTAAAATGTTTCACTGGCATCCAGATCTATAATGTCCCAAAATAATATAAAAGCTACAAAGTGTAATCATTTTAAGAAGGGCTACTCAGCCAACCACCGATAGCGGGAGAGTTCCCCAGAAGTCGAAGTTGCTTTTCACTCCCCTAATGGCTCTCCCAATGTTGCCCTCTCATAGATCTTCCTGGGTGTGGTAAATTTGCCTACCTAGGTATGTCAATCACTAGTCTTCTCATCTTACTCTGTCAGTCTCTTGTGGGCCTTCTCTGTTTGCCTTTGTAGGGAAGAGGCAAGACTATGCCCAATTTACCCTGGGCCCCGCAGCCCTTCCGAGTTCCTGTAGTAATCCTTTAGCTCCACAATGCGCTTACCCCGAGTCTGCCAAAAAACATCAGTAAGTCATCTGCATGTAGTGCAAAGTGATGAGGTTTCCCGGCCACAGGGAGGCCATGATAGTGTTGACCCGTTCGGGATGGAGCTACATGCGGCTCCATGGCCAAGGCAAACAAGAGGGTGTCAGATATTAAACCTCCTGTTTTAACCCTGGCAGTGGAATCTGTGTTTAGAAGAATTGTCCATCTAATGAATTCATCCCCTAATCCAAATTTTCATATCACACAGAACAAGTAAGGCCATTCAAGGCTATCGAATGACTTTTCAATGTCCACTGCAAAAACAGTTGCTTCTTCTCTCTGGTAGGAATCTGCCTCCATAACCTGCAGGAGCCGTCGGACATTTAGAGCCATGTTTCTGGTGGGGTAACCCTGCTTGGCCTTTGTGTATTAGCATTGTCATAAAAGGAAGGTGGCGGGAGGCTAGAATTCAGATCAGAATTTTGTAATATAGGTTAAAGCATGGAAAGCGACCAATAAGCCGTCCTGTCCCAGGTCGGTTTCCCTGGTTTAAGAAGTGGGATGATAACCGCTTCCCTTGTCGACTCAGGCAGGTTCAACACCTGTTTTGCTTAATAATATAGCTTCATGAGCCTAGGTGCTAATATGTCAATATATGTTAAATAAAATTCTGTCGGTAACCCATCCGTTCCCAGTGTTTTGTTTCTGGACATGCTTTTAAGAGCCCCTCTCACCTCACCTGTTGCTACTTCCTGGCCTAGGTTGTCTGCTATCACCTCACCCAAAGCTGGCAGTTCCGCATCTCTTATAAACGCATCTAGAGCTCCTTCCTCTGGGTCTAATCTACTCCTGTACAAGTCTGTAATAATCAAAAAAAAATCATTGATACTTTGCTGGTCACAGCAAGCCTCTCCATTCTGTCCTCTGAGCTCTAGAATCTCCATCCGGATTAGCCAGCCAAGCCAATAGGGCTCCAGGTTTGTCTCTCTCAGAGTGGGCTCGAGTTATATATTTTTTGTAATCAAAACAGTGAAGGCGCTTTACTTGCGCTGCCGCTGCCTCTCTGGCTTCCAACAGCTCCCCCGGCTTGTCTGCTCTCTCGGGTCTCTCCTGTTCTAACTCATGTAGCCGTTGGTCTGCCCCTTGTATGTCCTGCAGGAGCAACTTGCACGTTCCCAACATCTCTGAAATACAACGCCCCCGAATGACGGATTTAAAAGCATCCCAATCTACTAGTGAATTTGTTGCTGTATTAGCATTATCCTGGAAGTATTGCTCAATAGAGGTGCCCACTGGCTCATGGAAAACCTGATCATCGAGTGCGTCAGGTCGCAAGTGCCATATGGGTATTTTGGGCCTCGATCGAGACCATAGCAACCCCGATAGTAATGGATTATGGTCTGAAATTGCTCTAGTGAGATATTCACTAGGGTGCACCCCCTCATGTGCATCTGGGGAGCACAGTATAGCATCCAATTGGACGTGTAAGTCATGCAGTGCAGAGAAATAGGAATAATCTCTATCCGTAGGGTGTTGAGCTCTACACAAATCTACTAACCCCAATCTCTGTTGCCAACGTCGCCTCCCTTCTGCTATTTTATGCACAGGCACATCAGGAAGTGGGGGATGCGAGCGATCCAGTCCAATATCTGTTATACAGTTGAAATCACCCCCCAATACCACTGACCCTGTTAGTACTGAAGCCAATTTCCCAGAAAGCTGTGACAGAAAAGTAGACTATTCCGTATTGGGGGCGTATAGGCTCCCTAGCATTATATCCCTGCATTCCCATCACACGGTTACTACAACATATGTCCCTTCCGGATCTACAATCTGGTTTGTACACTGAAAGGGCACACCCGACCTCACCCAGATCAGTATCCACCTGGCGAATGCTGAATAGTTGCTGTAAAATACTTCACCTCTCCATCGACGCTGTAGCGCAGCCCCTCGTTTGCCGATATGTGGGTGTCCTGGATCAGCGCAATTTGAACTCACTTCCAGACCAAATACGCATGAATTTTATGGTGCTGCAGCATTGACTGCATCCCCATACATTCCAAGACACACATTTTAAATCTAGGGGGGGAGCCATTGAGTTAATTGGTCCTCGCTCTCTCTAAAGTCCCCTATTGTGACGTTTCTGACACCAAATAACAACCCTTTAACCAAATTAATCCCCCAACTCCCCCTCCCCAGGACAGGTACTCTAGAACTAGTTCCCATCCAAACGTAATCTGAACTCTCAGAGTCTTCTAGTGGTTGCGGGGTATGTAGTTCACCCTTCAGGAGCCAGAGCCCCATCCATCCATATCCGAAATACCTGAATTAGATAAACAGCCCTGAAACAATCTCCTAAGGACATACGTTACAATGGTACAATCAACAAATCCCAGAGTTCTCTTTTCCAGATCAAGGCGTCATTGTGTTACGTCGATCCTCAGGTGTATGTTCCAAGGTGCCCTCTTCAGACAATGTTGTCCGCCGTCTGAGGCGTGATTACCAGTAGTACCGTCACTGAGTTATCGTTTTCACTGAGTACCAATAAACATTCTGATCGTTCCGCTTCCATTCCACTTTTACTCAACGTGGGGCTGGGTACATTTTGGCTATGTTCCACAACAGCCTGTGGTACTCTGTGTCATTCCAAACTGAGTTCCCTGGGGGATGGGGCCCTGGCCACAGTCTTGTTGTTGCTAGTACTCTGTTGGGATAGGTCCGGCGAGGAGTTGCAACGTTCCCGGGGCCATCTAGTGTCCAACTATTCCCAGGCCTCTTGTAGTGTGGTAAAAAATCTTGCCCCCGCCGGATCGGCCACTCATAGCCGTGCTGGGAATAGCATTGCGTATGGAAGTTGCATTTGCCGCAGTTTCTTTTTAATGGCCAAAAACAATACCCTGTTACGCTGAACTTCTTTAGTAAATTCTGGAAAAATCATTACTTTACTATTTTCAATCTGTAGACTTTGTTTTTGGCGGGCTTGCCGGTACACTATGGGCTCGTTCCAGCACATAGAAGGGTGACCATCCCTCTGGGGCTACTTCGGTGCGGAGCCAGTCCTCCATGAAGCTCAACATATTCACTCCCTCCGCCCTCTCCGGTACTCCAATTACTCGTATATTATTTCTACGGAATCTCCACTCACTACCTTCAGCCCGCACTTCTAGTATCTTGACCTTAGCCTCCAACTCCATGAACGATTTCTGTAGCATGGTTACTGCGTCTGGGAGGTCATCCAGTGCTTTCTCGGGGGCTACGACCTGCTCATTAAGTTTTCGATGGTCATCTTTCAACAGGCCTAGGTCTGTGCCTATTGCGTCGATTTTCCCCTCTAGCACCTCTCTGGAGGCCATGATAGCCTGCATAATATCCACTAACGTGTCTTCAAGGGAGCTGAGTCTTTTCCGGCTTCCATTAGTTCTTCATCCTCATCAGTCTGATTTCCAGCGTGCCCCACATTGAGGACAGCATATCCCTTTTTTCTCTGGACTTTCCCCATCGTCTTGCCTGTTTTCTTGCTCTTCCGAGACCAGACGACCCACGACAGTCCAGCGGTGTTGCGTGTGTTTTCTGTGTTTTGCCTGCAGCAATAAATGTGTGGGTATCGCTGCTCACAACAGTAAGGTGTGTTCAACCCCTGTTCAGTTAGCTCCAGTGTATCTCCTTCGGCTATTCAGAGAGTCTATTTCAGCGCATCCACCCCCGTGTAGCTGGTGGGACATGTTCTGCTGTTCGGCCGGTACTTATTGCTATTTCTGTGCAGGTTTCCTCGCCGTTCCTTTGTTCTGGGGTCCCCTCAGTCACTGACCCCAGGGTGCTATGTCAGTGTAGCAACAATGATAGCCACTTCTCTTCCTTTGGCAGGATGTATCTCATTAACCTGTCCCTTGGGTTCTGTTCACCGCCACTGCCCTGGGTTATGGATGACTCACCAAATGGCAGTAGCCTTGCTTATAGAACAGCTTTTATCTTCCTGGGCTGACCTCGGCGGTCTCCTTCCTCCGCGGTCACCATTCTGATCCTGGAACAAGGAGAGCAACCAGCTCAGTCCTCTTTCTTAGTTTGTCTCCGTGACGCAGAGCTGCTAAGTATCCGACGAGCTCAACGGCAATTTCCAGGTTTCGGGCCGCCTTCTTCTGTGCCCAGCTGTCTGTACAGGTGAAACGTCTCCCGCTGAACGAGACCGTGGGGCGCGCTCGTCTCTCTGATCCCTCTTCATCAACCCCACGGCTGCCCTCTGGCACTTAGCTGCGTACCCTGTCCTTGCCAGAGGTCCAACCCCGGAAAATCTCACTTCGGTGCCAATCCGGAATTACCAAGTGTCTCAGGTACTATCCGGGACTAACTCTCTTTCAACTTTTAGCGTCCCGTTGTGGCCTTGTCTGCCCTGTTACTCCATTGGTGCCATCTTGTTTTCGCTGCGTCTATACCGCACAGCAGTAAATTTGGAGTTTATATCACTTTTTCAAGGGCGGCAGGAGCCCGTCTCTTGGTTCTCCTTGGTCCTGGGACTCTCCGGTTCACTGACTTATGCGAATATCTGTGCCCAGGGCTCAGGATATTTGTATATGGGGAATACGGTGGACAAAGCTCCAGAGTCCGCGACCGCTCATGTCGGATCCATGCTACACCCCCTTCATGAAATCACTTATGCACTGTCTTGGCACTTATTCAATTACCCAGGCAATATATATGCACTCTTGTAATCATCCAGGCCTTAGTTATGTAGTCATTGAACTATGCAGCCACTACCCATGCATTCAGCGAAACCTCCAGGCTCTAACCTTCCACTTATAAAATCCCCAAGGCTGTACCTATGCAGTCATTCAAACATCCAAGCATAACACATTCACACATCCAAACACCCACTTACAACCTTTGCACTCATTGAAATACTGAGGAACATCCCATGCACTCATCCAGTTACGCAGACAGTACCATTGCAGTGAACCTATCACCCTAGTAGTACACTTGCTTTCATGAAATCTTTCAAACTTTAACAATGACCTCATGCAATCATTCATACACTAGTTATGCACTCATCTAATCAGCCAGGCACTACTGATGCACTAATTCAATTATCCAGGCACTACCCAGGTACTTATCGAAATACCCAGACACTACCTCTATACTCAACCAAAAACACATCATCAACATCCATGTACTCATGCAATCACTGAAACACTACTCATGCATTTACCCAATCTTCCGGGTGCTTGGTACGCGCCTAATCAGTCATATATGCAACATCTATGCACTCTATAAATCACCTATATACTATGCATGCAGTCCTGCAATCATCAAGGCACTAGAGTTGCAGTTATTTAATCATCCAACCACTATCTGTGCATGTATTGAATTATTGAGGCATTAGTGATGGCCTCTTCTAATCATTCAGGCACTACACATGCACTTATCCAAACACCCAGATAGTAGTATTATACTCATACAAACAGGCAGGCAGTAATTATGCAGATATGGAAGAACCCATGTAGTTCTCACACACTCAGGGAATCATCCAGGCACTACTTGTATCCTCAGGGAATAACCTAGGCACTACCTATGCACTCATTCAACCATCCATGGAGTATTCATGCATTCAACCATAAACACATGTATTTATAAGTTTTATTGAGGAATATGCCGACTTTTAGAACCATCTGGTGAAATATATATTGATCCGGTCACATACTCTTTGCATGTACTCGGAGGAATTAGTGAGCTATATGCTCTGATAGAGATTAATGTACAGATTAATGTACAGATTTTTATATGCACTGTTTCACAAAATGTAACAGTGATACATTTAAGTAGAAAAGTACTTAGTTACTAAATACACCAGTGGCACAGTAGTAGAGAAGCACACAAATATATTTTATGTTGTGTTTTCGGATTTACAATACTACGACACTATATGTACTTCTACACTTTAGTTGATGCTCATTTTAAAATTTACTACAGAAGGGATAAACTGGTCTTTCACCATTTATGAGTGAAGGCTGAGATATGGTGCAGCTGTGTTGTATTAATGGGTGATATAATGTTAAAAGGTAACTAATAAATAAAGTTTGGTGTTTTGCTTTGGGTTTGGTATATTGAAGTAAGTGCATGTGGTTCTATTGCTAGGTTCATCTGTAGATTTAAAAGTGCGACATACCAAAAGCTGTGTTTGTATTATGTGTCAGTCAGTAGTAAAGTAGTTGGTACATTGGCTAGAGTAAAAATTAAAAGATACTTTTTTTGTTTACAGACAATATATACATAACTACAGACATTTAGAATGCCTACAAAAGTTTGGAGGAAAAAGCAACAGTGGCTACTAGAGTATCTCTGTAAAACTAACACACAAAAGGGGAAAAATGCAGAAAAAGTGGTGAAAGAAAAAACAGCTACTGGTAAGAGGACAATGTTATTTCTTTACAATATATATCTGGACACCTGCAAAGTTTTTTTAAATAATGTAAACTAAAACCAAACTATGAGAAACAATACGAGTGGACAATATCTGTATTAACCCCTTCACGGCTAGGCCTTTTCCCATCCTGTGCTAAGCCTTTTTTGGGCTATTTGGGATAGTGTGTGCTTAGGGCCCCGTAACTTTTTAATCACAGTAGGTATCCACGCCAAATTTGTGTCCTTTTCTTCCAACATCATGCGGATTCTAAAGGTATCCAGGGTTTGTGGATTCTCTTAGAGGGTTCCCGGAAATTAGTCAAAATACAGCAAAATTTAGTTTTTTTTGTGAAAAATGGGGAAAAGTGGCTGCAAATGAAAGCGTCTGGGTTTTTCTCTGCAAATGATATCAAAAAAGGGTTTGTGGGGCTGAAATCACCATTTCTCCAGCTTTTAGGGAATGACAGACTTTTGTCAGAAATCCAACTTTTTTTACACAGTTTTGACATTTTTCTGGGACATACCCTATTTTTGCAATTTTTGGTGCTTTCAACCTCCTTCCAGATAATACAGCTATACATTTTTGAAAAGTAGACAAAACTCTGAATTCAGCAAGGGGTCATTTGTGTAGATCCATCAAGGTTTCTTTATAGAAACTAACAGTTAAACATAGGAAACATTAAAAATTAGTTGAAAAAAGCAGCCTTTTGTGTCAACGTTTTCACCTGTAACTTCTTCTAATTATGACATCTCTTAGAAAGCAATGTGCCGTTACATCCGCTGGACCTTCCTGGTTGTGGGGATATATAGGACTTGTAGGTTCACCAAGAGCCCAACGAACCCAGAGTAAAAAACTGAGCAGCATTTTGTAATGGCTTTTTTTTTTGTTCCGGGTGTATAGCAATTATTGTGGGAAAATGTATACATGGAAAAATTGGTATGAAAGACACCTATGTATTTCTGAAATGGGAACAAATTACAGAGTTTAGAAACAGTGCATATTTGCACATTTTCGAAATTGGGAATACTCATACTTGCATGACAATTATTGGTCATTTTTTAAAATGACTTTTTTTTTACACAATGTCTTTCATTTGGAATGGAGAAATGCATCAAAAATCAATAGGTAATAACAGTTCCTTTACAAATCTGAACTACCCTATGTCTCCCGATAAAAATGGAATCTCACTTGTGTGGATAGGCATAGTGCCCACGACAGGAAGTGGCTCAAAACCTAAGGTGAACACACCACATTTTCACACTGAAAATTTACACATTTTTTGCGAAGAGTCTAGCTGTAGTTTTTGAACCCTAGTTCTGCCTGCTCCTAGGGAAACCTAGCAAACCTATACATTTTTGAAAACTAGACACCCAGAGGAATCCAGGATGGGGTGACTTGAGTGCCTCCCACCATGGTCTGTTACCCAGAATCCCTTGCAAACCTAAAAAATTGACAAATATAACACATTTTCCCCACATTTCTGTGATGGAAAGTTCTGGAATCTGCGTGGATCCACAAATTTCCACCCACCCCGCGTTCCCCAAAGTCCTACGAGAAAAATGGTACCTCACTTGTGCGGGCCTAGTGCCCGCGACAGGAACCGGCGCAAAACGCAACGTGGTCACACCTCAATTTTGCAGTGAAAAATGACCCTTTTTTGCCAAAGTGACTAGCTGTAGTTTTTGAACCCTAGCCCTGCCGGCACCTAGGGAAGCCTAGCAAACCTATATATTTTCAAAAACTAGACACCTAGGGGAATCCAGGATGGGGTGACTTGAGTGCCTCCCACCATGGTCTGTTACCCAGAATCCCTTGCAAACCTAACAAATTGACAAAAAAAACACATTTTCCCCACATTTCCGTGATGGAAAGTTCTGGAATCTGCGAGGATCCACAAATTTCCACCCACCCCGCGTTCCCCAAAGTCCTACGAGAAAAATGGTACCTCACTTGTGCGGGTCGGCCTAGTGCCCGCGACAGGAAACGGCGCAAAACGCAATGTGGTCACACCTCAATTATGCAGTGAAAAATGAACCTTTTTTGCCAAAGTGACTAGCTGTAGTTTTTGTACGCTAGCCCTGCCGGCACCTAGGGAAACCTAGCAAAACACACAAGTGACCCCCCTTGCAAAACCAGGTGGTTTTGCGATAGGCCACTTTGATGGCGCCTCACTACGTTTTGGGTCCTTGCCTGCCGCGGGTACTTGGGCCTCCCACACAAGTGAGGCACCATTTTTACCGGGAGACCTGGCAGAACGCTGGGTGGTGGTAAATTAGTGTGAGCCCGGGGATTCCACAACTTTCCCACACCATAATGTGTGAAAAAAGTGATTTTTTCAGCTAAAATTGATGTTTGCAGGGGATTCTGTGTAAGGAAACTTTGGGGGATCCACGCAAGCCATACATCCCTGGAAGCCGCCGGGTGTCTAGTTTTCAGAAATGCATGGGTTTGGTAGGTTTCCCTAGATGGCCGCCGAGCACCAGGACAAAAACCCAAGTGACCCCACTTGCAAAACCAGGTGGTTTAGCGATAGGCCACTTTGATGTTGTCTCACTACGTGTTGGGCCCTTGCCTGCACCGGGTACTTGGGCCTCCCACACAAGTGAGGCACTATTTTTACTGGGAGACCTGGGGGAACGCTAGGTGGTGGAAAATTTGTGTGAGCCCGGTGATGCCACAACTTTCCCACACCAAAATGTGTGAAAAAAGTGATTGTTCCAAATAAAATTGAGGTTTGCAGGGGATTCTGGGTAAGGAAGAGTTGGGGGAAGCACGCAAGCCATACCTCCCTGGAAGCCCCCGGATGTCTAGTTTTCAGAAATGTATAGGTTAGGTAGGTTTCCCTAGATGGCCGCCAAGCACCGGGCCAAAAACCTAAATGACCCCCTTTCCAAAACCAGATAGTTTAGACATAATTATTGGTTTGTTTCTACAGCGTGAGAATTTTGGAACAATATTGCAATGAAAATGTGACAGACATTTTGAGGTTTGCAGGACATTGGGGACTAAAAAACTTTTTGAATTCACAAGAGACATCACCATGAACTCCCAAGGGTTTTCAACAATATCTACAGTTGGTGGGTTATTCTTCCATGGAAAGTACACCTTGGCAGAGAAACTAAAGACAAAGATTCCTGCACAACCATCTATTCCTCAAACACACACATACTGGTTGGATTTGGCACGAGGGCGAGTCATGGTTCAGTGTATTAAATTTTATTAACAAGAGATTTCACAAAAATGAAATGCACTGTCAATAATTAAATTCACAAAAAACCAAACCAATGACTCGCAGCTCGTGAGCTGTAAAGCCACGTCAAGGCACCAACCACTTTACAGGCCATTCACACACCTTTCATACATGATACAAACAAGACCATTCACACCACCACGCACAAAAGCAAAACACATTACAAAATTCCCAAAAAGGGACAAGGATCACCCTGCTTCAGAAAGACAAATATTACTGCACAGCCATCTAATCCTCAAGCACACACACATGCTGGTTGGATTTGGCACGAGGGTGAGTGATGGTTCAGTAGATACAATTGTATTAGCAAGTGATTTCACAAAAATAAAAAGCACTGTTAATAATTGAAAGTGCGAGAAACGGAACCATTGACTCACAGCTCATGAGCTGTAAAGCCACGACAAGGCACCAACCTCTTTACAGGCCATTCATACACCTTTCATACGTGTGAGTCATACAAAACCATTCACACCGCCAGCCGCGGGCCCATCACATAACAAAACTCACACCAGCACACAGCGCCATTCAAGGGCCCATCACTTTCACACGCCCACATTCCTGACACAGCAACTACACAAGCTGATGGATTGTGTGGAGTGGCACTCAGCTAGCAGTGTATAGTGACCAGCAGCAAGTCACTACTCACACACAGCCAGCCGAGCGCCAGTCCACACACACCGCTAGCAGAGCGCCAGTCCACGCACACCGCTAGCCAAGTACCAGTCCACGCACACCGCTAGCCAAGCACCATTCCACGCACACCGCCAGCCAAGCTCCAGTCCACGCACACCACCAGCCAAGCTCCAGTCCACGCACACCACCAGCCAAGCACCAGTCCACGCACACCGCCAGTCCACGCACACCGCCAGCCAAGTACCAGTCCACGCACACCGCCAGCCAAACACCATTCCACGCACAATGCCAGCCAAGCTCCAGTCCACGCACACCACCAGCCAAGCACCAGTCCACGCACACCGCCAGTCCATGCACAACGCCAGTCCACGCACACCGCCAGCCAAGCACCATTCCACACACACCACCAACCAAGTGCCAGTCCACACACACCAACAGCCAAGCGCCAGCCTACACACACTGCCATCACATTTAGGATTTTTTTAGAAAAAAATAAAAACACAAACAAATCGCAAATAGATACAAATCTTCAAACACAAAATCAGCAATTAAATACATTGCACTAACACCAACCTTGAAACAGAATCAAATTTTCCAAAGAATACAGACAAGGCAGTTCACTTTACCACCCGCGGTTCCTGGCTACGGCTACTTGTCCTCTTCTACCTCGACCGGTTAGCCCCTTGTCGGCTCTGGACATCATGAAGCGATCATTAAGCGTCACCGTTCTCCATTACTAATTTCATTCGCCATTGCGCGGCCATCCTCCGGAGATTTCACGTCACCATTCCTACCGTGATTTGAAAACTATCATTTATGCTTGGTATACAGACCCTCCCAAGCTAACCCCCGGACGTCACGGAGCTGACCTCTCCACTCGAGGGGACATTCCCTAAGGATTCAAGAGCCTTTATTATTGAGCTCAATATTACATTCGCCTCCAGGAATTCTCTAGTCAATTATCGCTTTCATCCTACCGTGTGGAATCTGCATGAACTCTGAAGATTTATCCTATGACTCCCTCAGTCGCCCAAATTGAAAGAACTCCATCGCAAGTGGAACTATCCCTCGCATTTACTGCCATCTATTGCAACCATCATTGAGGTTTCGCCTCTACTCGAGCCCCCTGAAATTAAAGAAAACGCCCTGAAGAAGGTGGCACCCTATTTAAGTGGGTGATTGCACCGAAACGCGCGTCGGCGTGTCCTACTGCCTTTGATCTGGCGCATCCCCCCTTTATGAGCCAGTGGTGCCTGACCCTAGACACCCTTACACTACGAGGAGTTATTCCCTCTGCTCACCTTTTTTCTCTTAACTTTTAAGAAGAGTTAATGTATGTTTTTACCATTTAAGATTGATTGTGTATGAATGTATTGTATGCCTGATTATTTGATTGTCATTTAATTGTACATATACTCTTTTCAATCCCTTATGGGGGCCCACTTTCGATTACTTTGTGTATTTTGCATTATCAACTATCATACTTTTTGTATTGTTCATTTTCTATCTAGGAGCTATTTGTAAACTCACTTATTGGATTTTCTGTATTATATAATTTATAAAAAAAATAATAATAAAAATATCATAATTCCATCATCAATTCCCTGTTGCCATTTATGAGTGTGTGTTCCTCTCTTTATGGTGGCAAATTTAGCTATTGAATCAGAGAGATCTCCTTGATCCATTGATATATGTTAAGGTTGAGCTTATTTTCTTGAGTTGTTGATGAGCTTATTTTCCCCTTCGCTCTCCTTACTATCCAAATTGGGGTACCCCTGTTTCTAGTGGACACTTTACCACTCATGAATGCTCCCAAAAATTATTTTGCGTGTGGTACGCTCTAAAACAAGCAGGGACACACAGTCCAGGTTGAGAAGGACAGTCGGGGCAGTAAATACGACTATCCTTCCGCGTACCTCTTCGCCAACAGACTCTACATCTCCTACTGGGAAAATCTTTTGAGGGTGTGGGAGGAATGTGATCAGGAAAGTGGCGATCTTTCAATCTAGCAACATCCTCCACCACTCCAACTCTAGGAACACTTGCCTGTTCCACTACAACAAGGCTGCCTATTACAGACTCCTGAAACTTAGCAAAAGTCGTCTTTGACTCAGGGCAAGAATCCTGGAACACAACAAAAGCATTAAACATTGCCAAGTGGAAAAGATGGATAGCCAACTTCTTGTACCAAATGTAAGCCTTATGAAGAGCAGTGTAAGGTTCCAACCTCTGATCTACTCTGTCAACACCACCCATGTGCCTATTATAGTCTAAAATGCACACAGGTTTGCGCGCTTCAGCGACCTGACCCCAAACAGTCACAGGTGCAGTGCTTTCATCATGGATGGTAGTCAGCATGTAGACATCTCTCCTGTCTGAAAACTTTACAGCAAGAAGCTCCTCGCAACGCAACGCACTGCACTGTCCCCGCACAAGCTTTTGACAAACAAGTTCTTTTGGGAAACCTTTACGGTTAGAGTGGATTGTGCCACAAGCAAGTGTCTACTTTGGCCAATTCCCTGAACAACCGCACACCAGTGTAGAAGTTATCTACATATAAATGGTGGCCTTTGATAAAAAATCCTCTACCAAGTTCCCAAACAATTTTCTCAGTTACTCCAAAAGTGGACGGACAACCAGGGGGGTTAATCCTGGATTCCTTACCGGTGTACACCCTGAAATTAGAGACATATCCAGTCCTACTGTCACACAGCATATACAGCTTTATTCCATAGCGTGCCCTCTTACTAGGAATGTATTGCCTAAAAACCAAGCAGCCCTTGAACAACACCAAAGACTCATCCACTGCAATTTGTTTCCCAGGAGCATAAATCTCAGAAAATCGATCAACAAAGTGATCAAGGACAGGCCTAATCTTAAAAAGACGGTCACACTCAGGGTGATCTCGTGGCAACGCTAAACCATTATCAACAAAATGCATCATCCGAAGCAGAAGCAAATACCTGTCACGACTCATGACTGCCGGAAAAACAGACGTTGCCATCAAGGGACTGCTAGACCAATATGAAGACATTGATGGCTTCCTTAGCAACCCCATCAAAAAAGTTAAACCCAAGAACTTCTGCATCTCTTCAAGATTTGTGGGAGTCCACCAGGTAGCTCTAGAGTGTGGCTTAAGACTGGCACTGTTGTCCCTCAAAAACTGTTCGGCATACATATTAGTCTGCTTAACCATCTCTACCAAAAACACATCGTCCGTAAACAACTGAAAAAAATGTATCGGCAAAAAGTTTTCAGTATTTACTCTACACCCTGGAACACCAGTAAACTCTGGCAATGCCGGCTGCACCATGCCAGGAGCAACCCAGAGGTTATCCCTTTCAAAGGGAAGCCTTGCAGCCCCAGCCTGCAGCCCAGATGCCTCTTGCCGCACTACACCAACGGGAATCCTTGCAGCTGCAGGCTGCAGCCCAGAAGCCTCTTGCTGCACTACACCAACGGGAAGCCTTGCAGCCCCAGGCTGCAGCACAGATGCCTCTTGCCGCACTATCGGCACATCAGCCTCCTCCTCTAACACAGGCACTTCATCCGCACTAAGAGTATCTTCATCATCCGATGACTCCATATGGAGAGAAAACTCACTGCCAGAATCGTCCCCTGCCTCCTCTCCCTCAGATGCAGAGTCAGTCTCTGAACCATGGTCAGAGGAAGACTCAAACAGCAAACCAACAACCTGCTGAGCAGTAATCCTGCGGCTAGCCATTATACTTACTAAGATAGAAGACTGCACAAACAAGTCAACAACAAGCAACAATGTGCAAACCAAGTAAGTAAAGAAATGTGTACCTTTATCACAAAGATCAATGTACTCAACAGCTATAGAATTCAATTACAAGAGACAGCTACACTCACCAGAACCTACTCTGCAGTGACACAGCAAAAACCAACGATATCCGACTAGAAAGAAGAAAAAAAAAATTACTCACAAGACAACAAAATACACATCGAGCACAAATGCAAACAGTTTTTGACACTCAAAAACCAAACATACTGCTATTATTACACCATTTGCAAAAAAATCATGCGGAGAAATGAAACAGATTTACATTGCACAAAAAAAGTCTCTTACCAAACTACACAAACAGCAGAACCACCGGTAACGAAACTCCAAACTGGAAAGAGCAAAAGCCTTCACCTAGAACAAAAAAGTAAAAAAAAAAAACATTGCAATTGCAATTCACAAAAAATATAACAATAAACATTATAACATGCTATGTTACTACCCAAATGGTCAATCGGGTTGTGTGCCAGGTGGGGCAGAAAACAGCAGGAAAAAAAAAGCTACTCTGTCCCGGGGCGGGTGGGCCAAATACATATTATAAAAATTGCACCCTGGAAGCGACCCTTGCGCAAGGGGTCACTTCCATTTTTATTTACACTAATTCCCTGGTGTCTAGTGGGCTTTTCTGCCCCCCCTGGGGCCAGAAACGGCTACACAAAAGACCGATCTGCCCCCAGGGGGGGGGGCAGAAAAGTCTTGAAAAATATTTGGGCCCCCAGGAAGCGACCCTTGCCCACGGGGCTGCTTCCTTTACTCAAAAAAACACGTCCCTGGTGTCTAGTGGGTGTTTCTGCCCACCCTGGGAGCATAAACGACCGATCTGCCGCCAGAGGGGGCAGAAAAGTCGTACAAAAAAAATGGGGGCCCAGGAAGTGACCCTTGCCCAAGTGGTCGCTTCCTACAACAACAAACACATCCCTGGTGTCTAGTGGGCTTTTCTGCCCACCTGGGAGCGGATACGGCAACAAAATGAAACCGATCTGCCCCGAGAGGGGGCATAAAAGTCTTACAAAAAAAATGGGGGCCCAGGAAGCGGCCCTTGCCCAAGGGGTCGCTTTCTACAACAACAAACACATCCCTGGTGTCTAGTGGGTTTTTCTGCCCCCCCTGGGAGCGGATACGGCAACAAAATGAAACCGATCTGCCTCCAGAGGGGGCAGAAAAGTCTTACCAAAATAATGGGGGCCAAGGAAGCGACCCTTGCCCAAGGGGTCGCTTCCTACAACAACACACACATCCCTGGTGTCTAGTGGGCTTTTCTGCCCCCCCTGGGAGCGGATACGGCATCAAAATGAAACCGATCTGCACCCAGAGGGGGCAGAAAAGTCTCAAAAAATAAATGGGGGCCCAGGAAGCGACCCTTGCCCAAGGGATCGCTTCCTACAACAACACACACATCCCTGGTGTCCAGTGGGCTTTTCTGCCCCCCTGGGAGCGGATACGGCATCAAAATGAAACCGATCTGCCCCCAGAGGGGGTAGAAAAGTCTCACCAAAAAAATGGGGGCCCAGGAAGCGACCCTTGCCCAAGGGGTCGCTTCCTACAACAACACACACATTCCTGGTGTCTAGTGGGCTTTTCTGCCCCCCCTGGGAGCCGATACGGCATCAAAATGAAACTGATCTGCCCCCAGAGGGGGCAGAAAAGTCTCACCAAAAAAATGGGGGCCCAGAAAGCGACCCTTGCCCAAGGGGTCGCTTCCTTTTCAAAAACAAAGCATCCCTGGTGCCTAGTGGTGGCATTCCTGCGGCACGATCGCGACGCTGTTCGCAATCGTGCTGCGGGATTGCACTGTATTGAGACATCAGGGGAGAGGAAATACTCTTTCCTCTCCCCGATGCCTCAATCACAAAGAATATCACTCCCGCGGCCCCACCAGCCAGCGAAACTCACCTTCTCCTCCCTGGGACGCCTGGAAGCAAATGGCTTCCAGGCGTCCCAGTGCTTCCTGATGACGTCATGGGGAAGCGTGGGGGGGCTCGGGGGTGGCAGCGGAAACTCTTCCGTTGCCATCCCCCTCTGTGGGGGGCAGGATCGATGCCCCAGGGGGGGAGCGCCAGCGCTTCCCCCAGGGGCTGTGCTCATGACGGAGCGGTTCCGTCATAAGCACAGCCCAACCGATGCTCATGACAGAACCGCTCCGTCATGAGCATCGAAGGGGTTAATGAACAGGAAAGAATGTAACAAAGATGGACACACCTTAGCCAGGAGACAGTAGCAGTGTAAGCAAATCAGAGCCAAGATGTTTCGAAGTACAGTGGTGTAAATGTATTGAAAAATATAAAGAAGAATGGAAAAAAGACATAGGCACTGAAACAGAAAGAACAGTTTGAGGTAGTAGTTGATAAGGCCTTTGCTTAGAAGAGGAAGCTTTTTATTTTGATTCTAAATAGAATGACGAGTCTTGACAAAATAGTGTTGTACATAAAAAGACAAAACCAGAAGAAAAGTTTATTCAATAGAAATAACATTTGTGCAGTTTTTGGTGGAGAATTGATACATACTTCTACTACAGAGCCTTTCTTTAGTGAAGAAAGCTATCTCTTGAATAACACATTAGTGCATGCTATTGATGAAAGAGGACAATGCTATGAAATGGAGAATTACACTCCTATAGCGAAAGAGGTGAGGGTATCTGGAAATGTAGAACAAGTTATTGCAGAAGATGTACAGCGATGGCGTAATCAGGCCTTGTATACAAATGTTATCGTAGTAAGGTTTGAATTTGTAGTATTTTACAGTAATCCATTGGAATATAGTGACTAAGTGGTTTTAAAAAGTTTATGAGTGTTAATAATACATACCAAGGTTTATTAGGATAGGATAGTATTTATAAAGCGCACTAAAACCGAAAGGTGTCAAGGTGCTGGGCGAGAGGAAGAGAGACCAGCAGCAGCATATTGGTGAATCCATTGGTGTATGAGTGCCTGTATGGATGATTCAGTGGGTGCGTGACTGACTGTATAAGTGAGCGGTTAGGTGACTCAGTGAATGTATGTGTGAGTGACAGGCTGTGAGAATGTATCAGTCTGTCAGTTGGTGTTTAAGTAGCTGTATGGGTGTATTATTGGTTGTCTGAGAACATGTATGAGTGTCTGTGTGGATGAGTGAGGGTGTGTGTGACTACCTGTATGGATGAGTGAGTGGGTGTGTCAGTTGCTGTAGGGGTTAGTGAATATGTGTGTGGGGGGCTGTGTAGGTGAATAAGTAGATTTGACTGTGGTATATGGGTGAGTAACTGGGTATGTTGTTGTGTTGTTCCTATAAACCTATATAGGATCTGCACGTTTAAAACACATATACTGTAGGATTGGAGTCAGACTGATTCTGGAAGCCCATATCGAATATGTCAGCCTGTATATTAGCTAGCTCATAGTGCCACTAGAAACCCCTCTTACCAGAGAGAATAGTACTTGGCAACTATCGTACATCACAACTCTGATCCCTCAGAATCGTAGAAATAGCGCCACTTTTTGCTCAGTCACTCGTGCTCACTTTGTGTCCGAGAGATACACAGAATAAACAGTGGGGACGTTTTTCAATGAACATTTATTGAACCAGCATCATTCTAGTGTAAAATGGGTGTGCTGAAACAACCATTAATCACCCATAGAGCAAATCACACACCTACTCACTCACCTATAGAGTCAATCACACTGCCACTTACTCACCTGTACAGCCATAAACACACCCACTCACTTATTCATATAGATACTAAAACATACTCACTCACCTATACAGTCACTGACACAAGCACCACTCACTCATACAGCCACTCTCACAATCACTCACACATACAGTCACTCATATACTCCAGCAATCACCCAATACTGCCTTTCACATGTGCAGTTACTCACCGATGTACCACTGACACATGTACTCAGACACCCGCACAATCTTACACGCACTCATCTACTTACTCACCCACACACCCATACAGCCCCTGACAGACATATTCACTAACCATTATAGCCTCTGACTCACCCACTCACTCATCCAAAAAGGCAGTTACACACCCACACCCACCCACACAGATACTCAGACACTTATATATGTACTCAGACAAGCAATCACTCACCCATACAGTACCTCACATACCCACTCACACACCCATTCAGAAACTTCCACACCAACTGACATACTGATACAGATATTCACACAACTAGTCACTCACCCATATCACTGACACACCTAATCACTCACTTATACAGGCAGTCACGCATCCTTAAAATCATTCAAATAGGCACTCATACCCTCGCTGATTCACCAATACACCTTGGTATATATATTAAACATTCATAAACTGTTTCAAAACAGTAATAGTCACTGGATGATGTCATCAGTAATGTCACTTGAGATGTCATCAGTGATGTCACTAACCATGTCATCAGTGATTAAATATGTGAGGTCATAAGCAGTGCTTTGCGGGGTCACGAGTTATAGTTAGCTAACGATAACTCCTGAATTCTTCTGGTTTTGAAAGTGTGGAATGTCAGCCTAACTATACCATTTCTGTAACCTTTGCTTTTTTTAGTGAATTTCTAACGCTTTTTTAATTCCATTTCCTAACTATAACATCCCTGTAATCTTTGTTTTTTTCAGTGATATTTTTTTCTTCTTTCACTGAAAGAACCAAAGGTTAAAGTGATGTTATATTTAAGTGAAAATTTCAGTTATCTCTAGTAAGTATAACTTTTGCCCTACGGTAACTATAACTTGCACCCCCACCATTCACAGTCTTGAAATTTCAAATGTTGCAATGAGGTTACCAATGATTTTAAATAACATGTCATGAGTGACGTAATATGTTCGGTAATAAGCTGTGTATGGCATGGACGCAAGTTATATCTACCTTAGAACATGAGTTATAGTCACAAGACAGAACTATAATAGTTAATTTGTGTTTTTCTTTGAGTTTAAAACAGCACGTTGGCACTGAAATTTTCACCTTACTAAAACGTAAGTTTAACTTTATTTTCGGTACATTTCTAAGTTTTTTAAAAAATATAGAGTAAAATGTTGTTGCCTTGCTTAATGTCAACCCCATGCCATGCACTGCCCTTTGGCCTACCCCTCAGAGTCAAGCAATACAACATTGCGCAGGCTTCAGCCAAACCCCGGGAGCAGCCAGCTCCTGCTTTCATGGCCAAAGGTGCAGCATGCAGTTGGCCGCAGGTTCTAGCCCCCTACCCCAGGCTTAAGAGACCCTGTAGACACCATCTCCCAGAGCTAACTACATTAATATTAGGGGAGTGGGTGTGTGCCCCCCTCCTCAAGCCCAAATGGGCCCTGTGACCCCATCCCCCATGGCCTTACTTCAATCAATGAGGAAGGGGGACACGGGCACCCTTCATGAGCCTTGAGAGGCCCCCGGGACCCTATACCCCAGGGCCAAATATTTTAGCATTAGGGGAAGGGGGATATGGCCCCTACCTTAGCCCAAATGACCCTCTAGGGCAACAACCTGAGCCTTACGATGTCCCGTGGACACCCCCTTGGGCTGAATACTTTAACATTAGGAGTGGGGAGCGCGTGGCCCACATCCCAAACACAAATGGGCCCTGGGAACCCCATCCCCGGGACCTGTTTTAATTATAGGGGAGGGAGGGAGTGTGCCCCACCAAAGCCTTAAGAGGCAGAAAGAATGATCGCGAGGTAGAAAGAAGATAAGGTAGGTGGGGAAGCAGAGACATTGATATCAGTAAGGTTTTAGAGTGATGTAGAGAGAAACAGGTAGAATTCAATGAAGTGAGGAGAGACTTGGGGTACGCTGAGAGGTGAGATAGTGAAAAGGTGGTAAGGTAGAAAGAAAGGTGAGTTAGAGAGTGGAAAGATAGACAGGTTGAGAGGTGAGGTAATGACAGTAGTATAGAATCATACAGGGTAGATTGTGTGTTTAGATAGAAAAAGGAGCAAGTTGATAAGGTAAAGAAAACAGATCATGTAAAAAGAGTAGTAAGGCCGAGACAAAGATAGAGAGAAGGATTTAATTCTACAAAGAGAGGAGGTGTAGTTAGCAAAGTAATGGAGGTGAGAACCAGAGTGCAGTAGAGGAAAGAAGTGAGGTTAACACGTTGTTGGCAAGAGGAGGGTAATTGAAAGAGAGTTGTGACTCAGAAAGAGGGAGAGGTAAAGGTCTTAAATAGATAATTGCATATAAACAGCAGGAGCAGCTGTACATGTAAGAGTGGGTGGGCAGTGGGACGGGGTTGGGGGGAACTCGACAGACGACGACAAGGGCCTTCCTGCAGCGCTGCCCTACGGCAAAAGAAAAGGGCACAATGGGCTGCTGTGTACCAACGCAGGTAAACTTTGCGGTGAGGGGATCATTATTTTTGTGCAGGAAGGGAATATTTCCTGCTAGGTGTGCTGCAAAATGCAGCACACATAGAAAAAGGAAAAACGAGAAGAAATAAGGGTATTTCTCCTCGTTGTGTCTCCCTTATGCCTCTGCTGGGGAGGCGGACGTTTTTGGCGCTGCCTCAGGTTTACAATTTCTTGTAAATCTGTGGCAGTGTCAAGAAAATGTGGATGTTACTGGCAGAGCCCCCAGCAATACCCATTGCACATTCCTTTAATTGAAAAAACTACGTTAACCCCTTCGATGCTTGTGACGGAGCGGTTCCGTCATGCACCACGGTTGCGCTGTGCGCATGACGGAACCGCTCCGTCACGGCCCCGCCCGCGCACGGAACCTTCAGCACGGCGCGGAAATCCGCGCCGCGCTGAAGGGGTTAAAGGGAATTATATTTACGAGGCTGCATTAGGCCAAACAAAAGTGGCTTAGTGTTACTCCATCAATATGGAGTACGCTTCTGCACAAATGAACGTCTCAAGAAGTGAGGAACCAGCGGCGCAAGGGGCCTCATAAATGAGACACAGAGAGTGGTAAAGGGAGGTATGGTTGTGAGAGAGGTGCAGTGGAAAGAGGTTTATTGAGAGACAGGCAATATAGATTTACTGTAGGTGAGATAAGGAGAGCTGAGTTAGAGAGAGAGGGTAGGTTCAGAGAGATGTAGAAAGAGAGGACCTCCTTTATGAGGTTTTGCCGTAGGGCGGCACAGCAGGCCTTCCTGCAACGCTTCCCTACGGCAAAAGAAAAGGGCAGGAATGCGCTGTATCTATAAGATACGGCGTATTCCTGTTCTTTTCCTCTGCGCCGGCACACAATTGGCTTCCGTGCACCAACGCAGGCACCTTTGTACCATGGTGCGAGGGTGCCTGCGTTGCAGGGATGATTATTTTTGTACAGGAAGGGAAACCACAGAGGCTTTTTCCTCTTTCTATGTGTGCTGCAGAATGCAGCACACATAGAAAAAGGAAAAACGAGGAGAAATAAAGATATTTCTATTCGTTGCGCCTCCCTTACTCCTCCCCTGGGGAGGCGTAAGCTTTTGGCGCTGCCTCAGATTTAAGATTTCTCGTAAATCTGGGGCAGTGTTAAAAGGCCATGGATGTTGCTGGGAACGCCCCCAGCAACACCCATTCCACGCCCCTTTAACGTAGAAGACTGCGTAAAGGGACTGATATTTATCAGGCAGCATTAAGCCAAAAAAAAGTGGCTCAGTGCTGCCTGATAACTATCACGCAGGCCTCTGCGCCCGGAGGCGCAAGGAGCCTCATAAACGAGGCCCAGAGTGTTAAAGAGAAGGGAGTGACGTATTCTAAAATGTCGTGTCAAAAAGAACCTCTCTTGTGTACACCCTTATCCACTAGCGGGGGGGGGAGTGGTGGGAGGTGAAGGGCCCTGTCAATTGCCGATTGTGTCCAGGCCATAAAGCGGCTCTGAAAGATGTATTATTCTGTCTTTACTTCGCTGTCGAGGCAAATAATGTTATAAAGTGTTGAAAGCAAGATTACAAAGCTCCAGCATTTATTACGACATGGGAGATGCCAGGCTGCACAGGGTGACCTCTGTCTGAAAACACAATGGTCTATTACCGAAAAGATACATTTTCAAGCTGCCCAATTAGTGGTGTCCAAAGTGTCCACCAGGGACACTGCCTCTCACCATGGAATGCAACAAACTTCTGAAAATAAGGTAAAGCTTGTCCAGAATGCGCTCTTCGGCAGTCGTGAGAAATTTATCTCTTTTAGATGCAGTGTTTGTAAAGAAACACAAACAGCAGGCAGAAAACGTTATCTGCCGAATGAGCAAAAAGGTTTATTGTACAATTGGTAGTGTTGAGACTGAAGAGCAGGTATAAATAAACTTTTGACTTACCCATGGTTTGTGCAAGCTGCCAAAAGAGCAAACAATGGATGTTCAGACATCAGAAGATGTTGAAATCCAACAGGTACTAATTAATTTCTGTTATGGTAGGGTTACATTTACATCTACTATTGATAACTGCATATAAGTGTATTGGCTGCTTTATAAAAACAAATTCTTACAAGCGGATTTTTCCACAAGATATTAGGCAAAAGGCATGATACATCCCTGCCTAGTTTTCCAGGTCCATGCGTAATGTGTGGCTCCATTCCAGGTTTTTTCTTTGAATTCTGGGACATTTTGTCCCAGAATTCAATGGAAAAAAACCTGGACTGGAACAAAACATCCTAGGAAACTTGGCAGCTATGATTAAATAAACTCTAGCACATAAAAAGCGGCACGTTACTCACAACAAAAATTAAGAAATCCACAGAATGAATGGTGTTTGCTTTAAAACTTTTCAATAATTAAGGTGAATTATCAATAAACATTGCAGATTGAAATAGATTAACTAAAACAATCCACTATTTGATTTTGAGCAAACAAGTATGTCAAAGTTATGGTCACTATTTCAGAAAAGAGGGACCTGCAAGTTTCCCGCATTTAACAAGGAAATTAAATGTAATCAACTCCTGAAATAAAGCCAACCCTGTCAGACTTAAACATTTTGGTACATGTAACCCTGATGTCTGTGTATGTAAACTCAAGAAAGTGCACTTGCAGGATTTGTTATGTCAAGAAGACCAAACTAAGTTTATAGTATGGATAGAATAGGAATATGAATGAAAACTATTCAATTGAAAGATTGAGATCATTATTGATAAAGCTATTGAGAGAAAAAGTATTTTAGATTTACTTCTTAAATACTGTTTGGGTAAGAGACTTGAACCATCAACAGGACTTTGCGGTATTTTGTGGCATTTTTATTTTAAATTAATTATATGAACAACTCGAAAGAAGAAGAGAAATTGAGGGATTTCAATGGACTATGTTTCCATTGAAAATTATAACTATGGTGCAGTTTATAGAATCTTCCCAAAAATGTTCCCTAAAAAAACGCATCCACCTCAGCTCCTTCCTGGAAAGTTTTGGGGAATCCATCAAGAGAAAAAGAGAAGCCCCAAAGCCCCTTTTCCCCTATTCATTTTACCATAGGAAAATTGAACAACCATACTACAAAAACTGCTCAACATAATTACATTTACCGTGGCAGAAAGCTAGATCTGAGTCCAGAAAGTTTGCTTTGTGTTATCTGGTGTAAAACCATTCTATTGTTATTGAGATAGCAAGGCTCAAAATATTTGGATTCTTCATGCTCCAGAGGATCTGTGGAGCAGACAGATCTGAAGATGGTTTGCAAAACTGAAGTAATTACATTAAGATTTACAGCCAACAGTATTACATATGAGTCATACATTAATTTTCAGAAGAGAGCCAAGATATAACTCTTCCTCTACAAATGCAACACATTCAGGGGCCTGCAAGTGCCAGGCACTAAATCTCCTGGTGAGGCAGATGGTGTTGTGCTGAATGCCCCTCTCCATCAAGAGAGCATGGTCAGAAATGACGCATGGAAGAGTTCGTATCAACTGAACAGAAAGGAGATCCGCCGCTGTTAGCCACCACAGGTCTCTGCGCGACTCCATATCATGAGCCGGCGACTGATGCGTATAGGTTTGCATAACAGGATGCCAGAGACACCATACATCATACAGACCAATTGAGTCAGCCCAAGAGGAGAAGCATGTTGAGCGGGTGCTTCAGGCTTGGTAGCTAGGAGTCAGGAACTGCGCTGAAGTCTCTGTCAACCACGGTGGTCCCCGAGGGGAGGGTCAGGATAAAGAATCACAGTTACTGGAGAGAGGGTTGCAGTAACGGTGTTAGAACATAGAATTAAATTAAATTGTAGTGTTTGACTGCCAGGTGACCCTCAACTCCAACATATCGCCTTTACGGATCTGCGTAAATCTTAGTGAACGTTAGAAAGAAGTTTTTATGCAACAATATGGCTTCCCCCCTGGAACCCTTCACAAATCTAGAATGAAAAACCCTGTCCTACCCAAAGTTTAGAAAGACGCATCGCTAGACCAATAAGTGAGTCTCCTGTAAAAGAACGGATGCTGCCCCATAACTCTTAGCATAGCGTAGTATCACGGAGCATTTAATCCGGTCTATGAGGCCAGTGGTGTTCTAGGAGAGGACAGTCAGATTAGGAGTAGACATGGTGAAGGAGGGAATGAATTAGGCACAGTCAAGAACCAGATGAGGAAAACCCTGTAGGTATTTGCCATAGAGAAACCAAAAGGAAATTACGTGGTTAGTACAACAAACCCAGCCGTGAGGGCCAACTGAATCCCCCAACTCTGCCCAACCCACACTTCCCCATAAACAAACTACATCAGTAACATGAAAAACCGGGGGAAGTATCTGTGGTATCTAGGCAACCAGTAAAGAGAAGATTCCTGACACAATTGTGTTAATAATCCAAGAAAAGCAATGATCATTAAGGCCAGGACGGCTAAGTTAACAACAGGCCCAGGTAGGGGCAGCAGGAGCAGCAAGAAGAGCAAACAGTGGGCAAATGTTTATCGCAGCTAAATGTTGGGAATGAGAGCAGGATGCTCATGTGCCCCCACAGCTCCTGACAACAACTACAGTGCAGACAGGCCATACACCAACAGAGTCACTGTGTCATCTGATCAAGGAGCTGAGGAGGGTCGAGAAAGGGAGCCTGGATGGAACATTGTTGAAAGTTCAGAAGATCAATGGAGTGTCTGTCAAAGTCTTGACTGGGGCTGATGATGCCAACGGCATGCCCTCCTCTATCACCAGGCCCGGTGATGTGGCCACCTTCCACTGCCCAGCCCTAGACCTACTGGAGCGAAAGTAACCTCCCCTTATACGTCGATGAGTAAGGATCCAAGCGCGTTCCCCAGGGTCGCCGTTCTGATGCATCTCAGGTGAAGATCGTCACAGCGGATGCTGCTCTATGGCCCACTCCCAAGCCTGCTCCTCGGTATCGAAAAAAGGGTAGTATACTGAAAGAAAACCTTTAGGTGGGTCAGGAAGAGAAACATATAACGGAGGTTGAGTTCTTGGAGCTTCTACTTCACCTCCTCAAAGGAGCAGCGACGTTGCTGTACTACCATGGTATAATCAGGAAATATGAGGACTTTACAGTTGGAATCTCAGAGTTTTTGATGGGCGTGGGCCAAAAGCAGTATAGTGTTTCAGTCTCAAATTTAAGCAAGCGCAGTGTAACAGGTCGGGGAGGGGCCCCAATCTGGACCTTCGGCACTAGTGAACGATGTTCCCTCACGAAGATGAACTGATCTAAAACACCGTGCTTGTCAACCCAGGACTAAAACCATTCCTTCAGCATCTCAGCAAGGCTTGATGGCTTCAAAGAGCTATGAGCTGGAGGCTAATATGTCTCAGGTGATTCTCGGCATCTTACGCTCTTTCAGTGAGGGTTGCTTGGTGTTTAAGTGTAGCAATCTCACCCTCTGTTGTAGAGAGCTGCGTCTCAGCTTTGGACACCCTGTACGCTACGTTATGCAGATCTTGGAGCAACAGGGAAAGGTCCACTCAAAGGATGTATATTAGTCCATTTTAATCTGAGCAGGTGTCGTTGCGGGAGCTTCCCATGCCCCCATCATCAATGTGCTGTGTGGCCTGACTATACACAGAAAAAGAGCCTGCATGAAGCAGGTCCGCTCAACAATCGGCAGCACGAGTAGCCAGCCCACTGTAGATGCAGGATGCGTCAAGGGTTGGTCCCCCCCAGTCACAGCGGCTGCTGACCGCACCAGGGGTCAATGCACGGTCAGTCACCAATCTTCGATATGCAACAAGGTTGGAGAGTGGCAGCAGGTTGAGTGCCAGAAAGCAAAACAAGTCAAGGGTGTGTGCAGCCGTAGTAGTCGGTGGGGCCCAGTGGATCCTGGTGTCACAGTCAGTCAACACAGTCCATGGGAAACCTAGCCCCTCAACAACATTTATGGCCTAGTAAGTGTTAAAACCCAAAGATGGTAGCAGTCACCAGTTATAGAGAGAGTTAGTAAGCCCCTCTGGCCATCATCAGTGGTAGTTCCAGCTGTAAATGGGAGGAAAAAAGGAGGGAAAATCTGGTAACGATGCAGTGGCCAGCAAACATTCCCCCCCACAGAGGCGATCCACAGAGAGGGCCACACGACAACAGGCCCAGACTCCAGGTATTCAGAGCCAGATCCAGCACCCACCGCCTAACACATCACTGCCATAGGTGCACGGCCCCAGACCCATAACAGGCCCCAGTTCACGAGTGCTGGGTCCACTCTGCCGAAACAGCCTAATTGTCACCCCAGGGCAGCATGACCAGCCAGGTAAGGTTCAGTGAGGCCCCAGCCCAGGATCAAAGAAGACTCATCGCCAGGAGAGGAGGAGCAGGCCGCACTCATCCATCGCGGCTTGCTCCAGGCCCACATCCTTCAGGTCGGCCAACAAAATAGGGGGCCAGCTCCTCCACGGTGGCAGGCTCGCCGGGCCCCAGACAAGCAGCCCAGGACCACCACCAGCTGTCAACCAGGCCATGTACCTCAGGTTCTCAGTTAGAGTGTGGCTGCAGTGGCACAGCCGCCATGCACAATGCAGTTCAGCCCACAGCCGCTACAGACACCGCACACTCTCACAAAAGGGGCTGGTGGTGATCCACACCCTCGTGCCAAAGCAGGACCGGGGCAGGCGGACCAACTCACCTTCAGGAGGTCCCATATTATGGGGGACAGTGGAAGGGTCTACTGCCGTGCAGCCAGCATCCGGCCAGCTTAACGGGGTCCACAGAGGATGGCCAGTCCAGGAGCATCTTCAGCTGCCCCAAATAGGCCAAGAGAGAGCAGGAAGGCAAGGATACCAATCTGGAGTCCCCGTAGGTAGGAGGAGGTTGCTGTTAGGATGGATCAAGATGGACAAAGATGGATAGAGCACCACTTTTATCAAACATTGTATTGTGTGAATTAATGAAATATACATTCGACTATAGTTATTGGTAAAGATGATAGATCTGCTTTGATCTGATTTGCTGACTTCTTGATACAGCCAATAGTCGCACTTCTTATATTTTGGTTATGTGACACTTTAAAAAGTCAGTAATTCAGTCTGACTTAAAGTAACACCTTTTATATTGTGACATCACATAGTCAGCCAGTGAGGGTGGGACATAGTACTCCAAATACGATGCAACGCATGGTCAAAGCCATGCACAGGGGTCAGTTGGGTGTTAGTGAGTGGCTGTGTGCCCAATAACACACTGTGCATAGCTGAACACCATGCACAGTGGGGGCATGGTGCCTCCAGGGGGTTGGGCACAGGGCCACGTGTTAGGGAAAACTACACAGAGTAAAAAGAGACAGGTTCACATACTCTACTCATTTCTTGCTGCATGACCTCTGAAATCAGTACTGAAATGAACACGCAAGTTAGAAACCTGTTAACCAAACTAAGCCTATTTGTTCCCCTACCTTATGGATTACTCTTTTCAATATTCCAAGAGAACTAAATAAAACAGAGAGGGCAAAAATCAACACAAAATGTATTGCTTTAAAAAGAAGTGCAGATTTTCATTCAAGTTCTTTGTGGTAGGATCAGCAAGTATCACTCTTTTAAGGAGTGTACCAGGTTGTCTGCACAAATTGTACTGTAAGTTTAGCCTTTGTGATCAATTACAATTCACAGTAAGTAGGTTTAAGCATGTCTGGCTTAATAAAGGATTTAAAAGCTTTCAGTAAGTCAATAAGAATGTGTAGTTCGTAATGATCCAGCCGTACGTTCATTATGGTGGAAAGTGATATTTACAAGAACAGGTAAAGTCACCTTGCGTGACTAAACCTGTGCTTGTAAATATCGCTTCTGCTCATGCAACACTTTGCGTGTTAGGGGCGTCACGCTGTGGGTGTTCCCACGAAACATCCATGTCCACTGATGCATTTCCAGATTTACGAGAAATCGTAAATCTGGAAATGTGTCAGAATGCTACGCCACCCTAGGGGTGGCGTAGTGAGGTGCTATGAGGCGAAAAGTTTTAATATCTCCTCGTTTGTTTTCTCTTTCAATGCACGCTGCATTCTACAGCACACATTGGAAGAGGAAATCACCTCAATTGACTGTTTCTGTGCAGGTAGGTGCTCCTGCATAAATATTATCTCCCCACAACCCAGGCATCCTTGCACCATGGTGCAAGGCTGCCTGCGCAGGCACATGGCAGCAGTTTGTGTGCCAGCTCAGGGGGAAGCACAGAGATGTGACATATTGTTGTAAATATATTGCATCCCTGTGCTTCCAAACTAATGCAGGGCGGTGCAGCAAAATGACTCGTGGCACCGCGCTGCGTTAGTTTCTTATCGATCTGCCCCACTGTCTTTTTGTTTGCTTGCAATAGAAGACCCACTAGGGAGATCAATGTGCATTTAATGTGCCCCAAGATTCTTTGCCTGCATGTACACTCTTTACAGACTCTTCTGCAGGTTGACACCGCTAACATGCTAGCTCAACCTTCATGTTTTGTAGTGAAATTAATACATCTCTTCTACAATACCTCTTCACTGGTGTCTTGAGTGAAGCTAATGTCTATAGAAGGTCATATCAAATGCTGCACTTAGAGTTCTATTTTAGAATGCACGTTAATGTGGCTTGCATGTGTAACATGAAGTAGCATCATCTGTGGCATTTAAATGGGCATTTAAACTTGTACTATAGTCCCCTCACTGTTGTAGTCTGTCTGCAGTACAACACAGTATTTATTTAGCACAGAGACTACTGACCATGCTGTAGGTTTATATTTCAAGAATTTAACTCACACTGGTCGTGTCTTTGGGAGCATTTCCAATGCATTAACATTTTGCTCCATTCAAAGAGTTATGTGTGAAGCTCCCATAATTGCCTTAAGAATGGTAAAATCAAGTTCCCAAAAATCAATTTCTAGGACCAACTGCTTAGCCAATTCTAGAAGCTTACCCAAGGCGGTAAGCAAGCAGGAGTAAATGGGGCAGGTATTGCGTAGTCAGGCAAAGCATCGCAGGTCTTCATGCTCAGCATGTGGATGGATATCCTCAAAGCTAAGTACTAAGTTCTGTACTTCACTTGCCTCTTTCTGTATCCCTCTTGCCTCTTTCTGTCCGTCTGTTGGTTCTTTCTGCACTGCTCTGCCTAGGGACTGCCACCTTCCTGGGTATTTTAATTATTTTTGTGGGGTGCCTTGTGGGCCCCCACAAGCTCAGGGGACCACCACCTCCCTGGGGCTACATGATAAAAATGCAGGGGGGCCATGCAGCCCCCCACAGCCCTGGGGACGCCACCTCCCCGGGGAAGTATTCAAAAACAAAGTGTGGGTAGGCTCGAGCCCCCCACACTGCCCCAGGGACCACCACCTCCCATGGGCATTGCAGAGGCTCCCCTCCTGGAGCCCTCGATGGCCCTGGGGACCGCCACCCCCCATAACCGGCTCATGCAATGTCTCAGGGTGCCCACCTCGGGACATTGCCATTTGCACTGACAGGGTGGGAGGCATGCATCTCTCACCCTGTCATTGCAAACTCTGCTTTGCTTCTTGGAAGCAAGAGCTGGAAACCTGTTCTCGCTTCCAACAAGCAAAGCAGAATTGCTTTTGGGCAAAGCAATGCCCACTCCTGCAGGAGGTGGGGAGCCAGCAGGGACAGTGGGGGCATTGTGGCTCCCCCAACGGTCCCTAACTTGAGGGCTGGCCCCGGGGGATGGGGTCCCTGGGTCAAAAGTGGACCGGGGAAGGGGGGCCACATGGCCCCCCTCCCGAAATAAATATAAAAAAGCCCCTGGGGATGGGGTCTCCGGGACTGAAATTAGCCATGGGAGGGGGGCCACGCGGCCCCCTTCCCATTTTTGTTAAAACATTTTTTTTAAATGAGTCAGGACCTGGGTGATGGCCTAAAAAATACTAAAAGAAGGGGGGGCACACAGACCCCCTTTTAAAAATACAAAAAAAAGAAAAGCTGGCATCTCGCTGGAGGCCCCACCCCCTCCCTGCACCACTCTGCAAACACGCCCCCTGGCGCATTCTAAGTTGGGGGATGAGAGTCCCTGGGGGCCAACTAGCTCAACAGGTACCTCCAGTAAGCCCCACAAACTGGGATTGCTGAGGGGTGGTCCGAGGCCACGCTCCTTTTTATACCACTCTGCAATCGCGACTCTTGGCAAATTGCTAGTGGGGCGATGAGGTCCTCTTGTGTCCTGAGGACCTCAGGACTAAAGGACTAAAGTGGACTTCATCCACTGAGCGGCAGGGGGCCAGGAGTCACTTTTTCAGGGTGGTGTAAAAAAAGGGCCGTGGCCTTTAAGCACTCTCAGCAATCCAGTTGTATGGTGCTTATTGGAGGTAACAGGAGGGCTAGTTGGCCCCCAGAGACCCTCAGGAGGAAGGGGGACTTCATCCCCCGACCAACAGCGCACCACTCTGCAAACACGCCTCCTGGCAGACTACGGGATGGGGGCTGAAGTCCAATTTACTCCTGAGGGACTTTGGAGGACAAGAAGCCCTCCTGGTACCTCCTGTAAATCCTACGTAGATAATTCCTGAGCGCTGGTCGGAGACCACTCTGCAAACGTGACTACTAGTTAAAGAAGTGCTAGCAATGTAATAGATTTAGCATTTGTGAGAGTTAGAGCTATTGACGTTGGAAAGGTAAAAGTTTTTTACTAATGTTTTTTGGAGTGGAGTAGATGTACATTGTGTGTAGTGGAATTATGTGGTAAGTTGTGCAGTGAAATTATGTGGATAGTAAGTATATGGTATTTATTTTATAGGAATTATGTAGAGCGAGATTATGTGTTATGGAGAGTAATAATGTGGTATGGTAGTCTGTGTTGTGGAGTAGTAACCTCATGTTTAGTCTTCCTTGTTTCCATAGTAGCTCAACTATGAACTCAGTGAGACAAAAAAAGTAGAAATCACTGAGGAGCACTTGTGGACCTAGTCAGAGGTATGAGCAGGGCCACTGGAATTCTAAGACTGTTTGGCTGCATAGACTTTCGTACAGTTATAAATTTTCCGCATTAGCCACATAATCAATTATCTGTACCCTAATCTGCAGATTTGAACAAAAAAAACCTTGTTTCTAACTCAAACGGTACCAAATATGCAGCGACTAGTGTTACAGCATGGTGGAAGGCACTTTACAAACCTAGAATGGTCACCTGTTACTTACTGCTAACGATGGGTGTTAAAGTGGTACCAGTGGTGTGCAAGCCACTTTTGCTTCCATTGTGCGCCTCTCTAGCCTCGTTCTGCATTTCTCTTGCTTCTTTCTGCACATTTCTTTCTTTTTCTGCACCCCTCGTGCTTCTTTTTGCACCTCTTTTGGTTTATTTTGCAGTTCTCTAGCCTCTTTTTGCACCTCTGTTGCTTCTTTCTGCACTGCTCTTGCTACTTTCTGCACCCCTCTCACTTATTTCTGCACCCCGCTTTTCTCTTTCTGCATCTACCTCTGTAGGCATAGTTAGAAATTAGCATTGCCCCTTTCTGCACCCCTGTTCCATCTTTCTGCACCTTTCCAGCCTTGCCTCTTTGGGCACCCCTCCTACCTTTTTCTACACCCTTCTTGCCTCTTTTTGCACCTCTGTTGGTTCTTTATGTGCTGCTCTAGTTTCTTTCTGCACCTTGGTTGCCTCCTTCTGCACTTCTATTGCTTATTTCTACAGCTCTGTTGCTTCTATCACCAATTCTCTTGCCTCTTTCTTTACTTCTCTTCCTGCTTTCTGCACCCCTCCTGCCTATTTCTGTACGTCTCTTGCTTCTTTCTGCACCTCGTTTGCCTCCTTCTGCACTTCACTTGCTTTTTTGTGCACCTCACTTGGCTCTTTCGGCACCTCTATTGCTTCTTTCTGCACCTCTGAGTTAGAGGAAGTTTTAACCCCCTGCCCTATTATGTACTTGGGCCTTACAGGGGATGTCATGCCAATCACAGGGGTGCCCCAACCCATAGAGTATGTAGGTGTTTTCACTGTATTCTAAATGTCTTTCAGCATGGCACTGGCTCTGGGCCTGGTTGGTCAGCGTCAGTTACCACCAATACCACTCAGCAAAATGTTGGGGGCACAGGATGACTTTTGTATTTTTTTTCACGATACTTTATGAGTAGAAGACATATGGTGGATCCTTGACTCGCGAGGGAATTCTTCCCTGGACTTAATCTTATCATCCTGGGATAGAGGAACTATTGCAAAATTGTAGGACTATATGCCACAGAAGGCACGGACTTCGTGGATAAATTTGCTATGATTCAAGCTATCGAATATTAATTTTCTGTGGAAAAGGACTTTTCCATTCACATTATACTATCCAAATTTTATGATATTCCCTAACACGGATATATACGGATATCGGGAAACAACCTTTACAACGCAACTATTACATCGCACTACACTTACAACGCAGGCATTACAACGGAACATCCTTTACAACGCATGACACTACAACGCATACCATTACAATGCATACCATTACAACGCAGACACTACATCGCATGTCACTACAACGCAGGCATTACAACGCATACCATTACAATGCATACCATTGGAGTTAGAATAGTAATTTTTAACCCCTACACTATCCAACACTTACCCTACTGTTGCACCCCCTGGAGTTAGAATAGTAATTTTTACCCCTATACTATCCAACACTTACCCTACTGTTGCACCCCCTGGAGTTAGAATAGTAATTTTTACCCCTATACTATCCAACACTTACCCTACTGTTGCACCCCCTGGAGTTAGAATAGTAATTTTTACCCCTATACTATCCAACACTTACCCTACTGTTGCACCCCCTGGAGTTAGAATAGTAATTTTTACCCCTATACTATCCAACACTTACCCTACTGTTGCCCCCCCGGAGTAAGAATAGTAATTTTTACCCGTATACTATCCAATACTTACCTTAAATGCAATGTAACAGTATGCGTTGTAATGGTATGCGTTGTAAAGGTAGTATGCGATGAAATGGAATGCGTTGTAAAGGTAGTTTTGTAAAATGCGTTGTAGTGTCATGCGATGTAATGGAATGCGTTGTAGTGGATGTTGCGATGTAAAAAATGCATGGTAAGAGCATGCGTTGTAAATGTATGCGTTGTAACGTCATACATCCACGGATATCACCTGAATTAGTTGATGCTTTTTTATGATTTAAGCATCTGAACATCTTAAGTTTCTGGTGATCCATATCCAGGGACTAAATAGATCAAGCATCAATCTTCTTAGAAGACACGTACTCATACTGAATTTTAGGAAGAGAGTCCTAGGGACCGGTTCATCCCTTATGACAGATAGCATCTTACAGTAATTAATTGTGGCGTAACAAATGTTATTGACAAAGCTTCTACAAGTATCTGAAAACAATTCTTGGTCAGATCAAATAAATGTATTAGTTATTCTTAAATATTGCTTTTTGAATACACCATCAGGGCCCTGAGGAAGGATGTACATGGGATTCCGAAATGCGCGTAGGCACAATTGTCTTTTGTATATTGTCTTTGATGTATATTATTGTTATGTGTGGTCTTCATTATAATTTTTTTTGTTTTATTGATCAACTGTCTATTTTTTCTGCTGTGTATGTTATGTTATTTAGTCTGATCTGTTGAGTCATGTACCTTGATTAAATGTACTGCTTCGTCGATTTTTTAGACTCTTCCTATATGGATGAAGAGTATAATTATATGGATTTATTGACAAAATTATAGATATTAACCCCTTCTGTGTCACGCCCTTTCCCCCTCCTGTGCCGGGCGTTACATTAGTGGGTGGGGTTCATGACGAGATAGTCTCGTCATGGGCACAGCGCGACCGTGCTCCATGACGAGACTATCTCGTCATGGGCAGAGAAGAGGTTAATTTATTGAAAAGATAAATATTTTTTAAAATAAAACAAAATAATGTTATAGAATAGTGTTATCTCTTTTGTGGGACAGTTTTTTGCTGCAAATATAGCTTGAAGGGGTATGTTGTTGTTTATTTGATTGTGTTTCCCTGCTATTTTCCCCGTGATTCTGACTTTACAGGGACCCTCTGAAGTATAATTGACTTTGCAACAAGGCCTCTTTATGTACCTCTGTTGGTTCTTTCTGCATATCTCTTGCTTCTTTCTGCACTTTTCTTTGTCTTTCTGGACTTCTGTTGCCTCTTTCTGTAAAGGCATAGTTAGAAATTAGCATTTAAAAAACCTTTGAAATTCTCTGAAAAAACCATAGGTTTCAGGAGTGTTATAGTTAGAATTTAGCATTTAAAAAATCTTTGATATTCACTGAAAAAAACATAGGTTTTAGGGACGTTATAGTTAGAAATTAGCTATTCACTAAAAAAACAAGGGTTTCAGGGACGTTATAGTTAGAAATTAGCATTTGAAAAAACCTTAGACGTACACCGAAAAATCCAGAGGTTTCAGGGACGTTATAGTTAGAAATTATCATTTAAAAAACCTTTGAAATTCACTGAAAAAAACACAAAGGTTTCAGGGACATTATAGTTAGAAATTAGCATTTTAAAAAAACAAAGAAATTCAAAGAAGTCCACATGTTTCAGGGTCTTTATAGTTAGTTAGACATTTCACTCATACAAAACCAGAGAAATTCGGCCGTTATAGTTAGTTGAGCTAAGTATAACTCGCGCCCCCACAATGCACTGCTGATGACATCACATATTAATTACATTACTCATGACATGGTCAGTGACATCACTGAGGACATTACTAATGACATCTCAAATTACATCACGGATGACATCATCCACGTGATCCTCTGATGCACCTTCTAACAGCCTAATATAACCTTTGATACACCCACTCTAAAATACAGACTGTCCTTCTCGAAACCATAGAAACACTAATATCAGTTACTACATACCCACTCACTGATTCCTAGGTCTTTACACACAGCCACTCACTCCCCCTTACAGTCACTCATACATGCAGTCACTCATCAATACAGCCACTATCATATGCACTCATACACCTATACAGACACTCAAGCACCGCCACTCACCCATAGAGTTACTTACACAGCCAGTTAGTCATGCAAATAATCAATCACACTCCCATTTACTCATCTATACAGTTATAAACACACTATCTCACTTATTCACACAGATACTAACACATACTTACTCTCATATACAATCACTGACACAAGCACTCACTCACGCACACAGCCACTCTCACAATCACTCACTCTCACATATAGTCATTTATATACTCAACACTCACTTATACTGCCTTTCACATATCTAGTTACCCACACATGTCCCACTGAGACATCCATTCAGTTACCGACACAGCCATATACACACTAACCCACCCATGAAGCCCCTCACATACACACTCTTTAACTCATACACCCACTGAATCCCCCACACACACATCCATGCAGTGAGTCACTACACACAGGCACTCAGGCACCCATACAGATACTCAGACAAGCAATTACTAACCCATATATACACTCATGTAGCTACTCACCAACCCGTGCAACCACGTACACACCAACAGACAGACTAATACAGACATTCACACAGTTTAGTCACTAACCCATGCATTCAGCAAGACACATTTAATCACTCACTTATACAGTCAGCTACACACCTACTAAATCATCATTTCAGACAATCATGCACCCACTCATTCTTTAATACACCATAGCCTGTATATATAGAAAACATATTTAAACTTTACAGAAACACACAGTCACTGGATGATGTCATCAGTGATGTCATTTGAGATGTGATGAGTGATGTCACTGACCATGTCATGAGTGATGTAATATGTGATATCATCAGCAGTGCATTGCGGGGGTGCGAGTTATAGTTAGCTCAAATAACTATAACGGCCGAATTTCTCTTGTTTTGTACAAGTGAAATGTTCAACTCACTATAACATCCATGAAACCTGTTGTTTTTTCAGTGAATTTCAGAGTTTTTTAAATGCTAATTTCTAAGTATAATGTCCCTGAAACCTGTGTTTTTTTCAGTGAATTTCAAAGGTTTTTTAAATGCCTATTTCTAACTATAACGTCCCTGAAACCCATGGTTTTTTCAGTGAATTTCAGAGGTTTTTAAAATGGTAATTTCTAACTATGACGTCCCTGAAACCTATGGTTTTGTCAGAGAATTTCATACGTTTTTTTAAAGGTAATTTATTATGTGCAAATCCAAAATTGTTGCCGCCATATTGGTTAAGTTTTGTACAATGCAGGTTCGGTAAGCGATGGGTGCACGGTTCTCGGCCCCACGTAAGGTCACGTATGTATTTCCAGGGGTCGCACCGGGTGTGCGAAACTATCGCAAATCTTTAAGTTTTAAAAGTATATGTATATTACTTTATTATATATATTATACCAAGAGATTATTCAACAAAGTTGTAAATATCATATATTTGTACCTGGAATAAAGATAAATTATTGTTACATATATTTTTCCTGAATCGCGCCGGGTGCACGCTGGTTGCACGCCCGCTGCGCGAACCCACGTGACTTCAGAAGAAAGAATTTCATTGGTTAAGAAGCTTTTTATTCTAGAATTTACAGTACCCCACCCAAATTTCTCATTCTACCAACAGCATTGCCATGAGACACACCTTTTGTGTTGAGTGCTCTTCTAGCATTTTTTTTGTGTTTGTTTTAAAATAAAAAAACAGAAATGGCACCTTCAAATCCTCCAGAAGACATCCTTGGTGAAGATGAGCAGTATGAGGAACCCAGAAAACAAAGGAAGGAAAGCATTGTCTGGGCATTTTTTACATTTCCTGAAGGAGAAAAGAAGGTGAATGCATGCAAGGTTACCTACACTATTTGTGAAAGAATAATATCTCGGGGATTGAGAAGAAATACTCATGCGGTACTTCGCCCATGCTCAAGCACCTCCAAACAATGCACCCTCGTCACCTAGCATGGGAGCAGCAATGACAAGACCTAGAACTACAAGCGCAACAAGGTGATGAAGATGCTGTACCTAGCACATCAGCTGGTTCCTCAAGTTCCAACAGAGGACCTGATGTTAGGCCAGAGTTGTCTGGTCTCGTACAAAGGTGCATAAGTGCAAAAAAGTTCTTTATTATTCAGAACAGTCTGTTGATGCAGTTGTTTTTGCTGCAAGAAGCCACTCTTGTTAAAAAAAGTTTGCAACAATTGTTTAAATGCAAAATGTTTTAGAAACGTTTTCTCCATTTTTTCTGTTATTTGTTCATTTAAAAAAAAAAATACAAAAAAGAGTTGAAAAACACACAAAAATAAAAGAAAAAAATAAGAAAAAATTGTTCTTTTCAGAACCGCCTAATTGGTTTAAAAAAGAAACAATTTGTTAGTGTTGTATGAACTGTGGTAAGTGGAATATTTGGAGAAGTGTACAGGTACTATAAATATGACTGAAGGAGTGCATGGGCAATGCCTGGGTGATTGCAAGAGAGCAGGACTGATGTCTGGGTGATTGCAGGTGTGCATGGCTAGTGTCTGAGTGTTTTCATGAGTGGAAAGGTAATGTGTGGGTGATTGGAAGAGTGCATGAGTAATGCCTGAGTGATTGCATGATTGCATGGGTAGTGCCTGGGTGATTGGTGGAGTGCAAGGGTAGTGTGTGGTGATTTTGTAAATGCATGAGTTATGCCTGCGTGATTGCATGACTGCAGACGTAATGTGTGGGTGATTGGAGGAGTGGATGAGTAATGCCTGAGTGATTACATGAGTGCAACAGTAGTGTCTGGGTGATTGGAGTAGTGAAAGGGTAGTGCATGGTGATTGTGTACGTGCATGGTTTAGGCCTTGTTGATTGCATGAGTGCAGAGGTAATGTGTGGGTGATTGGAGGAGTGCATAGGTAATGCCTGAGTGTTAGCATGACTACATTCTACATGGGTTCTTGGAGTAATGCAAGGGTAGTGCATGCTGATTTGTGCATGGGTAACACCAGGCTGACTGTACAAATGCAGAGGTAATGTGTGGGTGATTGGAGGAGTGTATGGGTAAATCATGAGTGATTCCATGAGTAATGCCTGGGTGATTTCATGAATGCATGGGTAGTGCCTGGCTGATTGGAAGAGTGCATGGGTACTGCCTGAGTGATTGAAGAAATGCATGGGTTATGCCTGAGTGGTTGCATGAGAGCATGTGTGATGATTTTGTGAATGCATGGTTATACCTGGGTCATTGCATGACTGCAGACATAATGTGTGGGTGATTGGAGGCATGCATGAGTAATGCCTGAGTGATTAAATAAGTGCAGAGGTAATGCCTGGGTAATTGGAGTATTGAAAGGGTAGTGCATGGTGATTTTATAAGTGCATGGGTTATGCCTGAATAATTGCTTGAGTGCAGAGAATATGTGTGAGTGATTGGAGGAGTGAGTGGGTAATGCATGAGTGATTGCATTAGTGTATGAGTAATGCCTGGGTGATTGCATGAATGCATGGGTAGTGCCTGACTGATTGCAATAGTGCATGGGTACTGTGTGGTGATTTGATAACTGCATGATTAACGCCAGGCTGACTGTGTGAGTGCAGAGAATATGTGTAGGTAATTGCAGAAGTATATGTGTAGTGCATGGGTGATTGTAGAACTGTATGGCTAATACCTGGGTGATTCCATAAGTGTAGGAATAATGTGTGGGTGTTTGCAGGAGTGCATGGGTACTGTCTGAGTGATTAAATGTGTTGATTGGTAATGCATGGGTGATTTTGTAACTGCATGGGTAATGGTTGAACATTTGAAGGAGTACATGAGTAATGCCTGGGTGATTGCATGAATGGAGGAAGAAAGTGTGGGTGAATGAATGAGTGCATAGGTAGTGTCTCAGTGATTAGATAAGTGTGTAGAAAGTGCTTCTGTGATTTTATAAGTGCATGGGTACTGGCTGGCCCATTGAAAGAGTGCATGGATAGTGACTAGATCACTGAAGCAGTGTAAGGGTAGTGCCTGGGTGATTGTATAAGTGCATAGGTAGTGCCTGGATGATTGGAATAATATATGAGCATTGCCTGAGAGCTTGAAGGAGTGTGTGGGTAATGTGGGGGTGATTGCATGAATGGAGAGATAAGGTCTGGCTGAATGGAAGAGTGTATGGGTAGAGTCTAGGTGATTAGATGAATGCATAGGTTGTGCTTCAGTGTTTCTATAAGTGCATGGGTAGTGGCTGGCCAATTGGAAGAGTGCATGAATGGTCTGTGTGTGATTGCATTAGTGCAAGGATAATATCTGGGTCATTAAAAGAGTGGATAGGTAATGCCTAAGTGATTGTATGACTAACTGTATGAGTGCAGGGGTAATGTCTGGGTGATTGAAGGAGTGCATGGGTAATGCATAAGTGCATTCAAGACTGCATGGGTAGTACCTGTCTGCATGTAGCACTGCATGGGTAGTTCCTTAGTGAATGGAAAAGTGCATGAGTAGTAGTAGGGTGATTCCACAAGTGCAGTAGTAGTGTGTGGATGATTGCAATACTGCATGGGTAGTGCCTGGGTAATTGGAAGAGTGCATAGGTAGTACCTGGGTGATTGGAGGAGTGTATGGGTAGTACCTGAGGGATTGAAGAAGTGCATGGATAGTGCTTCTGTGCTAGGGTAGTGCCTATGTGATTCGAAGAGGGCAAGAGTAGTGCGTGGTAATTTCATAAGTGCATGGGTAGTGGAAGGATGATTGGGTTAGTGCATGGCTACTGGCTGGGTAATTGGAGGAGTGCATGAGTAGTGTCTACGTGATTGGAGGAGTGTGTGGGTAGTGCCTGCGTAATTGCATGAGTAGAGGCTGGGAGATTGGAGCAATGAAAGGATAGTGCATGGTAATTTTATAAGTGCATGGGTAGTTACTGGGTGATTGGAGGAGTGCATGGCTACTGGCTGAGTAATCAAAGGAGTGAATGAGTAGTATCTGAGTGATTAGAGGAGTGCATGAGTAGTGCATGAGTGATTGGAGCAGTGCATGGGTAGTGCCTGGTTTATTGCATGAGTGGATGAGTAGTTGTCAGAATGCTGTGCTGTCACGATGCACGGGAGCAGAATGTCGCTAGGTCCCAATGCCGCTCCAAGGTTTCAAGCAATACGCAATACTTGATACACAGTGCCTAAAAACCTCAGGGGGGAAAGGGGATGGGACAGAGAAGAGACGGCCACACTCGTCTGATTCTTCCTTCAGCTTCAGACTCCTGCTGCTCGTCTTCCTTCGACAATTGTCTTGTTTGCTGGGAAAATACATTTTATTAACTCTTAGCCTCCCTTGCCTTCCTTCTTCCCATTCCACTCCCACTGATCTAAAACCTACCTGAAGTGGTGTGACCTTGGCTCCTCTTCTTATGTGTGATGCGTGGCTGTTAATTGCTGCAACTAAAATAAATAAGCGAGTCAATTCTCTTGTTCTAGTCTTATTTTATTTTCTCCTATTTATTTAGTTTTTCTTATTAGATTCCTCACCTCAAGTATCACAGCTGCTGCTTCTAAGAATTCTCAGGTAAGTGTTTTTCAGAAAGCTAATTACTTCCTTATTTAGTTCTAGTATTTCGTCACACTTATTACTTTTCCTTTTTCTGTGGAATTAATTCTGCTTCTATATATATACAACAGACTATCTTTTAACTTTTACTTCGCCTTCAATTACGCTGCTGATTTTCTCTTCAAATGTAGTGTGCTTTAATATCAGGTTCTCGACTTGTGCTGCCTCTTAACTCTCCTCACGATAAGAAAACAATACTTCAAGAGCTGCGCATGCCTGACGCTAGCACTGACTAACTACTGCACACGCTCTCTTCAGAAACTCTACATTCTTCGTGAACTGTCCAAACTTCAACAGGAACAGTCTTACTGCAAATTTGCTCTTATAGTTCTCCGAGGTCAGAAATCCGAAGGTACTGGTTTGCTTAAGTATACTTGAATTCTTCTCTGCTTGAAATTTCCAACGTCCGTCTCTCTACTCGTAACGGTGAAGTGCGCCACAGCGCGAGCTCAGCATCTGGACATTCCAGATTGCTGCCTCACGCTAGAGCGCGAACCTGCATCCATAAATGTAGCTCGTTGGCTGCCATTTTTAAGAACCTTCACCAAAGCCTTCTTAGCCCTACAGAGAGTCTCATTTTACGTGGCATTTTGGCAATCCTGACAGTAGTGCCTGGGTGATTTTGTAAGTGCGTGGTATTGCTAGGGTGATTTTGTAAGAACATGGGTAATGCCTGCATGATTGCATGAGTTTATGGGTAATGCCTGGATGATTGCATGAGTGCATAGTTAGTGTCTGGATGATTGCATTAGTTCATGGGTAGTTACTGGGTGATTGGAGGAGTGCAAGGGTAGTGCGTAGTGATTTTATAAGTAATTGGGTACTTGTAGAGGGATTGGAAGAGTGCATGGGTAGTGCTGAGGTGATTGGAGGAATGAGTTGGTAGAGTTTCAAAAAATAAATGACTGCATTAAAAGTGACTGTAAACATTAATTTATATGATTATGCTTATTACATTATTTTACCTTACCTTGTTTATTGAAGTAGATATCAAACTCATTTAAACTATTTTACAGTTATTTCATTGTAAACTAAACTTAAAATATTTTCAAACTTTAATACTACTTTCTGTGAAAAAGAGAAAAAATTGTTATTGCATATAATATTTTAGTTTTAAGAACACAACATAATTTTAGAATTACATAACATCTTAAAGTTCCCTTTTTTCTGTTTTCAGATTCTATTGAATGTCACCATACACAGTGATTTCAATGTTGATCATCATATAACTGCGGGGAAAAAAATACAATCAGTAAGATTGTAAAAAAAAACAAATCCGTGTTAAAAATATTTACAGAAAGTTCAACTATTTGTTTACCTATCTACAGTTTCTAAATTACATTCTTCAACTTCATTAAATGATCTACTTCTCTGAAATACATTTTCTAAAATATACACTCTCATTTAGATCGCTTATCATATAAAGAACAAACATATAAACTACTTGTTTCAAACACAATTTTGCAAACGCAATAAGAATTAGCACAAACAATAATCCAAACAGTAATTTTTCACATTTTCCCAATAGTCTGAATAATATTTCTAAATCTATTTTCATTCAAAATATTCAGAACAAACTTGTTAATTTGAGTTCACATCTTCCCAATCTGCCGAATGATATTTTCAAAACTTTGGCATAAAAAAATTTAGATATAAATTTGGTAATTTGTAAGGCAAGCGACATTTCAGTTCCAAATGGGCATCATTACAATGTGTCCATCCTTTATTGTACGTTAAATACACAGTACAGTGTCCAGATATTGTAGTAGTTCCATAATGGAAAATAACAGCCACTGCTTTAAAAGTTCTTCCTGAAATTGATATTTGACTTGCCACAACATTTTTTATTTTAGTTTCTAATTTTCTTCCCTCTGCTCTACAACGTTGTAGCATTAGAATGACATATTGTCCAAATCTTTCTATAAATAATGTTGACAACATTTCTGATTTACAATAAGAACATTTCATGTCTTGATTAGCTATTTTTATTAATTTGTTAAAAGACACTGATTTGTCATCTGGTTTTGTCCAATATATGAATCATTCAGGGTCTATTTCAGTGGTGGAAGAAAATGAGCACTCTTCACATTTATGATCCCGTCTGTAACTTAGTCCAAGCAAATTTTCAGTTTCAATACTTTCTTCTTCCAATATTGCAAGCATACACATAAGAAACCCTTGTGCATCTTGTTGTATATTCTGTGTAACTTGCGAAGAACCAGTACATATATCCAAAAGATGTTGATTGCCAGAAGCAGTATGGATTTTTGTTCTATCAATTACCAACGTTTGAAAAAGATGATGTAATAAAGAACAGCATCTTTTTTCTATATTTTCCATAACTTTATGATAAAGATCTTCTAGATATAAGACAACATTTAGAATTACATTAGCATAGCAGTTGACACCTGAACTATTCTCTAACTGGTATTCTACAATGTTATTAATACAGTCTATTTTAATTTTCTTGGCAGTTTCATGCTTCTCTTGAATTGTTTTCTTTTTTTCAATGTTTGTCATATTTCCGTTTTGGACATAGTATATGTTTTTCATAAATGAGATCTTCACCTAAGTAAGGAGCATAAACTCTTCTTAACCGATTATACTCTTTTACACAATTTACATCAGCACCAACTTTTTTCTTATCAAAATCAATCAAATACAAACCAGATAATGTTCTTAACCAAGACAATGCAACATATGCCATACCCTCTTTAAACACTGTACTTCCAATATTTACCAAAGCACTGTCTACACTTAAACCTTGAGATTTATGAATGATCACCGCATGTGCTAAAGAAAGAGAAAACTGTTTTCTACGAACATACAAATCTTTTACAAGCCAAAAATGAACGGCTCCACGTCCAATCTGTTTTACCTCTTCAATCTGAACAAATTCAAGAATTCAATTCTATCTCTGTTTAGATAATTAACAAAATCAACAACTTTTCCCATTGCTCCATTTACTAAAGTTTTTTCTACATCAAAATCATGCCGTAAAATTACCTCACTGTTTTCACATACATATAAAGTCTTTTCTAAACTAGCAGTCTTAGATATAGATTTTTCCAAAGAATCCAATTTTGATTTTAATTTTTCTGAGAGAATAATAGTAACTCCTTCGTGTTCCATTGTATCAATGGCTTCCATTTCCATTATTTGTTGATTTTCCAGCTTCAAAAGTTCTTCATTAAATGTAGAACACTCTTGTAGTGTTGGCATTAGGCAAATTATAGACTTCTTTTTTCCAATTTTTTTTAACATTATTTCAGGACCAATATTTTCATTTGGAAACAAGTTTGTAAGTAGCCGGCTTTGTAAAGCTTTTTTGCCACGTATTGTCACAACACCAATTCTTTTATCTTGAAGAACATTTCCATAATGTTCATCACTTGCTTGTCGCATATTCTTAATAAGTTCTTTATATTCAAAATGAGACTGAATGTTGACATTTCCAATACTTCCCAAATATTTCCTAGAGTCTTCATGGTCAAGTGTTTTAAAAATTGGTTGCCCTTTTACAGGAGTAAGCTGTAGTAGGTCGCAGAATACAATTACATGTTTTCCTCCAAATAAAACATCCTAATATGTTTTTAAAATCTGCTGCATTCTTAAATGTACAAAGGCAAGCATTACGGTTGAGACCATGCTAACCTCATCAATGATCAGAAGTTTAATTTTCTTCAGTACTCTTGAAACTTTGTAACAAGCTTCTCCAGATAGCTTGTGGTATTCCAACTTTTTTTCATGTTCAATTTGTAGCATAAGTAATCGATGTAATTTAATCCCTTTAATGTTATGCGCTGCTAACCCAGTTGGAGCAGTTACTTACAACACAAGATAAATGTGATTCAGTGGTTTTGTGTAGTGACTGGTCAAAACTTTATTAAGAAACTTTTTCCCATTCCAGCTTGCCCACTGATATACATTCAAAAAGGTTTAAATGATGTGCATTGGCATTCTTTGTTTTCATGCAGCAAACCATGCTGTATCTGTTGTGTAACTTGCAGATATATTTCTTTTTGATCAGTATTTAGTTGTTCTTCCAAGTTTCCCAACTCAATTATATTCTGATGTGCTTATTGCATTGCCGTTTCTACTTCATGCATAGTGATTGCTTCTTCATTTTCAAGAATTGGGTGTCCTACTGGATCTTGACTTAGAGGAGGAGAACTTTGACTATCATGAGATTTATCTCTAGCGATTTCGACTGCAGTACTAGTTTCTTGTTCAATCTCTTCATTCAACATTTGTAAATATTGTGGATAAACTGTGCTTTCAATGCTATCTTTACATGCATTAACCCCTTCGGTGCTCATGACGGAATGGTTCCGTCATGACCCACGGTTGAGCTGTGCTCATGACGGAACCATTCCGTCATGACCACGCCCGCGCAAGATTCCGTCAGCACAGCGGCGGAATCTGCGCAGCATCGAAGGGGTTAAAAGAATCTTCATAGCAGTCAAAATCTCGAAGTAATTCCATTTCACTACACCAACGCTTGAAGAGTTGCAGAAGTGCTTAATAGAAAAATTCCCTTTTATCTGGAGTATCGCAACTGAGTTTCCTGTGGTTAATAAGATTTCCTTTGGCATGTTTTACCAAACATAATTCGCATCCAATTACTGCATATTTTTCTTCATTTATATTTTCTGTAACATTTCTCTTAAAGCTGTAATGTTGCAGTACTTCATAGAGACATATGTTTTCCAGATGTGGACTCCTTTTGGGACAGTAAGTATCCAACATATTTGTTTTACAGAGGTCAACCGATCCGAACATTCGTAGAATCCAATCTCTGAATGGGAAAGCATCTTCAAACTAAAGTTGTATAATTTGTTACTAAGAGTCTTCTCTTGTGAAATTTCTTCTCACATTTCTTTCAACTACGTCTTTTCATATTTGGTTATATATGATGTAACATAGCGAGCAACAGCAATCAAATTATCTGCAACATATTGGATATCCATATTTGCACTCCACATCGTCAAAATCACTGGATTGTAGTCATTAATATACTTTGAATCTTCACTTCTTTTTATGTTGTAAGTATTCTTCTGAGATTTCGGATAGTATGTCTTACTGCTGACATGAAACTTTTGACTCTTCCTTTCAAAATTACTGGACGTGGGAATCCAAAATGATATTTTATATAAAATCTTCCCTTTGACTTGTATGTCCGTCGACAATATTTCCCACATCGATGAATATGAAACCGTATAACTTGTTGTCTTAAGGTATTTTCTCCTACTGTGTTTGGAATACCACAGGTAACATACTCTTCAATGAAAGACAAAACAGTTTCATCAGAATCGGTTCCCAATTTAGGTGCATCCTTGATCCATAATAGCATGTGTATATGAGGAGCACCTGTGGCTTGGTACTCCTTTCTCCAAAAGAAACCAACAACTTCTCCAAGAGGTGGATTATTTTTAAAGCAGATACAAGACATCTTAGCTTGAAACCTATGATTAAAATATCTGCACACATATACAGGATCCAAGGAACACAGTTCTCCAGCTGTCTTCAATTCAGTGTTTTTAATATTTGAATTTGCTTCCAGTAGAAATTCAAGTAAATTGTCCCACGATTTTTCAGCACAGCTAAGTGCAGCAAACCACGTAGGTGTTCCTAAGTTCCTTAACATACATTTCAGTTCTCCATGACGACGATACCAATACTCATTGGTACCACGTTGACATGCCATCAAATTAATTAATTGAGATTCTAAATGATCGTTTCTTTGTTGAACTTTGTCCAAAACTCAATAGTATTTCCAATCACTTATTTTGAGTGTAATGGATGTATGCTATAATGTTCATATTTTTCTTCACTCCTGGACTTGTCAACTTTTTCAATTTGGCCAGTTGAAATATCTGTATCATCGCCTAAAGATATTTCTTGTTCTTCCAGTTATACATTTTTATAATAAATATTGTTTTCTATGAGATATTTCGTAGACTTTTGAACTTTGGTGATATCTACTAACTTGCCATATTTTCCGACTCTTTGTTGGTACACCATTAACTAGAATAACTACGGGTTCAGTTTCCTCTCTCTCTACACCAACAGTTTCAAAATGGTTCTTAAAATCTAAACGTAAATACACAACTCTTCCTTTTAAACCTCTTTATAAACCTGTTGGAGGCAGCTTACCTGTTTTAGGCTCCATACAAACTATAGCCTGAAACAGGTGCACAGATTGAATTAGAATGGACTCAAATGTGTTTAAATCCACCAGTTCCGGAGAAATTGCTACCAACTCTAGGTTATTATGTACAGCTCTAGCTGGCATTTTGTTCTGTTCTAGTTTGCTGTTACAATATTTACAAATACATGGATCACTATCCAACTTAAAACAACCTTCCACCAACAAATAAGCACAAAATTGCTGCCACTTATCATTGTTTTCCTTTACACTTTATAAATACACATCAACATTCCTAGTTTGACTTCTATACTGAGTACATCAACAACAAATACAAACATAGTTTGGTTTTGCACAACAAAATACCTAAAACTTTGTAATTTCTTCTACAAACTTCTCAGTAGTACTATCTTCCACCTCTTCTTCAACACCTACACTTATCAAACTCTCTCATTCTCTACACTCCCCTTCAGGACCAAAGAAACAAAACTCTATACCATCAGAAACCTTTTTTACATCCAACACTGAACCATGCAAAAGAGCAGTGTTTATTTCACTTAAAGATAATGCCGGACTTTTTACATAGTACAATCTTCTTACTAACTTACGCATTTCTGAATGATGTACTACTAACATTCTCAGATGATGAAAACGACTTTGACACACTTTTCTAGACAGACAAGCCAGAGAATGACCCTGTAAACCAGAATTTCTTCTCACTTTACAGGGATCTAGTCCTTGCAACATCTTAATTTCTGTTTAACACTTTTTTTTACTATAGTCTCGTAAGAAACTTCTTCAACATTTCTAGCAACCATCTTTTCTTTTTCAATTGCACAACCGTTCTTAACCTCATAAGAACGACTACTGCTATCAACTGCGTGAACTAATCTATTTTGTTGAAAATAGCTTTCTTCGTTAAAAAATGAGTCTGAACTAGAAGTGTGCTTCCATTTACCCCTAATTCTTTTGCAAAAGTTATTTCTATTAACAAGTCTTTTTCTTTTACTTTTGTCCTTCATGAACTGCATTGTTTTATTCAACGTCTTCATTCTCTTTAATACTAATATAAACACTCTTTTTTTCAATTCAAAAGCCTTTTCAACTACACTTTCAATCTGTTGTTTTTCTTGTAAAATGCAGATCTTCTTTTATATTTCTTGCAGTCTTTCAGTAAATTTTGTAGTACTCTACTTTTATATATATGTTTCCTAATGTCCTTATATTGTTTCATTCTTCTCTCAACATAGATTGTTTTATAATTACCTGATTTCCCATTAATTTGTCCTTTTTTCGTTTCATTCTGCTTGGTTCTACAACTTTTCTTTCTGTTTTCCTCATTTTCAAAATTCTTTCTAGTTCTTAAAAGTCTTGTAACAAATTGTTTAGTTCTATTACCAAAAGACTTTTTCTTCAATGTCACATGGTGTACTTCATCTCATTTCTGCTTTTCTCTCTCTTTTAAATAGTACTGTTTACTTTTGCTGTCTTTTCTTTTAAAATGTTCTTGTCATAGTAAATATTTCTTAATAATAATGGAGAATATCTAAAAGAAATCAAAATGTTTTATTATTATTTAAATAATTATATACAAATATTCTTAGCTATTACTAAATAAACACCTTCCATTTAAAAGGTACAAATAAATACATATATGGTTTCGGAATATGGTGAGGCTTACATCTGAGACATGTAATTAGCTTTTTTTTATATGTGCCTAGTCGCAACACTTTGAGCATTACAAGAATAGTAAAGCAGAAGGACAAAAGTGAGGTTTAAGTCATGTTACAAAATGGAATGCAACAGAGGTGCAGAATAAAGCACTGTATACCTAATGCATTGGTAATTGCATGAGTACAAGGGTAATGTCTGGGGGATTATAGGAGTACATAGGTAACACCTGGGTGATTGCATGACTACAGAGGTAAGATCTGGGGATTAACATGACTACACAAGAAGTGACTGGATGATTTTATAACTCCATGCCTACTTTTCGGGTGATTTCAGGACTACTGAGGTACTGCCTGAGTGAATAAAGGAGTGCAAGTGTAGTGCCTGGGTGATTTCTTAACAGGATGACTACTGGATGAGTGATTACATAAGTACAAGGGTAGTGGCTCCGCAATTGGCATAGTGCACCAATAGTGGCACAGTGATTATATAAGTGCATGACTAGTGGCTACATGATTGAAAGAGTGCATAGGCAATACCTTGTTGATTACATGAGTGCATAAGTCAGTGCCTAGGTAATTGCATGACTGCACCAGTAATGCCTTAGTGACTACAATAGTAAATATGTAGTGCATGGATCATTCAAAAACTGCCTGGGTAGTACTTGGATGTTTTCATAACTGCATAAGTGTTGGGCCTAGCGAAATATAAAGCACCACACTATTAAATGATTCAACCATAAATCTTTCCATATTGTTAAAAGCATGCATACATACGTATCTACCTTTTCATATCTAAAACAAATAGGTATACAATATTTCTGGAATATAGTGAAACCTAGAAACTGAGACATGTAACACATCTGCCAGAGTGATTCCAAAACTCCATGGGTAGTGCAAGGTTAGTCACTGGATAATTACAGGAAAAGATGGATAGTGACAGGCTAATTGCATGAGTGCAAACATACATGTTGAGTGTGTGGATAACTGTATAAATAGTGCAACAGTAGGGCCTGGGTGATTCTATAACTGCAAGGGTAGAGTGTGAGTTATTACATGACTGCAGAGAAACAGCCTGCATGACTGTACAGGTAGTACATACCTAGTGCCTGGGAGGTTGCATGACTGCAGGTTTAATATCTGGGAGATTACTAGAATACATAAAAAGTGAGGGGGTGATTTTATAAATGCATGGATACTTCTTGATAGATTTCAGAAGTACTAAGGTACAGCCTGAGTGATTACAAAACTACAAAGATAGTGCCTGAGTGATTTCATGTGTGCATGAGTACTAGCTGAGTGATTACATAAGCACAAGAGTAGTGTGTTTGTGATTGAAAGAGTGCGAGGATAAGGCCTGAGTAATTAAAGCACTGCATAGCTAATGCATTGGTGATTACATGAGTACAGCAGTAACGTCTGATGGGCTAAAAGAGTACATAGCTAACACCTGTGTGATTGCTTGACTACAGGGATAATATCTCGGGATTTACATGAATATATAGGAAGTGAGTGGGTGATTTTTTAAGGGCATTGGTACTTCTTCGGTGATTGCAGGTTTACTGAGGTAGAGCCTGAGTGAATAAAGGAGTACAAAGTTATTGCCTGAGTGATTTCATTGCAGCATGACTACTGGCTGAGTGATTACATAAGTACAAGGATAGTGTCTCCATGATTGAAGGAGTGCAACGGTAGTGCTTGGGTGATTCTATGACTGCAAGGGTAGAGTGTGGATTAATATATGACTGCATAGGTACAGCCTGCATGACTGCATTACTGTACGGGTAGTACATAACTAGTACCTGGGTGATTGCATGACTGCATAGGTAAAATCTGGGAGATTACTGGAATAAATAAAATGTGAGTAGGTGATTTTAAAAGTGCATGAGTACTGCCTGGGTGTTTACAGAAGTACTAACATACTGCCTGAGGGATTTCAAAAGTGCAAAAGAAGTGCCTGGCTCATTTCATAAGTGTATGAGCAAATAGACACATAATTCGGTCACAACACCATGCACAGCTCAAAACTTCACAGACTACATTTCAATTTTCACTGACAACTATGCAGTATATATGAAATATAACTTTCTTCACATCATATAAATTACTCTAATAAATGACATCGCTACAAACAGCTCAAATCTCACTTTCAGGCTACTGCTTAACCATTCTACAACTACTTTTAATATTACACCTACCCAAATACAAAGTAGGAAACCTTCACATATCTGTATTAATAGTCTCACTATATTAATAAAATTTTACATGAATATATCTGTACCATAACACTATTCAAACCTTATAAATTCACAGAACAAACTTCCAATTGCAAGCAAACATCAATAGTTATGCGGCATACTTCAACTATACCTCTCTAAAACTTTAAAAAAGAAGCCTAATGAATAACATCTTATGTCAGTATTTTTTACACCACACTTTTGTACTGCATCTTCACCATTCTACTAGTACTTACACTCTTGAGCCTACCACATAAAAAACAACAACACCTCTTTGTTATACATCATGCACCTTCAAATGTATAAGACATATGAAAATACATATACAAATAGAAACATACTTGAGACAAAAGTCCATACGCACCTTAAAACTTCACAGACTCCACCGCCAAATTTAAAGCAACAACAAAAATTATGCGGTATACTACAAATGTACATATCCACACACTAAAACAAACTACCATAATTACTAATCCATATTCCAGTAACACATACTACTTACTATACAGAATCTATTTAAACAACATTTAACTACAATAAAACATACTAAAATAAACATATCTACATTTAATAATATATTTCAAACATCACAGTTTTTGAATAATTTTTAAAGTTTAAAAATAAACCTAATACAAAATACACCTCACAAATGTATAACTCTCCTTCCAAATAGATTTGTAGAATTTAAAATATCACAAACTCTCAAAATATTTTCTTATGCACACAATCACTGTAGTGCACCAGTCTCTGCAAAGTAAAACCAGTAATGGCTCTTTCTCCATACAAATATATGTAAGTAACAAATTACATTGCTGCTTACATTATTTCAAACTATGAAACACATATTTATTGGGGTATTTATTTATTTATTTAAGCAACTTGTAGAGCGCGCCAATACCCTTGGGTGTCTCGGCGCTACAGACGGCTGGGCAGAGGAAGGACTGGAAGCGGGTGATTTATTGGTTAAAGCCAGGTGTTTAATTGTTTCCGGAAGGTAAACAGGGTGGAATGGTCTTGATGTGAAGGGGGAGTGTGTTCCATAGTCTGGCCATGGCAACAGTGAATCTTCTGTCACCCCAAGAGGCTTTCTTGGTTCTGGGGACAATCAGCCGGTTTGCTGCTGATGAGCGCAAGGGTCTACTTGGCATGTAGGAACAGAGTGTTTTCTTCAGGAACTCAGGTCCTGTGTTATGGATTGCCTTGTAGGCAATGCATAGAGACTTGAACTTGGTTCTACTCCTGATAGGTAACCAGTGAAACTGTCGTACCACCTTGGATATTGGTTTAGACTTGGGGGTGCCTGACAGAATCCTTGCCGCTGCGTTTTGCACCAGTTGTAATTTATTTAGGACTCTTTACTGGGCATTGATAAGTAGTCCTGCCGCACTAGGTGAGAGGAAAGGTAGAAGTTTTTTTATCATTCTGATAATACGGAAGGATGAAGAGACAACTGCGTTTGCAGGGTGAATAAATGACAACTTGTCGTCGAACGTAACACCTAGGTTTCTGACCTTTGGGACGGGGGACGGAGGTGAGCCTAACTCTGCTGGCCACCAAGTAGGGGACCAGCTAGGGGAGAGATTACCAAAGATCATCACCTCTGTCTTGTCTGAATTTAATTTGAGGCAGTTGTTTGCCATCCAAGTGCTAATTACAAGTATTCCCTCTTGGAAGTTTGCTGCAACTGTCCCTCCATCTTTATGAACCGCTAGCACCAGTTGTGTATCGTCAACGTGATAGGTTAGTTGCATGTCATAGGATTTGATGATCCTCGCCAAGTCCGACACGTATATATTAAACAAGGTCGGACTCAGCGATGATCCCTGTGGCACACCGCACAGGAGTGCAAATGATGGGGATTTGAAGTCGCCAAGAGTCACTAGTTGGGAGCGATTCGATAGAAAGGAGGCTAGGAGGGCCTTTGCTCTGTCTCTGATGCCTATGGCTGAGACACGGTCGACCAGGGTTGCGTGGTCGACCATGTCGAATGCTGCTGAAAGATCCAGCAGCACCAGGACCGCAGCACCCCCACGGTCAAGTATCATCCTAATTTCATCGGATGCCTTAATGATGGCTGTTTCAGTGCCATGGCCTTTTCTAAAGCCAAATTTGGGAATTATCTAGAAGGTTATTTTCATCTAGAAAATAGGCAATATGGTGTTCATCACCTTTTCAAAGATTTTTGCAGGGAAAGGGAGACATGCAATTGGTCTGTAGTTTTTGGTCTCTGTGGGGTCGAGGTTGTTCTTCTTTAGTAATGGCTTGATGACAGCTTTTTCCCAGGCGGAAGGGTAGGTGCCAGTCCTGAACATCGAGTTCGAGATGTTTGCTAGGGTGGCTCCTATGACATCAGGAATCAATTTCAACGTGATTGGGGGGCATGGATCATTAGGGGATCCAGATTTGATAGTAGAAATAAGGTCAATGATCTGATCTGTGGAGACCTGGCTGAATTCCAAAAAGAATAGGGGTAGAATTGTCATCAGTGGGGCTGACTTCAGAGGGGTTGGGAAATTTTTTATCGTTGCTGGAAGCGTCGGTCAGATTATTGGTCTTGGAATGGGCAAAGAAGTCAGCAACTACTGAACGGATTTACACCATGTAAAAAAAGGGCGCTTTTTGAACCAAGAGCTACTTTTTTGCCAAATTTTGTGTAATTCCATTCAGCAGTTCGGGCTGTGGGCTTGTTTAAACTTCCTATGGAAATTAACATTGGGAAAATGGGTTTTGGGACCCCCCTTTTTCCTCGGTCAATAAAATGCAGTTAATTAATTTCAAACAATTTGCCTCATTCACTCGTGTATTTAAAACCTGTGATTCCAACATCAATTAAAATATACATTTGGAGACATGGAGTAAGGATACCTAGGATCCTAAATGGACATTTAAATCCTCTACCGAGTTAAGACCAAATTGGATTTTGGTATTAAACAGTAGAATATACCTCAACTCTAATTGTCACAGCTTTTGTTCCTGATTGCCACCTCTTCTCAGTTTGGCTACTTGATTAATTGCAAGTATATGAGGTTACTGACTTTCCCCCCATGAATTTCATTTATATGTCTCGCCACAGGGTAACTCTTATTGTTGTTTTTTACTACCCTTACATGCTGAAGTATCCTCATATGGACCGTGTGTATGGTGCTGCTACATAGGCCTTTGGGCATGTGCACTGTAGTATATATAAAACATAGTCACTTTTACTGTTTAGGAAACTTCTTATATTCCATTGGTTTTCATTAAAGGTGACATGACTTGTTTCATATTATGCCCGATCTTACATGCCTAGCATTTTGAGCATTTAAAAAAAACCCTACTAGCTCTCAACCATCCTTCAACACTCCCTACTTTCGGGCTATTACTGACCAGATCCTGCCTCATAGCTCTAGATTTCCTGAAGTGGCTTGCGGGAAACTAAATAATTGAGTATCGGATCCCTCCTCGCTAAGTGCCAATGTCTACTTAAGCAGTCTCTCACCCTACGGTGGTAGGCATTGTAACCGGTGATAATGCAAATGTCATTCTTGGTTCTTTTCTCCTCTCTAGTTGTCTCATTATGGTAAAATAGTGTTGTTCTCCTGATCTTGCTCACTTTAGTTAGTGCTTGGTTTAATACCTGAGGATTATAGCCTCTCTGCATGAATGTACTTGTGAGGTCTTTTTGCGCAGCTTCCAGATTTGATGCCTCACTACAGTGTCTCTTAATACTGAGGTGTTCTGCATAGGGGATGCTATTCTTGAGTTTCATGGGTCGAGGGCTCCTAGCATGCAATATGGAGTTCCCAGCCGTGGGTATCCTATAGGTATGCGTGTGCAGTGAATTTTCCTTAACAAAGACCTCTAAATCCAGGAAGCAGACCTGTGTACTACTGATTGTGTTGGTAAATGTCAAGTTCAAAGAAGTGTTATTCAATTACAGAACAAACTTCTCTGCGTTTTCCCTCGTGCCTTCCCACACCACATAGAGTTCATCAATGAATCTCGTTCATAAAGTTATATTTTTTCCCATTCCTCTGCAGATTGTATCTGGAGCAACTGCTCTACCCACCAGCCCATATGCAAATTATCATAGCTGGGGTGAAACAGGTATCCATGGCAGTCCCTCTCACTTGTTTATATGTGTCTGTGCCATTCAGAAAGAGATTATTCTCTTATCATAGCCACCCTATCTCAACTAGCATCCCTGAGTGTTGATATAATGTCATAGATTTTTTGGTCAAGTAATATTTCATTGCTCTTAACCCATCCTCATGAAGGATGCTCGCATATAAAGATGAGACATCAGTTGTAATGAGCAGAAATGTGGCTCTCCGCACAATGTTCTTAATCTTCCTCAGGAAGTCCTAAATATCTCGTATATATTTGTTCCTAATCTCTAACAAATTACTGTTACGAACATTTTGATAGCACCTGATATCTTTTAAATGAAGCCTTGCTTCTTCATCATAAATGTTGAGTGGCCATAGTGCTACATAGCCCCCCTTATCAGATTGCCAGACTACTATGTCCTTCCTATTTTTGATCTTTTGCACAACTATAGCATATTTTTTGACAAATTGTTTGTTCCCCTTCAAAACCTCTACGCTAGATGCAATAGAAAGTGTTTTCAAGTCTTCCACTACTAAATCAGTGAACAAGTCAATCGGATCCTTTGGTGTATTGGGTACAAAAGTGGATTTGGGTTTAAATGTGGTATTGATGCTATTATAAATGTCCAAGCCTAACAATTCAACAGTCTCACTTACAGATTCAGGTGGATTCAAGTCCTCACATTCTCTCTCCAAATAATATAATTCATGCAGGAGATTTAAATCTCCAACTTCAAGGATGTAGGCCTCTCCCTGGTCCTGTTTTCTTTCTGCTGGTCGCTCCATTCTTTTGTAAAATAATTTTTTGGGTTTCAAATTTCTGACATACTTAAAGAAGTCTATACGAGTTTCAGTGTAGTTAAAATTAGTTCTTGCACAAAAAGACAGTCCCAATGAGAATATACTTTTTTCTTCATCCGAAAGGTCCAGGTAATTCAGATTGATTATGGCGGCTGGGTAGCTGTTCACTATCTATGGTATGGTTCCTTGACTATATATATATTTTCTCACAGAAAAAAACACAGGTTTCAGGGGTGTTATAGCTGGATATTTCCCTCATACAAAACCATAGAAATTCTCCGTTATAGTTAGTTCTGCTAACTATAACTCACGCGCCCGCAATGCACTGCTGATGATATCACATATTACATCATTCATGACATGGTCAGTGACATCACTGATGACATCACTGATGACATCTCAAATGACATCACTGATGACATCACTGATGACATCATCCAGTGAATGTGGTTTAGTTTGATTTAAATATGTATTATATATATACCAATCTGTATTGAAGATTGAGTGGATATATAACTGTCTGGATGGAGGATTTAGTAGCTGTCTGACTGTCTGTTTAAGTGAGTAATTAAATTTGTCTCACTTAATACATGGTTTAGTAACTAAACTATGTGAATGTGTGTATCACTGTCTCTGTTGTATAACATGCTGTATCAGTTGGTCACTAATTACATGAGTGTCTATATTAGTTATTGATTAGATGGGTGAGTATTTGTTTGGGACACTGAGTTTGTGTGTGGTTGGATGTTGTGTGTGTAACTCTATGCATAGATGTGTGAATGGTTGATTGACTATATGTATAGGTTTAAGAGTGCATGTGGAAACAGTTGTTTGGGTGACTGAGTGTATTTAATTGTGTGTTGGTGAGCAAATATATAGTTTAGTTGTACATCTTCAACAAAGTACAAAAATAAAAGGCATTGTATGTGAGAGTTGGTGTTTATAAATAAGTATATATAAGAGTTAGTGGTTGTGAGAGTAACTATATGAATGAGTGTATAATTGTAATGGTGATTTTTTAACATGTTAACTATGAGTTACTATGTGTTTGAACAAATGAGGTGTTGTGTGTATAATTGTGTATGTGAGTAAATGTAAGTGGGAATAATTTTTTTCATGAGTGAGCAGGAGGACTGCATAACCGACTAAGATGACTGCTGATGTTTCTGCATATGTTTATATATGTGTATAAGTGCCTTTGATAGTGTTCTATTAATTAATGACTGCAGGTATGAGTGATTCAGTTGTTGAGTGGGTTGTTGTGTGTGTAGACTTAGGAATCAGTGAGTGGGTACGTAGTACGTAGTAACTGGTATTGGTGTGTCAATGGTTTCAATTATGGTACTCTGTATTTTACAGTGAGTGATGAAAGGTTATACTAGTGTATGATGAGGTGTATCAGATTGTCACACGGATGATGTCATCAGTGATGTCATCAGTGATGTCATCAGTGATGTCACTGACCATGTCATGAATGATGTAATATGTGACATCATCAGCAGTGCATTGTGGGCGCGCAAGTTATAATTAGCAGAACTATGGTTTTGTACGAGTGAAATGTCCAGCTAACTTTAACACCTCTGAAACCTATGATTTTTTCTGTATTTCTTAGGTTTTTTAAATGCTAATTTCTAACTATAACGTCTCTGAAACCTATGGTTTTTTCAGTAAATATCACAGGTTTTTTAAATGCTAATTTTTAAGTGTAATAGTAGTTATACCTATTTTTTTGTACTGATTTTCTACAGTTTTTTAACTATTTATTTATTAATATGTTATTCATTAAGTAACATTATATATTTTTCTGAAAATTGCAAAAAGAAATTACAAAATTCTTGTTTAATTTTTTTATTTTTTTATTTTAATATATTTATATTATTTTCTTTAAAAAAAATGTTCCCAAAAATGTAAAGCGTACACATCACGGTGGGTGCGCGGATTCTAGCCATCATTTTAGAAACGTCATGAAGGATCCGTGTACGGTATGCGACAGCTGCGTGTTTTTCAGTTTTCATCATATACATTTAATATTACGTGATGTGCGCGATTGGAATGTGTCCAGTCCGCGAATCCTGCTCCCGCGCATTCGCGACACATGCGCATTACGGTACGCGATGTTTGCGCGGTAGCAGGTCCCGCGTGACGTCATATACGTGCTGGGGCACGCTGGGTGCGCGACGCCCACAAAGTTTGTTTATGTTCTAAAATTATATGTATGTATGTTTAATATACATATTAGGGCAAGAGACTATCTAAGATATTCATAAAAATAATATTTTTGTACTTATAATAAACTTATATTCTTTTTAAATATATTTTCGTGAAGTCGCGTCGGGTGCGTGCTTCGTGAGCGCAGAGAGCGCAGATCCCATGTGACCTCAATAAAAAAGATTTCATTGGTTCATAACATTTCCCACTGTAACTATTGAAGGACCCCACCCATTGTAATCATTCTTGTTGGAGCATCTTTAGAGAGACATCTCTTTTCCTACAAGAACCCTTTTTGCTTGTTTTCTTTGGTGTTTTTGAAAAAATATCAAACAAAATGGCATCTGGACAGCAGCAGCAGCAGGAGGAAGTATGTTCTGAAGAAGAATTCTTGCAGGAGGCACCGCGTCCACAGAGACTGGAATCTGTTGTGTGGAAATAGTTCACTTTTCCACCTGGAGAGAAGAAAGTAAATGCGAGAAAGGTGACGTGCACAATTTGTGGCCGAGTCCTGTCAAGAGGCGGTGAAAAAAAATACTCTTGTGGCACTGCTTCTATGTACAAGCATCTCCGGACAAAACATCCTCTCAATCTTGCTCGGGAGGAAATTAGGCGAGCTGCTTTGAACCACTCACCTGCTGTGGCAAGTACATCTGGAGCATCCTCAGGGCCACATGCAATGGACATTAGGCCAGAATTCGCCTTTCTCGAGCAACACTGCGTGAAGTGTAAGAAACTTATATGCTTCGGTGAGCAGTCAGTGGATGCAGTTTGTGCTGCACAATGCAACCATCGTTGTTAATTTTTTAGTTTTTTTTGTTTTGGAATGATAAGTAATTCCAAATATTTCCTGTTTTATTCATTCTTTTTTTTTTGTTCATTTTTTGAAAAATCCCCCAAAAATACAAAATTGTTTAAAAATACAAAAGAAAAAAAGAAGAAAAAAAAGTTCTTATCAGAACTACCTTGTTTGGTTAAAGAAAGAACTATAATTGCAAGGTAATGTGTGAAAGTTTGGTTGAATATATGTATACAGCATGATTGTCTGAAAGAATGCATTAGTAGTGTATGGTGAATTTATAGGTGAAGATTTATGAGGAAGTACTGCAGCGTGGCACTGCAAGCTCTTTAGCTGCACTGCACTGTGGCACTTCCGAAGCACAGGGATGTGACATATCTACATGAATAGGTTGCAACTCTGTGCTTCGCTCTGCAATGCTGCACATACTTCAGCCATGCGGTGACACATGCACCCTTCCAGCATGGTGCAAGGATGTCTGTGTCGTGTGGAGATTGTTTTTGTGCAGGAAGGGACACCTTCCTGCACAAAAACAATCAGTAAAGGCATTTTCCTCTTTCAATGTATGCTGTGGAATGCAGCATGCATTGAAAGAGGAAAAAATGAAGAGAAATGAAAATAATTCTCCTTGTTGCGCCTTGCTACACCAACTCTAGGATGGCGCAGCATTCACACACATCTTCAGATTTACGATTTCTCATAAATCTGGAGATGAGTCTTGTTCTATGGGTGTTGCGTGCGATCACCCACAGTAACACCTATGGGACGCCCCTTTAACGCAAAGTTCTGTGTATGAAGGGGTCATATTTACAAGGAGAGGAAAAACCACGCAGGGTGGCTTTTCCTCTCCTTGTAAATATGAAGGAGTGCCTAGCGCCATCACTACATTACAAAAAGTGAGGTACTTGTGGCGCAGGGTGCTTGTAAATCTGCCCCAAAAATGCTTAGGTATTCGCAGACTGATACAATAAGAACATAGTCCTGGATGGGTGATTGAAGAATTGCATGAGACTGACAGGAGGTATCCTACGCTGCATGGGTACTACTTCAGTATTTAATGGAGTGGACCAATAGTATGTATCTGCTTAGAGATTTGTAGGGATTATGCACAGAATATTTTATGTCTACTTGTGTTGGTGCCTAGGTCATTTTATAAGAATACCATTAGTAACTGGAATGATGACAGTGCTGGAAACAGAGTGAACTCTTAATTTGTAAGTGCTTATGTATTGGTGGAGTGATAGGATAAGTAGATAGTGGTAGATAAGTGATTAAAGAAGTGCATGGGACAGACTGCACGATTCCTACACTGCATGAGTAATAACTGGGTATTTAGAAGAGTGTATCAATAGTATGTAGCTAGTTATAGGTCTGCTTGGATAGTGCACAAAATATTATAGATGTACTTGTATTAGTAGCGAGCCCATTCCAAAAGTTCATGACAAGTAACTAGAATAATTACAGTATTACAAACAGAGTGTATAGTAAATTTATAAGTGCTTAGGTATTGGTGGAGTGGTAGGATACGCAGATAGTGCTGGATGGGTGAATGGAGAAGTGCATGGGACAGACAGATGGATTCCTAGACTGCATAGGTACTAACTGGGTATTTAGAAGAGCGTATCAATAGTATGTAGCTGGTTAGAGGTCTGCATGCATAGTGTACAAAATATTGTACCTGCACTTATGTTAATGGCTAGGCAATTCCTTAAGTATATGACTAATAACTGGAGTAATTTCAGTGCTTCAAAGAGAGTGCATGCTAAATTTATTAGTGCTTAGGTATTGGCAGAGTGATAGGATACGTAGATAGTGCTGGATGGTTGAATGGAGAAGTGCATGGGACAGACAGAAGGATTCCTACACTGCATAGGTACTAACTGAGTATTAAAAAGACTGTATCAAAGCTATGTAGCAGATTAGGGGTCTGCATGCATAGTGCACATAATATTGTAGCTGTAATAGTATTGGTGTGTCTATGGTTTCAAGAATGGTAGTCTGTATTTTAGGGTGTGAGGAGGTGCATCAGATGATCACGTAGATGATGTCATCAGTGATGTCATTTGAGATGTCATCAGTGATGTCATCTGTGATGTCACTGACCATGTCATGAGTGATGTAATATGTGACATCATCAGCCGTGCATTACTGTAATCCAAAAAACTGGTGGCCATATTGGCCTGGTCACGATGTGAAAATTCAGGGATTGATACAATAAAGAAAACAAGTGTTAATATGCACACAATGTCATTTCAGCATATCTTGCCCCGTGACCGCCATACCTGTATGTTCGTCAACGTGACTTATTCATAATAAACATACTTAGATTTGCAAACATCAACATAAACACTGGACTACACATTACTTTAAAGTGAAAGGCTATCGGCCATATTAATCTGGGCACGTTGCATATTATAATGGCTCTTACACGATAGAAAAGGAAAAAAAGGGGTGTTAATGTACACACACTATCCCTAAATAAAGTTCTAGTGATTATAGTTCCATTCCATTTACAGCTCATTAGGGATGTCATGAGTGATGTCATGAGTGATGTAACTGACCATGTCATAAATGATGTAATGTCTGAGGTCATTAGCAGTACATTGTGGGGACGTAAGTTACAGTTAGCTCAACTGCTGAATTTCACTGGTTGTGTATGAGTGAAATCTGAGTCTAACTATACCGTCCCTGTAATCTTTGTTTTTTTCAGCAAATTTCTAGGTTTTATTTATCATTAAGTAAGATGCATATCACAATGGATGGTGGGGGGTTGGAAGCAGGGCCTGGCATTGTGCTGCCCCCACTCAAGCTTGCTGCTCCTGCCTTCCCTCCTACTAGCCAATCATTGTCCAAGTCCATGTCCCTGCTCCCTTATTACAGCCCTGTGTGGCCGTTGTTCTGCCACTGGCCTTCCCGCCTTCTCTGAACAGTTAGCTTACTGCCCCATCCACCTCCTTCCTATCCTCTGTGGTCTGAATCAATGGACTAGCCTCCTCCCTCCTGCCATGCATGGTCTGATGTGCTGCCACTGCCCTCCATTTATCATGATGTGCCAGTCCACTCCTTCTGCCCTCCATTGCCCAATTCTATGCCCCATCATTGACCTCCTGCTTAGCCTCAGTGCTTAGCTTGCTGCCCCTATTCTCCTTCCCCCTGCCCTCTGATGTCTTTGTGCATGCCCCTGCTCAATCCTTTTTGCCCACCATGTTCCATGGACCTGCCACTCCTATCTACTCTGAGTGTTCTGTTGAGCTCCCACCTGCCTAGCATTGTCAGATGACTGTAACCTGTCCCTGCCACCTCCACGTTGCCTATCCACATTACATGCCCCTATCCTCTTCCTCCTGTCCTCCATGGGCCATTTTACTGCCACACCCCTCTGCCCTCCCTGGTCTGTTGTGCTGCAAATTCTCCTCCTGCCTGCCCCACGTGGTCTGTTGTGAGGCCCCTTTCCCTGAACTCTCTTGTCTGTGCCGAGGCCCTGACCCTCCCTTCTATCCTCCATGGCCCTTTGTGCATGCCCCTGCACCCTCCTTCTTGCCCATCATAGCCATTGTGCTGCCACTAACCCTCCCGCTTGCCAAGCATGGTCTTCTGTGCTGCCACAGACCCTCCCTCCTTCCCTGTGTGGTCAGCTAGCTGCCCCTGACCCCCTCCCACCTTCCCTCCATGGTCTGTGTGTATACCATCATAGTCTCACTGTTGCTCTCCATGGTGTGTCTTGCTTCTCTCCATGGTCATCTTGCTGCTCCTGCCCTGCCCCCTTGCCCCCAGCCCTCTGTTTCCATGTGCAGACCCCTATTCCCTCCCTCCTGGCTTGTTTGTTCCATTGTAATGCCCCTGATCCGTCCCTCCTGCCCTTTATGGTCTGTTATGCTGCAGCTTTCTCTCCTGCCTTTCCATTATGGTCAACTAGCTACCCCTATCCCAATTCCTCCTGCCTTCCATTATCCAATGTACCATACTTACGAACATTTTGAACTTGGTAAGAGGGAGATTTTGAAAAAAAACTGGGATTTTGATTTTCCCCTTTGAGTTACATTGAAAAAGAGGAGATTGTAGACAGGAGACAGATCAAATAAAGCCCATTTGAGCTTAAAAACATTGGACGTTTCCTGGCTGAATCGGGTCTGTTGGCATGTATGGTTGTACTACCACTGCCTCTTCCTTCTGCTCACAATGGTCAATTATATTGCCACGGCCTCTCTTGCCAGTCCTGTATTGTTGGTTTGTTGCCCCTGACTCCCTTTCCACTGCCCTCCATAGTCTGTTGTGCTGCCACTGCCCTTCCTGCCTGCCAAGTGTGGTCAAATTGTTGCCTCTACACCCTCCTACCTGCCTTCAATTTTCAGAGTCTGTGTCCCTGGCCTCTGCCTCTCAACAGTATCCTAATGAACAACTAGATTGCTAACATTCTATATTTATTACAAAAGCGTGGAACACCTGACGTCATCTTGATGTAATCAAAATTATAATACCTAGAGCATTTCCTTTAGAAATTACATATATGAGAGGGTCTTATTTGCATCAAAATTATGGTTAGTGCTCTAAAAAACTAAAATGAGGACATACTTTCTGAGTTTTCAAATAGCGACAAAGCACTTTTAAATTATTTGTTATCTTTATGTTTTTTTATCCAGTTGACCACTTGATTAAATGTTGCACTTAGGGGAGAGGATGTGGTGTTACTTCCAGAGCTGCAGACCTTGCAACTGGGGAACCAGGTTGGAGTTTCTGCTTCAGCTCGACATTCTGTGATTCTGGTCAAATCACTTAATCTCCCCATGTCTACAACCAAAATGAATTTGTTCTTGTGTGATGTAACTAATGCTCATGTAAAGCTCTCCAATACCTGACAAGTCTGCCCTATAAAAAACTGCAAAAACACAAAAAATAAAAAGTGTTTTGCACACGTCTGTCATTGGGCTACATGTGGGCTACATCTGCGTGATATTTGTGCTGCATTTGGGCTCTTTTGTCTCTGGTGGCCATCTTGGGAGATTTATTTGTTATGAAGTTTCCTAATTTCCTCATTTACTGCAGTCTCCTCAGTAGGAAATGCTGGTATTAAAAGTGCATGTTTCAGTCTGTAAATCCGAATTTTTGTAAATGAAATAGAAGAGGATTTGAGAAGTCATTCAAAATGTGCCCTAATTTTTCTTTCTTCAGCACTAATCATAATTTCTATGGCACAATGAATCCCCTCATTGTGTTCCTTTTTAAATTAAATGTTTTAAGTGTTACCACTTTATTCCAATCAAGATGGCTTCAGGTGTGCCATACTTTTGTCATAAGTAAGACAGTAAGCGCTGTAGTGGTTCTTAAGAACACTTTGGGACATTCTGTCATTGGGCTATACTTGGTCTACATCTGGGTGATATTTGTATTACATTTGGGCTCTTTTGTCTCTGGTGGCCATCTTGGGAGACTTATTTGTTGTGAAGTTTCCTAATTTCCTCATTTACTGCAGTCTCCTCAGTAGGAAATACTTTCAGTTTTTTACTTTGGTTCCATCAAGAAGGCATTCAGATGTGTCACACATTTGCCATAAATTCTGAATGTTAGCACTCTAGTTGCTCATTAGATCACTGTAGTAAAGCTACTGCTCACCACGGAAGTCTGTTGCTGGTATTCAAAGTGCATGTTTCAGTCTGCATGTCAGAATTTTTTAATGAAATAGAAGAGATTTGAGAAGTCAAAATGTGTCCTGATTTTTCTTTCTGCAGCACTGATCATAATTTCTATGGCAAAATGAACCCCCTCATTGTGTTTCTTTGGAAATTAAATGTTTTAAGTGTTACCACTTTATTCCAATCTAGATGGCTTCAGGTGTGCAATACATTTGTCATCATAAGTAGGACTGTTAGCGCTCTAGTTGTTCTTTAGAACACTCTGGGAAGCTGCAGTAGAACATAAAGGAATCAACTGAGAGTCTCTTCCCTTGTTGGATGTACATGTTTTACTGAGAATGTCAGACTTCATTCTCACATGACTGAGAAAGATAATGTGAATTTACAGAAAATATACTCTCAGTTTAGCTTATAGATCACCTTTCAAACCTCTGTGGGAAAAGCATGAGAAAATAGATTTCTCTCAAACATGATTCATGATATCACAGCAGAAGACTTTTTCACATGGTAAAATCACGTTAGAACACACACACAATTCCTAAAATGAGTATGGTACCATCAACAAATGATTTATAATTAACTGCAATGCTTTCTAATGAGGTGCTATCATGTATATTGGTCCCAAGATGGCTGCCAACTCTTCGTGGATGAAGTGCTGACAGCCAATCAGATCTCATGATGAGATGTGTGGTTAGGCTCCGCCCAGATATGTATGTGATTTTACTTTTGATTTTCTCAGGAACTACTGAACGAATTTACACCATTTAACCAAAAGGCACGACTCTGAACCAAGGGCTACCTTTTGGCCAAATTTGGTGTAATTCCGTTCAGCAGTCCGGGATGTACCTGCGACTAAAGGTTCCTATGGAAAATTGCATGGGGAAAACATGTTTTGAGACCCTCTTTTTTCTCGGCCCCCGTTTGACGAATCACTCCGAGACTTTCAGGATAGGAGCGGACCGGAGCTGGCCAAAAGTTTTGAAAATTTCGCGAAGATTCGTCAACCGGCGCTAAAGTTATTGGGAATAGAATGTTGCGTATTTCCTATGGAAAATAGGTCCTAACTATAACTACCTACTGGTGGCCGCCAGTAAGTAATATATATATATATTTTCACAGAAAAAAACATAGGTTTTAGGGGTGTTATAGTTAGCTGGACATTTCACTTGTGCAAAACCATAGAAATTCTCCGTTATAGTTAGTTCTGCTAACTATAACTCGCGCGCCCGCAATGCACTGCTGATGATATCACATATTACATCATTCATGACATGGTCAGTGACATCACTGATGACATCACTGATGACATCTCAAATGACATCACTGATGACATCACTGATGACATCATCCAGTGAATGTGGTTTAGTTTGATTTAAATATGTATTATATATATACCAATCTGTATTTAAGATTGAGTGGATATATAACTGTCTGGATGGAGGGTTTAGTAGCTGTCTGACTGTCTGTTTAAGTGAGTAATTAAAAGTGTCTCACTTAATACATGGATTAGTAACTAAACTATGTGTATTTGTGCATCACTGTCTCTGTTGTTGTATAACATGCTGCATTAGTTGGTAACTAACTACATGAGTGTGTATGTTAGTTATTGATTAGTTGGGTGAGTATTTGTATGGGACACTGAGTTTGTGTGTGGTTGGATGGGGTGTGTGTAACTCTATGCATAGATGTGTGAATGGTTGATTGACTAGGTGTATAGGTTTAAGAGTGCATGTGGAAACAATTGTTTGGGTGACTGAGTGTATTTATTTGTGTGTTGGTGAGCGAATATATGTTTTAGTTGTACATCTTTAACAAAGTAGAAAAATAAAAGGCATTGTATGTGAGAATTGGTGTATATAAATAAGTACATATAAGAGTCAGTGATTGTGAGAGTAACTATATGAATAAGTGTATAATTGTAATGGTGAGTTTTTTAACATATTTACTATGAGTTACTATGTGTTTGAATAAATGAGGTGTTGTGTGTATAATTGTGTAAGTGAATAAATGTAAGTGTGATTAAATTTTTTCATGAATGAGTAGGATGACTGCATAACCGACTAAGATGACTGCTGAGGTGTCAATGTCTATATATGTGTATAAGTGCATTTGATAGTGTTCTATTAATTAGCGACTGCATGTGATTCTGTTGTTGAACGGGTAGTTGTGTGTGTAGACTTAGGAATCAGTGAATGGGTACGTAGTAACTGGTATTGGTGTGTCAATAGTTTCAAATATGGTACTCTGTATTTTACAGTGAGTGATTAAAGGTTATACTAGTGTATGATGAGGTGTATCAGATTGTCACATGGATGATGTCATCAGTGATGTCATCAGTGATGTCATTTAAGATGTCATCAGTGATGTCATCAGTGATGTCGCTGACCATGTTGCCCCCCTCCTCTAGCCACTTATGGCCCCGGGGACCCCATCCCCCGGGGCCGGCCTTAGTTTTTGTTTTTAATGATTTTTTTTTAATTATGAGTAGGGGGGCCGCGTGGCCCCCCTTCTGGGCCACTTGTAGCCCCGGGGACCCTATCCCCCGGGGCTGGCCCTCTCCATTGGGGACCATGGGGGGGTCCCCAATCCTGCCACGGTCCCGCCGGCTCCCCGCGTCCTGCGGGAGCCGGCATTGCTTTTCCACACCTGGAGCTGCTAAGAAGCAGCTTCCCGTGTGGAAAAGCAATTTGGTTTGAATTTTGAAAGAGAGAGCAGGTTTCCTGCTCTCTCAAACTACAGTGTCCCGGAAGTGGTTACCCTGGGACACTGCAGGAGCCGGCCCTGGGGGGTGGCGGTCCCCAGGGCCATCAAGGGCTCCAGGAGGGGGGCTCCCTCCCACTTAATTCAAAGCCCCGGGGGTGGTTGTCCCTGGGGCTTGGGGGTCGGTGACAGACCCCCTATTTTAAATATTTAGTGCCCTGGGGAGGTGGCAATCCCTGGGGAGTGTGGGGGGGCTCGAGCCCCCCTACACAGGTAGTTTATTATGTTTAAAACAAACCCAGGGGGTGGCGATCCCCGGGGCTGCGGGGGGCCGTGAGCCCCACCACAAATATGTAAATAAAGCCCCGGGGTGGTGGTCCCCGGGGCTTGGGGGGCCCCCATTACTTTAAAAATTTTGCCCCCGGGACTTGGCCCCCCAGGGGGCTAAATGCTAACAAAGCTAAATGCTAACAAAGCACGGGAGCCCGCACTTTGTTTTTTATTTCCGCAGCCGGATCCGCGGATCCTCTGCAAATTTTCCCATTTAAAAAAAGAAAAATGTTTTTTTGGGCCCTGGGGGTCCTTGTGGGACCCCCTAAGCAGGCCTAGGGGGTCAGGGTGTTTCTACCTTGCCCCCTTTTTGCATTTTGCGCACTTGTATGACTGAATACTTGTGCCTCAGTTCTACCGAGGCACAAGATGGCTGCCAACACTTCCTGTTTTGGAGTGCTGACAGGCAATTAGCATACAGCTTGTGATCGGGAGGATGCGCGAATCCTTCGCGGCGATAGATAGATTCGTCAACCGGCGCTAAAGTTATTGGGAATAGAATGTTGCGGATTTCCTATGGAAAATAGGTCCTAATTATAACTACCTACTGGTGGCCGCCAGTAAGTAATATATATATATATATATATATATATATATATATATATTCACAGAAAAAACCATAGGTTTCAGGGGTGTTATAGTTAGCTGGACATTTCACTCGTACAAAACCATAGAAATTCCTCCGTTATAGTTAGTTCTGCTAACTATAACTCGCGCGCCCGCAATGCACTGCTGATGATATCACATATTATATCATTCATGACATGGTCAGTGACATCACTGATGACATCACTGATGACATCTCAAATGACATCACTGATGACATCTAGGGGTAGGCGGAATTTGCGACATTCATTTTTGCAAATTATCGCGAAAATGTTAAAAATCTCCGCAAACACGCGGTAATATCGCGAAGATGTGGAAGTTTTTTTCCCGCCCGTTCGCGGTATTCTCTGCGTGGTCGCAGCTCGCCAACTTACCCATGCGGTTGCTCACGGGCGCGGCAAAGTTTTTCACTTGTCTCGCGGTGCATGATCGTGAGAAGAAAGACGTGATCGCGCGACGAATGACGTTACTGCGGGCGCGAACTGTCGCGGGACAGCGCAAATGGCTACCAACAATCCAACATCTCGTGGAGAACGTGACCGGATCGGGAAAACTTGTCGGCGAACGCGGGGATTCTGGTAAGGCGATCGCGCGCACGCGAGAATGTATTATTTTACAGCGCGAGCAAGCAAAAAATTTCCGGTAAAATGCGGATTGCGGAAATTTTGACATTTCCGCGCTCTCTGCGGAACGCAAAAATGTCAAATTATTGCAATTTCCGCGAGCGGAACAGAATTTTAGCCCAGCCCTAGTTGGTAGTCAATATTGTGTACTCAAGAGATGTGTAGGTTGATATTCCAACACATCCGTCAGTCACTTTATACAGCATATATTTATACATATCCTCCTGTTATCAATATAAGCAAACATGAAATATTTTGTCCAATGAAAAGGTTACACCTTGATACCTTGAAATTATTAGATAGTGGATGCCCCAGGGTGATTTGGAAATAATATGCATACAGGATGTTCCGTCCAAAGTCACATGACCAGATGGAGGCCAGAGTGTGCCTATTGGACCAAAATATCACTGTAGTTACTGTACCAATGTGGGTCACTGCCTCTGTATGTGAGGGTATGCATGGACACAAAATGAATGGCAGGTACCATGATGCAGCATATATGGCTGCAGCTGTTGTGTGCTAACAGGTTATAACTCCACTGTCAGTGATTCCCATTCCATGAGGTGACATGTTCAGAATAACATGGTCATCCACTCCTGTAGTGAACAGACACCGGAAAGGGTTGTAGATTAGACAAAGTTTTCACTGACAATAGAGGTGAACATTGCCTTGAAGCTCTGCATACTATGGCGTCATGACGTAGGTGTATTTGGACAGGAGAGCTTGCATGAGTTTGATGCTGGCCATGGTAATGTGTAGTGTCATGTATACTGGTTTGTTGTTTTTCCATGACAGGCTGCCTCATTCTGTTTTGGAGCGGCTGCGTTAGATTCCAGAACTTAGAGACAATCATAATGGATTTATTTGCCAGGGGTTCGTCGACCTGAGTCCTGTCTTAATAAAGATTGCTTAATTAATCACATAATCTGTGTAATTTTTCTTACAATTGGTGACAAGGATGGGATGCGTTAATGCCCCCTGCTCCTGCAGTGCCAACCCTTGAGAACTACTTTGGGAGAAAAGTAGTTGTTGCGACGGACAGAGGAGTAACCTGACGACTGAAGAGCAGGAGCTGGAGCTCTTTACTGTAAAATTAGCATCCTAATACATACTGTGGCAGCAAGACAAGTTTTGCTAAATTTGTGGTGGGAAAAAGTGTAAAAATGACCCCCATGTGAGAAACGAGCCCTGCACGAGTGTCCCACTCGAGATGGAAGCAGTGGGCCAGGCATTATGCTGTAAGGCATCACGTTTGTGGCAGAGCAGTTGAATGAGCCTCGCATGAGCGTGTGCTTGAAGCTGCTCTCACGATGCTGGTACTTATGTGTGAGGAGTCTAAGACAAGTGTGTGTGTGATCGTAGCTATTGACAGGACATGCTGAGCCACAGCGCAGTACTCTGGGCTACGTCACTCGTTGATATGACATGTCAGTGTGATAACAGTAAGCGAATGCCTGGAGTGATATATTTTTTTAACTACAGTGTGGGGGGCCGAGGCTCACCTGCAGTTGGTATCGTCACAAAGTGTTCAACGAATGTTGTCATCTACCTCTTCATAAACAGAAAAGAAGGACTACTAATTTTTTTAAAAAAAGGAAAAATCTGATTCTCTGCCCATTTCCATTTTTCTTTCATGAACATTGAGAATGGACCACTTATAAACATCAGAATGGGTCCATTTGCTCTCTTAGTATAGGCATAGGAAGAGAACAGACATTTTGATGTCAATAGGAGTATCTGGTGGTGCAAGAGGAATAAAACATGTAAAACAAGGAAATAAACAGTGACAACGGTGATAACTTTTATTGTTTTAATTACTTATTTTAATCTGGACAACGTTGAGTGAAAGTGGTGGCTACCTTTGTTGTTTCCGTTGATTTGTTTGGATCTGAAGCAAAGTTTGTGCCCTGCTTTGTAAAGATTTTGTTTGCTGTAACACTGCTTTGTAAAGACAGCGGTGGCAACTTTAATTATTTCAGTTCATTGTTTTAAGTCCAGGGCAATGGTGACAACTTTATTTTAGTTTATTAGTTTTAGTGTTGCAACTTAAAAACAATTGTACTTCCAAAATGGATGTGCAATAAATTACCCCTCCTCCAAAGTTTTTGCAATGCCCGGGTCGTCATGTGATGCCATGGGAAGACTGGAGAGAGTTGTTTGATAGTTACGCAGAGGTGGCTGGAGGAGATGTATGGATAATTAAAAACAAAACCTTGTGGTGGAAGGAGGAAAGGTACTTTTTACATTACTTATACCTGTGAGTAATGAGAGTAATGATGACTAGGCGTCTGAGTCAGATGAGGTGCCTGATGACAAGTTCAGTGTTGCCATGAGAGCTTTAGAAGAAAATTATAGGAAGAAGGTGAGCTTCGTTTTGGAGAGACTTACATTTTTCTCTCGTACTCAACTGCCAGGAGAGAGTGTAGAGCAATATGACTCTGTCTTGAGAAACTTAGCTGTAACATGCAAGTTCAAGAATTTGTATGAGGAGATTATAAGAGACCAATTAGCACAAAGATCAAAGAAAAGTCTTTAGAGTTGAAGGATCCCTCCCTGGATAAACTCTCACAATTGCACAACTTATGGAGAACACATCAAGATATGTGCAGGAGCTTAATGGGGGTCAAGGAAAGGAAAAAAGCGAAAACAACTGTGTTGAAAACGTTCATGTGGTGCAAAATGCATTGAGAATATCAAGCTCACAGAAAGATATTAGTTAGGCTACGGTACCAGCTAGAGGGCACTTTGCGGAGTCTGACTCTTGTCCATCCACTAAAGCCAATTGTTTCAAGTGCAAGAAAATTGGTCATTTTTCTAGGATGTGTAAGTTGGAAATGTGTAGTGGATTAAAAAAATTAATGTGGTACAGGATGTGGCATTTGGTTCAGGTGCAAACAAGAATTCTTCAAATGAGGGAGAACTGTAGATGTTGGTAGTGAATAACAGCAGCTAACAGGAGTGTGTCATTGGTGATCGTAGGGAGGGATATTGTCCTCCAAAATGTGATGTATGGGTCAATGTCAAGGAAATGTGCATGCGGACTGATTCTTGTTCACCTTACACCATTATAGATCAAACCATGTGGAGAGGGACATCTGTCTCTAAGTTTTTCCTTGTAGATGTTGAGCCAGAATGTAACTGCAGTGTTTAATTGCCGTTATTAGGGTATTTCATGGGTACGTTGGAGTTTAAAGGACGGTCTGCTTCTGTGAAAGTGTATGAGGTTGAGAGAGAGAGAGCACTGCTGGGGTAGAAAGAGCAGAAGGCCCTTGGAAAGATTTAATATCCCAACTACCCGGACTAAGTACTCCTCACTGATAGCAATTACACTTGTAGCAGTGAGTTCTGTAGCAACAAGCAGCATCCCAGATTATTTGCCAACCATTTGGAGTACCTAAAAAAGCTTGAGCATCATATCATCCTCAAAAGAAGATACCTTACCATGATACATAAGGTGAGGAACATGCCTTTGGCATTGAGAAGTCAGTTGAAGGAAGAGTTGGATCAGTTGTGTACAGCTGGACTTATTGAATCTATATTGATATCTGAGTGGCCCAACCCAGTTGTATTGGCGACCATGTCCAACAGGAAGCTAAGGATGTGCGTGGCCCTTAGGAACCTTAATGAATGTATTTGGGTTGACCTCCATCCACTTCCATACATCACTGAGATGCTCATTAGCATTAGGAACACGTAGTATTTCTCATCCTTGAACTTATCTAGCGCATACCATCAGGTGCAATTACACTCTGACTCAAAACAGCTAACCTCCTGCATAACACCCGAGGAGGTGTTTCCGTTTGTGCGCATGCCATGTAGGTTGTTGCCACACTTCAGAGGTGTTTCAGAATATAATGCATAGTGTCCTGCAGGGTAGGGCTACTGTGGTGTTCTTTTAGAACGACATCCTGGTGTGAGGTGCTGACAAGATTAGGTACAATGGTGTGTTAAATGCATTTCTGGGAAGACTAGAAAGTGTAGAATTTATGGAGAACAGTGGGGAAAGCATGTTTTGTGTACAGGAGGTGGACTACTTAGCACACACATTATCTTGCGATGGTATTCAGCCTAAACTCAAGTTGGTAGAGGCTATTTAAAAAGCGACTTTACCTACTGACAAAGAACAGCTTCACTCTTTTCTGGGTTTAGCTGAATACTGTTTCAAGTTTGTAGAACATTTCTCAGACCAAGTTCATTTGTTGTGCCTGCTAATAAAGAAGGGAGAGAAGTATGAGTACGAGTTGGTGTTTCAGGGGGCAAGGGAGCCATCGTCAAAGCCAAGACTAAAGTGGTGGCATGTGCCAGTGTGTATGGCGTAGGAGAAATGCTGATGCAGCAGAAGGGAGGCCACGAAAGGAGAGCACAAGTGGTCTATTGGTTGCCAGGATTGGAAGGGAGGATAGAGATTTGTGAGGAACTGTTTGTGTGTGCATGCAGTGATAAGTCCCAAACCATGGTTGAAACTCCCATCAAAACCACAGAATTTCCATCCAGGGCATGGCAAAGGGTGGGACTAGACATACGTGGCCCTTTCCATTGCAGAGGGTTGGGTGGTAAGTATTCCATGGTGCTAGTGGATTGCTATTCCAAGTGGCTGGAGGTGGCTTTCACAAAGGAAATAGCATCGGACAAGGTAAAGTTCTGTGATGAAGTGTTTAATAGAGAAGGATGTCTAGAGTCAGACAATGGGCCACAGTTTTTGGCAGAGGAATTTAAAGAATTCAAAAGAGACAGTGTGTTAATTATCACAGAAAGGCGGTATACCATCCCTGTAAATATGGTCTCGTTGAGCGCTTTAATCAGGTACTGATAGAATGTGTGCATTTAGATGTGGAGTCTTGATTAGACTGCAACAATGAAAATAAGAATATGATATGGCGCTATTGGAACACTCCTCACTCAGTTAAAGGGAAAACACGGTTCTGTCTGTCGAAAGGAAGAGTTGCGTTTACCAAGGTAACGCCTGCTTGGATGGAGAGAGTGTATCTCTCATGTATGGAGAGTGTCAAACCTAAGGAGAGAGTGGTTGAATACCAGAGCAAGAATGTGTACAGACATAACAATAGGCTGAAGAAAGATATTCGTTGCTATAAGGGGGAGATTGGGAGGGAACGAGTGCTAAGGTGAGGACTGCTAGGTTGTCATATTCCAAGAAAATTGCTAGAGTAATCGAGAATATTGTTGGTTGGAAGACGGGAAAAAATGGATTGCTAGAAAGGTCATGAGGTGTAATGATGTTGAAAATGTAAACACTGGTACAAGAACTGGTAGTGGAAAAGGTGTAACTGACAGGTCCCAGAAAGGTATGGACAGTGTGGGAATGTGAGAAATGAAACGGTCTGCCAAGTTGAATGATTATGTATAGAATTAACTCTATGATTCAGTCTTGTACATTATACTGTGAGGCAATCTTTTTCATTTTCATCATATGGTTTTTCATTACACTCAGTTATGTGTTGCAGATTTGCTAATGACGTATAGTATTTGAATAGAGAAAAGTAACGTTTTATGTTTGACTGTTTTTTATGTGTCATATTTTCGCCATTGTATTTCAGTGTTTTGTGTAGAAATGGGGATGTGTGATGTTTATTGGTATGTTGTTTTTCCATGACAGGCTGTCACATTGTGTTCTGGAGCTACTGTGTTAGATTCTAGAACACAGGGAAAGTCATTACGAATCTATTGGTCAGGGGTTTGTGGACCAGAGTCTTGCCTTAATAAAGATTGCTTCATTAATCACATAATCTGTCTGATTATTTTTAAAATACAGTACTGCATGTCAAAGTGGGAAGCAGAAATGCCCTATTAATAACCATTACAGAGGTACCAAGAATTCAGTAGCTAGTATGGATGGTGTCATAGGAGGAATCAGGAATGCCATGACAGTGATGGGGAACTGGGCACGCAGTGCAGACATTCAACAACAGAAGACAAATATAGGCATAAGAACTCAATTGAACTTATATAAGGTGGATGCTGGCTGCAATCAGACACAAACAGTAGGCCTTTGGCAGCCATAACAACCAGACACAAACCAAATGCCTTTGGCAGCCATCACAATCACACACAAACCAAATGCCTCTGGCAGACTACTCAATCACAGTAAACACTGCTACAGGGGTGTCAGGGAGCCATAGTGTCTAGACCATTTGTCATAAGAAGCTTATGGAATCTCTGCAAACATCAAGCACAGTGATATTGATGGAACTGCAAACCACCTTGTGACCTCCGTCTTTACCCTCAGTTACCATCTAAAGCCAGAGTATCAGGATCCCACAATGGAAAGAGTCATGGCTGCCTGTTGCCTGGTATAGTCTACACCTGTGTATGCCTGTGATTCTCAACACAGCCATTAGCACTTTTGTCCAAGGCAGTTGAACCCAAATCCAAAGGTTGACTGACCCACAGGCGGCCGGGCAATCCCACCTTCCACCGTCCCAGATAGGGATATTTGTGATTTCACTGTGTGCATTCTCTGATCCTCACACACACGGAAGGACAATAGCGGCCCCAACCCACTGGGGCTGCTCTAGGAGAAACAAAAAGGGCAAAAATTTATATTATGAAAATCCAAACAAAGAGATCACAAGATCAATAGTAAAAGGACCAACCTTGTTAGAAGGCCACACTGAACAACTTAAAAAAGAGACTGGTAAAAAAAGGAAAAAGATGACTGGATGCTTCTCTAACTTCCGTCAATCTCAGCAAAATACGCAGATGGCCAAAACAATGCTGGACTATCAGTTCAAACTTATTGAAAGATGAGCAGGGCAAGACAGTAGAAAATCCAACAAAGGTTGCCTCAAAACTTGAGTCAGTAAAAAAAAACATTGGAGGGTAAAAGCCGGGTGACTTCTCAATTATGGAGTTTCCAACGACCCAGGAAACCCAAAGTTCCTCCAAACTAGAAACCAGCACAAGTAAGCGGTCAAGACGTGTAAAAAAAATACTAATAAAAAAAAACTGAGGGCTGAGGCAAACACGGAGACTGCACCTGTCCACAGAAAGTTTGGTAAGTGATGTTGGTGCAGGAAAACCAGGGAGTGTACCCCTCTCCACTCCCTATTTGGACGACCCAAAATTACAAAAGCATAAAGAATAGAAATTCCGCACACAAAGATTATAAATAGATTCAGAACCAGTTGACAAAAAGTTGTTATTGATGATCTGACGAAACTTTCAAGTCTATATAGTCTTGTTTTCTTTTTTGAAAATTATTCTGTATTGGAAAAGCTCAATGCATCAAGTTGATAAAATCCAAGATTCACAATTCATTAGCCGAAGCATTTCGTCCCAATAGGGACTTCTTCAAGGCTATAGAAAAACATATATACAAAGACATTTAAAAATATGTATATAAATATATATAAGCAGACACATGTACACAAATCATCACAATATTTACAAAATTATTCAATTTATCCAAGAGTTAGCTATACAGAAAGGATTTAATACTACCCCACAGGGGGGAAGGTACAATCAGTTATCAAAACATCCTAGGTTATAAATGCAAAAGTTTGCAAATCGAGGGGCATAACACGTATTCATCAATTAATTTAATATCAACTTTACATTGCAACATACCTCTAATATCAGTTCAGGGTGTACATTCACATTCGAAGTTAGTATGTCCACAATTAGTTCTTGTGACATGTGAGTAACATATCTGTATAGTCACCTAAAACAATAAAAATGTCATTTATTATGAATATATACAAAATTTACAGTTTTTAAACTCTACATTCTATTTACAAATCAGTGCATGGCAACCATATTCCGGTACAACATGGATGTACCGAAAATAAAAACAATTTGCCAGGGCCACTATTCTTACAGATTTCGTTATATTCTAACGATTTACCTTCCCTTGTTAAGTAATGATTTACATGACAAACCCCAATGGCTCAGTATCAGCACATGATTTATTTACAACGTCGTCAGAGCACTAGTTTGTCTATTCGGCCCTTTTCTGTAACTATTATAGTGAAAAGCGCCCCATTTTTCGAACCCAACACAAATATGAGCAATTTCATGAATGAGACCGGAAGTGTAGCAGCATTAATCCAATACTAGATTTGTTAGTGTGCCTGCAATTTGGACGTAATGAGTCCTGACCTATGTTGAATGTGTTGGGCACCACTGCGAACATTTATGCACAAAGTGTCCTACATTGTAACACAATCGATGCATGGTTTATTAAGGATCATAGATATAAAAACACTAGTGGAGTAAGGATAAATAAATAAACAATCGCCCTTTTGAACGAGCGCTTAATTACAATCGGTATGTGCAATATAATTCTTATGAGTGACACAAAAGGCAAAAAACAGCATTATCAATTCGATATGTATCATCACTAGGTAACAGAATGCGATTTACAATTTAACGTAAACACAAACGTTTCTTGTTACCTAATTCCATGATTACAAAGAAACACACTAAAAGCGGCTTCGTCCGCATACGGAAGATGCCATTTTAGAGAGGGAAGGTGTTTGTAGGAAAGAGGGCTAGAGGGCTATTTCCCAGCACAAACTCTTCATGCAATTTATCAGTTCATTAAAAAAGGGCAAAAAATTAGAAATGCTTATACGAGATAGTTGTCAACTAGCGCATTTCAAAAAGGAGATTTAGCGGACAACATTATTTTTATACAGGGATTACTTCACCTACCAATAACGTGGCACAGTAGCCAGTAACGATCGTCTCAGCGTCTGCTTCGGCGAAACAAAGTGCTATGTTACTACTCGTTTTTATACTTTGGTGCTATAATAGGAGATACCTGTTCTATTCAACACTAAAGACGGCCTTCGTCTGACAACTGTTGCCTTGAATTGTAAATCGCATTCTGCTATCTAGTGATGTTACATATCGAAATGATAATGCAGTTTTTTTCCTTTTGGGTCACTCATAAGAATTATATTGCACTTGCCAATTGTAATTAAGCGCTCGTTCAAAAGGGCGATTGTTTATTTATTTATCCTTACTCCACTAGTGTTCTTACATCTATGATCCTTAATAAACCATGGATCGATTTTGTTACAATGTGGGACACATTGTGCATAAATGTTTGCAGTGGTGTCCAACATATTCAACATTTCTCAGGACTCATTAGGTCCGAATTGCAGGCACACTAACAAATCTAGTATTGGATTAATGCTGTTGCACTTCCGGTCTCATTAATGAAATTGCTAATATTTGTGTGGGGTTCGAAATATGGTGCGCTTTTCACTATAATAGTTACAGAAAAGGGCCAAATAAACAAACTAGTGCTCTGACGACGTTGTAAATAGTTCATGTGCTTAGACTGAGCCATTGGGTTTTGTCATGTAAATCAAAAGAGTGCTTACTTAACAAGGGAAGGCAAATCGTTAGAATATAACTAAATCTGTAAGATCAGTGGCCCTTGCAAATTGTTATTATTCTCTGTTCATCCATGTTTTACCGGAATATGGTTACCATGCACTGATTTATAAATAAAATGTAGAGTTTAAAAACTATAAATTTTGTATATTTACATAATAAATGACATTTTTATTGTTTTAGGTGACTATACAGATAGTTTACTCACATGGCACAAGAACTAATTGTGGACATACTAACTTTGAATGTGAATGTACACCCTGAACTGATATTAGAGGTATGTTGCAATGTAAAGTTGATAATAAATTAATTGATGAATAGGTTTTATGCCCCTCGATTTGCAAACTTTTGCAAGTATAATCTGGGATGTTTTGATAACTGATTGTACCTTCCCTTTGTAGGGTAGTATTGAATCCTTTCTGTATAGCTAACTCTTGGATAAATTGAATAATTTTGTAAATATTGTGATGACTTGTGTACATGTATCTGCTTATGTATATATGTACATATTTTTAAATGTCTTTGTATATATGTTTTTCTAAAGCCTTGAAGAAGTCCATATTGGGACAAAACGCGTCGGCTAATGAATTCTGAATCTTGGATTTTATCAACTTGATGTATTAAGCTTTTCCAATAAAGAATAATTTAAAAAAAAGAAAACAAGAGTACATGGACTTGAAAATGTCATCAGATCGTCAATAACAACTATTGTTCAACTGATTCTGAATATATTTATAATCTTTGTATGCGGAATTCCTATTTTTTATGCAAAAAAAATACTATAATAACAGCCAAAAGACAACACAAATCAGAAGCAGCTGGGGAGAGCCCCCTCGTGCTTCAATAATGTCAGCAGCAAAGATATCCATAAATCAGGCTGGGCTAATAAACACGAAGTCATATCCAATTTTCACTAAGATGTTTAAGCAAAATAAACCACTTGTAGAAGAGAATAATATAAGAACCATCCCCAGGAGCTAGTTCAACGAATCAAATAAATGCTCCACTGGGGCAGAAAGATGGATATTGGGAGGCTCTGCATATCCATCATGAGGAACCCATAAAGGGGGGACCACAAACATCATCAGAAAACCAAATGACCAGCCTCGCTTGTGATCCACCAAAAAGGAAATCGCACGAAAGAAAGACGTACTCACAGATTGCGAGCAAAAATGTATCAGATCTTCCTCACAAAAATAGAGTATGGAAGATTGCATTTCAGCCTTTGTATAAATCAAAGGGCAGGCATGATATACTCAATCGGGCAAATCTTTTGAGGTTCTTCAAACATATACAGCATTTGACAGAAATAGCAAGTGATGATAAGGTTAGGGTTCAATTCGTACCCATAGAGAACAACAACAGCCAGAAAAACACAATAGGGACATGGAAGATTCATTACATATCAAAATCAGTCCTTCGGAAAAAAGAAAGCTTTACAAATTGGGACATAGAATTAGACGAGTTAAAACTAGAAAAATGACCTCAGATGTTACTCCAACCAATAAACATTACAGAAAACACAAAGAAAGCCAATAAAATCTCACAGTGTATTGAGAGAAACCACAAAACCATATTCATTTCAGAATTATAATAATTTGAGTATATCATTAAGGACACAGGAAGGGATGATCAAAAATAGATAGTAATAAACAAAGTACTTCAGAAACTCAGTAGGAGGGAGGAACATCACAGGATAGGTAGTGCAACAATGCATGTCTATCATCACTCCAGACATCAGACCAGCCTCCAAAGAACTGCGCAATCCTAAACAAACAAGGGCCTCTGAGATGGGAATTCAGGCCTCCAACAAAGCTAATCAATTAGGCATAAAATTGTATCCTGGAATGTTGCTGGCAAATAGAGAGCACTCAAACATGAATCAGCAAGGAAGAAATTGCAGAAAGGTGACATCGTATGCCTACAAGAAACCTGGCCCATAAAATCCACGCAGCACCTGGAAATGTTTGCCGGTGTTCCATAATGGATTGCTCCCCTTGGCTATGCGCTCCCCCTGAGCATTTGCGCATGCGTATCTCTTTGCGCAGGCGCGTATGCAGCCACAAAACTTGGAGGCTATAATTATCTGCTCCCCAGCGCACAAGTCTACGCGCATGCGCAAACACCGGCCCACCGCTTCAATGTATCACCTGCCAAGAGCAGGTTGTAAATGGAAGCTTGCTTATCCCTCGAACGGTGAAACCGCCAGCACTTTTGGGACTCGTACGCGTGAGTCTGCAATTACTCCCAGTTTCAGCGGCAAGTCGTTGTCACAGCCAGATGTATGCGTGGGCCAGCCAGAAACGGTATTCCAGGCCACAGGCTGCCTCCATAATACATCTGCCCAACTCACATTCAGTGCCATTGAGTGGTGCGGTAATTCACACATTTGTATTACCACACCATTACCAGTTTGGCATTGAGGAGTGAGTTATCTACGGATGGTAACAATGTCTTATTACCTTCCATAATACATCTGCCCAACTCACATTCAGTGCCATTGAGTGGTGCGGTAATTCACACATTTGTATTACCACACCATTACCAGTTTGGCATTGAGGAGTGAGTTATCTACGGATGGTAACAATGTCTTATTACCTTTTATAGAAAGAAGAACAGAGTGGATGGTAACGTAAAGGAAGGCAGCCCAAGGCAAGAGAGGGATACAGCTGTGTACAGTAAGTTCCTCTGATCCCATGTCTATGTTATCTTGAGTGCCGCGCAGCTCTCCTTCTGGGTTAGAAATTGCAGATCCACTTGGTTGAGGCTGTCAGGAAATTTGTTCATCTTTATCCTTGAGAGTGACTCGTTAGTAATAGTGTCTGAGCAGTGTCTCGAGGCTTGAATATAAAGCAAATGCCGTGTCCACCCACCTCAGCTTTCTCCACCTGATTAAGAGGGCTGCCTCACACCCCACTGGGAGTAAGGCCCTTGTGTGTTGTTGCTCTGGGCACTTGATTCACGGTAACAGACCCACCACCATTACCGATGTTTGTCAGTTCTGTTTGATGGCCATGTGAACCTTGTCGGTTTCACAAAAAGTCATTAGAAAAGGGCCCTAACACTCTGGTACAAATTTCCCAGCGCATCAGAAATAGTTAAAATGTGGGTTCACTAAACCTGCGCTAGAGGAGTACATTTCCAGGACCCAGATCAGTTTGGGGAGAGGAGGTGGCGAGAGAAATTGTTTATGTGGTGGCCAACCATAGCAAGCAGCAATGGGAAATGTCATGAGGGGAACATCGTATGGAAGAGTTATTGTTGTAAATTAAAGCAGAATGTGATTAAGCATTTACTGAAAACATTAATGCTTCCCCTTTAGATCGTGTTTTCCTCGTTATGTTGACAGAGGTCCGGACTCCATTTTGTATTGACATGCTGCCACGTGTTCGTCACGAGGAGAGTCCGACCTCTGTGTTAGTTGCTCCTGTAATCTGCCTAGTAACAGTTTATAAATAGCTCTCTTGTCCATCTGGCGCATGCCCAGACTTGACCACGTCTGTTATAATTAGCTTTGCTTGACCATGTGTTTTCGCGGGCTCAAAGAGTGTGTTAGCTCCGCCCATGTATTGATTCAGTATCGAGAATGACCATAAATGGTAATGTTCTTCGACCTCATGTTGTATCCACCCACTATGAGCCCCTCTGTTGTGTATAAAAGGGGACTGTGTACGCAAGTTCTTTGTGCTACTCCTTACAATACTGAAGAGTGTTGTGTGGATTGTAGGACCACCCTTAAGGGTTAATAAACTTTGTCTTTGTACTTTGCAGTTTCCGTGCCAACTTCCTTATAGATTCCGTTACAGGAGAGCGAACCCTTGTGCTTTGCGGGCCAAGCTGGGGCCTGTATTCATCAATTGGCGCCCGTCACGTGGGGCTCATCGGCGACTCGGATGCTCGAAGGACTGGTCGCGACGAAGGTGAGGAGTTTGGCCGGGGACGTGATCACTGCCAGCGGCGTCTTAGCCCTGGCATCCCGAGGTTTTTCTTCCTTCCCTTCCGAGCTGACCGTCTGGGTGGCGCCGGTCATCGACTGAGACCTCTTCTGTCGGTCCTGCCGTGAGAGCCGTTTGGGCGATTGTGGAGCTTGGCAGTTGGAACCTGGACTCTTGATTGGTAAGAACCGTTGTACGGTACTTGCTCCGAGTTTTTGAAGCCTGGGTCTGGCTATTTGAGTTTGATTGATGATGACTAGTCATATTTTGAATTTGTCTTTGTGAAAATATATGCGTTGCAACACATATAGGCAGGTAATGTGGAGAAATTTCTCCAGGAGCTGTGTAAACTTTGAACGGCGCAACGATTAAGTGCCATTTTCTTTATAATATTGCATATTTTGCATTATTCCTAGCATGCCTGCTTTTAGCGCACTCCGTAAGTGGTGCTGCTGTTTTGGAAATCGGTTGAACCTCGAGGAATCTGCTCCAGCTCCCCCAGAGGGGACTCCTAATAGGGATATGTACGTGAAGCATGGTCTTTCTTCCATAATGTACAGCACGTTATGGAGGAAATACACGAGGAAGGATCCTGAGTTGCGATGGCCTTTGTATGGATCGTTTGATATACGTAAGATTGAGTATGTGGAACAGTGTATGTGTAAGCGACGTGCTCGTCAGGATATGTTTGAGTGTGTGCGATTATGGGTGAAGGAAGTGCGTGAGCGAGAGAAACGTGAGAAAGCGCTGTTTGATAAAGAGCAACGGAAGAATGACCATGTGCGAGCGCAGGAAGCGAAGCATCGGGAGGACAAAGAGCACACGGACAGACAAGAGAAAGAGCGTAGGCTACAGGTCTCGGGTCAATATGTTGTTCGCCAGCCACTTTATCCTGTCCTTAATACTCCTGATGATGATTTTTATTTACTAGATCGCTCTCCGCCCCCTTATGTTGGCGCATCTGCTCCGCGGCCGCAAGATTCTGGCCCGGCTCCGGGTAAGGTCGACACACGGTCCATGTTATCGGCCGAGCATATGGCTGAGCTTCGGAAACTTTCCCTCCGTGCACTTAAGGGCAAGATGTCTAAGGAGGAGTTGTTCCATACTTGGGGGTCGTGGCAAGATAGAGAGAGGGTGTATTTTCTGTCTCATTTCGCAGATGAAGTAATTGCTGCTTTCCGAAAATATTCTAGTGTCCTTGAGCCTGACGAAGTGTCTTCGGATGCCGGAGCATTACGTAATGGTGTTTTTTCTCCCCCTAAGGCTCCTGAGGCGGCTCGGCGGCTGTTCGCCTTGCGGGACGAGGTGCTGGCCCTTCGAGAGAAAGCACGCCAACAAGCGGAGGAGGAGAAGCAGTCGGATTCGGTTGCGGCAGGGGGTTACCCATTCGCCTCCCAGTCAGATAAGGATGACATAGTGCATGCTAAACCAATGCGAGAGGCGGCGCCTTTGTATGTTCCTCCTAAGGGAGCAGGGACTAGCTCGGATATTAACTCCGCCGATGCAAGGGGATATTTTGTATATAATTGGGTTTACACTCCATGGCATAGGGCCGATGTTATGGCATTGAAGAATGCGTTGCCTGACCCCCGCAAGAATCCAGCGGCCTTCTATGAAGAAGTTGAGGGGGCCTTGAATTCTTGCATTATGACTTTAGCGGATATAGACCTGTTCTTTGGCCTTATTCTACCACCGGACACGTGGAGGTCTGTCCGCAGGGTAGATGATGTAGTTGCCTTTAAGGCTCGATGGTCTGACCTTGAGGATGAGGATAGGGAACGGAAGCCCGCACAGAAACCACCCCAGAATATTTTAGATCTCCCTGCTGCTATTGTGGCTAAATTGAAAACAATAATCCCCCCCAAAAAGATTGACTGGAATATGTTAGCAGCATGTAAACAGAAAGTTGACGAGTCAGTTGCAGATTTCTTCACGCGCTTTGAAGAAACGTTTCATGACTTTAGTGGCCAGTCGCTTACTGACGACACAGGCCGCCACCTTTTCGCGGACAAATATGTGGCTAATCTGCTACCGGCAGTTGCGGCCCGGTTAAAAGCGAGTGAGAGTTCTTGGTCCTCCGCGACACCTACGGCCCTTCTGACTATCGCTCAGTATTATGAGCGTCAGGAGCACGAGGCGAAGGGCCAGGAGGAGAAGAAATCGAAAGATCTCAAAACCAAGGTGATGTTAGCACAAGTATATGGCCCGCCCCGACGGGGTAATAATAATAGAGGAAGGGGCGGATCTTATGGTCCCCCTTCGGGCCGATCTGATTTGAATAGGAACCAGTGTGCGTACTGCAAGCAGTTGGGCCATTGGGCCAGGGATTGCCCAGTGTTGCGTGCTTTGCGTCAGGGGCACACTCCGGGTGGCCCGAGAGGTAGAGGGGGCTTCTCGAACTTTAGAGGGAATTCTAACGATAATGTCCGTTTCGATACTGCCGGGCAGCACCGAGATAGCTCAAATGTTTTTGATCGCCAGCACCAGTATCATGTATCGGACATCGATCAATCGGGATATCATGATTCTCAGCATGCATAGGAATGCGTTGGATGGGGGTCCGAATCAGTTGAGGTGCCGGTCGATCAGACGGGTCCTTATGTATCGGCTGAGGTTTTAGGTTCTACTGATCAGTGCCTAGTGGATACAGGAGCGACACGTAGTGCATTGTCTAGGTACTTGGTTCCGGGGGCTCCCCCATCCGGCTCAATAGTTACATCGGTAGGGTTTGACGGTACACTCTCCCGAAGCCCTCTTTCACAGCCCCTTGCATTTAAAGTTGATTGTTTTTCTGCGCCCTGTCCGTTTCTGCTTGCTCCGTATACACCGGATAACATTATGGGCCTTGATATGTTAAAGTACTTTAGGGCTACAATCCGCTGCTCCCCTGAGGGTGTGAGGGTGATCTTAAATGACAACTATCCCAGGTCTGGGCGGATGTGTACGATATCAGAGGATGCATTGTTGGCTACCCTCCCCCGAGCTTTATGGGCGACTTCGGACACAGATGTGGGACAAATGGTGATTCCTCCGGTCCACGTTAGTGTCCAGGAGGGGGCGGTGTTACCACGCCTCCCGCAGTATCGTATTTCCCAGGAGGGCGAGGAGGCTCTCATACAGATTGTGCAAGACTTGATCGCAGTAGGGGTAGTGGAAGAAGTTCCCTATAATATCTGTAACAGTCCGATTCTCCCAATTTTGAAAAAGGACACGGATGCAAAGGTCTATCGGTTCATAATTGATTTGAGGGAGGTAAACAAGATCGTGATACCTCAGTACCCGGTGGTCTCCGATATCACGACGTTGCTTACCTTGGTCCCGCCTACGGCGACCATGTTCTCAGTGATTGATTTGAAAAATGCCTTCTTTTCTATTCCCATTCACCCTGATAGCCGATTTCTTTTTGGGTTCACATTAAACAATAGATCTTATCGTTTTTGTAGAATTCCCCAGGGCTACACAGAAAGCCCTAGTATTTATAGTCAGGCTTTGAAACGACAGTTGGACTCCTTTGCCTTACTCGAGGGGGTCGCCCTCATTCAATATGTCGATGACATCCTGTTGGCGGCTGACACCCTGGAGTTGTGCGAGAAAAGCACGCTAGCCTTACTTTCCTTTTTAGCATCCCACAATCACAAGGTCTCTAGGAAGAAATTGCAATTCTGTAGACCAAAGGTGACTTATTTAGGTCACCTTTGGTCTAAGGAGGGGCGTGCACTCACACCAGATCGTATCCAAGTAATTTTGGACATACCGAGACCATCCACGCAGAAGGATGTGCGTGCATTTTTGGGTCTTGTTTCTTTTTGTAGACAGTGGATATTGGGGTTTTCACACATAGCTAAGCCATTACTAGCTCTCTTGACAAAAGACACGCCCATCCCGATCCCCTGGTCAGATGAGTGTGACGCTGCTTTTCAGCAATTGAGACAGGCCCTTTGTTCAGCACCAGTGTTAGGGACCCCTGATTATACAAAACCCTTTTCGTTGTATGTGCATGAGAAAGATGGATGTGCATTATCAGTCTTAGTGCAGATGCACGGCGATAAGCAACGCCCTTGTGCATACTTTTCGGCTGTACTTGATCCTGTCGCCCGAGCATTGCCAGGGTGTTTTCGCTCGGTTGCGGCGACAGCTGTGTCAATACGGCAGAGTGAAGGAATTGTGTTGTCCCATAAGCTGTTGGTGTTAGTCCCCCACGCTGTTGATGCCCTGCTTAATCAAACAAAGACGCAGCATTTGACCAGTGCCCGTTTGACGGGATATGAGTTGACGCTTTTGGCTCCTCATATTACGTTGAAAAGGTGCGTAACACTAAACCCGGCAACATTGTTGCCATACCCCGAGACCCAGCCTGAGGCGCAGAAAGCGCATGATTGTATTCTTGTGACTGAGGAACAAACAAAGGGTCGTATTGATCTCCAGGATACGCCCTTTTCAGAGGTAGATGGAGAGTTGTGGGTAGACGGATCATGCCTGAAGCTACCAGATGGTACGACTTCAGCAGCGTATGCAATTACCACGTTACAGACGATAGTGGAGACAGCACGCATACCGCAGAAATCAGCTCAAGCAGCGGAACTGATAGCCTTAACACGAGCATGTGAGCTCAGTACAGGATTGTGTGTGAATGTTTACACAGATAGCCGCTATGCCTTCGGAGTAGCACACGATTTCGGCCTACTCTGGAAGGAGAGAGGGTTCTTAACATCACATGGGGTACAGATAATGCATGGGGAGTTAGTCCACAATCTCTTAACCGCATTGACATACCCGAAGAAAATTGCCATTGTTAAGTGTAGTGCCCATAGGAAAGTAGTTGATAAAGTTGGAGAAGGGAATGCGTTAGCAGACCGGGTAGCACGGGAGACTGCGATGCAGCCCGGCGCTACTGCCATGTATGTAGTGAAGTCACAGGTGGAAAGATGGCGTGATGCGAAGGAGGAAGTGCGAGAAATGCAAAGGACCGCTTCTGATAAAGAGCGGGAGCAATGGGCTAGCGAGGGAGAGTTGGATGATGAGGGCTGTTGGAGAAATAAGCAGATGGATAGATGGAAGTTACCCACGGCTTTCGTACAACCTATGGTTCAATGGCACATGGGCTAGCACATGTTGGAGCTTCCGCAATTGTGAAATTGCTTACCCAAGTCTGGGAGCATCCAGAGATTGCTAGCACAGCAAAGAGGGTGGTGCAGACCTGTATGATCTGTCTGAAGTATAACCCCGGGAAAGGCACTCGAACTCCAGCATGAGGATTTGCGACGCCCACTGCACCCTTTGAGGTTCTGCAGATGGACTATATCCAGCTTGAGCGCTGTAACAATTTGAAGTATGTTCTAGTAGTGGTCTGCGCCTTCAGTAAATGGGTTGAGGCGTACCCTACGAAAGACAATACTGCAATGACTACAGCGAAGCTATTGCTGAAAGAGTTTTTTCCTCGATACGGCGTCTGTAGACTTCTGTGGAGTGATAATGGCCCTCACTTTGTAGCGGATGTTATAAAATATGTCTTGAAGGGCCTAGGCATCACCCAGAAGTTCCACGCCGTATTCCACCCCCAGTCTGCAGGACTAGTCGAGAAGTATAATGGTACACTGAAGCTTAAGATCGCCAAAATCACATCTTTGACTTGGCCAGACGCCCTGCCACTGGCGTTATTATCAATTAGGTCGGTGCCACACTCTCGAACTGGCCTTACGCCATATGAAATCGTATTTGGACGCCCAATGAATATTTGGGGTCCACCAAGGCCTAAGGCGGTGTATGATGTACCTTGTGTAATGATGAGCGATTATCTGGCACAGTTAACGGATAATTTGGTTTCTATTCATCAACAGGTCCGAGAGGCGCTCCCTGATCGGTCTACCGGCGAAGGACATGGTCTCCGGCCTGGGGATCATGTCATGGTGAAGGTCTTCGACAGAACGAACAGTTTGGAGCCGAGATGGGTCGGACCTGAGCAAGTCCTCCTTGCAACGAGGACGGCAGTGCGAGTCTCGAACAGGAAGAATTGGATCCATTCCTTACACTGTCGAAAGGTACCGCCCGGATTGGTGGAGTCTGCCGTGCTGACCGATCAACGAGAAATCCTAGCAGCAGAGACAGGCCGTGCTGCGGAGCCAAACGACACTGAGGAGCTCTTTCCGGACCATGTGACTTCTGGAGGAAGGCGATATCATCTGCGACCAAGGAAGTGAGGTTTCCAGTACCGGGACATACTGTCAGAACGGCCCTTGGGTTAGTGAAACGGAGAGCCGATGAGGCAAGGGGGGGGGATCAGCCCTGCATTAGTGTAGCGACACCCGTCTTGGCCCGCTGGTGAAGAAATCAACCACTGCCCAAGGGGAAGAGTTCTGACAGACTTTTTAGTTTCAGGAAGATACCAGGGTATTGTTTCTTTTGACATGGAGAAGAAGAAAATCCTTTGTGCGTTGGGGTTCATGCTAACAGTAGCTATTGTTGGGATAACCACATGGTTTGTGGAGGAGGTAACTCCTGCTCGGAAAACACTTGTGTTGACAACTCCGGTGCCTGAGGAGCACTACTTTTATACATTACCGTATCAAGAGTTGAAGCATCGACAATCTTACTTGAACAACACTTTCATTCAGATGCTGCATCACACCCACGTTGCTACGAACGCTACGAACTGTTGGATTTGAATTTAAAAATTTGAATTTAAAATTTCTTATAAAGCGCACGTATACCAGCGGTTTCTTGGCGGTTTCTATGTGGGATGATGCCGGCCCATCAGAAGAAAGGAGGTACGCCATTCATACCACTTCCTTTCTCTCATAATGGCTCTTGTAGAGCATGGTACACTTTGCTTTTTGCCACTCGGAAACCGACAGTGGGACGATTGCTTTTTAGACTTAATAAAGAATGCCATCAGGACAAGAATGGGTATCCACAAGCGAATGGGACAATTTGGGAATGGGAAGAGTACCGACCGGACAATGAATCCATTCCCTATATCTTCACGAACATCAGAGACACTGTGGGGAAGGACAAATTTGTGATCCAAGTGGCCCAAGCCCAAGCGGACCTGTGTGTCCAGAGTGTGGGTTTTATCCCTGTTGGTGTCAGTGATTGTATAACCGTATTGAACATTGACGGGTTGAATAACAGTACCTTCCTAGCGTCCCATAATACCTATTTTGTATGTGGAAATAAAGGTTATTACCGTTTGCCGGCTGGGTGGTCTGGGGTATGCTATGTATCATTCCTATTACCTCCTGTATTCCTAGCACCCGCGTCATATCATAAGGATTTGAAACTTTTGAATAATCTGACTGTAAATAGATACAAACGTACTCTATCAATTGATGATGTGGATCAAACCGATACCAGCTTGCAACAGTATATTGATTTTAACCTAGGACTGTTTTTCTTTGTTGGAGCTGCTTTGAATAGTAGGAAGATCCGAAGATTGACAAGAGTGGTAGAAGCTGTGACAAATCAGACTGCTGCCGCTCTTGGGAATCTTACGGAAGAATTACAAATAACTAGGATTGTTGCATTACAAAATCGTATGGTATTGGATGTAATGCTAGCTGATCGAGGTGGAGCCTGTAAAATTATTGGAAGTAGCTGTTGTGTGTTCATCCCTGATCATACGCCATCCGTTTATAACGCCATTAACAAGCTGCATAAAATAGCAGCTGAAATCCACACAGAAAACGGCACTTGGTCCTTTTCTGGATGGTTTTGGGCGTTGGTTACTGCCTGGGGATGGAAGGTCTTAACTGGTCTCTGCATTATTATAGCAGTTCTGTTCCTTTTCTGTATGTGTATTCAATGTGGACCATTGTGCTGTTCCGTATGCATTTCATTCTGCATTCCAGATAAGAAAGCTATTGCCAATGTTGCTCGCCAGAAGGGTCTAGCTAAAGAGGTTAAGGGAATGATGATAATTGATATATATGATGATTATTCTTGGAAGCCGGATGTCTTCAGTAAATGCTGAAAGGGTCGTCTGTTGTAAATTAAAGCAGAATGTGATTAAGCATTTACTGAAAACATTAATGCTTCCCCTTTAGATCGTGTTTTCCTCGTTATGTTGACAGAGGTCCGGACTCCATTTTGTATTGACATGCTGCCGCGTGTTCGTCACGAGGAGAGTCCGACCTCTGTGTTAGTTGCTCCTGTAATCTGCCTAGTAACGGTTTATAAATAGCTCTCTTGTCCATCTGGCGCATGCCCAGACTTGACCACGTCTGTTATAATTAGCTTTGCTTGACCATGTGTTTTCGCGGGCTCAAAGAGTGTGTTAGCTCCGCCCATGTATTGATTCAGTATCGAGAATGACCATAAACGGTAATGTTCTTCGACCTCATGTTGTATCCACCCACTATGAGCCCCTCTGTTGTGTATAAAAGGGGACTGTGTACGCAAGTTCTTTGTGCTACTCCTTACAATACTGAAGAGTGTTGTGTGGATTGTAGGACCACCCTTAAGGGTTAATAAACTTTGTCTTTGTACTTTGCAGTTTCCGTGCCAACTTCCTTATAGATTCCGTTACAGGAGAGCGAACCCTTGTGCTTTGCGGGCCAAGCTGGGGCCTGTATTCATCATTATGAGAGGGGCAGAACTGTCCCTCAGACGCTTTTTCATCCAGAAAACAAGCAAATGGCCACTGTGTCTGGATTTGTGGCATGTTCATCAAACTCTAATTCAGGACGTGACAGGTAAATCAGATTAAAAGGGAGGACAGGAGTATGGGAAGTCAAGAGATGGTCAGTAAGAAAATAAATGTCCTCTGTAGTCGGGCTGTTGCTGTCCCCGGCATAATTCTACCAGAAGGCTGGAAGTAAAGCAATCAGTATGCAAAGTGAGAGGGCACAACACAGGACATAAATGCAACCAACTCTGACGGAAGTGACAACTACTACCTCATGTAATGCTGCATTTTATTTTTTTGTCTTGAAAGTCCAGCTAATTGAGTTTTTTTTTATGAAAGATTATATAAAACTGAACCCCACAAATACCAAATGAGTTCGCATGGTTTAAAAGACAGTATCATAAACAAGAAATTGGTGATTTAGTTACTTAGTGGAATAATAGTACTCATAGATTAAAGCTCCGTAGGGTAGATTGGATTTAGCAGACACTCCATAAGCCAGAACAGGAATGTAAAACCTTCAAAGGGTGAAAAGATCTTGCAATATCTAACTATGGGACTGCTTTATATATGTATCAACTGGGGCTATATCTTACTGACCATGTGTGAGAAGTTGGCCTGGCATATGCTGGTCACTAGTTCTAGTGGCCACCTTGCACCAGTCCAATTCGACTCTTGGTAGATAGGTTTAAAGACAACCTTTTAAAAGAAAGCTATCCTAGTGGTAGCTGTGGAGAGCAGCCTTCAGGCTAAGTCTCTGAGGAATGTAAAGCAGCTTGTTTTACCTTATAATCTCTTGAATTACCAAATGAAAAGACACCACACAGGTATATATATGAAATATATATGTATTTATTACTAAATATACTCTACTAATCTCTTTATGAGATTAGTCCCAGGTAAACATTTAAAAGATCAACATTTCTCAACAAATTAAGCACATAAATCACTGTAGCCCTAGGGGCGTACCAGACCATATACTAAGTAAATGGTATAACAAATTCGACAAGCAAAATGAAGAGGCCTAGGGCCTTGGGAATCGCTGGGGCTTCACTGCTGTAGTGTTTTCAGGTAAGTAACTAGCCCACAGGGGACGCGTGCAGTGTCTAAACACGCACGCGAGTTTCTCATAGACTTCAAGGCAAAAATGTCGCGATTTGTATTTCAAAGTTTTAGGGCACTTCTGAGTGGACAACAAGCACACAACTTACAGGGTAAGTATTTCGATAGCCAATGCACACTTGGGCACCGTAATGCCAGAGTTACCTCACCCAGGGAGTCCGGGTGCACAGGTGTCCTTTGGTGTCGGGTCGCGATGCTGATTTCAATGGGAATCGAGGTGTTCTTGCTGCTTGTGTCGTCGAGAGAGGTGTCCGTTCGGTTCCAACGATGGATTGGAGTTGCAGGCGACCAGGAAATTGAGGGGACAGAGTTCAGAGTCACTTGCCAGTGACCAGTGGCCTTCAGGATAGATGACCACAACTGTCGCGTCGCTTTCGTCGCTGATGGTGTTTTGTCTCTTCGCCCACGCCGTCCAGGAGGGATCGATGATGACCAGCAGCTGGAATTGGAGGGTCCCACGACGTCTGCAGCTGTTGGCGGTGTCGGCACTCGGATTGGAGCCAACAAACCTTGGCAACTGCAAGTCTCGGGGAGAGTGAAGATGGTGGATAGCTCAGACCAGCAAGGTCCGAGAGACTTACCCAGCAAGGGTAAGTGAGGGTAGGCCCAGAGCAACCAGGCCAGCCCTTGGAATAGTCAAGGATGTCTTCAGGAGGGCTACTAGCCAACGGGCAAGCAACCGCGAAGACGCCTTTGCAGGAAAACTTCAGCAACAGCCCACGGTCACTCGGGATGGGGTAGGCCGCTGATCTTTGGTTCAGTACCTGCTCAGGACTTGGACATTAAGTGGTCCAAAGCACAGGTTTGTAGTTTGTCGTTCAGGGCTTGCACTCGAAATCAGTGCACGGTTCCCTGGTATTGTCGTTCCTCGTCACTCGTGGGGTCCAAACGCCACAGTTTCGCTGGGGACTCAAAATGGCCGTAGAGAGGTCAGGAAATCGACTTCAGGGGACGCAGGGACTTCGGGCTCCGGCGGGAGCGGTAAAGTTTGCAACCGTTGTTCAGTCCTTAAGGTGCCTGCAAAGCAGGGGAGCCACTCCTTGGCTCCAAGGGAGATCCTTCGGTCTTCTAAAGGTAGTAGAACGTTGAAGGGACCGGATTCTTCTTCGTAGAGCGTCGTCCAGGTGTAATCTGAATTGCATTGGCAATATTTGGTATCTTATACTGTAAAGATGGGAGGGACTAGCTCTATGGCCACTCCTCTAGGAGGGCCAGGGTAGGGGTGGTTACACCCACTTCCCTTTGTCCAGTTTTCGCGCCAGGACAGGGGCAGAGGCCCCTGAACCGGTTTGAGCTGGCATATGCACAGGGGAGCCTACTGCTCCCCCAGTGCAGGACTTCAAAGGCACTCTAAGAGTGCACCCACCCAGCTCCAATACACTAAATCCTGTCTGGAAGGTTGTGACACCTCCCTGTGACAGGAAACCCTTTGTTGAGCTCCCTCCACTGCGAGTTTCGGTCAGCAGCAGGAGGGCAGCCCGGTGTCTGGGCTGGTGGCATCCATTTTGTGATGCCAGGGCTCTAGAAGATTTCTACCGTTTGGTACAGTGGGTACATGTCGTCCCCTCTAGTAGGGTGGGATCATACTCCCACACCAGTTACTGGTGTGGGGGTATGATTCCAAAACGTTTGACACCAAACACGACATGTTTTGATGCAGTCATTCCAAAGTTAGCATTAACCGGGAGGTTATAATGCACTTAAGAGTATATGGTTTAACCGCATCCACAAACAGTAGCAGAGAATAGACTCTGCCAGCTGCAGGGGGGTCCTGCTCAGGCAGAAGCACCCCCTCACATAGTAAACCATGCACCCTGCCCTTGGGATTGATAGGGCCTACCATAGGGGTGACTGTTAGGTTCATATGTGTGTGTATGGTGAGATATAGAAACCTATACCTCTGTGAGGAGTGCTAACACTACCTCACACAGGCTGCAGTAGCAGGCCTGTGGTGTCAGATTGAGAATGCTTCCCAGGGGTGGCATAATACATGCTGCAGCCCCTGGTAGGCCTGTGAAGTACCAATGCCTTAGGTACCTAAGGTACCATATACTAGGGGCTCACAAGGTACCACAGTATCCAATCACTAGTGCATCTAGTATGCACATCAATCATTTTAGGGAGTAAGCAGATAGGCTGGGGTCCTGAATAGCAGGATCCCAGCCAGACTAGTCAAAAACCACTCAAACACCAGGAAAAAAGTGGGGGCAACCATATAGTCAGATTCCACCTTCCTACACCATGTTTAAAGTCAATCAATCAATCAATCATTCAGGGATTGGTGAAGCGCGCTACTCACCTGCGAGGGTCTCAAGGTGCTGGGGGAGGGAGGGGTGGGCAGCTCCGGATCAGTCGAAGAGCCAGGTCTTGAGGTCTTTCCTGAACATGTGCAGGGTCAGGGCGTGCCTGATATTCACGCGGAGCTCGTTCCAAGTCTTGGCTGCGATGTAGGAGAAGGCTCTCCCACCTGTTCTGTTTCTGCGGATGCGGGGGACCTCTTCCAGGGCGAGTTCGGCAGAGCGGAGGTTCCTTTTGGGTACGTGGAAGGATACTCTCTCGTTGAGGTATTTGGGTCCGATGCTGTTGAGGGATTTGTAGGCGTGGGTGAGGAGTTTGACGGTGACTCTCTTCTCGACAGGGAGCCAGTGGAGGTCTCGTAGGTGTTGGGTCATGTGCTCCTGGCGTGGTGTTCCTAGGACGAGTCAGGCTGCGGCGTTCTGGATGGTTTGGAGTTTGTGAAGTAGAGCTCTGTTGATTCCGGCGTATAGGGCGTTGCTGTAGTCCAGTCTGCTTGTTATGAGTGAGACTAGGCATGGGTCTTTTCAGCATTATCTGCATCATCAGTGTGCCAAGTGATGGAGAGATTTTTTTCTGCTTCAGCTAGGACCATAGGGAACCATTCTTTATCACTCAGTCTTTTCCACGCATGCCTTAACCACGCAGATGCCTTTACTACGCATGCCTTTAGCATGAATGGTAAGTATGGATAAGGTAAGTATACACACACACATATATATATAATTATCTCCCACTTTTGCTTCTAATACATTGCCCACATCAGAATCTTTCATGAAAAGTACCCCATTCAAAAATAAATCTAAATTCACTCCTATATCAGCGAGAGAACGTCTTGATATTTTCAGTGACAATGTAATCAATGAAATTAAAAAATTGAATCACAAAACTTTAAACATCAAGAAGAAAACTAACAACAAAAACAAGCAATATTACTCGCTTATAAATAAACTGCAAAAAGACAAAAATGTCATTATTAGAAACTCTGACAAAGGTGGGAATGTGGTGCTGTGGGCGCTAAAAGACTATGTGGAGGAGACCATATCTCAGTTGAACGACAGAACCTGTTATAAGCTCAGCAATGCAGTGGCATCAAGGGAAACTTCAAACAACTTTTATGGAAAACGGGTGTCTTTGAAATGTGCTGGACTTTTAACAATGGACGAATACCAGTTCATCAGAAAAGATCATCCAACCGTTCCCAACATATACTTTATTCCAAAGATTCATAAAAATGCATTAACGCCACCAGTTAGGCCAATAATATCCGCCAGGTCAAGCCTACTAGAAAATGCTTCCAAATACATTGATTTTTTCTTTCAGGAATGGGTCCAGGGATTACCCTGATACATAAGGGACGCAGTTGATTTTATCCCCAAATTGAAAGATTTTAAATGGAACAGCAATTACCATCTTTTAACTTTGGACGTTACCTCCCTGTACACTTGTATTAACCACAAAGACGGACTGCGTGCTGTAGAGTTTTTTCTGGGTAAAAATAAGGCTACACGTCCCCAACACAATATTATGTTGTTAAACATGATCAGTGTTTGTTTAAATAGCAATATATTCTTGTTTTATAAAACACTCTATCAACAAATGCAACGAGTCGCAATGGGAGCCAGCTTCTCCCCCAGCTATGCCTGTTTGTTTATGGGCTGGTGGGAGGAGCTGGTTCTCATATGGAGACGCATAAACGATATACGAATGATCATGTCAAGTTGTTTTACAGATATATTGATGATGTATTCATTGTGTGGGAGGGGATCCAAGAGGAAGCTATGAATTTTGTCTCAGATATTAATGAAATCAGTATCAATCTGAATTTTACCTCTAACATCAGCAACACCAACATCAATTTTTTAGATGTAGAGATATACCCCAATAATGCAAATTTGAAACCAGGGTATACAGAAAGGAAACTGCTGGCAACTCCGTGTTACACTTTTATAGCTTCCACCCAAGGCATCTAATTCAGAGCATTCCCTATGGGGAAATGCTGCGCCTTAAAATAATTTGCAGCAACCCCGCTGATTTAATGAAAGCCCAACAAGACAGCAAGAGGAGATTTTTATCTAGGGGGTACTCAAGGAAAACCATACAAGAAGCTATCAACAAAACACAAAGGTGCCGATCACGATCCGGTAAAAACCGGGTACGAACCGTCGGACGGAGCAAATTCTCTGTCCGACGCGTACCCGGTCGTCAAAATTTACAAACAAGGAATTACGATTCGCACGGAACACCATTTCCGTACGATTCGTAAAAAAGCCCGACCGAACAAAATAAACCTACCAATGTGATCCGGGAAAGGGCCGACCTGACGTCGGGACGCTCGCAGCCTGCCATTCACGAACCAGGAATCACGATTCGCACCGACGTCATCCCGCACGTTGAATATTTTCCGGCTGCCAAAAACTACCAGGAAATCAGGACGACGCGAACAAGGACCACCACTACGCGACGGACAGACAGGACTCCGCGATCAAGGAGGACCAGTACGTGACGGACACACAGGACGACGCAAACAAGGAGGACCCGTACGCGACGGACAGACATGGACCCGAACCTACGTGTCATCCCGGCCCTCATAGCAGTCCACCTCCTCTACAGGTTCCGACGCAGACGCCGCAGAAGGTCAGAACAACTAAGGGAGGGGGGAAAGTGGGGGGGGTGGGGGTGGCAGGACCAGGGCAGGCCACAAAACCCACACCATAGTCACACACCACACATGCCCAGGACATACCTGACACCCATGCCCTGGTCACTACGAGGGGGTGGGGGCGTGTCCAGCTAAGCCAGCGACCGCCACAACGGAAGTCCGTCACCACGCGAACCGGCAACACAACCAGACCGGTACGTCCCGTACCCACGCCTCAAGAGCGTGGGTACGAGACGTACCACGCCCACACCCACGTCACCCCAACAATGGCGGGACGGATCGTACCCACGTGGCAAAGGCCTGGGTACGGCCCGCACAAGCATCACATAGCGTGGGGACGGAGATGTACGGACCCTACCCCCACCCCCCCTATGCATGGAACGTACACCCACCCCACCAGTGTAAGTACGACTCGTACCCTCACCCTCGTATGCATGGAGCGTACCCCCACCCCAACAGTGTAAGTACGACCCGTACCCTCACCCGCGTATGCATGGAGCGTACCCCCACCCCAACCGCGTATGTACGTACCGTACCCCCACCCCAACAGTGTAAGTACGACCCGTACCCTCACCTCGAATGCATGGAGCGTACCCCCACCGTGTATGTTCCAAGCGTACATATCCAGAAATAGGAGGTGTGTGTGCAGAGTCCTCCCAGCAGTGCCCTGAGACAGGAGGGGTGGGTGTGGAGTCCTCCCAGCAGTGCCCTGAGACAAGAGGGGTGGGTGTGGAGTCCTCCCAGCAGTGCCCTGAGACAGAAGGGGTGTGTGCCTATCACTCCCAGCAGTGCCCTGAGACAGGAGGTGTGTGTGCAGAGTCCTCCCAGCAGTGCCCAGACGCAGGAGGGGTGTGTGCAGAGTCCTCCCAGCAGTGCCCAGAGACAGGAGGGGTGTGCGCCTATCACTCCCAGCAGTGCCCAGAGACAGGAGGTGTGCAACACATGTGTGTGAGGCTGGAAGTACCCACATGCATACTGCCTACAAGGGAACATGTCCCCATGAACTCATGTCAACAGACTCCACACACAAGTACAGTGATCACCAAGGATGCCACGAATGTTGCAGGTGGAGACATGGCCCTGCATGCATGGCCAAAGTAGAAGGGCTCCATCACACACACAGCTCATGTAGACACAGCTCTGCGCTAAACATTGGGAACACCCTGCAGGGAAGATATCAGGGTACACAGAGGAAGGAATACACCCTGGGACAATTGCACCATGCAGTAACTGCTTACATGAACAAAGAAAGTTAGCTAACACCTTGTGATGGCACACAGATCCCAGGGTCCCCCCAATGAGCAGCACACTACTACATATCCCACACACCCAACACATAAACACCACCCAAAACCATGTAGCAGCCCCACCAACACCAATACCAGCATAGCAGTAGTGTTATAATGAAAAGAAAATTAAGCTTTATTCAGCATGAGCACAATGTCCGTGGATCGCAGGCAGTTCAATATTCACAAAGCCCATAGGGCAGTTAATGAGTCTCAGCTGGATGGGGGACACAGTGGGATGCGTGTCCCCTACCTTGCCTGCACAGTTACATGCCATCGTCTTCCACAGGGGTGAGGGCATCAGGGGGGGGAAGCAACAGGCACCGCAGGGACATCAGGGCAAAGGGGAGGCGTTGTGGGTGCAGGGATGGAGGACTCCACCACAGGGGGTGGGGCAGGGCCAAAGGCGGAGGCCAGGATGGCACTACACACCTTTGCAAGGTCCTCCAGGGATTCCCCTGCACCCGAAGGATCCACAGGCCCCAAGGGGGGGGGGGTCAGAGGGATGGGTCGCAGCGCCACCAGGGGAGGGTGTAGACAGGGGGGGAGAATCAACCACCCTGACCGAGGACTTCCTTGACCGCTTGCGGGGTGGTGTCACTGTGGGGCTCAGGGACAGAGCGGCCATGAAGGAGTCCTTGGGGGAGATGTGGCCAGGAGAGCTGAGGGGAGGGGATTTGGAGGGAGTGGACTGGGTGGAATGCGGACTCCCACTATGGCTGCGTGTCACACGTTTGCCCCCCGACCCAGTGGGTGTGCCTACCTCACCCTGTGTGTGCGTGTCAGGAGGAGTGCGGTGGACCTTCCCTGCTGGTGTGGTGCCTGTGTCTGTTGATGTGGGTGCATGCCGACATCTGGGTGTACGTGGGACAGGCATGGGAGTGTGAAGTGTGGATGGGGCAGGGGTAGGTGGGGGGAGGTCGCGCTGCAGGAGACCCACTGCTGCAGTCAGTGTGGAGTCTATGGACCTCAGCAAGTTGCGTTGGTCAGCCTGCGATGAATGAATGCCCTCCAAGTATGCCTCGATGTTGTTGAGGGTTTGCCCGTGGGCATGGAGGACATTAAGGATCGCAGCCTGACCAACCTGCAGTTGCCACTGGATGTCCACAGACTCAGCATTGGCGGCAGCAGTGGAGACAGGGGCAGGGGGTGCGGTGCCTGGCATGAAGTAGACATGCGGTGACCGGGCACGCTGGGAAGGGACACAAGCAAGTGGGAGGCGGCTGATGGGAACTGAGGGGGCGGTGCGAGGTGTTGTTCCGCTGTCAGCTGCTGGTGCAGCCTCCGCCCACTCGGAGACATCCTCCTCGGACCTGTCAGCTTCGTATTCTGATGTGCCAGTCGACAGGTCCTCGGCCGCACTATCCTCCGCCTCTGTCCCACTCGATGTGCCAGCCCCGATGTCACGGCTGGCACTGGTGCTCGGTCCCTCCGCCTGGTCTGTGTCCATGTCTCCCTCTGTGTCCCCCGACGATGCTGTGGGCAGGGTGGAGAGACAGAAATTAATCAGACACCTGTACACATCTGTCACATGAGTCCAATCTACATAGGTAACATTGCATAGCCTGAAAAGGAAGATCCCTAACATCTACTAAACAAGGTACCGATGTAGGGCATGAAACACACAGTTGGTTGAGCCACCATGCCACTGAAATACCATGGAGAGCATGAGACAATAGCTAAAGACAGGAAACGGAGTCGGACATAGCACCCAGGCCCTGGGGACAATCCAGCACTGCATCTGCACCACACAGCGTTGGCGAAAATACCGATGACCAGGGACCATATCCATGAACTTGAGACACATGCTGCATAGGTAATGCTGAAAACATGCACAACATGACTCGGTCACTGCACCTTGCGTGTGTGTCCAGACAAACATCACACACTGCCCAGACCCAGCAAGTAGAAATCTGGATTTGACATATAGGCTTTGCCCGCCCCAACCACCCCCTACACGAGGCAAATAGTTGAGACACAGGTGGCACCAACATCTCATAGTCTGGGTGATAAACACAGGGGCAGGCAAAATGCAAGATTGGACGCCAAACAGCCAAGGTGTGCCTGTACAAATAATGAGGTACCAGTGCCCATCCTCAGATGAGTATAACAAGACACACAGGCACTAGCAACTGTGAGTATGAAGAAGGACATTCAGGTCAGGCTGCAGTGGACACCTGTACAAAATAGCACGTCTATATACATGGTGCCAGGGGACAATGGCACAGAGCACAACCTACGCTGTAGACACTGAGAGTGTCCACGTTTATGATGACACATACAACACAGATGAAAAGGTGCCCCAGGGGACAGTAGTGGCCACGCAACTCCATGCTCCTGAATGGTAATGACTGCAACCCACGCCACCATCCCTGCACTATGCGTATCGCACACTCATGCACATCATGTCACAGGCCACTACATAGGACATGCGCGCTGTAAGGCATGACACATGAGAGACCAACTCCCATGTCTGGAGTCAGCATCAGTGCCAACCGACATGGAACCCACATGCAGTGAACTTGACAGGGCACAGCCAAGGTCCCAAAGCCTGTTACACACCACCCCCACACATGATGCTACAGGCATAGTTCTCGTGGACAAAGCGCCAGCCTACATTACCTTGTGAAGGAGTGACTACACACAGACCAGGCATTACATTGCAAGGAGGGGAAGGGTGGCAGGGGCGCAGCGCTATACTGGGGCAAAATGGATCTGCACAGCACCTTTAAACCCTGGCAGTGAATTCATGCTACTGTGCCCTTACAAATGCCGGTGACACACAACAAACACACATGTACCTACCCCCTTCCGGCTGCTGCTTCGCCTGTAAGCGCCTATCCAAGTCTGGAAAGACCACCGGCAGCACACGCCGGTGGAGGTGGCTCAGCACCGGATATCCTGCCAGCGTTTCCTCACCTGGGACAGGCTCCGCCTCCGACCATCCACACCCCTCACGGCACTGACGGCGGTCAGCCAGATCTGCTCCTTGGCAGTGGCGCCTACCTGTGAGGAAGAACAAGTGACACCACATCAATACACCAGCCACATGTCACAGAGAGACATTTGATGACAAATTAGCTGGTAACAACAAGGCATGTCATGCAGCCAACGCATTGCACCTTTGTCATAGGGACATGATCCTCTGGTGAGGGAAAAAGCAGTACGTGCCATAGTGGGTACACAGGTGGAATGATGGCAATGTCACAATCAATGATCAAGGCTCACACTGTGCATCACACCCACCCCTCCTGTCTCAGGGCACTGCTGGTAGTGATAGGCACACACCCCTCCTGTCTCAGGGCACTGCTGGGAGCACACTGTACCCACCCCTCCTGTCACAGGGCACTGCTGGGAGCACTCTGTACCCACCCCTCCTGTCTCAGGGCACTGCTGTTAGTGATAGGCACACACCCATCCTGTCTCAGGGCACTGCTGGGAGACATCAGGCATCCCCCCCCCCTGGGACCCCCCAACAGTACATGGCATGTGTGTCACACCAGGACACAATGCCAGAAGTCACAGTCACAACATAGGGACAGTCTGTGCCAGTGGCCTATGCACTCACCTGATACCCTGGTCGCCCATACAGCATGGGGTACTGTGGGAGGATCACATCCAGCAATGCCATGTTCTCCTCCAGGGTGAATGGCTGTGACCTCTCCACAGCCCTTGACATGGTTCCAGGGAATCAGTAGCAGCAGCTGGGTCAACGAATTCAAAGATGTGCAGGCAAGTACTCCCTCATGGGACCTGGCTGCCTTATATGTGCCTTTCTGCCCTGTCTCATGCACAGGAGTACAGAGTGATTGGTCACTCACATTTGCATCCTATGTTTCCACCAATCCCTTCAAACCTAGCAGTCTGTGTGTACTCTATCGGTTTCATTCTCCTGCATGATGTCAGCTCCACAAACACATTGCAACAAAGTATTTTTATTCAAACTGACTTCTGCTGTTCACCTTCCAGAAGAAATTCGAATTTTGAACTTGGTCTCCATGACAACCAGCATGCATGTAGGCCTTAATACTTGTCCCTCTTGTGTCCCCTATGTAATTTTGAGCTCCACACACAGGTACGGTGCGTTCCGGGGCCCTAGGGCACCCCAAATGCATTGCAACGGCCCGTACACGCGTGACTACGTTCACTATCAGTATGGGTGGCCTCGCGTATGCGTACTCGTAGTGGTACGGGCCGTACACACGCCTGTACGCTCCCTATCACTACGAGTACGCATACGCGAGGCCACCCATACTGATAGGGAGCGTACAGGCGTGTGTACGCTCCCTATCAGTATGAGTGGCCTCGCGTATGCGTACTCGTAGTGGTACGGGCCGTACACATGCCTGTACGCTCCCTATCACTACGAGTACGCATACGCGAGGCCACCCATACTGATAGGGAGCGTACACACGCCTGTACGCTCCCTATCACTACGAGTACGAATACGCGAGCCCACCCATACTGATAGGGAGCGTACACACGCCTGTACGCTCCCTATCAGTATGGGTGGCCTCGCGTATGCGTACTCGTAGTGGTACGGGCCGTACACATGCCTGTACGCTCGCCATCACGATGGGTACACATACGGCAGCACTCCCATAGTGATATGGGAACGTACACAGGCCCTCTTTGCAGCAGTACAGCGGTATTCACACATCACAGTGGTGACAGGCGGCACACAGGTAGGGATAGGGCGGACATACTTGTCCATGGATGGACATACTTGTCCATTAATTGACATCGAGGCATCGTCTGTGCATCACTACATGTGTGGGGCACAGGTGTGAAAGGCCTGTGATGTGGAACATTACTCCTGAGTCGAGAAGGCACCAGATGTATGATGAGATGTGTACAGATGTACTGTGTGATGGTGCGATGTGTGCCAGGCATGCCCTTGACTCCTTTGACATGTGTGCATGTCGTACTGCGCACTTGGGGTGAGCGTCACTGGCATGGCACGGACACCAACACACGGAAGTGTCCCCTGATGCCCGGTACAGGGGTTATGACACCTGACTTGTCACTACCCACGGTGCACAATGTGACTATGTCATGTATGTGTGGGGGCTTCCCATCAGGTTGATGTTGGAGCACCCTCAAAAGCTGCAGCCGTTGCAGCAACCAACATGTGTCTGTGTGTAGATTGTCATTGCACACTGTTCCGCACACCATGCCACATGTGGTATCGGATGTGAGGTGCACATGTATGCATGTGACACGGAGTAGCGTGACAAGGACATGTCAGCATCCTCACAAGGTATGTGTGGTGAGTCATGACATGTGCACCTTCATGGCAAGGTGTGTGGGCTGGCCTAGTGTAATGTCATGTGACCTGTGGCTCCAGTGTTCCGCTACCAATCTCTGCAATCGGCATCCTACTGCTGCTGATGTGTGGGCGTATGTCACTCCTGTGTTGCGTCTGGCTGTTCACTTGCACTGGGACACAGCTATTCCCATGGCGTGGCATGGGGAGGTTCTCAATCTCCGTGTGTAGCTGGGTCTTTGAAGGAGTGTCACCTTGCATCCATACGTGTCCTGGCCATGTAGCACATACCTGACTCCCTATGTAGCATGTGTGTATTGCCAGATTAACATGTGCTCAGTACACATGAGTTGTTGTCGTAGTGAACTCACTCTTCGTTGTCACTTCCAAATTACTGCAGAGCGCCGCCTCTTGCCCGAAGAATTCCAGACTTGGATGCCATGCAGGAGAATGACAGCATCCGGCTCTACCGCTTCACCCAACCGTTGATTCTGGAGTTGACGGCGAGACTGGCACCACACCTGCAACTGCAGCACAGGTATCCCACGGCACTGACACCCCAGCTGAAGGTAATGGCTGCCCTACATTTTCTTGCCACGGGTACCTTTCAAAATAGCATAGCTAATGTTGGTGGCATGTCCCAGAGCATGTTCAGCGGTGTGCTGCATGATTTCTTGGAGGCCATGTTGATTCACCTGGATGACTTCATCAAGTTCCCAACCCCTGAAAAGATGACTGAGGTCAAGCGTGGATTCTATGCCCTGGGAGGGATGCCCCATGTCATTGGGTCCATAGATGGGACACATGTAGCTTTGGTACCACCACACGCACGGGAGGTGGCGTACCGCAACCCGAAGCACTACCACTCCATCAATGCCCTTGTGGTGTGTCTGTCCAACATGGTGATTTCACATGTCTGTGCTCGTTTTCCAGGATCAGCACACGATGCCTACATCATGAGGCGTAGCGGGATGCCTGATATGATGATGCAGCTGCGCAACGAACGGGCATGTGTTGTTGGTGGATACAGTCTGTCTGTCCTGTATTCAGTATAGCCTACCAGCACGACCGCTTCACCACTTCTAACGATGACCATGTGCTTTCCATGTAGGGGACGCTGGCTATCCCAACATGCCTTGGCTGCTCACACCTCTCCGCAACCCCATCACGCCGGCCCAGCTCCGCTACAACACCGCCCATGGCCGGACAAGGCGAGTGATAGAGAGGACGTTTGGCATGCTGAAGAGCCGATTCAGGTGCCTCCACAAGACCGGCGGCGCACTCCCATATGCCCCGGCGAAGGTCTGCAAGATCGTCATGGTCTGCTGCATGCTGCACAACATGGCAGTTGAAAGAGCAGTGCCACTCATCCTGAATCAACATGACGAGGACCATCCACCCATGGAGGACGAAGGGCTTGGCAATGGGGCTAGTGATGTGGAGGATGTGGAGCCGCAATAGGACATCCGGACTCGGCTCATACGCGACTTCTTTGCATAGTGGTGAGTACCAGTGTCTGAGTGTGCACGCATTCGTCCCCGTGTGGCATGCATTGTGATGTGTGTCTCCACCTGCATGTATGGCACGTGAGTCAGAGGTGTGTGTGGATGTGTCACTGGAGTGATGGTGCCAGTGATGGTTGTACTTCCTCAGTCATAATTGTGACCTAGCATGTTGTCATCCATACATGTGTCGAGTAAATGCACATGCAAGTGGCTGTGCTTTTTGTGGCTGACTTCTTGTGTGTCTCTCTTCCCCAGGTACCTGCGCATGCCGTCTGATGGTTGCATTGTTGTGGCACTGCTATTCCTCATGGACATGACATCGTGGGCTGACTTAGCGTTACAGGCACGGACACGTTTGGAAGTCTCCATGGGGTAAGGGATGCATCTGGGGTGTATTGGGTGTGGCAGTTGTTCACGATGTGTGCACACTGCCCCTGTCGGTGTTTGGTTCCTCTGCAGCCATGTCGCATCCCCATGGGACACGACATGCAGCTGTGTACACCTGAATAGATGGTCTGCCTGGTTGACAGTCATCAGTGATGGGATAGGGGATTGTGATGATGGCATCAATGTGTGTGACACTGCCCTCGGACACATTCGGTTAGCATTGGCTTGACATGGTGTGGGACTTCGACATCCGCGGATCTATGGTGTATGGCAGGCTCTCCGTGTGCAGCTGTGGGTATTTAGCTGTTAGCCGACGCTTGTGTGCCAGTTCCATGGTGAACACGCATGTGTGCTGCTGAAGGGGGGTGCCAGTGTTGGACCCACATGTTACTCCACATGATGTGTTCATGTGTACTTCGAGTTGCCTCTGCAATCCCGAATACATGACTAATAAAGGTGTCCCTATGCCTCCAAGGTGCCTCTTCTCAGTCAATGCTGGTGTGTTGCCACGGTGCATCCTGCTTGTCTGGCATGGTATTCCCTGATTGTGGCTATGTGTCAATGTGTCGAGTGGCAAGATGCAAGCTGTGTGTGTGGGCTGAGACTGTGTATTGGGCATGATGTCCATGACTGTGTGGGTATTGTAACATGTGCCATCCCCATGCATCCAACGTTGGCCAGGCCCCCATTCTCTGCATCCACCGGACTCAAGCTTGCAGGACATGTTTCTGCCACCTGTCTACACATACCTGGTTTCCCCTCCTGGACACTGGACTGGATCCCTGACCTCTGCGCATGACTGTTGCTGTACTCAATGTGTGTGTCAGCACGGTTGTTCGGTAACCCCCTCAGCTGGTTGGGCCCATCACGGGTGTGTATGGTGCTCCATGTCTGTCTTGCCTAATACACTGTGACCCATGTGTCCTGTGCCAGACTCAGGCCCCAGGGTGTGGGTGGTTGAAGACAAAAGATGACTCAGGCATGTTTTGACTTTACAAGACACATGTTAGGTAATAATGCTACCAGCAGGCATCTACTCTTCATAGTGTGAATTATTATTGGGGGGGGGGGGACAACAAAGTGAGTGTCTTTTCGGGAATTTGGAATCCAAAGCTCAGTAGGGGAGTTGGTGTCCTTGCCATTGGATGTCCTCAGAGTCCATGCCACAGTCTTTGTCAACATTGGTCAGCCAGTGACCAGCAGGGCCATGTGGCAGAGAATGTCTCTTGATGCTGTGATGCTGTTGCTCCAGTGGGCCAGGTGCCAGGCCAGGTGTCCTGGGAGATGTTGATGTAGCGCCGACCCTCAAGGTCCTTTCCGTGGACGACCCGGCCTCCTGCGGGGAACCTCAGCAGCAGGCCGTGACGACATCTGGGATGCTCCGTCGGATTTTTCCTCCTCCTCCTCCTCCTGATCCCTCCCTGTGGGTGGTGATGTTCTCCGCCTTCTGGCACAGGAAGGGTCGGCCATGTTGTCGGCCATCCGACGGAGTGTAGCGTGAATCCCCTGGAATGCCGTCACTTGCTCAGCCTGTCTGTCCTCCATCCTCCGTTGGTGTACCAGTAGACAGGCATGTAGCTCCGCATGTTGCTGGGCCTGCTGGGTCTTTATCTCATCGAGGCTCCCCTTGATCTCATTGAGGGTGGACACAACCTGGGCCATGCCCGTGGTGTCCTGCCGGTATGAGTCCAGGATGTTACGGACATGGGAAAATACCGGATCCCCAGCCAACTGGTCAGGCTCGTGCCTCCGCCGTCCTCCACTCCCACCACCCCTGCCCACTTGCGCCTAGCCTGCCCTTGTGGGCACATCGGGTCTCCGGGACCCCTGAGGGGTGGCATTGGCGTTGTCGCCTGCCTCCTCCTGGGTGCCCGGGACACCGTGTCCCTCCTGGCCAGCCTGGCTGCATTGTGGTGTTGGGGCAGGGATCCTGGGTGTCTCCTGGGATGTGGCAGGAGTGGGGGTGGTGGTTGGCACAGTTGTACCTGACGCAGGTGCTGCAGGCGGTTGGACACCAGAGGGGCAAGGTCGGTCGGGGTCGTCCACAGAGTGGTGAGAGTGGTCGCTGCCGGTGGGATCGGGCTCCTGCAGATCCGGGTCCTGTGAGTGTTCCCCCCCAGTGTTGGGGGGTGCACCACGACGTTGACCTGTGTGTGAGAGAGACAATGTTAATTTTGGTCCATGCAACATCCATGTTTCATCATTTCCAAAGTTGGCACATTTCCTCTTGGAATTAGGATCTGTCTTGCATTCCACTCACAGTGCACTTGTGCATGGGTGTGTCCCTTGGGCACCACTTTGGCCCCTTTAACTATGTGTGGCACAGTCTTACTTGCTGCGAGCATGTGTAAGTCGGTGCTTGCACCACTTACAACATAAGTAAGGTCCCATATTTATAAAGTCAATACACTTTAAAAATTTAAGTTACCCATAGTGCAGGCTCTTCAAATCCTAAATTTATTCTCCATTAGAAATTGGAGGTTGCCATTGGATGAACCGGACTACCCTACAGCCTATCTAGTCTATTCACCAGTGTGGCAAGTGAATCAGTGATTACGACATATAGAGTGACCATGCTTCAATAAGGGTTAAACAACTCAAAACAGTTAATAACAATCGATGTAAATTTTTGAAACCAAACATGTTGGATTCATAAATCCACACATGTAAACATTGTTTGATGTATCTTTACATGAACGTTAAAGCTCCTCCCAGGACCTTTGTTATAGACGTGTACAGCAAGATAGAACATCTGCCGCCCAAAAACATGTTTCTCACATCCTGCTGTAGAGCCTAGCTTTCTTAAGGGTAAGGCAGAACCGAATATATCCTGTCACAGTGAGGTATGAACACCACCCGATATTATTTATTGTATTGCGTTATGGTGGGGTCGCATGGCAAAAACACTGCGACTAATTAAACGACACAATTGTTGCCTTCCCAGCATACTCCAATTTGCAACTACTTCATGGTGACCTTGCCTACCACTCTGCCGTAAAACTGTACACAGGACATGGGAGTTTTTTTCCCGACGGTCTACCCCATCTTTTTAGGTTTTTCCTAGGCACCTTATGCCCTGGCTCTGCGAGAGATGCTTTATACAGTGTACCGGGTGAAGCTAAGCCCACTTTCAAGCCATAACTTTGATTGCCTTGGATAAAAAATCTTAAATAAACACGTTAGTTAGATTCCTCACCTTAGAATATCCCCAGGCGTCAGACTGAATCCGGAAGAATTTTCTTCAGCAATACCCCTTGCGCGTCGCTAGGCGTCATCTGCGGCTCCGCGTCCATCGTTGGCGTCGTGCGCCGGAATGACGTCGGAGTACTTAGACGCACCTTTGCGCGCTGATGTCAGTTCTTCTTTTTTCCGCGCCAGTAAGTGCCGATCCGGTAGAGCTGCCCCTTTTAGTCTTTTTTTAATAAGTATTTTGATCCCTTTTGATCACTGTCTCGACATCTGGTGCCGGTAGGATGCCTGGTTTCAAGGCCAGCGATGACTGTGACCGCTTGATGTCGGTGACAGATCACCACCGCTGGTGCCTCTACTACGACACGGAGTCGTGTTCGGACTGTAAGGCCCTGACCTCGAAAGCTAGGCGTTAGCGGTCCCGTAAGCTTCTCGAGCTTCGCCACTCGGCTCCGCGCCCCTCTCGATCCCGGTCCAGGAGGAGGTCCAAGGATCGGTCACAGAGCCGCAGCCGACATCATCATCGCCTGGCTGGCTCCTCGACCAGACCACTGACAACATGACCGCCCTCAAACACGCCACCCGCAAGCACCACCAGCTCATCCGCACCACCAAGAAGACATCTCTGAAGGATCGACTGGACAACAACGCCCACGACAGCAAGGAACTCTTCAGCATCGTCAAGGAGTTCTCCAACCCCACCACAGGCAACAACGACATCACCCCCTCACAAGATCTGTGCTACTCCCTCGCCTCGTTTTTCCACCGCAAGATTGCCGACATCCACAACAGCTTCGGCACACCACCCTCACACCCAAGCGTCAAACCAACGCCCCCCCCCGCCATCCTCCGCACCTGGACCACAGTGACCACCGAAGACACAGCCCACACGATGAATACCATCCACTCCGGATCTCCGACTGACCTACCCCTGCCCCCACCACGTCTTCAACAAGGCCGCCTCCACCATCGCACCCCAACTCCGAGACGTCATCAACACCTCCTTCAACACCGCCACCTACCCGGAGAGCTGGAAGCATGCCGAGCTCAACGCCCTACTGAAGAAACCAACAGCAGACCCCACCGATCTGAAGAACTTCCGCCCCATCTTGCTCCTCCCTTTTCCGGCTAAAGTCATCGAGGATCGCCAATAGACAGCTTGCTGCCTTCCTCGAGACAAATGGATCCCTCGACCCCTCGCAGTCCGGTTTCAGAGCCAACCACAGCACCGAGACCGCCCTCATCGCAGCCACCGACGACATACAAGCCCTGCTCTACAACGGGTAAACAGCGGCACTCATCCTCCTGGACCTCTCCGCAGCGTTCGACACTGTCTGCCACCGCACCCCTGTCCAACGCCTCAGCAACACTGGTATCCAAGAGAAGGCACTGAAGTGGATCATCTCGTTGCTCGCCGGAAGACAGAGTCCGCCTCCCCCCTTTTCGATCAGAGTTCACCAAAGTCATCTGCGGCGTCCCGCAAGGATCATCACTCAGCCCCACCCTCTTCAACGTCTACATGAGACCCCTCGCTATCATCGCACGCCAACACAACCTCAACATCATCTCCTACGCCGACGACACCCAGCTGATCCGCTCCCTCAACAGAGACCCCGATACCGCCAGAAACATCCTCCACGAAGGGATGAAAGACGTCGCCGAGTGGATGAAGAACAGCCGCCTGAAACTGAACTCAGACAAGACGGAAGTCCTCATCCTGGGACCATCACGCTCCGCTTGGGACGACTACTGGTGGCCCCCAGACCTGGGCACCGCCCCCAAGCCGACAGACCACGCACGCAACCAGGGCTTCATCCTGGACTCCTCCCTCACGATGACCAGAAAAGTCAACGCCGTCTCCTCTTCATGCTTCCACAACCTCAGCTTTCTCCGCAAGATCTTCCGATGGATCACGACCGAAACCAGGAAGACGGTCACCCAGGCCCTCGTCACCAGCCGACCGGACTACGGTAACACCCTCTACGCTGGAACAACAGCCAAGCTTTAGAAAAGACTCCAACGCATCCAGAATGCCTCCGCCCGACTCATCCTGGACATCCCCCGACGCAGCCACATCTCCAGCCACCTGAAGGACCTGCACTGGCTCCCCATCAACAAGAGGATCACCTTCAGGCTCCTCACCCACGCACACAAGTCTCTTCACGACCTGGGCCCCAAGTACCTCAACAACTGCCTGACCTTCCACACGCCCACCCGCCAGCTACGGTCTGCTAGCCTCGCCCTCGCCGCCGTACAACGCATCCAAAGGGCCACCGCCGGAGGCAGATCCTTCTCCTACCTGGCAGCCAAGACCCAAGAGCGGTTGACCCAAGACCACCTCGCCTTCAGGAGACAACTTAAGACCGGACTGTTCGAGCAGTAGCAGTCCCCTTCCCCCTAGCGCCTTGAGACCCTTCCGGGTGAGTAGCGTGCTTTACAAATCTTTTGGATTGATTGATTGATAGATTGATGTATCTGTAAGAAACATTAATTAGTTAGATTCCGCACCGAACCACACAGCCTCCCCGTTCTGCGAACTGACATCTAGGGTTAAGGTTATCCTTTTCAGGCCCCTAGACTTTTTTGGCACCAGTGTCGGTCTCTTGCATGGCTCTGCGTTCCTGGCGCGGAAAGCTATGTACAAGAACTGACGTCAGCGCACGAGGGCGGTGTCTAAGTACTCAGACGACGTCATTCCGGCGCACGACGCCAACGACGGACGTGGAGCCGCAGACGACGCCTAGCGACGAGCAAGGGGTATTGCTGACGAAAAATCTTCCAGATCCAGTCTGACGCCTGGGGATATTCTAAGGTGAGGAATCTAACTAACTAATGTTTCTTACAGATACATCGTTACCGAAGGAAAGTAACTTGTTCTTCATGCTTTTTGTTTTTTTATTGGTGTCTTAGTACCGCCTACTGACTGCCATGGCGTCATTTTCCCTCTTCCCAGTAAATCAGCCCCTTTACTACTAAAACCGTTTTGCTTCTCTGTCTCTCGTTGGTCCCTTCCGCTATCTGATAATTGTTGTACCACACCTACAAACCCTTCCCCCCCCCCAAAACATCACATCCGTGCCTTCTTTAATGATGGCACTTCCATTTAAAATTCCATAGGACGCATGGAAATTACATTCCTATTGCATTTTCAGTCTTTGTTTGTCTCGTGATTGGTTGGTGACTTTTCACTATATTTTGTGGGGTGGGGTGTTCTTTGTAGTTTGGGGTATGTGTGTTGTTTGTGTTTAATGTGTTATCCGGAGGTTTGAGTGCATGCTTAGTATATTTTATAGTGCATTGTGTGGGTGTTTGAGTGAGGAGAATTTCTTGTGGGATTTTTCAACGCGCATGTATTCTGTAGTTGAGGGATGGTTGCTTTGTCATGGGCAGGGCGCGTGCCTTTGACGATAAGGATGACGAGGTCGGTGAGCTTTGGAGGTAGGATGCTTTGCCTACGCCTGCTATGCGGTTTTAGCTGTGCAGCTAAAGTTAGAGGAGACATGCAGCCGGAGTGGCTGTCTCCTTCCCATAATCATCCTCACATTTTGAGATTCTTCTGTTCCCAGAAAATCTTCACACACACAACATAAGGCACAAGAGCCGTTTTCTGCAGAGAACAAAGTTGGCCCGGCAAACCAATGCAGATATGACTCTCTGCACAGCACCACATTTTTCACATTAAATCAGTTTGAAAACGAAAAAATGCCGTGAAATACACAATAGTATGTGAGTGCTTTTTAAAAAAAAATGCAGTTCTCAGGAACACAGCTATATTGAGCCGCTGACCTCCTCACCTTGCCGGGGCACATTGTGCCCTGGCATTTGCAAATCACCTCTGTCGTGACATAGAGATACCCTACGACTTCAAGATCGAACCAGTAGCGGCACAAATCATTTTGTGTCAACAGGCATTTATCCAAATTGAAAGGTCTCAATATTGTTGCTGCGTTAGCTCGGTTAAGTAGAAAGCAGTCAATCTTCGTTTTCATAATTGAAACATGTTGCTTTGTGAGGGTGGGCTCCTCCCCTTGTGCCAGCCCTGGTGGTCAGTATCCCAACTTTGCATCATCGTCACAAGACTTGTGCACTTCTTTGGCATGTGACCACTTTCACAACAACATGCGATGTGGCCGCCCATAACCATTCCACAACATCCGATACAAACACAGCTCTTTCTGTTTTAGCACCCAAGATGATATGATGCATTGCTTAAAACGTTAAATTTCCCAAAGGCGAAACCCGTTGCATTTCAAATGCTTTTTTTTTGAGGGACACTGTCTTTATCACAACCATTTATCGGTGGTACTTAAAGACTTATTGGAGGTTGGGTCCATGGAATCTTCATGTGCAAGATTCAAATAACATACCATTTCAGTTGCGACCATCTGTACACTCTGAACTCCGTTGGACATCACTTAAGGAATACATAATACAAGAGGGGAGATTCATGCTGCTCCTGGTATCGTGATCTTACTTGTCTTTTTTTCTGCAAAGTCTGTGTCTGTGCTCTATACAGGTTATTGAACATGCCTGTGGTTATCAAACACACCAGAAGTAATATCCCTTGGAGAGAAGGAGTCAATTCAATGCATCTCCGAAAACATTAACGCTGCTGCAAATTTTGCCAATTGTGGGCTCCAATGCACTCCGACATGCTGAGTAACACAGATTATAGTTCAGCATCACTATCGAGGCATGCGCAGTCTTGACAATAACTTTGAGGCCTGTTTCACCCATTGGAAACCCTTTAACAGAACCCCTGTCCAATGAGTGAACTTGCATAGGCTGCTTGGCTCTCTAATCCATAGATCTTCAGGCTCAAATAAGTTACTAACTCCAGCATCCTCTTCTACAAAGATCTCCGACCCCATCACATTATCTGTAATTTGTGTGCCTGCATCTCTTGGCTAGAGGTCCTCGTGCTACTCGTGTTCATTCGGTCCGTCACTTGTACCAAGGGTCAGGTTACGCACCTGTGTGCTCCAACACTTACATGTTGCCTCCTCTGACTCACATGCATGTGCGGAGTCCCTTTGACCTTGCTGTTCTTGACACTGCTTCCTTCTTTTTTGTTAACCTCATTGTTTTTAACTGGCAACGCATGTGTGTGTTCCTGTCGCACAGTGACTCCTTTGTGCTCAACATCAGAGATTGGGACAGCTCGTATCCGGCCCCTGGTCGTCTAAGGCGTCTCCTCGTCCACAGAGCTGCTACTTAAAGGACACCATCAACATCTCCTGCATTCTGACATTGTTGGTCTTCAGTGCCTCATGTTCACTTTTGAGTGTCTTAAACTCTGTAACCTTTGCTTGCAGGTACCTCTTAACTTTCTATCAGCTTTGGGTTCCACCGGTCTCCTTCATTTTATTATCCAGTCTTTACTTTTTAAGTCATTCATTTTTGTTCTATGCCTTTTTAAAAACGGCACGTCACAGTATCCGTAAAAGAAGCATATCAGCTACAATTCTCTTCACAACTCCATCCACGGCTACGAGACGCACCAGCTTGCAACAGGTACGAAAAGAGCAACAAGCAGCGTGTACGACACGAACACATCTTTAATCCCATTGCACAGGCCAAAGAAGTACTCTACATCTATGACTGGATCAGGAACCGACGCCAACAGCGCAGGCGGTAAGTCAGACACCAACCACACAAACAAATGACACGTACCCGCAATCTGGACTCTGATGTTCACTCGCGCGTGTTTCTCCGCTTTGTTCGCGCTGACTTTCATACGTGTCGGTTTCAGAGATCTCTATTACTTGTGTTCCCGGTTATCTGTGCGTGTCGGTTATGCTGCTTGGGCTTTGTGCGAGTAGATCAGGGTTTACACACATTGCATCGTACAGCACAGATCGGACATCGCGGTTAGTTGTCGGTCGGGTTCATTCCAGGATTGTGTCGGTTGTTGCAACTAGCATTTGTTTTCCAGCCAGATCATTGTTTTCCCTATGGCTCGGTTGTAAGGCTTGTATTCCGTACATGACGTTTGTAATTCACACGCGTTGCATTGTACTGCACGGGTCATAGGGTGCCGGTCCATGTCTGTTTGTTGCTTGTCCGGCTCCGTGTCAGTCGGTACGTTTTGTGGACGGAATCTGAATCGGCCCCTCTGTGTGCTTTTTTTTTTTTTTGTCACTTAACCTATACTATATCATTTTGCATTGTGAACAAAAGTGCTTTATAGTCCTTCTCGACTAAACATGAAATCTGTTCTGCAAATCTACCACTTATAGAGCTTTGTAAAGTTGTTTTTGAAAACTGGAATCACCAAAAGTGTTCTCTCTATTGGTGCACGATGCTACACTTTCATAAGTGAGAACCATATACCAAGCCAGTTTTTAAAAGGGTGGATTGTAATATTAATCATACAAAAAACTTTTTATTGTGGTTAGTACTGGGTTTTGCCATGTGGCACGACCCTACACCCCTATAAACATACTTTAATAAGGAATAGTAAACATTATAAATGGAAACATTACAGTCTAATTTCATAATGAGGCATAAGAACTATTGTGAATAATTTTGTTAGTAATTGTGTTAAATTTACAATTCATATGAGGTTATATTTATGTCTATAGAATTGAATTTAATTTAATGTTCTATACCTATGTTGATACGAACAGATATTTTAAAGTAAAAATAACATTTAGTTATTGCGTTTGTCTTTCTGAGTATGTTTTTACAACAAATTTCACTTAATTCACCACAGGTATTGAAACCTCTTACAAAGAAAATTTTACTCTATGACTCATTGACAACAAATCCCCAAACTTACGAAAAATTATTGACTAATTGGAGGTACCCCTTCCCCAAAAATATTTGCTTTTTCTATTTTGTATTTGTAAGATTTCTTTAAAAAAAAAAATCATGTAATGTTGTTTTTCCATTATAACATTATTTGAGACCATGTTTTTTTATTGTTTGTTAAGGATTACTTCAGATGGAAAACCAGTACATTTGTAACATCTTAATTCATATGTCTCAAAAGCACTTTCCTAAAGGGTGTGAAGCGTCCAGGCTACCATGATTGGGATTTGGTGGTACAATGTACCCAAAAGCAAAGAGACGTCTTCAATTGCGGTGTTTTTTGCATGATGGTAACGAATTTTCAAGATATTATTAACCTTAACTGGTGTTATGAAATGTAATAGTGGATAATTGTAAATTAAATAATAACTGATTGCATTGAGTTTTAGTAATAATTTTTTAAACAAATTTTATAAAATAGTCACAAGGGCTTTTTCTGAAATAATTTGCAGGAGAGGGAGAGTTCATTGATGATAAAAAGCCAGCGTCATGTAAAAACACTTAAAGACACATTGATCCGGATTACGATGTCGGTTTTGAATCGCATTAAACCTTCATGATTGCTTAAGCCGAACTGCCAACAAGGAGTCCAAGTTCATATTTTCAAATTTTGAATCTGATATCTGAGTTTGCTGTGTGATACAGAATTTTTTCAATTGCACCTTATGCTGATCTTCGCAGCACAAGCCACATTAAAAAAATGCATAGTTTAATGAACACTGCACAGTCTTGCAGGCTTCTTGAGGTGGAAGCCACATGTGGCTTGTATTTGATGTGGCACTACATGTGCCCACAACTACACAATGTGGAGGACAAGGGGAGTATGCAGCCCTGTTAGTGGTTACCAAAGTCATTTTTCAAAAGACTTTTAATTGGTGTTTGGCCATTGTGAAAGTGCTGGATAAAAAACAAAAATGTGCCTTCAAAGTGGAAGCAAGGCTGTATCGGTTGCCTTTCCGAGATTAGATTGCTGACGGCGGCACAGACTAAGTTAAATCGGCCATTGGAAGCAGGTTGGGATTCCAGCTTGGGTATCAACAAAACCGAAAGTAGTGTAATAATGTGGTTTGATTGAGAACTCTGATGTTGTTCCGAATAACGGAAATAAGTTGTATGGCTTTGAAAATGACATCCTATTAACACAATATTTGTTTTTACGCACAATAATGTAAACCATGATCTTTTTAATAACATAGACAGTTTACTCTAAAATTAATTAAGGAAAGTAAGAATTTCCAATATTTTCTTAGTTTGCAGATCACTACCTCAGTCATCAGTCGCTAACAGAAATTACCCAAAATCCTAAATGTATGGATGATTTAAGAATCAAGATTGTGCTTGATCTAATGGAGTCATCAGGTTAGAGTTTAAAAATGTATATGTCTCTTTTTGGTTTATATGTAATCCCTTTGTGGCAACTGAATGTTTTGATTCCATTGCTAATTATTAATAAATTTAAAAGTGTGAATATTATTTAAAATTAAATGTAAATGTTTGAGTATGTTAAAAAATGTCATTTGTCTTGCCATTAAGTTTTGAAAAATTATTACACCGTCAAAGAAGTATGTCAAGTTTAGAATATAAAATATATATTTTTTTGGTAATTACTGAATATTACCTATATGATCTGTACTTAGGGGCTGATTTAGATGGCAGTCGGACATAAGTCCGCCCACCATAATAATGGTGATGGGACCAGCAGCCAGATTTCCGGCAGTCCCAACAGCCCAATTCGGATGCGCCCCCCATTATGGCAGGTGCATACTGGCCATTTAACATTGCGAACGGTGCTGCAGGCAACAGCACATTCCGCAATGTTAAAAGGCTCTTATGTGCATTTTAAACGTACAAAGTATCAGGCACAAGGTGGTGCATGCCACCTTGTTCATGGAAAATATTTGTGTGTACCCGTACACCCCAAAGGCACAGTGCGACCACACAGAGTGCTTAATAAACGTGCACCAAAATAGACTATCAGTCTGTCTCTTTGGAGGCTGTATATCCGCCGCAAAAAGACATATGGACGGGCTCATACTAATAACTAGGGCGGTGCGTGTAAAGCACCGTAGCAATGAAGACCTTTTTAAGGGTTACACAAGTCAGACAGAAAATGACCGACTTGCAAGACACGCCGTGTAAACAATGTGATTTCCACCGCCATCCGAATTTTGGGGTGGTTGAATCACATTGTGATGGTGGGAGGATCAACACCACCGGCACGGGGGTGGTGATCCTGCTGCCAACATAAAGAGCCACTTTTTTTAAAAATGGATGATTAGACTTGTAGCAATGAATCCGTTAATGTAACAACAGACATGGTTCTCTCTTTACATGTATTACTTGGTATGCATTTAAACATGCACATTATCTGCCATCATATAATTCCTTAATATGTGGTTAAACCTTTCATTTTTTCAAAATTGTAATATTCATTATTTCCTTGATTCTAGACATATGCAAAAAAAATAGTAATTTTTATAAAGTTAAAAACATGTAATTGAAACATCAGATAAGTGTAATTTCTATTTTATTTTACTATTAAGATGTTCTAATTTAACTTAATATTACATCTAGATTCTGTTGACGAGTTCTGCGGGGTCTGCAACGAAAAGAAGTCACCTGAAGATGAACATCAATTTCTGGTAATTTTTTATTTTTTATAGCAATAATATTTGTAAATATGTGAATAAAAATACCTTGGAAAGCAGAATAAACTTATTTTTCAGGAATCATTTTATTAAATTTACATTTTACATAATGCACCTAAAAAATTTTTAACAGATCTACAGTGTTCGTTCCCACAAATAGTTTTTGATAAATGTGGTAAATTGTTAATGCTCCTGGTAATTGGATGACCGGAACACTTGTGTCAGCTTGGGGGTGGCTCATCTACCCAATGCCTCTCAGGCAGTGCGAACGAGAAATTACAACTTTGTCACTGGAGCATCACTGTGACTGCCAGCTCTTCCACCACCATGAAAATTATGGTATAAAGGAAATGAATGAGGCATTGCAGAGGCCCCGTGCTTAAAATGCATGTACACCCGGTGTGATTACTTTTGCCCACCTGTGCAAATGTTGATTGGTTCATGGACCACATGGTTTTAGAGTTAATGATGTGCATGAAACATGTAGTGCAGTTCTATTCCAAAGAGGCACCTCCGTGGGTACTCTCTGAAAATTTTGCAGGAATGGTTTTGCATAGATTTGAAGTGCAACGCGTCCCCTCAGTCCAATAGTAGTCATTAGAGAGCTCCAAAGCGGAGGTAGACTAGCGGTCCATGACTTAGATGTAAGTTATATGGCTTGCCACTTGTCCCGGCTGATGCAGTGTCTGTTGTTGGAAAAAAAATAAAAAAAGGTAACGTAACACGGATCCTCCAGATGCCATAGCTCTATCAAAGATCCATTTACTGTTGCGGCAGAACATATTTGAAGACACAATGTAAACCATGTTGGTGGACAGCTTCTGAGCTATAAAGATGAGATTGCTCAAGACACCATACTCCATGGACCTACCTATCTCAATACTAAGTGGTCTTACACAGTGAGACTAGTGGTCGGTGTATGAGTTCTGGGTAGGGACGGGTCAGAATTTAAATAGGGGACTAATACCAATATTGTACACTGCTCACATTCAATGTAATACAAGCAGAATAATACTTTCGGGAATGAAACTTCCTGACGCATGTGGGCATTGCCAGAAGAATTAGAAAACAGTGGGGATTGAGAGGCATTGAGCCGCAAATCTCAGACGTCTTTAGATATGTTGCTGTATCTGCTTTGAGGATGAAGACTGTCTCCTAGTTCTCAAAAGCAATGAGGCAAGAAATGCAAAGTACGGGTTGGAAATTACAGTGAGAATAAGACATGTGGATGCAGATCCCAGATGTTGAGTCGGTGGAAGATTCAGTAGCGTAACCTTAAAATTATCTAACAATACACAATTATAGAAAATCAAAATCTAAATACTGGATAGAGCATACCTCACCACGTCATGTAATATGAGGTATTTTGTGATGGAGGCAGCAGCATGCCAAAAATGGGGAGAGAGAGAGAGAGTGACATATAATTAGTTTATTTGTGAGCTGCAGTAAACAAAAGTCCTTTTGGGAGTACGTGTTTCAACAGAGTGTTTTCTCCACTATTGACGTATGATAGTGTCCACACATGTTTCTGGATAAACTTATGAAATTAAAAAGGAAAGAAATATAACGTCATTTCTTATGGAGAAAATATGAAGAAAAAAATAGAAAAACCTTTATATTGTTAACAATAACGAAGCCAAAGGGTCTTTGTGGTAAGAAGGCGGATATTGCGCTGGGTCGTTTTATGGACTCCCGGGCTACAGGCAAGTCCTTAGGTCTCTCGTACCCACGGCAGCAAACTTCTTCCTTTCGCACCTTTTGTGGCCAAGGAAGGGGTGCCTCCTCACGTCCGCCGACCCGCCGGCCAACAAAACAACCTGCATGAGGTCAGGGGCGTGGTTTTCCACAGAGGCGGTATGGGAGGACAATGTGCCGGTCATTCCACATCCACCCCGACACCATCCCACTCAAAGGCCTCCAAGTCCGAGATTTCTGGACCATCCAACCACAGTGGGTAGCATGGTTTGCCCTCACCTGCTCCACTGGTGGTCCATTACTTAGGACAGGTGGGTGCTGCAAATAGTCAAAAGGGGCTACTCCCTCCCCTTCGAGACAAACCCTCCAGCCATGCCACCGCAATACCACCAAAAGTCGTAGGATCACTTGAATCTGCTGCGGGAGGATTTTACGGCCCTCTTGGCAAAAGAGGCCGTCGAGCGCGTTCCTGGGCCTGAAGTAGGTCGTGATTGCTATTCCCACTACTTTCTGGTTCGAAAGAAGGGCAAAGGGGGCCTACGCACTATCTTGGACCTCAGGAGCTTCAACGCCTTGCTTATGAAGGAGTGGGTCAAGATGCTCACGCTAGCTCCGGTTCTGGCTGCCCTCAATCCTGTAGACTGGATGGTAGTGTTAGACTTGGAGGACGCTTACTTTCACATCCCCGTCCTGCCGGCCCATCGGTGTTACCTGCGGTTCACTGTGGGTCAGGAGCACTTTCAGTTCACCGTGCTCCCCTTCGGCCTCACCAGTGCCACTCGGGTGTTCACACAAGTGATGGTGGTGTTTGCAGGTCATCTGCGCAGATGAGGGGTTACAGTCTTCCCCTATCTCGACGACTGGTTGTTGAAGGCGGGCTCGCCCCAGCAAGTCTTCTCCCACCTCCAGACTACGGCCAACCTCCTGCATCCGCTGGTGTTCTCCATCAATGTGCCAAAGTCGCACCAGAGTCACTGCCAGAAGCTCCTTTTCATCGGAGCCTTTTTCGATTTGGCACATTTCCGGGTCTATCCACTGGAGCAGCGGGTCTGTGATATTCAAGCTCTGATTCCCATCTTTCCGCCTCTATCCTTGCTTTCGGTCAGGTTGGTGCTGCGGATTCTGTGGCTGATGGCCTCCTGCATCCTGTTAGTGAATTACGCCAGGCGGCGCATGCGTGCTCTGCAATGGAAACATAAGTTTCAGTGGGCCCAGCATAGAGGCAACCTGTCCGACCATGTCTTGATCTCGGATGGCAATGCGAAACAATTGCATTGGTGGTTCACGGACAGCGATTGGGTCAAGGGCAGATGCCTCTCCCTAACCCCAACCGGAGCATGTAGTAGTGATGGATGACTCCCTCCTGTCTTGGGGGGGACGTATGGGAGAGGCGGAGATCAGTGACCTATGGTCTCCGGCTGAGTCTCGACTCCATATCAACATGATTGGAGCTGAGAGCCATCCGACTAGCACTGAAAGCCTTCCTTCGCTCTTTCCGGGGAAGTGTCGTGCAGGTGTTCACGGACAACACCACCGCCATGTGGTATTGCAGCAAACAGGGCGGGGTAGGGTCGTTGACGCTTTGTCAGGAGGCTCTGCGCCTCTGGACATGGCTGGAACACAAGGGCATCACCATGGTGGTTCAACATCTGGCGGGCTCTCTGAACACCAGAGCAGACTAACTCATCCGCCGGTGCATGATGGATCACAAATAACGTCTGAACTCGGACTTGGCGCAAGGTCTCTTTCTACAGTGGGAAGACCCTTGTTTAGATCTATTCACCAACAAAGAGAACGCGCAATGTCAGCAGTTCTGTGTGTTTGAATTTACAAAAAGGCACTCGCTCTGAGACGCTTTTTGTCGCGAGCGGAGTTGCGGTATGTTGTACACATTTACGCCTATACCACTTCTGCCCAGAGTGCTGAAGAAGATAAGGCACGCCCGGGCCCTAGTCAAATTAGTGGCTCAGGATTGGGCACGAAGGTACTGGTATCAAGAGCTACTCGGTATGTTAACCGATCCTCCGATACGTCTCTTCAGGAGGACCTTATGTCGCAGCAACAGGGGGCGTTCCTTCACCAGAACCTGTCCAGCCTCCACCTCCATGCGTGGAGTTTCAGCGGCAGCAGTTGATGCCATTTGACTTGCCTCCTGTAGTCTGGGATGTCATTCTGGCCGCAAGGCGTCCCTCAACAAAAACGGTATACGCCTACAGGTGGAACAAATTTGTGGAATGGTGCACAGCAAAGGCTGTGGATCTCCTTTACGCCCCTGTTTCTCAGGTTCTCCTCTTTCTTCATTCTTTTGCCCAGCAGCGCTCTGCTATGGGGACCTTTAAAGGTTATGTTGCTGCAATCTCTAAATTATAGAGGCTTCCTGATCAGCCTTCTCTTTTCAAGTCCCCTGTAGTTTCACATTTTCATAAAAGCATTACCCACATGTTCCCTCCTGTCCCTTTTGTAATGCCTCAGTGGGATTTGAATCATGTCCTGACATTTCTGATGTGTGCTCCCTTTGAGCCTCTTCATAATTGTCCCCTTCGTCTTCTGACTCTTAAGACTGCTTTCCTGTTAGATGTCACCTGGGCTAGACGGGTGAGTGAGCTCCAGGCTCTATCATCTAAGCCTCCTTTTCTGTATGTTCATACGGACAAGGTTGTCCTCCGGACTCGTCATTCTTTTCTCCGGAAAGTGGTGACACCCTTTCACATTGTGCAATCTGTCACCTTGCCCACCTTCTTTCCTGCTCTGCATCGTCCAAAAGAGGAAGAGAGGCTCCACCGTCTGGATCAAAAATGTGTGCTCTCCTTGTATTTGGACGTGATCAAACATTTCCGGGATGAGGACTAAATTTTAGTTATATACGTAGGTGCTAAGAAGGGGAAAGCTGTACACAAGAAGACCATGTCAAGGTGGGTCGTTTTGAGTATAAAGATCAGTTAGTATTTGTCTAAAAAGGACCCTCCTGTTGGGCTGAGAGCCCATTCCACCCGGGCCAAAGCGGATACTACTGCCCTGGGACGGGGAGTCCCCTTGCAGGACATCTGTCCGGCGGCGACGTGGGCTTCACTGCACACGTTCGCCAGGCATTATAGCGAAGTAAGGAGTGATGGCTTCTTTGGCAGTTCTGTTCTCCCGGACTTTGTGTTGTGATCTTGGTTTGCAGACCCACCACCGGTGTTGGTATTGCTGTGGTATCTATTCTAAGGTGAGGAATATAAGTAACGTGTTTCTTTCAGATAAAAAAGTTAATTACCTTTGCTAACGATGTATCTGTAAGAAACATTAGTTAGTTAGATTCCTAATCCGACCCATCCTGCCTCCCAGTTCTGGAAAATGACACCTAGGGTTAAGGTTACCCTTTTCAGGCCCCTAGACTTTTTTTGCACCAGTATCGGACTCTTGAATGGCTTTGCGTTCCTGGCGTGGAAATCTATGTACAAGAACTGACATCAGAGCACGAGGGCGGCGTCTAAGTACTCTGACGACGTCATTCCTGCGCAGGACGCCAACAACGGGCCAGGAGCCACATTAGACGCCTATCGACGCGCAAGGGGTTTTGTTACAAAACTATTTCCAAATACAGTCTGATGCCTGGGGCTATATCTAAGGTGAGGACTCTAACTAAATAATGATTATTGATGATACATCGTTACAGAATGTAAGTAACTTGTTCTTTAACAGCAAACAAAATCGGTTTCTGTGAAAGCATCATGACCCTGGGAAAAAAAATAGTGCCAGTACAATTTCAAAGTTCACTTGTAAAATACTTAATTAAACTGTAAAGTGCATTGTCAGATGTGCGAATGTTAATATGCTATGCCCTGGACTGTAATGATCCCTGCGGTATGTGATATAAGGCATGTTGTAAGGCTGTTTTACCAATATTTCAGTTTACTCTTTGTGCAAAGAGTAAATAAGGTATTTTTCCTGATGCTTTTAAAATCTTTAATTTTGTTTGCAGTATTTAATGCCTCCTCTATTGGGAGTTTGTGTGAGTTGATTCCAAACTACCATTATGGTGGCACAATGCAAGGTGTTGTTTAAAGGGACCCTTCTTAATACCAATGCTCTAACAACCAGGTTTTATAATTACTGAAAACTTTGAGAGGTGAAGCGCCAATGTGATAATAAGCATGCATTGACCATGTTTTGTGAAAACCACAATAGCACTAAGGTACTAGTTTTGATGAACCTAGTGATTATCAGGAAAAGTTGCATCACGTATCGTTTTAAAAAAATAGTTTTCCTTTTTAAATTGGGCCCGGTTACTATGCATATTGTTTACAAACATCAAAAATTTTAACAAATGTTAGCAAAGCTATAACATATTTACCAGCATACAATTTAAAGGAAATAACATTTATTTATTCATTTCCTTTTCCAACAGCCGTTTTGTGATGAATGCGGTCGTTGGATTCATCTTGAATGCATTGAAACAGATGCACCATCCTTATTGGCGATTGATGGTTTTAGATGCCGCAAATGCTTATAATGCTATTTATTTGTGCAGTGCTGTAAGAGTATTAGAAACACTACCTCTGTGATGTGAAGTGAGATTTTTAGATGCATATAATCGATTTTACATTTATTTTTAATAGTAATATAGGTGTTTAATTTGTTCACATATCATATGTATTATGTAAAATTATATGTAATATTTATTTTTCGTAAGCAGAACAGTGTTTTGTACTTGGGTGTAAATATATTTGACAACATTTGAAAAATAAAAATTTAATGGTTTGACTATTTGTAGTCTTTGAAGCATTATTCCAAGCAAGCATGGACAAAGTCTCTTTCCTTGTCATAACATGACAATTATCTTTTTTGAGAACATGTATCAATGGGATATGCAATCCAACATATTTCCCCCAAAAAAATAAAAAAGGAATTATTGTTTTTTTGGACAATTCCTTAAGAGTTACAAAAGATCAATGTTAAATAACACATGTTGCAAATTTCTTTGTTAAGTAGATTCCCAGTGTAGTTTCAATATGTAATCCATGACCTGAATCTACTTTGTGTGTGAGAGATACAATAGCTATGTACAAATGCTAAGAAGGTTGGGCGAGTTAGTGTTCTAACCATACTTGTCATAATGCATCCTAAGCAATAAAGACACAGTTCTTGTTTTAATTTGTTTTGGGGACAAAGACTTTAAGAGTTATGTGTGAACTTTCTTCTTTTGTTACATTTTTGTTAGTGTGGTCTGGAAATAACATACATGATTTAAATCTAAAATTTTGTCTTACGTAATACAGTATATGTGTTCATAAACTAAGATTCTTAATGCAGTTACAGCTGTAACTGCATAGAGTTCCAATGCATGATAAGTAATGAAGATATATTAAAGTCCAAATGTAAACTATTAAGAAATATGAAATTGTAAAATTTTAAAACAACCAACATAAAGTTTAAGTTACCTACCTTATGTAAGGCATATTGTGATAGAGACAGGACCTATCCAAATATTCATTAATTTTCATTTTCCAGACGTCATGATAGATATTTAAGATGATTGTTAATGGAACCCCTGTGTGACGTAACGGGTTGCCAGTCTACTACGCGTGTCATCTTAGGATTTTTGTCCTGCATCATTGTGACATTTGCATTGTGTATGTCGCCAACTCTAATTTGCGCTTTTCTCATGACTTTTCACTTCTTTCCATGCTTTAAGCGCCGAGTAATGAAGTGAATGGCCGTGGAGTGTTATTAATTACAACTATTGCCCTGAAGGGCCTTTGAACCCTAAATAAATCAACAGTGTTTTGAGTGAAAAGTAGGTCTGTGAGGAATCTGCTGCAACATAATGTCTGACAGTTGATGCATTACCAAAGTGAGGGTGACTTGTCTTACATGATTGAGACCGATACCTTAGAAATTACTTAACTTTTGAACAGATACACAAGCAATACCTTCCACTGTGGTGGTACCAAGGAAAATTAAAAACAATAAATCGTGCCAAACTGACCTGTCAAATTGGCCATCCATGCAAACTTGAAATATAAAGAATGAAATGTACAAAGGACGTGTACTAGGATGTAGAAGTGGCAACTTAGTAGTGTTCTTTAATGAGAATACAATGCATGATACTTGTGTTGGCTGCCTTTGCCCTGTCATAATTGTCTGAAAGACCGTAAAAAGGTTTTATCTTTGCTAAATTGTTAAGGATATTGATCCAGAGGATGAGCATGCAGGATTAGGTCATCTTTTAGAAAATCTAGCCCCTTATTTGCTACAGGCTACACTATATAGAATTTAAAGATTATCCATGAATAATGTATTGAAATTGAGACAGACAACGCAAGTTTAGGTTACAAACCGTGGTGACGTTACAATAATATGGAAGGTCCTCATTTGGCCTCGGTCTCTCTTCTCAACACTCGCTCTGCTGTTAAACACCAATTGGAGCTCTTTGACTTTATCAAAACTTACAGTCCTGAGATTTTGTGTTTAATGTAAACCTGGTACACTGCCAATTCCATACCTGATGTTCTCACTTCTCCCCCATACTCCTACTATATCCTCCGCGCTGACCGCCCTGAGGGTAAGATGGGGGGCGTAGTGGCTATGATTGTTTGTTCTAACCTCCTATTTCAACCTCTTCCTCAACTATCTATTCCATCAGTCGACCTCTTGGTGGTACGTTCTACCAATCTCGAGTCCCCTCTCACTGTTGTACTGCTTTATCGTCCCCCTCAATCCATGTCCCACTTTATCCCAGCCTTACAGGATCTTCTTGCCACCCTGGTCGTTAACAACTCCTCTATTTTGTTATTAGGTGATTGTAATTTTTGGCCAGGGGACTCACGGAAGACTCGATGTCTAAAGTTTTTTCTGACACCCTCCATAGCATTAACTTCATTCCTCATATTTTTGTTCCCACAAACATTCACAATGACATTCTTGACCAAATCTGGAACGTCAATCTTCCCATTTCCATACCTAATATATCCCCTTCGGTTTGGTCTGATCACTTTTTGATCATTTTCTCTGCCCCTTTGCCAAATGACAACCTTCAACCTTGTACAAAAACACTTATGCTCTAAATTGGAATACAGTAGATACCGTCACTCTAGGTCTTTAATTAGCCCCTTTCGCTCCTACTCTGAGTGATTACCGTTTAAATAAGCAGGTAACCCTTATCAATACCTGGCTCTCTGAAGCATGCAATCAGATTGCTCCTCTGAGATGTGTCAGAATCCGTCGCCCGCACGATCCCAACAGATGGTTTTCCAATAACCTAAAATCTCAAAAACTAGCACTTCGCCAGGGGGAGCGCCTCTGGCGCCGTAAATACTGTCCCGATTCAAAGCCTCACTATTTGGCCCTGTTGCAGGTGTCCAAAAAGTGAATTATCTCCGCATAGCAGGAATATTTCAATCCGAAAATTCATCTGGCAACTAATAAACAAAAAGAGATCTTTAGAATTGTGCACGAACTCTCTGGCTCTAATAGTGCTGACTCTAGGCCCATCCCTTGTCAAACCCTGTGTAATGCTCTCAACAATTTCTTCATTGAGAAGATTGCCATCATAAAACAGAATATCCCTTTGGCACCTGCCTCCTTTACCTGTCCCCCACGACCCCAGCCATCCTCCTCCATTGATCAATTCCATTTGAGGTCTTCCACTATATCCTGGGAAAAGTTACTTAGGGTTACCCTGCTGATCTTTGCCAAGCACACATCTTAAGAGCGATTTTCTCCCGTTGTCCGGCACCTCCTATTACTCTTCTTAATACCTCCATCACCCTCGGTTCTGTACATGACTCTTTCAAATCTGCCACCATCATACCCATCCTTAAAAATCCCGGTGCCGATCCAGCGGTCCCTTCAACTTTCAGACCCATCTCATTGTTGCCACTCTTAAGCCAAATTTTGGATTGTCACATTACGACTTCACTCTCCAACAACATCGAAGCCCATCACCTCCTAGCAACCAATCAGCCCGGTTTTCTGCCAGCTCACTCTACGGATTCTGTTGTCCTCTTGGAAGTAGATGAGCTCAGGCGCAGCGCCGATACCAACTCCCCCCAGGCCCTAGTCAACCTCGATCTCTCTGCCGCCTTCAAAACGGTCGATCATTCCATCCTTCTCGACCGTGTCGGAGGTGCCGGCCTGTGGGGTTCGGCCCTGGCCTGGCTCACCTCCTTTCTAACCTGCCGCACTCAGGCTGTTCGCCTGGAGGGCTTCCTTGCTACCATCAACCCCGTTACCTGCGGAGTTCCCCAGGGCTCGTCACTATCTACCCTCTTGTTTAATCTCTACATTTAACCCATTATTGTTGCTTTACAGGATATGGAGGTCACGGCGTTTAATTACGCCGATTACCTCAAGCTCATCTTCAATCTCTCTGCCTCACCTGATGGTATTCTCAAGGTGCACTCCACGCTTACGTTCATATTCAACTGGATGAACTCCAACCAATTGAAATTGAACCCCGATAAGACCGAGCTGGTTCTTTTTGGTGGCCCATCCAACCCCTGGTCTTCTGCTTTCTGGCCCCCTAACCTTGGTTCCCCTCCCTCACCTTCTGCATCTGTGCAAACCCTGTGCATTAAATTTAGTCAAGACCTCTCCATGCGCCCTCAGATTAGTTCCGTAGTGTCTTCATGTTTTTTGGCCCTAAGAACCATTAGCAAAAATTCACGATACTTTTGAGTTGAAGCTCTTAAACTCATCATTTTAGCACTTATCTTGTCCCGCCTGGATTACAGCAATGCCCTTTTCGTAGGCATTCCTGCCTATGAATGTCGCCGCTTACAACTCATCCAGAACCAAGCGGCCCGCCTCATCTATAGGCTTCCTAAATCTAGTCACATTACGCCTGTATTAAGTACTCTGCACTGGCTACCCATCCGGGAACGATCACTTTTCAAGATAGGCTGCCTGACTTTCATGTCCCTCACTGGTACTGACCATGCTTTAGTTGGATCTAAAATAATAGCATATGTCCCCTGCAGAGACCTTCGCTCTTACACTCTGTTCCTTCTTGAGGTGCCACGTTTCCGTAATAAGAAATCTGGTGGCAGCAGATGTTCGACTCTTGCCCATTTTTTCTGGAACTCTCTTCCTCTTGCTATACGTTCCACCCCTTCTTACATAGATTTTCGAGCCAAACTTAAAACTCATTTGTTCTCCCTAGCCTTCCCTTTGAAAACTCTTTCATCCCCGTCTTTTTCTCAGGTTTAGTCTCCGGCCTACAGCGTCAAGAATCCGCTTGGTGATAGAGCGCTATATAAATTTTTTTCAACTTTCAACTTTCATTTATTTTAAAAGTCCAAATCATAAATGTGTTAACACCTTACAATGCAGGGATGACGTTTTGTTGAGCACTACCTTGTCTGCAAAGCTAGGTGTCTGCAGCTGACTCATCCTACTTGCATTGGTTTATTACCATTAAAACAGATCATTTGATAGTGAGCAACCAAAGAGGAAAGTTGCCCATTTTTAAATATGGTGTTGATAAGAAAGTAACTGTGAACCAAAATAATGTACAAGTAAGGTATAATAAATGTTGAAAAGATAAAATACTGGATTAACACATTCAAAAATATTTTTTCCAAAGGACACTTAAAAGGGGTGACTGGTCGTGCTGTGAAGGGAAGATGAGAGGGCCAAAAAAATAGACATTCAGATTTTAAGCAGAAGAACACTGGATGGACAAAGAAATAATTAATAAGACAATTGCTGGAATACAGTAAGATAGGTGGTTGACAGCCCATTGTGTACAATGTTTAGAATTGTTGTCACTTTTGCAGTCATATACCAATTTTGTTGCGGGATCTCATGTTGCCGGAATAATTTCACAAACTCTGAAAATAGGTTTGAAACTTGACATCTGACAATGACAAATCACCACGCAAGCAGACAAAAGTTGTACTGGTTCTGGCAGAGATTAACAACACCCGCAATCTCTGCTGCTGCAACAGAACATCCTCCATGAGTGGCAGTCGGATTGCAGGATCTGTGTTTATTGACATCAGTTTGTGGTACCAGAATATCTAAAGATTTCTGCGCCCCTAGAATGACTTTTGGCCATTTTTTCTGGAGCGTTTGTAAGACTCTTGCCAGAAGTGGCATGGCCGTTAATGATTAAAGGAGGCGTGAACTATACTACCAACGAAAAACGTTGCTGACAAATGTTCTTCAAATTCAATATTCAATCTTCCAAAAGAAATACATTGATATTTATCATCAGAGGCAAAACGATCTAATAAATTTTCTTCCATACGCTGAAAGAGTCCTTTTGCACGGATGGTGAATGCAATGGTGTTTTTCAAGGCACCGTCAGCTACGTTCGTCCGCTGTGGTATTTACTAAACCTATACAGATGTTAGGCCTACAGGGACATGACATGTTGTCAAAGCCAAACCTAAAGGCACATGGCCTCTCCACACAGGGTTCACCGCCCAAAGTCGCCCAGATTATTGCAGTACAACATGACGGTCAAGTTGTATGTGAATACAAGAACCAGCCTACCATGCAAAAAGGCTTTTCTAAACAACAATATTGTGAGGTGATCCAAAAAGGTGATATGGAGGTTGGCTTCCACCGGGGATAAGCATCCTCTGCAAACCAACTCTCACACATGGCCTCCACATGCCATAAGGTAAGCATCCCAAAATACTGTGACATATGGTTTGTGAAATAAAAGTGTTCTGCGTCTGACCAAATAGCAATTTCTTAACAGACTGAACAGGTAAAGAAATAACATCAAATCAGTGATCCAGGTTGGTGTTTTTAGACAGAAGCTGTTCCATTTTGAACGTAAGGTCACATTCCTGACCCTAACTGTGGCATTTGGCATTGTACACAAGCTGGATGCAGGAGAATGAACAGCACGAGAATCATTATCTTTTAAATCCAAGATCAATGTTCAAAGATCAGTATCATAGCCAAAATATCCTGTAATGGCTGATTTGTACGATAAGCCTGAAACTGCACAGTTTGCCGAACTGCTAGGATGAAAGGAAGCGTCTGAGCGGGAGGCAGTTGCGACTTCAGCAAGTTTATAACGAACCAGACAAAATGCAGGAAGTACAGGTTTGTCGGAAGGTTGGAGATAGCTATGGATGGTCCCATCTTCAAAAACCAATTTTCGAGATGATTGAAGACAGGAACACTTGTCTCCATAGAGGAGCTGCAATCACCTCTCTCCCCATAGTGCATTAATTAACACAAATTCACATTTGACTATGTGTGCTTGTGCTGAATACTGTGTACGCACGTAGAATAAAGTATCATACCTAGGGGCATATTCCAATGTCGGACATACTCATGTACGTCCAACATTGGTCATGAGCCATAACCGACCAACCTGCTGTTGTCAATTACAGCACTGCTAGTAGGATGCGGCAGAACAGGGTTCGCTTGCAATCGTATACAACACAATGCATGCATGCATTCCGAGCGGAATGGAATGAATTCATGCATCGTTAAAAGCAGGGGAGCAGTTCATCCATGCACCATGTGTTCGGCAACCCTAAGGTGCATGCAACCAGTTACAAAGATCCACTGAGGTGCACTTTATGTGCCCCATTAGGCAGGCTCACACACAAAGACAGTTCTCGACTGCCTTTTTGTGCCTCAAATCCAAAAAATAAAAATCTGAGAAAAAATGCCATTGAAATCCCTTGGTTGCAAGAGGCGGCAGGGGTAGTACTGAGGGAGTTGCAGACGGCATACAGGCCGAGGCTGTTGACCACAATCTGGAAATACGTGTGGGATTCCTTTCCGATGGAGCCCATCGGAATGGCTTGGTCAGGAAGGAATCCGCACGACACGATAATAATCTGTCTGTAGGGCTCAGACAGTTGTTCTAAGCCGATCACAACGAGATCTAAATATGTCCCTTACTTGTGAGTTTTGAACTGCACCATGTGTGGTCACATCCTATTTTATTTTTTTATAACCAAAGGTATTTTGATGGCTCGGTCAGACGTTGAGATGGTGTGTGTTGGAGGCAATTCAGACCAACACCAAAATCTGTTCTCCATTTTTTGCAAGCTCTATTATTTGTTTGCAAATCTTGTTTTAAGTTATGTAATTTTGTGAAAAGAAATTATTTTAATCTTAGTATTTTATTTATATATATATATATATATATATATATATATATATATATATATATATATATATATATATCATGACACAAGTATTTAAATGATTACCTGCGTAAAAAAAAAAAAAAACAATTTGAACCTAACACTAGCATACTACAACGAAAGAGTAATGTAGCAGTATTATAATAATAAAAAGTTTTATGTCATGATCACCTTCAAAGTTTTTAAACACTGTGACCCTCATTTTGATGTCATGTGGACCTCAAACAACATGCCATCGTGGTGGTCCAACAGAAATCATGAGTAACGTTCAGACTGCTAGATTTTTATACCACGGGCCTAAGGGATAAGGTTCTTGGTAAATACCTCTACCAATTGGTAAGGCAGTTGTAGATTAATATATACAAAGAAGTTGGTTAATATGCAGTAGCCGTTATATTATTTCTAACATCCATGCCCCATAGCCTTTTCCGAGTGGTCCAACAAAATCAGAAACTGTAGAAAAGTGAGTTTGTGTCTGCCCATAACAGTGGTAACAGCAGCCTTTTCAATATGCACCTAATCCTGAAGCCTATATTATTTGAATACTATTGCGGATTTTGAGATTAGCATGTAATTCCAAATTTTTAGTAAATTTGATGTTACTTGTCATTTACTTTACAAAACATTCTACAAGTAAGCATGTTGTATTAATAATTTGTAAATATTAATAATCAAATTCACACACTAGGCATTTATAAATTAAATATCGTCACCAAATAGTAGTGTTGTAGCGGTTTCCCACATTGTCTTTTTGGGATTATTATAGTAAAATATTAGATAATGAATAAGCATGAGAAGAAAAAAAAATATGAATTAATACCAATTTAGTTTTAATAAAACATGTGTATTACAAATAGTCACAACGAAGTAAGTCTGGTAACCTTGCTTCCCGACCACAAACATGAGCATGTTCATACTATCAAAAATTTAAAGAACAAACTTATATTTGAATAAATATTAATCCTATAGTAATTAGAAACAAACTGTTACTAGTAATAGCTGATTCTTGACGCACTCTTGCTGCCATTTCCGCAATTTCACTAACATCATGTCACTAAGTCCCCGATTACCATACTGTAAGCAAAGTCTCTGAACGTCATCTGATTACCTTGAATCCCATTTCCAACCCGCATTGTAAAATTACTAAAACAGTTTTGAAAAACAACAAATTACGACGGCTGGAAATTGTACGAACTGTCAAAGTATGTTACGAAAGGCATTGGTATTATCCGAATCTTTGAAAGCGGAATGGTAGCAGGCAATAGCCTGTGTTTACAGCTGAGATAAAAGGATGTAAGATTCAGACAGCATTTACAAATTGCTCTGTACGAACACGAAAAGTTCAACGACAGGGTGAAAGTATTTCAAGTGATTATTTCACCCATGGGACCCAGTATTGATGGTCGAAAAAGGGGATCCGATAGTATTCAATAGTAGTCCCTACAAATGTTGTTTGGAAGCTTTGTAATTGTTGTTGTTGGGCAGGCATTATGTTTGTTCATGAATCCAAAACAATGTCTGGAAGAAAGATTACGCCCAACATCTAAGTGAGGCCCATAGTTTAGAAACAAGTAAAAGTAAGCACTATTATACACGCAATATTTCCTTTACCAATTTTTAAACATTTTTTAATGTTTGTGTAATTTACAAATCAGACTTTTAGTATTATATTTATTGATTTCAAAAATTTTAAAAAATATATATTTTTGCAAAAATGTAATAAGTAAAATTAAATCCTTAGTGATAGATTCATTCCGTTCGAATTGTGCACAGCGTCAGTCTGGATATGGATAATTTTCGGTGAGTAGACAAAATATCGGAAATGTAATATCGATATACAGAAATATCGAAGTCAAAATATCGATGGAACAATATATCTCTGTCATTAATATCGATGTAAAAAATGTCGAAATTGTTATGTGTAGTAAAATATCGAGGTATAGTATATCGAAAGACATAATATCGTGTAGTAAAAATATCGAAAAAGGATAGTATTAAGTCATTTTGTGATTTGTTAAAAATTATTGTTTAGAAGTGTCAGCAAATGTTTATTTAAGTGTATTAAAAATAACAATTTTGTTTTTATTAATATAATTTTTTTAATTTTGATATATAATTTTAGGAGCGGGATGTTGGGTTTATAGGGGATAAGGGTGGGGAGTGTTTTAAAAATATATATTTGAAATAAAATATTTTAATACATTTTTGTAGAATTTGAATTTAAATTTTGAACAAAATTGTAATATTTAAATTTTAATTATGAAAAAAAAATTTTTTAGTGGGATGTTGTGTATATAGGGGTTAAGGGTGGGGAGTGTTTTGGAAATAAATATTAAATTTAATATTTTAGGATATAATTTTTGAAATATTATTAATATAATTTTTTAAATTTTGATATATAATTTTAGGAGCGGGATGTTGGGTTTATAGGGGATAAGGCTGGGGAGTGTTTTAAAAATATATATTTGAAATAAAATATTTTAATACATTTTTGTAGAATTTTAATTTAAATTTTGAACAAAATTGTAATATTTAAATTTTAATTATGAAAAAAAAAAATTTTAGTGGGATGTTGTGTATATAGGGGTTAAGGGTGGGGAGTGTTTTGGAAATAAATATTAAATTTTATATTTTAGGATATAATTTTTGAAATATTATATTTAAAAAAAAAAAAAAAAATTCTAATGTGTTTTTAAATTTTAAATGTGAAAATTGTAATAATAAAATAAATGTAATAAGTGGGATTTTGGGGTCATAGGGGATAAGGGTGGGGAGTGTTTTAGATATATATTTAATATTTAATATTGAATTTAAAAAAATGAAATTTCAATTTTGGTATGAAAATTTACAATTAAAAATTTTACTAATAAAATTTAATAATTTATGATATAATTTTTGAAATATTATATTTACAAATAAAAAAAATTCAAATTAGTTTTTAAAATTTAAATGTTAAAATTGTAATAATAAAATAAATGTAATAAGTGGGATTTTGGGGTTATAGGGGATAAGGGTGGGGAGTGTTTTAGATATATATTTATTATTTAATATTGAATTACAAAAAAATTAAATTTAAATTTTGGTATTAAAATTTACAATTAAACATTTTACTAATAAAATACATTTAAGAAGTGGGATTTTGGGGTTATAGGGGATAAGGGTGGGGAGTGTTTTTGAAAAATATTTAATATTTTATAAAAAAAAAAGAAAATTTAAATTGGTATTAAAATTTAAATTTTAAAAAATTACTAATAAAATAAATGTAATAAGTGGGAATTGGGGGTTATAGGGGATAAGGGTGGGGAGTGCTTTCGAAATATATGTAATATTTTATATTTGAAAAACATAATGGAAATTTCTAATTTGGTAATAAAAGTTAATTTTAATCATTTTAATAATAAAATAAATGTCATAAGTGGTATTTTGCGGTTATAAGGGATAAGGGTGGGGAGTGTTTTAGAAATATATAAAAAATTTAATATTAATAAAAAATAATTTACATTTAGAAATGTTCTTTGAATTAACATTTAACAATTTTAAGAAGATAATTTATTTAATAAGAGTGATGTAGGATTTATAAGGGATAAGGGTGGGTAGTGTTTACAAATTAGTAATTGTTTTAAAAAATCTAAAATATATAGTAACCCTAATTCAATATAGATTGGAGTGGGAATAGTACATTATTTATGGTCAGTGTGCAGCACCTACTTTGATTTATTATAGACTGGAGTGGGAATAGTAAATTATTTATGGTCAGTGTCAAGCATGTACTTTAATTTATTATAGACTGGAGTGGGAATAGTAAATTATTTTTGGTCAGTGTCCAGCATGTACTTTTATTTTTTATAGACTGGAGTGGGAATAGTAAATTATTTATGGTCAGTGTCCAGCACCTACTCTAATTTATTATAGACTGGAGTGGGAATAGTAAATTATTTATGGTCACTGTCCAGCACCTACTTTAATTTATTATAGACTGGAGTGGGAATAGTAAATTATTTATGGTCAGTGTCCAGCACCTACTCTAATTTTTTATAGACTGGAGTGGGAATAGTAAATTATTTATGGTCAGTGTCCAGCACCTACTCTAATTTTTTATAGACTGGAGTGGGAATAGTAAATTATTTATGGTCACTGTGCAGCACCTACTCTAATTTTTTATAGACTGGAGTGGGAGTAGTAAATTATTTATGGTCAGTGTCCAGCACCTACTCTAATATTTTATAGACTGGAGTGGTAATAGTAAATTATTTATGGTCACTGTCCAGCACCTACTCTAATTTTTTATAGACTGGAGTGGGAATAGTAAATTATTTATGGTCAGTGTCCAGCACCTACTCTAATTTTTTATAGACTGGAGTGGGAATAGTAAATTATTTATGGTCAGTGTCCAGCACCTACTCTAATTTTTTATAGACTGGAGTGGGAATAGTAAATTATTTATGGTCACTGTCCAGCACCTACTCTAATTTTTTATAGACTGAAGTGGGAATAGTAAATTAGTTATGGTCAGTGTCCAGCATGTACTTTAATTTTTTATACACAGGAGTGGGAATAGTAAATTATTTCTTGTCAGTGTCAAGCATCTACTTTAATTTATTATAGACTGGAGTGGGAATAGTAAATTATTTATGGTCAGTGTCCAGCAACTACTCTAATCTGTCTGGTATTTAATGAAATTAAATTACATTGATATAGCAATAATAAAAATATATTTAAGTGAATATTATTTGTATTTTATTATTATATATTGGATTTGTACTAATTAATTCAATATTTATAGTTTAGGATAATAAATACATGTAAAGTTTTAATGTGATATGTTTGGAATATTTAATATTATTATTAGGAAAAATATATGAATATTTTGTATTGGAATAATGGGTAATGGCATTCTGTAATTTTATAATATTTATTGTTTTTTATTTTTTTATAAAAAAAATATTCTATATGTTAAATATTCATAATAGAAGATCAATATTAATAATCAGAGAAACACAATTAATAAGACAAGAACATGGTTTTTATTGTAGTTTTTTAAATTTGTTATTGTTTATTCATTTAAGTAAGATCATTCAGAATTAGCATTAGTTACATTGTAATTAAATTCAAACATATTGAATATAGGTCAGAACAAATTTTATGTACATTTAGTATATTTTCTAACATTTTTTAGTAAATTAAAAATATTATTAATAATGTTGTACAATGTAGTGTTTTAAATTAAATTTAACATAGCAATAGAATTTGTAAATATTTATACAAAACTTTTGGCAAATATTTTCATTTATAAACATTTTAATATTTGTAGTACAAACATGTTATACCTTTTTTATTAATATTAATATGTAAAATATTAATATTAATTATTTTTACAATGTTTTCCAAACAAACATATTTTTAACATAAATAAAATGTTAGCATTCATGCCAAAAATTTGTAACAATTTTTCAAACATTGTTCTGTAGTATTATCTTTTTAGAAATTATAATAATAAATATTTTAAATTTTTTAATATTTATTTATATAATTTTAAACATTAGGAACATTTGTTGACAATTTGTAGGTAAATGAAAAAAATAGGTCTATTTTTGCTAAATAATATAAAATATTTGTGTGTGAATTTACTGTTTTACCTGATTTAATTAGGGCTTTTTAGTATAGTTAAATGTTTTATTATGTTTTGGGCACTCTATTTTGTAACCCGGTAATGTTGTTTTGGGTCATTTGGTTTGAAGGGAAGCTCGCGGTTGGGAGTTACTTCGCGTCGTGAAAGGTAAGGTTTGTTTTATATGTTTTAGATGGTTTTAAACTTTATTTTGAGCCTAGTTAGATAATGTTTAGTGTAGCTGTACATATATTAGTTATATTTGGAAATGTTATGTGTTACAGTTGCGTGTTGTGTTTTTACGTGTTTTTAACGATGTGTAGGCATGTTTCGAGAGTTAGGTTTAAGGTGTTTAATGTATATTTAGAACTGTTTTAAATCTAGTATTATTGTTAGTAAGTGTTTATGTGTTGTTTTATGTGGGTGGGAATGTATGTTGCTTTGTTTTTACAATTTCTTTTCTAGGTTATTCGTTTCGGATGGACTCGTTTTTTTTTTTAAAGAAGTGTGTGTTCGTTTTATTGAACAATATGTTTTTTACACTTCTTTAAATGTTTCGGTTTTCATGGATCGTTTTTTAATATTTTTAGCTATTTCGGGTTTTTCATGGTTTTTCGAAGGATATTTGGTGAATGGATTATGGATTTAATCGGCAGTTGTATTTTTGCATTTTTTTTTGGGAAACTTTTTTTTTATGTTTGGATTGTGTAAGCAGGAAATGGATTTTTCAGACTTTGGAATAAACTTGGTAAGTTAATTTATTATTATTTCTTGTGGGTGGGTATTGTTTAATATTATTGATAATTTTTATTTTATTACAAATATTATTAATGTGTGTTAATATATTTTTGACAATATGTATAAATATGTTACACACAGTAATAATTTTTGTAATAAGATAAATATATTTTATGTGTTTGATATTATTGAAAATGGGTAATTAGTCATTTATTTGTATTTGTACTTTAAAGAAGTGTTTTAGCTATGATGTTTAGGTATTCTAGGCCTTTGGTAGTAGGGTACAATTTTACTTGTTGCTCTAGATATTTATACATTTGTTTAGTTTGTTTTGAGGTTTTTGGAGTTAGCTGAGTTATGGATTGTTCCATTCGGAACTCTTGATAACTCTGTTCTTTTTGTAGGCATGATATAAATCTTTCTAGTGTTGGTTTTGTTCTGCCTGTTGATTGTAGGAAGGCGTTATGCCATCCTTCAACTGCGTTATTAGTTTTGGATTCTCCATTTAATGTGCTTCTGTATACGTTCCACCAGGGAATTAAGAATTTAGGGTTTCTTCTGTGGCCAGATCTATGTAGTCTGCCGACCCATGTATCTTCGAAATAGTCCAATAGTGAACTTAGTTTTTCTTCATTTTGTTTGTAGAAGGCGCTGTCTATTAAAATGTTGTAATGTTCTGTTACGTCTGTGTCAGGTACATAAGCTAGTGCTATGAGGTTTTTTATTTGATATGCAAAAGATGAATTAGTTGCATATTCAATGCTTAGGGCTGATTTTTGCATGTGTCTCCATAGGCATTGATTAAAATGATAGTAACAGCCTTGTATGGAGGTATGGGGGTGTGTTTTTAATATAGTATTAATCATTGCATGTTCAAAATTTAGGATTATTTTTTGTGGGGAAAAGTTATTTGTTTTATTATATTTAATAGTTCAGTGTATGTGGAGTTATGTTTGTTTGGTAATAATGTGTAAATTAATGGTATATTGCAATTGTGATATAGGACATGTATTGTATATAGTTGGTAAAAGGGTTTGGGACATATGGTAAAAGTCCCATCCATCATCCAGTTCTGTGATTCTTGTAGTTTACAGAGATTATTAGCTGTTCCAAATATTATTATTCTTTTGTCATTGTTTTTATTATCAAAAATGACAAATGGTTCTTTGTTTAAAGTTATACTTTGTTCTGGACTTAGAATAACTTCACTATATGTGTGAGGAATTGGGGTTGAAGTAGTAGTGGTTTTTTTAGTACGTGCTATAGTTCTTTTGAGTGAAGTTACAGATGGCATTTGTGTAGTAGCAGTTTTAGGAATTTTGGGAAGCTGCTCTTTTAAAATTACACTAGTAGGTTTTTGAGAACTTGTGCTAGCTTTCTTTATAGTTTCTAAAGCAGATCTGACTTCGATTTCAGTAATGTTTGGTGGGTGGTTATGTTCTCTAGTGTATAGTACTGTTGTTTGTCGTGTTGTAGCACGCCCATAGCACTTATTAGAGTAGTATTTAGTGCATTTCCAGTTAACTTTTAAACCATACACTTTTTCCTGTGTGTAAGTGTATCCCATATAGCATAGTAACATTTTTCCCTTCTGGCTTGTTATGAATTCAGCTCCTTCAGTCATTTTGATGTAGCTTTATCTATGAAAAATATATATTATAGTTATTATATATGATGTTATATTAATTTTCATTAGAAAAAAACAAGATTTAGTTACTATATACTTACAAAGTTTATTTTGATGTGTTTGAGTAGAATGCTCTTGATTCTTTATTTGTGGAATTTTCTTCTAGTATTTTCTTTGTCTGGAAAAGAAAAGGAAATTTGTTGTAATAATTGTTTCTATATTTTTATAGGGAATGGTTAGGGGATTTGCAATTGGGATTTAATTAGGGTGGTATTTTAATCTATTAGTTGATTTTTGGTTGTGAAATACTTACTTTTTAGTTGTATCTTTTTTGGTGCTGTTCTGTATTTTCTTAGTTTCTTTTGGAGTTTCCTGTAGTGAAAACATGAAATAGAAAGAAGACATTAATTTATTTATAGTGTATGTATATTGTAATTACAATTTATTCGATTTGAGTCTTCATGAGAATAATATAGTTAACTTACTTTTGATAGTTTTAAATATTTCCTCTATGTTGTTTTTCTTATATCCGCAGTTGCAATCCAGTAAATTTTCCTCTTCATTCAATTTCGTTTTTTTGGTTCTGGACTGTGAATGAAGTTGAACTTCTTTTTATAGTGCTTTGGATGTTGTAATATGTGTTTTATTGGTTAGTTTGAATTCGGAGTGTTTTTATTGGTTAGTTCGAATTTTTTTTTTTTTTTCTGGTAGTTAGTTTCCTAATAAGGAAAACGCTAATTAGTTGTTTTGTGGTGTATTATTCTATATGTATTTTTCTAAACATTATATTATGTATTGGATGTATGAATTGATAAAGTATAATTTAATAATATAGTTGTTTAATGTAGGAAGGTTGTTAATAATGTTTTAGTAAAGAGTTAATTATTTAAATCCATTTTTAAATGTAGTAAATATATAATTGTTTAATAATAATTTTGTGTAGAGTTAAAAGACATTATTTGGTGTTTATGTTGTTTGATTTTAGGTTTTAATTAAATGTTATATAGTCGATATTAGTAAAATGGAGATATTTTAGTGGTCGATATTTTAGTTTACGATATTTTGTTATGAAGTATATGTATATTACTGAGCATCGATATTTTAGGATTTCGATATTTGTGTTGGCGATATTTTGTGTACCTATATTTCTGTAGTTCGAAATTGAGTGTTCGATATTTTTGTAATGTTTTAAATAAGTATATGATGTCGATAATAATGTAATCGATTATTTTGTATCGATATATTTGTAGGTCGATTTTTAGTCTTTCGATATTGTGTCAGTGATTCATAATTTTCATCATCATGAACACTGCTTGTCAGAATGTTGGCGTCCTGCGGCTCCGCGTCAGTCTGTGTGGTTGTGGTCGCAGTGATGACGTAGCGTATGCTACTTATACGCCGCACTTGCGCACTTATATCAACTCTATCTGAAAGAAACACGTTAGTTAGATTCCTCACCTTCGAATATCCCCAGGCGTCAGACTGGATCCGGAAGATTTTTCGTCAGAAATCCCCCTTGCACGTCGCTAGGCGTCGTCTGCGGCTCCGCGTCCGTCGTTGGCGTCGTGCGCGTATCAATGGCGTCGTCGGAGTACTTATACGCCGCACTCGCGCGCTGACGTCAGTTCTTATTTTTTCCGCGCCAGTAAGCGCCGATCCGGGAGAGATTCCCCTTTTAGTCTTTTTTGACTAAATCTTTTTGACATCTGGTGCCGGTAGGATGCCTGGTTTCAAGGCTTACGAAGATTGCCACCGACTGATGTCGGTGACAGATCACCACCGCCGGTGCCTCTACTGTTTGGGCCTCGACCACGACGCGAAGTCGTGTTCCGACTGCCAAGCCCTGACATCGAAAGCTAGGCGGAAGCCGTCCCGCAAGCTTCTCGAGCTTCGCCACTCGGCTCCGCGCCCCGCTCGATCCCGGTCCAAGAGGAGGTCCAAGGATCGGTCGCGGAGCCGCAGTCGACATCATCATCGCTCGTCGGGCTCGAAGTCCTCGGGTAAGTCCAAACATTCTAAGAAGTCCAAGAGGCGACACCGCTCTTCGGACTCCCCTCGCTGGTCGCGTGCCTCGGCCGAGGGTCAGGGTAGTTCCACCCCCGTGGCTCCGTCGAAGCCACAGGCGCCACGCACGTCCCCATACCCGCCGGTCCCTGGGACTGACGCGACGCCGGCGGAGGTCAGTGCCTTCCTCTCAGCCATGAGAAGCCTGGGCCCGCCGTCGACGGCCGCTGGCACGCCTTCGGGCCCCGCGGACTCGACTGGGCGACCTTGCGCGCCGCCGGCTTTGGCCCCGGCGCCGTTGGAGACTACGGTGCCGACGCCGCAGGTCCACGCGGGACCAATGCCTGGGCCCCCGTCAACGCCGGTCGACCTCGTCACGCCTCCTCCGCATGCGCGGACACCGGTACCACCGACGCCGACTCCGGTCAAAGTCGAGCCTCAGTTCAGCCCTGTTCAGGACCCGACGCCGGTGCGGCGTTGGCCGACGCCGCTTGAGACACATTATCTCTATCGTCCGACTCAAAACGTTCCTCCTGTTTATCACGAATCGGATGACGGGGGCGACTGTGAGGGGTTCGAGGACCCTATGGCTGTTCAGTCTCAGCTTTCACAGGAATGGGCAGATGAAATGGGGGAGGCCAGTGGTCTGGATACCTCGCCAGACACTGGCTTCACCTCTTCTCCGACTGTGGCTTTGGAGGAGGGTGCAGCGTTCTCTGTGGTGCTGAGCAAGGCGGCCGCAGCCCTTGGGCTTGAGCTGCCTGCCGTGGCTGTGAGGACTAACATCCTCACTGAGGTGCTTCAATCTGCAGCAAGCTCCACTAAGCCTCTGCTGCAGTTCAATGAGGCCCTCACTGACGTTCTGCAGGGCACCTGGTGAAAGACCTCCACAGTTCCTCCTGTGGATAGGAACGTTGCCAGCGCCCTGCTCGGGGCGACCACAGTTTTCTGTCCCAACAACCCACCCCCGAGAGTCTGGTTATCCAGGCTTCTACTCCCCAATCCTCCATCCCGACCGCTCCACCGGACCAAGACTCCAAGAGACTGGAGCAGTTTGGCAAAAAGCTGCTCTCTTCCCTTAGTTTGGGCCTGCGGTCTTTAAACACCGCCTGTCTCTTGGACCGTTATTTCCACTCTCTGTGTGATACGGTGGAGGAAGTGCTGCCCCTGTGCCCGGAGGAGGCCCGGACACGACTTACCCAGGCTCTGGCCGATGGGAGGGATGCAGCACGACATGCAATCCGATATGGGCTTGACACTACGGACTCTCTGGGTAGGGCGATTTCTACAACGGTGGCGCTTAGACGTCACGCCTGGCTGCGGTCCACGTCCTTTTGAGGGGATGTCAAGAGCACTCTCATGGACATGACCTTTCATGGCAGTCGCCTTTTTGGTGAGCAAGCGGACAGTGCGCTGAATCGCTTTAGGGACTCCTGGGCTACGGCCAAGTCCTTGGGCCTCTTGTGCCCGCGGTCGCAACCCTCCGCTTTTCGCCCCTTTCGTGACCAAGGAAGAGGTGCCTCCTCACGTCCGCCTAGCCACCAGCCACAGAACTAACCTGTGTGCGTACGTGGTTTCCGCCGAGGCGTTTCTGGAGGACGACGCGGTCAGCCCACATCCACCCCGGCAGCATCCGCCTCCAAGCCTTCCGAGTCCGAGCTTTCCGGCCCATTCCTCGCCAGTGGGCGGAAGAGTTTGCCATCCCTTGCTCCAGTGGCATACCATCACTTCGGACAGGTGGGTGCTGCAAATAGTCAAAAGGGGCTACTCCCTCCCCTTCGAGACTAACCCTCCAGCCAAGCCACCGCAATACCACCAAAAGTCGTAGGATCACTTGAATCTGCTGCGGGAGGATTTTACGGCCCTCTTGGCAAAAGAGGCCGTCGAGCGCGTTCCTGGGCCTGAAGTAGGTCGTGGTTGCTATTCCCACTACTTTCTGGTTCGCAAGAAGGGCAAAGGGGACTACGCCCTATCTTGGACCTCAGGAGCATCAACGCCTTGCTTATGAAGGAGCGGTTCAAGATGCTGACGCTAGCTCCGGTTCTGGCTGCCCTCAACCCTGTAGACTGGATGGTAGTGTTAGACTTGGAGGACGCTTATTTTCACATACCCGTGCTGCCGGCCCCTCGGCGTTACCTGCGGTTCACTGTGGGTCAGGAGCACTTTCAGTTCACCGTGCTCCCCTTCGGCCTCACCAGTGCCACTCGGGTGTTCACAAAAGTGATGGTGGTGTTTGCAGCTCATCTGGGCAGATGAGGGCTTACAGTCTGCCCCTATCTCGATGACTGGTTGTTGAAGGCGGGATCGCCCCAGCAAGTCGTCTCCCACCTCCAGACTACGGCGGATCTCCTGCATTTGCTGGGGTTTTCCATCAATGTGCCGAAGTCACACCTGAGCCCCTCTCAGAAGCTCCTCTTCATCGGAGCGGTTATCGATTCGGCGCAGTTCAGAGTCTATCCACCGGAACAGCGGGTCCGGAATATTCATGCCCTGATTCCCATCTTTCGGCCTCTATCCTGGGTTTTGGTCAGGCTAGTGTTGCGGCTTCTGGGGCTGATGCCCTCCTGCATCCTACTAGTGCATGACGACAGACGTCGCATGCGGGCTCTGCAGTGTGACCTGAAGTTTCAGTGGGCACAGCATCACAGCAACCTGTCCGACCATGTATTGATCTCGGAGGGCACCGCACAGCAGTTGCAGTGGTGGCTCACGGACCGCGATTGGGTCACGGGCAAGAGCCTCTCCCTTCCCCAACCGGAGCATGTCGTAGTGACGGATGCGTCCCTCCTGGGATGGGGTGGCCATATGGGAGAGGCGGAGATCAGAGGCCTCTGGTCTCCGGCGGAGTCTCGTCTCCACATCAACCTGTTGGAGTTGAGAGCGATACGACTTGCACTGAAAGCCTTCCTTCCCTCTGTCAGGGGAAGTGTCGTGCAGGTTTTCACGGACAACACCACCGCCATGTGGTATTGCAACAAACAGGGCGGGGTGGGGTCGTGGACCCTTTGTCAGGAGGCTCTGTGCCTCTGGACATGGCTGGAACACCAGGGCATCACCCTAGTGGTTCAACATCTGGCGGGCTCTCTGAACGCCAGGGCAGATGAACTCAGCCGGCGGTGCATGATGGATCACGAATGGTGTCTGAACTCCGAAGTGGCGCAAGGTCTCTTTCAGCAGTGGGGAGAGCCTTGGTTAGATCTATTCGCCACCAAAGAGAACGCGTAATGTCCGCAGTTCTGCGCGTTGGAATTTCCAAAGCGGCACTCGCTCGGCGACGCTTTTCGTCGCGACTGGAGTTGCGGTCTGTTGTACGCCTTTCCACCTATACCACTTCTGCCCAGAGTGCTGAAGAAGATCATGCACGACCGGGCCCAAGTCCTCTTGGTGGTTCCGGACTGGGCACGAAGGTACTGTTATCCCGAGCTACTCAGTATGTTGACCGATCCTCCGATACGTCTGCCCCTTCGGGAGGATCTTCTGTCGCAGCAGCAGGGGACGGTCCTCCACCCGAACCTGTCCAGCCTCCACCTCCATGCGTGGAGATTGAGCGGCGGCAGTTGATGCCATTTGACTTTCCTCCTGAAGTCTGTGATATCATTCTGGCAGCCAGGCGTCCCTCCACAAAGTCGGTATAAGCCTGCCGGTGGAAAAAAATTTGTGGAATGGTGCACAGCAAAGGCTGTGGATCCCTTTTCCGCCCCTCTTTCTGAGGTTCTCCTCTTTCTTCGGCCCAGCAGGGCTCTGCCTTGGGCACCTTAAAAGGTTATCTTGCTGCCATTTCTGCCTTCTTACGGCTTCCTGATCAGCCTTGTCTTTTCAAGTCACCGTGGGCCGTTTTGTGCATCAAAATGTGTTATTCCTTGGCAAAAAAGGACCCTCATATTGGGCTGCGCGCCCATTCTACTCGGGCCACAGCGGCTACTACTGCTTTGGGATGGGGAGTCCATTTGCAGTACATCTGTCAGGCGGCAACGTGGGCTTCGCTACATACGTTTGCCAGGCATTATTGCCTAGACAGGCAAGTACAGAGGGATGGCTTCTTTGGCCGTCCTGTCCTCCAGGAGTTTCTGGTGTGGTCTTGGTTCGCAGACCCACCACCGGGGTTGGTATTGCTTGGGTATCTATTCTAAGGTGAGGAATCTAACTAACGTGTTTCTTTCAGATGAACAAGTTACTTACCTTCAGTAACGATGTATCTGTAAGAAACATTAGTTAGTTAAGATTCCTCACCAACCCACCCATCCTCCCCGTTCTGCGAACGGACATCTAGGGTTAAGGTTATCCCTTTCAGGCCCATAGCATTTTTTGGCACCAGTGTCGGTCTCTTGCATGGCTCTGCGTTCCTGGCGCGGAAAGCTATGTACAAGAACTGACGTAAGCGCGCGAGGGCGGCGTCTAAGTACTCCGACGACGTCATTCCGGCGCACAATGCAAACGACAGACACGGAGCCGCAGACGAGGCCGAGCGACGCACAAGGGGTATTTCTGACGAAAAATCTTCCGGATCCAGTGTGACGCCTGGGGATATTCTAAGATGAGTAATCTAACTAACTAATGTTTCTTACAGATACATCGTTACCAAAGGAAAGTAACTTGTTCTTCTATTTCAACACAGCGCAGATTTGGAGCGCTTGTCCCACCAGTCACTTATTAACTTGAGTTTTTTCAATGATTTTTATATCTGTTTTCCAAGTGGATGGACTCCTGGTGCTCTATGGATGACAGGCTTCAAGTCCTGCGGGGACTGTCATCGCATGATGTCGTTGACTGACCAGCACTGCATGTGTCTTTGAATCATGTGACACGACCACGACCCCACTTTGTGGCTCGACTGCCAGGCCATGGCGACGAAGACTTAGTGGGAACGGCACCGAAAGTTGCCAGAAGTCCGGCAGTCGGCTACGCGCCGTTGCATGTCCTGGTCTTGTGTGAGGTCAAGGGACCAGTCACGCAGCCAACACCATCGTTCAGCGGGATCAAGTATTCACAATTGTGTTAAAGTAAGACGAAGCATTGCAAGTAGTCGAAGAAGCAGCGTTTTGCTCTCTGACTTACTATCACCGGTTGCGCAACACAGCTGGGTGTGCAGGTGGTGCTTCCCTCTTGTATGTGGCGGAGCCTACACAGTCCCTGGAAGCCTACCTGCCTTTGACGGGTCTGTCGGCGACTCCTGCACAGATTTACTAAATTTCTGTGAGCCATAGCTTTGCGCTTTTGGTCGTTGCATACTGCCTGTGCGCATTGTGTCACTGCGGGAAAGAATGGGGCCGTAGCATGTTTCCACAGGTGGCTAGGTCCACGGAATAGGCGTTGGGTCGGGCTTCTGAGCTGCAGGTCAAACATGGATCCAGGGCTGGATCACGGTGGTGTACCTCGTGACACCTCCACCGATGTCAACAATACCAGCACTACTTCAGACATTGCACAGCAACGCCAGATTATGTGGGGATGTGGTTAAGGCCGGAAGTGGATACGTGGACGGAATGGCATTGCTCGATGTTGATTCCGACACAGATGTTGAATTTCTATCCCTTTGTCCATCCTCCTTATTTTTAGCCTGTCCATCAGCCTATTGGAGGAAGGGGAGCCCTAGGAGTGGTCTGAGGAGCATCTCACAGCAGAATGTGAGTTTGACCCAGACTGGCCCGAGGAGTTGGGGGACGCCAGTGGTATGAAGATCTCTCAAGAGCTTTGCATGCTGTATCCTCCTACCTTGGCTACGTAGGAGGGTGCAAGTTATGCAGTTTTGTTGCGTAGGGCGGACGAGGACCTCCACCATGAGCTACTTACAGTGGCCGTCAGGATTAACCCACGACCAAAGTGCTTTAGAGCAGAGCAACCTTTGCTTTGCCGCTGCTGCGTTTTAATGATGCACTTTGGGACGTTATTTTTGGCACCTGATCCAAGCACAACACAGGTGCTCCTGTAGCTAGGAACGTGGCACAACCCCATTGCATAGCCCTGTGCGAACCCATTTTCCTCTAAAAACATAATACCCCTGAGAGCTTTATATTCCAAACCTCTGCGTACACAAGAACCTTCCCTTCGACCACCCCGGCCAGATAATACTAGCAAATTGAGCAATTGGGTAAGAAGAATTTTCCTCTTTCAAGTTTAGGGTTTTGGTCAGTGAACTGTGCATGTCTCTTGGGACGTTATTTCCAATCTGTGTGTGATACAGTGTCGCAAGTGCTGCCTGAATGTACGGAGGAGGCTTGGACAGTTAGCACAGAAATTGAAGGGAGGGTTGCAGACAAGTTCACTATTATTTCTGGCCTAGACACAGGAGAGAAGATGTGCACAGCAATTTCAACAACACTGTTGGTCCGTCATAAGTCCCGGATGAGGACTACAATTTTTTATGTTGATGTCCAGAACTTTCTTATGTAAATGTCCTTTGATAGCAATCGCATTTTTGACAACAAAGCAGATAGTGTTTTGGACCAGTTTAAAAACTCGCAGGCTAAGGCCCAAGTCCTTGATCCTTTTGGCCAAGCGCCCTCCTGAAACATTTGCTTTTCAATCATTTTTAGTCAGCTGGAATTGTGCCCAAAATGTTTGTTTACGAGGCACAGGCATGCGCAGCAACAGTCTCAGCGCGTCTGCGGAAGTTGGATCTGGCGAGACGTGTCAGGGGTACAGTGAGCGTGTGATTTCACCTCCACCAAAGCCACCACTGCCTCCAAACCTTCTGATTCAGGTCTTTCATGCCCACCAAAGTACAGTTTGCGGCAGGATTCGCTGTCAACTCCCACACTGGTGTCCCTTTACTTTGGAAAGGTGGGTTTTACAAATAGTCCCAGAGTGGCTACTCCCTACGAGACTACCCCTCCAGCAATGCCATCTCAGTTTCACTGCATGTCGGGAATCACAACGCACTTAAACAGGAATGTGTGTCCCTCTTAGCCAATAGGGCCATCGGGCGCGTTCCGAAGGCAGCATTAATGTGTGAAGTTATTCACAATACTTTCTGGTCCCAAAGTTGAACAAGGACCTGTGGCCTATTTTGGACCACCTCAACACCATGTTTGCTTCATCCTGAAGGAGAAGTAAAAAATGTTGATGCTAGCCCAAGTCTTATCTGCCCTTGACCTGCAAGACTGGATGGTGGTGTTTTACAAGCAGGATGCTTATTTTCATATAACTACAGGTCCAAAGGCGTTATCGCCGTTTCATGGTAGGCCACGAGCAGTTTCATTTGACCGTGCTCTATTTTTGCCTTCCCACCAGCCCTCTGTTCACAAAAGTGCTGGCGGTGTTTGCAGCCCATCTGCGCAGATTTGGGGTTGAAGTCTTCCCCTATCTCAATGACTGGATGTTGAATCCGGGCTTGCCCCAGACTGCATTTCCCCCCTCCAGACTAAAGCTGACCTCCTGCATTTGCTGTGGTTGTCAATCTGCATGCCAAAATTGCAACTTATTTGCTTTCAGAAGTTCGTCTTAATGGGAGCGCTTATGGACACAATGTGTTTTAGGCTGTATCCTACTGAACTGCGAGTCCGGGATATTCTGGCTATAATTCCGATCTTTCTGCCCTTGTCCCGCTTTTCTGTCCTGATGAGCCTGAGGCTGATGGGGCTCGTGGCCTGCATCCAGATGGCATATGCAGGCTCTGAAGTGGGCCCTGAAGTTCCAGTGTGCGCAGCATCAGGGCAACCTGTAGGATTACGTACAAATCTGTGAGGGCACTGGCCAACAATAGAAGTGGTGTCTCATGTACCGACATTGAGTCAATGGAAGATCCCACTCCCTTTCCCAAACTGTGGATTCTGTGTCCGGATAGGGGTACCTGCCACACAGTGCAGGAATTATCACAACAACAAACATAGGGCGCATGGATAATGGAGGGAACAGGTAGCGGCACACAGAGATAGGTTTCCAAAGGTTTTTCATGTATTGAAGCCCACCATAGAAAGCATAATGGAAAACAACATTGTAAAAACAACTGCAAAAACATGGAGCTTAGTAAATACGGTAAGGCCTCTGACTTGTCCAAGGTCTACTTAACCCAGTTGAAATTGTACATAATTAACCTTCCTGTTTATCTTTCGATAACCTGCATTGTAATGCGGCATTGACACATAACATGTAACTCCGAATGACTCAGACCTGAAATCTAACGCTCACAAATTGACCTTGTAAAGAGGCACATCGTTAACTAATGTACAATGTCAACTCCCTACTACTTCAATACATGTTTAAAAGTGTTGATAGATAGATAAACATACCAAATGTATTATTTACAAAACAATATTATTTAAATCTAGGAAGACGTGTAACAGTAAATATTGGGATTTTGTTTTTTAACATTCCGAAAATCAATAAATATATATATAAAAATGTTAAGAATAAATGGATAGAAATTATTCTTTCCATTCCTATTGTAACATAATTCAGTGAAGCTACTGGAAACTTAAAGGCAAATAATTAACTAACCACATTGCACAACTAAAGTAAGTAAGGTTAATTAGTAGTTAATCTGGCTAAATATTTAAATATTCCGAATAATATATTTTTGCTAAGTAATATATTGTGTATGATAATAAAAACTGTAAATATAAAATTTACATTGGATAATTAATCGAATACAGATGAAGTAATTAACAAAATAATAAACCCAAAGAACTATTCCCATTAGGAAACCTTAACGAAATTATTGCCGGTTTTGGAAAACTAAATTTAAGTAAATAACTATCACAAAGCGATAAGTAAATTAATGTTAAAAAACGTGATGGACAGTCAAAATTAAAAAATTTGCATTCTATCTTCAGTATCACATTACCGTGTGAAGCAGCTGTAAAGTACCTAAAGGAATAGTACTCACACAAAAAATAATATGAAATCCACTGAATGTGCAGGCATTAATATGTTAAATAATTGAAGTCATATGAAACACCAAACATTTACTAAAATTTGTTATCATTAAACATCAAATTAATTCAATTATCCCAACGGAAATGTAACACCAATGATGAAATGTCAAGAGGCAAACAAAAATATAAATTTCACCCTTCAATGAACATAAAGTAGAATAAATTAGTAGTCCCTAAAAAGAAAACTTTAACTTGTCGTAAAACAAAATCAGTAACGTAACACCATATTAATATTAATGAATATTGTAAATTGCTGTATGAATTCCTAAAACATGTTTATTTAATATATATGTATTCATTACTGTATGATATATATTAAATGTACCATTTAGAAAGTTAACATTTTAAAAATATAAGAAATATAAAAAAATAAAGTCCAGATTTCAAAATTCTGAAATGTCGTAACTGTTTACCATGCAATTGGTATAGTCTACTCCCGTTGGTGGGGAGGCTGTTAGAAGGACATTGCATGTCTTCAATTTGAAACACCACATAACAAAGTTGGAAAATGGAATTTGATAGTGGCATGGAGATCGGAATGGAATCCTAAGTTGTCAATTATAATGATGTGTAGTTGGAAAGGCCTAATGATTGCTTAGAGAAGGCATTTACACTTTTTTTAAAAAGATGTTGTTTTCCTAAGTGAAATGCATGTAGGACTTTCAGGCATGTATTTGGTGTTATAGAGAGTCTTTATGGACACCAACCAAAACCCTGTTCCCCCATAACCCTATGCATGTATGAGGTGCACGTCACACTCTGCATGGATTTAGTCAAATGTGTATTTCTATATAGTAGGTAGTGCTGCGATGTGTTTCCAAATGCAGCACAATTTCCCATAGGGAAATGGTAGTTTGAGACCACACCATGTGCACTTGCATCCAGATGACAGTGTCAGGAGCAGCGACTGTATCTCTGTCCGGATTCGGGTATGTTCAACCCGACATTGTAATAATCCCCTAAGTATGAAAGGCCAAATTCTAGTATTCACCTTTTGTCAATATATAAGTAACATATAAATATTCAAAAATAAGATTTGTTTAAAATATTAAATGTAAGGCGGTATAATTTTTTTGTATTATATAATTGTAAGCAAAAGAAATGTTGACAAAGAAAGAGAAGAGAAATAAGGATTAGAAAGTATGTTATTTATTTTAAAAAAAAAGATTGTCTTGGAGTTCTTCAATGTCAAAGAAAAATAGCTATATTTTGACAATACTACTCTGCCAGTAATTAACCCTCTCGTTATTTTTTTCTAAACAAAAATGTTTGAATACAATATGTGACCAACCAGTCAAAAACAAAATCCTAATGTCACCTAATCAGACTTCTATTAATAACACCTCCAAAAAAAAAAAAAAGTAATTAACTTTGTTAAAATTGCAATAGCATAAAGAAGATAATTACAATATTTTATTTAATCTCAAAGTAATATAAATAATTCGAAAAAAATGTTTTAAAAGCTGTAATTTAATTAACCTCCAAATGTTAAGGGAAAAAAGAAAAAAAAAGAAATGTACCTCAAACATCCAACTAGGATATTTAAAGTAAATGTAGTTACATTTAAGAATGTTTTCTTTTGAAGAAACATGTTTCTAGTGTTTTTAATTAGTCCCCTTGTTTATCCGCCAGAAAAAAAAGAAACCTTCAGAGAAATTTATCATAATGTATTTATAAAGTTAAAAAAATATATATCTTAACCAATGTTAAAAAAAAAGAAAATTTATAAAAATTAAATAATGTTATAACCCGGAAAAAATTTGGAGTAAAAAAAAAAAAAAACCTCAGATAATCCAATATTAGTAGAATTCAAAGTTTTAAATACATATACATGTGGCAAAAAATATAAAAAATCTTGTGATAAATTTCCAAACCATATGAAAACATAACAAAATAATGACTATTTTGACATATTTACATCTCATTTTCATAACAATGTATTTTTAACAGACTTAATTCACAAAACATAAATCAGTTCATTAAAATGTCAATTTTAGTATGGGCGATCGGCAATATTTAAAATGGTGGTGCTTCCTCAACTCATATCAGCTCCAGAATCATCCGTACAAGATTCAGCACGGTTGGTTCAGGCAGGTGAATTCGGTGCTTGGGCAATTCCTATGGGAGGGGGGTAAGGTGCGCGTGGCTAAACGGACGTGTTTCCTGTCCAGCCAATGTGGAGGGCTGGCGAGTTCGGATATTCTGTCATATTATCAAGCTTCACATCTTCTAGTCCTTAACGAATGGTGGTACGGGTACAGGGGAGAACCGGGATATGAGCTGGAATGGAAGCTTCTGGGACGCAATACGATGCATACGCTCCTCTACTCGGAGTCACTGAGGGGTGCTATGCCCCCGGTAACACATGTAGTGTTTCAAATCTGGAGGCAGGCCTTGCGCCGTCTGGGGTGGTGGCGGACCTTGACTCGGGAGACTCCCCTGTGGCACAATGGGCGTTTACCACACTTGACGGCCCTACAAGGTTTTAAGGCATGGGATGACATTAACATCTACACGCTGGGAGATGTAATGAGAGAGACAACACTTAAATCTTTCCATGAGCTACAGCAGGAATTCCAAATGGCACGTGGGCAATTTTAAAGATATCTCCAGATCAGGCATGCCCTGTCGCCCACATTTGTGGGACTGGAATCGCTTCCTGACTTCAGCCAATTGGAGGCAAAAGTCTTCATGGGGGGATATACCAGATAAAAAAATATCCGGGATCTATGAATCCCTTGTTATACACAGCTCCCCCATACTGAACAAACTTCCGGGGGACTGGGAGGCAGATGTGGGTGCTCTGGAGGAAGAGGATTGTAGGGAGGCGCTGGCCGGACCGCGAAGTGCTCCCATAAGCATAAGGCTCCGGTTAGTTCAATTTAAATAACTGCGCCGGGTGAACTTCACAAGGGAGCGTCTGTGGCGGACAGGGCTGATTGCATCACCGGAGTGCCTGAGGTGTGGCAGGGAAGAGGGCACATTCTTTCACACTATCTGGCAGTGCGCTTCCCTTGATCGATTCTGGAAGTGAGTGTTGGCGTGCCTCTCGGAAGTACTGGGGTGGGGGCTCCCCCGCTAGCAGCGGCTGGCTCTACTCCATGTCATGGAGGATATAGGGGGAAATATATACAAACGTCATCTCTTGTTGCTGGGAATCACTCTGGCCAAGCGGGATATTGCAAGGGAGTGGAAGGTGGCACGAGCACCTTCAATGATGAGATGGAAGAAAGGCCTGGACTTTTGTATGGGGCAGGAGCGGCCCATTTTCGAGGCAAGGGGCTGCACACGCAAACACTTTAAGATCTGGAAAGGATGGGCAGACTACCGGGGAATTGGGCTGGAACCCCCCGCAGAGAGGGAAATCACTCCATAGGGGCAGCTACACACAGACGCTGGTGGTCCTGAAGGGGCAAAATGGACGAAAGGGGGAGAGTAAGGCTAGCAGTAGGAAGTGAGATCTTTGGGGGTTGGAGGGCGGAGGTGGAGTTGGGACGGGAGTTGGGGAGTTATTGAATATACAGCAGTCTATTGCCTTTATGTCCATGTATGATGGATTTGGCAGACGTCTCGGGGTTACAGGGCTGTGCATGGTAATGGCTATATTGACAAAAATAAAAATTGTTTAAAAAAAAAAAACTGTTACATATTGCTAACAAAACCACTAGATAATACGGATTAGACCAACTACTGGTCGGCGGTTGAACATGACAGAATATAATGAATGCCAAAAAATGTTGAAGGACTCGCGTTCGCTTCTAAGGGAGCCTGCGTTCCAAAAAACAACCACAGAAACTACTGTATGGGAAAAAAATATCTGCGCAAAACCATAGACTATGCCAAGTGTCCTTATAGAACTCCCAAAAGTCAGTATCCAAAAGCATTAGTACGTGTTGGACATACCAATTAAGAATGGCTTTCAGAATAACAAATCTTAATGTGGCAGTCGCAAACTGTATATGCAGAATTGTAAGGATGACCTCACACCAAGTTAGTTTCTTTGATTTCCATCCGTGAACAATTGAGAATGACCAAACAGTTGCCCTTCCGTACGTGAGCATTTGAATAGGTTATTAAGATTTTATTACGGCCTACTCGGGCAGATGGTTTATGAGTCAGGCGAAGGAAACGAGACTGTATGTCAGATATTTTTAGAAGAAGAAAATAATGAGTAACGTAATTTTGATTATTTTTAAATAGTTATTATAATGCATGATATTTTAACCTTACAATATTATGTTATATATTATAATATTTTGAATAACAAAATATTTTTACTGTTAAGTTTTGTAAAATACCAACTTCATGACCTATTGTGTTTCTACGCAGTGTGGTTACCGACGCAGCCTTTATACTTTAGCCTTTAGCCTTTGTTTGCATGCCCCATGTACCGTGGGCATTCACAGTGACAAACAACCCCACGCCTTAGGAGAACTCTGTACTTGTCTACTCTGGACTGTGGAGAAGAGGACCAAAGTTGTCCCAAAATCAATAATCGTCGTAAATCATGGCTTTGGTAAAAAATTACTTGCATTTTCAATCAAATTTTAATTAGAAGATTTTATTATTTGAAGCCTAAATTCACTGGAAGTAAACTGATGTTGCTGCCATTGAACTTGCCCGTATTAAACTTAACAGAAAGTGGGTTCTGTTGTAAGTTGCATCAAAGATATTATAATCAATATGTGTTTCTCCTGCCAAAGGACAACTTTGCAACCTCTGAAAAGGGCATTGGCAACATTGTAAACGTCAAAATGTTTATCTTGCTAACCGTACTTATCTGATCTTATTTGTTTTAGTGACAAAATATACATAAAGGTTCCTTTGCTTTGTTAAACAGTTTTAAAACAATATTAAATATTAAAAGTGTTGGATAGCGGAGGTGTTAAAAATACTTGTCAGACTCGAGAAAGTGTATCAGAAGGTGAAAGTGTTACATAGGGGAGGGGTAAAAATTACAGTTCACACTCCAGTAAAGGCAAGAAAAAGGATGCTGGTTGTTAAAGTTTCACAAACAAATCGTTTGGGAAATAGTTTGCGACCCACTCTGATCGGGAGAGTCCAACCGGCAGAGTACGATGCATCCGGATGCTTCCAGATACAATATGGTTGGATTCCCCTTGACTTAAATGGGAGCATATGTTCCTAACCGCATGATAATTGGACCCTCGGTCAGGAAAAAATTTCCCGATACAATTTGGAAGGAGAAAATGTCATTAGGAGGCATTCGTAACCGCATCAGAATCAGGCCCTGGTGGGGAATGCTTTAATAAATGCATCAGAATCAGGCCCTCAGTGTAACAATAAGGAAAGCCTTGGATAGCGTACGGCGAAAAAATAAATATTCACAATCCAATGAGTGCAACAATTGGCAAAGTGCTGGGTATCGGAGGTGTAGAAACTACTAATCACAGTCCAAGTGGGTGCAACAGTGGTGAAAGTGTTGGATAGTGGCGGGGTAAAATGTAAAATTGCCAACAAAATGAGTGCAACAGTAGGTAAAAAATGGAATTTGCAAGGGATAACCTTTACTATTGCCACTACAATAATTGAAACAGTAGGGAAAGTGTTGGAAAGCAGAGGGGTAAAAATTAAGCTTCACATTAAAATGAGTGTAACAGTAGTGAAAGTATTGGATAGCGGAGGGGTAGAAATATACAATTAGAAATGCAATGAGTGCAAGAATAGGGAAAGTGTTGGATAGTGGACTGGTTAACAAAAAATATTCGAAATCACATGAGTGAAAGAGTTGAGAAAGTGTTGGATAGCAGAGGAGCAAAAAATATTATTCATACTCCAGTGAGGGCAACAGTAAGGATAGTAGCAAGCTAAATGTTAATATTCACACATCAATTAATAAATCGAATCAATATTATCACTACAGTCAGTAACAAATTAAAAAGAATAGAAATCTTAAAAACAGCAAACGTACTCACACAAAATATTTATTAATAAATCTGATTAAAAAAAAGTAAAAATATATTTAATATTACATATTGAGGAAAACATATACTAAGGATAAATGCATATAACACATGAAAATAATTATTATATTAAATTATAAAAAATTAAGAAATTGGCTTGACCTAAAAAAAAAAAAAAATACTTTTTACTTAAACATAGAAATGTAAATTACCTCCCCTAAACAAAAACACAATTGAAAAGGCACCTCTAAATGTAAAAAAAATAGTACTTACCTAATACTTTTAGGTGCCGATTCTGATCCTTAAAAAATATTACCCATACAAATCCAATCCATATTTTTTTAAGTACAACTCGTACAAGTCACGTACAAACTGACAAGTACGATTTGTATGTGGAAAACTACATACGAATCGCATTGGGAAAATTGCTCGACACGTCGACGGATCGGAAAAAGTCCAAAAAACTTCCCCGTACATTTTACGTCCATTTTGTAAAATTGAAGACCAAGCGCAAAAGTACGATCCGTCCCGTCTGTCAAAATGTACAAACGTATGGAAAAAACACCCTATAGAGCAAAATCCAATAGCAACCATGTAGACGTCTAAACATGTGCCCGCATACGGGCAGAACACCACCCCCAGATGGACGCGCCGTACACCCAGCACACCCACGTATGTACGCGCCGTACACCCAGCCCCCATATATCCGCACTGTACCCCCGGTCCCCCGTATGTACGCACCATACCCCTGGTCCACAGTATGTACGGGCCGTACACCCAGACCCACCTATGTATGCGACTTACACCCAGCCCCCCCGTATGTACGTGTTGTACCCCCAGTCCCCCATATATACCGCCTGTACCCCCAGGCCCCTACACCATGGGCGTGCCTGTAAGCACCGTACCCCAACACCGTACCCCATACCCATGCCTGTACGCACCCTACCCCAGGCCCATACAAAAGCACCATGACCCAGCATTGCGCATTTAAGAATCGTACCAAACCATTGCAAATGTGAGCACTGTACAACAACATGGCCGAAGACGCAAAAACAACTAGCACTAAACCAGGACACTGCTAAAACCCACCAGGAGGGTAAATTAGAATCGCAGAACACGTCCTTCAAGGCCAAATACATGGAATACACTGACCTGCAACATCAAAACAGGTAAACAGAGGCCCAAAACACAACCACTTCTTATAACACACCCACCCAAAGTTCAAACACAGCCACACTCACAAATGTACCATTGAAAAGGGCCAAGACACAAACAAACCATGAGCCTTTGCAACAGACCCACTACAGACAGAGTCCACATACAAACCACTGCAGCATACCTGAATCCTGACTACAACTTTCACTTGCCCACCTTCACACAACCACCTTCACAAACACCCCCTAATCACATTCACACAAACACCGTCACATCCACACCCACACACCCACAACCATCCACACCCACACCACACACCATGCCCACACACAGGAATTCAAAGTTGTCAAGGGAGGAACTGGACATACTTGTCAAAGAAGTCATCAGAGTCGAGAAACAGCTCTTTGGAACATTGGTAAGGCAGACCAGCATAGTGGAGAAATGAGCCATATGGCAGAGGATCGTAGATCAGGTGAATGATGTTGCGCCCATCAGAAGGACCAGGCATGAATGCCAAGACAGGTGGTACAATCTGAGGAGGGCGGTCAAAGGGAAAAACGAATGAAGAGCACGGCCAGACAAACATCAGTGGAGGCGCCTCCCACCGCAAACCAGCAAATTACCATCCCTGGGAGGAGAAGGTGATGGGCACGCTTCCGCCGGTGTGAGTACATGGACTTGAAGGAGTCGTAGAGCCTGGTGAGTAAACAAACAACTCAAGTAACATGGAGGGAACCAAGTCCACAAGCCAACTGCAAAAAAAATACAAGCAACTACCCCAAAGCCCACACCGGACACAACCACACTCCAAAAACACGCACATGCCACTAACGGGTCCATGCCCCATTCCCCAAGCAAGGCCATGAAAAATCACTGGCCACATAAAATACAAACACAAGACTGGATGTCCGCGATGCTCAGAGGGTGGGCATCACAAAACACATTGTGCAACTCAGAAGCAGACAGCAATGCCCTCAGCCCATATGGCCTAGGGCAGAGCTTGCCAAACAGTGTGTGCCGACACAGTACTGTGTCGCCTGCAAATAGTGGACGCGTTGAAGGATGACATTGGTATGAACGGCCATTTTGAACATAACAGCAGCTAATGAAGAGACATCCCTTTGACAGAGTGTCAGCACACACCGCCGCAGCAGCGCAGTCAGAGACACTCTGATCTATGGGGGACAGGAGATTAAAAACTAAGCCTCATGAAAAAGCAAATGGCCTGTGAAAGAACTGCAAAGTGTGAGTGCCCAGGAAGCTGGGCTGAGGTAACCGAGGGTGAAAAACAGACAGACGGAGGGAGAAGGAAAGAGAGTGAGATGGAGGGAGACAGAGGAAGACAGAGGGAGACAGACAAAGGGAGGAGGGTGACAGAGGGAGGGAGAGAGGGAGAAAGAGGGACACCAAATCACCCTTGGGTGGTTTGGGCTTGATTGCTCGTCAGCAGGTGGACTGTGTGCATGGTTACAAGGTTTGGCAGTGCGTGAACCAGCCCTTCTTGTGTTTTAAATCAGTGGGGCATGTGTCAATCTGTGCATGAGTAGATGCTTGCTTGAGGCACAAACCTAACCTTAAAACCAAGTTTTTCCACTGACTGTGTTTGTTAGAACAGATTGACAAATACTTTAGTAACCTTCCTGCTTTCTCTAATTGACTTGAAAATGCACCATTTGCCCACTTACAGTGGAAACCGTCAGGTGGTCTGCCTCACTCGCTACGCTTGCTGACTAGACTGCCTTACTACGTCCCAAAATGATGCATCTACAAAAAGTGTGTCAACAACAGAAAAAGTGTGGAAAGCAGTGGCCTAGGGACATACCCATGCAACATGCTCAATGCACAGTGAGTTGGCAAGTACAGACAAAGTAGATGACACTTGGCCCTGCTGTAGACAGCACAAGGCACTCATGTGACCACTGTACAATCAAACAACACCAACTGCACATGCGTCCTACTTACCAGAGGAACTCACATTCACTGTCATGCCAACATGCACCATGAGGGGATAAACACATCACCTGGTAGACCCAATGACAAATCACACCACACCCAACAGCATGCCCGGTCACACACCCCCCCAAACCCTTAAACAAGCACACACCACTGTGGCAGGCAACGGATTTTGACACTACCACAATGGACATGTGACACAACCAGACCAATCCATAGCCAGATAAGCACTCATTAGACAGGCCAAAGACTCAGGAGTACATATCAATCTGTCCCCCGCATCATACCCATGCACAAATGTAATTTGAGAGGAATGCTAGCCATATCCAACTACCAACAGGAACTGTGCCAACATAAATATGTATGCAACATGGATGTCGCAGTAAACACCATTACCATTCTCTGTCTCTGACAGACAGTGAAAAGTCATGGATCTACACAAAACACTGGGGGGGAAGAATCAAAGGCACAGGATCGGCGTCAAGAAGACACCACCGGCAGCGACGACTCTCACCACTCCGTGGATGACCACGACCAACCTGGCCCCTCTGGTGCCCAAGCCACTGCAGCACCTGCATAAGGAAAAACTGTGCCAATCACCACCTCCATTCATGCCACATCCCAGGATACACACAGGAGCCCTGCTCGCACTGGACAACACAGCCAGTATGACCAGGAGGGACAAGGTTCTCAGGGCACCCAGGAGGAGGCAGTTGACCCCGCAAATGCCATCCCTCAGGGGTCCCTTAGACCTGATGTGCCCACAACGGCAGGCCAGGCTCGTGTGGGCAGGGGTGGTGGGAGTGGAGGACGGAGGAGGCGAGAACCTGACCAGCCAGCTGAGGGAACCGGTATGGCACACGTACGCCACATCCTCGACACATACCGGCATGACATCAGGGGCATAAGGCAGGTTGGGTCGACACTCACAGACATCAAGGGGACCCTCGAGGAGATGAGGACCCTGCAGGCCGAGCAACATGCCAGTCAACGACAACACCAAGGACGGATGGAGGCAAGAGTGGCTGAGCTTGTGGCAGTGCAAACGGACATGAGCCGTTCACTCCATCGGATTGCTAACAACATGGGCAACCCTCCCTGTGCCACCAGGCGAAGATCACCAACAGCCACAAAGAGGGATGAGGAGGAGGAGGATTAGTCCAACGGAGCATCACAAACATCGTCAATGCCTGCATCTGAGGGTCCCCAGAGGAAGGTGGGTCGTCCACAGAAAAGACCGTGAGAGTCAGCAGACCATCGACATGTCACAGGTCACCTGGCCTGTTACCTGGCCCTCTGGCGCAACAGCAGCGCCTCACATGGACTTAGTGGTCACAGTCTGACCAATGATGACCAAGACTGTGCAATGGACTCTGATGACTTCCAAATCCAAGACACCCGGCGAGCACCTCTTTTCATCCACCGCAAAACAAAAAACACGCCACAAATAAAAATCCTCACAATCATGAGATGAAGCAGTCATTTTGCATTATTCCATTACATGTGTGTGTTGTAATATCAAACAATGCCTGAATGTTGAAGAAACTCAAACCATCCATACCCTGGGATCTGAGTCTGGCACAGGACACACATGGGTTACAATGTATAATTCAATACAGACATGGTGCACTATATTTACCCGTGATGGGAGCAAACTGCTGAGGGGGGGCTTGCACAACTGTGCGGACAGACGTATTTTGAAGAGCAACATTCATGCACAGAGGTCAGGGCTCATGTGGAGTGTCCTGGGGTGGGAGTCCCAGGTATGTGTAGCCAGGTGGGAGAAATGTGTCCTGCACGCTTGAGTAAGGTGGATGTGGAGAATGGTGGCCAGGCCAAGGTTGGAAGCATGGAGATGGCACAAGGGGGTCTTGGATGACAGTGGCACAAGGTTGTGTTGGGCTCGTGGTCTGCCTCATGAGTGTGGGTGTTGATTGTGAAGGTCATCCGGCAGCAAACAGTTATCCATTGCAGATATCTCTGCTGGACGGTGATGTGGCTGGGTCGCCGGATGTTGAAGCACAGCTATGCAGGCACCCTAGATGTAGACAAATATAATGGGAGTTGTAATGTACTTGCTCAGTAGAGGGCAGGGTAGGATTTGGCACAAATGTTGTAGTGGACATGGGGGATGGTCTGTCTTGCCTTGAGGTGGACCGAACTGGGAATCATGTGAATAATGCAGAGTGCGCTACAGCCTGAGGTACAGATGCTGGTGATCAGCATAGCTCATGTGAGCAAGCAACCCATGATACACACCAGATTGTGTGCGTGGACACTGTGTGCTTGTGCAGGGCCCTTGCGGGTGGAACACAAGCAGTTGAACCAGCTGTAAGGGGACAAGCCGCAGATGATCACCTCAGTCCTGTACAAGTCCAGCATCAGGTTGCTGATGTTCAGCCATCTACAAATGGATCTCTTGCATTATTGAATATGAGAACTGGCAAGGTGAGTGTCTTTGGGGAGGGTGAGGAGCACCTGGCTGTCAATGGCACACAAACTGATGATGAGATGCTGTGCGCATGTGATGGTGTAGAGGGGAATCCAAGATACATTGTAGACTGACAAGCTGAGACTTGATACCTCTGCCATGTGCCCGACAACTACAAGATACTACATGCAGATGCCTGGAGTCCCGCTGCACACCAGACACTTTCGAATGTAGATGTTTTTCATTTAATAAGGCAAAAAATTAAAATATTTAGAAAATGTATATGTACCTTGCACGGGAATTAAAAAACACTGCGTACCTTTCAAATACTGCGGTTGTTGGGAAAAAGGGGAAAAAATTAACATTCAAATACGGAGTAGGTCGCACACTGCTAGTCATACTAGCAAATAGCCCCAAAGAATTCTGGATAATGTAGTGGCAGCGGTGAGTACACCAATGCCGCGAGTATGTCCATATAATGCCATCCCTGGACACGTGTTTCGAGGTAATTGCATCTTGTCAGCAGGGAGCAGGTAAGTATGTGGGGTGCCAAGTACTCGGCACCTCACATACCGCACCCCACATACTTACCTGCTCCCTGCTGACGAGAGGCAATCACCTAGAAACACGTGTCCAGGGATGGCATAATACAGACCTACTCGTGGCATAGGCGTACTCACCGCTGCCACTACATTATCCAGAGTTCTATGGGGCTATTTACTGGTATGACGAGCAGTGTGCGACCTACTTTGTTTATGACAAAATTAACATTGATACCTTATGTGGACAAAAAGTTACAAGGGCCTAAGTGCAAAATAAAAAATAAATAAAAAAAAGAAGGATGAACACAGGGTGGTGGGGAAAGGCACTATTTTACTTATGTATAAATATATACATATTTGTAGAAAAAATTATGGCATTACTCAAACACGAATAAACTCCTTTTTTCAAAATCAAAAAATAATTTAAATAACAAAAATTTCGGAAAATTTAAAATGTTCAAATGCCTGATGCATATGCTACATGTGAAAATATATTCAAATGTATGGCCTAAAAAAGTAAAGGTTTGACTACTTTACCCATGCCATAACAGATTCTGGTAAAATCGGTAAAATAGCTGCAGCGCTTTTCGGGAGGCATAAACTTATGGCCAGGCACCAACAAGCAAAAGACATAGGGGGAGCAAATGCCGATGGGGGAGCAGAGCTCGATAGATTTATGCTATATTTGTCAGCTCCCCTCTGACGTAGGGGGAGCATTTCCCGATGGGGGAGCAAAGCGCCTTAGAACACCGGCTTTCAGAAAGCAGCAGCCAGACATCAGTGTTGCGGCAGACAATCTGGAGGGATTTCGGTAAGGTGATCATGGGCGACTTTAATCACCATTATCTAGGAATGAAGAAAAGTGAAGTAATGTATCTGAAAAGCTCTGAAACTTTTTCCAATGATTTCCTACAAAACTACAATTTCATGTCTGCCGAGGCATTAAACGAAAATCTAAATCCAAATGCAGCAGAAATGCCCACTTATAACAACTGCACAACAATTGATTACATCTTCCTGAACAACTATCTCGGTCAAAAACTAGCTCATTTCACAATGGCAACTCATGAAACAAGTGACCATGCAGCTCCTCAATTGGAACTGAGCGTTTATAGCAAACAACAGAAACAGGTCATGACTCTAGCACACTCTAGAGGTATAGAGGAATATTCATTAATCAGGAGGATAAGATAGAAAGAGCAGAAGGCCGTCTAACTAACATAATGAAAACACAAACAGGAATGTATAACCAACCATCCTAGCAACGAATAAACTATTGAAAATTGGGGTGCACGGCCCTCTGACCAGAAAACAGCCCTTTGGGGTGGAGGCAAGAGCACCCACCGAGCTATTAAACCGTGTGCTACGCAAACTTGGCATGATAATAAAAATGAAGTGAACTAACCCTGGAATTAAAACAGATAAAAATGAGCCACCGGAACTCCAGAATACAGGCCACCAAGTACAGATGCAGAGAACTCAATTTGGAGTGCAATCAGCTGATATGGAATTTAAAACAAAAGAATCTTGAGGAAGAATGGATTAAAATTTATGAGCTATTCAAAAACGACAAACACAGGCAGTTCTGGCAATACATTGACCCTTTAGAAAATGACAAAGTGGATCGACGCAGCTCTGTCCCCGCCAAGGTATGGCTAAGTCAAGTAGCAACTACCTAAAAAGAAAGTAAAGGGTGCGTCCACCAGATACTCTCCTAGCGGAGGATGCAAAAGGTGAGGATGAGCCTAGGTCAGAAACTGGAGGCAATGATCAAGATGACTCCGCCATTTCAGAAGATAAGAAAAAAGATAATAAAAGACTGGGCCCCAGGTCCCAACGGGCTTCCGGGAGGAATGTTCAGAGAAGACCTGGCATACTGGTGAGAAGTTCTATCCCACCTATTCTCTGAATATCGCCTGCAAGCCAATGTCCCAGATTCATGGCGTGGCTCACTGCTACCACCCATATTCAAGAAAGGAGACAATACAGAACCGAAAAACTACAGCTTGATTTGCCCACTGGACATCGAAGGGAAAGACTATGCTAGCACCCTATTGGCAGAGTTGAATAGCTGGATCGAAGACAAAGAAATCCTCCCCCCATATCAAACAGGGTTCTGCAAAGGAGGGTCGACAATTGACAACATAGTGGCTGTTTCCTATCTGAGCCAGCAAGCCAACCTCAAAAATAAAAAAAAGAGTTTTTACCTGTTTTGTTGACTATTCTGCGGCATTCTATGGTGTCTCTAGATACAAGCTTTGGAATAAGCTAAGAAACTGGGACAGCTGTGCAAGCCTCTTGAATGCTATTAGTTCCCTATACAGTAAAACCTGGATAAAAGTTAAATTAGAAGACCACACAATAACAAAACATTGCTTTACAGATTGGAGTCTAAAGCAGGACTGCGTCCTTGCCCCAACCGTTTTTAGCTTATACACAGCAGATCTCGGGAAGACGCTCCAAAACGCCAATTTCGCCAGTCCCAAAATAGGACCCAACAAGAGTCAAGTATTGCAATACGCAGACGACCTGGTTGTGATAAATCACACCAGAATTGGCCTCCAAAGGGGTCTAAACGCTCTCAACAACTATAATGAGACCAACGAATTGGTCATAAATTCACACAAGACCAAAGTGATGGTATTTAGTCGCAGCACAAAAAAAGCACTAATTAAATGAAAAGTGCAATACTAATTGGAAACCAGGCACAGAAAGTAGAAAACGGGTGCTCTACAGACGTATCAGGCTATCGTAATACACAAATACAATCAATACTGGTGCTCCAAGGAGAGAGAGGTTGGTTACCAATTCAACCTCATGTTACCCCACAACAAAGGGGATATAACAGAAACAATGATCAGTCCTTAGCACCCTTTAGTAGTTTTCTTTAAGTTAAAAAAAGGTAGAGCCTTAATATGTAATTCCAATGTCCTTATTCTTTATTGCAAATTAGACTGCAAGTATCAAGCTGTGGATTTACTTTCATTCTAAGTTGGAATAGAGAATAAGGACATTGGAACTACATATTTATACTCCACCTTTTTTTGATTTAAAGAAAACTACTTAAGTGTGCTCAGGACTGATCACTGTTTCTGTTAAATGAAAAGTGGGCAGTGCGCAATTGCTACCACAAAATCATTCAACTATCTTGGGGCATGGCTCAGTGATACTGGGAAATCAGCGTTACACCAACAAAAAATGAACTCGAAAGCGCAGTCGCCCATTTATGCTTTGTGCAAACTTCACAACAAATTGCTTTGTCCATCAACAGTCCCAATAAGAAGAGTCATACGGTCCAAAATAAGGGCAATAGCGGACTATGCACAGCAGGCATTCCAAGGCAAAATGGATATCATACTAGAGAAATCACAATGCCCTGCACACAAATGCATAGGTCAGCTACCAAAATACACCCGGAACAGCCTGATCAGCTTGGAGTTCGGTTTAATGCAACAACACTATGAATGCCTGGGCATGCAGGCGAAATATTTTTACCAGGTTTTGAATGAACGAATTGGAAGCCTAAAGAGCATGCTAAAGCCCATTTATGAAGAGACAACAAGTCCATTGACAACCTATATGCAGGAAGCAGTGGAAACATTGGGCCTGACAACACAAAACTAGGGAAGAGAGGGTCTAAGCTACTCAAAAATGTCCTTTTCTTTTTTTTTTACAGAGTTTTATATAGCGCGAACTTGACCCGAATCGGGTATCAGAGTGCTTTACATAGCACAAGTTGCATTACATGAGGACACATTTTTTCTTTGTTTTTTTGTTAGGCACGGGGAGATGTTGGGGCAGATTTATGTTCCCTGGTGCATCCCTGCAAATCAGCATAGATGCGCCAGGGAAGATGCGTCACGCAAGTTTGCCCTTGCGCCACCGCAGATGCGCCGCATTTACAATGCGGTGCATCGTGGCGCAAGGACAAGCAGAAGCGTGACGCATCTGCCGGCGTAAGGTTGGCGCAGTGCTGAAGTTGAGTCACAGGCACGACGCAACTCCAGCACTGTTCCAACCTAACCTATCCCTACCATGGTGCGTCAAGCCTTACGCCTGCTTCAAGCAGGCGCAGGGTTTTGACGCATCAGCGTTAGGAAAGTGACTCAGTGAAATCTTATAGATTTCACAGAGTCACTTTACAGGGGTGTTCCTGCGACGGAACGCCCCCCCCCCTGTGTCGAAACGCCCACATGAAACCTGACGCAGGTTTCACGTGGCGCAGGGCTTTACACCGTGACGCATCTCCATAGATGCATCACGATGTAAATTGGGCGCAACGTGGCGCAGGGTTTATGCCGCCGCTGCGTCACAAAAGTGACGCAACGGTGGCGTAAAAGGGGCGCAAGTCCCACATAAATCTGCCCCTAAGTGATTTGCCCAGAATCACAGGATGTACAGCGTCATTGCCGAGACTCGAACCCAGTTCCCCAGATTCAAGGTCAACCACCCTACCCCTTATGCCACATCTACTAATTGGAACGGGAAGCTGACCTAGCAAAATACACAGCACAGGAAGGGCTCCCGGTGCTGATAACATCATATAAGGAGCATAAACTACAGACCTACCTGAAACAAGCAGTGGGGAGGAATGCTTTAATAACATCCAATGGGCCAGGCTAGTGCCACTTGAAACCAAAGAATTAAAACCCTGGATGGAAATCCCTGGCCTCTATAATTAGGTGCAGAATATGTAATTACAAAAAGCTCCTAAAACCAATGTGTCTATCTAAAGGGGTGCGTACATGTGAAGAACCGGTAGTAGTTATGTTCGCCTGCACCGTGCCACCCGATCTGCCCAAACGTGGAAAATATTAGGCTGAGTTGCGTGTTCGGCTCTCCAAGAAAGAAGGTTTGATCGATATCTGAAGAGCTTGTATAGTAGCAAAGTAAACAAACAGGAAATAGACTTGCTTTTCAATTTTAATATCAAACCCTCACACCACATATGCCACTCAGCCCGATGGCTTTAAGACATTGAATCGGACATTTATTTTATAATTGCTGCTAAAATAAGTACTTTCCTTTTTTAAAGATGAACACGTATTTTTAAACAGTTTTATCATAGTATTCATCTGAATTCCACTCATGTTTTCTATTTACAAATGTAAGTAATATTGCAAATGGTTTTTATTAATGGTGGAATAAAATCTTTTCATTCATTATATTCCTATGGGACAGCCCATCGGGTTGTTAAGATTACCCTCACCCAATAATAGTGGCTTGGTTCATCATTGGGCCGCTAACACACTATGGCGCAGACCAATACTCAGGGTGGAGTGCATATTTTCAGAAAACAGTTTCTATTCTCAGAAGGGATCCCTGTTACAGAAAACAATATGATGAAAACTGTCTAGGTAGGTACCCCTGTATCTTTTATATGGGCCCCACTTGGCAGGATTAAAATCAAGGGGGTATATCAGAGCATCTATGTCTCTTTGACCTAATCTGTTTGTATCCAAATTAAGCATGTCACTATTAGTGGGTGAGGGCAATCGTAAACCTATGGGCTGTCTAATAGGAATTTAGTTTTTTCCCCCATTTTGTTTCTCCCAGAGCTGTCCCATTGGGTTGGGGATGCTATCGTGTGTGAGGTTCAGTCTCTTGTTTGGAGAGTGAGGGAAGGCTCAATTTCTAGTCATTTTTAGGTCTCGCCTGGCGTTAGCAGCGAGCATGCGCTGCCCTCGCCATACTAAGGTCTTTTGGAATCAACACGGATTCCAAAGCGTGCACGCAGACAGAGAGAAGATGTGCACGCGCAGCGTGGGATTACACGTGACATCTATGCACAACGCGCACATGGCACGCTTTTGCTTGTTTTGCTAATTGGTATTATATTTGCTATCCCCTTGTCACCGGCTCTCTTGCGGTGTCATTGCCCGATACTGGCCTAAGAAGCATTGAAAATGCAACAGTTCTCGCCTTTAATTAAGTCAAGGCTCTTTGCTTTGCTATTTGCTATACAATACCATTAGCAAAGCAAATGGCTTTAACTTAATCAAAGGTGAGACCTATTGCATTTTTAAAGCTTGTTTTTTGTGTGCTTTGTATTCTCTGATCGACACTTGTGCCCATGAGGGAAAATGATAGTGATTAGTTCACATTTTGGGATTCTAAAAGGGCCCTGAGCTGGTACCTAAATTGATTCTCTTTAAAATCCTCAGTGTTCCTTTTTAGCATGGCAATGCTGTCTCTATTTGCTTTAATAAACATTTATGAGTAGTATGGACATCTGTAAATACTGTTTGAGGGCTGTTAGGAATTGCATCCATATTCTGTGCTGTTGTGTAGCTCTAATGCATGTGATTATATGTTGTTCTTGTAGCTTATACTTTAATTTGAATAATATACTTTTTTGGTGTAATTTTAGTTTTATCAGTTACTAATCACATATGAGAGTTTTTTCTTCGTGTGAGGTGGAGGAAATATGCTTCTGGCACAACTATGATGTGTTGATTTATTTTTCTGTGATGTGTTCATTTATTTTTTGCAGTTGGTAGATTGTTCCACTTCGCTCATATTGTGTATCTGGAGGTGTAAGCATGTTCATGCGGGCTTGGCACTGGGATTTAGCCCCCCTATTCATTTTGGTGATATATGTGTATTTTTCCAGCCCTTCTTGGTTTGTCTTCGCAAAAAACATGGTGATTATTTTTATTTTCTGCATCCCTTTGTGTTTAGGGGGTTCACAATTCTATTGTTTCGATATAATGCCTTTGCCTGGTCGGGCCTTATCCTGCCCTGACTGAAAAATCACCACCCCAGGCTCACACAATGTTTGGACAAGGTTTGAAGCTGTGATTAGAACCCAGTTCTCCAACTTGCAAGGCCTGCAGGCAGTGAATCCCCAATGACAAAAATGTAATGAAAAACTGTTGGTACTCTCCGAGGTTGTTCGATGTCACTGAAAACACTGTAACCCAAGGCTACTCATTCAGATGCTGCACTTTATTACATGTATACTGGCATACACATTAGTTCTTACAAATATACAAAAACCCCTTGTGAAAAAATGAACTAGGCTCATTGAACAGGCACGTTAATTTGTCCGTTTTTAAATGTTTATTTTATTGGAGACGTTAAATAATTGAATTTCTTTATCTTGTTTGTTAAGTAGAGAGCAACGACCTTACTATGAATCCATAGTGGTTTAATCTGAGCTATTAAAACTAAGTACACATAAATACGTCAATGGCATTATGGGACACTGAGGTGATGATGTCATCAGGCAAACGAAGGGAAAGCAGATCCCAGCTCGGGAGTAAACAGGAGTGAATTCCGTTTATGAATGGGAGAAACCGTACAAATAAAACAGCAGATCAAATTCTGAAGACACGGTCCCAGTGACAATACTTCAAACAAACAAATACCTGGAAACCCACAATGCTGTGGAATCTTCATTGAAAGGTAACAAAGGTCTTGCGTGGAGGACATCCGGTGTTCAGTATTACCTGTCTCTGGGACACACCTTGGACCACAATGGTCTTTGTTGGGTAGCGTGCACCGGGACAACTGGTGTCATGCAGCCACCTGGGTTCTTCAGTATGTCTCTGTGTGTCATGCTTGCATATGCTGTGGTCACCATGACTACCAGAGTCATCTGTTGTATGCACAGTGGTCATCTGGACATAGCGTGCTGCGGTCAAACAATGTCGCAAAACCACCTGCCCAGGAAGTCGAGACCTGTTTGTGTGATTTAAAATACCTGGACCCAGGATCTAGTGGTGACTCTGTGATGGGATTGTGGCATGCTTGGAGACCGCGCAACTTTACTAAGTCTATAGATGTGTTGTCTTAAAATAATGATCGTAGATCTATCAACCCTGAGATATAAAGAATCCAAGCTATTGCCTTGCCCTACATTGTCGAAATGTACAAATTTACTTGTTCACGATAAACTGCAAGAAAATATGTTGGAATGGGTACATGTAGAAGTGAAAAGCTGTATTTTGGTATTTATTGTCCGTTGAAGTACTGCAACTCAGTGGTATTGCTGCATTTTCCTGCACACCCATGGCTAGAGGGGCCCTGTTTCCTTGCTCAAGTGAGGGCCCTTGCACCATAGCTGTGCCGCTGCTGCAAGTTACAGGTCTGTGCAAAATGTTTGCTCTACAGTAACCATGTGCATTGCAACAGTTGCCATAAAAAGTGCTGGTGTGCACTTCGGGCAACTAAATAACATCATGGGTTATTGGAGGGGTCATCTAATAAGTACAAAATAATGGTTCTCTTCACGCTAGTCTGTATCCCTAAAATCACCAACAATTAGAATTCTAAAATGTTCCTTTGTTGGATAATGCCAACTTAAGGTATCGATTGTGACATCATTCACTGGATAACCCCATTAATGTGCGCCACTGCGCCACAAAAACCATCCCAATACTCCAGTATATTTAAGTTTGCTGTGCACTGTATGGGTTGGAGCCACAAAATATACTGCTCCTGAGCACTTTGCTGCGCAGGTATACTGCTGTGGCTGTCCCACCCTTATCACCAAAGCACAAGATGCAACATAATTCATGCCATAGTGTGTGACACAAAAGCTTTTATGTGAACCAAAGAACACAAGTGACAGCTGTCAAAATCCTGGAACTTCTGTTGGGATGCAGACTCCCCATAAGACCTTAAATTAAGGGTTGCCATGTAGCGCCTACTTCCATCTGAAAATCAAGTCCCTCTACAACTCCAAAGAACAGACACAGGACGTCGAAACCACTCACTCCCCCAGAAACGCCAGCCAACCCACCATCTCTCCTGGACCCCAGCCACCACCGAAGACACCGAATCGACCATGAAAGGCATACAATCAGGAGCACCCATGGACCCCTGCCCTCCGCACATCTTCCACAGAGCTGCCGCCACCATCGCACTGGAACTACGACGCACCTTCAACACCACCTTTGAAACCAGCATTTTTCCTGACGACTGGAGATACACAGAAGTCAAGCCCCGACTCAAGAAGCCCTCGGCAGATCCCTTGGACCTCAAGAGCTACCGACCCATCTCCCTCCTCCCCTTTGCGGACAAAGTCATGGAGAAGACGTCAACACCCAACTAACGAACTTCATCGAAGAGAACTCCATCCTCGACCACTTCCAATCCCGATTCCGCAGCAACCACAGCACCAAGATCGCCCTACTCGCCGCTACAGATGACATCCACACCCTCCTCGACCAAGGCCACTCTGCGGCCCTGATCCTACTTAACCTCTCTGCAGCCTTATACACCATCTCCCACTGCACACTCACCGCCATACTCCATGAAGCCAGCATACTGGGAACCGCACTTGAATGGCTCTGCTCCTTCCTCACTGGTAGAACCAAAAGAATCAGACTACTGTCCTGCCTCTCCGAACCCACAGAGATCATCTGCGGAGTACCCCAATGATCATCATATGGCCCCACTCACCGTCATCGCCAGACAGCACGGTCTCAACATGGTATCCTATGCCAACGACACCCAGCTCATCCTCTCCCTCACCATGCACCCAGTCACCACCAGACTCAGCTTCCAGAAAGGAATGAAGGACGTTGCATCCTGGATGAGCAGCAGCTGCCTGAAGCTCACTCAGAGAAGACAGAGGTCCTCATCTTTGGACCCTCTCACACCATATGGGACAACACCTGCCTGGTGCCCACCACCGTCGGCAGCCCACCCACCCCTGGGTTCATGACAGGTCAACGCCATCGCCTCCACCTTCTTCAACACCTCTGCATCCTTTACAACATCACATAAACCTGGGGCAGTGGCAAAAACAGATGAACCTTTTTTACATTTCTTATAGTTTTTTCCTGTTCCACATGTGCTCCATTTTGTAGAACACATAGTACTAGGAAAACACCTCACGTGATTATTTTTGTGCAGGTAGGTGCCCCTTCCAGCACAAAACAATCATGCCAACAACACAGACAACATTGCACCATGGTACATGTGTGCCTGCATTGGAGTTCGGCTGAAAATTGTGCACCGGCGCTGGCCAAAAGGATGCCATATCTTTTAATTGAGGTACATTCCTGCCCTTTCAAATTGGTGTAGGTCAGCACACCAAAATAACTTGCGGTGCTGCCCTATGTCAATTCTTTGTGAACGAGGCCCTTTGTTTCTCAAGTGCTCAGCCATTTTTACTGATGATATATTTAATGTTCTACTTTGTCAAGTCAATATATTGCCGGGATTGCCTGACCAGGTTAACAGTGTAGATTCCAAGATATCTGCAAAAGGTCAGTCGAAGAGCCAGGTCCTGAGGGTCTTCCTGAAGATGTGTAAAGTAGGGACACGTCTGAGGTTGATCGGGAGCTCGTTCCAGGTCTTTGCCACGATGTAGGAGAAGGATATTCTACCAGTTCTAGCTCTGCGGATGTGTGGGGTTTCGGCGAGGGTGAGGTCAGCGGGTTTCTCTTGGGTGCATGGAAGGGGATTCTTTTGTTGAGCTATTAGGGTGTTGTGGAAGCATTTGTAGGTGTGGGTGAGTATCTTGATGGTTACTCTCTTTTCGAGGGGGAGCCAGTGGAGATCTCGCAGGTGCTGGGTGATGTGTATGTTTTGAGGGATGCCGAGGATGAGTTTGGCTGCGGTGTTCTGTATGATCTGGAGCTTGAGCAGCAGGGATTTGTTGATCCCGGGATAGAGGGTATTTCCATAGTCTAGTCTGCTGGTTACGAGTACGTGGGTGACAGTCTTTTCTTGATTCGATGGGGATACATTTGAAAGTTTTGCGAAGGATGTGGAGGGTGTTGAAGTAGGTGGAGGCGACAGTGTTGATCTGTCAGGTCATGGTGAGGGACAAGTAGAGAATGATGCTGAGATTCCGGGCGTTGTCCGTGGAAGTCGGGGGGTGCCGAGTTATGTTACTTGGTGAATTTGTTTTCATTGGTATGGCATCATGTCAATTCCTCAGAGTGCTGTGGTTGTCCAGGATTCATTGTGGAAAGCATGTAACACTCTCAGGATAGTGAATCATCATATTCATATACTTAAAGAGGTGGACCCCAGACTTTCATATTGTTGTTCTTTTTTCAGGAGGACTGGTGGGAAGAGAGGCTCTGAAATCACTCAATTTCAGATGAACTACGAGGAGCCTGTTGTACTGATACTAGATAGAGGGCATTCGTTTTTGACAGATCAGCGCATAGGTAGGACAGGAGAGTACATAGTGAGTATCACAAATGAGAGTTTTGTGTGAATCAATAGGTCCTTGCTCAGAAACCAAGGATTAGACCAGGTCAATAGTTCTTGCATAAACTTCTACATCTTTATATTTTGAAAGATCCATCAGTTCTCACCTACTTTCATTTTACCTAACGGTAACCCTGTCCCTGTAAGAAAACACCATAAGAAGTGAGGATGCAATTTTCCAGGGACTTTTGCAGAGACCAAAATCAAGTATGGTAATTTCTGTCTATATGTAAAAGTCAAATATGGTTTGTAGAGCAAAGATTTTTATTTTTTTCAACCAGTCATTTCTCTACATATTAGTTACTTGTCTGTCCCTGGAATACTCAAGACCTGAAAGGAAAAACCTTTGCATTAACAACCTAGATGGAAAGCCTTATTCACACACAACCTTCCAGTAAAGCCAAAATGACACCCATGTCCTAACATGGATGTAGTCTAGATTTCCCTAAGAAAAAGGATACATGATTATCCAGTTGAACTCTGAAGAAAGTTGAATTATATGTTTAAGTAGCTTAGGGCCAGATGTACGACCATGTCATTTAGCAACTCGCAAATTGCACTCAATTGCGTGACTCAATTTGCAAGTCGCTAAATGCCATGTACAACAGTGTCTGAGACACTGTTAGTGAATCCTAATGGGGTTGCATATTGCATGCCTCATTCATTTTAATGAGGCACTCGTAATTTGCGACCCTATTAGGAATGGCAGGCCCTCCATGGTATGGTGGCCTGCTGGGCTCAGCAGACCTCCATGTCTGGGACTGCTTTAAAATAAAGCAGTATTTTTTTTAAATGCAGCCCGTTTTCCAAAACGGGCTGCATTTAAAAAAAGAAAAATGAAACGTTTTCATTTAATCTTTTAAGGGCAGGTAGTGGTCCCTGGGACCACTGCCTGCCCCTAAAAAATATTATCCCCTGACCCCTTCCCATTTGCGAGTGCTTTACCACCCTCTTGAAGAGGGCGGTAAATTGTGAGTGTGTTGCGATCGTAATTGCGGTCGCAAAACATTCTTAAATAGGCCTATAACTCGCTATTAGGAAGGGACGCCATTGGAACGCTCCTTCCTAATAGCGACTCGGAATTCCTATTTAGAAAGTTAAAAAAAATTGTGACTCACTGAATAGGGATTCGATTTTCTTGCACAAACGGGTCGCAAATCCGTTTGCGTATGCAAAATAGGGTCATTCAACTGGCCCTGAATGTTTATGATACATAATACACAAATGACTATCCAAAAGCAGAATGGTGAAATGAACACTGGCGAATAGTATAAGACGAGGTACATTACACTAAGAAACACAAGGAAGCAGCCACTAGCCAAATGGCAATTACAGAACATTTGTGTTCCATGTTAGAACACATTTCCACATTTGTGTTCCAAGCAAGAACATTTTCCATACAAAGAAGCTCTGCAGGCAGGGTACTGCACTTCTCCCTTCCCAAGAAAACAAAAACAAATGATTGGAGAAAATAACAACACTTATAATCACTTCACATAAATATATATACTCTACTTACTCAAATTAATGTATGGGGGAAATTATGAACAATACATATATGCCTTACAGACAGTAATCCATCACCAGTGTTGTTTTCTATACACCCTATTACTTGGTATATCACCACCCTCAGCAGTGACCCCCATGTTATGCCAATCTTTAATCTTAATTCCAGTTGTGCCATGATATCAACCCGGAATAAGTCAATGACCAGAAAGCTATTTTCTGGGAATCATGGGCGTCAAAAGAGATCCACTTTTTAAAGCAACTGGGCACCCCAGAAACGCCGATTTCTTAAGCTTAAAGTCAATTTGTCTAAGATCAGCTGCCCAGACAAAGATCCCTCCATCATGAAGACTATTCTCTCCCTCAATAAGTCAGGTCTCCAGGCCTCCAAGCTTTACTGCATCCTAAATCCAAAGCACACATCTATCACAGAAACAGTGTTAAAAAACTGGGATAACCATGGGTCCATTCCCGCAGACAAGTGGCAGTTTATCTGGAAGTCTGTTGTTTCCTACAATATCTCTCCCTCCCTTGCCCAAACAAAATACTGGCTCCTCTACAGGACATTCTGGACACCGGCTCGACTCTATAAAATGGCTCAAGGAGATGATCCAACTTGTGGAATTGTCATGCAGCTACCGGGGACCTTTGTCATTTACTCTTTCTCTGCAAGTTGGTTGACCCTTTCTGGGATACGGTATTTACCTTTATTCACGCTCTGTGCAGGATACGTCTTAAAAAATAATTTTCTTAATTCAGGGTCTCTTAGACCCCAGATCCATTTAAAGAATGATAGACTTCTTGTAGACATACTGCTGACCTCAGCCTGTAAATCAGTATTTACCAACTGGAAGAATACTTCTGCTACCTCCTTTCATGCATGGCTTAACTGGATTACTTTTCTAAGAGAAGCTGACAATATTTCCCTCCAGACCTCTCCATGGAAACCACAGATTAATAACGTCTGGTAATCCCTCTACAACTACTTTCTGCTGAAAAGCGGCGATAATTTTATCGTCTTATCAGCAAAGACACGCTATTGCATGTTTTGCTGACTTAGCGCCTGTTTCCAGAACGCCTAACCTTGCATCGCTAATGAGATGCAAAGTAGGCGTGGCTGTGAAACCACCCAAGGAAAATATCACGGAGGTAGCTTCGCGATATTAACAAGGAAGGGTAGTGATTATTTAAATCGCGTTAAGCATGCCTTAACGCAGGAATTTACCATCTGTTAAATTCCTGACTAAGGCATACTTAACATGGAGGTGGATTCTGTGGCTAAGACCACAGGCGCTATCATCTAGGATATCACCATTTTCTACCATGGAAAACGGCGATATCCACACTATCTCTGGAATTTTTATCGCCTTGGTGATGCGCGTTGTTGATAACGCGCTAACCGGGCGATAAATTCCAGAGATAGCCAGCGATAAATATGAAAGCGCTAGGCGTGCTTTGCAATATTTATCGCCGGCTCGTGTTAATATGCCCCAATGGGGCATATTTACAAGGGCTTTATCTCCGCCAAAAAAGCAGAGATAAAGCCAGCGCCCTATTTACAAGAGGGTGCTAACATGCATAATCGCTTGTTAGCACACCTTTTCCCAACGCCTCACTTTGCATCTCCAATGAGATACAAAGTGGCATTACTGGGCAAACCCAAGATGGACTACCTTGCAAATATCGCTGACGTTTACATCGCGATATTTACAAGGCAGCCCACATGATTTTAGCACACATTAGATTTTGCCGAAAACGTCTGTTATCGCCAAAACCTAACGTCTGCTAAAATCCTGACTTAGTCACCCCTAACATAGGGGGTGGATTATGCTGATACGACCCTGTGGGTCGTATCAGCAAGGTTATCGCCCATTTGCAGGAAACATCGCTGGAAAACCAGCGATGTTCCCTACAAAAGGCCAATAACCTCGCTATCTCTGGAATTTTTATCGCCCAGGTGTAACGCGTTGTTAATAACGCGCTACCAGGGCGATAAATTCCAGAGATAGCCTGAGATAATATAATTATCGCTAAGCACGGCCAGCGATAATTATCGCTGGCCGTTGTTAATATGCCCCTTAGAGAGTTGGTCTGACAGTTTTAATTATCCTGACGATAGACTTCTTGTAGACATACTGCTGACCTCAGCCTGTAAATCAGTATTTACCAACTGGAAGAATACTTCTGCTACCTCCTTTCATGCATGGCTTAACTGGATTACTTTTCTAAGAGAAGCTGACAATATTTCCCTCCAGACCTCTCCATGGAAACCACAGATTAATAACGTCTGGTAATCCCTCTACAACTACTTTCTGCTGAAAAGCGGCGATAATTTTATTGCCTTATCAGCAAAGACACGCTATTGCATGTTTTGCTGACTTAGCGCCCGTTTCCAGAACGCCTAACCTTGCATCGCTAATGAGATGCAAAGTAGGCGTGGCTGTGAAACCACCCAAGGAAAATATCGCGGATGTAGCTTCGCGATATTAACAAGGAAGGGTAGTGATTATTTAAATCGCGTTAAGCATGCCTTAACGCAGGAATTTAACATCTGTTAAATTCCTGACTAAGGCATACTTAACATGGAGGTGGATTCTGTGGCTAAGACCACAGGCGCTATCATCTAGGATATCACCGTTTTCTACCATGGAAAACGGCGATATCCACACTATCTCTGGAATTTTTATCGCCTTGGTGATGCGCGTTGTTGATAACGCGCTAACCGGGCGATAAATTCCAGAGATAGCCAGCGATAAATATGCAAGCGCTAGGCGTGCTTTGCAATATTTATCGCTGGCTCGTGTTAATATGCCCCAATGGGGCATATTTACAAGGGCTTTATCTCCGCCAAAAAAGCAGAGATAAAGCCAGCGCCCTATTTACAAGAGGGTGCTAACATGCATAATCGCTTGTTAGCACACTTTTTCCCAACGCCTCACTTTGCATCTCCAATGAGATACAAAGTGGCGTTACTGGGCGAACCCAAGATGGACTACCTTGCAAATATCGCTGACGTTTACATCGCGATATTTACAAGGCAGCCCACATGATTTTAGCACACATTAGATTTTGCCGAAAACGTCTGTTATCGCCAAAACCTAACGTCTGCTAAAATCCTGACTTAGTCACCCCTAACATAGGGGGTGGATTATGCTGATACGACCCTGTGGGTCGTATCAGCAAGGTTATCGCCCATTTGCAGGGAACATCGCTGTTAAACCAGCGATGTTCCCTACAAAAGGCCAATAACCTCGCTATCTCTGGAATTTTTATCGCCCAGGTGTAACGCGTTGTTAATAACGCGCTACCAGGGCGATAAATTCCAGAGATAGCCTGAGATAATATAATTATCGCTAAGCACGGCCAGCGATAATTATCGCTGGCCGTTGTTAATATGCCCCTTAGAGAGTTGGTCTGACAGTTTTAATTATCCTGACGATAGACTTCTTGTAGACATACTGCTGACCTCAGCCTGTAAATCAGTATTTACCAACTGGAAGAATACTTCTGCTACCTCCTTTCATGCATGGCTTAACTGGATTACTTTTCTAAGAGAAGCTGACAATATTTCCCTCCAGACCTCTCCATGGAAACCACAGATTAATAACGTCTGGTAATCCCTCTACAACTACTTTCTGCTGAAAAGCGGCGATAATTTTATCGCCTTATCAGCAAAGACACGCTATTGCATGTTTTGCTGACTTAGCGCCCGTTTCCAGAACGCCTAACCTTGCATCGCTAATGAGATGCAAAGTAGGCGTGGCTGTGAAACCACCCAAGGAAAATATCGCGGATGTAGCTTCGCGATATTAACAAGGAAGGGTAGTGATTATTTAAATCGCGTTAAGCATGCCTTAACGCAGGAATTTAACATCTGTTAAATTCCTGACTAAGGCATACTTAACATGGAGGTGGATTCTGTGGCTAAGACCACAGGCGCTATCATCTAGGATATCACCGTTTTCTACCATGGAAAACGGCGATATCCACACTATCTCTGGAATTTTTATCGCCTTGGTGATGCGCGTTGTTGATAACGCGCTAACCGGGCGATAAATTCCAGAGATAGCCAGCGATAAATATGCAAGCGCTAGGCGTGCTTTGCAATATTTATCGCTGGCTCGTGTTAATATGCCCCAATGGGGCATATTTACAAGGGCTTTATCTCCGCCAAAAAAGCAGAGATAAAGCCAGCGCCCTATTTACAAGAGGGTGCTAACATGCATAATCGCTTGTTAGCACACTTTTTCCCAACGCCTCACTTTGCATCTCCAATGAGATACAAAGTGGCGTTACTGGGCGAACCCAAGATGGACTACCTTGCAAATATCGCTGACGTTTACATCGCGATATTTACAAGGCAGCCCACATGATTTTAGCACACATTAGATTTTGCCGAAAACGTCTGTTATCGCCAAAACCTAACGTCTGCTAAAATCCTGACTTAGTCACCCCTAACATAGGGGGTGGATTATGCTGATACGACCCTGTGGGTCGTATCAGCAAGGTTATCGCCCATTTGCAGGGAACATCGCTGTTAAACCAGCGATGTTCCCTACAAAAGGCCAATAACCTCGCTATCTCTGGAATTTTTATCGCCCAGGTGTAACGCGTTGTTAATAACGCGCTACCAGGGCGATAAATTCCAGAGATAGCCTGAGATAATATAATTATCGCTAAGCACGGCCAGCGATAATTATCGCTGGCCGTTGTTAATATGCCCCTTAGAGAGTTGGTCTGACAGTTTTAATTATCCTGACGATAGACTTCTTGTAGACATACTGCTGACCTCAGCCTGTAAATCAGTATTTACCAACTGGAAGAATACTTCTGCTACCTCCTTTCATGCATGGCTTAACTGGATTACTTTTCTAAGAGAAGCTGACAATATTTCCCTCCAGACCTCTCCATGGAAACCACAGATTAATAACGTCTGGTAATCCCTCTACAACTACTTTCTGCTGAAAAGCGGCGATAATTTTATCGCCTTATCAGCAAAGACACGCTATTGCATGTTTTGCTGACTTAGCGCCCGTTTCCAGAACGCCTAACCTTGCATCGCTAATGAGATGCAAAGTAGGCGTGGCTGTGAAACCACCCAAGGAAAATATCGCGGATGTAGCTTCGCGATATTAACAAGGAAGGGTAGTGATTATTTAAATCGCGTTAAGCATGCCTTAACGCAGGAATTTAACATCTGTTAAATTCCTGACTAAGGCATACTTAACATGGAGGTGGATTCTGTGGCTAAGACCACAGGCGCTATCATCTAGGATATCACCGTTTTCTACCATGGAAAACGGCGATATCCACACTATCTCTGGAATTTTTATCGCCTTGGTGATGCGCGTTGTTGATAACGCGCTAACCGGGCGATTAATTCCAGAGATAGCCAGCGATAAATATGCAAGCGCTAGGCGTGCTTTGCAATATTTATCGCCGGCTCGTGTTAATATGCCCCAATGGGGCATATTTACAAGGGCTTTATCTCCGCCAAAAAAGCAGAGATAAAGCCAGCGCCCTATTTACAAGAGGGTGCTAACATGCATAATCGCTTGTTAGCACACTTTTTCCCAACGCCTCACTTTGCATCTCCAATGAGATACAAAGTGGCGTTACTGGGCGAACCCAAGATGGACTACCTTGCAAATATCGCTGACGTTTACATCGCGATATTTACAAGGCAGCCCACATGATTTTAGCACACATTAGATTTTGCCGAAAACGTCTGTTATCGCCAAAACCTAACGTCTGCTAAAATCCTGACTTAGTCACCCCTAATATAGGGGGTGGATTATGCTGATACGACCCTGTGGGTCGTATCAGCAAGGTTATCGCCCATTTGCAGGGAACATCGCTGGAAAACCAGCGATGTTCCCTACAAAAGGCCAATAACCTCGCTATCTCTGGAATTTTCATCGCCCAGGTGTAACGCGTTGATAATAACGCGCTACCAGGGCGATAAATTCCAGAGATAGCCTGACATAATATAATTAACGCTAAGCACGGCCAGCGATAATTATCGCTGGCCGTTGTTAATATGCCCCTTAGAGAGTTGGTCTGACAGTTTTAATTATCCTGACTACTAACAAACTGGTACCTTTTCTGCCTCTATGCATACATTGGCAAGACATAACTTTCCCTATGCTAATCTACACCTGCGACATGTTGCCAACTATGTTGAACTTAAACCGGAGGCATATTATTTACCATGCACCTTACAAAACATATGCACATATTTCTCATCATGCGGTTAATATTGACACTAATAATAAAATTAAGGCATGTGTAGCTATTGTGAAAATCATCACCCAGTCTTTTTCGACTTTATTGCAACTGCAAAGAAAATCTATTGCACATATATGTGCGCCCTAACTTATTTTATGAATAACGCTGCCTTTTGAAATGTTACATTTTTACAATAGGCTTAACTTCCTGCTTAGTAGTAGATGCTTCTCTGAATATGCCTTCTGCTTAACTCTTGTCAAAGGTGGTTAAGTATTTTGATTATGTACTAAGGGGCATCTCAACAACAAATAGCGATAATTATTGCTAAGCGCTGTTAGCGCTAAAAATCTTATCGCCGGCGAAGTCTTTTTTTTATCGCCGCCGTAGCGACAGATTAACAAAGTGCCGCTAGCCAGCGATAACAATCAGTTCCGGCGCCTATGGATGGCGATAAAATCTTAGCGCCGGCGATAAAAAAAACGCACGCTAAGCCGCGAAAAGTAGAGACAAGCAAATTATCTCCAAAATCAGCCTGACAATTGACAACAGGCCTGCATTTTGCACACAGCAAGCGGGAAAATGCACTATAAAAGGCCCCCAAGCAGGCAAAAACAAAAAAAAATGGATTCCACAGACCATAGACCAGACCAGACCAGAGACATGGAGGAAGCGGGGCCAAGCACAGAGACCACAGTGTACCCCACAGCCAGTCAGGAGGAGCAGGGAGAGAGCCAGGGGAAGAAAAAGAGGAGGAGGAACCCCAGGTTCAGCCACCAGGAGAATCAGGTCCTGTATAGCCTAGTGGCTGAACACCAGCAGGAGTTGTTTATACAGAGGACAGTGCCATTGTCCCAAAAGAAACACATCTGGGAGGAGATCACAGCTAAGGTCAATGCTGTGGGAGAGAGGAAGAGGAGGACCGTAGAGGAGGTAAAAAAGCGCTGGAACGACAGCAAGAAGAACACCAAGGAGAAGATGGCCGCCAACCGGAGGGCAGCCATGGCCACTGAAAATGGTAGCCCCGTGCCGCAGCTGGAGCTGGATGAGCAGGAGGAAATGGTGGCGCAAGTCATCACTGAGGAGACGTGGTTGGAGTGCCGGGTCGGGACCCGCAGCAGGTCAACAGACACAACCACAGGGTGAGTGCAAACTATGGAGTGGGTGGATGGGGGTGGATGGCCACAATGGCACACAGGTATAATAAATAGCATTGCATAGCCACAATTACTGTAATTCAGGTCCCAGATAGCCCTGTGCATGGTAGCATGGACACACATAAACATTGCTAGACACACGTTGACGGACACACTGACATTGAAATGTGCACTGAAACATCAGAAAAACACAGTCTAGCTACATCATCAGACCACAAAATAAGTGCCACATCACATACCAAAATGCCACATCACATAGAGACGCAGCATGCTGCCAAAATGCACCCCATGCACCATCACAACCCATATCCAAATCATCTCCTCAAGGCCGCAACTCACATGTGCCAAAATGAGTATGGAGTGTGAATGTGACTGATCACGTGCACGTGTAAGCATGCCAACAACAAGACCAGCTCACCTGCAAAATAGCACATGTGGCTGACTTGTGAGCAAAGATGTGTATGGCCAACAAGTGTGACTTGGAGGGCCACACACAACCTTGCACACGAGCCAGACACATGTGCAATGTTGCAGGTGTGCTGAGCCTGTCACTGGCATGCTTACTTGTGCACGTGACCAGGCACATTCACACTCCATACTCATTTTGGCACATCGGAGTTGCGGACTTCTGAAGAAGAGTTGGATAAGTGTGGTGATGAGGCAAGGGGGACATTGTGACAACCTCATGACTGTACTATAAAAATATACCCTTGCCTGTACATGCTATGCAGCACTGTGTACAGCAAGATGAAAAAGTAATGAGTGACTCTGCATACCGACAACACATGCAATGTCACACCAAAAATACGGATTATGGGGCATATTACCAAGGACGGCGTTAAAATAATAGCCAAAGAAGCCCATGGTCACACCAGAACATGGACTTCTATTGGAATTCCCCAGGGCATATTATCAAGACCATTATCGCCGCTTAAGCGGCAGTTCTCTGCCGCTCAAGTGCCGATCATTTGTAATGCCGTCCCTGATAATTTGCCCCTTAGTCGTGTGCCCTCCATTGCAAAATGCAATGCAGGGCGCACCATGAAATCCATTCAGTCATCCAAAGGCAACTTACCTGCATTCACACATATCTCTGTCCATAATACCCACCAGCCTCTCCCGCCCAACATCAACGCATGGCATGTACTATTTTCTCTTGCAAACATAAAAACTCTTCATGTCTGCGAAAGCTAGATCTTCAAATCTAACAATTACGCCAACCTAGGGACATATTACCAAGATCAGCGTTGAAATTATCGCTGCCTTAGCGGCAGGAAACTGCCACTAAAGTGGCGGAAATTGGCTTGATAATATGCCCCTGTGAATTCCCATAGAAGCCCATGTTCACACCAGAACATGGATTTCTATGGGAATTCAACAGGGCCTATCATCAAGCCCAAAACAGACGCTTTAGTGGCAGTTATCTGCCGCTAAAGCCGCGATCATTTTAACGCTGACCCTGATAATATGGCCCCTAGTCCCTCTCCCCTCACTATGGTGTTCAATTTTCTGAGCATTGGATCCTTGGCTTGTTACTATGACATGTCTCCTCTACTACCTTTAATATTATGAAACAATGTAAAAAGGGGTATAACAACCAATTTACAACACAGGCCATATAAAGAAACATCACCAGCACAAATCCATATGAAAGTCCATTTCACAATCCCTCAAGGTATGTCACTTCCCAGGTTGCTCTGTACTCCTTGATAGCCTTAGCAGTGCGTAATCTGTGGTATCCAGAAGGTAAACACTAAAAACACAATATACAGGCTGCCGCTTTAGATTCACCCATCATACATGTCTACAATGGTGTCGAATGGTCACATCTACGGGCTAAAATGGCCCCAGCCTGGTACCAGCTCACCTGGCTCAGTGTTGACATCGCTCTCGCTGTCTTCATCCACCAATGGTCCAAAGAAATGGTCCCATGCCCTAGCCGCCTCAAGTGATCCCTTGCTCACTGTACCCTTGACCAGTAGTAGCCTAACTATCCCATCACACTCTGCCCATTTGGTGAACTTGCACTCCCATTGATCTAAACGCGTGTCCCCACTTGCCTTCCAGTGCATCGTAATATCCCCTAATGGCCACTAATAATCCCCTATCCATAAACTTGCGGCAAGCCCACTTTGAGCTGTGTGTGGGAAGCAATGTAGGATACAAGCCCCCTATGACAGATCTACCTCCCTGTCTGTCAACACCTTCAATAGTGTTATCACTATGGTCAAATACGTAGCCTAAAGTGGTCACCCCCAAATCATGTGAGGGAAGTTTGCCCCCTCTCCGTGAACCCTTGTGCATGCCTATGAGTCAGTGTATAAACATGCATTGACTTTTTGCCGGTGTGAGGTAAGGCGATGTGAAACAATAAAAATAAGCCTTTGGAAGCGGGGGTTCCTGCTGCACCTCCTTGCTTACTCTACAATCTCAGCACAAGCCCTTTCCGGTATCTCTCTCCCTGCATCTACCTCCCATTTCAATTAAGAATGTCCAAATGGGGCAGCTCCACAAGACCCATGCGCTTGTACAGGCATGTGACTGCCTTAAACTTTACAGCTGCTGTCAACATGTATTGGCACCCTAAAGAAAGCTCAGGTCCTGCTTGGTCTCTTTTACAATGCGCACGAATATCCGTTGTGATCGCTGCATTGAGTATGCAGTCCCCCCTTCTAAAATCAAACGGCTCATGCAGAGTCTAGAAGGTTAGCGCCTGGTATGATGCACAAAATGGCCCACCACTGCATATGTGGGCCCAAATCTGTGGGTAATGGGTGTGGACACTGTCTGCTCATACAGCAACAACATTTGCCATACATGCTGCACCATACTCTGAAAGAGTAATCCAAAAGAAGTGCAGGAAGCAAGATTAAACATGACAGACGCAATGCACACAACAGAAATCGCAAGGAGCAAAAGCGACTTAGAGGCACATGTGTCCTACACAGTGCAGCTTTGTAGAAAAAACACGGTGTCTATAATCAAGGACGTTCCTAAAATTATCGCCACTTCAGCGGCATGAAACTGCCACCAAAGCGGTGATAATGTGCCTGATAACATGCAGCAGAGAATTCAAATCAAAGCCCATGTTCACACCAGAACATGTGCTTCTCCTGGAAATCTAGGCGGCATATTTCCAAGAACATCTTTGCCGCTTGTAGCGGAAGTCTCCTGCTGCTAAAGCACCGATAACACAATGGACGTCCATGATAACATGCCCCCAAGTAGGCTCCCATTGCCAATGTGCCAAAAGTGGGCACTCATCACACATCACTAATAGCACACTAAACACATGCACATGTGCAAGCTCCTGTAAAGCTGCAACTCCTGGAGCCACACTGATAATGCATGTGATAGGGCATGATGGATTGCATGTCTGCAGGACAAAGAGATTCACATGGTGCAGGACACCTCACTGATGTTGTGGAGTGTGGAACTCACCCTCAAGGGAGCATGTCATACCCTGGCACAAACTTATGTACACACAACCCCTGATGTGAACAAGACACTTGATGACCTACTATGCACAAGTGTCACAACTCTGACAAGGATACACAATCCACACAGATTTCCACATGTCTGCATTGTCCATACACAGAAGTCAAATGCCCATTTCATGAAAGGGACAAGGGGCAGCTAAACAAAGGCAGCAGGTGCCACCATCACACAATGCAGTGTACACACATACTAATCGGAGTACATCAACATTGCCTAATAGGTGTTGTGGACTGCATCAGTCACATAACACAAACCAGGACACAACAGGTAGCATTTGTGTGTAGACACTGTCAAGACACATTTCTCACCTAGGCAACTTGTGATATTACAACTTACAAGTACACCCACACATCCGTGCTGTCTCTGAAATAATCACCATCCAGAAACTAGCATGCATATTGTACAAAATATCTATAAAGTACGGTCTCCCTCAGTCTGATTGTTAAGTCAAAAAATGCATGCCCATACATGGATACCACTTTTAAACTGTATCTCACATGAACATTTTAGAGGGAGCGACAACACCTCCTGGACAGCTGGATGACCTACTCCACCACGATGACTCGTCCCAAACACCAACCATCAATGTGGACGAGTTTCAACGTCTCCTCGATTCCTTTGCCACACCAACTCCAGTAGCAGGGCTACCCACCAGCATTGCACCCAGCCCACCCCCTGCACAAACCACCCAGCAGCAAGCACCTCCCACCACAGCTGCCTCACAGGACCCAGCCAACACATATGCGGCCTTTCACACCTGGAGGTCCAATGGGAGACACGGGACTTTGTGCGGGTGGGCTTGGAGAGCCTGGCAGCCAAGTTTGAGGAGCTCAGTGGGTGTCTGAATCGCCTCAATAACAACATGGCGAGGATGACAGACATCCCCACATCCCTCAATAACATCCAACGCTCCCTAGATGACATTGCTGGGGTCCTGATCCGGAGAGCAGACACACTGTCCCGGCAGGATAGCTCCAGCAGTGTCTTTGCTGCATTATCCCGACTAGCAGGGGTAATGGAGTCCAGGGAGCGGAGGGAGCTCCAACAGCTGGCTGCCATGGCTCAACACCAGCGTAATCTGGAACAGATATGGCAGGCCATGCTTCTCCACATGACATCTTTACCTCCCCACGGTCTTGCGACATCTGCTGCTTGTGCATACCCATCCTCAGCTCCGCACCCTGATGTGTCTGTGCCTCACAGTGCTGCTGCCTCCATACCACCACCCACATGTGAGACACACAACACATCATCAGACGAATCTGAGGCTGAAACTGCCACCATGGTGATGCGCAAGTTCAGCTAGCAGTGATGGACAAAGGCCTGTCAGTTTGTATATACCATCCTTTCACTGCCCTTCCACTCCCACTGTCTGCCGATGTCCATCAACACCCAGCGTGGACCCACACATTGACCCACAGCAAATCTCCTCTTGTCCATTGACAATGGCACTGCTAAATCCGCCTCCCCCACTGGCTCTGTCGCTCACAATGGACTGCTACTCCAACTAGCATCCTGCCAAACCCATGTCCTATGGTCCAGTTCTGGTCAATGCACAACCTGTTTTTTGTAAATAAATTCACTTAAATCACACAGGTGCGTGTTTCCATGAACAATCAAGTATTTAACTTAGGCAATAAGTAAGGGGCTGTGAATTCACAAGAAGGTCCAGCAAGGCTAATTCAATCAATGTACATGTGTCACCTGACACAGATAGGCAGTGAGATGGCTGTGTATGTGCAAAAGCAATCTAGATAATTTTCCTATGACAACATCTTTAAAGTGCACCACTAACCCGTGAGTGTCTCAAGGAGCGGGGGGGTGGGAGTCTGCCACTGCTTGGAAATCCCGTTCTTGAGGAGTCACATTAATGTCAGCATGTGCTGTGCTTGTTCTTTGCGTTGAGGTGGCATAATGATCTTCTGCAGGAGTTAGCTGTCCAGATGCGGGGGACTGTGGCGACTGCAATGTCAGCGTAGCGGACCTGCTGGATTGGGGTGCAGAAGCGGAGTAGTCTGTTGAGGTATGCATGTCTGGTGTTGTGTGCGTGGTTCTTGCGTGTGGAGGTGATACACTTGTTGGCGGTGAGCCAGTGCAGGTCTCACAGGTGGGGTGTGATGTGCTGTCGGCGAGGGATGTTGAGGACCATGCATGCAGAGGCGTTTTTAATGCGTTTAAGTTGTTATTAGAGTTTGGCCGAGGCTCCTACATAGAGGATGTTACCGTATTCCAACTTGCTGCTGCTGAGTGCCTGTGTGACTGTTCCCCATGTTTTGGTGGTAAGCCACCTGTTGAACTAGACAAGCATCTGGAGGGTGATGAAGCAGGAGGACGAGACGGCGTTTACCTGCTTTGGTATGGAGAGAGTAAAGTTGATGTTGAACCCCATGTTGGATGCGTGGTTGGTTGGTGCTGGATCTGTTCCCAGGGCGGCCGCATACCAGGAGGTGTCTCATGCGTAGGGGGTGGATTCGAGGATGAGCATTTCTGTCTTGTCTGATGTTCTTCTCCTGTTGGCAGTTCTTCGTCCACTCAGCAACGTCTTACAGTCCTACATGGTGTATGGTTGTGTAAGTGAGGGTGGCCATGGTGAAGGAGTAGATCAGCTGGCTGTCGTTCTCGTAGGAGATGATGTTGAGGTTGTGCATTTGGGTAACGTGTGTGAGTGGTGACATGTACATGTAGAACAATGTTGTGTGAGGGATGAGCCCTGGGGTAATCCGCCGAAGATTACTGTGGACTCTGAGCAGGAAGCGTGGAGGAGGGCGGACTGGGTTTTGCTGTAGAGGAAAGAGTTTGTCCAGTCACGAGCCTTGTCTCGGATTTCGTTGTCGTGTATGCTTGTGCATAGTGTGCAGTGCAAGACAGTGTTGAAGGCAAATCACAGATACTGCTCAATGAGTGCTGCTCTTTCACTGTTGTCCATCCGTGGCATTATGTCCTTGGTGGCGGAGATGTGTCCAGTTTGCTGCAGGAGTTGCCGCTGAAGCGCAAATGGGACGGATCCTGGATGCAGTTCCTATAGAGTTAGTGGGTCAGTTGTCTGTTGATGTTTTTCGCAATGACACCTCACAGGAATGGTAGCAGGGAGATGGGACGTAAGTTCAGGCGGTCCTTGGGGTCAGTCTTTTGTTTGTGGAGTAAGGGGTTGATATCAGCGTGCTTCCAGCTCTACGTCAATGTTGAATTTATGAGGGAGATGTTGATGCTCATCTGGAAATGGGGTGCAAATGGTGGGAATGGGTTTGGAGCAGATGTGGTGTGGCCATGTGCCTGACGTTGATCCGGAGTGGATGTTGTACCAGATGTGCATTGTGTTTGTGTTGTTTACGTTGGTCCAGGAGAGCAGGGGGTTGGTGCATATGGGATCTGTGGTGATGGAGGTCTCAGTGCTATTTGTGGCAGTCGTGGCGTTGTAGCTGTCGTGGATGGCTGCATCCTTGCGATGGACGAAAGTAACAAAGGAGTTGCACAGGTCTTGCAAAAGTGGGATGATGTTGGTGTTGGAGCTGGTGTTGGAGAGTTCTTTCACTAGGTTGAAGAGCACTTAGCTGGTGTGTGCGTTGTTGGCAATGCGGTCTTTGAAGGAGGCCCAATTGCGTATCTGATGAGGTGATGGTGTCTGCGTGTGGCGTCTTTGTGGGTTGCGTAGCTGTCCAGTGTCTGTTCACGCAGCTATTTCTTCACTAGCTCATTGCAGGCCGGCATTGAGGCCTGGTGTTCTGCATTGAACCAGCTTGCTTACTTGCTGGTGTGTCTGTTGGAGTGTGTCTTAATCTGGACGAGTGTGTTTGCGCAGTTGCTGATCCCTTGTCTGAGGTTCTGGGCGGTGGAGTCAGTGTCAGTGGTTGTGCTCCAGGCAAGGTTGCTGGTTAACTGTGCTTTTGTGACTTTGCTCCAGCAGTGCCAGTGGATCTGTGGGGTGTGGTGGCACGTGGTGTCTTCATGGAATGCGAAGTTGATGCGTTGATGGTTGTTCCAGTGGAGGTTGGGTGGGTGGTTGGAGTAGACGTGGGAGCTTGCGGATAATATGTGGTCAAGCGCGTGGCTGTTGTGGTGGGTGGGTGTTGTGACAAGTTGTATGAGGCCGGGTTGGCCAGGGTGTCGGTCAGGGTGGTGGATACAGTGCTGTTAATGTACACGAGGTGGAAGTTCAGCTCTACGTGAAGGATGTGGTCTGTGGATGTGAGGGCGTGTGTACTGACAAAGTTGGTGATGGAGTTGCAGAACTGTGTTCGGGGTCTGGAGGCTATGTAGACGCGGGTTACTCTGAGGGTGGTTTTGGGATTGTTGTGGATCTGAACGTGCATGTGTTTGGCGTTGATGAGGATGTTGTCATAGTTGGTTGAGACTCTGCGAGTGTTCCTGTTGACGATGGCAATTCCTAGTCCTACTCCGTTGGTGCAGTCCCTGTGGTTGATCTTGTAGCTGCACAGGATGGCTATGGTGAGGTAGTGTTCTGAGGAGGGGTACAATTAGGTCACTGTCATGGAGACCATGTCTGGGAAGGTTGAGTTGAGTAGATCCCAGAGTTCACTTGTGTGTTGGCATCTGTGGCAGGTGTTGGGGACAATGCATCTGAGGTAGTTGCCTTCCAACACAGTGGGTGGATTTGCAGATTCGATACTGGTGACAATGCAGTTCTGGCTGGAGAGGTGTCCTTGTGTGCGTTCTGTTCCGGGCAGGAAGCAGGTGTGTGATTGTCCTATGTTGAGGGCGTTGAGTGTGCTAGCATCGTAGTGGCAACGTGTGTAATTGCGTTCGCGGACCCAGGATGTTCCTGCACTTTGCGCGGACCCGGCGTAGATGTATGCAAGCGGAAGGGGAGGTGGGCGGATCAGCCTGGCATGTGGGTGGTGCGAATGTGCGTGTTGCTGTGCAGCTCACCGGCAGATACTGTGGCGGGAAGGGAGAGCGGAGGCGGTTTGAAAAACATGTGTCCGAATACAGGGTAAGAAATGTAAATGAGCAATACAACTAAACCCATCAGAAGGGGTCACAGTGTTGCAAACTAAATAACACTTGCAATGACGGCACAGATGAGACAACCGGAGTCAGATAGTGAAGAAGGGGCACAGGGGGCCCCACGAGATTACATAGGCTAAATTGTACTGACAACATTGATCAGATAGCACAATCTAGCAATATCCCAATTATGAGCCCACAACATGTATGACGTATGTGTGAGAAAGTACCATCTTTCATGCATGGTATTCCCCCACTTTTTGAGGAACTGCTGAATGGACTTTGAGTGAGTGTGCCCTGGACTCCTGCCAATCGGGTGCCCAGGGCCTATGTTCCTTTCCGAAACACTAACAGTCAAAATTGGCAAACCCTGGACAACTAACATACAACCCACGTCTGGTTGGGAGGCTGCCTAGACTGCCACACATCAGATATGTTGCTGAGCCCCAGGGCGAAGAGCCCCCGCTCTCCTGGGCCTGCAACAATGCACATGATGGGCGAGGTGCTAGGTCTCCTCCCCCAGGATGGCCAGGGAGAAACTTCAAAGGCATGCAGACTCTGTGAGCTTCTCCAGGACACTTGCTGTACCCAGAAAACTGCCCCCAACACCCCGTTCTGACACCCACTCTGGCGGGAAGACTGGCCGGAAACACGAAATAAGGACAGGATATGTTCCAGCCTGCGCACACCAACTCTCAGGTGGGGGAGGCGAGGTGAAGCCCATCTCCGGGCGCTCTCCATCTTGAAGATGTGAAGCCCTGCACAATCAGGACTAGGCTACTGGCCCACTCCCACAGGTGAATGGCAGGATAGTATGTGTGTCCACCCCAGGGCAGGGACCAAGGGCATGGACCCATTGGTCCCTGCCCTGTACCTACCAGTAACGCAACAAAAACTAGTATTTAGAGGCACCCTGAACCTTCCTTTGCTAGATTTCGAAAAAGCAAGGAAGAGCAAGAAGAAAGAAACTGCTGTGCAGCTGCTAAGAAGAGGAAGACACCAACTGCTTTGGCCCCAGCCCTACCGGCCTATCGACCCTTGAACCTGTTCCTGCCACAGCCCAGACCCACTTGTGGCCAGCAACCTCACAAACCCCTGCGGACCTGGCTACCTTGTGACTCTGATCATCTGGGAGGCCCATGCGCAGTAGCTCTGCTCAAAGCAAGTTTCTAACCCCTGGCATCATCCCGGAACCGCAAAGCCTGCACACTCTACACTGGTCAAGCCTGGCCTGTGTCGGAGTGGCAAAGACCCCGATGACGTCCCTCCGGCGACTGTGACCCCGAATCTGGCCAACAAGCTGTTACCTCGACGCCCATGACGACGCCTGCAGCCTCAGAACCAGGGACCCCCCCGACCACAATCAACAGAGGGTAAGATTTACCAAGACCAAAGGTCACCCCAGCACCCAGCGCACTGCGGCCCCTGTGCCCGACTCCTGGGTACATACCCACCCTCCAATTACCCAATTTAACTCCCAAAGTGTTGGGAGCACATGAAAAAACTGCGACCCCGAGCTTGCAGCCTTTGTTTGCCCAGAAGCTTTCCCATTGCAATCCATTGAGCGCACAAAGGGTCAAAGGCACCCTGCACCCACCTGCCCGAGTGACCCTGGCAGTGTAACTTCTACTCATACCTACATCCCCATTTGCCCTGAGCAAGTGACCAGGAGACCAGCTCCCACAGCCTTGTGGCCTGCTGGTCAGCAGCCAGCAACCAAGGCCCCCCTGCCTCCCATAGGATAACATCGTGCCAAACTCACTCTGCCCCCGTCCGCCACAGTCCCACAGAGGGTGTAACAACTGTACAAACCTGGGCCTGGGGGAACCCTGAGTCTGTGGCCGGAACCTTAACTCTGCCAGTCGAGTACTTACCAAAAAGCCGATAACCCAATTGTATTCCATAGGGTAACATTGATTGGTTTCATCAGAAATTTCTTCTAAGTGTGGAGGTTCTAAAAGTTAAAATATTTGCTTAAAATCAACCAACTAACAAAAATGGAAAAACTCAACTGCTATTAGGAGAGATCCCAATGCTGGATCTTGGTGCCCAACACTGACCCTGAAAAGCACTCACAACCGCACTTACCAATAACAAAATTTTCTTCCATAGGAAATCATTGCCAGTTTCTCTGTAAATTTCTTCTTAGTGTCAAGATTAGAAATAGCAAAATATTGCCTGAAAATCACAACAGCAACTACAACGGATATACTCACATGTTTCCAAGACCTTGCACAGGACTGAATATAGGATCCAGGCCATGACTTAGAAAAGTTATCCTGGAAGTAATCTATTGCAAATCACTTCAAACTCACATTGAGCTCAATGTATTTTTGTGTTTGAAATTATGTTGCCTATTGTAACAACTTGTAACTCTTACCTACCAAAATCAATTGCATATTGCCAAATTATGTAACTAAAGCCTTGCAATCTGAGGAAGTATATTTTGATACCTATTGTTGGTTATAAAATTCAACAAACATATATTTTTATATCAAAACCATTGGCCTACAGTTCAGTTATTGAGTGTGTGAGACCATCTGCTGACTGAGTGTGTACAACAAATGCTTTACACTGTCCTCTGATACTGCCTTACTGCTTGACCAAGCTAACACTTCATAGAAAAAGGTTATATCTAACTTTAACCTCTGCCCAAACTGTGGTGACTGTGGAATCTGTGCACACCGTACCTATTTGGGAACAGTATATACCTAGCCACTTTCTACCAATATGCATGTGTGACAACTTGTACAAGTCTGTTGCAGGACACAAGTAGTGTCGCCAAGAATGATAGCAAAGCATGATCTCCTGGCATACCGCCAAACACAGGACGTGTTGGTCAAAGATTGTTGTGATGTAGCACATTGCAGGTCAAATCTCTAGGGGGCCGATTCACAGAACTAACTTAAGACAAAATCCTAAACTTACTACTTTTGGTATTCACAGAAGTTAGGATTTTGTCTTACGTTTGTCTTAAGACAAACTTAAGACAGACTTAAGACAGATTAAAGACAAACTTAAGACAGACTTAAGACAGACTTAAGACAAACTTAAGACAGACTTAAGACAGACTTAAGACAGACTTAAGACAGACTTAAGACAAACTGAAGACAAAATCCAAACTTAAGTCTGTCTTAAGTCTGTCTTAAGTCTGTCTTAAGTTTGTCTTAAGTCTGTTTTAAGTCTGTTTTAAGTTTGTCTTAAGTCTGTCTTAAGTCTGTCTTAAGTATGTCTTAAGTTTGTCTTAAGACATACTTAAGACATGTCTTAAGACAAACTTAAGACAAAATCCTAACTTCTGTGAATACCAAAAGTAGTAAGTTTAGGATTTTGTCTTAAATTAGTTCTGTGAATCGGGCCCTAAGTGTTCACAACAGATTCATATTGTTGAGGAGACCCAAGGGCACAGGTCTAACATACATACATGGAACTACAAAGTAAGCCACACTGAAGTTGAGTCCACAATACTTACTGAAGCCAAAGTGCATTGCGTCAGTCAGCCCCTACCTATGCACAAACAATGCAAAAGCAACTTCTGAGCACTGCCATGAAGTGCACACATATTGGCCAATGTGCCCACGGATGTCAGTTGAACTGCACTTAGCATATAGTCTGGATCAGTGGCAAGATTACAAGGGTGTCATCACTATGAGACAATGCGAAAGTAACAGCTGGGATGAGTGGCTATGGCACTGTTGGTACAGGGAGCAATGCAGCATGTCACCACTTGTGTGCAGCACAACTGTGTATCTGCAAACCAACATCATCAGGACCCAAGGCATAACTGTAATGATTAAGTGTGTCACAAAAGCAAGAAACTCGAAGTTAAGTCTGTATTCCGGACAGTGCTAATACTCCAAGACACCTGTGAGTGACCTCTATTCCAAACTCATTACTCAGTCTCATATAACTCATGTGACTCACTAACACTGTTGTGCCATGTGACGTTAACAATGGACCCACAAATGACCAACAGCATGCATGGAATGGAGATCGATTAGCCATGCCCAGGAACATGTGAGACGTTGGAGGTCACAATGAACTGTCACCAGAGTAGCCCGTAAACCATAATTGCTAATCTATCAGACATGCAAGGTCATTGTGCTCACATCTAAGGTATCTGGCCTGAATCCATCCTGCAGAGTGACAGGTCACGACCATAGTTACACATACAATGATTACTCCAATGATGGTATGAGTTGCACACGATGGGGCAAGCCCCACTCCCCCGCATCAGCCATGATATAAGTGCAAGCAGAAATCTATAATTAACAAGATTTATTATACAATAATACATATATAAAAAAAAACCTACACTAATCTATGTCCCTAACTCTAGCCCTAAACTAACTACAATTATTAATTCTAACTAAAACTATCTTAACTAACTATTTACAAACACAGAAAATGAATAAATACATCAAACCCCCACCCAAAGATAAATGAAACCTATCCCCAAATCCTATAACGTTCAATAAGTAAAAACAGTCTAAAACTAACCCTAACTAAGCCTACACTAAATCTATGCTAAACAACACACACAACTAGGACATCACACAACATAATCATAAAAGGGGGACAGTGTGGGAAGGGAGAAGAGGTGGGGGGGTGAGAATAGGGGCAGTGTTCAGGGCAGTCTGAGGTGGGCCCTGATCTCGTGGATCTGCCGGTTCAGATAGAGGAACTCCCAGCGGATGTCCTGGAGGAGGGTAGTGTGGCCCTGGACAATCTGCATGATTTGTGCAAGTCCAGGATCCATGGGGGCCGGTGTTGGTGCTGGTGCTGGTGCCGGTGCTGGTGCCGGTGCTGTGGCGGGGGCTTGTGCTGGTGCTGGTGCCGGGGCTGGTGCAGGTGGCGGCGCATGCTGGCCTGGCACCGGTGCGGGTGTGGCAGCAGGGGGATTGTCATCTTGGGATCCCACAACGACACCTGAGGTGGATGGTGTTGAGCCGCTGCCAGTGGTGATGCATTGCGGCAGCGATGGCCTGGTCCCTGCCCTCCTCTCAGCCCGTTACCTCCTTGCCATCAATCTGTAACCCTTGTGTACCTTCCGCACATGGAGGAACCGGTCCTTGGCGACCTGGAACTGGTGCTGTTCCTCAGGTGTCATGTTGCCTGAGAGAAAAAAAAATCTATGGCAATTTTCTGTCCCCTACACTATGTAACCGTACAACAAGAGATCTGTATCACAAGTGAAAAACAACATGTTAAGTCAAGGACTGACCTGTTAAACACAATGTCTACGCAGGATTAAATAACTACATGCTGTTGAGACTGACATGACAGTGCATGGCATGGTACATGCACTGACACAACTGAAAGCTAAGGATACGCTACAAACATGGCACCATTGGACAACCGGGCTGTGGGTGACCTGTACTATTGACTTCATTCGGAAGGCATAACTCCTACGTGCACAGCACAACCCTCTCCCATCCTGTGACAGACAGCTGCATCAGTATTACAATGCACATGTGTAGCCATGTGTGTCCCCCAAGAACTGTGTGCAGTACATCAAGTCAGTGCCAAGACAGGCAAGGGTGTTAGTGTGCAGGTGTGAATAACTACCTATTGTAGTCTCACACTACATGCACAATAACAGGCCTGGGACTGCCCTACTCACACTTGTAATCATGCTGCATCATGCCGCACACATAGAAACATGTTTAGGGTATGAATGCGGACTTAGGCACTTACTCACTCCACCATTACTATGCAATTGGTGATAGTCATCCACTGCGAGGGGGATACATCATTGACCCACAACAGCCACTCATTCATGTGTTGTAACCCTCAATCTCACTCCATAGTAGAGATGAACACGCATGCATCAACTACGCAAACTGTTACAATGGATTACACATTGTAATGGCACCCTGGGGTCATGAGGGTTGTGCAATTTTTATGGCTAATGTGTACACGCAGATCTTGTTGCCGCAGTCCTGATATGTAGATCTATGTGACATCAAATGATGCAGAGCTAATGCATGGCCATGAAATGTGTGTTAAGTGATGTCACCAATTGTGTCAGATGAGTTGGTACACATGATCCTGATTCCAGTCTGGTATGTCCACACGGACATAGCCCGTCAACACCATTGCAGTGCACAAATATCAATTCTCAATTGACATACACATCTATGGAATGTATTTGTGTAACACACCATTGACAATATTGTATCTGAGCTACACCCTGCCACTTCTGCTTCTGTGCTATGCAGCATACCTTAGGTATCACTGTGCCAAGATGTCTGACCTTGTATGGAAATAACAGCACTGCCTCATTGTGCACAATGCTACACCCACTGCACACCCCTTGGACGATGTCTACGGCATGTAAGTGTGCCATCTTGACTAGGCTGCGCAAATGAACATGGGAGTAAATGCTAGTGGCCTATTGCCATCACAACTGCAGTGTAAATGCCTAGTTGGCAGCATTATTTGCTCGGAAATAGGCACATACATTGACACGTGTATCAATGACTGTTGATGGACAAACTCACAACTCTGAATGAGATGCATTGTACTCCTTTACACTACCATATTAGACACAGTACGTAAAGGCTGAATACTTCTGCACATCGTAGGCAATTGACATGCGATACACACCCATACTGCTAATCAACAACGTGCTGCATTTGGCACAGACACTCATGACCATGCAAATGCCAATATTTCTTGTCACTACTCACCAGTGGCGTGTGGGTCCGGGAAACGGTCAATGTCCCCCTGGGTGATCGGTTGGCGTCCATCTGTGAGAGAACAAACGCAAATAGGTGTTGTTAGGAAACCCCAGCAAACGTGGCATATTCACAATGTGAATTGTTACAGTGACAAACAATGCTACATCCCTGTGGTGTTGACTTCATGTTAGCCACATGACTGGGCCTACTTTGAATGGCATCCACACACGAACATGTGGAAGCAGAGGCTGCACAGCCAATACATCACTGCTGGCCGAGTTGCACATCTAAGTTGTTTCACGCAATATCAAGCCACCTCATCCACACGGAGCGCGAAAAAAACCTTTTTACTCATCATCCTTGACCAATCGCTGCGGCATTCAGCACTGTCTCACAAAGCCCACCAATATGCAGACTCCTCAACAAAGGGATCCAAGACAAGGCCCACAACTGGATCTGCTCCTTCCTCAACGTACATACGTGTGGGTCAGGCACCCCTCTGTTGTCTTGGAGCCTCCAACAACCAGCCGTGGAGTCCCCCAGTGATCCTCATTCAGCCCTACAATGTTTCACATCTACATGTCTCCGCACGCCAAAATCGTGATTAGCTATGGACTCAACATTGTATCATAGGCATACGACTGGCAGCTCCTCCTCGACACATCCAGCCCACACAACTCCAGCAAACACAAGTATTGCGAATACAGGGCAGAGCTTGCTAGTTGAATGTCAAAGAGCTGCATACAAATGAGCACCAACAAACGAAAAGTACCCATCATGTGCCAAAACATCCACGCATGTAATTACACAGGCTCCTCACACGGCATGGGGGACCCACACCCCAACACGGCCAAAGCACGCGACAAGTAATCCATCATGGACTCCGATGTCCAAGATCTTGCAATTGCAAGATCTATCCGGTCTCATCATCGTGCTTCCACACACTCTGCCTCCTATGTCAGACACTCAAATGACTCCTACTCAAACACACATAGACACTCACTCATGCCCTGTGCAATAGCTCACCCTACTGCGGCACCACAGTCCATGACAGATTTTACATGAATCACATCCGCAAGCTGCAGAACATCTCAAATGCAACCACAGGACTGATCCTCACACTGCCAGGACCCTGTCACACCTCCCACCACCTGCGCACACTCCACTGTCTCCACATCAAAGCTAGAGTCACATTCAAGATGTGCACCCAGGCTTACACAGCCATCCACAACACTGGGCAAACATACCTTAACATCCAGTTCTATTTCCATGGCACATCAAAGGACCCGACGATCCAACCAGCTGGCCTATGCCGTGTTCCCCCGCCCCAGAGGGACCTGATTGTGAGTCTGCTCCTTTTCCTACCTTGCAGATCTGTCCTGTGGCACACTTTCGATACACCTCTGACAGGCAACGTTGCTCCCCATCTCCAAGCACTAACTCTGAACATTGCTCTTCGACAGACACACCCCTTGCTATACTTCAACATGCAAACACCTCCATGCCCCTGCAACCCTTCCTGCTGAGTATTCGCTCACATTAAGCATGTATATTTTGGGATGTTTGACACTGGGGATCTCCATTCCTATGTGGTATTTCCAGTGGCAAACTTAATCTACGCGGTCATTGCAACGCCAATCGTCAACCCACCTTGCACTGCATGGCGCACATCAATAATGTGTATTTTGATTGACTATCCTAACACTTTCCGTACTGTTGCACACACTGTGATGGGAAGAGTGTATCATGCAAATCCAAGGTCAAGGCCATCATGCGCAAGTATTTTTCACAAGTCGCATTGCATTAACCACGTTGTTACAGTGTCACGGTCTTGGGACAGCATTAAAACATCTTATCTTCTTCTCACACACGTCACTCATATATGTACGTAACATTAGTTGTGGACAACAAGGGAATTGGTACTTACCACCCTGGAGGTTGTATGACATAATTTCGACAGACAGAAAATCGACCTACAAATATATCGCAACAAAAATATCGATGTCAAGAATATCGACATCCTATCTACAACATGGTAAGTACAAAAATATCGAAAATTAAATATCGATGTCAAAAATATCGTTATTAAAAATATCGGTTTTTTTAACTTTAAAAATATATGTAAAATAAACCAAATTATACTTAGAAATTAAATAAACATAATTAAATATATTGTATAATATTTAAAATGTATAATTAATATATATAATTTAATAAAACTTTAATTAAACATATACATATAATATATAATATATATATACTTACTTAATAATTAATTTTAATAATAATTTCTATAACGTATAACTTATTAAATGTTTTTAAAAATTACTAATACATCTATACACATAAAATAATAACATTAATAAATATTTAATAATTACATATAGCAAATAATAATCAATATTTTTAATGTGAATAATTTTTATTATTAATGATATATTACAATAGCAAAAATAATACAAAACATATGAATTATCAGACACAATAAAACTACTAGTCCAACTCCAACAAAAACAACAGTAAGGAAAATGTTGGATACCGTAGGGGTAAAAATTACTATTCCAACTCCAAAGAGTGCAACAGTAGGGAAAGCGTTGGATAGCGTGGGGATAAAATTACTATTCCAACTCCAGAGACTGCAATAGTAGGGAAAGCGTTGGATAGCGTAAAGGTAAACATTACTATTCCCACTCCAGAGAGTGCAACAGTAGGGAAAACGTTGGATAGCGTAGGGGTAAAAATTACTATTCCAACTCCAAAGAGTGCAACAGTAGGGAAAGCGTTGGATAGCGCAGGGGTAAAAATTACTATTCCAACACCATAGAGTGCAATAGTAGGGAAAGCGTTGGATAGCGTAAGGGTAAAAATTACTATTCCCATTCCAGAGAGTGCAACAGTAGGGAAAGTGTTGGATAGTGTAGGGAAAAAAATTACTATTCCAACTACAGAGAATGCAACAGTAGGGAAACCACTGGATAGCATAGTGGTAAAAATTAATATTCCCACTCCAGTGAGTCCAACAGTAGGGAAAGCGTTGGATAGCGTAGGGGTAAAAATTACTATTCCCACTCCAGAGAGTGCAACAGTAGTGAAAACGCTGGATAGCTTAGAAGTAAAAATTACTATTCCCACTCCAATGAGTGCAACAGTAGGGAAAACATTGCATAGCATAGGGGTAAAAATTACTATTCCCACACCAGAGAGTGCAACAGCAGTGAAAACGCTGGATAGCGTAGGGGTACAAATTACTATTCCCACTCCAGTAAGTGAAACAGTAGAGAAAGCGCTGGATAGCGTAGGGGTAAAAATTACTATTCCAACTCCAGAGAGTGCAACAGTAGGAAAAGCGCTGGATAGCGTAGGGGTAAAAACTTACTATTCCAACTCCAGAGAGTGCAACAGTAGGGAAAGCGTTGGATAGCGTAGGGGTACAAATTACTATTCCCACTCCAGTAAGTGAAACAGTAGGGAAAGCGCTGGATAGCGTAGTGGTAAAAATTACTATTCCAACTCCAAAGAGTGCAACAGTAGGGAAAGCGTTGGATAGCGTAGGGGTAAAAATTACTATTCCAACTCCGGAGAGTGCAATAGTAGGGAAAGCATTGGATAGCGTAAGGGTAAAAATTACTATTCCCACTCCAGAGAGTGCAACAGTAGGGAAAGTGTTGGATAGCGTAGGGAAAAGAATTACTAATCCAACTCCAGAGAGTGCAATAGTAGGGAAAACGTTGGATAGCGTAGGAGTAAAAATTACTATTCCCACTCCAATGAGTCCAACAGTAGGGAAAGCGTTGGATAGCGTAGGGGTAAAAATTACTACTCCCACTCCAGAGAGTGCAACAGTAGTGAAAACGCTGGATAGCGTAGGGGTACAAATTACTATTCCCACTCCAGTAAGTGAAACAGTAGGAAAAGCGCTGGATAGCATAGGGGTAAAAATTACTATTCCCACTCCAGTAAGTGAAACAGTAGGGAAAGCGCTGGATAGCGTAGGGGTAAAAATTACTATTCCAACTCCAAAGAGTGCAACAGTAGGGAAAGCGTTGGATAGCGTAGGGGTAAAAATTACTATTCCAACTCCAGAGAGTGCAATAGTAGGGAAAGCGTTGGATTGCGTAAGGGTTAAATTTACTATTCCCACTCCACAGAGTTCAACAGTAGGGAAAGTGTTGGATAGCGTAGGGAAAAAAATTACTATTCCAACTCCAGAGAGTGCAATAGTAGGGAAAACATTGGATAGCGTAGGAGTAAAAATTACTATTCCCACTCCAGTGAGTCCAACAGAAGGGAAAGCGTTGGATAGCGTAGGGCTAAAAATTACTATTCCCACTCCAGAGAGTGCAACAGTAGTGAAAACGCTGGATAGCGTAGGGCTAAAAATTACTATTCCCACTCCAGTAAGTGAAACAGTAGGGAAAGCGCTGGATAGCGTAGGGTTAAAATTTACTATTCCAACTCCAGATAGTAAAACAGTTGGGAAAGCACTGGATAGCATAGGGATTCTATAAACATAATAACCAATTAAATAATTAGTTATAACAAAATAGCATATTAATAATTAATTTACAAAATATGTATTATTAAATACCAATATTTAAAATAAATATTTATATAAATAACTTTAAATTACATCCCACACTATTCCCCCTTTAACACACAACACACTACACATACAAAATACACAATACATTTAAATATCAGTTTATCTATTATTTACAATTAATAATACATTCTTTATAATTAATATACTTATTATTTACAAATTTATACATATTAACTACCAAATTACAATGATTCACAAATTAATTATTAATTAACAATACATTAATTAGCAATAACAACAAATAACATGAAATAATAAATTATTTATATTTACTATATTTAACGTACTAATAACAATTAATTACCAATTAATAATTAATTAACAATTAATTAATATTAATTACAAATAAATAAAAATTATCAGTAATTATTTGAATTTAATTACATCCCACCCTATTCCCCTATAGACCCACAACCCACTACACATAAAAATTCACATAATTAATGTAATCATCAATTAATCACTTAATAAAATTAAATCACCAATTAATTACTAATTAACAATTAATTAATTAACAATACCAATAAATAAATATAAATATTAAACTAATTATAACTTATATAATTACCCAATAAATAAAATTAATTTACAATTAATAATTAATTAACAATTAATTAATCAATTAATATATTTAATTAACAATTAGTAATTAATTAACAACCAATTAAACAATACATATTAATTAATTATAATTAAATTACTTCCCACCCTATTCCCCTATAAACCCACAACCCGCTCTGATACTAAAACGCGAAATTATATTTTAAATAATTATTAATCTCTAAACATTTATTTTTAAATGTATTAAAATACATTACAATAATCTTTAACATACAAATAAAATACATATTAAAATACATTACACTAATAAAATATTGAGATTCTTGACATCGAAATTTTTGATTACGATATTACTTACATCTATATTAATGACTTCGATATTATTAACTTCGATAATACTTACCTTGGGGTCGATATTCTGTCCATCGATATTCTTGACTTTGATATTCTTTACCTACGATATTTACAACTCGATATACTTGTATGTCGAAATTTAAAACTCGATATTTAGACTGCTCACCCACCCGGTATGCCAGGCATGACTCCGGTGTAATCTAGCAGGTCCGCCTCCCGCGCCAGCATGTCCTGCCAGCGGTGCTTCCACTGGTGCACGGTTCGGTTCACCTTAAAGCAGCAGAGCATCTGCGCCCGCACACGCTCCCACCGCAACTTGCGCACCGCCACACCATACCCCTGGAGGATACGTCCTCCCCTCTCCAGCATCAGAGGCAGGTAGCACCGCACCCGCCACAGGAAGCACCCCAATGCCCCCTCTGACATCCGCCCTGACCTGCCCACCACCGGCATCTCCACACACCCCAGTTCTCAACCCCAGACTACAAAAAGAAAACCCAAGAATGACAGTAGAAAGTAATTAAACTGTGAAATAAATAAAAAACACATTAGACAGGACACAGCAGCACAGCATCACTCCAAACTACACTCTCCACCAGTAACTATGTTGATGCACACGCAATATTTAAAGCGTTACAACAAACAAATGATGGACGGAATGCTGACAATGCAGACATTCTCCCCCAGTCAAGAGATCTGGGTTAAATCCATCGTTCTTTTGCCCACTACACCACCCCAGTTTAGACATGGCCATATGCAAATCAGTCTTGACCCTGTGCCTCATGGGAACAGTCCAGCCCGAACTGCCAAGCCATGTCTTCCCTGGACCGGAATCAAGCATCCTAGGACCGGTTTCTGGCTATCAGCCGTCATCAGCCAGGATAGCTTGACTCCAGTGGCGTAGTGAGCACGGGTCCCACGTCTGGGAATACCCATCCCACTTAGGGCGAAAAGCGTTACAACAAACAAATGATGGACGGAATGCTGACAATGCAGACATTCTCCCCCAGTCAAGAGATCTGGGTTAAATCCATCGTTCTTTTGCCCACTACACCACCCCAGTTTAGACATGGCCATATGCAAATCAGTCTTGACCCTGTGCCTCATGGGAACAGTCCAGCCCGAACTGCCAAGCCATGTCTTCCCTGGACCGGAATCAAGCATCCTAGGACCGGTTTCTGGCTATCAGCCGTCATCAGCCAGGATAGCTTGACTCCAGTGGCGTAGTGAGCACGGGTCCCACGTCTGGGAATACCCATCCCACTTAGGGCGAAAAGCGTTACAACAAACAAATGATGGACGGAATGCTGACAATGCAGACATTCTCCCCCAGTCAAGAGATCTGGGTTAAATCCATCGTTCATTTGCCCACTATACCACCCCAGTTTAGACATGGCCATATGCAAATCAGTCTTGACCCTGTGCCTCATGGGAACAGTCCAGCCCGAACTGCCAAGCCATGTCTTCCCTGGACCGGAATCAAGCATCCTAGGACCGGTTTCTGGCTATCAGCCGTCATCAGCCAGGATAGCTTGACTCCAGTGGCGTAGTGAGCACGGGTCCCACGTCTGGGAATACCCATCCCACTTAGGGCGAAAAGCGTTACAACAAACAAATGATGGACGGAATGCTGACAATGCAGACATTCTCCCCCAGTCAAGACATCTGGGTTAAATCCATCGTTCTTTTGCCCACTACACCACCCCAGTTTAGACATGGCCATATGCAAATCAGTCTTGACCCTGTGCCTCATGGGAACAGTCCAGCCCGAACTGCCAAGCCATGTCTTCTCTGGACCGGAATCAAGCATCCTAGGACCGGTTTCTGGCTATCAGCCGTCATCAGCCAGGATAGCTTGACTCCAGTGGCGTAGTGAGCACGGGTCCCACGTCTGGGAATACCCATCCCACTTAGGGCGAAAAGCGTTACAACAAACAAATGATGGACGGAATGCTGACAATGCAGACATTCTCCCCCAGTCAAGAGATCTGGGTTAAATCCATCGTTCTTTTGCCCACTACACCACCCCAGTTTAGACATGGCCATATGCAAATCAGTCTTGACCCTGTGCCTCATGGGAACAGTCCAGCCCGAACTGCCAAGCCATGTCTTCCCTGGACCGGAATCAAGCATCCTAGGACCGGTTTCTGGCTATCAGCCGTCATCAGCCAGGATAGCTTGACTCCAGTGGCGTAGTGAGCACGGGTCCCACGTCTGGGAATACCCATCCCACTTAGGGCGAAAAGCGTTACAACAAACAAATGATGGACGGAATGCTGACAATGCAGACATTCTCCCCCAGTCAAGAGATCTGGGTTAAATCCATCGTTCTTTTGCCCACTATACCACCCCAGTTTAGACATGGCCATATGCAAATCAGTCTTGACCCTGTGCCTCATGGGAACAGTCCAGCCCGAACTGCCAAGCCATGTCTTCCCTGGACCGGAATCAAGCATCCTAGGACCGGTTTCTGGCTATCAGCCGTCATCAGCCAGGATAGCTTGACTCCAGTGGTGTAGTGAGCACGGGTCCCACGTCTGGGAATACCCATCCCACTTAGGGCGAAAAGCGTTACAACAAACAAATGATGGACGGAATGCTGACAATGCAGACATTCTCCCCCAGTCAAGAGATCTGGGTTAAATCCATCGTTCTTTTGCCCACTACACCACCCCAGTTTAGACATGGCCATATGCAAATCAGTCTTGACCCTGTGCCTCATGGGAACAATCCAGCCCGAACTGCCAAGCCATGTCTTCCCTGGACCGGAATCAAGCATCCTAGGACCGGTTTCTGGCTATCAGCCGTCATCAGCCAGGATAGCTTGACTCCAGTGGCGTAGTGAGCACGGGTCCCACGTCTGGGAATACCCATCCCACTTAGGGCGAAAAGCGTTACAACAAACAAATGATGGACGGAATGCTGACAATGCAGACATTCTCCCCCAGTCAAGAGATCTGGGTTAAATCCATCGTTCTTTTGCCCACTACACCACCCCAGTTTAGACATGGCCATATGCAAATCAGTCTTGACCCTGTGACTCATGGGAACAGTCCAGCCCGAACTGCCAAGCCATGTCTTCCCTGGACCGGAATCAAGCATCCTAGGACCGGTTTCTGGCTATCAGCCGTCATCAGCCAGGATAGCTTGACTCCAGTGGCGTAGTGAGCACGGGTCCCACGTCTGGGAATACCCATCCCACTTAGGGCGAAAAGCGTTACAACAAACAAATGATGGACGGAATGCTGACAATGCAGACATTCTCCCCCAGTCAAGAGATCTGGGTTAAATCCATCGTTCTTTTGCCCACTACACCACCCCAGTTTAGACATGGCCATATGCAAATCAGTCTTGACCCTGTGCCTCATGGGAACAGTCCAGCCCGAACTGCCAAGCCATGTCTTCCCTGGACCGGAATCAAGCATCCTAGGACCGGTTTCTGGCTATCAGCCGTCATCAGCCAGGATAGCTTGACTCCAGTGGCGTAGTGAGCACGGGTCCCACGTCTGGGAATACCCATCCCACTTAAGGCGAAAAGCGTTACAACAAACAAATGATGGACGGAATGCTGACAATGCAGACATTCTCCCCCAGTCAAGAGATCTGGGTTAAATCCATCGTTCTTTTGCCCACTACACCACCCCAGTTTAGACATGGCCATATGCAAATCAGTCTTGACCCTGTGCCTCATGGGAACAGTCCAGCCCGAACTGCCAAGCCATGTCTTCCCTGGACCGGAATCAAGCATCCTAGGACCGGTTTCTGGCTATCAGCCGTCATCAGCCAGGATAGCTTGACTCCAGTGGCGTAGTGAGCACGGGTCCCACGTCTGGGAATACCCATCCCACTTAGGGCGAAAAGCGTTACAACAAACAAATGATGGACGGAATGCTGACAATGCAGACATTCTCCCCCAGTCAAGAGATCTGGGTTAAATCCATCGTTCTTTTGCCCACTACACCACCCCAGTTTAGACATGGCCATATGCAAATCAGTCTTGACCCTGTGCCTCATGGGAACAGTCCAGCCCGAACTGCCAAGCCATGTCTTCCCTGGACCGGAATCAAGCATCCTAGGACCGGTTTCTGGCTATCAGCCGTCATCAGCCAGGATAGCTTGACTCCAGTGGCGTAGTGAGCACGGGTCCCACGTCTGGGAATACCCATCCCACTTAGGGCGAAAAGCGTTACAACAAACAATCGATGGACGGAATGCTGACAATGCAGACATTCTCCCCCAGTCAAGAGATCTGGGTTAAATCCATCGTTCTTTTGCCCACTACACCACCCCAGTTTAGACATGGCCATATGCAAATCAGTCTTGACCCTGTGCCTCATGGGAACAGTCCAGCCCGAACTGCCAAGCCATGTCTTCCCTGGACCGGAATCAAGCATCCTAGGACCGGTTTCTGGCTATCAGCCGTCATCAGCCAGGATAGCTTGACTCCAGTGGCGTAGTGAGCACGGGTCCCACGTCTGGGAATACCCATCCCACTTAGGGCGAAAAGCGTTACAACAAACAAATGATGGACGGAATGCTGACAATGCAGACATTCTCCCCCAGTCAAGAGATCTGGGTTAAATCCATCGTTCTTTTGCCCACTACACCACCCCAGTTTAGACATGGCCATATGCAAATCAGTCTTGACCCTGTGCCTCATGGGAACAGTCCAGCCCGAACTGCCAAGCCATGTCTTCCCTGGACCGGATCAAGCATCCTAGGACCGGTTTCTGGCTATCAGCCGTCATCAGCCAGGATAGCTTGACTCCAGTGGCGTAGTGAGCACGGGTCCCACGTCTGGGAATACCCATCCCACTTAGGGCGAAAAGCGTTACAACAAACAAATGATGGACGGAATGCTGACAATGCAGACATTCTCCCCCAGTCAAGAGATCTGGGTTAAATCCATCGTTCTTTTGCCCACTACACCACCCCAGTTTAGACATGGCCATATGCAAATCAGTCTTGACCCTGTGCCTCATGGGAACAGTCCAGCCCGAACTGCCAAGCCATGTCTTCCCTGGACCGGAATCAAGCATCCTAGGACCGGTTTCTGGCTATCAGCCGTCATCAGCCAGGATAGCTTGACTCCAGTGGCGTAGTGAGCACGGGTCCCACGTCTGGGAATACCCATCCCACTTAGGGCGAAAAGCGTTACAACAAACAAATGATGGACGGAATGCTGACAATGCAGACATTCTCCCCCAGTCAAGAGATCTGGGTTAAATCCATCGTTCTTTTGGCCACTACACCACCCCAGTTTAGACATGGCCATATGCAAATCAGTCTTGACCCTGTGCCTCATGGGAACAGTCCAGCCCGAACTACCAAGCCATGTCTTCCCTGGACCGGAATCAAGCATCCTAGGACCGGTTTCTGGCTATCAGCCGTCATCAGCCAGGATAGCTTGACTCCAGTGGCGTAGTGAGCACGGGTCCCACGTCTGGGAATACCCATCCCACTTAGGGCGAAAAGCGTTACAACAAACAAATGATGGACGGAATGCTGACAATGCAGACATTCTCCCCCAGTCAAGAGATCTGGGTTAAATCCATCGTTCTTTTGCCCACTACACCACCCCAGTTTAGACATGGCCATATGCAAATCAGTCTTGACCCTGTGCCTCATGGGAACAGTCCAGCCCGAATCTCTTGACTGGGGGAGAATGTCTGCATTGTCAGCATTCCGTCCATCATTTGTTTGTTGTAACGCTTTTCGCCCTAAGTGGGATGGGTACTCCCAGACGTGGGACCCGTGCTCACTACGCCACTGGAGTCAAGCTATCCTGGCTGATGACGGCTGATAGCCAGAAACCGGTCCTAGGATGCTTGATTCCGGTCCAGGGAAGACATGGCTTGGCAGTTCGGGCTGGACTGTTCCCATGAGGCACAGGGTCAAGACTGATTTGCATATGGCCATGTCTAAACTGGGGTGGTGTAGTGGGCAAAAGAACGATGGATTTAACCCAGATCTCTTGACTGGGGGAGAATGTCTGCATTGTCAGCATTCCGTCCATCATTTGTTTGTTGTCACGCAATATTTAAAGACACAATATAACAGTTTCAAAAAGAGAAAAGACAATATCCATTCAGGATTCGGTTCTTCTTTAATCCTCAATAGAGTCTTCCACTTCCAATGCGTTTCGTCACCTCCGGGATTAACCCAAATGACTTCCTCAGGGCTTAAATTCTTTTGGGTCAAGATTTTCTACTCTCCACCAGCACAATCCCAAAAACACCTCCTCACTCTTCCAAATCCAACACAATGTGCTGAAAAGAGAAAGTGAAAGTGAATGCCACACACGTGGAGGCAGGAAGCAGGCATACATCACTTCCTGTGTGTTAGAAGCATTTTTTGTACAAAGCGACAAGAAACTGAATGCTAAGGGAGTGCTAATGTACTCTAGCTGATACTGAAATGTGTATGCGGCCCGTTTTCATGAAAAGCAATCATAATCTGAACATTAAGGGGCCACTGATGTCATGAGGCTGAATACATGCGATCAGAATCTGCACGCTAAGGGCCCGCTAATGTCCATATGCTTACTGTAATGTGTATGGGTCCAGTTTAATGAAATGCAATCAGAATCTGCACACTAAGGGGCAGCTAATGTAATCATGCAGAATACATGCGACCAGAATCTGCACGCTAAGGGCCCGCTAATGTCCATATGCTTACTGTCATGTGTATGCGGCATGTTTCATAGTTTCAATGGGTTTCTTCACGCTAAGAGGCTGCTACTGGTCTGATGCTGATACCGTATTGGGGAGTGTGTCCAGCCACGCCCTTTTAAATGCACGGGGGACATATCATCGTGTTTGCGATGAGAATCTCACTGCCCGGAATTTATATAGCAATGATGGACATTCAGGTCAAAACTCTGGTCACAGCACAATAATACAATGTGAAGATAGGTTTGCACAATGAAGGCCGACTCCATTTGAGGGTTACCTATTTTTATAGGAAGGCAGGCTAATGTGGCCAACCCAGCTTGCTGGCTACATCCGGATGTCAGACGTGCAAGCATTGTGGGCATTTACACAGCGTTTAAGCCGCCACCCGCAGGCCGGACGCATACCGGAAGAGCAAACAAGCCACTAAGAGCGTATACCATTTTCAAAAGAATAAGCATGTAAAACAGAGAAGTGAAACAATCATGAACAAGGGCGAAAAGACACCCCTCTCCCAATAACCCTCCCACAAGCCCACCTTCCGCACTAGTTGCAGCCTACCTAGATGATAGTAAGCATACACAATATGTGTGGACGGGAGCCCCCTCGCCACTCCACTGGGTGAACGGTGGAGGATGATTGCCCCATCGGTGGAATGCGTCAGACCTGCAAGTACTTTGGGCATGTGACTTCCCTCATATCTCTCGACAATGAAATCACAAAGTGGCAACACGGAGTTGCAAAATCTCTCACCCTTCCCTCTGCAGCCCGAGACAGGCGCTCCCGAGCTAATAGGTTCCTTAGACATTGTAACAAGGACAGGAGCCCTGGAACTGCCACTGTACCCCACTGTGCTAGGATAACCGGCCTGTCCGACAGCAACGCTGTGACTATTTTCCTAGCCCTGACGGATGTTAGTGAGAAGGCCTTCGGATATGAGAGGCCAAGGAGAGTGTACTCCGGTGCGCCGGGCGTTGCAATGTCACACGCTGTATCTATGTTGTCTAAGGACTCACCCCAATATCTCTACAATTTTGGATTATGCCAGAGTAAGTGCACGAGGGTACCAGTCATCCAGCATACCCGACAGCAGTGATCTGGCTTGCTTTTATCCCAGACATGTAGTTGCACAGGTGTGAAACAACAATGAGAGCAAACCTTGTAGGGGGTTCCAGCCCCCGCTACACTGTGCGCAGTGTGGTGTGCGCAATACAGTATACGTTCCCATTCCTTGGCTTAAATTGGCCTCCACAGTTACATTTCCAACAAAACCTGCACTTTTGTGCACTGACCACTCAGACTGGTGAGAAGCATTTTGTACAGCTCAGATATGAGGGAATGTTTGTCCTCCTTACGCGCTAACCACTTTGCATATGATGTAACCAACGCATAGTCCCGTGACCCAGTGTGTTATTTGGCATTATGAATACACAACAGCAGCGGGAAATTCATAATCCTGTATGGGCCACAGATATGGCACATGCCCTTCTAGATCAAAGATAGACCCTATGCTTTTGCAGCCTTGTTTTTGACAGCGATGGAATATTGCTGGTTCCTGATCCGGGGGCAAGTCCAGGTTATCCACGCTGTAGTTTGTCGGTGAGGGGATAAAGGCCCACCCCTTCCATACTGCCACCCTGTCCAAGACCTTGTGGGTGGGTGCCCTAACGGGCAAAGAGTACAAGCCCCAGGGCCAGTGCTTCTGGGCTAACCACAGTTAGATCCAGATGTTTTTGCCTGCCACAGACTGGTCCATGAAGTTCCATTGCTTCTCCCATAGCAGCCTATTCCATTCAACTATATATCACAGGCAGCTTGCCCTCCCTGACAGACTTAGTTATGATGGCTTGCAATTGTGTGAGTGCACGGTGGTGGGACACCATGTGTCCAAATTGACATACTTCGGAAATGCGTGGAAGACTCTACATTTTCCCTCCCGCTATGCCTCGAAACCATGTGAGGCTCAGTTTTGAGCAGGCGTCCAGCGCCTTATCCGTCTCATCCAACAGTGTTGGATATTTGAGCTTCGCTGTACAGGCAAGAGTCGGAGCACGTTGTAGGCCCAGGTACAGTGTATCCCCCTGCACCCAACAGAATGGGAATTGTTGTTCCATAGCCAACACTTCCTCAGGGGTATACACAGACTACCTTTTATGTTCCAAGACAGTCGACACACAAAATGGCATGTGACATTACTCATCCCCACATCTTTGTGTAATTTCACAGACATTCATTCAAAAAAGTGATGTGAATTGTAAGGGTACTACTCCCCTGGGGTGGTCTGTAGGTGATGAGTATATGTGCATATCAATCCGACAATAGGGGGGGCATGATGTGCCCTACTCACACGTGCGGCTCCCAAAGCGCTGTGGGGGAGTAGGAGTGCAGCTCCACCTCAGCCAAATAGACATGTCTTGTTGTTCCGCATGGATGCATGCTGGGTGTGAGATTGTTGGAAGTTGACTTTCATCTCGTCCATGGCTTTGCTTGCGGCGTAGGTGGCAGCTCTCCCTCTGCCTTGTGATTTTCCGATCCCGGTCGAGTCTGCAAGGGCAAGGTTGTCACAGCAGCAGTTCCTCTTGGGGATGTGGAGGTTGACTCTCTCATGGATGTCTTTGTGGCTGATGATGTGTAGTGAATTGAATGTGTGTGTGAGTAGTTAGCGGCTTACTTTCTCCTTGTTGGTGCTACATTGGATGTTCTGTATGTGTTACCTCTTGTGTTTGGGATGTGGGTTTCTGAAGACAGGTATGTCTGCAGCTTTCTGGCTGTGTTATAACTTGTGTAGTGGCGTTTTGTATCTCTCTGCTTAGATTTTGTTGCAGTAGTCCAGTCTGCTAGGGATGAGTGCGTTTGTACCAATTTTAATGCATCCTGGGGTTATCCGTTGTGATGGATTAGGTTTGGTCTGTAGACAACTGTAGCATGCAATGGAGTAGATCTGGCTGGGCAGGATGATGGTGTACTTGGGATGATGCCAAACTTGCGTGCATGCTCTGTCAGTGAGGGCGGGCTCACAAGGACAGACAACCACCAGAGGTTGTCCCATGCGGATGTGGATGGAGCGGAGATGAGGAAGTATTGCAAAACGTGTGTGTTAGTGATGCTCCATGTTGTACTCCAGGAGAGGGCTTTTCCTTGTATTCCTTTGTGGTGGTGTCTGGCATGTGGGGTGTGGTGTGTGAGAGGGGGTTTATGGCTGCATAGAGGTGTAGTAGGATGTGTTGTCCACAATGTGACACAGGTCAAGTGGCATGCATATTTAAGCATTGTCAGCATGGTGTACGTTCTTGGTGCTGTGCTTGATACCCAAACAAGACTGGGAGTGGTCCATGATAGAGTGCTCTTCAATGTAGCCAATCAGCTGGGTGTTTATGTGTCTATCGGTGACTTTGTCCACCACGGGGTGCAGGGAGATGGTCAGATAGTTCGTCTTGTCTGTTGGGTCATACTGCCAATGAGCTGATTTGTTTAAAGTAGAGACCGGTCTTGATGGTCTTCCTGAAGGTGTCCAGACCATTTCACACCCACATTTCACATTTGCACCCAATTTAGGACCCATATTTCCGAATTGAGCCCCATTCTAGACCCACTTCTCAGATTTGAGCATCATTTCACGCCCAATTTTCAGATTTGTTCTGAAAATTTAACACCGAATTAACCATGAAATTAATTATTTGGCACTTACAAACCCATACATTTCACCCTGTGAATCATGATTTGCATGCTATTTGACACAACCATTGATGAATTGTGTGCCAGATTTTTACTCCTGGCAAAATCTGTCAAGTTGTGCACGATTGACACCCTATTAACTCTCTGTGATGATGAAACAGACACACCAGGATTTTATTTTTAGACTCTTACTTGCAATTATTGTACTATGTAACATTTCATAGTGATATACTGAGGCAGGAAAGTAACTTGCAGACAGGGTATGTGTGTTGAGTTTGTTTATTGTCATAAACAGTTCTTGAGGTAATTTTACATATACATGTCTTTGTTATTGTCAGTCACAATGTGATGTGCTCAAGTGAAATAATTGTTTATTATCCTGTCCCTTCGGGCAATTCCAGCAGCATTGGCAGTGGTGTGTGGGCCACCTCGTTGATCTTCGTCATCATCTTGGTCATCGGCCGGTGCTGCAGGCACTTCGATCCAGGGAGCATTTGTGCAGACACAAATGTTGTGCAATACACAACATGCTAGTATTATTTTGTTGACCATTTCTGGGCTGTACAGCAGTTTGCCACCTGTAATGTCCAGGCAACGGAAACGGAAACGTGACTTGAGCACGACAAATGTACGCTCCACGATCCCACGTGTAGGTCGATGTGCAGCATTGTACTGCCTCTGTGCCTGGGTGGTGGGGTTTCGTATTGGAGTCATCAACGGGCAGAGAGCATATCCTTGATCACCTATGAGATGTAATAGGAAGATGTGTACATGATTCATTAGGCATACTATGTTGGCAGTATTGACATATTTTGTGATTGGTCTTTTTGCTATTTTTTGACTTAGGTTAGACATGTGTTGCTTCTGGTTATTTCGCAGCATCAATGCTGAGTACATTGCCTCAGTGTTGATCCTCCAACCATCCTTGTTGCTGGTGTTTGCTGCACGGTTTCATAAGTGTCACTACTAGTGTCCAAAATGGGAATGATACCTGCACAAAAACCACAGACACCGACAGGCAGTCTGGCTGTCCTAACATCTATCCATGGCACTGATCCTCACTCGCTGCAGTCACCACCATGTGAATGTTCAAATCACATAGGCCACACATGGCACAGCTGACATTCAGACATGCATCTCATGCTGATGGCAGACCTGTGACACCACACAAGCCATGCAATTGTATGTCCAGAGCTAAAACGGAGGAACAGACCACAGCCACCTCACCTGCAGGGACCACTGGGGACAGTGAAGGTTGGCACACATCATCAACAATAACTTGTGACACAACATAAACTTACTGGCCTGCGTCATCTGTCACTAGCAGAGCATTAGACTCACATGACACAACTTCCCACAATCATTTTCACTATGTGGTTTATTCGACAAGATCAGACTGCCCACACACTTCCTCATGCTGATACACATGGCATGGCTCACCTTTGCACACTTCTTAGTATTTGTAATGGATTAGCATTTGAAAGTTCAATTACAACAAACAAGTAGCAACCGAATACACATCCACTTACTCATCGGGCAACCACATGACACACCATATAACAGGGTTGGGACTGAGAAATATGTGTGGCAGAGTGAGAGAGGAGATGCTACTAGACACCATCAACAACAGCACCAAAAACACTGCAGTCAACACCAATGGCGCTGTATGGTGGTTTCATAACACATTTTCCGGCCTATGCATGCACATTTGCCACACTCTACACTTCCTACAATCAAAGTGCATTGTTACACCCTTGGTCACGACAGACCGCAGACTTGACACACTGATTGTACATGTGTGAGTACTTGTGAAACGTTGGGTCACCCTAATAGGTCACCGGCAACAAGAACTGCAACATGATCATCTTCATCAACCATGCGACCATGGTGCAGATCGGAGCTTCCGAATCTAATTTTGGACACCCCAACTACTTGGATTGCTTAATCTGAGACAGGAAGATTCTTTATATCAGCTGACCTGACAGTTGATCTCGTAGCTCCTGTGTCAACTAGAAAAGTAACACTTTCACCATTGATTTTTCCATCTACAAAAGGTCCTGCCTGGTCTATTTCTAGAGTTGCGCCAAGTACGCACTCTTCCTTCTCTCTTCGGCACCATCAGAAGTCTCCCTCAGAATCACTTCCCTCATTCCTTAGCCAATATTGTGATACAGTGCTTGCGCGTTTTGGCTTGTTTACCTGTTTTTCATCGTAGAACCCCGAATCCTGGCTGTACTTCTGGGATCCTCTGCTTTGTGGCAAGGGCGGTTTTGGCACCTGATTCTGCTGCTTAACAGCCTTCTGATGTTGCTGCTGCTGACCACACCCCTCACTCTGCACCTGTGAATTCAATGATGGATTGTCATCGTTAGTAGACGGTGGATTCTTACACTCGGATTTCCAGTGCCCTAATTTTCCACAGTTGTGGCAGGGAAACTTTTTCTTTGCTTCCTCAATATTGCTTTTCCCTTTTCCTGGGCCAAATCTGGGTTTATTTCCTGGGTTATTTGCTTGTTCAATCAACTGAGCTTCCTGTCTTTTTGCAACTTTCACCTGTGCCCACATTGCCTTTTCTTTCAGTTTCCTTTGCTTTGCCTCAATCTCATCACTGAAGTATTTTGCATGTCTCAGGATCTCATCAATCTTTTTGCTCTGCCAGTCTACGGTATGCTGCCTTATCATTTCACTGATTTCAGGTCGCAAGCCATACACAAATCTATATACAAAATGGCTCAGATCCTTTTCACCCAGATGTTCATCTCCACTGAACTGTTTGAAAGCCAGTATTAATCTTTCATAGTAAGCATGGACTGATTCTTTCACTTATTGATGTGTTCGATCTATTTTAACCCAGTCTGTTTCTTTGGGGGGTACCTTATTTTTCAGGAAAGCCATAACCTGCTCATACTTTTTCATGACCTCCGGGTCTGGAGCTCCTGTCTTTGGATCTCTCGGGTATTCTTTAGTGGGCCAGTCTATGACTATCTTACATTCTGCCCACAAGTCTGCTGGTACAATTATATCAAACAGACTATTCAGGTCGATCCACAGCACTTTCGACAACTTCACAAATCTGTCAACCTGTCTATACCACTCAACGGGCTTCTCTCTTAGTCGAGGGAAATAATTTGTAAATGACAAAATATCTTGTCTGGTCCATGGGACATGTACGTACCCTCCTCCTGGAATCTCCCTCATGGGATAAGCTGTCACTGCTTTCTCCTTTTCTTTCATAGGGAATGTTGAGTAAGTTCTGTCTGCTGCATCTTCTCGTTTTCTATACCATCTATCTTTCCATGTCTCCACATCTCCCCATTTTTGCAGCAAAGCAATCATCTCCTTAATCTGCCCTGTTCGGCCTGCATTATTCAGATTCTCAATGTCCTTATCTGTAAAATCCACTCGGTAAGGCTTTTGTAAAGCTTTTACCTTGTCCATGTCTATTTCCATTTCACTGGCTATTCCTTTCAACCTATCATGTATGTTCTTTGCTCTCCATGTGATGCTGTTACACAGGAATAGTATTTCCCCCTCCTGATAATTTTTCAGCATTTCTGTAGGGATTATTCCTACAATTAGCTCCTCCATTTCCATACGTAGTCTAGCTACATCAATTCCCTGGGATTCCTTTTCTTTCCTCTGCAAAACTTTCAGCCAATCATTCAAATCTTCAGCAGTTATCCCCGTGGATTTTTCTGCACCCACTGGTTCTGTTACTCTTTGTGGTTCTAAGATCGATCCTCCAATCATTCTGTTCCCTTCCACACAACCGGAATTCAAACCTGAGTTAGTCTGCACATTCAACTCTCCTCCACATATGGTATGTCTCCACTGATTTTCTCCTGATCTCCACTGATTTTCTCCCGTTCTCATTTCTGTCTGCTCTGGAGGAACAATCAATCTGTTGCCTACATATGGAACTGTCAAACCACCTTCACCAATTCTCTGCTTCTCGAAAACAGGCATAACCGTACCTATTGTTACATGCACCGTAACTGCTTCAAGATTTTTAGTCAGTTCTCTGATTTTCTCTGTCAATTCAAATGTGGTTCTTGCTAGTTCTCTGGTCTTTTTATCCTCAATTTCATTCTCCATTTCTCTCTCTCTGCAAGAGAACTACTACTTTTCAACTCAGGGGTCGTGACTTCTGTCTTTATAATCCGCAGGGTGTCTCTCATTGGGTAACTGATGTTCCTACCTCTGGTTCTCATCTATACGGCGGTGGTCTTTTGTAGAACATGTCATCTAAGACATCATCATCAGACTCATTCGCCCCATACCTCCTTGTTTCTACATTATGTTTTTTCTCTGTACACTTTTTCCCTTCTGTCTCCTCAGCAGTTCTTACAGGATATAATCCCTCAGTCATACTGGCATCTCGCCATCTTCTCATCCGGTCATGATGAGTTTCGTGATCAAACTTTCGCCCGAACATATACCTGTAATTTCCTCCACTCCTCTGCTTTTCTCGCTCATGCATTTCATCTTCCCATTCAGTCAATGCCTCAAACTGCGTTGGCCTAGGCCGAGGCTCTAGACTCATCATCCTCTCCAGTAAGTTTCTCAATATGGCCAGATTAAAAGAGCCATGTTCCGGGAAAGCTAAAACTCCATCCTCTTTGGTATACTTTGCCCAGTTGTCTAACCAAATACAGGTATGATACTAGGCCTGGGCGTAGTTCGCGAAGTAGCACTTCGCGAAGCTACGCAAAGTGAAGTTCGCACTACGCGAGCTACGCGTAGCACTTCGCGAACTGCGTAGTACCTTGTTCGCACTGTGCCAGATGTCGTTTTCAATGATTGCACAGTGCGGACAAGCAACCGGCACTGTGCAATCATTGAAAATGGCATCTTGCACAGTGCAAGCTGTAGTTTTCTGCTGCTCGAGTAGATTTTTACTCGAGCTTCAGCTTTCTCAACGCAAACTGGTAGTTTCTCATCGCGAGCGGTCGCGAGCATACGTGATCACTCGCAATGAGAAACCTGACCTCTTCGCGTTGGGAATCTCGCCGGGAGGTTTATTTTCCATGCTCGCGATCGCCAACTTGAAGTTGCTGATCGCGAACAAGGAAAAAGTCTCGCCGGGATGTCATTTTGCTTGCTCGCGGTCGCCAACTTGACGTTGAGGACCGCGAGCAAGCAAAAAATGACCGCAGCACTACGCAACACTACGCTACGCGTGTTCGCACTGTGCTACGTGCAGTTCGCGTAGTGCGAAGTAGCGCGAACTTCGCAAACTACGCGAGCGTAGCGTAGTGCTTCGCCCAGGCTTATATGATACCCATATTTCGCAACCATGAAGGATGCGGGGGTTCTTATCGGAGGAAGTAACTGTCCTTCCCTAGTCACAATATCCTTATCCTTGTCAAACCAGTTCTTAACCTTACTAAACAAGGATTTCTTTTTCTTTTCCTCAGCGTGGTAATACATTTTCTTATTTTCCCCAACCCTTTTGTCTTTTCTACAACTGTACGATCTCCTGTCCAATTGCAGCGTGACTCACACTAACGCACCAATCCTGGAGCGTCTACGTCACCCTGTATGTCTCCCAATCCTTGCGCGGCGTACACTAGCACACCAATCACTGTGCTTCCATCGTTCTAACCCACTGTCCAATCACAGCGCGGTCTTCCTGACGTCAGCAGTCGCTGCAGCAGCTTCTGCTCCTGTCTCCTGTCTCACTCGTCTACCCCTCCTTTAATAAACTACTCGGTAGACTTTGTTTCAACTTCTATGAGTCTGTTAGTTACAACATACAAACATCTCCATTGTCTGCTTCGCTAGCCACAGAACAGCAAAAGACCTTTCCCACGAGAATTCCGCCTTTCCCGATAGCAGTGCTTACCTCTGCCCTACTACGGAATCGTTACTTCCGTTGATAAAGTAGCACATCCCTCTACTCTACCCTTCTAGCAAGCACCAATTAACTGTTTTCTACGGAATGCTCCTAAGAGTTTCACAATTAACCAGAATGCCTTCTCATTCACGAACTTTCACACCAGAAAATGTGGTACATTCACACAGAATTCTGTCTTTCCCGAGAACAGTGAACAGTCTATCCTACTACAGAATTATATCACACGTTAACAAAGCAGCGCTTACCTCTGCTCTGTCCTTCTAACAAGCTCAGAGAATACCTATTACCTTTCTAGTGATAAGCGTTATCGGAATGCCATAAGGACCCCTGATACCTAAGACCAGAACTTCACAGATAACCTTCGCTATCATATACACTTCTCTCACACAGAAAATACGTTTCTAATGGCAACACACGGCGATGCTACCTCATCAAACCCAGACAATGCGACACGCAACTTCAATTGTCACACGTTTTCCCCTGTCTACATACAGGGCCAACAATCCCGCCTCTTCCGAGAGCAGCGCTTCCCTCTGCCCTACTATGGGACTGTCACCGACTTCCTACGTCCCAGAAGCCGTACACACTACATAAAACTCAATACGACTTCAACATATAGTGTTAGTACATATATCAATATCAATCAATAATCAACAAGCTTATATACACGCAAATTCACCAGATCAAGACAATAGTTAACCATCATTCTGCTACCAAGAAACTGGTGCAGATCGGAGCTTCCGAATCCCCTCTACTTCCATGGACGGAGTGATTTCGCAGTCGCACGCGCACACACACATCACACGCTGGTGGGGCCCATAACACCAACATTCATCCTACCACTCTATCCATGCCATGTATAAGGAGAAAACACTTTTCTATACCTAACCAATCTGCATGTACCCTGAGGTCAATGGCATCAACTAGTTGCTATAGATATGGTAAAACATCTTAACACTCTATATATTCAATAAACATGACAATAAAATAACTACCCGACGCAGTAATTCAAACAGAATATTTGTTTATCTAAAATTGTAAGAAAAGCCAATTAAATGCAAGATCATTTTTTCTCATGTTTACCTATTCTGGCTAAAAGTAGTTTTCTAAGTCAGAACTGGTCCTCAGCAAATAGTTAAAGTTTTCTAGCCGTCATGTAGAGTCACCGTCCTCTCCGTCAGCATCGGGACCTCTGATCATTGGTTCGGGAAGAAGTGGCTCTAGACCTCTCTAGTCTACTAATATTTATACCAAATTTACATTCCAAATGTTGCAAACATATCTTTCAAAACAGTCGAATGGCGGAAATTATGTCGTCTTGGTACATTAGGTTACAACGATGAATTTTCTCACGTATTGATAGTTTCAAATTATGAGTAGAAATTAGAAGTCCATAACTAATTCGTTACTTCTACGGATGTCTCTTTAGAATAAAATGTATCTCATCCATGGGACCATTATAAGTTCATCAGGTCGGATTCTGAATTTGCAACAATTCTTCACGTTCAGGGGCATCTGGCATCTCTCCCAGATTTGTCGTCATGTTCATGGCTTTTCAGTTCAAGGAAAGGACAGGGTCGCAGTCAGCGCAAAGCCTCTTTTTAAATTTTTCATCTACTCGAATGCAGGCTGCGGGTGGTGGCCATTTTATAGCAGGCCACAATGGTCAACTTAAGCAAGGAAAACACAAAAACATAATTACTACATGGAAATGATTATACAGTGTTATTCCCCTGCTAATTACCCTTATGTGTATGTATTTATCTAGCTATTTGCGACATCAAAAGCCATTAATGCATATTAATTATAAGCGCAAAACACAATAACATCACATAAGCAACATCTATTCTGTCAATTTGCTCACCAACTTAGTTCACTTATTATTTTAGCCATGCAATAGCATTCCCACGTGTAATTCTTCTGTTAATAAGGTTGGTTAGACAAGACCCGACAAATCTTAAGTAATTATTAATTAATCAGTAGTATTTTTAATAATGACATACGGAAATGAAACAGGTATTTGGTTTTAAAGTAAAAACCCTGCTCCAGCAACCACACACCGGACTGGGATACCATTCCGGATGACTTTAATAAGGTAAATTGATAGCCAGGTACTGGGGGTTACTCTACACCATGGGTACTCACATCATTTCTCTCTGGTCCCAAATTTTCTGTGTGGGTTGTGTCACTGTGCCACATGGGTGGGGGCGGGGTCAGTGGGGAAGGGGGCAGGTCTTCATATCTGACACCCCTATGGTAGGCCCAAGGGCAGGGTGCATTGTAAGTATAAGGTAGGACATGCCCTGGTGTGTGTGGCATGTCCTAATAGTGAATTACAGCCATTTTCGTTTTTCACTATTGTAAGGCTGTCTGTTCCCCATAGGTCAGAATGGGCAGTTTGATTATTACATTTTATAATCCTAACTGACTCAGGGAACATGTTAGACATTAGTGTTTAGTATGCCTGAACTCAGAATGATAAAATACATCTTTTAGATAAGTTGGTTTTAACATTCTGTGTTTGAAAATACCACTTTTAGAAAGTAGGTATTTTCTTGTCTAACCATTCAGGCCTGCCTCTGCTAGGTTGTGTATTCCTTGTCTGGAGTTTGAGTGACAGGGGCTGGGGAAATTCCCGGAGGCAGGGTGAGTCAGCACAGGGCTGAATAGGGCTATCTACATGTAGAGTGGCGGGAGGAGTTGCACCTGGGACCTGAATAGGGCTGTGCTTTCCCTCCACAATGCTGGCTCCACCTCCTGTGGTGCATCTGATGGCCCTGGCCTACACTGTCAAAGGAAAGAAGGAGCCATGTCAACAAAGTGCTCCAGGACTGACCAGTACTGGTTTGAACTAGGCAAAGGCCTCTCTGCCTTCAGAGAACAAAGAGAAACTGTGTATAAAAAGGGGGATCCAGACCCCAGAACCTTAGATCACTTTGGGAAACAAGAAGAAACCTTTGCTGAGGAGCGGAACCAGAGAGACTGAGGAGAGACTATCCCTAAGCTTGAGGGATTGGCCTGCAGTGGTGTCCTGACTGCCAAAGAAAGGAGAAAGGACTTTGTGTGCACTTTATTCAACTTGTGAAGGATCTCCAAGGGCTTGGAAAAGAGCTTGCCTCCTGCTGAAGTCTCAGGGACAACAGACTTCACCTTCCAGCTCCCCAAGAGTTCTTTGGAAGTGCCTGCTGTTTTGCGAGGCTTTCTGAGGGACTGCATGTCGCAAGGAGCTGGAAGCGCGACTCACGAATACGAAGCGTGTCGCCGAACTGCTGCTGCCGCTTCACAACACGAAGCGCCTCACAGCATCGGAGTAGAGGATCGACATCGCAGCAGATGCCACCGCATCACCAGGAAGCGTGTCGCAGAAGAATCGTTGAGTCATCGCATGTCCACTGAAGCGTCTCGCTTCATCAGAGGAGAGGATCGACGTCACATCAGATGCCGCCGCATCACCGAGAAGCCTGTCGCAGGGCCTGTCGTGGCTCATCACCGGAGAAGAGTATCGACGTCGCATCAGACGCCGCCGCATCACCGGCAAGTGTGTCACAGGGCCTGTCATGGCTCATCACCAGAGAAGAGGATCGACGTTGCAACAGATGCAGCCGCATCACTGGGAAGAGTGTCGCAGGGCCTATCGCGGCTCGAATCGTTGTGGAAGAAACTTGCATCACCAGAGAAGAGGATCAACGTTGTAGCAGATGCCGCCGCATCACCGGGAAGCGTGTCGCATCAAGAAGAAAGCGCCATCTTTATTTCTTTGCACCAGACCTTCAACACATCACCGTCCTTGCAACACTTTCGTTGTCTTGCGTTACGCATCTTAAGGTACAATGAACTCTGAGTGTTGCATTTACCATCTTAAGAGAACTACGCTAATTCTATCATTTTAAAGTACAGTATTGTGGATTTTTGTCGTTTGTGGTCTTGTGATAAGTCTATATAAAGAATACTTATTTTTGATATAAAACTTGTGTGGTGTCCCTCTGTAGTGTTGTCACTTGATTACTGTATGTGTTCAAAAATGCTTTACACACTGCCTCTGAGATAAGCCTGTCTGCTCGTGCCAAGCTACCAAGGGGGTGAGCAGGGGTTATTTTAGCAGTATACTCCCTAATCCTGACTAGACGCAAGGGTCCCTATTTGTCAAAGGTACGTACCTCTGCAACTAGAGACCCCCAACTCTAACAGTGAGGCTGAGTGTAGGTGTCCTGATAGGTTGTGAAAATGTATGCGGCTGTTGATGTATGCAGGTCCAGTGTTGTTTAGGGCTTTGTTGGTGTGAGTGTAGAGTTTGAATTGGCTGCATTTATGTAAGGGAATCCAGAGGAGCTACCTGAGGAGAAGAGAGATGTGTTTGCTGCGAGGAAGGTTGAGTATGAGTCTTGTGGCTGTAGTCTGGATGGTCTGACGTCTGTTCAGGAGTTGCTTGGATATTGGGGCGTACAGTGAGTTGCAGAAGTTGAGTGGGCTTGTGATGAGTGCTTGTGTAATGGCCCCTCTGGTGTCCTGTGGAAGCCACTTGAAGATTTTTTGTAGCATTCGTAAGATAAGGATGCAAGGGAAGCTCACAGTATTGACTTGCGCCTTCATGTTGGGCTTATCATCCAGGATAATCCCCAAATCTCTGGTGTGACCAGAGGGTGTTGGGGTGGTTCCCAATTGTTCTGGCCACCAGGTGGCATCCCTTGGGGAGTTCTAGTTTCCAAAGACCATTACTTCAGTCTTGTCGGAGTTCAGTTTCAAACAGCTGGTTCTCATCTATTCGTCTGCCAGTTTTCTCGAGGAGGGCGTTGACTGCTGTGTGCTTTGGGTTTCTGGGAAGGTGGCATATGTAGTGGAGGTGTTCAGGATGTGGGTAAGAGCTGTGATAATAGGTGATGAGCTGACATTATAGATATAGTGGGAGCAAGGGTCTGATGGGGCCCCAGAGTTGAAGGTCTGCAGAATTATGTCTGTTTCTTCGCCGGTGAGGATCTTCAGTTCAATCTGGTGGTTGCCTTGCTTGGTGATGGGTACATTGGTGATGATTTGCCTGGGTTTCTGGTTGGGGTGCAAAGTTGGTGTAGATGTTAGGGATTTTACTGTGGAAGAAGTTGGATAGGTCATCGCAGAGCTCTTGAGAGGGTGTGATGCTGCTGACGGAGGCTGTGGGGGTGTGAAATCTTTGATGATCGAAAAGATTTGTTGGCTGTTGTTGGAGCCCCCTTCAATGTGTTCAGCTAGTGCTATTTTCTTTGTTTCTCTTAGCTTCTGGTGGTATCATCTGAGTGCAGCTTTCAAGGTGGTTCTGGCAGTGTCTTCATTATCTGCTCTCCACCTTCTCTATATCTGTTTGCAGGCCATTTGTGTACCAACTGGCTTGCTTTTTGGATCTTCTCTGTTTGTTGAGTTTGACAGGTGGGAGGGAGGCAGTTCTTGATTGAGTTGTTAACCGCAAGGTTGGTTAGGTGCATGTGGAGGCCGTTGAGCCAATCTAATACTGAGATTTTGCTACACCTGGGTAGGTTGATGTTGGTGGGTGCGTTATTCTGTGGTGTGTTGATTTGGAAGGGGCTTAGGGATTGATCGGTCCATGTAAGGGGTGAAGGGTAAGGTTGAGTTGAACTTGATGTATTTGACGGTGGTGAAGATGGGGTTCAGTGTCTGTCCGGCAATGTTTGTTGGTTCTGTGATGAACTGGGTTAGTTTGTTGATTAGGCTTTCTGAGAGTGCTTGGAGCAGGGATGAGGTCTGTCTTCCAGGTGAAAGTTGAAGTCTCTGAGGAGTACAGAGGCTTTGAAGTTAATAGTGTGGGAGGCAGTGAAGTCTGTGATGAGGTTTGTGAAAGTAGCTCGTGGTCCTGGTGGTTGGAAGACAAGGGTTCTGTTTAGGGTGACATTTTTGGAGATTTAAAGCTTGAAAGTGCAGATGTTTCACCAATGGAGTGGCATTCTATGTTATGTGGTTGGTGATTAGATGATGGAGTCTTTGCAGATGACCGCAAGTCCCCCTACTGGCTTCTGATGGCAGTCCTGTTGTGCAATCTTAGACCCTGCAGGGATTGCCGTGGCAATGTCAGGTGCTGACGTTGGATCGAACCAGGTTTCTGTGAGGAAGAGGAGGTCCAGTACGTCGCTGCTCTGCCGGTCCCAGATTTTGGTTACATGTTTGCTGAGTGAGTGTGTGTTTTAAGTAACATGCATGTGAGTCAGTTTTGAGGTGCTGGTTTGCTGTTCCATAATGTACTGGGTGGGAGAGTTGTTATGGTGATGGTAAAATACTATGGTGGTTGGACCAGGGTCTGTGGTGCTGGGCATGGGCCAGGTGCAGACACACAGGGTCAGACACACTGCTGATCCCATTAATTAGGTTCTAGGAGAGGAGAGGGGCACTGGGGCAGGGCTGTGCATCAGAGCGGTAAGACAAAGCGGGAGAGAAGCATGTAAGGAGTGGGGGAGACAGGAGGTGGCAGAAAGGCACAAGAGAGCATGGGGGCCAAGAATGTACAGAGGAGGAGATCCGAAGAGCAAAAAAAGGTGAGAGCAGAAATGAGCTTAAGAAAAGAGGAAAATGGGAAGAAACCCTGGGTAAAAGCAAAACGGCTGAAAAGTGCTAAAATAAAAGCATAATTGGCTGAAATAGAGGGGGCTGAACAAAAGAGAAACATGGCTGCAAACAGCTAAATCAAAAAATGGGGTGAAAGCAAAAGAGCTAAAGTAAAAAGGGAAGAATGGGCTGAAACAGGTGGAGCCAGGCAAGAAAGACAAAAGGACTGCAAAGTGCAAAAGCAGATATAGGTCAAAAGCTAAAAAGAGCTTGAGAAGTGTAGAAGAAAAAAATACGGGAATTCAAGAAACCCTGAGATGAGAGAGAGAAAGAGAGAGAGAAAGAGAGAGAGAGAAAGAGAGAGAAAGAGAGAGAGAGAGAGAGAGAGGAAAAGAGTTAGAGCTAAAGGAGATGGGGCAGGTGCCTCAAGGCAGCGAAGCAGGGTCCAAAGGGGCCTTGGACTGGTCAGAGGACCGGTCACAGTAAATGAGGAGTCAAGCAATCCACCAAAAATGTTTTCTTTCCTGGCATGTATTCCATTCTAAAGCAATGTTCTTGCATTCTTCTCATCCTCGGTCATCCTTCCTTCACGCTTTGTAGCAAACAAATCTACAAAAGGGCGGTGGTCTGTACCAACAATTAATTTGATCCCCCCACAGATTCTTCCTGAAAAATGTGTACCCCACCAACATGCTAATGCTTCTTTCTTTGTGGTGGAGTAATCATTAGAGGCTTCTCTCTAGTATATGCAGTAGAAACTTTTGTCTCTGCCTGATTTGTAGTAGAATTGTACCCAAGCCAATGCTTCTGGCATTAGGAGGTCAAAATTAACTTTTTGCCAGAAATAAATAGGGTAAGTACAGGTGACAAAATAATGCATTTCTTTTACTTAACACACTCTGCACCCCACATAAATATTCCATTCTTTCTCTTGAACTTTCTCATTGTTTTATTTGGTCTGTAAACATTTGAATGTATAACGAGTAATATTCTGCTAAACCTATGAATATTTTGGGGCAAGAGCATGTGCTATTGCTCCGACTCCAATTCTACTTTTTCTGAACAAAATCTCACATCTTTAGAAACAGGTTGCGTCTTCATCTACGAAGCCCAGAGGTATTATTCTGTTTTTTTAGAATGCACAGACTTGTTAAAAGTTCTACAAGCAATTAGTCAAAGGCAAAATCTCATGTCAAGGATCCACTCTTTTCTTTTCCCAAGACTATGCTAAGGCAACAGCAGATATAAGGGAGAGCTTTTTGGACATGAGACCTACGCTTTGAAGCATCAATGCCATTTCAAAGTTACTTATAAAAACAAGACTTCAATCTATGAGGATCCCAGTCTACTATAGTGTTTTCTGGACAGTTGCACACAGGTGTTAATGGAAATTACTAGATCTGCTGTTTGATATTATGTTATAATTTTTTTGTATATTTCTTGTTGCTTGTAATGTGTATTTTTTTGTGTTGGATTTTGCATACTATTTTTTGTTTTGTTTGGTGCTGCTTTTATAGTTCTTTAATATGACTTCAAGTCCGTCTGGAGGGTGTGCTTCCCCCTTACTTACTTTAAAGTTTTGAATTTTTTACTGTATTGTAGATGGCGTCAAGATTTATTTCATAGAATATTAAATTTTTGGCCTCCCCTGTAACATGTCAAAGGGTTTTATCACATATAAACGTCTCGATACACAAGTCATCGCCAAGGATGCTGATGATGAGGGTAGAAGGGTTTCAGTTTCCTTTCTTGTTAATAAAATTCCCTTAACTATTATTAAACTATATGCACCTACTAATCCAGATAAATCTTTTTGCCCCATGTCTTATCTAAATTCATGACTCATAACGATGATTATTTCCTAGTAGGTGATGATTGTAACATGGTTTCTGATCCAATAATAGACAGACATTTTAAATCTAGATTTATACGTTCACATATGCATTACCAGAATCCTTCAACAATCTCTTGTTGATGCTTGGAGATTATGCAAACCCAACGCTTCCAGAGTATACTTTCTTTTCCCCTGTTCATTTTTCTCAATCTCTAATAGACTACCTGTTTATTTCTAACAAGCTTGCTCAACATTTCATACACTCAGATATAGGATCCACATTAATTTCAGATCATGCAGCAGTTACTCTGGATTTAGATCTTCTTTCATCCACTCAAGGAACTAGAAGATGGAGCTTTAATTATTATCTTCCTTTAGATCCCAGGTTTACACAAGGTTTCGAACAATTTGCCAATACATTTTTCCTGGGGAATGAATCTCCTGATATTTCTCGTCAAACTATTTGGGATACTTTTCAAGCTGCCTCTAGAGATTTCTTTATTACCTTGGTGGTACTGTAACAGAAATCTTCCTCCAATAATTTAAAATTACTCAATTTACGTAGTAAACAATTAGAACACTGCTTTTATAAAACAAATCTAAAACTGATCTTGATGAGTTAGTTAGTGCAAAATTTGTGTTTAATAAACTTTCTACAGAAATGGTTAACTCATATTTGTTTAAATCTACTGCAAAGTATTGTGGCAGTCAGAATAGAGCAGGAAAACTTCTTGCTAAATACCTTAAAATTAGAAATGAACATACTAAATGTGACTCTCCTTTAACATCTAGTAATCGTACTGTACATAAAAAATGAAGATCTACTTTTGAATTTACTCAAATTTTTAAGACTCTTTATTCTCTGGAATCTCAATCTAATCAACAAGATCCTCTTCATTATTTATCGTCTATTTCTCCTTCATAACATAGATTTTTCCTCATTGGATGCTGATATTCAAATTCAAGAAATTTCTATAGCTATTCACTCCAATGAATGTGGTAAAGCTCCAGAACTTGATGGTTTTCCTATAGAGTTTTATTCCAATTTCTAAAAATTTCTCATACCAAAACTACACCAACTTTTTCTTTACTTTATATTCTCTCAAACATCTGGAGGTTCTTTTTAGGATGCTTTAATATGTCTCCTCCCAAAAGACAATAAGGATCAGACATTGTGTAAAAATGATTGTCCGTTTTCTTCAATTAATTTAGATTATAAAATATTTGCGAAAATACTAGCTCTTCGTGTGGATACTTTGTTACCTCAGCTAATTGGGAAGGAACAATGGGGCATATTTACCAGGGCCATATCTCTGCTTTTTTGGCTTTTAAAGCCAAAAAAGCGGAGATAAAAATATCGCCCGATTTACAAGAGGGTGATAACATGCATTAGCGCATGTTAGCACCCTTTTACCCGACGCCTCCCTTTGCATCTCTAATGAGATGCAAAGTGGGCGTCACTGGGAAGTACAACCTTGTAAATATCACTGATGTACACATCGCGATATTTACAAGGCTGCCCACGCATTTTAGCAGACGTTAGTTTTTGGAGAAAACAGCTGTTTTCTCCAAAAAACGAACATCTGCTAAAATGCAGACTTAGCTATACTTACCATTGGGGGTGGATTATGCTGATACAACCACAGGGTTGTATCAGCAAGGTTATCGCCGTTTTCCATGGAACATCGCTGGAAAACCAGTGATGTTCCATGGAAAACATCGCTATTGCTGGGAAATTATCGCCATTGCACTATGCGTTGTTAATACAATGCTAGCGTAGCGATAATTTCCTGCGATAGCCAGCGATAATATTTTTCTAACTAAGAGCGGCCAGCAATAATTATCGCTGCTGCTTGTTAATATGCCCCAATGTTGTTTCATTAGAGGTAAGCATCTCTCCGACAACACTAGATTATTTTTTAATGATTTTAGTAGATTTTAACATACAAATTTCATTTAGCAGCTTTGTCTTTTGATGCCGAAAAGGCATTTGACAGAATCAGTTGGCATTTTATTTTTCTACACTTTCCTGGTTCGGTTCTGGTTCTAAATGTATTAATTATGTTTCTTTGTTGCATTCTTCCCCCAAATCCTCCATCTATGCCAATCCCTTGTGTTCCCATTTTTCCCCCTTTACAGGGGTGTTCAACAAGGTTGTCCTCTTTCTCCTCTATTGTTTATCCTTGCTTTAGAGCCTTTATATAAAAAAATGTGGTCAAAGACAGAGATTAAAGGTTTTGTCTATGGTGATAAACAGCTAAAACTCTCTGTTTACACTGCTGATATTTTACTTTTTATTTCCCATCCACAGACATCTTTAACACTCTTTCTACTAAAAGGTGGACATGTTTGTGTCAGGTTATAAATTCAATGCTGACAAGTACAACATTTTTCTCCTAAAATAGTGTTTAAATGCGGATCTTGCTTCTTTCTCTTTTCACTAGCATCCGGATAAAATGTATCTACCACTGTGGTTGACAGAGTCCATTAAAGATACTAAGTCTTTAAATTTGAAAGCAAACATGTTGAGTGCACTCACACACCGGATGTGTGTGAATAAGGGTCTAATGATGAAGCAAGCAACAGGTGGTAGCTGTGGGCGAGGACCCTAATATATATATATATATTCACTGAAAAAACCATAGGTTTCAGACATGTTATAGTTAGTGGAAATTTTACTGATAAAAAACCAATGAAATTCCCCCGTTATAGTTAGTGCAGGCAACTATAACTCACGCGACCGCAATCCTCTGCTGATGCTAATACTGTATTTAGACACTTATTTGCCCATGTCTTCTTCCATAAATTTTTAGCTATACATATATTACAAATATTTTTTTTTCATAAAGACACATATGTCATCAGCAGAAGATTGCGGTCGCGTGAGTTATAGTTGCCTGCACTAACTATAACGGGGGAATTTCATTGGTTTTTTATCAGTAAAATTTCCGCTAACTATAACATGTCTGAAACCTATGGTTTTTTCAGTGAATTTGCAAGGTTTTTTAAATGCTAATTCCTAACTATAACGTGTGTGAAACCTATGGTTTTTTCAGTGAATTTGTACGGTTTTTTAAATGCTAAGTTACTTTACGCCATTCGTGGCGTGCACGCCCACTTAACGCAGTTCGTTCCGTGCGCGCACGGTGCGCTTCGCGCACCGTGCGCGCACAGTGAGCACGCGGTGCGCTTCGCGCACCGCGCGCCCACTTTACGCAGTTAGTGCCGTACACGCAAGGTGGGCACGCAGTGCGCTACGCCCACCACGTGCCCACGTTACGCACCGTGCGCACATGGAGGACATATTATGCGCTTCCTTGTGATAGGTAATCTGTTAAATTTAATTTGTAAGTGATGACAATAATATGCCATGCACAGAGAGTGTTTTTTTTTTTTGTTCTTTTTATTAAAATTTTTAGCGTAAGCGCACCGTACGCGTACGGTAAGCGTAATCGGTGAAATTTTCAAAAAATAAAAATTTACCGTTTTTGGCCTTGGGGGATCTTTGAGGACTCAACTAACATGGCTATGTGCATGGGCGCTGTCTAAACAGCCCCTTTATATGTTTTTTGCCTTTGTTTACAGCCCCCCCCTCAGAGTGCGAGAGAGAAAATGGCGGCCGCCGCTTCCTGGTTTCGACCGATTCGAATGTTTACTTAGATGTAACAGCCAATCAGAATCGCGCTCGCGCACGCCACCGTACGCGTACGGTAAGCTTACGGTAAGCGTACCGTAAGCTGGCTCAGATATATATATTGATTTAAAGGCTATTTTCTCAGAATCTACTGAACAGATTTACACCAAACCTACAAAAGGCACTTCCTTGACCTGAGGACTACCTCTCTGCCAAATTTCTAGTAATTCTGTTCAGCCGTTCGGGCTGTAGCCCTGTCTAAAGGTCCTATGGAAAAATGCATGGGAAAAACGCGTTTTGGGACCCCCCTTTTATCTCAGCCCCGCTTGACGAATCCCCCCGAGACTTTCAGGGTAGGAGCGGAGCGTAGCGCCCCACCTATTTTGAGAAATTCGCGAGGATTTGTTGACCGGCGCCAAAGTTATTCAAAATAGAATGTTGCGGATTTCCTATGGAAACAGGGTCCTAACTATAACTACCTACTGGCGACCGCCAGTAGGTAATATATATATATATATTTATTCACTTAAAAAACCATAGGTTTCACACACGTTATAGTTAGGAATTAGCATTTAAAAAACCTTGCAAATTCACTTAAAAAACCATAGGTTTCACACATGTTATAGTTAGCTGGAGATTTCCCTCGTAAAAAAACAATGAAATTCCCCCGTTATAGTTAGTGCAGGAAACTATAACTCACGCAACCGCAATCCTCTGCTGATGACGTCAGATATTCCAGCTCACTATAACATGTGTGAAACCTATGGTTTTTTAAGTGAATTTGCAAGGTTTTTTAAATGCTAATTCCTAACTATAACGTGTGTGAAACCTATGGTTTTTTAAGTGAATTTGTACGGTTTTTTAAATTCTAAGTTATGTATTTATTAATATTTTTGTTTTTCAGGTTCTTCACCGTGCGCGCACCGTGACCTGAGGACTTTCTCTTTGCCAAATTTCAAATAATTCTGTTCAGCCGTTCGGGCTGTACCTTGGACTAAAGGTCCCTATGGAAAAATGCATGGGGAAAATGCGTTTTGGGACCCCCCTTTTTTCTCGGCCCCCGCTTGACTAATCACCCCGAGACTTTCAGGGTAGGAGCGGAACGGAGCGCCCCACCTATTTTGACAAATTCGCGAGGATTCGTCAACCGGCGCCAAAGTTATTCAAAATAGAATTTTCAGATTTCCTATGGACGGTCCTAACTATAACTATCTACTGGCGACCGCCAGTAGATAATATATATATGTATATATATATATATATATATATATATATATATATATATATATATATATATATATATATATTGCTTCCAATCCTGGTTTCTCTCGTGCAAAACAGGCACTGACTCTATATATATATATATATATATATATATATATATATATATATATATATATATATATATATATATATATTAGGGTCGCCAGTAGAAGCGTTTTTTCTTTTCCCAATTGCTTGGGTGCCGGTTGATGAATCTTCGCGAAATTTTCAAAACTAGTGGGGCGTTGCGGTCAGCTCCTATCCTGAAAGGTTCGGTGTGATTCGGTAAGCGGAGGCCGAGAAAAAAAGGGGGTCCCAAAACGTGCTTTCTCTTTGTTATTTTCCATAGGAAACTTTAGACACAGTTACAGCCCGAAACTGCTGAACAGAATTACACCAAATTTGGCAAAAAAGGTAGCCCTTGTTTCAGAAAGAATTCTTTTTTGTTAAATTGTGTAAATCCGTTCAGTAGTTCCTGAGCAATTAAAAAAAAAGAGGTCAGAAAATGAATTTTCCATAGGAAACTTTAGCCAAGGCTACAGCCCGAACTGCTGAATGGAATTACACCAAATCTGTCAAAAAGGTAGTGCTTGGTTCAGAAAGCGACCTTTTTTTTAAATGGTGTAAATCTGTTCAGTAGTTGCTGAGGAATTAAAAAAATAAAGTCCCGAGCACAAGCTTGCGTCTGATTGGCTGCCAACACTTCAAACCAGGAAGTGTTGCAGCTATCTTGCGCTTCCGAGCAGTTAAAATCAAAAAGGTGAGACAAAGATAAATAAAACATGAAAATGGGGCAGGGTAAAAACACCCTGACCCCCCTGGCCTGCTCAGGGGGTCCCACAAGGACCCCCGGGCCCAAAAAAAGCTTTTTTTTTAATTTTCAGGTGGGGTCGCGCCGTGTGCGTGAATCCGCCTAAAAAACAAAGCGGCTGCTGGCTGTGCTCTATGCAGACCTCTACCCACCCACACACTTGTCTTTGATACCTCCAATTACCCAGGCAGTACCTATACACTCCAGCAATTACCCTGTCACTCCCCATGCACTCCTCCAGTCAGCCATTAAGCACCATGTACTAGTCCAAACACTGCGCCAAAACCCAAACACTTATAAATTCACCCAGGCACTCTCCTTGCAGTACTCTAATCATTCAGTCGGTACCCAGGTACTCATGCAATGACCCAGGCCTTAACACACGCACTGCTACAAACCCCTGTCCACTACGCATGCAGTCCTCTAACCACCTACACACTTGTATTTCTCACCTTCAATTACCCAGGCAGTACCCATACACTCTAGCAATCAACATGTCACTCCACATGCACTCCTCCAGTCAGCCATCCAGCACCATGTACTAATCCAAACACTGTGCCAAAACTCAAACACTTATAAATTCACCCAGGCACTCTCCTTGCAGTACTCTAATCATTCAGTCAGTACTCAAGTATTCATGCAGTGACCCAGGCTTTAATGCATGGACTGCTACAGACCTCTCTCCACTACTCATGCAGTCCTCAAACCACCTACACACTTATCTTTCACACCTTCATTTACCCAGGCAGTACCCATGCACTCCAGCAATGACCTGGTCACTCCCCATGCACTCCTCCACTCAGCCATCCAGCACCATGTACTAATCCATTCACTGTGCCAAAACCCAAACACTTATAAATTCACCCAGGCACTCTTCTTGCAGTACTCTAATCTTTCAGTCAGTACCCAAGTACTCATGCAGTGACCCAGGCCTTAACACATGCACTGATACAAAGCCCTGCCTACTATGCATGCAGTCCTCTAACCACCTACACATTTGTGTTTCACACCATCAATTACCCAGGCCGTGCCTATACACTCCAGCAATCACCCTGTCACTCCCCATGCACTCCTCCACTCAGCCATCCAGCACCATGTACTAATCCAAACACTGCGCCAAAACTCAAACACTTATAAATTCACCCAGGCACTCTCCTTGCAGTACTCTAATCATTCAGTCAGTATCCAAGTACTCATGCAGTAACCCAGGCCTTAACACATGCACTACTACAAGCCCCTGCCCACTATGCATGCAGTCCTCTAACCACCTACACATTTATTTCACACCTTCAATTCCCCAGTCAGTATCTATACACTCCAGCAAACACCCTGTCACTCCCCTTCCACTCCTCTACTAGTCCATTCAGCACGATGTACTAATGCATTTACTGCGCCAAAACCCAGCCACTCATAAATTCACCCAGTCACTCTCCTTGCAGTACTCTAATCATTCAGTCAGTACCCAAGTACTCACGCAATGACCCAGGCCTTCACACATGCACTGCTATAAACCCTTGTCTACTACGCATGCAGTCCTCTAACCACCTACACACTTGTCTTTCACACCTTCAATTACCCAGGCAGTATCTATACACTCCAGCAATCACCTTCTCACTCCCCATGCACTCCTCCAGTCAAACATCCAGCACCATGTACTAATCCAAACACTGCACCAAAACCCAAACACTTATAAATTCACCTAAGTACTCTCCTTGCAGTACTCTAATCATTCAGTCAGTACCCTGACTACAACCAAGCAGTTCAGCATTAGAGACAAACGTTTGTGGCTGTGAAGTGTCACCTACAGTGACGGAATTTAAAATATGCATTCCTTTTCCCTGCTAGATTGAAAGTAGTGGACCAATGCTTCACCAACTTTTTCGATACAGCAGCCGAGGTATGGACATGGCTTGAGTGCATGGGCTATGCCATGCCGGACAAACAGGAGGCCCCGAGCAAGACACATGTTGAAAACCTAGGTTCAAGCACAGGCCGTGCCATCTGTCACAAGCAGCCGCAACAAAGGAAAAAGCTGAAACCATAAGGGTGAAGGGGTGAAGGTGGTGGTGCAGCTGCAATGGAACCGTTCTACTCCAACAAGCACTAGGTGGGCGGACCCGTGCAGTTTTGCAGTTTTCTTATGGTTTGGGGGAGTTCTCTGAAGGGTTCCTGCAAAACAGAGAGAACAGGTAACCTGCTAGTGGTGATCCCCATGATGGCAGATATGTTGGGTTCTCCCAATGGCTTCCAAACAGACTTGAATTGTCTAGCCACCTCGATTAATGGGTCAACTTCCCAGGACACACAAAATGAGGGATAACAGGTAGTTCAGGGGGCTGCGCCCCCCATATCTGCAGGTCACTAATGCTGTCCATCAGGGACTAGGTTCCACTTCAGTTAAAGTTACATTGTTGGGGCAACAGGTATTTTGGGAATTGGGGAGGTGGGTAATTTTGAGTCTGCAGCAGGAGGGGATTAGAAGGGTGAGTTCAGGGAGGGACGAGTTTGTTAAAGGGTATGTAGGCTACAGCAATAAAAAGAAACAAAAACGTGTTTGGTTCCGCAACAATGAGTGCTGGTGCCCAGCGCCTGCACAAACTCTAGATTCAAGGTTGGGGGCGTGGCTTGGCGCGCGGCAAGATGGCCGCACTGTAGTGCTGCTCCGCCGGCCGCCGTGATCATCCTGCACTATCCTGCTCTCTGGGTGCCCATCGCCTAACGCCCGACTGGAGGACTGACACTCCGGACACTGTGCTGGCGGAGACTGCTGTCGGGAGGCAGATCCGTGGTCTGAGGCGGCGATCGGAGAATCGCGCCGGTCGCGGCGGCCATCTTGGTAGCCGGCTGCGGTGTGCGGAGCAGACGAGGCGGCGTAGATCAGCGGCGAGTTGGGGGCCCTGCGCTCCATACCTGAAGCTGGTGCTGTATGCGGAGACGACGGAGAGTGGCAGCGAAGGCGTTCGACCTGGGCCCCCCTGCCGCCGCAGCGACGAAGACGAGTGGTGGCCTGGCGGCTGCGGATGCGGAGGTGAGGTGGGCGGTGCGAGTTGCACGCGAGCTGCCGGCTTCGGACGGGTGAGTGGGCCCTGTGGCTGGTGGCGAGCTCCCCCCCCCGTGCCCTGCTCGCGCTGCTGTGCGGGCACACCTGCTGGAGCGACTACGCACGTGGAGTCCACGGAGAAGAGAGGTGACCGTGGGGGCTGCGAGTGGAGGGGGCAGAGCGCGCGCGGATTGCCGGCCGCTCAGCGAGATACCCCACTACGTCCTTCGTGGGACCTGGCGCCCTGCAAGGCTCCCTGCCACACACACCTCTGGAGGGATTGGAGTGCTGCGACTTGTGGGACAGATCTGGACATTTGTGGAGTGCATGCGGCTGGCTTCCTGCGTGGGGCCTGTGGTGTCACCTGGGGGTGCTGGAGGCGCACGGACCGACCGGAACTGACTGGTGTGCACTGAGAGGAGTTGACCTCGAGCCGTCCCCCCCCCCTCCGGCCCTGGTTGAGTCCTGCTGCTGGCCTGTGTTCTGCTCCCCGCTGCTCTGGGGGTGCACTCGGTCCGGTCTTGACCATGGGCAAATCGGACAAAACACAACCGAGGCTCACGTTCGAGCCCCGCAAAGGGGGGAAACCCTCGCGGCCCGGGACGCCGGACACGGAGCTGGAGTCTGCTGCGCTGGGCCCCACGACTCTGGAAACGACACTGGCGGCGATTCAGGCAAGCCTGCAGTCCATCGATGGCAAAATAGAGGCTCTTAGTGGACGCATGGACTCCATTTCCGCCAGGCTGGACAAGCAGGGGGTGCGCCTGGGCGAGGCGGAACAACGTATATCGGACACTGAAGATGGTCTCCAACAGGTTTCCGATAAGACTGCAGAAATGGCACGACTGCTGGCGGTGATACAGGCCAAGAATGAGGATATTGAGGCGTGCTCTCGGCGTAATAACGTACGAATCTTAGGCCTGCCGGAGTCCACCAATGTGGGCCGACTGGAGGACTACATCGAAATGATGATACGAGATATCTGTGAGCCTGCGAATCTCTCCACCATGTTTGCTGTTGAACGCGCCCACAGGTCTTTAAATGCGCGTCCGCCTCCGGGGGCTCCACCGCGCCCCATTATAGCTAGACTGCTGAACTTCAGAGATCGGGACGCACTGCTCCGTGTCTCTCGTCAGAAAACCACGATCACCTATCAGGGGAATGTCCTCTCCTTCTTCCCAGACTTTACTGCCACGGTTCAAGCTGCCCGCAAAGAATTTCTCGGCGTTAAGAAGCTGCTCATGAAGGAACAGGTCCCCTATGCCATGCTATATCCAGCGCGTCTTCGGATTGGCAAGGATGACGCCGCTAAGATATTCACTAACCCGAAAGCAGCCATGGACCACGCCAAGTCGCTGAGAAGGGGGCGGCAGCCCTCCGCTTCCACTTCCGAGATTGAAGACTGACTGTGGCCCTTTTACTTTGATGGACCGTTGCTGAGTTTGCCCTGGGCCTGATCTACCAGACTGCTGTGGGGCCGACTCACGTGGGATGCTTACTGGGTTACACATGTTGATACCTGCGATGTACTCGTATTGCACTTGTTCTGACTCATGTGCACCATTTTGGTGCTTACTCTGGGGTGTTGCAGCGGGTGCAAGTGTTTCACATCTAGCAACGGGCAAGTCTCGGTGTCGTGTGCATGCTGTCTCCGCCAGTTGGCTGCTGTGATGCGGGGGGCGATTGGGGCTCCCTGGTTGTTTCCCTCATGATGTCATTTCGTCGCTGTACTAGGGGAGCTCGAGGTGCACAATGAATGATTGCGAGGCGTTTTTGGTTGGTGGGATACCCATGGAGAGCATTAGCCACAGTATGGCGGCCCCTCCCCAAAAGACTGGGAGGTATTCGCAGCCAACACGTTCCCCCGATGGGTGCTCCCCACCTTTCTTTGGTATTGCTACCTCAGGGGTTTGTTTCTGGTTTTGTTTTTGTTTTTCTGTGTGCGAAATTGGGGTTTGTCTTTGGCAAGGTTGGGTTGCTGAAGTGGGAGGGGGGTGGGTGTTCAATACAGTTCCGGATGCGATTGGGAACGTCAATTGATGTGCCTGCTGAGAAGATGCAGCGAGATGCGTGTTGTGATGCGGAGCGTGGTGTGGCGGTAGGCTCTGGAGCTGTGCTGGTGCATACAGACAATGGGTGACGACTGCCGATGCCTGACTTGGAATGTCCGTGGGCTTAACACCCCAAAAAAAATACGTCAAGTGTTACACTACTTGGACAGGCATAACATTCAGATTGCACTACTGCAGGAGACGCATCTCACTAACCATACAGAGGCTACAATGGCTCACAGATGGGCGGGGTTTCGGCTCGCTTCCTCATACTCGGCTTATGCGCGGGGAGTGGTTATACTGGTCAAAAAGGGTATCCCATTCCTGCCAACACACACCGCTACTGATTCAGAGGGACGCTGGGCGGCAGTGCAGGGCAGGCTGGGCATGACTTATGTTACGATCCTGAATATATACGGTCCAGTAGTAGATGACCCACTCCCCTTTACACAAATGCTTGCTAGGGTGCGCTCCTGGCCGGAGGCTGCGGTGCTATGGGGAGGTGACCTCAACACACATCTCAACCCCCAAGTTGACAAGTCTAACCCGGCGGGAGCCCGCACGCTTAAAGTGGCTCAGTGTGTCCGTGAAGCTATGGCGGAGATGGGGCTGGTGGATGTCTGGAGGTTGCGGAATGAGCAGGCTTGCATGGGTACGCACATCACACCGGCCCACAACAGCTGGTCCCGGCTGGACTACTGGCTATTGAGTGAGGAGACAAATAGATGGGTGATCGGCGTCAACAATCTGCCGCGCACACTATCGGATCACAGCCCGGTATACTTACATCTGCGAATCCCTACTAACCCACACCGCCCCTTCACTTGGCGCTTTCGAGCGGAGGCACTGCGGGATCCTATCTACACAGACACTATTAGTAAGGCCATCGTAAACTACTTCACTGAAAACACAGGCTCGGTGTCTAGTCAGGCGTCACTATGGGAGGCGTTCAAGGTAACGATTCGGGGGGTCTGCATTAGTACCACCGCCGGTATTCTGAAAGATCTTAGGGGGCAGCTCGCAAAAACTGAGAAAACTCTTGAAGGGTTGGAGCGGGACTACTACGCAGCGCCGTCCACGGCGGTGCTTGCACGCATTCAAACACTGCTTACGGAATATGAAAAGATGGCCGACACAGAAATAAAATACAGGGGTAAGCGGCACGTGGCTAGGGCGTATGGGGAGGGAGGGCGACCCGGCAGGAACTTGGCCGCTAAGCTGCACTTTCGGGCAAACCATCAGCAGATTGACAAAATAGTGGATGCCGCCGGTAATGAGCACTTCAGGCCTCAGGCTATAGTGGATCAATTTAAGGACTGTTACAAGACACTCTATACCACACAGGGTGAGGTAAACGGGGCGGACTTGACGGACTACTTATCGGACATAGCATGTGCGTGGCTCTCCAACTCCCATAGGGAATACTTATCTCTGCCTATAGACGTGCACGATGTCCGCGACGCCATCATGTCTCTTCCCAACAATAAGGCCCCAGGGCCTGATGGCCTATCGGCCGAATTCTACAAGGCGTACATTGATCTACTTGCCCCGCACATTTTGGAAATGTATGCTGAGGCACATGAGGCCGGCATCCTGCCCCCGTCTTTGCGACAAGCCATGATTATCACTCTCCTCAAAAAGGATAAACCACCAACCAGTTGCGACTCCTACCGTCCTCTGTCGCTGATTAATCTCGACGCAAAAATACTAGCTAAGATTCTAGCCGCAAAAATGCAGCCCCTAATGAACTGTCTGGTGCTCCCAGATCAGTCCGGGTTTATACCGGAAAGGTCCACCTCCCATAACTTGCGGACTATTTTCTCCATGTTTCATATCCTCAATCCTGAACTATCGGCAGCCGCTGTTATGCTGGACGCGGCCAAAGCCTTCGACTCAGTGGAATGGCAATATATGTTTTGCGTATTACGTAGGATTGGTTTCCCAGAGATCACGTTACGGTGGATCCAGCTATTATACACTGATATATCGGCGGTGGTGCGAGTAGGTAACCACACGTCGGGGCCATTTAGGATTGGTCGAGGTACTAGACAAGGGTGCCCTCTGTCCCCTCTCCTGTTCGCCTTGGCCCTTGAGCCACTGGCTTGAAAGATTCGGCAATGTCACAGGGCGGCCGCCCTAAATTTCAATCTCCGACCGGTGGGCATATCGATGTATGCCGCCGATATGGTGTTGTTCATTAGAGATCCCCAGACACACCTATCTCCGGTACTCCGGGAATACATTAAATTCGGATTGTACTCCGGACTTGCGATCAATTGGGACAAATCGGTTGTCGTACCGCTTACGACGCTCACGTCACAGCCCCACATGGAGTATCCCTTGATTTGGACGACGGAACCAGTGAAATATCTCGGGGTGTGGGTCCATCGTGATCCCGCGGTGGTGATCCGGGAAAATTATGGTAGGGCATATGACGCACTAGTGCAACAGGTGGACGGATGGCTGCGCCTCCCCTTGTCCCTGGCGGATCGTATCGCTGTGATAAAAATGGTTGTTCTCCCGCGTTTCCTATATTTATATTGTAATATTCCGATTAGGCTGACCCAGCACTTTTTCACAGCGCTGCGTGCCCAACTACTGCGGTTAATTTGGGGTGGAAAACAACCTAGGATTAGCTGGAAAACGTTGACTTTATCGTACGACAGGGGGGGCTTTGCGGCGCCGGACTTTTATGTATACTACCTGTGTGCACAGGCGCAATATGCGTATTTTTGGTATAGACCGCATAGCTTTGTCCCACATGTGGCGGTGGAAGACGGGGACGCCCATCCCACCCCACTTAGAGGTATACTAACGCATACTGTCCGGCATACGCCGCGCACTGAGATTAACACACTGGACATGACTATTGGGGCCTGGCAGGCGATTGGACGCAGAACGCAGAGACTACCGTTATATGCGCCGGCGTTGCCATTGGTGCACCACGCGGCTTTATCAGTTGCGCAGGAAGCTGGCCCTCTCACATCACTTAAAGAAGCGGGTATAACACATATGCAGGACCTTTACACACAGGGCCGTTATCTAGAGCAGAGGGACTTGGCATACATACAGAACCCCACACCCCTGTTTGTGTACACTTGCCACCGTCTCAGGCGGGCCATGAGAGATCACTACCCCTGTTTCCCCGCTGAACCCCCCACACTTAAAGCCCTGCAGCTGCTGCTGGTGACCCCGTCCAGGAAGAAGCTAATCACAAAATTATACAGAGCAGTACAGGAGGAGACGGTTCATGGCCCCGATGGTAGTTTAGCAAAATGGAATGCTGTGCTGGCCCCCCAGATATCAACTGAGGACTGGGAGCGAATTTGTCAGCTAACGGGCCGCCTCACCCCTAATGGTAACTTGCGTATAATCCACTTCAAGTACTTACATCAAATATACCACACCCCGTCCAGACTGCACAGAATGGGGTTGAGGGAGTCGGATCGTTGCAGACGGTGCAGGCAGGGGGCTGCGGACTTTCTGCATCTGGCGTGGGGCTGTGGGCCAGTGTCTGAGTACTGGAGAGAGGTGCTACATCACATTCACAAAATGACTGGCGCTGAGCTTCCGTGCGAACCCGCGGTGTGTCTGCTGACCTCCGTGCCTCAGTTAAAGGGTTTGGTGGGCAGGTTTGTGAGGGTTGCCCTTCTGTTGGCCAAGCGGCGCACCCTGTTTACATGGGACAGTGCAGCTAAACCAAAGGTGTGTGGATGGTTGTCGGACATGGTATACTGTCGGGAAAACTTAGAACTGTATGCAGAGGAGCTGCCCGCCACCTCCAGACCCAAGGATATTTGGGAGCCGCTCAGGCGCTTTCTTGCTGAGGCGGCACTGAATGCGGCTGATTGAATATTGTTTGCTCTCCATCTGTGCCCAGGTAAATTAACAAGGTGGTGGCTACTAGCTGGTCGGTACTGCGTGCCTGCCGCAGGTCGTTTGCTGTATTTTAGCAGTGCACTTTGTGTTCTGTGATTAGCCCGGAACTGTAATGTTGTTACAATGTTCTATGTTTGTCTGTACGCCGATCACAGATGACGGCGAGATGTACCATGCTTTAAAATAATAAACAGATTTAAAAAAAAAAAAAAAAAAACTCTAGATTCAAGGTTCTAGAACAATGGTAGGCCAGCCTCCTGGAAAGCTCAGTTGACTAGTGAATTTCAGCCCAATTACCACTTGGACTCCCTGAGCACTGCACATGCTCTCCCAAAATCCTATGCCTACCTTGTCTATCAGTCCTATTGACAAGTCCATTGAGGTATTGCCTTCGAGAACAAGGTACAGTCAGTGCAGTGATGACTGACAGTGGAACTGTGGTTTTGTGTGCAGCATGCATGTATAATTGTATGCCTATGTGTGACTCATCAAGGGCCAATGCCCTCCTAGTATGTCCTGTGTATGGAAAGCACCTCTGCCATGTCTGTAAACCCTACTGCCACAAGCATGTATTACACAATATACTTTCTGACAGTCAGAAACTCTCTGTATGTAAAAGACCATTGTCATTCGGGTAAATGCATGGCCTTTAGCAAGTAAAACATGAATGGCATTTCAGTTTATACACACACCCAATCTGTAAAGCTCCTTGCTGTGTTTCTCCCACTATGGAACAAAAAACATTGCAGATCCTGGAGCCACTTGCTCCCCAGCAGGCAAAGAACCATTCTTGTTTAAGCAGAGAACAAGGTTTGGGGCAGAAAAATTGCACTTATCCCTAGTGGAGTTTTATTTATAGATGGTGCTAATGACCGGAGATCCAAAACCCCTAAATCTCCTGAAGCAGACTGCCTCAAATCACTATAGATACAACACAATGGCCCAGCACTCTAAATACAATTGAAATGTAAAGCAAAATTACGACACAAGTAAATGTCAGTGGATTCTATTCCATAAGAACACAGGAGCTTTCAGCAGAGTTATTTTCCATCAGATCCTTTTATTCAGAGATTTCTTTTCAACATGTAAAACAGACCATAGCCAACGCGTTTCATCCTCGCGGACTTCTTCAGGGCTATAAACAATATATATATATTTACAAAATTAATATACATTATTTACATAAATATACAATATACACATTCTATACAGTACAAACAATATTTACACCAAGTTTTATTAAATACATAAACCATGTTGTTTCCAGTTTCATAATAGCTTCAATGGATCCATACTTTACACTTTTATAAAAACTTTTATAAAAACTGATTATTTCGCTTATTTCTCCTTATGTATAAATATAGGATCTTGATCACTCTGCTGATTCAATTATTATAATACAGACAATATGTAAACTATTTCTAAAACATTTCATTGCTTTTCTTTGTTCATACTCCTTAAAAAAAAAAATTCTCTTTTTTTTAATATATCAAACATTTTTCTTTTTTTATATATCAAACATTTTTACATTCTTTCGGCCCAATTTCATACTAGGTAAACCATAATCAATAATAATGTTATATAAATTGGTTTTTGCTTACCACTAAAAAGTAGCTTTATTTTTCGTGGTCTGTGCACTATCCAATTATGGTGCAAATTTCTTTCTTTTTCAAATTCTTTGTAAATTTTTGTTTGGTATCTATTGAAGGGATTATTTGTTTTTAGAATACAATACATGTATATCTAAGATATATATTGCTAATCTTTTATATAATTTAATATAATTTGATAACCATACCTGTAAAAGAGATATGGCAAATGTCTTATTTTTCAATCCGCAATGTTCTGCCTGTATTTGGATTATTCAAAGTCAGCCACCCCTCATTCGATTTTTATCTAGTAGGCAGGAAAAAGGAAAACATTTAGTGTATCGCTGGTCTTAAGTGTGCATGTTCACTTCTGACATACATATTACTTTCTTAATATCGGGATTTATTTTGTATACAATATCTTTTGTGGAAACCTTATCCTATCATGTGCGTTGATGTAAATTACTCAAATCATATCTCAAGAGACGTTTCCCAAAATTGAGGATAAGTATATCCACATAAATGGCCCCCAGCATGTATAGCATGATTCCCATTCCTGTATCCATAGTAAGCACAATATGTAAAGCGTGATTGCCATGTTATGGTCTGAAAATCCCCAGAACATAGAGATTAATTACTATCCTGGTTCCCACATAGCATCAAGTGTGGAAAGAAAGATTGTCATCCACAGCAGACACATCAACACCAATAGAGAAGAATGACTGCCTCTCCCGGAAATACAGAATTTGCGGATTGTGAAGTATTATTTCCATTCCAGGTGCCAAGTGCTCACTTGTATGTAAAAGATAATTTCCATTTAAGCATCTACATAGGTGCTGAATGCACATCTCATTTGCCATTCCAGTATACATAATGATCCCATAATGTAACAGGTCAATACCATTCCAGTATTCATAAAGCTCCTTCTAATGAAAAGCAACAGTCATTCCAATATCCACTTTAACCCCAGTATGGAAAGCACCATTACCATCCCAACATCTGCATGCCCCAACCTGTAAAAAACCTTTGGCAACTCAACTATACACACAATTCCCCAGTATTTAAAGCACCATTGCCATTCCAATATACCTATAGTCTTCCACAGGTGAGGCAAGACTGTCTTGCCGGTGACCTTACATGTCAGTAGCATGTAATACATGATTGTTATAGAAGATTACTTTTGCCCTAGCAATGTAATGCACCATTACCATACCCAACAGCCCACTAGTCACTAGCAGAGGTCTTTGAGGTCATACCAGGCGACCGAAGTCTTAAGACCATAGTGCACTATATAGTGTGGACAATGGTCAGGACCTCCTGATGCCAGCACTGCAGACATGTAGTAGGGGTTCACAGGCAGCCTACTATTATCCTGGATGCCACTACTTTGCTAAGAGGCACTTGCTTGTGAGATGGAGGGGGCACTCAACTGTTGGGATTGGGATGCAAGATAGACCAGCTTGCTTTCATGGCGGGACTGAATACACATTGAAGCCTGAAATCAGCCCTCCAGTTCTCAGCCTACCAGAGTATAATCCAATTCCCCACAATGCACATGTAGTGGTGTACGTTTCACTTCTTCTGGGTAACTTAAATAAAAGTTAAGCATTTAGAGAGATAAAGGAAGGTGATAGTTTCATTGATGTACATTGTCACCATTCTGCAATATTACACTATAATTATGTGGATTGTCAGTTAATGGACCACAATATGCAAAAATGAGCAAATCCCATTAATGGAGAAAGGTACTCGAATAAACCTTCTAATGCTGTATCTCTCTGTATTACTCCACATGTGCTATGGAAGACTCCTGTGTGATATAATCCCATGCTATACATTTTAATTTACATGAGCGGTGGTATGATACACTGTCTCGCCTCTGGTGCATCTCTCAATGCAGTATCCTTTGCTCTCTGTTGCTGAATATATGCTACAAACGCACATTAAATACAAATAAATAAATGAAAGATTAGACATATAGCATCGTTTTTGTGTGGAACAATTCTGTCTTGGAGTTGACATATCAATTATTGATGTGGATGTTTATATTTTAACTGTACACAAAATGCTTTTGAACTGAGCAGAAACAGGTTGGGCTGTGTTTATACAGACACATGACCAGACCAGTTCTAGGAACACATGCTTTGCAGCAGAGTAAAAAATAGAACAGGAGGCAAATTTTAGCCCATTGTCACATGGCATAAAGTGGGCGAGCTAGCCCTTGAACTCATGAGCGCCTTATTAAAAGCCCATATTCAGAAGCAATAAACAGGGGCAGTGTGTATGGAACCGGATCATTCCTAGGTGAAAAGGTTACAAATACAGTAGTAATCCAGTGACATGTTAGGTAAATTTAGATTCAGTAAGAAACACTATCTCAATGGCACAAAGCAGCAGGCCTTTTCTCCAGAGAGCATCAGCAACATTAAAGGATGGAAATCAACAAATAAAATTCCTAAAATGCAGTCAAATTAAAATGAAAGTAATGATTAAATCAATATTAAAACAACGGAAAATAGATATGGCAATCCAGGTGAATGGATGCTAAAATCAATCGTAGTCTATACAGTACCTAAAAGTGACCACTGGCGATCACTCTAACTTACAAAGGTGAAATACATTTGCCAACTCACCACCTACTCATGCCACATATAAGTTTAAAGGTCAGGACAGATAGCACTCTGTAATGCTGAGCGAGTGGCCCACCCACAAGTGGAGGCTCTGTACTGCTTAACTAGCAGATTCCTGGCCTGCATTTTGCAGAGTGTGTGCCATTTGTTGTGACCCACAAAACAAACATTTTCTTTTTCAAAACCAAGCTCCTAAGGTCCCACTCTCCTACGCATGGCCCTGGAAAGCAGTGAGTTGTCTCCATGTACACCTAGGTCATTGATTGATTTCGTGCCAGGACTCTCTCTATCCCGCTTCCTTAGAGCCTGCAGCCCAATCCAGTTCATTGACCCACTTAGACCTTCTGAGGTGCCCTCTCCCTTCAGCTCACAAGCCAAAGGTCAAGTTCCACTGAACTTACTCAGTCTTCTTCAAATATACAATATCATGTCCTCTGTGTCAATGGAACTACAGTGGGCCAGGGCCCTTACCATGCGAGTCACATTTCCAGAATTTGGATACAGGCGGACAACAGGCCTACCTAAGACCCTCCTCAGATACCGACATACAAAGCTGGTCCGTCCGCTTCTGTTTTTTTCCACATTCAGCCATGTTTTGAGGATCTACTGTGGTGTGACCCCTTCTTTCAGTGGTCATTACTTAGTGGATGGAGGCAAACCTTTATGTAGCCCCACATAATTCCCATAGTTCTCCTTTCTCTGTAGTTCTAGTTTGCCTTAAAATAATCTTCCACAAGAGATCCTGTTCTGGGTCCCAAAACGTCTACTCGCCACTCAGAGGTGATCCTAGGTAAATGAAAGAGCCACTCCTGGCCTGCTTACCCTCGATAGTTCTGAGAGCAGCTCCTCTACTGTGGTTGCAGGAGGCATTCTGGTTAGACTCTGGGAGGCTTCAGAGGAAATTCTCGCGCTCAAAGCATAGTTTGATGAAAAGAGACTATTCCAAGCCTTCCTGCTGTTGTATTTTTCACAGATGATATCTACATGTAATCTAAGTCCACTCACAATCAAGGAAGGCTAGTTACTGTCACTGAAGGAGATGGATAAGTAGCCCTGGTAAGCCCTTGTATTGGAGTGATACTAACTCAAGCAGAAATGAAGCGAATACTAGCAAGTAAGCTCTTTGTCATGTCAACATCAGTTTACTTTTGTCATGTGCTGGTTGCAGAAGGGCAAGAACCATTGATACAGTCATGGCAGGCCCGAAGCCATTTGTTTTGCTGTGGAATTTCCAAGATTTTAGATTACTAGCTAAAATGTTTCCAATATTACTATAAACACTGCATCTGGGAATTTAATTACTTGATGTTAACATCACTAATCAACATGAATAATACATTTTTGAGAGGAATCTGCAATGCTGCTTCCTGCAGGAGGTGGGAAACGGGCACCCAAAAGTGAAGTTGGGCCCGGGGGGATGGGGTCCCCAGTGCCAACATTAGCCCCCTCTCTTTAAATGTAAAAAAAAAGTATTAAAAAAAAAAAGCCATGCCCACCGCAGAGAGCCAGACTTGGCCTGAGGAGGAGGCCCACTTGGCACCCCTCCCTTTAGGTTAGTAAAAATATATTTTTTTAAAGGCTGCACCCCAGGGGATTGGGTTCCCAGGACCAATATTGGCCCAGGGAGGGGGACTGCACAGCCCACCGGCAGCTATATTTGAAATTTTAAAAAATGGCAAGTCTCTGGAGGCCCGCCCCTTTCTTTGCCAATCTGCAAACAAGCTGTCTGCCACACTGTTGGTTGGGGGATGAAGTTCCCTTGGATGCTCAGGGTCCTTGGTGGCCAACAAGCTCTCCTGTTACCTCTAGTAAGCCCCAAAAAGCCTGATTGATGAGAAGTCATCAGAGGCCATGCTCGCTTTCTCCACCAGTCTGCAAATGCTTCTCCTGGTGCACTGCTGGTTGGGGGATGAAGTCTCTTTGGCTGCTATGGGTCTGTGGAAGCCAACAAGCCTTCCAGTTACCTCCAGTAAATCCCACACAGTGGGATTGCTGAATGGTCTTTGGAGGCCACAGCTCCTTTCTCTACCACTCTGCAAACGCGCCTCCTAGTGCACTACTGGTTGAGGGATGATGTCCCCTTGGAAGCTGAGGGTCCTTAGGGACCAAAAAGCCTTCCTGTTACTTTTAGTAAGTCTGACACAGTGTAATTACTGAGAGCTGGTCAAAATGAATGAATGAATGAATGAAACAACATTTGTAAAGCGCGTGGTTACCCGGAGGCATCCCAGCGCTAGCAGGTACAGAGCTAAAGCTGCTGCAGGATCATTTGGGGAAGAGCTAGGTTTTCAGCCCCCTACAAAAGACAGAGTAGCTGGATTCCATTCGTAGCTGAAGCGGGAAGCCATTCCAAAGTTTAGCCGCTTTATATGAAAAAAGTCGTCCACCACTTCTGGCCCCTTGATTCTGGGGACGGAAGCAAGATGGAGATCATCAGAGCGTACGCGCCTGTTGGACTTGGCCCTTTTTGCAGGGTCATCCCTGAACTTTTTGCCTTCCTCCTATATTTTTTCTGACCTGTTGTTGGCTGTTTTATGACTCTGGGCACTTACCCACTGCTGAGCAGTGCTAAAGTGCATATCCCTATTGTAAATTGATGTATGAATTAGTGATTCCATGATTGGTTGGTTTGGTTTCCCTGTCAGACCCTAGTACAGTGTACCAGGAGTGCCCAGGGCTGGTAACCCAAACATTGTTGGTGGGCTTGCAGCACTGGTTGTGCCACCCACAGAAGCAGCCTGTAAAAGTGTGTCTAAGGCCTGCCATTGCAGAGCCTGCGTGCAGTCTGGTACTGTCATGCTGACTGGGCAAGTGCACCCACTTGCCAGTCCCTGAACCTTCCCTTTTCTTCATATCAGACACCCCTATGGTAGGCCCATGGGCAGGGTGCATTGTAAGGATAAGGTAGGACATGCCCTGGTGTGTGTGGCATGTTCTAATAGTGAATTACAGCCATTTTCGTTTTTCACTATTGTAAGGCTATCTGAATAGGGCTGTGCCTTCCCTCCACAATGCTAGCCCCACCTCCTGTGGTGCGTCTGATGTCTCTGCCCTGCACTCTAAAAGGAAAGAAGGAGTCAGGTAAACAAAGTGCTCCAGGACTGACCAGAACCGGTTTGAACAAGGCAAAGGCCCCTCTGCCTTCCGAGGACAAAGGATTTTGGGAGCTAAGTATTGGGACCCTGATCCCAAGAATTTAGATCACTTTGGGAAAACAAGAAGAAACCTCTGCTGAGGAGAGAAACCAAGAAGAAACTGAGGAGAGACTATCCCTGAAACTAGGGGATTGGCCTGCAGGGGTTGCCTACTGCCAAAGAGAGGAGAAAGGAACTTTGTGTATACTTTTGCTCAACTTGTGAAGGATCTCCAAGGGCTTGGAAAAGAGCTTGCCTCCTGCTGAAGTCTCAGGAACAACAGACTTCAACCACCAGCTCCCCAGAGTTCTTTGGAAGTGCCTGCTGCTGTTTTAGAGCCTTCTGAAGGACTGCGTGTCTCAAGGAGCTGGAAGCGCGACTCAAGAAGGAGAAGCGTGAAGCCGTCGGAGCTGTTGTCATCACATCACGTAAAGTGTGTCGCCACTGCAGCTGTCGCATCGAGCGGGAGCGTCTTGCATCATCGAAGAAGTGTCTTGCAATGCCGAAGAAGCGTGTCGCCATCGCAGCCATCGTAGCTGATGCATTGCACCGCATCAAGAGAAGAGTCTCGCATTGAGGAAGAAGCGTGTCGCCATCGTAGTTCACGCATTGCACCGCATCAAGAAAAGCACCTCACATTAACGGAGAAGCGTGCCGCCGTCGGAGCTGTTGTCGTCGCATCGCGTAAAGAGTGTCGCCGCTGCAAGCTGTCACATCAAGCAGAAGCACCGCATCAAGAGAAGAGTCTCGCATTGAGGAAGAAGCGTGTCGCCATCGTAGCTGACGCATTGCACCGCATCAAGAAAAGCACCTTGCATTAACGGAGAAGAGTGTCGCCGCCAAAGCCGCTGTCGTCGCATTGCGTACATTAGTGTCACCGCTGCAGCTGACGCATCGAATCGAGTCTTCTCGCAACATCGGCGAAGCGTGCCGCATCTGGAAGATATTCACATCTTTATTTCTTTGCACCAAACTTTCATCGCATCAACATCGTTGCAACACTTTCGTTGCCCTGCGTGTCGCATCTAAAGGTACATTGACTTAAAGTGTCGCATTTAAGAACTAAAGAGAACTAAGCTAAATTCTACCATCTTAAAGTAACTGTATTGTGGATTTTTGTCGTTTATGGTCTTGTTGTAAATCTATATAAAGAATACTTATTTTTGATATGAAACCTGTGTGGTGTCCATCTGTAGTGTTATCACTTGATTACTGTATGTGTTCACAAATGCATTAAACACTGCCTCTGAGATAAGCCTGTCTGCTTGTACCAAGCTACCAAGGGGGTGAGAAGGGGTTATTTTAGGAGAGTACCCCTTTACCCTGACTAGAGGCGAGGGTCCCTATTTGTCACAAGTGCATACCTGTGCCAACAAGAGACCCCCAAATCTAACAACACCTATTTGCTCGATAGGGCTGGGCCAGAGAGGAGATAATGGCTGGTCCTTTCCCTCTCAACACCCTATTAGTAATACACAAGACCTTGAAATAAGGGGCCCGTCCCCTTTCTCCACCACTCTACAAATATGAATACTAGTTAAAAACCAAAGGAATTCCCTGAAAAAATCAAAGGTTACAGGAAAGTAAAAGTTAGGAAATAGAATTAATAAAACCTTAGAATGTCACTGAAACAACCAAAGGTTACAGTGACGTTGCAGTCAGACTGACATTTGACTTGTACAAAACCAGCGAATTCCAGCAGTTATAATTAGCTGAACTAACTATAACTTACGCCCCTGCAATGCACCGCTCATGACCTCATATATTACATCACTCATGACATTTTTAGTGACATCACGCAGGACATCACTGATGACATCTCAAATGACATCACTCATGACATCTCAAATAACATCACTTATGACATAACTCATGACATCATCCACTACTAATGGGTTCATAGAGCCATTCACACATCAACTCACCTATACAGCCACTAACGCAATCACTAACTCACATATACAGACACTCTTGCACCTAATCACTGAACGAAACAGGCACTGACACATCAAGTCATACAGATATACAGACACTCACATACCGACTCACTCACCCATATAGTCATTCACACATGCACTCATTCACCCATAGAGTTACTCACACACCCACTCAACTACTCATAGATATACTAACACATCTGCTCATTCATTTATACAGTCACTGAGACAAGTACATACTCTCCCATACAAACTCTCACACTCACTTATTCACAGATACAGCCACTCAAAGTCCCATAAACTCACCTATACAACTGCTCACACATGCACTCACTCACCAATACACCAACTTACACACCCATTCATGCGCCCATAGAGTCACTTATGTATCCTGTCACTCACCCATACAGACATTTATATACCTGCTCAGTCAATAATTCAGCTACTCATGCACTCTCTCATTCACTATTTACCACCACTGACACACCTGAACCCTCACCCATACAGCCACTCATTCATTCTCTGATTCACCATTACAGCCACTTACACACCAACTCACTCACCCAAAGAGATACTCACACATTCACTCACTTACTCATGCACCCACTGATAGAGCCACTCGCTCACCCATACAATACCTCACACACTCACTCACTTATGTAGACAGGCTCTCACATACCCACTCACTCTGGTGTTCAACACTTACACACCCACTTACTCAAAATATGGAGACCCAAAATGTTGGTTTTCCCTGTTAATTTTATTGGACGTTTTGAGAGGAAATACAGAAAAGGCAGCTAAGAGAAAATGCACCAAATTTGGTACAAAGTTACTCTGAGACAGTATTTTTGTTATTTGCTATTCTTGAGAAATGTACGTGTTAAAAGGTACTCAGGAGATCATGAAGGGTGTTAAACGTTTTGTAATATTTGGATGGTTGGTCCCGTGGGAGTCCTGCGATATCTTAAACTGAAAAGATAAGGGTCTTTGATTGACCAATTGACCTTTTTCTCCCATTGCACTTTTCGGTCCCATAGGACTGAACCATCTGATTGACTAGCCGCAACTTGAAGTAAAATGTAGCCGCCATCATTACAGGGCATGGGAGTAGTGTAGAGCCCCCACTGTCACTCAGACACAGAAGGACCCCCCCTTCCCAGAATAAAAAAATGGTTCCTCCCATGGGTACCCAGGGGTTCAATATCATGGTAACCAGCATGGCTCATCCATGAGGTACCATGAGGTACCCTGAGGTATCATGGTAATCCCGAAGGAGCCATACCTCTATAATTGCATGGTTGAGTTTGAGCACCGTGTTACACCATACCCTGATCCATTTAAGCAAGGGCACAAGTGAAAGTTGATCACATATAAACCCTACCCCCAGTTCCTCATGTATTATATAAGTGGGTGCTGACTGTGGGACAGCTAATAGACTTTTTAGGAATTTATTTTCCACAGACTGAAGATGCTTCAAATCATGGTGACCCCAGATATTACTAACATAACAGGCAATTGGAATGCATTTATCCTGATAGAGTTTAATGGGTGGCTGTAAAGGTCTGCCCCCCCAATCTTTTAGCAAAATCAAGGGTCACAACTGCAGGTCTTGAAAACACATTTCTTTTTGTCTTCTTTTGTGGGGACCAAGAGCCTCTTTCATCAAAAGGGACCCCTATGTATGAAAAGTAGGGACCCTAACCAACGCTAAGACCCCTTCAAAGCATTTGGTGTTTCCTAGCTTCAACAACCATGATGTGAGATTTTGAATTATTAGTACTCAGATCTAATTCTCTCATAAAAGCCACAAAGGAGTCAACCAATTACTGCGGACCAACTGTGGTCCTTTAAATTACAACACATGTCCACATAGAGAAGGGCAGGCACTACCAACAAGCCAGCCCTCTGAATTTTTTTATAAGTTGTACACAGTCTAGGGCCCAAATTATTAATATATAAAATAAATAAAAACAAGGTCAAGATAAACTCTTGTCTCATCCCCATGTAGATTCACAGAATATGACAGGTTCCCTGCCAGATCGTACCTTATTGAGGCAGCAAGATCCAGGTGTAAACCACAGCCAATCAACACTCTTCACAGTTTTGATCTGTTCACATGATCGAATGCGCAGTTGAGGTCCATAAATGTCATGTGCAAGAAGCCCTTCTTTGCCACTGCGTTTTTTTCCGATTATCAATAGAATTTTCATGCATTGATTAAGGGTACCCTTACCTGGACTGAACCCATATTAGAGAACGGAAATCACTTTATTCTGCTCAGACCAATCCACTAACCTGAATAAAATAACTTTCCCTAAGACCTGAATGGTCAATAGCATTTTGGGTGTGATCTTGACCCCTTTTTAAAAACTGTAACAAATATGGCCTTGGACCAGGACTGTGGAATACCTTTCCTGCAGACAGCATTACCGACATGGGTTAAAATCTTTGCCCATACTTGCCGTTCAGACTCAAATAAATCAACAGGTACCCCATCAGGGCCAGGTGCCTCAGAATTGGTAATTGTTACAATGGCATCAAATGTCTCCTCCTCAGTTGATCTCAGGGTATACTCCCGGCGCAGTGCACTCTGTTCCACGGACTGCATCAATTATAAATTCCTTGGAAGTGTAAAGCCCAAAAGGCTGGAGCAATAATACAGTCCATTGTGTAATTTCTAAATTCCTTAGTAAAAGGCCTATTTACCACCTACAAGAATATTGCACAATTCTTCAGTACGCTAACTTGCAGGAGATCCTCTCAAGCTCTCTTTTTTGTATCTGTTTTCCTGTGTAAGCTTACCTCCTATTTGCTATCTCATTTCTATCCCTAGGGGTATGGCTGAGAACTTTCACCGAACCCCGGTGGGCGCTTGAGCAGGCGAGTGCTGCCGAATAATTAAATCATCCAACGCGTTTCAGTCATCTGGCCTTTATAACGTATCTTGTGTGGGTTTTCTACTGACCAATCCATTATTTAGATGTGAGTGCATAAACAAAATAACAGACTTCACAGAAGTAATGGCACCAAACATTGCAAAGAAATGGTGCTGTCATATTGCAGCAGAGTCAGTATTAAGAGAACATATTTTATTATGCTTGAGTTGTATTCCTGCAGTATGGATCACTATAGAGTATATCCCCCAAGGCAATTCATGAGTATGATTAAGGCAATTTCCACCTAGAAGATACATCGACATCAAATTATTAGGAAGCCATTGTGGTTATTGCTAAATTGTCAAACCACTGTGTATTTGTCTTGTTATGTTGTGATCATAACTAATCAAAGTTTTGCCCCAGTGGGCTATTATAATGGCATTCGAGACATTATATTTTATGTCTTCTCAATGTCTGCTATTCATTCTTCTGCATCAATTCTATGCAGGCCCTATGGAAATATAGTTAAATTTTAGGACAAGCATCCACTAAGGTCAATACTGTTCTACTGATTGATAATGTTCCAATGTTCTAAGCAACTCACCCCCTTATCCCACATATGTTCATGTTAACTTTACAGGAATTCAGTGTCTCAGCATGTCACAATTGTATGTGACTTCTAAAAAACATCTCTCACTCTATAATAAATGTTTAATACTAGCTAATTCCACCTGCATGGAAATTCTCCATGTTCTCTCAATTGTATGCCTACAGTCAATGATGATCAGAGCAAAATATTGCTCCACCTGTAAATAGTACAACCACGAAACAAAAAACGTAAAAACCCAGCAACAGATGCTTAGTAGGTGCAATGCTTGTATACAGAGCAGCTACGTTTAAGTTCATGAACATAAAATGAGTTCCCTGTATAACACCCTCAATCTTGGCCAAGAGGTCTTTACTGCCTTTGATATATGAGGTAGGGGGGTCTAAGAAAGTGATCAATATATTTCAAGGTATTCTCTAGGGTCTGGTTTTTCAACCTTTTCTATAATAAGACCAACTTTGGATTACGTTTAGCTGTTTTGTATGTATCGACGACAGAAGTTGCCTGTGTGAAATAACATGGGAAATCAACATTTTGGGTCCCACCTCCTCTAATAACCCCCTCTTGATGGATAATAACAAAGCTTTCCAGGAAGGGGCTTAGTTAGCTGAACTTTGTTTTGGTAAACTTCATGAAAATTAGTCAAACTATGTCAAAGTTATTAGCGAAACAAATAACACTCTTCCTAAAGAAACTTTGACCAAACTACAACTACTATAATTACACAAAGGGGACTGTCACTGTTCTTCATATGCATACATATATATATAATATAAACCAACTGCTGGTGAAAATCCTCTGAGTGATCGCCTATTTTGGGAGAGATTGTAGCAAATTGTCCTGTGTGTTCCGCCGGTATAAGTGATCCAACTGCCTGAGGGCGAGGGAAAACAGAAGGAGCACAAAAAGACGTATATATATATATTGATCCAGTAGAAGGCTGGGAGCCGAAACGCGTAGACCGTCCTTACCGTCTATGATACCTTGTGATATCTTGTGAGGAATAAAGCACTTTTTTGTCAATTGCCAATCGTGGTGCTGTGATCCTTCGCCGAGGTTCTTCGGGAGACTGAGAAGGTGGTGGAAGGAATTCCGGCATATATATATATATATATATATATGTATGTGTATATGTGATCAAGACTGAGTTTGGCCGAAACGCGTCATGGCAGTAATGGTGGTTCACTGAAAATAAACACCTGAATTGCACCAAGATTAGGTTTGTCGTCCGTTTTTTCCACTCAAAGGAGAAGTGTAAGCAGAGTGTGGCGATAAATATATATATATATTTATTACCTACTGACGGTCGCCAGTAGGTAGTTATAGTTAGGACCTATTTTCCATAGGAAATCCGCAACATTCTATTTGGAATAACTTTGGCGTCCGTTGACGAATATTCGCGAAATTTTCAAAACTTTTGGCCAGCTCCGGTCCGCTCCTATCCTGAAAGTCCCAGGGTGAATCATGTAGCGGGGGCTGAGAAAAAAGGGGAGTCCCAAAATGTGTTTTCCCCATGCAATTTTCCATAGGACCTTTAGCCGCAGCTACAGCCCGAACTGCTGAACGGAATTACACCAAATTTGGCAGAACGGTAGACCTTGGTTCAGAGTCGTGCCTTGTGCTTAAATGGTGTAAATCCATTCAGTAGTTCCTGAGAAAATCAAAATCAAAATCACATATATATCTGTGCAGAGCCTAACCACACATCTTATCGTGAGATCTGATTGGCTGTCAGTACTTCATCCAAGAAGTGTAGGCAGCCATCTTGGGACCAATATACATGATAGTGCTGGAGCGGAGTTTTCTGTTGAAAATTTATCGTGTTTTAAGCTCTAGTTTCGTTTATATGGTTTAACTAAAATTATTAATTTTAAAATCACTAATTCATAGTTTGTTTTGTCAAAGTCGGATTAACCAACACTACTAATGAGAGAAAACTACACGTGGGGATGCATATATGTTGCTTAATAATAATGTGCAGTTTTAATTAAATGAATGTCGCAAAGTGCTATTTGTTTAGAGCACAAAACGCTTTTGAAATAACGTGTATTAATGCTTTAGTGTGTTGCAAGAGGCTAGATAATTACATACACATAAGGGTATTAGTGGGAATTCACACTGTTTTATCATTATGCTGTGGTAACGTTGTTTTGTGTTTCTTTTAATTAAGATGGTCCGTTTTGGCCTAAACCAAGATGGCTGCCTTTTACAGCCTGCGCTCGAGTGAGTGAATTTTGATGGTAGGCCTTGCTGACTATGGTCGAGAGTCACCTGACCGTAGCTTTTGCCTGGTTAGAAAATCTTCCGTGAGGATGGCAGCTCCGGGCGTGATACCAGCTGGTCTTGGACAAGGATAAAAGTACAATGAACATTGTCCAGACTGCGGTGACTCTGCTAAGTTATCAAGGAAGAACATTTACGAAAGTAACATTTGCAAACTCGAGTTTCCTTCTTCCGTCTTTTTATTTTTGTGATTTTTCCTGAGCGGAGGTTTTCTAAATGTAACCGAGAGACTTCCTTTCCTGTTCGCTCTGCTCAGCGGCTCAACGGATATCTAATTTTTGTTTGTTACTTTCGTTTGCAACATAACCTATAAAAATGTTAGACTAGAGAGGGTCCGTGTTCGTTCGTCCATTCTTTCTTTCCTGGTGGTCATCGCGTTTGGTCGTTATCCATGCTGAGGACGGCAGCTCGAGAGACTTTACAGAGAGACCTGTCCTGGCCCATTTAGCTAGAATAGGTAACTATGAGAATGACAATTCTACTAATGATCGACCTTTCATTTGAATTATTTAGATAAACAAGCATTGTTTGAATTTCAGTGTTGGGTGATTATTCATTGTCAATTATTGAGTTTCAAATGTATTTCTTATGTTCAAAATCATGACTCGAGGCAATATCATTCAGGTCGCATTGACCTCATTGTAGATGCAGATTGGTTCTCCTATATTCAGTGTGGATAGAGTAATAGTGTGAATTTAGTGTGATGGGCCCTAACGTATGATGTATGTTTGTGCGTGTGACTGTAGGTTTACTCTGTCCGCGGAAGCAGGGAGATTTTATATGCGCCGATCTGCAGCAGTTTCCTGGTAGCAGTATGATGGTTGGATTATTGTCTTGATCAGATTAGATTGCTTGTACATTGGTTTTTGATTTATTGATTATTGATTGATGTTGGTATATGTACTAATACTATATGTTGAAGTCGTTGTATTGAGTTTTATGTAGTGCTTCTGGAACTTGGGAGCTGGTAACAGTTCCGTAGTAGGGCAGAGGGAAGTGTGTGCTGCTCTCGGGAAAAACGGGATTGTTGGAATTACCTGTACGTATGCAGGAAACAGTGTGACAATTGAAGTTGCGCGTCACATTGTCTGGGTTCGGAATTAGTGACATTGTTGTGTATTACTACTAGAGATATTTCGGTATAAAAAGAGTGCGTATGGTAGCAAAGGTTATCTGTGAAACTCTGGTCTTAAGTCCCAGGGATCCGTAAGGTTTGCCGTTAAAGCTTATTGCGGGAGGAGTAATAGGTATTCTCTGAGCTTGTCTGAAGGACTGGGCAGAGGTAAGCGCTGCTTGGTTAACGTGTTTTATCATTCTGTAGTGGGACAGATTGTTCGCTGTTCTCGGGAAAGGCAGGATTCTGTGTGCATGTGCTACATTTTCTGGTGTGAAAGTGTGTGAATGTATGAGCATTTAGTTGATTGTAAGACTCTTTGGAGCAGTCCTAGAGGAAACAGTTAATGGATGCATGTTAGAAGGGCAGAGTAGAGGGATGTGCTACTGTGTCAACGAAAGTAATAATTTCATAGTGGAGCAGAGGTAAGCGCTGTTCTAGAGAGAAGCGGGATTCTTGTGTGAATTTTCTTTACTATTCTGTGGTTAGCGAAACAGACAATGGAGATGTTTATATGTTGTAACTAATAGATTTTGTAGAATCTGAAACGAAGTCTACTGAGAAGGCTTTGTAAAGGAGGGGTAGACGAGTGATAGGAGCAGAAACGACTGCAGCGACTGCTGACGTCATACAGACCGCGCTCTGATTGGGTAGTGAATCAGAACAGTGCTCGCGCTAGGATTGGTGCGTTGGTGTGAGCCGCGCAGGGATTGGAAGGAGTTACCCTGTGACGTAGACGCTCCAGGATTGGTGCGTTGATGTGAGTCGCGCTGTTATAGGACGAAAGATTGTACCGTACAGTTGCGTTACGGAAGAAACTAGAGAATATTGGTAAACGTTAAAATGTATTACCATCCGGAGGAAAAGAAGAAAAAATCTTTGTTCGGTAAAATAAAAAGGTGGTTCGACAAGGATAAAAATGTAATAACAAGAGAGGGTGAATTGTTACCTCCGACGAAAACTCCGGCATCCTTTATGGTTGTGAAATATGGATATCATACCTGTATATGGTTGGAGAACTGGGCTAGGTATACTAAGGAAGATGGTGTCTTAGCATTCCCGGAACATGGTTCATTTAATCTGGCCGTGTTGAGAAATTTACAGGAGAAAATGATGCGTCTAGAGCCTAGACCAAGGCCGACACAGTTCGAGGCATTGGTGGAATGGGAAGATGAGGTGCATGAGCGAGAAAAGCAGAGGAGTGGAAGTAATTATAGATACTTTTTTGGGAGAAAATATGATCGTGAAACTCATCATGATCGAATGAGGAGATGGCGAGATGCTAGTATGTCAGAGGGATTATATCCTATGAGGACAGTTGAAGAAGCAGAAGGAAGGAAAGGTGCAGAAAAGGTGCCTGATGCAGAAGTGAGAAGGTATGGAGCTAATGATTACAAGGATGAGGTCTTGGATGACATGATTTACAAGAGACCACCTCCGTATAGACCAGAACCAGAAGAGAGTATAATAGCTGCTACTCCTGTAAGGGATACTTTGCGGATTATTAAAACTGAGGTTGTGACACCACCTGATTTGAAAAGTGGTAGCTCTTTCGCGGAAAGGGAAAGAGAGAGAGAGCGAGAGAGAGAGCATCGAGTTAGTGACGAGAAAACAAGAGAACTAGCCAGAACTACAACTGAGCTGACTGAGAAAATTAGGGAGCTAACGAAAAATCTTGAAGCAGTTACAGTGCCTGTAACTATAGGTACAGTTGTGCCTATTTTTGATAAACAAAGAATGGGTGAAAATGGTTTGACAGTTCCCTATGTTGGAAATGGTTTGGTGGGTACGTGTTCTTTGGAGGAATCAGGAATGAGAACGGGAGGAAATAATTTGAGTCAATTGAGACATGACACCTATAGTGGAGGATTAGACGTACAGCCTAATTCAGGATTGAATACTGGTTGTTTGGGAGGAACAATTCTGGAACCACAGAGGGTGACAGAACAAGTGGGTGCAGTGAAAAGGTCTACTGAAATAACAGCTGAGGATTTGAATGATTGGTTGAAGGTTCTTCAAAAGAAGGATAAAGATTCACAAGCAATTGATGTGGCCAGGTTGCGCATGTAGTTAGAGGAGCTTACTGCAGGGACAATTCCTACAGATATACTCAAAAATCATCATGATGGGGAGTTGTTATTTATGTGTAAAAACATCACCTGGAGGGCTAAAAGTACACATGACAGGTTAAGAGCAATAGCGAATGAACAAGGAGTTGATATGGATAAAGTGAAGGTGTTACAGAGGTCCTACAGGATGGATTTTACAGACAAAGATATTGAAAATCTAAATGGTGCTGGTAGAACAGGGCAGATTAAGGAAATGATTGCCTTATTGCGAAAATGGGGTGATGTAGAAAAGTGGAAGGATAGGTGGTACAAGAAAAGGGAAGATTCAGTGGACAGGACTTATTCAGCTTTTCCCATGAGAGAAAAAGAGAAAACAGTGGATGCTTATCCTATGAGAGAGATTCCTGGAGGTGGATATGTACATGTCCCATGGACTAGACAGGATATTTTATCATTTACGAATGATTTCCCTCGATTGAGAGAAAAGCCTGTCGAGTGGTATAGGCAGGTAGATAGGTTTGTGAAATTGTCAAAAGTGCTGTGGATTGACCTGAATAGTTTGTTTGATATAATTGTTCCGGCAGACTTGTGGGCTGAGTGTAAAATAGTTGTAGATTGGCCTGCTAAGGAGTATCCAAGAGATCCGAAAACAGGAGCACCAGATCCAGAGGTTATGTAAAAGTATGATCAGGTTATTGTGTTCCTGAAAAATAAAGTACCCCCAAAAGAGACAGACTGGGTTAAGATAGATCGAACACATCAGGAAACAAAAGAATCAGTTCATGCTTTTTATGAAAGGCTAATACTGGCTTTCAAACAGTTTAGTGGAGATGAACACTTGGGTGACAAGGATTTGAGTCATTTTGTATACAGATTTGTATATGGCCTAAGACCTGAGATAAGTGAAAAGATACGTGAGCATACAGTGGATTGGCAGAGTAAAAAAATGATGAAATCTTGAGACATGCAAAGTACTTCAGTGATGAGATTGAAGCTAAACAGAGGAAGCTGAAAGAAAAGGCAATGTGGGCACAGGTGAAAGTTGCTGAGAGACAAGAAGCACAGTTGATGGAGCAGGCAAATAATCCAAATAATCCAGGAAATCCAAATAATCCAGGAAATAGACCCAGATATGCGGGGAAGGGAAAAGGGAATTTAGAGGAGGCCAAGAAGAAGTTCCCTTGTCACAACTGTGGACAATTGGGGCATTGGAGATCCGAGTGTACCAATCCACCATTAGTGAGTAATGAAAATAAACCCTTAAATCAACAGGTGCAGAACGAGGGGTGTAATCAACTGCAGCAACAACAGAAGGTTGTCAGACAGCAGAGCCAAGAGCCAAAACCGCCCTTGCCGCAGAATAGAGGGTCCCAAAAGTATAACCAGGACTCAGGATTCTACAATGATGAGCAGGTAAACAAACCAAGACGTTCTAATCTGGTACAACAGTACTGGTTAAAGAATGAGGGGAGTGAGTCTGAAGGGGTCTATTGACGGTGCCGAAGAGAGGAGGAAGAGTGCATACTTGGTGCAGCTCTAGAAATCGACCAGGCAGGACCATTTGTAGATGGGAAAATAAATGGGGAGAGTGTTACTTTTTTGGTAGACACAGGAGCGACAAGATCAACTGTCAGGTCAGTAGTTATTAGAAATCTTCCTCTCTCAGACGAAGCAATCCAAGTAGTTGGTGTAGCTAATACACAGATTAAGACTCATTTTACGGAACCAGTTAGGGTGAGTATAGGGAAATTTTCAGACATGCACAGATTTGTTGTCTGTGACACTAGTCCAGTAAACTTGCTAGGTAGGGATCTATTGTGCAAGATGAATTGTACAATTTTCTGTACTCCGGATGGAATAGCTTTTGAGACACCAGATGAGGATGTTCTGTACCGGATGACTCTAGACAATAGAGAGAGTGAGATTGTTGGTACATATGCTGTGTTTAATCCAGATGATTTGCCTCAGGAGTTGAGACACACAGTGAAAACAGCAGTTTGGGATTTTACTGGAGAAGATGTGGGATTGATGAATAATGTAGATCCAGTAAAGATTTCAGTGAAAGAGGGGATTGTTTATCCTAATATTCCTCAGTACAGATTGACACCAGAAATAATTGAGGGAATAACACCTATAATTGACAAAATGATTCAACAGGGTGTTCTGAGAGAAATACTGAGTAGCCCGTGTAATTCACCGATAATGGGGCTGAAGAAACCTAATGGGAAGTTCAGGATTGTACAGGATTTGAGAAAAGTGAACAAAATTGTGGTGGCATGTTGTCCCATTGTGCCAAATCCTTCAGTGATTTTGTATCAGATTCCTCATGATGCTGAGTGGTACACGGTAATTGATTTGTGTCATGCTTTCTTTTCAATTCCATTGCATCATGACAGCCAGCCGATTTTTGCATTCCGGTCTGGCCAGCGTATTTTAGCATGGTGTCGTATCCCACAGGGGTATACAGAGAGTCCTTCAATATTCAATCAGTTATTGAAGAAATCATTGGAGAGTTTGATCATGCCTGAAAGTTCAGTGCTAGTGCAGTATATCAATGACTTACTTGTGGCATCGAAGACACGTGAAGCTTGTGAAGTAGATACCATAGCTTTACTGAATCATCTGGCAGATGGAGGGTTAAAGGTATCTCCAGCCAAGTTGCAATTTTGCAAGAAAGAGGTGCATTATCTTGGACATAATATTGAGAAGGGTCTGAGAAAGGTGACCGATGACAGGATCAAAATTATCAGAGGAATGAGAGCCCCAATGACCCAGAGAGAGATGAGGATGTTTCTGGGGATGGTGGGTTATTGTCGTCAGTGGATAAGTAATTTCTCGCTGATAGAAAAGCCACTGATTAAGCTGACAAAAAGTGAAGTGAGAGACCCATTGGAACTCGATGGAGAGCAAATGGCAGCATTTGAAGAACTGAAGAGTAGAATGTGTGAAGCCCCTGCTTTGGGAATGACAGACTATGAGAAAGAGTTTGAGTTGTACTGCAGTGAGAGAAATGGTTGTGCACTTTCAGTGTTAATTCAGAAGCATGGACAACTGAGAAGGCTGATTGCGTATTTCTCATCGACACTTGACCCCGTAGCTGTGGGTTTGCCAGGTTGTCTGAAAGCAGTAGCTGCTACATGCAGAAGCTTGGAACAGAGTGAGGGTATAATAATGGGATATCCTGTAAGGGTATTCGTACCTCATGATGTGGCTATTCTTTTGACAAGGAGCAGAACTCAGTACATGTCACATAGTCGGTTGACTAAATATGAGAAAATCATTCTGGGAGCATCAAATGTGACTCTTGAGAGATGTGTGAATGTGAATCCAGCGACACTTCTACCAGATGCTGAGAATGTGAATGTGGGAGATGATGTTGATCATGATTGTTTGGATGTGCTTGATTACTGCACAAAACCAAGACCAGATATAAGAGATTTACCATTGCCTGAGAGTGATCATGTGTTGTTTGTGGATGGATCATGTCTGAGGACTGATGATGGTATGCTGAGTGCAGCATATGCAGTGTGCAAGGTTTCAGAAGTTATGGAAGCTTCGCCTTTGAAAGGAGTGAGATCTGTGGCCGAATTGGTGGCATTGACGAAAGCTTGCAAAATTGGGAAGAATCTGAGAGTGACTGTGATGACTGATAGTCAGTACGGATTTGGAGTCGTTCATGACTTTGGCCAGCTTTGGCTACAGAGAGGTTTCTTGACGTCGAGTGGGACTCCAATAAAGAATGCTGAGGTGATTGGAAAGTTGCTTGAGGCGATACAGCTGCCTAAAGAACTAGCAGTTGTGAAGTGTGCTGCTCATGGACAAGGAGATGATTTTGTTACTCTTGGTAATAGATTTGCCAATGACATAGCGCAATATTGTGCGAAAACAAATCAATCGATCAATAGGGCACGAGAAAGGGAAATGTCTTTTTGTTCTGTGATGTTTACTAATGTCCTAGAAACGTGGGATGAAGTGAAACAGTTGCAGGATGAGGCAGGAGATGAGGAAATGAAAGACTGGATCAAGGCAGGTTGTGCCCCAGGAGAGACAGATCATTTTTGGATCTATAGAGATGGTAGACCAGTCATGCCAAACTCAATGCTGTCGACAATGGCAAGAATGTATCATGGTCAGGGACATTTGGGAAGGGATGCGATGATCAGGTCTTTTAAACAGACTTGGTACAATGCAAAGTTCAGGTTGATTGCAGAAAGCATCTGTCAGAGATGTTTGATTTGTCAGCAGTTCAATACTGGGAAAAAGACAGTGGTGAGTTTGGGAACAATAGGCAGAGAAGGAGGTCCTTTTACCAGAATGCAAATAGATTTCATTGAAATGCCCCAAGTGAACAAATTGAGGTATGTTCTAGTGGTAGTCTGTTTGTTCTCATGATGGGTGGAGGCATATCCAACTAGGAGAAATGATGGAATAACACTTGCAAAGTTACTGTTAAGGGAGTTAATTCCTAGGTACGGGTTCCCAGTGTCAATTGAGTCTGATCGAGGTGGACACTTCTATAATGAACTCATGGGTTTGATTTGTGAAGCATTGAGCATACAGCAGAAGCTACATTGTGCATACAGACCAGAGGCTTCTGGTGTTGTTGAGCAGATGAACGGCACAATAAAAAACAGAATTGGTAAGATGTGTTTAGCCACTGGAATGAAATGGCCTGATGTCTTGCCTCTAGTGCTGATGACCATTAGGTCTACTCCAGATAGAACAACAGGTTTGAGTCCGCACGAAATCTTAATGGGACGTGCGATGAGACATGCATTTGTGCCTGTCAACAAGTTGATGACAATAACTGATGACATGATTTTGGATTACTGTAAAGACCTGGCTGACGCAGTTCATTCTGTGTTTCACCAGGTTGGAGGAGACGCTACCACACTTGAGAAGAAGCAAGCCCATGATCTGAGTCCAGGGGACTGGGTGAGGATTAAGGTGCACAGAAGAAGAAATTGCTTGGTTCCAAGGTGGGGAAGGCCAAGACAAGTCATTTTGACTACGACAACTGCAGTAAAGTGTGCCGGTGTGAAAAACTGGGTGCATGCAAGTCATACTCTAAGAGTTCCAAATCCAAAAGAAGGAACTGGTAAGGAGTATTTTGAAGAGTCAGATTCGAGTGATGATGAAGAAACTGAGCCTGTGAGAAGAAAGAGGAATTCTGAAAGAGCTGAAGGAGAAAGAGAGTCAGGTGATTCTTTCTTTCCAAGAGAGGCCTCAGGGGAAACATTGAGAGTCTCAGAGGAGAGATCAGATTCTGTAAGAGTGCCTGAAGTTCTAACTAACAGTGGAGAAAACAGAAAAGAGAAGAGAAATTCCACAGAGACTATTCTTGAATCAGATGAAGAGGTTGAAAATCCACTTGAGATTACACCTGAAGAAGTAGGGTCAGAAGAAGATAGAGAGGGACAGATTGCGGAAGACCCCCGCGGAGGTGTAGGGAATATACCTGTTGAGCTAGATGAAGGGACAAGTAGACAGCAAGAAGATTGCGTGTCGGAGACCCAAGGAGGGACAGAAATAGGGAAATCTCAATCAGTGGTGGAAAAGACTGTGGAGCGAAAGAAAATTGTTGAAGAACAAGAGGCGAATGAGACAGAATCAGATGAGAGTGAAAGTGAGAAATCGGAGGGTCGAGTTCTGAGAAAGAGAACTTGGATCGGAGAAAGGAATAATAAAGAAGTAAGACTGAAGAGAGTTGTAAGAGGAGATCTTTGGCCTAACAACAAGATAAAGAGACTAAGGTACAGACTGACACGAGTAAATTCATCGAAAGCTGAACAGGTGAACGAAGTGTCGAGTCAGAATCAAGCGAAAAGTGAAAAACAAAAGGTCACAAAGGAACCAGAGGAGATCAAGAGAATTAGAAAACCTAACCAGAAGTATAGGTCGCCGGAATGGACGTACATGGCACTGTCTGAAGGTGAAGAGGCAGAAAGTCAAGGAAATCCAGAGGGGACCATACGTAAAGTGGTTGAGGAGAAAACTGTTGGAATCCTGAAAGTAATCTTGACTGACATTGGAGAAGAGTCAGATGCACAGGATGTTGTTGATGATCTGATACAATTTGATGTTGCTGAAGAAGAAGTGAAAAGTGATGAGAATCCAAACTGAGTGAACTAAAGGAGTCACTTGGAGAAGTGAAATAGAAAATCTGAAATCAGCTGTTTGAAATAATCTAGTATTTTAAATCCCAGTAGTGGAGTAGAAGAGGCTAAGTCAAAAGACACTGCCAAAGTAGTAAAATGGCTAACACAGAGAATAATCAAAGTAGATGTGCCTTTTTGAAAAGATGGTGTAGAATGTGCTGCTGCTGTACTGGATTGTTAACCCTTTCACCGCGGCGGGAATTCCGCCGCGGTGCTGGGGGGTGCGGGGGGGCAGCGCGGTGGCGCTGTGCTCATGACGGAGCCGCTCCGTCATGAGGCACGGTTGAGCTGTGCTCATGACGGAACGGTTCCGTCATGACTCCGCCCATTTGCGTTGTCCCCCCGCACAGGCGGGAAACAGCGCCGCGTAGGCGGAGCGGCCGCCAACGGCCGTAACATGACGGAACCGTTCCGTCATGAGCACACGGCAATCGTGGCTCATGACGGAGCGGCTCAGTCATGAGCAGGGAAGGGGTTAATGCTATTATGGGGTGTATTAGCTTTATTAGTTACTTTTAGAGTTACAATAGGTACATTTGGAATACATATTGAGAATGTGACTAATGTGGAAAAAAGTTCAAAAAAAGTAGTTCCAACTAGAATTAGTAACATTTACATACATAAAGATAGGTCAATTAATGATTTTTCTAGCAATGTTTTTTCAAAGTTGTTATACGAATACGTAAAGACAATGGAAGTTAGGGATTGCTACGTCTGCATGCAATTACCTGCATCTGTTTCAGAGGGCGTTACTTATCACCATTTACCAGCTACATATGGAATTTCATGTAGTGTGTTGAGTAGTATTTTTTATTTGTTAGGGAGAATAGATTATGAGATGTCTAACAAAGATAGTATTTTTGGGCAATTGCCTATGAACAAAAAGTTGAGTCCAGCTAAAGAAGCTAACATTTTTGGTGAGATTTTTATTGAGAAAGAAGAATTAACATTAGATTACATTTTTAAGAACAATTTAACTTGCAGTTTGAAAGAAGAGGACAAGGCTTTCCTAAATATGGTAGAGGAAAGGAGAATGAGCATGCATGAGAAGGCAGGGAAATACAAAGTGAGTGAGACAATTTGGGATATTGAAATGGGAAAGGAGTTGAAAAATGGAGCTAGTCCAACTTTAGCTTTAGATGCACCACAGAAGGGTAAATTATGCATTACCAGAAAGAAATCTCAATATGATACATATTTTGTTGGGACTAGTGAGTGTCATGATACATACTTCATTGCAACAGGATGGGGTTTTAAAGGTGGAGAAGATCCAGTTTTCCCAGGAGTGTATTTTGTTTGTGGGAACAAGGCTTATTACAAGTTGCCTGACCATTGGTATGGCACGTGTTATGTGGGCCTGGTTTTTCCAAAGATTGTTCATATAGATAGGATAGAAGATGTAGAACACATTAATCTACTAACACGTTTTAAGAGAGAAACTTGGTCGGAAATAGTTGGAGATATATTTGGAGCTTTAATTCCAGCAGTGGGAATTTCGTTAAATGCATATGGGATTCGGAAACTGTCAACAGTGGTGGATCGCTTATCGACAAGTACTGCTGGAGGGTTTCTTTTGGTGAATACGGAGATGATTGCCGTACGTGCCATGTCTATGCAAAATCGACTTGCCCTTGATATTTTATTGGCCAAGGAGGGTGGAGTCTGCGGAATGCTGAAAGTTCAACATTGTTGCACTTACATTCCTGATGAAAGCAAAGACCTAAAGGTCTATATTAAAAATATTACTGATTTGCATGAAGAATTAGTACCACTGGAAGCTGAAAGTGTTTGGACTAAAATAGCTAATAAGATAGTTGCTGTTAAGAGTTTTATTGCTAAGATAGGTAGTACCTTTATTGGTAAAATATTATTTCCTTTGACATGTGTAATTGTTGCTTTATTGTTACTAAGATTGGGGTGTTTGTGTTGTAAAAACAGGGGAGGGAAAAAGAGATTAATTAGAGAAAAGGCAGAAAAGAAACAAAAGAGATCAAGGAGAGATCCACGAGAAATAGAATTAGAAGAATTAAGGGAGAGTGTTTATTTGGAGACAAAGAGGGATGATGTGAGGGAGTCTGGTGTTTAATGTTGTGTTGAAAAAGACATTTTCGATTTCTCCTAAAATTGGGACTTAAATTTGTTTTTGGGTTGTTTTTTTTTTTTTTTGTGGTGATAAGATATCACCAAAGGGGGGATTGCTGGAGCGGAGTTTTCTGTTGAAAATTTATCGTGTTTTAAGCTCCAGTTTCGTTTATATGGTTTAACTAAAATTATTAATTTTAAAATCACTAATTCATAGTTTGTTTTGTCAAAGTCGGATTAACCAACACTACTAATGAGAGAAAACTACACGTGGGGATGCATATATGTTGCTTAATAATAATGTGCAGTTTTAATTAAATGAATGTCGCAAAGTGCTATTTGTTAAGAGCACAAAACGCTTTTGAAATAACGTGTATTAATGCTTTAGTGTGTTGCAAGAGGCTAGATAATTACATACACATAAGGGTATTAGTGGGAATTAACACTGTTTTATCATTATGCTGTGGTAACGTTGTTTTGTGTTTCTTTTAATTAAGATGGTCCGTTTTGGCCTAAACCAAGATGGCTGCCTTTTACAGCCTGCTCTCGAGTGAGTGAATTTTGATGGGAGGCCTTGCTGACTATGGTCGAGAGTCACCTGACCGTAGCTTTTGCCTGGTTAGAAAATCTTCCGTGAGGATGGCAGCTCCGGGCGTGATACCAGCTGGCCTTGGACAAGGATAAAAGTACAATGAACATTGTCCAGACTGCGGTGACTCTGCTAAGTTATCAAGGAAGAACATTTACGAAAGTAACATTTGCAAACTCGAGTTTCCTTCTTCCGTCTTTTTATTTTTGTGATTTTTCCTGAGCGGAGGTTTTCTAAATGTAACCGAGAGACTTCCTTTCCTGTTCGCTCTGCTCAGCGGCTCAACGGATATCTAATTTTTGTTTGTTACTTTCGTTTGCAACATAACCTATAAAAATGTTAGACTAGAGAGGGTCCGTGTTCGTTCGTCCATTCTTTCTTTCCTGGTGGTCATCGCGTTTGGTCGTTATCCATGCTGAGGACGGCAGCTCGAGAGACTTTACAGAGAGACCTGTCCTGACCCATTTAGCTAGAATAGGTAACTATGAGAATGACAATTCTACTAATGATTGACCTTTCATTTGAATTATTTAGATAAACAAGCATTGTTTGAATTTCAGTGTCGGGTGATTATTCATTGTCAATTATTGAGTTTCAAATGTATTTCTTATGTTCAAAATCATGACTCGAGGCAATATCATTCAGGTCGCATTGACCTCATTGTAGATGCAGATTGGTTCTCCTATATTCAGTGTGGATAGAGTAATAGTGGGAATTTAGTGTGATGGGCCCTAGCGTATGATGTATGTTTGTGCGTGTGACTGTAGCTTTACTCTGTCCGCGGAAGCAGGGAGATTTTATATGCGCCGATCTGCAGCAATAGCACCTCATTAAAACGCATTGCAGTTAATAGAAGGTTTAAAGACTTTAGTTACATTATAAATCATTTGTTGATGGTGCCATACTCATTTTATGAATTGTGGTGTGTTCTAAGGTGATTTTACCACATGAAAAAGCCTTCTGCTGTGATATCATGAATCATGTTTGAGAGAAAACTATTTTCTCATGCTTTTCCCACAGACACTTGGAAGGTGATCTATAAGCTAAACTGAGAGCATATTTCCTGTAAATTCACATTATCTTTCTCAGTCATGGGAGAATGAAGTCTGACATTCTCAGTAAAACATGTACATCCAACAAGGGCAGAGACTGTCAGTTGATTCATTTGTGTTCTACTGCAGCTTCCCAGAGTGTTCTAAAGAACAACTAGAGCGCTAACAGTCCTACTTATGACAAACGTATTGCACACCTGAAGCCATCTTGATTGGGAATAAAGTGGTAACTCTTAAAACATTTAATTTAAAAAGGAACAAAATGAGGGGGTTCATTTTGCCATAGAAAGTAGGATTAGTGCTGCAGAAAGAAAAATTAGGGCACATTTTGAGTGACTTCTCAAATCCTCTTCTATTTCATTAAAAGATTCTGACATGCAGACTGAAGCATGCACTTTCAATACCAGCAGCAGACTTCCCTGGTGAGCAGTAGCATTACTACAGTGATCTAATGAGCAACTAGAGTGCTAACATTCTGAATTTATGGCAAATGTGTGACATATCTGAATGCCTTCTTGATGGAATCAAAGTAAAAAACTGAAAGTATTTCCTACTGAGGAGACTGTAGTAAATGAGGAAATTAGGAAACTTCATAACAAATAAGTCTCCCAAAATGGCCACCAGAGACACAAGAGCCCAAATGTAGCACAAACATCACACAAATGTAGCCCAAGTATAGTTCAATGACAGAATGTCCCAGAGTGTTCTAACGAACAACTACAACACTAACAGTCTTACTTATGACAAAAGTATGGCACACCTGAAGCCATCTTGATTGGAATAAAGTGGTAACACTTAAAACCTTTAATTTGCAAAGGAACAAAATGAGGGGCTTCATTTTGCCATAGAAATTATGATTAGTGCTGCAGAAAGATAAATTAGGGCACTTTTTGCCTTCTCAAATCCTCTTCTATTTCATAAAAAAATTCTGACATGCAGAGTGAAACATGCACTTTGAATACCAGAAGCAGACTTCGCTGGTGAGCAGAAGCTTTACTACAGTGATCTAATGAGCAACTAGAGTGCTAACATTCAGAATTGATGGCAAATGTGTGACACATCTGAATACCTTCTTGATAGAATCAAAGTAAAAAACTGAAAGCATTCCCTACTGAGGAGACTGCAGTAAAGGAGGAAATTAGGAAACTTCATAACAAATAAATCTCCCAAGATGGCCACCACAGACAAAAGAGCCCAAATGCAGCACAAATATCACCCAGATGTAGCCCACATGTAGACCAATGACAGAAGTGTGCAAAACACTTATTTTTTGTGTTTTTGCAGTTTTATATAGTGCAGACTTGTCAGGTATTGGAGTGCTTTACATGAGCATTGGTTACATCACACAAGATCAAATTCATTTTGGTTGTAGACATGGGGAGATTAAGTGATTTGACCAGAATCACAGAATGTTGAGCTGAAGCAGAAACTCCAACCTGGTTTCCCAGTTGCAAAGTCTGTTGCTCTGGAAGCAACACCACATCCTCTCCCCTAAGTGCAACATTTGATCAAGTGGTCAACTGGATAAAAAAACATAAAGATAACAAATTATTTAAATGTGCTTTGTCGCTATTTGAAAACTCAGAAACTATGTCCTCATTTTAGTTTTTTAGAGCACTAACCATAATTTTGATGCAAACAAGACCCTCTCATATATGTAATTTCTAAAGGAAATGCTCTAGGTATTACAGTTTTGATTACATCAAGATGACGTCAGGCGTTCCACACTTTTGTAATAAATATAGAATGTTAGCAATCTAGTTGTTCGTTCATTAGGATACTGTTGAGAGGCAGAGGCCAGGGGCGCGGACTCTGAAAATTGAAGGCAGGTAGGAGGGTGTAGAGGCAACAATTTGACCACACTGGGCAGGCAGGAAGGGCAGTGGCAGCACAACAGACTATGGAGGGCAGTGGAAAGGGGGGCAGGGGCAACACACCAACAATACAGGACTGGCAAGAGAGGCTGTGGCAATATAATAGACCATTGTAGGCAGAAGGAAGAGGCAGTGGTAGTACAACCATACATGCCAAAAGACCAGATTCAGCCAGGAAACGTCCAATGTTTTTAAGCTCAAATGGGCTTTATTTGATCTGTCTCCTGTCTACAATCTCCTCTTTTTCAATAAAACTCAAAGGGGAAAATCAGTACCCCAGTTTTTTTTCAAAATCTCCCACTTACCAAGTTCAAAAATGTTCGCAAGTATGGTACATTAGATCATGGAAGGCAGGAGGAATTGGGATAGGGACATGGACTCGGATAACAGAGGACAGGAGGACATGGAGAGGTGCACCAAACTGACCCTACAGGGCAGGCATCAGGGTTTGCAGCAGCACAATACACCACACAGGGCATGCGGGACAGGGGTGCAGCACAACAATCCATAGAAAGCAATAGTGAGGGGACAGGACTATTCACATGGACAACAGAGAACAGAGGGGAAAGAGGCAATGGTAGCAAGCTGACCACAATGGACAGACAGGAGACCATAAAAGGCAGGAGGAATGGATCAGGGGCATTACAATGGAACAGACAAGCGAGGAGGGAATGGGGGTCTGCACATGGAAACAGAGGGCTGGGGGCAAGGAGGCAGGGCAGGAGCAGCAAGATGACCATGGAGGTCAGGCAGGATGGGCACTAGAAACAAGACACACCATGGAGAGCAACAGTGAGACTATGATGGCATACACACAGACCATCGAGGGATGGTGGGAGGGGATATGGGGCAGCTAGCTGACCACACAGGGAAGGTGGGAGGGGCTGTGGCAACACAGAAGACCATGCATGGCAAGCGGGAGGGTTAGCGGCAGCACAATGGCTATGATGGGCAAGAAGGAGGGTGCAGGGGCATGCACAAACGACCATGGAGGATAGAAGGGAGGGTCTGGACCTGGGCACAGACAAGAGAGTTCAGGGGAAGGGGCCTCACAACAGACCGCGCGGGGCAGACAGGAGGAGCAGTTGCAGCACAACAGACCAGGGAGGGCAGAAGGGTGTGGCAGTAAAATTGACCATTGAGGACAGGAGGAAGGGGATAGGGCCATGGCATGTGGACAGGCAGGGTGGAGGTGGCAGGGACAGGTTACAGTCATCTCACAATGCTAGGCAGGTGGGAGGGGAGTGGCAGCTCAACATAACGCTCAGAGTCGATAGGAGTGGCAGGTCCATGGAACATGGTGGGCAGAAAGGATGGAGCAGGGGCATGCACAAAGACATTGGAAGGCAGGGGGAAGGAGAATAGGGGCTGCAAGCTAAGCACAGACGCTAAGCAGGAGGTCAATGATGGGGCATATAATTGGGCAATGGAGGGCAGGAGGAGTGGACTGGCACATCATGCTAAATGGAGGGCAGTGGCAGCACATCAGACCATGCATGGCAGGAGGGAGGAGGCTAGTCCATGGATTCAGACAACAGAGGATAGGGAGGAGGTGGATGGGGCAGCAAGCTAACTGTTCAGAGAAGGTAGGTATTAGGAACTTTATTGTTTTTAAAATGTGTGTCTGTGCGAACTACTTAAAATATGAACAAGTATGCAGCATAATCTCACTTTTATTCAGGAAGAAGAGGACGTTTGTGACTGTGACTCCGGGCTCACTTGGCAGAAACACCCCCGGACCCTCCACCCCCCATCGCAAAATGTAATGCCCGTGAAAAGGGTAGGTGAACGCAGTGTTATATAGAACATAGTCCTGAGAGCACGATTGAAAATGAAAACTAGATATAGTGTATAGTATAAACTATGCCCCAAAAAGTGTGATATAAGATGAACCGGGGCGTGAAATATAATTTGCAATACATTGTGCGCAATGACAGATTCATTGGAGAGCGCGAGATAGCACAGGCACTAGCGCGTGCTATGCGATATGCACCTTGGCGTGTAATATGCACAGGGCAGTGTTGTGTAACCTAACTAGTCTCTAAAGTTGTAATATAAAATATGTGCTGGGGAGTGTAACGTTGCATATGCACTGTGACAAAGATATGGATCCCAGATTGTAATATGTATGCCATAGCGCTGTGCGTTATAACATAGGCATCGAGAAAGGCATGTTAGATGGGGCAATATAACCCGTGCGAAGGCAAGTGTGGCATGACATATTCACGGGGTGGTGTTACAGTGCACATAGGCTAGAGAGTGTCATAGCATACGCACTAGCTGGTGGAATACAACACAGAGGTGTGTGGCACTCGGCAGGCACTGGTGGGTGTAACACAGCATTGGGCTCAGCCAGGAGCGCGCTGTGACTTTCAAGTGAGGTTTGTCTACTTTCCATAGAGTAAAATAAAAAGTATTACACATCCGGCAGTCGATGTATGTTTTATTAACCGTGAGGGGGGTTTCTTGCATAGTTTTGGTCGAATTTGTGTTGAATCCCCTTTGAATGGCTTGGTGTGCGTGTGTATTAAATGTGCCCGTCAATAGCTACCCATGTTTGTATAAATAAACGATAAGGGTGTCTACTTGGAGAGTACCCACCGGCGGGGGCGCCGGTATTAGGCACGGTAGGGCATCAGACACGTCAGAGCTTCACTAGCGGTGTAAATACATTCCACGTGGATTCATTGTATGCATAGTTGCCTTTTAATGAATATCACGCAAATCGTCATGGTGATAGGTACATACGGTTTGTCCAGCATGTCCTAGGTGTTTCTATAAATATATTAAATAAAAAAAATAATAAAAAACAAAGGCCGGCCCCAGGGGATGGGGTCCCCGGGGCGATAAGTGGCCTAAGGAGGGGGCCAACGCAGCCCTCCTCCTAAAGAATTTTACCAAAAAAGGCCATGCCCTGTGGGTTGGGGTCCCCGGGCCGATTAAGGCCTTGGGAGGGGGGCCGCGCGGCCCCCGTGCAAAACTTTTTTTCCCCCCAAAAAAATTGGGGGGCAGGCCCTGGGGGATGGGGTCCCCAGGGCCAATGAATTAGAAGGAGAAGGGGGGCCACACAGCCCGCCTTCTTAAAAAAATTTAATAAATAAAAGATCGGCATCTCGCCGGCGGCCAGGCCCCCTCCTTGCAGCACTCTGCAAACGCGCCCCCTGGCCAGTTGTAAGTTGGGGAATTAATTCCCCTTCAATTCTGAGGGTCCCTGAGGGCCAACTAGCCCAACAGGTATCTCCAGTATGCGTCAGGGAGCTGTGTTGCAGACAGGTGTTCTGAGGCCACGCCCCTTTTTACACCTTTCTGTCTGCAACGCAGCTCTGTAGCGCTTACTGGAGGTACTTAGTGGGCTAGTTTGACCCTAGGGACCCCTATGATTCAAGGGGACTTAATCCCTCAACTTAGAACGACCACAGGGTGCGTTTACACAGTGATGAAGTGAGGGAATGGGGCCTGAGGTGATGTGTGCAAACACGCCCTGTGGTCGTTTTAAGTGGGGAAATAATTCCCTTTCAATCCTGAGGGACCCTGGGGGCCAACTAGCCCACCAGGTGCTTCCAGTAAGCGCCACTGCTCTGCGTTGCAGAGAGGTGGTGCAGGCTGTGCCCCTTTTTACACCTCTCTGCAATGGCGCTTACTGGACATACCTAGTGGGCTATTTTGCCCCTAGGGACCCTCAGGATTCAAGGGGACTTAATCTCCCAACTTAAAACACCCACAGGGCGTGTTTACACAGTGGGGAAGGGAGGGGACGGGGCCTGAGGTGACGTGTGCAAACACGCCCTAGGGCGCGTTTTAAGTTGGGGAAATAATTCCCCTTCAATCCTGAGGGCCCCTAGGGGCTAACTAGCCCATCAGGTGCTTCCAGTAAGCGCCACTGCGCTGCGTTGCAGAGAGGTGGTCTAGGCCATGCCCCTTTTTACATCTCTCTGCAACGCAGCTCTGTGGCACTTACTGGAGGTACCTAGTGGTCTAGTTGGACCCTAGGAACCCTCAGGATTCAAGGGGACTTAATCTCCCAACTTAAAACGGATACAGGGCGTGTTTACACAGTGGGGAAGGGAGGGGACGGGGCTTGAGGTGACGTATGCAAACACGTCCTGTGGCGCATTTTAAGAGGTAGTTTTAATCCCCCTGCCCTATTATATACTAGGGGCTTACAGAGGAGGTCATGCTAATCACAGGGGGACCCCAACGCATAGTGTTCCCTAGTGTATGTAGGTGTTTTCACTGTATTCTGAGTGTCTTTTAACATAGCACTAGCTCTAGGACTGGTTAGTCAGACTCAGTTACCACCAGTATCCGTCTGAAATAGTTGAGGGTACAGGATGATTTTGCAACAAGGCTTCTTTCTGCTCTTCTGTTTGTTCTTTCTGCACGTTATCCTTCTTCCTGCCCTTTTCTTCATCTTTGAGGACTTCTGTTGCTTCTTTCTTTTTTTTCTTTCTGTGCGTTTTTTCTTCTTTCTTCACATGTCCTATCTCTGGTGGCATAGTTAGAAATTAGCATTTAAAAAACCTTTGAAATTCACTGGAAAAAACATAGGTTTCAGGCACGTTATAGTTAGGAATTAGCATTTAAAAAACCTTAGAAATTCACCGAAAAAAACATAGGTTTCAGGGGCGTTATAGTTAGCTGGACTTTTCACTTGTACACCACCATTGATATTCCCCCGTTATAGTTAGTTCAGCTAACTATAACTCGTGCACCCGCAATGCACTGCTGATGACCTCACATATTACATCACTCATGACATGGTCAGTGACATCACTCATGACATCATTGATGACATCTCAAATTACATCACTGATGACATCATGATGACATCATCCTTGTGATAGAGTGTCAGACATCCTCTCACCCTAATATAACCTTTGATACACACATTCAAAAATAGAAACTAAAATGTTCAAAACAATGGACATACCAATACCAGTTACAACAACCTATTCAGTAATTCTAATATCCACATACACATCCACTCATTTACCAACAGTCACTCATACATGTACTCACTCATCATATGTACTCATATACCTATACATCCTGTTACACAACGCCACTCATCCATAGAGTTACTCACATACATATTCAAATAATGCTTGGGGGGGGTCTTGTCCCCCCTCCCTTTTAAAAAACATAAAGCTCCTGGGTTCCCCAGAGCCTAATAGGTCTAATTAGGCTTTGGGAAAGGGACCACATGGTCCCCTCCCTTTTAAAACACAGAGCGCTGTGACCAACCCCCCCCCCCCCCACCGGTTGGCTTTAGCTATGGTAATAAAATATTGCTTTATATTACAAATATCTCAATAAATTCACTGAAAAAAACAATGGTTAAAGTAAAGTTATAGTGAAGTGAATTTGTCAGTGAAAATATTCATGTTTTGAACTAAAAAAACATAGAAATGCACAAGTTATCATTAGCAGAGCTAACTATAACTTGCGCCTCCGCCATACACTGCTCATGACCTCACATTTACATTACACATGACATGTTCTATGACATAATTTATAAAAATCAATGATGGCATCTCAAATTACATCACTGATGACTTCATCCAAGCTTCTTTTGTACACATCGCTCTGTAAATGACTGTAGCCTTAGAGCTCTGAAAGTAAGTGCAAAATTGCACAGAATAATATGAGGCATGTATATAACAGTAGGGGTTAGCCCTACGAATCCCACTTGGAATGGGCAGGAACTCAATGAAACAGAAAAATTGGTCACATGTGGGAATTGATAGTTGTGCAACTTAGCCTGTAAACTTATTTATCAGTCACCGGTCTGGTAAAGATTTCAAAAGTATTATTTATTAATCTTTTTATAAACTCATAAACAGGGGTCTAAAAAGCAGTGTATCTACATGTAATGACAACACAGCAAATATCTCTTCATAATACACAAGACATATTTTGAAACAAATAATAATATACATAACTCTATAAATAACTGCAGGAAAACCAAAATACATCAACAAATACAAATTGACAAATTATACGTACACTTAATGTCCCTATAGCAATCGGAACCGTCTCTCTTCCCAAGAATTTTTATACAAATGAATGGCTGCAACTTCTCAATATCATAAGCAGTCCACATTAGAGATAATCCTTTATGGTGACACCCATGAGGACATGTCGTATCCTCTGAAACTTTTTGGGGGTATCCCTTGTTGAATATATCAGAGTTCATTTTGCTCGGACTCGTCCATTCAAAAATGAGGTCAACATGTTTTGGCCCTTGCATTTTGGGCCTGTTCAGGACATAGGATGTAGAGGAGCCTGCATGTTTATTATAGAAACAATTATGATCTTGTAATCATAAGCCAGCACTAAAGACTAAAGAACAATATGAGGCATCATAAATGCTATCACAGAATCAACTCACTTAGGTGTAGAAAGCATGAGTTACGTGCCACATTGCTCCTATATCATACGCTTCACAGGTAGCATAGTTCACATTAACGATCAACCACAGAAATATGGGAAATCCTCATTGCATACAGTGTTTAGTCTGTATACAACTGTTCAGAGAAAGTTGAGCTCCTAAACATACTGAACGTCTGTACCAAAATGAATGCTCCACCAGGGACAGCTCTAATCTGTATTAAATAGATGAAAGTCATGTGGTGTTTAGGAATTTAGAGAGTAGCATGAGCTCATATTAAAAGAATACTGCTGGGCTTATATTATGTGATGCTGCTGATGACACCGGATTCTTATCTACTTACCATCACCAAGAATCCTCTCAGGTCGCCAGAATCTTTTTATCTGCTAAATAGTGTAGAGGGGAGGAAATCAAATTTTAACACACAATCAATATTTTAATTTATTCTCTGAAAAGACCACTGACTCCAAACCTTAATTTTAGGAATTTATTACAACCAAGAATAACTGCACGTACAAACACCTCAATACAAGGTGGAGAAAATAGATGGGCACTAATACAAATGAAATCCTACGCAGGAGTCTCATCCAACTCAGAAGAAGAAGAAGAATCAATTCCAATAACATCAGAAATGCGATAATTACTCCAGTCTCTACATTAGAAGTCATTAGCCTAAAAGGAAAATCAGTTAGTCTGTCCCTACTATATCTCTATGGTGACATCTCTACTTAGCTTTTTCCCTCCCAGGCAAGAGAGTAAAAGGTGTCAGAAGTGAAGACTTCCTTAGAAGTGCACTCACTTAGTCAGAGCTCGCTCTAAGATGCTCCTTCTAGCTTCCCACCTAAACCTCAACTGCTCAACCCTCGGGGCACTGTCCCTAATACAAAATCCCAAAACCATAGAACACGCCCTCCGGTATACCTCTTCAACCAGGTCTTCTTCCAGTACTTTTCCAGCGAAACTTGTATCCCAAGCAGCGACGGTTAGCTTGACCTTGGGACCCAGGCACCTTCTCTGCCAAAAGTATCATCCCTAAATTCCGGTGTACTCCCATATTGGCTTCTCGTACCATCCTAACTCCTAATACAAAAGCCTAGTCTCTCTAATGAGCTAAGTGTCCTTGCACCTGCAACAGAAACATTAGAACGAGAAACTTTCCATTTCTCTGAGATTTTCTAACGTCCTGAAACCCCAAAGTCTTACCAGGGGAAATCATTTTCGGCCTACAATATTTAGCTAACATAAGAAATAAACAGGTCTTTCTCTTTAAACGTATATGTGATCAGGCCTTTACACATTTTAAACCCACACTTCTAAAATCATGTCATAAGCATTAACGTCATTACACTTTATATATGAATAAGCAAACTACATGTGCAGACTTTAATATGGTGCACGTTTAAACCTAATGCACCGCATTATGAAAACCAATCATTATGTGTTGACTAAAATACATTTGCAGGGAACTACGACATTGCTCTTCATGAAAGGCATGGTTACATGTCTGATCATACTATTATAAGTAGATTTGAGTGATACATTTCTAAGTCACACATTGATACAATTTCGATTAATATGTGGGTGTGGACTAACAGTGAATATGATGCACCCCTATAATTTTCTGAATAACGTGGCACTCTATCAGTTCCCCCTTTGATGACTAGTGACATCACACCATTTCACAATTCCCTCAGAGAAAGAACCGACCTAAACAGTACTTGTCGCCATCCTCCCCCGTTGGAGTCTCTCTCTATTCTTAAGGTTCTAATATTGACTGTCCTGCAGTCTGGCCATTCGCATCTCACTGAGAGCTCTCTTGACTCTGTTTCCTCTGTACCACTTATAAGCTCTGATGAATCCCCGCACGCAAACCACACAAACCACAACAATGATGAGTGGTTTTAACACAAAGACAAGGAACCCTTTCCCCAAATTGGCAAACCAACTTCCCACGCAACCAAATCCTTTACCGATCTTTTCCCACACACTCTCCTGGGTCAAATCCTCTATCTCATGATGGATCGTGGTAATGTTGTCTATATATTTCTCCAGATCCTTACTGTTATTGGGAATATACGTACAACATTCCTGAACTTTCAATAATTTACAGACTCAACCCTCTTTTGCTAATAATACGTCTAAAGCAAGGCGGTTCTGCAAAACCATCGTCCTTATCGATAACATCTCTCCATCCAGGAGTATCAATGACTTCGCTGTATTCATTGACAACTCATCAACCACAGTCGCCAGTCTTCTGATCTTCACATCATTCAAGACCACACCCAAACTCGGTATCATTGCTCCAAAGATGTCTCCAATCACGATTCCTGCACTCGCAGCCCTCTCAAATGCCGTCCATTCTCCAAAAGCCCCAAATCCTCTGCAAAGTAAATCTTCAAAAATATTTCCCAAATAGCATGTACCATACCAATTCGCAGGCAACCTGACATAGGCATTCCTTCCACACACATAATAAACAGGTGGAATTACTTACACTGTGCCTTACAGAAAGTTCTTAGCAGAATCTTCCATGGTGAAGACATGATCACACGTACTCTGGCCTACCGGAACCTTTTCATAATAGGTCTGATAACGTCTCACACACAGCTTCCCTCTCTGCTCCTTGTCCAATGCTATGGGACCATAACTCCCCTTGGAACTGTGTAATCTTTCCTCATCAATCCAATCTACTGGACTGTCTCCTGTATCTCGTATTTGAGTAAGTTTTCTATATCTATCTTCTACCTGATCTACAAATTTCTTCTCTACATCTGACAATGAACAGGTCAAATTATGCCGATGAGCATAAGCAGTATCCAGTTCCAAAGACGGTATGAAATACTTCCAGAGTCTGTCTTCTGACTTGTAATAATTATACTTATTCAAATGCTTATAAGCTGGAACTTCAGGAAGCACAGCATCGTAATTGGAAAAGAAATACTCAAACTGACCTCTGTCGTAGAAGCTACTAAGCAACAAGCTACAAGAAATTCCATATGTCAGTGGAAGATGGTGATATTTGATACCCTCGTACACTGAGGCAGGTAACTGCATGCACACGTAACAGTCTTTCGCATCCATTGCGTCCACGTATAGCAGCCTCGCATACGCATTAAGCTTAAAATCACCTCTAGACAAATCTATGTGAAATCTACAACTCTCTTCGATTAGTAAAGCTCTTTTAGCTACTATAGTGACCTCCTTTTGGCTAGAAGTGGTAGGTGTAGGTGTTCCCTGTACCTCCGCTTCCTGCTCATGTGAAACGATATATGAGGCTACAACTATTACGATTATAGAAACTATCACTAACCCTACAAGTGTACCTACTGCTAATTTGGATCTACGATGAGTATTTCCAGCATCCATGATCTCGCAAAGTTCTCAAAGTTTTTGGTTTCAGCAACAAACATTTAAGAGTCTCTTTTCTCCTCCGGATGTCGCTTACTAACCAGTTCAAACAATACTTCAAGAGCTGGAAATCCCCTTGCAATTTCAGGTCCTTATTTACACAGTCTACAAAAGTCTTCCCTAGCCCTCTTTCGCTGTCTTGATGGAAAGCCCCTACATTTTTTCTTCTTCCACTCGGGCCTAGGTTATCTTCTTTTAGACTTTCATTTACAACAAAGTTCACCTTCAGTCCAAAATAAGATCAGCTCCCAGAATCTCTAAAACATGATGCAAAAGTTCAAGACGAAGCCACACTAATTCCTGATGCCGTGGTACATAACCAAATGTTGGAAAAACCAGCTTCTCCAGGATTATTTCACGAATTCTGCTTAGACGTGGAGGATTCGGAATAGTGAGAGTCAGTATTCCTTTGATCTCCACTCCCGGAACCAACAGCAAAACATCCACTTTCAGGTTCGGGAATTCGCTGACCAACGTCAAGGACTTCAGCCTCTCCGAGCTCACCACTCCTGGCATCAGTCACAGCATATGTCCACTCTGGTGAGGCGTATCTTTGACATGGCACTCTTGTTCTCCTGGATCTCCTCAGACCACCTCGGGCTTGCTCTTCGTCACTCTATTCAGATTCAGACGATCCAGAGACTGGGGCAAGAACTCTTTCAGGTGCCAAACTCAGGTTCAGCTGCCTCTCGCTCACGTGCCAAACCTCTTCTGCTCTCGTGGCACTTCTGCTCTCCCTCTGGGTACCCTGTGCACTACTTCCTTCTTCGGCTGAATTTGACTCTACTCCACCCACAGCAATGCTTTCTCCGTCCGAGTCAAATTCGGGGCTCTGATTGACACCACCCCGTTCAGCTTGATCCAGTGCACAACCAACTGCGTCAGCAACCCTCACAGCTTGACTTGCCCTCTCAGATGGCCCTGCCACCTCAGCTGGATTTTCATGAGAGTGGCTGTTTCTTCCAAGGGTGCTGAAACTCTGAGGGTATGGAAGGAATGAACCCAGTTCGGCAACCCTCCGCACTTCACTGCCATGTTCGTGACCAGTATTACCTGGTACGGGCCCCACCAACGGACATCCAAGCACCTCTTTCTCACGTGTTTGTGAACAAGGACCCAATCTCCTGGGCACAGGTCGTCGCACAGGTCACTTGAGGCTGGAACAGTTGCTGCTTGTACCTGCTGAGACACAGAACGTTCTACGTCAGACAGTCCCTTACAGTAGTCGAGAATTAAATCATCAGTGATGCTAATTAGAGCAGGTATCACTGGTAATCGCATTGCCCTCCACATCAGGATCTCGTGAGGTGACAACCCCGTTCTCCTATCTGGAACACTCCTAAGACTCATGAGAAACAAGGGCAGTGCATCAAGCCATTTCAGAGATGTCGAAGTGTACACTTTTGCCATCCGTGCTTTCAAAGTTCCATTAACCTGCTCCACAATCCCAGAAACCTCTGGTTGGTAGCTGCAATGTAACCTCTGATCCACATTCAAGGCAGCACAGAGCAATTTCATGATCTCACTGTGGAAGTTGGTGCCTCTGTCCGACTCCAAAGAGGTCAAAAAACCGAACCTCGGGATAAGCTCCCTCAACAATAGCTAGCTTAGCTACAGTGAGTGTGTCACATCTATGTGTCGGGTAAGCCTCCACCCACCTTGAAAACACAAATACCACAACTAGGATGTACCTCACCCCATTACACTTTGGCATCTCATTGAAATCCAACGGCATTCTATGGAGAGGCCCTCCTGACCTCCCAATGTGACTCAAGGTTACGGCAGTCTTCTTTCCTGCATTCATGTTGACACGTGACACACCTCTGGCATACAGCTTCAACCACTGCACAAAACTTTAGATTGTACCATGTCTGTCTAAACACTCGTACCATTGCATCTCTGCCAAGATGTACTGCACCATGTATCAATCCTGCCATTGTGCTCAACAAACTTTCTGGCAACACAGCTTGACCATCACTCGAGACTCACACATCGACATCTCCTTTCTCACATCCTGATCTTATCCAGCCATCTCGTTTTTGGTCGGTAACATCATCCTGCAATCGTTTTAGTTCCTCCCAAGTGTCTGCCATGGCTAACATGCTGAGCTCGGTTCTTTCTTGGCTTTCTCCAGTGTAACCTCCTGTAAATATGCATCCTTGTTCTGCACAGAAACTGGCAACCTCATCTGCATAGTTATTACCCAATGAAACAAAATCAATCCCTCTACTATGAGCAGAACATTTGACAACCGGTATTTCCTTGGGACACTGTAATGCTTCCAACAATTGTCTCACATATTCCCCAATTCTGATGGGCGAGCCTGAAGATGTCATGAAACCTCTCAGTGACCATAGCGGTCCGAAGTCATGAACCACACAAATCCCGTACTGACTGTCAGTGTAGCTTGTTATCCGAATCTGATCAGCGGCCAAACAGGCACGGGTCAAAGCAATAATTTCAGCTACTTGTGCGGAGTGTACTCCCTCTAAACAAGCAGATTCGACAACTGCAGTGATGGTACACACAGCAAACGCTGCTCTTAATCGACCAACATTGTCCCTCAAACATGAACCGTCCACAAAGAAGGTTTCATCAGGATCAGGGAGCGGTTCATCAACAATGTCTGGTCTCGGTTTGGTGCATGGTTCAGTCACATCTAGACAATCATGGTCCTCACAATCTTCACCATCTGCATTTGGAATGGGCATCAATGTTGCCGGATTCAAAACAGAACACCTCTTCAACGTCACATTTTCTGCAGCAAGTATAACTTGCTCATAGTGTGTTAATCGGTTATTTGTGAGGTGCTGTGTTTTGGTCCTTGTCATCAGCAGTTCAACAGAATGTGGTACATAAACTGTAAGTGGGTGTCTCATGACAATACTCTCACACCTTTCAATACTGACAGCTGTTGCAGCAACGGATTTGAGACATCCGGGCAACGCAGAAGCTACTGGATCTAAAGTAGCTAAAAAGTAGGCAACTGGTCTACGGACACCTCCATGATTCTGAGTCAAAACTGACAATGCGCACCCTTCTCTCTCGCAACAGAACAACGAGAAAGCCTTGTTGTAATCAGGCATTCCCAAAGCTGGAGCGCAACACATAGCCTCTCTCAGCCTTAAAAACGACATTAAACAGTTGTTGTCCCACGGTACCGGATCACTCACATCCTTGTGCGTCAGGCTCTGTAAAGGATTTGCTTCAAAGGAGAAGTTGGGAACCCATTGGCGTCAGTAGCCAACCATCCCCAAGAACATTCTGACTTCTCTCTGTGTGGTAGGCACAGGCATGTTCATGATTGCCTCAATGCGATATGGTGACACCTTCCTCTTGCCCTTCTCAATTCTGTGACCCAAAAACTGCACTTCACTCAGACAGTACTGCAATTTGTTTGGGGACACTTTGTGTCCGTTCTCTGCCAAATGATTCAGTAAAGCAATGGTATCAATCCTACAAGCGTCCTCTGTTTCTGAGGCAAAGAGCAAGTCATCGATGTGTTGCACCAGAACGGAATGCTGTGGCAATATGAGACTCTCAAGATTCTTCTTCAAGATCTGATTAAAGATCGAAGGTCTCTCTGTGTACCCCTGGGGGATACGACACCACGTTAACACACGGTTTTCCAGCAGGAAAGCAAAAAGAAATTGGCTCTCCTCATGGAGTGGGATTGAGAAGAATGCTTGACACAGATCAATCACTGTAAACCACTCAGCTTCACACGGAATCTGAAACAGAATCACAGATGGATTCGGTACCACCGGACAGCATGGAACAACTATCGTGTTGACCTTTCGCAGGTCCTACACAATCCTGAATTTCCCACTCGGTTTCTGTAGTCCCATGATAGGTGAATTACATGGTCTACCCATAATCTCCTTCAGAATTCTCTGCTTGATAATTGACTCTATTACAGGTTTGATCCCTGCAATAGTCTCGGGTGACAAATTGTACTGGGGCATCCTAGGGAATTTCACGTTCCGTTTGACCTGAATCTTCACTGGCTCTACACCTTTGATCAACCCAATCTCTTCTCCGGCGAAGTCCCACACCTCATGTGACACAGAATCCCTCAAGTCAAGTGGAAGTTCCTCCACTGTCAGCGCTGGGTACATTTCAATGGACAAGTGTCGATTTGCAACTTTAAAGGTTGCATCATCATCCTTTGTCTGTACTTCAACTCCCTTTGGTGTGCAATAGATGGTACAATTTAATTTGCACAAGAAATCTCTTCCTAGCAGGCAAACTGGACTCGAGTCACACACCACGAACTGGTGTCAATCTTGGAAAGTTCCTATTCTCACAGGAATTGGCTCTGTCAATGGACTGGTCATTTTCTTGGTTGCTACTCCAACCACTTGGATTGATTGTCCTGAGAGGGGTAGGTTAGGGACTACTGCGGATCTCACAGTAGACCGGGTAGCACCAGTATTAACCAAAAAGGTGGTAGGGTGACCATCAACGTTTGCTTCTATAAATGGTTCCCTCTGGTCTACCTCCAAGACTGCTCCAAGGGTGCAGTCCTCCTCCCCTCTCAGGCACCATCATGCCAACGGGTCTGGGCTAAACTCCTCATACCCTTCGAACAAGGGCATCTGTTGATAAGTCCGAGCTCTCTGCTGAACATACTGAACTCTAGGTGCCTGGGGAACTTGTATATGCGGACTGAACGTTCCCCCTTTTATCGACCTTGGTCTAGTTAATGTAGGGACTGCTTCAGGTACAGGTAACTGAGCTATCTCTACTTCTTGCTGCACTTGGTTGATTGGATTCAAGGGATTCTCACGCTTCCAATGTCCAATCTGGTGACAAAGATGACACGCAGTGGTCTTCTTCAATGTCACCACATCCATTCCTGTATTAGCATCAACTGGCTTTGGTCTTCCCTGACCTTGGACATTCTGATTTCCTCCTTGGTTATTTCCCTGTCTTCTTCCTAACGTCTCTCCGCTAGGCTGAACTTGAGCTGTTTGCATCTGAACAAGCATCAATTTGTCTTTTAACTTCCTATGCTTAGAATCTATCTCATCACTGCAGTATCTGGCATACCGCAAGATCTCATCCACCGGCTTGTTTTGCCAACAAATCAGATGTTGCTGTATCATGAGACTAACTTCTGGTCTCAACCCCAACACAAACTTCGAAACAAACTGTCCCATGTCTTTTGTATCTAAGGCATCTAATCCGCTGTACTGTTTGAAGGCCTCCAAGAGGCGTTCATAGTACTCATGCACCGTCTCTTTTGGTTCTTGGACTGTCCGATCTATCTTAACCCAATCAATATCCTGAGGCGAAATTTTCGATTTTAACCACGTGATCACCTGTTCAAACTTTTTCATAACTAGAGGTGACGGGCCATTCATGATAGGATTCCTTTCCAGCTCTGAAGTCGGCCATTCAACAGCAATTTTACATGCAGACCATAAGTCGCCTGGAACCACGATGTCAAACAACGTATTCAAATCAATCAACAACACTTTTGAGATCTTGGCAAAGCGATCAACCTACTTGTACCATTCTACAGGCTTCTCCCTCAGCCGAGGGAAATCGTTCGTAAATGCAGCCAAATCACCCCTACTCCAAGGCACATGTACGTACCCTCCATTCTGTACCTCTCGTAAAAGGAAATTCCCTATGCCTACCATCCCTCCACCTGGAGGTGGCGTCTCTCCTACTATCTTTTTGGAACTCTTCCTCTTGAACCATCTTTCCACCCATTTATCAAGCATGATTCATGCACGCATTGCTATAATCAAATCTCTGATATGGGTTCTCAACCCTATGGCCCTTTTCTCTTCCAGTTCTTGGTCACCATACTGCAACCTATGGTTTCCCTGTAATGACTTCTTTTTAGACAAATCCACCTCATACTTCTAGGCCAACTCTGTCAGTTTCTCATGTGCAGTTCTTGCCTTCGAAGTCACATCCTTCGCTACAAAAAGTAACTCATCTTGTTCATACATGTATATTCTTTCAAGAGGCAAATTTCCATTTATTATTTCGTCTACTTCTGCTTTCAATCTCACTACATCTAACATCCTCCCCTTCAGGGTGCCTTTCAATATTTATCGACAAGCTGCCCCATTCCGTTTGTTATACTCGCAGCTCTGATCTCGAGACCTACTCTCTTCTGTCATGTTCCTAGAGACTGGTCGGTTTCCTGAATTACCTTGCTCCTCATTTTCTGCAGTTCTCTCACACTGATTCCTCACAGGCGGTACCCACATTCTCAAATCTGATCTTGACTCGGCCAAAGACCTTGGTCTTGTCCGTCTCGCATCCACCTGTCCCCTAGAGCAATCTGTGGTGGCTGGCAAGATCTATAGGTCTCGGAGTCTGCTCCACCCCGCTCACTGTCCCGTTTCCCTCAGCCACACTCCTTGATCCAGCAGCTGACTGTGCTAGACTACCAACTCTTCATGGTCTGGTTCGTAAACTGAAACAATGGGTCCAATGGTAACCGGTACTTTTAAGGCATCTGGTAACCTCACACCTCTCCCATCTTCTGTACTCGCTACAGACTGAATTCTCATGTCCTCCGTTCCTGTCGATATTTTCCCTACTACTCTCACCTCTGACTGAGTCTGTAATTCACTAGTCCCTTCTGCTGGAGCCGACTTTCCTTCATAGGAATCTTGATTGAACGGAGGTGGTCTTTTGGACAACAACCTCTCTACCAAGCTGTCATCCGTATCACTATCCTCCTCATCTAAGCTCTTTGCCTTTGCACTGTCTGTTTTCTCTAGTAGCGGGTACAATCTATCCCCCTCAATTGTTTCCACTGTCCACCTCTTCTCTAGTGCATCCCACCTCGCATCCTGGAATGCCCTGATGGACTTCTTCACTCTTTCTTGACTTCTGTCTCTGTTCCTGTCATAATCTGCTCTGATCCATGCATGTAATGCCTCAAACTGAGTTGGTTTCGGCAGAGGTCACAACGAAGACATCACAGATTTCAACTGATACAACACATCCAACCTGAAAGTACCATCTCGTGGGAAAGTCAGTTCTCCCTCACCATGAATCATTTTATGCCAATTTTCAAGCCAAATTATAGTATGCAATCCCACATTCTTTGGCATATATTGCGCTGGAGTATCCTCGGGAGGGGCTTCTTCTCCCCCTCGAGTAACCACATGTTCGTCACCTCTACATAATTATCGGAAAACCTTAAAATATTTCATGATGAACAAATTTTTGATTGCGCACAATGTTTTCGTTCACTTCCTGATGTCAATCTACCAATAGCAGCACGACTCACACCAACCGACCTATTGCAACGCGACACCTTCTGATGTCACACTTCCTCCGCTCGCAGCAGTTCCCCTCCTTCCCAGTTCACGTCTCACCCTTAGATTCATCCCATTCACACTCTGATGTAATTATCTGTCCACGAAACTACCGGACAATCACTTCTCTGACTGCCTACGACAGTCTCTCAAAATTGTTGACCTCAAACCTGGCAACTGTCTGTCTGCGAAACAACCGGACAATCGCCTCAACTGATAGGCTTTAAGCACTCAATGTTCCACATACCACGACCAGCGTCGGTTACTCACGCACTCACGCATTCGCTCCCGTTATCTCGGTCTGGGTAATCGATGACGTCTCACGATTCCCTTTCAATGGTCAACAAAATGGTATCTTCTACAGCACAACTTCTCAGACTACTCGTCGAGTCTAAGAATCCCCAGGCTCTGCACGCTCACAGCCTGATCTCACAATCACTCAACTCTCATACCAACTCCGCAAGACATCACACAATCAAATCAACACCGTAATCTACAAAGCACATCATCCTATTCATACTCACTCCTCCACGAACTGCTGCTTTCCACCACACCGCTACTTTCCATCAATCTCCATCAACTGCCGTTGTCTGCCGCTCACCATCCGATGGGTCACCTTCACTCGAATTCTATGGGCCTCTAGAATCTCTTATCTTGATCTTGATCTCCCCTCACTATCAGAGATAACCATCCTACTCTGCTACCAACTGATGACGCCGGAGTCTTATCTACCTTACCATCACCAAGAATCCTCTCAGGTCGCCAGGATCTTTTTATCTGCTAAATAGTGTAGCTGGGAGGAAATCTAATTTTAACACATAATCAATATTTGAATATATATCTGTGAAAGGACCACTGACTCCAAATCTATATTTTAAGAATGTATTACAACCAAGAATAACTGCACATACAAACACAGCAATACAAGGTGAAGAAAATAAGTGGGCACTAATCGAAATAAAATCCTACACAGGAGTCTCATCTGACTCAGAAGAAGAAGAATAATCAATTCCAATAACATCAGAAATGCGATAATTACTCCAGTTTCTACATTAGAAGTCAATAGCCTAAAAGGAAAATCAGTTAGTCTATCCATACTCTATCTCTATGGTGACATCCCTACTTAGCTTTTTCCCTCCCAGGCAAGAGAGTAAAAGGTGTCAGAAGTGAAGACTTCCTTAGAAGTGCACTCACTTAGTCAGAGCTCGCTCTAAGATGCTCCTTCTAGCTTCCCACCTAAACCTCAACTGCTCAACCCTCGGGGCACTGTCCCTAATACAAAATCCCAAAGCCATAGAACACGCCCTCCGGCACACCTCTTCAACCAGGTCTTCTTCCAGTACTTTTCCAGCGAAACTTGTTTCTCATCCAGCGACGGTTAGCTTGACCTTGGGTCCCAGGCACCTTCTCTGCCGAAAGTATCATCCCTAAATTCCGGTGTACTCCCATATTGGCTTCTTGTACCATCCTAACTCCTAAAACAAAAGCCTAGTCTCTCTAACGAGCTAAGTGTCCTTGCACCTGCAACAGAAACATTAGAACGAGAAACTTTCCATTTCTCTGAGATTTTCTAAGGTCCTGAAACCCCAAAGCCTTACCAGGGGAAATCATTTTCGGCCTACAATATTTAGCTAACATAAGAAATGAACAGGCCTTTCTCTTTAAAAGTATATGCGGTCAGGCCTTTACACATTTTAAACCCACACTTCTAAAATCACATTATAAGCATTATCTTCATTACACTTTATATATGAATAAGCAAACTACATGTGCAGACTATAATATGGTGCACGTTTAAACCTAATGCATCACATTATGAAAACCAATCATTATGCGTTGACTAAAATACATTTGCAGTGAACTACGACATTGCTCTTCATGAAAGGCATGGTTACATGTCTGATCATACTATTATAAGCAGATTTGAGTGATACATTTCTAAGTCACACATTGATACAATTTCGATTAATATGTGGGTGCGGTCTAACAGTGAATATGATGCACCCCTACAATTTTCTGAATAACGTGGCGCTCTATCACTGCTTTGGTAGAATGTGATGATGAAGGGGATACTGACGGTTGTTGGTGCTGATCTCCTGAGCCATTCAGATCTACAGCTTGTTGTTCCTTATTTATATCAATAAGCACCAATTGGAAATCATTTTTTTGGTTGAGCATCATATCTACACAACATTGGCAGCAAGCATGGGATTCGACCGGTAATATTTTTTGGAACAACTGTGCTACATCAAACCATTGCTGTCTACATCAATGCATTGCTGAAGGTACTGTTATGACTGCGGGTGGGGACCCAGGAATTGCTTATATTTGTAAGAGGGTGGACCCCTTGCTGCTTTCTGCCATGGCGCATCAGCATTTTTGGGGCAGTGTCTGACTTTTGGCATCAGCAGTGCACTAACGAGGAACCCTTTGAATGTGCATGGATGGAATGTAGCTCCGTGCGAGCAGCGAGTGCACCATTGTCAGAGCGCGTGAAGAAGGAGTGTCTGCACCAGCACAGCATGTGAAGCGGCCGCATGTAGGACCTTGCTCACGCTGAGTGCAGACTGCGTCAAGCGGCTGTGAGGGTGCTGTGATGTGTGCTGTCAATAGAAAGCCCCATGAGAGTTGGCATTAAGGAGTATCAAGTGGTCCAGACGCAGCATTGTAGGTAACACTGCCGCCATTGGCTACGAATGAGACTCGGTTCATGTTACATCAAAGTTTTAACTGGATGGTCGCGGCTTCCCAGAAGCTAGAATCAGTTCTGCTTTACAGAGTGTCAGCCGACCTCAGCACTCTCAGGGGCTCATTTATGAGTCCTTGCGTCACTTTTGCGCTGCCGGTGCGTCACTTTTTGTGACGCATCAGCGGCGTAAAAATTGGACCTTGTTGCACCATATTTACAAAGTGACGCATCTAGGTAGATGCATCACTTTGTAAACCCCTGCGCTACATTATACCTGTGTCAGGTATAATGTATGCAGGGTGGGCGTTCCCACGTAAGTAAGCATCGTAGAAGTAACGCAGTGAAATCTGCGAGATTTCACTGCGCCACTTATAGGATGCAAATGCGTCAAAATCTTGCGCCTGCCTCACAGCAGGCGTAAGACTGACGCAGGCCCTTTCACATGGGGCTTGCCCCATGTGAAAGGACACATTGCTGGAGTTGCGTCACTTTTGTGACACACTCCAGCAATGCGTCACTTTTGCGCCTACAGATACGTCAGAAATCCTGACGTATCTGTGACCCCTTGCGACATGATGCGTCATACTGTAAATATGACGCATCATTGGAGTCGCAGGGAGGCCGCAGTGAAAAGTGACGCATCGCTGTTTTCACGACGTGATGCGTCACTTTTCATAAATTAGGCCCTCAGTGCGTGAGCAAGGGACTGCATCCAGTATCTGTTACCAGCGATTGGCACATTATTCTAATCTGGCAATTTCCTAATGAAATCTCACCAGTGATTGGCCAGTTGCAGCTGTGCTTGTGTCAACAGCGATTAGCACCCTTGTGTTTTTAGGTGCATTCAACTATTGCCTATAGTAAATGTTATCTACCTAAATTACAGTGATTTCGTAGGAATTTTATTAAAAGGAAGTATCCATCACCATTTGGTGTATTATTGCATAACTTTATTGTTGTTATGATGCAAACAGTCACTCCACCTAGTTCTTTTCTACAGGAACCTGGTGAGCTGCCAATAAAATGCCGTTTATGGTAGAGATCATTTAGGACACATTTGGGTGGCATTGATTGGTTGAAATTAAAGGCTGATAGGAAATGGAGTTTACTATACTACTATTTGGGGATTGAAGGTCAAAATGTGTTTGACCACTTACGGGAATATACTCGTCTGGACAGCAAGGATATGGATGAAATCCAAATTGCAGTAAAACAATTAAGTGTATATTTTGAAGGGAAGGTAAACCTAGTAGTTCACAGACACAAATTATTACTCGCTATAGACATCGCTAAGACTATAGAGTGTTAACAACAGGATGCAAAACAATTGGAGACTCAAAATCCTCATCATTCTGTAGTGAAGCTCAGTTTCCAGAATAGATGGCCACGGTCTTCTGTCTCCAATGAAAATTATGGTAGAGGTGGTAAAAACTGCATGGAGAATTATAGAAGAGGTGGTAAAAATAACACAATTGGGCGTCCTCCGTTGAAATTGACATGTTTTTGATGTTGATCGACCACGCATAATTCAAACTTAAAAAATCATCAAGCAGTAGCTCAGTAATGCTGGAAGTAAAATAAGTAAGTGATTTTGGGAAGGGATCCCCAATCTGGTAATGTCCAGATGTCCCCCTTGATTGTTGGGTTGGTAGTTTAGCCAGGCCTGTCGGGCATGGCTGTGCCTGTGCAGCCGCGAGGCGGAGAACCAAGGGCCCTGGGACTGCTGTGACTAAGACAGGGTAGGGGAGCAAGAAAGCTCTGAGGCCAAAGAGGGCGCGGGCCCTGTAACCGTCCCTGGTGTATGCAAGATCCCTGTCTGCCTTGCCCACACCGTTCCGCAGGAGTGAAGGCATCCGGTTGCAGAGGGAGCCGGACGCTTTCCCTGGCTGGAAGTGAGCCACTGCTCTGCTGGGCCCGTGAGCTGTGATGGCCTCCCAGGAAGTAGGTCGGATGGCGAGGGACCCCACTAGAGGCCGGTGAGATGCTTGGAGGAGACTTTGATATTGTCAGCCACAATCATGAAGGGCCGCACTAAGGGAGGCCGCCTGCTGCGTGGCAAACTAAAGATTCCATTGGGAAGGGTAGTTTATGGCTAGGGTTTTCAACACCATAAAATCAACCCAGCTTGCGTCTTCCATCACCTCCTGACCCGCCAGGAGACACTGTTCTCTATAAATTTCCGAGTGTGGTGCTTCCTTAAAGGGCGTATTTGAAGCGCTGTGATTCGCAGGGCCATCAGAGTTTTGTGTACCTTGTTCCACTCTACTACCCTTCCCTCGCCCTTTGCCTCTCGTCTGTCCTCCCAAGCAGCTGTCTATGACTTGTGCTAGGCTTGAGCCCCTCACCGCTGCTCGGAGTGAAATGGCGCACAGCTCTTGCTTCCTGCTGTGGGCAGAGGGTTTCCGGAGCAGTGGCTGCGTGTTCATTGAGCCCGGTTCTACCACTGCAAAGTTGGGCATCCTGCTCCTGCAGAGTGACCCACCCGGATCCTGCCCGCTCACTCATCCATGCCTCTGTGGGCGGCGGGGAAGCACTGCTGCTGCATGCTGCCCGCCTCCACCATGCTCGGAGACCATTTAATGCAAGAACAGGAGCCAGTGCCCCTCTGCCGTCTCGGGGAGCACCGCCGAGGCTGTCCTGCAACACACCTTGCCCGCAGCGTGCAAATCCCTGGCATGTGTTTAAAAAACATACGCCCCCCCATTGTTCAGGCTCAAAAAAGAAAAATTCACCTACCAAGTAACAAACAAGTAAAGGGGCCATTAGCCATGGGAGGATACAAATGATGACATGCCGTAATAAGGAGGGACTAACAAGCCTATAAACGAATCAAAAGTTAGCATTTATGAAGGACAAAGACACAAGCCAAGGAAAAATATGGGGGAGTCTTCCCTCAACAACTGACCTACAGGAGATCTTCACCAGAGCAGTGCTTGCGCGCTGACTCTAGGCTTGACCTAAAAACAGGTAATTTATGTTTATTCATGGGCCTGAGATCTCTCAATAATGCGAAATGGGAGGAGAACTATCCCTTACCACACATTGAAGATCTAATTATGGCTGTGGGTTAGACCAAGTGGGTTTCGAAGTTGGATCTTCATGCGGCATAGCATCAGGTAGTTTTGGATGATCATCCTCATCATTTAACAGCTTTCGTTACACCTGATGGTACATTACAATTCTGCCACACGCCATTTGGACTGGCCTTGGTAGCATCAGTATTTCAGAAGGTAATAACCAGAATGTTACAAGACATGCCCAATGTAGTCATCTTCCAAGATGACATTTTAGTGTATACACATATAGTAGAAATACACACTAATGTTGTGGAGGAAGTATAATTACTTTACAGAAAAATTATGTGACTGTTAGAGAGGATAAATGCATATTTTGTGTGTACAAAATTTATTATTTGGGCATATTCTTACAAAGGACACGGTAAAACCTAAATACAGTATTGTTGAAAATATGAATAATGCTCTCTATCCAACTTATAAGGATCAGTTACATGCATTCATTGGATAATTTGAGTTTTACGCGAAGTTTATCAGAAACTTTGCTGGTCTCACAGAATGTTTTCGGGATCTCTTAAAGAAAGAGTCAGTCTTTATCTGGAATTTAACCTGTCAGGAGAATTTTCAGCAAATCAAACAGAGTATAATAGCAGCTCCAGCACTCCAGGCGTATGTTGAGGGTCATGATACTATTGTGACAGTTGATGCCAGTTCTTACAGTATGGGTGTGGTTCTGTCACAAGTAGTGGGAGGTAAAAAGGTCAAAGTTGGATTTGCATCCAGGACAATGAAGGAAGTGGAGTTGAGATACTCAGTGATAGAGAAAGAGATGCTAGCATGTGTGTGGGTGTAGAAAAATTCCGACTCTATCTGTGAGAAAGGAAGTTTTGGTTAAGGACAGACCATGAGTCTATGGTTGTCAAATTCTCTGGTAATAAGATAAAAAAGTAATGGCTAGATTGGCAAGTCTGGCAACAAATTTATTGGAGTTTAATGTTGCTGTTGATCATATTGCAGGAGTAAAGATTGTAAGTGATGATTTTTTTTAAGCTAGATGACCCATACAGGATAGTGTGGAAACGAAAGAACAAGCAAAAATAGAGGAATGTATTATTGTAAGTGTTGATGACAGAGTAATTTATTCAGACCTGGAAAAGTGCCCTAAAGGCTGATGTTCTGTTAAAGCAGGTCATAAACTTTGTTATCGCAGGATGGCCTAAGGAAAAGCCAGTTGGGGTAGATTTACAACCATTTTACAAAGTTGCTGACGGATTGTCCCTAGAAAATAATATGTCAGTTGAGGGGAGCAAATTGGTGCCACCAAGGTATTTAGGACAAAGAATACTGGAGACGGCTCACTCTGGTCAGTTAGGAATGTCTAAAGCTAAATGCAAAATTGGGGATGATCTTTGGTGGCCTAGTTTAGATAAGGAAGTGGAGATATTGGTAAGCGAGTGTGAACAGAGTTCCTATAATGACAAACATTCATCCACATCTACACCTCCATGGAGACCTGCATTGTGTCCAGACAGAGTATCACAAAGGGTAGCAGTATATTTTATAGGTCCCTTCCACGTTTTACCAAAGAGTATGTAGTATTTTGTTGTTTTGATAGATTGCCTATCCAGGTGGGTGGAAGTAAGAGGTGCCTCGGAACCCAACACCAAGTTGGTTATTCGTTTTTTACAGGATGTGGTCTGTAGGGAAGAAATTCCTGAGGAACTGTTATCAGACTAAGGAGTACAGTTAACCTCATCTACCATGTTAAAGTTTTTAACTAAAAAGGGGGTCAACCATTTACGCACACCACTGTATGATCCCCAAGCAAATGGTAAAGTTGAGAGATTTAATAGGATACTGGTGGAATGCAACCAAAGTACTATCAAGGCAAACATTGATTGTGAAGCTGTCATCAGAGATGTGGCATTGGCTTATATGAGTTCCCCACACTCCGTTACTGGGACTGTACCATTCGAGTTTCTGAGAGGCAGGAAGGTTGTTTCGGGATTGAACCTGTTTTAGAAAACCATGGTTCTGGGTGGTGTGGTGAGCGAGTCATGTAGGGCTTAATGTACCAGCGACAAGTTCAATAGTGACAGATGTGAAAAAATGAACATACAAAAGAAGAAACGGTATGTACATTTTGCAGTGGGGCAGTATGTTTGCACAAAAGATCTGTTACTGTTTTAAAAAGGAAAATCAAAATTCAGGGGGCCCACTTGCATTTTTTAAGTAAAAGGTGAGGCGTTGAAAACCAGTATTAGAAAATAGCGGAACATGTCCAGTTTGGCGAACACTGACAAAATTAGTGGTGGATTAGACATGGATAAACCGTTGGAAGGTCAAAGCAAACAAGTACTACAAAAAAGTACCAGGAACAGAAAATGTCCTGGCAAATTTTACAATTAATCTTGGTTATTCTCGTGTCATTAACCTCATAAGAATACGGTTATATCCATATATTTTCAGTATTTTTGTTTTAGGCTTTGTTTACGTTTTTACATTATTTTTTGTGTGTTGTAAAAGGGGGGAGATATGTTGTGTTTAGAATTAATTTAGAGAGTAGAATGAGCTCATAGGAGAAGAATACTGCTTGGCTCCTATTACATGATGCTGCATGGAAGGTATATGGAAGAATGTCATGATGAAGGAGAGAGAACACTGTTGGTTGTAAGTGCATATTGCCTAGGTCGTTCAGATCTACATCTTGTTGTTCCTAATTTATATCAATAAATAATAATTGGAAATTACTTTGTTGGCTTGACATCATATCTTCACAACAAGTCATCGAACCTAAATTGAGAAATGAAGTTGATAAGAGTAGAGAAGTGGGCACTTTAAACAGTATTCACTTTATGAAGAGAGTTTTCCCTGTACCATATTGTTTGCAAACAGTGAAACATTCATGAGAATTACACTGCAGAGTATTAAAAGTAACTACTAAGAGCAGTGTACAGTCTATGCAACACTTGGCAAAGAAATACACTACTTGCTAAAAATAGGCAATGCCTTAGGTGCTAATGTTTATACTACCTTCAGCCTTCATACTGTGGGGAAAGCGTTACAGGTAGCTCATCTTCTGAAGCAAAACAAGCACATTAACATAGCTTAATACCTGGTGCACACAGTCTTCTATGTTACAAATAACTCAAGGCTGCTTACAATACTTACGAAGTTGTATGTAGAATCTTTGTGCTGTTGCAATCTTTTTCTACAGAGCCTAAAAACTTGTGTAGAACATGCTGAACACAGGTTGTCAACTGTCACTTTCACACAGTTACTCTTCAATGCAAACATTTATAACGTGCTTATTACCTCTACACACCTATGATGCATTTGGAGCATATGCCTTTTGTAAACACACTCATCAGCTGGACACAGGCTTTACAAAATTAAGTAGAAAATTAATATGGTAGCTATCAGTCCCTGTTGGACCGGCCCTTTTTGAAGGGTTCTCCCCAAATGATTTCCCTTCTTCCTCCTATTTTTCTGACCTTCTTTTTGTTGATGTTAGGGCTCTAGGCATTTTACCACTGCTGACCAGTGCTAAAGTGCATATGCTCCCTCCATAAAATGTAATGATATTTGGTTTCTCCATGATTAGCATATTTGACTTACTAGTAGAGTGCACCAGGTGTGTCCAGGGCCTGTAGGTCAAATGCAAACAGAGGGCCTACAGCACTGATTGTGCCACCCATGTGTCATAAAGCTCCTACAATTCTATATAGGATCTGCATGTTTAGACAACATAAACTAAGGGATTGGTGTCCAAACTGATTACCGACACCCCCAAAGGATATGTTAGTCTGTAGACCAGCTAGCTCACAATGGCACTTTCAGCCCCTCTTACCAAGAAGCAAGTAGCTTCTGGCAACTATCGAACATGACAACATTGACCCCTCAGGGATCGTGGGTACAGTAGAATTACGGTATGTGGGGGTGGCGCATGGGGAACATGGCGGCCAGCTAGGTAGCCGGTCCCAAGCTGCTCTCTGCTAACTCCTTTAGTATGGACTCCCATTGACTTCGAAAAGCTGTTAGCGCAGGGTCTTTTCTGCCTTGTGATTGCAGTCGCCTCATCGCTGTGGTTGCGGTGTGCTGCAAGGCTCGCGCTTTTGTGCGCAGTTTGCACCGTGTATCTTTATGGGCCCAGTTTTGTGTTTTGGATTCCTGCCAGTGGCGTCCCACTGCGCTTTCCAGTACTACTCTTGGGCGGCGAGATTGCGAGGCGCGCGTTGAGAGTGCGTCTCGTCCCTGCGTGCCTTGGGATTCAATTTCGCCTCCTGATTCTCGGCTAGGTGTCTGCCTCCCCAGCCTGAGTGCCATAAAGCTACGGTGGGACGACGCGGCGCAGTGGTGGAGCCGACATTGTGGCTAAGGGATGAGATCTCTATCTCTCTATCTATTTAGGGGGCGCATAGGCGCTTACCTCCATTCTGGCTTGTTCTTTTGTTTGCTCACCTGGATGTGCATGGGATCTGGTTAGGCGTTTTTCAGGGCTGCCGGCACGCTCGGTAAGTCCCGGATGACCTGTCTCGATCTTCTAAGCTAACCCCTTGCCACTGGGTCGGCTCAGGCAGAGCCAGCACACGTTGCTTCCTGGAGAAATCCCAGGGTGTTGGTTGGACCCTAGTGGAGTTGTCTCCTCTGCCTCTGGGTATTCAGGAAGGAGACTTTTCAGTAGCCTGCGCTGCTAAGGATTCAAATCAGGTAAAGGGGGATGATTTAGGGCATGTTACGGACTCCAGGTTTATGGAGCTAGTATTCCAGCATTGCGGGGGGGGGAACCAGATTCTTAAGGGGAGTGAACTTCCAGTACAACATAAAACACTCTCTTCCTTTCCCACTAACTCCATTCCTGACAGTGAAACACTATTAGGTGAAGGTACAAATTGTGATCTAGTACGTTTCTCTGGAAAGAACCTCCCCCCCAACGAGATATACAGCCCAGTCAACCTTTGGGGTTCTCATTGAATAAACATAAATACAGGAATCTTCTAGCTAAGACAGGGAAAGTTACTCCTGTAAAGGAGAGAAAGAAAAAACTGCCCTAGCACCTACAAAGGTGACCCCTCACTTAGATCTTATTTTAAATTAAACTCGCAGGGTGGTATGGAATCCATAAAGCAGGTAGTACCTTTGCCAGGAGACTCTCCGTCATTAAACCCTCCCATACTTACTTCTAATAGATTCACAGCTTCAAGTGACCCGGCTTCAGCACCCGGAGTAAATGGACTGAAGGAAGGAGATCAGATAGAAAATACATCTTTAGAGGCGGCTCCCGTGGTCGCTCCAGGCATGTATCCAATGCAAGGGATGTTGAGCCAGTTGTCACAAGAGATCCATAAAAAGAAAAGAAAGAAATTAATCAAAAAGGATCGTGGAAACAGTCCAGTACTTTTCGCTCAGTCACTCATGCACACTTTGTCTCAGAGAGCTACACAGAATAAATGATGGGGACGTTTTAAATAGGGATTGATTGAAACAGCTTCATAATAGTGTAAACTACGTGTGCTACAACAACCATGAGACAGAAACAGATATCTACGGTTATAAGCACTAACAGAGTAAAGAAAAGGTAGAATTCTACCATAGTGCTAAAACAATGAATATATGCATTCATATTAATACATGACAGTAATAATGTGTACACTACAATGCAACACTAACTAGATGAACCTATGTGTACCTAGCATGTATGTAGGTGTAAAGCCAAGAACCCCCTTAGGATAAAGCCAACCCCGTTACCTTATGCAAGAGAATGAAGGGCCCCATCTTGGTCTCGAGATGGACACCTCACAAAAGATGTCAGACCACTGCGTGCTGGAGTGTCTGCATGCACGAACCTCAGCGTCTCCCATCAGCGTGTCAGAATGGAAGCCATTTTTCTACTCTGGTTTGCCCAGTGAAGATGTAGTCTTATATACCCGAAAGGTACCCTCAGGGGTTCTACCTAGAAGTGTACTATGGGCATGTCGGGCAAGGATGACGATAGTGGTGACCCTTATACAGGTTTATTATACAGAAGATGGTAATCCTGCTGTGATACTGAGAATACTCATGCATAATACATGAGGCTAGTTTTTGGAGTAAACCACACAACAGTCATGTAGCACCTAACTAGGTAAAAGGTCAGCACCAGACCTGTTATGTAGAACAATGGGAGGAAAGATGTAGGTAAAAGGTTGTGTAACTACCTAGGCCTATATTGGGGTACATTGGGGTGCATAAGAGTGTAGCCTTGCAAACCTGTCTCAGACCTGTCACTGCAGTGTCTGTGTGTGCAGTTTTAAACCGCCATGTCAACCTGGCAAGTTCACACACTTGCGAGGCCCAAACCTTACCTTTTTATTACATGTAATACACCGCCAGGATAGGGAAGGCAGTGTCTTGTGCACTACAAAAGAAAATATGATGTTACAACGCATGCAATTACAATGCATGCTTTTACAACGCAGTCTTTACACCGCAACTACCATTACATTGCTTGATTTCACAACCAATGCCATCACAACGCATTTTTAACAAGCATTTGCAATGCAATAGGTCTCGCATTTACACAAGTTTAAGGTATCGGCATTGTAAATGAAAACGCCTTTTGTTGATGGGTTATTTTTTTTAAACAAAAACAAAAATAAAAGGCATTGTTATTTGCAATGTCAATAGCTCAAACTTGCGTAAATGCGAGACCTATTGCATTGCAAATATATGTAGTATATACTAAAAGATATGTAGGTATGTGGAGTGATGCAGTATGATGTATGATCTAAATAATGCAGAGGCAATAACTGTTGAGTTTATTTTAATCTTTAGAAATAAGTCAAGCTGTCACTTCAGGGGTTTTACATTTGCAATGCCAGTAGCTCAAACGTTTAGTAAAGTGAGACCTAATGCATTGCAAAAGCTTGTGGAGAGGGCGGCTCACTGAGAGCTGGATGCTTGTTTACTTGGCAGTGGCATTGCTGTCCTGTGTGTGGTGGAATGCTTTGCCATACAGATAGTTCAAAAAGAAAGCTTTTACACGCCAATATGAATGGGCACTGACGTGATGATGAATAAAACCCTCAACCCCCTTCCTGCTGGGGGCAGGCTGGGCAAAGCAAACTTCACACAAAGCTGCTGCACCTGAAGCGAGTTACCCAGACAGGCTACAAATGCAGAGTAAATAAAAACACTTAGATTTTTGCGATTCACCATTGAGAAAAGAACTGGTTTTCTGTAAAGGGTGAACGACATGAGGGACTGATGCGTGTGAGTCGCAGTGTTTAAAATGTTATTTGACTAAGGGGCACAGAAAGACATGACAAAGTTTAACAGAAAACAAAAACAACAACAAAAAATCAAACTGCAAATTTGTAAAAGTGGGCTGTATTTGTGAGGGAGATATATACTATAAATGATCATTGTGAGTGCACTGGTTAAGAGCAACCCAAGCTACCCCTGGGCTACAGGAAGTGTGAGGAGGGAACAAGCAGCAGTTCAGCCACGTTACAGAGCAGTGAGTGCAGCACGCAGCTGCAGCTATGAGGAGGCGATCAGGGGCGCGCAACAGACGCCATGTTGATTTGTAAAGTTTAAATGGCCCACCCCTCTTAACCTATTTTGCATAACGTGGCAGTTTCCAGCTGAATGCCCGATTTTTAGGGGGATATAGGAAGAGCTGCTTAGGTTTCTGTCAGCACCGCTTGAGATTTGGCAGAGCACCTTAATTATCTCGTCAAACATTTGTAAATGTTCAGTCCGGACATGTTTTAACCTTTTACTGCCAAGCAATGGAGCTCTTGACAAAGGTTTCACCCCATACATCTAGGAGTAAATCTTAGAACTACACGTACCATAATGGAATATCATGGTGGCAAAAAAAAAAAAAAAAGGTGGATTGAAAGAGTACTAGTGACGCACAGTCAATTTCAATTCAATTTCAAAAGACCTTTATTCGAATTTGTTAAAATTCATAAAAGTACCGACACATCAAAGAACATATACATACACATAATACAAAACAGTTAAATAATTTACATTTCATAGTAACAAAGCAATTCGTACAGAAGATAGACAGTAAATTCCATTAACTTATAAGGTTTTAGCAGTAGTATTTTTTGACTGAATCTGATTACAAGGACTTTCCATAGTCTTACGTGCACGTATGGCTAGTCTTAGAAAAGTGCTAGTGCGAAATGTCAATTCATCATTGTCCAGGGTGAGCAACAGCATATAGGATTCCTGAAGTGTAAGAGGTCTGAGCTTTCTAAAATATGGGGATAAAAGCCATTTGGTATATCTCACATAATATTTACAGAAAAACAAAAAGTGCAAATCATCTTGAGTGCTTGTACCGTCACAGGGGCAGGGGGTAAGGGCAGTATGATGTTGATACCCCAGAGGAAAAGAAAGCAGAAATTTAACAGTTCCTGCCCTTAGACGAAACAGTAGAGATCGTTCCCAATTTGACATAGGCAGTGATAGGTAGGGTGGCATGATTTGCATACAGAGACCATTACCAATGTATTTTTTGACCACTGATTTCTGTAGTTCAATTCCAAGCCGTTCATTACGATAAAGTGCATAGAGTGCCTTTTGAACCTCTTGTTTGTCCTTTGGTTCAATAGCTGTTGGCTCAGTAAACAAGATACCTCTTCCAATTTCATTAAATATTTTAAAAACTTCTTTAAACCAGGGGATCTGTATGCCATTATCACTATTGAGGCAGTCCCTAATGATGTTTTGCGTAAGGGCAGCAGCCTCATTCCTCCAGATTCTGATCCAGAAGAGTGCTGGTCTTGCTTTAATAAAGTCGTTTATGAATGGGAGGTTAAGTTCGTTATGACAGATGAAATTGGAAGAGGAAATTGGTGCTCCCAGCAGTTTCCTGCAAAAACGGTTTTCCTCTCTTTGAATACCAATGCTGCTGGCCGATCCCCAAACTTCGGCTCCATACGTAGCAACAGGGGAACACTGTAATTTAAAAATTTGAACAATAGCTTTAGTGGCGCCAATTTTCTTAGGGCGTGGGAGACTCAGGACGGAGTTGTTGGCTTTCGAGAACTTGCTCGTGGCGTGGGCCACATGCCCACTCCAGGAGCCGTTCGCAGCGAAAACCAACCCCAGATAAGGGAACTTATGGACAGATTCGAGTTTATCTGTTCCAATTTGAATAGTGCCGAGTTTCCTTTTGCCCGGCCCACAAGGCATAATAAAAGACTTTTTAAAATTAACTTTTAGATCCAGTCCCTCCATAAAATTTACAAAACTATGTACAAGCAGACGTAAGGCATTTGGTGTACGTGCCAAAAGGACAGCGTCGTCTGCATATAAAAGTACGGGCAAGGGATTTCCTAAAATGATTGGGACATCGGGGGTAGCTTTCTTTAAACAGTTGGACAGGCCATTAATATAAATGATAAACAACAGGGGTGCTAAAACGCACCCCTGTCTCACCCCCCTCCCTATCTTAATGGCTCCCGATACCTCTCCGCCCATACCAATGCGTACCCGAGCTTTCAAGTCAGTATGGAGATAGGCTAAGAATCTAACAAGAGTGGCATCGAGACCATTTGACAGGAGAGTTAACCATAGCTTGGATCTATTCACGAGATCGAATGCGGATGAAAGATCCATAAAAGCCAGGTAAACGGGGGATGAGCGAGCAATGCAGTATTTATCTATTATCAATTTTAAGTTTAGGCATTGCTCGACTGTTCCTACCCCACTCCTAAACCCCATCTGGCAGGGGTCTAAAAAGTCAGAATCAGACGCCCATACCAGTACCCTGTTATAAATTATTCGTCCTAGTATTTTTAAAGTATTGTCCAGGAGGGAGATGGGACGGTAGTTTACTGGGTCAGATCTGTCTCCCTTTTTGTAAATGGGGACAATAATACTAGTAGCCCAGGTGGCAGGCATGGCTACATGTGGAAGACTATTAAAAATATTTAAAAGTATTGGAGTCCAAAGATCAACGTTAAATTTAAGGATATCTATAGGGAGGCCGTCTGGCCCGGGCGCCTTGTTGCCTAGGCTCTCTTTGATAGCTTTCCTGACTTCTGAGTCCGAAATCTCTAAGCCTGCTGTTTGGTACGAGTTAGGGAGGGGTTGCTCATCAGAGGGGGCAGCATAAATATTAGAAAAATGAGTCTCCCAAGCTGTACTCGTTATGTTGCAACTAATTTTAGTAAGCTCTTTGCCCATTTCCCTCGTTCTCCTAACTGCCGTCCAAAATGGGCCGCTGCCACCCAGATTGGCGCTGATAACCAGCTTATCCCAGTGATCGGAGAGCAAATTTGCCTTCCTTTTCGATGTTTTATCTTTATAGTTTTTCCTGGCGGCTCGAACAGCGTCCTTACACCTGGGATTGGCAGAGAGGGCCTTTCTTAACTCTCTATTGGCCACGGAGCAAGATGTATCAAACCACCGTGGCTCTTTATGGTCAGTAGAGAGTGGGACTGACAGGAGAGTTTTTATATTGGTGCATAAATCTTCAAAATCAGTAATCAGTTTTTCATTATTTGTACTGGGGGAGGAGAGACATTTCAATAGATCCGGATATGCCTCCTGAATCGTATCTATAATGGCCCCACAATCAATTCCTCTCCATTTAAGGCGAAGGCCATCAATTGAGGGTGTGATATCCCTAGCTCCATTTAAATTCATAAAAATCGGACTGGGTGCGAGGTTAAAAATAGCAAACAAAGGATTATGATCGCTGAAGGACGTTTGCACCACAGAAGATTTGATTAAACAGTCCGTTAACACAGGTGATGTAAAAATGTAATCGATAATTGAACCGTTATCCCTGCCCTTAAACGTAGGGGCATAGGGAAAATTCATATCATACCCTACGCTCATTACATCAACAAGATTAAAATCAGAGAGTATACTAATCAGTTCCAAACCCCTGCGGTCATTACAGTGATCAAAGTTAGTGGATCCATAGTTATCTATAAGTTTCACATTAAAATCTCCCCCGATCAGAATACTCGTCTTAATATCTACTGACATGGAACAATCAATTATATTTAAAACCTTAGATAAGACAACAAAATTTTTGTTCGGTACACCATTAAAATCATTATTGTAAAAATTGATTAAATAAATTGTGGTCTTTGATTTCAATTTATATTCCAGGATTTGAATGTTGGAATTAGCTAGGTTATCTGACTCCAAAACATTAATTGTACCGCCTGCCAAAATTCTAATCCCCGTAAAGAGTCCACCCACCGCTCGGCCAAAGCTGGGTTTTAGAGATGTCAGGCTGAAACAATGGTAGCCTTCGATATACAGGTTATCAACAGCCCAAGTCTCTTGGAACATGAGTATGTCTATGTCCTTAATTAGTTCTGTCCAGGCAGGGTCAGAGAGCTTGGATTCTAAACCTGCGACATTCCAACTTAGGATTGATAGGCCGTGTTTGAACCCCTGGTTAATAAATGTGCACCTAGTATTCCCATTATCATAGATAGTTGATTCGTTTGAAATGGCCGGAGTGCTATCAGACAATATGATTTCTGGAACTACTGTTTTAGCATGGAGTGATGCAAGTGAATTTGTAATTGTGGCATCCTCTTGGTTACAGGCTTTTGCATTCTTGCATGATTCATTATTGAGGGGTATGCTCAGTCAATCCTGTTCGTCTAATGATGATAGATAGTCGAACCGATTGAAAGTTGGGATATTATACATTGGCCTGACTTGTGTCGTCTGTGCAGACTGGAATGGGTTAGGGATTGGATAAGACCTATCCCTGTGATTGCTCTGACGCATAGTCGGGGCTTGAAAATGTTGTGGATGGTTCGGGGTAAGAATTGGCATTAGAGGTTGTGGATGCCAATTGGGGTTGTTGGAAAAGGCGGCATTTAGGTTCTGGTTTTGGGCAAAGAAGGGTGATTTGACCCTTGCACCAAAATTCATCTCTTGGTATGAGTTAATGGGGAAGTTGTTGGGAGGGTTAGCCGTGGCTTGTTCTGAAGATATCAAGTGTCGATAAAAATATCCTAAGGGAAGGAGCGTGATGTTAAATTCCCATGGCGATGGTAAAGGGGCGTTAGCTAGTGTTTTCTCTGCCCAATATGGTTTTCTAAAACTAATAATGACACAGTCGCCCTCAAATTTTTTCCTATGGGGTCCAATCCAACCCACCCGCTGTGTGTTAATAATCTCCCTTGCACCATCAATCGGATAATTGCAGTTGGTAATTAGCCAGTGCAGGGTTTTATTTTTGAGTGATATGGGATTTTCATCCTGATCCTCTCTTAGTTTAGTAACGTTTACTAACACTAATACATATGCACCGCATTCCGGAGGAAGATTGATGCGGGCCGGAACTTGTCTGGGCGGTTTTGGGATGGGTTGGGTCGAGATAGGATTGCTTGTAGAAATTGAAGGGTGACCTGTGGTGCTCGCAGTTGAGAGTGTGGTATTCGCGGTGGTATTGATGCCAGGATCCTTTCTTTTATCCGTGGATTCGCTATTAGTGTGTGGTGTTGCTGTTTTTTGTTTAGTAATTGGGCCATTGGCCAGCGCAACAGGTACAACTTTATCTGCATTATTTGGGGCGACTGGGGGTACTTGTAAAATAGTTGTTTTGGGGCCTACTATATTTGTGGGGTTACTATTTTCTGAACTGGTTGTAGGACCTCCCTTTAAGAAAATCTTAAGAGGATTGCTCAATTCATCTAGCAGTTTTTCTAATCGAGCAAGCCTATTTTCGATTGGGGATAAATAAATGCTTAATAAATCCCCCAGTCTTTCCAACAGGGGGTCATATGCCTTATCTATATTTCCGTTAGTGTTCGTTGTTCTGCCCTGCTGAACAGTTTCACTATCGTCCCTCTGGGGTATTACCGTAACCTTAGTTGCGTTATGATTATTGTCAGGGACAAAGTTGGTATTTTTCCCAAGTTTCTTTTGTGCCCGGCCATATTTCCTGATCGTAGTTACCCGGGGCTTGGGTACGTGTAACTTCAGTTTTTGAACTGCCCCCTCACGCCTACCTCTAGCATGCCTGGTGTTATCAGCAGATTGTACTTTGGGAGAGGGGTTAATTAGTAAGTCAGGCGTTTTTTCCAGGTCTGTGCTAGTGTGGGTATCTGTGTCTAACAGGGGAATTGAGGCTGAGAGGTTAACCTCGCTAGGAATGGTGTGTATGTCAGCACAAACATCAAGTAGGGGTCTGATGTTATTAGGCATAATTTGTGCAGGTGTAGTGGCGGTAGCAATGAGGCCAAGCGAAGAACGTTTGGCATGCGCCAAGTCTTGTGATACCCTGCGTTCTAGTAGGTTTATGCCCTGGTTAATGGCATCATTGGCCTTAGAAATAAAAAGGTCAATGGGGCCAGTCACAGCGGCAGCAGTTTTGCTGCGGGTGCCTCTTGGGGCCATGCTGACAAATAATAACCCCTGGTCTGCGGTTTGAGTTGTTAAGCAGGACTACAGATACAAGTATCAATGACACATAGCAAACATTATAGTTATAAGGCAGATAGTCCCGGAAATAATAGCAGTACCCACAGTTCCCAAATGAGGAATGGCCAGTGGACCAATGAACAGTACCTTCAAGTTGTAACGAATAGGTGAATAAAAGGAGGTGGCCCCGTCCCGTCCTCCTCGTGCCTCTGAGGGCCACAGAGGGCCCGCCCTTTGCCCGGGCTTAGCCCGGCGTCCGCCCGCGCGCGTCCCGCGACGCGGAGGAAGCACGAGCGTTTTAAGCGCCTCCGGGCGCGTTCTTGGTCGTCGGGAGCCGCTGGGGCACCTGGGAAGTGTAGTTTAGCCCACTCGATGGCCGCGCGGTGAAGCAGCGGCGAGAGGAGCCCAGGAAAGCAGCAGCAAGACTCCAGGTAAGGATGAGGGGACACCAGCAACACCTCACGGTCCCCTCGTTAGATCATCCGGCTTCCCCACTCCACCGAGGGAGCACGAGCGTTTTAAGCGCCTCCGGGCGCGTTCTTGGTCATCGGGAGCCGCTGGGGCACCTGGGAAGTGTAGTTTAGCCCACTCGATGGCCGCGCGGTGAAGCAGCGGCGAGAGGAGCCCAGGAAAGCAGCAGCAAGACTCCAGGTAAGGATGAGGGGACACCAGCAACACCTCACGGTCCCCTCGTTAGATCATCCGGCTTCCCCACTCCACCGAGGGAGCACGAGCGTTTTAAGCGCCTCCGGGCGCGTTCTTGGTCGTCGGGAGCCGCTGGGGCACCTGGGAAGTGTAGTTTAGCCCACTCGATGGCCGCGCGGTGAAGCAGCGGCGAGAGGAGCCCAGGAAAGCAGCAGCAAGACTCCAGGTAAGGATGAGGGGACACCAGCAACACCTCACGGTCCCCTCGTTAGATCATCCGGCTTCCCCCGCACAGTCACTTTGGGACGGTGGTACACGCCGATACACCCACAGCACTTCTGTGTGTTGCAAATGAGAAAATCCAGAAAACGGGAAGCAGGTAAACTAAAGGATCAGAAAAAACAAACAGATGAATAAAGTTCAACAAGTGAAACCAGCTCTACACGCTCACCCCCGAGATAATAAAAGAACAAAATGAAAAAGAATAAAACATCACTGCCTGCTCTTCGGGGTCATTGTGTGGCATTTATAAGGCAGAAACATTTCCATCGTCAGCTGCAGTATGGATGTTTTCCCTTTAAGGCCTGAATTCAAAGCCCCAGTAAACGAATAAACATTTAAACCGACTCCAGAATATTCTAAAACATGCTAGCTCTGGTGAAGTCCTTCCTTATACAAACTGCTGCAGAGATACAGACAACAATTAAGGCACTGCCTGCACAAAATCTGTAATTTATATGAAGGAACATGGTACTGGCAGAAAAACTAAACACCATGATGCCCGGTCTGTATGCATACCCTCTTCTATAGGGTATAAGGAGAGGATGTGACCTAACGGCCAGAGCTGCTGACTCTGTAGCTGGGGAGCCAGATTTGAGCCTCGGCGCCAGATCAACATCATGTGGTTCGGGCAAATCACTTAATCCTCCCGTGCCTACCAAAAATGAATGTTCTGAACTGGTGCTTATGTGAAGCGCTCCGATACCCTAGGGTCGAATTCGTTCTGTATAAACCTGCATTAAATTAAGTCGTGAGCTAGCAAAATCTCCCCTTTCACTTTAGTGGATCTTCACATCACCTCAGCAACAGACTACTGAATCCGTACCTAACTCAGCAACCCCACAAAGGGCTCCCTCGGAAGTTATTGCCTTTAATGCCTTATCTGAGTTAAAATCGCCTTTTAAGACTTTTGCTGACTGCCAGGGAGCTACAAAGTGCCCGTATACAAGCACTTTGTAGCTCCCTGGCAGTCAGCAAAAGATGGGGCACCCACGATCAAACACAATTTGTCTAAAATGATTGCCTACAAACGTTGAGTTCGAAGAGCAGTCCATTAACAAAATGTAATATATACATTCATTTCCGTAAACATTATCCTTATTTAATAAAAACTTCAAGGATAACGTATATACATTTGCTTAGTTGTCCGATTTAAAATGTTGCAAACAGAATTAAGTTTAGGATTTACACTGTCGGATCAATTTGTAGAACGCGAAAATACAAAAGACAACATAAGTTCCAGTCCTTACGGGGCAGATAACTAAACCATGAAGTAAAGCGCGATCTCAGCCGAACACAGAGTACGCTTTGTAGACGGCAGTCAAACGCCGTTTGTTATTATCAGGTGCTAACCCAACTACCCACAAACTGCCAGCGGTGCAGGAAATATGATTTACAATTAGTAAAGTATTAAAGGTCACAGTAGCCTTACTGTTGAGCGTGCCTTCATAAAAGTGAAAGTGGCATGGGGCTGGGAAAATGAAATTAAATGATAGGGGGTAAGTTTGGAAAGGCGTGGGCTGTGGGGGGAAGGGGAGGTTGCCAGGCAGCATAGAGAAATAAAGCAACGCCATGCGCACGCACAAGGGCATGCGCCTTCATAAAAGTGAAGGGGGTAAGTTTGGAAAAGCGTGGGGTACGGGAGAGGGGGGGGTTGTGAGCAGAGATGTAAAAGTAAAAGCATGGCATCTATGAAGTGGGCACCATGCTGAGCTACAAAAGCACTGCAGTGAAACAAAACAAGACAAGTCTGGCGGAGCGTGTCGCGCGCGCTTGGCGGGGGCGGGGAAGCGCATTCCAGGCGGGGCAGCGGACCCTTTGAAGTGCGATGCCAAACGGATTGCATGGCGGCACGATGCGCGTGATTGTGCGCGTGCTCGCCATGTAATCCGCTTTTCGGAGCACTTTTAAATGCCCCTTACTATAGTCTCGCTTTGCGATCGCTTGCGCGATAGCAGGGCGAGACCTAAAAACTACCATTACAACGCATTTTTAAAAACTATGATTATAACGCATTCCATCACAGCGCATACCCTTACAACGCATACCATTACAATGCATAATACTTTTAGGGCAACAGTAGGGTAATTGTTGGATAGTGTAGAGGTAAAAATTACTATTCCCACTCCAGTGAGTGCAACAGTAGCGTAAGTGTTGGATAGTGTAGGGGTAAAAATTACTAAGCGTTGCATAGTGTAGGTGTAAAAATTACTATTCCCATGCGCCCCATAACTCATACCCACCCTAATACTAGATAATTCTCCATTACTCACCTTACAATGCGCTGTAATGGCATGTGTTTTATTTGGTATGCGTTGTAATGGCATGCGTTTTAGTGACATGCATTGTAATGGGATGCTTTGTAATGGCATGCAATGTAAAGGCAGTTGCGTTGTAACAGTTGCGTTGTAACGGTAGGTCGTTGTTATGACTGTGTTGTAATGGATGTTTCCCACTACAAAACTGTCCTTTGAAGTTTGTCTACCTTAAAAGCCAAAATGGCTATAAGGACTGAATCTGGGTCACCATATCTTCAGAACACTTCTGGGTTGAAGACATTCTGCGAGGATGAAGAGCTGGATAGCTGTCAGGAGGGACTGATATCTAGCTTTTTGCTTGCTCTGTTGGTCTGATGCTTGCTGCTTATATCCTGGGAGTGAAAGAATTGGACTTTGCTTTCTACATCCTGCTTCCAAGGTTCTTCAAGGGTTTAAGTTGAGCTTGCATCCTGTTAAGAAGTGTCAGAGCCATTGAAAACTTCACTTACCACTGCCTGGGTTTTTATGCTGAGAGTACTGTCTTGCCAAGTACTGCCAAATCCAGTTCCTGGGCTCTTGGAAGTAAGTTCTAGTTATCTCAAGAAGAAATCCACACCTCGTCTCCTTGTGTCATTCCGAACCGATGCATCACTTCAATACTCGACGCATCTTCACTGCCTGCACCGGAACTTCGTCCCCGCTGGATTCATCGACCGCGGCTTACAATGCAGGCCCCCCTTTCCGTTGCAGCATGTCAGAAGAACCACCACTGCATGAGTTTCGAGCCCCGCGCCACCGAAGTGCGTGCTGCACCACTCTGACTTCGATGCAGCACCTGCTTCATCGCTGTGGAATCGATGCAGCATGATTTGAATTTTAACGCATGTTCCCTGGGTGCTGCATCGACATCGCACTGCAGTCAGGAACCCTAGCACCATGTGTGCAAGCAATGCATAACCTCCCTAGTGACAGTAACAAACCAAGGCATGACCTGCTTTTTCAATGCCTCACCTCCCCTGCATCCTGCATAGTTCATCTCGCATAGTATTTGATTTTTGACACATCTAAGGTATTTTGTCTTGATCAAGTGCATCTATTGATTTTTAAGAGCTACAACTGTATTTAATCTTTGAAAAACCATATCTTGACTTGTGGAGTTGTTTTAGTGTTGTTTTATTCAGATAATGTTGGAAAGTGGGTAATTGGTAGAGGCAAATGTAGATCTGCCACTGGCAATAAGGCCACTAACACATGGTAGGACTCAGCATAGGTCTCAGAAAATTATTCCTATGCTCAGCCCTTAGTTGCTTGGCCATGAGCAGGCCGGCTTAATTTGAAAGACAGGTATGTAAAGCATTTAACAACACCAATTCAGTAAATAATTAGGACACAACACATAATAAAAACCAACACCATTTTTAAAAATACGAAATATTGTTATCTTTTAAATGACACCAAAACAACAAAAATCTAATGTAGGGAACCGGAGATATGAATTTACAAAGATTTAATAAAATATAGCGATTAGAAGTTTATAGCACCATATTGAGATACCTGCTTGCGATAGAAAGGGACAAAGACAAAGTTTCAGGCTGACCGTGATGGAGCCCTGGGCGCCTACAGCTTGCGGCAGGTCCCGGTCTCAGTTTCTACCTTCACACTTGGAAACTTTTCTAGAGCTTTTCTCCTTGAGGCCCATCAAAGCTACCAGCCAGTCCAGATTCAGTGAGGGTTGGCCGGATTGACTTGTGACGGGGTCCCGGTCAACTTCCCTGGAGCAGACTTAGAAAAATGTTCAAGATCGCTTCAGCGGGGCAACCCAGGAATCCAGGTCGACATGCGATGGAAAGAAGGCGGCTTGGCATTCGCGGTTGCTCCAGGTTCCCTTTACTACGAGCGTACTTAGAAAGTTTTCTGGAGCTTTTTCTAGCGGGGTCCCTCGATGCTCTTCATGTAGCCGGATCCGATGAGGGTTCACCGGCTTCAGTTTTCTTCTAGTCCCGGTCAAACTCTGGAAGTTGGACCGATGGAGCTTTTAGCGGGACGTACCTGGATGGCTTGGTCGGCTCACGGTTCAACGCACGCGGCCTGGCTGGCCAGGTTGAGTCGGTCCCTCTATGGAGCTTTTTTCCAAAGTTGCTCCAAAGTTATCCAAACTTCTTGAAATTCTTCCTGAAGTTCCTCAAGTGGTCCCAAAGTATCTCAAACTCACACCAAGGGTCTGGAATCTCCAAGATGTTCCTTGAAAGTTGAATACTTTAGTTCCCACAATCCACTGGTACAAAACCCTTACAAATCCACTGGCAGTTCTCCAAGGTATAGATTTAGTTGGTGATGTTCCAAATGATCTCTTTTAACCTGTAGCTTTCAGGGAGTCCACTTTTTAGTTCTTTTTCAGCATAATAATCCACAGGGCTGTAGTTTCAGATGGTGCAGTTTTCAGAGGTCAGGCCTTAGAAATCTTTGCACAGCAAAACGTTTCAGCTTGGCAATGTCTTGCCTCAGTAAGTTTCAAGCAGCAGATCTGGAATGCTCTGCCCCTCTCAGATACTTATTCCAAGTTCTCTGGGTCAAGCAGGAGGCCACTTCTGACCAATGGGAGCAAGGTGACTCCACCAAGATATAACCACATCCTGTTGAGTGTGGCATTATTTTGTCCCAGTGTGCATCAAATCTTCCAAATCCATAAGTGCTGACTTTCCAGCAAGGAGGTAAGAGCTGGCTAAACACACTACTAGGATGGCTAATTTACCTAGACTCTCCCCCCTGCATCTTCTCACACCTTCCTTAATCCTACCATCTGCCTAAGGTGGGAAGCTCAGAGTTGTAAATGAAACTGTCCTCTGCTCTCCTCTTTGAAGAACATAGTTTATGACTCCTCCCCCTAGACTGGCATTCCTATGGAACAGCACACGGCCCTGCCAGCAGAGCTGGTTAACCCGAGGGGCTCTTTATCACCTCTGCAAGGCAGCCTGGTTAATCCTCTTAACTCTGACCAATCAGGGCAGACCACTGGAAGGCTGAATTTGGACTTACAAATAAGAAAGTGTGATAACTTCTTGTATGTACACTTTCGGGGAAATTCAACAATATGATATTGTTGGATTTATTAATACCATTCTGGGAAGTCTTTGAATGGCATTTCTAGCCCTCTCCTATCACGAGTTATTAATCAATAACTTTCTACCATGTTAACCTATGTAATGGGATTTTCAATGGGAAATATGACTTGGGCCATTTCTCCAGCACCAGGTCGTACAAAAACATATTTTGTAAGTGCTTGTTTTGTATCTACAGGAACCCCACCCCATGTGCAACTAGGGGAGATTTTAGGGGTTCTGAATCTGTAGAAATATTGCAGATCCTCCCTTCACAATGCTTCAGGCATCAAAGTCGAATTTGAGCAGCACTTTACCACAATGTAGGGAGTGAAATGTGAAATTTCGCTTAACCCAGACCATATAAAACTCATTTTATAAGGGTGTACCTTATATGTCAAAACATTGTAGGTTATCCATTTTTAAGTGCCCCAAACCCCAAAGTTGAGTTTGGGCACAAGCTACTTTTAAAAGCAGTCCTGGCACCCAGGGCTGCTTTTAAACTGACCTCAGGCTTCAGCAGTGCACACTTTCAAGTGCAAAAAGAGCTGCTGGCCTCTAAACTGCCATGCCCCAGGGTACTGGGGACTTCTAGGTAGTTTCAATCCCCCTGCCCTATTATATACTAGGGGCCTATAGGGCAGGTCATGCTAATCACAGAGGTACCCCACCATGCCATTGTGTACCCTGGTGTATGTAGGTGTTTTAACTGTATTCTAATGTGTCTCTTTAAGCATAGCACTGGCCCTGGGCCTGGTTAGGCAGAGCCCAGGGTCAGTCAGAGTCAGTTACCACCAGTATCATTCAGCAAAAGTTTGGGGGTGCCCAGGGCACAGGATGACTTTGCAACAGATAAATATTGGATATTTTTTTTAGACTGGTGTGGAGTCCTTTTGTAGTGTTTTCTATGTGTGTGTGTGTGTGTTTGCACGCAAATACTTTATACATTGCCTCTGAGATAAGCCTGACCGCTCTTGCCAAGCTACCAAGGAGGTGAGCACAGGTTATTTTCTGAGTGTGTAACTTACTTACCTTGACGACTAGGATAGGGGGCAACCACTGCCAACAAGAGACCCCATTTGGAACAGTGACTATGTAAACAGTAAAACAAACTAATACACACATAGGATGATGTCATCAGAGATGTCTTCAATTATGTCATTTGAGATGTCATCAGTGATTCCGTAAATGATGTCATAGAACATGTCCTGAGAGATGTAATATGAGAAGACATAAACAGTGCATGCAGTATGCAAATCATAGTTAGCTCTGCTGCTTGAATTTCTGTGTGTTTTTAGTTAAAAATGTTAATGTTGTCACTGACAAATTCACTTAACTATTACTTTAACCTTTGTTTTTTTCTATGAATATATATATGTATAAATAGTAATCCTGGGTAGTTCCTACGTTTTAGGCAGAGAATGTCTCCTTTATATGGAACACTCTAGATTACCACTAACACTCTAAAACTACTCACCTCAAGCCAAGTGAACATTACTCATTTTATTGACTCAGATGAAAAAAAAAGTGTGTTTGTCAATGGGAGAGTGTTTGAATACAAGCAAGCTGTGCCAAGAAGGAACCTATTCCCCCTCTAAGACTAACTCCAGGCAGTGAAGCAATTATTTATTTTAAAAGGTTGCCGTAAACCAGGAATATTGGGGGATACTCTGTGACAAACTGAAATACATGTAAGTTGTACCCCAATCTGAGGTACAAGCAAAATAGACATTTTCTAATATGGTCTAACCATAATTGATGATTAATGAGGAAAATATTTGAGGCCTGATTCATAAAGTTTGTGTGGTGTCTCCCTTTATCTCTTCGGTGTGAATTACTGATGAATGTAAGGTTGGTGGAGTCACAAATTTGCATAATTTTTTTTATAAACATGTAAAGGTTAAACAAGGGGGCCGCTTTAGTGTCCATGCATTGTAGAGGAAAACAGATCTCTGTTTTGCTAAAGTTGGTCCTGGGAACATGTGGATTGCTGCTCCTAGACAACTGTCCCTCTGAGAAAATATCTCTTTGAGTTGAGCTCTGTGAGGCTTTCTGAAAATGATGGCAAACCCCTCAAACTATGTCCTCTTAAGAGCAGAAGGAGGGCCCTGAAAAATAGTGTGGTACTTTTTAGGTATGGCATTACCAAACATCTTTGAAGAACATAGTTTATGACTCCTCCCCCTAGACTGGCATTCCTATGGAACAGCACACGGCCCTGCCAGCAGAGCTGGTTAACCCCAGGGGCTCTTTATCACCTCTGCAAGGCAGCCTGGTTAATCCTCTTAACTCTGACCAATCAGGGCAGACCACTGGAAGGCTGAATTTGGACTTACAAATAAGAAAGTGTGATAACTTCTTGTATGTACACTTTCGGGGAAATTCAACAATATGATATTGTTGGATTTATTAATACCATTCTGGGAAGTCTTTGAATGGCATTTCTAGCCCTCTCCTATCACGAGTTATTAATCAATAACTTTCTACCATGTTAACCTATGTAATGGGATTTTCAATGGGAAATATGACTTGGGCCATTTCTCCAGCACCAGGTCGTACAAAAACATATTTTGTAAGTGCTTGTTTTGTATCTACAGGAACCCCACCCCATGTGCAACTAGGGGAGATTTTAGGGGTTCTGAATCTGTAGAAATATTGCAGATCCTCCCTTCACAATGCTTCAGGCATCAAAGTCGAATTTGAGCAGCACTTTACCACAATGTAGGGAGTGCAATGTGAAATTTCGCTTAACCCAGACCATATAAAACTCATTTTATAAGGGTGTACCTTATATGTCAAAACATTGTAGGTTATCCATTTTTAAGTGCCCCAAACCCCAAAGTTGAGTTTGGGCACAAGCTACTTTTAAAAGCAGTCCTGGCACCCAGGGCTGCTTTTAAACTGACCTCAGGCTTCAGCAGTGCACACTTTCAAGTGCAAAAAGAGCTGCTGGCCTCTAAACTGCCATGCCCCAGGGTACTGGGGACTTCTAGGTAGTTTCAATCCCCCTGCCCTATTATATACTAGGGGCCTATAGGGCAGGTCATGCTAATCACAGAGGTACCCCACCATGCCATTGTGTACCCTGGTGTATGTAGGTGTTTTAACTGTATTCTAATGTGTCTCTTTAAGCATAGCACTGGCCCTGGGCCTGGTTAGGCAGAGCCCAGGGTCAGTCAGAGTCAGTTACCACCAGTATCATTCAGCAAAAGTTTGGGGGTGCCCAGGGCACAGGATGACTTTGCAACAGATAAATATTGGATATTTTTTTTAGACTGGTGTGGAGTCCTTTTGTAGTGTTTTCTATGTGTGTGTGTGTGTGTTTGCACGCAAATACTTTATACATTGCCTCTGAGATAAGCCTGACCGCTCTTGCCAAGCTACCAAGGAGGTGAGCACAGGTTATTTTCTGAGTGTGTAACTTACTTACCTTGACGACTAGGATAGGGGGCAACCACTGCCAACAAGAGACCCCATTTGGAACAGTGACTATGTAAACAGTAAAACAAACTAATACACACATAGGATGATGTCATCAGAGATGTCTTCAATTATGTCATTTGAGATGTCATCAGTGATTCCGTAAATGATGTCATAGAACATGTCCTGAGAGATGTAATATGAGAAGACATAAACAGTGCATGCAGTATGCAAATCATAGTTAGCTCTGCTGCTTGAATTTCTGTGTGTTTTTAGTTAAAAATGTTAATGTTGTCACTGACAAATTCACTTAACTATTACTTTAACCTTTGTTTTTTTCTATGAATATATATATGTATAAATAGTAATCCTGGGTAGTTCCTACGTTTTAGGCAGAGAATGTCTCCTTTATATGGAACACTCTAGATTACCACTAACACTCTAAAACTACTCACCTCAAGCCAAGTGAACATTACTCATTTTATTGACTCAGATGAAAAAAAAAGTGTGTTTGTCAATGGGAGAGTGTTTGAATACAAGCAAGCTGTGCCAAGAAGGAACCTATTCCCCCTCTAAGACTAACTCCAGGCAGTGAAGCAATTATTTATTTTAAAAGGTTGCCGTAAACCAGGAATATTGGGGGATACTCTGTGACAAACTGAAATACATGTAAGTTGTACCCCAATCTGAGGTACAAGCAAAATAGACATTTTCTAATATGGTCTAACCATAATTGATGATTAATGAGGAAAATATTTGAGGCCTGATTCATAAAGTTTGTGTGGTGTCTCCCTTTATCTCTTCGGTGTGAATTACTGATGAATGTAAGGTTGGTGGAGTCACAAATTTGCATAATTTTTTTTATAAACATGTAAAGGTTAAACAAGGGGGCCGCTTTAGTGTCCATGCATTGTAGAGGAAAACAGATCTCTGTTTTGCTAAAGTTGGTCCTGGGAACATGTGGATTGCTGCTCCTAGACAACTGTCCCTCTGAGAAAATATCTCTTTGAGTTGAGCTCTGTGAGGCTTTCTGAAAATGATGGCAAACCCCTCAAACTATGTCCTCTTAAGAGCAGAAGGAGGGCCCTGAAAAATAGTGTGGTACTTTTTAGGTATGGCATTACCAAACATCTTTGAAGAACATAGTTTATGACTCCTCCCCCTAGACTGGCATTCCTATGGAACAGCACACGGCCCTGCCAGCAGAGCTGGTTAACCCCAGGGGCTCTTTATCACCTCTGCAAGGCAGCCTGGTTAATCCTCTTAACTCTGACCAATCAGGGCAGACCACTGGAAGGCTGAATTTGGACTTACAAATAAGAAAGTGTGATAACTTCTTGTATGTACACTTTCGGGGAAATTCAACAATATGATATTGTTGGATTTATTAATACCATTCTGGGAAGTCTTTGAATGGCATTTCTAGCCCTCTCCTATCACGAGTTATTAATCAATAACTTTCTACCATGTTAACCTATGTAATGGGATTTTCAATGGGAAATATGACTTGGGCCATTTCTCCAGCACCAGGTCGTACAAAAACATATTTTGTAAGTGCTTGTTTTGTATCTACAGGAACCCCACCCCATGTGCAACTAGGGGAGATTTTAGGGGTTCTGAATCTGTAGAAATATTGCAGATCCTCCCTTCACAATGCTTCAGGCATCAAAGTCGAATTTGAGCAGCACTTTACCACAATGTAGGGAGTGCAATGTGAAATTTCGCTTAACCCAGACCATATAAAACTCATTTTATAAGGGTGTACCTTATATGTCAAAACATTGTAGGTTATCCATTTTTAAGTGCCCCAAACCCCAAAGTTGAGTTTGGGCACAAGCTACTTTTAAAAGCAGTCCTGGCACCCAGGGCTGCTTTTAAACTGACCTCAGGCTTCAGCAGTGCACACTTTCAAGTGCAAAAAGAGCTGCTGGCCTCTAAACTGCCATGCCCCAGGGTACTGGGGACTTCTAGGTAGTTTCAATCCCCCTGCCCTATTATATACTAGGGGCCTATAGGGCAGGTCATGCTAATCACAGAGGTACCCCACCATGCCATTGTGTACCCTGGTGTATGTAGGTGTTTTAACTGTATTCTAATGTGTCTCTTTAAGCATAGCACTGGCCCTGGGCCTGGTTAGGCAGAGCCCAGGGTCAGTCAGAGTCAGTTACCACCAGTATCATTCAGCAAAAGTTTGGGGGTGCCCAGGGCACAGGATGACTTTGCAACAGATAAATATTGGATATTTTTTTTAGACTGGTGTGGAGTCCTTTTGTAGTGTTTTCTATGTGTGTGTGTGTGTGTTTGCACGCAAATACTTTATACATTGCCTCTGAGATAAGCCTGACCGCTCTTGCCAAGCTACCAAGGAGGTGAGCACAGGTTATTTTCTGAGTGTGTAACTTACTTACCTTGACGACTAGGATAGGGGGCAACCACTGCCAACAAGAGACCCCATTTGGAACAGTGACTATGTAAACAGTAAAACAAACTAATACACACATAGGATGATGTCATCAGAGATGTCTTCAATTATGTCATTTGAGATGTCATCAGTGATTCCGTAAATGATGTCATAGAACATGTCCTGAGAGATGTAATATGAGAAGACATAAACAGTGCATGCAGTATGCAAATCATAGTTAGCTCTGCTGCTTGAATTTCTGTGTGTTTTTAGTTAAAAATGTTAATGTTGTCACTGACAAATTCACTTAACTATTACTTTAACCTTTGTTTTTTTCTATGAATATATATATGTATAAATAGTAATCCTGGGTAGTTCCTACGTTTTAGGCAGAGAATGTCTCCTTTATATGGAACACTCTAGATTACCACTAACACTCTAAAACTACTCACCTCAAGCCAAGTGAACATTACTCATTTTATTGACTCAGATGAAAAAAAAAGTGTGTTTGTCAATGGGAGAGTGTTTGAATACAAGCAAGCTGTGCCAAGAAGGAACCTATTCCCCCTCTAAGACTAACTCCAGGCAGTGAAGCAATTATTTATTTTAAAAGGTTGCCGTAAACCAGGAATATTGGGGGATACTCTGTGACAAACTGAAATACATGTAAGTTGTACCCCAATCTGAGGTACAAGCAAAATAGACATTTTCTAATATGGTCTAACCATAATTGATGATTAATGAGGAAAATATTTGAGGCCTGATTCATAAAGTTTGTGTGGTGTCTCCCTTTATCTCTTCGGTGTGAATTACTGATGAATGTAAGGTTGGTGGAGTCACAAATTTGCATAATTTTTTTTATAAACATGTAAAGGTTAAACAAGGGGGCCGCTTTAGTGTCCATGCATTGTAGAGGAAAACAGATCTCTGTTTTGCTAAAGTTGGTCCTGGGAACATGTGGATTGCTGCTCCTAGACAACTGTCCCTCTGAGAAAATATCTCTTTGAGTTGAGCTCTGTGAGGCTTTCTGAAAATGATGGCAAACCCCTCAAACTATGTCCTCTTAAGAGCAGAAGGAGGGCCCTGAAAAATAGTGTGGTACTTTTTAGGTATGGCATTACCAAACATCTTTCATTTTTCAAAAAATATTCCTAATAAATACATGCACAAGAAGCAAGCTTACTGCATGCATGACCAAAGTCGCTAACTGGAGGAAAGCCAACTGTCTCAAGATCAACACTGACAAGACAGAAGTAGTGATCTTCAACAAGAACACCTCACCATGGGACTCCAGCTGGTGCCTCACACCCAGCATCTATGCCAAGAACCTCGGAATGATCATAGACAGCAACTGGACATGACTGCACATGCCACCGTCATCACTGTTTATGCTTCCACACCCTGGAGATGCTGAGGTAGATCTTTAAATGGCTCACAAGCAAAACAATAAAATATGCCACTCATGCCCGGGTCACCGCCATGGGATCACTAGGCAACTCACTCTAAAACTACAAACCACTTAGAACATGGCAGCCAGACTCTTCCTCCCAGACAGAACTCACATCATACCACAACTCAGGAAGCTCCACTGGCTCCCGATAAACAAGCTCACTCATTTTAAACTGCACACACACATTTAAGGCACAACACAACTTAGGCCCAACTTACCTAAGCAGTTGCATCCCCTTCCAACATCCAGTCACACACCTCTACTCTGGAGGAATACTACTCACACACTTCCACTGCATACATATAAGCAGTTCAAGAGGAGGGGGCGTTCTCTTACTTTGCTCCTAAAGCATGAAACACCCGCCCACTGCACATTAGAGCCTTCTCCTCTCTTTTTGAATTCCACAAGACGATGAAGACTGGTCCTTTAAATTACTAACCTACCACTTGCCATAGGTAGGGCTAGGCACACACACCTGCTAAGCGCCAGGATATTCTTGCAGGTGATAGTGCATTATTACAAATGTACATAGCATTACATATAGGGACTTCCAAACAGCCCTCTTGATTTATCGGTCTGTCGTGGTGTCATTCACATTTTGCTTCCACCCATTTAAACATACACCATTGGCTCCTCACTTTGAATAACGGTATTGTAGCCTCTGCACAAAGTTCACATATTCCAAAATGGAGTCCTCTTTAGTACCAGCTACCATCCCTATATGCCACTTGCAGAGTGCTTTGTCCTTTAAAACCATTCAAAGATGGCCGCATGTGCATGCATGTATAGCCATTTTTTAATGGTTTTTGTTTTGCTGTATCAAAAACCAAGGATTGCCAACTGTATGTGCACAAGCATGCGTATGCACGCACACTTGGATATCTTGCAATGGTTTTTGTTTTTTCTATATCAAAAAACATTGAAAATGGCCGCCTATGGATTGATTTGTGTATGAGTGTGTGGATAGCCTTCTCTTAATAAAGTGTAAAGTGTAAAAAAAAAATCAGAGATGTCTATCCAAGTTTGTGCGTCCATGCGCACGCACGTGCTACCCTCTTAGAATGTTTTTAGATATAATATAACAAATCCTATTATCATATGGCTACCCGTACGTCTGCATGCATGAGTTCACAGGGGCAGAAATCTTTGAAGTTTATTTGCAATCTTTTAATAAAACCCATTCAAATGAAACAAACTCTGGAAAAGCCAAAACGCTGGCAGGAATGCCCAAGCTTTGGGTTATGCTGCTGGTTTTTAAATATGTGCATTTTAATTTGCAACTAGCTGAATACATGTTTTTTTTTCTCTGATAAATACATGGATAAAAAGATGAGAACTAAACTACCTATGCTTTTCAAGGAGAATCTAAAAAGCCAATGCAAGCTGCCGACCACCCAGGGGCAGATTTACAAGCCCCTTGCGAGTCTTTTATGCAGCTGTTGTGTCCCTTTTGTGAGGCAGTGGCATCGTAAACAATGCGCCACGTTGACACACATTTACAACGTGATGCATCTAGATAGATCCGTCACGTTGTAAAGCCCTGCTCTACACTATACCTGCGTCAGGTATAATGTATGCAGGGTGGGCGTTCCGACGTAAGAAAGCCTTGTAAAAGTGACGCAGTGAAATCAACAAGATTGCAGCGCGTCACTTCTATGACACTACTGTGTCAAAACCTTATGCCTGCTTGAAGCAAGCGTAAGGAGTGATGCAGCGCAATAGGAATAGGCATTCCGAAGCATTGCAAACACCACTCCACCAATGCGTTGCCTTTACGCCAACAGATGCATCACGCATCTGTCAATCCTTGCGCCACTGTGTGCTGCATTGTAAATGCAAAGCATCCATGGTGTCGTAATGGTTGTTTTGTGTGACGCAAATTAACTGACGCATCTCTGCTAATATGCAGAGATGCATCAATTCTTGTAAATCTGCCCCACAGTTTTTATAAGATGCTTAAAACAGCCACAAATGCGATTAATTAACATATTAAGAGGACATGTTTCTATCTGGCACAATTCACTGAAACACTCACAGGGGCAGATTTACAAGCCCCTTGCAACAGTTTTGCTCTGCATTGCAGCGGCGTAAAAAATGCGGCAAATTTACAACGTGGCGCATCAAGGGAGATGCGTCACATTGTAAAGCTCTGCGTGACATTATAGCTGCATCAGGTATAATGTATGCAGGGTAGGCGTCCCCACGCAGGAAAACCTTGTAAAAGTGACGCAATGAAATCTGCAAGATTTCACTGAGTGACTTTTAGGACGTCACTGCGTCAAAACCGGCTTCAAGCAAGCGTAAGGAGTGATGCAGTGTATTGGGAATAGGCCGCAACATGCATTGCTGGAGTTGCGTCGTGCTTGCGACATGACTCTAGCAATGCGTGACTTTTCCACCAACAGATGCGTCAGAATTTCTGATGCATTTGTCAATCCTTGCGCCATCGTGCACCATATTGTAAATACGGTGCATCTATTGTGGCGCACGGGTTTTTCACGCAGGCGCAGGGAAACTGACGCATCTATAGAGTTGCGTCAGTGTCTTGTAAATCTGCCCCACAGTTTGCTGGCAGTTAAAACATTATTAAATTGATTCTAAAACATATTGCCCAAGTGCGCCGTAGGAGACGAAGTCTAAGAACCATGAATTTTTTGTAAAACAGTGTACTGGTTTTAACAGTGTTTGGTGTTTATCTTACCTTCCCAGGCTCTCTAAAAATGCATACTCAAAATGAGTGTCTCCCAGCACCATGTGTGTCTTGGGGGCGACCCCGGGCTCTGGCGCGTGCTGAAATGAAAAGCACGTCGTGCCCTCTCCGTGCCAGGTCTCCGTGCCCGCCAGCTGCTGCCGTCCTTCGTGCCGGCCCTCGCACCGCCAAGGTCAGCGTGTGGGGAAGCGCTTTGTTTGAGGTAGACCCTCACAGCGGGTTTATAATATTTACCTCAGCCTGTCATGGCGGGTTTTTATGGGCAGACACCGGGCGCCTTCACTGGGTTTTTACAAGGGGAGTCTGCGCATCGCCGTCTCCCAGTCTTCCGGGGCACCCCGACATCACGTCGGAAGCACGGACACCACATGTTTCTGGGTAATCGGAGTTTATCTCGATGGCAGTACCACTGGCACGATGCCTCGGTTTGTCCCTGGCAAACCATAGATGAAACCGTCCTGTGCAGAGAGTGTTAATAGAGGACTGACCTGGCAATAAAACATACTACGAGATATCCTGACTGCGAGCGGAGTCTCCCGTTAGGGCCATGCAGTGGAGTACAGAATCCTTCATCTCACACTGTCACCAACAATGAACACCCCAGAGTGTTCATGTATTTGATGGCGTCATTGGCGGGTTTGAGACTTATTGTTGCCCCTGTACGGATTTCCATTTTCTTTCTAACGACAAGCGCCCTCCACCAAGAGCCCTCAGTTTCAGGGAGCCTACTTTAGGCTCCCTTGTTTAGTAGCTTAACCCCAAAATAACGTGTTATAGGTCGGTTGCTGGAGATGGGATCATGTTTCTACCTGCGCGTGCGTCCCTGACACAGTTCCTGCTTTCTTTAACAAACTGAAAATGAAAAGGCAGTCGCCCTCAGCGTCAGATCCGTGGACTCCTCCAGTGTTGGGCACTTTTGTTCTGGCAACATTCGCCCCAACTCACAAGTACGATTTATTTGTATTAGCCGATAGCCACATTTCCCTTTTGCATAACACAATAATACTCGAAACTTGAAATCCATGATTCAGCCATGGGATCATGGCATCAAACACATATTTCCTGCAACAGATGCATGCATTATTTCACTCAGCCACCTGAAGCAGCGTTCCTTTAGTGACATTTCACTACAGACTTGAACAGCACCAGTACAAAACATTTGCCGAAAAGGTGGGAATTGGTCAGCAACAGTGGCCTATGAGCCAACCTTTATTGTTCTTTCAGCAAGAATTACATTTCCTTGGGAAATAGTTAAGAACAATGCAGCAATTTGTCAATGAAGGACCATCGGCTGCAAATTAAGCAGGGCAGCAGCAAGAAGTTAGGGCCTCGTGCACTATTATTCCATTCACAAAAAAAGGTTGCCAACGCACTCCAAAGTAAAATAGCATTTTGTGACCGGACCTATGTACAAATAGGTTGTTCACAAAATACCAAAGTGCAGGGAATTGCAGAATGATCTGTCTAATTAACAACCATTCTACAGGTCCCAATGTGCAACTTCCTGCAATTGGTAACAATCACAGGGATGGTGGCCTGCAAGGAACAACAGACCAAAATGTCTGTGATTGTGCTTGAATAAAGAAATCATTTTGTAAAAACATGTTTTAGCTGTTCTCCTTAAAGACCTGCTTTTCTGTAAAAGGATTCACTGAGAGCTGCAGTGGTCTCGTGGACCACTGTCTATGTCCCTGAAACTTTTTTTCAAGAATAACAAAGGGGAAGGAGACTCCTTTGTCAATCAGTTACCCCAGTTGGAACAACTATCTGATTATGATATGCACATATTATTATGAATGAATTGCAATTTAAACAAAAATACTGAAATGTTTCGAAATGCATTTTTCTGTCCCATTCTTAACTACAGTGACATTTTCAGGCTTTGTGGGGTCCTGGGAAATAAATATTTTGGGGCCACCTGGTTAAATGTAGTACCCCCTTTCGGTTCATTCAAGCATTGTGATGTCTAACAATGCTGAATAAATGTTATAACTTCAGAAACGGGTATACACAAAAACAGCCAAATGTTCAAGATGCCTGGTGTCCACCAGCCAACTATTACCAAGAGAAAGCTTGAACAAGTTGTGACAGTGCCTAATTTGAGACGGTGGTTTCCGATGCTCGGCCTTTTGCACTTAATTGTCAACACTGTCGCTTTTGACAGTCTGCCACATGGTGGCGCTATCTGTCTAATTTAGAGATGATCACAACAACAATTGTCTATTAATTCAATATAAATTGAAAAAAACTATTACCTACCGCCTAAGCCATTCTAATAGCTGTGGGTGCCTGGAATAGTCTGAATTGTCACTCTTATAGGAGTGTAATGGTTAGTAGCTATGTTGTCACTAATATTGATAGCGCAGGCAGGGTCAATGTGTGGTGCAAGCTGCACTAGTCTCCGCATGAGGGCCCTGGCCCTTGTTAGTTTTACAAATTAAGCACTGAGTCTGACAAAGTGATTTCTTTTTTAAGTTTGGATCTCTATCTGTTTTTATTTGCAACAAAAAGATTTAATCTGGAGTTATGTTTCTAAGCAGCTTGTTACTTCCTTTATAGGAAAATTATGTTAAGAGTATGGCAGAGAGTTTGGGAAATATAGAGATAGGGAGAAGGCAATGTAGAGAGATGCAGAGGATTACTGTACATCCAAGGGGGGAGTAGAGACAGAGGTAGTGTAGAAAAAGAGGTGACTTAAAGAGAGGTCAAGGCAGACAGACAGGCTTCAGCCAAACAAAGAAATGTAAGGTAGAGAGAGAGAAGAATTAGAAGAGGCAGAAAAAAAAGGTCAGATAAACTGAGAAGTTGGAAGATAAAACAGCATAGTTAGGGGTGAAGGGCGGAAATGTAATGCACACAGCGAAAAGGGGAAGGTGACCGGCATATATGAAATAGAGAAAAAGCGGTGAGATTTATATAGAGGTAAAGAGCTATGAGAGTAAGAGATGGTAAGGTAGAAAGCTCTATAAACAGGGCCGGCACTAGGACGGTGCTGACTTTGTGTGGAACGCGCCCTGTTTGCAAGTAGATTATAGTTTTAAAAGCACCTGCTGCTGCGTTCCTGGCCTCCAGCAATTTTCAAGCAAGAACAAAAATGGAAAGATAACTCCGGTTCTTAATATTCTTCCTGGAAACAGATCAGAATTGTATCTAGTGATAGTTTTTACTGATGGTAATGTAGTGCAGAGGGTTAATATGCCTGCTGCAAAGAATGTGTACTGGCATACAATGTCAGTAGGTCAGTGGGTTACTGTTTTTGTCAGAGAGATCCATTGTTACTTGTGGTTTATAAGTTGAAATCCAGATATAGAACACTGAGCTATTAATTGTCATCAAACAGCTGCATTTAAACTGCTAGGAATAGAGTAGAGCGTTATGATTTTTTCCTGGCTTTAATTATTCTAATGTTGTAAAAAGGGTTCATTTGGTTAGAAATTAATTCTTATTATTAAAGAGAATCCCCAACCACAGTGGTATTTTAATTTCTGAGTTTGTAGTTCTCCAGACAAAGCACTATTAAACCATACCGTCTACCAGTAGGGATGACATGTGACTCCTACACCTTGTAGTCCTCTGTATTGTGTGACAATTCCTATACACTGATTTACACAAGTACAGCTGATTCTCTCAGTGTAGTCTGTGTGTTATCTAAAGTGCTCCGACACCCTACACTGGTATGAGTGGATCTGTAAAACGAATTGAATATCTCTGAGTGAGAGCGGTGATGGAGACTTAAGGGGCACGTTAAAGGGTGGTAGTGAGGCCATTTTTGGCGGAGGTGGTCATTGGTGGGGGGGTATGTCAACAAACATTGTCGCACTGGGCATCACCAGCGCTAAAGCCAGCCGCTGTCTACAAAGAAACAGGTTGAGAGAGATAGTTGAGGTAGAGGGGATGATTCGAAATGAGAAGGTGTACAGAGAGAGAAATGTGTTTGTGTGTGAGAAAAAGAGAGAAGAGTCGATGATAGAGAGCGCCAGAAAGGAGTCAGATATTTAGAAAGGGGGAGGAAAGGAAACAGAGATTGAACAAGAGAAAGGGGAGGTGGAGAAGTGAGGTGGTGAATTCATGGTGAGAAAAATTGAGTTTCTAGGTAGTTAGAGAGAGAGACGTGGAGTAGAATCAGTGGCGTAACAAAACTTGAGGGGGTCCCCCTGCAAAGTAAATGGAAGGGGCCCCCCACACCCATGGACCCAGTCAGGAGCTCCCAGGCTAGGGGCATGCTACTCATGTACAGTGCTGGCGGGGGCCCCCTAGTGCTCAGGAACCTCCGCACCACAGGGACTCCGTGGGCTAATGTTACACCACTGAGTAGAGGGAGGTCAGGTAGAGAGAGGAATGAGGTAGAGAAAGGTATAAGATAGAGGGAGAGTGACGAAATATAAAAAGGGCTGAAAGAGAGATAGAAAGAGATAAGGTTGTAGCGAGAAAAATAAAGGGATAAAGAGGTGAGGTAAAGATAGAGATAAGTTTCTAAGAGAAGAGACGTATATGGGGGAGAGATACATGAGCACTAAGTCACAGAGAGAGGAATGAGGTAGAGAGAGTTGAGGTAGAGAGAATTGAAAGTGACAGATCTAGATGTAAGCACAGAGTGGTGGTGAAAAGGTCAAGGTCATGAGAGAGAGGCTGAAGGAGTTAAAGTCGATTGAGGTATATCAGGTATATTGAGAGAGAAAGGCGAAACATATAGAGGATTAAGGCACAAAGAGAAGGAAAGAGAGAGGTTAGGGAGAGTGTTAAGGGAGAAGAGGTGAGGTGAACTAAGCAGAGACAAATGATACAGATAGATTATTCATCAATCATATTTGCACCATCTACTTAAGAGTGCAAGGGTAAAGGGTTGACGGCCAGGCCTGTACACTAAGGGGCAGACTTTTTTATTTTTAGCAAGTTACTAACTAAAGTTACTAGCACTATATTACACCTGGGGAGAAAGCACTCCAGAGTCATATTTACACAAGAGTTGCCTGTTGCTGCTCACTGTCTCTCTGCTGGTGCACAGACAGGCTGCCTAACGCAGTGCACATGCTTTGACCATGCTGCTGTCACGCATTGAATTTGCATTGGAAGCACACTCTTCCAGTACACATTTCTATACGTAGACAGTTCTTAAGAATTCCGCACATTATCTGTATGCTATACCGTGCAGCACATATTAAATGTGTTTCATTTTTAGAAAAATGTATATATTTTTTCATGTTAGCATATGCTTCAAGGAGGTGTTAGATTTTTTTATGCAAAGTTGACCACGGATATTCAACTAGATTTAGCTTTGCGTCAAAACGTATAAGTGCTTGCACTAATCTGTCAATGTTACCCCCAACTAACGCCCCCTTGATGCAAAGTGGTGCTAAGGACAGCCAAGCACTATTTGCACTGAGAAAAGAGTATCTCTAGCGCAAAATACTTCTTGCTCTAGAAAGGAAATACCCTTGCAAAACTTCATACTGCCTTATGTCACTTTGTGTGACTATGCTATGTCCCAAACCATGAGTAAATGTGGCAATACATTGATTTTAAGTGTAGAAGAAACACACACCCAACCGCGGCTGACCTAAGGTTCAGCACCTCAATCCCTTTTTACAACAAATTAGTGTCCTGTACATTCGCTTCCAGAGTCTGCCGCAGGTAGGCTCTTTCTGGGATCCAGAAAAACAGATTCTCATGCGAAAGGAAGGAGCACCAAGAATGGAGTCAGAGTCATCCAATGAAGTCCAGAAATGTTCTTTATTTATTTCAATGTTTTAAAATGGCCTTCAGCCAACGCGTTTCGTTCCTGTAGAGGAACTTCATCAGGGCTTAAAATTATAGATTGAAGAAAACCATCTTCGTGTTCATATTAATCAGCTCAAGCAAAAACCTCTCAATAGGGGCAAAACGCCTATCCTTCAATGTCCTGAAATGTCAAATAGGAGGGTGTGTCTCCTTATGTAATTGTTGCAATAATTGACTGGCCCAGCAGTACGGGTTTGGCAATAGTGTGTTCAATATCCTTGATAAGATTTACCGAGCGTGGAATAATCTCGTTGCAGACGCCAAGTTTGAAACTTGCCGTCTGGAATGAGATTATTCCACGCTCCTATTTGACATTTCAGGACTTTGAAGGAGTTGCGTTTTGGCCCTAATGAGAGGTTTTTCTTCCTAATTGACTGTATTTCTGCAATGCTACTTTGAATTGTATCCTTAGAGACAAATTGCCTCATCTATGCTTGAAGGAAACGCTATCTCTGACCCCGCAATCTGGGTGTCACTATCATGATAAATATACAAGTCGTAGTGCCAGATGGGCTTGGGAGTTTGTAACTTTTCAGTGTTTTGCTGTTGAATTTTGTTGCAAAACATCGATATGTCAAGGTCAGAATCCCTGCCTGAAAAGGATGCCCAAGACACATCCCTTCCAAATAGCGATTAAACCAATCTAAATCCCTCTAGAAATTCAGAAAAGTTTTACCATTTTGATAAATCAGTTTAGAACATATGAAAAAGGGTGTTAATGTTTCTGAGGGTTTGCAACTGCTAAAACCCTATGTGCATAAGTTCCCTACTGCCTTCTCTTTGTGACCTCAACGCATACCTAGGCATGTAGCACATCAGACCCCAAGCTGAAGGTCCCTGAAAGTGCCATCATTAAACCCATTGCCATGGCAAACATTTCTCTAACACAGAAATAGGTTCTGCTTTTTAAACTTCAAAACTTCATGGCAAAAATTATTCTGATCTCATTTAAAAGGAATGAAGGCCTCAGGGTCTCTGGTAAATTTGTTTTGGACGGCGATACCAGGAGGTGACATAAATATGGTATGTATGTTCGATATGAGACATAAGCCTACTGAGATGCTGACACTGTCAGTGATGCTGCAAGAGGTATTGCATTGGAGGGACCATATTAGGCACTCTAGAGAAGTGTGGGGCCATATAATAGCAGGACTTTATGATCCCCCCACATTAAACATTATACATTTTCCCACACTGCCAGAATCATTGGGCGTCTATTACTGTTGGCGTGAGTCCACTGTGCCACTGTGAAAAGGGAGGCAATGGGCCCTGGAGACTTAGAGAGCTCCGAAATGCAATATGTGCATGCCAACACCAGCAAGGGACCTGTCCACGGGCCTCATGCACTAGAAGTGGCTCAGAGCCAAATGAGGGAAGTGATCCAGGAGAAAAAGACTGATATGCACCAATAGGAGTGAAAATGCCAGGGAGGAATTAACATTATTTTCTTATCTAATACCAGCAAAAAAATAAAATCTTTTTAGCTATGCACTGCAAAACTGCTTCATTTTCTCTGGCAACTGTTGGATCAGCAAGTTGTCTTCCAAGCTGTTTTAGAGAAAATAATTGCAATAATATGACAGTAATTGAGCTGTATGACTTATGTTTCCAGCACAAACTGGTGCTGAGTGCCATTAAGGTCACACCTAAAAAATAATTCTGCTATTACAGAACCACTGGTGATGCATACATTTAATCCAATTGCGATGCTCTATCTGTACCATTGCTGGAAGTACTCTACAGACCTTTGGGGTGGTAAGGGGTGAACCACTGTGGGCCATTGTAGGTGGTTTATGTCAAAGAACTCCGTGAAGTGAAGTATTATTGGAGATTAATAAATAATTAATGAGTAATTGAGAAAAGATTTTCTAGGGAGCAGGTGCCTAGGCCCAGACCCCCCTCACTTGTGACTGGTCCTCTAACCAATCTAGGCCCTTTCAAACCCAATTGTCTTCCCTCGAGGCTCCCACCTTCCTCTTCTGCTCTTTCTCTTTTAAGACTTGTGTCTCTGTTCTCTTTTCACCAGTGTTAGTCACTCTTTTCACCTGATTGTCTGCCTGCTTTCTCTCTCACCCCTCGTGCCTTTGCGACCTTTTCACTCATTTCTGTTACTCTTTTCACCCGTTTTTCTGCCTGTTTGCCTTCTCTCCCCTTATGTCATTGTACTCTTTTCACTCATTTTCCAAACTTTTCATCCATTTTTCTACTTGCTTTCTCTTTCATCCCTTTGGCCTTCTTTGCTCTTTTCACTTGTTTCTGTCACTCTTTTTATCCCTTATTCTGCCTGCTTTCTCTCTCACCCCTCTTAAATTTGTGCTCTTTTCACTAATTATTTCACTCTTTTCGCCTCTTGTTCTGTTTACTTTCTCTTTCACCCCTGTGCCTCTGTGCACTTTTCACTCGTTTTGTCAGTCTTTTTTCCCCTTTGGCCACTTGCTTTTTCATCCCTTGTGCCTTTTTGACATTTGCCAATAGTTTTCTTGTTCTTTTTTCAGGCTTTCTGCCCACTCTTTTATGCTCCCTATAACAGTTAGCATGCCAGGTCATTGTTGCGCCAGAAATAATCGACCCCTGCACTCACACCGGAAGGCGGAGCACATAGTTTAAATAAAGGTGGGCGGGCTGCACACGGCAGTCCGCGCTTGTTAACTAAGTCGTGTATGTGTCCCTTATTGCACCGCTACATTACCGCGCACGGCACCCGCTACTGCACAGCCCAGGGGCCCTCATATGCAACACTGGCGACGAGGGACAAAGCGACCCACGCTCCACAGCGCTCCATGCAGAGAGGAGCTGCTGCACGCCCAGAACCTGCACAGGTTGATCAGGGTAGACCAAGCAGCACAGAACGTGGCTCATGCACTACCACGAAGGCGGTGAGGCCTGGCACCCAGCACAAGAACAACACTGGGGAGCCAGCTCAAAAGAGCGGATATTACCATGCAGCACCTGAGTACAGCACTACAGGGCAGGGCACGCCCACAGCTGTGAGTGTGAGTCACGCACGTCGCGCGGTGGCCACACCCATGCTAGTCTCTGCCCCGCAAGCCCTGAGCACGTGCCACAAAGCTGCATCCATGAGTACTGACCGCACAGGGCCCCAGTGGCGCCAGCCATACCACTCAAGATCCCAGAGCTGCTTGTCAGTACACAGCACTCTCGCTGAGAGACCCAGCCGTCTCAATCAGAAAGCACCATGGGTGATCAAGAGGATGGCGTGCAAGCCCCAGCGAGAACCACAATACAACACCCTCCCACAGGAGTCCTGCCTCCTTTCAGTGAATCAGCAGACCCCGCCACAGCATCGCCAAGGTGGCAAGTCTGGCTTGGCCGCCTAGAAAATTACATCATCGCCACCCGAGAAACAGAGGTGCCGTCAAGCGCTCGTTGCGTCTTCACTACGCTGGAGAGGAAATCTATATGCTCTTTAAACACCTCCCTAACACCGGACCACCGGAGGATTATGCAGCGGCAGTGGCTGCATTGAATTCACACTTTGATCCTCAACTAAACCCAGACTTTGAGCACTTCAAACTAAGGCCAGCTAAGCAAAGGAAAGGGGAGTCAGTGGACTCTTTTCATGCGAGGCTGAGAGAAGTCGCTAGTACTCATCTCAAGGGAAAGAGAGAAGCAGAGGAGATCAGAGTTCAATTGATTCTAGGGATCCGCAGCAAGGTCATGCGAGGCCTTATCCTAAGGCAGCCGAACATACCGATGAATGACTTACTGGTGCCACGATCTTTCTGCCGCGCACTGATGCACTGATGGACCTCGCACTGATGCACAATACGGAAAAGAATATCACCGTCAAGACGGAGCGAGCAAACGCCGTCAGGGTGTGAGACAAGATATACAACTAGAGAGGGAGTACACCGCCAATCACGAAAGGTCAATTTGGTTATTGTGGATACGAAGATCACCCCCTACAGTCATGCCCGGCACAAGGGAAGACTTGCACCAACTGTGGTATTGAGGCCCAGAAAGAATAAATTGAAATGCTTTGAAAAAAAGAATTAAAAATATGTGATAAATTATATAAAGAAATTAGATAAATAAAATAATTGAACAAATTTATAATTGTGTGATATTAAAGTGAATTATGTCGTTTTAATTGAGCCCAATGGTGATTTAGTCCATAGTGTATTGGTTAGATAGGCCATGTGGGAGCATTTGCAGTTCTGTATTGAGCCCCACTTTGCATCAGTGTGCAGGAAGAAAGCACAATTGAAGGAAGGAAAACGTCCCAAACCGATGTGAAAAACGGTCCGCCAACTATTGAGCATCTAGCTGTCTTCTCACCAGGGAGAAAGAAGAAGGAACAAACCCTCTATCAAGCAGAGGAATCCTCATCTGATGAAGAAGGAGAGACATACCTAGTCTTGTTCACTCAAGCTCTGCAAAGATGAAGGCCTCCCTTGCCCCGATTATACAGTGCACATAGCTGGATCAGAAGTCAGCGCGGTGATCGACACAGGTGCATCAGTCACCGTCATGGGAATCTAACAATACAACAAACTGAAGTCAAAGCCTGTACTTTAGCCGTCAAAGACATACATTTTCGCCTATGGGAGCGATGCACCCTTGCCCCTCCGAGGCAAAATGACCATGCCAGAAGGCACCGAAATCACAGAGGACATCCATGTTATCAACTAAGAGGCAGACACTCTGCTGAGCAGTCATGCAGTAGAAGATCTAGGGACGGTGACGTTTGCCAGGAGGGTGCAAGCTGACCAGACCAAAGAACTGCTCAGTCAATTCGAAGATTTGTTCAAGGGGCTGGGGCGGATAAAGAAAGCTCCAATCAAACTGCATATAGACTCAACTGTCGTACCAACGGCACTGAGGCACAGGAGGAACCCTTTCCACTTCCGGACGCTAGTGGAAGAAGAGCTGCAGAAGCTAGAAGATCAAGGGGTCATAGAGTAGGTCTCAGGGACCACACCATGGGTGTCCCCTATGGTAATCACCAGAAAGCCTTGCAAACCGGAGAAGATAAGACTCTGCATTGACATGCGCCTCCCAAACAAGGCCATTCGACGCAAACCCCACATAACGCCGACCATGGATGACATTGTGGCTGACTTGAACGGATCCAGGTGGTTTTCGAAGTTGGATCTGAATGCCGGATATCATCAACTAGTGCTTGCCAAGGAAAGCCTTTTTACAACATGCGTTTTGCCTCTGACACCATTGATCACAAATTGTTTGATCTGCTAGCCTTTTTAATGACTGCGATTTGGAAACGATTTTTTCACTTTCTTATCGATTTAGAACTAAACGAACACTACTTCATTTTGCAATGCACATATTATATACATAAAACAGTGACAAATATTTACATTTATACAGTGACTTCATGACATATCAAACAACACTGCAATAAATTTGAAAACAAACAAGAATCCAATTTTAGCGTGACAATAATCGTTTGTCCGATGTGATATATCTTTGGGAACTTGAGCTAGTTAGCTCTTATAGTTCTAACTATTATTGCGGTCCTGGGCAGAGTCAAATAGTTAAAGCTAGGTGGGTTTAAGCGAGCAAACAAATATTTTGGTTTTTATATATGCTCATGTGGGAGTTCTGATGTCTAGATTAGTCTCTCCCAAAATGTTCTCGATCTCTGCTTGTTTGCCAACGCGTTTCGACCTTTAACTTTGGGGACCTGTATTATATTTATAAGGTCGTCTTCAGGGCTGATGTATAGTTGAAATCGGACGTCTATTCCTGTAAGGACAAAAATATGTCTGTTTTAGTTTTTATACTAAATAAATGTGTTGTGGAAACAGGGGTCTTGTGATAACTTACGCTCTATTTGGGGTAATGGTGGCTTTTCTTCTTTGTCTGAAATAAATAGATACATTGTAAGTGTGATTACACTTTTGACTTGGGGATTGTCTAATTGTGATTTGATGTTTTCTTGGTACTTGTCCTACCTTGCCGTTCTTTGTGTAGAATGCCGGCTTGCGGGGTGTAGCTTGTCTTTCCAAGTCTGATTTATTTCTCTCTGTGGAACAGGAAGTGGAAGAATTGATATCTTCAACTTGACAAGTGTAGCTGATGCTGTTAGTGCATTGGTGTCGAGAGTAACTGCCAGTAATTAGTATCTAGCTCATATCTATAGTTGTTTCTGCGTTAATGAGGCATGACCGTGTATTCTGTGTCCAGAGTACAGATGTGGCTGATAGTGCACTGTGTCTTATCGTCGTTACTGGTGTTGATTACTCGTAACGTTCAGTGATTGTGGATACCGTAGAAGTGCTACTTGTGCTTTGAAAGCCTGACTTTACATCCCGGACGATTTTTTGAAGCGCATGCACGGAGAGATTTCTTATCTCGTGATACATCGTTTTTTTCTTTTTTTAAGGTGGCGTTTCAACATAACGCGTGTCCCCCTAGAGCAGCCGCATGCCTGTTAGTTGAACTTGCTGTTTGAACTCTCCGTACCTTTTTTGTTGGATATCTGGTCGTCTTGCTGGAAGGTGCGTAATTTCTTTCTCGTCTTCAGTTGTTCTCACGTTTCCGGCATTCTCAAGGTGCTGTGAAACACTCTTTTGGATTGGTTGGTTCATATGGAGGTTCCGGCGCGGTTACGTGGGACGTGGTCATGGTTACGGATTTGTTGTCACTCCTGGTATCCGAAGTTTGAATAAAACTTTATTGTATCGCTACAGATTGTCGACTTGTGTTGCTTTTTGTATTGTTGAAGAATAAATCGTTACTGATTTTAGTTTAAACTTTCTTATAAGCGCCTGTGTTTGATTTCTCGTGGAGCCGTATGTGGTCAAAGCTTGCGTTCTGGTGTTTTCCATTTTTTCTTCTAGGCCCCAAGGAAAGCCAGCATATAATCACCTTCAGCACACATCTGGGACTCAGAAGGCATAAACGCCTAAATTTCAGCATATCCGCAGCCACCAACATTTTCCAAAACACAATCAAGGAGATCCTGGTCGGGCTACCTGGTGTACTAAACTTGAGTGACGACATTCTTATCCACTCACAGACGGCTGAAGAGCACTACCAGCACGTGAGAGCCACGCTGAAAAGACTCCAGGACTTTGGGGTTACCCTACACCAGGAGAAGTGTCTGCTGTTCCAGCAACGGATAGGTTTCTTTGGCTACACCTTCACACAGGAAGGAATCCAGGTTGACCCCCGCAAATCCCAGGCCATCAAGAATGCATCAGCACCTCTAACAGTGGCTGAAGTCTGCAGTTTCCTCAGGATGGCCATTCACTACAGCCGTTTCATCCCAGATCTGGCCACTATCGCGGAACCACTCCGAAACCTCACTCGCGCAGATGCCATGTGGCGATGGGGCCAGACCAAAGAGGCCGCTTTCCAAGCAGTCAAGAGTGCTCTCCTTGACCACACCACACTGGTGTACTTCAACCCCTCCAGGCGGACAGAGATACTTGTGGACACCAGCTCCGTAGGTCTGGGAGCCAACCTGACCCAAGAGTAAGAGCCCGGACGGTGGGCTGCCTTAGCCTATACCAGTAAAGCACTCTCCCCGACTGAAAAACGATATGCCCAAACTAAGAGGGAAGCCCTGGCAATCCGCTGGGTATGCAGGCATTTCCACTTGTACATATGCGGGCACCCGTTGCGGATCATCATGGACCATCAACCCCTGGTACCCTTATTCAGTAGTTTGGCACTACACCCACCACCATGCATCGAACGGTGGGTCATTGGGCTCCAGCAGTATGAGATGGACATGGCATACCGGCCGGGTGCCAAAAACCCTGCCGCTTTCCTCTCGAGACAACCAACCACAGCGGAAGACGGAGGTGAAGAACCAGAGGTTGGCTCCACTGAAGCCCACCTGAACATGATCTCGGCGCTCACATACCCTCGAGCTCTGAACCTCGAGGAGGTGGGAGTCGCAACAGAAGCAGACCCCGTTATAACCAAAGTCCGAGCAGCTGTCCAAGGGGGACACTGACGTCAGTTCCTACAGTCCGCCAACTCCTGGTCAGGGCCAGAGAAGGAGAGTCTGATACATATGTGGAGGGTCAGGAATGAGCTGAGCGCCACCCAGGAAGGAATTCTGCTGAGAGGGTCTCGAAGAGTTATCCCAGCATCCCCCAATCAGGAGCGACCCAACTCGCCCACGGAGGGCACCAAGGAGTGGAAAAGATGAGAGCCCGCATGCGGGAAAAGGTTTGGTACCCGGGAATGGATGCCCGTGTCGATGAGACAGTCTGAAGGTGTCCCTCCTGTCAAGTGACAAGTGGCCCGAGAGCCCGCACGCATCCACACCGAAGAACACGGGAAAAATCCCTAGGAGAAGCTAAGTGTGGACCTCGGGAGCTTCCCGGATGGATGAGTCACCATAGCCCTGATAGACCGCTACTCCAAGCACCCTGTCGTGGAGGTTGTCAACTCTACAGCTTTCTCACATGTCGGCCCAGTACTAGAGAATATATTTAGCATGATTGGGTGCCTGGAAGAACTCAGGAGTAACAATGGACCCCCCTTTCAAGCACTTGGGTTCTGGGAGTTCCTACAACACCATGGCATCCGACATAGGCGCATAACCCCGCAATGGCCCCAGGCCAACGGCAAGATTGAACGATTTATGAGAACCATTAACAAGGCTCTTCAGATCGCAGTAGCTGAACATGCCGATCCTTAACAATACCTACAGAAGTTCCTGCGAGAATACAGGAGCACCCCTCAGAGCTCCATGCGTCAAGCGCCCTGGGCGCTAATGTTCAATGGCAGTCGCTGGGATGGCCTCCCTAACGCACCGGGGTGGACACCCCCTCCTTTGATAAAGATGGCGCCCTCAGGAGAAGGGAGAAGTGGAATAACACATCTAGCCAGGCCAGGAGAGCTGTATCTCGCCAATTGCGCCATGGAGACACGGGGGAAATTCCGGACTCGCTATGAACACGGATACTGGACTGTGGTCAACGTGAAGGGGACCATGGTGACAGTTGACAAGGAAGGAGAAACTAGGACCCGCAACATCTCATGGTTTCAGCAAGTGACCAATTCCGCCCAGTGTGCTGAGGTGGCCGACAATCCTGAGGGACCAGACAACAGCCAATTGGAGCCCAGAGAGGCAGAGGACTACCATCCAGAGCCTGCCCCATCACTGAGGGCTCCGGACGCGACCCAAGAGCTCCAGGAGGTGGCCCCCTTGCCCAGTATACCAGTCTCTGAACCCAGATCCAGCCGAGGCCAACTCAGCTATGCTCTGAGAGATAATCCACAGCCGAGCACTCACCTGACAGACTTTGCCTAGCAAGTAAGTGAGTAGTGAGACACCCAGGAGCCAGTCAAGGACTGAGTTAAGATGGGATGTAACATTTAGCGTGCCAGGTCATTGTTACCGGCGCATGCGCCGGAAGGAATCGACCCCTGCACTCACGCCGGAATGTGGAGTGCGTAGTTTAAATAAAGGTGGGCGGGCTGCTCTCGGTAGTCTGCGATTGTTAACTAAGGCGTGTGTGTGTGTCCCTTATTGCGGCATGGCATTCCCGCGCACGGTGCCCGCTACTGCACGGCCCAGGGGCCCCCATATCCAACACTCCCCACAGCCCCCACATCCCCCTCCTGTTTTTTTTCTCTACTACCACCACCCCTGCTCCGTACCTGCTCTTCCTGCTGGACCTCCTTCCCGCCTCCAACCCCACCCACAACCCCCTGCTAACACCCCTTCTCAGGACCTACTTAATGGCAGCAGCTGTATGCTCCCCAGTGAGCAGGTGCCTAAGCCCAGCCATCACTTTCCTATGACTGGTCCTCCAACCAGCCTAGGCCCTTTCAGACCCAATTGACTCACCTCGAGGCTCCCACCTCCATTTTCTGCTCTTCATTTTTCATCCGTTTTTCTGATAGTTTTCTCTTTCACACCTTGTGCCTTTTTGAACTTTGAACTGGTTTTCTTGTACCCTTTTCACCAATTTGAGAACTGACAATAGATTTGATCATCTCATTGCCTTGTTACCATTATTATTATTTGTAACACACAAACGGTTGCTTTCAATAAGAATGTCCTAGTACCGGGGCCGGAGAGGCCTTTAATTACACAGGGCATTTGTTTTCCTAGTCCAGCCCAGCCTAGCACGGGCCCTGATACCTACCCAGAAGGAAGACTAATGTCTAACAGAAGAGTCATGTTTATACATATATATATATATAGATTAATTTTTTTAAATGAGGGAAGTGCTGACAGATGACTAGTTTGGAGAGCATTCCAAATGTTTTGCTGCCTGCAAGTATGAGAAAGTACAACCTCCAAACCAGCTAAGGACTTTGAGTAGTGAAATCATCAAGAGGCTAGAGAACTGTAACTTACATGAAGGGTTTTATACAACAATTGTCTTTCCTGAGTACATAAAATATTTTTTTTAAAGAGCGTTGAAACTAGGGCACAAGGTTTTGAACACCGAGCAATTGTAAACAGGATGTTAGAGTACCTTTTGTAGATACAATGACATGTGGATGAGGTGGAAGATTGAGAGCTGTGGTGAGCAGTGTAAAAAGAACAGGAGTTGAGGTAAAAGGAGCTTCTCAAGCAAGTTTAATTTGACCAACTGGGAGGGAGACAACAGCCAACTTCTGTGGCCGGGTCAGTGTTCTAGAGCCTGAGATCGGTCACACTCTGGAACACTCTCACACGTAGAATGAAACTACAACACATCTCCCTCCTTTAACAATCATAAATAACTAATAGAATGAAAAAAAGAACAATTAACTTTTTAAGATAGTTCATTACACATTAGGCTAAACACTATATAAGAACAAATTAATCTATCATAATATCGAAAACGAAATAGCATAGTATAAAGAAATACAAAAGACTAGTCAATTGCAAAATATCAAAAAACTGAAACAACATTTGCATCCAAATTACAAATTTCACCACACATTCATGATATCATTACGATTTTGTCTCATCACCCATTTCTCTGTTGGATTCACCATTCATTTGACTCTGCTCTTTTCTGTTCCACCATCAATGGAGCGCTCACAGCCTTTTTTCGATTCCAAACGTTACCATCAAACAGCAGAAGCATGTACCTGTTCACCCGCTCTCCTTTCCTAACCGTGTGCCCTTTTTGCACCTGGACCCAATCACCAATCTCATAGTCACCTTACCTTCTGGTTTCACTCCCCAACACAGCCTTGCTCTGCTCTACTGCTTTAGACATAAGTGCCTTGGCGTTGTAAACTCTCATCACCTCAAAAGGGGATTTCCCTGTCACACAATGTGGCATAGTACAATATACCCACAGCAACTTTCTCATTGCCTCTCTGCAGCCTTTTCCTCCAGCTAATGCCAACTGTTATCCCTCCTTCAGCGTCCGGTTCTACTTCTCCACAAGGCCATTGCTATGAGATGGTAGTACACAGATAACCGAATGTTCTAAACCCTGTGCTCCAAAAGAAAATCTCTCATGCATATCGAAACAATTTAGATACCATTTAGGGGTGGGCGGAATTTGCGTAGTCACGCTACGCAAAGCTCCGCGAAACGGTAAAAAATCTCCGCGAGCACACAGAGTTCCACAAACATGCAGAATTGCTTGTGCCGCCCGTTCGCGATGCTTTTTTCCTGTTTGCGAACGCTGTTTGCATGCTTGGGGGGAAATATCTTGCGAACACGAAATTTGAAAGCGCGAACAAGCAAAAAATTCCGCAACACCGCGGATCGTGGAATTTTTGCCATTTTCTAGTTCTCCGCGGAACGCCAAATCACCCAAATTCCGCCAATTCTGCAATTGGAACGGAATTTATCGCCCAGGCCTAATACCATTGTCTAAATCCCTGAACAAATCCTTTAAGAAACAAATTACCGTCTTCAAAGTGACCTCTCCTGTCTAGAAAAATAACCTATTACCACAATGACATATTTAGGACAAGCAACATCAATACCTATCTTCTTCCATAGGCCATTTGATTTATCAGACCGGGGGATAAGTCACAGTTTTCTGCAACTTGTTGCTCCGAGCACATAGCACACATTCTCTAATGGTCCTTTCTATCTCTCGGTTCAATCCAGGCTAACGATATTCCTCTCTTATTTGTCTTTTGGTGGCACTCATTCTTATGTGTCCTTCATGTGCTATTTTTACTATTCGTCCCCTAAGTGTCGCTGTTACGTCTAACAAATCACCACATATCAAACCTCCACTCACTAATGACATCTCCTGACTCACCTGTCGGAAACATTCCACCTCCTTTGAAGAGCTTCCTCTAATCGACCACCCTTCGCAAAGGTATTTTTCAATTTCAAGAAACACACTGTTCTTTTTGATGGTCTCTAACCATTCTGCATGAGATATTGAAAATCGAAAATTGTACTCCAGCATACTTATAGGCCATTGTGCTATCCTAGGTGAAGCTCTGTTTGCATTATTCACAGAGAAAATATCCACCAATGGACGATGATCAGTTCTTACTGTGAAACTGACTCCCCACACATACATCCTAAAATGGTTAATCCCCCACCACAAAGATAGTGCTTCCCTTTCAGCCGTGGAGCAATTTTTCTCTTTATCCTTCAAAGGCCTTAAGGCATAAGCAATTGTGAAATCCAAACCTTTCCTCTTCTGTAGTACCATCACACCTAAACCCGCCAAGCGGATATCCATGTTTATTATCATGGGATCATTGGTGTCAAAATGTTCGAGTGCTGGTGCAGTAGAAATGTAGTTTTCAGTATTCATTCTTGCACTTTTTACATAGAACCAACCTCTCATTCTTGACTATAAATTTGTGCATATGTTTGGTTTTGTATGCAAAAGTGGAGAAAAAATTGGAATAATATTGATCCATCCCCAAAAACGATTTCAACTTTTCTTTACATGCTGGGAAAGGAGACTCCTCTGAAACAGAAACTAGTTTTAATTTGGGAGATATCCCCTCACCACTGATTCAGTGACCTAAGTACTCCACTCCTTCCACTTTAAACCTACACTTATCCTTCTGATCGACAACCCACGTTCTGAATGGATTCTCAACACACTCTTCAATGCTATGCCATGTTCCACTACATTCTTCTCAAATACCAGGATGACATCTTGGAAATACATTACCTTAGCTGCATCTTGAAATAGAAGGCGCATAGCTCCTTTTGAACACCGTGGCCACCGAGGATAAGCCTAAAGGCATACGATTATATCTATATGCCTCCTCTGGCATGAAGAACGATGTTAGGTAGGATGAATCAGGGTACATCACAACCTGATGGAAGGCTTGAACACAGGTACAATGTGGAAAACATTTTCACTACCTTAATGGTGGTCAACATTTCTTCTCTGTTGGGGAAGGGATGCCTAACCACCCAGATAGCTGCATTGAGATCCCATAAATCTACACGCAGCCTGATGTCACCATTCTTCTTCTTAGCCATCACCACTGGAGCAAGACACTCCGCTGACTCACTTTCCTTGATTAACCCACATGTGCATAACCTCTGTAGTTTGTGACGCAGGGGTTCCCTCATCCCCAGAACAACACCCCTGGGTGTGTGGGCTTTTGGAGTCACCCCTTCTCTCAAGACTTTCTTATGAATGAACACTTTGGTGTTCCTAAATGGGCCTTTAAAACTTCAAGGTACTCTGTAACATACGGCTCCCTCGCATCCACTGCACACATATCTAAGTGCTCTCCCAACACTTAATCAGGATGGTTCGGAGCTAACTGGATGCCCAAATTCCTCTGTTGAGGCCAACCTAATAATACACATTAGATGCCACCCACTTTTGTTGAAACTCCAATTGGGCTTTGCTAAAACCCACTAGTTTAATGAATTTGTTACCCTATGCCACTAACATCCCATCTGGACTATTGAGCACAAGATGAGAAAATGTGCTTATGTATTCCTCACCAATCAGGGTATACCTGACCCCAAAGTCTGTAATTCCTCTTACACTTACCCTATTGATTTTAATAGTGTAGAAAGGATTGTCCTCACCCACTCTACCTATCTTTTGAATTTCTAAGATAAAGTCCTGGCACTCGTCCTCATTCTTTTTTTTTTTTATTTGAGTTTTATATAGTGCTGGCTAGACCCGAAGATATCAGAGTGCTTTACATAAGGATCCACAAAATTACAAAATGAAATTAGTTACAAGAAAACATTTCAAGATCGTCGGAAGATGGAATAAATTCTCATTCTCCGCTCCTTCTGTCAAACTCACTGAAGCTCTGTTTTTTCTTGCTCCCGATACCTTCCTTTTGCACATCCTCACAAAATGTCCCTTGACTTTGCACCTCTAACACGCTTGCCGAATAACTGGACATGATTCACCTGTTACTACTTGACCCTTTAAACCACATTTATAACAAGTCAAAACTTTCTTATTCTCCATTCTTTTGACACCGCCATCCTCTTCTTTTCTTGCTTTGTGTGTTTCTATTATGGACTGCTTCAACTTTATCTTTAGACTACAACTTTTTCAACCCCTCATCCGTTATCTCTTTCCTTAATCAATTGCCACCTTTAGAGTCAGTCCTTCCATGTTCAAAAGTTTTTGTTGCACTTTCCGGTTATTGACTTTCAATACTAGTTGATCCCTCAACATCTCATCAAGATAGTTTTTTAAAGAATTTATATGAGCAAAAGAGTACAGACATAGTAGATATACAAAGAAGAAACAAGTTCCCGTTGGGGTATCAAAAGTACAATTGAATACGATGTTTAGGCTTTGGTGAAAAAAAACAACATGTAAAGCTGTGGGTATGTGTAGCCGTAGGTGTGTGAGGGTGATAATGAAGGATCTGCTGATATTTCTATGGAGGAAAGAGAGGAGGTGATTGGTAGAAGTCTGGTATCGGTTACTGATGGAAATAGCCCTTTCTAGGGTGCTTTACCTCAACATTTTGCTTTCTTTAGGATTTTGAAAGCTTTTGACACTGCTATTCAGTGACAAAGCTCTAAGCTTGTCAAATACATACTGGTGATTGGTGAATACATGATTGGCTGATTTGAGTTGGCTGTAATTCCCTTGTCTAGGGGTAAGACATATATCTATGGCATGTTACGTAAATGGTCCTCAAATGTGCCACAGGTTTGCCCTGGTGGGCCTGTGTGTGCAGGTTACTGTTACTCTGCTTGGAATTTAAAAAGCTACTTACCAAGTATCTGCATGTCTCTCGCTACATCAAACCTATCTGTTTGCTTTGTAATGCTGTTATGGTTAATTCTGGTTATGTTTTCTGTTATGGCTGTTTGTTTGCTGCTGGTATTTGGTGTGATGATCTTTAGCGCCGGGACGCTCTTTGGAGCAGCTGAGCGCTCTACAAAACAAACAGTAACATAACATAACATAACATACATCAGAGTACTTCCTGGGGGAAGGGTGCACCGTCGGGAAGAGGCAGGGCATATGTGAGTGTGCGCTACATGCACTGGTAGTGAATGGCACTGAATGGTGTATTCTGTATGGTGGGGCCTGCTTCTTGAATTGAATATTATGGGAGACCAGTGGAAAGGCTATTGGGCAGTATTTCTTATGTGCAGAAGAGTAGCAATATAGTGCTTGATATCGATGAGTTGATAATGGCAAATCCGCTCCAGTCATGCAAGGGGATTCAAAATTACTAATGAGGTAATGCCACTTTGGGAAAAGAGGCATTTCTGTGTTCCTGGCTCTGTAGGCCTGTCAGCCTGTCTCCAAACCACATCTGAGTGCTGGGGGGAGGGCGCAGCTACATCTGTGCATTCCTGACAGGTCATAAACTAGGGGCTCAAGAGAAAATGCATACCTCTGACTCTTAGGGGCCTTCTGGGAACTGATACGAGGGGGTGGAACTGGCACCTCTATTTCAAGGGCTATGGTTTTGGCCCTACTAAAGAGATTGATCTAGCCTCCCAGGGAAGGACCACATTTAGAGACGTCCTGTACAGAGGTGGCCTTTTGAACTGATCTCATCTTCAAAGGCAATTGTGGGTATAACTACTGGGGCTCAGCCCTGAGGAGTTAGAGACGTTTTTGGGATTGGAACCTTACTACTCCGGCGATGTGGCTGCCAATACTAGAGGTGTTGCGGTGAGAAAGTAAGCAAAACTTAGCACCTCCATTTAATAGAAGTAACATAAAAAGAACTACATCAATATTCAGATTTCTGTGAATCAAGCTCTTTTTTTTTTTAGGCAAGTGTTAGAAATCACATGCAGCTGTGTTTTTCTAAATAGGCATCCATATGTTGACAAGTATAGCTCAAAAGGAAGACTGCAGTGCTTCCTCAGAGCATAGGAAATACCTAAAAAGAGGTGGATGGAGCCTTTTATGGTACCTTGATATCCCTGGCTTAGGGTTATGAAATCATAGCAGAAACAATGGTGCTTAATTTGTCCGGATGGTTCCAGATAGTACTCACAGATGCTCATATTTAAGGACCATCTGTAGACTTTGGTGAGAAAGGCAGAAAGGGGAGATATACGAAAGAAGACAAAGTTATTGGAACAATGACAATTTGAGAAAAAAAACTGCAAGATTGACATGAAAAGAAAGGATGTTTGGTGTGGTAGATGAATGAAGCCTGTTGTAGAATCTAATCTAGGCAGCTTGGGTGTGCACGAACTCTAGAATTCTGCATCTTCGGCAGTGGGCTATTAAGGAAAACTTTTTTCTACTTAACCTATTTATTTAATTGTTTGTTTCTCTATTTATTTTTACACGCACTGGCATGACCACACCAGGAACTTGCTGAAAGCCACCAAGAAGCTCAACAGCTGGATCACACAGAAACCCTCATTGTACTGAAACTCTCTGCAGCATTTGGCAGGGCCTCACATCCCATTCTCATCAAACCCCTGCATAAGAATGGCATCCAAAGACCCGCTTTCCGCTCTATCTGTTCCTTCTTAATGGGTAGAACACAAGTGGTCATCTGGGTAACTTACTCCTCAGAAGTCTGCAAACTCATCTAAGGTTACTTGAAGATTAATCGCTCAGCCACACCCATTTTCGACACATACCTGGCCACTCTGGCCAACATCATCCGTAACACACATCAACATTCTATCTTACGCCACGCAACTTACACTCTCCCTTTTCAACAAGACCCCCAACCCAGGAAAACAAGTACACCGCCTGCATGACTGAAGTCGCTAACTGGATGAAATCCAACTGTCACAAGCTCAGCACCAACTAGACAGAATTAGTGATGTTTGAGAAAAACACCTGACCATGTTACATCAACTGGGGGTCGGATGTACTTGGACACATACTTATCCACAGCACCAACACCACAAACCTCTGGTTAATTGACAGCAAACTGGACCTGACTTCACAAGTCAACTTCGTCACTGCATCCTGCTTCCACACCCTGAAGATGCTGAGGAACGTCTTAAAATGGCTCCCAAGCAGCACAAGAAAAGCTGTCACTCATGTCCTAGTCACCAGCAAATTGGACTGTGTGAACCCCCTCTAAGCCGGAATCACCAAGCAGCTCACTAGAGGAATACAAAACAATCAGAAATTGGCAGCCAGACTCGTCACCAATCTGTCACACGGAACTCACATCCTAACAAACCTCAGGGAGCTCCAATTCCTCCTGACAATTTCTCCTGATATCCACGTACTCATTTCAAACTCTCACTCACACATTCAACGTTCTACACAACTTAGGGCCATATTATCAAGGAACTGCGATAACATTATCGCCGCTTTAGCAGCAGGAATCTGCCGCTAAAGCGGCGATAATTGGCTTGATAATATGGCCTTGTGAATTCCCAAAGAAGCCCAGGTTCACACCAGAACCTGGGCTTCTATGGGAATTCACAAGGCCATATTATAAAGCCCATTATTGCCACTTTAGTGGCAGTTTCCTGCCGCTAAAGCGGTGATAATGTTATCGCCGTTCCTTGATAATATGGCCCTTAGGTCCTACCGACCCGTACAGTTGCATCTCCTTCCGCCAACCACCCAGACACCTGTGCACAGCAGGACTCCTACTCACATGCCTCCCACACACAGAGAGAACAAGATCTGGAGGTCGGGAAATCTCTTACATCGCCCCTAAAGTGTGAATAGTCTCCCATTCCACATCAGAGCCTCCTGCTCTCTTTTTGAATTCCTAAGAAGCTGAAGACCTGACTTTTTAATTGCCCAAACTACCATAGGCAGGGCTAGGTGTACACGCCTGCTCAAGGACAGGAGACCCCTGCAGGTGCCAATGCACTTTACAGATACACATAACATAATAGAACAACACATGAAGCAGATGTAAAGAAGACAACAGAGCTGTGTTAGTTTCTGTAGTTTTCACCTTCACCATCTTCTACCCCAAATTAGCAGATAGGAGTCTGGTGAGGGGATAAGGGCAGGATAAGAGGTCAGCCATGTGATGTCATTGATTGTTAAATGGCTAGTTCTGTCCCTACTGCTGCCTATAGTATTCCTGTGAACCGTCGCCCACAGCACGACCAGCTGATCACAGACAGGCGTAACATCACGCCCTGCTCGTGCACTCATGACCTCTGCACCTCGAACTCAGCACTGACCGCACGCATCTAGCACTTGATAAATCCATGGCTCAACCATGCGCCTTTTACCGCAGATTCGAAATCTGCTCTCTGTGCACGAAGACTGCCAGCATGGGCAGGGCAGCGTGACTCCAAACCCCATCATAAATACTGTGCCTGTCTCAACGCCGGGGCTAATGGTGCCAAGTATGATTAACGTTTACATCTCGGCCTGGCTCGTTACTTCACGCACTTGGCCACGAAAAAGCACTGTTTGCCAAAGCAGGAAATCAATCCAGACTCTAGAATTGGGGAGCAGTAAGGGGGGCAGGGGTGGGGGGTGTTCAACTGCAGGCCCCGCCCCCTCATTCCACTGTTGTCCTGCTGAGGCCTCCTCATCACTGCCTGACACTGAACTTGTGGGCAATTGTCAACAATAACTTACAATTACATTGTGTGAATCTACTTTGGAAACACATCTCAAGTCCTTAAATCTGCACACAATAATGTTAACTGTTGTTGTAATGTTTTGTGTGAGTAATAATGGAAATTGTTTGTTTTTTTAAATGTAAAGATGAATGTATGCAAACCCAGCATGACGTAATACTTGTTTACTTAATAAAACTCCTTCTGTAGCAGAATGCAATGAGCTACGGTCTGACAGACTGACACTGTGCTTAATGCATAATTCAGAGATTCGGCCCTGCCCACGCGAGTGGTGCGCCCCTTTTCAGCATTGTTTATTTTACTTACAAATCTGCATCCATTCAGTTTTACTTGGTACATGCTACTTGTTGCAACGATCTCGTGGTTTAGTTCAAAATAATAAGGGGCATATTTACAATAACTGGCGCATCCCTGCATATCAGTTATTGTGCGCCACAGCTCCGCCACCATGGATGCGCCGCATTTACAATGCGGCGCTCCATGGGGTAAAAACGGCACAGATGCATGACGCATCTGTGCCGTAAAAGTGGCGCATTGCTGGAGTTGCGTCGCAAGCGCGATGCAGCTCCAGCAATGCTCTTGGGGGCTCTATCTTGTGAATGCTGCGTCAATCCTTATGCTTGCTTCAGGTAGGCGCAGGGTTTTGACGCAGCATGGGCCTAAAAGTGACTGAGTGAAATCTCGTAGATTTCACTCAGCCACTTTTAGGAGGCGTTCCTGCGACGGAACACCCCCCCCCCTGTGCAGGAACGCCTACTCCTGGCACAGGACTTTACAACGTGACGCATCTCCCAGATGTGTCACGTTGTAAGTACCCCGCACCATGGCGCAGGATTTGTGCCGCCGCTGCGTCACAAAAGTGACGCAACGGCGGCGTAAATGAGGCGCAAGGGGATTGTAAATCTGCCCCTAAGAATCATTCTTTTCTATTTTAGATGTGTTTACATTGGCTTCAGAGGTTTAGGCGCCGCCTACAGAGAGCTAGTCCTAATAAGCACATTTAGGGATATAATACCGACAAGATAGCTTGGGTGGTTAGTGCACTTGCTTCAGACATGTGTACAGGTTGGAATGATCATAAAATACCCTAAAGAATTGGTGTGTCTTGTTCATAGCACTGCGTGTAAAAGATTTCGTCTCGGTTTGATCGAATAATTGTCATTAAATTTGGTATTAAAGCCAATTATCAAGCGCTTAAATAATTTGGGTTCTATTGTACTACAAACATATGTTATGTCAAACATATGTTGTGTATTATACACAACTATATACATTTGATAGTAAACGATAAATTGCACATAATGTATGCTAAAGAGGCTTGAGAGATAAAATGCACCAGAACTTCAAAAACTAGAAGCATTTATAAGGATTCATTTGTAGGCCAGTCTGTGGTCAAGCTTTATCGTCCAGATGTGCATTTTGTGAAGAATGGGGAATTACAACCATTGGAGATCTCCTTGATGGGGAGTCACTTTCTTCCTCTGAGTCGTTAACAACAGAATTGTCCCTTCCTCAGTCGCAGCTTTGGAAGTATTGGCAAGTGTGGTACTGCTTGAGAGGAAAACTAGAGTGCGATCCGATACATCTCTCAGCCTCGCCGGTCGTGGACTACCTTAGACTGTTGGGCCTTTCTAAGGGTGGTGTGTGCAATATATATATCGTTTTATATGCCACGCTGGTTCCCGACGTATTCCTGGACGGTCTTGTTTTAGCTACGGTCCTCAGTATTGAATAAACAAAGAGAGAATTTTATTAAGGCCCTATGTGGATGTCCCAATTATTAAACATTTCTAGAGATTTTTGGCTTAGCCGTGACAAAGAGAAATTACGTTTCGTTATTCCAGAGAACACATTTTGACTACCTATACGGACAAGCTTTATGAAGCCTTGAAAAAGTCGTTTTTACGACAAAACACGTGTCGGCTGTGGAGTTTCTACAATGTCGTGTCAACTCTTATCTACAAATATATGCTGCTTATTTCTTGTTACTTGGATTGGAATATGTTATGTTGCACATGGGACATTAAAACACAAGCCTGACCTGAGTTGATCAGAAAGCTAAAAAAATCTTTTTTTTAGTGCTGTGCTCTGTTGCTTAATGCATTTGATTGTATGTGCTTAGAGGCTTTGCTTCTGCGCAGGGGGACATTGTAGATGGCACGGTGTTTTAACATTGAGCACGCAATAAGACAAGCTATCTCAAACGTATGCAAAACTGTAACAGAGGTGCTGACTGTCTTTGTAGCTACCATTGCCATCATCTTATTTGCAATACATAATTCCATGGAAGGTATACATGTATAAGGAAGGTAATATATGTGGATTTAAGTTGTATTTAATAAACTCAGACTTTTAAGTATTGTTATACTTTAAGTTAATTTACTTGTTTCAGTATTTTTTTTGTAATTCAATAGATGAGCAATTGTAGCTGAATAGTAATGATAAAAGATGTACTTATTTATGGCTTCACCTATTTACATGTTTAACATAGAATAAAATGGCCATAAGTAATATGTTCAATTGTTAAGCAGAACTAATGAATATCTATATATTTATGAACATATTTAATATGCATGTTGGTACAAAGCAGTACACATATGTAGGTACAAATGTATAGTCCAAATAAATGCTTATATACAGAGGGATATGCTGTATATATTTGTTTGAGTATGGTAGTTATGTGAGGAAGAGCCAACTCATGAGTAGTCTTCTGAAGATAAGGTGGTTATCTGTGGATCTTACGTTTGGGAGTACAGAGCTCCATAGTTTGGCTGCTTGAAAATAGAAGGATGGGCCACATATCTTTTTTTTGTATGGTGGGATTTTGAGGTGAGGTGCAAATCTAGAGTGGAGATTCCTTTGTTGGATGTGTTTGGTGATTTTCATCCTGATGAAGAGCAGTCCTGTTCCATGTATCGCTTTGTAGGTGATACAAAGCAGCTTGAATGTGGACCTTCTGGGAACCGTTGACCAATGTAGGGCCTTCAGGGCAAGGGAGATGTGGGCTTGTGGCGTTATATGTAAGAGTTGTCTGGCAGCAGAGTTCTGAATCCATTGTAGTCTTTTCATGGTTGTTGAAGATGATCTATGGTAGAGGCTATTGGCGTAATCAAGTTTAGACAGAACAAAGAGAGATAGTAGGCTGGACCTTGTGTGGAAATCCTAATTAGCGGAATATGCGTTATAGTGTTGTTATAGTAACAGAGCTTGATCTTGCTACCTTGTCCACTTAGGCATTCATTGATAGCTTGGAGTCCATGGTAATTCCAAGGTTTCTTACTTTCTTCGATACTTTAGACAGTGTTCCCAGATGGTCAAGCCAGGCGGCGAGTAGGTCATTATTTTTCCAATCGCCACACGTGAGTATTTCCATTTTGGAAGTATTCAATTTGAGATGGCTCCTTGTCATCCACTGTTCCACGGCTCTGAGACAACTGAAAATATGTGAGTTTCCAATGTCTTTGGGGATTTCCATTTTAAGGAGTATTTGTGTGTGATCTGCATAGTTATAGCATGTGAGTTTAAATTGATTGATCAGTAATTATCCGTCAATAACATTTTTATGTAAATGTTGAAAAGCATGGGTGAGATGATAGAGCCTTGAGGCACCTCTGCTTTTGTGAAGTATGGTTTGGATGAGAACGGGGGGTATGGATGACATTAGTTCTATTTTGAAGGTAGGATGGAACCAGACGAGAGCAGTCCCTTCAATGACGGCTTCAGAGAGTCTTGATATTAGAGTGTCATTGTCGACAGTGTGAAAGGCAGCTCAGAGGTCCAAGAGAAGTTGTGCTGCAACCCTGGTCTGGTCACCTGTGTTCTTACAGTCATCCCGGAAGGCAACAAGGGCAGATACTGTGCCTCTTCCTAGATGAAATTGTGTCTGGAAGTCAGAAAGTAAGGAATTATCTTCAATGAATTGTGACATCTGGGCGAATTTTATTTTGCTCAGGAAAGGTCCATTTGTAATTTGTCTGTAGTTGTCTGGGTCAAGCAGGTCCAGATTTGTTTTCTTAAGTGATGGGCGCATGTATGACTTTTTGAGACCTTCTGGAAATATTCCCGTAGTTAAGAAATTGTTAAGAATTTGTTTTACTGTTGTGGCGGCAGAGGTAGTTAGAAGAAGTTTCTTGAAGGTTTGTAGTGGACATGGGTCAGAAGGACTGCTGGTAGGCCTGCTTGCTTTGACCAGGTCCATAAGCTCAACATGTGATATTTTTTGGAAGGAATGAGAGGCTGGTTTAGCATACCCTTAGTGTATTTTTTGGGGAAAAGGGTCGGTGCTGTTTATTTTTCTTTGTTTTAAATAGGAGTCCATGTGGCTGCTTCGTCGTGCAATGAATTTTCAGTTTGTCTGTGAAATCTTGGGCAATGTGATGAGCTCCTTCTAGGCATTTTGGTTTATGAAATTCAGTTAGAATTTTATAGAATTATTTATTTTGAATTCTGTCTGAATAGTATTTATCTTAGCCTTTTTGATTACTGACTTGTATAATCTGTTACATTTCTGTATGTAAATTTTGTCTTGATTGGTGTTTGTTATGAGCCAGGTTTGGTGCTGCTTTCTAAGTTGCTGTTTTATCGCTTTTATCTCTGTATTTTTCAAAGGTGTCTGTTTTTTTAAATTGTTTTATTGTGTTGTTCCTAGTGGTATTAGGATATCAAAAGCTACCTGTAGCAACTCATATACCTTTTGAATGGAATTTATTGTGTCTAGATCTGTGCTGAATGCTAGTTGTGTTTTTAAGTTTTCAAAATTTGGTTTGTTCCACGGTCGATAGGTGGATGCATGTAAGGTGGTTTTAGGTGTGTTGCTTTGTGTTGTTCTATATTGGAAAGCACACAAGTGGTGGTCTGACTATGTGAATGGAGTAAGTGTTTAAAAGTAAACTAGTTCTGTATTTGGAAAATTGACATCTAGGATGTGTCCAGCGATGTGTGTGGGTTTGTGGATGATCTGATGTAGGTTCAGTGCGTCTAGGCCAGTGATGATTGTTTTGGGATGTGGCATTATGGGTTTGTCAAACCAAATGTTTAGGTCACCCAGAATGCATAGGTTGGAGTGTAGTATTATAAGGTTTGAAACTGCGTCCAGACATTTGACTGGGAATATTGCATTGCTAGGTGGAGGTCTGTAAAGGAGTAGGAAGTTACCGGAGGAAGATAGTGTAGTGTTGCATCTGGTGAAGAGGGCCTTACAACCTTGTATGGAAATGTTGTCAGCTTTATTGATATTTAGGGCCAGATGTATGACGGTGGAAATAGCACCTCACAAATTGCAAGTTTTTGAGACTTGCAATTTGCGAGGTGCTAATTGTAATGTTCAACAATTTTTTCACACTGTTGGCAATTCCCAATGGAGCGGCAAATAGAGAGGCTTGTGAATATTAATACACCTCTCGCAATTTGCGACCCCATTGGGAATGACAGGCCCTCCCAGGTATGGTGGCCAGCTGGGCTCATCAGACCACTACTTTTAAGTAAAGCAGTTTCTTAAAAAAATGCAGCCCATTTTCCTTAAAGGAAAACGGGCTGCATATAAAAAAGAAAAAATGAAACGTTTTTGTTTCCATTTTTTTCCCCCTGGATTGGTAAAGGAGACGGGATCTGCTGGGGACCGCTCCCCTTTTGCGACCCCCATTACTACCCTCTTGAAGAGGGTAGAAATTTGCGAGTGTTTTCCACCGCAATTGCAGACTCAAAACATTCTTACAGGAGGTTGCGCTCGCTATTAGGAATGGAACATCCCTTCCTAAAAACGAGTCGCAAAAGCAATTTTGCGAGTTGCAAAAAATTGAGAGTCTCAAAATAGGGTTTGTACATTCCCCATGCTGTTTTTGCATGTGCAAACAGGTTCACAAACCCGTTTGCGCATGCAAAAATGGTTGTACATCTGGCCCTGAGTGTTTGCTTGAGTACAACAACTAAGCCACCTCCTCTTTTGCCTACATTATTTTGTGTGATAGTTTGATAGCCTAGAGGAACAGCTTCATGCAGTACTGGAGCCATGCCATCTCCCTACCATGATTCAGTTATGAAGAGTCAGTCTAGTTGTGTGTCAGTGAGAAAGTTGTAGATATGTTGCTTTTTTTAGAGGGATTGAACATTTGTGTTAGAAGCCGGCATTCCCGCGCGGGCCACTATTGTCAAGTGCGTGACCCGGACCCCCCGCTTCCATGTTAGGCCAAGAGAGGACACCGTGCAAGACAGCCCTGCTCACCCCCTTAGTAGCTTGACACGAGCAGCCAGGCTTATCTCCAAGGCACAAGTGTTCAGTATGTGCAACCATGCCCACAGCAATCCCAATGATGTCACAACGAGTTTGTATAAAGCGAGTATACTTTATATAGAAAGATATATGAAATGACCACACAATATCAATCCGACATATACACAATGGGTAATATTGTTTCCGGTGGGCTGGGCGGTCCTAATCCCCACCACCGCTTCTAACCAACAGTTACGCTGACTTTTAACCGATCTCAACTGGTTAGGTACGTCGTATCACTAGAATCACACACGTTGCAAAATAAAAGGAATACTACCCTACTTAACGATGGGTTCCTGTACAATGCCACAGTGAAACAATGCAATACATAGCGTCACGATCATGTACTCAGTCAACAGAAGATAATGCAACTCGGATTGCTACCAACATGCCCTGTTCAAGGAAGAAATACAGCAATGCGTCATGCTGCAATTGTGTACAGAGCAATAGGAAGACAATGCAATGCCTATACCACCAGCATGCCCTGTGCAAGGAAGGAATAAGGCAATGAGTCAGTGCAATTCAGTACAGTGCAGTAAATAACCAATGCAGTGCGCCACGCTATGATCCTATATCCTGCAAGAGAAACATAACAAAGTGCGTGGCGCACTAACCCCTAAGTTTGTTAAGCAACACTAGTGTCAGACATTGTCCAATAGTTCAATAGTTTGTTAGCAGCAAATATGCAAAGTGTTATACAACTGTTTTCAGAAATTGTGCGACCGGTTGCACCCAACATGGATCAACGATGACACCCAAGTTCCTCTCCGGGCCCTGGCCCCTGTACTGCCCCGTCCGGGACCAGCACGGACCGAGATCTGGGCCGAAGCAACAGGTGCACACAGCTGCCAGCAGCGAGAGGCCGAGAGAGTGTCCCTCCAAGTCCACACCCCGCCCCAGGTGATGAGCCCCTTTACCGGGGGTGCGCGACCCCACTCTCCTCTCCTGCAGCAGTGGCTTGGCCTCACTCCAGAACCTTGTCACAACGGGCAAGGCGCGCTCGGGCCGGTAGTTCAGCTCCTGCGGGCCTGCCGGTCCGGACCGCCAATGTTCAGCACAAACTCCTTCCACGAAGCCTTCCACATGACGCTGGTGCCACCCCATGTTGTCTTCGAGGGCCCGATTACTTGGCCCTCCTCTCCAGCGCTGTTAGGACTTCTTCGCTCCCCAGTGCTCACCGCTCCCCAGTACTCCTCACTAGCACCTCCGGTGGCACCTTCAACACGCACCCTCGGTGCGTCCGAGACTCACTCCTCCTCCGGCCTCCGATGACCAGGCGCACCTCGCTACGCCTCGACTGCCCCATGTATATGCAAAAGGAAAAGTAAGGCTGGACAAGTGGTAGCACTTGTCAGGACAACATGCTAATTTAGCATAATGTGGCAGGCCCTACACTGAAGACCTATGTTCCCTCTATGCGCATTTCTTTAGTACTAGCCCTGGCTCACACAGTGCATATCACTTAGGGATCTTGCTAGTTAGGCAAACATACCATTCAGAGACAACCAATCACCACTACAATTTATACAGGGAACATCTGTACTTGCACAGTGATTAGCAGTGGCAAGTACCTAGAGCATCTAACTTCGCAACTCTCTGCCAGGAAAACAGTCTAGGGGAAAAGCAAAAAGTTTAAGTGAACTTTAGCTAAAAAGGCCAAGTCCAACAATGTGTTTATAGGCAGTTTAGAGAATGTGCTTTGGTGATGGTGTGACTTTGTTTTGTAGAAGAGAGAGCAGTATTTTGTGGACTTGTAGTAGGTGTGACCTGAGTGGTGGTTTTAGCTGTATGAGGATAAAAATAACATAGCTGTTCTGTGTCGTATTCCTTGTCTAACAGGATGAGAAAGAATTTTGATGGGTCTGCGTGTGTAGGTGGAGAACATGGTGTTTGAGAGTGAATTGGTGAGCTGTGTTCTTTTTTTAGAGTAGCCTTATTGTGCAGTAGATATGGAGATGAGAAGTTGTGAAGAGTGGCATGTTGCTTATTTAGTTTGAGTCTGTTTAGGGTGGAATATGTTTTAGTTAGAGGTGGTGGTGCAGCATGTGGGTCATGTTATATACTTCTGAATTTTCCAACGGATGAGAGGCCATTAAATGACAGTTGTTATGTTGCTGTATAATGTGTTAGGTTTGGGAGAAGAGAGAAAGCTTGGTGATGGAGTTGGTTCAGGGTGTATATTATTTGTGTACTCAGGAAGGTGGAAGTGGGTTTATGTTTCTAGTTTGTGACAGAAAGTATTATGAGGTGTTGTGTGTCTGAGAGTTTGTTGTGCATGTGTGTCTGTTATGTTTTATTTTTAGTAGTAGTGAGAGGAAGTGATGAGGAAGTGATGAGCTCTGGGTTGACTAGCCCGGATCCCGCACCCGTGCGCCGTGAGAGGTACTATACCTGATAATTTTTGGCAGTCTACAGCACCCCGCGTACGTACCTGCTCCCTGCTGACGAGAGGCGATTACCTCGAAACACGTGTCCAGGGATGGCATTTTAAACTTTTTACTCGTGGCATAGGTGTACCCGCCGCTGTCACTACATTCTCCAGAATCCTATGGGGCTATTTGCTAGTATGACGAGCGGTGTGCGACCCACTTCGCATTTTGTATTTAAAGCTCCCTGAGCTCTGGGTTGACGAGCCCGGATCCCGCACCCGCGCGCCGTGAGAGGTACTATACCTGATAATTTTTGGCAGTCTACAGCACCCCGCATACGTACCTGCTCCCTGCTGACGAGAGGCAATTACCTCGAAACACGTGTCCAGGGATGGCATTTTAAACTTTTTACTCGTGGCATAGGTGTACCCGCCGCTGTCACTACATTCTCCAGAATCCTATGGGGCTATTTGCTAGTATGACGAGCGGTGTGCGACCCACTTCGCATTTTGTATTTAAAGCTCCCTGAGCTCTGGGTTGACGAGCCCGGATCCCGCACCCGCGCGCCGTGAGAGGTACTATACCTGATAATTTTTGGCAGTCTACAGCACCCCGCATACGTACCTGCTCCCTGCTGACGAGAGGCAATTACCTCGAAACACGTGTCCAGGGATGGCATTTTAAACTTTTTACTCGTGGCATAGGTGTACCCGCCGCTGTCACTACATTCTCCAGAATCCTATGGGGCTATTTGCTAGTATGACGAGCGGTGTGCGACCCACTTCGCATTTTGTATTTAAAGCTCCCTGAGCTCTGGGTTGACGAGCCCGGATCCCGCACCCGCGCGCCGTGAGAGGTACTATACCTGATAATTTTTGGCAGACTACAGCACCCCGCATACGTACCTGCTCCCTGCTGACGAGAGGCAATTACCTCGAAACACGTGTCCAGGGATGGCATTTTAAACTTTTTACTCGTGGCATAGGTGTACCCGCCGCTGTCACTACATTCTCCAGAATCCTATGGGGCTATTTGCTAGTATGACGAGCGGTGTGCGACCCACTTCGCATTTTGTATTTAAAGCTCCCTGAGCTCTGGGTTGACGAGCCCGGATCCCGCACCCGCGCGCCGTGAGAGGTACTATACCTGATAATTTTTGGCAGTCTACAGCACCCCGCATACGTACCTGCTCCCTGCTGACGAGAGGCAATTACCTCGAAACACGTGTCCAGGAATGGCATTTTAAACTTTTTACTCGTGGCATAGGTGTACCCGCCGCTGTCACTACATTCTCCAGAATCCTATGGGGCTATTTGCTAGTATGACGAGCGGTGTGCGACCCACTTCGCATTTTGTATTTAAAGCTCCCTGAGCTCTGGGTTGACGAGCCCGGATCCCGCACCCGCGCGCCGTGAGAGGTACTATACCTGATAATTATTGGCAGTCTACAGCACCCCGCATACGTACCTGCTCCCTGCTGACGAGAGGCAATTACCTCAAAACACGTGTCCAGGGATGGCATTTTAAACTTTTTACTCGTGGCATAGGTGTAGCCGCCGCTGTCACTACATTCTCCAGAATCCTATGGGGTTATTTGCTAGTATGACGAGCGGTGTGCGACCCACTTCGCATTTTGTATTTAAAGCTCCCTGAGCTCTGGGTTGATGAGCCCGGATCCCGCACCCGCGCGCCGTGAGAGGTACTATACCTGATAATTTTTGGCAGTCTACAGCACCCCGCATACGTACCTGCTCCCTGCTGACGAGAGGCAATTACCTCGAAACACGTGTCCAGGGATGGCATTTTAAACTTTTTACTCGTGGCATAGGTGTACCCGCCGCTGTCACTACATTCTCCAGAATCCTATGGGGCTATTTGCTAGTATGACGAGCGGTGTGCGACCCACTTCGCATTTTGTATTTAAAGCTCGCTGAGCTCTGGGTTGACGAGCCCGGATCCCGCACCCGCGCGCCGTGAGAGGTACTATACCTGATAATTTTTGGCAGTCTACAGCACCCCGCATACGTACCTGCTCCCTGCTGACGAGAGGCAATTACCTCGAAACACGTGTCCAGGGATGGCATTTTAAACTTTTTACTCGTGGCATAGGTGTACCCGCCGCTGTCACTACATTCTCCAGAATCCTATGGGGCTATTTGCTAGTATGACGAGCGGTGTGCGACCCACTTCGCATTTTGTATTTAAAGCTCCCTGAGCTCTGGGTTGACGAGCCCGGATCCCGCACCCGCGCGCCGTGAGAGGTACTATACCTGATAATTTTTGGCAGTCTACAGCACCCCGCATACGTACCTGCTCCCTGCTAACGAGAGGCAATTACCTTGAAACCCCTGTCCAGGGATGGCATTTTAAACTTTTTACTCGTGGCATAGGTGTACCCGCCGCTGTCACTACATTCTCCAGAATCCTATGGGGCTATTTGCTAGTATGACGAGCGGTGTGCGACCCACTTCGCATTTTGATTTATTTGTTTTATGTGGAAAGTTTGAATGTAAAATACTGTTAGTGAGTGGAAGTTGCAAGGCAAGGGGGTGGTGATGTGTTTTGTAAAGGCGTTTATATGGTGTGTGAAAGGTGATGAATAAGAGGTAAGAGTGTTTGTGTTATATTTGATTGTTAAAAGAGGAAATATGTGATGTGCATCAGAGTGCAAGGGTTGTGTGGTTGTGTTTTTGTGGTATAAAGAAGTATAGCGTTGTTGATGACAGAAACGGCCTGTTAGGAGTAATTAGAGCAGGGAGTTTGTGTCTGGATGGGATATAGTTAAGTTTGGTGTGGATTTGGATTGTGTTGGTGATGAAGGGATTGGCTAGTGGTATAGGATTGAATGTTGTTTTGTGTGTGAGTGACGGGGCATTTGTGTAGTAGTTGGGGGAGAAGGGCGTAAATGTGTGGTTGTGGGGTTTTGTAGTGGGTGTTGAGACATAGAAAAGTGTGCATGGTTTGTCAGTTGTGAATAGAGTACATTTGCTGTGAGCGTGTTACTCTGGTTGTGGATGTGGATGGGGTAGGGTGGGAGCTGGTGTAGGAGAAAATGAGCAGCATCTCTAGCCCTGAGCCCGACCAGTCCTAAACAGGCCTATACATGCAGCTGTCCCTGTCTTCCCTGCTCTTAGCCTTGACACCCAGGCTCAGAAACCCTGAACCCTGTCCTTGAATACCATTAGTGGTGAAATGACCCCTTTGACAAATGGAAACCCTAGCACTAACCCTAACCAATCACACCACTAGCACTAAGCCCTATGACCATTAGGAGACCAAGCCCTTACAGCCATTCACAGCCCTACTCCTAACAACCAATCAGAAATGAAACACTAAGCCCTAGCTACAATAAAAACTCTAGCCCCAGGGCCCAACCAAAAAACACTAAACATATCAGAACACTTACCTTGAACCATATGTTCAATATAAGCACTTGCACAAGCACCAATCAGAACTAGATATCTATCATCTAATCAGAACACAACCCTACACCCAATTGAATGCCAGATACAGAAACCAATCAGAGCACTGATGTAACGTCCAATAGCAGCTTATATAAGTGACGTGTGACCTCAAGCTCAGGCTGCGGGCAGGGGGCAGGGGGTAGGGAGCTGCTCCTCAATTCAAAATCTCCTTGGAGAAAGACAGGCTCAAACCACACTCTGGAGTTTAAAAAAAATAGAATTTGTAGAAGTTTATATAGCACGAACTAGAGCATAGAAATCAGGTATCAGAGCACTTTACATGAGCACCAGTTTCGTTACAGATGGACTCATCCATTTTTATTAGGCACAGGGAGGTTAAGTGATTTGCCCAGAATCACAGGATGTTGAGCATCGTTGCCGAGACTTGAAGCCGGTTCCCCAGCTCCAAAGTCGACTGCTCTAGCCATAAGGCTACATCCTCTTCTCAATTTCTGCAGGTAAGGGCCTATACTAAGCCTCTAACATTACATGTTTACCGATATTTAAACAACTCACTCTCCTAGCCAAAAAACAAGTTCCAAACACAGTTTAAGCTCTAAGAGAAGATTGCTGTAGTCTCAGAGCACACTCTGCTTAGCCTCCGAGGTATAATATGTCTGTTTCTTGTGGGGGGTAATCTAGTTTCACTCACTTGCTAAAACAAAAGGGAGCTGAGGGTAGATACCTTACACAAAGGTCTGAGCGCAGATCAGGGGAGAAACCAGGAGGGATAATTAAGCAGTCAGTGGCAGGTTAAATAGCAGATTTTAAGCTATAAAGCACACAAACAAACAAATAGATTAAGGGCGGCCATGGGCAGGTGAAAACAGTAGATTTTGACCTATAAAAAATTGTCACGGGGAAGTAAAATAGCAGATATTAAGTTACAAGGTCCACAAACAAACAGGTGAAAGTGAGGTACTCGTTGGCAGAATAAAATCACATTTAAAATTTCAGAAAATAGACAAAGTTTGTCTTCTTACCACCTCCTGGTTCTTGGTTCACTGCAATGTTGGGCGCAGTGAAGCTGCAGCTGCCAAAATAGAGGTAAGTGTTTTGGGATTCACCCAACAAACCTTAAAGGGTCTGGGCAGATGTGAGAGTAGGGCTCAGGGTTGCTTGCAAGCTAGAGAGCCATTCAGCAAGCTCAGGCTGCTGGACTGGGGGCAGGGAGCAGCTCCTCAATTCAGAATCTTCTTGGAGACAGACAGGCTCAATTCACATACTGGAGGCCTGCAGATGCGGCCTGCTGGAGGTGCTCTAGCACCGCATGTTAGTGTACCACTTGCATTTGTTATGCCATGCGTTATATTGATATTGGCGTTTACAATGCAATCGGAGAACTCAAACAATATAAAGAATTCGCCAATGTCCATTCAAAGTAGATATATGAAAGTCCACTATAATCCATGTATTGATGACCAAATGAGTAATCCAAAATAATCCATAAAGAAGATCATATTCATAAATCCAATAAAACGGTTTCCAATATTAACGAAGTTGTACATCCGTTTCAAAGAAATCGGCTAACACGTGTTTCGTAAGCAGGTGTGTGAAACCTTGACTACATCAGGGCTGAAAGTTCAACGAAATAAAAACAATCAAACCCAAGCAGGGCAGAAAGTTCGATAAGATACCAGCCTTCACCCATTAGTGGTAACAGTCACCCGAAGATAATAGTGTAAGAGCATATCGAGTAAAAAGGGTGTATATATGCCACAAAGGGCTTCATAAATAATAAAGAATCTTTGTCATTCACACCCAAGTGTTTTCCTTTCTAGTTTTCAATACATCCCCTCGAGACAGGTGTCATGCACGTACGGTGGTTTTATTTATTATATGTGTATCATAACCTCTGTTCTTAAATGTCAGTTCCATATCCAGTATAGTTCTGTTGAAATCATCATCCTGGGTACAATTCCTATGAGCTCTGACTATCTCTCCGTATGGAATTGCATTGATCTGAGACTTAGGGGGATTCTGGATGCATGGAGCAAAGCATTACATGAAGTTTTTTTCCTGTACATGCGACTCCAAATCTTATTGTTGTCAATATATAGTTCCACATCTAGAAAGACAATACTTTCTTGACTAAATTGATGAGTAACAGAAATATTACAGTTGTTGGAATTAAGATACACAAAAAGTGTTGTAATTGTCGTTCAGTACCAGTTCAGATCAGCAGGCTGTCATCTATATATCTTCCCCAGTAGTATATATATATTCCATCCATTCTGCTCTTTTGGGACCCCAGATCTGCTCCATCTCGAACCATAGAGATAGATGTCACTGGCTCTTACTGTAGCCATGACCTGTATTTTAAGGCATTGTCATCCTGCCATGGTGCCCACGCATCAGTAGTTAATAGATGTGCTTTTAGATTAGCTACGTATGAATGAGAAATGTACAGGGTTCAAGATCAAAATCATGTTTTTGATAAGATTTGGGTTCCTACTTTGAGGCTTTCTGATCATTGACTGTTTTCCTTTGACATGTGATCCCTACTTTTGTCCCCCCATTAAACTAGGATGGTGTTTGGAGTGGCTTTGTTTTAGGATTAGTGTATAGGATTATATGCTTTGAGATTATGGTTCTATATGTTTGTTTAAGAATAGTACATTTTATGTGGGGGGGAGGTATTGCTTAAACTGTGTTGGTTGAAGGTGATGACTTTTCCATTTCTTATTTATTTGTTTATTTATTTATTTATTCCTTCTCTTTCTTTGCACGCTCTTTCCTTTCTTTCTTATGATATTATTATTCCTTTTTGGGATCTTATTTATCATAGTGTTTATGAGGTACATTGTGGCGTACTTTGTATGTTATTAAAATTGTTTTCATGTATTCTAAAAATCACAATAAAGAAATGTTTTAAAAAAAAATCTGATTTTATCCAAGTATTCTGGTTAATGACACCTACACAGAACACAGCGCTTGACAACAGTCAATAATGAGAGGTGTATTTACAAAAACGTTGTGCCATATTTATCTCACAAAAGTGATACAAATCAATGCAAAATCTTTTTTCCCCAATTCACTTTCACTTTAAAGCAACACAAAGAGCATTCCTTAGATAGTGCATGGTGCCAAGGTTTCTGATGCAAAATCCTAATTATGCAAAATCCTATTTACAGATAAAAGTAGACAGAGTTTTGCTTCAAAACATAATTGCCATTTTAAATAGGAGGAATCACAGAGAAATACTTTTATTTCTCCTTTCTGTTCCGACTTTGAATGTGTGCTGCACTGTACAGCACATGCAAAGTGGGAAAAGTTTTAAAGTTAGTCTGAGAATTGTATTTTGTACTGGAAGGGTGCCCTTCTAGTGTAAACCCTCTGCTATACTCATGCAGACACCCTTGCACTATGGCACAAAGGTGTGTGTGTGGAGCACATCTGTCAGATTCTGCGTTGGTGCTAGAGTGAGGGAAGGAGAGAGACACAGCTCGGCAAATACAGTCCTTTTCTGCTCTCCCCTTCTCACTTATTTTTGGCTGCTGTGCTCTATGTGAATTTGGTAAATAGACACCTGAGCATATTCCACAGTGGGCAGTTAAATTCTTTTATTGTTTTATTGCCAATTAAAATCAGTTTTGAGGCAAAATCCTTGTGTGATGTCACCAAAGACAGTTGAAAAGCTGGACCAAAGAGTTCAAATACAGTAATCGTATTCAGCAAAGTTAACACAGTCCCTCTAATTCCAGATGAGTGCCAGGTCTAAGTGCATAGAGTAATGTGTTTCTTTTAATATTGTATTCACTAATAGCGAAATGCACTGCCACTGGGAACTGAAGCAACCCTTAATGGCTTTCTAGGTGAGATGTGTATGCGGGCAGAGGAGGCCCAGACCAATCAGTAATGGGTGGCTTGCTAACCTAGGCTGTTAGAGATTGTGCAGCGCGTCAAGACGGTGTAGGTCACTGCAACAGTGCAGTAGCGGCTCCTGTGAGGAGTGTTGCTGGGCGGTGACGCAGGGTGGGGGAGGGGCAGAGTGGGGGGTAGTAAACTCCAGATTATGGCCGAACGGAGGAAAGTATACAAATAAATAACTAAAACAAATTTCATTGCGTGCGCGGCATCGCATTTGGCCCTTCCCCCGCCCTGCTTCACCGCCCGGCAGCACTCCCTCAAGGAGCCACTACTGCAACAGTGGCCAGTCTGTGGCAGTGCTGAGGGCAGGAGGCACACACCCAGGACCACATCATGATGCTCCCTGTAAGGAAAGATGCACACAGAAGACAATTAGGAACAGTAGCGGTCCGTGGAGGGAGTTCGGTGGGGCAGTGAGGCGGGGCTGTGGAGGGGCAGGGTGGGGAAATGTAAACACCGGAATATGGAGGAACCGAGGTAAGTACATATTTAACTAAATAAAACGAATTTCGTTTCGTGCGCTGCATCACATTTTGCGATGCAGCGCGCGCAAAGGAATTCGTTTTATTTATTTAAATGTGTACTTACCTCCGTTCATCCATATCCCGGTGTTTACATTTCCCTACCCTGCCCCTCCCCCGCCTCACTGCCCCACCGAACTCCCTCCACGGACCGCTACTGATTAGGTATGAGGTGGAGGGCAAAAAGGGGTTTAGGAGATGGTTGGAAACCTGGGCATAACTTTTCCAAAATGTAATTTTACAGATCTACTCCTCTTTTCTCTTTTTTCTCCTTTTGTCTTTCTCTGAAATCAATCTGTTTCGCTCACATGTGAATTGCAACGTTGTCATTTGCTGTAACAGTTTGTCTCTACTTGTGTCTCCCCATAACAAAATATATTTAAAAAGGAATACGGTGGTGGGAAGAGGAAGACAGGTAAGTGTTGCATTGCATTGCATTACTGAGCTGCAGCAAAAGAAAGGAGGGCCGTGAGCCCCTAGTGTCATAGGTGAGATCTACTAGCTTTGCCAGAGATCTCTTTTCGTTGCCAATGATTGTTTAATTTACCTCCTTAGATTCTTCTACATGCTTTCTGTGCCGTTGCTGTAGTACTGTCATGTATCGATGTTTAAAAAGCTAGCATCCATTACAACACTGCATCTGACGTTTCCTCTTGGCATTGAATATTTTCTCTTGAAATGGTTTTTGTTTCAATATAACTTTCTTATAAATTACTTCCCAGGGAGTTGTTTGAGTCAAATTATTTCTCTTTAAATTGTATTCATTAATTCATTTATTATCCCTGTTTAATGTCTAGTAACATTTTCCTGTAGGCAACATTGTAGCGCAGTTCCATGAAAAAGGAGTTTCTCCTGATTGCATTATACTTTTAGATTTCTATTTATAAGTAAATTAAGACACACTGTCTTGCTGAGTACCAACAGCATTGTGTCGAATAGTACCAGTAAGTATGTATCAGAATGACAGCCACAGCCACAACTGACACATGAGAAGTATTATTTGCCATTTTCAAAGGCTTGCTCGGTTACATTTTCAATGTTCTTTCTCTCGGAGTGTTTTCAGAAATTGCATATTACATCTGAAATCTATTTTTCTGTCCAGCAATTGGTAATGAAGAGAGAGGAAGCACATTTACAAGCTGAGATTGGAATAACTAATTTATTCTCATTGTACAGAGAAACGTTTTGTATTTTCCTTTCACCTCTGACAATATGGCTTTAAGCGTCGTTATTTTGCACTTAACAACTGCAGTGGCTTGTATGCATTGTCCACAATGGTCTAAAAATGCATATAGTTCCCATAAATACTGACAATAAATATTGCCTATGGTACCCAGAGGGGGCTGGCACGTATATGCACAGGTGGGGTGCGTAACTAAGTGTTGGGTGGGTGGGTGGTTTTATGGGTGTACGCATGCAGGTAAGTTGAGTGGCAAATAATAAAAAATAAAGTCACTTATCTTGCCTGCTGCACATCTGATGTCCTTCTCAGTCCCTCCTCTGTCGGCTCCGCTGGCTCCAGCCTCCAGGAAATTCCACTAACCAATCCTGGCGCTACTCTCATCAGCATGAGAGCAGTGCCAGGATTGGATGGAGCCTCCTGGCTGGACGCTCCTTCAGGCCCTTTAGGCCTGTGCTTGGTCTCCACCCAGCTGTTCAAGACAAATGCAAAGTGCGCATGTCACTTTGGCCGGCTTAAGAGATCCGGAAAAACTAAAATACGTACTTTTGAGGATCCATCTTGCTCCTCCAGTCCTCATCAGGGGAGGACACGCCCCCGTGTATTCCAGCTGGATGCTAGTGCAGGCTAAATGTGAAAAATGAAATGGCAATGAAATATTTTCATTGCCATTTTTTTTTACGTTTAGCACCGCTGCAATGTGAGGAGGAGACGCCGCCTTGCCCTCATGAAGAAGCCGCCACTGTTGGTACCTAGCAGATCATTTGTAAACATCCTCGTCAATCGAGATTGCTAAAGAGATTTTCCCTTTAATGTTTTCTCTATCAGGATTTTAGTCTGGAAGCCAGTCCAGAGATGGGAAGGTGTCAAGGAGCCACTCATAAAAAGTGTGATCTGCAATAACTTGCCATGACCCTATTTACTACAGCATAACTGCTCCTTACACAGATAAATCTTAAATTCAACCAATGTACACAGGGATGGGATCTAAGACTGCAGAAGACTGGGCAAAGGCATCTGGAAACAACATATCTACTAGCTACTGCAGGCATGGAAACTTCCTAGCTTGGGATTCCATTTTTTTGGATCAGTAGAGTGTAATTACCCATATTTCACTGATAGGTACTTACCTGGCAATGATTCCTAGTTGTATTGGCTCTCTGCTCCTGCTTAGTTCATGCACCCGACTTTGTGCACCAGCAGATTTCAGGTTTCTTCTCTGTTCCCCTTTCCGGGTTATTCTCTTCTCTTGTGCTTTCTGTTTTTTCTTCATTATCTATGTGTTTTTTGGCTGCAATTCTGTTGCTGCTCCATACATAGTTCCCTCTTCTTTGGGATCCAGGGGATTTTCACTGGTATCCTGGTCATTGCCTGGTTTCATCACATTCTCGCCTGTCCTGAATAACGGTAAAATGCTCAACTGTATAATGAGAGACGCCATGCTGTGCACATTTACACCTTATCTTGCATGTTCATTGACTTTCTAGCACTTATCAACTTTGTCCCACACTATCTTCATTGTCTGGCTGAAAGTCATTCAGTTTACAAGTGTGCTAACAGACACCAGTCCAGACTGGGTCTTACCAATTACACTACATCCAAGTAAGCACTCATATGTTTTCTCTTACCCTTTTTTTATTCTTCTTTCTCTTTATAGAAGTTCAAGTGCGTATCGCCTCCAGAGAGACTCAGGGACAGCAGGGATTCTCATTAAGTGCACATCTTTGGTGAAGCTTGACATTTTCGTTCCCACCTGGCGGCTGGTAAGGAGACACTAGACACCTTTCATTTACTTTTCTGTGCAGAGTGACACCATGATTAATGGGAGGAGTCAATCAAGACAGGGACTCAACATAGCTGCTCAGCAACCTGTCCTTGACATTATCTTGGTGCCATTGGGCACACATTTCACTGGTTTTATTGTGTTGTGCTCCAGTTACCATGTTGCAGTGACCAGGGGCAGTCTTCTGGGACACCCTTACTCCCATATTGTTTAGTTGATAATTCCTCCTGCCTTTCACAGCCTGGCACTGCTACTTTTTCTTCTTTAGCAGCAGCTCAGTGGTAGGGTCTTAGACGCGCCTTCCTGTACTAGTCTGATGGTCTCCTGACCTGGGGTCTTCCTGGCAGTAGTACTCTGGGTAGCAGTACCCCTAGGCCCTCCACAGATGACAACTCTCCTTACATGCCCTTCACAGTCACCCAGACCTTCTGCAGGGTGCAAGCAAGAGACGGTAGTTCCCACTGCGGAGGCACCCACAACAGGACTAGTCCACCAAAGTCCAGGGACCTCCTACTTCAGGCTCTCCAGCTACTTCTCCCTCTACTGGTCATGAAAGAAAGTCAGAGAGATAATGCAACTAGCAGCTCTGGAGAGAGTCCCCAAAATTACAATCCAGACTCCAGTCTCCTGGCAGGGCTAATCAACTTATGCTGGCCCTTCTTCCTATTTTGAAAGACCTCTTCGCATCTCTGTGATGCTGTGCACACAGTTAAGAAGTTGACATTTACGGTGCCAGACTCCCCCTCCACGTCTTTATTTCCTGTTTAGGACTTAGCCTACTTTTTGTAACACCCCTGTCTTTCATTCTGAGAAGACAACTACTCTAAAATTGCAAAGCATCTCTCCTGCTGAGCCACACTCCATCCACTCTGGACTGTTTCTCTACCTTTCAAACTCCAAATAAACTTTCTTTGGTTATAGGAGACAGAGGTTTTTAATTCTCACATTGTCCCTCCTCAGAGTATTCTCAAATCCAATATGCAGGAAGGTGCTACTTACAGCTATGGAGAGTCCTACCCACCCCTTCATGTACCAGGAGAAGCCTAGTCTCCTAGAATGGGCCTGTTGTGCAGGGTTCTTTGACCCTCAAGCTGGGACAACAAGGTAGCTCAAAGCACACATCTCAATGAGAGAAATACACGTAATATTACCGATGTAAAATAATCCTAATAGGTTAAAGCAACTTCATATGTATATTTTGAACCGCTAATTTAAATATAAGGCAGTAATTCTAACCTCTGTACTATAAGTCAATCTGGAGATTTGGTAAAATGCAATTTACATATGTAGTGCACAGGGAAAAGCATTGCATATTTTACGCTACATAGTGAGTTCCTTTTTGTTCCCCACCTAAATCATATTATTTAAGCCTAAACCCTATTTGTGAAAGTGCCACCTGTGTGCAGATGCCGGGCTGAGTAGGAAAACATTCTTCCTCAATCAGTGCTCACATGTTCATGTGTTTACATACCTTTTAACATATAACCAGCACATAGCCCCAGAACCCAGATGCACAGCACCTTACCTTATTTTAAAAGAGATAAACTAGACGTTACAGCTTAAAATCAATTTATCATAGAGTTACATGGATGAGACTACGTTCAGCGGTCCAACACTACAGCTGATGTTGAAAAACTAGTAGTCCAAAAGTAAAAAAACAGCTATTTTTAATATACCATTTAGCTTTTCTTACACTTCGCAAAGTAAATGAGTGAAGGAGGAAGTGGAAAGTTTAGTATGTATATTATTTTATGTATGCATGTACTCATTATAACATCTTCATTTTTCAAATATTTACAACTATTGGCATAATATATCATAGGATGTTTTACTCATGCTCACTGGTTAATGGAGCCTCAATTTGTAAAGCCATTAACTGATCATTAATAACTTTTTTAGAGGATATTTTCAGTATCCTATGATTTAATTAATTCAGTGTTTTTATCTATGAAATTTGCAGAGACCAAACTTAGATTTGAGATGCAACAAAGCACTTTATGTAGATAAACAGAATGAAAAAGGGGCTGCCAATAAAACCTACAACTCTCTGACTTCAAAATTATGGACACAAACCTCACATTTTACCTTGAGGAAGCATCTGAAAACGAACGAACACAATGCAACCCTTTTTGTGGGTGCCAATGTATGTTGATCAGTGTTCTGGTGAGCGATCATAATGTCATTGCTCTTTTATGAGTGAGTTGGCAGTACTAGGTCTTGCTATCTCTAGGGTGTTGGACCTGAGGCGGGTATCCTAGAAAGAAGATCTTGGCCCTGTGACTGTGTTATACACATAAAGCCTGGGCCATAGATTGGAAGGCTCTCTTGGGTTTGCAATGTTTATCTTGAGTGGAAAATTGAGTCAGAACCAGGATTGTTGTATTTGTTATCCCTGTGAATTTTAAGGCTGAAATGTGAGTCAATATGATAACTAGGGTACTGGACATGGAGGAAGAGTAAGGCAGAAAACCTCTGGCTGCATAATGATGAATTACAATTGTAGGTTGAGATTATGCCTGTCATTTGATGGAGAAATAATTCCGCTTCCTGGTTCTCTGTTGGAGGTAGGGGTCAGACATACATGACATTCAATGAAGGTAACAAAAAAATCTATCTGGTGTCTGCTTGGGATGACAGTACAGTACAGTTGGATGCTTTTGTATAATGGTGTATGGATACTTCCAAGTACTTTACGTACTTCCTATTTCACACTGTAACTCAAGATCTCATATATTTATCTGTGTTGTATATTTCTCCAGAGCTGCAGATTGTTAAAAACTATAGGATTAGAAGTAAATATGATTTCTCTCCATCACATGCATCAGTTTTGCACTATGAACACACTAGTGCTGCAAAATATTCCTTTTTAGAAGGACCTTTACAAAGGGTATGTAGAGTCTAACAGTAGCTACTGCCAATGCTCCTATCTACTGTTTATGAGAGTGGAAGCATAATAAGAACTTAGTATGGTTACAAAGAGATGTTCCAAAAGCACCTGTGCACCAGTAACATGTCTTTCAAGATAAAGGTTCTCGAAATGCAATGCCCCTATTTCAACTGCACATCTTTAGCCATTTCCTGACTGCTGCTAATATTGACAGCAAAACACAAGCACGTACCATTGGCTAACTTCTACTCAACACCTACATCAAGGTGTGGTACTCCTCACCAAAAACCACTAACTCTGAATGGACCAGACATGCAGACTATTCTCAGTACTTAAAGTGTAAAATAAATAAATAACTAAGTACCATGGCCCTTTTCAGGAGGCCACTGCAGGTTGCACCACCCATTGCCCCTGCCAGTGCTTTCAACGATAGTACTACTTTTTGCAATCCTGCACTATTCCAGGCCACTGTAAACTATAAGAATATCATGGGCAACAGGTATTATAATTTTTTTAATGTATATTGAAGTATTAAACATTGTTATTCTGCTCATCTCACAATTAGACAGACAGCTCCACTATGTGGTGGACTTCTCATTAATGCTGGTGTTGAGAATTTGGGGCCTGATTATGATGGCAGTGGGACTGCCACTGTCAGCCCATCAGTGGCGTTCCCACTGCCATCAGACCATGGAGTCTGCCCGCCTCATTCCAATGGCGGGCGGATGGTTGGCGGTCAGAGAGATACCAACCGCCACGCATCCGACAGGCTACAGGAGCCCGTCGGTGCATAGGAAGGCCTTGAATCCCTACAACAGACACCGCTGTATGGATTACAATTCCATTTCCGCCGGCTGTTTCACGACGATTAACTTGCCTTGAAAAGGCAGGCTGTAAGGGACTTTGGTGTTCCCTAGCGGGCCCCCCTTCGCACCTTGCTCTTAGCTGTGGGTTCTGGGGGGCACCTAGCATGCCCCCTACATACCGCTTCGCCGTGTTGCAGGCATCGTATTGTGCCTGCCACATAGCGCAGGGATATGCAAAATGTGTAATTTTTGTACTGCGTCGTGGGCTTGCAGCCTGCACAACACGCCGCAATACAAAACATACATATTGCAATCGCCTTATAGGCGGTCGCATCGTAATCCCTTTGGCAGGACTGCCAACAGGTAGTCGGGTGGTCCCATTCCCGACAGAATGGCAGTTGGACAATAGTCTGACCGCCATTACAATCAGGCCCGAAGTGCCGGTACCGAGCACCGTAAACCACTGGCTCAAATTAAACAATACACATTCTACACACCTAAACATGATCAAATATATACTGAAAAGGACTTACAGCACCACGAATATAACTTCATACACCTGCCTCTCAGATATAATAACTTTGTGAAACACCAGTCAGGCCACATCTGTGACCTGTGCAGTGCTGCATGCATCAGATAGTCTATAGCATGCGAAAACACACATTTTACAGCCCAGAGACATGTGGCTATACACATTCCCAATAGTAAATAGTTTTATGATGCTATACCAGCTTCTAAAGCATACTATACAAGTAACCTCCTGGTCAGGGACCTGATCTCACCCCCAAAGCTCCGCTGGTGTAGCGCTTCTACCACGGAGACTCCGGTTCCTATTCAGGTAATTGTTTTGTAGCCCTGTATTGTAATTATTGTGCAGCCCTGAATTGTCATTTACTGTGCTTAGACTGTGCCTCTCTCTTTTTGTGCCTGTGCTTGTCAATGTTGTGCCCCTGCATTTTGCTCTAGTGCCCCGTTTTTCTTTTCCTCCTCTCTGCCGCCCTTTTCCTGCCGTTGTGCCCCACACGACCCCTCCCCCCTGCCACTCCCCGCTCTCGCCTCCCAGCTGCGCTTTCCCTCCCACCTCCCTTATTTAATAGTGGCCGCTGCAAGGGTAGCGGAGCAAGACCTCTGACCCCTGATCAGGGACCTTTTTTCAACCCACAGCTCCGCTGGTGCAGCGCTTCTGCTGCGGTGACTCCGCCCTGATCAGCAGGGTTCGAGTCTGCTCCCCACTGGTCCCTATTCAGGTATTGTTGTGTAGCCCTGTATTGTAATTATTGTGCAGCCCTGTATTGCAATTTACTGTTCTTAGACTGTGCCTCTCTCTTTTTGTGCCTGTGCCTGTCTCTGTTGTGCCCCTGCATTTTGCCCTATTGCGCCTGTTCTTGTGCACCTATTGCGCCTGTTTTTCTTTTCCTCCTCTCCACCTCACTTTTCCTGCACTTTTCCCACCACTGCTGGCCCCACAGCCCCTATCCCATTACCAATCCCCGGTCCCGCCTTGCCGTTGCGCTTTCCCTCCCACCTCCCCTATATAATGGCAGCCGCTGTGCGGCCGCGCTGAGCGGGCGCGCTGCTGGTGGGCCAGCGGCGCACCAAAGGCAAGCCCTTCTGCGCCCGTCTGCGACCCGACTGCTACCAGCACCAGGAACCCTGGATCTCCAACCACCCACCGCTACGAAGCAGCTACTCTCCTTGCACTCGACCCCGGGTGGAACAACTGCCAGCTGTTAACTCCAAGCACCACCCATAGACAGTTCTCCTGCCACCACATCCTCAGCACCCCAACAGACACCACCCCCGCACCGAAAAGCAACACCTCCGAGAACTTGAGGTGCATCTTCCTCAAAGTGCGCTCCCTTCACAGACACGCCGTAGAGATCTGGGACCTCCTCAACACCCTCTCACCAGACATCGCCTTCTTCACTGGAACCTGGACCTGCGACATCTCTGCCCCTGACGTTGCCACAGCCATCCCTGATGGATAAAAGATCCTGTGGAAAGACCGCCCAGGAGGAGGACTCACCATCGCACACAAGAGCTCCGTCCGACTCACCACCTCCAACACGAATGACGCCCTATCCACCACCGAAAACCTTCACTTCTAGATACAGGACAGCCCTAGTTCCACCTTCAGTGGCAGCCTCACTTACAGACCTCCTGAACCCTGCGCTCCATTCACCACGACCAGGAACCCTGGATCTCCAACCACCCATCGCTACGAAGCAGCTACTCTCCTCGCACTCGACCCTGGGAAGAACAGCTGCCAGCTGTCAATGCCAAGCACCACCCATGGACAGCTCTCCTGCCACCACTGCCGCCAGACCTTCCACACCCTCAGCACCCCCACGGACACCACCCCTGCACCAAAAAGCACCACCTCCGAGACCCTGAGGTGCATCTTCCTCAATGTGCGCTCCCTGCACAGACACGTCGTAGAGATCTGGAACCTCCTCAACACCCTCTCACCAGACATCGCCTTCTTCACTGGAACCTGCAACACCTCTGTCCCCGATGTTGCCACGGCTATCCCTGAGTGGATAAAAGATCCAGAGGAAAGACCGCCCCAACCGCCCAGGAGGAGGACTCGCCATCACACACAAGAGCTCCATCCGACTCACCACCTCGACCACAAATGACGCCATCTCCACCACAAACACCTTCACTTCCAGATACAGGACAGCCCTAGTACCACCTTCCACGGCACCCTCACTTACAGACCCCAAGACCTTGCGCTCCATTCACCACTACCATCTCTGACCTCATCGCACCCCACGCCATCTTCTCCACGGACTACATGCTCATTGGAGACCTGAACTTCCACCTTGACAACCCCAACAATCCCAAATCGAACACCCTCCTAGACAACCTCGCAAACATCGGTCTGAAACAGCTTGACACCACGCCCACCCATAAGGCAGGACACACCCTTGACCCCATCTTCGCAGGAGGAAACAGCATCCTTTTCAGCCACACCACGCAATGCCCCTGGATGGACCACTACTGGGTACACTTTAAAAGCAACAAACCCACCACCCCCAAAATGACGACGCATCCTCCACAAAGGCATCACTGAGGAACAGCTCAACCACACCCTCAAATGCGATGCCCCCACCACCTTGACCGATGCCAACCTCGCAGCTAAAGAACTCCACAAATGGATCTCCAACTGCGCAGACGAACTCGCACCCCTACGGAACTCCGACAGACAATGCCCCAGGAAAGCCACCTGGTTCACCACCGACCTCCAGGAATCTAGATGCACCTGCAGACGTCTTGAGAAGAATTGGAGAAACAGCAAATCTCAAGAAGATCGCACCACCTACAAGAACGCCATGATGGAATACCATAATTGCATCAGATCCACCAAAAAGACCTTCATCCGAAATAAGATCACCGCCAACGCTAGCAACTCCTAGGAACTCTTCAGCGTCATCCAGGATTTCAACAAGTCCTCTGGCGAGGCCACGGACATCACCCCCTCTCAGGACCTCTGCGATAAACTCGGATCCTACTTCCATCTGAGGATCAAGGGCCTCTACAACCACTTCAGCGAACAGGCACCTGACGCCAAAACCACCTCCCCCCAGCAACACAGTACCCGGCCCACCGGTCCCTCCTGGACCACAGTCAACATCGAGGACACCACCGCGACCAGGAAGGGCATCCACTCAGGGGCTCCTACGGACCTCTGCCCACCGCACATTTACCACAGAGCTGCCACCAACATCGCGCCCAAACCACGACGCACCATCAATACCTTCTTCAAGACTGGCACCTTCCCCAATGACTGGAAACGTGCAGAAGTCAGACCCCTGCTCAAAAAGCCGTCAGCAGACCCCACGGACCTGAAAAACAACCATCTCCCTCCTCTCGAAGTGGCTAAAATCTCAGGGAAGATCGGCAATGCCCAGCTAACTACATTCATCGAAGAAAACTCTATCTTCAACCCTTCCAATCCGGACTCCGTAGCAATCACAGCACCGAGACCACCTTACTCACTGCCACAGATGACATCCGCTCCCTCCTCGACCAGGGCCACACCACGGCCCTGATCCTACTCGAACGTTCTGCAGCATTCATCACCATCTCCTGCCGCACACTCATCACCAGACTCCACGACACCAGCATACAGGGAACCGCCCTCAAATGGATCTGCTCCTTCCTCACTGGCAAAACACAAAGTATCAGACTACCACCTTTCCTCTCCAAACCCATGGAAATCAACTGCAGAGTGCCACAGGATCATCTCTTAGCCCCACGCTCTTCAACATCTACATGGCCCTGCTTGCTGCCATCATCACACAGCACCGACTCAGCATAGTATCTTATGCCAACGAAGCCCAGCTCATCATCAGCCTCACCAAGGACCCCATCACCACCAGACTCAACTTCTAGGAAGGAATGAAGGACGGCTCTTCCTGGATGAGCAGCAGCTGCCTGTAGCTCAACTCAAAGAAGACAGAGGTCCTCATCCTCAGACCCTCCCCCTACACATGGAACAACACCTGGTGGCCCACTGCCCTTGGCAGCCCCCCAAACCTATGGACCATGCCCAAAACCTCGGCATCGTACTCGACTCCTTCCTCTCCATGACCCGACAGGTCAACTCCGTCACCTCCGGCTTCTTCAACACTCTCCGCATCCTCCGAAAGACCTTTAAATGGATCCACCCAGAATCAAGGAAGACCGTCACAAACACACTCATAACCAGCAGACTGGACTACAGAAACGCCCTATACTCCGGGATCAACAAGTCTCTGCTCCACAAACTCCCGACCATATAGAACAGCGCAGCCAGACTCATCCTCGGCATCCCTCGACACGAACATATCACCCAACACCTGCGCAGCCTCCAATAGCTCCCCATTGAGCAAAGAGTCACCTTCAAGATGCTCACCCATGCCTACAAATGCCTCGAAAACACCGGACCCAAATACCTCAACAAGAAGATCTCCTTCCACACACCCAAAAGAAACCTCCCATTCGCCAACCTACCTCGCTGAAAACCCGGAGATTCGCAAAACCAGAACAGCTGGAAGGGCCTTCTACTACATCAAGGTAAAGACCTGGAACGAACTCCAGATCCACATCAGACACGCCCTCACCCTGAACATCTTCAGGAAGACACTCAAGACCTGGCTCTTCAACTGATTGTGAGGCGCAAATTAAAATGCACAACAGTGTGTTTAACAGTGTTTGCGATTCCCAATGGGGTCACAAATTGCGAGGCTCATTAATATTAATGAGCCTCTTTCAATCTGCGAGCCCATCGGGAATGACAAGCCCTCCCAGGAGTGCTGGCCTGCTGGGCTCAACAGACCGCTATATCTGTGACTGCTTTTAAATAAAGCAGTTTTTTTTAATGCAGCCCGTTTGCCTCAAACGAAAATGGGATGCATTTAAGAAATAAAAAATGAAACATTTTCGTTTCATTTTTTAAGGGCAGGCAGTAGTCCCCGAGACCACTGATTGCCCTTAAAAAATATTTTCGCATGCATTAGCAAAGGGGAAGAGAATCGGGCAATTGCGGTCACAAAACATTAGTACATGGTTTTGAGACTCGCTATTTGGAAGGGAACGCCCCTTCCAAATAGCGAGTCGCAAAACCTATTTAGTGAGTCGCAAATAAATTGTGACTCACTAAATAGGATTTGTATATGGCCCATGATGTTTTTGCACGCGCAAACGGGTTTGCAAACCCGTTTGCGCATGCAAAAATGGGACGTACATCTGGCCCATAGACTTCTAATCACTCATAGTTCTACTGTACAGTATCAGTATTTATTTATTTTTTGCTGCCGAATTATCTATCAGACCTAACTCATTTCAATGAGAAATTCAAATTCAAAGTGGACTGGAAAATAGCAGTTCTTATACTAGGAGTTAGAAGATCTCCCTTGAGAATATGCTACTTACTAGCCGTTTAGGAATGTATCCAAAGATGTTTGAAGAAGGCTGGCACAGAATGGTCTATACCGAGCTGAAATGTGGCATTGACAAAGACTTGGAAGGGGCAAAGAGTGCCCAATAAAACTCCAGTGGAACGACACTTATTTAGCAATGTGGGTGGTTGATGTACTTTAAATATGGTCCCCAGTGAGGGAGTGCTGTATCGCTGTTATCTAACACTGGCAAAATGTGTAGTACAATGCAATTAGGTAAATGGACTCTTTATTGTTTGCGACACATGTAAATGTACAAAGAAAAATATGACTATGTTTACTGCTTGATTAATTTATTAGTACATTGCGCACATTAGTCCGTTGTCATTCAAGTGTTGGATAGATGTAAAGAAAGGACATTCCCTATATCAACAGGGTGTAAAGACTCTACATTACCCGTTAACAAATAAAATGTCAAGATATTTTCAACCTGTTATTACGTGATGTGTATTACATCATTTGTTTCTCTGCTGTAAAGTTTGCAGCGGGGCCGTCCAAGAGACCAATAATTATAAACAACTCAAACTAAGTGATGACAAGTTTAGGCATTTAAAACGTGTCTGTGCTAAATTAAGATATTATTCCAACACTAGGAATTCACCCTGTGTAGCTCCGGGGAGGGAGTCGAATCCGCCTTCTAGTGAAAACTAAAAAGAACATCCATTCGTCTAAATTATGAACATTAAAATACATATATTTTAAATATATTTGACTGTTTCCCTAGAAATATTACTGTACTTTCTCTTTAAGTCGCAGTACAATTATTTCTTAAGCAGCACAGAATGCTACAATTATATATATATATACGAAACAAAAGAAGATTACAGCTTAAATGCACTCAGTGAAACAATTTTAACAAAATTATTATTTTCTTCAAATTGCTTAAAAATGAAAGTGTGCACCCAGTAGGGAGCTCTGTCAACCTCCTGATACAAATGTAAACGGATAAAAACCTGGATGAGTATCCTGGGATTCCATGTGCACTACTGTGCAGTCACTTAATCCTAAGTGTACACATAATTACATGTAACATGGTAATTGGATCGTCAAGAAGAAACCATGGTGAACTATATGCCACTATGAGTCCAAATTCATTCATCCGAACATTTCAAAATCATAAAACGCAGAAAATAGCGAATGATGAAATCTGCTATTTGTTCTTGTCGATGGCAGATTTTTGTGACTCTGACTGTAGTAAGAGTCCATGCTCACTTTTTTTCTTTACAAAGTAAAAATATATTCCTATGTGGAAGAACTCCTTCCTGCATATACATCAATCTATTTTAGCTGTAAACCCATCTGATTCTGATCCTGGATACAGATACAGTACTGGGAAAGTGAATGCCCCCAATCCACCCCTACAGAAGTTTTATTTTTATTTTTTTATAGAAGTGTCTTTATTTGCATTTCAATAAAAATGACTGTATACAGATCATGATATGTTCCATACATTACAATGACATCCATTTAAATCAACTGTAGGTTGCACCACCTTACAAAAGGGTCCATAAAGAAGTAAATATACGACTGTCCATCCAGTGTTGAGAAAAATCAAAAATTCTTTATTAGAATAAAGAATTTTTGATTTTTCTCAACACTGGACGGACATTCGTATATGTCCTTCTCTATGGACTCTTTTGTAAGGTGGTGCAACCTTCAGTTGATATAAGAGTATTTTTGGTAATTCTAACCGCCCCTAGAGGAACGGCAGGGGCAGTAGAGTTGCACACAGTGCGAGAATAAGGCTCTGTGTTTGGTTTACATTTTTGGGGAGATTATACAAGGAGGGAGGTGCATCACAAAACCAGGGGAGTTTTTGTATAGGTTGGCTGTTCCCTTGTTGCTAAAGAGATTACAATGCCATCCATGCATAGGATCATACATTTTACACATATCTGAGTACCAGCCTAGTGACCACTGAGGCAGTTATTAGCAGTTCTGCATACATGATGATAATGCAACAATCATTTGATCCATATAGTTACAACCCCTACAGATCTACAGGTGGAGCAGATAATACTACCCCTGCCTTGATCCTACATTGCCCTGGGCAGCAGTGACTCCCCGATCCCTTTTTTCTCAGCTACCCCTGGTCCTTTTCTGCTGACATCTTCCGCCAGCTCTGAGTGGTGTAAATTTATGATTTGTGAATTGTAAACATGAAATTGCACTACTAGGTCATGACTTTAGTGCACCCATTTCAACCGAACGTGTTCAAATTGCTCTTTCAATATGGTCCAGTATGTTCTCCAGTTGCAGATCAACATCTCACTAAAATGTTCCAGTGCAATTCATCCTAGTCATCGAGGTGATTCGGAGAGACACATATCCTCTGGTAACTTACCGCGGAGGGATGTTTCTGTGGTATACTTTTCCTGTGGAACACGCTGCTGTTCATGATGAAGCCCATAAATCTGCTGCAGCATAACAGAGGAGCATATCAACAAGGGCTTTATCTCTGCTTTTTTGGCTTTAAAAGCCAAAAAAGGAGAGATAAAACTAGCGCCCTATCAACAACAGGGTGCTAACATGCAAATTTGCATGTTAGCACCCTTTAACTCTACGCTTCCCCTTGCATCTCTAATGAGATGCAAAGCGGGCGTTCCAGAGTAAAATAATAGGAGAAATGTTGCTAAGCGACATTTCTCCTATTATCAAGAATGTCGCTAACCCTGTTAGAGACAAAAAAAGCAGCGCTAACCACCGTTAACGCTGCTTTTTTTACTTCTGGTATTTTTCAGACTTAGCCATGATATCCTATGGAAGGAGGATATCATGGCTAAGTTTGCCTGTCCCTATCAACAAGGTGACGTGAGATTATCGCTGGGTTTCCAGCGATAATCTCACGATAGCCTGTTAGCGTGAGGATTTTTATCGCTATTGAGATAATCGTTGCTAATAGCACGCTATCTCAGCGATAAAAATTCACGCTAGGCGGCGATAATTATCCGAGCGCTAAGTGCGCTTAGAGATAATTATCGCTGGTTGTTGTTGATATGCCCCATAGTTTGTGGTGGTTTGTTCCTGGCTGAGGTACATCATCGCTGTACCTGCCCACTTCCACTGTCCTAGAGCCTGTGCTTGGTGTGATATGGAAGACAAAGCACTGGGAACAGAGCAGCTACAGCTGCAACTACTGTCAAACTGTCCCTGTAATGTTACAAGTAAAATAAATGAGAACACCATGTACTTCAATACTCCACAGAAACAACAACCACTCCCTATGATCACTTACAAACAACAAAGACTAGTAGCAACTCATGCTCAGGTGGTTTCAGTCCCCAACCAAGACAGAGGCAGAAGCTTGGGATAAGCAGACTTCCACTGAGGTAAGCTCACTTTTCAGCTTTGCATAAGCCTTAGTCTAAGCATATTCCGAGGGCAGTATCACTTATCAGCACTTTTCTACCCTCTCTGATGCTTTAAATAGTTCCACTAAGCAGCTAATGTCTAGGGTTGCAACAGTTAGCTAAATATACAGCATAGTGTACAAGTGTATTTTTAAAGTGTGGGATGGTTTGTTAAGCCCCGCTTCCTGCTAACATCTTGTTTCCGGACCTAGCAGCCTTTTTATGTGTACTGCTGGCATTCCAGCCTATTTACCGGGGTCTAGAAGTCTTACATGTGGCTAATGGATGGGGAAACGAGTTTAACTGATAGTGCAGTGTCACAAAATATAATAATTCAGATACTACTAATAATAGTACTAAAAACTACATATAATTATATTATATGAGAATAAGACTAACAATATAATTACACAGGATTACCCTCAGGAGACAGCATTGCTCCAAGCTAGAGGAATGTATCCCCTCCTTCTTAAACCTGCACCCAGTCCCCCGCCATAGTAGGCAAAAAGTCACTGCACAGCAGCCATGTCTCCGCCTCTAATGAGAACTTCCAACAGAGAGGAATTGACGATACCTGATACAGAGCTATATGAATACACACTCTGCCCCTCACAGGCCACCCCTTCCCTTAAATACATTTCTCAGCCTTCCCACTCCACATATCATGCAAAGTTTAAAAAAACTTAACCTAAAGTTGTGAAGTGGAAGACTTAGGAATTCTGTACACCAATCATATATTTTGAGAGTAATATATCAGGGTTTCGTCATCAAAAGGAAATGAAATGCAACACGTTATATGTACTGATAAAGTACGCATGAAATGTGATTATTTGATTAAGGATGTAATTTGCAAGAGCTAATATAAATAATTTCATAACTGCATTGACATTAATTGAACCACAATCAATATATAATGGTTCCAAGAATAAAAGATTCTACTCACTGGAAACAGAATTAAAACAGAGTAATTGTTCCTTCAAATTTCAATTTCCATAGTTGAGTAAGGCAAATATTTTTTGAAGGATATTTTCAATATACCTTACCCTTCTTAAATAAACTGTCAGCCAAATGAAAGTTTCTTAAGAAGCAACTCAAATCAGGTGAAAAAGTCCACAAGAAGAGTCTCCTAGGGCTTCCATTTTAATATACAGGAAACCTCTCAAGAATCTCCTCAGAAACAACAACTTCTTCTTGCACTAATATGCATGACACACAAATACTAATGTGCATCACACAAAAAAAAGACAAATTCACCAAAGCTACAGAATACCTTTCCGTAGTTGAATTCTGGATGGCCAAAATCTAGGCGTCAAAAGCTGAGTTTATAAATATAGGATCATTTCTGCCCTCTCAAGTCCATCAACACAATATGACCCCACCACACCCTTCAGTCACACAATCCCCATACAACTGGAAGTCAAGATTGAATAAGTAATATGTGCTACAAATAGTAAGTAGCAACCAATGATACATTTTCTGAAAACACTGAAGAGCAACATTCTGAATATGTCAACTTTCGTAATGACTATGACAATATTCCACACAAAATCCTTCCAGTATTCTAAATTACAAGACTACAAGAAGCCAGAATACAGCTGTACGCATCATTTTAAAAATCTATTTGTATTGCCGTTCTCAAACTTTAAATAGAAATAAATTAATGCATTTAGAGAACAGCAAGGATTAAGACTATGAAAAGTACAATTGTATTCAAATTCACAGTTTAGACTATCTGATGAGGATTCTTTATGTAGCTTCAAGGAAAAAAACATCTCTATTCAAAATATATTTTAAAGTGTGCACCAAGTCTGATATTAAGTCAAACATAATCAAAGAAGAGAAAATTAAAGAGGAAGATGATGCAGAGCAGATCTATAAATTAACTTACTAGCTCACAGAAAAATGGAGGCTCCAAAGATCAAACATCTGGATTTTTGAATGCACTGTATATTGTATCATAATCGTGCAAGCAATTCTAGCCTCAGACCTAGGATTTCTGAGGTGGTGCCAGTTTGCTAAGACATTTTTCCCATTACTGAATGGCATGTATTAGATTTTTCAATCTTGAGAATCCCTCTTTAACCTACAGGTAAAGCCCAGAGGAGACATGCTGTTTGATTTTATGCAGGTTGTCCGTCGTTGGTATCAATGTGCAGCAAAACTTACAATGGGATATCTTGAGATCCATATCAGTAGCTGATCTTTTGGAAAACATCATATTTTAATCCAGGAAAGATTCAGAAGATGTGCATAGAGATACACTTGTCCTTGAACAATCACCAGAAAATATTTTTGTGAAGTCCCCAAAACAAAAGCTGTATCAGCATGTATTTTCTACAGAGGATGTGTGTTACATTAATTGTAGATTCACATGAGGAGTATTTTGAGATGCTTGGATACAGTTCATGTAAGAAGCAAACATTAAGATGGCTACCCAAGCTGATTTAGTCTTAATGTGAAAAGGTATCTGATTTCTCTTAACAGTTTATAGAAAAGAGAAGCTGGAAGTATTAAAAAAATAAGAGATGTTGATAACAGCAAAAAAAGTACAATTCATAATTTTGCTCATGATATTGCATAAGATGTTACAGCAGACTGTTCCCCAGTTGCCGTGCCAAATGCAGACTTTGATGCTATATTATATGTGTTTCCAGATTATCCACCTTCCACTGTCTTAAAAGAGGACCTCTACAGGATCTTTAGTGTACATGTCAAGTGTTGAAATTACTGTAATAGAAATATGTTGTGTGATTCTCCTATAAAGCTTGGGCAACACTGTCATTGAGTCCCTATAGATATACAGTTGATGATCCTTAGCTGAATAATTTCCAGAACTCTTGCCTGCCTCTACATTTAAGATCTCCATACAGGAATCCCCCCTTTGATGCTCATAAAACTGTATTTTGTTTGAGGCTAAGGGTGCATGGTTTGTTCCCCGACATATCTGCTAATCATTTGTAGTGGCATGATCTAGGTTACCTCTCAAGGCCTTGCAAAGTTCCTTATGGCCAATGCTGAAAATAAATGCCACTCCACGAAAATATGTGTACAATTTGGCTGAAAGTGTCCTACAATCCTCAATGTAAGGCTCTATCTGACCATGTAAGCAGGTCGAACATCTTATTCTCTTTTTGGTATCCATATGATTGTGCCATCCAAAAGCAGACTGAGAGCTGTGGCACTGTGCAATAGTAAGTGATCACTAAGGAAACAATAACAAACTTAAAGTTTAAATTAAATGAAACCAGCTAAAAAATGTAGTCTAGGACATTATTTTTACTACTTGGGACATATGCACTTGGCATGCTGGTTGATCTTTTGAAAAAAGAGCATTTTAAATATCTACATCGCATTGTAGGCTTCGTCTCAGAACTGTGCTTTTTTCTTAGTAAACTTCCAATTAATTTCAAATCAGCAACTCCACATAATGCATCACATAACCCATGACTGGAATATTTGATCTCGATGCGTAACAAATCATACCTGATCAGCCAGATGCATTAACCTTTTCTACAGTACAGAACACTCAGAGCGACTGTTTGCGACATCAAAAATGCTTTTCTGTCGTTTACTTATGGCATTTTAGGAGTCAGTAAATTTGTAGTGACTCCTATGAGTGGTTTGCAACTTGATACCGAATCGCGGTTTGGAAGGGGCATGTTGGCGTCCCTTCCAAACATTGTTTGGTATGAGATGCATTCAATGTTTAGCAAGCGAAATCTGGTCACAAAACTTCGAAAAATTACAGTCTCCTGAGTTGGGGTGCTAACTTCTCTCAAAAGAAAACGCCCCAAAAAACGTTTGTTGGCCAACACTCAAACAAACGTTTCTATCAACTATTTTTTAAAACACAGCTGTATTTCCTTTAAGGAACATATGCTGTAATTGAAAACTGACTAAATTAGTACATACGTGGTTCAAAATATTCGGTACTGGTTGCAATTGTTGTAAATTGCAACAGTGTTGTGCTCAGTAATAGTAAATCTGGCCCAAAGTAGCCAGAAACTAAAATTGGCATCTCAGAAAAATATTTTGAATTTGTATCAGTACTATCATGAGGTAAGTAGTCGTTGCATGCAATAAACTGTTTGTTTGCAGTTTGTTCATTGATTTTATCCACTAAGATATGTCTAAAGATAATTTCAATTTTTTATTCAAATTCAAGTTTATTTAATCATGTTTTAGTTAATTAAAGCTGTACATGAGACAAGAAACAATCACCACAAATTCGTATATCAATTAAATTATCGTCAAAACCACAGATATGTCAGATAACAGACTACACAAAAAGTTATTAGATTAATTTGTATAACAAGATAAAAGTAAAGTGCACAGTGCAATCTTTTTTTCCGGACGTACAATTTGCTTGATTTCGCTTGATTATTCATAGCACGTGAATATCGTGCCCAAAGCCGCAGGCAGGCGTTCTTGGTGTGCTTTTTGCAACCATTGCTGCACTCAAAGCTTTTTCTGCAAGACTCATACATTTTTCAAAAATTGCACACCGAGTGTAGGGTGCTTCACTTTAAGGCATGCCAGAACAGCTGGTCAACAGGAGAGGACACCTAACAAGTCAAACTGAGGTTTTGTTAATGCGTACCTTTCGTTCATCAATACAGGGAAGATGCAGACTTTGAGGCATATTTGTAAGGGCATAGTGCCACCGGATTAACACATTTTCCAAGGTTCTGGTGGCACTGTGCCCTGCTCCATATTTACAAGGTGGTGCTAAACAAAGGGGTGTGCAAGGGATGTTGTTTGGGCGCTGCCACACAACACCCATTGATTTTTGACGCTTCCACAAATTTACAAGGATCTGTAAGTCTAACGCAGCCCAAAAAAAATGCCTTTCAAGAGGTGGCATTAATGCAGCCTAATGAAGAGAAATACCTTATTTCCCCATGTTTTTTGCTCTATCAATGTGTGATACATTTGGCAGCACGCATAGATGGAACAAAACGCCATTCATGATTGTTTTTATGCAGGAAGGTATCCCTTCCTGCACAAAAACAATCATCCCTACAACACAGGCACCCTGCCTGCGCTAGTCAGCTTTTTAAGCGCTGGTGCAGGGGAGAGCACAGGGGCACGCCATATTCTGGCTAATACAGTACAGCTCTTAGCTTTTATTGAAATTATGCCGCTCGGCACAGCCTGGAACTTTTCTGGATTTTAGAAACCTTTTTTGGCAGCGCCGTGCTATTTGATTGTAAATATGCTGTGTATGATAGAGTCTTTATGTAGATTACACAGCCTGCATAGTGTATTGGTTGTTTTCCTTATCCCTTTCAGCATGCAGTCATGTAGGCAAGCCCCCAGCTGATACTGCACCATTTTCTGCTTGATAATGTTTTATATACATAAGCGCAAAATTAGTTTCTGTACTTTCTTCTGTCATTGTTTAAAATCTGCTAAGCATGTTCACGGTTTGCCAATTTGTGTTAGTCTTCCAGCCACAACTACTGCCGCATCATTTTTTAGACTAATCGTTTGAAGACTGTGAAGGAGACTGAAGCGGACCATAAGCGTCCATACTGCAGATTCTATAACCACAAGTCAAAAAAAGCTATAGATGTCGAATTTCTGCTTGTGTTTGAGATCTCTAGCCATAGTTGGTGTTCAAATGAGTCTCCCTTTAAGGCTCTCAACCTGAATCATGTTTTTACAAAGCCCCCTTGGTTTTCCATTATTTGGTTGGTTGAGCCAAATACCAGCCGGATTTGGTCTGGAGAGCAATGATTTGGTAGGCCGAACACTTGCCTAGGTGCTAATTAAGAGTCTGTCAGAGAGGATAGAGTCACTGCCAAACAAAACTTCAGAACCATATGCTAGAGTATGCAGAAACTTGGCATGTATCACTTTCATCATTGGGTCAGGGGTTGGGCCGCTGAGTTTTTAGGAAGTTTCAAAAAAGCATTGAGCAGAGAGGAGGCCTTTGCTTTTATGAGTTGTTTATGGGGGAAGACAGGTTTCTCAGCTGTCAATCACAACCCATAAATACTTGTAATTTTTTTAACTAAAATACAATTCAAAGGCCAGTACCCCAACTTCTTTATCTTCCTTCCCATTATCCTGATTTTCATTTTCTCCAGATTGATGGTCAGGCCGTTGGACTCACCATAGTCATCTAGATTATATAAAAGATGTTGTAGCCCTACTTTAGTCTTGGATACCAGAAACTCATTTTCTGTATAGAGAAGGTATCTGAACCGATTCCCGCCGAGCTTCAGGGCATGAGCATTTACCTCATCCAGATCTGATGAATGGTCAGATAAAAAGATGTTAAAAAGTAGTGATGCCAGAACGCAGCCTTGTTTAAATCTGGTTCATGTTTTAATTGACTGGATGAGTGAACTTCCCTCCTTAATTTTGATGTGGAGGCAGGTGTTGGAATACAGAGTAATGATGGTCTTCAAGGGTGATGGCGGGATATTCCTTGCCACTAGTTCCTATCATAAGTCATTTCAGGAGACGAATAAAATGCTACTTTGAAGTCCACGGAGCAGAGGTACATTGTTGATTTCATTTTAATTGTTCTATCAGGGAGATGAGCTGAGGTCAGAAGATTTGCAGTAGTTCCAATCCCTTCTCTGAACCCCATATGATGTGGGGAAAATACACTGTTCATTTCCCCATTACTCCAGCTCTTATAGTAAAAAGATAGCATTATATTTTGCCTCATAGTCAAATAAGGAGGTTTTGATGATAGATACCCATATCAGCGGTGTTGCCTCCTTTGTATATTTGGTGGATTATAGCTCCTGGCCAGTAGTCAGGGATCTGTTGAGTGGTGATTGTAGATCAGGGTTAAAAGTCCCACCAAGAATTTGGGATTGGGTTGAAATATTTGCGGCAGTCGGCCCCTTTGGCCAGGGATGCCATCACTCTGACACCTATTTATTATGTCAGACATCTGCGTGCTTGTGAAACTTAACACTGCTACTCACTGTAAATCTGGAACTTTCACTATTGCATTAATTTAAATTAGGGTCCATATCTTTCCATTGGGGGCCATTTGTTCTTTCTCATAGCCTCTTTAGGCGTCGGTAAAAGGGTCTACCGTTTTGCTCTTAATAATACTTCCCACCTGTTCTTTATCATGCCCTCTTTTAGCCTCAGTTACAAAGGCAAGCCATTTGCGCTTGATGATATTTGTGTTACTCGCAGCATGGCATCTCTTTTTGTGCTTATTTCATTGTCTCAAAAATCTTTTGCATTCTTTTATGTACTTTCATGCAATAGCCGCACCCAGAATTTGTCATTTTTATCTGGTCCGGCCGCCGATTTCTTTTTTATATTTTTTCTATAGGATTGCAATTTCACATCCGGGGCCATCTTTGGTCAGGTTGCATCTGAAAATTTGGATCTGTTTATTAAGCTCTTTTTAATAGACCCTATAGTCGGCGAAAGCCAACATTGTATTGTTCCTTCTAGTGTACATTAGGGTATAAGGCTTCTTTGTTTTAAAAGGAAACTAATTTGTTAAATTTTCTTGACTACCACTTCCTACGCTTGTAACAGGACCCTTGGTGTTTTGGCCAGGCTTTCCATTATGAGTTAAAAGCTCTCCTTGATCTTTTTGGCTAATGAGCAATTCTATTTCTGAGTCTAAAATTCATTGTTATGGTAGCTTTTCCCAGGTAGAGACATTTTATGCGCTTGGCTCCTTTATTACTTAATTGCAGGATATGTGGATTGTGATCACTCTTTTGTCCTTCCATTCATTGTTTAAAGGCTGGCATTGGTGCCTATGCTCAAAAACCTCTATCCTAACGGATCTTGTCTTTTAGAAGCAGGCTTAATTTTATTGTGGTATTTGCCATTGTTCATCTTGCAGAGACATAATGTCATCTTCCAATAGATTGGTGTCCTTTAGAAAGGAAGAAACAAAAACAAGGGAGTATTGGCAATCTTTCACTCGCTCAACTCAGGGTTTAATGTCCATTAGGATCTACCTCATTTACATGCCGTATGTTCTAAAGACAGACCATTATTGCTTATTTATTAATTTTGCAAATGTAGTACTATTAGTCATTCTTGAAAAGCCATCCCTATTCCAGGAAAATATTTATACATGCTCAATGTCAGTGTCACATACTATTCATTAAAGGCAGGAATAAAGAGTGTCTAAACTATAACTGTAGTTTAAATCTCTCCTTTAGGCTCTGCGCTTGCTTATATTCCCAAATTAGATAATACAAGGCACCTTTCTGGTCCCTTTCCAAACCTTGTCAGGGTCACCTCCAGTATTTTACTCATTAGTATTTAAAGCTTTTGTGTTAAATCTAATCTACTGGGGAATGTTACCTGAAGTAACTTTAATCTGAAGTTCAGAAAGGGTTCCCCTCTTAATATGAAAATTAGTGGTGGGCGATAAATTCCAATTCGCAGGAAGAGTTTGCGGAGTTTTGCCCACTCTGTGTTTTGTTTGTGACGCGGAGTTCTGGCAAAACTCGGCCAAACCCCACTTGATATTTTTTCTCACACGCAGCTCACTAACGATAATTTGGTGAAAGGATTTACATCTCCACATGTGAATTTTGGGCTCTAGAATGACACCCGGCGAGATTTTCTCGATGCGGATAGTCGCGACTGTCCGCAGTGAGAAAGCTGCCACTCAAGTAGAAAATCTACTTGAGGACGAGCAAAGAAGTATCTACCTCTGGTGCTCGGCGTGGTGCCTTTAGCACTGATTTTGCAGAGCGGAACAAGCTCCCGGTGCTAAAAATCAGTGTGTGCAGTGCGCCATACCAATTTCTGCCCGCTCTCAGACTTCCACGGAATCTTGCTGATTTCCCATGTAACTCTGTGGAATTCTACGGAGTGAAACTTCACAATGTCCACCAACCGCTAATTAAAATACCTGTGATCTATAAAGAGACTACCAAACTTTTTACCTAGGTTTAACCCTTTGGACATACAATCAAACTTTGATTCTAAAACCTCCCATGTGTAATTATTCATTAGCATATTTGGGAATCTCAACATGTGTGAGCATGTGTTACTTTTATACCAATTTGTAATTGATATCTTGTTTTGTTCAATATCTGTGATGCAAGATGAATCTCTATAGATATAATATGGCTAGCTACAGCTTGTGGACACTCACATGAATTTACAAACTCAACTGCTATTGTGTTCTTAGATATAATTCTGGACACATCATCAAACTGTGCATATAATTTTTTTTAAATGATTGTTATATAAAGGTGATGACATCAATCAAATAATATAGTTAAGTAGCTAATGGTCCATGGATGTATTTAGAGTACCTACCTATGTTCTATATTAGAAAGTGAGATAACTCTCTTGTCCCCTTAGACTGAGTTTCCTTTTCAGAGGTGTCACTTTAGTCTCTTCCTTTATTAAATGTTCTTTAACAATGTGCTGCCTCGGTTAATCGTGTGTGTCATATATTTCAGAGTGGGTTACTCTGAACGTTTATTTATGTTTGCCTTAGAAATGGCTTCAAAATTTGCACTAGTTCAGTCCGCCTTTTCAATGAGCTGGATACAGATGGCCAAATTTGGTTCTGGCAATGTGTTAATTAGGTACAATCCCAGAGCTGATTTTATCATTATGCTTTTTACTCTCATCTTACACATCATTTGCTCTCTCTATACATGTCTACCCACAATTTGATACAATTTCACAGAAGTATCTCTCTTTAGATTAGTAACTTTTGCTCTGCCATTTGTCGTAATTTTTTGTTCCCTTTTGTTCCACCCACTGCATCAAAATATATGAACCACCTGTGAAAAGTTAGTATGGTTTTCTTGTGTCATCCTTATTTGTGGTTTTAGTCATGGGTCTGTCTTTGATAATTTAATTACTGCGAGTCAAATTGCTCTCTTTATATAGGATCTCTATATATGCACACTGAACTTCCCTGAATATAGTTGAGATTGAGTATAATGTAGCTGCAAATATGGATATCACTGGTGCAAATGTGTGTGCTAACTCAGAGGTCCTACCAATCTTCACTTGGAACTACAAAAAAATAAAAACTGCATGATCAATGGTGACTCAGGGCGAGATACTACAGTACCTAGATTGAGACGCAACGGCTTGGCTCAATACATATAAACTGTCAACATTTTAAGAGAATACCTATATCTGTTGAAATACTCAAAAAAGTGATCCAAGAATCCTTGGAAAATTTATTCATCTCAATGTTTCAGCTTTGTGCCATGTTTGAAATCTGCATTTTTACTATTTGAGCGCAGTCCTATATTAAAATTAAAGATAATGAATTCTGAAGATTGTAGTTTATGTACTAGTTGCGACATCAAAAAAAGGTGTCATGTTGGAACTCACTGTAAACTCCATACTGTTATTTAATTCTATATCAAATATGAATGTGAACATTTGACTCAATGATTCTCTAAGGAAGATTACTTTACTTCGAGAGGTCTTATTAGCTCCAATTAAATTTTTGACTGATTTGTTCTTCAGATTCATTAATCGCTATTTCTGGATATCCTCTCTCCTTAACTATTTTTTTTTCAGAATTATTTTTCACTATTGGTAGTTCTCGTCTTGTGGCATTATTCTCTTTGATCTAATCAACTGTAAGTGTGACAGATGCTATTAAAGTGTAATTGAGTGAAGGGTTTGATAATGTAGCAAATTGTTTCTCCTGTACACTTTTGATATAAACTTGTTTGGTATTTGTTGTTGATGATTTCAATAATTACATCCATAAAGAGTATGTTGTGGTCTATGTTGTGGCTAAATTCATTTCTGTCATTTAATTCATTTTTATTTTTCCTCAATAGTGCTTCTTTCTTTCCCTAGCCAAGAATCTCATGTATGTAATAAATCTATTTTGCCATTCATCATTGTATATATATTCTTCCTAAAGTTAAACATGGAAATATTTGCATAACTGGGTGTGCCACAAAAGCCCATTGGTGTTCTATTTCTTTGTAAAAGTAATTGTCCTCCCTATTAAAATAACTATGGTACAAAGTGTATTGTATTTCAGGATGAAAAACTCCATATGCATTAGTGACCACTCAATTACTTCTAGAACCTCTTAGTGGGATATCGAAAGTGTATACAACATTTACATTGCACAGAGTTATTTGTCTTCCTTTTGCGATATTCAAACTTGATAAGTTCTTAAAGAAATAGGTTGTGTCCTTGATGTATAAGCGTCTCTGTAACGCAATGAAATGCAAAAATGAGGCTGTGCATTTACCTCTATGTTCATGGATAAGTCTTGGTAGCAGAAAATAATAGCAAGTTGCACCACAGGCACACTAGGAAAACTTAGTCAATGGTAGAATGCTGAATTTTTCATATCTCGCAAGGGCCCTTTATAATCTTTATCAGGGCCTGCGGACACTAGATTATGCGAGCTCCTGGACATAGGGGATGCTCACAAAGAGTTGTTTTGCACATACACATTCATTTTAATGAATTCAGGATAATATATTTCAGGCTAGCTACATCAGATAGTAAAGTATTGTTGGACCTGACATCTTTGGCGTGGTAATCCTCCAAATTTGTTTATTTGCTAACCAGTACTAAAGTGCTTGTGCTCTCTCCATAAAGCATAGTAAATTCAGCCTACATATAATTGTTGCATTTAATTTACTTCTAAGTCTGGAAAATATCGTACTACCCATACCCAGGGCCTGTAAATTAAATGCTAAGAGTGGACAGCAGCACTCATTGGGACACCTACTAAAGTAGTGCTGTAAAGCATGCCAAAGCACCCAGAAGAGCAGTTTGTAACTGCCATTTCAACCTTGAAAAATAAACTTTTTGCCAGGCCTAAACCATCCCTTGTAAAAAATATATAAGTCACTATTAAGGTAGCCCATAAACACTTGTACGGCTGCGTGCACGCTATTAAAAAATTTGGACATGTGTGTTTATGCTTTACATGTCGTAACAGTGAACAATTCCTAAAGTTGTTTTTCACAGCTGTAAAGTCTCTGTCCTACAGACTAACACAGGGTTACCTTATTACATTTAATTAGTGCTAACTTGAAAATGGAAGAATAGAGATATGCTGTTTACACTAAAATTAATTGTAATGAAAACCCTCTTTAATGGTGATGTCAGATTTGAAGTTATAATTTTGAAAATGCCACTTTTAGAAAGTTAAGTTTTTTGGGATTCGGTTGTAACAGATGGTTTGGGCCTCCTTTAAATATATATAATAAATATAAAACTAATTGCTCTAGCTGTAATTATTCAAAAATCTCTTCAAATTCAAGGTCAAGTAAATTAATTGTCTTAACCTGTTATTTATTACCAGTTATTTCATGATCTTCCGTGCTATTTCCCGTACACTGAGTTAGACCACATTCAGACAATCAACAAAGACAAATTACTGCTCTATACAACACTGCACATGACTTTAACACTACTAATACCGTGATTACATAAAATTCAAAAACGTACTCTAATGACCAGTCTGATGACTAGTGAGCGTCTTGGCCCGAATTGGAAACCCCGTGCCTACCTCCTGATTTCCTTTGGTTTGGCGTCCCTGTTGCTGCTCGACTCTCCCTCCCGCTGCCGCGCCTGTAATCTCCGCGGCCGCTGTGTAGAGGGAGACAACGACAACTCCCAGGCTCCCCGGCTACCCACCACCGGCAGCTGCTTCACCACCTTTCGCGCCTGGAGGCGCTTCAAAAACGACTCCACTCCCGGCGGAGCGGGTGCTAGTGAGCGTCTTGGTCCGAATTGGAAACCCTGTGCCTACCTCCTGATTTCCTTTGGTTTGGCGTCCCTGTTGCTGCTCGACTCTCCCTCCCGCCGCCGCGCCTGTAATCTCCGCGGCCGCTGTGTGGAGGGAGACAACTACAACTCCCAGGCTCCCCGGCTACCCACCACCGGCAGCTGCTTCACCACCTTTCGCGCCTGGAGGCGCTTCAAAAACGACTCCACTCCCAGCGGGGCGGGTGCTAGTGAGCGTCTTGGCCCGAATTGGAAACCCTGTGCCTGCCTCCTGATTTCCTTTGGTTTGGCGTCCCTGTTGCTGCTCGACTCTCCCTCCCGCTGCCGCGCCTGTAATCTCCGCGGCCGCTGTGTGGAGGGAGACAACTACAACTCCCAGGCTCCCCGGCTACCTACCACCGGAAGCTGCTTCACCACCTTTCGCGCCTGGAGGCGCTTCAAAAATGACTCCACTTCCGGCGGAGCGGGTGCTAGTGAGCGTCTTGGGCCGAATTGGAAACCCTGTGCCTACCTCCTGATTTACTTTGGTTTGGCGTCCCTGTTGCTGCTCGACTCTCCCTCCCGCCGCTGTGCCTTCTCCGCGGCCGCTGTGTGGAGGGAGACAACTACAACTCCCTGGCTACCCACCACCGGAAGCTGCTTCACCACCTTTCGCGCCTGGAGGCGCTTCAAAAACGACTCCACTCCCCGCGTCGCGGGACCGCGCGCGGGCAGCGCCGGGCTAAGCCCGGGCAAAGGGCGGGCCGTCTGTGGCCGTCCCGGGCAGGGAGAGGCAGGGCTGGGCCACCCCCCTTGACCCTTCGTTATACGTGTGCCCGATGTGGAGGTAAGAGCAGCCTAAAGCTGGAAAGAACGCTGGGGTGATTACGGGTTCGGTAAACAAACATTCAAATCATATCAGTTATTGTTACAGAGATATTGTTGGTGTAGACAGTTGTAATGGGGAAAAATGCCACCGGACTATCCCATCCTAGCACCAGGCAGAACAAATCTACAAATAACCCTCTTCCAAGTCTGACAGCCATAGACAGGATGTTACAAAAGACTATTGGGGTTGTCGCCACAGCGATAGAGAACACGGAAAGACGCCTCTCGCTCCCTATTGGCTTAGCCCCACCTATATTACCTGCTATTTCATCTACAGTTACGGCTAATTCCTTTGACTCTATGCTAACGACATCATATGCCGGATTACCAGGTGCAGACAAAAACCCTGAGACATTTTACAATAATCATATTTTGCACTCGGATTTGTCCCCCCTGGTAAGCAGACTTTCTACCACACCAGTATTGCAGGATCAGGATTTAAGCATAGAACTCCATCTTGTTAACGATACAACGGATTTAGATGGTAATAATACCAAACTGTTGACTAACACTATACGTACGGACAGGACACATGTTGCAATTTCGCCTGATAGAACAAGAGGGCAAAAAGCCAAAAGTAAACAAAAGCACATTAATAAGGAGCAGATTGTACCCACCATCCCAGGACATACTGATCTCCGAATGGCCTCTGCTCGATCCCAATTCACTGTATGCCTGTCTTACTAAAGTCAACTCAGGCTCTCCCCTGGATCCTATTCCTTTGAGCGTCCTTCGGCAACTCTCCCCCGATGCTCTATTAATTATTCAAGAGCTCCTTAATTCTTCTTTGCGGGAATCTATAGTCCCGGACGATTGGAAAAGGGCTCTGGTAGTGCCACTTTTAAAAAAACCCGGCGCAGATCCTAAAACGCTCGCCAACTTCCGGCCTATCTCCTTGCTGCCCATGTTCTCAAAGATCCTGGAGCGACATATTAATTTACAACTCACCTCTCACGTGGAGACCACTGGTTTTCTACATCCTTTCCAGTCAGGTTTCTGCTCCCAGTTTTCCACTGAAACAACTCTTTTGGGGGTTACTGAGAACCTTCGTATCCATCTTGATCATGGCCAGACCACGGCGCTTATTCTTTTAGATTTAAGCGCTGCTTTCAACACGGTCTCACATCCTATCCTTCTGAGAGCACTGAGATCTGCGGGGGTGTCCGGCCCCGCTCTTGACTGGCTGGCCTCTTTCCTAGACCATCGCACCTTCCAGGTGGTCTCGTCCGGTTCTTCCTCCTCTGTTCGTTCATCTGCGCATGGTGTTCCGCAGGGGTCTTCACTTAGCCCTTTGCTTTTCAATATCTACGTGAGACCCCTTGCCTCCATCATAGAAAGACTCTGGTCTTTCCTTTTACTCATACGCCGATGACACTCAGATTCTCTTTTCTCTTTCTTCGCCCGCTGCCAACTCCCCTTCTGCTCTTAAACTAGGACTTAGTCGAGTTTCAGAGTGGATGCAAGTGAATCTCCCGAAATTGAACGGAGAAAAAACAGAGGTGCCCATTCTGGGCAAGCAAAAGCACCTCTGGGGCCCTTTACATTGGCCGGCTGAAATGGGCCCATTGCCTGTTCCAGCGACTCAGGTTCGCAATCTCGGATTCATTATGGATGAATCACTCTCCATGCGACATCAGGTGGTTAAGGTAGCAGCCACCTGCTTTTCCATTCTGGGGTGGCTGCGTAAAATCTTGTGGCTGCTCCCAGTAGGATCCAGACGCCAGGTGGTCCAGGCTTTAGTCACCTCTCGCCTGGACTACAGCAATGTGCTCTACCTTGGCATCACCCAGGAGCTCCAGCGGAGACTACAGCTGGTTCAGAATTCCGCGGCTCGCCTCCTTTGTAAGGTCCCGTGGAAATCTTCAATCTCTCCTTTTCTTAGAGACCTTCATTGGCTCCGCATTACAAACCGGATTAAATTTAACGCCCTCTGCTTTCTGCACAAAATCAAGCAAGGGCGGTCCCCAGGTTATCTCAAAGCCCTGGTCCAACCATATTTTCCACCACGTGCCCTCAGATCTTCAACATCTTCAACACAGGGCAATTTTGTGATTCCCCGCTTCAAACTCTCGAGAATGGGCGGCTGTTCCTTTACTTACATCGCCCCCAGACTGTGGAATTCTCTCCGACCACATTGAAACTGGAACCATCTCTTATGAAATTTCGCAAAGACCTTAAAACCTGGCTCTTCTCTCTTTAACATCTGTGATGGGTATTTCATTGAATCCTTCGGCACCAGGAGACCCCTTGTGGGTAGCTGCGCGCCCTACAAATTCAAATACAAAATACAAATACAAATTGTACACAAACATAGGGGTAAAGGCAGCAGAATACATCATAAAACGGCACCAAATCTGCAGGGCCGAAAGGGGGAATTATGTGAAGATCAGTTAAGTGTTATAGATGTCCAGCTTAATGGAAATAAGAAAGAGGTTAGCGAAGATGGTTTTTGGGAGAGAATGGAGACGCTGTTATCAACACTCCTAGGGCCAATTAGTGAGAAAATTTGTGTTATTGAAGCTAGGGTAGGTTCTATTGAACAACATTTAATGCAAATTCCCTATCTAATTAAGTCTACCCAAGCCTTACCAGTTGTCCCTTTATCCGAACCCACCCTAAATAAGGTTGTGTCTGAATCTGTCCTATATACGATCGAGGGTGCCAAGGATAAGTCAAGGGGAACAGTTACACAACGTATAGCTCCAAATAATTTACCGGAAAGCATTGGCAATAATAGTAGTCGTCCCATTGATGGTGGAAGATGCGAAGAAAAGGATAAAGCATTGTTGGAAAAAGGTGTTACCTTAATGGAAGGCATTGGGAAACAAGAGGGCCAAACAATAGACCAGATAAAGGGCATACGTTACCCAGAAGATTTTAAAAGTAACAACGTACCTCCTGTGATGAATTTGCCACCTGAATGTGGAGCATATGTCACAGTTCTTTGCAATGTTCCCAGATTACGGGAAGGGCAATTTGAAACTAACGAAACCCTGAAAAATAAAACCCTTCACTGGTTAAATAAAAATTGTGCTTTCTCAATATTAGATGCAGATCAGATTATACTTACACAAAGAGTGGGTTGGATAGGCCACACAATAAAAACATTTGACGGGGACTGCATCATAGTTAATTTTAGGTCACCAGTCTGGGCCCATGAAACTTTACTTAGGGCCCCTCCACCTTCTTGCCGGGAATTTAACACAACTTTACTGCCACTTGCCTATTTTTATAGTCATACATTGGTAAATAACCCTGTCACTAAGCTTATGGCCTACCATTCGAGTAACAACTGGTTGCCCGCAATACCGGTAACCCATCCAGTGCGTTCCCCTCTACCACTATATAATAGGTTTCAATGTTTGACACAAATGGAGGATAACGATTGACACACAAATATAGCGGGGACCATTGATTTGGGAAGGATGGTGAGTTCTAATTTATCAATAAGGCAAAGTGAAATAAGCAATACCCATTCTTTGCTTACGGATCCCATCATGATGAGTAAGTCACTGGTTATTAATGAGACTGATATTTTAACAACTAGCACATTTGTAGAGCCTTTTACGAGTGTGGATGTGCCCACAAACTTGAATAATGCTAAAGGAGCAATAACACAAGAGGGGTATACACTGACAACATGGAATATCGCAGGTCTCGGGAATAAATTAGGTACACCTTTTTGGCAAGATTTTATCACTTCCGGTAGCGATATAATGTGCCTACAAGAAACATGGTGCACAGATTTTGTCACAGTCGAAGGCTATACATCATATTGTGTAAATGCTACACCCTCCTTAATGGGTAGAGCAAAGGGTGGACTATTGATGCTTATCTCTACCAAATTGATTGGATGCAAAATTGTAACCTATTCATTTATTGGTAATCATAGCCAAGTTTTGCGACTATCATTCCCAAAGGGTAAGGATTTGGTGTTAATAAATCACTATAATAACAATTTTCACAAAGATTGGGGAGCTCCTTTAGATCCACTGGAAAAGGAGATAGACAAGGTACTGAATATTTCAAATAAACTGGCGGTTATTTTGTGTGCGGGCGATTTTAATATTCAAGCATGCCCCGCTACATATACTAACTCATGTGGCTATATGAAGACTTATACGATTGCAGTGGGGACTAAGGACGATATGCTACATTTTCCACATTGTGAATATGGTATGACCCTTAATACATTGATGGCAAAATTCGATCTTGAGCTGTTAGATTGTACTACGAGAAAGGGCCATATCAAATGTCCAACATTCACTGGCAGGGAAGCAAATAGTAATATAGACCATATCTTATTCTCGAAGAATAGTCCATATACGAACCTTTGGATATCCGAACAGCTGGTTAGTGACCACAATAGTATTTCTATAGTTCTGTTGGCCTGGGGCAACAGACTGACTAATACTGCCCATACAATCACAGATATTCTCCCTATTAGGCCGAATGGTATGAGAATTAAGTGGGACGGCATGGACCCACATAAGATACAATTGGATGTGGTTAGTAAATGCAGAGACAGTATTAATTACTGTCTCAGTGAAGAGGTTACCCCCGAAATGTTATGTATGGAATTTTCTAATATAAATAATGTGATTAGGAATATTTTAACTAGGAAAACTAAAGGTTCGAAACAAGATGGAAAGAAGTGGTTTGATTCTGAATGTACCGAGATATTATTTAAATTAAAATCAGCATTACGGTGTAAACCCCGTAATCAAATACTTGTCCGTAAGTTGCGAAACGACTATAAACAAGCTGTTCTGGCCCACAAAAAGGTGATGAGATTAGATGCCTGGGACAAATTAGGTATGGCAAGTGAAACTAATAATATAAAACTTTTCTGGGAAATTGTAAATAGCCCTTTTTTAAAGGATGATCATATTCCTGAACTGACGTCTTATGTTAACTGCACGTAATGGATTGAACACTTTTCTAACATTTTTAATCCGGACAAGGTTTTTTAAAATTCTCTTTTACTCAATGATTTTACATGGCCTACATTACCACTAATAATTAGTGTTGAGGAGGTGCGCGAAGGGATGACAAACAGTAAAGGGGGCAAGGCACCAGGTCCGGATGGTGTTCCGATTGATTTATATAAGGACGAAATGGACCTTTGGGCACCAATCCTTACAAGAATTTTTAATGTTGCCGCTATGGGGAATTTCCCAATATCATGGGCCGAATCATTAATTGTCCCCCTTTATAAAAAGGGTTCACGCTCTGAAGCATGCAACTACCGCCCAATATCACTACTTGATTCCTCAATAAAAGTGATGAGTAGGGTGCTTTTAAAAAGATTGGAAACATGGGCCGAAGATTAAACAATATTGACCCCAGTTCAATATGGTTTTAGGAAGGGCATAGGGACCATTGAACAATGTTTAAATCTGGACCTACTTATCAATAAATACACAGTGGTGAAAGGGGGCAATCTGTTTTTATGCTTCGCAGACCTGAGTAGTGCGTTTGACTTAGTGGACCATTCGCTCCTTTGGTCAGTATTGCTCGAATTGGGGGCTCCAAAGGAGATCGTGTTCTTCTTAGCAAGGGTTTACGAGAAACTTTCTTGCAGTGTACGATATGGGCCTACTGGTGAGCGAACCCCTTTCTTTACTGTGCGAAGAGGTATCAGACAAGGGTGTTTACTGGCACCTTTCTTATTTTCCCTTTTTATCAAGTAAAAATGTATTCAGCAAATAGCCTTGGTTTTAAATAATATTCCGGCTGATGCCCCCAAAATAGATAAAACTGTTGTGTCTGTATTGTTATATGCGGACGATGCTGTTTTAATTTCACGCACCCCTTTGGGTCTGCAACGTCTTATTGATGCTTTTATTGATTTTATTAACGGCAGGAAATTGTTGATTAATAAACTAAAGACATTTACCATGACATGTGGCAAAAAATTAAAGTCACCGCGGTCCTTCTTTTTAGAAGGCTCAAAGATCCAAGCTGTTTATTTATTTATTTATTTGCATGTTTGTACCGCGCTGGAATCGACTCCCTGAGGAGTATCTCCGCGCCCTTTAGCACCATCAATAAACAAAAGAACAGACACTAGCCGTGTACCATTATAACATTGAAGTGGTATCCTAATTCTGAAAAAGGAAGGTTTTTAATTGTTTCCTGAAAGGAAAATGTTCTCTGTACAGTCTGATAGCTATGGGGAGGCTGTTCCACAGCATAGGACCTGCCACAGATAAAGCTCTGGACCCCTGTCTTGCTTTCCTAGCTCTGGGGACCCATAGCAAGGCCTGTTCAGTAGATCTGAGAGAGCGTGTGGGGACATACGGAGTAAATTTGTTGGCCAGGTAGGCCGGGCCTCTCCCAGTCAGGCATTTCTGTATGATACAGCATATTTTAAACTTCACCCTCTGTTTCACTGGTAACCAATGAAGTTTAACCAACAGGGGTTTGGAAGGTGTTCGAGGGGGTGCGTTTAGTACAAGGCGAGCAGCAGTGTTCTAAACCACCTGCAATCTTGAGATGACTCCTTCGTTTGCTGATAGTAACAGACCGTTACAATAGTCTAGTCTGCTCAAAACTAGCGCTTGCACCAAGGTCTTTCTTGTGGCGTCTGGAAGTAAAGGAAACACTTTCCGAAGCTGCCCAGTGATGTGAAAGCATGAGCCCACCACTTGATTACCATGTTGTTTTAAGGAAAGCTCCTGGTCCAGCCTGACACCCAAGTCCTTCACTACCAGTTTAGGCTCAGGTTCTGGCCCAAGATCTTGAGGCCACCAGTCCGGAGTCCACAGGAGTTTGGCCTCACCCAATAACATCACCTCTGCTTTAGCAACATTACATTGCAAATAGTTGGACGCCATCCAGTGTGCCACTGCTTTCATTCCCTGGGCAAAAGAGTTCCTGATCTCTGTAGTGAGGGTTTTAAATGGAAAGAGGAGTTGGGTATCATCCGCGTATGACACCGGGATGAACCCATGGGATCTCATGATGTTGGCCAAGGGGGCCACATAGATGTTAAAAAGCGTGGGGCTCAAACAAGAGCCCTGTGGCACCCCTTTAGAGATCCCCAGCTCCTCTGACCGATATGTTCCCAAGGTGACACTTTGGGTACGATCTGTTAGGAAACTCCTCAGCCAAGCCAGCGCCTTATCTTCCAGGCCAATGTCAGCTAGCCTGGAGCTCAGGATGTTGTGCGACACGGTGTCAAACGCCGCAGACAGATCCAACAGCACCAGGATAACGGAATAACCCCTATCCTGGAACATATGTAGATCATCTGCGACAGACAGCAAGGTGGTCTCGCTGCTGTGTCTAGGCCTAAACCCTGACTGGGAAGAATCCAGCCCCCCTGCTTTTTCGATGTAAGTAGACAGGTGGCGGTTTACAAACTTCTCAATTAGTTTACCCAAAAAGGGAAGAAGAGAGATAGGTCTCAAATTAGACAGTTCTGTCGAGGGAATGCCATTGTTTTTCCTCAAAGGTCTTACCAACGCCAGTTTCCAGTCTAGGGGAACCTCCCCTGTACTCAGGGACAGATTGACTAATCGCTGAATTCCCGAACCTAGATCGTTAGCCAACATAGGCATAATACGTGCAGGGATGGTATCCAAAGGACAACCACTCTTTATTTGCATGATTAATGAAATTACCTCCTCTATAGATATGGGAGGGAAATCAGTGAGGCACAGGGCGGAGTGAGAATGGACTCCTGTAGTCAGTGGAGGGATGTTATCTGCTGTGGCAGTTCTGTTGGAATACATTATTTTGTAATAGATCCCATCTATCTTCCTTGTAAAGAATAGTGAGATCTCGTCGCAGAGTTCTTGGGATGCTATTTCTGCCGTTTCACAGGCTGCTGGCTTGATGAAAGTTTGTAATATTTGATATAGCACTTTCGAGTTTTTACCAGCTGCTGATAATTGTGCTGCAATATAGTTTTTCCGTGCAGCACGAATGGCCTTGTGATATGTCTTAAGTGAGATCCTATGGTGTTCCTTGATCTCCATATCTTTTCCAGTTTTCTTGTATTTAGTTTAAAGGATCTTAATTCATCGGAAAACCAGACCTCTTGCTTATGTGCTACACGAGGTTTAAACACTCACAGAGGAATGGTAGCATTTATAGCCTCGGCAACCGCTTCCTCAAACATATTTAATTCACTTGTGATATCATCTGCAGGGTTATTAGCTATGGGTTCCTTATATTTTTCCCTAAAACCCACCGAAGTGAGTTTGTGCCAGGGTCTCCTTGTGCTGGCTAGCGCAATCTGTCCAGCCCGGGGCTTGTAGTCAGCAAAGGTGTAAAATTTAAGGATGAAGTGGTCCATCCAGTCCACTTGAGTAGGTGGCATACATTTGATCAAGGGCGAATTGGACATGACTAAGTCCATAGTATGGCCTGCTTGATGAGTGGGCCCATGATTGATCTTTTTTAGTCCCAGTAAGTCTAAGTCCGTAAGTAAGGTTTTTGCCTCTGTACAGTTTCCTAACTCACTGTGGACATTAAAGTCCCCTACAAGAAGAAAATCAGGTTTCTCTTGCACATGAGGAGCTAAAGCCTCAATGAGAAGAACAGAAAAGTTCTTGCATGGACCAGGGGGGTGGTACACCAAAGCTCCCTTCCTGTGTTCCTTAGATGCTGAATTGATTTTAAAAATCAATAATTCTATCTGAGGTGTGCAAAGTTCCTCGATAATAATGACGTTCATTTCTTGTTTGTATACGATAGCTACCCCCCCCCCTGTTTTATTTGGGCGATCCAGCCTGGTTATTTTGTAGCCTATCGGTATACCCAAGGTAATGCTCAATGGCATGTTTGGCTAATGAACGAATGTTACACACCAAGTTCTTACTCCCCAATGGTAAATTGCACATAGGATTGTTTGTCGATGTAATATGTTGTACTTGTAGCGCCAAATCTGGGGGGTGCTCCAAGTGTTACCTAACTTCAGTGGGAATATTAAACTGCACATGACATCCCCGACAGGCAAACGGGCCCTCTAGGTTGGTTCCCACCTCATGTGTGCATACCCTAGGAACATGTGTGCCAATCTCTATTAATACCTGAGAGGTGTATGTTATCCTGCTGCTAGGAGGTATCTCTGAGCTGGATGTATAATCCTCCATAGCCCCCTGCCCCTAGCCCCGACCTGTCGCGGACGGGCGCAGACGGGCTGGTCTTCGGCTCGTCTTAGGTGCAGGAGTAGGCGCCACACTGCGCGCAAACGCTGCGCGCTAGAGGCGACGAGTGGCTAAATAGCCCTCGAATGTAGAGGAGCTAGAGCGCTAACCGCTCGCCTTCCTGTGTGGGCCTGGCTCTGCCCCGCCCTCCGCACCCGGGATTGGCTGCTGGGTCGGAACGGGCGTGCAGGCACAGTTCAAGCTCCGGTCAGTAATGGCGCCAAGCGGGGTCGGGAGATGCTGCCACCGTTGTCCCTACCGCTAATGCCTAAATGCTATTTAGGCATTAGCTTTGATGGAAATGGTAAATGGACCAATGAGCAAGAAAACATTAGACATAAAGTGATTAGACATTCCAATGGTATTTTTCGTTTTGCTGCAAAAATAGGGGACCATAGAATAAAAGATATGGTAACTATATATAACGCTAGATGTGTCTCTTCAGCTTTATATGGAGCTGGATTATGGGGTTATTCCTCTACGGCCCAACTCCAAACAAATGAAAATAATTTCCTTAAACGATTGTTATGTGTCCCGGCCGCAGCTTCAACTGACTTAATACATCAAGAAACTGGTCTCAAATATATATCAGATCTGGCTGCCTTACGCCCTTTATTATTATGGCGTTCAATTTGGCACAAAAAGGAAACTGAGTTTACACAGTCTGTAATTAAAGACTGCCTTAAGTTAGACCATTGTCCCCGCATTCCGTGGTTGAACTATATTATCTTCTGGTATAATACATTATTTGAATTTACTATTTCTAAAGATTCAGATAATACAATACCGTTCTCCAAGAAGGAAATAAAAGACACATTTTCGCTTTACAAGACGGAAGAAAGGAATAAATTGCTTCGGACCCAAAAGACCTCTGTATTTTATAGGCATTTAAACCGTAAGAGTGGATTTCAGACATATTTGGTGGACATGACTAGAAAATCGCATCGATTTTTACTAGTACGTTTAAGTTTGGGCATTGTACACCATCTTGTATCCTTCCCCGTAATTGGGGCAGGCTCTAACTTAAAGTGCCCTTGTGACAATGTCTCCAAACAAAGCTGTTGCCATTTTCTGTTATTTTGTAAATTTTATGTATTTTTAAGGAAATTTTATCTGAAACCTATCCTTTTAAAATATAATATTCGTTTAACAGTAGATGCTATGAAATTATTATGTTCTCTTCAGAGTCCAGATACCTGCTTCCATGTTGCACTATTTATTTTGGAATGTAGAGCTGCCAGGAAATCCATAATTATATGATTAATGTGAAATTGTGTTCTGTTATGGCCTAATCTGTAGCTATGCACAAGTCACTTTATTATAGCGAGGTAGAATTTTTTACTTTGTTATGGCCCATTTGCACCTGTTCACAAGTCACTTTATTATGGCAAGGGAGAGCTCTCTACTATGATGAAAAATAATATATTTTGAGCAATTCCATATATTGTTGTAATATTACAATGACAAGATTTATTTTGCACATATGCACAAGTCACTTTATTATAGTGAGGTGGAGCCTTTTACTGTGTTGAAAATTAATGTTTTTATGATTAATGTGAAATTGTGTTTTGTTATGGCCTAATCTGTACTTATGCATAAGTCACTTTATTATAGCGAGGTAGAGTTTTCTACTTTGTTATGGCCCATTTGCACCATGCACAAGTCACTTTATTATGGCAAGGAGAGCTCTCTACTGTGATGAAATTAATGTCCCTTGAGCAATTTTATATATTGATGTAATATTACAATGACAAGATTTATTTTGCACATATGCACAGGTTACTTTATTATAGTGAGGTGGAGCTTTCTACTCTGTTGAAAATTAATGTTTATCGAGTATTTTCATATATGTAGTATCGACACATGCCTGATTTTATCCTTAACTGATGTAATATTTGTTTACTTTATTGATGTATTTATGATTAGTGTATTACCACTCCCTGCGAGATACTAGGGCCGTTTCAGGAATAACCTTTTGCTTTTTAATCTGTTTAAAAATTATGTGGTACAATATTTTACTGTATACTTTTTTTTGTTTAGCTTATATGGTTGTATTTATACAAACCGAATAAAAGCTTTTTGACTGTGACTATGACCAGTCTGATGACATTCAAAATGCAGAGGTTGCAATTGATATGCAGTGACCCTCTTGCTATTAGTGTCCTTTTGGGGGGTTCTAGGAAACTGATTTTATATGGAAGAGAACTCCTTGCAAAGCAAAATGATTGAACCCTAATCCAAAAAGAATGAGAACTTAACCATTCAGAATCCTGAGGAGAATGCAAAGAAAATAGGAGTTTCAAAGTGCGTTGACCGAAAACTTAGGGGGTGTCTTTCCTGGATGAAAAGTCATACAGTTCTGCCGCAACACCCATTGATTTGGACACTGCTCCATATTACAAGGGTGGCGTAAATATGGGGCAGTGCCAAAATTAAGACCAGAGAAAGCCTGGTCTTAACATGCGAAACGCGGAAAAATGCTTTATTTCTCCTCGTTTTTGCTTTATCCATGTGTGGTGCATTGTGCAGCACACATAGAAACAGCAAAACAACATTAATGATTTTTTATGTGCAGGATGGTGTGGTTTCCTGCACATAAACAATCATTGAAAAAATGACAATTTGTAACTTCTATGTGTGCTGCACAATGCCATTTGTGATTGATTATGTGCAGGAAGGGACATCTTCCTGCATATGAACAATCATTCCCCCTAACGCAGACACCCTTGCACTATAGTGCAAGGGTGCTTGTGTTGGCGATAGGCAGCTTAATTTAGAACCAGCGCTAAGGGGCAACGCAGGTGTGCTCTGTGTCTTCGTAAATATGATGCATCCATGCATTTTTAGAATAGCAAAGTGTGGCGTTATGCTTTGCTTCATTCCGTTGTACATAAGCCCCTAGGTTAATTTTGGCGCTGCTCCATATTTACGCCACCCTTGTATATATGGGTCAGCATCAAACTCAATGGGTTTTGAAGCAGAAAGCCCACACAACACCCAGTTCCCTCCCCTTTTACCCTAAGAATAGCTTGAAAGGGTGCCTTATTTATAAGGTGTTGTGAAGCCCTGTTAAGTGGCTTAACGTGCCTTGTAAATAAGGCGAAGCCCCTATCCCCACAGAAACGTTGTTAAAAGTGATGTTCTTGTGGAAAGAGGGGCTTGTAAATATGCCCTATTATTTCTTTCAGAATACCCCACAAACACGTTACTTCCCTTACTCTTGCTCATTCGGTTAAACAGGTTATGTCCCTTACGGGGTTAGATACCACTGTTTTTGGTGCCCACTCTTCCCAGGGAGCCATGCCATTTATTATTATTAATATGATTATGGCATTTGGTATAGCGCACACCTCCCGGAGGAGTATCTCGGCGCTGACCTACTCAAAAAAGAGAATGAAATGTTCTAGAGAAAACAGGTCTTCAACCCCTTCTTAAGGCCGTTTGGGCGGTTTCTCCTTTGGACAACTTTCTGAGATTTGCTGATTGGTCTAATGACAATTTTTTTTGTACCCTCTATTGTAAACCTTCTCATACTGCATATTCTGTAGTAATTAACATTCTTTAAACAAGCATAATAGGAGCCTCCAGTCTTGATACAAAATTTACATTTTCCTACTAGTTTATGAAGGAAAGTTTTAATATGATTAAAGACATGGAGGCTAGTATTATCCCACCTCAACACAGTATTAATCTTTTGTTGTCCCACCCTTTCAGTTACTACTACTCCGACAACCTCGTCAACATAATACAATCCTGGTTGATCTCCGGTCATTTTCCTTCGATACCTCGGATGTGGACTCTTCCTCCGACCTTTACCCTTTCTCCTTCCTTGTTGCTTTTGGGAGCCAGTTGTCTAGACTTTTTTTAAGAACTGTTCAAGTTTTTCTAGCTATTTCCATTGTATTTTAAATATTTCCTTTATGGGGGCATGTCCAAGATGGCGCCCGTGCAGTAGTGCCACTAAGGAGCTCCACCGTACCGAAGCAGTAGTTTGTCGGTCCCCAGGGGAGTGGCTGCCCCATAACGTGAGCTCTGGGAGCGGAACAAGCGTGAAGCCGCCCGAGGGCACCCTTGGTGCTTAAAAGTGGATATTGCGGGCGGGCCATAGCTTTTCTTCTGGGTGCGGCCGGCTGCAAGACAAGATGGCGCCTGATTGGCCGTGATGGAGCCGCATAAGGGAAGGCAGAGGACTGGGCACTAATACATAGGCGGACGCCCGACAGCAGTGAGGCAGAGGGCCCCCCACCCAGGCACGAACTCTGATCGGCTGGAGGGAGCAAAGCGGGCAGCGCCGCCTGCCTGGTTTTTTTAAGCAGGCGCCTTCCCAGAGTTGACGAGACTCCTCCTAGCTGGAGTGGACTTGGGCAAACTTGGATACAGAGTGAGGCCCCCAGACTCATCGGATCATCGTGGTGAGGTGGCAGGGAGCCGACCGAGGCTACAGCCAAGAGCACACTGAGGAACCAAGGCCTGCAGTGGAGGGACACCCTTCTGCGGTTCCTGCCGCAGCATAGTGGTGCTGCCGATCCTGTAACCAGTGGCCGGATAGAAGTGGATCCCAACAGCCAGAGTGGCCCAGCGGCTGGTACGGAGAACAAGAAGCCGGCAAGCTGATGCAGGTGCAGAGGTGAGGAGCGGCGGCGAGGGGCTTTGGAGTAGTAGGGTGAGGCCTTACTGGACCACACGGACCAGCCAGTGGGGGTCAGGCTCAAGAGGAACCACACGGGACCCCAGATTGACAGCCTGCTGATCGCCCGGCCTGGCATCAGCGGTCCAATCCTCTGTAAACCAGACCCTGGGGCTGAGGTGGAGGGACTTGGATCAAAGGAACGGGACGGGGCCTCATGCCACGGCCCGTCTTGTGTAGTAGGAAGACATCAGGCACAGAAGAGTTGGCCACGAGCGGTGGACTGACGTATCCAACCCGATTGCGAATCTATATAAGACTGGTCACTTTAGGGCAATTCAACCGGTGACGTCACAGTGGTATCGGGGGGACCGACCTGCTGAGAGGCTACAATAATCACCCCCAGGACTAAGAGAGACACTGCTAGCATTAAAGATCTCATGGTCAACGGCACTGCCAGGAAGACGGGGGCAGCCTCAGCCTCTCCGGATAAAGCGGAGGCTAACACCCCAACGAAACAGGACATGAATGAAAAAGCCCTCATCACACATGGCTTCATGGAAGCCCCCTTTGGCATACTACAGGACGATATAGCGGCCCTCTGCACAGAGGTGGCCAAGGTAAAGATCTATGCCATGACATGGGGGAATAGAGGGTGGACTCAGTAGAACGCTCCCGAGATGCTAGAGAGGAGGAATTGGAAGAATACCGCAGAGAATTGGTGAAACTCAGAGACTGCAATGCTGTCCTCAATTTCCACCTCGAGGATTTGGAAAATAGGTCCCATAGATCCAATATCCGCATCAAAGGTGTGCCACTGCAAGCAGATACTGGACACTTGGAGGAATACGTTCTGCATCTCTTTTGCCACATAGTACCAGACCTAGAAGGGAAGGACCTCCCGCTAGACCATGCACATAGGGCAGGACACCCATCAGAATCCACAGGCACTCTGGACATTCTCACGCACCTCCATATTTACAAACAAAAGGAAACAATAATGGCCGTGGTGCGTGATCAAGCCCATGTCCTATTTGAAGGAAATAAGGTTTGCCTAGATCAAGACCTGTCAAACATCAAGCACCAGAGACGGCATGCAATGAAACCAGTAACGGAATTCTTGAGAGACAAAGGAGTGAGGTACAAATGGGGTCATCCATTCAGCTTGGTCTTTGCATGGAGGCGGCAGAGATTCTGGGCATAGACCTTGATCAGGGGTCCTCACCCCGGCAGACACTCTATTAGTTGCCCTCCCAAGAGTTGCATCGCAGAGGGCACTCAAGAAATCGCCAGCAGCAACAGCTAAGCAAGCCTCGCTATCACAGCTTCACCGCTAATCAGACACATCCCCGACAACAAACTTCGCATCTCAAGCCCCTTCTATGGGATCCCTGACGTCAACATAACTAGACCTTACACTGCTGCCTCGTCGCATCCCGGTACCAGTGCATCACCTCGGCTGCGCAATGCATCTTTAACGTGGATCCACGCAATGCTCCGCAACCAGGATTTAAGGTACTCTGTTCAGTAGGCCTAACTGGGTCCTTCTAGTGGGCCAGTGGTTGGCCTCAACTTGTGACTTTGTCCCAATCTGGCGCAACCAAATGTCCCCGCTTTGTGCTCTTTAGCACTATTTCTCACTATAAACTCTCAAATTCACTAACTCCAGTTCTAGTCATTGGATTTTTGCCATTTTTGTCTTGTTTTATTTATTAAACTAAGATCCAGTTTTCTACCATGGTGTAGTACAATTTTTATTTAGTGTTGCAACTGTTTTGTTGTTTAAATTGTGGCACAAATACTTTACACATTACCTCTATATTAAGCATGACTGCTCTGAGCAAAGATTTCAGAGAGTGAGCAAAGGAAAATTTAGGATGTGCATGCAGCCTATCCTGACTAGGATTGTGGGCTTTACTTGACTGGGGTGCTGTATTCTGTGAGGGAATGTGGAATGCGTAGAAGGTTCCTATTCAGTAGGTAGCCAGGTGAACGCAAGAACATGGGTAAAGGAGAGACAGTTGGGTACGCAGGCTGGCTGGCTAATCCCTCTTTGTTTATCATCTGAGACAATAAAGTTTCCTTTATGATCATACTTGTCAGCACTTCATTTCACTGTCAATAAGTATGGGATCTATAGAAGAGTAGAGTTTCCTGGTTTAGAGCGAGACAGGAGCCGGCAGCAGAAGCAACATCTCACCCTGCTACGTCCGTCTGGATTGGTTGCAGCAACGTGGTGATAAAGGCGATAAACTGCAGCACTCCAGTGGGGAACTACTAGAATTGTAGTCCGTGAACAGATGCACTGGTGATAGCAGTGTGAACCACATTAAGTGATGTGGGCAGTGGCCTAAGCAGGGCCAGTGAGCAGAGCCAGCAGGCCAGCGTACATTAGCGCGCTACTGGAAATTGTAAGTGAAACTTCTTCGAAGTGTGAATTTGGGCTATTTTCTGTGCAGCTTTGTGTGAGGTGTCACGATTAGACCATAGTGTGTTGCCAGTCAATGAACTGCTATGCTGACTGTTTGATGCTGAGGCACTGGGAACTATGCTGCCTAATGTGTTTCCTAGCAACCTGTATTGGCCTCGGCAGGCTGTTAATTTCACTGAATTTCTGTTTTCTCCTCAAACTGAAAATTAAATAAGTCATTGTGGAGACAACAAAGTAATTAGTAAAAGCACTCCCGTTCTTAAGTCATTGAACCCCATTTGTGCTAGGCATGGACAGTATGATGGTACCTACTTAAATACTTGGTGCACCTGATGAACCAGTGGTATTACGGGAAGACTGGAAAGAGGAATTTCAGGCATAAGTTTAGGTAGTTGGGTATGATATATATATACTGCCTCGTGCAAACTGGCCATGTTAAAACATTGATTTGGTGCAGAGGAGCGTTAGTTTTTAAAACAGCTACCACTCTTTCAGGGGCAGGATGGAGAGGATTCTGATAGTGACGACTATGAAATTGTGTTAAAAATCTGTGCATATACTATGGTAAAAAAAAAAGTGGTAGTAGAAAGGGTTACATTTTTGCAAAGAGCCGAAATGCCTGGGAAATTCATAGACAATTTCTTGGCATGTCTGCATACACTAGCATCAACAGGTGACTACAAAGGTTCTGTAGAGGAGATGCTGAGGGATCAGCTAGTACAGAAGATTAGAGACAAGCGAACACAAGAAAAAGTGCTAATTACTGAAGACTTAACACTAGGGAAAGCCAGGGAGATAGCTGTAAAAGCAGAGGAATACAGAAGAAGGACTCAAGGAAATGGCATCAAGCAGTACAGGAAAAGTGCAGGAGGTTCAAACAAATTTATCTAGTGCTGTTAAGAAAACAAACTGCTGCTTTGAGGCAAAATTGGAAGGATCAGAGAGGTTCCGCTTGTTTAAAGTGTGGGTTTGCCAGAGTATGCAAAGGGAAAGGGGGATTTCCCATGGCAAAAGTTGCTGTTCACACAGAGAGTGAAGAAGGTATGGAAGATCACGAAGAGGAATTTATTTTACAGATTCGCAAAATAGGAGTAGTTTCTGAGACAGTGCATCCATATTGTACCAATAAGGTGAATATGGTAGAAGTGTGTGCCATGGTAAATTCTGGTGCATGCTACACCTTGATTGGCAAGGAATATCTGGATATATGTCATGATCAGAAATTATTCAAACTTGTAGTGTATGGGAACAAGCCCTTAGAGTTTTTAGGTTACCTTGAGGGTGTGTTGGACTTCCAAGGAAAATAAATGTCATCCATGTGGTATAGTGTCTAGGATGGGTTATGCTTGCTGGGGTGGCCTTAATGAGGTTGGATCCCAACCATCCTGAACAAATTCTGGGGACATGCTAGGATGTGAGTATGTGTGTGATGTGAAATGGCAAGAGTAATGCCTGGAAGTGTTTAGAAGCAATTAGGGCTTTACACATACAATTGCATTAAAACTGAGTCCAAAGGTGCATAAAGCTCACACTTTGCCTTTGGTAATGAGGGAGCCTTTGAAGAAGGAATTACAAAAGTTGTGTGATGCTGGCATTATCGAGAAAATTGAGGCCTCGGAATGGCTGGCTCTGGTGGTTTTAGCAAAGACACCCAATGGGGAGTTAAGGGTGTGTGTTGATCTGCATGACCTAAATAAGGATATCTGGGTAGACAGATGTAGTCTGCCCAATATCGGGGTAATGCTGATGACAATCATTTTTGCAAGAGTATTCTCTACCATTGATTTGTTGTCCACCTATCACCAGATAGCATTGCACCCTGATTCACAATATCTAACGTTATTTGTCACCCTTGATGCGGCATACAGGTACAAGCTCATGCCCTTTGGTTTGGATTCAAAGTGATACCAAAGGGGATGATGGACAGAGTGTTTGAGCAAATCAAACACTCCCCCCAGTCAACTGATCTGGGTTTAATCCATCATCATTCTTTAGCTCACTCCACCACCCCAGTTCAGACATGGCCATATGCAAATCAGTCTGTCCCTGTGCCTCATGGGAACAGTCCAGCCCGAACTGCCAAGCCATGTCTTCCCTGGACCAGAAACAAGCATCCTGGGACCGGTTTTGGGTTCATAACCCTCATCAGCCAGGCTATCTTGAATCCAGTGGCAAAGTGAGCAAGGGACCCACGTCTGGGCATACCCTGCCAACTTAGGACGAACAAAGCGATACCAAAGGGGATGATGGACTGTTTTCAAAGGATAATGCACCAGCTATTTAAGGGCCAAACAAGGCAACTTATTATCAAGACGACTTCGGGGTATATTTACAACGAGGCGATAAAAAATTATCGTCACATTAGCGGCCGTTTTCGGCCGAAAAACGGCGATAATTTTATCGCTATATTAGCTAACACGTGAAACCTTGCTTTAGCGTGGGGATTTCTAACGCCCAGCTTTGCATCTCTAATGAGATGCAAAGTGGGCGTTCCTGACCTGACATGATAGGAGAAATGTCGCTAAGCGACATTTCTCCTATCATCAAGCCCCACGCTATGAAGCATAGCGTCAGGAAAAGTAGTGATAACACCTGTTATCGCTACTTTCCTAACACCTGCTTCAGGACTGACTTAGCCATGATATCCTATGGAAGGAGGATATCATGGGTAAGTTTGTGAGTCCCTATCAACAAGCTAATGTGAGATTATCGCTGGGTTTCCAGCGATAATCTCACGTTAGCCAGTTAGTGCTAGGATTTTTATCGCTGATGAGATAAGCGCTGCTAATAGCACGCTATCTCAGCGATAAAAATCGCGCTAACCGGCGATAATTATCCGAGCGCTAAGTGCGCTCAGCGATAATTATCGCCGGTTGTTGTTGATATGCCTCTTAGTGTTTTTTACAAAGGATGTGACAAAACATGATGAAATCTTGTCTAAAGTACTGGGAAGATTGCAACGAGGAGGGTTGACCATAAATCTAGAAAAGTGTACAATTGGAGTCAGTGGTGTGGAATATTTGGTTCATTGGCTAGATGAAAAAGGTGTGCTCCTAAATTGAAGATGATGAAAGCCATCGAGGAGGCTCCATCACCCTTGGACAAGGACCAGTTAAGATCCTTTTGGGGTTGGCCAAATATGACTCGCAGTTTATTCCTAGGTCTGCAGATAAGACTGGATGTATTTATAAATTGATGGTGAAGAATGCAAAGTCTGTCTGGTGTCCTGCGTGTAAGTGGGAGTTTAGGCAGCTTAAGTAGATTGTGTTTGCTCATGCTCTAAAGCCCTTTGATATTCTGTACAAGATTATTTGGTGTATTGATGCCAGTACTGTTGGGTTGGGGGCTGTACTTTTACAACAGAGACAGGGAAAAGAAGTGATGATTGTTTGTGCCTGTAGTCTGTTAAGAGATGTTGCATGCATGTATTCCATGATTGAAAGGGAAGCACCGGCATGCTGGTGGGGGGGTAAATCATCTAAAGAAATATGTGTGGGGAACAGAGTTCATGATGCACACAATCACCATCCTACGATTGATGTGTTTACCAGTAAGGGTACCAGTCTGACATTCTGCATTGGGCCCTAAAAATGTTAGAATTCTCATATCATGGAATAAATGCCTAGAAGGAAAAAAATATAGTGGCCGACTGTTTATAAAGGTTGCCGGTGGAGAGTCCTAGCAATGAAGAGACTGATGATGGTGGAGAGTTGGTAGCAGGCATTTTTGCTATACCGGGTGGTTGCATTGATCACGAAGAGTGGTTGCAGGCTGTAAAGGAGGAGGACACTTTGCAGGAAGTCGTGAGACACATGTCTGTTGGGAGGCCGGCCAAAGGGAAGGTTTCTGGATGAGGGCAAAAGTTTTCTAAGAGAGGAGCTGTTGGTGTCAGTGGCGCTGAGGGCACACATTTTGAGTCTCGGCCATAAAGGTCATGGAGGTATGAGTGCAACTGAGAGTAGGGTCAGAGCGGGATATTTGAGGCCTAGCTTGTACAAAGATGTGGAGAGGATGGTCAGAAAGTGTTTATCGTGTGCGTGGAGCGATAAGTCACAGAAAACTGTGAATTATCCTCCTGTGGAAGTGGAGAATATGGATGTCCTTTGAAAAAATTAGTTTGGACAGCTCTGGGACGTACAATGTCCTGGGGTCCTGTCCAGTGTATGCCATGCACATTGTTGAATATTATTCTAGGTGGCCTGAATTGGAATTTGAGAAATGGGTAACAACACAGGAGGAGATTACATTTTTGTAAAAGGTGTGAGAAAGAGAAGGTGGTCCAGAAATTATTGTAACTGATCACAGTGTACAATTTGTATCTCGGGCAAGGAGTGAGTTTTTTTAGTTATGTTGTGGAACACATCAGATCATCAGTATATTATCCGTAAAGCAATGGTCTGATGCAAAGATGGAATAGGACGCTAAAGGAGGGAATTCAGTTGGCCATAGGTTATGGTGAACATTGGAGAGTTGCTGTGCGTAAGCTGGTATGGGCTTATCATACTACTCCCAACAGCTTCACAGGTAAAATAACGTTTAAGGTCATGAGGGGCAGGAAATCTAGAGTGTTGTTGCCAAAGGGTGTGGTGAGAGAAAGGAGGTGTGATGAGTTACCAATGGATTCCAAGAATGATTTCAAGGGACAGCTAGTGATTGGGATTGGGTACAAATATGGAAAGGGTGGAAGGAATGCAAGGGTTTGCGAAGTTTTCCAAACCTCTTCTAGTCAAGAAAGTAAATTGTTATACTGTTCTATTGAGTAATGGTAATGTGTGGAACGATAAGAAGGTGTTGAAGGTGCCTGATTGTTTGATGTGTGGAGAGAAGTCCAAGAGGAATTTGGGGATCGAGAGCCATGGTGTACCTGAGCATGTAATGGCGAGGCGAGAATGAGCGCTTTGGACTCCCAAGCGGTATGATGATTACATCATGGATCATTGAATCTTATTTTTCATTGTGCACATTTTTGTGATATGTTTTGTGACTTTTATGACAATGCACTTTCCTTATGTTTTGCAAATGTTATTTAGTTTATGTGTAATTCTAGGATATGCTATTTATATTTTGTATATATTTTGTTGGTACGATCTACTTACGTAATTATCTCTATTTAAGTACTGTTATGTATTTTTGGTGCATGGGCTGGTTCTTTGTGGTGTATTCTGCTAGGGAATGTGGAATTTGTTGAATGCCACGCATTCCGTGGATAGCCAGGGGAATTGGAAAACGTGGGGAAAGGAGAGACGGTTGAGCAGGCTCACTGGCTGCTCCCTCTTCATATATCATCTGAGACAATAAAGTTACCTTATAAACATATTAGTTGGCACTTCGTTTCACAGGGCTCACACTAAAGTCAACCTGAAACCCAATTTTGAACAAACACTAATAGTTGATGTTCTTGAATTCTAGATATTGCTTTAAGATATTACTCTAAGGGTGCACCTCATAATCAGCTTGAATCAGATGTGTGCACCATTATTTACATTCACACACGCTTTGGTGTGTACATCTCTGTACTGTTGATGTATGATGCGTTCTGCACCAAAAATTGCACCTTCAGACATGAGATATGCACATCACCATTCGCATTCATGTATAAAGTGTGTGGCATTGCAGATAAGTTGGGCACGCCGGTGCTGCATTTACAAACAACTTCAATATGAATGCCACGTTTGATATGATGTGGTATGGAGTGTTGGTGTCACCAACAGCAGATGATGGGTAGGTCACTCCCTGAAGGAGCACCTGTGTTAATCATTGTGTGTCACTCCAGCAACCAAAAATGTTCAGTACCTGTAATGAAACATTTCGGGGAAATGACACACTGTGAGATGGCAGAAACAGCCAGTCTCTCCATGGATGGTATGTTTCTCCTCAGCTCTTCACCGCTCCTGTTTCTTTGACAGCTACTGCTACTTCGCAGGATCTCCTCTCAGCCCGCTCATTGCCAGTTTTACCAGGACCTCAGGTATCAAGGTAGGCATAAAGATGGGTTGTTTAAAGAGCAAGAACCTGAAGCTTCAGAAAAGGGGAGTAACAGCAACTGCCACATAATGTAATCCTGAGGCTGGATAGAAGTTTCTACTCTAGGCTTGCACTAGGATGCCATACTTCTATTACTATGGCTCACTCACACAACAATGCATGTACCAGCCAGGCCACATACACAAATATGCTCATCATACATTTGGCATGACAGGGCTAGGATCTGGATTAACATGTAATTGCATAACTTTACATTAGTGAGCCAGTAGGTCTGCACTCCAGTGACACATATAAGAAGTTATGGTCAAAATTACGAATTTATAAAACATAGTATGCTGCCACCTCCCCTCCTCATAATAAGCCCACATTAGGGACAGTAGTCTACCCTCAGTAAAAGGCCCCATGTCAAGAGACAGATCAAGACTCCTGTGTGCATACTCTAGTTTAGTGTGAGGCTAGCATCAAAATCAAAGACCATGACTTCAACAATTCCAGGTCAAGAACTCAGGGCACTCAAACGCACAACTGTACACCATGCTGGGGAAAGTTACCTGCCAACATTATCCAATGCCTTTTTCCAAACAAGAACGGAAGGTGTTTTGAAATCCTTGAGTGAGATCTCCATTTAACTTCCTAATTGTTTTGTCAGTGACATGTGTGTCCACAATTGTTTTTATGAAACTATGATCCCATACCCAAAAGTCCTCCTCCTTTGTCTTCCCTTTATAATTCAATATCTTTTTTATTTGTGATCTTTTGCAATTCCCCCTTAGTCATTATTTGTTATATTAATATTATTATTTTTTTCTAAAAATAAATGTTTATGCTTTTACCTCGGACCAATATTTCAAAATGATCCAGTAGATTGTGACTCATCAGTATCAGTGGCTTATCTTAAATTCTTTATGCTGCGGCCTTTCCTTGGTTTTATTGTTACATATTAAATTGGATATGTACTAAAATAAAAAGTGTTCTGTTTTATGTAAATTAGTTCTATGTATGTACGAGATATACCTGTGGATACAGTATTAATTTTTAATGGACTTAATTCTTGACTGTAGATATTTAATCTTAAAGGTCTCACTTGACTAAGTAAAAATCTCATTTCTTTTTCTCTACCCATGCCTGATTAAATTGTTTTGTTGTTCTCAGGTTTCATGTAGTCTTTTGAACTGATTGATAAGAAGAATATTCTTTCAACTCATTGACTTGTACTTTTGCGCCAATGTTATCATCACGTGTTGCAGAATAAAGTACTTCATCTGGATCCATTTTTATCCTTGTTGAGTCATCTTCATACAGACCACTTTCTTCAAAGGTATCTCTGCTAATTTGGTTGTCCGGTGGAGATCTCCACCCATATATAGAAATCACCTAGAATATAATCAATTATGTTTCTCGTGAATTTACTTATGATTTGTTCATTTATTTCTTGAGAATAGGTGTCTAGTTTCCTATTTTTGCCCGCCAGCATTTTATTCCATTCTATTAATTTGTGTTTCTTTGGGATTATCTGTTTAATTCCTTCTTCTAATTCCTTTCTGCCGTTCACTAATTCTTCTATAATTAATAATATCAAATCTAATAAGGATTTAGTCAATATGGCTACAAGAGTTCTATGGATGTTGTATAGATTTTTGCACAGTCTTGGTTTAATTGTTATACATTAACCCATTGTTATTCCCTTGACTCTGTGGTACTGAGTAAGAGTTGTAGTGTTAAATTTCTGATTTGTCTCCCATCTTATTATGTACTCCAATTATTTGATATTACTTTAATATTCCCTGTTGAGGTAGCCTTAGGTTAACTCACTGAATTAAAGAGTACATCTCTCTTGCTTCTTCTTGAGCAAATCTCAATGCAAATTGTTTGATTCTGGTTGTTTTAAGTTTGAAAATAAAACTGTATTAAGATATAAGTGAAGCATTCTGGGTTTTTTAAGTTTGAAAATAAAACTTTCCTAAGATATAAGTGAAGCATATATAATTGTGATAACATTTTACAATATGATTAAATAACCTTGGATTAAATACAATGAGTTTTTTACAAAGTTGCTATATTAAACGTTTAGAACGTATGCTGCAAAAGAGAAAGAGAAATAAACAAACAAACAAATAAAGAAAGGAAGGAAGGAGGGGGGTAAGGGTGCAGAGATAGAAAAAAACATTCCTTATGCTACAGAAATGGTAAAGAAAATGAACTGTCGCAACAATGCAGAAACAATAAAAATGCATGAAAATACTACAGTTAATATGGGGAAAATTAAGTTATCTAAGTAAGGAGGAAAGCAAAGTGGGCTTTGTAATTTCTTCAGTAAAGGTCTGATGGAAATTAGTCATTTGAGCGGAGGAATCCAGAATAATAGTTACCAGTATCCAAAGAACTTCTGTCAAATATGTTCGGGTGAGATAATTTCTATCCTGCCAATGATTGTAGCATATCCCACACCACCATACTTTGAGCTCATTTTTTGTTGTTTGCTGAAAAACCACAGCAGTTAATAGGTCTGCAATTTTTACATTAAAATCACAATCATTCCAAACATCGGAAAGACTAACCAACAAGTTATTTGTAAAGGGACCCGGAGCATGTGTGCAAAAAATGCAAATTATTTGTGTCCATTCTTGAAGCCAGAGTTGATATGTGTTAGGGCATTCAAATAGCATATGTTTTAAAGTTGAGTTAGAGAAATGACATGTCCAACATGACAGCAATATACAGGGATTAAATTTATGTAGAGCACTTGGTGTTACTATTAGTCAGTTGTGAATGAAAAATAAAGTTTGAGTAGCATTAGCAGCACGAGAAGTTTTGCAAATCTTTATCCATATTTTATTCCCTAAGAAGGGAAAATAGAGGTATGTAAATCGGTTTCCCACAATAACTCCAGTGATGTCTTCCATCTGGGTTCAGGTAAAGAAGTAAGGTGTGGATATATTTTGGAAGCAGAGGGTAAGGTTGGTAACAATGTTTGTAGGGAGGATGAGATGGATACTAAAGAGATATTAGTATGAATGTATGGAGTGAATATATGATGCAGGAGTCATGGAGCCTAAAATCTACTATGTGAGTTTCTATGAATTAGGAAATTTAAATAAAGATTGAGCCTGAGAAAAGGATTTCGGAGAATGATTATGTATTTTTTGAGGAGTCCAGAGCACCCTTTTTTTCCACCAAGATTTTCAAAATATAGGTCTAGTATTATTTTTAATAAGTGCATTGTACCAAATAGATGACTGAATAAATTGATCTAAGGACCAAAGATTAGAAATAAAAATAGGATGGAATAGTCTACAATAATTTTTGAGGATAGGCAGGGCGATGGGTAAATGACAGAAACTCCAACAAAGAAAAGTGTTCAATGAAAGATAAGTCTAGGTCCTCCCATAGGAGGCGATCTTGCGGAGAGTGTTTATTTTAGTAGTGAGCGAAATGTTTTAAAAAGAAAGCTGTATGATAAGATTGGAGATTCCGTAAATTGACTTCTGCTTGTTGCTTACTGGGATAAAGTTTGTTGAGAGGCATACAAGGTTTTTGTTGTCCCATAAGAAAGCAATTAAGATAGAATATATTTTTTTAACTAAACCTGGGATATTGGTTGGGGTTGCAGATAGATGGAAAAGTATTATGAGAACTAATATCATTTTAATAGAGTCCAATCTACCCCATCATGAGATGAACAATGGATTCCAACCCAATAAGCGGGTAGTCAGAGTTGAAATAAGAGTAGTGACATTATTTGATACAGTATCTTTAACAGAAGGAGTAGACCAAAGACCTAAATATTGTATTTCATTGGACTCCAAAGAGAATTTGCAGATAAAAAAATTGTGTTTGTACCATCATTTATTAAGTGGAAGGATTACACACTTATCAGAGGAAAGGTTGCTGGGAGGAAAGTGGTGAGGACCTTTATTAAAAAAATGTCGGAAACATAAACTGAACATGTGATTTGTTTAGCATCATATTTAAACTCTGTAGGTCTGCCTTTTGGTGGATCTTAGACAAAAAGAGTTCAAGCACAACAATAAAATGAAGTGGGGAGAGAGGATAACCTTGCCTGTTTCCTCTGGGTAAGGAAAGTCAAAATGAAATTAAACCATTGATGAAAACTGTTGCAGTAGGAAAGGAATATGAGAGAAACTAAATTAATGTTCTTTTGTCCAAATCCACAGCAAGAATGGGTAGAGAAAAGAAAATTCGAATTAATTCAGTCAAAAGCCTTCTCAGCATCCAGAAAAATAGCTGTTAATTAATAGGTGTTGGATTTGCTTAGAACGTTGAAGAATATTATGGTATTATCTGAAAGATGACTGCCTTTAACAAAACCAGATTGATATTTACCAATTAAACTGGGAAGGAAAGAATCTAAACGTATGGCAAGGATTTTAGCCAAAGTTTTCTAATTAGTGTTGACAAGGGAAATTAGCAGATAATTTTTACTTAATTTAGGATCCTTATTCTCTTTGGGGACAGGACAGATTAAAGCATCTGGAAAAGTGCCAGACGTCAGTTTGGTATTCGTAAAGAATGAGTACAGCTCATGTAATTTGGGGGTTAATACTTTAGAAAAATTAACATAAAATTCAATAGGGAAGCCATCTTGACTGGGAGTTTTACCTTTTTCAATAAAGTTAATTGATGTATGAATGTCCTGAAGAGAGATATCAGTTTCGAGAGAAGAGAAATCTAAATTTTGGTCAAATTCCTATGAATAGAGGATAGGTAACATTTATTATCAAAATGAGTGGGGTGACTTTTTGGAGTATATTGAGTTTTGCAATATTTAGAAAATTCTGCTAAAATATCACTATCTTTAAATACTAGAGTCATGCAACCACGAAAGGTTTATTCGATTTTAGTCCACTCTTTCTTTACCGTGACCCCTTCGGGCCAGATGTACGACTATTTTTGCATGCACAAACGGGTTTACGAACCCGTTTGCGCATGCAAAAACAGCATGGGGAATGTACAAACATTATCTTGTGACTCGCAATTTTTTGTGACTCGCAAAATAGGGTATTGCGACTCGCTATTAGGAAGGGGCGTTCCCTTCCTATTAGCGAGCACAACCCAATGTAAGAATGTTTTGCGGGCGCAAAACACTCGCAAATTACCACCGGATGGTAATGCATTCGCAAAAAGGAAGGGGTCCCCCAGGGGACCCATTATCCTTTGCAAATGCAGGGGGAAATATTTTTTAAGGGCAAGCAGTGTTCCCAGGGACCACTACCTGCCCTTAAAAAATGAAACAAAAACGTTTCATTTTTTTCTCTTTTAAATACATCCCATTTTCCTTTATGGAAAACGGGCTGCATTTTTTAAAAAAAACTTCTTTATTTAAAAGTAGTCCCAGACATGGTGGTCTGCTGAGCCCAGCAGGCCACCATACCTGGGAGGGCCTGCCATTCCCAATGGGGTCGCAAATTGCGAGAGGCTCATTAATATTTATGAGCCTCTCTATTTGTGACCCCATTGGGAATTGCTAACACTGTGAAAAAAACTCTTGTACATTGGAAATAGCGCATTGCAAATTGAGATTCCGAAAAAACTTACAATTTGCAACATGCTATTTCCACGGTTGTACATCTGGCCCTTAATCCTGCTGCTGCAAACAGCAGAGGGATTTTTTTTTTTGGGGCTTCCGGAGGTGGATTTCCTAAACTCCTGATGCCTTTTTTTTATTTCCAATGTATTATCGATTGCGCGCATAGTGCGCTGATGTCATTACATTGAGTGCACATGGGGCTATCTTATGCAAATACCCGACAGTTCCCCAAAAACTATCACAGTCTTTCTGCCCCACACAGGAGACAGATAGGGCAAGAGCCCCTGATCTCCCCCCGGGGGGGCAGAAAGTCCCCTAGGCACCGGGGATTATTGTTTATTGTTTTATACGTAGGGCTGGGGGTTAGCCAGAATGGGCATGACAATACCCCCACCCCCCAAAAAAATTGCCATAGTCTTTCTGCCCCCCAGGGGCAGATGGGGCAATAGCTTGTTATCTGCCACCAGGGATTCTTTTTTCAAAGTTCAGGACTGGGGGCTGCCCAGAATGGGTATTCCAATGCCCCCCCAAAAAAATGCCACAGTTTTATTGCCCCACCAGGAGACAGATGGGGCAGGGCAGAAATACTACTAGACACTGGGGAGGCTGCCCAGAATGGGCATGCCAACGCCCCTGCTCCCCCACAAAAATGACACCTTTCTTTGTCCCCCGGGAGGCAGATGGGGCAATAGCCCCTTATCCCCTGGGGTCAGGGTGCCCACTAGGCACCAGGGATTCTTTTTTAACATACGTAGGGATGGTGGCTCCACAGAATTGTCATGTCAATGCCCTCACCCCCCAGAAAAAATTACCACAGTCATTCTGCTTCCCCTTGGAGGCATATAGGAGCAATAGCCCCTGATATGCCCCCTGGGGGGACTGAAAGCCTGCTAGTCACCAGTGATTTTGTTCAATGTTCAGGGGTGGGGACTGCCCAGAATGAGCGGGCCAATTTTCCCATCTCCCCCCAAAAAAATCAGTCTTTCTACTCCCCTCATGAGGCAGAAGGGGGAAATAGCCCCTCATCTGCCCCCCTGGAGGGGGTCAGAAAGCCCACTGGGCTCCAGGGATTTGTTTTCCTCCAAAGTTCAGGGGTGCGGACTGCTCAGAATGGTGTTCTGTAGGTTTGTCTGGACAAGATTGTTAATCTTGTTTTTTGAGGAAAAATTCCAATCCAATGCAAATTGATCCAAAGGTGAGTAATCTTTTATTCACACTCTCTGTATAGGAGTGTATACGAAGGATCATATCATAACACGCCTATTTTATTTTTCAAGACCGCCCTGCCGCTTTGCCGACCTAAAGCTGGAGTCACTTCCATCACTTATGTCTTCACGCATGTAGCGCTTACGAACACCTTGCCCTCGTCCATCACTTTCACCTCACTTAAATGTTTATCACCTTACGTCAATTCCTCTTACTGAGACCACGTCTACCATCCAGGAGACTTTGGCTCGAGCCACTACCACTTCTTTTCACCACGCATGATTCCTTAATTGTTTAAATATCCTAGTCGCCCCTACACGACCTTAAGATCACTTCAATATGTTAATCTTTACAACTCACCCACTCAACTCCTTGACCACCCCGTTACAGTCTGATCTATACTGCATTTCCGACAGATTAATATTGACATATACTAACTGTGACTTCTCTCTCATGTAAACATATACAAACTCATTACCTGGCTGACCCTGATGCGGAAATCACTACTGTAAATATACTTCTTTTTCTATTCTACTCTCTTGCTGTAATTTATTTGCTTTAAAATATTTCCTTGCGCATGCAATGGTGCTATTGTTACTCTGCCCTTATTTTCCATTACATGTCTGATTTTTATTTAATTTCCGGCTCGAATAAGTAGTCTGCATTATGAATCACCATGCAACTTGTAATACCCACGCGCGTGAACTCTCAAACGGTTGTTTGAAATTTGTATTATACACAACATTGCCCCTTTCCACCTTTCCCCCTTTTCAATATGACTATGGTCCACACGCGCTTTGATGTTACTTTATGGCCGGCTATACTGTCGTACTGTATATTACCTTGTTCTCTTTTCTTTCATACATGTTCATATGTTATTTTTCCAAAAAATTATAATTTTTCCTCAACATATGATGTATCTAAACAATTTGCATTGCAATATGTGCTTCCCCTCCTCTCTCCCGCTAATCTTTAACTACTCACTCTTCCTTCCTTTCTTCTTTCTTGTTGTAATGATATTTGCCTTCAAATAATTTTTCTTGTACGCAATGGTGTAATTACTACCTTACTCTTATCTTCCATCATTTGTTCACTACCTCCTTGTGTCTTCACTAAACTCTAATGATATGGGCTCCGTTCATTAACACCCATCATTCTTTCACCCACCTCTTCCTTTCTTTTCCTTCCGTCTCCTCTCTTCCCTTGACCCTAATACCCCGCCCTACCTGCTTTCCTCACACTCTCGCTATATACTCATACATCTCACTTAATGTTTTCTAAACTGTTTCATTACACCTTTAACTGTACAGCCCTGAGGAAGCCCCAGGCCGGAAGGCCTTGTAGGGGGCGAAACACGTGTTAGCTGTGCCACCTCTTTCTCTATCCTTCGAATGCACTCCTATACAGAGAGTGTGAATAAAAGATTACTCACCTTTGGATCAATTTGCATTGGATTGGAATTTTTCCTCAAAAAAGAAGACTAACAATCTTGCCCAGACAAACCTACAGAACTCTGCCTTATTTTGGGGGGATAGGGGTTTCCCCCTGTTTCGGGCAAGAACCAGTACCAATATGATTAATGCTTAATACCTGGCGACTAAGGGATCGGGACCTTTTTCCCCTTTTCTTGAAGAATACTGCCCAGAATGGGTATGCAAATGCCCCCACCGCCCTCACCGCCCCAAAGAAATTGCATCAGTCCTTCTGTCCCCCATAGGCAAATGGGGGCAATAGTCCATTATCTGCCCACCGGGGGCAGAAAGCCCACTAGGCACCCGGGATTATATTCTTTCAAAGGTCAGGGGTGGGAGTTGCTGAGTATGGGCATGCCAATGACCCTCCAAGAAATGGCAGTCTTTCTGCCCCCTCTAGGAGACAGATGGGGCAATAGCCCCTGATCTGACCCCGGGATGGGCCAGACTGCCCACTAGGCACAGGGGATTATTATTATTATTTTCATACATAAATAGGGGTGGGGGCTTCTCAGAATGGGCATGGCAATGCCCTTACCCCCCAAAAAATTGCCACAGTCTTTCTGGACCCCAGGGAGGCAGATTGGGCAATAGTCCCTTATCCCCCCCATAGAGGGGGCAGAAAGCCCACTAGGCACCAAGGATTCATATTTTATTATACGTAGTGGCTGCCAAGAATGGGTATGCCAATGCCCCCACCCCCCTCAGAATTGGTATGCCAATTCCCCACCCCCTCACAAAATGCCTCAGTCTTTCTGCTCCCCCCAGGAGGCTGATGGGGGCAAAAGCGCCTGATCAGACCCCCTGGGGCGTAAAGCCGCTAAACACCAGGGATTCAGTTTTTTTTTAATACATAGGGGTGGGGCTGCCCAGAATAGGCATGCCAATGTCTCCATCCCCCAAAAAATTGCCACAGTCTTTCTGCACCTCAGAGGCAGATGGGGTCAATAGCCCCTATCTGCCCCCCAGGGGTCAGAAAGGCCACAGGGATTTTTTCCAAAGATCAGGGGTTGGGGCTGTCCAGAATGGGCATGCCAATGCCCCCGTAAAAGTCCACAGTCTTTCTGCCCCACAGAGGAGACAGATGGGGGCAATAGCCGCTTATCTGCCCCTCTGGGGGAAGAAAGCCTACTTGGTACCAGGATTTATGCTTTTTATACTGCCCAATATTGGCACTCCAATGCCCCCCCCAAAAAAGTCACTGTGTTTCTGCCCTTCTTGGGAAGTATATTGGGGTAATAGCCCCCGATCTGGGACCCCCACAGGGAAGCCAGCAGAAAGGTCACTAAGCACTGACCTTTTTTTTGCATTGTGCCTATCTGTGGATTTTGGAAACCTAGTAAACCTGTACATCTTTGCAAACAAGGGAAGCCAGAATGGGGTGCCTTCTGTGCCTCTCAACAGGTTCCGTTACCCAGTATCCCTTCCAAACCTCAAACTTTATAAAAAAGCTGCACATTTTGCTCACATTTCTGTGATAAAAAGTTTTAGAATCTGCGGTGAGCCACTAAACGTCCACCTACCTAGCACTCCCTCAAGTCTCCTGATAAAAAGGTACCTCACTTGTGTGGTTTGGCCTAGTGCCCATGACCAACCCAGCACTCCCCCAAGTCTCCTGATAAAAATTGTACCCCACTTGTGTGGTTAGACCTAGTGCCCATGTCAGGAAATGACCCAAAACATACTGTGGAGACTTCAAAATCCTCAATCATAAAACAACGTGTTTTTGAAATGGAGTCACATGTGTTGTTGGTCCCGAGGTCGGTGGGCATCTAGGGAAACATGCCAAACCCAGACATTTCTGAAAATCAGACACCCTGAGGAGTCCAGGAAGGTGTGGCTTGCGGGTACCCCCCAATGTTTTCCTCCCCAAAATCCCCAGCAAACCTCAAATTTAGCTGAAAAGATCACATTCTCGTTACAGATTTATCCTTACAGATACATTTGAGGTTTACAGGAGATTCTGGGTAGGAAAACTTTGGGGGATCCACACAAGTCATACCTCCCTGGACTCCCACAGGTGTCTAGTTTTCAGAAATGTCTGGAATTAGTAGATTTCCCTAGACGACTGACGAGCCTGAGACCCAAAACGCATGTGCCCCCCTTTCAAAACCAGGTCATTCTGTGATAGATAATTGTGATGTCTCCAAATACGTTTTGGGGCCTTTCCTGCCACAGGTACTTGGTCCACTTACACAAGTGAGGTACCTTTTTTATTGGGAGATGTGGGAGAATGCTTAGTAATAGGAAATTTGTCTAAGCCCGGTGATCCCACAACTTTCCGACACAGAAATGTGAGATTAATGTGATTTTTTCAGATAAAGTTGAGGTTTGCAGGGGATTCTGGGTAGGAAACTTTGGGGATCCACGACAGTCACTTATACCCCGGGTGTCTAGTTTTCAGAAATGTCTGGGATTGGTAGGTTTCCCTAGATGGCTGCCGAGCCTGAGATCAAAAACGCAAGTGGCTTCCTCACCAAACAAGGTTTTTTTGTAAATGATAATTTTGAAATCTGCAAAGTTCATTTTGGGACGTTTCCTGACGCGGGCACTAGGCCTATCCACACAAGAGAGGTACAATTTTTGTCAGGAATGCTGTGTAGGTGGAGGTTCGTGGATCCATGCAGAAACCAGAACTTTCCATCAAAGAAATGTGAGGAAAATGTGTTTTTGTTTTACAAAGTTTGAGGTTTGCAAGGTATTCTGGGTAACAGAACCTGGTGAGAGCCACACATGGCACTCCATTCTGGATTTCCCTCCACGTTTAGTTTTTGAAAATGTATAGGTTTGCTAGGTATCCCTAGGTGCCAGCTGAGCTAGGGTCCAAAATTCACATCTAAGCACATTGCAAAAAGGGTCAATTTTCAATGGAAAAATGTGAGGTGTCCACCTTGCATTTTGGGCCGTTTCCTGTTACAGGTACTATGCCTACTCACACAAGTGAGGTACCAATTTTATCGGGAGACTTTGGGGAATGCTGGGTGGGTAAAACTTTGAGGCCTCCTACAGATTCAAGAACTTTCCACTACAGAAATATGAGGAACATCTGTTTTTTTTACAAAGTTTGAGGTTTGCAAGGGATTCTGGGTAAGAGAATTTGGTTAGAGCTACACAAGTCACCCCATTCTGAATTACCGTGGTTGTTTAGTTTTCACAAAGTATAGGTTTGCTAGGATTCCTGAGGTGCCAGCAGAGCTAGGGTACTAAATCCATAGCTAGGCACATTTCAAAAAAAGGTTCAATTTTCACTGGAAAAATGTGATGTGTCCACATTGCGTTTTGGGCCATTTCCTGTCGTGGTCATTAGGCCTACCCACACAAATGAGGTACCATTTTTATTGGGAGACTTTGGGGTATGCTGGTTGGATGGAAGTTTGTGGCCCTCCACAGATTCCAGAAGTTTCCATCACAGAAATATAAGAAATATTTGTTTATTTTGACAAAGTTTGAGGTTTGCAAGGGATTCTGAGCATCAGAACCCAGTGAGAGCCACACAAGTCACCCCATCCTGGATTTCCCTGGTTGTCTAGTTTTAAAAAATGTATATTTTTGCTAGGTTTCCTTAGGTGCCGGCAGAGCTAAGTTCCGAAATCCACAGCAAGTCACATTGCAAAAAAGGGTCAGTTTATACTGGAAAAATTGGATGTGTCCACGTTGCGTGTTGGGCAGTTTCCTGTCGCAGGCACTAGGCCTACCCACAGAAGTGAGGTACCATTTTTATCGGGAGCTTAGGGGAACACAGAATAGTAGAACAAGTGTTATTGCCATTAACTTTCTTTGCATTTCTGCCTGCCAAATGTTAGACAATGTGTAAAAAAGTAGTAATTTGTAAAATGTGTATGCGTACCTGCAATTTTTGGAGATGTGAAAATAACCACTGTTTCTAAAATCTATATTTTGTTCACATTTCAGAAATATATCGCGTTCCTTGGTACCTATTTTTCACTCTTTTTATTTTACCAAATTAATTGCTATATACCCGGTACACAAAGAAAGGCCATTGCTACACGCAGCTCAGTTATTGGTTCTGGGTACTTCGGGTTCTTGGTGAACCTACAAGTCCTATATATTGTCGCAACCAGAAGGGTCCAGCGGACATAATGGTATAATGATTGCAAAACTCTGCCATACTTAGAATAAGTTACAGGTGAAAATGTTGGCACAAATGACTGCTTTTTCCAACTCAATTTCAATATTTTGTTATTTCAATTGTTAGTTTCTATAGTTTCTATAGAAAAACCTGGAAGGATCTACACAAATGACCCCTTGCTGAATTTAGAAATATCTCTACTTCTCAGAAATGGAGGTTGAAAGCACAAACAAATAGGAAAAATAGGCTATGCCCCAGTAAAATGCCAAAACTTTGTAGATAATTTTGGTCTTCTGATAAAAGTCTGCCTGTTCCTGAAACCTACAAAGATTGTGATTATAGTACCTCAAACGTTTGTTGATACCTTTTGCAAGGAAAAAACAGATGCTTTATACTGCAGCAATTTTCCCAATTTTTTCTTAAATAAACCAAACATTTGCTGTATTTTGGCCAACTTCTTGGTCCACTCCTGAGGAATCCACAAACCCTGGGTACCTTTAGAATTCTCAAGATGATGTTAGAAAAGGACGGAAATTTGGTGTGTATACCTTATGTGGACAAAAGGTTACAGGGGCCTAAGCATGAATGACCATAGTAGCCTAAAAAAAGGCTTAGCATGGGGGAGGGGACAGGCCTAGCAGCGAAGAGGTTAAGAAAATCTGCTACTACTTTATTTTGGCCCTCATAGTATTTAGCACTTGACTTGAGTAGGTAAAAAGCCGCACTCCCCGCGGAAAGTTTGTTAGATTGAAATTTTGCTATGCTTAATTCATCTAAATTTGATTTATATTAGTAAATAAAATATGAATGCTCTAGTGATTTAAGATGTTTCATGATGTTTAAGGCTTTTATTGCAACTGTCTTCTTTTTACTAGAAACATAAAATAGAATTAAGTCTTGAAGCAGCTTTAAAAGAGTCCCAGATAATCTGACAGGAAATTTTCAGAGATTCATTAAGGATGAAAAAATTATAGATAAAAGCTTTAAAAAGTGTGAAATTATTATCTAATCAAAGAGAAGTATTAAAGCGCCAATATATTACTTTGGGAGAGAAGTGAAGAAAATATAAGTCTAAAGTAACCTGGGCATGCTCTAAAATTAAAATTGTTGAAATATCTGCCTGTAAAAAGTTTTGAGAGAGAGCTTTTGAAAAAAAAAAACAATTCTGGATTGTGAGAAAAGGACAAGGGAGAAAAAAGTGTATTCTTGTAGGCATGGATGATTGAGATGCCAAGAGTCTTTAAGGGCTCATCATTTGAGGCTACAGTGAACTGCTTGTGCATAGTAGAGGGACCAATGCAGTTTTGGTGGAGCAATCTAAAAAAAGGTCCATTATCAGGTTACAGCCCCCCCCCCTAAATTAAATATTCATCAGTAATAGTCATCAGCGTATGTGTAATGATGGCCCAGAAAGATTTTTCAATATGTGTGGGGGCATAAACATTACAAATTGTTACTGGAATTTTACTGAGGGTTAATCTTAATCTGTATCAAGTTCTAGTGACAACCCCTTTTTTTACAAATAACAACAATGCCATTACATTTACCCGTCCCTGGTGACGAGAAAGCATACCCACTCAATTACAAACAAGCTTTTGAACTTCTTTATCCACAAGATGTGTTCCTTGTAATAAAGCAACATCCACATATAATTTAGCTAAGTGGGTAATTACTCTTAGCCACTTATTGGGTGATCCTAACCCTTAAAATGCAAAGTAATTATGCTAAAGTCATAAATAACAATTACGATTGATCTGAATTAATTCTGCAAACTGAATACTGTATAGATACTCTGCTCTGCACTCATGTAAATAATAATAGCAATAACATTGACAGTAAAGCATAGTAAACAAGAGATTATAACAGAGAGTATGAAACATTTCCATTGAGTATTAATAAGGGAATATGTAACTTTTGTTATGAAATAATGTAATTCAACAATCAATTTTAAAATTAATAGAATGGAAAAAGAAAGGAATGAATGAACATTTAGATATGAAAGTAAATGTGGGTAAAAGTCAAAGAATAAACAATTATATAGGAGGTAGACTGAGAGAAAAGAAAGAAAAGGTAGACCAGAAAAGAATTGAGATAAGATAAGGACAGAAAAAAGAGAAGGCAAAATACCAAAAACGTAAATAGTTGAGGGTGTTGAAGCCACATAAGGAAGATGACATGACCAGAACCATGACGCAGCAACATGGGGAGAACCAGATCACATAAAAACAATAATGACGCACTCTTCAAGGCACATATAAAACAGTACCTGAAACTAAAGGAAGAAATAAAAAATTAAATTAGCAGGAACAGTCTACACAATGGGGGAGGAGACATGAAACATAAAGTATAGATGGTATCATAGAACTAATTTATAAATAAAATTCTTTTGAAAGAAACCACATGGAACAATAAAAGTCAAATTGAATACAATTTTGAGGTATTCATCTGTTCTCCTCCGCAAATAAAACGCTGCAATCCCGAGGGGTCTAATTATGTTGTAGTATTTATCTTATAAGTTACTTTAAACACACACACATGAAAAGACTAAATTTTACATTCAAAGATTGAAGAACTGGTCTAATGAACTTTTTCCTCCTACTGCGTAGCATTGGAAATGTCTTGAGCAAAGAAAAATTGTAATCCAGAATATTTGCCCTTTGGTCTTAGCGGCTTTGATAACTTGAACAAGTTCCACGTATTCTAAGAAGTAGAGAACCTCTAGGTTTTTTAGATGACAAATGATGTTGTTTAGAAGGTACCAACCTGTGTGCACATTCTATAATCAATAGAGGAGAAGCTGAAAGGTCTTAAATGCCCTCCACCCCTTCCGTCACACCATAAATACTACGGTTGTTCCTTCAACCCCTATTTTCCAACTCCTCTACATGTTTTCTCAAGTGCAACAGTTCAGATTGTAGATGCTGAAGAGTATGCATTGTATCTTCAAGGCCACTGACTTTTTGTCACACCTGAGTGACTCTGTTATCCATGAGTCGCCAGTTATCAGTCAGTATTTGCAATTAATTGTTAGTATTCCCCATATTGAGTTCAGGCGCTCGAATCTCCTCAAGTAAGAGCTCCATTGAAATAACAGTGAATGATTTTATGGGAGATGGAATGTCTTTTTTCACTCATTTGGTAGCTTGTATTAACATTTGAAGTTTGATTGGAAGCCATTTTGGCATTAGTAGTAAAAGTTCCACTCGAAGATTAATTTGAAGAAGAGTTAGAATCCTGGTTTTTACCCTCCATATTGCTAGCAAACACTGCAAATGAATTGCCTGTGTCTATTGAGAAGTCCCTTGAGGAAACAGATGCAGCAGAAAAAAGGTGCCTCAAACCCCTGTTTCTTCCCACAAGGCAAAAAGGCTTTATAATTCTATAATACAGAGGCTTTAACTTTGTTAGAAATATGTGGTAAAGTAAGGAAAATAATATTGTGAGGAGGCTTCAAGTTGTTAAAATTAAGAATAGCTGCTCATTTTAGTTGTAGACAAGAATAGGTAGTTTGAGGCATCCTGTACAACCATGCAACAAAGCACCTTTAAGAAAATAATGTAACCATTCCTGAGGTGAACGGTAAATTATTTCTACGGTATTAGGCATCATGTTTCAAAAGCAATTCAAAATGGCTGGCACATCTTTGTTAGCGCATCTGCTGGTCCCGAAATTATAAAAACTGTTGTGGCAGTCAGGGAAAATGAAATTACATGAAGCAGGAAGCTTATGGCGGGGTTGCCTATACAAATTAACTGCTGTCGCCCATCTTCATAAATTGCTATGCCGACTCTTCCTTGCAGCTGCCGCAAGGCTCATCAGGGTGCAGCCAACTTCAGACAGTAGCAAGCCATGCCCCCTGCTTGATTCTCTTTTAAATTAGAGATTTCTTTTAAAAGCATGTTTATTTATCTAGGTGCAGTGGGATACTGCGGCAAGATATATTGCAAATGTTGTGATTATCCCAAAGAGCAGCACACTATGGGCTAAACCCGTATTAATATCTTTAAGTTTGTTTCCAGTGTGCTATGAAAAAGTATGTCCTGCTCTGGATATATGTGGATATATGGAATTGCACTAAATAAAGCAGCTGCTTTTGAGTTCCTTCATGCACTAACATTCACAGGCAGAAAGGCTCTTGTCTTTTGTGTCTTTTGTAATTCAAAACATAGTCCAATCTTGTGTGCACGTTTCAATCAAAATTAAATTTTCAATTTTATTCAACTAATTCACTCAAATTAAATTAATGTCATGAGAAATTCAACATTGAATTACTCTTTACTATCTTATGTTGTGGTATATTTCATAACCATAACTTTAATTTTTCATTTAGTACATTCCATACTCCCCAATGCATTTCTTGAGTTCGCCTTCATTTCGGCGCAATTCAACATTAGTTGACACTTTTAATAAATTCTGGGGACAAAAGTTTAGATAAATGTTACAGATAGAATTTGTTAAATATTTGATACATTGTTGTTTTCTAATAATATACTCTGTACATGCTTATTATTGTACATATAAAAGTACTTTTCAGTTTTAAACAGTTAAAGAAAAAACTATGATTTATTGAGTGTAATGTGTTTTTCTGTGTTCTGACTTTCCAACTTACACCACCTGCCAGGTGGACCCTTGACTGGTCTGCTGTCCTTACCTCAAGTTAAGTGCTTAAGGGTTGCACTTGATGTTGAATGTGGGCAAAGAAAAGTACGGAACTTCCCCTGGATGCTAGCAATAAATAACCTCAATTGACACACCCGATACCCAGTAACTCCTAGATGCCCTTGACATCCCCTCCCACCTCTCCTTCCAATCCATTCCTCGCAAACTGCTCACTAAAACTGCAAAGAAGATTTTACAGTTCACTACTGCCTGCAGATTCGGTAGCTGTATTCAGTTATTTTTTTGTATTGTTTGTATTATTTCATTAGTGTCTGAGACTAAAGTAACACAACATACACACAAATGACGACCTTCACAACATATTGAAATTGAAATATATGTATTGAAAGAACAAAACAAAATAGCAAATTATGTTACAAATTGTCTTACTTACCTTAATGTGTCTGTTATATTGCTTTCCCTCTGATTGCTTAGGATTCTAAAGTAGGGCAATGTAGGTGAAATGGGTTCGTGAAATAGAGTAAGGAATAATGGTGCCTTGCTTGCTCCCTCTTGTGTAACATAGTACCAAACATTATTGGGCTTGATTCACAGAGGTAAATATGCACGTATGTTTTCACTCACATGTATATTTATTACTCATTTCGGTATAACTCTCCACTTTTCTGAAATTTACAATTTCTGAGTGGAGATTTACATCTAATTGTAGACTTGCGGGTCTTTACCACCACCAGTGGGAAGTTAAGCCCCCGACAATAGCATTTATTGCTCTAAACATAATACAAGTTAATTTACAACTGGATTTTGTACACCAGACATGTACACTGTGGCAGAGAATATATCCATGAAATCCATTATAAAATGTAATACACGGTGCAGGTTAGAGTAACAGAGTTTTCCTCTGAGAGGTATTATCGGAGACCACCACTAAGTGGTCCGCTTCGTTACGTGCCTAATACATGTCACATAGTTGAAGGATTTACATCAGCTGTAATCTGGCCTTTGGTAAAACACAGAGTGGGCTTGAATACATTTTCACATCCAAATTTAAACATCGATTATGCGTTGCATGAAGTCAAGGTTTGGATTCCTTGAAAAAGAAGGTTTGAAAACTAAAGCCAACATTGTGCTAATGACTTCTTAAGCAGATAGACCGTATCAGTATATTTGCTAAAATACAACAAAAAACAACAGCTAATATAAATACTGGACGTAACCAGATACAAAAATGATAAGTAGATGGAGCAAACGTGCAATTTTTATAGAGGTTTCAATGAAAATAAAGAAGGGAGTGAAATACCAAGCGGTTCATAGACATCAGCATCAAATGTGTACCAATAATCCTAAACCACCAATGAAAGAGCTGGAACAAGTGCAGATTATGAAGATTTAAAATGGTGGGAGAGTATCACCCTTAAAAATATGTGGCGTGTGACTGGATATCCAGAGGTTTAAGGATTTTCGTTCTGCCAACGCTCAGTTATATGTATACTGACATGCTTCAACAATGGCAGACAGAGACCGCTGTGTGCTCAATGAAGTTGATTAACCCTCTTATTATCCATGTGAGGGGAGACTGCCTGTTGCAATTGAAAAAAACAAAGCCTTGAAAAATCCATTGCAAAAATACCAAGAAACAGAAGAAGTTAAAAAATCTTTAGAAGAATTAGAGATGAAACTAGAAAAATATGAGAAAGTAGTACAACTTAAAATATTGAAAAAATGTAATAGACTCAAAACAGATTATGCTTCCGGAAGGATTCATAGATTTGCCATGCGGTTTGATGCAGACTATAACAGACAAGCCATGGATCAAATGCAAGCAAAAAAGAAGACCTCCAACAAGCTTAGAAAATTCCAAAGTCAGTTCGGAGAACTACCCTGTCAAAAATGGATTTTTCTGGAGAAATGCATCTCCTCCAAATGACAACTCTAGGAGGAGGCAGAGGAGCCCCGACAGCAGAAAACCAAAAAGAATCAGGAGGAGCCCGAAAAAACAAAGGAAGAGGGGGCAGAGGCAGAACAAAATAAGGAATGTAAATGTACCAACTATAGAATATGACTTGGTAATTTATTTATAAACAAGAAACTTTAAGCAAAAACACAGGAATCTATTCAATGCAGATTTGAATTTTTGTCCAAGCATTACAATGAACTTAGCCATAGTGAGGATGGATTTATACAAATTTTGCGTAAAACTTGAATTAAAAAAATACTTTGCTATGAAAAGACATCCTGTGAGAAGATCTAGTGCTTCTCAAGCATTTATAACTCTAACAAATTAGGTTGTTGCCTCTATGAGAGTACTTCCTAGCCTTGAAATGGAACTGGATATATCACTGGTAGTAGATAATATGGAAGGAATATCAGATCAATGGTATTGTTGAATGATGGGCATCGAAACCAACAAATCAGTTAGCAGCAGATGCAAATTTAAATCTTCTCCTTTTCCATAACTCCCGCCGGGAAACAAAATAGATCTAGTCCTGGAACTAATGGCAGAGGAGCTAAGGGATATATCTCTAAAAAAAGGACGAATAGTCATTGTCAACAAAACATATGAGTATAGAATATTGGTGGGCCCTTAAATATCTACAAAATGACAAAAACATTGTGGTCAAATCTTCTGATAAGGGAGGCAACATTGTAACTACGGATCGTTTAGAGTATTATAAAGATGTAAATATACAACTTAATGACCCAAACTACCATGGAAGATTGAATTAAGATCCAACTAACAAAATCATGTTGGAGTTTCATTTAAAAAACTACGAGTTTGGCATGAGAAAGGATTATTGGATGATGAGGTACTGCAATATTTGAAAACAACTCATCCTACAATACCAACAGTTAAAAGTTTAGGAAATCCTCCTGGACGTCCAATCAGGAGCTCTTGTGACTCTTTGCTTGAGAATGCATCTTGATTCATTGATATTTTTTTATTTCCATGTATTGCAAATCTCCCCTCTAAAATCAGGGACGCAATGGATTTTTTAAATTGTATCAACAGCATACCATGGAAAATGGAAAAAATAATGTCGACAGTAGATGTAGTTTTCTCGATACACATGAAAAGTACATGTAGATGGCCTCAAAGCTTGTGAATATTTTTTACGTTCACAATCATTAAGACTATTCGATCATACAAACATGCTTTTAGATATTATGCATTTCTGCCTAAAAACAAAGTCTTTACCTTTGATGGCAAGTTTTATATACAGAAAAGGAGTATAGCAATGGGTACATCTATTGCTCCAACATATGCAAATTTGACGATTGGACATTGGGAATTGGAACATGTATGGATTGAGAAAAATTGTGGGATTTTGAAAAAAGTGATTTTATGGGATTGGTTTTATCAACGATCTAATTCTAATTTGGGAAGGAGAAACAGATAAATTGGAATACTTTTTACAATTTCTTAACAAGTATCCTCAAGGACTACAATTTACACATAAAATAAGTAGAAAGAAAATTGATTATCTGGGCATTCGAGTCTATATTGAGAATAATCGGATCTGCACTAAATTGTTTTCACAAATCAACTAGTTGCAATAGTATTTTATTAGCAAATCAAGCACATCCAAAGGCTCTCAAATGGAGGGTGCCTTATGGAGAATTTTCAGGAGCCAGATGAAACTGTTTGGAAGAGGGCGAGTGCAAGATACAGTCAAAAGAAATGTATGAAAGATTTAGAAGACGTGGTTATACTATCGCTGTCCTTGAGGATGCCACGATAAGATCTAAGACGTGGAATAGAGAGGGTTTACTAGTGCCTAAGGTCATCTAAAAAGGTACAAGTGAGAAAATAATGAGGTACATCAATAATTTTAAACTCTCATATACAAATGTCAAAAATGTTTTATTGATGAATTGGAGCATCATAAGGAAAGATGAAGACGTGAAATAAATGAGAACAGAAAATCCAAATTTTACGTACAGAAAAAGTCCTCTTTTGGTGATATGCTAACTCCAAGCTATTTTTCTATCCGAGAAAGAGAAAAAGGCAACTGGCTTATAAAGCCCTTTCTAATGTAAAAAAATGCTGTATAGACAAAACAAGACATATTTTGAAAATATTGTTGACATGCGAAAGAAAATTAAGAAATCTATATTGTCTGAAACCTCACATGAGGTGTATATTTTAGATTGTAGTTGTGGCAAGAAGTATATTGAAAGTATGGTGAATACATTTAAATGACAAATTCTTCAGCATATAAGAGTTATTTCCAATAGAGACTACAATTATGTGATGGCCAAGCACATTTGGGAGGAGCATCATGATGAATTCAGTAGATTGAGGTGTTATGGAATCCGACATATCTCGTTAAAAGTAGGAGGTAATTGTGAATTGGCCTTGAAAAGAGCTTAATCCAGATGGATTATTACTATTGGGACAGACATGCCATGGGGGCTTAATACAGATGCTGAGTTATTTGTACATTTTTAAAATTATCTGCTCTGTCCCTCCTCTTGTTTTCTCTGTTTGATTAGAACACTATTACTCTTTAACATATTTCAAAATATACATTTTTTAAACAGGATTCTTAGTAAAATACTTATTCATTGATATTTTTGCATGTATCACCATTCAGATTTTTCAATGCAGCACTTTATTGTCCATGGATAACTTAACTGGCATTTAGAAGGATTATTTATAATATCTTTGACAATGTATTTATTATCAGGAAGAGCACTTTAACATCTTAGCGCCCTTTATGAGAAGCACTTTAACATCAGTGTGGTGTATTGAAGATAGGATAGGATTTTATCTTGTTGCACAATGCACTTTAATTCTAATTATAAGTACAATTTCTAGGACAATGTATGATGTATTATATTTGTAGTAACATGGCGTTTTAAAAAACAATACAGCACTTTAATGAAATCGTGATATATTATACCTTGAACTTACAGGTTCATAAATTTTTGCTAATCATATATAGGAAGAGGATGCAAGCTTCTCTGAATCTATACTGAATGGGCTATATATATGCCAAGATTTGCTTTCCGGAATAGTTTCTTTAAAAAACATTGTCATGACAAGAGTTAATAATCACACAAAAAATTGAATTCTGTGATGGATCCTAATAAATCTGAATGTTCTGAATAAATTGGACAAACTGAATATATTGAAAATGTCAAATGAACATTGATCAATATATAGAGACACCATTAATTTGATAATATGCTTATTTTACAGAACACGATAAATGTACTTTACATTAATTCTGTATATTGAGTCCAGAATTTCTTGGATTTTACAGTAATTTGTATTATGATTTTGGGAACCGACAGTGTAGAGGAATCAGAAAGGACAAAATTACATTTGATTTGTGTAAAATAATTGTGTTCTAATAGAAAATGTTTATTGTTGTTTTCACAGAAAGCATTGTATATGGCCTAGGGTTTGATTTTAATGGAGACAGTGGGAAACAGAGCACTTGCCCATTAAATAGACACTTTATTTGGGACTACTCTATGGCACAGTCAGAGTCCCCGGCCAAAACGCATAGCCCTCTTTGTCGCTATGCACTGTGCATTTGGTTCGTAAGAAGAAAAAAGAAAAATAAGAATAAGCAATCTCTACCTGACTATGCCACTTCCCTGCTTTCCCTCTGGTTACTTGAATTCAAGTGGGCGATGATAAGGGAGCTACTCAGGAATGTGAATATATATATATGTATGTATGTATCCCATATTTAGCTCCTGGGTATTTATACCGGTATCTTACGAAGTTCCAATTGTAGTGGCGATAGACTACCACTTTTTGCCAACATGAATTGCATTTGCACTTTAATAGGATACGTGAGTCTTAATGAATATTGAGTACACATCGCTGGGGCTCCAGTGTTTGATTAAGTATTCAATCGTGCTCACGTTTCCCCCCCTTTTCCCCCCCACCCCCCTTTCCCTCCCCCTTTTTCTTGGTCAGCAATGACTTGATGTATTTATACAGGCATACTGGGTCTGATTGTATCAAAATGAGTTTCGTATTGGTATACATGCTGCTCAGAAATACATTTTGTATACTTTTAAATCCACTTTTTGCACTATTTTGCACTAATTTGCACTGTATTTATCATTTGTTTCTACATTGGTTTAACTATGGACGACGTTTTATGTGTATTATTATGCATGGTTTTAGATTGAACCAAAAATTGTTTGTGATTCATTTATTTAATTTACAAACATTGTTGGTTTCTAATAGAGGCTTTATTGCGATATTTTGCACATTCCTTTTTTAACAATGTAAGGTGGAATTGAAAAAACAGACTCGTACTCCAGTGAGCATATATGTTTTCTATATCTATTATACTTGTATGCCCTTGTGTTCAATGGTGACGTCGTCATGTCCAAACTATTTAAACCAATGTATGGGATTTCACTGTGTCATGTGATCAAGGCCCGTGGGAAGGGCTGAAACACGTCATGGCGACCTCTTGCACGAAATAAAAATCAAGCAACAAACTGTGGTCCGTATCCGTCTGTTTTCTTGCGTAGGACTGCGCAAATGAAGCGGAATATCTGGATATCAATATATATATTCACTGAAAAAACCATAGGTTTCAGACACGTTATAGTTAGAATTTAGCATTTAAAAAACCTTAGAAATTCACTGAAAAAGCCATAGGTTTCAGGGGCTATAGTTAGCTGGATATTTCACTCATACAAAACCTTTGAAATTTCCCCTTTATAGTTAGTTCAGCTAACTATAACTCGTGCGCCCGCAATCTACTGCTGATGACGTCACATATTACATCACTCATGACATTACTGATGACATCTCAAATGACATCACTCATGACATCACTGATGACATCATCCAGTGAATGTGTGTTTTTCTGAAAATTAAATATGTTTTATATATGTAAATCTCAAGGTCTCAAGAATAAATGGGTATATAAGTGTCTAACTGGATGATTTTTTTGTTGAAAAATTGATTGTATAACTGACTGATTAAGTGTATCTTAGTGAATACATGGGTTAGTGAGTAATGTTTAAATATGTAAATATCTGTATCAGTCTCTCAAATTGTGTATAAGTGTATAAGTGGCTGCATGGGTTGGTGAGTAGCTACATGAGTGTCTATATGGGTTATTAGTTGGTTTTTTGAGTATCAGTATGAGTGTCTGAGTGTCTGTATGGTTCGGTGGGGGGTATTACTTAGTGCATAGATGCATGAATGAGTGACTCACTGTTTGTATGTGTTGAAGACAGCATGTATGCAGGACTGTATGGGTGGATGAGTGTGTGTATGGGTGTGTTAGTGAGTGAATTACTGTCTCAATAGTGTCTTTATGAGTAACTACATATATTTTAAACTAGTATATGTTAGTATTGGTGTATGTAAGTGAGTATACGGGAGAGTGAGAGATTGAAAGAGTTCCTGTATAAATTAGTATGTGTTTCTATAAGTGATTGCTTAAGAGAGTAAGTATGTGTAAGTTTCTGTAGAAGTAAGTGGGGTGGTGTGTGTATAACTGTATATGCAAGTAAATGGATGTTTGATTCTTTATTAGCATGAGTGACTATGTGTGTGAGTAACTCTATGAATGAGTGGCGGTGTGTAACAGGATGTATAGGTGTATGAGTACATATGATGAGTGAGTACATGTATGAGTGACTATATTGGACTGTTGGTGAATGAGTGGCTGTGTATGTAGTTCTTGGAATTATTGAATAGGTTGTTGTAACTGGTATTGGTATGTCCATTTTTTTGAAGATTTTAGTTTCTATTTTTGAATGTGTGTATCAAAGGTTATATTAGGGTGAGAGGAGGTCTGCCACTCTATCACAAGGATGATGTCATCAGTGATGTCATCAGTGATGTAATTTGAGATGTCATCAGTGATGTCATGAGTGATGTCACTGACCATGTCATGAGTGATGTAATATGTGATGTCATCAGCAGTGCATTGCAGGCGGGCGAGTTATAGTTATCTGAACTAACTATAACGGGGGGTTTTCAATGGCTTTGTATGACTGAGATGTCCAGCTAACTATAACGCCCCTGAAACCTATGGTTTTTTCAGTGAATTTTTAAGGTTTTTTAAATGCTAATTTCTAACTATAACGTGTCTGAAACCTATGGTTTTTTCAGTGAATTTCAAAGGTTTTTTAAATGCTTCTTTCTACCTATGCCAACAGAGGTAGGACATGTGAAAAAAGAAGAAAAAATGCACAGAAAGAAGCAAAAGAAATGGAGAAAGAAGCAACAGAAGTCCTCAAAGACAAAGAAAACTGCAGGAAGAAACAAGACGTGCAGAAAGAACAAACAGAGGAGCATGAAGAAGCCTTGTTGCAAAATCATCCTGTACTCTCAACTTTTGCAGACGGGTACTGGTGGTAACTGAGTCTGAATAACCAGTCCTAGAGCCAGTGCTATGTTAAAAGACACTCAAAATACAGTTAAAACACCTACATATACTAGGGAACACTATGTGTTGGGGTCCCCCTGTGATTAGCATGACCTCCTCTGTAAGCCCCTAGTATATAATAGGGCAGGGGGATTAAAACTACCTCTTACAATGCACCATGGGGTGCGTTTGCACACTGGTGAAGGGAAGGGGGGGCCTGAGGTGACATGTGTGCAAACACGACCTGTGGGTGTTTTAAGTTGAGGGATAAAGTCCCCTTGAATCCTGAGGGACGCTGGGGGCCAACTAACCCACCAGGTATGTCCAATAAGTGCCACAGACTTGCATTGCAGAGAGGTGTAAAATGGGGCATGGCCTCGGACCACCTCTCTGCAACGCAGCACTGTGGTGCTTACTGGAGGTACATGGTGGACTAGTTGGACCCAGGGACTCTCAGGATTAAACAGGACTTAATTCCCCAATTTAAAATGCGCCACAGGGCGTGTTTACACACGTCACCTCAGGCCCCATCCCCTCACCACTGTGTAAACACACTCTGTGGCCGTTTTAATTTGGGAGATTAAGTCCTCTTGAATCCTGAGGGCCTCTAGGGTCCAACTAGCCCACTAGATATCTCTAGTAAGCACCACAGAGCCGTACTGCAGAGAGTTTTAAAAAGGAGCACGGCCTAGTCCACCTCTCTGCAATGCAGCTCAGTGGTGCATACTGGAAGCACCTGGTGGGCTAGTTGGCCCCCAGGGGCCCTCAAGATTGAATAGGAATTATTTCCACAACTTAAAACGCGCCACAGGGTGTGTTTGCACCTATCACCTCAGGCCCCATCCCCTCCCTCCACCACTGTGTAAACACGTTCTTTGGCTGTTTTAATTTGGGAGATTAAGTCCCCTTGAATCCTGAGGGTCCCTAGGGTCCAACTAGTCCATTAGGTACCTCCAGTAAGCACCACAGAGCTGCATTGCTTCGTGGTGTACAAAGGGGCACGGCCTAGACCATCTCTCTGCAACGCAGCGCAGTGGTGCTTACTGGAAGCACCTGGTGGGCTAGTTGGCCCCCAGGGGCCCTCAGGATTGAAGGGGAATTATTTCCCCAACTTAAAATGAGCCACAGGGCGTGTTTGCACACGTCACTTCAGGCCCCGTCCCCTCCCTTCACCACTGTGTAAACACGCCCTGTGGCCGTTTTAAGTTGGGAGATTAAGTCCCCTTGAACCCTGAAGGTCCCTAGAGTCCAACTAGCCCACTAGGTACCTCCAGTAAGCGCCGTTGTAGAGAGGTGTAAAAAGTGGCACGGTCTGGACCACCTCTCTGCAACGCAGCACAGTGGCGCTTACTGGAAGCACCTGGTGGGCTAGTTGGCCCCCGGGGGCCCTCAGGATTGAAGTAGAATTATTTCCCCAACTTAAAACACACCACAGGGCGTGTTTTCACACGTCACCTCAGGCCCCGTCCCCTCCCTTCACCACTGTGTAAACGCACCCTGTGGCAGTTTTAAGTTGGTAAATTAAGTCCTGTTGAATCCTGAGGGACCCTAGGGTCAAACTAGCCCACTAGGTACCTCCAGTAAGCGCCACAGAGCTGCGTTGCAGAAAGGTGTAAAAAGGGGCGTGGCCTCTGAACACCTCTCTGCAACGCTGCTCCCTGGCGCATACTGGAGGTACCTGGTGGGCTAGTTGGCCCCCAGGGACGCTCAGGATTCAAGGGGAATTAATTCCCCAACTTACAACTCGCCAGGGGGCGTGTTTGCACAATGGTGAAGGAAGGGGGCGGGGCCTGAGGTGACATGTTAGCAAACACGCCCTGTGGCGTGTTTTAAGTTGGGGAATTAATTCCTTTTCAATCCTGAGGGTCCCTGGGGGCCAACTAGCCCACCATGTACCTCCAGTATGCTCCAGAGCGCTACATTGCAGAGAGGTGTTCAGAGGCCACACCCCTTTTTACAACACTCTGCAACGCAGCTCTGTTGCACTTACTAGAGGTACCTGGTGTGCTAGTTGGCCCCCAGGGACCCTCAGGATTGAAGATGAGTTAATTCCACAACTTAAAATGCACCACAGGGTGTGTTTGCACACATGTCAACTCAGGCCCCACCCCCTCCCTTCACCACTGTGCAAATGCGCTCTGAGGTGCATTTTAAGTTGGGAGATTAACTCCTCTTGAATCCTGAGGGTCCCTGGGGTGCAACTACCCCACCAGGTATCTCCACTATGCGCCACAGAGCTGCGTTGCAGAGAGGTGTAAAAAGGGGCGTGGCCTCAGAACACCTCAGAACACCTCTCTGCAACGCAGCTCCCTGGCACATACTGGAGGTTCCTGGTGGGCTAGTTGGCCGCCAGGGACCCCCAGTATTCAAGGGGAATTAGTTCCAGGGGGCGCGTTTGCAGAGTGCTGCAAGTAGGGGTGTGGCCTCCAGCGTGATGCCGGTCGTTTTTATTTTTTTAGAAGGGGGGCTGTGTAGCCCCCCTTCTTTTCCCAATATGATTGGCCCTGGGGACCCCATCCCCTAGGGTCTGCCCCCTATTTTATGATTTTTTTAAAAAAATTTGGAAGGGGGCGCGTGGTCCCCCTCCAGAGGCCATAATCGGCCCCTGGGGATTTGGAGGGGGGCTGCCTTGCCCCCTCCTCAGGCCCTTTATGGCCCTGGGGACCCCATCCCCCTGGTCCGGCCTTTGTTTTTTTTGTGGAGGGGGGCCGCGTTGTCCCCCTCCCGGGCCACCATCTCCCTGGGCTGGCCCTCTCTGTTGGGGACCGTGGGGGGGTCCCCAATCCCCCCACGGTCCTGCCGGCTCGCTGCCTCCTGCGGGTGCCCGCATTGCTTTTCCACATGGGGAGCTGCTAAGATGCAGCTCCCCAAGTGGAAAAGCAATTTGCTTTGGTATTTGGAAGAGAGAGCAGGATTCCCTGCTCTCTCTTCCAAATACCAAAGCAGAGTTTGCTATGGCAGGGCGGGAGCAAACTGCAGTGTCCTGGGAGTGGGCATCCCGGGACACTGCAGGAGCCGGCCCTGGGGGATGGCGGCCCCCAGGGCCATCATTGGCTTCAGGGGAGCTGCGTGACCCCCCTCCCACTTAATTCAAACCACTGGGGGTGGTGGTCCCCGGGGCTTGGGGGTCTGTAACGGACCCCCTATTTTAAATATTTAGTGCCCCGGGGAGGTGGCGGTCCCCGGGGGATGTGGGGGGGCTAAATACTAACGAAGGGCGGGAGCCCGCGCTTCGCTTTTTTTTTCTTGGCAGGATCCACGCTCCCTGTGCAGATCCTTGTGGGACCCCCTAAGCGGGCCTAGGGGGTCAGGGTATTTCTACCCTGCCCCCTTTTTCCGTTTTGCGCACTTGTTTTCCTGATTTCTTGTGCCTCAGTTCTATCAAGGTACAAGATGGATGCCAACACTTCCTGGTTTGGAGTGTTGACAGCCAATTAGCATAAAGCTTGTTCGCGGGAGGATCCGCGACCCTAGATATATATGTGTCTTTACTTTTGAATTTCTCAGCAACTACTGAACGGATTTACACCATTTAACAAAAAGGGTTCTTTCTGAACCAAGAACTACCTCTTTGCCAAATTTGGTGTATTTCCGTTCAGCAGTTCAGGCTGTAGCCGTGTCTAAAGTTTCCTATGGGAAATTGCAGGGGGAAAACACATTTAGGGACATCTCTTTTTTCTTGGCCCCCGCTTGACGTATCACCCCAAAACTTTCAGGATAGGAGCAGACTGGAGCGCCCCACGAGTTTTGAAAATTTCACCAAGATTCATCAACCGGCGCCAAAGTTAATGGAAATCGAATGTTGTGAATTTCCTATGGAAAATAGGTCCTAACTATAACTACCTACTGGCGGCCGCCAGTAGGTAATATATATATATATATATATTACCTACTGGCAGTCAACAGTAGGTAGTTATAGTTAGGACCTATTTTCCATAGGAAATCTGCAACATTCTATTTGGAATAACGTTGGCGCCGATTGACGAATCTTCGCGAAATTTTCCAAACTTTTGGCCAGCTCCGGTCCGCTCCTATCCAGAAAATTTCACGGTGATTCGTCAAGCGGGGGCCGAGAAAAAAGGGGGTCCCTAAGCGCATTTTCCCCATGCATTTTCCCATAGGACCTGTTGACGCAGCTACAGCCCGAACTGCTGAACGGAATTACACCAAAATTGGCAAAGAGGTAGTCCTCAGTTCAGACTCGTGCCTTTTGCTTAAATGGTGTAAATCCGTTCAGTAGTTCCTGAGAAAATTAGAGTTAAAAAGATAGATATATCTGGGCGGAGCCTAACCACACATCTCATCGTGAGATCTGATTGGCTGTCAGTACTTCATCCAAGAAGTGTTGGCAGCCATCTTGGGACCAATATACACGATAGCACCTCATTAAAAAGCATTGCAGTAAATAGAAGGTTTTAAGACTTTAGTTACATTATAAATCATTTGTTGATGGTACCAGACTCATTTTAGGAATTGTTGTGTGTTCTACGGTAATTTTACCATGTGAAAAAGCCTTCTGCTGTGATGTCATGAATCATGTTTGAGAGAAAACTATTTTCTCATGCTTTTCCCACTGAGGTCTGGAAGGTGATCTATAAGCTAAGCTGAGAGCATATTTTCTGTAAATTCACATTATCTTTCTAAGTCATGTGAGAATGAAGTCTGACATTCTCAGTAAAACATGCACATCCAACAAGGGCAGAGACTGTCAGTTGATTCCTTTGTGTTCTACTGCAGCTTCCCAGAGTGTTCCAAAGAACAACTAGAGCACTAACAGTCCTACTTATGACAAACGTATTGCACACCTGAAGCCATCTTGATTGGAATAAAGTGGTAACTCTTAAAAAAAATTATTTAAAAAGGAACAAAATGAGGGGGTTCATTTTGCCATAGAAAGTATGATTAGTGCTTCAGAAAGAAAAATGAGGGCACATTTTGAGTGACTACTCAAATCCTCTTCTATTTCATTAAAAAATTCTGACATGCAGACTGAAACATACACTTTCAATACCAGCAGCAGACTTCCCTGTTGAGCAGTAGCTTTACTGCAGTGATCTAATAAGCAACTAGAGTGCTAACATTTTGAATTTATGGCAAATGTGTGACACATCTGAATGCCTTCTTGATGGAATCAAAGTAAAAAACTGAAAGTATTTCCTACTGAGGAGACTGTAGTAAATGAGGAAATTAGGAAACTTCTTAATAAATAAGTCTCCCAAAATGGCCACCAGAGACAAAAGAGCCCAGATGTAGCCCAAATATCACCCAGATGTAGCCCAAGTATAGCCCAATGACAGAATGCCCCAGAGTGTTCTAACGAACAACTAGAGCGCTAACAGTCTTACTTATGACAAAAGTATGGCACACCTGAAGCCATCTTGATTGGAATAAAGTGGTAACACTTAAAACATTTAATTTACAAAGGAACAAAATGAGGGGGTTCATTTTGCCATAGAAATTATGATTAGTGCTCCAGAAAGAAAAAATAGGGCACATTTTGACTTCTCAAATCCTCTTCTATTTCATAAAAAAGTCTGACATGCAGGCTGAAACATGCACTTTGAATACCAGCAGCAGACTTCCCTGTTGAGTAGTAGCTTTACTACAGTGATCTATTGAGCAACTAGAGTGCTAACATTCAGAATTTATGGCAAATGTGTGACACATCTGAATGCCTTCTTGATTGAACCAAAATAATAAATGTAAAGTATTTCCTACTGAGGAGACTGCAGTAAATGAGGAAATTAGGAAACTTCATAACAAATAAATCTCCCAAGATGGCCATCAGAGACAAAAGAGCCCAAATGTAGCCCAAATATCACCCAGATGAAGCCCACAAATAGTCCAATGACAGAATGTCCCAGTGTTCTTAAGAACAACTAGAGCGCTTACTGTCTTACTTATGACAAAAGTATGGCACACCTGAAGCCATCTTGATTGGAATAAATTGGTAACACTTAAAACATTTAATTTAAAAAGGAACGCAATGAGGGGGTTCATTTTGCCATAGACAGTATGATTAGTGTTGAAGAAAGAAAAATTAGGGCACATTTTGAGTGACTTCTCAAATCCTCTTCTATTTCATTAAAACATTCTGATATGCAGACTGAAACATGCACTTTTAATACCAGCAGCAGACTTCTGTGGTGAGCAGTAGCTTTACTACAGTGATCAACTAGAGTGCTAAAATTTAGAATTTATGGCAAATGTGTGACATATCTGAATACCTTCTTGATGGAATCAAAGTAAAAAACTGATAGCATTTCCTACTGAGGAGACTGCAGTAAATGAGGAAATTAAGAAACATCATAACAAATAAATCTCCCAAGATGATCACCAGAGACAAAAGAGCCCAAATGCAGCACAAATATCACCCAGATGTAGCCCACATGTAGCCCAATGACAGAAGTGTGCAAAACACTTATTTTTTGTGTATTTGCAATTTTATATAGTGCGGACTTGTAAGATATTGGAGTGTTTTACATGAGCATTGGTTACATCACACAAGACCAAATTCATTTTGATTGTAGACATGGGGAGATTAAGGGGCATATTATCAAGCCAGGCGATAAAATTATCACCGCTTTAGCGGCAGAAAACTGCTGCTAAAACGGCGATAATGGGCTTGATAATATGCTCTATGGAATTCCAATTGAAGCCCGTGTTACATGTCCTTCACATCTAACATGGGTTTCAATTTGAATTCTATAGAGCATATTATCACGCCCTTTATCGCCGTTTTAGCTGCAGTTTTCTGCCACTAAAGCGGCGATAATTTTATCGCCTGGCTTGATAATATGCCCCTAAGTGATTTGACCAGAATCACAGAATGTTGTGCTGAAGCAGAAACGCCAACCCGGTTCCCCAGTTGCAAAGTCTGCAGCTCTGGAAGTAACACCACATCCTCTCTCCTAGGTGCAACATTTAATCAAGTGGTCATCTGGATAAAAAAAATAAAGATTACAATTAATTTAAAAGTTCTTTGTCGCTATTTGAAAACTCAGAAAATATGTCCTCATTTTAGTTTTTTAGAGCACTAACCATAATTTTGATGCAAATAAGACCCTCTCATATATGTAATTTCTAAAGGAAATGCTCTAGGTATTACAGTTTTGATTACATCAAGATGACGTCAGGTGTTCCACACTTTTGTAATAAATATAGAATGTTAGCAATCTAGTTGTTCATTGGGATACTGTTGAGAGGCAGAGGCCAGGGGCACGGACTCTGAAAATTGAATGCAGGTAGGAGAGTGCAGAGTTAACAATATGACCACACTGGCCAGGCAGGAAGGGCAGTGGCAGCACAACAGACTATGGAGGGCAGTGGAAAGGGGGGCAGGGGCAATAAACCAACAATACAGGACTGGCAAGAGAGGCTGTGGCAATATACTAGACCATTGTGGCAGAAGGAAGAGGCACTGGTAGTACAACCATACATGCCAACAGACCCGTTTCAGCCAGGAAACGTCCAATGTTTTTAAGCTCAAATGGGCTTTATTTGATCTGTCTCCTGTCTACAATCTCCTCTTTTTCAATGTAACTCAAAGGGAAAATCAATACCCCAGTTTTTTTTCAAAATCTCCCTCTTACCAAGTTCAAAATGTTCACAAGTATGGTACATTGGATCATGGTAGGCCGGAGGAATTAGGGTAGGGACATGGACTCGAATAACAGAGGACAGGAGGGACATGGAGAGGTGCACCAAACTAAGCCTACAGGGCAAGCATCAGGGTTTGCAGCAGCAAAATACACCACACAGGGCATGCGGGACGGGAGTGCATCACAACAATCCATAGAAAGCAATAGGGAGGGGACAGGACCATGCACATGGACAACAGAGAACAGAGGGGGAAGAGGCAATGGTAGCTAGCTGACCAGAATGGACAAACAGGAGAGAAAGCTGCAGCATAACAGACCATAAAGAGCAGGAGTGACAGATCAGTGGCATTACAATGAAATAGACAAGCCAGGGGGGAGGGAATAGGGGTCTGCACATGGAAACAGAAGGCTGGGGGCAAGGGGGCAGGGCAGGAGCAGCAAGATGACCATGGAGGTCAGGAAGGATGGGCACTAGAAACAAGACACACCATGGAGAGCAAAAACGAGACTATGATGGCATACACACAGACCATGGAGGGAAGGTGGGAGGGGGGCAGGGGCAGCTAGCTGACCACACAGGGAAGGTGGGAGGGGCCATGACAGCACAGAAGACCATGCATGGCAAGCGGGAGGGTTAGTGGCAGCAAAATGGCTATGACGGGCAAGAAGGAGGGTGCAGGGGCATGCACAAAGGGCCATGGAGGATAGAAGGGAGGGTCAGGACCTGGGCACAGACAAGAGAGTAAAGGGGAAGGGGCCTCACAACAGACCGTGCGGGACAGGCAGGAGGAGCAGTTGCAGCACAACAGACCAGGGAGGGCAGAAGGGTGTGGCAGTAAAAAGGACCATGGAGGACAGGAGGAAGGGGATAGGGGCATGGCACGTGGACAGGCAGGGTGGAGGTGGCAGGGACAGGTTACAGTCATCTGACAATGCTAGGCAGGTGGGAGGGGAGTGGCATGACATATTCACGGGGTGGTGTTACGGTGCACAAGGGGTAGAGAGTGTCATAGCATACGCACTAGCTGGTGGAATACAACACAGAGGTGTGTGGCACTCGGCGGGCCCTGGTGGGTGTAACACAGCATTGGGCTCAGCCAGGAGCACGCTGTGACTCTCAAGTGAGGTTTGTCTCCTTTCCAGAGAGTAAAATAAAAAGTATTACACATCCGGCGGTGGATGTGTGTTTTATTAACCGTGAGGGGGGTTTCTTGCATAGTTTGATCTAATTTTTGTCGAATCCCCTTTGAATGGCTTGGTGTGCATGTGTATTAAATGTGCCAGTCAATAGCTACCCATGTTTGTATAAATAAACGACAAGGGTGTCTACTTGGAGAGTACCCACCTGCGGGGGCACCGGGATTAGGTATGGTAGGGCGTCAGACACATCAGAGCTTCACTAGCGGTGTAAATACATTCCATGTGGATTCATTGTATGCATAGTCGCCTTTTAATAAATAACACGCAAATCCTCATGGTGATAGGTACATACGGTTTGTCCAGCATGTCATAGGTGTTTCTATAAATATATATATTTTTTAAATAATAAAAAACAAAGTCCGGCCACGGGGGATGGGGTCCCCGGGGCCATAAGTGGCCTGAGGAGGGGGCCAATGCAGCCCCCCTCCTAAAGAATTAAAAAAAAGAAAAACGCCATGACCCGGGGGTTGGGGTCACCGGGTCCGATTAAGGCCTTGGGAGAGCCAAATTAATTATTTACAACAAAAAAATTAGGGTGCAGGCCCTGGAGGATGGGCCAATAAATCAGAAAAAGAAGGGGGCCACTCAGCCCTCCTTGTTATAAAAATAAAATAAATAAAAGACCGGCATCGCTCCGGTGGCCACGCCCCCTCCTTGCAGCACTCTGCAAACGCGCCCCCTGGCCAGTTATAAGTTGGAGAATTAATTCCCCTTCAATTCTGAGGGTCCCTGAGGGCCAACTAGCCCAACCGGTATCTCCAGTGTGCGCCAGGGAGCTGCGCTGCAGATAGGTGTTCTGAGGCCATGCCCCTTTTTACACCTCTATGCATCGCAGCTCTGTGCCGCTTAGTGGGCTAGTTTGACACTAGGGACCCTTAGGATTCAAGGGGACTTAATCTCTCAACTTAGAACGGCCACAGGGCGCGTTTACACAGTGGTGAAGGGCGGAGACGGGGCCTGAGGTGACGTGTGCAAACACGCCCTGTGGCGTGTTTTAAGTTGGGGAAATAATTCCCTTTCAATCCTAAGGGACCCTGGGGGCCAACTAGCCCACCAGGTGCTTCCAGTAAGCGCCACTGTTCTGCGTTGCAGAAATGTGGTAGAGGCCGTGCCCCTTTTTACACCTCTCTGCAATGGCGCTTACTGGACGTACCTAGTGGGCTATTTTGCCCATAGGGACCCTCAGGATTCAAGGGGACTTAATCTCCCAACTTAAAAAACGGCCACAGGACGTGTTTACACAGTGAGGAAGGGAGAGGACGGGGCCCGAGGTGACGTGTGCAAACATGCCCTATGGTGCGTTTTAGGTTGGGGAAATAATTCCCCTTCAATCCTGAGGGCCCCTGGGGGCTAACTAGCCCACCAGATGCTTCCAGTAAGAGCCACTGAGCTGCGTTGCAGAGAGGTGGTCCAGGCCGTGCCACTTTTTACACCTCTCTGCAATGCAGCTCTGTGGCGCTTACTGGAGGTACCTAGTGGTCTAATTGGACCCTAGGGACCCTCAGGATTCAAGGGGACTTAATCTCCTAACTTAAAACGGCCACAGTGCGTGTTTACACAGTGGGGAAGGAAGGGGACCCGGCCTGAGGTGACGTGTGCAAACACGCCCTGTGGCACGTTTTAAGAGGTAGTTTTAATCCCCTGCCCTATTATATCCTAGAGGCTTACAGAGGAGGTCATGCTAATCACAGGGGGACCCCAACGCATAGTGTTCCCTGGTGTATGTAGGTGTTTTCACTATATTCTGCGTGTCTTTTAACATAGCACTGGCTCTAGGACTGGTTAGTCAGACTCAGTTACCACCAGTATCCGTCTGAAAAAGTTGAGGGTACAGGATGATTTTGCAACAAGGCTTCGTTCTGCTCTTCTGTTTGTTCTTTCTGCACCTTATCCTTCTTCCTGCACTTTTCTTCACTTTGAGGACTTCTGTTGCTTCTTTCTGCATTTCTTATTTTCTTTCTGTGCGTTTTATTTCTTTCTTCACATTCCTATCTCTGTAGGCATAGTTAGAAATTAGCATTTAAAAAACCTTTGAAATTCACAGAAAAAACCATAGGTTTCAGGCACGTTATAGTTAGGAATAAGCATTTTTAAAACCTTAGAAATTCACTGAAAAAACCATAGGTTTCAGGGGCGTTATAGTTAACTGGACTTTTCACTTGTACAAAACCATTGAAATTCCCCCGGTATAGTTAGTTCAGCTAACTATAACTCGCGCACCCGCAATGCACTGCTGATGACTTCACTTATTACATCACTCATGACATGGTCAGTGACATCACTCATGACATCAAGGATGACATCTTAAATGACATCACTGATGACATCACTGATGACATCATCCTTGTGATAGAGTGGTAGACCTCCTCTCCCCCTAATATAACCTTTGATACACACATTAAAATACCAGTTACAACAACCTATTCAGTAATTCTAAGATCCACATACACATCCACTCATTCACCAACAGTCCTATACAGTCACTCATACATGTACTCACTCATCATATGTACTCACACACCTATACATCCTGTTACACAAAGCCACTCATCCATAGAGTAACTCACACACAATATTCAATCAAGCTAATTTAAGAATCAAACATCCATTTACTTGCATATACAGTTATACACACACACCACCACACTTACTTCTACAGAAACTTACACATACTTAGTCTTTTAAACAATGACTTATAGAAACACATACTTATTCATACAGGAACTCTTTCAATCTCTCACTCTCACATATACTCACTTATATACACCAATAGTCACATATACTAATTTAAAACATATGTAGTTACTCAAAAAGACACTATTGAGACAGACATTCACTCACTAACACACTCATGCACACACTCATCCACCCATACAGTCCTGCACACATGCTGTCTTCAACACATACAAACCGTGAGTGACTCATTCATGCACCTATGCACTACGTAATACCCCCCACCGAACCATACAGACACTCATACACTCATACTGATACTCAAAAAAACTACTAATAACCTATATAGACACTAATGTAGCTACTCACCAACCCATGCAGCCACTTATACATATAAGAGACTGATACAGATATTTACATATTTAAACATTACTCACTAAGCCATGTATTTACTAAGATACACTTAATCAGTCAGTTATACAATTATTTTTTCAAAAACAAATCATCAATTTAGACACTTATATACCAATTTATTCTTCCATCGACCTTGAGATATACATATGTAAAACATATATAATTTTCAGAAAAACACACATTCACTGGATGATGTCATCAGTGATGTCATTTGAGATGTCATCAGTGATATCATGAGTGATGTCACTGACCATGTCATGAGTGATGAAATATGTGACGTCATCAGCAGTGCATTGCGGGCGCGCGAGTTATAGTTAGCTGAACTAACTATAACGGGGGAATTTCAATGGTTTTGTACGAGTGAAAAGTCGGGTTTTCCTGAGACCAGTCCCGAGTCAGGTGGAGCGTCAACCGGCAAAAGCCCTGAGCCGGAAGTGAATAATCCAAAAGTCCATCAAGTAATAGACGCACTCTCGGAGGTCAAGTTGCTACACCAAGTTTAATTCTTGTTTAACCGCGGTTAAACAAGAATTAAACTTGGTGTAGCAACTTGACCTCCGAGAGTGCGTCTATTACTTGATGGAGTTTTGAATATATATATATATATATATATATATTCACTGAAAAAACCATAGGTTTCACACATGTTATAGTTAGCTGGACATTTTACTGATAAAAAACCAATGAAATTCCCCCGTTATAGTTACTGTAGGCAACTATAACTCACGCGACCGCAATCCTCTGCTGATGCTAATACTGTATTTAGACACTTATTTGCCCATGTCTTCTTCCATTAAATTTTAGCTATACATATATTACAAATATTTTTCTTTCATAAAGACACATATGTCATCAGCAGAGGATTACGGTCGCGTGAGTTATAGTTGCCTACAGTAACTATAACGGGGGAATTTCATTGGTTTTTTATCAGTAAAATGTCCAGCTAACTATAACATGTGTGAAACCTATGGTTTTTTCAGTGAATTTGCAAGGTTTTTTAAATGCTAATTCCTAACTATAACGTGTGTGAAACCTATGGTTTTTTCAGTGAATTTGTACGTTTTTTTAAATGCTAAGTTACTTTACGCCATTTGTGGCGTGCGCGCCCACTTAACGCAGTTCGTTCCGTGCGCGCACCGTGCGCTTCGGGCACCGTGCGCGCACAGTGAGCACACGGTGCGCTTCGCGCACCACGTGCCCACGTTACGCTAGATGGGCCATGAACGCACGATGCGCTTCGCGCACCGTGCGCACATGGAGGACATATGATGAGCATCGTTGTGACAGGTAAAATATATGTTTTGTTTAGCTCTATTAAGCCACGCACAAAAGGTGCGCTTCGGGCACCTTTTGCACACGGGGTGGGGAGAATGTGGATATTTTATTTTTTATTATTATTTCTTACCGTACGCGTACGGTAAGCGTAATCGGCGAAATTTTCGAAAAAATTAAAATTGCTTTTTTTCACTTGGGGGATCGTTGGGGACTCCCTCGACATGGCTAGGTGCTTGGGAGCTGTGTAAACAGCCCCTTTACATGTTTTTGCACTTGGTTTTTCAACCCCCTGTCAGAGTGCGAGAGAGAAAATGGCGGCCGCCGCTTCCTGGTTTCGACCGATTTGAATGTTTACTAAGATCTAAGGGCCAATCAGAATCGCGCTCGCGCACGCCACCGTACGCGTACGGTAAGCGCACCGTAAGCGCACCGTAAGCTGGCTCAGATATATATATTGATTTAAAGGCTATTTTCTCAGAATCTACTGAACAGATTTACACCAAACCTACAAAAGGCACTTCCTTGACCTGAGGACTACCTCTCTGCCAAATTTCAAGTAATTCTGTTCAGCCGTTCGGGCTGTAGCTGTGTCTAAAGGTCCTATGGAAAAATGCATGGGAAAAACGCGTTTTGGGACCCCCCTTTTATCTCAGCCCCCGCTTGACGAATCCCCCCGAGACTTTCAGGGTAGGAGCGGAGCGTAGCGCCCCACCTATTTTGAAAAATTCGCGAGGATTCGTCAACCGGCGCCAAAGTTATTCAAAATAGAATGTTGCGGATTTCCTATGGAAACGTGGTCCTAACTATAACTACCTACTGGCGACAGTAGGTATATATATATATATATATATATATAAATATATATATACATATATATATATATATATATATATATATACATATATATATATATATATATATATATATATATATATATATATATATATATATATATATATATATATATATTTATATATATATATATATATATCCAACAGGGTGACCCTCAACTCCAACTGCGGTCACAAATCGAGGCGCACTCTGGCACTGGTGTTAATTCAATTTATTTTATGCACACGGACAGACGCGTTTCGGCATAACGCCTTCCTCAATGTCAAAAGTCCGATTTTCGATTACTTCCAAATATACATCAAACACATTTTTTTTTCTTTCCAAGACAGTCGAGATCAAAAGAGGACTGGCAGTGCTTTACTGTTTCTGGTTTTGGCGGCCATGATGTAGTGTCCAAAGCAATGTAAAAACCAATGTAAAAATTATGTATTAAAGCAAATGCCAAATTAAATCCAACATGTAGTGCATTGAATTCAGAGGTCAAAGTCAGCAATTAATTCATTGTACTTCGTTCCATCACAATATACATACAATCCTGCTTCCTAACATCACAATTAATTCTATTTCAGATTGACTGCGAATTTAATGTACATTACATAACCATATTTTAATCCTAAATGGACATCGCATGTCAAAAAACAATTAAGCCCTGGATGGGCTCGGATCCACCTTATACATGAGATCATTACCATTTTCCTAGATCTATCTTAACTCATAATTGTGCCCTGGATGGGCAAAACCCATCATTTGCATAAAATCATTTCCATCCTCCTCTAACTGTTCATTAGTTTATGTGGACCCATAATTCTTCCTCATTATTTAGTCCTAATGGGGCTTTAGTTTGCATCTCCACAATATATCGTGATTCCAATTTTCTCAGGTTTCTAGTTCTATTCCCCCCTCTTTCAGTTCTTGGAATGCGGTCTAGACAAAAGAATCTGAGTAGATTGGCATTTGATTCATGTCTCTCTTCAAAATGCCTTGCAACAGGATATGCTGCATCTCAATTTTTGATAGCACGCATGTGCTCCAAGATTCTCTTTTTTGTGGGATGAATCGTACTTCCCACATATCTCTTATTACACGGGCACTGTAAACAGTACACCGTGTAGTCAGAGTTGCAGTTCATAAGTTTGTTGATTTTACGTCTAGACTTCCTCCCTGGTATGCTATAGTCTTTCACTTTACAGCTGTTCTTGCATGCCTTGCAGTTCATGCACGGAAAAAATCCACGAATCAAATCCTTCCTTTTGGGTGTTTTCGAGAAATGACTCCTCACTAGCTTCTCTTTCAAACCTGGTCCTTTCCTGTATGTAATCAATGGGGTCTGTGGGATGATGGATCCAATCACATGATCTGATTTAAGTACCTTCCAATTTTGTCTAAACATTTTGAAGATTTCTGTGGATCCTGTTGTGTATTCAGTTATCATCCTCACATTTCCCTGGGGTTCTGAAATAGATGTTTTACTCCCCCCTGTTTTCTCTAATAAGAGGTCCTTTCTTTCTACCTCCCTGATTTTCCTTTCTGCATTACTGAGGGTTTCTTTTCTGTATCCCCTTTTGCGGAATCTGTTGTAGACATTGTTACTCTCTCTCATAAAATCTTCATCTAATGAGCAATTACGTCTAAGTCTCACCAATTCTCCACAGGGTACTCCACTGATAACACTCTGGGGATGAAAACTATTGGCGTGCAATACACTATTCCCTGCAGTGGGCTTCCTGTAGAGATTGGTTTCCAATCTATTCTCTTTTACAAAAACCATAAGATCAAGATAGGGTAAATTAGTTTGACTTATGCATTCTGTGAATCTCAAGTTTAGATCATTCTTATTCAGATCAGTTACATAGATCAAGGCCTCCTCCATCGACCCTCTCCAAATAATAAAGAGGTCGTCGATATAACGAGACCATAAAATCACTCTGTCCAGCCAGATTTCATTACTGCCTGCCCAGGCCACGTGCTTCTCCCACCAGCCAACGAAAAGATTCGCGTAGCTGGGGGCGAAGCTCGTGCCCATCGCAGTACCCTGTTTTTGCTGGTAGATTTCTCCTGAGAATAGAAAAAAATTGTTATATAGACAATATGCAATGAGTTCCTTTAACATGATGTTATGCTCATAAAATTTCAGATTTCTCTTTTTCAGAAAAAACTCCACTGCTTCCAGTCCCTTCTGATGTTCTATGCTTGTATATAAGCTCGTTATATCGAGCGTTATTAATAGCATATCAGGTTCCCATTCTATGTTAGCAATGATCCTCAGAAAATCCTTAGTGTCCCTCACATATGAACTTAGATCCGTACCAAAGGTTTGAGAAAGCAGTCAATGTATATCGAGGTCTTTTCTAGTAAACTGTTTTTCGAAGAGACAATGGGTCTCCCTGGTGGATTTCTAGTATTTTTATGCACCTTGGGGAGAAAATAAAAAGTTGGTAATTCAGGTGTTTCACAATTTATATATTGAAAGTCTTCTTCTCCCAATATATATATGAATTAAGTGTCGCCCGAGAGAAAAATAAAGACGCACTCTCTTGTATTCCAAAGTAAATTAGGCAGTTTTATTCATTCTTCGCCATGTCCCAACGCGTTTCGGTCAGACTACTTTGACCTTGGTCACGGGATTATTCTAAAACAGAAAAAAGGGACTTCTTTTATTTCCATTATATAATGGTTACTTCCCATTTATAACATGGTGCATTATGGTTAATGTAGTATTTACAAGATTTCATCTTTGTTAGTTAATGCTAGTGCCTCTTTTGTCTTTTATTTATTTCATTGTATATGTATATATACATTTTAGCAAAATCCGTGCTATCATGTCCGTGATTTTTGTAAACTTAAATGTTCCATTTTGCTCCCTGGTGAGCTCATGATTTATTTGTTTCAATGTCTCATTTCGCTCCCTGGTGAGCTTAAGATTATTTATTCAATTCTAGTGTCATTTTGCGCTCCCTGGTGAGCTTAAATTCATTTGTTCATGGTTGATTCTAGTATCATTATTGCTCTTTCCTCCATTCCACATTCCGATTGATTAGTTCTTCATCTTGACATTGATTTTTTTGAGATATTTTGAAAAAAATGTTTCAAAGGTGTATGTAAAGTTCTTCATTCTGGTTGAGCCTTCTCGGATCAAGGGTTCTGAATGCCACTATGTGTTGTGATTCTTTCTGACGTAATGTTCTTTCACGGTTTCCTCCCCTTTCTGGTGGGGGTATTTGTTCTATTGTCCAAAATCTAAGACATTCCCACTGGCTTTCATGTTCTTTCTCCATGTGCTTCGCTATTGCATTTGAGCGATCCTTATGTATAGTGGCTCGGATGTGTTCGAATATTCTTTTCTTGACCTCAAAAATTGTGCTTCCAATGTATTGTAGTTTACATGGGCATTCTACCATATAAATGACAACATTTCTCTTGCAGGTTAGATGTTGTTTTATTTTCCATTTAGTTCCATGCTGAATTTCAAGTTCTGTCATATTTTTCGCAATTTTGCATGCCTTACATTGTTTGCATGGCCAAAAACCATCTCTTGGTAGCCATGTAGCAGTTCTCATTTCTTTGAAATGGCTATGTGTGATTTTGTCGGCAAGATTTTTTGCTCTTCGATAAGTTATATTGGGATGGTCTCCCAATATTTTTCCTAGCAGTGGGTCCAGTTGTAGAATATTCCAATGTTTCTTAATCATTTTGAGGAGGTATTTGTTTTTCAAGTTGTATGTTGTAATAAGTCTTATTATTTGTTGGTCTGAAGTCTCTTCCTTTCGTTTAGTTTGTCTTAGTAAGTCTTGTCATTGTTGATTTGTTACTCTTTGTAAACTTTTTTTGATTACTTTCCTTCGATATTTCCGTTTCCTAAACCTTTCACATGTTTGGGCACTATGTTTTTTAAATTCATCATCCGCGGAGGAATTTCTTCTTAGTCTCAGGAATTCCCCGTAGGGGATGCTCCATTTCAGACTATTTTGATGAAAGCTTTCCCCATGGAGTATTGCATTAGTAGATGTTTTTTTACGATGCAATGTTGTATGGAGTGTCTTATTTTCCACGTAGATATCGGTGTCAAGGAAAGTTACTTGTGTGGTGCTAATATCAAAAGTAAATTGTAATTTTGATATATTGTTATTGAGTTTGTCAAAGTAACTTTGAAATTCAAATTCCGTGCCATCCCATATGATTAGGAGGTCGTCAATAAAACGAAGCCAGAGGATAGTTTTTTCCAGAAATTCATAATTTGCAGCAGACCAAGCCACTTGTTTTTCGAACCAGCCCATAGTGAGATTGGCATAGTTGGGGGAAAAAGAAAAGCCCATGGCACAACCTTTAATTTGTTTGAAAATCTGTTTGTTAAAAGTAAAAATGTTGTTGTTCAGGCATAAAGTGATCATTTCCATTAACATGGTATTGTGTTGATGGTATTCAATATTTCTTTTGCCTAAAAAATATTGGCACGCCTGAAGTCCAATTGAGTGTTCAATATTGGAATATAATGAAACAACATCCATTGTTATTAATTTAAAGGTGGATTGCCATGTAATACCTTCCAATTTTTGTAACAGATCCGTGGTGTCACGTAGATAAGAACTGAGGTCTTTTACGAGTGGTGTCAAAAAGTGATCTATATAGTTTGACATTGGTTCGAGAAGAGATCCATTTGCGGAGACTATTGGTCTGCCTGGTGGATTCGTTTTGTTTTTATGGATTTTTGGTAGGTAATAGAAGGTTGCCATTGTTGGAAAATCACATGACAGATATTTATGTTCTTCAGTGTTGATTAGGCCTTTTGCCAGCCATTTTTCTAAATGTGATTTCAAATTATCTGCAATTTCTTTTGTGGGGTCTTTTGTTAATAGTTGATAATATTGTTTGTCCATTAGTTGGCGATTTGCTTCAGTTACATAATCCCTTTTATCTAGGACTACGATGTTCCCACCTTTGTCTGCCGGTTTGATTTCAATATTGCTTGATTTTCTTTTTTGGAGAAATTGTGTTGTACCTTGCTGTGTGTTATTTTGTAAAGATCTTCTATTACAGCTTCATGGAATAAATCCACTTTGTTGCCTGGCGGTAGGGTTGGATAGAATCTTGATTTTATCTTGAGTTCACTTTCTCCAGCTCCTGTTGGTGGTTGTGATTGTTGTAACTCACGTATAATTTCTGTCTCTTGTGACGATGTTTCAGCTCCCATTGTTAATAAAGTTGTTAGGCCTTGAATATCTTCAGCTTGAAGTACATTTGTCGAGGATGTTTTTGCCTCCATTACGATTTTTGGTTTTGTTTTTTCTGCATGTATTTTAGCCAACTTTATTTTCCTGGTGTACTTGTACAAATCAATCCTGGTTTGTGGCATATCTAGATGAGCCGTTGGACAGAAGTTAAGACCTTTCTTTAGGACACTTTCTTCAATGGCTGTTAGTGTTTTACCTGACAAATTAATTATTGTTAAGGTCTTGTGAAGCTGAGGATGTTATTTCTTGTGTTGTCTCAATCGATCCTTGGTCCATGTATCTATTCTGGCTTCCTCCCCTGCCCCTCTGGCCTCTTCTAGTCTTCCTATCATGTTCCTTGTTCCTCTTCCTCGGCCTCTGTTCATCCCGCCTCTTTGATTGTTTTTTTGATGCTGTTGTTCTAATGCCATCCGCATCTCCGTTAAAAAATCGGTCTTTTTTCTCATTTCTGATGTGGTTGGTGTAGTGTTTTCATTGTCACTTATATCAGTACTAGTGAGGGAGTCATAGCTGGAGAACTCCCTACTGGTCATTTCGAATCGCGCTTTGCTTTTCCGTATTTCGTATTGTCTGCCAAATGTGAAAATACGACCTTCTTCAAAGTCTAATTTATCCCTTTGGAATTTGTGTTGTTTACGTTGTTTAACCCTATCCTCATGCTTTTCAAGATTCTTGAGGATATCACTTTTCAATTTGGCCATGTCTTCTGGTAAAGTCATTTTGTCGATTTCCTCTTCTTTTGCTTTTAGTTCTTCTCTAATTTCTTTCAAGGCTTTATCTATATGCTTTATTAAGATCTGTATTAGCCCCATAGATGACTCTAGTAGATGTTCTCCCCACTCCTGAAGTAGTTCACTGCTTGTGTCTTGATGACTTGGCATTAGGATGAGACGGAGACCTCTGTGTATTCTTTTTACCTCTACGTATTTTTGCAACGTAATCAGTTCCTACCATTTGTTAATTTCTTTCTTTGATAATTTTTCCCAATATCTCAATATTTATTTTGTACTACTTTGTGACGTTATCTGGCCCCTCTCTGTTTGTTGTGAGGTGGCTGTGGAAAATAATCCGGACAATTCAGCATTTCTTTTTGCCTCTCTTCTTTCCATGGCGAGTGTACTATTTTAAATCCCTTAGCATGTGAGAATACAAGTTTCCTTCCCGTTGGCTGTTTATTGGTTGCAGTCTTAATTTACTGAAAGCTCACTTGGATTCAGAATTAGTTCGTTTAGTACAGTCCTGTCCTTCCTACTCCTGAGGAAGTGACTATTGTCCAAGTGTTCTATTTAAGTTACAGGGAAGCGATAGCGATGATTCGTTATGATTCGTTATGCGTGAATCCCCATTACCACTTGTTGCACCCTTGTAAACGACGTGATAAGTTCAATAGGAGAAATTCAAAAACAAAACAGATACACCTACCCCTTACCGATTTTCCGCGTTGTTCTCCACCCTCCGGTTGAGATTCCCGCGGGCCGTCGGCGTCCGGGATCAGTGTCTGTTCGTTTCAATGTCTTGTACCCCAGTTGGAGTCTTCTTGGCGTCTTGTAAGGGTGCTGTATCATCCTTTTGATAGAGTGGCGGTCGTGCGAGTTATAGTTATCTGAACTAACTATAACGGGGGAATTTCATTGGTTTTTTACGAGTGAAATTTCCACCTATGTCATGTGTGAACCCTATGGTTTTTTTATTGAATATATATATATATATATCCAACGAAAGAAGTCGCTTCAACTCAAGCTGCTTGACGATGGCGGGCCGTGACGGGTTAGCGAGACCCTAATATTCCAAATCTGCATTGAATAACTCCAATCCACAAGAAACAACGCTTCACGGCACCCAATGCTTTTAAGGCAGAGTTTTTAATTTGGCAATACCAACTCTACGCGTTTCGGGAAACTTGGTCCCTTGTTCACGAGTATTCAGGCATAGTAAAACAAACAGATAAGTAACACCAGTCATGTGACCTCTGACTTCAAAATGAAGAAAAGTGAAAACAGACTTTGCCACATAATAACGAGTTTAGAAGGAAAATCTTTTTTATAACAACACATTGCCTGTCCTCTCCTGTAATTTATGTTTGATAAACAAAAGTACATTCTATCAAAATCGTGTGCCCTCGAGTCATCTAAACTCTCAATAAAAACGGGTCCGATTCCTCGGTTTTACTTTTAGCATTCAGAAAGAAAAACTTTATCAACAACCATGCTTGGCACAATATGCTACAGGCATACGGGGGCTAACACATGTGTTCTTATTTTACCTCCTTCGTTTATCTCACTTAGTATCTTGTGTCGATACCTTACTTTTGTCAAAATTATTTAGACGTTTTACTGCACCAGTGTGCAAATTGATGTCCACAACAGTTCTAGCCCAAGTGGGCAAACTATCTCAAAAGGTCTCACTGGCCTGCCACGTATACAAATTGATGTCCACAGCAGTTCTAGCCCAAGTGGGCAAACTATTTCAAAGGATCTTACTGGCCTGAAAATTAAGTACTTAAATCATAATTTCCATGAATTCATCGTACAGGTGAACATCAACATATGTCCTTATTCTTCTTGTGTTCATTTCGACAATCAATCTTTGTTTCACAAGATGGTGACAGTCTGCAAAAATACAAATAATAGAAACAGTGTCACAACTTTAGTTAAATTTTTTTGATTAAAATCATACAAAACAAAACAGATTAGGCATACATGATAATTAAGAAAAAAGAGAAATAGAGGAAGCGGAGGAAAGTCCAGAGACTCTAGATATGATTAATTGATCTTAGCCCAGGTGGACTGCAAGTTGTTCGTCAATAATATGGCCCAGAGGTTTCACTGTCTGATATTGAATTATCATCCTCGACTCCAGTCGTCTTAACTCCAGGACTCTGTTTCCACCCCTTTCTCTCAGAGGGACTGTATCTAGGACACAGAAAGAGAGCAGACTGGTGTTTTGGTGATGTTCGGCTTAAAATGTCTGGCTATTGGGTATTGTCTATCGTTTTTGGTTATGGCCCTTAGATGTTCAAGGACTCTCTTTTTGGCAGGATGAATTGTACTGCCAATATAGTATTTGTTGCAGGGGCATTTAAGTGCATAGACCGCATGGTCAGTGTTACAGGAAACATGCTTGGTTATCAGGAATGGTTTGGTATTTTTTGATAGAGTCACCGCCTTGCAGTTGTTACTATACTTGCACGCTTTGCATTTACGGCAAGTATAAAACCCCTGAATGGGATTGTTGATTTTAGGTGGCCTTACCACACTTTGACACAATGTGTCTTTCAGGGATCTTGCCTTACGGAATGTCACCTGTGGATAACATTCAATTGTTGGTTCTAAGTCTTTGTCAGTCTTGAGAACATCCCAAAACTTAAAGAGACATTCTTTAACCTCACGTGCCTGGTTGGAATATGTGGTGATGAATCTGATTTTGTTCTCTAAATTATCAGTCTCAGGTTCCGCCGGTTTAATTTGGAGAAGTGTGTTTCTTGTTCTGTTATTCACTTCATTGCAGGCTTTGACAATGTCTTTCAGGTTATAGCCCCTTTCTAGGAAGCGTTTAATCATAATCTCCTTTTCCATTGCAAAACCCGTTTCATTACTGCAATTTCTTTTTGCTCGCAGTAATTCTCCTAGCGGAATGCTCCGTATAACATTGTTAGGTGGCAACTCTCCGCATGTAATAAGCTGTTGCCAGCCGTTTCTTTACGAAACAGTTGACTTTCTAATCGTTGTCCTGAGACTGATATCTTAAGATCCAAAAATTCAATAGTTTCTTTTTCAATTCTTCTACTGAACTGAAGATTGAAGTCATTTTCATTAATGATGTCAACAAACTCATTTGCCTGCTCCATGCTCCCTTTCCACACCACAAAAATATCGTCTATGTATCTTGCCCATACAACGACACATTCTTTGTACAGTGGTAATGCGATAGCGACCTGCTCCTCCCACCAGCCGAGGTGCAGTCCTGCAAAGCTGGGAGCGAAGCAGGTCCCCATCGCAGTCCCAAGTATCTGACAGTAGATGATTTTGTCAAAAACAAAAAAGTTTTGTGTTAGACATTTCAAGATCATATCAATGATCATTTCTGTGTGAAACAGATGAGAGATTGATCTTTGCTTTAAAAAATGACGACAAGCCTTAATACCTCCCTCATGAGGAATACACGTATATAGACTTGTTATGTCAAGTGTTAGTAGTAGAAAATTATCTTCCCATACCATCTGCTCAATCAATCTCAAGAAATCACTTGAGTCCTTAATAAAGGATGGAAGTTTTTGGACTAGGGGCTGTAGAAAAAAATCTACATACCGCGAGGTGTTCTCCAGGCAGCTTCCCCTGGAGGACACAATCGGTCTTCCCGGGGGGTTGAATTCATTTTTATGCAGTTTAGGGAGGAGGTAAAACGCTGGGAGTTTGGGATATCTGCAATTCAGGAAATCATGTTGCTCTTGTTCAAGCAGAGCTCTCTCTCTCCATTTACCCAAAAGTTCTCTATATTCATTATTAGCTTGTACATATTTGGCTTTGGTGGTGACCTCATAATTATTGGTATCATTCAATTGGCGAAATCCCTCTTGGAGATACATCTCCCTAGATAAGACCACCACGTTCCCACCCTTGTCAGAATTTTTAATAACAATGTTATCATCATTTCTCAGTGTTTCGATGGCATTATACTGTTCTTGACTTAGGTTATAGTTTTGTATAGTATTTTTGTACCGCTCTTTTTTGCGAACTTTATCAAATTCACGTAATACTCCTTTTTCGAAGACATCGATCGCCTCATTTGTTATTTGAGGGAGAAAGATGGACTTCGGTTTAAACCCACTAGTGCAACCCATATCCAACTCAATATTGTCATTGAGTAAATTACGGTAAGGGTCGTCAATCAAATTTTCATCGTTCTGTAGCACATGCATGTCATGCAATGTCTCAATATCCCTAATATTCAAAATACTTGGTACACACAATTGTTTTTCATTACAATTAGTTACTTTTGTAGCAAACCATTTTTTTAACTACTATTTACGGATAAAGTGAAAGAGATCAATTTGACTCTGTGTAAAGTTGAAGTTCTCACTAGGGCAGAAAGAGAGACCAAGAGAAAGTACATCAATTTCAGCTTGAGTTAAGGTCCGACCTGAGAGATTGACCACTGTTTTTTTGTTGTTCATTTTTATGTTTGTTAGCCAGACATTTTAAGGCCGAACATCACCAAAACACCAATCTGCTCTCTTTCTCTGTCCTAGATACAGTCCCTCTGAGAGAAAGGGGTGGGAACAGAGTCCTGGAGTTAAGACAACTGGAGTCGAGGATGATAATTCAATATCAGACAGTGAAACCTCTGGGCCATAATATTGACGAAGAACTTGCAGTCCACCTGGGCTAAGATCAATTAATCATATCTAGAGTCTCTGGACTTTCCTCCGCTTCCTCTATTTCTCTTTTTTCTTAATTATCATTTATGGCTAATCTGTTTTGTTTGTATGATTTTAATCAAAAATATTTAACTAAAGTTGTGACACTGTTTCTATTATGTGTATTTTTGCAGACTGCCACCATCTTGTGAAACAAAGATTGATTGTCGAAATGAACACAAGAAGAATAAGGACATATGTTGATGTTCACCTGTACGATGAATTAATGGAAATTATGATTTAAGTACTTAATTTTCAGGCCAGTAAGATCCTTTGAAATAGTTTGCCCAATTGGGCTAGAACTGCTGTGGACATCAATTTTCACACTGGTGCAGTAAAACGTCTAAATAATGTTGATAAAAGTAAGGTATCGACACAAGATACTAAGTGAGATAAACGAAGGAGGTAAAATAAGAACACATGTGTTAGCCCCTGTATGCCTGTAGCATATTGTGCCAAGCATGGTTGTTGATAAAGTTTTTCTTTCTGAATGCTAAAAGCAAAAACCGAGGAATCGGACCCGTTTTTATTGGGATTTTGATAGAATGTACTTTTGTTTATCAAACATAAATTACAGGAGAGGACAGGCAATGTGTTGTTATAAAAAAGATTTTCCTTTTAAACTCGTTATTATGTGTCAAAGTCAGTTTTCACTTTTCTTCATTTTGAAGTCAGAGGTCACATGACTGGTGTTACTTATCTGTTTGTTTTACTATGCCTGAATACTCGTGAACAAGGGAACAAGTTTCCCGAAACGCGTAGAGTTGGTGTTGCCAAATTAAAAACTCTGCCTTAAAAGCATTGGGTGCAGTGAAGCGCTGTTTCTTGTGGATTGGAGTTATTCAATTCAGATTTGGATAATATATATATATATATATATATATATATATATATATATATATATATATATATATATATATATATATATATATATATATATATATATATATTCCAAATCCCGCCGCGCTGCAAGGAAGGCCCGACACAAGGTTAGTCTAAACAATGGCTTTATTCGTACTGATGCATTTCGACCTGACTGTCTTTTTCAAAGTTGGGGAAACATTGTGGCAGTGTTCCGTTTATTCGTAGAGAAACACTGTCATAGAAGGGATAAACATAGGAAAAAGACTTTGGCATTTCAACATTCATAATTCCATTGAGTATTTAAGAAAAAAGACTCCATTGAGTCAACAGACATAAAAGATGAAATTATATATATATTTCTCTTTCCACAAAATAAATAAACTTTACAATTTATCATGTATAAAAAGAAAGAGTTGAAAGATAAAACAATAAACAAGAGAAACAGAAATGCATTCAGTTTATCATGTAAACATGATGAAATATAAGTGCATATAATCTGAGGTGTAACAGAGATATCCTCAAATGCCCAGAGAAAAAGGGGCACAGACATACTGATGAGAGTCGGTCCAGTGACCGATGAAGCCATTAATCAGTGTTAGGTGAAGGGAGAAAGGTCCAGTGACCAAGAGAACATTTTATCAGTGTGGGGTTCAGTCAAGGAAAATGGACCAGGGAGGAGGGGGGTGAGGTTACTTGGGGGATGGGATTTTCTCATACAAATGTCCCTGTTTTGGGGGTGGGGGTTTGCAGATACCAGCTGTAATGTCTGCCAGGGGGGCTATCCCTAATGCGTGTGGAGCTCCTCATCCTGGTTGAGGCCTCCAGGGAATTTGCTGCAGAGGTGAATTATATATCGAGATTCCATTCTTCTCAGGGCCATGTCTCCACCTCTGGTACTGGTTGGCACCCTGTCAATACCAAAGAATGAGATTTTTAGGTTCTCAGCTGGAGTAGAACTGTGTGAGGAATTACAATGTCTTGCCATGGCATATGTTATATCATTGTCCCGAATTCCCCTTAGGTGTTCAAGGATGCATTTCTTAACTGGAAAGATTGTGCTCCCCACATATCTCATGCCGCACGCACATACAAACACGTATACCATATAGTCACTATTGCAGGAAATTAAAGGCTTGATCTTGTGTTGTTTCCCACTTGGTAAGTCCAAGGATTTGATGTTGGTACTGTGTGTGCACGCCTTACATTTGCCGCATTTGTTGAAACCGAGAAGTTCACTCAGCCACGTACTACTCTGAGACTTGCCTGGTTCCATTAGTGTGTTCACTAATGAACCAGAATATGACTCCTGCGGTATGTGATCTGTGGGTTGGGGCTCATCAGTTTGCCTATAACTTGATCCAGCTTTACTAAGTGCCAGTGTCTCCTAACTATTGCCTGAACCGCAGTGCAACTCGAGTTTTAAGTTATAATACGCCTAATCTCTGGTTTGTTGTTTGAGCGTGGCTAGGGTTTGAGCAGTCTTTCTATCCACACCTCTGATCTTGTGTTTCGCTTCATCTAGAACCCTGCGTGTGTAACCCCTTTGCAGGAACCTGTCAATCATTCGGCACTCCTCAAATTCATAAGCTTTCAGGGTGGTGCAGTTCCTCCTAGCTCTGAGGAGTTTCCCATAGGGCATAGGGGATGCTGCACTTGAGTTTGGGTGGGTGGGTGGCGGCTCCTTGCCTGCAGGATGCTGTTTCCAGCTGTCTCCTTCCTGTGTAATCTGGTCTCAAAGGTCCCTTCCTGAATCCCAACCTCTACATCCAAAAAATCTATCTTCTCTGTACTAACTTTACTGGTAAACTTGAGGTTTAGGTCATTTGTAGAGATGGCATTAAGAAAATCATCTAGGATTTCTTGGGGCCCATCCCAGATAGGAACAATGTCATCAATATACCTGGTCCAAAGGACCAGGTACTTGGTGTATTCATCAAAGACCTCAGACCACACAAACTCCGCCTCCCACCACCTCATGAACATACATGCGTAGCTCGGTGCAAAGCAAATGCCCATGGCAGTCCCTATCAGTTGCTTATACCACTATTTGCCGAACATGAAAAAGTGGTTTTCAAGGCAAAATTGGAGTAACTCGAGCAGTAGATTGGGGTAGTCATAGGTAGCAATGGGTCTGTCCTTAAAAAAGTGTTTACAAGCCTGAATTCCTAAGTCATGTTTGACACAGATGTAAAGAGACACCACATCTACTGTACGCAGAATGTAGTTAGGCCGCCATGGTGTATCTGAGTCTTTAGATATAAAGTCCATGCTGTCACGGCAGTAAGATGGTAAACTGCAGACATAGGGGAACAAAAAGTGGTCTAAATAGATCAAGGCATTCTCCAATAGACTGTCAATAGCTGAGATGATGGGCCTACCCGGTGGATTGGTGCTATGTTTATGTACTTTGGCTACCATATAAAAGCAGGGGCTGACTGATTTCTTAACTGTAAGGAATAAGAGTTCATCTTGATTTAAAAGCCCTGAAATATGTCATTTAGAAAGCATTTCATGAAAACAATCAATGGTAGCAACATATTGCCCAACTTTAGCCTTAGTGTAACTGCCAGAAAAGTCAAGCTGCCTTTTGACTTCTGCTAAATATTTCTTAATGTCCCAAAGTACGACATTCCCTCCCTTGTCAGAAGGCTTGATAACAAATGTATTGGCATGCCTCAAGGAGATCAGTGCTGCTTGTTGGCCTTTGGTTGAATTCATGGCAGCCTGGTTCGTATTGCTCATGCCCAATTTGTAAATGTCTCGTGCCACAGCTTCATGAAAGAGTCAATGTTGTCATTTGGGATTCCCGGTATATATATATAGATATATATATATATGAAACAAAGAGGTTGCCGCTCCGGATGGTTGCACTCGCCAGAGGTCAGGTCACAGGCAGGGCTGCTAATTCAGAGCATCTCCCCATTAACGCGCCGCCTACGCGTTTCGGGATATCTCCCTTCCTCTGGACGGCTTTCACGTTAAATAAAGAACGCCAGCAATTTTCAAAGGAATACTCCCATCTTTATTTTCAAGATAACGCTGATGTAGATCAGGTGAGTAGTACAGCGAAGCATGATGGGAGTGGAAGTCCTTCTGATTTAAATATCCATGTGGATGCCAGCATTGTCAATAATTCAAAAGTTATGGGACAAGCGATGTCTGTAAAGCTTCCCTGCAGTACAACGACCCCTCCAGCACCGCAATGCTTCGGAAATCCTTGGCTGCGGACCCACAGGGGTATCGTGGTGGTGCAAACCGTGGCCTGGACTTGGCCACAATTGTATGAAACAAAGAGGTTGCTGCTCCGGATGGTTGCACTCGCCGGAGGTCAGGTCACAGGCAGACCTGCTAATTCAGAACATCTCCCCATTAACGCGCCGTCTACGCGTTTCGGGATATCTCCCTTCCCCTGGACGGCTTTCACGTTAAATAAAGAACGCCAGCAATTTTCAAAGGAATACTCCCATCTTTATTTTAAAGTTAACGCTGATGTAGATCAGGTGAGTAGTACAGCGAAGCATGATGGGAGTGGAAGTCCTTGTGATTTAAAGTATCCATGTGGATGCCAGCATTGTCAATAATACAAAAGTTATGGGACAAGCGATGTCTGTAAAGCTTCCCTGCAGTACAACGACCCCTCCAGCACAGCAATTCTTCGGAAATCATTGGCTGCGGACCCACAGGGGTATCGTGGTGGTGCAAACCGTGGCCTGGAATTGGCCACAATTGTATAAAACAAAGAGGTTGCCGCTCCGGATGGTTGCACTCGCCGGAGGTCAGGTCACAGGCAGGCTGCTTATTCAGAACATCTCCCCATTAACGCGCCGCCTACGCGTTTCGGGATATCTCCCTTCCTCTGGACGACTTTCACATTAAATAAAGAACGCCAGCAATTTTCAAAGGAATACTCCCATCTTTATTTTCAAGTTAACGCTGATGTAGATCAGGTGAGTAGTACAGCGAAGCATGATGGGAGTGGAAGTCCTTGTGATTTAAATATCCATGTGGATGCCAGCATTGTCAATAATACAAAAGTTATGGGACAAGCGATGTCTGTAAAGCTTCCCGGCGCGTTAATGGGGAAATGTTCTGAATTAGCAGCCCTGCCTGTGACCCGACCTCCTGTGATGGGCTGGTGGGAGGAGCAGGTTGTGTCATCTATCCCAGACTTTGATCGCTGTGCCCTAGGGCTCAGATTCATTGATGATATTTTCATCATATGGAGGGGTGACATTGAGTCAGCCAAAAGGTTCATTTGAAGGCTAAATGATAATCAGTTCAACATTGCTTTAACGGAAAATATAAGTACAACAGAAATTAAGTTTCTGGATGTGAAGGTTCAGATCGTAAACAACTCCATCGAAACCGAACTATTTCGAAAAACCACTGCAGGAAATAGCATTTTGAATGCCGCGAATGCTCACCCACGGAAACTAGTATATAGTATTCCGTATGGTGAATTGTTACGGGCAAAACTTAACTGCAGCTCGCTGAGCCTGTATGAAGATGAAAAGGCTATTATGATCCGCCCCTTCAGAGAAAGAGGCTATAACACAAAAACTATTTCAGAGGCCTGCAAACGTGTGGAATTGGTAACACGGACTGAGCTTTTACATCCTAATAAATCCAAGCTAGTGGCTGAAACATTAAGATTCATCACTACGTATTCAGATCAAGCTCAAAATGTTCGCCAAATACTAAAAAAGAATTGGCATGTTTTACTGACTGACAACAACCTTCAGAAACATCTAAGCAGTTGTCCGCAAATTACATTTCAGAGACGCAAATCACTTTGTGATGAGATATGTTCTAACTATGTAACTAGCAAGGATGTGAAGCTATGTACTAACTGTCCTGGCTTTCGTTGCTGTAAAAAATGTAAAGCATGCAGAAATAGCTTTGACTGTAAGACACTTGTTCTCGCTAACAGTGGTAGAGAATTTAGAATTAAGAAAGCCTTGACTTGTAACACCACACATTGCATATACGCACTAATTTGTCCCTGCAATAGGGTCTATATTGGCAGCACTATTCACTGTGCAAAGAAAAGAGTGTTGGAACATGTCGGAGCCATACGACAAAACAACAAGCAGTATCCAGTGGCCAGACACATTTTGGAATATCATTTTCAAAATGAGGAATTATTGAGAATGGCAGTAATTGATGCAGTCCCTATTGGTGTAAGGGGCGGTAATAGACAGCTAACATTATGCCAATTAGAATCAAGATACATCATTGATTTGGAGACCATGTCTCCTTTGGGATTAAATTCAAGCGAAGAATTAGTGGTACATTTACGGCAGTAATCATGTTTTGAACTCCAAATGTATCTTTTGAAATTAAACTCAAATGTGATGTATATAGTGTATATAACTTGGTAAATAAAATCCTGAAAAGAATTGTGATGAAAGATGTAGTATTCTGCTTTTTTAACAAACAGTCTTTTTATGCAATTCAAAAAATTTTCACTACAAAAATATATTTCTTTTGTACATTTTCAGGTGGGGTATATTTCATATCAGGCCAATCATGTTGGAGGAAAGCACGAGGGAACACAACGTTCAAATTAGGTTGTTGATTATAATTATCCCACTTGGGCGTAACTTTCAATCGGTCTTTATTGTTACTTTATAAACACACATATTAATGCAATCAACTGTAATTGTAACGAGGGCCGGTTTAACAAGAATAGGGAATTGCTAACTTTGCACTGACCCTTTTACTTTATTTCTCTTGGGACAATCTAATTTTGTGATTTTCAATATAATGTAAGCTTTATTTGCTGGTGATCCATTTGGCCCACTGGGGCATGATTTGTAGTTGGTCTCCTATACTGTGCTTTACTATTTAAGTAAGAATGTCTCCATGTTTGCAAAGGCTATCTGTTAAATCATTACAGCTTTAAGATGGCCACCACATAACTGTAAAAGTACTAGTTTTAAAACACTTGTCCTTCTATTATGTTTATTGCACTAAATCAAAATTAAAAAAAAACTGTTTCTGCGTTAGCCACAGCGTGACCAAGGCGAAAGCTGAAACGCGTTGCTGGTGCAGTCAGTATTATTTAACTGCAATTCCAAGGTGTCCTGGCGTTCTTTTGCATGTTTTGGAGAACTGAGTATATATATATATATATATATATATATATATATATATATATATATATATATATATATATATTCAACATATACTTCCCAAGGAAATAATTGGCACGCACTCCCAATCTCTGGAATCAATATCCTCAATGTTGTTTATTCAGCTTACAGCATTACAATCGTTCGAGAGACAAACCAACGCGTTTCGCTATCCGCCGATAGCTTGGTCACGGTCAATATGCCTAATTCAAATCCGCCAATAAAAACACAGTCATGCTCAATCACATGACCCATGATGTCAATCATCCAACTTAACCTGTTCGCAAAGACCTCTGGTCTTGGTAGTTTTAGGTATTCCTGCTACTCTTTTTAACTATGATTTGGTGTTACGTTTATGTTGATTATTCATAAACATTGACCCAATTACTGATACACATAATGTCTGTATGGAAATATTAACCGATAGGAAAGTCTTCCCCACAACTTACGACTGCTCAGAAAACAACGAGTTACCACATCGAGAGTCACTCTCTCTAGGAACATATGTACCATTACTTATATCAAGATGTACACTCATGTAAAAGCGGAAATTTTTTAACCTATTGGGTTTTGAGAAATAATGTTGCAACTGGAGCTTATGCATTATGGTTTTGTCGTCTTAATAATTATATGCCCGCCAGTGGGCTGTCATTACTCCTATAAACAGAAAACTGCGCCACCATTGCATAACCTTGCATTTAGTCATGATGACTAGAACAGAGTAATATTGCATCTCAAACTTGTACATTTTGATTTTTTTGTTTCGATATTTATATGCCCGCCAGTGGGCTGTCATTACTCCTATAAACAATCAACATTGCATAGCCTTTCATTTAGTCATGATAACTAAAACCCAGGGGAATTACATCACTAGGTGATCTTATATATTCCATTATGATTGACACATGGTTTAGACTTCATCATGGTTATTCCCCAGAAAACCAAAAGCATCACCAAAAGAGCACACACAAGTTAATCAATATCATAAGTGAATGTATAGCTCTTCACTTTGGTTTAACCCCCAAGGGGTATAGGTCCTGAAATTCAGAATCTGACGTGATTCTCGACGTCTCAAATTTTTTTCGCGATCTCCACCTCTGTCATGCATGGAGATCGTCTCCAGGGCATAAAAGCAGAGTAACTTCCAATCGCTCCCATGGTGGCTTTCCATATGCTTGGCAACAGCATTACTCCTGTCTTTATTCACCGTGGCTCTTACATGTTCTAAAATTCGTTTTTTTAGCTCGCACTTAGTACTGCCAATATATTTAAGAGGGCACGGGCATTCGATGACATATACCACAAACTGGCTTTTACAGGTGATGAGATCTCTGATTTGCCACATCTTGTTGCCCTTTTGTAGTGAGACCTCTGTTACATTCTTGGCTATTTGGCAGACTTTGCACGAGTGACACTTTTTAAAGCCTTTGGTTGTTAGCCATTGTGTTCCTTTCTTTTTCTTACTGTCCTGATAATGACTGTGCACCAGTTTGTCGCGTAGGTTTTTGGCACGACGAAAGGTGATGTTTGGATGTTTACCTACGAGTTCACCTACAACTGGATCCAATTGTAGCAACTTCCAATTTTTACGTAGGATGTCACTTATTTGTTTCACTTCTTTTGAATGATCCAAAATGAGTCTTATTGGTTTTAATTGATTTATCTCTGTTTTGTCACCTTGATTTTTGGAGTTAATGATGGTCAGTCTCTTTTTTGCATTGGCACGTTTCCAGCATCTTTTGATTATTCCTTTCTTATATCCTCGGTGTTTGAATCTTATTGCTGAGTCTTTACTGTGTTTTTCCCACTCATGTTGTTCTGAGCAGATGCGGCGTAGCCTTAAAAATTCTCCATATGGGATATTGTCCTTTACTGATGGTTGGTGGAAGCTGTCAGCGTGGAGGGTTGAGTTGGTAGATGTTTCTTTTCTATGTAGTGTGGTTTCAAGTTTGTTGTTCACAACATATATTTCTGTATCTAGAAAGACCACTCTGCTGTTGCTGATGTCATAAGTGAATTTGATGTTTGCATCTGTGGAGTTTAAGATTTCAAAATATTCTTCAAATTCAAGTGCTGTTCCGTCCCACACTATAAGTAAGTCGTCAATATACCTCAACCACTTCATAACTTTCTCCACATGTTTGTCGTTGTTTGGATGCCATGCCATCTGTTGCTCCCACCACCCCATAGTGAGACATGCATATCCCGGGCTAAATGAGAACCCCATCGCACATCCCTTAATTTGGAGGTAGATCTCATCTCCGAAGAGAAAAACATTTTGATTTAAACACATCTGGATCATGTCGATCAACATCTGATTGTGATGTTTCAATTTGATATCTCTTTCTTTTAAGAAGTGTGCACATGCAGTTAGGCCAATGTCGTTATCAATGTTCGTATAAAGTGAGGTCACATCCATCGTGATTAGCATATACGAAGCTTGCCAGGGTAGTTCCTGCAGATGTTTCAAGAGATCCGTTGTGTCCTGGATGTAAGAGTTGAGATTGAGTACAAAGGGCATCAAAAAGTGGTCGATGTAACTAGCTACGGGTTCCAATAGTGATCCTTTGGCTGAAACTATCGGTCGACCCGGTGGCTTCTGAGGGTTCTTGTGCACCTTGGGTAGGAAATATATTGTCGCAGTGGTTGGATGTTCCGTGCTTAGAAATCTTTTTTCGTCCTCATCAATTAGATTCTGTTCTTGCCATTGGACGATTTTTTTGTCCAGATTCTCTTTGAAGATTTTCGTAGGGTTTCTATCTAATTTGGTGTAATATTCCTTATTGTTCAACTGGTGGTGTGCTTCCATAACGTAATCTTCAGTGTTTTGTACGACAATGTTTCCACCCTTATCAGCCATTTTTATGATGATTGTTTTATCCTCCAAGTTACTCTGCTTTTATGCCCTGGAGACGATCTCCATGCATGACAGAGGTGGAGATCGCGAAAAAAATTTGAGACGTCGAGAATCACGTCAGATTCTGAATTTCAGGACCTATACCCCTTGGGGGTTAAACCAAAGTGAAGAGCTATACATTCACTTATGATATTGATTAACTTGTGTGTGCTCTTTTGGTGATGCTTTTGGTTCTCTGGGGAATAACCATGATGAAGTCTAAACCATGTGTCAATCATAATGGAATATATAAGATCACCTAGTGATGTAATTCCCCTGGGTTTTAGTTATCATGACTAAATGAAAGGCTATGCAATGTTGATTGTTGATAGGAGTAATGACAGCCCACTGGCGGGCATATAAATATCGAAACAAAAAAATCAAAATGTACAAGTTTGAGATGCAATATTACTCTGTTCTAGTCATCATGACTAAATGCAAGGTTATGCAATGGTGGCGCAGTTTTCTGTTTATAGGAGTAATGACAGACCACTGGCGGGCATATAATTATTAAGACGACAAAACCATAATGCATAAGCTCCAGTTGCAACATTATTTCTCAAAACCCAATAGGTTAAAAAATTTCCGCTTTTACATGAGTGTACATCTTGATATAAGTAATGGTACATATGTTCCTAGAGAGAGTGACTCTCGATGTGGTGACTCGTTGTTTTCTGAGCAGTCGTAAGTTGTGGGGAAGACTTTCCTATCGGTTAATATTTCCATACAGACATTATGTGTATCAGTAATTGGGTCAATGTTTATGAATAATCAACATAAACGTAACACCAAATCATAGTTAAAAAGAGTAGCAGGAATATTTATTTATTTATTTATTTATTTATTATGCAACTTATAACGCGCAGACTAAACCCGAAGGTATCAAGGCGCCTATCAAAATCAATAAACAATAAACAGAATATACAAAGCACCACTACGGGAATGCACGTGTAAAAAGGTGAGTCTTAAGCGCGGATCTAAAAGTTTGCAGAGAGGAACTGGATCTTACTTCCAAAGGGAGGGCATTCCACCACTTAGGTGCCAGGAAGGAAAAGGCCTTACCTCCCCATCTTGCTTTTCTGACACGGGGTACAGAGAGGAGAAGTTTGTGACTGGAGCGAAGATTTCTACTGGGGTTATGCCGAGAAAGAATGGATCCCATGCTTGTAGGGCTGGGTTTAGCTAAGGCTTTATACACCAGGCACATGGATTTGAAAAGGATCCGGTATTCAACGGGGAGCCAATGCAGTTGTTTTCGGGCTTCGGTGGCAGAGGCACGTTTTGGTAGGTCAAGAGCAAATCTCGCTGCCGCGTTCTGGACCACCTGCAAGCGCTGTAGAAGACTCTTGTTCAGCCCTGCATACAGCGCATTGCAGTAATCCAGTCGCGAACCCAAAAGGGCGACAGCAAGTTGCTTTCTTGCCTGGGGAGACAAAAAGTGCCTGATTTTCCTCAGAATGTGGATAATCCCCCAGCAGGTCGAAACAGTCCTGTTGACCTGTTGGCACATACTAAGGTTGGGGTCGATCATAACTCCCAGGATTTTTTGCTGACAAGGTGGGCTCAGGACATACGCCCAGCGAGTTCGGCCACCACTCCGCCGACCAGATCGGTTCCTTTCCTCCAAAGACCATCACCTCCGTCTTCTCCCCATTCAGTTTTAGTGAATTGTGGATCATCCACTGGCCAACTGCCTCCATGCAAGATCTAAAATTGGCGGCAGTTGATGTAGCTGGCTGGGAGAGAGAGACTAAAATCTGGGTGTCGTCCGCGTAAGAAACTACCTCCATCCCAAAAGATCTGATGAGTCTGGCAAGGGGGGTCACATAGATATTAAAAAGGGTAGGACTGAGCGCTGACCCTTGAGGGACCCCACATTGCACAGACAGGGATGGAGATAGAAACGATCCCAGCATTATCCTTTGTTCTCTATGGTCGAGAAAAGAGGAAAGGAGTCCCAGAGCAGGCCCGCGGACCCCAATCTCCCTCAGGCGAGATGTTAACACCACAGGAGACAGGGTATCGAAGGCCGCTGTGAGGTCTAGAAGGATCAGGAGGGAGGTCTGACCCTCATCAACTCTAGTGCGGATGGTATCCAGCACTATGGTGAGGGCAGACTCAGTGCTGTGTTCCCTCCTGAAACCATGCTGGGAGAGATCCAAACAGCCCGAGCTCTCCACAAATGCAGCCAGATGTTTATTTAGATGGGCTTCGAGCATCTTTGCGGGAGCCGGGAGCAGTGAAATGGGGCGAAAGTTCTTTAACACCCCAGGGTCCAGAGAAGGCTTTTTAAGCAAAGGTTTTACAACAGCATTCTTCCACTGCTGGGGAAAAATGCCTTCCTTCATCGCTCTGTTCATGATGTCAACCAGAGGAGGAAGGAGAGATTCTCTGCACTGCTTGAGGATCTTTAGCGGGCAGACATCCAACGGGGAACCAGATTTGGTTTTATCAAGCAGGATTTCAGGAATACCTAAAACTACCAAGACCAGAGGTCTTTGCGAACAGGTTAAGTTGGATGATTGACATCATGGGTCATGTGATTGAGCATGACTGTGTTTTTATTGGCGGATTTGAATTAGGCATATTGACCGTGACCAAGCTATCGGCGGATAGCGAAACGCGTTGGTTTGTCTCTCGAACGATTGTAATGCTGTAAGCTGAATAAACAACATTGAGGATATTGATTCCAGAGATTGGGAGTGCGTGCCAATTATTTCCTTGGGAAGTATATGTTGAATTTGGATCGGCGTGGCTCTGCCGAGGCTTCGCACCGGAGAACAGATGCGCCAAGGGTCGACAACACGGAGCCAATTGGGGTTCTATATATATATATATATATATATATTACCTACTGGCGGTCGACATGAGGTAGTTATAGTTAGGACCACGTTTCCATAGGAAATCCGCAACATTCTATTTTGAATAACTTTTGCGCCGGTCGACGAATCCTCTCGGATTTTTCTAAATAGGTGGGGCGCTACGCTCCGCTCCTACCCTGAAAGTCTCGGGGGGTTTCTTCAAGCGGGGGCTGAGATAAAAGGGGGGCCCCAAATCGCGTTTTTCCCATGCATTTTTCCATAGGACCTTTAGACACAGCTACAGCCCGAACGGCTGAACAGAATTACTTGAAATTTGGCAGAGATGTAGTCCTCAGGTCAAGGAAGTGCCTTTTGCAGGTTTGGTGTAAATCTGTTCAGTATATTCTGAGAAAATAGCCTTTAAATCAATATATATATATCTGAGCCAGCTTACGGTGCGCTTACGGTGCGCTTACCGTACGCGTACGGTGACGTGCGCGAGCGCGATTCTGATTGGCTCTTAGATCTTAGTAAACATTCGAATCGGCCGAAACCAGGAAGCGGCGGCCGCCATTTTCTCTCTCGCACTCTGAGTAGGGCAGCATAAATGAAGCCCAAAAATGGGTAAAGGGGCAGTATATTGAAATAATAATAACCCAGCAATGATTTTCGAAAAATCGCCGATTACGCTTACCGTACGCGTACGGTAAAAAAATGTTTTAAAAAAAAGAAAGTATCCACACTCTCCCCACCCCATGTGCAAATGGTGCCCGAAGGGCACCATTTGTGCATGGCTTATGAAATAATTGAAATTAATAAACAAAACATTTCACAACGATGCGCATAATATGTCCCCCATGTGCGCACGGTGCGCGAAGCGCATCGTGCTTACATGGCCCATCTCGCATAATGTGGGCACGCGGTGCACGCAGCGCACCGCGTGACCACCGTGCGTGCATGGCACTAACTGCGTAAAGTGGGCGCGCGGTGCGCGAAGCGCACCGCGTGCTCACTGTGCGCGCACGGTGCGCGAAGCGCACCGTGCGCGCACGGAACGAACTGCGTTAAGTGGGCGCGCACGCCACGAATGGCGCAAAGTAAGTTAGCATTTAAAAAAACGTACAAATTCACTGAAAAAACCATAGGTTTCACACATGTTATAGTTAGGAATTAGCATTTAAAAAACCTTGCAAATTCACTGAAAAAACCATAGGTTTCACACATGTTATAGTTAGCTGTACATTTTACTGATGAAAAACCAATGAAATTCCCCCGTTATAGTTACTGTAGGCAACTATAACTCACGCGACCGTAATCCTCTGCTGATGACATATGTGTCTTTATGAAAAAAAAATATTTGTAATATATGTATAGCTAAAATTTAATGGAAGAAGAAATGGGCAAATAAGTGTCTAAATACAGTATTAGCATCAGCAGAGGATTGCGGTCGCGTGAGTTATAGTTGCCTACAGTAACTATAACGGGGGAATTTCATTGATTTTTTATCAGTAAAATGTACAGCTAACTATAACATGTGTGAAACCTATGGTTTTTTCAGTGAATATATATATATATATGTATATTACCTAATGGCAGTTCACAGTAGGTAGTTATAGTTAGGACCTATTTTCCATAGGAAATCCGCAACATTCTATTTGGAATAACGTTGACGTCAATTGATGAATCTTAGCGAAAGTTTCCAAACTTTTGACCACCTCCGGTCCGCTCCTATCCTGAAAATTTCATGGTGATTCGCCAAGCGGGGGCCGAGAAAAAAGGGGGGGTCCCAAAACGCGTTTTCCCCATGCATTTTCCCATAGGACTTGTTGACGCAGCTACAGCCCGAAGTGCTGAACGGAATTACACCAAATTTGGCAAAGAGGCAGTCCTCAGTTCAGACTCGTGCCTTTTGCTTAAATGGTATCAATCCGTTCAGTAGTTCCTGAGAAAACCAAAAGTAAAATCACATATATATCTGGGCGGAGCCTAACCACACATCTCATCGTGAGATCTGATTGGCTGTCAGCACTTCATCCAAGAAGTGTTGACAGCCATCTTGGGACCAATATACATGATAGGACCTCATTAAAAAGCATTGCAGTTAATAGAAGGTTTTAAGACTTTAGTTCCATTATAAATCATTTGTTGATGGTACCATACTCATTTTAGGAATTGTGGTGTGTTCTAAAGTGATTTTACCATGTGAAAAAGCCTTTGCTGTGATATCATGAATCATGTTTGAGAGAAAACTATTTTCTCATGCTTTTCCCACAGAGGGTTGGAAGGTGATCTATAAGCTAAACTGAGAGCATATTTTCTGTAAATTCACATTATCTTTCTCAGTCATGTGAGAATGAAGTCTGACATTCTCAGTAAACCATGTACATCCAACAAGGGCAGAGACAGTCAGTTGATTCCTTTGTGTTCTACCGCAGCTTCCCAGAGTGTTCTAAAGAACAACTAGAGCGCTAACAGTCCTACTTATGACAAACGTATGGCACACCTGAAGCCATCATTCTTGGATAAAAGTGGTAACTCTTAAAACATTTAATTTAAAAAGGAACAAAATGAGGGGGTTCATTTTGCCATAGAAAGTATGATTAGTGCTGCAGAAAGAAAAATTAGGGCACATTTTGAGTGACTTCTCAAATCCTCTTCTATTTCATTAAAAAACTTCTGACATGCAGACTGAAACATGCACTTTCAATACCAGCAGCAGACTTCCCTGGTGAGCAGTAGCTTTACTACAGTGATCTAATAAGCAACTAGAGTGCTAACATCCTGAATTTATGGCAAATGTGTGATACATCTGAATGCCTTCTTGATGGAATCAAAGTAAAACACTGAAAGCATTTCCTACTGAGGAGACTGCAGTAAATGAGGAAATTGGGAAACTTCATAACAAATAAATCTCCCAAGATGGCCACCAGAGACAAAAGAGCCCAAAGGCAGCACAAATATCACCCACATGTAGCCCGCATGTAGCCCACTGACAGAAGTGTGCAAAACACTTATTTTTTGTGTATTTGCAGTTTTATATAGTGCAGACTTGTCAGGTATTGAAGTGCTTTACATGAGCATTGGTTACATCACACAAGATCAAATTCATTTTGGTTTTAGACATGGGGAGATTAAGTGATTTGACCAGAATCACAGAATGTTGAGCTGAAGCAGAAACTCCAACCTGGTTCCCCAGTTCCAAAGTCTGCAGCTCTGGCAGTAACACCACATCCTCTCCCCTATGTGCAACATTTAATCAAGTGGTCAACTGTATAAATAAACTTAATGATTAAAAATAATTTAAAAGTTCTTTGTCGCTATTTAAAAACTCAGAAAAGATGTCCTCATTTTAGTTTTTTAGAGTACTAACCATAATTTTGATGCAAATAAGACCCTCTCATATATGTAATTTCTAAAGGAAATACTCTAGGTATTACAGTTTTGATGACATCAAGATGACGTCAGGCGTTACACACTTTTGTAATAAATATAGAATGTTAGCAATCTAGTTGTTCATTGGGATACTGTTGAGAGGCAGAGGCCAGGGGCACGGACTCTGAAAATTTAAGGCAGGTAGGAGAGTGCAGAGGCAACAATTTGACCACCCTGGGCAGGCAGGAAGGGCAGTGGCAGCACAACAGACTATGAAGGGCAGTGGAAAGGGGGTCAGGAGCAACAAACCAACAATACAGGACTGGCAAGAGAGGCTGTGGCAATATAATAGACCATTGTGGGCAGAAGGAAGAGGCAGTGGTAGTACAACCATACATGCCAACAGACCCGTTTCAGCCAGGAAACGTCCAATGTTTTTAAGCTCAAATGGGCTTTATTTGATCTGTCTTCTGTCTACAATCTCCTCTTTTTCAATGTAACTCAAAGGGAAAAATCAATACCCCAGTTTTTTTTCAAAATCTCCCTTTTACCAAGTTCAAAATGTTCGCAAATATGGTAGATTGGATCATGGTAGGCAGGAGGAATTGGGGTAGGGACATGGACTCGGATAACAGAGGACAGGAGGGACATGGAGAGGTGCACTAAACTGACCCTACAGGGCAGGCATCAGGGTTTGCAGCAGCACAATACACCACACAGCCCATGCGGGACGGGAGTGCAGCACAAAAAGCCTTAGAAAGCAATAGGGAGGGGACAGGACCATGCACATGGACAACAGAGAACAGAGGGGAAAGAGGCAATGGTAGCTAGCTGAGCATAATGGACAGACAGGAGCGAAAGCTGCAGCATAACAGACCATAAAGGGCAGGAGGGACGGATTAGGGGCATTACAATGGAACAGACAAGCCAGGAGGGAGGGAATAGGGTCTGTACATGGAAACAGAGGGCTGGGGGCAAGGGGGCAGGGCAGGAGCAGCAAGATGACCGGTCAGGCAGGATGGGCACTAGAAACAAGACACACCATGGAGAGCAACAATGAGACTATGATGGCATACACACAGACCATGGAGGGAAGGTGAGAGGGGGTCAGGGGCAGCTAGCTGACCACACAGGGAAGGTGGGAGGGGCCATGGCAGCACAGAAGACCATGCATGGCAAGCGGGAGGGTTAGTGGCAGCACAATGGCTACGATGGGCAAGAAGGAGGGTGCAGGGGCATGCACAAAGGACCATGGAGGATAGAAGGAAGGGTCAGGACCTGGGCACAGACGAGAGTTCAGGGGAAGGGGCCTCACTACAGACCGCGCGGGGCACGCAGGAGGAGCAGTTGCAGCACAACAGACCAGCGAGGGCAGAAGGGTGTGGCAGTAAAATGGACCATGGAGGACAGGAGGAAGGGGACAGGGGCATGGCATGTGGACAGGCAGGGTGGAGGTGGCAGGGACAGGTTACAGTCATCTGACAATGCTAGGCAGGTGGGAGGGGAGTGGCAGCTCAACAGAACACTCAGAGTAGATAGGAGTGGCAGGTCCATGGAACATGGTGGGCAAAAAGGATGGAGCAGGGGCATGCACAAAGACATTGGAAGGCAGGGGGAAGGAGAATAGGGGCAGCAAGCTAAGCACAGAGGCTAAGCAGGAGGTCAATGATGGGCCATAGAATTGGGCAATGGAGGGAAGGAGGAGTGGACTAGTACATCATGCTAAATGGAGGGCAGTGGCAGCACATCAGACCATGCATTGCAGGAGGGAAGAGGCTAGTCCATGGATTCAGACAACAGATGATAGGAAGGAGGGGGGTGGGGCAGCAAGCTAACTGTTCAGAGAAGGTGGGTATTAGGAACTTTATTGTTTTTAAAATGTGTGTCTGTGTGAACTACTTAAAATATGAACAAGTATGCAGCATAATCTCACTTTTATTCAGGAAGAAGAGGACGTTTGGGACTGTGACTCCGGGCTCACTTGGCAGAAACACCCCCTGACCCTCCACCCCCATCACAAAATGTAATGCCCGTGAAAAGGGTAGGTGGACGCAGTGTTATATGGAACATAGTCCTGAGAGTACGATTAAAAATGAAAACTAGATATAGTATATGGTATAAACTATGCACCAAAAAGTGTGATAAAAGATGAACCGGGCGTGAAATATAATATGCAATACATTGTGTGCAATGACAGATTCATTGGAGAGCGCAAGATAGCACAGGCACTAGCGCGTGCTATGCGGTATGCGCCTTGAAGTGTAATATGCACAGGGCAGTGTTGTGTAACCTAACTTGTCTCTAAAGTTGTAATATAAAATATGTGCTGGGGAGTGTAACGTTGCATATGCACTGTGACAAAGATATGGATCCCAGATTGTAATATGTATGGCATAGCACTGTGTGTTATAACATAGGCATCAAGGAAGGCACATTACATGGGGCAATATAACCTGTGCGAAGGCAAGTGTGGCATGACATATTCACGGGGTGGTGTTACAGTGCACATGGGCTAGAGAGTGTCATAGTATATGCACTAGCTGGTGGAATACAACACAGAGGTGTGTGGCACTCGGCGGGCACTGGTGGGTGTAACACAGCATTGGGCTCAGCCAGGAGCACGCTGTGACTCTCAAATGAGGTTCGTCTCCTTTCCAGAGAGTAAAATAAAAAGTATTACACATCCGGCGGTGGATGTGTGTTTTATTAACCGTGAGGGGGGTTCCTTGCATAGTTTGGTCGAATTTTTGTCGAATCCCCTTTGAATGGCTTGGTGTGCGTGTATATTAAATGTGCCCATCAATAGCTACCCATGTTTATATAAATAAACAACAAAGGTGTCTACTTGGAGAGTACCCACCGGCGGGCGCGCCGGGATTAGGCACGGTCGGTCGTCAGACACGTCAGAGCTTCACTAGCGGTGTAAATACATTCCATGTGGATTCATTCTATGCATAGTCGCCTTTTAATGAATAGCACGCAAATCATCATGGTGATAGGTACATACGGTTTGTCCAGCAAGTCCTAGGTGTTTCTACAAATATATATTTTTTAAAAATAATAAAAAACAAAGGCCGGCCACGGGGGAAGGGGTCCCGGGGCCATAAGTGGCCTGAGGAGGGGGGCAACGCAGCCCCCTCCTAAAGATTTTTTTTTTTAAAAAGGCCATGACCCGGGGTTTGAGGTCCCCAGGGCCGATTAAGGCCTTGGGAGGGCCAAATTAATTTTTTCAAGAAAACAAAATAAGGGTGCAGGCCCTAGGGGATGGGGTCCCCAGGGCCAGTAAATTAGAGAAAGAAGGGGGGCCACACATCCCGCCTTCTTAAAAAAATATGCCCCCTCCTTGCAGCACTCTGCAAACGCGCCCCCTGGCCAGTTGTAAGTTGGGGAATTAATTCCCCTTCAATACTGAGGGTCCCTGAGGGCCAACTAGCCCAACAGGTATCTCCAGTATGCGCCAGAGAGCTGAGTTGCAGACAGGTGTTCTGAGGCCATGCCCCTTTTTACACCTCTATGCAACGCAGCTCTGTGGCGCTTACTGGAGGTACCTAGTGGGCTAGTTTGACCCTAGGGACCCTTAGGATTCAAGGGGACTTAATCTCTCAACTTAGAACGGCCACAGGGCGCGTTTACATAGTGGTGAAAGGAGGAGATGGGGCCTGAGGTGATGTGTGCAAACACGCACTGTGGCGCGTTTTAAGTTGGGGAAATAATTCCCTTTCAATCCTGAGGGACCCTGGGGGCCAACTAGCCCACCAGGTGCTTCCAGTAAGCACCACTGCTCTGTGTTGCAGAGAGGTGGTGCAGGCCGTGCCCCTTTTCACACCTCTCAGCAAAGGCGCTTACTGGACGTAGCTAGTGGGCTATTTTGCCCCTAGGGATCCTTAGGATTCAAGGGGACTTAATCTCCCAACTTAAAAAACGGCCACAGGGCGTGTTTACACAGTGGGAAAGGGAGGGGACGGGGCCTGAGGTGACGTGTGCAAACACGCCCTATGGCGCGTTTTAAGTTGGGGAAATAATTCCCTTTCAATTCTGAGGGCCCCTGGGGGCTAACTAGCCCACCAGGTGCTTCCAGTAAGCGCCACTGAGCTGCGTTGCAGAGAGGTGGTCCAGGCCGTGCCACTTTTTACACTTCTCTGCCACTCAGCTCTGTGGCGCTTACTGGAGGTACCTAGCGGGCTAGTTGAACCCTAGGGACTCTCAGGATTCAAATGAACTTAATCTCCCAACTAAAAACGGCCACAGGGTGTGTTTACACAGTGGTGAAGGGAGGGGACGGGGCCTGAGTTAACGTGTGCAAACAAGCCCTGTGGCGCGTTTTAAGTTGGGGAAATAATTCCCCTTCAATCCTGAGGGACCCTATGGGCCAACTAGCCCACCAGGTGCTTCCAGTAAGCGCCACTGCACTGCGTTGCAGAGAGGTGGTCTAGGACGTGCCCCTTTTTACATCTCTCTGCAACGCAGCTCTGTGGCGCTTACTAGAGGTACCTAGAGGTCTAGTTGGACCCTAGGGACCCTCAGGATTCAAGGGGACTTAATCTCCCAACTGAAAATGGCCACAGGGCGTGTTTACACAGTGGGGAAGTGAGGGGACAGGGCCTGAGGTGATGTGTGCAAACATACCCTGTGGCGCATTTTAAGAGGGAGTTTTAATCCTCTGCCCTATTATATACTAGGGGCTTACATAGGAGGTCATGCTGATCACAGGGGGACCCCAACACATAGTGTTCCCTAGTGTATGTAGGTGTTTTCACTGTATTCTGAGTATCTTTTAACATAGCACTGGCTCTAGGACTGATTAGTCAGACTCAGTTACCACCAGTATCCGTCTGAAAAAGTTGAGGGTACAGGATGATTTTGAAACAAGGCTTCTTTCTGCTCCTCGTTTTGTTCTTTCTGCACATTATCCTTCTTCCTGCACTTTTCTGTATCTTTGAGGACTTCTGTTGCTTCTTTCTGCATTTCTTTTTTTTCTCTCTGTGCGTTGTATCTTCTTTCTTCACATGTCCTATCTCTGTAGGCATAGTTAGAAATTAGCATTTAAAAAAACCTTTGAAATTCACTGAAAAAAACAGGTTTCAGGCATGTTATAGTTAGGAATTAGCATTTAAAAAAACTTAGAAATTCACTGAAAAAAACATAGGTTTCAGGGGCGTTATAATTAGCTGGACTTTTCACTCGTACAAAACCATTGAAATTCCCCGTTATAGTTAGTTCAGCTAAATATAACTTGCGCGCCCGCAATGCACTGCTGATGACGTCACATATTACAGCACTCATGACATGGTCAGTGACATCACTCATGACATCTCAAATGACATCACTGATGACATCACTGATGACGTCATCCTTGTGATAGAGTGGTAGACCTCCTCTCCCCCTAATATAACCTTTGATACACACATTAAAAAATAGAAACTAAAATTTTCAAAACAATGGACATACCAATATAAGTTACAACAACCTATTCAGTAATTCTAAGATCCACATACACATCCACTCATTCACCAACAGTCCTATACAGTCACTCATACATGTACTCACTCATCATATGTACTCATACACCTATACATCCTGTTACACGCCACTCATCCATAGAGTTACTCACACACATAGTCACTCATGCTAATAAAGAATCAAACATCCATTTACTTGCATATACAGTTATACCCACACCACCACACTTACTTCTACAGAAACTTACACATACTTAGTCTTTTAAACAATCACTTATAGAAACACATACTTATTCATACAGGAACTCTTTCAATCTCTCACTCTCACATATACTCACTTATATACACCAATCGTCACATATACTAGTTTAAAACATATGTAGTTACTCATAAAGACACTATTGAGACAGTCATTCACTCACTAACACACCCATGCCTACACTCATCCCCCCATACAGTCCTGCACACATGCCGTCTTCAACACATACAAACAGTGAGTCACTCATTCATGCACCTATGCACTATTTAATACCCCCCACCAAACCATACAGACACTCAGACACTCATACTGATACTGAAAAAAACAACTAATAACCTATATAGACACTCATGTAGCTACTCACCAACCCATACAGCCACTGATACACAAAGTGAGAGACTGATACAGATATTTACATATTTAAACATTACTTACTAAGCCATGTATTCACTAAGATACACTTAATCAGTCAGTTATACAATCAATTTTTCAAAAACAAATCCTCCATTTAGACACTTATATACCCATTTATTCTTCCATCGACCTTGAGATATACATATATAAAACATATGTAATTTTCAGAAAAACACACATTCACTGGATGATGGCATCAGTGATGTCATCAGTGATGTCATTTGAGATGTCATCAGTGATGTCATGAGTGATGTCACTGACCATGTCATGAGTGATGTAATATGTGACATCATTAGCAGTGAATTGCGGGCGCGCGAGTTATAGTTAACTGAACTAACTATAACGGGGGAATTTCAATGGTTTTGTACGAGCGAAAAGTCCAGCTAACTATAACGCCTCTGAAACCTATGGTTTTTTCAGTGTATATAAGTGTCTAAATGGATAATTTGTTTTTGAAAAATTGATTGTATAACTGACTGATTAAGTGTATCTTAGTGAATACAAGGCTTAGTGAGTAATGTTTAAATATGTAAATATATGAATCAGTCTCTCACTTTGTGTATAAGTGGCTGCATGGGTTGGTGAGTAGCTATATAGGTTATTAGTTGGTTTTTTGAGTATCAGTATGAGTGTCTGAGTGTCTGTATGGTTCAGTGGGGGGTAATACGTAGTGCATAGGTGCATGAATGAGTGACTCACTGTCTGTGTTGAAAACAGCATGTGTGCAGGACTGTATGGGTGGATGAGTGTGTGCATGGGTGTGTTAGTGAGTGAATGACTGTCTCAATAGTGTCTTTATGAGTAACTACATATGTTTTAAACTAGTATATATCACTATTGGTGTATATAAGTGAGTATATGTGAGAGTGAGAGATTGAAAAAGTTCCTGTATGAATAAGTATGTGTTTCTATAAGTGATTGTTTAAAAGACTAAGTATGTGTAAGTTTCTGTAGAAGTGTGGTGGTGTGTGTATAACTGTATATGCAAGTAAATGGATGTTTGGTTCTTTATTAGCATGAGTGACTATGTGTGTGAGTAACTCTATGGATGAGTGGCATTGTGTAACAGGATGTATAGGTGTATGCGTACATATGATGAGTGAGTACATGTATGAGTGACTGTATAGGACTTTTGGTGAATGAGTGAATGTGTATGTGGATCTTAGTATTACTGAATAGGTTGTTGTAACTGGTATTGGTATGTTCATTGTTTTGAAAATGTTAGTTTCTATTTTTGAATGTGTGTATCAAAGGTTATATTAGGGTGAGAGGAGGTCTGCCACTCTATCACAAGGATGATGTCATCAGTGTTGTCATCAGTGATGTCACTGACCATGTCCTGAGTGATGTAATATGTGACGTCATCAGCATTGCATTGCGGGCGTGCAAGTTATAGTTAGCTGAACTAACTATAACGGGGGAATTTCAATGGTTTTGTACGAGTGAAAAGTGCAGCTAACTATAACGCCCCTGAAACCTATAGTTTTTTCACTGAATTGCTAAGGTTTTTTAAATGATAATTCCTAACTATAACGTGCCTGAAACCTATGGTTTTTTCTGTGAATATATATATAGTTAGGACCTATTTTCCATAGGAAATCCGCAACATTCTATCTGGAATAACGTTGGCGCCGATTGATGAATCTTCGTGAAATTTTCCAAACTTTTGGCCAGCTCAGGTCCGCTCCTATCCTGAAAATTTCACGGTGATTCGTCAAGCGGGGCCCGGGAAAAAAAGGGGGGTCCCAAAACGCGTTTTCGCCATACATTTTCCCATTGGACCTGTTGACGCAGCTACAGCCCGAACTGCTGAACGGAATTACACCAAATTTGGCAAAGAGGTAGTCCTCAGTCCAGACTCGTGCCTTTTGCTTAAATGGTGTGAATCCGTTCAGTAGTTCCTGAGAAATTTAGAGTTAAAAAGACATATATATCTGGGCGGAGCCTAACCACACATCTCATCGTGAGATCTGATTGGCTGTCAGTACTTCATCCAAGAAGTGTTGGCAGCCATCTTGGGACCAATATACATGATAGCACCTCATTAAAAAGCATTGCAGTTAATAGAAGGTTTTAAGACTTTAGTTACATTATAAATCATTTGTTGATGGTACCATACTTTAATTTAAAAAGGAACAAAATGAGTGGGTTCATTTTGCCATAGAAAGTATGATTAGTGCTGCAGGAAGAAATATTAGGGCACATTTTGAGTGACTTCTCAAATTCTCTTCTATTTCATTAAAAACTTCTGACATGCAGACTGAAACATGCACATTCAATACCAGCAGCAGATTTCCCTGGTGAGCAGTAGCTTTACCACAGTGATCTAATAAGCAACTGGAGTGCTAACATTCAGAATTTATGACAAATGTGTGACACATCTGAATGCCTTCTTGATGGAATCAAAGGAAAAAACTGAAAGTATTTCCTACTGAGGAGACTGTATTAATTGAGGAAATTAGGAAACTTGATAACAAATAAGTCTCCCAAAATGGCCCCCAGAGACAAAAGAGCCCAAATGTAGCCCAAATATCACCCAGATGTAGCCTAAGTATAGCCCAATGACAGAATGTCCCAGAGTGTTCTAACGAACAACTAGAGCGCTAACAGTCTTACTTATGACAACAGTATGCAACACCTGAAGACATCTTGATTGGAATAAAGTGGTAACACTTAAAACATTTAATTTACAAAGGAACAAAATGAGGGGATTCATTTTGCCATAGAAATTATGATTAGTGCTGCAGAAAGAAAAATTAGGGCACATTTTGATTTTTTCAATCCTTTTCTTTTTCATAAACAAATTCTGACATGCAGACTGAAACATGCACTTTGAATACCAGCGGCAGGCTTCCCTGGTGAGCAGTAGCTTTACTACAGTGATCTAATGAGCAGCTAGAGTGCTAACATTCAGAATGTTTGGCAAATGTATGACACATCTGAATGCCTTCTTGATGGAACCAAAATAAAAAACTGAAAGTATTTCCTACTGAGGAGACTGCAGTAAATGAGGAAATTGGGAAACTTCATAACAAATAAATCTACCAAGATGGCCACCAGAGACAAAAGAGCCCAAATGCAGCACAAATATCACCCACATGTAGCCCAATGACAGAAGTGTTCAAAACACTTATTTTTTGTGTATTTGCAATTTTATATAGTGCAGACTTGGGAGGTATTGGAGTGCTTTATATGAGCATTGGTTACATCACACAAGATCACATTCATGTTGGTTGTAGACATGGGGAATTTAAGTGATTTGACCAGAATCACAGAATGTTGAGCTGAAGCAGAAACTCCAACCTGGATCCCCAGTTGCAAAGTTTGCAGCTCTGGTAGTAACACCACATCCTCTCCCCTAGGTGCAACATTTAATCAAATGGTCAACTGGATAAAAAAACAGAAAGATTACAAATAATTTAAAAGTTCTTTGTCGCTATTTGAAAACTCAGAAAATATGTCCTCATTTTAGTTTTTTAGAGCACTAACCATAATTTTGATGCAAATAAGACCCTCTTATATATGTAATTTCTAAAGGAAATGCACTAGGTATTACAGTTTTGATTACATCAAGATGACATCAGGCGTTCCATACTTTGGAAATAAATATAGAATGTTAGCAATCTAATTGTTCAATGGGATACTGTTGAGAGGCAGAGGCCAGGGGCACTGAAGGCAGGTAGGAGAGTGCAGAGGCAATAATTTGACCACAATGGGCAGGCAGGAAGGGCAGTGGGAGCACAATAGGCTATGGAGGGCAGAGGAAAGGGGGGCAGGGGCAACAAACCAACAATACAGGACTGGCAAGAGAAGCTGTGGCAATATAATAGACCATTGTGGGCAGAAGGAAGAGGCAGTGGTAGTAAAACCACACATGCCAACAGACCAGTTTCAGCTAGGAAACGTCAAATGTTTTTAAGCTCAAATGGACTTTATTTGATCTGTCTCCTGTCTACAATCTCCTCTTTTTCAATGTAACTCAAAGGGGAAAATCAATACCCCAGTTTTTTTTCAAAATCTCCCTCTTACCAAGTTCAAAATGTTCACAAGTATGGTACATTGGATCATGGTAGGCAGGAGGAATTGGGGTAGGGACACGGACTCGGATAACAGAGGACAGGAGAGACGTGGAGAGGTGCAACAAACTGACCCTACAGGACAGGCATCAGGGTTTGCAGCAGCACAATACACCACACAGGGCTTGCAGGACAGGAGTGCAGCACAACGATCCATAGAAAGCAATAGGGAGGGGACAGGACCATGCACATGGACAACAGAGAACAGAGGGGAGAGAGGCAATGGTAGCTAGCTGACCATAATGGACAGACAAGAGAGAAAGCTGCAGCATAACAGACCATAAAGGGCAGGAGGGACGGATCAGGGGCATTACAATGGAACAGACAAGCCAGGAGGGAGGGAATAGGGGTCTGCACATTGAAACAGAGGGCTGGGGGCAAGGGGGCAGGGCAGGAGCAGCAAGATGACCATGGAGGTCAAGCAGGATGGGCACTAGAAACAAGACACACCATGGAGAGGAACAGTGAGACTATGATGGCATACACACAGACCATGGTGGGAAGGGGGGAGGGGGTCAGGGGTAGCACGCTGACCACACAGGGAAGGAGGGAGGGGCTGTGGCAGCACAGAAGACCATGCATGGCAAGCGGGAGTGTTAGTGGCAGCACAATGGCTATGATGCGCAAGAAGGAGGGTGCAGGGGTATGCACAAAGGACCATGGAGGAGAGAAGGGAGGGTCAGGACCTGGGCACAGACAAGAGAGTTCAGGGGAAGGGGCCTCACAACAGACCGCGCAAAGCAGGCAGGCGGAGCAGTTGCAGCACAACAGACCAGGGAGGGCAGAAGGGTGTGGCAGTAAAATGGACCATGGAGGACAGGAGGAAGGGGATAGGGGCATGGCATGTGGACAGGCAGGGTGGAGGTGGCAGGGACAGGTTACAGCCATCTGACAATGCTAGGCAGGTGGGAAGGGAGTAGCAGCTCAACAGAACACTCAGAGTAGATAGGATTGGCAGGTCCATGGAAAATGGTGGGCAAAAAGGATGGAGCAGGGATATGCACAAAGACATCGGAGGGTAGGGGGGAGGAGAATAGGGGCAGCAAGCTAAGCACAGAGGCTAAGCAGGACCTCAATGATGGGCCATAGAATTGGGCAATAGAGGGCAGGAGGAGTGGACTGGTACATTATGCTAAATGGAGGGCAGTGGCAGCACATCAGACCATGCATGGCAGGAGGGAGGAGGCTAGTCCAGGGATTCAGACAACAGAGGATAAGAAGGAGGTCGTTGGGGCAGCAAGCTAACTGTTCAGAGAAGGTGGGTATTAGGAACTTTATTGTTTTTAAAATGTGTGTCTGTGCGAACTACTTAAAATATGAACAAGTATGCAGCATAATCTCACTTTTATTCAGGAAGAAGAGGACGTTTGTGACTGTGCCCTGGGCTCACTTGGCAGAAACACCCCCTGACCCTCCACCCCCATCGCAAAATGTAATGCCCGTGAAAAGGGTAGGTTGACGCAGTGTTATATAAAACATAGTCCTGAGAGCACGATTGAAAATGAAAACTAGATATAGTATATGGTATAAACTATGCACCAAAAAGTGTGATATAAGATGAACCGGGGCGTGAAATATAATATACAATACATTGTGCGCAATGACAGATTCATTGGAGAGCGCGAGATAGCACAGGCACTAGCGCGTGCTATGCGATATGCGCATTGGAGTGTAATATGCACAGGGCAGTGTTGTGTAACCTAACTAGTCTCTAAAGTTGTAATATAAAATATGTGCTGGGGAGTGTAACGTTGCATATGCACTATGACAAAGATATGGATCCCAGATTGTAATATGTATGGCATAGCGCTGTGCGTTATAACATAGGCATCAAGGAAGGTACGTTAGATGGGGCAATTTAACCCTTGCGAAAGCAAGTGTGGCATGATATATTCACGGGGTGGTGTTACAGTGCACATGGGCTAAAGAGTGTCATAGGATACGCACTAGCTGGTGGAATACAACACAGAGGTGTGTGGCACTCGGCGGGCACTGGTGGGTGTAACACAGCATTGGGCTCAGCCAGGAGCACGCTGTGAATCTGAAGTGAGGTCCGTCTCCTTTGCAGAGAGTAAAATAAAAAGTATTACACATCCGGCGGTGGATGTGTGTTATATTAACCGTGAGGGGGGTTTCTTGCATAGTTTGGTCGAATTTTTGTCGAATCCCCTTTGAATGGCTTGGTGTGCGTGTTTATTAAATGTGCCCGTCAATAGCTACCCATGTTTGTATAAATAAACGACAAGGGCATCTATTTGGAGAGTACCCACCGGTGGGGGCGCCGGGATGAGGCACGGTAGGGCGTCAGACACGTCAGAGCTTCACTAGCGGTGTAAATACATTCCACGTGGATTCATTGTATGCATAGTCGCCTTTTAATGAATCATGGTGATAGGTACATACGGTTTGTCCAGCATGTCCTAGGTGTGTCTATAAATATATATTTTTTTAAAATAATAAAAAACAAAGGCCGGTCCCGGGGGTTGGAGTCCCCGGGGCCGATTAAGGCCTTGGGAGGGCCAAATTAATTTTTTTCAACTAAAAAAATTAGGGTGCAGGCCCTGGGGGATGGGGTCCCCAGGGCAAATAAATTAGAAAAAAAGGGGGGCCACACAGCCCTCCTTCTTAAAAAAATAAAATAAATAAAAGACCGGCTTCGCGCCGGAGGCCATGCCCCCTCCTTGCAGCACTCTGCAAACGCGCCCCCTGGCCAGTTGTCAGTTGGGGAATTAGTTCCCCTTCAATACTGAGGATCCCTGAGGCCCAACTAGCCCAACAGGTATCTCCAGTATGCGCCAGGGAGCTGCGATGGAGACAGGAGTTCTGAGGCCACGCCCCTTTTTACACCTCTATGTAACGCGGCTCTGTGGTGCTTACTGGAGGTACCTAGTGGGCTAGTTTGACCCTAGGGACCCTTAGGATTCACAGGGACTTAATCTCTCAACTTAGAACGGCCACAGGGTGCTTTTACACAGTGGTGAAGGGAGGGGACGGGGCCTGAGGTGACGTGTGCAAACACGGCCTGTGGAGCGTTTTAAGTTGGGAAAATAATTCCCTTTCAATCTTGAGGGTCCCTGGGGGCTAACTAGCCCACCAGGTGCTTCCAGTAAGCGCCACTGAGCTGTGTTGCAGAGAGGTTGTCCAGGCCGTGCCACTTTTTACACCTGTCTGCAACGCAGCTCTGTGGCGCTTACAAGAGGTACCTAGTGGGCTAGTTGGACCCTAGAGACCCTCAGGATTCAAATGAACTTAATCTCCCAACTAAAAACAGCCACAGGGCGTGTTTACACAGTGGTGAAGGGAGGGGACGGGGCCTGAGTTAACGTGTGCAAACAAGCCCTGTGGTGCGTTTTAAGTTGGGGAAATAATTCCCCTTCAATCCTGAGGGACCCTGGGGGCCACCTAGCCCACCAGGTGCGTCCAGTAAGTGCCACTGCGCTGCGTTGCAGAGAGGTGGTCTAGGCCGTGCCCCTTTTTACATCTCTCTGCAGCGCAGCTCTGTGACGCTTACTGGAGGTACCTAGTGGTCTAGTTGACCCTAGGGAACCTCAGGATTCAAGGGGACTTAATCTCCCAACTTAAAACGGCCACAGGGCGTGTTTACACAGTGGGGAAGGAAGGGGACGGGGCCTGAGGTGACGTATGCAAACACGCCCTGTGGCGCATTTTAAGAGGTAGTTTTTATCGTCTGCCCTATTATATACTAGGGGCTTACAGAGAAGGTCTTGCTAATCACAGGGGGACCCCAATGCATAGTGTTCCCTAGTGGAAGTAGGTGTTTTCACTGTATTCTGAGTGTCTTTTAACAGAGCACTGGCTCTAGGACTGGTTAGTCAGACTCTGTTACCTCCAGTATCCGTCTGAAAAAGTTGAGGTCACAGGATGATTTTGCAACAAGGCTTCTTTCTGCTCTTCTGTTTGTTCTTTCTGCACGTTATCCTTCTTCCTGCCCTTTTCTTCGTCTTTGAGAACTTCTGTTGCTTCTTTCTGCATTCCTTTTTTTTCTTTCTGTGCGTTTTATCTTCTTTCTTGACATGTCCTATCTCTGTAGGCATAGTTAGAAATTAGCATTTAAAAAACCTTTGAAATTCACAGAAAAAACCATAGGTTTCAGGCACGTTATAGTTAGGAATTATCATTTAAAAAACCTTAGAAATTCAGTGAAAAAACTATAGGTTTCAGGGGCGTTATAGTTAGCTGGACTTTTCACTCGTACAAAACCATTGAAATTCCCCCGTTATAGTTAGTTCAGCTAACTATAACTTGCACGCCCGCAATGCAATGCTGATGACGTCACATATTACATCACTCAGGACATGGTCAGTGACATCACTGATGACAACACTGATGACATCATCCTTGTGATAGAGTGGCAGACCTCCTCTCACCCTAATATAACCTTTGATACACACATTCAAAAATAGAAACTAACATTTTCAAAACAATGAACATACCAATACCAGTTACAACAACCTATTCAGTAATACTAAGATCCACATACACATTCACTCATTCACCAAAAGTCCTATACAGTCACTCATACATGTACTCACTCATCATATGTACGCATACACCTATACATCCTGTTACACAACGCCACTCATCCATAGAGGTACTCACACACATAGTCACTCATGCTAATAAAGAATCAAACATCCATTTACTTGCATATACAGTTATACCCACACCACCACACTTACTTCTACAGAAACTTACACATACTTTGTCTTTTAAACAATCACTTATAGACACACATACTTATTCATACAGGAACTCTTTCAATCTCTCACTCTCACATATACTCACTTATATACACCAATAGTCACATATACTAGTTTAAAACATATGTAGTTACTCATAAAGACAGTCATTCACTCACTAACACACCCATGCCTACACTCATCCCCCCATACAGTCCTGCACACATGCTGTCTTAACACATACAAACAGTGAGTCACTCATTCATGCACCTATGCACTATTTAATGGATCTTAGAATTACTGAATAGGTTGTTGTAACTTATATTGGTATGTCCATTGTTTTGAAAATTTTAGTTTCTATTTTTTAATGTGTGTATCAAAGGTTATATTAGGGGGAGAGGAGGTCTACCACTCTATCACAAGGATGACGTCATCAGTGATGTCATCAGTGATGTCATTTGAGATGTCATGAGTGATGTCACTGACCATGTCATGAGTGCTGTAATATGTGACGTCATCAGCAGTGCATTGCGGGCGCTCAAGTTATATTTAGCTGAACTAACTATAACGGGGAATTTCAATGGTTTTGTACGAGTGAAAAGTCCAGCTAATTATAATGTTTTTTTCAGTGAATTTCTAAGGTTTTTTAAATGCTAATTCCTAACTATAACATGCCTGAAACCTGTTTTTTTCAGTGAATTTCAAAGGTTTTTTTAAATGCTAATTTCTAACTATGCCTACAGAGATAGGACATGTGAAGAAAGAAGATAAAACGCACAGAGAGAAAAAAAAGAAATGCAGAAAGAAGCAACAGAAGTCCTCAAAGATACAGAAAAGTGCAGGAAGAAGGATAACGTGCAGAAAGAACAAACAGAAGAGCAGAAAGAAGCCTTGTTGCAAAATCATCCTGTACCCTCAACTTTTTCAGACGGATACTGGTGGTAACTGAGTCTGACTAATCAGTCCTAGAGCCAGTGCTATGTTAAAAGATACTCAGAATACAGTGAAAACACCTACATACACTAGGGAACACTATGCGTTGGGGTCCCCCTGTGATCAGCATGACCTCCTATGTAAGCCCCTAGTATATAATAGGGCAGAGGATTAAAACTACCTCTTAAAATGCGCCACAGGGTATGTTTGCACACATCACCTCAGGCCCTGTCCCCTCACTTCCCCACTGTGTAAACATGCCCTGTGGCCGTTTTCAGTTGGGAGATTAAGTCCCCTTGAATCCTGAGGGTCCCTAGGGTCCAACTAGACCTCTAGGTACCTCTAGTAAGTGCCACAGAGCTGCGTTGCAGAGAGATGTAAAAAGGGGCACGTCCTAGACCACCTCTCTGCAACGCAGTGCAGTGGCGCTTACTGGAAGCACCTGGTGGGCTAGTTGGCCCATAGGGTCCCTCAGGATTGAAGGGGAATTATTTCCCCAACTTAAAACGCGCCACAGGGCTTGTTTGCACACCTTAACTCAGGCCCCGTCCCCTCCCTTCACCACTGTGTAAACACACCCTGTGGCTGTTTTTAGTTGGGAGATTAAGTTCATTTGAATCCTGAGAGTCCCTAGGGTCCAACTAGCCCACTAGGTACCTCCAGTAAGCGCCACAGAGCTGAGTGGCAGAGAAGTGTAAAAAGTGGCACGGCCTGGACCACCTCTCTGCAACGCAGCTCAGTGGCGCTTACTGGAAGCACCTGGTGGGCTAGTTAGCCCCCAGGGGCCCTCAGAATTGAAAGGGAATTATTTCCCCAACTTAAAACGCGCCATAGGGCGTGTTTGCACACGTCACCTCAGGCCCGTCCCCTCCCTTCCCCACTGTGTAAACACGCCCTGTGGCCGTTTTTTAAGTTGGGAGATTAAGTCCCCTTGAATCCTAAGGATCCCTAGGGGCAAAATAGCCCACTAGCTACGTCCAGTAAGCGCCTTTGCTGAGAGGTGTGAAAAGGGGCACGGCCTGCACCACCTCTCTGCAACACAGAGCAGTGGTGCTTACTGGAAGCACCTGGTGGGCTAGTTGGCCCCCAGGGTCCCTCAGGATTGAAAGGGAATTATTTCCCCAACTTAAAACGCGCCACAGTGCGTGTTTGCACACATCACCTCAGGCCCCGTCTCCTCCTTTCACCACTATGTAAACGCGCCCTGTGGCCGTTCTAAGTTGAGAGATTAAGTCCCCTTGAATCCTAAGGGTCCCTAGGGTCAAACTAGCCCACTAGGTACCTCCAGTAAGCGCCACAGAGCTGCGTTGCATAGAGGTGTAAAAAGGGGCATGGCCTCAGAACACCTGTCTGCAACTCAGCTCTCTGGCGCATACTGGAGATACCTGTTGGGCTAGTTGGCCCTCAGGGACCCTCAGTATTGAAGGGGAATTAATTCCCCAACTTACAACTGGCCAGGGGGCGGGTTTGCAGAGTGCTGCAAGGAGGGGGCATATTTTTTTAAGAAGGTGGGATGTGTGGCCCCCCTTCTTTCTCTAATTTACTGGCCCTGGGGACCCCATCCCCTAGGGCCTGCACCCTTATTTTGTTTTCTTGAAAAAATTAATTTGGCCCTCCCAAGGCCTTAATCGGACCCGGGGACCTCAAACCCCGGATCATGGCCTTTTTTTAAAAAAAAAATCTTTAGGAGGGGGCTGCGTTGCCCCCCTCCTCAGGCCACTTATGGCCCCGGGACCCCTTCCCCCGTGGCCGGCCTTTGTTTTTTATTATTTTTAAAAAATATATATTTGTAGCAACACCTAGGACTTGCTGGACAAACCGTATGTACCTATCACCATGATGATTTGCGTGCTATTCATTAAAAGGCGACTATGCATAGAATGAATCCACATGGAATGTATTTACACCGCTAGTGAAGCTCTGACGTGTCTGACGACCGACCGTGCCTAATCCCGGCGCGCGCGCCGGTGGGTACTCTCCAAGTAGACACCTTTGTTGTTTATTTATACAAACATGGGTAGCTATTGATGGGCACATTTAATATACACGCACACCAAGCCATTCAAAGGGGATTCGACAAAAATTCAACCAAACTATGCAAGGAACCCCCCTCACGGTTAATAAAACACACATCCACCGCCGGATGTGTAATACTTTTTATTTTACTCTCTGGAAAGGAGACGAACCTCATTTGAGAGTCACAGAGTGCTCCTGGCTGAGCCCAATGCTGTGTTACACCCACCAGTGCCCGCCGAGTGCCACACACCTCTGTGTTGTATTCCACCAGCTAGTGCGTATACTATGACACTCTCTAGCCCATGTGCACTGTAACACCGCCCCGTGAATATGTCATGCCACACTTGCCTTCGCACGGGTTATATTGCCCCATGTAATGTGCCTTCATTGATGCCTATGTTATAACACACAGTGCTATGCCATACATATTACAATCTGGGATCCATATCTTTGTCACAGTGCATATGCAACGTTACACTCCCCAGCACATATTTTATATTACAACTTTAGAGACAAGTTAGGTTACACAACACTGCCCTGTGCATATTACACTTCAAGGCGCATATCGCATAGCACGCGCTAGTGCCTGTGCTATCTTGCGCTCTCCAATGAATCTGTCATTGCACACAATGTATTGCATATTATATTTCACGCCCGGTTCATCTTATATCACACTTTTTGGTGCATAGTTTATACCATATACTATATCTAGTTTTCATTTTTAATCGTACTCTCAGGACTATGTTCCATATAACACTGCGTCCACCTACCCTTTTCACGGGCATTACATTTTGTGATGGGGGGTGGAGGGTCAGGGGGTGTTTCTGCCAAGTGAGCCCGGAGTCACAGTCACAAACGTCCTCTTCTTCCTGAATAAAAGTGAGATTATGCTGCATACTTGTTCATATTTTAAGTAGTTCACACAGACACACATTTTAAAAACAATAAAGTTCCTAATACCCACCTTCTCTGAACAGTTAGCTTGCTGCCCCATCCACCTCCTCCCTATCATCTGTTGTCTGAATCCATGGACTAGCCTCTTCCCTCCTGCCATGCATGGTCTGATGTGCTGCCACTGCCCTCCATTTAGCATGATGTACCAGTCCACTCCTCCTGCCCTCCATTGCCCAATTTTATGGCCCATCATTGACCTCCTGCTTAGCCTCTGTGCTTAGCTTGCTGCCCCTATTCTCCTTCCCCCTGCCTTCCGATGTCTTTGTGCATGCCCCTGCTCCATCCTTTTTGCCCACCATGTTCCATGGACCTGCCACTCCTATCTACTCTGAGTGTTCTGTTGAGCTGCCACTCCCCTCCCACCTGCCTAGCATTGTCAGATGACTGTAACCTGTCCCTGCCACCTCCACCCTGCCTGTCCACATGCCATGCCCCTGTCCCCTTCCTCCTGTCCTCCATGGTCCATTTTACTGCCACACCCTTCTGCCCTCGCTGGTCTGTTGTGCTGCAACTGCTCCTCCTGCGTGCCCCGCGCGGTCTGTAGTGAGGCCCCTTCCCCTGAACTCTCGTCTGTGCCCAGGTCCTGACCCTTCCTTCTATCCTCCATGGTCCTTTGTGCATGCCCCTGCACCCTCCTTCTTGCCCATCGTAGCCATTGTGCTGCCACTAACCCTCCCGCTTGCCATGCATGGTCTTCTGTGCTGCCATGGCCCCTCCCACCTTCCCTGTGTGGTCAGCTAGCTGCCCCTGACCCCCTCTCACCTTCCCTCCATGGTCTGTGTGTATGCCATCATAGTCTCATTGTTGCTCTCCATGGTGTGTCTTGTTTCTAGTGCCCATCCTGCCTGACCGGTCATCTTGCTGCTCCTGCCCTGCCCCCTTGCCCCCAGCCCTCTGTTTCCATGTACAGACCCTATTCCCTCCCTCCTGGCTTGTCTGTTCCATTGTAATGCCCCTAATCCGTCCCTCCTGCCCTTTGTGGTCTGTTATGCTGCAGCTTTCGCTCCTGTCTGTCCATTATGCTCAGCTAGCTACCATTGCCTCTTTCCCCTCTGTTCTCTGTTGTCCATGTGCATGGTCCTGTCCCCTCCCTATTGCTTTCTAAGGCTTTTTGTGCTGCACTCCCGTCCCGCATGGGCTGTGTGGTGTATTGTGCTGCTGCAAACCCTGATGCCTGCCCTGTAGGGTCAGTTTAGTGCACCTCTCCATGTCCCTCGTGTCCTCTGTTATCCGAGTCCATGTCCCTACCCCAATTCCTCCTGCCTATCATGATCCAATCTACCATATTTGCGAACATTTTGAACTTGGTAAAAGGGAGATTTTGAAAAAAAACTGGGGTATTGATTTTTCCCTTTGAGTTACATTGAAAAAGAGGAGATTGTAGACAGAAGACAGATCAAATAAAGCCCATTTGAGCTTAAAAACATTGGACGTTTCCTGGCTGACACGGGTCTGTTTGCATGTATGGTTGTACTACCACTGCCTCTTCCTTCTGCCCACAATGGTCTATTATATTGCCACAGCCTCTCTTGCCAGTCCTGTATTGTTGGTTTGTTGCTCCTGACCCCCTTTCCACTGCCCTCCATAGTCTGTTGTGCTGCCACTGCCCTTCCTGCCTGCCCAGGGTGGTCAAATTGTTGCCTCTGCACTCTCCTACCTGCCTTAAATTTTCAGAGTCCGTGCCCCTGGCCTCTGCCTCTCAACAGTATCCCAATGAACAACTAGATTGCTAACATTCTATATTTATTACAAAAGTGTGTAACGCCTGACGTCATCTTGATGTCATCAAAACTGTAATACCTAGAGTATTTCCTTTAGAAATTACATATATGAGAGGGTCTTATTTGCATCAAAATTATGGTTAGTACTTAGGACTACTAAATTGAGAAAAATCCTAATTTTAAGACTTTCGGTATTCACAGAAGGCACTTAGGAGTTCTAAAGTTAGGAGTCCTAACTATACTACTACTAAACTGAGAAAAATCCAAATTTTAAGACTTTCGGTATTCACAGAAGGCATTTAGGAGTCCTAAAGTTAGGCCTCCTAACTTCTGTGAATACCGAAATGAGTAAGTGCCTTCTGTGAATACCAAAATGAGTAAGTGCCTTCTGTGAATACCAAAAAGGTAGTAAGTTTAGGATTTTGTCTTAAGTTAGTTCTGTGAATCGGGCCCACTGTATTTAGACACTTATTTGCCCATGTCTTCTTCCATTAAATTTTAGCTATACATATATTACAAATATTTTTTTTTCATAAAGACACATATGTCATCAGCAGAGGATTACGGTCGCGTGAGTTATAGTTGCCTACAGTAACTATAACGGGGAAATTTCATTGGTTTTTCATCAGTAAAATGTACAGCTAACTATAACATGTGTGAAACCTATGGTTTTTTCAGTGAATTTGCAAGGTTTTTTAAATGCTAATTCCTAACTATAACGTGTGTGAAACCTATGGTTTTTTCAGTGAATTTGTACGGTTTTTTAAATGCTAACTTACTTTGCGCCATTCGTGGCGTGCGTGCCCACTTAACGCAGTTCGTTCCGTGCGCGCACCGTGCGCGCACCGTGCGAATATATATATATATATTACCTACTGGCGGTCGCCAGTAGGTAGTTATAGTTAGGACCCCTTTTCCATAGGAAAACCTCAACATTCTATTTTGAATAACTTTGGCGCCGGTCGATGAATCCTCGCAAATTTCTCAAAATAGGTGGGGCGCTACGCTCCGCTCCTACCCTGAAAGTCTCGGGGGGATTCGTCAAGCGGGGGCTGAGATAAAAGGGGGTCCCAAAACGCGTTTTTCCCATGCATTTTTCCATAGGACCTTTAGAACGAGCTACAGCCCGAACGGCTGAACAGAATTACTAGAAATTTGGCAGAGAGGTAGTCCCTAGGTCAAGGAAGTGCCTTTTGTAGGTTTGGTGTAAATCTGTTCAGTAGATTCTGAGAAAATAGCCTTTAAATCAATATATATATCTGAGCCCGCTTACGGTACGCTTACCGTACGCTTACCGTAAGCGTACGGTGGCGTGCGCGAGCGCGATTCTGATTGGCTCTTAGATCTTAGTAAACATTCGAATCGGCCGAAACCAGGAAGCGGCGGCCGCCATTTTGTCTCTCGCACTGAGTGTTGTTTATCAAACAAGATGGCCAAAAACATGTTACGGGGCTGTTTTGACAACTCCCTCCCACATAGTCATGTTGAGGGAGTCCCCAAACATCCCCCAAGAGCAAAAACGGTTTTATTTTTTTTTCTGCAATTTCGCCGAGTACGCTTACCGTACGCTTACCGTAAGCGTACGGTAAAAAAAAACAAAAAAAAAAAAACACTATCCACACTTACCCCACCCCCTGTGCTTTTGGTGGCCGTAGGCCACCAAATGTACAGGGCTTATTAATAGGTAAAAAAAAAAGAAATTTTGGCAACATGAAATTATAAAATCGAAATAAAAAAAACACTATCCACATTGACCCCACCCCCTGTGCTTTTGGTGGCCGAAGGCCACCAAATGTACAGGGCTTATTAAAGTTGATAAAAACCGTGCACGGAACGAACTGCGTTAAGTGGGCGCGCACGCCTCGAATGGCGTAAAGTAACTTAGCATTTAAAAAAACGTACAAATTCACTGAAACAAACATAGGTTTCACACACGTTATAGTTAGGAATTAGCATTTAAAAAACCTTGCAAATTCACTGAAAAAACCATAGGTTTCACACATGTTATAGTTAGCGGAAATTTTACTGATAAAAAACCAGTGAAATTGCCCCGTTATAGTTAGTGCTGGCAACTATAACTCACGCGACCGCAATCTTCTGCTGATGACATATGTGTCTTTATGAAAAAAAATTATTTGTAATATATGTATAGCTAAAAATGTATGGAAGAAGACATGGGCAAATAAGTGTCTAAATACAGTATTAGCATCAGCAGAGGATTGCGGTCGCGTGAGTTATAGTTGCCAGCACTAACTATAACGGGGCAATTTCACTGGTTTTTTATCAGTAAAATTTCCGCTAACTATAACATGTGTGAAACCTATGGTTTTTTCAGTGAATATATATATATACATATTACCTACTGGCGGTCGCCAGTAGGTAGTTATAGTTAGGACCACGTTTCCATAGGAAATCCGCAACATTCTATTTTGAATAACTTTGGCGCCGGTCGACGAATCCTCGCGAATTTCTCAAAATAGGTGGGGCGCTACGCTCCGCTCCTACCCTGAAAGTCTCGGGGGGATTCGTCAAGCAGGGGCTGAGATAAAAGGGGGGTCCCAAAACGCGTTTTTCCCATGCATTTTTCCATAGGACCTTTAGACAGGGCTACAGCCCGAACGGCTGAACAGAATTACTAGAAATTTGGCAGAGAGGTAGTCCTCAGGTCAAGGAAGTGCCTTTTGTAGGTTTGGTGTAAATCTGTTCAGTAGATTCTGAGAAAATAGCCTTTAAATCAATATATATATCTGAGCCAGCTTACGGTGCGCTTACGGTACGCTTACCGTACGCGTACGGTGGCGTGCGCGAGCGCGATTCTGATTGGCTCTTAGATCTTAGTAAACATTCGAATCGGCCAAAACCAGGAAGCGGCGGCCGCAATTTTCTCTCTCGCACTGAGAGTGATTTCTAAAATATAAAGCCCAAAAACATGTAAAGGGGCTGTTTAGACAGCTCCCACACACATAGCCATGTTGAGGGAGTCCCCAAAGTTCCCCAAGGCCAAAAACGGAATTTTAATTTTTTCGGTAATTTCGCCGATTACGCTTACCGTACGCGTACGGTAAAAAATGAAAAAAAAAAAAATAATTATCCACACTCTCTCCATCCTGTGTGCAATTGGTGCCCGCAGGGCACCAATTCTGCATGGCTTATTAGAGATGAGATAAACTAAAATATTTAAAAAAATAATAATAAAAAAAAAAATTATCCACACTCTCTCCACCCCGTGTGCAAATGGTGCCCGAAGGGCACCATTTGTGCATGGCTTATAGAATATACGAAAAATTAAAATATTACCTTTCAAAACGAAGTGCATCATATGTCCTCCATGTGCGCACGGTGCGCGAAGCGCATCGTGCGTACATGGCCCATCTAGCTTAACGTGGGCACGCGGTGCGCGTAGCGCACCGCGTGCCCAACGTGCATGCACGGCACTAACTGCGTAAAGTGGGCGCGCGGTGCGCGAAGCGCACCGCGTGCTCACTGTGCGCGCACGCGAAGCGCACCGTGCGCACACGGAACGAACTGCGTTAAGTGGGCGCGCACGCCACGAATGGCGTAAAGTAACTTAGCATTTAAAAAACCGTACAAATTCACTGAAAAAACCATAGGTTTCACACACGTTATAGTTAGGAATTAGCATTTAAAAAACCTTGCAAATTCACTGAAAAAACCATAGGTTTCACACATGTTATAGTTAGCGGAAATTTTACTGATAAAAAACCAATGAAATTCCCCCGTTATAGTTAGTGCAGGCAACTATAACTCACGCGACCGCAATCTTCTGCTGATGAAATATGTGTCTTTATGAAAAAAAAATATTTGTAATATATGTATAGCTAAAAATGTATGGAAGAAGACATGGGCAAATAAGTGTCTAAATACAGTATTAGCATCAGCAGAGGATTGCGGTCGCGTGAGTTATAGTTGCCTGCACTAACTATAACGGGGGAATTTCATTGGTTTTTTATCAGTAAAATTTCCGCTAACTATAACATGTGTGAAAACTATGGTTTTTTCAGTGAATATATATATATATATATATGTACCTCAATGTCCTCAAACTTTCCAGGACGCACTCAGTGGTAAACCAGCCATCCAGCTTTAAAGGATATCACTCTTCAAAAACCCAGGTGAATTGTAGTGCCTGACTCGTTTCAGGGCTTTGTGCCCCTTAATCATAGGCTGCTCAGTGTGCAATTTAGAAAGAATCTTTTATTTAAATTTCTGCATGCTTTTCATTGGTTCCCAGCTCGTAGTGAGCTTCACTCAATTCGTGTCCTTTGGCTTTGCATGCTGGGATTTGTATTATTCACAAGGAGCCAAAATTATTTCCCTTTAGTAGGTTCTTTATTGCAGACTTTCATTCGAGAGTTTAAACAATCCTACAGTAGGAATCCGGGAATGGTGAGGAGTTATTTTCATCAGGCTCACCACGCTATGCAGATTGAAATCGTTTCAATCCACGGCCTCTTCAATCCATTTCTCACAAAGATGGAGTAGGAAGATGGTGCAATCCTGCCGCGGCAAGGACGCCGCATCGTAAATATGTACCTCAATGTCCTCTAACTTTCCAGGACGCACTCAGTGGTAAACCAGCCATCCGGCTTTAAAGGATATCACTCTACAAAAACCCAGCTGAATTGTAGTGTCTGACGCGTTTCAGGGCTTTGTGCCCCTTAATCATAGGCTGCTCAGTGTGCAATTTAGAAAGGCTCTTTTATTTAAATTTCTGCATGCTTTTCATTGGTTCCCAGCTCGTAGTGAGCTTTACTCAATTTGTGTCCTTTGGCTTTGCATGCTGGGATTTGTATTATTCACAAGGAGCCAAAATTATTTCCCTTTAGTAGGTTCTTTATTGCAGACTTTCATTCGAGAGTTTAAACAATCCTACAGTAGGAATCCGGGAATTGTGAGGAGTCATTTTCATCAGACTCACCACGCTATGCAGATTGAAATCGTTTCAATCCACGGCCTCTTCAATCCATTTCTCACGTAGATGGAGTAGGAAGATGGTGCAATCCTGCCGTGGCAAGGACGCCGCGTCGTAAATATGTACCTCAATGTCCTCGAACTTTCCAGGACGCACTCAGTGGTAAACCAGCCATCCGGCTTTAAAGGATATCACTCTTCAAAAACCCAGGTGAATTGTAGTGCCTGACGCGTTTCAGGGCTTTGTGCCCCTTAATCATAGGCTGCTCAGTGTGCAATTTAGAAAGAATCTTTTATTTAAATTTCTGCATGCTTTTCATTGGTTCCCAGCTCATAGTGAGCTTCACTCAATTTGTGTCCTTTGGCTTTGCATGTTGGGATTTGTATTATTCACAAGGAGCCAAAATTATTTCCCTTTAGTAGGTTCTTTATTGCAGTCTTTCATTCGAGAGTTTAAACAATCCTACAGTAGGAATCCGGGAATTGTGGGGAGTCATTTTCATCAGGCTCACCACGCTATGCATATTGAAATCGTTTCAATCCACGGCCTCTTCCATCCATTTCTCACGAAGATGGAGTAGGAAGATGGTGCAATCCTGCCGCGGCAAGGACGCCGCGTCGTAAATATGTACCTCAATGTCCTCTAACTTTCCAGGACGCACTCAGTGGTAAACCAGCCATCCGGCTTTAAAGGATATCACTCTTCAAAAAACCCAGGTGAATTGTAGTGCCTGACGCGTTTCAGGGCTTTGTGCCCCTTAATCATAGGCTGCTCAGTGTGCAATTTAGAAAGGCTCTTTTATTTAAATTTCTGCATGCTTTTCATTGGTTCCCAGCTCGTAGTGAGCTTCACTCAATTCGTGTCCTTTGGCTTTGCATGCTGGGATTTGTATTATTCACAAGGCGTAACTGACTCTATAAGTGAGTCATTAAATGTATCTTACTGCAGACTAGTGACTAAACTGTGTAAATGTTTGTATGTATCTGTATGTTAGTGTATAAGTGGCGGCATGGTTTTGTGAATACCTATATAAGTGTCTATATGAGTTATTGATTGCTTGTCTCAATATCTGTATGGGTTCCTGAGTGTTTGTGTGGGTAGGTTGTGTGTCACTCTATGCATACTTGTGTGAGTGGGTGATTCTATGAGTGCATGGTTTTAAGAGTGCATCTGTGATGGACTGTATGGTTGAGTGAGTGTATGTATGGGTGTGTTAGGGATTGAATGTATATCTCAGTGGTACATTTGTGACTAACTACATATGTGAAAGGCAGTATATATGCGTGTAAGAGTATATAAGTGGGTAGATGTGAGAGTGTGTGATTGTGAGAGTGACTGTATGGATGAGTGTGTGCTTGCATCAATGATTCTATAAGAGCTTATGAATGTGATACTATTTTTATGAGTAAGTGAACTTGAGTGTGTATAACTGCATAGGTGAGTAAATGGGAGTGTGATTATTTGCATGACTGAGTAGGTGTGAGAGTACCTCTATGGATGATTGGTAGTGTGTGAGTATCTATATAGGTGTATAAATGCATATGATAGTTTTGTATGGTGTGACTGTAAGTATGAGTGACTGTACAGGTGAATGAGTGGAGGTGTATGTAGACCTAAGAGATAATAAGTGGGCATGTAGTTATTGGTATTGCAGTATGTATGGTTTTGAGAATGGAACTCTTAAATTTTGAGTCGGTGTATCAAAGGTTATATTAGGGTGTGAGAAGATGTGGTAATTTATCACATGAATGACGTCATCAGTGATGTCATCAGTGATGTCATTTGAGATGTCATCAGTGATGTCATGAGTGATGTCACTGACCACGTCATGAGTGATGTAATATGTGGCGCATTTGAAATTCACTAAAAAAACCATAGGTTTCACACACGTTATAGTAAGGAATTAGCATTTAAAAAACCTTGCAAATTCACTGAAAAAACCATAGGTTTCACACACGTTATAGTTAGGAATTAGCATTTAAAAAACCTTGCAAATTCACTGAAAAAACCATAGGTTTCACACACGTTATAGTTAGGAATTAGCATTTAAAAAACATTGCAAATTCACTGAAAAAACCATAGGTTTCACACATGTTATAGTTAGCTGTACATTTCACTCGTAAAAAACCAATGAAATTCCCACGTTATAGTTAGTGCAGGCAACTATAACTCACGCGACCGCAATCTTCTGCTGATGCTAATACTGTATTTCGACACTTATTTGCCCATGTCTTCTTCCATTAAATTTTAGCTATACATATATTACAAATATTTTTTTTTCATAAAGACACATATGTCATCAGCAGAAGATTGCGGTCGTGTGAGTTATAGTTGCCTGCACTAACTATAACGCGGGAATTTCATTGGTTTTTTACGAGTGAAATGTACAGCTAACTATAACATGTGAGAAACCTATGGTTTTTTCAGTGAATTTGCAAGGTTTTTTTAATGCTAATTCCTAACTATAACGTGTGTGAAACCTATGGTTCTTTCAGTGAATTTGTACGTTTTTTTAAATGCTAAGTTACTTGACGCCATTCGTGGCGTGCGCGCCCAGTTAACGCAGTTCATTCCGTGCGCACACGGTGTGCCCACTTTACGCAGTTAGTGCCGTGCATGCACGGTGGTCACGCGGATGGGCCATGTACGCACGATGCGCTTCGCGCACCGTGCGCACATGGGGGACATATTATGCGCATCTTTGTGAAATGTATTCTTTGTTAAATTCATACAGGTAATATGCCATGCACAAATGGTGCACTTCGGGCACCATTTGCACACGGGGTGGGGAGAATGTGGATAATTTTTTTTTTTATAAAAGTTTGCTATGGCAGGGCGGGAGCTGCGAGGCTCCCGCCCTGCCATAGCAAACTACAGTTTCCCGGGGTGGGCACCCCGGGACACTGCAGGAGCCGGCCCTGCGGGGTGGCGGTCCCCAGGGTCATCATTGCCTCTAGGAGGGCCACGCGGCCCCCCTCCCATCAATTTCGAAAGCCCCGGAGGGTGGTGGTCCCTGGGGCTGGGGTTCCGTCACAGACCTCCCAATGTACATAGTTAGAGACCCGGGAAGGTGGCGGTCCCCGGGGCGTGTGGGGAGCTTGAGCACCCCCACACAGGGTATTTTTTTTTTTAAATACACAAGCCCCGGGGGATTGCGGTCCCCGGGGCTGCGGGGAGGCCATGAGCCCCCCGCAAATATTTTCAAAAAGCCCCGGGGGTGGCAGTCCCCGGGGCTTGCGGGGGCCTTTTAGCCCCCCCCAGCCATTACTATTTGAAGCCCCGAGGGGTGCCGGTCCCTGGGGCTTGGGGTGGCAGAGAGCCCCCCCCACATATTTACACAAAGCCCCAGGGGGTGGCTGTCCCCAGGGCTGGGGAGCCCCTTTGGGCCCCCAACCCTATACATACATATCCCCTTGGATTTGGCCCCCCCAAGGGCAAATTAGCAACGAAGCGCAGGAGCCCGCTCTTCGTTTTTTTTTTTTGCAGGATCCGCACACCCACCCAACTTCGCAAAAGTTTCAAAACTCGTGGCCTGCTCCGGTCCACTCCTATCCTGAAAGTCTTGGGGTGATTCGTCAAGTGGGGGCCGAGAATAAAGGGGGGTCCCAAAACCTGTTTTCTCTGTGCAATTTTCCATAGGAACCTTTAGTCGCAGCTACAGCCCAAACTGCTGAATGAAATTACACCAAATTTGGCAGAAAGGTAGCCCTTGGTTCAGAGTCATTCCTTTTGGTTAAATGGTGTAAATCCGTTCAGTAGTTCCTTAGAAGATCAAAAGTAAAAACACATATATATCTGGGCAGAGCCTAACCACACATCTCATCGTGAGATCTGATTGGCTGTTAGCACTTCATCCAAGAAGTGTTGGCAGCCATCTTGGGACCAATATACATGATAGCACCTCATTAAAAAGCATTGCAGTTAATAGAAGGTTTGAAGACTTTAGTTACATCATAAATCATTTGTTGATGGTACCATACTCATTTTAGGAATTGTGGTGTGTTCTAAGGTGATTTTACCATGTGAAAAAGCCTTCTGCTGGGATATCGTGAATCATGTTTGAGAGAAAACTATTTTCTCATGCTTTTCCCACAGAGGTTTGGAAGGTGATCTATAAGCTAAACTGAGAGCATATTTTCTGTAAATTCACATTATCTTTCTCAGTCATGTGAGAATGAAGTCTGACATTCTCAGTAAAACATGTACATCCAACAAGTGCAGAGACTGTCAGATGATTCCTTTGTGTTCTACTGCAGCTTCCCAGAGTGTTCTAAAGAACAACTAGAGTGCTAACAGTCCTACTTATGACAAACGTATGGCACACCTGAAGTCATCTTGATTGGAATAAAGTGGTAGCTCTTAAAACATTTCATTTAAAAAGGAACAAAATGAAGGGGTTCATTTTGTAATAGAAAGTATGATTAGTGTAGCAGAAAGAAAAATTAGGGCACATTTTGAGTGACTTCTCAAATCCTCTTCTATTTCTTTAAAATATTCTGACATGCAGACTGAAACATGCACTTTCAATACCAGCAGAAGACTTCCCTGGTGAGCAGTAGCTTTACTACAGTGATCTAATAAGCAACTAGAGTGCTAACATTCTGAATTTATGACAAATGTGTGACACATCTGAATGCCTTCTTGATGGAATCAAAGTAAAAAGCTGAAAGTATTTCCTACTGAGGAGACTGTAGTAAATGAGGAAATTAGGAAACTTCATAACAAATAAGTCTCACAAGATGGCCACCAGAGACAAAAGAGCCCAAATATAGCCCAAATATCACCCAGATGTAGCCCAAATATAGCCCAATGACAGAATGAACTAGAGTGTTCTAAAGAACTACTAGAGCGCTAACAGTCTTACTTATGACAAAAGTATAGCACACCTGAAGCCATCTTGATTGGAATAAAGTGGTAACACTTAAAACTTTTACTTTGCAAAGGAACAAAATGAGGGGGTTCATTTTGCCATAGAAATTATGATTAGTGCTGCAAAAAGAAACATTAGGGCACATTTTGACTTCTCAAATCCTCTTCTATTCCCTAGTCTTCCCTAGTGAGCAGCCGCTTTACTACAGTGATCTAATGAGCAACTAGAGTGCTAACATTCAGAATTTATGGCAAACGTGTGAAACATCTGAATGCCTTCTTGATGGAACCAAAGTAAACAAGCATTGAAAATGCAATAGATCTCGCCCTTGTTTAAGTTAAAGCAATTATGTTTGTAATTAGGTGGCTTTTTATCTTTGCTTTAATTAGAGTTTTTCAAACTATCATGTACATAACATGTATATGTATGCATATATGTATGCATGCATTTATATTTGTATTTATATAGATATGCAGATTATATATATGTTTATGTATGTATGTATATATATATATATACACATTCATATATATAAATGCATATGCATATATATGCATATAGATGTGCATATGTGTGCGTGTAGAGAGCGGTAGAGAGAGGTAGAGAGGTACAGGTGTAGAGGTAGAGGTGTAGCAGTAGAGAGGTAGAGAGTAGTAGAGAGAAAGGTAGAGAGAGATAGAGAGTAGAGAGTGAGTAATAGAGAGTAGAGAGTGAGTAGTAGAGAGTAGTAGAGAGTAGTAGAGAGAGTAGCAGAGAGTGAGTAGTAGAGAGTAGTAGAGAGTGAGTAGTAGAGAGAGTAGTAGAGAGTGAAAAGTAGAAAGAGTAGTAAAGAGTAGTAGAATAGTAGAGAGTGAGTAGTAGAGTGAGTAGTACAGAGTAGTTGAGAGCGAGTAGTAGAGAGTGAGTAGTGGAGAGTGAGTAGTAGAGAGTAGTAGAGAGAGAGTAGTAGAGAGCGAGTAGTAGAGAGTGAGTAGTAGAGAGTCAGTAGTAGAGAGTAGTAGAGGGTCAGTAGTAGAGAGTGAGTAGTAGAGAGTAGTAGAGTGAGTAGTAGAGAGTGAGTAGTAGAGAGAGTGTAGTAGAGAGTGAGTAGTAGAGAGAGTAGTAGAGAGTAGTAGAGTAGTAGAGAGTGAGTAGTAGAGAGTGAGTAGTAGAGAGAGTAGTAGAGAGTAGTAGAGTAGTAGAGAGTGAGTAGTAGAAAGTGAGTAGTAGAGAGCGAGTAGTAAAGAGTGAGTAGTAGAGAGTGAGTAGAAGAGAGAGAGAGTAGTAGAGAGTGAGTAGTATAGTGAGTAGTAGAGAGAGAGTAGTAGAGAGTGAGTAGTAGAGTAGTAGATAGTGAGTGGTAGAGAGTAGTAGAGTGAGTAGTACTGAGTAGTAGAGAGTGAGTAGTAGAGAGTAGTAGTAGAGAGTAGTAGAGAGTAGTAGAGAGTAGTAGCGAGTGAGTAGTAGAGAGTGAGTAGTAGAGAGTAGTAGCGAGTGAGTAGTAGAAAGTGAGTAGTAGAGAGAGAGTAGTAGAGAGTGAGTAGTAGAGAGTGAATAGTAGAGAGTAGTAGAGAATGAGTAGTAGAGAGTAGTAGAGAGTGAGTAGTAGAGAGTGAGTAGTAGAGAGTGAGTAGTAGAGAGTAGTAGAGTAGTAGAGAGTGAGTAGTACATATATTCGCTCACCAACACACAAATAAATACACTCAGTCACCCAAACAACTGTTTCCACATGCACTCTTAAACCTATACACCTAGTCAATCAACCATTCGCACATCTATGCATAGAGTTACACACACCCCATCCAACCACACACAAACTCAGTGTCCCATACAAATACTCTCCCAACTAATCAATAACTAATATACACACTCATGTAGTTAGTGACCAACTGATGCAGCATGTTATACAACAACAGAGAGAGTGAGTAGTAGAGAGTGAGTAGTGTAGAGTAGCAGAGAGTGAGTAGTAGAGAGTGGTAGAGTGAGTAGTAGAGAGGGAGTAGTAGAGAGAGTAGTAGAGAGTAGTAGAGAGTGAGTAGCACAGTAGTAGAGAGTAGTCAGTCAGTGTCAGTCAGTGTCAGTCAGTCAGTGTCAGTCAGTCAGTGTCAGTCAGTCAGTCAGTGTCAGTCAATCAGTGTCAGTCAGTCAGTGTCAAACAATCAGTGTCAGTCAGTGTCAGTCAGTCAGTGTCAGTCAATCAGTGTCAGTCAGTGTCAGCGTCAGTCAGTGTCAGTGTCAGTCAATCAGTGTCAGTCAGTGTCAATCAGTCAGTGTCAGTCAGTCAGTGTCAGTCAGTCAGTGTCAGCTAGAGCAGCTCTGCTGACCTGGTTCCTGGCTCTAAAGCAGCTCTGCTCACCTGGTTCTCTGGCTCTAAAGCGCTCTGCTGACCTGGTTCTCTCCCTCGAAAGCAGCTCTGCTGACCTGGTTTATCTGGCTCTACAGCAGGTCTGCTGACCTGGTTCTCTGGCTCTAGAGCAGCTCTGCTGACCTTGTTCTTAGGCTACAGAGCAGCTCTGCTTATCTGATTCTCTGGCTCTACACCAGCTCTGCTGAACTGGTTCTCTGGCTCTAAAGCAGCTCTGCTGACCCGGTTCTATGGCTCTAAAGCAGTTCTGCTGACATGGTTCTCTGGCTCTAGAGCAGGTCTGCTGACCTGGTTCTCTCCCTCTACAGCAACTCTGCTGACCTGGTTCTTTCCCTCTACAGCAGCTCTACTGACCTGGTTTCTCTGGCTCTACAGCAGCTCTTCTGACCTGGTTCTCTGGCTCTAGAGCAGATCTGCTGACCTGGTTCTTAGGCTCTTGAGCAGCTCTGCTGACCTGGTTCTCTGGCTCTAAAGCAGCTCTGCTGACCTGGTTCTATGGCTCTAAAGCAGCTCTGCTGACTTGGTTCTCTGGCTCTAGAGCAGCTTTGCTGACCTGGTTCTCTGGCTCTAAAGCAGCTCTGCAGACCTTGTTCTCTGGCTCTAAAGCAGCTCTATTGGCTTGGTTTTCTGGCTCTAAAGCAGCTCTGCTGACCTGGTTTCTCAGGCTCTACAGCAGCTCTGCTGACCTGGTTCACTGACTCTAGAGCAGCTCTGCTGACCTAGTTCTTAGGCTCTAGAGCAGCTCTGCTGACCTTGTTCTCTGGCTCTACAACAGCTCTGCTGACCTGGTTCTCTGATTCTAAAGCAGCTCTGCTGACCCGGTTCTTTGGCTCTAAAGCAGTTCGGCTGACCTGGTTCTCTGGCTCTAGAGCAGCAATGCTGACCTGGTCCCTTGGATCTAAAGCAGCTCTGCTGACCTGGTTCTCTCCCTCTAAAGCAGCTAGTTCTGCTGACCTGGTTCTCTGCCTCTAGAGCAGCTCTGCTGACCTGATTCTATGGCTCTAAAGCAGCTCTGCTGACCTGGTTCTCTGGCTCTAGAGCAGCTCTGCCGACCTGGTTCTCTGGCTCTAAAGCAGTTCTGCTGACCTGGTTCTCTCCCTCTAAAGCAGCTCTGCTGACCTGGTTTCTCTGGCTCTACAGCAGTTCTTCTGACCTGGTTCACGGCCTCGAGAGCAGCTCTGCTGACCTGGGTCTCTGGCTCTAGAGCAGCTCTGCTGACCTGGGTCTCTGGTTCTAGAGCAGTTCTGCTGACCTGCTTCTTAGGCTCTAGAGCAGCTCTGCTGACCTGGTTCTCTGGCTCTACAATGGCTCTGCTGACCTCGTTTCTCTGGCTCTACAGCAGCTCTATGCGAACCTGGTTCTATGCGCTCACGATGCACGCACCCGACTTCGCGAAAATATATTTAAAAATAATATAAGTTTATTATAAGTACAAATATATTATTGTTATGAATATCTTAGATAATCTCTTGCCCTAATATGTATATTAAAGACACATACATATCATTTTGGAACATACATTTTTTTTGCCGGAGTCGCGCACCGAGCACGCCCCAGCATGTAAATGTAAGGAACAACAAGTAATCTCAACTGGTATCATTCAATCTAGACAAAAACAATGCATGTATACAACGTTACAGTTGAGATAAGGAAGACTCTGAATCAGAAAGTTTAGAAAAAATTATATTGTATTGGATGAATTAAATACAAAAGGACATACAAAAACTTAATTAAGCAGAATAATAGAAAAGTTGTAACATCACTGCACGAAAATTCAATATAACATAAAGACAACCCGAACTTGTACTTGGTGCTTAAGGTGTACATGACACGAGGACGGCGACGCAAGTGACAAGGTGCGATCAGCAGGGGACGGCGCAAGGTGAAGTGAATGGTTGAACAATAAACTCAGGGGTTCTAAATTCAATTTAAGACAATAAAAATGATTACATATTCATTTTAGAGAACCGTAAGGCCATCAATTGAGCTGAGATGTCGACGGCGTTTTGATCCGGTTGAATTGGGATCATCATCAGGACTGGGTTGCGCTATTCAAACGGTGCTGTACAAGAAATTATAGAGGGGTGTGAGATAAGAGAAAAGGTCAAAAGTATAAGAAAAAAGGAAAAGGGAGGAACTAATCTATGTACAAGAACCCGAATACTAAAATCCAAATGGTAGAGACCAAATCAGGAGCCAATATAGGAATAGTGATATGAGCACGTCATTTAAGTGCACAAGAGCAAGGGGACAGGAAGAACCGAAGGGGGGGAGGGGTGGAGAAAAAGGAGAGAGTGATATGAATGGCCTATAGGAACTAGTGAAAAGTTCAGAGCAATGGAAAGAAGAGAAATTATTTAGTAACAGTATATGGGAAGGGTGAGTATGGCGAGCAAAACTTGAAATTTTAAAGGCCAGAGATAAAACAGAGACAAATTAAGCACAATTACCTGGAAATAGGTAATTAAAGTCATATTTCAGGAGAGGGCAGAGCGGTATGGTACAAAATTTCTATGGAAACAAGAAAAGCCAAAGTTAAATTCAAGAGCGGAGTGGGGGGGAGAAAGGGAAAAGAATTAATATAAGAGGCTCGGGAGGAGTAATGTCTAACAAGCGGTAGGTGAACGGGGGTTACTGTATACAAAAATCTCATAACCAGGAATAAAAGTAAATACCTGAAGGAACCGAGAAAAATACTTGTAGTCTCGGGGGTGGACAAGGCGCAATGATTGCGGGAATCTAGAGAATGGACACATGAAAAACATAAGGACAACAAAATTACGGTGTGTATGTGAAAGGGGAGAAGGGTAAAAGAAGAGAGAGGGGGGAAAGCCAATGTAGGTGTGAAATACCTAATGAATAGAATGTCAGGAATGAGGTATCACAGTCATTGGGGGTCCAGCGTCATGAATCAACAGGCGTGAATGATACAGGAAGGCAATTTATTAAGGGTTCCTAATTGAATAATGGCGAACACAGCACCAATGGCCCGACAGTCTGAAATAGAAAAGGCACGGATTAGAAAAGCAAGCTAATAGATTGTACGGAGAACCCAGGAGAAAAACGGGCAGCTAGTTGCATGCAAATTACCTAATGGATAGAGCGTCGGGAGAAGGGCATCTCAGTTACCACAGGTCCAGCGTAAACAATCAATGGGCGGGACTGTTGCAGGAAGTTAACGGGAAGAAGGGAGCGTAACTCAACGTAATAACGTCCGTGTGGGAGGTCAAATGAATGGAAATAGACAAAAGAAACACAGAAATAGAGCGGTGAAACGGAAAGGACAGGAGAGTGATATAAAAGGTCAATCAAATTTAATTTAATGATTGAGAAGGAAATGTTCTTACAAATTAGAAAACCTAAACAATTAAAAATTGCTCATAAGGGGCAGTGAGTGAATCAAACTAGGGCGTGGTCTGGTATCAAGGAGGTCTCTGATAAGTTGAAGTCCTTCGGAGTTGGGAATCTGTTATACCTACATAAAAGACACTATGGATCTCATTGTAACAATTGAAAATAGACCATTTGACAATAACACCGAAATCATGGCAGGCTTAGACATCGAATCTCTTTATACGAACATTCCCCACTCTGAAGGACTTCAAGTTATCAGAGACCTCCTTGATACCAGACCACGCCCTAGTTTGATTCCCACAGAGTTTGTAATGGATTTACTCCAAATTGCACTGGAGAACAACTACTTTCTATACCGAGATTCCTTTTATTTACAAATTAAAGGTGTTTCTATGGGTGCTTGTTTTGCCCCAAATTTTGCAATTCTCTACGTCCACAACTTGGAGAAAACTCATATTCTCACTTGCAATAATCCTTTTCTTGATTGTATTTCTCTCTGGCGTCGTTACATTGACGACATCTTGGTTTTTTGGAGAGGTACTTCGGATACCCTTGACTAGTTCATGATTTGGCTCAATCAGTCTCAGCAACATCTTAATTTTACATGTGAGACAAAACACAATGATTTACCCTTCCTAGATGTCATCATACATGCGGAGGAGGGCTTTATCAGGACACGTCTTTACCGAAAACCCACGGAACGAAACACTCTCCTTCAATACTCGAGTTATCATCCTCGAGCTCTCCGTGATGGTCTTCCCTACGGACAGTTCCTACGGATTCGTAGGAATTGTAAGTGGCGTAAAGATTATTTCTTTGAGTCAGATGTCCTACTACAAAAATTAACAGACAGAGGATATCCTAAACGCCTCTTGACCCGAGCACGCAAAAGAGCTTGGTATAGTCCACGTGAAGTACTTCTTACTCCACAACCCAAACAAAGCATGACGCAAATTCCTTTTGTCTCTAAATTTAGTCCATGCAGTAACACGGTCTCCAAAATCATCAAACGGAACTGGTCTGTACTCAGACAGTTGGACTCCTTTAAGGAATTCCCCGTTTTCTCGTACCAACGGGGTAAAAATCTGGCCACACATCTTGTCCATGCTATAACATGGCCGACCAACACAGTTGTTACCAACACCATTACATCGGCTTGGGGTCTTCCATCGACCACTGGGCATTACAAATGTCAGAACTGTTCAGTTTGTGACCACACACAAAACACCAAAGAGTTCAAAACAGGCAATAAAACCTACATGCTTAAAACTATGATGAACTGCCGGTCCAAGAATGTGGTCTATGCAATTAGATGTCCATGTGACATGACATATATTGGACAAACAACCCAAATGATAAAACAGCGGATCATCCAACACAAAAGTCGAATACACTGTAAAGTACTAACTGCTCCCTTGGTAAGTCATTATCTGGAAAAAGACCACAATCCAGCAGATATTGCCTGGCAAGTGGTTGAACAACCAACACTACCACCAAGAGGCGGCAATATCAAACTACTGCTCAATAAAAGTGAATCCAAATGGATGACCATCTGCAATTCTGTTAACTCTGGGCTGAATACCATTGATGAGTGGAACAGCACCATACTGCTCTGAACCTTCGACTTCAACTAAACAATTCTTGCTATATCACTCACTCTTGACCTCAAGATTAACTATAACCAGTGGACCTTTTACCATCTTGATCTCACCCTTACTGTATTTTGTTTCAGGCTTTATGAATAAATTCGCTCATAATTTAGTCCCTCATGTACAGTATAAGCTGTGTTTATTTAATTATCAGAAAGTATTTCATTTATGCCGTCCTGTCTCTTTGAATGCAACTTTAGATTTATTTTGTGTTTATATCATTACATAGTTATATGTCAAAGTATTTCACTCACTGCCCCTTATGAGCAATTTTTAATTGTTTAGGTTTTCTAATTTGTAAACACCTTTTCCTTCTCAATAATTAAATTAAATTTGATTGACCTTTTATATCACTCTCCTGTCCTTTCCGTTTCACTGCTCTCTTTCTGTGTTTCTTTTGTCTATTTCCATTCATTTGACCTCCCACACGGATGTTATTACGTTCAGTTACGCTCCCTTCTTCCCGTTGACTTCCTGCAACAGTCCCGCCCATTGATTGTTTACGCTGGACCTGTGGTAACTGAGATGCCCTTCTTCCGACGCTCTATCCATTAGGTAATTTGCACGCAACTAGCTGCCCGTTTTTCTCCTGGGTTCTCCGTACAATCTATTAGCTTGCTTTTCTAATCGGTACCTTTTCTATTTTAGACTGTCGGGCCCTTGGCACTGTGTTCGCCATTATTCAATTAGGAACCCTTAATAAATTGCCTACCTGTATCATTCATGCCTGTTGATTCATGACGCTGGACCCCCGATGACTGTGATACCTCATTCCTGACGTTCTATTCATTAGGTATTTCACACCTACATTGGCTTTTCCCCCCTCTCTCTTCTTTTACCCTTCTCCCCTTTCACATACACACCGTAATTTTGTTGTCCTTACGTTTTTCATGTGTCCATTCTCTAGATTCCCGCAATCATTGCGCCTTGTCCACCCCCGAGACTACGAGTATTTTTCTCGGTTCCTTCAGGTATTTACTTTTATTCCTGGTTATGAGGTTTTTGTATACAGGAACCCCCGTTCACCTACCGCTTGTTGGACATTACTCCTCCCGAGCCTCTTATACTAATTCTTTTCCCTTTACCTCCCCCCCCCTCCCCTCTTGACTTTTCTTGTTTCCATAGAAATTTGGTACCATAACGCTCTGCCCTCTCCTGGAATATGACTTTAATTACCTATTTCCAGGTAATTGTGCTTAATTTGTCTCTGTTTTATCTCTGTCCTTTAAAATTTCAAGTTTCGCTCACTATACTCACCCTTCCCATATACTTTTACTAAATAATTTCTCTTCTTTCCATTGCTCTGAACTTTTCACTAGTTCCTATAGGCCATTCATATCACTCTCTCCTTTTTCTCCACCCCCCCCTTCGGTTCTTCCTGTCCCCTTGCTCTTGTGCACTTAAATGACGTGCTAATATCACTATTCCTATATTGGCTCCTGATTTGGTCTCTTCCATTTGGATTTTAGTATTCGGGTTCTTGTACATAGATTAGTTCCTCTCTTTTCCTTTTTTCTTATACTTTTGGCCTTTTCTCTTATCTCACACCCCTCTATAATTTCTTGTACAGCATCGTTTGAATAGCGCAACCCAGTCCTGATGATGATCCCAATTCAACCGGATCGAAACGCCCTCGACATCTCAGCTCAATTGATGGCCTTATGGTTCTCTAAAATGAATATGTAATCATTTTTATTGTCTTAAATTAAATTTAGAACCCCTGAGTTTATTGTTCAACCATTCACTTTCACTTCACCTTGCGCTGTCCCCTGCTGATCGCACCTTGTCACTTGCGTCGCCGTCCTCGTGTCACGTACACCTTAAGCACCAAGTACAAGTTCGGGTTGTCTTTATGTTATATTGAATTTTCGTGCAGTGCTGTTACAATTGTTCTATTATTCTGCTTAATTAAGTTGTTGTATGTCCTTTTGTATTTAATTCATCCAATACAATATAATTTTTTCTAAACTTTCCTATTCAGAGTCTTCCTTATCTCAACTGTAATGTTGTATACATGCATTTTTTTTGTCTAGATTGAATGATACCAGTTGAGATTACTTGTTGTTCCTTACATTATTACCCCTGTCTCAACGAGGTTTATGGGTTTATGCTCCTGTTGTTTATTATAAAACCAGCATGTAAATGACACCACGTGGGACCCGCCACCACGCAAGCAGGAGTCGCAAGCAGGAGTCGCGGACTGGTAGCATACCAATCGCGCACATCACGTAATATTAAATGTACATGAAGTAACTGAAAAACACACAGCTGTCGCACACCGTACACGGATCCTTCACGACTTTTCTAAAATGGCGGCTAGAATCCACACACCCACCGAGATGTGTATGCTTTGAGTGCGCGACTCCAAAAAAAATGAAAACAAAAAAAATTAATCAATATCTCATTTTGAATTTTTAAAATAAATTTTGTTTTGCAATTTTCGGAAAAATATATAATGTTATTTAATGAATAATATATTTATCAATAAACAGTTAAAAAACTGTAGAAAATCAGTACAAAAAAATAGGTATAACTACTATCACACTTACAAATTTGCATTTAAAAAACCTTAAATGTCATCAGTGATGTCATTTGAGATGTCATCAGTGATGTCATCAGTGATGTCACTGACCATGTCATGAATGATGCAATATGTGACATCATCAGCAGTGCATTGCGAGCACGCGAGTTATAGTTAGCAGAACTAACTATAACGGAGGAATTTCTATGGTTTTGTACAAGTGAAATGGCCAGCTAACTATAACACCCCTGAAACCTATGTTTTTTTCTGTGAATTTCTAATGTTTTTTAAATGCTAATTTCTAACTATAACGTCTCTGAAACGTATGGTTTTTTCAGTGAATTTCAAAGCTTTTTTAAATGCTAATTTCTAACTATAACGTCTCTGAAACCTTTGTTTTTTTTCAGTGAATATATATATATATATATATATATATCACCAAATAAAGTTTGCCTGTTGTAGAAGACGCCATCACCACATGAAAGAATATACCAACTTAGTTTATTCAAGGAAGCAGCAGCAGCAAAACTATCTTGTAGTCCACAAACATCAAACTCCCAACCCGACGCGTTTCGTTAATACTTCATCAGGGGCATTGGGTTTGAATTCTGCAGTAGAGCAATTTTTGGCGGCACTTTGATAAGTTCTAACAACCCCGTCTCAGTGGGCATGGCCCAAACAATGGCCTCCTGGTTCTTGTAGCACAAACCTTTATTCTCAGGTGAGTAGCCTGCTGTAGAATCAAAAAAATAAAAATAAAAAACTGTATTATCCAAGTTGATCGTGGCACGCGAATTGTGGAACACAGTCACTGCTTTAAACTCATTGATATACGGCTCCCGTGCCATATGCAAATACGCCGGTTGACGGATTTGCTGGAGTGCTGCACCAACACCGGAGCGTCTTCAGCGACTCAGGCAAGCCGCATAATACCACCAAACAAAGTTTGCCTGTTGTAGAAGATGCCATCACCACAGGAAAGAGTATGCCAACTTAGTTTATTCAAGGAAGCAGCAGCAGCAAAACTACCTCGTATTCCACAACCTCAAAGTCCCAACCCGACGCGTTTCGTTAATACTTCATCAGGGGCATTGGGTTTGAATACTGCAGCAGAGCAATTTTTGGCAGCACTTTGATACGTTCCAACAACCCCACCTCACTGAGCGTGGCCCAAAAAACGGCCTCCTGGTTCTTGTAGTGTATATATATATATATATATATATATATATATGGTATATCTTTACAGCATGTTTCTATAGGTTGATTGGGTTCTATTCACTGGCAACAACTAAATCAATATCTCTTACCTTTCAAGGTATGTGTGCATTTGTTCATATAGACTGTCATGAGATGTTATATAGCTGAACATGGCACCATGTTTAGTCACGTACATTTTGTCTACTATGTTTATGATGTCTCCTTCCTTTATCTTGAGAAGTTCAAAGTACCTAGAAATGGTATGATCTCTGTATATATGCCTCCTTCCGTTTTTGCAGAACATTGTACTTAGAAATGGTATGAGCACTGTATATATTCAAGTTAAGTCAAAATTCTTTTAAACTTTTTTGATAAAATATATTACTCACTATTGTCAACTGATGCTATGCACAAAGGTTTTCTCGAATATAATGATTGGACAAGAAATGATCTTTGCGTCTGTCCCCATAATGATCTGGTTCTTATATTTGTGAATGTTTGTGTTCAATGTTGTAAATAGTGTTTGTTTGTGTACCTTGCAACCCTGAAGAAGTCCGATTGAGGATGAAGCGCGTTGGCAGTTTCGAATTTCAAAGGACATGAATAAAGAATAATTTTTAACAGCGCAAGATCTGATCGACTCTTTCATTTGGAAAACAACTGTTCATTGAAAACAATTTGTACTATGGATATGTTCTTATCAAAGAAATGTTCATGTATCTAACCACTGGAAGTGTGCAGGGCTGTTTTGCTTATACTATGGATCCTGAGCAGCTGGGCCAAGGACCTCTTCTGCACTTGACTATCAGTGGTAGTTGTGGATGAGCAGTCAAAAGCTCCCTCTGTGGTAAGTGTAGATACAGGTAAGTGAACACGACTCATAACTCAAAGTGCACATAGTACAAACAATAAATCAATGTCCAGTCCAATACTTACTTTTATAAGAAAAAGAAATGTTTTATTTCTAATTCTACACATTCAAAAAAATACCGACATTCACCAGCAATAACAGAATCCCATTTTGGTTGGAGCTCTAGTAGTTGTTAAACAAATCCCTGTCCCACCCTCTTGCTTATAATGTGGTTGGGTTATTCCCCTGGGTCACTGGTGGTCGCATCCAGGGAATAATCATTACTAGGCCATGTCAAGAGTTGCTTTTTGATGCCTAGAATTCCACAAAAGTGTCTGTGGTGCAACGGCACCTTCTGCAGCAAATTTCCCAGGGCTCACAGGCCCACTTCAAGTCTTACTCGCTCCTGCAGCACGAAACCATACGGCTTACATCTACTACTCTGACTGTGGGCCGTCACGAGTTATGGTCCTGCTGAGAGAAGTTGGCCTGCTCATGGTGCATGCAACAGCACCCGGCAGGCGCAGGCTGATGCTCCTGAGCGGCACGGCCGGTTCTCCCCAGCGAATAAAGCAGCTTCCAGCTAATGAAGTCAATTTCGCCCCTGCACGGGGAAGACAATTCAATCCTTCAGCTCACGTCTGGAATTCAGCGATATATGACATTCTCCTCAGTGTCCTTCCGGACCTCAGGGGTCAGTCAGGGCAGATCTTGTTGAGCGAGCTTGGCCGCTGGTCACAACCTCACTATAGTCTCAGGCAACGACCCGAAATCCTTGACATATTAGTACCGGCAGCCCCTCCTGGGTTAGGTGGTTGTTGCTATACCTCTGGATACAACATAGACTCCTCCTGTGCAATCTCCCACACCACAGCAGCCCCTCCTGCACAAAGGGTTGCTGCTAAGGCATTTACAAACCATGGCATGCTGGTGTTAGAACTGGCACCTTGGCGTGGGTCTCCCTTCCATTTTTTTGCTGTTGCCTCATGTGTTTTTGCTGGTCTTAGATGCTCAAGGCACTGTGCCACTGCTGTCCAGTGCCCCAGTGAAAGTGCTCCCTATTGTAAATTAATTTATGAATTTGTGATTCCATGATTGGTTGGTTTGGTTTACCTGTCAGACGCTAGTACAGTGCACCAGGAGTGCCCAGGGCTTGTAATTCCAAATGCTGCTGGTGGGCTTGCAGCACTGGTTGTGCCACCCACAGAAGCAGTCTGTAAAAGTATGTCTAAGGTCTGCCATTGCAGAGCCTGCGTGCAGTCTGGTACTGTCATGCTGACTGGGCAAGTACACCCACTTGCCAGTCCCTAAACCTTCCCTTTTCTTCATATCAGACACCTCAATGGTAGGCCCAAGGGCAGGGTGCATTGTAGGGCATGCCCTGGTGTGTGGGGCATATTCTAATAGTGAATTACAGCCATTTTCGTTTTTCACTATTGAAAGTCTACCTTTTCTCCATAGGCCAGAATGGGCAGTTTGATTATTACAGTTTATAATCCTAACTGACTATGGGAACATGGTAGAAATTCGAATTTAGTATGCCTGAACTCAGAATGATAAAATTCATCTTTTAGTGAAGTTGGTTTTCAGTTTCAGTTTTTTCAGTTTTTAACGTCTTTATTTCGAATATTCTTCATAAAAGACAAAATATTTACATACATATAAATAATAACAATATTACATAATCAATGATATTATATGAAAATTAAGCGTAAAGAACAATAGAACAAAAAGAATTAAGAATTGATTAAAACCTCAATTAAATTAAATATGTGCATAAAGACGACAAGAGAAGATTATTATTGAACAAATGCATATTAAAAGACACAACATCAATACTGGTCGGAGACACAATCTAGTAAAGTAACGTACTATATGGGTTTTTCATGACGGTATGTTACAAACTGTCTTAGACCTTAATAACCAAGCCCATCCAAGGAATTTGGCCAATCCAATGGAAAGACATTCAGAGGAGTTAGTTCTTAGAATGAGCAAGGCTTCACTGCTCGACCGGGTCTTTAATCTATAGCATATAGGCTTTAGCCACTTGTGGCGTGGTTCACGGTAAGCATTACAAACAAACAAGAAATGACCTATTGTTTCTTTATGGTCAGTACAACATGGACAAAGTGAAGTCGCCGGCTTCTGCCAACCACTGGTGAAGGCCCGTAATGGCAATGTACCTAGACGGAACTGAAAGTAAAGTTTCCTATCTAAGGTTTTGACAATTACATCCCAAAAGCACTCGGTATGAGGGACTATTTTATGTAGCAGGAACAGACCGGTCAGGTTCGGTTTCTCTGAAAGAGCAACGTGTTCATCTTTAACCATAGACCAGAAGAGAGATTTAAAATCTTTCTTAGAGGGAAAGATGTGAGAGCCCGGCTCAAACCACAACTGGGGGAGGCCCATTCCGATAAGAGTGTTTCTAATTGACTTAAACCATGGAATTTCACCTGCCCCCTGTTGTGATCTAACATCCTGAAGCTCTTGGGCAAACATGGCAAGTTCCGGTGTGGACCATATTCGTCTCCATAACGCCACCATCCTGTACTGGGCTTGATGTTTAATTGAATGGAACCCCATATCCATCAATAGTGGTAGAGCGGGTGTTGATGGAGGAAGACTGACTAGGTTTCGGAAAAATTTGTTCTGTATCCTATCAAGGACAGCCAGGTCCACACAACCCCATATATCAGCCCCGTATAATATGGCAGAGCTGATTTTTGCACTATATATTTTAAGAGCGGGCAATACCCTTTTGGTCAGAGAACTCCGCTGCTCCTTCACCAGACAACCGGACAGACGCGTAAATTTCAAGCTAAGCGCCGCTATTTGCTCTTTCCAGCGTAATCTATAGTCCATTGTCACACCAAGATAGGTCATAACTTCAACCTGTTCCAGACTAGACCCGTTCATCGTAACATTGCCCCTCTGTGGTTTTTTCTTTGTGAAGACCATAAATTTGGTTTTGTTGATGTTAATTTCTAAATCGTTCTCATTGCAGAAATCCACAAATTTGTCTATAGCTACCTGCAGACCCTTCTGTGTTTTAGCCAATATGAGCGTGTCATCAGCAAAAATTAAAAGGGGGAATTTAGTCCCACCCAGTGATGGGGCATCGGTAGGGGTTTCTGAGAGAAACTTAACCACTTGATTAATAAAAAGTATGAAAAGGGTAGGGGCCAGGACGCAGCCCTGTCTCACTCCACGAGTCACAGGGAAGGGTTCTGTGACCTGGCCCTGGCGGCCCCACCTAACTCTAGCAAAATTTCCCTCGTGCATCCTGATGGTAAATTCTAGGAGCGCAGAAGGAACTCCCATCTTTCTTAATGCAGCCCACATCTTTCCTCTGGGGACCAAATCAAACGCTGATTTGAGGTCCACAAATGCAGCGTATATCGTGCCACCTCTCAAAAACACAGTTTTCCAGTAGATCATAACAAATCTTAAGATCTGATCTACAGTACTAATATGAGCCCTAAAGCCAGCTTGTAATGGAGAGAGAATGTCAGCTTCGGTCATCCAGGTGTCGATTTTTCCTAAAAGCATTCTAGTCACTACCTTTTGTAGGGCATCAATAAGACTGATGGGTCGGTAGTTTCCTGCATCAGTTTTGTCCCCTTTTTTATACACGGGCAGGATCTCTGCCCCTTTCCATGAATTTGGGATCCTGGTCCCTCTAGCTATCGCATTTGCTAGGGTAGTTATGTACGGAACCCAATGCACCTGGTCATACTTAAAAAGGTCCGCTGGGACACAGTCCATACCGGGGGCCTTACCGTTCTGGACTCGTTTAAGAGCAACTACAGTTTCTGTTTCTGTGAAGACAATGTGGTCAAGTATGGGCACCGCAGTCTGTACACTGGCATCTTCCCAAGTGTGGGAGATCCGTACCGTGTTACTAAACTGCGTCGCGTAGTGCTTGACCCATTGTTCTGCAGGCACATGGTTAACAGGGACTTTCGAGTCCCCAGTCCCACCCCACCTCACAACCTCCCAGAATTTTTGTTGGTTAGATGAGGTGCTTGCTTGGTATAAATCTAACCAGCGCTGTTCGTCCCAGTTGGTTTTTGCCTCCTTAAGTACTTTCTTGTAATTAACCCTAGCTAGCCTAATATCATTGGCTGACTTGGATTTAATAGCAGCTATTAGGGTGCTATGGGCAAGACGACAAGATTTATCATACCATTTGGTCCTAGTTGGTACTGGACCATTATTCCTTCCTTTTGTGGGTTCATTAAAAAAAGTTTTAATCTTATTAAACAGAGACTCATGGATCGACCCTATTTCTTCCAGGGAAGTGCCTTCATTAACTATGGGTACCATCGAATTGGTGGCTGCTGAGACCTCCACCGCAACCCTTTCTAATACGGTAGGGTTGTCTATAAGCCTAGTCCAGCGTACCCTTCTACAGTCATTCGTGAGAACAGCCTCGGCTGTAACGGTAGTGGATGCAGAATCCAATCTGAGACCCTCATTCAGTAGTAATTTAATTGCCAGGGGATTATGGTCACTTTCAGGTCTTTGGACTACTTCCATATCCTCTAGGATTTTCCAAAACTCTATCTTTATTAAGAAGTAGTCAATACGGCTCGAATGCTGGGAATTGTCAAAAGTGACCTTTCCCATCGAATCTGATTTAGTTCTACCGTTAGCTGCGCGCAGATCCCATTCAAGGCAAAGGCCTAACCACTGCATTGCGGCCTCGGTAACTTTTTTAATTGGAGGGATGGATAATGGTGGAATATTCCAAATTTGATCGATTTCCCCATATCCTTCTTTGTCAAGACTAGGAAAAGGTTCAAAAGAACAATTAAAATCACCTGCCACCATTATACATTTGTCGCTAGTAATATTGTTTAATAGGGAATCTAAATCGCTAGCTGCTCTCGCAGGCTTCCCACCAGGTTGCCCTCTTGCATATATGTTAATCAGAAAAAAGTCCTCGTTATTTTTACCAGACAATTTCAAGGCAAGAATATCACTACTTAAGGTAGGAATGTCTATAATTTTAAAGGCTAGGGATTGTCTGATCCAAATAACCAGACCACCTGAAGGACGACCTTTAGGTCCTTTACAGGCTGGTTTATAGTAGTTAAGATAGCCAACCCGAAAGATAGCATCAGTTGACCAGCTTTCCTGTAATATGATAACATCAAAAGAGTCCACATAAGAGCCCCAGTCATCCTCAGACATTTTCCCTTTTAATCCCGCTATATTCCAAGACAAAACTGTGAGGGTATTACTTGTTTCTTTCGGCAAGTTGTTAAATGGATTCACAGTCTCCTCAGGGACCAGGGGTCTATATGTGGGATTTGGAAGTTTTACCCTTTCTACCTCCCCTTGGGAATTACCACTCAGCCCTGTTACAATCTCAGCCCTGGGAGATGGAGTAGGGTTAGGGGAACTCAGTACAACTTCACTCGGCCCGGGAATCGGTAGTAGATTCTCAAGTCAATCCACACCTTCCAAGCCGGATAGCGGAGCGAACCGGTTTGTGAGGTGCGGGTGAAACAAAGGGTAGACTGGGGTATCAAAGTGAAATCTCCCTCTTGGCCTGTCTCTTCTAGAATGTTGAAATGGGGTTTGGGGTCTACTTGTATATAAAGCAGGATAGAAATAATTCAACAATAATGTTTGCACATCCCCAACTCTTCCGAATCTAGGTTCCCTGCTGATAAATTCAGCCACCCATGGCTCTCTGAAACTTATCACCACACAGTCCCCCTCAAGATCTTTCTTACCATAACCTATCCAATCCACCCTTCTTACATTAAGAATTTCAGGATTCATGTTGGGTGGGAGCGGGCGATTTTTATTAAGCCAGAATGTTACTTTATTGTAGAGGTCCTTGTGTGTTTCTCTTTTACCATCTACTAAAGGAGCCACGCCAGTTAAGATGATGGTGTAAGGCTGTGACTCTGGGGGGAGATTAACACATTGTTTCCTCGGGATAGGTTTGATATAGGGCCGGATGTTTTGGTCGTGACTACTAAGAGTTTTCTTGGCCTGGGGTTGCTTTGCGGCCTTCTGTCTAGGTGCGCCCTCAGAGCTAACTGTTTTCTTGGGGGCCGATACAGTTGTTGGCTGCGGGGCTTTTAAAGTAGTGGGTCCCACTTTTGAACTTAAGGCCCCTGCTTTGTTATTCACCAGAGTAGACTTCGATGATGACAGGGCAGTGGGGGGCAAGCCTTTGGGGGCTAAACTGGCAAGAGTTCTGTTTGTAGATGCTATATTATCTTTAACCAACCTATCCAAGGAATCCATTTTTGTATTCAATAGTCTTGTCCTTTCGAATAGTGGTAAGAGCAGGGATTTCATTAGTAACTCTATCTTAGCCAGAAGTATGCCTTCTGCAATACTAACTGTGGTATTATGGTCTTCAAGTTGAACCACCACATTAGTATTAGGCAACTGTATAGGTGAATCAATAGTACTTCCCGCCCCCTCAATATGTTCAACTAAGTCGGGAGAGTCTAACCTTTTACGTTTCCCAGGGTTCTGTGAGGGTAGAAGTTGTGAAAGGGGAGGGGAAGTCACTTGCTCCTTACTGATATTAAGATTAGGTGAGTCCGAGAGACCTGATTTCTCTCCAGGCTGGTCTAAAAAAATAGTAGTCCCTCCATTTAGCATATTATCATGTGCAGTGGTATATGAGCTATCTTGACCCATCCCCGCTAACTCCACAGTTTGGGTCTCAGGAACAGTTACATGCACTAAATCTGTATTAACATCATTGCTATCAGTGTCTAAAAGGGAAAGCGGAATGGGGGAGACTGCCTCATTAATTTTCCCAAGAGAGGATCGCTTGCCTGTAATTATATCTAGTGAAAGACGTTTTTCAACTAGAGCGATTTCTTTCTCCAGTATGGCAGTAGAGCGTTTAAAAAACTGGTCAATTGTACCCGTAAAAGTGCCATTAGAGGTGGAGACCTGGACTTGCCTCTCTTTGCCAGATCTTAGGGTCATCTTTAGATATACAAATAACCAAATTAACACCAACCTCAGACCTCAAATTATGTACAATAATGGGCAAAGTTAGGTCAAAGCGGTTATACTAACAATGAGGACACAAGCCTGGTTATGGTCAGATGCAATGTTTACAAAATAAACATTTAAAACGTCTGTTAGGTGATACCATGAGAGGTTATAAATATTGAGTGGTAAATGTTAGGAAGGTGGCCCGGCCCGGCCTCACACGGCCTCTGACGGCCACAGACGGTCCCGCCCTTGTCCCGGCCTTCTCCCGGCGAGCTCCCGCGCAGCGGTATTCACACGTTAATATATGGCTCTCACGGTGATCACCCGGTCGTTGGGGGTGGGGCGGGGAGGGAGAGCAGCCCAGGTGGAACGGGCGGGGTTACTGGGACTCCTGGGAAATGTAGTTCCCAGCCCTCTTGCTCGCAGCCCTCAGCCCCTGTCTTACCCCAGCAGCAGCTAACAGCCCACGAAGGAGAGCGCCCCTCTGCGAAGCGGGACCCGCGCAGCGGGTTCCGCGAGGCGTTGGTGCGGATGCAAGGAATCCACGGGCAATCCAAACAGCAAGGCAGGTTTGTCAAGGTGTCCCACGAAGTGCAGGGCAAGCCGGTATTTGATCACCCGGTCGTTGGGGGCGGGGCGGGGAGGGAGAGCAGCCCAGGTGGAACGGGCGGGGTTACTGGGACTCCTGGGAAATGTAGTTCCCAGCCCTCTTGCTCGCAGCCCTCAGCCCCTGTCTTACCCCAGCAGCAGCTAACAGCCCACGAAGGAGAGCGCCCCTCTGCGAAGCGGGACCCGCGCAGCGGGTTCCGCGAGGCGTTGGTGCAGATGCAAGGAATCCACGGGCAATCCAAACAGCAAGGCAGGTTTGTCAAGGTGTCCCAAGTTGGTTTTAACATTCTGTGTTTGAATATACCACTTTTAGAAATTAAGTATTTTCTTGTCTAACCATTCAAACCTGCCTCTGCTAGGCTGTGTATTCCTTGTGTGGAGTTTGAGTGAGAGGGCTGGGGAATTTCAGGAGACAGGGTGAGGTGGCCCAGTGGTGAATAGAGTGATCTGCATCTAGCTGGGAGGTAGGAGTTGCACCTGGAACCTAAATAGGGCTGTGCATTCCCTCCATAATGCTGGCTCCGCCCTCTGTGGTGCGTCTGATGTCTCTGCCCTGCACTCTGAAACGAAAGGAGTCAGGTAAACAAAGTGCTCCAGGACTGACCAGAACCGGTTTGAACAAGGCAAAGGCCCCTCTACCCTCAGAGGACAAAGGATTTTGGGGTATAGGTATTGGGAACCTGATCCCAAGAATTTAGATCACTTTGGGAAACAAGAAGAAAACTCTGCTGAGGAGAGGAACCAAGAAGAAGCTGAGGAGAAATTATCCCTGAAACTGGGGGATTGGCCTGCAGTGGTTGCCTTACTGCCAAAGGGAGGAAAAAGGAACTGTGTGTGTACTTTTGCTCAACTTGTGAAGGATCTCCAAGGACTTGGTAAAGAGCTTGCCTCCTGCTGAAGTCTCAGGAACAACAGACTTCAACCACCAGCTCCCCAGAGTTTTTTGGAAGTGCCTGCTGCTGTTTTGGGGCCTTCTGAGGGACTGCGTGTTGCAAGGAGCTGGAAGCGCGAATCAAGAAGGAGAAGCGTGCTGCCGTCGGAGCTGTTGTCGTCGCATCGCGTTAAGGGTGTCGTCGCTGCAGTTGTCGCATCGAGTGGAAGCGTGTCGCATCTTCAAAGAAGTGTCTCGCAACGCCGAAGAAGCGTGTCGCCATCGCAGCCATCGTAGCTGACGCATTGCACCGCATCAAGAGAAGAGTCTTGCATCGAGGAAGAAGCGTGTTGCCGTCGCAGCCACTGCCATCGCATCTTGGATGACGCCGCTGTAGCTGTCGCATTGCACCGCATCAAGAAAAGCACCTCGCATCCACGGAGAAGCGTGCCGCCGTTGGATCTGTTGTCGTCACATTGCGTAAAGGGTGTCGCCGCTGCTATTTGCTACAAGTGCATGGCAGTGCCAACTAGAGACCCCCAAGTCTAACAGCTGGTCAGATAATTATTTCCACTGTGGCCCCCTCTGGCATACAGGGTAACTACTACGAGGTGGTACAGACTTAGTGCTCCCCACACAGCGCTCATTGCATGACTTAGCCAATAGCATCCCTCTCCTGGCATACATGGGTCATGGAATACAATCCTGCACTCGTGTTAAAACTCATTCGATGCAAAGCCAAATCCTCACAACTCGCACTAGGAGTCCTCATGGTAGGGCGCCCCACTGGATTTCCCTCCAACTCCCTCCTCTTCCTCACAGGGCACACTGATCATAGCAATCAGGCCGGCGCTGGTGCCCTATGCTCCAGGGCAGGTGGTCTTGGTTTTCCCTGGATGATGTCCCCTCATACAGCAAAGAGACTAGCGGGCCTTGACCCCCTGTCCTAGTCACAGGCAGAAGTCTTGCAGAGCTTTCAGCCCATCTGGCTGCTTAGCAGATGACACATTGTGGAGTCTCAACCTCCCCTTATTATAGTCCTTTTCCAGACACCAAGTGTGATATAAGGTCTGATGCTTTGCAGTTTCTATTGGATTCTGCTTCTTTTGAATTGTAAATTTCTCTGTTTCCCCTTTACTACTGAAAGGCTGTCTGTCTCAACAGGCAACACCTAAAGCTGACTGACCCGGAACACAATACATGGGAGTGACCAATGATCACACTTGGATGTCAACCACAGTGATATGTGCATCAAAAGGTTTGTGTAAGAGGCATCGCCTTGCTCTTATATGGGGAGGATGCCAGTACATGAAAAACCACAAAAAGGCAAGAAAATTGACCAAAAGTACCACAGATCTAAGATCTTTTCATGTTATTAAAATGATATTCATAATATATTTACTTAAAGGAGCTTTCAGTCAACCCTCATTATTCATTGGTCTGTTATTGTCAAATGCACTTTTTTCTCCAACCCACTACACCAATCAGCAAAGGGGAGTCGGTCTGCTCACTTCATTCATTGGCTAACTTCCCGACATTCTCCCCTTTCACAAAGAGTGCACCCACATACAAAGTAGTTCCACCCCGCCCCCACTGCCAAAGTCTAATATGGCAATTTGTGCTTTTTTAGACCCCAAAAAATATTTTTGCTTCTAGACAATGATTTTTAGATTGGCGAGGATCCAGCAGCTCCCTCAACAATAAGGTTTAAAGAAAATCATGACACAGCTTTTATTGGCAAATCCAAAAGTCTGTCAGCCAATGCCAGGCCTACTGGCTTGTTATCTAAGAGTCACTGAAGACTGTGTGAAACGATGTGTGATCTCTGACAATATTCATGGCTAGAAACCTACTTTGGGATGAGTTGAGGAGTAGTAGTAGAGATGCGCTAGATTTGGGTGTGGGGGGTGGGAAATACAGAGGCAAAAATTCCGAATACACACTAGAATCGGCGGATGTGCACCCTCCGGTGAATGGCACGAGCGTGTGTTTAGTTGAGGAATAGCCTCTCTCTTTGAGGCAGTGGCTGGTCCTAAATATTTATGGGACGGGGTCACACGGGGTGCTATGCATGTTCCCACCACTGACACGCGCCCTCCTCCCCCGCACGGAGAGTTTGTGACTGCCTTGGCGGCGCAGCCCCTCGGATGGGCTCGGAGATGAGACGGAAGACCGTCAGAGACATAGTCCGGGTGGGAGAGATTGTGCACACGCCGCCCTGGCACGAGAGCCTTGTCTATTTAAAGAGACATCCCTGTTCATTGTTACTCTTTCGGGACCAAACCATAACTGCAGCAGAAGAGATCACGGCCAAGAAGAGGTCGCTCTGCCTAATCCTGGTAAAAGAAAGGGGGGCTCTCTTTTACCTCTGACCCCCTATTCCCCAAAACATGTTCACCAACAACTGAGCCAGCCTTTCCCTCGTCACCTGCCTGCGAGATGTTTTAGGGTTGGCTACCAGTCGCTGGATCTCAAGAAGAAAGAAGAGGTGTTTGGGAGGTTTAAAAGAGACATCAGGCTGTTGGAACCTCTCCCACCCCCTCAGTTTACCTGGGGGCTACTGTGGCATACTTTCCAAGTGACAGCAGTTCGCGCAACTTTCTGTGAGCACGGAGGAGGAGGAGGGCTTGGAGCTGTCAGCGGGCTTCAAGCCGCTGCCCTCCCCAGTCTGCTCCGCGGAGGGGCTTCCCCGCACCTTCCGCGGCCGCGTTTTCTTGACAGAGCCGTGTTTTGGGAGGGGGCCGCAGATGTGCAAGCTGATAGGTGTGGCCAAGCCGTGGATGACAACATGTCAGAGTTTCACGTCCGTTTACAGTACACACTCCACTGAGACGCTAACCCGCAGCAGGCAACCCGCGAGCCACATGCGATAAAACAAGGCTCTCTTTGGCAGCAGCAGGGACTTGGATCGCGCGCCCACCGCCCAGGGATGGACACGGACGAACGCCAGACGCACCCCGGGGGCGACAGCACTTCAGGTAAGTGCTGGGGGAAAGTGCACGACGCTCTGATCCCGCACGTGTGCGAAAGGCAAGCGAGCGCTGCTGTGTGACAAGCTGTTTCTGTCATTATGAGCGCTTTAGAGTTGTGAATTTATTCGAGGGGCTAGCCCTGTTACAGGCACAGTAATCAAAAACACGTATGGGTTTTTTTTGATTTATAATAACTACTTACTGCAACAGGTAATTCAACACGTGTTTAAAAAGTATTACGGTAACTGACACCTGATACATGATTTCAGACAAACACCTTACCTTTATTTACATATTGTCGTGACAGCATCCGTACTGGGCTTACCTTTACTCTGAGTTTATCCACCCCTCCATGAAAATATTGCGCACTGACACTACTCACTTCTACCAAAAGGTGATCAAAAATGCCATAATATGTGCACACCAAGGAGGAAAGTAGATTATGCACAGCAAATCCAGACTTGCGTTCCAATCCCACCTACCCCACTTGACCATATTGTGTGAACCTGGTCAATTCACTTTATTTTCATGTTGCTCCGTTCTATTGCCTGTACAAACCGGAAGCGTCACCAAGCACCCGAAACAACAGAATTAATCACCATAGAGAGCTGGGTCTTTTCATTATGTGTTCAGCTCAGCAGGCAAGGAGTTAACATCATTGCAGGATGTGATGGTTTCGTTGCGATGGATAGCAATAAGTGAGTCGACACTTCCTAAAAATAGCGGAAAGTGCATGCATTTTGGAAACGAGATCCCGGCGTTCTGCCGATGCCAGTCCTGCTTGGCAGAATCTCAGAGTGCACAGGGATGACACATTGAATGAATGAAGCAGAATGGGTAGCACGCCTCATACACATGACTTGCTTCTTTGCGCTTCTTGGCTGAACGAGTGGCTGCCTGCACATGCAGCTCAGGAAACGTGAACATCTCTCCACAGAACAGCAAATGTTCATTTCTTACATTCTTTGTTTTGTACATTTCTAAGCGCTTCCAGTTTTGATAGGTGTGTGAGGACACAAATGCTTCGCTTCTGATCAAACAACGTGCTCATGGGTGGAGCTAAGATTAACACTCGGGCCTCAGGGTTTGACAACCAAGGATAGAGCCACTGTTTTGAAGTATATTTTCACTTGCTTAACAAGAGAAGAGATCCAGCATTTGGTCATTTTAGATTTGTCAAATTCTCATAAACTGATAACAGTTTTCAATCGTGATGAACAATATATATTTTAAGAAATATGATGCAAATGTGGTGGACGTAATTTATGTTGTGTCTGGTAAGTACAGGTGTAATCTTTTTGTGTATTGCTCTCTGCTCCAGGAGCCGACTGTGAAGTATATCAGTCATTTTCATGCTCTCAGTTGCTCACCTTGTCATTCACTTACCACCTCACCCACACACACTGACACAGCTCATGTACTCGCTAATTCATTTTTTATCCCCAGCCTCCTCGCTCACTACCTCACTAACCTATTCAGTCTTCCACTCACCAAAAATCCATGTACTTTACAACTCATTGACTCTCTAACACTCATGTGCTCCCCTGGTGATTATTTTACCAACCTACCACTTCACAATCTCATTACACATTCACTCATGAACTCAATCATTCCTACATGTACCCATCCATATATGTGCTCACTCAGTTACTCACTTGGCCATTCATTTACTAACCTGCCAGTTCACCATCTCATTACACATTCCCTCCTGCACTCGCTCATTCGTTCATTTACTCATCCATGTATGTGCTCACTCACTGACTTGCTGATTCATTCACTAACCAGCTAGTTCACCATCTCTGTCACATACGTAGTGCGCAGTCATTCATACATGCACATGTATACTTAGCCCCACACTCATTATCGCTTTCACTATTCCACTCAAACAGGTATTCATTCATCCACTTGCCACTCGTTCCCCCATCCACATGTTCCCTCACCTAACCAACACATTTATTTGTCTGCTTACTCACTCGCTCAGTCATTCACCAACTCATACACTAACTCAACCACGCATTCACTAACCCACTTACTTGTCCCATTCTACTAATCCGCTATCTCACTCACTCAATTACTCACTCACTCACGCATGCACGCACACACACACCCACCCATCCACCCACCCTCCCTTGTGGCCTAATAGCTAGAGAGGTCAGCCGCGAAACTAAGGAACTGGGGGGATATTATCAAGCACTGCATTAAAATTATCGCCATTTTAGCGGCAGAAAAACGCCGCTAAAACGGCGATAACGGGCTTGATAATATGCCGCAGAGAATTCCAATAGAAGCCCATGTTGACACCAGAACATGGGCTTCTATTGGAATTCTCTGCGGCATATTATCAAGCCCATTATCGCCGCTTTAGCGGTAGTTTTCTGCCGCTAAAGCGGCTATAATTTTAATGCCATTTCATGATAATATGCCCCCAGGTTAGAGTCTGGGCAGGGACATTCAACAGCCTGTAATTCTGGGCAAATCACTTAGGGGCATATTAACAAGGGCTTTATCTCCGCTTTTTTGGCTTTAAAAGCCAAAGAAGCAGAGATAAAAATATCGCCCTATCAACAACAGGGTGCTAACATGCAAAATCGCATGTTAGCACCCTTTTTCACTACGCTTCCATTTGCATCTCTAATGAGATGCAAAGTGGGCATTCCAGAGCAAAATAATAGGAGAAATGTCGCCCTATTATCAAGCTTCATGCTAACCCTGTTAGAGACAAAAAAAGCAGCGCTAACCACGGTTAACGCTGCTTTTTTACGTCTGCTAATTTTCAGATTTAGCCATGTAATCCAATGGGAGGTGGATTAATCCAATGGGAGGTAGATTACATGGCTAAATCCACTATGGGCTATCAACAAGGATATCCCTATCCTTGTAGTTTTATCGCTGCATTACCAGCGATAACCTCCCAAAATGCCGCCATCGCTGGATTTTTATCACCTAGGCGGTTAGCGTTGTTAATAACGCGATAATCAGGTGATATTATCCAGCAATAGCCAGCGATAGCGGGCGTTAAAAAAATTAACGCTAAGCACCCTTAGCGTTAATTTTCCCTGTTCCTTGTTAATATGCCCCCAAATCTCCCCGTGCCTAGCAAAATGAATGTGTCCTTCTGTAACGTAACTGGTGCTCGTGTAAAGCGCACTGATACCTGCGTGTAGAGTTTGCGCTATGTAAAAGTAAAAAAAAAACTCCCTTCTTGCTCTCTTACAGTTACGCCTCTTGGTTGGTTTGCAAAGTGCCTTAATAATGACCGTGATGTGAAATAATACACCCGTCTCCCAGGGGTCACACATATTAATGAATCCCCGAGCGCTGCCTTGTATACATTGGCCGGGCTATTAATAGGCCCAGCGGCTTTTAACTCACTGTAGTGTCTCGCTCCCTATTCCCACGGAGACTGTCAGAGCAGTGACCGCTTGTGTAAACGGCCAAGATATTTCAGAGGAGTGCAGCCGGTTCTAAAAGTAACCCTGGGAGCTCATCCAATCACAGGCCAGCCAGTCTCAAACGAAAGAGACGCGCAGGATCACGGACGAACCAAACGCAGCTGCGATTAAACCAAAACGCGCTCTTTTAGCGAGTAGAATGCACCCCCTATTGTTTATTTATATTACGTGCATCGCACCAAAGAGTGAGGGCGAGAGAAGCAATTGTGAGGCACTGTTTATTGATCATCCCATAATGTCTTTAAGTAAGTTCGAGTAGCCGGGATTAGTGGGGACGCGCTGGACCTGGGGTCGGGAAAACCGTTGAAAATTAACACCACAATACAGCAGGAAAAAACAATGCACCGTACTTGTCAGCAGTGACTGCATACACATCGTAGTCGTGAATAGTATTTGTATAGTGCTTACTACCCCTGGCTAGGGGTTGTAGCGCTTTGCTGTGAGTTCACACTGTGACGGAACCTAAAATGCAAGTTAAATTCAAACAGTAGATTTGTGCTTTTTTTTTCTTGTGGATGAGTTATGGCACTTTTGTTAAGTTTGTGCTCTTGGATGGTCGTGCATTTTTAGTAGTGTTGTTACTACGGCTAGAATGATTGAAGTGGATAAGGAAGAGGAAGCTGCAACAAGTTGCAGTTGGCACGTGCGCACCTTATCTGAGAGAATTGGCTAAAGAGAAAGGGGAAGGTTGAGAAAGTTGTTTGTGGGTGCATAGCAGTCAGAAAGTTTTGGGGTGGGTCAGAGAGGAAGACGGGATAAAGGTTGAAACGGATTGTTTTTAATTAAACAAATAGCTGAAACAAACACATACGTGTATATAGACATATCCATGCAGATAAATATGTATTGATATGCATGCATACATATACATTTATTGTATTGTATTCTATTGCAATGTTTATGTAGTGCTTACTACTTCTATGTGGGGCACTGAAGCGCTTGCCTACATGAGTAGCAAACTACGGATTATAGAACTTGTGGCTGAAAGTGTGTTGTCTCTGTTTTAGCTCGTAGGGTGTGTGGCTGGAAGTGTGTTGTCTCTGTTTTAGCTCGTAGGGTGTGTGGCTGGAAGTGTGTTGTCTCTGTTTTAGCTCGTAGGGTGTGTGGCTGGAAGTGTGTTGCCTCTGTTTTAGCTCGTAGGGTGTGTGGCTGGAAGTGTGTTGTCTCTGTTTTAGCTCGTAGGGGGTGTGGCTGGAAGTGTGTTGTCTCTGTTTTAGCTCGTAGGGTGTGTGGCTGGAAGTGTGTTGCCTCTGTTTTAGCTCGTAGGGTGTGTGGCTGGAAGTGTGTTGCCTCTGTTTTAGCTCGTAGGGTGTGTGGCTGGAAGTGTGTTGTCTCTGTTTTAGCTCGTAGGGTGTGTGGCTGGAAGTGTGTTGTCTCTGTTTTAGCTCGTAGGGTGTGTGGCTGGAAGTGTGGTGCCTCTGTTTTAGCTCGTAGGGTGTGTGGCTGGAAGTGTGGTGTCTGTTTTAGCTCGTAGGGTGTGTGGCTGGAAGTGTGGTGTCTCTGTTTTAGCTCGTAGGGTGTGTGGCTGGAAGTGTGTTGTCTCTGTTTTGATCCTGTGTGGGAAGTATTTCTGCGTCGTGCATAATGCCAACCGTATCGCAGTTATTGTGTCATGGGATGTAGCGCTTAGGAGTGTGATGGATGATGTAGTGTGAGAGACAGGCACGCAGTTTATGGGCCTCTGTAGGTGGGGAGCTGTGAACAGCTCTGCAGGTCTCTTGAGGGTATTTCTAATATCCAAGTTCTAATGTTCATTGTCCTCTTAGTTGGTTACGCCACTGGGTTGTCCATTATGAGATATTTTGTTTTAAGTTTATGGTCCTGAGCAGGCATAGGTTAAAGGGTAGATGGAGAGACATGTTTTATGGACCAAGAATACCCCATTCGCCACAGAGATGGCTTTGTGGCACCCCAGAGCTGGTTTTACTCCTTGCTACTTCGATATCAGTGCATTTTGGAACTTGAACGCAGAGTCTCTGTGCATCAAACTTTGCAAACAGCATGCTTCCTGACTGACCCATTTATTAAAGGCTTCAGAAGTGGTTACTAGCGTGAACACAATAGGGGTATTGTTTCAGAAATATAAACTCAGACATTCTTCAGCGGGCAGCCACTTTCAGCTAGTGCACATAGGTAGGTACTTGTCGGCTTGCATGACTGAAGCTGAGTGGACACCTCAGCTGTGGACCCCGGAAGGAAATGGTGTAACACGGAGGGGCTCTTGCGCAACTGTGCTACCAACATCTGGGCAAGACTAAGGGTCTGATTCAGATCTCGTGGACTGGTAACTCCATGACAACGGTGATGGATATCTTATTCACCCATATATAAATCCTGTTATATCCAATGGGATTTATATTTCGGCGGACGGGATTTCTGAAGTAACCCGTACACCGAGATCCAATTCGGCCCTAGGTGTTGTTTCAAACAGAAAACGCAGGAAGGAATTTCAGAATACCACAGGTACTATTTTCAATTTTTTGTAATATGTCCTTCATTGGTCTGGTCTGATAAGTCTTAATGTTAAGTTGTTTCAGCTAGACAGACTGGCCAAAATAAGTAAACTATTGTCTCACAACAGTAAGGAAATGCAAATGCAAGATGCAGTGCATTGTGGTCTGTTGGTCAGTGGGCTGGGAGTCCAGTAAGGTTACATCCACCACTCTTACCTTTTCTTTCAGCAGAATGTGGCCCTGAGGAATTCTGTGAGACTCCCACCAAAGGAATGAGGTTGTGTGAGGTAGTTTTCAGGTGTTTATGGTCACTTACACATCAGCAGTCCCAATTTCTACTCTTGGACTCGTCAAGGTGCCGTCACGACTGACATTTTCAGATGGTCAACAAGATCTGTGACTACTTCTTTACTGTTCAATCCTTCTCAGGGGCGGCTGACCCTTCCTACGGGAATTTTTCTCCAAGGGACCTGAGACTGAACACGGATGTACTGTCTGACCGTAGACAATTCAAGACTTACCTGTTTCATTTATAACTTCCTGGTTTGCATAGCACTAAGCATTGCACCTCCTTGTCTGTTACCGTTGGTTTACTGCCCAGAGGTTGGTGATTACTCTAATATTACTTGTAACATTTTGTTAAATAGTACAACGCTGACACACTTTTGAGTAACAGTTGCTTTCTAAAACTTTTTTACCTATTGAAATAATCTGCAAATTGAATCACTCATAGATTTAATGGTAAAATCTGGTGCCACCAATCACCGGTTTGTGGAGCCTATTCAAGTGTCCATGAAGGGGCTAGTGGTCTAGCAAGTTTCAAAATGTCTCTCTGAAATCTGGAGGTCCTGAAGTCAAAATCTAAAGCTAAATATATGTTGATCCCCACCAAGCGTTCCACTGTCAGCTTGAAAATTTGGCTGAAGCTAATATCCCACTTCATATGTCATTCAATCCTCAAAGTGCCACTTTTTCACAAGACCACCGATTCAGTGCCTTGACCCCATACTTGCTATCTCAGATTTATATCGAAACAACTGCCTCATTTCATTTGTACACTTTTGAACACTGTGACTATCTTCAGTATTGTACGGAATGGACTAGGCAGATCCTTTTTTGGCGTGCCTTAGACATCATCCCTGACACACTTTTTGTAAGTGTTGCAAACGTGGCTAAGTAAGTCACCAATACACACCTGCTCTTTTCTAGAACCCCTCTCTACCTGCCCTTCAATGCGTGCAATATTTTACGAATCGTTTGCATTGTAGGTGAAGGGGTAAGGTACTTCGTATTGTAAGTCATGACTGTGTTGAGACAGACTATCCCCCTTCAAAGATGTAAGATCAAAATGGCGACAAAACGGCATCTTAGAACAGATACTCCTGTTTATTCAGGAACTCTCCATGACCCATGCCTTCTTGGAAATGCACCTAAGTTCTCCAACTTTTCCAAGGTCTCTGAGGAAAGTCCCTTGCTTTTTTGCGATTGAGATGTTTGTACTAATTTGGCTTTCTAGCAATATTTTCTATCCTAATCTCTTGTTATAGCCTACATTTGCATTAAATGAGCTTTTGTATTTACCTATACACACACACATATATGTATATATATATATAGAGAGAGAGAGAGACAGGGAGAGAGAGTAAACATTGACTTTTGTTTTATTATGTTGGTTTATTTATCTCACCAAAATCTAAAGGTAATGTTATTTGATGTTGGAATGATCACCCTACACTTCATGGCGGAATGCTAAGGAGCCAAAAAGATTCACTTCAAAAGTGATTTTGTTTAGTCAAAGGACTGGTGATCCTGGAGGACATGAAGAAATCTCTGGATGGTAAGACTGGAGTCGGTCTGTGGGACTTCAAGGAGTGGAACTAGTTGATTTAGAAGTTTAAGCCAACCTTTAGCATGGATCACCATCATCTTAGTTATCGGCACGTTTGACACTGCAGTTTAGGGGGGTAAGGGAAGACGGTGTTCTATCACAATACTGAAGTTTTAATATTGACCTGCAATTATACTGGCAACCAGCGAATTGTGAAGGTAATTAGTTGTCAGTAGAGATTGCGGAGTTGATCCAAGTGCAGAACAATGTTATTGACCTCAATGCTGTGGAATAACGTTCTCAATTGTATTATGTCTTAGTAATTATTGGACTTGCTTTGTAAGGATCTAAAACTGTTTCTCGGCCTCTGCGGCTCTAAGATCATTTCTAGTGCCACATCAAATGGAAATAAAATAAACATGATATGAGGGGAGTTAAATGTATCCAAGTTTTCTAGAGTCATTTTGACTAATGCTTAAGAGTTGTACGTGTACCAAAGAAAGGATACCTGGATTTAAATATATAAGCCTGTGTCTAGCATTTGACCCAAAGCAGGTACCCAACCAACAGTCTGATTCAATAGGATGGAGACACATGCAAAACATGATTTGGGATTTAATAAATTATAATTACTGACTGAACTGAGGGCTACGTGCACTCATTTGCCACTGCCTCCTTTCCTGTAATATGAGGGCCATGTGTATCAGGAGCAACATGTCTCACTTGGGCCCTTTAATACATATACCCAGCCCTGGGAAACGTAAACCCTATGCCAGCCTGATTTGTTAGATCAGAGTGCTTGAATACTTCATAGGGGTGGGCAGTGGAGTTAGAGGAAGTGGACTTTGAGACTCTTCCTAAAGGTGGTAAGACCTCATTCACTTGCCTAGCCTAGTGCCATGGCTCACTAGAGATCACTATAAGGTCCCTATAGGCAGCTTTGTTCTGAAACCACCACGAAAGGCCAGCAAAGGTGCCAGATAGGGTGGGAGGCTGTAGAAATGAAGAATTGCAATTTTGCCTCGTGCTCCAAAACCCACTGGAGCTTCTGGGAACAGTAGTAGGAAAGAGGGGACAATCAAATCTTCATACTCTTAGCCTGTCAGGGGTAGGTTAACTGTAGTCCTTGGGTATCTTAGTGAAAAGAGTTCTAAAGATGTCTTGAAGAAAACCTTCTTGCAAAGAAGAGAAGGGGAGGTTTGCCGCATTCAGAGCATATTATGACATATTTTACAATCTACTTGTTCAGCATTTCTAAACCATTGTTGGTTCTCCAGTACTGTGTATGTGTTGGGCTGGAGGAAGGTACTCTAAATGGCCATGGAGAATGTGCATGCCTTTCTCGTTCACATCATGGCAGGTTGTACTGTTTAATCTTGGCCTCAGCACATAACAAGGTAATCATATGGGTGCTGAATGCACTTTTTGAGACTGCGGGCCTGTATGGGGAAAAACTGCTTCAAGCTGGTTCATATTTTTGTGCTGCCTGGAACAGAATATGCTCCCAACTGATGGGAATCTTTCCCATAACGGCATTCAGGGTTTGTGGGCTGATACCCGTAGTAGCCAATTGTGTGTGTGCAGCCTGAAACGACCACACAGGGTTAACTGTGAGTGCTCACATCATGAACTGTGTAAGATATCTGTACATATTTACTAAATCTCTGTATAGTGTATTTATTTCTGCTGCAGTTAAATTAGCAGTGTCAGGATGCAGTATGTATGTAGCTAAGACTGGCCATATTACTTCTTCTTTGCTTAGCGGATCGAGTCTCACGTTTTCTGTAGTGTGTTGGAGGGAGCCTTTGAATCAATTTATATGCTCTTGGTAAGAGAGAGGAATTTCTAGTGCTTCATATGGAGTGTATTCCTCTGGTTTTGAATTCTCAGTGTAAGTATGAAACATTTGTGTACGAGCATCTGCAACCAGGAATTTAACTCGTGAATAGGATACCTCTGTTCTGAACGCTTCCTGTGCCGCAACCACGATGGAAACGGCTTGACCCGTGGCTGGGAAACCTTAATGTAATAATTTTTGAGTAAACGCATGTCTGCAGTTCTCTGCAATGTTCAAAGCTCCTTCTTCCCCATTTTGCCATTTTCAGACATTATTTGAAGAAAAAGGAAATTAGTAAATTAATGTATGGCGATAGGGTGAGCACAAAGTGGGAAGTTTTATCCTACAAGCTTGAATAACCCACAGCCAATAAATAGGATATACCTACTCAGCTAAGGTGGATTCTCCTACCACCATGGAAGTCTACAGTTTGGAACTGATTAGGAGTCTCTGAGAAGGCACGATTGAACTACTCAGGTAGACTGTACAATAAGAATCCAACCAACATTGGCGGCGCCATGTCATGTGGTTCCTACTAATCCATAGGATCTGAGCATTTGTTGGACAACATTAAGTTTAGGTGAGGTGCGTAGACTGATTCTGAGCACTCCCGTAGGATATCTCGTAGGATATTTTGGCGTAAAGACCAGCTTGCTCACAGTGCCACAATAAGCCCCTCTAACACAAACAAGAAGCGAATGTTCTGGCAACCACTGAACCACTGAATAGGACAACCCTAACCCCTCAGGGATCGTGGTAACAGATCTAGTACCTTTTGCTCAATCACTCGTGCTTATTTGTTCTCAGAGAATTATAGAGAAAATTCACAGTGGGACGTTTTCAATATATTTTTTGAACCAACGTTATTCTTGTATAGAATACATGTGCTGCGATAATTGGTAGACAGAAGCAGATGAAAGTTATTACATATACAAAAAGCGTACATAGCAATTATAATTCCACCATGGTGCTAAAACAGTGAATATATGCAGACATATATGGCAGGGGTAGTAATCAGGCACCCTCCTACTCTGCAAGCCCTACTCTGTGTATGTCTAAAGTGTATATGGGTATAGAGCCAAGAATGGCCCGATGGGATGATCTGGCGGGAGAGAATGGAGGTCACTAATTGGACACCCCTTGTGGAGACGTCAGACTGCTGCCTGGTGAAGTCTTAGCATGAAGGGACCCTCTGTGTTATCTGAAGTGCCTCCTCCCAACGCTTGGAACTTCTTCTTTATTTATAATAAAAGCATCCTTGCAATATATATGCAGATTAGCATTGTTGTGGATATATAGATAGCCCTGTCACCCCGTGGGTGAAGATAGAACATTTGTACATCATGCATAAAGGCCTTGTACTCTGTGTTCACGGCATCATGATAATGTTGCACGAAGCGAGATGTAAAAACAAAAGTAGTTTCAGATACACGAATCCAGCATTGTCATGCACACGAATATGTGCCAAAGTTCACAGCAATATTGTCATTGTGCAGAAAAGAGGACAATGTAAGATGTGTAGCACTGCTACATGACCTTTACCCGGGCACCTAACAGCGCTTGAGCTGCTTTACGTGGCTAATCATTTCTGTATTGCCGCAGGGATTTGCCACAGTCCTTGGCTGCACTTCATCAAGGATTGAGATAAGTGTGACCAGACTTTACTATACAGTTTTAGTGATATGAGCTTCCAACTTTAGCACTCAATGACCATACTAAGTTGAAATGGACTGACTACCACCACTAAAATACTGTATCTGCATCCTATTCCAATACTTGTATCCATTTACTGAAACATTTAGTAGATATTAGTGTTTTTTGCGGATTCAATTTTTATTGAAAAGTACAGGTTGTAAAATATTTGTTGTCTTATTTACAAAGTACGCATGCATAGAACACTTAAGTGAAAGTGTAATCACTCCAAATATGATTTGAGTTTACAACAAGCGTTTGAACAAATGTGTCCTCTTCCTTTCCAAAATCTCGAATCTTTGGGCCTCTCACTAACACCAAAGAGGAAAGGGTGCTGTCTTCACAGTTTCAGGGCAGGTCTTAGTTTCCCCACCCTCCTTCCTTTCCGCTGCTAATACAGCTAAGTGCATTAGGCAGTTTCTTGTCATATAAATGATGAAAAACATAAATACAAAAGTGCTTCAAATGGGCGAAGACCTTTAAACATACATCACAAAGTGCCATATTTCATCTAGCGTCCCTAGACCATAGTGGGCGTGTTTGCCTGTTTTCTTCACCTGGGGGCACTGTAGTATTACAGAAAGTAAGAAAACACAAAAGTCCCTATTCAAAAGATTAATGTTGTAGGCAAAGATCTCCGTAACTCAGAGAATGCCTGAATATGGATCATGCGCTATAGCAAAGAAAAATGTACATATTTAGCTATATAGTAACAGTAACAAAATATATCAATGTGCTAGCAATTTAAACAAAAATAAATATTTTAAGAAGTTATCACGATATCAGTGAAAGTTTATTTAAAAAAATCACATTATTCTCAAAGATAGTATACAGTTTTCACAAAATTAAAAACATCTTCTTGTTTAAGAAGTTACAATACATCTGACATAAATACAATCAGTTAATAATACAAATTGAGGAAAACTTAAAAAAAGAGTCGACGCAGTGTTTCGGTGAAATCAGGTTGCTTCATCTTATTCAGGACATGTTTTCATAAAAATCTAAATAGCAACACTTATTAAAACACATATGCTACTCATTCCTCTAGAGAATCAAAACAATCTGCCATGCCTCTAAGAGCATTAACGTTTGCACATTGAGAGAACAGTTTGTGAAATAATATATAATTTTTGTATTAATTTCATGACAATTCTAGATGAAAATAACTTATAAAAATCACACATAGAACTAAAAAATGCTAACACATGATCCATAGTATTCATGGGAATAAGCAGATAAACCCACCTAATATGATTATGCAAAACCTTATCATCAATTCTTGAATAAGATTTAATAAAATTAAAATCTTAATGGAAGGAATGTCTCATCCACGTAAGGGTGAAGCCTACAATAAAGCGAAGGTTTCTTAGATAAATTGAAAATACCAATAGGTTGTTTATGAATCCTAAGTAGCTATCACATACCTCAATATTAGTACAGATTCTTTGCTGTTTGTTCAATGGAGCCACCAACAATTTGAAAATAGAAGTCTCCTCACTAAGAATAAAGGTCATTCTAATTAGTCAGTGATTTCAAAAAGTTTTCTTCTTCCTTAACCTGAATGAAACCCCTATACTAAAGACACTTACCAAATTTAAAAAGGACTGCAAATAGCTAGTCAAATACATGAAGGGGCAGATTTATGTTGCACTTGCGCCACTTTTGCGCCGCCGTTGCGTCACTTTTGTGACGCAGCAACGGCGCAAATCCTGCGCCATGGTGCGGAGTATTTACAACGTGACGCATCTGGGAGATGCGTCACGTTGTAAAGCCCTGCGCCACATGTAGGCGTTCCAGGGCAGGTGGGGGCGTTCCGGCGCAGGAACGCCTCCTAAAAGTGGCTGAGTGAAATCTACAAGATTTCACTCAGTCACTTTTAGGCCCATGCTGCGTCAAAACCCTGCGCCTGCTTGAAGCAGGCGTAAGGATTGACGCAGCATTTTAAAGATAGGGCCCCCCAGATCATTGCTGGAGCTGTGTCGCGCTTGCGACGCAACTCCAGCAATGCGCCACTTTTGGCACAGATGCGTCACGCATCTGTGCCGTTTTTGCCCCATGGTGCGCCGCATTATAAATGCGGCGCATCCATGGTGGCGCAGCTGTGGCGCATAATAACTGGCGCATCCCTGCTGATATGCAGGGATGCGCCAGTCGTCATAAATCTGCCCCTAAGAGTGTAAATTTTCTCTTCAGGATATCGGCGTTTTCACCATTGGTGATACTTGAAGTTTTAATTAGTACCAACCAGTTTAAAATCTGAAACCGTGAGAAAGATCCATCGTAATTTGTATTAAAATTAAAATATATCCCTATATTTCTAGTTTTATTGTGGTATTGGTTGAATTAATTGGTTACACGCACGCTTTGGCGCTATAGGGATATAACGGAGACCTAAAAATTCATAAAAGGAGTTAAGCCTCATAGTTCCATACGGTATTGCTCTCTTGTTGCCAAAAACCGATGGGAGGGAATAATTGGCTCAAGTGCGAAGTCAACCTGACAGACAGTTAAGTAACCACAAACTCATAATATCCATAGTATCCATCTAGTAGCAACCCTAAGCGTCATATATTAAAGACTCTGTACATATTGTGCCTCTTGAGCTTCTAGGGTAGTGTGCCGCTATAGTGAAAGGAGAATGGGGTCACTATAGGGTGCTATCGGTTAAGCAATACTCAGTATCTGTAAAAACCCATTAAATTAAATATAGAAATGAAAAATGACCCATACTCGATTCACCAAATTATTTTATTGAACTACTTTAAGGGCAGAAAGTTCACTTAGACATTCTACAGAGCACGCAATTAGTTTAAAGTTTGGCCTAATACCAAATATCTTGAGAACGTACGGTGTACTCCCCCTTAAAGACTCCCTGCTACAGATGGAACGACTTCCAAGTTGGAAATGTGCGTCATGTTTGTTTGCACGGTCTTTATATTTCTATGTATTACAGAAAGTGGCACAGATAGCGCTGCTGCATATATAATGCTGGCACTACCTTAAGGGGGCATTCCCTGATTTGCATGAGTATGTGGTCCTCTGCAGATGAGAAAAACACTTTGGGCCTGATTACGACTTTGGCGGTGTGGCGCCTGGTCTGCCTGCCGCAGTATCGCCAAAGCCGTGGTCAGGCCACCCGCCAGATTCAGAGTTTTCTCCTCTGTGGCGGGCTTTGTTTTTGATGTTCCCTGACAATGTACACCACAATGGGAACGCCAAAAACGGTTTCTGCATGGCATGAACTGAAAAGTCCCAGATCTGTGAATTGGGCTGAGTGGCTGAAAAGTTTCAGCGCTCCTTTAATCATCTCCTTATGTTTGATTTGTTGCCCGAAGTTGGCAGGGTATGCCCAGATATGAGTTTCTTGCTCACATTGCCACTGGATTTCAAGCTAGCCTGGCTGATGAGGGGTGTTCCCCGACACCTGTCCCAGGATGCTTGTTTTTGGTCCAGGAAAGATCTGGCTTGGCAGTTGGGGCTGGACTGTTCCAATGAGGAACAGGGTCAAGACTAATTTGTGTATGGCTGGGTCTGACCTGGGTGGCAAAGTGACCTAAAGAACGATGATGGATTCAACCCAGATCTGTGACTGGGGGTGTCTGAAAAGTTTCAGTGCTCTGTTCATCATCTCCCTGAGTTTCCTGTGCAGGGACTGGTGTGCATGCAGTCCCCTTGTCTGCATCCACATGGTGCAGACGCACTGTGGGGCCCAGAAGCGCCCCTTTTTTTCCTCTCTGCCATGGTTTTCATGGGGGTGGAACCGCCATGAAAACTATAGCAGAGAGGAAACTTGTAATATACTTGGCAGGATTGCGACGGTCCTACCAAGCAAATTACTGCCTCCTGACCGATCCAGCACTGCCAGGGAATGGCGGTTCACTGGTGGCTGTGACGGGGCTTGTAATTAAGCCGTTTGTCTCTGCTCCAACACCATACTATGGACATGGGCGTAGAGGCAAAGAGGCAGTCAGGAAGAGAATTGATTGCACACTATGTTGGGTGCCCTCAGAAAGGATGGAAAGGATCACCATAGACATCTCTCTGCAGATGTGGCAGTCACTCACTGCTCTCAACTATAAGGGGATCTCTGCACCCTACCCTCTCCTCTCTGAAGTGCAGATTGGATGCTGCCTGCACTGTGACAGACTGAGGAGCTGCTCCAAACTGCAGCTCTGTCATTCACTAATGCCTTGTCCCAAGGCAGTACATTATCTGTAATAAAGGTTCACTGTTCATGTTTTTGACCAATGCTCGTGCTTAAAGATGTGCCATGGTGTAAACAGGGTAGTGCTGCTAAAGTATTTTACAGCCTGAAAAGTTCATAGGTGGTGCAAGAAAATCCTTTTACATAGAATGACAATCGATACACACCCAAAGAAGTGTAATATCCTGAAGTGATGCAGCAAGGGTGCCGTGGCCCCTAATGTAAATGGCATAGTAAAGAATCCGATGCCCCCTGGTTTGGTAGCAAAAGATAGAGATGTTTGACAGCCCTGGGTCCCTGAGTTCCCCGGGCCTATTACCACAGCACCCGCTTCAATATTTATAGCTACTCCTGAGATATCACATGCAGTGCCAGGCTAGAGAGATGCTCAATAACTTACGTTTAATATCCAAATGTTTGCAAAAAGTCTGAACAACTGAATATGCAACCTGTTGAAATTAAAAAAATATATAACAACATTGAAAGAAAAGGTTTGTATTTTTACTGTCTTTTCACAATAGGTCTGAGTAGAAAACATGTCAATCAATCAATCAATCATAGCATTTGTAAAGCGCACTACTTACCCGTGAGGGTCTCAAGGTGCTGGGTGGTGCGGAATGCTGCTACTGCTCGAAGAGCCAGGTCTTGAGGAGTCTTCTGAAGGTCAGCAGGTCCTTGGTCTGCCGTAGGTGGGTGGGGAGGGTGTTCCAGGTCTTGGCGGCGAGGTGGGAGAACAATCTGCCGCTGGCGGTCGCTCTTAGGAAGCGGGAGACTGTGGCAAGGGCGAGGGCGGCGGAGCGAAGCTGGCAAGTGGGGGTGTAGACGCTGAGTCATCTGTTGAGGTACGCTGGTCCAGTGTTGTGGAGTGCCTTGTGTGCGTGGGTGAGGAGCTTGAAGGTTGTTCTCTTGTTGATGGGGAGCCAGTGCAGGTCTCTCAGGTGGGGTGTGATGTATCTGTGGCGAGGGATGTCGAGGATCAGGCGTGAAGAGGCGTTCTGGATGCGTTGAAGCCGTTTCAGGAGTTTGGCCGAGGCTCCTGCGTAGAGGGCGTTTCTGTAGTCCAATCTGCTGCTGACTAGTGCCTGGGTGACCGTTCTTCTCGTTTCGGTGTTGAAGCAGGAGGAAGAGACAGCATTGACCTGCTTAGACATGGAGAGGGTGGAGTCGAGGATGACCCCTAAGCTGCATGCGTGGTCGCTCGGTTTTGGAGCTTTTCCCAGTGCGGTCGGCTACCAGGAGTCGTCCCAAACGGAAAGGGTGGATCCGGGGATGAGGACCTCCGTCTTGTCCAAGTTCAGCTTCAGTCGGCTGTTCCTCATCCATTCGGCGACGGCCTTCATTCCTTCGTGGAGGATGGTTTTGGCAGTGTGGGGGTCCTTTGTGAGCAAGAGGATCAGCTGGGTGTCATTGACGTAAGAGATGATGTTAAGGTTGTGCAATCGGGCGATGTGGGCATGCGGTGCCATGTAGATGTTAAACAATGTGGGGCTGAGGAATGAGCCCTGGGGTACGCCGCAGATGATCTCGGTGGCTTCGGAGGGGAAGGGGGGAAGGCGGACACTCTGTGTTCTGCCGGAGAGAAAGGAGGTGGTCTAGTCCAGGGCCTTCTCATGGATGCCGGCGTTGTGGAGGCGTGTGCGTAGTGTGCGGTGGCAGACCGTGTCGAAGGCGGCTGACAGGTCAAGGAAGATGAGGGTCACAGTTTCTCCATTGTCTAGCAGGGTTCTGATGTCATCGGTGGCAGCGATGAGGGCTGTTTTGGTGCTGTGGTTGCTGCGGAAACCAGACTGGAATGGGTCCAGGATGCTGTTCTCCTTGAGGTAACGGGTCAGTTGTTTGTTGACGGTCTTCTCAATGACCTTCGCCAGGAACGAGAGCAGGGATATGGGCCGGAAGTTCTTGAGGTCCTTGGGGTCTGCCTTGGGTTTCTTGAGTAAGGCGTTGATCTCGGCGTGCTTCCAGCTCTCCGGGAAGGTTGCTGTCTCGAATGAAATGTTGATGGCTTTCTGGAGATGGGGTGTGATGGCGGTGCTGGCTTTGTTGAAGATGTGGTTTGGGTATGGGGTCCGGAGTGGATGGTGTTCATGATCTTGATGGTGTCGTCATCGTTAATGTTGGTCCAGGAGATCAGGTGGTTGGTTCGGGTGGTGGTCGTGGGGGCAGAGTTCTCAGTGGTTGTCGGGGCGGTCGTGGCATTGAAGCTGTCTTGGATGTCTGCGATCTTGCGATGGAAGAAGATGGCCAGCGAGTCGCACAGGTCTTGCGAAGATGGGATGTAGTTGGTTCTGGAGCTGGGGTTGGAGAGTTCCTTCATGATGTTGAAGAGCTCTTTACTGTTGTGTGCGTTGTTGTCCATGCGGTCTTTGAAGGAGGCCCTTTTGGCGGATCTAATGAGGTGATGGTGTCTGCGGGTGGCATCCTTGTGTGCTGTGTAGCTGTCCAGTGTTCATTCACAGAGCCAGTTCTTCTCTAGCTTTCGGCAAGTTTGCTTGGAGGCCTGGAGGTCTTCAGTGAACCAGTTGACTTTCTTGCTACTGTGGTTGTTGGAGGGTTTCTTGAGTGGGGCGAGGGTGTTAGCGCAGTCGTCGATCCACTGTCTGAGGTTGCGGTTGGCAGTGTCAGGGTCGGTGGGGTTGACAGGTGGGCTCTGGGCGAGGGTGGTTGTTAGCTGGTCTTCGGTGACTTTGCTCCAGCATCGATGAGGCATCTGTTGGGTGTGGTGGTATGTGGCAGGTTTCCGGAAGGGGAAGTGGATGCAGTGATGGTCGGTTCAGTGGAGTTCGGTGGTGTGGTTGAAGGCGACCTGGGGTTCATGGAGAAGATGGGGTCCAGAGTGTGGCCGATCGAGTGGGTGGGAGTTGTGACGAGTTGTCTGAGTCCGAGGTTGGCGAGGTTGTCGATCAGGGTGGTGGAGCTGGTGTCGTTGTTGTTCTCGAGGTGGAAGTTCTGGTCCCCGAGGAGGATGTAGTCCATGGAGGCGAGGGCGTGTGTGCTGATGAAGTTGGCGATGGAGTCGCTGAACTGTGGGCGTGGTCCGGGGAGTCTGTAGACAAGGGTTCCTCTGAGAGTTGTGTTGGGTCCGGTGTGGATCTGGAAGTGCAGGTGTTCGGCGGTGCTGAGGGTGTCGTCGGTGTTTGTCGAGACTTTGAGAGTGTTCCTGTGGACGATGGTGATTCCTCCTCCTACTCTGTTGGCGCGGTCCCTGTGGGTGATCTTGTAGCCTTCTGGAATGGCTATGGTGATGTCGGGTGCTGAGGAGGGGTTCAGACAGTTCTCCGTCAGGAAGGCGACATCTGGGGAGGTTGAGTCGAGTAGGTCCCAGAGTTCAACGGCGTGTTTGCGGGCGGAGCGGGTGTTGAGAAGAATAGATCTGAGGTAGTTGGGTTCTTTCCTGGTCGGTGGTTTGGCGGGCCGGATGCTGGTGAAGCTGCAGTTCCGGCAGGAGAAGGGTCCTTGGGAGCGCTTCGGGGCGGCCAGTCAGCAGGTGCGTGATCGTCCGGTGTTAAGTGCATGGAGGGCGCTGGCATCGTAGCGGAGACGGCTGTTGCAGCGTTCACGGGGGCTAGGGGTTCTGGCACTGGGTGCGGTCCAGGCATGGATGGGCGCAGACGGGCTTACCGTAGGCGCGACTTCGCCGCACCAGCGGCGCGCTCTCTGCACGCAGATGTGCAGCGGCTGCCATAAAAAGGGGAGGTGTGAGGGAGGAGCAGCTGGGAGGTGGGAGCAGACGATTGGGAGAGCGAGGGGTGGGGACGCAGGGGACGCAGTGGCGGGAAATGGGAGTGGGTAACGGCAAGGGGTACAGAAGGCAAAATGGGCACAGGGCACCGAATGGCACAAGGGAGGAAATGGGGAAGAAAATGCAGATAAAATAACAGTGTCTACAAAGCAGCACAAATACGCTAAGGCAAATTGAAGCTAGCGGGGGGAGGGGCCGCAGGGGATGCAGCGGCGGGAAGAGCAGGGGCAGGAGCGGCGAGGGTACAGAAGGCAAAATGGGCACAGAATGGCACAAAGGGGCAAAAGGGGAAGAAAATGTAGATAAAATAACAGTGTAAACAAAGCAGCACAAATATGCTAAGCCCAATTGAAGCGAGCGGGGGGAGGGGCCGCAGGGGACGCAGCGGCGGGAAGAGCAGGGGCAGGAGCGGCGAGGGTACAGAAGGCAAAATGGGCATAGAATGGCACAAGGGGGGAAAGGGGGAAGAAAATGCAGATAAAATAACAGTGTCAACAAAGCAGCACAAATATGCTATGGCAAATTGAAGCGAGCGGGGGGAGGGGCCGCAGGGGACGCAGCGGCGGAAAGAACGGGGGCAGGAGCGGCAAGAGTACAGAAGGCAAAAGGGCACAGGAATAACACAGTAAATGGGGGGAAGAGACAGAATACACAATTAACACAGAGGCAATGCAAATACAGCAGAACAGGACAACAGCAGAAAAAACCTACGGCCTACCACTGGCCACCAGCGATGATGCATAGGTGGTAGCCTGCAGGTGTAGTAGGGCCTCGTACTTCGTCAGTGGCAGCAGCAGCTGGGCTGAGGGAACGGGCACACAGGTGGTGCTGTGCGGCGTGGGGAGGGACCCGCCTAAGAAGGGTCAGAGAACATGAGCCCTTTTTGTGGTCATTCATGTAATAATTATTACTACTGTGTATATGAACAATTGAGTGTTCATATAGCACTTTCTAAAGAAAGGAGACTACATAACAAGTAGCTCTCACTTACCAATATCCCAACCCTAACTACAACGATAAACCTAACCTTAATGTTTTCCCTTACCTTTAATCTTACACTTACTGTTACCCTCGCCCTCACCCTTAACCCTTTCCTTACACTAACCTCACTTTCTCTCTTCCTTATGCTTTTAACCTGCCCCATCTCTATCCCTTTGCCGAAGTGTAAACATATCCATAACCTTTACTCTTACCCTTTTAGCCCATGCTAACCAGCATTCTGACCCTAATCTTTACCCTTATCCTTACCCTCTCCCTTGACTTAACCATTGCCCTTATCCTTAACTTTTATGATATTAGACTATTGGCAATATGATCATTTATACATTAAAGGTTGGCCAGGAAGAAGTATATGTCAATGTCAGAGAGATGAAATAGACATATAAGGAGACATATTGGAGTGAGGATGTAGCCTTACGGCTAGCGCGGTCGACCTCGAAGCTGGGGAACCGGATTCGAGTTTCGGCAACGAGCTCAACATCGTGTGATTCTGGGCAAATTACTTAATCTCTCCGTGCCTAACAAAAATGAATGTGTCCATCATTAATGAAACTGGTGCTCGTGTAAGGCGCTCTGATACTCAATGTCTCAGGTCTAGTTCGCGCAAAACTCTAAAAAAAAAGAATTTTTAAATCCATGATGCAGCCATATATCATTTATGGACAACTGGAATAAAGGTCTTGTCTCATGAACCTTGTGAACCACAGTGCTTAATTTGAGCCAGTGGTTTCCGGTGCTTGACACCAGCCCTTAATTGCCAGCACCCTCTCTTAATTGCCGAAAGCCGCACTTATGACAGCTGCAATGTGGTGGCCTCGTTTGTGCACTTTAAAGATGAACAGAAAAACAGTTGCTTGTTAATTCAATAAGCATTAAAAACGACTGATATCTGCCACCCAAGCCATTCTTAAAGCTTTGGCGGCCTCGAATGGTCTGAATTTTCAAACTTGTAGCAGTGTGCTAGTTAGTAGTTATGTGAGTACAGTGGCAATGTGTGGTGCAAACTGGGGTGGCTTCCTGACGAGGGCCACGGCACTTCTTTTTTTTTTTTACAAATTAAGCAGTGTTGTGAAGCAATGACCCCACTACATTCCTGCAGCAGATCTCTTCTTGACAACCGGCCCCCTCATCCAATAACGATCTACAAACATCTAAGACATGGAGGCCAGTCTCTGGCAATGCTGGTCCCGGTCCTTAGACACTCATCAAGGGCAGAACCAAACTTCATGCGCCTTCAGAAGCTTCTCATAGCAGCACTATTAAAAAGACTTGTTGACTGCATGATTGAAACAGTGAGATAAAGAAATGCTAATGGGGGCTACCCATCGCGTCTGAGGTCTTAAAGGGTCCTTCCTCCAAGAGCTCAAGCGTATCACAAGGAGACATGGGAATTGTACAAAATGGCAAATAAATAAGTAGTTAAGATACAAAAATGAAAAATATGCATATAAAGTAGGGATGTGCAAAATTTGTTTGTGCGAACTGATGCCAAAGGTAAATATGGCATACAGCGACATATTAGGACCAAAATGCATCCTACGTACGTTTTAGCCATGAGGACACATTTTATGAAAAAAAAATAGTGGCAAACACACAACATGCTCTTTTTCTGGCTAATCAAATTGCTCCTGATCTCATGCGCTATAATTTTGTGTAATTACACAACATGGCATAACGGCATTGTTGCTGTAATTTCATATTACAAGCACAATGCGTAATTCACAAATGCTTGCCAATGGTCCCGGTCTAAAGGCTTTATAACTGTTCAGGGGCTTTAATGGAAACCACAAATTAAGGCGGATGACTCAAACATGGTCAAAAACGTGCAGTGGCACGTGCACCGTGGCCTGAGAGATGTCAGTCCTCTCCAAGCAGCTCAAGAGGCAAACATGCGCCCTGCTGAAGACCACCAGATAAGGGGCATTGAAACCAAGGGTTTAAGAGTGAAACATCATCCCCAATGGAGATATGGCCGACACGCTGCCCGCGCCCCAGCCACAAGTACTTGTCGTCAGCCTAGGGACACTCAACAGCCGCTGGTGGCCTGAAGTGCACTCGTTTGTAGTACCTCACCATGCCAAGAGCCAGATCTTTTGAATTGCACTAGCCTGGCGGGTATTCAGGAGTTTTGGGTTGGCACTTTACCGTGACATTTACACTGACGATTAGTGCAACAGTGAAATATTAAGCCAGTCCATCTGTGCAAATGTCGCCTCAAGACTGGTAAAAGTGCCAGTTCATGTTCTAAATGCCCAGCATCACTGCGAGCCATTACAGCCGCTACAGAACGCTCGTGTGAAGGCGCTCCTTGTAGCTGAACGTTAATTTATCTTTAGATCAGGGACACAAATGCCATAAGAGTGTATGTATGAAACCAAAAATCACATCCATAAAACTCTGTATTCCTCTTCACAATGTGTGGAAAACATAACTTCGTCCTGAGCCGGTGGATGAATTCTAAATATTGCCCCGTGTTCACAGTGCTTAATTTGAGAGGGTACTTTCCGGTGCACTACATCGGCACTAAATTGTCAACACTGGTGCTTTTGACAGTATCCCTCAAGGTGGCGCTGTATGGGAAATTTAGAGAGGACCACAACAACAGTTAATTATTAATAAAATATACATTAAAAATGACTTACCTGCTACCCAAGGCATTCTTATAACTATCGGGGGCAGAAATAGTCTGAAGTGTCACACTTGTACGAGGAGTGTGAGAGTTAGTAGTTGTGTTGTAACTATCTTGGGCAGCATGACAGGGGAGATGGGTGGGGCAGCCGCAGTGGCCTCCTGACGATAGCCCTGCCACGTACTTTTTTTGTTACAAATTAAGCAATGCTTGTTCATGTCCTCCATGAACTCCAAGTTCGTAAATCATAAATACTGCATAATGCCAGCCAGACCAAGGAAAATAATAGAATGGCAAAATAGCCAGATATTTTTCCCTTCTCCAGAAAACGTTGGAAATGAAAAACCTACACAGAATATATTTTTACTTCTGGCATTACCAAAGACGGTTTAACTTTACTACAATTATATAGAAAATATAGTTACATATAGGCTCTTTTTAGCCCACCCTTTTCATCCATTTTTCTGTTGTGCAATTTACAATTTTCTTCCTCCCACTAAACTAGAAAGAAGTGATTCTTAACCTGTGGTCCAGGGACCACTGGTGGTCCCCAAATCCTACTCAGGGGGTATGCAACTGTTAGAAATGTAAATAATATTAACAGATTAGTTCTGTAAATAAAGATGTAAAATGTAAAATTTTAAAATATTCTGTACATTTGAAGAAGGAGGCTAGAAATTACGTTAGTATCCTCAATCAATCAATCAATCATTTGTAAAGCGCACTACATACCCTCGAGGGTCTCAAGGCGCTGGGGTGGAGGGGTGGGGGCTGCTACTGATCGAACAGCCAGGTCTTGAGTATCCTCCTGAAGGTCGGCGACAGCCTTCTTTCCTTCATGGAGGTTGGCTTTGGCGGTGATGGGGTCGTTGGTGAGGGAGAGAATCAGTTGAGTGTCGTCGACGTAGGAGATTATGTTGAGGTCGTGCTGTCGGGTGACGTGTGCGAGCGGGGCCATGTAAATGTTGAACAGTGTCGGGCTGAGGGAGGATCCCTGGGGTACGCCGCAGATGATCTCGGAGGCTCTGGAACGGAATGGGGGGAGGCAAACACTCTGGGTTCTGCCGGAGAGTAAGGAGGTGGTCCATTCCAGAGCCTTGTCTCGGATCCCTGTGGCGTGGAGGCGTGCGCGTAGTGTGCGTTGGCAGACGGTGTCGAAGGCAGCAGAGAGATCTAGGAGGATGAGTGCTGCGGTTTCACTGTTGTCCAGCAGGGTCCTGATGTCGTCGGTGGCGGCGATGAGGGCAGTCTCGGTGCTGTAGTTGCTGCGGAACCCTGACTGGGAATGGTCCAGGATTCTGTTTTCTTCGAGGTATCGGGTTAGCTGTCTGTTGACAATTTTCTCGATGACCTTGGCCGGGAAGGGGAGCAGAGAGATGGGCCGAAAGTTCTTGAGCTCTCTTGGGCCTGCCTTAGGTTTAGTAGGGCGTTTAACTTGGCATGTTTCCAGCTCTCTGGGAAGGTTGTGGTCTCGAGGGAGAGGTTGATGACGTTGCGTAGGTGGGGTGTGATGGAGCTGCTTGCTTTGTTGAAGACGTGGTGCAGGAATGGATCTGACGGAGACCCATAGTAGATTGTGCTCATGGTCTTGATGGTGTCATTGACGTTCGCTCTGGCCCAGGCTAGCAGGGGGTCGTGGTCGATGGCGTGCGGAGGGTCTGTTGTGTTGCTGTCTGTTGGGGCTGTCTGGGTGTAGAAGATGTAGTGGATGTCTGCTATCTTGCGGTGGAAGAAGGTGGCTAGGGAGTCGCACAGGGCTTGCGACGGCGGGATGTCATTGGTGTTGGAGCTGGGGTTGGAGAGTTCCTTCACGATGTTGAAGAGCTCCTTACTATTGTGTGAATTGTTGTCGAGGCGGTCTTTGAAGGAGGTCCTCTTAGCCGCCCGGATGAGGTGGTGGTGGTTGCGGATGGAGTCCTTGTGTGCTGCCTCAGATTGATTCGTGAGAGCAGAGCAAGTGCATCAACCAGAATAGAGTGTAGATCCTGTGAGACAGTGCCTCTTTTGACTCGAGATAACCAGCATCATGATGGCTTCACCGACCCACGGAGAATCCCATACTGATGCCAGTGTTGGATTTATTAAAACATGGGCTCAGAGGACACCTCAGAGGTGCCTCCCGAAAACCAACTAACCCTGGTGTGGTTTCTAACAGGCCTTAAGCAGCCTGTCACCACCAGACATATTTCTGGACCCCTGGGTCAAGAGCCCCTGCTCTTTAAGAAAAGAAACAAAGCCCTTCTTGGACAGAGGTGTCACACCTTCTCCCCCAGGAGGAACATAGTGCTCGAGGGGGAAGCCTTAAAGGCCTTGCCGCCTATGTAATGCAATCCCAGCCTCTGCTGCTAGCAGCAGATGGTAGCCCCCTGTTCAAGCCCCACTTTTAGCGGAACCACCGGCTAGAAAATTTAGTGAGAAAAGGAGATATGCCCCCATCGCCAACTCAACCCCACAGGTGCTGCAGGTGAAGTGAGGCTCATTTTGCATATCATATTGAAGATGATGAAATGTATCCAATCAGGGCTAGGCCTATGCCCTCTTCCCACAGGAGGGTGACATAAAAGAGTGTGAGGAACCCATTGGTCCCTACCTATAACTACCCTATAACACCCTGTTGGACTTGGCCCTTTTTGCATTCTGAACCTAATCTTTACCCTTATCCTTACCCTCTCCCTTGACTTAACCATTATCCTTACCCTTAACTTTTATGATATTAGACTATTGACAATATGATCATTTATACATTAAAGGTTGACCAGGAAGAAGTACATGTCAATGTCAGAGAGATAAAATGGACATATAAGGAGACATATCGGAGTGAGGATGTAGCCTTACAGCTAGCGCGGTTGACCTCAAAGCTGGAGAACCGGATTCGAGTTTCGGCAACGAAGCTCAACATCGTGTGATTCTGGGCAAATCACATAATCTCAAAAATGAACAAAAATGAATGCGTCCATCATTAATTAAACTGGTGCTTGTGTAAGACGCTCTGATACTCGATGTCTCAGGTCTAGTTCGCGCAATATAAAACTCTAAACAACATTTTTTAAATCCATGATGCAGCCATATATCATTTATGGACAACTGGAATAAAGGTCTTGTCTCATGAACCTTGTGAACCACAGTGCTTTATTTGAGCCAGTGGTTTCCGGTGCTTGACACCAGCACTTAATTGCCAGTCCCCTCACTTAATTGCCGGAAGCCGCACTTATGACAGCTGCAATGTGGTGGCCTCGTTTGTGCACTTTAAAGATGAACAGAAAAACAGTTGCTTGTTAATTCAATAAGCATTAAAAACGACTGATATCTGCCACCCAAGCCATTCTTAAAGCTTTGGCGGCCTCGAATGGTCTGAATTTTCAAACTTGTAGCAGCGTGCTAGTTAGTAGTTATGTGAGTACAGTGGCAATGTGTGGTGCAAACCGGGGTGGCTTCCTGACGAGGGCCACGGCACTTCTTTTTTTTTCTTTACAAATTAAGCAGTGTTGTGAAGCAATGACCCCACTACATTCCTGCAGCAGATCTCTTCTTGACAACCGGCCCCCTCATCCAATAACGATCTACAAACATCTAAGACATGGAGGCCAGTCTCTGGCAATGCTGGTCCCGGTCCTTAGACACTCATCAAGGGCAGAACCAAACTTCATGCGCCTTCAGAAGCTTCTCATAGCAGCACTATTAAAAAGACTTGTTGACTGCATGATTGAAACAGTGAGATAAAGAAATGCTAATGGGGGCTACCCATCGCGTCTGAGGTCTTAAAGGGTCCTTCCTCCAAGAGCTCAAGCGTATCACAAGGAGACATGGGAATTGTACAAAATGGCAAATAAATAAGTAGTTAAGATACAAAAATGAAAAATATGCATATAAAGTGGGGATGTGCAAAATTTGTTTGTGCGAACTGATGCCAAAGGTAAATATGGCATACAGCGACATATTAGGACCAAAATGCATCCTACGTACGTTTTAGCCATGAGGACACATTTTATGATAAAAAATAGTGCCAAACACACAACATGCTCTTTTTCTGGCTAATCAAATTGCTCCTGATCTCATGCGCTATAATTTTGTGTAATTACACAACATGGCATAACAGCATTGTTGCTGTAATTACATATTACAAGCACAATGCGTAATTCACAAATGCTTGCCAATGGTCCTGGTCTAAAGGCTTTATAACTGTTCAGGGGCTTTAATGGAAACCACAAATTAAGGCGGATGACTCAAACATGGTCAAAAACGTGCAGTGGCACGTGCACCGTGGCCTGAGAGATGTCAGTCCTCTCCAAGCAGCTCAAGAGGCAAACATGCGCCCTGCTGAAGACCACCAGATAAGGGGCATTGAAACCAAGGGTTTAAGAGTGAAACATCATCCCCAATGGAGATATGGCCGACACGCTGCCCGCGCCCCAGCCACAAGTACTTGTCGTCAGCCTAGGGACACTCAACAGCCGCTGGTGGCCTGAAGTGCACTCGTTTGTAGTACCTCACCATGCCAAGAGCCAGATCTTTTGAATTGCACTAGCCTGGCGGGTATTCAGGAGTTTTGGGTTGGCACTTTACCGTGACATTTACACTGACGATTAGTGCAACAGTGAAATATTAAGCCAGTCCATCTGTGCAAATGTCGGTTCAAGACTGGTAAAAGTGCCAGTACATGTTCTAAATGCCCAGCATCACTGCGAGCCATTACAGCCGCTACAGAACGCTCGTGTGAAGGCGCTCCTTGTAGCTGAACGTTAATTTATCTTTAGATCAGGGACACAAATGCCATAAGAGTGTATGTATGAAACCAAAAATCACATCCATAAAACTCTGTATTCCTCTTCACAATGTGTGGAAAACATAACTTCGTCCTGAGCCGGTGGATGAATTCTAAATATTGCCCCGTGTTCACAGTGCTTAATTTGAGAGGGTGCTTTCCGGTGCACTACATCGGCACTAAATTGTCAACACTGGTGCTTTTGACAGTATCCCTCAAGGTGGCGCTGTATGGGAAATTTAGAGAGGACCACAACAACAGTTAATTATTAATAAAATATACATTAAAAATGACTTACCTGCTACCCAAGGAATTCTTATAACTATAAGGGGCTGAAGTAGTCTGAAGTGGCGCACTTGTACGAGGAGTGTGAGAGTTAGTAGTTGTGTTGTAACTATCTTGGGCAGCATGACAGGGGTGATGGGTGGTGCAGCCGCAGTGGCCTCCTGACGATAGCCCTGCCACGTACTTTTTTTTTTTTTACAAATTAAGCACTGCTTGTTCATGTCCTCCAAGTTCGTAAATCAGAAATACTGCATAATGCCAGCCAGACCAAGGAAAATAATAGAATGGCAAAATATCCAGATATTTTTCCATTCTCCAGAAAACGTTGGAAATGAAAAACCTACACAGAATATATTTTTACTCTTGGCATTACCAAAGACAGTTTAACTTTACTACAATTATATAGAAAATATAGTTACATATAGGCTCTTTTTAGCCCACCCTTTTCATCCATTTTTCTGTTGTGCAATTTAAACAATTTTCTTCCTTCCACTAAACTAGAAAGAAGTGATTCTTTACCTGTGGTCCAGGGACCACTGGTGGTCCCCAAATCCTACTCAGGGGGTACGCAACTGTTAGAAATGTAAATAATATTAACAGATAAATAAAGATGTAAAATGTAAAATTTTAAAATATTCTGTACATTTGAAGAAGGAGGCTAGAAATTGCGTTAGTATCCTCAATCAATCAATCAATCATTTTTAAAGCGCACTACATACCCTCGAGGGTCTCAAGGCGCTGGGGTGGGTGGGGTGGGGGCTGCTAATGATGATAGGGTGGTTAACTCAGCAGTGTATCTAGGGGTGTCATTAACGGCGGACTTGGATAAGATTGTAGAAATGAATTTGACCCCTCTGATCGATAAGGTGAAGAGAGAACTGGAGAGGATGAACAATTTACATCTCTCTCTTATGGGGTGTACTAACGTGATTAAAATGTTGATCTTGCCCAAATTTTTATATTTCTTTCGCTCTATCCCTTTGGTTTTTGAAGTTAAGTGGTTTAATCTGCTAGAGAGAGTTCTGAACAGGTTTATCTGGGCGCATGGGAAAACCAGGCGGGCCTATAGGTATATGACTATCCCAAGAGAAAAAGGGGGATGGGGTGCCCCTGGTTTTAGGCTATATCAAATGGCTGCAGCATTACAGTATATGCAGGGGCTAATTGGGGGTGGGGGACTCGACACAGGAGTTATGACCATGTCCACGGAAGTCTATTCTATAGTATTGGGGGCAGAGGCAGAAAATAACTTCTTAAATAGAGTTGAGTTTGGATACCATAAAAGGACTAGATTTAAGACTGTAGTGGCAGCATTTAGGATTTGGAATGCCTTCCTAAAAAGAATGGGACTGGGAAGATATAATAGATATGTCAGGCTCTATAAGAATAAATCCTTCCCTGCAGAAGTTTTTGCTGATTCGACAATGGCGAGGTGGACTCAAAAAGGGATAGTACAGATTGGAGATTTAATGGATGAGGAGGGGATAGTCCAGTTTGTAGACCTCACCCTCAAGTATGGTACTGAGAGTAAGGACTTCTTTAAATACCTACAGGTAAGGAGTTTTCTTTGTCGTAAGCAAGGTGGTAGTGTGGGGTTTAACAGTAATGAAGTACTGGAGAAAATAAAAATAGGAGGGGACTGTACAATTAGATCCTTCTAAGCATGTCTAGTAAAAGGAAAGATAGATGATATGGAAAAAGTTAGTAATATGTGGGCTGAAAAACTGGGGGTGGAGCCTGGAAGCTTTCAAGAATCCTTGGACATGGGTTGTAATATTTTGTGTTCGGGTCCCTTGCAATCGCAGCACTATAAGACTCTATTTTCATTGTATCACACCCCCGCTAGAATAGCTAAGTGGGGAGGCTCCACTGGCACCACTTGCCCCCGATGTAATGCAGGAGACGCAGATATAATTCATATGTTTGCTACCTGCCCTCAGCTGTATACCTTGATTAAAAATGTAGAAGATTTTCTTGGTAATACACTTGGTATACAAATAAAATTGTCACCTATAAGGATTCTGTTTGGGAGAGACAATCAGGACGGACCTGAACACAAGGAATTTGTGTTTATGGCCGCCGCAGTTTTGAGGTTGACAATAGCAAGAGCATGGTTAGACAAGATACCCCCGGGAATGCAAATATGGCTGGCAAATTTATTAGCTAGCTACAACCTTGAGAAAGCAATATATGCACGTAAGGGGAAAAGGGGAAGAAGGCTAGGGTTAAAAATTTGGGAACCAATAGCGAAATGGAAAGAGAGTATGGTATTGCAGGATAATCTAATATAATATGAAATATAGGTTATATCAAATTCCTTTTTGTTATTTACCTGCTGTCTAAATTGCGCTTTATGTTATTTTGTATTGTTTAAATCTCAAACCAGACAATGTAGAATTGTGGAAGTTTAAAAATTGATTGGAAAATGTACAAATGTATGATATGTAATACAATGTGTATATTGAGAAAAAGGGATATAAAATAAAAAAAAAAAAAATAAAAAAAAATGAAAAAGGAAGCTAGAAATGAAGTTAGTATCCTTAGATTGATTTGTGAGAGCAGAGCAAGTGCATCAACCAGAATAGAGTGTAGATCATGTGAGACAGTGGCTCTTTTGACTCGCGATCCCCAGCATCATGATGGCATCACTGACCCAAGAAGAAACCCACACTGATGCCAGTGTTGGATTTATTAAAACAGGTACTCAGAGGACACCTCAGAGGTGCCTCCCGAAAACCGACTAACCCTGGTGTGGTTTCTGACAGGCTTTAGGCAGCCTGTCACCACCAGACATATTTATGGACCCCTGGGTCAAGTGCCCCTGCTCTCTGAGAAAAGAAACAAAGTCCCTCCTGGACAGAGGTGTCACACCTTCTCCCCCAGGAGGAACCTAGTGCTCGAGGGGGAAGCCTCAAAGGCCTTGCCGCCTATGTAATGCAATCCCAGCCTCTGCTGCTAGCAGCAGATGGTAGCCCCCTGTTCAAGCCCCACTTTTAGCGGAACCACCGGCTAGAAAACTTAGTGAGAAAAGGAGGTATGCCCCCCATCGCCAACTCAACCCCACAGGTGCTGCAGGTGAAGTGAGGCTCATTTTGCATATCATATTGAAGATGATGAAATGTATCCAATCAGGGCTAGGCCTATGCCCTCTTTTCCCACAGGAGGGTGACAAAATAGAGGGTGAGGATCCCATTGGTCCCTACCTATCACTACCCTATAACACCCTCTTGGACTTGGCCCTTTTTGCAGAGTCATCCCTGAACCTTTTGCCTTTCTACTGTAGTTTTTGTGACCTGATGTTGGCTGTTTTATTACTCTGGGCACTTTACCACTGCTGATCAGTGCTAAAGTGCATATGCTCTCTATTTGAAATTGATGTATGGATTAGCGACTCCATGATTGGATTATTTAATTTACTGGTCAGACCCTAGTAAAGTTCATCATGGGTGACCAGGGCTTGTAAATCAAAAGCTGCTACTGGGCTTGCAGCACTGGTTGTGCCACACACCAAAGCAGCCTGTAAAGTGTGTCTCAGGTCTTCCATTGCTGAGCCTATGTGTAGTCTGGTACTGCCATGTTGACTGGCAAAGTGCACCCACTTGCCAGTCCCTAAATCTTCCCATCTCTTCATATCAGACACCCCAAAGGTAGGCCCAAAGGCAGGGTGCATTGTAAGAAAAAGGTTGGAGATGCCCTGATGTGTGTGGCATGTCCTAATACTGAATTACAGCCATTTTCGTTTTTCACTATTGCAAGGCTACGTGTTCCACATAGGCCAGCATGAGCTGTTTGATTATAACACCTTATAATCCTAATTGACCCAGGGAACATGGTAGAAATTCAAGTTTAGTATGCTGAACTCAGAATGATAACATACATCTTTTTGTGAAGTTGGTTTTAACATTCTGTTTGAAAATACCACTTTTAGAAAGTACGTAATTTCTTGCCTAGCTATCCAAGCCTGCCTCTGCTAGGTTGTGTATTCCTTGTCTGGAGTTTGAGTGCCACGGGCTGGAGGTTTCCAGGAGACGGGGTGCGTCAGCACAGGGCTGAATAAACCCATCTGCATGTAGAGTGGTGGGAGGAGTTGCACCTGGGACTGAATAGGGCTGTGCCTGCCCTCCACAATGCTGGCTCCACCGCCTGTGGTGCGTCTGATGTCCCTGGTCCACACTGTCAAAGGACAGAAGGAGTCCTGTAAACAAAGTGCTCTAAGACTGACCAGAACTGGTTTGGACTAGGCAAAGGCCTCTCAGCCTTCAGAGAACAGAGAGAATATAAATACTGGGACCCAGACCCCAAGACATTAGATCACTTCTGGGAAACAAGAAGAACCTTTGCTGAGGAGAGGAACCAGAGAGAGAGACTGCAGGAGGAGACTATCCCTATGCTGTGTGCTGTTTGAGGATTAGCCTGCAGTGGTTACCTGATTGCCAAAGAAAGGAGAAAGGACTTTGTGCTACTTTCATCAACTTGTAAGACGATCTCCAAGGGCTTGAACTAGAGCTGGCCTCCTGCCTGAAGTCTCAGGGATACAAGACTTCACCAACCAGCTCCCCTGAGTTCCCTTGCTGGGAATCTGAAGTGCCTGCTTTTGAGCTGGGCCTTCTGAGAGACTGCATGTCGCTGGGAGCTAGAAGCGCGACTCAAGACGAAGAAGCGTGTTGCCACCGCAGCAGTTGTTGTTGCATCACTGAGGAAGTGTGCCGCCGCTGTCGCCATCGCATCGCCGAAGCGCCTCGGCTCACCGGAGAAGAGTGTTGCCGTCACAGCAGGTGTCATTGCATCGTTGAGGAAGCGTGCTGCCGCTCCCGCTGTCGCCATAGCTTCGCCGAAGAACCCCGCATCACTGGAGAAGAGAGTAGCCATCGCAGCAGACGCCGTCGCATCACCAGAGAGGCATGTCACAGGGCCTGTCACGGCTCAAGAAGATTCACAGAGTCGCCGCACTGCCGGCGGGCATGCACGCATCTCCGCTTCGTTGCCGCAACATCAAGAAGACGCCATTTTTGTTCATCTCACCGGGTCATCATCGCATCACGGCGTTGCTATTCGCATTGCCACAGAAGCGCAGTAAGAAACCGACGCATCACCTCCCCACGCGGTGAAGAACTGACGCATCACCTCCTCTCTGGTAAGGAACCAACGCATCACCATCCCCTGTGCAGCAGTAGGGAACCGACGCATCACCTCCCCTGAAGCAAGGAACCGACGCATCCCCGTTCTTGCGTGTAAGGAACCGACACATCACCTTCCCTGCAACTCTTTTGTTTGTATAGCGTTACGCATCCAGAGGTACATTGAACGTTAAGTGTCGCATTTGCATTCTAAAGAGAACCAAGATATTTCTAGTATTCTAAAGTGCAGTATTGTGGATTTTTGTCGTTTGTGGTCTTTTGTTAAGCCTATATAAAGATACTTATTTTTTTATAATACAGCCTATGTGGTGTCCATCTGTAGTGTTGTCACTGTATTACTGTATGTGTTTACAAATGCTTTACACACTGCCTCTGAGCTAAGCCTGTCTGCTCGTGCCAAGCTACCAAGTGGGCTGAGCAGGGGTTATTTTAGGAGTGTACCTCCTTACCCTGGCTAGACACAAGGGACCCTATTTGGTTTAAGGTACCTACCTCTGCCAACTAGAGACACCCAAATCTAACACACCCCTAAATCTAGTATTTAGATGGCACACCCAGACCCTGAAAGCAGATTTCTGTTGATATACAAAGCATGGACACCGAAGAGCAGCAACAGCAAGAAAGAAGAAGGACCAGTGACTGACTTGGCGCCATCCCTACCAGCCTGTCTGCTGCATTTCACCCTTTGCTACAAAAGTCGATTCATCCTGCAGGCCCAGCAACCCCTAAAGCCCTGGGGGGACTGCCTGCCTTCAATAAAGATCACAATCTCACGCGGATAGGGGCCTGTCTAAAAGAAACCAACTTTAAAGAACAAAGAACTCTGCCCTGAGGAACCACGTTCATACCCACCTCTGCACCCGAAGCCCTCGGCCCAAGTCCAGGTGGCCCCCTGGTTCTGCGAAGGTTGCACAGCAATTTTGGACCAGAGTCCATCATGGGCTGACCCGTGTCGTACTCTACCTCGACGCTTTTGTGGCCTCAATCCGAAGACTCCTCCTGATCTCTTGCTAACGCCAAAGGACACCCCTGCACCCGAAGGCCCTGTGCCTTGGGGAGCCTGACAAACAGTGTCCCTATGTCCCCTAAAATCAGAACTTTCCTGGGCAGCTGTGGGTTTTCTTCGTGCAGCCTCCTGGCCAGCGCCTGCAACTGTTTTTCAAAACTGAACTCCCCACTGATTTGCATTAGGCACCTGACATTGTGTTGCCACTCGGCACCCAGCCACCCCTGTGCCGCTGAGGTTGTACATTTAGTGCTTCCTTGTACCTCCAGGGCATATCCTAACCCCAGGAGATCAACTCCTGGCACCGCTCTACTCACCGGTTAGCAGGGCATCTTTGATCACCCCCAGTCTCCATTTGTTAACATTGTGCGGCCATCCCTGAATTTGACCTCAGCACTCGGCTGCCCCTGTGCCGCTGGTGGTGCAGTGTTGATACTAATTTGTACCTTGCCTAGTGTAGACCTGAAACCCCGAAAACTGGAATTGTAAGTTTTGTACTTACCTTGAAAACTGCATTCATGTTTTCATCCCATAGATGACAATTGCTGAACTGAAAAATTGGACTGTGTCCACTCTTTAAAGTAAAAAGTATTTTTATTTGAAAACGTACTGACCTTTCAATGAACATCTTAGTCTTAAAATTAATCTGGAATGAAACTTATTTTTATAGCATGGGTGTGGATCTACCTTTTGAGTCATGTTTCATTTATTAGTCACTGTGTAACTAACAAATGTCTTACACTCCTCTGTGTTAGGCCTAAGGCTGCTCGTCCGCACTACCACAAATAGAGCAATTTGGGTTTACACTGAGCCCTGTACACTTTTGGGGGAATCTCTGGACTCTTTACACGATATAATCAATTATCAGTACACCACATAAGGAGTCAGCTTCCTACAAATCAGGAGCGGCCTCAATTTCATTTAGAAAAGCTCGTACCCACCCATCAAAAATAAAAAAAGTATTTTTTTTAATTGTGACGTAAATACAATATTTTATCATATAGTATCTTATGTTTTCTTGAAGAATGCTTGTTTCTTTTTTGTGTGTATTTTTTGTGACTTAAATCATCAAAAATGCTTAGGCCGGTGTCTCTGGTTCCTGTACTGACTCAGTGGGAGGTCCCTGGGTTCCAGTAATGATTAAGCAGGGGTCCACGGGGGTGAACATTTTAAGAACTACTGCCATACAGAATGAGGAATGGACCACTTCAGATATAGGCTAACCTCACTGGTGAAGGCATTCTGCTCTTTCACAAGGAGCACATCTCATCTCAGAGTAGCTTCCTTCAGTTCCATCAACCATGGTGATGCGGGATTTTTGAAACACAAATACATTTTCTTTCAACTTTTCTTTATATTGGTAAAGGTTTAATAGCGCCCCCAACAGTAAAGTTCTACAGAAAATTGTGTAACAAGCATTGGTAAGCCAAAACACTGTCTGACAAGACAGGCCTATTGGCTTTGCCAGTGCTTGTTTTAAAGTTAACTCTAGTGCCCTTAAGTCCAATGCTTTGGAAAATTTACTTATTTTCTCAAAGGCGTAATGGGTAACGGGATATTAGAGAGTTAAATACCGGGTCTCAATTGTACCAAATATTTGTTTTCCCAACATTGGCTATAATAACTCAGAAGTGTAACAGTAATACTGCTGCACACTCTAGTAATTTATAGCAATGTCACTGCCACGTTTAATTGGATGTCAAATTATTTATATCCCAATTTAACAGGTGTCCCTAAAAATGGAAAATCCTGCTTCCTCGTAATGGTAAAATTGCTGAGGATGTATTTATCTGCAGTTCCTAACTGGGGTGTGAGTAAATAATAGGAAGAAGCTTTGGACGATAAGTGTGTTGCCATCTTCGTGACTGAAGAGGCCATCTTGTGTAGAGCATAAAATAATGCTCTTCACACAGCCCTGAATCTCCAGCAATCACTCAATAATCATTCTAGAATGTTTCTTTGTCTGATGATGTAAGCTGATGTTTTGGGATTCTTTTGTGAGGCTTTGTTTGATGTCAGCTGGGGTTTTAGGATGTATTGTGATATCATTCACTGGATGCAGTGGCCTAACTTTAGCCCTCGCAGCACCCGTGGTGTAGGGGGGTGTTAAGTTGAATCCACGAGTCGAAGTAGGGTAACAGGATAAGTTTAATCCAGTAATTATAAAAGAAAGGAAGCACCGCTGGTTACATGACTTCAGGCTCCAGCAGACCCCCAACGACTCTCGCCTCTTGGTTCATGGGACCGATCACATGTTCTATTCTAGAACACTGTGATCGTGCCATGAACCAAGGGTTTATAAAACAACATGTAAGTGATCTCGTGCATGCAAGCACGAGATAAGCAACAGAAGAATACATTATACATATAACAGGGGGGGCACCTCTGGCACTGTCCAAGGGCCCCTGGCCTGAGAGCTCCTGACTGGGTTAGGTCTGGTGCCATCCATGTAGTTTGCCCGGGGCCCCCTCAAGTTTCTTTAAGCCACTAACTGGATAGATATCCAGTGAAGAGAAAAGAATAATTCTGTTAACCAAGTACTGCATCTCCAACAATCCTGATGTAAACCAAAAATATGGGTACAGAGGGAGATGTCCTACATCTAGTTGTTTGGAGAGGGCGGGACAGTGTGGTGCAGGGAAGCTAATCCTTGGTAAATTTGATCACAGTTGTAAAACTTCCCTCAGTTTTGTTGAATCAAATTTACCAAATTCGCAGGACTTCTCCAACAGATGGCGATGTCCCCTGCCTTATCACCAGTCACTTGTATGTGTTATTGGTTCTGTCTGCATGTGGGCGTGGGACTTGTAAATCAGGCCTGCACCTTCCAAATCGTTAATCCTCATTGTAAAGCCAGTTTTGAAAGTGCATACATTATCTAACAGTTAGCTGTTTCATGGGGCGCTTAAAATAGTTATTGCTCTACCTGGTTTCCTCCTGGGTAGTGTTCCTCTATTTAGCTAGAAGAGGTTTCTTTCGGTTTGGTGCACCTTTGGAGTGCCTGACGGAAAAGTGAAAAGCATTTAACCATGTTGCTTTAGTATGAACCATGTGAACATGTTCACCACTCCAAGAGTATTGCTGATTGGTGCGTTTCTCATACACTAGAAAAAAAGCTCATATTGTGGGGGTTTATGCACTTACTTCTCACTGCTAGTAGGCTGGTACCTAAAACTAATGCCTTCCTACACCTTAAGGCTCTAAGTCTTAGGCTCTATGCCGAGGACGCTGTTTAGCTCTCTTGATATTCTAAGGCACTGCCAAATGTAACTATTCAGATCTCAGGTTTGACCTTGCCATTGTCAATCAGACCGAATGCTTAGAATGGACATGGAGTGGGCTTTGGGTCCACTACCTTCAAACATTGGCTTATTAGGACCAGCTTCTTTGAGGTTTTGAGACTTTGTCAATTACATCTTGGCTCAGACAGTGCAGTGTGTGTCACTCTCACATGATCCTATTGACTGTCAGAGTGTTTCTTTCAACCTCCAATGCAGTACTTACTTTGAATTACATGAAAGACTGGCTTACCACAACAATCCTCTCTGCCAGCTTCTCAAAGGTCTGTTCCAACCTCTTCCTATTAAATTCCTGTGCGCTCTCTTCCTGCCTCGCTCCCTGCCTCTTTCCTATGTGTTTTACTCTTCTCTTTCTCCTTCCTGACACACACTTGTTCGTCCTGCCACCCTTCCCTCGTCCACCTGGGTGTCCACCATTCACTCTTTCCCTTGTGTGCCCTGGACATTTCCTCTGTTGTCTTCTCACTCCCAGAAGCCTCTTATTAGGTCTTCTGGAACCTTTTACTTTAGAAAACAAGAGGCTGTCTATGGTAAAGGCTCCATTATTTTCAATACATCATTTTTTGGTTTCTATGTCAAATAAAGAGCAGGTGGCAAGATAAAATTCATTATCGACCTTTCTTTCGCACTATGACAAAGAAACTACAGAGGTAATATAATGAAGGCTTCCTTGTTATTCGACCATTATTTGCCATCGAAACACATAAGGACTGTGTTGAATGTAATTTTTTTCCAATATAGAGGGACTTTCTTATCTCGGGCCCGGATTACAAAATTGGCGGTCTTGGAGCGAGCACCCATGCCAGCGCCCTGATCCAGGATTTCCAGATCCGACTGCCGACCGCCCGCCTGATTACGAGTAATTTTATGTGCTGGTGGGGCGGTCCTTTGGCATTCCCACGTTGGTGCCTATTAATAAGGTACTGCAAGCGCGGACTGTAACGCATTGAATCCATAACACATAGTGGGTAAGTAGGTACACCTTTATTCTCTAGACCATAAGTACGTCTTCCAACTACCTTGAACAGCAGCAACTGCCACTCACAGAATTTCCCACTCCACAACAAAATATGATCCATATTATATGAGCAGGCCAAGAGATGCAAATGCAAAGTATCTCTTTTTTAGACCATAAACAATAATTGTTGTGGTAAGACAAGGGTAAATTAGCCAAACATCGAAGTGCATTTGTAACTCGGACATCAACTTCCACACTCCACTTCAGCGTCTTGGCACCTCGATAACTTCCTTGTATTCCACTCATTACCACCTTCCAACTCCACCGCATTACCCCACACTCTGAACACCTTACACAGAGTAGACCACACTGATTCACTCTTTCTACCCAACCTTCCTTTCCTATACCTGACCCAATCACCCACCTTAATAGATGTACTTTTACAATACGTAGATCTTTCGTGCCGCAACTCATATCCTTGCTGATATTTGTCAACTCTGTCCTTCACCTTGTCTTTTGTAGCATTAGCATCATGAGTCACCTTTTCCCTTTTGCACATCCATCCTGGATACAACAATGAGTGTGGATTCCTTCCTTTTAACAAACAAAAGGATTTGACTTAGCAGAATGGGGAGTTATTCTATAGTTGCACAACATTTTCTTCACATCTCTCTACCAGTCCAAATTACTACTCACAATCAATTAAATACACTCCACCAAAACACAATTGAACCTCTCAATCCAACCATTCTTCCTGGGATGATATAGCATAGTGCAATGATGCACAACACCGTTGGCCTTCAAAACTTCCTCCATCTGACTAGACACAAATTATGGACTGTTGTCAGTAACTATCTCCTTTTGCCATCCTTCAAACATAAATACCTCAGTCAAAAATTTCACCACCGCATCAGTATTAACACAACTAACAAACTTGACCTCATGTCACTTGGAAAATAATTTATTGGTACAGCGCATACTTACCCACACATCCTTTAGTAATGAACGGTCCACAAATATCCATACCTAATTCCCTCCATGCCCCATCAGAAATCTTCACTGGAGTAATCGGCGTTTCCGGTGATGGTAAACAATCTCTCACTCTCCTCTCAACCATACTGTCCATGCCTGGCCATCAAAAATGCGCTCTCACCTTTCTTTTCATCCCAGACATGCCTCCATGACCGTTGTGTAATAATTCTACCACTCGACTCCTCAGCTCTTCAGGAACCACCAATTTCTCACCCCTATACAATTTGCCATCTAACCTAGCCAACTCGGCCCACACACTTTTGTACTCGTCCAACGCACCCATTCTCGGCCTATCCCTACGACAACCCTCAGACAAACATTCCTGAATGGTCTTCATGACATTATAAGAAGAAATGTTCGCTAACCACTCATCTTCTTGAATGGCACCCTTTCCACACTCAGATAACGAGGCAACCACAATGTCATCATCCTCTGTATCTCCTTCTTGCACCTCTTGTTCATTACAACACAACTGTAAACTTAACAAGCAATCTGCATAAACATTAGCATGCCCCGGAACATACTTTATCTGAAACGGGAACTCTTGCTAATAGTACAACCATTTGGCTAATCTGGCGTGGCTTTACCGGTAACCTTGGTAGAAACCAGTTCAGCCAATGGTCTGTGATCCGTCCTTAACTCAAATGAACAACCCCATACGTAATTCTTAAAGTGTTGATTGCCCACCAACATGCTACGTCTTCTTTTTCTGTGACGCTGTAGGTTCCTTCTACCCCCTTAAGGGTACGAGACACAAAAGCAATGACTCGTTCTTTACCATCATTCTTCTTTATCAGAACCACACCTAGCCCATACAGTATGGCATCAGTCACTAAAATGGATTGTTTATTTACAGCAAACTGTTCCAGATTAACAGCATTAACAATACTAGCTTTTATCTTTATTTAAATGCATTTTCACAAGATGATGTCCAAAAAAAGTAGTGTTTTTTTTAACAAATCTCTCAATTCCTTGGCAATGTCACAAAAATGATCAATGAATTTAGCATAATGCCCTGATATTACCAGAAATGATCTAAGTTGTCTTTATTTGTCTGTGCCGGAGCATTCTTTATCGCTTCCACCAGCTTCAATGTTTGACTAATTCCACCCTCAGAAATAGTATGACCTAGATATTCCACTAGTTTTACCACAAACTTTCACTTGCCCAAACTCCCAGTCAGACCAGCGTCACTTAATTTTGTTAACACTTTTTGTAACATAATGTCATGTTCTTGTTCATCCTTACCCCATACCAAGATATCATTCTGGAAAAGAATTCACAATGGATTCATCATCAAATAACTTTTGCATAATTCTTTGGAAAACTGCTGAGGCAGAAGCTAACCCAAATGGCATACGCACAAATAGATTTACACCTTCTAGGGTAATAAATGTTGTTTAGTGCCTATAGGATTGATGCAACTTAACCTGATGGTATGCTTGTGATAAATCTAATGTCGAAAACACTTTAGCATGACCGAAGTTTGCCAACAACTCGTTGATGTTGGGGAGAGGGTATTGTTCTACCCAAATAGGCTTGCTTAAGTCACGGCGATCCACACACCTGCAGACCCCCCATCCGATTTCTTAACCAAAATAATGGGACTTACCCAGTCAGGAGACTCCACTTTCTCTATAATACCTTCAGTCTCCAAACAAATTCATTAATTCTTCAAAGCAACTCTCAAAGTAATAGGCACACCCTTCACCTTTTCCATAACTCGTTTGGCATCCTCCTTTAATATGATCTTTTGACAGAATCCTCTCAAACAACCTAACTAATAAATGCATCTTTCCATTTAGAGTCGTCCCTCTACTCAACAATTTTTTCAGTGTCTGTAAACAAGACCTGTTCCGCATGGTTTGGGTCTAAAATAATACCAAGCAGCAGTTGGTCAGACCACCCCAAAATATTCTTCCCCTCACTGACAACATAAACCCTGGACTGTACAGACCTCTCCTTAAAATGTATATCTGTAGAAAAACACCCCAGCATAGGTAGTTTCTTCCCACAATAACCCACCAGATTAACCTCAGTAGCAGCCAATGCTGCATGACCTAAACTATTGTAAGTCACAACATTGATATTCGTGTACGGGGAACACAAATCCACCCACACATCTACTGCTTTTCCACACATGGTCACAATACACTTCGGCGGACGATAAGAACCGCCCACTGAATTCACTGACACTTGCTCAAAGATCAATACTTCATCATCTCCAGAATCGGATTCCTCAGCTTTATGAATAACATTTACGTTTTGACTACCCTTCCACTCCCGCTCTTTACTTGCACGAGCTAAATGATCCATCCGTCTCCACTTATAACATCTGACAGAAATTACAGGACAGTTAATAAAGGAGGCAACATGTGTTTTTTAACCACATCGATAACATCTGGTGGTAGATTTTTTGTTATCTCTGAAGCCTTGCTTCTGCGGCAACAACAACTCCACATCATGTGTAATAGTTGATTTCATGTCCAATTTCTATAACCTTTGCATAACATTTACAGTTTTCAACGCATCTCCACGTTCATCAACATCTTGTTGTATTAACTATTTCACCTTCAGTGTGGTATTCTCCACTCTTTTTGCCGCCAGAATGACTTTGTCTAATGAAGGTTCTTTCATGTTGAGTTGTTTTTCATGAATTTTCATGTTGTTGGTCTTATTTACCAGCTGATCCCATATGATCCCATCTTGTAACTCATGAATTTACATGTAGATGCCAATGTTCTCAATACTGCAATGTATTTATGGCGTTCCACAATGATATTTACTTTTGGCTTGTAACTGCTCTCTAAAGCTCTCATAGCTTGCGCAAACTCATCATCATCATTCTCTTCATCATCTGCTTCATTTTCTTGCGCCTCATGAGGTGGAATTGGCAGTAGTTTTAGCATCTTTCTTTCTTCCGTGCCTAAGCCTTGTTTAAAAATTGCCAGTTTGCGTTTAGGCACAAATACGTCACCACCAATGGCATCTAAATAAGTTAAAAAGGTTTCTTGCCAATCTTCCCACAACATTGGTGGGTTACTTGGAGGTGCTAAGAATGCAGGTGGGGCGCTATAGAGTCTAAATTGGCCATTATGCTATGGATTCTGCTGTTGCTGCTATCACGTAATTCAAGCAAAGTTCAAATTAAATCCCTACAGTCAAAATTAAAATACTTGCAGAAAAGATTTTCACATGGCTACAGAGACAGACCAACTTCCCATGGGGCATATCAACAAGGGCTTTATCTCTGCTTTTTTGGCTTTAAAAGCCAAAAAAGAAGAGATAAAAATAGCACCCTATCAACAACAGGGTGCTAACATGCAAATTTGCATGTTAGCACCCTTTTACTCTACGCTTCCCCTTGCATCTCTAATGAGATGCAAAGGGGGCGGTCCAGAGTAAAATAATAGGAGAAATGTCGCTAAGCGACATTCCTCCTATTATCAAGAATGTCGAAAACCCTGTTAGAGACAAAAAAAAGCAGCGCTAACCGCGGTTAACGCTGCTTTTTTACGTCTGGTATTTTTCTGACTTAGCCATGATATCCTATGGAAGGAGGATATCATGGCTAAATTTGCCTGTCCCTATCAACAAGGTAAGGTGAGATTATCGTTGGGTTTCCAGCGATAATCTCACGTTAGCCTGTTAGCGTGAGGATTTTTATCCCTATTGAGATAAGCGTTGCTAATAGCACGCTATCTCAGCGATAAAAATTCACGCTAGCCGGCGATAATTATCCTACCGCTAAGTGCGCTTAGAGATAATTATCGCCGGTTGTTGTTGATATGCCCCTCTGTCTCTTTGGAGAAGGACTTTCATTTCAATCAAAGATGGGTGCTGCTAGGCAGCGCTATATAAATTAGCTGTGACTGGAATCAGCTGTCGCCTTGACAACATGTTCTTCCATAGCCGAGTTAGGCGTATCCTAGGCAATGCTGACAATGCTGTCCGACAATGCTGCAGTATGATGTTCGGACGTTTACATCATCTCCCTTCAGTCAGGCACAAATTCAGATTATACTGCAGCGTGGCATTATGACGTGTTGCCACACCCACTCCTCAAGTGCCGTTGCTGTGCAGAGACACCGGTTGTGCTGCCGCTCTTGCTGACACTGGCCACAGGCGCCACTCATGCTGCCGCTCTCACACAATCATCACTGTGCACAGGTGATCGGAAAAAAAACCTCACAATTGTCACCGGCAGACAGCAACGATCCCCATACTCCTCCCGACACAGAAGCTAGGCCTTCTTGACACTAACAGGCTTTGAGCTTGCTGGGACCACCATTATGCTGCAGCCTCGCTTCCTTGTCTTCCAATGCCTTTAAGGGCCACAGAATTGTTGGAGGACAGGTCATCACTCATCATCACTATTAAATCCATGACACATACTGGGAAAGTAGGAATACCTTTATTCTCTAGAACATAAGTACATCCTCCAACTACCTTGACCTTTAGGAACTGCTACCCTTAGAATTCCCCACAGAATTTCCCACTCCACAACATACTATGTTCCATATTCTATTAGCAGGCCAAGAGATGCAAATGCAACAAAAAGTTCATGCTGTGCATGAGAGGGGGTGCCTGCACACAGCGGGGCACAACATGATCCCCCCTGCAGGCACCTCTTGGCCCTGAGGTCACAGGGGGGCCTGCAGGACCCGCTTTGTTTCCTTTCTACTACAGTTTCAAAACCATTAAAACCGTGGAGGTGAGAAAACTCGTATTATGCATGGTGGTGTGCAGCAGAACTGGCCGAGCATATTGCGTCCTCAAGACCAGGTGCGGACAGCACAGGTACCAGCGGTGCAACACGACAGGGCGGGGGAAGCCGACAGATGACGGGATAGGGAATATAAAATCAAATAAATAAATAAAACTCTCGCATTTGCCGTCTGTCTGCGGCTTATCGAGGTCCGACTGCTGTACTTATTATACGGCGGTAGGGCCACTGGTGCGGCGGTCCCTGAATGCCACTGCACATCCACCGCGAATTTAGCGGTCCTATGGACTGCCAAACTTCTAATTACTCACTTCAGTTTTTTTGTATGGCTTTAATGTGATGATGTTGTATGTGTTTGCACATAAAACCAAGCTTGTTGCCTATGCTTTTGCTTGATTGCAGAAGTTTCTTTTTGTGCTGAAAAAAACAGTACTCGCATATTACGAGAAATTATCGCCCTTAAGTATAGTGTGCTGCTAAATCAGATGAATACTGCTCAGTCATCAGGAGGTGCAGTATGACCACTGATTAGCACCTTTTGGCCCATTAATGGGGAGTCACTTTCGTTAATGACTTTTACTGCAAATCCTCTGGGTTTATGTGCTCAGTACACACGGACAGCCATTTTATGTTTGTAACTTGAGCAGTTTCCCAGTGATGCAAAGAGCTGACAACGCATTTCTGTAATGCGGCATTACAGCAGAACGGAATGACCATGCAGTGTTCTTATTACAGCACATTCATTTAAATGGGATAAAAGGTCAGTGTCTGCACATCTAAGGTTATTTATATGCACAATTTAGCAGACTTCAGGTGAAGCTGACGTGCAAAATTCACTAAAATTATATTGAATTATTGTCAAAAGCTCCAAAGACCTTTGCACTGATAGTTATTTAACACCAATCAGTGCCTTTTTTGCCAGCACAGCTCATGAAATAGGAATTTCCCTCAAGTCCTCTGACTGTCATTGATGCCCTCTGGACGGGTATGATAATTGCTCCTTTCAGGAGTGTTGTTGTTGCTGCCCCCTGCTGCTGAACTCATGCAGGCAATAAACCTGCGACTTTGCAGCAAGTGATGCCAGTTAAAAGGACAGTGTCACTGCCGCCAATCAGAGCAGCAGCAGCTGCCAGTCTGACTGACACTGTTGCCAGTGAGCATTTCACCACCCTGGCAACTGTTGTGGTGCACTAAAATTCCAATAGTCGTTCAACTATTGGCAACATTAAAGTGATTTTGATCTCATCAGTTATAGCAAACAATTAAATGTGCAAGTGTCTGCACTTGAAATTGAGCAGTGGAGTGTGGGGGTGGTAGATGAGGATGCAGTGATGTGGTGCAGTGCTTAATAAACAAATGAATACTAGTGCCCTCGTTAGGAGGACACTGCGGCTTGCACCACCCATTGTCCCTACCAGTGCTACCAATGACAGCACCAATGCAGCTACTAACCATCACACGCTTGCTAGGGTGAAAAGTTAGATTGTTCCAGGCCCCCCTTGCGCCTGTCACTTTTATCATGGGAGCCCCCGTGTGGGAAGCGCACCTTCACCTGCGAGTGGGTTTGACGTTTCAGGTGTTCACAAGCTTCATAAGTATCTCATGCAGACAGTAAAGGCCTGGTCGCAAGAGCTCACTGCGTGTACACCTAACGGACTTTGGGAACCACAGGCACTCGCTACCTGTTCCCGAACGACACCAGACCCAAAATATACAATGCTTGAATTTTGTTCCCTGATGAAGGGCCAAATGCCCAAAATGCATTGGAATATAAAAGCATTGGATTAACAATCAATCATTTATATTCGGAGAATATTGAGTGTTATGGATTGAAACTGAAGTTCATTTCTACTCTAAAATACATTAATGAATTATTGATGAACCTTTGGATTAGTTGTTGTTATTGGATTATTGAAAGGAAGAAAACCCTACACAGGTCCAGATTGTGCCTAGGGGGATCCACCCTATTGAGGGGTGGGCTGTCACATCTAGTCACAAGAGCCCCACAAATTCCAAGTCAGCTGCTTTTAATCAAAATACTCTTTATAGCAAGCCAACCAGCAAAGCTTGGATAAAGTTCTTACAAGTAGTTTTCTGTAAGAAGTGCTCAGATTCAGGGCCGGACCCGCCGTAGCGGGCACCGGGCATTTCCCTTCTGGGCCGCCAGGGTGGGGGCCGGTTTTGGGTAGGCCTGGGCAAAAATTTCGTTCCGTTCGCGGAAATTGCGATAATTTGACATTTTTGCGTTCCGCGGAGAGCGCGAAAATGTCAAAAATTCCGGTTTCCGCAGCTTGGCGATAATTTGTTTCTTGCTCGCGCTGTAAAATAATACATTCTCGCGCGCGCGCGATCGCCTTACCTGAATCCCTGCGTTCGCCGACAAGTTTTCTTGATCCGGTCGCGTTCTCCATGAGATGTTGTATTGTTTTTAGCCATTTGCGCTGTCTCGCGACAGTTCGCGCCCGCAGTGACGTCATGCGTCGCGCGATCACGTCTTTCTTCTCGCGATCATGCACCGCGAGAACAACTCAAAACAAGATGGCCGCGCCCGCAAGCAACCACATGGGTAAGTTGGCGACCCGCAACCATGCAGAAAATCTCGCGAACATGCCGGAAAAAAACTTCCGCATCTTCGCGATATTTCTGCTTGTTTGCGATAATTTTAAACATTCTCGCGATAATTTGCGAAGGTTAATTCCGCAAATTCCGCCCACCCCTAGTTTTGGGCCCCTGGGGGGCTGTTTTTGTTACAGGGCCGTTTTCACTGCATAGCTGCAATATCGTCCCTTGTAACAAAATCGCCAAAACCGGTCCTGGCAAACGAATCAATGACAGAATATCGACTACAAAAATATCGAGACACAAAAATATCGTTGTCCAGAATACTGAAGTCCTATCTACATAATGGTAAGTACAAACAATTTGACACAACAATATTATTGTTAAAAATATTGTTGTTAAAAATATTGAGTTTTTTTAAATGTTTAAAAATAAGGTACAATATAGGAAAAAATACATATATTTACAAAAACATAGCTTTAATTATTAGAAAACGTTTAAAATTATAAGTAATACATATAATATAAAAATAAATGAAACATACATATATATAAAATTTAATATATATATTTCCTTAATAATATTAATAAAAAACTATTTTAATAAATTATAAATTGTTAGAAACATATTCAAAATTATAAATACATATATATACACATACACCAATAACATAAAGATTAAAATAAAATATATATATATTAAATTAAAATATTAAAATGATTTTAATCTTTTTAAAATACAGTTTACACTATATGAACTGAAATAGTAAAGATAATGTTGGATAGCGGAGGGGATAAAATTACTATTCCCCTTCCAGAGAGTGCAACAGTAGGGAAAGTGTTGGATAGCATAGGGGTAAAAATTACTACTCTCATTCCGGAGAGAGCAACAGTAGGGAAAGTGTGGGATAGCAGAGGGGTAAAAATTACTATTCCCGCTCCAGTGAGTGCAACAGTAGGAAAAGTGTTGGATGGTGGAGGGGAATAATTGCTAAAAAATGACACAATTAACACGATTAACAATAAATAAATAAAAATAAATAACCAATTAATAACTAATTAATAATAAATTATTTACCACAATTAAGATTATATAATAAATACATAAATATTGATTAATAAAAAATGATAATTAATTATTTGTAACTAAATTACTGTCCACCCTATTCCCCTATAAACCCACAATCCACCCCCAAAAAATAACAGAATCATGTTATGTTATATTATGTTACTACAACTTGTATAGCGCAACAGCTGCCCTGGCAAAGGGGCGTCCCAGCGCTGACAGCAGAGCAACTGACACATGCGGGAGCAACTGATGGAAGGACTATAGTGCGGGGAAAAGGTGAGTTTTAATGGTCTTCCTGAATTCTAGGTAGTTGTTGAGGCCCCGGATGTGAGCAGGAAGTGCATTCCAGAAGAGGGCCGTTCTACTGTGAAAGGATCGGCCTCCAGCACGGATTCTCTGTGTCCATGGGACCACTACCAGGTGTTGACCCTGTGAGCGGAGATGTCGTGTGGGAGCATATGGCGAGTGGAGGTTGGCCAGGATGTTAGGGGTGGTCAGTTTCAAGGCTTGAAAGCGATGCATAGAGCATTAACTTCAATTTGCCTCGCCACAGGCAACTAGTGAAGACGACGGATGGCGTTAGACACCGGGCAAGACCTGCGTAGACCAAGTAGGGTTCTTGCTGCCGCGTTCTGTACCCTTTGCAGCCTCAGGACATCAGCCTTATTGGACCCCAGATATAGAGAACAGGCACAGTCCAGTCTTAACATTACAGACGCTTGAATGATGACCTGTGGAGTGGGTGCATCGAAGAAGCCCAATAAGGTTCTAAGCCCCCGAAGTAGTCCGAAGCAGGTCCCTGCCACTTTTTTGGTTTGGACTCGGAAGTAAAGGAACGAGTCAAGCCACACCCCCAGATTTTTCACAACCAGTTTGGGGAAGGGGCACTTCCAAAGCTTGCGGACCACCAGAGTTCACTCCACTGACCATGGTCCTTCCCCACCAACAATACCTCTGACTTTCTGGCATTTGGCTGGAGACAGTTGGTGGTCATCCTCTCGGCGACTGCCGCTAGGTCGGCCTGAAACTTAAGGGCATCCCGCTCTGCGTCATTCGAGAGCGCCACCACCAGCTGTGTATCGTCGGCGTAGGAGACCATGGTCAGTCCTCTGCTCTTAGCTACTGCAGCCAGGGGTTGGACGTAGAGATTGAATAGCAGGGGGCTGAGGGAGGAACCCTGTGACACCCCTTGTTTGATAGGGAGTTCGCCTGAGGTGTACGAGGGGACTGTAACCATGAACGACCTCTCATGAAGAAATGAGGCAAGCTACTCCAGAGCCGGACCAGTGATTCCTGCCTCCTCCAGGTGACGCAATAGTATGGCATGGAACACTGTGTCAAACGCGGCACTGAGATCCAAGAGAATCAGTGCCGACGTTCGACCACTGTCCAATGCCGACCAGAGATATTCTGTCACAGCCAGAAGAGCCGACTCTGTGCTGTGACCTGGTCGGAAGCCATTTAGGGAGGGGTCCAGCGTGTTGTTCACGGTCAGAAAGTCAGACAGGAGGGAGTTGACATAGGCCTCCGTGATCTTTTCCGCCCAGGGGAGCAAGGAAATAGGGCAGTTTGGCTGCGTCGAGAGAAGGTTTTTTGAGCAGGGGTATCAGATTGGCCTGTTTCCATGCTCTGGGCACGGTAGCCGTGGCAAGTGACCCGTTTATCAATCAATTAATTATTAATAATTAATAACCAATTAATAATTAAGTCATAACAAATTATTTATGAATACGAATAAATAACAATTATGAATTACCTTATTAAAATCAAATTACTTCCCACCCTACTCCCCTTTAAACCCACAACCCGCTCCAAAAAATATACAACAATTAACAAGCACTTAATAATTAATAATTTAATAATTGTTAATAAATACTAATTAATAACAATTATTAATTACCTTGTTATTATTAAATTACTTCCTACCCATTTCCCCTATAATCTCACAACCCACTACGGAACTAAAACACAAAATTTATTTCAATTAAAACTAATATTCGATTTATTATAATTAAATTACTTCCCACACTATTTCCCTATAAACCCACAACCCGCTACGGAACTAAAACACAAAATGTAATTAACATAATTTTTTTTAACACATACATATAAAAATGCGATACTTATACAAAAAAATTAAACCACATACTTTTATAATACATACTAAAATACATCACACTAACATAAAAATCAATATTATAAACAACAATATTTTTATCAACGATATTACTGACTTCGATATTAACAAAAACAACATTTCTTACCCTACTGTCGATATTCTGGCCCACGATATTCTTGCACTACGATATTTACAGCTCTATTTTATAATAGGTCAGCATTACCAACTAGATATTCTATCTGCGCACCCAGACAAACAGCTTGGCCGCCCCCCAACCCATGGGGCGGGGCGGGCGAGCACTTTGCCAGGGACGGTTTTGGTTCCCAATCCGGCCCTGCTCAGCATAAAGGGTTCAGTTGCTCACAAATGCCCCCTCCTCCATCCATCCATTCCAATACCAGCTCCTCCACCACCATATCAGCACTTTGGCTTGCATAGGAAGTTCTAGGCTTTGAGCATGTTGATTAAAAGCAGCTGGAAAAAGTGCATTGTTTGAAATATGGCCATCCAGAGCTATTATGTGCACATGCAAACCCCCTGAAATGCAGACACAGCAGCGTGCACTATTTACCAAGTTCACTATTTTGTGCATCATTCCTATATGATGGGGTCGGAATAGTGCACAATATTTTGGGGTGCTTTAGTTTGCGCTCTTGATTAGTATGTTTTGTCTTGTGGCCACTATCTGCGATACAACCACCTCTATGGAGAGAAAAACACAAACCTCAACGCGAAAAAACATGTGATGGGCCCAAACGCGATAAGAAAACAGTGACAACTGCAGAGTACCACGGATGCATCCTGACCGACTACAGAGGACAACATGAACCCCACAATCCCCACAGAGAAACACCCAGGAATACAGGGCCCTTAGAAGGCCATTGAGAAGAGGAAGAGGAAGACGGGGTGCATTCGTTAGGAAAACCCGATCATCGCCACGGATGAGCCAGAACACCACCACCAAATGCACGTCACCTCTAACGTAATTGTCAGTGATGGTGTTCCTATGGGCCATTCCTGCCGCAGCTGCAGTGGGATGTGGGCCAGCTGCCCCATCGTCCCCATCATCGTCCGGTACTTCTGGAACTGGGATCCATGGGGCATTGGTGCATACACAGATGTTGTGCAACACCCAACATGCAACTATCATCTTGCACACGATGTCCGGGCTGTACAGGAGATTTCCACCTGTGCCGTCCAGGCACCTGAAACATGACTTCAACATGCCAAACGATGCCCCTGGTGCGTATGTGGGCCGCATTTTACTGCCTCCGGGTGGGTGTGTTCAGGTCTCATCATCCAAGGTCAGAGTGCATATCCTTGATCACCTGTGACAGTGCAGGAAGAAAAGAGTAAATACTTGGTTCGGCAGGATGTGATGGCAGACCCACTAATCCAGTGACGCCTGTGCTGGCTGTGTGTGGGGTGAGTGTAAGCCAGCCCTCAATGAGTAGCTGGTGCTGCCAACAACTCCAACAGTCATCAGGCACACAGAAATGCAATGTCAGAACAGCTAGGGGGGAGGACTTGAGTCACACAGGGTTAGTGGCCCCGGATGTAAAGTGTCCCATACGGGCCCACCGCCACGGGACGCTGACCTGAGGAAGACTGGGCTGGGTCATGAAGGCAGAGCAGGGTCTCGTATGTGTCATCGGTGCCTTCCACGGAGTGACACAGGGTAGAATGGGAGGTCTACCCCAAGGGCATGATGTAGAGGGCACATGCCAGTTGTGTCCGGCAACATGGCGGATATGAATGCCACAGACTCATGCCAGACACCAAGTCCATACCGGGCCGTTGCTGATGACAACCCCCAGGCCACAGGCTCAGACACCAACGATGTTCCACCGGAGGCTGACTATCACTCACAGCACACAGGGTTAGTGGCACCACATGTCGCAGGCTTGCGTTGAACAGGGTTAGTGGCACCACGTGTCGCAGGCTTGCGTTGAACAGGGTTAGTGGCACCATGTGTCGCAGGCCTGCGATATGGAATTATGCCTCACTGATGGTCTGCGGAGGGTGCAGAGGTCGCAGGACTGGGGCTTGGTGCTTGCCCCGGCACGTGGTGGTCCCTCTTTGACACACAATGTTGTCGGCAGGTGAGCAGTGCCACCTTGGGGCACTGGAGCGGGCAGGCCTGGTTTGGGTATCAGCATCCGGGGGTGCAGAAGTCGCACAGGGTCGCAGGCCCTGCTGCTCACAGCATCGGCCTCGTGGCGGACTGTGAGGCGCCACCCTGTCAGTGACGTTGGCCTTTCCGGGAGTGAACCACGCTCTGCACCACACGCTTTTTGTCCACACCCCTTCGCAGCCCTGGTGGATTTAGGGCCAACCCACTATGCTCACGCACACAGGGGGGACGCAGCGAGCGACATTTCTGCTATCTGACCCACGGCCTGGGGTTGTGTCCACTGTTCACTACTCTACAGTCAGGAGCAGTTGTGATCTGCATGGATATATCTGTGGTTTGCATACCCATGTCTGTCCTGCACATCCACGCCTCACTTGTCGTTGTGTACATTCCCATTCACGGTTCACTTGCATCCTTCGCACATGGCTGCATTCCACATCTACACACGTTCAGCTGTTGTGTGGCTGTGGTGCCATGATATAGCTGTATTGTGTGCAAGGGTAGCTCAGGATCACCATGGAGTAGTGTTGCGTGTCTGGTAGGTGGGCATGTTGATTGACATGTTGTATGTGGTTTGGTCACATGTGCATTCCCACAGTTGTGTCGTTGTGTGATGGTGGCTTTGAGGTGTGTGGTGTGTTGATTTGGCACTTACCAACGAGCAGTCCAGTTCCATATGTGCCATCCTGGAAGCGCTGGTTGATGATGGACTGTCGGAAGATGTAGGAATCATGCACACTGTCGGGGTAATTTGCGACGACATTGGTGAACATTCCCCGGTGGTCCACTATTGCCTGCACATTGATTGAATGCGTGTGCTTTCTGTTGCGGTAGTGGTGTGCAGTATCTGCAGGGGACACAAGTGGGACATGTGTGCAGTCTATTGCCCCCAAAACGGCTGGGAATCTAGCTATGGCGTAGAAACCTTGCTTGGTCTCCTGCTGTTCCTGCGCAGTGTGGGGGAAGTGAAGGTACTGGGATATGAAGCAAAGGATGGCATCCAGGACAGGAGTGAGGAACTTTTATAAGGCTGGCTGTGAGACCCCTCTTACTCTGGCAGTTGTTGGTTGGAAGGTACCAGAGGCCGACAGGTGCAGCACAGCCAGCAGTTTTCTCTGCGGAGGGATGTTGGTTCTCCGCTGTGTTGGGACCATCAACCTGTAGCCGATGTGGGTCATGATGCGGATGATGGTTGACCTTTTGAGCCTGTATTGGGCAATGACTTCCTCGGGCGTTAGGTCTGTTAGACTAGTGCATTTTTACTAGGTCCGCTGTCTTACTCTGCGCTGCCTCTGTGGTGGTCTGGGGGGGCGGGTCCGGGTCCTGGGGGTTGTGTCAGTCCTGGGGGTGGTGGCGGTGGGTGTTGTGGCCCTGTTGGGGCTACATGATGAGTAGCTCCATGACGTATTTTGTTCTTCGGGTGTGGCTGTGTGCGGGGCTCAGTTGCCTACTGCAGGTAGTTGTCCATCTTTACACCAGCAGGAGGCAGATGTTAAATACCTGCTGCTACCACAGCTTATCGCATGGTTTTGACTCGCATAGTGGATCTGGCAGTTGGTTGTGAAAGTGGTGTTGTGGTTTTTCTATGTGTTTTTGCACAGGAACGCCTACTCTGCATCACATTAGGCTTAGTTGGTGGTGTCCACCGTGGAGATAAATTTTGGGGCAGTTATCGCGGGGATTCAGGCGTTGTCTGCAGTTTGCACCAGCTTGTGAATGGGGTGTGATTTAATGTGTTTAGGTGGTGATAAATTGGAGATAAGTCCTTGTGAATATCCCCCTAGGTGTACTTCACAAAACGTCGGTAAGGGGCCACACATTTAAATATTTTGTGGGAAGAATTGAATTCTTGTGGAAAAATTCGCCTGCAAAAATATTTTTTTATAGAAAAAGTGGCCACTTATGCACAAGCTTTTTGCTGGACTGTTTCTCCTTCAAGGTTGCAGGGTTTTCAGAAAAATACAACAAGGTAAGAGTAGACCAATTTTGACAACTTCGCCCATCCTTACTTTCACTGCTTGAAAACAGATCATTTCCAGGCAAGCTTAGTAACTTGTAGAGGTAAGGAACATTAGTTACTGAAAAGTAACCATCTGCTCATTTTTTCGACTCAATGGTGGTCCAAGGCACAATGTTACAAAACGCACAAGTTTCTTCTCCTGAGCAGAAGGCAAAGTGGAAATGCGGTCCATACGGTATCGGGCCCAGTTTCAAAAGTCCACTTATTACTGAGTGAGCACACATTTTGTTCACTCCTTAGTTTTGTACAGTTTATCAATCCCCTTCCGAGAGTGAGCTGTGCATGTAAAAGTTTGTGATTAGAGCCACTAAAGTGTGGAACTAGCATAGCAACAGGTACGGCCTAGAAATCAAAGTGCCTATTCAGTCACTAATGGGTTAATGCATGCAATGAATGACTGAATGAATAAATGAATGTATAAATGAACGAAGACATATAGCACAGCAACTGCTACAAAGAGTATCCAGGTGCAATAAGTCAAAAACCATGTACTCATACTCGTAATAATGCACACGTTTATCCACTTACTTATCCATTCCCTTATTCACCTACTTACACACCTAAAATATAACACACACAGTCTGAACAAAATAAGCAAGATAAATTAAAAGAAGAAAACTCGACAAAAAGAAACTGTGTCTCCACCTAAACATGAAGGGCATATGTTTGTACTAACAAAACAGGTTAAACATAGCAGTGGGTGGATGCTTTGAAATGTTTATGTACTTAGTTTTCACTATTTGAATGTTTTAGCATGTTTAAAACTAACATACTGGTCATCCTGAGACAGCAAAGCAATGATACACCATGGATAACACCATTTCATAATGGTGACCTGGTTTGGAGGCAGTGGCCACATAAGATGCAGTGTACTGCAGAAGGAACGAGCCACTAGCCCCATTGGCACTGTGTGGGGAGCTGTGGTATGCTCTAAAACATGACAAAGGCTAGAAAGTAAGAAATTAAAGTGGAGCTATAAAAGAGAAAATGGAAAATAATTAACTGGCCCAGCAGGCCTGGCATTTTCATGCTGATGTGCATTTGTGAGTATACAAATACCACGGTTACCTGACTAAAAGACAATTGCTGAAGTGGGCATGTACACCAAGCCACCCTTGTGTGTTGTCCGGGGGTCCTCAACAAGCCAGTGCTGGTTTCCTAGCTCCACACAACCAGCGGGTTCCCAATACTATCCAAAGTGACTACGGTCTCCACTCACTATTTTACATCATCACACTTGAGACAGTAACATCCTTAAACACTAATCATTCCATCAAAGACAACTAGTGCTGCAATACATTACCGTCAACAGACCTTCATCCATCCGAGTAATTGCATACTGAATGCCATAGAAATATACATTTGTGAATATTACATCTTAACATAGAGAAACACCTGCCTCTTAGTCCTGAAATCAATGGTAAATCGACTCAAACCTCATGTCTAGCAGTGCTTATGATATATATATATATATATATATATAGTTGTCAACAGTGATGTTATTAATGATTCTATTTAACATGTAATGAGTCATGTAATATGTGAGGTTAGATAAGTAAACTATAACTAGTGAATTTCAGTGTCTTGTTTGGTTTTTAAACGTTATCTTTTGATATTATTACAAGACTTGACTATAACATAACTTTAACATTTGTATTTTTAAATTTGAAACTTAGCCTAAAATCTTAGTATATTACCTAACTATAACTTCACTTCAACCTTTTGTTTTTGCAGGAATTTCTACGTTTATTTTAGATAAAGTAATATCTTATCACCATACCTAACTATAACAACACTTTAACATTTGTTTCCTTCGGTAAATTCAGTTTTTTAATCAAATTCAATCACCTGCCTCACTGACCATAGCTTTTGACCGTGTGCAGTAGGAGGTTGAACACCCTCACCAGTGGCCAACCCCCGCTATGCAAGTCCTTCAGCCATCTGTGGCAGGGGGTTAGATGCAGAGCTTGGACTGCAGCTAGGCCCTAAGGCTAACCCCATTATGGTCACCAACCCTCTGCTATTGTTGACCTTTGGCCATGCACCACGGGGCTGAGGGCAGGTTCTCATCTACAGCCAGACTATGCCCCTAAATTCCCAAATGTGTAGCCAACCCCACACTGCACATGGCTTGTGTAACACATTGTCAAATATACTTTCTTTCTATCACGTCACTGTTACTTTTTGTTTTGCCTAATTGCATTTCAGTGCAGATGGCCAGTTGTCCGTTGGCAAGCCGGCCTGGGGCGGGGAGTTGGGTATTTTTAATGTTTATTGAGATCTGTTTATCTCACTATGCCGTACACAATGTACAAGTTGGGTATTGTCACTGCAACTATCATTGGGATGCGGGGTACAGGTAGAAAAGGATGGCAGTCTGGGTACAGTCTTAGTTTCACTTTATTACCTGCTAACAAATAGATGTAAGCAATAATTATCTCTTATTAACTTGGAATGTAAGGGGCTTAGCTGAATGTGTTAAACGTCATAAGGTTTTCCAATATTTACATAGTCATGGGATTTCATTTGCATTAATACAGAAAAAAAATCTCACCACACAAACCCTCTCATCGCTCCGCAAAAGATTGAGGGGCGCAGTGGTGGGAACCACATATGCGGGGTACGCCACAGACACTTTAATATGGTTGGTACTGGTCACTCCTTTGCAAATAATGCATACCCGGGTAGGCTCTCAGGGTCGCTATGCAATCTTGGAAAATCTCTTAGACAGCTCCCCACTGACATTGGTTTCCTTATACGACCCAAACTCAGATAAATCCTCGTTTCTGCAGACAATTACACTATCATTACTCGGCGATCCTACATCACCAATGTTCTAGGGTGGGGATTTCAATTGTGTTCACAATTTCACCTTAGACCGCTCATGCCCACCACTTCCGGGTGCGCAAACAATTAGTCTAGCACAACACATAAAAAACTGTGCCAATAACATGCAATTACACCAAGCATGGCGTAGCACACACCCCCACAATGCATATCTATTCACACTACTCCACGATCCATGACCTTCACATAAGTATAGCTGCAATATACTGCTCTGACAATGCCTTGCCTAGAGTATACCGTGTGGACTACTTGGCCCGCACGATTTTGGATTACAGCCCCTTGCATCTGCAGCTTTCATGGGGCACACATAAAGCCAGGATCCTGACCTGGTATCTCCCCAAGGCGCAATCCATTGACTCATACTTCCAGACAAACGCAGGCTCTGCCTCGAATGCAGAAATAAAGTGGGATGCATTCAAAACTGCTCTCCGTGTGCATGCCAATAAAACTGTTTACGGTTCCCGCATTACACTTGCGAAAGAACTTCAAGAACATGAGACAGAGGTGCAGAGGTGTGAACGGCTCTCCCCACAGACTGACATATCATTCCCTCGCTGGATACAGCTCGACTAGCATATAAAGAGACACTAGACCATCTTTGCGTGTTAGACTATAAACAATATCTGGCTCGGTGACACACTGAAGGGGACAAAGCAGGCAAAATGCTGGCATGACTATTAAAAACCGACACTTCGCAACATCACAACCCCTCATTATGGCGATGACCATTTAGTAAACACTCAGGAAGCGATTAATGATTCCTTCTACAAATATTATATTTTCCTATACCAAGCCCCCGACAACGGCGACCCCTCACTCAATCAGCAATTTTTATCCCATGTCCATCTCCCGCAGGTAACACAAACTCAATATGCACTGCTCGAAGATCCTATCTCCGCAGATGAGATCTCGGAATCTATCAAACAATTGGCTACCGGCAAGGCTCTGGGGGCAGACAGATGGCCATATGAATTCTACTCCACCTATGCCGAACAACTCATTCCTCGGCTATCCACCAAGTATGCAGAGGCATTCGAAGGGGGGAACTTCCGCTCTGTCTGCGTGAGCCAATATTGATTGTGTTGCCTAAACAGGACAGGGACCCACTCCAAATGAGTTCCTACTGTCCCTTTTCACCACAAAATTCAGACTATAAAAATCTAGGAAAGATATTAGCCAAAAAGTTAATTTATGCAGTGCAGATGCTGGTGCACAGAGACCAGAAAGGATTTATTCCAGGACGAAATACTGGTCTGTACTTGCGCCGCCTCTTTAAATTGTTGGAGTGGGCCCCAGCGTAAATCGAAATACCTTGGATAGCTGCTTCAGACATTGAAAAGGCATTTGTCACCTTGGGGCAGCAATATTTATTAGAAGTACTGTCCAGATTTGGTATAGGCCCTAACTTTCTGAGGTGGGTAAGTGTACTATACACAAAGTCACAGTCCAGGGTCAAGACTAGCCGTATAATTTCTCTATTGTTCGTTATAGAACGCGAAACAAGACAGGGATGTCCTTTATTGCCCATCCTATTTGCGCTGGCTATGGAGCCCCTGACATGCAACTAATGCCATTGTGTATTAGACTGGGGCATGCAAGCGTATAGTCAATGGCATATAGTCTCTCTGTACGCAGATGATACGTTGATTTATCTGCATGGCCAGGTTACAGCTTTGCAGGAATAAATGGTGTTGATGGACGAACATATCCGAGTCTCGGGCCTACGGTTTAACTGGTCCAAATCGGCAATATTTCCGATTAATCCGCTATCAAAGGGTCAGAGACATACTCTTCCCAATACACCACTGAAATGGGCCTTTCACACCTTCAGATATCAGGGTGTTCGAATTTACCACTCTCAGGCAGATCTAATAGATGGTAATTTGGGAAAGGCTATTACTAGAGCCTGTGCAGCGCTCCCATTCTGGTCAGGTTTACCCTTATCCCTCATGGGGTGGGTTGCCATCTCCAAAATGCTCTTACTCCCACGACTCTTATACTTCTTCTCGACACTTCCCTACAGGTTATCGCACAGGCTCTTCAAAGATGTAGAATCACTCCTTGTTTTCCTGATATTTGGGGGCTCTAGATTCAGAGTGACACTCCACAAGTTGTACCTCCCCCTATCTGAATGGGTGCTGGGGGCACCGGAATACAAACACCACTATGCTGCCACGCTGCAGTGGCCTCTGTGGTGGCTCGCGTACAGTAACCTGACCGAACTGCCCCCTTGGGCGGTAGCACTACGACAGCAAGCCATGATAGAATGGCTATCAGGATCTGCCATCGCCCTACAGAAAAAAAGGGTAATTTACTAATGCTAGCAGGAAGACGCAGCTGGCTTAAATACGTATTGCCTAATGGTCAACCCGCACCATATGCCCCTAGCATACCGCTTGAGGTGCTTCCAGAAACTTACATCTGTCACAAGTGCCTGGAACTTGTAGCTTGGTGGTCAATGGGTCTGGATATTAGGGGAGATCTATTTGCAGACTTACAATTGCAAGACTTTGCGAGTTTGATGGATGATTATGGGGTACCACCGGGAACAATCCTGCTCCATGCTACACTGTCACAGCAATTCCTACAATTATTGGGCAACACTTGCAATGAACCCGCCACATCTCAGAAGCTGGAAACTCTTAACACATGGACGGGGCAAGCGTGCAATCACTGCGATTTGCTATTCTTGACACCCCTGTTGGAATCACTGCACGAATACTGGGACTCGGCACTGACAGCTAACATCACTAATAAGCAATGGATACAATGAATAAATAACCCTAACGTTAAATCAATGAATGCTAAGTTAAAATACATGCAATTCAACTATCTCCACCACACGTACTTAACACCACATAGGTTGGCTCGATTGTATTCCATTTCGGCAAATGTCTGCCCCAGATGCCTAACCCCAGTAGCAACATTTCTCCACATGGTCTGGACGTGTTCTCGTCTCAGCATATTCTAGAAGGAGGTAGCTGTGACATTGACGGAGGCATCGGGTACCCCGATAAAACCCTGGGTCCGCATTTTCTACTAGGAATAACAAAGCGTAATGCCCTACGTAAGAATCTTAATAGATTTGTTAGACCTGGCACTGGGGCAGTCAAAACGCAGAATAGCTATAGCTTGGAAGTCGCAGGCAAGCCCCAACATCCAATCATGGCTCCTAGATCTCCGCAGAGCACTTTCTGTACAACACGAGACTCAAGTATCCAACGCACCCATATACCCTCATGGGTTAACCCTGTGCAATGGCGAGAGTACCTGACTGCCATAGAAACTAAGCTGAACACAATAAATCCAACTGCATCATATAGCTCATCCTTACCCTGCACTTTTAGTATAAAATGACGTGATATTGGCGCACATAAAGTAAATCCTTATTGACTGCATACCCTCGCGTAGAAATAGCTGGGTTGGTAATGCATTCACGACTGCACAGATCATGGGGCTCCCCCCTCCAGATGTCCCCTAAGCCTGCAACTGGACACTAATACCCAATCGCACGCAACTAGACTTCAATCCTAAATATAAGGCACATGAGATCGGAAAACCCCGAACAGATAGCAGTTTAATTGATGTGTATAGAAAGTATAGTGCTTGTGGTATAAATTGTCAATACTGGTTTAAGAATATTGTTTAAGTTATTGTTTGGCACCCTACCACAGCTGCTCTTGTAACCGGTACTGAAACACCAAGCATACTATGGTGGATAATGTTCACTTGTATAACTTGCTGAAAATCAATAAAGATTATTGAAAAAAATAAAAATTAATTGAATAACTTTCCCTACTGTTGCTTAAACTGGAGTAGGAATAGTAAATTTAACCCATCTGAAGTCCAATACTTTCCTTACTGTTGCGCTGTTTGGAGTAGAAATAGTAAATGTAACCCCACCAAGTTCTAACTCTTTCCCTACTGTTGCTTATATTGGAGTGGGAATAATGACTTTACCACCTCCTGAGTCCAATGTTTATTCTTCTGCTGAGCCTACTGGAGTTGGAATAGTAAGTCTTACCCTTCCAAAGTCCTACACTTTCCCTACAGTTGTTTTCATGGGAATAGGAATAGTAAATTTAACCCCTTCGTAGTCTAACACTTTCCCTGTTTTGTTGCCTGGAGTGTAAATAATTAATTTTACCATTCCAAAGTTCCACACTTTCCCTACTGTTGCACTGTTTGGCGTGGGAATAGTAAAATTAACTCCTACAAAGTTAGACACTTTCCCTACTGTTGCATAAACTAGAGTGGGAATAGTATATCTAATATTACAAAGACTCCAATGCTTTTCATAATATAGGTTAAATATATTTTTATTATTCTTCCTTTTTAATTTTGTTTATTCTATATATTACTTGTTTATATGTTTAATTTAGTTGTGAATTTCTATAGTATTTTTTTGTAAATGCATTTTTTTGTTTTTTTTAACTTTTTAGATTTGATTTGTTTGTTTATTTATTTATTTGACATTTGTTAATTGAACTGTTAGTATATTTCATGTTTTATTTAATTTATTTACATATATATTATTTTTATAGTACTGCTTCTATATTTCTATTTTATTTATTATATTTATTATAAGGCATAAAATATATTTTTCTATATTTTGTATGTAATTATTATTACACTATAAATATACATATGTGTGTGTGTGTGTATATATAAATATATAAATATAGGTATATATATATATATATATATATATATATATATATATATATATATATATATATATATATATATATATATATATATATATATATATATATATATATATATATATATCAGAAAACAGGTGCCCTAAGCACAAGAGTGCACTCGAGTCAGCGCCGGTTTGTAGCAAACCTTTATTCAGGAAAGAACATGATACAGGTTGTGGGTCAATGAATCCAATGTGCTGTGTAATTCACGACGCGTTTCGGGCGGAACGCCCTTCTTCCAGGTGTATCACAGCCCCATTACAGCATCACGCAACTGTCTTATTTCAACCCTCCAATGGGCCAATCAGGTGAGATTTCTGTCCCCGATGGATTCTGGGACTTACAGTGCGTGAAACCGGCGCTGACTCGAGTGCACTCTTGTGCTTAGGGCACCTGTTTTCTGATGTTATCGCGGCCGCTCAGCCGCAGAGAGTGGCACCACCCCGAGGATTGGAAAGGGGGCCGCGGAGCTCGGCATCTGCCGGGTTTCATGGAGCAGCGTTCGAGTGGAATCTGGAACAAGAGCATTTATGTGGGGCCCATCCAGGGTTTCATTCCATTGATTCTAGCAGTTAACATTGTGGCCATGAAATCTTTCACGCACTGTAAGTCCCAGAATCCATCGGGGACAGAAATCTCACCTGATTGGCCCATTGGAGGGTTGAAATAAGACAGTTGCGTGATGCTGTAATGGGGCTGTGATACACCAGGAAGAAGGGCGTTCCGCCCGAAACGCGTTGTGAATTACACAGCACATTGAATTCATTGACCCACAACCTGTATCCTGTTCTTTCCTGAATAAAGGTTTGCCACAAACCGGCGCTGACTCAAGTGCACTCTTGTGCTTAGGGCACCTGTTTTCTGATGTTATCGCAGCCGCCCAGCCGCGGAGAGTAGCACCACCCCGAGGATTGGAAAGGGGCCGCGGAGCTCGGCATCTGCCGGGTTTCATGGAGCAGCGTTCGAGTGGAATCTGGAACAAGAGCATTTATGTGGGGCCCATCCAGGGTTTCATTCCATTGATTCCAGCAGTTAACATTGTGGCCAAGAAATCTTTCACGCACTGTAAGTCCCAGAATCCATCGGGGACAGAAATCTCACCTGATTGGCCCATTGGAGGGTTGAAATAAGACAGTTGCGTGATGCTGTAATGGGGCTGTGATACACCAGGAAGAAGGGCGTTCCGCCCGAAACGCGTCGTGAATTACACAGCACATTGGATTCATTGACCCACAACCTGTATCCTGTTCTTTCCTGAATAAAGGTTTGCCACAAACCGGTGTTGACTCGAGTGCACTCTTGTGCTTAGGGCACCTGTTTTCTGATATATATATATATATATATATATATATATATATATATATATATATAGATATGGTGTTTTCTCGCTTGTTGCATTTCCTTCGTAGAAATAAATGAGCGTAGACCCAAGTAGGTGCAGAGTATTCTTTATTGCCACCCAGTTACCAGTTAGTCCGCCATCATGGGTTACAGCCTCCCCACGGCCTTGATCACATGATATATATATTTTTTCACATACACACAGAGATCTCAAGCATCTATAACTCATGCCTTAAGGTAACTATAACTTGTGCCCCTGCCATGCCCAGGTTTCACATCACTAGTTTTACAGCAAATGTTGCAGTGATATTATCAATGATGTCATAGATAATGTCATGAGTGATGTAATATGTGGGGATAATTAGCACTGCATGAAGTGGGCACAAGTTTTTGCTACCTTAGGGCACGAGTTATAGTTACTTGTGAAAACTCTAACTATAACTGTTGAATTTGTATTGTTTTCTGTGTGTAAAGTCTGAACCTAACTATAACATTTCTGTAACCCTTGTTTTTTTGTGCATTTCTATGTTTAAAAAGAAAATCTATTTCCTAACTGTAATTCCCTGTAACAGTTCCTTTTCCTAAACACTGGTTCATTTTCTTTTCAAATCCTTTTTTAAATGTCTCACTCAGATCCGTTGTGGATTTCCAAATAAATACAGAGACTGCTGGCTACATTACAGGCGGATCATCGATGTGTCGGCAGATCTGTTTTCAACCAAAAGCACACATTCAATACAAATCAACAACACTTCTAATACTGTGGGTGTGACTGTGGTTAAGTGAGTGATTATTTGAGTGTGATTGGGGATATCATTGGGTGTATGAGTGACTATATGGTTGTGTGAGTGGGAGTGGGAGTGTCTTTGTTTATTTTTGAGTGGGTATGTAAGTGTGTGAGCGACTATGAGAGTGGGTGTGTGAGTGGCTATATGGGTGTCTGACTGGCTATCTCAAGAGTGTGTGAGTGGGTGTGTGCTTGGCTGTGGGTTCTGTGAGTGGCTGTTTCACTGGTTTTGTGGGTCTGCGAGTTGGTATGTAAGTGACTGCATGGGTGTTGTGAGCGGTTGCGTGGGTGTTAGACCTGACTTTACCTCCTCTATTTTTGATGCTGTGATGGATTTCGTTTTACTGGCTTAGATGCTTTGGGCACTTTGCCACCTGCTGATCAGTGTCAAAGTGCAAGTGCTCCCTGTGTAAAGTTTAATGGTAATTGGTTGGCCATGATTGGTATGTTTGCCTTTCTAGTAAAGACCCTAAGTAAAGGGAAGTATGTGTGACAGGGCTAGTAATGCAAATGTTACTAGTGGGCCTGCAGCACTAATTGTGCCACCCACACAAGTAGCCCTAAAGAGAGAACTTAGGCCTGCCATTACAGTGCCTGCACGCAATTTGTTAAACTGCCATGTTGTCCTGAGAAGTGAACCCACTTGCCAGGCCTTACCCTTCCCTTTCTATGCTCATCAGAAAACCCTATGGTAGGTCCAAGGTACCCCCCTGGGCAGGGTGCAGTGTATGTGAAAGGTAGGACATGTACTGAGGTGTGTACCATATGCTAACAGTGAAATACTCTCCATTTCGCTTTTCACTGTTGAAAGGCCAACTTGCTCATAGGACAGAATGGGGAGCCTGCCTATCTTCCCATAGGTTTAAGATGGAGAGAAGAAGTTTAGTATGCCTGAACTCACACTTTAATAACACATCTTTTTGTGAAGGTGGTTTTTGCATTGTGTGTTTAGAAACCACTCTTTTAGAAGTGGCTGGGTTTTTGTGTTCTAACATTTCTGTGTGTCTCTGCCTGTTTGTGGATTGACTGTCTGGATTTTAATGTGATAGGCTCTGGGGAATGTCTTGACCCAGGGGAGGAGGTGAGACAGCAGATAGGGGGGAGGATTATCCCCTGGAGTGTAGTAAGGACTTCCTTAATAAGTTCATGCATTGTTAAGTTAGCATAACCACGTTAGAAGTTAGAAAGCCATCTTGCTGCTTTTGCACACGACACTGCGTGCACATGTTATTGCTTAAACAAACTGCTGACTCGAGTTTTGCCTCACACGAGAGCAATCTGTTGTTACCATCCTGAGCTCTGCGCAGCGACCTTGGTCTGCACACGATGTGACAAACAGTCTGAGTTGCTAGACAATGCATGTTTTCCACTCTAGGTTGATCGACCCACTATTTAGTCATAACACAAGAGCAGCTGCACATACCTGAAAGTTGGTGCTTTTAATATCACAGACATCATGTTTATTATTCAGACCGAAGACGAGCCTTCCTGCGAGAAGACTCCTGATGCTCCTGTGATGTGATTTCACTAAGCTGATCTTTGAGGTATGGGGTCCCCTATTCAAGCCTAAGAGACCTTCTGTTAGTCTAATAATAATATTAGCTTCTTAGTAAAGGGAAGGTGGTAGTATCCACTGTCATTATAACATGATCACCCCTTTTATATTCTATGGAATTGTAACTATGTTGATGGTTTTGATTTTAATCATTTGTCTGCTTGTATTAGCCAAAGTACTGCATATTAGGACACGTGGTCTATAAAAATAAACTCTTTTTATTTTCACCGTGTCTCTGTTGATTCTTGTTGTGGACTGATGTGAGAATAATATACGAACAGGTATTTCCGATTCCCACCATACCTGAGTATGTACTGAGTCGCTTGTTCTGGGTTGTCTTTTCATTGGGACCGCCGAGCTAAATCTCGGATAACGAATGGGACACTTATGCTAGCCGGATACGGGGTTCTGGGTTCTGAGGTGAGTTTCTGGTACACCACAACTCACTGAGGTCCTGGGGTTCTACGCATAGTTCTGTGTATAAGCAGAATCCCTGCAACATGGCGCACCTAACGTTTGGTCTATGAGTTGAAACGCCTTAGTAGTGCTCGCGTTTGTCCACAACACCCTCATTCTTGTTTCCGGATAACAAGTCTGACGGATTTAAACCTACCTAGGTCTATTGATATAGGTTCTTTCAAGCTTAATAATTAAAAAGATTATTGAACCCTTGTGCTCCTGATAGTTTCAAGTGTGTGTTGTCCTAATGTCGGTGGATATTGCGGCGCATAGCCGTGCAGCTCTGAAACGTCATTTGACGCAGTATGGGGTGCCGGACACTGGTATGAACGTCATCTTTGTGGTGGGAGCCGATGCGGCTCATCCCTATGAGTTGTTCTACTCTTGGGTGACGATTCCGGCGGTGGGGGATGATGACACCTTTCATTCTTACACTGCCGCTGCCGTGCCAGCGAACTATACGCCGTATAGGACACAGGAAATACCAATATCTCCTTGGCAGCATCTTATTTGGTTTAATGGCGCCCTTCCCCATGTGGTTATACCGCCGAGAATGGGCCCTTTATCAATTGCAGGGGCCACTTGGCCGGTACTAGCCGGATTTACGCCTCATCCCCGTTACCTCACGGTGACGGTAGCTGAGTTGCGTGTACTACACACTGCCCTAATTACGGTATATAGGGCGTTGGTGCAGTACGTGTCGCGCAATATGCAGGCGGGGGCACCTGCTGTTGCGGGGCAGCCTACTGATCATCACGCGGTGGTCATTAGTCCTGTTATGGTTAATTCTGTTATGGTCAAGCGCCCCCAAAATAGGGATGATTTCCCCTTTTGGCTTGCTGAAAAATTTGACCAAATAGAAGCGGTTTACCCGAATACTACTCCTGTGGAGAAACACAGGATCCTCACCATTAGTTTGCCTAAAGACTTGGTACCCCACATAGATGATTGTGTAAATTGGGGCAAGGTCTTTGCAGCGACGTACGCGCAGTGCTTTGGCACTCCGTCTATGTTGCAGCTGCCCTCCGTTATCAAAAGAGTTCAAGAGAACCATGGTGCGGAGTCTGCGATAGAGTTAGGGATGCGGCTCCTCGGTCAATTTGACCTGGTGGCTACCATGATAATTGGAAACCTAAAGGGTGATGCTTTGCATTTCCAGGTTCGTAATGAACTGAAGCGAGTTGCTGAGGAGGACAAACCGCAGGAATTTGCGAAAATAATCGCAGAAACATATCGGGATTTGGGTCGTAGCTCTTTAGGAGTTAACCCTGTCATAAAGAATCCCGATCTAAAACAGCAGGGTAAGGCAGAAACGTCTGGTAAGGACGAACGACCCATTTTTCCAAAACAAAAATGGCAGTTTAAACAACAGGGAAAGCAGCAGCAACAGAAACAGGGCTCTCGGCCTGCCTCTCCCGTACAGTCAAGTAGTGAACGCACTTATGATCTGCGCGATCGTGCTGCTATAAAGTCTCCTGATAGATTTCAGGTTTCTGAACAGCGCTCTCCTCGTTCTTCACAGGAAACATCGGCTACACAGTCCGGTGGCGGAGGCGGTGGCAAAGGTCGGGGTGCTCCACAACAGCGTGACCAACCCCGACAGACTGAGGGTAAAGGCAAGCAGGACGAATTTGCACGACAAAGACCCCCGTTTCAGAAGAAGAAAGTGGCGGCTCTGACGGCAAGGTATGCCTCAGATAGTGCGGACACAGCTTCGAAACCGGACATGGGCGCTGACGCTCCTGGACAGCGCAGCGGAAATTACCATAGTCCGTCAAGCTCTGCGTCCATTTCTGGCGGTGACAGCAACTGATATCTCGGTTACTGTTGAAACAGCTGACACCAGAGTGGCTCCCCCTGACAGACTTTATGAAATAGTCTTATTAATTGAGGGTGACATACAACGTACAATAAAAGGGATTTTTTGGGATAATCTGACCACCACCTATGATATCCTCCTAGCGGAGGCAGATTGGCCCCCAGCTTCCATTTTAGAGGCTCCTAGAGGGGAGGAAGTAATCCTCCCGTCCTTTGCGCACACAGTGCCTAAGGACCAAGCTGAAGTGTATGCTGGGGAGTGGGCGCTTGCGCCGGCGGTGTATCGTACTCAGGTAGGATGGGACAGATTGTCCCCCTGCCATGAGATTCCATTGCGGTCTATGCCCCAGCCTCAACCTCAATATCCTATGCGTCGTGAAGCGAGACCCCACGTCGTGGCAATCCTTGAACAATTGGAATATCAGGGTGTTATTGAAACATGTGTGTCCCCTATGAATAACCCTTTATTCACTGTAACGAAGCCTGACGGCTCGTACCGTTTAGTTTTGGATTACCGGCACCTAAACTCCCATTGCCGGACCTGCGCGGTACAAAATACACATAGCTCGGCTTTGGTCGACAGTCTCGTGCGTAAAAGATTTAAAACGACACTTGACATTTCCAATGGCTTTTTTAGCCACAACCTGTCCACACTGAGTAGCCAGTGGACAGCGTTTACTTCGGGCGGCAAACAAAAACAGTTTACAAGATTAGCCATGGGTTACAAAAATAGCCCTGGCGTCTTTTCTGCTCGCGTGGTTTCTCTCTTAGAAAGAATAGACCCCGACGCATACTCCTATGTTGACGATATCTATCTTACGGATGATGAGCTGATGCCGCATCTGTCTCGAGTCGACAATATTATCGTGAGTTTTGCTGACTATGGCTACAAATTCAATTTTGCGAAGTCACACATCGCGGAATATACGGTGTTGTTTTTGGGCTACGAGCTCATCAATGAAGGTAAGGGGTTAGCCCCCCACTTTCTGGAAAAGTGTGCACGCTTAAGTGCTCCTACGACACTGAAGAAATTACAATCTCTGCTGGGTTTTCTGAATTTCGGCCGTACGTACATTCCTGATTATGCCCAGCGTATCAAGCCGCTTTACGCCTTGGTACAACCTTCGTTTTCGAAGTCTAGCTGGCAGCTAGAACACTCTGCAATTTTACAGTCTTTACAGGCTGACCTTCTTGCGTCACAATACTTGCTGACACGTGACAACCGCACTAACCTGGTAATAAGAATAGTACCAGGCGCCGTGGGGTTCACGTATTTGACGTTTAATGAGGGCGACACAGTCCCCATTGCGTACAAATCCCACTTGTACACCTCTGCTGAATTACGTTTTTCCACGGTCGAAAAAGTTCTGACTGCTGTGCAGATGGCGATCCTCAAGGAACGCGCACTGTCGCATGGGAAACAGATTCTGGTTGTAACACCATATCCTGCTTTAAAGGCAGTGACTAAAGCAAGTGTACCAAATTCTAAAGCTTTGCATCCACGGTGGATACAATGGGCCACAACACTGACGTCGCCAGATGTCACTTACATCTTTGATGCCTCATTACAGACTCAAGAGTACTTGCAGTATGAATTCGTTCATCCGGCACCTCTGTCTTTGCGCCCGCTCGAAGAATACCATTGTGTCATATACACTGACGGGTCTGCGCAACCCGCAATTGGATCGAAGCACGCTTATTCAGCGGCTTGCGCAATTGTCGTAGGTACATTCGTAAATGGTGAATTCCAATCTGATGCAGTGCATACGCAGTCATTGGGTGATTGTACCGCGCAATTAGCGGAGCTCCGGGCTCTGGTGCTTGCACTGGAGTTTGCTGATCCCCGAGTCACTACTCTTATAGTGAGTGACTCCTTCTACTGTGTCCAGTCCTACAATGACAATTTACACTTCTGGTCTCAGAATGATTATCGAGACACTAAAGGTAGCACAATTAAGCATAAAACGCTTTGGGTTCGAGTGGCAGACTTTAAAGAACGTCTCCCTCTCGTAAGTGTTATTCACACTCTTGGTCACCAGCGGCTTGGTGTCCATGCTGTCGGCAACAGCTTAGCTGACGAGGCAGCGAAAACAGCAGTGGCTACATACTTAGTGGCAGCAGTTACAAGATCCAAAAGTAAGATTGATGATGACATCTTGGCAGCTATTGCTGCTACAGAGAAGGGAGGTGATTACCCGAAGGGTTTTCCCTCTCGTTATATTTATCATCTAAGTCCTGATAACGTCCCATTAGTGAGGATTAACGACGTTGGTGACAGAATTATTCCCAACGCGGACTGCAGACCAGCACTGATCCTAGCTGCGCACGAGGGGTTGGCGTCAGCCCACGCCGGTGTGTCAGCTACAATATCTCTGCTACAACAACGTTACTGGTGGTTTGGTTTATATAAACAAGCGCACGCTTATGTTCTTGATTGTGACATTTGCCAACAGATTAAACCTTCTACTGTTGCGCGCCCACCACAGACACAGCTGTACATCTCTAATAAGCCATTTGGTTGTGTTTATTTAGATCACTGCAGTCCTTTTTCCTCTGATACTGCGTACAAGTACATCTTGGTTGCAGTGGATTCGTGCACACGTTTTCTATGGGTATGGCCACAAAGGAGTGCTGACTCGCGGACTGTCATCAGGGATTTGCGTGTCTTTGTGGGAACTTTTGCGTGTGGTACCTTCCATTCTGATCAGGGCCCTGCGTTCGCCTCTAAGGCTTACAAGGAGGCTATGAAAAATTTGGGTGATTGTACCGCGCAATTAGCGGAGCTCCGGGCTCTGGTGCTTGCACTGGAGTTTGCTGATCCCCGAGTCACTACTCTTATAGTGAGTGACTCCTTCTACTGTGTCCAGTCCTACAATGACAATTTACACTTCTGGTCTCAGAATGATTATCGAGACACTAAAGGTAGCACAATTAAGCATAAAACGCTTTGGGTTCGAGTGGCAGACTTTAAAGAACGTCTCCCTCTCGTAAGTGTTATTCACACTCTTGGTCACCAGCGGCTTGGTGTCCATGCTGTCGGCAACAGCTTAGCTGACGAGGCAGCGAAAACAGCAGTGGCTACATACTTAGTGGCAGCAGTTACAAGATCCAAAAGTAAGATTGATGATGACATCTTGGCAGCTATTGCTGCTACAGAGAAGGGAGGTGATTACCCGAAGGGTTTTCCCTCTCGTTATATTTATCATTTAAGTCCTGATAACGTCCCATTAGTGAGGATTAACGACGTTGGTGACAGAATTATTCCCAACGCGGACTGCAGACCAGCACTGATCCTAGCTGCGCACGAGGGGTTGGCGTCAGCCCACGCCGGTGTGTCAGCTACAATATCTCTGCTACAACAACGTTACTGGTGGTTTGGTTTATATAAACAAGCGCACGCTTATGTTCTTGATTGTGACATTTGCCAACAGATTAAACCTTCTACTGTTGCGCGCCCACCACAGACACAGCTGTACATCTCTAATAAGCCATTTGGTTGTGTTTATTTAGATCACTGCGGTCCTTTTTCCTCTGATACTGCGTACAAGTACATCTTGGTTGCAGTGGATTCGTGCACACGTTTTCTATGGGTATGGCCACAAAGGAGTGCTGACTCGCGGACTGTCATCAGGGATTTGCGTGTCTTTGTGGGAACTTTTGCGTGTGGTACCTTCCATTCTGATCAGGGCCCTGCGTTCGCCTCTAAGGCTTACAAGGAGGCTATGAAAAATTTGGGGGTCCTTGTCAAATTTTCGTCTCCCTACCGACCTGAGGGTAATAGTGTGGTGGAGCGAATGAACCGTGACTTAAAGCAATCATTGACAGCACGTGTTTTAGGCACAGGCCGGAACTGGCTAGCCCATTTGTATAATGTCCAACGTGCACTTAATAATCTCCCTAGAAGGTCTCTGGGTGGGCGGACCCCGTACATGATGCTCTTCGGAATCAGAATGTTTGTTCCAGACCTTGATGGTCTAGACATTGCGGCGTCGACCGCACCCTTTGACGTAGATGATCACTGTGCTGTTTTGCAGACTCTACAAGAAGCCAGAGACTCTCTTTCGAAAGAACATTTGCCCTCCACATCTGAAGCTGAGGTTCAGATTCCGGTAGTCGGCTGGCTACCCCGAGTTGGAGATCTGGTCCGTGAGAAGGTGGAGAACAAGAAGGAGTTCGGCCCCTCTTATCGTGCACCAGTTCCAGTGCTTGGAGTGCAGGGTACAAGAACAGTCATTTTACCTCCACTTCCTGGTCGCAAAGAAAACAGGTACATCTCTATTGACAATGTCAAACTTCAGCGAGTGGCCGATACTTCTTAGTATGACTCCGGCAGTTTCATGCCAGACAATGCAAAGACATTCGATGTTGGTTCCTGCTTCTACCACCTTGTCTGATGTTGCCATCGAGATGCATTCAGTTACTGATCCCTTGCTGATACCACCGGCTGGTGGTTTGCCCGAGGAGACTGAGTATGCTTATCCTACACGTGGACCCTCGCCTGTTTTACAATCTACAGCGCTTGGCCAGTCCCGTTTTTCCTTTGACACTAACTCTTTGCCCTCAACTCCCCCATCAAACATTGCTGTTTTTGTAAGTTGTTTTTGTAAGTTGGTTTAAGAAACATTTTTTGATAGCCCCTTGGACATACATCTGGTTGATGCTTTTCAGTATTTTTTTGTTCATGTCCATTGGATTTGTTGTAGTTTTCTTCCGTTTGGTGGATGGCCATTATCTCAAAGAGAGATCGACAATTAGACTTATCAATGGAACTTTGGCCCCCCACTCCTCATCCCACATCATGAAAAGGGACCAGACTTTTGTGAATATTACTGCCTGGCCCGTCATGGATGGAATCGCATGGGATGCAGTTAAATTTCAAATTCATGGGCCTACAGAGGTCATAAATGTGCCAAATGTGTTTCGTGTTTCTATGGGTGATGTAGTTAAACAGAACATACGTTCTGATGATTGGGATGTTCATGCCATTGAGGCACTGTTTTCAGACTTGAAATATTATGCCGCTTTTGATGCTGAAGATTTGTATGACAATGCGGCTAATTATGCAGAACAGTATTGTTTTCAACATTATGGCAATCACTTCCTGCATAAAGCAAATACGTTTAGAAATTTTGTAAATTTTACCCAGTGGGAACACTGTCCCACTCCCTCGTTTGGCAGTTCACATACATTAGTTGATAAGTTTACTTATTTTACTGATTTCAGTGTTTTAGCCCCGGCATCCTTTTATTTTAAAGTTAAGCCTGAGTCTGCCTCTAAGGTTAGACTGACACACACCAAATTGCTATATTCTAAGTCCTTTATGGATGAGTTGTCAATCAAAGGTTATGATCTATGGAAGGCTACTATTGATCTTAAGTCGGTTTGGGGTTCCAGACCGTGGCAGGTTCAGGGAACTGAAGCTTTACACCGTGCCTGTCTAGTACCAAATCATATGTTGTTTTTAAATGCAACCATCTTCCAAACCACCTGTTTCGGATTGGCCACTTCTAAAAAACTAAATTCGCCTTCTGTGCCGGATCTGGGTGCTTACCCAAATTGGAATAATCACACAGATCTGTCCCTTCCTGCTTTACAGTTATTAGTTTCTAATTCATCTTTCAATATTTCGAAATTTAATAGTGAGGGATGGTTAATTTGGCAAAGCAGTTCTGATACCTGTCAACGTCGTTTTCTAGGACTGAAACCGGGGTATACTCAAGATCGCGTGGACCCCCGGTTTGAGTCGTCACATACAGTAACTACATACTCTGTAGGGAAATTATGTCAGTCCTGGCTGCGACATTCCACCTTGGCATCTGTCAAAGTTCATTTATCAAAGTTACATGACAAAATAGATTTGAATGATTTTGTTAAAGGTCCTGTGGGTGGCAGATCCAAGAGATGGGCGTATGCTATTTACAACGAAGTATGGAAACTGTCGCAAATTGAGGCAGCTTCAAGATTGAGAGCTATTGATCAGGCTAATATGGAAAAAGTATTAGCAGTTATTGATAACAGCATTAACACTCTTTCTTCTCGCATTTATACATTAGATAATATTGTTTCTTCAATTGTGGATATTGTGCAGGATGATATGTCTGTGTTGTATCATGGTCAAAACCAGTTGCGTTCTGTTATGCAGTTTGCATGGACATTACAAACATTGAAGGCAGGGAAGGTCCCTTGGGACTATATGAATACAACATCGTTATTTCTTCCCTTTAACCTTACTGACAAACAGCAGTTCATGTCCATGAAGGATGCTACATATTCCTTGCTACATATTGAAAAATTGGAGCCGTTACCTTTCTCTGTAGCGGAAGTCGATTCCGCTGTGTGGCTCTTACACGGATTGATAACTCTACCGTTCGCACTTTTTAAGTTTACCTCTTGTATGAAACACTATGCTCTGGGTAGATATGAACAGCTGGGTACCGCTTTCATACATGAAGTCTGGTCCCTCCCCTTTACGTATAGATGTACAAGGGACGGTACTGAGGTTTATCTGAAGGGTGAGGAATGTACAACGTCACCTGATCATTCTGTTGTATGTAGGCACATTCAATTGCACGGAGCTTGTAATGTACACGCTCCGAATTTGGCCTGCGTCCTCAAAGGTATCCCGGTACCAGTGATTACGCCATCTTTCACGCTGCTTGCAAACGGTAGTTATTTAATTTTAAACAATGAAGCTTGCTGCGGGATGTTAGTAGGGATCCCGTATATAGTAACTGTATCACAGAGGGTTGTCTGCTGCAATAACGTCCTGTTTCCACCCCCGCATGGGAGGCTGGATGCTTCCATCTGGCCTTCGATTCCAACCTTGAAAGCAGAGTTCAACAAGATGAGCAGAATAAGAGCGCTATTGTCCCAAAAGGAGGTGCCATTGACTTCCTCCCGGGAAACATTTGTCTTTCACGTAGCAAATACGCGCACTGAGGTACAGGCGCTTTTGAATACTGACCTCCCCCTGCATTTTGGAGCTTTGATCCAAACAATTTTCAATGCCTCGTCCACGACTGGCCTGGCTCATTTTTTTAAACTTGTGGGCTCCGGCCTCGTGACCTCTTTCCAAACTATTTTTGGTGTGATTCCGGCATTTTTTCATTCTATTTTCTCAAGCGTCTTTGGAGGTGTCCCGTTAATTCTGGCGCTAGTGGCAGGTGTGCTGCTTTTACTTTTCATCTTGCGGAATGGCTGCTCTTTCTGTGCCACACGACAGCCTGTCCCGCCTGCAGCTTCTTCGTGACAGGATGCTTGATTACTATGGTGTCCTGCCGTTGGCGACTTTGAGCCTGGCATATGGATTATCCTTCCGGTATTCCTACTTCACCTGCGTGCAACCTGTCTTCCACTGCCTAGATTGTCCCTTTGAATGGCCTATGGATTTGTGCTTATCCAACATGGTGTCTCCGGACCCGGATTATGATCGACTGATGAGGCCCTTAGTGTCTCACGAGTCTGCCTGTTCTGGTGTTCGGATTATGGCCTGCGGTGCGGCGCATGGTATCCTGGGTAATTGGGACATCGTGAGAGCGGCATATGACTTCTTGGATATGAGTTATTTGGAAGTACACGCTGGTTGCCCTCTGATGGTGCTAGAGGCTCCGCTAATAGAAGAACACGTATGTTCCTTTTCTTTGCTTAACTGGATGGCTGAAACCTTCAGTGGCCGTGCCAATGATTTTCTGCTGGAAGCAGTGGCCACATATGCTGCATATACTTTCATGGATTGAGTGACCTGTCGTCCACTGTGTTTTCCTCACGTGTCTTGAACTGTCCCTGTACGTCTGCACTTCTGCCCGGTGAGGCGTTTTTTCATTTTTTCAACCCCCACGGCACGTTTGAGGGTTTTTTTGTTTTTTCCTTCCATTTTTGGTTTTTCCTATTCGGACTTTGCCTGAACTGACCAGTGTTTTTTAAATTGGATACGCCTTGTTCTGCTCTGTCGCGTTTGAACTCTGCGTTCTCTCTTTTCTTGCATACTAAGTAGTGCTTCGATCAAGGGGGCATGTAGTAAGGACTTCCTTAATACGTACATGCATTGTTAAGTTAGCATAACCACGTTAGAAGTTAGAAAGCCATCTTGCTGCTTTTGCACACGACACTGCGTTCACATGTTATTGCTTAAACAAACTGCTGACTTGAGTTTTGCCTCACACGAGAGCAATCTGTTGTTACCATCCTGAGCTCTGCGCAGCGACCTTGGTCTGCACACGATGTGACAAACAGTCTGAGTTGCTAGACAATGCATGTTTTCCACTCTAGGTTGATCGACCCACTATTTAGTCATAACACAAGAGCAGCTGCACATACCTGAAAGTTGGTGCTTTTAATATCACAGACATCATGTTTATTATTCAGACCGAAGACGAGCCTTCCTGCGAGAAGACTCCTGATGCTCCTGTGGTGTGATTTCACTAAGCTGATCTTTGAGGTATGGGGTCCCCTATTCAAGCCTAAGAGACCTTCTGTTAGTCTAATAATAATATTAGCTTCTTAGTAAAGGGAAGGTGGTAGTATCCACTGTCATTATAACATGATCACCCCTTTTATATTCTATGGAATTGTAACTATGTTGATGGTTTTGATTTTAATCATTTGTCTGCTTGTATTAGCCAAAGTACTGCATAATAGGACACGTGGTCTATAAAAATAAACTCTTTTTATTTTCACCGTGTCTCTGTTGATTCTTGTTGTGGACTGATGTGAGAATAATATACGAACAGGTATTTCCGATTCCCACCATTCCTGAGTATGTACTGAGTCGCTTGTTCTGGGTTGTCTTTTCATTGGGACCGCCGAGCTAAATCTCGGATAACGAATGGGACACTTATGCTAGCCGGATACGGGGTTCTGGGTTCTGAGGTGAGTTTCTGGTACACCACAACTCACTGAGGTCCTGGGGTTCTACGCATAGTTCTGTGTATAAGCAGAATCCCTGCAACAGGAGGTTAAGAGGCCTGGGTTGCTGCATAAAACAATGGCTCCATCTCCTGCTGAGTGATTGAGGATCCAGTACCCCCAGGAAGAAGGTGTCACTGGCAGGGAGACACCCAGAATTGGTTTGGACAGGGGTCAGTGCCCCCCTGAACACAAAGACATTTAGGGGTATAACTATGAGAGCTGAAACCCCTGGACTTTGGAATGGAACTGTTCAAGACTGTAAAGGATTGAAACTACTAAGTGGTTAAGAGGAACCTCTACCAAGGAAGAAACAGCTGAAGAGACTGAAGGAAAGGACTGACCCTTGCTGTGTGTTCTAGGGCTGGCCTGCAGTTTGCTGATTTAACCAAGGAGAGGCTAAAGGGACTATTGTGTGTGTTGTGTCCCCCTGCTTGACAGGACTTTGCTGTGCGCTGTGTCCTGAAGTAACTTATCCCCAAGCGCCCGAGGAGAGCTTGCTCCCTGTTGTGGAAACTCAGGAACACAAAAGTTTCCTGGTGTGACTCAGCGACGCTGAGCTTTTAGCAGCCTGAGACCCTCGTAAGAATTGGCCTTTGATCATGGGCACCTGGAGTCCAGTGAGTCTCAGCGACACTGTGTGCGTGTGCTTTGTGCAGCCTGAGACCTTCGTGATGATGTGATCATGTGCACCCGGAATCCAAGTGTGTCTCAGCGACGCTCTGTGTGTGTGCTTTGTGCTCGAGAGACCCTCGTAAGAATTGCCATGTGATCATGGACACCTGGAGTCCAAGTGAGTCTCAGCGACACTGTTTGCGTGTGCTTTGTGCAGCCTGAGACCTTCGTGATGATTCTCCTGTGATTGTGTGCACCCGGAATCCAAATGAGTCTCAGCGACGCTGTGTGCGTGTGCTTTGTGCAGCCTGAGACTTTCGTAAAGATTGCCCTGTGATCGTGTACACCCGAAACTCAAGTGAGTCTCAGCGACGCTGTGTGCATGTGCTTTTTGCAGTATTAGACCTTCGTAAGAATTTCCCTGTAATCGTGGGCACCCAGAATCTAAGTGAGTCTCAGCGCCGCTGTGTGCGTGTGCTTTGTGCAGCCTGAGAGCTTCGTGAGGATTGCCCTGTGATCGTGGGCACCTGGAGTCCAAGTAAGTCTCAGCGACGCTGTGTGCGTGTGCTTTGTGCAGCCTGAGACCTTCATGAGGATTCTCCTGTGATCGTGTGCACCCGGAATCCAAGTGAGTCTCAGCGACGCTGTGTGCCTGTGCTTTGTGCAGCCTGAGACTTTCGTAAAGATTGCCCTGTGATCGTGTACACCCGAAACTCAAGTGAGTCTCAGCGACGCTGTGTGCATGTGCTTTTTGCAGTCTGAGACCCTCGTAAGAATTGCCCTGTAATCGTGGGCACCGAAAATCTAAGTGAGTCTCAGCGACGCTGTGTGCGTTTGCTTTGTGCAGCCTGAGAGCTTCGTGAGGATTGCCCTGTGATCGTGTGATTGCGTTACGGAGAGCTTGGTTGCAAATACTTCATACATTTGCCTTGGCGATATGCCTGGCTGCTCGTGCCAAGCTACCGAGGGGGTGAACAGGGGCTATTGAGAAGGTGTCCTTCCTTTACCTGACTTAGAAGCAAGGCTCCCTATTTGGCCTAAGGTCCCTACCTCAGCCAACTCGAGACCCCCAGTTCTAACAGTGGGTATGGGAGATGGTATTTGATTGACTTGGTGGGTCTGTCAGTGGGTGTGTGAGTGGTTTTGTGAGTTTGTGCGTCTGTGAGTGGGTGTGTCAGTGGCTAGATGGGTGTGTGAGTGGATGTGTGAAAGCCTGGATGGGTCTGTGACTGGGCATGTGAGTGGCTGTCTGAGTCTGTGAGTGGCTGTATGGGTCTGTGAGGGAGTGTGTGAGTGGCAGTATGGGTCAGTGAGTGGGTGTGAATGGTTTTCTGGGTCAGTGAGGAGATGTGTGAATGCAATTATTAGTGGGTGTGTAAGTGGCTGCATGGGTATGGGAGTTGGTCTGTGAGTGATGGTATGGGTCAGTGAGTGAGTGTGTAAATGGTTTGTGGATCAGTCAGTGGGTGTATGAGTGGCTTTATGAGTCAGTGAGTTGGTATGTGAGTGGATGTGTGGGTTTGTGAGTGATTGTGTGGGTGAGTGTATGTGTGTGAGTGCCTGTATGGGTGTATGAGTGGGTGAGTGAGTAGTTCTGAGGGTGTGTGAGTGGTAGTGGTATAGGACAGTGAGTGAGAGTATTTTTTCCTATTGGGGCTGGATCAGCAGATCTGTTACAGATTCCCACAGTGGCTGAGCTGAGTACCTTGATGGATCCGGACATGTGAAAATGACAACATTTTGAGCAATTTCTTGCCCATCAGGGGTCCCTCAGAGACCCCTCTATCAGTGTGATAGACCATGGGGTCAAGGTACCTCTACCCTGACCGCTACAATCACTTTATACTTACATTTTTTAGCCCCAGGGACCAAGTCCCAAAAGATAAAATGGTGGCCGCAACTTGACTGTCAAGTTGCAGTCAGTCAATCATGGCATTGCTGTTGGCGCATAGATCCCCAGTCCACCGAGGTGGATCAGTGGTGGATCCACGTCCCTAGATATACTTGAATTTCTTGAAGATTTGTCAACCAGCCCCAAAGTTATTAGCAACACAAAAAATTCTTCACTTATGCAAATAAAGTCCTGACAAAAACTACTGACTGGCAACTGTCAGTAGGTAATACATATGGCTCTGTGGAAGGCATAACGCCGAAATGCGTAGACTTTCCTCCTTCCTTTGTATGCACAAGTGTGATAGAATGTAATAAAAGCACATGTGATAAATGCCCTGCGGTGCCGCTTTTGCCTGTTGTAATGATCACTGCTGCGGCTCAGGCACGAAGAAGCATTTCATATATATATCTAGATATATATATATATTATCTACTGGCGGTCGCCAGTAGATAGTTATAGTTAGGTCCGTATTTCCATAGGAAATCCGCAACATTCTATTTGGAATAACTTTGGCGCCGATTGACGAATCCTCGCGAAATTTTCAAAATAGGTGGGGCGCTTCGCTCCTTCCCTGAAAGTCTCGGGGGGATTCGTCAAGCGGTGGCTGAGAAAAAGGGGGGGTCCCAAAACGCGTTTTCCCCATGCATTTTTCCATAGGACCTTTAGTCCAAGCTACAGCCCGAACGGCTGAACAGAATTTCATGAAATTTGGCAGAGAGGTAGTCCTCAGGTCAGGGATGTGCCTTTTGCAGGTCTGGTGTAAATCTGTTTGGTATTTCCTGAGAAAATAGCATTTAAAAGCATATATATATCTATAGGCGCGCTCCGTGCACGTACGGTAAAACTTACCGTATGCGCACGCTGCCGTGCGCTAGCGCGATTCTGATTGGTTGTTAGATCTTAGTAAACATTCGAATCAGTCGAAACCAGGAAGTGTCGGCCGCCATTTTGTCTCTCGCAGTGTGAGGGGATAAAAAACAAAGGTGGAGAACGTGAAAAGGGGGCAGGGTGGACAGTTCCTGACCCCCTAGCCTTTGTCTGGGGGTCCCAGAATGACCCCTAAGGGCCAAAATGTATTTTAATTTTTTTACGAAAAATCACGGAGTACGCGTAGCGTGCGCGTACGGTATAAGCGGAAAAATTAGGCGAGTTGCGTAACGTGGGCGCACGGTGAAAAACCTTAAAAAAAAAAAAAAAAATACATAACTTAGCATTTCAAAAACCGTACAAATTCACTGAAAAAACCATAGGTTTCACACAGGTTATAGTTAGGAATTAGCATTTAAAAAACCTTGCAAATTCACTTAAAAAACCATAGGTTTCACACATGTTATAGTTAGCTGGACATTTCACTCGTGAAAAACCATTGAAATTCCCCCGTTATAATTAGTGCAGGCAACTATAACTCACGCGACCTCTGCTGATGACGTCAGATATTACATTACTGATGACATATGTGTCTTTCTGAAAAAAAAATATTTGTAATATATGTATAGCTAAAAATTAATGGAAGAAGACATGGGTAAATAAGTGTCTAAATACAGTGATGTAATATCTGACGTCATCAGCAGAGGATTGCGGTCGCGTGAGTTATAGTTGCCTGCACTAACTATAACGGGGGAATTTCAATGGTTTTTCACGAGTGAAATGTCCAGCTAACTATAACATGTGTGAAACCTATGGTTTTTTAAGTGAATTTGCAAGGTTTTTTAAATGCTAATTCCTAACTATAACGTGTGTGAAACCTATGGTTTTTTCAGTGAATATATATATATATATAAATACCTGCTACCAAAACTTGAATTGGAATATCAGTTTACATTATGGCTATGATTGGTAGATATGTATGTATCAAAAATAAGATCATTGTACCTATAGAACGAGTGCATATATTTATGCAAAGTGACAATGGTACACACTCCACATACCTAAAGCACAAGATGGCGTTTTAGAAATTATTTGGGAGTTTTATGTACGTGTTCGGGTGAAGTTTTGAGCCGAAATTAAACTAGTTGATTTACCAAAGCTGAAAACTGATATCTTGGCACAATAAGTTTCTTTCCAGAAAATTAAGCAGCATTTCTTTTGGAACACATTAGTGCACAATGTTCCCGGCTTTGTTGATTATTTCACGACTCATGTGGATGCATTCCATTCTATCAATAATTCTGGTCTCTTCACATCCATTTTCAGTGTGGCTTTTTGACAATTTATTTGAAAAAAGTATGCTGTCACATACGCTCCTATATTTTAAAAAATTCTACGGGGGGAGAGATGTCAATTGGCCCTGTGTGGCATATGGAAGTGAGATTATCTCTACTGTTTATCGAGCAAGATTTGTAAAATGTGGACACACTGTTTATTCCACAAAGTTGAATGTTCATTTACTTGCAAATGTCTCATTGTAAAGCAAGGAGTGGGCCCCATACAAATATTCTACATACGGATACTGAATGGAACTAATATAGCCTTATATCCCACCGTAGTGTTAAAGCCCCGAACCGAAGGCGAGGGCCTTTAACAAGGGGGCAGACCTTTAATGCCTGTTATAAGGCTATTAGAACATTCTGTCACTAGAGGGCAGTATGTTCTAACAAATAAAACAAAGGCCTCAGGGAGCCCGAGGGGATTTAAATCCCCTCAGGCTCCATTATACCTTTGTTCACAGCAGGAGCTGGTAAGCCAAACATTGGAATGTTCGAGCTCAGGCCTTTTGCCAGTCATTAGAAACCAGGAGAACTCCATTGCCTTCAATGGAGCTCCCAACATTCTAATAATCTAATATTGCCTTAGAGACCACAGTAGCAGGTTCTACCGCCCATTAAAGGCCCACTCCAGCATTAAAGGCCCGAGTCGAAGCTGAGGACCTTTAACAAGGGAGCGAGCCTTTAATGGCCAGTATAAGGCTATTAGAAAGGTCTGTCACTAGAGGGCAGAATGTTCTACCAAATAAAACAAAGGCGTCAGGCAGCCTGAGAGGATTTAAATCCCCTCAGGCTCCTTTATACCTTTGTTCACAGCAGGAGCTGCAAAGACAAATATTGGAATGTTCGAGCTCTGGTATTCTACCAGCCATTAGAAGCCCGGAGTACTCGATTGTCTTTAATGGAGCTCTCAACATTTCAATGTTCTAATATCGCCTTAGAACCCACTGTAGCAGGCTCCACTGTCCATTAAAGGATTAAAGGCAGCAGCCCTTCAATGGCCGGTAGGGCCCGCTACGGAGGGCTCTGAGGCTATTAAAACATTCCTCCCCTAGAGAGTGGAATGTTCTAATTTGTAAAACAAAAGCCTCATAGAGTCCGAGGGGATGGAAATCCTCGTAGACTCCATGAGGCCCTTGTTCACAGCTGTTTCTGTGAACAAACATTGGAATCCATCAAGCAATAAAGCGTTGGTAAAGCACAACTACTAACACGTGAGGGTCTCAAGGTGCTGGGGGGAGGAAGGCAGCAGATCCGTCTAGGTGCTGAGGTCATTCGATGTTCAATGTTGACGCTCCAGGCTTCTATCTAACCTGGCACGCTCCATTGTTTTCAATAAAGCGCTCAACATTAGTTCTAGTTCTTGAATAAAAAGTAACAAATAAGTGTCAGTGTAAGACTAGTGAATGTCAGAGGTTCAAACGAATGACAGCTCATATTATTTTCAAACTCAAACAGGTTTTTCTTTGCTCCCTAGTACATGTGAATGTCTTCAGACCCTCCGAGGCTCCGTTTTAAAGTGGATTGTGCTTCCCTCCGTCACATCTCTCTATTAATGTGAGCATGGCTGGGAACTTGACAGGTCAGCAGGCTGTAGCTGTGACATGCGAATTATTAATAGCTTGAACACTCTTGACCAACTGTCCCTGTACTGTAATAGAAATGTGTGTTACATTGCTACCAGAGTTCCCTCAGGTTCTTGGCAACTCCAAGTTTATGTGTTTTACTGGCCCATGACCAAAACCTTCCTCTAAAGTGTTTCTCTAATAATTTGTAACACCATAAGCAGTTCTCTACAGAAGAAAATTTGAAATATGACTTCCCGATTTGAAAAACGAATAAATAATACTTGATAGGAAATATATCTTTTGGGTGAAGGGGGATTGTAAAGTTGTCGTACTCATTCCGACACTGCTTAATTTGAGCCAGTGGTATTTAATTCTCAAAACTTTCAGTAATGAAAGCCCACCGCATGGTGGTGCTGTCTGTCTAATTTTGTGATGAGCACAACCACAGGGCTCACTAATGTAATATACATTCAAATGAATACTATCAGCCACCCACAGCATTCTTATAGCTTTGGGTGGCCTGGAATAGTGTTAGCTGTCAAACTTGTATGAGTGTGATGTTAGTAGTTGTGCTGGTACTGACATTGGCAGTCCTGGCTGGGCAATAGGTGATGCAAGCTGCAGTGGCCTCCCTGAGAAGAGCCCTGGCACTTGCTTTGTTACAAATTAAGCACTGGTGTCAAGCTAGTGGCTGGAGTGAAATCCATTTTTTAAATGCAGACGTCTGATCACAGGGCAGTGATTAAAGTCTTGCAGTCGAGCCCTGATAAGACGTACCTTGTAACATAACTATATGTGCTCCAGGGAGGTTTCGTTAGCGTGATAGTGTTTGAGAGGGTCCGCCCTTCTCCGGGGAGGTGGGAAGCAGCTCTGAACAGTGGCAAGAAGTCTGACTGAGACAGAGGTGTGCTCTCAAGAAGAGACATCTCCCTTCTAGAGAATTGTGGAAAGTAGGCTGAGAGTGACTGAAAGCAACTGACTTTCAATTGCATCACGTTGCACTTAAAGGGGTCATAGGTCAGCTGAAAAAAAGATAGAGATTGGTTTCGGAAATCCCTTTAGTGAGAGTCTAAATGTATCTTTTGTATTGTTTTGTTGGCCCCAGTCACCATAGAGAGAAAACAAAAAACATATGTATTATTCTTACCTGCTGTGCTAAGGTCAGGCATGGCTTGAGCAGAGTGTCTCATGGGTTGAAGCCCACGCCATTCATTGTTCTGCTGCAATGGTTTCAATCCTGCCTTTGGAACGCCAGTACATCAGTGATCTAAGCATCTCCCCGCGAGCTGGTCTGTGGGGGTCTAGGAGCATGAAGTCTCTAAGAGTCCCTGCATTCCTGAAAGGGTGAAGGGTAAGAGTGACTCTGGGACCTTTGGTCGAGTCAGAGCACAAGCCCAACATGTGAGCCGCAGGCGAAACTAGTCCTGAATGGTATCAGAAAAGCATACTGCGACTACCTCTATACCAATGGAACCTAAAGAACAGCTTTATTATTTTTTTAAAGGAATCATCAGATGCGTTAGGCAAACCCCTAGTATCTGCTGAGAATGATGCAGTTTACCTACAATTCGAGACAAATGCTTTCTCCTGCTCGTAGAATCACTGTGTTCGTATATCTGGTCAGTGTGCCTATGACTGCCATTCAGGCCCAATGATCATGGCTCGGATACCTGCCAGAGCATCCCCTAGAGAGCTACTAACCTTCAGAAACAATGCAAAGAGAGAACTTGAGAGAAGAGATAAACACCCAAATGATGTGCACTGGTTATTCAAATGCACCTTCGCTCAGAAAAGATCACATGCATCATTGACGTGATAGGTGGAGGAAACTCCACTTGAAGGTTGTTGGATCCCTGGATTGTGTGTGGCTCTCCGAAGCAGAGGATGTTCAGTTACCGCGGCACTGTAAACGAGGCTCTTCCTCTTAAGGCTCGCTCTCCAAAGCAGAGGAAGTTCAGTTACCGCGGCACTGTAAACGAGGCTCTTCCTCTGAAGGCTCGCTCTCCAAAGCAGAGGAAGTTCAGTTACCGCGGCACTGTAAACGAGGTTCTTCCTCTGAAGGCTCGCTCTCCAAAGCAGAGGAAGTTCAGTTACCGCGGCACTCTGAACGAGGCTCTTCCTCTTAAGGCTCGCTCTCCAAAGCAGAGGATGTTCACTTACCGCGGCACTGTAAACGAGGCTCTTCCTCTGAAGGCTCGCTCTCCAAAGCAGAGGAAGTTCAGTTACCGCAGCACTGTAAACGAGGCTCTTCCTCTGAAGGCTCGCTCTCCAAAGCAGAGGAAGTTCAGTTACCGCGGCACTCTAAACAAGGCTCTTCCTCTTAAGGCTCGCTCTCCAAAGCAGAGGATGTTCACTTACCGCGGCACTGTAAACGAGGCTCTTCCTCTGAAGGCTCGCTCTCCAAAGCAGAGGAAGTTCAGTTACCGCAGCACTGTAAACGAGGCTCTTCCTCTTAAGGCTCGCTCTCCAAAGCAGAGGAAGTTCAGTTACCGCGGCACTCTAAACAAGGCTCTTCCTCTTAAGGCTCGCTCTCCAAAGCAGAGGATGTTCACTTACCGCGGCACTGTAAACGAGGCTCTTCCTCTGAAGGCTCGCTCTCCAAAGCAGAGGAAGTTCAGTTACCGCGGCACTGTAAACGAGGCTCTTCCTCTGAAGGCTCGCTCTCCAAAGCAGAGGAAGTTCAGTTACCGCGGCACTGTAAATGAGGCTCTTCCTCTGAAGGCTCGCTCTCCAAAGCGGAGGATGTTCACTTACCGCGGCACTCTAAACTAGGCTCTTCCTCTGAAGGCTCGCTCTCCAAAGCAGAGGATGTTCAGTTACCGCGGCACTCTAAACAAGGCTCTTCCTCCGAAGGCTCGCTCTCCAAAGCAGAGGAAGTTCAGTTACCGCGGCACTGTAAATGAGGCTCTTCCTCTGAAGGCTCGCTCTCCAAAGCGGAGGATGTTCACTTACCGCGGCACTCTAAACTAGGCTCTTCCTCTGAAGGCTCGCTCTCCAAAGCAGAGGATGTTCAGTTACCGCGGCACTCTAAACGAGGCTCTTCCTCCGAAGGCTCGCTCTCCAAAGCAGAGGATGTTACGTTACCGCGGCACTCTAAACGAGGCTCTTCCTCTGAAGGCTCGCTCTCCAAAGCAGAGGATGTTCACTTACCGCGGCACTCTAAACGAGGCTCTTCCTCTGAAGGCTCGCTCTCCAAAGCAGAGGATGTTACGTTACCGCGGCACTCTAAACGAGGCTCTTCCTCTGAAGGCTCGCTCTCCAAAGCAGAGGATGTTCGCTTACCGCGGCACTCTAAACGAGGCTCTTCCTCTGAAGGCTCGCTCTCCAAAGCAGAGGATGTTCACTTACCGCGGCACTCTAAACTAGGCTCTTCCTCTGAAGGTTCGCTCTCCAAACTAGAGGATGTTCGCTTACTGCGGCACTCTAAACTAGGCTCTTGCTCTGAAGGCTCGCTCTCCAAAGCAGAGGATGTTCGCTTACTGCGGCACTCTAAACTAGTCTCTTGCTCTGAAGGCTCGCTCCCAAAGCAGAGGATGTTCACTTACCGCGGTACTCTAAATGAGGCTCTTCCTCTGAAGGCTCGCTCTCCAAAGCAGAGGATGTTCACTTACCGCGGCACTCTAAACTAGGCTTTTCCTCTGAAGGCTTGCTTTCACTCAACCTAGGCCCTATTTTAATCCCAGCAGGTTTTCTGGTGAGTTGACCATGTTCCAGTTTCTCGGTTCCTGTGACATACTTTTGGCTCCGCTGCCTTGCATAAAGGCTGCTGCTTCTGTCCTTAGTACTGAGGATGTCTAGACCCAATGTTTCATATTTTTCCCTATATTTTCACTTTCACATTTTCTGTCATTGCTAGTTAGAACATGTTTACACTTAAAAAACCTTGCTGTTTTCCTTTCCATTCTTTATCTCGTAATGGCATTGTTGGTCAAAATGCTGTTATCTTGGTACCTTAAAAGAAAGTCTTTCTGGTTGGCTGTTCCATCAAACGTCATGGTAGAGCTACCCCTTAGGACTTCGGTTGCCTGTTTGGGGAGCCCTTACTGGCATGATGTACGTGCTTAGCCATAGTACATATAATGGGGACTGCTCACAATGGTAAATTCGGTCACAAACATGCATGCCTCAATATTCCTTTCTTATGCCTCCAGACAGAAAGAGTTGTATAATTTCTCGAGCCCAGGGCTCTTGCAGCTCCCCTTCCAGTATAGGAAGGGGAATGGCTCACCCTTCTGATTTAGAGGCACAGTAGGGAAAGAGCTTTCTCCACGGTAACAAAACATGTGCATTCACACAAGGGATCCTATTCACTCTATGCAGAAGTCCCGGCCATGGAGAACTCCAGAAAGTGGGAATCTGACTCCTCATGTCTGCAAGCCCACACCTGGCGGAGCTTTACCAATGTTTTGTGAACTGTGCCAAGTAGCAAAAGTGCACAGACCAAAAGTGAAGATCTCCTGCTTTACTTTTACTACTTGTTTGTGAATCAAGGCCAGAACCATTTGGTCCCCGCCCATCTCAGCATGAGATGTGGATTTCTTGTACATTCAAAGTGCCAAATACCTTTAAATATTACATTTGTGTTATAATAACAGCTTCAAACAGTGCAAAACGTTGCATTCTCTCCCAAAAAATATTGTCATCGATGTATTTCTGAGGAGAATTAATAAGTATCCGTGTGGGAGTTTGTCAGCATTTGCAATAGTATGCCCCATAAGACAACTCCAGCTCTTATGTTTGGCATGGTAGGTGCTTTCCAACAATTGCAGCTTTCAACAGCATTTCTTGAACTCCAAGGGTATTAGGCAGCACCTCCTCTGTGCATGGCGGGCATTCATCAGCGGGTCTGTGCAATCGAAGAGCTCTTGGTAGGTTGCTAGGCATGTACACCATGCATGTGCTAAAATGTAATAAAAGTCGATTTATCCGACAAATATTTCAAATCTCTCATCTCACTTCATTTATTTATCAAAACTTTAAAAAAAAAATCTGACCTTTTCTTTTGTAAATTCTAACATTCGACCTGTAGCTCCTTTCTCTCACCTGACTTACAGAGACTGTTCTTCACTTTGGGGCATATTATCAAGCCAGGCGAAATAAAATTATCGCCGCTTTAGCGGCAGTAAACTGCCGCTAAAACGGCGATAATGGGCTTGATAATATGCTCTATGGAATTCCAATTGAAGCCCATGTTAAATGTGATGGACGTCTAACATGGGCTTCAATTGGAATTACATAGAGCATATTATCAAGACCATTATCGCCGTTTTAGCTGCAGTTTTCTGCCGCTAAAGCGGCGATAATATTATCGCCTGGCTTGATAATATGCCCCTGAGGGGCATATCAGCAACACCCGGCGATAATTATCGCTAAGCGCACTTAGCGCTAGGATAATTATCGCCGGGTAACGTGGATTTTTATCGCTGAGTTAGCATGCTATTAGCAACGCTTATCTCCTCAGCGATAAAAATCCTTGCGCTAACTGCCTAATGTGAGATTATCACTGGAAACCCAGCGATAATCTCACGCAATGTGGCGTTAGCTTGCTGATAGGGACTCACAAACTTAGCCATGATATCCACCCTCCATAGGATATCATGGGTAAGTCAGTCCTGAAGCAGGTGTAAGGAAAGTAGCGATAACAGGGGTTATCGCTACTTTTCCTGACGCTATGCTTCATAGCGTGGGGCTTGATGATAGGAGAAATGTCGCTAACCAGTCATGTCAGGGCAGGAACGCCCACTTTGCATCTCATTAGAGAGGCAAAGCTGGGCGTAAAGAATCCCCATGCTAAAGCAAGGTTTCACGCGTTAGCATGGCCTTGCTAATTAGGCGTTAAAATTATCGCCGCTTTTCGGCCGAAAACAGCCGCAAAAGCGGCGATAATTTTTTATCGCCTGCTTGTAAATATGCCCCATAGTTTTTTGTTTATCTGTTTCTGTATATAAGTGTTGAGTACTGCTGCAATATTTATCCTATGCTATCTCATAGTCTTGCTTCAGATAGTTTCCTTTCCAAAGAAATAGTGGGCATATCTACAAGGCGGCGATAAAAAATTATCACTGCTTTTGGGCTGTTTTCGTCAGAAAAGCGGCGATAATTTTATCGCTATATCAGCAAGGTCACGCTGTCGCGTGAATCCTTGCCTTAGCGGCTGTTTTCTGAACGCCCAGCTTTGCATCTCTAATGAGATGCACAGTGGGCGTTCCTTCCTGAAATAACTGGAGAAATGTCGCTAACCGACATTTCTCCAATTATCAAGGGAATCGCTAACATGCATAGCGATAAGAAAAGTAGCGCTAACCATGGCTACCGCTACTTTCCTTACACCTGCTTTTCAACTGACTTAGCCATGATATCCTATGGAAGGTGGATATCACGGCTAAGTCTGCCCTGCCCTATCAACAAGCTATCACCAAACTTTGTGAGATTATCGCTGGATTTCCAGCGATAATCTCACATTTGGCAGTTAGCGCTTGGAATTTTATCACTTTTGACATAAGCATTGCTAATAGCACGCTATCTCAGCGATAAAATTCCATGTTACCCGGCGATAATTATCCTAGCGCTAAGTGTGCTTAGCGATAATTATATCCGGTCCTTGATGATATGCCCCCTAGTCTTGCATCTACAGCACATGCCATTTTAATCAGGCATAAAACAGAATACTCTAACACTTGAACGTATTCACTTTTTTACCGAGCAGTGACAATTTCTACAGAACGAATAATGCACAGGAAATTGAAGGAATGCCTAGTTAGCACGAATTTGATGACATTGACAGATCTTTAAATTGAATAAAAATAATAATTAAAATATAATGCAAAGCTTGTGTTTCTAAATAATTAGACCGAAAGACATTGTGGTCCTTAGCAGACAGCAGTACATGAAATTAGCAAAGGGATGTTCACAACACAATCTGTAGCACCTTTATGAAACAGCTTAAGACTTGGATGTTTCAGGGCTACAAGCTCTAGGCTGTGTTAGTTGTCTTGTGTCAGGTGTACTGGGAAGCCCTGAGCCAGGGCAGAAATGCACGTTATAAATCCCGACAACATAACAGTTCGGTCTCCTTTATTTGATCAAAATGCTTAAATTCTATGAGTTCTCTACCAGGTCTTAACATATAAAATGATAAACATATTACTTCGATTATGAAAATATTCTTTGGAGACATGTCAATAGGCAGAATTGGAGAAAAGTTGAACATTCAGACTCTTGATTTTAAAGTCAATTAGAACATTGGAATGTTAGGAGCTCAATTGATAACAATGGAGTTCTCCCTGTTTCTACGGGCTGGTAAAGGCCCGCAAAGCAACATTCCAATGTTGTTTACAAATGCCTCGCGGAGCCCGAGGTAATTTAAACCCCTCGAACTCAGAGAGGCCTTTTTTTTTATTTGTTGAAACATTCTGCCCTCTAGTGGCAGAATGTTCTAATAACCTTATAGCCCTTCGTAGCTGGGCTATACCGGCTATTAAAGATACGCTCCCTTGTTAAAGTCCCTCGCCTTCGGCTCGGGCCTTTAACGCTGGAGCAGGCCTTTAATAGGCTATTGGGCTATATTAGAACATTGGAATGTGGAGCACTCCATTGTACACAATGGAGTGCTCCGAGCTTCTAAGGGCCGGTAAAAGCCCACATAGCAACATTCCAATGTTGTTTTATAAAGGCCTCTCAGACCCGAGCTCCAAGAGGCCTTTGAATTTATTTGTTAGAACATCCTGCCCTCTAGTAGCTGAATGTTGTAACAGCCTTATTGCCCACTGTAGCTGGGCTATACCGGCCATTAAAGTCCTGCTCCCTTGTTAAAGGCCCTGGCCTTCAGCTCGAGCCGTTAACACTGGAGCGGGGCTTTAATGGCCGGTACAGGCCTCTATGGCGGCTATAAGGCTATAATATGAGCTTTCATCAATGGCATTTTCCTAACTAGCTGAATGTTGAGGCCAAGGAAAAAATATCTCTTAGGAAAATTTTTCATTTTCACATTTAACTCTTCTATATCATGCTGTTTTCACAACTTAAGAATTATGTGTGGTAAAATCTCTTACTTGTACAAGTCAAACAGTGAAATGGATTTACAAGAGGCAAAAAGTACTTTATTCATCTTTCTTCAAACACAAGATGCAATCCTTTCCAAAATGGAGGCCAATACAAAGAAAAGTAGTGTCTATAGAATGAGGTGTCTAATTTTGACTATCATCACAATGAAAATAATTTAGTCAGGTTGTAAGCCCATAAAAGTACACTTAACAGTACAAACAAATTCCATAAAAAATACAATTAATTCCTTAAAAGTACATATAAAATTACAAATCCATAGCAGTACATTTGTAGAGTAATTAAAAAGCATAAAAACCTTCCGGAGCATATACAGCATTTTAAAAGCAAGTACTAACCACAAGCGAGACCTTGAGATGATGCTATCAAACCAGACATACAAACAGGAGCAATTATTGGCACACCATTGTAGTTAAACTCGACAGGTTCAATCTACAACCAGATAACAACCCTCATGTGTGTCAAGATTAACAAGCATTTGCAATGCAATAGGTCTCGCAGTTACGAGAGTTTAACCTATTGGTATTGTAAATAACAAATCCTTTTATTTATGTTTCTAAAAACTATTAAAAAATAAAAGGCATTGTTATGTGCAATGCCAATAGCTCAAACTCGTGTCAATGTCAAAGCTATTTATTATAATGGTATATTGCGAGGGGTAGAGAGAGGGCTAGAGAGAGTGGTAGAGGGAGATGTGAAAAGAGAGAGTGAGAGGTAGAGAGTTAGTGCGAGGTACAGAGAGAGCAAAAGACGTTTTGTGAGCAGTAAAGAGACTCGAGTGCACTGTCCCCTGCCAAATGTTCCCAGCCAGAATATATGTTTTAAAATGATCAAATAGTGAAATCTTCCTGCCACATAAGTTGCATTTTCTTGATGTACCATTTAGATAACCGTGCCACATAATTTGTTACCCCATACCATAATCCCAGCACCTCTGAATATTGTGAGTACCATGGAGTACTCTTAATTGCAAAGGGAAGAACCACATAATGGCCGAGACACTTCCAAATAAACCAGTGAAAGTAAAATGTTCTCTCTTCAACGTTACAGGGTGCCATGCATTATAAGGGGTTTTGCTTTTGGATTTGCATGGCATAAATAAACCAATTCAACAAGTTTCCAAATGTTGACTGTTTAAAAGGCGCAACTACTGCAAGTCACCCCATTGCACCTCACTGACCCAGGGTGCCGGAATTGTATGGCACCCCTCCACCACCGCCACTAATTCTTTGTAAATATATAGAGCGCGTGCATGTAGCTTTTTACATTGCACCTTTTGAGCGTAATTCCAAAAAGCACGCGCTGTGTATATTTAAAAGAACAAGCCCGTTATGCATGACAAAGATGGCACAGTGCTGGTTTTCTTTTATGTAAGTCCACCATTGTGATCCCTTTAAATAAGCGCACGCAGAGGCAGCCCCAACATATAAGGAATGGTGGGCCCGGCACTCCATATTTCACAAACTAAGCACTGGAGAGGTGGCTTGTAGCAAGACCAAGGTACATGAGGCATGGACGCATTATTAATGTTCAATAAAACAGCTCCAAAGTAAAAAATAAGTACGCAGTGTAAAGGTCTCTATTTTGAAAGACATTTAAAAAACATGTTGAATGCTCCTGCGGAATAATGAGATCTTGTGCGCTGCAGTTGAGTGAAATTTGCACTTTGCATAAATATGAAATCTAATACCTGAGAAAGCTTTAAGCATGCAGGATGGCTCTCTCCTCCGCCTCTGCGTATTTGGAAAGACATTTCAAAAATATGTATAAGCTATTGTTTTTAGTGGTAGATTGCGAGGGGTAGAGAGAGGGTTAGAGAGAGTGGTAGAGGGAGATGTTAACCATGCAGGATGGCTCTGTCTCCTCCGAGTCTGCGATGAGGTGGGGAGAGAAGGGAGGGGGAAGGTCAGAGAGAAGGGAGGGGGAAGGTCAATCCGAGGAGCAGAAAGGAATCTGATTAGAAGGGAGGTGGGAATTAAAAGAGCTCAAAAGTAAACCAAAACGCGTAGTGTAAGTGTCTCTATCCTGCTAAATAATGATTTCTCGTGCGCCGCTGACTGATATCTGAGCAGTTTAAATGTCTCTATCCTGCTGAATAATGTTTTTTCGTACGCCACCGATTGATGCCTGAACCAATAAAGGTAGAAAAGAATGCGTGTGTGTGTCTGTGTGATTGTGGGCACGCGTGTGTGTGTGCAGTTGAGTGAAATGTGCAGGTTGCATACATTTGAAAACTACATTTGAAAACTGAAACCTGCAAAAGCATTAACCATGCAGGATGGCTCTGTCTCCTCCGTCTCTGCGATGAGGTGGGGAGAAAAGGGAGAGGGAAGGTCAATCCAAGGAGCAGAAAGGAAACTGATTAGAAGGGAGGGGGTAGTGTGAAAAGAGCAGGGAGATAAGGGAGGGTGTAATAAAAAACAAAGGAGCGAAAGCTATAGAGAAGGGAGGGGGGAGTGGGAGCAGCTGTGCACGTGCATGTGATCGTGCACGCAAGGTTTAGGCCAGCCAAAAGACTGTGGGTAGCACTTTGAAAATCCCACATACAAAATGTCTCTTCGAGCCTTTGGCTCAGCGAGACCTAAAAAGGACCCCTTGGGTACCATCAGTAAATTAGTCTAGGGCTTTGGTGGTAATGATGCAGCTCCACTGCAAATATTCAGATACTGCACACACAACTGACTCTCTAGTCTCTGTGCACAACAATGTAAGTGCAGTATAGCATTGTCTACATTCAAGGTGTCTCCATATTGGAAAATTTTGAATATAAATATAGATTTTTGACGTATAAAGTATAAGATCTTTTATCAGGAATTAGTAAGAAATGTTTAGTTTTCTCCCCATCTTCTAACAAAGGACTGCACGTGTTGCTTGCAAGGTCAATCTGATGCCCCTTTATATTAGCATCCTACCTAGGTGGCAGTAGACAATTGTCATATTGAAATCCTGACAATTACTTTTTTATTTGTTGTTTTTTTATGTTTATGGTTTTGCAGAAGAAAACTAGCTGAGGTCTCTATTGCAACTTAGGTTAGTAAAAGAGTGTAGTAGACATTGGTATCCCTACTTACGGGAGAAACACCTACAGTGTGTGGTGCAAATTTAAAATATCTAATTATTATCCAAAAGGGACGTGCTGAACTGTAAGGTAATTTAAGCCAGAGATTTTAGCATATAATCACTTTGAAATGTATACATTTTGCAAAAATTATTCAGAAACGGATGTCACATTTTAGTGTAATATTTATTTCATGGAATTCTCAACAACATATAATTATATTCATGTATTAATAACCACGCCATTACCATATACAATAACAATAATACAAGTAATTGCCTGGCTCTTCCTCCAGCAAAACCCTTTAATATATTGGAAGTGCACTACTCCAACGTGACCCGACAATTGAAAGTGCACTACGCCAGCATGAGCTAATAATTACAAATCTACTACTACATTACAAGTAGACACTTGAAAGCTCACTACTCCAGCAGAAGCTGTTAAATAAATGTAAAGTACTCCAGCACTAATTGTCAATTAGAGGTTCACTACTGCACAAGGTGAAAATTTAAAGTTCACTAGTTCAATACATATCGGTAAATAGCAGTCCACTACTCAAGTGCAAGTTGGCAAGTAAATGTTCTCAACCTTGTACCAATTAAAGTACATAACTACACCCACTGCTGGCACCTAACAGTTAGTGCTTGACAGTGGCGGGTCCTTGAGGGAGTGCTGCAGGGCGGTGAGGCGGGGCGGCGGAGGGACAGGGTGGGGGGGTAGTAAACTCTGGCATACGGCCGAACGGAGTTAAGTAAATAAATAAATAAATAAAACGAATGACATTGCGCGTGCTGCATTGCCATAGCAATGTTATTAGATTTATTTATTTATTTCCTTAACTCCGTTCGGCCGTATGCCGGAGTTTACTACCCCCCACACTGCCCTCCCCCGCACTGCCCACCGCCCCGCAGCACTCCCTCGAGGAGTCGCCACCAGTGCTTGAACAACAGCTGGCTGTTAAAATATCTCTACTCCAGGTCCATCTATCAATTCAAAGATCAGTAGTCTAGCACAGCTGGCTCATAGACGTACACTACCTCACACCAGCTCGACTTTACGCGTTCCTCGATCCAGCACCTGCCGATAAGTACATACACACTCTTTCAGCAGCAACTTACATTTGATGAAGAGTAATTTAGTACTATTTGATGACTAAATACATATTACCTTCCTGTTCTGATACACTCAAGTTTAACAATCGAAATGTGTTTTATATAATGAAAATCTGAAGTCATCTTGAACCTACTCAAGTTTAGATGTCAGCTTGAAATGTGTTTTTTCGATGACAATTGAAAGTTAGCTGTCCTAGCATCATCTGACAATTACTAGTACACTCCGACTGCTTCTGCTGTAACTGAAAACTAAAGGCTACATTGCAAGCTCAAAATGTAGGCTGAGTCTGCAGCAACCGATGCTGGTCAACAAATCACTTCACCAGTAAAAAGCGTCCATAAATTCAGCACAATTTAACAATCAAAATTCCACTTTTTCAGCTAAAGATAGCAATTTCACTAGGTGGCAAGTAAGGTTAACTGTTGCAGCACAAGGTGAAAATAAAATGTTCCCCCCTTTCTCACTAGCTGGTAGCTAAAGGTTCACTACTCAACATTAAGAGTTCAAAGGTCATTAGTAGTGACTTCTCTGTCAGCTGGCACTGAGGCTTCTTCAGCCACCCATACCCAATGAATGTTCACTATTCTAGTGCCCCTTGACAATCACATATGTGCTACTTGTCAAAAAGATGACTATTTTAAGGATATACCACTTCAGGTGACAAATATATGTTCTCTAGTCTATTCACGGCTGGGAGGGAAAGGTTCACTACTCCAACGCGGGCTGCCAAGAAAATGTTCTCTCCTCACGAGACAGCTGTACCATGAAAGTTCATAGTTCAAACAAAGGCTATTTATTTTCCATCTACTATTTCAGCACCTGTAGTGAAGTTATTCATCATTGTTCCCCTGTATTGGATTCTCTCACTAGACGTTCATCAAAGAAATTGCTTTATCAATCCAAAACATATAGTCACTACACCACTTTCTTGGTAACAAATGGAACCCATAATGTCCCCAGAATTCTGGCATCGAGCCTTGTGGGATTTGCTCATAGAGTTCAAACCTGTGCGTCCCTTTGTTATCCTAGAGTAATCCCTCACGTTCTGCTCCACTTCTTCAAGAAAAATATGTTTGCCATTCCAACTCAGCCGTCACTGGAAGAAAGCATCGCCAAAGACTACTTGCAAAATATGTACGGTAGACTTCAGAAACGGAGTGTCGATTCTGCACTACAAGATACGAAGGCTTTGCTTTATTAACATTGGGTCGGATTTAGAATTTTGTCGGACGGATTGTCATGTAATATACATCTTGTCCGCCTTATTGCATGTGCATTATATCCTACAGCGTTTGTCACAAGGTGGGCGGAATCGACATCACATTTGAGATAGAGTACCTGTACGCTAAACTCTAACCCAGGTACAGAGGGGCAGATTTATGTTGCCTGGCGCATCTCTGCAAATCAGCAGGGATGCGCCAGGAAAGATGCAACACGCAAGTTTACCCTTGCGCCACCCATGATGTGCCGCATTTACAATGCGGCGCATCATGGCGCAGAAATAAACAGATGCGTGTCGCATCTGGGGCGTAAAGTTGGCGCAGTGCTGTAGTAGTGTTATGTGCGACACGCAACTCCAGCACTCTTCCAACTTGCCCTATCTGTAACGTGGTGCGTCAAGCCTTACGCCTGCTTCAAGCAGGCGCAGGGTTTTGACACATCAGCGTTGGAAAAGTGACTCAGTGAAATCTAGTAGATTTCACTGAGTCACTTTTCAGGGGCGTTCCTGCGACAGAACGCCCCCCCCCCGCGCAGTAACACCCACAAGAAACCTGACGCAGGTTTCATGTGGCGCAGGGCTTTACACCGTGACGCATCTCCATAGATGCGTCACAATGTAAATAGGGCGCAACGTGGCGCAGGGTTTACGCCACCGCTGCGTCTCAAAAGTGACACAACGGCGGCGTAAAAGTGGCACAAGTCCAACATAAATCTGCCCCAGAGTATTTTTTTAAATCCATTTTCAAGTGCAGTTTACCTCTACGCCTGAATTGTTCTCATTGATGGGATGGGGCACAGGCTTATCTTTGGATCTACAATCTTTCCCGACTGTTTTGTGGCAGAACAGTCCTTACCAAACTCACTACCACCATAAGATTGTATATTACATTTTTCGAAATAACAAGTTATTTAACTTCTTGTGGAGCTGGTCTCCGCTTTTGTAACTTGACAATCAAAAGCTCAGACTTTCAGCATCAGCTGACAACCAGAAGTCAACAACGCCTGCTTGTGGTACTGAGAGGGTCACTCCTTAAGTTTGAGGTGGAAATGAAAAGATACGTCCAGCTTTAGCTAATAATTTGAGTTTACGTATTTATGTATTTATGTAAGTAAGTACTCGTGCCCCCGTCATGCACAGTCTTATCATCAATTATGCCATTTCAGATATTAACAGTGACGTTATACATCATGTCATAAGTGATTTCATATGTGGGTTAATTCGGAGTGCATGGCAAGGGCTCGAATTATAGTCACTTCAGGGCACATGTTATTGTTACTAGAGATAACTATAACTGGTGAATTTCAGAGTTTTTTTGAGTTTAAAACGTTATGTCGGCACTGACATTTTCACCTATCTATAACGTCACTTTAACCTTTGTGTTTTTTCAGTGAATTTCTAAGGTTTTTTAACATAAAGTCATATCAGATTGTATTACAATATGTACAGCCATTCCCCCAGGGCCTATCCCTACCGTGGGCAGCCAACCCCCACTGCGTACGTCCCTCTACCCAAGCCCAAATAGGCCTCATGGTCCCCATACCCCAGGGCCATTTTATTTAATTAAGGTGAGGGGGCATCAATCCCCCCTCCCTGAGACTCAACAGGCCGCGCAGACCCCCATCTTCTAGGGCAACACATAATTACATTACACGAGGGAGGCTCATAGCCCCTTACCCAAATCCAAATGGGTCTGAGGACCCTATCCCTCGGGACCATACATTTATTATGAGGGAGGGGGGGCATGCTGCCCCTTTCCCGAACCTTAAGAGGCCTGAAAATCCCAACCACGAGGAGCTAGTTAAGTAGAAGTGGGCTACAGGAGAGCTCTAGGGTCCCCGCAGTCCCAGCCGACTCCCACACAGGACTTGGCATTACTCCTGCCTCGCGGGAGCAGCTGTTCTGCCACGCAAGTGCAATCACAGTGTCCCTGCCTGCAAGAGCTCAGGCAGGGTAACAGGAGTGTGCTCACACTCAGCAAGAGGCAATTCTTTCCCTGTCCACAATCCTACAGGCAAAGGAAAGTACTGTGTACCAAAAGTGGGTTTCCCAGAACACAGATAACGAGCTGGCCCCCGAGGATGGGGTCCTGGGACTTTCCCACCCTCCCCTCTACATAGTAATGTTCCCTAGGAGATGGGGTCCCTGGGGCCGATTTGGGCCTGTGGAGGAGGGCCGTGCTCCACCTCCACTAAAATAAAACTGTTTGGCCCCACAGGATGAGGTGCTAGGGGTTTATTTGGGATTAGAGAGGGGGGCCGCTCACCCTCTCCCCATTAAGATTACTCTCAGCCCCATAGGATGGGGCCCCCAGGGCCTACTAAGGTTAGGGAAGGGGGCTGTACGTCCCTTTCCCTATTAATGCCTATTTTGGCACCGGTGTCCCCAGGGCCTCATAAGGCTCAGGGAGGGTGGTTGTATGCACCCTCTGCTATATAATAAATATGACCTACTAACTAGATATATAATTTTGTATTTTATTTTATTAAAAGATGTGATCACAACTATTTAATTATTATTTTAGCCCCAGGGGAGTATCTCTAGTACCCCCCCCCCCCCTACAGGGCCTAGGTGGGCTAAGTATCCCTACCTTGCTCCCTTATTTTTATTTTTTAATTACACACAGGACACAGGACTAAGTCACAGAGTCATGTAATAGTTGCCTGCAACATTTTTCCACATGGTGTAGGTAGCCAACTAGAGCTCTGCTCCAGCGGGCGCCTTACTACCATTGGAGCATGATGACGAAACATTATAAATGCCCAAAGGGCCAATCAGGAGACTCTATTTTCTTTAATTGGGTGCGAGGGAAGTCCCCAGAACCCAACCTTCCGAATACAACTATTTTGGAGGAGCTTAATACCTCTAAAACCACTGACTGGATTTACACCAAAGCACAAAAGCATGCCTCCTGCCAAATTTGGTGTAATTCCATTTCGTAGTTTTAGCTCTATCGATTTCCATAAAAGTCTATGGAAAAGACATTGGGATTGTCAGTTTTAGGACCACACCCCCTTTCTTCTCAGCCCCTGCTTGACAATCACCCAGACACTTTCCAGGAAGGAGCGGTGGTGTATGAACTTGTTTTTGGAAAGTCTTGTGAAGATTCCTCAAAAAGTTTGAAAGTTATTAGCATACCAAAAAGTGCTCTGTCTATGGAAAATCTGTCTTCACTATATATATATATATATTAATCACAGTTAATCATAGTTGACTTTCAACTAGCATCTTCATCCATTAATCTATTGTTTTGTCATTGAGACAATGGGTGAGCCATCTTCAGCCACTTATCACCTTCATCAGGTGGGCAGACCCTGTGCCGTGTAGAGGCAATGCCAAGTGTATTCATGAGCCTCTGGACAAGTAGGAAGCAACCCATAACTCGCAGTTCCAGTGACCCCCCTCCTGAACTGATATAGAGTTGGCTGTTGCCAGGCTCTGCTTTAGTGCTGATGCAACATATTTATTGCCCCCCACCCCTCATATGACCCCCTCCTTGGATTCCCTCACTACCACCCTGTAAAAGTGCCCCTCATCTTTCCACAGCCCCTCTCTCAAATGTGTTTCATATGTTTTAAAGAGCTGGTAAAGGCTGGCTTTACTAATCCACTCAGCTATCCACATAACATACAGATCTGGTCTTTGCATCAGGCATATTTATCCCCAGTGCCACGTTATGGTGAGTCAAAACATCTCTCTTTCAAGCAGGAAGATTAAACACAACATTTATCATGATATTTTTATTGCTGCCTGAAAGCTAGACACACATGGCAGTCTACAATAGGTGCTTTTAAATGCTACATTATTGCTAAGCACAGCACCCCACAGAGATCAGTCCCCCCCTCAAGGTCAGCGCCCTGTGCGGCCGCACCTCCCGAAAACCGGCCGTGGTTGTTGCTGATCTATGACGTGGATTCAAGGTTTTTAAGGTGATGACTGACAACAGTGCTATGCAGGGACGTAACACAGGCCCCCGCAGGCTCCACGGTTCGGGGGGCCCTCAAGCTCCAGGGGGCCCCATCAGCACCGGACTTCAGCTGGAGAGCTCCAGATTGAGTCCAGAGGGAGCCCCTCCACGTACCCTGAATGGGGCCCCTAACGTTTTGTTACGCCGCTGGTGCTATGCTGATGCCAAAGAAGACTGGGGACAGAACCATCATGAACAAGCTGATGATGTCACAACAGAAAGAAATAGTGATACTTTTACCTGGTGGGTCCATCACCCAAGAAGGAGAAGAAGCCTGTTGCAGCACTATTCCACAGCCCCACAAGCAGGGAATTGATACAGAACTTTTTGGTTGACGGTGTAAAAAGCTTCATTGACGCTGGAAAAGAGCATTGCATGGTCTTGGTCTTGTCTCTCGCAATCTCAAGCTATTTTCAGATGTCTAAGAGAATGGTTTTGGTTACACAGGCAAGCGTAAACACCTTTACATAATAACTATAAAGGGGTAGAGCATGTGGCCTAACGTCTAGGGCGGTCGACCTAAAATCTGGGGGCCATATCTGAGGGCGATGTTCGAGGAATCAAGGGAAAAGGGATTCTTGCCGATAGACCAGAAGACGGCTACCATAATCACTATTCATAAGAAGGGGAAACCCAAAACTAATTGTGGGTCATATAGGCCGATCTCCCTCCTGAACGCAGAGCCCAAGATTTTGGCTAAGCTTTTAGCCAACCGTATGTCACAGTGATCGAGGCTTTAGTCCACCCAGATCAATCGGGTTTCATTCCGCATCGTAACACAGCTCTCAACTTACGTACGGTGCATGAAGTATTGGGCAGGGCGGCCTCCATCTTGGAACCAGCCGTGATAGTTTCCCTGGATGCCACTATGGCCTTCTACACCATTGAATGGCCGTATGTTTGGGCAGTCCTGGAAAAGTTGGGGTTTGGCCCGAATGATATTAAATGAGTGCAGCTCCTGTACGCCAAACCGCTTGCACAAGTTGTTGTCCGAAGCAGAGGATGTTCAGTTACCGCGGCCCTGTAAACGAGGCTCTTCCTCTGAAGGCTCGCTCTCCAAAGCAGAGGAAGTTCAGTTACCGCGGCACTGTAAACGAGGTTCTTCCTCTGAAGGCTCGCTCTCCAAAACAGAGGAAGTTCAGTTACCGCGGCACTCTAAACGAGGCTCTTCCTCTTAAGGCTCGCTCTCCAAAGCAGAGGATGTTCACTTACCGCGGCACTGTAAACGAGGCTCTTCCTCTGAAGGCTCGCTCTCCAAAGCAGAGGAAGTTCAGTTACCGCAGCACTGTAAACGAGGCTCTTCCTCTGAAGGCTCGCTCTCCAAAGCAGAGGAAGTTCAGTTACCGCGGCACTCTAAACGAGGCTCTTCCTCTTAAGGCTCGCTCTCCAAAGCAGAGGATGTTCACTTACCGCGGCACTGTAAACGAGGCTCTTCCTCTGAAGGCTCGCTCTCCAAAGCAGAGGAAGTTCAGTTACCGCAGCACTGTAAACGAGGCTCTTCCTCTGAAGGCTCGCTCTCCAAAGCAGAGGAAGTTCAGTTACCGCGGCACTGTAAATGAGGCTCTTCCTCTGAAGGCTCGCTCTCCAAAGCGGAGGATGTTCACTTACCGCGGCACTCTAAACTAGGCTCTTCCTCTGAAGGCTCGATCTCCAAAGCAGAGGATGTTCAGTTACCGCGGCACTCTAAACGAGGCTCTTCCTCCGAAGGCTCGCTCTCCAAAGCAGAGGATGTTACGTTACCGCGGCACTCTAAACGAGGCTCTTCCTCTGAAGGCTCGCTCTCCAAAGCAGAGGATGTTCACTTACCGCGGCACTCTAAACGAGGCTCTTCCTCTGAAGGCTCGCTCTCCAAAGCAGAGGATGTTACGTTACCGCGGCACTCTAAACGAGGCTCTTCCTCTGAAGGCTCGCTCTCCAAAGCAGAGGATGTTCGCTTACCGCGGCACTCTAAACGAGGCTCTTCCTCTGAAGGCTCGCTCTCCAAAGCAGAGGATGTTCACTTACCGCGGCACTCTAAACTAGGCTCTTCCTCTGAAGGTTCGCTCTCCAAACTAGAGGATGTTCGCTTACTGCGGCACTCTAAACTAGGCTCTTGCTCTGAAGGCTCGCTCTCCAAAGCAGAGGATGTTCGCTTACTGCGGCACTCTAAACTAGTCTCTTGCTCTGAAGGCTCGCTCCCAAAGCAGAGGATGTTCACTTACCGCGGTACTCTAAATGAGGCTCTTCCTCTGAAGGCTCGCTCTCCAATGCAGAGGATGTTCACTTACCGCGGCGCTCTAAACTAGGCTTTTCCTCTGAAGGCTTGCTTTCACTCAACCTAGGCCCTATTTTAATCCCAGCAGGTTTTCTGGTGAGTTGACCATGTTCCAGTTTCTCGGTTCCTGTGACATACTTTTGGCTCCGCTGCCTTGCATAAAGGCTACTGCTTCTGCCCTTAGTACTGAGGATGCCTAGACCCAATGTTTCATATTTTTCCCTATATTTTCACTTTCACATTTTCTGTCATTGCTAGTTAGAACAAGTTTACACTTAAAAAACCTTGCTGTTTTCCTTTCCATTCTTTATCTCGTAATGGCATTGTTGGTCAAAATGCTGTTATCTTGGTACCTTAAAAGAAAGTCTTACTTTTACTACTTGTTTGTGAATCAAGGCCAGAACCATTTGGTCCCCGCCCATCTCAGCATGAGATGTGGATTTCTTGTACATTCAAAGTGCCAAATACCTTTAAATATTACATTTGTGTTATAATAACAGCTTCAAACATTGCAAAACGTTGCATTCTCTCCCAAAAAATATTGTCATCGATATATTTCTGAGGAGAATTAATAAGTATCCGTGTGGGAGTTTGTCAGCATTTGCAATAGTATGCCCCATAAGACAACTGCAGCTTTTATGTTTGGCATGGTAGGTGCTTTCCAACAATTGCAGCTTTCAACAGCATTTCTTGAACTCCAAGGGTATTAGGCAGCACCTCCTCTGTGCATGGCGGGCATTCATCAGCGGGTCTGTGCAATCGAAGAGCTCTTGGTAGGTTGCTAGGCATGTACACCATGCATGTGCTAAAATGTAATAAAAGTCGATTTATCCGACAAATATTTCAAATCTCTCATCTCACTTCATTTATTTATCAAAACTTTAAAAAAAAATCTGACCTTTTCTTTAGTAAATTCTAACATTCGACCTGAAGCTCCTTTCTCTCACCTGACTTACAGAGACTGTTCTTCACTTTGGGGCATATTATCAAGCCAGGCGAAATAAAATTATCGCTGCTTTAGCGGCAGAAAACTGCCGCTAAAACGGCGATAATGGGCTTGATAATATGCTCTATGGAATTCCAATTGAAGCCCATGTTAAATGTGATGGACGTCTAACATGGGCTTCAATTGGAATTACATAGAGCATATTATCAAGACCATTATCGCCGTTTTAGCTGCAGTTTTCTGCCGCTAAAGCGGCGATAATGTTATCGCCTGGCTTGATAATATGCCCCTGAGGGGCATATCAGCAACACCCGGCGATAATTATCGCTAAGCGCACTTAGCGCTAGGATAATTATCGCCGGGTAACGTGGATTTTTATCGCTGAGTTAGCATGCTATTAGCAACGCTTATCTCCTCAGCGATAAAAATCCTTGCGCTAACTGCCTAATGTGAGATTATCACTGGAAACCCAGCGATAATCTCACGCAATGTGGCGTTAGCTTGCTGATAGGGACTCACAAACTTAGCCATGATATCCACCCTCCATAGGATATCATGGCTAAGTCAGTCCTGAAGCAGGTGTAAGGAAAGTAGCGATAACAGGGGTTATCGCTACTTTTCCTGACGCTATGCCTCATAGCGTGGGGCTTGATGATAGGAGAAATGTCGCTAACCAGTCATGTCAGCGCAGGAACGCCCACTTTGCATCTCATTAGAGATGCAAAGCTGGGCGTAAAGAATCCCCACGCTAAAGCAAGGTTTCACACGTTAGTGTGGCCTTGCTAATTAGGCGTTAAAATTATCGCCGCTTTTCGGACGAAAACAGCCGCAAAAGCGGCGATAATTTTTTATCGCCTGCTTGTAAATATGTTTTGTTTATCTGTTTCTGTATATAAGTGTTGAGTACTGCTGCAATATTTATCCTATGCTATCTAATTGTCTTGCTTCAGATAGTTTGCTTTCCAAAGAAATAGTGGGCATATCTACAAGGCGGCGATAAAAAATTATCACTGCTTTTGCGGCTGTTTTCGTCGGAAAAGCGGCGATAATTTTATCGCTATATCAGCAAGGTCACGCTGTCGCGTGAATCCTTGCCTTAGCGGCTGTTTTCTGAACGCCCAGCTTTGCATCTCTAATGAGATGCACAGTGGGCGTTCCTTCCTGAAATAACTGGAGAAATGTCGCTAACCGACATTTCTCCAATTATCAAGGGAATCGCTAACAAGCATAGCGATAAGAAAAGTAGCGCTAACCATGGCTACCGCTACTTTCCTTACACCTGCTTTTCAACTGACTTAGCCATGATATCCTATGGAAGGTGGATATCATGGCTAAGTATGCCCTGCCCTATCAACAAGCTATCACCAAACTTTGTGAGATTATCGCTGGATTTCCAGCGATAATCTCACATTTGGCAGTTAGCGCTTGGAATTTTATCACTTTTGACATAAGCATTGCTAATAGCACGCTATCTCAGCGATAAAATTCCATGTTACCCGGCGATAATTATCCTAGCGCTAAGTGCGCTTAGCGATAGTTATCGCCGGTCCTTGATGATATGCCCCTTAGTTTTGCATCTACAGCACATGCCATTTTAATCAGGCATAAAACGGAATACTCTAACACTTGAACGTATTCACTTTTTTACCGAGCAGTGACAATTTCTACAGTACAATTAATGCACAGGAAATTGAAGGAATGCCTAGTTAGTACAAATTTGATGACGTTGACAGATCTTTAAATTGAATAAAAATAATAATTAAAATATAATGCAAAGCTTGTGTTTCTAAATAATTAGACCGAAAGACATTGTGGTCCTTAGCAGACAGCAGTACATGAAATTAGCAAAGGGATGTTCACAACACAATCTGTAGCACCTTTATGAAACAGCTTAAGACTTGGATGTTTCAGGGCTACAAGCTCTAGGCTGTGTTAGTTGTCTTGTGTCAGGCGTACTGGGATGCCCTGAGCCAGGGCAGAAATGCGCATTATAAATTCCTACAACATAACAGTTCGGTCTCCTTTAGTTGATCAATATGCTTAAATTCTATGAGTTCTCTACCAGGTCGTAACATATAAAATTATAAACATATTACTTAGATTATGAAAATAATCTTCGGAGACATGTCAATAGGTAGAATTGGAGAAAAGTTGAACATTCAGACTCTTGATTTTAAAGTCAATCCGAATATTGGAATGATAGGAGCTCAATTGATAACAATGGAGTTCTCCCTGCTTTTACGGGCTGGTAAAGGCCCGCAAAGCAACATTCCAATGTTGTTTACAAAGGCCTCTCGGAGCCCGAGGTAATTTAAACCCCTCGAACTCAGAGAGGCCTTTTTTTTTATTTGTTGAAACATTCTGCCCTCTAGTGGCAGAATGTTCTAATAACCTTATAGCCCTTCGTAGCTGGGCTATACCGGTTATTAAAGTTACGTTCCCTTGCTGGGGCGGGCCTTTAATAGCTGCGCTACGCTACGGCGGGCTATAAGGCTATATTAAAACATTGGAATGTGGAGCACTCCATTGTACACAATGGAGTGCTCCGAGCTTCTAAGGGCCGGAAAAAGCCCACATAGCAACATTCCAATGTTGTTTTATAAAGGACTCTTGGAGCCTGAGCTCCAAGAGGCCTTTGTTTTATTTGTTAGAACATTCAGCTACTAGAGGGCAGAATGTTCTAATAGCCTTATTGCCCTCTGTAGCTGGGCTATACCGGCCATTAAAGTCCTGCTCCCTTGTTAAAGGCCCCGGCCTTCGGCTCGAGCCATTAACGCTGGAGCGGGCCTTTAATGGCCGGTATAGCCCTCTATGACGGGCTATAAGGCTATAAATTGAGTTATCATCAATGGCATTTTCCTAACTAGCTAAATATAGAGGCCAAGGAAAAAATATCTCTTAGGAATAATTTTCATTTTCATATTTAACTCCTCTATATCATGCTGTTTTCACAATATAAGAATGATTTTTCATTTGATATAAAGTGAAAGTACCTGTGGTAAAATCTCTTACTTGTACAAGTCAAACAGTGAAATGGATATACAAGTGGCAAAAGGTATTTTATTCATCTTTCTTCAAACACAAGGTGTAATCGTTTCCAAAATAAAGGCCAATACAATGAAAAGTAGTGTCTATAGAATGAGGTGTCTAATTTTTACTATCATCACCATAAAAATAATTTATTCAGGTTGTAAGCCCATAAAAGTACACTTAACAGTACAAACAAATTCCATAAAAAATACAATTAATTCCTTAAAAGTACATATAAAATTACACATCCATAGCAGTACATTTGTAGAGTAATTAAAAAGCATAAAAACCTTCCGGAGCATATACAGCATTTTAAAAGCAAGTACTAACCACAAGAGAGACCTTGAGATGATGCTATCAAACCAGACATACAAACAGGAGCAATTATTAGCACACCATTGTAGTTACAATCGACAGGAGCAATCTACAACCAGATAACAACCCTCATGTGTGTCAAGATTAAAAAGGACCCCTTGGGTACCATCAGTTAATTAGTCTAGGGCTTTGGTGGTAATGATGCAGCTCCACTGCAAATATTCAGATACTGCACACACAACTGACTCTCTAGTCTCTGTGCACAACAATCTAAGTGCAAGATAGCAATGTCTACATTCAAGGTGTCTCCATATTGGAAGTTTTTGAATATAAAAATAGATTTTTGACGTATAATGTATAGATTTTTTTATCAGGAATTAGGAAGACATGTTTAATTTTCTCCCCATCTTCTAACAGAGGACTGCACGTGTTGCTTGCAAGGCAATCTGATGTCCCTTTTATAGTAGCATCCTACCTAGGTGGCAGTAGACAATTGTCATATTTGAAATCCTTACAATTACTTTTTTACTTGTCGTATTTTAATGTTTATGGTTTTGCAGAAGAAAACTAGCTGAGGTCTCTATTGCAACTTAGGTTAGTAAAAGAGTGTAGTAGACATTGGTATCCCTACTTACGGGAGAAACACCTACAGTGTGTGGTGCAAATTTAAAATATGTAATTATTGTCCAAAAGGGACGTGCTGAACTGTAAGGTATTTTAAGCCAGAGATTTTAGCATATAATCACTTTGAAATGTATATCTTTTGCAAAAATTATTTAGAAACGGATGTCACATTTTAGTGTAATATTTATTTCATGGAATTCTCAACAATATATAATTATATTCATGTATTAATAACCACGCCATTACCATATACAATAACAATAATACAAGTAATTGCCTGGCTCTTCCTCCAGCAAAACCCTTTAATACATTGAAAGTGCACTACTCCAACGTGACCCGACAATTGAAAGTGCACTACGCCAGCATGAGCTAATAATTAAAAATCTACTACTACATTACAAGTAGACACTTGAAAGCTCACTACTCCAGCAGAAGCTGATAAATAAATGTAAAGTTCTCCAGCACTAATTGTCAGTTAGAGGTTCACTACTGCACAAGGTGAAACTTTAAAGTTCACTAGTTCAATACATAGCGGTAATTAGCAGTCCACTATTCAAGTGCAAGTTGGCAAGTAAATGTTCTCAACCTTGTACCAATTAAACTACATAATTACAACCATTGCTGGCACCTAACAATCAGTGCTTGACAGTGGCAGGTCCTCGAGGGAGTTCTGCAGGGCGGTGAGGCGGGGCGGGGAGGGGCAGGGTGGGGAGTAGTAAACTCTGGCATACGACCGAACGGAGTTAAGTAAATAAATAAATAAATAAAACGGATTACATTGCGCATGCTGCAACGCCATAGCAATGTTATTAGTTTTATTTATTTATTTACTTAACTCAGTTCGGCCGTATGCTGGAGTTTACTACCCCCCACTCTGCCCTCCCCCGCACCGCCCCGCAGGACTCCCTCGAGGAGTCGCCACTAGTGCGTGAACAACAGCTGGCTGTTAAAATATCACTACTCGAGGCCCATCTATCAATTCAAAGATCAGTAGTCTAGCACAGCTGGCTCATAGACGTACACTACATCACACCAGCTCGACTTTACGCGATCCCCGATCCAGCACCTGCCGACAAGTAAATACACACTCTTTCAGCAGCAACTTACATTACCTCCTCGTCCAGTCTTCCTCGCCACAGTATTCACAAATGAGCCTCAGGCTCCACACAGAACTCCAAGTAAAATTAAAAGAGCAGCGCTCTAGTCTCCCCTCCCTCCTCCAATATGGCCCCCAGTGTCTTCAGCCAATCCCATAAAGGGATACAGAATCAACATCACGACCTGTTTTTTTTTTCTGCACTTCTCCGAGTGCTGTGTTGCCTGTTGATCAGGTGAGTGGGGCTGGGTTCCTGCTTGAGCAGACCCGTTATGCCCTGGGGTATCTAGTATGGGGGTAGTAGTGAGTTGGTTTTTTTCACGATGAATTGTATGTATTGTTTTTACCTCCTGCTTCTGCCTTTGCGCCTCTGGTCCTGCTTTAGCTGACTTTCAGTGGCGTTCGTTTTGGTTTTAATTCATGTGTCGTAGGATGTATTTCTACACATGTTTGACTAGCGAGGTAATATAACGCTCTAACAGGGACTGACTCGTGGTTTGTTTAGTTTCCCGGCCGCGCGTCCTGCTAAGCGGGCATAGCGCGGCCGGATGCGTTAGATATGGGGGCCCGAGGCTCCCGCTCTCATTTTTACTTCCTGATGATGCCGCGTGTGCGTGCTGTGGGGGCGGGTGTATCCCGTCCGCGTTTCGTTGGTTTGCTGGGTCATTGCGCGTTCCGTGAGGTTCCACTCTGTAACGGTCCTCACTTGAATGTCTTTGAACAGGCGCGCGCCCGTTTTTCTTCCGGCATTTATGCTGGATTGTCTGAATTACAGGTTCTGGCTGGTTTGGTTGCCTAGCAACCCCGGGGCCTTTTATGCCAGGCGTGTTGTCTTCTCCTATGCCTGTGTTCTCTTCATGCGTTCACTGGTGTGTTGTTATTATGGAGAGTGGTTCTGTTCCTGGTTCTGCTCCTGGGGCTTCTGGTTCTGGTATCCAGATACCATCTATGGAAGTGTTACAGCAGATGATCAATTCTGCTGTAGCTGCTGCTATGCAAAATCAGACGCCTGTTCCTCCTGCGAAGCGGGCTAAGGTGGATGAAGCTGCGGCTGCTGATTCTGACATTGAGGAGGATGTTGATGTCAGAGGTCGTTTTGTGCAGGGTGCCGACCTGAAGGAGGTGCTGGGTCACATTAGAGCGAACTTGGTGTTTCCTGCTTCTGTTGTTCCTCTGGAAGACGATCTCTTTGCACAATACCAGCGTCCTGAGCCTGATTCTTTGCCTTTACACTCTTCGGTCTTGAAGGTCCTGGAGAATGAATGGAAAGATGTGGACAAAGGTTCCTTTCCACGCTTTTTGAGTAAGAGGTACCCGCTACAGGACTTTGATGTGAAATTCCCTTCTTCGGTGAAGGTTGATTCGTTGTTGGCCAGCATGGTGTCTCATGGAACTGTAGTGTCTGAGGATTCTTCTCCTGCTGACCCGGTTGACCGTAAAGTGGATGGTGCGGTGAAACGCACTTTTGCGGCTGCAAATTTCTCTATCAGGGCGGCTGCCTATGCGTCTTACGCTATACAATCCTTGCTGAAGGATTTTCAGTCTCTGTCTGAATTGATGGACCAGGGGGAGGATGTTTCTTCTACCCTGGCGATGATGGAGCAACAAGTTCGGTTGCTTTCGGATGTCTCCTTTGACTCTTTAGGTGCTGCGGCTTCCGCAGCTGGGTCTTCGGTGGCTGCGAGGCGTCAGTTGTGGCTTCGTTCGTGGAAGGCTGATGCTGCGCAGAAAAATCTCCTGATGAAGATTCCTTTTTCTGGGGTTAAACTTTTTGGGTCACTGATGGATGACATGGTTAAGAAGACGGCGGAGGACCGTAAGCTACTGGCTCCTGAGAGGGCGGGTCACTTCCGTTCCTTTGGTTCTCAGAGGGCTTTTGGCCCTTCTCGGAGGGGTCGAGCTGGTCAGCCCTTTCGTGGGAGGGGGCGTGGCCGGGGTGCTCCTTCCTTTGGAAAAACCCGGTTCTCCGGTTCCTCTTCCTCCTCCACTCCTGCACCGAAGTCGTGACTGGATCGCTCCTGGTATGGGTCCGGTTGGGGGTCGCCTCAGTTTCTTCCTGGAATCTTGGAGACTGTCTGTATCGGACAAATGGGTGCTGCAGGTGGTTTCAGAGGGTTTGCGGATTGGATTTATCCGAACTCCCCCAGACTATTTCAGGGCTACTCCTTGTCCCAGAGATCCTGTAAGGAGATTGGCGCTTTTGGAAGGCATCGACTCCCTGGTGGTAAAGGGTGCGGTGATTCCCGTTCCCATCGATCAGTTGGGGTTGGGTGTGTATTCCATCCTATTCCTGGTGTCAAAGCGCACTGGAGATCTTCACCCTGTGATGGACCTGAAGTGGGTGAATACTTACATCCCTCACCGAAAGTTCAAGATGGTTTCCCTTCAGTTGATCCTTCCTCTGATATCTCAGGGCGACTTCCTTGCGTCGATAGACTTGAGGGATGCTTATCTACATGTCCCGGTTCATCCGGATTCTCAGAAGTTTCTCCGGTTTTGCGTGATGGGTTAGCATTACCAATTCCAGGTAATGCCATTTGGACTCTGCTCTGCTCCCAGGGTCTTTACTAAGGTTCTGGCTCCTCTTATTGGCCTTTTGCATGGGGAGGGCATTAGTGTGTTTCCTTATCTGGACGACATTTTAATTTCTGCTTCTTCTCTTCCCAAGGCGGAGTTGCATGTCAAGAGGGTGTGCCATGTCCTGGAACGTCATGGGTTCCTAGTGAATGTACCGAAGTCCTCCCTGGTTCCTGCACAGGAATTGACTTTCATTGGAGCTCTGTTCAGGACTCAGTTGGGTATGGTGTTCCTTCCTCCTCCCAGGATTCTGTCCCTGATGTCTGCTGTTCGTGCCCTGTTGGTGGGACATTCTCATCCTGTGAGCCTATGGCTGAGGGTTCAGGGTCTGATGTCGGCATCGTTGTTGACGGTGCCGTGGGCTCGACTACACATGTACCCGGTGGTATCGCACATTTTGTCGCATTGGGACCCCTGTTCCCTAGATATGACTGTTTTGATTCCTCTGTCGGAAGAGGTTCGGGTGGTCCTGAGTTGGTGGTTGGACGAAGGTCATCTGTCCAGAGGCCGCCCATTTCTGATTGTCCCCACCCGCGTGGTCACTACCGATGCCAGCCTGCTGGGGTGGGGTGCTACTCTGGGGGATTCAACGACTCAGGGGGTTTGGCCTCAGTCGGTGTTGTCATGTTCCTCCAACTACAAGGAGCTGAAAGCCGTCCTTCTGGGTTTGTTGGATTTCTCGAATCTGGTTCAGGGTCACCATGTGCAAGTTCGAACGGACAATCAGGTTGTGATGTCATATGTAAACCATCAGGGAGGGTGCAAAGTTCAATCCCTCAGTTGCCTCAGCCGTCGGATTTGTTGTTGGGCGGAGTTGAATCTGGAGTCCCTATCTGCCATTTATCTTCCGGGCGCGGAGAACACTGTGGCGGATTGTCTGAGCCGGGTGTTTCCCTCCATGGGCTCTTTGTCCCTGACACATGTGATTTTCAGGAGGTTGCGGCGGATGTTTGGTTGTCCGATGGTCGACCTCTTTGCTTCCCAGGACAATTTCAAGATCCGTTGCTATTGCACAATTATGCCTTGCCGGGATGCATGGAGGGTGGATGCCCTGTCGTTCCCTTGGCCGAAGGGTCTATTGTATGCCTTTCCTCCTGTTCCCCTGATTCCGGCGGTCTTGCAGAAGATCAAGAGGGAGGGATTCTTTGTGCTTCTCATTGCTCCGGGTTGGATGCGTCGCCCTTGGTATCCCCTGATGTTGGAATTGGCTGTGTCTCCGGGGTGGGCCTTGCCATTCAGTCCTTATCCTCTGTTGGGTCCTCCTCTTCCTCTGCCTGTGTTCCGTTCCTTGGGTCTGCGGGCCTGGCTCTTGAGAGGGATTCGTTGATGCGAACTGGCTGTTCATTGGCTGTGGCTGGGGTCATTCAGCAATCCAGGAGACCTTCTACTCTTAAATCCTATGCTAAACACTGGGATAAATTTGTTTCTTGGTGTCTGTGTCGCGATCTGTCGGTGGCTTCTTTGGATCCGGCTCGCATTTTGGATTTTTTGAATGATGGTTTTGTGCTGGGCTTGGCCATTTCGACTCTTCGGGCTCAGTGGGCTGCGATTCAGGCGTTCCATGTCCTCCCTTTAATTTCTGTTTCGCCATTGGTTGCTAGACTTTTTAAGTCTCTCTCTTTCCAACGCCCCCGTCCTATTCTGTGTCCTCCACCTTGGGACCTGCCTTTGGTTTTGCGCTCCTTGCAGTTGGCTCCATTCGAGCCTTTGGAGTCGGTGGAGTTGAAGTTTTTAACACTCAAGGTGGTGTTTCTTGTGGCGATTGCTTCTGCCAGACGTATGGGTGAGTTGGGTGCATTCCTTCGTTCTGCTCCCTTTTTGTTGGTTTTGTCGGACAGGGTGGTGTTGCGCCCTCATCCTACGTTCATTCCGAAAGTGGATTCTTATTTTCACAGGTCTTCTGAGGTGGTGCTTCCATGTCTTTGTCCTGATCCTTCCTCGGATGAGGAATCCCTGTTGCACCTATTAGATGTTCGGCGTGCTTTATTGATATATTTGTCGCGCACGTCTTCATTTCCCAAAGTGGACAACTTGTTTGTCAATTATGGTTTGTCACGTCAGGGACTGAAACCCTCCCTCTCGACGATCAGTCGCTGGATTAAGGAGGCCATTTTGTTGGCGTATGCTTCGGTTTCTGAAGTTCCCTCCCTTACTGTTCAAGGGCGTTCCACCGGCTCTGTTGCTGTGTCTTGGGCCTCCTTCAAAGGGGTGTCCATGGAGGATGTTTGCCGGACTGCTACTTGGTCTTCGCCTCATACATTCATGTCCCATTACCGCCTCCAGGTTGGGGGTGGGGGTTCTGTTTCGTTTGCATCTTCTGTGTTGACTGAGGGGATGCCTTTGAGAGGTTGTCTTTGATTGCTGTACCTCTGTATATTAAATATTGTTTTTCACTGCACTTTGATGTGGTCTTTTCCTTACATGAAGCTGATTGCTTTGGTATCGGCTCATTTGTGAATACTGTGGCGAGGAAGACTGGACGAGGAGGTAATGCTCGATTACTTACCGGTAATCTTCATTACTCCGAGTCCTAGTCTTCCTCGCCACAGTATAGTTTCCCTTCCCTCCCGGCCCTGGTGGTGGCTTCATGTCTGCGGCTTTGTGTATCAGGTCGTGATGTTGATTCTGTATCCCTTTATGGGATTGGCTGAAGACACTGGGGGCCATATTGGAGGAGGGAGGGGAGACTAGAGCGCTGCTCTTTTAATTTTACTTGGAGTTCTGTGTGGAGCCTGAGGCTCATTTGTGAATACTGTGGCGAGGAAGACTAGGACTCGGAGTAATGAAGATTACCGGTAAGTAATCGGGGCATTTGATGAAGAGTAATTTAGTACTATTTGATGACTAAATACATATTACCTTCCTGTTCTGATACACTCAAGTTTAACAATCGAAATGTGCTTTATATAATCAAAATCTGAACTCATCTTGAACCTCCTCATGTTTAGATGTCAGCTAGAAATGTGTTTTTTCGATGACAATTAAAGTTTAGCTGTCCTAGCATCATCTGACAATTACTAGTACACTGCGACTGCTTCTGCTGTAACTGAAAACTAAAGGCTACATTGCAAGGCTAAAAATGTAGGCTGAGTCTACAGCAACCGATGCTGGTCAACAAATCACTTCACCAGTAAAAAGCGTCCATAAATTCAGCACAATTTAACAATCCAAATTCCACTTTTTCAGCTAAAGATAGAAATTTCACTAGGTGGCAAGTAAGGGTAACTGTTGCGGCACAAGGTGAAAATAAAATGTTCACCACTTTCTCACTAGCGGGCAGCTAAACGTTCACTAGTCCACATTAAGAGTTCAAAGGTCATTAGTAGTGACTTCTCTGTCAGCTGGCACTGAGGCTTCTTCAGCCACCCATACCCAATGAATGTTCACTATTCTAGTGTCCCTTGACAATCACATATGTGATACTTGTCAAAAAGATGACTATTGTATATACCACTTCAGGTGACAAATATATGTTCTCTAGTCTATTCACGGCTGGGAGGGAAAGGTTCACTACTCCAACGCGGGCTGCCAAGAAAATGTTCTCTCCTCACGAGACAGCTGTACAATGAAAGTTCATAGTTCAAACAAAGGCTATTTATTTTCCATCTACTATTTCAGCACCTGTAGTGAAGTTATTCATTGTTCCCCTGTATTGGATTCTCCCACTAGACGTTCATCAAAGAAATTGCTTTATCAATCCAAAATGTATAGTCACTACACCACTTTCTTGGTAACAAATGAAACCCATAATGTCCCCAGAATTCTGGCATCGAGCCATGTGGGATTTGCTCATAGAGTTCAAACCTGTGCGTCCCTTTGTTATCCTAGAGTAATCCCTCACGTTCTGCTCCACTTCTTCAAGAAAAATATGTTTGCCATTCCAACTCAGCCGTTACTGGAAGAAAGTATCGCCAAAGTCTACTTCCAAAATATGTACGGTAGACTTCAGAAACAGAGTGTCCATTCTGCACTACAAGATACGAAACATTGGGTCGGATTTAGAATTTTGTCGGACGGATTGTCATGTAATATACATCCTGTCCGTCTTATTGCATGTGCATTATATCCTACAGCGTTTGTCACAAGGTGGGCGGAATAGACATCACATTTGAGATAGAGTACCTGTACGCTAAACTCTAACCCAGGTACAGAGGGGCAGATTTATGTTGCCTGGCGCATCTCTGCAAATCAGCAGGGATGCACCAGGAAAGATGCGACACGCAAGTTTACCCTTGTGCCACCCATGATGTGCCGCATTTACAATGCGGCGCATCTTGGCGCAGGAATAAACAGATGCGTGTCGCATCTGGAGCGTAAAGTTGGCGCAGTGCTGGAGTAGTGTTGCGTGCGACACGCAACTCCAGCACTCTTCCAACTTGCCCTATCTGTAACGTGGTGCGTCAAGCCTTACGCCTGCTTCAAGCAGGCGCAGGGTTTTGACACATCAGCGTTGGAAAAGTGACTCAGTGAAATCTTGTAGATTTCACTGAGTCACTTTTCAGGGGCGTTCCTGCGATAGAACGCCCCCCCTGCGCAGAAACGCCCACAAGAAACCTGACACAGGTTTCATGTGGCGCAGGGCTTTACATCTCCATAGATGCATCACGATGTAAATAGGGCGCAACGTGGCGCAGGGTTTACACCACCGCTGCGTCACAAAAGTGACACAACGGCGGCGTAAAAGTGGCACAAGTCCAACATAAATCTGCCCCAGAGTATTTTTTTAAATCCATTTTCAAGTGCAGTTTACCTCTAAGCCTGAATTGTTCTCATTGATGGGATGGGGCACAGGCTTATTTTTGGATCTACAATCTTTCCCGACTGTTTTGTGGCAGAACAGTCCTTACCAAACTCACTACCACCACAAGATTGCATATTACATTTTTCGAAATAACAAGTTATTTAACTTCTTGTGGAGCTGGTCTCCGCTTTTGTAACTTGACAATCAAAAGCTCAGTCTTTCAGCATCAGCTGACAACCAGAATTCAACAACGCCTGCTTGTGGTACTGAGAGGGTCACTCCTTAAGTTTGAGGTGGAAATGAAAAGATACGTCCAGCTTTAGCTAATAATTTGAGTTTATGTATTTATGTATTTATGTAAGTATGTACTAGTGCCCCCGTCATGCACAGTCTTATCATCAATACTGCCATTTCAGATGTTAACAGTGACGTTATACATCATGTCATAAGTGTTTTCATATGTGGGTTAATTCGGAGTGCATGGCAAGGGCTCGAATTATAGTCACTGCAGGGCACATGTTATTGTTACTAGAGATAACTATAACTGGTGAATTTCAGAGTTTTTTTTAGTTTAAAACGTTATGTCGGCACTGACATTTTCACCTATCTATAACGTCACTTTAACCTTTGTGTTTTTTCAGTGAATTTCTAAGGTTTTTTAACATAAAGTCATATCATATTTTATTACAATATGTACAGCCATTCCCCCAGGGCCTGCCCCTACCGTGGGCAGCCAACCCCCACTGCGTACGTCCCTCTACCCAAGCCCAAATAGGCCTCATGGTCCCCATACCCCAGGGCCATTTTATTTAATTAAGGTGAGGGGCATCAATCCCCCTCCCTGAGACTCAACAGGCCCGCAGACCCCCATCTTCTAGGGCAACACATATTTACATTACACGAGGGACGCTCATGGCCCCTTACCTAAATCCAAATGGGTCTGAGGACCCTATCCCTCGGGACCATACATTTATTATGAGGGAGAGGGAAATAATGCCCCTTTCCCGAACCTTAAGAGGCCTGAAAATCCCAACCACGAGGGGCTAGTTAAGTAGAAGTGGGCTACAGGAGAGCTCTAGGGTCCGCGCAGTCCCAGCCGACTCCCACACAGGACTCGGCATTACTCCTGCCTCGCGGGAGCAGCTGTTCTGCCACGCAAGTGCAATCACAGTTTCCCTGCCTGCAAGAGCTCAGGCAGGGTAACAGGAGTGTGCGCACACTCAGCAAGAGGCAATTCTTTCCCTGTCCACAATCCTACAGGCAAAGGAAAGTTCTGTGTAACAAGAGTGGACTCCCCAGAACACAAATAACGAGCTGGCCCCCGAGGATGGGGTCCTGGGACTTTCCCACCCTCCCCTCTACATAGTAATGTTCCCTAGGAGATGGGGTCCCTGGGGCCTATTTGGGCCTGTGGAGGAGGGCTGTGCTCTACCTCCCCTAAAATAAAACTGTTTGGCCCCACAGGATGAGGTGCTAGGGGGTTATTTGGGATTAGAGAGGGGGGCCGCTCACCCTCTCCCCATTAAGATTACTCTCAGCCCCATAGGATGGGGCCCCCAGGGCCTACTAAGGTTCGGGAAAGGGGCCGTACGCCCCTTTCCCTATTAATGCCTATTTTGGCACCGGTGTCCCCAGGGCCTCATAAGGCTCAGGGAGGGTGGTTGTATGCACCCTCTGCTATATAATAAATATGAACTACTAACTAGGTATATCATTTTGTATTTTATTTTATTAAAAGATGTGATCGCAACTTTTTAATTATTATTTTGGCCCCAGGGGAGTATCTCTAGTACCCCCCCACACCCTACAGGGCCTAGGTGGGCCAAGTATCCCTACCTTGCTCCCTTATTTTTATTTTTTAATTACACACAGGACATGGGACTAAGTCACAGAGTCATGTAATAGTTGCCTGCAACATTTTTCCACATGGTGTAGGCAGCCAACCAGAGCTCTGCTCCAGCGGGCGCCTTACTACCATTGGAGCATGATGACGAAACATTATAAATGCCCAAAGGGCCAATCAGAAGACTCTATTTTCTTTAATTGGGTTCGAGGGAAGTCCCTAGAACCCAACCTTCCGAATACAAGTATTTTGGAGGAGCTTAATACCTCCAAAACTACTGACTGGATTTACACCAAAGCACAAAAGCATGCCTCCTGCCAAATTTGGTGTAATTCCATTTCGTAGTTTTAGCTATATCGATTTCCATAAAAGTCTATGGAAAAGACATTGGGATTTTCAGTTTTAGGACCACACCCCCTTTCTTCTCAGCCCCTGCTTGACAATCACCCAGAAACTTTCCAGGAAGAAGCGGTGGTGTATGAACTTGTTTTTGGAAAGTCTTGTGAAGATTCCTCAAAAGGTTTGAAAGTTATTAGCATACCAAAAAGTGCTCTGTCTATGGAGAATCAGACTTCACTATATATATATATATATATATATATTAATCACAGTTAATCATAGTTGACTTTCAACTAGCATCTTCATCCATTAATCTATTGTTTTGTCATTGAGACAATGGGTGAGCCATCTTCAGCCACTTATCACCTTCATCAGGTGGGCAGACCCTGTGCCGTGTAGAGGCAATGCCAAGTGTATTCATGAGCCTCTGGACAAGTAGGAATCAACCCATAACTCGCAGTTCCAGTGACCCCCCTCCTGTATCTGATATAGAGTTGGCTGTTGCCAGGCTCTGCTTTAGTGCTGATGCAACATATTTATTGCCCCCCACCCCTCATATGACCCCCTCCTTGGATTCCCTCACTACCACCCTGTAAAAGTGCCCCTCATCTTTCCACAGCCCCTCTCTCAAATGTGTTTCATATGTTTTAAAGAGCTGGTAAAGGCTGGCTTTACTAATCCACTCAGCTATCCACATAACATACAGATCTGGTCTTTGCATCAGGCATATTTATCCCCAGTGCCACGTTATGGTGAGTCAAAACATCTCTCTTTCAAGCAGGAAGATTAAACACAACATTTATCATGATATTTTTATTGCTGCCTGAAAGCTAGACACACATGGCAGTCTACAATAGGTGCTTTTAAATGCTACATTATTGCTAAGCACAGCACCCCACAGAGGTCAGTCCCCCCCTCAAGGTCAGCGCCCTGTGTGGCCGCACCTCCCGAAAGCCGGCCGTGGTTGTTGCTGATCTATGACGTGGATTCAAGGTTTTTAAGGTGATGACTGACAACAGTGCTATGCAGGGATGTAACACAGGCCCCACGGTTCGGGGGGCCCCCAAGCTCCAGGGGGCCCCATCAGCACCAGACTTCGGCTGGAGAGCTCCAGATTGAGTCCAGAGGGAGCCCCTCCACGTACCCTGCATGGGGCCCCTAACGTTTTGTTACGCCGCTGGTGCTATGCTGATGCCAAAGAAGACTGGGGACAGAACCATCATGAATAAGCTGATGATGTCACAACAGAAAGAAATAGTGACACTTTTACTTGGTGGGTCCATCACCCAAGAAGGAGAAGAAGCCTGTTGCAGCACTATTCCACAGCCCCACAAGCAGGGAATTGATACAGAACTTTTTGGTTGACGGTGTAAAAAGCTTCATTGACGCTGGGAAAGAGCATTGCATAGTCTTGGTCTTGTCTCTCGCAATCTCATGCTATTTTTAGATGTCTAAGAGAATGGTTTTGGTTATACAGGCAAGCGTAAACACCTTTACATAATAACTATAAAGGGGTAAAGCATGTGGCCTAACGTCTAGGGCAGTCGACCTAAAATCTGGGGAACCGGGTTCGAGTCTCGGCAAGGGCGCCAACATCCTGTGATTCCGGGCAAATCCCTTAATCTCCCCGTGCCTAACAAAAATTTGCTCTAAACCAACTGGTGCTCGTGTAAAGCGCTCTGATACCTGATACCTTTGGGTCAAGTTTGCGCTATATAAAACACCGTAAAAAAAAAAATTAATTAAAAAAAGACCAAAGATAGCAAAGGCAATCAGGTCCATCAACTCGGGGAAGGCCTCTGGCCCTAATGGACTTCCGATCAAGCTTTACAAGCTTAAACCGGAAAGGCTGGCCCCATATCTGAGGGCGATGTTCGAGGAATCAAGGGAAAAGGGATTCTTGCCGATAGACCAGAAGACCAGAAGACGGCCACCATAATCCCTATTCATAAGGAGGGGAAACCCAAAACTAATTGTGGGTCATATAGGCCGATCTCCCTCCTGAACGCAGAGCCCAAGATTTTGGCTAAGCTGTTGGCCAACCGTATGTCACAGTGATCGAGGCTCTAGTCCACCCAGATCAATCGGGTTTCATTCCGCATCGTAACACAGCTCTCAACTTACGTACGGTGCATGGAGTATTGGGCAGGGCGGCCTCCATCTTGGAACCAGCCGTGATAGTTTCCCTGGATGCCACTATGGCCTTCTACACCATTGAATGGCTGTATCTTTGGGCAGTCCTGGAAAAGTTTGGGTTTGGCCTGAATTATATTAAATGGGTGCAGCTCCTGTATGCCAAACCGCTTGCACAAGTTGTTGTTAACAACAAAAAAACGGTCGCCTTTGAGCTGGGTCACGGAACCCGGCAAGGTTGTCCGTTGTCCCCTCTCCTATTTGCCCTTGCGTTGGAACCTTTGGCGGCCTGGATACGCAGGGACTCGATGATTTGGGGCATGCGTTGGTCCCCGGAGTGGGAGGACCGCATCTCGCTCTACATGGATGATATCCTTCTGTATTTGACCTCTCCGAGGCGGTCCCTGATTGTTGTCCTTGATATCCTTGCCATTTTTGGGAAGGTTCTCCGGATACTCTATTAACTGGAGTAATCTCTGTGGTATGTTCTGGCAGGAGAGCTGCCAATTCCACCAAAAGGATGCCCAATACAAATACGTACAGAGAGCTTCAAGTATCTGGGGATATTTCTCTCCCTGGATCCTTCACTTCGTTACTCCTGAAACCTTCTCTCCCCTTTGTCCAGGTTGCGTAAGGATATAAACAGCTGGAAGTCACTCCCTCTATCCCTGCTGGGAAAAGCAGCTCTTTTTAAGATGAAGTCTTTCCCTCGGTTTTTATACGCTCTGCAGAATTCCCTAGACCCGGTCCCACCATCCTATTTTAGGGAGATAGAAGGCCTTCAGCGGGACTTGTTGTGGAATGGGAAACCACGTATCGCCCTTAGTAAACTCACCCTGAATTGGTATGATGGAGGCATCAGCCTCCCTGAAATCAAAAAGTATTATTGGGCGGCCCACCTGGCTGCCATCAACCATGTCAACTACACCCGACCCAGGGATCCAGGCTATAATATGGATAGATGGCTTCTCTCTGGTGGGAACTATAACAGAGCCCTTTATTCTAAACCACAATGCTTTAAACTCACAGGCCCCACTAAACACTCAGTCCATGTCTGGCATACTGCCAATAAAAGCCTTGGATGGACTTGTAGACTCACCCTTGCGATCCCGTTGTGGGACTCAGAACAGTTGGGTAGTTTGTGGATAAGCAAAGGGTTTGACAAATGGGAGCTCATAGGCCTCTAGCGTATAGGCTATCTATGGGACAAATCAGATATTAGACCATTCATCACCCTGCAACAGCAATTCGAGTTAGCTGACTCAGAATTCTTCCGTTACTCACAGGTTAGACACGCTCTACGTTCCCATCTGCAACATGGCACTATCCTTCCTGAATCTTCCCCATTGGAGGATAGAGTCTTAGACGGCCACGTCCCAGATAACACTATCTCACTGATATACAAAAAACTGATAAATAATATGCCAGATCCTCTCCAAGTGCTTCGCAAGAAATGGTCCAGAGATGGAATTGAGATGGATGACGAGGAATGGCAAGAGGTCGTTTCCTCGCCTAGAGTCGTGGCGATACCAGCGCGCCTCTGACTAGCCCAACTAAAAATACTCCACAGGAGCTATGTGACAGGATCCCAGTTGGTACGGATGGGGAGAGTGCATGGGGAGGATTGCAGACGAGGATGTGGCCGGGTGGGTACTTTTATGCACATAATTTGGGAATGTGCCCATATTCAACCCTTCTGGCGTAAAGTGCATGTCATCATTAATGCAGTACTGTCCACGCATCTTGGCATCGAAGCGCGTAGATGTCTGTTGAATATTTGGGAGCCGACAGATCTGAATGACTGCTTAACACAATGGGTCACCTGGGGGCTTATGCTTGCTAAGAGGAACATTGCGCAGAGGTGAGGGGCGTCACAACCTCCTGTGGTGGATTATTGGGAGAAGGATCTGGACTGGTCAATGTTCAGGGAAAAGACAGTATACGTGGCCCGGGGTTGCCCTAAGAAGTGGACCCGAGTGTGGGGCAGATGGAATTCCTATCATGGGGACATCTGTCAACCACCCCTCACTACCGATAGTGAAGACCCCCCTTCGCCCTAGACCTTCCAAGGAACATTTTATATTGCCTGAATGCACCTACTGTACCCATGTTGCCTGACTTACTGCGTTCTGTGTAATGTACTTGGTGTGCTGATGTGTGTTAATAAAAAGTATTATTAAAAAAAAAAAAAGACCAAAAAAAAAACGATGTTTCAGTCATGGCAATATATATTTATAACTTTTACAAATTGACGTTCAACTCCAACGTTAGATTCAACAGAAATGCATCTTTGTATAACAAGTGCTTTCCTCCATAGATTTGTGAAATTTCCACTAAAACAGGCATTAATCAAGGAATAAAGGAAAATGAATTACACTGTTCAGCACCGGATTCCACACGAGAGCACCCTTGCTCTGCAGTCTCGGAGAGAGGTGTTTGTCTGTCCAGCTGTCCACATGCCATGGGGTGGGACTGACTCGCCTCAGTCAGAGATTTTAGTGGCTTAGCCAATAATCTGAAGAGTAAATATTTTCCTTCACAAACAGGAAAATGTGACTAGTGAATCTGGGAAGAGCTGATGATTAGAAAGAGGGAGGCGTAATACAGTCTGTTCTGCATGATTCACTTTCCCGCAGCGACAGAGTGCTGGTGATGCTGTGGTCCTTGGCAATCGCTGGGCCGAGTTTTGTAGCGGGTTGATCTACACTGGCTAACGCTTCGAGGTACTAGAGTAGGGTTATGTTCTACCATCATGGATGCGGGGTCTTAAGATATGCTTCCACCACCGCTGTATCCAAGAATGAAAACTCAACACCTTCTAACCCCACATGTCTTCATTCATGGGCGGGACCTTGGAACTCTGGGATAGCTGGGTAGCAAGAGCAGATGCTGAGTCTGGATTTTCCCGAATTTTCAGCATGACTCTCCATGCTTAACAAAGCAGTGACCGCGCACCTGCTGCTCTGATATGCATTGTCTCCCATGAGTCACACTCGGGTACCTACTCTCTCCATCAACTTAGGGCACAGTGTCCACTTCCCCTCCAGAGTAATATTTGGAATGTAGATCTGCATTCAATAACTCGTGTATTTCATGAGCGGTCGAATATAACATAACATAACATAACATAACGTGTATTTGTAAAGCACACGTTCACCCATAGGTATCTTGGCGCTGAATAACAAGATGTTTCATGTTACCCAACATATGAGGCTTGCAATGCAGGGCGCATCCATGCATCCTATCTGCATTGCACTGCAACAGCCCTACACGAAGCAGGGCTTCATAGTGCAATGAAAAGTGCACTAGGCACAGATTCCATTGTATTTCTCAGTAAATAAGTGATGCACAAGAATATGCTCCTGTGGGAGACATCCGTTACATCGCGGTCTTCACATGGCAATACATTTACAGCGTGGCCATTACAACGCAAGTCTTTACAACGACTTGCTCTGGATGGCGCTATACACTAAGGAATAGTATGTTTTACTTTTCCAACACCTTCCCTACTGTTACGTAAGCTGGAGTTGGAATAGTAAATCATACTATTCCTAAGTTCTGCGCCCTCCAGCGCAAGTCGTTGTTACAATTTGTGTTGTAATGACTGCGTTATAAACGAATGGCGGTGTGAAGACCGCGATGTAACATCATACATTCATGCTACAGTACACCCATCGGCATGCACCAGAGCTCAGTGTTTGTGCAGGAGTAAAATGCATCTCATTTTACGCCTGTTCAAAATGCAATTTTAGTCCAAATTTGTAAATGTTTGCAAAAAAAGTGTTTTATCAAGTGGAACTTGTGTATTTATCAGTGTGAATACAATTCCGATGATGGTCCATCGGGAGGACAGAGATGCACGAATAGGTGCTTTTGGCAGGGAGAGACTTTTGATGAATGTGTGACTGCAAGGCTCCTCTCGTCCCAGTCCTCCACGAAGTTTATCTGTCCCAAAATGAGGGACCCTATCATTGACAATGACTAACCACTAGGATTGGTACAGTATGTTTACATGCACACTGAGTGTGTGTCGACGCTTGTGACAGGGAATTAAAAAGGGACATTCAGGATCTTAGTCCTGAAGAAAACCTCAGACCCATCTGTGGGCCCTTGTTGGGCTGTAACAAGACGCATAATGGTGTCTCAAGTGTCCAACACTAATTTTCAATCACCCCTACACCACCCATTAATAAATTACGGAATTTAACGCAAAGTTAGGTGTACGGGGTTTTTATCTTTGAGGATCCCCACTCCTCACAAACACCTCTGACCAGTCTCTCTATTTGCAAAGAGGGCCGCCCACCACTAGAGCATTCTCTGGTCAGCGCAGGATGACCAATGATGAAGCATGACACCCAGGGGGTGTGAGGCCATCCTGTTCTTTTTGGTAAATACCCTCCCGGGGTCCTCACTCCAGTTATTGGGATCCATCCTAAAATGAGTACAAAGGCTCATTAATGTTCCCATATTTGAGCGCCTTTCCTGGGTACGTTTGCTTTATTGTGGTTATGTTATTATGAGGGAGAGTGCAAATGGTTACTCTTACAATTTTTCTCTCTTATTTCAACAGCCCTCCAAATGAAAAGGGTATTTATATGTTGGATACAATTCCAGATACTCCAGACTTTCTTCACTTTTACTACGCTAAATTTACATCATAGGCACTCGTGGTAGGGACACTGCATACAGTTTTGATCACACAGAGACAGTCTGCAGTGATCAGGACTAAAGATGTATTAAAAAGTTAAAAATGATTATTTTAGAATATCAACAACAATTGTTTTAACTGTTGTGTCGGTTAGGTTATGCTGCGTATTTACCACTTAGTGTGTTTAAATGTTTTCAGTCATGATGTAAATTCCTAGACTACAATGTTTTATTTAACTGAAGCTCTCCTTTATGTTCAGCATCAGCATGTGTAGAGGTCCTCAGTCATATTAAGGCCCCCAGGATGCTTCGAGTCTAGTTCTAAAATGTATTTAGTTTCCAGCCTGCGTAGAGCTTTTTCCCTGTTTCCGCCCCTTTTGGTAATTGGTAATTGGTACGGCATCAATCAGATAATATTTTAGATTTTTTGGATCTAATTGATGTTTTTCCCTAAAGTGTCGAGCCACCGGGTACATTTTGTCTAGATTTTTTATGGCTCGTATGTGCTGTAGTATTCTCTTGTGCCCCTGTAGCTTGGTACTTCCCCTGTAGCTCAAACCACAGGGGCATTGCATTCGAGAACATACACCACATGGTCGGATTTACAGGTTAATGCTTTGTCAATGGTTTTTTCTTCTTGATTACTGAACGGAGTTGAATACGTTGTTTTTGTGATGCCATATTGACATGCCTTGCATGTTTTACATTTTAGAAATCCTTTTCTAAGTGTTAGCCAGTTTCCTGATGTTTTCTCTGCTGGGTTGTTTTGTACTAGCTCATCCCTTATGTCCGGGGCTCTGCTATAGGTAATAGCTGGTTTTGTGGGTAACAGGGGGCCTATTATAGGATCATTGAGCACGATAGGCCAGTTTCTCTTAATGATATGGTATATCTCTTTTTCCTGTCTACTGTACCTCATTATTAACCTGAACGTTTCACTCACATTGCATGGATTATTTTTACTACTGGCTGTTGTTAAAATGGGTGTGTTGGGCTGTTTAGATGTAAGTAGCTCTGCCCTAGATGATTTCATGCTTTTTAAGATTGACGCGTCAATGCACTTTCTTGAATACCCCCTCTCTAAAAACCTTGATTTGCTGGCTTGCTGTGCTCTTGTGAGGTCTTGAGGATTACTGCATATTCGGTTCAGTCTAATCATTTCCCCATAGGGGATACTATTTATAAGGTGTTGTGGGTGGGCAGTTGTGGCGTGCAATACTGAGTTACCAGCCGTAGGTGTTCTATGTGCCCTAGTCTCAATTTTTCCTTCTCTGATGTACACCTCAACATCTAGCAATGCTACAGTGTCTGAACTAATGTGTGCTGTAAATTCCAAATTGATGTCATATACATGTGTGATCAAGGCAGTAATGCCGAAACGCGTTACAGCAGAATATATCCAAGCGCAAATCCAAACAAGTGTTGTGGTGTCTTACCTAGTGTGGATTTCCGATTTGTACGAGTAATTGGAACTGGCATGACACATATATACATATACATATGTACACAAACACACACACACACACACACACATATATATGTGTGTGTGTGTGTGTGTGTGTATCTTCAGGATGCCAAGCTGTGGAGTTAAGAAAGGTAACTCTTTACCTTCCTATGTGCACTTAACTTTAGTTATTTTCTCCCTCAATATTGTTGTAATTATATTTTGTCCCATTGAGATTCGGGACTTGATATTCCCTACTACAATCCACCATTCATTGTCATCACACTGTCATTGTATGTTACTGCTAATCTCTCGTTTTATAAAGCCTTACATCCCTTACATCTGTCTGCATGGGCCTTGCATATGTTTTGTACAGGAAGGGCAACTTTCCAGTACAGAATCCGTTGCTTAGACTAACTTTAAAACTTTTCCCACTTTGGATGTATGCTATGCAATGTGGCACACATGCAAGTGAAAAATGTTAGGAGAAATAAAAGCATTTCTCCTTGTTAACGCCTGGTTTAAACTTCCATTATAATTGGCAATAGCCTGCCTACTCCTGTTTGTAGATAGGGTTTTACATGGAAAAACAAAGTAGTAGCATGAGATCGCTCATATATAGCCCATGCAATGCCCCCTTTCCAGTGCAGAACAAATACGAAGTGGGAGCAGTTAGAAATTAAAGTATTTCTCCTTTTTAACACATGCGACCCATGCAACACCCCCCTTTGGGGATTAATACAGGGCTTAGGGATTTTTTGCATTTCTTTTAAGAGAACTCAAGGTTTGCACTGGAAAGTAAACTGTAGAAACAATTTGCACAGGTTTGTGCCACCTTTGAGACACACAAGCAGCACAAAATGTTTGGTTATCTGTGGCTCGGTGTTTTACTCCTTCGTGTTCATTACAGATAAGAAGAATAAAAGCAGAATCTGTAGTTCGCAATAAAACACACCATATGCACATTCTAATTTTCTGAAAAATATAATTGAATCAGTTTTATGCAAGTCAGGTTAAAAAGGAAGTGGATCAGATGTTGTACAAACTTGTAGGGATTCTAACTTTCTTTCAATGACCTACAGTGTGGAACAAAAACCTAAGCAGGAATATCTCTTCACTGCTGTTTACCTTTTCTTTTTAGAAAAATAAATCAAAAGGAATAGCCAGCTCCCATTTTCAATGGTGAACTGCCTTTCATCTTGGCCGCTGGCAGCAGGCATTCTGATGCCTGAACTCAACTGTAGTAACTTATTATAGTAGAGCAGCTATGTTGTTTCTTAATTATAGATGACTAGCTGCATCCCATCGCAACGGTTATAAAGATTTTAGGCACGGGGCTTTATACAGTGAATGGAAGATTCAACTTATTATGTGAAGTCTGTCTAGAAGCATCAGGGAGAAACAGACGAGCAACGAATTGTAGGTACTGTTGAATGGAGTAACCCATTGGAGGAATTCCTAAACTGCAAAGAAGTCTATCCATGTGTGACATAGAATCAAGCACCAAAACAGTAGTGTATGGAGTTCATCCACGGTTGCGTGGGTAGGGGCTCGAAGAATGAGAGAACAGAGATGGAAGGGAACCAAACTCTGGCTAAAGTCCACACGTCTATCAGGCACACGCAGGAAACACACTACAGACAGACACTTTTATCCTTCTTCCTTTTAGTTGGATGCCCGAGATGGACATGTTGATGGGAGAGATATAATAAGTGAGCTGAGAAACATTTACCAGGGGAAAAAAGGAGGGCCTGGTCTGAAGAAGGCTCAGCCAATGCCCCTGCAGGTCAATAGAAACATTAAGAGACAAGCCTGGGCGGGTGGAGGTAGTTAGGCTTAAAGTAGGGAGGAAGCAAGGGGGACAGGTTTGAACATAGCCCAATAATTTGACGACAGTGCTAGACACATGGGAGGAAAAACAACACAAAGCAGGGGAGGAAATATTTATTTAATTTATTTATTTTAAAGATTTATAAAGCGCACAGCTACCCAACAGGTTTTCCTGGTGCTGAGCAGTATTTTGTAATTTTATTTTAAATTTGCGCATAACACCAAGAGTGCACAAGTCAAAGGTAAACCCTGAGACCTTTATGAGACAAGTTCATCACATGGATCGAAGTTGTCTAATTGGAATAATATAGCCTATCTATAGCACACTTACTCTCAAATACCTGCCAACTCTCACCGTTTACATCTTCGGCCAGGCCACCTTATAGCCAACAACACTTTACAATATGCAACTCAAACAGTGGTTTGAAAAGTGAGTCTGAAACACCCAGAATACCAAAAAGGTGTTGGCTAAAAAAACACAACTGAATAGTCAGCCCCGCATTTTGAGGCAAGTTGGCAGTCCTGACCACCTCCTCACTGAGCTGCAGACATTAGGACATTGCATCAGGCCTATTTGTTTTCTGCTGCTGGAAATATAGTAATTGTACCCCCAAGGAGAGAGACACCCAAGGAACAACAGTGAGCATTGTAAAATACCCTGCCTATGTTTTTTCTTATGTTGTATTAGGATCTAAGGGAGGGAAGGAACGGTTTCCCTATCTCTTTGAACCAATAACAACAAGCATTGGCATTGCCAATAGGTCTCGCTTTTGGGACCTTATAAGTATTTAGTTATGCAGCACAATATCCTTGGTGCAACATCAACTGTTGCATGGCTAAACACTTATAAGGTCCCAAAGGCGCGACCTAATGGCTATGCTAATGCTTGTTGAGAGATGCCCTTCAGCCACAAAACTCTATTTTTAGACTTGGCAGTTTGACAATAAACAAATTGTTATATGAAAAATAGCTTATGTCGTAAATGGTATAAAGGAAACTAGTTCTTGAGTCATAATTTTTGGACAAAGAAAACTTGAAAAATAATTATTGTATGTTCACACTAAGGATGAATGAAGCATCCCCAGACAATGAAAAATTGAGGGCGCCAGACATTCTAAGTCAAAATAAACAGCAGAAAAATAACAACAAGTAGCTATAGCAAAAAAATAATCTGATGTTAAGTGTAGCCATCGGCAATACTCACCAAGTCAAATAATGTCACAATTCAAGAAATTTAATCTGCAATGACAGAATTTTTAATACAATATTGTGGGAAGCCAGGGGGGTATGGAAACAGCAAAAAGAAAAGCTGAGTAGCCTGAAGATTTACCAAAAACACGGATCATAAGACCATGATGCAAGGGTGGTGATCAGCAGCAATACACCAAGCCATGGATAAACCAATGTTGATTTTCGTTATCCGCATCATGGTTAAAATGGCAGGTGCCTTAGAAGATTTTACCAAAACACCAGCAAGAATGGAGGAGCCAGACTAATATCTGGAGGGTATCACAAACTAAATAAATGAATTAACAAATTTACAGGACATTGATCAGAACAGCCAGAAAACAAACAAATGTTACTATTTCATTACCAAACAAGCATTGGCAAACACAATTGATCAGGGGTTGGCCGTCAGTCATTTGGCTTTGAGGCTGCTAAATTATTTGGTGAACTGACCTATGTATTTATATGTCGGTTTCATTTTGCCATGGTTTCTAAAAAGCATTGTTGAATATGCTGGTGGGCCCTTGCCAGTACAAAAAGTAATGGGAAAAAATGCACATTTTTGGGGGTCTCAAAAAGCACACATGATCATTTCTGGCACTGAAGGGAACTACTTTGTGAGCAGGTGGTCTCCTTGTGGAATGCTGTCCCTCTCAGTGAAGTTAGCCAATGGCTCAAATGGGCAGACCCAATCACCTATGCAATGTGAATGATACAACAGACCAATGAAAGAAGAAGGCTGGCTGAAAGCCCCCATTATAAGTATATTTTACATATATGTTCATAAGTTGGTGCCAGATTGACAAAGGCCGACAAGACTGCAAAGCGTCTCTGGAAGTGACAGTAATAAATTTAAAAATCATAGCCCAAACTGAGGGAGATGTTGGTATATTTCGGTGCATGGTGGTATGCGTCACCGAGGTACCACCTGTGAAAAGGTGCTCAGCTGCAGAACCGTAATTTTAGGAGGAGCGAGTAAGGCAATGGCTGAGCCCCCGTGCCTGACACTGTGGCAGGCGTGGTAGACATGGCTAGAAATGCTTGCAGGACGAGCAGGCATTTCACTATAGAACCAGTTGACAGCCTGCCCACAGCACGAAAGGACCACGGAGCAGGATACTGCTGTCGAGCAGTGGGAGGACAGAGAAAAGGCACAGGTGATTTGAACAACTGAATACTATTTTTAATAATCCGAACTACAAATGTGAATGCGGGTACATCAAGAGATACAACAAACACTTACCAAGCAGGCTGGGAATTGTAGTTCACCAAGACTCCAGTCTGTTATAAAGTATGTTGGGTGTTCGTCTTCAGCAATACACGACGGAAACGTTATTTGCTGACATTGGTGTTCATAAATTGGTGCCAGATTGACGAAGGCTGACAAGGCTGAAACGCGTCTTTGGAAGTGACAGTAATAAATTTAACAAGCATTGGCCGCGCGAGCGGCTGTGAGAAGCGATCTGGGGGAGGGGGAGGAGAAGCGGGAGTTCTGTGCATAAGAAAACTGGTGTGAAATAGCAGGAGGGATGGGGGCGGAGAGGAGGCTATGAGGGAGAGCGACGTAAAGCCATATGGCTGCTTTGCGCGCGTGCACGCCTCGTGCACTGTCGCTCTATGCCAGCGGTAGCACTTTGAAAAGTCCCTTACAAAATGTCTTGCTAGCAGCGCATGCGCGCTGGCTCAGCGAGACCTAAAAAGAAGAGTGAGAATAATAGAAATCTGTTATTTGTATAACCCTCTGCAAAGGACATTTACTATGCAATTATTATTAGCAATTCATAACCGAAACTTAGGTCAAGACATGCATAATTTGCAACATATATTTTTGAGGCTGCTAAATTATTTGGTGAACGGACCTATGTATTTATGTGTCGGTTTGCACAATAAGGATTTGGAGTGAGGCACAATCCATCCTAGCCCATTACTCTTTATGAATTAGGTGGCAGATTGTGACTTACTCCAATGGATGGCCATTAGAAGAATGGTGGCCTGCTGTCAGCAGATTACCATGTCTGTGATCTTGCTTTCATTTTTTTTTTATTTGAAAGACAACCCTTTTTCTTGAAAGAAAGAGTGCTGCATTTAAAATTTTCTATTTTAAAGTTCCACTGAACCACTTCGCACTACAAACATTTTGTTTTAACATTCACAACAGGGAAAGTATATTAAGATGACCACTTCGCCTTTGTGAATGCGTAACATCCACTTGTGAGGAGTTGTTAATCTAAGAATGGTTTACGACCCAAATTATGGTCACAAACAATTGTTACAAAGTATTTTGAGATGCAATGTGATAGGGATGCTGTACCCGCGCCTTCGAAATTTCGATTTGGTATGCATTTCGTAACCCATTGTGTGATTTGCCAAGGGAGTGCTTGGCAGTCTATTGTTTCTGCGATGGTTAACAAAGATAAGGTCTGTCTGTTCACATATCAAACCAAAAAACGTCTGTGAGCTCTTCCCACACTATCCCAAAATGAATACACCCACTCTCACTGCATGTCCTGTTCTTTGCAATCTTATCAAAATGTAAACATTTTTTAAACAATTAAATGAGAAAGATTATTTTCCCATCCACTGAACCACTCTTATGTTGCTGTCATTGCTCGGGCAATGCCCCCAAACAAATATTCCTGGCTAAGGGCCTGGGAAGGCCCTTTGCAAAGGTACACTGGCCACCTTCCTGTTGCTCATTTCTATATTAGGGATTAAACTGGGATTATTGAGGCACAACCAACGCCCAGACAGTTTTAACAGTGTAAAAATGACAAACTAATGAAGTAAAGCTTTCATAAAATGTGCGACATTAGGCTGCATAATTTGCCGTTTCTTGCTACACAATGTACTCAACCCTGTCACACAATTTAACACCCCCCCTCCGCCGTATAATTCCAGTGGCCCTGACTATAACTGATTAAGCCTTGGTGATTTTCGGCATTTACAGTCTTGCACCCTTCACAGACACACAACCATCAATCCTTGCATTTAAAACACTATTCCTGTGTATAGGATCTGCTTGATATGCAGAGCACCCAAGCACAGTGATGCGTTCTCTGCATAAGCATCCACCATGCATGTCTGCTCTGCATAGTTGACATACCTTTTAAATCAGCAGGGTTTCAGTGTTCTCTTTGTGTTCCCTCTGATTGCATATTTGGAAATGTGTGGAAGTGACACCGCTCCAAAGTGGATTTTCTTACAGTGAGGACTGCAGCAGAGTCTAGTAATTTGATACAGGCTTTGTCTGACACAGACCCAGTCTGTCTACACACGGATAAGGTACTGATAATATGCAGCTTCTGATAATTTTGACAATTGATGACACCTCTGTGCATTTCAGGGTATTCCTACCCGGTGGCGGCTCCTCCATGGGGGTTGTAGTATCCTGCTGGATACAGTCTAGTGTTTCTACTGCCTGTGAACCCACACTAAACACCCACCCACCACAGGCGTCACCAGTCAGGTGAACCCTGATAATAAAAGGGGCCGAGCGGACGTGCTCCAGGCCAGTTACCGACTATACATCTGGTGTCTGTGTGCTCATTCCTAAAGTATGTGGGCCTAGCACCCCCACCACTTTACAATGGTGACGAGTGGGTCTTATCCTACGTGTGCGGAGGTTTCACTTCCCCGGTTCCTGGTGGGGGAAGTGTGAGCCGATAAAGGCGGTGACCGGAAGCCCACCCCACACCACCGCGAAGACCTGCGGGCGTGCAAAGTGCCCAGAGTGAAAGCGAGGTGACCGGGAGCCCACCCGGCACCTCATGCACCTGTTGAAATCGGCCCCCGCATGGAAGTGCCGTGGGGAATAGAGCAAGCCGAGCAGAGCCCACCCGCATCGGCCGCAACGCCGTGACCCCGCAAGAGGAAGTCGGGTGCCCACCCCGACCCCGTCGAGCCTGCCGCTCGGAGCCCACCCACATCGGCCACCACGGAGTGCCCAGCAAGGGTGAAGGACCACGCGGAGCCCACCCGCATGGATGAAAGGGCCCACCAGAGGTGAGGAGCCGTGCGAGCGGGAGGAAAGCCAAGCAGGAGCCTACCCCGCGTTGGTAGAGCCGCGGACTGCCGTGGCAAGCAGTACGTGCCCCAAACGTGAGAAGCGGAGCGGGTGCCCACCCCGCATCAGCGGAGCCCACCCGCGCCAAGGAGGTGACCCGCCGGCCGAGATGGGGCTGTAGAGAAGGGAGCTGCGGCAAAAAGTGACGCTGCTGCAGCGGGAGCCCACCACATGTTTGCGTATCGAGAGCGAGCACTGCGGGCGAAGAAAGTGACTTCCCGCCCTGCGGCGGTATCCACAACTGACTGCCGGCCCATGCCCCAACACCGAGGGTAAAGAAGAACACCGCCAGCACCCTCCCCCGCCACGCAGCATATGTAAGGTGAGGCTGCGGTGGCGGGGTGAAAAGCAGAATACGGCCCACGGCCAAGGGAAGCAGCACCAGCATACACCCCCGCACCGCCTGTGAAGTGCGAAGGATGGTGGTAGGGGCGTGTGAGGCCACGAAAACAAAAGTGGCTCAGAGAAGTAGAGCGTAGCCCACCCGCAGCAGTGACCCCTGTCTCCTCTGCCCCCCCCCCCACACAGCATGTGAGCTGAGTGAGGCTGCCGCGGGTGGGGAGAGCGAGGAGAACAGCACCAGCACCCCTGCACAGCCCAAGACAGAATAAGTCTGCAGGCGGGGAGAATAGAGGAAAAACAGCGGGTGGCAGGCAGCGCTTGAAGGCGCTATATGGCACGATGGGAACAAAGGAGCGCGAGGTGCCCCCAGGCGGCCTACACTGTAATGAGGAAAAGGCATGAGGGCTGCTTCACAGTAAAGTGCACGGTTAATTGCAGTTGCACATGTCTGAGGAGCACCAGTGGGAAAAGACACTCACCCCCTAGAGAGGAACTGTCCCGCAGCGTGGAGAGGTCCTGGTGAAGGGTGCGAGCAGCTGCCATCAGGTGAAAGTGCTCCTCCAGGAGAGCAGTGAGCACCAAGCCTGCAGCATAGGAGAAAGTGCCGAAGAGTGTGAAAAGAGGCAAGCAATGGCAGCACTGCCACCTAGTGGCCTGGAGCAGCAGTGCACCTCAGAGGAAAAAAAAATCACTAAAGGAAGAAGTGGGGATAAAAAGCAAGAACAGGGCAAGGAATCTAGGAATGCTGCTCTGAGGCAGTGACTACACTCAGGAAAGTGAAAGTTGCAACAGGAGAAGACTGCGTGACCAAAGAGCACGAGGTCTGCACCGCGGCTGCGAGTAGACTCTGGAGGGAGATCAAGGTATCAGTTGACACAGGTCAGTGGCACCGTACAGCGAACGGGGACACCAAGCAGAGCTCAGCCACTAGCATGCAAAAGGGAGTAACCAGGAGCAGGTCGACGGAGCGGTGGCGCAGACCACCAGAAGCACGGAGCTGAGGCTGAGAGAGAGCGCAGTGGTAACTAGTGGCCACAGGTTGTCGCTACAGCAGTAAGAAGAAGGAGCACCACCAGACAAGCGAACGAGGATTCAGGAGCTCAGCACCCGGTAAAGTGTGAAGACGTGCAAGAAAAGCAGACACTGCTCCAGGGACAAAGGAGAGAGAGGAACGCGCAGCGAGTGCTCCCAGGGAAGTAGCAGAAGAGCGCCATCAGAAGCGCGCCACAACAACGCGATTGCGGAGAAGAAGAGGTGGTTGCGAGAGCCACCAGAAGCACGAAGACCCGGGAAAGGGAGCAGCCGACCAGCTAGATGGTCACCAGCGAGGAGAAGAAGCCGGCCAGCCAGAAGGTCACCAGCGAAGAGAAGAAGCCGACCACCCAGATGGTCGCCAGAAGAGAGAAGTAGTGGACCAGCCAGATGGTCGTCAGAAAGGAGAGGCCTGACAAGAGGCCTGATCAGAAGAATGGAGAAGTCCGTGATGTGGAGAACAAAGAGGATGTCCACGAAGAGGACCCCAGGAAAGGTCCGCGAAGAGGACCAGAAAGAGATGGATGATAAGTTTAATAGTAGAAACTAGAAGTTAGAATGATTCAAAAGAAGAAGGTCGCGACGACCGGTCCAGTCACAGATTGAACAGAAGACAGTGTCCCATTGCTGCGACAAGACCAGAGGGAAACGTGTAGAGTGCACGCTACACAGAGAAGCCTGGTGAGGAGGAGAAAGAATGCGAGAGGACCAGACCGCGTCGCAAAGGAAGGAAAGAAGAGAAGGAGAGTGAGTGGCAAGACACCATGAGGAAAGAAGAGGATGACAGGATGTCAGCCTGCAAAGGAGGAAGGTACAGTGGCAACGCGCCACGAGCAGACAACCAACGAAGGCGTGCGAGGGACAATGAGGCAAAGTGACCGGGCAGAGTACTCGCATCATCACAGAAGAGAACACCCCGAGACATCGGACCGCCGCCTACTGCCCCGTCAAAGAACAATGGTGAAGTCATCAACGCCATCAAGGAGCAGCACAACACCTAAGGGAATCCACACACTCCAGACAACCGGAGTCCAAGAAGGCAGGCCGCCCAGGAACCGTCTCTGCACCCCTGTCAACCTGCAGCACACGGAAGTAGAGCACAACTGAACATTTGAAGATCCACCCCTTGGGATAAAGCAAGACTAGGCCGTGGCCCTGTTGGGAGTTCTGAAGCGACCCCTACGCGCAGCCCACACAAAGGCCCGCACAGCCCACGCAGTCGAGTGGAAATCCAGGGGCAAGAGGCCTCGGCGGAATTCCAGTGAAGTTGGAGTCCGAATGGGAGAGATGTTCGACAGCATCTCCTCGACATGCGCAGGATGCACGGAGGCCGGAGCAGGAGACTGGGTGCCCTGCGACCCTGAGAGGAAGACACAGAACCGGATTCCTGATGGCAAAGACACCGAGATGGAAACACCACCCTTGGCGGACACATGAGCGACTAGGCTGTGAGTCCCGTTGGCAGTTCGGAAGCGACGCCTTAACGCGGCCCACGCGGAGCCCGCACGGTCCACACGGTCCCATGACCGCCCAGCAGGAAAGCCCACACGGAGGCGCCGGTGAGAGAGGTGCCCAAGTGAGAGAGGCAAGTCGGACGCATCTTGGCCATCAAGATACTGGAACAGCTAGCACGTCACCTCCAGGCGGAAACCTCAAGCCAAGAATCATCACAGAGTGCATCTCATCACAGCTCCCAGCATCCTGATGAAGGACTCGTGTACATAGACATTGTTACTAATAGACCAGGTCGGTCTCAAATAGTTGGCCAAGACGAACCCGAACGTCATGAACGCCAAGAAAACCAACACTGCCGGACTGCGGCCTGAAGTTAAGGCTACTTGGGGTTTGTTTGGGTGTCTGTTCTCCTTTACAGGTTGAACTTAGAATATTTTTTTTTTATCCAAAGTTGGGAGGGATGTAGTATCCTGCTGGATACAGTCTAGTGTTTCTACTGCCTGTGAACCCACACTAAACACCCACCCACCACAGATGTCACCAGTCAGGTGACCCTGATAATAAAAGGGGCCGAGCGCACGTGCTCCAGGCCAGTTACCAACTATACATTTGGTGTCTGTGTGCTCATTCCTAAAGTATGTGGGCCTAGCACCCCCACCACTTTACAGGGGTGTGGGGGCGTCGCCCCACTGCTTTTTCACAGTGTAAGAAGGCAGAAACATAAATTGGTAAAACTACCATTTTATGTTCCTGCTTCTCGCACTTTGAGAAAGCAGAAGTGCCTGGAGTGCCTGGTTGTGGGCGGGCTCGCAGGCAGGGGGGGAGTGGCTTGCCCACTGTTGTGGGTATTGACAGTCTGGTCAGCCAGTCATGTGCACTCCCCCTTTTTCTCTATGTAGGCTGCTGCATACAGCCTACATAGAGAAACTGGCCCGGCTGGGGCGCTCTCCGCTGCGCCTCACCAATCACAACGCTGCCATTGCAGCTTTGTGATTGGTGGAAGGGAGGGAGGCTGCCTGTGGGTGGCTTTCCTGTTGAGAGTGGAAAACGTGGGACTGCAGGAGTCGGAACCAGGAGCTGAGGTGGCGCAGGATGGTGAGTTTTATTTTTTTAAATTAAACCCCCCCCACCTCACCCCCCCCCCCCACTGCGACGACCCCATTTCCACCCCCCACCCGTCATGCCGGCCGCGACTGCAGTAGGCCTGATGCCTCACGTGTCGAAAGAGATCCACAGGGCTGCCACGCCAAGAGAAAAGCCACCCCTACATGTATGAGCGACTAAGTAGTGAAGTCTATCTCTTCTGGGGAATTTAGCGGCAGGACGGGTAACAATTTATTCTAATCCCTTCTAATCGATTGCTCCACGTCTGTGGAACGCACTCCCCTGTGAGCTCAAGGCTATTTCATCTTTGCCCCTTTTTAAGGGAGCCCTTAAGACCTGGTTCTTTAGGAAAGCATATCACTAACATTGCAGGACTATTCTAGCTATCATTTTAGGCGCCTTGATGCCCTTTGGGCTAAGTTTTTTTTGCGCGTTATAAATTTAATTTCATTCATTAATCCCTAGGCACTGAACAGGACTGGTGAGATCACGCCATCTTTTTCGATGGTTACATTTATTACGCTACGAGGGAAGGAGGGTTGTGGTATTAAAAGTGTGATTCTTTACCAGACACGAATCATGTCTAGTTATTTGTAAATGCAGAAGTTGGCATTTAATAGACACCTTCCCTGCCATGGAAAGAGCACGAAACAACTTGCACACTCCCATGCAGGATCTGTGTTTTACACTGTGCGCAAACTGATACAGATCCCGCGCTTCACAGCGCGTGAGCTGGCTGACTTGGGACCCATGGCCGCTGGGGGGCTTTACGTCTCCTGGCCGCTTCTGACCGGCCCTGACCTCGGTGATTGCCGCTTGGGACTCCCCGGATATCTGTTTGGGGTGCAGCTGACTGTAACTGCAGAGTCCGGCTACCAACCTGATTCCACGTACTAGAGCCTCGCAGGTCCTCTAAAAATGCTTTCCTTGGCCCCCTAGGGTGATACCGAGGGGAACCCTGGCCAATGAAAGTAGCAGGTATCCCTGGAGTCTTCGTGCAGTAAGACCGCTCGTTGGGTTAATGCATTTACTGCAGTTACCTGCAGGGAACAGGTATGATTTCGTGCTCGGAATGGCTGGCTCATTCTTTCTTTGTCGGTGGTGGAAAATGAGTGCCACTGAGTCGTGTTTTTATGGAGCAGCGATGATTTTATCACCCCTCTAATGTATTTTAGTTAGGGACACCTTATTTATGCGCAGCTCCATGGTCCATGTGCTGCCTCCATAATCCTGGTAGTCAAATAAGAGGTATTGTTCACTTATTCTGGCCCCTTGTCCTATTACTATCCTGGCGGCATATTTACAAGCTGGCGATAAAAAATTATCGCTGCTTTTGCGGCCGTTTTTTAGGCCGAAAAGAGGCGATAATTTTATCGCCTAATTAGCAAGGCCACACTAACGCGTGAAACCTTGCTTTAGCGTGGGGATTCCTAACGCCCAGCTTTGCATCTCTAATGAGATGCAAAGTGGGCGTTCCTGACCTAACATGACAGGAGAAATGTCACTAAGCGAAATTTCTCCTATCATCAAGCCCCACGCTATGAAGCATAGCGTCAGGAAAAGTAGCGATAACCCCTGTTTATCGCTACTTTCCTTACACCTGCTTCAGGACTGACTTAGCCATGATATCCTATGGAAGGTGGATATCATGGCTAAGTTTGTGAGTCCCTATCAGCAAGCTAACGCCACATTGCGTGAGATTGATCTCACGTTAGGCAGTTAGCATGAGGATTTTTTTCGCTGATGAGATTAGCGTTGCTAATAGCACGCTATCTCAGCGATAAAAATCCACGTTACCCGGCGATAATTATCCTCACGCTAAGAGCGATGAGCGATAATTATCGCCGGTTGTTACCGATATGCCCCCTGGTTTTAGGAATTCATGTTACACCTGAGATGGTTCAGATGAGGGTTTTGTTGGAAAGATGTTATGGAGGAGTGGTGAGGATCATGCAGGGGACATGACTCTATAGATGTAGACTGGCAGGTCCGTTTGTCCCGTTTCCCCGATGCCCAGTGTACTTAATGGTCTCTAGCCTTTTTTACAACTCAAATTTGAGTGTTGGAGTGCTTTGCATGGGTGCTTGAAAATGCACCTTTTTCCCACTTAAAAATAAATTCCCACCTCAAACCTACCTTATGGCAGTTAGGCTCGCTCACTATGCTCACTCGTCACAGGCCACTCATCTCAAACGTTAACGCCCCACCACTTTCAAATCTCAGCAGCTGCCACTGTTCCTACATTACTGGAAGTATAACATCTATAACATCTATTCAAACTCAATCACACTGAAAAAACTGCGAACAGAAGCCTATAAACACAAGCTTCAGTAAAATGTCAGCATAGCAAAAGTGTGCAGGCCAGAGACAGCGGTAAAAATAAAGAAAGTCAAATTTCAAAATCACATACGTTTGTATAACCAGCCACTCATCCAAGAAACCATTATTGTATAGACCAACACACATCTGTGACTACACGTGTGGCTTCATTGATCCACCAACCCATACACTTATGGATTCCCCTAACTCCCTTTCCGTTCAATTCCAATTGTGTGCATAGTATATTTGTGTATGTGTGGGGATCTGTGTGGGTATGTGATTGCACTCTGTGTGTTGCCTTTATTTATCGGTGTAAGTTTGCGTGTTTGGGCATACTTGCATTCCTTTTTCGCTGTGATTAGTAGTTAGTAGGCAATGTAACTGCCTGTGCATGTGTGTCTGCCTGCACGTTAGTCAGTCCACGTGTTGGTACCTGTTGTGCTATCTGCATGTGCATGTGTTTGCATAAAGATGAAACTCTTGGATCATCTGTACAGCTGTACCATTCCCACCATTAGAGGCCTGGAGTCAGTTTTCTAAAACCTCCTCATAGAAATACATGATATATGTCTACCTGTTGGGCGTTTGTTCACCCTATCTGTACACGTCATTCACATTTTTCTTCCACCCAGTACAGGATCCAGCCTGGGTCAGCGGATTGGCTCACTTCAGCCACTGGCATTGGCGGCTGGTGACATTTGAAAGTGGTAGGGCGTAAAAGTCAGGGATGAGTGTTACTTCATGAAGTGAGCGAGCCCGACTATCATACGGGAGAGTTCTTTATAACATAAATTTTAAAAAAGAGTGAGGAAATTATTGGTTTATAATATTTATCCATAGAATTGCATGACTGAGAAACTGTAATGCCTATATCAGTGGAAATGTGCTATTTACGAATGACAGTGCGCTACTGCACTATCCTTTAGCAATATATTTGCGACAGTGTGCTCCAAACAGCACGCCCACCAGTAACATACTACACCCTTACGGATGACAAGCATGAGCCTTGTGTTCCGCAGGGCTGGTTTCAGCTCATCAATAATGGCAGGTCACTCCCAATTTTGGGATTACACTGCTTAGGCAAAACTTCTATTTCTTAGAGGGGAAATTAAAGAGGATAAAAAAGAGGTGAGACGCTAAAGAGATAAAGTGTCTTTATTACAATTCTACACGTCAGTTTCTGGTCAAAGCAATGTATTGGGGTGAGGAGTTGGCCTAACTCCTACGGCGGTCGACCTCGAATCTTGGGCACTGGGTTTGAGTCTCACAATGACCCTGCGACTCTGGGCAAATCATTTAATCTCCCTGTGCCTAACACAAATGAATGTGTCCTCATGTAATGCAACTGGTGCTATGTAAAGCGCTCTGATACCTGATTCGGGTCAAGTTTGCGCTATATAAAACTCTGTAAAAAAATATATATATATTAACTAAAGAGATGACAGCATGCCTCTATACAGCGATAGATTTGCAAATTGCAATACAGCACATTAGTAGTACAGGATTTTAAGTAATGTCATCATCTAAATTCAACTGCATGAGCTAAGGAATGGAGTCAGAAAGGTTAAATGGCAATCAAAAATTACAGTAATTATTTGAGGAAAGCCCTTTAAATGTGTTCTGAAGCAGTCTTAATGACCAAGGACTGATGATTAAAGCAGATACAGATAGAAAGGCAATGGAAAAAATGAAAATAGACGATTTTTCAGAAACCTAAAATGTGAACAAATTGCTGGTAAGTTACATAACGGTGAATGAGGAGAGCAGGCAGGGGAACATGCAGGATGAAGCCATGCAGGTCAGGCGGACAGGCGGCGAGGCTAATAAGATGTACCTGACGTCATGGGTAGGCTTGGCGCCTTGAAGAAATCATTCCGAGTCCAAGGAAAGTTAGTTTCTACTCACGCCTCACGGTTATTAAAAAGCAGCAAACAGAAGAGAAATGGCTGTATTTGCTGAGAGATTATTTAATTACAAAGACTGCACTCGCCGAAAGCTATCAACGGCCAAAAACGTATTGATTAGAGATAGTGAGCCTTCCCAGCAGGGCCTGCTGAGACACCAGGGGCTGCAGTTCGAGCTGCAGGAAGTGCACAGCCCAACCAGTCTAAGGAGCTACAGGAACGGTCCCGGAGCTTTGTTTACAGGGGCACCCCCAGTGACCCCATCACCAGTGCGGGCCCTGTGGGGCTGACCCCTCCGTACAGGTCGGTGCCTCTTCCTTCCTTTACACACCAGCATCAGACCACTGGCTGATGCTGGCGTTTAAAGGATGGGAGAGGCACCGCATGCGCAGGGAGTTATGACGGGGTCTGCAGGGAGTGATGCCAGTTCATGCTGAGGTGGCTGTGGCACTAACAGGGTGGTGCCACAGTTTGTATGGGCAAGGGGAGGGGCAGAGGTGCGCTTTGGCAGTTAGCTGTGGAGATAGAAGTCCAGATGGTAAGTATGTGCAGTGAGCGGACCGGGAGCAGACGCAGTGTGCAGTGAGGGACTTAGGGAGTAAAACATGTATGCAGTGAGACCTGGAGGAAGGAGTAGTAGCAGGTAAATACAGTGGGTGGCTCGGGACTCGGTAGAGCGTGTGTGCAGTGAAAGGCTTCAGGTCCGCCAGTGCGCTGGGGTAGAAGTCTAGAAGACGTGTTCTGCGAGAGGCTCCGGATTATGTGTCCAGTGAGAGGATCCGCAGTAGACTGTGTGTGCAGTGAGGTTCTCGGGATTAAACGATGACGATATATGCAGTGAGAGCTGCAGGAGTAAACAGTGTGCGGCTTAGAAGTAGGCAGTGCGTTGGTAGAAGTTGAGGAGTAGCCAGTGTGTGCACTCCGTGCAGTGAGAGAGTGCGTTATAGCACAGGGAAGGGCTCTGATTCTGGAGCAGATCATGTGTGCAGTGATGGGCTCCTGAATAGATCGTGTGCAGTGAGGGGCTCCGGACTCAGGATCTGACATTTAACAACAGGTCTGCCGAGTCCTGGGGTTCAAAAAAAGGGAAAAGGCTTACCTGCACATGTCGTGTCGTTTGAACCCATGGCTGCAGGCGCCTTTTTCCAGCAACAAACACACCCCTCCCGGAAATAGGAGCTGCCTGCTAAACTGAAACTAAATGGATAGCCACTCCCGGTCGCCTCAGCCTTACCCAATGAGAAAGCCTAATTTACGGAGGCGAAAGGAGTGCTGTAATTGTTACCACCCCCTGCACTCAGTGCACTGTGAGCCAGCCCTTCCCCTTCCCATTACTCTGAAGGGTGCTCCACTGACCGCGCCCTTGGCCAATTCATTATCGCCCCATTTGAAACCCATTTACTGTCGCTTTTTTCAGCCACTCCCACAAGGCTGATGTCACCCGCTTCCTCGCTCCTCGCTTGTGCCTCGAGGGCGAGGAATAGTTCTCGCCCAGCTTTTGCACATGCGCACATTGCGCAGGAAGACTCCGGGACAAAGTATAAGTAAGTAAAAATATATATATATTTATTTTACATAGTTTAACTTTCAAGTTTCACGGGGGAGCACCAAGCAGTGAGCACTTCTTTAAACTGCTCCACTGGTGTTAATTCTCTCCCATTCGTTTTCTACGATACCGGTAGGTGTGGCAACGCCCCCTACGCCCCTAAACACCAGCTGCCACTGGCAACTGGCTCTCTTCAATATGAATGGCGGGATTTTACTGGTGCCTAGTGAGCCAATCTCTCCTTTCGTTTCTATTGTCATTTTCCCTATTCTTTCTAATTTATCTTGTGATGGTTTATCGATTTCCTTTTTTTTTTAAAAAACATACGCGCATCTCATTAGGACAGTGAAGCTGTCACTTTTTAGTGATTTCAAAGTTTTGATGCATTTGTTTTCAAATAAATACAAATGACAGGCTAGCCAGGGCCAGACGTCTTGGCTTTACCTATCCTTGTTTCCTTTGTCCAGAAATCCCATCCATTTTATTTTTTCTGGCAGTTTGTGAAGCCCAGAATCCAAAATGATCCCTAAAATGCTGCTCCCTAGAGACACCATTGGTTTACCATGAGATGGAACAGCTACCTACATTAATCTCCCCTCTCTGTGGTGGCGATAGGAAGCACCCTTTGGCCAGTCTGCAGAGACCCTGGCTGATGTAGCATGTTTACTGTTTCAGGATGCAGGACTTGCCCACAGGAGGATGGCAGCAGGCCTCCCATTACATATGAAGTCCAGTGGCCTAGGGCAAATGGAGGCCCTTTATGTTAATTATTTGTTTTAAATGAAGGTGAAGGTTTGCAGACATTGCATGTGTACATTTTGCAATAATGACAGTGAATATTGACATGGCCTGGGTGATAGTTATTGATTCTCTCAAATGCGCCTGTCATTTGGGACACCCTCAGATAATCATCAGCATTGTTTGGCATCAAATGATGAGAACAAGATGGCAGCTGCCAACAGTGAAACTGCGCTTCACTCTTCTCCTGCTTCTACAGGAATAAGGAGGGAAGTGCACGTGGGTGCCCACCAGAGCAGATCCCTGCAGAATGAACCATGCCAGCTGCACTCAGGTGCTGGCTACCAAAGTGCATTCTGGGAGAAGGCAAGGTATTCACCTCCAAGTGATGTACTGGCACTGTTTGGAAGTGATTTGTTACTATGCCAGTCTATGGGTGAATTTGAAGCTCAGAGACGCCTGTTTCCTCCCTGTTATTAACAAGGCTGAGGGCTCTGCTGAAAATGCTGAGGCTCTGCTAACCCAGTCTCTGGCCCACACGCCCCCGTAGGAGTGTGCAGTCACCCCAAGGAGTTCCGAGATACAGACACGGTGCCTAGAAGCCGTCTCTTCTCCTCACCATAGAGCTGAAGTCAGAACTGGTATCTACAAGTGCAGGTGAGATGAGTGATAGTCTACCTGGAGGCCACACTCTCTCCCTGCCCCACCTTTTATGTTTTGCCATCCCTTGACCCCGCTTTGTGTGCAGAGTTCTAGCTACCAGTTGGTAGAGAAGAGCCTAACTAGCACCTTTGCTAAGGACTCACACATACCTTGTTTCTGTGGTCAAGAAAAGATATCTGCCCCCTTCATCAAAGAGATTTGTCTTCTCTGAGTATTGAACCCTTGACAAAGATTTAGTATGTCCCCATGTCTGGAGATAATCATATTTCAAGGGGTAACAAACCAGTCACCCTGGTTTTTATTTTGTTCCTCGTCTGATCTCTCAGGTCAAAGAGAAATATTTTTATGATAATAACAAATTGTTATTATCATTTTGTTTTTCTGTTTTTGCTCAGCTGGTTAGCGCTGGTGCAGCTCTGTCACAGAGGAGCAGGGGGAGGAGTGGTGTGCACTCTCTTAAGTGCGCATGACGGTTTAGTCGCCCGTCATGGGCCGGCCAAACCGTCATGCACACTTGTCATGTTCTCCACCAGGCTGTAATACACAGTCTGGGTGGAGAGCATGCCCAGGGTTCCAGTCCTCATCTGAGCGCCGAAACACAGCACTCAGTCCAATCACGACACTGCTATCAGCAGCGTCTTGATTGGCTAGGGGATTCTGGAAGCCTTGGTGCTTCTTGCCTCTGGAGTCCTGGAAGCGGGTGAAGAGGACCGAGAGGCAGCAGCTGGCAGACAGGTAAGTGATTTTTAATAAAATTAATTAATTCTCTACCCCTGCGGCCCACACCCCACCGCCTTTAACTAGCAGCAGCCACAGCAAATATGACAAATATTCCGGCTGTCTTATCACAAGTGCATTAAATCCTAACGAGCTTGTAAGAAGCTGGAATATCAGTGATGTTTGTGACAGAATACCTGTCTGCCAAACTCTGAATCGTGCCCTTGGATTACATTTTGCAGAGTTTTTGCTGATCAAATAATGACCGCTTTCTCTTTCTTACCAGTCTTCCGTGTTTGAGAGCATCAGGCTCATTGCAATAAATATTTGAGATGCAATTATGAACGAGCATTGCGATCCTGTCGGCTACAACACAACCGTTGGGCTTAGGTAGCGCTCAGTTAACAGTTTTGAACCGCGCATGTTTCGTAGTATCTCTGAATCATTTAACTGTATGAATATTTTCAGGACTGTTCCCTATTAATTTAGTGAGCCTGATTCCCCAAGATAACTTACACTTTTAAATAATTTACACTGAGTGTAAGTTACACATTTGGAGTAAATTTACATTTGTAATTTGTGAATAGCCAAAATTTGTCAAGTGTAAATTACTCAAAGTGCAAAGGCTACGGACCCTGGTGGAGACACGCGAGTTACACTTTTGGAGTAAATCTGCACACAGATTTTGTGAGTAGCCAAAGAGTAGTAAACACAGTCATGTGTAAATTACTCAAACGTATAAGTTCCCTATGTGAATCCGGGCCATGATTGGGCAGAGTGCATGGAGGACACATTCAGAGGCCCGGATTGCCGCTCTGTTCACTGTTCTAGCTAACTATATGTATTTAAAAAGGGTGCGTTTTAATATTTGACTTCCATTTTGTTATATATCTATTTATATATTGTGAGATATTGAAGTATAGCATCCTTACAGAAACTCACCGCGTGGCCAGTCTTTGGCACCTTTTTTGCTCCTGGGATAAGTCTGTTGTAATCTATGAACAGCCTCACAGCACTTCCAGAGAGATATGATTTTCCTACTCATCCAGCAGAGAAAGGAGGCGAGGAAAGTCAACTTTCCACAGCACGCGCCCTCGTTGGTAGGAATCCCGGCAATCTCTGCTTTGATATTCCTCGATTATTTTATCACAGCTGATCAAAACAAATCTATTGCCTTTGCCAATGCTTGTTTTGCGTACGGCTGAGTGGGAACGAGTAACAAACCAGGCCAGTGAGCTCTGTGCATCCCCCGAGAGTCTCCACTTTCCCTGGAGTTATATAATACTTCTTGGTTACACACGGCAGAGACAGACAGGACTCGTTCACAAGTTTATTTATAGAAGAACTCCAGCTCTCACCCATATAAGTGAAGCCATCTCACTGTTTACATTTTTAAGCCACTCTGGTTTACTTTTATGTCGCAATGCCGCTAAAAACGTTTGCAGCCAATCAGAAACCTTTTCTGACCCTCATCTTCAAAAAAAAACGAAGCATTCCACAGGCTGATCCGCCCACTGTATTCTACATTCGACGTCCAGGAATGTGCAGCCACTCACACGTAACAATGTCCTTTAAACTAACACTCTGTTCAGTTTGGATTTGCCATTGTTTTCCTTTTGGGCGCCAAGTTGTGTGAAACTTAAACATTTGTCTCATCTGACGTTGAACTATGACCTATCTCTGTAACCAGGAAGTCTGTTGTTTTGCTTTCTCTTCTCGGTGTCTCTTTAGTTACCATGTAAACCTTCAGTATCTGGCCAATTGCGTATTAGATGGACATTTGTCACATTATAAGGCAACTTAATGTGGTTCTGCGGTTCAATGTTCATCTCCACCAGGCATAATTCTTACTCAGTTGGTTTTCAGTGCACAACTAAAGTACAGAGCGTACTCCTTGTACTGGAACTGAATGACGTCACCAAACGAGGGGTGTCTTCCTCATGAGGCCTAAATAGCGTGAAACTGGTCTAGGGTTGTCAGTGCTTAGTTTGTAAAAATAATAAAAGTGCCAGGGCTTTCCTCAGGAGGCCACTGCAGCTTTCACCACACATTGCCCCTGCCTTGCTGCCAATGATAGTAACAACACAACTACTAACCATCACACTCCTACAAATGTGACAAGTCTGACCATTTTAGGCCCTCAACGCTAGAAGAATGGCTTAGGCGGCAGATAAAAGGTGATTTTTAATGTATAGTGAATTAATAATTAACTGTTGTTATGGATATCCTAATTTAGCCAGACAGCGCCACCGTGTGGCAAACTGTCACAAGAGCCGGTGTTGACAAATGAGGGGCGATGCAGAACACCGGAAACTACTGGCTCAAATTAAGCTCTGAGGTTTGTGTGTGTTCCTTTCTGAGTGGGACCTGGGCTGACAGCCCGAGCTGCACAGTTGTTATTGGAGAAAGAACATTGGTGATTTGCATGTGGCTGTTGTCTGTCTAAAGAGGCATGTGGGCAAAAATGAATGGATTGGAATGTGGATTAGACTATTCAAGCACCCCACCCAACACCTTATGTGTTTTCCTCGTGCTCTACATGCAATGGGTATGAGAAGAAGTAGGACTTGTGCATTATGCCACAGAATCCATTCATATCTCACTGTTGATGCCTGCATAGTTCATAACTGGTCTGGGGTTACTCGTTTTCCCCTCAGGTTGTGATTGACATGGCCTGGCAGTTCAGTTTAGAGTGTTCCTACTGAAGCTCAACCATGGCTAATCTGGATAAGATTGGTCCCTGTCTTGAGCGGCATGGTGAGCAAAAATTGATGGACTGGAATGCAGACCTGAGTAATAACCAGCAGCTGAAATCAACACAAGCCTTTTATTCATTTTGTTTTCCTAAGTGCTGTGCCCTAAATGTGACAGTGTAGGCCCAGATATGGACCCCGTGCTCAATATGACAGAAATCAAGTTATCCCACGCTGATGTGGCCTAAATAGGCTCAAACTGGTCTTTGATTTAGTCTTTCTATCTGGAGGGGCCTGGCCTGGCTGCGTGGTCTAGGCGCTACCTACTGTAGCGCACCCATGACTGATCTGCATAAGGATGGCTTCTTTCAATGTGGCATGGATAAGAATGCAGCCTGGCTGTTTACCAATAGCTGAGACTAATTGAAGCATTTCTCCCATTACCTCCCTTCATCTTTTTGCCATTTCATTTATTTCCAAATGACTTAGACTTCATATCAGCATTCGGATTTACCTGGATTTTATACCCATGGAAAAATGGTTTCCTACGGCCTAAACCTAGTTAAAAATAATGAATATTTTTTAACCAAGTTGTTAAGTTATGGTGTCAGCCTTTCGATCCCTGCCCTGCCAGAATTTTGACCGTATGTCCTTTTTGAATTATCTTTCATGCCACTTTGGAAACACCTCACCCTTAAAACAAAAGTTGAAGTGAAATTAGCATCAATATTTCCTGGATTTTGCACCCTTTACCAATGTAAAAATTACATTTGAATTGACTCGATGGTGAAGAAGCAACGGGTGCACCAACCTACAGGTGCAAAATACCGTTTCATACTCATCAGTTGGTGCACATGCCAATCACAAAATGCAGGGCACGTGTGCAGGATTACATAATTTAACATAGAGCTTTGTATTTTCTTTAAATGGAAATAGCGCCGGATTTTCCACATAAATGCCTCCAACATCTGTCTATGTATGCAAACCTGCTATCTGTACCTGTTTAATACCATCAGCCAATTGTATGTATCTTAGCCTACATCGCTTTGCATGCTGGGGCTTGTAGTTATATTTTCCCCATTCAATAAACAAACCTCTAGAGCTGAAAAGTTAAAGTACTGTTAACTTTTAATTCATGAGTGAATGAAAGTAGCATAAGGTGGGGCCTCTTTCTTGGTCAAATCCACGGTAAAAAACAAAGTTAAACCATAGACATCCAGTATAGACATTAAATAATCTATGCATAGCCATTGCATGCCCATAAATACAATGATAGCGGATCTGCATGTGAAGGGTTACACATAAGGTGGCCTTCTCTGGCCCCTTTCATTGCCTCTGCCCCATGCCCCATTAAAGACTCTCGGCAGATCCCTGTCAGAGGAGGCAGGCAGATGGTGGACGTCGGTGGAACGATCAGGCAGGGGCACCCCGAAGCTAAATGGGTCATAGATTGAAGTGTTTCATCACGTCACAGCCACATACTCTGGTTCTCTTCATCTTTTGTGGTTCATGTGCAGCTTTCAAATGAAACGTGAGTGACCGCGAAACTCATGCTTGCTCCCCAGAATGAGCTCCCGCTGAAGGGAGAATCCTCACTGGAGGTGCAAGCAGCTACTGGACAACATACAAGTGCGAGAGATCGCACATCAGAGAAATGTTCCAGTGCCTTGTGCTCCATTGTCTCTACTTTGCACTGCTATGTTTTAGTTATTTGTTAAAATATGTAAGTTTTTGGGGCTAATGGAAGGGGGCGTTAAGGGGCAGCCACTTCATAAAAATGAGTAGTAATTGGGTTGCAATGGGCCAGTGACATAATATGTGTTGTAGCCCTACACGGCCAATATATGGGCTGCATACCCCTTCCCAGACATCAACATTGGATTCCGGCAAGTAGAGTCAGGAAGCAAATTAAAGCATTCTTGATGGAATGCACAGTAAAGAGACATCAACTCCATCACTTCTTCTCTCAGTTCCTCAATGGACTCTGACCAGTGCTCACGTCATGTGCAAACTCCATTGAGGAACATACCAAGCCCTGACAATAGACCTGGCCTTTTTGACCTATTAGCTTTGCGAATGCTTTTGGGCACTGCCATTCAACATCACCAAAGGAAAAAAAAGAAAATAACACAAATGCTTGGTGATGCTGTACGCACATCTGCGTGTTCACGTCACAACCCCTCTGGAGGTCGCATCATTCAACAGGTGCACATGGCAACTGAATTGAATGGGCACAGATTCCTGTATTTATGTTTTTTACAGATCCAAGATGGCAGACGCCACTTGGAGCGGTAAATCAAAAAAAAAAACTCACCAGCATGACAGTTCCTTTTTAAAAACGGAGGTGCCTGGCAGCAAACGGCAGTTACCAGGCCTACCACAATATCAAAAAAAGACCTTTATTTAAGTAATGTGAGGGGTGAGGAAGCCAATGAATAGGCTGTCTGGGGGAAAACACGTGGGAGGAGCAAAGGATGACCCTGAGGCCGGGGGGGGGGGGGGTGGGGGGGGGTCGAATATAACAAACAAAAAACATAGAAAAGAGCCAAGGAGGGACAAATAATAGACAGGGTGGGGGGAGGAGAGAGCAACATGAACATCCACGGCCCGTGCAGGTAAGAGTGGTAGGGCCGGGTGTGGGGGGATTTCGACAGACGACGAGAAAAAATTAATTATTTATTTAAGTTTTTCCTCTTGGTCGTCTGTCGAATCCCCCCAACCCGGCCCCACCCCCCCACGGCTCTTACCTGCACAGGCCACTTCTGAACATGAAGTGTATAAGGTTGTGGATGGTTTCAAATGAAATGTATTATGTGAGGGGGAGAGCAAGTGTGTGAGAAGGGAGCAACACAGAGCTTGAAATGACACCAGCGCTTAAACATAAAACTAGGATACAAGCCAGACGATGGCACAAGTTACTACCTGAGGAATGGGAGACTAAATTACGCGATACCATCGCCCCCTTGTCCACGGACCCTAACACCGCGAACAGAGAATTCATGGACTGGCTAGTCCGACCCCTAGAGAGCTCTATTCCATTGACCAGCACTCTCAAACACGTCAAAAGACTTAGCCCCGCTCCCTGGTACACACCCGCCCTCACCGCCCTGAAAAAACAATGCAAAAAGTCAGAACGCACGTGGAGGAAAAGCAAATCTACTGAAGAGAAAAGTGCATACCACTACTCCATGAAAGCATACAAACGAGCCCTACAAGACGCCAAAAGGACTTACTATGAGGAAAGAATAAAAGACTCCTCCTGTTCATCCAAGGAGACCTTTTCAATTCTCAAAGAACTCCTTCATGTCCCGGATCCCCCTCAGAAACCTATGGACCCCAAAGCCGCTGAGGAAAAATGTGCTAAGCTGGCCACCTTCTTCAACGAAAAAATTAAAAAAATTCTCACCTCCCTTCCGCCCGCCAACTCTGACTCCTCAGAGCGAGTCAAGGAGCCGATGCTCCCCGACAACAAACCCTTTTTGGAGTCACTTGGCCCAGTTAAAGAACAGGAAGTAAGGGCCATACTTACCTCAACCAAGAGCGGAGCCCCTAGCGACCCTGTCCCCATACGCTTCGCAAAAAACATCACGCAGACCATAGTTCCCCAACTGACAGCCCTGATTAATATCTCGTTGGTACAGGGAGAGGTCCCTTCCAACTGGAAGGAAGCTGTTGTCAAAGCGCTCCTTAAGAAACCGTCGCTCGACCCCACAGACCTGTCCAACTACAGACCTATCTCACTCCTCCCGTGGATAGGTAAAGTCGCCGAGAAACTCGCGAACAAAAAGCTGTCCCACTACCTCGAGTCAAACCATCTCCTCAACGACTCACAGACAGGCTTTAGACCAGGTCAGGGAACGGACACTGCTCTCCTCGTAGCCGTAGAAAGAACTAGGGAAATCATCGACACTGGAGGATCAGTGGCTGTGGTCCTCCTAGACCTAAGTGTGGCCTTTGACACGGTCAGTCACCAGGTCCTAACCCACCGTCTCAAGAATATTGGGGTCAAGGGTAGAGCACTGAAGTGGCTATCGTCTTTTCTTTCTCGACGCTCCTATCAAGTATGGGAAGGCGAAAGCCGCTCCTCCTCCATCCCCCTCCAGTGCGGTGTGCCTCAGGGCTCTTCCCTGAGCCCTACGTTGTTCAACGTTTACATGGCCCCACTGGAGGAACTCGTCTCACCCTTTGGAGTCACTATCGTCAGCTATGCTGATGATACACAACTGGTGGTGACACTCTCCCACCCCAAGCTTGAGCCCTCCAACCTCCACGACTGCCTCTCTAGCGTACATAAGTGGATGAGCGACTCCGCTTTGAAGCTAAACGGCTCCAAAACAGATATCCTGCTCCTAGGACAAAAAGCTATGAGCCTCCCCTCTAACATCTGGCCCGCCTGCATGGGGGAACCCCCCACCCCCAAGAAGGAGGTAAGAAGTCTCGGAGTGTGGCTTGAGACGGATCTCACCTTCGGGACCCAGGCAAGAAAGACAGCCGGCATATGCTACGGTCTACTTAAGTCTTGCAGGAAGGTAATTCCACTACTACCTTTCCAGTCGCGTCTCATGCTGATCCAGGGCCTAATTCTATCCAGGCTGGATTACAGCAATGCAATCTACCTGGGCGCCCCTGAATCCACCCTTCAAACCCTGCAAAAAGCCCAAAACGCCGCAGCCCGACTCCTAACAAATACCCCGGCCAGATCATCTGCCAAGCCTGCACTTAGGAAGCTGCACTGGCTTCCCATCAGGGAAAGGGTCGTTTTCAAGGCCCTCTGTCTTGCCCACAAGGTTCTCCATAATACCGGCCCGCCCATACTTAACAACTGGATCAGTCCTTACAGACCCACGAGAGCGCTTCGCTCGGAGCATGGGAACCTCATCACGATCCCTAAGGTGATAAAGGCCCGCATAGGTGGCCGCCGCTTCTCGGTTAACACTGGCAAGAAGTGGAATGCACTCCCTTTGAGCCTCAGAACAGAACCCAACCTCCTTCGGTTCAGGAAAGCACTCAAAACCCTACTCTTTCCCTAATCTGGCATTCCCCTGACTACCCCCCTTAGTGAGTAATTAGGTTCAGCGCTGGGATACCCATTGGGTGACTACGCGCTCTACAAAACTATAAATAAATAAAATAAATAAATACTTGGGGGCGGGCATTGGGAGGAGAGCAGTGCGCAAGAGAGAGCAAGAAAGCACATGCACTCTTCTGGATAGTTAAATAAAAAGAAAAAAAAAGTATTTCTCTTAATGTGATCTGTGGAAGGATAAGAAAAAAACTACACAGAAGTGGAAAACATGGATGTTTCCATAATGAAGGAAATAAAAACGATGACAAAGAGGCTAAGCTCCACTGGCGGGACAAACAAAAGAAGAGGAAGGAAAGCCATCAAATGAGAAGAAAGCAAGAGAGAGTGACAAGAAAGTCAACCAATGGCAAGCTCTAAGCCCACTGTCATTTTTTGGTATGGTCAAAAACAGTCTGGCAAAAACACACGGCTAAAAGGCGTCGGTAGGCGAGACATAAAAATGTCTGTCAGCCCCCCAGACCTATGAAGCAATGCCCTGCACTGCACACCCTGCTCCTGCATACGCCATTGCCTGTTGAAAGATACCATGTATTGGGACTGTGGGTTATACTGAATATCCCTGCACTGTCCAGATAGAAAGCACAGTAGAATTAGCTCGCTGTGAATAACAGAACCTTCCCAGACCCCCCCCCCCCCCTCCCCCCCCCCTTGTAAATTCCAGTTAAGTAGTTGCAAATGATTTATACAGGATACAGGGGCAGCACACTGGTCTCAGGATGGGGGACTATATCCAAAAACACTATTGATTGAAAAATACCAAGTGAAGCCAATAGACAGCTGTTTGATTTCAATCACCATCCCCCCAGATTCAACAGTGGTCAGCGCGAGCGGGAATGTCTCTACCGATCATCAGAGGAGCTGGAAGTTTCTTTTTTCAAGATGTGTTTCCATGCTGATCTACGCTCATTTGCGGTTTCAATTAGGCCTGGGCAAAAATTTCGTTCCGTTCGCGGAAATTGCGATAATTTGACATTTTTGCGTTCCGCGGAGAGCGCGAAAATGTCAAAAATTCCGGTTTCCGCAGCTTGGCGATAATTTGTTTCTTGCTCGCGCTGTAAAATGATACATTCTCGCGCGCGCGCGATCGCCTTACCTGAATCCCTGCGTTCGCCGACAAGTTTTCTTGATCCGGTCGCGTTCTCCATGAGATGTTGTATTGTTTTTAGCCATTTGCGCTGTCTCGCGACAGTTCGCGCCCGCAGTGACGTCATGCGTCGCGCGATCACGTCTTTCTTCTCGCGATCATGCACCGCGAGAACAACTCAAAACAAGATGGCCGCGCCCGCAAGCAACCACATGGGTAAGTTGGCGACCCGCAACCATGCAGAAAATCTCGCGAACATGCCGGAAAAAGACTTCCGCATCTTTGCGATATTTCTGCTTGTTTGCGATAATTTTAAACATTCTCGCGATAATTTGCGAAGGTTAATTCCGCAAATTCCGCCCACCCCTAGTTTCAATGCCACACAAAACGTGTTCTGAGCCAAACAGTCCCCAGTGTCGGTGCTTAATTTGAGCCAGTGGTTGCAGGTGGGGCCCACTGTCACTCATTGTTGGGGACCTGCACTCATTTTTCCTCAACAAATGTTTATCCAGAGTCAAACAGAGGAAAACACAAAAGGGGAAAAGGAGGAACAGAAAGACGGAGTGAGTGAGAACGAGCGAAAGCAGGGGTCAAAAGGACCCGCTAGAGTGATCTAAAGTGGCAGGGGGTTCTGCTACTGAAGGAAAGAGGCACGAGGTGGAACTGAACTACACGGGCTTGGTGTTTGGGGGCCCGACCTTCACTAGCTCTGGCCGCAGGCTTCTGAACAAACCTTTGGGCCCGCCACTTATTCTGTTAGAAAGTAAATCCTTCCCAGAAAGGCCATATAGGCTTTATTTGTTAGTGGTTGATTGCACTCTAACAGGACAGCAGTCGAGCCGTTTCCAAATCCTGTCACTAATAAGGCCCTACAGCAGCCTGCCACGTGCATCCTTCCCGCCAGTAGAAATGAGTCCGCTTCAGACACGTGTTTCACTGCCTCGACACTCAGACTTTCAGAGGAGCTGAAGTTTATATTTCTCAAGGAAGGAGGCCAAGCCAATGGGATATAAGAAGCAAGGAACACCAAACCGGTGAAAAGCGGAAATAGTCATTAAAGAGGCCAAGTCGGGAGAGATGTGCTTTGAGTTTCCTGCCTCTTGATATTCCTTCTCCACCTCTAAACATGTCGCACTCACTAGTGTGATCTTATGTATTCTGTCATTGTGCATCGCAATTGTGCAGTGGTGTTACGCAAAACAATGGGGCCCCATGCAGTAGAATCTGATGAGGGGCCCCTGTGTCTCCATATCTCACAAATATTCATCGGCCATAGGCTGAATGGGTTGGGGGGCCACTGGAGGGATCAAGACCCCTGCACCGCAGGTTCCTGCCTTACAACCCTGCTATTGTGACACAAAATGTACGAATTATGCATAAAGTCCGCAAATAAGATAATGTGAATTTCGCTTTCACTAGGCCTGTCTACAGCGCTTAATATGTAAAAAAAAAAAAAAAAGTACGTGCCAGAACTCCCCGTCAGGAGGCCACTGCAGCTGGCAACAGACATTGCCCCTGCCATGCTGTCAATGATAGCAACAAAGAAACTACTAACCATCTGCTCCTACAAGTGTGACACTTCGGATGATTTTAGGCCTCTAAACCTATAAGAATGGCTTGGGTGGCAGGTAATAGTAATTTTAAATGTATAATGAATTAATAATTGCCTGCTGTGGTAATCTCTAAATTAGCTAGACAGCGCCACCTTATGGCAGACTGTCACCAGCGCTGGTGTTGACAATTAAGTTCCGGTGTTGAGCACCAGCATCCACCGGCTCAAATTAAGCACTACCTGTCTAATACAACATAGGTATTATTTAAAATATTCATGGGAATCCTTTACTTGCATGTATCAATTTTAACAGTGCTTTGCTATTTTGTTACTAGTTACCTTATTGTTGCATTTAAACAGTTGTGGCTCCTTCAGGAGTAATTTATGCATCTGGAAAATGCTTTGCAGGCATCCCTCACATGTGATATATACTCTGAAAGATGTTTACAACTAAATAATGCATCTAAACCTGGGGCTACTTGCTTTCAAGCTACCCAAAAAGATCTCTTCTCCCCATAAATGTATTATTCAGGTGCGTCCTTTGTGTGATGAATGAGGAAATGAGGAAAGAGAAACACCCGACCCTGCTCTTTTTGTATACTCAGCTGTGTGACCATTATTTGTGAAACGGCAGTGTCTGATTTTAAGATGAATTCTTTCGAAAGCAAATGTGAGGATAGGGATATGTGATAGCGCTTTACCCAAGTGAGCGTGGCGTACATCTTTACTACGGCCTCCTCCTTGCTGTTGTGTAGGGCTGTGAAGAAGTTATTTTTTCATATCTTCTGGTTTACTCCTGGAATTCATGAGTGACCTGTGGGTGCTCCTAGAGTAAGAACACATACTCAGCAAAATCTCTGTGAATCAGGCAGTATATACGTAGCCATACGCAGGGGACTATTCACGAAGATCCTCCACAGTCGTAGTGGACAATCTGCTAGGCCTGGGCTAAATTTCCGTTCCGCTCACGGAAATTGCAATAATTTGACATTTTTGCGTTCTGCGGAGAGCGCGAAAATGTCAAAATTACCGCATTCCGCAGTTTAGCGATAATTTGGTTCTTGCTCGCGCTGTAAAATAATACATTCTCGCGCGATCGCCTTACCTGAATCCCTGCGTTGGCCGACAAGTTTTCCCGATCCGGTCGCGTTCTCCACAAGATATTGGATTGTTGGTAGCCATTTGCGCTGTCTCGCGACAGTTCGAGCCCGCAGTAACGTCATGCGTCGCACGATCACGTCTTTCTTCTCACGATCATGCACTGCGACAAGAGTGAAAATAAGATGGCCGCGCCCGCAAGCAACCGTATGGGTAAATTGGCGAGCCGCGAACATGCAGAAAATACCGCGAACGTGCGGGAAAAAAACTTCTGCATCTTTGCGATATTTCCGCGTGTTTGCGGAGATTTTAAACATTTTCGCGTTAATTTGCGAAAGTCGCTTTCGCAAATTCCGCCCACCCCTACAATCTGCACGTCATGGCAGAATCTCCGCACTCGTCATGGATTTTCCGCAGTGAAAAAATGCAGTGCCGAGATTCCCACAAGCGGGATTCTCCACCGTGCCTGCGGAGCCTCCGCCACGAACCTGGAGGCTCTTCGTGACCCGGACCCCCACTGTTTTAGACCCCTCAAACTACCACACATACAGCAAGCGATGGGCAGGGTTTGATTTTGTATAATAAGCCAAGAGTTCCCACCTCATGGCCCACCATTGAGGCCATTGTAATATGAGCATCCGTGCTGAAAGAGGCGTTTGCGTCATTTTGAGTCGTACCAAAAGTCACCCGTTGAGTAGTCCTGGGCAAAATTTACATTTTTGTGTTATTTTAGTAGCAAAAATAGACATGAAGACTTATTTCACGCTAGAATATAACGCTAAATGATGGATTTGTATTTCAAATAATTACTTGTAATTTCACCTAATATTCTAGAAATGTCCCACTGAAGCAAATTACACAAATTTGGCACACGCCTACAAATGAGCACATTTCCTGCAGGCTCCTATTCTGCAGAGCGAGTTAAATAACTCGTTATATTTTTTTGTGCTGCCAGTGTAAAAGTGCTTGTGCTACCTCGCCCAGGAGCACCTCTTCACAAAAGGCTTATTACATGTGAGTACATTGGGAGTCGTGACGCTTTCGATCCTTTTATGAATTGGGGTCTGTTTTGAAGGGATGTGCTTGTTCTTACTGACTGCCTGAAAACTGAGCAAAGGAGCCCAAATCTGCATTAGTGGTTTCTGACTCTTGTGGCAGCAATCTGAAGTTATTTACAATAAAAATACACATCTGCTACGCGCGCCACTTTGAAATGCACTGGTGTCCACATTATAGCCCACAGGTTAGTTATTGAACATGTCTGGAGTACAGTATACACACTGCCACAGTGTAAACATGTGACAGGACTATACAGCTACCACAGTGAGGAAAGTGCAGTACAATCGGAGAAGAGCCGAGGCCGGCCCAACCCTAGATCAACTCATGAGGAACTGTGGCCCGCGGTCCGAAAGAAGGTGCCATGGCGGAGGCTGGCCGGACAGCTCGGGTGGACCGTTCCCAGAAGGAACTGCATTGGTGCTGATCAGCAAAGAGTAGGACTTTGTCTAGCGAGGCACGGTGGGAGAAAAACGATGGACTGGAATGTCTCTACGGATCATCAGAAGAACTGGAGTTTACTTTTTTTCAAGATGTGTTCCTATGCTGATTCGTCATCATTTTCGGTTTCTATGTCACCCAAAAAGTGGTGCGAGCCAATCTGTCCGCAGTATAAGTGCTACATTTCAACCAGGGGTTGCAGGTGGGGCCACTGTCACTCGTTTGTGGGGACCTGCACTTATTGTTTCCTCAACAAACGTTTATCCAGAGGAAACACAAATGGGGTCCCATCTGATGGGAGCCATGCTTGGTGGTCGAGGATGGATTGTTGCCATGAGGAACAGCGTCTGCATTGATTTGCATAAAGTGGACCTTTGTATAGAGTAGCATGCTGGGTACAAATGATGGGAATGCGGCCAAGAGAGTTTGCAGCAACTGAAATGTATTCAAGCATTCCATGCATCACTTGCTGTTGATGCCCTAAGGGCAATGGGTATGCCCCCTCTTGTCCAATGGGCACTGTGCCTTAGGACCCAAGCTATAGCTCACTGATGCAACCTCAGCGGGTCCAAACCAGTCTGAGGTTGCTAAGGTCGCTTTTGGAGCACATTTGCCTGGCATTTCGGAACAGACTCTACCGAGAGGCAGGGTCAGTTACTGCTGATTTGCATGCGGTGCGCCTTTGTCTAGAGCGGCATGGCAGGTGAAAGCGACGGACTGGGATGCGGCCCACAGCACTGGCCAGTGGTTTAGGTTCATTCAAGTATTCCAACCATCACCTTGCTGTTGCATGAGCAGGACACTGTTCAAAGAGAATTATTCACCTGAATGTAAATATGCACAATCCGGTCAGGCCATAGCACAGGTCTATGTGAATCTCCACTGGTAATAGCACAAGCAGAAGGCTGTTCCATGAGAAATATGGGCTAGATTTAAGCAGGTCAAAATAATGTTAATACTAACTTAGAACAAAACAAAAAAAATCTGAATTATAAAGCTTGAGACAACTTGTTAAATTAATGGACCTAAAAAGTCGTATAGGACAATGCCAGTTGGAGATATGGCTTTTGAAATCACAAAACAACAACTGTGAGCCAGTGTGTGCAGCAGACCACGACTTAGGTGCAATTTTGGCCAACTGTGATGAAGAGGGGGTGGTAAGTCTAATATGTTGTTAATGCTTTGGATGTCAAAATTGTCCAGCAAGGCAAATCAGACTTCTGACGACAGTCCCTTGACCCCTTGAGGATGTGAAGGTCATTGTCAAGCTTGTGCTGAAGATTTCCGATTTGACACCAAGCGCTCAGAGTGGACACTGCAGAATTTCATAAGCACGAGGTCGTTTTGCCACTGTTGTAACTTTGCTGTGCTGTCCCAACTGTTACCTTAAGACTTAGGGCTTTATTACAAATGTGGCGTTCTTGCAGCACACCGCCACGCCAGCACCTTGCTGCAAGACCTCCAAACCCATAGTCAGACTGCCACCGCATTACGAGTTATTCCTGTGCAGGCGTTACTGCTGTGGCGGCCCCACGGAGATGCGTATCTAAGGCGCATAGGTCTGCCTTAGGCATTCACCCCCGTGAGACGTCACAGAACATTCCCACACAGAAAGAAATGCTCAATGTTGTGCATTTCTTTCAGTGCAGGAACAGGGGATGCAAACATACAGGGGGGCACATCGTGTTCCCCCTGCATGCATTCCCAGGCACAGAGGCAACAGAGAGCCCTGCAAGGGCCCCATGAGTTGCCTCACTGCCATTCTTTCCATGGCGGGCTCACCGCCATGGAAACGATGGCAGTGAGGCAAATCGTAATGTGCTCAGTGGTGCCGCAGCTGCCCAGACAGCATAATGCTGCCTCAGACCTCTGCGCACCCGCCGCAGGACCACGGATCCCATAGCAGTTGCAGCATCCTGTGGTGGTCCAACCACCCACGACTGCGGCGGCCCTCATTGTAATAAGGCCCTCAGTCATTTTGTATGTCTCAAATTCTTCCAGGAGAACAAGACTAAATTCTATAGAAGGCAGAGCTTCACCAATCCATATATCTTCGACTCAAAGTCCTGCTGATGTCTTTAACTTTATGGTGAAAAGGTTTAAAGTCTTGCCCTATGGAGGGTTCATCCTCCAAGAAGGTAGCCTCAGCACCATTTCCCGTTTCTCCAACGGTCCCAAAAACTTCCAAAGGTTTCTTGATGCTATGAAAGACACCCCTTGCCTATGGAATAGACACAGCTACTCAATGACAGATTCTAAACACCCGATTGCTCTCCAGCCAGGGTTAACTAAGGATCCAGTCCCAAATGGTCATCTGGTCCTCCTTCAGAACAAGGAATCATTTTGATTTTTGTGTCCCAAAGCAGTAACCAGAGGCAACCACTTGACCCATCAAGAGCAGTTCCAGTACTTGGATCCCAGCAGTAGTCAGGATGTTTTCAGCCTTCATCCTCAAGCAGTCAGACAGAATCTTTTCTTCTCCTTGGTGTCCCGCCTGAACCTGGACTCTTCTGAAAATGCCTTTTTCAGATATGCATTCATGTTAACTTAGAAGCTTTTGCACCCAATTTTGATAACAGGAGCTCTACTGCAACACAAATTTATCAGAAACAAATTCTTCCTCATGACTCACACTGCATGATAGCAAAACGATAGTAAGACAATGGAAAGGGATGTCAAAGGACACTGAGGCAGTGAGAGGCATGTCCAAAGAAATTGAGGCAGCGGACCAGGATGTCCAAGGATACTGCGGCAGAGGAGAGGGATGTCCAAGGATACTGAGGCAGAGGAGAGGTATGTCCATGGATATTGAGGCAGAGGAGAGGGATGTCCAAGGATACTGAGGAAGAGGAGAGGGATGTCTATGGATATTGAGGCAGAGGAGAGGGATGTCCAAGGATACTGAGGCAGAGGAGAGGGATGTCCAAAGAAATTGAGGCAGTGGACCAGGATGTCCAAGGATACTGAGGCTTAGGAGAGGGATGTCCAAGGATACTGAGGCAGAGGAGAGGTATGTCCATGGATATTGAGGCTTAGGAGAGGGATGTCCAAGGATACTGAGGCAGAGGAGAGGTATGTCCATGGATGCTGAGGCAGAGGAGAGGGATGTCCAAGGATACTGAGGCTTAGGAGAGGGATGTCCAAGGATACTGAGGCAGAGGAGAGGTATGTCCATGGATGCTGAGGCAGAGGAGAGGGATGTCCAAGGATACTGAGTAGAGGGATGTCCATGGATACTGAGGCAGAGGAGAGGGATGTCCAAGGATACTGAGGAGAGGGATGTCCAAGAATGCTGAGGCTGAGGAGAGGGATGTCCAAGGATACTGAGGCAGAGGAGAGGGATGTCCAAGGATACTGAGGCAGAGGAGAGGTATGCCCAAGGATACTGAGGTAGAGGAGAGGGGTGTCCAAGGATACTGAGACAGAGGTATGTCCATGTATACTGAGGCAGAGGAGAAGGATGTCCAAAGATACTGAGGCAGGGGAGAGGGATGTCTAGGGATACTGAGGCAGAGGAGAGGGATGTCTAAGGATACTGAGGCAGAGGAGAGGGATGTCCAAGGATACTGAGGCTTAGGAGAGGGATGTCCAAGGATACTGAGGCAGAGGAGAGGGATGTCCAAGGATACTGAGGCAGAGGAGAGGGATGTCCAAGGATACTGAGGCAGGGGAGAGGGATCTCCAAGGATACTGAGGCAGAGGAGAGGGATGTCCAAATAGGCAGAGGAGAGGGATGTCCAAGGAGGCAGAGGAGAGGGATGTCCAAGGATACTGCGGCAGAGGAGAGGGATGTCGAAGGATACTGAGGCAGAGGAGAGGGATGTCCACGGATACTGCGGCAGAGGAGAGGAATGTCCAAGGATACTGAGGCAGAGGAGAGGGATGTCGAAGGATACTGAGGCAGGGGAGAGGGATGTCTTAGGATACTGAGACAGTGCAAGGAAGGTACCATTGACAAAATAATTCCACCATGACTACAATTCCAACAAATATATGGCTTCACCCACAAAAATGTGGATACTACAGAACTGACATTGATTCGATGTCCCACTGATAAACAATATGTTGAAAACATAAATCACAGTCAGAAAACATCTTCACCGAGAGTACTGGTGCAGACAACTGCACTGAATATATTGTAGGTGTGTGTGATATAAATTACAAAATATTGACTTATATTTAAATAGTGCTAAATGCCACAGGAGTTCAAATGTGTGAACCCCGTTACTAGCAGGTGTTACTGCCGGCCTATTTAATGGCATTGAGTTTGGACCTCATGAGGGTGTAACTCCAAATTGATTTTGCAAGGATTTGAATTCACAACCTGTAGGAAAGGTCATATATCTGATGTGAGCCTCAAAGTCACTGCAGCATCTTGGCAGCAGGATTATAAGCACCTTTACTGAAAATCCCGACATCTGAATGTAACCGGCAACACATCCTTACAGAGCTAATGTAAGCGACTCTTCATTTGAAATTGGGACCATCGAGTTGGGGAGCAACAACAACTATTATTACGTAAAAGAAGTAATTCAGTTTGTACGGGCCTCAATATAGTACATTTGTACACAAACACCTGCATATTACATACAACATGCTTCTGAATAGGCATGTTATTGCCCATGCCTGTTTTGCAACATGATGCGGCATATCCTGCAATGACCGCTGCTAGTCACGCTTGCTCTTCTGCTACCACCACACACATTTTCTTCACAAGCACTTTGCAAGTTTTGGGCTAGACATAAACCCAGAACTCTTTCCTATCTGCATTTGCCCCATTCATATGTACGTCAAACCGGTCTGGGGTTGCTTGGGGTCCCTTCTGAATGGGCCCATGCACTTGGTAGTTCAGGATGGACTTGTGCCATGAGCAGCAGGGTCTCTACTGATTTGCTTAAGGTGGGCCTTTGTCTGGAGTGGAATGTTGGGTAACAATGATGGCATGGAATGTGGCCCGAAGAACTTTCAGTGACTGAATTTAATTCAAGCATTACACCCATCTTCGTGTTGTTGTTGCATGAGCTGGGCATAGTCGAAAAGGGAATTATTTATTTGCCTGTCAATAAATGGTTAAGTCGTAACATAATTCTAGGTGGATTTTAGGTAGGAATGGCACAATTATGAGGCAATTCTCAGATAAATGTGGGCTAGGTTTAAGCAGTAGCAAACAGTATTACCAGGAAAAACAAAACTTAACAAATTCCCAACCCAATTGATAAAGATTGAGACAAATAACATAAGTTAGTTTTCCTAAAAATTTTTAGAATTGGGCAATTGGAAAACTTTGGCAGTGAGTGGTGTGCGTTAGAGACTTCAAGCAGAAGAATCCATGGAGCCAGCTGGGTGCTGGAGGCTGGTGTCATTGTGCTACATAGCGCTAAAAAGAGTACTGTGTGTGAGTGAAAGTGAGACTAGAAAATAAAATGAAGGTGGCTAAGAGAGACAGTGATTCCAGGAGGAGGACTGCAGGGTTGGTTAGAAGGAGCTGTGATGTCGGCCTTGGAGGTCCTACCTACGTTTTCGTCTAAACCGTGTGTGCTGGAGGCTTCACTTATTATTGGCCATTCCTTGCTACCACTGATTATGCTAAATTGTACCCTTGTCTTTCTCCTAACTATTAGCGCTCAGGATCTTTTATTTACCTTCTAAACAGTGATGGAGGGGGAAAAACAATTCCTAACATAACGACAATATCATACCTGAAAGTACCACAGACTCCGACTATAGGTTTGGCCATTTATTATAAGGCCAAGAATAATAAGATGTACACACATTGTAAGATTAGCATATTAAGATATAAGAACCAATATAGATCTGATTCTACGAATATAAGTAATTCGGCATAACAAAAATAAAATGGTGAACTCGAGGACAAGGATGCAACTCAAAACTGACATAAAGTCTAGGTCCCTTTTCATCAGAAAAACAAACAAATCTGTCCCTACACTATACTAAGAGGAGATGCTATCTAATATCCTTCCATCTATTCCCAAAGGTGTCAGCACGTGTTGACTTCCTGAGAAGTACTCACGTCAAATGGGTTAGGGTGCTTATGGCTAGGAGCGAGTACTAAGATGCTCCTTTCTCTCCGAAAGCTAGCAGAAATCTGGGTTCTATGTCCCTGCGCATCATATAATAAAGAAGTCGATTCTTAGTTTCATCCTAGTAAAACTTTCCATTGCAACTTTTTCTAAATGGGGAGGTTCACACTTTCTAATTACATTTCTTTGTTCGGCGTGGTGACATTGATTCCCAGAGCAGCCAGACACGAAAGATACCCTCCCTTCCAACTGTCTTCAAAGCATTCCTTGTATATTCTCCAATCTCAAAATAACGAGTTGGCATTCCGATACCTTCAGTAGGATGAGAACACTGCTATTTCTTGAAAACAACATGCATTTCTTTATTTAATTCTTGAGAAGCCAAGGAGGTACAAAACAAGTACAGTCTTGGGCCTAGATAGTCGGGCAATTTAACAACGTACTGTTACATTATATGATTCTAAACTGTCCTGCTTCTGTATATGCAGGCATGACAATCTATACATGATCATATTATAACATTGCACTACAATGAATATATGCATAAATATACTGAGTACATTTTCAGTGATTATAAAACACTGCAAACTATATATTTGTACCTAGGTGCATGACAACTATGACTATAATGCACCCATACAAAATAGAGTGCTGAAAGCGCTCTATCACCACCAGCCAAGATTCTACCATCATGCACAGCAAAAGTGGCCCGTAAATTAAGCGCCTTCTCTGCAAGAAAGGCGGATCTTGATATTAACAACCACACAATCATTCGCGTCTTATTTAGTCCCCACATCAATCCAATGAGTCTGTCTGACCATGTTAATACCATTTGTTACATCAAGGTGTCTTCCAACCCTTGAATGAATCCAGTGTTACATATTGTTTTCTAGCTCCTCCCAACACTCAACTCGAATTTGTTTTAGTCAAGGAAACTCCTTAAAATGAACAGATACTGTGTACGTAGGTGTTGGCTAATGAGGCAGTAGTGTGGTAGTTTGAGGACTAGTCTGGCCACGGTGTTCTGGACGTTCTGGAGATTGCGGGTGAGGTTCTTGCTGATCCCGGTGTAGAGTGCATTGCCGTAGTCAAGTCTGCTACTGCTGAGGGTGTGTGTGACAGTTTTCCTGTGTTCGGGGGGATCTACTTGAAGGTCTTGCGGAATAGGCGGAGTGTGTGGTAGCAGGAGGAGGGGATGGCATTGACCTGGCAATCCATTTTGAGTTCAGAGTCCAGGATGATTCTGAGGTTGCGTGCGTGGTCCGTGGGAGTGAGGGAGGTGTCCCCGAGGTCAGGGGGGGGCAGCCAGGTGTGGTTCCAGGCATCGGGGTGTGGGCCCATGATGAGTATCTCAGTTTTTTCCATGTTAAGTTGTAGGCTGCTGTTCTTCATCCATCTGGCGATCGCTTACATTCTGTCTTGAAAGTTGCGTTTGGTGATCTTGGGTTTGTTGGATAGGGAGAGGATGAGTTGGGTGTCGTCTGCGTAAGATGTGATGCTGAGTCCGTGTGCTCTGGCAATGGATGCGAGCGGGGCCATGTAGATGTTGAACATGGTTGGGCTGATGGAGGATCCTTGTGGGACTCCGCAGGTGGTTGGAGTTGGTTCTGAGAGGAATGGAGGAATTCTGACTCGTTGCGTTCTGCCGGAGTGGAAAGAGAGGATCCAGTCGAGGGCCTTGTTCCAGATACCCGCGTCATGGAGTCTGCGGGCTATGGTGCAGTGAGAGACAGTGTTGAAGGATGCAGAGAGGTCAAGGAGGATGAGGGCCACAGTCTCTCCTCTGTCAAGGAGGGCACGGATGTCATATATTGCTGCGAGGAGTGTAGCTTCGTTGATGTGGTTCTTCCTGCAGCCGGATTGGGATGAGTCGCGGATGTTGTTCTCTTCGATGTAGGTTGCGAGTTCGCTATTGACAGCTTTTTCCATGACTTTGGCCGGATAAGGGAGAAGGGAGATCGGTCTGAAATTTTTGAGGTCGTGAGGTTCGCTGAAGATTTCTTCACGAGACGGTTGATCTTGGCGTGTTTCTAGTAGTCGTGGGAGCAGGCGGTCTTAAAGGAGCTGTTGATGATACGTTGAAGTTTGGGGGCTATGATGCCAGCGATTTTGCGGTAAATGTGGTAGGGACAGGGGTCCATGGGGGCCCCGGAATGAGTGGTCTTCATTTTCCTCAGAGTGTCTTCGATGCTGAGGGTGGTCCAACTGTCAAGTGTCAGTTGCGTGCTGCTGGGAGCAGTGGGAGGGGGTTCCTCATGGGGATTGTTGTTGTTGAAGTTGTCATTGATAGTCTTGATTTGGTGATGGAAGAAAGCGTTGAGTCTGTCGCAGAGAATCTGGGAGGGCATGATGTTTATACTGTGTGGGTGGGTTATTTTAATATTTAATGTTGCACTTTAAATACCAGGGAGATTTGTGGCTTGACTAGCAGCAATGGTGTTGACTTAACACATTTTACCCACTCAAGATATTTGGAGGTCCTAAATTATCTTCCAATTCAGTAAAAAAAAAACAAATGTTTGTCTCATTTTGTTAATACCAAACAGATTTTAGGGCCTTCTCTTTGTTGATTGATCCTTTTCACACCATTGGTTTGATATTGGTATCACACAGCTTTAGTATGCATATGTGGGACTTCCAGATCCTTCCTTTGTGCCTTGGTCACCGGAACCTCTTTATAGTGGATTTTGATATACCATTGAGGAAGCATGGTCCATCGCTATTTGATATCCTTTGAGGAAGCATGGTCCATCGCTATTTGATATCCCATTGACAAAGCATGGGCCATCACTATTTGATATCCTTTGAGGAAGCATGGCACATCGCTATTTGATATCCCATTGAGGAAGCATGGTCCGTCGCTATTTGATATCCCATTGAGGAAGCATGGTCCGTCGCTATTTGATATCCCATTGAGGAAGCATGGTCCATTGCTATTTGATATCCCATTGAGAAAACATGGTCCATCGCTATTTGATATCCCTTTGAGGAGGCATGGTCTGTCACTATTGGATATCCCATTGAGGAAGCATGGTTCATTGCTATTTGATATCCCATGAGGAAGAATGGTCTATTGCTATTTGATATCCGATTGAGGAAGCATGGTCTGTCACTATTTGATATCCCGTTGAGGAAGCATGGTCCATCGCTATTTGATATCCCACTGAGAAAACATGGTCCATCGGTATTTGATATCCCTTTGAGGAGGCATGGTCTGTCACTATTTGATATCCCATTGAGAAAGCACGGTCCATTGCTACTGGGACAGGGTATAAAGGTGAGCAGAAGGAATGGCGTTACTGTGAAATGGAAAATGATGGACAATGCAAGATTGCTGTTGGAACTGGTGAGCTCGCAGAAGAAGCAAGAAAATCCGTGTTTGGATAATAGTACTACTGGTCTGCTGCTATATTATACATTTTGCTTCCCTGACTTTCAGTATAATGGAAAGCTTGATGAGATGCCCCCGAACAAGTAGAAAGTCTGGTTGGTTTGATGCAGAATGCATTGATACGCATAAGGCTCTTAAGACAGCACTAAAATCTCACCCCAGGGATAAGGGGCTAATTAAATAGTGCAGGTCACGGTATAAATAAACACTAATATGAAGAAAACAACACATCAGGGGGCGAGGCCTGGGAAACCCTTACTTAAGGAAGTAAGCAATCTGAAGATGCCACTTTTTGGAAAATTACTAACGCCCCCTTTTTATCAGGATGTTACCCGTCCTTCAGTAGAGACAGTTATTCCCGCAGAAGAGCAGGTTGCTCATTTTGCTGCAATTTTCTCTTCTGGGATGAACAGTGAGTCTTTCAGGGTAGACACATTGGGGGAGGTGAGTGGTGGGACAGAGGGAGGTATTGTATTTGAGTTAGAGAAAGTGATTACTGCTCTTTATTGCTATCAAAGGGGCAAAACCTCAGGGCCAGACAGGGTGCCTTTTGATTTGTTTTTAGATAGTATTGATCTGTGGGTTCCTCTGCTTACAAATGAGCTTAACCTTGTATCAAAAGTGGGCCGGTTTCTTGGAAAAATTCGGTCACTGTGCGTACATTCAAGAAAGGTAATGCATTCACCCTTTACCTACATGTTATAGGTAAGGGTGTATATTGGTACCTTTTCTTTTCACTCTTCATGAGAATGGAATACGGATATTTTTGGTGGACAGGGAACATAAAGGTGGGGAACAATTCTTATTTTACTCATCCTAAGGTGTTGCAGGACATAATTAGAAAAAAAATTTAAGTGCTTGTTATTAGACTACACAGAGAATGAGTGAGCCTATGCAGAATTGATAAAATAAACTATGGTAGAGTATTCCAGTACTCTGCACCCAGCCATGCACCCAGCCGTATTTTAGTCTGGTATCTAACATGCAACATCGCTTTCTGTTGACTAGATTTTGTTTTAATTCAGTGTATATGCTGGTCTATTTAAGCATTAGGTCAATGAGATATTACAATTACCTCTATGTCCATGCAACTTTTTCTGAACAAAATACTTTGCGCTTGTTATTTTTTTGTAATTATTATTTTCAGCCAAGGAGAGTGTTTATCCTGCCCTTTTGAAGTGCTTACTTTGTAGACCTGTTTTACGGTACTTGTAGAAGTGGACTTTATGTGTTCCTAAGTTGTACATTTTATAAGCCAGCTTTTAAAGATGCAGATTACTAAAGATTCCCGCCGCCTCACCTTGTACCCAAAAAGAAGAGGGCCTGCCAGGCCGAGGAAAGGTCAGTCTGACAGATCCTATTTATTTTCAGATCAGTTAGCCAGGAGCTAGACATGAGCTAAATGCGCAGGCCCCTTGGTTCCTGAGCTGGATTTTTTGCCAGGCTGAAGATGTCACGGCCCTGTGTGCGTGACCTCTTCAGCCTGGCAAAGCTACTCAAGGCCCTTCCCCTTGTGATGAGGGGGAGCATCACTGATTGTGTCATACCTAGGCGTTTCAGTTCCCTGAGTGTCAATCACTGCCACCCATCACAGAATGGGGTGGGGTCAGTAGTCTTACTGACCCCATCCCACTCTGTGACGAATAGGGACTTCTGCCTTCCCTCAGAGGGAAGGCAGCACTCCCAACCCTTCTGGTACCTCTGAGGCAGAGCTTCCCAGGTAAGTGGGATTTTAAAAAAAATATGTGGTGCATGCATGCATGAATATTTGGGAGTGAGTGTTGGGAATGGATGTGTGTGTGCATGAATTTGTGAATGCATGGGTGTGAGTAAGTGTGTATGTGTGCGTTCATATCCTGTCCATCCTCCTCCATGCTCAGTACCAGCTGCCACTGTTAAGATATCTTCTATTTAGTTTGACCTATTCTAGATTATGGCCTACACTTCGTCTCTGGAGAGTTTGTGTAAGTTATGCAGAGCTTATGTTGCTATTTTGTTTTTAAATGTTGCGTTGAGTGTTTACTTTTGTGTAATATTAATGCTCCAAATAAAGAGGATTGATTGATTGACAATACGAGCTGTAGATTTGGATTTTGTAATCACAAAGCACCAATTGTGAGCCAGTGTTGTATTATGGGTACAATTTCAGACCAACAATGATGTTTGTTAGGGTTTTTGGATCTCAAAATTGTCCAACAGGGCAAGTTAGAATTCTGTAGCCAGCAAAGATCCCTTGAGGATGTATACATTATTTTCAAGCTTGCACTGAAGGTTTCAGATTTGGCATCAAAATCTCAGAGCGGGACAACGTAGGATTTCAACAACAGAGATTGCTTTGCTACTGTCCCCCAGTTTTACCTTAAGATTTAGTCACTATGTTTCTCTCAAATTCCAATAGTGTAGCAAGGTGGAATACTATAAGCAGGCAGAGCTCCATCAACCTGGATATCTTCAGCACAAAGTCCTGCTAATGTCTTTATCTTTATGATGAAAAACTTTAAAATCTTGCCCTATGGAGGGTTCACCGTTCCTGTGGCAGGTTCCGTAACTTGTCCCAGTCCTCCAAAAGCTAAAAAAAAGTTTATTGATGCTGAGAAAGCCACTCCTTACCCAGCTCCTCAAGGGCAGACGTTTAGACACCAGGTCTTCCTCCATGCCAGTTTGAGTCAGGATTTTTCGGTCTTCTTTCCCAAGAGGTAAGGCAGAATATTTTCTTCTTCTCCTTTATGTTCTTCTCAAGCCTGGACTCTTCTGTTATTGTGAGGTGCCCTTCTTTCTTTGTGTACTAACTACAGATTGGAGAAATTACTGCTAAAAATCCAGGCAAATTTCCCATGAAATCTCCACGTTCTTTCCAAACTTTCCTTTCAAGAGTCCCTCATTCCAGTTTGTCATAACCTTCTTCCCTCTGCAGGAGCCCGTCTTTCCTTTTAGACATACCTCTGTTCAAATGAGGTTACCTCCCAGGTAGAGACCTGAGCTAGAATCAATATTTCCTCCTGCTGGTAGCACAAATGTTTGAGTTGGATGTGACATTTAATGGTTTCAGTTCTGATGACCTGCTCAACAGTTTGGTCTATACTTGATCAGAAAATGTGTTGTGTCAGTCCTTTGTGTTATCATCTGTTTCTGTCCCTCTGCCAGATGACTCGTTCCTGGCAAGTGACCACCATTGGCAGCTCTTCAAACTTCCTGCTCTTAGAAACAGCACTTCCTGCTCTTAGAAACAGCTGCATTGTCCTACAGAATGCTTGACATTCACTCCTATTCTGGCATGTGTAGTGCTATCATTGAGTAGGACTACCAGCCAAAATGAATTGGTAGCTCAAAATGCAATCTTTAAAAGGTTGTTATTAAACTGCACACATCAAAAACTTTATTTCAGTACTAAAAATAGATTTATCAAAAATATACTTTAAACACCAAAAGTAACTTTTAATCACAAGTGAAAAAAACTTGAATTATTTCTCTATGATTTTCCCAAGCAGAGTTATGGCATTTGATTTTTTAATCTTAATACACCGTGAAAAACAGTTTTTGGCGATAGCTCAAATTGATGAAATACATTTCTTTCATATTTAGTATGCCCACTTTTATATATTGTGCACCCAGACATATTTGCCTACCAGGCACACTTGGGGTGACTTGATAAATATATAAAAGTGTGTTTCTTACATTGGAAAGCACCTTTCTACACCAAGGGTCATATTTACAAGCCCCTAATGCCACCGGCGCACCACTTTTTCTGACTCTCCGGTTGCGTTGCGCCAATCCCCTAATTTACAAGGTAGCGCTAACCAATTTACCGTGGCCTAATGCCACCTTGTTAATATCACCTTTCCGCCTCAGTGTGCTGCGGTAAAGGGGCGGGCAATGGGTGTTGCTGTGGGCATTATGCCGCAAGACCCATTGCTTTTTTACACTGCCCCAAATTTACAAAGTTGGGACAGCGCCAAACGCTAAGGACAGGTAATACCTGGTCTTAGGATGGTGATACAAGTAGAAAATATTAATTTCTCATAGTTTTTTTATGTTTTCTATGTGTTCTGCAGTACACATAGAAAGAGCAAATCGCCATAATTGATTGTTTATGTGCAGGAAGGTATCCTTTCCTGCAGATAAACAATCGCTCAGCAGCGCAGGCACCTTTGCAACATGAGAGCAGGGGGGCTGCGCTAGGCAGCTTTGTTAGCACCAGAGTTAGGTGAAACGCAGGAATTTATCGTATTTTTGTAAATATGGTGCATCCCTGCGTTTTCAAAATGTGGGAGCGCTGCAATGCCATATTTGGTGTAACACGCCACACCGAAATTGTCTTGTAAATATCCCCCCAGGTTTCTTTCCTATGTGCTATTGAAGTGCTATAAAACTGTGTCCTAATCAGACCACAATGATTTTCCCTGGAACTACACACTTTATTCATATGTGGATATTGAAAAATACACAGTGCAACCCTAAAATGAAATTTAACTTCCAAGATGCTGGTCCATTTCTTATGCCAACATACCATGTCAACTGTACAGTTAAATAAGCAAATTGGGTGTAATCAATGTTAAAGTTCAGAGATTCAGTAAATGAAATTGCAAACTAGATTACCAATGTCATGGTGCACAGTGTCCTAAAGCCACCAAAATCAATCAGGAATTTGGGAGGACCATTCTCAATTTATGTTCTTACCTACTGGTACCATGCAAATGGTTAAAAGGGTGTAGTTTGTAAAGCAGGTCTGAGAGAGAAGACAATGTGATATGCCATTTTGCACTTCCAAACCAGGGTGGGCTTGGTGCCTTTAGGCTGTGTCAGAATAAGCTACGGTCAAGTCTATCGACCGATGGTGCATTTGTATGCCTGCTAAGCCAGTCACACTGGTCATGTTTTAGACGCTACTTTCTATGGGCTTTGTAGGGCTCACCCTAAAAAAATTCTTTAGAAATGTAGAGGCAAGTAGTCAACTTGTAAGCACATTACGCCAGTGACATTATTCTAACCTTTGTAGAATTGAAAGACTATGGGTTGGACATAAAGGTGAATGCCTGTCTTCTGCTGTAGCGCAGTGTTCCTAAGGACTCTTTTCAAACCCTGTGCATGAAATCTGGGTGGCCTTACAGAGACGTTTCGTAGCTTTCATCAGCAGTAAACAGTGCAGTCATATTAGTGTGTTTGCGTAGCTGTAGCATCACAGGTGCAATTGTATGGGTCCAACTGATGTATTGGTCCTGTGCAAGTTGAAGGCTAGGCTGCCCAGTGGCATAACAGAGGCCCCCCAGCCCCTGCTGTGCAGGGGGGCTGGGCTCCGAGGGGCCCCCTCAGCACTGTAACCTGGCCTGAGAGCTCTTAAGTGAGTCCAGATGGATGCCCTCCAAGTACTTTGCTGGGGGTGCCCCTCAAGTTTCATTACGCCACTGAGGTCGCCCACTGATCTGTTCCCATCTTGCACCACTGGTTGGTGACACACTTTGGGAAAAGCAGATCACAGTCGCATTAGCGGCTGAGGGATGTAGGGGTGGACGGGACTGCCCTGGCCCTCCTGTCCTCCTTCTTGGAGGCAAGAGAGCAGAGGTTGTTTTGGGAAGGCCTGAAATCAGACAGTTTCCACCTCCCATGCGGTGTCCCACATGGGTCTGCCCTTTCTCTGACCGTGTTCAACCTCTACGTCACCCCACTGGCTATACTTATCAGGAGGCACGGTTTTGCCCTTGTCTCCTACGCTGATGATACACAACTCGTCATCTCTGTCACCAATCAGCCTGAGACCACAGCAGCCAGGTTCCACGTCTGTCTCACTGAGATTATGACCTGGATGAATCACAGCTTCCTAAAAATAAATACAGACAAGTCAGAGATGATGGAATTCGGCCCGGGCCAGCCCCAGTGGAACAAGTCCTGGTGGCCAATCGGGGTAGGTGAATGCCCCACCAGGTAAATAAGGTCAGGAATTTATGGATTATCTTTGATGACAAACTGAACTTTGGTGCCCAGGTAAACAGCCTCACTTCATCCTGCTTTTTTCTACTAAAAACTTTGAGAAAAATGTTCCCATATATCTCTCAAGAGTTGCAAAAGACGGTGATGGTAGCACTCTTCTTATCCAAGCTAGACTACTGCAATGCCCTAGTTTTTGGGCATTGATAAATTCCAACTGAGAAAATTGCAGTCTTTACAAAATGCCCCAGCGGGATTACTCCTGGGCATGACCAGAGGCCAGTCAACATCTGCAGGCATCAAATCACTCCACTGGCTCCCCATCAAACAGTGTGTGGAATTTAAATCTCACAGCCTTGTGCACAAGGCAATATATGTTGGTGGTGCTGAGGGCATTCAAAAACTGTTCCCACCATACATTCCTCCACGCACTCTTAGATCTGCCAGTCTGGGTCTAATCAAGACCGCAAAGACCAGATGGGCAAGATGGGGGGGGGGGGGGGGCATGGCGATATCACAATGCGCGGAAAAAGCTCTGGAACAAACTGCCACGGCCCATGAAACTTCAACCCAACTTGCAGCTTTTCAGGAAGAGCCTGAAAACATGGCTGTTTACTTCTGCATTGGCTTCTGTCAACACATTGCACTGTCTCTGCCTACACATTTCAGCGCCAAGAAGCCACGGCAATCGAGAACTATATAAGCATATAATCATAAACTTAAACATTGGGAGCGCTATGAGCAGATGCCTCAGAGCAGTACCAGAAGTGGCCATAGAGGGCACCAGAGAGCAAAAATGGCCTTTTAATGCCGTACTATGGTAAAACCATGGAATTTGACCTTTACACTAGACGAATAAATGGCCATCAGATTTGTCCAGTAGTACATTTTCAACAAATAACGGTTTATTGGGCTGCAATTATTTCCGCTGGCATAACATAAATGTACATATAACATGCAGGAGGTGACACCACACAGTACAGAGAAGGGTATCACCCAGATAGTTTCTAACTGCATGTTTAGCCCGAAATGACACACAGGTACCTTAATAGATTGAACGAGGACATGCATGAAGGGGTAATGCTTGGGGTTGAATGTGGCCCTGGGTAGAACACACGATAGATGCATAAAATTCTATTGCTCCTCTCCCTATCAACTGAAATGTTCTTTTTAACATTATGTTTGAGGTAAACACTAGCATTGTAATATATTTTTGTGTGTATGTATATATAATAATATATTCCGTCAGGTTACTGCTCCAGCAATCCCCTTGCCTGCGATGCTGGTGCCGTCAGTGGTAGCAGTGGCCACTTCAATACGATTGGATTCCTTAACTCCAAAACACAATTCCAGGAATGAAGGCACAGCACACCAGGAAACGGCACAAAAGAACTTTATTTGTGCGCTAGCTTTTTCAAGGACGACGCGTTTCGGCGTTAGCCTTTGTCAAGTAACTTCCTGCATCTCAATCTGGCATAGAAATACGTGCACGTGATTCATAAACATAAACAAAAGACTATGATATCGTATCTCATAGTAATTGAATTACCTGTTGACATAAACAATATTAATCAATGGTAATTGTGCAAAGTAAAATTAATTAAAATGCAAGAAAATATGTATAGAGAACGGATCAATTTAGAATCCTATTTAACCCGTATTTGAACGTCATCCTCATAAATGCGTATGTTTGTGAATCATAGAGATAGACAAAATACCTCAATCTTGTGTAACAAATACATTGCAAGTTGCATTTAAAACAAACGATAAATTCATTGGTAACCATGAGAACTTTTGTGGAATCAATCAAATCACCATAAAAATTATTATATTGGGGTGAGAGCTCCTGGGTAGCGCAATGCCAGATTGAGATGCAGGAAGTTACTTGACAAAGGCGAACGCCGAAACACGTCGTCCTTGAAAAAGCTAGCGCACAAATAAAGTTCTTTTGTGCCGTTTCCTGGTGTGCTGTCCCTTCATTCCTGGAATTGTGTTTTGGAGTTAAGGAATCCAATCATATAATAATATATATGTAATATTTATAGAAATATAGATATACGATTTTCTGATCATTTTCTCAGTTTATAGTATAATGTTGTTTTCATGTAGGTTTCTTTAGATGTGCATTTCATTGGTATAGTGTAGGTCCATAGTCCTATTCACAGTGATATTGAAGTTAAACTGATTATTCTACCAAGAGGAAATGATCTCATGCTTTGTAGGAATATCTAAGTCATGAAGTCATGGGGTGTAGGTCGTCTAAAACTAACACTCATGATACACTATCCACTAGGGTAGGACTTTGCAATCCCAACCGTGTAATCCCTACTTAGGTTATGAATGTACATGTATCTTGAATGCGACAGGAAACAAACTATAAGGAAGGTAACCAATATTTTTGGGACATTTGCACACATAATTTGCAAGGCTACAGTTCATAGACGTAAAATCAGCATTAGCAATCAGCATTGTCTTTATCTAGTGGGTTTGGTATAGTTTGCTCCAACAGGACTGCAGTATTATCCAACATGGAGATACCATTATTAGAGAATACCTAGTAGAGAGAAGTGTGAATCTCACATTGCCTGAGATATGGGATCTTCATGAAATTTAGCTCCTTCCTGAAAGTCTCATGGTGATCTGTCAAGCAGTGGCCAAGAAAAAAGAGGGACAAAAATGGGTTTTCCCCATGCAGGAGTTTTAGAAATGTTTTTCTGTACCTTGGCGGAACAGAATTGTGCCAAATTTGCAGAGAGCTGCATCTTTAGTCAGAAAGCATGCTTTTTATGATTATGTGTAAATGTGTTAAGCTATTTGTGAGAAATTAAGGTTCAATCGTTAGTGATATATAGATAGTTGGGTCTGAGGTCCGCAAATCAAAAAAGATAGAGCGTTCTCATTGGCCGAGAGGGCTTTCTTTCCATTGGCTGATTCAGGTCTGAGGTACTCACTAGTCCCTCTGTACCGAGGAATCTGATTTGTTGGATGCAATATGAGCAGATATGTTTCTGCCGCCACTACAAGACAAGAGGATCCAGACCCCATGTCATGTATTTAAAAAATATATATATTAGGGGGTAGGGTAGGAGTACTCTGACCACCTGGTCCTTGTTGGGAGGTCCCAGAGGGAAGGGATTAATTTAAGAAGAAAAAAACTATTGTGCCATGGGGCATGCAGTATTCCCATGGGACCCACTGAGGTTCCTTTGGGGTACCACAATACTCTTGCATTTTGCCCCACTGGAGTACCTCGGTAACAGGAAAAAAAAATGTAAAATGTTGAGTGGCTGTCCATAAATGGTGTACTGCCCATGGGAGGTGGGCCAGCAATGGGGCATTGGCTGTCTATGGAGAGCTTACCATATACTCTACATGGCCAAAGGCTATGTGTGGTGGAGCCACATGACCCAACCCCTGCACCCAACCTCCTTGAAGGGGGTGCAGGGCTTGGTCCCAGGCCAGACTCCATGGGGTTGACCCTGTGGTCAACCCCACACACAACCGAAAGCAAATGCGTGGTAAGGAGTTAAGTTCCCATGAGGGGTTGGGTACAAGGTCTTGCTGCAAATCAGTCCCTGTGTCCAACCCTCTACTGCATACAGTTAAAAGGAAAATCCAGTCAGAGATTAAGGTGAATATGATTAAAAAAAATAATTAAAGGTTAAGATAACTCTTCAGTTAGGCATGGTAAAAAGGACTTTCTTTACTTTAAAAATAAAACCATAGAAATTCACTGAAAAAACAAAGGCTAAAGTGCAGCTATAGTTTGGTATGGGAATAATAACTAACTTTACCTTTTTTTTTTAAACTAGAAATTCGTTGATAAAACCTTAGGTACAAAAATAAACACTGGATTCATCAGTTATAATTTACTGAGCTAACTATGACGTGCACCCCCACCATGCACTGCTTATATCACTCATGGCATGCTAAATGACATAATTTATGACATCGTTGATGACTTCTCTAATTAAATAATTGATCAAATTAGTGAGGACATCATAGAATGACTGTGTTACTGTACACTAAGAGTTTGGCCTTGAAGGAATTCTACGCACTACAGGTATGTACAAGTTTCTATTCACCTTAATGGGAGTAGCCACTTAAATAGTTCCCATAACAGACAATTGTAAGTGAAGAGGTTGACAGGAATATATTTGCCACTGTGAAGACATCTTCTTCGCAGCCTATAATTTAGTAAGATACACTTCACATTCCATAAATGGGCACAGTGGCAGACATCCTTAGAGCCATGGTTACAACCCCTGTGAAAGATAAACCTTCTCTAAGGGCTCAATTCTGGTGTCATTCGGAAGGCCTCCGAATCGGATTTGACGTTACCGGATCCGATTCGTAGCCCTTGTTTATGACTGAATCGTACACGGGTCCGAACGATCCAAGTACGTTGCGAAGATCGCGTACGCGCCAACCGAATTGTTTCCAGGTCCCAAACCTGTCAGTAGGACTCGTTCTTGGCCGAATTGTGCCATGCTATGGAGCCGAATTCTAACTAAGCGAGTACGATGCACGATTCGGACAGCAATTTCGCCTCCGTCTCAGCGAGACGAAACGGCTATCGGAAGCGTACTTTGGGGGACCATAGCAGCCCCCACTTCACCCTGGGCACTCCGCATCTGTCACGGGGGTGTGCCCATGGGTCTCGCTGATCAAGGCATGCACAGTGTAGCGGACACCATGAGGTGCCTACCACAGGGTGTACGCTTTCCCCCACCCATTCCTTTATGATATGGGAGCCTGTGTGCGCATCTGTACACAGGCTCCTACAGAGTTCAATGGGAGTCCGAGCGAACCATGTCCGTAAGCATACGGCGGCATCGTACTCGCTCGTTTGGACCCTGGAGCACGTTTCACTCGGAAAGCCCTCCAGATCCGAGTCGTACAGAGGGCTTTCCTAGCAAGATCAGAATCGAGCCCTAAGTGGGAAGCACCAACAGTCTACCTTATTAAAAAATCTACAAACCTCACAATCTTTAGCGAAGTTCAGGAAAGGAAATAAAGATCCACGCTTTATAAAAGTCCTCGCTGCATAGAACTTGTCTCTAGCACTGCATTATAACTATTTACTATGGACAGCTTCCCACGTATCCACTGGTGGGTCATCTATTTTGAAGAGAAGGATTGGCCTTTCAGATTTGCGGAACAGCCTTTGTCTTTCAAACATACCTCTGTAACTCGCATTAGATGCACTGAAGCCTTGACTAATTCATCAAGCAGTAATACTTGCACCGCATGTTTGAGTGATTTGTAAATGGTGCACCACATAACTTTCAACACGCACAGTCATGGTTTCCTCGAGGCTTACACTAACTCCTTACTATGGCCCCACACAATTAGAGTCAGTAACTCTGTGCTATTTGTAACTATTGTTTTCAGTGCGAGTCTTGTTTAAGTGCAAGGAGTGGAAAAAACAAAAAGTAAATTGGGGTCTTATCACTATATACCTGCTGTAACTTCCTCTGTCTTAAAAGCCCTGAGACAAAGTCGTGGAAAAGGAAATCCAGGGGTGCCAAAGGGTACACCAGTGGTGGCAGCCTCTGCACCTTGTTTCCCCATTTTGATGTAATACTAAAGTCATGCCTACGTCCACCATGAAAACAGTCCTTTTGTATTTCAGTTAATGTAGTGAAGAGCTGAGTCAGCTCTTTCCTTTCTGCGTTCAGTGGTCCAGTACATCACCAAAGCACTGACATGTTATTCGATAAGAGATTGATGGTCACTCTCAGCACAGCCCAAACCGGAAGCAGTTCCTGGCCAAGGAGAGAGCTTTTTACAGCATTCACATCTCCCATCGTTTGGCTCCCCAGAGGTCCATCAAGACATTACTGTCTTTGCAAATGATATTTCCCCGTCCCTCCTGACAAGTGTTGCTTGATCTATTGATCTCTGGTTAGAAACCCTTATACATTATTAAACTTTTGTGGTTTGAAATTAAGAATGGGCATGCTACAGAAATGTTGGTATAAACTTTATGGTTTGCGGGAAGGTTCTCTATTAGTGGAAATACTGACTAATGGACAGCATCTCCAACAGGTCTCATTAATCAATTAGGTGGAGCAGTGTCTGGTAGCAGTAAAAGATGGAGCCATAGCCAGAAAGGATTACCACTCTATCAAAGAAAGCACAAGATACTTCAGGTGACTAATGAAGTGTATTAAAATACATGTCTTCAATAAAATATTTAAATAACCCACACTTTAGCCATGGTGTAATGTGCTCAGTCTGATTATGAAATATGGAGTACAGGGTCCTTTGATTATTTGGCCTATAGGATAGCATGATACATTCCAACGTGAAAGACTGAATACAGACACATCTCTGATGAGACTCCACCCTGCTGCACAGATCACGAGTAAAAAAAAAACCGGTCGAGTGCCAGAATTAATTTCAGGCTATTATGCATGATTTAAATTCTGTCAGCAAAGTTGAGCAAATATCCCACCTTCCCAGTTGTGTAAACTTACAAAGTATACAAAGTTCAGGCAGCTTTGGGCAAGAATTTTTAAGCAGTCTTTTTTACTGCAGGATTCTGCAGAAAGAGCCTTTTATGTTTAATTCTCCTTCAAAAACCTATTTTAAACAGATTTTTATGTGAAGTGTTCTCAAAGTCGGTATGAGTGGAAAGGTGTATTTCAAAAAATTAACCACAGATATATCGACTTGCGCATGTATAAAAAATGTGGATCAACTCTGTATCGTCAAGTTAAGCATACATTGGACAGTATACGTTTACCATTTTAATTGCACCTCAAGTGCATGAACAGAAATGGTCGCCTGCATGGCCTGGGGGAGAGCGCGTGCACCTGGTCCCATTTCTCACAGATAGTGTGTTTCTGACTCGTTTGTTTTCGAGCACCTGCTATTCTTTGGTGCATACTTATCACCCATCATAAAGCAGAATGCCACACAGAGCTCATTTCTGGGGCCTCGACTGGCACACCGTGGGCACATTAGTGAGTGTGACTACCACCACCTCACCTGGCAGTAGAGGAATGACTGTCCTGGCAGCAATGAATTATAGTGGCTGGGCAGGTCTTTGTACCTTCTAGGGGGAGTTTACTAGACTACTGGCAGTGGTGGCTGGTGGCTGGTCAGAGGTGGGAGTTTGGGGTGTGAGGGAGAATGATGACGGGCTCCATCAAAAAAAAAGAAATAATTTCACGCTCTTCTGCTCCTCTGTAGACAGGCTCCCAGAATCCCCTGTGGCCAAACCTGACGCTGCTCTGAGCAGCATGAGAGCAGCGTCAAGATTGGCCTGGGCGCCCTCCATATGCGCTCCCAGTGAGAGCGGGAGCCTGTGCCTGCTGTCTCCAACCCCGCAGCCCAGCTATGGTTGGAGACGCTCTCAGTGCGCATGTCCATTTGGCTATCCTTCCACATGGGCACTGACGGCTGTGCATTTCACTCCCTCTTCGTTCCTGTCATCCCCCCTGACCCCGCCTCTAAGACTTGGCACAGTTAGAAGAAAAATAAAATGATAATAAAACAGGTTTAAAACCCCTTTTTATTTTTCAAGTATTTGAGGTGCTGGTAGGGCGGGCAGAGCAACACTACTCCACCAAGGCGGAGGAGCCACTGCGGTCAACTGGCCTGTCCAGTGCTTGAGCTTTTTCTGTCTCCGGCAACCATGTCCTTCGCATCAATGTGGGTCATAGCACATATAAGGCTGCTTTCTATATGTGCAATACGATGTGCGTGGAGGGTATGTGCTGTGCACGACTGTTGCAAACCAGGAGTCCATTTTGATTTCCTGCACATGAGTAGCACATTAGGTGGGGGTTGGAGAGAGCCTGCTGTCAGGAGCTCTGCTGAAAACAGGGCAAAAGTCTAAAGGGAGAGCTTGCTCTGTGCAGAGACAGGGGGGTCCAAGAGGAATTGTGTGCAGCACATACAACGAGGTACCTGAAACCTAGAGTAGTAAACAGGACAGAAACAGAAGACTAGAATTGGATGGTGTGGACTGTGTGGACATTACCCAGTTTACAGGACAGAAACTGGGTAATGTCTCTGGATAACAAGCCTAGAGAGACAGCACATGTACATGAAAAGGGGATGGTAAGGTTCTATAAGAAAGAAACACACCTGATAGTTTGTATGCACTCTTAAACCCAGTCTGTAACAAAGAAAATCCTAATGAGGGAAAGAGCAGCTGTTCTCTCAGGGCCTTAGAAGACACACAGCAGCTCTAATGGAAAAGGAGCAGTACATGCATCCATCTGCCTGAGAGAACAACCTCAGAACTCACTGGCACCTTATAGCAATAATAACACAGGTTTGAATATAAACAAAAGAGAGCACAGAGGGCACGGAACAAGAGGAAGAGAATTCAGAACAGGCCATAGGAAAAGCATGACTGGATTCTGAGAAATCATGGAGGGGCCAGGACTCAGAGCTGCATCTATAGAGTGAAGGTTGCGCTGCTACTTGGAGAGGGAAAGACTAAAGAAGCAAGGAGGCACAAGAAGGGAAACAGGTCCCTGGATGAACCGGAGTAACTTGTAAGCTGTAACGAGCAAACCGCTTACGCTAAATGTAATAAGAGAAACTAACACGTTGCAATGGTAAATAACAATGTATTCCTGGTAAACATCATTTTTGATATGTGTAACGCTGATAACTGTCAAAGAGTTATAAAAAAAGAAGGGAAACAGGGAGACTGCGAATGGAATATGGATAAGTTATAAGGAAGAGGAAAGTCTGCAAAGCATTTATGGAAGTGTCAGTGAATTCGTGTGGACCATGAACCGTTTTGACAAGCATCCCGCGGTCTAGGGGATGTGATCTTGGCAAGGTTTGAGTAAGAAAGGCACTGCCTGGACAAAAATGCATCACTATGGTAGAGTGGACATCATAAGTGGATGAAGGCTGGAGAAAGATGTGTTCAATAGTGTTCTGCGGCAACTAGGGTGAAGTAAGGACCCCACAGAGCCCATGTGAGAGCCGCTTGGTAGCAGAATGGTAGACTCTTGACACTTTCCAGACAGCAATGTGACCAAGAGAGCTCCTCTGTAGTATTCCTCATGCCCTTTGAGGTCGGTCAGACTCTGAAGTTTGTGGAATTGGAAATACAGTGGCAGCAGCCGATGCCCGCTCTCGATCCATTCTTTCCCAGAAGTTTGACCCCAATAAGCAGTGAAATCAAGAGTGTCTCCCTGGTTCGTCCTTTTGTTTCGGGTATCCCTTGATAGGAAGCACCCAGCCCAGTCCATCTTCCTACCAAAATGAAATGACAAATGCTTTTTCTTGACCAGTCTGGAAAGAAAAATAAAATGTTGGGAAGTTTTTTTCCACCTTTGTTCTCCTACAGCATTCCGTGGTTTGTGGGAATCTGCTCCCCCGATCTTTGTTTGCATGGGGCATCTAGATCTTCCGCCTCGCACTGTCTGTGGGTGGCTGCAGCAAGTGGCTGGGGACAGTAAAAGCAACCTCACAGGACAGGCGTACCTACAAAGCACCTGTGACAGCTAAGCACTCACACATATCAGCACCACCATCAGTGTTCCCCAGAAGGAGCAGCACCTGCAACAATTAAGCACTAGGGGGCATATCAGCAACACCCGGCGATAATTATCGCTCAGCGCTGTTAGCGTGAGGATAATTATTGCCGGGTAACGTGGATTTTTATCGCTGAGATAGCGTGCTATTAGCAACGCTTATCTCCACAGCGATAAAAATCCTCACGCTAACTGCCTAACGTGAGATTATCGCTGGAAACCCAGCAATAATCTCACGCAATGTGGCGTTAGCTTGCTGATAGGGACTCACAAACTTAGCCATGATATCCACCTTCCATAGGATATCATGGCTAAGTAAATTCTGAAGCAGGCGTAAGGAAAGTAGCGATAACACGGATTATCGCTACTTTTCCTGAAGCTATGCTTCATAGCGTGGGGCTTGATGATAGGAGAAATGTCGCTTAGCGACATTTCTCCTGTCATGTTAGGTCAGGAACGCCCAATTTGCATCTCATTAGAGATGCACAGCTGGGCGTTAGGAATCCCCACGGTAAAGCAAGGTTAACGTGGCCTTGCCAATTAGGCGATAAAATTATCGCCGCTTTGCAGCAGAAAACGGCTGCAAAAGCGGCGATAATTTTGTATTGCCTGCTTGTAAATATGCCCCTAGGAGACTTGTGACCACACTTTGGCATTCTAAAGCTCAGGAAGATAATAATGAGGGCTCCGGGTTTCATAGTAGATATTTTTATAACATTTCCATCTCTATTTATCCATATTTATTTTTTGGTCAATTTATCTGTATTTATCCATATTTATTTTTGTCGCTAGCAAAAGAAGACATTGCAGCTATTGTTTTTTCACATACATTTAAATAGACAATGCACCTTGCACTCGGTTGCTATAGGTTTAGGTAATTATGTATATAAAAAATTAATTAAAAACAATGCATTCATCTGGAAACTTTGCCATTGTAGTATAAGCACATGTGCATTTCAAGAGACTTCGAGGACACGAAGGCTCTTCCTGGTTTGTTAATTAAATGAAGAACACTGAAAACCCCTTCAATATTTGCAGATGATACTGGAGTGGCCATGAGATACCAGGAAAGATTGCACAGTGCTGGCAATACTTGCTTCTGAGAATGACTTGTGAGTGTCTAAGAAGCCCTTCAAAAATAAATAGGTGAAAACCTTTCCCTGTAGGCCAAAAGGGCGAGAAGCACAGCTTCAGAAGGGGAACTGCTACTCCAGGAAAGCTAGCAGGAAAGCTATCCGGTCACAGTGTGCCATTATGTTTGAATGTGCCTTAAATACTCCCATTGTATTCTCTGCTGAATTGGAGAGTGACTTGGGTGACTGAGGGACCACTCTGGAGGAATACTGGAGCCTGTACCAAAGTGCTGCTGAAACCAAAAGAATGGCACGCATTGAACTGCTATTTTACACATTTCACTCAGAGAACACGTTATAGGTCATAAAGCTGATTACAGGTCATAAAGCTGTGTGTTTTTTTTTTAAGACTTTGTTATTATTTTGCCCAGGATGTACAGTACAAAAAAGAAAAAAGCATACAATTGATACTTGAGGATCACATCTTCCATCAAAATACAGTACAAATTCATATTATCCTATACATGTTAAAAAACCAATAGAGCATTAAATCAACTTAAAGATTAATATCACAAGGGCCTATTTAGTTGTTTGCACATCATTATGAATTTAATTCAGGTCAGCTTCGGCTAACATTCACAACTTCCTAGCACCTATAAATAGGTTTCCATATCCGCCTGTCAAGTTTTTTCCCTCATGCCCTTTTTTCATATATCCCTTTCTCCATATTATAAATAGCTATCAGTTTAGCTAGCCATTGCTTAAAGGATGGGGCTACTTGGTCCAGCCAGGCAGATGTGATAATAATACGTAGTGCAGCCATAGCGAGAAACAGGAAATAATCAAGTGAGTTTTTCCTTCCGCCTGATTGAATCCCCAAAAGTATTAAAGCTGGATCTAATATTACTTGTATATTCAAAGTTTGGTCCATACATTTTTCTATTGCTTTTATTAAATTTACCAGTAGGGGACAAGTCGCGAGCATGTGAACTAAGTCTGCTACGGGGCTATCGCACCGAGGACACCTAATTCCCTCCTGTCCACCCCATTGCGCTATCCTTGCCCGCATATGGTACAACAAGTAAATTGTTTTGAAATGCTGAGCCTGCAATCCCGCTGAGCATAAGATACTTTGATCCATTTCTAGCAACTCGGAAAAGCAATTCTGCCCTATACCGAGTTTATCCGCCCACTTTTTCTCGTATTTATCCAGGTCACCCGATTTAAATATTTGCAGCTCGACATAAATTTTCCTAATAGTCCAGTTCTCTCCCGTTCTTACGGCATCTATAACTACCAAACTCTGAAAACCGCATGGCCCCCCCATTTTCCCTTTAAGAAAGCTCCGTAGCTGCAGATATTTAAAAACATTTCTCGTATTAATCCCATGCTCCTGCTGGATTTTGCTAAACATCTGCATGCCCTCGGGGCCAATCAAATCCCCCAACACCCGCAGCCCCTTCCCCTCCCACTCTAACATAGTTGTATCAGAGAAAATATCCGGGAGTGTTGGATTACTATAAAGCTGTGTATAATAATTAAACCTGCCGAGACCTATTTTCTTTTTAAATGCAGCCCAGATCTTATGTGCAGCGAACAGGGTCTTAAATTTAGTTTTTTTTTATAATACCTTGATTCGGTAAATTTCATAAAACAATTATTCTTGCCCTCACCTAATAACAAATCATTTACGTCTGGAGTGCCTTTGATATCCCTGGGGTCACCCACTGTCCTCCCGACCAGAGCAGACATATATTGAAACACTGAAGCCCAATAATACATCTTGAAATCAGGGACTGCCCACCCTCCTCTCTCCCTTGGCAGTGACATATATCTCATAGCCCGCCTGGTTTTCCCATGGGCCCATATAAACCTGTTTACAATGTGCGCGAGCATACTGAACCAGTGCTTCTCAAATTCTAACGGTATGGCCTTAAGGAGATAAAGTATTTTGGGGAGGAAAGCCATCTTTAGCACATGCGGCTGACCAAAGTCATATGAAGATTATTCAGTTGATCAAAATCTTTTATGGCTTTCCCTATAATTGGTTCAATATTCTTTTTCACTAATTTTCCCAGATCTGGAGTAATATCAATACCTAGGTAAACGGCAGAGTCAACCACAGATCTTCTAGTTTAGCCCATTTATTTTGGAATATCAGTGTCTTCTGTCTATTTAATGCATACCCAGAAATTACTCCAAAATCTTGAGCCTCTTCTTCTATTGCAACTATTGCATCTTGGGGGTTAGAGGTGACCACAGCAACATCATCCGCGTAGGCCAAAATTTGGGTCTCCCACCCATGATACCGCATTGGGCCAATACTAATAGAAGCATCCAGCTTCCTTAACAGGGGATCAATGTAAAGCGCGAAAAGCAAGGGCGAGCAGGGGCAGCCCTGCCTTGTGCCTCGGTTCATTATCACCGGTGTCATATACCCCCTATTCACTCTGATCCGAGCCTTTGGAGCTTTGTATAGAGCCTGTATGGCCTTAATGTAGTTGCTCCCAATCCCAAACCATTTCATCACATCCCAAAGGTAGTCCCAGGAGACCCTATTGAACGCTTTTTCAACATCCATGAGTATTAAAGCGATAGTGTCCCCTGAGAACTCTGCTGCATCAAATAGAGTTATAGCTCTTCGGATATGTTCTGTAGTCCCCCTTCCGGGAATAAAGCCATGTTGGCAGGGATGGACCATTTTCCCTATTATCTGAGCCAAGGCCTTTGAATAAATTTTGACATCACTGTTCATCAACGTTATTGGCCTATATGAGCCCGGTTCTCTAGATGGTTTGCCCTTTTTTAAGAACACGATCATATCCGCCCCCGCCAATGAATCCGGGATAGAGTCTCCTTGCTGAGCTAGACCAATTATAGCCACCAGGTCTGGTCCAATAGCCTCAAGAAATGTTTTAGAGAACTCAAAGGGGATTAAATCTGGTCCTGCAACTTTCCCGTCCGGAAGGCTCCCTAATGCTCCATGTATCTTATCCTGAGTCAGCGCTGTATCAAGTGCCTCTCTATCTTCAGAATCAATGCTGTGCTTCGAGATTCCCTGTAGGTATTCTTGATTTAATCTCTGTTCCTCTCGTTGTTCTTCATAAAATTGGCGAAAATCTTCCGGGATACCTAATGAGCCCTCTTTTAGCTTCCCGCCACTGTCCATAATGTCCCTAATGTCCCCAGCCGTTGTTTTTTGCCTGAGTCGTACTGCCAGAGTGTGCCCCACCCTTTCGCTAAACTTGTAGCATTGTTCCCTTCTTGCAAGAATTTTTTCGGCAGCCTTACTTACGGCAAATCCCTGATTTCCGCCTTTACTATTGCCATCCTCAATAATATATCTTCGAGTGGTTTATTCACTCGTATCGCACAAGCAAGCTCCTCCTCCGCATCCATCAATACCTTACATGAAGCTTTCATCCGTTGACCCTCCCTCTTCTGTTGACCCAAACTATAACTCAGTGTCTCCCCCCTCACCCCAGCTTAAAACGCATCCCAGACAATCCCAGGTCCAGCACTCCCTCTATTGATCTCCCAGAGCCCCTTGATCCATTCATTCATATGGGTCACGTATTCTGGGTCTTTTAAGAGACCTTGCTCAAATGTCCAGCCTTTCTCTTGTCTTTGCGCCCCTCCCCAGGTGAATGTTAAGACTAAGGGATAGTGATCCAAAATTTTCCTGGGGTACTTTTCTATCCTACATCATGTTTTTATAGAATGAGACATGAAGAAGTAGTCTAATCTAGTAACAATCTTATGAGGTGCAGAGAAGAATGTACAGCCGGGGTCGGTGGGATTTAGCTGAGCCCAGATGTCTATAAGCGCGTTGTTTTACTTTTGAACCAGATTGGTGAGTGCCCCGTAAACTCTTTTCTTTCTACCCAAATACCTACTTTCCCACCCCCCAAAGACCCCCCAAGCCATTGATATTAAGAAGATCCCCACAGATAATAACTGGGGAGGGCCAAGTTGCTAATTCAACATCCAGGAATTCTAGAACTTCGGGATCATCCCCAGTAGAGCCATAGATAGAGCATGATGTAAACGTCTCCGCTTGCAACCTACATTCAGCCAACACCCAGCAGCCCCATTTATCAGCTATTCTCCTTTTAAAGACAACGTCATTTCGGCGAGATAGGATGGCAACCCCTCTGGTCCTCGTACCCTGTTTGGTGATAATGATTAATTTAAAGCCCAGCTGTTCCATAAGATTAGCCCTGCTATCATCAATATGAGTTTTTTGGACGCATAATATGTCTACCCGCATAGTTTTAAAGATCACTGCCGCCCTTTGTCGCTTCGTCAAATCATCAAGGCCGCATATATTAATAGATGCTATCCGAAGACTCATTGCTTAATATTAGACATCTGCCCTGCACGATCCCTACATTATCGTATCTTTTGCCCTCTAGATTCAGCCCTTTCTTTTCCACTCTTCGAACCTTCATTTTTAATTGCACCCTGTATTGATTCCTTGTATTCCCTACATTCATCCTCAAGTAATATATTGTGCTGTGCAGTACCGTGACCTCCCTCCCAAACTTCCCTGCTTGTCCCCCCCACCCCCCTATTCCCCACACAGGCAAATAGGTCAGACATGACCTATGCGTGACCACTGTGACTCCCATCTCGAGCCGCTGCCGGCTCTCCCCCCGCTCCCCCCCCCCGAACACCCGAGCACCAAATAAACAAAGAGTAGCTGCATAAAAGAAAAAAAAGAACACATCTATACATTTTAAGGAGGTAGGAAGGCTCAACCCCTAGTTAAGCAGATAAGGAGGCTAGCTGATCGTCCCCTGTAGTAGAGAGAGAGATAAAAATAACAGCCATACAGATACAAAAGCCAGTTCCCACAGGTAGCCTCTATTTAAATCCTACCACAGAGAGAGAGGTTACACCCCCCCACTGCCCCATTTGTTCCCTTCAACTCAGACAAGTATTCCTGTGCCTTAATCTCAGAAAAGAACATGCGCACCCTCCCTTTTACAATGACCTTGAGCCGAGCAGGGAATAACAGAGAGGCTTCACACCCAGCCCCTTGAACAGGGGTTTTCAACTGTCGGAGGCGGGGAACAAGCATTACAACGCGGTTATTACCACGCTGTGCAGTTACATCGCATGCGTTACAACGCATGCGATGTTACAACGCTATGCCATTAGAACGCAAGTCTGTACATCGACTTGCGCTAGATGGCGTGCTAACATTACAAATAGTGTAGTTTGCTATCCCAACACCTTCCCTACTGTTAAGTGGACTGGAGTTGGAATAGTAAATTAGACTTTTTTAATGTCAGCACGCCATCTAGCGCAAGTCGATGTAAAGACTTGCGTTCTAATGGCATAGCGTTGTAACATCGCATGCGTTGTAACGCATGCGATGTAACTGCACGCGTGGTAAAAACCCGCGTTGTAATATCATACATCCGTCGGAAGCTCCATCTCCTCTCAATAGTTGTATGGCAAAAATCAGGACGAGCAAAAAACGTGTGTTCCTCGTATGTTCTTTTTGCTTCTGGTCGTGCTCTGTCCAGAAATGCGTGCCACTCTTTCCAATAGATGTCCAACATCAAAAAAATATAACCCTTTGATTTCACATCTCTTGACTACATGTACAAATCATGACACACAAAGTCTGACTTTGAGTTACAAAAAAAAACACATTGTTTCTTAGGAAACGCATAGCAGCACTGGACATAAATATATCATCATGTATTTTCTTGTAAATGCTATGACTGTTGTTTTCCCAACCCCTCAGACCTCTTTAAAATTATCTTCATTCATGCCCCCTGTCACCGGCCATATGGATTGCAGTCAGGTGCTGGGACGTAGAGCAGCGCAAAAGTATTCTTGAAACTTTGTTGTGCACATTTTGAAAGTTCCCTCTGCTTTTAAATGAGCCCCGAGGCCCCTCCAACCCCACCCACCTCACAGCTCCTCTCCCCGTGAACGAACATGGGATGGGTATGTTGAGGCCTCCAAGAAAAGGAAATGCAGGTAGCCCCCCTTAGCCACACTGAGTGACCCTGCCACTTTCTCACCTTGCAGCGCTCCTGTCACTTGTGGGAACGCCTCTTCTACTTTGTTCTTGTGACCCCCCACTGGGCGACGGGCTTGTATTAGCTCTGTGATGGCAGGGGAGTGGTCTTCAGAGTCAGAGCCAATTAGAGAAGACCTGCTCAGTTTTGTCAGTATTTTTCTGTTTCTATTTATAAATACAGACAAAGGAAAAATCGTTTTCCATCTGTTTTCATACAAAAAAACAATTTAAACTGAAAACCAGACCCCTTAATATTAATTGTGATACAGGAGGGTCCCTTGGTTTATTTGTTCTATTGGGTTTGAGTTGTGGGGTCTGAGGAAGACTCAGCGTAAGAGAGTGTTGAACTCCCAGAGGCAGAACAAGGGCCGCTACTGTCCATCTGTGCCCTTCCATAGCCCTGTCTCACCTGGACCGATGCCTACACCTCTCCTCTATGGCACCCCCAGTGGACACAAAATGTTGCAGGACCAGGGCAGAGACCAGGGTCTACCAATCCCAGCGAGTGTCTGTATTAAGATACACCGGAGAGTGAAGCACTGCCCCTGGACGGCACCACCAGTGGACAGCACAGGAGTTTGCAGGACCAGGGCAGAGACCAGGGTCTACCAATCCCAGCGAGTGTCTGTATTAAGATACACCGGAGAGTGAAGCACTGCCCCTCGACCGCACCACCAGTGGACAGCACAGGAGTTTGCAGGACCAGGGCAGAGACCAGAGCCTACCAATCCCAGCGAGTGTCTGTATTAAGATACACCGGAGAGTGAAGCACAGCCCCTCGACCGCACCACCAGTGTACAGCACAGGAGTTTGCAGGACCAGGGCAGAGACCAGAGCCTACCAATCTCAGCGAGTGCCTGTATTAAGATACACCGGAGAGTGAAGCACTGCCCCTGGACCGCACCACCAGTGGACAGCACAGGAGGGTGCAGGACCAGACCAGAGCCTACCAATCTCAGCGAGTGCCTGTATTAAGATACACCTGAGAGTGAAGCACTGCCCCTGGACCGCACCACCAGTGGTCAGCACAGGAGTTTGCAGGACCAGGGCAGAGACCAGAGCCTACCAATCTCAGCGAGTGCCTGTATTAAGATACACCGGAGAGTGAAGCACTGCCCCTGGACCGCACCACCAGTGGTCAGCACAGGAGATTGCAGGACCAGGGCGGAGACTAGAGCCTACCAATCTCAGACTCAGATTGTACCTGCAAGATACACCGGAGAGTGAGGCACTGCCCCTCGACCGCACCACAAGTGAACAGCATAGGGAGTTGCAGGACCTGGGCAGAGACCAGAGCCTGCCATTCCCAGCGAGTACCTGCAAGGTACACCGGAGAGTGAAGCACCCCAGCTTGGAAGGCAGCACCGCATGGGAGACACCCAAGCACTGACGTCTGGAAGCAACTACAGTTGTTGGGACTTAACAGCAATCAATTCACCTCAGAGCACTGCTTAAAGAGTGTCCTAAGAAAACTGCATATTTCCCACATTAGCCTTGCTTGGCCTACTGCCTGGGGGGACAGAAAGTGCAAGGCTCCTGTTGTCTTGATCTTGACATGGTACCTATGGAGGCCACATAGGGCCCATATCACCAATTTTAGCCACCACTTCTGCCAAACCTGATGCACACCTACATGATACATACACTAAGAAGGCAGATGAACCCGAAGATACAAATTGACTGTGTGCCATGTGGCAGAGTGTTTTTAATTTGTGTTTAAAATGTGCATAAAAGACTACAATCCAGTATGTCTATAGTATAAAACCAGTTAATAAACAAACTGATAGAAACTGTGCCCAAAGGCATGTGAGCAGATCAGGCAATCAAAGCTTTTGAGCCTCAGCAGATAACATACCATATTAAAACTGTGAATGTCCTAAGGTAAGGCCCTGTTCTAGAATTTGGATTTAAACAGCTGCCTCTTCACAAAGGCAATTCAAGCTTTACCCTAAAAGTTATAGCTACCCATTTAGAGTGTGAATATAATGTTGGGTAAGATAAAGTGTTGTACTATAGTTGCGTGTCTTTTTAAAAATAAAATTACACATTTGTATTAAAAATATTATCTGAAATATTGATTCCAAACTCTCAGGAATTTAAATGGAAAGTAAGACAATGAAAAACAAAGCAGTCACAAGAAGTTGGGAATTGTAAGTTTCTCTTTGGCTTCTGAAGTCTGCATTTTCTATCAAACTCTTAAAATGAATCCACATGGGTGAATGCTATGACCGCACATTTTATGCGCCTCTCTTATGAATAGATTTCTTGAACCCTAAGCAAAGTTATATTAAGTAGTTCCTTTCTTCAAGTAACAAAGACTATTTAAAGAAATCTGTTGCATTTTGGTGCCCTCCTGTGGCTATTTACAGTGATGCTGTAAGGCAGCTCCTAAAAAGGCTTCAATGCAGTACTAATCCTTTCCACTCGCCTGTTGCAGTGTGGATGATCTGCCATGGTGTAACTTCTACTTCTGAAGTACCACACAGGTCATGATGATCCTGCCAGTGCCCCGTCCTTTTAGCTGCATCTTTAAATGTGCTGCAGTGGCATTTCTGGAATTATTCCTTTTCTACCATGCAGCTTTTACATATGAGACCCATTGACTAAGCTACTGGAGTTCGCAACCATGACCCTGATGACCTCCATGCCTATTTGTGCAATGACATGGGTGTCATTGCTGGGTCTAGGGTGCAAGTGAAGGAAAAGGGTCTCCTTTATTTAATTTGCAAATTGCAATAAAAAAGTTTTGGTTAATAAAAGTTTTTGTTTCGGAGGAGATCAAAAGTTAAAGCTATACAGTTGGAAAAAAGGCTCTGCAGCAGTATGAAATGGCAGGACTGCAGTGAGAGAGGACAGTGCTCGTCGCACACGTCTGTCATTACTGAAACGATATCGATATCTCATGGCGGGAGCAGACACTTTAAGTGATACATGGTGTTCCTTCCCTGCTGCTTCAGCAGTGCACTCTTCAGACAGTTGTACTGTTTGAACATTTGTGTGGCATTTGATATGACATCCAAAAATCCAGTGTTACAATAACAAGTCAAGCATAAAGAATTGAAATAAGTGCTGGTGCCACGTTGCACATTGGTAACCCAGGATAAACAATATCACGATTGCCAGTGGTCCTGATCTGCCAGAAATAGCATAATGAGCAGAACTCGCTGCAGATAAGACAGGCAACTGAGGACTACCCATCGCAGCAGCTGAGCGAGTGCATGCACTGGTACAACAAGTGCACTTACGACTAGGTCTTGGCTATTCTTACACCGAAGTAATCAGAGTCATTTCTATCATTTTGCACAACTCTTTTAACGCAAAATGAACAAATATTGTGTATTTGGCACAACAATCTTACAGCGGGAGCACAGGAACAACCAATTTAGCAAGCACCAGCTCCTATGGGCTGCTGCTGTTCATGGTCCGTGCATTTAGCGCTATTTTCTTAGTCCAAAATACACCCTCGGGTCCTTTTTGGATGCAAGGGTGAATTTTATGCTAAGAAAATAGCACTAAATTCTGGGTTATGCTCCCTGTGCAATTTTGCATATTTTTGCTGTCATTTTGTGTAATTAATCTACAGCTAATTATGCAAGCTACACCCACACCAACTTGCAAACTTATATTTGCTACAGCACAAACACTGATTACTACTAGGCCCGGGTGAAATACACCAGCATAATTTGTGTAATTTCAGGAATTTTGTGTCAAGCTTGTTATGCAAAATTCCCCAAATTATGCCTTACATGGCAAACTTATAGCACATGAATGTGGGAACAACCAGTACATAAGCAGCTGTTGCTTATGGCAATTGTGCGATTTGCTTTGTGGATAATGCGTCCTTGCAACAGCACCTGACATGAAGACTTATTTTGCAGTAAAATGTAGCGCTAAATGAGAGATTTGGATTTTGTGTAATTGCTCATAAAGTCTCTACATTTTCTAAAAATGTTGTATAATTATGCAATAGGAAATTTCATCAATGTCTCAAACCCCTAGTTGCTAGACTACATAATACAGTCACTGTTTTTACTTAAAGTATGCATTTTTCACCAGGCCCTGGTTCCTTTATTTTAAGGTGTTCACTGCATTTCATATTGAGGACATCATCACAGGAGGGACAGAGCAGCAACATGTTTGCTGTATCATAATCAGAGTCTTTTGTTAATCTTCTCCACAAGTCCAGCTTCTGCCATCTCTCCCCAACTCTTCAGCCTCTCTTTGTGCTGGGCAATATGTTTTTTAACCTAGTCCATTGCTTTAGATGAGTGAGAATGTTTTTCCATTTGGAAACATTTGCACTTGGTGGACAATCTCCACCTGCTTCCAACGTGACTGATTACCATCTCTTTGCATCCAAGAGAGAAACATTATGAAAACAATAAGTCTGGTTTTAATATGCTATTACATACAAACAGTGTACATATCTGTGTTTGCCAATGTTGGCAATCTAGACCTATTTGCTTTGCCAGTTCTTGTTTTTTATATTTCTGCTTATAATCACAAGCACCTAGATGCTTAAGTAAAGTAAATATTCATCTTTGTTTTTGATAGATTCAGTTCAACAGGATGCACAGATTTTCCCTCATTCCTCTTGACCCTCTTATACTCGTATAAGACAGAAGTCCAACGGGCCATGTCCATCACCTAGTTCTGTAACAGTCCAAAGCAATAAACCACAAATCACCATTAGAACAGGAGTTGATTAACTAGAGAGGTCTGCCACATACCGCTGGCCAATGGCAGACTTATGTAGTTCACTGCAGGCCCTACCTAGAGACATAGTATGACCGCTTCTCATAGTGACAGTCATTTACCAGATGATAGTAGCAAAGTCCATCTCAAAGCGTCCAGCTCTCTAAAAACCATACACTACATGCCTATCTCTTACACTTGTTCATCTTTCCCACTGCTAAGAGCTGTGTCTCATAACATGATAACCGCACCTCGGTGGTCACAAGGCCCGACATGGAAACACTTCCCACTGAGGATCAAAACAAAGGCAACATTCTACCAACCACATCCCTATGTATCAGGCTACCCATGTAGGTAAGTGTTGCACCACTCCGCATAAGGGTGGCAGGCATTGTGTAAAATTGTACTATATATTTTGCAGTAGTGTCTATAGGAGACGGAAGTATGTACATTGATGTAGCAGCTACTATTTCTGAGATTTTTTGGATGAAATCTGAAGGCTAGCTTGATAGGTAACAAAGATATTGATTTGTCTCCTGTGGGTCCAGAGGTATCATTTGAGAAGCCATGTGCAGTGGCGACTGATGGGATTTGCAAGTGGTGCGGCATACACTAACCAACCCTTGGCGAGCTCGAGAGAGACTCTTATCAAGGAGGCTAGGGAGTTCTCCCACTGAGAAAGCCTAGACAAAGGAGCCAAATTGAACATTTTATTGCAGATAAAATCTCTGAAAAGCCATAGATTCTGAAATAAACAGTAGTGGAAACACGGAGCAGCCCTTAACACTAGAAGAATTGCAATATAAGGTGCTAGATTAAAAAACAGTTCTTCTTATTATACTTTGATAACACCTACAATAATGCCATGTCTTTATTATTGTATGTTCTTCTTCTTAGTCAGTAGCTGAGGGCTGAGAGTGAGCCTGTAGCAGGATATGATGGCAGAGAAGTAACACTCAGTGCAAACAAAGTGTTACATGCGGGTTTCTAAATTCCTCCTGAACGACAGTGTTGTTGGTTTAAGGCTGAAGATCTGATGATCAGCTGGTAAGTAGCCCACTTGTGAAGGATTGTTTATGTACAAGGCAGTAAAGAAAATTAAATATACCTAAATAGCTAATTCAATATCCCAAAATCAGGATTGCTCAATTATGCGGTGAATTGAAATGCAAATAGGTATTCCACTGCCTGCCTGTAATCTCTCCAAGCATTGAAAGCCCCACCTTCATGTTTTGATTGAAGAGACAAGAATTAATGGATGTGAAGCATGCAGGCCTCAGTGAGTCAACAGTGGTTGTGGGCTAAAGAGGCGTTTACAGCAGAGCCCACTGACGTCAGCAATGATTACATTTCCTCATTGTAATACCTGTTCAGTGGTTTATGTGAAATTGAGTCTGTCTGGGGCCCTCAGTCCCATATTGAACACACCCATGTCATGTACATTCTCTACTTATGGTTTCCTCCTGTCACGAAATAAATGCTGAACAAATATTGGTATTTTGGGTCTGGTCAAGTAATATCTTTGAATATATGGCATATGCACAATTGTAGGCACGTGGCAGGGCACTGGGTTTACCTTGGTGCGAGGAACTTCCCATAGAGACTGATTCCGGAAGAGAACACACGCCGCCAGGCAGAGACATTTTAAGGCAGGAGCAGAGTGGGTTCTGGGCCAGGGCCCCAGCCTTTCAGGGGGCCCCCTGATAGAGCCATCTCTGTTCTGCAGAGTCTTGCCCTGATTACCTTGATTGATTCTTAAACAGATTGTTTTAAATACTGTTTCCCCTTAATGTATCTTTAATGTGAGTGATGTATGAGAGTCTATTACAGATATTTTTCAAAGAAATGTGTTTATGAATCAGGTAACATTCATCAACATTTAGTTTTATATCAAAACAAGAACTCCCATATGAAAAACTGGAGGGTGTCGCAGCGATCATTTGCAGAGATATTAGTGAGCTGCTGATGTATTGAAATATTGAAAACGCGTCACTATCCCCAAATATTAGATGTAACAACTTTAGATTTTGGACGAGTGTGTCTGTGCACTGTCAGTGAGTGACCTGGCCAAAGTAGGCATGACAGACCTAAAATTGGACCATACATTCAAAGCTGTTCCAAACAGGGGGCCCCAAAATACGCTCGGCCCAGGGCCTCCAAACTTCTTAAGATATCCCTGCCGCCAGGTCACCGATAACAATGATATTGTAAACAAGCCCCAGCAGTCAGAATCACTGAGAGGTGTAGGCAGAAAAGAAGCACTGGAAAGCGTCACTCGAGGCCAGACCCCAAAGCGAGAGGCAATTCGGATTCATCTTCTTTCTCATACAGCTTTCCCATGAGGACCCCAAAAACTGAAAGGCACCTGCATCCAGTGGGACATGACATACGCAGAAAAGAACAGTCCGATCTGGCTTGAAAAGCAAGATTGTACCCCAAGGGAATGTATCCCAGAAAGAGGCCAAATGCCAGATAACAATTACACAATCCACAGCAAATTCGCCTCCTTTGTGCAGTCACACCAGATTTGGTGCCTTTTTCTGGGACTGACATCTACTGGTATTTAACTATTAACTCCATGGCTTGATAGTAATCGAACTAGTGGTGTGGAAGTTAAATGTCATTTGTAGGCTGCAGTGTGTTTTGACACTACCCATAAATGTGATATAAATATGTGGCTTCAGGGAGTACCACTGTGTTCTGGCCAGGCTACAGTTTTAAAGTGCTGCAGTGATAAATGTAAAGACAAAATACTTTTGTTATGCAGGAAACCCTACTTTTCTGTATGAATAAGTCGCTCCCAAAGTAAGCGTTATCACACAGTCCACAGGAACAGGTGCTTTAGATATAAAATTATATAAAAATATGGCACAGTGCAAAATGTAACTAGTATGCCCTCAGAGTGACTATGGGCCCGATTACGAGTACGGCAGTCTCCGGACCGCCGTACTCTCGGTGGCGGTATGATCACTGCCCCCTTTGCAGGCTCACCCACAGTATTCTCAGTGTAGCAGTTGGACCGCCACAGTAGCACCGTGTCTGCCAGGATCAAGGATCCCGCAATGGTGAGCCCGCCATGAAAAGTGTGGAGGAGAGACTCCTTAGCCTGGGGGTGCATGCAGGAGGGCATGTGTTGTACCTCCCTGGAATTGCACCCCCATTGCATAACATGGTGCACGCAACACTGTGCAGGAATGTGCTGTCGGTGATCTCACGGCGGCGGTCCACATGTTAGGCTTACCTATGAGCCTAACATATCACCACCGTGAGACCGATGCTGCACTGCCCGCCTGCCCTGGATTCAACTCTGAATCCGGTGTATTACTGCTCCTGTGGGTGTGATGGTGGCAGTCCAACAGGAGGACCGCCAAAGTCCTAATAAAGTCTGAAATATCCAAAGGCTCTTTTTACAGTGAAGTTTAAACTTCATGAACAACTAAGTATAAATAAAACCTTTACTTTAAATCTTTTCATTAGAAAATGCGAGAAAATCAATTCAGAGTTACTTTACAGTTAGTTTAAAAAATCCAGTTTAATGCTGTAAATTGATTTTTAGTAAATGTATTGGAAAGGTAACTCTATAAAGATGTACTTTGTGCTGCCTGAACCGAAGCTGGCTTGAATCAGTGGTGCTACTCCTCTCACCTCCAGAGATCCAATATTCATTCCAGGTCTAGAGCCAACAACCCTGATCTCTAGAAAGACAATGAACTGGCCTGTCACATAGGAAGGCAGGAACGTTATTAATAAATTGCCACTTCACAGAGGGCAGCAATCTGAGAAGGAGACAGGAAAGTTCCAAGAACAAATAACATCCTTAATTTTGACTCTTTTGACTTGCAGAGGTCCAGTTTGGCTGATAAGATCTGCTCCCATGGAACCATTTCCAGCTAAAGCTGCCCACGGCCTCCATGCAGCATGGTGACTGACCTGCACTAAGTGGAACTGGCCGAAGTTAGAGGCTGTCACTTTTTTGTAGCAACATGGCATACACTCCACACCATTCAACTTAATAGCAGTGGTGAGAAGCCATGGGGCGGTTCTTGACACTTGCTCTGTTATTATACACAGTGGCACACAGGCCATAGAAAGAGAACTATCCTCCCCACCAAACTGTGGCCATTTTGTAACAGTATATGCAGCTGATCAATCCTACGTGGCTATGGCTATGACAGCATTTAAGCAACAGTAAGTCACGCCATATTTTTCCACACTTGTCCTGGATCTCCATACTGTGGACCTCGTTGCATGTACCTGGGATTCGGAATTATATAAACATCTGGTTTCATGTGGCAGGATGAACCCTGTTGGACCTGACCCTCTCTGTAGGGTCACCCCCAGCCTTTCTTTGTCTTCACCCCTCCTGGTTTGTTGAATTTGTTATTCTTTGCTTTAGGACTCTATACACTTTACCACTGCTAACCAGTGCTAAAATGCTTGTGCTCTCTCAATTAAACGTAGCAGAATTGGCTTATGCCCAATTAGCACAATTAATTTATGTATAAGTCCCTATTGAAAAGGTATTAGAGGTACCTAGGGACTGTAAATTAAATGCTACTAGTGGGGCTGAAGCACTTATTGTGCCACCCATGTAGCTATTCAAAAACAACTCTTAGGCCTGCAATTGCTGCCTGTGTGAGCAGTGTTAAACTAGCATTTTGACCAAGCAAAATGAAAATTTTGCCAGGCCTAAATATTAATACATATGTCATCCCTAAAGTCGGCCCTGAACAGCCCATAGGTCAGCGTGCACTGTATTAAAAAAATTGGACATGTACTTTTAAGTTTTAAATGTCTGCCAGTGAAAACTCACAAATTCATTTTTCACTACTGTGGTGCCTAGCTCTACCATAGGATAACATTTGGTTAACTTATTACATTTAATAAGTGCTATCTTTTGTTTGAGGGAAACAATAGGAATATCATGTGTTGAGTCTAAGAAATAGTAAATTTTATCTTTAATGGTAAAGTTGGATTTTTAAGTCACTAGTCTAATATTTCTTTTTAAGTCACTTGTCTAATCTAAAAGGTGGGTGTTGGCCAGAAACTCCTAACTACAGTGGAATGATTATACACTGGCCCTACTGAAGTAGTTTTCTGCAAAGGCTGTCTCCTGATTCTTACTCATTTATCGGGGAACAATGCAAGGGTACCGTCTCTCGCCACTGCTTTTTGTGCTCGCCCCGTACCCCTTGGGCGATAGCCATTTGTCGACTACCCAAGATAAGATCCATAGATTCTCCAACCCTTAAGCGGAGATAAAGTCATTACTATATGTCGACAACATTCTCTTTACTACAGCTACTGCTTTAGTTTATCTCTCGACCCTGAAAACAGATTTCTCAGCATTGACCAGATACCGATCAACTTGGGTAAATGTGAAGCTACGCCCTTAACCATTGTTAATACAGCAACTTCGCTTGGAGCCCATCCTTTCTAATGGCAAACAAAATCATGTAATATATCGGAATTTTTCTAAACCCAGGACTTTGTGACATAATGAAAGATAGTAAAAAGTAAATTTTCCCTTTGGATAAATCCTATGTCAAACAGATCACAACAGAAGTACAACAACATTCATACCCTGAACAAACCTTGTTTTTCTCTTTGTTCAGAATGAGTTAATGCACTTATAAACAACACATTTTTGTTAAAAATGTAGATACTTGAATATAAACCTGTACAGACTCAAATTACACACAAGTGGTTTGATAAAATCAACAAAAAACTAATAAATTAATTCTAAACACAATATTCCTAAATCATAGAACTAAAAAGGAGAATTAATAAAAGACAATCAACTATGTCTTTTTAATGTGAATTTGGATATACGCATAGACAGCACAAAGCATAGGTCTTAATTCCCTGTCTATAACTAACAGCTGACTTATCCAAATTTAACACAAAACATAATCTGGGCATCGACACGTTTCAGTGGTAGCTTCACAATAGGACCACCTTCTTCAGGACATGTATTTTTTCCCCTTTACAAAACGATCTTATAACAACTTTGTGTTAAACCTATTGCGTGCTAAGGATAAAAAATAAAAATATTCATATCACTTACATGAATTAAAAAACATATCACATACTTCAATTAGACAAAGTATTTAAATTTTTTCATCAATTCACATAATATTTTCTCACAATTTGCAATTTAGTATAAAATCCATAAAGATATACCGTTCACAATTTATAAGTGCTCTAATCATCCCACTTTGGGACTAGGCAAAACCCAACACACTCTAATAACACGCTTATTCATGACCATAACATAATGAAAGATAACCCGCATTCATTGATGTCCATAATCAAACTAGATATGGAGAGTTGGTAGGCCTTAAACCTGTTGTTATGGGGACAGCGTGAGTTGTTAAAATGAATGTGTTGCTTAGAGTTAACCATGTCTTTGCAGGGATCATTTTAGAGATACCGAAAACAATTCTTGTGGACCTCTCTCAAGTGATAAAACTGTTCATCTGGGATGGAAGAAACCACGACTGGAAATAAGAAATTGCACACCAGCACGAAGCGTGTCTGTCTCTATCTGCCAAAACCTGAATATTACTGGTTACCATTCCAAATGGTGTATATTGACTATTTTATGCTCTCCACGCTGGAACACCCAAGGAACACAACTGAAGATATACTTTTGAGTAAACAGGGGGGTATGAGTCATTTATATTCAAGGGAGAAGCATAGAGTTGTTCATTTTCACCTGATTTTGCAGGCCACACGCCATGCATGGCACAAGGCCCATAAACTATTGCATGCAGGCACACAGCGCCATGTGGATGATGCATGCTGTGGGGTAATGGCAAAAAATAAGATTGAGGGTAGAAAGCCTGCCTGGACTGCCTTCACACAGAAAGGGGTGATGAAACTAGACCACTTACTATTAGACGGCAGAACGATATCCTTCGCAGAAGCTCGCATCAGGTACAAGTTCTTGTCCCACTCCTCACCTTGGTTATACCATTTGACACATTGCCTCACCGCTTCCATTGGGTCATTTCACATTACCCTGTTGAAGTCTCTATTATGATCTTTTCCTCAGACAAGGGGAGCCTACAAAGGGATGGTCTCTGGGTTGTAGACAGTACTACTTGATGCAACCTTCTCATCTCGGACATAGACTGAGCAAAAAGACTTGTGGTCCAACAGACTTTACTTTGACCTTCCACACCAGGACGGCGCTGACTTCTTACTGCATCATTACAAACACTTAGTAGAGGCCAGATTTAATCTAGGATATTGTAAGATACTACACAGGTAGCATTGGTCTCTGCACAAACTATTATAGGCTCAGATGTCAGATGCCTCTGAATGCTGGATACATTGCTGTTCCGACAGTGATATAGTCCATAATGTGTGGGAATGCTAGAAGTTGAGACCCTACTTGGATGGTGTCTGGTCTGAAATACAGACCATTGTAGGTTTCACAGGGAAATTTAAAGACTCCATAGCACTGCCTCTCCTTCTCTGGAGATTATGCTTCAGGTTAGCCGATGGTTCGCCACAGATCTGGCAGTCGACAAACGATGTACTCTCTGGTTCTGGAGAATGGACTCTCTCCCCAGAGTGCAAGTATGGCTCAGGGAAATGTTCATAATGGTGTCCTATGAACCAGAGACGCAACTAGAGCCATATTTCGGGGGGGCTAAGAAAAAAATGTCAGGGGGGGCTGATTCTTCAAGCAATAGGCAGAGTGGAGCTGCAGGGGCTCTAAGAAGAGGTGAAAAACAACAAAGCCTCATTAACAAGTAAATGGTCTTTTAAAGACCTGTGAAGTACTTGGGTGCGGCTGTGTGTGTGCCCAGGAAGCTGTCTCATCCTGGGCTTCCAGATACAACGGGGGGGGCTGAAGCCCTTTGAGCCCAATGTGCGTAGCGCGCCTGCTAGGAACATACCATTTACAAACTGGAAGACCGTCTACTGGTCTTTGTCAAAGTTTGGGGTCCCTTGCTCCAGTCTGAGGGTTGAGCGCACAGTTTAAAGTAAGTGCTAAGGAGGGTTAGGCCAGATTCGGGCTTTCTTTATGCCTCCCTTGCTAGCTTCCTGTTGACTGAGGATTCCAGCCCAAAGTAAGCTAGGAGTCAATGGATATTGCGGTTACCCCTTCCATTTAGGCCAGGGTGGGCACTCCTAGAGCTTCATTCACTAGTGGTAAAGTCTAAGTGGAGTGATATTGGGTATATCCCGACTATGGGTGTGCCCTTCTTTCTTTTCCCTTTTCTTTTTTTTTTCCTTTACATTGGTATTGTTCAAAAGAGGTGAACGCGTACATGGGACATTGGGGTGGTGGTGATTTGAAAAGTGTGAGTTTTGTTCTTGTAGATGATGGTGCAACGTTTCATAAAAAAGAACTTTAATGACTTGGATATTGTGAACATTCTGATGCTGTAGCAAAGTTAGAACTCATGACTTCTATCATATAGCCTTACTACGTAGAGTTATTATTGGCTGGCATGGTAATTGTACCAAATGAAAATTGAGCAGCTGTGTCAGCATTCATATGGTCATATGGCTGATTCAATATTTTTTCTTTTTGATACATATGTGTTGAATCACGTGGTCCAATAAAAATAATTGTTTTAAAAAAGTCTATTATTTTATCATTCTATGTTGGCCATCATATTAAGAGCATAGGTGTTGGCCATCTTGGAATGATAAAACAATCATACACTATGAACAACAGCATTCCATAATGGTCTCCCAGTTTAGTAGAACTGGCCACATGAGTTGTGGCATACTGCAGCTGAAACAAGCAGCAAGCAAGCAGCCCAGATAGCTATAGTATCCTTCTAAGAAACATTAAAATAAATAGAGGAGAAATGAAAGGGGGACTGTAGAAGAATAACAACGAATGGACTGGCAAACCTGCACTGATGCTGAAGCACACTCATTCTCAGTGGGATGTAGACATGTGATCAGCAAATGCCATCATTCACAGGGCAACAGAGTCCATGACTGATGTGTACTCAACCATTACCCCATGCACCATGCTGTCATGGATGGAAGGCAGAGTGTAAATGATACTCAGACAGACCAATGGCAGAACAAACATGAACCAAAGGCCCTCTATGTATATTTATATATGTGGATGCATGTACTATTTAAAATATTTCTAATAACAAGATCCTTCCAGGCAGCTAAAAAGAGATTCTAGCAAAAATTATTATAGTGCAAATTATCTCCCGTAGGTTTTGTTATAGGTGGTAAACAACCCCCAAATCCTTCCCTAAATCTCTGGCATTACATTAAAGGACTTTAATCTTGAGAAATAACAATGCATCATTAAATGCTTTTTTACTTTAACATATGCTTCTCACAGTCAATATGCCAGGTCTACTGTGTTTATCATAACTTTTCAAAACAAACACATCGGACCTATGGGATCCAAAATATTTTTTCCTAGTGAACCAATCAGGTCACCATAACTAGCTGATGGCCTAAAAATCATTATAATGGAATTCTACTCCCAGGGTTATCAGAGAGGGTGACCAACACCAAAACTCTTGCCTACTATGGTAATCAGTGAGATTGCATTTAACCAAATATCTTTCTAAGACCTGTAACATAATGTGATAACAATCCATTTTTATAGGCCTACTGGCTTTGCCATATGGTTTTTATAATAGATAAACCAGGCCAGCAAATGTATGACATTACAGCGCAAACATTTACAATGCATGTCACTACAACACGTACCATTACAACCCATACCATTACAATGCATATTACTTTTAGGCCAACGATAGGGTAAGTGTTGGATAGTGTTGGATAGTGTTTGATAGTGCAGGCGTAAAAATTACTATTACCACTCCAGTGAGTGCAACAGTAGGGTAAGTGTTGGATAGGGTAGGGGTAAACATCACTATTCCCACTCCAGTGAGTGCAACAGTAGGGTAAGTGTTGGCTAGTGTAGGGGTAAAAATGACTATTCCCACTCCAGTGAGTGTAACAGTAGGGTAAGTGTTGGATAGTGTAGGGTTAAAAATGACTATTCCCCATTACTTACCTTATAATGCGTTGTAATGGCATGCGTTGTAGGGACATGCGTTGTAATGGCTGGGTTGTAATGGCATGTGATGTAAAGGATGTTGCGTAGTAATGACTGCATTGTAAAGGTAGTGCGTTGTAATGACTGCGTTGTAAAGGTTGTTTCCACAGGCCTGCTGTCTTTGTGATAATATCCTAATAAACAGACCACACTTATGGCGCATGGCATAATATTGCCCTGTACACCCATCAAGCCCAGTGTGGTTTTCTTTCACTTGGCACCATAGCCAACTCCAGCCAATTGTACTGAGCGTAAGGTTTCTTATAAGGCAACTATCACACATGCAGTCATAAAATTGCCAGTGCACACAAAATTACAGATGGAAAAGCTAAATGATATCTATTCTAACATAGCTCAATGGGGATTTTTACAGTGCAAACCTTCAAACCCACGGCTCATCAGAGAAGGAAGCCAACACCCTTCCCTACTAAGGTAACTTGAAAGATTCAATGCAACAAAAAACCTATCTCAAGGGTTTGATTGAGAGTCTATTAGGTTTTAAATATACTTTTCACAATCAATAGGCCAGGTCTGCTCTCTTTATCGTAACTTGTCATAATCAACAATGAGGCCAATAGCCTCGATCACTGGTTTGTCACCATAACTAACTCGGGCCTACTGTACTGAACAAAATACTATCTCACCTTAGAAATCCTAGCAAGGATTATTATTACAGTGGATATGTTCTATCCCCACTATGTGTTCACGTGGATCACCAACACCAAAACCATTGCTTACTACTGCAATCTGTAAAATTCAATTGAACAACATACCAGCCTACAGATTTATCACAGTGTACTAACAATCCTTTCTTGAAATCTGATTGTCTTTATCACATGCTTTTCCTACTTAGTCGATCAGGCCTACTAGCTTTAACATAATGTTTCATAATGAACAGATCAAACCTAAACTCTGACATGACCTCTCCCAATGAACCAATGTAGCCTTTACCATTTACCTTTGACTTTACACCTTACTCGACACCAGCATATTCAAGTAATCATAAACTGACAACCATTATGCATACCATTTACAAATATGTAGTTAAATATATCTTGCAAAATAATGTACACTCCTATCAAAAGGGCCAAACAAGATTAATCCCCCAAGTTTTCTAGTGGTGGGTGTCTAATGCCAAAAACACTTGCCTAATACAGGAATCCAGCTTTTTACAGGTAACAAAATACCTGTCTATTGCATATACCACAATGTGACAACGTACAACTTTCAAAGTTTTACTGGCATTAACAAATAATGATCACTGATAACAGGCTAGATCAACTGCTTTTATCATAAAGTTTCCTAATAAGCGGAGCAGGTCGGTGGCATCAGACATAATGGTGCCCAGTGCATTAATCATGCCTATAACTTCTCAACATCAACCCCTCAGACTTACAGTTTTGAGGATAAGCTTTTCCACACACAGTCAGACAATGAGAAAGACACTTAAAGTTACAGTTGGCTAACAAAGATTCTCAGCAGGCCAACCTTCTTCATCCATGGTCTGTCACATGGGGTGATCAACTCCAACACAATTGCCTAATATGCTAATCAGTAAGATTCCATTAAAAAAAATCTGGAGGCTTTAATATACAGTAATAACAATCCACATATTTAAATTCCAATTCACGTTAACATGCGCTTTTCACAATAAGTATGTCAGTCCCTCTGCCTTTTGTCAGAGCATTTAACATTAAACAGAGCAGGCGTGTAGTCATGACCATAGGCTTGCCACCATAAACAAAACTGAGTCATGCTGTATGAGTATTAACTTTGCCACCAGCGAAAAAGTGCAGCCAGTCTCTTTAGTGGAAGCGCACAATGAGGCCAAATCAAATCATGTACTCAGGGGAACTAACATATGGGTGGAGCATAAGCAACTCTCTCAGTAGTCTCTGAAGGCTATTTGTTATTGATCATATCAGGACATGCAACAGTTACTCTGTCCAGCTTGACCTAAAAAGCGGTGTGGATTAGTGTAGCCCTTGGCATCCCATATTGTCTCTGAAGTCTGAAGATAATGAAGGAAGGGGAGGGAAAAAAACAAACACCATAAATAATGTGGCTATGTAAGACACTTTAACAGCATTCAATGCCATGTGTGTGCCCTGGAAAGTTCAAGCTCAGGCAGCTGGATACATAATCAAAGTAATCTCAGCTGTGTGGAGGGGAAGCACTTTTTCTCTTTGGAAGGACACAACTTCTGCACAAACAAAATATTTACTCTTTGCTACCAACTGGTAGGCGGAGCCAAAGTCCCTCTCTATGGTACTCCTAAAAGTTCTTTTTTAGGTTGATCACATTACATCTGTCAACAAATGTGCTCCCAAGGCACACATGAAAAGGGCACTGAAACTAGAATCCCGTAGCACTAAAGCAAAATGTTTGCCCCTGAGTCGCAAAGAAACTACCTCCCATAAAGATTCCATCCTATTAAATAAAATTCATGTATCCGACTCTCTTCCATAAAAAGCGTTTTCATTACAACCATAAATGCTAATTGGCAAGGCTCCCCGACCACACACAGTCCTAACTGTGCAAATGTCAAATGTCAAACTTACAGGAAATAAATATTGCAGAACCGAAGTAAATGCCTGAAATATCTCAACAGAATCCCAGCATGATACACACGCAGAAACTATTCTCAGCAGTGAAACTCGGAATTAAGTAAACTGAGATTAAGACATTTACTATCTATGAGCCAAATTCACGAGTAATAAGTTGCACCATACAAATCGACCTAACACAACATAAAACAACAATAGGCGACACAAATCTATATAAATACTAGATTACAAGGAAGACTTATGGTCCACTTTTTATGAGAACTGTGCAAGGTTTGACAATTGAGACAAAATGCAGTGTTTCTGCTGCAGAGCACCTAATTCATTTATAAAAAATGCTTTTCCTTTATCGTGTAACGTGTGGCTAATTTGTGGTGGTGACCTAGCTCAACTGCCTTACTCTAGTTTACAGAGAATATGTTATATCGATGCATACTCCAGAAGATGGTTTGCATAGTAGGAAAGCTTCTGAAGCGTGCCTGGCTGAAACGTCTAAAAGTATGTCATTTAACTGTTTTCCCACAGGTAAAGTATTTTCCTATTGTTGTAAGCAATTGAATCACTACTCCATGAAGTGTGATGGTGTTCGCATGCCTTTGCAACCTTGTAAAGGTTTCTTGATGTTCACCAACTTCCCAGGTACGCTTTTCCCCAATCCCTGGTACTCAGTGCTTGAAATGGGAATATAGAAGTTCAGGTACTTCTTGTCCTGAGTGCCTGTTTACTGCTGAGAAGTGCTGGTACTTTATCATTAAAAGCACTGGAGGAGTGCTGAGAAGTCCCAGTGCTATCCCTTCCAAATTAAAGATGTGCAGGTACAGAGTGCCCGGTAGTACCTGGTCCCTAAAGCACTACTGGCAAGAAATTTACAATCCGCTAAACTGGTGGATTGTCCAAATGCAAAAATCAGATGCAAGCGGAAATATCCGCTGCTACCAATTTATAAACAAAAATCTGAGAATTCGGTACCCCATTTTAATGCAGACTTTCATAAAAATGTGGCAATTCTACAGCTTCTGTCTATAATCAAAATCGTCAAATAGCTACTGCATAATTATTGTAGTGGGCAGTGAGGTGTTCTAGTGCGCCAGATGTTGTTCAATTTAATGTAGTAATTGTTGCTTGAGAGGCTTATTAATATTTTTCAACTATTAGAACTTGTGGTTAATTTGTAGAAATATAAGTACCAGAGCTCTTGACAGGAGGCCACTGTAGCTTGCACCACCCATTGCCCATCTAAGCCATGCCAATGGCAGTACCAACACAACTACTACCCATCCCACTCATACAAATGTGACTTCAGACTATTCTAGGCCCCCCAAGTTATAAGAATGGCTTGTTTTTGAGCTGGGATTTTTATTTGGGTGGGTCAAGGGTGCATTTGGGTGGGCCACTGCGGGTTCGATTTGTTGCATATATATCTAGGCAGGCCTGCTTCAGGGCCCTCCTTTAGCTCTTCTAGATCTTACAAGGCCCAGTAAAATGCACTCTTTTCCAAATCTCTTTCTAAATATTATCACTCTCAAAAAGTGTTTTTTCCATGTAATATTCCTTTGATGGGAAGAGGAGGTTTCTGAGGTGAGAGTATCAGGCAAGTGACACTACTCAGGCTCCCTCTGTGCGAGTCTTCAGGGAGAATCCCTCTTCATTACTACCTCCACCTGACTCCGGACTCTGCAACGCACTCCGTTCCAGGCTTGTTTATCCACTACTCCTCTCCAGTGCACCTTATCTCACAGCTGACCTTGGGCCCCAGCCCCATATCAGGCACCATCGGGCTCCACTTTCATTTTTCCTGGTAAAAACATTAGTAAAAGCACCTTCAATCTTAAAACATTGAATATAGCAGTAAATATAATTAGCACGCACTTTAAAGTATGTTCCACAGTAGCCCTTATGACCCGACTGCTAATTAAATAAACAAAAACAGAAAGGCCATGACAGGGCTGATGCGAAAGTCTTTTTGAGCGCCGCATCAATAACCTCTTTCTCCGTAAATAACCTTTACTACCACCTTCCAACAGTGCCCCTCATCCCTCCATGGCCCCCCCTATTGACCTCCTCCCCGGATTCCCTCAATGCCACCCGCCACAAGTGCCCCTCATCTCTCTGTAGCCCATCCCACTCATGACATCCTCCTCAGACTCCCTCACTGCCACCCTCCAGCAGTGCCCCTCATCTCTCCCTAGTTCCCCCCTCCACCCCATGACCTCTTCCACGGATTCCCTCACTGCCACCCTCCAACAGTGCCCCTCATCTTTACGTAGCCCCTTCTCATATGTATTTCATTTGTTGTATAGCGCTACTCATATCAGTGTAGTGTGTGTCAGTACTTTACACCACGCACACATTATACAGAGACAATGAATAATACAAGTATGTAAATCAGTCTGCAGGGAATGTCACATAAGCCAATGAGGATTACAAGGTATATGAATGACATGTCATCCATACTGGTGGGCAGTATATTTTGAGAGGGTTTGGTCTGGGGAAACACAACCTTAGGATTTAAAGAGTATTCCATAGGGGTCAACCTTACTGATAAAAATGTATATCTGGTCAAACATACTCATTTTAGCAACATTAGAATAATGAAAGACTGGGGAAGTTCTAACTATATCACAAAACAAAAAAAGCTAATTCTAACTGTACCATTCATGTTTGTATGCAGCTCTTTGATGACAGTTTATTGGTCACTGTCCTATGTTAGGATTGTAACTTCTGAACTGCTAGTACCACAAGAATCTCTGTGACAAAGGCGTAACCCACTGAGCTTCTACATAAAATACAGTTAATCTGCATTTAAAAACGACTAATAGACACATGATTGCTCTCCAGCAGGATCATTAATCACCAGCGTTATCTGGGCATTTTGTATTGTCTTGCATCGGCCATGATAATGATAAAAACTGTTTAAATGAAGCACTCATGAAGTATATGCCCTGCTGGGCCTGTGTATATTTTAAAAAGAAAAACAAATAGTAACACATTCTCTTACCTACTCCATTAGTGAAACTTTGTGTCACAGCCTGATGTGATAAGCTGCTGCAGGGGTCAGGAAAGGTGAATAGGAATAAACAAACTTTTTTTCTCCTGCGCTGCATAGAAAAAGAAATATCCACGCAGCAGAACATTTTCGCCTTTGTCATGTGGCGATGAAGGGGTGAAAAAATAAACAAAGCCTCGTTAACATGTAAATGGTCTTTTAAAGACCTGTGAAGTACTCCGATGCGGCTGCGATAATCTCTAAACCTGTCTGTGTGTGTGCGTGCCCGGGAATCTGTCTCGGCCCGAGCTGACACACACGACGTGTGCTTTGCGCGCCTGCCTTCAAGCCATCACTGCGAGGGCCAAGGCTCCTGTTTGGGTGGGCCAAGCTCATGTTTGGGTGGGCCTGGCCCACCCAGCCCACCCGCTAGAACCGGGCCTGGGTTTGAGAGAATTAATCATTTTTTATCTAAATTAAATTAATAAAGAACTATTGTTGTGTTCATATCTAAAGTAGATAAACAGCACCACCATGTGACAGACTATCATAAGTGTAGGTGTTGACAATTAAGTGCCGGTGCCGAGCACCACCAGCTCAAATTAAGCACTGATTAGAACCGCACTGTAAGCTCCGAAACCATACAACGCTTGCTGGTGACCCAAATACACAGAGATCTGTTTCTTAAAAATGCGTTTATGTATGAGGGTTTTTTACCTCTGCTGATGGTGTGATCCTGCATATATTAGGACTCCTACCCCGCGGGTTTCAGAGTAAAAATAACATAGTATGTCATAAAGGCCAGACTTGTTAAAACCCGTATCTAATAGGCTACAATGTAACTTGGACAGTGTTCATGTAACTTTTTAAATGAATGTTACCAAAGTGTCCCTGTATGGTTTAACAAACAATAAAGAGATGGCTTTGAGCTTATTCCAATTTTAAATTAAAAACATTCACGATGTTTAAACTTGGAAACATGAATCAGCTTGGCGGCAGCCCTATTCAGGGTCTACTTTACTGCAGAGGTGAAAATATTTAGCAAAACTCATAGGATTTTAGGATTTTCCAAAAACTAGTTTAAAATATAGATTTGGTGAAGTCCGGAATTTTAAACTCGTTTCAGCTTTTTAGCAAGTTATTTAATTTGGGCTTGAATTGAATAGTAGTATGAGATGACTGCCGGGGAGTATAGGAAACCCAAAAGAGACAGAACGTTTGTTAGTCCATAATGTGGAGGTTTACTGCCCGATTGGCCAGGCAGGGTACAACCTGTTGAGTACATCTGTACCACCCTGGACGTATTAAGGATAAGAGCAAATAGAGCAGGAAGGGATCCTCGATAACTCCTAAAGGGGCCTCGAAAAGCCCGGCAGTTGCTATTTTAGTAAAAAATAATCCATGGAATTTTCAGAGGTTTTTAAGACAGAGGAAAGACCCCAGTCCATTGATATTAGAGAAAAGTGGAAATTCCACAAAATAGTCTATGGAACTGAGATGTGGTAATTTCGCTAGTGGGTGGTGCCCTAAGGGTACAGCTAAACGAAAAACTACAGAAATTGGGATTTTGGCAAATCTTAATGGTAAAGAGGAAGGGCAAACAGATAATACAAGTTGAAATTGGATGGGTAAGGTTTCCGGAATTGTCGCCAATTAAGATTAGAGATTTCCCTACAGATTTCCAACCTGTGCTCATCCTCACTAATCAACTACGTGCTATACAAGTAAGGACATAGCTTCAGGGAGGGTGTTTGGGGTGTTCGACCCTTCCCCCTCAATACATTTATTTTCTGTAAATACTTGGGTACAGGTGCTTTCAGTCGGTACAGTGAGGTGTATGTCAGATTTAACAGCATTGATGTATACACGGACAAAAAAAATCACTCACGCCCTCTCCCTCTCTCTGTTCTAAAAGTCTTCAGAAATGTTGGTTATTTTACCAAATATTTTGTTTTCTGTCCCTTAGTACTCCTACCAATCCACATTTTTCTCACATTACATTGCCCCTTAAGCCCCTCTCATGCGCCTTGCTTGTCATATGGCAGATTTATGAGCCCCTTGCGCCACTTTTGCGTCACTTTTCCCATGTTAAAAGTGACGCAAAAGTGGCGCAAGGGGCTCATAAATCTGCCCCAATGTATTTTAATATTTTTAAGCCAGCGTGATAGCTAGAAAATCTGAAGCCCCTGAACCCTCATCTTACTCACCAAGCTCCGCCCCTGTATATGTCACCTGTCAGCTCAAGAGCTGAATGGCCTCCTATTAAGTTTCATTGCAAGTTAAAATTGCCTACAAACTAGGCATGCTACATTGTCACTTTAGCAAGAGGAACAATAGGACATTTCCTGCACACTGTTGGTTCAATGGAAACAAGCCTTCTTCTGTGGACAAAGTGTGAAATCTTATAGAGCATTCAACCGCCTCGCTCTCAAAGAAGAAGGCTTAGATGACCCTACTGAGTGCTTGTTGCTTCTAGTGCTTCCCAGGGTTTAACTGGTCCTCGTGCATGACTACTTAAGTCCCTCACTTTTGTCAAATGGACCTCGCCTTGTTTAGGGCCTAAGTGGCTACAAATTCCTGAGCTTGCCTGGGAAGGGATTCCTGGTGGGTCCCAGACATTGTTGAATTTACAGTCGAAAAGCAATACATTGTCCTTAAAGCTAATTTGTTTATACCTTTTCTACCAGAAGCACCTCATATTTTATTATAGAGTGCTTGTGGGTTCGGCCAGTGGTACAAACTGGTTTTAAATGACAATACATTACATTGAATCCCCAAAACAAAATCAGTTTGAATGTACATGATACCCTGTGTGGAGATGTTCACTTACAATATAAGGTGCTAGATTGGTTGTATCAAAAGAAAAGCTAATTGATTAGCTATTCATTTCCATTTATAATTATTACCTTTTACTGGAAAATAAAGAACTTTTTGTTCTTTCTGCCGGGTTTTTCCTGATTCTTAATGTGTGGTCTCTGGGCCCTGGGCACGTTCCCACTGTAAATATAGCATGAAGTGCACGCGCCCTTTCGCACTCGTGTTGGGAAATGGCATGGACTCAATGTTATTTAATATGGGCCATCTGCCATCGCAGACTGGTTTGTGCATACTGGCATCTGCAATGATTACATTCATGAGCAGCCTGCTAGTGCTGGCAGCGGTGTGTGCGCACCCACACCCGCACCTATGGTGCCCGTGATGCGTGGACAATGACCCGCCATATTAGTTAAACCCGTGTTCAGCCTGCCACTGCAGACTGGTGTAGGCGCACTTGCATCTCTAATGTTGGGGACTATGTGTCTGACCTGCCATCGCAGGTAAGTGTGCGCAATAGCGCACATGCGCCCAGGTGGTGAGGAATACCTGTGCGTGTTTTCACTAACTATGACACTTGCTCTTCCTATAAGTTAGCATGGGAAAGTGATTGACACTACTTTGGGCTACAGTAGTGGATTGCAGTGGAGTAGCCTCATTGTGTTTCCTATGAGCGGATTTGCTGGGGCACACCCTTTCCAGTGGTACGAGTGATGTGGCATACGTCGCTTAGAAATGCCAATTATGGAACATGGACATTTCGATGTTCTCATAGTCTATTGTGCAGGGGTGCCTGGCTCCAGTGGACACCAGGGGTCGGGGGATCACATCTGTGCATTTCCCAGTAACAACCATAAACCACAGACATACAATGGGAACAACAGAACTCTGGATTTGAGGGTCAGATGGATTAGATAGGAGAGAGAGGTTCTCGACACCTAATTCTTAATCTTAATCTTAATCTTTAGTGGGGCCATGATTCTCAGGCCGAATCATGGCCCCACTAAAGGTTAGGATCTGCATTCCATGACCCTTCAGCAGACAGGCCTAGACTTTAGGGGCGACAGCTATTATGTTATGTTAACTAGATTTATAAAGGGTGTTACTCCCCAGAGGCGTCTAACGCTGTACCGTATCGGCTGCAAGTATCAAGACTAGGACTATCATGAGAGTTACCAAGACCTGAATAGCCATGTCTTTACAGCCTTCCTAAAAGCAAGGAGACTGGATTTTTTTTTTTACTGAGAGGAAGTGTATTCCATACTTTGGATGCTTCCAGCACGATGCTTTTTACGCCCCATCGTACTTGTTTGAATCTAGGCTGTACCAATTTACAGTGGCTGAGCGAAGCTTTCTAACAAGGACATACGGTTTTAAAACTTTAAATCAGAAAGTCAAGATTATGGACTGCCTTATAGTTTAAACACAACACCTTAAAGGTGATTCTTTGTTTAAGCGTAAACCAGTGCAGCTTTTTCAAATCTTGTGATACTGAACACAATTTGGGAATTTTCAACAAAGGTCTAACCACTGCGTTTTGCAAGACCTAAATCTTATCTTATTTATAATAAATTTATGGGTGGTTAAAAGCAGACTGTTGCAATAATCTAATTTGGATAAGATTAGTGAGGTAACTAGTGTCTTTTGCTGATTAGCTGGTATGAAAGGCAGAACTTTTAAAATGATTCTAAGGGTTTTAAATGTGGAGGAAGTAAGTCTATTTACATGATCAGTAAAATCAAGTTTAGTATCAGTGACCACTCCCAGGTTTCGAGCCTTTTTCACTGGGAGGGGGGTTAGCCCCATAATGGTTGGCCAGGCTGATGGACCCCAAAAGGATAGTTTTTGTTCCAAAAAGTAGAACTTCTGTTATTTCTGCATTCAGCTGAAGGCAGTTGCTCTCCATCCAATCATAGACAGCGTCATGCAGCTCTGAAATCTGTTTCCACTGCTATCATTATTTTTTCCAATGGAGATGACAATTTGAGTGTCGTCGGTGAAGGATGTGAGTGAAAATCTGAAACTTCTTATCAGGTCTGCTAATGGGGAGACATAAATGTTAAAAAAGTAGGGCTCAATTAATATCGCTGTGGGACTCCACATGGCAGGGAGAAGGAGTGGAAAATTAAATTCTCTAGCTTCACTACTTGTTACCAATCCGCTAAATAAGATTTTATTAGGTTCCATGCTTGACCATTGACTTCACAGGTAGTTAAACGACTTAGTAATAATTTACGACTGACCATGTCAAACGCAGCTGAGAGATCTAGCAGGATAGTGGCTGCACCTTTTCCTTGGTCTAAAGCCTGCCTAATCTCTTCGGTTGCCTTGCGCAAAGCTGTCTCCGTATAATGACCCCTTCGGAAGCCAAATTGCGTACTATCCATGAGTTTGTTCATCTTGATAAAAGATACCAGTTGATAATTCAAAACAATTTCTGCTTATTTAGCTGGTAAGGGAAGATGGGCGATTGGACAGTAATTGCAGGGGTCATTCTGGTCAACAGAGGCTTTTTTTTAGCAGGGAAATCAATGCTGTCAAATATTTAGGAAAATGCCTGTTTCACACATTTGGTAAATAGGTGTTAATTTAGACGCAATAATTTCTGCTGCTAATTTAGTTATATTTGGCGGACATGGGTCAACTGGAGAGCTCGAAGTGTCGGTTTCTAATAAGTTTATAATACACTCTACTGATGGTACACCAAATTCTGCCATATTTTTGGTTGCATTGAGTGGAGAATTGATCCCATTTGCAGATCCCAGCGCAGGGCAAGGTGTACCATTTGGGAATTCTTTAATAATTGATTCCACTTTTCCTAAAAAGAAGTCTGTCAATAGATTACAAAAAGATTGATTGGCGGTCAGAGATATTTTGTTACGGCTACTTGTTAGTTCCATCACTGTCCCAAAAAAGCTCTTTTGTTGAGTCTTTGGCTTCCTTAATCTTCTTTGTGAAATATTCTGCAGAGGCTTTCATAATGAAATCTTTGTATATGGCTATAGATTGTTTATATGTTTCCTTTTCTTCATCTGTATAAGCTTTCCTCCACCTTCTCTCCGGTTTCCTACAATTTTGCTGCCACTTACTAAGCTCTGTGTGAAAACCAGGGAGCTGAGGGATTTTGTCATTTTAATTTAACCAATTTAACAGGTGCTACTTGGTTTGATGCTGTTGTCTAGCCATTTATTATACTGTTTAGCCGCTTCCTCAACATCATTTGATGCCATTAAAATTGTACCCTCATTTATGAGGTGATCTGGCTGTCGCGACCAGGAAAAAGACAATGAAAATTTCCTTGTGGGAAGACCTACACAGGGCCAGTAACCAGAATGATAGTAAGGCATTCTGGAAAGTAATTAGGTCTCCATTCCTTCTTTCCGATAACTCTCCCTCCATAGAGATTGCGATAGACGAGGCCCAATGGGTGAACCATTACACAAAAATATTTGGCCTTTCAGAGTCGATAGACACTACAGCCATGTTACCATCATCCGTACTTGTACATAACACCTCTCTCCCCATAGAGATATCCTTCTCTCTTGATGAAGTTTTGGTAGCATTAAACGAAAGCAAAGGTTCCAAGGCCCCAGGACCTGACGGGGTTCCTGTAGATATTTATAAACACAATACAGATCTCTGGGCCCCAATTTTGACTCGCGTTCTTAATGCAACCTCTTCACAGGGCCTTATTAATAGCTGGTCAGAATCCATCATGGTCCCTATTTTCAAAAAGGGTAATAGACAGGATCCTTCCTGCTACAGACCAATTTCACTCCTAGACTCACTAGGTAAAGTAGCAGGTAAAGTAGCAGGAAGGATCCTCCTTTCAAGGTTACAAACTTGGGCTATAGATAAGAACATACTGTCTGATCTACAGTTTGGCTTTAGGGAAGGTCTGGGGACAATAGACCAGGGGCTTAACCTAGCTATCCTGCTGGGTAAATATACGAGGGCGAAAAGAGGGAAACTTTACCTAGCGTTTGTCGATCTCTCTTCGGCCTTCGACTGCGTTTCTCATGGGAAACTATGGCATACCTTAAAAGAAATGCAAGTAGAAGAACCCCTAATAGACTTCCTGAAGGCTCTCTATAGTAACGCTTCAGCGCGAGTCCGATTTGGTAGAGCGGGTGAATGCACCTCCTCATTCAAAGTCCTTAGAGGGGTAAGACAGGGGTGCGTCCTGGCTCCATTCCTTTTCACACTATATACTAATGGTCTTGAGAAGGCCTTATTGGAAGGAAGTCAGGACGTTCCCCAGGTTCAACAAGATCTGGCCCCCAGACGCATACCAGCACTGCTTTATGCGGACGACGCTGTTATCTTAGCTAGGACCCCCTTAGACCTACAGCAGGCATTGGATCTGTACAATAAATATATGCAAGATATTGATCTAAATATTAATGCCTCAAAAACTTTTGTGATGAAATGTGGTAAAGGCAGCAAAAAGGGTAAAGATATCTATTTAAATGGGAGCAAACTGGCTACCACATCCACTTACTCATATTTGGGAATTCTCGTAGATGACAAGGGCCTATGGGGCCAAGCAATCACATTAAGAAAACTTCATTTTATCAGAGCCACTACTGCCCTTGTTAACTTTGCTCAAAAACTAGGCAGAAGACCGCCCCTGGAATTGATAAAAAATATATAAGGCAAAATGCACGAGTGTAGCAACATATGGGGCAGGGATATGGGGTCATCGGAATGTTTCCGAACTGAAAAAAGTGGAAAATGCTTTCTTTAGATATCTATTGGCTGTTCCGGCTTCTACGTCTACCTATGTCTGCCACGCTGAGTTGGGAGTTCCTCACATTACGGATATCATAAAAATCCAACCCCTAATTCTGTGGCATCGTATCTGGAAGTCAGAGACAAACTGCTTTAATCAGGCAGTTCTTCAGGACGCTCTCAAATTGGACTATTGCCTTGACATAAAATGGATCAAACATGTGAAGTATTTTATGACAGACATTGGTAACCCTGAATATTTTAATAATCTTCTTTCCATGTTAGCTATTGCAAGGAAAGATTTTAAGAAACGATGCATGAACCACATGGAGAGCCTGAGATTCGCGAGTGAAGCTACAAAACTGTCTGTGAGCCACAATCTCATGATATTAACTTCATTTGGCATGCAACCATACTTACAAAAATCTGATAAAAGATACGACAGATTAGTTCTCACTCGTTTTCGATTGAACATTTTCCATAGGCTGGTGACATTTCCAACTGTTAACAATTGGTCAAATGAATTACCACACTGCCCATGCGATTCTGTTTCCGAGCAATCAACCATTCATGCTATTTTATTTTGCAAATTTTATGAAGAATTGAGAAGGAAATGGATAAAACCAATCCTTAAAATTTGGGGCATTCGCCAATGTCGCCCAGCATTTCTGGCCCTCCAATGTCTCGATAATGACTGCATAAATTACAATATCACTGCCTTTTTAAAAAATCTGATTAAATGTCGAAACAATATTGACTTAGGTACATCGTGATTAGAGCAAATATAGAAGAACGCCAGACATATGATACCAAACGTTGTTTTGGATTTATCCCCCAAAGCATCATAATAACGCATTAGGGGGCGATTGTTTCTTCTTTCCTGCCCTAAAGTCACAATTTAATCCCACTACTCTAATAAAATGAATGCTAAATATGGGATTATTGTTTCGTATACTTATCATTGTTATCGCCCACTCATTATTTTTAATTGCCTATTTATGAAAATGAAATGTTGTCCTTCCGCGCCCACTTGCTGCTATTTTTGTATCTATATTAACTGGAACCATGTAAATGAGCTTTTGCCGACACATGCTCTGTACATATATTTTTATAAAAATTATTTGTTTTAAATGTATTAGATGACCTGTTAAATTGTACATGCTTTTATGGATCGAAATTAACTTTCCGAATAAAGCTTATTTTGAATTGAATTGAATTGAGGTGATCTGCCTGCACATTTCGCCAGCTTTGGAAAAGTTGCATAGAAGGTGACTTCTCCGTGTTCTGGTTATGTTGCGGAAGCAGAAAATCAAAAAGGACTGCTTTATGGTCCGTCCAAACTACCTGGGAAGTTTTTACATCAACGAGGTTGAGATTATTAGTAAAGATCCCATCCAAAGTATGGCCCACCTGATGTGTTGGTTCTTGAACTATTTGCTCTAGACCCAATGATGTTAAGGTATGCGGTTGTGAGGTGGTATCGGAGTCAGGGTTTGCCTCTACATGGTAGTTGAAATCCCAGGACTGTAAAATTAGTTTCTAGAATATCATTTTCCAGACCACAAGCTATATCTTTAAGAAAATCTTTTTTGGTCTAGCTGGTCTGTAGAGTAATATACCCTTCAACGAGAATTGTTTAGTGATCGCTATAAAATTGATTCTCCAAATGGGGCTAAAGAAGGTCAACAGCTAGATGTGAAATCTTCCCTAACAATGCTTGCTGTTCATCCTCCATGCCTGTATTCCCTATCACATCGATAAATGTTAAAGCCTTGTGGTAACGCCGCGTGTACATCTATATCACAGGTGGCATCAGCCCATGTTTCGGTAAGAAAAACAAGCGCGGGTCTATGTGTTTCCAAGAATAAGTGGAATTAACTACTGTATTTTATTAATTATCTCGTATTTAAGATAACACATTTATTATATTTTTGTCATCTTTGCTAGGTCAACTTAATATTTTTTTGTTCTGATTATTATTCCTTGTCTCTTTAATGGATGATCTAAAAACTCTTTACTTAAGTGGGAGTTAATCTCTGAAAAGCTCTTACTAGGTTTGGTCCATAGTTTTATGCCACATGTTTGGCCGTGCATAAATGATTTAGTCATTAGAAGGGAGCAGTCAATATTAATGCAGCTTCCCATCTTACCCTTATTAAGTGCTATAATATTCATCCGAGTCAGATGTATGGGTCCAAAACAGCCAGGGTCCCCAGGCACTGGGCCTGGTCAGGCATGGATAGGTTCACACGGGCTTGTCTTAGGCATGCCTGAGGCAAGCAACACTCTCTCCGCTCAATTAGGAGCCCCCGCAGCAGACCGGAGAGTGAGAGACTTCTAAAGAGGTAGGCTAGCATTAAATTAGTACTCAAGTTCTTAAAACAAGAAAGATCAGCAGGCTAAAATAAGATTTTAAAATTATCAGGGATCAATAATAAGGCTGTGCAGCCCCTTACATGCACTCGTGTCCACTGCATGTCCGGCTTTCCATCCTTTAAATGTATTACCCACGGAAGTAGTGTGAGAGCTGGACAGCAAACCACCTAAAACGGCGGTCAGCAAATGCAAGAACCTAGCAGCACTCTCTCCGCTCAATAAGGAGCCCCCGCGGCAGACCGGAGAGTGAAAGAGTTCAAGAGAGGTAGGCTGGCATTAAATTAATACCAAGTTCTTAAAACAAAAAGGATCAACAGGCTAAAATAAGATTTTAAAATATTCAGGTATCAATAAAAGGCTGTGCAGCTCTTTACATGCACTTGCACAAGCTGTGGTTCAAAGCGAAATTCCTACACCACCCCTAACTTCAAAGGCACTCGTTAGTATAACTATGGGTACCATCCTTCAGCAAAGGGTGAAATACACTTGCGAGGATGCAGGGACAGAGAACCGGACTGCATTGTTCACATTGCCAGAGGATTCTCTTGTGCAGATGGAGGATTACTGCTATTGAAGGGGACAGTGTGTCCTTTTAGAATGGTGGCTGGCCTAGGCCGAGACCTGCTGAAGTGTGGCGCCCTGAAGTGTGTTATCCAAGGGCCCATCGGCAGGCCTTTGTTCTCTCTGGGATATCAGGGACATCAAAGATCTCCCGCAAGGGACCTACACCATCTACCTTACATTTGGAGAGCCATGGCCTCTCAAGTGCCCACATTCGCTACTACATCCCAATGGGTACCATGGTGAGAGCGTGAAACTAAGACTTGTGTCTGTAGACCTGATAGTTTAGTGCGGAGCCAAGATACCATGCCCATATCTAAGGTGTATGGTTCCTGAATTGCGTGAATCCTGCCACTCATAAACTTCTTGTTGGTTGTGAGCGGACTCACCGGTAGTGAGATTGACCAGCTTCATTGATCGTGCCTCATTTCTCTTGTGCAACACGCATGCTCATTGATTGCAGCGTTCGTTTCACAGGGTGAAAACATTGAATAGTGCTGCATTCTTCCTCACGTGGCTCTGCTGAACTTGCACCTGTATGTGTGACCGGACTGATCCAGTGCAAACTGATCATAGTGCACCGGACGTAGTGCTTCCTTTCCAAGGAGGTATGGAATTCACAACTCTTTGTTATGTGTGAGCAAAATTGCCTGGTGCAACCATTTCAACGTGCACCAGTCACAGTGCCCCATTTCCAAGGTGGTAAGCAATTTACAACTCATCATGTGTGAGATCTGAAGTGGCTGGTGCAACTCATACCAAAGCGTACCAGACGTGGTGCCCAGATTGCCTGGGCATTACTTTGATCATTGTTTACCTGTCAGGGTGCCTCATCCCACCGAGAGTCACCCCAGTGTTACTCCCCGTTCATCGGTTGTTCCCTTTTTGGCCATCATTGTGGTGGACCAACAGCCCTCCCCACACCTGGCCCCATCCGAAGACATCTTAATAGCGAGAGAAATTGATAGGGTTGAAGGAAAACTTTCGAGACAGTTTGGAAGCAGGTCAAGAGACTGCGTGACTCCATTGTATTTTGAGACCTGTGGGTGAACTTCCCGAGTGGCCGCTAAACTCTACTTGTTTACTAATACCTTTCAATTGAACTTGCAGCATACCCCCAACTGTTAAGTGACTTTAACCGCGTGCGGCCACGTGTCTGGGAGGCTGTGTCGGTTACTCACCATCTGGAGGTATAGGACAATCGGGTGAACTAGAAGATGGAGGGAGGCTAATGTCACAGAATCTGCTGGGTCGGTTATCCATTAACCTGCTGGGTACCACTGGCATTGCATTAGTGCGTAGGTGTGCAGGAGCATTTCAAAAACAGTGGGCTGGATACCTGTCACGGTGTAGCGGTGCAGCGTGAGTGTGCACAAGTGGCAATGAGCAGACCACCTGTGATTCACAACACTGGCCGGTGGTGCCACATTATACGCTAATTTCGTGCCCAAAGCAAAATACATTGACATTGGGTTTAACCGTATGGCTTCGCCCTGGCGGTGCTGCTGCAATGCGTGCTGGTTTTGTTTATGTACAGATTTTTGATATTGTTGTGACCCGGTGTGTACCATATAACTGTTTCGAACTGTATTATCAGGTTTGCTAGGGTGGGCATGGGGTGGAGAACAGTTTGCACCACATAAGGGTGCTCCCTCTGTGGGGAGGGGGGTGGGGGTTAGATTAGGAATTGTTTCTGCCTGCATACTGTTGATATCATAACAATACGAGTGGGCCTAGTACAACTAGGAATATTACCAAATGTGTTTATACCCAAAGGTACCTGATGCTCATGATATAATGATTGATTATGTGTATTAATTGCAAACATTTTTACATACATCCTGTGTGAAGTCTCTTTTGTGACGCTCAGTTTATTTGTCACAAGTGCCTGCTGTGTCTTAGCTTTACACATTGCCTCTAATTTTACCTGACTACTCCGTGCCAAGCTACCCAAGGGTGAGCTGTGGTAATATGGTGTGTCTAATCACCCACCCTTGACAGGAGTGGAAGGATATGCCTGGCTAGGGGCAGCCCTTCAGCCAACCAGAAACTGCCGGTTCCAACATTTGGCGATTAAGCAGTATGATGGGACTAGCATCTGCACAGCAGAGCCAGGTGAATAATTGCCTGCAACGACTTCACGAACACAAAAGTGTTCCTTTGTTTCCTAAGGTGTCCCTAGAAGGCAGAGGATTAGCCGGTTGCGGAGCAGTGAGAACTTGTGTCTTTATTGATCCCTCTTTCTGCTTCTACTAGTTTGCCATCAAGTCTAAGCCTAAGGGCCCACCTGAGGTAGAGTTTGAGTTGTCTCAGTTGGAAAACTATACGTTGGCACAGCTCAAGGAGGCCTGCTGGGTGAAGGGGGTAACTTGCAAGGGTAAAGCTAAAAAGGCAGAGTTGCAGGAAGGCTTGAGAGCTTGGACTGACACCCATCCCTAGGGGAGGTGACTAGTGGAGGAGAATCCTGTGTGAAGTCTCTTTTGTGACGGTCAGTATATTATTGAGAGTGCCTGCTATGTCCTTGCTTTACATATTTCCTCTGAAATAAGCCTTACTGCTCAGTGCAAAGCTACCCAGAAGTGAGCACAGGTTATACGGCGTGTGTAATAATAATCCACCCTTGAAGAGAGCGGTAGGCTATGCCTGTTTGGGGGAAACCCTTTTGCCAACCAGAAAGTGCTGGTTCCAACAAGGAGTCCATGATTAGGAGTCTGAAGAGCCAAACAAGTGTTGTGGGCAGTCTTTGTTGTAGCTTTGCGTTAGTGGTTTTCGCTGGCTGTTGTTGCTGTAGCGCAAAGTGCGGGTCTGTTATTGGTCTTCGCCGGTAGTGGCTGTCGATGAGAAGGGTAAGTCCTACCTCAGCTTGACATTGGCGGTTATCGTGTGCATCAGAGTCGTCACACGTACTGGTCCGTTTGCGGTCGCAGGGAGCCCAAACTTCATGATTCTCACCTTTTCTTTGGCAGATGTATACTCTGATGCGAGCCAAGGGTCCAGAACGTAGGGAGGCACCTCTTAGAGATTAGGGACTCACTCTAGCAAAAGCTAGAAGGACTCAGGAAGGTCCAGTTGCAAGCCGAGGAATGTCCATTTGCAGCAGGTCAGCTGGGTAACTGCAGGAAGCCCTCTGAAGCTTCTTGTGTTCACTTAACTCACACAGGTAGTCAGCCACCTGACCCTGGAGTCACTCTGGTTAGTATGGGATGAAGGCAACCAGGTCCAGTCTTCATTCTCAGACAGCAAGGCAGTCCTGCAAGCAGAAGATCAGTCCTCTGACAGCAGTGTAGTTTGTGACAGGAAGCTAGTACAATATATTGATTGTGCTGTAGGCCTGGGAAAGTGGCGGGATAAGCATCAGGCAGTACTGTGTGAAAAAGACTGGAGGCCAGAAAAGTGCTGCTTTCTGGTCCTGTTCCCACCAGTGGAAATGATGACCTGGGATACATATGGCCAGGATGCAAAAAATTGTGGTAAGAAATATCAAGATGTCACCAGTAGGGAAGTGCATTTGTGTGCACCTATTGCTAAAGGTGACAAGTGTAGCTTGTTGGAAAATTACATGGGGTGAGGTATACAGTGTTGCTCGTTGCAGAAAATGTTGGGTTAAGTAATTGGGTGTTGCTGGTGTTTTAGGAGTTAGTGTGGATTGGACTAGTAGTGGTGCAGGATGAAGTGTGGTGAGGTAAAATAGGAATTCACTCACTATAGGTAGTGGTGTGATATGTGATAGATATGTGTGGATTGGACTAGTAGTGGTGCAGGATTAAGTGTGGTGAGGTAAAATAGGAATTCACTCACTATAGGTAGTGGTGTGATATGTGATAGGTGATATAGAGGGTAGGTGGTAGTGTAGGGTGTATATAATGGTGAAGAGTGTATGTAGTGATGTAGGCTTTATGTGGTCTGTAGTGCATGGGATGTCCTTAAGGGGACTGTGTAGGAATTAGGTTACGTAGAACTTAATTAAAGTCGATGGTTTTAAATTGTAGTGTGAGTATGTGTGTAGGGCGGTGCTCGGTTTGTAGTTGGTGGGATGGGATTATCCTCTAATTGTTGGCATAACTGGAAAGTGCCTGTGTGGGTTGAGGTTGTGGCTTTAAATGCGGAAGGTCAAGTAGGTGGTTTTGTAGGCTATATCTGGTGTAACTGTGAGAAGGTGCCGAAGGCAGTGATTTGAGTGATAAATCCTTCCCAGCCCTGTCCTAAGCCCTCCCATAAAGTCTCACTACCATACAACACTCAATCACATGGGCTGAAACTCAATGCTTAAAAACAAGATCAATGTGGTACCTTTACATTACAGCATGATGTCAACAGAAGTAGGAAATACCCACTGAATGAGATAGAATTTGTGAAGCTTATGGCAGGTATTTCCACCCCTGCAATATCAATGTAATATTTTGAACCAGAGTCACTTATGCATCATTAGGTAAAAACTAAAAAGTAATTCAGGCCGTATAACCCCTTTCTAATTTGTTCCATTCCCCTTGACTGTCCACTAATTCCTTCAACATCTTCAGCCCTGACTACTCTCCCTCCAGCTTCCAGCATCCTTATCTGTTCTTCTGCTCGCCTGTCAACTACATTTTGTCTGGTAGAGATCTCTGAAGCTAAGTACTTGGTTTCTATATTCCATTGTTTTTCACAATTGTCAAAGTGCTAGCTAGTGGTTGATTAGTACAATATTAAATCGAGGTCTGAGATGATGGAAAGATATCTTCTTGCAAACTTTGGTTTTTTCCCAAAAAACATTTAAAAATTCTTCATGGTCACAACGTTTTACACGAGTTTAGCATTTACGTGAAAATAGTGACTTTCAGAGTGCTTTACAAACAAGTAGAATTTTTAGGTGACCGAATCATTACAGAGTAAGAACCAAGCAGAGTAGGCACAGGCTCATGAGTTACTGGTGCCACGTGGCTTCAGAGTACTTGTGTGAAAAAATCTTAGCAAGGTATGATTTGACATAAAATTACTAGCCAACTTCTGGGAGAACACAGGCATATTTATAAGGGGATTGCGTCACGCTTGCACCATGCGGCACGTTTGAACCATGCGTCACGTTTGTACATGCATGACGCAAGCCTCTAAGGGGCATAGTATCAAGACAGCCGATAAAATTATCGCCGCTTTAGTGGCAGAAAACTGCCGCTAAAACGGCGATAATGGGCTTGATAATATGCTCTATGGAATTCCAATTGAAGCCCATGTTAGATGTGAAGGACATCTAACACGGGCTTCAATTGGAATTCCATAGAGCATATTTTCAAGCCCATTATCGCCGTTTTAGCGGCAGTTTTCTGCCACCAAAGCGGCGATAATTTTATCGCCTGTCTTGATAATATGCCCCCAAGTTCAATTAATGAAGCCACGCAAAGCCAGATTTCTTGACTTTGTATGAATTCATAAATCTGGAGTAAAGCAACGCAGCGCAAATTGCTGCGTTTCCTTACTCGGTGCAAGGGAGGCATTCCAGGGGTGTTGCGATGGGTGTTCCTACATAAATCCCATGGTTTCTGATGCACTCCCAGATTTACCAAACCACCTAAACCTGGGAATGCATCAAAAACTTACGCCTATTCTGCAGCACACATAGGAAGAGGAAAATGCCTCAGGGGATATTTTTTGTGCAGGAAGGTTATCCTTTGTGCACAAAACCAATCCTGCTTAGGCACCTTTGCACCATATTACGAGGGTGCCTGCGTTGGCGCTAGGCAACACATTGTGTACCACAACTGGGAAAAAAGCAGGAATAAGCTGTATTGTCATAAATACTGCACATTCCTGTACTTTCCCTGTAACGCAGCGCAGCAAGGTGACTTGCTGTGCTGCGCTGCATTACATTTTTTAAAATATGGCTCTTAATGTATAGCTGTGGGAAAGTCAGTGACTTATGGCTAGACCAAAACTACAATTGACAGACACCAAAAATTAAACAGATGCCTTGCTTGCTAAAAGCACTTTTAAAGTACCTCTTGGCTCACACAGTTCTGTATTGATTACATTTCAAGTCGCCCCACAGTTCCTAGGGACAGGTTTTCCTGTTTTCAAAGTCACAGATTTTTGCTGTGCCAGTGAGAAAGCTTCCAGTGCGGCAGAAACGAAGCCGTTCAACGCCCCCTTGCTGGGGCTGGCACACAGTGCCCTAATACACAATCAGATTTATTTTTGGAGGCAAGCAAGAGTGCTGTGACATTGATGGAGACCTTGAGCCTTCAAACACTGATGACGGATGCATTAGACTTGCAGCAGAAGATGGATGAACTGCCAATGTGGGCTCCTGACACCAGAAGGCATCAATATCTTGTCGCCTGGGGGATGCTGTGCTGTAATGTTCAGGATACTCATGAAAAATTGCAAGGATGGAGCTTAGTTGATTCCAAAAAGCAAGGTCTGAGTAACACACATGGGACTGGTAATTGTAGCCGCTCGTCCCTTTGGGTTTGGATAACAACTCCATTAGTTGAAGTACAAGTATTAATCAAGATCTCCAGTTGGATGCCCATACTCGCAGCAGCCACCTCATCTGACGCGTCACCCCTGTGAGCAGGAGTAACATGCTTGTGCTCCTCTATTAAGCATTCTGAAATTATCTTACACCTGATTGACATATTTAACTTGCCAATAAGTCCATAGTATATAGTGTAGGAAATGCACCAAGGGCCTAGATGTTAGATTCCACCTGTGGACTGCAGCAGCTGTGGTCCCAACCACAGGGCTCGCTTCAGACACAGGAAGGTAGAGACAAGGGGCCCGATTCACAGAACTAACTTAAGACAAAATCCTAAATTTACTACCATTTTCGTATTCACAGAAGGCACTTACTCATTTTGTTATTCACAGAAGACACTTACTCACTTTGGTATTCACAGATGTTAGGAGTCCTAACTTTAGGACTCCTAAATGCCTTCTGTGAATACCGAAAGTCTTAAAATTAGGATTTTTCTCAGTTTAGGTGTCCTAAAGTTAGGACTCCTAACTTTACTACTATTAAACTGAGAAAAATCCTAATTTTAAGGCTTTCGGTATTCAAGAAGGCATTTAGGAGTCCTAAAGTTAGGACTCCTAACTATACTACTACTAAACTGAGAAAAATCGTAATTTTAAGGCTTTCGGTATTCACAGAAGGCAGAAAACTGCCGCTAAAACGCCGATAATGGGCTTGATAATATGCTAAAGTTAGGACTCCTAACTTCTGTGAATACCGAAATGAGTAAGTGCCTTCTGTGAATACCAAAATGAGTAAGTGCCTTCTGTGAATCCCAAAATGGTAGTAAGTTTAGGATTTTGTCTTAAGTTAGTTCTGTGAAACGGGCCCTAGATGCCGAGCCATCTCTTTCTAGCTCGCTATGGTCAGTGGCGTACCCTAAAATAATGCTCCCCACACCCTCAGCAGAATGTGAAGAGAGCCCCTGGGTCTTCGATGTCTCACAGATATTATAAGGCCTTGGGAGGAATGGGCCATTCTGAAGGGTTTGGGGCCCCTGAAGGGTTGAGGAGGAGGGCTGTACCACAGGAGTACAGGGACCTGGGTTACACCCCTGCTTATGGTCTGTAACTCCCCATAATTAGAAAGCTCAATCATTCGTGCTGTTCGCAAAGGATCGGTAGACCCTTCTCTTCATTCAATAACTCGTTGATATATTTTCCTCTAGATGACACCATCACTTCCTCCATCATCTCCTGCTGCCACCCACCTCCTCCTTTGCACAGTGCTCTGTGGCTGTAAGTCCCCAAATATATATAAATTCCAAATCTCATTCATGTGATAATCATTTAGGGCAATCACTTGAGGGACTACACAGGTGACTTGGCTTCTTCATTGTACATTCTGATTGACCAGACCTTCTCCTCTCATATAATTTCATTGCCACCTCTGGATTGAGGCTTACTGTTCATAGCAAGTCCTAAAGTGATAGGTACTTACCAGTACTTAATTTGTAAAACAATAAGTGCGAGGGCCTAAAGTGCTTCACAGGAGTTGTCCAATGTGGCCGCTGAATGTCAGGCTTGTTAATGCGAAGACCGAATAGTTCTTTTTCCGTCTCGTGCCTCTTTTATCCACCACCATACACTCCTTGCCTCACTGTTTCTCTCTTCTAGGTTCTTTTTTTGTCTCTTCTTTCTTCCTTTTTCCCTGTTTTCATATATTTCTCTTCCTCCATCTTTCTCCCTTTTCTATTTTTCTCTCTCTTGCTCTGGGTCAAAGAGTGAAAAGTCAGGTTGCCTAAAATGTTTTTTAGTGCGCCCAACTGGCTCAATCAAGCACTGGTAATAGCTTAATGTGTATCTGTACATGTTGATTTGGAAGAGCGATTGTGTAGGCCAGTTTCAATCAATTACTTTCAAACTACCTACCTTGAAAATCTGTCTGTCTCTTTCTCTCTGTCCTGCTCTTTCTGTATTCCGCTCTCTCTTCACCACTCAACATGCTTTTAGTCACCTGTAAATTGGCTTTTTGAGCAGCTAAAGCTCAGTGGCAGGCGCCTTGACCCTTTATATTGCCTCAGGGTGTTTCTGAACAGAATAATGATGAGAGGGGGCTTTCAAGTGTACACAGTCGTCATTGTAATGCTACTAAAGTGTCTTAGATAACTAGATAAGTTATGGGGTTTTTCTCTGGTAGCAGCACAGATGGGAGGAAGGCAATAATTACCCTACAATGATCTTTAGGTCTGGCTCGATAGTGGAGCTGTCACCCATCTTTTAACCCACACCATTAATATTTTACAGTTATTTGTTTCACGCAAATACATATGCATTCCCATGCTGCTTGCTGGTAATGCTTTGCATTAACATACAACATTCTATTAAAGCCAGACCTATTGGCATTGTTCTATGCTTGTCTAGATGGTATCCTCCACAGAGACACAGATGCAGCACCCCTCTCACAGCAAGTTGGTATGTTCCGCTGAAGGCAGGGCCAGCTATTCCTGCATTGTTGGGATGATGCAAGGCACAATGAAGCTGGGCTGTTGGGGGGGTTGTCAAGTCTCTCCACCTGGTAACGCAGACATGGATCCTACCTGTGTAGCTTAAGTATTTTTCAGTCACTGCTGCTAGGTAACTGGCACCGGCCAATGAGAATCCTGGCACACTTAGCGGGGTTTTTATACAATATTAATACTAGATGTTTAGACTTAGGTGTAGATTCCCGAGATGCATCTATGGAGCTCTGTTAGGTAGTTCCTGACTTTGTATTTAGTAGCCCAAGGCTAGCCACGCTAACGCTTTGGTCATTCCAATTTGGTAGGAACAGGGAGTGGCAGTGAGTGTGCACAGACAACCAAATACAAAGAAACAGAAGGGCAAGACCCTTCCCAACCAGGTACTACACAAAACTATCTGCAGTCACACACCTGGGGAAGAATTAGCATAAAAGAGAGAGGAACTGCCCCTACCATGCTTTGCTTCAAAATGTTCCTACAGTCTACATCCCTGTCTAGCAGTCTTTCTTTATGCTCTATGTTTGTACTATTCAGACAAAGCAGATTCAAAGTGTATTGCTATCCTCATACAGTAAAGCACACAGACACTCTCAACACTCACACTGCATGGTGCACACTCATTCTCGATACATGTTCCCTGTAAACTAAAACTCTATTCACACTTGCATTGTCCATGTTGCATACAACATGCCTGGTGCACACTCTCGATACAATTTCCCTGCCCCTTACCCTAGCTGTCCTTGGGCATATAATATTATTTTAAAAGGTGGACACTATAGGTTGCAGGGGGCAACCTTCATTCTCTGTCAGGTTTGGGTTAGCTGGGGACATCGTTTATCCCTTAACATGTTTTGGTTACCTCTTCAGGCATTGCTTTGAGGCAACCATGTATTGGGTCACCTGATGTTATTGGTTGTTGGTGTATAGTTTTGCCTCAAGGAAGTAGTTCTATTGAAATGTATTAAGGATCATGTTACTCTTAAAATGTACACTTAATCCTCACACACTTTGTCAGGTTTCGTTTTTTTAGGTCTTGCTTGACAACATAGCTGCCCCCAGACCTTATGTGAACAACCTAAAAAAAGCTTTCTAGGCTACTACAGAGATAGGCGTTGCCTCTGCACACATGTTGTTGGACAGAGTACATGTTTCTATTGGGCAGGTGGTGTGTGCTTCCATCGGATGAGTGCTTAACCTCCAAGCAGCGGTGATTGATTGTTTATGCAGCTGCATGATCCAGTGTCCCTTTAGCAAGACAAGCTATGCAAAGCGTGACCTTTAGGTCAAACACCTGCCACTGCAATGCTATATGTCTCTTAGATAATTACAGTTTTTTATCTTCTCTAGCAGTAGCAGACGGAGGAGGACAGTCAGAAGGAACGCGTTGTTGTACTGCCGTCCTAGCTACCTTACCCTTCTCTTCCAACATCAACTTCTGAAAGACCTTAACATGGCAGTCCTTGAGAGAATGTTTTTTTTCTTTCTAATCCCTAGATCTAAGGTTTATGGCTTGGAGAAAAATTAATAGCTTTCCTGCTCCAAAAAGTAAATTTCATTATTAATTTTAATTTATCATTACATTTTTTTATAATGTATATTACTAGTATAGTTAAAATGTGCATATATTAATTTAATTTACTTATTTAATATACATAATTTTAAATTACCCTTCACTAAATTGTAAAAAAAAAAAACATCTTACTGCCCCTTAATGTTGCCTTCCCTGAATCCTAAACACCCCATAAGTACTCCTTAGCACTACCTAACCTTGAACCCTAACGACCCCTTAATGTTACCCTTCCTTGAAGCCTGAAGTCCAATTTCTAAACCTTTAACAGTACCTATTGAAAAACCTCCCCCTCTGCATGGTCACACCTGATTTTCCACCTTCTTCTGAACCCTATTTTTGCTGGTTATTGCGCACTTCACCCCTGCGAGCAGGAGTAAAATGCTTGTGCTCCTCTATTAAGCGTTCTGAAATTATCTTACACCTGGACCTGGACTGCAGCACCTATAGTCCCAACCACAGGGCTCGCTTCATGCCTACCATGTGTAGCCTTACTGCTGCAGCCTAAATACCTTCTGTCCGACCCTTCAAAATAACCCTTTTAACCAAGTCGGACACCGTGGATTGTAATCTCAAGAGCGAAAAGGCCCGCCCTTGAGATTACTAACCGGTTTATGACTGGTGGACGGGCTCTCTGAGCCCGTCGGAAGCCAGCCGAAATGTCCTTTCTGACCGCCTTCATCATAATGAGGAGGTCAGAAAGGAAACCGAGCAGCCCATTACGATGCGTCCCCGGTCAGAGTCTTTACATGCCGCATCATAATCGACCCCAGCATAGTGGGGAATATTTCCACATGTTGTGCGAAAATCAACCTTTGATATTACCAGGCATTCCATCATCAGCGTTAGGGAAACTCTCACCCTCTCTGCAAGTTGAAAGGGCTCATCCACCCTAATAGCACACTCAACCAGTGATGACTTTCCTTGGCATTTAGCCCTGTAGGGGAAGGATCATTTCACCAGTTGCATATTGCTTCCTCTTTGTGGGCAAAAAATTGCTCCTTGTTGTCAACCCAGATACCAACATTGTTAATCACAGTTACCTTTTCTACTTGACTTGTTACTAGTACTAGCCCCCAAAAATGTCATTGTATTTTGGAAATACACCCCAAAATCTCAAAACTCTTGTTGGGATGTAGATTATTTACATTTACTAATATGATAAAAAGTCTTAAGGAACAAGGATCTTATAAGGAGTAGTAGAAAACTCTGATATAGCTCAGACATATATCTGCAAAGTGCCCACTTATTGTCAATATAATCCTATACATAAACCTACTCTCTCTCTGATCCATCCCATGTCAAATTGGCTTTTATATGTTGGTGTAGTGTCAGCTTAATACCACTACGTAGAAATTATTTTGTTGTCTCTTTTAAGAAAATTCTTATGCATTAGTTGCAAAATGTCTTACATTCCAGAAATCTAAATGCAGTAATTGCAGTGGCAAAATGTAAGGCTGTGGGCAGTGATGGCATCATACACGGACCTCAGCAGTATATATATGTCCTATTAGGGCTGTATCTTAGCTCCCCACTCTTTTGTCGATGCCCTGTTCTGATACCTGCATCATGTCCACTGCCCCACGATGTCTGTTGCCCTCACTCCCCCACACCAGCCTAGGATCTGCTCAGCCTCTTTCAATGTCACAGGCAAAGTCTTGCCTCCATACTGCAATAGCCTCTGCGGAAACAGCAGAGAGGTGCCCAGCTCTAACTTTATTACAAGCACATGCCCTCCTAGAGGCCCTACCTACATCTAGCTCATGATGACTATGCCCATACCCTGGTCTCTGTCCTTCTATGTCACTGATTCGAAGTGCCCTGCATGTGTAGACTTTGTCCTGTCCACCTACCCTCCACCCGCTCCCGCCAAGCTTCTGCCTAGATCCTTGTGCCCCTCTAACATGTCGAGTGATCAGGGTATGTGTAGGCAAGTAGCTTTTCCAAGACCTGGTGCACCCTGCCCCTCCACCTCAGGCAATCAGTGTCGCCGATCCAATTCAAGAAGGACCTCAAGACCAGGCTCTTTGAATGATCCACTACCAGAAGGGTACAGCAACCCCCCCACCCCTTCGCAGCACCTTGAAACCCTCACGGGTGAGTGGCCGCGCTTTACAAGACCCTGATAAATTGATTAACATTTCATGGATACTTCAATTCCCAGCATGTCCCTCGACATCTTGCTCCTGGCCACTTGTATCCCTCATGGGCCTTGCACCCACTTTGTGCTTCTACCGCATGGCCCCCCTGCTATATGTGGTTTCTGTGGGAGAGGGACAATGCACTACTGCTTCGTGCTTCACTGGCTCTGTGAATAGCAGGAAGTTTTCTCACCACTTTTTATCGTCTAATCTTCTTGTTGTGTGAGAAAGGGAAGCTTACACTAGTGCTGGCTGAACTGTAACAAATCTGTAAGATGGAAATATATGCACTATTTCTCTCCTATGTTACTTCTCTTAGGAGGGGAGCATTACAGTGTCTTTGCCTGGGATGTAGATTCCTCACCATGCAGGCTGCTCTGGCAAAGGCTTTTCTGCGCCCCTTGTACGCTATGCAAAAAGAACACTTGATGGACAGAATGCAGTACATTCACCTTCACCCCAGTACTGAGATCTGTGCCTAAATCTATTGTTTTTTTGCTCACCATGCCATTCCAGTTTGGATCCAGCCATATGCAAATCAGTCTTGACCCTGCGCCCAATGGGAACAGTCCAGCCCGAACTTCCAGGCCAGGTTCCCTGGACTGGAAACAAGCATCCTAGGACCGTTTTTGGGCTTTCAGCCCTCATCAGCCAGGATAGCTTGACTCCAGTGGCATGGGGAGCATGGGACCCACGTCTGGGCATACCTGTCCCACTCGGGGTGACAAATACAAAAAGAACAATTGATGGACAGAATGCAAAATAATGTCATACATACACCCCAGTACAGAGATCTGGGCCTATATCCATAATTTTTTTGCTCACCATGCCAAACCAGTTTGGTCCCAGTCATATGCGAATCAGTCTTGACCCTGTGCCCAATGGGAACAGTCCAGCCCGAACTGCCAGGCCAGGTCCTCCCTGGACAGGAAACAAGCATCCTAGGACCGGTTTCGGGCTTTCAGCCCTCATCAACCAGGATAGCTTGACTCCAGTGGCATGGAGAGTACGGGACCCACATCTGGGGGTTGTATGACGTTTCAACGCATTCCGTTGCAACGCATGCCTTTTCCACGCATGCGGTACAACGTGAATGCCTTTTCCACGAATATCCTTTACCTCGAAAATCCCTTTACCACGCATACCTTTACAACGATTTTCGTTGTATAGCATTGCATGATAATGGCATTTTCATGGTTAAGGTTTTAAAATTAGTATAAAATTATACACTCACCGTTTTTCTTTTCTTTCTATAGACGGATTTCTTTTTCTTTCTCTGTTGTCTTTTGTCCTTTTTCTATTTTTTGATAATGCAGTACGTAGACGCACGTACGCAATAACGTTGTTAATGATGCTCCTCGCCCGAAGTACAAGACGCACAGAAGAGCGTTGATCAGGTAAAAAAATTCTTTTTTTTATGGGGGGAGACCCCCCCAAACCCCTTTTTGAAATACATGCTTTTTTTGGGGGGGGGGGGGGAGAACCCCCAACCCCCCTTTTTTATTTTTACCTTTAACTCACATTCCTTTACTACGCATCTCGTAGTAAAGGAATGCGTGGTAAAGGTCATACGTGGTAACCACGCATGCGTTGTAAAGCATGGGTGGTTGACTGTATGCGTGGAAACGGCCGCGTTGTAGTGGCCATTTCCCCATCTGGGCATACCCGTCCCACTCGAGGTGACAAATGCAAAAAGAACAATTGATGGACAGAATGCAGAACAATGTCATACATTCACCCCAGTACAGAGATCTGGGCCTAAATCCATAGTTTTTTTGCTTATCATGTTATTGCAGTTTGGACCCAGCCATATGCATATCAGCCTTGCTCCTGTGCCCAATGGGAATAGTCCAGCATGAACTGCCAAGCAGGCCAGATCCTACCTGGACTGGAAACAAGCATCCTAGGACCGGTTTCGTGCTTTCAGCCCTCATCAGCCATGATAGCTTGACTCCAGTGACATGGAGAGCACGGGACCCAAGTCTGGGCACAGCCATCGCACTCGGGGTGACAAATGCAAAAAGAATAATTGATGGACAGAATGCAGAAGAATGTCAGACTTTCACCGCAGTACAGAGATCTGAACCAAAATCCATCATTTTTTTGCTCACCATGCCATTACAGTTTGGACCCAGCCATATGCAAATCAGCCTTGACCCTGCGCCCAATAGGAACAATCCAGCTGAACTGCCAGGCCAGGTCCAACAAGCATCCTAGGACCGGTTTCGGGCTTTCAGCCCTCATCAGCCAGGATAGCTTGACTCCAGTGGCATGAAGTGCACGGGACCCACGGCAGGGCATACCTGTCCCACACGGGGTGGCAAATGCAAAAAGAACAATTGATGGACAGAATGCAGAACAATGCCATTACAGTTTGGACCCAGCCATATGCAAATCAGCCTTGACCCTGCGCCCAATAGGAACAATCCAGCCGAACTGCCAGGCCAGGTCCAACAAGCATCCTAGGACCGGTTTCGGGCTTTCAGCCCTCATCAGCCAGGATAGCTTGACTCCAGTGGCATGAAGTGCACGGGACCCACGGCAGGGCATACCTGTCCCACACGGGGTGGCAAATGCAAAAAGAACAATTGATGGACAGAATGCAGAACAATGTCATACATTCTCACAAGTATAGAGATCTGGGCCTGAATCCATCGTTTTTTTGCTGTGAGCAAAAGAATGATGGATTTAACCCAGATCCTTGTGACTGGGGGTGAATGTTTGCATTGTCCAGCATTCCGTCCATCAATTGTTTCTTTTGAATATGTGGCCCTAAGTGGGAAGGGTATGCCCAGACGTGGGTCCCATGCTCACTACACCACTTGATTCAAGCTAACCTGGCTGATGAAGGGTGATGCCCTTAAACCGGTCCCAGGATGGTTGTTCGGGCTGGACTGTTCCCACAAGAAACAGGGTCAGGACTGATTTGCATATGGCTGGGTCCAAACTGGGGTGGTGTGGTGAGCAAAAGAAGGATGGATTTAACCCAGATCCTTGTGACTGGGGGTGAATGTTTGCATTGTCCAGCATTCCGTCCATCATTTGTTTCATTTCCTCTTATATATCTACCCACACCTGGATCTTGATCTGCCTTCCCTGTTTAACTCTATACTGGACAGGGCCATGCCCTGCTTTCCTTAGACTCTGTGCTACTCCCACAGGCTACAACGCGGCTCCCATCGGACACTGTATTTCTCCTTGCCCACTAATTTTACTCCTGAAGTGTTTTTGCCTCTATGTGCACAATTAACCTTGCTTTAGACTACTTTCGCCTTGTGCTGTCTCTGTCTGCATTTGAAACCCTGAGCTACTCCCCATCTAATGATGTAATTTGAGATATCATCAGTGATGTAAACAACTATGTTATTTAACATGTAATGAGTGTGAAGTCATAAGGAGTGCAGTGCAGGGATCATTAAACTATAAGTGATTGAATTTAGTTTTGATTTAAATGATTGTTTATACATTATTCTAAGGCCAAACTATATTGTCACTTTAACTAACTATTTCTTTTTCCAGTGCGTTTCTAGGGTTTTTTAATGTTAGCGTAAAGTTTAGTATCCTTCCTAACTATAATGTCACTGTAATATTTGTGTTTTTCAGTGAATGTCAATTTTTTTTTTTTTTTTTTAAAGTAAACAAAGCTCATATTACCATATCGAACTATAACAGCACTTTAGCCTTGCTTTTTTTCAATACTTTTTTGGGCTTTGTTGATCATTTTAACCCAACTCTCTCACTGAACATGGCTTTTGACCATGCTTTGGCATTGCACTGCGGTGGTTGCCTGCAGGGCATCGCCTCTCGTGAGCAGTCAAGCCCCATGTGCAGCATGGGATTGGCTGCAGGGATTGTGCCTACCCCCTCAGGGGTGGAAAATGCCCCGTTGCTGTCCAAACCCCCACAGTCACACAACACCCCCCCCCAAAAAGGACACCCACCCCACATATTTAATTTTTATTTTTCTCCCACTGTACTGCTATACAGCCAGCATTCCAAGGTATAATAGGGCAGTGCAAGCTTCAATGCAAGAACGGCTTGCACAGTTCTGTGGTGCAGAAGGTGTCCAGGTTGAATCTGAGTGACTTGGCATTGAGTGGAGACTGGGGCTCAAGGGCAACAAGATTCATGCCATTATGCCAGGACTATGCTCTTTCTTGCTTGTTGTTTCTTGGTAAAAAACTAAAATTGTGTCTTGGTTGGGTTGAGTTTCAGGTAGGTGCTGGACATGGGGTCTTTATCAGGTGCAGGCAGTGTTTGATGTTTTTTTAAATCTGGGGAGGTAAAGACTTTCAGGTAGAGCTGGATATCAATGGTTTGTTGGTGAATTTTGATGCTGTTATCTTTTAGTATAGCCCCAACGCCCTCCAAGTAGATGTTGAAGATAACAGGGTGCAGCATGGTGGAACCCCTGGGAAATCCTTGGGTGAGTTAGATATTTTTAGACCCAGAGGTACCCAGGTGAATGTACAGGGGTCAATTGAAAAGGAGGGAGGATAACTAGTGAAGGACATTGCCAGTCAATGCCATTCAAGACTCCAGGGTGTGGCCGAGAGTGGGATGGTCTACTGTGTGGAAGGCAGCTGAAAGGTTCAGTAAAATGAAAATGTAAGGGTCATCTTCATATGTGGCAGAAGGGCATTGTCTATGATGTGTAAGGTAGCAGTCTATGTGCTGCACCATGACCTGAAGTCAGGTTGGTAGGTGTATATTCACAAGGAAATGGCTCAGCACTGCTCTGTGGCAAATTATGCAGTGCCGCACTTCGTCATTTAAAAAAAGCAGAGATGTCACGAATTCACAAGAATACAGCGCACCACTGTGTTTTCCCTTACTCTGGCACTAAAAATAGCTTCTCAGCACCAACACAGACACCCTTGCACCGTAGTGCAAGGGTGTCTGCATTACAGGGATGATTCCCAGAAACACAGGCACCCTTGCACCATGGTGTTTGTGAAAAATTGTTTATGTATAAGAAGGGACACCTTTCTGCACATACACTTTTAATGGTGATTTGCTCTTTCCATGTGTGCTGCAGAATGTGGCACACATAGAAAGAGCACAAACAAGGTGAAATAAAAGTATTTCTCCTCGCTGCACCTATCTAATGCCTGCTTTTGCATGACATTTGTTTATGGCACTGTCTTAGATTTTACATCGTTGAAATCTAGAGCAGCATCAAAAAGCAAAGGGTTTTATGGTGAAACACCCACAGCAACACCCACTTCACTCCCCTTCCATGCAGGAAATTGTGTGAAAGGGTACCATATTTACAAAGTGGCGTTAAGCTATGCAAAGTGGCTTAGCGCTGCTTTGTAAAAATGGTGCAGGTCATTGCACCACCGGAACTTTGAAAAAAGTGATGTTCCGGTGGGCAAACCCCTTGTAACTATGCCCCTTATTCGTGCAGGTGATAGCTAGCATTCATGTAATATTGGAGTTGAGCATAGACTGCTTATTCAATTACCTGGAAGGGTAGGTTAGGGATGGGCCTGTAGATAGCAAGGTCATCAGGTTGTAGTGTAGGTTTCATTAGGAGTTGGAGGATGTGACTGGTCTTTGAAGGTTTTCGGATCGTTCCTTGAGTGAGGGAGTTGCTAACAACGATGATTAGAGGTGAGAGAGCTTTGCCAGAGAAAGCTTCTTTGAAGCACAATGATTAGACATCATCTGTATAGAAAGGTACTTTGAGAGGGCTTAGTATTTCGGCAATTTCAGCGAGAGACGTGGCTTTGAGAGATGACCACTGTTGGATCCTACAAGAAGGGGCTAGTATAAGAGGAGAATCAGGCTAAGTGTTGTCAATGATTTGTCAGATCTTTTCACTGAAGAATAAATAGAAAGCATTGTACTTTTCTGTCAAGTGTGGTAGAGGATGGCCAGCCAGAAGGTAAAGCAGGGCTTGATTGCATTGAAAGTACTCTTTTTTCTGCTGATGGTACAGTAAGGGTACTTGTATATAGCAGCCTTTCAAGCTTAATCTCCTCAAGCCATTTTATTGTTGGAAGAGTTGGCCCAAAGTGTTTTAAAAAATGGTGGAGTATGAGTTTCTTCTGGTATGAGAGGTCTTCAGTTCTGAGCTGCATGTTTTGCATCCTTGATGTAAAGTTTATTTTACTTTTGTAAAAGTTGTGAAAATTCCCCCTATTCCTTCACTGTCACCTTGTGCCATCAGGGGACATGACAAGCCTGAGCGCCGTCTTCCCCTCTTTCCTATCTTCTACCATGGTCATCAAACACAAGGCACCTAAAATACAATCCTTAAAGGACATAAAGCAACACCAAAGGAAGGAAAAGTCTGATGGAATGGAAACCCTTCCCCTGTGGACGGACCAGACTATGGCCCCAGCACTGAACACTCTGGTGGCCCAGGAGTCCACCACCAGTTTAGACATCCAACTCAAAGAATTCAAAACCCAAATGTCCACCTTGCAACCGGAGTTGTCAAAATCAATATCAGAGTTGGATCAGAATCTGCAAGGAGATGAGACATTACTAGATAAAGCAGAACCATTTACTGCTGAACAGGCACATGGGTAAAATATTGTTATAGAGAGACTGGTTGCACTGGAGGGCAAAGACACCCTGCTCTTTAAGAAACTTGAAGATGTTGAAGCCCTGAATAACAGATGAAAGACCTTTTCCATCATAATCTCCTGGATGCTGTGACTGTAGTTATAGTGTTCTACTGTAGTTTACTCTAAGTATCAAATCTGTCAAATACTACCTCCCGAAGTGGTGGCCAGAGAGCAATTCTACATACTGAAGTATCATACCATGGCCCCATTGAGAATGTTGGGTTCCTCTTCTTTTAAAGGCGATTCAGTCTCTATTTTTCAAGACTTATCTAGCCTCACCTGGCAAGGCATACCAATTTTATCAAAATCACTTTGACATTGCACCATAAATCAACCCTCTACTGATAGGGGTCACCCACCTAAATTGCCCTTTGCATTCAAGCTAAAAGAGCATACTGTTTGCTGTCCTGAAGAAGCCAGTTAGGTACTGAGAATTCACCCATGATCATGGTCAACGATGACAATAAATCAGACCAATGCATCTAAGCTCAACCATGGAAAAGCCCCTTACGGCTCGGAGAGAAACACGAAGATACAACAGAGACAGGCAGGCACTCTAGGTATCCCTTTAAGATGAGTGAAAGACTGACTTCAATGCCACAGCTCAGTAACTTCTGCCCGGCTGAGCTCTTTTTTTCATGTTTTTATGCAAGCACTCTTTGGTCTGTCCTAGTGCTTCCTTATTCTTCTCTAAGTTTTTTTTCTCATCTGATGCCCAACCACTCTTGGGTGTTCTTAAATGCCCTAACTGACTTGATTACCAGGTCTTATGTTTTTTAATATAGGACTGCAGTGGCTAAACTATCTCGGCCCGGCTCCTGCCCCCAAAAACCAGATCAAAAGTTAGGGCATGTGGTTGGACCGTTCTCTGAATTTTGAGCATCAAGCTACAAAACTGTCGGCCACCTGCTCCGGCATCCTCAGGATGCTTCGGAAAGTTCTCCCTCTTCTTCCCATCCTTGCAAGGAGACTAATGGTACAGTCTCTGATTCTTTCTCAGTTGGAATATGGGATTGCCCTTTTCTTAGGAGCCCCCAAGCACCATTGCTAAGCTGCAGATTGTGCAAAACTGTGCAGCGCGTCTGCTCCTTCAGATCCCTAACTGCCAATACACTAAACCAGCACTGAAGGCCCTTCACTGGCTTCCCATATTGGAGAGAATTAAATGTAAATCTCTTTGTATTGCCCATAAGTCCTTAGAAGGGAAAGGACCAACTATCAATCTCTCCATCATCTTGCCCTACTGTCCAAATAGATGCCTTCGCTCGGCCAACCTCCGTCTTGCCTTAGTCCCCAAAATTAAAAAGGCGAGAAGCGGTGGCCGTTCGTTTTCCTACAATGTTGCCAAGCTGTAGAACGCACTTCACCATCACATTCGTCTTCAGTACAACCTTCTGGCCCTCCGGAAACTTCTTCAAACCTGGTTTTTCCAAAACCCCACACTGTAATCTACGATCTTCTGTTTGCAGCAGCTATTAGCGCTGGGATGAATTAGGGTAGCTATGCCGTCTATAAATACTTTTCATTCATTCATTCAATGCACTATATAATGCTGTTCTTATGTTGCTGACTGTTTATATGTTAGAGCTGACCCATTGCAGGGGAAGGAATGGAGGGGGGACGGAAGTGTAGAGATTAAGGGGGATCCAAATCAGAGTTAATACGCTCAAACAAAAATATACAGTTATGTTAGGCTGTGGTAGGATTAATGTTATCTGTAGGAGATATGGGAACCTTGTATATTTTAGAGGTAGTGTCCAAGCCTTATAATGACTAATATCAAAATGATTACAAAATGTTAATAATTCTATAGAGAGTGATTGCTACCCCATAGGGAGTCCTGGAGCTGAGAACGTTAATAGACGAGAGACAGCAACACAGGGAGAAAAACTCGCAAATCTTGACAACAGTAGGGTAATGTTAGGAAATCTCAAACGGAAATATAGAGGAAACTACTGTTTGAAAAGCCAGGTTTTTAAGGCCTTACTGAACTTGAGAAATGTCGGCGCAAGCCATGGAGCCACTGGGAGCTTATTCCAAAGCTTTTATGCTTTCATTGCAAAGGATTTGCCCCCCAGGTAAACACGTTTGTAGCATGGAACCACTGGTAAATTTGCTCCAGCTGATCATAGATAGCGAGCCGGAATGTTTTGATGGACTTCTCAACCAAATAATCAGGACCACTAAGGTGAGCAGACTTATAGAATAGACAGAGCAATTTAAACATCACCATTTTGCAATATGCAGCCAACGAAGACCTTTGAGTGCACCGGTCAAATGAGAAGAACGTGGACGACCAAGTGCTAACTTGACAGGTGCATTCTAGTTTCTTTGTAGTTTCATTTAAAGCCTTGAGAAGAGGAAGTATCAATAGTCCAGGAGACTCAAGACTGTCGCCTGGATCATCACCCGGTGAACCAGCCGGGGCAGGAGACGTAGCTTCTTCCTCAGCTATTTTAAAAGGAAGAAGCACGCGGATGCCAAGCAATTAATCTGACTCTCTAATAGAGCTCTGGGTCCAGGTGAACCCATAGGCTTTTTACCATATTTGCAGGTAATGGAGATTAGGTCCAGGAGTTGGGCCAAATATCTGGAGTCATAAGATCAGGGATAGAGGGATGTCTGACTCACAACACTTCAGTTGAAGCTGAGTAAGTTCGAAAGTATCCACCCTAAAACAGCAGCCGTACCCTGGGGAAATGGTCATGTGGATTTTTAGCCACTTGATCCAGTATGATCAGCTAGGTGTCATCTGCGTGATTCATCACACTGAGCTTTACAAATTATATTAGTTTCACCAGTGGGCAGATGTATATATTAAAACATGTTTGCCTCAAAGTTGACCCCTGCTGCACTTCTTGACTCAGGTATTTAAAGTGTCTCTCCAGTTATGCCAATTCCTTTCAGCCTGGTAGGTAAGATTCCATGAGACACAGTATCAAATGCTGCAGACAGATCAAAATGCACTATGAACTCGCATTGCCCTCAGTCCACCCACATTTGTAGGTCATCTTCCACTGTAACAAGGGCCCTCTCTGTGCTGTAAGATGGGCAAAATCCAGACTGAGATGTCTCAAGTAGGCTGTTTTAAAGCAACCAGTCAGATAATAAAAGGTTGACATGTTTATCAATGGGCTTTCCAGGAAAAGGAAGGAGAGAAATAGGGCAGTAGTTTGACAAAATATCAGAGCCCGCTGTAACATTTTTTTAGGAGTGGTACCACCAAGGCCTTTTCCATTCTACAGGAACCATACCACTATTATGTGAGAATTATAGATGTTCAGCAGTGGTGGACCAAGGACCTCTGCAACTGTTTTCCACAAGGAAGGTGGCAGAGGATCTAATGGGGTTCCAGACTTCAAAGCTAGTGAGAGAGTCATAAAAATAACGAATGTTAACAACACTCTTTTTTCAAGATAATTTTCAAAGCACAGCACATCCCGCTTTGTAGCTATTCCCAGATCCTTTAACCCTTCCTGTGGAAGCTGAGGCCCAAACCACTGTCAACTTTACCATGCCTACTGATTTTAGCATTTTCAAGATGGTAGTAATTTTGTCATCTGAGAAATCCAGCAGCCTGCTTGCTTGCTCCTGAGGGTTGGTAATTGTATCCCAATACAGTTTGGAGTGGAGAATTGATGAATAATAGGAAAGATTTCCTTTAAGGAGTTTTCCTGTTCAAAACTTTGGCCATAAAGAAAGCTTCTGTAGCAGCAAATGCCTGCCTTTCATATTTTGTTTATGCCTCTAAGTTTGTCCCTTGTGATGTTGCAATAGTCCACCATACATTTCTCTAGTTCTTGCACCCTAGTTTGGCCTCCCTCAGGGAATATGAGTACCAGGGAGCAAACTGACTAATTCTTGTTTTTTTCCACTCTGTAGGGCAGAATATCATCAAGTGCATTCTCAACCCAATATAGCCCGAGTTACCCACATCTGCCGAACCCAATCCCACAACAGGCACGCCCTGGTTTAGCCGTTGCATTAGGTCAAGGATATAGAGTTTGGCCCACGGATGCATCTTCTGATTATTTTCAGGTGGACTAGCATGTCTAATGTTTGCGAGAAACATATGGCATCCTCTGGAGCCTCAAAGGGTCCAGAGGATGATCTCACAGACTAAAGGGATGGGATCTTTGTCCACAATAAAAATTTCTGACCTCAAAGATCAAATCTAGCGTGTGGCCCTTAATGTGCATTGAGCCTGACGGTAACAAGTAAAAACCCAAAGTAGCCATGCCGGTAATGAACTTCATGGCTAAGAGGGTTTTCTGCCCATATATTTAAGTCACCACTTAAAGGAAGTTGGTGTATTTTAGGAAGAGTAGAAGTACCAGCTCTGAGAAGGGATTACAGAAGTGTTCTGAAGTCCCCTGTGAGATGTAACAAATCAGCCCACTAAGAGGGGTCTTCCAACGAAGCGGTCTCTAGAGTTTGAAACTTCTTTGGGGTAAACATATCTCAAAAGATGATCGCAACCTCCCCACACCGCACCCTCTTCATCCAGGCGCCCTGGTAGAGCATGGTGTACAATACTAAACCCAGGGGGACACATTGCACTAAGATTCTTGACTACACGTTTCAGCCAGCCAGGTCGCAGTAATAGATCAAAACACCTCTGCCATTATAGGTCCTGGATCTCCACAGCATGTTTGACTGCCAACCTGGCATACCACCTGGTTTCACAGTATGTATTCGTCTCTTCAGTTGGCAACATCCACACCCTCCACTACTTTCATCCTGTGTACTTCCCCAGCACACTCTTCCTCATATTTCAGGGGTGGTGAACTATTCGCTGTCATTACATAACCTGATTCGTCCAAATCCACGCTATTCATAGAATGTGACTTCATCCTGCGGAGTTCCCAGGGAACCTCATTCAACACCACCATGGATCCGTTTGCTGCAGCCAGACGAGTTCCAACAGCCTTTCACTTGAATAGCTGCCCTGTGCATAGGCTCCCCATGGTGGTAAAATGGACAGCAAGGCTGGAGCTGTGCTGTCGAAGGCCACAATTCCCTGGTAAAGAGGCTGGCACAATTAAAATGACTGCATGACAAAGACTACAGTATACATTTCTATAGGAGTGGCATCACCTTAGACAGAACACACCATGTCTCAAGTGATGCTGGATTCCTCCTCCATACCATACTGATGTACCAGATGAAAGAAAGGGCTATGAATAAGAGGCTTAGAATTCCACATAGGCGCATCCTAAAGGACCATAGATTCAGGATGATAGGCATCAGAGTTAGTGTACAGGAAAGAGAGCTCACCATCTTTTCAATGTAAGGTGCCAGTGAAGATAGAAAGGCCTTCTACCAATCTTTACTCCCCCTTTTGAGGCCTTTTCGCAGGGCATGTTGACCGTGGGAAAAGAGTCCAATGCTATTCTTAACGAAAGTCTAGCCAAGTCGATCTCAAGACAGTGAACTCATAGCAGATCACAAGCACTCCTAGAAGGCATCGAATCCCAGAGGCTCTTGGAATCCTGTTGGATACAGGATACATATGGAATTAAAGGGATGACACATTTTACTCATCTTGAGTATAGAAAACTAATTCTAGAATAGATTTCTTCCTAACTTGCACAGAGGCATGCAAAACAGTGTTAGCTAGAGAGAGCAAGTTGTGTACTCTGTCGGACCACTCTCCAGGGACACAACGCCTGGACATCAGGGTACCCAGGCTCAAAACTATAAGAACATGGAGCTTCAGTGAAATAACCTTTAGGGACACATCTCTTAGAACAACAATGGTAGAAACCACCCATCATTACTTAAAAAAAAAATGATACGGAGATCTCTCCCTCCCCAGAGTCTGGGATGCAGGTAAGGCGGTCCTAAGGGGTAGGCTAATTTTACACACTGCCACATTTCAGAGATTGGTCCCAGCCGTCAGCCCTAGAATAAGGTTGACTGTCTTCCCTGAAGATAAAGTCCGGGGGAGTTAGAATAGCTTTTAATCAGAAAGGCAGCCACATTTTTTTTAATCTATTTTCCATAAATATTATGAGAAGGGTAGTAAGGCACGCCATTTAGCATGCAATCTGAAGGCCCTTCAGACCTGTAACTTCATAAAACAATTGAAGACCACTGATGGTACTGTGGTGTCACAGCCCTCTGAAATATTGAAGACATGTACAGTATTCTACACAGACTTATACAAAAGGGAAAGATTGGACTTGCACACACAGGATCTATACTTATCAAAATAACAACCCTCCAGTGAAACCTCCTAGGTCTACAAACACCCATCGCGCCACAGGTGGTCGTTCAAGCCATTCAAGGGATGCTATGGAATAACGCACCGATCCCAGAAGGCTAGCTCATGTTGTTTTGCAAAGCATTTCAGAGTATTTTGGTGAACCATTAACCAAATTGTTTAACTTCATGGATGAGTCTTGATGGATTACAGACACCTTGCGTGACACAATGATTACAGTATTCCAGAAACCAGGGAAGTATCCATTGTGAGGGAGATTGCATCGACTGGTAGCCCTTTTAAAAAATATCAAGATTTTTAGGAGGATCCTCATCACAAACTAAATCTTATCTGACCAGAGCAGATCTCCCCTTTCCTCTCAGGGTTTGACTAAGGACGTTATGCCCTATGCAACACAAGGCTAGCGGTGAACCTCATGGACATAGCCACTAAGAGCTGAATCCTGATGGTCCTTCTCTCGCTTGAGGTGTACAAGGACTTTGCAAGGGTGGAACTGTGAAATTTCCTAAAGTTACTTTCTGGAACTTCCATTGGCCCAGTCATGTTTTCCTTCACTATGGCAAATTATGAACATTTTGTAGCCCAAATATTAATCCATGGGGAACTATCACATAACATTCAACTCATGAGAGATATGAAAGATGGATGCCCTCTGTGCCCTATAATATTTCTCTTGGCCATGGACTCCCTCATTCATACAATCTCGAAAATTCACGTGATACATGGCATGCATGTTCGAAGCAAATATACACATGTATGCTCTTTGTCAATGATATTTGGTGTTCACTGACCCAGCCAAGCCCATCCCATCCATTAAAAAAAATTGAAAGCCTTCTCTAGCATGTCAGGATTTTGTATTAACTATATGAAATCCTCAGGCATTGGAGTGGAAGATCCAACTCCGGAACACAACGAAATTCCTTGAAAAGGAAGGTGTTGCATATACAAAAGGGGGTCTCTGCATTATCTGAAAATATGGTAACTGGCATGATGCAACGCCCTATATAATTGCAATCTCCCCCTCTTGTTGGAACATCCTTTTAATGATCTCTACGACTGGGGCAGGCTAGACCTGGCCTGGATTAGTGGAAGCCCCTATATCAGATTGAACTTCTTCCCCCGCTCTCTCTCCTTGGCCAACAGGTTTTGAAAGATTTACAATCTTATCTCTTGTTTTTCATAGAGGAGGGTAAATATCCTAGAATTTTCAAAGCTGCTCTTTTTCTGAGTCAGACGAAAGGCGATCTCGATTGTCCCACTGTTCCATGCAATATAGGGAACACTCAGATTTGAGTGTCCGAAGAATGGATGCTACCTCAGAAGAGAGAACCTCGGCTGATACTTGATGAGGCACCCTCTCCCATCCAATTACATTTGCTCTTGCTCTCTTCACATCAGAGACTACATACACTCCTATACACCCCACATAAACTATTAGACCACAGGATAGGATAGGCTTGGCCATTATGGATGGGGTTGCATCCTTTCCAGTACCTCTCCCACCACTGATACATAATTCTGATTTTCCACCTGGCGCACACAACTCACTCTTCTTAAGCCCTGATCGGTTTGATTGACTTTGACTATGCAACTTTTCTAAAGAAAAGGAGCCCCAAAATCGAAGGAGGAATCTGAAGCATCTTATCCAATGTAGAGAAGAGACAAGTTTAAATTTAAACAGACTTACACTGGGTGACACCTAGAAAAGACTATTTCAGGGTGGACGTGGGATGACTACTTTAGAGTCATTGGTCGACCAGGCCTTTTGCCGTAAGGGCATTTCCCACTGATATCTAGCTTTAGAAATAGGCCTACAACCAATATGTCTTCATTAAATAGAAAGTGGGAGGAAAATCTTGCAAGAGATATAATGGGAGGATACGTGGCTGATGATGGCAACAGCTTCCATTTGCATCAAATATAAGCAGAGTGCCCTGAAAGCCATGCTTGGAGACATTGATATGTGCTGGAGAGATTGTCAAGCGAGATGCACAGTGGCTCATATCTGAAGGTCCTGCATACAGGATTAGTTCTACTGTGCATCCTTGCTGAACCTCATAAAAGATATCATGGGAATTGCTCTCGCCCTTGATCCAGCTTTAAGTCCTTTCGGCCATCCAGGGGAAGATAGAGTTTATCTCATGCTCTCGCATTGGAGGTGCTCATTACACAATTCGTTTCAGCGGATGGATTATTGTCAGCCCATTGCTGGAAACAGAAAGCTTGATCCCTGCTAGACTCATGGTGGATAATGACTGGTTACGTTTATAGGACGGAAAAAACTTACTGGTTACTAGCAGATAAAAGGTTCAAATTCGAAAGGATGAATTAAAAGCTATTCGAGACTTATATAAAATGTAGATTGGAGGTGGGAGATGGTGAAACGTTCTTAACTATCATATGATGTCTGGCTCTTCAGCACACAATACCATGATTTTCGAAGAAACCATGGAGCTAATAAAAAAAATTACAATTCTGTGCCATATCCTTTCCCTCATCAGATCTATGGACTTGCCATTCTTACTTCATTTCAACAGCGTGGCCGCTGCAGTTAAGAGAGGTGGGGCGGTGAGGGGGGTTTTGAGAGATGACCAGGAGGGAAAATTATGTATTTACTTAATTTCCCCTCGTGGTTGTCTCTCGAAATCCCCCCTCACCGGTCCCCACCGCCTCACCGCTCTTACCTGCATCTCAGTGTGATGAACAGCCTCCTATGCCCCCCATATCCTTTTTGTCCTCCACTGCCCCACCTTCTTTTTGCACAACCCTTTTCTAATACACTGATGTCAGAAGGTTTACAATGGCTTCTTATGTGACTTAAACGTTTCAAAATAAAGTGTGAAAAAATAATATGGTGAAATGTCCCTCCGATTAACAGTGCCCTGACTTTTATCAACCTCCGGTGCAACTGGTGCTCATGCAGGAGCGGCCTGTGAAGGTAGAGCGGTGAGGCGGTGGGGCCGGGTTGGGGGGATTCGACAGACGATCACGTGGGGCCTCTGTGGCCTGGAGGGGTGTGAGGGGGCATCTCTTCAGGGGCTGCTGCCCAGAAATCCGTAGGCCTGGAGGGGTGTGAAGGAGCTATCTCTGCGGGGACTGCTGCACGAGCTCTGTAGGCCTCGGCAGAGTGATCCATGGTAACCTCTCGGCCTCCCCCTACTGAGCACAGCAAAGAATGCCAGGAACTGACACGGACCTGGGTACTACCAGCAGTGCTCCAGGAGCCAAAGGTACCAGCAGGGCCCCAGGTGCTAGCAGTGCTCCGAGAACTAGCGCTTTCCCAGATAACACCGCTATCCCGGGTCCTAGAAAGCCGCTCTGCCCCATGCCCACCCCATCTATACAGATCATCTGACACCACCCCATGCAGACAGATGGTTTCATTCGGTGCTCCAGCGCGGCAAATCCACGGCTCGTGACTCCATAGATGAGGCCCACAAGCAGGGGGTCAAAGGTTGCGCACAGTAAAGACACGGTTAGTCACACTGACCCCTCCACCCAGCCTTACCCAGGCTGAGATCAGCTGTTCTTCTGCTGGTCTCAGCCGTTTCTGCATGACCTATCATCCAGCAGCAACTCCCCCCCCCCTTTCGAGAAAAGAAAATAGACGCTTAGTAGGCTTGGAGTTGAGTTTGAAGCGCTAGGCTCCTGCCCTGTCATTGCAAACTACAGTGTCCCGGGGCTGGGCACCCTGGGACACTGCAGGAGCCGGCCCTGGGGGGTGGCGGTCCCCAGGGCCTAGACAAGGCTTCAGGAGGGGGGCCGCACGGCCCCCCTCCCACATTTTGAAGAAGCCCCGGGGGTGGCGGTCCCCGGGGCTGGGGGGGCCTGGGAGCCCCCCACCCAATATTAATTAGCCCGGGGGTGGCGATCCCCGGGGCTGCGGGGGGATTGGGACTCCCCACACTATTTTTTGAAAATGCCCCCGGGATTTGGCGTGTTTCTACCCTGCCCGTTTTTCACGGTTTTTTTTAGTTTTTTTTAGGTTTTTTAGGTTTCTTGTTCCTCGTTTCTACCGTCTACCGAGGCACAAGATGGCTGCCAACACTTCCTGATTTGGAGTGTTGACAGCCAATTAGAATGCAGCTTGTGGACGGCAGGGTGTGCTTAGGCTGCGCTTAGGGTACGTGGATCCTCCGAGGCCATAGATATATATGTACTTTTAAATGTAATTTTCTCAGGAACTACTGAACAGATTTACACCATTTAAGCAAAAGGCACGAGTCTGAGCTAAGGACTACCTCTTTGCCATATTTGGTGTAATTCCGTTCAGCAGTTCGGGCTGTAGCAGCGGCTAAAGGTCCTACGGGAAATTGCATGGGGAAAACGCGTTTTAGGACCCCCTTTTTTCTCGGGCCCCGCTTGACGAATCACCATGAAATTTTCAGGATAGGAGCAGACCGGAGCTGGCCAAAAGATTTGACAATTTCGCGAAGATTCGTCAATCGGCGCCAAAGTTATTCCAAATAGAATGTTGCGGATTTCCTATGGAAAATAGGTCCTAACTATATCTACCTACTGGCGACCGCCAGTAGGTCATATATATATATATATATTCACTGAAAAAACCATAGGTTTCAGGGGTGTTATAGTTAGCTGGACATTTCCCTCGTACAAAACCCTAGAAATTCCCCTGTTATAGTTAGTTCAGCTAACTATAACTCGCGCCCCTGTAATGCACTGCTGATGATGTCACATATTACATCACTCATGAAGTGGTCCGTGACAACACTGATGACATCACTGATGACATCTCAAATGACATCACTGATGACGTCATCCATGTGATAAATTACTGCATCTTCTCACACCCTAATTTAACACCATGTTGGACTCTATTAAATAACAGTAATGAGAACAAGAAAGAGTCATACAGCAGTTAAGAGAACAACCCAAAACGTTATTAATTTTTTTTTCAAACTTTATTTTTTATAATAAATATATAAATGATAAACTATTTTCAAACTTTATTTTTTTATTAACATACATATGAACAATAAACTAATAAACAAAATGTAACAACAATAATAAAAAACAACTAGGCGGAACACTCCTGTGGGGACCATGGATGTCGACGACAGACCTGGAAAATCAGAAAGATTGTTAAAAAAACAACAACATGGTATTCTCAACAAAATACCACAAGAAACAAATCACAGATATATAAAATGCATACAGCTAACAACATTTTATAAGTTTAACTTGCAAAAACTGTAAATGTGGCCGCTTTAAAATATTTACCGAATCTGAGGAAAATTTTTTGCAGAAGGCACCACGCCCACAACGTTTTTCTTCAGTGGTGAGGAAATTTTTTACTTTTCCCAAGGGGCAAACAAAGACCAATGCCACCTTCGTCACTCGCAAGATTTGCCAAAGAGTTCTGTTACGAGGGGATCCTAACAAAAAATACTCGTGCGGCACAGCAAGTATGATGAAACACCTAAGGACCCTTCATCCAAACAATCTTGCACGAGAAGAGTGCAAAGAGATGAGAAACACTCCTGTTCTGTATCTGTAAAAAAAGAATCACAAATAAATGTATATTAATAACTTTCAAATTTATACTATTCCATTACTGTACAAACACATTTTATATAAAAACTGACTAAGAAACTATAGCCCTGAACCACAAGTGTGACGATCGTTAAAACACTACATGCATAGTGCATACTACTTTGAAGCAGTTCATGCCCTAAAGCCTACCTCACTAAAAGACTACATGCTAACTGACTAAATGATTACAGTACTATAAGGAGACACACTGGGTGAGTGACAGGGTGTTTGCTAGAAGAGTATGAATACTAACTAGGGAATTGAAGGTGTGAAACACAACTGTGTAGGTGATTAGAGGACTGCATCCATACTGCATAGGCATTTAAAGCAGTCCATGTGCTAAGGCCTGGCTCACTGCTTGACTACTTGGGTACTGACGGAATGATTAGAGTACAGCAAGGAGAGTGCCTAGGTGAATTTATAAGTGCTAGGCTTTTCGCACAGGGAATGGATTGGTACTTGGTACTGAATGGGTCACTAGAGGAGTGCAAAGGCAGTGACAAGTACTGGACTGTATGGATACTGACTAGGAAATTGAAAGTGTGAAAGACAAGTGTCTAGGTGGTTAGAAGACTGCATGCATGGTGTATAGGGGTTTGAAGCAGTCCATGTGCTAAGGCCTGGCTCAGTGTATGCATACTTAGGCACTGACTGAATGATTAGAGTACTGCAAAGATAGTATCTTGGTGAATTTATAAGTGTTTGGGTTTTAGCACAGTGAATGGATTAGTACATGGTGCTGAATGGGTCACAAGAGGACTGCAAAGGGAGTGACAGGGTATTTCCTGAAAGTGTATGGATACTGACTAGGGAATTGAAGGTGTGAAAGACAATTGTGTAGGTGGTTAGAGGACTGCATGCATAGTAGATAAGGGTTTGAAGCAGTCCATATACTAAGGCCTGGGTCACTGGATGAATACTTGGGTACTGACTGGATGATTAGAGTACTGCAAGGAGAGTGCCTGGGTGAATTTATTAGGGTTTGGCGCAGTGAATGGATTAGTACATGATTAAGGCTCCCTGTTTTCCGTTTTTACGGATTTTTACAGATAAATACAGACAGAAAACAATTCATTTTCCTGTCTGTATTTATTTTTAAATGTGGATAAAAACGGAAATTGGGTTGTTTTTGAGTGATTCTAAATGCTGTCAATTATGACTGCCAGTCCAATAGCTGTGCGGATTGACAGGCAAGGGGGTTAAAAAACATAGGAATCTTAGTAAAGAGCCTTAAACAGCAGTAGATGATACTAAAATTTACATATTTTCTTGCACATGCATAATTTGCCATCTGTGTGTGTATATATCCTTGAAACCTGTCAGGCGTTCAGGCAAGAGTGCACATTAACTGGTTAAATAAATGCAGAAATATACACATTTCATCTATTTTTTTTCACAAAACCTAAAATAAATATGGATAAATACTGGTAAAATTTACAAAAAATAAATATGGATAAATACAGACGGAAATGACAAAAATATAAATGCCATAAAACCGGGAGCCCTATACATGATGCAGAATGGGTCACTAGAGGAGTGCAACGGCAGTGACAGGGTGTTTGCTGGAAGTGAACAGATACTGACTGGGGAATTGAAGGTGTGAAAGACAAGTGTGTAGGTGGTTAGAGGACTGCATGCATAGTGGATAGGGGTTTGAAGAAGTCCATGTGCTAAGACCTGGCTCAGTGCATGAAAACTTAGGCAGTGACTGAATCATTAGAGTACTGGAAAGAGAGTGTCTTGGTGAATTTATAAGTGTTTGGGTTGTGGCACAGTGAATGGATTAGTACATGCTGTTGAATGGGTCTCTAGAGGACTGCAAAGGAAGTAACAGGATGTTTCCTGGAAGTGTATGGATACTGACTAGGGAATTGAAGGTGTAAAAGACAAGTGTATAGTATGTTAGAACACTACATGCATACTGCATAGACATTTGAAGCAATCTATTTGGTACTTAGAAACTGACTAAATATTCAGACTACTTCTAGGACAGTGCTTAGGTAAAACGTTTACATTTTCAGTTGTGCCACAGTGAACAGAATAGTACATGGTACTGCACCTTAGTGTCAAACCCTGACTCATTTTATCAACGCATAAGCAAAACGTGTATGCTACTAAAACTTGACAACATGAGAGGTTTTAAATTAGTTATCTGTCAGCAAATACACGATGTTACCAAATGCTTCTCTCACAGTGATCGCAAATACACACTAACTCAGTGTGATTCTAGACAAGCACCACTATCCCTATGAGTTTACCAAAACTCATTCACTACAGTGCAAGTGGTAAGGGAACCGCACACAATCTACATATTTCACAACTGCAATTTACTGTCAATGCCTGACTCATATAATGAAAGCATAAGCCATAACTGTCTTCTAATGCTACTAAAACTTGACAACATGACAAGTTAAAAGTTATCTGTCGGCCCTGACTCATTTTATGAACGCATGAGCAAAGACTAGCTTCTAATGCTACTAAAACTTGACAACATGACATGGTTTAAAACAGTTATCTGTCAGCAAATACACGATGTTACCAAATGCTTCTCTCATAGTGGTTCCCAAATGCACACACACTCACAGTGTGATTCTAGACAACAACCACTATACCCAGGAGTTTACCAAAAATCATTCACTACTGTGGAAGTGGTAAGGGAACTGCACACAATCTTCATATTTCAGGACTGCACTTTTGTGTCAAAGCCTGACTCATTTAATCAAAGCATAAGCAAAGACTGGCTTCTAATGCTACTAAAACTTGACAACATGACCGGTTTTAAAACAGTTATCTGTCAGCAAATACACGATGTTACCAAATGCTTCTCTCACAATCCTTACCCAAATGCACACAGACTCACAGTGTGATTTTAGACAAGCAACACTATCCTAGGAGTTTACCAAAACTCATTCACTAGTCTGGAAGAGTTAATGGAACTACACACAATCTACATATTTCACGACTGCAATTTACTGTCAATGCCTGACTCATTTAATGAAAGCATAAGCCATAACTGTCTTCTAATGCTACTAAAACTTGACAACATGACAAGTTAAAAGTTATCTGTCGGCAAACACACGATGTTACCAAATGCTTCTCTCACAGTCGTTCCAAAATGCACACAGACTCACTGTGTGATTCTAGACAAACAACACTATCCCTTGCACTATACCAAAACACATTTCTTCATCTAGAAGTAGTACTACATTTTAGTATAGAAACATAACATAACTCATTTCACAAATTCATAAACAATGACTGGTTTCTAATTCTACTAAAATATAAAAACAGCACAGTTATCTGTCTACAAACACATGAAAAACACAAATGCATATCACAAAAAGTACTCCCTACACATTAGCAGGAGAAATACATTAGTCTGATTAAAATCAAAATAGTCTACATACATCCCCTCACAATTAAATAACTCATCTTTCAAGTTCTTTTGTAGATTAAGAAGTATATCAATCACTCACCATATTTTCTTTTACAGAATCTCTGCACTGTGCACCTCTCAGCAAAAACAAAGAATGGAAAAGTTTCCCTTTCATTTTCCACACATATACATGTAAACATCAAATCACAATCCTTCACACATAAACTCAAAAGCAAACACACATTTCTATTGGTTAAACATTTCAACCCTTTCCAACTGAAATACATTTCAACCCTTCCCCCAATCTGCCTTCTGCCTGTTACCATAGAAACAGGTCATGGAACACTGCACTGAGCTCACTGGTCACAAGTTCAGCACACAATGTTACTAAACAAGACAGGAAGTGTGCTTGACTTTTCAACATATCAGCTTATCATATATAATGTTCCTTACAATCTATTTTTGATAACCAATAAGAATCATACTTTTAAAAAACAGAAATATATACCCCACCTTTCAGTGTAGAAAGTAGTCATACAACCAATGATTTCTTGTCTGTTTTTAAAAAACATGCCGTGGATCCGCGCACCCAACGCGTGAGAATCCGTGCGCCCAACGTGTTAGGATGTGCGCACCGTGCGCGTATTTCGACGTTTTTTTTTTTAAAGGGGGCCTCAGGGGGTCCTTCTGGGACCCCCAAGCACCTCTAGAGGGTCAGAGTATTTCCACTCTGCCCCTTTATATGTTTTACACACTTATTCCCCTTGCTTCTTCAGCCTCGCTTCTACCGAGGTAGAAAATGGCCGCCAACAGTTCCTGGTTTCGAATGTAGAGAGACACTCGACAGCCAATTAGCATTCAGCATATATATATATATACACACACACATATAGGAGTGTACTCCATACTTTCTATGCTTGCAAGCCAGGTTTCGAAAATATATGTACATAAATGTAGGTTTTTTTTGTAGTTTTATATGGCCCAAACTAGATCAGAAGGGTTCAGAGCACTTTGCATAAGCACCAGTTGTGTTACAGACATCAGTGAGTGCTAGACTGACAATAAAGGGGATGTAGCGCTATAAGCTACATCAAAATGATCGCACGCCTAAAGAAGTACATATTGTAACTACAAGGCAGTTACTCCCGATCCATGTTGGCGGAAGCATGGTGCATAGAGAAGTTTGAAAAATGTGGGCCTAATTGACAAACTGCACTTTTGAGTAAGTTCACATTTTTAGGTCGAGCCTATAGCGGCAGCGCACATGCGTGGCTCGCTTTGCAAGGCATACAGTATTTAGTATGGCGTGGAAGCTCCAACCACTCTCCGCCCATCTTTTTCATTGGTTTAGGTCCTAAATGCTGCTTTCCGATTGGGTTTAAGCCTGTTAGTCCCTCCTCATGCCAGCCATGTTGTAATTAGTATCCTTCCATGACTACTGGCCCCTTTACTTCAAACACTATTTTCTTCTCGTGGCCTCGGCATCCCGCCCCTGCAGTCCGTGACTTCTCGTTCCCCACCCCTGCCCCTCCACAACACTCCCATTCGTGCCTTCTCGCACGGCCGCACTCCCATTTCCAATGCAATAGGTCTCGCTTAAATGAGAGCCCTATTAAATTGCACATGCTTGTTGTTTTTTATGCCTCCTTCCTATTTTTTGAGTATCCTCCTCCTTGTACTCTGTATAGCTCTTAAACACATGTGGAGAGAGGCGCACTTTGCTTATTGATTGCTCCGTGGGTAAACACCACACAAGCATTCTGGTGGTTGGTGATGGCAGTAGTGTACAGGTGATGGCGAGTGAACATGTTTTTCAAACTCCGTCAGTCCTAACACGAGACCTCTAGCATTCCCTCAGTAAAGAGGCAGCCAGCTGCACTTTGGCCCCTCTGCTTACAGCTGGCCGCGCAGTGGCTGGCATCACCACCACACAGGTGGCATTCCTGTATGTTTAAGTTTCTGGTGACGTTATAGCGATTGGGCCAGGGTGATTGGAGTGACACAGCGCTGGAGCTGAAGGAGTTGTAGGAAATGGACACCTATGTTGCAGGAGAAGGCAGCTGTTGCAGGAGAAGGCAGCTGTTGCGCCTGGGAATGCCAGAGCAGCAATATATGGTGCCTATAAGTTTTCCTCCCCTGACGAAGCTTTATGGTCTCGGGTCTGCCAGCGCCGGGACACTCTGCTTGAGTAGCTGAGCGCTTAACAAAACCCATGATAACATAACATATGAAATGTATGCCATGATTCTTAATTTTTTATTTGCGCTTTCACGTAACTGGCGGGCAGACCGATTACAATTACAAGACGCTAACTACAGTTGCAAATAAATAGCTGGAAGGAAGGAAGGCATGCTCTGAAGTACCATACGAGACAGCTTGGTAACACAAGTGCCTTATAATAAACACATGGTTCATTCATTTATTCTGGTGGATTAGAGCGCTCATTGGTGGCGATGGGAATGATCGATTGCTGGTGTCTTCTCAGCGCTGCCCCCGTTCACAGGTTGACCTTGGTGGTTAGTGCCAGTTCACTCTGGGGAGTGGAGGCCGCCTACTTGTTTAGATGCACAGCAACAGCCTCAAACTGCTATTGTCGATGAAGGTTAATCCTGTAGCAAAGGGGCCTATTTAGCACCTTTCTGCCTCATGCATTCCGGTTTATTAAACATTCTCTAACCTTTGCAACCCATCAACCAAACAAAGGTTAGCTTCTGATGCCTGTGTCTAATCTGTCAGTGACGGCTTCCAATCCTGTCTGGACTCACTTAGCTGGGTAAACTATTATTATGTAGTAGAAAGTCACGTATAAAACCAATTTGTAATAGTCCAATAAAGCATAGGTAAGGGCCATCAAGGTTGAAGGACAAGTGGTTTATAAATGTCAAAATAATCCAGTGAATATATTCGTGGACAATGAAGTGCAACATGGTTAAGTATTTCATCTTATTTATATTGATGAAGGTTGTACAAAAAAGATAAATTTTTTATTGAACTGGAGAATGTTGGTAAACCCTGAGCCAGTATTGTGTTATTGTGAGGGACACTGGAATTATGCTTCAGGGAAGGACCAAGTTATGGGTCAGAGTCGACTAAATTATGCTGCAAAATTAAGTGGCGTATTGTGGCATATTTAGTGGTAGTATTGCCTCGTGATTACGAAATTTTTACCCGTGGACACTATCTGTGCAAAGGTTTCACCTGATTAGTACCCCTTTGACACACTAATACAGAAATAAGCAACAGAAAAGCAACCAATCAACCTCTGCAAAGTGCATTCCACTGTGTGGAAAGACATGTTGCTGTATTTTTAGCAGCACACATCTAAAGATGAAAAACCAAGGAGAAATACAAATATCTCTCCACGATATGCCTGTTCTGGGGAGGCGTAAGGTTGTGATGCTGCCCCAGGTTTGCATGATTAAGTTACTCTGGGGAAGAGTCAAAAAATCCATGTCGCCGCTTGAGAAAACCCATGCGACGCACATGGAACGCCTCCTTTACACAGAGTAATGCAATGCAGCGACTTGTGCTGCTAAGTCATATTCAATATCTATGAGGTCATGCAAAGCCATGCAGTATCGCTTTGCATTGCCTCACAGATATGCTCGAGGGACTTGTGCTGCCGAGCGTGAAAAAAAGTGGCGCTCCGACAATGTAAGCTTCTCATAAATAAGCTCCTTAATGTATATAACAATATTCACTTACATGCTGGATACCTTCAATTCATTTTTGGGCAGTTTCAATAACAGCTGTTGTCATTAGCCTATTCAATAGTATTCGCTTTAAGGCTGGCATCGTCTGCTAGAATCATGCCTGTAAGAAAATCAATGGCTAAATAGGCCCTTTCATCCATGTTTATAGAGCGGTCTCTGTGCAGTTTAAATGAAGTACAGCAAGCCAACTTCTTGCTGTGCACCTGGACTGTATACCATTTCCTGCTGAGAGGCAATATTTCTCTCCATGTGTTCCTATACCTGGCGTGTCACGCAGTTTGGTGCTTACTTTTCCTCCATGTTAAAAAACAGTAGATGTTTCAGCACCCAGGCTAATGTGCTGCATAACTAAATACATATAAGGTCCTGTTAGACCTGGCATCCTTGGTGTGGTTGTCCCTGACTTCTTGCCCCTACCTCCTGTGTTTTTGATGCTATGCTGGATTTCGTTTTTGCTGGCTTAGATGCTTTGGGCACTTTGCCACTGCTGATCAGTGTCAAAGTGCAAGTGCTCCCGGTGTAAATTGTGAATATGATTGGTTCTCCCTGATTGGCATATTTGATTTACTAGTAGGTCTCTAGTAAATTGCACTAAGTGGGCCAGGGCTGGTAAATCAAATGCTACTAGTGGGCCTGCAGCACTGGTTGTGCCACCGACATGAGTAGCCACAAAGAGATGTCTCAGGCCTGCCACCGCATTGCCTGCGTGCAGTTGCTAACTGCAATTTTGACCTGACAAGTGCACCCACTTGCCAGGCCATATCTTTCCCTTTCTATGCACATAGGACCCCCCTATAGCAGGCCGAAGGTACCCCCCTGGGCAGGGAGTAGTGTATGTGAAAGGTAGGACATGTCCTATTGTGTGTACCATGTCCTGATAGTGAAATACTGCCAATTTCGTTTATCACTATTGAAAGGCTATAGGACAGAATGCGGAATGCTGTATAACATGTTTACCTGCATATCTTCCCATAGGAGTGAGATGGAAATTGGGAGTCTGGTATCCCTGAACTCAGAATTTAATAACACATCTTAAAGTAAAGATGTTTTTTTAATTCTGTGTTTGAAAATAGCACTTTTAGAAAGTGGCTATTTTCTTGTTCAACCTTTCTGTGTGCCTCTGCTTGTTTGTCGATTGACTGTCTGGCTTGAGAGTGACAGGGACTGGGGTGGCTCCAGGAGTCTGGGTGAGTCAGCACTAGGCTGAATAGACCGATCTGCATTTGGAGTGGTGGGAGGAGCAGCACCTGGGCCTGAATAGGGCTGTTCCTGCCTTCCACAATGCTGGCTCCACCTCCTGCAGTGTGTCTGAAGACCCTGGCCCACATTCACAAAGGAAGAAGTTGTGCACTGGCAGAGTGCACCCCGAACTGGTTTCAACTGGGTCCAGGACTCCCTTACACTTAGGGAACAAAGACTTTTGGGGTATAAATGTAAGAGCTGAAACCCCTGTAAATCAGACTACATTGTTATCAAGAGGAATCTCTGCCAAAGAAGATCAGCTGTAGAAGAATTGCCCTCGCTGTGTGTCTGGCCTGCAGTTTGCTGTTTCTACTAAGGAGAGGATAAGGGACTTTGCTGTGTGCTGTGTCCCCCCTGCTTGCCACAAGGACTTTGCTGTGTGCTGTGTCCAGAAGTGAAATGTCTCCAAGATCCTGAGAAGAGCTGGCCACCTATTAACGAAAAATAGGGTAACAAAAATTTCCAAAAGATTCCTGAAACGCTGGGTGCGTGTGTCAGGGCACCCTTTGTGAGGCTCGCAGTGCTGAGGAATACTTCACTTTCTGCCTACAGAACTGATCGTTCCTGGGGAACTGATCGAGCCTGGGGAACTGATCGGGAGCAACTGTGAGGCCGTCACCACCGCTGGCCCGAGTCGTCTACCAGGCTGTGATCATCCATGTCGTGGTGTGAGGAAGTGTCACCGCTGCTGGCCTGAGTTACGTGCCAAGAGAGAGAGAGAGCCCCATGACCTGATCGGCTCCAGCACGTCGCCTGGCAACCGGAGTCTCCCCTCGGCAAGGGAACAGCTGCTGGCTCCCGAGCCGCTCCGTTGGACATCCGACATGAGGAAAGAAGACAGCGAGGCAACCCCCCCAGGTAAACGCTCGAACTCCAGTCTAGCGCTGCTGTGTGTTATTACCTGGGCGGGGTGGGAGTGAGAGAGTGCCCCGATCGGCATCACAGAAGTGAAGCCTCCACTGCAAGAACTTCCCTGACGGCCCGTACAGGCACCACCGATGTGTTGCGGTACCGGGGTCCGCTCCAAAGGGCTTGTTGCCTCTCCACAATTCTGGGGGCATACTTTTACCAAATCTGACGACGGAGTCAGCATTACTATTGTAAACGCAGTGGGGGCACCCTTTTCCCGCAACTGACCACGGAGTCAGTAATTTGCCTAAAACCGATCGAAGGGTAAGAGGGGCCCCACGCAGCAGGGACAAGGGCCTAGTATTCAGAACGCCTGATTAGCCAGAAACCGGTCCCAGGTTGCTTGTATCCGGTCCAGGGAAGACATGGCTTGTTCCCATGAGGCACAGGGTCAGACTGATTTGCATATGTCTGAACTGGGGTGGCGGAGTGAGCTAAAGAATGATGATGGATTAAACCCAGATCAGCTGACTGGGAGTGAGTGCTTGCAATGTTCAACACTCCGTCCATCATCTTCTTTGGTTTTGCCTTATATTCAGAACAGCACGTTTTAAAGCAAACAGCCTTTTTCCAAGTAACCTTCCATATATCTGGAACTGTTTTTGCATCGTTTTAAAGGAATATAGAATCTACAAGTTTATTTACTTTTTCTTACAAAGAACCGTATCAAAGACATTTCTAAAGAAGAGCTAATTGTGTATGTGGAATTTTTGTCGTTTTGGTCTTGCCTAATTTGGATAAAGATATCTCTATTTTTATAACAACCTGTGTGGTGTCCATTTGTGGTGTTTCACTGTGTTACTGTGGGTGATGGTGCAAATGCTTTACACATTGCCTTAGGGATAAGCCTGTCCGCTCATGCCAAGCTACCAAAGGGCTGAGCAGGGGTTATCTACAGTGGGTTTCCCCCTTACTTTGACTAGAAGCAAGGGTCCCTATTTGGTCAAAGGTACCTACCTCTACCAACTAGAGACCCCCATTTCTAACAGGTCCCAAAGGCGAGACCGATTTCATTGCAAACGCTTGATGGTCAAGTTTATACTTTTGAGTACGTTTATACTTGTAACTAAGTTTACACTTTTGAGTAAGCTTACTACTTTTCAGTATTAATAAACTGCACTTTTAAATAAGTTTACAGTTTTGAGTAAGTCCAGCACTCCATATAGCCAACCACCGGTCTGCAACATTCACTATTTTCTATGGCATGGTGTTGGAGAGCTATTGACTAGCACTTGTATAGTGCTGGACTACTGTTTTCTTTTGGTAGTAGTAGTAGTAACTTGCATTGTGAGTTTGTAAATACAGAAAAGTAGTAAACTTGCTAAAAAGTGTAAACTTACTCGGAACTGCAAGTAACCTTTGTGCAATCTTGTTCTCGCCTGACATTTCCAGTGCTCCTGGAGCACTGCCAACACAACTACAATTGCATCACATTAATGGGATCACACTAATTAAAAGTGATATCCATAGGCGTCAGTTGTTCGTGTGCATCTGCCCATGTGCTGCCTAAAGCTGGAGTGAAATAAAAGGAGGAAGTATTTACTGATGCGGTCAATGACTTCTGATGGGCACCGTCTACCTGCCTTGTATGTCTGATATAGAGCAAAGAAGGGTGTAAACATGGAGGGGCAGATGGGTGATTGTTCACTCTGAACAATGCCAGTGAGTCATCGTCTGCAGTTTCCTGTTTTCCTGGTTCTGTACATCAGACAAAGAGGCGTATTGTGCCTTCCAAAGTGGGTGCATCAGTATCCTCATGCTACGTACACCACAGCATGGTATAGTTATATCACCACGCAGCTGCAAAATCATGAAAAAAACTACCCTTACATCAAGTGCTCAGAGGTGCCCATTGCCAACACTGGGGGCGCACACTTCCTGGGCAAGATAACTGGAGGTGTAATTGACTCTAATGACAGCTTGGCAAATGTATTTTTTTCAAAATCGTATCAGTTGACACCAAATTCACTTCTCAGCGAACTGCGGACCAAAAGTTCGGTCCAAATAATAGTAAAAACAAGCATTTGCAATGCAATAGGTCTCTCATTACTGAAAGTTTGAGATATTAGTGTTGCAAATGAAGCATTTCTTTTTGGTAAAGAAATATACCAGTTGTAGCATAAGTAAGGTTGCAGTATCTTATATGCTAACAGAAGTCCCTTCCCAACTCTACAGGGACAGCTAGTAACAGCTTGTGGTACTGTACCCTTTTGTTGCTTTGTGGTTTTTGTTTTATTACTTATACTGGTGCTGGAATATTTTTAAACCAAAAAATAAATAACAAACATCATTGTTTGCAACACCAGTAGATCAAACTTTCAGTAATGCGAGACCTATTGCAATGCAAATGCTTGTTTTAAATGTGTTAACATTCATCTGATGTTACTGTGGTTTGATTTTTTCAACACGCCTCTTTACTCAGATCCAATATCACATCCTGTTGACTGGTTCTGAATCTTTGTGTCAACAATATTTGTGGAACATTGCCTGAGCTTGGATAAAAAGAAGTACTATAATTATATTGTATTGTAAATATATTTGTGTATTTTATTTATTTCTAATTTAATGTGCATGCATACAAATAAACTTTATGGCACTTGGAATTTTTTTTAGCTTATTATTACACTAAAACACCATCACAGCGGATAAATTAAACTGTTTTTTCTTTGGAAACAACCAGGGAGGGTTTTGCTTGGAAGGAAAACAGAGGCAGTAGGTTCCACAGATCCACTGCTTGAACCCCAAAAAGGGCTGCCTTCTGTTTTGGACTTTTATAATGTTGGACATGATGAAGCTATCACTCTGCGGAACTATAGATTCTGGGAGAACAATAAAGTTGTAGTCCTTTGATCAGGCATGCCGGACTATTTCCTCATGCAATCTCATGTGCTGGATCCTAAAGAGCCCAGCAGGGAGTCGAGCTGACAGTCGAGCAGAGAGTATAAAAGCGGGTGCCGTGCTGCAGCACCCATATTGTTGATATGAAAGCAGGCAACATGCTGAAACCTAAAGCGCGGCGCGTAGGAGAGTTTGAAAAAGCTTAAGCCACGCAGCCACCGTTGATGACTGTGTTGTCAGTATGTTGATTGATTTAGGCGAGTAGCACATAACAAAAGAAATGCAGAGCCGCAACTCTTGAACCTGAGGTGGTGTTGAAAAAGGAACATCAAGCGCAGCTTTAAAAAAACATAAAATAAAGTGTGGCATGCCACACTGCTTTACAAAAAATATATTATGGCATGAGCATTGTTAATGGCGTAGCCGCCATTGTTGAAGCTAAAAACATAAGATAAGATAAAAGCGCAGCACCTGCTTAAAAAACAAGCGGTTGCAGGAGAGCATATCGTGCGTGCAATAGGATAAAGTCATTTAAGACTGTAAATAAAACTTACAGAGTATTAACACATGTTACAGGAGGAGTCCTGAGAGGGTACAAAAGGAAAAAAGGAGGTACTAAGGAGGGACTGCTAAGCCTATTAACAAATCAAAAGCCACAATTTACAAAGGACAGTAAGAGGAGCCAATTGAAAAGATGGGTGGACAATGGGCGGAGCTTCAAGTCAATACGTGAATACAGCATGACTCGAAGAGACAGCGGAAGCGCTGCCTAGGCAAGACCTAAAACTGTTAGAAAAACAAATCCAATGACAAATAAGAAATTGAATTGTGAAGGACAAATGTTATAAAACAAATGGATTTGTAAAGGCAAACATTTTGTTACGAAACAAAAATAAACAAATTCTTACAAAAAAGGATTCCTTTAAAATACACAAATAGAATCAGGCAAATTGAAATGTGGCTTTGATTCGTCATACTTTAAAACCAACAGTTTGTGCGAGGTCACCCGAGCACAGGAATAGCACTGTAACATTCATGTTGGGGCAGCACTCTGTGGATGCTTACTGAAAATAGTGAAAGCTACACAGGGCAGAGCTCGCACTAACACGTCAATATACCTAAAAACAGTAGCAGAGGTTGCAGGGGGCATTATTTCTTTCTTTTGCACTTTCCAAACAAAATGTATTGTGCGCAAATAAGTGCACGTTAAACGTTTGAAAGGCCAATAGACCTACTCTTTCGCTGTTGGTAATCCAGTCCTATTGGCTTTAGCAATGCTTTTCACCAAAGCGCGATGACGTGTGCACACACACCCTTAATAACACATACGCACATCTGCATCAGGATGCTTTGCACCCCAGAGTGTATTTGTTTGTTTAGTAAGGAGTGGCGCCAGCAGCAAATTGCAGCCTCAGCATCTACCAAAAAAGGAAAAAAAGAGAAGAAGAAAAAAAGGATAAGATGGGAGAAGGGCACAATGGTTGAGCAGGTGGGAGAAGTAAGCGATGGCAAGCCGCAGGAGGAGGGGGGGTAAGTGGGAGAGCAATGGAGCAGCTGGGAGGGAAGTTTAAAAATAATTTCAAAATGGACAAACACTGAGCGGGTTAGGCTGGGATGGGGGAGCAGCAGTGGAACTGGAGCTATGGAGGAGCAGCACAGAAACAGTTGACAGCAGGGATTTGAGTGAGGACACAGCACGCAAGGGGGAAAGCAAGAGAACATATGCATTCCCATGGAGCGATGAATGTAAAAGAAAAGTGTGTCCATGCATGTGGGCAGTGCAGGGATAAAGGCATGCAATCTAAAGGGTAGTAAAGAAGCTTTGCTCCAAGTGAAGGACAAAGACAGCCATCAATCAAGCAGCTAGCAAATGAGATGGGCAGGAAAGTCAACCAACGACTAGCAATATGCTGACTGAAAGCCCTCTGGAAACAATTGCATTGTGCACAACAGGGATTCGAAAAATGTTGTCGGGAGCAGCAAAAAACAAACTAAACCTAAGAATATTTCAACACACTTCCAACTACCAGTTGTCGCAATTGACCCCTACAACGGAGGCACAATTATTAGTTGTGAATATATATCAAGAATAGGATGAATTTCTTTGAACTCTGCTTCAGTTTTTGTTGCTAGGAATTAATTCAGAATCCTGCAAATGCATCTTCTCCAGGGATGCCAGCTGTGGGATGGGGAGCTGATGGGCACATCCTGTATTTGTTTGCTCCATCCATAGGAGAGGTTGACGGGTTCTAAGTGGAAATTTAGGGCAGGTTTTTTCTACCCACTGCTCACCACCAAGCCATGTCCTCCATTCTAAGTAAAGCCAGGTGATACCCAGACCTAGTGCCACCTTCTGTGATGGCAGCCTCCTAATTCACAGCTTTCCACACTTAAAGCTTCATCCAGGTTCGGCTTGGAAGGTGGGCATCCAGCTGATGCCCGAGGACCAATGCCTGAGGCAAGATGTGGACCGATTTTATGTTGAAGCCTACTAAACAGCTGGGGTGTCTGGTTGCAAAGCCATGTTGGGGATATGGGAATGCCTTCCCCCATTGACCTAGCACTGACCTCAGAATATATTCCGCCCATTGCTTACCAATGGCTTTGTGTCTTGTCAATCACATTTGCTTTCTTTCTCTCTGCTGGCTTTATTTGTTAAGGCCAGGCAGCTTGTGTTTGTCCCGCTCATGGAGCTAAGCCTATCTACTACAGCACCTTCCATTTTTCGAAGAGTATTTGCTTTCCGGAAACTATTTTTTTCATATTTGTAAAGCACTTCACAAGAGTGCATGTGGTTTGCAGTTGGTTCATGGCGAAAGGAAAGTTACATGCAGCACTGCACGCCTTCTACTGGCTGCAGTAATCAGGGAAGTGACGTATCTTGATTTCCTGTCTTCATGCATTCAACTTTTCATTGCATACATTATATCGCTGACCGCAGGTGTTCGTTGCTAGATAATGCATTTATATAAATCTAGAGGTGGTCTGTTATCAAGTTCCGGTGACAAAAGTGCACATCAATCACTGTACGTGTTTTAATCATGCCTTCACATAGAAGTTCTATTCAAGCATGTTGTCACTGTCGGTGTTAGGGAGTAGGCACTGCATGTTCCGCCTCACGCTTAAAGGCCCAGTCGTAGTCTGACAGTATAAAGGGCCTCATTTATGAAAAATGTTGCATCACTGGACAAGAACAACCATGCAACACTTTTTAGGGTGCCCTACTTGCGACACCATGGATAAGCCGTATTTATACTCTGGCACTCCCGCAAGGATTGATAAAATACGTCATGAAACCTGATGTATCTGCTGGCGCAGTAATGACGCATTGCTGGAGTGTGGCGCAAAACAGACGCAACTCCAGCAATGTGTAATTACACATAGGTGAGTCCCAAGTAAAAGGGCCTGTGTCACTCCTTATACCTGCTGTGCAGCAGGCATAAGGATTTGACGCAGTAAAGTCCTAGAAGTGGCGCAGTGAAATCTCATAGATTTCACTGCGCCCCTTCTACGAGCCTTTTTTACATGGGAGAGCCCCACCCTGAATACATTACACCTGAGGCAGTAACGCATCTGCCTAGATGCATCAGTTTGTAAATAGATCGCAGTGTGGCGCATTTTTTACGCCATTGCAGCACCACAGAAAACTGATGCAACAGCGGCATGAGGGCCTCTTCAATAAGCCCCAAAGCCTTCTCGTATTAAGCTAAAGGGCATCGTTTTGCTTTTGATGACATTGTAACTTTGAGTTTCTTGATTTGTCACTGCAGTAAGAAGAAGGAAACCTCCTTGCTGCCCCCTCCCTAGCCCCGCCCTCTTTCCCTGTTTCAGCAGACATTAACCGCGTGCAGCACAGCTCGAGTTTCGTGCTGAAGTAAGAGCCTGCCTCCCGAACTCCTTCAGTGATTCAAGATTATCTCAACATATTTTCCGCATAAACTTAAAACTTGAACCTTCTTGGAAACTTTTTTACCTAATAATGATGGGGCAGATTTACAAGAAAGTGACCCATCTGATAGAGATGCGTCACCATGGAATACGGCGCACCATGGCGCAAGGATTGACAGATGCGTCAGAAATTCTGATGCATCTGTTGACGGAAAAGTCACGCATTGCTGGAGTTGTGTCACAAGCACGGCGCAACTCTAGCAATGCGTGTTGCAGCCTATTCCCAATACACTGCGTCACTCCTTACGCCTGCTTCAAGCAGGCGTAAGGTTTTGACGTAGTGGCGTCCTCAAAGTCACGCAGTGAAATCTTGTAGATTTCACTGCGTCACTTTTAGGAGGCTTTCCTACGTGGGAACACTTACTCTGCATACATTATACCTGACGCAGGTATAATGTCACGCAGGGCTTTACAACGTGATGCATCTACCTAGATGCGTCACGTTGTAAATGGAGCAAAACCAAAGGAAATGATGGACGGAGTGTTGAACATTGCAAGCACTCACCCCCAGTCAACTGATCTGGGTTTAATCCATCACCGTTCTTTAGCCCACTCTGCCACCCCAGATGCTCCGTCCATCACCACCCCCTTTTTTACCGCTTTGTTCGCCATAAGTTGGCAGGGTATGCTCAGACGTTGAGTCCCTTACTCACTTTGCCACTGGATTCAAGAAAGCCTGGCTGAAGACGGCTGAAATGCCAGAAACCGGTCCTAGGAAGCTTGTTTCCGGTCCAGGGAAGATATGGCTTGGCAGTTCGGGCTGGACTGTTCCCATGAGGCACAGGGTCAGACTGATTTGCATATGGCCATGTCTGAACTGAGGTGGCAGAGTGGGCTAAAGAACGGTGATGGATTAATCCCAGATCTGTTGACTGGGTGTGAGTGTTTGATTGGTTCTGATGCTCCGTCCATCACCACCCCCTTTTTTACCACGTTGTAAATGGGCCACAACTTTTACGCTGCCGCTGCCGATTCGTCACAAAAGTGACCCAACGACAGCGCAAAAGTGACTCAAGGGGCTTTTAAATCTGCCCCAATGAGTTTAAGGCGTCATCTCTTTCTCGTGAGACAAATTTCGCTTGTTGACAAGGGCTACGCGGCTCCGATAAGAATAGGGACACCCGGATAGCATCACACCGCCAAGCCAGTATTTCTACTGTAATTTTATTGGTCTTCCTGTGAATTCTTGACTCTTGTAGTAACTTTTGAATGTCTAGAGATGTAACTTTTTAGGATTTGTAATTACGAGAGCAGTATCCATCGGAACAATTTTAGTAACAGCTTGGGTGACTATTTACAATAACCTAGTTAGGACTGACGTAGTGAGCGGACGCCTTTGCTTTTGCCTACATGCAGTACTTGTTTACCAGAAAAAGTTTGTGTGATTTCTTATGCTCATTTTAATTCGATGAATACATAGAAATATAATTAATTCATCGACGTTTCGGTCTCAAGTGGCCATATTATTCTGCGCGACTGTTCTCAGGACTCAGCGTTGACCGGGGAAATACATCTGTGAGCAAGAGTAGAGATCCACACGTCCACCCCCAGCACGGAGTCAAAATGGACTGGCCCGTATCTAGACTGAGTTTGGTTTCAGTCATTATTTTGAATGAGCATATATTGTGAAGTCGCTTTAGTAGCAAGTACTCACAGGTGTATTTTCTACTGTCAATGATGAGTCGCCATTGTATCTTTTTGTTAACACTACTCGTTACAGTTCACTTTGTATTTGAGTTCCATCTGATTATATTGAGTGCTCACAATTCAGTTGATGTATCCTTTGATTATCACAAACCATTGTTCGTAAAGAGGATTGTTTGCGCTTCTACAGATCCCTGAAATTGATACTAGGTGGGTGGAGGGATTCTGTGTAGGTGCGCCAGTGTGTAAAACTTTAATTCGTTTATGTACTGCTTTGCATGGTGATATAGGAAAACAGATTACATATTTGTATAAGATTGGATGAAATATTGTTGGAACTAAATTGAGTTTATGTGTAAAAATACAATATACTTTCTTCATTTCAATACGCCTGCATTTTGATTTAATTGATTTTAATAATTTGATGTATCAGGAACACTTATGTGACCCATTTTATTTTTGGAATAATTGTGTTAATCATTTTAGAAAGTGGGCATTTTCTTGCTTAACCATTGTGTGTGCCTCTGCCTGTTTGCATATTCACCATCTAGCTTGAGAGTGACATGAGCTTGGGATGTACATTCATGCTAGGCAGACACATGGGGGAGGTTGAGGTGTGCCCTGCTTTTTCTGGGTGAATCATAGCCAGGCTGAATAGACCGAGCTGCATTTAGAGTAGTGGAAGGAGTTGCCGCTAGCACCTGAATGGACTCTGGCTGCCTCTCACAAAGCTGTCTTCCCCTCCTGGTGTGAACCTGGCCTGAGCCAGGCAGAACTGGGTTATGTATGCCAGGAGTACTTTGTGTGTGGCAACTTCAACCCGAAATGTGATATGCATGTTGGGGCCTTTACCCCAGGACTTTAGAACTCTTTGGGAACAAGGAACCTACCAAGAAGAAGGGCTGGAGAACCTTTGAGGAGAGCTTACCACTTTGCTGTGTGCTTTGCTTTGTTGGCCTGCAGTGGCTGCTTCTGTCTTGGGCAGTGAAAGGACTGGACTGAACTTTCTACAACTACTTTTTCTGAGTATCTCCAAGGCTTTGAGGTAGAGCTTGCCCCCTGCACAAGAAGTCTCAGGAACAGCAAATATGTCACCTTCCTCTGGGTACCTTAATTTAGAACTGTGTGTTTCAGCTGCCACAGAAGGAAAAAGCAACCTGACGCTGTCCACCACGCCGTTGCCAGTTCTGTGACTTGACGGCATTACAGAGGGCACTCCTGAACTTCGTACTGGTCTCACCAACAACACCGTCTGACACCACAATCTAGCCGCTGCCTGCACCATGGCCTGTGTACACCGCACTCCACACCGCCTTGCTTCACAACGCCGCCTTGGTCCCACCGACAATGCCGCTGTAAGCTGATATCGATGCCGCTGCCTGCATCGTGCTTTGGGGGCACCTCTCGTAAGTTACACAATGCACCGCACTGCCCTGTTCTACACCACAGTCTTGGCCGACCAAAGCCAACACCATTGACTCCAGATCATCAATTGATGCTGCTCATTGCACCGCAACCTATGGGTCCCACACACTACATTGCTTCATCTCGCTCCGCAGCCTTGAGTCTACCAACGACAGTGCTTCAGCAATGATGCCTCTGCTACTTGCATCGTGACCTTCTAGCACCGCAACAAGCACTGCCCCACTTCACACCGCAGCCCTGGTCTCACTGACATCACTGGACGACCGTCATCTAGCTGCTCTCTGCACCATGACCTGAGGACACAGCACGCTGCACCACTCCACCTCACAGTGCAGCCTAGAGGCCTGCTGATGCTGGCACACCTGACCTGAGCCTCACGGAGTTCAACCTGCACACGTGTGACTTCAAGTTCCCAACGACTCCTGCACCGACCTTCGGAACCAACGCTAAGTGTTCGGAGCACGCAACAATGTCCCCAACGCACTGTATTTCTAAAGGTACTGTTTTACTGGTCTCCCCGATACTGTAGCTGGTCCGAGACACCACGGTCGACCTCACCCATTGGGTTTGTTTGCTCACGATACCGTGTTAGCCCTGGATGGAACTATCGACTCCAAGGATCTGTATTTATAGTCTTTTTTTGCATTAATATTAACTTGACCACTGTATGTTGGATTTTTATCATTTTGGTCTTGTTTTACACATATAAATATTGGATATTTTTCTAAAACTGGTGTTATGTCCTTTTGTAGTGTTTTCACTGTATTAGTGTGTGTTATGTGCAAATGCTTTACATATTGTCTTTGAGATAAGCCTGCCTGCTCATGCCAAGCTACCAAGGGGGTGAGCAGGGGTTATTTTAGAAGTGCAACTCCCTTATCCTGACTAGGAAGAAAGGTACCTACTTGAACAGGGTAACAGCCTGCCAACTAGAGATCCCCATTTCTAACATTGATAGTAATTTATTGGAAGGCGCTCCCATTATAGAAAAGTTTGGAGACCTCTGATCTATAACTATTTTTTTGTACTTTCATCTTCAGGTAACTACATATAAAATAACATACACCTTAAATGAAAAATAAATGTAAGTTAAGCTAATCAGTGGGAAATTCACTATTTTACATTACAAAACCAATTGGTTAATCACTGCATATGTCTGTGTGTGTAACCATAGAGCCACAGTATTGAATCCCGGTTGGTGCAGTGGGGAATAGGGACTTGTGTATTTTTATTGCCTGTGACCGAAAACACTGTCAATATGTAAGTCATTATTATGATCTTGACTTACACAGTTATGAGATAGGCTGCCACATTATGCACAAAAGATTTAGGTTTAAGATTTAAAAAAAAGTGTTACCAAAATAGAGCTTTTAGTAATAGGCAGACTCTACCTAGTCAACTTTTTATAATTTCCCATTAAAAGTACAATCTTCAATTGATAACATCCTCGCAATACCTCTTATGAAGAATAAATCATGAAACTTCAAGTAATTCCATCAATTAAAGCCAACTCCAGCAGCAACCCTTACATTTGCAGATTGACCAATTGCACCCATTGAGATTTCTTTCATGCAGCAGGCACCCTGGCTAGAAGGCTGGTTTCTTGTTAAGCCGACTGGCTCTCCCTCTGTTTCACACCATAGGAGACTCCTTTCCATACACAGCACACAGGCAATCTCAACTGTAGGAATAGACCCCACCCAGGATGGTTGCCTTACAACAAAAGTAATGGGAACTGTTATTGTTAAATTAAAAACGTGTAGGCATGTCGTGCCCCACAGACCCTGGCCAATTCGACTCTATACGGAATGATTGTGACCACTGCATACAGTGGATTAGGGCAAGAGTTCAACGCACAAAGCACAGTGGTGGCATTGATTATTAATGGGGTGGCAGTTGTTACAAGCTGACTGACTGACTGACAGTGCACTCCTTACATCGACAGATCTGGAACAGAGCCTTGAGTATCCTAGAACTCAAAGCTAGGTTCAGGGTCATTCTAGGAATGAACTGAAATAAAATGAGATTTATTATTGTGGCGGCAAGCATTATGTTCATATACTCTATGGAGTCATTGGTGTTGCATGTTGTACTCAACATTGCATCAACTCCAGTGGGTTCCTGCTACTTCTAGGCTGGACCCAAGATTCTTCATGTATGCATCTGTGTGCAAGAGAACTGGGACAACTCAGACCTCAAACTATATAATTGGATAAGGTTCTCTAGAGGTGACAGAGACTCTGGAGGTAATTTAGATCTTGGCAGGCCGCCCCCAGGTCAGTGAAGCACCATTTTGGGACCCCCGTCTGTTTTAGGATCCCCCTGCCTACAAGACATTTGATACTGTGATTGTTTAGTAGGCAACACAGTTATGTGTGCCATATGTATTTTGGTCCTGCTTAAAAAAACCTTTTCAAAAATTCCTAATGCAAAAAAGCAGTGACTCATACATGCAGGGAGCTCTCTCTGTGAGTGTCAGTGCTATTCATTGATTTCCATTCATAAGAACTTGGTCCCGAGCTTGGACATTTACTGACAGTTGCTCTTTCCTAAATTGGACAGGGTGACCATTACTGTGGACCATTGTATGACAGGCCTTCAGGTCACAGGGTAACAATGAAAATGCAAACATGTGACTTGTGAAGCACATATGTAAACACATACATGAACTTCAATCACCTCCACTTCACACACAAAGCTGGTGGACAGTGCTCTGTGCTCCACAGCTCTGCTTGCAATATTTAAATACCAAAGTATCCACAAACAAGACGTGTGCATAGAACTGCATGATGCCCATTTGTCCTGGGGATTGAAAAGGATACCACATCACAACGCAGTTACTGTCTACTTCTGGGTCCAGAACACAGAATACCCCTCTTGTCACTTGTTGACTATAGTTTTGCCTTTTATGCAGCATATCCTTGGTTTGAGAGCATTAAAGCACTTTAGAACACATTACGTTACATATTTTAGACACATCAAGCTTAAGTGGGTTTCCCAAAATCACAGACTATTGAGACAAGGCCAGGATTCTAGCCTGGTTCCCTAACCTCAAGGTCTTCCGGGAATATTTCGGGATGGTGAACGAAGGAAGTTCGTTTGTCAGCAGATTAATTCCTTGGCGGCGAATTAGTGGAGACTAGTCCCCAACTGCCTTGTCCATAATGAATTGGATTTCTTTCCGGGAGTGCTGAATAATGAGAGCCTCCTGATTTAACTCGACAGAAAAGCCTTTCTGCGACATAGTGGATACCTCTTTTCCCGCTTCTGTCGTTACCTTCGGGGAGTTTGATACCCTCCACCTTTGACGATCCTTTGACGTCTTAGAGTCCTGTCTTCTGACAGATAGGGTGCCCACACCCACCCCCCCTTCCACTTGCACCCCAGTCCTGATGAAGACCCCATCCCGTAAGGTCGCAATGAGTACCTACATGCCTTAAGGGGTCGAAACGTCGACACAACATCTTTGCCAATATTATCACCAGTTCAGGATGTACTGTGATCTTCTTCATATATATGGCTTCTCTTAGAATTGTAGATATTTGAATCATGATTTGATCTGAATTTAAATACGGCAGAGATTTAATTTTGCCGATTAATTTGATTGTGTTCTTAATGCATCTATTTTTTGTATTCACTTCCTTCCAAATCCTACACTTTATCACTCACCTCCTGACTCCTCCTCCTCTTTTCTGGGCACTGTTATGATACCAAAAATGTTGTCTGTACTATGGAGCTCAGTAATAACAAATTATAAGTGTTCAATGTGATTAAATAGGCATTTGAACCTCCTTAAAAGGTTTCTTGGTACATTGTTTTTCTAAATGCTTTGTATTGAATGATTCTGTATGCTGGGACCACTGTTCTCATAGTGATTGTTTAGTAGGCAACACAGTTATGTGTGCCATATTTTTTTTGGTCCTGCTTGAAAAAACCTTTTCAAAAATTCCTAATGCAAAAAAGCAGTGACTCATACATGCAGGGAGCTCTTTCTGTGAGTGTCAGTGCTATTCATTGGTTTCCATTCATAAGAACTTGGTCCCGAGCTTGGACATTTACTGACAGTTGCTCTTTCCTAAATTGGACAGGGTGACCATTACTGTGGACCATTGTATGACAGGCCTTCAGGTCACAGGGTAACAATGAAAATGCAAACATGTGACTTGTGAAGCACATATGTAAACACATACATGAACTTCAATCACCTCCACTTCACACACAAAGCTGGTGGACAGTGCTCTGTGCTCCACAGCTCTGCTTGCAATATTTAAATACCAAAGTATCCACAAACAAGACGTGTGCATAGAACTGCATGATGCCCATTTGTCCTGGGGATTGAAAAGGATACCACATCACAACGCAGTTACTGTCTACTTCTGGGTCCAGAACACAGAATACCCCTCTTGTCACTTGATGACTATAGTTTTGCCTTTTATGCAGCATATCCTTGGTTTGAGAGCATTAAAGCACTTTAGAACACATTACGTTACATATTTTAGACACATCAAGCTTAAGTGGGTTTCCCAAAATCACAGACTATTGAGACAAGGCCAGGATTCTAGCCTGGTTCCCTAACCTCAAGGTCTACCGTTCTAGCGACAAACCCAAATGCCCTCCTTTCTATGTTTTTCCTTTGTCATTTGAGTGCTCGCCTGTCTTTTACCTAGCTTTATGGAATAGACTCCGCATATAAATATGTATGCACACATACAAAAGTCACCAGCTTGCATCCTGTTAGATTTGCCCAAACCATCTGCTAAAATCCCTGGCACCCAGTAAGAAAGGAAAGGCCAATTACTTTATCAGTGTTCTTGTTTACTGTTTATCAGCTCATAATTTGTGCTGTTTAGAAATGATTTTCAGATTACTCTAATTTACAGGGTTTTATTCTCTGAAAAGGGCACTCATTCTTCAATTTTACTTTGATGTTATTTTTATTGTTATGTTATGCTATGTCAATTTGTTGAGTGCGCTAATCCCCCGTGAGGGTATCCAGGCACTTGAGCAGGAGTAAAAGGCGAGAGGCCTGTCATGGTTATTTGATAAACCAGGTATTCAGCTTTTTGCTGAACTCAAGAAGTGAGGAGAAGGCTCTGATGCATTGAGGGAGTTCATACCAAGGTTTCTGTGCAATGTACGAGAACGCCTGCCCTCCTGCTGTGTTTTTGCGAATGCAGGAGAGGTGCGAGTTTGAGTGAGGTTGAGCGTTGTTGTCTGGTTGACTGATGGAAGTGTATACAGCTGTTTGGTGTGCTGGTCCGGTGTTGTGCAAGGCTTTGCATGTGTGTGTGAGGAGTTTGGATTGGCTGCACGTGTGAATGGGAATCCACTTGAGCTCTCTGAGGTGAGGTGAGCTCAGGGGAGATGTGGATGCAGCCTGGGAGGTTGAAGATGAGTCTTGCGGTGGCATTTTGGCTGGTCTGGAGTCCAGACTGCTGGTAATAAGTACTTGCATGATGGTTTGTTTGGTGTTCCGTGGTACCCATATGAATACCTTTCAGGACATGTGTAGGATGCGGAAGCAGGCAGTGCACACTGTGTTGACCTGTGCCGTCATGTCGAGCTTGTTGTTCAGGGTGATCCACAGATTTCTAGCGTGGATGATTGACCCTAGCTCGATTGGCCCCCAGGTGGAGTTCCATGGGAATGTCTTGTTACTAAAGACTAATGGGCCCACCTCATCATCTAGCTCATGATGTCCTAGACACTAAGTCAGACTGCTGGACGAGATGCTGCTCTTTGCTTTGCAACTCCTATCAGCAAGGTTGAGGCTAAAACCGCACCTTCTTACACCCACCGTTGCAATGCTTTGATTCAATGGCATGAACTCAAACAGTCCATTTCTAAAAATTAGGTCACAAATTCAGCATTTACCTTATTATGGACATTGCTACAAAACAACCTGACCCGGACGTTAACGTCTGTGGACTTCTATGGAATAAATGGAATGAAGGAGGAATTCTCCAAACCCCTCACTAGCCCATGGTGCTCCAGAGGTACTTTCTGCTCCTGTGGTAGACTCAGAACTGGTCCACTCTGAAGAGTTATATTAATTCTGATTCATCATTCATGGACTCTATAAGAAACGTCACTTGACTTATTTCCTACAGCCCTTCTCCCCACATGTTGGTGTATATAGGATAGAGGTATGTGAACGTTTTCTCTCATAAGACTGTATCATTTGTGCAAAAACTTTGAGAAGTTCCCATTGTTTTCAGCATCTACTTATTTCATCTTTAAATCGGGTCCCTCAGGCTATTGTTGGGAATTTTAAAGCAAGACAAGACTGACAGCATCTGCTGAGTTCCCAGTCCCAGTTGTGATAAACAACACATTATTTTTCAGCACCAAATATTGATTCGAACAAAATATTGACTGTACGTGTGGGCAAGCTGCACTGGGATGTAGAGGTAGAAAAGACAGAAAATGATGTGAACTACTGAGGCCATATTATACATAGTGCCCCGGGGGTACAACGGGCATTTGTGCATACTTTGTATGCCCCTTGGGTACTGTAATATTCAAAAGGAGCTGGAGAAGTGTATGCAGCCCCTCTATAATAAGCTGGGTCCGGTAGCTTATTGGACTAATGCATTCACTGTGGGGGCCTGTGTTTGACTTTATGGTCACAGGTTCAAATTCCGGCAGGCCCCATTAGCCTTTAATCCTTCTTAGGTCCATAAAATGAGTGCCATTGAGTTGGGTAGCAATAAACATATGTTATTCAGCACCAAGATACCCTTCTGAGTGAACGTGAACTTTACAAATACGTAAAGTCATGTACAATATGGCTCACACGAGCGCGAAATGTATTGCAGTGTAATTCCAAGTGGGCATCTCCTCATTTGCAGGCGGTGTAGCCCGATGCTATTGGGAGAATCATTTACTTTGTGCCTATGCAATATTGTAGGTCTGCCACTGTCCCCAATGCAGGTATGGGTTCACACTTGTATTTGATCTGATAGGAAGCACAGTTCGAGGCTGCAGCCTGCTCGCACAGTGAAGGTGCTCTATGGCAGAATCCAGGGTGGTGCACCCTATATCAAATATGGGCCTAGGTAGCGAATAATTTGGGGGCAAAATATCAAGCAGGGCGTTAAACTTATCGCCGCTTTAGCGGCAGAAAACTGCCGCTAAAGCGGCGATAATGGGCTTGATAATATGCCGCAGAGAATTCCCATAGAAGCCCATGTTGTGGTGTCAACATAGGCTTCTATTAGAATTCTCCAGGGCATATTATCAAGCCCATTATCGCCGCTTTAGCAGCAGTTTCCTGTCGCTAAAGCGGCGATAATTTTATCGCCGTTTCTTGATAATACGCCCCTTGGATCGTAATCATAAAATCTTTTTACATCGTCTTCCAAGATAGTTGGTTCACATTGTGCTTTTTTAGGTTTATGTGCCACCAGCTCCCTGTTTAGTTTAATAAAGGAGTATGCCAAATTTGCATAGCTTCCTTTTGCGTAATTATGCATAATTTTTTTAAATTAACCAGACATGCAAAATTATGAGAAATACAAATATGGTATTTGGAGCTATATGTTAGCATTAAATGCACCTTTGCTACCATTTTGGACACAAGGGCGCATTTTGTACCAAATAAATGGCACAAAACACAGATGCCACGAACAACAGCTACTCGCGTTCTGGTCATTCATGTTCCTGTGCTTCCACAATAGGATTTTTAAGTGAAGGGACCAGTGGCGAAGCAGGTGTGTCATGGGCTCTTGTGCAAGGAGGGAAATATCCCCTCACACCTATCTCTGCTACTGTTTGAACTGTGAAATACAGCAATAATCAGGCTTCAGTGGGCCCTGATGCCACTGCACCTGCTGCACCAATGGAAGCTATGCCCCTGGAAGGGAATTGAAAATATGCAATCTTGAGCAATGGCATAATATCAGGAGTTGACTATAGCATGAAATACTAGAGATTATCCAAGATTAACAACAATGTAATGAAAATGTTTCCCGACATACTTTTTTGCTGGTTCATTTTCTCCAACCTTTTGAACGGGGTAGAGTCAGTGTCCTAAAGTAAAAAGAAAAATTAAAAAAGGAATGCATTGTTAAATGCCCATGGTCGAAATACAATGAACAAGGCATCTAATGCATGCAGAAAGATTTCTTTTTTTTATGTTTGAAATGCTTTATTGAAGAAAAGTATAGTGAACAACAAAATACAGATCATATAAAGAACATTGTCCATACAGAATCAAAAGAGAAAAAAAAAATAAAAAAAAAAATAGAGGATCATCATGTGTTAACATAAGAGACCTGAAGGAAGAATAAAAAGCATTTTGTAAAAATTTTTAAAGGCAACCAGGAAGAAAAGGGGGAAAGAGGAGAAAAAAGGAGGAGAAGGGAAGGAAGGGAAAGGAGAAAGATAAAGGTAAATATGAGGCGTTAGAAGAAGAATAGATAAAGAGATCAGAGAAAGAGTAGGTAGAGTAGAAACAGCAAATAAGCCAAGGATAGGGAATAGTTGAAAGGCAGGAAAGACAAATGCAAATGTAAAAGATACCAGAAGGGTAAAAGGAGAAGAAGAAGAAGAAGGACAGAGGAAGAGTCATTTATGGGGGTTTAAAATTCTCAGAGGATAAAGGAGAGATAGATTTCAGAGCCATGCGGTCAAGATATGTTGTGAGAGGCAACCAGAATAAATCTCTATTGAGGGTAGGAGTGGAGGCAGCGGCAAAACGGACATCGAGCCTATGATAGTGACAGAGAGAATTCCACCAACATTGTATAGAGAGCTTAGAGAGGTCCTTCCAGTTAGAAGAAATGTGTTGGAAAGCCAGAGCCAACATAAGATCTAATAGTCCAGAGGAGTGAGAAGAAATATCAAGAGTGTCAGAAATACTACCTAAAAAAAGAAGAGGGATAGAGTATGGAATAGAGATAGAAAATAGACGAGAGACATAAGACCACACCTGATCCCAAAGTGCGAGAACAGAAGGGCACAGAAAAAGTAAATGAAAAAGATCAGCATTAGGGGCAGAACAGGTCCAACAGGTAGAGTCCTTATCAGGAGAAAAGCGAGAAATAGAAACAGGGGAGAGATAGAGTCTATGATATAGAAAGAACATCGATTGAGTTAGGGAAGCGGAACGGGAAATTTTTAAAGACCTGGCCCAAACTTTGTCCCAAACAGCTATAGGCCAGTCACAGCCCAGATCCAGCTCCCAAGCAAGTTCCAATTTAGATTTCGGGCGGGTCGGATTGGGGGAGGAGAAGAATTTATAGATAAGAGAGGCTTTAGGGAGAGCAGACAAAATCTGAAGAAGTGGGGAATGAGATACGGGAGAGGATGACAAGGGTAGTGAATAATAAACATCAAGTATGATGGCCATGAGGACAGTGAATCTGCGGAAAAAAGACTGGGGGCATTGAAACAGAAGTCGGAATCGAGGAATAGAACATGGAAGGAGACCATCGAAAAGTTGGTTAACCCACATCAGACCCTTTGACCTCCACACAGTCCAACAAATAGGACGATTATTGAGGAGAATAAGCGAATTGTACCAGATAGGGGAGGCCAAAAAGGATTCACGAGAGACCGGATCAGGACGGACCAGAGCATGTAAAAGAGAGGAAGTGTGCTTAAACAGGGGTAGAGGAGTAGTTACGTTCTTAGCAGAGAAATGTACAATTTCAGATAGAGAGAAAGGAGAGAGGAGTGAGCGTTCAATAGAGAGCCAAAGTGGAGCAAGAGGGGAGGGTGCGAGAACAAGCCAATTAGAAGCCTGACGAAGAGAAAAAGATTTATGACAAAGACGGAAATCCGGAAAGTTGACTCCGCCATTGGATTTCGGTTTACGAAGAGCAACTAGAGCAACGCTCGATTTTTTATGATTCCATAGAAACTTAGAGAGACAGGAATCAATGCTTTTGAAATAGATATCAGGGATATGAATGGGGAGCATGGAAAAGATGTATATAAGAATGGGAGATATCATCATTTTGATCGAATCAAGCCGACCCCACCATGAGAGAAAGAGAGGATTCCAAGAAGAGAACAATTTATCAATACGGGATAATACAGCAGACATGTTCAACCGAATAGATGAAGAGATGGAGCTAGAGAACCAAATTCCAAGGTACTTAATTTTAGAGGAATTCCATGCAAAGCCAGTGGTCGAAAACTGATGAGGGAGACAAAATTTGGTAAGAGGAAGAATCTCAGTTTTATCAGAGTTAATCTTGTAACCAGAAACTTGGGAAAAGGAGTTAAACTCAAGTAGTAAGGCCGGAATGGATTGGTCAGGGTCAGAAATAAACAAAAGAATGTCATCTGCATACGCAGAGAGTTTCAAATGAGTCTTGTCATAAGGGAAGCCAGAAATAGAAATGTTATTTCTAATAGACATAAGGAATGGCTCTAAGGCTAGAACAAAAAGTAGAGGGGACAAAGGGCAACCCTGACAAACGCCGCGCTGTAAGGGAAAATAGGGGTATAGTTGTCCATTAACCAAAACAGACGCTTTAGGGGCAGAATAAAGTAAAGAAACAAGAGAAATAAAATTAGGGCCAAAACCGTGCCAGCGCAAGGAGGCAAACAGAAAGGACCAATCTACTCTATCAAAAGCTTTCTCAGCATCAACCGAGATGGCGGCTAAAGAGATGTTGAGAGAAGGTACTCTGTTTAGAACATTGAGGAAAAGGCGGGAATTATCCGAGGTGAGCCTGCCCTTTACAAATCCACACTGTTCCTTACCTATGAGATGTGGGAGAAGAGGATCCAAGCGCAGGGCAAGAAGTTTAGCAAATAATTTATAGTCTACATTAACAAGGGATATTGGGCGGTAATTTTTACAGAATTGGGGGTCGCGACTCTCTTTAGGTATAAGGCAGATCGTAGCCTCGTGAAAAGTACCGGCAGCTGTGCCAGAGGTAAAGAAGGATTGGAAGAGGGAGAGAAGTTTAGGAAGCAGAAGATCTGAAAAATGCAGATAAAATTCCACAGAGAAACCATCCGGACCCGGAGATTTACCTTTAGTGAGAGACGTTAAGGCGCTATCCAGTTCGGTAATAGAGAGATCAAGTTTAAGATCAGGAAAGTTAAGATGAGAAGTGGAGGGGGCAGGAATTTTATCCAAGTAGGATTGAATAAGAGAAGGCGAAGGGGGGGACTCAGGCGTATAAAGAGATTGATAGAAACATTGAAATTGGGTGACTATATCCTGTTCCTTATGTAAGAGAAGATTATCAGTGGAATAAATCGAATCAATCGAGTTACGCTCCTTGTGAGACTTAAGGTAGTTGGCCAAAAGTTTACCAGATTTGTTGCGACCCCCGTAGTAGCGGGCACTGCTCCGAAGTAGTATTGAAGACGCATTATCAGTAGTGGTTTTGTTAAAGTCGAGTTTGGCACGTATAAGTTCTGGTAAAACCGTTTTGGTAGAAGAAGTATAGAATTTATGCTCCAGGGATTTAATATGGGAGAGAAGGTCTTTCTGTTTCTTAAGGTAACTCTTTTTTTTCTTTGAGACATAATCAATCACAAAACCGCGAGCGGTAGCCTTAAAAGAGTCCCAAATAACGTGAGGGGCTAAAGAGGGATCAGAATTAAGTAGAATAAATTCCGTAGCAAAAGAAAGAAAAGAAGAGGAAAAGAGGGGATCCAGGAGAAGAGAATTATTGAAACGCCAACGAGAATATTTGGGATGAGGAGGAAGAAGATCAAGAACTGTGACAATGGGAGCATGGTCTGAGATAACTATCGGCTCTATACGCGAGGATAGAAGATTTTGAGAAAGAGACTGAGAAAGGAAGATGTAGTCAATCCGAGAGAAAGAGGCATGAGGAGGTGAAAAGAAGGAATAGTCCAGAGAGTCAGGGTGGGACAGTCTCCATGAGTCAAGAAGGTGAGATTTAGAAATAGTGTGTAAAAAGGGTATATCCTGACGTCCCTTATGTGCAGTCTGATCTCCTGTAATTTAGCGGAGCCCCTGTGGGCCAGTCATTGTTTTTTGAACTGCTTGATCATTTCTGAATACTAGCGGCCGGCCCAGGAGGTTGTAGGCCCGTGCTTGTACCCTTTTTCTCTGCACAATAAAAATAAAAAAAAGAAAAAAGAAATAGTGTCAAGGAATTGCGTATGTGATTTGTGGGGGGTAAAGCGGGCAGAGGATTTGCGATCAAGAAACGGGTCAACAATTTGATTACAATCCCCCCCCAAAATGAACAGGGAATCACTGTATTGAAAACATTTAGAAGTTATTAGAGGCCAAAAATTACAATCGGGATGAGTGGGACCATAAACATTGAAAACAGTCAAGGATACAGAATTGATTAACAGCTTAACTAAGACCCAACGGCCATCAGTATCATTCTCTTGAGAAAGAACTTTACATTTGAGTTTCTTGTGGCACAAAAGGGCCACACCATTCTTTTTATTAGAAAATAAAACCGTTCCCACCCAGCCTCTCTTTAGTTTAAGAGACTCCGCCTCAGAAAGATGAGTTTCCTGTAAAAGAACTAAATCAGGAGTATAAGAGGCTAGATGGGAAAGCACTCTCTGTCGTTTAATAGGGCTAACAAAACCTTTCACATTCCATGAAATAACTTTGAATTAAATAACAATAAAATGTGCAATGAACACAGGAAAGGCATAAAACCAAGAACGCCATAAAGGACAATAACAAATGAATGAGAGAAAAGAGCAGGACAAAAGAAAGTCAGGAGATACAGTAAGAGAGGAGCAAAGAAAAAGGAAAGAGGGGAAGAGGGAAGAAAAAAGAAGTAGAAGAAGAGACAGTACATATCCAAAACGGATGACTGAGGAAAACATACCTGAAGGGGGAAGGGAGATGACAAGATGACGATGGGGTATGGGAGGATTCGACAAGAGCGGCCTCCTAAGCCGGGGAGCAACACACCGCACCTGGACGGGATATGAGGAAGACGAATCGTATGAGACGGAGAGGGATACAAAAGGGTTTATCGAATAATCTAAGGGAGGAAAAAAGAAACGTGTTATACAAAAGTCATGGTGAGATAAACAGCACAAAAGCAGACATTATATGTAAAACAGAAAACCCAGACAACAACCACAATATAATCACATCAAGCAGGAGAAGAATCAAACCAAGGAGAGAATATTTCAGCAAAAACCTGCAAGGAGAAAAACAAAACAGATAAATAATCAACCAGTAGTAGGATTGGATGTATCCATGCCAGCATTGGTCTGAATGTGAATACAATTCTTGAGTTCAGCCGGATCTTGGAAAGTCCAGGTGTTGTTTTGATGAGTTACCTTGAAGGTACAGGGGTGAAAGAGGCCATATCTAGCTCCTATAGAGCGCAGAGGAGCACGAAGAGACAAGAATTCCTTTCTTCTGGCAGCAGTGACATTAGAGACATCCTGAGAGAGAAAAACTCTCTGACCCATCCAGGACACTTGGCGCTTCGCTCGAGCTGTAGAGAGGACCAGAAGGAGATCAGTAAACTTGAGGAAGAGGATGATGACCCCTCGCGGTTTGGTTGAGGAGGAGGATCGAGGGCCAAGTCTATGGGCTCGTTGGATACTGAGAGAGGTAGTAGCAGGAAGGTCCAGGAGTTTCAAAAGGAAAGAGGAGAAAAACGTAACAGGATCATCTCCTTCCAAGGATTCCGGCAGGCCATAAACGCGTAGGTTGTGCCTCCTATTCCTGTTTTCCAAACCTTCAGTGTGCTGTTGAAGGGCGAGAAGAGACTTTTCCAGAGAGGAGATGCGTTGAGAGTTTGACTGAATCTCTGGAACCTGCTGCTCCACAGAAGAAACACGAGCTTCCATAGTTGACCATTTAGCTTCAAAAAGCTGCATCTTAGTATTAGTCTCCTCCACGAATGGGCGCAAAGCGCGAATCTCCTCAAGTATCAACTCCATAGATATAGGGGATGGAGATGACTCAGATGGAGGAGGAGAGGAGCCCTGCTTCAAGCGCTTAGGTAAGGAGGCAGAAGGAGAAGACTTGCTGGAGGTAGGTTGTGATGGAGAGGAACGGGTAGAGGATATTGTCGCCATTTGATCTGTGGAAGGAGGATGAGAAGAATGACCTGCTGTTGAGGAAGAGGCGGAGGAAGGTGGAGTCTTCGAGGGCACAAAGACAAACTTTGGGTTGCGTAGCTTGCCCATAGAAGCCTGAACGTGCCAGTGACAGGAAGGCAAAGAGGCAAACCAACACAACGACCTGCACTTAAAAAGCAAAGAATGTCAAAATGTTCGGACTGAAGAGCCCAGCGGTCAGCAGGAGCAGTGAAGGACACCAGGAAAAATCATGAAGAAACCCCAGACCCAGGGGTAATGCAAACAGGAGTTAAAGAGTGTTTCCAGTAATAACAAGGAGATCACCAGTGGGCGCGACAGCCATGCGCACTAAGACTTGGTGAACATAATTGCAATAAAAAACCAGCACGAAGACGCAATGAGGATGGTATGAATCTTACGCCTTGAGATTGAAGTAAGTTATCAAGGAAGAGCACAGCGCCTGTGATAGCCTGCGAGGGGAGCATGAAGGCAGAGGTCACTCAGGAAGCATCGTCGACATGAGGAGTAATTTGCAAACATAGCGCACTGACAGGGCGCAAAACACAAAGGAGAGGTCCTTAGTTGCTAAGAATAATGTCCAGCGTCTGGAGGAAGAACAGGAAGAGCATGTCTGCAGTCACCTCAGCGTCGCGCAGACATCGCGCATATTACAAGATGGCGGTCGCGCTGAGGGACTTACATCGAGAGGCATGAATGGGCGAAAAACTGGGCTCCAATCGCAGTCATAAAAAGCTGCCAGGTATGCTATGCTTGTCGCTCTTACTGTCGGCACAAAAACTCCCAGAGCTTCCGCAGAGAATAAAAACCTTCAAGAGAGCTGGTTCCAGCACAACGCATGGCGCCAAATAACATGTCCCACTGATGCAGCTACAGAGATAGTTCAGTCAGGGTGGAAGATGAAACAACCTTGCCCAATAAGAGAAATAGCTCCATTTAAAGTTTGCCTCTTAAAGATCACTGAAGAAATGAGGAAAGACTCTGAGGAACAACATTGAGCAGCAGTTCGAGGACTTCGACTATACACGCTGGCAGCATTTGAGCGCTACGGAGCACACAAAATGGCGTCCGCGCTGAGGCGCTCACGAAAAGCAGTAAAAGTGAAGCATTTCCTTGCAAATAAACGCTGTTGTAGACCTCACCAGGCGTGCATCATGCTCCGACGTCAGGAACTGCCAGAGAATTCGGCAGGGGAGCAGAAAAACTTCTGAAATTCATGGAAGTCCGTCCGGGTGCATCGGAGCCCCGGACTCAGGCAGCCATCCCAGTCGGCGTCCAAGCCACGCCCCCATGCAGAAAGATTTCTGTTCACTAATGAGTCATTAATGATTTTCCAAAGTGATTTATCACCGGGCGATTGTAGGACACAGAATGGAGCCTGTGTATCCTACCACTCAGTGCTCCCTATAGGTGAACACATATAGATCCAGCTGCTAGAGTGAATACATCACATCAATATGTATTTAGCCAGTTTTCCACTTTAAGTATGTAGCTCGCTTTAATGCACAATTCTTTACTACTGCTCTAAAGCTTAGAGTGAGACATAAATTATGCAAAACAGGGAAGGGAGCTCTTGGGATGCCCCATTTTACCAGAGAGCATACCAAGTGAAACACATCCGTCGACCCGCGACACTCTGGGCTGCATCTGACAAAGTCTGTAGGCTCTGGATAACTGGGAAATGACGTGTGTGTTTGACCTTACCACTGGCGCGCAGCGTAGAGCATATCATTCTATTGACGCAGCTGGTCCGCTACCTCAGTGGACTAGTGCACCACTGCAGGGAATGAGTGAGACTTTACGGCAGCAGTGGCTCCTCCGCTATGAAGGAGGAGCATCACCCCACCTGCCATTTGCCCCCCAAATAAGAACAATAAAACAATAATAAACCCTTGTTTATTATTGATTTTTTTTTGCTCTTGAGCCGAGGCTTGGGGGCGGAGTCAGGGGCAGGTTGGTGGAGTGCCTTAAACTGCAACTCAGTGTGCATGATTGTCTTGACAGCCATTTCAAGCCGGCCAAACCGCCATGCGCCCAAACCGTCATGCGCACTGTGGCTCTCTCCAATCTGAGCTGCATTGCCAGGTTGGAAAGAGCAGGCAAAGGCTCCCAGTCTAACTGGGAGCGCAAATACTCCATGTTCAGGCCAATCCTGATGCTGCTATCAACAACATTAAAGCATCGACAGGATTGGCCGCCGTGCACTCTGGGAGCCTGTGCCTGCAAAAGAGAGGGTCACGATACGGCAATGCAGGTTAAATGTTTTTTAAATTTTATTTTTATATGTTTCATCCATCCCAGCCCTTTCTCCCACCACCCGCATCTCCACTCTGTCCACACAACGGTCACTGCTGCTTTACCGTCACAAGTTAGAATAAAGGTGGGTCCAATAATGAGCCTTTCTTCTAGAGTATGGTTGAGTTCAGTAACAATTAACATGTTACTTTTACTCAGTGCCCAGATACTCCTGGTGCTAAATACATTTTATGTTGTGCTAATCCTCAGAAGCCCAGCATGACGTATACAGTGGCTGGGAGTTAAGCACCCAGGCATTCGGTGAGTGGCATTGGAGCACAAGTTATACAATGGCAAGGAGTGTAGCGGCGGGCGGAATTGGTGGAGTCTCATTCCGCAGAATGACGTTAAAATTCCATTAGATTCCACCGAATTCCGCAAAGGGGCAGAGTGGGCACTGCAATGTGCAGTGCATAATCCTCAGTGTCCTTACATAAGTATGTACACAGAGGGACTGCTCTCTATTCCAGCCCTGTTTAAAAAGCAATTACAGTGCTGATTAGTTCTGTCGACGGAGGAACAGAATTTATCAGTAGTTACGTGATACATGTGTAACAGGGAACTACTAAATTTCTCCAATCCCGCCCACCCCTAAATGAGTGATTAATTGAGTACTTAAGGATCTCAACTGTAGAGCTAATCTTGCAATAATTCAAAGTTCAGCACCAAGCATGCAATGGTCCATCAAGAGTGCAGAATCAAGTGTATAACTGCAGAGAGTAGAGGTTCAGGTATACAGTGATCAACAGAGCACTACAGAGTACATAATCATAAAGCGTGCACCACACAAGGAGGAGGGATTTGAAGCGCAACACCAATTATGCAAGAAACCAAAGTGCACTAAATTCCTCCTAAAGCGTTGAACAACCTCCCAGTTCACATCAGAGCCAACTCCGCCCTTCTTGAGTGCAGTAAGCAGCTGAAGATCTGGCTTTTCGAATAACTCCACTCTCTGCCATCAACGTGTCTAGGCACACACACCTGCTCCGTGCCTGCATAGCATCTCAGGAGATGCTCTACATATACAGATAACAGAACACTATCAAGCATACTCTGATCAGCAATACAGCACCAAGTATGCACAACAGGGGGCATATTTACAAAGAAATGGCAGAGCGCAGCACTGTGGCAAAAGTGCCACGCTCAGCCATTTCCACAATGGAGGGATGCGTCGTATTTACAACAATACAGTGCACCTCTGTGTTTTCCCTAATAATGGCTCTAAAATTAACTGCCTAGTGCCAACGCAGGCAACCTTCACCATAGTGCAAAGGTGCCTGCATTGTAGGGAATGATTGTTTATGAACAGGAAGGTGTCCCTTCTTGCACATAAATAATCAATAATGGTGATTTGTTACTTCTATGTGTGAGGCAGTCTGCAGCAAACCTAGAAGTAGCGAATCACCATTATGTAATGATTGTTTATGAGCAGGAAGGGACACCTTGTGTTTTGCTCTTTCTATGTCTGCTGTGGAATGCAGCCGAAAAGGAAAAAGCAAAACTGTTGAGAAATAAAAGCATTTCTCCTCATTGCACCATTCTAATGCCTGCTGTTGCATGGCTTGAGTTTTTAACCCAGCTTCAGTTTTACATGTCCTTGGAAATCTGGAGCAGTGACAAAATGCAATGGGTGTTGCGGTGGAACGCCCACACCAATATCTATTGCACTCCCCTTTCACTCAGATGTCTACTTGAAAGGGTACCATATTTATAAAGTGGCGTTAAGCCACAAAAAGTGGGTTAATGCCACTTTGTAAATATGGAGCAGGGCATTGCGCCACCGGAGCGTCAGTAAAAGAGATATTTTCCGGTGGTGCAATCCCATTATAAATATGCCCCCACGAGTGTACTATGAAGGATGCACCGTATGATAGAGCAGCCCTAGTTCCTAAGCAATAGCAAAGGTGTGCAACACATGAATAATAATCCAGCATAGCCAAGTATACCAGGAGGAGGGATTCAGGATACCGTAATCCCAAGTGCCACCCAAATCTGAAAAGTGACACATGTAGCAACTATTGATCACGAGTACAGAAGAGTATGCACTGGGCGGGTGTTATGTTATGTTATGTTTTGTTAATAGAAATTTATAGAGCGCACGGTCACCAGAAGGTTTCATGGCGCTCATTGTTGCAAAATGACGCGGCGGGCGAGCTAGTCGTATGAAAGCGCAAACAGCCATGTTTTAAGGGCCTTTCTAAATCCCATCAAGTTTTCCTGCGCTCTGATGTCCAGGGGCAGCGAGTTCCAAAAGCCAGGTTCAAGATACGAAAACCTGTGCCCCCCCTGTCGCTTGAGTTTGATGGTAGGGGTAGCAAGCAGCCTGAGGTGGCCAGACCGTAAATTGCGACGTGGAATATGTTTCATGATCAGGCCGCTGATAAATTTGGGGCTCCTACAGTGCAGAGCTTTAAAGAGTAAGCATCCGGTCTTAAGAGCTGCGCGTTGTGCGATTGGGAGCCAGTGTAGTTTAGCCAATAGGGGACTGGAAGAATGCCATTTTGGTTGCTGAAATATTAATCTTGCAGCCTGGTTCTGTACTATTTGAAGGCCTTTGAGCAGAAACATAGGCAGGCCGAGGTAAATGGAGTTTGAGAAGTCGAGGCGTGACAGTACGAGGGCTATTACTGCCTGAATGAGGGCCGAGGGGGTGAGTAAGTGAGCAATTTTCCAAATTTTCCTCAGCTGGAAGACGCATGGGGAGACTACGGTCCCCACCTGTCCTCTGAGCGATAGATCGGAATTTAGTGTGACTCAGAGTCCTTTTACTGAGGGGGAGGGGGTGGGGGGTGGTCCGAGGTCAGTCGGCCAGAAATGGGGCCCCCACATGATTGCGCTTTTTCCCGGTAGGACTAATTCTGTCTTGCCGGGGTTGAGTTTAAGGTGGTTAAGATTCATCCAGCGCTGGATGTGGAGCATAATAGCTTGGAATTCAGGAGCGGAGTTTGGTCCATCCAGTGTAAAGATAAGTTGTAGATCATCTGCGTAGTTGAAGGTCGTAACCTTCCTGTGTTTTAAGGAGTTAATGAGGGGTCTGAGATAAAGATTGAATGAGAGGGACGAGCCCTGGGGAACCCCGCAGGAGGTGACAATCCTGGGAGCGGTGAAAGTGCCAAGACGAACTGCCTGTGTTCTGTCTTCAAGGAATGATTTGATCCAGTTATATGCAGGGCCTTGTATACCTGCTTGTTCGACACGGGACAGTAAGATGTTGTGGTCCACTGTGTCGAACGCAGCCGACAGATCCAGAAGAATGAGTGCCTGATGGATGCCTTTGTCAGCGTTAGCTCGCAAAGTGTCTAATACGGCGAGGATGACCGTTTCAGTAGAATGTGCGGGCGGAACCCGGCTTGATAAGGATCCAGGTGGTCAGACTGTTCGATGAAGTTCGAGAGGGACCTGGCGACGTGGGCCTCAAGAATCTTCGCGAAGAAGGGAAGCAAAGAGATGGGGCGATAGTTGGAATGATTCAGTGGGTCGGCCCCAGGTTTTTTTATTAATGGGACCACTATCGCGTTCTTAAAAGCAGTGGGAACCTTGCCTTGGAGGAGGGATTCATTTAGAAAGGGGAATACACAGTGGGGAAGGTTAGACAGGGCCTCCTTTAGAATATGTGGGGGACAGCAGTCATTGGGGGAGCCGGATTTGACTCGAGCCAACAGATCTAATAGGGTCTGGGGGCATAAGGCAGGGAAATGATCCAAGGTGAAGGAGTTAGTTGTGACGGGGTCTATGTTATCTGTGCAGCAAATGGCGGGAATGCTGGCTTTAATAGTGGATATTTTATCCCAAAAATAGGTATTGAGAGAGTTACAGAACTCCTGAGTAGGTGGCTGATCGGGGTGGGTTCTGTCTGTATTGCAGAGGTCATTAATTATAGTAAACATTTCTTTAGATTTGTTTTGAGCATAGAGTATTCTGGAAGAGAAATATGCGGCTTTGGCTTCACGTATAGCCTTTTTATATTCATTTCAGGCTAAGGAGAACTGAAGTTTGGCCTCCGTGGTATAGTTTAATCTCTATTTTCTTTCTTTTTGCCGTAGCTCGAGCTTTTGTTTTTTTAGCTCTGTGGAGAACCACTTATGGGCATCAGTGTGGCGAGACCGTGTGAATTTGGTGAGAGGGGCATGAGAGTCACAGGCCTTTAATAGCCAGTCTGAGATCGCGGTGTCCATGATGTTAACGTCTGAGTTAAAGGGGGGTGTAGACCTTGCTAAGGAGTCAAAGAAGCCTAATTTGTCGACGGAACTCCATTTTCTGGACATGCCTCCGCCTATTGAGGGAGTCTTAGTTTTAGTAATGGTAGTAATCGTGAAATTAATTAGGTAATGGTCAGACCATCTACAGGGTGAGACAGTGAGCGCCGATAGGGTAAGATTTGAGGACCATATTTGGTCCAAAATGTGTCCTTTAGCATGGGTGGGAGAAGAAACGTGTTGAATAAAATTCAGGTTGGCAAATAATTCCGACAGTTCCGCAGCATGTGGCCCACCCCGGGCGTCATTGAACCAGTAGTTCAAGTCGCCTATGAGCATAATGCTAGCATAATTAGTGAACAAGTTAGCCATTTGTTCGCTAAGGACTGACGGGAAAGTGGGCATGGCATGGGAGGGTCGGTACAATAACACAAAGATGATAGAGCCAGTAATAGCGTCTAATTTGATAACTAAGTTCTCCACCTCTGGGAGGACCAGAGGGGTAAGAGCATTGAAGACGTGATCCTTGTGGATGATGGCGGCAACTCCACCACCATTTTTGCCCTGAGGTCGGTTTGCAGCTAATATGTAATATTCCGAGGGGAGTGCTGCTAGAATGTCAGGTGCGGAATCTTGGGTAAGCCAGGTCTCAGTGATCAGAAGAATATCTGGTTTCTCAAGACTGAGTAACAGAAAGATATCCAGTTGGTGTTTGACCAGCGAACGGGTGTTAAGATAGAGTATACATAGAGCGGGCTGCGTTGTGGTTTTGGGAGTAATAGTGATAGGGTAGTGAGGGCCTGGGGTAAGGGGAATGACATGGTGATGAGGTTCAGAGTATATGCTATGTTCCCTAAGACGGTTTTGAATAGACAAGTTGAGGGGTGAGCCGCGGCTAGCTAGCGAGCGCAGAGTTTTGGAGGAATAAGTAATGATTTGGGCATGGTTTTCGGTCCCTGGTCCCGGCTGGGCGCTGAAGGGCGCTGACGGGCTTGCCTTTGGCATGCCTTTGGCACGCTGCCGGCGCACCAGCTGTGCGCGTCCGCTGCGCTCCCACGCTGCTGCGAGCATTAGTAGCTAAGCCCCGCCCTCTTTCTCCTCCTCCTTGTGGCCGATTGGCTGCGGGCCTGGGAAGGGGAGTGTCAGGAAGACAGACGACGAGTGAGTGAATTTAGGCTAATGCCTTGGGTTAAAATGCGATTACAATCAGGATTTAAGGTAAGTTTCAAGTTTTAAAAACACATCAGAGCATAGCACAATACAAGCGGCAGTCCGCACGGCAAATTAGGAAACAATTCCCCGCTCCCGTGCTGCTGCGAGCATTAGTAGCTAAGCCCCGCCCTCTTTCTCCTCCTCCTTGCGGCCGATTGGCTGGGGGCCTGGGGAGGGGAGTGTCAGGAAGACAGACGACGAGTGAGTGAATTTAGGCTAATGCCGTGGGTTAAAATGCGGTTACAATCAGGATTTAAGGTAAGTTTCAAGTTTTAAGAGGGTGTAGAGCTAAGACTACTATATCATAGTGGGGAATAGAGCAGATTTCCTACTATACAAAGAGAAAGAGTGCAGCATAAAAGGTACAGCAGGGATGAGTGAAGAACGCACTGCAGAGTGTACAAAGATGAGTAGTGCTGTGCCAAGTGCACTCTACCAAGGGCCCAATGAGAAATGCAAGGCCCAAGCTACAATGATTAGGAGTGCAGTTTAAGTGTGTGTGCAGTAGACGTGCAGTGCAGAGCGCACCATGGTCTGGAAAGTAGCACAGTGTGACACTGTCCAGAAGGACACAATAGTACCAGCGCATCCCTCATCACACAACTGGGCCAGGCCAAGGGCAGCTTCTTGGTAAATATTTTTAAGATTTCCTTTGAAACCATGTAGATGACAGTAAAATTAACCATGCATGTATATTATTTAACCAAATATTTTGAAGAAATGGAAACAAATTTCCAGCCAAATAAGAACGCTGGCAGTTCACTTGTTCAAACATTCAGGACATGAAGGCAACTTAAGGCAAACTTGGGGTAGAAAACTAGTGCAAGTCGGTGCCAAATACCCAAACCCCAACTGTAGAAAGGGGGGTCATTTACAAGACTGGTTACGCCTAATTTCAATATTTAACCATCTGTTGAATCTACTGCATTGACCTAAATCCTAATAGTTCATCGATTCTAGATCGACTGTTAACAGTGGAGCAAAACCAAACACAAATTAAAATGAAAGAACAGGCGTACAAAGGCAAAGATGTTACACTTACTTTGGTTGTATTCCAAAATTTCATAAATTAAAAAGGGTTTCAAAATAGTAAAAAAACACAAATCTGGGTAGTGCGTAGTTTGTCCATGATGTATCACTGGCCGCTTGGGAGACAGATGTATGTCCACCCCACTCTTAAATGAAGAACAATCATAAGAGCTTACCCTTATGGAGTAGAATGTGTTCCTGAGGTAGCTGGTTTACACAAAAGTAATGGAAACCGTGTTGACGTGTCGGTCTCCTAGACTGGCCAGGACTGATTATATTTTGTAATGTTAGAAAACCCCTAAGTAGTCTGAATCCTAGGAAGGAGAAATGAACCAGGATCAATTTATAATTTGTTGTTAATTGATATTAATTAATTGAAAATCAATCAATTAGTCTCACTACTTTGTTGTACCCAATGGTAGAAGGGTCCTAAACGGCTTGATTGGCATAATTAATTTACGTAGGCCCTAAGAATCATCGTGTGACATTTTCAAAGACCCTGTCTGAGCTAGGGTTGTAACACCTAAGGTGAATATAAAATTAAATGCCTCTCCTTCTGATCCCATCTATATTTGTGGTCAGCTCCCACTCGACTCTCTGGTGGTCACTACTGCCCATAAGCTAGCCAATTCCCAGACCAGCGGAGATGCCCCACCACCAGAAAAGGAAAGCAAACACATAGATGCAGAAGGGAAAAGGGTGGCCATGCAATCTCTCAACCACTGGCGTACAGATAATTCTGTCATTCTTCTTCTGCATTTTAATCAAAAGAACAGGATGCTGCTTGAAGATGGGGGCTCAAAGTGTGGTACAGCAGTGAAGAATGTCCTACCACTGCTATCTCTCATTCTTTTATTTCTTAGGGATGTTTGTGGTAAAACATGTCTACTCATGGAAACTTTAGAAGAGTGTTATCCAGCATAGGTACAGGAGGATCCATACCAGATTTTCAGAAAATACACTTAAGATACATATGTACAGCAAAGCTAAATGCAACTAATGTATATAGTCACTGGTTACCTAGAAAATGGGTGTGCAGATAGAAATATCGAGTCCTAAATGTCGTTAGTCAGAAATATCGACAGCAAGAATATCATGGTCATGAATATCGATTTTAAGGTAAGAAATATCATTTAAAAAAATATATAGAAGTCATTAATATCGTTTGCAAAAATATAGTTGTTTAAAATATCGATTTTTTAATTAGTGATATGTATTTTAGTATATATTTTAAATTTATGTGATGTATTTATTTGTATAAGAATTGTTTATATTTTTTAATATGTGTGAAATTTTTTGTTGTTATCAATTTTACATTAAATACATTTTGTGTTTTTAGTTCCGTTGCGGGTTGTGGGTGTATAGGGGAATAGGGTGGGAAGTTATTTGATTATAATAAATGAATGATTCTTTTTTTATTTAATAATATTTATTTAATTTAGATTTTATATTGTTAATTGTGGGAAGTAATGTATTATTAATTAATTATTAATTGGTTTTAATTAATATTAATTATTTAATTGCTAATTAGTTACATTAATTGTGTATTTTTTGTTAGGTGTGGTTGTGTGGTTTATAGAGCTAAAGGGTGGGAAGAAAATTATTTTTAATGAATTAATAATAAGTTGTTAATTAGTATTATTTAATTAATTGAAAATTAAATTTTGAAATTGTCTAAGTAATTTTAGGTGCTGGTTTTGGGGTTAATAGGGGTAATGGGTGGGAAGTAATTTATGTTTAAGTAATTAATATTTAGTTGATCATTAATATTAATTTATTAATTGAAAATTAAATATGAAAATAGTGTTATTAATTGTAGGTGTGCATTGTGGGGTTTATAGGAGTAAAGGGTGGGATTTTATGTTTAATTAATTAATAATTAATTGTTAATTGAGTGGAAATATTAATTACTACCCCTGTGGAATCCCACACTTTCCCTACTGTTACACTTATTGGAGTGGGAATAGTAATCTTACCCCTCCGCTATACAACACTTTTCCTACTGTTGCCCTCATTGGAGTGAGAATAGCAAATTTTAACCCCACCGCTATTCAACACTGTTGAACTGACTTGAGTGGGAAAATTAAGTTCAAAGATTTTTAAATAATTTCATGTTTTAATTTATAATAGAATTATTTTTATTAGATTTTATGTTATATATATATAAATATATATATATATATATATGCATACATATATATATTTGTAAATTTTATATAATTTTAAAATTATAAAATAAATTAAAATTAATAGTTTATTAATTGTTTTAAAGTAAATATATACATATAATAATTATTATGTATGTCTGTTTAACTTTTTTAAATTATGTTTATTTGCTATAATGTATGTTAAATCAATTTTTTTTCAAATTCATTTTATTATTTAATATTTTAATATTTTTATTATTTTATTATTTAATATATCTACATCACTATTTCGCTAGGAAAGCCCTCCGTACGACTCTGATCCAGAGGGCTTTCCTAGCGAATCTCCCTGTACGAGTCCTACCGAATGATGGAGTATGATGCAGCCGTATGCTGACGAACTCAGTTCGCTCGGACTCCCATTGAACTCTATGGGAGCCTATGTACCTGGGAGCCTATGTACCGACGCGTACACAGGCTCCCATAGCAAAAATGGGGTGGGTGGGCAAAAGCGCACACCCTGTGGAAGGCACTCCATGTTGCCTGCCACACTGTTCATGCTTGGATCAGGGGGACTCATGCGCACCCGCTTGTGCCGATTCAGAGAGCTCCAGGTGAAAGGGGGCCTGCTGCGGCCCCCTGATGTCCGCTTCTGACAGTCATTTTGTCTCCTAACACCGAGTCGATACAGCTGTCCAAATTGTGCATTGCACTCGCATGTTTGGGATCCGACTCCATTATGTAGCATGATTCAGCTCGAACGAGTCAGACGGACAGGATCTATATCGGAAACGATTCGGTCGACGTGGACGAGATCTTCACATTGTACTTGGTCGTTCGGAAACATAGGCTTTAAATCAGATTTGCTTGTTCCGGAACCCGTCTGGAGGACTTCCTAGCGAGAATGTAATCGGTCCCTAAATATTTATTATTTTATTATATATATATATATATATATTTTGTACAACTATATTTTTAACCTCGATATTTATTTTTTCGATATTATTGTACTTGCCTGTTTAAGTATAGGGAGTTAACATTTTTGCATTCTATATTGTTACCTTGATACTTTTTACTTCTAGGTCGAAATTCTGTCAGAAAACCTAGAAAAAGTGTCAAGGATCTGCCCCAGGTGCCGCTCTGTTGGATACTGCTGCTATTGAGATCTATGAGGTTAGGAAGATCATGCCTGTTACACTTGCCACAAAGCTGCATGAGGTTTCGAAGACAGATTATCTAGAGTGTTTGAACATCCCAGTGCGCTGGGGAAATGTAAGATCATAAGTGGTTATGGTTTGACAGCTGGGGTGTGGTGGTCAGATTGGCAGGAGAATACAACTTCACAAGACAGTGAGAATTAAGGTTCCTCAATAGTTTCATGAAAAAAATTATTCTTTAAGTGCTTTCCTAATCTATGATGAAAGATCTGCGACATACAAAACAAAACAATATACAAATACAGTGTAAGTTTAAGATAGTGAACACAAAAGCATAGACACCAATCTCTTGCGCCAATATCTGTAAGGTGTATCGTTTTGCAAGAACTGAGGGCTGGAACACAAGGGTTCCAGAATGTAAAATCGATCATCCAGGAGTATTCTGCATCAAAAGCTAATTTTTAAGTCTGGCTTGAGGATGCAGCTTCGCCAGACCTTTTGTGATCAGCCTAAATAGAACTTTCATGAATACTTGAGAGGGGATTTTGCTTTACCCATCTGTTTTGGCATTTTATTGGCACTAAATTCCTGATAAAAATGTGATGTCTCCAAGGTATGTACAGGTATAGCAGACCCCAAGTTTAATCTGATGCGATTTCCAAGCATTTCAACTCAGAACAAATTTAATATTTGCCCTGAGAGCTATGTTAAAAGACTTTCTTCTGGGCTATGTCCCAGTAATTTGAATTTGTGCTCAAACCATTTCAGGATGCGGGTCCCATTTGGCAGGTGACAGTGTGATCCCTTGGCACTGGACACCACCGGAGGCTCATAGGACATCGTCATAACTAGTGCAGAGGCTGCTCCAATGGAGGCAAGTCATGACCATAAGATCCCTACCAGTAGGAAGACTTCCATTTTAGTCCCCATGTTGAGAACCATTGTTTCTCGTCCAGCACTGAAGGGCACCTCTTAGTGGCAGTCTTGCCACTTGATGTGATTTACAAAGGTGGATGGACCCGGGCACCGCCCACCTATTATCTGCCTCTCTACCTGGCATAAAGTCATCAACAATTAAGAACCAGTTTAAGCCACACTTATCCAGGGATTGATTGAGAGCCCCAACAGGCAAAATGTTGACAGTGTATTAAAGTAAGAAACAATTTCTGCCCATGCAAGAAAAGCAGTATTCCCAATCCCTGATATAAAAACGAGTTTCCACACCTTCACATGGCATTATTTCATGAAGATACTCTTCCTGCTTTTGCAATTTTTTTGCAGTTATGTGTTAATGACCCCAGGTAATGCTGGCTACTTTTGCATCAATACTGGGCACCAAATTCACAGAGATCATTCTGCGGGTGGGTGTGGCTTATATATGCGGTTTTATGTGGAGCGGACATGGCCCAAGGATGTTGGAGAGTGTGTCCTGAGATATAGCAAGGTTTCATAAGGACTACCACAATAATAATGGGCACTGCTCATAAGAGCAGTGTGTTAAAGTACGGAATGAGATGGGATACACATTTTCTACATATTTATTTCTACAAAATGAAAGAGATTGAATATAAAAAGACATTTGTATGAAGCAACCAATAAGAACAGTACCTGATAATCAGTGATAATGGAAAAGTGAAAGCCATGAAAAGTTGACGATATCAGAGCAGTAGAAGCTCACTTAGGGAAGTTAAAGTAGTAGTGTAAATAGAAATAGGAGAAGATTAAACTGGGGTAGAAGTGAAATGGAGAGAAGAAGGACAAAGGGGGCAACAGACAGAAAAGAGCTGAAGTGAACTGAGGAAAAAGTCCAAGAAGAAAGCAAACAATAAAAAGAGTGCATTAATTGGAGATGGACTGTCTTTAAAAGAGAAGAAGTTTCATCTCAGTCTTTAATGTAAGTCTTTAAGTGAGGTGGTGGCCCTAAAGCCTCGGATAGGAGAGTTCCGAATTGCAGTTGCACTACCCATGACGTATTGCTCATCTGGGTGTTCCTATATGAAAGCTGAAGCTTCTAGGAGCAATGTATCCATACTATATATTGAACTGAGGTCACCACACGATTGCAGCTCTGATGCCAGGTAGGGACAGAGGTGTGTGGAATCTTATGGGTGATGCAAGCCATCCTATATACTGTACTGGCTTAAATGGGAAGCCATTAAGTGTAAATAGTACCAGTATAATGTGGTTGCATCTTTTTGTACTGGGGATAGTGCGTCCTGCAGCTTGGAACTGTGCTTTCAGTGTGGCTAAGTGCACGTTGAGAAGTCCAGTTGAAAAGTGTGTTGTTATTGTCAATGTCTGACAAAACAGCCATATAATAAAACATTTTGATGTCCTGTTCTGGGATAAATTGCTGGATCCCCTAAAGAATCACAAATGAAGGAAGGCACTCTTGGTCATTGCATTAATTTGTGTTTGTAGTTTAGGTTTTGTTAAAAGTGTCACCCAGGGATTTATCTCTACCAATGATGTGGTTTTCAGCCAATTACACAAAGGAGGTGACTGAGGTGAAACAATAAGGTGACACTCACTGTTTTAAAAAGATCCAGTTGTAGGTGAGTAGCCAACCAGTGTTGAACTATTTTTCAAGTTTTACCAAGATTTGGAGATGAAATCTCGACAGACAAGTGTATCACCCTTATTTTACAAAGTGGTTGTTGCCACTGTGTATTTATAGTTGGGTAGGATTTTCTAAGCAAAGGGCATTTTTTGTTTCTTTAATAACTTTGGTGATGTTTGATAAATCTGCGTAAAACTTTCCCAAAATATAGCTCATCCACTTTGACTCCACACCTTCATAGAACGTTTTGCAGATTATCGTCAGGTGGGGTCCTAGAAAAAGTGGGAGAACCAAAAGTGTGATTTCCAATGTCTATTCACATAGGAAACTCTACTCTCTGGTACAGAAAAAACAGCTGAATGGAATTACACCAACTTGTCACAAGTTAGAACTTTTCTCAGAAAGCATGTACATCCATTCAGTCGTTTTTGAGATATCAGTGTTTGCAAAGGGGGTGAGGATTGGCATGAAGGGGTAAACACTGGTGTACAAAGTTATAGCTATCTGTACATTTGGTGTCTGTAATATGCTGTGAATTGCCCATTCAAAGTGGATGGTCAGCAAGCGATTTACAAAAGGAAGCCTAGACCTTCGATATCGCAAATTATCACAATATGGGAATAGTAACAAGGAATGGTGCTTCGATCAGGGGGGACAGCCTCCTAATTCCCCATAAATGGAAATTATCCACAAACTCATACACTAGAATGATCAGCACTCACAATCATTGGTTTTCTCTGGTTATGTATCTTAGCTAAGGCAGTATTCACAGATACAAAGTTATATACAACGCTGTTTGTTCAAAGTAGTTCATGTCCATATCACACCAGTTCCATTTAAATGTATAGAGGTGCATTATCAGTTGCAACATTCTTTATTCAAAAATTGTTCATGCCATTGTAGCAAATGCATTTCTTCCCTTTCACAAGACTTCTTCAGGGCTACAACAACACAAATAACATATACACATTTTAAAAACATCATATTTACAAACCATTGTTAAAACAGAGCAAACCGCCATGGAGCAAGTGTAAAATACCTAGGTAGTGAGACAGTTCCAAAGTTACACTTCCTATGATCAGATCATCCAAGAGACATTTTATTGAGAATGCCATGTATATTGCCTCTTTCTTTTTTCTTCTTCATTTAACTGAATAGATTAGAATGCCATGCTATTTTTTCTTGTTTTTCAAACTTTTATTGCAGCAGTAATCTCTAATCATAATGTAACAATCCATAATAATCATTGTTTGAATTGCTTTAGCACTATTCCACAGTTTGGCGATTTGTAAAGGAGAAAAAGGACAGCAGAAGCGTTTTTATATAGCATCACAGTGACATCCATTGTGGGATTTCACGAGAAGTTTCTGATTACATAATTATTAAAGTCGTCTTAAAAAAGCTGCTAACTTTTAGTAAATATGCGTGGAGCCATTATATTCAAAACGCAATATCAATTATTTTAATTTAATTAAATAGATTAAAATGCTATATTCTTTCTTGTTGTTTTACTGCTTTTACATACAGCAGTAATATCAACACATACTATAACAATCTGAGATAAACATTATGTTTGTTGCTTTAGCACTGCTTAGCGATTTGGGAAATTGGAATCCAATAAGCCTTTCACTTTAAGTGAAAGGCGTTTGAAAAAAACGATATTAGAAAGAACATCAATAAATATGCAACCAAAAACGTCCTGTGTAATACCGCAATGTATGTCACTGTGATGTTATATAAAAATAATTTTTCTCTCCTCCTTTCTAATTTAAAAAAAAAGGGCAGTAGGCCAGAAGAAAACCTTCTACATGTCTAGTGGGGGTTTACCAGGAACAAAAGAACACTAAAAGTGTCCAAAACAATCTACCCTAGGTTGATGAAAACACTATAAGAATGTCAGTCCTTTGAGGAGGACTGGCCAGGATGGACCCCAGTAGAGCATGGCTTTTTGGCGTTTCTGACCCCTATAGACTAGGAAGGAGAAGTGTTGAACCCACTCCCCTATGTACTTTGCTCCTGGGGTTCCTGAAAGCCAATGTAAATAAAATGAACACTGCCACACTCTTTGATAATCGAACCCCAAAGCCTCCATCTCCTCGGGGACCACATGCACAAGAGGAGAGGGGAGGTTGTTCATCATACTCCTATACCCATTTCTTTCGGGAGCAGGGAACAGCAGTTGAGGCTCAGGCCCTGAGCCCAAACCACACTGACACAGCCTTTGCAAAATAGGGTTTGGGTTCACATGGGCGGTTGGGTGCACACAGGGGTTGGGCGCACTGCCTGGTCCGCAGCCAACACCCCCAGCTGCTCACTGCCAAAGCCATACACAGTAGCAGGAGGGGTTGGCCTCATGTAGCCTTAGGGAATTAGCAGGAGGGGTTGGCCTCATGTAGCCTTAGGGAATTACGCTTATGCTCAGCTTAACTTTGATCATGATAAAAAAATCACAGATATTTTCTGAAAAAAGCCAAGATTTAAGTGATAATATTGTTCAGTAGGAAATTAGCCTGGTATAGTGTATTGATCTCACTATCACTTGCATCCCCGTCATGCACTGCTTATGACCTCTCATATTATATCACACATGATGTTAAATGACATCAGTTCTGAATGCAGCATCCTCCATAAGAAAGCACCCAGAACCTTCAAAGAACGAGTGCTACAGTCAGGACCAAAGAAAACATCCACTTTAAATGTCAACCATTAATTAAAATATAGGTGGGTGCTTCAAATACGTTACTATAATCTTGAAGTTCTATTCACATCATGGCAAACAACATTTAAGTATTTCTATGTTTGCATGCCTTGTTCACTATATTGAGCAACATCTCAAACAAAGTATTTTTGGCAAAAAAAGAGTGCACAGAAAATGAGTAAAAAATGAATAGAAATTGTAAAACTACTTCCAGCACGGCTATTTATTGTGAAGACCATAAAAACTGTCTTTTAACATGTAGACTTCAGTAAATAAAATGAAAATTAGCTCACAAAGATAAATAAACGTAATTTTTAATATGAAACATGGTTTTGCACATTACTACTTGCTAGGAAGGCCTCCACACGGGTTCAGGGGCGAGCAAATCCGATTTGGAGCCTATGTTTCCGACCGAATCATCCCCCATTCTGAACGACCATGTACAATGCGAAGATCTCGTCCACATCAACCGAATCGTTTCCAAACCCAATCCTGTCAGTCCGTTCGCAGCAGAATCGTGCCATGCGATGGAGCCGGATTCCGAACGAGCGAGTACGTTTCACGATTCGGACAGCTGTATCGACTCGTTCTCAGTGAAACGAAACAACTGTGATAATCGGACTTCAGGGGGCTAGAGCCTTCACCCGTGGCCCTCCGAATCTGTCCCGTGGGGGTACCGTTGGGTCCCCCCTTTCCAAGCATGCACAGTGTGGTGGGCACCCTGGGGTGCACGCCACCGGGTGCAGGATTTTCCCCACCCACCTATTTTTGCTATGGGAGCCTGTGTACGCATTCAGGATACAGGCTCAATGGGAGTCCGAGCGAACTGAGTCCGTCACCATAGGAGTGCATCGTACTCAGTCGCTCGGACTCGCAGAGCACAACTTGCTAGAAAAGCCCTCCAGATCCAAGTCATACGGAAGGATTTCAAAGCGAGATCGTACTCAGGCCCTTAGAAGGATGTCATGCATATGTGATTGCATGTTGAGTTTCTACAAGCACAGACAAACATTTGCAATTTTGTATCTGCCATTTTAAGATGGTTTCAATCTTAATTCATTTAAATCACTCATATCTTTATAGAGCAAGCTCACTTGCTAAAGAGTGTTATTGCATCCATGTATCTTTTCTTTGACATTGCGAGGCATGAGCAATAAAGCCCAAGTGGGCAAGACTGTCTTTATGAGAATGAATCTTTCATAAAATATTCTTATAGTACATAGGATACTGTTATCTATGTATAAAAAACGGTCGCTTATTTACTTATTAATGACAAAAATGTGATGCACCTAGTTGCATGTAATAAAGAAAGGATGTAGCTGTTCAGCTGGAATAACTTATTAGAGCTGAGTTCTGATGTCACAATGCCTGCTTCCAGAGACAGCAGCCAAAGCACAAATCAGGACATGGAGCATAGTTAAAGGTGCAGTTTAAAAAATATGAAAATTAAACATTACTTTATACTCTTCTGTCCTGTTTTCTAGATGGACAATCACAAGCTTAAATGACAATGTAAGCACACCTTAGGTCATTATAAAAATATAGAATTTTTCTTTGTTTCTTCACATTCCAAGCTACAGCATTTGTTTAAAAATGTTGACTTGTATTATACTGATTCTAACATCTTTATGCAAAAAATTGCTCTTTTTGTGTGTTTAACTTTGCTCTAAATATTCTACTTCAATTCTTCATGTTTGCAAACATGCTATCTTTTTCATACGAAAGGCCAACGTACCAAGGATATAAGTGGTTTGTGGGAAAGGGGGTGTTGTGACCATGTATTAAATTGAATAAATTAACTCCTGCCATACATTATAAGGACATTTTAAGCACCAAGATGTTCCACGACCCTGTAAAGGAATTTGGCTTTTGACCTCATTGCTATATGTTTTATGAAAAAATAAAAACACCTAATTTCAGAACACCATGTCATCATAACAAAGTGATGGTGCAGAAATAGTATGTTTAGTTTTGTTTATTCATATCATATTTTTTTACTATGACATGGAGTTTTACCACTAAATAATTATCGCAATGTGGGTATACAAAATGAATAGTCGCTAAGATTTGACTCATGATTAGGGCTCCCGGTTTTCCATTTAAATGGATTTTTTTACATATAAATACAGCCGGAAAACACATTTTCCTTTGTCTGTATTTATATAAAAAAAACGGAAAAATACTAGCACATTTTGCCGCGCTGCTGTGCTCCAGCAGAGTTTCCTCTCCATGCCCTCTTGTTGATTCTAAGGCTGTGGCTGCCTTCTGTAACGCGAAACACCAGCTTCAGTTTTGCTGGAAATTTCTTTAAATGAGGGGTCTTTTTGCGCTCCTGTCAGCCTTTTGTTAGCTGCCCCAGCCATGTCCGAGGCTCCGCTGTGCCCCTAGAGTGAGCCTGGCCACCATTTCAAAAGAAAGGTAAGTACGGGGGGGCTGGAGTCAGTGGCGTATGCAGTTTTGGGGGTGTCAAAAGCAGGAATCGGATGCTAGCTCCCCCCCCCACAATTCCCTCTCCCTCCTCCACCCCCTTCCCCCCCCTGCCATGGAACTGCACAGCCTAGCTATGTCAGTGTAGTGATTGTTGAGTTTGTGGCCGGTCTGCAGAGCACTATACTTGGTGCGTGTGCTGCAAGAACAGTCCGTCCACAAACTCGGCAAAGCCTTGCTACGCCACTGGCCATGACAGAGAAGTCTGCTGGTTCCTGCAACATGAACCCCAAGTGATTGACACTGCCCCAGCGGCCTGTCTTAGACTACCCAGGCGTTCCCCTAAATTCTGGTTCACTTCTGGGCCCCAGAACACAGAGGGCTTGAGAGCCTACAGACACAACACTGATCGGCCAGCTGAAACAACAAAAGCCCAGTAATCTATGTAGCACCACCCCCTACCCTATGTAGCAATAGGTAGCGCATAGAGCTGAGCCAGAGGCACATAGATTTGAGTGTAATCACATGGGCCACTTCAAAATAATTCACTCTGGCGCTGCTGTTGTTTGTCCCGTTCAGCTCATCGGATTGTTTTGTGTGCAGCCCCCCTCTCTCCGTCTCACCCTCACAATGCCTGCTACTCCTGTTCATTGTTTTCGCACACAATAAGTGTCTGCACAATGGGGGGTCGTGGCAGGAGGCGTGGTGCCCTGAGCTCCCGGATGATCCGCGGCTGCCAGCGCCAGGAGGCCTGCATTGTTCTCGCGAGGTGAATCACTCTCACACACAGTGCATTCAGCCCCCTTCCCTTCCCTTGGCTCTGGATGCGCTCTCACTCTCTTGCAGACACGCCTGGGTGGACAGGGGGGAGTGGGCAGCAGAGAGAAGAAACTGAATCCTTGTATTTTCAGCCCGGGCTGCGCTGGAAAGCAGGGCTCAGTCAGACATACACAGGGAAGAGGGTGTAAGTGAGACTCAGAAACAGAGTATTTGCAGTGTTTGTGACCGGACTGCATAGCCCATAACCAATGCTGTCTCTTCCTTCTTGCCCGGACAAGACAAGGACTGTGTCCAATTCTGCTGCCCCCCCTCTTTCTTCCTCTTACTCCCGCTCTTTGTCACGCTCCTTCTCACTTGCAGAAATCCGTGACTGTTCTTTCCTCTCCTTTCTGTCATTCGTTCCCCAGTGAAATGGATCCAAAAAAAGAGGACACTTGTCTTACAAAAGTCTTTTTCTGACATTTTTCTATTTCAAAACGTCGCCTCAGGAGGAGAGAAAAAAGGTTTTAAAATACGAACAATAAATACATACCTAAATAAAACAAGACAGAGTAGTTGCAAAGTGGCCAGATTGGTTTTATTCACACCCAAACACATTAGCGCCACCTTACAGAGTTTGCCAGTCAAGCGCTACTTTTCTTTTCATGCCCTTAGCTTTCTGAATAATGAGTGTAAAAACTTTAAGTTGTATTCCCTATGAGTGTTTGATTTTTCCAGAATGTTGTTACTTTTTTTCAGGCAGCAAAATACTCTCGTCTAGTGCATAGTTTGAATAGAGTTGCTTCTAGGTGTTTATAGCAGGGCACAATTGGGTTGTAGCTGAAGGGAGTGTGAGTTTCTCTCAGTGGGGCGGTATGGTGTTCAGTGTTCAGTGGGGGAGAGGATGTAGCACTCTGTGCCGATGACAGAAACTGCAAGGCTCTGAGACAAATGGCTTGTGATAGCACTTTTAAGCGTATTTGGGACATTCTGCGAATGGCAAAGTTTGCCGATGAATGTATTGTGATGACCAATAACAACCGAATGCATGTGTGCATTGTCAATTTAAATACATGTGGAAAAATACTAGCTGCAGCGTTGCCTTCTGCTTGTGGCAAAAAAATATGGATAAATACAGATAAAATGCCCAAAACATAAACATGGATAAATACAGAAGGGAATGGCAAAAAAATAAATACTATAAAACCGGGAGCCCTACTCATGATTTAGGAATAGAAAGTTTACTGATTTTATGATACTGCTGTGTTCGCAATAACATTTGAACTTTTGGTCACGGAGATGAGATATAGGTGTGCTACTTACGTTGCCCACTTGGGCTATATAAGGATAATGTATCGAATCAAAACCTATATCAATTATGATCGATCAAGATTAAATCAGGATTTGTAAAGTGCAGCAAATCATCTCTGAGAGTCTGAAGGGGCTGGAGTTGCTTGCTGCTTAGTGGAGAAAGTAGTGAAAATTAGGCAATAGCAGGAGAAAGCATTCAGAAAAAGATTGAGAGAAAGGAGAAAGAAGTAAAAACTGTGGCAAAGGCAGTAAAAGCACTTGCAAAAACAGGGGGAAAGGAAGAAGAAAGCTTGAGATGTTGCTCAATATCATGAACAAGGGGTGCAAATGCAAAAATGCATACATGTCTTCTGCCATGGTATGACTAAAACTTCAGAACTGCAGCAACAGGTTGTAGAGCAGACCTATATCTTTAATGGTGAAGTTATAAAAAGGACATTTTCCCTGGTTCTCAGTGCTTATTTTGAATCTGAAATTGCCACTGGCACTCATTTTTGGGGGCAGATGTATATTTTCCCTCATCAGATTTATATAAATATTGTTCGGATATATATAAATATTGTTCAGATGCTTGCATGGTGAATGCATATGTGGTAGTGGTATGAGTATAAATATAAGCATGCAAGCCGACTCGAGTAGCACGGCTGGATTGTATCAGGACTAAAGTAGAGTAAGGCAAAAGAAGCTGCTGCTCTCCGCTGGAATTTTGGGGAATCACTGGTGAAATGCTACGAGCCCGGTGAACGTTGATGGCGTGGCGCTCGTAAGGGCTGAAGGCAACAGAAATTACAGGTATTGACAAGCACGGCGAGTGCAGCTGGTTGAGCGCTGTTTCTTTGGCTCCTGAAGATGTACGGGGAAGGGCAAACTTCACCCAAGCCGAAAACTATGACAGCGCATACCCCATGGATGGGAATCAAATGTAGTCTACCCTGAGGCTTTGCATTCAATGAAGAAAAGCAGAAGAATTTAATTTGAAAATTACACCTGAGGAAACATGACGAAGGAGAAATAAACACATTCTTGTGAGCTGCACATGGTTTCTATGAGTATTTGCTTAGTTTGTGAAAACAACAGGAGTGCATTACAATTTAACGAAACAAGTCTATATTAAAGGGCAGATTGAGATAGTAAACAAGAGTTGGCAGCACAAGATGCATTTAGCAATTTTGAAATATTAAGTGGCACAAAAAAAGATGAGATGATGAGCAAAAGATCACCAAGTCATGGGAATTGAGGAAATAGAGGAAGAGGATCTGTAGGATGAGGAGGTAGAAAGAGGAAAAAGAGGAAAAATACAGGAGAAAAAAACTGTGATCAAGAAAAACGATTAATGATCAATATTTCAAGTAACAAACAATATAATGTCCAGCAGAAAATCAAAAATAGAAGTCTGAGTTTTTGTCCCACAGTCAATCCCAACTGTGTAGATTTGAGAACAGGGCTGGAGAAATGTGCAAGAAAATTAAAATATAAGATATTTTAGAAATAATTAGCAACAATTTGGGAAATATTAATCAGATCAAAACTTCCAAAACCTCTACAATACCCTTCACTATAGACAAAATTACTGAACTCATGGAAATAAACCAACACTGAGCTAGAAGCATAGCTCCTGAAGATATGGAAATCTTGTTATCTGCCATTATCCTCGAGAAGCAACAATTGAAGAATGAAATGATTAAATAAATATTGTTACACAATAGAATATTGCTGAATTGTTGTTGCAATTTTAAAGGAACTGTTATGGTTTTGGTTAATGAGGTCTTTTTGTACCTCCAAATAGTGGATAAGGAAATGGAATACTTCCTAGAGGTTTGCATATTGATGAGAGAGAAACATATAAATGCTGCTTTTTATAAAGTTAGGAATACACTGATACAGGTTCCATAAATCAACTTATGGTGCTAAATTATTAAATTATGGGTTTGTCTGTTCTCCATTATACCCTATGCACTTTGAAGTAAAAAGTGTTCCATCAAAATGCATGCACTTTAAAATATCTCTTGCACTGTAATTAAGCCTTTGTGCACTTTATGATCAGTTGAAGCTGCTATCATTGATCTAGGGGAATATATTTTATTTAGTGGCATTGTACATTAACCTAGAGTCAAGTGTGTTTTCACATTGTAAGATATTTCGCACTATGCATTATACAACTAGAGATATATGTTTAGCTGCATGCCCTCTTATCTGGGATGGTCGGTGTCAAAAAGCAGTACAAAATGCATTTAGTTATGTGTCTATGCATATTAGCCTGCATTGCATTATATATGTATATATGCATATATATATATATATATATATATATATATATATATATATATATATATATATATATATTATCTACTGGCGGTCGCCAGTAGATAGTTATAGTTAGGACCGTGTTTCCATAGGAAATCCGCAACATTCTATTTGGAATAACGTTGGCGCCGGTTGACGAATCCTCGCAAAATTTTCAAAATAGGTGGGGCGCTCCGCTCCTACCCTTAAAGTCTCGGGGTGATTCGTCAAGCGGGGGCCGAGAAAAAAGGGGGGTCCCAAAACACGTTTTCCCCATGCATTTTTCCATAGGGACCTTTAGTCCAAGGTACAGCCCGAACGGCTGAACAGAATTACTTGAAATGTGGCAGAGAGGTAGTCCTCAGGTCAGGGAAGTGCCTTTTGCAGGTCTGGTGTCAATCTGTTCAGTAGTTCCTGAGAAAATCAACAGTAAAATCATATATATATGTGGGCGGAGCCTAACCACACATCTCATCCTGAGATCTGATTGGCTGTCAGCACTTCATCCAAGAAGTGTTGGCAGCCATCTTGGGACCAATATACATGATAGCACCTCATTAAAAATCATTGCAGTTAATAGAAGGTTTTAAGACTTTAGTTACATTATAAATCATCTGTTGCTGGTACCATACTCATTTTAGGAATTGTGGTATGTTCTAAGGTGATTTCACCATGTGAAAAAGCCTTCTGCTGGGATATCATGATTGAGAGAAAAATATTTTCTCATGCTTTTCCCACAGAGGTTTGGAAGGTGATCTATACGCTAAACTGAGAGCATATTTTCTGTAAATTCACATTATCTTTCTCAGTCATGTGAGAATGAAGTCTCACATTCTCAGTAAAACATGTACATCCAACAAGGGCAGAGACTGTCAGTTGATTCCTTTGTGTTCTACTGCAGCTTCCAAGAGTGTTCCAAAGAACAACTAGAGCGCTAACAGTCCTACTTATGATAAACGTATGGCACACCTGAAGCCATCTTGCTTGGATTAAAGTGGTAACTCTTAAAACATTTAATTTAAAAAGGAACAAAATGAGGGGTTCATTTTTCCATAAAAAGTATGATTAGTGCTGCAGAAAGAAAAATTAGGGCACATTTTGAGTGACTTCTCAAATCCTCTTCTATTTCATTAAACAATTCTGACATGCAGACTGAAACATGCACTTTCAATACCAGCAGCAGTTTTCCCTGGTGAGCAGTAGCTTTACTACAGTGATCTAATGAGCAAAAAGAGTGCTAACATTCTGAATTTATGTCAAATGTGTGACACATCTGAATGCCTTCTTGATGGAATCAAAGTAAAAAACTGAAAGTATTTCCTACTGAGGAGACTGCAGTAAATGAGGAAATTAGGAAACTTCATAACAAATAAGTCTCCCAAGATGGCCACCAGAGGCAAAAGAGCCCAAATGTAGCCCAAATATCACCCAGATGTAGCCCAAGTATAGCCCAATGACAGAATGTCCCAGAGTGTTCTTAAAAACAACTAGAGCGCTTACTGTCTTCATTATGACAAAAGTATGGCACACCTGAAGCCATCTTGATTGGAATAAACTGGTAACACTTAAAACATTTAATTTAAAAAGGAACACAATGAGGGGGTTCATTTTGTCATAGAAATTATGATTAATGCTGAAGAAAGAAAATGAGGGCACATTTTGAGTGACTTCTCAAATCCTCTTCTATTTCATTAAAAAATACTGACATGCAGACTGAAACATGCACTTTTAATACCAGGAGCTGACTTCCATGGTGAACAGTAGTTTTACTACAGTGATCTAATGAGCAACTAGAGTGCTAACATTCAGAATTTATGGCAAATGTGTGACATATCTGAATACCTTCATGATGGAATCAAAGTAAAAAACTGAAAGCATTTCCTACTGAGGAGACTGCAGTACATGAGGAAATTAGGAAACTTCATAACAAATAAATCTCCCAAAATGGCCACCGGAGACAAAAGAGCCCAAATGTAGCCCAAAATCACCCAGATGTAGCCCAAATATAGCCCAATGATAGAAGTGTGCAAAACACTTATTATTTTGTGTTTTTGCAGTGTTATATAGTGCAGACTTGTCAGGTATTGGAGTGCTTTACATGAGCATTGGTTACATCACACAAGAACAAATTCATTTTGGTTGTAGACATGGGGAGACCAAGTGATTTGACCAGAATCACAGAATGACGAGCTGAAGCAGAAACTCCAACCTGGTCCCCAGTTGCAAAGTCTGCAGTTCTAGAAGTAACACCACATCCTCTCCCCTAAGTGCAACATTTAATCAAGTGGTCAACTGGATAAAAAAACATAAAGATAACAAATAATTTAAAAGTGCTTTGTCGCTATTTGAAAACTCAGAAAATATGTCCTTATTTTAGTCTTTTAGAGCACTAACCATAATTTTGATGCCAATAAGACCCTCTCATATATGTAATTTCTAAAGGAAATGCTCTAGGTATTACAGTTTTGATTACATCAAGATGACGTCAGGCGTTCCACACTTTTGTAATAAATATAGAATGTTAGCAATCTAGTTGTTCATTAGGATACTGTTGAGAGGCAGAGGCCAGGGGCACGGACTCTGAAAATTGAAGGCAGGTAGGAGGGTGCAAAGGCAACAATTTAACCACACTGAGCAGGCAGGAAGGGCCGTGGCAGCACAACAGACTATGGAGGGCAGTGGAAAGGGGGGCAGGGGCAACAAACCAACAATACAGGACTTGCAAGAGAGGCTGTGGCAATGGAATAGACCATTGTGAGCAGAAGGTAGTACAACCATACATGCCAACAGACCCGATTCAGCCAGGAAACGTCCAATGTTTTTAAGCTCAAATGGGCTTTATCTGATCTGTCTCCTGTCTACAATCTCCTCTTTTTCAATGTAACTCAAAGGGGAAAATCAATACCCCAGCTTTTTTTCAAAATCTCCCTCTTACCAAGTTCAAAATGTTCGCAAGTATGGTACATTGGATCATGGAAGGAAATGGGGTAGGGACATGGACTTGGATAACAGAGGACAGGAGGGACATGGAGAGGTGCACCAAACTGACCCTGCAGGGCAGGCATCAGGGTTTGCAGCAGCACAATACACCACACAGGGCATGCGGGACGGGAGTGCAGCACAACAATCCAGAGAAAGCAAGAGGGAGGGGACAGGACCATGCACATGGACAACAGAGAACAGAGGGGCAAGAGGCAATGGTAGCTAGCTGACCATAATGGACAGACAGGAGAGAAAGCTGCAGCATAACAGACCATAAAGGGCAGGAGGGACGGATCAGGGGCATTACAATGGAACAGACAAGCCAGGAGGGAAGGAGTAGGGGTCTGCACATGTAAACAGAGGGCTGGGGGCAAGGGGGCAGGGCAGGAGCAGCAAGATAGCCATGGAGGTTAGGCAGGATGGGCACTAGAAGCAAGACACACCATGAAGAGCAACAGTGAGACTGTGATGGCATACACACAGATCATGGAGGGAAGGTGGGAGGGGGTCAGGGGCAGCTAACTGACCACACAGGGAAGGTGGGAGGGGCCATGGCAGCACAGAAGACCATGCATGGCAAGTGGGAGGGTTAGTGGCAGCACAATGGCTATGATGGGCAAGAAGGAGGGTGCAGGGGCATGCACAAAGGATGATGGAGGATAGAAGGGAGGGTCAGGACCTGTGCACAGACAAGAAAGTTCAGGGGAAGGGGCCTCACAACAGACCGCACGGGGCAGGCAGGAGGAGCAGTTGCAGCACAACAGACCAGGGAGGGCAGAAGGGTGTGGCAGTACAATGGACCATGTGGACAGGAGGAAGAGGATAGGTGTATGGCATGTGGACAGGCAGGGTGGAGGTGGCAGGGACAGGTTACAGTCATCTGACAATGCTAGGCAGGTGGGAGGGGAGTGGCAGCTCAACAGAACACTCAGAGTAGATAGGAGTGGCAGGTCCATGAAACATGGTGGGCAAAAAGGATGGAGCAGGGGCATGCACAAAGACATCGGAGGGCAGGGGGAAGGAGAATAGGGGCAGCAAGCTAAGCACAGAGTTTAAGCAGGAGGTCAATGATGGGACATAGAATTGGGCAATGGAGGGCAGGAGGAGTGGACTGGTACATCATACTAAATTGAGGGCAGTGGCAGCACATCAGACCATGCATGGCAGGAGGGAGGAGGCTAGTCCATGGATTCACACAACAGAGGATAGGGAAGAGGGGGATGGGGCAGCAAGCTAACTGTTCAGAGAAGGCGGGTATTAGGAGCTTTATTGTTTTTAAAACGTGTGTCTGTGCGAACTACTTAAAATATGAACCAGTATGCAGCATAATCTCACTTTTATTCAGGAAGAAGAGGACGTTTGTGACTGTGACTCCGGGCTCACTTGGCAGAAACACCCCCTGACCCTCCACCCCCTATCGCAAAATGTAATGCCCGTAGAAAGGGTAGGTGAACACAGTGTTATATAGAACATAGTCCTGAGAGCACGATTGAAAATGAAAACTAGATATAGTGTATGGTATAAACTATGCACCAAAAAGTGTGATATGAGATGAACCGGGCGTTAAATATAATATGCAATACATTGTGCGCAATGACAGATTCATTGGAGAGCGCGAGATAGCACAGGCACTAGCGCGTGCTATGCGATATGCGCCTTGGAGTGTAATATGCACAGGGCAGTGTTGTGTAACCTAACTAGTCTCTAAAGTTGTAATATAAAATATGTGCTGGGGAGTGCAACGTTGCATATGCACTGTGACAAAGATATGGATCCCAGATTGTAATATGTATGGCATAGCACTGTGCGTTTTAACATAGGCATCGAGGAAGGCACGTTAGATGGGGCAATATAACCCGTGCGAAGACAAGTGTGGCATGACATATTCACGGGGTGGTGTTACAGTGCACATGGGCTAGAGAGTGTTATAGCATATGCACTAGCTAGTGGAATACAACACAGAGGTGTGTGGCACTCAGCAAGCAATGGTGGGTGTAACACAGCATTGGGCTCTGCCAGGAGCGCGCTGTGACTCTCAAGTGATGTTCGTCCGCTTTCCAGAGAGTAAAATAAAAAGTATTACACATCCGGCAGTGGATGTGTGTTTTATAAATCGTGAGGGGGGTTTCTTGCATAGTTTTGGTCGAATTTTTGTCGAATCCCCTTTGAATGGCTTGGTGTGCATGTGTATTAAATGTGCCTGTCAATAGCTACCCATATTTGTATAAATAAACGACAAGGGTGTCTACCGGGATTCGGCACAGTAGGGCATCAGACATGTCAGAGCTTCACTAGTGGTGTAAATACATTCCACGTGGATTCATTGTATGCATAGTCGCCTTTTAATGAATATCACGCAAATCGTCATGGTGATAGGTACGTACGGTTTGTCCAGCATGTCCTAGGTGTGTCTATAAATATATATTTTTTTAAAATAATAAAAAACAGTGGCCGGCCCTGGGGATTGGGGTCAAAAAAATATAATTAGGAGACAGGCCCTGGGGGATGGGGTCATCAGAGCCAATAAATTAGAATAAGAAGGGGAACCACACAGCCCCCCTTCTTAAAAAATTAAAATAAATAAAAGACTGGCATCGTGCCGGAGGCGACGCCCCCTCCTTGCAGCCCTCTGCAAACGCGCCCCCTGGCGAGTTGTAAGTTGGGGAATTAATTCCTCTTCAATACTGAGGGTCCCTGAGGGCCAACTAGCCCAACAGGCATCTCCAGTATGCGCCAGGGAGCTGCGCTGCAGACAGGTGTTCTGAGGCCAAGCCCCTTTTTACACCTCTCTGAAACGCAGCTCTGTGGCGCTTACTGGAGGTACCTAGTGGTCTAGTTTGACCCTAGGGACCCTTAGGATTCAAGGGGACTTAATCTCTCAACTTAGAACAGCCACAGGGCGCGTTTACACAGTGGTGAAGGGAGGGGACGGGCCTGAGGTGACGTGTGCAAACACGCACTATGGCACGTTTTAAATTGGGGATATAATTTCCCTTCAATACTGAGGGCCCCTGGGGGCTAACTAGCCCACCAAGTGCTTCCAGTAAGCGCCACTGAGCTGCATTGCAGAGAGGTGGTCCAGGCCGTGCCACTTTTTACACCTCTCTGCAACGCAGCTCTGTGGCACTTACTGGAGGTACCTAGTGGGCTAGTTGGACCCTAGGGACCCTCAGGATTCAAATGAACTTAATCTCCCAACTAAAAACGGACACAGGGCGTGTTTACACAGTGGTGAAGGGAGGGGACGGGGCCTGAGTTAACGTGTGCAAAAACGCCCTGTGGCCTGTTTTAAGAGGTAGTTTTAATCCCACCTGCCCTATTATATACTAGGGGCTAACAGAGGAGGTCATGCTAATCACAGGGGGACCCCAACGCATAATGTTCCCTAGTGTATGTAGGTGTTTTCACTGTATTCTAAGTGTCTTTTAACATAGCACTGGCTCTAGGACTGGTTAGTCAGACTCAGTTACCACCAGTATCCGTCTGAACAAGTTGAGGGTACAGGATGATTTTGCAACAAGGCTTCTTTCTGCTCTTCTTTTTGTTCTTTCTGCACGTTATCCTTCTTCCTGCACTTTTCTTCGTCTTTGAGGACTTCTGTTGCTTCTTTCTGCACTTCTTTTTTTTCTTTCTGTGCATTTTTTCTTCTTTCTTCACATGTCCTATCTCTGTAGGCATAGTTAGAAATTAGCATTTAAAAAACCTTTGAAATTCACAGAAAAAACCATAGGTTTCAGGGGTGTTATAGTTAGCTGGACTTTTCACTTGTACAAAACCATTGAAATTCCCCTGTTATAGTTAGTTCAGCTAACTATAACTCGCGCGCCCGCAATGCACTGCTGATGACATCACATATTACATCACTCATGACATGGTCAGTGACATCACTCATGACATCACTGATGACATCTCAAATGACATCACTGATGACATCACTGATGACATCATCCTTGTGATAGAGTGGCAGACCTCCTCTTACCCTAAAATAACCTTTGATACACACATTCAAAAATAGAGACTACAATTTTCAAAACAATGGACATACCAATACCAGTTACAACAACCTCTTCAGTAATTCTAAAATCCACATACACATCCACTCATTCACCAACAGTCCTATACAGTCACTCAGACATGTACTCACTCATCATATGTACTCATACACCTATACATCCTGTTACACAATGCCACTCATCCATAGAGTTACTCACACACATAGTCACTCATGCTAATAAAGAATCAAACATACATTTACTTGCATGTACAGTTATACACACACCACCACACTTACTTCTACAGAAACTTACACATACTTAGTCTTTTAAACAATCACTTATAGAAACACATACTTATTCATACAGGAACTCTTTCAATCTCTCACTCTCACATATACTCACTTATATACACCAATGGTCACATATACTAGTTTAAAACATATGTAGTTACTCATAAAGACACTATTGAGACAGTCATTCACTCACTAACACACCCATACACACACTCATCCACCCATACAGTCCTGCACACATGCTGTCTTCAACACATACAAACAGTGAGTCACTCATTCATGCAACTATGCACTACGTAATACCCCCCACCGAACCATGCAGACACTCAGACTGATACTCAAAAAACCAACTAATAACCTATATAGACACCCATGTAGCTACTCACCAACCCATGCAGCCACTTATACACAAAGTGAGAGACTGATACAGATATTTACATATTTGAACATTACTCACTAAGCCATGTATTCACTATGATACACTTAATCAGTCAGTTACACAATCAATTTTTCAAAAAACAAATCATCCATTTAGACACTTATATACCCATTTATTCTTCCATCGACCTTGAAATATACATATATAAAACATATTTAATTTTCAGAAAAACACACATTCACTGGATGATGTCATAAGTGATGTCATTTGAGATGTCATCAGTGATGTCATGAGTGATGTCACTGACCATGTCATGAGTGATGTAATATGTGACGTCATCAGCAGTGCATTGCGGGCGCGCGAGTTATAGTTAGCTGAACTAACTATAACGGGGGAATTTCAATGGTTTTGTACAAGTGAAAAGTCCAGCTAACTATAACACCCCTGAAACCTATGTTTTTTTCTGTGAATATATATATATATGAGTTCCAAAAGCTGTCTCCCACTTCCTGACGGCGAGGAAGAAGCACGGACACCGATTCGTGCTTCACAGGTTTTAATAAAGATCAGCACCCACACAACACGCCATTACGCGTTTCGGCCACCAGATGGCCTTGATCACACATAAATATATATATATATACATATATATATATTCACTAAACAAAACATAGGTTTCAGGGGTGTTATAGTTAGCTGGACATTTCCCTCGTACAAAACCCTAGAAATTCCCCTGTTATAGTTAGTTCAGCTAACTATAACTCGCGCCCCCGCAATGCACTGCATCCAGTGAATGTGTGTTTTTCTGAAAAGTTTAAATATGTTTTATATATTTGTAGTGAAAGGCCTATGGAAGAATGAGTGGGTGTATAAGTGTGTGAATGGGTGATTTTCTAGGTGCGTAACTGACTCTATAAGTGAGTCATTAAATGTATCTTACTGCAGATTAGTGACTAAACTGTGTGAATGTCTGTATGTGTCTGTGTGTTGGTTTATAAGTGGTTGCATGGTTTTGTGAATAGCTATATGAGTGTCTATATGGGTTATTGATTGGTTGTCTGAGTATCTGTATGGGTGCCTGAGTGTTTGTGTGGGTAGGGTGTGTGTGACTCTGTGCATAGATGTGTGAGTGGGTGATTTAGTGGGTGCATGGTTTTAAGAGTGCATGTGTGATGGACTGTATGGTTGGGTGACTGTCTGTAAGGGTGTGTTAGTGATTGAATGTATATCTCAGTGGGACATGTGTCAGTAACTACATATGTGAAACACAGTGTATATGTGTGTAAGAGTATATAACTATTTATATGTGAGAGTGTGTGATTTTGGGAGTGGCTGTATGGATGAGTGTGTGCTTGTATCAGTAATTGTATAAGAGCGTAAGAATTTGTTAGTATTTTTATGAGTAAGTGAACTTGAGTGTATTTAACTGTATAGGTGAGTAAATTGGACTGTAATTAATTATTTGCATGACTGACTAGGTGTGTCAGTACCTCAATGGATGATTGGCAGTGTGTGAGTGTCTATATAGGTTCATAAAAGCATATGATTGACCTGTACTGAGTGACTGTAAGTATGAGTGACTGTACAGGTGAGTGAGTGGAGGTGTATGTAGACCTAAGAGTCAATGAGTGGGTATGTAGTTATTGGTATTGGAGTATCTATGGTTTTCAAAATGGCCGTCTGAAATTTTGAGTCGGTGTATCAAAGGTTATATTAGGGTGTGAGAAGATGCACTAATTTATCACATGGATGACGTCATCAGTGATGTCATCAGTGATGTCATCAGTGATGTCATCAGTGATGTCACTGACCATGTCATGAGTGATGTAATATGTGATGTCATCAGCAGTGCATTGTGGGGGCGCGAGTTATAGTTAGCTGAACTAACTATAACAGGGGAATTTCTAGGGTTTTGTACGAGGGAAATGTCCAGCTAACTATAACGCCCCTAAAACCTATCGTTTTTTTAGTGAATTTCTAAGGTTTTTTAAATGCCAATTCCTAACTATAACGCCCCTGAAAACTTTGTTTTTTTCAGTGAATTTCAAAGGTTTTTTAAATGCCAACTCCTAAATATAACGTGCATGAAACCTATGGTTTTTTCAGTGAATTTCAAAGGTTTTTTAAATGGTAATTCCTATCTATAACTTATCTCTAAAGATATCATGTTTAATGATTTTCATTGGAGTTCTATATTTTTCAATTTCAGTGTGTTGTCAATTTCATTAATTATGTTTTTTTGAAATTCTTTTTTAACACTATTTTTTTATCCTATTTTTTCATTTAAATCTTTTCAAAATTAAAAAATATTATTTGTTTTTATTGGGTTTTTCAAAAATATATATGTTTTTTTAAAAATATTTTTTTAACTATATGTTCAAACTTCATTTTATATATTTTTTCCATGTTTTTTGGATCCGCGTACCCTATGCGCACCGTTCTCGATCCCTACGCGATAGCATCTGCGCATGATATGCGTTGGGTACGTGTTTAGTGCGCAATCGTAATGCGGCCGGTACGCGACTCCCAGCCTATACGCGACACGTTCGACGTACATAACATGACGTTTACGCGCTTCCGCGATGCGTCATCTGCGTCTATGTGAATATTAATTGAAGACAAACTCTAAACTAGTCTTAAAACTAATATATTTTTACATCTAATCCTATAATTTTTTTTTATTCAATTTCGCGGATGCACGCTGGGTGCGTGCTGCCTATGCGCAGGGTGCGTGGATCCCATGTGACCTGCTAAAAAAGAGATTTGATTGGTTCATTACACTTCCTCTTCTAACTATTGAAAGACGCCACCCAATTCAATCATTCTTCTTTGACCTTCTTTGGAGGAGCATCTCTTTGCAGAGAAGAAGATTTTTTTAGACTAAGTTTACACTTAGCTCTAACTTTTTTCAACTAAAAATGGCTTCAGGGCAGCAGGCATCACCTGTATCTCCTCATACATCTGAGGATGAATTTTTGTAGCAGGCACCACGCAAAGAACGTTTTTCTTCAGTGGTGTGGAAATCTTTAACTTTTCCCGAGGGGCAGAATAAGGCCAATGCCACCTTGGTCACATGCAAGATTTGCAAAAGAGTGCTGTCGCGAGGGGATCCTAGCAAGAAATACTCGTGCGGCACGGCTAGTATGATGAAGCACCTAAGGACCCTTCATCCAAACAATCTTGCACGAGAAGAATGCCGACGGATGAGAGACACTCCTGCTCCTGCTCCTGCGCCTTCCACCTCATCGCAGCCGAGCACTTCAAGAGTGCTTCCATCAGCCCAAAATTTGGACATCCGTCCTCAATTTCAATATTTAAAACTGCTCTGCACTAAGTGCAATGCGACTTTGTGCTACGGTGAGCAGTGGATCAATCTGATCTGCCGCCGGCAAGAAAAACACATTTGCTATGTTTTTTTTAGGTTTTTTTTATTGTTCCCTGAAGTTCCTTGTTTGGTTCCTCCTGTTTTGTTTTTTTGTTTTTTTTTGCAGAAAACCCCCCAAAATTTAAAAATTGTTCAGAAAACCCCCAAAAAAATATAAAAGAAGAAAGAAGAAAAAAAAAAGTTCTTGTAAGAACTAACTTTCCTGGTTTAAAAAAATGAGCTACATTTCTTTGTTAGTGTGTGAAAGTTTAGATGAATGTATGTGTAGTACGTAATTGACTGAATGAATGCATTAGTAGCGTATGGTGACTGTATAAGTGCAGCACTATGAGGAAGTGCTGCAGCATCACACAGTAACCTCTTTAACTACAGTGTGCTGTAGTACTTCCGAAGCACAGGGATGCAACATATGTACATAAATATGTTGCAAATCTATGCTTCTCTCTGCACGGCTGCTTAAACTGCAGCCATGTGGTGACACAGGCACCCTTGCACCATAGTGCAAGGATATCTGTGTCATGTGCTGTTTGTTTTTGTGCAGGAAGACACACCTTCCTGCACAAAAACAATCATTAAAGGCATTTTTCTCCTTCAATGTATGCTGAGCATTGTAGCATGCATAGAAGATATAAAAATGTGGAGAAATGAAAACAATTCTCCTTTGTTGTGCTTTCCAACACCAATTTTAGAATGGTGCAGCATTCACACACATATCGAGATTTATGATTTCTGAAAAATCTAGACATGTGTCTTGTTTTATGAGTATTCAGTGCAATCATGCACAACAACACTTATAGAACACCCTTTCAACGCAAACTGGTGTGCATAATGAGGTTGTATTTACATGGAGTATAAAAAGTACACAGAGTGCCTTTTCCTCTCTTTGTAAATATGAAAGAGTGTCTTGCGCAATAACTATGTTACAAAAAGTAACATATTTCCAGTTTTAAAATTCTTTGCGAATGATAGAAGGTAAGCACAGAGTTTTGTCTGCAAAGATGTTCAAAGAAGAATGATTGAAATGATTGCGGTCCTTCAATAGCTACAATGGGAAATATTATGAACCCCTCAAATCTCATATTTTGCAGGTCACATGATATGTGAATATGGTCATATTTTAAAACGACATAGGTATAAACAGAGTGTTTTTAGAAACGTGTTTCAACTTTGTAGCTACTTGCAGACCTACTCATTCTGCATATTGAGACTTAGTTAAACTTACCTTCACAGTAATAGCAATAAAAAACGGTATACATTTTTTTCAGATTTTCATTGCGATCTAAATTCATATAAATTGCTTATTTTTAAATTTGGATCTGTGAAAGAAAAGGAAAAAAAAATTATAACATGTAATAATAAATGTTTTACAACACAGCATAATTTCCACAAAGTAATTTGTTTGCCTTTTTTGCTGTTCTCAGAATATATTGAATTTCACTAAAAATAGTGATTTCAATCGTACTCATCACTTAACAGCGGGCAAAAAAAAAACAATCAGAAAGATTGTTAAAAAAAAAAACAACATGCTATTTTCAGCAAAATACCACAACATACAAATCACAGATATATAAAATGCTTATGGCGAACAAAATTTTAGAACTTTAACTTACAAAAACTGTAAATGTTGTCGCTTTAAAATATTCACCGAATCTAAGGATGAATTTTTGGAGGAGGCACCACGCCCACAACGATTTTCTTCAGTGGTGTGGAAATTTTTTACTTTTCCCGAGGGGCAAACAAAGATCAATGCCACCTTGGTCACGTGCAAGATTTGCAAAAGAGTTCTGTTGCGAGGGGATCCTAACAAGAAATACTCGTACGGCACGGCAAGTATGATGAAACACCTAAGGACCCTTCATCCAAACAATCTTGCACGAGAAGAGTGCAAACGGATGAGAAACACTCCTGTTCTGTATCTGTAAAAAAGAATCACAAATAAATGTATATTAATGACATTCAAATTTATACTATTCCATTACTGTACAAACACATTTTATATAAAAACTGACTAAGAAACTATAGCCCTGAACCACAAGTGTGACGATGGTTAAAACACTACATGCATAGTGCATACTACTTTGAAGCAGTTTATGCCCTAAAGCCTACCTCACTAAAAGACTACATGCTAACTGACTGAATGATTACAGTACTATAAGGAGACACACTGGGTGAGTAACAGGGTGTTTGCTAGAAGTGAATGAATACTGACTGGGGATGGGGAATTGAAAGTGTGAAATACAACTGTGTAAGTGGTTAGAGGCCTGCATGCATAGTGAATAGGCATTTGAAGCAGTCTATGTGCTAAGGCCTGGCTCACTGCATGAGTACTTGGGAACTGACGGAATGATTAGAGTACAGCAAAGAGAGTGCCTGGGAGAATTTATAAGTGGTTGGATTTTGACACAGTGAATGGATTAGTACTTGGTACCGAATGGGTCACTAGAGGAGTGCAAAGGGAGTGACAGGATGTTTGCTGGACTGTATGGATACTGACTAGGGAATTGAAGATGTGAAAGACAAGTGTATAGTATGTTAGAAGACTGCATGCATACTGCATAGACATTCGAAGCAGTCTATGTGGTAATGTATGGTTCACAACATGAGTGCTTGGAAACTGACTAAATCATCAGACTACTGCTAGGACAGTGCCTAGGTAAAACTTTTAAATTTTCAGTTCTGGCACAGTCAAGAGTATAGTACATGGTACTGCACTTTAGTGTTAAACCCTGACTCATTTGATCAATGCATAAAAAAGAATAGCTTCTAAAGCTACTAAAACTTGACAACATGACCGGTTTTAAAACAGTTATCTTTCAGCAAATACACGATGTTACCAAATGCTTCTATCACAATCCTTACCCAAATGTACACAGACTCACAGTGTGATATTAGACAAGTAACACTATCCTAGGAGTTTACCATGACTCATTCACTAGTCTAGAAGAGGTAAGGGTACTGCACACAATCTACATATTTAAGTACAGCACATTAGTGTCAAAGCATGACCCATTTAATCAACGCATAAGCAAAGACTGGATTCTAATGCTACTAAAACTTGACAACATGTCAGGTTTTAAAAGAGTTATCTGCCAGAAAATACACAATGTTACCAAATGCTTCTCTCACAGTGGTTCCCAAATTCACACAGACTCACAGTGTGATTCTAGACAACAACCACTATACCTAGGAGTTTACCAAAAATCATTCACTACTGTGGAAGTCAAGTCAAGTCAAAACCACTTTATTCGATTAATTAAAATCATAAAAGTATGCTATACAAATACAAAATTATTAAAAATCTTATTAATAGCAAATATACAAATAAAAACTTTTCAATAGCAATTAAAATTTCATGATCGACCATAGCCAACTTAAATAGTTAATACAGATTTAATATTCGGTTAATAGAGGAGATCAGCATCTTGTACAGTTTTTAGTCTGACCCTCCTCTCTCTAACAGATGCTGCTAGAAAGCTGGCAACACAGAACATGACTAATGGACACTCTAGCAGGTATAGGAACAATAGAGCTGGTTTGCACTGAATAAAATTCATGCTTTTTAACAGTGGAATAATAAACCTTTTCCTGTCGTATTTAAAAAATGGACAAAAGAACATAAAGTGCATAGAGTCTTGTGGAGAAAAGTCATCGCACTTACAGGAGGCAACATCTTCAGGTCTACTCCAACCCTCCACATCCCATAAAACCATGTGTATTTGGTTGAACCGCAGTTTGGTCAACAACCATCTGTGGAAGGGATTGGAGACTATTGTCAGGTATAATGACATCCCTGGGGACTGAGTTACCAAGACGTGGCCCCTGACAGAAGATTTACGGAGTTCAACTCCCTCCCGCTCGGCCTCCCTTAATTTGATGAAATTAGATTTTACCCACTCAAAGTCTGCCCTACATAAGGATTCTGGGTTAGAAAAAATATCTGGTCTCCCCATGTATGCAGCTAACATCTCTATGTTAGACAACCACTGAATTTTATTCCTGTTGTCTAGTCGAATACAGTCCTTTAGGATTTTATGATTGAGGGAAAGATTCGGATTTAACCATGTTTTAATCCATAGCAGTAATGGTGCTAGTTTAATTATGTCAGCTATATACCCAATCCCAAGTTCCAAATGGACTGAATAGGAAGCAGTTGAGTGTGGAAGGCCAAGAAGAGAGCACAAAAATTTATTTTCCTCCGTTTGGATCACATCTTGTTTAATATAGCCCCAAATTGATGCCCCGTACCTTACGATAGAGATGGAAGTGATAAGGGAACTGCACACAATCTACATATTTCAGGACTGCACTTTTGTGTCAAGCCTGACTCATTTAGTCAAAGCATAATCAAAAACTGGCTTGGAATGCTACTAAAACTTGACAACAAGACAGGTTTTAAAACAATTATCTGTCAGCAAATACACAATGGGCCTGATTCACAGAACTAACTTAAGACAAAATCCTAAACTTACTACCATTTTGGTATTCACAGAAGGCACTTACTCATTTTGGTATTCACAGAAGGCACTTACTCATTTCGGTATTCACAGAAGTTAGGAGTCCTAACTGTAGGACTCCTAAATGCCTTCTGTAAATACCGAAAGTCTTAAAATTAGGATTTTTCGCAGTTTAGTAGTAGTATAGTTAGGACTCCTAACTTTAGGACTCCTAAATGCCTTCTGTGAATACCGAAATTCTTAAAATTAGGATTTTTCTCAATTTAGTAGTCCTAAATCTAAATTTAGGACTACTAAATTGAGAAAAATCCTAATTTTAAAACTTTCGGTATTCACAGAAGGCATTTAGGAGTCCTAAAGTTAGGAGTCCTAACTATACTACTACTAAACTGAGAAAAATCCTAATTTTAAGGCTTTCGGTAGTCACAGAAGGCATTTAGGAGTCCTAAACTTAGGAGTCCTAAACTTAGGACTACTAAATTGAGAAAAATCCTAATTTTAAGAATTTCGGTATTCACAGAAGGCATTTAGGAGTCCTAAAGTTAGGAGTCCTAACTATACTACTACTAAACTGCGAAAAATCCTAATTTTAAGACTTTCGGTATTCACAGAAGGCATTTAGGATTCCTAAAGTTAGGACTCCTAACTTCTGTGAATACCGAAATGAGTAAGTGCCTTCTGTGAATACCAAAATGAGTAAGTGCCTTCTGTGAATACCAAAATGGTAGTAAGTTTAGGATTTGGTCTTAAGTTAGTTCTGTGAATCGGGCCCAATGTTACCAAATGCTTCTCACAGTGTGATCCTAGTCAAGCAACACTATCCCTAGCAGCTTACCAAAACTCATTCACTACTGTGCAAGGGGTAAGGAGACTACACACAATCTACATATTAAAGTACAACACATTAGTGTCAAAGCATGAATCATTTTATCAATGCATAAGTAAAGGCTGGCTTCTAATGCTACTAAAACTTGACAACATGACATGTTTTAAAACAGTTATCTGTCACCAAATACACAATGTTACCAAATGCTTCTCTCACAGTGGTTCCCAAATGCACACAGACTCACAGTGTGATTCTAGACAAACAACACTATCCCTTGCACTATACCAAAACACATTTCTTCATCTAGAAGGAGTACTGCATTTTAGTATAGAAACATAACTCATTTCACAAATTCATAAACAATGACTGGTTTCTAATTCTACCAAAATATACAAACAGCACAGTTAACTGTCTGCAAACACATGAAAAACACAAATGCTCATCATAGAATGGTTTCTACATGCACACACACTGTCAATACGATTGTAGAGAAAAAAAGTACTCCCTACACTTTAGCAGGAGAAATACATTAGTCTGATTAAAATCAAAATAGTCCACATACATCCCCTCACAATTAAATAACTCACTTTTCAAGTTGTTTTGTAGATTAAGAAGTATATCAGTCACACACCAGATATCAGTCACACACCAGATTTTCACACCAGATTTTCTTTTACAGAATCTCTGCACTGTGCACCTCTCAGCAAAAACAAAGAATGGAAAAGTTCCCCTTTCATTTTCCACACATATACATGTAAACATCAAATCACAATCCTTCACACATAAATTCAAAAGCAAACACACATTTCTATTGGTTAAACATTTCAACCCTTTCCAAATGAAATGCATTTCAACCCTTCCCCCAATCTGCCTTCTCCCTGTTGCCATAGAAACAGGTCATGGAACACTGCACTGAGCACACAGGTCACAAGTTCAGCACACAATGTTTCTAAACAAGACAGCAAGTGTGCTTGACTTTTCAACATATCAGCTTATCATATATAATGTTCCTTACAATCAGTTTTTGCTAACCACTAAGAATCATGCCTTTAAAAAACAGAAATATACACCCTACCTTTCAGTGTAGAAAGTTGTTATACAACCAATGATTTCTAGTCTTTTTTTTAAAAAAAATTCCTTGGATCCGCGCACCCAACACGAGAGGCTCCGTGCACCAAACGCGATAGGATGCGCACACCCTGCACGCATTTCGCCGTTTAAAAAAAGGGGGCCCCAGAGGGTCCTTCTGGGACCCCCTAAGCACCTCTAGAGGGTCAAAGTATTTCCACTCTGCCCCCATTATATGTTTTACACACTTATTCCCCTTGCTTCATCAGCCTCGCTTCTACCGAGGCAGAAAATGGCCGCCAACAGTTCCTAGTTTCGAATGTAAACAGACACTCGACAGCCAATTAGCATTCAGCTCGCGATTGGGAGGGTGCGCGCTCGATTCGGGGAGGGTGCGCTTAAGGTGCGGGTAGGGTCCGCGGATCCTCCCCGGCCATAGATATCACTAACTTTTTTACCCTAATTTTCTCAGGAACTAATGAACAGATTCACACCATTTATGCAAAAGGCACGAGTCTGAACTGAGGACTACCTCTTTGCCAAATTTGATGTCATTCTGCGACAACAGATCCTATGGGAAAATGCATGGGGAAAACGCGTTTTGGGACCCCCCTTTTTTCTCGCCCCCCCCGCTTTACGAATCACCACGAAACTTTCAGGGTAGGAGTTGAGCGGAGCTGGTCAAAAGTTTGGAAAATTTTGTGAGGATTCATCAACCAGCACCAGACTTATTGGCAATAGAATGTTGCGGATTTCCTATGGAAAATAGGTCCTAACTATAACTATCTACTGGCGACAGCCAGTAGATAATATATATATATCAAAGGAACTCCACTGCTGCTTGGCGCTTCAATGTATCGAAGAATGGAGCACGGACCACATCTCTGTGCATTCAATAAAATTTTATTGTTCCCGAGGTAAGTCAGCCATAGACACATATATTTATATATATATATATATATAATTTACATAAAAAACCACAGGTTTCACACATGTTATAGTTAGCTGGACATTTCACTCGTAAAAAACCATTGAAATTCCCCCGTTATAGTTAGTTCAGATAACTATAACTCGCGCGACCGCAATCCACTGCTGATGACGTCACATATTACATCACTCATGACATGGTCAGTGACATCACTCATGACATCACTGATGACATCATCCTTGTGATAGCAGTTATCTGAACTAACTATAACGGGGGAATTTCAATGTTTTTTTACGAGTGAAATGTCCAGCTAACTATAACATGTGTGAAACCTATGGTTTTTTAAGTGAATTTGCAAGGTTTTTTAAATGCTAATTCCTAACTATAACGTGTGTGAAACCTATGGTTTTTTAAGTGAATTTGTAAGGTTTTTTAAATGCTAATTTATGTATGTATTATTATATATTTTATATATTTATTTTACAATAAACTACCTATGTATATAGTTATAGATTGACTGTATCCTGTAATATGGAATGGCTCAGCTCTTTTTTTTTTATTTGGATAAAGTTGAACAGCATAGTTAATATCTTCTATAAACTTATAAACAGTTTAAAATGTTTGATTTTTTTAATTTTTTTTCACGGTGCGCGCACCCCACGATTTTTTGAAAAACAAAATGTTTTTTTCACCCTTCGGGGTCCTTCAGGGACCCCCTGACAAAGGCTAGGGGGTCAGGAACTCTCTACCCTGCCCCCTTTTCACATTCTCCACCTTTCTTTTTCACTGTCACACACAAAATGGTGGCCGACACTTCCTGATTTCGACTGATTCGAATGTTGACTGACATGTAACCACCAATCTACGCTCGCGCATGTTATGGTGCGCGCACCGTGCACGCACCATGCGCGCAGATAGATATTTATGTACTTTTAAGTGCAATTTTCTCAGGAACTACTGAACAGATTGCCACCATATATGCAAAAGGCACATGCCTGACCTGAGGACTACCTCTTTGCCAAATTTCAAGTAATTCTGTTCAGCCGTTCGGGCTGTACCTTCGACTAAAGGTCCTATGGGAAAATGCATGGGGAAAACGCGTTTTGGGACGCCCCTTTTTTCTCAGCCTCCGCTTGACGAATCACCCCGAGACTTTCGGGGTAGGAGCTGAGTGGAGCGCCCCATTAGTTTTGAAAATTTCACGAGGATTTGTCAACCGGCGCCAAAGTTATTCAAAATAGAATTTTCAGATTGCCTATGGGAACTCGGTCCTAACTCTTACTATCTACTGGCGACCGCCAGTAGATAATATATATATATATATATATATATATCGCTTGATAGGAAAGAATTTACCATATGAAGTGCACGACTACATTAAACATGCAGAAGTTGAAATATCAGGCTATTAAGTATCTATAGAATACTATAAAGAATAATGTACATGCTTGTGCTTTTTTTGTTTCAATGAGAATGAACGAGATGAGAACACAATAGCATTCAAGAAGTGTTCTACTTTCCCAGTTAGTGATTACATGAGCAGTCTCTGCAGAAATGGATAAAGGAATTATTTTCTATATTTTGCTAGCTCCGGTCAGCCAAAATGCGTCTGCAGTGTTCGTTCAATTGTTTTTAAAACACATGCGGTTTCAATGAAAGAAGAACTTCTTTGAGAGTTTATCGTGTTGTGCCGCTGTGGGTTCTGTCCGCATATGCAATGGGAAGAATGAAATTTATATATAAACACACAAACATATATATAATATTTTTATGGAATTACTATATGCTTGCTAATCTACAATTGTTATACAGTGCAAGATACCGATGTATACCAATATGACATTACAAAATGGCAGTTGCCCATGCAGGGCTTAATCATATTTTTATCAGATCAAAATATATTAATGTACATTTGTTATATGTTGCAATATTCTGATGAACTATGTTGTCGCATTAAAATCTGGCGAATGCCCATTCTGGGCTTAAGCACGTTTAGACTGTAGTGTGTGCTAGATGATAGAAACTGTGCAATATTACAGAGAGGTAACTATGTTCAGATGGTGCTACACAATGATTCTTGCCGTATGACAATAAATCAATCTATATATACCATGCATTGCTATATAACCATGTATTAAGATGTGTTATTACAATATGTCGGCTGCTGTGGATATGATCCTATAAAGTTTAAGTCTGATGTCTTTTGTTTATTTAACTATATAATAAGTCATTTGACAAACTGACCAATGAAATGCTCTGTAAAATGTGATTCACGGTGTGCATACATCATTATACTGAAAAAACCAAAGGTTAAAGTAAAGTCATAGTTAGGTGAATTTGTCAGTGACATTTTCGTTTTGAACAAAAAAAGTACACAAAAATTCACCAGTTATACTTAGCAGCACTAACTATACCTTGCACCCGTGCCGTGCACTGCTATTGACCTCCCATATGACATCACTGATAACATGTTCTATGACATGGTCTCAAGGACTCGGTCTTGAGTTTCCAAAGACAACAATATGCAAGGGGTATAGTAGGGGTATCCTGTCTCCTGGCCCTTGTTTAGTGCCCCCCCTCCCGAGGTGAAAAAATTATTCATGCCGCAGATCTGTCAATACTGGGAGGATCCACAGGACTCCCACAGGGACCTCTCATAGAATAACCACGATGTACACAGCCTTCTAAACAAAGCCAACCAGGGTACCCTCCCCGGGCCCACAGGATCCCCGTCCCGGGAGTTCCTTGTGACGCGGCAAGCTAGAGGAAGGAGGCCCGGACTAGGGTGGCCACAACTTTGCCCAATCGACTAGAGTACAGTCTCGACCGTCCCTGGACACAGCCCATTTTCTCCTGCTGAGCACTTGGTGGCATAGAGGGCTGGTGCATAGAGTCAGGGCCCCGCTGGAGCTCTGACTGAGGGTGCAACTCTAGCCTCCCTCCCTGCTGGAGAAGGGGTGAGAGGGCTTCCCGGGCCTGCTGCTTCTCCTGTGCCAGGCCTTAATCATTTTTAGAAGGATAGGTTTTGCAGTGGGCCTGCCAACGGTACCTCCTGGGTGGTGCAGGACATCATCGACAGTCGTTGTCTTTTAAGACCGGGCACAGGCATCTGCTGAGGTCATCTCTGAACACTACCGGGCTTGTGTTTCAGCTCAGCAACTGGGGACTGGACCTTCATGCAGGACTTTGCTTTTTACCCCAAACCCAGTGGGGGAGCAAGAGTGTCCTCCCCAGTCTGCAGTCACCCTCTCCCTGGGTAGGGACTATCACCACCTCACCATACCGTGGGCTTAGGGTGCAGCCTTTGGTGAGTGCCTTCCTTAAGCCCGGGTCTGGGGAGACAAGGAGGGTTTAGCCCCCCCCTATACTACGTCCTCTCCTCACAGGTCTGCCCAGGAAGCCCATTTTCCTTGACTAAAAACCTTACCTTCACTGTAAAGTTCTTTCCTTGACTAAAGAACCTTACAGACCCCAGGGGGTGACAAAAGTTGGAAATAGCCTCACAGGTAAAACTGCTGGCCATCTGGTCGGCCAGCCCGGTGACCAGATGACTGGGATGCCCTTGGGTCTAGATGGACTTCAACTACCCAGGCACCAGTCCCCAGGACCCAGGCCCAAGGCAGTTTGTGGATGACAAGTGTGGACATGTACTCTGAGGTTGGTGTTCAGGAGGCTCCTACCAGGTGCTTCTTGCTTCCCAGCGACTTGTACGGGGTAGGGACCCCACTTCAGTCCTCTGGTAGCCCTTCTGACCTGCAAGGGATCGTGCCCCTGTCCCTGCACCTGGCAGCACAGGGCAGGTGGGGGAAGGGGAGACAAAAGTGTGGCTCAATGGAAGACTTCCAATAGATTGCAGTGAGGTAGCTGCAATGCTACTTACAAAACCCTGGCCCAGAATCAGGTCACTAATGATTTAGCACCAGGGGCCCCATGAACATGCGGCGCACTAAGGGCAATGGAGGTGGCCCCCTTCCATCAGCACTCCAGACCCCAAGATAGCGGTTCTACGCACCGGCTCAGGAGGTTGGCCATCCCATGCCATCCGAGGCTCCACGGCACTGTGGTATCGGTACAGTTTAGGGGGGATTGTGGCGCAGAGGCGTTCAGTGATAAACCTCACAGATGGTAGTTTTGCCCTATTGGCTCCTCAGCCAAGCACATACACCAAGTGTCTGAACCTACGGTTCCTCTCGAATTCAGCAGGATTACTATTGCAAAAACACATCATTAGCAGGGTAAAACTAAACTGTCTCTCGATGGTCTAAACCCAGCTCACGTTCTCTATCAGTGGATGAATAATCCAACACTTTGTGAATTCTGCTTCCCAATGAATGGAATAGCCGGCATCAAAGGATCAAAAAGCGACAACGCTATGAACTCTTGGGTGCCACAAGCCATTTATCCCAGTCAAACTCCCTAACTGCCACTGCCCACGGAGAGGGCCATACCCAGCAGGTGCCGGGCACTGGGAACCAGAAGTGAGGCTCGCCCCCGTCTCACCACGAAAGTAAAAAAACTATAAAAGTAGTGGTATTTCGCTTGTGGCCCAAAAGCCTCCCACTAATCCGACACCTCTCATGTCTCTTCATAGTGCCAGACAGGAGGCAAGCTCTACAGGACTTCTTTCCCCATTGATTCTGTCAAGCCCATTACCTTGGCTCGGGTTGTGCTAGATAGTAGGTAGAGACAGTGGGAATCTCGTTCATCCATTCATGCGTGTCATTAACTAGATGTAGAGGCAATTAGCTATTCTCGTACCGTCGGGGTTTCACATTCTGGGTTATTATTGCTGCTCATCAGCGTCAAATCGATCTCGCTTCCAACAACACAACATTTCTTCCGTAGTACACCTACACTTAAGGCTGTCCTCATAGAAAGAGGAATCAAATATAGGATAGAGATAGTAAACCTCCAGTACTACTCTAACAATATAAATTGTCTATGAACTGTCCTGAGAAACGTAAGATATGATTAGCATATCATTAATTATCATTATGCGTTGTGTACTGATTATGTGTAAGGAATAACTCAAAATCTATCCTGAATTCAAACACACATCAATTATGATCATGTACACATGTATATCTAGATTCAAAAACACAACGATTATAATACTAAAGCTAGTGAATAAACGTTTCTAATTCTAAAGCCATAGTTCAATTCTAAACATGTTAACTGTGATAAACGTTACAGTTAAACTCTAAATGTTTCAACTATAACAAGGGAGTGTCAAACAGATAAATATTATTAAGACATTATACTAATAGAGATGAAATATGTGCAATGCAATACAGTATAAATAGGAGTTTTGAGTTCAACAGTTATTTGTCCATACTTGTCACATTTTGAGAGGGTCCATTAAAGTAGCCAGGCAAACATTTTTTTCAATCGTAAAGACATTTGAAGTCCAAGATCAGCCAGAGGAGCAACATCATTACACTGAGTTCAAATACCCTGACATCCTACAATAATACCATGAAATTTCAAAGGGGAACTGTTTGTAAAATTTTTGATTTCCTAAGATAAATTCTGAAAGTATTTAATTTACTTTTAAATGCTAGCTCAAGGGAATTTTGTGACTTTTCATTTCGAATTGAGATATGAATCAGTACTACGACATGAATCACTATAACAGTATCATATTTGGTGAACACTACGTCCGTTTTTCAGGGTTTTCCTCTTTTCTACAGTCTTAAGCTGCAAACAGTTGCAAATCGTAGCTTAGGTAAATGCTTTCCATAAAGTTACGTTTGTGGGTTTTGATGATAGTATCGATTTGTTCATTAATTATTTCTCCTACATACATGTAACAGGGAGCAATGTAGAAATCTGAGATATAGTAGATTGTTTATTTTGTTGAGTCCAATGGTTGTACATTGCTTTGTCATATAATCATTTGAAGTGGAGGAGACCATTGCAGCACTTGACATATTTCTTTATTATATTTTCGAGGATGATGAGAGTTTTGCTTCTGTGCCTGCCATTTCCAATTTAAATGATAACTTGGGAAATAGATACTAGCACAATATTTCAACCTTTTTGCGTGGGCTTGAGTGGTAGACTGTCAAGTTTTTTAGCCCAACTTGTTAAAACCTCATGTATTTTACTGTTACTTGTACGGTCTGTGTGTGGATCAAAGTTTAAACCAAGGTATTTCCCACTGTCACCTGGATGAATGTTCTCAATATTTTGTTTATCAAATTGCCATGGTCTGCAGTTATTTACCAGAATTTTGGCTTTATGGTGACTGATGAAAAAACCATAGGTCTTTTTGACATTTGGTTTTAAGCCTGTTGTGTTACTGAATTGTTTTCCAATGATCTTCAAATTAGCACTCATTCCTTCCCAAGTGTCTCTGAGTACTGGTATATCATCAGCACAGGCTAGAGCTGTGATCTACTCAATAACACCATCTGAACCAAAAGTGAAGCCCTTGCCGCTTTTTTGAAGATCACATGTATGGAGATCTATGGCAATGTTAAACAAAAGAGGGGATAATGAATCATCTTGTTTTACTCCAGATTTCATTGTTTTTCTGATATAGATTTATTATTTTTGCCTTTGAAAAACAGTAATGTTATAGATCCTTTATTACATCTCTGTAAAATGTGACCATGGCTCACAGAGTCAAAATCTTTTGAGTTGTCCATGAACACAACTGCCTGTGAGTGTTTGTTCTTCGTATATTGAAATTGACGACTGAAGTAAGCCTTTTGGTTATGATTTCTATAAATAATTTCATAAATGCTGTTCCAATTGCTTATTTTGTCCAGTTCAGCGATCAGTACATTCTTTGGAATTAAGATTGAAAGTTTTTTTCTTTATACATTCAGGGACTATTACTTCAGTTAACCAAGTCGATAATATTTTGGGCAACAGCCTTGGTTATTTATTGTGAACATTGTTAATAAAGTTTAAGACAATATTGTCAGGCCTCATTGCTTTATTTAAATTAGATTCTTTGAACCTTTTATTTATTTCATGCAGTGTTATTGTTTGTATTGCCTTTCAATATACCATTCTTCCTGTATTCTGTCAATAGGGATACATTTTGGGTTTATCTTGTTCTCTTTTTCTGTAATATCTTTGTAATATTGAAAGATATCATCTGCACTAATTTGGCAAGTGGGATCTTCTGCACCATCAGTAATTATTCTGGCAAATTTTATTTTGTCTTTCTTGAACTTTGCCTGGTATTCCTTGTAGCTGACCTTTTTTAAAAAGATTTCTTATGTGGTCTATTGAGCCTTTCATTTTTCTTTCTTTGTTATGTTGTTTTGGACTGGGACATTCTGTAGCTCCTCTGGAGTAGTACTCATAGGCTCCTTACCAGTTTCAGTTGGAGGGTCATTACAATTGACTGGAATAGGACTTATATCTCCAGTATTTTCTCAGATATAAGTGGCAATTTCATCAATCAGACCATAGCAACATTGTGATGCTTTGGATTGTTGGAATATTTCTGAACATCCGATATTCTATCATTTAGATTGATATTCTATCATTTAGATTATCCACATTTGGGATTTTTGGTGCAATCTTCTGTTGGTAAAGTCTTTAGACCTTTCAACTGAGATTTCAGGTTTATCGTTGGAGTCACTTTCAGTATTGTTGGATGCTTGCAGTACATCCTTTGCAGTTTTTTTTTGCTTTGATCCCTTCTGTTACTTCTTTGGTCTTCAATTTTTTTCAGTTTTTATTATTGAAATGTGAGATCATGAGCACATTTATATTCCTTTTATTTTTGTATACTTTTTCCAATTCAGCCAGCAGCAGTAATTCTTTTTTGACCATAGTTTGCATAGTTTGCTGCTTGCTAGAGTTGCGAGGGTAGCATCATTTTGCGCTTTTGGCATGTTGTGACATTATAATTTTTGTTCCAAATCTGAGGTCACAGATACTACAGAGGAATTGTAGCTCTCCTTTTTTTGTTCTATCTTTGCATTTTGCATAGTGACATGCAATGTTGTAGAATCCTTTATGCTTATTGGAGACATGCTCTTTGAAACTTCCCATTATGTCTCCACAGAAATCTCAGTTGTATTTATCACTGGGATATTTCCAGTAGGTGACGTTTTTGGTGAACTTACTTTTCTTGTTATTGGGTTTATCATTGTATTCCTGCCGTTTATCCGCACAGCATTGATTTTCTTCACTTTGACATTCAGAGAACTGGGCAGAAATTATATCACGTCAGCATCCGCCTCGGACCCTAACAATGCTTTGTTTTATTAAAACAGTTAGATTCCCATGGTCTGCAACAGGTCTAAGTGCGCTGCTTGGTGCCGGCGGATGTAGAACGCTGACCCCGCACACCAGGTAGGGGCCCAAGGAGAGGCGACCACCACAGCAGGACGGGCGTGGCTCACATCCAAAGTTGCCGCCGCCCCGAAGGCGGCACCTCATCCAGCCACGTCACACACACAGCCTCGCTTCACACCCCAGCCCGACCAACCCAGCCCTTAGAGACATTCCTTTTCTCGAAGTCATGGATCTGACTTACTGACTTCTCTCACCTACATCGTTTCAACATGCCAGAAGACGTTCACCTTCGAGACCTTTTGCGAGTATGGGTCGGCATGAGATTTACACCATCTCCCCCGAATTTCAAGGACCAGCAAGAGCTCACCGGATGCTGCATAAACCACAATGCTTTCAAAGGCTCAGACCCTTCTCTCTGAGCAAACCCATTCCTTGGTGCCCTGCCCTTCACAAAGAAAAGAGAACTCCTCGGGAGTCCTTCGGGCTTCTCCGGGATCATTTGCGTTACCACAGTGGATGCCATGAGGGCACTCGTCTACGCCACCCAGGGTTCGGGGATCTGAACCCGCCATCCTTTTAATCAGCCGAGAGAAACAGAGGCCATGACCTGTCCCTTCTGATCGGTGCTCTCCCATCTCCTAGGACTGACTGACCCATGTTCAACTGCTGTTCACATGGAGCCCTTCTCCACTTCTGACTTCATAGTGCTCGTTTGAATATTTGGTACTACCACCAAGATCTGCACCTGCAGCGGTTCCACCCACGCACTCACCGCAGGCTTACATGCACACCGCAGCAGCCCACCTACTCATCGCGGTTTGCCCCGGGGCGCTCAGCACTGGCTGTAGCACTGTATGGGCCTGACGCTCCAGCGCCTTCCATTATCAGGGCTAGTTGATTCGGCAGGTGACTCGTTGCACACTCCGCAGTGGATTCAAACTTACATCGCCGCTATTCTGTCGTCCATATCTACCTGTGTTCTAGAAAAAAGGGGGCAACCCAGTAACCCAGGGACCCGAGGTGGACAATTGCTATAGCAAAAGTGGTCCCTATGGGAGAAATGTAGCCTTTGACTTCCACGACAATAGTGTTGAAAAAGCAAGTACGTTTTAATTATGCGTTTAGTGCATTCATTTTATCAAATCCCGGTCCCATGATGGAAAAATTGATTTTAACAGTACACCACAGTATTTGCATTTCTCAAAACATACAGTGCTTCTAAAAAGTGTTGGCACAGTGAAAGTGATATATAGTGACTAGAGAGTGTGCTTGTGCTATATACAAGAATTTGTAAATGATCGGTACAATATCATGTTATAACCGGTACTCGTAATATGAGAGCCAGAACCCACTATCACATTTTAAAGAACACAGTTCACATAAGTTAGTGTTGATGTTTCGACGCTTAAGCACAGTTATTTAGAACAGGGTAATCATCAGGCTGGAATAATATATATACACAGGAGACCACTAAAAATAATATCATGTATCAATTTGTGTGATTAAGTACGTTGTAATCCAATTTCACTAACGGGTATAATCAAAGTACCATGTTACATACCAAGGGATTGGAGCATGGAGTCCCACAACTGGAGATGTATCAATCAATGTTTTATATAAAAACCTCAAGGATGCGATTTAATCAGCTGCAATAAAATATACCACATTCAAACATGCTGCATAGTGAACTTGCATGTAATGGGGTATAGAAAAAGGTCCTATGCCCTACCTGGGAACTGTGTCAAGATATTCCACAGATAGGGTTGAGTCTGTCAATCTAATAAGGCTTGCATCTGGATTGGGGCTGTAAAAAGAATGGAAGTGTTTACTATGTTGCATCCAATCAGTGGTTTGGATGTGTTTGAGTAGGGGTCAACATACCAAGGTTTGATGGTATAAGCCCATGTGGTTCAATAGGTGATGAAACCCCAGTGTTCTGGGCAGTCTCACTTGCATCTATTAAAAAGCCATTGCATGAAGGATCACATTGTAGACTTGTACATAAAAGGAATAATTCTGTTCCAGTGTACTCAAGCAGACTGTGTAGGGAATTTATAAATGAGTGCTCTGTGAATTTATCAAGTAAAATGAGTCCTCACAAAGGAAAGCAGCTGAAGTGAGTGGCAAACTAGTTTTGAAACTTTTGTGAAGGTTTGTCTAAAGGCGCCAAAATACTCTGTCTGTGGAAACTATTTCCTAAATCGAACTACGTATCGGTGACTACCAGTTGGTTATGTGGATATATATATATATATATATTACCTACTGCCAGTAGGTAGTTATAGTTAGGACCTATTTTCCATAGGAAATCCGCAACATTCTATTTGGAATAACTTTGGTGCCCGTTGACGAATCTTCGCAAAATTTTCAAAACTTTTGGCCAGTTCTGGTCCGCTCCTATCCTGAAAGTCTTGGGATGATTGGTGTAGCGGGGGCTGAGAAAAAAGGGGGGGGTCCCAAAACATGTTTTTCCCATGCAATTTCCCATAGGACCTTTTGCCACAGCTACAGCCCGAACTGCTGAACGGAATTACACCAAATTTGGCAGAAAGGTTCAGAGTCGTGCCTTTTGCTTAAATGGTGTAAATCCGTTCGGTAGTTACTGAGAAAATCAAAATCACATATATATCTGGGTGGAGCCTAACCACACATCTCATCATGAGATCTGATTGGCTGTCAGCACTTCATCCAAGAAGTGTTGGCAGCCATCTTGGGACCAATATACATGATAGCACCTCATTAAAAAGCATTGCAGTTAATAGAAGGTTTTAAGAATTTAGTTACATTATAAATCATTTGTTGATGGTATCATACTCATTTTAGGAATTGTGGTGTATTCTAAGGTGATTTTACCATGTGAAAAAGCCTTCTGCTATGATATCATGAATCATGTTTGAGAGAAAACTATTTTCTCATGCTTTTCCCACAGAGGTTTCGAAGGTGATCTATAAGCTAAACTGAGAGCATATTTCTGTAAATTCACATTATCTTTCTCAGTCATGTGAGAATGAAGTCTGACATTCTCAGTAAAACATGTACATCCAACAAGGGCAGAGGCTGTCAGTTGATTCCTTTGTGTTCTACTGCAGCTTCCCAGAGTGTTCTAAAGAACAACTAGAGCGCTAACAGTCCTACTTATGACAAACGTATTGCACACCTGAAGCCATCTTGATTGGAATAAAGTTTAATTTAAAAAGGAACAAAATGATGGGGTTCATTTTGCCATAGAAAGTATGATTAGTGCTGCAGAAAAAAAAATTACCTTTCATGATTCGATATATGGATCAATACTCAATGCTCTATTGAAAGTATTGAATATATTAATACATTAAATGATTAATTCTGTTTAAAAAAATAATCTGTGTTTCTACACAATTTGTTTGAGTTCTGCAAAATTATGTTCACTTTGGTGACTATTTAAATAAGAAATATAAGGCAAATAAATCCTCAAGGTTTATCTGTGTTTTGTGATTGAAAAAAAAATTAGGGCACATTTTGAGTGACTTCTCAAATCCTCTTCTAATTCATTAAAAAATTCTGACATGCAGACTGAAACATGCACTTTCAATACCAGCAGCAGACTTCCCTGGTAAACAGTAGCTTTACTACAGTGGTCTAATGAGCAACTAGAGTGCTAACATTCTGAATTTATGGCAAATGTGTGACACATCTGAATGCCTTCTTGGTGGAATCAAAGTAAAAAACTGAAAGTTTTTCCTACTGAGGAGCCTGTAGTAAATGAGGAAATTAGAAAACTTCATAACAAATAAGTCTCCCAAGATGCCCACCAGAGACAAAAGAGCCCAAATGTAGCACAAATATCACCCAGATGTAGCCCACATGTAGCCCAATGACAGAAGTGTGCAAAACACTTATTTTTTGTGTTTTTGCAGTTTTATATAGTGCTGTCTTGTCAGGTATTGGAATGCTTTACATGAGCATTGGTTACATCACACAAGATTAAATTCATTTTGGTTGTAGACATGGGGAGATTAACAGGCACATGCATCAAAGGAAAAACCGGTCGCAAACTGGCAGATTCTCAGAATCTGCCCCTTTGCGACCGGTATTTTTGCATTTGGGATGCATCATCCCAAATGCAAAAATCGCAATTTAAGGAATCTCTAAATTGCGATTACTTAAATTGCGATTGCATTTAAGGAATCCCAAATTGAGATTCCTTAAATGCAATGGATTAAAGTAAAAAAATTAGCGATTTCGCTAATAGGAGGAGCAAATTACCATGAAGTTGAACTTCATGGTAATTTGCAAGAACTTTGAAAAATGCACTTTTGTGCATTTTTCAATGTTTCATGTTGCGCACACACATGCCCTTAGAGCATGTGTGTGTGCAACATATGTGCACAGATCAATTTCAGGGGTGACACCGTTGACACACTTGCACCCTTGAAATTGCATGAGCAATTTGCGAGTACCAACTGGTATTCGCAAATTGCTCATGCAATCTCCAGTTCATTCCTATGGGCCTGGCCTGAATGGGATGGCATTCCTTAATTGCGACACGCAATTTGCGAGTCGCAATTAAGGAATGTGTAGGAATCGCTATTTTTATAGCGATTCCTACATGCATAGGCTTTTGCAATTCCTTAATTGCGATTCCTTAATAATCGCAATTAAGGAATCGCAAAAGTCTACGTTGATGCACGTGCCTGTAAGTGATTTGACCAGAATCACAGAATGTTGAGCTGAAGCAGAAACTCCAACCTGGTTCCCCAGTTGCAAAGTCTGCAGCTCTGGAAGTAACACCACATCCTCACCCCTAAGTGCAACATTTAATCAAGTGGTCAACTGGATAAAAAAACACAAAGATAACAAATCATTTAAAAGTGCTTTGTCGCTATTTGAAAACTCATAAAATATGTCCTCATTTTAGTTTTTTAGGGCACTAACCATAATTTTGATGCAAATAAGACCCTCTCATATATGTAATTTCTAAAGGAAATGCTCTAGATATTACAGTTTTGATTACATCAAGATGACGTCAGGCGTTCCACACTTTTGTAATAAATATAGAATGTTAGCAATCTAGTTGTTCATTAGGATACTGTTGAGAGGCAGAGGCCAGGTGCACGGACTCTGAAAATTGAAGGCAGGTTGGAGGGTGCAGAGGCAACAATTTGACCACACTGGGCAGGCAGGAAGGGCAGTGGCAGCACAACAGACTATGGAGGGCAGTGGAAAGGGGGGCAGGGGCAACAAACCAACAATACAGGACTGGCAAGAGAGGCTGTGGCAATATAATAAACCATTGTGGGCAGAAGGAAGAGGCAGTGGTAGTACAACCATACATGCAAACAGACCCGATTCAGCCAGGAAACGTCCAATGTTTTTAAGCTCAAATGGGTTTTTATTTGATCTGTCTCCTGTCTACAATCTCCTCTTTTTCAATGTAACTCAAAGGGGAAAATCAGTACCCCAGTTTGTTTCAAAATCTCCCTCTTACCAAGTTCAAAATGTTCGCAAGTATGGGACATTGGATGATGGAAGGCAGGAGGAATTGGGGTAGGGACATGAACTTGGATAACAGAGTACAGGAAGGACATGGAGAGGTGCACCAAACTGACCCTACAGGGCAGGCATCAGGGTTTGCAGCAGCACAATACACCACACAGGGCATGCGGGACGGGAGTGCAGCACAACAATCCATAGAAAGCAATAGGGAGGGGACAGGACCTTGCACATGGACAGCAGAGAACAGAGGGGAAGGAGGCAATGGTAGCTAGCTGGCCATAATGGACAGACAGGAGAGAAAGCTGCAGCATAACAGACCATAAAGGGTAGGAGAGACGGATCAGGGGCATTACAAAGGAACAGACAAGCCAGGAGGGAGGGAATAGGGGTCTGCACATGGAAACAGAGGGCTGGGGGCAAGGGGGCAGGGCAGGAGCAGCAAGATGACCATGGAGGTCAGGCAGGATGGGCACTAGAAACAAGACACACCATAGAGAGCAACAGTGAGACTATGATGGCATACACATAGACCATGCAGGGAAGGTAGGAGGGGGTCAGGGGAAGCTAGCTGACCACACAGGGAAGGTGGGAGGGGCCGTGGCAGCACAGAAGACCATGCATGGCAAGCCGGAGGGTTAGTGGCAGCACAATGGCTATGATGGGCAAGAAGGAGGCTGCAGAGGCATGCACAAAGGACCATGGAGGATAGAAGGGAGGGTCAGGATCTGGGCACAGACAAGAGAGTTCAGGGGAAGGGGCCTCACAACAGACCGTGCGGGGCAGGCAGGAGGAGCAGTTGCAGCACAACAGACCAGGGAGGGCAGAAGGGTGTAGCAGTAAAATAGACCATGGAGGACAGGAGGAAGGGGATAGGGGCGTGGCATGTGGACAGGCAGGGTGGAGAAGGCAGGGACAGGTTACAGTCATCTGACAATGCTAGGCAGGTGGGAGAGAGTGGCAGCTCCACAGAACACTCAGAGTAGATAGGAGTGGCAGGTCCATGGAACATGGTGGGCAAAAAGGATGGAGCAGGGGCATGCATAAAGACATCGGAGGACAGGGGGAAGGAGAATAGGGGAAGCAAGCTAAGCACAGAGGCCAAGCAAGAGGTCAATGATGGGGCATAGAATTGGGCAATGGAGGGCAGGAGGAGTGGACTGGTACATCATGCTAAATGGAGGGCAGTGGCAGCACATCAGACCATGCATGGCAGTAGGGAGGAGGCTAGTCCATGGATTCAGACAACAGAGGATAGGGAGGAGGTGGATGGGGCAGCAAGCTAACTGTTCAGAGAAGGTGGGTATTAGGAACTTTATTGTTTTTAAAATGTGTGTCTGTGCGAACTACTTACAATATGTACAAGTTTGCAGCATAATCTCACTTTTATTCAGGAAGAGGAGGACGTTTCTGACTGTGAATCCGGGCTCACTTGGCAGAAGCACCCCCTGGCCCTCCACCCCCCATCGCAAAATGTAATGCCCGTGAAAAGGGTAGGTGGACGCAGTGTGATATAGAACATAGTCCTGAGAGCACGATTGAAAATTAAAACTTGATATAGTGAATGGTATAAACTATGCACCAACAAGTGTGATATACGATGAACCAGGGCGTGAAATATAATATGCAATACATTGTGAGCAATGACAGATTAATTGGAGAGCGCAAGGTAGCACAGGCACTGGCACGTGCTATGCGATATGCGCCTTGGAGTGTAATATGCGCAGGGCAGTGTTGTGTAACCTAACTAGTCTCTAAAGTTGTAATATAAAATATGTGCTGGGGAGTGTAACGTTGCATATGCACTGTGACAAAAATATGGATCCCAGATTGTAATATGTATGGCATAGCGCTGTGCGTTATAACATAGGCATCAAGGAAGGCATGTTAGATGGGGCAATATAACCCGTGCGAAGGCAAGTGTGGCATGACATATTCACGTGGTGGTGTTACAGTGCACATGGGCTAGAGAGTGTCATAGCATACGCACTAGCTGGTGGAATACAACACAGAGGTGAGTGGCACTCGGCGGGCACTGGTGGGTGTAACACAGCATTGGGCTCAGCAAGGAGCGCGCTGTGACTCTCAAGTGAGGTTCGTCTCCTTTCCAGAGAGTAAAATAAAAAGTATTACACATCCGGCGGTGGATGTGTGTTTTATTAACCGTGAGGGGGGTTTCTTGCATAGTTTTAGTCTAATTTTTGTCGAATCCCCTTTGAATGGCTTGGTGTGCATGTGTATTAAATGTGCCCGTCAATAGCTACCCATGTTTGTATAAATAAACGACAAGGGTGTCTACATAGAGAGTACCCACTGGTGGGGGCACCGGAATTAGGCATGGTAGGGCGTCAGACACATCAGAGCTTCACTAGCGGTGTAAATACATTCCACGTGGATTCATTGTATGCATAGTCGCCTTTTAATGAATATCACACAATACGTCATGGTGATAGGTATATACGGTTTGTCCAGCATGTCCTAGGTGTTTCTATAAATATATTTAAAAAATAAATAATAAAAAACAAAGGCCGGCCCCTGGGGATGAGGTGCCCGAGGCCATCAGTGGCCTGAGGAGGGGGGCAACGCAGCCTCCCTCCTAAAGAATGCAGGCCATGCCCCGGCGGATGGGGTCCCCGTGGCCGATTAAGGCCTTGGGAGGGGGGCCGTGCGGCACCCTTCCCAATTTTTTTTTTTTTTTAAATAATAAATTAGGGTGTAGGCCCTGGGGGATGGGGTCCCCAGGGCCAATAAATTAGAAAAAGAAGGGGGGCCACTCAGCCCCTTTCTTAAAAATAAATAAATAAATAAAAGACCGGCATCGCACCGGAGGCCATGGCCCCTCCTTGCAGAACTCTGCAAACGCACCCCCTGGGGAGTTGCAAGTTGGGGAATTAATTCCCCTTCAATACTGAGGGTCCCTGAGGGCCAACTAGCCCAACAGGTATCTCCAGTATGCGCCAGGGAGCTGCATTGCAGACAGTTGGTCCAGGCCGTGCCCCTTTTACACCTCTTTGCAGCGCAGCTCTGTGGCACTTACGAGAGGAACCTAGTGGGCTAATTTGACCCTAGGGACCCTCAGGATTCAAGGGAACTTAATCTCCCAACTAAAAACAGCCACAGGGCATATTTACACAGTGGGGAAGGGAGGGTACGGGGCCTGAGGTGACGTGTGCAAACACGCCCTGTGGTGCGTTTTAAGTTTGGGAAATAATTCCTCTTCAATCTTGAGGGCCCCTGGGGCCAACTAGCCCACCAGGTGCTTCCAGTAAGCGCCACTGCGCTGCGTTGCAGAGAGGTGGTCCAGGCCGTGCCCTTTTTTACACCTCTTTGCAACGCAGCTCTGTGGTGCTTACTGGAGGTACCTTGTGGGCTAATTTGACCCTAGGGACCCTCAGGATTCAAGGGAACTTAATCTCCCAACTTAAAACGGCCACAGGGCGTGTGTACACAGTGGGGAAGTGAGGGGACTGGGCCTGAGGCGATGTGGGCAAACACGCCCTGTGTCGTGTTTTAAGTTAGGGGAATAATTCCCCTTCAATCCTGAGGTACCCTGGGGCCCAACTAGACCACCAGGTGCTTCCAGTAAGCGCCACTGCGCTGCGTTGCAGAGAGGCGGTCCAGGCCGTGCCCCTTTTTACACCTCTCTGCAATGCAGCTCTGTGGCAGTTACTGGAGATACCTGGTGGGCTAGTTGGACCCAAAGGACACTCAGGGTTGAAGGGGACTTTATCCCCCAAATTAAAACGGCCAATTGACGTGTTTGCACACATGTCACCTCAGGCGCCCCCCTGCCTTCACCAGTGTGAAAACGTGCCCCGTGGCGCGTTTTAGGAGGTAGTTTTAATCCCCCTGCCCTATTATGTACTAGGGTCTTACAGAGGAGGTCATGCTAATCACATGGGTACCCCAACGCATAGTGTTCCCTACTGTATGCAGGTGTTTTCACTGTATTCTAAGTGTAAAAATGTAAATCCAGTATCTGTAAAGCGCACAGCTACCCGTAGGCATCCCGGCGCTGGGGGCCGTCGGGAAGATTAAGCTAGCTATTGCTCAGAGTCACATGGTGCTGGGCTGACCTGCCACCGCTGCCGGGGAGCGAACCGTGATCGAACAGTGATCCCCAGCATCTGTCGTCAGTTGCCCTGACCGCTGCGCCACACCTCTTCCCAAGTGTCTTTTAGCATAGCACTGGCTCTAGGCCTGGTTAGTCAGAGTCAGTTACCACCAGTACCCACCTGTAAAAGTTGTGGGCACAGGATGATTTTGCAACAATGCCTCTTTCTGCTCCTCTGTTGGGTCTTTCTGCACATGTCTTGCTTCTTCCTACAATTTTCTTCGTCTTTGTGGACTTCTGTTGCCTCTTTTTGCATTTCTTTTGCTTCTTTCTGTGCGTTTTTTCTTATTACTTCACATGTCCTACCTCTGTAGGCATAGTTAGAAACTAGCATTTAAAAAACCTTTGAAATTCACTTAAAAAACCATAGGTTTCAGGCACGTTATAGTTAGAAATTAGCATTTAAAAAACCTTTGAAATTCACAGAAAAAAACTAAGGTTTCAGGCACGTTATAGATAGAATTTAGCATTTAAAAAACCTTAGAAATTATTTAAAAATCCATAGGTTTCAGGGGCATTATAGCTATTTGGACATTCCACTCGTACAAAATCATTGAAATTCCCCTGTTATAGTTAGTTCAGCTAACTATAACTCACACCCCCGCAATGCACTGCTGATGACGTCACATATTACATCACTCATGACATGACATGGTCAGTGACATCACTGATGACATCACTGGTGACATCTCAAATGACCTCACTGATGACATCACTGATGACATCATCCATGTGATAATTTCATGCATCTTCTCACAATGTAATATAACTTTTGATACACCCACTCTAAATTACAGACTGCCATTCTCAAAACCATAGACACTCTAAGACCTATAACTACATACCCGCTCACTGATTCTTAAGTCTACACAGACATCCAGTCACTCACCCGTACAGTCACTCATACTTACGGTTACTCAGTACAGGACTATCATATGCACTCATACACCTATATAAAAACTCACACACCACCACTCATCCATAGAAGTACTCACACACCTAGTCAGTCATGCAAATATTTAATCACACTCCCAATTACTCACCTATACAGTTATACACACACCAGCTCACTTACTCAAATACTAGCACATTCTTACGCTCTTCTACAATCACTTATACAAGCACACACTCATCCATACAGCCACGCCACTCTCACAATCACACACTCTCACTTATAGCCATTTAAATACTCTAACACACATATATACTACCTTTCACATATGTAGTCACTCACACATGTACCACTGAGATATACATTCACTCAATAACACACCCATACACACACTCACCCACCCATTCAGTCCATCACAGATGCAGTCTTGAAACCATGTACCCAGTCAATCTCCCACTCACACATCTATGCACAGAGTCACACACACCCCACCCACACAAACACTCAGGCACCCATACAGATACTCAGACAACCAATGAATAACTCATATAGACACTCATGTAGTTATTCACATACCCATGCAGCCGCTTACATATCAACAGACAGACAGATACAGCGATTCACACAGTTTAGTCACTAACCCATGCATTCAGTAAGATATGTTTAATCACTCACTTATAGAGTCAGTCACGCACCTAGTAAATCATTATTCAGACACTTATACACCCACTCATTCTTCAATACGCCTTTCCTTCTATATATTAAACATATTTAAACTTTACAGAAACACACAGTAACTGGATGATGTCATCAGTGATGTCATTTTAGATGTCATCAGTGATGTCACTGACCATGTCATGAGTGATGTAATATGTGATGTCATCAGCAGTGCATTGCGGGGGAGCGAGTTATAGTTAGCTGAACTAACTATAACGGGGGAATTTCAATGGTTTTGTATGAGTGAAATGTCCAACTAACTATAACGCCCCTGAAACCTATGGTTTTTTCAGTGAATTTCTAATGTTTTTTAAATGCTGATTTCTAACTATAACGTGCCTGAAACCTTTGATTTTTTCTGTGAATATGTATATATATATATTTTTTCAAAGCCACTCCACAGGCAAAGTATAACTTATCCCACAGTAAGTATGTGCATTCCAGCCACATGCAATTCAAGCAATTTATTACATGGTTATCCCTAAGTTTAGCAACATACAGACCAAACCCAATGCGTTTCGGAGCCTCAAGTGCCTTGGTCATGGGTGGGAGACAACTGATTTGCTCTGAATATATCACCTGGTGAATGCTAGGCATAGATTACAGAAAAATAAGTTTGTTGAGTGTAGTCGTAATGTATCAAACATTTTTTACTTCAAAAAAAGGCGATTAGCAAGCATCAGTATTGTCTAAAACTAGGTATAAACATAAATAAAACCCGTAATAGGGCATTACAAACCTCAGTAAATTAAAGTGATGCGTGGTAACTGTACATTGTATTATCACAAAAATACTGGTTCAAATTTCTCTTGTTTTATACAAGTGAAATGTAACCTTTGATTTTTCAGTGAATTTCTTAGTTTTTTTTTATAAGATCGAAATGTAAATAAGCATGCTCATAGATATGATGCAAGGACATAGTGTAAGTTACTCAGAAAAGCTGCTACAGTGCTGTTTAGGTCACAGCAGCATTGTAACCAACCAAAATCCAGGTAAAAATGTTGTTTTCTAATTGCTGGGTACCAATGTGATAATACTACATGCATTCAAGCGAGTCTTGCATAATAGTGTGCAAGCAGGACTTGACACATAGTAAGTGCACAGAAACTCAAGTGAGCATAATCTGTGCAAATGAAGCTAACGTGAGCAAAATCTGTAGGACTGCTACTGTGTCACAACTAAATCCAATACATATGACCCCAGGTACCTGCTAGAACAATCATACAGCCAAAGTGGGGATAAAATATGAATGGATTCCCTTTGATCTACTCAGAATGCATAGTTGTGTTGTACATATATTAAGTGATAATGCAAAATCAAAAATACAACATATCAATCAAGCAGCTCCGAAAGGACCAAAATGCATAGCTAGCTTGATGAGCCATAGAGCCAATATTAGTGCACAGTACCATCTTTATAGGTCGATTCCATCCAAATTTGCTATATACCACATAAATTAAATTGTTACCCTTATGTGGGCCTGTCAACACAAACACCATGCTCATATGATTGATCCAGAATCATATTGTTGAGGTTACAACTATCAGTCCAATCATTAGACAGCCTGCAGGAGACACAGAGAGAAAAAATGAAATGTAGTGAAATTGTGGTGCAGTGAAAAAAGCAAAACAGCCACAGCGCTATGTACAACTTCGAAAAACAATTAAAAACGATCCTGCACAGAGGATCATGCACATTTAATAAAGGAAATTAGGCGGTGTTAACATCTCATGGAGAGCATAAATCCCTCATATATTTACACTTAGAAGAGGGTACAAGGGTAGGGGATATTTCACCCTAAGTGGGCACATTAATTCCTCATCAATCTTCAGCCCATTGGGGCTCTTGGTGTTGAGTTCAATTGTGTACTAGTACTCCAATTGTCTGAGTGCTCTAACCCTATCACCCCCTCTATTGTCAAGAGATCCTCCCTTCTGATACTGCATGCCTTTTCTACAGCAGCTTTCAAAATCGTTGGTTTGTAACCTCTTAGCTTAAAACGGTGTACAATAGTACACATTCACTTTCAAAGGCTGTGTCAGTGCTGCAATACCAAAACGGCTTTTATTCCCAAAAACTTTAACTGAGAAATCTGACAACATGTGCAGTTTTATAACTACTTACACCGGCCCTTATTTGGCCCCGGAGAGATTTTACAATGCGAGGGACTCCATCACGCAGTGGTTTCACTGATGGAGGCTACAAGGTCACGAAACTTTCCAAAAAGGAAGGAAATTCACTTTAGCTCCTTTCTAGAAAGTTTCGAGTTGATCTTTCAAGTGGGGGACGAGAAAAAAGGAGGGTACAAAAAACTAAATTCCCAAGCATTTTCCATAGACTTATTTAGGCTGGGCTACAGCAAAAACTGCTAAGTGGAATTAACCAAATTTGCCAGGAAGCCAGATCTTGGTTCGAAGATTGTGTGTTTTGTCATTTGGTGTAAATCCTTTCAGTTTTTTTGAGAACTTAAGGTTAAAAAATATTTGTGTATCTGGTTGGTTGGGTCTGCAAGACTCTTGCAAACGTCTTGTGAGAGCGCCACTTCAGAAATAGACGCCCTACGAGGGGGACCCAGATGGAATCACCCTGTGGCTAAAATAAAACAAATCTGCAATTTTTGCCGGGATCTCATGGGACTCCCATGGATTGCGGTAAAAAAAAGAGAAAGGATGGCCCAGAGTGTGCCCCCCCCCTAGATGGAGGTGAAAGCATTGTTGATCTATGGGTGCACAATCTCTTTGTAGTAACTGTCCAAGACGAGTGAGCTATATCTTGTCATATCCTGTTCTTAGACCAGAGTCAATTGTTCTCCCTTTTAATTACTGCTAAGTATTCAAATGGGAAAAATCACCTACAACCTCCACCCACCTGGCCCCGCCCCTCCACATCAGTAGTATTCAACGGTTTCCCGCTGTTTGGTCAGCTCAACTTATCAAAGTGACCAGAGTGCATTTCCCACGATTTTGATAGCGCTTCTTGATGCAGAGGCATATGAGAACAATTTCACCAAACAAAGAAACGCTAACTTTATATAATTTAGAGAAAGTGCTCTTGCTTGGTGGAGATTATACTCTTTATGTGTAGTCCCATCATCTTCTCTGTATGAGAATTCATTTTGCCACTCATTTCTATATGAAAATGCTCGAGGAACATTTTCATTGTCAAAATCACATGTGCACAGGGTCACTTGAAACATTACTGCGTAGTCCTTTACGCAGCTGTAGTGAGGAGTATGCACTAGACTAGACAAAACCAAAGGGTAAAGTAATGTTATTGTTAGATGTGATAAAAAGATTTGTTTTTGTTTAAATAAAACCTCAGAAATACACTGAACAAAAAGAGTTTAAAGTAATGTTATAGTTAGGTGAATAGGTCAGTGATGACACTAATGTTTTGAACTAATAAAACACACAGAAATTCATCAGTTATAGTTACCAGAGCTAATTATGACTTGCACTCCCACCATGCACTGCTTATGACCTCACATATTACATCACTCAGGACGTGTTCTAAGCCTTCATTTATAACATCACTGATGACATCTAAAATAGCATCATGGATGACATCACTAATGGCATCATCAAAGCTACTTTTGTACAAATTACTCTATAAATTATTATGGCATTAGAGGTCCGAAAGTAAGAATAAAATAGTTTGGAATCATATGAAGCATCATTAATACCATCACAGACATAACTCCCTTAGATATGGCAAGTATGTGTTATGTGCAACATTGACCTTATACCATACACTTCACAGATAGCCTGGTTCATATTAACACTCAAGCACAGATATATGGGAAACCCTTATTGCACAGGGTGTTCAATATCTATAAAACTGGATAGAGAAAGCCAAGTTTCTCAAGATACTCAGCGTCTGTTCCAAATAATGCCCTACTACAGACCACTTTTATCTGAATCAAACCACTCACAGTCACTGGGCCTACATTATGATATGAGCAAAAAAGTGGGTACTGTTAACAGTGGTTACTCTATGGAGAGAGTTTACTCTGTACCACACTGTTTGCAGACAATGAAACTCTCATGAGAAATACACCACAGTAGTAACAAGCATTTACAGTGCAATAGGTCTCGCATTGACGCTAGTTTGAGCAATTGACATTGCAAATAGCAATGCCTTTTATTTTTGTTTTATTTTTAAAAACATAAATAAAATGCATTGTAATTTACAATGCCAATAGCTTAAACTGGCGTCACTGCGAGACCTATTGCATTGCAAATGCTTGTTGTTCAATAGCTTGTGATAGAATGTCACTCAAAGTGTCACTCATGAGGTAGGCCAATGTATCACACAGACCTACTACATTGTAATGGCACACATATTCATAATGAAATCTTGTCAGCTTTATAGAAGGAGTCTTGTTTCAAGGTCAGTTGGTCAGTAGGGTGCCTGGATGTCACCTTCCGTAACCAAGTTTCGGAATCTCGCCCTCGCCCAAGAGTATCCCCAAACCACCAGAAGCGAAAGCCTTTATTCCGCCCTTAAAAAATAGTTGATACACCAATCATCAAGGAATCCAACTCGGGCTACTATACCGGAAGATATCTCCTTAATGCCCTGGAAGTCGTTGCTCAGCCACATGTGGGTGGGTAGTTGTATTATGTATTTTGTTGGGCTGCATATTCACATGTTGTGGAGATGTGGGGTGGGACTGTCCAGAAGAGATTGGGTCTCCTGGTAATGAGAGGGAGCTCCGTCAGCTGTATAAAGACAAGATCAGTACATAGAGGAGCTAGCAGTGCCCTATGACTCACACACCTGTCAGGAATGGGCTTATTGTTGTTGGCTGTTAGCGGAGGGAACATCAGCAACATGTGCATGGGACGCAAGGTCCTAGTAGCAGCGTCAGAGGAGTGTCAGGCTTTCACGTGGAACTGTCTTGGACCCTTACTACAGCATATGAGTTTTGCCAGCAGTAACAGAAGATTTAGGACATACGAACAGCAGGTAATAAGCAGCAGCCAAGAGGTGGAATGTGCGTAGCCTTAAGAAGGGCGGCTGGTCCTACTTGGGCAAAGAGCACAGAAGGCACCAAACAGCAGCCTGTAAGCGCAGAAGAGGCATTATGGTGAAGGGGCACAGTTAGTATGTCAGATTAGATCAGCAGCCTGTGGCTTTTTTCGTTAAAGTATTTTAATTTTTAGATAGGGAAGAGCACCTGAAACAAAATTATGCACTCTGCAGTCAGCTCGGACTCCCGGAGTTTAGGCACTTCCTACACCCTCACCAACCGTGTAGAGACAGCACCAAATCCAGCAAGATGGGTCTCGGGCCCGGGCGCTGTATCTCTGTCCAGCTTTGCCCCGACTACCTTAAATTTAAATTTTTAAAAAAGCATTGCTGCGAGCACAATGTGTAAGAGTCCCAGTGAGAACGGAGATGGGGCGGGGGGTTGGTTTAAAAACAACTGAGTGTGGAAGGATGGCGGGAATGAAGAAAACGGCCCAAAAACTAGTAGAATACTGGCAGCTGAAATGGACACTGAAGCCAATGATCTCGCTGTGACACAAGAAAAACTAGGAAACCTTGCATCAGTCCCGGCTGCCACTTTACCCCTTTGTGTGATCCTAGGCAGTTAGTTTTCACAGTGCCTCCTTTTCCATCATCACATAAGAACATTTTGAAATACATCAGCTCACGTTGTAAATACGTATAGGGAGGGGGGCGTGTCTCTTGGTTCACAAACAGCACCGTCATAATGGCAGAGGGGGCATACATGTTTCTACTTACGTGTTTGGAACCTGTCACTTCTAATAACTTGCGCCCGGTGCAATGAAGTAATCTAATATACTAAAATGACATGCCTCAAGTTATAAAGAATTGCACACTAATAACAAGAGCCGAGATGCAGCTGGACTATCAGCTATAGCTACACAGACCTCTTGTAATTAGTGAACAGGAAATTTTACCAACCTAACTGCAAAGTTGATATTATTTTTTCAGTTTTATATAGTGCGAACTCGACCCGAAGGTATTAAAGCGCTTTAAATGAGCACCAGTTGCATTATAGAAGGACATATTCATTTAGAAAAAAAAATTATGCAAGGGGATATTTAGTGATTTGCACAGAATCACAGGATGCTTGAACCTCCAACCAGACTCGAACCTGCTTCCCCGCTCCAGCTGTTAAGCCACATCCTCTGTAATGATGGATACCCCCTGTAAACTTGGTGAACCTCTAATGGTGTCAAGCGAGAGATGAAGTAACACCCCTGTGTCATCCACCCAGGCTTGGCGTGTGGGGCTGGGCCGTGTTGTGGCAGAGGTGGCCGGTGTAGTGACGAAGGTGGGTGGTGACGTGGTGGAATGCCCGGTGCAGCAGCGACCATGCTGCGAGCGCGCAGTCCAAGCACTGCACGTCGCCCTTCACTAGCCACCTCTAGGCGGGAAACATGCCCGGAGCATCGCCAGTGTGACATCAGCCCTCATGCAACGATGGAACTGGGCCCCCTGGCTGATATTTGAATTCTAAATGACAGCAACACCCACAGTTCAGTGGGCACATCAAGCCTGTGGGCCCCGGTGCCACTGCACCTGATGCACCAGAGGCAGCTACGCCTGTGGAAACATCTGGATATCCGCCGGCTCGCTGAAGCTCTGCAATGCTGACCCCGTGCAGCACGACCCCACAAGCTGAAGTTACAGTGGACACAGCACTGACACTCACCTAGGGTTTGCACAGCTACCAGCCCTGCGCACGCCTCCCGTCCAGGGCATGTCTGCAGCACAGGCAGGCCATGGGGGCAGATCCCGCCCTGGCCTGCTTCACACGAGGCTATGGACAGATGACGAGAGCAGCCATCTTTGTCCATGCAGGCGCGTGCATGAGCCCACGGCGGAGAATCGATTCCAAAAGGTCTCTCTGACGAGAGCACCGCATGCTCTGCTTTCGCCAGGCGAGACCTAAAAATGTACTAAGAACAGTGTACACTCTATGTAACACTTTTTAAAAAAAACTAGTTGCTTCAAGTAACCAAGGTCTGAAGGTGCTAAAGAGCATATTACCTGCAGCCTTCATACAGTGGTGAAAACTTTACAGGTAGCCTAACTTCTGAAGCAAAAAAAGCACATGTACATAGGTTAATATGTTATGTATAAATTGCCGAACTGAGATGTTTCTATCTAATAAGTCTAGGCTGCTAACAGTACTTAGTATATACTGGGTAGAATCTTTGCCCTGTTGGAAACTTTCTAGCGGACCCAAAAAAACTTGTGTGCAACTGTCATCTGCACACAGAGTTACTCTTCAATACCGCTACACATCTATGCTGCATTAAGAGCACATGAAACGTGTACACACTTGAACTCATTGGCTGGACGCAGGGTGTTCAAAATTAGGTAGTAAGTAATATGGTACGTACCCGGCCCTATGTAAACTATAAAACAAACTAACACACTCATTGGTTGATGTCATTTGAGATTTCATCAGTGATGTCATAAATGATGTCTTAGAACGTCATGGGTGATGTAACATGTGAGGTCATAGGCAGTGCATGGCGTGGTGCAAGTAACTATAACTTGTGAATTTCTGTGTTTTTTGAGTTCAAAATGTTTATGTTGTCACTGACAGTCACCTAACTATAACAACAATGTAACCTTAGTTTTTTTGAGTGAAAATATATAAGTATGTTTCTATGTGCGTTATGAACAGATATATCATTTATAGATATGTAAATATATATACGTTTACCCATAGGTGTATATGTGTACCAGGGCGTGTGGGGGAATGCTTACGCAGTTCATGTGGGTTCTACGTGTGGACTACAACCTGTCAAGGGTGATTATGGTAGCAAGAAAGACCAAGTACCAAACGCCAGAGCTGAAAGGCCGAGTGTGTTATTGTGAGGTGGCTGGTTACTGTGTGAACTGCCGGGGATCATCCGCGTCCCTGGCACTGGTCTTTAGTAAACAGACGTGTACAGTTAATACGCGCTCGCTCCTTCAAGGAGCCGGCGGGACAGGCGCACGGAGGCAGCAGGGAGTGGAGAGGGCTGGCAGGGAGTCAGCAGGAAGCAGGCAGGCGGAGAGGCGGCTCCCGGCTCCTGACACACGTGTCTTCTTCTCTCTCACCTTAGAGTGCCCGAGCCCGGCTGCAGGAGGGCAGCATCCAGAGTCGAGCCCCGCCGCCAACTGGGACACCATGCGGGCGAGCGACAGGTACAGCGCCATCCCGGCGGACGACAGGGGGATTCACATCATCAACATTAAGGCCATCGAAGACATCGGCTATGTGCAACAGACCGGCGAGAGCGTGGTGAGAGGGGGCGCTGCGGGGACGAGAGAGGCGCTGCTGGGGTGAGAGGGCGCTGCCAGGGTGACAGAGGCGCTGCGAGGGCGAGAGGGGCGCTGCTGGGCGTGAGAGGGCGCAGCGAGGGTGACCGAGGCGCTGCGAAGCGGCAATACGGGTGCTGCTAGGGATGAGAGAGAGAGGCTCTGATAAGGGTGAGATGGCACTGCGAGGGGTGAGATATATGCAGCTGGGGGAGTAACGGGGCTTCTTGGGTGAGAGAGGCGCTGTTTGGGTGAGAGGGGCACTCTTGGTGAGATGGCGCTGCGAGCGGTGCTGGTGGGGGTGAGAGGGGTGAGGCTAAGGTGAGAGGGCGCTGCGAGGAGTGAGCGAACTAGGTGTTGTGAGAGCGGCGAGGGTGTGATGGGCGCTGCGAGGGTGTGAGGGGCGCTGCTAGGGGTGAGGGCGCTGCGAGGGGTGAGAGGGCGCTACCAGGGGTGCTGCTAAGGGTGAGAGGGCGCCACGAGGGGTGAGAGAACTGTACTTACTGGTGTGGTGTGAGAGCTGCGCTGCGAGGGTGTGATGGGCGATGCGAGGGTGTGAGGGGTGCTGCGAGGGTTGCTGCTTAGGGTGAGAGGGGCTCTAGTAAGGATGAGAGGGGCTCTACTAAGGGTGAGAGGGGCTCTGCTAAAGGTGAGAAATAACTCCAGGTGGTGTGGAAGCTGCACTGCTCGAGCGAGAGAGGGCCTGATGGGGGTAACATATGCCAAAGAGCTCGCTGAAGGGCACTGTAGTGGACAAGCGGCACTTCGGGGGTGAGAACTAAGGGTGCGGACTTCTTGCTGTGTCCGCTCTATTCACACCTTAGCCACACGCGTGCATACATACGCGCACACACAGTCCCGATAGAAGTATCTACCGGGACTGTGTGTGCGCACATGTATGCACACGTGTGGCTGAGGTGTGAATAGGGCGCACACTGCAAGAAGTCACTGGTGGGAAAGTGGGTGTGTGCACGGGTGATAGTGAGTGTATGGAACCACCGTGTGAAGGTTGCATCCGTACAGATGGTGAGGAAGAAAGGAGAGGGTGAACCAGCGTGTGTAATGACTGTCTGCAGGCGGGCTGTGTGCAGCGATGGGGGGCTGCTAGGTGAAGGTGTGTGCAGCGTGATTGTGAGGGAACACTGAGTGCAGGTAGTGTCTGAGAATCACTGTCTGGCAGCAGTGCATGATACGTCAACGGTGCACTGGAAACGCGCTGGCGGTATATACAGCGCGGTGGCACCCCCCTAATGGAAAGTGAGTGCAAAGCACATGTCTTGAGAGAAATTTGTGCACCGGGAACCATTGTGCAGGCGTTATATCAGAGGGAGTGTGTCAGTGACACTGTGCATAGAGAGGCTTCTTGCAGAAAGTCACTGCAACAAAGTGTGTGCAGGGGCAGTGCGTGTATGGGAGTCACCAGTAGGAAGTCACCATAGCTGGCTAGGAAGTCACTGCAAGAAAAGTGTGTGCAGAGGGGTCACCAGCTAGGTAGCCACTGCAGGAAGAGTGTGTGCAGGGTGAGTGTGTGCATGGGGAATACCAGCTAGGAAGTCACTGCAAGAAAAGTGTGTGCAGGGGGGTCACCAGCTAGGTAGCCACTGCAGGAAGAGTGTGTGCAGGGTGAGTGTGTGCATGGGGAATACCAGCTACGAAGTCACTGCAAGGAAAGTGTGTGCACGGTGAGTGTGTGCATTGGGGTCATCTACTAGGAAGTCACCGCAAGAAAAGTGCGTGCAGGGGGAGTGCGTGTATGAGGCTCACCAGCTAGGAAGTCACCACAGCCGGCTAGGAAGTCACCGCAAGAAAAGTGTGTGCAGGAGGGAGTGCGTGTATGGTGCTCACCAGCTAGGAAGTCACCACAGCCGGCTAGGAAGTCACCGCAAGAAAAGTGTGTGCAGGGGGGAGTGCGTGTAGGAGGCTCACAAGCTAGGAAGTCACCACAGCCGGCTAGGAAGTCACCACAAGAAAAGTGTGTGCAGGGGGGAGTGCGTGTATGAAGCTCACCAGCTAGTAAGTCACCACAGCCGGCTAGGAAGTCACTGCAAGAAAAGTGTGTGCAGGGGGGAGTGCATGTATGAGGCTCACCAGCTAGTAAGTCACCACAGCCGGCTAGGAAGTCACTGCAAGAAAAGTGTGTGCAGGGGGGTCACCAGCTAGGAAGCCATTCCAGGGAGAGTATGTGCAGGGTGAGTGCGTGCATGGTGGATACCAGCTAGGTAGTCACTCCAGGGAGAGTGTGTGCAGGGCGAGTGTGTGCATGGCGGGTTACTGGCTAGGAAGTTATTGCCAGGAAAGTGTGTGCCGGGTGAGTGGAAGCATGGGGGTCGCCAGCTGGGAAGTCGCTTTAAGGAAAGTGTTTGCAAGGTGAGTGCATGCATGGGGGTCATCTGCTAGGAATTCACTGCAAGAGAAGTGTGTGCAGGAGGAAGTGCATGCATGAGGGTCGCCAACTAGGATGTCATTGCAAGAAAAGTGTGTGCCAGGTGAGTGCATACATGAGGTTACAACAAGGAATTAATTGCAGGGAATGTGTGAGCAGGGTAAGTGCGTGAATGGGGGTCATCGGCTAGGAAGTCACTGCAGAGAGAGTGTGTTTAGGGTAAGTACGTGCATGGGGGTCACCTGCTAGGAATTAGCTGCGAGTAAAGTGTGTGCAGGTTGAGTGCATGCATGGGGTCATCAGGTAGCAGTCACTTCAGGGAGAGTGTGTGTAGGGTGAGTGCGTGCATGAGGTTCACTACCTAGGAAGTAACTGCAGGGAGAGTGTGCGCAGGGTGAGTGCATGCATGGGTGTCACCAGCTAGGAAGTCACCGCAAGGAAAGTGTGTTTAGGTTGAGTGCGTGCGTGGGGGACAGCAGCTAGAAAGTCATTGCAACTTAAGTGTGTGCAGGGTGAGTGCATGCATGGTGTCACCAGCTAGGAAGTCATTGCATGGAAAGTGTGTGCCTGGTGAGTGCGTGCATGTTTTCACCGCTAGGAAGTCCCTGCAAGGAGAGTGTGTACAGGGTGCTTGCGTGCATGGGGATCACCGGCTAGGAATTAGCTGCAAGGAAAGTGTGTGCATAGTGAGTGCATGCATGGGGTCACCAACTAGGAAGTCACCGCAAGGAAAGTGTTTGCAGGGTGAATGTGTGCATAGGGGTCACCAGCTAGGAAGTCACTGCAGGGAGTGTGAGTGCAGGGCGAGAGCGTGCATGGTATCACAGGCTAGCAAGTCACTGCAGTGAGAGTGCGTGCATGGTGAGTGCATGCATGGGGGGTCACCGACCAGGAAGTCACTGCAGGCAGAGTATGTGTGCAGGGTGAGTGCATGCATGGGGGTCTCTGGCTAGGAGCTCACTGCAGGGAGAGTATGTGCTGGGTAAGCACATGCATGGGGGTCACTAGCTAGGAAGTCACCGTGAGGAAAGGGTGTGCAGGGTGAGTGCGTGCACAGGGGTTACTGTCTAGGAAGTCACTGCAGGCAGAGAATGTGTGCAGAGTAGGTGCGCGCATCGGGGATCACTGCCTAGGAGGTCACTGCAAGGAGAGTGTGTGCAGGGTGAGTGCTTCCATGGGGGTCACTGGCTGGGAAGTCCCTGCGGGGAGAGAGTGTGTGCATGGGTCGGCACAGTGCAGGTAGCCACAGCAGTGGTGTACAGTGGTCTACAGTGTAGGAGTTACTTGTCTGGAAGGACAAGACACGCATTAAGAGTGTACCGGATGTAGGTGTGTTTGGAGAGTGCGTGAAGAGGGCGGCACTGTGCGGGAAGCTAGTGTGTAAAGGCTGTGCCCAGTCAATGCTAATCAACACATAAGTAGATGCAATAGAGATGGGGTATCGGGGAGGGATGTATATCGGTGGGGTTGCAGTTTGGGAAATACAGGGAAGCTAGAAGACGCGCGCGGGGTGTTTACAAGAGGTTCTGCTTTGTCAGGTGTCAGTGCAGGGAGGGAGTATTCTGGGAGGGGGGTGTGAGGCGGAGTGACACCCTGGTGAAAGCACGAAGGTGGAACAGTACAGTAACAGCTGTGAAAGGTGATCTGCCCTCTTGAGACCCCAGTCACACATAAGATGTTTAGTAGTGTCAAAATGCTGTTACTCACAGGATGCAATGGGGTAGTATTTTAAGTTGTGAGGCCTACACTGTCATCCACTCGAAAGGGTGTTCTGTGCGCACGCGCAGTGGGTGCTGCTGGCCGCCTTGAGGCTTTACAGCAGATCAGCAGATGTTAGCTGTGTAGGTGGTAGGTAGGTATGCAGTGTCTCGCAGCATGCTACGTTACGTCGACATAAAACCATGTATTTCTACATGTGCGGTATACGTGGGTCTGGGTAGGATTGCATGCCATGAGTCAGCAGGGGGCAGTGATTCCGCAGCTGTTTGCTCCTTCCGCTCGCGAGGATTCTAAAGTATGGGTAATCCACACGTACAGGGGTGTAATCACTCAGACAACCACAGCAGGCGGCGCACGATGAATACCACTTTAATTTGACAAGTCCCAAAGCCTGCTCTGTGATCAAGAACAGAGAATGGTGCGTGTGTGCGTGCGTACGTGCGTGTGTGGGGATTCCCCTAGAATAGACGTCAATTTGAGAAGAAATGTTCTCTGGTAGATTTTCTGTAATTTTCGCCAGTGCTGATTAAGAACCCTAATCTGCGAGGATCTCTGCTTGTGGGTTATTATGTGAAAATTTTAAATTTTGCAGCTAGTAATGTGTTCCGATCTAAAAAGATCATTATAACACACCAGATTTGATAATGGGAAGGAAAGTATTTTTAAGGGGAACTCTCGAGAAATTAGCACACCATATTTCTGCGCAGATTGTCACGATCGAGGAAATATTGTTTGTTTGTGGTGGATTGCTGTGTTCAAGTTGTACATTTGGGAAAAGCCTGGTCTATGAAAAGGCCAATATGCGTGATGTCCATAAAACTTAAATCTGGTAGTAAACATCTGGCACACTCCGAGATACAAGTAACGCTGTCCCACACGAAATACCGGATGCGCCCGCAGTTTGCCCCGGGAGGAGGGACGGGATTGTCGACTCGTAAAGTCGAGATAAAGCAAGGATTTTGCCTTCAGTGTGTAATTATAGCTCCCATGAATTCTGTGCTACATGTACACGCGTGCAGTGGGTGGTGACAGGGCTTGTGAAACGATGTTACATCCAGCGATTAATTTGCTAAAGAAAGTAAGTGCCAAGGCTCTCGTCAGGAGGGCACTGCAGCTGGCACCACACATTGCCCCTGCCATGCTGCCAATGATAGCAACAACACAACTACGAACCATCACACTCCTACAAATGTGACAATTCGGACTATTTCAGGCCCCAAAGCTATAATAATGGCTTGGGCAGCAGGTAATGGACATTTTTATTGTATATTGAATTAATAATTGATTGTAGTTCTGGGCATCTCTAAATTAGTCAGACACCACCTTGTGGCAGACTGCCACAAGCAATGATGTTGATAATTAAGTGCCGGTGCCAAGCACCGGACACTACTGGCACAAATTAAGAACTAATTACATCCACGCAACGTGGCAGTATTGTGTCTTTCAAGACTGAATGAGATATGTGCATTCCAGTAGATGCTAGGCATTCCTTGGCGTGTACACATAATATGCTGTCGTGGGCATGGGGGCAACACCAGCAAATGCATCCGATGATGACATGGTTTTAAAGACCACTTGATTACCCAATAGGATGTCCTGATGCAATAACTGAAAAAAAACTAGTTGGCAATCAAAAACACTGGGTGACTCAAGAAAGAAATGCTCTTAGAAACAGTAAATGCGGGCGAGGTGTTGAACCTGTGGTCGCAGGTTTGACTCCCATCGTGTCCTCTCAGCCTGCACGCTCCCAGGTTGATGCGCGTTGAGTATCGTTACGTGGGCCATCAAGAAACATCGTAATACTCGCTAAAAAAGCGCTTTAACTCCACGTCAGGGTTAGTAAGCGCTATATAAATGCAATCACAATTATCAGCCAATAGAGAAAAACAATCCTTTGTGCTCTACAAATACTTGCCACAGGCTGCATTAGGGCCCAGGGTGGCCCTGGATTGTACAGGACTGCGTGTGATGTGCCAGTGTGCCCAGGGAGTCTGTCCTGAATAGTAACAATAGATTTTAGCAGCTGTATAGTTTTCTGAAATCCAGCTTTATGGTTTTTCGGTAGTGTAGTATTTTTAATTGAATCATTCTGACAAGTTTCTTATGAGAGTGAACGTTTTTAGTACAATTAAATTCTCTCTGGGTTATAATTTCATTACCTCTCAAAGTCTCTAGGAGTGGAGGCAGTATTGTAAATAATTTATGCAGTCCCAGATTTCTTGGGGTGGGGGCAGAAGAACCGTAAATAAATCTTGTTTAATGAATTTAACATTGTTGGTCGAACATATTCACTCAAATTGTCATGTCTATGCGGTAATTTTGATATATTGTGACCGCACTGGTATTTGTGATAAGAAACACTAGCAGCGGTTTCCACCATTGCACGTTCCAACAATTGTATGTATAGTGAATGGGGGTTGTAGTGTGCTCTTAAAGAAACAGTAGCATGGTCTCGCCCATGGAAATAATATGCCATTTAGTGTGTTGTGTGATGTTCTGTTGTGTTATCAGCGTTTGTATAGTGCATTGTGTAGGGATGTACCACACAGAATGTGCACCTGTGCATAGAGTGGAGGCGCCTTTGAAAGAGCAACAGTTTGGTATTGTGTGCACGGGAATTCAGGTACATGTACATTTGTGTAAGGGAACATAATCGGATGTTAATAATTCTGTGCTAAAATTCATTGGTAATGTGGCATTGCCGATCCAAGAAGTGTGTGAGGTATGTTTGTGAGTGCACACTCGTGGGGTGTCACTGGAAGGCCTTCCTGTAAAGGATTCGTAGATATGAGCGTCAGTAGAATGTTGTTTTGTTTATTGGGAGCTGGCTCTGGGTTTCTGCTGGTAGTAAAGCTTGCACTGCTATTACTTCTACTGTGCAAGCTAGAATTTAAGTAGTTTTGGACAGTAGGGTGCTGGGTATGTCCCTTTTTGAATTTTACGTTTATGGGATTTGTACAGCACAACAAACACCCAGAGGGTTCCTGGCACTATTGAGCCAGTGAGAGACAAAGCACCATATTTATAGTGGCTCCAGGGGGCACAGCTATGCTTCCAGCTCATTCTTGGGTTTGCTGTGGTTGACTTGCCCTCTCACTAAAAAGGCAGGGAATCCCAGATGCTGACAGACCCAGATAAGAAGACTCTACCATCGAAACATGTTTGACTGAAAGTAGATAAAATGTTCACAGTGAATTGTAGTGACAGATCCGGGTGGTGTAGATACGATCATTCAGCTGATAAGGAAGAGCCCACTATGAAAACTGCTTGTTGGACCAGGCACACACTCTAATTCTTTGTTGCCCAGGCAATCAAAGTAAAGTGGCAAAAGATGGCATCCAAAGTTTCAGCTCTGCAGTCAATACATCAATCAGTAAGTCATGTGGAGCGCAACTTATCACCCCGGGGGATCTCCAGGCGTTGGGGTCCTGTGAGCTACGGTTGGATGGCCGTAATTATCGAAGAGCCAGGTCTTGAGCTTCTTCCTGAAGTCCTCCAGTGAAGGGCAGGTGCGTAGGTGGAGGTCGTTCCAGGACTTGGCGGCGATGTCGGAGAAGGAGCGACCACTGCAGCAGTGGCTTCGGAAGTTGCGGGGGATGTGGGCTAGGGCAAGGGTGGAGGAGCGGAGCTCCCTGATCGGTTGGTGGCACGTCAGGCGGTCTTTGATGTAGGCAGGTCGGAATTTGTGGAGGGCTTTGTTGGTGTAAGAGAGGAGCTTGAAGAGGCTTCTGTCAGTTTCAGCAGATCCTGAGCAGCTGAGATCTGGCTTCCTTGAAGTCCGTGATTCAGTGGTTTCGCGAGATCTAGAGAGTAACAGTACGCTGACTATGAAGAGACAAAGTCAGAGGCTAGTAAAACTTCATGGTAAAAGCAAACAAAAGATGGGCCCTGAAATTTTGGGATGGCCCATCCCAACTGAGGATTTTGTCCAGGGGTGTTTGGTGGGTGGACCCTCTTCGGTTGTCAGCGACGGTTGCTGCAATTAGGTCACAATGCGAGTGAATAAGGGCCTGGGAAGTGTTACCTGGTGGTCACGGAGTATCCCAAATCTGTCTAAGTGTCTGCGTTCTTCATAGTTCCCACCCGGCCCATCACTACTGAGGCCTGGCGAGCGGGAACCCCATAGGCCCCTCATGACATTATCTAAAGCCAAAGAGTAAGCCATTGTGTAGATTGTATGGAATGCATGAAAGGGTATGGATAAAATATCTCGAAAGAATTAATATGACTTATCATTTGATGTTGAATTGATAAGATTCCTTGATAAAACTTTGCTAGTTTTTTCCGAGCTCCCACTATACTGGACCTTGACTATGAAATACCTCCTGGACACTGTAATGATCTGGGGGGAGGGTTGGCGATATTTAAGTATGACCAGGTACTTTTGTTCTGTTTCTGGGAGCAAAAGGGGTGGCTGAGTATTGAAGAGGGATAGCGGGGTCTAGAATACGCATTCCATATGAGCTGTGGGTAATCTGGGAGTTTACAGTATGCCTTGCCCTCTATGTTTGTGTCTTTTCATGTTGTCCTTTTTAACTTATTTTAAGATCTAGTACTCCACTCAAGCTCTCCTATCTTGTTTTATCTTCCTGCGTGCCTTGGAAATCTCATCTAGCAATTCCTGTTTTGTAATACTGAAAGGCGCATCAATATAGACTGAATGATTGCTTGCATATATAATGAATATTTAGCGCACTTTGTGCTTCTGTTTTGATGGGAAAGTCGTCTCATTCCCATTCCGTGATGAAAACGCACTTCAGAATCAACGCAGAGAACTGCGCACAGGCACAGACATACACCATCACGCTTATTAGACTCTTCCGCCACCATCATTATCATCAGCTCAGCATGTCTCCATCTACCTATCCAACCTTGCCAACATCAGAAGGACAGGCCTGCAGAAGTCCCACTATCTCTTAGAACAAGACACCCAGAGGAAACTTGTTGACTTCCCCTTCAAAGTGTCCAACACCACCTGTGGAAAACCACAGAATTCAACTTGCGCCTGTGTCCACTGAAAAAAATATACAGAGCCACCATGCTTATAGCACTGAATCCCACAACACTTGCCACAAGATGTGTGCTGATGATACTTAGCTCCTTGTAGAACTACACAAAGACTTACACGACAGAACACAACATAGCATTCCATAACTCGTCTAAAACCACAGAATTCAACTTGCGCCTGTGGGGGGAGGGGGTGTTAAAAAAATGCACAGATTAGTTTACACTGGTGAAACACACCTGAAAACAAGTGTGGCCACTTGTGCTCAGGCCTCCTGCCCCCGCTCAATATGCATACATTAATGGGCCGGCCCAGCGGGAGAAAGGGAGAGACACCTCCGCCGGTCGAGAAAAGAGAGGTAACAGAGGCCCATCTGCCTCCAGAAAGGCCACTCAGGCACCCACTGGACCGCCAGCGGTATTCGAAAACAGACACCACCCAAACAGACCCCAGGCTGCCCAAAAAGCAGCCCACAGCTGGAAGTCTGATACCGGGTGCCCGCGTTACCAATCCGACGCTGATCTGCAGATCTCTAGTGTCCCTCAGTCCTTGTGTGTCCCAAACAAACCTTAGACTGAACTCAGGTTGGGGGGCTGGTCCCTTGACCTTTACGAGGGCGCCGAGCGACACCTATGAATATCAGAGAAAAATGTTTATTAAAATTCAGGATTATCCACTTTTTTAGAAAATATTTATAGGAGAATTACTCCGCCTTTACATAGGAACCATAGGCATATTTAGAAACAAACATGTCCAAGCAGTTCAACAGATCACCACCACCGCACAGTCACAACAGGCTGGAGATAAAAACCCGCGAGAGGACACAGGCCTCCTCATGGGCGTCCGCAGGGGGGGGGGGGGCAAGGAGGGGCGCTTGCCCCCCCCCCCCCCCCGGACTGCTCCTCCTTGCCCCCCCTGTGGCCACTTATGCTTTTACGGACGCCTTTTGTCAGGGATTACGGGCCCTGCAGGGAGCAGAGGTGTTCCCTGCCAGAGGCCTCAACTCCCTGATGGGGCTCCTTGCACTCCTCCTCGCTGCCCCTCCCGCCCATTGTCATTCTGTCTGCGGCTGATTGCCACAAACAGAATGACAATGGCCGGTTTGAGCTGCGCGCCACAAGCGCGAGTGGTTAGGTCTGGACACAAAGACCTCCTTTTAACACTCTCAGGGCCGGCTTTAGGGCGGTGCAACTGGTGCCACCTCACTGGGTGCTGACTCTTCGAGGGGGCGCCTATTTGGAAGTATTTTATGGTTTTAAAAGCACCTGCTGCATTGCCGGCCTCCGAAATTGTCATACAAAAATAAAAATGTCAAGATAACTTGGTGATTAATGTTCTTCCTGGAGAGAAAAGGAGTTTTGTGAAGTGGAAGTTTTAACTCATTTTATGTATCACAGAGGGTTAATGTGTGTGCTGCAAAGAATGTGTACCATGCAGATCACAAAATGCATATAGTTTAAATAGGTCAGTGCTTTTGTCAGAGAGATCCTTTCGGTAAAAAAAAATCATCATTATGAAATGTAACCTCAAACCATCGGGTTCTGATTTACTTTCTGAGTCGGTGCTTCTCCAGACCAAGCACTCTTAAACTATACTGCCTACCAGTATGGATGACATGCAACTCCTACACCTTGCAGTCCTCTGTATTATGTAACATTTCCTATACACTGATTTACACACCTATGATTGATTGCATCTGAGTAGTGTTTGCGATGTAAAGTGCTCTGACACCCTAAACTGGTACAGGTGGCACTATTAAATGCATCTGAGAGAGAGTGGTTATGGAGACTTGAGGGGGTACTGTATTGTTAAAGGGTAGTAGTGTGGCAGTCTGTGGGGAGCGCCCGTGGGGGGCGCCAACAAACTTTGTTGCACAGGGCGCCACCAGCGCTAAAGCCGGCCCTGAACACTCTGTAGCCTGAGAGCAAGGGGTCTTCTGAATGAAGTTCGGGGGGGGGGGGGCGGGGGGTCGATGCATTATTCTCCCAAGTCAAAAACTGAGGTTGCAGCATAGACCGGATTTCAGATCCCACTAAAACGTACACAGACTTGTGTCAATAACATATCTATCTGCCAGTATGCACCCTATCATGTCTGGCAGGACGTCCCGACCCTGTGTTTCACTACCTCATATCCCCCTGCACCCCACTCCCCACGCTCACTGCCTCATATCCCCCTGTATCCCACTCCCCGTGCTCAGGGCCGGCTCTAGGGCGGTGCGACCGGTGCCACCGCACCGGCTGCTGACTTCGTGTAGGGGGCCCTAATATGATGATTTTAAAAGCACCTGCTTCTTTCCTGGACTCCTAGAAACTTTCAGCCACCTATAAAAATGTCTAAATGACTGCAGTGATTAATGCACTTCCTTAGAGAGAGGGAGAGATCAAAGTTTTGTGTAGTGGAAGTTTCTACTCATCCTAAGGTAGCGCAGAGGGTTATTATGCTTGCTGCAAAGAACGTGCAGCTCACAAAGTGCGTATAATGTAATGTAAATAGGTCAGTGGGTCACACTTTTGTCAGAGACCATATTGTTGATAACACTTTATGAGTTAAAATCCTAATGTGGAACAGTGAGCAAGTAACTGTTAGCAAAGATGCATGCAAACTGGGCTAGAGCGTTATGATTTCCCCCCAGTTTTTCATTATCCTAATGTGGCAAAATGGGTTAATTTGGGTAAAATCAATTCTTATTAATAAAGAGAACCCCCCCATCCATGGTGCTAGGTTTTAAATTCTAGGTTTCTGATTCTCCTGACCAAGCACTCTTAAACTATCCTGCCTACCTGTATGGATGACATGTGACTCCTACACCTTCTTGTCCTCTCTCTTATGTACATTTCCTATGCACTGATTTACACACCTATGATTGATTGTCTCTATGTAATCTGTGTGATGTAAAGTGTTGTGACACCTTACACTGATAGGAGCGGCGCTATAAAATGAATTAAATGCACCTGAGACTGAATGGTTACGGAGGCTTGAGGGGCGCTGTGAAAGGATGGTTATGAAGAACCTGTAGTGGAGGTGGTCATTGGGGGTGCCAAAAAGCATTATCGCACTGGGCCCCACGAGCGCTAAAGTCGGCCCTGCCCACGCTCACTGCCTTATATCCCTCTATACCCCACACCTCGCGCTAACTGCCACGACATATCCCTCTGTACCCCACACCTTGCGCTAACTGCCACAACATATCCCTCTGTACCCCGCACTTCGCGCTCACTGCCACATATGCCTCTGTATCCCACTCCTCACACTCACTGCCTGATCGCTCATTTTACCCTGCCATTCATCTTCTACGTGTTCTCTCCCCTTCCACTCGTTCTACCTCTGTTCACCCCTTACTTCTTTTTGTGCCTTACTTCTTTCTCAATATCTCTACTTCTTTTCCTCTTCAGTAACATCTGTGACACATCTCTGCACTTCCTTTATATCAACGCACCCCTCTACCTCGCCTGTCTACCTCAGTCGTTATTATTCCCTCTTCCTCAGCTGTCTCTACCTGTCTCTGACACACCTCTCCCTCTCTCTACCTGGCCCTCTTTGGTTCTACGACTGCGTTATTCTCCCCTCTCCAGCTTTGATTTACCTGTCTCTGCTCCTGAATCTTTTACTTCTACACCTCACTTCTTTGTCTACCCTTCACCCCTCGCAACCCTTCTGTTTGCCTCACTACGGTCTTTACCCGACCCACCTTCAGTGCCTCTTCCCATTTCGCCTCACTCCCTCACAGCGCTCTCCTAGCATGCATCTGTTTTTCCCCTCACCACCATGCCTGCCTCTACCCCTCCTTACCTTTCTAACCAGCGTAACTTTCTACTTTCCTGTTATTCCTGGTAGTGAACCTTTCATTTCACCCCTCCGGTTGTATTATCTACGCATTCAAATTGAGTAGGTCATTGCTGTGCTCCCAACCTGACATCGAGACCCAGTCCCCTAGCCTCTCAACATGCCCAGATATAACAACAAGCATTGGCATAGCCAATTGGTCTCGCCTTTGGGACCTGCTGCAGAACTAAATACTTATACTGCCGGCATCATACTTACCCAGCGCCAAGACGCCTTGGCAGAAGTGCGCTATATAAGTTCTTCAGTCAGTGAGTCAGTCATAAGGTCCCAAAGGCGAGACCTATTGGCTATGCCAATGCTTGTTTTTCTCAGGTTGGCCTGAACATTACCCGATCCGGATTGTCTGCCATTTTAGCCCCGCCCCCATTAACATTAGCCACGCTCCTTCATTTGCCAGGTTCGCCCCCCCCTGGAAAAATTTCTGCGGACGCCCATGGGCCTCCTCCGTCTATATCTGCCATGCCTGCAACAACATCCTCCTATAACCATCAGAGCCGCCAAACCCTCTCCCAGCTGAAAAAAAATATGGCGGTTCAGCTTTTCAAAGAACATTATAATTGAAGCGACCAAACGCTCCTCAATCTTTACTGACTACAGGAGGTCGCGCTCCTCACCCTTGTGAACGATTTTGGATTGCAGAACACTGTTGTCCCGGGTCACGTTCATAGTCCACAAATTTCCACATACATGCACACGCTAACTTCACAATTTGTCACCACAGCAAAGCATAGGAAAATACGCCCACCTGACAAACCGAGCAAGTACACTTTCCCAAAAACACAGCTGGTCCAGATGCCCCGCTCCAGAAAACAGCATCAAAACACTAGCAGCCATAAAAGATGAGACCATCAATAGTATACAATGGACATTGCAGTCACCCTCAGCACATACACATAGGGGCATATGTACGAGTCCCTTGCACCTGCGTAGCAGGGCCGGCTGTAGGGCAGTGCGACCGGTGCAGCCGCACTGGGCACTGACCTGTGGAGGAGGCGAGGACCGGGGGGGGGGGAGGGGGCATGCTGTTGATAGCAGTAACGAATGATTAGAGAGATGAGGGTCACATTTGGCCAGTGGTCTGAGAGAATCCGAGGAGGAGGTCATGAGGGGACGTCAAAAATGATTGTCGCACTGGGCGTCACCAGCGCTAAAGCCGGCCCTGCTGTGTAGCATCACTTTTTGTGACGCTCCAGCGGGGCAAACCCCCATATAATATTTATGAGACCACGCAAAGCGACTTTTCGTGGCTTTGAATGGGCTCATAGATATGGAGGAAGTCAAGATAGCACAAATCACTACATTACCATAATCTGCACCAGGGAGGCGTCCGCGGGCGTTGCGGTGGGTGCTCCCACTCAACACCCATGAATTTTGACACTACCCCAGTTTACAATACCTTGTAAACCTGGGGATGTGCCAAAACCTTACGCGTACCCAGGGGAGGCGCAACAAGGAGAAATAATTTAATTTCTCTCCGTTTTTTCCTCTTTTTGTGCTGCATTCAGCAGCAGACATAGAAAGAGGAAAAAGGCTCTCAGGATTGTTTTTGTGCAGGAAGGTGTCGTTTCTGCACAAAGACAGTCCTGCATGCAACGCAGTCACCATTACACCATCGTGCAAGGGTGCCTGTATTGGCACTAGGCTGCTAAAATGGCGCCATCACAGGGAGAAAGGACAAGAATCTGTTGCATGCCGTAGAGACGGCGCATTGCTGCCATTTCACTTTGACGCAGGGCAGTACAGCAAGGCGACCCACTGCACTGCCCTGCGCTAAATCCCCAGAAATATGCCCCCTAGTGTTCAGCGGAGGAAAGAGGATGTGCGTTTCAGCCATTTCAAATCTCCCTGAAGTGACTAGATGAGGACACAGACATCCCACGCGGAGGATGGGTGTCTGACATTCCCCACCCCCAGGCCCAAACTGAACTGTGTTAGTGCTAAGGTGCTTGGTGCGAGGGTACTTTATATTTCATGAGAAGGGTTTTCAGCTTGCCACAAGGACCTAACTGCAAGGCAATCAAACGATTAATACAAGTCAATGAAAATGCATCTGCAGGCGCAGTGCAGGTGAGGACAGATGAATAATGGAAGCCTATCATTCTGTTTGTTTCCGTCCCCACCCGTTACCTTACTGAGCCGTGCCAGCTAGGGTAGACCACGATGCGCAACACCCAACGAATCGCACCCAGAAAAAGACCCACACTAGAATAGTGTAAACTAGTATTGCGTAAACTCGTGTAAGGGAGGGAGTGGAGTGTTTTTGTAGCTGGTGAAAGGAGCCCGAAGCATCTTAATCCAGTCGCAATTTGGAGAAAGGAGTCATGGAGGAAAGACAACACTCAACAATTGAAACTCAAATGTAAGTGTGGCGGGCCAGAAGTAACCAGGCGGGCCAGAAGTAACTAGGCTAGTCAGAAGTAACTAGGCGGGCCAGAAGTAACCAGGCAGGCCAGAAGTAACCAGGCTGGCCAGAAGTAGCCAGGCGGGCCAGAAGTAACCAGGCGGGCCAGAAGTAACCAGGCTGGCCAGAAGTAACCAGGTGGGTCAGAAGTAACCAGGCGGGCCAGAAGTAACCATGCGGGTCAGAAGTAACCAGGCGGGCCAGAAGTAACCATGCGGGTCAGAAGTAACCAGGCGGGCCAGAAGTAACCAGGCGGGCCAGAAGTAACCAGGCTGGCCAAAAGTAACCAGGCGGGTCAGAAGTAACCAGGCGGGCCAGAAGTAACCATGCGGGTCAGTAGTAACCAGGCGGGCTAGAAGTAACCAGGCGGGCCAGAAGTAACCATGCGGGTCAGAAGTAACCAGGCGGGCTAGAAGTAACCAGGCGGGCCAGAAGTAACCAGGCGGGCCAGAAGTAATCAGGCGGGCCAGAAGTAACCAGGCTGGCCAAAAGTAACCAGGCGGGTCAGAAGTAACCAGGTGGGCCAGAAGTAACCATGCGGGTCAGAGTAACCAGGCGGGCCAGAAGTAACCAGGTGGGAACCCATAAACAAGTACATTCAGACCCAAACAGGTCAGACAGCTGCCTGAGCAGTCCGCGTGGAAGATATATGGCAGGCTCCTGATAATAGAGCGAGGTGTTATGATTTATGCATTCACGGGGAAAGAGGAGTGTGCTTTGAATAAAGTAAAACACTGACATGAGTGAAAAAGAATATAAATGAATTTACAACAGGATAAAAAGAATGACTCATTCTCAGCGTTAAGCTCTAATAAATTCACGATGTACAGAAAAATAAAATATGCGAAGGACGTGCATGCTCATTCCAAGGTGAATGCCCAAAATGTGACTGATCTCTTAATTCTTTATTGTTAAACCATGCTTTTCATGCTAATTTAAAGCCCATTAATTTCGCTCCGAAAGCAGCAGACTTGTATGCAGTGTAGTCAGAATTTTGAAGAACCCCTAATAATTTTATTCTATGTTTGTAAAGTGCCGATTTTTTCACAAATATTGAATTGTAAAGTATCTTCTCTTAAGACATTCGTGTAATCATTATGTAACTGACTCAAGTGCTGGAGTGGTACTTTTAAACCAGGAACCAAAAAAATGGGAAGTCAAAGAACCCACTGCTGTGAACACAAAATAAACTAGCAGTGAACTCTGATTGCAAGGGGCGTGCCCATTTAGACTGTAGCTCTGGTAATTGCACCACTGTACATGTTTAACACAAAATAATTTACTCAAAGAGGCAGCAAGTTCTTGCCAAGAACTGTTTTTAAATTATTGTAATTCATTTTAGAAAAACAGTTAACTGTTACTTAATCCCCTTGTGAAAGGAATCAGACGGTAGTGTATTGTTAAATGTATTAAATTATATAGTTCTGTTTCATAGTATATTGCATTTGTAGCTGTATATATATGTCTGTAAAACTGAGATGATATGAAAACACATAAAAACACTGCAGGATGTGCTGCAAGCATTATTTTAATGCACACAATATTTAGCATACTGCCGTTGATGCTGCACAATGTAGCCATCTCCTCCTCGTGAACTTGTCTTGTTTAGTTGGATATCTAAGGTGTATCATTGCACTTTGAAAAATCTTTTGAGTTGATATTTGCAGCACTCCAGTGTTCAATGGTTTTATACGGCGTAGCTTAAAGGGGATGTCTGGGGTATGAGCCCACCCTAAATAAATGCAACCTTGGCTAGGTAGTTGGGGTTGGAGGCCTTGAGTTGGATCTGCCATGTCTGGTATGTCTGAATTATTGGCTTGGTAGTTGGGTTTGAAGGCCCTGAGGTGGGTCCACCATGTCTGATATGTCTGCATTATTGGCTTGGTAGTTGGGTTTGGAGGCCCCGGGGCGGGTCCACCGTGTCTGCTATGTCTGCATTATTGGCTTGGTAGTTTGGTTGGAGGCCCTGAGGCGGGTCGACCATGTCTACTATGTCTGCATTATTGGCTTAGTTGTTGGGTTTGGAGGCCCTGAGGCGGGTCCGCCATGTCTGCTATGTATGCATTCTTGGCTTGGTAGTTGGGTTTGGAGGCCCTGAGGTGGGCCCGCCATGTCTGCTATGTCTGCATTCTTGGCTTGATAGTTGGGTTTGGAGGCCCAGATGCGGGTCCGCCATGTCTGCATTCTTGGCTTGGTAGTTGGGGTTGGAGGCCCTGGGTCGGGTCTGCCATGTCTGCTATGTCTGCATTCTTGGCTTGGTAGTTGGGCTTGGAGGCCCTGGGTCGGGTCTGCCATGTCTGCTATGTCTGCATTCTTGGCTTGGTAGTTGGGGTTGGAGGCCCTGGGTCGGGTCTGCCAGGTCTGCTATGTCTGCATTATTGGCTTGGTCATTGAGCCCACCCTAAATAAATGCAACCTTGGCTAGGTAGTTGGGGTTGGAGGCCTTGAGTTGGATCTGCCATGTCTGGTATGTCTGAATTATTGGCTTGGTAGTTGGGTTTGAAGGCCCTGAGGTGGGTCCACCATGTCTGATATGTCTGCATTATTTGCTTGGTAGTTAGGTTTGGAGGCCCTCAGGCGGTTCTGCCATGTCTGCTATGTCTGCATTCTTGGCTTGGCAGTTGGGATTGGAGGCCCTGGGTCTGGTCCGCCATGTCTGCTATGTCTGCATTATTGGCTTGGTAGTTGGGTTTTGAGGCTCTGGGTCGGGTCTGCCATGTCTGCTATGTCTGTAATATTTGCTTGGTAGTTAGGTTTGGAGGCCCTGGGTCGGGTCCGCCAGGTCTGCTATGTCTGCATTATTGGCTTGGTCATTGGGTTTGGAGGCCCTGGGTCGGGTCTGCCATGTCTGCTATGTCTGCATTATTTGCTTAGTAGTTAGGTTTGGAGGCCCTCAGGTGGGTCTGCCATGTCTGCTATGTCTGCATTCTTGGCTTGGTAGTTGGGTTTGGAGGCCCCGAGGCGGGTCTGCCATGTCTGCTATGTCTGCATTCTTGGCTTGGTAGTTGGGATTGGAGGTCCTGGGTCAGGTCTGCCATGTCTGCTATGTCTGCATTCTTGGCTTAGTAGTTGGGGTTGGAGGCCCTGGGACGAGTCTGCCATGTCTGCATTATTTGCTTGGTAGTTAGGTTTGGAGGCCCTCAGGCGGGTCTGCCATGTCTGCTATGTCTGTCGATTTTCCTTGTTGTCCTTATTTCAGGAAGATGTTTTACTCAATCATTTTTGGGATCAGTATCTTTTATATATGTAGTCACTGGTTTATCAAAAAGTATTAACTGTAGACTGATAGAAGTACTCCTTAATGTTTGAAAATGTACTACTTTTGAAGAATTCACAGGCCGTGGCATTAGCAAACCTGGAAAGCTGTGCCACTCTTTATGGACGTCAAGTCAACAAAATGCCAGGGTCAGCGAACATGCCCTTTGACCTTCACTTTAACTTCCACATACACATGCTTATACATACACATGCATTCAAACATACACACTCACTCACAAATACAAACTCTCCTCACACATTCACACATACATACACTCTCTCTCTCACATAAACACTCTCAGAACTCCAAGCACATGCACAACATACTTATATTTAAAAGCCTTTTTTTTACTTACCTCAGCTGCCAGGGTAACCATATCCCAGCAATTTGTAATCCATTTTTAACCAATAGCGAATAATGTAATATTATTCACTGTTCAAGGAGGTGAGTGAAGCCTCCACCAACGCCTATAAGGGCGCGCTGCTTCTGTTCCTGCCATGGATTTGGCCACTGCTGACGCTAGGGGTCGGAAAGGCAGTTTGGTTCACAAAAGGGGGGTTCCTAGGAGAATTTTAAAGACCTGCGAGGGTTGACTCCCCAACTTAATATTCATCACAGAAAATAGAACTCTTGGGTCTAAAAGCCCACTGTCGCCACTAAGCGCAGGTACATGATAGCTCTGCGAGTGCCCTGTTTTTAATCCTAGTCCGGGATATTCTAATAAAGGTACGTTACGTACCCGGTAGCTAGTTTTAACTCCTTCGCAATTATTCACATTTTCCTTGCACGGCATCGCTCATCCAACCTGATTCACGACTCATCAATGTGGTATTTAGCATACCTCAAATTAGTAACAAAACATCCCTGAGCAGCTCCCTCTCAGTGATGGGGTTGAAGCCCGTGTCGGGATTAGGTATCGTGTACAAGGAGAATCCCAATAATGAAGCATGCCACCTTTGTGGGTGAGGGATTTCGTTCTAATAAAGAGACACCCCAGGGCTCGCTGGGATGTTTTCTCGGACACGCTCTATTACTCTTATTAAACCTTTAGATCCGAGGGTTCCGTTTTCTGTGATAAAAATCACAAAGGCAGTGCCAGGGGAAACAAGGAGCATGCCAGGGTTTCAGCAGCTACTCCTGGCGGCTGCTAAATGACGTTCATGCCACTCTCAGATTGGCAGGCATACTACTGGCAATCAAACACCCAAAAGGTGATGGAGCAAATGCTTGCAAATAGGCTAACCACTAACATTCGCTCCGGGTAGCATTCTTTTTTTTTGTTTAAGAAGTTTTTATTGAATTTTCAGAGAAAAAGAAAAAGAAAAAACAAATGATACAATAAAACAATTATTACAATATAGCGCCATAAGAGATATTGTATAAACGAAGTTAGTTTATAATGACTAGGTCAACAAAAGGAAAAAAGGATCAATGATAGGGTAAATTAAGGAAAATGGCACTGGAGAAGGGGATAGGAGGAAAAGAAGGGAGGAAGAGAGGAAAGACCAAAGAGGTGAGGGGGGGAGAGAAGAGAGAAAGCCAGAGAGAGAAGAGAATAAAAAGAAGAAGAATTACCGCAAGGGAGGGTGCGAGGAAAGATAAACAGTAAAAGGAAGCCAAAGAAGATCAGTTTTGATTTTTTGGGGGACAGAAGAGGAGGAAACTGAAGCAATCCTGTGTTCGTCACAAATAAAATTCCACCAAGTAATTGACGACAGTTTAGAATTATCTTTCCATGCAGACAGTATCACTTTAAAAGCTAATGCAATAAAAAGGTCAAATAACCTAGAACAAGGTAAAACAGTTTCCATATCAGGAGCTAAAGAGCCTAAAAAGATATTTACAAAAGATAAGGTTGCATTAAAGTTGAAAACTGACATGCATACATTCCAAATTGAATTCCAAAAAGATAGAACAGATGCACATTCATATAACTGATGGACTAATGTGCCAGTTTCGGTAGAGCAGGACCAGCAAAGGGGAGAGGATGTGGGGGAAAACTTACAAATAGTAACAGGAGTAATAATGGCTCTATGATACAGAAAAAACAGAGATTGGGTTATCCTGGCTGCAGCCGAAACTTTAAATAATTTCGACCATAGTTTGTCCCAACTTTCAATAGGAAGAGAAAATGATAGGTCCATTTCCCATGCACTTTCAACGGTGGTTTTAGAACGAACATTGGCATTAGATAACAATAACTTATAGACAGTGGCAGCTTTGAGTTTATGCGCCGGGAATAGAGGATACAATGGTGAAGAGGGTGTTAAAGAAGGTGGGACTGATGGGAGAGAGTAGGTAGCCAATTGAATTTGTATAGCATTAGAGATAATAAGGTATTCCTTGTGGAAGGAGTCAGGTAGCTGATATCGTGTTTGTAATTCCTGGGATGAGATGATAGAGAACCCATTCAAAAACTGATGGACAAAAATGATCTCCTTTTCCTTCCAGTATTTGTAATAGAAAGATCTACCTTTGTATTTAAGAAATTTGTTATACCACAGGGTAGAGGCTAAAAAACATTGGATAGGGGATAGGTCCTTGAGAAATGTATTGCACAGCAATTCACGGGAGTATTTTAATACAGGGTGTTTAGACAGAAAGGTGCAGTTGGACATAAATGTAACATGCTGAAACTGGAATTCCTTTAGAAGCGATCGCTCAAAGATAATCCAACGAGGTATAGGCGTGTCCCCAAAATCGAAGGCCAATGAGAAAGATTGTTTAATCAAAAAAGCAGAGTGGTATATTTTAAAATTAGGGAAACGCACACCCCCCTCTTCCTTGGGGCGAATAAGTTTGTTTAAGGCTATGCGGGAGCGTTTATTGTTCCATAAAAATTTAATACATAAAGAGTTTAATTGGGAGAAAAACGTGTTAGGGATTTTGACAGGGAGCATAGAAACCGTATAAAGAATATGAGGAGTGACCATCATCTTAATAGTATCTAGTCGACCCAACCATGACAAAAATAAGGGGGACCACACGAGGAGAAGGGATTTCAACTTATTCATTAGTGCGTTAAAGGTGAATTTAATAGTGTCCGCAATATTGGAGGCAAACCAAATGCCAAGGTATTTAATTGTGGAGGGACACCATGCAAAGGCTGTATCCGCAAACATGAATTGATAACAAATCGAATTTAAAGGAAGAACCTCCGTTTTGGTTAGATTGAGTTTATACCCAGAAATGGAAGAGTAAAGATGGACTTCTTCTAAAAAGGGGGGAAGGGATTCACTGGGATTGGACATGTATACCAATATATCGTCCGCGTAGGCAGATATTTTAGTTTCAACAGAAGTAGAGGCAAAACCTTTAATATTGGGATTGGTTCGAATACGCTCAAGGAAGGGTTCCAAACACAGGATAAAAAGTAATGGGGAAAGAGGACAGCCTTGCCTGGTGCCTCTGGATAGGGGAAAAAATTGAGAGAATTGGTTATTAACAAAAATACTTGCCCTCGGACATGAGTATAACAATTTGATAAAGGAAATAAAATTAGGGCCAAAACCAAACCATTGTAAGGTGTGAAACATATACTGCCAATTTATACGATCAAATGCTTTTTCAGCGTCCAGAGATAAAGCAGCCAGAGGATTTTTATAATTTTTACCATGGGATAAGATATTCATGAACATTCTAGCATTATCGGAAGCCAGTCTACCTTTGACAAAACCCACCTGGTCCGTCTTGATCAGAAGGGGTATGATAGAATCAAGTCGGGATGCAATAATCTTAGCAAAGATCTTGCAGTCGTAATTGATAAGGGAGATTGGGCGAAAATTTTTACATAGAGAATGGTCCTTGCCAGGCTTAGGGATAATGACGATCAGGGCATCCATAAAGGAGCCTGATGCTTTCGCATCAGCAATGAAGGAATTAAACAGCTGCAATAATTTAGGGGCAAACAAAGATTTGAAAGTACAATAAAACTCCACCGGTAATCCGTCCGGGCCGGGGGCTTTTGATTTCTTTAAAGCTAGAAGGGCGGTAATAATCTCTTGAAGGGTAATATCCGCCTCTAAGGCAGAAAACTCAGCATTCAGAGATGGGGGAGCAGGAAGTCCAGAAAAAAACTTATCAAGATTATGAGAGGAGGGGAATGTATCATCTGAGTAAAGAGATCGGTAGTAGTCATGAAACACCGCTGCAATTTCTTCATCAGAGGACACCAGATTATTGGTGGATTCATCCACGATAGGACCAATGGTCTTACGTTCAGAGCGAATTTTTAAATAATTCGCTAGCATTTTACCTGCTTTATTTTGCCCTCCGTGAAATTTAGACTTAATTCTAAGTAAAACATTGCAGGCGTCAACAGTGGCAATTTTGTTAAGGTTGGTTTTGGCTGTAATTAAATTCCTAAGTGAATCAGCATTTTTGGAGGAAAAATAGTCATGCTCTAATTTTTTCAACTGTTGTAATTGGTCTTTATACTTTTTCGCATTGGCCTTTTTCCTCCGGGACACAAAAGAAATAGTAAAAGCACGGAGCGCCGCTTTAAAAGCATCCCAGTTGTTAGAGGTGGAAGTGTCTGATGGGTTGTTAAAGGTGAAAAATTCATTAGTAAAGGAGGTGACTTCTTTAATATAAGTTGTATCAGAAAGTAGGTGAGTGTTAAACTTCCAGCGATTGTATTTGGTGGAGGTGAGTGAAAGGTCGAGCATAGCATAGACAGGGGCATGATCTGAGATAAAAATAGAACCAATTTCAGATTTTTGGATACAAGGAAGAAGGGATTTGCTAACCAAGATATAATCAATTCTGGATCGGGTTTGGTGTACATTAGAAAAGAACGTATATTCCAACAAATCAGGATTACAGGTTCTCCAGACATCATACATTGGACGAGAGGCAATGGCCGATTGAAAGGATTTATGGGTCTTATCCGGTTGAAATTTGTACTTAGATAAGCGATCCGAGAAAGGATCCAACCATTGATTAAAATCGCCTGCTACAATAATATTGGGACAGTCAGCTGTGGAGAGGAGAATTTTGATATCATTCCAAAATTTGGGATCAGGTTTCACAGGGCCATAAATGTTTAGCAAGATTAACGTTTTATTGTGTACAACAACCTTGGCCATTACCCATCGACCTGCGTCATCATTTTGAGAGGAAACAATTTGCACAGATAAAGTTTTGTGAAACAATATGGCAACCCCCCCCTTCTTGTCAACAGCAGGGGAAAAAACAACTTGGCCTACCCATTGCCTTTTTAATTTCAGTGACTCGACGTCATTGCAGTGAGTTTCTTGAAGAAAGGAAATTTGGGAATTAAGCTTAGATAAATGAGAAATTACCTTTTGTCTTTTAACCGGGTTTCCAAGACCACGAACGTTCCACGTAACAAAATTACACATACGCGAGGGTCAGGGGAATGTGATACACATGGTGTGGAAATACTTCGGAGACACAACGACACTGGAAGACAAAATGCGCATAAGGGTTACACAGGAGAACAACAAAACATACAACCACCTTAATAAGAAGAATCAACAAGCCTTTGACAATGTAATAAATAAGAAGAAGTCCAAAAGCACCATAATCATGAAGAAATGAAGGGAAAAGAGCAAAGAGGAAACATGGAAAAACTCGAAAGAAGAAGAGAGAGACGCACCGACCAGAGGAAGACTGAAATAAGAAAGAGCGCGAAGGAGCAGGGAAGGGAAAGAAGGTGAGCAGAGGAAAAAAGCATAGGAAAGCAAAGACGGAAAACAGGTCAAGGAAAAGAGTCCAGACCTGAAAGACATCGATAGAAAAGTAAAGTTGGAGCGTGATGAGACCGGAGAGAAGACAGCGGTATAATTCACATGGGTACAATTGGAAGCAGGACATAACGTAGGAAATCATATAGCGGGAGCGAGATATGAGAAGGGGAAGAAAGAATTTGAACAGGAATAAGCAGCAACAAAGAGGGAGAAACGTGATTAACAAACGTACAATAAGCAATAAGCACTAAAACATAAGGAAAGCTATGTATGAGAGGAATCTAAGGTAACCAGAAAAAAGCTGTTAATAGCTGTTAAGAGCACTACACTGAAGTAGCAAAAAAGAAGCGATCAATGATTTGTGTCCATATTCCGAGAGGAGATGTTATTGAGAAACAGTTTCAGTTTTCCCGGGTCATCAAAGGATCTCGTCTGGCCGTCGTGGGTGATCTTGCAGATGGAGGGATGAAGTATACCATACTGGACGTTCAAGAGCCTCATTTGTGGACGCAATGCAAGAAATTCTTTGCGACGAGCATTGGTCGCATTGGAGACATCTTGTGAGATAAAAATATTGTGTCCAGACCACGATAGGTTACGTTTGAGTTTAGCTGCTTTAAGAACAGTCATGAGTTCTGTGAACTCCAAAAACAGCATAATAATACCACGAGGTTTGGTGGAATTCGGTTGAAGGCGACCTAAGCGGTGAGCTCTTTGTATATTCAAAGGTGTAGATGACTGAAGGCCCAAGAGGTCATGAAGGAATTTTCGAAGGAAAAGCAACATATCAGGACCCTCAATATTCTCTGGCAAGCCAAAAAGACGGAGGTTGTTCCTTCGATTACGATTCTCCAAGTCCTCAGTATGTAGCTTCAATTTATGAATCTCTTGTTCCAATAACGGAATTTTTGTGGTAACATCTTGAACGTCACTGACGCGTTGTTCTAACTCAGTCACCCTACCTTCCATGACAATCCATCGGTCCTCAATTTGTTGCAATTTTTCGTTTGTGGCGGCCATAAAGGGTTGAAGACCACGCACTTCCTCTAGTATGTTATCCAAAACTAGGCTTTGCGATGAAAGAATAGGCGAGGGCGGATCATTCTTCAGCCTTTTAGGCTTGGCGCCAGAAGAAGACGGTTTATTTGGAGGATGGGAGTCATTAGACATCTTGGCAATTTGACGAGATGCTTTTTTGGCGGGAAAAAGTACACGGAATTCTCTCATACGCTGTACGGTTTAACAAAGATATTCATAAAGCCACTACAGCATCACCTTAGAACAAAAAGAGAAAGATACACAAAGCTGCAATGCATCCAGCCTGTGGCTCTGAAGATACCGGAACATAGGGGTTAATCACGGCTCCTCTGAAGAAAAGACAGAGTTATGAGACCTTCTCCGGGGAGAGGAACGATATAGAACAAGCATGGCCAGGGGCTACTGGCGACTGTTGAAGATGGAGCAGACTCCCTCTCGAAGAGAAAGGAAGCAGTAAAGCATCAAAGCATGACTGGATCCAGGAAATACGTGCGCGGTGTTTCAGGAATAGAATGCCGGCGCCTCGATACAAAATGGCCGCCGTCGGGCATTACCTCAGGAACTCAAACCGCCACGTCTCCGAGGGATAGGAGTGGTAAAAACAGCCAACGAGGAGCAATTCAGAATCACGCCATGTTCCGCTGGTAAGTTCTTCTGGAGACAGTGCCCGTAGCTCGCTGGGAAGCCTTCCACACAGCTACATAGCACCGCGTCCGAGCGGAGCTAACGGAGATCCGCCATCTTCCCTCGGCGTCCAAGCCACGCCCCCCTCCGGGTAGCATTCTGAACCATTGTTTTTCTTCCACTGTGCCACTCTAGAGAAATGGACTGATTAGGGGGTGGAAGACAGACTAAAGGAAGGCAGGGTGGCAGAGAACTTTGCATCCACCATCATGTATTTACTCCATCCATAGAATTGAGAGATAACTGCCGGCCCTGCAAACATCTCTATACATTGGTAGAAACTACTGTAATTATGGTTCCTGACAATGTAGGAAACATATGATGGGTGGCTACGTCAATCATGATGGCTGGCAATCAAACTTTTTCAAAGTTTTTATTTTTTAAAACTAACTCCCAAAGCGGAAGTTTGTTTTTGAAAAATTGAAAACTAAAGACCCCCATACAAGGGAGCTTTCTTCTATAATGTGAGGGTCATTTTTCTTCTTTTACTGTCCCTCACCACAGGTATGTATATATGTTTTTTATTCCTGTATTTTTACATAGCGCAAACTTTGCCTAAAGACATCAGAGCGCTTTACAATAGAACCAGTTACATTACATAAGGACTTCAGAGTACATGAATTACATAAAAGATACAAAACAGATAACCTCTAATCTTACGAAAAATGGTAGTAAGTATATATGTCTACTGCAGATCCTAGTGGTTAGAGTTACATATATACAAGTTGCAAACTCACTCAGGGTTACATTTTTAGGAAAGTTGAAGCGTTTATGGGTATAGAAATATATATTACATATTTACAGCACATAATCTTCCCGCCATTGCTGTGGTTCTTGCGGTGCTCGTTCAGTCACGCCTTCAGGGTGTTGTTGCACTCACGGACGATGATCTTGAGCCTGGAGGGATCCCCGAGCTGGTGATGGGCAGATGTCCTCCACAGTTGTTGTCCTGGTTGCCTCAATGCTCCTGAGACCGCTCATCGCCGGGGAGGCTGGTAGTTGAGGAGTGCGGGGTGGGGACATCATGCCAGCCTCATTCTCATTATCATGGCTTCCCCGCTCTTAAACAATCCCTGCTCTGGGAGATCACCAATGTGCAGGGAAGCAGAGAGGCAGCATTATAGTGCCCCCACAGCTTGGTCCCTGCTGAAAATCCCATTTGCTCCGGCAAGAGGAGGGGCTGTAGAGACAGCAGGACTAGAGGCCAACTGCCGACATACAGCGGTTGGCCAACTGACGGCGGCGGCGGGCTCACTCTGCCATAGATCTCTCCCTCCGACATGTCACATGGGTACATGGGATTGAGGAAGACAGTGACTTTCAGGCTCTGACATAGCTTCATTGCAAGTGTGTACAGGCATTCTGCAGGTGGCGTTCTGCAGGCACCTCTCCCAACACGCACCGGTAATTATAGTGACAGTGAGCTGAGCCCGGATCCGGGGATCTTCTTTGGTTCCCACTTCAATATCTCTTGCCTCTGCAGGGTCCCCGCCGCTGCGACCAGCAATCCGCATTGTGTTGCGGCTCGCTGTCCAGACAGTGGCCACTTGCTGGGGTGGAGGTTTCTCTGTGGATTTATGCTGTAAAGCTATCCCTAGCCCAGGAGCGCCCCAGCAGGAGCTCCTACGCGACACCCATCTTGTACTGGCAGAATATACCTGGCTGTGAAGGGCAGACAGTGAGGGTAGTTAAAAAAAAAAAAGGTATTCCACCATCTACTCTAAATAGGGCAAATGGTCGAATGGTTTACTTCAGATGGTACACCGACGGAGAAAATTTAAGCATAAAACTTGAGGTCCACCCAACTCAAAATCAGGCACGAGGACATTGAGTTTGGCGGACAGGGTGCTCGATCGCTTTTGCAGTATGGTGCGTATCTTCCAAACCCTAAACCAGCCCGAGATGTCTCTCTAATTCAAACCAGTGCTGGCCCTATTCCTCATGGGAACAATCCACACCGAACCTTGGTCATCTCACCCATTCACCCTGTGGCCCAATGATATTTTTAGCTGTGACATGTGGGATTCGCATTTCGCAGATTAGCCTACGCGCCTGCTGATTTTATTTGCTAATGAGCAAATACCCAATTTTATGTGGTTTGAGCATTAAGATCTCATCTAAATCCCCGTTGGTTTAAATTGGCACCAATAGAGAATTATGCCTGGCTCTAGAGGCCTCATCTTCCATGTAATAATGACCGAAAAGAGATACAGAGAATCTGCAAGATTGTGGCATGTGATGGACATCATTACATCTGGATAGTGTAGCGGAAAGGGGGGGGAATACATTTCATGTGGTCAGGGTATATAAATACTACAAGGATAGGAAGTCATTATAGGTGTTTGCCATATCATTTTTGGTGCATTGCTCTGGAACAAGGGGTGACAAAGACTTTGGGTCCAGGGGAGGGGTAGCGGTTCTGTATGGAAATTCTTCCTAGAGGGGTTGGCGCATTAATTCAACTGTTTCCTAAAATGGTGCTTGCACCAAATGAACATCCAATTAAACAATCATTGAAAAGTTCGTTTGTCAGGTGCTGTCTGCCAACCTCTTTTGTTTTTTATTTTATCTAAACATAATTACGGCTCTTGTCAATATATAAAAAAAAAATATTGGCTAAATGGAAAAAATATTTTCAATCGCAAAAAGCACGCACACTATTAAACGCACTTTTTTGTGCAAGGATGTGCTTTTGTGTGAAAGAGTAGGATGCTGTCATAGTGAAGTCAGCAATGGCTGAACTGGGCTGGCCCAGTGCCCTGTGAAACATGCTGTACTAGGTGGAAGAAAAAGTGAATGGCACACCAGCAGACCAATGAATGGAGAGGGTTGGCTGAAAGCCTCTTTAGGGAAGGATATTTATACATCTGATTTTAATCAAATCCAAAGCGTTTGGCTCTTTGCAGACCTCAAACAGAAGCAATCTTACAACAAGACCTTGTATGACAGCAGGTAGAGTAATGGTCAGTCTGTCACTGATTATCTGTTGTCTTCATACTTAGTTGTGTATTGGCACAAAACCCTTCTCTTGAACTCTAACTAGACGCGACGGATCTTCATCTGGCATCAGATCTGAAGAGGGGGTTCAGTGCTTTACATTCTTCTTTGTTCTTAGGGGCATATCTCCAAGGAATGGCGCAGTGCCGCGCTGCGATATTTAAAAAACGCAGGGATGCACCATAATTCCAACGATAGGGCCCAATCCCGTGTTTTCTTGTTCGCTGGCGCTACAAATAGCTGACTAGCACCAACACAGACACCCTTGTTCCACAATGCTAGGGCACCTGCATTGCAGGGAATGATTGTTTATGTATTGTATTGTATTGTATTGTATAAAATTATTCTATAGCGCTTTCTGTCACCCTACGGGTATCCTGGCGCTAAGAGACTATAAAAAACCTGAGACAGTAGGAACGTTCGCCGTTGTGCCAAGAATGTTACACTCTAATCTCTGCCAAAGAGCCATGTTTTAAGATTTTTTCTAAAATTCAGCAATGATTTGGCTTGGCGTAGTTCTTGGGGGATTTGATTCCAAAGGTGGGCTGCCGCCGTACTGAAGGCCCTGCCTCCCGTCTTGGTGTGTTTTACTCTGGCGACCACTGCCAAACTTTGGCTGGTGGACCGAAGAAGTCTCTTTGGTTCGTACCATGAGAATCTGTCGCACAGAGGAGGCGGCCCAATGTTATGGAGGGCTCTATACACCATGACCAATGATTTAAACTCGATCCTTTTATTGATCGGGAGCCAATGAAGGTCCCTCAGTGCCAATGTTGTTGAGGAGTCATGTTGTCTTCCCAGGGCCAGTTTGGCTGCGGCGGACTGTATTCTTTGCAGTCCCTGTACAGTGTACCGGGGGGCACCCAGGAGCAGTGAATTACAGTAGTCCAGCCTGCTTAGGATCACGCTCTGAACCACCAGAGATCTGGTCTCAATAGGGAGGAGCGGGAGAATTTGACGCAAAGCTCTTAATAAGGCAATACAGGTACCTATGGTCTTATTCGCCTGAGATTGCAGCTGGAGATCTTCATCCATCATAACCCCCAGGTTACGGACTGTTTTTACTGGCAGTGTCGGGGCGTCTTCCGGCAAAAGCCGGAACTCACCCAAGAGATGTTTAGGCAGTCTAGCTGCGCAGCAGTGCAGTAACTCCGTGTTCCCGGCATTCAGCTGCAATGAATTGGCTCTCAGCCAGTCTGAGACTTTCCGCATGCAAGCCTGGAAAGAATTCATGGGCACTGCATGCTCTCCCTCCAAGGAGAACATTAGCTGGATGTCATCAGCATAATTAACCACCTCAATCCCGTAAGATTTTATTAGAGGGATCAGGGGTCTCAGATAGACATTAAAGAGTATAGGGCTGATAGCTGAGCCCTGGGGTACTCCATGGCGAACCGGGGTCCAGGAGGATACAAAAGGCGTTAGGGTCACTGCCTGTTGACGATCCGTCAAATATGACCGTAGCCATTCCAAGGCGCGACCTGTCACCCCCATATCTTCTAACCTTGCCAGCAGCACTGAGTGATTAACCGTGTCGAATGCTGCCGACATGTCCAACAGTACCAACATAGAGGAGCAGCCACTGTCGGCACGCATTCGAAGTTTGTCCAGAACGGTAATCAATGCAGTTTCCGTCCCGTGCCCAGGCCGGAAGCCAAACTGGTCCCTGTCCAAGATCAGATGTTCTTCCAAAAAATTAGACAGGGATTTGCTGACTAATTTTTCCAAGATTTTAATTGGAAATGGCAAAAGGGAAATTGGGCGGAAATTAGCTGGCAATGAGGGATCAAGAGAGGGTTTTTTCAATAGTGGGGTGACCATTGCCTGTTTCCACCTGCTTGGTACGGTACCTTCACTCAGGGATTGACAACAAATTTGCCACAGATCTGAGAATAGGGCGGGTCCGAGCTCCTTCCAGATCTTATGAGGAAGGGGGTCCAAGGGTGATCCTGATGATATCTCCCGCGCTATCTCATGAAAAGAATCCTCCGTAGGGGGGTTAAAATGGCTCAAAGTAGTGTCTCTCCTGGTGTCTACGCTAATCGTGGAGGGCTCTATAGCATTCTGATCGAACCCACCCACGATATTGTTGACCTTCTCAACAAAAAAAGTATCAATTTTGTTGCACAAGTTTTGTGATGGCTGGATAGTACTGGCCAGACAGCCCGGGTTACTAAGGTCTCTAACGATGTTGAAAAGTGCCCTAGTTCCATTGGGTGCCTGCAGAATGGAATTGGCATAAAATTTCGCCTTAGCTTCCCTAATAGCTGCCTTATATTGGAGTTGTATAATTTTTAAGGCTATTCTATCTGCTTCCAGGTACTGTCTGCGCCAGCTTCTTTCAGTCTGTCTGCGTACTAGGCGTAACGCTTTTAGCTCCTCACTGAACCAGGGGGCCGAAGGAGTACTACGCATTCTCAGTTTTTTTTTAGGTATGTGGCCTTCCAGTACTAAGTTGATGGATGTACTATATCTAGTATAGTTTTCTTCCGGTGTGGCTTTTGGGTCAAACAGGTTAGAATGTGGGAAAAAGGAGGATGCTCCTCTCTTGATGAGTTTAGCCCAGTCCCTTCCCCACCTAAAGTGGGCTTGTCTGTTCACAGCCAGTTTATCCTCTTGTGTGCTAATCCTGAACTGTATTAGATAGTGGTCAGTCCAATTTAGTGGAGTAATACTGATTACTTCAGTTTCAGAGGGTTTGGCGAAGACTAGATCAAGTGTGTGGCCTCCTACATGTGTAGATTGTTGGACAAGCTGGTGGAGGCCACAGTTCTCACAGGTGTAATTCAGGGCTTGTAAGTGATTTCCAGAGCTCCCTGTTTCCCAAAGATTAAAGTCTCCCAAGAGCAGTATTCTGGAGTGTGTGGAAGCCAAGGCGACAATAGTGTCCAATAGTGCCTGATGGTTAGCGTCCAAACCCGGAGGTCTATAGCAAACCATACCCGACAGCACTCTCCCCTTAGCCTCCTGTATAGAGAAGCCCATAATTTCATAGCCTGCTATGGCTTCAATCGGTAGTATAGCACAGTCCCACTGTTCCTTAAAGATTAACCCTACTCCTCCCCCTCTCCCCGATACACGAGGTTTCTGGATGATCTTATATCCAGTGGGGCATGCTAGCCCGAGTTCTACTGAGGAGTTTACATGAATCCAAGTCTCAGTTACGAACAGCAAGTCAAGGTCTGAATCTTCCAGCAGGTTGTAAATATCTTGATGGTGTTTGATAAGTGACCTGCTGTTGATTAAACCACAAGACAATACCTGTCGCTGTCGCTGTCCCTCCCGTGACCTGTTCCCTAGTTTGATGGCGAGTGCTTGAACTTTTGTATTTTATAGTGCGGGTGAGTGGGCACAGAAATATCACAATTTCCTTAAAAGATAACCCAACCCAACCACAACCACCCTATGTTAAAACAATGCAACGTACTTAAGCCTCTTCAGCAGAAGCGTTCTACGAACACAGTTAGATTAAAAATGTCGTCTCTATGGTGCTGCGCGCTTGCGTGTCCTGCATTTAAATAGTGCAGGCTACTAGTACGCTAACAACAATGTGCAGGTAGGGACATTCTGCAGCACACATAGAAGTACAAATCGCCATTATTTAATGAGTTTATGAGCAGGAAGGGCCGCCTTCCTGTACAAATCAATTGTTAAAGGCGTTTTGCACTTTCTATGAATGTAGAACACAAAGAAACAGCAAAAACAAGGAAAAATAGAAGTACTTCTCCTTGTTTTGCCATTCTATCGCCTGCTCTTGCAGGGTGTTTTTGGCGCTGACTCAGATTTGCCCATCCTTGTAAATCTGGGTTAAGAATCAAAAGGCAATGGTCATTGCAGTGGAACGCCCACAGCAACGCACTTTGCACGGGCCTTTCACACAGAAAACTACATGAGAGGGTACCATATTTTCAAAGCGGCGTAAAGCCACAAGAAGTGGCTTAACGCCACTTAGTAAATGTGGTGCAGGGCATTGCGCAACAGGAACGTCGTTAAAAGTGACATTATGGTGACGCAATCCCCTTGTAAATATGATCCTTAATACCTAATTAAGATGAAGGTGATATGGTCCAAGAACTCCAGCTGGTGCAATTGTCATTGGTATAGATATGTGCAAGTGTGAGTAATTCCACCACGTCATGAATGCAAATTGAAAGCAGGGTTCGAGATCTGCGTGGAAATAAACACTCAGCACCACGGCATGTGCCAGCCTGAAGGGGTAATAGGAGGACACTTGTTCTATGAAAGAGGGACAGCTGGGGCTGCCTGGATGGCTTTCTTGTCTGTGCCCTTTTCATTGGCTTTGTCACTGCTTACTACGGTGCCACTGCGCCCGCAAACCATCTGTCTGCGGGACAAGCCCTGGCATCGCCCAGCACTCGGGTCCCCCAGATTGAAACACATAATGCATCATTTAACACTTTATAGTTCACCCTTACCTCCCTTTGGCTCTTGGGGGGCCCTTGGGATGGGCATTTGCTTGGACATATGGGGTGGGAATTTTGCTGTTCTTGCACATTTGTAATAGTTCTGATGACTGCTTCCAAAAAAGCAATAATCCTCTTCTAAGATGTAAAGAATTTAAGACTTTTCCAATACGTGTGCTGTAAAATGTAAAGGCGTCAAATGCAAAAAATATTAAGAGCTAAATTATAAAAACGCATTCCTACCATTTTTTTGCATTGGGACACAATTCTCCATCTATATTTTGAAAAGGTTAAGACGCATCGAAATCTCAATAACGAATTATTTCAAATATTCGAGATCAGCACAGACTTTTATCAAGTCGCATCTTTTTAAAAATGGATGTCCCTCCTGCAGCAGAGGAGACAAAGCTGTGGTGAAGGTGGGCATGTGAGACATTCACAAAGGGAGGGGTTAAGCTGCTGCAGGAGGACAGTACCATGGATCTGCAACGACATTAGAGTTTGGCTTAACTAGTGATAAGATAGTTTCAACCAAAAGTTTCATTTACAAAATATTTGAAAATTTAGTTCTGTATAATTTGGGATTAGCAGGAATCATTTAGTTCTAATTTATATTTAGTTTGATTTTTCAGTTTTTTTCCCTTGCCTCTATATATTCTTAGCATTTACTCGAACTCTTACCCAAATCCTTCCATGTCCAAAGCCAAATTTGACCTATTTTGTAACCTTAAACTCATACTTTAGGGGCTTCTTAAAAAAGAGTCTGGCGGTCCACGGACAGCCAGACTCGTAGGGGCGCGGTGGTCGCGGTCTTCTGACCATCCTCTTATGACCAGGACGGTCGGGCCGCCCTGGGACCACCGCAACCACCAGGGATCTGGCGTGACGGTCTTGAGGCCGCAATATGCTTGATGTACCGCTGAGGCCCCACCAAGCATATCACGAGTTTCCTCATGGTAGGACCGCTATGAAAAGTGTGGTAGTGAGGAAAGAAAAGGGGACCTACAGAGCCCCCTTTTGCCTCTACGTCATGGGGTGCATGAGGGTGGAACAGGTTGTGCCCCCCTGTGTGCATGCACTCAAGTTGCTGCACGGCATGGACTGCAGCAGTCCATGTAGCGCAGGTACTGATTTTGATCTTCTCACAGCGGTGCCTATTTCATAGGCACCGCTATGGGAACGTCAAAGACCCTCCTGCCAGACAGGAGAAAACTCCTAATCTGGCGGGTGGTTCAAACACAGGTTTGGCGGTGTGAAGGCGGGACGCTCCCGCTCCTGCACCGCCAAACTCATAATAAGGCCCTAATCCTGTCCCTCAATTTGCCCTCTATCACCTTCACTCCAACCCTAACTGTATCTCTAGTCCTTCCCCTGAGCCTAACTTTCACCTTTCCCCATGCATGTAAACCTGTACATATATACCACCAAATTCCTTGCCATAAATTTTTCTGCTTATCTCCATTCTCATGGTTTATTTTCTCATCTATTGTTTTTTCAACAATTTGATTCGAAATACATGTAAATGAAACTAATGATCCAAACTGTCACCAATGCCCCTTTAATGTTTCCTCAATGTTGGAGAATTATCAATACATGCGTTTTCAGAAAGTAACATTTGAAGATAGAGAATGGATATCTCTTGAGTGGCATATGTGATCTGTGAGCTGGAAGACAGAGGGCACATGAAGAAGGGCCTTTGGGTGGGCTGTTTTTGACAAACGTCATGTTGATGTCAGCATATTTGCCTAGTTTTGGTTGTTTGCAAACATCTATTTAGGGCGGCAATTTTAAACAAGAAGTTGGAACAGAGTACTTTGTCTTAAGCTGTATACCTTTCATTCCAGTTTTGTTTACACAAATTGAGCAGCACAATGTTCCTTTCCTGAATAGACCAGTGGTGGCTCACGCTTCAAGGTTCCAAAAACATTCAAATTACGTAGCTTAAGTTTAAGCAAATGAAAATCTAACATCTGTTTTATATTTGGTACTTTGTCTGGGCTTTAACCTCTTCTGTGCCCATGACGAGATAGTCTCGTCGTGGAGCACGGTCGCGCTGTGCCCATGACGAGACTATCTCGTCATGAAACCCGCCCACTAAGGAAACGCCCGGCACAGGAGGGGGAAAGGGCGTGGCACCGAAGAGGTTAAAGTAACAAGAAACTGAATTAACATGAGTACTGTTAAAGGCATCTTTTCTTAAGTGATTGGTGCCTCTTGAGGGAATTCTCCGTCAGTGTCCTTTGGATACCCAAAATGTGTCGCTGTAAAGAGGGGTTAAGCGTTGTGGGCGTATGATTTTGAGGGGGATGTGTGAAAGTTGAGGCCCCCCCCTGCAAGGTACACGGAAGAGCCCCTGCTCCGGATTTAATCGAGAGCTCCCAAACTTGAGTACTGTGCTGAGGGGAGCCCTGCAGCTCGGGCCCCACCCCCGCACTGCGGAGGCTGCGGGAGCCTGCGTTACGCCCCTGGCACGTGGTAATTGACTTGGAGGGTTGTCGGTCGCAGATGCTGGCCCAGCCATTGATGCAGAGGTGCCATAATAAGGATTATTCTGTCCCACATCAGAGTTTCGTCTGATGAACAGCAGTTGTGGTAACCTGAAGCCCACTGTCCTGTTGAACAAAAAGACAGCTAAAGGATGGTGTAGTGTAGAGGCGTCCTTTTCGGTGTGGTCTGTGTTCATAGGTCTTGGCCTGCTGGAACGTTTAGGAAATTCTCCTCAGGGCGTTGTCATGCTGGAGGACTCTGTCCAATCAAGTGTAACTTCGCAGAGTTGTAACCCAAGTCTACATGTTGGATCCTTGAAGAGAGGCTATTTGGGCTTCTAATTTGAGACAGATCTGGTACTGTACAACGTGACTGTCTCCTCCAGCACTGCGCGGTTCACTTGTATTGTGCTGGGAAACTCAAACTCTCCATAGATGGAGTAATTGATGATAACAGGTACTTAATAGCTCAGGAAAACCAGACTTCAATGCAGACCAGACATGGCGCTTCGGTGAAGGTCTGCTGAATGTAAGTAGGAGAGAGTTTTGCCTCACATAAGACGAGCTCGAACAGGGGTATACGGCTGCAGCACAAGCAGGAATTGTTGCCAGAGACATAAAATAAGCTGTTGGGGCAGTAGTTGCAGTGAGAGTGGGGCACAGGAAAGTGCGGGGTCCAAAGCGGCCTACTTGGGGCTGTTCTTTTTACAACAAAAAGCAGATGGTCCCTTTTTTGCTTGCTTGCTTGCCACCCACTTCACACTTGCTATGGGCCAGTGGCCAGCACAATTTTGATAGGCCTATTATATTGTATCCTTGTCGCCATTTTAAAGTCAGGCGTTAAAGGGCAGAGGAGAGAGCGAGACCCATCATGGCCGCCATTCACTTCAATCCCACAATCGTGACCACAGGTGCCTTGTGGCCTGACGTACCAACAGGTGGTGTAAAAATAGATTTTCAGAGGGGGTTATATCTTTTGTACTGCATATTTAAAGTAGGTACGCTCCGCCATGTGCTGCTATTCGCCATATGAATCAAATAATTGGTTGTTAAATATTTAAGTCCATTGTGTGTGCAGTTCAGCTGCCGCTTTTCCAGGTACAAAAGAGTTACCACAGCGTCCTGTTTTGTAAAACGATCAGTGTTTGGCTTATGTGGGCACGCGTCATTCTGAGCGAACTGTCTGCACTTCTTAAGAACAAATGAAGCTGCCGTGAGTGTAAGTGTTCCAGTGTAAACACGCGGCGCACCAGGGTGAGCACAGCCAGCCACTGTTTATCCCTCGCTGCACGAACCGAGAACGGGCAGAAAGGGAGACAAGGGGCCAGTGGCCATGGGAGGAGCACATGTGTGGGGGTATGTGTGTTCGCGTGTTTGTGTGGGGGGGTATATGTGCGGGGTGCATGTAGTTCGTGACAATTGGCATGTCAGAAGTCCTCACTGGTTCTTACCTACCTGATCGACTCTTGTTGATGTTATCAGATACTCGACTTTCATTGTTCTTTTTTTTTTTTATTACTACATACTCTTTTACATGTGCTCAAGGCCAGCGCTTCTAACATATTTAGAAATACTTTCAAACCTTCCAAGTCTGAAATGGTTGCAAAACGTGTTTGTTGCTAATCAGTTCTTATATTTTGATCTGTGGTATTAAAGCTTCATGATATACCATACATTTGTAATCTTAATTTATCAAAAGTTACTGAATGGATTTACACCAAATCACAAATAGCACACTTTCTGGCTAAAGATCCGTTTTTCGGCCAAGTTTGCTGTAATTCTGCTCAGCTGTTCTGGCTGTGGCACCGTTCTATTTCTCTATGGGAAATTACAAAAGGAAAACAACGTTTTATGACCCTCCTTTTTCACAGCCCCTGCTGGAGAGATTTCTTGCAAATTTCTAGGAAGGGGCTGGGGTGGATGAACCTTTATTTTTGTTACTTTTTGTGAAGATTTGTCAAAGGATACCAAAGTTTTGGCAAACGTGTGTGTGTGTGTGTGTATATAATTACAAAGTTTAAATGTGACTGTGTGCTTGTGTATATATATACATATATATAGATATATATGTATGTATATAAATATATATATATTTATAAATAAATATATACATATAGACATACAAAGTGAGAATTAAACATTTTTAAAAACAACAGCACTGTATTGCAATGAAAGGTACTTGGGTAAATTAATGTGCCTGACTAGGTACCCTTCCTGTCTGTTTGCTTTTTTCTGTGTCCAACCCTAGCACATTAAGTAGCTGTGGTGTTGGGACACAAGGAGTAGGTAGGCCAAACAGAGGTCCCTACCTCTGGTTGGCCCTCTTTGCCCCCCCCCCCCCACCCCCAATATAAACCACTGTGTGAATTTCACCAGTGGGCTATGGCCTTTAGAGTCTGTGTTTTAAAGTTCCAACTTCCTGGTGTGCTTCAGGCCTGCAACGCTCATTGGGCTCAAAGGGCTTCAGCCCCCCACCCCACGTCGTGTGTGGCAGCCTGGCTGAGACAGCTTCCTGGGCACACACACACACACAGCCACACCCCAGTACGTCAAAGGTCTTTAAAAGACCATTTGCTTGTTAATAAGGTTTTGTTGTTTTTTCACCCCTTCTCAAGAGTCCCTGCATCTTCACTCTGCATATTCCAGGAAGAGTGAGCCCCCCCACCCTGAACTCTCCTGGGACCCTTCTCATACCCTCTCCCCTTGAACCTATCCCCTGCCTCTCCTGGGACCCTTCTCATACCCTCTCCCCTTGAACCTATATTGGCACCAATATCTTTACCCTTCTCGAAACTGTCCATTGACTATCTTGACACCCATCTACCCTCCCCCCCCACCCGTTAACCTATCCACTGCCTCTCCCAGGACTCAGCTCCCTTCCCCCTACAGGACAAAGGGGTCCCCTTATTCTGGACTCCAACTCCCCTTCGAAACTGACCCTAGGTTCCCCCTGAACCTGCCCCCTGCCTCTCTCGGATCTTGCATCCGCCTGTGACCTCATGTCCTGTCCTGGGCAGTGAATCCACCTCACGCCTCTTGAAGTGCCGGCCACCGGTGCCTCTGACAGACAGGGCCCGAAAGGTCCGCCAGCCACAGACAGGATCACTCACTCTCTTGGCAGCTCCTACCCAGCTGGGTCGGGAAGAGGCCATGGGTGGCTTCAGTCAGATCAGAAGGGGGGGGCGCAGGGCCGGTCTGACTTCGGGCATTTCTCCAGAGGCTGGAAGGGTGGGGCTGGCTGTGCTGCAATATCAGCCCCCAGTCACACAAGCAGCTGTGCTGGGGTGCTTTAGTTAAGCAGCTGTGCTGGGGTGCTTTAGTTAAGCAGCAGTGCTGGGGTGCTTTAGTTAAGCAGCAGTGCTGGGGTGCTTTAGTTAAGCAGCAGTGCTGGGGTGGTTTAGTTAAGCAGCAGTGCTGGTGTGGTTTAGTTAAGCAGCAGTGCTGGGGTGATTTAGTTAAGCAGCAGTGCTGGGGTGCTTTAGTTAAGCAGCAGTGCTGGGGTGATTTAGTTAAGCAGCAGTGCTGGGGTGCTTTAGTTAAGCAGCAGTGCTGGGGTGCTTTAGTTAAGCAGCAGTGCGGGGGTGCTTTAGTTAAGCAGCAGTGCTGGGGTGCTTTAGTTAAGCAGCAGTGCTGGGGTGCTTTCGTTAAGCAGCAGTGCTGGGGTGCTTTAGTTAAGCAGCAGTGCTGGTGTGGTTTACTTAGGCATCAGTGCTGGGGTGGTTTAGTTAAGCAGCAGTGCTGGTGTGGTTTAGTTAAGCAGCAGTGCTGGTGTGGTTTAGTTAAGCAGCAGTGCTGGGGTGCTTTAGTTAAGCAGCAGTGCTGGTGTGGTTTAGTTAAGCAGCAGTGCTGGTGTGGTTTAGTTAAGCAGCAGTCCTGGGGTGCTTTAGTTAAGCAGCAGTGCTGGGGTGCTTTAGTTAAGCAGCAGTGCTGGGGTGCTTTAGTTAAGCAGCAGTGCTGGTGTGGTTTAGTTAAGCAGCAGTGCTGGTGTGGTTTAGTTAAGCAGCAGTGCTGGTGTGGTTTAGTTAAGCAGCAGTGCTGGTGTGGTTTAGTTAAGCAGCAGTGCTGGGGTGCTTTAGTTAAGCAGCAGTGCTGGTGTGGTTTAGTTAAGCAGCAGTGCTGGTGTGGTTTAGTTAAGCAGCAGTGCTGGGGTGCTTTAGTTAAGCAGCAGTGCTGGTGTGGTTTAGTTAAGCAGCAGTGCTGGGGTGCTTTAGTTAAGCAGCAGTCCTGGGGTGCTTTAGTTAAGCAGCAGTGCTGGTGTGGTTTAGTTAAGCAGCAGTGCTGGGGTGCTTTAGTTAAGCAGCAGTGCTGGTGTGCTTTAGTTAAGGAGCAGTGCTGGTGTGGTTTAGTTAAGCAGCAGTGCTGGTGTGGTTTAGTTAAACAGCAGTGCTGGGGTGCTTTAGTTAAGCAGCAGTGCTGGTGTGCTTTAGTTAAGGAGCAGTGCTGGTGTGGTTTAGTTAAGCAGCAGTGCTGGGGTGCTTTAGTTAAGCAGCAGTGCTGTGGTGCTTTAGTTAAGCAGCAGTGCGGGGGTGCTTTAGTTAAGCAGCAGTGCTGGGGTGCTTTAGTTAAGCAGCAGTGCTGGGGTGCTTTAGTTAAGCAGCAGTGCTGGTGTGGTTTAGTTAAGCAGCAGTGCTGGTGTAGTTTAGTTAAGCGGCAGTGCTGAGGTGGTTTAGTTAAGCAGCAGTGCTGGTGTAGTTTAGTTAAGGAGCAGTGCTGGTGTGGTTTAGTTAAGCAGCAGTGCTGGGGTGCTTTAGTTAAGCAGCAGTGCTGTGGTGCTTTAGTTAAGCAGCAGTGCGGGGGTGCTTTAGTTAAGCAGCAGTGCTGGGGTGCTTTAGTTAAGCAGCAGTGCGGGGGTGCTTTAGTTAAGCAGCAGTGCTGGTGTGGTTTAGTTAAGCAGCAGTGCTGGTGTAGTTTAGTTAAGCAGCAGTGCTAGTGTGGTTTAGTTAAGCATCAGTGCTGGTGTGGTTTAGTTAAGCAGCAGTGCTGGGGTGCTTTAGTTAAGCAGCAGTCCTGGGGTGCTTTAGTTAAGCAGCAGTGCTGGAGTGGTTTAGTTAAGCAGCAGTGCTGGGGCTGCTTTAGTTAAGCAGCAGTGCTGGGGTGGTTTAGTTAAGCAGCAGTGTTGGGGGCTGGTTTAGTTAAGCAGCAGTGCTGGGGTGGTTTAGTTAAGCAGCAGTGCTGGAGTGGTTTAGTTAAGCAGCAGTGCTGGTATGGTTTAGTTAAGGAGCAGTGCTGGGGTGCTTTAGTTAAGCAGCAGTGCTGGGTATGGTTTAGTTAAGCAGCAGTGCTGAGGTGGTTTAGTTAAGCAGCAGTGCTGGGGTGGTTTAGTTAAGCAGCAGTGCTGGGGTGGTTTAGTTAAGGAGCAGTGCTTCACAATTGCTCCGACTCCAGTGGTTGGTCGCAATAAAAGCTGTGTTCAACTGTCACAAAAAATGTGGTGGGACACAAATTTAAAAGACACCGTGGTTTGGCAGAAGTTTAATTATAAAACAGTCTTCCTATGTATATAAAATCTCAAATTAACCACCTTCACTTTAGGAAAAAGCCCCAAACCTGACTGTTGTCCAACTATTAGCTTCTAGCAGGGTCACTGTTAGTCCATGATAGTTTTCTAGCGCCAAAACGCCCATGGGCACTAGCGCGCTTGATAAAAAAATATATTTACAAGAGTAAAGTGTCAGAGCAGGACAGCGCCAAATGGGTGTCCCGGGGCACTGACGTAGTGGGGTATCCCAGGGCACGACTTTACCAGCTACCCCAGGGTAAGAGGGCATTTGATCTCAGACAGGGAGGAGACCCGAGGCATTATACAAGAGCTGCCTGTACACCACAATGTGCCACGGACAATAAATAAGCATACCTTAGGACTCACCCTCCCCTTGGGTTTCCGAGCCCCGTGCGGCCCGGCCTAAAGCGCTTCAGCGCCTCCTCGGAGGTACGTAACACTATATAATAGAAATTACAATCCATACGATAAAACAGGAGGTATCTATTCAGAAATGGGATATTTTGTCCCTAAAAAGTGGGCGTCGGATTCAGAATGGGTGCTTGCAACGAGAGTGAGATAGATGTTAAAAGAGAGATGTCTGCGCAGAAATACAGCTACGTCACTGAAAGATTGGTGGGGGCTGCACTGAAGGGAAGAGGGCGAGCATAGAACTCGAGCTATCTGAGCAGCAAGAGGGGTCACCTTCAAACGCGGTCACTGCACGAGGAAACTAGGTCTGAACTAGACAACCCGAGGAAGAAAAGAGAAAGGTGCGATTAAAATTCAGCAAGAGGTGCCACGGAAGTTCAGGTGCCAGTATTAAAGAAGTGCCCGCACAAGTGGGGGGGGGGGGGGGGACCCTGAAGCAACACGTAGGGACTTCGCTGTACATCAGCTCAGGTGCCCTGCAGAGGAGAGCAGAGCAGCATTTGACTGGGGGGGGGGGGGGGGGTGGTCTGCCTGGAGAAAGGGTACGGGATGGAACAAGAGGTGTGTATTGAAAGAGAGCCGGGAGCAGCATTGTGTAAGCAGCACACATGGGAAAAACAAGCAGTACACGACATAACAAGAGGTGTCCCAGGGAGTGAGAAAGGGTACAGTGGTGTAAAAGAGGTGCCACGAGGAACAGGAAAGAGCAGAGAGATTTAAAAAGAGGAGGCTAGAGGAGCGATATAAGGCGAAACGTTTTAAAAAAAGAGGTGCCCTGAGGAGAAAAAGAAGGTAGAGCGATTTAAAAAGAGGTGCCCGAACAGAAGCAAAAGGTGGCGGTTTAAAAAGAGTAGAGATAAAAGGCGGAGCGTTTTAAAAAGAGGCGCCCTGAGTGAGGCGAGAAAAGAAGGTAGAGCGATGTAAAAAGAGGCGCCCCGAACAGAAGCAAAAGGTGGCGGTTCAAAAAGAAGTGTCCCGTGGAGAAAGGAAGGATCGAGCCGTTGAAAATGGGTGCCCAGTGGTGAGTGAAAGGGTAGAGCAGTTTTCCAAGAGGCACTGGGCTTGACCCGAGAAAGACAAGTTGGATGTGCGTGCCATCATAAGAGCAGGTGTCTGTACAGAAAAGAGGGGTACCGTTCCAGAGGCAGGTGTCCCGGATGTAAAGGAATGGTTGCACAAAAGGTCAATGCCAGCAACAGCCCCTGCCAGAGCCCCCTCAACGAGGGCACAGGCAGCAAGTGGCCCACCAAGCCAATGGCACACAAGAGGGCGCCCCGTGGAGCCCAGGAGAAGGGGCATCAGAGCACGGGGACTCCGCAGCCTGCTAACAGGGAGGGGACGCTGAAGGAGGGAGGAGGAGGCAGCGGATCTGTGTCGGAAGCTGCCAGCCCTCAGGGAGCCCCCCGCCCCCCCCCCCCCCCCCGGCCCCGAGGGAGGGCGAGGAGCAGCTGTGGCTGGAAGATCACAGAGCTGAGCTCTGCTGCCACTCGAAGGAGGCTGAGCCGGGACCACATCCCTGACTAGGGGAGATGGCAGACGAGACCCGTCCCGACAGCACCTTCACCGCCCCCCAGGAAGAGCCCCCCGCGCAGAACCACCAGCTGCGCGACGGCGACTTGGACTTCAAGTTCGAGGTATGTCCCCAATTATATTAACAGCCCTAGAACAGCCCGGTCCTGACGCCCCCGCCCCCCTACCATTAACGAGCCCTGAAACTTTTCACATTAACGGGTTTTAGCCTTGGACTAAGCAACAGTTTATACAAGAAGCAGAAAGCGCCAACATTAAAAAAAAGTCAGTTTCCCTAGAGAGAGGTTTTCTCCATATACGTCCAAATTGGGCCAGCTGGGGATTACTAAAAAAATAACAGTTGCTTTTATGTAGCGCATCTTACCGCCCTGCTGCTGTTTCTATGCGCTGTAGAGTATAGATATTTCTATTAACTGATTTAATGAGACGTAATCGATCGACCTCAGAAGGATGGATGGCTGAACAGGCTTTGTCGTATTTCGGACTTTGACCTGCGACAGCATAATGTAAACAACCGTTTCTTTTAGAAAACATGTCTCTGGGGCGAGGGTGTCAATCACTGTCCCACCTAGAAAGATGTTTCCAACTGGGATATTAGCTATATGGAACAGGCTGACTGTCCGCAGATGCGCGTTCTATGAACACGTGCGTTTTTCTTGAACCGGATCGAGGATGTCTCTGGTTGTTGCCGCTGCGCCTTTGGTGGAAGTTTTACAAGTGATCACCACGGGCCTCACCTGACCCCAGACTGTGGCACAGAAAGTCTGTCCTCGCGTTCTCCTTTGGCACCAGCGCCGATGCGTCCAGCATATTTACACTGTGCCTTGCTGCGGTGCAGATTCATTTCTGCTCAGCTACCCCAACAGTGTTTCTCAGGTGGCTAGCATGTCTTGGAGTTAAAGGTATTATGGCAGTCTGTACCGGTTTGTATGCCTGTCTGCTAGCAAACTCGTTTTTTACATATATAAACATGTTTTACATGTGTTTTTAGATCTGTAGCATTTTTTGAAAAATATGCAACATTTGTTGTAGTAATTTACGCTCAATGGCTTTTTATAAAGCGGTTTGTGATTTTTTCCTATGTAACTTAAAGGTTATACCTTATATCAATATACATACATTTGCATGCATACACATACGTGTTTGTATAAAAAGTATGAAACAAATGCGTGCACCTTTTATTGTAAAAATAAACTGCATTTAAACTGGTTTCAGTGTTCCCCCCACGCTCTTTCATACTTTGATTGTGCATGTCGTGAAGTGACAGGCGAAGGCCTGGGAGTGTCCCCATGTCTGAGGTAATGCTGACAACTCTAGACAGTGACAGGCGAAGGCCCGAGAGGACTCGTGGAAGCGCCTCGAGTCCCGCCTTCCCAAAGTGCACTACGAGGGGCCCGACTGGACTTCAGCCAGGAGATGGCGCTGCTCGCGATAAGGACGCTTTACAGTAACCCGTGTCTGGGTGAACGGGTGTTCCGTGTCTGGGTGAGCGGGTGTTTATCTCATTAAACGCGGGCGTCGAGGGGACACCCGAGCCGCCGCTCTCACTGTGAGCTCGCAAAGCATGGCCCGGAGCTCTGGTTACTGCGCCCTGGAGGAGATGCCGGGGAGTCGAGGCTCTCCTTTCATAGGTGGGCGTGCCGTGAGAGCAAGAGAGAGCGAGGGAGTGTGTGTGGGGGGGGGGAGAGGGCATCGTGCGTGCCACGGGGTCAAGGGCGTCTGGCGTGCCATGGGGCAAGAGAGGGGCCTGCCTTTGGATTCAAACAGAGGCATGGGGTGTGTCAAGTGGTGCAAAGGAGGGTTGGCCCCCGGAAAGGAGGCCTGCCATTGGGGGCCCCAGGTTATCACAGGGGGGTGCCTTTCACAGGGGACAAATGCAAAAACAACTATTGATGGACAGAATGCAGAACAATGTCATACATTCACCCCAGTACAGAGATCTGAGCCAAAATCCATCGTTTTTTGCTCACCATGCCTTTCCAGTTTGGACCCAGCCATATGCAAATCAGTCTTGACCCTGTGCCTCAGGGGAACAGTCCAGCCTGAACTGCCAGGCCAGGTCCTCCCTGGATTGGAAACAAGCATCCTAGGACCAGTTTTGGGGTTTCACCCCTCTTAAGCCAGGATAGCTTGATTCCAGAGGCATGGAGAGCACGGGACTCACGTCTGAGCATACCCTCACGTCTGAGCATACCCGTCTCACTCGGAGTGACAAATGCAACAAGCATTTGCAATGCAATAGGTCTCGCATTTATACGAGTTTGAGCTGTTGGCATTGTAAATGACAATGCTTTTTATTTAAGTTTGGTTTTTTAAAAACATAAATAAAAGGCACTGTCATTTACAATGCCAATAGCTCAAACTCGTATAAATGTGAGACGTATTGCATTGCAAATGCTTGTTGTGAATAGTAGACGTGCTCCATGCAGCTACTTTGCCTCTCGGCGTTTTGTGCGCTGGGAAAAAAATTTGATTTTTAATTACCGCCATTAAAAAATCAAATTTGCAATTCTTTGAGTGGCCTGATGGATTGGCTGACTGACAGCTGAAATTGACACTCCGGAAGCCTCTTGTGTGGGGCATTTACGGCAAGTTGTAATTGCAGGTAGTTTGTTTTTTCGCTGCCCTGGATTGCACGGGAACCCAGCGATTACTTCAAGAGGCCCTGGGTTAAGTGCAGCGAAAAAAATAACCAATCCACATCCAAATTGCTTCATTAAAAAGACACAGCTTTTGTTGCAAAAAGGGGGTTTCAATGCCCACTAGAAAAGTTCTTATTTATTGTTTGGAGCTGGTTTATATAGGCGCCCATAAGCCTGTGGTTTTGAAGCAGAACTTGGAGAAATTCGGAGCCACCTGTTTTTTTAGGCCGCTTCTTTCTGTTGTTTCCCGAAGGGTGATGTCCCAAGACACGGATCTCGTGCAAGGAGCCGCCCTGTGCCTTTCAGGGTCCAAGGCAGCTGGGGTGGGTCAACGCGCCTGCTGCGGAGCTCCGCCAGCTGCCGGTCGAAGGTTCGAATCGTTGCTGGCTCACTCACACCGCTTCTCAGCCTTCAGAAGGTGATGAACTAAGCAAGTGCTAGCTCAGCGAGTTAAGCACGTACTGCTGGCATACTCGCAAGCTACAGATACAGGGCTGCCAGACCCACTATGTTATCTTCCAAGGGTCACTAATCATTTATTATTTGCAAAAAAAGGCGAATGTCCTAGCCTCGCGAGCTATTCACGTATAATAATTGGCGGTGTATGGCCGTCTCCAAGTTTTCTGCCACCCCAAAGTAATGCCCCTTCCACAAACTATCTAGCCATATGCACTGCACCACCGTATTAATATGCCACGCTTAAGGGGCAGTTTTAGATGGAGCTTTGGGTAAGCGGCCATGGTTACACATGACTCAGGGGCTTCCAAATACTGACATGTTAAACCTGCTCCTCTGTCGCGCGCTAGTTAGTTATATTACAATTGTACAGCAGGCGCACATCTAACACGTTTCCCAGCCGGATTCACCCTGGGAGTGTGTAATGTTGGCGATTCCTCCAGAGGTGCTGTGATTGTCTCGGGGGCAGGCGGGTGTAATATGGGCACTTTTCTCCGTAAACGTGCGTTTGTACAATCTGGAGAGCGCTTCTGGTCAAGACAGTCCCGAGTACTTCTACCCTGGTCTGGTGGTGCACGGACAGGAGGGCATGGCTCCTACCCTGGTATGGTGGCGCACGGATAGGGGCAGTGGGTCCTAACTTGGCCTGGTGGCGCACAGGCATAAGGATTGGCAATGATAAACAAGCAGCCGTGCGGCCGCGAAAGTGAAAGTGATCGCGATCAAACATCAAAGCGGCCGCGAAAGTGAAAGCAAATGGTGTGCAGGCTGCCAAATGGTGCGCACGCCCGGCGCACATGCACTGTATTTGGAGGCCTGAAAGCACTTGTTTGCACTTCCAGATCCCCCATTTACAAAAGCTCTCGCGAGGGCAGCGCTAATGCGCTGGCTCAGGCGAGACCTAAAAACAACTATTGATGGACAGCATGCAGAACAATGTCATACATTCACCCCAGTACAGAGATCTGGGCCAAAATCCATAGTGTTTTTGCTCACCATGCCATTCCAGTTTGGTCCCAGCCATATGCAAATCAGTCTTGATCCTGTGCCCAATGGGAACAGTCCAACCCGAACTGCCAGGCCAGGTCCTCCCGACCGGTTTTGGGGTTTCCCCCCCTCTTCAGCCAGGATAGCTTGATTCCTAATTCCAGTGGCATGGAGAGCACGGGACTCACGTCTGAGCATACCCGTCCCACTCAGGGTGACAAATGCAAAAACAACTAATGATGGACAGAACGCAGAACAATGTCATACATTCACCCCAGTACAGAGATCTGGGCCAAAATCCATCGTTTTTTTGCTCACCATGCCATTCCAGTTTGGACCCAGCCATATGCAAATCAGTGTTGACCCTGTGCCTAATAGGAACAGTCCAGCCCGAACTGCCAGGCCACGTCCTCCCTGGACTGGAAACAAGCATCCTAGGACCGGTTTCGGGGTTTCACCCTCTTCAGCCAAGATAGCTTGATTCCAGTGGCATGGAGAGGGGGACAAGCATACGGGCACTTGTAGATGTTCCTGTGTGCAGGCAAAGCTCTCATTATCCAGCTAATGTAGGGGCCTTGGCCATATGAGCTCTATATGGGGAGTCATGGGTGCAAGAGAAGCTGTCACAGGCAACGCAGGTAGGCTTGGGGGATGTCAGAGGGGGCAGGGAATGCTGTCATGGGGAGGTGTCATTGATGTCACCGAGCAGGGACTACTTTAGGGCAGTGCGACTGGTACAGCCGCACTAGGCGCTGACCTGGAGGGGGTGCTGTGTTTTGCAATAACTGGGATTAATAACACCTGGGACAGAGGTCTGTATGTGTCCTTCTTTCAGGCAGCATTGAAAATGTCAAGATAACTCTTGTGCATAATGTGCCTTGCTAGTGAGAGAGAGATCAGAGTTTTGTCTAGAGGCAGATTTCACTTGCCATTAAGTAGCGCAGAAGGTTAATATGCCTGCTGCAAAGCACGCGTACCGTGCAGATCACAGATCTGTATTTATGTGGAAAACTGAGTGGATTACTGTTTTTGTCATAAATATCCTGTGTCACCCCAGTTCCTAAGATAAACCCCTAATATAGAACTGTGACTGTTACGAATTGGAATCACAGAGCTGCACGCAAACTGCAAAAAATAGGTTAGGACGGTGTTTTTTTTCCAGTCTTTCATTATCTAGGCATAATGTTGCTGAAAAGGGTTTGTTGGGGTAGATATACGTTCTTATTAGTAAAGTCAGCCTTTACCAGTGCTTTAAAACACATTTGACCATATGCGAGAGTGGGGCAGTGGAGGGATGAAGAGCACTTTTGCCCAGTGGTTATGGGGGAATCTGAGGAGGAGATCATGGGGGTGAGGGAGCCAAAAATGATTGTCGCACCAGACGCCAACAGCGCTAAAGCCGGCCATGTCACTGAGAGGCTTTTTAAGCTGTCATGGGGTCCAAGTGAGGCTGTGCAGGGGGAGGAGGAGTCCTTGATCTCACAAAGAGGCATGCAGAGGGACAGTAGGTAGCTATAGATAGCACCTAGTTTCCATAAGAAAAGTGCTTTATGACTTGACTATATCTTTTGCGACATTTGACAAATCGCCACAAAATTTCCCCCAAAAAGTGCACTCCTGATTCTTGATGCACATGGAAAGTTTTGGGGTGATCAAGCGGGGGACAAGAATCAGTAATGTCATTAGTGATGTCCTTTGATACGTCATCAGTGATGTTACTGACCATGCCAAGAGTGATATAATATGAGAGGTTATAAGCAGTGCATTGCAAGGGCGTAAGTTATAGTCAGCATCGGGTAACTAAAACTGCTGAATTTCACTGGTTTTGTACGAGTGAAATCTGGGCCTAACTAAAATGTCCATGTAACCTTTGGATTTTTCAGTGAACTTTTACCATAGGAAAACTAGGCACAGCTGCACCCAAAGTGTCTGAACGGAAATCCACCAGATATGGCAGAAAGCAAGAGCTTGGTCCAGAAAGCATGCTTTTTTTGTGATATGGTGTAATGTCGTTCAGTAGTTTGTGAGAAATTAAGAGGAAAAAAGATAGATATTTCACAATAAGGAGGTTCTGCGGAGCCGACATATCTCAAGATGAAATCTGATTGTCTGCCACCACATCAACAAACGTGATGACAGCCATTTTAGGACTCAGTAACTCAGTCCCCTGTTGTAGAAAAAAGTAAAAAACACATTTAGGGGACCACAGTAGAGATACATTGCCCCCTGGATCAAATACATTTTTTTTTGTCAGCACAATGGATCCCGTATCAACGACTGATAAAAAAATGGCATTCTCATGCCTTTTATTTAAAAAAAAAAAAACCCTCAGGTGGAACAGGTCCAGTGGGGTGATGCAATTACATTTTTGGGGGAGGGTCACCCAGTCCTCCTCCCCAAGCCACTGAGAGGCCCCAGGTAAACCATTACCCAGTACCATATTTACAACTAAGTGGTGAGGACATGTGGCCACCCTCTGCGAGCCTTCGAGAGGCCCCTTAGTTCCACTGATTTGGAATCATTGGAATCCAATCAAAACTCCACCCTAATAAAAACCTGCACTAAACTAGCACATTACTTGAGTCTGCACCGCTGGAGAGTGGTCTTGACCAGCATGGGGACTGGGAGGATCACGGCTACTTGCTGATCTTTATACGGAGAAAGACAGCGTCTTCTTGAACAATCGCCAGTGCTGATTCTGTGCCTGGAGATAGTCTGTTGCTAGACTGGTCATCGCTCAGAAGGACATTCTGTTCAACATACTCCTTAAGCTCTCTCCCCTTTAAAATATATTGTTTGGGTTTGAGATTGGAAAGTAAGTGGACAGTACCAGAGGGGGCGTTGTGGGTTTCCTAAGGTGGGGATGATGATTGCATCTTTCGAGGAGTCAGGAACAGAACCACTTAGAAGAGACCATTGGAACTGGAAAGGTTTGGTGGTTGAAAAAAGGATGGCGCTGTATTGCTGGTGATGGATTCACGGCTATGAGAATTTATTTATCCTTGATGTAACCTTTACTTGAATTTGAAGACAGGACTAGCCTATCAGTACAGCAGAACCCTTGATTTAGGCATATTTGCATTCCAAGTTGTACCTTGAATAGTTGATTTCGTGTACCCCTCCCCATTTCAAAGCCCTGTCTCAGATTGACAGACCACCATTTGAATTATCTCAACAGACACTGGGCGTGGACCATTGAAACACCAGTCAATTTTTCCTGAGATTCACAATAAATACACATTGGAGTAATTTATGTGTAATTATTTTATTTTATATGCAATTCATTTCAATGATGAGTGTTTGCATGTCTCCACAAACCCAGCCCAGTGCCATAGCCCGCGACCCTGGAGTTTGTTGTAAGATCCAGTGACGTTTAGAGGATCAAAGACTTAGCTAGTGCAACCAGGTATCATTAAGTAAGTTTGCTTTTAAACACTTAGAATAATAGTAGCTTGCGTAAAAGAGGGTGTGATGGATGCATAATAAAATGAAAACAGGTCTGACTTTCCAAGTAAGTTCTTGAATTTGTGCCAATGAGGCAACACTTTAAACACTGTTGTTTGCTGTTTTGTGTTAGTCAGATGATCTTAAGACTTGGACAGACAGTTCCACTTGTGGAAAATAAGAGCATAGGCCTAGGGTGTGGTTTGTGATAAAGATCTTGAGCGAAGTCATTGTATTGTCATAGGTATGTGTAAGTTTACAGAGGGTTCCCTCCACAAACTTTGTGAAGTGGCAGAAACATCCACCAAAAGCATGTTTTGTATGAAAAATATGAGTTTAACACAAAAATCATGGGATTTTAAAGGGCCAGGTACGTAAAACAGAAGGGTATCTGATTTAACTTGTTTTCTTTTCTATGGAGGCCCACCGCAAACGAGTGTCTTCAGAGCACTGTGCAGTATTAATGAGTACAGGCATAGCACATAGCAGACACTGTGTTTTGGCTAAGTTTGCGCTATACAAATACCATATACATATATACATAGTCTTCTACCTGGCGTTTTTACCCCCACAAACCATCTTTTACCAGAGGAGAAGTTCACAAGTGCTAAGTTTTAATTAAAATCTTGCAGACAAAGATCTTTTGCAACTTTTTACTCTCCTTCTAAAAATACCTTTAAGGCTCAAGCACACATCAGCATAACTATTAGTTGTTTTCATTTTGGGCTGTTCCTTTGAGCCTGGTGCAGAAGGTGAAGGCATCTGCCCAGTTAGGATCATTCCTCAGAACTGGAAAAAAACCATTGTTTCCATGACAATGCCGGTAGCTGTATAACGCCCCATAGGAAGTCGGTGCCAGTAGTAGACACTTCAAATGACTCTCTATATAGGGATGAGTGGGAGAGGCAGTAAGCAGAGTAATAGTTATAATATCTGTCTTGTGCATCTAGAGCATGGATAAAGTATGGCATGTATCATCCATGTGACGTTATTCAGTCACAGCAGTTGCCTAAACTTTAACATGGTAGTACACCATGAGGGTGCAGTACTCCACGTTTAATTCTGAGATTAACACAGTATCCGTTCTTCGGTGTATATTGCTGGTCAAGTATGGTCCATGTGATTTGTTTGTGTCATTCACATTTGACTTCCGCCCACTACAGCATACGGAATGGGGCAATGGGCCAGCCTACTTCAGTCACTGGATACCTTCACTTTGCGTGACTGCATTTTGCCCTATCACGATAAGCATATCAGCACACAAGGTAGTACCCTTCAGTGGCAGTGTTTTTTTTTGCCTTATACTTACTTTAGTGTTGCCTTTATGGTTGGAGCCTAAGGTGAAAGCAGGACGCTTTATACATGGTGTAAGTTCAGGCCACATTCCATGCTTCATCAGTTCCTGTCTCCTGCCATTACTATTGGAAATTTCTTTTGGAGTGTCCTGTTTATCTATCTTTTGAGCATTAAAGATCTTTCTTTTCTTCTTGTTGCTTTGCTTTTTTTCTTTCTTCTTTTCTATGCTTTCTTTTAATCCTTTTTTCTTTTCTTTTCTTTTCTTTCTTTTTTCTTTCGTTCTTTCTTTCTTTCTTTTTTTCTTTCTTTCTTTCTTTCTTTTGTTCTTGCTTCCCCGCTTTCTTTCTTGCTTGCTTTGTTTCGTCATCTTTGTTTCTTACTTTCATTCCTGATTTGTTTTGCTTACTCCTTTCTATCAATACTTCTTTCTTTATTTATTTATTTACTTCTTTCTTGTTTTCTTTTTTCTTTCCTGCTTTCTTTCTTTCATTCTTTCTTTCTGTGTTTTAATTCTTTCTTCCTTCTTTCGTTTGTGCTTTCTTTTTCTTTTGTGCCTTCTCTTTTACTTTTGTGCCATCAGTTTTTGTAGGTGTCATCTTTCTTTCTTTCTTTCTTTCTTTCTTTCTTTCTTTCTTTCTTTCTTTCTCTTTCTTTCTTTCTTTCTTTCTTGCCACCTATCTTATTTCTTGCCTTTTGTATTTTTTTTCCTTCTTTAAGGCAAGAGGCTGACAACCAATGCCAGAGCTATTGGCTTTTTTAAGTCTATTTTATCCAAGATCTTTTGATTTTACTAAAATTATGTGCATGACATAGTTACGTATAGGAGTTTTTGGCCACACTTCATCCATTTGTATGTGGTTGTGTCAATCACTTTTGTGTCTAATCCACTCGTGCTTGCCTCATGGGGTAATGCGTTACCCCATTACAGCCATTGGCAGACTACACTATGAGTTAGGGCATACTGACCTATCACAGCACATCAACACAAACATGTTACACAGTAATGATAATGTGTTCTTTTTTGTGACCTAAAAACATTTTTTCCTTTGTCAATGTTTTTTTTATTTTAGAACGATGCCTGGAAGATTTCCAAACTATAAAGTTTTGCAAAACCCATGAGAAAACAAAAAAGATTTGCCAAAAAGCTGGGACAATGTCAAACCTGTTAGCTTTGCCAATGCTTGTTGAGAATTAGTCTCCTGCATTGCCAAGGACCCAGTCTATCTGGAACCGAATTAGTGCCTACTGGTATGTTGAGAATAAAATATGATTTTTGGATCTTCCAGTATCAAAAGAAATTAGGCGCTGTTCTCAGTTTTATGACATCCTGTCAATGGAAACCTCTTATGCCATGGTCTGATCGTTGGCACCTTAGAACAGCAAGATTCACTCGCTCATAGGCTTCTGAAGCTCATAGGCTTCAGAGAGCGAGCAAAATGCGCCATATCTGCTCTCTGTTAATGCTGACACACTCTGCAAGACTATTTTTGTTTTGTGCACAAAAACAATCCTAAGAGGCAATTTCCTCTTTCTATGCATGATATTTCTTCTCATAACATCGTCATGTATTACGTGCTCTATTTTGTCATAATCCCAGGTTTCCTGCCTTTAGTAAATCTGAGATTGCATTTACTTCCATAGGTGGATGTACAGGAACACCCAGACTCCACCCATGAAACGACTACCACAACAAAATGTAACGCAATGCAGTACAAACCACTGCATGTGTTACATTTCTTCGCAAAGCCACACATGGTTTTAAATAGCTCCTTGCGTGGCTTTCTATATCCTGTTTAAGAATTTACACTGCTTTGTGGCAACTTGCATCGCACAAGGACAATGCAAGTCCCTAGTAAAAATGCCCCTTTATGTTTTTTAGGACCGGTTTTACAAAGGTTACATTTTAATAACTGATTAGGTCATATACAGATTTTCGAGTATTAAAAAATCTCTGTAATCTTAAAGGACAATTCCATGCTATAATTCTAAGTCACCCAACCACGTGGTGACCACTCATTCAGCAGCTCTTTCAGATGGATCAGTCGCACAATACACACAGTACAAGCCCCTCTGAGGAGTCATGCTCTTCTACATTACACTGATGCAGCAGTGGTGTTGTTGCTGCTATTTAAATTGTGTGAAAGTTGCTGCACTTGAACTGGAGATTTACACATTTCACCAAGACATTATATTTCATATACTTACAGTTGCATTATATTTTACACACATTTTTAGTTTTAACACAGGGAGAGTAAGTAATTTGCCCAGTCTCACAGTTTGTACTAATTGGTCAGTTCCCAAAATTCTGAATCGCTGAGGGTCGCAATTTGACTAACTTCATTAAAAAGCACATCACAAATTGCGACCAACCGTGATTGACTAGAGTCACAGGCATGGTGGCCTCCTGGGGTCAGCAGACCGCCATGTCTGTGAAAGCTTTTAAATAAAGCAACCTGTTTTAAACAAAATGCTGATTGATTTCCTTGTTCGTCCTCCCAAAAAATTGAAACAATTTAAAAAACCTTTTTTAAGGGTCTGGGCAGTGGTCAAAGAGGAATTGTCCCATGGGAATTTTGGTCTCAAAATATGAAAACATACCTTAAGGAATCAGTATTTGGAAGAGCTTCCCTCAACACGCCCCTTCCAAACAGCGGCTCTTTAATGTTTACTTAACCTATTTAATGATACTGAAAACTTTTTCCGAATCGATTAATGGGCTTTGCACGGTTCGCAAAGCTTTTTAGCGCTCACAAACCCTTATATTTACTGAATCAGATGTTTTGCAACCAATAAAACCCTTTATTCATCTGGCCCTTAAAACCCAGGTTGAAAATACACCAGCTTGGCCATTAGACCGCATCCCTTCCTGGGAGGAATTGTATTTCTAGCAGAACTGGGTGGAGTGTACAACACCTGCTACTGAAAACGTGAAAAACATGCAGGACACAGAAAAGTGAAGTTCTTCCCACTAAAAAGGATTTTGTGTGACAAATTGGCAGGTTATTTTACTTTTTTCACATAAAAGTCCCCCTCAAAATGTATTCTTTCCAAATATTCTCTTGCAAAAACAGTTTCCACCCACTGGTTGCCGTACTGCACATCTGGAAAGCTGGCAAGGTTTACAAAGTTTGCCATGAAGACATCTGTGGAGCAGAGCCAGCGTTTTTCCAAGCCCTACAGTGTGTGCTGCTGTAGGTGTTGGGGAGAGAACCCATTAGAAAGGTTGGGGCAGACACGCTGATGAAAATGCTCCCCAGCTCAGCGTGGGGCGGTAATAACAATTCCTTGAACAACTGTAGAAAATGGTAGTTTACGTAAAGCATCAACAAGTAGGGTTTCCAACATTTTATCTCTATGATGGTGAAAATTCCTGTGGTGGACTTTCCCCTAAATGTAGCATGTTCTACAGTATTGGAGGGTTTTACATGACCACCCCACTCTAATGTCATCACTAATGCTCTCATTAAAGGTTAGATGGAATAGGCAGAGTTTACAACAAGTGATAAATACCGGTAACCCACGATGAGGTATTTACCTCCCGTGGAAAATACATACTATTGTTTTCAACTTTAAAATGAGGCATACCACGCGACGCTCGTGTTTAACACGCGCACTGCTGCATGAGTTGACGTTCTATGGACCTCCTCTCACCAACATCTGACTTGACCTGCCGGAATCTATCCGGGAGAGCTGCAAGAGTGTGAAAATAATCACACAACTCATAATTCCGAAGCGGGCATCAGAATGAATGAATGAATGAGGACCTATGTGTCTAGCGCACCCAGTCTCCATGTGTACCTTAGCCACGTAGGAGGCCTTCTGCGTTGAAAGTCCTTCTTAAATACAAACTTCAGATATATAACTGAGAATAAGAGTGGTTTGTCTTTCCCTAAAGAATAAACACACTGTGCCTCACAGCATGGTTTAGTAGCTTCAGCGACATACAGGCAATCTATAGCAATTACAAATAATCATACATTTCTGTCTCAATTATTTGTCCACAGACTATTCTAGGACATTTTTCACTTGATTACACCTGTATCGAATATAACTTAACAGGACATAAAAGATCCATTATTTTTAATAGTACATATTTTTTGTTGTAAAATCCAGATGGATCAATATTTGCCTGGATGGCTTTGTCAAATGTACAATTGTCGGATACATCACAGCCTCGTCGAAGAACACCCACACACCTAGTAGACATGGCATTGTCTTTCTAAGATGCTTTACGGATAGTGATGGGTGTCAGCATTTTCTTAGTATTTCCGGAAACTGCGATATAATTAGGGCGTTGTTATAAAGACTCTACATCTCTTTACTGTACTGAGAAATTCCATATGGTCTACGTGAGCAACTGAGCACAATGTTACTTTTTTTGCCTTTTTTATATAGTGCAAACTCAACCAAAGGTTTTGGAGAACTTTACATGAGCACCAGATATATTACACAAGGAATCGTTCATATTTTTGTAAGCACGGGGAGAGTAAGTGATTTGCCCAAAATCACAGGATGTTGAGCTGACGCCGAGACACAAACCCAATTCCCCAGTTCCAAAATCAGCAGCTCTGGTTGTTGCACAGCATCCCCTCCTCCAGTATTGGTCACAGTTATATGATGCACTGACCTGCAAATACATTCGACAGATGATGGCGTTGGGGGTTAAAGATGAACAGACATGGAGTCAGACCAACGTGCAGGGCAAGGGACTTCCATTTTTTGTCCAGTGTAGAACAGGCCCTCTTCCCCTGTCCTTCTTGGACTGCAGTCTTGTTCTGAATCTAGTTATGGTACAAGGTCCATGATCCTTCTGTCAGTGGGGCCTTCAGGGAACAACTGATGTTACAACTTGTTGGGAAGTAGACCGGATGCATTTAGATGCCAGTCAGGAAATTCTGGAGCAGACAGTTATGTCACCTTCAGTCATGAAGGGGGCTTTCTTTCTCCTAATGCAACAGGTGGAACATGCTGAGGGATTGCACACTTTATATCAAGGTGTTCAATGGTATGAAGGGATGTAATATTGAGATGTGAAATGCTTCTTGGGGGCCTCTGCCTTGCTTACAAAGAACATTGGTTGTTTGCCAAGTTGCCTGAATCCCGCCCCTTGCCAGTCATCACAGAGGAGCAGCAGGCATGGCCAATCAGCTGTCCCTTGCCCACCTATCTGAAGTACTCAGGCATCCGCGTGCACAGAGCAGCATAGCCGCTCTTACAAACTTTAGGAATTTTTAATTTTCTTCTGTTTGAGACTTAATAAGAAGCCTGTCTCTAGAGAAGACTTCTCGTTCTTTAGCACATACAAATATTTTATGAAAATATGGAGTCACAGAAACTAAAAGTCAAAGTCATTGTATGGCTTTAGATAAGGACTATCAGCTTTTGGAAGGGGTAAAGGCTATTGAGCACAAACTGCTCCCAGTGGCAACATTTAGGACACCTTACAATAATTTAAAAAATCTGTCTGGATTTGACATTTTACCGTGATATTTTACAGCTGTGATGCAGAGCTAAAAAGGCTAGAGCGGGTCCAAAGATTTCAAACCAAGGGACATATTTACAAGGCATTGTGCCACTAGGGCCTCACTTTCTTCGGACGCTCTGGTAGCGCAATGCCCTGCTCCATATTTACATAGTGGCGAAATCCACGTTGAATGGCTTAACGCTCCTTTGTAAATAACGTACCCTCTCTTGAAGGTATCTGCGTAAAAGCGGCGTGCAATGAGTGTTGCTGTGGCCGTTCCACTGCAACACCCATTGCTTTTTGAGCTGCCCCAGATTTACAAGGATCTGTAAATCTGGGGCAGCGCCAAAAACTGACGTCCTTGAAAAGCAGCTGTTAGATTGGCGCTATTATCCTAGTCTGCTGCATTCTGCAGCACACATAGAAAGAGTAAATCGCCTTTAATGATTGTCTATGTGCAGGCAAGTGTTCCTTCCTGTTCATAACCAATCAACCCTGTAACTCAGGTACCCTTGCACCATAGGGTGTCTGTGTTAGCGCTAGGCAGCTTTATTTAGCTCCAGCTCAAGGGAAACCATGAGGGTGTGCTGTATTCTTGAGAATACGGTGCCTCCCTGCATTTTTTAAATGATGCAGCACGGCACTATTACATTGCTGGCAGCACTGCTCCGCCCCATTCCTTTGTGCATATACCCCAAGTGTTCTTAGGACATGCTCCAGATTCTACGAGGGCCATTGTGCCTGTGAGAACCTTTCCGTTTCTGTAGCGATGCATCTGATACATTTACATTTAGGAATAGTGTAGCACATTGGACCACAAATTGCATACATAAATCTAAGTTGGCTGCTCCATCCATCCATCACATTCCATAAGAGTGTGTGCTGTCATTTGTTCAGGGCTCCTTCCAGCCATCAGTGGTCAGTAGTAGTTTGTTAACAAATGTGTGAGGTCTCTTGGTGGAAAACCTAAATAGCGGACAAGTATCTCCTCGGCTCGTATTTTTCACTATTAAAAAACACAGAGCGGCATTTTGTATGCCAGCGGCGCGGGGCCAGGACTTGTGCACGCCAGGAAAACCACACCTACTCCATAATGAGTTTGCTGCAGTAGTAAAATTATCAAATGATATCCCTTTATGACTCAGGCTTCAGAGTCATGCATTCATGCTCCTCCTGAATCCACCGCTTTGATTCGCCTTCCATAGACATGAGCCAGTCCGGGTCTTTACTCTGTCCCTGTGTCTTATCTGATCCCCAGCAGAGAAGACAGAGTCACGTTCACTACTCACTGGAAGGTGAGGTATTCATCTGATCCTAGGAGAACCCTAAGTTCAAACCCTTCCTCAGCATCATTCTCTATGCTCCTTGTGCTTTCTGCAATTCTGAGCAAGAGATCTCCCACGTTTAGGTTGTCGACATGTTAATCCAGGTGAGTCTTGCTATATCTGCAGAGGGTCACGCGCTTCTGGAGACATCTCTCTGGTAATGCTTTGTCTTTCTGATAATGGCCTTCAAGCATTTTCATCACATCCCACTTTACGTAAACCTTTTTATATGTGTCTTTCATAATGTCATACTATTTGGTCACAACTATTTTATTAGTCAATCTATGTAAATTACTGGTTTTGAGTAAATGTTTCATAGGAAACATAGTCAAAAAATAATATTCAGGAGTGTTTTGCAAACACATATATGCAGCATTAATCACTGTTAAGCCAGCTAAACATTTCAAATGAAATCCAGGCGTAGAGGTGCGTCTGTAATGGGAAGTAAAAAGAACTATGAATCCAGGATTGCAAATTAAACAAAACGCATACATTGAAGGGATGATGACATAAGCCAGGTCTCTATTGCACTGCAAACATTGACAAAGAATCAGGGGGCATATTTACAAGGACGGTGATAAATAAACGCAAAGCACGCTTAGCCCTTTTCTATCTATCGCTGTCTATCGCTGGATTATATCGCCCTGTTAGCGCGTTTTTTACAATGCATTTCCCCAGGGCGATATAATTACCTGCAATAGTGGGGAAATCACCGTTTTGCAGGGAACATCGCTGGTTTTCCAGCGATGTTCCCTGCAAAACGGCGATAACCTTGCTGATACGAATCTGTGGTCGTATCAGCACAATCCACCCCCATATTAGGTATGCCTAAGGCTGCATTTTAGCAGATGTTAGTTTTCGGCGAAAACAGCGGTTTTCGTCCAAAACTAACGTCTGCTAAAATATGTTGGCAGCCTTGTAAATATCGCGATGTGCACATCAGAGATATTTACACGGTTGTACTGCCCAGTGATGCCCACTTTGCATCTCATTAGAGATGCAAAGGAAGGCGTCGGGTAAAAAGGTGCTAACATGCGCTAATGCATGTTAGCACCCTCTTGTTAATAGGGCGACAGTTTTATCTCTGCTTTTTTGGCTTTAAAAGCCAAAAAAGCGGAGATAAAGCCCTTGTAAATATGCCCCTACTTTTATTGTTGTCTTGTGTTATCTGCCAATCACACATTAAACACTTTTTGAAAAAATATAAGCATAATTTGAAAGCAGAGCCTCACTTCTGTATTCTGTTAACATCTGCCGCTTAAACATGTCTTTTGATACAGCACAGTGCTGCAAGAGACACGGTTGATTGTTACTGATCAGTTTTGGAGAAAGGAGATTGTAGAAGGGAAGAATCCGAACTTGGTTGTATCTGCATTACATCCTCAAATACCCAGGAGGCTGGATTCTAGGAGGGACGCAAGTAAACAATGATATTTTATTAAGGCTCAAAGAATGACAATGAAGCAAGAAGACAGACTCCACTACAGAGCACATCAGAGATTTGAAGGTGATAGAGCCCCGTCAACATAGGAGGCCCGCTTGATTCCAGGGTTATAGTCAAAAGAAACACTTACCTTACTCACCCTATCAATTTGATCCCACCCACATATTTTCCCTTCCAGCGGGCTGGCTTATCAGGGAGCGTACTGCAGGACAATTTACCATAAAAGTATGGTAGTGACTTACAAATATGAGAAGCGGCCCGTGAAGGAATTTTGAAAAGTGCCTCTAATGTATCTGTGAGTGACTGTGGTACTCACCTCTGGTGAGTGCTGCTAAACTGTTGCACAGCATGGTCATGTCCACGTTTGATGTCTCATTGTAGCCCCACTGTACGCGAGACACTGGCACGTCTTTTTGTTGAACTTCTTGTGGACGTTAAGCAAACAGGAAACGACAGAGTACCATTACCTTAGCAGGAACTTAATCATCAGTTCTAGTGGTGGTGGCCCATCTCTTGCAGAGTAACTCAGAGGCACCGCTTTCCACTGAAAATAATGAGGGGATTGTGTTTTCTCAAATTGTGCCCTCGCCTCTGCAGCAGCTCCATGAGAGGGTTCAATTCCGCATTTGAAAGCGCTTCAGGTTCTGGAGCCATCATAAATACCCCACAGACATTGCACTGGGGCAACATCACATCTCCAGATACCTGACATGCCACTCAAATATGACCTCTGTTGGGAGATTGACACAGTAAAACCAGGAGAGGATCTGCTGACACCCTGGATGGGGCGATCCCCCAGGCACTAGGAGGCAGCGGTGGGCCCAAGATAGCTACCCCACTATTCAGAAGATGGAACCTACTATTGTAAAAAGGATTGAAATTGAACCGACTTCCCTTTGCCAATTATCTTGTGCAATGTTGCAATATATTTCTGAGTTCCAGTTGTAATGTTACTCTTGTGTCTTGCAAGAAAGAATTATGCCTTGATCTGAACTGGAGCAGATCAGCCGTTAAATATTGCATTTATACGCTATATATTTTTGGTCATTGTGACAGATGAGCCCCTCAAAAAGAAACCAAATGAAAAAGACCATTTCCTATTAATCAGCATGTTTCTGTCACAAGAGACTACAAGCTGTGCCCGTCCCCTCAACTGCATCGTCCATTGCAGTAGATTTGCCCAGGCGCATCGCCAGCATCTGTGCGGGCAAGTAAGCCACTAATGGATTTTACATAGTGACTTGGCGCAACACCTGAAAAGGATCATCCGCTGAACGAAGGGTCCACCAAAGGAGATTAAAGTGGAATTTGAGTAGAAAAATAGAATGTTTTGGCCACTGTTGAAATATTTTCCTCAGAGTGAGAAAAAAAAGCTGAAATAATCATAATTAACCAAATACGTTTTGATTAGACTAGCAAGAAAAGAAATAAAATACAGACCACAAAGGGATGGTTGGTACTGAGATCTGTGCATAACAAGAGCAAATAATTTTTTTTATCTTACTGCTAAACTGGTTATGAGTACCTTCTGCTATTTTCAGCACTAAGAAACAACAGCATTATGGCAGCAAGCGGTGAAGAGTGCAGATATAGAATAGATAGTGTAGCTTCCATTGACTACCACTTCCTAATAGTTGTGCTGGTGACATTGGTATGCTTAGACCACAAGTTCCTTATTTAGCAGTGAAAACCACCCTGGAATAAAAAAGGGGCATAAGTCAATGATGCGTCTCCTGGACTACTTTTTGGTCAACAAAGTTCCGTTAGGTAGAATGTTGAGATTGGGCAGCCAATCATAAAGGTTTAGTATGCCTACATAATGCACTGTTCTTTGCCTGCATCCTAAATATAGCTTTATTTTCCTTGGGCTACCGCGCTCCCATTGGAGTCTGACTCGTGCTATAGCAAGTGCACTGACTGGCTGCCAGCCACATGAGAAGAAGGTTGCTGGCAGCCATTACAGTACTCTGGAACTTAGTCCCCTGTCCTGAACATGTTTAAAAACCAAATCTATAAGGGGGGAGGGTAGGGATACCCAGACCCACAAGCCCCTGTTAGAAAATGGGTTCTCTAGTTGGCAAAGGTATGCGCCCTGTCCAATTAGGTATCCACAATCCTAGTCAGGGGAAGTGTAGTACACACTACGTTTACTTGTGCTCTCCCTCTGGTAGCTTGGCTCAGAGCACTCAGGCTAAACTTAAGAGCCAATATGTAAAGTATTTGGGCACACACAAAGTAACAAAGTGAAAACACTACATAAAGTACTCCACACCAGTTGTGGAAAATAGCCAATATCAATTTGAGTAAAGCAAGATCAAAACAACAAACATCTAACATAAACAAGTCAAGTTACAATGTATTAAAGATTAAATATAGTTGTAGCGCATAGAAACACAATAGCTCTTCAGGGCTATCACAACATACTTAATGAACTAGAATCCACAAGTTCAGGACGACCGCGATGGAACATGGGCTGGCTACAGAGTTGTACAGACCCCCAGTACAAGACTTTAGAGACGCTGGAAGGTGAGGCGTCGATTGAGACAGTCTTGCACTCAGCGCGGCATCCAATGCAGCAGGATTCGCTCCGCTCTTCGTTCCCAGGCTACATTGCCCTGTGATTTTTCAAATAATAGTCATCTCCGAGCGACGCCCAAGAACAAAGGAGCTGTTCTGCAATTATCGGGCGATTCATTCCTGATATTCCATTACCCTCACACACGGTATGTACGCCTAAAAGTATGGAACCATCGCAGCAGGTCGCAGACCCTTCTTCAAATAATTGCTGCTTAAACCGCGTTTACACCCATAACTTTGGACAAACTTGAGAAGATCCCTTCTTAACACAGCCGCTCAACGAGTTGCATTCCTTTCATTCCCCTGACCAGACCCAATTCAGTTAGCTCACCTACTGATCTTGAGTATTTGAGATCGAAACGCCATTGACCCCCTACAATAGGAACTCCTTTCACTCAGTTACATTTTTTGAAGGAGTTCCTACTATTGTTGTCATTGCAATGTCTTTATTTTAATATCACCCTCACTTTTCACGTCACGCTTATTGTCACTTACTTGTGTGAGCACCTAAATACTATAGTTTTGTAAATAAATAAGTCATAAACTGACCTACATGTCCCTCTGTATATTACTTACCTCTCCCTTCAAGAATTAACCTACACCTTCTACCCTAAATCTTTGTGCCGCCCACAGGATCACTTTTGAATGGATCTTTAGACCACACCAGAATCATTGTTATCCTAAAACACTTTACCACCCTAGGTTCATATATTGGGGTACCCTTGTTTTCTTTTACTACTGGGACGATACAATGCGCAGGGCAGTTGATTCTGTGGTTGCGGTGAGGCATTAGTTCCACTGGTGGTACAGTGTCGATGAAGCATCAAGCCATGAGGCGTCGATTTCACAGTGTCAATGTCACACCACAGGGCCACCGGTGCGGCGGCAGAGTCGGAGTCCGGTGCAACGGACATTGGTGATGCGGTACTTGGGCCTTCCTCCGTAGCAGGACCATAAAGAAAATGGGGGCTGGGGCTGCTTTGTTTTAATAATGGGGGGGCGCCCCTTCACCCAGCCTTTATAGGCACCGGGTAAAGTGAAAATGTTGTTGACACCAGGAACTGATGTGTCTGTTATGTTGGTGGAAAACGAATATTGTTTTTCAGTCCGTTTATGTCTTAGTCCTTAGATCCAGCTCCAGTTAGCATCAAGCATGTCCTTCTCTACCTTGTCCCTCCTCTTCTGCCTTCTGTTCCTGTACTACCACTAACATGACCTCTCTTGTACCTAGGTGACTACCTTCTTCCTGCCTACATGTGCTGCAACTTTATTTATTGAATTTATACAGAGAAAAGAATACATGTATTCAGTGAAGCTTAATTTTTACAGTCGGCAAGATAAGTTAGTATGACACATTAAAAGGAGGACATTTGAGGCAGCATTTTGACAGATTCAGCAGATATACAACACAGAAACTGATTGATATGGAACTCCTCTGCTGTCAAGCTATGTTTGCGCTCCACAAATACATACATATGAATACATGCAAATAAACTAAGACTACAAGCAACAATGGGCTTAACGCGCTTGATCTCATCTCCATTTTCATCATGGTTAAGAAATCTTTTAAAGTGGTCCCATACTTTGGTGAATCTATCAAATCTATCCCTTTATGATGAAGACCATCTCTCCAGCACGTGTACATTGTAGATCGTAGACCACCACAGCTCTGTAGGTATTGTGAACTGTGATTTTCACTTTTGAGCCACAGTCAGCCTATATGCAAGCAGCATGTGACCAATGATTTTCACCCTATGGCGAGGAAAGAGGTAGGCGCCCTCATTGCCTGTGTACCCCAATAGAAAAACAGAGAAGCTAGAGACAAATCCCATCCAGGCCCCCCTTACTCCTTTTTGCACTTCTTTTCAAAGTCACCATGAGTGCACCTGACCGCCTTATTTGCTCCTAAGTACCTTTCTATCCGCCACCCCTGCGCAGACATTAGAATCTATATGCATAGCTCTCAGTCTCACAAGGGTGTAATACTAATACATCAGAATTTTCCCTAAATTATGAGCCCAAACAAGTATTGGTTGCTCTTTATTGTTTTTGGATAATTCTTTAGCAATGGTATGTTTTAAGTCTACTTCCCATCTTACAATATAAACATGTGTGTAGCTACTTCTAACTGAATGTATGTTGTTTATTGCCGCGATCCAGGACCCTCTTTCATCTATGTTTTAAAAATTCATCAATGTCCTTCATGTCAATTGCATCAGGCATCAGGCATTGGACACTGAGTATGATTCAGCCATTGAGTATCACTGCCTGTAGAAGAGGCACCAATTGGGACACCACTACATTTGGATAATAGAAGGGCTAGTGATGCATATGCGCTCTACACCAGCAACTCCAGGCGAGTGAAATCCAAGTGCTCCCGCTGAAAGGCACCGGAGCGAAGGCCGATCACATTTTATTTTGACGGTGTCATGGTCAGGGTATCAACTAGCTGTCACCTACTGGACTGCGTTGATTAACTACTTCATTTCTTAAAATATAACTGCTTTAGAATCTCTAATGTTTTGCACGTTTGCTGCGTTCCATACACTGGGGGAAATATTTTAACACATGGGAATGTTTTTCAATACTAGAGCTCAAATAACTTCAAAACCTTTATATTCTGAAAAAGTTGAAAATGAGGCAAGAGAGAGAATACACTTTTATGGCACACAATGGGGGATAATATTGAAGAAGGGTTATCCAAACGTCTTGATATGGTGGAGGGTGTGCAGGGGAAGAGTTGACAATGTTATTTTTGTAGTAAGTTGATATATTGAAGGTTTCCCACGAGCCCCAATTGGGCCATCCTGTTAGCTAGAATGTTCAACCACAACCCCTTAATTGGGAGTAGATGAATGGTATGTGTTAAAGTGTGTTCACTTAGTTATTTATTATTGTAGCAAAAGTACAACAGCTTCAGTATTATTTTTCCAAAAATCATTGCTAGAACTAATAGAATCTAAGAATACAAAACTATTAGAAGAAGATAAGTTGTTAATTATTTTTCATTGCAAATGGAAGGACAGGCAGATAAAGAAGATATGCACAGAAAAGTTCCACAGAAATTAACAGTGTTATTACACTGGTATAAAAATTCACGGTTTCTATTCATGGGCAAGCCTTATACAGTTGTAGACATAGCAATACTGTTAAATTATTATTTTTAAAAATAGATAAATCTGTAATAACATGGAATAACAAATATATGACATAGGTTTTCATATTTTGTGGACCTTTGTTCAACAGAGTAGGTATAATAAATGAAATAGAAAAATAATAATTTCACAAACATGTAGATTATCTTAATTTTGCGTCCATTTTTAAACTTTCAAGACATCGAAATACTAAACATTATTTTAATATTTACTATTTTTTTTATTGGAAATATGCTGCATAAGGTCATGCTATTTTTGTTTATGTTAATTCTTCATAATGTCATATAAAGCTTATTATAGCTAGTGGTGCTTTTAAGTACTAAACTGAAATTTGACTTAATTTTAACAAGTAGGATACAAATCGTAGCAAGGATGTCACTTGCAACTAATGCGTTTTCCATGTAAGATATTTTGAGCTGTAGTAAATTTTTGTAATATCACTCTTTGTATGAAAACTAAGTACAATGGTCTGTAGAATTTGTGTATATGCGTGGCCGTTCTAGTCTATCAATATTAACGTATTTTGTATCATTCTAGGTCATTAAAAAATCACGTTTGAGTCACAAGCGACTGGTGAATTAAATATAGACTCTTTCTAACACAGGTTGTAACACTGTTACTTGACTCATTTAATCTATCCAGTTCAGTTTCAACTTCATACTGGTTTCTTAAAATTCAATTTTAAATATGAATTTAATTTTAAACAAGCTGCTGGCAGTGAATAACATAATCGGTAGCTATCAGCATTTTTAGAAATTCCCTTTAAATAATGAATGGCGTGTACCGGTTTTAACATATGACATTTAAAATCAGAAAAAATATATTTTTTCCCATCTATTCAATATTGACTTTTGTAGTCTCCCTTCTTTGGGCTTTAGGTTTAATATGTCAAGTAATCGAACATAGCAGCAAGCTTAATGTCTTAAGGCGCCTCTCAGTAGGGCGTTTTCCTGCTCGGCGGGAGAAATGCATTCCTCTCGTTACCAGATCAATGACTCACTGTGAGTGTCTCCTGGTTATTTACAAAACTCAACAAACCTTTACATATGCATCTGCCCTTTCTTTTCAGGTGTTTCAATTCCTAATTATGTGGGAATTAGATGGAGCTTCCAAAGTGCTGTGAATACAACTCTAGTTATTCAACTAATTAAAATGGCATAGGGTAGGAAAAAACAGAACAAACCTAACATTTATCTGTATTTCCCAGACATCTTCATTACTCTGGGTCCAACTCTGGTTCTTCACAGTTTTTTATTTATTGTCTTCACTATGAGTGGTAAATTCTATTGGCACTGGTAACAGGAGTTGAAGCTTTGGGGAAAAATATTTGGGAATTAGTACAGAAACTTTAATTCCTGCATTATATTTATCCAGCTCCAGAATTACCAGGACACCTGGTAAATTTAATTCTGAGGTGGGAAATAGCCAGGATTTTAATGAACCACTCCTAAGACGGATCTATGAGGGGGGACGGGCGTGGTTTCCTTTTAGTCTGCCCAGGGGTATGGCACCATACCACTACATTACCTCCAAAATGCCACCGGGTCCCCTTTCTCCCATTAAGGTCTCAATGCCATTAACAACTGCATGAGATTACATGACTCATCATAGTCTGCAAGTTAACTAGTGTTCATCTTTTATTTTTCATAACACTGGCAGATGACTGTTTTAAAAAAAAATTGAGAGGAGTCTCAATCTCTCGGTCACCCTAGGTAATTTGACCTGAATAGTTTTTGTCAATTATATAACCCTATTGTTCATAGCCTGAAGGCATTAAAAGTTTATAATAATGACACAAAAATCTGTAATTATTAATTCAGGAAGTACGGCATCTCTGAGTCAACTAGAGCAGGAGAACCCCTGTCAATACTACGTTTATGCATTTTTCCCCATAGTCATTCAGGCCTACCTTCTGGAACTTCTACTAAAGTCTTAGGGATTATGCCCTCCACTGTCATTCGATGTGAAGTTGTGAGAAACGTTGAGTATTTGGGGTGGTTGTGAGACCTCACCAAGTAAAATGTCACTTTTCTGTATCAGGTCCAGTTAGACTACTTGAAATGAAACCACAGCTCAGTTCTGCGTCGCTGTGGCACAGAGCAGTCAGCTTTAGGCAAATGAACCAAGTGTGAAGGATTTATCAGCACCAAACCAGTTATTAAGTAAGAAACACTGCACAATAAAAACCTACTCCAATTTATGGAAATATTATATAATTAGACTCCCAAACGACAAAACAATTGATGAAGGGAACCAGAGTAATGATTTTGACATGTATTTCTATGAATCACTCGAAAAGATTTGTAAATCACTGCTATAAGCCTCGAACCTGAGGGTCCGGGAAAAAGTCAGAGTTTCCGGCTGACTGTGGGTCAGATGCAGGTCCAGTGAGTGCTGTTCAGGTTTTACCTTTGCACTTAGAAACTTTTATGGTTCTTTTACTCATCAACGGGGTCGTCTGCAGTTAAAGTTTGGTGTTTGATTCGATGGGCAGAGGAAGTCCAGTCGTCTGGTGGGAGCCTTGGTTCTCGCCAGGCGTTCGAGACAACGTATGAACTGGCAAATTAGCTGTAGAGTTTAAGCCTCGGAGTCCCTGCCAAGTTGGAGTTCTGTTGGGAGAAAGAGTACACTGTAGGGCCAATCAAGGGTGCAGTATCGTGGGGGGGAGTCAGTTCTTGAGGGCTAGAACTGAATTTCCCAGGCTACATCTCTGTGGAGTTCACTGCAAATCCAGTGACAACTTTTTCAACAGGGCACTTTGCAGGTGCAGGGCTTCTTTAGCTTTTGTGTCCCTGAAACAGGAGGTTAGCCTACAAGCCTTTGAAGCCCATTAATTGGCTTTTCGAATGAGTGGGGAGGAGGGGTCCCTTGGGGTCTCCTTCTCCATGAAGTCAACGGCAGGAGCAGGCCTTCTCTCGCTGATGTCCTGTCTTTGTTCGCAGATACAGTTTTTCTTTGTTCAGCCTTTCTTCTTGAGGTCCAGGGTCGAACTGGCCATAGCGGGCACCGGGCGTTTACCCGGTGGGCCGCCAGGGCGAGGGCAGGTTTACCCTGAGGGGCCGTTATTTGTTACTGGGGGCTGGCAATATTGACACCCTGTAACAAAATCGGCCGAAACCGCCACTAACTAACAGCTCGGCTGCACCTCCCTCTCCGCCCTGCTGGGGGCCGGCCGAGCAGTTTGCCAGGGACTGTTTTGCTTCCCATTTCGGCCCTGTTGAGGTCCACTGGTTCAGAAGGTGCAGTCCTTCTTCTGTTCTTTCCGTGTCCAGTAGTGTTTTGAGGCTTATGCCAATTTCGAGTTTGTTGGTGGGGAGGATACCATAACCAATATGGGCAAAATGTCCATGGGATATACCCACCCATTTCCTGGTAAATTTTGCACTAAACAATGCCACAGTGCATCTTAATGTTCGAACCTTCCTTCTCTTGTTTAGTGCTATGGGCACCCCCCTGGGGCTTGTCCAGTATAAAAGAGTCTGCCCTCCTGAAAAATTGGTTCTGCAAAAATGTGTCCCCCTCTGGAGGAGATGCCAGACTGCTTATCTACACAATGTAAAGGGCAGGATACAGTGTGATTTTCATTTGCCTATCAGAAGCGGCTGCCCCTTTGAAGTTGGGCCTTCTGGGGTCATAGCCCTCTGTACATCCTGTCAGGAAGGGGTCACTCCTCCTCCCACCAACAGGCCATGTGTCCCACGCTCTTGGGAGCTCTTCCCCTTCTTGGAGGTGACACCTACTGTAGTTAATCAGAAGCGGCTGCTAGAACTTTGGGGAAAGAAAGTGGTGACTTTCTAAAGTCATCTTTAGATTAAAAGTTACTTTTTATCTGACAGCACTATGTCAGGTTTAATGTAATAATGACTTTGATACCTCAAAGTGCTGTATTTGGCGGTCCAAATGGAAGTTAGCATTAATTTGCTGGACTGGTGTAACCCTATGTTAGTCAATGGTACTGCCAGCCTTGCTACGGTAAAAAAAACGCAATTGCAAGTTTTCACTGCCAGAACATGTAAAATATAAACAAAACATGTCCTTCTTTTTAATATTTAGCCTACCTTGTGGGCTGCCAAGGCCTCCTCGAGGGGTGACTTATAATTATTAAAAATGAAGGTTTGGACTTGGCAAAAAGGATTACTTTCCCATGTAGTTTTGGTAATTTAAAAACTGCCCATATAGGCTCCAGGGGCAGACCTAAAGCAATGCTTTCACCTCGCCCCTGCAGTGGTGGCACAACAGCTTCATTCCACTGGTGATGTTTAACTGATAAGCCCTTGGTACACTTTTTACCATATACCAGGGACTTTCAGGCAAGTTAAATATGCCCATTAGGTGTAAACCTCTCGCACATATATTTTGTGTGGTCTGAGCGCATGCACTGGGGCATGATCAGCAGGTCCCAGTGCACTTCTGAGAGGCCAGACCAGCAGCATCTGTCCAAAAGTATAGAGGCGGGTCATGCAAAAAGAGCTCTTTCCTTACAGAAGTCTTGTTGATTTACTAGTGATCCTGATGATTACCAGGTCCACCTCTCACCTGGACAACGCTGCACTCATGTAAGAGTTATTTACCCTGAACACTGATCAAGATTAAGGGACCGCATACTCCCTGTACAATCGAATACGAGAGGCACTGTGTAGGTTTCTGAAACGTGTTGGCCTCCCGAAAGGCCCTTAGGGTTACCTGGTGACAGCTCCCTTCAGATCTTCACTTAAGACAGCAGCCCACTGCCAATATTCTTTCAAATCAGATTTCAAGTATACCAGCCTCAAAATGCTATGATGTCCTCACATACCTTCTGCAAGTCTGGCTAACAATAGAATGTTCCCAATAGTGTTAGCACATGCAACAGTCACACAAACACAGAACCCCAGCCCAAATGTAGATACCCGTTTTGGGTAAAATAGGAATCTGATTCAACTTTTCATTAATCATTACACAAAGTCTAGGCAAAGCCCAGCTGCAACCTAATGATGCACCTGCCAAGTAACACCCTGTCATAGATAGTTCAACTGTACTCCTTCTAGGAACCACAACTCATCACCCAGAAGACAGGCACATCATCTGCTTCCAAATATAAGCATTTTCATTCAGAATTTACGATCAAAGTTTTCTTTCATCTCTTTTCATTCCTTTTGAGGGTGTGCCTACAGTCATGTTTTCGCTGTCTATTGTTAAAGACCTGTTCTGTACAATATTAACATTTTGAATGGTCTTTGGTGCAGGCCATAGTTTATCATTTGTTGGCAATCTCATTTACTTGCTTTTTAATCAATGGCTTTCCCTCCTATTCTTTTATTTATCCATCTACAAGAGCATGTAGAGGAGTTGTGGTCTAGTGGCTAAAGCTGCTGACTATAGAACCTGGGGACAAGTTTGACTACTGGTATTCCCACTTGACAAATGCAAATATCAAGGACCCCCTGTAATGACTCTAGAATTCCTAGGACAGGGCAATAATATAATTGTGTGCAACACCCTAGGCAGTCAAGTGGCTCAAATCATCTAGCGGCTCATCACAGCAACATTATTGGAGAAACTCAGTGCAATAGCAGTTTGGCTGTTTAAAACATATAGACATTTTATTTAAATTATTATTAAAAGAGTAAGTGGCACATTATATTTACAATACGACATGATTTCAAAGTAACACAGAAATTAATTTACAAAGGTCACAAAAACTGGTGGTTGATACCAAACAAATAAAACACTACAGATACACATACATATATACATAATAATGAAAAAAGGTGGCTATGAGATGAATCTTCTCTCTCAACGCAGGTTTCGACGCTAAAAGCACCTTCCTCAGGAGTGCCGCGATTTCGTCCTAAAACATAAAAATCGTATAAACATACCATTCTAAAAAAGAACTGAGTTTCTGGATATATTACTACTATATACATATTCCCGTCTGTTGCCACAAGAAATCCCAAATAAAAAAATAAGTAAATACACCAAGGGAGTGCTTTCAACCAATGTGAAAGAATTTAGAAATTAGAAATTGAAATTGGGAGCTAAGGGGCTCAATACAATCTGGTGCTCCCCAAGCAAAAAACAAGGGAATATGCAAGCATAACAGTTATAAGTAGGAGCAAAGAGAAAGGAAATGATAAAGCCGAAGAAAGAAAACAAACAGACTCGGATAAGCGATGAGCTTACTTTCTGTGTACAGGAAGTTGACTGAATCAAATCCGGGAGCTGATATGAAAATTATACAAACGAGTAACCTACGTAATGGGGAAAAAAAACAGACCAATATCCATATATTAGAAAGAGAATTTATGTAAAATAGTGTAGAGTGTGCAGGAAGCGGGTAGAAGTGTATAGATATATGCTCACGTTTTATATATGCACTTCAAGATGTAACTTTATTAAGGAATATTCACGATCCCAAGAGCGCTTACTGTAGATAATGCACAACTCTGTACGGTAAAAAGGGAGAGATTGGCTGATGTTTAAACTGATAAATCAATAGGAATAGATACTGCTGCAATTATGATACCTGACTATTCGTTCCTTCCGGGTCAGAGTATAATGTAACCAAAATGCAAGAGCTGATTGGTCCGTCTGTGTATATAGATGTTAAAAACATAGCGTTGTGCTCGACATCCTAGTGAGGCTCAGTGCGATCTGTATAAAAAAGATTAATATACACTAGAGCAATACTTCAAGGGATGAAAGGAACATAAAATGTTAACAGAAAACACATTGTTTAACTAATGTATACACATGGAACTTTTAGAATATATTGAGGGGTATATATTTACAAGGCGCGCCAAGACCATTTATTTTGTGTAGCACTACCCATATTAGAATGCAGTCCGCTACGAGAAATATAACCCAGATCCGATAACATTGAAATGTACCATGCTGAGTATCACATAAACTATAAAGGCGCGCCCAAATGGCAATCAAACTAGAGGACGGACTACGTACCAGAACTTTAGTTGAAGGACTGCAACGGGTTTAATATGAAAAATTCAAAAAACGAATAATACAGTTTAAACTAATGCAGGACATTGATCTAGGTTCTTCGGAGTGCCAAAACCGCTTGTGTTGTATCTTGCAACTTGTATTAAAACTAGGTCCGATAAGGGAGATATGACCGAGATTAAATAGCATTTATGTAGAACGAGTGCAGTGTTGCCAGATTTTTAGACCCGTCCCAAGCCCAAAGCTGCTCAAATATAAGCCCAAGATAAGCCCAACCAGACCAGTTTCAGCCCAAAAATCAGCCCAAACTCGCAACTCTCAAATTATGCAGAAGTAGGCATTAGAAACCACATAAAGGATGAAGCTAACTTCTATTCAATATACAGATAGTGGAAGGGGGTTAACTGGGCACCTGTGTTAATGCTACTCATTTTCATGACCCGTCACCACTGTGACATTGCAACTTGTAACAGGCACTGTGAAAGCTACAATAGAAGAAAACACAGAGATTGAGAAAGGCAGAAATAGTATTATGTGCTAATTACTGCTCCCTCTAATTTGTATTTTAAGCAGCTCTCAAAGGTAATGCCTAGTAGCCCCCCTTTACCCCAGAGCCCTCAAGCCCCCTCCCTCCTTCCCGAATGGAGTCACACAACCTCCACTTCTATTTCATCCACAGCATATTTGTCAACATTTGGAAACAAATAAGAGGGAGATTCAGAGACGAACCCATGTTAAAATAATTACTCCTTTAACTTGTATTTTGTTTGGGGGGGGGGTACTTTAAGAGGTAATTACGTAAAATAGTACACTTTTTAGCTTCCAAAACGTGCAGTCTTCTGCCTAAATTGAATAATAGTACCACCTATGGGAGAGGATGTGGCGTTACAGCCACAGCCATGTGTTGGTGGCAGCAGCAGTGAGCGCTTCCCTCACACAGAACACACAGACAGTAGCACAGCAACCTTCACTTATTTATTTGAGATTGTTATATAGCAATAGCTAGATCCAAAGTTATCAGAACACTTTACAACAGCAAATGTTCACATGAAAGATAACAAGTTTATACAGAACATCTGATTCAGAGAGCTTTACTTATAATATAGCACTCATTCCTACTCTTGCTATAAATTAACTTACTTCAATTTGTTCTTGCTTCTACATGCTGCGGCCAGGCCCCATGAGTCGACGGCCACAGCAGCACAGGGCTGCACCACCTGGCCGGGTCTGACAGTCTGAGATCCAAGAGAAAAGTGACACAGTTTATAGCTGCCAAGGTTTCAGATTGCTTGTGTGACATTTTCATAATTTCAGTGTAATTATGAGTGACCTTCAACGACTATGGGTGACGGATATGAGGGAAACATATATAACAAATTACAGCCATTTCAGCAATGAGAAACTCTACGAAGATCTTAAAACTATTGCACAGCACCATAAATGGAAGGGCACTATTCAACATGAAAACAGACTACACAGTTGCCACGTTTTAAGAGTGCTTATGTGTGACATTTTCAAGGTTTCAGAGTACTTATGAATGACATTCAACTGTTGAATGTATGAAACTAAGAGTGACACTTTTTTGTGAGCAAAATCAAGAAATTAAGTTCATGTAAACAGATAAACATAAGAAATAACACTCATTTAAACAAAGGGCAAGCTATGAAAAGAAAATGAAACTGATGCAAATCACCTGATCCTACTGACAAAAGATTGTATACCCACAATCTAATCCTACATGATTTTACACTTGTGATCACCACTGCTGCTTTCAGAACCAGTGAGAAATTGCACTGACAGTGTGAAACTGCCAGACCATGACTGGGTCACAAGGGGCAAATGCTAGCAGCAGTATAACTTAAGTTTACACAGTGCGCTATGTGGGTCTTTTATAAACAGCCTCACCGTGATAGGGAACAAGTCGATTCGTTTATTTTGCCTATGTACTCCGTAAAAGGATCGCAGCAATGACATCCTAGGACCCGGCAGGACTTGTAAAAAAATAAAAAATGTCTGATCCTGTCTGGAGTTAGACACGTGCAGAGTCATGGAAAGGAGCTTGCACTGCCAACAATTACCGGCCGCATAACAGTGACTGATTTACAAAACAAAAGCAGAGAATATATTACTTCACTTACTATTTGCTGCAATTCAAAGCTTGCGAGCGTAGCAATTCATAACGGACCGCTTATGGCAGCAATGAGGACTCGGAGTGAAGTTACAGGCTGGCTCCGGTCTGGAGTGGGACTCTTGATGTCCGTTGCAGCATTGGTGGTCACACTCAGTCACTCATTTTGTCTCAGTCTTTTCTATGATGACGAGACAGTGACAGTATGACTGTGACACGATTGTGCGATCCGGACGCCAGTCGTCACCCTGCTGAGTGTGCTGAGCGCGCCGAGACTGCCTGCAGCCGCTTGACTGCTTTTAATAAAGCGTGCGGGCATGGGCAAACAGTATTCTCAGGGCCGTCCTTAGTAGTGCTTTTGCGCGCTACTAGATTGACGGCACTCTTACCCAATACTAGGGTGAAGTTTGGCAGTGCCAGCAGCAGGTGCGCTTGCACTTGCACATACACACACGCACGCACTGCTGCGGGAGGGGAGGGGACAACAGTCGTTGATGCTCACGTCACTGGTAGGGTGATGTGCACACAGGCTGACCTTGTGGGGGTCCTCCTCCAATCATAGTCTCCATGTCAGCGCGCTGCGCGCTCATTCGCCATGATGGACCTTGCAGCACAGATGAGTCACTGTGATAGGCGCACACCACCGGCTCGTCGTAGTTGGAACCGCCCACGCCAGTATTTTGCATACACTGGCCTTAAATCAGCACATAAAGTAGCCCCCCGCCAGGTATGGCTTTTTCCCGCACAATTGGGAAAAATGTCGCCCAATTGTGTGGGAAATAGCCCAATCTGGCAACATTGAACAAGTCAATGTATCACGTAAGCTAAGGTGACGCGCCAGAGTGGCACTCAAAAATGAAAGACGGACTGCGTACTAGAGCTTTAGTTAAGGCGCTGCAACAACTGCCGTTCGTTTGTGCTGACAGTCCAAACCGCAGATAGTACATGTTACGTCTATTATGGGCCAAAAGAGAACTATTGCAAGGCTGGTAAAGGCTCCTAATCAATGCAATACATGTATATATGTTTTAAACAGCCAAACTGCTATTGCACTGAGTTTCTCCAATAATGTTGCTGTGATGAGCCGCTAGATGATTTGAGCCACTTGACTGCCTAGGGTATTCCCACTTGACATACAGGACCTATGAGATGGTCCCCCATTTTCCCAAGTAATGTACCATACTCTGTTGCTTCCTCATTAGGTTTGTGCTATATAAATGCCAATATAATAGCTTCATTACCATTTTTTTGATTTGATGTCTTCTGTCCTACCACAGCTCACATTAGGGAACTACTTTAATTTTCTTTGAGCACTCCATGGGAGTGCATGTGTTTTCTTGCTCTCTCTCCCATGTGCTGTTTCCCCTAACATCCATACCACTGTACTCTCTGTGTAGCTCCCCTCCTCCCTTAACTTGTCCATAAGAGGACATCAAAGCAATCACAAGGAGATGATAGATGGAGCGCTGAAACTTTTCAGACTCTCACCCCCAGTCACAGATCTGAGTTTAATCCATCATCATTCTTTAGCTCACTCCGCCACCCCAGTTTAGACACAGCTATTTGCAAATCAGTCTTGACCCTGTGCCTCATGGGAGCAGGCCAGCCCGAACTGCCAAGCCAGGTCTTCCCAGAACCAGAAACAAGCATCCTGGGACCGGTTATAATAATAGCACGGCAAACAAGAAAATGTATGAGAGGGTCCAAGGGATCAATTTAAAGACCTCCACAGTATAAATCCCCAAATCAAATACTGTACTCACAAAATATACTGTCGGTCTGAAATAAACTAGGATCAGAATAGATACTGGAGAAACAAGAAAACAGGAGAAAAAACACGGAAAAAGAGTCCGAGGTAATTAAGGCAGGTATATGGAAACCTTCAATGAGGAAAAAGTTCCCATCACCCACCGAAGGTGGTTTCTTATCATTTGGGAACTGGGGGCATACACTGGAGTACCAATCACTCTGGGGATCGTAATGGTACCCTGGTAGTCCCAGGCAACCGTGCCAAATTGTTACCAACGGTGGGGTGAAGAAAGCAGTGCGAAAAAAACAAATGTGCGATTAAAAATGACTACCAAGACACGGTATACTTTATTCTGGTGCTATCTCAGTGTCAAATTAAAAACAGCGTTGACAGCTTAAACAAATAACTGCCAGTTCTTGGGTCTACATGTTTCGGCTTGAGGACATAAGAGTCCAAGCTCTCGTCAGGACCATGTAAACGCTACTGCAAAAACGTGGTTAAATAAACACAAATAGTGGTTTTGAAACAATGGCCTAAATCAATGGTTAATACCCAGATACAACCTGATGAAGTCCTGTGGTTTGTATAGGATCAGTAATAGGCATTGTCTGGTGATGAACCTTTAGAATCAAAGACAAAGAAGTATTCTAATAAAGGTGTTCTCCATAATCATTGTTAATCAACAGTATTGATCTCTGATCAAGCAGTGTAATATACACTTAATAGTGAATAAGTAATTAAAGATATAAAAATATACCAATATACTTAATGAGACACACAGTGTAATTAACACTCGTATTCATGTGCACTTACCCGATAAGGAGTGGGTACGCACCTCGCCTCACCTGGCATCCGCTCAGGCCTTTATGAGGCACCGCTCTAAAAAGGAAATTTCAAAAACAAGGTATATAATGCCTGGGGGCCAGGGGGACTCTCCTGACTCGGCTAACGGAAGCGAAAATCCTTTGATTGGTACTAATGGATACTAGCGCTAAAACCATGGCAGAAGAAACTAAAATGAACGAATATAAAAGCATCAAACCGAGTCAAACGTGGACAAGACAATGGTGTCAGGCTGTCTATTTTACGAACCCTAGCGATCTAACACAGGTTTAGGAAGTAACAGCAAAACAGCTCCGGTAAGGACCTGATGGGTAGTGTAATGCTATCTAAAAGCACGCTGACTGTTGTCAGACTGAACTATTAACACTCAGCACATCTTGTTATCCAAAGATTATAGTCAAAAAACGCCAGAATGGCGGACGGCAGCAGGACTCGCTTACCTGTCCGTCGGTACCCCGCTTCGAACGCCGAAGCTGGAAGGGGAGGTATCCGGCGGGCGGAAAAGGAGGAATTTTATTGGCTGTTGTTGTGCATGTGCCTGTTTCAACAGCTACGGGTCGCGCATATGGACAAAAACGGAACAATGTCAAAACCGGTTCCAAAGCTACCTGGGACTCGTAGTCAGGAAGCTTTAATCGAATGTTCGCAATAGTGTGGAAAAAGCTGCAATGACGGACCTTATGAATATGAATATGGCAAACTCCTGAACGTGTGAAGAAATTATGTAGTTCAAAACAGGAGATCCGTTTGCATGAGAGGGACCTCCAAATTGTACGGCAGTGAGGAGGCAGGGTGAGACCACAAAAATAAATAAATATTGTCTGGTCCTGGCTTACAGGGGTACACAGAGGTGCTGCAAAGGGATGAAATGCTATAAGCAAGTCCACGGGATATCATCGTTGAGGTCCTGTTGGTCACTCTGGAGTCTAAAAACCCATTTTTGTTCTTTGATGAACAGAAATCGCTTAATGTCAGTCACATGAATAGGAATGAAAGGTTGTTCCAAAACCAACCATTTTAGATCTTCAGGTTTGTGTTTCAGTTCCAAAAAATGGTTGGTGAGTTTCGTAGCCTGTCTATTACGTCTGATGGTGCTTTTGTGCTCATTGATGCGCGTTTTGACCTTTCTTGTTGTCATGCCAACATAGCGCAGAGAGCAGGGGCATGTGATCAGGTAAATAACTTTCTCGGTATTGCAATTGGTGTGTCTTTGCAGTTTCCAAGGTATACCTGTACCTATATCGACTGATTTCGTCATCTCAGTCTGTGGGCAGGCAGAACAATGGCCACACGGAAAGTGGCCTTGGACTGGCGGTAAATTCCATAAGGTATTCGTCATACCAGAAGATCTGCTTCTCGGTCTGGTGTGTACGAGGTTGTCACGCAGATTAGACCCTCTCTTAAAAGCAAAAAGAGGGGGTGGAATAACCTCATTCCCTGTATTCAGTATGCGCCAATGCTTGCGCACCGTCTTTTGTACTTGATTAGACCATGTACAAAAAGTATTCACAAAGGTCATTCTGGACAAAGGGGGCTTGGGTATGGGAGGTTCCAGGAGGGCCTCCCTGTTGTTTCACCAATCGTCTGGGATATTGTCTGTTACTCAGTTGTTTAGATAGATCCTCAGCATGGTGATTGAAGGTGGTAAGATCCGAGCAGTTCCTACGAATACGTAAGAACTGGCCAACTGGAAGGTTTTCACGAAGGGATCTGGGATGATGACTAATAAAACTGAGTAAAGAATTTTTGGATTGTGGTTTCCTATACAGTTCACACCCCAGTTTACCTTGATCAGGTACTATCAGGATGTCAAGAAATGGAAGGCGTTGTTTGTCGAATGCAATAGTAAAGCGCAAAAAGGCATTCTTGGTATTGAGCCATGTGTGGAATTCAAGTAGTGAGGTCAGAGATCCTCTCCACACAACCAAGATGTCATCAATGTACCTTTTCCACAAGGTGATTTGTTCTCTGAAAGGGTTTGTTTGGATTAGTACATTGTTCTGCTCGAAGAGGTGGACATACAGATTCGCCAGGCTGGGCGCAAAAATGCTGCCCATCGATGTACCTGAGATTTGTAAATAGATGGTGTCTTCATACTTAAAGAAATTTTCCATCATAGCCAGTCTGGCACACTCCATGATGAAATGGACAGGTGTAATAGTGTCCAAATCTCTTGCATCTAAGAGGCTTCTGATGGCCTCTAGAGTTTCCATTTGTGGGATACAGGTGTAGAGAGATTCCACATCCAGACTGACCAAGAAGTCTGTTTCTGTATCGAAGCTGATGTCAGGGAGCAGTCTGAGTACATCTTTGGTGTCCTGCAGGTAGCTGGGCATTTCCTTTACAAGTGGCCTCAGGAAGAAGTCCACGAAAGTAGAGAGCGGTTCTAGTAAAGAGCTAATGCCAGAGATGATCGGCCGCCCTGGAGGTGGTCTTTGGCTTTTATGGATTTTGGGCTGGACGTAAAAGTATGGCATAACAGGATGTAAAGTTATGAGAAATTGCGATTCTTGCTCGGTAATCCAGCCGGAAGATTTAGCCTCTTCCACAAGGTAGGTTATTTCCCTGGATAGCCGTGGAGTAGGGTCTGTGGTCAAGGATGAAGGCTTTATCTGTGAGAAAAAGTCTAGGAGAATTAGTTACAATCAGACCCATTGGGGAAAAATCCGTCTGCATTTCTTCTTCAGAGACAAGGATTTGACACCGGATCGAGTGAGAGTTTTTGAACAAGCCGTCATTCATGACATTACCAACATCAGTACCAGACCAAACAAAATATACTATAATCTGCCCCTCAGAGAGATAAAAGCCTTACAAGCCCTGTCGAACGATGAAACTATAACCATCAAACCCGCTGACAAGGGCGGCGCAATTGTTATTCTGGACACTGTTTCCTACCGGACAGAGTGTCTTCGACAACTAGATGACCGGTCAGCATACAAACCCTTGACCACAGACCCTACTCCACGGCTATCCAGGGAAATAACCTACCTTGTGGAAGAGGCTAAATCTTCCGGCTGGATTACCGAGCAAGAATCGCAATTTCTCATAACTTTACATCCTGTTATGCCATACTTTTACGTCCTGCCCAAAATCCATAAAAGCCAAAGACCACCTCCAGGGCGGCCGATCATCTCTGGCATTGGCTCTTTACTAGAACCGCTCTCTACTTTCGTGGACTTCTTCCTGAGGCCACTTGTAAAGGAAATGCCCAGCTACCTGCAGGACACCAAAGATGTACTCAGACTGCTCCCTGACATCAGCTTCGATACAGAAACAGACTTCTTGGTCAGTCTGGATGTGGAATCTCTCTACACCTGTATCCCACAAATGGAAACTCTAGAGGCCATCAGAAGCCTCTTAGATGCAAGAGATTTGGACACTATTACACCTGTCCATTTCATCATGGAGTGTGCCAGACTGGCTATGATGGATAATTTCTTTAAGTATGAAGACACCATCTATTTACAAATCTCAGGTACATCGATGGGCAGCATTTTTGCGCCCAGCCTGGCGAATCTGTATGTCCACCTCTTCGAGCAGAACAATGTACTAATCCAAACAAACCCTTTCAGAGAACAAATCACCTTGTGGAAAAGGTACATTGATGACATCTTGGTTGTGTGGAGAGGATCTCTGACCTCACTACTTGAATTCCACACATGGCTCAATACCAAGAATGCCTTTTTGCGCTTTACTATTGCATTCGACAAACAACGCCTTCCATTTCTTGACATCCTGATAGTACCTGATCAAGGTAAACTGGGGTGTGAACTGTATAGGAAACCACAATCCAAAAATTCTTTACTCAGTTTTATTAGTCATCATCCCAGATCCCTTCGTGAAAACCTTCCAGTTGGCCAGTTCTTACGTATTCGTAGGAACTGCTCGGATCTTACCACCTTCAATCACCATGCTGAGGATCTATCTAAACAACTGAGTAACAGACAATATCCCAGACGATTGGTGAAACAGGCATTAAAAAGAGCATTGAACAACAACAGGGAGGCCCTCCTGGAACCTCCCATACCCAAGCCCCCTTTGTCCAGAATGACCTTTGTGAATACTTTTTGTACATGGTCTAATCAAGTACAAAAGACGGTGCGCAAGCATTGGCGCATACTGAATACAGGGAATGAGGTTATTCCACCCCCTCTTTTTGCTTTTAAGAGAGGGTCTAATCTGCGTGACAACCTCGTACACACCAGACCGAGAAGCAGATCTTCTGGTATGACGAATACCTTATGGAATTTACCGCCAGTCCAAGGCCACTTTCCGTGTGGCCATTGTTCTGCCTGCCCACAGACTGAGATGACGAAATCAGTCGATATAGGTACAGGTATACCTTGGAAACTGCAAAGACACACCAATTGCAATACCGAGAAAGTTATTTACCTGATCACATGCCCCTGCTCTCTGCGCTATGTTGGCATGACAACAAGAAAGGTCAAAACGCGCATCAATGAGCACAAAAGCACCATCAGACGTAATAGACAGGCTACGAAACTCACCAACCATTTTTTGGAACTGAAACACAAACCTGAAGATCTAAAATGGTTGGTTTTGGAACAACCTTTCATTCCTATTCATGTGACTGACATTAAGCGATTTCTGTTCATCAAAGAACAAAAATGGGTTTTTAGACTCCAGAGTGACCAACAGGGCCTCAACGATGATATCCCGTGGACTTGCTTATAGGATTTCATCCCTTTGCAGCACCTCTGTGTACCCCTGTAAGCCAGGACCAGACAATATTTATTTATTTTTGTGGTCTCACCCTGCCTCCTCACTGCCGTACAATTTGGAGGTCCCTCTCATGCAAACGGATCTCCTGTTTTGAACTACATAATTTCTTCACACGTTCAGGAGTTTGCCATATTCATATTCATAAGGTCCGTCATTGCAGCTTTTTCCACACTATTGCGAACATTCGATTAAAGCTGTCCTGACTACGAGTCCCAGGTAGCTTTGGAACCGGTTTTGACATTGTTCCGTTTTTGTCCATATGCGCGACCCGTAGCTGTTGAAACAGGCACATGCACAACAACAGCCAATAAAATTCCTCCTTTTCCGCCCGCCGGATACCTCCCCTTCCAGCTTCGGCGTTCGAAGCGGGGTACCGACGGACAGGTAAGCGAGTCCTGCTGCCGTCCGCCATTCTGGCGTTTTTTGACTATAATCTTTGGATAACAAGATGTGCTGAGTGTTAATAGTTCAGTCTGACAACAGTCAGCGTGCTTTTAGATAGCATTACACTACCCATCAGGTCCTTACCGGAGCTGTTTTGCTGTTACTTCCTAAACCTGTGTTAGATCGCTAGGGTTCGTAAAATAGACAGCCTGACACCATTGTCTTGTCCACGTTTGACTCGGTTTGATGCTTTTATATTCGTTCATTTTAGTTTCTTCTGCCATGGTTTTAGCGCTAGTATCCATTAGTACCAATCAAAGGATTTTCGCTTCCGTTAGCCGAGTCAGGAGAGTCCCCCTGGCCCCCAGGCATTATATACCTTGTTTTTGAAATTTCCTTTTTAGAGCGGTGCCTCATAAAGGCCTGAGCGGATGCCAGGTGAGGCGAGGTGCGTACCCACTCCTTATCGGGTAAGTGCACATGAATACGAGTGTTAATTACACTGTGTGTCTCATTAAGTATATTGGTATATTTTTATATCTTTAATTACTTATTCACTATTAAGTGTATATTACACTGCTTGATCAGAGATCAATACTGTTGATTAACAATGATTATGGAGAACACCTTTATTAGAATACTTCTTTGTCTTTGATTCTAAAGGTTCATCACCAGACAATGCCTATTACTGATCCTATACAAACCACAGGACTTCATCAGGTTGTATCTGGGTATTAACCATTGATTTAGGCCATTGTTTCAAAACCACTATTTGTGTTTATTTAACCACGTTTTTGCAGTAGCGTTTACATGGTCCTGACGAGAGCTTGGACTCTTATGTCCTCAAGCCGAAACATGTAGACCCAAGAACTGGCAGTTATTTGTTTAAGCTGTCAACACTGTTTTTAATTTGACACTGAGATAGCACCAGAATAAAGTATACCGTGTCTTGGTAGTCATTTTTAATCGCACATTTGTTTTTTTCGCACTGCTTTCTTCACCCCACCGTTGGTAACAATTTGGCACGGTTGCCTGGGACTACCAGGGTACCATTACGATCCCCAGAGTGATTGGTACTCCAGTGTATGCCCCCAGTTCCCAAATGATGAGAAACCACCTTCGGTGGGTGATGGGAACTTTTTCCTCATTGGAGGTTTCCATATACCTGCCTTAATTACCTCGGACTCTTTTTCCGTGTTTTTTCTCCTGTTTTCTTGTTTCTCCAGTATCTATTCTGATCCTAGTTTATTTCAGACCGACAGTATATTTTGTGAGTACAGTATACTATAATAATAGCACCTCACCAACTATAATTTTTTGAGGTTTGACTGAAGAGCAGACTTTGCCAGTCGGGTTTTGTTTTATTTTCTTTGTTATACATGCTGTATGAAAGCCTAGGCTTTGGCACTCTAACGCAGCATTTATAGTACTGGGGGATGCACAGACTGCTGCTCTTAGAGCATTTACGGGAAAAGGAGTATTTAGCTCTCGTACAGGAGAATTTGTTTTGAGGTGGCTTATTTAAGTTTTTTCTTGTAAATTCTTATGCTTCCTTATTCAGTGTCTTTGATAGTTCTTATGTTCTTTTAAGACCCTACAACTAATGCTCTCTGTTATATTTTAGCTCAATCAAATGCAACAGGCTTTTTAACTTCTGTTCAGAGTTTCCAGAGTACAAAGTTTTCAAAAATTAAAGTATGATCTTTATAAAGTTTGCAAAAATTGAATTCTATGTTCGGTTTTGAAATTCTTAAAGATATGTGTTTTCTTTCCCTGCGGCATGAGACATAGTTTAGGGGGCTACTTTAGTGGGTGGCACGATGAGTGTCGTAGCCTACAAATAGCATTTAAATTACAGGCCATTGGTACAAGTAGTACAAAGTGCTAGGTACCTATAAGTTAATTAAATGTACCAATCATGTATTTGCCAATTTTACCATGCTTAAACGGAAGATCGTGCAGACTTTATCTCTGTTTAGCAGGGGTAAAGTGCGCAGAGTCCTATGGCTAATAAAAAAGAAACGTTTTCAGCAGCAGAAGGCAAACATCTGGGGCGACACTGCAGATGGCAAATTTCCAGCATCAAGCCTCGCGGACAGGCGTGCAGGGAGGTTTGCTAGTGGTTTTGCTCTCTTCATTACCTCATGCCAGGATCCGCCAAAGGAGCACGTGCTCACACTCGTGTATAGCGTTGGACACACCTGGTCCTAGGATGGCCCTTTCCTTGTTCCTCGACGAGCCTGCATTGATTGGGTAAGGACGGGGATTGCTTTAGAAGCCTCAGTCTTGTTAGGACTGGAGCTGCTGGGAGGACTGGGCACCTCTGAGGACATTGTCACATTACTAAAGCATGGCTACCTGGTGCTTGTGCACCAAGGCAATTAGTCAGAGGCATAGAGGGGCAAAGTCTGCGTTTATTGGGGCATGGGGTTCCTGAACTGCGTGGCAGGAGGTTTACTATGCTGACTGTGAACATTTCAAAAAGTAAATATTTAGGAGAGTGTTTGAATGGTCTTGTGGCCACCATTTCAGGACGGAAGTCTTTAAGGTTTTGAAAACTTAAACCAGTGCGGCCCTTCACCAAAATCTTTAACTTTTAATTCTTGGGCTTAACCTTCATAGTTATTCATCAATCTTTACTGTTGTAAAATTGATGCCATGTTTTTTCAAATGTTTGTGTTGGTTAGCTACCATTGTGAACTCTGGGGGGGAAAGTGTGTGGCAGTGGCGATCTTTAAAAGGGCTTGAAATGGACTTCTATCACGCGTCCTAAGGGCCAGATTCACTGTTGTGTAAGTGTACTCTTTTTCGGTATTCACAAACTACAATTTAGTAGTAACTTTGGGACTGGAAAGACACCGCAGTCAGGACGGAGAGCTCCGCTGACACAAAGATAGGCCCAACCCGCAGTCGTAAGTTACACTTGAATCGTAGTTCTCTTTTCATGGGCAGAGTTCTCCGCCCGACTGTGGAGTCTGTGCAGTCGTAGTTACCATTAAATTGTAGTTTGTGAATACTGAAAAAGAGTGAACTTACACACACATGCAAGTTTACTTTTGAGAATCAGACCCTAATTGGGTTAGCTATGTTTGTGTTAAACAGGAACCAGTGCACAAATCTGTCTTTGCTAGTGTACGCATTTTGGGGAATTAAAAATGCTCTATCGATTCAGTGCAGGGGAAGAATGTTCAAGTTAATAATTATTGTGCTAACGGTATGTAATCCACACTACATTTATTTCTGTCATGGCCAAAAAAAGTGCTGTACTCAACTGTACGTAGATGGCATTGTGTTAAGTTGTGTCTCTGTCTGTTGTTGTGGTGGAAGAGTAGTGACAACCCTGTCAGGCTTGACAGTTGTTGGTGTTCGTTCTCCTTTGCGTGATTTGTAAAACCTGTCTATGCTGTAGAACAGAAAAACATCTGAGACTCGTGTTCACACCACAGAGCCCCACCCCCATAGGACTTTATTGGGGCATCATGCCCCATCAATATCAGAGTGTAAGCAGACGTTAGAGGTATTATGCGGGGTTTGAAACATTCGTTTTTACTTCAAAGGTTTGGCGAAAAAGTCGGAATAATAATGCATAATTCTAATATTGCGTGGCGTGCAGCTTATGTTTTTTCAGCCAAAATTCAAACATCGCTCAAATATGTTTAAATAATTAAAAGTAACAGAAAGTAGGTGCTCCTTGCAGAGCACGTGCCTGGCAATCCTTGCACTTCGCAAGCGTAGTGTAGCTTTCAGAAGTTGAAGAAACGGGGAAGCAATATATGGGGAGAGAGAGAGAGAGATAGCGAGAGAGCGAGCTAGTTAGCTCTTGGATATAGCGCGAGCGTGACAGCAGGAGGTGTGCGCGCGCATGCGCAGGTTGGAGAGCAGTGCGGTCATCCTTGCAGCACGTGCATGCACCACCTGGGTGGACTGAAATTATTTGTAAAACAGACTATCCGCGTGGGTGGAACTTACAACGGTAAGGTCCCACGGATGGTGGCAGCAGTTTCTGAAAAGCAGAATGGCGCATAGAGGGTTAACTGGTTTCTTTTTCTCTCCCTGCAGCTGTTGAACTCGCTCTCCAAGGACCAGGACTCAGCCTGCAAGTATGGACTCTACTTCCGGGACGGAAAGAGGAAAGTGGACTATATCCTGGCCTACCACTTCAAGAAGTCCTCGGGCAGCAGGACCCCGAGCCGGCGCTTCCAGGTCAACGACTCCCTGGCCGGGTCACGGAGCAACAAGCACGACCACCCGCTGCCCGGCAAGGCCGGGGAGCCCGAGGTGGCCGACGCCGACCACCACGTGGACTTTTTCGAGGACGACAAGAGGTTCCGGAGGGAAGAATTCGAGGGAAACCTGCTGGAGGCCGGCATGGAGCTGGAGAAAGACGAGGAAGTATGTCTTGGTTTTACATATGGATATATACATTATACACGGTTTCAGATTTATTTTAAAAGCAGAATATCGCTTAACAATTTCTGACTAAATTAACTGTATTTAAAGACGAAAACAAAACACGGATGAGCAATTAATGTTTCTAATTTTAGCGTTTATCCGAAAGCACGCTCTATGACGTCATTCACATGGTTAGCCACAGCCTTTTGATTTTACTAGAATAATATGTGCAATATACTTATATGAACTTTCAGCCAGTCACCTTCTCCCATAGTTATGTCCTTCCCTTTTTTCTTATACGAAGTGCAACATATAGCGTGGGGCAGTGAGTCATCCCACTCCAGCCATAGGTAACTAACTTCATTTTGGGTGACTGCATTGTATTATTTCACAAGGAACACATCCACACACAAGTTAGTTCCATTCCGTGTAGGAATTCTCTGTCAATGTGTGCTTTTAACATTTTCTAGTTTTGAGTCATTTTTTTTTAGATTGCATGTGCATCAGCTTCCCTCACCCAAAACGTTTTGCAAAACCAATGACCAAACAAACCAAGCATTACCCAAGCCAAAAAAGGCTGACAACCAAAGCAAGAACTATTCTTTTTGCCAATGCTTATTTAATTATTGTGCTGTGAGAAGCAGAAATGTGTACTCTTTTATTTTCCAGAGACTACCAATATTTAAACGTTAGTCCGAACTTTGGAAACTCTAAAGCAGTATTATGCTTAATACAATTTCTGAATAATTGAATACATTAATTACACAGAGCTGTCATGTGCCTGTGGTTATCTAGGTGCTGTGAATAACATGGACTGTTGTTGTTCAACTGCACCTCTTGAGATACATAAACCCGGCAGAACGTGAATATATTACTAGATGCTTTCGCACAGATATCTGCAGCAGGTGAATAACACTGTGAGCTTTCTCCCTGCCTAAAAAAGCCCCTCGTTCACCACCCACCTTAAAATTGAGGGGCACACGTGACTGTTTCGCCTTTTGTGTAGCTGTCTGTGGGGCATATCTACCAGGCGGCGATATAAATTTATCGCCGCTTTTGCGGCCGTTTTCGGCCGAAAAGCGGCGATAATTTTATCGCTCTATTAGCAAGGTCACGCTGTCGCGTGAAACCTTGCCTTAGCGCCTGAATTCCTAACGCCCATCTTTGCAACTCTAATGAGATGCAAAAGTAGCGATAACCTCTGTTATCGCTACTTTCCTTACGCCTGCTTTGAAACTGACTTAGCCATGATATCCTATGTAAGGTGGATATTATGGCTAAGTATGTGAGGCCCTATCATCAAGCTATCGCCAAACTTCGTGGGATTATCGCTGGGTTTCCAGCGATGATCTCACGTTTGGCAGTTAGCGCTAGGATTATTATCGCTTTTGAGATAAGCGTTGCTAATAGCACGCTATCTCAGCGATAAAAATCCACACTAGCCGGCGATAATTATCCTAGCGCTAAATACGCTTAGCGATAATTATCGCCGGTTGTTGCTGATATGCCCCTGTGTTCTCCTCAAAATAGGGGTGACCAACCTGTGTCCAGGAAGACGGAGTTCGTCCCAGATTTCAGGGATATTTGCTTAAGATATCATTGCATAATAATATCACAGTTTTTCATACAGTGGTTCATAATGCACTTCTACTGTTTCTAAGCACTGTAAATAAAAGTTGAATAAGAGTATTGTGAATTTTTTTTTAACCAAAGCGTATTCACCTGGCCAGTAGTTATCCTAGAAATTTGCATGGATCCAACTCTCCCTGCGCTGGACATCCAGCCAGAAACCTGAGGTTTGGAAGAAAAGTGTGTGCTTGTCTCTTTGATACAAAAAACAATCTGCATTTTCTGAGATTGTGCTTAAAGCATTCATGATATTTTTACACTTTGAATAATCACTGGACTGTGGCCCAGCTTCCTTTGTGGCATAATGAGCTAGGGATGTAACACAGGCCCAGTGGCGCAAAGGGGCCCCAATCCTATGGGGGGGCCACTGAGACCACGGCCAATGAATACCTGTGAGATCTGTGAGACTCTGGGGGCCCCTCTTCACACTCTGCAAGGCGGGCCACCATTTTGAGTTTCAGCACTGTATTAAGATCTTGTAAGATGGTTGAGCATGCCAGTTAATTTCAAGTTTATTTTATTCGCATAGTTACTTAAAACCATTGCAAAAATAACGCTAAACAATAAAACCTTGAATACATACGTAATGCAATGTTACACATATGTCAGAGTAAACTCACTCCATTCTACTATATCTGGTTAAAATTACTAAAAAAAACATTCTAATAGCAGTACTCAACATAAACCATAAGTGTCAGTATTAAAACATATTTTGCACTTTCCACAAGTAAAAGTCTTTCTTGCAGCCAAAGTGCCAAATGCAAAAGTGCATGAAGTATTAAATGAGTGCTTTGAGGTTGCAAGAGTTTGTGAGGAGAAAGTGCTGTGTGTAAAAGCTGAGGATAGAGTTCAAGGGGCTCCTGGTCAACGGCTGCTTCGCATTAGGTGGGACGCAGAGGCCCTTGCCCGACTCGAGTTCGAAGCCCATGTGAAACAAGCATTTACAATCCAATGGTCTCGGCATTGGTAAAGTTAGAGCTATTGGCATTGCTCATGACATTATTTTTGTTTTTAAAACATTTAAAGAAACGGCATTGTCATGAGCAATGCCAATAGCTCTAACCTTAACAATGCCGAGACCGTTGCTGGATTGGGGACTCTGTCCATTTTCACATTTCTTTTTATTATCATCTCTTATGGTAAGTGTTTTCTAAACTGCGTTTGGGAGGCCACTTTCTGTGCTACCGCTCCTCCTCCTTCAAGTACCCATCTCTATACAAATGCTGACACGTCACAGGCCCCCGGACAGTGTATGTTCAGTTTTTAAGGTGGCTCACTCGGCATCCAGCCCGGAAAGCTTGAGGGATGGCCACCTTGGCCTTCACAAGGCTTCTCAATCTACTTCTCAATTAAAGGCGGGGGAACTGCTTATGTTGTTGACAGAATGAGTGAAGACGGCAGACTTCCCTGCATGCTGAGATGGTGGCTTCTAGTATCTGATGTCCGGTTTAACGCGCTGCGCCTGGCAGTCTTGTTTTAGCTGTGTTTGCGGCGTTATTTTTACTTTCTGTTTATCAAATGCTGCTGCTGATTTGTTGTGTTTCTTGAAGCTTGGAGTTATGCCCGCCATCATCAGGTCTGTTTTTCTCTCCATGAATGCATGGAGCGCGCGAGCTGAAGCGGGGTCAGTCGAATTCCGAAGCCATTGTCCCTGGTGTGAAACACGTACACCCGTAGTGCCCTGATCGACCTTGTCAGCGCTGAGCCCCAGGGCCTGTGTTGGCGCTGGCAGTGGCAGAGTCCAGATGGCATCGTTGTCACCCCGGAGGAAAGCGGGAGGACGCAGAGCTAGAAGGAGTTACTGCACATTTAGCATATATAGTTGATTGGCAGTTTTATATAGCGCCAACTCGGCCCAAGGATATTGGAGCGCTTTACATGAATGCTAAATTACATTACGCAAGGTCGGGTTATTTTAATTTTGTTTGATCTAAACCACGCGCTGGGAAGTATTGTACTGTAATGTCCTTTGTGCCCCACGCAAACACTGACGGATTTTGAAGGGAGTTTCCGTACTCCCTACCCACTACCCTCACCGGTCTCATGGGCCTTCCTCAGCAGCCACGCATCAGCCTTGTCCAGCTCGGATACAGGTGGCGCACCACCGCCTCCAGCTCCCCGAGGACCCGCCGAAGAGCTGTGCAGCCTCTCCCTGCCGCTCTGTTTAAAACCCAGCCGCAGTAAATTCCCGGCCCGCAGTAAAGCCGGTCTCCACCAGCCAGAGCCCGCCATCTTTGTGCGGAAGCGGAAAGCTGCACTGCGAGCACCATAGCAACACGCCTCTGAACCAGAGCACACAGAGGGCAATGCGACTGCCAGTCATTATGTACCATGTGATCACCAGGTCTCCAGTTGTCATGAAAAGAGAAGAAAGATAACAAACCTATGAATACAGTAATGCTTGCCATATGTGCAAGCGGTGAGAAAGCCTGGTTCACAATATTTCTCTTATCGTTATGGAAAGTGCCCCGGTAGCTTCTTGTGTATTTTAGAGGCTATATAAGCTGAATTAACCGCGGCGCCGGGTAGAATGTCAGCCTCTGGCACAGCACTGGGACAGGCTTATTTCTCGTGATGGAGGCTGCAGTCATACAGTTTTAGCGGCCGGCTCTCGCGGTAGTTCTGTGTGCATTCTGCGTCGGGGTTGCGTAACTTTTTTGACACGGACTCAACAAAAAATTCATTTTGGAAATTAAAAAGCTACGGAAATGTTACAACAAAAACAAGCACACCACTGCCTTTCTCCGAGGCGAAGCAGAAATGCCTCGGAGAAACGCAGCGGCGGTTTCGGATTCGGGGGCGTGTTCTCCTCTTGCCATTGGCTGGAGGAGATAATTAGAAAAGTTGGAAAAAACACGCCCCCGAATCCGAAAAGGACGGGGCCTGTTCGGAGTGACTGACCTCTTCTCCAATGGCTGGCCAGCATTCAAGAGGCCAGCCAATGGAGAACAGGGGAGAAGAGGGGCGGGTTCGAGCCACTCTTCTCCAAGTCATTATGTCTCGCGAGCGAGACTGCGCAAGCGCAGACTTCGCTAGCCGAGACCTAAAAAAGCAGAATAGATTGGGCCGAAAGCTGCTACTTCTGCTTCAGCAGTGGGGCAGTGACCAAACGGGTCTGGCCTGGCTACTAAGTGCAAGAGTTCGTAGCCAGAAAGTGCTGAGTACAAAGCGGAGACCAGATATCTGGAGGTCTTAATGGGAGGCTGCTTCGCCTGCAACTCCCCACAGGTACATAGCAGGTGGGGTAAATCATCACTGTCAGTGCCACACAATCAGCAGATATTTGGCACGGTGCGCAAGACCTCACATGCCGCGGCATGCAGCAGCAATCAAAAATTACATTATTGTGGTTTAATAATCAAGGGCCTCGTTTAAACCCTCTGCTCTGCACAGCACATAAGCGCTGAAGTGTACGATGAACATGCACATAGTCGATTGCTCAATGTTTTTGCCAAATTTAGAATTCGTTTCCTCTGCACCTGAACTCATTTTGTGTTTGTCCCTTTTCTATTCCATACCCTGCAAACTGATTTACTACTGGCCTCCGTAGCAGGAAATTTCCATCTTTTTCAAGGTAGGAAGTTACAGTTTAAAGGGAAAGTATCCGCCCAAAGACAGATACATTTGTTGGTGTTCCTTATACGTTTTTAGGGCATTCTTGGCATGAAACAGCCATTTCTCACTCATGGGTGAAGATGTATTCATTTGTATGTGTGACTAAATATTATTATGAATGTAAAACCACATTTTGTGTAGCACTTGTAAAAAAAGATCCTATTTTACACACCACAAAAATTTGTGAATAAACCTCTTGGTAGTATTCACTGCTTCATACGTAGAAGGAAAATCACATGTTTCTTGGCAAGTTTATATCTTTGTACGGTTTCTGGTACCGAAGCATCCCCTGCTATGTTCCCCACCACGGAAGGGCTGAGAGATATACCCCATGATCAGGACTCAGCAACCTGTGGAAGCTGAACTCCCTGGCCCTAGATAAAGGTTGGATTGGGATTAGCAGCTTGCAATCTTCTGAAGTCTTTTTAACTGAGTCTTCATGCTGTGACCTAAAGACATGGGTGCCACTGAATGGAAAGTGTCTGAGAAGACTCTTCTGGGAATTGACCAAGCGATGTTTATTTTCTGCCACTGAATGGAAGGTGTCTGAGAAGACTCTTCTGGGAATTGACCAAGCGATATTTCTTTTTTGCCACTGTTGGTCTGAGAAGACTCTTCTGGGATTTGACCCCGCGATGTTTCTTTTCTGCCACTGAATGGAAGGTGTCTGAGAAGACTCTTCTGGGAATTGACCAAGCGATGTTTCTTTTCTGCCACTATTGGTCTGAGAAGACTCTTCTGGGAATTGACCCTGCAATGTTTCTTTTCTGCCACTGTTGGTCTGAGAAGACTCTTCTGGGAATTGACCCTGTGATGTTTCTTTTCTGCCACTGTTGGTCTGAGAAGACTCTTCTGGGAATTGACCCAGCGATGTTTCTTTTCTGCCACTGTTGGTCTGAGAATACTCCTCTGGGTATTGACCCTGTGATGTTTCTTTTCTGCCACTGTTGGTCTGAGAAGACTCTTCTGGGAATTGACCCAGCGATGTTTCTTTTCTGCCACTGTTGGTCTGAGAAGACTCTTCTTGGAATTGACCAAGCGATGTTTCTTTTCTGACACTGTTGGTCTGAGAAGACTCTTCTTGGAATTGACCAATCGATGTTTCTTTTCTGCCACTGTTGGTCTGAGAAGACTCTTCTTGGAATTGACCAAGCGATGTTTCTTTTCTGCCACTGTTGGTCTGAGAAGACTCTTCTGGGAATTGACCCAGCGATGTTTCTTTTCTGCCGCTGTTGGTCTGAGAAGACTCCTCTGGGAATTGACCCCGTGATGTTTCTTTTCTGCCACTGTTGGTCTGAGGAGACTCTTCTGGGAATTGACCCCGGGATGTTTCTTTTCTGCCACTGTTGGTCAAGGGGCAGCAGCTGCTCCGTAAAGCCTGTAGAAGGATATTCCAGATGAAAATTTGACCTGTTCTTCCGTTTTGACCAATCTGGGAGTATAGCCTAACCCCAATCTCAACGACTATGCTAAGAATTGAAAATCACAGAGCATAGAACTGACTGTGCGGAATAGCTTTGATAGACAAATTGGCTGCAGTCCTTTTAATTGCAGCCTCCACCTCCTTATCTACTGCGTCTGCTGCACAGCTTCTTCAGAGATGTGGGTTCCCAGGGTTGGCAGTTCCTCCATACAGGAAAAAATCTCTACCACTGCAGGGAAATTCTCCTGGAAGTGTGGCAAGTTTTTGAGGATGGCAAGTCAAAAATCTAGGGAGACTTTATTTTGTAAATGTCTTTCCATTCCCTCACTAGCACATTTCTGACAGCCTTATGTAAAGGCAAAAAGTCCGGTGCCTTTCTCTATTGTAGAAAGATATCCTCCTCATTATCCAATAAAAAAATAGTGCATAATACCTGCATAAAGGCTGTATGATCCGCATCCTGCATGTGCATTTACGTATTGCTCCAATCCCTCCTATGGAACATCAGTATCTTGCTAAGTAGAAATGTCTTGCCTTTGTCTTTTTGCAGGTGGAGAAGCTTCTCTGGTTTAAAAGGCAACTCCTGCGGCCTGTGCGATATGGTCCTGCAAGAGGTCAAAGGAGGGTCTCTGCTCATGCCCAGAGGCATGGGGACCTTCCTCTCCTGAAGATGCAGCCTCTATATTTTTATGCTTAGAAGCGTGCTTTATGAAGCTCTATTGTTTATACGCTGACTTAGGTTTGCTATGAAACAGGAGATCCCTTCCCAGTTCTACCGTTTCAGAGCAAGCAAACAAATCTTGCAGCACCGCTGCCATGATAAAGACAGGCACAGTGGTCCTGCGGAGTTGGCTTGTCTTGCCCAGCATTCCTAGATGCGCAGAAAGGGGCAGCAAGTCTAGCAGAGATGAAAGATTAGTTGCAAAAACAAAAATCCAGTTCAACTCTGACCACACTCAGGTCTGCAGAGGAAGGCGTTGCTGCAGGGCTATCTACTTCTGAAAAGATGGAGTCATGTAATTGAGGACGACTCCAAACATACCCCATAAACAGCAGTGTTAACAACTACAAACAAAGACTTGCTGGATAGTTGGTAGGTGATCTGTCCTACTGCATGAGACAACAGAAGAAAAACAACAGGAAGAGGAATGGGTTAGTCCATCATTTAGATCAATATGATAGGGAAGAGTTAAACAGGATTCCCTGCCCTGTAAGTTTCATGTTGGAGGGCCTCTTTAATTTTATTAATGTGTCAGTGCTGTAGATGTTTGAGGTAGAGTATGGTGATGTAAAGACTGGGATGAAGAGGATGAACAAGAAGATAATGTGATGTGGTCAAATCACTCCAACCACACGCATCACCTTGTGCTTTCCACAGCCACCAGCCTGTAGAATACTGAGCGGAGCTGTACCTTGGGTGTAGGATATTGTAGTTATTGTCAACATTTTGCGTGTGGGAAATAGCATGACCAGCTTTTATATCTACGTTCTTATGTAAGACGGGTGTCTGCGCTGTGAATACATCGGCACACCCATTCTGACACATAAGACGCCAGCTGTTGTTTTGCAATCTATGGAAGATTCCTATATTGCACTTTAGTGTGTTTACCTAGTGTTTATAGAAACGTAATGTGCCTAGAGACTAATTTACTCCCATCTTTTAGCTTCAGATATTGTGCGGTTGTCTAAATCCAGACATTTATCGAAGCAAAGGATTTTGATAACAATAAACTGGAAAGATGAAGTTCCTCATTACATATAAACAAGAGCTAGGAAGAGGGGTACTTTTCTACTGCAAGTAGAGGGATATGACACAAATGTTTCTCTTATATTCACCACAGGGCCCTCAGCAAGTGTCTCCCATAGCTGGGCCGTAGAGAAGTCATCAGTGTTTCTCTCTAGAACACTGCCCAGATCTATACTAACAAAAAGAAAAGCCAGCCCAGCTCAAGGTGGCCTCCCACTGCATTGCTGTCTCCATAGCACTCATTTGTCATTCTGAGTCAAGGGAGGCAAGGAGTGGGACTCTATGCGCATGCGGCATGCCCTCAATGAAACTGAGCTGCCGGCTGGATCAGATGGTGAAACCTGTCAGCGGATAACACTTCCCAGCTTTAGTGCTATGAGTGCAATGATCATAAGCTTAAGCTAAGCAGTAAATGTCATTACTACCTGGCGAAATTCTATCTATGTATTAAAGGACAAGACATCGATGCAACCATACAGAAAGGACTTGTACATATGTTGGACTCATAGCACATTTTAGCTTTTTCAAAGCCATTTCAACAGCAAAAGGGGGTGGCTAAAGTGTGACAAAAGACAAGCAACCCTAGTGGCAACTCTTTTGTGTACTTTAGAGAAGTAGGGCTAGTAGCTATACTTGGGATAAGGTCTCAGGGTATTAAATTTAGTAAGAGGTCTCCCAGGCTTTGAGTATAGAAATGAACAGTGAGACCAGATACAGGCTGTATTTTTGCATGCTTTTGTTTGTGTTAGTTGGTCTATTTGTGTCGACTATAAACAAAGAATATTGACACATATGGACCACTCTGTCCTGGTGAAAGTCTCATTACACTTTTGGTAACTGAAAAGGCTAAAACATGTTGTCTCAGACCAGGATGGTTGGGCACTAATTTCTCTTTCCCATCTGTATATACTTTTCTGTAAAAACAAAACAATAAATTATTGATGGGTTTTCAAGGCAATTTTATTTCCAGTAAGACAGTTACCTCCCATCCCTAATGTAAAATATTAAATGATCCTATTTAAGTGGTTGCAACCAGTGTCTGGATGTAAAGCCCGATGATGAAGTATGCCACAAATTCAGGGTGAAGATACTAATTTCAACATCTTATGCTTGTGATCTAAACATGCAGCTTTAGGAGCTTACCTATACTGGGCAGTGATGATTGTTTTGTAGGGAGGAAGTACTAGCAAGCTGGTTTTCCTCTCTCTCCTTTTGTCTATACATAAAAATAAAATCAGCATATTGTTTGTCCCTACCCACACTCTAAAATAAAAATACTTAGACATTTACCTTAGTAAGTGCTTGTTTGGCATGCTTGTAAACTTTGGGTCTATTTTATTTGGTGTTAGTATTGGCTTATTGATTTGATGGAATGATAGATTGAAAATGAAAAGGACTAGACAGATTCATCACATTATGACTCTGTAGAGTATTAAGATATAGCATTTGTTACTAATGGGATAATACAGATTATTATGATGTACTACAAAAAGTGGTCTTTATAAATGATGATGATTCCATCAAAATGTGCATCAACATTGCTTTCAAGAATGCTTGAAGTTTAGTCAACCCTAAGGAAGAAGGAGATTTTGGCCAAGATCTGTTGTTCCCCTGCCTGAGCTCTTGCGGGCAGGAAAAAGCACACTTGCTCGCACCTGGGAGGTAGAAGCAAAAACAGCGCTTATGCCGGAGAGGGGCAATGCTGGCTCACGTAGTACCCAGGATTGGTGCATGCGAGGAGCCAGCTGCGGGCCGCAGGGTCCCCTGGGCTCTCCCTGTGCCCCCAATGTATTTTTTGGTTTGTCCCCTTAGTGGGCAATGGGGCACTCACACACAAGGTCCACCGGAGTCTATTGAGACTTCAGAAGGGGGGGTGCACCCCCTCCCCTTTTCTATCAAAAGTAGGCCCAGACTAATGGGGTCCCCGGGGCTCCTTTATAAAAAAAACAGGGCCTGGGAGATGGGGCTCCATTGCCCATAGTACCTAAGGGAGGGGAGCTGCAGGCCCCCCTCCACTTAAAAGATATGTTTTGGCCCCTGGGGATGGTGTTCCTAGAGCCACTCCGGCTCCGGGAGAGCGGGCCTGCTGCTCCTCTCCGCTTAAGGCCCCGGGGAGTTGTATCCACAAGGACCATTATGGCTCAGGTGGGGGGGGAGGAAGCCATGCTCCCCCTCCCCTGTTAAAATATCTTTTGGCCCCAAGAATGGAGACTCCGGGACCACTATTAGCTCAGAAAGGGCAGCCACACTTCACCTCAATTAAAAAAGAAAAGGCCCCCAGTGATGTGGTCCCCGGGGCCCTTAGTGGCTCGCAGAGGGAAGCCATGTGCCCCAACTCCCTTTTAATAAAGACCCTGGGACTAGGGACCTTATTGTCTTTTTAGTGTGTACTGTACTTACCCAGAGTAGAGTGTACGTTCGTGCTTGTATAGGGTGCATATTCTGACAACAGAAACCCAATTTCTAACAGCACAGCACAGCATTGCAGCTCCTTGTGTTAAAAGCAAACCAATAAAAACAGTTAAAAAAGTGATTGCAGATGTAAAACAAAACAACTAAAAACACAAAAAACATTAGTACTACCCTCACAAAACCAAAAGAATAGCTGGTGTTCATAGTAGGTTGAGACCGGGTCTGGGAACCGGCCAAAACCTGCAGCTAATCATGGGAGTGCAGAAGCAAAGGCCATGCACTGTGGGGGTTGCCCACCCATGGCAGTTTGAGTGGAGAACTTGACCGCATGTGAGTGTATTATAAGATCACAAATTCAATGAAAAAGCACGGTTAAAAACTGAAATTCACCAGTTTTAGTATGCAGTCCATAACCCTATAACTCAGCCTCCCGCAACGAGGGCTACTAATCCAAACCAGCGGTTTACTTGAAATATATGTAGCTCCAGCACCAGGTGTATGTGCTATCTGATTATTATTTATTTTATCCAGTTACGTCTCTTTAGTCTTGCTTTAGTGCACTATGGAGACTCTTCAGATGAATGCTGGATACCGCTTTCGGTATTTTTCTCTCCAAATATCCACCCATAGTGGATAATACACTGTGCCGTATCGCTAATTCTCAGTGCAGTACTAAGACACCATTTTACCATTAGATTCACTTAAAGTTGATTTACTGTTTTATGTTTTTTTTGTTTTAACTATATTTTCGACCTAACAGACAAAAAACAGTGTAGTAATATCATCAGAATGTAGTTGTCTGTATTTTATTTTAGGATAACTGTTCTCAAGTGTTCTACCCCTGAAACATTGAGGCTGTGCAGAGATCCAAAAAGATGTCATAGGAAGGAAAAAATGTGGTCGTTGAACACTCAAGTCGACAGTCTTCTCGTTCTCAATGTGTGTGCGGGAGTGGGCTGATGGTCTGTAAAACTGAGCTTGATTTGACTCTGGGCTCCAGGATGACAGTGAGGCAAGGGTGACACTTACCCCTCCAGAGAGTATGGCGAGAGCTGCTTTCTAATGCACCATGATCACTACAGTTACACCACACTGCATATGTGTGAAAGAGAGATCTTGGTGTGTGTGTGTGTGTACGTGTATGCATGTGTGTGGGTAGCAGTGTGGATGACCTTGAGCTCAAGGAACCTCCTTATTTTTTTAATGATCTCTCTGACACGCTCAACTCTCAAAAAGATTCGATTAGACTAAATATTACTGGAAAAAATATTATCTTACATCAATCTGCATCTTCTAAAATGATCTCTAGAATCTTTGGGATAGATTTAAATGTTGAAATAGAAAAGTCCATTCTGACTTGCGTAAAGTTCTCTCAATGAGAGTGGATCTAACCCTTTCCTATGCACTCTTTCACTTTTGCCCTCACCTAGTAACCCAATATAACTTAATTATGCCATACAAATATAAGTAAGCAATATTAAAAAAGAAAAAGGTTCTCCATCTCCCATACTTCATTTCCTCAGATGCGTGTTCTTCATTGTCGTTTCCTTGTTTATATGTTAATGTAAAAGGGTAGGCACATCTTTTTTTCATTTTTGAAGAAAATGTCCAGGAACCTACATTTGTTAAACGGTTCCCACTAACCTCTGCCCTTTTTGTAATCAGAAATTGACAACAATTTTCAAAGTCCTCTTTTTAACCCAATGCTATTGGCTATGTTTTACAGTGGGGCGTCATTTCATCTTCATGTTGCTCAGTAGCAGACCACAAGCCGCCTTCATAGTGTGAGGAGCCGGCCACATCTGTCATATTGGTGGCCATGCTCTAAAGCATGGTGCTGACACCATGAGTATCTTCGATATGCTTATCATCATTTCTCACTAATAGTAAGCTAGCTGCCTTAAGTTTTCTAACTGTTCACGCTCTGCCAAAGACGAGCTTAATTACCACTTGAACCCTTGTGCACTTAAAAGAAGAATTAGCAGGCATTCGTTTTTTGTGTTTCCTATCTCAACGATTTATATGTCCCTAACGAGGAACTCTTAAGATATTACAGATATACACATATAGCAATCGCATGTATATAACAATATCTTGTCATGGGTACTCTTCCTGTTCCTTCACGTGATCAAACCCAAAGTTTAAATGAAACACTCTTTATAGTGTTTAAAAATGTTCAAGGTTAAATAATTAAAAATAGTTAACAATTCATTTTCTCAACACAACTTTCTTCCCAGAATACGACTCTTTATTCCAAAATGTCCTCTAACAATCTCCAGAGGAAGCAACTTGTTTAAAAAAAAAAAATCCTGAACTGTGTAGTAAGATCTTGGTTGCTAGGCAGCATTGTATCATAATTGCCTAAGAAGGACATGATGAAATATGCAGGATGGTATATCTAATAATATAAGATTGCTCTTCTATCTCAAAACTGTGTGAGATTTCAGAGACTGCTGGGAAGTGTAGTTCATCATGAGGGCACCATCCCACAGTGTGTGCTCCACATATGTGAAGCCTCACTCCAGAAAGTGCCAACACTATGTGAGGAATGCCAACCCATTTTTTGCTCAGATGGACTCGACCCAGTTTTGAGTATCGCTTTCTCAGGCCCGCAGTGCTATAAGCAGTAAGCCACACTTCCCGACATGTCAGAAGCCCTAAGCTGTTGTGATATATAAGGAGCTGTCTACCAAAGAGGGAAGTGTGTGCAAACAATACATAGGGCATGTCTAGAGTATCTAATTAGTGGTTTCCTTGCTTGCAGTGTCTTGCATATATTTATGTCAGGAGAGAGGAGTGCTTGAATACACAAGAAGTGGTTTCACACAGCTCAAAAGGCTATTGAGGCCGAGTATGGCTTTCCTAAAAAGGAATTCACTAGATAAAATGATGCCCATTGCGTACGCACCTTAACATGCTGGGATCCAGGTTTGAATATTGAGCATTTTAGGCCAGAAAGAGCAGTCATTCAAGACATATCAGTTGTGTATGTGAGCTAAGAGCTATAATATCAATTCTGCACCCTGTAAGTGTTTGCAAAGAGGACCATGATTGATGAAGGATCATGTCGGGTGGGTAGGGCACAGAACCAGTTATGCAGGTCGGTGCATGAACATCTACCACCACACCCTGAACCAAAGAAGGTATTACCTGACCAGGTGAGCATCGTTCATCTTAGGACTGTTGTGAAGCGTATGTTCTCGGTACAGGCTTGACACAGTGCCAGCTTGAACTGAGGTACTTGTTGTGTTTGTTCTACTTGGCGGTCTAGCTTTGCAGCTTTCATCTTGCTGCACAGTTTTCCTCTGGAATAAGGACACCTTCTACATGTAATCTTTTCAGCAGAACACATGTCTGCCAAACCTCTGCTTAGTCTGCAGCTGTTCTTGCCACAGTAGATGGCATTAAATGAACTCTCTTTAATTTAGATGTTGTTCTGCAATGGAGTGGGGACTGGATGGTGTATGAAACCAGGATATTGGAAGCAAACTATTGGCTGATAGAAATATTGGGTCCTAAGTAGTGTTGATAAAAATATCTCCCCGTTGCCGTTAAACATAGAAAATTTACACCCAGGGAGACAATATTTTTGGGAACAGTATTTAGGACACACTAACTCTATCAGATGTTTCTTTTTATAGCTGGATTCCGGCAGACAGCCAAATGGAGTATCATTGATTGTCGGCGTGTTTTGGCCATGACAACAGCTTTCTGAAAAGTCATTTCACAGAGAGGATGAGATATACAAAAAAACTTTCTCTGACCATTTTTTGGGGATACGAGAACACCATGCCAGTTTGATGCTTTGAAGTGTATTGAAGGTTCCTATGGTCTGTCTTGAAAAAGCCTTTCTAAACAGTTGTTATTAAGGCTGTAATGCGTTGACATAATTGGAAGCATGAAACGTGGAACAATATTAAATAAGGAAGGAATTATTGCCTAATAGAAATGTGAACAGAAAATGCATATGGACTACAGTTCAGACTTTTTAACCTTCATCTTGTATTCAGCCCAAAATTATGGCCTAGTGATTTGAAAAATTCAACAAGGACTCTTTCTAATTTTTCTACTCGTAAAGCCACAATAGTTTTAAAAATGACAAATAGGAAATAAAAACGGTTTGATTGTGGACAAGCAAATGCTGTACCCTGGCTTGTATGGCTCATACAGCAATGGACTCGCCTTAAGCAAACTAACATACAAACTACACTCACTTTTGTAAAAATCTGATTAAACTTATAAACATCCACTTGTGAATTATAGATAGATCTTCACATTTAGTATGTTACTCAATCAATTCCCCAGAGAGTACGTTTGTATTTGGCATGAAAATACACAGCACTGCATTCCGTGAATAGGAGAAGGTTGTGTACCACCAGGTTTAGTAAGAGCAACTCCCCAATCCTGTCATCAGCTGCACTTGCCCATAAAAACTTGGGGGCATATCTACAAGGCGGCGATATAAAACTATCGCTGCTTTTGCTGCCGTTTTCGGCTGAAAAGCGGCGATAATTTTATCACTATATTAGCAAGGTCACGCTATCGCGTGAAACCTTCCCTTAGCGCCTGAATTCCTAACGTCCATCTTTGCATCTCTAATGAGATGCAAAGTGGGCGTTCCTCCCCAGAATAACAGGAGAAATGTCGCTAAGCGACATTTCTCCTATTATAAAGCCTCACGCAAAGCAGCATAGCGCCAAGAAAAGTAGCAATAACCTCTGTTATCGCTACTTTCCTTACGTCTGCTTTGAAACTGACTTAGCCATGATATTTTATGGAAGGTGGATATCATGGCTAAGTATGTGAGGCCCTATCAGCAAGATATCGCCAAACTTCGTGGGATTATCGCTGGGTTTCCAGCGATAATCTCACATTTGGCAGTTAGCGCTAGGATTTTTATCTCTCTTGAGATCAGCGATAAAAATCCACGCTAGACGGCGATAATTATCCTAGCGCTAAGTGCGCTGATATGCCCCTAGGTGCTTAAGTGTAGCGCCATTAAGCAAAGGCGCATGGGTAGTGTCTTGCGTGTAAATTGTGCTTGAAGCACACCCACCTGGACACATATTTGCATGGAGACAATCTTTCAAGGATAAGCTTTGTAAAATTTGTGGTTTTATAGAAATTACACGTTATGTGTGGAAATATCACCCGATAATCAGCTTGTACATTGTTTCTGCCCAATTTTAGTTGCCACCAGATTCCACACAGAAACAGTTGTTACATTGCTTGATCTGGGGTTGCGTGAATTTCCAGGGTGATATGTGCTGTTCCCTCTCCTCAGCATTTACTCTACATACATTTACGGCTCCTTCACTACACAACACAGGGTGCTTTTAGCACTCACTTGTGTCAAGGAATATTTATGCGGGTGATTCACTCTGCTGCTTGTACCATTTGGCTCTTTGTTAGAGGTTAGCAGATCTGAGCTTTCATTGTGCAGCGATCCTGTGCTTATCCGAATAATTCTTACACGCTCTTATTGATTAGGGTTAAGAATTAGACTCGAAGAAACTATTTACTTTCTTCAGAATAATGGTCGCCTTATTCCAATGATCTCTGTCCGACTTTTATTTTGAATGATTGTGAAAACTCGCTTTACTTGGAACGCTTTTAGGTGCACTTGTATAGCCTGTTTTTTTGTCCGCTGTTCTTTATCAAACGTCCTTGTGTATTGTTGATGAAAATGAGGCTGTTAATCCCAACAAACTGATTTGGACTTGATAAAGTTCAGGCCCAGTTACATAATTTCTCTCCAGATGGGATAGGCCTTTCTAGTCGAGTGAGCGGTGAAAGGATTCAAATCACTGGTTATCATTTCAATACAGTGCAACCAACGTGGCTGCACATTAATGCACTCTACTCTTTGACCTGAGTTTAGTAGGTTTAATTATAAATTCTGAAACAAGTAAATGTAGATCATTCTCAATAAAATCGTATAAAAGTGAGGAAAGTCCAGACTAATTCCAAATCTCCTTAAGAAATGTTCCCACATATAGCACAATGCACATGACTAACTCTAAGGCAATGACTCATGTATTCAGAAAGAAGGAAAAATGTAGGTTAAATTGCATCAGATAATTCTCTTTAACGAGCATGAGTAACCTGACTTTCCCTACACTAATCTAAAAAAAAGGGCAACCCTAAGTTAGAACATTAAGTAAAGACATAATGGAATAAAGAAAGGAGAAAGGTGTCAGCCAACGGAGTCTTCTGTAGAAACACGCTGATGATGGGTTGAGTACCTTAAAGCCACACAAGCAGTAGCAAAAGTCTGCTCCCTAAGGAGTCCCACGAAGGACTCTCTCCCTAACTAAAACAAAGCACATAATATCATCTCATTGGGCTCCTCCTTGGGAAATTTTCATAGCTCTGGTACAACTGGATACTTCATCATCCCTTCTCATCCAGATAGCACCTTACCTCTTCTCAGTCTTTCCCATGAGAACTCCTCTCCTTGCATGTTCCTGCTATTCCTTTGGCGGACTCTTCTTTTTCTAATGATTTGCTATCCATTAACAAAAAACGCATTTATTCTAAATAATGAGGCTTATCCACACCTGCAATTGAAACAGCTAAGCAGCGTTTGTCCCATTCTTGAAGGTTAAACGTGAATTTCAAATCATAATCTGAGCAGCAACTGAATAAATTTCTTCTCAAGGCCGAGTTTTGCTAAGTTAAGAGGTGCACAGGGTTACCTAATATGTGCACCTTAATAAAATAAAAATAATTGTAACTGCTTAAGACACAAATAAATGCAAAGAAGCATAACAGTTGCAGTGTAAATGCATCGGAACATGATTAATTCAAAGTTCATGTATAAACTTGAAATGTTGTTTGTATACATCCTTATTAATTATTTTACAATGACAACATGTTAAGTTATTCTTCCCCTGTCACGTTAATACATAAATTGTTATGTAAAGTTATTAATCACATACCAGATACATATATTTAAAACAAAATACCCTTTCAAGGATAAGCTTTGTAAAATTGCTGCTCCACCCCTTTTAGTACATTAGTTTCGGCAGAGTATATTAGAGTGCGGACTATGCGTGAGCATGATGCGCTCTTACATTATCTCCAAATGGGATCACGATTACACTTCTTCAGACTGAAATACAGACTGCAGTGCCCCTGGTCACGGGCTTCTGCTGATGGCCACCAGTGTGCTGTCCTGCACAGTTCTCTTCCGTGTGACTGCATAGGCCCAAGACGCTGCGTCAGCAAGATTCCATGCCTTCTTCACCTACACCCGGCTCCAGTAGCCTGGCTATCCGATCCCTGAGGCCAGAGTACGAGGTTGGGGCCACTACATTAAACTACATGGCATGCGCAGCCCATACCTCAGAGCTGCAGGCCTCTTTTTTTAGCGCTTTACTCCTACGTCGGACTTTACATCTGCTCTGTGCATGCACAGTATGCGTCTTCATGGGTTTGCCTAAAGTTTCAGCAATAGTATCCTTGACAGGCTGTCCTATCTCATGGTTTACGATGGCTCTTTTAAACTGGCAGGCTGCCATAAATCTCTCGTTTAACGACCCTATGTATATGCTGTGCAGTAGCACAGCCCATTACAGATGATGTAATGTATGCATTTTAAAGTTCCCCTGTAAGGGAGGATGGAGCTAAAGGCAGGCAACAATTCAGCATCCAAGAGCCTGTCAATGGAGCATCCAGTGCGCTGAGTCAAGCAAGCTGGTCACATTTGAAATGGAAGGTCATTAATATATTTAGGCCTCAATTCTGTAGAATGAAAAACTAGCTCCCCGCAAAAACTGTTTTTATCAATTAACTTTAGCATGTAGGGGGGATGCCAACACCCCCTTTGTCGTAGTCTGGCGTAAAATACCCCAAGCTCAAATAGGTAGGTCTTATGGAGCTTACGGCAATACCAGCCATAGCAACAAATGAACATTCACAACCCCAGAAGGGCACATTAGTCAGAAAGAGTACACATTCATTCAGCACTGAGGCACCATGTGGTTGGACCTCAACGATTACACACCAGCTCAGTATCCACCAAACCAATTACACGGTAAAATGATCTCCACGCCGGGTGATTTAAATGGTTTCTGTGGACTCTAAATAGTGTGCAAAGTATCAGCTACCTTAAACAACTGCCTCAAGAGTGGCAGTCCACATACCAGACCTTTACATGGCACATATCCGAAATAGCAAAGACCTGGAGCTGCAGACAGCAAACACTAAGCACAAGCAAACACGCAAACAGTATTGATCTGACGACACTACTGATGATCCTACTGAAACAGAAAAAAGACTTATCTGTGATGGAATCCTTAACACCAGAACAGGTACCTGAACCATACTGATGGCATTTACAGTACTATGCAAACCTCAGTTAACATGATATGTACTCTGCACTAGAGAATTACAGCATGTATTCACGTTACAGCACTAGAGACTGTGGTAGGGTCTCCCCATAGCCCTTGCAGCATACACCTGTGCTTGTAAGGAGCTCTCTGGAGAGGAACTGGCTATTCGTGCTATATTCTAAACTCATGTAAGTCGATTTGTGTGGCTTCGTGCCAAGCCACACTCTCCTGATCGGCTTCCAAAGATTTGCTCTTCGCACACATTTCAGCTGGTGGAGACAACATCTGCTCCTGCAGTCATGGCATTACATTTTCAGCGTTCTTGCCTTTGCGTCTTAAAGGTTCCTTAGCAGGTGCCTGTCTGTATATGTTCCAGCTGGCGCATGTGGCATACAGACCTTTAAACCAGAGTTTACTGTTGACATGAATTCAGTTCCTTGTTCCTTCCAGGTCCTTACCAGGGCAACCAAATGCAGTAGCCTGAGGTTTCCCCACAAAACTCCCTTTTATTCGACCTCATTTGGATCTTCAGGGACCACCTTTAGAGAGTAAGTGAGTCGTTTATATATCCTTTGTTCATCAGGCTCAGTGGCACCAGGATCTTTGGATGTAAAGAGCCCTCTACACCAAGCGATTGAATAATTAATATCAAGTGACTACGATTATCACTACTCTATTCCCTGCTTGTAAAATGGCTCATGTTACCTTGATGTTCCACCTTTCACTTATTAAGGTTATCAGAATGGTCACCTATTAGTAGCCACTGGGCCTATTACTTTTTGTTTATGAAATCCACGCTCCTCCACCCGCTCCTGGTTATAGACCGTCATCACTGTTGGCCACTGAATACAAATGAATGGTCCTTGGTCATTTCCAAACTGGCACTTCCTCCTCAAGTGACAGTGCCCCACCTATGTGGCAAGCCACTATGCCATCTCGTTACCGCTGTTCTTCATACAATGCCACATGAAACCACAGCTATGGATAAACTGGAAAGTTCTGCAAACTTTCATGTGTGTTCCTGAGACGATATTCTCACGCGGCTAGTCTTCTACCCTGGTGGCCCCTGGGAGAGTCTGCGGCGGCAGTGTCCTAAGGGTAGTGCCATGCTCCAGCGCAGATCTGTGGAGCCTCTGGCAGCTTTCGATTGGCTCTAGTGCATCATCAGGTCACTGTGATGCTTGGGCCTTTTTGTGGCAGCCTCTTCTGCCTCAATTTCATTGCAACAGTAGACCACGAGTGGCCGATTTATCTCACTGGGGCCCGCAATGGGCCATTCAGGCCCACTGGAACACCTGCAGTATGTCCACCACATGCTTTACCTCCTTACAGGAGACAAAATGTCTGTGTAAAATGCCTGGGGATATAGGAAATAACTGCAGCATTCATATTTAGTATCCCTAATTTCCCCATTGGTTCTCCACTTCTCACCATGCTGCTCATTCCCAAACGTGTGCAGCTGTTCTCTATTGAAACTGCTTTACTACCAATTGATTCTTGGCTGCTGTCTGCTTGTGCCCAGTACTAAACTCTGCACATGTTATAGTTATTTTTTTTGTATTCTTTTTTTTGTATTTTTTTGTATTTTACAGAGTTTTATATAGCGCGAACTTGACCCGAATCGGGTATCAGAGCGCTTTACATAGTTATTTACTGCTGGAGCTATTCTGCTGCACAGGGATTCTTGGACACAGTTCCGGCTACTTAATGCTACTGTTCTACTCAGTGATTCGTTGACGTAGAGTTTTTTTTTCGGTTGCAACTAGTGTACTACTGCGTGATACCTGGCCATTGTTGTGGTTGCTTTCTTTTGGAACAGCTATACTCCTCAGTGATTCCTGGACAGGGTTGTGGCTGTTCACTGCTGTAGCTATAGTCCTGGGCAGTGATGCCTGGACATTCTAGTCACAATTTTCTGCAGCAAATACTGTATTCCACAGTGGTTCCTGGAGAATGCTGTGGCTTTTTACTTTTACTTTTATTATTGCTGCCCTCTGCTGGTGCGACTGCACTGCACAATGATTCCTGGACATTGTTGTGGCTTCTTTCTGCTGGAACTACTGTACCACACTCCGCTGGAGCTGCAGTACGCGAGTCCACAGTCTTTCCTGGATATTGGAGTGACCGCTCTCTGTTGGAGCTACAGTACTCGAGTCCACAGTCATTCCTGGATATTGGAGTGTCACCGCTCTCCGCTGGAGCTACAGTACGCGGGTCCACAGTCTTTCCTTGATATTGGAGTGACCGCTCCCTGTTGGAGCTACAGTACTCGAGTCCGCAGTCATTCCTGGAAATTGGAGTGACCGTTCTCCTCTGGAGCTACAGTACTCGAGTCCACAGTCATTCCTGGATATTGGAGTGACCGCTCTCTGCTGGAGCTACAGTACTCGAGTCTACAGTCATTCCTGGATATTGGAGTGACCGCTCTCCGCTGGAGCTACAGTACTCGAGTCCACAGTCATTCCTGGATATTGTTGTGACCGCTCTCCGCTGGAGCTACAGTACTCGAGTCCACAGTCATTCCTGGATATTTTTGTGACCACTCTCTGCTGAGCAACAGTACTCGGGTCCACAGTCATTCCTGGATATTGTTGTGACCGCTCTCTGCTGGAGAAACAATACTCGAGTCTACAGTCATTCCTGTATATTGGAGTGACCGCTCTCCGCTGGAGCTACAGTACTCGAGTCTACAGTCATTCCTGGATATTGTTGTGACTGCTCTCTGCTGGAGCTACAGAACTCGAGTCCACAGTCATTCCTGTATATTGGAGTGACCGCTCTCTGCTGGAGCTACAGTACTCGAGTCCACAGTCATTCCTGGATATTGGAGTGACCGTTCTCTGTTGGAGCTACAGTACTCGAGTCCACAGTCATTCCTGGATATTGGAGTGACCGCTCTCTGTTGGAGCTACAGTACTCGAGTCCACAGTCATTCCTGGATATTGGAGTGACCGCTCTCTGGTGGAGCTACAGTATTCGAGTCCACAGTCATTCCTGGATATTTTTGTGACCACTCTCTGCTGAGCAACAGTACTCGAGTCCACAGTCATTCCTGGATATTGTTGTGACCGCTCTCTGCTGGAGCAACAGTACTCGAGTCTACAGTCATTCCTGGATATTGGAGTGACCGCTCTCTGGTGGAGCTACAGTACTCGATTCCGCAGTAATTCCTGGATATTGGAGTGACTGCTCTCCGCTGGAGCTACAGTACGCAAGTCCACAGTCATTCCTGGATTTTGGAGTGACCGCTCTCCGCTGGAGCTACAGTACACGAGTCTGCAGTCATTCCTGGATTTTGAAGTGACCGCTCTCCGCTGGAGCTACAGTACTCGAGTCCACAGTCATTCCTAGATATTGCTGTGACCGCTCTCTGCTGGAGCTACAGTACGCGAGTCCGCAGTCATTCCTGTATATTGGAGTGACCGCTCTCTGCTGGAGCAACAGTACTCGAGTCCACAGTCATTCCTGGATATTGTTGTGACCGCTCTCTGCTGGAGCAACAGTACTCGAGTCTACAGTCATTCCTGGATATTGGAGTGACCGCTCTCTGGTGGAGCTACAGTACTCGATTCCGCAGTAATTCCTGGATATTGGAGTGACTGCTCTCCGCTGGAGCTACAGTACGCAAGTCCACAGTCATTCCTGGATTTTGGAGTGACCGCTCTCCGCTGGAGCTACAGTACACGAGTCTGCAGTCATTCCTGGATTTTGAAGTGACCGCTCTCCGCTGGAGCTACAGTACTCGAGTCCACAGTCATTCCTAGATATTGCTGTGACCGCTCTCTGCTGGAGCTACAGTACGCGAGTCCGCAGTCATTCCTGTATATTGGAGTGACCGCTCTCTGCTGGAGCTACAGTACTCGAGTCCACAGTCATTCCTGGATATTGGAGTGACCGCTCTCCGCTGGAGCTACAGTACTCGAGTCCACAGTCATTCCTGGATATTGCTGTGACCGCTCTCTGTTGGAGCTACAGTACTCGAGTCCGCAGTCCTTCCTGGATATTGGAGTGACCGCTCTACGCTGGAGCTACAGTACGCGAGTCCGCAGTCCTTGCTGTATATTGGAGTGACTGCTCTCCACTGGAGCTACAGTACTCGAGTCCACAGTCATTCCTGGAAATTGCTGTGACCGCTCTCTGTTGGAGCTACAGTACGCGAGTCCGCAGTCCTTGCTGTATATTAGAGTGACCGCTCTCCTCTGGAGCTACAGTACTCGAGTCCACAGTCATTCCTGGATATTGGAGTGACCGCTCTCCGCTGGAGCTACAGTACTCGAGTCCACAGTCATTCCTGGATATTGCTGTGACCGCTCTCTGTTGGAGCTACAGTACTCGAGTCCACAGTCCTTCCTGGATATTGGAGTGACCGCTCTACGCTGGAGCTACAGTACGCGAGTCCGCAGTCCTTGCTGTATATTGGAGTGACTGCTCTCCACTGGAGCTACAGTACTCGAGTCCACAGTCATTCCTGGAAATTGCTGTGACCGCTCTCTGTTGGAGCTACAGTACGCGAGTCCGCAGTCCTTGCTGTATATTAGAGTGACCGCTCTCCTCTGGAGCTACAGTACTCGAGTCCACAGTCATTCCTGGATATTGGAGTGACCGCTCTCCGCTGGAGCTACAGTACTCGAGTCCACAGTCATTCCTGGATATTGCTGTGACCGCTCTCTGTTGGAGCTACAGTACTCGAGTCCGCAGTCCTTCCTGGATATTGGAGTGACCGCTCTACGCTGGAGCTACAGTACGCGAGTCCGCAGTCCTTGCTGTATATTGGAGTGACTGCTCTCCACTGGAGCTACAGTACTCGAGTCCACAGTCATTCCTGGAAATTGCTGTGACCGCTCTCTGTTGGAGCTACAGTACGCGAGTCCGCAGTCCTTGCTGTATATTAGAGTGACCGCTCTCCTCTGGAGCTACAGTACTCGAGTCCACAGTCATTCCTGGATATTGGAGTGACCGCTCTCCTCTGGAGCTACTGTACTCAAATCCGCAGTCATTCCTGGATATTGTTGTGACCGCTCTCTGCTGGTACCACCATCCTTCCCAGTGACTGCTGGGATTTCCTACAGCAGCTAACAGGCCTACCTGTGCGGAAACGCCTGTCTCCTCGCCAAGATATTGTTTATTACTGAGCTAGCGCAGCAGCGAGGGACCGCAGGCTCGCAGCCCCTGGCTCACGCATGCTGTCGTGGGCCAGACGTCTGCCTTGGCTCGGCACTCGCCAGAAATGCACCAATTGCATCAAATTGTACAGAAGTTGTTTTTCTGTAAGGTGGAATGGTGTTTTCTTGTCAGCTGTGCTGTGTTGGCGGTGCTTTGATTTATGTCCCTTGAGTCATGCATCTTAAGAAAGCAGGTGCAGTCCTGCACAGACGGAAAACAACACGGCGCCCGCTGCGAGCCTGCCTTCGGAGAAAAAGCATTTCCGGAATTACAGTTTCGTACGTTGAAGACACCCGACTCGCCTGTAAGTTCGCTGCCTACCTGCATGGTGAAAAACAGATTATTAGTGGCTGAGGGCCACAGGTCCCCTGCGGGTGCAACTCGCACACATTAACTATTTCTCCTGGGAAAGGCGACGGATATTGGAATGGCACAATTGTGTGAGCGGCTGCATATTTTCTTCAACTTTTGCAAAGGTTAACATATCTTTTTGTTCAACATTTTCAAAATATTAATTCATATTAGTTTCTTTTTACCAATTGTAAACTATATCAGCAATTTGCATTCAGCCTTCAACAGCGAACTCTGAACGGATGAAGTCAATTGAGTCCAGTATATCATAAATGGGTGACATCGGTGCCAGTGGAAACCCCTCCATACGTTTTGACTCCGAACTGATAATAGGCCACTGCAATGTGGAAGGAAATACTACTTAAATGGGCAACCTCCTTATTGCTTTTCAAGACCATATAAGTAAACTAGTAAATGTGCTTGTTTCGTGTAGGTTGGTACAGGTGGTGGGCAGTGCCTCATGTCCCTTCAGTGGTTGATTTGTACTGGTGTTTGCCGGGTCTCGGCTCCAGTGCCGAAATCTTAATACTGGCACTTTTGATGACAATCCTCCAAATGGTGGCGCTGTTTGCTAATATTCAAAAGAACACTTTAGTTTAGCAATTCAATATACAGTAAAAAAAAATTATAATAATAATAGCAACATATTCAAGCCATGGTACTGGCATTTTGCTGCACTGGCAGGGACAGCGGATGGACCTGGCACTTACGTTTTTTAAGAAGTTAAGCTTTGCCGCAGATTATCTAAGATAGTGCAGGGGCTGACTTACGTGCATCTTGAGTCAGGAATCTGCCAGTGAAGGCCTATTGTCCCAGTTCTTTTTCTGAAGGGCATCTTTGGGGCACCAGACCACTCCCTGACTTTCCACTGTCTGGATGTATCTTTTCAGTATGCTACATTGTTCATTGATTACTTATAGGTAAGTTTCTTCAACTGGGTACACTTTGCCTGCATGCCATACAGGGATTGAAACATGACCCTGATACCAGATATTATTGAGTTACATTCTACAGTGCATCTAGCAAAACAGCATTAATGCATTATCTTATTGTGCCCAGCCCTCCGTTTTTAGGCCTGTGCACGTTGCAACGTGGCAGCATTTTCTATTGGATGCACTTGTGTGTCCCTCAGCAAAGGGTGTAATTAAACCAATAGATAAATAATTCCACGATGGGCCCTGTGTGTGCCATGTTGGTTTCTCTATTTCCAGTTCATTGTGTAGGACATGGATGACGCGCAGCTAAGGAACCGATATCATAGAAACCCTAAGATACAACAGAAGGCCTAGTATAACATGCCCCAAGACACACTGCAGGCAAGGCATAAATAATGAACTCACCTCAAGTCACCTCACAAGACAAAATACAAGACATGAAGAAAAGTACAACATAAAGCATAACAAAATACAGATCAAGAGAGTGAACGACATGATGGAAGGCACAATGCATGGTGTAATGTAATACATACCCCAAGGTATAACACAAGACATGAAGCAAGACATAACTAAAGAGGTAATACAAGGCGTAATATGAGGCAACATGTGTGACTTGAAGCTTTGTGTAAGGCAGAAAAGATATAACTCAAAGCTTAACATTAGATATCACACAAGGCATAAGCAAATGGCAAGGCAAGCTCATTTTAGAGACATGAAACAAAGCACAGAGCATAACAAAGACATCATTAAAGGACTGCACAAATCATAACACAAAGCCTAATTAAAGAGAAAGTGTAAACATAGTATATTATGTAATGCAAGGCGTAATGCAAACAGTAACCCAATGCAAAACGCAAGCCATACCACCAGGCAATATGGAAGACACCCTTGCTTTACTTGCATTATAGAAATTCTTTTATGTTTGGTCTTCAACAAAAGTCAGTAGTTGCTCTGTATCCCAAACCATTCCAAACACCGTCTCTTGGGTCCAGGAACCCCAGCAGTGTAATTTGTCTTGTGATCTAAGGTATGTCTTGGGGTGTAGGATGTTGACCCATCTAGTAGCACGCCTTTGTGCACTAACTAAGAACTTTACACTGAGTTCCCGCATAAACTAGTATTCAACGAGTTTTTTTGATTACTTGGTTCATATGTTGCAGTTTTTCTGATTTTAGAATCAACCAATTGGCTTCGTACTTGAAAGACTGCATTTATACCCCAGAGGAGTGCAACATAGTGTCCACTCTCGCCAGATATGAATCAATTAATGGGAAAAGCATTTTCAGCCTCCACCATCCAGCCTAAGAAATGAAGCCCTTGGGAGGTTTACTCATAAGTGCATAAGGAAGGGCACTAGGCAAACACTGGCCGGCAGCCTAATGCCAGACCATTAAAACTCCATGTGCAGGACCATGCAAGGCACAACCCATGACATAATGCAAGGTATAACTTAAGATGCATTGTAGGGTAAAATGCAAAATATAACTTACGTCATAACGTGAGGTGTAATGCAAGCCATAACATGAGACATAGCATATTAAATAAAGCAGGCATAATGCACAAATAACTTTATTCAGTTTGTAATGGAAGATATAATGCAAAAAATAATCGAAGAAACATAATACAATATATGATGGAAGGCATATCACAAGACATAATTCAAATCATTACTAAAGACTCCATACTCAACACAATGTGTAATACTTCATTAAAAGGATTGGCAAAGCATTGACCTAGCCATATTAAAAATATAACACAATATATATATATATATATATATATATATTACCTTTCCACAGTTTGTCCCCAAAACAAGTGCACTCCTCACTGGGACCAATATACGGCTCGGCAGGGCAAAGGTAAGCAGGTATCCTCCTATATAATAAAAGCCCAACGCGTTTCAGAATTAATTTCCTTGATCACGGGCAGCAGCATGATAGAAAGTCTCACGAGACTGCATTGCACTGTTTTTTCATCCATTTTATTCAATCTCGAGTGAGAGTCACATGTTCAACAGTGCATGCTGGTAAATACAGTCCAAAGGTTGAACACTCATAGTATAATGCTGCTTAAATGTCATTAAATATAACTCACACCCTTGATACGGTGGAAGAGACCATACGCCTTCGTTCTGCCAACTTCAGAGCGTCCCAGGAGTCCGCATAGCTTTGCAATCTCAAAGCTGCAGACCCGCCGTAAGTAACCAGCAGTGGTGCTCTCCCGGCCGGACCAGCCGTATTATTACCTTTCCACAGTTTGTCCCCAAAACAAGTGCACTCCTCACTGGGACCAATATACGGCTCGGCAGGGCAAAGGTAAGCAGGTATCCTCCTATATAATAAAAGCCCAACGCGTTTCAGAATTAATTTCCTTGATCACGGGCAGCAGCATGATAGAAAGTCTCACGAGACTGCATTGCACTGTTTTTTCATCCATTTTATTCAATCTCGAGTGAGAGTCACATGTTCAACAGTGCATGCTGGTAAATACAGTCCAAAGGTTGAACACTCATAGTATAATGCTGCTTAAATGTCATTAAATATAACTCACACCCTTGATACGGTGGAAGAGACCATACGCCTTCGTTCTGCCAACTTCAGAGCATCCCAGGAGTCCGCATAGCTTTGCAATCTCAAAGCTGCAGACCCGCCGTAAGTAACCAGCAGTGGTGCTCTCCCGGCCGGACCAGCCGTATTATTACCTTTCCACAGTTTGTCCCCAAAACAAGTGCACTCCTCACTGGGACCAATATACGGCTCGGCAGGGCAAAGGTAAGCAGGTATCCTCCTATATAATAAAAGCCCAACGCGTTTCAGAATTAATTTCCTTGATCACGGGCAGCAGCATGATAGAAAGTCTCACGAGACTGCATTGCACTGTTTTTTCATCCATTTTATTCAATCTCGAGTGAGAGTCACATGTTCAACAGTGCATGCTGGTAAATACAGTCCAAAGGTTGAACACTCATAGTATAATGCTGCTTAAATGTCATTAAATATAACTCACACCCTTGATACGGTGGAAGAGACCATACGCCTTCGTTCTGCCAACTTCAGAGCGTCCCAGGAGTCCGCATAGCTTTGCAATCTCAAAGCTGCAGACCCGCCGTAAGTAACCAGCAGTGGTGCTCTCCCGGCCGGACCAGCCGTATTATTACCTTTCCACAGTTTGTCCCCAAAACAAGTGCACTCCTCACTGGGACCAATATACGGCTCGGCAGGGCAAAGGTAAGCAGGTATCCTCCTATATAATAAAAGCCCAACGCGTTTCAGAATTAATTTCCTTGATCACGGGCAGCAGCATGATAGAAAGTCTCACGAGACTGCATTGCACTGTTTTTTCATCCATTTTATTCAATCTCGAGTGAGAGTCACATGTTCAACAGTGCATGCTGGTAAATACAGTCCAAAGGTTGAACACTCATAGTATAATGCTGCTTAAATGTCATTAAATATAACTCACACCCTTGATACGGTGGAAGAGACCATACGCCTTCGTTCTGCCAACTTCAGAGCGTCCCAGGAGTCCGCATAGCTTTGCAATCTCAAAGCTGTAGACCCGCCGTAAGTAAACAGCAGTGGTGCTCTCCCGGCCGGACCAGCCGTATTATTACCTTTCCACAGTTTGTCCCCAAAACAAGTGCACTCCTCACTGGGACCAATATACGGCTCGGCAGGGCAAAGGTAAGCAGGTATCCTCCTATATAATAAAAGCCCAACGCGTTTCAGAATTAATTTCCTTGATCACGGGCAGCAGCATGATAGAAAGTCTCACGAGACTGCATTGCACTGTTTTTTCATCCATTTTATTCAATCTCGAGTGAGAGTCACATGTTCAACAGTGCATGCTGGTAAATACAGTCCAAAGGTTGAACACTCATAGTATAATGCTGCTTAAATGTCATTAAATATAACTCACACCCTTGATACGGTGGAAGAGACCATACGCCTTCGTTCTGCCAACTTCAGAGCGTCCCAGGAGTCCGCATAGCTTTGCAATCTCAAAGCTGCAGACCCGCCGTAAGTAACCAGCAGTGGTGCTCTCCCGGCCGGACCAGCCGTATTATTACCTTTCCACAGTTTGTCCCCAAAACAAGTGCACTCCTCACTGGGACCAATATACGGCTCGGCAGGGCAAAGGTAAGCAGGTATCCTCCTATATAATAAAAGCCCAACGCGTTTCAGAATTAATTTCCTTGATCACGGGCAGCAGCATGATAGAAAGTCTCACGAGACTGCATTGCACTGTTTTTTCATCCATTTTATTCAATCTCGAGTGAGAGTCACATGTTCAACAGTGCATGCTGGTAAATACAGTCCAAAGGTTGAACACTCATAGTATAATGCTGCTTAAATGTCATTAAATATAACTCACACCCTTGATACGGTGGAAGAGAACATACGCCTTCGTTCTGCCAACTTCAGAGCGTCCCAGGAGTCCGCATAGCTTTGCAATCTCAAAGCTGCAGACCCGCCGTAAGTAACCAGCAGTGGTGCTCTCCCGGCCGGACCAGCCGTATTATTACCTTTCCACAGTTTGTCCCCAAAACAAGTGCACTCCTCACTGGGACCAATATACGGCTCGGCAGGGCAAAGGTAAGCAGGTATCCTCCTATATAATAAAAGCCCAACGCGTTTCAGAATTAATTTCCTTGATCACGGGCAGCAGCATGATAGAAAGTCTCACGAGACTGCATTGCACTGTTTTTTCATCCATTTTATTCAATCTCGAGTGAGAGTCACATGTTCAACAGTGCATGCTGGTAAATACAGTCCAAAGGTTGAACACTCATAGTATAATGCTGCTTAAATGTCATTAAATATAACTCACACCCTTGATACGGTGGAAGAGACCATACGCCTTCGTTCTGCCAACTTCAGAGCGTCCCAGGAGTCCGCATAGCTTTGCAATCTCAAAGCTGCAGACCCGCCGTAAGTAACCAGCAGTGGTGCTCTCCCGGCCGGACCAGCCGTATTATTACCTTTCCACAGTTTGTCCCCAAAACAAGTGCACTCCTCACTGGGACCAATATACGGCTCGGCAGGGCAAAGGTAAGCAGGTATCCTCCTATATAATAAAAGCCCAACGCGTTTCAGAATTAATTTCCTTGATCACGGGCAGCAGCATGATAGAAAGTCTCACGAGACTGCATTGCACTGTTTTTTCATCCATTTTATTCAATCTCGAGTGAGAGTCACATGTTCAACAGTGCATGCTGGTAAATACAGTCCAAAGGTTGAACACTCATAGTATAATGCTGCTTAAATGTCATTAAATATAACTCACACCCTTGATACGGTGGAAGAGACCATACGCCTTCGTTCTGCCAACTTCAGAGCGTCCCAGGAGTCCGCATAGCTTTGCAATCTCAAAGCTGCAGACCCGCCGTAAGTAAACAGCAGTGGTGCTCTCCCGGCCTTACCAGCCGTATTATTACCTTTCCACAGTTAGTCCCCAAAACAAGTGCACTCCTCACTGGGACCAATATACGGCTCGGCAGGGCAAAGGTAAGCAGGTATCCTCCTATATAATAAAAGCCCAACGCGTTTCAGAATTAATTTCCTTGATCACGGGCAGCAGCATGATAGAAAGTCTCACGAGACTGCATTGCACTGTTTTTTCATCCATTTTATTCAATCTCGAGTGAGAGTCACATGTTCAACAGTGCATGCTGGTAAATACAGTCCAAAGGTTGAACACTCATAGTATAATGCTGCTTAAATGTCATTAAATATAACTCACACCCTTGATACGGTGGAAGAGACCATACGCCTTCGTTCTGCCAACTTCAGAGCGTCCCAGGAGTCCGCATAGCTTTGCAATCTCAAAGCTGCAGACCCGCCGTAAGTAACCAGCAGTGGTGCTCTCCCGGCCGGACCAGCCGTATTATTACCTTTCCACAGTTTGTCCCCAAAACAAGTGCACTCCTCACTGGGACCAATATACGGCTCGGCAGGGCAAAGGTAAGCAGGTATCCTCCTATATAATAAAAGCCCAACGCGTTTCAGAATTAATTTCCTTGATCACGGGCAGCAGCATGATAGAAAGTCTCACGAGACTGCATTGCACTGTTTTTTCATCCATTTTATTCAATCTCGAGTGAGAGTCACATGTTCAACAGTGCATGCTGGTAAATACAGTCCAAAGGTTGAACACTCATAGTATAATGCTGCTTAAATGTCATTAAATATAACTCACACCCTTGATACGGTGGAAGAGACCATACGCCTTCGTTCTGCCAACTTCAGAGCGTCCCAGGAGTCCGCATAGCTTTGCAATCTCAAAGCTGCAGACCCGGCGTAAGTAACCAGCAGTGGTGCTCTCCCGGCCGGACCAGCCGTATTATTACCTTTCCACAGTTTGTCCCCAAAACAAGTGCACTCCTCACTGGGACCAATATACGGCTCGGCAGGGCAAAGGTAAGCAGGTATCCTCCTATATAATAAAAGCCCAACGCGTTTCAGAATTAATTTCCTTGATCACGGGCAGCAGCATGATAGAAAGTCTCACGAGACTGCATTGCACTGTTTTTTCATCCATTTTATTCAATCTCGAGTGAGAGTCACATGTTCAACAGTGCATGCTGGTAAATACAGTCCAAAGGTTGAACACTCATAGTATAATGCTGCTTAAATGTCATTAAATATAACTCACACCCTTGATACGGTGGAAGAGACCATACGCCTTCGTTCTGCCAACTTCAGAGCGTCCCAGGAGTCCGCATAGCTTTGCAATCTCAAAGCTGCAGACCCGCCGTAAGTAACCAGCAGTGGTGCTCTCCCGGCCGGACCAGCCGTATTATTACCTTTCCACAGTTTGTCCCCAAAACAAGTGCACTCCTCACTGGGACCAATATACGGCTCGGCAGGGCAAAGGTAAGCAGGTATCCTCCTATATAATAAAAGCCCAACGCGTTTCAGAATTAATTTCCTTGATCACGGGCAGCAGCATGATAGAAAGTCTCACGAGACTGCATTGCACTGTTTTTTCATCCATTTTATTCAATCTCGAGTGAGAGTCACATGTTCAACAGTGCATGCTGGTAAATACAGTCCAAAGGTTGAACACTCATAGTATAATGCTGCTTAAATGTCATTAAATATAACTCACACCCTTGATACGGTGGAAGAGACCATACGCCTTCGTTCTGCCAACTTCAGAGCGTCCCAGGAGTCCGCATAGCTTTGCAATCTCAAAGCTGCAGACCCGCCGTAAGTAACCAGCAGTGGTGCTCTCCCGGCCGGACCAGCTGTATTATTACCTTTCCACAGTTTGTCCCCAAAACAAGTGCACTCCTCACTGGGACCAATATACGGCTCGGCAGGGCAAAGGTAAGCAGGTATCCTCCTATATAATAAAAGCCCAACGCGTTTCAGAATTAATTTCCTTGATCACGGGCAGCAGCATGATAGAAAGTCTCACGAGACTGCATTGCACTGTTTTTTCATCCATTTTATTCAATCTCGAGTGAGAGTCACATGTTCAACAGTGCATGCTGGTAAATACAGTCCAAAGGTTGAACACTCATAGTATAATGCTGCTTAAATGTCATTAAATATAACTCACACCCTTGATACGGTGGAAGAGACCATACGCCTTCGTTCTGCCAACTTCAGAGCGTCCCAGGAGTCCGCATAGCTTTGCAATCTCAAAGCTGCAGACCCGCCGTAAGTAACCAGCAGTGGTGCTCTCCCGGCCGGACCAGCCGTATTATTACCTTTCCACAGTTTGTCCCCAAAACAAGTGCACTCCTCACTGGGACCAATATACGGCTCGGCAGGGCAAAGGTAAGCAGGTATCCTCCTATATAATAAAAGCCCAACGCGTTTCAGAATTAATTTCCTTGATCACGGGCAGCAGCATGATAGAAAGTCTCACGAGACTGCATTGCACTGTTTTTTCATCCATTTTATTCAATCTCGAGTGAGAGTCACATGTTCAACAGTGCATGCTGGTAAATACAGTCCAAAGGTTGAACACTCATAGTATAATGCTGCTTAAATGTCATTAAATATAACTCACACCCTTGATACGGTGGAAGAGACCATACGCCTTCGTTCTGCCAACTTCAGAGCGTCCCAGGAGTCCGCATAGCTTTGCAATCTCAAAGCTGCAGACCCGCCGTAAGTAACCAGCAGTGGTGCTCTCCCGGCCGGACCAGCCGTATTATTACCTTTCCACAGTTTGTCCCCAAAACAAGTGCACTCCTCACTGGGACCAATATACGGCTCGGCAGGGCAAAGGTAAGCAGGTATCCTCCTATATAATAAAAGCCCAACGCGTTTCAGAATTAATTTCCTTGATCACGGGCAGCAGCATGATAGAAAGTCTCACGAGACTGCATTGCACTGTTTTTTCATCCATTTTATTCAATCTCGAGTGAGAGTCACATGTTCAACAGTGCATGCTGGTAAATACAGTCCAAAGGTTGAACACTCATAGTATAATGCTGCTTAAATGTCATTAAATATAACTCACACCCTTGATACGGTGGAAGAGACCATACGCCTTCGTTCTGCCAACTTCAGAGCGTCCCAGGAGTCCGCATAGCTTTGCAATCTCAAAGCTGCAGACCCGCCGTAAGTAACCAGCAGTGGTGCTCTCCCGGCCGGACCAGCCGTATTATTACCTTTCCACAGTTTGTCCCCAAAACAAGTGCACTCCTCACTGGGACCAATATACGGCTCGGCAGGGCAAAGGTAAGCAGGTATCCTCCTATATAATAAAAGCCCAACGCGTTTCAGAATTAATTTCCTTGATCACGGGCAGCAGCATGATAGAAAGTCTCACGAGACTGCATTGCACTGTTTTTTCATCCATTTTATTCAATCTCGAGTGACAGTCACATGTTCAACAGTGCATGCTGGTAAATACAGTCCAAAGGTTGAACACTCATAGTATAATGCTGCTTAAATGTCATTAAATATAACTCACACCCTTGATACGGTGGAAGAGACCATACGCCTTCGTTCTGCCAACTTCAGAGCGTCCCAGGAGTCCGCATAGCTTTGCAATCTCAAAGCTGCAGACCCGCCGTAAGTAACCAGCAGTAGTGCTCTCCCGGCCGGACCAGCCGTATTATTACCTTTCCACAGTTTGTCCCCAAAACAAGTGCACTCCTCACTGGGACTATGAGTGTTCAACCTTTGGACTGTATTTACCAGCATGCACTGTTGAACATGTGACTCTCACTCGAGATTGAATAAAATGGATGAAAAAACAGTGCAATGCAGTCTCGTGAGACTTTCTATCATGCTGCTGCCCGTGATCAAGGAAATTAATTCTGAAACGCGTTGGGCTTTTATTATATAGGAGGATACCTGCTTACCTTTGCCCTGCCGAGCCGTATATTGGTCCCAGTGAGGAGTGCACTTGTTTTGGGGACAAACTGTGGAAAGGTAATAATACGGCTGGTCCGGCCGGGAGAGCACCACTGCTGGTTACTTACGGCGGGTCTGCAGCTTTGAGATTGCAAAGCTATGCGGACTCCTGGGACGCTCTGAAGTTGGCAGAACGAAGGCGTATGGTCTCTTCCACCGTATCAAGGGTGTGAGTTATATTTAATGACATTTAAGCAGCATTATACTATGAGTGTTCAACCTTTGGACTGTATTTACCAGCATGCACTGTTGAACATGTGACTCTCACTCGAGATTGAATAAAATGGATGAAAAAACAGTGCAATGCAGTCTCGTGAGACTTTCTATCATGCTGCTGCCCGTGATCAAGGAAATTAATTCTGAAACGCGTTGGGCTTTTATTATATAGGAGGATACCTGCTTACCTTTGCCCTGCCGAGCCGTATATTGGTCCCAGTGAGGAGTGCACTTGTTTTGGGGACAAACTGTGGAAAGGTAATAATACGGCTGGTCCGGCCGGGAGAGCACCACTGCTGGTTACTTACGGCGGGTCTGCAGCTTTGAGATTGCAAAGCTATGCGGACTCCTGGGACGCTCTGAAGTTCCCAGAACGAAGGCGTATGGTCTCTTCCACCGTATCAAGGGTGTGAGTTATATTTAATGACATTTAAGCAGCATTATACTATGAGTGTTCAACCTTTGGACTGTATTTACCAGCATGCACTGTTGAACATGTGACTCTCACTCGAGATTGAATAAAATAGATGAAAAAACAGTGCAATGCAGTCTCGTGAGACTTTCTATCATGCTGCTGCCCGTGATCAAGGAAATTAATTCTGAAACGCGTTGGGCTTTTATTATATAGGAGGATACCTGCTTACCTTTGCCCTGCCGAGCCGTATATTGGTCCCAGTGAGGAGTGCACTTGTTTTGGGGACAAACTGTGGAAAGGTAATAATACGGCTGGTCCGGCCGGGAGAGCACCACTGCTGGTTACTTACGGCGGGTCTGCAGCTTTGAGATTGCAAAGCTATGCGGACTCCTGGGACGCTCTGAAGTTGGCAGAACGAAGGCGTATGGTCTCTTCCACCGTATCAAGGGTGTGAGTTATATTTAATGACATTTAAGCAGCATTATACTATGAGTGTTCAACCTTTGGACTGTATTTACCAGCATGCACTGTTGAACATGTGACTCTCACTCGAGATTGAATAAAATGGATGAAAAAACAGTGCAATGCAGTCTCGTGAGACTTTCTATCATGCTGCTGCCCGTGATCAAGGAAATTAATTCTGAAACGCGTTGGGCTTTTATTATATAGGAGGATACCTGCTTACCTTTGCCCTGCCGAGCCGTATATTGGTCCCAGTGAGGAGTGCACTTGTTTTGGGGACAAACTGTGGAAAGGTAATATATATATATATATATATATATATATATATATATATATATATATAACAATATAACACAAGACATAACAAACAGCAAAACGTAAGAGCATCAAAACATACAAGACAGAGTAAAGCACGACATACTGTAATGATCATAGCACAGCATATCATAAAAAACATTGTGCAAGACACAATGCAATGCATAACATAAGATGTGAAGCAGGACACAACTAAAGATATACTCCTGAGCAAAATGAAAGACCGAATGGAAGACATAATACAAAGAGTAACACAAGTCGTAATGCTAAGAATGCACAACACACAATTTAACGAAAAGCATAACAAATGAGGTTTGAACTACTATGTGGTGTGCCATTCATGTGTAATCCACAAATGTGTACGTATCCCAAGAACAATATATGAGGGGTTGAAGGTTTGGTAACACTGTCCGGGGCCTCTGTGGCACAAATGTAGATTACTATATCTAGCACTGGGTCTACTTAAGTGCCCCTGGTTTGACTGTGAGTTAGTCTGGCTGGCAGCTGCTACATGTCCCTGGGTATTTGATGTGTTGACTACCTTGGGCCTTGACAAGACTTCGATGGAAGGGGTGGAGCTGTAGGAATGTCAAAGGGAGAAGAGAGGCCTGGAGCTGGCATGGCAGGATAAGGCGCTTGTGACCTCGGCCTTGTCGTGCAGCAAGGGCCTGAAGGGAGGCAAGCGACGGCAGAGGGAGGCCAGGTGAGTGGCACCCAAGAGATGTGAGATACCGGAGGCAGAAGTGATCTCTCGGACTAGAAGATTCAGTGAAATCAAGGGCTAAAGTGGGAGCCGGGCGGTATAGGACGGGCAGGATCTGGAGTGGTAGAAGAGGTGAGACCTCAACCTCAGGTTGAGCTCCAGTGGGGACAGTGAGCCCAAGAACTCACGACTTGCTGAGACCCACAACAAAGCCAGGAGCTACAGTGAGACAGTGAGACCAAACAATGGTAGGAAGATCGAGAGCTGCAGGAATGGCAGGGGTAGGGATGAATTGAAGAGCCAGAAGCTAAAGGAAGGCTTAAGATCAAGGGCTGCAAGGATGTTGCTGACTCTCAGCACAGAAGGTTCCAGAATTCCAGGATATAAAGGAAGCCCTGAGTTAATGAACTGCAGAGTATACAAACGCTCTTTGAAGCCTGTGGTCAAGATCTGCCGAGACACCAGAAGCTCAAGGGAACCAGTAACACTGCAAAGAGGCATGGATACAAGCACTAGAGCAAGGCTCCAAGACAGCAACTACAGGAAAGTTAGGGGGAAAATGGAGTCCTCCTCTCCTTATTCATGTGGTATTTATACAGCATGGTGATCACTCTCAGATGCGTCTTGAGACTAATCACTCATCTGGGAAAATAAAGTAAACTGAGACTAACGACGCTCATCGTGGGGGAAGTGATTGTAGAAACAGAAACGTTTCAGGGATTTCGAGGTGATGCTGAATTTAAAGTAGTTGAACTAGTAGGTCGTTCCAGAGGTTAGGAGTAAAAATCTGAGGGCACGCCCACCACATTTTGTGCGCTTGGTCCAAGGAGTATATTCAACAATAACAGTCTCAGGAAGAAAAGGTCTATAGGTATTGTGTGGTAAGAATGTTCCTTTGCCAATCAAGGAGCAAGTGCAGTAGTTTGTGAGTCTCTGATGCATACTTTAATTTCCGCAACCATGCAAAGTTCTGAACCTGTTTGGAAGGCTGAGATAAAGAGTATTGTAATATGGAGCTCGCAGAGGGAACAAGTGGCTACAGACTTAGTACAGTACAACACAGGACAAAAGGTAAGATCTCCCTTATTAACTATCAAAGATGGAAACAAGATGCAAACAGTGCAGTAATTTGAGCCCTATAAATCAGCTCTTCATCCAAATTTACTACCAGAGATTGAACTCCCTGAGCACTCGCCCATAGTGGAGAACCATAGCTAAGCATTCCGTCGTAGTTTGTTTTTGGCAATAATTAAATGCTATATTTTGTTTGCATTGAGTTTGAGAAAGTTGGGGTTCAACCACTTCCGGATTGCCTACAAAAACCACCCAGATTCGAATGGGGCCTGTTTTTCAACTGGATGACCATCTGCATGTCATCCACATAAGATGATATGTAGGAAGCAAAATATTTGAGCAGTAGGGCCAATTACAATAACCCCATATATACTTTGAACTTGAAGTTGCATTCAGTGCCTGGAATTGTAGTCATCAGAAAGCTAGAAGTTGGAAGATGCTATGGCCACCATGGTCTGTACAGCTGAGCAATGGGGCCAAGAGCTGCAGAGCCTCTAAGAGGCTTAAGAAATCCTAAGGCCAGAGGCTGCTGCAAAAAAAAAAACAGGAAACAAAAAACAGAAACTAGAATCTGCAGAGGTAATTACTGGACAGCGCAAGAGTGATCAAGAAGCGTAACGGGGGTCAGGTGTTAGAGTGGAGGCAGGAGCCATGATGCTTCATTCTGACGTGTCAGGGGAGAGTCAAGGACCCAGGAGCTCCAGGGAGGTGGGTGCTGCAGGGAGGGCGGGCTAATCAGTGGCCGGTCAATGGAGAAGAATATCCAGGAGCAGCGGGCAAAACAGAATCTATAAGGACGGCTTGAGTGATAGGAATGGCGGCAGCTACTGGGAAGGTATGATTCAATTGAGAAGAAAGGTGCTGTTCGGGGGCCATCTGTTGCAGGGAGCTGAAAATCCTAAGGGCGGCCATAATCTGGAGTGTCAGTACAGCAGGTGAAAGTCAGGAGCTACAAAGAGGCCAGAAGGTTCAAGGAGGGCAATACCTGAAGAGAGACAGAGCACGAGAGTCAGGAGCAGCTGTGATGGTGATTCAGAAGTTGCAAGGGAGACGCGCTGCAGTGAGTCCTCAGCCCTGGAGCGGCAGCGGGCACCAGGAGCAGAATACCCCAAGGATGGCATAGAGAGTAGGAGTTTCAGTGCAGCAGGGAGTGGCAAGGGGGGATAGGTGAACCTAGGCTCCAGGAACTGCAGAGAGCCTCATCACTGGAGTATACGATGCTGCTTCCTTACCTTCGTGGACACTGTGGCCATGTCAAACAGGAGCAGACTTTGAGCTGCGTCTCATGAAGCTACGGACATTTGTTCCTCTTGTATTTGTGAATACCTTGAGAGGTTCGTTGGGATCTAGTCTGTCCATTTGTAACTATAGTTGATGCTCTTAATGCCATGCCTCTCAGTATCTGCCAGCATGCCCAGGTTTAAAGCACAGTGTGCCCTAGTTCCTGCATGGTGGCCTATACAGATCGTCGGGTGCTCTATTTCTTCCGCCGGCAAGCCTGATTAATTCAGTCCTCCACATTACAACCATTGCCACTCCCAATACAAAGGCTTGGAGCCAGGGCTGGTCCCCGACTAGATGGTGTGTATATCTATATTTAAAAAACGTCATGTTCTTCATTAGAGCAAACCAGAACTGAAAATGACAGTCTCACCAAAAGGACAGTTTCAGGTCACTGACTTGGCTCATCGTAGCTAACGTATGAGTGGCCATACAAGCTTAGCCGCATGAACAACGACTTCGCCCGTAAAGGAGGGAGGGATTATGTGAAGCACAGGTTGCCTTATGATTATGAAATGTCTCCCATAAACTGGAGCGTGAAATGTTTGGTTTCGTGGAGAAGAGGGTTCTATCATTCATCGGTCAGGATGGCCTATGTTTTTATATTGTGAAATGCTCCTATGAAACTATATGAAATTGTTTTATGATGCTTAGATTAAGTTTTGAAATCGACATGTATACATTTCCCTTTTGGCTAGCAGATCTACAATTAAAATTAATTTACTGGTCCATACAGAAGTCTCTGTTTAACTGCCATGCTCATACAAAACCCTATCTAAATAATCAAATTCTAGATAGCATTTCATACCCAAATCATGAAATTCAACATGGCTAGTCTTTTCTCCTATTTATGCGTACATTTACAATTCCAAACCTGAAACACATTCCTAATGCCCTTTCACCACAACTGTGAATTGTCCGCATTGTGAAAAATCTGCATGATGGTGGTTAGGATATTTATATTAAATGCCCCAAATATCTATTTTTCTTTTTATGTTCACCTGAAAATTGTGACACTATTTGAAGGTCCATTTTCCTTTCACCCTCTTAAACTTGTGTGCCTCCCTGTGCTTCTAAGACTGTGCCCGGAGACGACTGGTGAAGTGATTCTGTAAGTGTGGGAAAGGAACTTTGGTAGTATAGTACTGGAAAGATAGAGTTGTTAAATCGGTGTGTCTGTGTGTTAATTGGATTTGACGTTTCATGCACTTTCTCGGCATAAGCCACTTGTTAAAAAAGGGAACTGTTGGTGCATTTTATTACACTTAACTGCAAAAGAAGACAGAGTTAAAGTTGTAGTTGGAGAGGTCCTTTGTAAGTCTACAAGAACAAGCAAAAGCTTTAGATGCCACTGCCTTGTAAATTGTTGCGTAACAATTCTTAAGAGAACTCGGATTAGTCGTGACCATTCTGGATATGAAAGACTTAAGGCAAAATAAAGGACTGAGGGCCCCCATCCCTCTTGGCAGATGAGATACCCCGTCACAACGGATCTCATGTCCGCGTATTACAAGTTCCATTAGAATATGCTGGAATTGTAATGCAGCGGACGGTATATCCATCTCATTAGTGACAGAGTAACCCTGTCCAACAAGATCATAATTAGGCCCTCAGTCCTTTACTTTTACCTGAAGTCTTTTATATAAAATGTGTTTCCACACAGGAGCAAACTAAATCTTAAAAACATATTCAACAATTCTTAAACAACTCAGTGTAATAAATAGTGTATAAAAATCCTTCATTTTAAATTGAAAGTGGGTGTGAAAAGATGTACAACAAAAACAGCAAGGTTTTTCTTATCAAATTCTAAAATGTATACTGTTTTGGACCCAAAAACATGTAACAGCACACGTGGCCCCTTTTGATAGGCCCATTTCGCTGGAGTGGAGTCCAAGGTTAGTTATTCACAGAAGAAAGAATCCCAACAGAGGGCCTTATAGAACTCCGCCCCCAATATTGTAACATATCAATCTTAACAGGCGTAGTCCTTTTTCTGTGTTTTTTTTAAGCATCTAAGCAGTCGCCCCTGTATTTTATCCACGTGCTGCGTTTGGCCCCGGGAACTACTTCATAGGCCTTTGTCAGGATGAAGACTTGTGGGAATTTATTAAGGTTGATCATGCGATTCTAGTAGATACTGTTAAGTTTTTAAAAGCCTGAGTGAATCTTTGGTCATTCATTGGCTGCGGCTGCACTGGGCTCATTTCAATTCTCCTTGCCAATTCCTTTTGGATTTTGACTACCAGCTCCTTTCCTACCTAATATTTTCCGTGGAAAAGGCATGGCACGTTGATTCGATGAGATGAGATGTAAGAAATAAATCCCAATTTGCTGCATAGTACTGGAATTATCGTTGATGTGTTTTTCTGAAGTAAGTGCTCTGAAATGGCTACACGGATTTCATTGTTAAATAAGGTGGAAAAGAGGGACGAGCGGGCGGCCTTCCTGCACAAGAATCAGATGGAAGACAGTGTCTATTTTGTCCCTGCTGCGCTACTGAGGAGACAAGTTGCCAAGAAGAGGCCCATGGTCTTCTTTGCCAGTGGCATGTCTCCACTATTTTCTTGCTCTTCCTCCATACTTCCTTTGAGGTTTCCATAAACTGGAGACAATACATGCTAGGGAGCAAGCTATAGAGGAGAATCATGAGGCCTCTATTGTCCCTTGAATCAAAGTCACTAAAACAGTTTGGAATATTAGAGCAGAGGTTGCAATGTTATTCGTAAGATTGGAGCAGAGGTCACCTGAGAAACTTTGCAGCACACGGAGGTATAATGCTTCTTGTTCTATTGGGCTTCTATGATGTTCTCCATAAAGAGAATCCCACGAAACCCCCATCCGAAACACTCCTTGCCAAGTACAAATGGTGGACATACTTTTGTCATTCGGTTGTGTCGCCAAAGTCCTGGACATGATAGTGACAAAGATGTTTGAGTCTAAACAACTGGATGCAGTGTAGAAGAACATTGCAGTAGCTCCAGCCCGCTATCGGAGATTTGACAAGGGCTTTTTTCCATGTAAATAGTTTTTGGATTTCCTGAACATTTGTGGATTTTCTATCTCTTCAAGATCCTATCTTCTTGGCCCGGAATGTGTAGAATAATAATTGTAGTCTTCACTTTCCATTCCACCGAATTTGTGTTTTTAATTACATATTCTTAAAGTACCCCAACCCATGACCACTTCCCGTCCCATGATCTCATACAGGTAGTGCCCAAGGTCCTTACTTTATCCACTGGTTGATACCCTCAGATTTAGTGTTGTATTAGCCAAATAGAGATGAACAAAAATGCCCATACAGTCAGTGACGAAGCCAATGGTTCCACGCATGATTATATTTCTTCAGGCACGGGATGAGCGGTGCTGAGGAATGCCAGTGTGGAGTCTGCGACGTAATGGAGAAGGGTGTTAATATTATACAGATTCAGGAGTTTGAGAGCTTTAACGGTAATCTGAAGTTGCTGTCTAGAAGAAATGGTGTCACATTCTTTAGAGAACAGAGCTGGTACCAGGACACCTTTGTTATTTGTCAGTGTGTTCCTTGAGGAGAAGGTTGCTGTCAGTGGCGGCTGGTGACATTTAAAAGTGGTGAGCGTAAAGGTTTGGTATGACTTATATGTAGTGAATGACACGGGTAAGCTTAATGGATGAGCATGGGGTCCAGACTAAATCCTCCTTCAGAGAATAAAATTGAAAAAAAGATTGGCAAATGGTTCATTTCAAATCAAATTAATTTAGTGATAAAGCAAGGCTTATAAAGCAGTGGAGAACGTATAGTTTTGAAATATTTAACACATAAAAAACTTCCCTATATCTTAATGAATTAATATGTGCAACATTTAATGTAAATGTGAAAATTGTACAACACAACTACAGCCTTTTAAAGTGTGTGCTTGCCCAGTTTTTTCCGCTACATGCAGCATCAGCTTTCTTTTTCCTTTTTCTCACGGGGTTTAATATAGCGTGAACTTGACTCAAAGGTATTGGGTATCAATGCGGTTTACATGAGCACCAGTTGCGTTACATGAGTACGCATTCAATTTTGTTTGGCACTGAAGAAAATGCTTTGGAAGAAAATTCTCTAACCAGGCTTCGCAAAGGATCCACAACTGCTGATTGCAATCTCTCATATAGAAATATGTGAAGCCAGGTCTTTAAGAGGGATGAAAAATGTGTTGACTCTAAAAGTGAACACGTAAAATACATTTCTGTTATTCCCATAGTGTGCAACCCGACCGGTATTTTGTTTTGTGTCTGAGATGTAATTGCATCCAGATATATAATACAACAACTGACCTACACCTAAAACCTGTCAGTACGATTGGCTTTGTCAATGATTATTAGTTGTTTAACATAAATGAGTGACAACAAGGATTTGTTATAAATAATTAACCTTCAAAATGTTTCAGTTGTGAAATTTCAATAGTATTGAATGAAGCCTGTGGAAGGCTTTCACTTATGTGCGCTTTATGTTAGATATATATGATTTTCTTCTTTGCACATCTCGTCCATCTGCATATCGGCAACCACCTCTTTTTTCTTTTCAGCATCTACTTTTCACTCTTCCCCGAATGCACTACCTTGCATCTCACTCACTTCACCACTTCCAAACATTCACTGCACTCACATTTAAGCTATTTAATTACTTTTGCTTTTGTCATATAAATATTTTGCCGTCTGGGCACCCTCTTCACACACATTTTCACAAAATTGCAATTACAACTGGAAAACATGACCACTGTTCTGTGTGCTCTGCAGAGAGGCCAACCCACTGACAGCCACTTTGCTTTGGATTCAGCTTCAGAGCTCTCAATCAAAGCCCCTCATAAACACCTGCCCATCTCAAAGTATGCATGGAAAAAAAATACAGACTGAAACACAAAGTGATTAAATAGCTAACTCTGAGGGACGCAAGAAAAAGTAAAACTTGAAATAAGATAGGAACTTAATAGCTGACATGCATTGCCTTAATGGCTTTAACACTCGTCGGTCGTTAATCAATCCATGTTTTTGGCATTAATGTTGTTAAGGGCATGTCACTGGTGTGCGAGACAGTGGTAATGCGGGCTGGATATGATCACTAATGTCCACCTTTATCTTGTAAATCAAAGTAAAAAAACTACACTCAATGCTTTTCTTTTCAGAGTATTATTTCATCAAACCTTGGGAACATAAAACTCTGCCATTCAGACCATGTTATTGTTAAAGTCTGCATTGCATGATCTCGGGCTAGAGACTAAGCAGCATGGCCATGCACCTGCAAGGATGTAGTAGTTGCAGTGAGGCATGAGGCTGATTTAAAGACACATTGGAACTGCAATGCTTTTTGATCAAATGAGCCAACATAGCTCAACTGGACTGGAGAGACTTTAAGGCGCACAGCATGGACTTCTCTGCAGCACTCGGTACTCTGGGACGGTTTTAATGTCATACAACAGATAACTGTCTACTGTAAGCACATTTCTCATGCCTTGTGTTTGACTCGGACATTTGTATCAAATTCACAAGGGAACAAGGACCCAGGCCTGCTCTTCTTTTGGATCCATATCACGGAGGAACAAATGAATTTTTACATTTACCACCCAGAGACATGGCCATTGCTGCGTCACTCTCATCAAATTAGACATAGATGTGTGGAATATGGCACAGGACACCAGTTGTTTGGGTTTCCTTCCAGTGAATAGTATTGTAATAGTCCATGCCAGGATACCCTACATAGCGCTCTTTATAAATTCTGATTGATTTATTGATTGATGCTGCTAAGCAGTGACTGAGCTGTGACATTATTGAATACCATGATGCTGTGCATAAGAATATTAAAGTGTTAATATTGATAGCAAGACCGGCAGTGGAAGGCAGACCTTTATCCACTGGGGTGACATCAGTGCAATGACAATAAATGAGTTCAAGATCTTTATGCACAATTTAAAATGGTCTCCTCACAAGCACCCCTCCACGGACGCACACATACGCCCCGCAGTGTGCTGTGATTCGCTTGTGCTTGGCTCATTGTCATAAACATGGGCTCATTCGGTACAGTCTGTTGGCAACTGTGTACTATAACAGTGATGTATCTGTTGAGTCACCCTGTTGCTATTTAAACTACTGCTCACACATTCAGAATACTGTGAAAATATCAAATAACCTCATTAGTTGAGAAGATTAGAGTGTTTGCGACAACTCAAGGTTTCACAGAAAAATAATAGTCTGTATATGAGTATTGTTGGCTGACTTTACTTGAAGTTAAGTAATATATAATTGCACTTGTAGTCAATACTTTTTAACACCTCCCTATTTGATGCACTGTCTTAAATAAGAGGAATAATCTGTAGCTTCAGCCTAATTCTGCTGCCAAACCCTTTGCATAGGAAATGACTCCTTAGGTGAGGGTGTTGGCAATGGAGATAAGCGAGCGATTAACAAGGGCGTTGTTTGTAGACATAAGCGGACTAGAGATAACCATGGCAGCCGTTCCTGTTACTGCCTACCTGCCTGTCTCTTATTAGTTGAGATTCAGTAGCTGTGAGTCCTGGGAACGCCTCTCTGGAGCACAAACACTTGCTGAACTGGTTGAGATACTGTACCTCAGAGAATCCAATTATGATGTCCTTGATAGTAACCCCTGGGCCAAGAGTAGACCTTTTTAGAACATAACATAATCTCTTCTTTTATGCCATAAAAATGGTTGCTCACAGTACAGTCTAATATTTACCAAGGTTAAATTCTGTCTCACTGAGTCATGGGTAGACCCGTTTAGAGATGAAGCTCAAGCTAGGATTTGTAAATGTGCCCAAAAAACCCTACCACAATTCCTAGTAGCGATAACTTAATCCACCACTGATCCTTTCTGTTCCACATTCTGAGATCCCAACTTTCTATCTTCACCTCAGAAATATTTCATTAGAAGGCTGTCTTTCTAGTCAGTGAATAGTGCTGAAAGGTCCTCTCCTCACCACCTTCTGAATCACCTAGAACAGCTACCTCCCCTTAGGAGGGACAGGGCCCTGCAGAGGGAAAGGCTACCACAAAGGAAGTTGGCAATCGAGTCCTCTTCACTTGCTCCTGACCAGCCACTGACATTGATACTTCTTTGCCGGGGTTTGTGATTGGCTTAGCACACAAGCTTCTCCTCTGAACTGCAACAACCCTACAAAGTGGCTTCTATATGAAGCCCGTGATTAAAAAATATTTAAAGTAAAAACATCACTCTGATACTCTTTATTGTTATTGATCGATAGTAGTTATTATCCATTACTGTGGCTCAGCTGAATCTTTCAAACTTGCCATCATAATGAACACTGAAAAGAGCTTTTGTGCTGTATGGAAGTGATGTGTTAGCTGACGCTAGGACCTTGTGTGCGCCATCCAGGTTCTAGAGGTGCATTTCAAAATCAACATGGGTACTGTGACTACTAGCTATCTGCATCTACAGGGACACTGATTCTTTGGATGAAGTTAGATTAATCCACATCCTCCAATGAATGGAGGTATGGACAAGGTGTAGCCTTTTTCCTTCACATTCCTAGCACCTATTTTCTCCTTCCCTGCTTCTTTGATTTCTGCTCCTCGTCATGCTTTTTCTGTTCTTGCCTTACCGCCCAGCCGCCCACATGCCTAAAATTGGCTACATACTTTGCACTACTGCTCCATCATTCAGTTTTGTTACAACGTTTTGTGGAATATGTACCATTCACAGAGCTCATGTCTCACTCTTCTCTCTTGCTTGGGTATGACTGCTCTTTCCTTTCCACCTCTCCTGCCTCCCATATTGCTTTGAGGTGTCCCCTGGGCTACATAACATGCCATAATATAACACAACACAACATAACATAACATATAACATAACAAATAACTTATGACATAACATAAAACATATAGAACATAATATAATTGGTGTTAACTGTTTCCAAGACACACAGTCATATTAATGCTTACACATTACTTATTGTTTAGTCTTTAATTTACTGGAGCAAAAAAAGGTTGCAGGTTAGCCTGGCAGAAGTAGATGTGCATTTTTGTGGGACTTCGTATGGCCGTAGCTAGAAATTAATGTCTTCGTTTTTAGGTCTCGGCTACAAACAGCTTTACATATCTACTGGTAAGATCTATTGTTTCCAATAAATTACATTTTTAAACTGCGGGTGTCATGTCGGTCCACTAGCTTGTGACTGGATGACTTAGCTGTCTATTTGACTTCCATTCTTCTTATTAACGTGCTTTTCTCCTTATTAGTGTGTTTGTCCTGCTCAGGAGCATTTTTCTCGCACAGTGTCTTGATTGTTTGGAATATACTAGCTCTACTGACTTCAGACTAACACTGCAACGCTTGCTTCCACTTTCCTCTCTATTTTATCTGTTTATCGTTCTGTTATTTAACCCTCTCCCCTTTCCTACGCTCACTCAGCATCCTTTTGCCCCGCCATCTCAATAATTGGTGTCCACCCACCGTGCTCTCAGGTTGCAGCCATCTTAAAAGGACCTTTTGATCATTCCAAGATGGACAATAATGAGTGCACATACCCTTCCATATGTGTGAGCAACTTTCAATATCTTTATTTCTATTTTTCCTAATTTAGTTAATGCATTTTGTTTTTATATCTCATTCAAAATTATCGCTGCTGATGCGCACTCATTTCCTGCAGTGTTCTACCACAAAAATAAAAAACTAATACTGGCTAAGCCAGTAAGTTTAATTTCTGAGACTCATTGGCTTTGTCAATGCTTGTTTGCATTATATGTATTATCTAGAAATAAGGCTTTAAAGTAAGTCCTAAATATAGGTACCACTAAAAGGAAAAACAATCAAACAATGTGTGGATTACAAGTCTCTGACAAATGCAACTCTGACAAGTGCATCTCCTTTGAAGGATCCTTGTAAAATGCCTCGTTGACACATAGGAAAAAGCAATACAGTAATTTTATTTACAGTTTAGATCTTCGCTTACAGGCTCAAGTAACTACTGCTTACACAACCCCATCAGGAGCTTTGATATTAACAGTGGTTCTTTACCATTGCCTGAATATAAAACATTATACACGCTTGCACAGCAGGGCACAAGCTCTCCTCACAGGCCTCTTGCACCAGTAGACCTATGCTAGAAATTGGGTTCCTTTTTGACTGGGGTGTGAGCCCTGGTAAAGCAGCAACCATATACCTAGTCAGGGTAAGGCACAAGCAAACCTCAAATTAACCTATGCTCAACTCCCTGGTAGCTTGGCACAGAGCAGTCAGGCTTAACTTAGAGGCAATGTGTAAAGTATGTGTGCAACACTTCAAACAGTAAACCAGTGATAATGCCACATAAAATTATCTCAGAAAATAGAGCTCTATTTAATATACAAAACTAGACCGAAATTACAAATATCCAATCAGTAGATAATGAGTTATGAATTTTTAAAGACTAAACTGTAAAATTGCACCTAAAAGCATAAAGCTCCAACTGGGATATCAGGTTGTGCTGGACGTAGCTAAGGTCTAAACTTCAGGCCGACCTAGATGTAGCATGGGTGTGAGACAGCCCCAGATTAGTCCAGCTGAAGTTTTACCTTCTCAAGTTTTGTGCCAAGAGTACTATTCGCTTTAGAGGGGATTGGAGGGATCAAAGAGAGCTTCGCTAGCGGTAGTCGGCATGCAACGAATAGTAGGCTGGACGTCATGGATGAGTGGGCTAGAGCTTTGTTTTGGCGGTCCTCCACTGAAATCGATGCTTGCTCTGCGAAGAAGTGCTGGCGGCGACTCGCATAGTTTTTTGGTCCAAGTGGCGCAGTTCGGTGTGAAAGGGCTTGTTTGCAGTCGCAAAGAGCCCTAAAGCTTGATTTCAAGAGCCCGAGAGGCACACCAAGGGTCCAAGACGAGAGTCACGACTTGGGAGTCAGGAACTCGCTGAAGACAGGTCCAGGCGCTGTTAAGGAGCCTTTTATGTCCCTGAGGCTCACATCAGGAGGCCAGTAGACTAGCCCTCTGAGTCAGTCTGGGGTCCTGGGTTAAAGATAAGTTGCAAATCCAGTTCTTCCTCCCCAGGCAAGAGTACAGCAGGACAGCACAGCAGGGCAGTAGTTCCTTCAGAGCAGCAGTACTGCAGAGTGGCAGTCCTTATTCCTGGCAGAGTATTCACAGGTTCAGAAATGCACTGAAGAGTTGGTGTCTGAGATCCCTCTTTTATACCCTAAGGCCCTGCTTCTGAAAGGTGGGAGAAGCTTCTTGACAGTGGCTTTGAAATGCATGGAATTCCCTGCCTCCCCTGCCCTGGCTCCAAGCTTGCCGAAGTGACAATGCAGGGTAATTAGGACCTCTGAATGGAGACAGGACACAGCATATTCAGGTGAGAGTGAGGCTGGGCCCAGCTACTCCCTCCCATCCTGACAGCGATGGCCCATCCAGTCACACCTAAGCTCCCATTATGTGTGGCTATCTAGGAGATACATACAAAGCCCAACTGCCAACTACACCCAGCCATGTGACCAGAGACAAACTGCAGACACCAAATGGCTCAGGCAAAAAAAAGGCCAACTTTCTAAAAGTTGTATTTTCAGAACCATAATTTAGAATCCAACGTCACGTAGGATTTAAATTCGGGTTCCAGAGACACCAAACATGAACAGGTTATCCCTTCCCATTTGAAAATTACACCCATGAAATGTAATTAGGCATCTCCAATGTTATCTTATGGGAGCGAGAGGCCTTGCAGTAGTAATCACTACCAGGACATGTCAAACTTAAAATATTGCACTCTGCCGTCTAGGCTTTCCAGGGCTTACTCTAGAGGTGACTTACACGTATTATAAAGGAAGGTATCTGCCTGGCTGAAGGCCTTGCACCATTCCAACTTACAAAGGGTCCCGTAAACCTAACCGGCTAGTCTAAACTTCAGGCCGACCTTGATGTAGCATGGGCGTGAGACAGCCCCAGATTAGTCCAGCTGAAGTTTTACCTTCTCAAGTTTTGTGCCAAGAGTACTATTCGCTTTAGAGGGAATCAGGGGGATCAAAGAGAGCTTCGCTAGCGGTAGTCGGCATGGCACGAATAGTAGGCTGGACGTCATGGATGAGTGGGATAGAGCTTTGTGTTTGGCGGTCCTCCACGGAAATCGATGCTTGCTGTGCGAAGACGTGCTGGCCGCTACTCGCATAGTTTTTTGGTCCAAGCGGCGCAGTTCAGTGTAAAAGGGCTTGTTTGCAGTCGCACAGAGTCCTTAAGCTTGATTTCAAGAGCCCGAGAGATACACCAAGGGTCCAAGACGAGAGTCACGACTTGGGAGTCAGGAACTCGCTGAAGACAGGTCCAGGCGCTGTTAAGGAGACTTTTATGTCATTATTTGTGTAACAGCTGTATTTGTAGGCTCATTCTCCCCAGCATTTGACTTACCCCTTTTGTGGAAAATCTTCTGATTTACAGTCACCCCACCACCACCATCAATACATCAAGCCCTTTAGGACCAAAAAAACACACATTTTCTTACCCACCAAATACCCTTCTTACTACTTTACTAGTTTTACCTGGTGGTCCATTGATCTACACCGCTTCTCTTGCACTCAGTGAATGAATGAAAGAGAAGTTTATAGAGTGTACTTTCAATCCACGGTTATTAGTGCTAGGATTATATGAATGGTACTGCATATGAGAAGTGTGTAGACTACTGAAACTGTACTTTACCGAACGACAAGTGATAAGGGATATTATGAACAATTAACCTGCTCCCAAGCAATTCTTACAGCTTTGGGGGCCTTGAACAGTCTGTATTGTCACACCTGTAGCAGTTTGATGGTTAGAAGTTGTGTAGGTACTATCATTTGCAGAGCTACCAGGAGCAATGGGTAGTGCCACCTGGGGCGGCCTCTTGCCGAGAGCCATGGCGCTAATGTTTTTTACAAATTAAGCACTGGGGACTACTATGACAGCTTATCTGTGAAATGGCTTGAAATAGCATTTTGGGATTTCCATTCTGCAGCCTGAGCCATCTAGTTTCGGGCTGTAACAGGAAGCAGATAACGGTGGGAACTTTATGTGGCTACAAGGGAGTGATTTAGAGGAATATTAATATTTTAATCCTTGTAATTTGGAAGCAGTCTAAAATTAGCATGACTTGTTTTAGAACAAGGCTTCTGATATCAGGCAATCTTTGACATCAATGTCATTTGAAGAGATCTTCCATACCAGAGTCCGTCCCCGACACGACAGGAAATGCCGCTGCTTGAAAGAGCAAGCATGATGGTCTGCTTCATGATCCCTAAATCAGAGAAAAGATGAAGGCATTTCTTGTAACTTAAAATCACACATGCATCTTTTTTATTTGTTTGAGACTGCAGGTTCAACAAATTGCATTCATGGGATTCATAAAAATGATGTTTAGTTCTCTATCTATTGTAAAATATTTTCTTTATACCATTCTCACAATTAAAGTTAGAAAAACGCTGCACTTATATATGTATTGGCCATGCTGCCATCGTCTGTTAAAATTCCTTCTATTTGAAAGATGCTTTGTAGCTTAATTTTTCTAATGGCAATATGGTTATCTTTAGTATTAAAAAAAAATGTGGAAGAACACCAAAAATTCTTGTCTCCAACACCATTAAAAGTTTCTTGAATTGTCTTATTAGGAGGATTAGAATCCATTGACCAGGTCTGGGTTGCTTGGTGTACTTTTTTTTGTTTTGTTTACTGTAATGCTCTTTTGATTGGAAACAAGTAAGTGTCATAGTGAGGGGTGGGGCATAGCATGCAGGTCTTTAGTTTCAATATCGAAGATCAGGAATTGCGCATGATTGTGGGTGATCTCTAGTTCATTGAGAAAAGCTCTGAGCTTGTCCAGATTAGGGAATTGCAACAGGCAATGAAGAGTGTCCCCATTGCTCGGGTAAGAAGTCAACTTGATTGATTGATGGAACATTCATTAAGCACAACTGTTGCCCAAAAGAGGGTGTCCTGGAGCTGACTTGTTTGTTATTAAGGTATGAGTGAGGTTCGTGGCCATTCTAAGTTGGAAATTAGATTGATTGATAATTGCTTTGATCCATTAGGCAAAGGATAGGCCTTATTCATAGATGAATTCAATGATATGTAAGAAGGGAGCAGGGTAGGAGGTGGTCGTGGAGTTTGTCGCAATTCAAGGCGCAATGCATTAGGGTGTAGACAATCAATGAAGAGGCGTACTTTATCACAACTGAGTATAAAGCAAATGGCTGTTAGGGTTTGGCTTTGGTGTTGTGACAGTTACCGTAAAAGGGTCTCTTGGTTTTTTCCAACTGGGAACTGCTTGACCAGTGTCTCAGATGTGCAATGAGAAATGGTTCAGACATTTTCAGTTTTTAATGTGTTGAAATGAGATTATAGAAAGTATATAGCAAGTATGTAGCATACAGTGGAATGTGGGGTCCAAAGAGGGGATATTTTAATGATCCCAGTTTGCACTTGCTGGAGGGCTAGGTGGCCCAGAACTAACTCCAGTGACATGGCCTCAAAGAAGATTGAGATGGACTCGTAGTTTAACAGAAGGGTCCAGATTCATTTTTTCAGGTTGGGGATGCCTGGCGAGTTTCACCACTCTGGCCGTGGTAGACTCCCAACTTCTCATCTTGAATGCACTGTTCATGGTAAGGAAGGCAGCAATTGAGGGTTCAGGGGAGAGTAACTCCCTAGTTAAACAACTGGTGTGTTCATTTCTCCATGGACTCATCTGTAAGAGAGGGTCTGCCTAGACTAAAGGAAGAATTCTGAAGTCATACTAAGGTAGAGGGGTGCTCTCCTCATCTGTATGTGCTATATATGACTAAACTCTGTGGACATACCAGGTTGCTGTTTATTTTCCTTTATGGTCATAACCCTTTTAGGTGAAAGAAGGATGTTGGTTGGTTTACCATGTGTTGAGACTGTAATGATAGTTAAGATTAGCTGAAGGAGAGATGTAAAAAAGAAGTGTGAAGTAGTAAAGGTGTGAATTTGTGGTAGAGTCAAGGTAAGTAGTGTCAATGAGAAGTACCCTTTAAACCGGCCAGTAGGTATTTATTCGAAGCGTCAGCAGAGCGGGTGTTAAATGAGGAGGAGTTTTGATGTGCTGAACTCACATGAGATATGAGAGATACCTTCCTTCGTGGCAGTCGGCCCAGGCTTGACTTAAGTTTGTGTTGCTTAGGGCTTGGGCTTCCAGTGAGAGGGTCATTTATGCTGCATGTTCACCATTGTGTGTTGGTCTTTGAGTGCACTGAAGGAGGCAAAATTGTAATTGGAAAGTACGCGGAGTGGTACAAACACGTTTGTAATTATCATAAATGTTTTTATGAAGTTCAAGATCTTGTCAACAAATGGATATCAAGATCACGTAAGAAGGTTGGGCCGAGGTGGGCGATAGATAAATGTGGTGATGATCAATTGTGGTGGCGTCAGCCTGGAACAGTACAAAGGTGTGGCAGGTGGAGGTTCACAACTCATCCGAGTGAATGAAGTGGATTAGAGCCACGCCACCTTTTGTTTTGTGTACCAATATGTCATCATGTGTCGGGTCTAATTAGCACTTCTTGCCCTGTTTTTGACTCACTGGAATCTACAGACCTGTTTGTGGTGTTTTTCTAATGCGTTACTTACAAAGTCATTAAAGTGTTTACAATGTGTGGCAGTGTTTTTTGGTCTGTGAAGGAACAAGCAGATGGGAAATAGTTTGATAGGCATCGCTGCCATGTGAACTCTGTTTCACTTCGTCAAAAAGTTATCAATTTGCAAACAAAAGCACATTGCATAGTGACTCCTGTAAAAAAAAAAATCATTAGTGGCAACATTTGGACCCATCAAGTCCTTGCATATTTAATGCTTAAAAGAGAGGCTTGGCCTCTGCTACTGCGTCCTGTTTTAACACTTCAGCTTGCATTGAGATCACGCTCAAGGTCTGTAGCAGACCGAAACTTGCATGAATGAATCAATGAATGATAAAGTAAGGAAGAAAGTTGTAGGAGGGCGTCAGCGAAAAACCTTCTACACATATTCTACAAATGTACAGTTTCAATTACATTGAAGATTGTTGTGTGCCTTATTAAAGATAAATAGCAGTCTTCCTTCAGGAAGGAAGTGCCTCAGGAAGATAGATAGCTGACAGGATATGAAACAACTGAGCCTGTGTGGATGGTCAGTTCTCAGCCTTTCTAAAATCCTGGTAGGAGAGGAGTTCCACACCCACTTGGCCAATGAAGTAAGGTGCCGGATATCATTGCAACACAGGAAGTAGCAGTCAATGGGACCCTCTGGCCCATCTTATCCAGTGCTGCCAATGGCCAGTATCGGATGTAACGCCATCAGTTAGTGCTGGGAGATCTGGCAGCCAAAGCGTGCATTCTGGCATAGTACTTTTACGTTATCTCTTATATAAAAATAGAAAGACTAGTATGACTTCGAATGTAAACATTCCAAGATTTATATATTTGACTGATAGTGTACAACATGGCGTCGGGTCACATGGTGCCAATGTTATTCTTTTCATTTTAAAGCTTATGCTTGGCAGAAAGGCCCGACTTTGTCATAAGCTGAATCTTTGTATAATTATTATTACTACACGCGTGTGCCTCTGCAAGGCCTATTGAGGTCTTGGCTACAGACAGGGCTTTTAAAGGGCCAGGTCCTTCCAGTGCTCAGCACCGGCAGTTCTAAAAAGCAGCTGCTGAGACAGGTCTCTATCAGCCTCACTATTTTTGCCGTCACTCTCAGAGTGAAAAAAAACTGAACACTGCAGCAGTGCCACCCTTCCATGACTTTGATGTGACTTCAAAAAGACTCGGCATAGTTTTTTCACACTCTCATCGTTTCAGAACTGAAGCATTTTCAATATGCAATGCAACAAAGCCATAGTTGTTGCTTATTTCTCTAATGTAACTAAAAACCATTCACAAAAGCAATTGTGCTGGCTTGTTGTAGGTGTAATGTTACTTTCTGTGTTATATATCTAGATGAAATGAAGTAGCAAACTACCACTTGGGTGATACAGTAATCTAAGCACAGACTTTAAGCTTAATTTATTTTTAAGCCACGCCCCTAATTACAACAGACATGCCCCTTTGAGGGACCCCTACCCTCAGCAATTTTTTCATCCCACTTAAATCCCTGGCTACAAAAGCTTTAGACCGGGAATGTTGAAGAGCTTTTTACAGTGGCTGGCACTGAGTCCCACCTTATTTAATATCTATGTTCGTCCGCTGGCCATGTTGGCCAACATTCGTAATACACAGTTGGTATCTTATGCAGACGATGCGTAACTGATTTTTTCTTGTTCCAAAGACTCCAGCCAGGACATCATTACATTTCAGGAGGATCTGGCTGCCATAGCGGGGTGGATGGAGTCAAACTGTCTTCAATTAAATTCATCTAAAACTGAGATCCTCTTGCTTGGCAGAAACTCACACCGGTGGGGCAATAACTGGTGGCCGCCAATGTTGGGTAATCCCCCTACGCCGTAAAAATTCTCGGCATACGGCTGGATACTGCACTCTTGTATGAGGAGCATGCTAAGTCTGTGGCAGGGACCTGTTTTGGTATTTTGCGCGGACTTAAACCCATTTAGGGTCTGTTTGACCCTCGCACGCGCCAGCTGGTTGTACAAGCCACGATCCTGGCTAGGCTGGATTATTGTAACAGCCTCCTGTTAGATGCTAACAAATCTGTGATAAATAGGCTCTAACGCACCCTGAAAGAGGCAGCTCGCACTTTATTTGCACTGTCTAATATAGCTCGTTCTCAGGAGTGTGGCACCGCCTTCACTGGCTTCCCGTGGAGCAAAGATTCAGGTTCAAAGCACTTTGGGTTATTCACAAAGTTTTGACTGGCTTCGGCCCGGTGATCCTCAGAATCCTGGGCCACCACTATGTTCCCTCCCGTGCCTTGCGCTCTGCGGATTTATATTTGATGGAGGTGCCTCGCTTCCGTAGAGCCAGAGCCGGAGGCCGTTCTTTCAAGGTGTTAGTTCCTACTCCATGGAACTCATTGCCTCTTGCTATCAGGAACACTCCCAATCTCTTGGTGTTTAGAAAGGCAGTACAGACATGGTTATTTCAGTAGCTTAATCATCTCATTCTACTCTCTCCCTGCTCTTTATCGCTGGGACGTCCCTTTGCTGGGACAGCCATACGCTCAATAAATCGCATAACATAACATAACATAACAACAGTCCATGGGAGTGCACAGCATCGTCTACTCACTACCACCATCCCACAACTCCCCCACCACCAGCTTTAGGGCTTTTTAATTAATTTTTTTCCTTTTAAATAATCGATTGTGTGGGGACCTGGCAGCGGCACCCTGCTGCTAAGCAACTCGCTTCCTCACTTGTTTGTTTCTTCCTGTGCTTCTACTTCATGCCCATGTTTAATTGTTTAAATTATTGTTCCAAAAAATAATTTTGTGAAGTACTGACACAAGTGCTATCATGTGTTCTTTCTTTTTATTAGCTTACTGTGCTAAAATGGTCATTGGTTATCTCAGATTGGTCAATTAACATTTTTTTTAAATCCACTGCGGTCACTAGTACATCACAACGCATGCACACGAATTTGTGACCATCTTAGAAAGCTTAGTTGTTATTAATCCGATAGTAGTCGAACACACAAGTTGGTCACTCAAAAGTCTAATAGTTACATGAAAGAAATTCTCACTTCAGAGGTTATTGTGTATTGAAATGTCTCAACTCAAATCCGCACACAGCAGATGTTCCATTTCATGCACCAGGTAAAGAAATAGATTTGTACATCTTGTACAGACAGCCATCTTCTGATTCTGGAGTGCAGGGACCATACGCTGCTTACGTGTCTTCAAGGGAGAAGCACTACCTTAGTACTAATAGTTGTAACATTTTATTTGTTTAAATAGCAGTCTATAAAATATAAGGGGATACATTAAAACACTATTCAGAAATATACATTTACCCTCTAAAACTGTTTTAAGTATACATCTTGGCATAACATCATCACATCATTATGCATACATATCACTTTTATATAGCCATTACAAATTGCACTAGAACTGTTGCATCACCCATAAATCTGATTTCAGCTAATAATATTGTGACTTAATGGCGAGTCAAAGTAACATATTTGATAAAAATAGGTTTTAAAAAGCGATGACGACAGAAGATAAAAAGAAAGAATTCAAGTTACATATGAGTACAATTATATTTCGACTGAAGTGCACAACAACATAAAACACAGGAAAGTTTCAAATCAGGCACAGCCCAGGAAATCACACAAAGGGGATTTAGTCCAATTCAAAACTTGAATATTTGCTAATGCATCATCTGATTCAGGAGAGATGAAACCTAATTTAACAAAGTATCTGCACCTTGTGAGGTAATTGTTAAACTCAATGAGTGTATTTTTCACTACGCAATGCGTCGATCTTTGTTGAAGCATTTAAAGCTATATTTGTAATTTCTACCTTAGATAAACAAGTTCATTGTGATGGAGGTACTTTATTACCATTATTAGTCTTCCTTGTTACAACAATTCTTTTCTGGTTTCCCTACTCAATTAAGATCACTGTGATGCAATTCATCCAGCATAATGTTGAGATTGCATGAGGATCACAATATGCTATAAAGCACTCTCCTAGTTGGTGCATTACTAGTAGGCCTGGGCAAAATTTCCGTTCCGTTCGCGGAATTTGCGATAATTTGGCATTTCCGCGTTCCGCGGAGAGCGTGGAAATGTCAAAATTTCCGCATTCCGCAGCTTTGCGATAATTTGGTTCTTGCTCGCGCTGTAAAATAATACATTCTCGCGCGCGCGCGATCGCCTTACCTGAATCCCCGCGTTCGCCGACAAGTTTTCCCGATCCGGTCGCGTTCTCCATGAGATGTTGTATTGTTTTAGCCATTTGCGCTGTCTCGCGACAGTTTGCGTCCGCAGTGACGTCATGTGTCGCGCGATCACGTCTTTTTTCTCGCGATCATGCACCGCGAGACAACTGAAAACAAGATGCCCGCGCCCGCAAGCAACCACATGGTTAAGTTGGCGACCCGCAACCATGCAGAAAATCTCGCGAACATGCCGGAAAAAAACTTCCGCATCTTCGCGATATTTCCGCTTGTTTGCGGAGATTTTGAACATTTTCGCGATAATTTGCGAAAGTCGCTTTCGCAAATTCCGCCCACCCCTAATTACTAGGTTCAGGATCTTGCCAATATAAGTGTCAATGTTCGGGGCAGTGTTTTCAGTGCCACAATCACCCTTCTGCCAATTGGACGCATATAATATTACTGTGCCCCCTGATCCAGAAATTTTGGATAGACATTTTTGATTATTTAACAACAGAATGCATATTAATAAGTGGGCCCAATGCTCTGTTGATAGTGCTTGGTTATGATCCAGACCTCAGCCTACCTGACAAAACGATTAAACTCCTATATATCGGAATGGCCGTTGCCAGATCACTTCTACTCCAAAGATGGCGATCAGATTTAATACCATCAAAATATGAATGGGTCCGGAAAATGGCACAGGTTAAAAGAAGTGAACGACCATATGTCTGATGAACGGGTGGGCTGAAGAAGTTCGATAAGATTTGGGCTGAGTTTTTTAATGGTGATGCTTAATCTGCAGAATTGGTATTGGAATTTTCATCGGTGGTATCCTGGCTTTTATGATCCTTAGGAAAAAAGTAGTAGCACTATATTTCGTTTAGAATAGTTCTTGCGATCTTAGTAAACTATATAGGATCAAGTTACACTTTTGATATATGTTTTTACTTGGTTCATATTTTAGGAATGTAAGATATGAGTATATGTTTAAAATTGATGGGAATATGGGGCAATGGATGTTGTTTTAAGACAATATGTGTTTTATCTCGTTGGATCTAAAATGCAGTTTCTGATTTTTCAGCTTGTTTAATTTTTGATTTGGTGTTTTATGTTAAATTATAAATCCTGCTAATCTGATGTTATTGATGAATTTTGATTTATGAATATTAAGATGCTAATTTATGTAATATATGGATTTCAATTAAAAAAACTAAATAATATATATATAAGTGTCAATGTCATCTGAGAAGGTTTCGAAGAGCTGAGGTGGTCAGTGAGTCTGGTTACTGCTGCTAACATCACACGCTGCTTGGCTATAATTTCATCTTTAACTGAGCAGTCAAACAATTTATCTAGTATCTGTTTTACAATGACAATTAGCATTTTTTGGAGAAATGCACTTTAGAATTTGTTCTTCTTGTGATCAAATGCCTGCTGAGAAAAAGACATCCCACTTATTGTAGCTAATTTAATGTTTTACATTTTTTACTTTAGACCAAATTACATGGCGTGGGGTTTGTGAAAATACATGCACCTTGGAATGTCCTGTGCAGGGAAGCGGAATTTATGAAACTTAAGATGCCCACCAAAAAGGTAAGAGCTATGCTACCGAGACCCCATTGGGTGCACTGGACAGGACTGGTTGTGTTCTTTGGGGTATAATACGAAGTAAGAATATGCTAGTTGTCATGTTGGGAACGTAGTTTAACTTTTTGGGTCATTTGGGGGCAAACTAGAAGCAAAGTGGGAAGAGTCTGATTGAACAGTTGAGTAAATGATACAGTTGCAATAAGCTTGGTGTAGTGGTCATAGACTGGTTATGTTGTTGGGCACAGGAGAGACCTGACTGTGCCTTTGGACAATATCCTAGAAACAAAAGGCGGAGCACTGGTAGTTTGATATGGCGATGTGTACTACAGGACCTGTGGGCATTCTGCACTCTATGGAACAATACGTAGTTCTATCAAATGTTGTTTTTTGTTACTTTTTTGTGTACATTGTTTTATAACTTATGGGAACTGCCAATCACATAGACAAAGCCCCTTCTGTCAGGAGTGGGACTTTCTACGTAAAATGCTGCATAGGAAAAGGCATGCTGCAATTGTATGTTTTCCTGTTTTTACAGTAATTTTGCGGCATCATGAAATCATTGTTTCCGCTATGGTAGAAATTTGTTGTGTGCCTTTCTGAAAAAAGGATTTGAGGTTGTTATCTCAAAGCCATATAAAATGGTTTCTTTTTAAGGTGTATGTTTTAGAATTTCCTGATTATGTAATATCAACTTGTTATCCATTAAAAAGATTTTTCACTGGATAATGAAGGATCATCGTTTGAGAGTGGAAGCCAAATTTAAAAGAAAACCACTGGTTTGTGTGGTGCACCTCCTATTAATTAAGACAAGCACTTATAACTGAAGCATCATTTTCCAAACACAAATTCACAAATGAAATGATCCTACATAATAAGTCCTGTGGTACTGCAGTACTGGTAAAGTTTCTGTCCAGTTTTACAACTGATTGTCAGCAGTGACCTGTTGTCTCATTTTGGATGGTCCGCGTTGGGCTAGTTAAAACCTGTCCTCTGTGCCCTTATTCTGTCCAGAGATTCTAAGGCTCTAGTTATGAGTCGAGCGAAGTTTCATTGCCATACGGAATCCCACTCTATCTGATTCTAAGAGGACAAGTCTTCCAACATAAGGTTTTCCAGGTGTTGGAACGCCAGATCCAATTTACAGGGGTTAATTCCACCTGGAAAAATCACATGAGGATTTGGGTGCAGCAACAGCCAGGGGAAGCATACTTTGCTCCTCCTGCCAGAACATAGCTTCCCCTTCCCTCCCTGACTCACCACATCCCCACCTCCACCTCCCACACAAACTGTAGCTTACATGTACCACATGCTCAGATCTAGTGCTAAAGGAACTGTACTGGGAAATCTGTGTGGTTTATGACAGTGAATCTACTTTTCCAATGCATGATGTTTAATTGGATGGTAGTGGTACTATATTACTACATGGTAATGTTATTTTCACATGCAGATTTATGGCCCTTCAATAGCATGCAACCTGTAGCCACCCCCTGAGTAATTTGCTATTTTGAGCATTGAAAAATTATTCTCTTATCCATAGAACACTGCTCTTGTGTCTGCATATGCCCATTGCATCCCCGTAGGCCAAGGTTACCTCTGATGCTCTCCTGCTCCCCAGGCTTTATTCCAGGGGCATAATCGATGAGGGACAGGAGAAAAACCGAGACCGAGATGAGGGCAGGAGAGCTGAAGGAAAGAGAGTGAAAGGAGGGATGTCAAAGAGAGAGGGACGAGAGCGGAGAGATAGAGTGGCTAGGAGAAAGATTAGCTAGGAGAATTGATGCATAGAGAGAGAGAGAGAGAGAGAGAGAGAGAGAGAGAGAGAGAGAGAGAGAGAGAGAGAGGGAGAGGGAGAGAAGAGGAAGGAAGCAGGGCTGGTTTAAATTGTTTTGGCCAGGGCTGTTTTTGGTTCCCAGTCCATCCCTTCATCTGCATCTCTGTTCTCCATCTCGGCAGGTCCTGCATTCCTTCTAACTTTACTCTTTTCCCAGCATGTCTTACAATACGCTTTTATAACTATTTTGTTATGTATATTTCTGTAGCTCACAACTCCCCCATACGGTATCCTGATGCTGAAGCAGGAGCTGTATGGGGCAAGCCAGGGTGGGGCTAGGGGAAGAGCCAGGTCTTCAGTTTCTTGCAGGTTGGTCCAGGCTTTATGAGTGAGGTAGGAGAAGGCATGACCAATTAATCTAGTTCTGCGTATTCGAGGTGTGTGTGTGTGCAAGTAGGAGTCTGGCTGAGAAGAGCTGTCTGGTTGTTGAAGTACGTGAGGCCATGTTGTGTAATGGATTGTTTGTGTGCTTGAGAAGTTAGAAGTGTGCTCCTTTGTGGATTGGGAGCCAGTAGCTGTCTTTGAAATATGGGGTGATATGAGTGTGCAGTGGAAGGTTGGGTGTGAGGCTACCCACTGAGTTTTATAAGGTCTGAAATGTTCTAATCAGATGAGGGTTGATTCCAACAGAGGGTGTAATGCTGTAGTACAGATTGGTGGTGATGAGGGCTTGGATGACAGTTCGAGTGTTGGTGAGGAGCCATTTGAAGATCTTGTGGAGCATCTTGAGTATGTTGTAGCAGCAAAAGTAGACTGCGTTCACGTGGCATGTCATGGTCAGTTGGTTGTTGATTACTATTCTGATGTTGATTGCGTTGGCTGCTAGCAGGGGTGTTGGTCTGAATTTAGAAGACTACCAGAGCGAGGTGTCTTTGCCAAAGATTGCTACTTTCATCTGGTCGGTGTTGAGCTTGAAACTATTGTGTTTTTTCAATCTGGCTATTTCGGTCATGCAGGCAGAGGCATTGGTCCAGGTGTTTGGTGGGTTATTGGAGAGGGAGAGTATGTATCTAATGGACAAACTCACAATGTATCCACCACAGCACATGCTCCACCTTCAACAAGGATGGAAAACACTTGTAGCTATGATCCACTCTAGGTGGATACGTTTTTTTAACCACAAATTGCGGTGCTTGTGGCTACTAGACCACCGGTTGGAATGAAAGCGCGCCTGCAGCTATGAATGCCTGTCAAGCACAACTACTGGCTGCTGTGGTTTACACTGCATGGATGACACCTGCAAAATAATGGCTGCTTGCAAGCCACTTTTGTTAGACTACTCTTGCTAGACACTCATTACAGACAATGACAACTTCCGGCCATGGATGCTACACACCCCTAGAATATGTTTGCACAGCCTATACATCCAACACCAAGAATGATTCTTTGAACGCAAACCACAGCTGCTTTAAAATGCAGACTTTAAAGGTGACTAAATCCTGCAAACACAAATAGCTGTTGTTTTTGGTAACGTAATATTTGTTTGCAGGCATATAAAACCTGGGCTGTGTTCAAAGGCCTCATGTGTGTTTTCTGAAGATCAGAAGTATGATTTATAAAACACTACACAAACATGAAATTCACAAAACGTTTTTGATGAAGGTAGATTTATTTTTCCTGCAGGCAGATGACACTGCAAATAGGTTATTTCAAGAATGATATTGCTGGAAACGAGGGCACTCATTTTCAAGGAATTGGCGTAGGGCAGGATCGTAAGTCTTCTTGTGGCGCTGCCCTACGCCATTGTGAAAGAGCAGGAATGCACCATATTTATAAAATATGGTGCATTCCTGTCCTTTCTCCTTGCGCATGCGCACAATGGACTGGTTAGCACCAATGCGGGCACCCTTGCACCATGGTGCAAGGGTGTCTGTGTTGTATGCAAGATTGTTTTTGTACAGGAAAGGCACCTTCCTTAACAAAAAGAATCCTGAGAGGTGTTTTGCTTAGAGAGAGGAAAAAAAGAGGAGAAATACAAACATTTCTCCTTGTTACGCCAGCTCTAGGGAGACATAAAGTTTTGACGCTGTTCCAGGTTTATGTGATTTTGTAAATCTTGGGCATCATTAAAATCCATGGGCGTTGTGTGTGAACACCCACCGCAACGCCTCCTTTACACTGCCGTGCCTTACTCAATATCTATGAGTCGATGCAAAGCTACGCAGGATGGCTTTGCATCGCCTTATAGATATGATTGCGAGCTCTGCGCCACTGGAGGGTCAAAAATAGTGACGCTCAGGCATTGCAAGCCTCTTGGAAATAAGACCCTCGGGCGGGGGATGGGTGTGTGTGTGTGTGTTTGTTCACATGCGCGAGCGTACACATGCATGTATGTAGCATTCCATAGTGTCGAATCAGTTGATTATAAATGGCCCTCATCGTATTCTTTTTTTGCATCTTTCGGCGGAAGGTAGATCTTACTAACTATATGGCATAATTCCAGCTGATGTAGATGTATTAGACATAGCTTGGTGATATATATTTCCAGTTAAATCTTTATAATTTTTATTTTGGGTATTTAATAAAGGGACATTTGGGGGTTGGGGTCCCCCAATAAAAATAAAGATCATATATCGAAGAATAATGGGGGGTTTGGGGTGTCTCCCCCAGTTGCGGCCGGTACGTTTTGGAGGGAGGGGGGGCGGACGGGACACACTCTCACGCACACACGCACACACATACACGTAACACTCAAAGCAATGTAAGCATACACACGCACACATGCATGCATGCACACAAACACATACTTTGACAACACTCTTTACCAAACATTCATACATACATGCACGCCCGCAATAAAACAGTTTAAAACAAAAACAAACACTTACCTTCAGCCAGCTCAGCCTCAGAGGTTCCAGGAGGCTTGGGACTGCTGCCTTCCCTCATTAGCTAACCTAAGGCCAGACAATGAGGGAAGGCAGCAGTCCCAACGTCATCACAGAGTGGGATGGGGTCACTGAGACTGTTGACCCCACCCCACTCTGTGATGAAGTGTCACTGATTGACACTGAACCCTGGGCGCTTCAGGGCTTAAAACTGAAGCAAAAATCAAAAGAAATGATGGACGGAGTGTTGAACATTGCAAGCACTCACCCCCAGTCAACTGATCTGGGTTTAATCCATCACCGTTCTTTAGCCCACTCTGCCACCCAAGTTCAGACATGGCCATATGCAAATCAGTCTGACCCTGTGCCTCATGGGAACAGTCCAGCCCGAACTGCCAAGCCATGTCTTCTCTGGACCGGAAACAAGCTTCCTAGGACCGGTTTCTGGCATTTCAGCCGTCTTCAGCCAGGCTTGCTTGAATCCAGTGGCAAAGTGAGCAAGGGACTCACGTCTGAGCATACCCTGCCAACTTATGGCGAACAAAGCAAAAACCAAAGGAAATGATGGACGGAGTGTTGAACATTGCAAGCACTCACCCCCAGTCAACTGATCTGGGTTTAATCCATCACCGTTCTTTAGCCCACTCTGCCACCCAAGTTCAGACATGGCCATATGCAAATCAGTCTGACCCTGTGCCTCATGGGAACAGTCCAGCCCGAACTGCCAAGCCATGTCTTCCCTGGACCGGAAACAAGCTTCCTAGGACCGGTTTCTGGCATTTCAGCCTTCTTCAGCCAGGCTTGCTTGAATCCAGTGGCAAAGTGAGCAAGGGACTCACGTCTGAGCATACCCTGCCAACTTATGGCGAACAAAGCAAAAACCAAAGGAAATGATGGACGGAGTGTTGAACATTGCAAGCACTCACCCCAGTCAACTGATCTGGGTTTAATCCATCACCGTTCTTTAGCCCACTCTGCCACCCAAGTTCAGACATAGCCATATGCAAATCAGTCTGACCCTGTGCCTCATGGGAACTGTCCAGCCCGTACTGCCAAGCCATGTCTTCCCTGGACCGGAAACAAGCTTCCTAGGACCGGTTTCTGGCATTTCAGCCGTCTTCAGCCAGGCTTGCTTGAATCCAGTGGCAAAGTGAGCAAGGGACTCACGTCTGAGCATACCCTGCCAACTTATGCCAACTTATGGCGAGAAGAACTCCCGAGCCCTCGAGAAAGCCTGGAGAAGAGACCCAACACCGGACAACATGACTACCCTCAAGCTCGCCACCCGAAAGCACCATCAACTGATCCACGCCACCAAGAAAACAGCATTCAAGGACCGCCTGAACAACAACGCACACAACAGCAAGGAACTCTTCAACATCGTGAAAGAGCTCTCCAACCCCAACGCCGGAAACAACAACATCACCCCATCGCAAGACCTCTGCAACTCCCTCGCCTCGTACTTCCACAACAAGATCGCTGACATACACAACAGCTTCAGCACACAAACAACACCCCCCACGACCGCACCAACGCCCCCCACCACCACCCTGAGCACCTGGACACCAATCAACACCGAAGGCACCATCCGCACGATGAACTCCATCCACTCCGGATCCCCAACCGACCCCTGCCCTCACCACGTCTTCAACAAGGCCGACGCTGTCATCGCACCCCACCTGCGGGACATCATCAACACCTCCTTCGACACCGCCACCTTCCCGGAGAGCTGGAAGCACGCCGATCTCAGCGCTCTACTAAAGAAACCAACAGCGGACCCCACCGAACTCAAGAACTACCGCCCCATCTCGCTCCTCCCGTTTCCAGCCAAAGTCATCGAGAAGACAGTCAACAAGCAGCTGGCCGCCTTCCTCGAGACGAATGGATCCCTCGACCCCTCACAGTCTGGCTTCCGGGCCAACCACAGCACCAAAACCGCCCTCATCGCTGCCACCGATGACATCCGAGCCCTGCTGGACAACGGAGAAACAGCGGCCCTCATCCTCCTAGACCTCTCCACGGCATTCGACACTGTCTGCCACCGCACCCTAGTGCAGCGCCTCAACAACGTCGGAATCCAGGAGAAGGCACTGGATTGGATCATCTCCTTCCTCGTTGGAAGGACACAGAGAGTTCGCCTACCCCCGTTCAGATCTGCAGCAACAGAAGTCATCTGCGGCGTTCCCCAAGGCTCCTCGCTCAGCCCCACCCTCTTCAATGTCTACATGAGCCCCCTTGCGGCCATCGCACGCCAACACAACCTCAACATCATCTCCTACGCCGACGACACACAGCTGATCCTCTCCCTCACCAACGACCCCGCCACCGCCAGAGCCAACCTACACCAAGGGATGAAAGACGTAGCCGAATGGATGACGACCAGCCGCTTGAAACTGAACTCAGACAAGACGGAAGTCCTCATCCTGGGCTCCTCGCCCTCCGCCTGGGACGACTCCTGGTGGCCCCCCGCCCTGGGCACCGCACCCAAACCGACAGACCACGCACGCAACCTGGGCTTCGTCCTGGACTCCTCCCTCTCCATGACCAGACAAGTCAACGCCGTCTCCTCATCTTGTTTCAACATCCTGCGCATGCTACGTAAGATCTTCCGGTGGATCCCCACCAAGACCAGGAAGACGGTCACCCAGGCCCTCGTCACCAGCCGTCTGGACTACGGCAACGCCCTCTACGCCGGAACCACCGCCAGGCTCCAGAAGAGACTCCAGCGGATCCAGAACGCCTCAGCGAGACTCATCCTCGACATCCCCAGACAGAGCCACATCTCCAGACACCTGAGAGACCTGCACTGGCTCCCGGTCAACAAGAGAATTACCTTCCGGCTCCTCACCCACGCACACAAAGCCCTACACAACCAAGGCCCGAGTTACCTCAACAGCCGCCTCAACTTCTACGCTCCCAAACGCCATCTCCGATCGACCAGTCACGCCCTCGCCGCCGTCCCCCGCATCCGAAGAGCGACAACAGGAGGAAGCTCCTTCTCCCACCTGGCCGCCAAGACCTGGAACTTCCTCCCTCCCGACCTACGCCTGACCCAAGACCACCTCTCCTTCAGGAAGAAGCTCAAGACCTGGCTGTTCGAGCAGTAGCGGACCCCCCACCCCTTGAGACCCTCCGGGTGAGTAATGCGCTTTATAAATGCCTTTGATTGATTGATTGAACAAAGCAAAAACCAAAGGAAATGATGGACGGAGTGTTGAACATTGCAAGCACTCACCCCCAGTCAACTGATCTGGGTTTAATCCATTACCGTTCTTTAGCCCACTCTGCCACCCAAGTTCAGACATGGCCATATGCAAATCAGTCTGACCCTGTGCCTCATGGGAACAGTCCAGCCCAAACTGCCAAGCCATGTCTTCCCTGGACCGGAAACAAGCTTCCTAGGACTGGTTTCTGGCATTTCAGCCGTCTTCAGCCAGGCTTGCTTGAATCCAGTGGCAAAGTGAGCAAGGGACTCACGTCTGAGCATACCCTGCCAACTTATGGCGAACAAAGCAAAAACCGAAGGAAATGATGGACGGAGTGTTGAACATTGCAAGCACTCACCCCCAGTCAACTGATCTAAGTTTAATCCATCACCGTTCTTTAGCCCACTCTGCCACCCAAGTTCAGACATGGCTATATGCAAATCAGTCTGACCCTGTGCCTCATGGGAACAGTCCAGCCCGAACTGCCAAGCCATGTCTTCCCTGGACCGGAAACAAGCTTCCTAGGACCGGTTTCTGGCAATTCAGCCGTCTTCAGCCAGGCTTGCTTGAATCCAGTGGCAAAGTGAGCAAGGGACTCACTTTTTATCCAATCCTGCCAACTTATGGCGAACAAAGCAAAAACCAAAGGAAATGATGGACGGAGTGTTGAACATTGCAAGCACTCACCCCCAGTCAACTGATCTGGGTTTAATCCATCACCGTTCTTTAGCCCACTCTGCCACCCAAGTTCAGACATGGCCATATGCAAATCAGTCTGACCCTGTGCCTCATGGGAACAGTCCAGCCTGAACTGCCAAGCCATGTCTTCCCTGGACCGGAAACAAGCTTCCTAGGACCGGTTTCTGGCATTTCAGCCGTCTTCAGCCAGGCTTGCTTGAATCCAGTGGCAAAGTGAGCAAGGGACTCACGTCTGAGCATACCCTGCCAACTTATGACGAACAAAGCAAAAACCAAAGGAAATGATGGACGGAGTGTTGAACATTGCAAGCACTTACCCCCAGTCAACTGATCTGGGTTTAATCCATCACCGTTCTTTAGCCCACTCTGCCACCCAAGTTCAGACATGGCCATATGCAAATCAGTCTGACCCTGTGCCTCATGGGAACAGTCCAGCCCGAACTGCCAAGCCATGTCTTCCCTGGACCGGAAACAAGCTTCCTAGGACCGGTTTCTGGCATTTCAGCCGTCTTCAGCCAGGCTTGCTTGAATCCAGTGGCAAAGTGAGCAAGGGACTCACGTCTGAGCATACCCTGCCAACTTATGGCGAACAAAGCAAAAACCAAAGGAAATGATGGACGGAGTGTTGAACATTGCAAGCACTCACCCCCAGTCAACTGATCTGGGTTTAATCCATCACCGTTCTTTAGCCCACTCTGCCACCCAAGTTCAGACATGGCCATATGCAAATCAGTCTGACCCTGTGCCTCATGGGAACAGTCCAGCCCGAACTGCCAAGCCATGTCTTCCCTGGACCGGAAACAAGCTTCCTAGGACCGTTTTTTGGCATTTCAGCCGTCTTCAGCCAGGCTTGCTTGAATCCAGTGGCAAAGTGAGCAAGGGACTCACGTCTGAGCATACCCTGCCAACTTATTGCGAACAAAGCAAAAACCAAAGGAAATGATGGACGGAGTGTTGAACATTGCAAGCACTCACCCCCAGTCAACTGATCTGGGTTTAATCCATCACCGTTCTTTAGCCCACTCTGCCACCCAAGTTCAGACATGGCCATATGCAAATCAGTCTGACCCTGTGCCTCATGGGAACAGTCCAGCCTGAACTGCCAAGCCATGTCTTCCCTGGACCGGAAACAAGCTTCCTAGGACCGGTTTCTGGCATTTCAGCCGTCTTCAGCCAGGCTTGCTTGAATCCAGTGGCAAAGTGAGCAAGGGACTCACGTCTGAGCATACCCTGCCAACTTATGACGAACAAAGCAAAAACCAAAGGAAATGATGGACGGAGTGTTGAACATTGCAAGCACTTACCCCCAGTCAACTGATCTGGGTTTAATCCATCACCGTTCTTTAGCCCACTCTGCCACCCAAGTTCAGACATGGCCATATGCAAATCAGTCTGACCCTGTGCCTCATGGGAACAGTCCAGCCCGAACTGCCAAGCCATGTCTTCCCTGGACCGGAAACAAGCTTCCTAGGACCGGTTTCTGGCATTTCAGCCGTCTTCAGCCAGGCTTGCTTGAATCCAGTGGCAAAGTGAGCAAGGGACTCACGTCTGAGCATACCCTGCCAACTTATGGCGAACAAAGCAAAAACCAAAGGAAATGATGGACGGAGTGTTGAACATTGCAAGCACTCACCCCCAGTCAACTGATCTGGGTTTAATCCATCACCGTTCTTTAGCCCACTCTGCCACCCAAGTTCAGACATGGCCATATGCAAATCAGTCTGACCCTGTGCCTCATGGGAACAGTCCAGCCCGAACTGCCAAGCCATGTCTTCCCTGGACCGGAAACAAGCTTCCTAGGACCGTTTTTTGGCATTTCAGCCGTCTTCAGCCAGGCTTGCTTGAATCCAGTGGCAAAGTGAGCAAGGGACTCACGTCTGAGCATACCCTGCCAACTTATTGCGAACAAAGCAAAAACCAAAGGAAATGATGGACGGAGTGTTGAACATTGCAAGCACTCACCCCCAGTCAACTGATCTGGGTTTAATCCATCACCGTTCTTTAGCCCACTCTGCCACCCAAGTTCAGACATGGCCATATGCAAATCAGTCTGACCCTGTGCCTCATGGGAACAGTCCAGCCCGAACTGCCAAGCCATGTCTTCCCTGGACCGGAAACAAGCTTCCTAGGACCGGTTTCTGGCATTTCAGCCGTCTTCAGCCAGGCTTGCTTGAATCCAGTGGCAAAGTGAGCACGGGACTCACGTCTGAGCATACCCTGCCAACTTATGGCGAACAAAGCAAAAACCAAAGGAAATGATGGACGGAGTGTTGAACATTGCAAGCACTCACCCCCAGTCAACTGATCTGGGTTTAATCCATCACCGTTCTTTAGCCCACTCTGCCACCCCAGTTCAGACATGGCCATATGCAAATCAGTCTGACCCTGTGCCTCATGGGAACAGTCCAGCCCAAACTGCCAAGCCATGTCTTCCCTGGACCGGAAACAAGCTTCCTAGGACCGGTTTCTGGTATTTCAGCCGTCTTCAGCCAGGCTTGCTTGAACTGAAGCACCCAGGTGTGAGGCAATGTGTGATGCTACCCCTTATCACTGAGGGAAGGGCCATAGGGACCTTGGCTAAGCTGTGGACGTCACACCCACATGATCTGTGACTTCCTCAGCCTAGCAAAGTTGAGCTCAGGCAGCCAGGAGCCTGCGTTAAATGGGCATGTCTAGCTCCTGGCTGCTTGAACTGAAAGTGAACAGTGTCTGTCAGGCTAACCTTTGTGCAGCTTACCAGACACTGTTCATGAGAGGGTAAAGGTGGAGATGCGGGGCCCTTCAGCCCCAATGGACTGGCCGCTCTTGGTCTCCCCAAAAAAAGATAAAAATTACCCTTATTCAACCGTAAAAATACTCTTGCAACCCAATACCCTTCCCTAAAAACACCTTTAGAACCCAGTCCCCTTACCCACCCTAAATCCTAGAATGACCCTTACAGCCCAATACAGTTACCCACTACTAAACCCTAAAAGTACCCTTTCCACCAATACCCTTACCCACCCCTAAACACTAAACACACCCTTACAACCTCATATCCTTTGACCACCACTAAACACTAAAAATACTCTTAAACCTAATGCCCTTACCCACCTATAAACCCTAAAAAAACCTCTTACACCTGAATACCCTTAGCCAATCCTTAACCCTAAAAATACCTTTCCCCGCAATGACTCTTACCCAACCCTAAAAATACTCTTTCCGCCCAATACTCTTACCCACCCCTAAACCCTAATATCACCCTAACAACCCAATACCATTACTCACCTGTAAACCCTAAAAATACCCTCACTACCCAATACCCTTACCCACCCCTAATCCATAAGAAACCCCTTTCCACCCAATAGGTTTACACACCCTTAAATCCTAAAAATCAGGTTGCAACCCAGTCCTGTTACCCACCCTAAAGCGTGAAATTGCCCTTACCCTTAAATCCTAAAAATAACCTTACAATCCAATACCCTTACCCATTCCTACACCCTCAACATACCATTACAACCCGATACCCTTAGCCCCCTCTAAGCCCTAAAAATACCCCTCCAATCCAACCCGCCCTTAAACCCTTAAATGTGCATATATATATATATATTCACTGAAAAAACCATAGGTTTCAGACATGTTATAGTTAGCGGAAATTTTACTGATAAAAAACCATTGAAATTCCCCCGTTATAGTTAGTGCAGGCAACTATAACTCACGCGACCGCAATCCTCTGCTGATGCTAATACTGTATTTAGACACTTATTTGCCCATGTCTTCTTCCATAAATTTTAAGCTATACATATATTACAAATATTTTTTTTTCATAAAGACACATATGTCATTAGCAGAAGATTGCGGTCGCGTGAGTTATAGTTGCCTGCACTAACTATAACGGGGGAATTTCATTGGTTTTTTATCAGTAAAATTTCCGCTAACTATAACATGTCTTAAACCTATGGTTTTTTCAGTGAATTTGCAAGGTTTTTTAAATGCTAATTCCTAACTATAACGTGTGTGAAACCTATGGTTTTTTCAGTGAATTTGTACGTTTTTTTAAATGCTAAGTTGCTTTACGCCATTCGTGGCGTGCACGCCCACTTAACGCAGTTCGTTCCGTGCACGCACGGTGTGCTTCGCGCACCGTGCGCGCACAGTGAGCATGCGGTGCGCTTCGCGCACCCACTTTACGCAGTTAGTGCCGTACACGCAAGGTGGGCACGCAGTGCGCTACGCGCACCGCGTGCCCACGTTACGCACCGTGTGCACATGGAGGACATATTATGCGCTTCCTTGTGATAGGTAATCTGTTAAATTTAATTTGTAAGTGATGACAATAATATGCCATGCACAGAGAGTGGTTTTTTTTTTTAATTACAATTTTTAGCGTAAGCGCACCGTACGCGTACGGTAAGCGTAATCGGCGAAATTTTCAAAAAAATTTTTTTTACCGTTTTTGGCCTTGGGGGATCTTTGAGGACTCAACTAACATGGCTATGTGCATGGGCGCTGTCTAAACAGCCCCTTTATATGTTTTTTGCCTTTGTTTACAGCCCCCCCCTCAGAGTGCGAGAGAGAAAATGGCGGCCGCCGCTTCCTGGTTTCGACCGATTCGAATGTTTACTTAGATGTAACAGCCAATCAGAATCGCGCTCGCGCACGCCACCGTACGCGTACGGTAAGCTTACGGTAAGCGTACCGTAAGCTGGCTCAGATATATATATTGATTTAAAGGCTATTTTCTCAGAATCTACTGAACAGATTTACACCAAACCTACAAAAGGCACTTCCTTGACCTGAGGACTACCTCTCTGCCAAATTTCTAGTAATTCTGTTCAGCCGTTCGGGCTGTAGCCCTGTCTAAAGGTCCTATGGAAAAATGCATGGGAAAAATGCGTTTTGGGACCCCCCTTTTATCTCAGCCCCCGCTTGACGAATCCCCCCGAGACTTTCAGGGTAGGAGCGGAGCGTAGCACCCCACCTATTTTGAGAAATTCGCGAGGATTCGTCGACCGGCGCCAAAGTTATTCAAAATAGAATGTTGCGGATTTCCTATGGAAACAGGGTCCTAACTATAACTACCTACTGGCGACCGCCAGTAGGTAATATATATTTCGAAACAGTTGATTCCAAGCCAGAAAAGAATCCACACGAGCCCACTCGATCATCAAAAGCAGCTTTATTCTTCACAGGGCAGAACATACACACACACACAAATATATACTTACCATAACTAGACTTTACCTGTGTGGTAATGGTATGCATGTGAAAGCACCAAAAAATGCATGTGTGGGAAATGTATGCGTGGTAAAAGCTGTGTGTTAAAGGCACTGCGTGGTAAGGGCCTGTGTTGTAAAGGCTGTGTCCCGCTCACATCCCCTTCTGGAGTAAGCCTCAGGCTGTTTTGCCAAGTTATCCTTAGAGACACTTGTGTAAAGTGGCACTTGGTCTCCAGTTTGAGGATCTGGCATACGGAGACACCAGGGCACTAGAGGTGAAAGATCACATTGAAACAGTTGAGTTCCAGGGCAGTAGGAAACTACTGTCCTGGAATCGCCTGAATCTAATTTCTCAAATGCAACAGGAAGAGGTTTTACATTATGACCTCTCTGATAATACAGTGGTTTTACAATGCGAACTCTTGGCCTAACACCTAAGGAATGGGCTTTATATTGCAAACTGTCTAATAAATGCAATAGCAACAGATTTTACACTGTCATCTATTGTTAAAAAATCAAAAGAAAGGTGTTTTACATTGAGAACCCCTGATCAAAGGCAATAGAAAGGGTTTTTACATTGAGATCCCCTGTCAAATGCAGTAGAAAGGGGTTTTACATTGTGAACACTTTGAAATGCACCATAAAAAGGGGTTTTATCATTTGATCTCTGTGACAAACGCAATAGGTAGGTAGGCTTTTTGGTACATAGGTACTTTTTTTATATAAAGACACATTAAATACTTGGTGTCTCCTGTCGAAGACTTTATGTCAATATCAACGTTTGGTATGTCTCTCTGCACAGAAACAACATGGTCATGTTTATGTTCATTGTGAATGTCAATATGTGTGCTGTAATATTTTTTAAATGTGGTGTTGAAACAAGGGGGTGGCTGTCATTTTACATTAATATTTATTGATAATAACTTGGTAAAGCCTGTAGGACTAACCTTGCTGATTGTAATGAACTTTGTGCTGAATTGATTGGTCTGTACAAAAACATTGCTGGTTTTTAGGGTTAGAGGTTGTAGGAAACTGGGTTATTAGTTGTGTGGCTTGCACAAGTAATAAGTCCACCATTGTCCTTTCTGGGAAGCAAACACTCCATTGTAGCGCTTGACTTTCTCAAAAAAAGCGGTGCCTTCCTGAGTCGGGAGAGCCGCCATTGCTTTTCATTCTAGTTTTCTTTTATTAGCGTGTCTCTCTTTTTTCTCCGCAGGGTGGAGGGGGTACCCGGTCCCACCAGAGCAACCCGAAGCCCTCACTATCGTGGTGGGAAGCCTCGTAAGCACACCCAGATCTGCCCCTAGCCGGCCCCCCATGTGGATCGCACTCCCACGTGGAGCCAGCAGTCCTTTCCTCCCTTCACTCTCCAGTGTCCAGGGCCTATGCCCTGTGGCGGCTGCCTGCCCCCCCCCCCCCCCCCCCCACATTGGACACGGGCCTGGGGATTGGGAACAGCCTGCCACAGTTTCGGGCCAGGTCTGCGGCACTCTCCCTTCCTTCCTTGTCATCTCATTGCCCCGGGATGGTGTCATGGGTACCCTTCCTTGTTCGGCAGGAGAAGAGCGATGAAGTTCCCCTGCATGTCCTCCTTTTTGGAGCCCAGGGATGGGGTCCAGGGCCTTTAACCTCTGTGGCAGTGGGAGCATGACGGCACTCCCTCATTCTCAGGACCCAGGGATGGGGTTCTGGGTCTCCTTTCTGCACTCGTATGTCAAGTGCAATGGCATTTTCTTTTTTGTGGGGACAGCCCCTGGTGACAGAACTAAAAAAAAGTTGCAGAGCCAGACATGCTTTAGCCGATCTGATGGGTCAAAGGTCACCAAAATTTGCAGTGCCATAACTTGGGCCCCATTCTACCGATTTGGAAGATTCTGGGCTTATTTTACTCCTTCTAGCTGGCAAGCTCTATCCACTAGGGGAAGTTGCAGCAACCCTACACAGCTCCAAAGTGGTGCAGTCCTCCACCAGTTTACCTCCTGGTGGTTCTTAGTGGGTTTAGGGGCCCAGCCTCACTGGCCCTTGGGTAGCTCACTGGCTCTGTGGTCAACTGGGCAGAGTATTTAGTCCTGTGTTGGGGACAGGGGGTTCCTCAAGTCAGTTCTCCATGGCGGCCCCAGGATTCAGCAGCAAAGTGTAGTAAAATCCATAGGCAGGAGAAGGTCTCCCCCTTGTGCAAGATTTTTTAGAGAGGAGAGGAAGGTTTCATCAGCCAGGCACCCATGGCCAGTGCTAGGGTGCCACGTCACCTTTCAACCCCTATCCCAACCCTCCTACACAGCATGCTGGGACAGTTAAAGATAGTGTAATCCAGGAGTCACTGGTCACATCAGCTCCTTGGGTCTCAGCTCTGCCCCTTGCTTACATCACTTCCAGGGACTGGTAAGAGTTCAAAGAAAGACCCCCTCTGTGTTGGCTCCAGTTGTCTGAGCACACTCCTGTGTTCAGTGGGCTGTTACGGTGTGAAAGCTTGGTGATAGATACAGATCATTCTGTCCCACTTCTTTACTCCTCAGGAGCTGGGAAAAGTGTTGTTAGCTGCTCCTTTTGTGTGGGGTCGCCTTTGTTCCTGCTGTTGAAGAAAAATGTAATAAACTGGACACAGCAGGTTGGCAAAGGGATTGGGCTCTGATCCTGAGCTGAGCCAGGGAAATATAAAAACACTGGATGAACAATGAGGTGTTTTTCCCACACAGGATACACTCCAATTGAAGATGAAAATCGTCTCTAAAGGCCAAAGAGAAGTGAAACTACACTCTAAGGCAGTTTTCTCCTATGTGTAGAATGGAGTGTCACTATAGACAAAACAGTAAATCACACTGACTTTCCCTATATATGTAAACTAACCTTATCCCAGGTGTACATCTAACCCTGCAGAGTCCCCATTGCTCTAGGCTACCTGTGCACAGTTACTGGGCTGTGAACGACTGTAGTCTCCCACATGCATGCCGCACATGTGTTCACTTATAACCATCCAAGAGCTCCTTACCCTTGCTGAACCGCAGCGGCCTTATCTTGACAGGCGACAATGGTGGTAAACACGCGCAGTCCGTTTGCCATGTGATTGCCGTGGGTGAGACACCAATAGTGAGACTCACACACAGTAAAAAAGTCTAAAACTGTGTGGTATAAAAGCAAAAAATCTAGGCATACTGAATGGACTGAACCCAATTGCAGCAGCTGTACAGTAAGCATCACCTGGCACCACACAGATGGCTATATTGTGATAGTTGCCCCCTTCCCAGGGGATTCTGGAAACCCCCCTTTAGGAAGGGATTCAATTTTCAATTCTACTTGAAATATTGTAAATATTTGTGCTTTCTGCATACTGTTTAGTTGTGTGTTTATAACCGTACTCTTCCATTTCAAAGAAATATTGACTGGACATTCATGTATTGTTATTTGTTTATACATTGCTGAAGTTGAATTTTCTAGCCCACATTTGCTCCCTGAGTCTGCCTGAGACTGCTTTGAATGTGCTGAGATGGAGAGGCTCAATGACACCAAAGGAGAAGGACCCTCATTGGCAAATTTATGGTCCATTAATTACCTACTCCCTGGAGACACCTAAAATAGAATTTCTCAAATATAATTGGAATGAATTTTGCATTGTGAACTCTCTGACAAATGCAGTAGGAAGGGAGATTACATTTTGATCTCTTTGCTAAACTCCCTTGGAAGGAGTTTCATATTGTGAACTCTGTTACAAATCCAGCTGAGAGGGGTTTTACATTGTGAACCAAATTACAAATTCCATTTAAAGGATTTACATTGCAAACTAAATAAAGTAGAAATAGGTATCATTGTAAACTCTGACAAATGGAACAGAAAGTTATCCATGTGACTACCGCGAGAGAAACATGCTTTTGAGCATACAGCATATAGCACATGAAAAGCAGACCGATTTACATTGCCAACGTTTACTTAATTCTTTGTCTTTACTGCATTATTTTACTTACCTACATTGAGCTCTTCAAATAAAAGCAAAATTTTAAAAAATCCTGGTATTAAGTTCCCTACATATAAATAATAATGCTGTACCATTTTAACCCAGTAACCTCGATGTGAGCTGCCACCACTCAGCAAATGCTTTACTATACTCATCAAGGCATCCTCAGCATCCACAGGAACTCACATTTAGAGAGAGGGTGGTTAAATGCTGGCACTGGCTAGTTAATCACAGTGGTAAGTGGAAGAAACATAGTAATGGGATACTGAGGCAGGAGAAGGTCACACTATGTATCTACTAACAAAGTATGCACCTACCGGCAGATTGTTATTTGGGGAGAGCAGAAAACTACAGTGATTAGGGAGACAGGGAAAGGAAAACAGTGGCCTGGTCAGGGTAATAAAAGTGCATTCAATTACAATGGTTTAGAACCAGGGTGAAAGAGTATACAAAAGGAAAGGGATGGTGCTCGGGTGTCTTCCTTTGTCTCATGTTCTATGGTATACTGCCTATGTTTTTGTGATCATAACAAAAAACCTATGCTACTGGCTTTTTGAATCTATGCACTGGGATTCCTCTAATCAGACCCCAGTGCATGCGCTCTGATCCCTGAACATGTTGTGAATTGTTTACCCTCCTAATAAAGTGTATCCGGGGCCTGTAAGTTAAATATCACTAGTAAACTTCTGGTATCCATTCTGCCACCCACCACAATGATTGTGCAAACATGACTGCAGGTTTAACATAGACTGGTTGTGGTAGTTCTTAACAGCAATTTGACATGTCAAAATAAACCTTTTTGACAGATCAAAACCTGCCTTTTTATTATTAATACGTCACCCCTAAGTATGCCTTATAATCCCTAAGGCAAAGTACATGCTATTTCACATGTACATGTAGAAATACAATGTTACACTTGACCTAATAGTGAACAAATCACAAAAGCTGTTTTCACTGTAGCAAGGCTGTGTGTTCCACAGGAAAGCAGTAGATTGCTACTTTAGTCAAGGAAACAGCTAGATGTATCATTCAAAGACTCTTTTTAATAGTTTTAAAATCGAATTGGCAAATGGCAAAAATAATTTTTACTAAGGTAATGGTGCTTTTAGAAAGTTACCTTTTCCCTGCCAAAAGCCTCTGGAGGTTTTTTTTGCATGAGTTCCAACTGTTCTCTTACAACTGAATAGCCCAATTGCTGTGGTATGAAAATTACTTCCAGGGCAAGACAAAGGCCTTGGATGTGGGGAGGTTTTCAGTTCTCTTAGCAGGAGGTTCATTTGCGCTGTGCCCAGGAACTTGATTAACTTTAAAGAGGCCTACCAGGATGGTGTTAGCTGACACTAGTGCAGGGCCTGTCTTTGTTTTCCCAGTTGGTCAGCAGTCACAGCACAGTGGTAGAGGAGCTGAACAAAATAACATATGAACTGTCCACAGAGGAGGGGTTGCTCATTTCCCTGGCCACACCTCAGGGGTGGGAACACAGACTAAGCACAGAGGGTGAAAGATTCTGCCATGCTGGATTGAGTTGGAGGGGTGGAGTGAGGGATTGTTTACTGTAAGCCCAAAAGGAGCTGCTGCAAAAGAGAGTGGGTTATCCCTTGGAATTTTTTTTATTTTTATTTGGCAGGGAGGGGCTAAGAGTCTACCCACAAGCTAATGCCAGCCATGCATGTGACATTCCTGGGTAAGTTCTGAAGAACTCTTCTGGATCTGTGGAAGACATAAGTAGGGCTGCACTGACCTGTAAGGGACCTGTACACCTGTACCTGCTCCCACTTGTTCTCATAACAGAGAAGGAAGCTCCAAGGGCCAGTTGGCTGACCCCCTGTTAAGCTATAGGGCTGCAAAAAGCTGCAAGAAGCCCTGTTACCAGTAGAGCCTGGCTGACCAGTTTCAACTGGGCCTGCCCTGGACCCTGCTCGTGGCTTCTGCTGGAGTGAGTTTACTGGAGTGACCCTCTAATGCTGTTCCTGAGGTTGACCCTTGGCTGTGTAAAAGGGTACATTCTGAAAAACCCGTGACTTTTAAACATTTTGGCTCCAAAGACCTCTGAAGAACTGGAACAAGCCTGCTAAGTCAATCCGATGGAGGTGTATTGCTGCTGGGCTAAAGATTCAGGTTGCTCCTGCTCGAAATATTTCTGGAGCTGCAAATCAATGTCAGCGGGACTCTGTGGAGAGGGTATCTGGACATCTGGAGCTCTGTTGTGTTATAGCTTGCAGACTTGCTCTGCGGAAGGAATCCGAGCTCCAAAAAAGAGACTACTTTCAAACATACAAATCTTCACAGGACAATGGTGCCAAAAAGTATCCCACCTGCGAGGGACCTTCTTTCTCCAGCTTGGAGCTTTCCCACTAAAAACTCAACAAATTTACCTGGACCTTGTCTGTTTACTATTAAATATTGTGAAGCACTACTTAGCCACAGCCTGCTGCCTTGCCCCGCTGAGGATTTTCAACTCACATTTCAGAGATTAAGTCAGCTGAAACTACTTACGACCAGGTCGAACCTGGTTTCTGCATCCAACCTGTGCTCCATAGCAGTCGGACTCAAATCGCTCCTAGGTACAAGTCAAGCGCAGCCACTTGACCTGGGTTAGCTCTTAATGTCTTTATGTGCTATTTTCATTTAAAACTATAATACTTTATATTTCTGGTTCTCTTTATTGGAGTTTTGTTGTTTTGGTGGCATTTTATTAAGTGGATTATTCTCTATGTTTTGTAAAGTGGAGTAGGATTTTTATTGTGCTGTGTTCTGCTTTGGTACTTCTAAATACTTTACACATTTTCTAAAGTTAAGTCTGTGTGTTCTGTGTCATAATTGCCAGAGGTTGAGCTCAGGTTTAAATTACTGAAACCTTTACTAGACCTAATAAGAATAGTGGAATATTTACTTGTGGATGAATTCCATCTACCCCTACTAATAATAAACTTTCTCACAGAAAGGTAGACCAAAATGCCCATGATGATGTAACCACTGTCTGGTTTGATCAATTCCAGTGCCTTGAAGATGCTGAAACAATTCTATCATTGGATGGTCTTTCAAAAGTTAAACGTTTGCCACCCTCAACCTGCCTGACATGTTTTGGCAAAGCTGATATCAGATTAGTGGATTCTTAGTAGGCCCTCCACTGCTCTAGGATAGAGTCGCTGTCAGTGAGATACAGAATACAAGTAAATCCCAAACCCCTGTTCGGTTGTGATATTATAAAGGCCCCACTACACTAAAGTTTAGCCACAGTGCCAAAATTCAGTAACCAAATAAAGTGAGTTTGCAAAACGATGTTAATCTTCTGATTAATTGTGTGGCAGTTAGTTTAATTTTAAGAGGGTCTCAATGATATCATACAGGACAACTGTGGCACAAGAACGAGCGAAAGCTTGTATCAACCAAGTGATGGAGCCTGCAAAAAGAGAGCCCTGCACTGACCTGCAGGGAAATAAAAAGACAGATCATTTTCACTTTCCCCACTAACACCCTCCTCCCTCTCCATAGGGACATAAAACAAAACATAGGTTTAACCCTGGGGCAGTCTGCCACCATACTGGAGCATATTTTGAAAAATCTCTGCCACTGAAACAACAACATCAAGGAGCAGGACATCAAGACCAGAGGCAGTAGGTAGCCAGTCAAGCTACATACAAGAGAAGTTACAAAAACAATTATTCCCTGTATACTCTGTCCGAGCTGATACGACTTCTGCAAAACCTCTGATACTAGAACCAGTGAGGGATAACACCTTCAGTGGGTATCCCTATTAGTATTTTCTAGAAACACTCTGTAACAAATGTTGTTACTGGTTGAGGGGAGTGAGACCCTACTCAAGTGACCGCTACAACCCTTGTCAGGGTGAAGTCACAAGCAAATCCCAAATCAACCTGAGCTCAACCTCTAGTAGCTTGGACCAGGACAGTGAGGCTTAACTTAGAGGCAATTTGGAAAGTATTTATGCAAACAGTAATTAAGTGAAAATACAAGACAAGAAAAAAATCACACCAAAATTGAAAAATAGAGCAAGCTTTAATAAATAAAACAAGACCAGAATGACAACAATTCCATCAGTAGTACTGGAGGGATGCTAATTTGAAGATGTCAGTGAATATAGTGCCAAAAAGCACAAATCACCTACTGTTGTTTTTTTTGGTTGCACTGTACTGGGACTGTTGAATGCATGCCAGCTACAGGGAACCAGTTAGGCCCGCTAAGCAGGAGTTCCTTTAAATCCTGGTTGTGGAGCATTGCAATGTCCTGCATCGAGGATGCGTTGTGCATCCGAGACAATGCAATGTCTGGGTTAGAGATGCGTTGCGCATTCTTAGCTCTGAGGAGCAGTGAGGCTGTGATGCCAGGTTCTCCATCGTTGTGGAGGAGGTCATCAACAAGGGCGCTTATGATGTGACATCTTGCATCGAGGATGCCTCATGCAACAGCGGTTTCATAGAAGCTGCAGTGCTTGCAAAACGGGGTTCTGCATCGTTATCAAGGCTGCCGTCGTTGAGGATTTATGATGTGAGGGCTTGCATCGATGATGCGTCAATGTTGCATTGTGCAGTGGTGGCTCCAATGAGACTGCGATAGTGATACAAAGTCCTTGCACTGGGAACGTCCATGCAACACAGGCGATGCATCGGTTCTGCTTGGATTTTCGCTGCACAACAGAGGTGCTGTGCCAGTTTTGCTAGGTCCAAAGATGGGCTGGCAGAGCACCTTCAAGCCCACTTCCAAGAGTCCAGGACTGCTGTGGCACCACTTGGCAGGGTAGGAATGACAGTTGCAGAGTCCAGGCGCTTGTTACAAGAGACTAGCTCTCAGAGTCACTTTGGTGGTCCTGGGTACAGGTTGCAGATCCAGTCCTTCTCATACAGGCGGGCAGCAGATCATCACAGCAGGGCATTCGCCCGCAGAGTGGCTGTCCTTTCAGCAGCATAGCAGTCCTTGTTCCTAGAAGAGCTTTCCACAGGTCAATAAGTGTACTGAAGAGTTGGTGTCTGAGGAATCCCTTTAAAGTGCTCAGTTTTCGTGCTTCCCATGCCCTTGCTCCGGACTAACCACAAGGGGTATGCAATCCTTCGTGTGAAGGCAACACAGCCTATTCAGGTGTATATGGGGCTGTGCCCTGTTCTGCTCTCCCATCCTGCCTGTGATGGCCCATCCAGCACTCGTAAGCTCTCTATTGTGTGTAGCTGTCTTCAATGAATACACAAAGGCCTACTGTCAACTATACCTGGTAATGTGACCCAGAGACAGGTTGCAGGTGCTAAATGGCAAACTTAGGAAAAGGAGAACTTTCTAAAAGTTGCATTCTCGAAATTGTAATTCAGAATCTGCCTTTACTTTAAACGAGTATTATTCATTTAAATTCCAAAGACACCAAACACAAAATGTTTACCTGTTCCCATTTGTAAGTTATTCTTATTAAACGTAATAAAAGAGCATCAATGTCATCCTATGGGAGAGATGGGGCTTCCACTAGTGAAAAATGAATTTAGGAGTTTTTCACCACCAGGACATGTAACTTAGAAGAACATGTCCAATTCTTTAAAAACTCTGCACCCTGTTCTCTGGGCTGTTGAGGGCCTACCTGATGGCTAACTTTTATGTATTTAAAAGGAATGTTTAGGCCTGGCAAAAAAGAAAGTTTTCCCAGGTCGAAATGGTAGTTTAAAACTTCACACACAGGATGCAATGATAGGCCTGAGACATGCTTAAAGGGCCAGTAAATTGAATGTGCTAATTGGGTGTAAGGCATTTTTACTATGGTCAAAAGAGAGAGCACACACACTTTAGCACAGGTAAGTAGTGGTACAGTGCAGAGTCCAAAGGCCAGAAAAATGAAGCCAGCAAAAACAGGAGGACTGAAGGAAAAAATTTGAAGGAAAAACCACGCCAAGGATGTCACATCCAGCAATCCTCCTCCATCATACAGCAAGGATCATCTTAATTCCAATCAGCAGTTACATTCTCATGAGTGCTAGAAGGCAGACCAACATTGCACTCTGCTTCATCTTACTAACAATGTTAACAGACGGACAACCAGACATTCCCGGTGCGACCACTAGGTACATGCTCCTCTTCGAAAAGGTTGAGTATTGAGGGCCTTTGCACCTGGAAGGGCCCCGTGGATGCAGAAACCCTCGCATCAATGCTATGGAACTTCAGGTAGAGACAGCAGACCAACACACAGCCACACCACAAGTCCAATGGAATGATGACTTTAAATTATTGGGGGACTGTAGGACTTGGCCCTTTTATTGCCTAAAGTCCCTAAACTTTTTGCTTTTCCCTAGACATTTTTCTGACAATGTGTTGACAACTTAGATGCTTTGGACACTTTGCCACTGCTAACCAGTGTCAAAGTGTAAGTGTTCCCTGTATAAAGTTATGGTAATTGGTGGTACATGATTGGTATGTTTGCCTTGCTAGTAAAGTCCCTAGTACAGTGTACTATGTGCCAGGGCTGGTAATGCAAATGCTACTAGTGGGCCAGCAGCACTATTTGTGCCACCCACACAAGTAGCCTTAAAAAGGGAACTCAGGCCTGCCATTGCAGGGCCTGCGCGTAGTTTGTGCTACTGCCATGCTGTTCTGTAAAGTGCACTCACTTGCCAGACCTTACCCTTCCCTTTCTGTGCACCTAAGACACCCCTATGGTAGGTCCACAGGACAGAATGGGAGGGCTGGGTAATATGTTTTCCAGCCTGTCCTCCCAAAAGCATAAGATGGAAAGGTGAAGTTTAGTATGCCTGAACTCACAATGTAATAACACATGTTTTTATGTAGGTGATTTTTGCATTGTGTGTTCAGAAACCACTGTTTTAAAAGTGGCTGCGTTTTTGTGCTATTACATTTCTGTGTTTCTCTGCCTGGCTGTGGATTGACTGTCTAGATTTTAAAGTGATAGGATCTGGGGAATGTCTAGACCCAGGGGAGGAGGTGAGACAGCACCAGGCTGACCTGCATCTGGAGTGTAGGGGGAGGAGAAGCCTTATAACTAAGAGAACTGAAGCCGCTGAACTTTGGAGAATGTCTTAATCAAGTGTAAACAAGACTGGAGCTACTTCGTGGTCAAGAAGACCTTTGCCAAGGAAGAAACAACTGAAGAGACTGATGGATAGAACTGCCCTTGCTGTGTGATCTGGGGCTGGCCTGCAGTTTACTGTTTCAACCAAGCAAAGGCTAAAGGGATTTTGCTGTGTGCTGTGTCCCCCTGCTTGAAGGACTTTGCGGTGTGCTGGGTTCTGAAGTAACTATCCCCATGGGCCTGAGGTGAACTGGCTCCCTGTTCGGAAACACAGGAACACAAAAGTTTCAAAGAAGACTCTCAGAGATGCTGTGTGCGTGTGCTCTGTCTAACATGAGATCTTCGTAAGGCGTGCCCTGTGATCGTGGGACCTGGAGTCCTAGTGTGTCTCAGAGACGCTGTATGCTTGTGCTCTGTCTAGCCTGAGACACTCAAAGGAGTCGCCTTGTTATCGTGTGCACCGGAATCCAAGTGAGTCTCACTGCAGTTGTGTGTGGGTGCGTTGTACACTGTGAGACCTTGGTGAGGATTTGCCTTGTCATTGTGTGCACCGGAAGCCAAGTGAGTCTCAACACCGTTGTGTGCGGGTGCGTTGTGCACCACAAGACTTTCGTGAGGATTGGCTGTGTCATTTTGTGCATCAGAAGCCAAGTGAGTCTCAACGCCATTGTGTGCGGGTGCGTTGTGCACCGCAAGACTTTCGTGAGGATTGGCCTTGTCATTGTATGCATCGGAAGCCAAGTGAGTCTCAGTGACGCTGTGCGTGTGATCTTCGTGCAGCCGGAGACTCCTGTGTGGAGTGCCCAGTGATTGTGCACTCGGAGTTAAGGAAGATTCAGCGACGCTGTGTGCGTGTGCTTTTGTGGCAGCCTGAGATCTTCGTAAGTGAAGCGGCCTGGACCAGCAGTCCCGGAGGAGCTGAGTTGCCGGCCCGAAACCCGCAGTTGCCATTCCACAAAGCTGCTCGGAGGCCCAGCCGCTGGACGAGGAGAGGAGAGTGGGTTTGCGCCCCCCAGGTAACGTGTGTTAACTCCTGGGACGGGGCGCGGGCTCATAGGGATACGCTCTTGGCCTCTCGCTCGTGTTGGCAGCGCGAGCCTCTGCTTCGGCTCGTATTGCGGCCCGTATTGCCAAAGGGAGTGCGGTACCGGGGCCGGAGTGCGAAGCTACACTTTGGAATTACATCATAGTGTGTTGGGGGCAACTGTGAGAGAATAACTGAAGGTCAGAAGATGAGGTGGAGAGACTGCCTAAGGCCCGGTGATCGGGGCCTGAGTGTACTATGTAGTATTCCATTTCTGAGAGCGGAGTACTTGACTGACGTATTACACATTGCAACATTTCTGTATAACGAACTACTTGATTGTCGTATGATTCATTGCCTTGTTCCTGCATAACGAACTACCTGATTAGCGTATTGCGCTATGCCTTATTCCTGCATAACAAATTACTTGATTAAGTGTATACGCATTGCCTCATTATTGCAGAACAACATATCTGATGGTTGGGTTACGCATTGCATTGTTTTACATTGCAAAGTGCGTGATTGTTGCATCACGCATTGCATTCGTTTAATTGCAGAGTGTCTGATTGCTACGTTACACATTACAGTATTTTTACATTTCAAAATACCTGATTCTAGCATTACAAACTGTATGACATGTGATTAGGAGTACAGGAGAATGTTTAGAAGTGCTCATTGACATCGTCAGAACTAAAAAGGGCTGGCTGGCCTAACAACGGGCCAGGAGGAATATTACAAATACGCATATGTTGGATTTATATTGTGTGGTCTTATCGTACATCTTTTTATATAAAGTTTATACTCGTTTTATAAAACTCGTGTGGAATCTATTTGTGGTGTATTGTATTATTGTGAGCGTGGTTGAGAATATTTTACACATTTGCCGTGAAGATAAGCCTGGCTGCTCGTGTCAAGCTACCGAGAGGGTGAGCTGGGCTATCTAAAAAAGTGACCTTCTTTTTCCTGACGTTGGAACGTGGGTCCCTACTTGGCCCAAGGTACCTACCTCAGCCAACCACTGATCCCGGGTCTAACAGGGACATTGCGTGCGCCCCAATAAATGCTGAATGACCAGACGTTCTATAAGTAGCCAGGGGAGGCAATGTTTTGTAGCAGCTGCTCAAATGCTGAACAACAGAGCACTTTACTAAAAAATATACATCAAAATAAAATTGGGACTTTCCCGGGTAAACCCACGCTCTGCCAACCACTGAAAACAAAGGTGGTGGGAGGTCTTATTCGACCACCTAGCAGCGATTTGCCGCCTCGTCAGGGGTTAGAAGTTCTACACAAGGGGTACAGTTCAATACAATGCAAGGGTCTTGGTGACCTCAGTACGCCAGGGTTACCTGTGTGTTTGAAACAACGTTGCCTTGTGAGTCACAGGTGAGTGTGCCTGTAGGCCACAGATTCTCGGTAACAAATGAATGAAAGGAGTGGGCCGGGCCTCTTTTCAGAGAGGTTGGGCTCCTAACGATAAAGTGCAGGGCGGTGAATGCGTCACAGGCACTGACTGAGATGAAGCCGATTTGAATTATTACTCCACGAATACAGAGTTGAAATCAGAGTTTCTCGTTTTTACGAAACAAATGCAAGCCAAATATTGGCATTCAGGGCGCGAGAGTGGGTTTGGGTTGCTGATATTGTCGAACCGTTGGACGCACACCCTCCTAATCACGGTTCCCATGGGCAGCAGATAACATTTGTGTAGGTGAGTGATTAGAGCAGGCATGACAGCTGCTCTGGGGAGTTCAACAGAGAGGGAGAAGTGTCCACCTTTACCTTGAAGTGCGGTGTTCAAGAGCAGAGAAATGCAGCCATGTCTCGACTGCGCCATCTCATGCGTGCAGGCTGGCATCCGCCATCCTGTGGCACCCCATGGGGGCCACCCCAAGAGCAGGAGGCACAGGAAAGTACAAGTATTACTTATAAACAGCAGATGCTTCCATTGAAGCTACCTGCCCCGGGACCCTGAAGTAGCTTGTGGAGGTGGGGGGGCGGGGTGGGGGGGTGGTGGCACGGTGGCACGGTGGTGGGCCGTCCCTGTGCTGATTGTTGGCCTCGTCCCTTGTGATTACAAGGACAGCGTCAGTAAGTTGTTCTGGATAGCTTGAGGTTAAAAAAAAAAGGGAAACGTGCAAAGTCAGGAGCCAGGAAGTGAACGTCTTGTTGCAGATTGCCGGTTCCACTTGGAACCAATGACGCGCATCCTCTGTGCTGGGCGCACCTAAGCAAGCCTGGAGAAATTCAACCGGACATGACTAACACTAAAAGAGGTGCACCGCCCCCCCCCCTCAAAACCCATCATACTCAAGACCTGCTGCGCTACCTGCAAAGCAGACACTTGCCCCTTCCTGGCAGAGAAACACAGAGCCGTGTTTGGGACCAACAGAAATGATCAAAGGGCCACACTCACCAAGGAAGCATAATATATAAACCAGGTGAAATAGAACACAGTTTAGAAAGTCAGCTCTACAGACTTATTGATACAAGGACACCAACAAAACGAAAACGTAAACATTTAAAATATATCCATTTACAACTGTGTTTCTATTTTTTATAAACATCTCTTAAGTCTTAACATTGTTAATGCAATTCTGATTTGCACGTTTCCATGTGGGCAAACATAGACGACACACTATACATACGTAAATGTGTGCCCAAAATACCGAAGCATATCAGTTTTAAGACATGGGCTAAAGTGGCCGGTAATATGGATGGGGCAGTGATAAATACCTATGTAAAAAGAGCGCGCAGTGAAAACCTGTCCTTTTTCAACTTAACAGCTGTTGCTTCACACTTCACAGCTGAGCGCGCATAGCTGCCCTGCCCGCCCAGCATTAACCCTCGCACTGCCAAGCAGTCGGTGGCCGTTCAATTACAAGATACACTTTCTGTCTGTCTTCTTACTTGACATCACCTCTCCTAACGCACCACTCTCTCTTTACCTGTCTCTACACATCTCTACTTGTCCATGCACCTACCCTTTCTCTATCTCGGCTCTTCCTATCTTACGTCTCTGTCATTGCACCTCTTACAACCCCACCTCTCTCTAACTGTCCTTTACAACCTCATGACTCTAACACCGCCTGAACACACTTCAGTAACTCTGTAGTTTAGTAGCCTCTCATCTCATCCTTCTCCCAGTATCTCACTGCAATGTCTCTTCCATTTGCTTCACCTGTATCGCCCCTTCACTCCTCTGTACCTCACCTCTCTATGTTCACATGTATTAATGTGCACAAATGCCATCCTATATCTATCTATCTATCTATCTATCTATCTATCTATCTATCTATCTATCTATCTATCTATCTATCTATCTATCTATCTATCTATCTATCTATCTATCTATCTATCTATCTATCTATCTATCTATCTATCCATCCATCTAGCTGTCTGTCTGTCTGTCTGTCTAATATCTATCTATCTGTCTGTCTATCTGTCTAGGGTTGCATTTGTTTACCTAAAAACATACTGTAAGTAGTGCAAAAAACAAATCGAGAATTTTGTTATTAAGAAAATAAATATATACATTTTGTACTATATTTTTATATTATATTTTAAATACCCCTATTTGTGTTTCTGTTAGGAATTTGTTTTTGGGGTGGGTACAATTTTACTATTTAAGTAGATATCCTGAGTCAGTGCATCAGAAGAACTCAGGACAGCTCAAGACTGAAAAGAAAAATCTTTAAGTTAGTGCAGCCTTCTCGAAGTGCACCTACAATCTGGAACTCCACCTTGCCACACATCAGGTCTGCCCCCTTGCACCTGGAATTTCGCAAAGACCAGATGTCTTTATGGCGCTTCTAATCCACTGATGAAGGAAGCATGTGATGCTCGCCCTCCTGGGCCTGCTGTAAACCCACCCCCTCTCCCCCTTTCTAAGTTCAAAACTCTGAATGTCCTCCTGCCCAGTGCGAGCACTCTGGTACCCTCTTCCTGTAACCGCGCTCCGTGGCTCTGCGGTGAGGCCAGTGCTACATTCATTTCGTGCCAGTAATAATTTGATATAGATTGCAATGCGCTTAAAAAATGACTTGAAAATCTGGAGTTCGCTCATAGCCTTAATAGGATCGATGACCAGTTGTTTTTCCTTGAATTTCTGCAGTTAATCCTTATTTCGTTGCCCATTTGGACGTTGTGCAAACCATGGAGGCTGATGCGTTCTCAATGTGTTCTCAGATTTGTAATAGAAAAGGGAGGGTAGGATTTGTAATAGAAAAGGGAGGGTAGCACAGTGCGCCTGTGTGTCCTAAACGCAGGCTGTACTTCGGATTAGTACTTGCAAGAGGTGCATTGCCTAATCTTATGAGCAGGCAGGAGGAAACCCCAGCCCCTCCTGCCCGACCCTGCCCGTGTAATAAAGCATATTATGCTCTGAGCGGGAGAGTGCTGGGCATGGAATGTGTCAGGCACGGTCTGCTCAAGTGCGCCATGTTCACAGGTTCAGTGCTTGTCTCGGGGGTCCCTAATCATGTCTAGATTCATGGCGGGGGATTCACCGTGAAGTCATTGATCTCGGACTCCTATTTGTTGACGGGGTTCCCGAGGTTAAATTCAGAATTACTTCTTAAAGTATGGGAGAGACCCCCTGCCTTCATTTAACATCATTTAACTAGACCCAATGTTCCTTAACTTTTTTTAGTTACATTTGTGCCTACTCTTTTGTTATATTTGTATTTTATATATTTTTGTGTAAGTTGTTTTATACATCTGTGTATTTTTTACAAGTTTTTCTTTAGGGGGAAAGCGCTCGTAATTTAATAATAATTATAATCCATACCTATAAAGTGCAAACATATCACCCCCTTAAGGTTTCAAGGCACTGGGGGCCGTCGGAGAGGGAGATGAAATGAGTTATTGCGCAGAGTCACATGGTGCTGAGCTGAGCTGCCGCCGGATCGAACCATGATGATCCCCACGCTTCGGAGTCAGCCGCCCTGGCCACTGCGCCACACCTCTGTCTATTCATGTTTTCTGTGACTTCCTTTATTTAAGACACATCCTTCATCAGGACCATGCTGTGTGTCTCAAGGATGGGAAAGTCGGAAGTCCTAAATACTAGCAACTGAAACAGGGTCCAGTATTACAAATCAGAAACAGAAACACAGTGTACAGAGGAATACCATTCCAACTTGACAATACCTTAGTACTTTTAAACCCTAATGCTTGCCTTTTCAGTAAATTTTACCTTTACCACTACAGTGACTTCTAACTACTAATTACCTATATCCAATATATTACATCCAGGTGTAATTCACCTAAAAGAGACACTTCTGTTCGATTCTGTTTTCAGTATCTGGACCTGGGTCTCCCGAGATGCTGCATTTAGTCAGCAAGTACTGAAGAGCTGATGTCTGGTTGTTTGTGTTGCATTTGGCCTTGCCGTTACACCTAATGGGTCATTCTCCTTCTTCTTGCAGGTGTACCAGGTCAATCAAGCTCGCGGGATTATGCAGAAGTTGAATTCAGTCATTCAGAAAATCACCGAACCCATCCAGCCCCGGGTGGGAGGACGCAACTCGATGACAGTCAAGCAACTGTCCTACCCTTTCTCCAGAGAGCGGCAGCACTTGTAAGTTTGACAGAGCTCTGCGTCGTCACAGCTATGCATGGATGTTTTATACATGGATCCCATTGGACGACAGTATGTGGAACATAGGCATTGAGCTTACATTTTCACTGCTCTGAGATAAGATCATTGAAGGACTTGTTTCATTTTTCGCTGCTCAGACATCAGAGTTGCGAATTGCAGGACCTGAAGCCTGTGCTTTGACTGAATTCAATCTATTGCCTTACACAGGTCTCTGGAGATCCCAGGGAAACTGGGGTATATAGGGGCAGCTTCTGTGTTACTAACCACCACCCCCGTTTTGAGTCGATGGAGGTCTTCGGGTCTAGACTGACATGGAAAGGCAGGCGATGCCAAGAAACATCTCAGAGAGATGCTGAAAGCGCTGCGCTATATGTCGGCTCTCAATGCTAGAGCAGGGAATGCTACTTCAGGCGGGGGTGGGTATGCTCAGAAGGTGGTTTGAAAGTGAGGTAGTGAAAAGAAAAAATCCTCTGGGCACAGCTACGTCAGTCTAAGTGCTTGACCAACTGCTGTACTTAAGACCTAACCCTTGTTGCTCACTCAAGGTAGAGACGATTGGACCATATATAATCAGCAGGTGAATAAAAAACAATAAAATTATCAAAATACCAAAATATACAAAATTAAATTTATTCACAAAATCTCAAATATAAAAACAATACAATAATTGATATTATATCTAACAACAATCACATAAACAATACATAATTACAATAGACTCACAAAAACATAAACAATACATACTAAAAGAAAGAACGTGTAAAATAGACAAACAAAATATGTCATTAGAATTTACATATCCGTGATCTAACACTACTTTTGGCGTAGAACTTGGTGTTTTTATAATTTCCAACTCGTTCTATCGCCTGTGTTCACAGATTATGTGGTTAAAAAGGAGTCGACGCGAAAGTGACGTAGGATATGTTTGCACTGGGGAAGGCTGAGTGGAAGATATTGCCTAGATTGGAAGGAGACGGAAGCAGTATGCTAGATATAATTTTTTTTTAGATTAAGCGAGGAAGGCGAGGAGTCTCCTGAGGGTGATGGGGGAGGAAGGCAGGACACCAGGTACGAAATAAACAACAAACGTACTCTATACCCAATATTGCCAAAAAGATGACAAAATAACCATGATAGCCAACCATGAAAAATCAACATAGAATACATATGCTAGTAGCAAAACAAATATACATGTTAGCCGAAGACAAATATCCACTATACTTGAGCATAAAGAATAAAAATGGCTTTAATCATACTATTCAATCATATAATTACTACAAAACAAATGCATTCACAGCAGAACCATTCGATCTGTGTAAACCCCCAATTGTTCTGTATAAAGATCACAGCGTTATTCAATTTGTTGTTAAATAGTTTGCACAAACAGGCCGAATATGGTGGACAGTGTTGATTCAAATATTGATGTTTCCTATATGGGCCAAACAATGGAGATTGGAAAAGGCATCAATTCATGTTTCGGGTGACTTCCTTTATTTAATACTCATCCTTCATCAGGACCATGTTGTGTGCGTCAAGGACGGGAAAGAAGGAAGTCCTAAATACTAGCAACTGAAACAGGGTCCATTAATACAAATTAGAAACAGAAAGAGGTCTCAAGAGGGGCGGGACCACAGCAACATCAATGGAAAGTCAACAACATTCTACTAAGTGTTCACAGTACATAGTAGCAAGAATGTGTATCTATTAAATTGATCTAATAAGTCATCTACTACATAACAATGTCATATGATAAAGAGGTCAGGAAAGAGACTGAAAATATAAGCAATCATGATTTTAAGTTTGTTGCTATACACAGAATATAACAATCTGGACGAACAAAACACATTCCAGGATAAACATGTCTAGCTAGCTACGTGCGAAACACAGCACAGAGAAACAATACACCTGAGAAACAATCTTGAACATATTGTGGACCTAGAAATGGCAACTTTTAATCTTTGCTCATTCACATAGTCTAAATAAAAAGGTTAAATACATCGTACTCTCTATATAAAGGCCTGCATGATAAAGACAGTAGTATATAGGGAATGTATACATCTTAAATCAGTTTGATTGACTCCAAAAGTGGACAGTTGTTAACTAGAGGAAACAGTTAACCAGAAGAGTTCAGAAGGAATCAATGTACAGTCCGGAGAAAGGAGCATAAACATAAAGTTAACTAACCTGATCCTAGGAACGCAGTAACGACAACTGTCTACCGTGGGCTACAAAAACTACATAAAGTTGAGTCTACATCACATCCCCAGATCAGCACAAGCGATAGTAAGGTGGGATATATGTCTGAAACAAAACACAGCCAGGATAAGCAGGGAGCTAAAACCAAACAATACTAAAAGCTCTTCAAATGTGGGTATAACAAAACGAGATGCACAGACCAAAAAGTGTCTCTCTCCAGTGCTTAACTTGAGCCGGTGGTTGCCGGTGGAGGTGGCTGGCACTCCTGTTTTTCACATCAGACATTTACAGAGACAAGAGACGGGCAACCACACAAAGCAGAAAGACATAGGAAGAGAAAGACGGAAAAACTGTCACACACTGGAAGCTGCTTCACCTGCTACTTTATTGTGGCTGAGGTAGGTGAGGCTGTGCATTGCTCCATCATGTCTCCACATCCCACATGGCTGATCTGCATGAGAGGATAGGAATTGTGAGGAACATATACAACATATCATTGTAGATGGGCAGTTGTCAATAACATGGGGTTTTCCATCGTGGGAATCCAATTAACATCCCAGAAGAGAGCTTTACTCTTGCTGTCTGTTTGATGTCGCTTCTAACAAACACCCCTATCGTTAACAGCTATCATCTATAACTCTATATTTCTACCACTAATCTATTTTCTTTGCACCACCAGTCAGTAGATATAAACTTATACATGCAGCTCCATCCATGACATACAAATACAGCAGAAACTTTTTCCGAGTCAGTTTTTCGAAAAAAAGAATGTAAGGATTTTGAAGTTTGTTGTGGTTGACTTTCCTTTTTTGTTCTAAAGTTTTCAGGTCTCACCTACAAACCACTTTAACTATCTGGCAAGAGCTTTTGTCAATCTAGAAAACACACCGCAAGGCATAGACATAGAAAGAAACTCTTGAATAGCCCCTTTAAGCCATTTCCTACTATGCTCCAACTAGTTTTAGGTAGAGGATAACAGGGTTGTCCATCCGCATTGATATCAGTCCAAGACTCTTCGTTATTGTGTACGCTAAACATGTAGTCCGTATAATATCTTTCTTTTTTTTTGTAGGGGCTTTTTTATTGTGAGGGACTCCACCCTCTCTTATTTTAATTGACTTGAAGGGTTTGCCTGCAGTGCACATATCCTGTCGTAAAGCAGGGCTGAGCAGCTACAGAGGACACAGCATCTGTCCCATCAGTTCATTAATGACAGGGTGCATCACTGGAAACTCAAAGAGGAGCGTTTGTTGTGGGAAAAGTCTGTGTCTCCCAGATCTCCCTCCCCAGCACAGCCACAATCCTAGTGCAACAACCAATTGTAGCATACAACTAACCAAAGGCAACACATCCTCCCAGCGCCTCATCTCCATGAATGCTGCAGTGCGAAGCCGCTTGTTGGGAAGATGGTAGCTGCGGCCTGTGTAGGTAAGAGCAGGGCCAGGTTGGGGGTATTCGATAGACAACAACGAGGGGGAATTAAATAAATAATGTTCCCTCCACGTCGTCTGTCGAAACCCCCCTCCTCCTCCCCGCAACCAGGCCCCACGCTCCTACGTGCAAGGGCTGTAGCTGGAAAATGGCAATGGTTTCGGATACATATGATGTCACATAGGAATGTAAATGCGGGGCTTGTGAGACATACACATAGAGCATGCTTGCAGTGTCTCTGCAGACGGAGCTTCAGCACGTCAAAGCAGAGGCAGACATCCCTTGTGGTCCAGAGTGGCTACCCTCCTTACAGGACTTTAGATCAATGCTGGGGCTATCACCTTCAGTGATCTGCTCTGCGGTTGTTTTCTGCTCCTCTGCAGTACACTGCCTCCACCATTACCCTCACCCCCCAGGATATTCACTCCACCACTATGTCCCTGATTTAACTTTGGTAAATCATTATTTTCTGGCTTCTTTGTTTTCTTGATGTAACACAAGACTTAACATTCAAAAACGCTTAAGCAATCCTGTCTGATACTCTCCAGAGGTGTGTGTGTGTGTCTATCTATCTATCTATCTATCTATCTATCTATCTATCTATCTATCTATCTATCTATCTATCTATCTATCTATCTATCTATCTATCTATCTATCTATCTATCTATCTATCTATCTATCTATCTATCTATCTATCTGTATATATATACACATATATATAAATATATAATATATGTTTTCCGAAGTTTAACTAAGCTTTAACCTTTGTTTTTTCATTAAATAAGAACAATACACTTCTGGTGTCGAAATGCGTAGAGGGTGCAGCTCTTTAAACTACAATTTACCTGCTGGGAGTGTGCATGCTTTTTCCTTGGACACTGAAAATATTGCTGTTGATGTACATATAAATATATGTGTGTGTGTGTTCCGACGTACCATAGCACAGAGCTTAACTAGAAGCGTTCTGTATAATCAAGAGGCTGCTGTCGACCTTCCCTTCTGCTTGCTTGTGGTAGTTAGCACCCTTTCCCACAGCTTGCAGCTTCTTTGTAATTGCCACTCGCCTACAGTCGCCTGCCTGCTCTGGCTCTTCGGCCCCTGCCTGCTTCGTCAGTGCAGCATCCTCTGTGGTTGCTGTTACGATCTTTGCTCGGCCCCCTGTACAGCAACATAGCACCTCCTACCTGTCAGTGAGCACACTTTAGATTACCCGTCACATGGTGTGTGAGGATCTGTATTCACATTATGCGCCTTTGTGCTAGCTAACAGGTTGAAGCATAACACATAGATAAAAACGCAGATCTCTGCCACACCCCCAGGCGCTAGGCCGTCAGTATCGGAAATATATCTGCTCCCGCCTCTCCTTCCGAGCAGTGACGTCCTCACACACTGGAAATGAGAAACTCAACAACTGTAAGGCCTTCAGCTGGCCGGCTACGCCTCACACACTACTTGTTCCCAGCTCCCTGGCCAAGGACAAAAGAAACCACTGCCTGCCAAACAGCCCTCCTGAATCCACCAACCACACACCTTTTGTTGTGCTATTTCTTTTTATTAACAAAATGTTATCCAATACGTGACATATGCTGGTTCTACCACAGGCATTAATTAGCGTACAGATGTTCAAAACTGGTATCACAATCTGGTTCAGTGCTGTATTTGACAGTTGATATAAGCAGGTTTGCAGGACAACAGTCTATTGTGCATAATGTTGACAATGACCAGGTGAGCAAGGCAACACATACGTCATCCACATTTTTATCATCACCAACCACACTCCTGCCTCATTTACGGGCCCCAAGTGGAGGGCTGGATCCTCTGTACCTTCATTTTTGGTAGACAGTGTGTGTGTGTTTGTGTGTGTGTGTGTGTGTGTGTGTGTGTCCACTGAAAAATAAATATACACATATTGGTTCTTAACCAATAAGATCACTTGTCGGCAAAGCTAGTAAGTTTGTGTTGGGTGCTTGCCTTTTGTTGCCTTTATCAAGGATTATTTTGCTTCGCCCGGTATTTGTAAATATTTTATTTTTGCTGAATAGCTAGACCCTTGCCAAAATGAAAAGTAGACATTGTGTAAAAGCAAAAATATTTTTGTGGACTCAACGCAATGCATACTATGCCATAGTATTGAGCGATATCGATGGAGATTACTTTGTGTGGATGCGCACTTTGTGAAAGGTCAGAATGCCATCTCTCATAGTAAAGATAACCAATGGCTGATGTAGACTGACCCGTTCCCATGATGCAGTGGACTGAAGAAAAATGGGAATTGACAAAAGGAGACGAATGGAAGGAACATTATGAGTATGATCTAAAATCAGTTCTCTACTTAATGTTAGTTGTGCAAACACTAGTCACAGATCACAATCATTATTGAGGAATTCACAGTTCTCCACATATGACATCATTGCTGCAGCGTAAAGGTGCACTTTATTCCCTGTGATGGTATATTCTAAGCGTGTGCCTGGACTTTGTCTGTGTCACTGACTTTTTGCATGTGACAGCATATCCTAGGCACACAGTGGCAGGATACAACACGTATGGGGTAAATAATCGCTTTTAAGCTATATGGAAGCGGTTCTTGGGTATGAATGACTCTGTAGTGTCTATGCAATCTCGTTGACTACATCTTGCAGTTCTTAGTAAATCTGTAGCCTGATGTTGCCATATAATCATTGAGAGACTGTGTCGTGGCTGTTAGCAGTAAGAGAGTGTTGCCTACCGGCGCTGTAGCCAAATGCCTGGCCGGTGTTCTTGGACCACTCTCTCCAGTTTTAAGGTACCCGTGTGCTTTCAAGTTAAATCCACGTCTTTAATGTTGAGTGTTGGGACTGTTTTGGAAGGATTGGTGCTTCTTCAGGGCCTTTCACAGGGATTGTTTGTTTTGATTTTGGTCTGGGAACGCCCGTGAGGGTCCAGAAGTTTAGCAAAGACAGCCCGGGTAGCAAGCGAGAAATAGGGCTGGAATAGTAAAATACAGAAATTACCAGGGTTGAATGGCCCCCCAGGATTCTGGGCCCCGGTGCCACTACAGCGGTAGCTACCCCCATGTGAGAGTCATATCTGACCTAAAATTGAGGGGGAAGAAACTTTGTGACCTCCACAGCAAAAGAGTGGAATCTACTTCCTCTCCATATCAGAGGTATGTCAAATTTGCTGATGTTTGGAAGGGTTTAAAAACTTGGCTTTTTGCCAATTAGGAAATCAACAAATAAGGCAATGGTTCACACTTCAGCTAGCGCCTTGATACCTGCGGGTATGTGTTGTGCTTTATAGGTTATCATAACATAACATAATAACATAACAAGCCTGGAAGACAACAGTGATCCTTACAAGTGTTAGTGAGTAGAGCAACTACCAAGGCAGGTCTTGCCTGCCCTCGCCTTTGGCCCAGTTCCTCTCTGCATCAGTACCGGGGCTGACTTGATTCAGACTGCATGTAATATGTTCACATGCTGAGAGCCGTGGGATGGCTTGTGGGGGCAAATCAATGCTTTTGTAGGCCTCACTGTGAAGATCTAACACGTGGTGATGAGGGGAAAAAACGAGGACACTGGTACGGTCCCCTTTCAGTGGCAAATGTTTGGGCAAATGTTGGGCTGTTATTATCTGGTGCTTTTTTATCTGGTGTTATTTTATGGTTCTATCTGGTGTATTTTGGCTTTGCCAGTGTATGTTGAATTGCATCACAAGCATTGGAAAAGTAAAATAATTCCTTAATGACCACCGTGCATGCGTGTGGATATATGTCATCTGGCTTGTAATGGAGCTTCTTTTTTTATTATTAAACTCCATTACTAGAATGCTGCCATGCATGTTCACGCACATTCAGGAGCCATCTTTTAATGGAGTTTCAAAACACGCAAGAAATACCATTATAAGATGGCTTCCGTGGGAAGAAAAAACTGTGGCTTTGTCAATAGGCCCACACTTTGTGACGAAGGCAAGACCTATTGGTTTTGCCAATGCTTGCCTTTTCTCTTATGTAGTTCTTTTTCATTCTTGCATGCAGTTCTTTTTTACACTTCTTTATGTTGTTTTTCTACTCTGATAATTAGTTTTTAAGCAGTATGAGCCCAGTACTTAAATACGGGACAGCCTATGGCGTGAGCATGATTAGGAAACCAAACACCACTGCATGGTTTACAATGTTTTACCGAGTATAATAGTAACTTTTGTGCACGTTATTTTCATTGCATTTTAGAATGTCCCACCCGTGGTCAACAGTTATTGAGGATCTGAATGCACTCATGCATTTTTCTGAGATTGAGTCACATTTTTTATGTTAAACCGCAACAATCTGGAACTCAGTCCCAAAGATATTCGAAGTATAGGTACTTTCCATACATCTAGAATGCCATTCGATGGAAACGCTCATGTCTTTTGTTAGGGCCTGAAGGCTCTTGGTATAACAGAGCACCCTGTCTGAAACAACATTGCACAATGTAAGCTTTACTCAGACTTTGTGCCACTAAACGAAATTACTAAAAAACAAAGTACATCACGCATAGATAAAATGTCAACATTAAAGAACGCTGAGACCCCTTTTCAACATCAATCGGGGATATCAGTGAGACATTCTTCTAAGAAGTTATGCATGTGCAGTTCTCTGTAGCATCCATGTTTTATCTCTGCTTGATGCATTGTACAGAGTGCTCAAACTCTATGGGGCCCGTTTAAAGCGTAATACAATCCCAGAAATAAATAAATAAAAAATATAATAAATACAGCTTAATGCAACCTCATGAATAAATAAATAAAAAAATAACTCCATGCCCGTTGGCAGCATGATTCCTTTCAATAATAAAAATAGTACTATTAAAAATCAGCATCCCAAGAAGAAATAACTCAGCAATTTACAAAGATGCAACTGCACAATTTGAACGTAATACATTCTGCATCCTATAACTTAGCTTCGAGTACAAATGTATATTTCTTTTCACTGCTCCAAGGATATGTTTCATTCTGTTGGCTCAGCAGCCTTCCTTATCCTAAGAGACTTAATCAAAAATAAGGCTGTGACTGCCCACTCAGCGGATGAATAAATTGGGCATTAAAGAAAGTCTAAGTAAGGCGCAGCCCGGTTCATATGCAAAGTTCCAAGAAGTGGACATTAATCCCTTCCACCTCATGACAGTCACACAGACAGGGTCTTTGTAGATAGGGGCTGCTAGCCCATTGCCTGAAGGTCTAGTCTGATTGAATCCAGCTGACTTCAGTTGGGTCATGCTCCTGAGCCTTGGGTTTATCTTACAGTTATATAGAATTGTGAGCTATGTATGAGTTTGTTGCCGACAGTAGCAATCATCTTCATTGTAAAGGCTTGAGCATCCACTTTCTCCCTTGTTAATTTGCACAGTGACTGTATTCATGAAGCACAGTGCTGTGGTTGCTGATAGCTCTCTTCAGTGATACTACAATGCTTCTAAGCTCTTTGAAACTTCGCTTTCCCAAACCACGCCCAGCTTCCAAATGGTACCACACCTCAAAAGTGGTGTGAAGGGTGAATACTTAAAGAGAATCATGTTGTGAGCTTCAGCATGGATGGATATAAGACCCCATTTCAGCCATCAATGTTCTGGCGGACGTGCCTCAATGTGAGACGGGAGTGCTATTTGGACAAGAAAAAGATATCCTGTTCACCCGTTGAGACTTTGGGACCACAAGTAAGGATCCCTCTCTACCTTTTCCCTTCTTTGTACCTTATGCTTTGACTGCTGGAATCCAGCGCTTTGCAGGAATGCAACCAAGATCAGTAGATTGCAAGAAAATATTACTGCCCACCATACTAATATAAGTAAATAGACATTTAGGAAACGAATAAAAAGGTGGACCTATACTATACAATAACAATGTGTGACCAGAAAAGATATTATTATTACAAAATATATTCTTTTATTGAAATAATCAGATATATTTATATTTTATATTTGTTTATATTTTATAACATTGTTGCTTATAAATAAACAAACAATAAAGTGCATACAGAATATAATACATAGACTACAGACAAATATATGATAAATGACAAACTTGCTCCAAAATGTATACCAACAAAGTGGTTATAAATGACATGTTCAAAATCAAGATAGGATAAACCATTTCAAATTTTTAACAATTGTCCAAAAGAAACAAAAATGGCTAACATAATTAGAATCTACGCGCGTTTCGGCTGGACGCCTTCTTCAGGTAGCCATAAGTCTAATGAAGGAAAAAGGAGAAATGAAAGTTCTTGAATATTGTGGTCAGACCGTTGAATCTGGGCCTACTTTAGATATAACGCTATGCCCCATGGGAGCTCTTAGGGGTACGGCAGGGATAGTGTAAGCCTCACAAGCGCATTCCAATTACTTAAAAAACTTTGTTGGGCGGCAAATGAAGGTTGTGTCAAGATTTGACAACTTTGGATCATAGGTCAAGAGAATACCCTGACAAATGGCGAATATCTTATTGCCCGTTGTGGAAACAAGACATTGGATGATGTGTTGTTCACTGTGCGGCCGTAAACACGCTATCTCCAGGTTGAAGTAACGAACCAATGAACAGTGATGGAACGTCCACTCATGAGCTTAGCGTCTTCTATTCAGATTTCCAGGCTGCCCGGTATAGCCGTGCCGCGTGTTATGATGAAATGAAACCTCCATTTCATCAAAACACGCGCCACAGCTATAGCGGGTGCCGAGCAACTGTACACATGGAGATGGCGGCAGCCTGGAAATCTGAATACGCAAAGCTCACGAGTGGACGCGAAGGAGAAGGGCGGTTTCACGCTCCCCGACCTTCAGTACAATGCCTGGGCCTTTCAGTTATCGTACTCTAGGATGTTGTTGAAATCCCCAGATGGTTCGGAAAGAGGTACTATGTTCGCCGAGATGCTGGGGCTACCACTTGAGGGCTTCCTTTTTAAGTTCGGGAATCAAAAGTACTTCAAGAATATAAGGTTGAAGGTCCTTTTGGCCACCGCACGAATGTGGCTCAGAATTAAGCAGTGTACTGGGCTTAATTATTACTCTAGGCTAGATCCTATTTGGGACTCTCCGGGAGCCCCGGAATGCTTGAAGGATAAATTAGCAATCCCACTTAAGACAGCAGGGTTAATAGTATGGAGAAATCTGGCCTCGGAAGGGTCCCTTCTACCTTGGGAGTTTTTTCATAACTCGCTGGAGTATGAAATGTCCAGGTTTAAGTATGTACAATTGCTGAGTTGGTTACAGAATCTTAAAAAGCCGATGGAAATAGCAAACACCTTTGAGGATCAACTGGTTTTTAGGCCTGTTGGAGGGAAAGAAGTTTCTTTTTTCTATTGGTCCCTAGTTGAAACCATTGATGGAGATTTTAAATTGGAAGAGGAATTGTGGGGATTCTCCATGCCAGATGTGTGCTGGGAGGAGGTGTGGCAGACTTCCTTCCAGACATTGTTCTCTATTGTAAAACCTGCCTGGCTGCGGAGGACCCTGGCTGTAGTCTTGATGGGCTGAGCTGGGTGATCTTACGTACCACATCCCACCCACAGAAAATTACCTATGTTAGTAATTCACATGATTAGGATAAAGAAAGGCTCTAGATTCAGCACATCAAGTATCCTCACCACTTTGTCCCAGCACACATTATCCCCCAAAAAATCAAAAGCTATCAATGACCAAAAAAGTGTCTTGTTTTGGCTGAGTAATATATATTATATCATATCACTCAATTCTAAGCATTAAAGTTCTTCAACTTTGGCACGTGCTATTTTATTGGGTTTACTTAAGAATTTGAATCTATTTAAAAGGAGTTTAATACATTTTAAATCACACTTTCGGCAAATTAATGAGAGGTCCCAAGTATACCATTCGTATAATAAGAACTTTATTATACTTGTTTATTTAATTGCTTTGGGAATATCTTGCCTGCTAATTCAAGGCACAGGAAGGATACCGGTGAGAGTGCTGACAGTCACAATGTTCATTGTGTTGTTCTGTACTATTCGTATGTATCGTAGATTTAAGACTAGATTAACCGATTTTCACTGATTGATGGATCTGAATAGACATCTGACTGGCTGGGTATGGTAAAGGAGGTGTCGCAGTAGTATGGGGTGGTGGGCTTTGGTAAGATTTTATGGCTATGGGCATTTGGCACAAGAGGGAAATGGGAGGTGGGGTGATTTTTGAGAAGAAGATGAGTCAGCAGTTGGGCTGACGGACTGGTCTTAGTATATCTGGTCCGGTGGGAAGGGGGGTAAGTTTTTAGGAGGACTTACTGTGTATTCTTATTTTCCTGACCGATAGTATTAGAGGGTAAGCCCAGGATTCCACAGTTAAATCTGCTTTAGGTCTCTTGGGTATTGGATTCCTCTCCGGAGTCAGAGCACATTGCTCTGACCCTTTGGTCAATAATCCTGATATTCAAAGTTTGTTCTCCTGTACATTACACTCCTGTACATTGCTCTGAAGCCAGGAGTTCACATTTGGTAGGTGAGCATTTATTAAAAGTCTCTCATAAGGTAACACTAATTCCATCTGACAAAACTACAACAGAGGAAGGTGAAAGTTGCAAATGTAACCTTTTTTTGACACTGCTCTATCAACAAGAAAATGAGTTGTAACGTTATGAATCCAGCACAGTACATTCTTCCAGCATCCTTGTTTTCTGTGGTATAGAATGAGAGCACACCTGTCCCATCATGAACCAGACAGGTATTTTTCGAGTTTCTAAAGGAACAGTCATTACAAAATCCAGTCTTGCTTTTCCCTTCTTTGCCCTGTGCAGTACATGGGTCACTTTAATACGCCGTGTGTAGTTGGTAGTTTTTACTTTGATCCGTCTTTTTCTACTTGAGTTATCTCAGAATGAGAACCTAAAACATCCTGTTTCCCTGGTGATGCAAAGTGTCACCTCACTATTGCAATTAGCTCCCACCCCTCCCTTTAGTCACCATGGAGGAGAAGACACCTGTTGAAAAAGTCTCAAGAGTTATTGTTTTCCAGACTTTGTGATTTGCCTAGTCCTCTGTAGATGTCTGAACCATAGAGAAGACCTAGATTGAATGTTGTGCTTCCATGAAGTCCTATTTTAACTAGTAACTGTCACAAGTTTTAAAGAATTATAGGGATCATGTGCCTTACTTTTTTGGCTGTCTATTCTTACCCATGAAAAGACAATATACAATATAGTATGGCAATCACAATACAAACCTAGGTGTTTTCAGTAAGAGACTCCTTCTTAGCTCAACAGGTGGGCGTCAGTAGTTGATAGGGTTGTAAAATCTGATGTTTGAAAAGAAGTAAGGTCCATGAAGGCCTTCATTCATAATATTTCTGAAACAGAATATCCGAAGTGTGCTTGTGATTCTGTCAAACTCCAAGAAACATGCTATATAACAGCTTTCATATTCATTCATTCACCGGGAATTTTTGTTTTGTTCTGTTTGGAATTTCTGCATTTGAGTCTGGCTTTCCAGGTCAAGCAGAGCTCCACCTCTGTGCCTTTTGTAATTATGTTTTTGCATCTTAAGTACAGGACTGCGATAGATTGTGTAAGTATCGGAGCAGGCACATCCTCCAACTTCTACTGTCATGTTTTGTCATCTTAGAAATAGAAGGTTAAAATGTCTAAATAAGTGTGTGCATAACAAGAAATCACATTTAATAATTGATGGTGAGTACCACTCCAGCAACATTGATATACTTACTTGGCCAGAAAGTCAGGGAACCTCTTGGTGGTCTTCAAATTACTCCTCTTTAGGTTGCTGGTCACTTAAGACAAACTATATCTTCAAAGATCATGTACACTGTATGGTTATAATTGCTTAATGTCTAAAGGCAACAAAAATACTGTTTTATTTCCATCTCCAATTTTTAGCATCCATTAGAAGTACATTTTCAGTTTCTTAAGTTGTCTTAGGTTGAAAATGGATGGGTGTATCAGGAAGACCTCTTCATTCACAGATGATGCCTATGCTCCCGTAATCCTTCCATTCTTCAGTGTGAAATTGCAGTTCCAATTAATTCAGATATTCATCGCCTTCATCTTCAGCAGTGAAAAACATTTTACCTCATGATAACTCAAGAGGCAGACACCAGCATTGCTAAGGATATATTTACTGGCCTCCATATGAGGTGGTGTTGGCTATGTTTAGCAGATGAATATGTTCCTTATGTGAATCAACATTCCCCCAGCTTATTCTGTCTTCTTACAGTGAAGGTGTTTAGATCTATAATTTATCAAATGATTCTGCATTTTTATATGAATCTAGTAAGAACCGATTGTCGGGTCTAAGGGACACTTAAACTGTGGATCGCTTCTAGCTTTATAGCTTGGCACGCTTGTCTTGTATCAAAAGACGTACACCTTCAATACCACCTCGCATGGGATCAAATCCTTATAAGAACCAGAAGGTACTGCTACACCATTTCTAGTTTTTACAACTTGTGTGTTCATTCCGTTGTGCCCTTTCTGGAGTGAACTTCCAAAGTCTGCATCTTCTGACTTCGGTCTGGACCGGCCAATCTCAAAACGGATAGTTGCCACTGTGGTTCTCCTTAGGCGTCTGAAACTGGGAGGAGACATTTCTCTATGCCAGCATTGTAGATTTTCCAGGTTTCTCTAGGGCATGTTTGTGGAGAGGTTATTGCAGAAACATTTACTATGCAAATTACTGGACAGAAGTTAACTATATCTTCATGCTCTAGTCCTTGAACATTGTATATATCCCTTAGATGACAATTGTCTTTTCGCAGACCACACTGCAAGTGTAACAAGCTAATAGGTCTAGCCTTGCATGCTGCTGCAATGGTTATTTTTTGCGTTTTTTATCGCAAGTATATACCATAAAACTAAAGACGAAACAGGCTTCCACCAAAATCTAGCCACCGTATTCTTGCAATAACATTTTTTAATGTACTAGTGATTTGTGTTTTAAACAAGCCTTCAGTTGTGACATGAATGGTTATTTTGAGTGTAGCTGTCAAAAGACGGATTGTTATATGAAAGCTTACAGATAAGCATTTTGTTACATGAAATCAAACAGTAGGAAATGTTTATGGGATGACATACTGTGGAAATAGATTTGCTCTGTGAGAATCCTTGTTAGAGCCCATTCAGGGATATATTATTTTCTAAGCAAATGGAAAATGTGTGACTGAAGTCTGATGGTTGCCTTGTAGAAAGGTTTATGCTCAAAATTCTAGGCCTGAGTTGGTTATGGTGACAAGCTTTAGCCCTGATTGATGCACCTGGAAATCGTATGTCCGAAGCAATATGTCTGGTCTGCTTATTATGGAACATTAAGACAAAGACTGGTTTTTGGGGGGGGTAGTTCTATATATCGCAAGCTTGACCCGACGGTATGAGAGTGTTTTACATGAGCACCAGTTACATCACAGATGGACACATTCATTTTGCTAGGCATGGGGATATTGAGTGATTTACCCAGAATCACAGGATGTTGTGCGACCCTGTCGAGAATCGTACCTGGTTCCCCAGCTTTGAGGTCAACCAATCTAGCCGTTAGGTCACATCCTTTCCCCCAGAGTTGTTCTGGCGTATTTATTGTGAAGTGTTAAAGCCTATAAGCGTTATTATCATATTGTGTTATAGGCTATAGACTGCAATTTTGTTACATGTAATCTCACAGATTACCGTTGCAGACAAGGGTTTGGTGTTGGCCACCCACTCTGACAAAGCCATGACTTTTTCACTGATGATTCTTTTGAGAAGGATTGCATATTTGTTTTCAAGCCGTATTGGTCTGTATATTTGTCATTTTATAACTCTATGTGTGATGGTTGCACATTTATGAGCACTTGAATAAGCCAGTGCTGGGTAAGGTGTAAAGCCAGTGGTACAAAGTAACTACTTTGTCAGCTCACTGGGAAGTCTCATGATAGATTTCCTAGGTTTGATCTGTGTATTATGACCCGCTATGACAAAGCTTGTAGGCCTGGCCTACATATTGTGAAAAGCATGTATTAAAGAAAATATGTTTTTATGGATGGGTTGATAGTACCATGTATTAAACATGTGCACAGGTATTTTGGTACTGGGAATTTCATTGATTACCATGTAAGCAAGGGTTTTGGTGTTGATGATCCACCCAAACTATCCATGTAGAAATAAGATATGCGCTTCAATAATCCCCTCTATTAGGAGAGATAGTATTTTTCTTTGCCAACAGTAATTTTATGTATATTTGTACTTTGATGACTCTATGGCAAGCCAGTGACAAAGTATATATGTCTGTTTGTTTATTACGAAAAGTTATGATAAATGCACTCGGCCTGATATGTTGATTGTGAAACGTGCACGTTAGAGTTTTCAGGGTAGATTCTTATTTCTCCGAATTAAAGCCTACAGATGGGTGTTTTTTTGTTGCATGGAATCTCACAGATTACCATCGTAGGATAAGTGTTTTGGTGCTCATTACCCCTCTGACAAACCGTGGATATAGAAAATTTACACTATCAGAATCCTTGTTAGGCCCTCTTAGGAGAGATAGCAGTTTGGTTTGCTGATGGTAATTTTTTTTACATGTGCAATTTTGTGACTGTATGCAGATAGTTCCCTTGTGGGAGAGGTTGCACTCAGTACAAGTAGGCCTGAGTTGGTTTTGGTAACAAGTTAATAACAGCTATAAGCTTCATTGGTGTGCAGGGGAATCCTATACCAGATGCCATATGTCCGGTCTGTTTATTATGAAAAAGTATTACAAAGGCAGTCAGTGTGGGCTTTTTTATTGTGAAAAGAAAGTATATGTGAAAACCAATAGGCCTCTTACGGTGTCTTGTTATCACCATTATGTTACAGGCTGTAGAAAGGAATTTGGTTATGTATAATCTTACAGATTACCATACTAGGCAACATTTTTGATGGTGGTCATCCACTCTGATAAACTCTGGGAGTAGAATTGTACAGTAATAATACAAGGTAGGCCCTATTGAGAGGACGTGTGTATTGTTTTGGCAACATTAATTTTCTGTATATTGGTAATTTTATAATTGTATGCCTCATGGTTGCCATCCTTTGTGCACTTCAATAGGTCTGTGTTGTATATAGTGTCAGCAATCACAATAATGTGAGAGGTACCCTTACTTCCGTAGGGAATATGGTTTGTCACAAAACAACAAAGTAGTGTCCCCCACGTTTCTCCACTTTTGTTTTCCAAACAGCCCACTCTTCAAACTACTCTTCCACACACTCCAATTCTGAACTCTTCAACATGTGACCATGTCAGCTGTGTTTATACCCAAATTCCACGGCCCTGTTCCTAAATTTCTACAGAAAAATCTATGCAGGTGTAAATACAATGTCAACAATGTATTAAAAAAATATATTGTAGTGTAATCACACAAATAAAAATAATTTTTATAATAAAATGACAGTTATATATACTGTTGTTAATCTCCAGATCTCAATGTAATACTATTCACCTATCATCGTCTGTACATTAATACAATAATCACATTGCATATCAGGTAATGAATTAATTGGGTACAAAATACATTTCATGTATTCACATTCGAATTTTGACTCCTAAACGTTTTTTAAAACATGTAGTTGTCGACGCGGCGTTTCGGTGGATCATATCCAATACAACCACCTTCTTCAGGACAAAGATTTTGTGACAACAATCATCTAAAAAACGTTATAAAATATAATGACTCCTTCATAATATACATTAGTTACGTTTCAAGAGTTCAGTGTCCTTACACAACCCCTTCATTCATGCTCCCTTTTTTTCTAATCCCACATGCATACTACACATTAGGGGTTTCGATTAGTTTACGAGACCCAACAATATCCACATCTATATATTAATGGCTCTATTGGTTCTGATCCCTTCACTCTATTGGTACAGACAGGGGTCTACTCGTACATTTTTTTTGTTTTTGTTGTTTTTGTGTTACATTTTTATTTATGATTTTAAGGAGACAGCAGTGAAAGAAAGTACATTTTTATAATGTTAGGTTTATTCCTGTACCTTTGTGGTTGTGGTACACATTACACCCTCGGGAATTTGATTCACTCGTATAAACACTACCTTATAATTTGTTCAACAATAGAGAAAACACACTCCTTACCTCTCTAATTACTTTACTCAATCCTCCAATTTTAAGTAAATTTCTCTGGTTTTTCAACTTTCTTGGAGGAACGATGGGCTACAGAAATCAATCACAACATACTAACCAGTAAAGGTCATCATGATTTTCTTAAAGATAACGGCACTACCTAGTCTCTTCCTCACATCTTTAGGTAAAGTGCTCCTTACCTGTTTAAGGAATTTCGTGTGTCCTCCACTATTAAGAGAACTTTTCTTTTGTTTCTGCTTCCTTTGAGGTGCAATGAGTTCTAAGAATCAATCACAACATGCCCATCATTGTGGATTACCTTGGTATATAATCCTACCCATTTCTCAAACTTGACTGTTAAAAATATTAGTGCCTCGCTCTTACCTAATGGCTTTATCTCCCTCCTTTACTCCTCAGTATTTATGAGGCCTAGCTACACCACCAGTTGCAGGGCTGCTTTTTAAAATGCAAATTTTGCCCAAACTCGACTTTGGTGTTTGGGGCACTTACAAATTGATAAACTACAATGTCTGCGCATATAAGGTAGCCCCGGGGTCTCTCCTAGGTGCCCCAGGGGTCCCCAGGTATTTAGAAGGAGGAACCATATAAAATGATTTTTAAATGCCCTGGGTTAAGTGAAATTGTACATTTCACTCCCAACATTGTTGTTAAGTGCTTCCCAAATACTACTTTTGTACTAGGATCATTGTGGAGTGAGGATCTGCAATATTTGTACATATTCCGAATCCCTGATGTCTCCCAGGGATGTGGGGTCCTCTAGAGATAGGCAGAGCCCTTATAAAATATGTTTTATAAGCCCTGGTGTTGGAACAATGGCCCAAGTCCTTTTCCCCATTGTAAATCCCCTGCCACATGGGTTAACATGGCAAGAAGTTATTAACTAATAATTAACACTAGGAGAATTATAAAATACCATTCAAAGACTTCCTAGAATGGTATTGATAAATCCAACAGTATGATATTGTTGAATTTCTCCTAAAGTGTACGGACAAAAAGTTTTAAGACTTTCTTGTCTTAAACCAAATTTCAGCCTTTCAGTGGTGTGTTCTGATTGGTCAGAATTAAGTGAATTATCCAGGCTCCTTTGATCAGGTTATAAATAGCCCCGGGGGTTAGACAGCTCTTCTTGGAGGGCAGGTTCTGCAACATAGGAATCGGGGTATAGGAATAGGGGGAAGGGTTATAAGAAGAAGTCAGTTTCAATTTACACCTCTCCTCTTTTAACCCAGCCAGATGGTGGGATTAAGGAAAGGATGAGCAGATGTAAGGGGGAGAGACTATGGAGATTAACCAGCCTGGGGGTGTTTTTCTCCAGCTCTTCTCTTCCTGCTGGAATATCAGCCATTATGAATTTTGGAGAAAGGGTGCACTCTGAGAGAAAATAGTGCCACACTTTGAAGGATGTGGTCATACCCTGGGGTGTTGCCCTGTACCTCAAAGGACAGGAGTGCCCGCCTGCTTGACCCAGAGAACTTGGAATACGTATCTGAGATGGCCAGTACCTCTCAGATCTGCTGCTTGAATCCAAGGGAAGAAGAAGGGTTAATGCTGAGGAGTTTGATTGACTTCAATAGGTCCTGCACTCTGTAGATTGCACCCTCTGCCGCGAGCCCGCCTGCGTCTAGGTTCGTCTTGGTAAAAATCTCCGGAGGTCCGACTTCCAGAGTTTGACTAGGAGTAAGCTAGAACTCAAGCCGGCGAACCCTCACTGTATCCGAAGCCTGGTGTAGAGCATCGAGGGACCCTGCAAGAAACAGTCCGAACGTAGAAAAGTGACCAGGACCAACCGCGCGAGCCATGACACACACCTTCAACCACAAGCTGGCCTGGATCCCTGGTTCATCCCACTGGAAAGCACCAGAGGTCGGACTTTCATAAGTGTGACCGGAGCTCACCGCAAGGCAAGCTGGCAAACCCTCACCGAATCCAGACTGTTTGAGAGTTTCGAGGGGCCCCTGGGAAGAAAATCTCCAGAAATGTTTCTAAGTCAGAAGGTAAAAACTTTGACTGAGACCTACCGCTAGGGGTTGCCATACAGGGCTCCATCGATGTCCGCCTAAAACTTTGACTTTGATCCGGTCTGGCGTGACCAGATGTCCAAATAGGCGATATAGGTTTCTATCAGCCATATAGTTCTAAATCTTTAAAAATTCCTATCTCCGGTTCCCTACACTGGATTTTTTTTGGTCTCATTTTAAACATACAAATATTTCCTATTTATATAAATTGGTGTTGGATTTTTATTGTGAGCTGTGTCTTGATTAGTTACTGAATTGGTGTTTTTAAATGGCTTTCATACCTGTATTTGAAGTTAAGCCTGCCTACTCGCAGCCAAGCTACCAATGGTTGAGCATGGGAATAATTTTCTAAGTCCTGTACTGAGCCCCATATTGTGTTAGTGGCCTTATTGCCAGTGGCAGATATAACATAATATGTGTATTTGTAAAGCGCACGTTCACCCCCAAAGGGACATCTTGACACTAAATAGCAGATGTTTATTGTTACCCAACTCAAAGGTACTAATTTTATCAACCTGAGAAAGGATGAAAAGCTGAGTGGACCCTCGAGGATTTGAACCTGTGACAATGAGGTAGAAACACAGGCCCCTACAGTGGATGCATTAGTCCACTAAGCCACCAGATATACATTTGCCACTACTAATAACCTTACTGTAGTAAGCAAGTATTTTGGTGTTGGTGGCCTAACCACACAGACCATAGGGATAGATGATTTCCGTTATGGTAATCCTTATTAGGCTGTATTAATAGGGATTTTATACTGATGCTATAGGTCTGATCTATTTATTATGGAAAGTTTTGATAAACGTAGTAGGTATGACATATTGTGAAATTAATATGTGAAAATCATTAGGCATGGTGGATTGTTATTTCTCTGTATTAAAGCCTACAGATAGGTATTTTGTTAATTGAAATGTCACAGTTTACTTTTGTCAGAAAGATTTAGGTGCTGTTTGCTGCCTCTGACAAACCTTAGGGGGATACAATGTACACTGGAATAATTCTTGCTAGACTCTCATAGCTGTCTTTCAGAATCTTGTAATAAAAGAAATCATAATTTAATGCATACATCCATATATAAATATATATACATATGACATCATTTTCTGATCAAATGTATACATCCACTTGAAAATAGGTGCGCTTCAGTGTTAGGGCTGGTTGGCCTTTTTTCAGTTTTCTCCTATTATAGTTTCCAATTAATTTCTTTGCTTATCCTCTTTTTATTTTAATATTTCTTAAGAGGGTACTACAACTCTCCAGGCAATGCTAATAGGTTGCTTGCTCACCACTCATTTTATCTGCAGTGAGCCACATCTCACTTGGCCACTTCCTCTAAACCAGGAGAACGGGGGCGTGGCCAGCTGCTGAATATGGCGGGCGTGGATTAGACAAGCTCCGGAGCCCGAGCTCAAATATCCTGAATACAACCATCCTGCGTTCTTACTTCGACCCCAAACGGGTCACAAATGAAAGAACTCTCAACACAACCCGCACAGAAGCAAAGCGACTGCGATAACCCCGAACCAGCGAGGCAAACCGCTCAAGTCTGCGGAAGCGGAGACCAGAGCCTACCCAGGCACTCGCTGTGACCTTTCCGCAGGAAGAAACGCTTCCCTGTGAGTGACCGCATCGACAACTGTGGGCCCGGCGCCGGGGCCTGAAACACAGCGACCTGCGAGTGGCCCCGCACGGCCCAACACTGAGGGCAGATGCGCTGATTCTCTCCTCCTCCCCGTCCCCCCCATCAGCGTGCCTGGCAGGAACTCTATCAGCGGCCCCTGACCCACAGTTAACAGCCGTTCTGATCTTGCTGACCAACAACTGCTGAACGCACCGTCTTAATGCCTGGCGACGGCGCATTAAACGGAGGCACGCTTTGTCCCCCCTTGCCTTGACAGCAATTTACCTTGCACCCCAGGAGCTTCCTTCCTGACAAAGTCGGCGCTGTCCAGACTTAGCTTGGGGGCTGAGAAAGGGTGCGGCTGCACACATCACTGCATTGCTTCCACATTTTAATTGGTTTTACTCTTGGCAGGGTGTGGAGGTGACTAACACTACAGCCTGTACGGCATCCCCCCCCCCCCCCCCTTCTTGTCGCCGGGACTCCCAACTGTTGGAAGCCCAGGTCGACTGTTCAGAAGATATATCATAAGACAAACATGTGCAAAGTGATGGGCCGCTACAGGGGAATAACCCAGGGGGCAGCGATACTAACTCCCAGGATGTGGATGATGGAGATGGGGCCATGAGCATGCAATCACTTAATACAATTCCACCCACAGAGGACGAGAGTGTACCGGACATACTGGACTTAATACTGAATGAAGTTAGGGAATCTCGAAAAGCCATCGAACAGCAAATAGGCACCCTTACTACCGGTTTTACCCTACTGAAAGCTGATCACGCTAAGCTTGCCGAAACGGTGAAGGAGCATAGCTCTACGCTGAAGGACCTGATGCCACAGCTCCAGTCCCTTCCGAAACAGGTCACAGGACTGATGGATAGAGTGGTGGATGCGGAGGGCCGGGCACGACACAATAACATTCACGTCATTGTTCTACCAGAACGGAGTGAGGGAACTGAGGCAACGACCTACATGGAGCATTGGTTCCGCACACATGTGGCCCCTGAGGGTCTGTTAGAATTTTTCTGCATTGAGAGGGCGCATCGGATCCCCACAGGGAAACCAAGAGTGGGAGCCCCGCCGAGACCCTTGATCATGAAAATCCTCAACTACAGGGACCGAGATATGCTATTGCAAAAGGCACGCGAAAATCCGCAGATCCAATTTGAGAATTGCCAGATCTCACTATATCCTGACTATACGCACATGGTACAACCCTGGCGCTCTTCTTTTCAAGGGATGAAGAGGAAGCTGCGCATCCTGAAGATCATCTATGAGCAGAAGACCTATTTTTTTTAAAGTCCAGAAGATGTCGAGGAATGGCTGGAAGTTATGTAACCTAGACAACTCTCGAGCCGCGCCCCGTCCAGAGTGCATGGCCCTGGAGCCCCAGGACACCCTTGTTCGCAGCGAATGACTGAATCCACCAGCGTGTTGCCCTTTCCTGGACCCACACAGCAACAGGTCTAGACAAGTAATGAGGCGGCTCTATCGGCTGCAAACACCTTCAGAGACAACCCCTCCCACAGGCTGTCAGAATCGTTGGAACACAGCACAGTCCATTCAGACTCGAACAACAGCCTCCAACTCTTTCCCACTGTGACACCGCAAACGGCGGATGGAATCCTGGGATAGCAGCTTTCTAACGCTATCTGCCTTGCTGGGAGCTGTCGTCCGGGGATGCAGGGCCGGGGCGCCACCCCCCGAACACTCGCATATCCTTTTTTGCTTTGACTTTTTATTAGTACCTATATATAATGCAATGATCTACAAGTCACGCTTGGGCTCCAAGGGGGTCCAGGTTATGTGTCTCTTTATATGATGGCGGTAGCTGCAAATCCCCACTTTGCAACTGTTACAGTTTATTATGTTTCATTCCAATATTCAGCTTGTTTGGGCTTGCCTGGTTTAGGTTGTAGGCATGACCTCGTATTAAGTTTAGGTTGGGAGTTACATGGCTCTGGCAAGTTACTGATGCTACATCTCACAAGGTTACGTGGTCCACTGCAGGGTAGGAGAACAACAGGACTGAATGGTACAGCATATATTAGACAAATATACATTTATTACAAGAAATGTCCGAGGGTTGGGCTCAGTGTAAAAGCAGCACAGAATACATGCATTTTTGTTGCGTCGAGGGGCACAGGTGGTTTTCCTCCACGAGTCGCACCTCATGGAGGCAGAAGATGTGAAAATGAGGAAAAAATGGAGGGGTCAGGTCATAACTACAAATTACTCTGCTTTTGCCAGGGGGGTGACGATCTGGATAAGAGGGGGAGTACCATTTGTGGTGCTGGAGAAACAGGGGTACTCGCAGGGCAGGTATATATTCTTTCGCGGTAAACTCGACGGTTTACCAATTATCCTAGGGAACACCTGTTGGACTTGGCCCTTCTGGCAGGTTCACCCCTAAACTTTTTGCTTTTACTGGTGACCTGGTGGTAGTGATTTTTGGTTTCTGTGCACTTTACCGCTGTGTCCCAGGGTAAAGTGCGTGCGTGCGTGTTATGAGGTTGGCCTGCCCTCCCATAGGAATGCATGGGGGAATGTATGTGTCCCTGGTGGTTCCTGATGCGTGGGGAGTGCAGGGCCGAGTTTGGTATGTGCGGATGCGTGTGATGAAATGCTGCACGATGATGTGTGCGGCGTCAATGTACCTAGTGTGGAAGGGCCACTTCTAGAAGTGGGCACTTCTGTGTGCAGTGTGAAATGTGTGCCTTGTCTGGCGATTGGCTGGCTGAGGTCATGTGACGGGCTAGGGAATCCCCAGAGTCAGGAGGAGTCACCCAGTGATGAATTGGGAGATCAGCAGCCAGATGGGTGGGAGGAGTACACCTAGGACCTGAATAGGGCTGGGCTTTCCCCACACAATGCTGGCTCCGCCCCCTGTGGTGCGACTGATGACCCTGGCCTGTTCCCTGAATAGGGAGAGGGGCTGAGCAAAACAAAGTGCTCAGAAACCAGTTGTAACTGACTCGCCCCTCCCCTGCACCTTGAGACAAAGGTGAACCTGTGTATAAAATGGGGCTGTGACCCCAAGTAAAATGTTCTCTTCCAGGATCCTCACTTGAGGGGGGCCTGCTGCTGCTGGGCGCCAGGAGAGACCGCCACTGGGGACTGCCTCCCTGCTGGAGGGCCCTGTGAGCTGGCCCCTGGGCCCAGTTCTTTGCCCCCCTGCTTCTGAAAGACTTTATTCCTGGAGGAACTTTGCTCCTGGACCTTTAACTGCACCCTGAGAGCGCTGTTGCATTTATTTGAATAGAGCGCCTGGCTCTCCCTCCAGCCAACGAAGGAACGCATCTCGTGGCTGCTGCAGCATGAAGCGGTCGGTTTCCCCGAGGAAATCCCGCCGGGTAAGGAGAGCGACGCGGGAGTCCACCCCGCATCGTGTGCTGGTTTTATATCCCTGGCGGGTGCCCACCCCGCCAGGGACTCTTATGTAGTGATAACGGGAGCCTACCCCGTGTTGTGCCGGCAGAAGCTTGGGTCCCGAAAGAATCACTGCCGCTGGCCCGGGAGCTTCCGTGAGAGGGCCGCGCTTCCATTGGTGGAGGTGCTCCTGAGCCTTGAGGCTCGTCGCAAGGGCCACGCTGCCATTGGTGGAGGCGCTCCAGAGCCTGGAGGCTCACCGCAAAGGGCCGTGCTGCCATTGGCAGGCCAGCAACCCTACACCTCGAGCCTGGGGAGCTTCCGAGAAGCGAGGCTGCGTTGCCCGGAGTCGAGACCAGTTGGAGGTCTCCCCTGCCCCGCCGGAGTGTACCGGCAACAGCGAAGGAGCGGAGACACCGCGGGAGTCCCCAGAGAACAGCCCGGTAAGTTGTGAAGGGCAGGGGGACTCCGCGCGTGTGTTGTGGGTGCCGGTCCCAGACCGGTCTATGTCCTGGGCGGCCCCCCGCCTGAAAGGGGGGGGTGCTCCAACCAACGGGGCACATTGTTTTGGAGAGTCCAGAAGGACTCCCACGCCGGGCATTATTTGTTTTAGAGCGCTCGTGCGCTCCCACGAAGAGGGCATGATTGTTTAAGAGTCCAGAGGGACTCCAACGAAGGGGGCACCAGTTGCTCAGTGGTAGAGCGGCCCCAGAAGGCAGCGGGCCGCTCCCACCTTGCCCCACAGTGTTGTTCAGAGCCACGGAGGCTCTAGGGGGCATTTCTTGTTGTTGAGCCCAGCGAGGCTCCAAGGGGCCAGTCCTTGGTTTAGAGCCCAGAGGGGCTCAGGGGACAGCCAGTTGGCCAGAGCCTGCAAGGCTCCAGCGTTGGCCCCATCATTGTTCTACAGCTGCCCAGCACTTCGTGGGCAGCTTCTCCGTTTAGGCCCCTGACACTGGGACACAGGGCGTCCTAGCCCCTACGAAGCCAGTTGGCCTAGGGACTGCCACAGGTGGTGGCTGATGTGAGTTTTGCGCTATTGTTCCTAACCTACACCTCTGAATGTGTTGTGATGCATCATGTGTAATGTGTTTCTACCCCTGCAGGTATTGTGATACTTAGGTGGTTGTTTTTCTCCTAGTACAGGTGGTGCTAGTGAGGTCCTGGTTCCCTGCGCAATATTTTCCTAAGGTGGTTAGGGTTGCGTAGGTGGTACTTACCTGTTACCATTAGTTACTGGCTGTGTGCTACATGTGTTATTTTGTGCTACAGTAATTTTATATCCTATGTTCTAAGTGCTAAGTTCTAAAAGTGCTTATTCCTGACAGTGGTCCAGGTGGCCCTGTCTTGTACATATCCCCTGTAAATTCTGCCCGTGCCTGTTGTCACATTGTAAAGTGTGTGTTTTTATCTAATGTGTTTTGGTATAATACAAAGGCTATTTTTATATAATACCTTTGTGTGGAGTTTCCTTTGTGGTGGGCCTTGGGTGTTGTTGCTGGGTGCGCGCGCAAACGCTTTACACATTGCCTCCGGGATAAGCCTGACTGCTCGTGCCAAACATTGCTTCCGGGATAAGCCTGACTGCTCGTACCAAGCTACCAAGGGGGTGAGCAGGGGTTATCTTTGGCGTGTAACTCCCCAGTCCTGACTAGAGTAGTGGTTTCTGCCTGGCTTTGGCGCAAGTGGCGCAAGCCCTAGCCAACCAGAAATCCCCATTTCTAACAAATATGCTCTGAATTATCACCAACACAAATATATTTTGGGTCTGAACTCCATTCTGGCGGGAAGGGAAGCATATCCATGGCTCATAGGAGGTGACTAATGCGGTCATGGACTTGTCCCTAGATCGTTCACATCCACCCCTGAGAGACACAATAACACGCAAACAGGCAGAAGCACTTTGTGAATGGGCGAGGGGTTGGTCCTTATGTGACACGTGGCGATTCAAAAACCCGTTCCACAAGGAATACTCCTTTTTCTTCCCAGTACACTAGTTTCATACTAGGATAGACAGGATTATGTGCTCTACCTCCATAGCGGATCAAATTATAGAAACCACACACCTAGCAAAGACCTTCTCTGATCATAATCCCCTAGAAACAGTTATTAGTAGGGCAGGCTACCTTCCCCGGTTCTTACATGGCGCTTATGGCCTCAAACACTGAAAGACTCGGTTTTTCGCGATACACTATCCACAACACTTAAACATTATTTCACAGAAAATCATAATACTGCTTCCACAATACTAGTCGAATGGGATGCCGTAAAGGCTGTTATTCCAGGGGCAGCAATCAGTGCCACAGTGGGAGCCAGGCAGGAACTACACAGGAAGCTGCAGGACACTGAGTCCAGCATGTCACGACTAGTCCAAGAGGCAGTGCATGACCCCATGAAACAGACACCATTGCAAGAAACACGCATTCAACACGCAGAACTACTTGAAAAACTGAGGTTAAAAGATTACAGATCGTATACACAAACACATCACTCGGACACAGACAAGTCAGGTACTCTCTTAGCAAAACTGATCAGAAATTACCCTTCCATTACTGTTGTTAGCTGTATTAACCAGCCAGGGGGTGGAACCCCGACCACACAATATACGATTAGTGAAGCTTTTAGTAAACATTATGAGGAACTGTACAGTGCACCCCCTCTATTGGAGGAGACCTCCATCGATGACTTTCTCACGAACTTACCCTACCCACTGGCTCCGACAGGCCTGAAGAAGGACCTGGAGGGACCCATTACTAGGGCAGAGATTTAAGCAGCTATAGCCGGGCTTTCACGTAATAAAACACCGGGCCCAGATGGCTTGCCTATAGAATTATTTGAAACATATTCTGAAATATTGTTCCCACAGCTGAAAGAGCTTTATAAGAAATCGCTCAAAATGGGGCATCTTCCTCGTACCACTGCACAGGCCTCGGTGGTGTCATTGCCTAAACCGGGCAGGGACCGGACTATCTGACTGCCCCTTGTCGCTATTATGCATGGAGTAAAAAATCTTAAGTAAGGTGCTGGCTAATGGAATTCAGCCCTATCTTAACAAGTTGATCCATGTTGATCAATGTGGGTTTATACCAGCTAGGAGTACCTCCTAGAACTTGCGCAGGTTGCACCAGATTATGTCTAGTGATCTTACACTTTTTCCAAACGCTGGCTGCTTGTCTCTGGATATGCGACAAGCATTTGACACATTGTCTTGGGAGTATATGTTCAGGCTTACTCCCCGAATATATACAATGGGTAAGATTACTATACGCGGCACCCACTGCTAGAGTCCGAATGGGAAAATGTATCTACAGAGAATATGGTATTCACAGTGGTACATGCCAAGGCTGCCCCCTGTCCCCAATACTATTTGTCTTGGCGCTGGAACCATTGGCACTCCGCATACGGCAAGAGGCGGCAGGTTGCGGAATCCCCATAGGCACTGCTGTGCATCTTGTGTCTGCTTATGCGGATGGCCTTATCTTATATCTCACAGACGAATGACCTTATCTTATATCTCACAGACGAATGGCAGACTGACGCAGCGGGCGCTTGGGCCTTGGACGGAGGTGGGGGTGGAGTCCATTGGGACGCTCTTTGGTGACGGGACACTCATGGACCACGACACCTTCATATGTGTTACGGGGCGCCCGACGCATTGTATATGACACACGCAGCACTAATCCATTACATTAAGAGTCACTGGGCGCCACAGAGGGAGGAACCACAATCAACGCGTACTACATGGGGCGTGGTAGCCACCTCGTTATATGGCTAGACCTCAGTATCCACACGCATGCCCGGCCCCAGCTAGACACTCACAGACCTGATGGAGGGCCTGTGCTCGCTTCCCCGTATCTTTGCTGACTTCGCACTAGTATCAGGCTTATCTGTTAATGACTCTAAATCTAATGCCTTCTTCTTCCAAAACCAAACGCACCCAGATTATATTGGTTTCGAAGAGCTCCGACTGCCAGTGGCCCCTATTACTTTCAAATATTTGGGAATACACGTTTATCGCTCACAAGCGGACATGATAGAGGGCAATCTGGGTAAGACTATTCACGGAATACGCTCACAGGTAGCCTTCTGGACCATGCTGCCTTTATCGGCTATGGGACGCGTGGCTCTATCTAAGATGGTGGTACCTCCACGTCTGTTGTATTATTTCACGAACTTGCTGTTACTTATTCCTGCAGCAATCTTTAGAGCCTTATATACTATCCTCATAGACTTAATATGGGGTATGGGCCGATACCGGAAAAGTCTCAAGAAGCTCCAAATCAATACCCAGGAAGGCGGACTGGGGTGCCGGATTTTAGAGCCTATTATTGCGCATGCCAAGTACAGTGGCTGTCCTATTGGACGGCGGGTCACAACTTACACGAGATTGACTATAGAACCAAGCACAGTGAGCAGGGAGCGCTCCATGTTTTTTTTACTACCACGTAGTAAAACACCACCCGGACTACCAAAACTCCTTCACACGGCACTACACTGTTGGGGAAAGGCACTGCGATACACGTCCGATGGCGGTAGATACGCCGATAATATTCCACTGGTGGGGATACCATTAGCGAATGGCATACTGACGCAGTGGGTGCTTGGGCCTTGGACGGAGGTGGGGGTGGAGTCCATTGGGGCGCTATTTAGTGATGGGACACTCATGGACCACGACACTTTCATACGTGTTACGGGGGCGCCCACCGCATTGTATATGACACACGCAGCACTAATCCATTACATTAAGAGACACTGGGTGCCACAGCTGGAGGGACCACAATCAAACGCGTTGATGAAATCGCTCTACTACATGGGGCGTGGAAGCCACCTCGTTAAATGGCTAGACCTCAGTATCCACATGCATGCCCGGCCCCAGCTAGACACCACAAGGACACAATGGGTGGCAGATATGGGGCGGGACTTAACAATTAGAGAATGGAGACACATATTAGAAAACCCGTGAAAAATAGCACGTAATGCTAAGTTCAAGTTCATCCAATGTATGATTGTACACAGAGCTTACCTGACTCCGCGTAGGCTACATAGAATGTAACTGGAAACATCACATCAATGCCCCCAATGTAAACTGCCTGAAGCAGATCTGCTTCATATGTTGTGGACATGCATAGGTCTCGCTGAGTTCTGGAGGAGGGTTAGACAAATGATAACAGAGGTTACACACATGTCTATGGGGGACACAGCACTGGAACACATATTGGGTGTTCGTAAACGGACGAAAACACACCAGGTACAGCTACGCTTCCTAGACTTGGCGCTTATAGTCACGAACAGATCGATCACTATATGCTGGAAATCACCCAGAGCCCCCCTCTACGTTTATGTGGCATAACGAATTGCTTAGATGTTTGAGAGCTGAAAGTGCGGCATTGAGTAGAGAAGAGGCCCATGGCCTAAGGAAAAACCCAATCTTCCTGGAGTGGGATGCAGTGGTGGAAGCCTATAAAAATATCAGCCCGAATGACGCTCCTACTGCTCCAAGTACTCAATAGTAACTGAAACAGAATGGGAGGTAATATGGCCCCACATGGCGGTTACGGAAGGAGCAGTGCGACTAGGACTCGTGTACAAAGCAATGCATTGTATGGAGATGGTTACTTGCAATGTATACTGAACAGGCAGAGCCAGTTACGGGAGGGGGGGTGGATATTAGAAGGGTGGAGGGTTGAGGCATGGGGATTGATTTGTTGTGAATATTCTTATAAGCGTACTGTACAGAATAGCACAGGAGGTATTTGCTCAGAATCAGTCTCCAGCCGAAACATCTCCGGAAATGCAAGATGTTGCTGACAGAACTTATTATGCAATAGACTTATATGTCATTGAAATATGGTATTGTATGGGCATTGTGCATGATGTGTTTATTGCTTGGTTAAAGAAATGGAGAAAAAAAACCAATAACGTTTGTTTAAAAAAAAAAAACAGAAGAACAGTATGAAACAGTGTTCTCCACAGTGTATCATTCTTTTACCATTGTAGGGTGATCTACACGTTGGTCTTAAATGTGGCAGCCAAGCTTGAATTTTTAAACAATGATACACTATTTCCAATATGTCTGCAAGACGGATACCTGTTGCTGTGTTTAGTTTTGTTCAACCATATGCACACCATGCTTAGACAGCTGCCTTTTTTTCCCTACTTATTTTCTTTTATTTATCTTACATATGATGGTGTGTATGTGTGCGTGTTTTATTGTTCTGTAAGAGGGTGAATGCAAGAATGAGTCAGTGGATGGATGAATGGATACATGTGTGCAAAGATAAGTGCCAGATCGTATGTATGATGACCTACTGAGTGCTTAAACCCGCGAGTGACACAAAAGGCACTTTCTTTCATAAGCCAAACCGTTTGACATTGCCAATGCTTGTTCTGAATGCATATAAACATTTGTCACATTTCTGATAGGATGTAAATGAATGCCACATGCTTCCGATACCTGTTAACTGTGCTATAAGGTTAGAGTCGTTTCACTCGTGCTATAAGGTTAGACTCGTTTCACACTCATGCTTCAGAACAAAGAATTTTTTTAATTATTCTTCAAGGTATTTTTTATTTTTGTATTTTTTAATTTATATTCATTTTACGTTATATATTTTCTTTTTAACGCGTAGAACTAAATACAGATTTCTCTTAAGTAATAATCTCGCTACTGTGGGAGTATTTTATTACCACATGCGGTGAAATACTTGATTTATTCTCTTGGGTCATTGCCACGGGTTGATGATTGCATCTCATAATTGGATTTGCTGAACCTAGCAATTAGCTTTCCTACTTGTCATCGAAGCAAATTGCTGTCTTGCATTTTTTACTGCACGAGTAAGGGAAAGACCTGGGACCTTCTATGAAATATTCTTAGGCTATATCATGCTATGTCCAACCCCACTAGGTAGAAAACTACCCACAGCCAATAACTCTGGGTCGATCCTGGGGATAATGAAATCGTACATTGTTTAATCCTTCACAACATTCATGCATCAGCACCTATGGAGACTTCTCAGTCAGCAGTGACATGCATACAGCCAACACATGTTCATATCGGCTGATAATCCCATAATTTTCCATTACTATTTTTTTAATTTTATGTTTTTTTACACTTCATACTGTTCAGTTTTAATATAACACATACTACTGGGGTAGGGTTGTTTGCGGTGTGGCACTGTGTCTGGTAAGCGGTGTATTATGCCAGTAGTTATTTTCCATGGGGCACACTAATTATTCTACTGTATAAACCAGAATTATAAATCAAATGTCTTGATAAAGATTGACACCTTTGGTACTAGACCACATCTCCTCTACCCTAGCATGTATACTGTTATTCTGTTTCCAGTACTCATGATTTGTGTGTTTGTTAGATTTTCTGTAACCAAAGTTTGAGATGTTGTCCAACCTCTTTTAGCCTTGTTAGTGATCAACATGTGTTCACACATATGGTAACAACAAAGAAAACTTACACACTTAGCAGAGTGAGAATTGAATTCTTTAGCCACCCACGGCACTGTGGGTACATACAATGTACGGTATCAATAGAATCAAGAGAAAGACCATTGTATCTACGTGGGGCTCTGGATACGGATGAGTTGGTGACATATCTTTGGCAGACAAAAACATCTTATTGCGAGTGTCTATAATTCATAGATACCATTAGGTTGACCTGGGGCACAAACAGTGAAATCCAGTTAGGTGTTCAGAATATCAAGTGCTAAAAATTAAATACGCTCAAAACTAATTACAATCATTAAAAGAGAGGAGTTACTTATGTCCACTGCTGACACATTGTACTCTGCTAAGAGAAGGAGTACTAAACCAAGAGCCACATGTATCAAAAAAAGAGTTGCGATTCTCAAATTGCGATTTTTAGCAAATCACAATTAGAGAATCGCAAAATGCAATGTTTGCTAAAAATTTGGCGAATCCTACATATTCTTTATGTGCAAATCGCAAATTGAGATTCGCAAATAAGGAATATCTTCCCATTCATTCTTATGGGTTAGGAGGCCCATAGGAATGAATGGTAAGACATTCTCAATTTGCGATTATCAATTAGAGAATCGCAAATTGAGAATGCAATTTCAAGGTTGCAAGGGTGCCTAAAGGACACCCTGTTGCACCCCTGAAATATGCTTGTGTGCACATTTTGCGCACATACATGCCCTAAGGGCATGCTTGTGCACCAAATGACACTTTGAAAAAAGCAAAAAAGTGCTTTTGTCTAGAAAATCGCAAATTACCACCAACTTCAAGTTGGTGGTAATTTGCTATTCCTTAAGGCCAAATAGCAAATTTCTGGTGCTTACAGAATTGCATTTAAGGAATCGCAATTTGCAATTCCCTAATTGTATTTGCAAAAAAGAGAATCGCAAATTTTGCGATTCTCTATTTTGCGATGGCCTTTTGGGATGATACATCCCAAAAGGCTTTTTCCCATTCGCAAACGGGCAGATTCTGAGAACGGGAAAAAGGCTGGATAAATATGGCCCCTAATCTGCAGTCTATAGTTTGTTATGAGCACAACTACTGAAAGTCTGACATTTCTAGACTCTCATTTCTATCACTGAAATTTACTGTGTAGTGTCTAGTTATGGGTTTGGTGAAATCAAACGAACCACTTGATATTACAATGTTTACTTAAACCAATCAATGTTTTCCAGATGTCGTCAATGTATCTTTCTCTATCGCTCACCACAAATGTTGTCATTTTATGTCATATATGTTATACACTACAAATGTTGCCAATGTACCTCTGCCGGTTATTCGTCACAAATGTGGTCACAGTACCTGTCTATGTTATATATACCACAAGTATTGTCATTACCTATTTCCCTTTTCATCACAAGTATTGGAGATGTATCTGTCCATTTTATACATTAAACATGTATCTTTCATCACAATAGTTGTCAGTGTGCCTGTCCAGGTTAAACATTACCCATGGCGCCATTGTACCTCTGCCTTCTGCTCATCACAATTGTGGTCAATATACTTATCCATGTTATACACTCACAGATGTCATCAGATGCTTTTTCTTGTTGCTTGTCATGAGCATTGTGACGTTACAAATGTTGCCAATACACCTTTGTCTCTTGTTCGTCACAAATATTGTCCAAGTACCTGTCTATGATGCAATAATGACACACATTTCCTGCTCTTGTTCTATATTCCTCCATAATTCCATGTCTGATCATTCTTACTCTTATTTCATGTTTTCACAGATTTGACTTGTCGAACAGGGATTCTTTTTTTGACACCAAAACCCGGAGCACGATTGTAAGTACTTCCCTTCACAGCCTGAGTTGTTTTCTGTGGTCGGTGTGGTGTTAATTGTTTCCCAGTTGCCTCCAATTATCACTCCTGCCTTTCTTGAACTAGAAGGTGTTTCACTCCACGAAATGCAGTTAATTATCAATGGTCGAAATAATAACAACCAAGTCGAAAGTGTTTCACAATTCCCCATAGATCTGCAGTAGCGATGGGCGTCATTTAGGGGTCGTCCGAAGTATCGACGGCTGCTCCTGCATTGCATCTTGATACCCCTGTCACGCTTCTTGAGACCCCTGTCACGCTTCTTGAGACCTCTGTCACGCTTCTTGTGACCCCTGTCACGCTTCTTGTGAACCCTCTCACGGTGTTTGTGACAAAAGCACCGCCAAGAACAGATTGTAAACATGGTTCTCATAGGCACTGCTCTGCGGTGTCCAAGGGGACTGAGAGCTTGAGCTTCCCTTTCTGTAAAGCTCGGTAAAATAACAAACTCAGCGGTGCTATTTTCTATCTACTGACTAAGTAATTAAGCGTTGGCTAAACCAATAGAGATCGACTATGAGAGCTATTGGCTGTGGCAATGTTCTGTAGTCATGTTGTGCAGTGCGCAGATGCTTTGCGGAGTGTGTAGATCTCATTTTTAAAAGCGCTCTGACACACCCAGATCTAATGAGCTTTTTTTTTTTTTAAAGTGCATTAGCGTTGAATGCATCATAGTCTTTTTATTATTATTTCTATCCATGCTGCACAACAGCTACACAGCTATACAGCATGACAGCAAATAGTTACTTAAGCCAGCAATTCCTATGCTGTACAGCATGAGCAAAGGCAATGAAAGAGCCAGTAATTTCCAAGGCAAGACCTATTAGCTTTGCTAATGCTTGTTAGGTCCCGGCACAACACTCTCATGATTCGGAGCAAATCAGTAAATCTCCCCATGCATGAAAAAGAAAAAGTATGACATTTGGCAAAAAATCCTATCACATAAAGTAAGCAATTGCGCCCATGTCCATATCTTACTGAAAATACATTTGTGAACAGACAACATCTGTTGTTACCGTAAAATCTGATAACATCTGTTATCAAAGAAGGAAAGGGCTTTTTGCTGTAGTGGGGTTTAGTAAAACTTAGTTACAATTAGTTACAAATGGCAAGAGGTTCAGCAAGGAAGACAGGGAAGAAGAAAAAAATAAAAGTAGTACCTCAATAATTGCTGAAGAAGCGGAAAGGCAGCAATCAAGCTAAAGCAATGAGTACTTGGTCCATGCTCCAGCTGAAAGAAGAGGAAGCGAAGCTAGCATGCGGTGGCCAATTAGAAGGCAGCAAACGAGAGTGGCGATAAAGGCAGCAAAGGTAAACCAATTGTCAGGCAGCAACCCCTTCTTGCACACAATATCTCTCGCGAACAGAGCACATTACCTAAAAATGAAATAAAGAATAAAATACTTTTAGCAATATTATGCCACATTTCATTATTATAATGACACAAACATTGTTCCTGAACAAAACTCACAAGTAATCATAAATCAAAATGTATTAACAATGATAAGAAATAATTTAAGCAATTGTCACAGTTCATATTTAGTATATCAGCCATACGCATTAATACAGGTAGGTAAAACAAATATCGTTTTCTTCAATTTGTTTTACATCTCATGGTAATCTTTCATTACATTCTCTTTGATGTACACACTAGGCAAGTGATTAAATCATGACTGTGTATGGGAAATATTTTTGGTCCACAGTATTGTTCTGGGTTTTGTGACATTATAACCTCGTGTTAAACAGATGCATAGTTTTTCTTTATTCAGCACCCTAGTTAAAATCAAGGTGGTATCAAAAAATAGACATTAACCTTTATAAGAAACTGTAATGTTGTTACATTAATCATGCACTGGCTATGGGAGTTCTTAACTTTACCAGTTACAATTTTTGTGATGTTATTAGGGTCAAGATCAAGTGAAATCACTTCCTGGAATAAATTAGTGTATAAGGATATATGATGTCACATTCTGTGATGGCATTAAGGTCAAAAAGTGTGTAATGTCACGTACGGTAAAGCTCTCATTTGGTAAATTGACATCCACAGCAATAACAGTTTTTAGGTCTCAGCCTGGCGAAAGCAGCGCATGCGGTACTCTCGCCATGCGAGGACATCTTGAAATCAATACGGATTCCAAAGCCATGTCCCAGCTCCGCCTTCAGTTTTCATTTGTGCGCGTCGTTTGGCGTCACGAATTATGCAAATGGCAGTGCAATGATTGCACCGGAGGCATTTCAATCCCTCTTGGTTGCCACCCTGTCCCCTTTTGGCCCCGCCCAGCGGGATTGGATCTCTTACCGGCGGCGTGACACAGTAGGCTTAATAATAACTTGCTGCACTTTTTTTTTTAAGCCATCGCATGCGTTTGTTATCGCGGGCAGCTTCAATTGCACAAGCGCGGTTATTGTTACATTTTTGCGGTGTCCACTTCCGGGATACCGCGCTCTGTTTGTGTTTTTTTTTTTTTTTACTTTAAAACTGAGAGTGGCGCTGCTTCACGGACACCGCGCTCGGTTTATTTATATATTTCTCAACTTTAGCACTGAGCGCAGCGCCAGCTTCAAGGACACCGCGCTCAGTGTTGAAGTTAAGACATATATAAAGAAACCGAGCGCGGTGTTCGTAAAGCGGCGCTGCTCTCAGTTATAAACGTAAGCATTTTAGCATAGCTGGAAGGCGGTTATTGACGTCATTTATGGCAATTGTCCCACAGTGAGCATGTTCTCAGACCTGCACTTTTTAAATTAACATAGTTAATAATGGCAGCCGCCCGGCTTGTTTTTTTTTGTATTACTGTTACTGCTCAGGGTTCACTGGTCTGTGAAATGTCCTGTTGCACTCCCCCCCTCTCCCCCTAATCTCGTGTGGCATACGTGCGCAGCGGCATTAAATCGTGCTTTAATGGTTTCCCTCCCTTTCCCAGTCTGGAGTAAGGATTACGGTAAAGTGAGGTGGAAGAAAGAACTAGCATGATTTTGTTGTAATTTTATGGACCATGCCGTGTCTGCCGTTGGTTTTTGCTGAAGGTTAGCATCCCTTGTGAATGCTTTTTCCTAGAGCGTTTCATTGTTACAAAATGGGATCCCTACATATTGGAAGGCGATGATATTACTGATTGGTAATATCGATGGTGAACTGTCATGCCAGTGGAAGGGGAAATACCAGTTTTTATCACTGCTTTAGGATGATGGTGTGGTGTGCCTAGACTCGTACTATAGAGTGAGTACTGTAGCGCTTTAGATGTTTCTTGCTTCAGGCCACCTATGACGTCGTCATCTGCCAGGGAAAAGTTATTGCAGGAGGGTTCATCCCTCACAGAGCTATCTGTGTTGTCTTTACTCCCTCTTTCTCCCGTTGTCTTTTTTGTGTTTACTCCCGCCCCCTTGCGTTTTCCATATTGTCTTTACTCCTACCCCCGCTCCTGTCGTCTGTGTTGTCTTTACTCCCGCCCCTTCCCGAAGACAAGCTTGTACTTGCGACACTCTGCCACCCGGTAGCAAAACCCGTCCAGTCCTTGGAGCCTCCAACAACACGCTACCCTTGGAGTAAGTGTGACGAGAGGGACACATGTTCCCCTTGCTTTCCCAAGAGACAGCACCCTGAGACAAGCATTGAAAATGCAATAGGTCTCGCCTTTCATTAAGTTAAAGGCATTTGCTTTTCTATAAAATACCATTAGCAAAGCAAATGGCTTTAACTTAATCAAAGGCGAGACCTATTGCATTTTCAATGCTTGTTTGATAAATGATATGTATCCAAGACGTAGGCCTATTTTTATGATGTTTATTAATTAATCCAAAAAAGGAAATATGATACATAATAAAGTATATAGTAATAGAACAGGACAAAAATGTATAATAAAATAGCATAATAGATTTACTTTGAGTGAACTGAATAGTGAGAGTGAATAGTACACAATGGAATCATAACATTGCGGATACAATATCATTTCGGAAACAAGGTATTTCATAGTTGGTGATGGGGCTGAAAGAGCAGGTTTCGTAGCTCATGTTCATCACTACAGATGTTATGTACCTCTGGCGAATGGCGAGCAGGACTGGCCAGTGTGGCACTCTGGCATTTTCCCAGACTTGGGGAGCTGCTTTCAATCAATAAATCAATCAAACAGCATTTGTAAAGCACACACTGTCACCCCTAGGGGTATCTGGGTGCTGTGTCTTTACCCAAACCATGCTACAATGACCACATTGTAGTTGCAGCTTCCTGCAATGTGTGAAGAATTGAATTGTTTTGTCGGAGCTGATTTTGTCTTCCCGCCCAGTCCTGCATAACACGCGGGTGGAAGTGAACAGATAGTTGTACAAATGAGAGATGATATATGTTCTTAACCTGAAGGGCAGAATGGCATGACTGCAGTGTTTGGAATGAAGGGATGTAGAGCATGGGGCTGGAACCCATTGGAAAGAACCTGCATTGCCTAAGAGAATATTTGTAGTTCATTGAGGGAAAAACAATCGCATGGGGCCGCATTCCAGTCCATCATTTTTTTACCTCTCGTTTCACTCCAGATGAAGACCAGCTATTTACAGAGCAGCATAGGCGCTGCACCAACAGGAACACTACTGTCCACACTGAGGGCACAGGAACACAAGTAATCCATTGCTGGTTTCGGCCTACGTGGGCCTTCCCTCTGGAGAGTCATACAATGTTACAAGGGTGGCAAGTCACACTTCCTTTCCCTGTAAATCAAGCTACTTGGCTAATTTAGAGGCGTAGGCTATCATATGTACCAAAAAGGTGCAGATGTAAAGAGAGAAAAATATATCACTATAATGATTGACAACATACTTTGCTTACTCAGCAACACCAGGAACAAGTTATTGCTGTGAAGAACTTATGTGAGGTTGTGTTGAGGCAGTACAGCTCAGGGGTCACTGGAGCGGGCCAGTATGTGCCTCCGTGTGCCCAACATGAGCACTAGATATGTGTGGTGAATGAAAGAAGAGGTTCCCTAACCCTGTACTGCCTGCACACTCTTTGCACTCTCTTTATACTCTGTTCCTGGACGTGTGCAGTTCCCTTGGATAAATCTTGTGTCTGTGGTTAAGCCAAAAGCAAATATTGACTGTGCATTACTGGCAAAACAGAAGGAGAGGCTTTGTCGGCTCAGTGCATCCTCCTTGAAGAAATCTCACCGGATGGTGTGTTGATTTGCAAGACTCACCTGATGCAAGAGGCTCTAACAGGAAAGACCCTGCCTACAATGGGACATTGGGTAATGGATGGCAAGTTGATTAAAACAGCAGATGAATGCGTGAACGAATGAATAAATAAACATAGTTATGCAGCACAGCTATAACAGCTAAGGCTTCGATTAGGAGTGCCTCCTCAAAATGGGGAGCCTGTGCAAAGCTCGTAGTTCCAAGGGATGCAGTAAATAATATACCTTGAGGATCCCCCACCCCTTAAAATTGCCGTAGTTCAAACCTGCCGAAATTAAACAGTGGAAAAAGTAATGGGGGACATACAGGTTTTAGTGCAGTAGTCCCACTTCTAGGGGCAAACTCGTAATTTTTGTTTTTTGTCAGTCCTGGGGCTATATCGCAGTACGGGTGTGATGTTCCTGTTTGCACTGTGGCGCAAACAGCGACAGTGTGCCCTCTTAGTAATAATAACCTGCCCTCAGGGCAGCAAATTAATTAAAAATGGACCAGCTGTTTGAAGCTACCGTCCACCTTTCACATTGCAGCAGTGCCTGGCCTGCACTTTCAAGGGTGACTGAGATCCCCTAGAGGGTGGGTGCAGTGAATGACTGCACCTGCCTGCAAGAGATGTATGGGGTGCATGAGGCACATTACTCCCTCAAGAGGGGCAACCTTGGGAAGCGTAATGAGTGTGCTCCACCTCTTTGTGGTCCTTAAAGCAACTCAAGCGTAGAGGCAGAGTGAATCCCTCATTTACATGGGGCTATGCCTACTTGTAAATTGGTGGATGCCCCTTTAGAATAGAGTTAGCTCTACATGCGTGCAGGAGAACTCTGTATTACAGACGGGACTGCACCAGGATTGGTTTGGATTCTGTCTTTGGAAAATAGGGATTCTCTTCACAACCTTTCAAAATATAGATTCGGTCTCTTCATTATGCACACAAAGGTTCCATATTGTAGTCCTGTGTAGTGGAGTAGTCTGTCAATGTGTTGCATACCTACAGGTGTTTCCCAAGTAGGTAAATGATAAGATTTGGAGTGGAGAAGGAGATAGCACCATGAGCTGTTTCCAGCTACCACCCTTGTTATGTTATGCGTATTTGTAAAGCACTATCACTCACAAGTGTACTCCGCTGTTGCGCAGGAGTGTGTGCATAGCCATGCCTAGGGTAGGTTGGTTAATTGAAAATCCAGGCCTTCATGCTTCCTGAGGAATTCAAGAAGAGAGGAGTAAGCTCTGATGTGGAGTGGCAGGTTCCATGCTTTAGGAGTGCACGTCTTCCTTATCTAGTTCTGTGTACACATAGGGTGTGAGTGAGCTGGAGTCCCCTGGAGTGACAGTGTCTGGGTGGTTGGTGGAAGGAGAGTGCCTTGAATGTATGTATTTGTGCAGAGTTTGAAATGAGCACATCTAAAATATGGTGTGATGAGTTCTGGGTGGGAGATTGATGATGAGTCTGGGTTGTTTGTAGTCTTTTGGGGAGTTGCTTGATGATCTTGGCATACAGGTTGTTTCTATAGTCCAACCTGCTAATTACTAAGGCATGAGTGATGGTTTTTCTAGTGTTGCTTTGGTTCGATTCGTAGAACTTCCTCAGCATCCTAAGAGTGTGGAAGCAGGATGCAGTGATGGGGTTGACTTGTACGGTCATGTACAGTTTACTGTTGATGAGGATTCTGAGGTCCTTGCAAGGTTGTTAGGTGTGGGTGTGAGATTGTCTTACCACTAGGTTGAGTACAAGGTATGGTGTTCTTGCCAAAGATCATTACTTCTGTCTTGCCAGTGTTGCGTTTGAGTGTGTAGGCTTGCCTCCAGTTAGAGACTTCAGTCATGCAGTCAGTTAACTTGTTTCTTGTGTTGGGGTCTTGTCTGAGAGGGAGAGCATGGGTTGAGTGTTGCCTGCGTAGGAGAGGGTGTTGTTGTAATGTGTGCGGATGACGTTGGCCAGAGAAAGAACAGCAGCCTTATTCAAAACTTTATGAAAAGTACACCGTACATCCAGATGGGGGAAGACATTACCATCACAGTGGCTCTTTTTAATGTAAACGTTTGGTGGACTGCCACTATTGGTTTGGACAACCATTTAACCCCTTCAGCGCGGCGCGGATTACCGCACCGTGCTGAAGGTTCCGTGCGCGGGCGGGGCCGTGACGGAGCGGTTCCGTCATGGCACAGCGCAACAGACGCGCATGACGGAACCGCTCCGTCACTCGCATCGAAGGGGTTAACAAACTTTTTAGATTGTTTTGTTTTTCAGAAAGAAACTCCCAAAGTGGGAGTTTATTTTTGAAAAAAAAATCCCTAATGACCCCCCACACTAGGGAGTTTTCTCTTCTATCAAGAAACATGATTAAAATTTTCTTTTTTTTAAAATGATGGTGCTATGATATTTACATGTCAGTCATGACATCTGTAGGACATCATTAAGTGAAAATCTCGAAGTTTCACAAAAAGTCATAAAATACCCCCATACCAAGAAACCATAAAACACATTTTTTTTGAGGGGGATGGACGAGGACAGCGACGTATGAGCTGCATAGGAATAGGGAATGGGAGGTAGAGTAGGATTTAAGAGGATTAGCACTTAAAAATAAGAATCAGTGGTGACATTTGTTTTAAACCTGGTTCGAGTTTCTTGGTCGGAAGAGAGTGGTTCGAATTTTCCTGGATCTGAAGTTCGAGACTATGATATAGATTCTGGACCACCATTGACAGCCCTCTAAAACTGGGATATATTTACTCCTTAGAAATGGATCTGAGAAAACAGGCAAAAGAGAAGTATTGCCTTAAGAGGTTTGTAAAAATAGGCTATTCTATAAATTGACTTACTTCTTTCAATGAATGCGGTGCATCGAAAGGTAGGTGCATTTAGGGAAGTATCGCCTTACTCTTCCGGACTTCACATCTATGTACCTTGAGGATATACGTACTGCATAGTTACATATAGGTGCAGTTAGGTCTAGAAAACATAGACCTACCTGTCGATATTTTTTTTATATTTGATCCTCGATAGTGTGTTCCATCGGTGTTCTGAGGTCGATATTTTGGGTGCACACCCAGGAAGCCTATTCCGGCAGCGGAAAATTGCACTCACCACAATTCTGTTTTAGGGGAATGGATCCGAATTTCCAAAAACAGAGTTTGTCATGATTTCCTCCACTGGGCGGAGACCCTTGCCTCATACCTCAACAAATCTGTGCCTGATTCTTGACTTCCGAACCTGGAGGGGAGGCCTCGTGGTCCTTATCTGCAGTAAATCTCTATTTCTAGGGAGAGAGAGGGTCACGTGTCAGATTGTGAATGCCCGTAGCTGTACAGGTTTGTTTGCGTTCAGACACTTAACAGGCTGACTATTCCGTCCCACACAGGGGCGGCTGGTGACATTTTAAAGTGGTGGGGCGTAAAATGATTGGTATACTTCACCGTAGCGAGCGAGCGTAGCGAGCGAGCCCGAACCCCTATAAGGAGGGTTCGGGGGGGTTCTCCCCCCGAGAAAATTTTGAAAAAAGAGAAGAGAAATGGTGCATTTTCAAGCAAATTTGAGAAAGCAGGAAGGTTAATAAATCAATTGTGAAAGTGCAGTTATAACATTAATAAAGAGATGTCATATAACATAGGTAGCTGCTTATTCAGTGTATAACCACAGAGCTTCATAACAGACTTCGAGATACAATGCATTTCTGAGTACCTCACTCACAGATGTTTTTTATTTAACAAACTAAACTGGTTGCAAAGTAGCAGCATTCAACATTGTTTACTTTTTGTAAATGAAATCAGCACGTCTCTCTCTAAGAGCAGCAAACTTTTCAATAACTTTAGTGTTAAAGTCCGGGATTGAGGGACATATGCATTTCTATTTTCTATCCTGTTTTTTTGGAGTTAAGCTTTGCTGGAGCATGAATTGCTGCTTACTTAGACAGTTAGGACTAGGACACCTTTAAATGTTTAACTTAGAACGTGCAGGGTGGGTTTAAGTTTTCCCATGAAAAGACGCACATTGCTAAAAATGTGTCCATGCTAGAGAGGTGTCAATGGCCTTTCTCCAGAAGATTCACCTCCTTGGGGAGAATGTGGACCCCCTTAACTTTCTGATACATCCCGGTGCGTACAATATCAATCCCCGAGCAAAGCGAAAACAAAGGGAGTCACGATTCTATTTTGTAGTCGAGGAGCTGCTTTGTTCTCCTTTTCATAATACAGCTGCTGGTTGTATGTCATTACAGCGCGTTGCTTAGCACACGTTATTACAACGCAGGCGCGCAACACCCATTGGACTCACAGGGCTTCAGCCAGCCCCCCCCCCCCCCCCCCCCGTCGCGTGTGGCAGCCCGGGCTGAGACAGCATCCCGGCGCACACACAGCCGCACCCGAGCACTTCACAGGTCTTTAAAAAACCATTTGCATGTTAATGAGGCCTCGCTGTTGTTTCACCCCTTCTAAGAGCCCCTGCAGCTCCACTCTGCCTATTGCTTAAAAGATTCAGCCCCCCCCCCCCCGAAATTTGGCTCTAGTTGCGACTCTGCAACGCACATAATACCACGCATACAATTACAACATTTCCAAGAAGATTCCACATTCTAGGATGGTGAAGGGAGGTCACTCATTGTTCGGGGTCAGCTGGAGGGAATGGTTACGCTTGCCAATGTCTATGGGTAACCAGATCATAAAGCAAAATTCTATGCCACACTATTAGTATATCAGTTATGAGATTCATAAGTACGTTTAGCACCATTTTAACTAACTGTGCTTGATGCGTTTTTTTACTAAACAGCCTTTTACCAATTTGAGAGGCAAAGCCTCTTTCGAACTTTTTTTCAATTCATGATTGGGAATAAAAGCCCATTGCTGGTGGAAATGGCCTGGGGAGGCGGAAAAGATTGGGCGGTAAAAGAAGAAGCCAGTGGAAAAGTAGAGTCCAGTGTCATAATTTCATGAGTAGGGTTGCAATGAACGAAGCTCCATGAAATCATTCAGAAGACAGACGGCAAGGAGCACGTTTGATCTGTGTGGAAAAGAGTGTGTGCCACTCTGCGTGTGAAGATGGCGCAGCCCAAGGTAACGCCTTCCACCTGTATCCACAGGCATGCTCACACCAAGGACGCTGTCGCCATTTCATTATTTTTAAAAACACAAACACCCGATCATGTGGGTCGCTGTCTCCATAGCCATGGAGGACAGACTACCGTCCCCATCGTCTTTAATACATTGTTAAAACAAGGCATGAGTTAGGCGTGGAGGAATGGCGTGAGGAGTTTGATGCACGTTAACAGCGCGGGGTCGGGGAGCTCGCAGACAGTGTAAGAGCTACAGGCCTAGTACATATTTGGCTTGGGGCAGAGTGAGGAGCTAGGTTAAGGTTAGGCGTGGAGGAATGGCGTGAGGAGTTTGATGCACGTTAACAGCGCGGGGTCGGGGAGCTCGCAGACAGTGTAAGAGCTACAGGCCTAGTACATATTTCCTTATTGTTTTCTCATTATACAGTACTTACTTCAGCCCAGGTACTTTTATGCAGTGATATGATCACGAGTTTTTCACGATGACACACACGACGAGTCACTCAGTCACGACGGGTCGACTCCTCCTGACTCTGAACGCACCGCCGCCACGAGGTTATGAGCAGACAGTGTCGCACCACCGCGTGCGTGATGACGCGACCGACTGCTGGAGTGCGCACCTCATGGCCAATCACTGTCACTGTGTTCAGACATAAGCCACAGTGATTGGCCATAGGTGCGCGGCACCCAATTAGCAGTTACTCGTTGCTGTAGCAGGCTCTCAGCCAATCCAGAGACGCTGCATTATCAGCGCCTGCCCTGGATTGGCGAAAGAGCACGGATAGGGCTCGCCCGGATACCTAGAGGGGGGCTGCTGCAGAGGCAACCCTCGGCCTCTCGGCCCCCTCCTCTCAGTACAGTAGTCAGTGGCAGACAGTGCGGCGAATGCGCATGCTCGTGCTTGTCGTGAGACAAACTCGAGCATGCGCAATAAAATTGCGAGCCGCTGCCTGTCTGTCAACTAGTCTCAACTGTGCTCGCCCCCCGGCCCCACCCCCTTCATGTCCGACGCAATGCATCATTTGCATTGCCATTGCTGCCGGTCTGGGGATTGATTTGCGTGCATGGTAAGTGGGGCTCCGCCCCTGCGCCCCAATGGACGCACCGCCGCTGGTCCCACAGCATGCAGGGTATTTACTCTTGCAGGTTTCTTTGCACTCCTGGTGGAGAAATCCGCATTCCTCAAGGTATTTACGCCTGCCACGAACCATTTTGCGACATGCTGAATGGTGTGAATGAATTCATTTTCGGTCACCTTACAACCAAAAATGCCTTTGTGTATCGAGTCCTGTTGCATGCTGGATTGATGATTCCGGGCTGTAAACTATTAAGGATGCCTGTTCACCCTCGGACACGCATACTGTGCTAACCTTCTTCAGCAGTGTTTCAGTATTCACTTTCATTGTCCTGAGTTACTAACGTGTGCATTTTCCTTTTCCCTTCCAATGTAGGTGTATGAAATATTGAAACGGACGACGTGTACGAAGGCCAAATACAGCATGGGTAAGAGACTGGCAGCGAGGGGCAGCTCCACAGTCCTTTGAAAGTGTGATCAATGTCCAGAGTTTTAATGGAGTGAATGGCCGTCTGACTGATGGCCTGCACTACACTCTTGCCGTCTTTCCTTTCACACACAGACTCAAACTGCAGATGGAAACTAATGCCAGGCAGCAGTTCAAACAGGCTCTTGTTGACTATGGACTGGACTGTGTGTGACTCGGGGAGCTACACATGGGGCTGTAAACTCGCACTGACAAGAAGACAATGTATATATTGAGAGCATCAGAAGAGTAGAAGATGTGACTAGGCAGTGAGAGCATCCGTAGTAACAGATCTATTACTGGCAGTTTTAGACTATTAGCACACACTGTGTGAAGATGTGATGCTTTGCCAATCATAGAGACTAAGAATAAAAGCATTAACTGCTGTTACTCCAGTATTGGAGCTTTCATAGATTCACATGCCTGAATCATTCCCCGTCGTCGAGATGGGAGTCCCCGGTATATAAAAAAGCAATACTTAGATAAGTACAAAACAGAAAAGAGGCCTAGGCCCATTTCCATTTTGCAACCCATAACTCTCGTTATGTAAAAGAGACCAAAATTGTCCCTGAACCAATCAGAACCTCTCACCCTGTAGAACATTCCTGAGAGAACCTTTTGCCCCTCAGATTTTCGACCGCACGTTGTGCTAGGGAGTCTCCTTTGAGCTCCGCTCAAACTTTTTCTTGCTACTTAAGATTTGGAGTTTTTTTCCAGTAAATTTTATTTGCTGATATCTTCTTCATTGCTGACTACTAATTCATTCTACCTGAGAATGTCTGGAAAAGAGAAAAGTGCTTGTTTAGAGCCTGTGGCAGTTGTTCCAAGAAGAGGCTCTACACTGATGACCCTCATTCTGACTGCATCTACTGTCTTTAGCCGGACCATCAAGCGAAAGACTGTAAGGTATGTCGTACCTTTTCGAGTAAAACTCTAAGGGACCGTGAAGGATGCCTTTTAATATGGCTTCAAAAGCTTAAGTCCAGAAAGAAAATTATCTCCATTGATAGCGATGAGGCATCCTCTTCTTCATCTAGGAGGTCTTAAAAGACGAAGAAATCACCTCATACTCATACCTCAGAAGAGTGTCCTGAGAAGGCCCTCCAAAAAACACCACTCACGGGTCTTCTGGGTGCAGTCCCTCAAAGTCTCCTCAACATAGAGGAAAGGAGAGTAAGGGACATGCTTCGGGGGATAAGACTGTAAAAAAGACTGGTTCTGTGCCGTCTAAATCACCCCCTCAGGTCAAACAATCCTTAAAGAAACCGACGATGAAGATTGAGGTAAAGTTGGTCCCAAAGAAGCCTTCACGACCTGTGACTAATGACTCTCCGTCGACGATGTCACTATCAACGACGGTTTCGACACCGGCATCGTCGACGACAACTTTAACGGCGACGACCACTGCTCCGATGGCGGGATCGTCGACGACTACAACGACGACGGTGACTACGTCGTCAACGACGGATAAGGCACTACCGTTGATGCCGACAGCGCCATCGATGACGATGGCATCAACGACGACGGTGTCATCGACGGGTTCGTCGACGAGGAAAAAAACACCGGAGTAATTGGAAGTGGCCAGGAAGAGGAGAATTACACCGGAAATCACCTCACCGAGTAAGATTACGCCTCTTGTATCATCACACCTGCTGGAGGAGCAGGATTCAGAGGAGGATGTAGGCCCTTTTGGCTATGCGAGTAGCCCTTCACAACTACATGTGAAATGTCAAGACGATGACTTTGAGGAGGAATATGGGGAGTATCAATACCCTCCCCAACAACAGCAATATCGTCAGGGTTACCAGGAAGAGACGGTTGGAATGCCGTCTTCCTTACTGATGGACTTGCAGTTTATGTTGGCGGATTATAGAAAGAGGTTTCCACCAACTCCAGAATCTCAGTAGGTACCATTAGCTGTTCCTCGCCCAAGCTCCATTCCAGCTACTCCTGTTAGAAATAGGGAGTTAATACCAGAGCCCTTGCCAAGATCACTGGAACCAATGCCTCAACAGGATCCGGTCACCACGGATGATGACCAAGAGGAGGGAGAGATAACGGACCCTAACAAGGAAAGGGATGATTACCTTATTCCTTCGCCTTCTTCTCCCTCTCCACTGCCGATTGACTCACCGCCTGAGGACATCAGCCGATTCCATAATTTGATGGAAAGGGCAGCGAAGAGATTTGAACTTCCAATGTCAACTACCCAAACTGAGTGTTTCTTGTATGATCTCAAGGAGCCGTACTGGAAATCAGTTTGTGCTATCCCGATCGTTAGCCATGTTTGGGAAGAAGGCCTGAAGGTCATAAGGACACCGGCGATGATCACACCGGTGCTCGCCAGTATAAAGCTCCTATGGACGCTCCAGCTTGTTTAGTGAGCCATCCCAAACCGGACTATGTCATATCCCAGGCTGCTCAGCAGAAGTCCAAAAATCTGTCAGCTCCTATTACAACGCCTACTGACAGAGAGAGTAGACACCTGGATAATGCAGGAAAAATGTTTTCTTCTTCTGGTCAAAGCTGCAAATGCCCTTTCCATTCTGGGCAGATATGACAGGCAGATGTAGTGTGACCTGACACCTTACATAGACCTGATTCCTGAGGATAGTAGACAGGAGGTCAGGAAGATCCTTCAGGAGGGAGAAAGGGCTTCGGCTGAAGTCATTGATTGCGCGATGGACATAGTGACCACGGCCTTCAGATCACTTGGAGGGGCGGCAGTGTTGCGCTGTCAAGGATGGCTGAGAGCAACAGCTTTTAGGCCGGCGGTCCAAAATAAGATCTTGGACCTTCCCTTCGATGGGGAAGCCTTGTTTGGGAAACATGTGGATGATGCGCTACAAAGTATCAAGAAGGATACAGATACCGCAAAGGCCCTGGGGACACTGCAGTACAGGAAGGTGTCCTTTCAAGGAGCTAGGGGAAGAGGTCAAATATCATATAGAGGGGGATATCAACAGAACAGAAACACCTCCTACTCGACATCTTCTCAGCCGTACCGACAACGACAGGCAGGGGGCTATACAAAATCTGCCCCTAGCGGAAGAGGAGGTCGTCAAGGAAAGGACAACTCGCTAAGACTATGACAGCCCAGCTAAATTTCTCCCTCCCTCTCCACAAGTTCCCCTGGGTGGAAGAATTTTTTATCATGTTCATCATTGGCCAAAAATAACTACAGACTGATGGGTCCTCAATCTAATACAATTTTGACATACTCTAGAGTTCCTTCAAATTCCCCCTTCTACTCCTCCGACACGTCAAGAGGTCAAACATCTATATTCGATGCGCTTGGAGATTCAAGCAATGCTCTGAAAGGGAGCAATAGAACCGGTGCCAATCCCCCAGAGAGGAAGAGGATTTTATTCCCGTTTTTTCCTAGTCCAAAATAATGTTCTCCAATGACGTCCTATTCTGGACCTGAGAACTCTAAACACTTATCTCAAAAAGCAATCTTTCCGGATGGTTTCCCTCAAAGACATTCTGCTACTCTTAAACCCAGAGGATCACATGACCACCTTAGACCTGCAGGATGCATATTTCCACATCCCCATTCATCCTTCCCACAGGCAGTATTTTCATTACCGGTTCAAGGTACTGCCGTTCGGCCTCAAATCAGCCCCAAGAATTTTCACCAAATGTCTGGCTCCAGTGGCGGCTTTTCTAAGGAAACAAAAACACCAGGTGTTTCCTTACCTGGACGACTGGTTAATTAAAGCGCCTTCCCAAGCATCGGCTCAGTTGTCAACAGTGGCATGTATAGAATTGTTTGCCGAGCTGGGCCTGACTCTGTACACGGACAAGTCATCCCTCCATCCTGCAAGGAAAATCACATTCTTGGGGGCGATTCTAGACACCACCGTAAACAAGGAAAGACAACAGAGGCTAATCTCTCTATCCCAGGCATTTGCAAAAAGAAAGTGTCTTTCAGTACGCTGTTACAAGTCACTACTAGGAACAATATCCTCTTGCATCCCCCTCGCTCCTTTCTGCCGATTGAGAATGCGCCCGTTGCAGGAACAACTAGATCGGCAATGGCGTCAATCAGAGGGATCCATCGACGATATTGTAAAAATCACACCGACCATGGTTCAAGCAGTAGTGTGGTGGACCCAACAACGAAATATCTCAGTCGGCCTTTCCTTCCTTACCGATCCAGCTCTGCTGGTTATTACCACCGATGCATCCCTAGAAGGTTGGGGGGCTTTTCTGCAAGACCTCCAGGTCAGTGGTCGTTGGAAGTTACAGGAACAGCAACTTCACATCAATTTACTAGAACTCAGGGCAGCCGGATTAGCATTGCTGGCTTTCCTGCCGAGAATACAAGGATCGGCTGTACTAATCAGGACATACAACACAACAGCAATGCATTATCCAAACAAACAGGGCAGTACAAGATCACTCTTCCTGTCTCAGGAAGCCCAAAAAATTTGGGAGTGGGCTGTTCAAAATGGAATATCCCTAAAAGCGGAACATCTTCCGGGGGATCAGAATCTCAAGGCGGACACTCTGAGCAAGCTCAAATCAACCTGCTATGAGTGGGAGATCAATCAGGATATCCTAGAAGGCATCTTCCTATGATGGGGAGAGCCGACAGTGGACCCCTTCAAAACAACTCAGAACAAAAAATTGTGGTTCTTCGCAAGTTGGCTACACCAACGGGGATCTTGGGGGAATGCGTTTTTGAAGGCATGGTCAGGCGTCTTTGCCTACTCCTTTCGTCCGATTCCCCTCCTGCCACGCATTCTTACAAAGATCAAGAGGGAACTGTGCAAAATGATCCTGATAGCCCCATGGTGGCCCAGACAACACTGGTTCAAGGAGCTTCTTCTACTGTCGGAGGCTCACCCGATTCTCCTTCAACCGATACCTTCGCCCTTGACGATGTCCCAGGGACAAGTACTTCATCCAGATTTGAAATATCTACGTTTAGCGGCTTGGCTCTTGAAAACTGTGAATTTCAACATTTAAATATTTCATCAGAATGCAAAGATAGCTTGTCAAAGGCCAGAGAAGAGAGTACAAACAAAACATAGAGGATGAAATGGAAAAGGTTCTGTCTATGGTGCCAGGATGCTAACATTCATCAAAAGTGCATCTAGCCGCTATATCACGTTACAGAAGAACTTCCTCTGGACCATCGTTGTGGTCTGAAAGAATCACCAAACAATTCATGAAGGGGTTATTGTGAGGCAAAACCAAAGGAAATGATGGACGGAGTGTTGAACATTGCAAGCACTCGCCCCCAGTCAACTGATCTGGGTTTAATCCATCACCGTTATTGTGAACCTTTCCTCCAATTAAGCCTCCACCACCTCTCTGGCAGCTGAACATTGTATTATCTCAATTAATGAAGCAGACCTTCGAACCCATTCACAGGGCGGATCTCAAATTCCTATTGTGGAAGGTAGCTCTTCTCATAGCACTCCCTTCGGCCAGGAGAGTTGGGGAGATACAGGCTCTCACTATACAGGAATCTTTCTTGCAGTTTAAGGAGGACTGGATTGTACTCAGAACTAATCTGAAATTCATACCCAAGGTGCCATCAGACTTTCATTTGAATGAGCTGCTAATTCTTAAAAGATTTTTTCCTCAACCAACTCACTGAGCTCTCCACTCACTAGATGTCCAGCGCTGTCTAAAGTTCTATTTATGAAAAACAAAACCTTTCCGCAAGTCTTCACAACCCCACCAGCTACCACTGGCTGAAATTCAGAACTGTCTGTCTCTTAAAACCATTGTCATCTGCGGGGTTTGTGGGGTCCTAATCAAGACATATTTCAATTGTTTTTGTTCAAATTTAACATATGATTTATTTTGGTTTAGCACGACTTGGGCTACAAATTGGTAATAAAATTCAAATGTGTTCCATCCAGGGGCCCTAAAATCATCCACAACGTTTAATGAGGGAGTGCTTTAGCAACAGTAGTTCTTGCAAACGCATAAGGAGGTGCCAGCAGTAGTATTACGTACACCAGCTGTGCCGAAAGAAAGTGATCGCTGAAATACCTAAAGAAACCAGAAACGTAAAACAACGTTTTTGGTTGTCTGTTCGCATTGTGTGTTTCTTCCTTGTACAGCATTGTAAAGTGCTGCTGTGGTCTGCACTAAGGCTCATTAAACATGGCTGTGATTCAGTTGCAGCCACCACATACTCATGTGGTGTGGTGGGGACGCGGGGGAGGGTGAACGTGGGGGGGGGGGGCGGAGTTTAATAACTTAAAAAAGGGGGGAAAAGCACCTAAAGTTGCCAGCTGCATCCCTTGTCGCACCTGGTGTTTCCTCTTCCTTGTCCCAGCAGGCACTGTGGCCACATTAGACTCCCTGTCCAATCAGCACGGGGATTGGACTGAGCGGGCTGGATAGGCGCTCCGCTCCGCTCGGGTCACGGAGTCTAGGGTTTTTTTTCCAGCAAGGCAGCTCAATGGTACCGGGTTAGAAAAACCTAAGTGTGCATGTGTGTATTTGGTAGGCGTGAGATGGATGGCCAAACACATATGCGCACTTATTGAGTGCTCTTAGCACTCCAAGACCCTCCCATGCCCCGGCCCCGCCCCACCTGTTACACGCTGCCTGTCCCAGCTGCTTTAAAATAAACAAAACAATGAAAAATGAATAAGAAAATGTTATTTGGTTTTAGCGGCTGGCTCTGAGCCAGTAGAGCGACGCTCTTCCGCAATTGCGGATGCCCATGCTGTCATTTATAGGTAGGCTGGGTGTGAAATGTAAATGCAGATTGCTTGTTCCTACTTTTGTATTGTGTGGTTGTTTTCTGTGTGAAACAAACAGAGAGATAAAGTGCACTCTAAATGCACTGCTGGGTGAACCTCAGGTGTGGCCCTCCTGGGTCACTGCGCCCCTCTGCTCAGCCACGTTCCGGTTAGAGGTGATGCTTCTCTGCTGCAGAAATCAACACCCGCTCCCTGCTCCTCAGCAGCTCACCCTGAGAACCTGGCTACATCCGACCATGAATACAGGTGCAAAGCAATCTATTCAGCGGCCGAAAGTTTACCTTAGGAGCCCGCTGGAGGTCCCGTCGAGTGGCGTGGAGGTGAAATACCAAGGCTGTCCTTCCTGTCACTTTAATCCTGCTTTTCCGAGCTCTTTTTTTAATCTCCTTTCTCTTTCTGTCACAGTTTTCTTATTTTCACTTCCTGTTTCGGAATCTCTTTTCTGGCTTTCTCTCTTTGAAAAATACGTCCTCCCCCCCACACACACACTTCCCCGGGCCCAAATTAGTTCAGGTGCCTATCACCAGCCGCCCCAGGCACATATTAAGCACTAAATTATCCTAGGCCAGATTGGGCAAGCCTTCTAAGGGCTTCCCGGTGACAGCAGTGATGTCTGGGCCTCTGGATGAGGATCCCAGGGGCCAGACATCCAACCTAAGGTAATTACCCACTGGCGTCGCATGAATAATTAGTGGCTTAGCGCTGCCGGCATCTGCCTTCACTCCCTTCCGGCCCGGGCACCTTTATTGTTAACCGAACAATCCATAATAATACATACCACAGGGGGGTTTGCCTGGCCACCCCTGCATGCGGGCAGCATGGACCCTCCCATGACGCTCTACAACAGCCTTGTACCAAACACACTGAAGCAATGAACAAGTGCTCTTCACATGAATCGAAGTTAATCAGGGGTGTCCAGCATAGGTCAAGTGGGCCGAATCCATGGAAGTTATTCATGCTATGGACTTAAAAATAAATGTATACACAACTGTGTTGGACTGGCCCATAGGGAATCGGGCAGTACCCGACGGGTTGGACTGACAAGTCAGTGTGTGGGCCTGTTTTTTGGCTGTTTGTGTGCCTGGTTTATGGTCTGCTGGGCACGTTTTTACTGTTTTCCCTCATATTAAAACAAACATTGTGTTAGGCTCATGTCTATGCAATCCTCCGTACATCCCAAAACACTTAAACATGGTGCCTTTACAAGTGCAAAACGGCACCAATTTACAAACATAGACCACTTTTTCACTAATTCACTAATGTGGGCACTTTTATTTGGTGCCTGCGGCCATTTTGTGTCCCAGACAATAAATCGAAACCAAGATAATTTGTTCAGTGATTATCTTGAAAACCTGGCATGGGTCCAGCCCTTCCGGAATTACGTTGTCACCACCGAGCTCAGAGCCTGCACATCTGGTTATAATTGGTGGATGGGTTTATGCTAAGCATTATTATAACCTGTGCTCTGTTCTCTTTTCAAGGGATTACCAGCCTGCTTGCCAACGGAGTCTACAGCGCGGCTTATCCCCTGCACGACGTAAGTATTCTTGGCATTTTTGTCACAATTCTGCAAACAGATCCCGAGCGAACAACTGGCCCATCTCCAGGCCCTGGCAATCTCCGCTTCCAAGTTCTGCCCCCTTACACCGCTTGCAAACACCAGTTGCGTCAGTGGCCTTGCTACTGTGTCATTGGCCCTACTGCAAGGGAGGAAATGGGCCCCGTGCCGCTGTTTGATCTGTGAAATGCAGCAATATTCAGAGTTCAGGGTGCCCCTCAGTCGCCTGAGCCTAGGCGCCACTGCACCTGCTGCAGATTGGAAGCTGAGCCCCTGTTTGCCTGAAGCCTTTGAGATGCCGTCACAGCATGCACAACTTCACAACTTCTGTTTGTCTCCCTAGTACGCCATGTTTGTTGCCATTCGCTAAGACCTTCCACTTGAGGAGTCTGGCAGACTTTGTGGGCTCATTTGCTTTGTTGAAGCCCATGTCTGGTTTCCCAGATCCTCTTTCCCTAAATAAGGCCTTCTTCAGCCAGTGGGCATTGTTATAAAACTGCATGTTTGGTAAAGCCCCTTGTACATGTGTTGCCTGTCCAACTGCTTTTGCCAATGCCGAAGAAAAGCAGCAAAAATAATTGCTTTCTGTGTAAAAACTATACAGGAGACAAAGAACGGAATATGACAAAAAGTGTGATGATTAAGAGTACCTTTCAGATGTAAAACAGACCCTTTTGCTTTCCAGTCTAAGCACTTTTTTGCGAGGTGGAATGATACACCTGATAGCCAGCGGCATGAGGTGTGAGCATACTAGTCTCCTGGGTGGAACCAAAGCGCACTCTATGTACATTTTAAAGAATTGGAAGCTTACACTGTTAAGCAGACAACAAAATGAGAAAGAATTAAATGCATAAAAATTCAAGCAGTAAGGAAATAAAGTGTCACCTGCTCAGACACATTGAGAAAAAAAACATGAATTATGCAAAAGCAACTAAAGTAAAATACTACAAACAACGATATGAGAGATACCATAGTGACAACATTTTGGAAGAAACAAGATATACGTTGATGAAATGGTTAAAGAAAAACTTTCGTATACCATGTATGTAAAATGTAATATTTTGCTGAAAGTGTTCATGTTGGGCTCGATCCTTCCAAAACAGTCGCTTGTTTGGCTCACCACAATAGCATCACCCTTCCAGAAGAATTCTGTCAAGCCTTAGCATCGATTGAGAAACATTTGAGGTTTATCGTCAGCTTCCCTCTGCCAGGCAATGACATCCATTCTGGAGAAGCAGTGACAAGATGGAGCAGTGGGTGACAATGCCACAACATGAGTGGACCTTCCAGAGCTCGGCCATCATTCTGGTTTATTCAAACTGTGATGCAAATGCCCTCACTGCTTGGTTCCAACAGGCACGGTGGCCAAGCAGGATGGCAGTAGGGTGGCAATGGAGCCTTCGTAGGCCCGAGCTGGTGGAAGACACTGACCCGTTCCCCTAATGAGGCTGACAAAGACTCAAGAGATTCCATCGCCGCTTAGCATGCACGTGTGACAGATCACATGCGGCAATCATAGATGCATCATGAAGAGGCCGAGCCGTGTCTTGTCACTCCCCTACCCCCGGAGGCATGTCAGTCTCTCCAGGGGCTGGGTTTGGGATAACCAGTTAGAAGGATGAGAGGAGGCCGAGGACAATCATCACTCAGCTAGAGAGTAGAGGGTATGGGCAAAGCTATAAGCTGAAAGATATGCAAGGATTAGAGCCGTCACCTTGTTTCATTTATTAGCCTCACCGGAAGTTCTAAGCATTGCCCATGGAAACATAATCGTGACTGCTCTGTCGCTACATGTGTGTCCATTCTCTTATTTGGTTCCCACAGGTGAAGGGTGGTGCTCAAAACTATCTACACGTCATGTAGGCTATAGCCAAGAAAGATGGCTGCTCTCCAAGGTCAATGAGTTACTGTGGGAGGTGTGTCGAGAGGTCTGATAATACCTAATTCATACCCCGGCTTATCTTCTAGGGTAGTATCTTGATGTGTTTTTATTAGCTCTGCACAGCAAGGCCCATCGATACGCAGCCTGGTTAGCATGAGCCGTGTCGTGATTAGTCTGGGCGGCGCTGTGCCTGGGAGCCTGGGCATGTTCTCCACCGGGCTGTGCAATCCCAAGAGGGCTGTCCAAACAGTTATGCGCACTTAGGGAGTGCAAACCACGTTTCACTCTGCTCTGGAAAGCCAGTCCTGACCTGGCTCCGAGTCCCACATATAAAAATAAAAATGATAATTATGTCTTATCATTTTCTTTTTCTTTTTTGTACTGCTCAAAGCACTCGTGTTAGTAGTGTCACAGGTGTACATCAGTGGCGTTACATTAGCACCCACGGTGCTAGGGGCCACGATGTCCATGGGGCCCCTTCTGGCACTGTGCACAGGTGGCAGGGTGTTTGGCCTGAGGGCTCCTGACTGGGCCTGGAGCGCGCCCCCCCACCCCCTCCATGTACTTTGCATGGGGACCCACTTGAGTTTCATTACCCCACTGGTGTGCATGAAAGGTGAAACCTGCTTGCACACAATTATAATCCTGATTTACAAATCTAGGATGTGCAGAAAGTTATATCTATGGAGATGTCACTCAAGACTGTCGCGATTGCACAAGATGGCGCTGATTTTTCTTCAGTGTTTAGTGACGCCTATCATGGTGTCACTCGTTACTTCACTCTCCCCACGCCGGTACTAATGGCACTTTCTGACTCTCGTGTTGGACGTTAATCCAACATTGGTGTTGTGCCCCTGCCCTGGTGCTTTGCATATTGAAGATGGGTTTATGAAACCTTTTCACTGTAGGACACAACTGGTAATGAGAAATGTATCTTTTTACAGATTACTCTAGGTTGATGGTAATAACTTGCTAAGACATTTTGAGTTGCCGGTGTTTGCACAGCTTTTTATGACTTCTCCGACTTTTTCTTTCAGGGAGACTATGAAGGAGAAGGCAGTGAAATGAATGACCGAAAAGTAAGTTTATGGTTCCTTTGATTCATAAATGTGATTTCAACAAAAAATATTGACATGAAGGTCAGCTAACATAAACATTGCAAATGTGCAGTGGAATTCTGCACCAATGACTTGTGCAAAAATTTGATTTGTTTGAATAGCTAGTCAATGAATTACTTGTGAGTCAAGCCGGATTTTACAGGCTGCACCCATGTTCCCATGGGATGGGCTAGGTAGAGTGTGTTTTTTCACTTTAAGGTACCTAATGATAAAGCCAGTGGTGCCTTCCACAGGAGCCACTGGGTTGGAAAGAGGATAGACATGGGTTTCTTGCTAATGCCTACATTCATAGTGTGGAAGGGTATTTCATAAAGGCCGACAGACTCCAGATTTCACCTGTCGCGGATCGCCATGCAAATCAGACTCCCTGCACACCTGGGCCAATGCTTTTTTGTTTTTAAGAAGCACATTCTTTGGAAAACAAAAAATGTTGTAACGCCGGTGAAATAAATATGGTTGGTGCCTGCTCACCATACTTACAGCCATCGGTAGAGGTGCTGCACTGCGGGGTATCTCTAAATTATCAGTCAGTCATCTTGTAAATGACGCATATCCTCCGCTGTGCGTATGACTGGGTCTACGCCTTTGATTTTCAGCCAAGGTGTTCACGTGGAGCTCTGATGCCTCAAGGCAGGTGCGGACACGTGCGACCACCTTTGTCGTATGCTTGACTACAGGGCTCGCTGTGCTCAAAGTATCCAGATAGTAAATACCTGCCTCCTGACAACATATCAAATGGAGTAACCCTAAAAAATACGTAAGTGACGCGCTGGAGTTTATTTGCATGCTTTAGCGCGCATGCGTATATGGTCCTGAAAAAAGCCATACCGACCCCCTTAGGAGGCTTTGACATTATGGCTGAAACATGCAGACCTTTTCATGGGATGTGAGTGGTAACTAATTCCTCACTTCACATCCCCCACTGATTTTACCTTGTCTAAGAGTGCCATTATTAAAATATACACCACGACAGCTAGGTAACCCAGAAGGCAATTTTAATCCACTTGCTTATCTCCCTACTGGAGAATAAAGAATGACCCCCCCAAAAAACCTATCTCTGCTGTAACCAGCCGTTGAAAACCAAGAAGGGTTCTGGCTCAATTGGCAGCAAGGCCAAGCCAAATATCATCAGCCGTTGAAGCACACCCTTCACGCGCTAGGGAGCTCGGGTAGGACCCCTATCAGGAGGCATGCCATCAACTAGGTTGGTGCGTGAGGGGGTCTTTAAAAAAAATACTAAATCTGTGTGCGGTGCATCCTTTGGACATTCGGTAGCAGTGCTGGCGCTGCTTTGTTTGAAATGTTAGGTTGGGTGGGTGAACGAGCCGCCCCTCTTCTCACTCTCCCCTTTGTTATTTAATTTTTCAGATATCCTCCCGGTGTGAATGTGCTTACAATTAATATAAATGGGAGGCAATTACATAGTCATGTGTTATCCTACAAATTTCTGCCATGGATCCCACCTTCATGGTCAGTATTGGACACCACTGATTGAGGCCTAAAACTAAAACACATTGAAAGTTTAATTTTCACTACTGTGGAACAGTGGGTCCTAGGTTAACATATAGACTGCACAAATATATTTTGACAAAATATATACTGTCAAAATCTCAATGTTACATAAGTATCAGCGGTATGAAGAACTATATAAGTGTAAATACAGTGGAATACCATGCAACCACCAATTAATTTATTTTCTATTTTAGGAGTTGATGTATTATTCCGACTACAATATCTGGTGGGAAAAGTGTACTAATTGTTTTAGGCACAGGTCAATAGGTTTGTAGGAAGATATTTATGCTAGCTAAAGGTTTCGATAATTTTGAAGCCATTGCAAAAGATGCTTTGCATTCTGTTATCACCTGCTACTGGGACAGCGGGTCTCACAGTAGGCTGAAGTACAATACTGTGCATAGGATAGACATGCAGGCTTTCCTTATGGTGTAAGTGTGGGGAGATTTTTTCAATCCCTTGTATCATGACTCTTTCTCATCACTCCACAAACTCTCCGTCAGTGTCTTAATGTCCTGTTAATGGTTTGCATAAGCCAGCTCACTTTTATACGTCTGCGATTTATGTTGCGAGGTGGACATGTTTCCGCACACCTGATGAAGTGCAGGGCTACCTGTCATAACAGCAGGCGCAGTTCCTCTCGCATGCGTCTTCTTCGGGATCCAGCCAACCCAGAAGGGAAGCAATAGCGTAAACTTTCTTCACATCTTCCGCAATGGAATTGGCTTCCCCATCTCCTGTATTTATGACTGAATCAAGCTTTGGCCAGAGAACAGGGAACTACACTGACAGGAATAACCCTCTCTGTAAACTCCATTTCCTATCCAGGTGGATTCTGGTCTTTGTGAAGTACAAGTGTTGGGGACAGGCATTTCCGTGAATGGTGAAATAAAACTCTCAATGTGAAATAGTGTTGTATATTAGTACATGGCGTGCAAAGCGAATAATCATTTAACACGATTACCCATCCATAGCTATCTTTCTAAGATTTCTATATTAAACTTAGCTTGACGAAAATAGTTCTCCATTAGAACGAGTTATACTTGTTCTAGGGTTATAGCATTATCAGGATTCCTTTAGAATAGAATTTATTTTGTGCCTTTTTGATAGCAGGAAAATTCCTCAATCCTATTGAGTAGGAAAAAATATTGAAATTATAGCTGAGATTGTGGACTGATAATGCACACTAAGAGATGCAGCAAATCAACGATATTCAAGTTGTGCTAAACACATATATACAATGCGGGTGGGGTGGGAGCTCACTGCTGACATCTCAGCCACAGTTGCCCAATGCATAGTCCTTCGTATTTCTGTAACTCACAAGTGAAAGGTGTTCCTCATCAGTGGGTGTATCCAGGGCCGGTCCTTGTGTGCACACGTGGACACTTGTTTCTCTGTGATTGCCCTTTTTCATCAGGTGGTAGGTCTCTTTCGTGGTACTTGTATGCTGTTTAAACTTCATCAGGTCAGTACCACTCTCACGCGTGTGTGCAACCCAGAGCTGGTCAGCCTCATAGCAGCAGAATGAGGAATAACAGCGCACAGTCTCGTCCAGTACGCTAACCTCGATACCCCTCTCCTGTTTGTGGCTCTTGCAGTTCACCTTCCCAGAATGCACTGTTCCTCAGGGTTTATGCCCTCTTGATCCTTCACTCTGAACTTGACTGCTGCACACCGTCATTTCTGGCCACAGGCCCACACTTCCTGCTATTTCCCATAACTTATGCACACCAAGGAGACGGTAATTATACCTTTTGAGCCTGAAGTATCCCACTAGCAGTGAGGTGCACAGCTACTAATTGTTGTAGAGAAGAGCGTGTTAAAGTTTTTTCTGAAAATTAAAAGGCCTTTAGCGGCTTAAGAAAGACAAAGAATTCTGGAAAAACCAGTTACAGGCCCTTTTTTTGGCACCGTCTCTGGTGTGATGACGTTTTTGAAAGTCGTATGTTTTTATGACGGCTTAATGAAAGTTGCTCAAATGTTTTTGCCAAAATAATCATGATTAAATTGGCAGGAAACACTCAGTCCTAAATGCTAAAATGATATGGTTATATTGCATCCTGGCATGGGTGCCCGCTCCCCTGGCAGGGACATGTTTGCTTTCCTTTGTTTGGAACCGCTGTACCACGGTGGAGGAGGAAGATTACTTACCAAACACAAGCTTTTTCTCTGCGTATACCGTCCCCCGAAACATAAATCCCATTATATTCTACGGGATATATATTTCTGCAGATGGGCTATCCGTCACCGTTGTGACGGAGTACCTCGTCCGCTGAGATCTAAATCAGGCCTTAAGTCTTGAAATCATGTTCTTATCATTGCAGTAAACCTTGAATCATCCTAGGGGCCCAGTGGTCATACACAGGACTCCACAGAAAGCAGGACTCCAACCCGCTCTTCTACCTAAAGCGCCTAGAACCTACTGTCAGATCCGCAAACTCGCACGGTGCCACCGTGTGACACATGATATCGGCTCTCTTCACGAAGTGATCCATTAAGGAGTCAATATCCGTGGTGGCAGGGAAAACAAGCGAAAAACCACTATAAAGAGAGGATTTCCAGCACTCCTCATCTGCCCACCTAGAAAAAAGAAAAAAAGCCAGTGTTTAGTTTGAGCCATTGGTTGCTGGTGGGGGCCACCAGCACTCATTTGTCTGCATCAGATATTTTCAAATAGCAAGAGAGGAAAAATCGAAAAACAGAATGACAGAGGGAGAGAAGAATGGAAAAACCGCCACAAAGGCAGAAAGGAAGAACCTGCATGAGTGAGACAGAGGGGCCGAAGAGCGCTGTACCAGTAACCATGGGATTGTGGGGGCCATTGGGAAAACTGCTGGTTCATTAGGACTTCCCTCGCACTGGCCTAACAGGAGGTGACAGACCTAGCAAGGGTGGGGTGACATGAGCCAGGGCTAAGAAAGATATAGGGGTGTCTGACCTATCAAAGTTAGGGTGACATGACCCAGGGACAAGAAGATATAGGGGTGTCTGACCTAGCAAGGGTGGGGGTGACACAAGCCAGGGCTAAGAAAGATATAGGGGTGTCTGACCTATCAAGGGTTAGAGTGACATGATCCAGGGGCAAGAAGGTATAGGGGTGCCTGACCTAGCAAGAGTAGGGTTGAGATAAGCCAGGGATAAGAATGAAATAGGGGTGACTGACCTAGCAAGAGTAGGGTTGAGATGAGCCAGGGATAAGAATGAAATAGGGGTGACTGACCTAGCAAGAGTAGGGTTGACATGAGCCAGGGATAAGAATGAAATAGGGGTGACTGACCTAGCAAGAGTAGGGTTGACATGAGCCAGAGATAAGAATGAAATAGGGGTGACTGACCTTGCAAGAGTGGGGTTGACATGAGCCAGCAAAAGGAATTAAATAGGGGTGACTGACCTAGCAAGAATAGGGCTGACATAAGCCAGAGATAAGAATGAAATAGGGGTGACTGACCTAGCAAGAGTAGGGTTCACATGAGCCAGAGATAAGAATTAAATAGGGGTGACTGACCTAGCAAGAGTAGGGCTGGCATGAGCCAGAGATAGAAATGAAATAGGGGTGACTGACCTAGCAAGAGTAGGGTTGACATGAGCCAGAGAAAAGAATGAAATAGGGGTGACTGACCTAGCAAGAGTAGGGTTGGCATGAGCCAGAGATAAGAATGAAATAGGGGTGACTGACCTAGCAAGAGTAGGGTTGGCATGAGCCAGAGATAAGAATGAAATAGGGGTAACTGACCTAGCAAGAGTAGGGTTGGCATGAGCCAGAGATAAGAATGAAATAGGGGTGACAGACCTAGCAAGGGTAGGGTTGGCATGAGCCAGAGATAAGAATGAAATAGGGGTGACTGACCTAGCAAGAGTAGGGTTGGCATGAGCCAGAGATAAGAATGAAATAGGGGTGACAGACCTAGCAAGGGTAGGGTTGACATGAGCCAGAGATAAGAATGAAATAGTGGTGATGATGCTGAGTGCATCCAGGGGTGTTTGTGTCTGGCCCCTGGCACAGATGTGGAAAGTGTCTTTAAAGGTGCCTGTGCCTCTTGCTGAGGATCAGAACTTCTGTGGGGCGAAAGGATAGAAAATGGACCTGGCAAGACACCTGAAAGACAGCAAGAGAGGCCCAATCCTAACAACTGGTAGTATAAAAGATACTGTTTCCGCATAAATAAACCAAAGAGCAATGGCAAACATTCGTTAGTCTCTACTCCATGGGGTATCGGAAGGGTTAGTGACTGTGAGCAAACACTTCTTTTTCACTATTTCCAGGGGAACACAAGGCTTAACAAACATTATTTTATTGACTACTCCTCGCCGGGCATTACAAGGGTTTAATGATCGTGAAAAAACGTTCTTTTTGTCGTCACTCTCAGGGGTAACAGAAGCGGTACAAGGTAAGAGGCGGACAAGTAACTCTACTTATACAGTCATGTGGGGCCCAGTATGCTCAGTGTAACTCGCAGGAGACTCCTAGTCACTAGTCTGGCTCTGGAGGTGAGTAGGTGGGTTCCTACTAAAGGAGAGGGTGGCGCTGTGCAGGGGTTGTAATGCTTGGGGTTTAGAGAAAGCAAGCACTACCACCGGCGGAAGATGTACACCCTACCCACCAGACCTGGAGTCCGGGATAGGTGATGCCACCATGATTTGTATGTCCTTTTTTCAATGTTTATTTTTATTGGATGTCATTCGTTTTTCTCAGTGTTTTCCAAACCTTTTTAAATGATTGCTTATCAGTGTTTCTTCAGCTGCATACCCTAATTCACGGCGAAAGGCTATATTGTAACTGTTCCCCCGGGCCAATTTATCTGATTCAGAGTGGTGGTGATTTGGACCAGGTGGTTTGTACTCTTCACAAAAACAGTATAATTAAATACGGAACAGTGTTTTGTGACAGCAGACCACAAAAGGTAGCCCTTCAATAAAGACTTGAGACAGAGGCAGGTGAATATTGACATTCTTAAAACATTGGCAAAGATGGAGGCTGGTTGTAAAGGCCACGGTAATCATGATTTGGGCATGAATAAGTCCAGAACTGGTTTGAGAATACCATACTTTCAAACTCTCATTTCGGCAGGTAAGGCATGGTGTAACATGTATGGATCAGTGCCGTACTCAGAATTCTGCAGGTAGTAATGGGCTCACATGTGTTATCCCAATTAGAAGGTGCAGAAATCGGAATAGGGAAGTAACAGGACACCTGGTAAACACTGCCCCCGACGAAACACCACGGTGCCTGTAATATGTAGAGAAGTGTGGCTCAATGATTAGAGCGGCAGACCCTGATGCAGAGGTCTAGCCCGGGACCAGGGTTCAATTCCCCGCCTCGGCGGGTCTTGGGCTCAAAAATTCCATGGACCTGATAATTCTTGCCTCGGTGCCTATTCCAATCATGGAGTCCCACTCTGCAACTCTGGGCAATAGCTTGCTTAATCTCCACAACGCTAAGGATGCCTGGCCTCCACCTTGGGAGTGCCCAGGAGTGGACGCCTCGCAGGGAAAGCCAGGATGGGTTCCACAGCGGTATTCGTACAAGCGCCTTGAGACCCTTGCGGGTGAGTAGTGCGCTATACAAGTATCAATTTACAATTTACAATGTAAATAGCGCTCATGTACAGCGCTCCAATACCTTCGGGTCGAGTTTGCGCTATATAAAAAGATGCACAAAAAAAAGGAGGCCCCAAGCAGAATCATTAGTCAAGCAGGGAAATGAGCCAATCGATGGACCAGGTAATCATTATCGTCTTCTACCATGTATCTATATGTATATGTTATGTAGAAAGACATTATATAGAAGCCCAGTTACTAGCTGCCGTGATGTCAGAGTAGGAGACAGGCTAGTTTAGTTTCTCACTGCTCTGATGTCAGCCGTGGGTCTCTGCAGACGGGGAGCCGCATGCCGCAGTAACGAGGTGTTTACACAGAGCCAATGTCAGTGTCATGTCTTCCAAGTCCCTTCCAGCTACACATTCTTGTGTAATAACCGCATCTCCTTTCAAAAACTCAAATATTTTGACATTGTTGTGAGTGTAAAACAAGCACATGCGCTGCCCTACGGTGATTCATTCCATCAACAATGGCCGTGTAACTCCTTCCGAGCGCTGGAATGCACGAGGTCAATTGTGCTGCGAAACCTCCTTTTGTTGCTTTCCCAATTTACAGAAAGAATGTTAGGAATTAAAGAGTGGAGCCGGGTTTGTAAAGAGGATTGTGCAAATGATTCTGGACAACCCGACGGACTCTATAGCATAGCAAAGGGGGGAGTAATTGGGTTAAAGAAAAATGTGCCTTTAGAAGCCTCAAGAGTCACGGTCCATTAGTACCAAGATCAAGAACATTGGAAGTAAATATCCCTAAAAGACCCTAGACAGCAGCACCCGGCCAATGATTGGCATCAGTGCCAGTGGAAAGAAAGGCACAGCGAGACAAATGTCCTTACTCTGAGAGGTAATATATAGCGGCAAAGAGCCCCTTTGAAGAAAGTCGTTTTGTGTAATTCAGAAATGTCTACATCACTTTTTTACTTCTACGATTTTACGGCTACCAGGGAATTTAACAAGAATTTGCAATGAAAATAGGTCTCGCTTTTGTGAGTTAGAGCTATTGACATTGTAAATGGCAATGTCTTTTACCTACACGGTATATTTTTGGAGTGAATGTATGTAGTGTGCAAAATCCCTTGGAAAGGTCCTGCACTTGGTAATAAATATATTGAAGAAGACGCAAAGTGTGGATTGTGACAAAAATTGCTTGGCACGTACCTCATGGATGAAGTTTCGCCACACATGCACACCGTGGTGCTTTACTGATGTGAAATTCATTATTAAAAGTAGTGCTTACAGACTAACCAACGCGATCGGAGCATGTGAATCCAAATCCCGGCTTCTCTTTCATTTTCTAGACTTTTTGACTCACTCTCCTGAGTCTTGGTGATCCCCCAAACACTGGGAAGCAATGAAGTTTCCCAAGGGGGCGGGGGCAGGGGGAATCGTGGGTACATGAAAATGTATTCATTGCCTAGTTGTCAAACGTCGCCCAGTGCTATTAGTTAAAAGTGTGCAGATTTCATTGAGATATTAAGAGTACTTTACTCACATCTATGAGAAAATCGATATTAACTAACAAAATTTTAGAATGCGTGTCGGTTTTCACAGTGTTTTAGACAGTTCTGGTTGCTTAGTTTCATTGCATTACATTTTGTATTTACTCTTTTACAAAGCATCCAAAGTAGGTTACCTAAGCCCAAAGCCCCGAGTTGTTAAATTACCCATAGAAGGGAGTGTTTTACAATTGAGTAAATGTGTCCAAATATAATTTTGGTGGTGCCATGGAATGATCAGCCAATGAGGTACTCGATGAGCAGGTATTTAACTACACGTTCAAAATGTACGGTATTCTGGCTGTTGTGTGTTGTACACAAGCACCTCTCTGAATGTGTTTATTAACACAGAGCTTCATTTACCAGACAGTGCTCACAGAGGGGCGAATAAAGCACAGAACAAAATGTATTCATTTGTCCTGAGTATGAAGGCATCCGGAAGGCTTAGGTGCCCGCCCGGAGAGGCTAGGGATCCCAACGCTTCTACAGACTCTGCCGTGCTGTTCTGCACCAGCAGGGCACAGCTCACAATCTGCAGCTTCTGCTAAGAATAGGTGAGGGGGATGAGGTTGGGGCATACGGGAGTTGCCGGCAGATTTCCAGGTTATTGAAAGTAATGAATCTGACGTGAGGCAATGGAGACTGACTTTGTCTGTTTGTCTGCACCAGTCTATTTCTCTACCATCCACCGGGCTCACTGTCATGTATCCATTCATCTCTTTTTGTTAGAGACGTGCGCGAGCCAATATATTAATTAACAGGTAGAGCCAGCCGGAGACGAGCCAAGCGTATACGAGCCAGTGGGCGAGCCGTGAAAATGATCAGCATGTTAATCATACAGTAAACATGATGTAAATGTGCGATAATGTCTCTTCAGAATTCAAAAAAGTGCATTTCTTTAGCGCGTCACCTCAGTATACAAGATTATAGCACTGAATTGAGAGTAAGTTATTAAAAGTGCTCGTTTTAAACATGAGTTAAAACACTGCCGCTCCTCCTGCCCGACAACAATGCCATTTGTGTACTAAAAGGCGTCCGTTGCCATGCATACCCCGAATGTTGCCTAGAGTCTTATTATATTTAGAGTAACATTAAAATCTAGTTTATTAAACACGAGAAGTTTTTGTACAACACGCATCTTGAACTCGCATATTACAAGGTGGCAATAATAAAGATGAAAACGGAAGTGCCGGCAGGCAAGAAAACACGAACGGGAGTGGGAGGGGGTGGGGTGGGTGGTGAGAAATCACAGACTGAGGGGGGGGCGGTGGGGTGGGGCGACAGGGAAGAAAATAGTGTTAGGAGTAAAGGGGAAGCTTCCACACTAAAGTATATACTGCATGTCTCGCAAAGCGATTTCAGCGCATTCGCGCTGCGACGCTAGGCGAGACCTAAAAGAAAATAGTGTCAGGACTAAAGGGGCCAATAGCCGTGGAAGGATACAAATGATGAATGAGGAGGGACTAACAAGCCTAAAGCCAATCGGAAGGCAGCATTTAGGACAAAAGCCAATGGGCAGAGAGTGGGCGGAGTTTCCACGAAGCTTCCACACTACAGTATATAATGGAAATCAAAGCAAAAAGTGTTTTGTTTTACTCCTCATCCTTCATATCTTTGACATTTATCTACAGATTCGACAATCCGCAGCAGTAAACCTGCTGGGAATCCAAATGACTAAAGCCTAAAAGCTAAGGGAAGGAATGTGTGCAAAAGTCTCAGCCACTAGCAATTGTTCGGGATGCATTCCAGTCCATTGCTGTTTTGCCCTTTTCACCACTCTAAATGGGGACCACCCTTATTTAAATCAGAGCTACTCCTTCTCCAGCAGCAACGGTCCAGAATAAAGTGCCTTCAGACAGAAACAATCAAGTGCAGACTGGGTCTGGCTTTTTTGAGCCTCATCAGTGAGCTAAATCTTGATTCCTACATGTACGTCTAAGCATAGCCGTCGCTGTTAGGGTATCACACACACTGAAATACGAATGTGATGGGTAGCAATCACTCAGGGACACATTTCAGTCCATTGTCCTTTACCCACAATTCTACTCCACTCAAGGATGAGCTATAAACAAATCACTATTTGTCCTGTTTGACTCGCAAGAGTCCAGTCTAATCTGCTGGGTCAGCTCAACTCTGGTCCAGAACACAAGCAAGCCTAGTCAGGCCTCAACCTTGCTTTGACTCACCGGTGGCTAAGATGAACTCAAGCATTCCATACTTCAAATTTTTGGGGGATTTCTTGAAAATCTGTGCGACCAAACACAACCTAACATTTTTTCCTCCAAGGGGAAATAATTTTTTTCAGGTAGGGAAACTCCTTCCTATAGGCCTTCAGAAAACAGGAAGGTATTTTAATTTTTATTTTTATATTTTCAAAAAATATCTCTACAAAATGTGATATATTGTTATCTTTTACCACTCTCCTTTCTTCGTTTCTTTGCCTGGTTTCATGCATCCGGGTCTTAACTGAAGCCTATCAACCTCACTGTACCCCCCTCATATTCAAGGTGGTTGCCTACAATAAAACTCTGGTCAGTACCTCCCTGCGCTGCTCCTTTGGGCTAATTCAGTTCTACGGCAATTGGCGGATGCCTCTGCTAAGAAACCCGCCTCTGTTCTACAGAGGCAGACACTTCTGTATTTCGTGGTGGTGTGCAGTGATTCATTTGTAAAAATTAAGTTCCGGGGCTCTTCTTGGAAGGCCACTGCAGGCTGCACCATGCATTGCCCCTGCCAGCGCTGCCACTGACAGAACCAACATAACTTCCATCGCACTCCTGTGAGTGTGACAATTCAGACTATTTCAGGCTAAACAACGCTATGATAATGGCATGAGAGGCTGGTATTATTCATTTTCAATACGATTTGCCTTAATTAACACGGTTGTTGTGCTCATCTCAAAATTAAACAGACATCGCCACCATGTGGTGGACTGTCACTAGAGCCGGTGCTGGGCACCGGAAACCAGCGGCTCAAATTAAGCACTGCTGGTGTGTCCTCCACGTTCCATTTCACTATCTTCACATGTCCTGCTGCAGTGCAGCTTCTTTCCTGGTGCCCCGTGGGTGAAAGTGGAGTGGCATAGTTCTCTAGCTAGTTTCATTGGAATGAATATGTTTCCATGTTAGTATGCTAAAGTAGCCTCAAGCGGGCTTTGCATTCAAAATACTCACTTAACATAACTTACTGCTCAGACTCACTCAAATCAAGTTGTGAAAGTCATATTTTTGCTTGTGTTCTTCTCAAGACTAGTGACAGAATTTTGCAGTTGGTTGTCAGATATGCATTTTCCAGCTGTTTCTTTCCTGGTAGTATGTGCAACAATGTTTTAGAGGCAGCCATCTTGAGTTAGTACCCCAGTTTTGGTATCAGCCAATATTGAGCAGAGGTACCATCAGCAGAGAGTGAGATGGGAGGCCAGGTTGGACAATGCTGAAATGTCCTTTCAATTGGAGCAAATAAAATGTTGTCCAGGACGTGATATACAAACCTAACAAATATTGAATCTGAAAAGTACCGTGATAGCAGGTGTCTTTTGTCGCTATCTTGCATCATAGCGTTTAGAGAGTTCTGCTGTTACAATAGCAACGCCAAGAGCCCAGATTCAGACATTTGTAAGAATCTGAAATATCACTGTAGTAAGTCAGAGCGAGAGAGCCACGCGTGCTTCGGGCAGCACCACAGAAGGTAGCAGTGCACAGGTCGTAGAAGAGGCTGCAGCATCTGCTCCAACCAGCACGCGGAGAGTTTGAGAGAGTTACAAGTCTGTTTTTCTGTCTGGAGGTCACATGTTGGGATGTTTCCCACACTCTATAAATGAGCATACATCCGCTCTGGTGCAGTCGAAGATAAGATGGCTGCCCCTTTTCTTGCTATTAATAGAGCTGGACTCATGGACATCAGGCATTGCGTCATATTTGCATCCTTGTAACTGAAAGATGCTCAGAACTTGTTTTGGGAGCGAGGACGACTTCCTCGAACACTCTTCTTGTACCTCAGTTCATGTTTTGCTCTTATTTGGTTGTGTTTTGTTTGTGTTATGTTTATGCAGTGGTTTAAATGGGAAAAAATAAGTGCAGGTACTCATTAAAATGAGCTACAGGTGTAGTGAGGGGGCGGGGCTAAAGGCCAGACATGATGCTACTTAACGACTTCTATATTAGTTGCAGCACATACCAAAACACGAGAAATGTGTTTATATAAACAAAGCAAGTTAACTTATTACACAAAATGAAAGAGAAATGCGATAATATGTTAACATTTCCTTTTTTTTGCAATAGTTGCACCTTTTTAATGACATACTGTAAATTGCTGTTTGGCACAATACTATATATTTTTAAGCATAGGAGTAGGAAGAAACTGAAAATACCCCCACTTCGAACAAAAGATCGTATGGCACCAAGCAAATGAAGCAAACAATCATGACCCTCCCCAGAAAAAATCTCTTGTCTCTTCCATCGATCTATCCATTCATCCTTTCATCCTACCATTTACCTGCTGATGTCCACCATTTAACCTTTACATTCTATTGTCTATTCAGTCTTTCATCAATCAGTCAGTTTTTCACCATTCCGTCTATCCACCCTTCATATCCAAACCTATCCATCCATCTCCAAACCTATCCATTCATCCTTTCACTCATCCATCTCTTTATCCACCTTTTCCCTCATCCATCAATCCATTCGCTCATCCATCCATCAACCCTTTCACTCTTTTATTCCAGCCACCTTTTCATTCCATCCACCCTTTCACTCAATCTCACCTTTCACTCATCCATCATCCACCCTTTCATTCATCTATCCAATCTTTCACTTATCCACCCAGCATCCGCCCTTTTAGCCAATCACCCACCCTCTTTCACCCATGCATGCTTTCACTCATCCATCCATCTATTCATCCATACAGCCACCCTTGCTCACTCATCCATCCACTCACTCACCCACCCACCCTTTTTTTCGTTATTTATGAATTTTTGTCGCCGAGCAGACATGTACACACAAAGTGCCACACATTTTCTTTAAAATACCTCCTGAGAGTGTCTTGATTCTCTCTCTTTCTCTCACTTTTTTCTTACAAAAACAGGCATACAAATGCAGGCAAACACACAAACATAGCAGACGCACAAGGGCAGAAATAAATGAGCACCGGTTACATTACAGAAAGTCACATTAGTTTTTGTTTTAGGTCTAGGACAATTAAGTCATTTGCCCGGAATCACAGGATGTTGAGCTGAAGCTGGGACTCAAACCTATTTTCATAGTTCCTTGTTAGGCAGCTCTGACCGGCCCTAATATTATATCCTCTCAATTTTCCTATCTGGGAAAGATGCCTCACAGCCTCTCAATTTTCCTATCTGGGAAAGATGCCTCACAGCCTATGCAAACATAAACCCCCCATCAAGGCCTGAAAGACACTGGAGCGAAGGTGCTAACAACAGGCACACAGCAAGTCCAATTCACTAACTCTCCCCCTTCCCCAGCAAACTATAGCTTCAGGGCGCTAGCCTGGACATGGAGCAGGGAAGAAAAGCAGAGAGACCCTTTGGCACCATCCCATCGCCCAATGTCCGCCTTCCCAATCTGATGCTGGGTAGCGTGTAATACACCCCCTTCGCAGACTCGTGTTGAGAGGTGCATTCATCTCGGGTGTCACGCTGTAATTAGATTTGTGGGGTAGGGGATAGGCTCAGAGTCCCACACCTACAGTGTGATTGACTGGGCAGGGTCTGATTGGACCCTTCACTTTTATTCAGAGAGGGCCGCAGGGCATTCACAACCCTAAACAGCCCTTAAGTGATGCTAATGAGCCGCCGCTGGATTGCTCAGCAGCGGCTCCATTCAGAGGCATACACTCCCCCTCCCTCCATTCTGCCTTCTTTTTCGGCAGCAACCGAGCAGAGCACTTTCTGCGCAGCACAGTCTCCAGTGCCATCCAGCCTGCACTGCCTGACTTTCCCCTGAGTACCGGTACTGTCCATGGCGAAGGAAAAGTTCCGGTACTCAAAGGGAGAAAAATAAAAAGTGGCGGTACTCCGTACCGGTGAGTACCGGCCCATTTAAAGCACTGTGTTTATGTTATGTTTAAATTGTATTTATACTGTGTGTTGTTGTTGGGTTTTCTTGTGGTCAGGTAAAGGACTGCTTTGTCGGGTTGAGTTAAAGTTTTAAGATCTATTCCTCCCAAATCATCACATACAATTACTCAGGACAACACGCTTATTACAGCTTTTAAATAATGACACCAGAGAGAGCTATAAGGCATCTTTTTTTATTGAATGTCAAAGTGTGAGTGCGCATTTATGTCTTACCTGGATGTAGAACTATATCAGTCGCTTATTCATTTTTAACAAAAAATATATATTACTAAACAACAATAAGATGATTAAATGCCAAAAAGATGATCTATTTGGGACCAGATGTATCAACATTAGGAATTGCGATTTCCAAATTACAATTCTTATCGAATTTCGAAATGACAATTCCTATTGTATAACAGTATTTTTTTTAAATAGCGATTCCTAGTGCACTGCAAATATCCCTACCACATGAATATTAATGAGATTGGCCGCAATTTGCGATTCCCTAGGAATCCCAGCCATCACAGGGATGGTGGCCTGCTCGGGTCAGCAGTTCACAATGTCTGTGATTGCTTAAAGCAATCTTTTTCACATTTTTTAATGCAGTCCTTTTTCCAACACATTAATGCATACCACAGTGATTTTGTATTTGGAAGAGACGCCCTAAACACACACCATCCAAATAAAAAAATTGGAATTAGGTCGCAAATTACGATTTGCTAACTTGTTACAAAATCACAATTTGCCTCTTGCGCACCGAAAAAAGCTTTTTTGCAGTCCCAGATGTACCAATTCTGCGAATCAGGACCCTTTTTTTTATCTCAAAAAAGCTTTGTAGATCTGGCCCAAGGTGATTTATATTTGATTGATTGAATTCGGGAATCCAAATTAAGGGTAGTTGCAATGTCTGATTCAGTAGGATGCTGCCCTCATCGTGCCCAGCTTGACGGAGAGTTTGTACAGTGTGCACTACTTCAATTCAGATATAACGACCTAGGTCTGAAATGAGATTGTAAATCTCAGGCACACTCAGTATTTTGTTCATTGTGATGATGAGTTGGTACTTAATTGTGATACCAGAATATTTATTAAGCAAGTAGAATGTCACCGTAATAGTAGCCCTCATAAGATTTGTATTTGTTATACTTGAATTTCTGAAAATCCTTTATGCGGGAAACATAAATTACCACGCTGTCTTTACAATGACCAGCCTTTACAACGAGGTTGGTACCCTGCATGCGATGTTACCACTTATTACTTCAGAACACAAGCTGTTACATGACTTGCTGTAAAGGGCATGTTGTTGGTCTGGTGCTGGATTTTTAACCCAACAACTTCCCTACTGTTGTGTAAACTGGAGTTGGAATAGTAATTTATACTATTTCGAAGTCCAGCGCCCCCTAAAGACTCACATCACATTTCTGATAATGGATAATGTTGGACCCGGCCTCGTAGTATGGCCCTACGTGCCCCCGCACCACCGAAACCTGGTACCTGCAGCCCCAAGCACACGGCCCAGCCGACCCTCCCCACCAGGACACACGCACCCGACCCGGACATCCCCGTCCATGGCCTCTCTCCTTTCGGCCACCCCGGGCCCGCGTGCCCACTTCATGCACCAAGATGGCCGCCCGGCCCCAGCGCGACCCGGGCCTAGAGGCGCCACTCCGGCTGGAGGACATCACGCTTCCAGGGGATGAGAGAGGGAGGAGCAGTTTCTATCGCACCTCTGAACTCCCCTGGGACGATGGGTTTCGATCGGCCCTCCGGCCTCCCTGAGGGCTGGCTCCATGCCTGCTGGGTGTCTGGGACTCCTCCCGACCCGGCCCTGAAAGGATCAAAAGACAATGACAGGAAATCCCGACGAGCGACCCCCAGGTGACAAGACCCCTGCCTGCACAGACTCCGGACATCAAAGAGGGGTCGACCTATAACAAGGGGTGCTCTGGGTCTGTCCGGCAGATTCGACGCTGGAACAACGAGAGCCTGCCGACGTGGTCGCGGCTCCTGGAACTTGGACCCACCTGAGCCTGCTGAGTGACTCGCGGCTCCCTGAAGATCGTAAGACCTCCGAACTTGTACCTGAGCCTGCTGAGTGACTCGCGGCTCCTTGAAGATCGTAAGACCTCCGAACTTGTACCTGAGCCTGCTGAGTGACTCGCGGCTCCTTGAAGATCGTAAGACCTCCGAACTTGTACCTGACCCTGCTGAGTGACTCGCGGCTTCTTGAAGATCGTAAGACCTCCGAACTTGTACCTGAGCCTGCTGAGTGACTCGCGGCTCCTTGAAGATCGTAAGACCTCCGAACCTGGACCTGAGCCCGCTGAGTGACTCGCGGCTCCGACAGACTCTCACGGTCCCGCCGGACCCCCACTACAACAACGTATCCCCCAGCTCGAGGATTGTGAGCTGTGCGCCGGATAAGTCCCTGCCTTGAACCTTTGCCAGAGACTGTCCCGCTACCCCCTACCCCTTTCGAGACTCATTGAGCCCGTGCTCTCCTTGTACATATTTGCAGTGATAACCTACTTGATAAAGATTGATTTCTAAGAACCCACGGTGTGGTCACTCTGTGTCGTGTGGTGCCAGAAGTACGATCCTAGATACGAGATTCCTCCCCCTGGGGAGTCTCCCGCCAGTGCCCGGCTACGGTACTTCGAGGGTGGGTCTCAGGGTAGTCAGGACCCCTTTCCGGGCTCCTCTGAGGTCGCCGTCTAACATTGGTGGCAAGCGACGGGATTCGGGCCCATCACCTAGAGATCGTACCGTGAACGACGGACGCACTACCGACAAAGATGGCAGAAGGAAGCGCCATGAGCCCCGCAGAAACCAACGCCAACAGGGTGTTCCAGGTGGAGCATCTAGAAGAATACACACACAAAGAGCTAAAGCAATTTTGCAAAGAACTTAAAATCGCTACCACCGGTCTCAACACTAAAGAAGATTTGCAGAAAGCACTGAAAACTTGGGTGGATACCGGGGCCTCCCGCCCGGAAGGCACGGGGGAGCGCCCCGACGAAGCCGAACCCCCCCAAAGTGAAAGCAGCAGCAATCAGGTGCGAGGCATCGTACCAGACGGGGGCCTATCCCCGGAAGAACTCGCGGACAGAGAGAGAAGTCGCAATCATGAACTCGAGTTAGCCAAACTCAAAATCGAAGGCGAATTGAAGTTAGCGGAAAAAAAGCTAGCAGTAGAGCAAATGCGTGTACAAGGCGAACTGGAAGAAAAGAAGCTCCAACGGGAGCACGAAGGAAGGAAGCTCCAACTGGAGCACGAACGCAGCTTGAAGGAACTCAAGCTCAAGGCCAGAAACGAGGAAGGGAGGCCCCCGGGAAACCGAGTAACGGCCTCCCCAGCGGAACAGAAGGTCCACATCCCCAAGGACGTGGTCAAACTATATTATAAAAACGATGACATTCAACAATGGTTCAGGGCCTACGAGGTCGCCATGACCTCCCATCGGGTCCCGCAGAAGGACTGGGGGGCGGGGTTGTGGGGGCGGTTTCTGAGCGAAGGAAGGGACACCCTGCTCGACCTACCCCTCTCCCTGCAGACCTCCTACAGCCACATGAAAGAGGCTCTACTCACAAGATACGGCCTCACCCCAGAAATGTACCGTCAGCGATTCCGGGACTGCAGGAAGATCCCGGGCACCACCTGGGTGGAGTATGTAAACTTTTTCAGTCGGGCCTTCGATGGGTGGATCAAGGGCAGCAAAGTCACCACCCTTGCCGAACTCACCGACCTCATGTTGTGGGAACACCTGGCTGCGAACTGCTTCATAGAACTACGTCAGCATCTGCTTGACAGCAAGCTCACAGATCCCAGGAAGCTGGCTGTGGAGGCCGACCGCTGGACCAACACCCGGGTCTCCCGGGGCATGGTAGGAGAGAACCCCCGAGCCAGTCAGGGACCACCCCGCCAGAGAGGGGGAGGGAACCAGGGAGGGCCGAGAGAGTCCCAGCCTAACCCCCCGAAAACACAACCTCCACCTTTCCCGGCGCCCCCCCCCCACCAGTGACAGGGCCCCCTGGGAGACGGGGACACCGGGTGACCGTCACGTGTTTCCGTTGCCAGAAACCCGGGCACTACGCCAATGACCCAGAGTGCCCCATGGCCACCCAAGTCTCCCCTACCACCCCTGCGAGACAGATAGCCAACGTAGCCCTGGGGGAGGAGGTTGAGGAAACCGAGGAGTGGGAACCCGCAGCGATGGCCCTAGTATCCCTGGGAGATAGGGAGATGATCCCTGGTAGCCTCCTACCCTCCAACACAAAGAAATACGGGCAGCTCGTCAAGATCAATGGCCACCAAGTAGAGGCCCTGCGGGACACCGGGGTCAGTATCACCGGTGTCCTCAGGCACCTAGTCCCCGAGGAGCAGATCCTCCCCAACGTCTTTTGCCCCGTAATTTCCGCAGACAATAGAGAAAGTATGTGTCAGGTAGCCCTGGTGCCGTTTGAGTGGGGAGGGGTGATAGGTAAACTCAAGGTTGCCGTCAGAACCTCCCAGCCGGTCGACTGCCTCTTAGGGAACGACCTGGAGAGTTCTCCCTGGAAGCACGTCGAGCGCAAGGCCCACCTAGGAATGATGGGACTCCCCGAGTGGGTGTGCGCCACCACCCGATCTATGTCAGCCCGACTCACTCCCCGGAGAGAAGTCGAAAGCATCCCGATCGAAGAGACCAGAACAGTCCCCGCCGAGGGTCCTCCCGTCCCCCCATCAGAAGGGTCCGTCGCCAGCGACGAACCCGCACCATCCGACCCCGCCCCGGTCCCCGAGTTGGGAGATCTACCCGAACTGGCCCAATGGCGCCACGAGGGCGGGCCCACCCGGGAAGAATTTTGCCGGGAGCAAGCCACTTGTCCTTCCCTGGTCGGGCTGCGGCGCCAGGCCGAGGGCCAAGCCGCAGGTGACCAGACCGGGACACACCGAATCTATTGGGAAAATAACATCTTGTACAGTGAGCAGAAGTCGGTGGAGCTGGGATCCGGACGGGTACTGGTGGTACCCCTCCGCTTCCGAGACTTCCTCCTGGGCTTAGCCCACGACGTCCCCCTCGCCGGCCACCTGGGTCAGGACAAGACCTACAGCCGTCTCGTGACCCATTTTTACTGGCCTAGAATGAGAGCAGCGGTAGAAGCCCACTGCAAGTCCTGCCCCACGTGCCAGGCTAGTGGGAAGAGTGGGGGGAAGCGCAAGGCTCCCCTCCAACCCTTCCCGGTCGTCAGTACCCCTTTCGAACGAGTCGGAATCGACATCGTGGGACCACTGGACCCCCCCACCTCCCAAGGTCACCGTTTCATCTTGGTCCTAGTGGATCACGCCACCCGCTATCCTGAAGCTATTCCCCTACGCACCATCACGGCCCCCGTGGTGGGCCGGGCCCTGATGGGGATCTTTTCCAGGGTGGGTTTTCCCCGCGAGGTCGTGAGCGATCGCGGCACTAATTTTATCTCGAAATATATGACGTCCCTGTGGCAACAATGTGGGGTGTCCTATAAGTTCACCACCCCGTACCATCCCCAAGGGAACGGCCTAGTAGAAAGGTTTAATAGGACTTTGAAAGGGATGATCGCTGGCCTAGAAGAGCCCCTCCGGCGTAAGTGGGACGTCCTGCTCCCCTGCCTCTTGTTCGCTTACCGGGAGGTCCCCCAGAAGTCCTTAGGGTTCAGCCCGTTTGAATTACTCTATGGACACCCCGTCCGAGGTCCCCTCAGTTTGGTTAAGGAAGGGTGGGAGGCAGCACCCCAGACCACCCCCCGAGATGTGTTCCAGTACGTCCTGGCCCTCCGGAACCAGACCAGGAAGTTCCGAGAACTGGCCGAGGCCAACCTGGAGGCAAGCCAAGAAGAGATGAAGCGCTGGTACGACCAGAATGCCACTCTGGTCGAGTTCCAGCCGGGCCAGCAGGTGTGGGTCATGGCCCCCGTGAAGCCTGGCGCCCTCCAGGACAGGTGGACTGGGCCCTACAAAGTGGTTGAGCGGAAGAGTCAAGTCACATACTTGGTGGACGTCCAGTCGCCTCGGGATCCCCTCCGGGTCCTTCACGTGAACCGCCTCAAGCCTCACTTCGTGCAGACAGAACTGAGCCTCCTGCTGGCCACCGATGACGGGGCCGAAGATGAGTCTGATCCCCTCCCGGACCTCCTGTGTGTCAAGGAGCAGGATGGCTCCGTGGAAGGAGTGAACCTCTCCCCAGCCCTCACTGCCCAGCAACAAGCGGACTGCCGCCAGCTCCTAAGACAATTTTCCGACCTCTTCTCCCTGACCCCCCGGGTCACCGACTGGTGTGTTCATGACGTGGACACCGGGGACAGCCCGCCGGTGAGACACCGAGCCTACCGAGTTCCTGATCGGGTCCGGTCCTGCATTCAAGCTGAAGTCTCGAAGATGTTGACCCTGGGGGTGATCGAGCCATCTGACAGTCCCTGGGCCAGCCCCGTGGTCCTGGTCCCGAAGGCGGCGGCCCCCGGTGTCGCCCCCGAGCTCCGATTCTGCGTGGACTACCGGGGGCTCAATGACGTTACCCGAGCCGATGCCCACCCCATTCCACGAGCCGACGAACTCATTGACCGACTAGGGGCAGCCCGGTTCCTCAGCACATTCGACCTCACCTGCGGATACTGGCAGATTGCGCTCACCGAAGGGGCCAAGGAGCGGTCCGCCTTCTCCACCCCCGATGGGCACTACCGCTTCCGCGTAATGCCCTTCGGAATGAAAAATGCCCCGGCCACTTTCCAGCGACTGGTGAATAGAGTCCTGGCCGGGCTAGAGCAGTTCAGCGCGGCATATCTGGACGACATCGCTGTTTTCAGTTCAGAATGGAGTGAGCACCTCCAGCACCTCCGGAGGGTGCTAACCGCCCTGCGCCAGGCAAGCCTCACAGTAAAAGCCAGCAAGTGCCAGATCGGGCAAGGATCCGTAGTCTACCTGGGGCACCAGGTCGGGAGCGGCCAGGTCGCCCCTCTACAGCCAAAGATCGACGCCATCCTGGCCTGGGAACCACCCATCACCCAAACGGAGGTCCGAGCCTTTCTGGGACTCACTGGCTACTACCGAAGATTCATTCGGGGGTATGGCAGCCTTGTCGGCCCCCTCACAGAACTCACGTCTAAAAGACAGCCAAAGAAGGTGCAGTGGACGGCTGCCTGCCAGGAAGCTTTCGATGCCCTAAAGAAAGCCATGTGTACTGCCCCCGTCCTCCAGGCTCCCGACTACTCCAAGGAGTTTATAGTCCAGACCGATGCCTCCGAGCATGGCATTGGGGCTGTCCTGTCCCAAGTGAATGACCAAGGCCTAGACCAGCCCGTCGCCTTCCTCAGTCGGCGGCTGTTGCCCCGAGAACAGAGATGGAGCACCATAGAGCGCGAAGCCTTTGCCGTGGTCTGGGCACTCAAAAAGCTACGACCCTACCTGTTCGGCACCCATTTCAGAGTCCAAACTGACCATCGGCCCTTGCGATGGCTCATGCAGATGCGAGGAGAAAACCCCAAGCTACTGCGGTGGTCAATCTCCCTCCAGGGGATGGATTTCACCGTAGAACATCGCCCTGGTACGGACCACGCCAACGCTGACGGCCTCTCCCGGTTCTTCCGCCTCAGCGAAGAGAACCCCCCAAGATGATGGGCAGTTCTCTCCGGCTTTCAGCTGGGGGGGACGCGTGTTGGATCCGGCCTCGTAGTATGGCCCTACGTGCCCCCGCACCACCGAAACCTGGTACCTGCAGCCCCAAGCACACGGCCCAGCCGACCCTCCCCACCAGGACACACGCACCCGACCCGGACATCCCCGTCCATGGCCTCTCTCCTTTCGGCCACCCCGGGCCCGCGTGCCCACTTCATGCACCAAGATGGCCGCCCGGCCCCAGCGCGACCCGGGCCTAGAGGCGCCACTCCGGCTGGAGGACATCACGCTTCCAGGGGATGAGAGAGGGAGGAGCAGTTTCTATCGCACCTCTGAACTCCCCTGGGACGATGGGTTTCGATCGGCCCTCCGGCCTCCCTGAGGGCTGGCTCCATGCCTGCTGGGTGTCTGGGACTCCTCCCGACCCGGCCCTGAAAGGATCAAAAGACAATGACAGGAAATCCCGACGAGCGACCCCCAGGTGACAAGACCCCTGCCTGCACAGACTCCGGACATCAAAGAGGGGTCGACCTATAACAAGGGGTGCTCTGGGTCTGTCCGGCAGATTCGACGCTGGAACAACGAGAGCCTGCCGACGTGGTCGCGGCTCCTGGAACTTGGACCCACCTGAGCCTGCTGAGTGACTCGCGGCTCCCTGAAGATTGTAAGACCTCCGAACTTGTACCTGAGCCTGCTGAGTGACTCGCGGCTCCTTGAAGATCGTAAGACCTCCGAACTTGTACCTGAGCCTGCTGAGTGACTCGCGGCTCCTTGAAGATCGTAAGACCTCCGAACTTGTACCTGAGCCTGCTGAGTGACTCGCGGCTCCTTGAAGATCGTAAGACCTCCGAACTTGTACCTGAGCCTGCTGAGTGACTCGCGGCTCCTTGAAGATCGTAAGACCTCCGAACCTGGACCTGAGCCCGCTGAGTGACTCGCGGCTCCGACAGACTCTCACGGTCCCGCCGGACCCCGACTACAACAACGTATCCCCCAGCTCGAGGATTGTGAGCTGTGCGCCGGATACGTCCCTGCCTTGAACCTTTGCCAGAGACTGTCCCGCTACCCCCTACCCCTTCCGAGACTCATTGAGCCCGTGCTCTCCTTGTACATATTTGCAGTGATAACCTACTTGATAAAGATTGATTTCTAAGAACCCACGGTGTGGTCACTCTGTGTCATGTGGTGCCAGAAGTACGATCCTAGATACGAGATTCCTCCCCCTGGGGAGTCTCCCGCCAGTGCCCGGCTACGGTACTTCGAGGGTGGGTCTCAGGGTAGTCAGGACCCCTTTCCGGGCTCCTCTGAGGTCGCCGTCTAACAGATAAGGTGAAGGCAGGTTGTAAAAAGAACGCAAAACGAGACTGTGGCCAAGAAAATGAGAAATTTAGAAGGAGAGACCGAAAACTAAAAAGACAGAGAAAGACTGAGAAGGAATTAGTGAGGAGGAAAAAAAAAAAAGGCAAGAGAGTGCGGTGTATGGAGAAACAAGAGAGTGAGTGGGAGAAAGAGCCGGGACAGAAATAAAGAGAAAAGCAAGGAAAGGCGACAGAGTGAGAGAAAGGGAAAAAGAAACATTAAGCAGCAAACAGAAAAACCAAAGGTTGAGATAGAAAGATATAAAAAGGAGGGTGAAGAAGACAGTAAGTGAGAGTGAGAATGGTAAGGCGAGAGAAGAGGAAGAAAGAAGAAAATAAAGAGAATGATAGATAGATAGATAGATAGATAGATAGATAGATAGATAGATAGATAGATAGATAGATAGATAGATAGATAGATAGATAGATAGATAGATAGATAGATAGATAGATAGATAGATAGATAGATAGATAGATAGATACGAACGCTTACTGACTTTAAAAGTGGAAGAAAGTATCCAGAGACAGACAACCATCTTTGAAACTAAAAAGAAAATGAAGTGCTATAACTGCTACACAAGAATTACAGGATGGGAGAACACTATCCTATTGTGAAGAACCTCGAACACATTAAACAAATGCCCCATTGCAGTAGCAGTGACTGCAGACTGCACACTAGAGAGATGGTGGAGATAAGACTTGCAGGAAACGCAGAAGAATGCTTGTCAGCTTGTGACACCAGCAAAAACCCAAATAAACAGGTGCAACACCTGTGAAATTAGGCAGCACTTGGTAAACTTATAAATCGTACCACTGAATTGAATTCGGTGAACAGAGCTGAAGTGAAATGTAATGGAGTGAACCGAATTGAATCCAGCCCCAGTGAATTGAATTGTACCAAATTCGGTTGAATTGAGCTGGATTGAATTGAGCTGAATTAAATTGAATTTAAACGAATTTGCAGAAAACGAGAACGAGTTAGAGAAAAAGTGAGAGACGAAAGAGTGGAGAAAGCGAGAGGAAGTGAATGCAAGGGGAAAGTGAAGCAACAGGTAGGGAGCGTAAAGAGAGAGGCAGGACAAGGGATAAAGAGAGTTTGGAAAAAAAAGAACGAAAGAAAGAGAAAAGGAGAAATTGTGGACATAGAAGAATTAGGCTACAGATCTGAAACTGAGTAGGGAATTGGAGAGAGGCAGGACCTTAAGTCGGGTATGAACACAAGTGAACCGTGTCGAAGCACTGTATTTAAAGAGAGGACTCCATTCCCTTGGGCCCAGGAGACGAGGCATGTCCTTTTAATGTCACTAGAGTTCAGGTGCCACCGAGTGCCCCTATGTGCGGTCAGTGTTCGCAGGCTCACATACACTGACATGGGGCACTCAGGATGTGAACCCCTGGCAGCCTCCTTACCCTTGGGAGCGGGGCAGCAAGGGGTCGTTTCGGAACCCTCTCCAGATGGAAGTGCCCACCATTAACACACTCTTTCCTCAAGGAAGGAGTACTGACTACAATGAGTGTAGAGGGCCCTTTTGTGCTTCGACGGTGGTATAAAAGCACCAGTAGGAAACATGCATCGAACACGGACCATAATCTCTTACGAAAACTCACCCAGCACGTGAGTCAGTGAGTGAAGACTGCAGTTTGTGAAGGTAGGTATAGAGCCCCCCAGTGTCTTTCATATGTTGTGCCTTTCAGTCATTTAATTCGTAAGTTCAGTTTTCATATGTGGGAAACGTACAGCTCCCCAAAATGTTTCTTTTTTTAATTTCTTTTTGTTGCTGGGCTCTCTTTGTACAAATAACTTCAGGTGGTCACTTAAGTACACTAGTAAAAACTAAAACATATACACCGTACTCGTGTACCATGTCTGTTTTTTACTGTATCAAAAAGACTGAATCAGGGGCGTAGGTTAGTCGGTGAGATTTAGGGGGCATGGAGCTCGACTATCCCAACTGTAAAAGCAGCGGGGGTGGAGGGGCGTGGCCATCCAGGTTCGGGATGGACTGCCCCATTAGGAGCAGGGCCAGTCCTGGTTTGCATTAGGTGAGCCTCTGGGACTGATTTATAGAATAGCGGACATGGTGCTCCATCTCAGCAGCCATAGAGTGCCCTGCCCACCAAACTCAAGGTGCGCCCATTCGATTTTGAGCCGGCCGGGCTGCAAACTTTACACATATAGCGTAAGGATGTGGTCCATCGGCTTAAACTGCCGACTTTGGTGCAGGAAACCAGGGTTCGAGCCTCGAGGTCGCGTCCACATCCTGTGATTCTGGGCAAATCACGTAATCTCCCCCTGCCTGAATGTGTAATGTAAATACGGTGCTCATGTGCAGCCTCCAATACCTTCGGGTCGAGTTCGCGCTATATAAAGATACAAAAAACACAACCCATCAGACCCATCCGAGGCCAGCTACCCCAGGGTCTTCAGTGTTTAGAGTGGATGTCTTGATGTCTACCTTCAACTGTCTGTCAGTTGCAGGTGTATCCTGGCGGCGAAGCATATTTAAAAAAGAAATATATTACCCTACACTGTGGAGAAAACTTCTGTGGTTTGGGGGTCAGTCAAACCCCCAGTTTAGGCACGAAGAGAAAAAACAACATAAACATAGCAGCCCCGATTCAGACCTCCCAGACCCGACTCCCTAGCCAAGAGCGCATTTATATTCCTTGCACCCCAAACAGCCATACACCCCACTCTTCCAGCAGCCTATGAAGCTACATCCCTCTACTACATTTGCTATTTTTATATCAATGTTGCCGGTTTGGAATTTCAATGATAACGGTTTAAGGCGCGTAGCTTGGTAAAGCAAGTCTGAATTCCTTTAATGTATATGTAATTATATCGTAGCTCTGCACTTACTGTGTCGATAATTACATATGTATAAACGCTTGCTTTTGTTATTATATGTATATGCCTGCTTTGCCATCCCAGTCCAATGATGGGACTACATGGTTTAATTATGAACGCATACAATCTGGACATATATACATTCCTATCTAGTATGCACAGTAATACTCGCATCTTAAATTTCACTCGACATAGGTCTCATCCTGACAAGGTCAGGCATATGATAGGTTTGTTATTTTCCTTACTGTGACATCACTTCCCGTTTCATCAGGTCATGCGTTGTCATTGTACAATGCCTGGGTTAATTCGACCCCCTCCACACCCCTCTCCACTCGTCAAGTGTGCCCCGGAGTAGACAATGGGCCAGTTATGAGTGGCCATAAAAAAGGGGCAAGGCCTTGAATTGCAATACAAATTCTACTGAAAACAAAACAATTTAAAATGACCCAAAAAAGGAGGCCATTTTGAATAATAATCTTAACAGGAAAGCAGAGGGGGAGGAAAGAATTATATATATGTTTTAAGGTGATAGCAGTGTAATGGATGCTAAGTGTATGTATGGAGAAATTAAAAAGTAGTGCTTATTTGTAGGTAATTGAATGTTGCGACGAAGCATATATTGTGGTTTGGAAACAACATATCTTAAGACCAATCAGTGTTTCTGAATAATTATTTAGGGCTGGATTGCTACTGTTACATGCCAAGGATCACACAGTTCTTTAGCTCGCCTGGAGGTTAATGAATCAGTGTTTGGCTTACTTACTGCCTGCCTGGGTGAGGATTGACCATTGTTTTACTGGTGAGGCTTGAGCGGCGTGAGTAGCTCTTGACAGCCCGCTATCTTAGAGGCATATCAGGTGACTGGCACAGATATGGGTCCCGCATGACCACTTGCCAACTCGTTGTTCTGTTCTTACAGATCCTGTGCGACGAATGGGCGAGCTATGGAGCCTTCTACAAGTACCAACCCATCGACCTGGTGAGGTAAGCTGCTGCACGAACACGGCTTCTGGAAAATGAGGGCGTTCCTGTTTTAATTCGTCTGTGTGGTTATCCTGGCTTCATGGGCACCAGCCTTAACTTACTCATTGCATTTGGAAATGACCTGAGGCTGCTATTTCGAATTGTAGGTTCAGGTTGGAATGACTAATATGGAATTGCAGTAAACACCGTAAACCTAAGATGGCACGCTTTCTTGTTTTAGACGAGGTAGCTCAGCGCTGCTGGTGTGCTGATACCAGTGGAAGCTTTGAGCTCACCAGGATACTTTCCAGCTTCTGGGGCTGGCATAGCTCATGCACCACCAGGGAGCAGGCAATGAGATGGAAATGCTTACCGGGGGAGGGCTCATTTGCATACCATTGGTACCCACCAGTAAAGCAGTCGGTAAGCGAACAAATGAAGGAATACTACAAGGGCACACAAGTAATTGTTCCAGTGGTCAAGGGATGTTGGCTCCAGTCTTCGTGAAGTAGAGAAAGAAAGGGAGGTCCCCTACTAGTCCAATTCGGGACGGGGGAAAGTACATGAAATGGAAAAGTCCCTAATAACAGTAACGTTCTGTCAGAATGTGAGACAGTCTATTCAACAATGCTGGTAATCAAAAAAATACACAGATCAAAAGGAACTAATAATGCTACAATGTCAAAAAACAACACTACCATAAAAAATACAATTAAAAATTAACACTAACAAATCATATATTGCAAAGAGAAATGTATTTGATACAATTATATACATATATCATAAAAATATTTCATTAAAAATATTTATCATTGTTTTTCCACAATGATAAATATTTTTCATGAAATATTTTTATGATATATGTATATAATTGTATCGAACAAATTTCTCTTTACAATATATGATTTGTTAGTGTTAATTTTTTAGGGTAGTGTTGTTTTTTGACATTGTAGCATTATTAGTACCTTCTGATCTGTGCCCTTTTTTGATTGCCTGCTTTGTTGAATAAACTGTCTCACATTCTGACAGAAGGTTACTGTTATTAGGGACTTGTCCGTTTCACAGGCTCCAGTCTTTCCTACATCCTTGCTCTCTGTCACGTGTTCATCTGTGACGAAGATAGGTCCAGGTGTGGTTCCTCTACGTGCTGGGTGGAGAGACTAGACTGACACCGAGGTGGGGGGCGTGGCTTGGCTGCCGAGCGGAATGGCTGCCTGAAACCGCAGCTCCGCCGATCGAGCACAGAAATCCTTCAATTATTAGCTGAACTGGGGTGCGAGCTCGGTCCTCCCCGCCCGAGACGGTAGTCCTGGGTGTCCGCCCTGTGCTCTGGCTTTTCTGACCCCGTCGGCGGCTTGTGGACGGAGAGCGGCCCGCGGGCGGCGCGGAGTCGTGGCGGCCTACACCATTCGCTAGAGCCGGGGCCTTGCGTGTGGAGTGCCCGAAACCTATCCGAGGGGTGAGGCAGAGGCTGTTCGCTCGCCCAAAGAAAAGCGCACCCCGGCGAAGGTCTCACCCCCTACGGCTGTCGGAGTGAAGCTGAGGAGGCGGCGGCTGGTGTGGAAGACCGCCGAACGTCCGCCCCTGGATTGCACGACGGCGCACGGCGACGGGCCCGGGCGGCTGATCGCAGTGGTGGCCATTTTGCCTGAAGCAGAAGTCCCATGGTCGAAGGTTCCAGGGAGACGATCGGAGAGACGAGGCCGGCTGCCGTACATGCCCCGACAATACTGTGGTGAGGTTGGAGCGTTGACCTGTTATGTGGAAAGTGCACGGCTGTACTAGGGTTGTCCTGCTCCGGCGGCCTGCGCTGTGACTCTCCCCGCCTGCTCTGCTTAGGGTGCGCGCCCCGCTATTGGAGGCCCAGCCGTTCAGCCTACCTACTGGGACTAACCGACCTGCTGCCCTCGGTGAGACGCTGAGGGTCGGCGACTGGCGGCGACTTGTTGCGGCCGCCAGGGCATACTCGCGGCGCCGGGTGGCGGCTGGTGAGTGGCCATGGGCAAACCGGACACGCGGCAGCCGAAAATCACTTTCGACAAGTCCAAGCAGAAGCCGCCGGACCCAGACCCAGACCTCCGTGAGGCCGAATCTACTCGAGCGGACCAGAGGGGTGCTCAGGAGGCGGACATTAAGGCCATGTTTCAGGAACTGAAAACAAGCTTACATGGCATCGATGGCAAAATGGATGCGCTGGCTGCCCGCATGGACGGTATCTCGTCCCGCATGGACAAACAAGAGGGGAGAGTGGAATCGCTCGAAACACGTGTGGCCGACACGGAGGAAAATCAGACCGGCCTTGCCGGCCAACTTCGGGGCATGGAGAAGATTCTAACACTCATTCAGCAGAAAAATGAGGATTTGGAGGCGCGCTCGCGGCGCAACAACGTCCGCATCACGGGTGTGGTGGAAACGACGGACATAACCAGCATGGAGCTCTTTGTCGAACAAATGTGTAAGGATCTGTTTGGGTCGGGATTGTCTCCGATGTTCCTGGTCGAGAGGGCTCACAGATCACTGGGGCCCAGGCCTAAACCCGGTGCACCGCCCCGGCCTATTATTGCACGAATCTTGAATTATAGGGACCGGGACGTGATCTTACGAATGGCAAGGGACATATCGGACTTGCAATACAGGGGCAACCACATTGCACTATACCCGGACTATACGATGCAGGTTCAAGCCGCTCGAAGGGAATTTCTGCCGGCGAAGAAACTTTTTCAACAGGCGGGCACCAAATACTCCCTCATCTACCCTGCTAAACTCCGGGTCCAAGGTCCCGGTAAGCCATCCTTTTTTGTTGACGCTAAGGCGGCTATGAAATATGCCAAACAACTGTTAAAGGACCAAAAGGCTCAGACACCGGCAGTTGACCCGGACCAGCGGGACAGGCTAAGTGACGTTGAATGACTACTCCTGTTTGCTTCTTGTTAAATCGCTGGGTGTCGCCTGGCTACGCTGTGCTGGGCCATATTGAGAATGTTTACTTCCCTGGAGTTCCAATTTCAGATGCTATGAGGGAGCTGAGCAGGGCTGCGGGATTGGGGGGGGATGGTCCTTGAGCTGGTACACTAGTCTCGCGCTCGATCGCCCTGTCACAAGTACAGGGCCTGTAGGTGGCCAACCTGCGTACCTCAAGGGATGATTCCCATTCACTGTTCACATTTAGAGACTGTAGTTTCAGTTGTTGTAGTTAGGAGGGGGTCCAGGGAGTTCATTGCACAACCTGATTGGGGGGTTGGAGCGGGAGGGTTAGGGGTTTGGCTGGGGCTGGGGGTTTTTGTTGTGTTTTATTTAAGTTTCAGAGCCGGGTCGGAGGTGGCGAAAACTGCTATTGAATCACACGTTGTGCGCAGCGCGCTGTCATGTCGACAGTCACCTAGCAAGAGGTGTACTGGCATTTACCGGGCAGGCTGCCCAGCTGGCCGGGTGGGATATGTGTTGTCTGACAGGGACGGGCTGCAGGAATCGATGCAACGAGGAACGGGTCCGTGGTCTGCTCGAGTTCTATTTCCCTGCTTGGTGCCTGGTGGAGGTTCCCTGCCCTGTTGGCGGGCGTGCGGATTGCTGTGGCATTGCCGCCCTCATATATTGGGACCCGCTGGATTGGAAATGCGTGCTTCGAGAGTTGGTGTGACTTGGCCGGGTGACTGGGGGGTAGGTGTATGCTTGAGGCTTGCCCGAACTCTGTTAACACGTATGGTGCGGTGAATAGCATAAAGTGTATTACCTGGAATGTACGGGGCATGAATGATAGGCGGAAAGTGAGACTGATACAGGCCTTTCTGATTAGGAAGGGTGCGGACATTTGCCTTCTGCAGGAGACGCACCTGACGGACAATGCTGCGCAGCTGCTCAGACACAACCGATGGGGTGAGGTAGTTCACGCTCACTACTCTAACTACTCTAGAGGGGTGGCGATACTTATCAGAAAAGGGCTTCACTGGAGGACGCATGAGGAAATCAGGGACGTGGGGGGCAGGTTTGTTCTGTTGGTAGGTTCGCTGTGCGGCGCGAGAGTGATTCTGGTGAATGTTTATGGCCCGAATGACGATAATCCAGATTTCTACGAGGGATTGTGGCATAAGGTGCGGAACTGTGGACCTGCTGCGATACTGTGGGGAGGAGACTATAATGTGGTACTGTCAGATACTGCAGATAGGCAGGGCACCACTCGGGAACATCACCCTAGGGCGTCGGAGGCGCTTGGCCATATTATGCAAGAGGCAGGGCTGGTGGACTCCTGGAGGACACTGCACCCTGAGACCCGCGCCGGTACGTGTATCACAGCTCATCGTGCGGCCTGGTCCAGATTGGATTTCTGGCTGCTGTCCAGAGATCTGCACTCATCGGTGTTAGAGGTGACTCACTTGTCGCGGTCACTTTCTGATCATGCCCCGGTTTGCTTAACGATATCCACCCCGCCGCAGTACATTCAGCCGTTTAGTTGGAGATTCCCGTCCCGGGCTCTGCGCGACCAGGTCTTCCAGCACTCTTTGCGGGAAAAACTGGAGGAATACTTCGCACTAAACGAGGGCTCAGTAGATTCACCTGGCGTGCTCTGGGAGGCCTGTAAAGCTGTGACAAGAGGCCACTGCATGGCGCTAAAAACTGGGGTTCTACGCTCCATTAGAGCTACTCTCGGCAGGTTGGAGTCTGAACTGGCTCGGCTTGAAGCTGCGATGGTGGCTACCCCGTCTGGTGGTGCGAGTGCAGACTTCAGGACGAAACTGACCGAGTATCAAGAGGAGGCTGAGAGGGAGGTCAGGTTCTTGTCCAAAGATTCTCAGGCCAGGCGTTACGGAGAGGGTGATAGAGCTGGCCGAACACTAGCAAATCTGCTGCGCCCGCCACGCGGGTCGGAGCATATTCTTGAGATACAGGAGTCGGGGGGTGCAGTAATTCGAGATCCTCCGGCTATACTGGCGGTGATGACAGACTACTATAAGGACTTGTACACCTCTAAGGTGTCCCCTGACGACACCATTATTAGTGAGTACCTGGACACCATAGCTCTTGCGTGGTTCAGTAATAGTGCCCGACAATATATGGACCTCCCCTTCACGCAGGAGGACATTCGAGCGGTCATAGCCGCTATGCCGCTCAGCAAGGCACCAGGCCCAGACGGGCTGACGGCAGCCTTCTACAAGGAATACGCAGACCTACTGGTCCCTCGCTTGCATAATGTTTTTGAGGAAGCGATGGAGGTTGGCATCCTCCCTGCCTCGATGCGAGAGGCCCTCATCATTACGCTGCTTAAACCTGGCAAGAATCCTGTTACCCCGGACTCATATCGCCCACTCTCGCTAATTAATCTTGACGCCAAAATCTACGCGAAACTACTCGCTGACCGCCTGAAACTTATGCTGCCTCAGATAGCGTTGTCCGATCAGTCGGTGTCAAGAATTCCTGTCATACGAGGGGAGGAAAACGGTAACCAGCAAAAACGGACTACATCTCCCAGGATGCTTAGCGGTTGAGAGGTTATGTAAACAGGAGAGCTGTTACATAACTCAAGGGAAACACGCCCTTATGTAAACAGGAGAGCTGTTACATAACTCAAGGGAAACACGCCCTTATGTAAACAGGAGAGCTGTTACATAACTCAAGGGAAACACGCCCTTATGTAAACAGGAGAGCTGTTACATAACTCAAGGGAAACACGCCCTTATGTAAACAGGAGAGCTGTTACATAACTCAAGGAAAACACGCCCTATAAAGGGAGGAACCGGGAGGTACAAGGCTGTCGGATATTGTGTTTACACCGACGTACCTGCTTCGTGAAGAGCAGTGTTCCAGAGTGGTGCTCCAGTAAGGCAAGAACGGAGGTAGGTCGAGTCGTTACTCCCTGGGCCGTGTCTTGCCCCATCGTCACCTGTGAAGGACCCGGAAGCTCTACCGGTCAACCATTGAGCTTCGCTTTTTGACTCGGCTGAGTCCAAGCGCAGTGGCGCTTTTGCTGGTTGGAGTCGTAACTCCCAGCCCGACCAGAGACACAGGGACTGCCAGCTGTAACGCACACCAGGAGGTGTTTGCCGCGTTACAGACTCGGAAGTCCACAGGATCGATCGAGCGGCTGCTCTCGGTTCAGTCTTCTTGCTTGTGATTGGGGTATCGGTGACGCATCACCAGGAGGTGACTCCGCGTCCCGGTGCAGTCTGAGGAAGAGGTTGAGCGGCTGCTCCCTTCAGGTAGAGACCCCGGCTGGGTGTTTCCCTGACTCCTCGATTCTCCCCAACACTCTTCGTGCCCCTCACAGCCTACCGATTGGCATTGTCGGCCATTTCATTTCTGCCCTCTGTTGGCATACGCCGGGATCGGCGTATATGCAGAGGACGGTTAGGACCATCCGTGCTGTGGGCTGGTAACGTACTTAGCCTGGAGGATTCCAGTGACTATAACTTTTGTTTGTTCTTTGTATTTTATTTGCCTTCATTAAAAGAACTAACCCTTCACAAGTGGTTGCGTCCTCATTGTCGTGTCTGTTAAACGATCCTGAGACGTTCAGGGCGTTACAAAATATCCGAGCGTAATAACACTAACTGTCTCCCGGTCGATAACAGACATGGCAACACTTGATGATGTGCTGGCTGCTTTAGCGGCCATGCAAGTTGAAGTGGCTGCCTCTAGGCAAGAAACAGCCGATGTAAAAGCCAGACTGGATGCTATCCAATTGGACCCGCTCACGCCCAGCACCTCCCTCACGAACCAGACCCCTGCGGTAGTAGTGGAAATGCCGGTAGCCATCCCCTTGGCAACACCAGAGAGGTACAGTGGGGATCCTAACACAGTGCAGGTATTCCTCACACAAGTGGCGCTAAATTTATCGTGCAAACCAAAGGCGTTCCCCACGAGTCAGGCTCGTGTGGCTTTCCTTATATCCTATTTGGCTGGAAACGCGGCACAATGGGCCGTACCTCTGGTGAGCAGGGACGACCCCCTCTTATGTGATTGGGGTGCTTTTCGCGAGGAATTCCTGAAGGTATTCGACAGAAGGGCTGACTCGTACACGGCGGACCGTGAAATGCTTGAGTTGAGACAGGGATCCAACGACCTGGTGCAGTATCTCAACGCGTTCCGAAGGCTGGTTGCGGAAACCAAGTGGCCTGTTGCTAAACAGACGGCGCTCTTCCATCAAGGGCTGTGCGATGAGCTCAAGGACGCCGTGGCTCATATTGACCCTCAACCCAAGACATGTGAGGGCCTTATCAACCTGGTATTACGGCTGGAACATAGGCTAAGTGAAAGAAAGGGGGATCATGGGAGAAAAGGAAAATCCCTTCCATCCTATGTGACGGTGGGAAGTCCTGAAACTTCCACCGCATCCAAGGGAGAACCCATGGACATCAGCGCAATACGAGCGAGCCTCACAGCCACGGAGAAAGAGTCACGCCGTAAACAAGGATTGTGCCTATATTGTGGCAAAAAAGGCCACTACGTACGTGAATGCCCTGCCAAACCGAAGACGTCACGTTATCGGGCCAACCGGTCGGTAACAGCCGTGGTGGACATACCGGCGGAAAACTAGAGGACTCCAAGACCAGAGAAGGGGCATCTCGGAGTCACTCATCCATCCCTTCACTTTCCAACTCGGTCACTAAGGGACAACGACACCTGTTTATCACGGTGCACGTGGGAGTGCATGACCAGTGGATACCCGTTGTGGCCATGGTGGATTCAGGGGCCACTGGCATGTTTATGGACCACAACGAGGCATGCAGGCTAGGGCTAGTGCTTCTTCCCAAAGCAGTACCCGAAGACGTCTATGCGGTAGACGGAAGGCGATTGGTGACGGGGCCCATCGGACAGCACACGGGGGTCCTTCCGATGAGATATGGGAGGAACCATTTGGAACAAATCGATTTTAACATCATCCGAGCGCCCCAATATGGCGTCATATTGGGATTGCCGTGGCTACAGAAACACAACCCCTTTGTGGATTGGCCAACACATCGCATCGAAATGACGTCACCGTATTGCATCCTGCATTGTGGAATAAGAACGGAATCCCTTGACGCAGATGAGAGCGGGAGTCAGACGGTGGCTACAGCGGCAGAAAAAGATGTGGCTCTCCCCCAGGCTTATCACAGTTTTGAGGATGTATTTGATGAGGTGAAGGCGGAAGTGCTACCACCACATAGACAGTTTGACTGCCAGATCGACCTGGTGCCAGGGGCCAGCGTTCCCAGCGGCAGGCTGTATGCCCTGACGGAGCCTGAAAACGTGCATCTCCGGGGGTACCTGGATAAACTCCTCAAGCTAGGATTCATCCGCCCGTCCAAGTCTCCGGCCGCCTCGCCACTCTTCTTCATCCCGAAGGCTAATGGGGAGCTGAGAGCCTGTGTGGACTTTAGGGCATTGAATGCGATAACCATAAAAAATCGGTACCCCTTGCCTCTCATCAGTGTACTTCTGGAACAGGTCAAGAAAGCTCGTATCTACACCAAGTTGGATTTGAAAGGGGCATACCATCTGGTGCGCATGAGGGACGGAGACGAGTGGAAGACCGCCTTTAAGACCAGGTTCGGCCTTTTTGAGTACCTCGTCATGCCGTTCGGTCTGTGCAACGCCCCGGCAGCCTTTCAGTACTTTTTGAATGAGGTATTCAGAGAGGAGTTGGATATCTACGTGGTTGTATATATCGACGACATCCTCATCTATTCGTCCAGTGTGGAGGAGCACGTACACCACGTCAAAGCTGTGCTCCAAAAGCTGAGGGAAAACATGCTGTTTTGTAAACTCAGCAAGTGTGACTTCCACGTCACATCCGTGGAATTCCTCGGAGTGATGCTGAGTCCAGAGGGACAGGAGATGGCAGAACGAAAGATCAAGGCGGTGAAAGAATGGCCGGTGCCCCAAAGCGTGAAGGACGTCCAAAGTTTCATTGGCTTCGCCAACTTTTACAGGCGGTTTATAGATGGATTTTCAGGAGTGGTGGCCCCAATCACACAGCTACTGAGGAAGTCCAAGGAGTTTGTCTGGTCCCCTGAAGCGAACAAAGCCTTTGAGGCCCTGAAAAGCGCCTTTGGTAAGGCGCCGGTGTTGGCTCACCCCGATCCGGATCTCCCCTACGTGGTGGAAGCGGACGCGTCGGATGTGGCGCTGGGGGCTATCTTGTCCCAACGCAACCACGACACAGGGGTGCTTCATCCCGTTGCGTACATGTCCCGCAAACTCAACGACGCCGAACGCAACTACCATATTGCGGAGAAGGAGCTTCTCGCAATCAAGGACGCCTTCACCGAATGGAGGCATTGGTTGATGGGGGCAAGACATGTGGTATCGGTGTACATGGACCATCGGAACCTACAGTTCATGACGGCCACTAGACACCTTTCTCCCAGGCAGCTGCGGTGGATGATCTTCTTTGCGGGGTTCAACTTCCGCATCACATATCGGCCGGGGACGGAAAACCGGAAGGCGGACGCCCTGTCCCGTCAATCTGCAGTTAAGGAACCATTGCCTGCAACCGAGCGTTCCATCATTTCCCCGAGGATGGTATTAGGGGTTATCCAACCGGATACTTTCCTGAGGGGAATAAAGAGAGGGATCAGGTCATTCGCATGGCGGAGGTGGCTCCTCAGTCACAGAGAATGGCAGCTGAAGGACGGGATACCCCTGAAGGGCAGGTGCCTATTGATACCCACGCCTAGGCTAAGGAAACAAGCATTCATCTGGTGTCATGACTCTCCATGCGCAGGTCATTTGGGCTTTGAAAAAACGGTGGCTAGCATGGGACGGCATTTCTGGTGGCCAACCATGAGAGTGGATGTCAGGAGGTGGGGACAGGAGTGTCCTACGTGTGCTACCATGAAGGCCGACCATGGCCGAACCCAAGGGCTCTTACATCCACTTCCGACCCCGGATAGACCATGGGATAGCATATCACTGGACTTCGTGGTGGGCCTACCGGTAGACCAGGGAATGACGGCAATACTGGTGGTGGTGGATTACTTGACGAAAATGGGGCACTTCATCCCCTGCAAGAGAGTCCCTACGGCCGGGGAATTGGCGTCACTACTCCTAAAGAATGTGGTACGACTGCATGGATTACCTGGGGTGATCGTGTCGGACCGGGGGTCGCAGTTTACTGCGCAATTCTGGAAGACTTGGTGCACTGCGCTGCATGTTAAGACCGCCCTGTCCACCAGCTACCACCCTCAAACGGACGGCCAAACCGAGCGCCTGAACCAAACGCTCAAACAGTATCTGCGATGTTTTGTGGACCAGGGCAGGGAAGAATGGGTCGACTTGCTATGGGTTGCAGAGATAGCCTATAACAACGCCACTCACAGCTCCACACAGTCATCTCCGTTCTATAGCAACTATGGCCAACATCCCAGGTTCTTGCCATTTCTACATCCGTTCAGAGAGGACAGGATTCCCGCCACAGCGGACAGGGTGGCACACATAAAAGACACGTTGATGCGCTCAAGGGCTGTCCTAATAGAGGCCAAGAGAAGATACAAGGCTGTGGCAGATAGGAAGAGAAGGCCCGGGCCACTGTACCGCACTGGAGACTACGTCTGGATATCCACAAGAAACATGAGGTTTCGAAAGAACAGTGTGTTCCATCCCAAGTACATGGGCCCCTATCGAATTACCAAGTGTATGGGTCCCGTGAACGTGAAGGTGTGCTTGCCCCAGTCATTGCGGATACACCCTGTCTTTCATGTATCATTGCTCAAACCAGCACCCTCCAAGCCGTCTGGGACACCTAGGCCGGTATGCGTGGAGTCGGAGGTGGAGTATGAAGTGTCGGGCATACGGGCGTCCAAATGGCGCAGGGGGAAGCTGTGGTACCTGGTTGCGTGGAAAGGCTATGGCCCGGAGGAGCATTCATGGGAACCGGCTGAAGGGGTTCATGCTCCGCGCTTGGTCTCCTTGTTCCATCGGCGTTTTCCTGACAGCGCTGGACCCGTGGGGAGCCGCTGAGAGGGAGGATGTACTGTCAAGAATTCCTGTCATACGAGGGGAGGAAAACGGTAACCAGCAAAAACGGACTACATCTCCCAGGATGCTTAGCGGTTGAGAGGTTATGTAAACAGGAGAGCTGTTACATAACTCAAGGGAAACACGCCCTTATGTAAACAGGAGAGCTGTTACATAACTCAAGGGAAACACGCCCTTATGTAAACAGGAGAGCTGTTACATAACTCAAGGGAAACACGCCCTTATGTAAACAGGAGAGCTGTTACATAACTCAAGGGAAACACGCCCTTATGTAAACAGGAGAGCTGTTACATAACTCAAGGAAAACACGCCCTATAAAGGGAGGAACCGGGAGGTACAAGGCTGTCGGATATTGTGTTTACACCGACGTACCTGCTTCGTGAAGAGCAGTGTTCCAGAGTGGTGCTCCAGTAAGGCAAGAACGGAGGTAGGTCGAGTCGTTACTCCCTGGGCCGTGTCTTGCCCCATCGTCACCTGTGAAGGACCCGGAAGCTCTACCGGTCAACCATTGAGCTTCGCTTTTTGACTCGGCTGAGTCCAAGCGCAGTGGCGCTTTTGCTGGTTGGAGTCGTAACTCCCAGCCCGACCAGAGACACAGGGACTGCCAGCTGTAACGCACACCAGGAGGTGTTTGCCGCGTTACAGACTCGGAAGTCCACAGGATCGATCGAGCGGCTGCTCTCGGTTCAGTCTTCTTGCTTGTGATTGGGGTATCGGTGACGCATCACCAGGAGGTGACTCCGCGTCCCGGTGCAGTCTGAGGAAGAGGTTGAGCGGCTGCTCCCTTCAGGTAGAGACCCCGGCTGGGTGTTTCCCTGACTCCTCGATTCTCCCCAACACTCTTCGTGCCCCTCACAGCCTACCGATTGGCATTGTCGGCCATTTCATTTCTGCCCTCTGTTGGCATACGCCGGGATCGGCGTATATGCAGAGGACGGTTAGGACCATCCGTGCTGTGGGCTGGTAACGTACTTAGCCTGGAGGATTCCAGTGACTATAACTTTTGTTTGTTCTTTGTATTTTATTTGCCTTCATTAAAAGAACTAACCCTTCACAAGTGGTTGCGTCCTCATTGTCGTGTCTGTTAAACGATCCTGAGACGTTCAGGGCGTTACAGTCGGGCTTTGTGATGGGGCGGTCCACTTCCCACAATCTTAGAGTGCTGTTTGGGCTCCTGCATTATTTGGATCCCAAGGTACAAGCCGCGGCCGCATTGCTTGACGCCACTAAGGCGTTCGACTCACTAGAGTGGAAATTCCTACGGGCGTTATTCACTCGCATGGGTTTCAGCCCCTCCTTTGCCAGGCGTATTGGAATAATCTATAATCACCCGACGGCTAGGGTACGGGTTAATGGTCAGACGTCTTCCCCGATCCCCATAACAAGAGGCACTCGGCAGGGCTGCCCCTTGTCGCCACTGCTGTTCGCTATTGCGACGGAGCCGCTGGCGGCTCGTTTGCGCCAACACCACACTCATCGCAGTATCGGCTTCACGTCGCGTGGCCTGCTGGTCTCTATGTACGCCGACGACATAACCATATATTTGATGAATCCATCGGAAAACTTCGACCCACTGATGCGTGAGGTGACGAGGTACAGCGGCCTCACGGGTATCGATATCAACTGGTCAAAGTCGGCGATGTTCCCGCTGACGGACGGTACGAGTCAATGCCACACGGAATTCCCGATCGACTGGGTCACTGATGAGATTAAATACCTGGGCATACGGTTTAGCCGATCGATACAGGACATATGGCTGGCCAATTTTGGGGTGGCCGTGGAATGGCTGGAGTGCAAAGTGAAGCGCTGGAAAGCGCTGCCACTATCTCTGATGGGCCGCATAGCAATTGCTAAAATGGTGGCCGTTCCTAAGTTTCTTTACTTATTCGTAAACATCCCCGTGCCACTCACTAAGTCGTTCTTTCGCCGGCTCCGCTCCGCCTTGATTGAACTGGTCTGGGCGGGTAAGCAGCCCAGAGTGGCCTGGAACCTCCTCACACTTCCCTTCCGTCAGGGGGGACTCGCGGCCCCGGACATGGAACTATATGCGTACAGTGCTCAGGCCCAATATCTGCACTACTGGCAGCACCCGATCCCTTACCAGCCGCACGTGGCCATCGAGATGGATGTTGCGGCCCCCTGCCCCCTTCGTGCAGCGGCATATCAGAGATACAGACGCTCCAGGGACGACATTGACACTGTTGAGATGGTACGCTGGGCCTGGTCAAGCATTGCCAAACGTGCAGGCGTAGATGACTTATATGCGCCGAGTATGCCCCTCGCGGATAATCCACTATTGGGGCCATTGACGGACGCGGCAGTGGCGCGGCGGGCGCGGGCCTGCGGACTGAAGGTGGCGGGAGACTTGTACCCGGACGATGCCTTCCTCACAGTGCGGGACATGGCGGCAGCGCCGGAACCGACGGCCTCGGAGCTCCTTCTCTACTATCAACTGCGGTCCGCCTGCAAGGGCAGGTACCCTATGTTTCCAGAGGCTCCGCCGACGATTGCGGCCTTGGAGGACGTACTCTCGAACTCCTCCGCGCGCAAACTGATCACACGGATCTATAGAGCTACTCAAAGCACGGCTCCGGTTGCGCACACTGACTCCAGATCCGCGTGGGAACTCGAAGCGGGTATATCTATCACCGAGAAGCAGTGGGAGTACTGTTGCTCCCAACTTGAAAACCTATCCCCTAATTATAGGCTGCGGTTGGTACACTTCAACTATCTGCACCGGACCTACCGGACGCCCATTCAATTGTGTAGGATGGGTCTGCGGTCTGATGCGTGCTGTTGGAGATGCGGTGCGCAGGATGCCGCGTTCTATCACCTTGTCTGGGTGTGTGGCCCCATACGCGACTTCTGGATAGCAGTCTTCAATGCCGTGGGGCAGATCGTGGGGATGGTGCTGGGGCCGGACCCACTTGTGGCCCTATTGGGATTCGTTAGAAATGTGCCCAAGACCTCACGTAGGCTTGTGGCCATTTTATTATTACTTGCTAAGCGTCAGGTAGCGCTACACTGGAAGAAGACAATGCCGCCAAGCGTGAAGGCCTGGATAAGATCGGCGGTGTACTGTAGGGAGCAGCTGACCTCATACTGGGACCAGCTGCCGCAGCGCTCGCGGCCTGTAGATATCTGGCAGCCACTGGTAGACTGGTTGGCTAGTACGACAGCGTTGGAAGATGACCAAGCGGGCTGATTGTGGCTTAAATGACGTGGAGAGGTTGGAGTTTGACTGTGGGGTGCTGTAAGTGGTGATCCGCCTGGCATAAGTGATCTGGGATATGGGGTTCGTTCTCTGAGAGGGGTTGTCTGTCGCTTGCTCTGTCTGGGCGGGCTGTGGGCGCAGCGTGAAGATGATTATGTCATATCGATCATTTACTGTTTGCTTTCCTTCGACTCGGGCTCTTTATTAGTTCTGTTTTGTTTGTTCCATTGTAGGATGCTGTATTGCCGTTTGAAAGTACGATCTCAAATGCTTGGGCGGAGTTCCGCCTCGTATACTAGCTGCCTGCCTCCGGGTTGTTGGCTGAATAGCGGTGTACTCTTCGATGGAACAATAAAGGTTTTTGAAAAACAAAAAAAAAAAAAAAGACTGACACCGAGGTACGCTTTGGTAAACTCCAGGCAGTTCCTTTGGGTGCGTGGTTGTACTGATTTGCATACATTTGAGCCCATTCTTTTATGACATAAAGGAGTTTTCATGATAGAATGCTCCATCAAGGTTGCAAAGCTAATAGGTGCAGCGGTTCTGAAAAACGAGTGCATGCACTTCCAATATAGTTTTTGGTTCTAAGTTGTCCATAAAGTAGAGAAGCCCGTGAAATGGGCAATACAAAGATGAGGAAAGTGTGGGAGTAACTGGGCAAAGCTGTGGCAAAGGAGGGCATGCCATCTGTGACGTAGTACTTCAGGCTGCCCTCCAGGGATGGGTGACAGGACCCTCTGGCTACAGCTGTTGTCCAGATGTCCTTCCAGTGCGTGTTGTCCATGATTAGAGTTGAATGGGTTAGCGAGATGTAGAGTGGTTCTAAGCCACACTGATACATAAATTGCATATTGGCCCTTGACGGATTTATTTACAGGGGATGTACAATTAGAATGCAATACCTCAAATGTCTCAAAATTGGCTATCACCCTGTGCCAATTAATCAAAACTAGGATCTGGGTGGAGATATTTGCAGTGGCACAGGGATTGTGTGCACAGTGCCAAAATGTACAGAAATGTGATAAGCGCCAAGGAACTGTTTTCAGAACAGGTAGGCTCTGCACTCGATTTTTTGCCATTCAAAATATAGCTGGATATTTCATTTTACTTGATAGCTGTTTATGAAATTGTTCCCAATGGAGGCTGCCTTTAACCTTTTATCAGAAGTGAGATCTGTAATGTCCCTGTTGATCTACGCCAGACATTAAGAGAACATTATTTTGGCAGGTGTTCATCAAGGGATGATTTGAAGAAGACAGACGGGCATTCTTCAGAGCTATACCAGTCACCAGCCGCAGACCTAGGGCCTTTCTATGAGCGTCCGAAACTTGTTGAATTCAACCTAACTTGTGAATTTGTTTTGAACATTTCAAGCATTGTGGATCGATTCAGTAGCGTAACGTTACTTTTAATTAAAAGGAGGCGTGCAAATTGCAGCATACTTTAGGCATTGCAGTAGAAACAAACCTGCAAAATATGCTTGATTTTGGCAAAAAAAATTAATGCAAAATTAACTTTGATAAAAAAAAAAATCAGCCGTAAAACGAGGAGATGATTATAGCCAGCATCTAGAACTGTAATTGTGTTAGGATGAGTTGGGAAACTTTCCATCAGTGAATTAAACAATTGGAAAGTTATTGAGTGGTCTATCAAATAATAAACGGTTCGAGACACGTTTTAGTTCCTATATCAGAGACAAGGCCTCTACCTTAGGAGCAGTGTAGGCCTCAACAATAGAAGTCACGACCAGCATTACCAGTTTACAGAAAGTAGCTTGGTCCAGCAGTGATGCACAGGGCTCGTGAGGCTCCATATGTGGGTGTCAGATATCAGGTTCTGCTCAGATCCACTCTAGGCTACTGAGGGCTCAATAGGTTCATCAGATCCCCCGACTCAGCCCATAATGTATCCCCCCGTGTGGACCACCTTGGCCAAAGTTGTAATCTGTCATAGATTCTCTGTCCAAGTGGAAGGAGAGTGCACAGACAGTTTGATCAGGGCAATCCCCTTGACTGTTGGCCAAACTCATGAATGATATTTCTCTGTCGGAGTTCTTTTCAGGCGCATGAGCACCACATTTGCTATCCATTGTCTAATGGACTTTTTGGCATCACCATCAGTGACCTACTATCACAGCTGGTCCTACTGCATGCACATTTGTGTAATGGATACACACTGGCAGTAATAAAGCTGTACTGTGTATTAGATAGTATAATATCCAAGAGCTATTTTGTATGGAACTGAAGATAAAAAATACCATCTCTCAACCTTTGGTTGGAAATGTTGAGCTGCAGAAATCTTCGCTGAGTGGCAGGTCAGCAGGCGTAGTGATTGTGTAGATCGCAACAATATTGTCAATAGAAGCTTGCCATTTGGGGTAATCTTAGTCCCCTTTCCATATTGGGTGCCTTGGAGCCATCAAGATATTTTGAATGAAATGGGAACTGAAACAGTGGGCGTCCATTAATGTTGTCTCAAAATGTTTCAGGAAATACTTTGGCGAGAAGATCGGGTTGTACTTTGCTTGGCTCGGCGTTTACACCCAGATGCTCATTCCGGCTTCCATCGTGGGAATTATTGTATTTCTATATGGGTGCGCGACTGTGGATGATGATATACCAAGGTATGGAGATTATTTTAATTTATGCACGAATATACCTTATTTGTTTATTTTATCAAACTGTTGCTGTTGTCTGAGAATAGAGGGTACAAGATTGCAAACACTAACAACGATTCCCTTCTTAAAAATAAAATCCAAGCAAATCTCTAAATTAGAAAGAGATATCAAAAACAGTACGATTTTAAAGTGTTGTTCAGGAATCTGTCTCCATACTCCATATATTACACTCCATTCAGGACCAAGAAACTGCAGTCACTCCTCCCAACATATAGGTCTTTACCAGTAGTCATTGGTATGGTCACTATGGGTGAAAACTCCATAAAATATAGCCCTACTGCTGTAAACAGAGTAAGATGCGTGCCATTTCTCTTGGTGGCTAGTCCTCTTTTGGGCCGTTCAATATTCTTGTTGTTGCACCAGAGCATTGCCATTGTGGCTCAGTCATTTAACTTTATCCAATGCAATACTGGCGAGTAAATTCTCATGGTCGGCGACCTTTGAAAGATCTCCTAACATCTTGCATTGCCAAGAAGGGATTCAGATTCCCAAATCGATACACCAGGCTGCATTGTATTTGAGGTACTCCCACATAGGCTACTTCTTCTACTGCACTCAGATACACACCATGTCAAGTGAATCTTTTGGGTTTAGTTAGGATGATTTGGTACTTTAATCTCCTAGACGGTAGTGAAATCTGAGGATAGCAGGTACCCGCCGACAATGTCACAGTAAGGCTTCTAACTGACCATTATAGTTTTGCATCTTATACTCTGAGTATGTTTCTCCTCCACAGCATGGAAATGTGCGACCAGCGATACAACATCACCATGTGCCCCCTGTGCGACAAAACCTGCACATACTGGAAAATGAGCTCGGCCTGTGCTACGTCTCGAGCAAGTCACCTCTTCGATAACCCTGCTACAGTCTTCTTCTCTGTCTTCATGGCTGTATGGGGTAAGTAGATATTGATCCTATTGTACGTGTGTCCCTAGGATTCTTCTGTCCGCAAAAAGTTAAGGGGGAATCCACAGTGAGTATGACTTGAAGAGAAAGGCTCATTTATGCAGCAAATTAGTATTGAGCCACATAAAAAATGTGTTCTGCTGAGATAAGTAATTAGAAAATTACATTCTGAGCGCACACAAGCTTCCAATCGGGGCTGGATGCCAGCCTCTCTCCTTAGCTGAATAATAATAATAATCGCAATAATATTTGTTGTAGGGCCTCATTCTACATGTTTAAATTCTACTACAACATGTTCTATGCAGTAGGTGCTGGTTGTTGATTGTGTAGCTATTTTTATATATATTTATATTTTCTTTGTTTTTAATTTGAAGTTTTGAAATAGTGTGAGCCACGCACAGGACATTAGGTCAAGAATATAAAAATGTGAAGGTTGCTATTGGCGGTGGAAAACCCCCACGTTCATTTATCTTATCACGCTTTCGAGTACATTTGTCGTCCAGCCGCCACTTCAAGTACATCTGTCATAGAATAACTTCAAGAAAAGTTGCTGCGGAACTCCTCTAAGCACATTTGTTTTTGGGCACCTCCAAAATATTGCTTATTAAACATCTCCACGTACATTGGTGATAGCGCACCTCCATGTACATTTGTCATTGAACACGCTCCGTTGCATTGGTCATAGAACACATAGTAGTATATTTGTCATATAACACCTCTAAGTACATTGGTGGTAGAACAACACCAAACTCTGCGATAGGGCCAGTCAAACCCAGTGAGGGACCGATTTTAGCAGCAGTAGTGTTGCTGACCTTGGCCTCTTCAAGCCACCTTCATCTTCCCTGCTTCTGGTGTACAGCGGGAGCAGCGCTGGCTGACCTCTCCCTCTGGGACACATACAAGAACAGGAACATTATCACCTATGCTGCTCCATGCAGATGCAAGGTGAGGCATTTGTGTCCATCTGTCAAACTGTGTCCACCAGGAGTGGGAGACTCCTCTAGAAGGAAAACTTCCCAACTCGTTTGTGCATCCTGCAGTTGGGGTCTTGCAAGGGCGTAGGAGAAACTAGATTTTCTGGGGGGAAGTGGGAAATGGACAGCATTGGGGAGAGTCGAACCAGGTGTCTTGTTAGTTTGTAAAAGCCAAAGGACGAGCCGAGCCATCAAAAGATGCCAAACAAGCAACAAATGTCATATAAAAAATTGCAAAGACTTACGCATGGCAAAAAAAAATCCCCACCCAAAAAATAAAAATTATATATATATATATATATATGTATATGTATACATATATTTATTTATATATATATATATATATATATATATATATATATATGTGTGTGTGTGTGTGTATATATATGTATTATCTACTGGCGGTCGCCAGTAGATAGTTATAGTTAGGACCCTCTTACCATAGGAAATCCACAACATTCTATTTTGAATAACTTTGGCGCCGGTCGACGAATCCTCGCAAAATTTTCAAAATAGGTGGGGCGTTGAGCTCCGCTCCTACCCTGAAAGTCTCGGGGGGATTCGTCAAGCGGGGGCTGAGATAAAAGGGGGGTCCCAAAACGCGTTTTTCTCATGCATTTTTCCATAGGACCTTTAGACAGAGCTACAGCCCGAACGGCTGAACAGAATTTAATGAAATTTGGCAGAGAGGTAGTCCTCAGGTCAAGGAAGTGCCTTTTGTAGGTCTGGTGTAAATCTGTTCAGTAGATTCTGAGAAAATAGCCTTTAAATCAATATATATATCTGAGCCAGCTTACGGTGCGCTTACGGTGCGCTTACCGTACGCGTACGGTGACGTGCGCGAGCGCGAGCGCGATTCTGATTGGCCGTTAGATCTTAGTAAACATTCGAATCGGTCGAAACCAGGAAGCGGCGGCCGCCATTTTCTCTCTCGCACTCTGACAGGGGGTTGAAAAACAAAGTGCAAAAACATGTAAAGGGGCTGTTTAGACAGCTCCCAAGCACCTAGCCATGTCGAGGGAGTCCCCAACGATCCCCCAAGTGAAAAAAGGAAATATTAATTATTTCGGAAATTTCGCCGATTACGCTCACCGTACGTGTACGGTAATAAATAATAATAAAAAAAAAAAAATATCCACATTTTCCCCACCCCGTGTGCAAATGGTGCCCGAAGGGCACCATTTGTGCAAGGCTTATTACGCTCAAAACAAAACATATATTTTACCTGTCACAACGATGCTCATCATATGTCCTCCATGTGCGCACGGTGCGCGAAGCGCATCGTGCGTTCATGGCCCATCTAGCGTAACGTGGGCACGCGGTGCGCGAAGCGCACCGCGTGCTCACTGTGCGCGCACCGTGCGCGTACGGAACGAACTGCGTTAAGTGGGCGCGCACGCCACAAATGGCGTAAAGTTACTTAGCATTTAAAAAACCGTACAAATTCACTGAAAAAACCATAGGTTTCACACACGTTATAGTTAGGAATTAGCATTTAAAAAACCTTGCAAATTCACTGAAAAAACCATAGGTTTCACACATGTTATAGTTAGCTGGACATTTTACTGATAAAAAACCAATGAAATTCCCCCGTTATAGTTACTGTAGGCAACTATAACTCACGCGACCGTAATCCTCTGCTGATGACATATGTGTCTTTATGAAAAAAAAATATTTGTAATATATGTATAGCTAAAATTTAATGGAAGAAGACATGGGCAAATAAGTGTCTAAATACAGTATTAGCATCAGCAGAGGATTACGGTCGCGTGAGTTATAGTTGCCTACAGTAACTATAACGGGGGAATTTCATTGGTTTTTTATCAGTAAAATGTCCAGCTAACTATAACATGTGTGAAACCTATGGTTTTTTCAGTGAATATATATATATATATATATATATATATATATATATATATATATATATTTATATATATATATATTCACTGAAAAAACCATAGGTTTCACACACGTTATAGTTAGGAATTAGCATTTAAAAAACCTTGCTAATTCAATGAAAAAACCATAGGTTTCACACATGTTATAGTTAGCTGGAAATTTTACTGATAAAAAACCAATGAAATTCCCCCGTTATAGTTACTGTAGGCAACTATAACTCACGCGACCGCAATCCTCTGCTGATGCTAATACTGTATTTAGACACTTATTTGCCCATGTCTTCTTCCATTAAATTTTAGCTATACATATTTTACAAATTTTTTTTTTTCATAAAGACACATATGTCATCAGCAGAGGATTACGGTCGCGTGAGTTATAGTTGCCTACAGTAACTATAACGGGGGAATTTCATTGGTTTTTTATCAGTAAAATTTCCAGCTAACTATAACATGTGTGAAAGCTATGGTTTTTTCATTGAATTAGCAAGGTTTTTTAAATGCTAATTCCTAACTATAACGTGTGTGAAACCTATGGTTTTTTCAGTGAATTTGTACGGTTTTTTAAATGCTAAGTTACTTTACGCCATTCGTGGCGTGCACGCCCACTTAACGCAGTTCGTTCCGTGCGCGCACGGTGCGCTTCGCGCACCGTGCGCGCACAGTGAGCACGCGGTGCGCTTCGCACACCGCGCGCCCACTTTATGCAGTTAGTGCCGTACACGCAAGGTGGGCACGCAGTGCGCTACGCGCACCGCGTGCCCACGTTACGCACCGTGCGCACATGGAGGACATATTATGCGCTTCCTTGTGATAGGTAATCTGTTAAATTTAATTTGTAAGTGATGACAATAATATGCCATGCACAGAGAGTGTTTTTTTTTTTTTATTAAAATTTTTAGCGTAAGCGCACCGTACGCGTACAGTAAGCGTAATCGGCGAAATTTTCAAAAAATAAAAATTTACCGTTTTTGGCCTTGGGGGATCTTTGAGGACTCAACTAACATGGCTATGTGCATGGGCGCTGTCTAAACAGCCCCTTTATATGTTTTTTGCCTTTGTTTACAGCCCCCCCCTCAGAGTGCGAGAGAGAAAATGGCGGCCGCCGCTTCCTGGGTTCGACCGATTCGAATGTTTACTTAGATGTAACAGCCAATCAGAATCGCGCTCGCGCACGCCACCGTACGCGTACGGTAAGCGTACCGTAAGCGCACCGTAAGCTGGCTCAGATATATATATTGATTTAAAGGCTATTTTCTCAGAATCTACTGAACAGATTTACACCAAACCTACAAAAGGCACTTCCTTGACCTGAGGACTACCTCTCTGCCAAATTTCTAGTAATTCTGTTCAGCCGTTCGGGCTGTAGCCCTGTCTAAAGTTCCTATGGAAAAATGCATGGGAAAAACGCGTTTTGGGACCCCCCTTTTATCTCAGCCCCCGCTTGACGAATCACCCCGAGACTTTCAGGGTAGGAGCGGAGCATAGCGCCCCACCTATTTTGAAAAATTCGCGAGGATTCGTCGACCGGCGCCAAAGTTATTCAAAATAGAATGTTGCGGATTTCCTATGGAAACGTGGTCCTAACTATAACTACCTACTGGCGACCGCCAGTAGGTAATATATATATATATATATATATCACCCTCTCAAAAGCTGAAGAACAAATCTTATCTTTGGGACTCTCATTCTGCCCCGAATCGAACTTCAATTATGCCAACACAAGAATGGATGTCTATAGATTTATAAGGAAACTGAAACTGAAAAAACATCATGAACTCAGTACGAAACCTTTAAAAGAAAAAGCGGATCAGCATCAGAAAAACCAAAAAAATGAAAAAATGAAAAACCAAACAAGTACGGCAGAATCCATCTCCAATGAACCTTCGCAAATGCCTGAAGATTCTCTCCTTGAAACCCTTATGGAGCTACAGAATGACAAGTACAATATGGGAGCAGCAGCAAACAATACCCAATTGTCAACGTTAGAGGCATCAATCACGAGTTCCCCGATTTTTGCAGCAATACCGGAGCATAGAAAGAACACACCTTTCAAACGAAAGTCAAAGTTTAATCCCATAATGCCAAGAGACAGTATCGATATTTTCAACGATCAAGTAATCAACGAAATTAAAAAATTAAATTACAAGATCATGCAAAAGCAAAAGCAAATCGAAATGGCATCCCAAAGACAGGAAACTCAAACCAACTACTGACAAAAATACAAAGCAATAAAAATGTGATTGTAAGAAGTGCGGACAAAGGAGGCAAAATTGTCTTATGGGGCAGGACACAATATATGAAGGAGGCATTATCACATCTAAATGACAGAACCTGCTATAAAACCAGCAATTGGGGCGCCCTAAAAGCAATACAAAATGATTTCTATACAAAATTATTGGCCTGGAAAAGTGCGGGAACACTAACCATGGATGAATACAAATTTATGTATAAAGAAAATCCCACTATACCTAATATATATTTCATCCCCAAATTTCATAAGGATGCCAAGAACCCACCTGCTCGACCTATTATTTCGGCTCAGAACAGTCTATTGGAAAATGCAAGTCAATACATAGATTTTTTTCTGCAGGAACTGGTACAGGCATTGCCTACGTATATAAGGGATACCAGCAATTTCTTGCATAAAATAAACAATTTCATATGGCAAGACAGTTATCTGCTTATGACTTTGGACGTGGTATCCCTATACACGAGTATAAAACACAGGGATGGTTTAAGAGCACTAGAACATTTCCTCAGTAAAGGGAAGCCAAGCCTTTCCGCACATAGTATGATGCTAAGTGATTTGACTCAATTCTGTCTGAATAACAATGTTTTTCTATTTGATAAAACTGTCTACCAGCAGACGCGTGGTGGTGCGATGGGGGCCAGCTTCTCTCCCAGCTATGCATGTTTACACATGGGTTGGTGGGAGGAGCTGGTCCTCGGGGTGACACACAGCTTGATGGTGGAAAAACATGTAAAATTGTTTTATAGATACATTGATGATATTTTTTTAGTTTGGGATGGCCTTTCAGAGGATGCTTATGATTTTGCTAAAAGTTTAAACACCAATGAGATCAACTTAAGCTTTACAGCAACAATAGACAAATTCAAGATTAATTTCCTAGATGTAGAGCTGTTTATTATGAATGGCAGACTGGAAACAAAACTTTTCAAAAAACCAACGGCAGGAAGTTCACTATTACATTGGTCAAGTTTCCATCCACGACATTTGATTAATAGCATTCCCTACGGGGAAATGCTAAGAATCAAACTAATTTGTAGTTGTGCTCTTGATCTGCAAAAGGCTCAATCAGAATGCAAAACAAGATTTTTAGCGAGAGGGTATAATGAAAAAATCCTCGATTCAGCAATCGCTAAAACATTGAATCTAGAAAGAGGCCACTTTTAGATACGAAACCCAAAAACGACTCAATCTATGACTTGCGACTTATCACCACATACAACCTACAACACAAAACCATTAGAAACATAGTGCAACGGAACTGGGCAATAGTACTTGATGATCCAGTAATAGGATCACTATTGCCTAAAAGATTGGGCTTAAGCTTCAGAAGGGCTCCATCAGTTAGCAATAGTCTGGTAACCAGTAGCCCTGAAGTACAGGACTCTGGTAATTGGCTCTCTCAGAGAAAGGGAATTACAACATGCAAAAACTGCAAAGCATGCATTCATGGAACAAGCAGGAAAACGTATAAAAAGCCATTTAGCGATAAAGAAGTGGAAATAAAGCAAGCTCTACATTGCAAATCTGACCACGTAATATATGTTTTAGAATGTACATGCAACCTTAAATATGTAGGCAGCACGAAACTCCCGGCAAATAAAAGAATCTTACAACACCTCAGAGCCATCACCAATAGGGACCCCTCTTACCCTGTCGCTAGACATTTTCAGGAAATTCACAATAGCGACACCAAGTACCTATCCTATTACCTTATTGATATGGTACCTAAAAACAGAAGAAGAGGGGACAGAGAAGGTGCATTACGCAAACTGGAGACCCGCTACATTTTAAATCTTGATAGCAAGATACCAGGAGGTCTGAACGCCACCGAGGACCTTTACACCTGCATCTAACTGGTTAAGGCAGATCAAATAAGTATGATCATTGAATTACATTTCTGCCCAAAGCCAATAAGCAATCCAGATCCAGACAATATGATTCTCCTGGTCTTTAGTAAATCAAACTAAAATATAGACAGGTATCTAATGGGACCAATTATTTGCTACAACTTGAAGCCCGGTGCTTTTATGAATCCTTTTGGGGAAAAAAAAGATTTTTATAAAGATTTTAAAGTTTTTATAGGATTTTTTACAAACCTTGGATTTTGCCTACAAAAGAAAAACCAGCTAAAATAGGCTACATGCACGAGCACTTTAATCAATTTTCTACAGGTCCATATATACATATATATTTCTTCATTCTTTGGTCATTATAGCTAACACGTGTGTTACATTGCACCATTTAGATTAGCATCAATGAATAGTTGAGCAACATTTCCTAGTTTACGCTCTCGTGCAAAGTACAAGGTATTGAACTTAGAACAAAGTCATCATGCATTTATGCAATTATGTTTGAAATTCGTCAATACTGTACGGGACACGCCAGTATAATTAATGTGTATTATATATCTTTGTTGCATTAGGAAAAAAAATTGCTTAGGGCTATTGAAGCACATTCGAATTTTATGCACCTTCATGCGATTATTCATTTATGTGGTTTTAAATGCTTTTAAATTGAGTGATATTAGGCATTAGTCTTTTATTATAGCAAAGCCTGATTCTAGAATAATTTACACTAGGTCTAGCGAAAAAACAAAGTATATTAACACATTTTACTGTTCAAACATTTTAGTATCATTTAAGTATTTTTTTTACTGTTTATGATAAAACGAGGATTTCGTTGCTCTCTATTGCGTTGTTTGCACTTGCACTTGCACTTTGAATTACTATAAAATGGCGGCTGAAGCCAAGAAGCGTTGTCATGTGATCAAGGTCCAGGAGGGACCGAAACGCATCATGGCCGACTAGCGAAAAATAAAATTATCTGCACAGAACAGTGGTCCGTGCCTGCTTTGCTATCTCGAGGATTGGGGAGCGAAGGGAGCAGCAAAACTGGATATATATATATATATATATTCACTTAAAAAACCATAGGTTTCACACACGTTATAGTTAGGAATTAGCATTTAAAAAACCTTGCAAATTCACTTAAAAACCATAGGTTTCACACATGTTATGGTTAGGTGGACATTATAACTCGCGCGCCCGCAATCCAGTGCTCATGATGTCACATATTACATCACTCATGACATGGTCAGTGGCATCACTCATGACATCACTGATGACATCATCCTTGTGATAGAGTGGCGGTCGCGCGAGTTATAGTTATCTGACCTAACTATAACAGGGGAATTTCATTGTTTTTTTACGAGTGAAATGTCCACCTAACTATAACATGTGTGAAACCTATGGTTTTTTAAGTGAATATATATATATATATATATTCACTGAAAAAACCATAGGTTTCACACACGTTATAGTTAGGAATTAGCATTTAAAAAACCTTGCAAATTCACTTAAAAAACCATAGGTTTCACACATGTTATAGTTAGCTGGGCATTTCCCTCGTAAAAAACCAATGAAATTCCCCCGTTATAGTTAGTGCAGGCAACTATAACTCACGCGACCGCAATCCGCTGCTGATGACGTCAGATATTACATCACTGTATTTAGACACTTATTTACCCATGTCTTCTTCCATTCATCTTTAGCTATACATATATTTCATTTTTTTTTTTCCAGAAAGACACATATGTCATCAGTGATGTAATATCTGACGTCATCAGCAGCGGATTGCGGTCGTGTGAGTTATAGTTGCCTGCACTAACTATAACGGGGGAATTTCATTGGTTTTTTACGAGGAAAATGCCCAGCTAACTATAACATGTGTGAAACCTATGGTTTTTTCAGTGAATTTGTATGGTTTTTTAAATGCTAAGTTATGTATTTATTAATATTTTTTTTAAACAAAACTTTTTCACGGCGCGCGTACGGTGCGCTTCGCGCACCGCGCGCCCACTTTATGCAGTTCGTGCCATGCGCACTCGGTGCGCTACGGGCACGGAGCACTTCGCCCCCAAGGGCCAAATACATTTTTTTTTTTTTAGAAAAATCGCGGAGTGCGCGCACGCTGCGCGAACTTCGCAGAATTTTTTCCGTTTGGGTGGTGCGCGCAGGGTGCGCGCACTCGGCGATTTTCCGAAAAAAAAAAATTTTTTTTTTTGCACTTGGGGGTCCTTCTGGGACCCCCTGACCACGGCTAGGGGGTCAGGAACTGTCCACCCTGCCCCCTTTTCACGTTCTCCACATTTGTTTTTCACCAACCTCTAAGTGCGTGAGACAAAATGGCGGCCGACACTTCCTGGTGTCGACCGATTCGAATGTTTACTAAGATCTAACAACCAATCAGAATTGCGCTCGCGCACGGCAAGGTGCGCGCACCCAGCGCGCACGCTGCGCGCGTACAGATATATATATTGATTTAAATGCTATTTTCTCTGGAAATACTGAGCAGATTTACACCAAACCTGCAAAAGGCACTTCATGGACCTTATGGCTACCTCTCTGCCAAATTTCACGTAATTCTGTTCAGCCGTTCGGGCTGTAGCTGCGACTAAAGTCCCTATGGGAAAATCCATGGGGAAAAACGCGTTTTGGGACCCCCACTTTTTCTCGGCCCCCGCTTGACGAATCACCCCGAGACTTTCAGGGTAGAAGCGGAGCAGAGCGCCCCATTAGTTTTGAAAATTTCGCAAGGATTCGTCAATTGGCGCCAAAGTTATTCAAAATAGAATTTTCAGATTTCCTATGGAAACTCGGTCCTAACTATAACTATCTACTGGCGACCGCCAGTAGATAATATATATATATATATATATATATTATCTACTGGCGCGTCACAACGGCCTATACTTATTGTGCTGCATCACTTCTTACGCCTGCTTCATAAAAGTGACTCTATGAAATCTTGTAGATTTCACTGGGTCACTTTTACGAGGCTTTCTTGCGTGGGAACACCCACCCTGCATACATTATATACCTGACGCAGGTATAATGTAGCACAGGACTTTATAACGTGACTCATCTCCCTAGATGCGTCACATTGTAAATATGTTGCAATATGGCGCATTGTTTACAACACCGCTGCGTCACAAAAGTGATGCAACGGTGTCGTAAAAGTGTCACAAGGGGCTTGTAAATCTGCCCCCTAAAGTTTAGTTCTTGCTAAAAAGACAGCTGTTAGCCGCCTGGAGGCAAAGGCCTATTGTGGACCACGGTGCTTTAAGTGGGGTTAAAAACGTGGGAGGGAGTCTCTGAAAGGGGAGTGGCCCAAGTAATTAAGTGCAGGTCTTAAACAGGTGCACTACAATCCTGTGTTTTTCACAGCATGTTGTCTGACTAGCATTTAGGGGCTTCTGAGCTATTGCATTCAGACATATCACGCAACATAAACATTTGCCTAAAATAAAACTGACCTTTTGGCTTTTGGTGTGATATACATGAGTAACAACGATTTTGTTGATTTGTAATTGGAATTGGTAATTACAAATAGTGTCTATGTGAACATCACTATGTGTGCACCGGAGAGAGTCCTAGAATTAGATGAGGATGTAATCTAGACTCTGTAATGGCCCGCTGACACACACCGCCTTCTGCCTCATTTTCAGTGTTCTCAGTCATGCCCCATTGTGAACATCCACCAACAACCAGAGCTCACACCTAAATGTGACTCTGCTGACATGTATCATACAAGCACTGGAAATCCCAGTAGTGTAGTCTTTTTGAGCCCAGACTTCTTGGCTTTGTCAATACTTAGAAAAGTCAATTCCAATTGCAATAGAAACTTGAACTAAAGCAAACCGTATTTAACAATGTTAACACATTTAAAGTCTTTACTTACATACAACATGCAGTGTATATACAGCAAGATATTAGCAACGCTATTGCAAAGCCAGTAGGGCCAAGTTGAGACCTATTGAGTTTGCCAATCCTTATTTATTTAAGGCACTTTTGAGAGAAACACCATATGCTTATTTGATGCCTCCTTCCTGTTACAAACTCAAAGACTTGCTTGTGCTTGCATCTTATTGAGAAACACCTCTGGCACTGACACTCATCCCTCCTGTGCTGCAGAAACCGCAGTGGATTACACTGGAAGCAACCACTCATAGGACCTGGGCTCATTAGCCTCACTATGTAATTATATAGAGACGTCAATTAGAGCAGGCTTGGCTTCCCTGTGACTAGGACTGAAAACGTTCGAGGTTCCTCTCATTGCTGCTGTTGCCACTGTCTGCTCAAACGTCTGACTGCCGGCATTCCCAGGGAGTTCCCTGCATAGAGGTGCTTCCTCCTTCATGTGACTAGAAAATTGGAGAAACACACTAGTGTTCCAACAATGAGACAAACAATGTACATAGGGAGAAGTCTATCCTTCTCTGTGCCAGAGCAGTAAGGAAATTCAATTCCATCGTTTTAGGAGACATAAACACAGTCCTCAGATAACTAATGAATCCCCCTGGTACCTGTGACTGCTACCGAGGGTTTCTTCTGAATGCTTCTCAGTAATAAGAATTAGATATACGATTGCTTGTTGATATATTTCAATCCCCCACACCCACTTCATGCTTCAACATGAGCTTCTGCAATCCATATATAAGGACTTCTTGACTTGGCAAGATATTCTTGAATCCACCGGATATGACTTGTGTTTACGCTTGACTTTCTTCATCCACATGTGATAATTTTCCTTCATCACATAGCAAATCTTCTTGCTTTGACTTGACTTCCTTTACTCCACGCACACTGGCTTCTTTCTGTGACATGGCTTTCTCTTAATCGCATATAATGATTTCTGGCTTTGGCATAGTTCCCAATCTACATGTGATCACTTCTTTCTTTGCTATTTCTTTTCTTCTTTTCCTTTTAGATAACTCCTTTTTTCAGTTTATTGCTTCAACATGACTTTCCTCATACCATGACTACTTACTTTGGCAAGACTTTCTTAAATCTACATAACAATACGTCTTCCTTCGAAATGACTCTTCGACTCACATAAAACCATTTCTTGCTTAGGCATAATTTACATTTATTCACCCACATAAAACTGCTTCCTCTTGATGTGCCAACTTCCTTCAATCCCCATGCAACAATTATGACTTCCTGAATTCCACAGAGGATGACTTATTTCGTCTATAAACTTTAACCAATCTCTCATATCCGGTGCAATTTGTTCTGTCTGGTATTGAGTGTATATGGCTATAATTAATATGTATATGTAAAAAAACAAAAAGTAATTGTAATTTTTCTATTATAGAAAGGAAAATTAAAGTCTTATAATTCTAAGTAGAGGCATTTTTGCATATTAAGCGCTGTAGGAAATAGACAAGAGCTAATTTATTTTCTCATTGGTTTAATATTTTCACAGTGACATTACCTGGGTGGAGCCACCAAGTAACACAACATGTTGCGGCCTCGGTGACCCTCTTTAATAATATAGGCTTGGTATACCAAGTAACATTTATCAACCCTTTCATTTTCTGAGGATTGTTAATGTGTACGTATTTTATTACAGTCCGAGCCCTTGCACACATGTTCAAGACATCAGAAGTGTTTGTTAGCTCTCACCTCCACGATACAAGTCAGTCACAGGCGTTCTCACCCACTTTTACGATTTCTGAGAAATTGCCTCATTCTCATCAAATACCATGACTTCAAATGATCGATTCATTTCTGTGTCTGAAACAGTATAGAACTGTGTCTCCAAATTTATACATATATTTTCACTACAAAGTTTGGCAAACATTGGTAATAGGCTTATAAAGTGATTTCATCATATATCAGTAAAATACTCGCAGAGACTTTGGTTAAATACACAAAGACAAAACATCAATTACTACTTTAAATGAAAGTACATCCCACCCTCTGCTCACAAATAATTCATTTACATGATTAATTCATTCTCATTAGTCAAGGAAAATAGATTGGTGACAGATTAGAAACATTAATCCCGATTTGCAAGTTTTTTCTGTGATTAGGTGTGACTTACTTTTGCTATAGAAGTGACTTACTTCTAAAATTGCCAGGAGCAACACTTAAAATGGAACAAAGGCTGTAAAGTCCTCAGTAGCAATATACATTTTAAATGAAATATGGCAATAAGGGTTGTTTGGGTACCCTACCTTTGGAGAACAAGATGTATATTTGTTAGGGCTTTAGATAAACCCACACACATTCTAAGGAAATATTTCATATTTAATTAGTGAGGATCAAATACATATTTCTAAAATGATTATGTAGTAGAGAAGATATAAGGCTTTAGCGCATTGAGGCATAACCTCCCCCTACTCGCTTCCCCATCTACTGCTTACAGTTTTAAGAAGAGTCTATTGAGACAGAGCTGCAAAGAGGCCAGAGTAAACAACTAAAGGGTTAGGGCATGGAAGTGGTAATGAAAGGATAGTATTTTACTCTGTTTGCCATCAGTGTCTCCCTTACAAAAGGCGATCAGAGGCACATACACACAAGATCCTGGCGAACGGGAGATTGCTTTCAGCGAACACATGTTGGTAATATAATCTATTACCATCTTGTTTACTCATGTTTCTTTTATGCAATTATTTTATCACATTTGTCAATGGGTTTAGTGGTCATGCACCATTTGAAAAGTGTACTCTGTGAGATTTGCATTACTATTTAGCTTTAAGTAGGCAATTGTGAGGGCTACAGATTTGTAATCTATGAAAAATAGCATTAAAATTCATTTGAACTAATTTAAACCATGAATAGAAATATATTTCAGAGCCAAAATATAATAAAATTATTTGTATTATTTATTGGTTTAGTAGAACTATCCAAATGGTACTAACTGAATGTTCACATTTTGCTAAATATTTAAGTATTTATTACATATACCTCGAACATATACAATATATATTTACTGGCTTTATCGCGTAAGGATCATATGTGAATGGGGTGTAACCAGCGGGGGTGCACACTGGAGGCACTGTGTCATTATCCAACTGTCCAACTGCTTAGAGGGCCTTATTAGGTGTAACAAAATATATTGTATTTAATTTGTTTTACCTCAGAATGCCTATGTTATCTTTTGGCAGTGCATTCCTAATAGAGACAAATTATTTATTGATTTGTATGGCAGTTCAGCATATAGAGGAACACATCACAAGTGGGCTAGTAATCCCGAGGAAATCACATGCAGGAAGCAGTGTTTTCATACCGACGTCCACATGTTTTTCTCCATTTATGGGCAGATTTTCACCCAGACTCTTTATCTGCTTTGAGCAGGAGAAGAATTCTGGTAAAAAACCTCCAGTCCTATAGGGTAACTGTAGATCTTGAAATCCGAATAGGCTGGAACATCTCAAATCCACCAGCATCTGGATTAATGCACCATTCATAAAGAGGCTGTGGTCCTGATGGAGTGTGTTTTTTGGAGTTCTTTATTTTTATTTATTTCTGCCAGTTCAGCCACGGCTTTATTCATGTGGTTTACATAAACTGACGTACCAGAGAGCCAATTATGTCAGGCGAATGGAGCGTGGAATGTGGCAGGCAGCTTTGCATGTCAGGCCGCTAGCGGTTGAAGATAAGGCTGTTGCTGCACATCTATGCAGGCGTGGTCTATCAGAGCTTCATCGCCCATCTCCGTTGACGATTGATTCGGGAGGGGATACATGAATATCTTATAGGGATAAATATGGACACTGAATAGGAGGGTGTACATTGCATATCTCGGAGTTCACTGAGACTATTATTAAGATGGGGGTGCAATAAGCCTTCGTCTCATGTTAGTAGTTTGCATTGAGTAAAGAATAAGAAGAAGAACCATTTGTGGGGTTTGAGTTAGTAATGCCACACACATCTAGAGGACTTTATTTTCAGACGTAGAGTCGTCGTTGTCACTGAAAAAAACACTGGGTTGTTACAGTCCATCAAATGGAGAAATACACTGAATACAACAGGAGAAGAAAAGGTACTACAGCGAGAATCAGATACCTCCCCTTCATCTAGAGCAGGAGCCTCCAACCTTTTCTGTAGTGAGAGCCATTTCTGATCAGTGAAACTCACCATGAGCTACTGGAGGAGAAGCAACTTGTGCATTGTTACCAGACACCCCACACCCAGCTTCATTGACTTTAAGCCTAATGTCCATAGAGCCAGATACTATGTCAAAATACTTTGACTAGGGGCATTATGACAGGGCTGTCATGTGTCAAGGAGAGTGTGGTCTTTGGGGATGTTTGAACATGTGGGAATATGAATAGGATATATGTGTATGGGTGACTGAGAATCTGTGTGATGAATGTACTTGTGGCACAGGATATAACTTTCACCATTTGTTGCACCGTTACATGTATATCTCAAACAAACCTCCCCTTCTTTTAAATGGGAAAAATGTAACGTATAGGAAAATGTTCTGCAAAACTTTTCGCAATATAGAAACATTATTTGCACTTTTAATTTCTTCCACTTGAAATGAAGGCTGCATATTTCAAATATAAATGTGAGACTGGGTCCACCAACCACTGACAGCAAGATGCCTGGCTATTCTAATAAAGACTGGCAACTTTGCACTAATTTTGGCCTTCAACCAACTCCATTACTCTTCTGAGAGTGCCTGTATGTAGCATCTTTAAGGCTCATAATAGGTATTGTGGTATCCCCAATTTACCTAGTACCTCACAGCGTTTTATACATTTAACACTGTCCAACTCCGACGTTGTGAACAAACACCCCATGCATTGAAATTCTGCTCAGTCAGACATAATTATAAGTCATGGAGTTTGATCAAAATGATTTCTCAATCATGCTAATTGTGGACTGGGAGATGGACTGGAATGATGAAACATCAAATCGCCAGTCATTTAAGTACCTAAGGATCATCTTGCCATCTCTTCTCCTGTGAGTTGATCAAGCTATTAGGATGGTATTTCTCAGGGGAAAAATGAGTCTTTCTTTTAAACAGAGCTGTTTTCTACCAACCTACGAGATTGGAAGTGTTTTAGTGGTCAAGATAACATTTGAGTGAAAGGGCAGATTAGGGCTCCAAACATGATTAGTTAAAGAATAGAAGTCAATTTCAGTAGCATTCCCAATTTTAGGTCTTGCAAAGATGTCACTATTGTAAGCATCATTTTGTTCTTAGAATATGAAGGATGCTGTATAATAGAAAAATCAGAAAATCTTGTCTGCCATTTCGCAAGGATGGCACTCAAGGGTGGCAGAGTGATAAAACTAAGCATGTTAGCCACTGGCTGAAATGTTAAATCAGAAGTCCCATAGGCAACTATTTGTCAATCCTCCATGTTAGAAACTTTAGATATTAACACTACAAAGTTAATCTGATCACACTCTTTGCTCTTCATGTTAATCAGATTCCTAGACATCTTTTGCGCCAACTGCATGGACTCATTGTCAATGTTATCTTTCTGAGTTTCTTTAGCTTACAGATCTGATTTTGCTATCCGACCATCTTTAACAAATCTTTAGGTTAAATTCCTGTTAGCTATAGTCTGTTTTCAGAATTTTTTGTCAAGGTAAGTTTTGTTACAACGTTCATAATAAATTCTTTTTTTTTATGCTATAGGAACTAGGCCTTTGTCAATTGAAGCATTAATAAGGAACACTTCGAGCATGAGGAGCAATTGGTCAGCCTACTCAAGAAGCAAAATAGATCAGTCTAAAAATTCCCGTCTAATCTTTCACCTTTTAATGGGGACATGTTTATGATCAAGACATGAGGCATTCTCTTTTTGATCCAATAACTTGACATTCTATTCAGACACATAACTTCCATCACTAGCATGCAAACACTCATATACAAATAGATGAATTCAATTCCAAGCAGAGAATGAAAATCTTCTAACGATTGTGAATGTTTTTTCTAGAATGCCCAAGAATTCACCTGCAAGCAAAAATTTCATCTACAATCTTCCGTGTTACTAATTGACAATTAACAATTTTCTGTTCCTGCCAGTGACCTCATTGTCTCAGAGCCCAGTGGTAGCAAGGTTAGTGCCATGAGTAGCTGCAGCCACCTGTGTTGACCATAAATTGATGCCATACGCAAGAGTACAGGAGATTCAAAGGCAGCTCATCTAAAAGGCAATAGTCTCATGAGTGTACAGGTAGCAGGGGAAGGAAGCCAACCTGTTGCAAACCATGGTAGCTGCAATGGTGACTACGACATGGTAGCTGCAATGGTGACTTCGCAAAGAAGTATATTATTGTAACGTCTTTGTGTAGCAAATCTGCTTTTTCTGCATGGTCACCCCAGATTTTTCACCTTTTTCTGGATCCTAATTTTGCTGGTATTTCAACTCTGTAGACTTTACCACTACTAAACAGTGCTCCTCACTTAAACATGGTTAAGTTGGCTTATCCCTGATTGACATATTTAAATTGCATATGGTGTAGAAAATGCACCCAGGGCCTTGAAATTAAATGTCATCTGTAGATAGCAGCACCTATTGTACCATCCACAAGGTTGGCCTTTAAAACATGGCTTCATGAGTAGCCTGACTCTACAAGCCTAGAAGCCTACTGTCTAACCTGTAAAAACAATCAGTTTTGGCATTAAATATTAATATGTCACCCCTATGCATCCATTGTCACCCACAAGGTAGAGTGCTTGAAATTTCAAAGTGAAGTATGTGCAAAATCAAAGTTGGCATGTTCCTTCAATGACAAACCCCTAAAGCTGCTTTCACATGCAGTGCTGTAGATGGATTGTAGAAAACGAAAACGTCAAAGTACATATTATAAACTGTCATCTGTAACTTTTGACAGGAAAAGACTAAAATGGTCATTCAGAGTCTATTTTTGATAATTAGTAAAAGTTCAATTAATTAGTGAAGTTGTTTTTTTCTCTTACATTTCTTTTTATTGATAATACAAAAAGGTATTCGGCAGCAATTACATCAGAGCAATCAAGATTATCAACAGTGTATCTAGTTCTCAGGTTTACAGTACTACCGTTGGTGTAGTTGGATTTTTAATGAATATTTAGGAAAAGTACATTTTACAAAGCTATCTTTCCACTTCCTGAAGTCCCTGGAGACTAATTTGCCTCAGCCAGCTAGCAGCTGCCCAGCCGGTGCTTTAACTTAATGAGATGTGTAAACTGAACAGCAAAACAATTGCTTAGGCCTGGTGACAGGATGAAAAAGCTATGAGCTCAGGAAGGAAAGTTGAGGTTGGCCCGGGAACTTAATTAACTTAAAAGGAACAGAGGTGAATCCTGCCCATCATAGTTTAAGAAACCTGAAAAAGTTAAAGCTTTTTCCCCCAGGCCCCACACTAGTAAGGTTATCTTCAAACCCTGTAAGAGGAAAACTACCCGTGTGTGGTCACAGAGAAGGGAAAGCTCATTTCTCTAACCAAACCACAGACTCACACACAAGCTCCCTCCAAGGGCAAAATCTCTGTGCCATCTTATATTTCTCTCAGAATAGTGCAATGTTGGATTGTTTGAAGTAAGGCAAACAGGATGTGCTGCAAAAGTGGGAAGTGTTGCTCCTTGGTACTTTTTGCCATTGTCAGGGCGTGTCAAGGAGTCATCTTGGCTTATTGACTACTGCAAACGATAAATATGGCACCTCAAATAACCCTCCTCTGAACTCTTTCTTGATCTGTTGAAGATCAGATGAGGAATATACCTGCTGTCTGTGACCTAAGAGGATCCCTGAAAGACTGGAGCTACTCTCTTTTATGTCCATGAAAAAGTAGTGAACTCCAAGGGATAGTTTGCTTATCTCCTTTATGAGGTCTGGGACACAGCATACTGCAAGAGACCTTTTGCTGGAAGTGACCACTTGACCTGTAGTGACTAGACCATAATATTGACCTCTGCTGGAGTTAGTCTTGACCCCTAAGTGAAGTCCATAAGGTCCTGGGACCCTTACTAGTGACCTTCAGGAGTTGTTCCAGAAACCCTGACAGGTTAAATCTTAGAGCATTTTTAGTCTTCCTAAGCCCTCTGGAGCTCTCAGGGGGGCCTTGCTGCAAAGATGTCTGGTTTCAATGCATCTTGCTAAGATACATCATCAGACCGGCATAAACCCTATTGATGTATCATATCCAGAAATTATGCATAGGTACTGGTCTAGCACTAGCATAGACTGTCATTAGCACTTTCATTTTTTGGCGTTATTTCAATTTGAATCTCTAAACATTGGAGTTTTTGTGGTTTTGGTGCCAGTCTTATATTAAAATGTACTCTATAATTTACTTTGCAAAATGTTCTTTATATGTAATTCAGTTTGGGATTTTTACTTTATTACTGTTTGGGTACTGCATAAATACTCTACACATTGCCCTAAGTTAACCCTGTCTGCTCTGTGCATAGTTACCAGGGGGCTGAGCTCAGGTTACTTTTGTAACGTTGAGGGTTCACACTGACATGTTAGTGCTATTTTTTCTGTAGATGGCTTACTGCCCACTCCAAGTAATAATCTATTTGTTGGATATTTAAACTGCTTTTTTCTTGTTTATGTTATCATTACAATTTTCCTCAGCATTGCACTGTGCAGTAGTATGGCGATGTAAAGCATGTCTTTTGCTTCATATGATTCTAAAGTATTCATTTATAGATCCCTCAATAGTCCCAGAGCTTTGTGACACAGAATAAGGAGAGACATAAAAGCACTGTGGAGCCAATTGACTGAGGTATTTTAGGCTATAAATACGAGTTTCCAGCAGAAAATACCTTATATATACCTGCCAGCAGTTACAAAATGGATCCCAGCTGGTTGTGTGAAGGAAAAACGCATGCCTCAACAACGCATGCCTTAACGGCGTGGTCTAAACCGCAACCTTGTCTTTACCAAACATGCCTTTATGACGCAATTTTGTGGTAAAGACATGTTTGGTAAATGGGCATGTGTGGTAAAGATCACACTCCTACCCATCTGCCCTAAACCCTAAAAACACCCTAAGCCTAAAATCCATACCTCCCGCCAACCCCAGCTTAACTGCCCCCTCGACCTAAAAACTGCCCCATCCTGTCCCCTAGCATGTGCCCTACAACACAGCCCCCTTAAAACCACTCCGACCCAACCCCCTCCCTGAGCCTAAAGCAAGCCCCCACCTCCTAAAACCTAACCTTACTTACCCCTGCCCCAGCCCAACTGCCCCATCCTCCTTAACTGCCCCTTTCATGTCCCCTGCCATGAGCCCTAAAACTCCTGACCCCCCAGCCCCGTAAACTACCCTGACCCCCTCCCAGCCCTGAAAACAACCCCTAAAACTACTCCTTACCCCCTTAAAACCTGACTTACCTCTCTGCCTCGTCCCGATCATTCCTCTTCCTGCTCTATCGCCCAGCAGCAGCAGCAACTAGACCGCGCATATGCCTTAACCACGCATATGTGTGGTTAAGGCATATTCGTGGTTTAGTCGTGTGTGGTACCGCTTGCGTGGTCCTACCCCGCGTATTTCACGCTGCGTGGTTCAGGCCGTTTCCCATCCCAGCTGGATGTAAATTCAGTTAATGCTGCGGATTTCTTCACTATTAGTTTGGAGAAATTCACAGAAATATATCTCATCCAAGGAATGCAAAGTGAGCTTTTCAAGGAGTGGTATGCGTTGGAAGTCTGAGAACACCCATAAACTGACACTATTATTGGGCATTCTTCCCTCCCGCCCTATTCAAAGATGGCCTTCAAGGATGGGAAGGGGATCACCTCTGATTGGCTAAGTGAGAAGAGCATTATTCTTGGTCTCTTCCACGGAGTAGATTTTCATGGAATCTCACATATTACCGTACCAAATAAGGGATTGGGAATTGGTAACCCCTCCCCCGGCAAACCATCTGGGGAAAAGATCTGCTGTGCAATGATCCTTGTTAGGCCCTCTCAGGAGAAGTAGAATCTTTCTTATCCAATCATAATGCTTGTATACTCTTGACATATAACTGAACTCCTGATGGTTGCCTTGCTGGAAAGCTAGCATTAAGTACAGTAGGCCTGGATTAGATATGATGACAAACCAATGATAATAGCTACAGACTTGGTTGATTCATTGAGAAACGTCATATCTGATACTACAGGTCTGATCTGTTTGTTATGAAAAGTTTTGACGAAGGCAGTAAGCCTGGCTTAGTTATTGTGAAAGCAAAAGACACACAATTGATGGACGGAATACAGAACAATTCAAAACAATCCCCCCCAGTCAAGAGATCTTGGTTTAATCCATCATTCTTTTGCTCACCATGCCGACCCTGTTTAGACCTGGCCATATGAGTTAGTTATTGTGAAATCTATTTGTTAAAGCCAATTGGTCTTTAGTGGGGGATTGTTTTCAAAATGTGTTGCAGGCCGTAGACTGGTACTTTGATACATCTCACAGATTACCATAGTAAGTAAGGGTTTTGGTGTTGGCCTGACTTTCTGTAAAAATCAATTGTTTAATAGGCAGTATGCTTTCAGGGTGAATTACTGTTACACTGTGCTAAATGTATAGGCAGGTATGCTGTTAAGTAGAATCTAGCAGAAAATGCATATTATATCCTCTGAGGCGGGCTTTTTTATTTTGTTTAGACGTATGTATTTTTATACATATTTGTAATTTTATTATAGCTAATGGTTGCATTGAGGGAACACTTCTTCACAGTACAGTAGGTCTGAATTGGTATGGTGACCAGCCAATTAAAAAAAACACGGACCAGAGGCTTGTTGAGAAAATTTATTTACATGCCACAGGGCTGGTTGGGTTATTATAAAAAGATGTGACAAAAGCAGAGGGCTTGATTTATTATAAAACACATACACTGAAGCTAGTAGACCTTTAAGGGTGGATCATTATTGCACCATTGTAAGGTTATTGACATGTATTTTGGTACATGAAATCACAGGTTCCCTGTGTAGGGAAGTAGTCTGGTGCTGGTTATCCACCTTGACACGCCTTAATGACAGAATATTCATCCTGCAGTCAGTCTGGATAGGATCTCTTCTGAGGCCCGACAGGTTCAGTTGTCTATTTTGCTCTTACAATTAAAATTAAAACAAAAAGTGCATAGATACATACTCTTGCGTGTCTGATAACTTACTGACTGCTCATCCCATCATTGACCGAAGAGGTATTTAATCCAAACCTAAAGGCATTGAAGCTGCACGTCTTTAACACAAGTGTGGGCTCGTGGGCTTCTGTGGGGAGTTAGGCCTGTCTCTGTTTGGGATCCAGATATAAGTGCTCGCATCAGTGTCCTTCCTTTTGTGACTGGCTGTACTGGGAACGGAACACTCTAGCTGGACAAACTGTGAATTTAACATCAATAAAACAAAAATAATTCTTACTGCATCCTTTTCAGGCTGTCACGCAAAGTTCACTGGAGCAATGACATCATTAAGGTCACATGTACAAACATGCCTGACTTTGGTATCTGTGCATCCTTTAGAACTAGCAGCCTTATACTCTGGACTCTTTTTACTCTGCCTCCTGAGTCAAGTGGTGGTTTTGCACAAGTGCTTCATGGTAAAAGCTTTTATCTGTTTTGCTAATTAACACATAAATAAAAGGCATTGTCATTTACAATGACAATAGCTCAAACTCTTACAAATACGAGGCCTATTCAAAGAAGCGGCAGGTCGGAAAGAGAAAGCACACATGGCGCGCTGAATGTTGCGGGAAAGCATGCGTGCCTGCAGTAGGAGAAACTCATTAAAGAAAATAGTGCTTACGGACTAAAAAAGACATAGCATGTAACAAATCAAGTAAAAGGGCCAGTCCTCATGGGAGGTTACCAATGAGTACAAGGAGGGACTAACAAGCCTATTAACGAATCAGTAGTCAGCATTTATGAAGGACAATGACACAAGCCAGTGACAAATATGGGCGGAGAGTGGACAGGGCTCCTATTACATAATCCAATACAGCATGTCGCGGAGAACCGAATGCGCTGCCCAATCTCGAACTAAAAAGTAAGCAAACAGTAAAAGCAAAAAAAAGTCAAAGTAACATTCTAATTTCTAGCATATCACTGCGTCTTTCACAAATAAAATCACATTTTAAAAAGTTTGTACCTTCCCATTAAAATTTCTTTTCATGTATACTTTTTTGTTTGTGAAAATTCCTACACTTACTTGCTCAATGTATACTTGTTTAGGTGTATTTATTTGCGCTTTGCTTTGAGGTTCAAATTGAATAAATTGATTAGAACTAGGTACCTGGCTTGTAGTAGTGATTTACAGGGAGAGGTCACAGAATTTCAAAGCTTAAAAATCTCTGGCCTGGGGGTATATCTTTATATAGAACCTAATTTTCCCTTTAACCCCTTCCCCGCTCATGACGGAACCACTCTGTCATGAGCCACGGGTGCGCTGTGCTCATGACAGTGTGGTTCCGTCATGCTACGGCCGTTGGCGGCCGCTCCGCCCACGCGGCGCTAATTCCCCGCCTGTGCGGGCGATTAGCGCAGTGGGTGGAGACGTGACGGAACCACTCAGTCATGAGCACAGCTCACTCATGACGGAGTGGTTCCGTCACGAGCACAGCGCCACCACAACTGCCCCCAAACCCCCCCAGCGCCGCGGCGGAATTCCTGCCGCGGCGAAGGGGTTAATGAATGAAGGGAGCCTAGCGAGGTTAATTGTCAATAAAAATCACTCTTTGACCTTGTTTATGGTTTTGTGCTGAGTACAGATTCCTGAGCAAACAAGGGTGTACATATGGATTGAGATTCCTGGCTGTGTGATAAACACCCATGTTTTTCCTGGACAGAATTTGGCAGGTCAAATTTATTGAAATGTAATCTTTTGTCTACAGATTTCTCTTCCTTTATTTGTACACATTCCTTTTGCATTTCTGCAATTCTCTTTTCTTAACCTTTTCTCCCATTCCTCCAGTGGTCTAATTCTCTTTCATCTATTCCTATCTTGCTTTTTTCTAACTCAGACTTCCTCCCTTTTCACATGTTCTATTCTTGTATTTCTTTAGCTTCTGCAAGCTTTCTCTTCCTTCCTTTTTCAATCTCTCTCTACCTTCTTTTACCCTTCTTACATTTCTCTGACCTTGGGAACATTCCTTTTTTTACTCAACTGCCCCTTCTTTTCTTTTCCTTTCTTTCACCCGCCTTTTTGTCTCTTTTTCCATTTCTCTAACTCCCTACTTTTTACCCCTTCTCCCTCTTATTGTAGTATTTCTTGTCTGCCCTCGATTCTCTTACAATTTAAATTTTACCTCCTTTTGTATTCTTCTAAATCACTCAACCATCTATTTTTCATTCTTCACCTACAATTTCTTCAATTCCCTTTTGTTTGTTTCTCCCTTAGTTCTCTTCTTTCATCCCTATAACCTTATCATTCCTTTTATTAGTTTTCTGTTCCCTTGCAGTCATTGCTCCTCCCTTTTCCTTTGTTCATTGTCTTGCTTTTCTCCATCAGTCGCTCTTTGTTTCTCTAAGTATACCTTCTTTGTCCTTTCTTTAACTTCTCCTCTGTCCTTTATATTTCATCCTTCCTTTACCTACCTTCTTCTTCCATCCTTATTTTTTTTCTACTATTCCCCTAACTTCCTAATATAAAGTGTTCTCTTTTGCTCTATTGCCATGCTTTTTTCTTTTACTGTTTTCCTACATTTCTCTTCTTTCTCTTCCAGCAAAAGCTTTAGAAAAATACATCAGCGTGCAGCTGTACTGGTACCCGGAGTCTCATATGTTACTCCACTCTTTGCAGTCCGGTTCTCCACTCTCTCCAGCAGTAACTTAGGAGCTCAGATGGACACGTTAGTGAGGTGGCTCTAATGCAATTATTTTGCTCTGCCTAAGTGCCGCTTTGACACATAATATCACAATTTACTCTTGCAAAAACCTTTGGACTGCAGTATCTGTAATAAAGACCTGAAGGGTTTGCTTCTTTCTTGAAGTACCACTCCTTTCAAAGTCTCCCTTAAGCTTTACCCTTCTACCACTTGTTCAATGCCTTTCAGTGTTACCCAAGGAACCTGCTTAAGCCCCACACTTTTGAACATTTAGGCCCACCCCTTTTCTGCCATTGGTGAATTGTTCGGTCTTACCCTGCTGTTCTACGCAGATGATACTCAGTTGGTGATTTCAGTCAATCCTGCCTTTGGTAGCAACGTTGAGCAATTCAGAATCCATCTATTGAGCGTGCCTGATTGGATGGGTCTCAACTGAATTAAATTTAGTGGTGGAAAGACTAAAGTGAGGGTGTTAGGGAATTAGGGGGCATATCATCAAGAGGTGAAGATATAATTATCGCCGCTTTAGCGTCCGTTTTCTGGCGAAAAGCGGCGATAATTATATTACATTATTTGCAAGGACACGCTATTGCGTGTTTCCTTGATTCAGCTCCCGTTTTGTTCACGCCTCGCTTTGCATCTCTAATGAGATGCAAAGGAGGCGTGCCTAACAAAACTATGCCTTAACGCAGGAATTTAACGTCTGTTAAATTCCTGACTAATACATAGCTAACATGGGAGGTGGATTATGGTGATACAACCACAGGGTCGTATCACCAAGGCCATCTCCGTTTTGGGTGCAACATCGCTGGTTTTCCAGCTATGTTGGCCCATTTCCCTGGAATACTATCGCCCTGGAGTTACGCGTTGTTAATAACGCGTTACCAGGGCGATAAATTCCTGCGCTAGATGGCGATAAATAAACAAGCGCTAAGCGTGCTTTGCGTTAATTTATCGCCGTCCTTAAGAGGCAAAGACCTATTCAGCATGTCCATCATTTATGCCTAAAAGGTTCCCCAACACGAATAATCCCAAAAAATAAAAGGGTATAATTATTGAAAATGAGAAACATATATGCATGGTGCTTGAATACATTTCTACTTTCTGTGATGGCCTACACTGTTTGAATACTGACCTGTCTGAGATTGTGTATTTATAGTATTCTATTATTGACTTTCTGTTTTTTTTATTTCTAGCTGCCACTTTTATGGAGCACTGGAAGCGAAGGCAGATGCGGCTCAATTATAGATGGGATCTGACGGGGTTTGAAGAGGTCGAGGTTAGTTTGTGAAGACAAATATTTCTTATCTTACAAGTTACTTCTCCCAGCAGTTTCCCAATTGCAGATGGCTCCCGTAGCGGAGTCATTAATGTTCTTAATACCATCTCAAGGGTTTTTTACTTTCAGGGTTCCAGGTTGTGCTCACGTTTGTTTTGTTCTCTTTTGACCATTTTGAAATTTCAGTCCAAAACTTTCTTTAGTAAATAATGTCTACATGATTCTCCACCATATTGTTTTAAGTGGAGGAGGTTTTCCCTGCTCACCATAGATGAAAGAACCAGCATGTTGATCATTTATCTATTGATGCTTGATTTTATAGGCATTAGAAATAGTCACTCAAATAGTCCTAGTTTCCATTTAAAGAGCAATATTTCATTAGAGGAGGTACCCTTATTTCAAGTGGACATGTTGTTGGAGTATGCATTGTAGATCTCAGTGCTCGGTGAGTGGAGGGCTAGGGAGTAGGTTTACCTTCCAATAGTGGTCACCCTCGGAGATGATGTTGAACTGTGACATTGTCTACCCAACTCCAAGGTTTTAGAAGAGTGAGTGGAAGATCTGGTTCTGATGAGTAAAATAGCCCATTGTCTGAACACATTGGCTTTATTATCATGGAATCCTTGGCAGTGTTATTTAGCAAGCTATCTGTGTAGCTAACATTCCAGCTTCACAAAGAATGTGCATCGTGTGAACAAGGGTTTAAAGTCCTGGCAGTTGAGGGCAATACATTCAAGAAGAGTGTGTCTCCACTTGGAAGACGATGTATGGCAAAACAAGTTTGAGGGTAAAGAAATGGATATCCCGATTGTGACTTTGAGTATCCTACTGGAAGAGGAAGTCACTCTAGATACCAGTAAAAATACTCGACAGGTGTCAATTTTAGGAATTGTCTACAAGACGAGTTTTTTTGTCTTAGCAGTCAGACGCTATAGGTTTTTCTAAGAAAGCGCACAAAGACAACAACAGACATACAGATCACATCCTAGGTCCAGGGGTTAACAACTGGTTTACTTGAATAAAGTAGCTTCTTTGAAATTCTACCTGAAGAATGAAATAATATTGTAAGTATCAAGAACAAGCATTTGCAATGCAATAGGTCTCGCATTTATACGATTTTGAGCTATTGGCATTGTAAATGACAATGCTTTTTATTTAAGTTTGGTTTTTTAAAACATAAATAAAAGGCACTGTCATTTACAATGCCAATAGCTCAAACTCGTATAAATGCGAAACCTATTGCATTGCAAATGCTTGTTGTAGTTCTAGGTTTCTGTTGTAACCTCTAGGGGTGTGAGAAGTTGTGTTGAAGGGGTAAGCGGTTGAGGTAGGTGAAACCTGTCAGTGCTAAAGTCTTTTGTTAAACATTTTGGACCTGCCAATCGTGAGGATGTGACTTAATGGCTAGAACGGGCGACTTTGAAGTTGGCGAACTGGGTTTGAGATTGGTGTCGGCGCAAACATCCTGTGATTCTGGGTAAATCAATTAATCTCCCCGTACCAAAAAAAGAATGTGTCCTACAACTGATGCTCATGTAAAGCGCCCTGATACCTTCGGGTCGAGTTCACGCTATATAAGAAAACTGCAAAAAAATAAACTCTCAAACATTTTTTCCGTGAGAAGTTGTCTTCCTTCAGAACTTGGCGTTGTTTACTCCGGGGTAGACTTTCTACAAAAGTGTTTATTTCGCGTAATGGAGACTCCAACGGCATTATATGCTTCGTAGCCCAATTTTGTATTCAGGGAAAGGGTGGGTTCCGTGCCCTACCATGTATTCCTGTGGAGCACTTTTTTTCCAGTCAGAGGCACTTACAGAAGGTACATGCTCTGGCGTGAGAGGCAGCTGCCATCTCTAGTGAATATGGCACTTTATTTTAAAGCAAGCGCCTCATGCCTCGCCTCAGCTGTGGAAAGCGCTACATAAATAGGAACGCATTAGTGAAGGCTTGGAGCGAGGTGAGATCATGTGCTGCGAATGAACGCGCACGCTTGGTATTGTCCGTTTGATGTCACCGCACCCCATACAGGCCCTTCTTGACAAGTGAGAGTTCTTTGTCCTGAGGGGTGGGGTCTGGGAGGCCTTGAGGCTTCCCTCAGGAATCTCTGGGGGAGGGAAGCTTTCCCTGCTGCTGCTGCACACGCTGTCCCTCCCTTTTGTCCTCGAGCCTTGAAAGGAGATAGGAGTCTTGACTCAGCACCCGGGAAGGAGGCGTGAGGAGCATCTGGGGCCACCCTTGCCAACACATGCTTTATTTGTAGCGCACATGCAGACAGTACAGCTTAATAAACACAAAACCAACGAGACCTATTGGCAATGACAATGTTTGTTTTAGCTGTAAATGGCAAAGCAAATGTGCTGCTGCAGCATTACAAATGCATTTAAAAATCGGCGCGTTCCGTTAGTCACCGGTGTAAATTTAGCACCAGAGTGCACATGATGCCTTAATAAAATAGGTTTGAGTTTGCGCTATATAACATTTGTGAGTTTCTGGCATTCATGGAGGGAGGAAGGGAGGCGGCCATGCGGCCGCGAATGTGAAAGTGATAGCGATCACGATCAAACATCAAGTGCGGCCGCGAAAGTGAAAGAAAACGAGTGAAAGAAAACGAGTGCTTTCAGGCTGCCAAATGGTGCGCGCGCCCGGAGCACATGCACTGTAGTTGGCGGCCTGAAATGCACTCGTTTCCACTTCCAAAACTCGCTTACTATAAGTCTCGCCAGAGCAGCGCTAAAGCGCTGTCTCAGGCGAGACCTAAAAATGTGTTGGTAAACATTTTGGACTCTGTATAAACAAGCCACCGCACTACATACTTGATGCATTGCTGTTTGACAGATTGGAAGGTTTCAGTATTTCTTTCGGACAGATGTTAAGGTTTTGACGTGGCCGCACAAAACTGCTAGGAATCAGCCCGCCACCGTTACTTTCAGCAGGCTATATCTAAAAAAGACCAGAAAATCTATTTACGTTTTGACAGACAAATGGGTTTATTCAAATGAAAGCTTCTTTCCAAAGATTACTGTTTTCGATGGGAGAAATTGTTTTTTGGGTGTATATCTTGGCTGATTGTTAAATGAATGCTCACTGTAATTGATATTGCAGGCGCTTTATTAGAGCTAAGCCATTCGAATGGCATAGCATGTCTGGAAATTGTAGCTGCATCACCAGAAGCACGCATATTAATTTGGTAAAGTTTGCATATTAGAATTATATATATTTCTAGTTTCTGTATGGATGACTTGCCACTTTCTGTCAGTATCTATACAATTTTTCAATATCGTTCTTTGGGGCACGTATGAAAGTGTATAAAATAGATTTCAGCTTTTCAATTGGCTAGTATTTGTTTTTGTGTGGATTGAGTTGAATGTGCTTTTAAACGTGTTTTCATTAAACAGTAAATAATTCTGTATCTTTGTTTTTTCTGATTTCCTGAAGGGGACAGTCAAGGTTTGGATTTTCCCTTTTTTGTCACTGCTTCAGCTTATCACAATCACCACTTCAGAGAGGATTCCAATTGATTGGCTGCCTAATGACATTTTTGAATCCCGTCTAGCTTTCACCTAGAAAATGATTGCAACCCTTTTTCTAGACAGGCTGCTTTTTTGTTTTTAAATTCCTGGCTGATTCACTGTTTATTGCATCACCTCTATATTTTTCTGAATCAGCTTTGCAGAAGTTACTGCTTTGAAAATATTGCATGTGTCGCCTCTTGCCCATTGTATGGCTGCCTGGGCTCGGCGAGAATGTCACCTGCTCCAAATAAAATAGCCACTTAATTCTATCTCATTCATGAATAATTCCTTGCAGGTGCTTCAGAACATCTTGCATACAATAACGTTGTTGACTGACGGTACTAGCCTCACAACAACATGAATTATGCTTTATGAAATCAATGCCACTGCTTAATGTCCAGAGTGTTGCTCTCTATACATTGCGCCTTCTCTCTGCAGGATCATCCAAGGGCCGAATATGAGGCGAGGGTTTTGCAGAAGTCTCTCAGGAAGGAGCGAAAAACGAAAGAGGTAAGGTCAGAGTCCTGCTGTGTGTTATCTTTTTTTCTTGTTACAAGGATGGCAAGGCAAAGGAAGAAGAATGTGACTGTAACTAAGGGCATCTGTTTTGAGATTTATAAATAGAACCATATAGTTCATTGCCCTACTTCTTCAGGTGAGGATGCAGATCATAGAGACAATTCTAGTAAAAGAGACTTAGCTAGAATAGATGCCATATGGTACCAAGAGTTGTTTTACAAATAGGTTCTTATTTATTTATAAACTTTTTCAACCATTAAGAAGTTTTGTATAATGTCACAAAAAAATTTCTGATACTAGTGTCAGATCAGTGATTGTATAGACTACAAATTGATCATAGCATCCTTGATCACTTTTTGGTTTATAATTCAATTCAGTATTAGCTTAAATAGAGGCATTGTCTATAGTCGTAGCGAATGATGGTCCATCTGACATCAGTAGTTTAGCTAGAATCCTTCTGTTTGTGTTAATGCCACTGATGGATGTCACTAGATTTAGACATGTCATCTGCAGTGGTTCACTCCAATGGTTTGGGTCTGGTACCTCTTTTTTGCCACACGTGCTAAGAACAATTCCCGTAAAAATGCAAGTTTGATGTTTTTCTCAACATGTGGTAAACACTTCGAGGTTCCTGGATGGGATCCAATTTCTTCCAAAGTAGGACCAATGTATCTTGAAAAATATACCTCTCTGTTTTATTTCTACAATCTTGTGCGTCTCTATCGCGCTAGCACTTCCTGTTTTGATATTGAGTCGTTGGTAGGAACATGGTCCATTCCCATATTATGGAGGTGGTGGGGGACTTTGTTCCACAACGCCTTTTGTATAAAACTAAGTACTTTAAAAAGAATTTGGAAGCCAGAAAAGGAACTCATTGGCAGGGAGATATGAACAAGCCTCTTTAGATTTGTACACAACCGGCAGCCTAGGTCTGATGCTCTCTAGTTTCAGTATTTGTGCCATAGATAGGCTTAACAAATTCTTGCTATGTCAGTCAAACCTGGTGATGATTTGGCATCTAGTTAAATCTGCTTAACAATATTTACAAAGAAGCAGGGTAACCTTCGTCAGCTTGGAGGTCTAGAAGTTTGTTCCTTTCACCAAATTCTCTTACGGTCCAAAAGACAGGTGAATGTTAAGAAAGGAATCACCTGTGAATGTATCTCAATGCTCGAGATTCCCTGGTTCCTCCATATTTATCAACTTGTAAATTAATAGGGCTTTATCTACACCTTTGAAATGTTTAGAGATAAATCAACGTTACACATAGCGTTTACATGGTCTTATATAGGTGGCCATCATCTGGCCTTGTTTTTGTCCATGCGTTTGGTTGGGCAACCCCTGAAGAAGTGTCTGAGCTCCCAATTAGGCTACTACAGTTGCACTGGGAACCGCTTTATGCTAACTGATCTGCGTATTTATTGCTGGATATATTTCTTTAACTTTCAGTAAGAAATGGTAAAAAAATAAATCACTTTTTAAATACATTTAATAGCAAAATTGTTGGCATCGGCAACCTAATGAACATTTTGCCCGTCAGTATTTTTATGTGGTTTTAAATGTCTCCCATTTTTGTGTTAGGCACCGGAGCGTAAATGGCCACTCGGGTGTTTATGATGAGAGTAAATATTCATAGCTTGCCTTGCCAAGTCTATCCTTGCAAGTTGTTTCATGCGGCGCCAGCCTTTGTTCATTAATCTCTGTTGTCATATTGCATTGAAATATATCTCTGTTAATGAGGTCACACGGAGGGGGGCCATCACATACAGCACTAGTTCTCTCGTTTGAATTTATGTGTGCCAGGTGGTAAATTATTTAGCCGTATGACTGATAAGGTATTGCAGGCCAAGAAAGTACTTTTCAGATCTATAGCCAAGAGGAAGACAATTGTGATGGTTTTTTTTTAATACCACCAAACGCAAACTACATTTTTCCTGTAGCCTACCAAATCTGGCAGATAAGGGTACTGCAACACATGGAGATAAATTGATTTGCCCAGACTCAAAACAGTTTAGACCAATAGCCAGCCACAAGGGTCACATTAGCAAGAATAACGTATAAGTCGACTCTTGGTAGATGCCTCAGATCCGAAAATGATGCGTTGACAAAAAAATATTGTTAAATGAGTCCTGAAGGCTTATCAGTAACAGATGTGGTTGCACTCAGCGAACATCCTTTTGTTAATCTCATTATACCTTAGCGTAAGTCTCAAATAAATGTTGTCCCTTTGACTTTAGGCTCAAATCTCCCATCTCTCTTTTCTCTCGTGCTTCACTCCTTTATGTATAGGAAATGTTCAGATCATCTTCATACAATATAGATCTTCATGAATGTGCCCATCATATTGCTCCTCCTGGAATCTCCATTTTCTTAAAATGTTTCTCTTTTCCATTAATCACTTCCTGCTCTCTTCCACTTTCAAAACAAACTGTGGTTTTCCTTGTGTCTGGGACCTTTACCAGACCTCAGTAGGAAGTTAAGTTCCGGATCCCCGGCTATTGACAACATGACTTCAGGAGGACACTCCTGAGGAGCTGCACTGTTCTACTCCAGATCCCACAGTTAAACATGGGTCCTTCAGAGGTTATTTAAACAGGTTATAAGTCACCAATCTCACCTATATTTGAGTCTAGCCTTAAAGTAAAGCATTCTATTCTTATACTTGCATGGAATTTATACATTTCTTTAATGTGTTCTTGTGATGAAAATGAATTGAATATGCCAACAACAGCAGGTGATAGTAACCTAGTAAAAAATGTAGCTCGTATGATTGTGAAGGGCTGCAGAATCTAACTGGAACTATGCCGCAGGGTTTTTCCGTTTGGTCACATTTATGTTTATGTCAGATAAGATATGTAAAGCGGTATTGAAGGTTTAGGAATACGCTAAGATGTAGCCTATTGAGACCGATTGGAACCGATCTTAGAACATGGGGGGAACCAGGTTGGAAACCCAGCTCAGTATTGTGTGAATATGGGCACATCAATCTCCTGATGTCTGAAAATGAAAAATGTAACTCAGGTCAGGTTCACGCTATAAAAAAAGACTGCAAAAGCAAAGATGCATAGTAGTTTGCTGCCCAAACCCTCCGTTGTCTCCTTTTATGGGAAATTGACGCCATCAGGTGATTCCATGTCATACCAACAACCAGTGCTTTACATGGGAAAATATAAGTGCAGGTACTCATTAAATTGAGTTAGGGGTGTGGCTAGTGGGCGGGTTTAGAGGCGGAGCGAGGCATGATGATAACAAGACACTTCTATTGATTATTAATTTTGCCCTTGACCTATCCTTGATAGTAGTCTCAAACTTTCCATATATGCAGATTACCAGCTACATATGCTAATAAAGGGTGGTGTGAAGACTTCTTTGGAACAAGCCCTAAATCATAATGGAAGGAGCTTGTAAACTATGAGTGCAGCCAAGCCATCTGCTGTACTGTTAGCACTTTCAGGCTAATATTCAGTGCGTACCAGGACCAACGAGACGCTGGCATAGCTTTATTAATAATGAGTTCGACACCACTCAGGCTCGCAACGCCCATAGGGCTCAAAGGGCTTCAGCCCCCCGTCGTGTGTGCCAGCCCGGGCAGAGACAGCTTCCAGGGCACACACAGAGACAGTTTTTGAGCTGTTGTAGGCTGGCCGGTCTGGCGTCTGTCTTATTGGAGCTGCACCGAGTACTTCACAGGTCTTTAAAAGACCATTTACTTGTTAACGAGCCTTTGTTGTTATTTCACTCCTTAGAACCCCTGGATCTCCACTCTGCCTATTGCAGGAAGAAGACGACCCCCCCCCCCGTCCCCCCCTCCCCCTCCCCCCAAACAAAATTGGGATCTAGTTGCGCCTCTGACACCCCTTTCTGGACATACCAAAACATGCGAGAAACTTATCAATATAACGAAACATTTTAACTCATTACATGAAATGAAGGGCAAACGCGAAATGTTAATGTTTCCTTGTTTTTGTAATATTTGCTGCTTCCTAATGTCATACTCTTCCTACTTGCTTGACTTAAGTGAAATCTTTTATCTTGTAGAGTGCGCACACAAACGAGCATTCCCGATTCTCTTCCTCCGATCTAATGGCTCTCTCAAACACTCACAATATCAGGCAAACACAAACACATAAGCAGACAAATACACAAAAGGCTCACTTCGGATCATTCCTTAGTTACTTCGGAGCGTCGGGGACAGTGCATATGTGATTGACAGAGCAGGGCGGTGAAATTTCCAACACCCGGACATCCCGTGCATAATGCAAATGAGCCGCTGCTTAATGGTTCAGTGGTGGCTCAGCTAAGGGCTAGAGAGGCGCTTTGGATGTCAGAGTGCCCTACAGATCTGCTCCACTCTGACTGCCTCCAGCTCAGCAGCACTAGCAGCAATGAGCTTACATTTCTTGAGTACCGGTACTCTCTTTGGCAGCTCGGTAAAAATGAGAAGTGCCGGTACTCAGTACCTGTGAGTACCGGCCCATTTAAAGCACTGCCAACAACACTAAACTTTTCAGCAGCAATTGGTTCAAGAGAGCACATATGCAGGACGTTGATGCTGAAACCCAGAAATATAGCTGCAGAAAATGACAAGTACAAATTGGAAGTGGCATTGTGGAAAACTGCAGACAACAGTAGAACACGTGGAAGGGAAGTAGATTGTTAATCAGTAGATAGAGGGGAGAAGACAATTCAGGACTGCCATGTCCTTTGTACACTGGTCATAGGGAAAGAATTCCCCTATTAAAACCTAAAACAATGTCTGTGGAGTAGGGAACTGAACCGGGTGCAGTTGCCAACTTAGAATCCTGAGGCCGTATGAGGATGTTGTGGTTTCACCCAGGGCTCGGCTGAGCGCTACCATTCATGCAATTGCATTTTCTTAGGTACAAACATTTAATTTGGAGCTCCTCTGGGTTAGTGCATGCATTCCCAACAGCACAGCACATTTCTGAGCCATACTGTCTGCACACCATACGCAAACCACATAAAAACAGGTGCAGAACTGTGCCCTGCAGGAAGACCCGCCTGCTACATAGGGGTGTAGCATTGAACTAAACACAAACCAGGTTAAGGATATCAACTAAACTTGACAGCAAAACAAACATCTAACCTCCTGCTCAACTGAAAGGCGGTACATTGATGTAAATAAAGGATCTGCTTCCTGGATTGCTGGCCTGGAGAGTGAGAGAGATCATTTAGACTGAGTGTCCTCGCCTCACCCCCATGAAGATGTAGCAACCTCACCAAGCCTCTGTTTTGATCAATACATTTAAAAAAAGAATATTGAAGAGGAACCCTGATCTCCAACCTTTCTAAATTCCCATACCATTTCATTGTCTTCTCTCCCCACCCCACTGATTGGACAAGCATTAGTCTTTTAGTCTTCAGTCACCTGCTACTTCCACAACAGTAGAACATTTTCAGAAAGAAGGGATATGCTTGGCAGCTCCCATTTTCTCATTTGCCCAGTATCAAAGCACTTTGCAAACAGACAGCATAATGTGATAGGGCAGTGTTGTAGAAGAGACCTAATGACAGGGTACAAAGTTCTTCTGATCTTGAAGGGGAGTGTCTGAGGGTCCATGGGAGGGTGGTCACTGAAAGGTGTGGCAGACATTTAGGGACGAAATCAGGGTCAGACACACTCCGCATCATATTCTAATGCAAGACTGCTGCCTGGTGAGATGTAACAACCAAGTAAGAGATTGCTTTAAAATCTATGAGTTGTCCATAGCAACAACAAAAAAAGAGAATTGTAGGTGTGTCTGATACTGCTTGTGTGGCTGTTTGATTGTTTCCATGTTTTGTATTGCTTTGTCTTTGATATGAAGCAACTCTATGCTTCATTTCATTTAAAGCTTATGTCTGCGAACTTCCTGGACCTTGGCTCAATGTCTACCCTAAGTGTCCCCACGAATGACGTCTTAATCTCCCCACAGTTCTATAATGATTGATTTTGCGTGCTAAGAGGGCAGTGCGCACTGACAAAGCCAAGCGATGTATCAATTAATTTGGCAATTTTTTCTCCCCGCCGATTCTATATAACCCTATATTGCGTGGTACTTTTTTCTTTGTTTCCCTTTGACTGCCATCAGAAGCGTGGAAATTTGCCAGAGGAGACAACAAACAAATGGAGGCAAAGAGTTAAGACAGCCATGGCTGGTGTGAAATTGGTACATTTTCCATCAAATTTACAGAGAATCCTAAATTATACGTTTTTGTGGAAACCCAACGTAGATACCTCCTTTTTTACAACACATTTTGGCTGTAGACTTTTTTTAACCTCACTCGCAACCATATTTTTTGCAACCACATAGCTTGATGTATTGACGGCACTGCATGGCTTCTGTTTGGCCTAGCATGATTTGTAGATTGTATGTCTTATTGTCACAGAGCACGATTCTTTTTATTAGAAACATCTGTGTGGTAATATGTGGTGTCCAGTGCGCATGCGCATTTTCCACTTGACTGATAATGTTTACTTTTGCGTAGTGACTTCATCGTATTGAGATATGTTTTGAATATTATCATGCTGTTCATCATACCTTTTCTTCTCTAAAAACAAAAATAAAAACTTCAACATGTGGGATTTGGCTAGTACAGTCCCGGCCCTGAAATTTGCACTGCCTGGCCTCTGGCACTGTGTTCAGGACCATGGACCATGTGATACAAACTTTCAGAGAATGCTGATTCGACAAAATTCCAGTCAAAGTATGGGGCATGCCGAACCCTGCCATTTCTACTCCGTTAGGGAAATATGCTAATTGCCCACATGATATAGCACTAATTTAAAATAAAATCAAAATCAAAGTGTGTTTCAAAACAAAACAAAGTAACCTAAAATGAGTGAAGAATTCAAAAATATGCAGTAAATAAAAATTATAACAATGGGAAAGAATCCCATAGCTAAATCCCTATAATAAAAGCCTATGCATCCTTCCTTATTTGGAAATAAAATATTTGGCCGAAAAAAAAGTTATCATTTTGTTACTTTTGATACGATATTTTTACTTCCTTGATTTGGCTCTGATGTTACATTCGTTATTTCTCATCCAGTTTTTGTATTAAATAAGAATGGAATTGCGTTTTGCCCCCCAATCGCCCGATTTAAGGTCATCCTTTGTTTTCTAGACGGATAAAGAAAAGCTGACCTGGAAGGATCGGTTACCGGCGTATTTTACCAATTTCGTTAGCATCATTTTTATGGTAAGTGGTATTTAGTTATCAGCATTTTGACTGACAGTGTGGCCAGACTGTGCATCAGTTCAGTGTCCTACAGTGCAAAACTAGGAGAGGTTAGGAGTAGGGAGTTAAAATCCCTAGCCCATCAGGAATGCATAACAATGATTGGTCTAGGAAATGTTTTCCGATGAACAAGAATAACTTCATGCAAGATGGGGCTACACACTAGCTGAAAGCATCTTTCCCCTTATATGACTGACTCCCTTAGGAGCACAAGAACCCAAAATTAGTAAAATTACCTTGCTTTGTACCGAGATAAAAAGTCTTTAAAACTTTACACTTCTGTGGTGGAAACAACACCTATTGTGATTCTCCTGCACTTGAATTAAGTTAACATTATAAATAGTTGGCTTTACAATTTAAAAATTCCCAACTTTCATAGAATTCACATGCGTTCCAAACATAATGATCTCTTTTTGGGTTCCCGAGTAGCGTGCTACTTGCCGAAAAGCGCTTTGACTCCCCGTCAGGGTTTAGTAAGCGCTATATAAATACCCACCCACCTTGTTACGAGTTAATGGTTGGGCCTCTATACCTGAATGCTGGCACATCCTAAAATGGCCACAAACTTGCCCTTGACTTGAGATTTGTGATATTCGAATATCTGCCATGCTTTTGGAATTTCCTGATTTGCAAGTTCACTTTGCAAAAGTAAAATCTACCATCTATACTTGGAGGCATTAGAACTGGAAATGGACGTGCCATATTTTCATATATATATATATATATATTTGTAGAGAGGAGAGGGGGAGATAGATAGACAGATCTGTCTTTCTATCTATAGATGGATAGATAGATAGATAGATAGATAGATAGATAGATAGATAGATAGATAGATAGATAGATAGATAGATAGATATCCTCGCACTAGTTGCCAGTATTGCAGAGACAGTCTCGTCCACCTGGAAATGAAGCAGTTTGGGCCAGGAATGTGCCTGTGAAGGGCTGGGAGGGCCGGAGAGGTGTCAGTCGGCTGCCATACTAGCATGTCATAAATCTTTTAATTTCCCTAAAGCCTCGCCCTCCCCTGCTCGAGTGCACTTGAAATCTATCCATTTTCGTGCAGCGCCTATAATTAGCTGCACTGCTTCGTGACACATTGCTTGATTTATGACTCCTCATATACATTTTCTCTGACGGAGGCTTCATTCATACAGAAAGAAGGTGATGGTTCTAATCTGTATCACACATTACAGACAAGATGCGCGCAGATGCTGGACGCATGCATACGGCAAGAGCAGTTCTAAGCTCTAGGGATGCAAAGCTTCATTTGGCTTGTAATGATAACATTTTTATAATAATTACCTGCTTTAATAAAGGACTTCCTTGTACTGTTTTTATCATCTCCTATTGCTGTTACCGTGTGGTGTTGTGTGTGTGCCAGAACCATATTGTACTGGAATTAGAGACCCAATAAAATACCACGCAATGCCAGGATTTGACACCAGAATATTACAGGGAATGGCAGACCCCAGAAAGAAGGGAGAAAACACAAGGGAAAACCAGAGTTTGATGTCACTTAATAGAATTCAGCTAGGTAACATGAAAACGTGTTTACGAAACCACAGTCGTCCCCGGCATCCTAAAGAGAGCGCTCACCCTCTGTGTCCAGTGTGATGCTGATGTTTGGGAAAATAGATTGCCACAATTCCCTACTTATTTCTAAGTTTGATGATCTAAATGACTCAGATTCAGCCCTACAGAGATGGTTGATCACCAGGAGTTGGCTGGTTAGTCTTGCACCAACGACACCAGAAGGCTTCAATCAGAAACAAGAAGACTCAAGATGCGGGCTTGGAGTCATCGCTGCTAAAGTGACAGGAGACTCAAAGAGATAGAAAAGTAATAGAGAGACCTGCAAGCCTAAGTGTCCTTTCAGGGAGGCTTAGAAAATGAAGAAAAAGGAGAGGGATTGCCTAACTAGAGGTGTGGGTCCTGGGAGTCCTTGAATTTTGCACTTGCCATGCAGCCAATAGTTCAGAGTTTTTCAACAGAGAACTCATGCTTTTGCCAATGGTTGTTTTCCATTTAATTTTTAGAACTTATTTTCCTCAAAAGAACACATGTTCAGTGTTTTGTTGAAACACAGATTTTCAACTTTTCTGCCTGCTTATAAAAGAGGGCTATGCTCCATTTATGAAATACATGAGGCACATTATAATTAATACTACAGATCTGGTTTAGGGAGTCAATTTAAAGCAATATCTATCTGCAATATGTATGTACATATGAAATAAAGCACTTTTCAGTGTCACCGCTCACCCTTCGCTAATTTAGATTGAATCGCAGCAGGACAAGGTGTGACCTGATGGGAAAGAAACATTCCACATCTGTTGACCATATTTTCACTATAAATTAACTCCAGTCAGATTCTGGGAAATTCAATCTGTATGCATCTGTATAGACCCTGTATCCATCGGCATGACCCCAGGTTACAAAAGAAAAATTGTTCTTTTCAAGTAATTGTAAAAGTGTAGGTAATAGGATTTTCACATATATGTGCTAACAGTAGTGCTTACTATGGTGTCAGTCAATAATGCAGTTTGATTGTCCTCTTCCAAGGGCTATCCTAATGTATAAAGGCCCCAAGTTTGACTTTTAGACCTGAGCCATGCACGAGGGTCTATAAAGATGGAGATAGCATTTAACAACAGGTAAGCCAGAGACTGAAGGGCCCACTGGGGGTAGAATATTATAGCCTTATAGCCCGCTGTAGCAGGCTATAAGGCTATTAAAGGCCCACTGCAGCGTTAAAGGCCCGAGCCGGGACTTTAATTGCCAGTATAGCCGTGCTACGAAGAGCTAGAAGGCTATTAGAAGATTCTGCCACTAGAGGGAAGAATGTTCTAACAAATAAAGCCTTCAGGGAGTGTGAGGGGATTGAAATCCCCTCGGGCTCCCTGAAGCCTTTGTTCACAGCCAGGGCTGTGAACAAAGAAACATTGGAATGTTGGAGCTCCGGGCTTATACCAGCCATTATACGCCCGGAGCACTCCATTGTTTTCAATGGAGCTTCCAACATTCCAATGTTCTAATCTAGAGTAGAATAGGAGAAACAGAAAGAAACACATTGGAATGTTGGTGCAGAAGCCCTGTACCATACATTGTTGGCCCTGACATTCCAATGTTAATATAATCTATTGTCATTTACTCTTATTGTACATCCTCGCCTAGAACTCTAGGCCATGATTTGTTAGTGATCCAAGTATCAATGTTACTGACTAACCTGAAGGTAAATAGTGCTGCCACTCTGCTAACTCAGCAGTGGAAAATGTCATCATTTCTAGATATTTCCTGAAGCCATTGGAATCTATTCCTATTGTAGCAAAATAATTATCTTCCACTTTTAAACTCATCTGATTCTGCAGAATGCCACAGTTTGTTAGTTAGTTGTTTCCCTTCGTGCAGATGCTCTTCAGGAAGAATTGACCGATGCATTGAGTGATAAGTCTATGACCGAACCATTGTGTGAAATAAATGTAAGGACTCCGAAGAGTAGAACTGCTCCTTTACAGATGTTTTTCTGTGTGATATTTTGTATTTTTTCCCCCAGATTGGACTTACGTTTGCCATTGTCTTTGGAGTCATCATATACAGGATCTCCACTGCTGCAGCTTTAGCGATGAGTTCTAGTCCGTCTGCACGGTCGAATGTTCGAGTTACTGTCACAGCCACAGCTGTTATCATTAACCTAGTGGTCATCCTTATTCTGGACGAGGTGTATGGGTGCATCGCCAGGTGGCTGACTCTAATGGGTAAGAGAATCCTACTATTCAGTCCTTTATTGACTTCAAATGTTACATGTGTCATCACGTGTCCCACCATTTTCTTTCGAAGCCACAGGTGAGACACAGAAGTGCATTTCAGATCTTGCTCGTCCCTCAAGAGTTTGTCTCACTTTGTACATTCTTCTAACATATCTTCTCAGATGGCTATTGCTGCTGAAACTTGCAGTTCCAAAAGAAATAAGCATTTGCAATGAAATATATCTCACATTTGCGAGAGTTTGAGCTATTGGCATTGTAAAGGACAATGCCTTTTATTTCTGTTTTGCAGGTGTGCAAACGGTGCGTAAACACGCACTTTGTACTTATATTCGCTGCTTATGAGAAGCTGGCCTGGAATTGACTGCGCCTCTTTTTCTGTCAGCCTGGCTTCTCCTAAGCAATGACTATAAGTATATAGGACAATGCCTATAGCTCAAACTCTTCCGAATGCGCGACCTATTGCCTTGCAAATGCTTGTTTTACCATATAGGGCTACTACGTTACCTTCCGTTCCCATTAGTGTCATGGTGCCTTTCAGAGATGGCTCACGATGGTCTGCAAAGTTGCACAGCGCAGTAACCAAAAAGCAACAACACTGTTGGATCGAATTTAAAATTTTGATATTTCCAACATATATAGACTACATTTCCCAGCTGGCCAAGTGTTATTGGCTAAAATAAAAGACCTGGCTGAAGCTGAGCCTTATAATCCAGTTAATTGAAATAGAACATGTCTGTTCCTGTTAAAGTATACATTTTAATATCGAATTGCATCAAGTTATGTAACTAAAAAATTATTAGACACAATTTAACATGCATTTGAAAAAGCATGCCAGCATTTCATCGTAAACACTGTGTAGTTAGTCTTAGCTGCTCCCTAGTCATGAGATGAGCGTGTGTCTTATTATTATTAACTGTCAGAGTTGCCTTTAGGGTTGTAGTGCTACTTCGCCGTTAGGTTGCAAAATAACAATTGTGTACAGAGGGCAGTGATTATACCTGTTTTTTTGCCTCAGGTAAGCTATGCAGACCCGGAAAGTATCCAACAGGGTCTTTTAATCCCGTCAGCACAAAGTAGCTAACACTCGACAGAACAAGGGAAGGCTGGCTTCTTACTTGGCAGAGAGGAGATGCACTGTTTGATAATGCTGTTTTTATTTGTCATCTGGGTTGTTTGCAGACTTCTCCGTCACAGCCCATAACATTCATGACTAAAGAGCCGTAAAGTTTAAGGGGTCCACATTCCACATATTCATCTTTCAGCAAACATGTTCTTTGAAGTCGATTGCTGCTTGCCAGTCTCAGACCATTTTATGATATTTTGATACTTTTCGTTGTCATTAGTGGCAGTTTTTAGAGGCGTATATGATTTGTGTGATTTAATTTAGTTGCTGGGAAGGGCAACACACTGGCCGCCATAATTAAAATAAAGAGTGGCGTGCCGCGGAGGTGGTGGCGGGGGAAGGGCACCACACTGGCCGCCATAATTAAAATAAAGAGTGGCGTGCCGCGGATATGGTGGCGGGGAAAGGGCACCACATGAGCCTCCCTAGTAAAAGATAAAAAGTGACGTGCCGTGGGAGGTATTAGTGGGGGAAGGGCACCACACGGGCCTTCTTAGTAAAAGATAAACAGTGGCATACCATGGGAAGTGGTGGCGGGGGAAGGGCACCGCACAGGCTGCCAAATTTAAATATAAAGAGTGGAGTGCCACGGGAGGTGCTGCCGGGGGGGCACTACATGAGAAGACACGTAGCTAGAGCAGAGACACCAAAGACAGGAGATGGACGAGTAGTGTAAGTAAGGGCAGCAGAAGAAAAAGAGTTCTGCCAAATAATACATCAGTCCTGAAAGCTTAGTGTAACTGTATTTGGCTTGTGGGCCACAGCATTCAACGGAACTGAACTATGGCCTGCAGGAACCAATAAGGAGCCAGGAACCAAGAGCAATGGAGGACTTACCAATGGCAATCAGCAGGCTGGATTACACTTCTTGAATCTGATTAAAGCAGGTCTTCCGGACAGAGCATGCGCCTTGCCTAGGCTCGACCTGAAATAGAGAGACCTCTGCTTTGATTGTCTGCGCAGTGATAGTATCACTGAACACTAGCTTCTTCACTGTGCTTTGACCATGGGAATGTTTGATTTTTCTCTTAATTTGTACATCCTTACTCATCCATAACTTCATTTCATAATTTACATTTCTTTAAACATATAGACACGTATTACCAGCACCTTAAATGCTTGTTTTTCTCTGCTAGCCAACTCCTCATGACTGGTACTGAAGGTGATACTTTCAGTTTTATTAACAGGAAATGTCAAAAAAGTTGAACTATCCTGTGACATTTTGCTTCTTAAAGTAGTCCACTCCCTGATCACTTACAGAAGACGAAGAAGAGCTAAGGAGGTGAAATACTAGTGTCCTTCTCTCCCATGTATTTCGATTGTTAAGGAACTATGTAGCAGTGTCTGCAGCACACATCTGCAGCACACGCTAGAACTCATGGTTGAGGCACCTCAAGGATCAATTCTGTCCTTTTGATCAAGAAGTTTTATGTTTTCAAATTTCAAAAATATACCACCCTACTGAATTCTCAATCACAACCAGGCATTGATAACAATGCCATGCATTATTTACCCCAGACACTAGTTTTTTTTTTATTGATCTCACATAACTCTCTTCCTATGGCTCATGTACAGTTAAATCAAATCAAATGAAACCCAGCATGCTATTGGCTTGTATCTTCTTCCTTGAGGATAAAGAAAGTGTTAAGGCAACTATTTTAATAGTTCTCTTTTTCCTCATGAAGGTCTCAATATGTTTCTCTCTATTGAACAAATATTTTCAAAATCTATCATAATCTTACTCATTTTTCTGAGCAAGTTTGCTGCTGAAGAGAATGAGAATTTGTGGGCACAAGAATAAATATTTCTTAAATAGTAATAATCTCCTTCACCTCTGAATGATATCGACTATATACATTATCACTCTCAACTTTTACGTTTCCCAACACATTAAATCTGATCACCCTTTGCTGATAATATTCTAAAAGTCACAGCAGGATATTTATACATGTACTATTGATCTATGAAGATTAACACAAGACTGTTGATATAAAAGTGAACAATGGTTTCCATTTGTCTTTTTTGTAGAGGTGCCAAAAACAGACAAGACTTTTGAAGAAAGGCTAATATTCAAGGCTTTCCTGCTGAAGTTTGTTAATGCCTACACTCCCATATTTTATGTTGCTTTCTTCAAAGGGCGGTGAGTACCTTCAACTTTTGTCATTTGTGCCTTTTTCTTTTTTTTTTCATACTTTCAAAGATGAGGGTTCAGAGAAGAGCAGACTGCAATGGTTTAATAGGGACCGGTTGACCCATTGTTTAAATTCTGTGGAAAGCGTTTGACTCTCTTGTGAATGTAGCTATCCAATCGAATTAGGCGTATCTTTACCTTATAAGAACAGTCTACTCTCCACGTAGAAAATCAAACATTCTTCTTACAGAAATATCATTTTCTTTTGAAATCAATGTATCAGACTAGAATGCACTGCTTCCCTGCTACGAGAGCATAATTATTTTACTTCAGATGTGATTACTCTAGCTCAGTGTAAAGCTCTTATAACGTGATAACAAAAATGTGTAACACATCTGACAAGGCTCCGAATCCCACCTCCAGCATTACTAAACTACTGATCTGAATCTAAGTACTGTGTTCTCTTAAGCTTGTTTTTTTGAAAGAGAGGAACAACCATAGCGTGAATCAATGAAGCGGGGACATATGCTTGGGTTATAGGCATATTATGAAGATACATCCAAATAGGAGTTCAAAAGATCTTGATAGTCAAGTAAAAGTAAATGACTTCATGGTGGTGGCGATACCTTTTTTTACTGAAGCCACGGGAAGAGGCCCTTTATCCAGGGGAGCATAAAAAAAGCATAGATATCTACTATTTTGTCCCCAAAAAGTCAGCGAGTTCATTACATCTGTCCATTGAAAGGGGTGCTGACGGATCCATATGAACTGGATCTGACACAGATTTACCTATCTAAAATAGCTCCTTAGCTGGGTTCTTGGCACAGCTGATTTTATTGTTGAGGTAAGCAGGATGTGCTTCATAATATGATTTCAGCGAATCCAGGTACTTAAGCTTATCATCAGTGTTGTAATTTCTGCACCAAGTGAGCTCCATACGCTTGTAGTTTTTTTCTTAAGTGCAAGTAGCGCAGGGGCCAGCTACATGAATTCTACGTTTTCTGGCTGTGGTTTTGAGGATGAGAACATCAAGCGCTGATTCTACCTACCTGTTAACCTTCAGCATCTTACTGTCAATAGTATCCCTCCAACATGAGGGTTTATTAAAAAAAAAATTTGGAACTCAAAGCCTTGAGAAAGTCTATCAAATGGATATTGTCTTGTTTTAACAGTCCTAACTAAGCTTTTACTCACAAATTCCTGCACACCTATGTAAAATCTTCTTCTCTGACATGTTGTTCCTTGCCTCATAGGAACAATGTGGATTTCTATTATTGATCATCGTTTTCCTGTTTTAGGTTTGTAGGTCGTCCCGGAGACTATGTGTATATATTCCAGTCTTTTAGGATGGAGGAGGTAAGTAAGCCATGTTAAAGATCTAGATTCAAAGAACTTGTCTATCATGGCAGCCATATATAAGCTAACCTTCTCCCCTCTGTGTGTGTAGTGTGCCCCGGGTGGATGCCTTATGGAGCTGTGTATCCAGCTCAGCATTATCATGTTGGGAAAGCAGCTGATTCAGAACAACCTGTTTGAAATTGGCATACCGTAAGTGATCCGGTTCATCTATTGGCTACAAGAATCTAGTATTGCTCACTAACTACCCATGCATTTTTCTTGTGCATTTAGTACAGGAATTATTTATTAGTTTACAATGCCAGACTTAGCATCATTCTGTGTTTGTTACCATATGTTTCAGAGAAACCTCTTTGGAAGCGTCAGTGGTGCCCTAGATTCCCAATCAATGCTAACCCTGTAAAGTAGAATGTTTAACTACTTTATAAGCATTCAAATGGCCAACTTGGTATGATTTCACTTGTGAAGCAATTGCATCTGTGGTAGGGTTAGTCTTTCTGCGTGTTGATGGTTGGCTTCTACTGATTCCTGTGATGATTAACAAGGTCCATTATAAGGACTCCCATATTTATCCTTCAATCAAATGGAATGATGCCAGTTTGGCATACAGAAACCAGGGTTGGTGGAATGATGCTTACTCCCAAGGCAAAGTGGCATTTGTCCCTTCCCCTTCTCTCACCTACAGATCAACCTTTGATGGTAGCAGTGGCAATCACGCTCTCCTGTAGGTGAGGTACTATGCCTGTTCATCGTCTTGGAGAAACTTAAGATAGACCTTGACCACAAAAACATGTGATTTCTGGAAACAACTCACATTTTAATTCAAGATACATACAAGAGTGTACTCGGCTGGGAGGAAGTTAAGCTACTTTCGTGCTCAGCTGTTCTTTCAAGTTGAAACCCTAGACTTTTATCTCATCTGTGGCCTAAATCCTGATAACAGACCGCAACTGCAAGTTATCTTCTAGTGCAGCCTATACTAATATACCATTAGCCAAACATTGTGGTTGGGCTCATGCTGATGGTGGAACTAGGAAATATCAGAATATTAGTAACTAGCAGACAGTAAACCTTCATACATCCCTAGTCTTTTCCTTTTGGGCCATGTATGGGATTAGTATAATTTCAATTCAACACCATGTATCAGGCATCTGAGAATGCTTCGGTTTGTTAACACTGCTATGGCTCCCTATGTCATAAGAGTAAATATGGTTTACATCTAGAATTTGGTAGCAGTAATTATTACCAAAACTAAACCCTAGAGGTAGCTTTGTCTGAAAAATTGAACATTTATTTAGAGTTCAGTTACTTACTCTACGTTTACTTGCTATGACAGCTGGGAAACTGCGAGCATGATCCATGAATGTGAGCTAATGAGCTAATAATATATTTGAGTGGATTACAAAACCATTTCACATCTTTTAATTGCTTTGCATAGGCAGATATTCATCAAGAGTTTCAATGGGATAGCACATACTACCAGTAAATGAGCGTGAGGAGCACATCTTGACTTGATCCTCTGGCCTTTGCTGGTGAATGGCTGTGCTGTCGCATAGGTCTTTTCAGCATGGGCCCACCTGAAACTTTTGGAATCCACTGCTGCTTTTCCAGTCCTGTGGGAATGTAACTAGAAGGTGCCAGAATGCCTTATGGGTGAATTGGGATCCTATGGTTGCTAAGCAGTGGGGCTAGAAGGCAGTGGCAAGGTCTGACTCACTTCCTTAAAACTTCTACGTGGTAGATTTAAAGGAAATGTTTGGATGGTCATACTCCAAAAATACTGAGAGATGTTTGTGGACCTGTTTTATGGTCTGCTGGACAGGCACACATCCATGTAGTCTTCCATACCTTGTAAAATACAGTGGGTCTATAGAAGTTAACAGTTGCCCTGATTTGCAAACCCAGGTCACTTTTTTAGCTATCTAATTCATTAATCAGGCCACTTTTATTTTGGCGTCCGCGCATATTTTCTGTCTCCGTCTGACCCTTGTGCCGAGATGCGATATTAATACCAAATTTTGCATTACAAAAGTATAAATATAAATAACAACAAACCTCTCTACCATAGCAACAAATTATGATGCTGTAAAAAGCAAAGGGTAAAGTGTGGCAGTTATGTAGGGATTGTATATGAGACATCTGTCAGTAGAAAACTAGATGTTCCCTTTAAAATTATATATTTAGCCTCTTGACGAATAGAACAAAACTGGAATGAAAGACGATGTAAGACATCCTATTTTCTGTTCTGTAAGTGGACCTTGAAGTCTGTCAGAGGAACATTGGAGGAGCTATTACTGCGAGGGAATTCAATCCTAGTCCTTTAGACTTTGATTCAAATCGTGGCATGAAAAGTGCTTTGCTCAGAGCTTGTCATGCTGGGTTTTGAGACGGTCCTCAACAAAAGTAGGTTGTTGCAGCAGTTCTATATTTCACAGTTAACTGGTATGTTCCTAAGAAGACTCGAAATATTTTCACAAGTCAGGGTCAGTGCAACTGATTTAACAAGGATTGGAGTCCAGTCCAGTTCAGAACCTGCTTAGAATACCTATTTTGCATTATTTCATTTCTTTGTCAGTCATTTTTCATTGGTCAAACAAGAACTTCATATTTATAGTTTTTGGAAGACCGGGGTGAAGCCCAAGATGCAACATCATTAAATAGCTGAACTACTATGGCAAACTTACAGCTTTTCAATAGCCCAAAAAATATATTTAGTGGGGCTCACCTGCAAACCCAAGGCTACCTCATTCAGCCCTTGACACATAAGGCCTTCACTTCATCCCACATAACCACTAAAAGCTTAACAACGACAGGGTCACAACCTGAAACACGCCACCAGGACCAACCACTTCATTTAAAAATGAAACCAGAGCTTATTGGCCAACCGCACACAGCTGCCTTTACAATTATATGCCTGGTATTCCTGCAGACTCGCACATCAGGGGCTGGGTTATTTAAAATGCCCGGGGGGCGCAACAGGTGTTTGCACCCGCTTTGCACACTCCGAGGCACGTTCATATTACAGAGGGGGCCGCAGTGTAATACTAATTGAGCTGGCGCACTTAAAGCGCCAGCGCTATCTTCAAGGAGGTATTCCCTCATTTGGATGGGGGCGTGTGCAATTCAAATGAGGGAATCCCTTTGCCTCTGTGCCCATACCTTATTACAGACACGGATACAGAGGCAAATAAGCCCTCAGGAAGCGAACTGACAGTACACCATCTAAAAGGTGGCACACTATCAGTGCTGTCCCTGAAAGCAGCCCTCTGTAGGGAGCTATGGGGTCCTGTGGACCCCCCAGACATCTCTGTGCAGGCTTCTGCAGTCATTGACTGCAACTGCCGGCAAGGGGTGCTCTATTCCCCTTTAAAATTCCAGGCGGGTTGCCGTCTGCAGTGTGAAACAAGGAGCTGCTTCATAGCAGCCGCTCTGTATTTCATGTGAATGCGCTGCCCTGGGGGCAGGGCATTTCCTATAATGTCGCACATTTGCTGTCATTGGGCCTTGCATACCTTTTTAAATGTGTGCCCGGTGCAGTGAAGGAAAGTGCGCTGCATGTGTAATGCAAAAGACACACAGATAATGGATGGTATGCAGACCAAATCAAACATTCTCCCCAGTCAATAGATCTGAAGAAAATCCATCATTGTTCTGCTCACCATGCCACCCCCAGTTTAGACCCAGCCATATGCAAATCAGTCTTGACCCTGTGCCTCATGGGAACAGTCCAGATCGTACTGCCAAGCCAGGTCCTCCCTGGACCGAATACAAGCATCCTATGACCGGTTCACCCCTCATCAGCCAGGCTAGCTTGAATCTAGAGGCACAGTGAGCCCGGGACCCACGTCTGGGCATACCCAGCACACTTGGGGCAAGAAAGCAAAAGACACACAGATGATGGCCTGGCAGTTTGGGCTGGACTGTTCCCATTGGGTGCAGGGTCTAGACTGATTTGCATATGGCTGGGTTCAAACTGGAAAGGCATGGGGAGCAGAAAACAATGGATTTATGCCCATATCTCTGTACTGGGGTGAATATGACATTGTTCTGCATTCTGTCCATTATTTGTTCTTTTTGCATGTGTAATGTGGCACCGGGTATCCCTCTCTGGATACAATCTCAAGGCTGGTCCTACTTCGCTTCTTTTTGATTTGACTAAATACTTCTCATCAATGGAGGGATGTTCACCAGGCCCACCAACAACTTCAGCCCAAGCGTTTGTCAGCACAGTAGCATGCATCCTCTTTCCCTGCTTCTGTGGATAGCTGTGCTAGCGACTACTTTAAGTAGACATTTCGATTCCCCAAGTCCAATGATGGTGTCATAATAGAAATATGGTGGCATTGGTGTGCTTTTATTCTAGAAACTCTCTAGTTACCCCTTGAAAAATAATATTATAAAATAACAGCATCGAAAAGAGAAATATTGCCTGAAAAGCTTATATTGAAAACTTTATGATGCTTTTATCTTTCCATCTGCCTCATCTCTACACCCCACTGTTGCAGAAATCTAATTCACCTCTGGAAAAACACCTGGCCAAATTCACATATGTTGTGCAAACATAATCTTGTAAAAGATCAATTCAATAAAGCCTGCTTAATTAAGTCTCATGAAAATGATTCCCACTCATTGTGTGTTGTTGAGTCACCTGTCTTAAGAAATACTGACTATGATTCCTCCCCCACGCTCACAATTTGTGCTGCCCTTTGTTCTGTGGAACTGTCAACAATCAGGATGCACCTAATATTGAATAAAAACCTCAAGGCACGCAGACGTCATGGAATCCAAAACGGCCGCCAGGAAATTCCCAGCCAATAACCCATATCAGTCTCAAGTATTTAACACCATGCTCGCCCATTCTGTGTGAATCTTTTAGCTTGGTATCATTCTGATCTTGTCTGGAGGGTTTGACTCTGACTCAATTTGCCATCCTCCAGCTCGGTCACAGTAGATTGCAGGTTCGCCCCTTTACAAATCACTCTGACACAGTAGATTCCACCTTGGACCCTTTATTTCAAAGCACTCTGACACAGTAGATTGTAGCTTGGACCCTTTATTACAAAGCACTCTGACACAGTAGATTGTAGCTTGGACCCTTTATTTCAAAGCACTCTGACACAGTAGATTGTAGCTTGGACCCTTTATTACAAAGCACTCTGACACAATAGATTGTAGCTTGGACCCTTTATTTCAAAGCACTCTGACACAGTAGATTGTAGCTTGGACCCTTTATTACAAAGCACTCTGACACAGTAGATTGTAGCTTGGACCCTTTTTTCAAAGCACTCTGACACAGTAGATTCCACCTTGGACCCTTTATTTCAAAGCACTCTGACACAGTAGATTGTAGCTTGGACCCTTTATTACAAAGCACTCTGACACAGTAGATTGTAGCTTGGACCCTTTATTTCAAAGCACTCTGACACAGTAGATTGTAGCTTGGACCCTTTATTACAAAGCACTCTGACACAGTAGATTGTAGCTTTGACCCTTTATTACAAAGCACTCTGACACAGTAGATTGTAGCTTGGACCCTTTATTACAAAGCACTCTGACACAGTAGATTCCACTTTAGACCCTTTATTTCAAAGCACTCTGACACAGTAGATTCCACTTTAGACCCTTTATTTCAAAGCACTGTGACACAGTAGATTGCAACTTAAACCCTTTATTACAAAACACGCTGACACAGTAGATTCCACTTTAGACCCTTTATTTCAAAGCACTCTGACACAGTAGATTCCACTTAAGACCCTTTATTACAAAGCACTCTGACACAGTAGATTCCACTTTAGACCCTTTATTTCAAAGCACTCTGACACAGTAGATTGCAGCTTGGACCCTTTATTTCAAAGCACTCTGACACAGTAGATTCCACTTTAGACCCTTTATTACAAAGCACTCTGACACAGTAGATTCCACTTTAGACCCTTTATTACAAAGCACTCTGACACAGTAGATTCCACTTTAGACCCTTTATTTCAAAGCACTCTGACACAGTAGATTGCAACTTAAACCCTTTTATTTCAAAGCACTCTGACACAGTAGATTGCAACTTAAACCCTTTATTACAAAGCACTCTGACACAGTAGATTCCACTTTAGACCCTTTATTTCAAAGCACTGTGACACAGTAGATTGCAACTTAAACCCTTTATTACAAAACACCCTGACACAGTAGATTCCACTTTAGACCCTTTATTTCAAAGCACTCTGACACAGTAGATTCCACTTTAGACCCTTTATTTCAAAGCAATCTGACACAGTAGATTGCAACTTAAACCCTTTATTACAAAACACGCTGACACAGTAGATTCCACTTTAGACCCTTTATTACAAAGCACTCTGACACAGTAGATTCCACTTTAGACCCTTTATTTCAAAGCACTCTGACACAGTAGATTGCAGCTTGGACCCTTTATTTCAAAGCACTCTGACACAGTAGATTCCACTTTAGACCCTTTATTACAAAGCACTCTGACACAGTAGATTCCACTTTAGACCCTTTATTACAAAGCACTCTGACACAGTAGATTCCACTTTAGACCCTTTATTTCAAAGCACTCTGACACAGTAGATTGCAACTTAAACCCTTTTATTTCAAAGCACTCTGACACAGTAGATTGCAACTTAAACCCTTTATTACAAAGCACTCTGACACAGTAGATTCCACTTTAGACCCTTTATTTCAAAGCACTGTGACACAGTAGATTGCAACTTAAACCCTTTATTACAAAACACTCTGACACAGTAGATTCCACTTTAGACCCTTTATTTCAAAGCACTCTGACACAGTAGATTCCACTTTAGACCCTTTATTTCAAAGCAATCTGACACAGTAGATTGCAGCTTGGACCCTTTATATCAAAGCACTCTGACACAGTAGATTCCACTTTAGACCCTTTATTACAAAGCACTCTGACACAGTAGATTCCACTTTAGACCCTTTATTTCAAAGCACTCTGACACAGTAGATTGCAACTTAAACCCTTTATTACAAAGCACTCTGACACAGTAGATTCCACTTTAGACCCTTTATTTCAAAGCACTCTGACACAGTAGATTCCACTTTAGACCCTTTATTACAAAGCACTCTGACACAGTAGATTCCACTTTAGACCCTTTATTACAAAGCACTCTGACACAGTAGATTCCACTTTAGACCCTTTAGTTCAAAGCACTCTGACACAGTAGATTCCACTTTAGACCCTTTAGTTCAAAGCACTCTGACACAGTAGATTCCACTTTAGACCCTTTATTACAAAGCACTCTGTAGACCCTTTAGTTCAAAGCACTCTGACACAGTAGATTCCACTTTAGACCCTTTATTACAAAGCACTCTGACACAGTAGATTGCAGCTTGGACCCTTTATTACAAAGCACTCTGACACAGTAGATTGCAACGTAAACCCTTTATTACAAAGCACTCTGACACAGTAGATTCCACTTTAGACCCTTTATTTCAAAGCACTCTGACACAGTAGATTCCACTTTAGACCCTTTATTACAAAGCACTCTGACACAGTAGATTGCAGCTTGGACCCTTTATTACAAAGCACTCTGACACAATAGATTGCAACTTAAACCCTTTATTACAAAGCACTCTGACACAGTAGATTCCACTTTAGACCCTTTATTTCAAAGCACTCTGACACAGTAGATTCTACTTTAGACCCTTTATTACAAAACACTCTGACACAATAGATTCCACTTTAGACCCTTTATTACAAAGCACTCTGACACAATAGATTCCACTTTAGACCCTTTATTACAAAGCACTCTGACACAGTAGATTCCACTTTAGACCCTTTTATTTCAAAGCACTCTGACACAGTAGATTCCACTTTAGACCCTTTATTACAAAGCACTCTGACACAGTAGATTGCAGCTTGGACCTTTATTACAAAGCACTCTGACACAGTAGATTGCAACTTAAACCCATTATTACAAAGCACTCTGACACAATAGATTCCACTTTAGACCCTTTATTTCAAAGCACTCTGACACAGTAGATTGCAGCTTGGACCCTTTATTACAAAGCACTCTGACACAGTAGATTGCAACTTAAACCCTTTATAACAAAGCACTCTGACACAGTAGATTGCAACTTAAACCCTTTATTACAAAGCACTCTGACACAGTAGATTCTACTTTAGACCCTTTATTACAAAGCATTCTGACACCGTAGATTGCAGCTTGGACCCTTTATCACAAAGCACTCTGGCACAGTAGATTGCAACTTAAACCCTTTATTTCAAAGCACTCTGACACAGTAGATTGCAAATTAAACCCTTTATTTCAAAGCACTCTGACACAGTAGATTGCAGCTTGGACCCTTTATTACAAAGCACTCTGACACAGTAGATTCCACTTTAGACCCTTTATTTCAAAGCACTCTGACACAGTAGATTGCAGCTTGGACCCTTTATTTCAAAGCACTCTGACACAGTAGATTCCACTTTAGACCCTTCATTTCAAAGCACTCTGACACAGTAGATTCCACTTTAGACCCTTTATTAGCAAGCACTCTGACACAGTAGATTGCAGCTTGGACCCTTTATTACAAAGCACTCTGACACAGTAGATTGCAACTTAAACCCTTTATTACAAAGCACTCTGACACAGTAGATTCCACTTTAGACCCTTTATTACAAAACACTCTGACACAGTAGATTCCACTTTAGACCCTTTATTACAAAGCACTCTGACACAGTAGATTCCACATTAGACCCTGTATTTCAAAGCACTCTGACACAGTAGATTCCACTTTAGACCCTTTATTACAAAGCACTCTGACACAGTAGATTGCAGCTTGGACCCTTTATTACAAAGGACTCTGACACAATAGATTCCACTTTAGACCCTTTATTTCAAAGCACTCTGACACAGTAGATTCCACTTTAGACCCTTTATTACAAAACACTCTGACACAATAGATTCCACTTTAGACCCTTTATTACAAAGCACTCTGACACAATAGATTCCACTTTAGACCCTTTTATTTCAGAGCACTCTGACACAGTAGATTCCACTTTAGACCCTTTATTACAAAGCACTCTGACACAGTAGATTGCAGCTTGGACCCTTTATTACAAAGCACTCTGACACAGTAGATTGCAACTTAAACCCTTTATTACAAAGCACTCTGACACAGTAGATTCCACTTTAGACCCTTTATTTCAAAGAACTCTGACACAGTAGATTCCACTTTAGACCCTTTATTTCAAAGCAGTCTGACACAGTCGATTGCAACTTAAACCCTTTATTACAAAGCACTCTGACACAGTAGATTCCACTTTAGACCCTATATTACAAAGCACTCTGACACAGTAGATTGCAGCTTGGACCCTTTATTACAAAGCACTCTGACACAGTAGATTGCAACTTAAACCCATTATTACAAAGCACTCTGACACAGTAGATTCCACTTTAGACCCTTTATTTCAAAGCACTCTGACACAGTAGATTCCACTTTAGACCCTTTATTTCAAAGCACTCTGACACAGTAGATTGCAACTTAAACCCTTTATTACAAAGCACTCTGACACAGTAGATTCCACTTTAGACCCTATATTACAAAGCACTCTGACACAGTAGATTGCAGCTTGGACCCTTTATTACAAAGCACTCTGACACAGTAGATTGCAACTTAAACCCTTTATTACAAAGCACTCTGACACAGTAGATTCTACTTTAGACCCTTTATTTCAAAGCACTCTGACACAGTAGATTCCACTTTAGACCCTTTATTACAAAGCACTCTGACACCGTAGATTGCAGCTTGGACCCTTTATTACAAAGCACTCTGACACAGTAGATTGCAGCTTGGACCCTTTATTACAAAGCACTCTGACACAGTAGATTCCACTTTAGACCCTTTATTACAAAACACTCTGACACAATAGATTCCACTTTAGACCCTTTATTACAAAGCACTCTGACACAATAGATTCCACTTTAGATCCTTTATTACAAAGCACTCTGACACAGTAGATTCCACTTTAGACCCTTTTATTTCAAAGCACTCTGACACAGTAGATTCCACTTTAGACCCTTTATTACAAAGCACTCTGACACAGTAGATTGCAGCTTGGACCCTTTATTACAAAGCACTCTGACACAGTAGATTGCAACTTAAACCCTTTATTACAAAGCACTCTTGACGCAGTAGATTCCACTTTAGACCCTTTATTTCAAAGAACTCTGACACAGTAGATTCCACTTTAGACCCTTTATTTCAAAGCACTCTGACACAGTCGATTGCAACTTAAACCCTTTTTACAAAGCACTCTGACACAGTAGATTCCACTTTAGACCCTTTATTTCAAAGCACTCTGACACAGTAGATTGCAGCTTGGACCCTTTATTACAAAGCACTCTGACACAGTAGATTCCACTTTAGACCCTTTATTACAAAGCACTCTGACACAGTAGATTGCAGCTTGGACCCTTTATTTCAAAGGACTCTGACACAGTAGATTCCACTTTAGACCCTTTATTACAAAGCACTCTGACACAGTAGATTCCACTTTAGACCCTGTATTTCAGAGCACTCTGACACAGTAGATTCCACTTTAGACCCTTTATTACAAAGCACTCTGACACAGTAGATTGCAGCTTGGACCCTTTATTACAAAGCACTCTGACACAGTAGATTGCAACTTAAACCCTTTATTACAAAGCACTCTGACACAGTAGATTCCACTTTAGACCCTTTATTACAAAACACTCTGACACAGTAGATTCCACTTTAGACCCTTTATTACAAAGCACTCTGACACAGTAGATTCCACATTAGACCCTGTATTTCAAAGCACTCTGACACAGTAGATTCCACTTTAGACCCTTTATTACAAAGCACTCTGACACAGTAGATTGCAGCTTGGACCCTTTATTACAAAGGACTCTGACACAATAGATTCCACTTTAGACCCTTTATTTCAAAGCACTCTGACACAGTAGATTCCACTTTAGACCCTTTATTACAAAACACTCTGACACAATAGATTCCACTTTAGACCCTTTATTACAAAGCACTCTGACACAATAGATTCCACTTTAGACCCTTTATTACAAAGCACTCTGACACAGTAGATTCCACTTTAGACCCTTTTATTTCAAAGCACTCTGACACTGTAGATTCCACTTTAGACCCTTTATTACAAAGCACTCTGACACAGTAGATTGCAGCTTGGACCCTTTATTACAAAGCACTCTGACACAGTAGATTGCAACTTAAACCCTTTATTACAAAGCACTCTGACACAGTAGATTCCACTTTAGACCCTTTATTTCAAAGAACTCTGACACAGTAGATTCCACTTTAGCCCCTTTATTTCAAAGCACTCTGACACAGTCGATTGCAACTTAAACCCTTTATTACAAAGCACTCTGACACAGTAGATTCCACTTTAGACCCTATATTACAAAGCACTCTGACACAGTAGATTGCAGCTTGGACCCTTTATTACAAAGCACTCTGACACAGTAGATTGCAACTTAAACCCATTATAGATTCCACTTTAGACCCTTTATTTCAAAGCACTCTGACACAGTAGATTCCACTTTAGACCCTTTATTTCAAAGCACTCTGACACAGTAGATTGCAGCTTGGACCCTTTATTTCAAAGCACTCTGACACAGTAGATTCCACTTTAGACCCTTTATTTCAAAGCACTCTGACACAGTAGATTCCACTTTAGACCCTTTATTAGCAAGCACTCTGACACAGTAGATTGCAGCTTGGACCCTTTATTACAAAGCACTCTGACACAGTAGATTGCAACTTAAACCCTTTATTACAAAGCACTCTGACACAGTAGATTCCACTTTAGACCCTTTATTACAAAACACTCTGACACAGTAGATTCCACTTTAGACCCTTTATTACAAAGCACTCTGACACAGTAGATTCCACATTAGACCCTGTATTTCAAAGCACTCTGACACAGTAGATTCCACTTTAGACCCTTTATTACAAAGCACTCTGACACAGTAGATTGCAGCTTGGACCCTTTATTACAAAGGACTCTGACACAATAGATTCCACTTTAGACCCTTTATTTCAAAGCACTCTGACACAGTAGATTCCACTTTAGACCCTTTATTACAAAACACTCTGACACAATAGATTCCACTTTAGACCCTTTATTACAAAGCACTCTGACACAATAGATTCCACTTTAGACCCTTTTATTTCAGAGCACTCTGACACAGTAGATTCCACTTTAGACCCTTTATTACAAAGCACTCTGACACAGTAGATTGCAGCTTGGACCCTTTATTACAAAGCACTCTGACACAGTAGATTGCAACTTAAACCCTTTATTACAAAGCACTCTGACACAGTAGATTCCACTTTAGACCCTTTATTTCAAAGAACTCTGACACAGTAGATTCCACTTTAGACCCTTTATTTCAAAGCACTCTGACACAATAGATTCCACTTTAGACCCTTTTATTTCAGAGCACTCTGACACAGTAGATTCCACTTTAGACCCTTTATTACAAAGCACTCTGACACAGTAGATTGCAGCTTGGACCTTTATTACAAAGCACTCTGACACAGTCGATTGCAACTTAAACCCTTTATTACAAAGCACTCTGACACAGTAGATTCCACTTTAGACCCTATATTACAAAGCACTCTGACACAGTAGATTGCAGCTTGGACCCTTTATTACAAAGCACTCTGACACAGTAGATTGCAACTTAAACCCATTATTACAAAGCACTCTGACACAGTAGATTCCACTTTAGACCCTTTATTTCAAAGCACTCTGACACAGTAGATTCCACTTTAGACCCTTTATTTCAAAGCACTCTGACACAGTAGATTGCAACTTAAACCCTTTATTACAAAGCACTCTGACACAGTAGATTCCACTTTAGACCCTATATTACAAAGCACTCTGACACAGTAGATTGCAGCTTGGACCCTTTATTACAAAGCACTCTGACACAGTAGATTGCAACTTAAACCCTTTATTACAAAGCACTCTGACACAGTAGATTCTACTTTAGACCCTTTATTTCAAAGCACTCTGACACAGTAGATTCCACTTTAGACCCTTTATTACAAAGCACTCTGACACCGTAGATTGCAGCTTGGACCCTTTATTACAAAGCACTCTGACACAGTAGATTGCAGCTTGGACCCTTTATTACAAAGCACTCTGACACAGTAGATTCCACTTTAGACCCTTTATTACAAAACACTCTGACACAATAGATTCCACTTTAGACCCTTTATTACAAAGCACTCTGACACAATAGATTCCACTTTAGATCCTTTATTACAAAGCACTCTGACACAGTAGATTCCACTTTAGACCCTTTTATTTCAAAGCACTCTGACACAGTAGATTCCACTTTAGACCCTTTATTACAAAGCACTCTGACACAGTAGATTGCAGCTTGGACCCTTTATTACAAAGCACTCTGACACAGTAGATTGCAACTTAAACCCTTTATTACAAAGCACTCTTGACGCAGTAGATTCCACTTTAGACCCTTTATTTCAAAGAACTCTGACACAGTAGATTCCACTTTAGACCCTTTATTTCAAAGCACTCTGACACAGTCGATTGCAACTTAAACCCTTTTTACAAAGCACTCTGACACAGTAGATTCCACTTTAGACCCTTTATTTCAAAGCACTCTGACACAGTAGATTGCAGCTTGGACCCTTTATTACAAAGCACTCTGACACAGTAGATTCCACTTTAGACCCTTTATTACAAAGCACTCTGACACAGTAGATTCCACTTTAGACCCTTTATTTCAAAGCACTCTGACACAGTAGATTGCAGCTTGGACCCTTTATTTCAAAGGACTCTGACACAGTAGATTCCACTTTAGACCCTTTATTACAAAGCACTCTGACACAGTAGATTCCACTTTAGACCCTGTATTTCAGAGCACTCTGACACAGTAGATTCCACTTTAGACCCTTTATTACAAAGCACTCTGACACAGTAGATTGCAGCTTGGACCCTTTATTACAAAGCACTCTGACACAGTAGATTGCAACTTAAACCCTTTATTACAAAGCACTCTGACACAGTAGATTCCACTTTAGACCCTTTATTACAAAACACTCTGACACAGTAGATTCCACTTTAGACCCTTTATTACAAAGCACTCTGACACAGTAGATTCCACATTAGACCCTGTATTTCAAAGCACTCTGACACAGTAGATTCCACTTTAGACCCTTTATTACAAAGCACTCTGACACAGTAGATTGCAGCTTGGACCCTTTATTACAAAGGACTCTGACACAATAGATTCCACTTTAGACCCTTTATTTCAAAGCACTCTGACACAGTAGATTCCACTTTAGACCCTTTATTACAAAACACTCTGACACAATAGATTCCACTTTAGACCCTTTATTACAAAGCACTCTGACACAATAGATTCCACTTTAGACCCTTTATTACAAAGCACTCTGACACAGTAGATTCCACTTTAGACCCTTTTATTTCAAAGCACTCTGACACTGTAGATTCCACTTTAGACCCTTTATTACAAAGCACTCTGACACAGTAGATTGCAGCTTGGACCCTTTATTACAAAGCACTCTGACACAGTAGATTGCAACTTAAACCCTTTATTACAAAGCACTCTGACACAGTAGATTCCACTTTAGACCCTTTATTTCAAAGAACTCTGACACAGTAGATTCCACTTTAGCCCCTTTATTTCAAAGCACTCTGACACAGTCGATTGCAACTTAAACCCTTTATTACAAAGCACTCTGACACAGTAGATTCCACTTTAGACCCTATATTACAAAGCACTCTGACACAGTAGATTGCAGCTTGGACCCTTTATTACAAAGCACTCTGACACAGTAGATTGCAACTTAAACCCATTATAGATTCCACTTTAGACCCTTTATTTCAAAGCACTCTGACACAGTAGATTCCACTTTAGACCCTTTATTTCAAAGCACTCTGACACAGTAGATTGCAACTTAAACCCTTTATTACAAAGCACTCTGACACAGTAGATTCCACTTTAGACCCTATATTACAAAGCACTCTGACACAGTACATTGCAGCTTGGACCCTTTATTACAAAGCACTCTGACACAGTAGATTGCAACTTAAACCCATTATTACAAAGCACTCTGACACAATAGATTCCACTTTAGACCCTTTATTTCAAAGCACTCTGACACAGTAGATTGCAGCTTGGACCCTTTATTACAAAGCACTCTGACACAGTAGATTGCAACTTAAACCCTTTATTACAAAGCACTCTGACACAGTAGATTCTACTTTAGACCCTTTATTTCAAAGCACTCTGACACAGTAGATTCCACTTTAGACCCTTTATTACAAAGCACTCTGACACCGTAGATTGCAGCTTGGACCCTTTATTACAAAGCACTCTGACACAGTAGATTGCAGCTTGGACCCTTTATTACAAAGGACTCTGACACAATAGATTCCACTTTAGACCCTTTATTACAAAGCACTCTGACACAGTAGATTCCACTTTAGACCCTTTATTACAAAACACTCTGACACAATAGATTCCACTTTAGACCCTTTATTACAAAGCACTCTGACACAATACATTCCACTTTAGACCCTTTATTACAAAGCACTCTGACACAGTAGATTCCACTTTAGACCCTTTTATTTCAAAGCACTCTGACACTGTAGATTCCACTTTAGACCCTTTATTACAAAGCACTCTGACACAGTAGATTGCAGCTTGGACCCTTTATTACAAAGCACTCTGACACAGTAGATTGCAACTTAAACCCTTTATTACAAAGCACTCTGACACAGTAGATTCCACTTTAGACCCTTTATTTCAAAGAACTCTGACACAGTAGATTCCACTTTAGCCCCTTTATTTCAAAGCACTCTGACACAGTCGATTGCAACTTAAACCCTTTATTACAAAGCACTCTGACACAGTAGATTCCACTTTAGACCCTATATTACAAAGCACTCTGACACAGTAGATTGCAGCTTGGACCCTTTATTACAAAGCACTCTGACACAGTAGATTGCAACTTAAACCCATTATAGATTCCACTTTAGACCCTTTATTTCAAAGCACTCTGACACAGTAGATTCCACTTTAGACCCTTTATTTCAAAGCACTCTGACACAGTAGATTGCAGCTTGGACCCTTTATTTCAAAGCACTCTGACACAGTAGATTCCACTTTAGACCCTTTATTTCAAAGCACTCTGACACAGTAGATTCCACTTTAGACCCTTTATTAGCAAGCACTCTGACACAGTAGATTGCAGCTTGGACCCTTTATTACAAAGCACTCTGACACAGTAGATTGCAACTTAAACCCTTTATTACAAAGCACTCTGACACAGTAGATTCCACTTTAGACCCTTTATTACAAAACACTCTGACACAGTAGATTCCACTTTAGACCCTTTATTACAAAGCACTCTGACACAGTAGATTCCACATTAGACCCTGTATTTCAAAGCACTCTGACACAGTAGATTCCACTTTAGACCCTTTATTACAAAGCACTCTGACACAGTAGATTGCAGCTTGGACCCTTTATTACAAAGGACTCTGACACAATAGATTCCACTTTAGACCCTTTATTTCAAAGCACTCTGACACAGTAGATTCCACTTTAGACCCTTTATTACAAAACACTCTGACACAATAGATTCCACTTTAGACCCTTTATTACAAAGCACTCTGACACAATAGATTCCACTTTAGACCCTTTTATTTCAGAGCACTCTGACACAGTAGATTCCACTTTAGACCCTTTATTACAAAGCACTCTGACACAGTAGATTGCAGCTTGGACCCTTTATTACAAAGCACTCTGACACAGTAGATTGCAACTTAAACCCTTTATTACAAAGCACTCTGACACAGTAGATTCCACTTTAGACCCTTTATTTCAAAGAACTCTGACACAGTAGATTCCACTTTAGACCCTTTATTTCAAAGCACTCTGACACAATAGATTCCACTTTAGACCCTTTTATTTCAGAGCACTCTGACACAGTAGATTCCACTTTAGACCCTTTATTACAAAGCACTCTGACACAGTAGATTGCAGCTTGGACCTTTATTACAAAGCACTCTGACACAGTCGATTGCAACTTAAACCCTTTATTACAAAGCACTCTGACACAGTAGATTCCACTTTAGACCCTATATTACAAAGCACTCTGACACAGTAGATTGCAGCTTGGACCCTTTATTACAAAGCACTCTGACACAGTAGATTGCAACTTAAACCCATTATTACAAAGCACTCTGACACAGTAGATTCCACTTTAGACCCTTTATTTCAAAGCACTCTGACACAGTAGATTCCACTTTAGACCCTTTATTTCAAAGCACTCTGACACAGTAGATTGCAACTTAAACCCTTTATTACAAAGCACTCTGACACAGTAGATTCCACTTTAGACCCTATATTACAAAGCACTCTGACACAGTAGATTGCAGCTTGGACCCTTTATTACAAAGCACTCTGACACAGTAGATTGCAACTTAAACCCTTTATTACAAAGCACTCTGACACAGTAGATTCTACTTTAGACCCTTTATTTCAAAGCACTCTGACACAGTAGATTCCACTTTAGACCCTTTATTACAAAGCACTCTGACACCGTAGATTGCAGCTTGGACCCTTTATTACAAAGCACTCTGACACAGTAGATTGCAGCTTGGACCCTTTATTACAAAGCACTCTGACACAGTAGATTCCACTTTAGACCCTTTATTACAAAACACTCTGACACAATAGATTCCACTTTAGACCCTTTATTACAAAGCACTCTGACACAATAGATTCCACTTTAAATCCTTTATTACAAAGCACTCTGACACAGTAGATTCCACTTTAGACCCTTTTATTTCAAAGCACTCTGACACAGTAGATTCCACTTTAGACCCTTTATTACAAAGCACTCTGACACAGTAGATTGCAGCTTGGACCCTTTATTACAAAGCACTCTGACACAGTAGATTGCAACTTAAACCCTTTATTACAAAGCACTCTTGACGCAGTAGATTCCACTTTAGACCCTTTATTTCAAAGAACTCTGACACAGTAGATTCCACTTTAGACCCTTTATTTCAAAGCACTCTGACACAGTCGATTGCAACTTAAACCCTTTTTACAAAGCACTCTGACACAGTAGATTCCACTTTAGACCCTTTATTTCAAAGCACTCTGACACAGTAGATTGCAGCTTGGACCCTTTATTACAAAGCACTCTGACACAGTAGATTCCACTTTAGACCCTTTATTACAAAGCACTCTGACACAGTAGATTCCACTTTAGACCCTTTATTTCAAAGCACTCTGACACAGTAGATTGCAGCTTGGACCCTTTATTTCAAAGGACTCTGACACAGTAGATTCCACTTTAGACCCTTTATTACAAAGCACTCTGACACAGTAGATTCCACTTTAGACCCTGTATTTCAGAGCACTCTGACACAGTAGATTCCACTTTAGACCCTTTATTACAAAGCACTCTGACACAGTAGATTGCAGCTTGGACCCTTTATTACAAAGCACTCTGACACAGTAGATTGCAACTTAAACCCTTTATTACAAAGCACTCTGACACAGTAGATTCCACTTTAGACCCTTTATTACAAAACACTCTGACACAGTAGATTCCACTTTAGACCCTTTATTACAAAGAACTCTGACACAGTAGATTCCACATTAGACCCTGTATTTCAAAGCACTCTGACACAGTAGATTCCACTTTAGACCCTTTATTACAAAGCACTCTGACACAGTAGATTGCAGCTTGGACCCTTTATTACAAAGGACTCTGACACAATAGATTCCACTTTAGACCCTTTATTTCAAAGCACTCTGACACAGTAGATTCCACTTTAGACCCTTTATTACAAAACACTCTGACACAATAGATTCCACTTTAGACCCTTTATTACAAAGCACTCTGACACAATAGATTCCACTTTAGACCCTTTATTACAAAGCACTCTGACACAGTAGATTCCACTTTAGACCCTTTTATTTCAAAGCACTCTGACACTGTAGATTCCACTTTAGACCCTTTATTACAAAGCACTCTGACACAGTAGATTGCAGCTTGGACCCTTTATTACAAAGCACTCTGACACAGTAGATTGCAACTTAAACCCTTTATTACAAAGCACTCTGACACAGTAGATTCCACTTTAGACCCTTTATTTCAAAGAACTCTGACACAGTAGATTCCACTTTAGCCCCTTTATTTCAAAGCACTCTGACACAGTCGATTGCAACTTAAACCCTTTATTACAAAGCACTCTGACACAGTAGATTCCACTTTAGACCCTATATTACAAAGCACTCTGACACAGTAGATTGCAGCTTGGACCCTTTATTACAAAGCACTCTGACACAGTAGATTGCAACTTAAACCCATTATAGATTCCACTTTAGACCCTTTATTTCAAAGCACTCTGACACAGTAGATTCCACTTTAGACCCTTTATTTCAAAGCACTCTGACACAGTAGATTGCAACTTAAACCCTTTATTACAAAGCACTCTGACACAGTAGATTCCACTTTAGACCCTATATTACAAAGCACTCTGACACAGTACATTGCAGCTTGGACCCTTTATTACAAAGCACTCTGACACAGTAGATTGCAACTTAAACCCATTATTACAAAGCACTCTGACACAATAGATTCCACTTTAGACCCTTTATTTCAAAGCACTCTGACACAGTAGATTGCAGCTTGGACCCTTTATTACAAAGCACTCTGACACAGTAGATTGCAACTTAAACCCTTTATTACAAAGCACTCTGACACAGTAGATTCTACTTTAGACCCTTTATTTCAAAGCACTCTGACACAGTAGATTCCACTTTAGACCCTTTATTACAAAGCACTCTGACACCGTAGATTGCAGCTTGGACCCTTTATTACAAAGCACTCTGACACAGTAGATTGCAGCTTGGACCCTTTATTACAAAGGACTCTGACACAATAGATTCCACTTTAGACCCTTTATTACAAAGCACTCTGACACAGTAGATTCCACTTTAGACCCTTTATTACAAAACACTCTGACACAATAGATTCCACTTTAGACCCTTTATTACAAAGCACTCTGACACAATAGATTCCACTTTAGACCCTTTATTACAAAGCACTCTGACACAGTAGATTCCACTTTAGACCCTTTTATTTCAAAGCACTCTTGACACAGTAGATTCCACTTTAGACCCTTTATTACAAAGCACTCTGACACAGTAGATTGCAGCTTGGACCCTTTATTACAAAGCACTCTGACACAGTAGATTGCAACTTAAACCCTTTATTACAAAGCACTCTGACACAGTAGATTTCACTTTAGACCCTTTATTTCAAAGAACTCTGACACAGTAGATTCCACTTTAGACCCTTTATTTCAAAGCACTCTGACACAGTCGATTGCAACTTAAACCCTTTATTACAAAGCACTCTGACACAGTAGATTCCACTTTAGACCCTTTAATTCAAAGCACTCTGACACAGTAGATTGCAGCTTGGACCCTTTAATACAAAGCACTCTGACACAGTAGATTCCACTTTAGACCCTTTATTACAAAGCACTCTGACACAGTAGATTCCACTTTAGACCCTTTATTTCAAAGCACTCTGACACAGTAGATTGCAGCTTGGACCCTTTATTTCAAAGCACTCTGACACAGTAGATTCCACTTTAGACCCTTTATTACAAAGCACTCTGACACAGTAGATTCCACTTTAGACCCTGTATTTCAGAGCACTCTGACACAGTTGATTCCACTTTAGACCCTTTATTACAAAGCACTCTGACACAGTAGATTGCAGCTTGGACCCTTTATTACAAAGCACTCTGACACAATAGATTACAACTTAAACCCTTTATTTCAAAGCACTCTGACACAGTAGATTGCAACTTAAACCCTTTATTTCAAAGCACTCTGACACAGTAGATTGCAGCTTGGACCCTTTATTACAAAGCACTCTTACACAATAGATTCCACTTTAGACCCTTTATTTCAAAACACTCTGACACAGTAGATTCCACTTTAGACCCTTTATTTCAAAGCACTCTGACACAGTAGATTCCACTTTAGACCCTTTATTTCAAAGCACTCTGACACAGTAGATTGCAGCTTGGACCCTTTATTACAAAGCACTCTGACACAGTAGATTCCACTTTATACCCTTTATTTCAAACCACTCTGACACAGTAGATTCCACTTTAGACCCTTTATTTCAAAGCACTCTGACACAGTAGATTCCACTTTGTAGATTCCACTTTAGACCCTTTATTTCAAAGCACTCTGACACAGTAGATTTCACTTTAGACCCTTTATTACAAAGCACTCTGACACAGTAGATTCCACTTTAGACCCTTTATTACAAAGCACTCTGACACAGGAGATTCCACTTTAGACCCTTTATTTCAAAGCACTCTGACACAGTAGATTCCACTTTAGACCCTTTATTACAAAGCACTCTGACACAGTAGATTCCACTTTAGACCCTTTATTTCAAAGCACTCTGACACAGTAGATTCCACTTTAGACCCTTTATTACAAAGCACTCTGACACAGTAGATTCCACTTTAGACCTTTATTTCAAAGCACTCTGACACAGTAGATTGCAGCTTGGACCCTTCATTTCAAAGCACTCCGACACAGTAGATTGCAGCTTGGACCTTTTATTTCAAAGCACTCTGACACAGTAGATTCCACTTTAGACCCTTTATTACAAAGCACTCTGACACAGTAGATTCCACTTTAGACCCTTTATTTCAAAGCACTCTGACACAGTAGATTGCAACTTAAATCCTTTAGTTCAAAGCACTCTGACACAGTAGATTGCAGCTTGGACCCTTTATTACAAAGCACTCTGACACAGTAGATTCCACTTTAGGCCCTTTATTACAAAGCACTCTGACACAGTAGATATTACAAAACACTCTGACACAGTAGATTCCACTTTAGACCCTTTATTACAAAGCACTCTGACACAGTAGATTCCACTTTAGACCCTTTATTTCAAAGCACTCTGACACAGTAGATTCCACTTTAGACCCTTTATTTCAAAGCACTCTGACACAGTAGATTCCACTTTGTAGATTCCACTTTAGACCCTTTATTTCAAAGCACTCTGACACAGTAGATTCCACTTCAGACCCTTTATTACAAAGCACTCTGACACAGTAGATTCCACTTTAGACCCTTTATTTCAAAGCACTCTCCCACAGTAGATTCCACTTTAGACCCTTTATTACAAAGCACTCTGACACAGTAGATTGCAGCTTAAACCTTTTATTACAAAACACTCTGACACAATAGATTCCACTTTAGACCCTTTATTACAAAACACTCTGACACAGTAGATTCCACTTTAGACCCTTTATTTCAAAGCATTCTGACACAGTAGATTCCACTTTAGACCCTTTATTTCAAAGCATTCTGACACAGTAGATTCCACTTTAGACCCTTTATTACAAAGCACTCTGACACAGTGGATTCCACTATAGACCCTTTATTTCAAAGCACTCTGACACAGTGGATTCCACTTTAGACCCTTTATTTCAAAGCATTCTGACACAGTAGATTCCACTTTAGACCCTTTATTACAAAGGACTCTGACACAGTAGATTGCAGCTTGGACCCTTTATTACAAAGCACTCTCACACAGTAGATTGCAACTTAAACCCTTTATTTCAAAGCACTCTGACACAGTAGATTGCAACTTAAACCCTTTATTACAAAGCACTCTGACACAGTAGATTCCACTTTAGACCCTTTATTACAAAGCACTCTGACACAGTAGATTGCAACTTAAACCCTTTATTACAAAGCACTGTGACACAGTAGACTGCAACTTAAACCCTTTATTACAAAGCACTCTGACACAGTAGATTGCAGCTTGGACCTTTTACAAAGCACTCTGACACAGTAGATTCCACTTTAGACCCTTTATTTCAAAGCACTCTGACACAGTAGATTCCACTTTAGACCCTTTATTTCAAAGCACTCTGACACAGTAGATTCCACTTTAGACCCTTTATTACAAAGCACTCTGACACAGATTCCACTTTAGACCCTTTATTACAAAGCACTCTGTAGACCCTTTAGTTCAAAGCACTCTGACACAGTAGATTCCACTTTAGACCATTTATTACAAAGCACTCTGACACAGTAGATTGCAGCTTGGACCCTTTATTACAAAGCACTCTGACACAGTAGATTGCAACGTAAACCCTTTATTACAAAGCACTCTGACACAGTAGATTCCACTTTAGACCCTTTATTTCAAAGCACTCTGACACAGTAGATTCCACTTTAGACCCTTTATTACAAAGCACTCTGACACAGTAGATTGCAGCTTGGACCCTTTATTACAAAGCACTCTGACACAGTAGATTGCAACTTAAACCCTTTATTACAAAGCACTCTGACACAGTAGATTCCACTTTAGACCCTTTATTTCAAAGCACTCTGACACAGTAGATTCTACTTTAGACCCTTTATTACAAAACACTCTGACACAATAGATTCCACTTTAGACCCTTTTTTACAAAGCACTCTGACACAATAGATTCCACTTTAGACCCTTTATTACAAAGCACTCTGACACAGTAGATTCCACTTTAGACCCTTTTATTTCAAAGCACTCTGACACAGTAGATTCCACTTTAGACCCTTTATTACAAAGCACTCTGACACAGTAGATTGCAGCTTGGACCTTTATTACAAAGCACTCTGACACAGTACATTCGACTTTAGACCCTATATTACAAAGCACTCTGACACAGTAGATTGCAGCTTGGACCTTTATTACAAAGCACTCTGACACAGTAGATTGCAACTTAAACCCATTATTACAAAGCACTCTGACACAATAGATTGCAGCTTGGACCTTTATTACAAAGCACTCTGACACAGTAGATTGCAACTTAAACCCATTATTACAAAGCACTCTGACACAATAGATTCCACTTTAGACCCTTTATTTCAAAGCACTCTGACACAGTAGATTGCAGTTTGGACCCTTTATTACAAAGCACTCTGACACAGTAGATTGCAACTTAAACCCTTTATAACAAAGCACTCTGACACAGTAGATTGCAGCTTGGACCCTTTATTACAAAGCACTCTCACACAGTAGATTGCAACTTAAACCCTTTATTTCAAAGCACTCTGACACAGTAGATTGCAACTTAAACCCTTTATTACAAAGCACTCTGACACAGTAGATTCCACTTTAGACCCTTTATTACAAAGCACTCTGACACAGTAGATTGCAACTTAAACCCTTTATTACAAAGCACTGTGACACAGTAGACTGCAACTTAAACCCTTTATTACAAAGCACTCTGACACAGTAGATTGCAGCTTGGACCTTTTACAAAGCACTCTGACACAGTAGATTCCACTTTAGACCCTTTATTACAAAGCACTCTGACACAGTAGATTCCACTTTAGACCCTTTATTACAAAGCACTCTGACACAGTAGATTCCACTTTAGACCCTTTAGTTCAAAGCACTCTGACACAGTAGATTCCACTTTAGACCCTTTAGTTCAAAGCACTCTGACACAGTAGATTCCACTTTAGACCCTTTATTACAAAGCACTCTGTAGACCCTTTAGTTCAAAGCACTCTGACACAGTAGATTCCACTTTAGACCATTTATTACAAAGCACTCTGACACAGTAGATTGCAGCTTGGACCCTTTATTACAAAGCACTCTGACACAGTAGATTGCAACGTAAACCCTTTATTACAAAGCACTCTGACACAGTAGATTCCACTTTAGACCCTTTATTTCAAAGCACTCTGACACAGTAGATTCCACTTTAGACCCTTTATTACAAAGCACTCTGACACAGTAGATTGCAGCTTGGACCCTTTATTACAAAGCACTCTGACACAGTAGATTGCAACTTAAACCCTTTATTACAAAGCACTCTGACACAGTAGATTCCACTTTAGACCCTTTATTTCAAAGCACTCTGACACAGTAGATTCTACTTTAGACCCTTTATTACAAAACACTCTGACACAATAGATTCCACTTTAGACCCTTTTTTACAAAGCACTCTGACACAATAGATTCCACTTTAGACCCTTTATTACAAAGCACTCTGACACAGTAGATTGCAGCTTGGACCTTTATTACAAAGCACTCTGACACAGTAGATTGCAACTTAAACCCATTATTACAAAGCACTCTGACACAATAGATTCCACTTTAGACCCTTTATTTCAAAGCACTCTGACACAGTAGATTCCACTTTAGACCCTTTATTTCAAAGCACTCTGACACAGTAGATTGCAACTTAAACCCTTTATTACAAAGCACTCTGACACAGTACATTCGACTTTAGACCCTATATTACAAAGCACTCTGACACAGTAGATTGCAGCTTGGACCTTTATTACAAAGCACTCTGACACAGTAGATTGCAACTTAAACCCATTATTACAAAGCACTCTGACACAATAGATTGCAGCTTGGACCTTTATTACAAAGCACTCTGACACAGTAGATTGCAACTTAAACCCATTATTACAAAGCACTCTGACACAATAGATTCCACTTTAGACCCTTTATTTCAAAGCACTCTGACACAGTAGATTGCAGTTTGGACCCTTTATTACAAAGCACTCTGACACAGTAGATTGCAACTTAAACCCTTTATAACAAAGCACTCTGACACAGTAGATTGCAACTTAAACCCTTTATTACAAAGCACTCTGACACAGTAGATTCTACTTTAGACCCTTTATTACAAAGCATTCTGACACCGTAGATTGCAGCTTGGACCCTTTATCACAAAGCACTCTGGCACAGTAGATTGCAACTTAAACCCTTTATTTCAAAGCACTCTGACACAGTAGATTGCAAATTAAACCCTTTATTTCAAAGCACTCTGACACAGTAGATTGCAGCTTGGACCCTTTATTACAAAGCACTCTGACACAGTAGATTCCACTTTAGACCCTTTATTTCAAAGCACTCTGACACAGTAGATTGCAGCTTGGACCCTTTATTTCAAAGCACTCTGACACAGTAGATTCCACTTTAGACCCTTTATTTCAAAGCACTCTGACACAGTAGATTCCACTTTAGACCCTTTATTAGCAAGCACTCTGACACAGTAGATTGCAGCTTGGACCCTTTATTACAAAGCACTCTGACACAGTAGATTGCAACTTAAACCCTTTATTACAAAGCACTCTGACACAGTAGATTCCACTTTAGACCCTTTATTACAAAACACTCTGACACAGTAGATTCCACTTTAGACCCTTTATTACAAAGCACTCTGACACAGTAGATTCCACATTAGACCCTGTATTTCAAAGCACTCTGACACAGTAGATTCCACTTTAGACCCTTTATTACAAAGCACTCTGACACAGTAGATTGCAGCTTGGACCCTTTATTACAAAGGACTCTGACACAATAGATTCCACTTTAGACCCTTTATTTCAAAGCACTCTGACACAGTAGATTCCACTTTAGACCCTTTATTACAAAACACTCTGACACAATAGATTCCACTTTAGACCCTTTATTACAAAGCACTCTGACACAATAGATTCCACTTTAGACCCTTTTATTTCAAAGCACTCTGACACAGTAGATTCCACTTTAGACCCTTTATTACAAAGCACTCTGACACAGTAGATTGCAGCTTGGACCCTTTATTACAAAGCACTCTGACACAGTAGATTGCAACTTAAACCCTTTATTACAAAGCACTCTGACACAGTAGATTCCACTTTAGACCCTTTATTTCAAAGAACTCTGACACAGTAGATTCCACTTTAGACCCTTTATTTCAAAGCAGTCTGACACAGTCGATTGCAACTTAAACCCTTTATTACAAAGCATTCTGACACAGTAGATTCCACTTTAGACCCTATATTACAAAGCACTCTGACACAGTAGATTGCAGCTTGGACCCTTTATTACAAAGCACTCTGACACAGTAGATTGCAACTTAAACCCATTATTACAAAGCACTCTGACACAGTAGATTCCACTTTAGACCCTTTATTTCAAAGCACTCTGACACAGTAGATTCCACTTTAGACCCTTTATTTCAAAGCACTCTGACACAGTAGATTGCAACTTAAACCCTTTATTACAAAGCACTCTGACACAGTAGATTCCACTTTAGACCCTATATTACAAAGCACTCTGACACAGTAGATTGCAGCTTGGACCCTTTATTACAAAGCACTCTGACACAGTAGATTGCAACTTAAACCCATTATTACAAAGCACTCTGACACAATAGATTCCACTTTAGACCCTTTATTTCAAAGCACTCTGACACAGTAGATTGCAGCTTGGACCCTTTATTACAAAGCACTCTGACACAGTAGATTGCAACTTAAACCCTTTATTACAAAGCACTCTGACACAGTAGATTCTACTTTAGACCCTTTATTTCAAAGCGCTCTGACACAGTAGATTCCACTTTAGACCCTTTATTACAAAGCACTCTGACACCGTAGATTGCAGCTTGGACCCTTTATTACAAAGCACTCTGACACAGTAGATTGCAGCTTGGACCCTTTATTACAAAGCACTCTGACACAGTAGATTCCACTTTAGACCCTTTATTACAAAACACTCTGACACAATAGATTCCACTTTAGACCCTTTATTACAAAGCACTCTGACACAATAGATTCCACTTTAGATCCTTTATTACAAAGCACTCTGACACAGTAGATTCCACTTTAGACCCTTTTATTTCAAAGCACTCTGACACAGTAGATTCCACTTTAGACCCTTTATTACAAAGCACTCTGACACAGTAGATTGCAGCTTGGACCCTTTATTACAAAGCACTCTGACACAGTAGATTGCAACTTAAACCCTTTATTACAAAGCACTCTGACGCAGTAGATTCCACTTTAGACCCTTTATTTCAAAGAACTCTGACACAGTAGATTCCACTTTAGACCCTTTATTTCAAAGCACTCTGACACAGTCGATTGCAACTTAAACCCTTTTTACAAAGCACTCTGACACAGTAGATTCCACTTTAGACCCTTTATTTCAAAGCACTCTGACACAGTAGATTGCAGCTTGGACCCTTTATTACAAAGCACTCTGACACAGTAGATTCCACTTTAGACCCTTTATTACAAAGCACTCTGACACAGTAGATTCCACTTTAGACCCTTTATTTCAAAGCACTCTGACACAGTAGATTGCAGCTTGGACCCTTTATTTCAAAGCACTCTGACACAGTAGATTCACCTTTAGACCCTTTATTACAAAGCACTCTGACACAGTAGATTCCACTTTAGACCCTGTATTTCAGAGCACTCTGACACAGTAGATTCCACTTTAGACCCTTTATTACAAAGCACTCTGACACAGTAGATTGCAGCTTGGACCCTTTATTACAAAGCACTCTGACACAGTAGATTGCAACTTAAACCCTTTATTACAAAGCACTCTGACACAGTAGATTCCACTTTAGACCCTTTATTACAAAACACTCTGACACAGTAGATTCCACTTTAGACCCTTTATTACAAAGCACTCTGACACAGTAGATTCCACATTAGACCCTGTATTTCAAAGCACTCTGACACAGTAGATTCCACTTTAGACCCTTTATTACAAAGCACTCTGACACAGTAGATTGCAGCTTGGACCCTTTATTACAAAGGACTCTGACACAATAGATTCCACTTTAGACCCTTTATTTCAAAGCACTCTGACACAGTAGATTCCACTTTAGACCCTTTATTACAAAACACTCTGACACAATAGATTCCACTTTAGACCCTTTATTACAAAGCACTCTGACACAATAGATTCCATTTAGACCCTTTATTACAAAGCACTCTGACACAGTAGATTCCACTTTAGACCCTTTTATTTCAAAGCACTCTGACACTGTAGATTCCACTTTAGACCCTTTATTACAAAGCACTCTGACACAGTAGATTGCAGCTTGGACCCTTTATTACAAAGCACTCTGACACAGTAGATTGCAACTTAAACCCTTTATTACAAAGCACTCTGACACAGTAGATTCCACTTTAGACCCTTTATTTCAAAGAACTCTGACACAGTAGATTCCACTTTAGCCCCTTTATTTCAAAGCACTCTGACACAGTCGATTGCAACTTAAACCCTTTATTACAAAGCACTCTGACACAGTAGATTCCACTTTAGACCCTATATTACAAAGCACTCTGACACAGTAGATTGCAGCTTGGACCCTTTATTACAAAGCACTCTGACACAGTAGATTGCAACTTAAACCCATTATTACAAAGCACTCTGACACAGTAGATTCCACTTTAGACCCTTTATTTCAAAGCACTCTGACACAGTAGATTCCACTTTAGACCCTTTATTTCAAAGCACTCTGACACAGTAGATTGCAACTTAAACCCTTTATTACAAAGCACTCTGACACAGTAGATTCCACTTTAGACCCTATATTACAAAGCACTCTGACACAGTAGATTGCAGCTTGGACCCTTTATTACAAAGCACTCTGACACAGTAGATTGCAACTTAAACCCTTTATTACAAAGCACTCTGACACAGTAGATTCTACTTTAGACCCTTTATTTCAAAGCACTCTGACACAGTAGATTCCACTTTAGACCCTTTATTACAAAGCACTCTGACACCGTAGATTGCAGCTTGGACCCTTTATTACAAAGCACTCTGACACAGTAGATTGCAGCTTGGACCCTTTATTACAAAGCACTCTGACACAGTAGATTCCACTTTAGACCCTTTATTACAAAACACTCTGTCACAATAGATTTCACTTTAGACCCTTATTACAAAGCACTCTGACACAATAGATTCCACTTTAGATCCTTTATTACAAAGCACTCTGACACAGTAGATTCCACTTTAGACCCTTTTATTTCAAAGCACTCTGACACAGTAGATTCCACTTTAGACCCTTTATTACAAAGCACTCTGACACAGTAGATTGCAGCTTGGACCCTTTATTACAAAGCACTCTGACACAGTAGATTGCAACTTAAACCCTTTATTACAAAGCACTCTTGACGCAGTAGATTCCACTTTAGACCCTTTATTTCAAAGAACTCTGACACAGTAGATTCCACTTTAGACCCTTTATTTCAAAGCACTCTGACACAGTCGATTGCAACTTAAACCCTTTTTACAAAGCACTCTGACACAGTAGATTCCACTTTAGACCCTTTATTTCAAAGCACTCTGACACAGTAGATTGCAGCTTGGACCCTTTATTACAAAGCACTCTGACACAGTAGATTCCACTTTAGACCCTTTATTACAAAGCACTCTGACACAGTAGATTGCAGCTTGGACCCTTTATTTCAAAGGACTCTGACACAGTAGATTCCACTTTAGACCCTTTATTACAAAGCACTCTGACACAGTAGATTCCACTTTAGACCCTGTATTTCAGAGCACTCTGACACAGTAGATTCCACTTTAGACCCTTTATTACAAAGCACTCTGACACAGTAGATTGCAGCTTGGACCCTTTATTACAAAGCACTCTGACACAGTAGATTGCAACTTAAACCCTTTATTACAAAGCACTCTGACACAGTAGATTCCACTTTAGACCCTTTATTACAAAACACTCTGACACAGTAGATTCCACTTTAGACCCTTTATTACAAAGCACTCTGACACAGTAGATTCCACATTAGACCCTGTATTTCAAAGCACTCTGACACAGTAGATTCCACTTTAGACCCTTTATTACAAAGCACTCTGACACAGTAGATTGCAGCTTGGACCCTTTATTACAAAGGACTCTGACACAATAGATTCCACTTTAGACCCTTTATTTCAAAGCACTCTGACACAGTAGATTCCACTTTAGACCCTTTATTACAAAACACTCTGACACAATAGATTCCACTTTAGACCCTTTATTACAAAGCACTCTGACACAATAGATTCCACTTTAGACCCTTTATTACAAAGCACTCTGACACAGTAGATTCCACTTTAGACCCTTTTATTTCAAAGCACTCTGACACTGTAGATTCCACTTTAGACCCTTTATTACAAAGCACTCTGACACAGTAGATTGCAGCTTGGACCCTTTATTACAAAGCACTCTGACACAGTAGATTGCAACTTAAACCCTTTATTACAAAGCACTCTGACACAGTAGATTCCACTTTAGACCCTTTATTTCAAAGAACTCTGACACAGTAGATTCCACTTTAGCCCCTTTATTTCAAAGCACTCTGACACAGTCGATTGCAACTTAAACCCTTTATTACAAAGCACTCTGACACAGTAGATTCCACTTTAGACCCTATATTACAAAGCACTCTGACACAGTAGATTGCAGCTTGGACCCTTTATTACAAAGCACTCTGACACAGTAGATTGCAACTTAAACCCATTATAGATTCCACTTTAGACCCTTTATTTCAAAGCACTCTGACACAGTAGATTCCACTTTAGACCCTTTATTTCAAAGCACTCTGACACAGTAGATTGCAGCTTGGACCCTTTATTTCAAAGCACTCTGACACAGTAGATTCCACTTTAGACCCTTTATTTCAAAGCACTCTGACACAGTAGATTCCACTTTAGACCCTTTATTAGCAAGCACTCTGACACAGTAGATTGCAGCTTGGACCCTTTATTACAAAGCACTCTGACACAGTAGATTGCAACTTAAACCCTTTATTACAAAGCACTCTGACACAGTAGATTCCACTTTAGACCCTTTATTACAAAACACTCTGACACAGTAGATTCCACTTTAGACCCTTTATTACAAAGCACTCTGACACAGTAGATTCCACATTAGACCCTGTATTTCAAAGCACTCTGACACAGTAGATTCCACTTTAGACCCTTTATTACAAAGCACTCTGACACAGTAGATTGCAGCTTGGACCCTTTATTACAAAGGACTCTGACACAATAGATTCCACTTTAGACCCTTTATTTCAAAGCACTCTGACACAGTAGATTCCACTTTAGACCCTTTATTACAAAACACTCTGACACAATAGATTCCACTTTAGACCCTTTATTACAAAGCACTCTGACACAATAGATTCCACTTTAGACCCTTTTATTTCAGAGCACTCTGACACAGTAGATTCCACTTTAGACCCTTTATTACAAAGCACTCTGACACAGTAGATTGCAGCTTGGACCCTTTATTACAAAGCACTCTGACACAGTAGATTGCAACTTAAACCCTTTATTACAAAGCACTCTGACACAGTAGATTCCACTTTAGACCCTTTATTTCAAAGAACTCTGACACAGTAGATTCCACTTTAGACCCTTTATTTCAAAGCACTCTGACACAATAGATTCCACTTTAGACCCTTTTATTTCAGAGCACTCTGACACAGTAGATTCCACTTTAGACCCTTTATTACAAAGCACTCTGACACAGTAGATTGCAGCTTGGACCTTTATTACAAAGCACTCTGACACAGTCGATTGCAACTTAAACCCTTTATTACAAAGCACTCTGACACAGTAGATTCCACTTTAGACCCTATATTACAAAGCACTCTGACACAGTAGATTGCAGCTTGGACCCTTTATTACAAAGCACTCTGACACAGTAGATTGCAACTTAAACCCATTATTACAAAGCACTCTGACACAGTAGATTCCACTTTAGACCCTTTATTTCAAAGCACTCTGACACAGTAGATTCCACTTTAGACCCTTTATTTCAAAGCACTCTGACACAGTAGATTGCAACTTAAACCCTTTATTACAAAGCACTCTGACACAGTAGATTCCACTTTAGACCCTATATTACAAAGCACTCTGACACAGTAGATTGCAGCTTGGACCCTTTATTACAAAGCACTCTGACACAGTAGATTGCAACTTAAACCCTTTATTACAAAGCACTCTGACACAGTAGATTCTACTTTAGACCCTTTATTTCAAAGCACTCTGACACAGTAGATTCCACTTTAGACCCTTTATTACAAAGCACTCTGACACCGTAGATTGCAGCTTGGACCCTTTATTACAAAGCACTCTGACACAGTAGATTGCAGCTTGGACCCTTTATTACAAAGCACTCTGACACAGTAGATTCCACTTTAGACCCTTTATTACAAAACACTCTGACACAATAGATTCCACTTTAGACCCTTTATTACAAAGCACTCTGACACAATAGATTCCACTTTAGATCCTTTATTACAAAGCACTCTGACACAGTATATTCCACTTTAGACCCTTTTATTTCAAAGCACTCTGACACAGTAGATTCCACTTTAGACCCTTTATTACAAAGCACTCTGACACAGTAGATTGCAGCTTGGACCCTTTATTACAAAGCACTCTGACACAGTAGATTGCAACTTAAACCCTTTATTACAAAGCACTCTTGACGCAGTAGATTCCACTTTAGACCCTTTATTTCAAAGAACTCTGACACAGTAGATTCCACTTTAGACCCTTTATTTCAAAGCACTCTGACACAGTCGATTGCAACTTAAACCCTTTTTACAAAGCACTCTGACACAGTAGATTCCACTTTAGACCCTTTATTTCAAAGCACTCTGACACAGTAGATTGCAGCTTGGACCCTTTATTACAAAGCACTCTGACACAGTAGATTCCACTTTAGACCCTTTATTACAAAGCACTCTGACACAGTAGATTCCACTTTAGACCCTTTATTTCAAAGCACTCTGACACAGTAGATTGCAGCTTGGACCCTTTATTTCAAAGGACTCTGACACAGTAGATTCCACTTTAGACCCTTTATTACAAAGCACTCTGACACAGTAGATTCCACTTTAGACCCTGTATTTCAGAGCACTCTGACACAGTAGATTCCACTTTAGACCCTTTATTACAAAGCACTCTGACACAGTAGATTGCAGCTTGGACCCTTTATTACAAAGCACTCTGACACAGTAGATTGCAACTTAAACCCTTTATTACAAAGCACTCTGACACAGTAGATTCCACTTTAGACCCTTTATTACAAAACACTCTGACACAGTAGATTCCACTTTAGACCCTTTATTACAAAGCACTCTGACACAGTAGATTCCACATTAGACCCTGTATTTCAAAGCACTCTGACACAGTAGATTCCACTTTAGACCCTTTATTACAAAGCACTCTGACACAGTAGATTGCAGCTTGGACCCTTTATTACAAAGGACTCTGACACAATAGATTCCACTTTAGACCCTTTATTTCAAAGCACTCTGACACAGTAGATTCCACTTTAGACCCTTTATTACAAAACACTCTGACACAATAGATTCCACTTTAGACCCTTTATTACAAAGCACTCTGACACAATAGATTCCACTTTAGACCCTTTATTACAAAGCACTCTGACACAGTAGATTCCACTTTAGACCCTTTTATTTCAAAGCACTCTGACACTGTAGATTCCACTTTAGACCCTTTATTACAAAGCACTCTGACACAGTAGATTGCAGCTTGGACCCTTTATTACAAAGCACTCTGACACAGTAGATTGCAACTTAAACCCTTTATTACAAAGCACTCTGACACAGTAGATTCCACTTTAGACCCTTTATTTCAAAGAACTCTGACACAGTAGATTCCACTTTAGCCCCTTTATTTCAAAGCACTCTGACACAGTCGATTGCAACTTAAACCCTTTATTACAAAGCACTCTGACACAGTAGATTCCACTTTAGACCCTATATTCCAAAGCACTCTGACACAGTAGATTGCAGCTTGGACCCTTTATTACAAAGCACTCTGACACAGTAGATTGCAACTTAAACCCATTATAGATTCCACTTTAGACCCTTTATTTCAAAGCACTCTGACACAGTAGATTCCACTTTAGACCCTTTATTTCAAAGCACTCTGACACAGTAGATTGCAACTTAAACCCTTTATTACAAAGCACTCTGACACAGTAGATTCCACTTTAGACCCTATATTACAAAGCACTCTGACACAGTACATTGCAGCTTGGACCCTTTATTACAAAGCACTCTGACACAGTAGATTGCAACTTAAACCCATTATTACAAAGCACTCTGACACAATAGATTCCACTTTAGACCCTTTATTTCAAAGCACTCTGACACAGTAGATTGCAGCTTGGACCCTTTATTACAAAGCACTCTGACACAGTAGATTGCAACTTAAACCCTTTATTACAAAGCACTCTGACACAGTAGATTCTACTTTAGACCCTTTATTTCAAAGCACTCTGACACAGTAGATTCCACTTTAGACCCTTTATTACAAAGCACTCTGACACCGTAGATTGCAGCTTGGACCCTTTATTACAAAGCACTCTGACACAGTAGATTGCAGCTTGGACCCTTTATTACAAAGGACTCTGACACAATAGATTCCACTTTAGACCCTTTATTACAAAGCACTCTGACACAGTAGATTCCACTTTAGACCCTTTATTACAAAACACTCTGACACAATAGATTCCACTTTAGACCCTTTATTACAAAGCACTCTGACACAATAGATTCCACTTTAGACCCTTTATTACAAAGCACTCTGACACAGTAGATTCCACTTTAGACCCTTTTATTTCAAAGCACTCTTGACACAGTAGATTCCACTTTAGACCCTTTATTACAAAGCACTCTGACACAGTAGATTGCAGCTTGGACCCTTTATTACAAAGCACTCTGACACAGTAGATTGCAACTTAAACCCTTTATTACAAAGCACTCTGACACAGTAGATTTCACTTTAGACCCTTTATTTCAAAGAACTCTGACACAGTAGATTCCACTTTAGACCCTTTATTTCAAAGCACTCTGACACAGTCGATTGCAACTTAAACCCTTTATTACAAAGCACTCTGACACAGTAGATTCCACTTTAGACCCTTTAATTCAAAGCACTCTGACACAGTAGATTGCAGCTTGGACCCTTTAATACAAAGCACTCTGACACAGTAGATTCCACTTTAGACCCTTTATTACAAAGCACTCTGACACAGTAGATTCCACTTTAGACCCTTTATTTCAAAGCACTCTGACACAGTAGATTGCAGCTTGGACCCTTTATTTCAAAGCACTCTGACACAGTAGATTCCACTTTAGACCCTTTATTACAAAGCACTCTGACACAGTAGATTCCACTTTAGACCCTGTATTTCAGAGCACTCTGACACAGTTGATTCCACTTTAGACCCTTTATTACAAAGCACTCTGACACAGTAGATTGCAGCTTGGACCCTTTATTACAAAGCACTCTGACACAATAGATTACAACTTAAACCCTTTATTTCAAAGCACTCTGACACAGTAGATTGCAACTTAAACCCTTTATTTCAAAGCACTCTGACACAGTAGATTGCAGCTTGGACCCTTTATTACAAAGCACTCTTACACAATAGATTCCACTTTAGACCCTTTATTTCAAAACACTCTGACACAGTAGATTCCACTTTAGACCCTTTATTTCAAAGCACTCTGACACAGTAGATTCCACTTTAGACCCTTTATTTCAAAGCACTCTGACACAGTAGATTGCAGCTTGGACCCTTTATTACAAAGCACTCTGACACAGTAGATTCCACTTTATACCCTTTATTTCAAACCACTCTGACACAGTAGATTCCACTTTAGACCCTTTATTTCAAAGCACTCTGACACAGTAGATTCCACTTTGTAGATTCCACTTTAGACCCTTTATTACAAAACACTCTGACACAATAGATTCCACTTTAGACCCTTTATTACAAAGCACTCTGACACAATAGATTCCACTTTAGACCCTTTATTACAAAGCACTCTGACACAGTAGATTCCACTTTAGACCCTTTTATTTCAAAGCACTCTTGACACAGTAGATTCCACTTTAGACCCTTTATTACAAAGCACTCTGACACAGTAGATTGCAGCTTGGACCCTTTATTACAAAGCACTCTGACACAGTAGATTGCAACTTAACCCCTTTATTACAAAGCACTCTGACACAGTAGATTTCACTTTAGACCCTTTATTTCAAAGAACTCTGACACAGTAGATTCCACTTTAGACCCTTTATTTCAAAGCACTCTGACACAGTCGGTTGCAACTTAAACCCTTTATTACAAAGCACTCTGACACAGTAGATTCCACTTTAGACCCTTTAATTCAAAGCACTCTGACACAGTAGATTGCAGCTTGGACCCTTTAATACAAAGCACTCTGACACAGTAGATTCCACTTTAGACCCTTTATTACAAAGCACTCTGACACAGTAGATTCCACTTTAGACCCTTTATTTCAAAGCACTCTGACACAGTAGATTGCAGCTTGGACCCTTTATTTCAAAGCACTCTGACACAGTAGATTCCACTTTAGACCCTTTATTACAAAGTACTCTGACACAGTAGATTCCACTTTAGACCCTGTATTTCAGAGCACTCTGACACAGTTGATTCCACTTTAGACCCTTTATTACAAAGCACTCTGACACAGTAGATTGCAGCTTGGACCCTTTATTACAAAGCACTCTGACACAATAGATTACAACTTAAACCCTTTATTTCAAAGCACTCTGACACAGTAGATTGCAACTTAAACCCTTTATTTCAAAGCACTCTGACACAGTAGATTGCAGCTTGGACCCTTTATTACAAAGCACTCTTACACAATAGATTCCACTTTAGACCCTTTATTTCAAAACACTCTGACACAGTAGATTCCACTTTAGACCCTTTATTACAAAGCACTCTGACACAGTGGATTCCACTATAGACCCTTTATTTCAAAGCACTCTGACACAGTGGATTCCACTTTAGACCCTTTATTTCAAAGCATTCTGACACAGTAGATTCCACTTTAGACCCTTTATTACAAAGGACTCTGACACAGTAGATTGCAGCTTGGACCCTTTATTACAAAGCACTCTCACACAGTAGATTGCAACTTAAACCCTTTATTTCAAAGCACTCTGACACAGTAGATTGCAACTTAAACCCTTTATTACAAAGCACTCTGACACAGTAGATTCCACTTTAGACCCTTTATTACAAAGCACTCTGACACAGTAGATTGCAACTTAAACCCTTTATTACAAAGCACTGTGACACAGTAGACTGCAACTTAAACCCTTTATTACAAAGCACTCTGACACAGTAGATTGCAGCTTGGACCTTTTACAAAGCACTCTGACACAGTAGATTCCACTTTAGACCCTTTATTTCAAAGCACTCTGACACAGTAGATTCCACTTTAGACCCTTTATTTCAAAGCACTCTGACACAGTAGATTCCACTTTAGACCCTTTATTACAAAGCACTCTGACACAGTAGATTCCACTTTAGACCCTTTATTACAAAGCACTCTGACACAGTAGATTCCACTTTAGACCCTTTAGTTCAAAGCACTCTGACACAGTAGATTCCACTTTAGACCCTTTAGTTCAAAGCACTCTGACACAGTAGATTCCACTTTAGACCCTTTATTACAAAGCACTCTGTAGACCCTTTAGTTCAAAGCACTCTGACACAGTAGATTCCACTTTAGACCATTTATTACAAAGCACTCTGACACAGTAGATTGCAGCTTGGACCCTTTATTACAAAGCACTCTGACACAGTAGATTGCAACGTAAACCCTTTATTACAAAGCACTCTGACACAGTAGATTCCACTTTAGACCCTTTATTTCAAAGCACTCTGACACAGTAGATTCCACTTTAGACCCTTTATTACAAAGCACTCTGACACAGTAGATTGCAGCTTGGACCCTTTATTACAAAGCACTCTGACACAGTAGATTGCAACTTAAACCCTTTATTACAAAGCACTCTGACACAGTAGATTCCACTTTAGACCCTTTATTTCAAAGCACTCTGACACAGTAGATTCTACTTTAGACCCTTTATTACAAAACACTCTGACACAATAGATTCCACTTTAGACCCTTTTTTACAAAGCACTCTGACACAATAGATTCCACTTTAGACCCTTTATTACAAAGCACTCTGACACAGTAGATTCCACTTTAGACCCTTTTATTTCAAAGCACTCTGACACAGTAGATTCCACTTTAGACCCTTTATTACAAAGCACTCTGACACAGTAGATTGCAGCTTGGACCTTTATTACAAAGCACTCTGACACAGTAGATTGCAACTTAAACCCATTATTACAAAGCACTCTGACACAATAGATTCCACTTTAGACCCTTTATTTCAAAGCACTCTGACACAGTAGATTCCACTTTAGACCCTTTATTTCAAAGCACTCTGACACAGTAGATTGCAACTTAAACCCTTTATTACAAAGCACTCTGACACAGTACATTCGACTTTAGACCCTATATTACAAAGCACTCTGACACAGTAGATTGCAGCTTGGACCTTTATTACAAAGCACTCTGACACAGTAGATTGCAACTTAAACCCATTATTACAAAGCACTCTGACACAATAGATTGCAGCTTGGACCTTTATTACAAAGCACTCTGACACAGTAGATTGCAACTTAAACCCATTATTACAAAGCACTCTGACACAATAGATTCCACTTTAGACCCTTTATTTCAAAGCACTCTGACACAGTAGATTGCAGTTTGGACCCTTTATTACAAAGCACTCTGACACAGTAGATTGCAACTTAAACCCTTTATAACAAAGCACTCTGACACAGTAGATTGCAGCTTGGACCCTTTATTACAAAGCACTCTCACACAGTAGATTGCAACTTAAACCCTTTATTTCAAAGCACTCTGACACAGTAGATTGCAACTTAAACCCTTTATTACAAAGCACTCTGACACAGTAGATTCCACTTTAGACCCTTTATTACAAAGCACTCTGACACAGTAGATTGCAACTTAAACCCTTTATTACAAAGCACTGTGACACAGTAGACTGCAACTTAAACCCTTTATTACAAAGCACTCTGACACAGTAGATTGCAGCTTGGACCTTTTACAAAGCACTCTGACACAGTAGATTCCACTTTAGACCCTTTATTACAAAGCACTCTGACACAGTAGATTCCACTTTAGACCCTTTATTACAAAGCACTCTGACACAGTAGATTCCACTTTAGACCCTTTAGTTCAAAGCACTCTGACACAGTAGATTCCACTTTAGACCCTTTAGTTCAAAGCACTCTGACACAGTAGATTCCACTTTAGACCCTTTATTACAAAGCACTCTGTAGACCCTTTAGTTCAAAGCACTCTGACACAGTAGATTCCACTTTAGACCATTTATTACAAAGCACTCTGACACAGTAGATTGCAGCTTGGACCCTTTATTACAAAGCACTCTGACACAGTAGATTGCAACGTAAACCCTTTATTACAAAGCACTCTGACACAGTAGATTCCACTTTAGACCCTTTATTTCAAAGCACTCTGACACAGTAGATTCCACTTTAGACCCTTTATTACAAAGCACTCTGACACAGTAGATTGCAGCTTGGACCCTTTATTACAAAGCACTCTGACACAGTAGATTGCAACTTAAACCCTTTATTACAAAGCACTCTGACACAGTAGATTCCACTTTAGACCCTTTATTTCAAAGCACTCTGACACAGTAGATTCTACTTTAGACCCTTTATTACAAAACACTCTGACACAATAGATTCCACTTTAGACCCTTTTTTACAAAGCACTCTGACACAATAGATTCCACTTTAGACCCTTTATTACAAAGCACTCTGACACAGTAGATTCCACTTTAGACCCTTTTATTTCAAAGCACTCTGACACAGTAGATTCCACTTTAGACCCTTTATTACAAAGCACTCTGACACAGTAGATTGCAGCTTGGACCTTTATTACAAAGCACTCTGACACAGTAGATTGCAACTTAAACCCATTATTACAAAGCACTCTGACACAATAGATTCCACTTTAGACCCTTTATTTCAAAGCACTCTGACACAGTAGATTCCACTTTAGACCCTTTATTTCAAAGCACTCTGACACAGTAGATTGCAACTTAAACCCTTTATTACAAAGCACTCTGACACAGTACATTCGACTTTAGACCCTATATTACAAAGCACTCTGACACAGTAGATTGCAGCTTGGACCTTTATTACAAAGCACTCTGACACAGTAGATTGCAACTTAAACCCATTATTACAAAGCACTCTGACACAATAGATTGCAGCTTGGACCTTTATTACAAAGCACTCTGACACAGTAGATTGCAACTTAAACCCATTATTACAAAGCACTCTGACACAATAGATTCCACTTTAGACCCTTTATTTCAAAGCACTCTGACACAGTAGATTGCAGTTTGGACCCTTTATTACAAAGCACTCTGACACAGTAGATTGCAACTTAAACCCTTTATAACAAAGCACTCTGACACAGTAGATTGCAACTTAAACCCTTTATTACAAAGCACTCTGACACAGTAGATTCTACTTTAGACCCTTTATTACAAAGCATTCTGACACCGTAGATTGCAGCTTGGACCCTTTATCACAAAGCACTCTGGCACAGTAGATTGCAACTTAAACCCTTTATTTCAAAGCACTCTGACACAGTAGATTGCAAATTAAACCCTTTATTTCAAAGCACTCTGACACAGTAGATTGCAGCTTGGACCCTTTATTACAAAGCACTCTGACACAGTAGATTCCACTTTAGACCCTTTATTTCAAAGCACTCTGACACAGTAGATTGCAGCTTGGACCCTTTATTTCAAAGCACTCTGACACAGTAGATTCCACTTTAGACCCTTTATTTCAAAGCACTCTGACACAGTAGATTCCACTTTAGACCCTTTATTAGCAAGCACTCTGACACAGTAGATTGCAGCTTGGACCCTTTATTACAAAGCACTCTGACACAGTAGATTGCAACTTAAACCCTTTATTACAAAGCACTCTGACACAGTAGATTCCACTTTAGACCCTTTATTACAAAACACTCTGACACAGTAGATTCCACTTTAGACCCTTTATTACAAAGCACTCTGACACAGTAGATTCCACATTAGACCCTGTATTTCAAAGCACTCTGACACAGTAGATTCCACTTTAGACCCTTTATTACAAAGCACTCTGACACAGTAGATTGCAGCTTGGACCCTTTATTACAAAGGACTCTGACACAATAGATTCCACTTTAGACCCTTTATTTCAAAGCACTCTGACACAGTAGATTCCACTTTAGACCCTTTATTACAAAACACTCTGACACAATAGATTCCACTTTAGACCCTTTATTACAAAGCACTCTGACACAATAGATTCCACTTTAGACCCTTTTATTTCAAAGCACTCTGACACAGTAGATTCCACTTTAGACCCTTTATTACAAAGCACTCTGACACAGTAGATTGCAGCTTGGACCCTTTATTACAAAGCACTCTGACACAGTAGATTGCAACTTAAACCCTTTATTACAAAGCACTCTGACACAGTAGATTCCACTTTAGACCCTTTATTTCAAAGAACTCTGACACAGTAGATTCCACTTTAGACCCTTTATTTCAAAGCAGTCTGACACAGTCGATTGCAACTTAAACCCTTTATTACAAAGCATTCTGACACAGTAGATTCCACTTTAGACCCTATATTACAAAGCACTCTGACACAGTAGATTGCAGCTTGGACCCTTTATTACAAAGCACTCTGACACAGTAGATTGCAACTTAAACCCATTATTACAAAGCACTCTGACACAGTAGATTCCACTTTAGACCCTTTATTTCAAAGCACTCTGACACAGTAGATTCCACTTTAGACCCTTTATTTCAAAGCACTCTGACACAGTAGATTGCAACTTAAACCCTTTATTACAAAGCACTCTGACACAGTAGATTCCACTTTAGACCCTATATTACAAAGCACTCTGACACAGTAGATTGCAGCTTGGACCCTTTATTACAAAGCACTCTGACACAGTAGATTGCAACTTAAACCCATTATTACAAAGCACTCTGACACAATAGATTCCACTTTAGACCCTTTATTTCAAAGCACTCTGACACAGTAGATTGCAGCTTGGACCCTTTATTACAAAGCACTCTGACACAGTAGATTGCAACTTAAACCCTTTATTACAAAGCACTCTGACACAGTAGATTCTACTTTAGACCCTTTATTTCAAAGCGCTCTGACACAGTAGATTCCACTTTAGACCCTTTATTACAAAGCACTCTGACACCGTAGATTGCAGCTTGGACCCTTTATTACAAAGCACTCTGACACAGTAGATTGCAGCTTGGACCCTTTATTACAAAGCACTCTGACACAGTAGATTCCACTTTAGACCCTTTATTACAAAACACTCTGACACAATAGATTCCACTTTAGATCCTTTATTACAAAGCACTCTGACACAGTAGATTCCACTTTAGACCCTTTATTACAAAGCACTCTGACACAGTAGATTCCACATTAGACCCTGTATTTCAAAGCACTCTGACACAGTAGATTCCACTTTAGACCCTTTATTACAAAGCACTCTGACACAGTAGATTGCAGCTTGGACCCTTTATTACAAAGCACTCTGACACAGTAGATTGCAACTTAAACCCTTTATTACAAAGCACTCTGACGCAGTAGATTCCACTTTAGACCCTTTATTTCAAAGAACTCTGACACAGTAGATTCCACTTTAGACCCTTTATTTCAAAGCACTCTGACACAGTCGATTGCAACTTAAACCCTTTTTACAAAGCACTCTGACACAGTAGATTCCACTTTAGACCCTTTATTTCAAAGCACTCTGACACAGTAGATTGCAGCTTGGACCCTTTATTACAAAGCACTCTGACACAGTAGATTCCACTTTAGACCCTTTATTACAAAGCACTCTGACACAGTAGATTCCACTTTAGACCCTTTATTTCAAAGCACTCTGACACAGTAGATTGCAGCTTGGACCCTTTATTTCAAAGCACTCTGACACAGTAGATTCACCTTTAGACCCTTTATTACAAAGCACTCTGACACAGTAGATTCCACTTTAGACCCTGTATTTCAGAGCACTCTGACACAGTAGATTCCACTTTAGACCCTTTATTACAAAGCACTCTGACACAGTAGATTGCAGCTTGGACCCTTTATTACAAAGCACTCTGACACAGTAGATTGCAACTTAAACCCTTTATTACAAAGCACTCTGACACAGTAGATTCCACTTTAGACCCTTTATTACAAAACACTCTGACACAGTAGATTCCACTTTAGACCCTTTATTACAAAGCACTCTGACACAGTAGATTCCACATTAGACCCTGTATTTCAAAGCACTCTGACACAGTAGATTCCACTTTAGACCCTTTATTACAAAGCACTCTGACACAGTAGATTGCAGCTTGGACCCTTTATTACAAAGGACTCTGACACAATAGATTCCACTTTAGACCCTTTATTTCAAAGCACTCTGACACAGTAGATTCCACTTTAGACCCTTTATTACAAAACACTCTGACACAATAGATTCCACTTTAGACCCTTTATTACAAAGCACTCTGACACAATAGATTCCATTTAGACCCTTTATTACAAAGCACTCTGACACAGTAGATTCCACTTTAGACCCTTTTATTTCAAAGCACTCTGACACTGTAGATTCCACTTTAGACCCTTTATTACAAAGCACTCTGACACAGTAGATTGCAGCTTGGACCCTTTATTACAAAGCACTCTGACACAGTAGATTGCAACTTAAACCCTTTATTACAAAGCACTCTGACACAGTAGATTCCACTTTAGACCCTTTATTTCAAAGAACTCTGACACAGTAGATTCCACTTTAGCCCCTTTATTTCAAAGCACTCTGACACAGTCGATTGCAACTTAAACCCTTTATTACAAAGCACTCTGACACAGTAGATTCCACTTTAGACCCTATATTACAAAGCACTCTGACACAGTAGATTGCAGCTTGGACCTTTATTACAAAGCACTCTGACACAGTAGATTGCAACTTAAACCCATTATAGATTCCACTTTAGACCCTTTATTTCAAAGCACTCTGACACAGTAGATTCCACTTTAGACCCTTTATTTCAAAGCACTCTGACACAGTAGATTGCAACTTAAACCCTTTATTACAAAGCACTCTGACACAGTAGATTCCACTTTAGACCCTATATTACAAAGCACTCTGACACAGTACATTGCAGCTTGGACCCTTTATTACAAAGCACTCTGACACAGTAGATTGCAACTTAAACCCATTATTACAAAGCACTCTGACACAATAGATTCCACTTTAGACCCTTTATTTCAAAGCACTCTGACACAGTAGATTGCAGCTTGGACCCTTTATTACAAAGCACTCTGACACAGTAGATTGCAACTTAAACCCTTTATTACAAAGCACTCTGACACAGTAGATTCTACTTTAGACCCTTTATTTCAAAGCACTCTGACACAGTAGATTCCACTTTAGACCCTTTATTACAAAGCACTCTGACACCGTAGATTGCAGCTTGGACCCTTTATTACAAAGCACTCTGACACAGTAGATTGCAGCTTGGACCCTTTATTACAAAGGACTCTGACACAATAGATTCCACTTTAGACCCTTTATTACAAAGCACTCTGACACAGTAGATTCCACTTTAGACCCTTTATTACAAAACACTCTGACACAATAGATTCCACTTTAGACCCTTTATTACAAAGCACTCTGACACAATAGATTCCACTTTAGACCCTTTATTACAAAGCACTCTGACACAGTAGATTCCACTTTAGACCCTTTTATTTCAAAGCACTCTGACACTGTAGATTCCACTTTAGACCCTTTATTACAAAGCACTCTGACGCAGTAGATTGCAGCTTGGACCCTTTATTACAAAGCACTCTGACACAGTAGATTCCACTTTAGACCCTTTATTTCAAAGAACTCTGACACAGTAGATTCCACTTTAGCCCCTTTATTTCAAAGCACTCTGACACAGTCGATTGCAACTTAAACCCTTTATTACAAAGCACTCTGACACAGTAGATTCCACTTTAGACCCTATATTACAAAGCACTCTGACACAGTAGATTGCAGCTTGGACCCTTTATTACAAAGCACTCTGACACAGTAGATTGCAACTTAAACCCATTATAGATTCCACTTTAGACCCTTTATTTCAAAGCACTCTGACACAGTAGATTCCACTTTAGACCCTTTATTTCAAAGCACTCTGACACAGTAGATTGCAACTTAAACCCTTTATTACAAAGCACTCTGACACAGTAGATTCCACTTTAGACCCTATATTACAAAGCACTCTGACACAGTACATTGCAGCTTGGACCCTTTATTACAAAGCACTCTGACACAGTAGATTGCAACTTAAACCCATTATTACAAAGCACTCTGACACAATAGATTCCACTTTAGACCCTTTATTTCAAAGCACTCTGACACAGTAGATTGCAGCTTGGACCCTTTATTACAAAGCACTCTGACACAGTAGATTGCAACTTAAACCCTTTATTACAAAGGACTCTGACACAGTAGATTGCAGCTTGGACCCTTTATTACAAAGGACTCTGACACAATAGATTCCACTTTAGACCCTTTATTACAAAGCACTCTGACACAGTAGATTCCACTTTAGACCCTTTATTACAAAACACTCTGACACAATAGATTCCACTTTAGACCCTTTATTACAAAGCACTCTGACACAATAGATTCCACTTTAGACCCTTTATTACAAAGCACTCTGACACAGTAGATTCCACTTTAGACCCTTTTATTTCAAAGCACTCTTGACACAGTAGATTCCACTTTAGACCCTTTATTACAAAGCACTCTGACACAGTAGATTGCAGCTTGGACCCTTTATTACAAAGCACTCTGACACAGTAGATTGCAACTTAAACCCTTTATTACAAAGCACTCTGACACAGTAGATTTCACTTTAGACCCTTTATTTCAAAGAACTCTGACACAGTAGATTCCACTTTAGACCCTTTATTTCAAAGCACTCTGACACAGTCGATTGCAACTTAAACCCTTTATTACAAAGCACTCTGACACAGTAGATTCCACTTTAGACCCTTTATTTCAAAGCACTCTGACACAGTAGATTGCAGCTTGGACCCTTTATTACAAAGCACTCTGACACAGTAGATTCCACTTTAGACCCTTTATTTCAAAGCACTCTGACACAGTAGATTCCACTTTAGATCCTTTATTACAAAGCACTCTGACACAGTAGATTCCACTTTAGACCTTTATTTCAAAGCACTCTGACACAGTAGATTGCAGCTTGGACCCTTTATTTCAAAGCACTCCGACACAGTAGATTGCAGCTTGGACCTTTTATTTCAAAGCACTCTGACACAGTAGATTCCACTTTAGACCCTTTATTACAAAGCACTCTGACACAGTAGATTGCAGCTTGGACCCTTTATTACAAAGCACTCTGACACAATAGATTACAACTTAAACCCTTTATTTCAAAGCACTCTGACACAGTAGATTACAACTTAAACCCTTTATTTCAAAGCACTCTGACACAGTAGATTGCAGCTTGGACCCTTTATTACAAAGCACTCTTACACAATAGATTCCACTTTAGACCCTTTATTTCAAAACACTCTGACACAGTAGATTCCACTTTAGACCCTTTATTTCAAAGCACTCTGACACAGTAGATTCCACTTTAGACCCTTTATTTCAAAGCACTCTGACACAGTAGATTGCAGCTTGGACCCTTTATTACAAAGCACTCTGACACAGTAGATTCCACTTTATACCCTTTATTTCAAACCACTCTGACACAGTAGATTCCACTTTAGACCCTTTATTTCAAAGCACTCTGACACAGTAGATTCCACTTTGTAGATTCCACTTTAGACCCTTTATTTCAAAGCACTCTGACACAGTAGATTTCACTTTAGACCCTTTATTACAAACCACTCTGACACAGTAGATTCCACTTTAGACCCTTTATTACAAAGCACTCTGACACAGGAGATTCCACTTTAGACCCTTTATTTCAAAGCACTCTGACACAGTAGATTCCACTTTATACCCTTTATTACAAAGCACTCTGACACAGTAGATTCCACTTTAGACCCTTTATTTCAAAGCACTCTGACACAGTAGATTCCACTTTAGACCCTTTATTACAAAGCACTCTGACACAGTAGATTCCACTTTAGACCTTTATTTCAAAGCACTCTGACACAGTAGATTGCAGCTTGGACCCTTTATTTCAAAGCACTCCGACACAGTAGATTGCAGCTTGGACCTTTTATTTCAAAGCACTCTGACACAGTAGATTCCACTTTAGACCCTTTATTACAAAGCACTCTGACACAGTAGATTCCACTTTAGACCCTTTATTTCAAAGCACTCTGACACAGTAGATTGCAACTTAAATCCTTTAGTTCAAAGCACTCTGACACAGTAGATTGCAGCTTGGACCCTTTATTACAAAGCACTCTGACACAGTAGATTCCACTTTAGACCCTTTATTACAAAGCACTCTGACACAGTAGATATTACAAAACACTCTGACACAGTAGATTCCACTTTAGACCCTTTATTACAAAGCACTCTGACACAGTAGATTCCACTTTAGACCCTTTATTTCAAAGCACTCTGACACAGTAGATTCCACTTTAGACCCTTTATTTCAAAGCACTCTGACACAGTAGATTCCACTTTGTAGATTCCACTTTAGACCCTTTATTTCAAAGCACTCTGACACAGTAGATTCCACTTCAGACCCTTTATTACAAAGCACTCTGACACAGTAGATTCCACTTTAGACCCTTTATTTCAAAGCACTCTCCCACAGTAGATTCCACTTTAGACCCTTTATTACAAAGCACTCTGACACAGTAGATTGCAGCTTAAACCTTTTATTACAAAACACTCTGACACAATAGATTCCACTTTAGACCCTTTATTACAAAACACTCTGACACAGTAGATTCCACTTTAGACCCTTTATTTCAAAGCATTCTGACACAGTAGATTCCACTTTAGACCCTTTATTTCAAAGCACTCTGACACAGTAGATTGCAGCTTGGACCCTTTATTACAAAGCACTCTGACACAGTAGATTGCAACTTAAACCCTTTATTACAAAGCACTCTGACACAGTAGATTCTACTTTAGACCCTTTATTTCAAAGCACTCTGACACAGTAGATTCCACTTTAGACCCTTTATTACAAAGCACTCTGACACCGTAGATTGCAGCTTGGACCCTTTATTACAAAGCACTCTGACACAGTAGATTGCAGCTTGGACCCTTTATTACAAAGGACTCTGACACAATAGATTCCACTTTAGACCCTTTATTACAAAGCACTCTGACACAGTAGATTCCACTTTAGACCCTTTATTACAAAACACTCTGACACAATAGATTCCACTTTAGACCCTTTATTACAAAGCACTCTGACACAATAGATTCCACTTTAGACCCTTTATTACAAAGCACTCTGACACAGTAGATTCCACTTTAGACCCTTTTATTTCAAAGCACTCTTGACACAGTAGATTCCACTTTAGACCCTTTATTACAAAGCACTCTGACACAGTAGATTGCAGCTTGGACCCTTTATTACAAAGCACTCTGACACAGTAGATTGCAACTTAAACCCTTTATTACAAAGCACTCTGACACAGTAGATTTCACTTTAGACCCTTTATTTCAAAGAACTCTGACACAGTAGATTCCACTTTAGACCCTTTATTTCAAAGCACTCTGACACAGTCGATTGCAACTTAAACCCTTTATTACAAAGCACTCTGACACAGTAGATTCCACTTTAGACCCTTTATTTCAAAGCACTCTGACACAGTAGATTGGCGCTTGGACCCTTTATTACAAAGCACTCTGACACAGTAGATTCCACTTTAGACCCTTTATTTCAAAGCACTCTGACACAGTAGATTCCACTTTAGACCCTTTATTACAAAGCACTCTGACACAGTAGATTCCACTTTAGACCTTTATTTCAAAGCACTCTGACACAGTAGATTGCAGCTTGGACCCTTTATTTCAAAGCACTCCGACACAGTAGATTGCAGCTTGGACCTTTTATTTCAAAGCACTCTGACACAGTAGAATCCACTTTAGACCCTTTATTACAAAGCACTCTGACACAGTAGATTGCAGCTTGGACCCTTTATTACAAAGCACTCTGACACAATAGATTACAACTTAAACCCTTTATTTCAAAACACTCTGACACAGTAGATTCCACTTTAGACCCTTTATTTCAAAGCACTCTGACACAGTAGATTCCACTTTAGACCCTTTATTTCAAAGCACTCTGACACAGTAGATTTCACTTTAGACCCTTTATTACAAACCACTCTGACACAGTAGATTCCACTTTAGACCCTTTATTACAAAGCACTCTGACACAGGAGATTCCACTTTAGACCCTTTATTTCAAAGCACTCTGACACAGTAGATTCCACTTTATACCCTTTATTACAAAGCACTCTGACACAGTAGATTCCACTTTAGACCCTTTATTTCAAAGCACTCTGACACAGTAGATTCCACTTTAGACCCTTTATTACAAAGCACTCTGACACAGTAGATTCCACTTTAGACCTTTATTTCAAAGCACTCTGACACAGTAGATTGCAGCTTGGACCCTTTATTTCAAAGCACTCCGACACAGTAGATTGCAGCTTGGACCTTTTATTTCAAAGCACTCTGACACAGTAGATTCCACTTTAGACCCTTTATTACAAAGCACTCTGACACAGTAGATTCCACTTTAGACCCTTTATTTCAAAGCACTCTGACACAGTAGATTGCAACTTAAATCCTTTAGTTCAAAGCACTCTGACACAGTAGATTGCAGCTTGGACCCTTTATTACAAAGCACTCTGACACAGTAGATTCCACTTTAGACCCTTTATTACAAAGCACTCTGACACAGTAGATATTACAAAACACTCTGACACAGTAGATTCCACTTTAGACCCTTTATTACAAAGCACTCTGACACAGTAGATTCCACTTTAGACCCTTTATTTCAAAGCACTCTGACACAGTAGATTCCACTTTAGACCCTTTATTTCAAAGCACTCTGACACAGTAGATTCCACTTTGTAGATTCCACTTTAGACCCTTTATTTCAAAGCACTCTGACACAGTAGATTCCACTTCAGACCCTTTATTACAAAGCACTCTGACACAGTAGATTCCACTTTAGACCCTTTATTTCAAAGCACTCTCCCACAGTAGATTCCACTTTAGACCCTTTATTACAAAGCACTCTGACACAGTAGATTGCAGCTTAAACCTTTTATTACAAAACACTCTGACACAATAGATTCCACTTTAGACCCTTTATTACAAAACACTCTGACACAGTAGATTCCACTTTAGACCCTTTATTTCAAAGCATTCTGACACAGTAGATTCCACTTTAGACCCTTTATTTCAAAGCACTCTGACACAGTAGATTGCAGCTTGGACCCTTTATTACAAAGCACTCTGACACAGTAGATTGCAACTTAAACCCTTTATTACAAAGCACTCTGACACAGTAGATTCTACTTTAGACCCTTTATTTCAAAGCACTCTGACACAGTAGATTCCACTTTAGACCCTTTATTACAAAGCACTCTGACACCGTAGATTGCAGCTTGGACCCTTTATTACAAAGCACTCTGACACAGTAGATTGCAGCTTGGACCCTTTATTACAAAGGACTCTGACACAATAGATTCCACTTTAGACCCTTTATTACAAAGCACTCTGACACAGTAGATTCCACTTTAGACCCTTTATTACAAAACACTCTGACACAATAGATTCCACTTTAGACCCTTTATTACAAAGTACTCTGACACAATAGATTCCACTTTAGACCCTTTATTACAAAGCACTCTGACACAGTAGATTCCACTTTAGACCCTTTTATTTCAAAGCACTCTTGACACAGTAGATTCCACTTTAGACCCTTTATTACAAAGCACTCTGACACAGTAGATTGCAGCTTGGACCCTTTATTACAAAGCACTCTGACACAGTAGATTGCAACTTAAACCCTTTATTACAAAGCACTCTGACACAGTAGATTTCACTTTAGACCCTTTATTTCAAAGAACTCTGACACAGTAGATTCCACTTTAGACCCTTTATTTCAAAGCACTCTGACACAGTCGATTGCAACTTAAACCCTTTATTACAAAGCACTCTGACACAGTAGATTCCACTTTAGACCCTTTATTTCAAAGCACTCTGACACAGTAGATTGGCGCTTGGACCCTTTATTACAAAGCACTCTGACACAGTAGATTCCACTTTAGACCCTTTATTTCAAAGCACTCTGACACAGTAGATTCCACTTTAGACCCTTTATTACAAAGCACTCTGACACAGTAGATTCCACTTTAGACCTTTATTTCAAAGCACTCTGACACAGTAGATTGCAGCTTGGACCCTTTATTTCAAAGCACTCCGACACAGTAGATTGCAGCTTGGACCTTTTATTTCAAAGCACTCTGACACAGTAGATTCCACTTTAGACCCTTTATTACAAAGCACTCTGACACAGTAGATTGCAGCTTGGACCCTTTATTACAAAGCACTCTGACACAATAGATTACAACTTAAACCCTTTATTTCAAAGCACTCTGACACAGTAGATTGCAACTTAAACCCTTTATTTCAAAGCACTCTGACACAGTAGATTGCAGCTTGGACCCTTTATTACAAAGCACTCTTACACAATAGATTCCACTTTAGACCCTTTATTTCAAAACACTCTGACACAGTAGATTCCACTTTAGACCCTTTATTTCAAAGCACTCTGACACAGTAGATTCCACTTTAGACCCTTTATTTCAAAGCACTCTGACACAGTAGATTGCAGCTTGGACCCTTTATTACAAAGCACTCTGACACAGTAGATTCCACTTTATACCCTTTATTTCAAACCACTCTGATACAGTAGATTCCACTTTAGACCCTTTATTTCAAAGCACTCTGACACAGTAGATTCCACTTTGTAGATTCCACTTTAGACCCTTTATTTCAAAGTACTCTGACACAGTAGATTTCACTTTAGACCCTTTATTACAAAGCACTCTGACACAGTAGATTCCACTTTAGACCCTTTATTACAAAGCACTCTGACACAGGAGATTCCACTTTAGACCCTTTATTTCAAAGCACTCTGACACAGTAGATTCCACTTTAGACCCTTTATTACAAAGCACTCTGACACAGTAGATTCCACTTTATACCCTTTATTTCAAACCACTCTGATACAGTAGATTCCACTTTAGACCCTTTATTTCAAAGCACTCTGACACAGTAGATTCCACTTTGTAGATTCCACTTTAGACCCTTTATTTCAAAGCACTCTGACACAGTAGATTTCACTTTAGACCCTTTATTACAAAGCACTCTGACACAGTAGATTCCACTTTAGACCCTTTATTACAAAGCACTCTGACACAGGAGATTCCACTTTAGACCCTTTATTTCAAAGCACTCTGACACAGTAGATTCCACTTTAGACCCTTTATTACAAAGCACTCTGACACAGTAGATTCCACTTTAGACCCTTTATTTCAAAGCACTCTGACACAGTAGATTCCACTTTAGACCCTTTATTACAAAGCACTCTGACACAGTAGATTCCACTTTAGACCTTTATTTCAAAGCACTCTGACACAGTAGATTGCAGCTTGGACCCTTTATTTCAAAGCACTCCGACACAGTAGATTGCAGCTTGGACCTTTTATTTCAAAGCACTCTGACACAGTAGATTCCACTTTAGACCCTTTATTACAAAGCACTCTGACACAGTAGATTCCACTTTAGACCCTTTATTTCAAAGCACTCTGACACAGTAGATTGCAACTTAAATCCTTTAGTTCAAAGCACTCTGACACAGTAGATTGCAGCTTGGACCCTTTATTACAAAGCACTCTGACACAGTAGATTCCACTTTAGACCCTTTATTACAAAGCACTCTGACACAGTAGATATTACAAAACACTCTGACACAGTAGATTCCACTTTAGACCCTTTATTACAAAGCACTCTGACACAGTAGATTCCACTTTAGACCCTTTATTTCAAAGCACTCTGACACAGTAGATTCCACTTTAGACCCTTTATTTCAAAGCACTCTGACACAGTAGATTCCACTTTGTAGATTCCACTTTAGACCCTTTATTTCAAAGCACTCTGACACAGTAGATTCCACTTCAGACCCTTTATTACAAAGCACTCTGACACAGTAGATTCCACTTTAGACCCTTTATTTCAAAGCACTCTCCCACAGTAGATTCCACTTTAGACCCTTTATTACAAAGCACTCTGACACAGTAGATTGCAGCTTAAACCTTTTATTACAAAACACTCTGACACAATAGATTCCACTTTAGACCCTTTATTACAAAACACTCTGACACAGTAGATTCCACTTTAGACCCTTTATTTCAAAGCATTCTGACACAGTAGATTCCACTTTAGACCCTTTATTTCAAAGCATTCTGACACAGTAGATTCCACTTTAGACCCTTTATTACAAAGCACTCTGACACAGTGGATTCCACTATAGACCCTTTATTTCAAAGCACTCTGACACAGTGGATTCCACTTTAGACCCTTTATTTCAAAGCATTCTGACACAGTAGATTCCACTTTAGACCCTTTATTACAAAGGACTCTGACACAGTAGATTGCAGCTTGGACCCTTTATTACAAAGCACTCTCACACAGTAGATTGCAACTTAAACCCTTTATTTCAAAGCACTCTGACACAGTAGATTGCAACTTAAACCCTTTATTACAAAGCACTCTGACACAGTAGATTCCACTTTAGACCCTTTATTACAAAGCACTCTGACACAGTAGATTGCAACTTAAACCCTTTATTACAAAGCACTGTGACACAGTAGACTGCAACTTAAACCCTTTATTACAAAGCACTCTGACACAGTAGATTGCAGCTTGGACCCTTTATTACAAAACACTCTGACACAGTAGATTGCAGCTTGGACCCTTTATTTTAAAGCACTCTGACACAGTAGATTCCACTTTAGACCCTTTATTTCAAAGCACTCTGACACAGCAGATTCCACTTTAGACCCTTTATTACAAAGCACTCCGACACAGTAGATTGCAGCTTAAACCTTTTATTACAAAACACTCTGACACAATAGATTCCACTTTAGACCCTTTATTACAAAATACTCTGACACAGTAGATTCCACTTTAGACCCTTTATTTCAAAGCATTCTGACACAGTAGATTCCACTTTAGACCCTTTATTTCAAAGCATTCTGACACAGTAGATTCCACTTTAGACCCTTTATTACAAAGCACTCTGACACAGTTGATTCCACTATAGACCCTTTATTTCAAAGCACTCTGACACAGTGGATTCCACTTTAGACCCTTTATTTCAAAGCATTCTGACACAGTAGATTCCACTTTAGACCCTTTATTACAAAGGACTCTGACACAGTAGATTGCAGCTTGGACCCTTTATTACAAAGCACTCTCACACAGTAGATTGCAACTTAAACCCTTTATTTCAAAGCACTCTGACACAGTAGATTGCAACTTAAACCCTTTATTACAAAGCACTCTGACACAGTAGATTCCACTTTAGACCCTTTATTACAAAGCACTCTGACACAGTAGATTGCAACTTAAACCCTTTATTACAAAGCACTGTGACACAGTAGACTGCAACTTAAACCCTTTATTACAAAGCATTCTGACACAGTAGATTCCACTTTAGACCCTTTATTTCAAAGCACTCTGACACAGAAGATTGCAGCTTGGACCCTTTATTACAAAGCACTCTGACACAGTAGATTACACTTTATACCCTTTATTTCAAACCACTCTGACACAGTAGATTCCACTTTAGACCCTTTATTTCAAAGCACTCTGACACAGTAGATTCCACTTTGTAGATTCCACTTTAGACCCTTTATTTCAAAGCACTCTGACACAGTAGATTTCACTTTAGACCCTTTATTACAAAGCACTCTGACACAGTAGATTCCACTTTAGACCCTTTATTACAAAGCACTCTGACACAGTAGATTCCACTTTAGACCCTTTATTTCAAAGCACTCTGACACAGTAGATTCCACTTTAGACCCTTTATTACAAAGCACTCTGACACAGTAGATTCCACTTTAGACCCTTTATTTCAAAGCACTCTGACACAGTAGATTCCACTTTAGACCCTTTATTACAAAGCACTCTGACACAGTAGATTCCACTTTAGACCTTCATTTCAAAGCACTCTGACACAGTAGATTGCAGCTTGGACCCTTTATTTCAAAGCACTCCGACACAGTAGATTGCAGCTTGGACCTTTTATTTCAAAGCACTCTGACACAGTAGATTCCACTTTAGACCCTTTATTACAAAGCACTCTGACACAGTAGATTCCACTTTAGACCCTTTATTTCAAAGCACTCTGACACAGTAGATTGCAACTTAAATCCTTTAGTTCAAAGCACTCTGACACAGTAGATTGCAGCTTGGACCCTTTATTACAAAGCACTCTGACACAGTAGATTCCACTTTAGACCCTTTATTACAAAGCACTCTGACACAGTAGATATTACAAAACACTCTGACACAGTAGATTCCACTTTAGACCCTTTATTACAAAGCATTCTGACACAGTAGATTCCACTTTAGACCCTTTATTTCAAAGCACTCTGACACAGTAGATTCCACTTTAGACCCTTTATTTCAAAGCACTCTGACACAGTAGATTCCACTTTGTAGATTCCACTTTAGACCCTTTATTTCAAAGCACTCTGACACAGTAGATTCCACTTCAGACCCTTTATTACAAAGCACTCTGACACAGTAGATTCCACTTTAGACCCTTTATTTCAAAGCACTCTCCCACAGTAGATTCCACTTTAGACCCTTTATTACAAAGCACTCTGGCACAGTAGATTGCAGGTTAAACCTTTTATTACAAAACACTCTGACACAATAGATTCCACTTTAGACCCTTTATTACAAAACACTCTGACACAGTAGATTCCACTTTAGACCCTTTATTTCAAAGCATTCTGACACAGTAGATTCCACTTTAGACCCTTTATTTCAAAGCATTCTGACACAGTAGATTCCACTTTAGACCCTTTATTTCAAAGCACTCTGACACAGTGGATTCCACTTTAGACCCTTTATTTCAAAGCATTCTGACACAGTAGATTCCACTTTAGACCCTTTATTACAAAGCACTCTGACACAGTAGATTGCAGCTTGGACCCTTTATTACAAAGCACTCTCACACAGTAGATTGCAACTTAAACCCTTTATTTCAAAGCACTCTGACACAGTAGATTGCAACTTAAACCCTTTATTACAAAGCACTCTGACACAGTAGATTCCACTTTAGACCCTTTATTACAAAGCACTCTGACACAGTAGATTGCAACTTAAACCCTTTATTACAAAGCACTGTGACACAGTAGACTGCAACTTAAACCCTTTATTACAAAGCACTCTGACACAGTAGATTGCAGCTTGGACCTTTTACAAAGCACTCTGACACAGTAGATTCCACTTTAGACCCTTTATTTCAAAGCACTCTGACACAGTAGATTCCACTTTATACCCTTTATTACAAAGCACTCTGACACAATAGATTCCACTTTAGACCCTTTATTTCAAAGCACTCTGACACAGTAGATTCCACTTTAGACCCTTTATTACAAAGCACTCTGACACATTAGATTCCACTTTATACCCTTTATTTCAAAGCACTCGGACACAGTAGATTCCACTATAGACCCTTTATTACAAAGCACTCTGACACAGTAGATTGCAACTTAAACCCTTTATTACAAAGCACTCTGACACAGTAGATTCCACTTTAGACCCTTTATTTCAAAGCACTCTGACACAATAGATTCCACTTTAGACCCTTTATTACAAAGCACTCTGACACAGTAGATTCCACTTTAGACCCTTTATTTCAAAGCACTCTGACACAGTAGATTCCACTTTAGACCCTTTATTACAAAACACTCTGACACAGTAGATTCCACTTTAGACCCTTTATTTCAAAGCACTCTGACACAGTAGATTGCAGCTTGGACCCTTTATTTCAAAGCACTCTGACACAGTAGATTCCACATAAGACCCTTTATTTCAAAGCACTCTGACACAGTAGATTGCAACTTAAACCCTTTATTACAAAGCACTCTGACACAGTAGATTCCACTTTAGACCCTTTATTTCAAAGCACTCTGACACAATAGATTCCACTTTAGACCCTTTATTACAAAGCACTCTGACACAGTAGATTCCACTTTAGACCCTTTATTTCAAAGCACTCTGACACAGTAGATTGCAGCTTGGACCCTTTATTTCAAAGCACTCTGACACAGTAGATTCCACTTTAGACCCTTTATTACAAAGCACTCTGACACAGTAGATTCCACTTTAGACCCTTTATTTCAAAGCACTCTGACACAGTAGATTCCACTTTAGACCCTTTATTTCAAAGCATTCTGACACAGTAGATTCCACTTTAGACCCTTTATTACAAAGCACTCTGACACAGTAGATTGCAGCTTGGACCCTTTATTACAAAGCACTCTGACACAGTAGATTGCAACTTAAATCCTTTAGTTCAAAGCACTCTGACACAGTAGATTGCAGCTAGGACCCTTTATTACAAAGCACTCTGACACAGTAGATTCCACTTTAGACCCTTTATTACAAAGCACTCTGACACAGTAGATATTACAAAACACTCTGACACAGTAGATTCCACTTTAGACCCTTTATTACAAAGCACTCTGACACAGTAGATTCCACTTTAGACCCTTTATTTCAAAGCACTCTGACACAGTAGATTCCACTTTGTAGATTCCACTTTAGACCCTTTATTTCAAAGCACTCTGACACAGTAGATTCCACTTCAGACCCTTTATTACACAGCACTCTGACACAGTAGATTCCACTTTAGACCCTTTATTTCAAAGCACTCTCCCACAGTAGATTCCACTTTAGACCCTTTATTACAAAGCACTCTGACACAGTAGATTGCAGCTTAAACCTTTTATTACAAAACACTCTGACACAGTAGATTCCACTTTAGACCCTTTATTTCAAAGCATTCTGACACAGTAGATTCCACTTTAGACCCTTTATTTCAAAGCATTCTGACACAGTAGGTTCCACTTTAGACCCTTTATTACAAAACACTCTGACACAGTAGATTCCACTATAGACCCTTTATTTCAAAGCACTCTGACACAGTAGATTCCACTTTAGACCCTTTATTTCAAAGCATTCTGACACAGTAGATTTCAGCTTGGACCCTTGATTACAAAGCACTCTGACACAGTAGATTGCAACTTAAACCCTTTATTTCAAAGCACTCTGACACAGTAGATTGCAACTTAAACCCTTTATTACAAAGCACTCTGACACAGTAGATTCCACTTTAGAGCCTTTATTACAAAGCACTCTGACACAGTAGATTGCAACTTAAACCCTTTATTACAAAGCACTGTGACACAGTAGACTGCAACTTAAACCCTTTATTACAAAGCACTCTGACACAGTAGATTGCAGCTTGGACCCTTTACAAAGCACTCTGACACAGTAGATTCCACTTTAGACCCTTTATTTCAAAGCACTCTGACACAGTAGATTCCACTTTATACCCTTTATTACAAAGCACTCTGACACAATAGATTCCACTTTAGACCCTTTATTTCAAAGCACTCTGACACAGTAGATTCCACTTTAGACCCTTTATTACAAAGCACTCTGACACAGTAGATTCCACTTTATACCCTTTATTTCAAAGCACTCTGACACAGTAGATTCCACTTTAGACCTTTTATTACAAAGCACTCTGACACAGTAGATTGCAACTTAAACCCTTTATTTCAAAGCACTCTGACACAGTAGATTCCACTTTAGACCCTTTATTACAAAGCACGATGACACAATAGATTCCACTTTAGACCCTTTTATTTCAAAGCACTCTGACACAGTAGATTCCACTTTAGACCCTTTATTACAAAGCACTCTGACACAGTAGATTGCAACTTAAACCCTTTATTACAAAGCACTCTGACACAGTAGATTCCACTTTAGACCCTTTATTTCAAAGCACTCTGACACAATAGATTCCACTTTAGACCCTTTATTACAAAGCACTCTGACACAGTAGATTCCACTTTAGACCCTTTATTTCAAAGCACTCTGACACAGTAGATTCCACTTTAGACCCTTTATTACAAAACACTCTGACACAGTAGATTCCACTTTAGACCCTTTATTTCAAAGCACTCTGACACAGTAGATTGCAGCTTGGACCCTTTATTTCAAAGCACTCTGACACAGTAGATTCCACATAAGACCCTTTATTTCAAAGCACTCTGACACAGTAGATTGCCGCTTAAACCCTTTATTACAAAGCACTCTGACACAGTAGATTGCAACTTAAACCCTTTATTACAAAGCACTCTGACACAGTAGATTCCACTTTAGACCCTTTATTACAAAGCACTCTGACACAGTAGATTCCACTTTAGACCCTTTATTTCAAAGCACTCTGACACAGTAGATTCCACTTTAGACCCTTTATTACAAAACACTCTGACACAGTAGATTCCACTTTAGACCCTTTATTTCAAAGCACTCTGACACAGTAGATTGCAGCTTGGACCCTTTATTTCAAAGCACTCTGACACAGTAGATTCCACTTTAGACCCTTTATTTCAAAGCATTCTGACACAGTAGATTCCACTTTAGACCCTTTATTTCAAAGCACTCTGACACAGTAGATTCCACTTTAGACCCTTTATTTCAAAGCATTCTGACACAGTAGATTCCACTTTAGACCCTTTATTACAAAGCACTCTGACACAGTAGATTGCAGCTTGGACCCTTTATTACAAAGCACTCTGACACAGTAGATTTCAACTTAAACCCTTTATTTCAAAGCACTCTGACACAGTATATTCCACTTTAGACCCTTTATTTCAAAGCACTCTGACACAGTAGATTCCACTTTAGACCCTTTATTACAAAGCACTCTGACACAGTAGATTCCACTTTAGACCCTTTATTACAAAGCACTGTGACTCAGTAGATTCCACTTTAGACCCTTTATTTTAAAGCACTCTGACACAGTAGCTTCCACTTTAGACCCTTTATTTCAAAGCATTCTAACACAGTAGATTCCACTTTAGACCCTTTATTTCAAAGCACTGTGACACAGTAGATTCCACTTTAGACCCTTTATTACAAAGCACTCTGACACAGTAGATTGCAACTTAAACCCTTTATTTCAAAGCACTCTGACACAGTAGATTCCACTTTAGACCCTTTATTACAAAGCACTCTGACACAATAGATTCCACTTTAGACCCTTTTATTTCAAAGCACTCTGACACAATAGATTCCACTTTAGACCCTTTATTACAAAGCACTCTGACACAGTAGATTGCAACTTAAACCCTTTATTACAAAGCACTCTGACACAGTAGATTCCACTTTAGACCCTTTATTTCAAAGCACTCTGACACAATAGATTCCACTTTAGACCCTTTATTACAAAGCACTCTGACACAGTAGATTCCACTTTAGACCCTTTATTTCAAAACACTCTGACACAGTAGATTCCACTTTAGACCCTTTATTACAAAACACTCTGACACAGTAGATTCCACTTTAGACCCTTTATTTCAAAGCACTCTGACACAGTAGATTGCAGCTTGGACCCTTTATTTCAAAGCACTCTGACACAGTAGATTCCACTTTAGACCCTTTATTTCAAAGCACTCTGACACAGTAGATTGCCCCTTAAACCCTTTATTACAAAGCACACTGACACAGTAGATTGCAGATTGGACCCTTTATTACAAAGCACTGTGACACAGTAGATTGCCGCTTAAACCCTTTATTACAAAACACTCTGACACAGTAGATTCCACTTTAGGCCCTTTATTTCAAAGCATTCTGACACAGTAGATTCCACTTTAGACCCTTTATTACAAAGCACTCTGACATAGTAGATTGCAGCTTGGACCCTTTTAAAAGCACTCTGACACAGTAGATTCCACTTTAGACCCTTTATTACAAAGCACTCTGACACAGTAGATTGCAGCTTGGACCCTTTATTTCAAAGCACTCTGACACAGTAGATTCCACTTTAGACCCTTTATTTCAAAGCATTCTGACACAGTAGATTCCACTTTAGACCCTTTATTACAAAGCACTCTGACACAGTAGATTGCAGCTTGGACCCTTTATTACAAAGCACTCTGACACAGTAGATTGCAACTTAAACCCTTTATTTCAAAGCACTCTGACACAGTAGATTCCACTTTAGACCCATTATTTCAAAGCACTCTGACACAGTAGATTCCACTTTAGACCCTTTATTACAAAGCACTCTGACACAGTAGATTCCAGTTTAGACCCTTTATTACAAAGCACTGTGACACAGTAGATTCCACTTTAGACCCTTTATTTTAAAGCACTCTGACACAGTAGCTTGCACTTTAGACCCTTTATTTCAAAGCATTCTGACACAGTAGATTCCACTTTAGACCCTTTATTTCAAAGCACTGTGACACAGTAGATTCCACTTTAGACCCTTTATTACAAAGCACTCTGACACAGTAGATTGCAACTTAAACCCTTTATTTCAAAGCACTCTGACACAGTAGATTCCACTTTAGACCCTTTATTACAAAGCACTCTGACACAATAGATTCCACTTTAGACCCTTTTATTTCAAAGCACTCTGACACAATAGATTCCACTTTAGACCCTTTATTACAAAGCACTCTGACACAGTAGATTGCAACTTAAACCCTTTATTACAAAGCACTCTGACACAGTAGATTCCACTTTAGACCCTTTATTTCAAAGCACTCTGACACAATAGATTCCACTTTAGACCCTTTATTACAAAGCACTCTGACACAGTAGATTCCACTTTAGACCCTTTATTTCAAAACACTCTGACACAGTAGATTCCACTTTAGACCCTTTATTACAAAACACTCTGACACAGTAGATTCCACTTTAGACCCTTTATTTCAAAGCACTCTGACACAGTAGATTGCAGCTTGGACCCTTTATTTCAAAGCACTCTGACACAGTAGATTCCACTTTAGACCCTTTATTTCAAAGCACTCTGACACAGTAGATTGCCCCTTAAACCCTTTATTACAAAGCACACTGACACAGTAGATTGCAGCTTGGACCCTTTATTACAAAGCACTGTGACACAGTAGATTGCCGCTTAAACCCTTTATTACAAAACACTCTGACACAGTAGATTCCACTTTAGGCCCTTTATTTCAAAGCATTCTGACACAGTAGATTCCACTTTAGACCCTTTATTACAAAGCACTCTGACATAGTAGATTGCAGCTTGGACCCTTTTAAAAGCACTCTGACACAGTAGATTCCACTTTAGACCCTTTATTACAAAGCACTCTGACACAGTAGATTGCAGCTTGGACCCTTTATTTCAAAGCACTCTGACACAGTAGATTCCACTTTAGACCCTTTATTTCAAAGCATTCTGACACAGTAGATTCCACTTTAGACCCTTTATTACAAAGCACTCTGACACAGTAGATTGCAGCTTGGACCCTTTATTACAAAGCACTCTGACACAGTAGATTGCAACTTAAACCCTTTATTTCAAAGCACTCTGACACAGTAGATTCCACTTTAGACCCATTATTTCAAAGCACTCTGACACAGTAGATTCCACTTTAGACCCTTTATTACAAAGCACTCTGACACAGTAGATTCCACTTTAGACCCTTTATTACAAAGCACTGTGACACAGTAGATTCCACTTTAGACCCTTTATTTTAAAGCACTCTGACACAGTAGCTTGCACTTTAGACCCTTTATTTCAAAGCATTCTGACACAGTAGATTCCACTTTAGACCCTTTATTTCAAAGCACTGTGACACAGTAGATTCCACTTTAGACCCTTTATTACAAAGCACTCTGACACAGTAGATTGCAACTTAAACCCTTTATTTCAAAGCACTCTGACACAGTAGATTCCACTTTAGACCCTTTATTACAAAGCACTCTGACACAGTAGATTCCACTTTAGACCCTTTATTTCAAAGCACTCTGACACAGTAGATTCCACTTTAGACCCTTTATTTCAAAGCATTCTGACACAGTAGATTCCACTTTAGACCCTTTATTACAAAGCACTCTGACACAGTAGATTGCAGCTTGGACCCTTTATTACAAAGCACTCTGACACAGTAGATTTCAACTTAAACCCTTTATTTCAAAGCACTCTGACACAGTATATTCCACTTTAGACCCTTTATTTCAAAGCACTCTGACACAGTAGATTCCACTTTAGACCCTTTATTACAAAGCACTCTGACACAGTAGATTCCACTTTAGACCCTTTATTACAAAGCACTGTGACTCAGTAGATTCCACTTTAGACCCTTTATTTTAAAGCACTCTGACACAGTAGCTTCCACTTTAGACCCTTTATTTCAAAGCATTCTAACACAGTAGATTCCACTTTAGACCCTTTATTTCAAAGCACTGTGACACAGTAGATTCCACTTTAGACCCTTTATTACAAAGCACTCTGACACAGTAGATTGCAACTTAAACCCTTTATTTCAAAGCACTCTGACACAGTAGATTCCACTTTAGACCCTTTATTACAAAGCACTCTGACACAATAGATTCCACTTTAGACCCTTTTATTTCAAAGCACTCTGACACAATAGATTCCACTTTAGACCCTTTATTACAAAGCACTCTGACACAGTAGATTGCAACTTAAACCCTTTATTACAAAGCACTCTGACACAGTAGATTCCACTTTAGACCCTTTATTTCAAAGCACTCTGACACAATAGATTCCACTTTAGACCCTTTATTACAAAGCACTCTGACACAGTAGATTCCACTTTAGACCCTTTATTTCAAAACACTCTGACACAGTAGATTCCACTTTAGACCCTTTATTACAAAACACTCTGACACAGTAGATTCCACTTTAGACCCTTTATTTCAAAGCACTCTGACACAGTAGATTGCAGCTTGGACCCTTTATTTCAAAGCACTCTGACACAGTAGATTCCACTTTAGACCCTTTATTTCAAAGCACTCTGACACAGTAGATTGCCCCTTAAACCCTTTATTACAAAGCACACTGACACAGTAGATTGCAGATTGGACCCTTTATTACAAAGCACTGTGACACAGTAGATTGCCGCTTAAACCCTTTATTACAAAACACTCTGACACAGTAGATTCCACTTTAGGCCCTTTATTTCAAAGCATTCTGACACAGTAGATTCCACTTTAGACCCTTTATTACAAAGCACTCTGACATAGTAGATTGCAGCTTGGACCCTTTTAAAAGCAGTCTGACACAGTAGATTCCACTTTAGACCCTTTATTACAAAGCACTCTGACACAGTAGATTGCAGCTTGGACCCTTTATTTCAAAGCACTCTGACACAGTAGATTCCACTTTAGACCCTTTATTTCAAAGCATTCTGACACAGTAGATTCCACTTTAGACCCTTTATTACAAAGCACTCTGACACAGTAGATTGCAGCTTGGACCCTTTATTACAAAGCACTCTGACACAGTAGATTGCAACTTAAACCCTTTATTTCAAAGCACTCTGACACAGTAGATTCCACTTTAGACCCATTATTTCAAAGCACTCTGACACAGTAGATTCCACTTTAGACCCTTTATTACAAAGCACTCTGACACAGTAGATTCCAGTTTAGACCCTTTATTACAAAGCACTGTGACACAGTAGATTCCACTTTAGACCCTTTATTTTAAAGCACTCTGACACAGTAGCTTGCACTTTAGACCCTTTATTTCAAAGCATTCTGACACAGTAGATTCCACTTTAGACCCTTTATTTCAAAGCACTGTGACACAGTAGATTCCACTTTAGACCCTTTATTACAAAGCACTCTGACACAGTAGATTGCAACTTAAACCCTTTATTTCAAAGCACTCTGACACAGTAGATTCCACTTTAGACCCTTTATTACAAAGCACTCTGACACAATAGATTCCACTTTAGACCCTTTTATTTCAAAGCACTCTGACACAATAGATTCCACTTTAGACCCTTTATTACAAAGCACTCTGACACAGTAGATTGCAACTTAAACCCTTTATTACAAAGCACTCTGACACAGTAGATTCCACTTTAGACCCTTTATTTCAAAGCACTCTGACACAATAGATTCCACTTTAGACCCTTTATTACAAAGCACTCTGACACAGTAGATTCCACTTTAGACCCTTTATTTCAAAACACTCTGACACAGTAGATTCCACTTTAGACCCTTTATTACAAAACACTCTGACACAGTAGATTCCACTTTAGACCCTTTATTTCAAAGCACTCTGACACAGTAGATTGCAGCTTGGACCCTTTATTTCAAAGCACTCTGACACAGTAGATTCCACTTTAGACCCTTTATTTCAAAGCACTCTGACACAGTAGATTGCCCCTTAAACCCTTTATTACAAAGCACACTGACACAGTAGATTGCAGCTTGGACCCTTTATTACAAAGCACTGTGACACAGTAGATTGCCGCTTAAACCCTTTATTACAAAACACTCTGACACAGTAGATTCCACTTTAGGCCCTTTATTTCAAAGCATTCTGACACAGTAGATTCCACTTTAGACCCTTTATTACAAAGCACTCTGACATAGTAGATAGCAGCTTGGACCCTTTTAAAAGCACTCTGACACAGTAGATTCCACTTTAGACCCTTTATTACAAAGCACTCTGACACAGTAGATTGCAGCTTGGACCCTTTATTTCAAAGCACTCTGACACAGTAGATTCCACTTTAGACCCTTTATTTCAAAGCATTCTGACACAGTAGATTCCACTTTAGACCCTTTATTACAAAGCACTCTGACACAGTAGATTGCAGCTTGGACCCTTTATTACAAAGCACTCTGACACAGTAGATTGCAACTTAAACCCTTTATTTCAAAGCACTCTGACACAGTAGATTCCACTTTAGACCCATTATTTCAAAGCACTCTGACACAGTAGATTCCACTTTAGACCCTTTATTACAAAGCACTCTGACACAGTAGATTCCACTTTAGACCCTTTATTACAAAGCACTGTGACACAGTAGATTCCACTTTAGACCCTTTATTTTAAAGCACTCTGACACAGTAGCTTGCACTTTAGACCCTTTATTTCAAAGCATTCTGACACAGTAGATTCCACTTTAGACCCTTTATTTCAAAGCACTGTGACACAGTAGATTCCACTTTAGACCCTTTATTACAAAGCACTCTGACACAGTAGATTGCAACTTAAACCCTTTATTTCAAAGCACTCTGACACAGTAGATTCCACTTTAGACCCTTTATTACAAAGCACTCTGACACAATAGATTCCACTTTAGACCCTTTTATTTCAAAGCACTCTGACACAATAGATTCCACTTTAGACCCTTTATTACAAAGCACTCTGACACAGTAGATTGCAACTTAAACCCTTTATTACAAAGCACTCTGACACAGTAGATTCCACTTTAGACCCTTTATTTCAAAGCACTCTGACACAATAGATTCCACTTTAGACCCTTTATTACAAAGCACTCTGACACAGTAGATTCCACTTTAGACCCTTTATTTCAAAACACTCTGACACAGTAGATTCCACTTTAGACCCTTTATTACAAAACACTCTGACACAGTAGATTTCACTTTAGACCCTTTATTTCAAAGCACTCTGACACAGTAGATTGCAGCTTGGACCCTTTATTTCAAAGCACTCTGACACAGTAGATTCCACTTTAGACCCTTTATTTCAAAGCACTCTGACACAGTAGATTGCCCCTTAAACCCTTTATTACAAAGCACACTGACACAGTAGATTGCAGCTTGGACCCTTTATTACAAAGCACTGTGACACAGTAGATTGCCGCTTAAACCCTTTATTACAAAACACTCTGGCACAGTAGATTCCACTTTAGGCCCTTTATTTCAAAGCATTCTTACACAGTAGATTCCACTTTAGACCCTTTATTACAAAGCACTCTGACACAGTAGATTGCAGCTTGGACCCTTTTAAAAGCACTCTGACACAGTAGATTCCACTTTAGACCCTTTATTACAAAGCACTCTGACACAGTAGATTGCAGCTTGGACCCTTTATTACAAAGCACTCTGACACAGTAGATTCCACTTTAGACCCTTTATTACAAAGCACTCTGGCACAGTAGATTCCACTTTAGACCCTTTATTTCAAAGCACTCTGACACAGTAGATTCCACTTTAGACCCTTTATTACAAAGCACTCTGACACAGTAGATTCCACTTTAGACCCTTTATTACAAAACACTCTGACACAGTAGATTCCACTTTAGACCCTTTATTTCAAATCACTCTGACACAATAGATTGCAGCGTGGACCCTTTATTTCAAAGCACTCTGACACAGTAGATTCCACTTTAGACCCTTTATTTCAAAGCACTCTGACACAGTAGATTGCAGCTTGGACCCTTTATTACAAAACACTCTGACACAGTAGATTTCACTTTAGACCCTTTATTTCAAAGCACTCTGACACAGTAGATTCCACTTTAGACCCTTTATTACAAAACACTCTGACACAGTAGATTGCAGCTTGGACCCTTTATTACAAAACACTCTGACACAGTAGATTGCAGCTTGGACCCTTTATTACAAAACACTCTGACACAGTAGATTGCAGCTTGGACCCTTTATTTTAAAGCACTCTGACACAGTAGATTCCACTTTAGACCCTTTATTTCAAAGCACTCTGACACAGCAGATTCCACTTTAGACCCTTTATTACAAAGCACTCCGACACAGTAGATTCCACTTTAGACCCTTTATTTCAAAGCACTCTGACACAGTAGATTCCACTTTAGACCCTTTATTACAAAACACTCTGACACAGTAGATTCCACTTTAGACCCTTTATTTCAAAGCATTCTGACACAGTAGATTCCACTTTAGACCCTTTATTACAAAACACTCTGACACAGTAGATTGCAGCTTGGACCCTTTATTACAAAACACTCTGACACAGTAGATTGCAGCTTGGACCCTTTATTTCAAAACACTCTGACACAGTAGATTCCACTTTAGACCCTTTATTTCAAAACACTCTGACACAGTAGATTCCACTTTAGACCCTTTATTTCAAAGCACTCTGACACAGTGGATTGCAGTTTGGACCATTTCTTACAAAGCACTCTGACACAGTAGATTGCAGCTTGGACCCTTTATTTCAAAGCACTCTGACACAGTGGATTCCAGCTTGGGCCCTTTACTATAAAGCACTCTGACACAGTGGATTGCAGCTTAGACCCTTTACTAAAAAGCACTCTTGACACAGTAGATTCCACCTTGGACCCTTTACTAACAAGCATTTGCAATGCAATAGGTCTCGCATTTGGAAAGTTTGAGCTATTGGTATTGTAAATGCCAAATTTTGTATTTATTTTTTGGTTTTGAAAATAGCTAAATTAATAGCTTTGTCATTTACAATTCCTATAGTTTTAACCTTCGCAAATGTGACACCTATAGCATTTGTAAGGCAATATTTGTTGTATTTACATGACTTGGATGTATTGATATTACAAATAACAATGGCTTTTATTTTTTTTTAATAATTAGTACTTAAATAAAAGTTATTGTAATTTATAATGGCAATAGCTTAAACTTTTGTAAATAACTTTTGTGAAGATTATGTTTTGTGTATTTTATTGTGACGAAAATCCAAGAACAGAAGTGAAATATTAACATCTTTTTGTGACATTTGTAATAAAGCTTTAAACATTGAGAGAACATATTTGAACCAGTTGTTGTTGAATGGTTGCACAGATTGATGCTGTGGTGGCGCTGAGTGATTTTGTGGTGGCGACGAGTGATGCTGTGGCGTTCAGTAATGCTGGTGTAGCACATAGTGATGTTGTTGTGCCCCTGAGTGATGCTGTGGTGGTGCTGAGTGTGACTGTGGTGATGTGATAGATAGAGTGAGTGCGATAGATAGAGGGAGGGCGATAGATAGATACAGGGAGGGTGATAGATAGAGGAAGAGCGGGAGGGCGATAGAGTGAGGGAGGGCGATAGAGGGACGGCGATAGATAGATAGAGGGAGGGCGATAGATAGAGTGAGGGAGGGCGATAGATAGAGTGAGGGAAGGCGATAGAGAGATAGAGTGAGGGCAATAGATAGAGTGAGGGCGATAGATAGATAGATCAATAGATATATAGATAGATAAATAGAGTGAGGTTGATATCTAGATAGAGAGATAGAGTGAGTGTGATAGATAGATAGATAGATAGATAGATAGATAGATAGATAGATAGATAGATAGATAGATAGATAGATAGATAGATAGATAGATAGATAGATAGATAGATAGATAGAGTGATGGCGATAGATCAAGGAAGTGCAGTAGATAGATAGATAGATAGATAGATAGATAGATAGATAGATAGATAGATAGATAGATAGATAGATAGATAGATAGATAGATAGATAGATAGATAGATAGATAGATAGAGTGAGTCCGATAGATAGATAGAGTGATAGATAGATAGAGAGTGAGGCCGATAGATAGAGTGAGGGCAATAGATAGATAGATAGAGTGAGGGCAATAGATAGATAGATAGAGTGAGGGCAATAGATAGATAGATAGAGTGAGGGCAATAGATAGATAGTATGAGGGCGATAGATAGATAGATTTTGTGTGATAGATAATTATTTAGAGTGATGGTGATAGATAGATAGCTAGAGGGTGATCGATAGATAGATAGAGTGCGATAGATAGTTAGCTAGAGGGCGATAGATAGATAGAGCATTGGCGATAGATAGATAGATAGATAGAGTGTGGGCGACAGATAGATAGTTAGATAGCTACATAGATAGATGTGTGGTCTGTGTGAGAAGGGGCAGTGTTTGCGGTCTGTGTGAGAGGGGGGCAGTGTGAACTTTGTTTATTTGTTAACTAAAGTTATACAATAATTCTAATTTAAACACAAAACACCTAGCACCAATAGACATTAACCAACGGAAGAAAATCTACTGATGCGTTTTAGAAAGTGTGTGTGGTCTGTGTGTGAGGGGCCAGTGTATGTGAAGGACCAGTTGCAGGCGACTTGCGAGGGCAGACCTCAAGACACAGAGAGGCGCAACAGAATAAAAGTGCTGTTAGTGGAGAGCGTGATCTTCATTAGAATGTAAGCAGGAAAACAAAAAATGAAAGTCATACAAAAGCATACGTGTTTGGGTGCATAAAGTAAAATAATGAAACACGCATTCAAAAGTAAATAAATGCAAGAGATGAATGCAAAGCACAGAGACAGGAGGTCAAGTAGTAAGTCACACAGAGCAGAGATTCCGGAAAAGTTGTGAGAAAGAGAAGGCGGGGCGGAACTACATGGAAGGGGAGAGACGTGTGGGCAAAGAGGAGCCTGTGAGAAAGCGCTGCGGAGATCAAAGAAAAGGTTTGCGACCATATGGAGAGCGAGGGAGTGTGCCGCCTGCTGAGCAGAATGCATGTGGCAACAGAGGGAGAGCGTGGCACGCGCACGCCACAACAGTTTCAGACCGCAACGTCCACGTGAACTTTGTTCATTTGTAAAATAAAGTTAAACAATAATTCTATTTTAAGCACAAAACACCTAGCACCAATAGTCATTACCCGACGATAAAAACCAAAAATCTACTGATGCGTTTTAGAAACGCTTTGACCCTATAACATTTTTGTTTTTGTTAAAATTTAGAAAAGGCACCTACTGACATCATACCAACTAGGGGGCAGTGTGTAAGAGGGCAGTGTGTGAAGGGGAATTGTATGAGGGCACAGTGTGAGTGTGTAAGGGTGCGGGCTGTGTGTGTGTGCGGGATGTAAGGGTGCAGTGTGTGTGACCTAAAGTACTGTGAGTGGGCAGTGTATGTGGGGGGAGTGTGTCAAGGGGTCAGTGTGTGAGGAGGGGTCAGTGTGTGGTTTGTGTGAGAGGGGGGCAGTGTGTGTAGTCTGTGTGAGAGGGAGGCAGTGTGTGTAGTCTGTGTGAGTGGGGGCAGTGTGTGTGGTCTGTGTGAGGGGGCAGTGTGTGTGGTCTGTGTGAGGGGGCAGTGTGTGTAGTCTGTGTGAGGGGGGCAGTGAGTATGGTCTGTGTGGAGGGGTAAGTGTGAGTGGTCTGTGTGGAGGGGTAATTGTGAGTGGTATGTGTGAGGGGGCAGTGTTTGTGGTCTGTGTGAGAGGGGGGCAGTGTGAACTTTGTTCATTTGCTAAATAAACTTAAACAATAATTCTAATTTAAGCACAAAACACCTAGCACCAATAGACATTAACCGATGAAAAAAAACAAAAATCTACTGATGCGTTTTAGAAACCCTTTGATCCTGTAACGTTTGTGTTTTTGTTAAAATTTAGAAAAGGCACCTACTGACATCATACAAACTAGGGGGCAGTGTGAAGAGGGCAGTGTGTGAGGGGGAATTGTATGAGGGCACAGTGTGAGTGTGTAAGGGTGCAGGCTGTGTGTGTGTGCGGGGTGTAAGGGTGCAGTGTGTGTGACCTAAAGTACTGTGAGTGGGTAATGTGTGACAGCAGTGTATGTGGGGGCAGTGTGTCTAGGGGTCAGTGTGTGAGGAGGGGTCAGTGTGCATGGTTTGTGTGAGAGGGGGGAAGTGAGTGTAGTCTGTGTGAGAGGGGGGCAGTGTGTGTAGTCTGTGTGAGGGGGGCAGTGTGTGTGGTCTGTGTGAGGGGGCAGTGTGTATGGTCTGTGTGAGGGGGCAGTGTGTGTGGTCTGTGTGAGGGGGGCAGTGTGTGTGGTCTGTGTGGAGGGGTAAGTATGAGTGGTCTGTGTGGAGGGGTAAGTGTGAGTGGGGCAGTGTTTGTGGTCTGTGTGAGAGGGGGGCAGTGTGTGTGGTCTGTGTGAGGGGGCATTGTGTGTGGTCTGTGTGAGAGGGGGGCATTGTTGGTTAATGACTTGTCAGTAAACTGTATTTCTATTTTCTTTAAAGGCTGTATTAGTATTGAAAAAAATACACAATCTGACATTGGCTCACGTGAATGAGGAAGTAAACTAATCTTATTTATTTGAGGGTGAGGGGGTGCAGAGTGCGAGGGGGCTAATGTGTGTAGGGCAGTGTGTGAGTTGGCATTTTGTGGGGTCTAATGTGTGTAGGGTAGTGTGTGAGGTGGCAGTTTGGGGGGTCTAATGTGTGTAGGTCAGTGTGTGAGGTGGCAATTGTGTGGTCTAATGTGTGTATTGCATTGTGTGAGGCAAAACAGAATAAAAGGATAAAAGTGATGTTTGTAGAGAGAGTGATTTTTTGTTTGTTTTGCATGAGAATGTAAGCAGGAAACTCAGACAAAAGCATACGTGTTTGGATGCGTAAAGCAGAACACAGAGGCTGGAAACTATTGAAGACGAGGGCAGACAGCAAAACACAGAGAGGCGAGAAAGGATAAAAGTGCTGTTTGTGGAGAGTGATTTTTTTTTCCGCATAAGAATGTAAGAAGGAAAGGAAACAATGAACATGTTTGGGTGCGTAAAGTTAAATTAAAACCACATGCAAAGTAAATAAATATAAGAGACGCATGCAAAACTCATAGGCACGAGGTCAAGTAGTCAGTCGCACAAAGCCGAAAATCAGAAAAGATGCGAGAAAGAAAAGGCGGAGTGGAACTACATGGAAGAGGAGAGACGCGTGGGCATTAAAAAAAAAAAGCATTCAAAGTAAATAAATATAATAGACGCATGCAAAACTCATAGGCACGAGGTCAAGTAGTCAGTCACACAAAGCCCCAAAAAAAAAATTATGCGAGAAAGAAAAGGCGGGGCGGAACTACATCGAAGAGGAGAGACGCGTGGGCGGAGATGAGTGCTGTTTGTAGAGAGAGTGATTTTTTGTTTGTTTTGCATGAGAATGTAAGCAGGAAAATCAGACAAACACATACGTGTTTGGATGCGTAAAGCAGAACACAGAGGCTAGAAACGATAGAAGACGAGGGCAGACAGCAAAACACAGAGAGGCGAGACAGGATAAAAGTGCTGTTTGTGGAGAGAGTGAGTTTTTTTTCGCATAAGAATGTAAGAAGGAAAGGAATCAATGAACGTGTTTGGGTGCGTAAAGTTAAATGAAAAAAAAACATTCAACATAAATAAATATAATAGACGCATGCAAAACTCATAGGCACAAGGTCAAGTAGTCAGTCGCACAAAGCCGAAAATCATAAAAAGATGCGAGAAAGAAAAGGCGGAGGGGAACTACATGGAAGAGGAGAGACGCGTGGGCGGTTAAGAAAAAAACATTCAAAGTAAATAAATATGATAGACGCATGCAAAGCTCATAGACACAAGGTCAAGTAGTCAGTCGCACAAAACCGAAAATCATAAAAAGATGTGAGAAGGAGAAGGCGGGGCGGAACTACACGGAAGGGGAGAGATGCGTGGGCAGAAAGGAGCCTGTGAGAACATGCGGCAGAGATCAAAGAAAAGGCATACGACCATATGGAGAGGGAGGGGGTGTGCAGCCTAGTGAGCTGAATGCGTGTGGCAACAGAGGGAGAGCGCGGCGCATGCGCACGAAGTGTCTGGTAGAAAATGGATGCTGTAAAGAATGCGCGTGGTTGTGGCAGTTGTTGACAATGCGCGTGATTGTGTTCACATGAACTGTACGCGATCCGCAGCTAGGAAGACTTTTCGGACTGCTTACTATAATCTCGCCTATTCATGCCTGCGGGATAGAATAGGCGAGACCTAAAAAGCACTCTGACACAGTAGATTGCAGCTTGGGCTCTTTATTACAAAGCACTCTGACACAGCAGATTGCAGCTTGGAACCTTTATTACAAAGAACTCTGACACAGTAGATTCCACCTTGTACCCTTTACTATAAAGCACTCTGACACAGTAGATTCCACCTTGGACCCTTTACTAACAAGCATTTACAATGCAATAGGTCTCGCATTAACACCACTTTGAGCTATTGACATTGTAAATGACAATGCCTTTTATTTGTGTTTTTATTTTAAAAACATAAATAAAAGGCATTGTTATTTATAATGCTAATAGCTTAAACTCTTGTATACTGAACATGTTGGAACTATCTAGCTGCAGTGATAGTGATCTTGGACCTATATCTGCAGTGATGTTGATTTCACACCTTTATCTGCAGATAGTGATCTCACACCTATATTTGCAGTGATAGTAATTTCACACTTATATGTGATGTTGGCGATCTCACACTTATATATGTTTAGTGATAGTGATTTCATACCTATATCAGCAGTAATGGTTAGTTTACACCTATATGTGCAGCAATGGTGAACTCACATATATTTCTACAGTGATAGTGACCTTACACCTATATGTGCAGTGTTGGTGACCTCACACCAATATCTACAGTGATAGAGATCTTACACTTACATCTGCAGTGAAAGTGATCTATAACTGCATATCTGCAGTCAGTGATCCTATACCAATATGTACAGTGATAGAGATCTCACACCTACATATGCAGTTTAGTGGTGTCACACCTATATCTGAAGTGCTAGTGATGTCACACCAATATTTGCAGAGATGGTGATCTCACAACTATATCTGCAGCTAGTTTCTTTGACACCTATACCTACAGTGTTGGTGATCAAGGTTGTTTCTTTCTGTTAAGTAGACGAGTAGGAAATAAAAAGATAGCTATCTGCTTGGAATAATAAAGGAGTAAGACAAGTGGTGTTGCGGAAATGCGTGGAGTAAAGGAGTACGACAAGTGGTGTTGCGGAAATGCGTGGAGTAAAGGAGTACGACAAGTGGTGTTGCGGAAATGCGTGGAGATGATGTGAAGTGCGTGGAAATGGTGTGGTGATGTCCAGCCGTATGTAAATGTGCTGCGAAAGCTTTGTTGTGAGGATAAAAGGGATGTATAGGAGTGGGATGCATGAGCCATTAGAAGGTATATGTGAGTAATGTTGAACGGTATGCTATAGTAAAGTAAACATACGCTTGTGTGTGCGCACCTTGAAAAACTTGCCTGAAAACAAAGTGCTGTGAAAAGCTCTGCAGTGTCCAGCGGTACCTAAACAGTGAAAACAACATATTCTCAAATGTGCGCATCTGTAAAAGCCTACGAGAAAACGAAGCGCTGTAAAAAGTTGAGCAGTGTAAAAAACATATTCTTGTGTATACACTTTTAAAAGGGCAAACCTACCGGAAAAGAAATGTTTGTGGATAGCTTTGTACTGTCTGGTGAATATATCGCCACACACAACATATATTACATCTTTAAACATACAACCCCAATCGTATACTGCTGCAGCTGCACACTGAAAAACGAAGCGCCGTAAAAGCTAAGCACTGTGCATTGGCACCTAAACAATTTCAAAAACATACGCTTGTGTCTGCCCCTCAAAAAGGAAACGCTACTGCAGAACAAAGCGCAGTGAAAAGCGCAGCAGTGTCCGATGCAATGCAAGTGCTACACAGATTGGGCCACTGTTTATTACAAAGATTACACATTGAAACAAAAAGGAGGAGAGTAAAGTAAGTGGGGGATTAAGTTTGAAATAAATATATCTATTGTGCCTATATTGACACTGACAGGCTTAATGATAAAAAAAGCTCCTGCCAATAAAATGCTCAGCAGTGTCGAATGTATAAGTGTTGTGTTTGATTAAGTACAATAATTGTATCAACATTGAGAGTCTGGGGAATGGAGCAAAATTGCACTGTATCGTGTCTATAACCAATTTATGTAACACATACCGCTGCAGTTCGTACACACATTGCTTTGCTTGTCCATGATACCTATGGGAGATCGAAGAAGTAAACAAGCGGCCGTGAGGCCACGAAAGTGATCGCGGTCAAATATCAAAGCGGCTGTGCGGCTGCGAAAGTGAAAGTAACCTCAGTCAAGCGCGTCGTGCGTGCCCACGCACATGCACTGCAGCTCTAGGCTGGCCTGGTAGCACTTTTTGGAGCCCTCACAAAATGTCTCACCAGACCAGCGCATGCGCTGGGTCAGGCGAGACCTAAAAAGCACTCTGACACAGTAGATTGCAGCTTGGGCCCTTTATTACAAAGCACTCTGACACAGCAGATTGCAGCTTGATCCCTTTATTACAAAGCACTCTGACACAGCATATTGTAGCTTGGACCCTTTATTACAAAGCACTCTGACACAGTAGATTGCAGCTTGTACCCTTTATTACAAAGCACTCTGACGCGGTAGATTGCAGCTTGTACCCTTTATTGCAAAGCACTGTGGCACAGTAGATTGCAGCTTGGACCCTTTATTACAAAGCACTCTGACACAGTAGATTGCAGATTGGACACTTTATTACAGAGCACTGTGACACAGCAGATTGCATCTCGGCCCCGTTATTACAAAGAACTCTGACACAGTAGATTCCACCTTGGACCCTTTACAATAAAGCACCTGACACGGTAGACTGCAGCTTGGACCCTCTATTACAAAGCACTGTGACACAGTAGATTGCAGCTGGACCCCGTTATTACAAAGCACTCTGACACAGTAGATTGCAGCTTGGACCCTTTATTACAAAGCACTCTGACACAGTAGATTGCTGCTTGGACCCTTTATTACAGAGCACTGTGACACAGTAGATTTCTGCTTGGACCCTTTATTACAAAGCACTCTGACACTGTAGATTGCAGCTTGGACCCTTTATTACAAAGCACTCTGACACAGTAGATACCACCTTGGTCCCTTTATTACAAAGCACCCTTACACAGTAGGTTCCACCTTGTACCCTTTATTACAAAGCACTCTGACACAGTAGATTGCAACTTGGACCCTTTATTACAAAGCACTCTGACACAGTAGATTGCAGCTTGGACCCTTTACTCTAAAGCACTCTGACACAGTAGATTGTAGCTTGGACCCTTTATTACAAAGCACTCTGACACAGTAGAATGCACTTTAGACCCTTTATTACAAAGCACTCTGACACAGTGGATTGGACCTTGGACCCTTTATTACAAAGCACTCTGACAGAGTAGATTGCAGATTGTACCCTTTATTACAAAGCACTCTGACACAGTAGATTGCAGTTTGTACCGTTTATTACAAAGCACTGTGGCACAGTAGATTGCAGCTTGGACCCTTTATTACAAAGCACTCTGACACAGTAGATTGCAGCTTGGACCCTTTATTACAAAGCACTGTGGCACAGTAAATTGCAGCTTGGGCCCTTTATTACAAAGCACTCTGACAGAGTAGATTGCAGCTTGTACCCTTTATTACAAAGCACTCTGGCACAGTAGATTGCAGCTTGGACCCTTTATTACAAAGCTCTGTGGCACAGTAAATTGCAGCTTGGACCCTTTATTACAAAGCACTGTGGCACAGTAAATTGCAGCTTGGACCCTTTATTAGAAAGCACTCTGACAGAGTAGATTGCAGCTTGTACCCTTTATTACAAAGCACTGTGGCACAGTAAATTGCAGCTTGGACCCTTTATTACAAAGCACTCTGACACAGTAGATTCCACCTTAGACCCTTTACTACAACGCACTCTGACGCAGTAGATTGCAGCTTGTACCCTTTATTACAAAGCACTATGACACAGTAGATTGCAGCTTGGACCCTTTATTACAAAGCACTCGGGCACAGTAGATTGCAGCTTGGACCCTTTATTACAAAGCACTCTGACATCGTAGATTGCAGCTTGTACCCTTTATTACAAAGCACTCTGACTCAGTAGATTGCAGCTTGGACCCTTTATTACAAAACATTCTGGCACAGTAGATTGCAGCTTGGACCCTTTATTACATAGCACTCTGACACAGTCGATTGCAGCTTGGACCCTTTATTACAAAGCACTCTGACACAGTAGATTGCTGCTTAGACCCTTTACTATAAAGCACTCTGACTCAGTAGATTGCCGCTTGTACCCTTTATTACAAAGCACTCTGACACAGTAGATTGCAGCTTGGACCCTTTATTACAAAGCACTCTGACGCAGTAGATTGCCGCTTGGACCCTTTATTACAAAGCACTCTGACACAGTAGATTGCAGTTTGTACCGTTTATTACAAAGCACTGTAGCACAGTAGATTGCAGCTTGGACCCTTTATTACAAAACACTGTGGCACAGTAAATTGCACCTTGGACCCTTTATTACAAAGCACTCTGACAGAGTAGATTGCAGCTTGTACCCTTTATTACAAAGCACTCTGACACAGTAGATTGCAGCTTGGACCCTTTATTACAAAGCACTCTGGCACAGTAGATTGCAGCTTGGACCCTTTATTACAAAGCACTCTGACACAGTAGATTGCAGCTTGTACCCTTTACAAAGCACTCTGACACAGTAGATTGCAGCTTGGACCCTTTATTACAAAGCACTCTGACATCGTAGATTGCAGCTTGTACCCTTTACAAAGCACTCTGACACAGTAGATTGCAGCTTGGACCCTTTATTACAAAGCACTCTGACACAGTAGATTGCACTTTGTTCCGTTTATTACAAAGCACTGTGGCACAGTAGATTGCAGCTTGGACCCTTTATTACAAAGCACTCTGACACAGTAGATTGCAGCTTGGACCCTTTATTACAAAGCACTGTGGCACAGTAAATTGCAGCTTGGGCCCTTTATTACAAAGCACTCTGACAGAGTAGATTGCAGCTTGTACCCTTTATTACAAAGCACTCTGGCACAGTAGATTGCAGCTTGGACCCTTTATTACAAAGCTCTGTGGCACAGTAAATTGCAGCTTGGACCCTTTATTACAAAGCACTGTGGCACAGTAAATTGCAGCTTGGACCCTTTATTAGAAAGCACTCTGACAGAGTAGATTGCAGTTTGTACCGTTTATTACAAAGCACTGTGGCACAGTAGATTGCAGCTTGGACCCTTTATTACAAAGCACTCTGACACAGTAGATTGCAGCTTGGACCCTTTATTACAAAGCACTGTGGCACAGTAAATTGCAGCTTGGGCCCTTTATTACAAAGCACTCTGACAGAGTAGATTGCAGCTTGTACCCTTTATTACAAAGCACTCTGGCACAGTAGATTGCAGCTTGGACCCTTTATTACAAAGCTCTGTGGCACAGTAAATTGCAGCTTGGACCCTTTATTACAAAGCACTGTGGCACAGTAAATTGCAGCTTGGACCCTTTATTAGAAAGCACTCTGACAGAGTAGATTGCAGCTTGTACCCTTTATTACAAAGCACTGTGGCACAGTAAATTGCAGCTTGGACCCTTTATTACAAAGCACTCTGACACAGTAGATTCCACCTTAGACCCTTTACTACAACGCACTCTGACGCAGTAGATTGCAGCTTGTACCCTTTATTACAAAGCACTATGACACAGTAGATTGCAGCTTGGACCCTTTATTACAAAGCACTCGGGCACAGTAGATTGCAGCTTGGACCCTTTATTACAAAGCACTCTGACATCGTAGATTGCAGCTTGTACCCTTTATTACAAAGCACTCTGACTCAGTAGATTGCAGCTTGGACCCTTTATTACAAAACATTCTGGCACAGTAGATTGCAGCTTGGACCCTTTATTACATAGCACTCTGACACAGTCGATTGCAGCTTGGACCCTTTATTACAAAGCACTCTGACACAGTAGATTGCTGCTTAGACCCTTTACTATAAAGCACTCTGACTCAGTAGATTGCCGCTTGTACCCTTTATTACAAAGCACTCTGACACAGTAGATTGCAGCTTGGACCCTTTATTACAAAGCACTCTGACGCAGTAGATTGCCGCTTGGACCCTTTATTACAAAGCACTCTGACACAGTAGATTGCAGTTTGTACCGTTTATTACAAAGCACTGTAGCACAGTAGATTGCAGCTTGGACCCTTTATTACAAAACACTGTGGCACAGTAAATTGCACCTTGGACCCTTTATTACAAAGCACTCTGACAGAGTAGATTGCAGCTTGTACCCTTTATTACAAAGCACTCTGACACAGTAGATTGCAGCTTGGACCCTTTATTACAAAGCACTCTGGCACAGTAGATTGCAGCTTGGACCCTTTATTACAAAGCACTCTGACACAGTAGATTGCAGCTTGTACCCTTTACAAAGCACTCTGACACAGTAGATTGCAGCTTGGACCCTTTATTACAAAGCACTCTGACATCGTAGATTGCAGCTTGTACCCTTTACAAAGCACTCTGACACAGTAGATTGCAGCTTGGACCCTTTATTACAAAGCACTCTGACACAGTAGATTGCACTTTGTTCCGTTTATTACAAAGCACTGTGGCACAGTAGATTGCAGCTTGGACCCTTTATTACAAAGCACTCTGACACAGTAGATTGCAGCTTGGACCCTTTATTACAAAGCACTGTGGCACAGTAAATTGCAGCTTGGGCCCTTTATTACAAAGCACTCTGACAGAGTAGATTGCAGCTTGTACCCTTTATTACAAAGCACTCTGGCACAGTAGATTGCAGCTTGGACCCTTTATTACAAAGCTCTGTGGCACAGTAAATTGCAGCTTGGACCCTTTATTACAAAGCACTGTGGCACAGTAAATTGCAGCTTGGACCCTTTATTAGAAAGCACTCTGACAGAGTAGATTGCAGCTTGTACCCTTTATTACAAAGCACTGTGGCACAGTAAATTGCAGCTTGGACCCTTTATTACAAAGCACTCTGACAGAGTAGATTGCAGCTTGGACCCTTTATTACAAAGCACTCTGACACAGTAGATTCCACCTTAGACCCTTTACTACAACGCACTCTGACGCAGTAGATTGCAGCTTGTACCCTTTATTACAAAGCACTCTGACACAGTAGATTGCAGCTTGGACCCTTTATTACAAAGCACTCTGGCACAGTAGATTGCAGCTTGGACCCTTTATTACAAAGCACTCTGACATCGTAGATTGCAGCTTGTACTCTTTATTACAAAGCACTCTGACTCAGTAGATTGCAGCTTGGACCCTTTATTACAAAACATTCTGGCACAGTAGATTGCAGCTTGGACCCTTTATTACATAGCACTCTGACAAAGTCGATTGCAGCTTGGACCCTTTATTACAAAGCACTCTGACACAGTAGAGTGCTGCTTAGACCCTTTACTATAAAGCAGTGTGACACAGTAGATTGCTGCTTGGACCCTTTATTACAAAGCACTCTGACACAGTAGATTGCCGCTTGTACCCTTTATTACAAAGCACTCTGACACAGTAGATTGCAGCTTGGACCCTTTATTACAAAGCACTCTGACGCAGTAGATTGCCGCTTGGACCCTTTATTACAAAGCACTCTGACACAGTAGATTGCAGTTTGTACCGTTTATTACAAAGCACTGTAGCACAGTAGATTGCAGCTTGGACCCTTTATTACAAAGCACTGTGGCACAGTAAATTGCACCTTGGACCCTTTATTACAAAGCACTCTGACAGAGTAGATTGCAGCTTGTACCCTTTATTACAAAGCACTCTGACACAGTAGATTGCAGCTTGGACCCTTTATTACAAAGCACTCTGACACAGTAGATTGCAGCGTGGACCCTTTATTACAAAGCACTCTGGCACAGTAGATTGCAGCTTGTACCCTTTATTACAAAGCACTCTGATATCGTAGATTGCAGCTTGGACCCTTTATTACAAAGCACTCTGACTCAGTAGATTGCAGCTTGGACCCTTTATTACAAAACATTCTGACACAGTAGATTGCAGCTTGGACCCTTTATTACATAGCACTCTGACACAGTCGATTGCAGCTTGGACCCTTTATTACAAAGCACTCTGACACAGTAGATTGCTGCTTAGACCCTTTATTATAAAGCAGTGTGACACAGTAGATTGCCGCTTGGACCCTTTATTACAAAGCACTCTGACACAGTAGATTGCAGTTTGTACCGTTTATTACAAAGCACTGTGGCACAGTAGATTGCAGCTTGGACCCTTTATTACAAAGCACTCTGACACAGTAGATTGCAGCTTGGACCCTTTATTACAAAGCACTGTGGCACAGTAAATTGCACCTTGGACCCTTTATTACAAAGCACTCTGACAGAGTAGATTGCAGCTTGTACCCTTTATTACAAAGCACTCTGACACAGTAGATTGCAGCTTGGACCCTTTATTACAAAGCACTCTGGCACAGTAGATTGCAGCTTGGACCCTTTATTACAAAGCACTCTGACATCGTAGATTGCAGCTTGTACCCTTTACAAAGCACTCTGACACAGTAGATTGCAGCTTGGACCCTTTATTACAAAGCACTCTGACACAGTAGATTGCAGTTTGTATCGTTTATTACAAAGCACTCTGACACAGTAGATTGCAGCTTGGACCCTTTATTACAAAGCACTCTGACACAGTAGATTGCAGCTTGGACCCTTTATTACACAGCACTCTGACACAGTAGATTGCAGCTTGTTCCCTTTACAAAGCACTCTGACACAGTAGATTGCAGCTTGGACCCTTTATTACAAAGCACTCTGACACAGTAGATTGCAGTTTGTATCGTTTATTACAAAGCACTCTGACACAGTAGATTGCAGCTTGGACCCTTTATTACAAAGCACTCTGACACAGTAGATTGCAGCTTGGACCCTTTATTACACAGCACTCTGACACAGTAGATTGCAGCTTGTACCCTTTACAAAGCACTCTGACACAGTAGATTGCAGCTTGGACCCTTTATTACAAAGCACTCTGACACAGTAGATTGCAGTTTGTACCCTTTATTACAAAGCACTCTGACACAGTAGATTGCAGCTTGTACCATTTACAAAGCACTCTGACACAGTAGATTGCAGCTTAGACCCTTTATTACAAAACAACCTGACACAGTAGATTGCAGCCTCGACACTTTATTACAAAGCACTCTTACACAGTAGATTCCGCCGTGGACCCTTTACTATAAAGCAATCTGACACAGTGGATTGCAGTTTGGACCCTTTATTACAAAGCACTCTGACGCAGTAGATAGCAGCTCGGCCCCTTTATTACAAAGCACTCTGACACAGTAGATTGCAGCTTGTACCCTTTACAAAGCACTCTGACACAGTAGATTGCAGCGTGGACCCTTTATTACAAAGCACTCTGGCACAGTAGATTGCAGCTTGTACCCTTTATTACAAAGCACTCTGATATCGTAGATTGCAGCTTGGACCCTTTATTACAAAGCACTCTGACTCAGTAGATTGCAGCTTGGACCCTTTATTACAAAACATTCTGACACAGTAGATTGCAGCTTGGACCCTTTATTACATAGCACTCTGACACAGTCGATTGCAGCTTGGACCCTTTATTACAAAGCACTGTGGCACAGTAGATTGCAGCTTGGACCCTTTATTACAAAGCACTCTGACACAGTAGATTGCAGCTTGGACCCTTTATTACAAAGCACTGTGGCACAGTAAATTGCACCTTGGACCCTTTATTACAAAGCACTCTGACAGAGTAGATTGCAGCTTGTACCCTTTATTACAAAGCACTCTGACACAGTAGATTGCAGCTTGGACCCTTTATTACAAAGCACTCTGACACAGTAGATTGCTGCTTAGACCCTTTACTATAAAGCAGTGTGACACAGTAGATTGCCGCTTGGACCCTTTATTACAAAGCACTCTGACACAGTAGATTGCAGTTTGTACCGTTTATTACAAAGCACTGTGGCACAGTAGATTGCAGCTTGGACCCTTTATTACAAAGCACTCTGACACAGTAGATTGCAGCTTGGACCCTTTATTACAAAGCACTGTGGCACAGTAAATTGCACCTTGGACCCTTTATAACAAAGCACTCTGACAGAGTAGATTGCAGCTTGTACCCTTTATTACAAAGCACTCTGACACAGTAGATTGCAGCTTGGACCCTTTATTACAAAGCACTCTGGCACAGTAGATTGCAGCTTGGACCCTTTATTACAAAGCACTCTGACATCGTAGATTGCAGCTTGTACCCTTTACAAAGCACTCTGACACAGTAGATTGCAGCTTGGACCCTTTATTACAAAGCACTCTGACACAGTAGATTGCAGTTTGTATCGTTTATTACAAAGCACTCTGACACAGTAGATTGCAGCTTGGACCCTTTATTACAAAGCACTCTGACACAGTAGATTGCAGCTTGGACCCTTTATTACACAGCACTCTGACACAGTAGATTGCAGCTTGTACCCTTTACAAAGCACTCTGACACAGTAGATTGCAGCTTGGACCCTTTATTACAAAGCACTCTGACACAGTAGATTGCAGTTTGTATCGTTTATTACAAAGCACTGTGGCACAGTAGATTGCAGCTTGTACTCTTTATGACAAAGCACTCAGACACAGTAGATTCCGCCGTGGACCCTTTACTATAAAGCAATCTGACACAGTGGATTGCAGTTTGGACCCTTTATTACAAAGCACTCTGACGCAGTAGATAGCAGCTCGGCCCCTTTATTACAAAGCACTCTGACACAGTAGATTGCAGCTTGTACCCTTTACAAAGCACTCTGACACAGTAGATTGCAGCGTGGACCCTTTATTACAAAGCACTCTGGCACAGTAGATTGCAGCTTGTACCCTTTATTACAAAGCACTCTGATATCGTAGATTGCAGCTTGGACCCTTTATTACAAAGCACTCTGACTCAGTAGATTGCAGCTTGGACCCTTTATTACAAAACATTCTGACACAGTAGATTGCTGCTTAGACCCTTTACTATAAAGCAGTGTGACACAGTAGATTGCCGCTTGGACCCTTTATTACAAAGCACTCTGACACAGTAGATTGCAGTTTGTACCGTTTATTACAAAGCACTGTGGCACAGTAGATTGCAGCTTGGACCCTTTATTACAAAGCACTCTGACACAGTAGATTGCAGCTTGGACCCTTTATTACAAAGCACTGTGGCACAGTAAATTGCACCTTGGACCCTTTATTACAAAGCACTCTGACAGAGTAGATTGCAGCTTGTACCCTTTATTACAAAGCACTCTGACACAGTAGATTGCAGCTTGGACCCTTTATTACAAAGCACTCTGGCACAGTAGATTGCAGCTTGGACCCTTTATTACAAAGCACTCTGACATCGTAGATTGCAGCTTGTACCCTTTACAAAGCACTCTGACACAGTAGATTGCAGCTTAGACCCTTTATTACAAAGCACTCTGACACAGTAGATTGCAGTTTGTATCGTTTATTACAAAGCACTCTGACACAGTAGATTGCAGCTTGGACCCTTTATTACAAAGCACTCTGACACAGTAGATTGCAGCTTGGACCCTTTATTACACAGCACTCTGACACAGTAGATTGCAGCTTGTACCCTTTACAAAGCACTCTGACACAGTAGATTGCAGCTTGGACACTTTATTACAAAGCACTCTGACACAGTAGATTGCAGTTTGTATCGTTTATTACAAAGCACTGTGGCACAGTAGATTGCAGCTTGTACTCTTTATGACAAAGCACTCAGACACAGTAGATTGCAGCTTGGACCCTTTATTACAAAACACTCTGGCATCGTAGATTGCAGCTTGTACCCTTTATTACAAAGCACTCTGACTCAGTAGTTTGCAGCTTGGACCCTTTTTTACAAAGCACTCTGACACAGTAGATTGCAGCTCAGCCCCTTTACTACAAAGCACTCTGACACAGTATATTGTAGCTTGGACCCTTTTTTACAAAGCACTCTGACACAGTAGATTGCAGCTCAGCCCCTTTATTACATAGCACTCTGACACAGTCGATTGCAGCTTGGACCCTTTATTACAAAGCACTCTGACACAGTAGATTGCAGCTTGGACCCTTTATTACAAAGCACTCTGATACAGTAGATTGCTGCTTAGACCCTTTACGATAAAGCAGTGTGACACAGTAGATTGCCGCTTGGACCCTTTATTACAAAGCACTCTGACACAGTAGATTGCAGCTTGTACCCTTTACAAAGCACTCTGACACAGTAGATTGCAGCTTGGACCCTTTATTACAAAACACTCTGACACAGTAGATTGCAGCTTGGACACTTTATTACAAAGCACTCTTACACAGTAGATTCCGCCGTGGATCCTTTACTATAAAGCAATCGGACACAGTGGATTGCAGTTTGGACCCTTTATTACAAAGCACTCTGACACAGTAGATTGCAGCTTGGACCCTTTATTACAAAGCACTCTGACGCAGTAAATTGCAGCTCGGCCCCTTTATTACAAAGCACTCTGACACAGTAGATTGCTGCTTAGACCCTTTACTATAAAGCAGTGTGACACAGTAGATTGCCGCTTGGACCCTTTATTTCAAAGCACTCTGACACAGTAGATTGCAGTTTGTACCGTTTATTACAAAGCACTGTAGCACAGTAGATTGCAGCTTGGACCCTTTATTACAAAGCACTCTGACACAGTAGATTGCAGCTTGGACCCTTTATTACAAAGCACTGTGGCACAGTAAATTGCACCTTGGACCCTTTATTAAAAAGCACTCTGACACAGTCGATTGCAGCTTGGACCCTTTATTACAAAGCACTCTGACACAGTAGATTGCTGCTTAGACCCTTTACTATAAAGCAGTGTGACACAGTAGATTGCCGCTTGGACCCTTTATTACAAAGCACTCTGACACAGTAGATTGCAGTTTGTACCGTTTATTACAAAGCACTGTGGCACAGTAGATTGCAGCTTGGACCCTTTATTACAAAGCACTCTGACACAGTAGATTGCAGCTTGGACCCTTTATTACAAAGCACTGTGGCACAGTAAATTGCACCTTGGACCCTTTATTACAAAGCACTCTGACAGAGTAGATTGCAGCTTGTACCCTTTATTACAAAGCACTCTGACACAATAGATTGCAGCTTGGACCCTTTATTACAAAGCACTCTGGCACAGTAGATTGCAGCTTGGACCCTTTATTACAAAGCACTCTGACATCGTAGATTGCAGCTTGTACCCTTTACAAAGCACTCTGACACAGTAGATTGCAGCTTGGACCCTTTATTACAAAGCACTCTGACACAGTAGATTGCAGTTTGTATCGTTTATTACAAAGCACTCTGACACAGTAGATTGCAGCTTGGACCCTTTATTACAAAGCACTCTGACACAGTAGATTGCAGCTTGGACCCTTTATTACACAGCACTCTGACACAGTAGATTGCAGCTTGTACCCTTTACAAAGCACTCTGACACAGTAGATTGCAGCTTGGACCCTTTATTACAAAGCACTCTGACACAGTAGATTGCAGTTTGTATCGTTTATTACAAAGCACTGTGGCACAGTAGATTGCAGCTTGTACTCTTTATGACAAAGCACTCAGACACAGTAGATTGCAGCTTGGACCCTTTATTACAAAACACTCTGGCATCGTAGATTGCAGCTTGTACCCTTTATTAAAAAGCACTCTGACTCAGTAGTTTGCAGCTTGGACCCTTTTTTACAAAGCACTCTGACACAGTAGATTGCAGCTCAGCCCCTTTACTACAAAGCACTCTGACACAGTATATTGTAGCTTGGACCCTTTTTTACAAAGCACTCTGACACAGTAGATTGCAGCTCAGCCCCTTTATTACATAGCACTCTGACACAGTCGATTGCAGCTTGGACCCTTTATTACAAAGCACTCTGACACAGTAGATTGCAGCTTGGACCCTTTATTACAAAGCACTCTGATACAGTAGATTGCTGCTTAGACCCTTTACTATAAAGCAGTGTGACACAGTAGATTGCCGCTTGGACCCTTTATTACAAAGCACTCTGATACAGTAGATTGCAGCTTGTACCCTTTACAAAGCACTCTGACACAGTAGATTGCAGCTTGGACCCTTTATTACAAAACACTCTGACACAGTAGATTGCAGCTTGGACACTTTATTACAAAGCACTCTTACACAGTAGATTCCGCCGTGGATCCTTTACTATAAAGCAATCGGACACAGTGGATTGCAGTTTGGACCCTTTATTACAAAGCACTCTGGCACAGTAGATTGCAGCTTGTACCCTTTATTACAAAGCACTCTGATATCGTAGATTGCAGCTTGGACCCTTTATTACAAAGCACTCTGACTCAGTAGATTGCAGCTTGGACCCTTTATTGCAAAACATTCTGACACAGTAGATTGCAGCTTGGACCCTTTATTACATAGCACTCTGACACAGTCGATTGCAGCTTGGACCCTTTATTACAAAGCACTCTGACACAGTAGATTGCTGCTTAGACCCTTTACTATAAAGCAGTGTGACACAGTAGATTGCCGCTTGGACCCTTTATTACAAAGCACTCTGACACAGTAGATTGCAGTTTGTACCGTTTATTACAAAGCACTGTGGCACAGTAGATTGCAGCTTGGACCCTTTATTACAAAGCACTCTGACACAGTAGATTGCAGCTTGGACCCTTTATTACAAAGCACTGTGGCACAGTAAATTGCACCTTGGACCCTTTATTACAAAGCACTCTGACAGAGTAGATTGCAGCTTGTACCCTTTATTACAAAGCACTCTGACACAGTAGATTGCAGCTTGGATCCTTTATTACAAAGCACTCTGGCACAGTAGATTGCAGCTTGGACCCTTTATTACAAAGCACTCTGACATCGTAGATTGCAGCTTGTACCCTTTACAAAGCACTCTGACACAGTAGATTGCAGCTTAGACCCTTTATTACAAAGCACTCTGACACAGTAGATTGCAGTTTGTATCGTTTATTACAAAGCACTCTGACACAGTAGATTGCAGCTTGGACCCTTTATTACAAAGCACTCTGACACAGTAGATTGCAGCTTGGACCCTTTATTACACAGCACTCTGACACAGTAGATTGCAGCTTGTACCCTTTACAAAGCACTCTGACACAGTAGATTGCAGCTTGGACACTTTATTACAAAGCACTCTGACACAGTAGATTGCAGTTTGTATCGTTTATTACAAAGCACTGTGGCACAGTAGATTGCAGCTTGTACTCTTTATGACAAAGCACTCAGACACAGTAGATTGCAGCTTGGACCCTTTATTACAAAACACTCTGGCATCGTAGATTGCAGCTTGGACCCTTTATTACAAAGCACTCTGACTCAGTAGTTTGCAGCTTGGACCCTTTTTTACAAAGCACTCTGACACAGTAGATTGCAGCTCAGCCCCTTTACTACAAAGCACTCTGACACAGTATATTGTAGCTTGGACCCTTTTTTACAAAGCACTCTGACACAGTAGATTGCAGCTCAGCCCCTTTATTACATAGCACTCTGACACAGTCGATTGCAGCTTGGACCCTTTATTACAAAGCACTCTGACACAGTAGATTGCAGCTTGGACCCTTTATTAGAAAGCACTCTGATACAGTAGATTGCTGCTTAGACCCTTTACGATAAAGCAGTGTGACACAGTAGATTGCCGCTTGGACCCTTTATTACAAAGCACTCTGACACAGTAGATTGCAGCTTGTACCCTTTACAAAGCACTCTGACACAGTAGATTGCAGCTTGGACCCTTTATTACAAAACACTCTGACACAGTAGATTGCAGCTTGGACACTTTATTACAAAGCACTCTTACACAGTAGATTCCGCCGTGGATCCTTTACTATAAAGCAATCGGACACAGTGGATTGCAGTTTGGACCCTTTATTACAAAGCACTCTGACACAGTAGATTGCAGCTTGGACCCTTTATTACAAAGCACACTGACGCAGTAAATTGCAGCTCGGCCCCTTTATTACAAAGCACTCTGACACAGTAGATTGCTGCTTAGACCCTTTACTATAAAGCAGTGTGACACAGTAGATTGCCGCTTGGACCCTTTATTTCAAAGCACTCTGACACAGTAGATTGCAGTTTGTACCGTTTATTACAAAGCACTGTGGCACAGTAGATTGCAGCTTGGACCCTTTATTACAAAGCACTCTGACACAGTAGATTGCAGCTTGGACCCTTTATTACAAAGCACTGTGGCACAGTAAATTGCACCTTGGACCCTTTATTAAAAAGCACTCTGACACAGTCGATTGCAGCTTGGACCCTTTATTACAAAGCACTCTGACACAGTAGATTGCTGCTTAGACCCTTTACTATAAAGCAGTGTGACACAGTAGATTGCCGCTTGGACCCTTTATTACAAAGCACTCTGACACAGTAGATTGCAGTTTGTACCGTTTATTACAAAGCACTGTGGCACAGTAGATTGCAGCTTGGACCCTTTATTACAAAGCACTCTGACACAGTAGATTGCAGCTTGGACCCTTTATTACAAAGCACTGTGGCACAGTAAATTGCACCTTGGACCCTTTATTACAAAGCACTCTGACAGAGTAGATTGCAGCTTGTACCCTTTATTACAAAGCACTCTGACACAGTAGATTGCAGCTTGGACCCTTTATTACAAAGCACTCTGGCACAGTAGATTGCAGCTTGGACCCTTTATTACAAAGCACTCTGACATCGTAGATTGCAGCTTGTACCCTTTACAAAGCACTCTGACACAGTAGATTGCAGCTTGGACCCTTTATTACAAAGCACTCTGACACAGTAGATTGCAGTTTGTATCGTTTATTACAAAGCACTCTGACACAGTAGATTGCAGCTTGGACCCTTTATTACAAAGCACTCTGACACAGTAGATTGCAGCTTGGACCCTTTATTACACAGCACTCTGACACAGTAGATTGCAGCTTGTACCCTTTACAAAGCACTCTGACACAGTAGATTGCAGCTTGGACCCTTTATTACAAAGCACTCTGACACAGTAGATTGCAGTTTGTATCGTTTATTACAAAGCACTGTGGCACAGTAGATTGCAGCTTGTACTCTTTATGACAAAGCACTCAGACATAGTAGATTGCAGCTTGGACCCTTTATTACAAAACACTCTGGCATCGTAGATTGCAGCTTGTACCCTTTATTACAAAGCACTCTGACTCAGTAGTTTGCAGCTTGGACCCTTTTTTACAAAGCACTCTGACACAGTAGATTGCAGCTCAGCCCCTTTACTACAAAGCACTCTGACACAGTATATTGTAGCTTGGACCCTTTTTTACAAAGCACTCTGACACAGTAGATTGCAGCTCAGCCCCTTTATTACATAGCACTCTGACACAGTCGATTGCAGCTTGGACCCTTTATTACAAAGCACTCTGACACAGTAGATTGCAGCTTGGACCCTTTATTACAAAGCACTCTGATACAGTAGATTGCTGCTTAGACCCTTTACTATAAAGCAGTGTGACACAGTAGATTGCCGCTTGGACCCTTTATTACAAAGCACTCTGACACAGTAGATTGCAGCTTGTACCCTTTACAAAGCACTCTGACACAGTAGATTGCAGCTTGGACCCTTTATTACAAAACACTCTGACACAGTAGATTGCAGCTTGGACACTTTATTACAAAGCACTCTTACACAGTAGATTCCGCTGTGGATCCTTTACTATAAAGCAATCGGACACAGTGGATTGCAGTTTGGACCCTTTATTACAAAGCACTCTGACACAGTAGATTGCAGCTTGGACCCTTTATTACAAAGCACTCTGACGCAGTAAATTGCAGCTCGGCCCCTTTATTACAAAGCACTCTGACACAGTAGATTGCTGCTTAGACCCTTTACTATAAAGCAGTGTGACACAGTAGATTGCCGCTTGGACCCTTTATTTCAAAGCACTCTGACACAGTAGATTGCAGTTTGTACCGTTTATTACAAAGCACTGTGGCACAGTAGATTGCAGCTTGGACCCTTTATTACAAAGCACTCTGACACAGTAGATTGCAGCTTGGACCCTTTATTACAAAGCACTGTGGCACAGTAAATTGCACCTTGGACCCTTTATTACAAAGCACTCTGACACAGTCGATTGCAGCTTGGACCCTTTATTACAAAGCACTCTGACACAGTAGATTGCTGCTTAGACCCTTTACTATAAAGCAGTGTGACACAGTAGATTGCCGCTTGGACCCTTTATTACAAAGCACTCTGACACAGTAGATTGCAGTTTGTACCGTTTATTACAAAGCACTGTGGCACAGTAGATTGCAGCTTGGACCCTTTATTACAAAGCACTCTGACACAGTAGATTGCAGCTTGGACCCTTTATTACAAAGCACTGTGGCACAGTAAATTGCACCTTGGACCCTTTATTACAAAGCACTCTGACACAGTAGATTGCCGCTTGTACCCTTTATTACAAAGCACTCTGACACAGTAGATTGCAGCTTGGACCCTTTATTACAAAGCACTCTGACGCAGTAGATTGCCGCTTGGACCCTTTATTACAAAGCACTCTGACACAGTAGATTGCAGTTTGTACCGTTTATTACAAAGCACTGTAGCACAGTAGATTGCAGCTTGGACCCTTTATTACAAAGCACTGTGGCACAGTAAATTGCACCTTGGACCCTTTATTACAAAGCACTCTGACAGAGTAGATTGCAGCTTGTACCCTTTATTACAAAGCACTCTGACACAGTAGATTGCAGCTTGGACCCTTTATTACAAAGCACTCTGACACAGTAGATTGCAGCGTGGACCCTTTATTACAAAGCACTCTGGCACAGTAGATTGCAGCTTGTACCCTTTATTACAAAGCACTCTGATATCGTAGATTGCAGCTTGGACCCTTTATTACAAAGCACTCTGACTCAGTAGATTGCAGCTTGGACCCTTTATTACAAAACATTCTGACACAGTAGATTGCAGCTTGGACCCTTTATTACATAGCACTCTGACACAGTCGATTGCAGCTTGGACCCTTTATTACAAAGCACTCTGACACAGTAGATTGCTGCTTAGACCCTTTACTATAAAGCAGTGTGACACAGTAGATTGCCGCTTGGACCCTTTATTACAAAGCACTCTGACACAGTAGATTGCAGTTTGTACCGTTTATTACAAAGCACTGTGGCACAGTAGATTGCAGCTTGGACCCTTTATTACAAAGCACTCTGACACAGTAGATTGCAGCTTGGACCCTTTATTACAAAGCACTGTGGCACAGTAAATTGCACCTTGGACCCTTTATTACAAAGCACTCTGACAGAGTAGATTGCAGCTTGTACCCTTTATTACAAAGCACTCTGACACAGTAGATTGCAGCTTGGACCCTTTATTACAAAGCACCCTGGCACAGTAGATTGCAGCTTGGACCCTTTATTACAAAGCACTCTGACATCGTAGATTGCAGCTTGTACCCTTTACAAAGCACTCTGACACAGTAGATTGCAGCTTGGACCCTTTATTACAAAGCACTCTGACACAGTAGATTGCAGTTTGTATCGTTTATTACAAAGCACTCTGACACAGTAGATTGCAACTTGGACCCTTTATTACAAAGCACTCTGACACAGTAGATTGCAGCTTGGACCCTTTATTACACAGCACTCTGACACAGTAGATTGCAGCTTGTACCCTTTACAAAGCACTCTGACACAGTAGATTGCAGCTTGGACCCTTTATTACAAAGCACTCTGACACAGTAGATTGCAGTTTGTATCGTTTATTACAAAGCACTCTGACACAGTAGATTGCAGCTTGGACCCTTTATTACAAAGCACTCTGACACAGTAGATTGCAGCTTGGACCCTTTATTACACAGCACTCTGACACAGTAGATTGCAGCTTGTACCCTTTACAAAGCACTCTGACACAGTAGATTGCAGCTTGGACCCTTTATTACAAAGCACTCTGACACAGTAGATTGCAGTTTGTACCCTTTATTACAAAGCACTCTGACACAGTAGATTGCAGCTTGTACCATTTACAAAGCACTCTGACACAGTAGATTGCAGCTTAGACCCTTTATTACAAAACAATCTGACACAGTAGATTGCAGCCTCGACACTTTATTACAAAGCACTCTTACACAGTAGATTCCGCCGTGGACCCTTTACTATAAAGCAATCTGACACAGTGGATTGCAGTTTGGACCCTTTATTACAAAGCACTCTGACGCAGTAGATAGCAGCTCGGCCCCTTTATTACAAAGCACTCTGACACAGTAGATTGCAGCTTGTACCCTTTACAAAGCACTCTGACACAGTAGATTGCAGCGTGGACCCTTTATTACAAAGCACTCTGGCACAGTAGATTGCAGCTTGTACCCTTTATTACAAAGCACTCTGATATCGTAGATTGCAGCTTGGACCCTTTATTACAAAGCACTCTGACTCAGTAGATTGCAGCTTGGACCCTTTATTACAAAACATTCTGACACAGTAGATTGCAGCTTGGACCCTTTATTACATAGCACTCTGACACAGTCGATTGCAGCTTGGACCCTTTATTACAAAGCACTCTGACACAGTAGATTGCTGCTTAGACCCTTTACTATAAAGCAGTGTGACACAGTAGATTGCCGCTTGGACCCTTTATTACAAAGCACTCTGACACAGTAGATTGCAGTTTGTACCGTTTATTACAAAGCACTGTGGCACAGTAGATTGCAGCTTGGACCCTTTATTACAAAGCACTCTGACACAGTAGATTGCAGCATGGACCCTTTATTACAAAGCACTGTGGCACAGTAAATTGCACCTTGGACCCTTTATTACAAAGCACTCTGACATCGTAGATTGCAGCTTGTACCCTTTACAAAGCACTCTGACACAGTAGATTGCAGCTTGGACCCTTTATTACAAAGCACTCTGACACAGTAGATTGCAGCTTGGACCCTTTATTACACAGCACTCTGACACAGTAGATTGCAGCTTGTACCCTTTACAAAGCACTCTGACACAGTAGATTGCAGCTTGGACACTTTATTACAAAGCACTCTGACACAGTAGATTGCAGTTTGTATCGTTTATTACAAAGCACTGTGGCACAGTAGATTGCAGCTTGTACTCTTTATGACAAAGCACTCAGACACAGTAGATTGCAGCTTGGACCCTTTATTACAAAACACTCTGGCATCGTAGATTGCAGCTTGTACCCTTTATTACAAAGCACTCTGACTCAGTAGTTTGCAGCTTGGACCCTTTTTTACAAAGCACTCTGACACAGTAGATTGCAGCTCAGCCCCTTTACTACAAAGCACTCTGACACAGTATATTGTAGCTTGGACCCTTTTTTACAAAGCACTCTGACACAGTAGATTGCAGCTCAGCCCCTTTATTACATAGCACTCTGACACAGTCGATTGCAGCTTGGACCCTTTATTACAAAGCACTCTGACACAGTAGATTGCAGCTTGGACCCTTTATTACAAAGCACTCTGATACAGTAGATTGCTTCTTAGACCCTTTACTATAAAGCAGTGTGACACAGTAGATTGCCGCTTGGACCCTTTATTACAAAGCACTCTGACACAGTAGATTGCAGCTTGTACCCTTTACAAAGCACTCTGACACAGTAGATTGCAGCTTGGACCCTTTATTACAAAACACTCTGACACAGTAGATTGCAGCTTGGACACTTTATTACAAAGCACTCTTACACAGTAGATTCCGCCGTGGATCCTTTACTATAAAGCAATCGGACACAGTGGATTGCAGTTTGGACCCTTTATTACAAAGCACTCTGACACAGTAGATTGCAGCTTGGACCCTTTATTACAAAGCACTCTGACGCAGTAAATTGCAGCTCGGCCCCTTTATTACAAAGCACTCTGACACAGTAGATTGCTGCTTAGACCCTTTACTATAAAGCAGTGTGACACAGTAGATTGCCGCTTGGACCCTTTATTTCAAAGCACTCTGACACAGTAGATTGCAGTTTGTACCGTTTATTACAAAGCACTGTGGCACAGTAGATTGCAGCTTGGACCCTTTATTACAAAGCACTCTGACACAGTAGATTGCAGCTTGGACCCTTTATTACAAAGCACTGTGGCACAGTAAATTGCACCTTGGACCCTTTATTAAAAAGCACTCTGACACAGTCGATTGCAGCTTGGACCCTTTATTACAAAGCACTCTGACACAGTAGATTGCTGCTTAGACCCTTTACTATAAAGCAGTGTGACACAGTAGATTGCCGCTTGGACCCTTTATTACAAAGCACTCTGACACAGTAGATTGCAGTTTGTACCGTTTATTACAAAGCACTGTGGCACAGTAGATTGCAGCTTGGACCCTTTATTACAAAGCACTCTGACACAGTAGATTGCAGCTTGGACCCTTTATTACAAAGCACTGTGGCACAGTAAATTGCACCTTGGACCCTTTATTACAAAGCACTCTGACACAGTAGATTGTCGCTTGTACCCTTTATTACAAAGCACTCTGACACAGTAGATTGCAGCTTGGACCCTTTATTACAAAGCACTCTGACGCAGTAGATTGCCGCTTGGACCCTTTATTACAAAGCACTGTGGCACAGTAAATTGCACCTTGGACCCTTTATTACAAAGCACTCTGACAGAGTAGATTGCAGCTTGTACCCTTTATTACAAAGCACTCTGACACAGTAGATTGCAGCTTGGACCCTTTATTACAAAGCACTCTGACACAGTAGATTGCAGCGTGGACCCTTTATTACAAAGCACTCTGGCACAGTAGATTGCAGCTTGTACCCTTTATTACAAAGCACTCTGATATCGTAGATTGCAGCTTGGACCCTTTATTACAAAGCACTCTGACTCAGTAGATTGCAGCTTGGACCCTTTATTACAAAACATTCTGACACAGTAGATTGCAGCTTGGACCCTTTATTACATAGCACTCTGACACAGTCGATTGCAGCTTGGACCCTTTATTACAAAGCACTCTGACACAGTAGATTGCTGCTTAGACCCTTTACTATAAAGCAGTGTGACACAGTAGATTGCCGCTTGGACCCTTTATTACAAAGCACTCTGACACAGTAGATTGCAGTTTGTACCGTTTATTACAAAGCACTGTGGCACAGTAGATTGCAGCTTGGACCCTTTATTACAAAGCACTCTGACACAGTAGATTGCAGCTTGGACCCTTTATTACAAAGCACTGTGGCACAGTAAATTGCACCTTGGACCCTTTATTACAAAGCACTCTGACACAGTAGATTGTCGCTTGTACCCTTTATTACAAAGCACTCTGACACAGTAGATTGCAGTTTGTACCGTTTATTACAAAGCACTGTAGCACAGTAGATTGCAGCTTGGACCCTTTATTACAAAGCACTGTGGCACAGTAAATTGCACCTTGGACCCTTTATTACAAAGCACTCTGACAATGTAGATTGCAGCTTGTACCCTTTATTACAAAGCACTCTGACACAGTAGATTGCAGCTTGGACCCTTTATTACAAAGCACTCTGACACAGTAGATTGCAGCGTGGACCCTTTATTACAAAGCACTCTGGCACAGTAGATTGCAGCTTGTACCCTTTATTACAAAGCACTCTGATATCGTAGATTGCAGCTTGGACCCTTTATTACAAAGCACTCTGACTCAGTAGATTGCAGCTTGGACCCTTTATTACAAAACATTCTGACACAGTAGATTGCAGCTTGGACCCTTTATTACATAGCACTCTGACACAGTCGATTGCAGCTTGGACCCTTTATTACAAAGCACTCTGACACAGTAGATTGCTGCTTAGACCCTTTACTATAAAGCAGTGTGACACAGTAGATTGCCGCTTGGACCCTTTATTACAAAGCACTCTGACACAGTAGATTGCAGTTTGTACCGTTTATTACAAAGCACTGTGGCACAGTAGATTGCAGCTTGGACCCTTTATTACAAAGCACTCTGACACAGTAGATTGCAGCTTGGACCCTTTATTACAAAGCACTGTGGCACAGTAAATTGCACCATGGACCCTTTATTACAAAGCACTCTGACAGAGTAGATTGCAGCTTGTACCCTTTATTACAAAGCACTCTGACACAGTAGATTGCAGCTTGGACCCTTTATTACAAAGCACTCTGGCACAGTAGATTGCAGCTTGGACCCTTTATTACAAAGCACTCTGACATCGTAGATTGCAGCTTGTACCCTTTACAAAGCACTCTGACACAGTAGATTGCAGCTTGGACCCTTTATTACAAAGCACTCTGACACAGTAGATTGCAGTTTGTATCGTTTAATACAAAGCACTCTGACACAGTAGATTGCTGCTTGGACCCTTTATTACAAAGCACTCTGACACAGTAGATTGCAGCTTGGACCCTTTATTACACAGCACTCTGACACAGTAGATTGCAGCTTGTACCCTTTACAAAGCACTCTGACACAGTAGATTGCAGCTTGGACCCTTTATTACAAAGCACTCTGACACAGATTGCAGTTTGTATCGTTTATTACAAAGCACTCTGACACAGTAGATTGCAGCTTGGACCCTTTATTACAAAGCACTCTGACACAGTAGATTGCAGCTTGGACCCTTTATTACACAGCACTCTGACACAGTAGATTGCAGCTTGTACCCTTTACAAAGCACTCTGACACAGTAGATTGCAGCTTGGACCCTTTATTACAAAGCACTCTGACACAGTAGATTGCAGTTTGTACCCTTTATTACAAAGCACTCTGACACAGTAGATTGCAGCTTGTACCATTTACAAAGCACTCTGACACAGTAGATTGCAGCTTAGACCCTTTATTACAAAACAATCTGACACAGTAGATTGCAGCTTCGACACTTTATTACAAAGCACTCTTACACAGTAGATTCCGCCGTGGACCCTTTACTATAAAGCAATCTGACACAGTGGATTGCAGTTTGGACCCTTTATTACAAAGCACTCTGACGCAGTAGATAGCAGCTCGGCCCCTTTATTACAAAGCACTCTGACACAGTAGATTGCAGCTTGTACCCTTTACAAAGCACTCTGACACAGTAGATTGCAGCGTGGACCCTTTATTACAAAGCACTCTGGCACAGTAGATTGCAGTTTGTACCCTTTATTACAAAGCACTCTGATATTGTAGATTGCAGCTTGGACCCTTTATTACAAAGCACTCTGACTCAGTAGATTGCAGCTTGGACCCTTTATTACAAAACATTCTGACACAGTAGATTGCAGCTTGGACCCTTTATTACATAGCACTCTGACACAGTCGATTGCAGCTTGGACCCTTTATTACAAAGCACTCTGACACAGTAGATTGCTGCTTAGACCCTTTACTATAAAGCAGTGTGACACAGTAGATTGCCGCTTGGACCCTTTATTACAAAGCACTCTGACACAGTAGATTGCAGTTTGTACCGTTTATTACAAAGCACTGTGGCACAGTAGATTGCAGCTTGGACCCTTTATTACAAAGCACTCTGACACAGTAGATTGCAGCTTGGACCCTTTATTACAAAGCACTGTGGCACAGTAAATTGCACCTTGGACCCTTTATTACAAAGCACTCTGACAGAGTAGATTGCAGCTTGTACCCTTTATTACAAAGCACTCTGACACAGTAGATTGCAGCTTGGACCCTTTATTACAAAGCACTCTGGCACAGTAGATTGCAGCTTGGACCCTTTATTACAAAGCACTCTGACATCGTAGATTGCAGCTTGTACCCTTTACAAAGCACTCTGACACAGTAGATTGCAGCTTGGACCCTTTATTACAAAGCACTCTGACACAGTAGATTGCAGTTTGTATCGTTTATTACAAAGCACTCTGACACAGTAGATTGCAGCTTGGACCCTTTATTACAAAGCACTCTGACACAGTAGATTGCAGCTTGGACCCTTTATTACACAGCACTCTGACACAGTAGATTGCAGCTTGTACCCTTTACAAAGCACTCTGACACAGTAGATTGCAGCTTGGACCCTTTATTACAAAGCACTCTGACACAGTAGATTGCAGTTTGTATCGTTTATTACAAAGCACTGTGGCACAGTAGATTGCAGCTTGTACTCTTTATGACAAAGCACTCAGACACAGTAGATTGCAGCTTGGACCCTTTATTACAAAACACTCTGGCATCGTAGATTGCAGCTTGTACCCTTTATTACAAAGCACTCTGACTCAGTAGTTTGCAGCTTGGACCCTTTTTTACAAAGCACTCTGACACAGTAGATTGCAGCTCAGCCGCTTTACTACAAAGCACTCTGACACAGTATATTGCAGCTTGGACCCTTTATTACAAAGCACTCTGACACAGTAGATTGCAGCTTGGACCCTTTATTACAAAGCACTCTGATACAGTAGATTGCTGCTTAGACCCTTTACTATAAAGCAGTGTGACACAGTAGATTGCCGCTTGGACCCTTTATTACAAAGCACTCTGACACAGTAGATTGCAGCTTGTACCCTTTACAAAGCACTCTGACACAGTAGATTGCAGCTTGGACCCTTTATTACAAAACACTCTGACACAGTAGATTGCAGCTTGGACACTTTATTATAAAGCACTCTTACACAGTAGATTCCGCCGTGGATCCTTTACTATAAAGCAATCGGACACAGTGGATTGCAGTTTGGACCCTTTATTACAAAGCACTCTGACACAGTAGATTGCAGCTTGGACCCTTTATTACAAAGCACTCTGACGCAGTAAATTGCAGCTCGGCCCCTTTATTACAAAGCACTCTGACACAGTAGATTGCTGCTTAGACCCTTTACTATAAAGCAGTGTGACACAGTAGATTGCCGCTTGGACCCTTTATTTCAAAGCACTCTGACACAGTAGATTGCCGTTTGTACCGTTTATTACAAAGCACTGTGGCACAGTAGATTGCAGCTTGGACCCTTTATTACAAAGCACTCTGACACAGTAGATTGCAGCTTGGACCCTTTATTACAAAGCACTGTGGCACAGTAAATTGCACCTTGGACCCTTTATTACAAAGCACTCTGACAGAGTAGATTGCAGCTTGTACCCTTTATTACAAAGCACTCTGACACAGTAGATTGCAGCTTGGACCCTTTATTACAAAGCACTCTGGCACAGTAGATTGCAGCTTGGACCCTTTATTACAAAGCACTCTGACATCGTAGATTGCAGCTTGTACCCTTTACAAAGCACTCTGACACAGTAGATTGCAGCTTGGACCCTTTATTACAAAGCACTCTGACACAGTAGATTGCAGTTTGTATCGTTTATTACAAAGCACTCTGACACATTAGATTGCAGCTTGGACCATTTATTACAAAGCACTCTGACACAGTAGATTGCAGCTTGGACCCTTTATTACACAGCACTCTGACACAGTAGATTGCAGCTTGTACCCTTTACAAAGCACTCTGACACAGTAGATTGCAGCTTGGACCCTTTATTACAAAGCACTCTGACACAGTAGATTGCAGTTTGTATCGTTTATTACAAAGCACTGTGGCACAGTAGATTGCAGCGTGTACTCTTTATGACAAAGCACTCTGACACAGTAGATTGCAGCTTGGACCCTTTATTACAAAACACTCTGGCATCGTAGATTGCAGCTTGTACCCTTTATTACAAAGCACTCTGACTCAGTAGTTTGCAGCTTGGACCCTTTTTTACAAAGCACTCTGACACAGTAGATTGCAGCTCAGCCCCTTTACTACAAAGCACTCTGACACAGTATATTGTAGCTTGGACCCTTTTTTACAAAGCACTCTGACACAGTAGATTGCAGCTCAGCCCCTTTATTACATAGCACTCTGACACAGTCGATTGCAGCTTGGACCCTTTATTACAAAGCACTCTGACACAGTAGATTGCAGCTTGGACCCTTTATTACAAAGCACTCTGATACAGTAGATTGCTGCTTAGACCCTTTACTATAAAGCAGTGTGACACAGTAGATTGCCGCTTGGACCCTTTATTACAAAGCACTCTGACACAGTAGATTTCAGCTTGTACCCTTTACAAAGCACTCTGACACAGTAGATTGCAGCTTGGACCCTTTATTACAAAACACTGACACAGTAGATTGCAGCTTGGACACTTTATTACAAAGCACTCTTACACAGTAGATTCCGCCGTGGATCCTTTACTATAAAGCAATCGGACACAGTGGATTGCAGTTTGGACCCTTTATTACAAAGCACTCTGACACAGTAGATTGCAGCTTGGACCCTTTATTACAAAGCACTCTGACGCAGTAAATTACAGCTCGGCCCCTTTATTACAAAGCACTCTGACACAGTAGATTGCAGCTTGTACCCTTAACAAAGCACTCTGACACAGTAGATTGCAGCTTGTACCCTTTACAAAGCACTCTGACACAGTAGATTGCAGCTTGGACCCTTTATTACAAAGCACTCTGACACAGTAGATTGCAGCTTGGACCCTTTATTACAAAGCACTCTGACACAGTAGATTGCACCTTGAACCCTTGACTACAAAGCACTTTCCACTCCAAAAACAAACTCTACTCTGGTTTTCCTGATCAATTGGTACTTGTTAGAAATAGGGGTTCCGGTTAGCTGGGGTATGCAGCTAAGCCAGGCAGAACCCACCACTCTAGTCAGGTTAAGGGACTTACACACAGAAGATAACCCCTGCTCACCCCCTTGGTAGCTTAGCAGAGCAATCAGGCTTATGCTAGAGGCAATGTGTAAAGCATTTGTGCAACACACACACCAGTGACACATTAGGCACAGCATGAAAGAGACTCCATACAAGGTTATATAAAAATATCCTTGGTATTGTACATAGAACACTTTAGACCATAATCACATAAAATACTGTGCCACTAGGCACTTGTCAGGACATCACATAGGCCATACTTCACTTTGCCAACAGGCAGTGGTCATAACGAAACAGTTAGTACAATCATGTAAATGCTTGTAGATTGCACACATTCTAGAAGAAACACCATCAATGACACAATAATTGCACCTTCTTGAGGCAATAACCTTTACTGGGGCCCTGCAAGGCAAAAAGACATATATAATACAGTATCAGGGCATGAGTGGCAACACATTGAACTGTCAACAAAACCGGGATCCTCAATGCAATGCCACCCTGTGCAAATCCTGAAAAATGCAAGCCTTGGAACGACATCCGTGATTACATCAAGGCATAGATCAGTCAATGGGGTACTCATGCTCCTAACCAGTCCCCTTGGTCAGTAAGACACCTCACATGTGGCAACTCCGAATGGGGGGCCCTTACTGGGCTTGCCCCGCAATTCCAACCAAAAATGCCAGGGAGCTACCCACAGACACGTGGCACAGCTGACGAATCTTATTGCGGTGTAGTCAAGGCTCGGCCACTCTGCTCAGGATAACGGTGCAGCCGTGCCCCCATACCACCATTGCTTGCTACACCCCAAAAGGAGATAAAACATCCAGATGCCCGTGCTCAGGTGGCGCGTGGCTCACAAAGAGGGATGGGGGAAGGAACTCACACACTACTCAGTCAGGACCGACTGACTTCCAATGTTGGCGCCTCTCTGTCTACACAGAGCGACAGGCACAAGGGTGTTTCTCCATGCACTACGGCTAAAAGGTTCTTGTGGTGAGAGAGTGTCCTTGCTGCTCTCTGTACTAGGTGCGGAGCTGCAACTTTCTCCCTTGCATGCCACTGGCTTCAGCATGTTGCTAGGCAACAACTGGCATTCCTGCAGTGCTTGATTCACGACGAGCGGCCGCCCTTGATGCCTTCCTCTCTCTTGGGTGGGGCTCAGCATAGAACTCGGGCTCCCGGTGATGTAGCAGGCAGCACCCACAATTAATGGCACCCAGGGGAGCGCAAAACAGCCTCCAAAGGGGTGAAGGACATGACTTTCCTGAGTTGGGGAAAGTGCGATGCACTCCCACACTCGCGCTCGGTGCCCCTCGATTGCCCCGGCTTGAAGACTAAGGCGCTAACCATGCGCTCTTCAGCACAATCTACCCAGGAGAATAAAGCGCTCACTGCGCTGATACATGCAGCTTCTCCTGGAAGGGGTAAAGTGCTTCACCGGCACCTTCCTGCCAAAGCTCTCCCCACCAGCTGCTCCTTTTACAGGCAAAGTAATAAAGCCCCAGCTAGAGAGAAAACAACCAGAAGCAGTCCACAGCGCTCACTTCACGCTGAGCTCCTTTGAGAGCGCTGGGGGCACACAGGTTAAGGAAAGCAGGCAGCAGGCCGGCACACAGGGTCCGTGGGGCAAAGATGCAGCCCTTCTGGCAGGTCAGCACAACAAGGCAAAGTCAAAGTGGATGTTCCCTTACAGCACAGAAATCCTCTGGTGCAGAATGTAGAGCCTGCAGCATCTGGTTAAAAGTCCCACGCAGTGTCTACCTTCATGGGATCACAGACCCTGTACTTATAGTTCGAAATTCTTTCTTCTGGGGGGCACTTCAATCACAGGTTAGAAGTGCACAACACCCCATTCACATCTCAAGCCCTGGCCTGGACACACTGAAGGGGAGGTGAGACAGCATTGTAGAAGGCAGGCACAGCCCTATTAACGTGAAGGGGAGAGGAGTTGGCCTAACGGCTAGGGCGGTCGACTTCGGAGCTGGGAAACCAGGTTCGAGTCTCGGCAGGGACGCACAACATCCAGCAACTGGGGCTTGTGTAAAGCGATCTGATACCCGATACCTTCGGATCAAGTTTGCGCTATATAAAACTCCGTAAAAAAAAAAACAACAATTGCAACTCCTCCCACCACTCCAAATGCAGACCAGGCATATTCAGGTGCGAGGGAAATTCCTCCCGCTACTTTAAATGAAGCCAAGGTCTATTCAGCCCAGCGCTGAGTCACCCAGAAAAGGCAGGACACAACACAACGCCCCCTTGTGACTGTCTAGAGTGAATGACATCCCCTCTCTCCTGTCAATCAAAACCAGACTGTGAATACACATTCGGGCATGGCACAAAGACTCATAAGCACACAGAAATGCCCACTTCTAAAAGTTGCATTTCTAAAATAGTAATGACAAATCCGCTTTCACCAATAAGCAGGATATATCACTAATATTCCAAACATACCAAATATGGTCACACTACCCCTCTCATGTCAGAAATTACCACTGAAGCACATATCAGGGAATCCCCAATGCAAACCTATGAGAGGGCAGCCTCACAGCAGTGAGAAACAAAATAGGTTGTTTGTCACTACTAGGACATGCCACACAGTTAAGGCACATGTCCTACCTTTTACCTTCACAGCACCATGCCCTTAGTACTATCTAGGGCCTACCTTAGAGGTGACTTGTATGTAGTAAAAGGGGAGCGTCAGATGTGGCAACCACTTTACATGCCACGTCACTGCAGCAGTAAACTGCGTGCACAGACCCTGCCGCAGCAGAGGCCTGAGACAAGTTTGAAATGCTGCTTTGGTGGGTGTGCAAGCAGCGCTGCAAGCCCACTAGTAGCATTTCATTTTAAGGCCCTTGGTATAAGGGATACCACTGTATAAATGACTTACAGGTAATGTAATATGCCAAACAGGTGTAGGCTAATCTCACCAAGTTTACAATGAGGATCACGTGCACTTTAGCACTCATCAGCAGTAGTCAAAAAACCAACAAAAACAGGTCAGAAAAAATATAGGAGGAATTCAAAATGTTCTAGGATGATCCAGCAAAAAGGGCCCAGTCCAACAGTACTCCTTAAAAAAAGTAGGAGCGCTGGTAAGAACATATGCGGGCGATCACCAATAGGCATCACACCTATTCGATGGGCCGGCATTTTGATACCAAGCACAACAGTAATATGGAACTTCTGAGAATTTTATTGTTTGAATCAAGTACAAAAGGATGAAAGAGGTGGCGATAGAACCAAAAAGTTAAGGGTCCTAGAGTCAAGGTACATTTTAGAACTACGTACCAAGTTATCAAATGGACTCAACAATGAGGAAGAACTGTGGGTATACATAGGTTGAGATTGCACATGTGGGACAGATGACATGGTATTTTATAGGAAGTGGTTCGATGAATATTTTCTAAGTTTGGAGTTCTTTTGCAAAACATAGTTTAGTGTAAAGATGGGGTGCGTCAATAATCATGGGACACAAATCATAAAATGTAAGATTCGTCCACATAGCCAGAATGGGGTAAAGATGATAAACAGTGACTACAGTTCTCATTGCCCACATTTACAATTAATCCAGCGGTAATTTCACGGTAATTTCTTACTGCAAAACCTCAGTTAAGGTTCTCTGACCCTTTATTCATTAGTCAAATATCAATCCGGTTACAGAATTGAAAATAGGAAAAATAGAATTAATACAGAACATATTACAGACTAAATACAAGACAGTCCATAAAGGAAGGGAATGAGGCATCAAATGTCAGTCAGAATTCTTTAAAGAGTTCAGGAAAATATAATTCAAGAGTGAGTTTTTCATGGCTAATCAATAATTAATAATTGGCTAAAATCTTCCATAAAGAGAAATAAATGCATAAGACAAATAAATCTTTTCAAATTTAGTTAGTTAGTGAATTGAGGTTTTGGTTTTCTGAACATGTTGATCATCTATGGACTTCACGCGTTCTTCTTTGTGATCTGACCGTCCTCTTCTTTCGAATGTCTGTGACGATGTCTGAAAGGTACGGGAGGAACGTGTATCAGTATCTTGATACCTGTCAGAATTTTTCAAATTATCCTTATACCTGATGTTATACCTCCTGTCAGAAGGCTCCTTTTGAGAAGACCTACCTCGGGATTGAGTACGTTTCTCTTTTGAATATTGTTTGTTATTTTCCCACTACTTTTTAGAAGATGTAGGATTGTGTTTAATAGAGTTCTTTTCAGGACCCTCAGACAGTTGTGGTTTAACTGTGTAATTCTATTAATTCTTGTATTTGATTGAGTAATTCCTTATTTGACATTGCTTCAATGGCAGGATGAGGTATGTAGCCGGCTAAAATCGGCCATGTTGCTCCTGGTCTGCCTAGTGGACTGAGCCTGGTTATGTGCTTCTAATGTTTTAGGGCGCCTTTAAACCAGAGCTGATGCTCCTGGTATGTGAGTGGAATTTCAATATCCTCAAAGGGAATGTATTCCTCAGGTGGTTCATCTTCTTTGAAGAAGGGAAACACATGTGTTACTGGATATGATTCTGGGAATGTAATCCACGAATAGAATACCTCTGTCTGAAATGATTCATGTGCCTCTATCACAAAAACTGCTCTACCACCTCTTGGTGTTAGGCCATGTTTTTGTTTTATAAGTTTTAGAGTGATGGATCTCCTTAAATTTGGTGGGATGTGTATAACACCCACATCGGTATCATTTAAAGCGGTAGTATTAAAAGCTGTTGCGACTGGATCAGTCATAGCCGTATTATTATCCCCGTTTTGGGACATTGTTTTTGAAAATTATAGAGCAAGTTTCAAGGAAATAAAGATAAGGTGCACAATATTTTGGAATACTGTATCCTTCAACGTTGAACAAACCAAGCAGCTAATACATAGGATTCTCGTCTTACTCAGCTATGGCGGATATTATCCTAACATGAGATTGTATTCCCAGGCAGCCATTTTATGGTGGGCCCAAAAACAAAGCAAGCACAAAAGAGTATTAATTTATTAAATAAAAACCATTATGTTTACCTCCCCCATACTAGTACCCTGTATTAGTTATTACCTAGCAAAAGCTATTAGTTTAAAGCAGCTTTTCTATTATTTGTGCACATCATGCAAAAATTTGCAATGTACAACATAGCATTAACATACTCTAGTGCAAATTTTCAAAGAGCAAACAATTAATACATACTCATAGCAACATGCTCTAATGTTTTAGATAGCTTTTCATCCGAAATGCGTTTGCCCCACATGAGGTGTTGGTGCATGGTTGATTAATTAATACACATTATAAAAAGATGTGTTATGAACTGAATATGTATTGTCTAAATATGGAATAAAGCCAAAGTCTCTTGAGACGGGAACAGGGAGTGTAGATCTTATCTTCAAAGCTAAAGCGGAAACTGAAATCACGAGTTTTCTGCACTGCAAAAAGACATGTTATTTCAGCACAATTATGTGCTACTTTAAAATTTCAAACAAAAAACATTTTCTAAATTAAATGTACATTCTATAGTGAGGTTAAATCTAAACTAAACACATGTTTACCACCCTTGTTTTATCAATTGAGCATGGTTTTAAATGAAAGCATTTCAGACTGAAAGCATTTTGACTAGGCCTCATTTCATGTCTTTCACTGCATGCACCAAAAGTGGCACTTTTAAAAAGCATTTGACTAGGCCTCATTTCATGCTTCATGTGCCATGTGTTTTCACTTGCACCAAAATCTGCGTGCCATTTTAAATGCAGTCTGTCTGAAATACAAAAATAAAGCAAGACCTGAATCCAGATGAAATCTGAGCCACATAACTATCAATCATGTTATGTTGTCTAATAATCAAGGTGTAGCATTGGCAAGGAAATTGATAAGGCTAGGTATCTGGAAGAAGAAATATGAGTAGCCATTGGCCATTCAGGGCATAATAATGTGATGTAACATCCTGTAAAATAGTTTGATGCTGAATAAAATGTTAGGAGGAAAGGAGCAGCCACTGCCCGTTCAGGGTGCAAGAACGGGATGTTTTCAGATGCAAACCTGATCATGAGTTAGTTGCATATAACAGATATGGGGTATGGGCACAATTGTGACGTTATATAAACACGTGAGAACACACTGCCCATTCCAGGCTCAATTGTCAATGTGTAATGTTTTATCATGTGGCAAAAACATAAAGAGTTTTTAAGGATCCTACCCAACACAATTTATTGTATGATTAAATACTCAGAGAGTTCAGATATGTGACAACATGATGAATTGTGAAAAAATCAATGCATCATTGGTTATGCTTGATTATGCAAGGCAAAATGTGTTTGAACATTTTAGATGTTAAGTCTATGTTCCAAAATGGCCACCACAAAAACAGTATGATCAATGCTGTGAGTAAATCTTTTTCTATATTTACAATTTGTTGAACCACCAATTAAATGAAAGTTTATTTAAATGTTGCAATGATGTCGGTTGCACTGACATTGAGAAAAGCGACGTAGCCGAAACACGTCTGTTCAGTGCGTTATCGTTTGGCAATAAGCATATTGTAGAAAATTCCGAGAGTGCGCTTGAATCATTCTGACCATGATCAAGCTATGGACAGTTGAGCAGATATATATATATATATTATCTACTGGCGGTCGCCAGTAGATAGTTATAGTTAGGACCGTGTTTCCGTAGGAAATCTCAAAATTCTATTTTGAATAACTTTGGCACCGGTTGACGAATCCTCGCGAAATTTTCAAAACTAATGGGGCGCGCCGCTCAGCTCCTACCCTGAAAGTCTCGAGGGGATTCGTCAAGCGGGGGCCGAGAAAAAAGGGGGGTCCCAAAACACGTTTTCCCCATGCATTTTCCCATAGGACCTTTAGTCGAAGGTACAGCCCGAACGGCTGAACAGAATTACTTGAAATTTGGCAAAGAGGTAGTCCTCAGATCAGGGATGTGCGTTTTGCATATATGGAGTCAATCTGTTCAGTAGTTCCTGAGAAAATTGCAGTTAAAGTACATAAATATCTATAGCCGCGCACCCTAACGTGCGCAGGCGTAATTCTGATTGGTGGTTACATGTCAGTCAACGAGCGAATCGGTCGAAATCAGGAAGTGTCGGCCGCCATTTTGTTTGTTTTGAGTGCGAGAGTGAAAAAGGAAGGTGGCGAACGTGAAAAGGGGACAGGGTAGAGAGTTCCTGACCCCCTAGCCTTTGTCAGGGGGTCCCTGAAGGACCCCGAAGGCAGATAAAAACCTTTTATTTTTTTTTTTTTAAATCGCGGGGGCGCCATTAAAAAAAAATGTTAAAAAATGTTTAATACGTAGTTTATTGTAACATAAATATATAAAAGATATAATAATAAATACATAACTTAGCATTTAAAAAACCGTACAAATTCACTGAAAAAACCAAAGGTTTCACACACGTTATAGTTAGGAATTAGCATTTAAAAAACCTTGCAAATTCACTTAAAAAACCATAGGTTTCAAACATGTTATAGTTAGGTGGACATTTCACTCGTAAAAAACCAATGAAATTCCCCCGTTATAGTTAGTTGAGATAACTATAACTCGCGCGACCGCCACTCTATCACAAGGATGATGTCATGAGTGATGCCACTGACCATGTCATGAGTGATGTAATATGTGACGTCATGAGCAGAGGATTGCGGGCGCGCGAGTTCTAGTTATCTCAACTAAGTATAACGGGGGAATTTCATTGGTTTTTTACGAGTGAAATGTCCACCTAACTATAACATGTGTGAAACCTATGTTTTTTTAAGTGAATATATATATATATGTGTGTGTGATTGTGTACATTTATATGTGCATATATACATACGTGTGTGTGTGTGTGTGTGTGTGTGCATGTATACATCTTCAGTTAAATGTGTCTTGCATTCATTTGATGAAAATCTTAATGTTTTAAATCCTGTTAGTCACAAGTCCATGATGGCTAGTGTGCAGCTGTATCTGAAATTGTTTGAGTTCAAAGCCACACAATAGTAAATTGTATAATAAAATGTTTATTTTTTTCTCCAGAAAAATGAAAAAATTGATTCGGTATATTAAATCAAAGAGGCAAAGCTACCTAGACAAGGAAGAGAACATGAAAAAGAAACAACAGTATGAAATGGACTATGACTTGGAACCTTTTGCTGGTTTGACTCCTGAATACATGGAAATGAGTGAGTGAGTTTTAAAGTTGTTAGCAATCAGTCAACATCATGCTCATAATGGGAGGTTGAATGTCATGGTCTGTTGGGTAATACAATGTACATGTTTAGGTGTGGCATAAAAAAGAGGTGTTCTCAATTGTTGATAGAGCACTATCTGATGTTTTTAAGATAAAGGATTAATTTCTGCTCCAAATGTTACAGCCACACATGTGAACTACATATAAGCCTCTTGTAAGAGCAGCCAACGTTAGAGAGATTGGAATGGTCTTCTACATTCTAGGCACAAGAATGAGAATAAACTTTCTACTGCAAAGTCATCAAAATTTAATGGTCATTAGTAGACCTTGGCTCATACGAAAACATACGAGGGGTTATATTGGACTAGCAGAGAGGCAGTTCTAGGGAGGGCAATGCTAGGAAGCTTTCTAGGAGGACAGTTGTTTGTAAGATCAGGCTAGCCTAGAAAGCATAAATTGGGGCCAAATTGTATTAGATGTGGGAGGCAACATTTTGTTTGACAAAGGGTGGAAAAATTCTTGAACTGTCTTTGTATGGGAACTGTGGATCTGATCTACGGAGTGCTCAGTGAACATATTAAAAAACTTTAAAGATTGAATTTAACATCTAAGTATTCAGTGGATTGATTCCCTTCCCCCTCCCATTGGCCTGGGACTTTCAATCGTTAGTTTAATGTTTGTCACAATGCACCTAGAATATGGGGACACCATATCCGAAGCTACTGTACTTGAAGAAAAGATTGTACATACCACCACTGCTGTGATGCTGATAAAAGACAGACTTCCAGCCTTCACATTCTCCCCTGGCTTCTAGCACGGCTAGGCATCACGTATAGGTTGGTCAATGGGCCAGTGCTTACCAGGGTAATCTGGCATGCTAACCGTAGTCATGCAGCTTTAGTATAACACTTATTGCCTGTGCCCAAGACATGCCATCCGATACTGTGTAGAGTACCATTATCGGACTCCGTACCAAGAACATGAAACTCTCTGCAAATGATAGATGTGCCTCAAATCTCTATCAGTTCAAGCACTTTTAGAAGTCTGACTATTCCTGAAATTTACTTTGCTTTTATATTTCCAGGTTTTTTTTTTTCTGTGAGTCTTTTGTCACTGATTTTGTAACTTTAAGTAAAGTATTTAGAATCAACTCAGATGGAACAAATTTTTATAAAATTACTTAAATACTAAATATTTTCCCATCCAGATAATTATCTTAGAGCAGGATCTTGCTCCTAGCTTAGCAACTACTGACAAAAGCTGCTGAAGGTTGTATCACATGTATGTTTGTTTTCAAGAGCTCCCTCCTGCTTTCTACTTTCTTTTATGTATGACTTTATTTTGTGTTTTTACAGAAACTTCTGTAGATAATTGATCACAGGTAGGGAAGGAAGGAATGTCATCAGGAAAGACAGGTTCCCAATTTACTATTGACTGACTGAGGCACAGCTTAGGTGCTTAGTACTCTTGTCTTTGTGCATTTACTCTATAGGGTCAGGTTGTGTGGTTACACAAAGATACTCCTGGTGGTTTTCTGCACAGATCATTGGTGTCTGTTGCTCTCCACACTGGACAGGAGCATTTCTCCATCTGCTGGTCACTGATGTTGGCTCAATGTTGCTCCAAATAGATATCCCAGTTAGAGGTTTTCTAACATACTGTTAATTGAAACATACTGTTAATTGACTAAAAGTGTGCACTTTTTAGATAGTTTGCAACTGTCATACATAGATGATGTGCTTAAATGGTGCTAAAATGGGTTTAGAACCAGGTATTATTTGGTAAATGTATCTCAAGCTGCTGCTCAACCTACAGCCTGCTGATTTGACAAGTCTTGGCAAAGCCAGTAGGTCTTGTCTTTAAAAGGCTTTGCGATTGCGTACATTTCAACACAGACGTGCACATGGCTAGCAATCTTGGAAAAAACAAACAGAATAAAGTGTATGGGGTCCCCAAGTATGCTGTGGAAAGATACTAGTCATTCAGCCAGGACACTGGGGAACCCAAATGCTCCTGAGCAGAACAAAACACAAGAGTAGGGAAAAGAGCCGCACCCAACATAAGCAAACAGCTGCAATTGACAACTACGCCAAACAATCATGAGCAAGGAGTTCACCCAAAGACCACTCTAATGTTATGTATTGAAAACAGTAGATCTATCTATAGCCTCCACTTTAGGTAGACCTTTGGTGAAGTGGTGGAAGGTATTCCACGATTTAACAGCTAGTCAGACAGTAGTGAGGTGGACTCAGGGTCTGATTCACAAACTGCAGTTTGTAGTATGTGAAGTAGTACTAAAGTAGGACTGCATAGTTAATACACACTGCAATTCACAAACCTATGAGTGTAAATCTCTGGCTCTCCTACCTTTTGTAAATCTTTGAAAATTAACCATTTAGTAGCAAATGTGGGATGGACTGGGGGAGTGGCTGGAATATGGGTAATAACTACTACTGAATGGGAGGAGTTTAGAGGGGGCTAACAAGGGGTTTAGGAAGGGAAAGACCCCCTGCCAAAGAGTAAGCTCATTGCTATTCACAAACCACAATTCTAAAGTTAGTACAGCTACAGTAAAAAGGACCCAAACAGTAGTAAATGTACTCCAGCTCATATCTGCAGTACACCCAGTGCCACACACGGACAAACACTAAGATTGCAGCAACCTCATTTAGAAAATAATAGAGGCAGGGACTTTATATCGAACATATAGTAAATAATGTTAAAATACATTAGTATTTTGACTTTTTAAACATATATATATAAACGGATAACCCACAAGAGGTGAGCGCACTTAGCCCATTCAAACCTACTTCGAATTTCTACCCACAGACACCTGTGGATGCAATTGACATCTTCTCGGACAATGTCAATAGAGATATACTGGAACTGAGGATGAAGGACAAACCCCCATGTAAATGGAACTTACCATTCAAACAGAGAAAGGCTAAAAAGGATCTGAATAGTGACAGAACGATCATAGTAAAGCCATCGGATAAGGGGGGCGATATAGTCCTGCAAAGGAGGGAGAACGTCTGCAATGAGGCATTGAGACAGCTAGAAAATGGAGCAAAATACACCAAAGTGACTGAAATACAATATACAATGAGCATACAATCATTTGGAAGTATGATAATGAATTGGTTTCAGAAGGGGATTCTATCCACAGAGGAATATTTTTTCTTACAGAATAAACACCCGAGAATCCCGTCATTTTACCAGCTACCGAAGATCCACAAAAATGCAACTTGACCACCAGGATGTCCCATAGTCTCCTCAATCAGAGGCTTAACAGAGAATTTGTCGCGATATGTGGACCACTTCCTATTCCCCTTTGTACTACAGTGGTCTTCGTATACACGGGGCAGATAGAGGGGATCAAATGGGAATCTGATTTTGTGATGGTCACTCTTGATGTTTCCAGTTTATATACTAGCATAAGGCACACAGATGGTCTGGAAGCAGTAAGATTCTTCCTGAGGGAAAGGCCCCTAAAACTCTTGGAACACAGTAAAATGCTGGAAGAATGTATCTCTTTTTTTTTAAACAATAACATCTTTCTTTTCCAGGAGCAGAGGTACAGACAAATACTGGGCACGGCAATGGGCACCTGCTTCGCCCCCAGTTATGCAAACTTGTTCGTTGGCTGGTGGGAGAAGCGGGTGGCCTGGGCTGATACAGTGGAAGAGTGGGTGGATCATATTGTGTGTTGGAGGCGGTACATTAATGACCTCTTCATAATGTGGAGAGAGTCCATGGAATCTGCCAAACAGTATGTCTCCAGTCTTAATGAGAACAATTTGAACCTAGAGTTCACGGGAGAAGTGAGCACCACACAAGTTACCTTCTTGGATCTAAAAGTCTTTGTGAGCGAATATAGATTGAATACAGCCCTATATAGAAAGGAGACAGTGGGCAACTCAGTCCTTCATGGGACTAGTAGTCACCCACGCAACTTGATCCAAAGTATCCCCTATGGGGAACTCTTGAGGGTCAAGAGGAATAGCTCAAGGCCAGAAGACTTCTTAAAAGCAGCTGATCGGAGCCTTGGTCGCATAGAGTGAGGGACTACCCACAGCAAACGTTACAGGCAGCTCATCTCAAGGCACTAAGCATAAATAGGACTGATCTGATGCAAGGTGCAGGAAAATGTAAAAACAATGTGGAGACCAACAATTTTAGGATGATTACCAAGTATTCCCATGCAGCAAGTGATGTAAGGGCAATCATGAACAAGAATTGGTGTATTGTTAAATCTGATGCCATCATTGGGAGAGATCTACCCGAGAGGCCAGGCATTACATTCAAAAGATTGAGGTCCATAAAAGATCACTTAGTGGAAAGTCACCTGGGGACAGTGAAGCAACAACAGGGTTTGGGGGACCTACATGGCTCCTTTCCCTGTGGAAAATGCAGGGTGTGTGCCACTAGCAAGAGGGTCACTTCATATGTAGTACCTGGGATGAAAACAGCAAGGAAGATTACAAAATGTATGACATGCAGTACCAGGTTTGTGGTATATTACTTAACCTGTCCGTGCAACCTCAGATACATGCGGAGCACCATTAACCAGGTGAAAATTAGGGTCCTGGAACATCAGAGGGCCATTGCCAGCAACGATACAAATTATCCGGTTTCGTGGCATTTAGCTAGCCACCACATGAGAGATAGAATGTTGCTACAGTACTTTTGCCACGACCATGTCCCCAGGGATGCCAGAGGAAGGGACATGGAAAAAAGACTTAGGAGGCTAGAATCAAGATTTATTATAGACCTGCAAATTTCCAGGGAGCCTGAACAGTGTGGAGGAACTTGCTGTGCACTTAGGGACCTAACTGCTCCACCAGAACTATTTGGGCTAGTTGAGGATCCAGTGAAGGGACTTTAAAGGGTTGACATCCTATATAACAAGTATATGCCCATTCAGGGCGAGATAACAACACTGCACAGCGTGGCCAGCATGAGACTTGGGTGCGCAATTCCACTTAGGTTCAACAGATGGGATACCATCAATTTTGATAATAATAGCAATGCATATGCCCATTGAGGGCGATATCAAACGCTTAGGTCTGTCTGTTGATAAAGGATCGTACAGAGTGCAGTCAGTGAAACGAATTAACTGTGCGCCATACAAGAAGCATGTGTGTATATATACATGGAGATTCTGCCGTATATGTGTATAATGTAAGTAGTGTACATAGGATGCATTATGATTACTCTATTTGAATTTTGTTTCAATTTTGAAACATGAATTGTTATATGAACAATGTATTTGGACTATTATTATTGTTTAAGAGAGTATTAATCATGTCCCGTAACATGTTCCAAGATGGCGCCCATAGAAGTGTTATAATCAGCTTATCCGTTTTCAGAATGAAGACATAATCATGTGTTTAAAAGTAGCCAAGACAACGGGGCCGTCGACATTGACAAAGGCAGGATTTTCAAAATGCGTTTGTTAGTATATTAATTTCGCCAATAAATCATTAAAAACTATTTGAGTAACGTGACTGCTGGTATATGTATACGTTTAATTTAATGTTTAGAAAATTATATATAAGTACAAAATAAATATTTTCTGATAAAATATATTATATTAATTTAATAAATGTAACTTTCATTCTAAAAATACATTACTTCAATGGATAGCATTTTGTAATTTTTATGACAACAAGTGATAAAGACCTTTTTTTAATTTAGGTAGGGTTTTTAAATAAATCTTTAAAAAAATGTTTTCTAATTTACAATATTTAAAATAAATATTTATTTCAAAATTAAGTGAATAGCCCTGTAGCATTATTTTTTAAAACAAATTCCATGTTTAAACTAGATATATGAAATTAATTTACATTAATATTTAGTATAAAAATATTGTAACTATTTTTTTAAAATTTAAAAACGTTTAAGATTTTGCCTGTACTGTAGCTTAGGGAGATCTCTGGCACGGTGGTAGAGAACTCTGCCTCCATGTGCAATGTTACTAGTAGTAACTTTTCCCTATTAGCTTAATTTTGAAAGATTTGAATGAAGTATTATGGATGGGGGTGGTGTAGCTATGATAATGATAAATAGGTATATATGCTAGATTTGGAAGGCAGGTGGAAAATAAAGTGGGCTCAAACCATGTCTGGTTTAGCAGTGCTAGGTCAGCAGTTTTGAGGTTTTGTGTAAACATAAGGCCCATTGTGTGCTCAGCCGTGTGTGCAGGGTCGCATACCACTTTGTTGAAACCTATGTCTTGTAAATTGTTAAGGAAATTGATATCGCGTTTCGCTTGCGGAAAAAAAGTCCTTTATGATGATGCATTTGTTTGCTTCGGTCTGTAGCTGAAAGAAAGTTCAAGCAATTCATCTAGGAAGATAGGGTTGCATTCGGAACAGCAGTAGATATCTGCTGTGTTGAAAGAGTAGGAGAAGTTAACCGTGCAGTAGGACACTATGCACGCGGAAACCTAGTGTCACAAATTTGTGAAAAATGAAAGCTTGGTAGGGGCTAGCAGTACATTTATCCATCACTTCCTAGCTCTGCTCTTCGGAAGAGTTTGTGGTCAGGAAGAAGAACATCATTGATGGAAGGGATATCTTGTTTCCAAACCATGTTCTTATAGGAAGTGATTATGCCAAGGGTAGTATGGTTAGCTTGGAACAACCATATACTCATCAATCCAAGTTTAAGTTCAACGAGGAGCCTTTAGGTGTGAAGAGACATATCATTTAGACAGAGTTACTGTGGGGTGTTCAAAAATGGGGGGGCTGGTTAGGGGTGAAGAAGCTGGATGGATAATAGGTGGAAGCATGCCTGAGGTTGCAGGACACAGCACTAGGAAGTTAGTAGGTATAGATTTGACCTTGAAAGAGTGAGTGAAAGAGTGAGTGAGGCTTGGTGTTGTACAGTTGTGATAGGCCATGGTGTTGCCGTAGGCAAATCAGATGGTAAGTGGCAGAGGAATTGGTCTGACGGGCCGGAGCACAGTGGGTGTGGATCTAACATTATTCCATTCTGAGTTTTTTAAGACTGTGACAGAGCTCTTCGAAGGCCTATTGTTGTCTTGGATAATCATGGTGACAGACATTCAAATAGTCAGGGTAGTGACACAATACAAGAAATTGTGATATTCAGAACATTGTGCCTACAACTAGGAGGTCACAATATGAGAATGGAGGGAAGGGCAAATAATAGAGATTATTGTTCTGAAGAAGAAATGGATGCATTAAACAGTTCACTGCAGATTTAGTGGGAATGGAAATAGGAAATGTATTCGAAACGGGCAAATAGAAAGTACAGAGGAACAAAAGCATAGTTAAAAAAAGAGGGTGGTACCTGATGATGTTGTTAAGATCCCTACTATTGCTGCTGTCAAAGACTTGCTTAGACTGGTGACCAGGCAGGAGGAAGATCTGCCATCGCTCTGGTCCTTGGTGGGGATGTTGAGGAATCTGTTAGCATCGCCAAATTGCTCCGAACAGCTGGTGTCATAAGGTGTACCTTTTGAGGTTAAAAGGAAAGGGTTAATAATATAGAAAACCTGTTAGACAAAGTATAATGATGTGAAGTGCATTATTGTGGCCACCAAGAGACCCCAGAAGGATCACAGCTCAAGAAGGAGTCTTGTGTTGGCTGTTTTGAGTCATGAGAGTTTAATGGATGAGTTTTTCTCATGAGTAGTTTGTTATTGTCTGACTGTGCATTTGCAAAGACCCTCTATCTCAAATAAAGTTTTCTTTATAGCTTATGTTATGTCCTCTTGTTTCAGTTATCCAGTTTGGGTTTGTGACACTGTTTGTGGCCTCTTTCCCGCTTGCCCCATTGTTTGCACTTTTGAACAACATCATTGAAATCCGCCTGGACGCAAAGAAATTCATCACGGAGCTGAAGAGGCCAGTTGCAGTCCGAGCAAAAGATATTGGTGAGTAGGTAGATACCGCAGTAATGTAAACAGGTAGTGGCACGTGAAGGGTTATTACTGTGTGCTCTGACCCTTCCGGGATTTGGAGAACCAGGCTGGAAGTAGGATTTCAGAGCCTCTGGGATACAAAGCTTTGTAATATTTAAAATATTTCATTCTTCCAGTGAATGCTGGGGTTGTTGAATACTCTGTTCTAAGCATGTGTGAGATGACTGCAATACTAGGATTCACCCTGTAAAAGACGGAGATTGTGCAGTGCTTAATTTGTGCAGGCGGTTGCTGATGGTGGTCATGACCACTCATTTTTTGTGAGATGGACATACGTTATGTCCAAAAGCAATAGCGAAAAAGTAATGAAAGGAGAACAAAGGTGGAAGAGAAGGATAACAAAACTTGAAAAAAGGAGAAAGCTTGGATGAACAAGAATCTGCTAGAATGAGTTAAAGAGACAGGAAGTATAGGGTGGTGGAAGAAAGAAACAAGATGCTGAATCAAAGCTTAACAGCCTTGGTATTCGGCAACCCCGGCATTCAGCAACACGTAATGTGTTCCTAAAAAAAGCTTTTGGTTCCAAAATTCATATTTGTATAAGGTAAGAACTTAGGTCGTGTGTCTGTCATTCGCTTCGCCCCACTGTGGGATGGAGTGCCCAGGATCGAGCGCTTCAGCCGTGGCTTTATTGCAGTCACTATTCTGAGTGGAGTGAAATGGCAGTACCCTCATCTACCTCTCTGGCCCAGAGAAAAGCGGATATATCTGTTGGGTTCTGACATCGGATGCCATAAAGCCTAGGGTGGGTCTCCTATCACCACCTCCAAGGACGGCTTTGTGAGTAATGTTTGTACTTCCACTGGAAACGTTTTAAGGTATGGGCAAAGTGGGCAATTAGCCACCCCCCAACCTTCTGAGGGGCCCCATGGGAAACTGAGCTTTCCGTATTTGACCTCCGTCTATTCTAATTCTCACTCTAAACCAATCTCCCCCCTGCCTACAATTACCTCTCTCTGCCTTTCAAAGCCAGTGTTATCTTAAGGAGTTTTGGCGTCCCAGACAAGACATTTTTCAACAACTTTGTATGACCTTGCTAAACTTTAACATATAATTTATGACTCTTTGACATCATGTGGACATTAAATGGGTAATAAAATTCTAATTTGTTCCATACAGGGGCCCCAAAAATATGTTCACCCCCCCCCAATTTCTTAAGATGACACTGACATCAAGCTCTCCACATGTCACATGATACCATTCCTCTACATCAGTGGTACTCATAGTACGGTCTGCGGGCCGCCAGCAGCCCGGCAAGCCTTTCTTGGCGGCCCACGGACCTTGCCAACATCGTACCGGTGTTTGTTGATTTTTTTAACAGTGTCAGCAAACACGGACTCTGCTCTGTGGGGGCCCGGGGATTCAAGCGATAGTCCGAGTGGAGCTGCTGGGGCGATAAGAGGTGAAATACAACAAAGCCTCGTTATCATGCAAATGGTCTCTTAAAGACCTGTGAAGTACTTGGGTGGGGCTGTGTGTGCGCCCTGGAAGGGAAGCTGCCTCAGCTGCCACACAAGCGGGGGGGGAGGGGGGGGAGAGGTGAGAAAGAATGACAAGAGAACAGCAGGATGTGAGAGTCGGGTAAGGGAACAGAGGGTGACAGAGGGCAGTAGGGAGAGACAGAAACAGACGGAAACAGATAGAGATAGAGACAGGGACAGACAGAGACAGATAGGCAGAGACAGGGACAGACCGATAGAGGCAGAGACAGACAGAGAGGCAAAGAGACAGACGGAGAGGAAGACGGAGAGGGAGGGCGACAGAGGGAGAGGGAGACGGAGAGAGAGAGGGAGATGGGGGAGGGAGGGAGACAGAGGAGGGAGGGAGACGGAGGACAGAGGGAGAGGGAGGGAGACGGAGGACGGAGGGAGACGGAGAGAGACGGAGAGGGAAGGAGAGGGAGAGAGGGAGAGAGGGGGAGGGAGACAGAGAGGGAGGGAGACAGAGAGAGAGGGAGACAGAGAGGGGGAGACGGAGAGAGACGGATAGAAGGAGAGAGGGAGGGAGACGGAGGAGGGAGGGGATGAGGGAGGGAGACAGAGGGAGAGGGAGGGAGACGGAGGGAGACGGAGAGGGAGGGTCAGGGAGAGAGAGGGAGACTGAGAGGGGAAGACGGAGAGAGACGGAGAGGGAGGGAGACGGATAGAAGGAGAGAGGGAGGGAGAAGGAGGAGGGAGGGAGATGGAGGAGGGAGGGAGATGGAGGAGGGAGGGAGACGGAGGGAGAGGGAGGGAGACGGAGGGAGAGGGAGGGAGACGAAGAGAGAAGGAGAGGGAGAGAGGGGGAGGGAGACAGAGAGGGAGGGAGACAGAGAGAGAGGGAGACAGAGAGGGGGAGACAGAGAGAGAGAGAGACAGATAGAAGGAGAGAGGGAGGGAGACGGAGGAGGGAGGAAGACGGAGGAGGGAGGGAGGGAGATAGAGAGAGGGAGAGAGAGAGATATGTGTATGCCGGGTCCGGTGGCTCAGTGGACGAAAGCGTCCGCTGCAGGGACCTGTGTTTCACCTCATGGTCACAGGTTTTTTTTGTTGCTCTAGCCCCGCCTCCTCCCCCAATGACCCCGCCCCCAAGGTGCGGCCCTCGGCCACAAACCACACTGTAAATTTGGCCCCCAAGAGAAAGTTTGTGAGTACCCCTGCTCTACATCAATTCACATTCTCCAGATGTGGACACTGAATCTCCTATGTTGACCCCGTCGTTGCAGTTGAGGTGTTACCCAATTCTGTTAAATACAACTGTATCATAGACTTTTCGGTGGCATGGATACTGCTCTCCGAATCTGCATCTATTGAATATAGCCACTCATAAAGTAGGAAAAGAGAGGCCCTCAACTTTGATTTCATAGCAATCCGGTTGTCACATTCTAATTCTCACTCTAAACCAATCTCCCCCCTGCCTACAATTACCTCTCTCTGCCTTTCAAAGCCAGTGTTATCTTAAGGAGTTTTGGCGTCCCAGACAAGACATTTTTCAACAACTTTGTATGACCTAGCTAAACTTTAACATATAATTTAGGACTCTTTGACATCATGTGGACATAAAATGGGTAATAAAATTCTAATTTGTTCCATACAGGGGCCCCAAAAATATGTTTACCCCCCCCCCCCAATTTCTTAAGATGACACTGACATCAAGCTCTCCACATGTCACATGATACCATTCCTCTACATCAGGGGTACTCATAGTATGATCTGCGGGCCGCCAGCAGCCCGGCAAGCCTTTCTTGGCGGCCCACGGACCTTGCCAACATCGTACCGGTGTTTGTTGATTTTTTTAACAGTGTCAGCAAACACGGACTCTGCTCTGTGGGGGCCCGGTGACCGCTCAGCCCTCCACAGGGCTTGGTCGCCCCACTCACTGCTGCCGCTCCTGCCTGTCTTTGCCGCCTCCTGCCTACAGATTCCTTCGCTCACTGCCCGCTGCTCCTAGGAATTTCCCGCTGCTCCTGGGAATTGCCCGCTGCCCGCTGCTTCTTGGAATTTCCCGCCGCTGCCTCCCTGCGGCCCCGCCCCCCTGTGATTCCATTCGCCGCCCCGCTCCCGCCACCAAGCTGCTCCTCCCTCCCGGCTCCTTACTTATGACGCCCCCAGAGCGACCGCGCTGCGCCCGTCCGCGCCTGGACCGCACCCAGCGCCAGACCCCCTGGTCCTCGCCCTCACCAGCACACCCTGCACATCTACGACACCAAAACCCTCCACGCACTCATCGCCGGCCGAAACACCGCCTGCTACCGAGCCACCCCGAGACGCACCCACGGACCCTTCACCTGCCTGACCTGCCGCTTCACCGGCCTCCGACCCAACACCGCACCTGCTAAACCGAGCCCCAGCAACAAACACCTGATGTGCATTCTGCTCAACACCCGCTCTGTTCACAGGCATGCTGTCGAACTCTGGAACCTCCTCGACTCGACAGCACCAGACATCGCCTTCCTGACGGAAACCTGGATGAACGCCTCCTCAGCGCCCGACGTCGCCATCGCCGTCCCGGAAGGCTACAAAATCACCAGGAAGGACCGCGTCAACCAGACAGGAGGAGGCATCTCCATCATCCACAAGAACACCATCCGCATCACGACCAACTCCGATGACACCTTCACCTCCGCCGAGCACCTCCACTTCCAGATACATACCGACCCCAAGACCACGCTCAGAGGCACCCTCGTCTACAGACCACCGGGACCACGCACACAGTTCAGCGAAGACATCACAGACTTCGTCAGCCCGCACGCCATCAACTCCACCGACTACATCCTCCTGGGGGACCTCAACTTCCACCTGGAGGACAACAAGGACCGCAACACCACTGCTCTGATGGACAACCTGGCCAAACTCGGACTCAAGCAACTGGTAACCACCCCCACCCACTACGCCGGCCACACGCTTGACCCAGTCTTCTCATCCAGCAAATACGTCACCTTCAGCCACTCCACCAATCTCCAGTGGACTGACCACAGCTGCGTCCACTTCAGCTTCAGTAAAACGACGACCCACCACCACCCTCAACAAGCCCCCCGCAGGAGCTGGAACAAGATCACCGGCGACCAGCTCACCACCTTCCTCAGCCAGAACCCCCCCACCAGCTCAACGGACCCCAACAAAGCCGCCAACAACCTCACACAGTGGATCACCAACTGCGCAGACGCCCTCACACCACTGAAGAAGAGCCCCCCCAGCAGACGCGACAGCAAAAAAGCCTCCTGGTTCACCGACGAGCTCATCACCTCCAAGAAGAACTGCCGCTCCCTGGAGAACACCTGGCGCACCAACCAGACCACAGACAACATGACGGCCCTCAAACACGCCACCCGCAAACACCACCAACTGATCCGCGCCACAAAGAAGACAGCCTTCAAGGAACGACTGGACAACAACACCCACAACAGCAAGGAACTCTTCAGCATCGTCAAAGAGCTCTCCAACCCCGACGCCGGAAACAATGACATCACTCCCTCGCAAGACCTCTGCGACTCCCTCGCAGCCTTCTTCCACGACAAGATCGCCAACATTCACAACAGCTTCGGCCCACCAACCACGAACCCCACCACCGAACCGATGCCCCCCACCGCCACCCTCCGCACCTGGACCCCAGTCAGCACCGAAGACACAACACACACAATGAACACCATCCACTCCGGATCCCCTACGGACCCCTGCCCACACCACATCTTCAACACGGCCGACCACATCATCGCACCCCACCTCCGCGACATCATCAACGCCTCCTTCAACACCGCCACCTTCCCGGAGTGCTGGAAACACGCCGAGATCAGTGCCCTGCTGAAGAAACCAACTGCAGACCCCTCCGACCTCAAGAACTACCGCCCCATCTCGCTCCTCCCGTTTCCTGCCAAAGTCATCGAGAAGACCGTCAACAGACAGCTAGCCGCCTTCCTCGAGACCAACGGATCCCTCGACCACTCGCAATCCGGCTTCCGAGCCAACCACAGCACGGAGACCGCCCTCATCGCAGCCACAGACGACATCAGATCCCTAATGGACAACGGGGAAACAGCGGCCCTCATCCTCCTGGACCTCTCCGCAGCGTTCGACACTGTCTGCCACCGCACCCTGGTACAGCGCCTGAACAACACCGGCATCCAGAAGAAGGCCCTGGAGTGGATCACCTCATTCCTCGCCGGAAGAACCCAGAGAGTCCGCCTCCCCCCGTTCCGGTCAGCGGCCACCGAAGTCATCTGCGGCGTTCCACAAGGGTCATCGCTCAGCCCCACCCTCTTCAACGTCTACATGAGCCCCCTCGCAACCATCACACGTCAACACAACCTCAAGATCATCACCTACGCCGACGACACCCAGCTGATCCTCTCCCTCACCAGCGACCCGGACGTCGCCAGAGCCAGCCTACACGAAGGGATGAAAGACGTCGCCGAATGGATGAAGAACAGCCGCCTGAAACTGAACTCAGACAAGACGGAGGTCCTCATCCTGGGATCATCACCCTCCGCCTGGGACGACTCCTGTTGGCCCCCCGCCCTGGGAGCCACCCCCAAGCCAACGGACCACGCACGCAACCTAGGCTTCATCCTGGACTCCTCCCTCTCGATAACCAGACAAGTCAACGCCGTCTCGTCTTCATGCTTCAACACCCTGCGCATGCTTCGAAAGATCTTCCGGTGGATCCCCACCGAGACCAGGAAGACGGTCACCCAGGCCCTCGTCACCAGTCAGCTGGACTACGGGAACGCCCTCTACGCCGGCACCGCCGCCAAACTCCAGAAGAAACTCCAACGGATCCAGAACGCCTCAGCACGACTCATCCTGGACATCCCCCGACACAGCCACATCTCCGGACACCTGAGAGACATGCACTGGCTCCCTGTCAACAAAAGAATCACGTTCCGACTCCTCACCCACGCACACAAGGCCCTCCACGACCTGGGCCCCAAGTTCCTCAACAGCCACCTGACCTTCCACAAGCCCACCCGCTAGCTCCACTCCGCCAGCCTCGCTCTCGCCACCGTCCCCCGCATCCGCAGAGCCACCGCCGGAGGAAGATCCTTTTCCTACCTGGTAGCCAAGACATGGAACTCCCTCCCCATCCACCTCCGGACAACGCAAGGCCATCTCGCCTTCAGGAAGCAACTCAAGACCTGGCTGTTCGAGCAGTAGCATCACCCCCCCCCCCCCCCCCCCCAGCACCTTGAGACCCACCGGGTGAGCAGTGCGCTATACAAATGCCTATGATTGATTGATTGATTGAAGCGATAGTCCGAGTGGTGCTGCTGGGGCGATAAGAGGTGAAATACAACAAAGCCTCGTTATCATGCAAATGGTCTCTTAAAGACCTGTGAAGTACTCGGGTGGGGCTGTGTGTGTGCCCTGGAAGGGAAGCTGCCTCAGCTGCCACACAAGCAGGGGGAGGGGGGAGAGGTGAGAAAGAATGACAAGAGAACAGCAGGGTGTGAGAGTCGGGTAAGGGAACAGAGGGTGACAGAGGGCAGTAGGGAGGGACAGAAACAGACAGAAACAGATAGATATAGAGACTAACAGAGACAGGGACAGACCGAGACAGATAGGCAGAGACAGGGACAGACAGATAGAGGCAGAGACAGACGGAGAGGCAAAGAGACAGATGGAGAGGAAGACGGAGAGGGAGGGCGACAGAGAGAGAGGGAGACGGAGAGAGAGAGGGAGATGGGGGAGGGAGGGAGACGGAGGAGGGAGGGAGACGGAGGACGGAGGGAGAGGGAGGGAGACGGAGGACGGAGGGAGACGGAGGACGGAGGGAGACATAGAGAGACGGAGAGGGAAGGAGAGGGAGAGAGGGAGAGAGGGGGAGGGAGACAGAGAGGGAGGGAGACAGAGAGAGAGGGAGACAGAGAGGGGTAGACGGAGAGAGACAGATAGAAGGAGAGAGGGAGGGAGACGGAGGAGGGAGGGGATGAGGGAGGGAGACAGAGGGAGAGGGAGGGAGACGGAGGGAGACGGAGAGGGAAGGTGAGGGAGAGAGAGGGAGACTGAGAGGGGAAGACGGAGAGAGACAGAGAGGGAGAGAGACGGATAGAAGGAGAGAGGGAGGGAGACGGAGAGGGAGGGAGATGGAGGAGGGAGGGAGATGGAGGAGGGAGGGAGACTGAGGGAGAGGGAGGGAGACGAAGAGGGAAGGAGAGGGAGAGAGGGGGAGGGAGACAGAGAGGGAGGGAGACAGAGAGAGAGGGAGACAGAGAGGGGGAGATGGAGAGAGAGAGAGACAGATAGAAGGAGAGAGGGAGGGAGACGGAGGAGGGAGGAAGACGGAGGAGGGAGGGAGGGAGATAGAGAGAGGGAGAGAGAGAGATATGTGTATGCCGGGTCTGGTGGCTCAGTGGACGAAAGCGTCCGCTGCAGGGACCTGTGTTCCACCTCATGGTCACAGGTTTTTTTTGTTGCTCTAGCCCTGCCTCCTCCCCCAATGACCCCGCCCCCAAGGTGCGGCCCTCGGCCACAAACCACACTGTAAATTTGGCCCCCAAGAGAAAGTTTGTGAGTACCCCTGCTCTACATCAATTCACATTCTCCAGATGTGGACATTGAATCTCCTATGTTGACCCCGTCGTTGCGGTTGAGGTGTTACCCAATTCTGTTAAATACAACTGTATCATAGACTTTTCGGTGGCATGGATACTGCTCTCCGAATCTGCATCTACTGAATGTAGCCACTCATAAAGTAGGAAAAGAGAGGCCCTCAACTTAGATTTCATAGCAATCCGGTTATCACATGCACCTCTCCAGGTCGTTTTTAATCTACAAATTTCATCAATTTAAGAAGAAAAACTTGTTCACCCACAAAACACTGATCAATCACTTTCTGCTTTGACAATGAGTCAGAATGACCAAATAAAAGTAGCCAACTGTTAGATGCAGACATAACACGTAACCTGACAATATAACATCAATCTCCAGCACACTTTCATGTGCCCGCCATTGTGCGACTCTGATCCATCCACCTCTAGCAGACCACTCCTTCAAAATTAGGAATAATAAATAATAAACATTCTCTTAATTAGAAAGCAAATCAAAATTTAACACCATGTGCTTTCCATTGCTCCTTATATAGTGTGAAACATACTTGCATGGAGCGCTTTCTAGGAGATATTTCTCTAGGTTCTTAAATCCTTGGATCATAATCCAGACATACAACTTACTTATCTTGTCATGCTGGTCTGTGATGTTTCTTGAAGTACACCTTGGTCTGCTCTGCTCTCCAGTCATTATGACCTGTGCAGAATGCACCCCTATCTTATGTTTATCGCTCCTAATTCACCAATGATGGACTGCACTCTAGATATCTCAATACAGGCCTGCACAAGCATTTTGTATTGAAAAATATCTTGCTATCTTTTCACTTCTGAGAGAGGGAATGGGCCTAGCAGTTCTTGTCCTTGAGTGGTGCAGTCCTTGGTTACTGGCATATTACAAGAAGTTCAGATTCATGTCTCCAGGTCCCCATGCATCTAATGTTAGTCACATGTGTGTTCCGCAAGGTTCCATCCTTTATTAAGTTCCATCATAGAGCGTACTCGTTAGTTTTCTACTTCACTTCAGAAAGGCGTTTATAAGCATCTCTTTAAGGAGATCCCATCTATCCACTATCTTTAAGAAACCTCCTGATTCCCCTTCTCTTGATATAGCCATACCATGAATAAATCCACTCAACCTTGGGCAGGAAAGTTTGCTCTACAATAATTCTGATACATCCATAAGTATAGAAAACTGTGGGTGGTCTTGTAATACCTTGAATCCTTTCCATTCCTTGAAATCTCATTTACATTGCTAATACATACATGTGCATAGGAAGTTGATGGGTGGCTTGTAGAGCCTTGAGCTATTTCTATTTCTTGATATCCCGATGACATCCAACTTTATCTTAAGTTTGCAACCAAGGTTGATATTAGCTAGAAAGATGATTGTCTATGATAGAAAATTGGATGGTAGCTGTAAGCCTTTTGCCTTAGTGGGGCAGGATCACTTGTCTAGTTATGGATTTCCCTTTTATCTGCTGATGGAATTACTCACACACGGATTTCAGATTCTCACTTCCTGTAGATTCGAAATTGCTAGAGTGTTGCCATGGGAAAAGCAGGCCAGCAGAAATGGTACAAGAATTTTCAAATATCTGGGTGAAATAGAATTTTGCCTCTGGAGTGCTTGCTATATAAGCAAACGTTTTGTGTCAGGACTTTCTTTTGAAGCAATTTTGTGCCAGCACCTGGTGTCGCCCTCAGTCTGACCGCAAGAATGTGGCAACCAATCTGTACTCTTGGTTACTATGATGTCGCCGCACTCCAAAATGAGTTTGTCAACATCATAGTAGCCAAGAGTACCCATTTGGCTTATTATACTCAGTTTTTATTGCTCAAACACAAACCATTCCTTACGTCTCGTACCAATATTGAGACTGCACTGTTGATGGGTATTCAAAAATGCTAGTTATGACCGCTCTATTCCACAATCCATCTAGGGGTGGATGCCAGAAAATCTGATCCTTTTACCTAATACTGATCACCATCTTTTGGTTGCCAGTGGACACCATATCCAGTTTAGTATATGCTATTTGGCCTAATGTTGCTTTATTTTATAGAAATCACCTCACTATGCCTCAAACTGGATCCGAGCCGGGCTGTGCCAAGAGATAGGATCAATTTCCATGCTTAGACTGATATTCTGAAAGCGTGGACTTCTCAAACAATAAGATAGTCTTTTTCATTTTACGCAGATTAAAGAATACCTTACTAATGGGAAAAGCGGCAATAATTTTATCGCTATATCAGCAAGGTCACGCTATCGCTTGAAACCTTGCCTTAGCGCCTGAATTCCTAACGCCCATCTTTGCATCTCTAATGAGATGCAAAGTGGGCGTTCCTCCCCAGGATAACGGGAGAAATGTCGCTAAGCGACATTTCTCCTATTATCAAGCCTCACGCAAAGCAGCATTTCCGTACGCCTGCTTTGAAACTGACTTAGCCATGATATCCTTTGGAAGGTGGATATCATGGCTAAGTATGTGAGGCCCAATCAGCAAGCTATCGCCAAACTTCGTGAGATTATCGCTGGGTTTCCAGCGATAATCTCTCGTTTGGCAGTCAGTGCTAGGATTTTTATCACTTTTGAGATAAGTGTTGCTAATAGCACGCCATCTCAGCGATAAAAATCCACGCTAGCCGGCGATAATTATCCTAGCGCTAAGTGCGCTTAGCGATAATTATCGCCGGTTGTTGCTGATATGCCCCACAGTATTTGCGATTCTCAAATAGCGATTTTTTGAGAATCGCTATTTGAGAATCGCAAAACGAGATGTAAATAAAAATTCGCAAATAATTTGAGATTCCTTGGTATTCCTTAATTGCGACTCGCAAATTGTAAGTCGCAATTAAGGAATGGCTTCCCATTCATTCCTATGGGCCTAGAGGCCCATAAGAATGAATGGGAAGACATTCGCAATTTGCGAGTACTCATTAGGTACTCGCAAATTGCAAATGCAATTTCAAAGGTGCAAGGGTGTCATAAGGACACCCTGATGCACCCCTGAAATGAGCATGTGTGCACATGTGGCGCACATACATGCCTTAGGGGCATGTATGTGCGCCACATGGCACTTTGAAAAATGCCAAAAAGTGCATTTTTCAAAGAAATCGCAAATTACCACCAACTTGAAGTTGGTGGTAATTTGCGATTTTTTAAGGAGAAATCGCAAAACTTGGGTGCTTTTTACATCGCATTTAAGGAATTGCAATTTGCGATTGCTTAAATGCTTTCGCAAAATAGGGAAGTGCAAATTTTGCGATTCCCTATTTGGCGAGGGCCTTTTGGGATGATACATCCCAAAAGGCTTTAAAAGACTTTTTCCTGTTCGCAAACGGGCTGATTCTGAGAATCGGCCCATTTGCGAACGGGAAATGGGCTTCATACATATACCCCTTAATTTTTTGTTGAGTACTTTACGTGCTTCACATACCAATTGTGGCTACCGCAGTGCTATACTAACTGCTCAGAAGGAAATAAATACAGTAGAAAATAGTTCTAAAGAAAAAACTGGGATTACCAAGCAAGTAGCAAAAAAAGTGAAACTTGGCATACGTTTAAATGATACTCTTTTACGTACTCCTACATGCCTTTGTGACATTACCTCAAAACTCCGAAAATGGGAATATTCAGGGAATTTTAATATGCAATCAATATAATAAAAAAGTGTTCTCTGTGCACTTTTACTACTAGGGAGTTGGCCTTTTAAGAGCTGATTCACAAGGGCATGTAAACGCATGTAAAGGAGTGCTCCTTCCTTCCAGTAAACCTAAATGCCTTGGTGAATCACCCCCTGCGCTGTTTCCTGAGGCATATCCCTTAGGATGGCTTGTTGAACTCTTCGGGTTGTGTCTGCTTGCTGCCTGGGGCTGGTGCCAGGGAGATTAGACACTGGAATCGCTGCATTTCTAGAAATTATCTCGGGGGTTAAGCCTGTCTCTTAAGTAAGATTACTCCTTCCTGGTCAGTAATGAAAGAATGCCTGTAGCTAGGCAGGCAGATGAATATAGTTGTTGCGCCCCCATTAATGATGCAGTCCTTAACACTAAGTCTTCCTAGTAAATCTTTGTCTCGGAAACACGTGTTCTTTCAGAAGGATCTGACACGCAAACAACTCTACCCAGAAAACTTCAAGAGATATATTCAGACGATGTTGTATACTTTCTTGGCTCCCGCATCTCAGTTGGGAAATCCGTTTTGAACTTGTGATTAAAAGGCTGAGCTCAGACCCAAAACCCTAAGTTATAAGTTGAACAGTATGAGTCATTTGTTTCTAGAGGTATGAATTGATGGAACTTTTCCACTCCTCAAAATTGCTCCCATGGACCTTCTCTGGATCTGGGTACAGGAATTATGGACAGCCAGAATTCCTGCCCAGGTGTTTTTTCGTATGTTTTTCTCCTTTTTGGGGGGAGAAAAACAGAGAAAAGTTTCCATCTTATCTCTCCTGGTGAAAGGTGTCAGGAAAAGGCAAGTGAGGGTTGGGGAGAGGGTTGGAGGGGCAGATATTCAGGGCCGACTTTCCCTGTCTGGGTGGGTCTTGTGCGCTTCCCCTAGACTGCTCCAGGGATTTACTGGGGCCAGGCTGTGCTGCAGGGTCTGGTGTCTCTTGGCCTGGAAGTATCAGGTCTGGAGTTTGATGACCAAATAATGCTTCGCTGGAAATGCCTGATATTGCGAATAGCGGCATGTTAGTAAAATTTCACCCTGAGCTATCACTGCAGGTGATATTTCACCACCTGTGTTGTGGGCCATAGTAATTTTTTACCTTTTCACAACCCACCGTGAGGGAGCTTTTGCTACAAAACCACAGAGGCTACTCTTCTGACACACACCAGTTATTGCCATCATATGCCAGAAACTCCTACCAAATATCGCACAGGTACGGACATGTACACATGCACACACGCACATTTATACACACACACAAACACAGACATATATTCCAGACACACACATTTTAACGCACCACATCAGGTGCTCAAGTTGTTAAACCCCTACTTTCTATTGCCTCTCCTAACCATGTACTGGGCATGGTACTGATAAAAGTCTTTTCCTGATGCCGCTCCTGTGTGTGATGTCAGCCCAGCAGAGTGTGGGCCAGGAATCATCCTCTTATATCATGACCCCATAGGGCTGCATGTAGCATACAATCAGGAAGTTAATAGCTCTCCTTCTGGTCTTTGAGGTCAGGCAGCATCAATACCAGCTGTAGGTGGGTTGTGTGTCGAAATACAAGTATCAGCGGCAGCAAATTACCGCTGCTCCGCGTTTCAAGTGGGTAACATTACTTTCCTGATGAAGAAGTATAGATTTTGTGCAGGTAATGAACACTTTGCCGGGCCATTATCCTTGTCTGTAACAATTTAATTTTCTTTTTTAGGCATTTGGTACAATATCTTACGAGGAATAGGAAAGCTGGCTGTCATTATAAATGTAAGAGTTTCCTGAATATTTTTTGAAATAGCAATTTCTACACTTGTCATTTTTTAATGGATATGGGTTAAGCTATGTATGGTTAATGATGTGGGTGAGCTAGTAATTCAGTGTGTGACCAAATGCAGATTTTGGCTTGTTTTGTTGGTACTGTAAATATATTGGTGTGTACAAATATGGTGGCATTCGTAAAACTACATTAAATGATCAGGTACAGTAAACATGTTAAGTGTTTTTGTTCCCATAACTAGCAATGGCTGTCTTAAATCACCCTTTCACACGGAATACCCAGATTAAAAGTTGGAACTGTGCCTTTTGCAAATGCATTCAGTGCTTGCTCCGGGCACAGGTCCCCCAATATGATATACTGTTTCAATTCATGTGCACAGTGTAGTGAACTGGTAATCCAGCATAGTGTGCTCAGCACCTTCTGCTAAATTCTGTGTACAGCCTACAAGTCACGGGTCCAAATCCTTGTACATCCAAAGATCCTTCCATCCTATAAAGGAGAGGGGCCGTTTGGGGATGGCCTGAAGCTTATAATGGAAGGCAACAAAATGTATAATATTCGGAAATTGGACTAGTGTTGCTGGTGATCCAGTTGAATAGAAGAACTCATTCATCAATTTGCAGTCTCTCTAAATTATGGACACAAAGATTGTCCACACAAAAAAAGTTTTCCTGCTTTTTTTCAAGGTTCAGAAACATGCTGACTATGTCTTTAAGGAGTACAACACGCTTCTGTGGGACCGCCTGCAGTATTATGACTGCGGCGGTCGGACCGCCACAGGACCGCTGCGACCACCAGGGATCCAAGATCCTGCGGCGTTCGGGCAGTAGTTAGAGGCAGAAATGTGCTGGTGGTGCCCCCTGTATTTGCAGTGCACCCCCATTTCGTGCATGGTTTGACATGTATGCCACATCGTGCAGGAAGGTGATGTCAGCGCTCTGAGAGTGGTGGTCTGTATGTCAGGCTCTTCAGTAAGCCTGACAGACCGCCGCTATCAGACTGCCGCAGGCCCGCCCTCCAGACCAGGATATAATCTCTTAATCTTGCAGGCAGCAGCACCATGGCTTTGGCAGTCCTACAGCAGATGGCACGTTGCACCGTCCGCTGTAGGACCGCCAAACCCGTAATCTGGCCCAATGTCTTGTGCAAGAAGTGTGCAAATTTATAGTTGAATTGTGATTATCTGCTCTGTAATTTATGAGAAATATTGTGCCGTTTTCAGCCAGTTATTCATGTAGTTGCGGCTCTCTGGGGCGAAGAGCACATCGTTAGCACAAGTAAATGCTCAAACAAGTATAGTTCTGCTGTTATCAATAACAGCAAAATGATGGAGTTTTTCGGCCACCGATCAATACACTAATCTTGAACCCATTTTCATGAATACAACGCGACCATCAGCTCAGTAGCCCTAACTCTAGGCTTAGCTGAAAATATCCACCCAAATAGCCAACCACATACATTGTGCATGCTCACTCATGCCAGCGCCTGCACCCACTTGGAAAAGTGCAGTAATGTACCATACAAGGCAAGCTCCAAAAAGAACCTGACCTATGGATTTGACCATTCAACTGATGAATCGGTCCAAGAAGAGGATCCACGAACCTATACTCCACTGAGGTGCAGCTCCCAAGGAGACAACCACAAATAATCTTCAACCATCGGACAGTAGGTCTCATGATAAGGCCCATCTCAGAACACACCTGAAGGGATAACCCAACATACAGAACAACAGCAGATGCAACTCAGCAGAGATGGTTTGTCCAGTGTCACCTCATTGGAAGATCGTGTGTGGGCAAATCCAACCGCTGATTTATCCCCCAAAAAACCTAAGAGGATGTGATGGTTGTCATCGGCATGGCCAGGGAGAAGCGTCAAGTCTCTGCAACAATGCGAGTTCTCTCTCTTGAAAGTCGGTTCCTCCCTGTACTTTGTCTACATTGGAATATCCCGCTCTCTCCCTTGCCGGATGTGTGGAATGTTTAAAGGATTGTTGGTTTCCTGTGAGGTTCTGCTGGACTGAGCTCTGGCTGCCAGTTAAGGTTAGACATAGAGAGACTGGGTTGCGTTTTGAGCCACTCCCCCATTTTGTACCTGGAACACCACTCTCCGTGGTAGGAACAAAATAGGCACCAGTCAGGAAGGTTTGGACTGACCCTTCTGCCATGCTCAGCTGTAAGAAGGGCACATCAGTGGATGGCACGGGGGCCTCTACCAAGCAAGCGTTTACCCTGTGGGAATTACAGCTGCCTGCAGGAGAGTTGCCCAAAACCTAACTACAAACCAAGCCCTCTGTCTGTGAAATACAAGAAACACTGCAAGCAATATTTGCCTTTTTTGTTTTACGTTTTAATGTCGCGGCATATTAAACGTATTTTCTCACACACAGCTGCAATTTCATGAACACGCGTGGGCATAATCGAATTCTTATTTCCCGTATATCTAGTCAATAAAATGCGACGTATACCAGTTCTGTAATGGTGAAATGATACTGCGGGAGACGTTCAGTCTCCTATTTTAAGTTTGTATTGCAAACTATAACAGCGGTGGACTGGAAGAGGCAGACTGGCCCAGCAGAATTCCAGACTCCCTAAGAAGCCGGTGCTTGTGTAAATCCAGTGTAGCAGGACGGTGCCATTCAGTGACCGTCTCTGCAAGTGTCCGTTTGACATCTGCCTGACTCTGCCCAGCCCTCCCTGCCGCCCAGGCGCGCAACACCCATTGGACTCACAGGGCTTCAGCCCCCCCCCCCCTCTCCCCCCCACCGTCGTGTGTGGCAGCCCGGGATGAGACAGCTTCCCGGCGCATACACAGCCGCACCCAAGCACTGCACAGGTCTTTAAAAGACCATTTGCATGTTAATGAGGCCTCGCTGTTGTTTCGCCCCTTCTAAGAGCCCCTGCAGCTCCACTCTACCTATGGCTCACAAGATTCAGCCCCCCCCCCCGAAATTTTTTCTTAGCCCCCCCCCCCCCCTTCCCCCCCCCCGAAATGTGGCTCTAGTTGCGCCTCTGCTGCCGCCGCACCCCTCACGGATCGCCCTCTCTGTAAAGGCCATAGTGTGTAACCGCATATTTATCACCCTGGGCTTAGTTTTCCTGTTATCGTGCCACACCATTTAATAAATGGACAACCTATGTACAGAAGCCGAAATTAGTAAAACAAAAAAGGGGGGACTTCAGTCACTTAAATGATTCAGCCTTTCATCCTTTTGTGTGGATAAAAGGAGTATAACTTTCATGACCCATTATATAAACGCCATAATATAACTCAGGCCCGTTGCGTGCCCAAAACAAAAATTGTGCTATTGTGATAGATTTTATTATCGTTATGAAATAATATTTTCCATATGGATATTATTATTGCGCCATATCTGGGATCCCTAAAGCTAAACGTACGTCTCTCAGTGTATGGCACAAACAGCTCGTGCCAGCGTTCACACCTCCAGTTGTCTCCCTGGCTTCATACCTCCCTCAGGCATGGAAAGAGTTATTTCTTCGAAAAGTGCTAATTTGCCGCGCGTGTGTCTCGAGCGCTGATTAGCGCGTGCAGGATTGTCTGGGGAGCTGTGATAAGTGGCGTCCGGGGAGCCTCCCTGCTGTTTGCCACTTCGTGATCTCGTGCCAGCAGCCGGGCACCTCCAGTTGTGAACGCAAATAACACCGCAGCGCTCCACCTGTTACCATTAGGGCTCATTATAGGGGGGAGCCACTCCGGGGGAGCACTGAACAGCAGGAGCCACAGGGAGGGCACAGGAGCGTGCCATCTGCTGAACGGGCAGCACAGAGAAGGGTAGCGCCTCGTTACTTCTGTGGTGAGCTGCCAAGACCAGTGACTGCCGCAGTGGTCCGAACTTTGCGATACAAAACCTACTTTACATCAGTTGAAAAAAAAAAATGTAAACAATTTCTTTAAACAACTTATGAGAAGCTGATGATATATATTCAGGCCTAGTCCTTTTTTCTGGGATAGCAGCAAGTGGGTTATTGTGTAGTGCTTATTTGAGTGAATAGGTGATGACGCACCCCCCCATCCCCCCCCCCCAACCCCACCCCACCCCACCACCACCACCTTCGTCCTGAGTGGGAGCTGGGTGTGGTGGCTTGGTGGACTTAAACGTCCACTGTCGGGGTCTGTGTTTGACCTCATGGTCACAGGTTCAAATCCCGGTGGGTCCACTCGGTCATACATCCTTATAAGGTCGATAAGATGAGTACCGTTGGATAATAGTAAATATCTGTTATTCAGCGCCAAAGTACCCTTCTGAGTGAGCATGTGCTTTACAAAAAAACATGTTATGTAGGGCACTTATCTAGCTGCTGTTACCCAGTGCAGGCCCAGGGCTGCGTATGTGGCTGTCCTGGAGAGACCCTATGGGACATTTGTCCAGTGCATTCTAAGAGTGGTTCTCTCACTCCTGGCAGGACCCTATGTTATCCTGCCGCTCTGTAACCACCCAAGGCGTGTATTGCTCCTCTGTCACCACTGCATGGGCGCTAGGGGCATGTAACCAGGCTGCCTATAGTGACATTTCTTTAGCTGCTCTATCATTCACGAGACTGTATAGAGGTGTTAACTAGTTGTCTGTATTCAGTCCATGCGGGTGGTGTGCCTTGGTGAGATCTAGGGCCATTTATCCTGACTTCTTTTAACAAACCAACACCTAGCTCCATTAACAAGCGCAGCAAGGAGGCGGGGCACAGTGTCAGACATGAGACAGGGATGCAAGAGCACCTCTCACAAGCACTTAGGCCAGCAGGGAGCATAGGAGGAAGCATAAGACCAGCCGACTCCACAGCAAAAAAAGGGTGGGAGGGGCAGACCGGTCCATCAGGGAAGGAACAGCCTGTTCCCCGTAACGGGGCAGGCACACCCCAGCCACAAGCCCAGTGGGGAGCCAGTAAAGTGTGGGCAAAACATTGGAATGAGGACCACATAGCCCACAGCTAGCCAAGCCGGAGACCGGAATACACACAGCCATGAAAGAGGGCGATAGGGCACACATCCACGAGCGAGCCCACAGCCCAGCATCCCAGCACAGGTTAAAGCCCACAATCAGCCCAAATCCCGGACAAAGCAGGGGGGCTTCGCACCTGGCCATCAATGAAAGGGCTACAGTGTTGTGCAGAGAGAAGGATCACATCTAGCGGAAGTCTTGCATGGAGCACACTGGGAAAGCCCACATCAATCCCTGCAGCCAAGAACTGGCCCTATAACCCCCACATTGATCCAGAGCATCGCCAGCAGAACACACCCAACATTGGCCATCAAGCACATTAGGGAGCACTGAAGCACAGGCCAAGCACCAGAAGTTCACCGCATTGTCTTCAAAGAGGCAAACATGGGAAGGCTAAGACACAATCACCAGTAAGAGACACTGATAAATGGAACACACCACAAGCCCCAATCCCAGCAGGGAGCACAGCATGGACCTAAGCCCAGCCCACAACCAAGAAAGAAGAAATGGGCACTCACCTGTCTTCCAGCTAAGGGACTCCGGTGCAGCATAGTGAACTGGTACACCCTAACCCCAGCCCAGAAGGGAGCATGCATGGAAAGCCAATGACCAGCCCTGCCAGCCTGCAGGATAGTCCACCTTAAACAACAAAAGAAGCTGACCAGATTCTCCTGAAAAGGAACCACAACCATAACCTCAGACACAGAAGGAGGTTAGGGGAGGTCAGACCAAGCACATGAACCAGTCCCATACAGCCCCAAGCAAACCTCGCAAGGGGATGAGGGTGCACATAATGGAAGAAGAAAGCTGGTGACAAGCCCAGCATGGACCTAGGAAGTTACACTAAGTATTTAACGCCATCCATAACATGCAGAAAAGGCCCAGCCGGAATCTCCCATCCAGACACAGAAAGCACAAAGTGACTAGCTTTCAAACAGACAAAAGAGAAGGTTTCTGGGTAGATGTGTCCATTATAGGCACACCTGGAGAGGATGGATTAATTTTTTTAGTTTTATATATCCAGGAGGGAAGCAGTCTCCAGACTTGGACAAAGGAGTGAAGAAGAGAAAATGGTATTCCTGAGGAGTGGCTATGCATGACTTTGTGGAAGAAGCTAGTAAGATTGCATAGTACGCTTCTTTGCCTACTGCTGAGATCTGTGTGTGACCTACAATTTTTAGAAAGAAATTCGAGTCAGTCCTTCTCAGGTTGATGTCAATAATGTTTATCTGGTTGATAGGAACATTTGTTATTTATAGAGTCTAGATGTAGCAATGTATTAGCACTGTATTCAATCAATCAAGCAATATTTGTTAAACGTGACTGCTCACCTGTGAGGGTCTCAAGGCGCTGGGTGTAGGGGGAGGGGGACTGCAAGTCTGACTGGGCGCTGAGGTTCGTTCGAAGAGCCAGGTCGCGAGATCCTTCCTGAATTGGGTCAGCGATGGGGAGAGCCTGAGGTGGAGAGGCAGGGTGTTCCAGGTTCTGGCAGCGAGGTAGGAAAAGGATCTGTTACTCTGATCCCGGTCTTGCAGATCCGAGGTACGGTGGCAAGGGCCTGATGGGTAGAGCGAGAGTATCTGATGGATGTGTGGAATGAGAGGCAGTGGTTCAAGTATGCTGGCCCTGCGTCGTGAAGGGCTTTGTAGGTGTGTGAGGAGCTTGAAAGTGACTCTTATTGACTGGGAGCCAATGGAGTTCTCGCAGGTGTTTGGAGATGTGGCTATGGCGTGGGATGTTGAGGACCAGTCTGGCTGCGGCGTTCTTAACCTTCTGTAGTTTCCTGAGGAGTTTCTGGGTGACGCCTCCATAGAGTGAGTTGCTGTAATCGAGTCTGCTGATGGTGAGTGCATGGGCGACTGTCTTTCTGGCCTCAGTGGGGATCCATCTAAAGGTCTTTCAAAGCAGGTGAAGCGAGTGGAAGCATGATGAGGAGACAGCGTTAAACTGGCGGTATAGTGATTGACGAGTCCAGTATGATGCAGATGCTTTGTGCTTGGTCCTTGGGTATTAGGGGAGAGTTCCTAATGCGGCGGGCAACCAGGAGGCTTTCCAAGTGGAGGTGTTGGTTCCCAGGATGATGACTATTGTCTTGTCCGAGTTGAGCTTGAGGGAGCTGTCGCTCATCCATGAGGCGATGGGCTTCATCCGGTCATCGAAGATGTTTCTGGCAATTGTGGGCTCGTTGGTGAGGGAGACGATGTTGAGTCTGTGGTTCCTGACTATAGCTGGGAGCAGGTCCATGTAGACATTGAAGAGGTGGGGCTCAGAGAAGAAACCTGGGTGACTCCACAGCCGATATCTGTGGGTTATGAGAGTAACTGTGGTAGTCTGACTCGCTGTGTTCTACCGGTAAGGAACAAATGGATCCAGTCCAGGGCTTTGTCATGGATGCCGGCGTCGTGGAGTCTTGTGCGTAAGGTGTGCTGGGAAATGGTGTTGAAGACGGCCGAGAGGTCCAGGAGGATGAGGGCTGCTGTTTTTCCCCAGTCAAGGAGGGAGCGGATGTCATTAGTGGAGGCGAGGAGGGCAGTCTCGGTGCTAGGGTTGCTTCGGAGAGCCAGATTGAGAGGGGTCCAAGACGTGGTTGGCTTTGATTAACTCAGAGTTGGGCTTTGATGGACTTCTCGATGACCTTGGCAGGAAAGGGAAGTAGGGAGATGGGTCTGAAATTCTTGCGGTATATCAGGTTGGCGGATGGCTTCTTCAGCGGGGGTTGATCTTGGCATATTTCCAGTCATCGGGGAAGGTGGGGTCTCAATGGAACAGTTGATGGTGCGGCGTAGTTCGGGTGCGATGGAGGTCGTGGCTCTGTGGAATATGTGCTGCGGGCAGGGGTCGGAGGGTACTCCAGAGTTAATGCTCTTCTTGGTCTTGAGAGTGTTGTCCGTGGTGAGCGGGGTCCAGTTGAGCAGGATCTGTTGGGGAGTGGCATTGTCAAGTGTGGTGGTGGCAGGAGTGATGGGTGGGTCTTGGCTATCGAAGCTGTCCTAGAACTGCTTGACCTTGTGGTTGAAGTACGTGCTGACCTTGTTGCAGAGGTCTTGGGAGGTTGAGACTTCTGTGGTTTCGCTGTTGGGTTTAGTGAAGTCCTTGACGATGGCGAAGAATTCCTTGCTGTTGTGTACGTTGTCATTGATTCTGTCTCAGATAACCGATGTTCGGATGTGTGGCTGTAGGGAATGTTTTCGCTGGCGGAGAAGACTGGGTCGAGCGAGTATCCTGCTACGTGCTTTGGAGAGGTGATCAGCTGCTTGAGTCCGATGTTGGTGAGGTTCTCCAAAAGGGATGCGATGTTCTCGTCATTGGGGTTTTCCAGGTGCAAGTTGAGGGCGACGAGTAGGCTGTAATCAGTAGATGCGAGAGCCTGTGGTGCGATGCAGTCGATGATGACGTCCGTGAAGGGTGCGCGGAGCCAGAAGGTCTGTACATGAGGGTGCCATGGAGGGTGGTGTTGGGGTTGGTCTGGACATGAAAGTGGAGATGGTCCATGGTTGTTGTTGGGTTGTATGAGTGGGTGGTCAGTGAGAGGGGGTTCTTGAGGATGATAGCGATGCATCATCACGGTCAAATGATGTGGTTCTTGCGGGTGATCTTCTAACCATCGGGGATGGCGGTGCTGATGTCCGGGCCCGAGCAGGGGTTTATCCAGGTGTCCGTGAGGAAGGAGTTTTCAAAGAAGATGCAATCAAGGAGGTCCCAGATTTCCCGGGCATGTTTGTGGAGGGAGCACGTGTTGAGGAGGATGCAGCTGAGTTGGTCAGGTGCAGGAGCAGTAGGAGTTGTAGTGCGGAGGTGGGAGAGGTTGCAGCTGCAGTTTTGGCAGGAGAAAGGTCCTTGGCTGTCCTTCGCCAAAGTGAGGTGGCAGGCAACGTGGCATCTGGTGTTGAGGGCAAGGAGGGTGCTGGCGTCGTATCGGTAGAAGGTCCGTGGGGCTGGGCACGGTCAAGGTGCATACGAGGTGAGACAGGCTTGCCTTTGGCAAATGACGGGCATCGCCTTTAATTTGTGTTGGTCCCATAAATCTTGCACCAGTTCTGTAGAATCTATGGATGAGAAATTATCATCTTGTTCAAATAAAAATAAGCAAGATTTACACTACACTGACAACATTTGCAAAACTCATAAAAATATCATAGTAAGTGTCATGGAACTTTTTTGAAGCAAGAGTCCACTTGCGTTCAAACACCTCAAGAGATAGTAGTTAGATATTTGTTTGTCTTCGCTGAGGGACATTTTCTGCTGGAACCAATATCGTGCCGATATCTTTCAAGACTTTTTATGCAAGGTGTCTAATCGCTTACACAAAGGTATACAAGCAGGCAAACAATATTTCACTATGAAACTATTTTGTGAAATTTTTTTGAAATTCTCTGCAATTTCACAGTTAAAGACAATTTAGAACACCCATATGAAACTCTGTAACTTCGCCAATATTTGGCTTGACTGTCGTTGTATCAAGCCTAGAAAATTCCTTTCAGAGCGGGAGACTGGCCAGTGGAGCTGGGACCTAGGAGAGAAGGAATGTTGAAGGTTTTTTGTTTTACATTTTTCAGTTCGCACCCATTTTCCAATCTTGCTAGCATCACTGGGATTGAGTGGAAGTGATGCATGCAAATGTTCAGTTCCATCAATCTTTAATGTGAGGACTAAGATAAGTAATTGATAACCAGACAAGTTCTCACCTACATGTCTTTGTCTCTCCACACACAGTCACTCTTGCATGAAGATAAGGTGCTTAGGCTTTGCATTAGTTGAAGTAGGCACTGGCTTGAGAGCACTGGGTTTGAAATACTCCACAGTAATGAGCTGGCCAACCTGCTCAGAAGGATGAGACTGAAGTTCCAGCTTTATGCACACTCATTCTTACTGAATGATATGCAAGTGTAGCATTAATGCAGTGTTTAGATCTATTTACAAAGGCAACATATAGCCATTGTAGCAGAGAATTGGCTGGGTGAGTATGATGGGATTTGCTGAGGGCCCAAGCTTGACTAAACATTATTGACAGGGATTTCATATACACTAATGCTTTTATCTAAGTTTTCCAGCATTTATTGCTACTGAAAACCTCTGTGTTTCTCAATTAATATCTTGATTTTCGCAACTAGCGTCTGTGCCCCAATGCTAAGGTGCATATCCCACAAGGCATTTATGGATGAATAGAAAGTTGTGGTGTTTTGTTTCTGATTGATACTTGTAACCACAGATTCTTCATCTTGTATATATATCCATGGGGGCAGACTAGATCCAGAAAACTCAAAAGCAATGCATCTGGATGCGAGTAGGTGGCACTGAGCGACTCTGCTTTGATGACTTTCTGCTTCACAGTCATCCGGAGTCTCATATAAGTGCCACCCAATCACACGGGCATCAGTGCGTCTCTTTCTGCCCCTTCTTATGCAATACAGAGCTCATCACTTCTGTCTCCTCACTCTGTGCATTGCTTTTTTTTCCTACAAAATTTTCCAGTGTGCAGGCAACATGTCACCCCCCACACACACTCCCACCCATGACTACAGAATTTAAGCCTTGCGGGGACTGTCGCAAACAGATGTCAGGGTGTGTCTGTTGGTTGGGTTTAACACTCGACTCCATGGTCTACAATGATTGCATCCAGATGAATCCAAAGGCCATCCACCCTTTTTACTGTGTGTGTGCCCTTGACCAAGTTTCAGGTTCTGCACCAGCATGGGTACCTAATTCTGTTTCAGCACCGAACTCTGTGCCAGTCCCGCAGTTGTTGACATGGGCACCGGTGCCACCTGACTGTGGGAAACGGGGTTCTTGTTGCAGTACCCCGCTCCCACTTCTTGCCTGGTTTGGGGTGCAACTTTGACTGAGGTGTACTGGGTCCCTGCTAACCAGGTTCCCAGTACCAGTGTTCTTTCCCTAAAACTGTACCCCAATTAGCACAACTATAGCAATCCCTATAAGTCCCTAGTAAAGGTAACCCTGGTATTTAGGGCTTTGGGACTGAAGAGGGTCCTCTCAGGCTGCAGCTCAAATTGTGAACCTAGGGACCATTCACCAAGATAATACAAACTGCCATTGCAGGCTGTGTGTCTTGGTGCAGAGAAATTTCAAGAGTCGACATGGCACATGCGCAGACACTGCATGAGGTATTGTTAAGTCACCCCTACTGCAGGCCTTACTTCCCTAAGGCAGGGTGCACTCTATCACATGTGTGGTCATATCTGCTGAGCAGATATGACCCTCCAATCTCTAAGTCCATTCTTAGAAATTGTAATTGCACTGGGAAACACTAAGAGATGATGGACGGAGCGCTGAAACGTTTTAGACATTCCCAGTCATAGATCTGGGTTCAATCCATCAACGTTCTTTAGCTCACTTCGCCACCCTAGTTCAGACCCAGCCATATGCAAATCAGTCTTGACCCTGTCCCTCATCGGAACAGTCCAGCCGGAACTGCCAAACCAGGTCATCCCTGGACCGGAAACAAGCATCCTGGGACCAGTTTAGGGGTAACACCCCTAATCAGCCAGGCTAGCTTGAATCCAGTGGCAACGTGAGCAAGGGACCCACTTCTGGGCATACAATGCCAACTTAGGGCTTTTTGTGGTGGGTGCTCTATTCAACTGCAGATTCCTCACTGCCCTACCACCTCCCCGGTGTGTGGAATGGCCTAATAGATGTTTAAAAAGATCCCAGTTCAGGAATCTGCAAACTGGTTCTCATAATTCGCTGAAGGGCTCTACGTCTAACAGCGCGGACGAGTCATGAAAGAAACTGACGTCTGCAGACTTGGGTAGCACTTACATGCGTCTCCACTCGTCACCTCTTGAGCGGAACGGCTTCAGGGCGGAGTTAGACAGCACTGCTTTTGAGTTTTCCGGATCAAGTCTGGTGTCCGGGGATATTCACAATGTGATTAATCTGTGGTTAGATAGAATATTCCCCTGAAAAAGCATTACTGATGGTAAATAATTTGTTCTTTAGGGCTGTACAACCATAAGCATTGGAGTGAGGGATCTAAGGCAGGTCACACCCTACATTGCTCCACTGTAATTTCAATGTCTGTCAATGCACATGCATTTTGCGGGTATCACTCTTTTTTCATTTCTACCCAAATATCTGAGACACAAATTGCACTCAGAGATTTTAATGGGGTTACTCTCTTTTCAAACCTATATCACGCCCCAAAGAAGTATTTATTCTCCATTAATCATAATGGCAGAACCCTATTAAATGCTTGACTTCAGCTGCAATCAAGAGGTTGACAGGTATGAATTTCTTTCCGTCTGATACCTGAAAATGATTTTTTTATTAGTGACCTGGGAGCTGCAAAGAACAGTGTATGTGAGGGACCAAAAGGCCACAGAAGTATGATTAATTACTTATGGAAAAAAAGTTGATTTAAAAGATAAATGTTTTTTTTTTAATGCATGAGACTCCATTAAAGGAAATTCGATTTTTGTGGATTGCGAAAAGAGAGTCTGTTTTCAGGCTTAGAAATCAAACATAGGAAGGGAAATTTCATATGTCTCTGCAACCAAGTGGTAGTTGATAATTGGCAACTCACATTTCCAATCTTGGCACAGAAGATTCATTGCTTCAAAGTCTTGATGGTGTGCAAGCCGGACCATAAAAAGTGCAGCATAGAGCACACCTTACCTACCAGCCACCTGCTACCCACGGTTTGGTCTGATGTACACTGAGGTACATCAGATTTGTTGAAGAATTTCTAGAGGGGAAGAGGGAAGAGGGAAAAAGATGCAACATGGGGCTGGGAAACAGGCTGGGGTAGAGGTGAAATGGAGAAGTATAATACTGGGAGAGAGAGTTAGATAGAGCTGCTCAGGGAGCAGTGGGAGGGAGACTTTAACCAGCATGGATTACAGAGATATGTCGGGGGGAAACTGCCCTGGGACGGGTGAGAGGAAAATGGAAATTGCAGAGGAAGAACTTTGAAATAAAGAAGGAGAGGTGAGAAGGAGAAGGAAGATCTGTAGACAGGTAATAGAGTAGAGAGTATTGGAGCAGAAACAGAGTTGAGGAGGATAAGTGAGTGATGAAAAAAAGGGGGAAAATATGAGCGAGGCAGACACAGTAGTGAGATGAGGTGAGGAGGAAAAGGGAAGTTTCAGTTAAAAGACAATATTATTTTATATCGAAATGAACAACTTCAGGATGATGAATGAGATGGAAGGAAGAGCTGTAGGTTGACAGCAAGAAAGAGTTGATGTAGGAAACATCACAGAGAGAATAGAATGCTGAAGCAGCACCGTTAGAGTATGCGAGAAAGCTGAAGGAGAAGAGGCAAGAAATGTGGAGGAAGCTTCTATAATTGAAGTGTAAAAGCTGCAGATGGAGAAACAAGCATTAGGAGGAAGGCTGGAAGGAAGGAGAAAGCTGGGGTGACGGAGATAACCACCGAGGAGTCATATAGTGTCTCGAGTCCCAACTGAGGTCTGAGTCGGTGGTGAGAGGTGGGATACTGGCTTGGAGTATCATGGCATGTGTAACTGTAACGGTTGTTGGAAGTTAATACTCTTAAGTATTGGGGGCCTTTTTGTGTTACTAAATGAGTAATTGTTGAAGCTTTTGCATTCAGAGGTAGTGGGTGCAGGGATAGTTTAGGCAAGGCTAAGCAGCAGCAGCTCACCCTGGCAAGAAGTCAACAATAATGCACCACTCTACTTGCCAGGGACGACAGGAGGCCGAAATGTCACTTCCCCTAGGGTGGCAATACCCTTATACAGACCATGTCTGAGGGGTGGGAGAATATAAGCAAGCTAACGGTTGGCACAATTGGTGATGACCTGAGCAAGGAGACCAATAGGAAGAAGAAAGATGCCTATGGCATTGTAGCAGTTCCTGGGAAATCAGTAAGATAATGCCTCTGTGTGTGCTGTCCACCTGGAGAGAAATGAGGTGAGCCAAAATAACATTGGCCCCTGGCCCATACACTAATCCGTACATTACACTCCACCTTCATGACATGTTAATTGCAAATATAGACAACTTGTGAAACATCGAAAATAGCACACTGTCAGGAAAGGAGCAAGGATTTTTAATGCTGCAGGCAAAATGCAAGACTTTTTTAACGCCAGATGTGTGATTAGGTAAAGGAAATTATGATGAATCGGTAATGCATAATTTTGGAATTTTCATGAATTTTACATGACTTTTGTGAATTCAGTCAAAATATTTAAAACCTGCCAAGGCCCACTCACCATACATTTAAAACAAACTATCCTTCTGAAGTAATTTGGTGCCAGCACTAGATGGCACCTTAACACCATTCCTCGTCCTATGGAAGTAATAGCCCTAAATACAGTGCTTCATTTCCCCAATATTACAAACAATGCCAGCAACAGTCCCAAATCTGTGCAGTCTTTACCCCTTTAAAACTAACCAGACAATATGTCACAGTTTGCGACGGTGGGCCACTTTTTTACACCCCTGGTATGCAGACAGGGGCACTTTTATTTTGATGCCCAAGCCGGTCGCTGGCTGTTGCAAAGCACCATTTCCTTTGTTCAAGATTCAACCTTAAGGCCATTAGGTGCACAACAAAATGTCCAGTGCCTGCTTCCATGTACTAGAAGACTGGATTATGGCAATGCCCTGTGCATTAGCACATCATAGCAATTCATTTGAAGACTAGAAACCATTTAAAGTGCAGCCACTCTTAGATGTGACCATATTTCACTTGAGCTTTGACTTCTGCCTTGGGTGCACTTGACAGCCAGATGAAACGTAGGTTTTTATGTATTGCTCATTGGATACTCCATTCTCCCCTCCATCACCAACAGTTGTCTGTCTGCTAAGTAATTCCTTCCACAGGTATGTAATCTTTTCATTTACTGCATGCTGACGAACAAAAATACTTGGCCTCTAATAGGTCTTTTCCTACAATCCAAAACTAAGTATTTCCTGACAGCCTTTGTATCTTGTAGCCACAGTGGCAATGCTCGTAAAGAAATTGTCTATCAAACACAACAATGTATATCATAAGTAGCTTTCTTTGGGGGGTTTCTGTTTTGTAGCGGTGGAAATCAGGTCTCACTGTCCCCATACTCAATGGTAGTTCATTCATCAACGATGAAACAATGAGGACCCCTGGTCACCTGTATTATTTCACTATTAATGTACCAAATAAGCAATCTATGACCGATTATTTAGCAAGTATTTTTCTCTCCTTTATAACAATTTTAATTATACAATGCTTAGTTTCCTTTGTTAATTAGTCTCCTTTCTAGACATCTTTACACAACTATGAATTCCTTAGGCAACACCTAACCCCCTTCCCCCAATCATACCAAGCACTCGAACTCACTCTCACACACTCTAAAAACATGAAGATTTCTGGATTGCTTATATCCATGATCCTAATACGTGTATTGTATACAATAACCAAAATTCACACATGTTTAGACCATTTCTGGTGAACCAAACATGGCCATTCATTAGTTTCTAAAACACGAAAGTATGAGAGTGCCGGCTACAATACACACACATGGTATATAAGTAAAGCACTGATTTCAACAGATCGTGCAGTGTGCCTATTAGTTGTTTTCTTCGATTATCCCAAAGTTCAAGAGAATCTTTAGAAGACACCAATCTGTACAACCAATGTTAGAAGCGGGTACCATATTCACTTCATATTGGGTGTTGAGTCTATTTTCAAACTAGGAAGTAAAGAAGTTAAGAACAACCCTTGTAAAAAAAAAACACAGTACCCACAACTGCAAAACCTTTGAAAGATTTACTCAGGCAGCAATGTTACCTAGACTTTGTTCAAAACTGAAATTGCATTCCATGTAATTCCCACTAAGCATTGGTCCGAATGGGTGTGGGATCCTATTGATTTGTGTAATCTGACATAATGTTGAAAGTATATCATTTTTGGTGCATAAGTTGTATTCTCATTTTTTTTATAGCTGTCTAGTTTGTACTTAATGTTCTACTCGTGTATGATTTATCCATATCTGGCACATGCAAGTCCATTGTTAGCACTGCCTTCCTATATAAAATTTCATGAGCTGGCCTATCCACTGTCTAGGAAGGCATTGCCCAACATTTCCCTAAATTGTGCATTTTTTCATAGTAAATACATTGAATTCTTTGAACATATTATATTTGTTAATGTTGTGTTTTATTGTGTTGATAAATCAATTGTTTGAAAGTTAACATGGCTGGCACTGATGGTTTATAGCATTGAAACCTATATTGATTGGATGATAATCATGTGTGTTGAGTAGTGTTGGTTGGGGATTTGTGGGATTTCATGTCTCTTAACACTGCACTCATGCTGTTTACTGTCACGGTTCAGGCATTTGTGATCTCATTCACATCTGACTTCATCCCACGCCTCGTGTACCTGTACATGTACAGTGCAGACGGCACCATGCATGGCTTTGTGAACCATACCCTCTCGTATTTTAACGTCAGTGATTTCCAGCTGGGAACGGATCCCATTAACCTGCAAGAGATTGGCTACAATGTGGAGATGTGCAGGTAGATTATTTCTAAGAATTGAAGTAACATTTTCTTGTGTGTCCTTTTTGTTGGATGTTTCATTTAACATTTTAGAGCACCATTCAAAGTTCTCCCATTATGCTTCAATTTTCCAAAAGAAAGTTTTTGTGGTAATGTAAATAGATTTCCATCTCAGACATTAACATAAATATTAGTGTGTTGATACTCTGTCTTACAAATGCATTCGTTTTTTTGTTGATGTTAATTATGGATGCATATCACCGCCAATGATAATTTAACAAGTAATGGGTATAGACTTTGAATGTGTGACTTCCCTATGAATGCTGACTGTTTAGTAGCTTGAAAGAACCCTTATACCATACTTTTGTTGGTAACCCACGTACAGCAGACACACACTCTCCTGATACCTCGGTAGCACATGAAATAACATTCATGTTGAGAACAGGTATGCATGCATTTGAAAGGAGGTACTGACTAGCGTAATTAAGCGAATAAAAGGTACATGCATGAATACATGTGCTAGTGACCCTTGTCAAACTCAAACATACCAAGAAGACATAATAAAACCAGTATATTAATTAAACATAAGCTGAACTAAATATCGAAAGATACCCACATTTTGGTTGGAGTGTTGCATTGAGTCCAAACTTTCCAATTATATAAAAAAACACAAATATATTGGGAGTACATTCAACAGAAGTTAAAGGTATAACTCAACAAAAGTCAACAAAAAGAGTTGAATTATTTCTTAAACCTCTGTTGAATGTACTCACAATACACTTGAGTTTTGATAATATTGGAGAGCCTGGACTCAATGTTATACTCCACACCAAAAAAAAGGTATCCTTTTAATATTTATTATAGCTTTAGATCAGCCAAAGATTTCTAGTCCTAGATAGGAGAGGTCCTTCAAGTGAGTTTTGTACCTAACCGGTAGAACCATGAGTCACAAGGGTAAATGATTTGTCAGATTGTCAGGATACCCAGTGTCTATGTGAAAGATTACATGTCATATTTACTTTATTTAAAGTTATCATTTGGGTATAGCTTGAAAACCTTGCATGACTCTTGGCTCGCAGAATAAAGTTGGACACCTATGTTTCTATCTAAGTTCTGAAATAATTTCAGTAAAACATCCTCTAAATGGCATTAAGCAGCAATGATTCGGAAAAACCTCCAAGCGCTGAAAGTAACTTTTACACGATCACCACTCATGCCCCATTTCTTCTGCTTGAAGATTAGCTTACCAAATTCTTGTCTCAGCAAAGACTTGTCTTTGGTTCCCTACAAGATTCTGTAATATGACAGACCACTTTCGTTGCAATTATAAAACAAATAGAAACATAATTTATATAACAAATAAAACAACTAATAATTGTTATGCACTAAAATCTTCATGTTACTATCATAGGCTTTTCCATTCCTCCTGCACCTTTCCACTCAGGTTAGAACTTGCATTTGGAACTAGATACATGTTTTCTCGCAATGTACTTTTATCAATGTGCATTGCCCCATTGTCCATCAAGTGTGCTTCTGCTTTATGAAATGTTAGAAATTAATTATTTATAAGTACATTTTGGACCATGAACAGAAAATTGCTCCTGTTTAGAATTAGGAATGAAACGTGGACATAGAGCAAAGTGAAATCTCACTGTGGGTAGGTGCTTAGGAGGTCATCCAGCATAAGTCATCATGGGCAAAATCATGCCACAGTCGCAGAATAATCACTCATTACACGAGTGAGCTACATTTAAATGTATGGTGTCTAAATTTACCATAGGTGCATATTGTGGAAATCAATCCTGGTTATACCCATCCTGAAAAGCAACTTTACACTTCTTAACCTCTTCTGTACCCATGACGAGAAAGTCTCGTCATGGAGCACGGTCGCGCTGTGCCCATGACGAGACTATCTCGTCATGAAACCCACCCGCGTGGGAAACGCCCGGCACAGGAGGGGGAAAGGGCGTGGCACCGAAGGGGTTAAATACTCTATATTAGAAGATATAGAAATAATTAGTTGATTAATTCCAATTTAAAAAGGTAACAGGTTAGTGGTATCACTGACTTTTTGCAAAACCATCTTTAAAAAGAAGAAACCATACAGGCAAACCCCAGAAAGTGACATCCCCACATCACAGCATCTGCCTTTATAGGAAGCAAAAGCACATCTTTTTGCCACAACCATCTTTGAAAGGAATAAACCAGACAAGTAGATTTCATGTCCAATGATCCATCATGTTATAAAGTGTCATCACCACTTTTCCCAGCATCCTGTTTTACAGGAAGAGATGTCACCTTATTTCCGATCATCTCTCTAGAAAGTGACATCAATGATATTCCACCAGAAACATCTTGCCTATTCCCCTATTTCAGTCAACTTCTCATAGTGTCCCACAGCCTGGCCATGCCCAGCTAAGGGCTGCCATAGACAAGGTTGTCTCCTTTATGGGCCTTTTGAGGAAGGAAGAGAATGGAAGCATTCTGTTGCATATTATCTTCAACCTCTGCTATCAACTGCTTTGGAACCTACCTATTGACAACAAAACAAAGACCCATCAATACTGCAACAAAACAACATAATTCATGGCTCCTGTTGTTGTTTGTTAGTCTGTTGCTCTCTAACTAGGTTTCCTGTCTACAAATACCTATACAGACATATATACATTCATGACAACACAATGTTTAACTCCTGATTTAGTCCATCATTTGGACCACCATATTTAGATTTAAACAATCAACGAAATTAAAACTAACCTAAATCACATCTGGTATAAAAATATAGAGTCCGATTCACAAAGGGGCTCTACACTCGTGGTGGGTGGTAATGAGAAACTGCAATGCGAACGTCACACCATGAGCAACTGCGAGACCTCGACCACGAGTTTGGGGGCCCTTTGTGAGTCGGGCCCAGTGATTAGAATTAAAGCAATAGCAGAGCCTTCCAAAGGAATTACATTGACATAATAAGGTGTAGTAACTCTTAACAACTTTCTTTAGTGTATGTTAAATGTGCTAATATTCCAGGTTTTCAATGTTCTTCAGAATCCCAATGTATTTGAGAATCCTCGTTTATGGTTGTGGAGTGGATATATGGTACTCTTGTTTTCCACTTCACCTTTATCAAATTTTCAGTCATCCTAGACAGCCATTAGACATGAAAAATGACTTTACATTTCCTTAGTAAGAAATGTACTCCAAAAATATAAATCAGGGAGTATATGTTTTAACTGTTCAAATGCCAGATTTGAGTCACGATTTGCAAGATCAGCCTCCAGGCAAAATTTCATGTCTGGTTGATTATCTCCAATATAAATATTTATTTTAAAAAACTGCTAGTGAACATAGGAGTATTATATGACACTTTCACTGCAGTAGACATAGCAATAACAGCTCTTTAAGAGTGGAAGCTATATTGGACACTGAAACCATGGAAATCAATTTAAAAGAATGGGGTAGTATGACAGAGGCTCGCATGGCTAAAGCACGCGTGCCTCTACAACGCAACCCGAAACACGAATGTGTCTGACCTACACATTCCTTTACCACGCATACCTTTACCATGCAATTTCATGGTAAAGGCATGATTGGTATGGGGATATGCGTTGTTAGGTTTGCCATAACCCAGACCCCCTCTCCCACCCTAAGCCCCAAAATTCCATCTCCCCCACCCCATGTCCTGATGCCTTAAACCTAACTACCCATAACCCTTCCACCACCAATGACCTAAAACCCTTCCCCCTTTAAAAAACGGCCCGAGCCCTAAAACCTACCCTCACCCCTAAACCCCCCCCATACCCATCCCCAGTGCCTAAAATTACACCGACTCCCTCCCCCGCCCCGTGCCCTAAAATGCTTACAAAAATTACCACAACCCCCTGTCCTGATCACTAACACCCTTCTAAAAATTACCCTAACCACCCTTGTCCTGAGGCCTAAAAGTCTTCCCCTTTAAAAAAAATGACCCTGACCCCCCCTCACCCTGAGCCCTAAAACCTACCTGCATCCCTGAAACCGCCCCCAAATCCAACCGCAGCTCTTAAAATTACCTGACCCCTGCCATGAGCCCGAAAAAGCCTTTAAAATATTACCCCTACCCCCTCCCTCACTCTGAGCCCTAAAACCGTTCCCAAAATTATTCCACCCCTCACCAACCCCACCCTGACCCCTTACAACTGACCCCCAACCCTTCAAAACTGACCTGTTCCCAGCCCCAGCCCTGTCCTCTCAGTCTCACTGCCCAGCCAGAAAGCTAGACCACACACTGTCTTAACCATGCGTGGTTAAGGCAAGCGCGGTTTAGCTTGCAGGGACACGGCACACATTGCTCAGCCCGCGAACTAGAGGCCTATTCACCATAAAAGGTGGCTTCACTCTAACAAGCAGGACAAGTATGTTCTGTGTCCCATGACTGAACAGCAAGGATTTATTGACAGATGTCACTGAGACTCAAGAAAATGTGACTTCAATTTCTCAACTGCAGCAGCTAAGGTGCAGGTTTTGTGGAAGGGCAGGTTCCCGCTGAGATATGAAGGCGGGCAACCGAGGTATGTAGCTCTACTGGCAAGATCAATATCAAGTAGTTGATGACTGTTATTGCCAATTAGGTATTAACGCCATCGTTCACCCCTGGAAGGACTCATGAAAGATGATGAGTTTCCTTCGCAGCTTAAATACCGATGACTGGTTAAACTTCATTAACTAATCTTATCAAGCGACAGATCCACAGACATGCCATATAGCAATAGGTATTTCATTATCCGTCACACAGACATTTGGACTACTTTAGGGAACAAGACTCTGGTGGGAGATGGGGTGCAACAGTTTGGGGAGATGAATGTAGAACCTGCAACATGACAGCAGCAGTTAATTAAAGAATTACCTATAACCTCGATGAAATGATCCGTTTTATGAACTGCCTTGTCTTGTATTTGCAAGACTTGTTGTCCACCAAATAGTTTTAGGGTCAGATCGTAGAGTAGGAGAGGGGCTGGCAGTGTGCTCCTCACTCAGGAATGTCAAATATTAATTTACGAGGAATCAGACTAATACCAGGTAATCACCACACCTGCAGAATGTGTAGATGATTTACATTCACATTGATTTGACACAAATTTTAAAACAAGTCCTAAAGCTGCACATATATGTTTGTTCCTATGATAGAGTGCAGATTTAGGGACTGATTATAAGTTCAGCGGTGCAGGAGTTGGGCGGCACGGCACCAGCCTGCACTACCAAACTCAACCTCCAGCCACCCGCCAGGTTACGCGTTTTCTCGTTGTCTAGCGGGCGGTCCATTAAAAAGTACACCGCAAGGGGAACGCTAAAGCAAGTTCCTGCACGGCATGAACACCAACATGAGACCGCTGACTGTAAGGAAATTAGTAATATGCTTGGTGGGGCTGCAGCGGCCCGGCCAAGCAAATTGCGGCCCGCACCTTCGCGCCACCAGCAAGGATTGCAGATTCCTGGCAGTTGCGGAAGCCCCAATGCGGTCTGACTGCCGAAGTTGTAATTCGGTGTTCAGACCTCTAGTGCAGCCGTGACCGCGCAACCACCATTAGGTTTAGCGGTCCTATTGACCGCCAAACTCGTATTCTTGCCCTTAAACATTTACATATTCACATGTTAACATTGTTCAGCATACATTATTGTACAATCGTATATGGAAAAATATCTTGCAATAGGGCACTTTTCCACAGAGAAAATCATTTTCCCTTTGGATAAACCTCTTGTTCTATGCCACCACCAATTTTGTAGTGTTCTCGTCCCAGTCCCACTCTTAAAAGGGATTTAACTCTGTCCTTAACGGAAGTAAACATTCAACCTCTTCTCAAACAATAAGGAAGATTTTCCTACAACTTAAAATCTATGAGAGATTAAATCTATTTCTTAGTGTAAAATCGCATTCTGTGAACTACAAACGTTTTTTTGCGTTTATCAAAAAGTATTAACGTATGTGAACTGAACTTTTCCAAAAAGCTTTGACAACTGGCTCAGTGAACGGAAATACATCTTAATATATCTTAAAGGGATTCATTCCATTTGGTAGTGAGACTATGGCCTCTGTGACTAACGCTGGACGAAGATCACACTTCAAAGACAGTTTCCAAATCCATCTTTTTAAAGGAGCCATTAGATGAATGATGTCACACTGCATCTGATGTCCGCAGACAAAGCAACATTCTAGAATGCCTGGTGTGGTTGATTTTTGGAGTTGCAGGACTGAGAGAAGAGAATTGTATGTGTTCTTTAAACAGTGAATGGCCCCTTCGAAGTTAAATGTAACTACACCGTTCGGAGTACTAATCACTATGCTAACATACACTATTTAAACGCTATTAACTCTACATGTCATGGAATCATTCGTAGCATTATTGGACTGTAACATGTCACTGAACACAGGCCCTTTTGTTTTCCTCTTTGTCTTCCTGTGATTTGCAGGTACAAAGATTACAGGGAGCCCCCATGGTCTGAGCACAAGTATGAAATCACCAAAGACTTCTGGGCCGTCCTCGCTGCACGGTTAGCATTTGTCATAGTATTCCAGGTATGTATATGCTTCATTGACATGTGTATGGCACACACTGCACAACGGAAGTGTTTCTAGGTGGTAGTGTGTGGGAGAAAGTATCAAGGTAATGATTGGCAGTCTTGGGGGGCGTGACTTGGAAAGGTGAGCGGGCAGGGAATGCTGCATGTGGGAGGTGGCCGGCACACCTGTTAGTTGCCTTTTCAGTTTAACTCTGTGTCATCAAGCTGGGAGTGCTGCAAATGTGGGGTGTTATGGTGTGCTTGTGGCGTGCTGTGGTGTAGTTGGAACCACCAGGAGGTACGTTATGGTATAGTCTATCCTGTAGTAAACAGAATGAGTAACTGATGGTGAGTTAATAGGGTGGTATTCCCTTGACATTACGTTAAGCAAAAGACTGACTGCACGTAAAGAAAAAATGATAGTACAGCAAATTTTGGTAATAAAGTGGCATTACAAACCAGGGCAGCCCCTCAACATGCAGAGTCTGTCTTCATAATGCTGAAGTCTGCAGGGAGAAAGCTGTTCTCTCAGCCATTAATCAGCCATAACAGGGCTGCAGTTAAAAGTTAATCATGCTATTAGAAATGATTAATCGCAGATGGATCCAGCTGGCACGATCTCGCTACATTCTCATTAGATACAGTGCTATCCGCTTCTGATAGAAGATATTTATTTATTTATTTATTCATTTATTTATTTATCGAACTTGTACAGCGCACTATCACCTTGCAGGCATCCTGGCGCTAAGCAACGACGACTGTTTAATGTGAGCAGAAACAACAGAAGAAAAGAGCAACATTATTTAGGGGCTCGGAAAAAGCCAGGTCTTTAATCTCCTCCTGAATGGGAGGAGGTCATTCACCATTCTTAACTCCAACAGAAGCACGTTCCAAAGTCTGGCAGCTGTCACACTAAAAGCTGTACCTCCAGATCTAGATTTCTTAAATCTGGGCACTGTGACCTGTCTAGCAGATTCGGAACGCAGACATCTCCCTGGAATATACCAGACAAATTTCCTCTGCAGGGCGACAGGGCCAGTCTCATGCAAGGCCTTGAACACCAAGCAGAGAGATTTGAACTGGATTCTCTGCCTAATGGGGAGCCAATGCAGCTCTGCCAGAGCCCGGGACGAGGAAGCAGACCTCGGCCAGCCTAGCACCAGCTTAGCTGCTGTAGACTGGATGCGCTGCAATCTATCTAATAGGTAGTTTGAAGCACCCAGCAGCAGCGCATTACAGTAGTCCAGTCTACTTAATATAATGCCCTGAACTACTAGAACCCGAGCCTGAGAAGGCATTAACGGCAGGATTTTCCGCAGGGTACGAATCATGGCGAAGCAGCTTCCTACCAGTTGGTTGACCTGAGCTTCCAGCGTTAGCTTGTTGTTAAATATAACGCCCAGGTTCCGCACCTTCTCCACTGGACGTAAGGTCTTAGGGAGATCCAAAGGCCATATATTCTCCGCCAGCAACTGAGGGGCCTTTCCTGCAGGGAAATAAAGAACCTCCGTTTTTCCAGCATTGAATTGTAGGGAGTTCAATTTCAACCAGTGCGACATCGCCCTCAAACAATCATGAAATGCTTCGAGCGAGGTTGCGTCATCACCCTTCATGGAGAGAATTAACTGCGTATCGTCAGCATAGTTTACGGACATAATATTATAAGCCCTAATGATGGTCATCAAAGGAAGCATATAAATATTAAAGAGGATCGGACTAATTGCCGAGCCCTAGGGTACACCATGCGTGATCCTAGAAAAGGAGGATTGATAAGGAGGCAGGGCCACTGCTTGACTCCTCCCAGTGAGAAAGGATTGAAACCAACAAAGGGCACACCCAGTAACCCCAACCTCCTCAGTAAAATTGCATGGTTGACCGTATCGAATGCGATGTGCAAGGTGCAAGGATCGCGTTCCAAGGAGTCATTCCCATAGTGGTACTCCTTAGAATCTTTCACTGGTAGTGGATAGATTATTAGGGGGGATACCTCCTGTTGTGAGTTTACCTACCAAAAATGCAGCATACTTTCCATAATTCAGTGATTAATGCACCAAATTTTGGAGGTATTGATAGTTCGGGCATGATTAAGAGTGGCTTGTGTCGGATGGGATAATTATTGCATCGATAAAATTCGACACTGAGGGTTTTTCAGAATTTCAATAATTAGCACCTATTCCAACCTCTTAGAGACTATAGGGCTGGATTATGAGTCTGGCGTTCTATGGACCGCCAGTCTCACAGTGGCGGTGTTCTGTCCACCAGATTAAGACTCTAAGTCGCTCCGGTAGTGGACCGTTGGCTGTGCCAGTGGACTGCCGTTCCCTGGCGGTGGTGCGGCGAAAGGGCAATACAATATGCTGAGCAGGACTAGCGCATTTATGCCGAGCATAGTACTAGTTCCTCTCACCGCCGGGCTGTTCAAGGCTGTGAGCCCGCCACAAAAAGGCTAGCGGTGGGTGTATAGGCCCACATGCCGCTGCCTGCCATGGAGATGCATTCATGGGACACAATGTGCGCCACGTGTCTGCTTGCACTCCAAGTACCAGAATGATATGGACTTCACAGTCCATGCCGTGCTGGAATTTTATTTGCCGTTCCCATTGTGGTGACCATTTTCAGGGCACCACCGGGGAATGGCAACAGGACCGTCCGCCTACATGAGTTGAACTCCTAATAAGGCTGGCGGTCCTTGTGCGGCTTTGGCTCAGCCGTGCCGTCGGAGAGCCGGCGCAACTGCGCCAAAGTCCTAATCAGGCTCCTAATTCTGGTAAATTGCAGCCTTTTTCTCCTGTTAAATTCCAGCAGGTTTGATCTGCTTAGGCGTCAGAGAGCATTATACCCTAATACATTTCTGTAAACATGACCTGATGAAATTTACTTCGGGAAAATTGCAAAGGGGTAGAAATTACCTTAAATTTCAAAATTCCAATATGTTAGGTAACATAAGTCATATTAACATCCCACATGCTTAATCATTCTTTTATCCATGGTTGTAGTAACATCCCACACCCATCATCACTCTTTTATTTATGTCTATAATGAGAACATAAAAGCGGCACCATTCTTGTATCCATGGTTGTAGTAACAGCACACATGCACTGTCATTCCCTTATCCGCAGTTATAATAACATTCCAATTACATCATCAGTCTCTTAACCAAGGTTATAAGAGCATACAAGCCTTATCATTTTGTTATCACGCTTAGAATAACAGCACACATGCCTCATCGATATCTCCTCAGGGATGCTCCTCATCCTAGTCTTTACATTTCGACGTGGCCCAACTGCCCCTAAGACTTACTTTTTGTTTCAAGCTTTTCATTTCCTTTTCCTAAAAAAACTTGCTTAGTCTTTTCTCTACCTCCATGGTGGAAGTCCATAAAAGACTCTCCTGCCACCCTGGTGAATTGCTGGTTCTGTGACACCAAGGCGGTCCTCTTGCCGGTAAGCAGCATTGATATTTGAAGTTCTTGCTAAAATGTGTCCTTGCGATACTGTGCAATTGCAGGCATAGTTGCAGTAGTTAGCAATGTTGGATGCACCCCAAGCTCTTGTACCGCGCAAGGGCAGGGAGCACAGGCAGCACTCACTTCTGTGCCACATGGACCCCGACTCGAGTTGGCGCTCCCGGTTTCTAGCAGTGCACTCCTGCGTGCATATATTAAAAGCAAGGCAGCACTGGTAGTTTTAGGAGGAATAATCATCCCATGAGAGGATAGTTTGTTGCTAAGCTCCACTGATTTAGCATGCTCCTGCTTTGAAACATAGATATGGAGACCGTGAAGTGCTCTGGGAAAGTGTAAACATGTTGAACCTGAGGAAAAAGTTATTTCCCTTTCCCGGAGAAACTTAAATGAACTAATTAAGGAAGCAGTTAATTCAGCTTTGACTATTCTACAAGAGAAGACAGACTTCATGTTTCATGTTTATGTGGAGGAGTATCAAGACAAGAGGCCAAGAAGGAAATATGTACAAAAGCACAATAAAGCCCCAAATCCATAGCAAGCTGAGGATAATTTATTTGCCCAATATACATCGAAGAATCTTGATAATCTCCATTTAGACAACTTAATTGTAGTATTCCAGACTTTGAATAGAACTCTCAGCCTCATCAGTCTTTCAAAGGGCCATGGAAAGTGTTCTGAATGGAATTGTACACACCTCGCCGCCAAAGCCTAGAACACCCTCCACACCTCACCCTCCCTACACCACTTTAGGAAGGAACTCAAGACCTGGTTCTATGACTAAAACCTGCAGCACATTGCATGGAGACCCCCGGGGTGACAAGTCTTATGCTACAAATATCAATTGATTGATTGATGATGTCAAAATTTATCAGGATGATTTTCTAGTGTATGGTGGCAACCTGGACAAGGGCAGTGCGAGGCTACATGAGGTTCTGGATAGATTTAAAGTAAGTGGTCTTACGCTCAAAGTAGAGTATTTGGGGCATATGATTATGGCAAATGGTATACAACCTAAGGAGGACCTTGTAAATGCCATCAAAGAGATGCCTATACGTATAAACAAAGAACAATTTATTAAGGTTTTAGGTACAGCAAAGTACTCTAGTAAGTCTGTCCCATGTTTTGCTGAAAAAAGTGGCAGTTTATGGAGTGTGTTGAAAAAGGGTGGGGATTTGAGTGGACAAAGAAAGTCTGAAGAAGAGTTTTACAACATTAAACATTGTTTGTCCAAAGCATTTAGTTTGAGTAGCTTTGGGCTATGTATGGAGACAATATTAATGACTGATGCTAGCTCAAAGGGTCTGGGAGCAGTTTTTCTACAGAAAGCTGATAGTCAGGAGAAGACCTTGTTTTTAGTGTCTCGTGGATTGAAGGCAGCAGAAACGAACTATTCAGTTATAGAAAAAGAAGCGTTGGCTGCATATTGGGTGGTGAGGGAACTACGGAAATGTTTGTGAGGAAGTCATTTTGAGATCAATAGAGACCATAAACCATTGAAAGAGGTCTATTACAAGAAAGGCATTGACTCTGTCTCTCTCCGAATTCATTGGTAGGTTGTGGCTCTGCAAGAGTTTGATTACGGCCCAACATATGTCCCTGGTACAAGGAATACTTTGGCAGATTGCTTCTCACGTTAGTGTGTGGTTGATACAGAAGGCGGTGACTCAAACAGTGAGTTTTTTGACGAGACCAAGGCGGTGGAAGTGAATGTTTGTGTGGTGTCTGTAGGCACAGTACAAGAGGAAGAGTGGAGAAAGGAATTGGTGGTGGATGAAATATTGCAGAGTTCGAATTGTAGTTTAAAGGATGGTTGCAGAGCAAAGGATGACAAAGATGGGTGTGTGAAAGGATACTGGCATGTGAAGGATGAACTCTGACTTGCGAACGGGAGGGTGATGAGGGGTAGCATGCTGTTGCCATCCAGTAATCTGCAATTAAAACTGATCGACATTGTGCATGAGAGTCTCCGTGGGATATCGAAAACCAAATAACGAATCAGAGAAGTATATTTGTGGCCTGGTATGGACATGATGGTGGGAAAAGTAGTGTGTGACTGTGGGCAATGCATCGACAGTGTCAACGCGATGAAGCGTAGATCTCAACCCATGGCTGTGAGGGAACCTGCATCTGGTCTTTGGAGTGATATTGCTTTGGACATTGTTGATCCAATAAGAATTTATATGGTGGACAAGTTTATTATCGTTTGGATAGATATGTACTCCTGATAGAAGGAAATCAAAATAGTAAATTCAGTAAAGACTCAAGAAAAAGGAGGGTTATCCAAGTTCAGTCGACGTCACAAGGTTATGCAATTGTTTAAAAATGCAGTGAAAATGGATGTTCAACCTGGGAACGGTGGTAAAATGTAAGCCTGTACCATGATCATCACAGAGCAATGAGACTCTCAGTAATGACGGCTTAGAGTATCCAAGAAGAAGTGTTCACAATGCAAAAAATCCTGTATATCTGCTTGATTATGTTTAAGTTCCTGTACAATGTCATTTCTTTTATCTTTGTATTTCATAAAAGAAAAATGTATATGTTTGTGTAATGAGGGGGAAGGTGTGCGGCAATCCAGGCATGGTATAGAATACTGGCTATAACTAGACAATTTCGAATGTTTAGTTTTGGTATTTGTGAAGATGGTTAAACGAGTCACTGCCATAATGGGTGAGGCCACAGATACATCTTAAAATAAATGTATTCTGTTGGGATTGTGTTACACTTAAACAATAATCAAGAATGTAATTCTCAAAGATTCGACTAGACATCTTTTCCACGATTTGTTTTACTTAAAGATATCCTATAGAAGGATCTTTTTCGAAAAGACTCCCAAGGTCAATTCTATCTTGGCCAGTAAGGAATCCTCATCATCGCTGGCTTGTGAAGAAACCTCCCGACCAGAAACAGTAGAAAGGACAGTGGAGGAATCATTTATAAGAGCATACACAACATTGAATTTTACTCTAAGAGTAGAAACGTATGCACCCCAGGAATTGCTGAGCGTTTTTCAGTCGCTGTGCTCTTTTCAGTCGTTGTGTGGTTTTCAGTCAATGTGTGGCTACCGGGAGGAAAGAAGAGATCCTTTTCAGATTTTGGCAAATATGGAATTGTTAGCCTTCTTCCGGTCAGACACTACTTTAGCCTCTTTGTGGGCTTCAGTGACAGTGGAAGGTGCTGCAGTAGCAGAAAGAAGTATCTTGTGGCTCAGGTTTTGGACAATTGACTAAAGATCTCAGATTCATCATCTAACATTTCTCTAGATAAAATTCTTAAACCTGGAACTCGGTGACATGGTGCAGAAGTCAGCTGAAGAAAGGAAGATGTTACAACCATTTAGAGGCCTCGTAGTAAAAATATATATATTTTCTACCAAAGAACCATTTCACTTTATTCAGAACGAAGGCTCCTATTGTGGTCAGGCAGCAATGTCTCAAAAATCCTGACTGTCCTCGGTGGGAAAGTCTGATAACCTACAAGTGGGTACTGAATACTGTAAAATTTGGTTATTTCATCAAATTTGTGAAACTACCTCCAGACAAATTGTTCCTAACAATGCTACCTCCAAAAGAAACAGGCAGTGCTGCAAGAAATCAATTTCGTAAGATAATCTTATTACTATCATAATAGGATGGACTTCACAGACCAGTCCTGAGCCTGAAAGATGGAAACACTTTGTCCACAGCACATCATTCAGATTGATAGCATTGCAAACTATAATCCATTTTTTAATTCAGAAGGAAACTTTTGAGTAATATTAGATCTACAGGACGCTTATTTCCATATACCGAATCATGCGAAAGGACAACAGTATCAAGGACAGTCACTGTAAATTCAGAGCTCTCCCATTTGGCCTTCCTCTCCGAGAGTTTTAATGTAATTATTGGCTCCAGTGGTTGCTTCATTACAGTTGCAAGTCATGCACACTTTTAGGTATCTTGATGATTGGCTGATATCTAGGTCTTCTTTTTCTGAAGGCCAAAACCAATGTGACAACTCTAGGGAAATGTTTACGCAGATGTTGCGAATTGTTTGGTCTCAACATAGCCCCAAATTAGTCAAGGTACCAGCCGGGTCAGCGGAACACAGTCATATGTACTTTCTTTCAAATCAAACAGGGCAAGGCTTGTCTTCCAGAACTGAGCATACAACTGCTGGACTTGTTAGCACACCCTCAGGCATCAGCCAGAGCCTGCCTACGGGTGCAGGGACTAATGACAGCAATGGGAGGCAGTCACTTTGAAGCACCTTTGTAAGTAAGGAGCCATGAGTTCTGCAGGGGTAGGTCACTGCATCACAGCAAATGTATGTATAGATGGGCCCTTGTAGTTTAGAACTGCAAGCTTTTCGGTATTAATTTCATAAAAATTCATTAACCAATTTTTAACCGTAAACCTACCCTTATAACTGAAATGGTTCCATCTACTGTTATCCGTTAAACCTAAAATAATATCTAGAAGGTATAAATGCATTTACTTACCAATCTTAACTTCGTAAATTATACAGTTCTACTCCCCACCCAAGAGGTAGGGCGTGGGTGGGTCAGGGCCTTGTTTGTCTCGAGAGTTTGAGAATGACCACAAAGTTGTCAGTCTGAGGACACTCCTCTCTGACACTTTCTGACCCTGGTAATGATCAAAGATTTGTTCCAGAGTGCGAAGGAGAACAGAACACCTCAAACGTAGTGACTTAACAAGAAATCTTCATTTCCATGGTAAAAAAAAGTATTGCGTAGCATGACTGCCTTTCTCCAAGGCACTATTGGACCTTGGTTATCAAGCACTCAGAAAATAGCAACTTGTAAAAATAGCACATGACATTTCCAGTAGTATGCCTAGTTTAGCTTTCCAGGTGGACTTATGCTAATGTTGATACTAATTATGAGGCCAAGGTAGTGATAATTAAAGCATGTGAGCAGCACGTGAATTTACCAATTTATTTACAAGTTAAAAACTGCATGCGATGTTTGGCATATGCAAAATACTCTATCTCTGTGGTCCATGTGCATTATTTAATACATATGCAGTTTACCCCATGTGATATTTATCACATGTGAAAAATAACGCCTGTAGTTATTAAAGTATTATCTGTGAGTTTCCATTGACCTCTTTTACTTGTAATTAATTGGGTGTTATTGACCACATGCACTATTTTGTAGTTCATTGTCAATACATGTCATCAGTATTATAAGAATTGTTAACCCCACAACATCTCATATACAGCTTGTAAGAAGCTGGCTCTTTACGTGATATATCAAAAATCGGATATAACCTGTAAAGAGTCCAGGGCTTCCCTCTCTAGTGGACAGGGGCTTGCTACACAATCCCATATCGCTCTATTGGGGGTAGTGGGGTCAAGCAGCCTTAGGCTTAACACAGTGGAGTGCAAGATATTTGCAAATGCACTCAATGATTAATAAATAACAACATGACTCAAATAGGCAATCCACACCATAGCAAGTATCTTTCTATATGTTTAGGCATCAGAGAAAAATCAATCAGGTAAGTAGTTTTTAAAAATATAAATTATTTTCACTTTAAAAACTGGACACTGCAATTTCTGAGTTCTGCAACATTATCCTATGGAAGGAAGAACTAGGTCTGCAATTAGGTACAGTACATTGACTTACAGGAGTTAAGGTGAGTGGTGGACAAGTTCCAAGGTATCTTTTTGGAGGCACATAGCTGCAGGACAAGTCATCTTTGGCTAGTTCGACAGAGAGTAGCAGACAGGACAGCAGGATTGGGGCCAAGTCAGGTGCTCTCTTCAGTCTTCTACTTTTGCGGTTCTTCATGTCCTTTTTCTTCGTCATCAGGATCTGCTTCTCTGGTGCCGGGGACTCCCCTAAATACTGAATTTAGGGGCATTAGAGGAGTGTGGTAGTAGCCAATAGGCTTCTGATCTTTGTGGTCACACCGCCCTCTATATGACCTTATCCTGTTGGAAGTGGGCATAACCCTGTCTCAGAATTCCTAAGTATGCCATCACAAAGATGGCTACTTCTGCAAAATTGTGTCCACCTCACAGTGGCCCACCTTAGGGGTGGTACTAGCCTGGAGATGCCAAGGGGGTTATGGGCAAAGGGGGGTGGCGTGCTCTCCTTTGAAGGGAGCCAGATTCGTATTCCAAAGGTACCAGCTTCTTTGACTGTTGTTGGCCCAAGGAGGCTGATCAGTAGGTCATCCTGTGAGAGGGAGTAGTACACCCTCTTCCCAGACAGGCCTTTGATCTGGGTCTCCTGAGAGCAAGGATCTCACCCTAGGATGTCTGAACAGTGTCTCGGGTGGCAGGCTGTCAGCAACCAGTCAGCAAACACACCTGAGGCTGGTAGGTTTTCTGGGGAAACCTCTAAGTTATCTTCAAGGTGCATATATTAGTAAATCCAACACTGGCTTCAGTGTGGGTTTACCATACGAGATGTTTGATACCAAACATCCCTGGTTTCAGTGAAGCCATCATATAGCTGGGGAACTAGTGTCCAGCACATGTTCTGAAATGGCTCTCCTGGTCACTTGTACTGGCAGTAATAGGACTGCCCAGCACTGGGGCATATCTGCTCATACAGGTGTGCCCTCACATGTAATATTCAGCACCCTGCTTTAGGGCTGTTAGGCCTGCAGTAAGTGTGATTTACAAATATTATATGCAGTGTTAGGGACATGGCACATAGGGATGTGTGACATGTTGTGTTTTCACTTTTGTCTGCACCAAGATACGCAACCTGAAATGGCAGTCTTGCATGGCTTGGTCAGGGGTCCCTTAGGGTCGCACAATTTGTGCTGTAGCCCTTAGGGACCCTCAGTAGTACCCCAGGCCCTAGGTACCAGGGTACCATTTACTCGGTACTTACAGAGTGTGCTAAAGGTTTTACCAATTGGGGGAACAATTGTGCAGCTTTTAGGGAAAGCACACTGGGGACCTGGTTAGCAGGGACCAAGTACACTTCAATCAAAGTTGCATCAAAAACCAGGCAAAAAGTGTGAGTGGGGGGTGGGTACTCCAACAAAACTCAGTTCCCTACATGGCTCAATGTGAATATATGTAATAAATTACATTTGTCACTCTTCACAATGACGAAGCCTTCTTACCCTAGTCAACTTTTTAAAACCACAGGTACTTCCATTACAACTCTCATGTCTCTTACCTTGGGTTCCTCTGACCTCAAGATGTTCTTTTATGTCTTTCAGTCCAGACATGTTGAGAATGGTCATAATGTTTTCTTCCTATGGCTTGAGGTAGAGCTGAGGTGGAGGTCTAGCACAAATTGTCATGCTTTTTTGCTTTACTTGGCACTTGCTTTACTTTACTTTGTGCTTTACTTTACTTTACTTTTGTGCTTTACTTTTGTGCTTTACTTGCTTTACTTTACTTCCAAGCCTTAACATTTAAGGCTTGCAACCTGTTTCTATGGTTCTCAACATCATGTCGCTATGTTGATACAGTGTTGATTTTATCCATTACCTCTTTCCACAAGTATGTTTTTTTTTTTTTTTTTGTGGCATCTTCAGCATGAGATGGTACATTAGATGGATATGGTGTCTTACCATCTCTTTGGCCTGGAACTCCAGCTCAAATAAACTTGTTCTTTCTTTTCCTGCCTGTAAGGTTTCTTCAGGAGGGGAATAATCTTATCCTGTTTCCACCTCACTGGGACCCTACCTTCTAACAGGGACAAATTCAGGACTTGATTCACAGCTGGGTTCAAGACCTCAGCTACAGATGACATTATTTTTGCTGGACAGGAATCGGATGGCGACCCAGACTTAAGTGCCTTCATGATGGCAAGCGAGGTCTCTAGAGACATAAAGGGGAAATCCAAAAGCATATTTTCGCTAGAAAATCCTTCAGGATCTAACACAGCATCCTGGCTCATACAGATAGATTTGGCAAAAGAGTCTTGAATGAACTTAATTTTATCGAAGAAGAATTTTGCGACCTGATTCGTCCATTCAAGGGTAGTGGTAAAAGGGCTCTGAGTAACATTAGGAGAGGAAAAATCTTTCACAATTTTAAACAATTCTCGACTTTTATTTCTGGCTAAATCAATTTTAGTGGCCAGAAAGCTTTTTTTCTCCTCCCGGACTTTAGCATAGTAAGCTTTCAGTGCTTGTTTATATATATTTCTTCTTATAGGATGAAAATCCTTTCTCCATAAACGTTCAAGACATTTACACGCCTTTTTGCTTGTTCTTAAAGCCTCCGTAAACTAGGGCACAGAAGTTTTACCCTGCAGGGAAAAAAGCATCTTGGGTGGGGCAAGAAGAAATGCCCAATTATGGAGCCAATTTTCTAGAGCGTGCGCCATCTCTTCTGAAGAGCCCCTCACAGGAATAGGATTGCAATTCAGAATTTCTGCTAGGGAGTCAGTCGTTATCTGCTTAAAAGATCTATATTCTTTAGCTTGTTGGGTATGATGAGGCTGTATTCTGCTCGGAACCTTTTTAAGCCTGAAAGTAAGCATAAAGTGATCACACCAGGCAATAGGAAGGGGGTTATCTACTACAATATTACAGGTAGAGAAAATCAGGTCCAATATGTGACCCTTTTCATGAGTAGGGGACATCACATACGGAGTCAGGCTCAGGATATCCAGGGATTCGCACAGCTTCATAGTCTCGGGATCATCCTTTTGGTCTAAATGTATATTAAAGTCCCCAAGGACCAGGCATTGACTGAATCAAGTTGCAATAGTTGCAATAGCATGGCCGATGGACTCCAAAAAGCGTCCAGTCGGCCCTGGTGGTCGGTAAAGGATCATTCCAGCAATCAACTAGTTGGCAGATATCTCTAGATGAAAACCTAAGGTTTCAGCTCCCTCCAAGTCAGTGATAGGTATTGGCGCGCAGGGGTGAGACCTTTTATGGATAATCGCTACCCCCCGCCTCTACCTCCCTGTCTATCTTTCCTGATTATCACGTACTCAGGAGGTATAGCATTAGCCAGAGTCGGATTAGATCCCTCATGAAGCCAGGTTTCTGTAATGAACAAAACGTCTGGCTTAACGTCAGAAAGGAGGTCATAGAGTTGTAATTCATGTTTCTTGATGGATCTGGCATTAATCAGGGTAGCTGTAAAATATTCCCTGGACACATCATTGACGAGGGTTTGTGGACGAGGAGTGTGGTCCTGTTCCCTAAGAACACATCCCACTCCTAGTCTAAGGACAGCCTTCCAATTACAGGAATTACAATGCAGTGGTTCAGAGTCAACCAGAAGCTTAATAGTAGAATGGCACGTTGTCTGCCTGCCCATTGTTAGAAGACTTTCCCTGCTATATGTAACGCTACAAGAGCTCATACCTCTATGTCCCCCAACGGGTCTGGTAGCATTTCCGGCGCCGGCCGCCTCCGGGACGTGAACGGGCGCAGACGGGCTTGCCTTAGGCGCACCTTTGGCGCGCCAGCGTCCCTTTTTGAGCCCTCCAGTGAGCCACTAAACCACTCACTAGGAGGAAAAATGGCGGCTCGGAAATACCGGTAAATGAACAACACCGGTTCGCGACCCGCCTGCCCCCAAATACAGAGTCCCCGTTAAAAAAATTCCACAGCAATCAAATAAACACTTTTCCTACAATTTCAAAGTACTTCAGGACAACAGATTCAATTTTAAAATCAGTGCAAAAACGCTTTGTGCAAAAGGAGCAGAAAAAACAGCATCTGCTCTTACCAAGGGTCGAGCCCGCTAGTGCAGCATCCCTTTTGAGCCCTCCAGTGAGCCACTAGACCGCTCACCAGGAGGAAAAATGGCGGCTCGGAAATGCCAGTAAATGAACAACACCGGTTCGAGCCCCGCCTGCCCCCAAATACAGAGTCCCCGTTAAAAAATTCTCACAGCAATCAAATAAACACTTTTCCCACAGTTTAAAAGTACTTCAGGACAACAGATTCAATTTTTAAATCAGTGCAAAAACATTTCATGCAAAAGGAGCAGAAAACATAGCATCTGCTCTTACTTGGCGTGGCTCAGAAAGCTGAATACTTTTGAGCTTTTCACGACGTGAACTGGTCCCCTCACACAGAGAGCTCGCCTCTCGGAACCTGATACCACACAGAGCTCTGACAGCTGCATCTTCGAGCTACAGTATTAACCCCTATTGAGGGGGGCGCCATCGCGAAGCTCCAGCAACACCTGCCTGCTCTTCATGGTACGCCGACAGACGTCCGAATCAGACTCCCTGCTCCTCAGGGCCCTCTCCATTGTGAACAGGACTCTTGCTACCAGTTTGACGAGGTAAACTTCAGCGGCCCTAACCTGGTGACTGTAGTCGACCTGTGCTCCGTCGTGGTCAGCCTCAAAGTGTGACTTTGGCCTGGTCCAGTATGACTAGATATCCCTAGTTAGCACTTTGTGCTTTTTGGCGCTATTTTTACACAAATCTTTTTAAAATGTAAAACTTCGGTCCTACTGATTGCATTTTTGACACTTTGGTCTTGTTTTATTTATTACATTATACCCTATATTTCTAACTTGATGCGGCATACTTTTTTGTGTTGTGTTTTACTTTATTACTGTTTGAAGTCTTGAACAAATGCTTTACACATTGACTCTAAGTTAAGTCTGACTGCTCTGTGCCAATCTACCAGAGGTTTGAGCACAGGTTAATTTGGAGTTGGCTTGTGCCTCCCCCTCACAAGGATTGTAGTTGTTGCTTGACCAGGGTTCCCATGAAATTCAGGTGTAAGTCAAGAGTGCTACAGTTGTACTTACTTACAGCATAGTATTTGTGAATAAAGCGTTATTTCTCTCAGCTGTCGTAGGAAATAGTGAGATATGAAGAAAATGCATTAACTTCATTATTCTCTGAAAATGTATTGATATTGTCAATAAATAATTCAAACTGCCGTTTTAGCTTGTAGAGGTGGAAAGGATAGGGATGGTAGGAGACAATGTGCATCTTTTGCTTTTTAACAAATCTTTTTTTCTCTCTCTACTCCTCCAAGAACCTGGTCATGTTTATGAGTGACTTGGTAGACTGGATCATACCCGACATTCCTAAGGACATTAGCGAACAGATACACAAGGAGAAGGTGCTGATGGTTGAAGTGTTCATGAAGGAAGAACAAGGAAAGCTCCAACTTCTGGAGACCTGGAAGGACCAAGACAAGAAGCAAGAAGAAAGCTGCAACAACCACAGCCCCACTCTCTCCAGGAGCCATCGGGGGAGCACGTCATCTCATCACTCCTACAACGTGGATGTATAGTGGAGACAGTATCCTCTCACACTGTACATCTGGGCATTCCACTAAGTGAAAAGCCGCTACTTAAAGGGCAAGACTTGATCCAGGGACAAGTAACTGGGGCAGAGGCACATATGCTGCATTTACTTTCGCCCCCACCTTGGTGTGAAACTTTGTTCTTATGAAAAAATGGAGGACCACATTCTGATCAGGCGTTCTGTGTTTTCTTAGCACAAACTGTAAGGCAGGGAATTCTGTTGCATGCTGGGTTGTGTGACAAAATGAACATTGGCATCTTCGCCGTATGCACAGATACTTTGTAAACTGTTCTTTTCTGGGTAAAGATGGTATCCTTTACTTACTGATACACCCACACACAGATATGTACATATATACATACATATATATATATGTATATATATATAGTTTGTATAAAGATATTAACATATATATATATATATACATATATATATATACACATATATATGTATATACACACACACACAGACGTGTGTGCTTAATTATTTTATACATATTTTTCTAAGTGTGCTTCCTTGTAATACATCTACAGACATCCTCCAAAATATTCATTATTTATTGATGCAAGATTAAACTGAAAAATACTTCTCATGTGCTTTCTCCTGCCAAAAACTCCATGGCACTTATTTTCTGTACATAAAAATATTTTTTAAAGTCCTGTACGCTGCAACAGAGATTAATTCTGCATGTATTTTTCCTATATTGTAATGTTAATATTAACAATCAGACAACAGAAACCACTACATTTCAAAAAATTCAATTTTTCTGCCAAGGTTCTTTGACAATAGAACGAGTATCCAGTATTCTCTCTGATCTCATAACTTGTATACTCTTAGGATTTTTGAATATTTATTGGTTTTAAAATGAGCGGAATGTGGTAAACTTGATTTTTCTTTGTTCTCGTTTATTTCTAAGGGTGTTGTATGTCTAAGGATTAAACTGGTAACCAGAAAATTATAAAATGCATTCAAGTATGCTCTTACCAAAGATTTGTATGTAACATGTTGATAGTGGCAGGGATTGATGTACAGAAGGGTTAGTGTTGTGCACTTTGCTACTTTGTACTTTTTACTTGCAGGAACGTCGCTATTGAAAAACAAACAATGAAAGGTGTTAATTCAGCAGATGTCATTGTTTTGTAGCTCAATAAATCTGTATATTGGCTCCACAGTAATAAAGGCCTAGGTCAGCAAATCCTGAGTGTGTATACACACACACACACATATATATATATATTTTACAGGACTTAATGTATACAAGATAGCAGAAGTACTTTTGGCCCAAGTGATTTAAATTCCACTCTAGTAGATTTACATGGTTGCAGATAAATTTAAAGAAAGACATATACCTATTGTGAAGAGTAGAATTGCTCCACCTACAAATGTAAATTATTATTACAATCACTAAAGACAATACATGGACTCCTGTGCAAGTGGCATTTCTAAACATTCTGGATTATGCTTAAATTATGTTATTCCTGTCACTACCCACAGATCAGCTATCACACGGTGTGGGTAAGAGGAGTGGGTGCTTTCACAGCAGGTCATTACTCTTTATATGGATGTGATCTGATGGGTTTAATAAGACTGTTGTGTCATGCTCTCTTCAGAGCAGTCCATCCTAGCCCCATTTTAAAGTTTATTTAATTTCCTACTTAAGAAGACAACAATTAAGTCTCTTTGGGGACTAATAGTGTACATGCAAATAAAGTCGAAAACAGACCAGCAACCACACCACTAACTTTAAAGGAATTTGATTCCAAATACAATATTAAATCCCAGTCCAAAAGCACTGAAATAAATCATTTAGTTAACACTACCAACACAATCAATGGTATGTGAATTTGATATTCTCAGTTATAGATTTGTAGGCACTCTAATCAATCATACTTGTTAGGTTGTATGTATGTCCAAAGAAAATACACAAAGAAACAAGTTGGCTCAGAAACAGATTAACAATAATAAACAATGGAGCCTGACATTTCCAAATAACACAAAGTGCATTAGAAGATGTAAATAAAATGGATAGTACATGGATAAAAATAATATGTTAAGAGGGACATATTTGTTTCAAGTGACAATGCATATTGGCATAGAATGTTCATGGAAAAAATGGAGTGTGACATTAATAAACAACACAAAGATCTTTTGTACTATAGATTTCCCTGTATGTCTTTTTTCGTTAACCCTATAACTTGCAGATTATCCACACAGAAGAGTATCCACAGGTGTTGAATTATGGGAATTCGTATTTGTTAACGTATTCCCTATTTTCTCACTTTAAAATAACCATTATCCATCAAAATAGGAGAGGGGCTATATCTCTGATCCAATGCCTTATTTGCAACTACTTCACATAATTTTGGTTTAGAGGCATTGTGTATATGGGAAATACATTGTAATTATTTGTGAATGTCAACTAAGTTAAACTTTGTTGGTGTTCGCCACATTTGCATTGTCTACTCTTGTGGCATTTCAAAACAGGTGTCTAAATAAGCACAACTTGACTACAAAGATATCTGTATATTTTGTAGATCAGGCTATGGAATTTCAAAAGCATGGATATAATTTTTCATTCTGATAAGTTACAGTTACACATGGAAATAATATTGTGAATGTGGCCTTTTGTAACTGCAGGCTAAAATACATTTCAAACCTACTAGTGAAAAAGCAAAATGCCACATGTTTCCATACCAACTACAAATATACACATAACACAATTGCATGTTTTACATTTTAAAGATATGCGATAAATCAAAATGTTCTAAGATATGAAATACTTTTGTAAACTAATATATTACTAATAACCTTGAAACTATAACAAAATCATAATATATTGATTCATCTGTTGGCCCTTTCAGGACTTTTTCATTTATGACCTTGCCTTAGAATCATAATGATTTTTTTACAATGGAACTTTGTTTTTGTCTGCCATTTATACTATACTTCAGAAGTATCTTCTTCAGAGGAAAACAGCTGGCTACCACCATACCATAGTTAGAACTGAGAGAGTCCAAGGGGCTCAGTTAAAGGTGCTTTTTAAACCCACAATTTAAATGACCTCATTAGTTCAGTAGTAATCTTAAGTGGGAAATAGTTTTGCCTATATATTAGAGTGGTCCAGTATGGCACTAGATTTATTTTAATGCCTTCGTTTATTCTCTACCATGTTTCAATCTACATCTTAAATAGACAGTTTCAGTTCAGAAGTAGCTATGTCACTGTTTTCCCTCCCTTTTTTTTACTGTTGTTGGGTAGAGGTGCTTGTTTATATGGTCTCAAAAAATCGAAACAATAATGCTTACTTGTAGATTGGCTAAAGTATAGCATTTTGGTATTTTCGTAAGAGCAATACATTGTTTCCATGTCTCTTGCTCCATGGGCACACAACTTTATGACAAAGAGGGAGCTGAAAGCGGTTTCTTTGTCTCCAGAAACCTGTCCTCCAGTACCCTAAATAAACCAGAGCTATTTTTTGGTAACTATATGGTGTGCTTAAGTATTAAAAACATAATTCTGATTTGTAAAGATCACCTTCATGAAACAAAGTTAATACTTGGGGCCGGATTATGAGTTTGGCGGGGCGGCACACGACTGCCCCGCTCCCACACCACTAAACTCATAATCCAGCCCTAAGTATTTAACTTTGTTTTATGAAGGTGAGCTATACAAATCAGAATTATGTTTTTTAATACTAAAGTACACCATATAGTTACAAAAAAATAGCTCTGGTTTATTTAAGGTACTGGACAGATTACGAGTTTCCTTGTGGTCTGGCCGTCGGTCCTTTAACGGTCCTGTGGCAGTGCATTACAAAGGCTCATAAGTGAGACTTAGTACTACAGCACCAGGGAGAACGTTCCTGCACGGCATAGACTGGTGCAGTCCATGCCATGCAGGAACTAGGGTGCATGCACACAGTGGGGTACAACATGGCCCCCCCCCGCATGCATTCCATGGCCCTGAGGAAACACCGGGCCCTGTAGGCCCCCTTAGTTTCCACACCGCCACAGTTCTCATGGCGTGCTCACCGTCATGAAAACTGTGGCGGTGAGGAAACTCAGAATATGCTTGGCAGTGCCGCAGCAGCACCACCAGAATATTGCTGTGCCAGACTGCCATGCCACTGCCAAGGGATCGTTAATCCTCGGCAGTTCCAGCGGTCTTGTGGCAGTGGCACAACTGCACTCGAAATGCGGCGATCGTTCCGCCAGTGAGGCTGTTCCCCCCACGCCACCGCGAGTACTTGTAATCAGGCCTTTAGTTGGAAAATATGATAAGGGAAAGAGGACGTCAACAATAGAGGGGCGGAATATAAAATGGAGCATAGGCTATACTGACCCAACTCATGAAAGGTGGCAGAGTTTAAGAATAGATTGCTGTGTGGAAGGGATTATTTCTGACACCTTTTTGTAAAGGAAGAAATATCACTTTGAAAATTTTTCATTTGTGAAAATCTATGTATATGATGTTGGCATTCTTGTAATAAACTAAAGTGTAGCCCCCCCAAGTACAAAGATGCTTCATGTATGCTGAATATAAGCTTGGAATAGCATAAAATATCAACTAAGGGAAAACGCTTTTGTTTGCTTGTAAATTGCTTGGAATGCACTTTTGTATATAAATATTGAATAACAATTTAAAATGTTATTAAAAAAAACTTCAAAGAAAGAATTTTTTAACAAGAAATATGCAAATCTGCTCTAGATATTTTACTGAAAAGGTATTCTTAATAAAATTTAACATGAAATGACATGTTTGGAAATGTATCATTTGCGTGGCCTTTGATGTTTCTGCTGATAGGGTCTCTGAGCGCTGTTCTGGTTGTGAGCTGGTTTCCATTGTTCACAGCACACAAGACTAAGAAGTACACATAACAAATGAAGCTTGCTTTTTAGGCTATTTTTGGCTTATGGTACTAACATGAGCATATGTTCCTGATAGAAGAAGGACTAAGGGGCAGATTTACAAGCCCCTTGCGAAATCTATAAGATTTCAGTGCATGACTTTAAGGACGCCACTGCGTCAAAATCTAACGCCTGTTCGAAGCAGGCGTAAGGAGTGACGCAGTGTGTTGGGAATAGGCTGCAACACACATTGCTGGAGTTGTGTCATGCTTGTGACACGACTCCAGCAATGCGTGACAACAGATCTGACAATCCTTGTCCCATAGTGCGCTGTATTGTAAATACGGCGCCTCTATGGTGGGGCAAGGGTTTGTCACGCAAGCGCAGGGAAACTGATGCATCTCTATAGATGCATTGGTTTCTTGTAAATCTGCCCCTAAAAGTTTAAAGACGGCATTGCAGCAAATAAACATAACATACCCTTCCTTTGTTGTCTAGATTTGTTGAAAAGTATCATAAATACTGTTATGCAGAAAAGAAGACCGGCAGAGATGCTCAAATCACTAACTTCAAGTTTTTGGAACATGGATAGTTTTACAGGCCCATATTAAAGAGGGATCACCATCATGTGAACACCCAAATAGTTTGGTGCAGTGATTGATCAAAAACTGGGATCTAGATGTCACAGCTGTACCGCCCAGAAGATTTTTTGACCCAAGCATGATTGCAGTAAAATCATTTTTACCTATTCCATCCCATTTGCTCAGCTGTATGACAGGAGTACTTGGCAGAGCTGCATCTTTAGTGTGAGCTACTTTGAGGTTTGTGAAAAGAACTAGTAAGTATCATTGAATATTACACTGAAATCTCACCTTGTATGATTCCTTGAGACCAAACAAAAGCTGCTTGAAGACAACTAAATTGTAAGTCAGATAGCCACTTTCAAATAGGGTTGCAGAAAGATTTTTTACACCAATATAGGGGCATATTAACAAGGGCTTTATCTCCTCTTTTTTGGCTTTAAAAGCCAAAAAAGTGGAGATAAAGCTATCGCCCTATTTACAAGAGGGTGCTAACATGCATAATCGCATGTTAGCACCCTTTTTTCTGACGCCTCCCTTTGCATCTCTAATGAGATGCAAAGTGGGCGTCACTGGCAAGTACAGCCTTGCAAATATCGCTGATGTGCACATCGGGATATTTACAAGGCTGCCCCAACAATTTAGCAGACGTTAGTTTTTGGAGAAACCGCTGTTTTCTCCAAAAACTAACATCTGCTAAAATCCTGACTTACCTATCCCTAACATAGGGGGTGGATTATGCTGCTACGACCACAGGGTCGTATCAGCAAGGTTATCGCCCTTTTGCAGGGAACATCGCTGGAAAACCAGCGATGTTCCCTGCAAAACTGCGATTTCTGCCGCTATCTCTGGAATTTTTATCGCCCTGGAGCAACGCGTTGTTGATAACATGCTACCAGGGCAATAAATTCCAGAGATATATGGCGATGAATACCAAAGCGCCAAGCGCGCTTTGCGTTATTCATCGCCGTTCCTTGATGACATGCCCCATAGTGTTATGTGGCGTGGCCTTAATGTGATAACACCTGTTAGAATCCGGGTTCTCTGGTTGGCACAGGTAGATACTTGTGACAAGCAGGGAACCTTTCCTCTAGTCCGGGTAAGGGGTTACACTCCTAAAATAACCCCTGCTCACCCTCTAGGTAACTTGGCGTGAGCAGACAAGGCTTATTTCAGAGCGTTATAGGTTAAGCATTTGTGAACACATATAGTAACCAAGTGACAACACTACAAATGGACACCACACAGGTTTTTATATTAAAAATAAGGATTCTTTATATAGAGTTACCACAAGACCATTCAACGACAACAATACACAATACTGTTACTTTAGATGGTAGAAGTTTGCTTAGTTCTCTTAAGTTCTTAAATGCGACACTTTAAGTCAATGTACCTTTTAGATGCGACAGCAGGGCAACGAAAGTGTTGCAACGATGCTGATGCGATGAAGTTTTTTGTGCAAAGAAATAAAGACGTGAAGATCTTCCAGATGCGTTACGCTTCTCCGATGTTGCGACAAGACTCGACTCGATGCGTCAGCGTCGTCATCCTTTATGCGATGCGACGACAGCGGCCTTGGCAGCGGCACTCTTCTCTGACGTTTGCGAGACGCTTCCGCTCGATGCGATGTTGCAGAGGCGACACCCCTTTACGCGATGCGACGACAGCAGCTCCGACGGCGCCACGCTTCTCCGTGGATGCGAGGCGCTTATCTTGATGCGGTGCAAAGCGACAGGTACGATGGCTGCGATGGCGACACGCTTCTTCCTCGATGCAAGACTCTTCTCTTGATGCGGTGCGATGCATCAGCTGCGATGGTGACACGCTTCTTTGGCGTTGCGAGACACTTCTTGGATGATGCGAGACGCTTCCGTTCGATGCGATGCTGCAGCGGCGACACCCTTTACATGATGCGACTACAGCAGTTCCGACGGTGGCACGCTTCTCCTTCTTGAGTCACGCTTCCAGCTCCTTGCAACACGCAGTCCCTCAGAAGGCCCAACAACAGCAGCAGGCACTTCCAAAGAACTTTGGGGAGCTGGGGGGTGAAGTCCACTGGTCCTGGGACTTCGTTCAGGGGGCAAGCTCAGCACAAGCCCTTGGAGATCTTTTAAGCACAAGTTGAAATAAAGTCTTTGTAGTCTTTCTCCTCTCCTTTCAGCAGCAAGGCAACCATTGCAGGCCAATACCCCAGGTCAGGGACAGTACTCCTCCTTACAGCGTTCCCAGTTCCTTCTTCTCAGGCAGAGGTTCTTCTTGTCAAGCAGGATCTAATTTCTTGGTAGCAGGGTCCCAATACTTATACCCCTAATTCCTTTGTTCCTCTGGGGTAGAGGGGCCTTTGCCCAGTTCAAACCAGTTCTTGAGCACTTTGTTGACATGACTCTGCCTTTCTATTCAGGGTGCAGGGCAGAGACATCAGCCGCTCCACAGGAGGTGGAGCCAGCATTGTGGTGGCAGAGCACAGCCCTATTCAGAGTCCAGGTGCACTCCTCCCACCCATCTGGATGTCAATCTCTCTATTCACCACCAGGCGACCTAGCCGTGCCCCTCTGGGTTTCCCCAGCCCTGTCACTCACACAAACCAGACAGACAGATACACATCATAGCAGAGGCGGGCTGAAATGGTTAGGCAAGCAAATACCAACTTTCTAAAAGTGGTATTTGCAAACACAGAATATTAAAATAAACTTTACTAAAAGATGTATTTTATTATTCTGAGCTCAGGCATACTAAACTCGAATTTCTACCATGTTCCCTGGGTCTGTTAGGATCATAGGATGTAACAATTCTAACAGCCCATTCTGGCCTATGGGAACAGGTAGCCTTGCAATAGTGAAAAACGAAAATGGCTGTAATTCACTAAAAGGACATGCCACACACATCAGGGCTTGTCCTACCTTATGCTTACAATGCACCCTGCCCTTGGGCCTACCATAGGGGTGACTAATATGAAGTTAAGGGAAGGTTTAGGGACTGGGAAGTGGGTGCACTTGCCCAGTCAGCATGACAGTACCAGACTGCACACAGGTTCTGCAATGGCAGACCTTAGACACATTTTACTAGGCCGCTTCTGGGGGTGGCACAACCAGTGCTGCGAGTCTACCCGCAGCATTTGTATTTACAAGCCCTGGGCACTCCTGGTGCACTTTACTGGGGTCTGACAGTAAACCAAATAAGCCAATCATGGAATCCAACCAACATATACATTGTACAGTAGGGAGAGCATATGCACTTGAGTACTGATCAGCAGTGGTAAAGTGCCCAGAGTCATAGAACAGCCAACAACAGGTCAGAAAAAATACAGGAGGAAGGTAAAAATTTCAGGGATGACCCTGCAAAAAGGGCCAAGTCCAACAACACCTTTTATGCAAAATAGGTCAGATTGCATGTAAATATGCTTGCACTTCATACTGGAGAATGCATGTAATAGGCAAAAGGCCTAAAAAAAAGCACAATAAAGTTTTGAATTCCCATGCTTGGAGTACTACTTCTTAGCCTTGCACCTACAACATACAATCCATTGGTTAGATGATCATGAATATTGGGAACGCCGATTATTTGAGAGGACTATACTCACTCCCTGAGGTGCTACTGATGGGATCAAAAGCACCAATGGGGATGCCCCATAGAGTCCGCATGGTATGTGGGGCTTGGGAAAGGACAGTTAAGACGGTGATGAGGAGAGCGCCATTTGCACCGGACATGAATATCTGGACTCTGCACCTATTTAAACTTATTGATAATACTATCACCCTGCAAAGATAGAGGGAAAGCGATTGCGAGGAACTCGGGGTACCTTACCCCAATAACCGGTTTATACCTATGAAGGATGCCTTTGAGATGTTTCAACTAGGTAACGGGCAGTTCTTGCAGTATGTAAAAATAGCAGCAACAGCACGTGAGATTTGGCCTGGGTTCCCGGAAGCCCCTCGCATCACCCACACACTGGAAACACTTCTGTCGATGTCTGGAGGCCGGAAACTGATACCGCACCATTATAGGGCCATGAGGGAGGATACCTCCATGACCGCGCTCCCGGTAGAGGGTAAATGGGAGTCTTAATTAGAGGTGCCCTCTTGACACACACACTTGGGGACTTATACACGAGAGGTTAAGTCCACCTCCACCAATGCCCAACTTAAGCTACTCCAATACAATATAATACACCAGGTCTACCTAACACCCAAACGGCTTCAAGCCATAAACCCTGAGAAATCATCTGGTTGCCCTAGATGCGGGGAGCACAGAGACGATTTCCTGCGCATGATTTGGAAGGGCCCAGATATTGATGGCTTCTGGGGGTCTATTGTGCATAAGCTCTATCTTTTGGGGCATTTCCCTTTTTGTAAGAAAAAAAAGCTGAGCAGTAAATTCTTCATTATGGGGTTAGTACTGGCTAAATGCAGAATTGCTGACACCACCGGATGAATTAGGCTATAAGGACATGCACTGCGGCTAAGGCCCATGTATGTGCTAGTATAAGACACATAAGGCCGGTAGCACCTGGTGGGGAATCGGGGAGGGCCCTAGACTGCCTGGTACACTGATTCTGATCTCACCATAATACGGTCGCTCACTATGAGACCTGAGCAGAGGGGTGGGGGAGATGAATGATTATCGAAATGTATGAACTGGGTGTGCTTGCACCATTAGCTACAGTTTGTTGTATACTGCTCGATGTATTTTTCACTGAAATGCTAATAAAAGTTACACATGAAAAAAAATAAAAAACTTTTTGAATGGTAATGAATGCTAAAATATTCATGCTTAGTTACTATGTTTTACAGTTAAGAAACCCAATGTGTTTTTACAATAGTCAAAGTAACAAGACAGAGAAAGTAAACTTTCCACTTCTCTGGTGCACGAGTTGTAACTATGGCTGCAAGGAAAAATGACCTTGCAGGGATCTGTCTTGGAAGGAAGAAGCAATATGAGGCATTCGTTTCCTCAGCTTCAGTGTGCTTCAGTAAAGGTGTATTGTTTGCACATTTTTGTAGCAAAGTAAAAGCCGAGTATGAGTGACCCCACCTTGCTCCATAAGGTATCTTTGGTGAGAACAGTATAAAAGGTACTGGTGCAGAGTTAGGCTCATCGACTGGTTACTGAGGGGAGTTGCTGAAGAACTAAAGTCCATCTGCTGGCCCAATGACCGCATAAACTACTGCATGGCTGGGCAAAATGGAGGCGTAGTAAATCAGCACAGCCACATAGATTAGATGGCAGACAATCTATAGGCACCTTCAACAGGGAAAAGGCTAACAGTAGAGGGGTGTGTGATTGAATAGGATTGGGGCATGTATATCATTGGTCTTTATCAGCACATTATCTGTTGAGTGGCAAATAATAATAGCAATCATTCTGATGCACATGATTTGTAAACAAAAAATTAAAATAAATAATCATATTTTAGTAAAATACCAACCATTGTGTGTATACTGGTCTGGAGTACAAGAGCAGTGCTCCATTTGTTATCGTCTCAAGATAAGATATTCCCTGACAAGCTTCCCTTACTCCTGATAGAGCATCCTCATTGGAGGAGGAGTGAGAAACACCGTCCTGGTCCCTTATTGGGTGTTTCCTTTTTGTGCTAATGGGTTCCACCTGGTATGACTATCAATAATATTAGGATGAAAACAGCAGTAGATTTTCAGAATGTCTACATTCCACTTTTTGCAAAATATGTGATGTTTCCCAAATAAACTTTAACTATACCAGTGCAAAGATTTGCTGTACATTGCCAGATAATATTCATTTGGTTGTGAGCAAATTTTACCTTTGCAGAATGTTTTCATGCAATATAACTTTTGTGACATAACCTGTTTCACAGGTCATATTTTCACCCAGATGTGGGACAATTCCTGAAGTATAAGGAATTCAGTATATTTCCCATTGAATTGTGTGAAGGTTGTCAGAAATAAATTTCACAATTACACTACTCTATTTTCCACTGCCTAATTGTGACTTGTTTTAGAGCACAAGTAAAAGGAGTAATGTTCGCTTCTCCCAGCCCACAGAATAAGCCATGTGTACGTTTTAAAGGTTTGGAAAATAAGCTCTAAGTTGCAGTTTACCTTCTCACAAGCTGCTCCAAACAACTCCAGCATTCATTTATATAGTTACTATGATAGGTCAGTGGTTTGAACGCCTGGTGCATAAATCTGTACTTAACCTGTTGGCTGCTCTTTGCAAAAAAGGATTTGGCATGCCACATTACCTTAATCTGTATCCACCTGTGACCAAACGCTTTTGTGCCTTCCCTTTTTACATAATACAATAATGCCTGTGGAAGTATCTCAATTCCACTACCGTATGTCATAATCAACAGAAAAAGCCTCGCGTTCACCCTAAATAAAAAGTGCAATGGGGTTATCTCTGTGCAACATATGGTCTATAGCAAAGACTCGGTTAAGGTATTAAAGGCAGGTGCTATTTGCATGGATTATACATCTTCTCTGGAATTCCTTGTTTGACTAATGCTTTCTCACTATCAAGGGAGACAAAATGGGCATTCCCCGGTAGATTAAAAAAAAAATCCATAATATTGACTGACCCAGGAATTGAGGCACCAATAGTAACTCCTTTTAAAGATATATTTTCAAAGGCTAAAAGTGTTAAATTAAAAAATGATTGATAGTGATTTCTTAAATATTATGCAACTATGCAATTCATCAGAAAATAAAAGTAACAAGTTACTTCAAAGCTAGTTATTATTAAACAATAATTTTTTGTGAAAAACATTACTACTAATTTTTAACAAAAGTCATCTAAAAGCTTAAAGACAAAAAGACAAAAACAAGGAAGTATAAACAAACAGAATATACTTGAATCTAACAATGGCATGTATTGATATTTCCTAATTTCTCCCATCTATAGATCAGTGAGACATGCTTTTATGTTTCAAATCATACCCATACGGTGGCATTGACAGAGAGGGACAAAGCTTCCAACAGTATTTTATCCATACACAATAGTGAGGCAAAGTATTAATCACACCATTATAGTTGTATTCCAAACATTCACATTCACTTTACCTTAGGTGCACAAATTAAAAATGAATAAATGTATGCAATATATAGATAGCAATCATCCTCCCGCATGCGTATTGTGACTGCTTAGTACCATTGTCATTATTTTGGGTCTTGGTTGCATGTTGTTTCTAAGTACGGGGATAACCCAATCCTGCCTATTCTGTTGTACAGATATATTGGTCAAGTTGCTCTTCATAAAATCAAGAGATAAAATGAATACATATGGGATTTATTGTAATGGAATTGTTACTAAAAGAAATGTGCCGCTTCTCTTTTTCAGAGAAATGTAAGGAACTAACCTTATAATAGTTTCAGAGTAGCTCAATGCCAGCAATATTGCATGAATGAAATCAAACACATAGAGCGCACACTATCAAATAAACTATGTCTACCAAAACAATTTTCAAATAATCAATCCAAATGACTTAAATAAATAGCTTTAATTGTTTTTAAGGAAATGGAATTCTGAAATCCACCTTTAGATCTTAATAATTATGTAGGAACACAATTTAATTTAATTGAATTTAATTGTGGGTTTATATAGCGCTAGAATCGACTCCCGGAGGAGTATCTCCGCGCTTCGACCGCTGGGGAACCCGTCCTGGCTCACCCTGAGAGATGGTCCCTAATGGGTATCTCTAAGGTGCGACCAAGCATCCCCGGCGGTCTGGGGGGGCCGTTGTGAAGATGAGGCAAGCTAATGCCCAGAGTTGCCGAGTGTGGTCCCTGACTGGAGTAGGCACCGAGGCGAGAATTATCAAGCCCGCTGACCCTGGTCCACGACCCTGCCGCGTCGGGAATCGAACCCTGGTCCCGGGCCGTCCTCTGCTTACGGGTCTGCCGCCTCTAACCAGTGAGCCACACCTCTCCACCAATCAAATGAGTATAATAAAAGATTGTATGCTTTGGGTTGTATACATATGAACACCTAATGACTAAGGTCACAGCTGTACACAGTGATAATGGATAATCATGTTGGAAACCTAGAGCAATGGAATTTGTTTAAAACAGACCTTTGGGGGGCTGAGTAAAGACAAAGTACACTGGTTTCAGGCTGGCATTATTCAAAGTTGTTAGTAATAGAAAATACCACAAATGGGAGTTTTAGAACTTCAAAATATCAAGGAGGAAATTTGAAGGTTAAATCTTTGAGTAAAAAGTCTAACACTATAGTACAAAATCTGAATCCCTAGTAGTCTACATATTTATGTAATACCCAAATCACCTAAACTTGTCTGTTTGCACAATAGATATATATATATATACACACACAGTGGTGTGTACGCTATTTACGACTGCAACAAATGTTTATACCTACATCCGTATTGAATGGTTTTATATATGCAAGCATGTGCTACCCGCACCATTAAAGTCCTTCTGGAAAGAAGACAGTTGTTGAAGCCTTAGATCAGGTAACAAATGCCAGGTAAATATTCCAAAAAGCACGAGGTGTGTTCTGCCAGTCACTGTCCACTCTTGGCCCAGATGTGGCTTGGAAAAGGCATTCGTGAAGATAGTGAAAAAACAGGATCTGCATGAGTGAGGATTCTGGGCCCATGATGAGTTAAAGGTGGAGTGTCCTATATAAAATGAAGACATTTTCTACCTTCCTGTCATTTGCAAACCTTTTTATACTTCCCTGCTTTTATAATCTAAAGCTTAATTGTACCTTTTTATGGCCTGGAATTGGCTTTATCGGTCTCACCTACCTCACGTTTACCAAAAATAACATTATGAAAAAATATATACACACACACACTTTTGGACAGCCCTCATCATTCTTTGGTTTATTAAAAGTCATTCACATTTACTGACGTCCACCACAGCATTTTCTCTTGCACAGCCACCTAAAAGGTAGTCCATTTCATGATGAAGCTGGAGAGCAAATGTTCTCTTTCATCTCTGCCTTCCTTTTATATTTTCATACATTTTTGTTATGGATCATTTTTAACTTACTTTTCTTTGTGCAAAATATATACATGCCACTGTCTATATGTTTGCTTTTCATTACAATTTAATTAATTTTCGACTTTTAAAGTTTATTGCATATGTTTACAAAACAAATAATTAAACAAAACGGGATTCTTGCTAAGGCCACACCTATTGGCCTTGCCAATGCTTGTTTAAAATTGTACCCTTCTTTATATGGAGGTAGCTGACGAGCCCAGTGGTGCCTGGCGGCCTCTGTTGACCCATGTGTGATTGAAATAAAGCTACGCTGTAAGAACATCAGTTTAAAGGTGCTCACTGCCACATGGTCAAAACATTGACTCATCACAAGTGGAGTGAATTTGCAAAACATTGACTCATCACAAGTGGAGTGAATGTGCAAACTCTGACCGCTTTCCTCAGACATTGTTGCCTTTGTCTGTAGGAACCTTAACTACTTTTCAGCCAAAGTTATATCACATTCTGCTTTGTCGTTTCATAAAAATAGCTTTGATATTCCATTTTGTCACCTTGACTTGTCTACAACTGCAGTTTCAGCTCTGCATGTTTTTATGCCATCTTATGATCATGAATCACATAGGCGAAAATATTTCAATTGCTCTTCTAAAAACCCACAGATAGAAGATATAAAAAAAAATGAACTTCACACTGGACTTGTAATTTCCGCTCCATCTTTTAAAGTACCCATTGTATGCTTGCGAGCCAGCCAGGGGTTCTAAAGATGAGCCGTAGCCACACACAAGTCATTGTTGACCATCCAAAGTATCACAACTCAAAGCAATAAGTCCTCTGAATTCACTTTGATATGTAGGGCAGACATCTAGGTTACACAGAAGATTCAACCATAGTGGACCTCTTTCTCCTCGACCGACCTCCAGATGTCTTTCGCAGACCTGGTGTGGATCCATTTCTGGATAGGATGATAGTGGCCCAGACAAGGAAGTGCCCATGATGTTCATTTTATCCCAGTCCTATTCAATCATGTGCCTGGCCTACAGACCCACTCATCATCATTAAACTATCTTTATACGGCCAAGGTCATAACAGCAAAGCAGCATCATCCCATTAAAAACACAAATACATCATTCAAAAGGATCACTATTCGGCCAAAGCCATAAAAACAGACACCGTCATCACAATAATTACACAAGTACAGATTCCTGAGGGCATGAAAAAGCAATGTTTTCTAATATTAAAGGCCACTTTTATAAAATGTAACAGAGCATAACAAACGTCTAGAGAGTCTAAATGCTGCAAAAAAAATAGCCCGCCCTTACAATGCCATAACTTTGTTTTCCTTAAGATAGGTACCAAACAAGAGTACCTCGGTGCGGAATACAAGAGGCAAAACAAAATTACGCGGCATGTGCTTTGTGGGAGACATTATCACAACAACAGAGGCAAAATCAGACTGGCAAACTCCTAAAGTAGGAAGGGCGAATTTAAACTGCACCATGTTTAATCTAAAAGAAGTAAGACCATAGCTCTGCGGTTGACACCGATATTCATTCTTTAACCTGGGTTTTCTGGAGGTGAACGTTCATGCAATAATCTAGATAACTTTTTTTAACCAGGCTTTTATGTTCCAAGCTAATTATTGCAGGTTTTAAAATAATTCGGGCAGCCTGGTGTTCTCAAATGTGACCTTTGCCGCTGGATATGCTCCACCCCATCTAGTGACAAACAACCAGAAATAAAAGCTCTGACAAGTCTTGCCTCTGAGGATCACCAACATTTACTCCACAATAACAGGGGGCAAGGCAAACAAGTCCTCCAAACAAGGCATGCCTAGTTCTTCATCACAAATAAATGTGGCGTTCCTCCCTGGAACTGAAAGCTGTCTACACAGAAAGTAATTCTTTGTTTTTTTGGAGGATTCCCACATTAGGGTAACCCCATAAGCAAGCGCCATATACCTCCACTGAAGTGCATTTACGTTTGTATAAGGTGAGCAGCTCAGCGAATGGTTTATGGTTCAACCTACAGCGAATCTAAAAATGGACTTTATGGTTCTATTAAAATGCTGTTCTCTAGAGGCCAAGATAGCAGTGCAATTCAAAGATGCACTAAAAAGAATACCTCAACAATTTTCAGATTTTACCTTTGATAAAAAAAAAGAGTACCCTTTAATGAAACATTTAGATTTCGTGCTTGGGCCACCACAAGTCATTATAAATGACTTTGTGAAGTTATCATAAAACATAAAAATAAGTCAAGGAGAAGCTGTAACCCATTTACTGTGTGGGCGCCACTTTGTCGGCATAGAGCAGAATAGGAATACATTTATGCACCATTTGTGAGATGTCCTTACCATCTATTGCTGGAAATATGTGAATCCCATTTATATATAGGAGGAAGAGGAAAGGGGCTAAAATGCACCCTTCTCTGACGCCTCTGGTTAGGCTAATGTGGGGGGTGCATTAGAGAAAGGTCCTGGTGTATGCACCTGATAAGGAGAAAAAGTTCAGACCCAACGCCCATATGGTTCATCAATTCCGACAACTTGGTGCAATCCACCAGGTCAAAGGTGATTAATAGGCCAATTATACCAGGAGCCCCCTCTAGCTTTTCCATATGTATTAAGGTAAAGGTAGCACTTCCGTTAAAACCTTATTTTCCACCGTCCAGTCTTACAGGCGGGAAAAAACGCGGTCCAGCATCTTTATATTAGAATCTAAACGGGAATTTGGCCTGTAGCATGAGGGCCGGGATCTGCCCCCTTTATAACAAGCATTGGCATAGCCAGTAGGTCTCGCCTTTGGGACCTTATAAGTGCATAACTAAATACTTATAAGGTCCCAAAAGCGAGACCTATTGGCTATGCCAAGCGGCCGCGAAATTGAAAGTGATTGCGATCACGCTCAAACATCAAAGCGGCCGTGTGGCTGCTAAAGTGAAAGTAATCACGGTAAAGCGTGGCCCGCGCACATGCACTGTAGCTCTAGGCTGGTCAGGTAGCACTTTTTGGAGCCCTCTCAATAAGTCTTGCCAGACCAGCGCATGCGCTGGGTCAGGCGAGACCTAAAAATGGGGACAGTAATGGCCAGCCACCAAGAGTCCATAATAGGAGCGTCTACCGCAGATCTAAAAACATTTGTCAGTAGAGGGGCCAAAAGATTCGGGCAGTCTTAAAAATGTCGGCTGGTCCGCCAGCCGGGCCTGGAGCTTTTCCTGATAAACATTTTTAGTGGCTAGGGACAGCATATACATTTTTAGTGGCTAGGGACAGCTCGTGGACTTCAGTAGCGTTTAAGTGGGAGTCTGACTGCTAAAAGCTCAGGCTGCGGTCTAAGGTTAGGTGTGCTTCCAGACTGACTGGGGAAAGCCTTTATTAGAAATGGGTCAACCAACCATCAACCCGGATTACATTTTCTATTTTGGGCGCATTTATCACCATGAAGAAGGGCGGGTTGACGACTTCCCAAAACAGAACACTATCCCTTAGTTTTCCAGTCACTATAAGATCTTCCCAGGTCCCGTTTCTGATCCCACCTTTCCTTTCCTCCAAGATCGATCGATTTATAATGGTTCCTAGCCTCTTTAGCTTCTAATGCATCACAGGCGGCATTTCAGGGTGTGCAATAGCTGGTTGTGGGCAACAGAACAAGTTGCTTTAAACCACCATGGGTGCCCACGAGCAGGTCTGTTCACGGATACATTTTCAGAGATTGACCTACAAATGTTATTATATTCAAGTTTAATTGTAGCAGGCCCAAGCTCCTCCATTAAACAGACTAAGAAGGAGTCCAATAATGTTTTCACAATGTCATTACAAAAAGCAGTAGGGTCTCTACCTTGTTCCATTTTAGCTTCATTCCTTTATTCTTGGAGAACGCTGGTCCTACCTTTCAAACAAATGTTAATTGTAATGATGAGTGGGCTATGATCACTAGCGCAGTTACTCGTTATGTCAAAGTCTAGGAGGAGTGGGAATAACTCGGTTGACAATAGTATATGATCAATAGGGCTTTCCCACTGATTTCCTACAAAGGATGGAATACGGGCGCTCTCCAGGGCGCCAATATCACTGGTGAAGTTTAAATTATACTTCAATATTAAAGCATTTAGAGCCTCGCCATAAACTGTGTGTGCAGAATGGCTAGCAGCATCATTGTGTAAGGAATTGAAACCACTCACTCCAGTATCCTGATAGAAGCATAAAACAATATTAAAATCTCCAACCCATATTATGTGGACAGTGTGTCTTACATTTTGAAATAGGTGGCATAACAAAATTCTCCAACTATTCAACCCCATCACACGACGACTAATTACAAATATTATAATAAAAACGAATCAACAGAATAAAAGGTTCAGCAGTATAGGAGGTAAAAGGGTAACCAGAAAGTTAGAGGAGCAGCATCGAGCCATGAACAGAAAAGAAGGTGGCTAACGCCCCTCCACCGCTCTCCATGCATTGGATGCTAGAGCTGGTTGAAAAAAGGCGCAATAGCCATCAATGTGGAAATGTTCCTCAGTCAAGTTTCCTGACAGCAGATAATGTCTGAACGACTGAACGACTGACCACGTTCAGCCAGTCAGGGTTCGAGATCTTTGAACGTGCTCTCACAATGTTCCATGAGAAGATGAGGGCGAGGGACTTCCCTACATGGCTACCTGGGGAGGTAGTGGGCAAGGCCTCATCATGCTGTAACTGTTTTGAGGTATGGGGTGGGTTGCTAGGTGGTAAGACCAGGGAAAGAAATGTGCCCCTTTTGTCTGCGGAGTGTTGTTCCCCCTGTTTCTGAGCCCCAGCCCCTGAAGCGAGAGGCATATTAGGAAGACGTCAATCCAACACTTCCAAGGTTGGATATAGTCGCAAAGGAATTGCATGTCGGTACGGTGAACAGCGAACTAGTCAAATTCTGCTGGCTGGTGTTCGCCGCCCTCTTTCCTCTGGGTAGCACTGAGGGCCTGCAGAAATATCCCAGCGGTACCACCTGGATGCAGCTCGGGGATAGCGGTGGCTTTGGTGCTTGAGGGAGTTCAGGAGGAGTTGTTCCAATGAGGGAGTTCTGAAATTGATAGTCACACAGACTCTGTTATCCTCTTTCATGCATGGGACCATCCAAGGGGTTCTCTAGACCATTTTTTTTCAGGTGGTCGGTGCAGAAGCCCCCTGCTTTACTTCACACCCAGTAGATTGATCTATTCTGTCAGCCATGAGAGTCCGCTTCTGTGTTTGAAGGTAGTCACGTTATGTTCTTCAGCACCAAAACATATGGGGTACATGCAGGAGGAGTTGTGGTAAGAAGGCAATATTGCCCCCTTATTGGTATTTGTTTCACAGTATCTGCCCGTACCGCTGCCATGAGTCGCTCTGACTTTCTTCACAGCTTCCCCAGGGTCCACAGACGCCCGGCCATGAACCTTTGATAAAACTGCCAGGTCCAGGCAGGTGTGGCCCATCCAGGGTTGTACTGCACGTGGTTAGAGGGTTGGGGGCAGCTTTAGATGAGGGACCTGTGCAAAGGGCAGCATGTGAGGCAGTGGTCAGTTTGTGAGCAGTGTGGGGCAAATTCATGTTGTTTAGTTGGTAGTTGGGCTTTCATTGCCCCTGGGGGGGCATAAATAGGCTCGAGCTTACTCCCCAGGAACACATTAAAGTCGCTGCAAATGATTTTCGAATTGGCCGAGAGAGGGTCCCCAGCTGCTGTGTCCGTGGTAGAGTTAGGAGCAAGGTTTGGGTGTCTGGCCTCTGGGACTTGGACCCTGCGACAACCTTCTTCCTTTTACAAACCTGGCCTCTGGTTCTACAGACCTTAGGTTGGGGTGTGATTGCTTCTGCTGATGACGCGGCAAGATGCGAGGCATTCTTGGCTGCTGGCTCTAAAAGCGCTAGGGATCCCAAGCTCTGTCCAGCAGTAGGGGGTATAGTTTCGATACTATGACCCGGGCTTTGGGCTTCCATTATAGCTGAAGCAAAGCTTGTGAAGGATAATAGAGGAGAGGAGAGGAGAGGAGAGGGAGAGGGGGAGAGGGAGAGAGAGAGAGAGAGAGAGAGAGAGAGAGAGAGAGGGAGAGGTGAGAGGGAGAGATCAGCAAACTGGTTTTTGCTTATCGATGGCTCCCACTGCCTTTTTTAGGAACCCATCAAGTGAGGACCCTGGAGGTATCACTAAGGTTTTACGCATTCCCATGTTACCAGGATGTCGCAGGGAGAAGGATATTGAATAAAAAGTACCTTAAGAACAGATAAAAGGGGGTGCCCCAGCCAAGCCTTCTCCGGGCAATGGTGGACGGGCTCATGCCGGGCATTGCCCGCAAGCGTACCACGCTGCCTGGCTTCTAAATGGGCTATATAGCACTCACCAATGCAGCTCAGGTGTGGGGGGACCCTCCCCTGTCCGGCCTGGGACTAGCAGTCCCTTATGAGCACAATGCCAGTATTCCATTCAATATCCTATACCCAACCTATTGCTGATTTAAAAGTGTTTTAACAGGCGAAGAACAGCAAGGACAGGGAGCCAGTATTACGCTATCTTACTTATACTGTTGCAGAAGTGCTGCCAAGGTTTCAGATTCCTATGAGTGACATTGTCATAATTTCAGTGTAATTATGAGTGAAATTTCAACAACTGGGGACCTCCTTTACAAGGCCGTAGCTGCATTTTTGTGCCGCCAGAGCGCCACTGTGTTGACGCTCTGGAGGTGCAATGTGCCGCATCATATTTAAGGCCAAGCAGAGCCACTTTGCGTGGCTTTTCATGGCCTTGTAAATATGTGCCCCTTTTACGCAGAACACTGCATGAAAGGGGTGTTCCATGGGTGTTGCTGTGGGTGTTCCTGTGCAACACCCATGGAATCTGAAGCATTCCCAGATTTACAAGGAAGCGTAAACCTGGCAATGCGTCGGAATCCTACGCCTTCCTAGGGCAGGCAAAGGAGTGGCGCGACAAGGAGAAATACCTTTATTTCTCCTCGTTTTTCCTCTTTCTAAGCTTGCTGCATTCTTCAGCACACATAGAAAGAGGAAGATGCCATCAATTATTATTTTTGTGCAGGAAGGTGTCCCTTCCTTCACAAAAACAATCATCCCCACAATGCAGGCACCCTTGCAACATGACTCAAGGGTTTCTGCGTTGCCGCATGGCTGCTGTTTGTGCGCAGGGGAGGAAGGCCTGCTGTGCTGTTCTGCATCAAAAATCTGTAAATGAGGCCCTATGAGTGACACTTTCTGGTGAGCAAAATCAAACAACGAAGATGAGGGACACATATAAATATCAGACATTACACCCATTTGCGCAACGAGCTTGTCTGAATCATCCTGTGTTTGCTACCTAAGACCATTCGTTAAACAGGCCATCCAGTGAATGATGTCACAATAGGTATCAACATCCAAGCAGACGTCATCAAAGAAAGAACATTCTGGAAAGCTAACTGGTGGTGTCTGTTAGTGGTGCAGGAGAGGCCTCTTGCTTTCTGTTCAGTGGATTCCCCTTTAAGAGAGAACAAACTCTCAGCCAGGCAACAGCTCTACAAAAGCAATATATGATAATTTCATAAAATTAATAACAGATAATTTTTCACAGTGTGAGGAAGCCGGTTCCATCCTCTGCTCGTTTATCACTGGTAGTTTCAGCAGAGCTGGCATCAAAGCTTGAAAGCTGGAATGAAACACTGGCTCCCATCAATTCACGCCCCATCCTTGTCTCTCCTTTCTATCTCTCACTTTAATCTTTTTCATCTCCTCCCCTCTTCTCTCCTTAATAGTTCTTACATCTGGTCTTTTTAGGGTCACTCATCCGCTTTCTCTTGCCCTTCTTTTTCTTGCCTGTTTCCTTTCACCACCTCCTCTTCTCTTTCCTTCCTCCCTCTTCTCTTTCCCCTACTTCCTCTTGCCTTTCGCTTCTCTTTCCAAACCTTTCTGTAAAAAACGTATATTCTATCCGGTATTCAAACTCCGAACTCATGGAGGTAGTTTTAAAAGGTTTATTGAGTATAACAGGAGCCCACAGCGTGTGGCACCTGAGCCACAGGCAGCCAGTGACAACTGACTCCATCGAAAAACAGGCAGCACACAATTCTATACAAGAATGTTTTACCTCAGGCTGCTATTGAGTGCCAGGCAGCGAACGAGCTAGTCTCGAGAGCAGTGCTTTAACAATGGCATACAGTCTTAGTACACTTACTTTCGTCCCTCTCTCTTTACTACCCCAGTATCTCACTTCCCCCATCTCTCTGCAACTCCTGCAGTAGAACAAATTATGGGACTTATCAGCAACGTAGCGATAAAAAATTATCGCCGCTTTTGCATCCGTTTTTTATTTAATTTTATCGCCTAATCAGCAAGGTGACGCTATTGCGTGAAACCTTGCATTAGCGCCTGAAGAATGTACGACGTTATTCCACCGCCTTTTTCCCCGCTCGAAATCACAACGCGGTCGTTACAACGACCGCGTTGTGATTCCACATACCATTACTCCGCAAGTCGGAACAACGACTTGCGGAAGGGGATCGCTGGATGCTGGAATAGTATAATTTACTATTCCAACTCCAGTGTGTGCGGACGCTAGGGAAGGTATTGGATTTTAAATCCAACACCTCCCCCCCCGCAAGTCGTTCTTCCGACTTGCGGAGTAATGGTATGCAGAATCACAACGCGGTCGTTGTAACGACCGCGTTGTGATTCCAAGCGGGGAATAAGTTATGTGGTAAATGTTGTTTACCGCGCCTGAATTCTGAACGCCCAGCTTTGCATCTCTAATGAGATGCAAAGTGGGCATTCCTGCCCTGACATGACTGGAGAAATGTCGCTAAGCGACATTTCTCCTATAATCAAGCCCCACGCTATGAAGCATAGCGGCAAGAAAAGTAGCAATAACCCCTGTTATCGCTACTTTCCTTACGCCTGCTTCAGGACTGATATCCTATGTAAGGTGGATATCATGGCTAAGTTTACCTTGCCCTATCATCAAGCCAACGCCAAACTTCCTGAGATTATCGCTGGGTTTCCAGCGATAATCTCACGTTTGGCAGTTAGCGCTAGGATTTTTATCGCTTTTGAGATAAGCGTTGCTAATAGCACGCTATCTCAGCGATTAAAATCCACGTTAGCCGGCGATAATTATCCTAGCGCTAAGTGCGCTTAGCGATAATTATCACCGGTCCTTGATGATATGCCCATATAACTTTAACTGACACAATACTCGAGTGTCTGACTCGCTCTTGCCTAATTTTTTCTAAAATTAAATACGTTTCCTCCACGAACCTCCAAAGCATATCAGCTCAGCGCATTCCAGTGGCAAGGACACCTAGGCCCCGCATTGCAATGCCAGAGGATGATTGTCACCAACCTAACCCGTAAAATAGAGCCAAGAGGCGTGCTCAGACCCAGCTTTAATGAACAGACGACGCATCAGCAGGCACATTCCCCATCCACTTGCCAGGCAGCTGACTCCGTCCCGGTAGTCTTAAGGGGTATGAGACCGAGGTGTTACCTGGGGCCTTCACAAGACATGATCAGGTCATTAGCTATTGCATAGAGTAAGAGGCTCCTGGAGAATAGAGCCCTGTGTTTCCCGGGCTGAGGAAATTAATTATTTAGGCTGCACTCCACTCTCTCTCACCAGCTTAACTTGCAGCGCAACTCTGGCTGCGCTGCAACGCCAATGACATAAAGCAGCTGCTGGACGGACGCACCTTTTTCAAATCACGTAAATCACTTGCCTGGCCAAAAATCATCGACTCCAACCGACGGGTGGAAGTCGTTTTAAGAATACACTTGTGACTCCAACCGGATGGTGGGGTACAGAGAGGTTATGAATCAAAGACCTTCTCTGAAATAAGAAACATTTGAGACTTACAGATACCACGAAGAATCTGAAGTATGGCGGCCTACTACCCCCCTCCTGTCCTGAGGAAGACCCAACTTGATGCAGATTACTTTTTGCGCTACCTACAGGGTCGACGCACAACATATGTCTGCATAACGCCCATGATCACATTTTAAACTTACCAATGGATCCTGGAGCATATGTGCTAAAATATAAAGGACAAACTGAAATTTTTCTCCCCTCTCCTGAACGCATGTTTATTTATTTATCTTGTATATAGTGCACAGTCAATGTCACCAATCACCACATGTCACTTTTGTAAATTGCAACAGCCATGAATATTTAATATCTATTTCTGAATATATTATTGAATACTACTTTTGGTGAGTGTTATGCATTTTTTACCTTTTTTCTCAAATCTTTGGTATGTGTGATACGTAAGCTGTTGCTACTATCGGATTGTAAGTAATTGAACACTACCCTGACAGAACCAATTGTTTTATTTAATACGTATACCCAGGTTATGAGGGACACCGGGTCGCCCCATTATTTTTCTCAAGCAACACCGGTCACGTCAGTCAGTCTTCCACTCCCTCTCTCAGCAATCGAATTTGCCATGGCACGGCTGAAGGTCAAATTTACTGCAGCTGCTCATCCGATTGAGACAGCTGAGCTACACGGAGGAGGCGGCGGCCAGCGGTGCAAGCAAGTAGCGCTGCTGGCGCCGGCCATGAGAATTTGCCACAATGCGGCGCCTGGTCGTTTCCCGCGGTCTCATGGTACATTGTAGCACTAAGCACAGCAGCCTACTCACAGAGCGAGCCCCAAGCCTACAGACCAGTGCATGCACACCACAGCATGCGCTGCCACAGTTTTATTTAGGCAGGGCTATAAATGGCTTGACTTGACAGCTGTGTCGCTATGCGTAATGACTGACAATGCATTTCAATGCGGTGATGCGTAGGACCACACTGAAATGCGTTCATCTAACGCCTGATGCGTAGTACTCGGCAGGACTGTGCACAGACCTCTGGGCCCCCCAGGAGGGAACATCTGGGGTATCAGGCAGGGCTATATCCAACAACAGCGACTCACCGAATTCAGGAAGTACACAGCAGCCATGATTGAAGTCACAGGAGGCCAGGTCAAAACATGTGTTAATATCTACCTCTCTTCATACAGGCTTTAATCCTTCACTCCTCTGCCTACCAGTAGTGTAGGAAAGTAGGATCTGCTTTTATGGTTACCCCCACTTTTCACCCAGTGCTAAGCTGTTATTGTTAATTTGACTAGGATCCTGCTAATCAGGACCCCAGTCTATCTGCTTTCTCCCTTAAATTGTTGTGTTCAGTACTTAGGTACATCCCAGATTGGATACTGGGGCACCATTATCAGTCCCTAGTATATGGTACTAAAGTACCCAGGACATAGGTACCCCAGAGGTCTCCCATGGCCTGAAGCATGTATTTCGCCACCTATGAGAGACCATTCAAAATGGAACAACAGGCCTGCCATTGCAGCCTGTGGAATCTGGTGCTAGCACCAGTTACTTAAGATATAGGTTTCTTATATCTAGGGTCACTGCACTTAAAACCTATAAGTCATCCCTCTAGCAGGCCTTTGCAATCCTGAAGGCTGGGTGCTTGGTTCTAAGTGAGAGGGTACCCCTGCAAGAGCAGGTCACCCTACAGCCTACGGAGTCCATTCTTCCGGGTTGTCAGTGAAGCAGCCAAATACCATATAGAAGGCCGCCGCGTAATTACGCGATGACCATCTCCAAACTGGCTGCAACGAATTCTATCATGTTTGCTATCAAACATGTTAGATTCATACTCTCACACCGTAAACGGGGTGGAAGGTATGATTCCAAGCACTGGAAGAGACACATTTTTGCCCTCCTGCTGCTGAGCCAAGCTCAAGCAGGGGAAGGCAGAACAATAGGCATCCTGTCACAGGGAGATGTGACCACCTTGTAGCACACTAACCCTAGCAGATACCAGGGGAGGGAAAGAGAGACATGGGCGCTTGGAGTCAGCTAGCCTCTAACCTAACGTGAAAACAGAACAGAAGCTGCTCAAAGTGTTGTGACTAAAACCTATAAAATGCTATGTGAAATGAGTGATGGCATCTCCCAAAATGTAAAGGACTGTCCTCACACACCACCAGCTGGCACGCTTCATCATCGGCAGTCCACGCTTTCCAAAAACCAGGTTTGATGGAGACAGGTAGGCACTTAAAAAGCTAAATGGGGTCCCATATAGTGAATGAGTTTAAAAATCAGTATAATCAACAGAGTGAATTTTATTCTGAGGAGGGGATTATATAATATTAAAATACAAGACCAGTGAGCATGAGGAACTTATTACCCCATCTTCGTATTGGTAAATTTTGTCGACATGTTTCTGCCTATCTGGCCTAACGAGTCCGTGGCATTCAGCAGGACAAAGTAAATAGAAAAAAGGCTCTTTAACTTACCACTTAATTTAGTAGGATGATACCACTGCGTAGGCTGACCTCTGTCAATGCTCTACCTAATAAACATTTCATGAAATCTGTATGGGAAGCAAAAAAACTTTTTGAGAGAAGAAGAAAAGTAGACTGCCATCAAAGTATAACAGTCACGAAAACACAACCTAAATGCATCAATAATACATATAGTGGAAAAGTGTGTAGCACATGACACTGCAAGCGTGAATCGCATGCAAATCCATTAAAAATTATTTTGTGAGCTGTACTCATTACCTTACCCTATTAAGGAAACCTATACGCCCCATGGGAGGAGAGTGAGGGAGAGACCCTGTAGTCACACTCTAAAATTGAAGAAAAGAGAGAAACATATGCCAAGGTTTTAAATAGTGGTAAGAAGTATGGAGATGCTCCTTACAAATGGTGCTGGTGCTTGTTTGGGGGTTAAAATACACATAGCCATTCATACAACACTCATACCCTTACTTCGTCAAGGTGCATCTCTCACCATAACCTGTTCGTCTACTCTCCGTCCCAGATGAATGGTCAGTGTTAGACGGCGACCTCAGAGGAGCCCGGGAAGGGAGTCCTGACTACCCTGAGACCCACCCCCAAGTATCGTAGCCGGGCACTGGAGGAGAAGTCTCGTATCGAGGATCGTACTTCGGGCACCACACGACACAGAAACAACACACCGTGCGTTCTCAGGAACCAATCTTTATCAAATAGGTTAGCACTGCAAATATGTACAAGGAGAGCGCGGGCTCAATGAGTCTCGGAAGGGATAGGGGGTAGCGGGACAGTCTTTGGCACAAAAGTTCAAGGCAAGGATGTACCCGGCGCGCAGCTCACAATCCTCGAGCTGGGGGGTAGGTTGGTTGTCGTGGGGTCCGGCGGGACCAGTGGAGTCTGTGGAAGCCGCGAGTCACTCAGCGGGCTCAGGTACAAGTTCGGAGGTCTTACGATCTGCAGGGAGCCGCGAGTCACTCAGCAGGGCTCAGGTACAAGTTCGGAGGTCTTACGATCTGCAGGGAGCCGCGAGTCACTCAGCAGGGCTCAGGTACAAGTTCGGAGGTCTTACGATCTTCGGGGAGCCGCGAGTCACTCAGCAGGGCTCAGGTACAAGGTCGGAGGTCTTACGATCTTCGGGGAGCCGCGAGTCACTCAGCAGGGCTCAGGTAGTTCTAAGTTCCAGGAGCCGCGACCGCGTCAGCAGGCTCTCGTTGTTCCAGCGTCGAATCTGCCGGATAGTCCCAGAGCACCCCTTGTTATAGGTCGTCCCCTCTTTGATGTCCGGAGCCTGTCCAGGCAGGGGTCTTGTCACCTGGGGGTCGCTTGTCGGGGTTTTCCTGCCATTGTCTTGTGATCTTTCATGGCCGGGTCGGGAGGAGTCCCAGACACCCAGCAGGCGTGGAGCCAGCCTTCAGGGAGGCCGGAGGGCCGATCGAAACCCATCGTCCCAGGGGAGTTCAGAGGTGCGATAGAAACTGCTCCTCCCTCTCTCACCCCTGGAAGCGTGATGTCCTCCAGCCGGAGTGGCGCCTCTAGGCCCGGGTCGCGCTGGGGCCGGGCGGCCATCTTGGTGCATGAAGTGGGCACGCGGGCCCGGGGTGGCCGAAAGGAGAGAGGCCATGGATGAGGATGTCCGGGTCGAGTGCGTGTGTTCTGGTGGAGAGGCTTGGTGAGGCCGGGGGATTGGGCTGCCGGCACCAGGTTAGGTGGTGTGGGGACCAGTAGAGCCATGTTATGAGGCCGGGTCCAACAGTCAGGCTACTGTGTAGTGGGGCCTAAATATTGGGGTAGGTAGGCGTATCGTAGTAAATTGAGCTCAGGTGGTTCTTATACCACATTCTTAGTATATGATTTGGTCACCCCCAGGGTCCACTGTGTATTCTGTGTTTATTTACTGTATTTCTTTGCAAAATATTGTGTGCAGTCTGTTCATCTCTGTGCAGGAGATATCTCAACGTATTAGAGAGTATTATATAATAAATACATATTTTAATAAATACCTTGTGCGGTTCTATTTCACTAATGTATACTATAGTATTGTTTTCTGGTAAAACAAGCTGCTTTACTCTCCTTCTGGACTAAGCTTGAAGGCTGCTCTCTACAGCTACCACTTAGAGAGCTTCCTAAGGTTGTCTAGGCCCTCTTAAATCACCAAAAGAGTTGTCTGGACTGGTGCACTTACATAAGTGGACATCATATACCAGGCCAGCTTCTCACAAGCGGTCTGTAGCAAGCCTGCTGCAGCGTCGCTCCCAGTCCAGCCTACAGTTCTGCCGAAACGCCTGTGTGATGTGGCAGCGGAGCTCAAAGCCTCCTTTCTCTGCCCACGGGTCCAATTGCTCACTTCATCTCTCCTTCCTACCTGACCAGACTCTCATATACTGCCTCAAACACCGCAAACACCGAGAACCATTACCTCATTCTGCTCTGCTCACTGTGCTGGGTCCAAATGCAGAGCCGCCATGATGTAAGAGATCAGACACCCTCAATCATTCAACAGTGTAGGACTCGCTAACGACCCACTCATAGTTTTACTTTGCTAATCTCTACTGTGGTAGTTAGTTCTCTTGGTGGCTGGTCTTGCTCCCAAAATGCCTTGCCTATCTCACATCTCTCAGTACCTTCTCTGACTTCACATGGCTGCAGCCTGCAGTACACCACTTTAGTCATGTGAGAGAGCTAAAAATCTCATTTTACAGAAGATTTAATCTCCCTTTTCACCAAGGGGGGAGTAAAAATATATAAACTAAATTCATGCTGACATGCATTACATTATCGTTTTAAAGTTAAAATGTTGCGATTTAGGGCAATTATAAACATAAAATACATTAAAAAAATAATTAAACACACTTACTTTGCTGCACTCCTCGCTGCACCATGGTGTTCTTCTCTCCTCGGGCCCAGCAACTCCCCTAGCCAATCCTCGTGCTGCTCTTAACCAGCATGAGAGCAGTGCCAGGATGGAGTGGATTGGAGCAGGCTCTGTCAGCTCTCCAAAGAGCACTGGAGTCCCTTGCTTGGTCTCAACCCACCTGCCCAAGACAGATGTGCATATCTGGCTGGCCATCGCCCAGTTTACATTGCACAGACCATCACCTTTCTCTGCTGCTGCTGGTCAGAAGCGGCCCGCCCCTGTCCTGAGACTTAATAATGTCTATTACCATTTTATTTTCCATATGTGGGAATTTAAACTAGTGGTTGACGCTTCTCCGCCTTAACGGAGGAGCCGCCCCCCATGATCATTGGCCAGTCCTCGGATCTATCTCTGGTCACTCGATGCTAATATCTCATAAAAATATTATTGAAGGTGCATAATATTTGCTCCACTGGCTCTCTTGAGTGGAATCATCAGAGCATTATTAGATCATGGATGGCCGTATGCTGCAAATGCTTGTGGGTTGCCCCCTACCGCCCTTCAGTCGAGTGCTCAGAGCATGCCTCATGGCTGCTTGTATAATGCCCATTCCTATGTGTTGGTCTTTCCCATTCCTGCTTGGCACCCTGAAAAGCATAAACTGTCTCTGATTGTATGAACCCCATTCCTAAAGATTGAAACTTCCTTCACCAATGTTAAATAATTGCATTAAGCATTGGTGATATGAAAGCCTCGTGCAGATGCAGAATCGATGCAGGGCTCCCTGTAGCAGGTCAGGTTTGCTGCTGTGTAAGTGTCACTCAATGAAGATAGGACAGCAGGATGGGAGCCATGCAGGCCTGGCTCGCACAGAACTATTGCAGGCCTGTGTCTGCACTATTCAATATCCTCCTTAAATCAGGGCTATCTCCCCCCCCCCCCGCAGATTATCATTACTGGGGACTCTCTGTAATTCCAGAGGGGGGGGAATAAACGGGATTACATGTTTTTTCCCCAGAAATAGTATGCAGCAAACTGTGATTCAGCCCCAATTCCTGTCTGCTTTCCCCCAGTGTTTCACAATGAGATTTGGCACAGCTAACTCCCTGTGTGAAAAAATACACGTTCACTGAGTCGAGGAGCAGGGGATACATTTCAAGAGGAAGGTGTTTTTATCAGAAACTGTAATATATTGGGGTCCGATTACCGGACGCATTGGAATTTACAGGCCGCTCATAATGAAGTCTTTAGTCTAATTTACAGACCTTACAATCTAAACATTCTTCACATCCTTTGTTCGAGATCATCAAACCCATCGCATGGCCAGCTAACAGTCATAATGCGGTTTCTTCATCAAAAGACTTTCTTGAGAAGTTAGCTCAGTTTTTTGTCTCAAAACTGAGCGCATCAATGATAGTATCAAGAGCTCTCTGCTGTCGCATGCTGTGCGACCACTTACATTTTTAACTCGTATTAATGAATGACACTTGCCCTATGTGAGAAATGGGGTTGTTGGTTGAAGGGGTGGTAGTTCTTTTCAAGCAACAGCTGGAATCCCCATCAGGGTGAACCACAGCCACTAAATCTCTGGTAGGTGAAAACACAACACAAGAAAAATCTCTAAGCAAATTAGAAAAATTGACTACATTTAAAAAAATCAAAATAATTTGACACCAAAACAACAAAGATCCAATTAGAAGTTCCAAAGATATGCAATTATAAATGTTTAGGTACAAATAGTGCTTAAAAGCACTACCAACTGTGGTAATCTGGTCGCGCCGGATCGGGACAAAGTCACAAGTTCAAATCGCCCACAATGGAGTGTGGGCCAGATACAGGGACAAATATAGGCCTGCACTGAATTGTACATTATATCCTTGCTGTGGGGTGCAGCGTCTCGCAGCAGTGGTTCTGTGGCACAATGTGGGGTCCTGCATGGGAATGCATCACACTGCATCAATTCCAATGTGGTGCTGCAAGGGCTGTGAGGCAAGGTCTGTGTAGAGTTGTATCGCACTGCGTTGGATCTAACGAGGAGCTGGAAAGGTTGTGAGGTTCGTGTCGAGTTGCGTTGTGTTGCTTTAGTTCCAATGAGGAGCTTCGAGGGCTGCAATGCGAGGTCCGTGTCAAGTTGCATTGTGCTGCGTCGGTTTTGATGAGAAGCTGCAAGGGCTACATCAGGTTGTATTGCACTGCATCGGTTGTCATAGGGAGCATAGCTGGGTCGGCAAAGCATCTTTCCCCATTTCCAAGGGTCCAGGACTGGAAAGGCACCACTTGGGGGTGTTAGGACTCACTGCAGGCAGAATTCAGGTGCAAGTTTATATGGTTGGAGCTTTTTCTGTCCTTTAGGCTCTGATCCAGACTCCAGCCAGCTAACCCTTGTAGTCACTTTGTGATCCTGGGTTCAAGGTGCTGGTGTTGGGGAAAAACTACCGGCGAGCACTTGAAAGAGGTCCGAGACACACGTAGTATCGCCGCTAATAGTTACCTCGATCATGCAAGTTACATGCACATACATGACACGGTCCCCCCTTCCCCAAAATAGTGCCGCCTGGGGCGGACCGCCCCCACCTAGCTACGCCGCTGAAGGAAAAGCAGAAGGAAACCCAAAACGTACATCAGTTCTACCTACTCTGTTTGAGACATCTCACTCATAACATCACAGCTTGTGCAGGACCCCTGTCCCCTATCTGCCCCGTCCATGACATCTCACTTATGACATCACAGCACGTGCAGGACCGCTGTCACCTGTTCCTTACCTGTCCCATCCATGACATCATAGCTGGTGCAGAACCCCTGTCCTCTGGTAATATTCAAGCCACCTACCCCATCACGTGCCCAGCTTCTGTGGCACGAACACCTACTCCTCCAGGCATAAGCTGCGATTGTAGAGAACTGGTTTTAGAGTGTGCTGATCTGGTTAAATTGACAAGATCTCACTACAATAGTCACCCTGACCATCTTGTTGGCCGGAGAGATGCTTCTATACTTGCCCCGAAATTAGGCTCTCAGATAAATAGTTGCACGTTCAACCCAACACCTAATTGGTGCAAGAAAAAGGTTGTGGGTCGTATGCAAAAACTGATTGCCCCACTATCACCCAAACAAAGTCTGAACTCTTTTCAAACTCCATGGATGTGTCTGCTCAAAGAAGAGGTTCTGTAAGACAATTAGAGCGGCCAGACAAAAGGGTGCGTATCTTGTTTCTCAATGAAGCATAAACATTTATCAAATAGTTGAATGAAAGGCTAAAGCAAATCTAGACTAATTATAAGACGTGGATGAATAACAACATTATCATCATGAAATGCATATCTTTCCATAACTAAAGAGTACTTTTCTACACCTGCACTTAGTTTGTATCGGCTTAATATACCCTTAAGATATTGTGTATAATAGTTTGAGGCAGGAAAACTGCCTGACTAAAATGCTGTCACAAGTTAAATACATTTTTGTCGTCCTGTTGTCTCATCACAAACATGAAAATAAGACTACTCCCCCAGGGCCGGCTTTGATGCTGGTGGCACCCAGTGCAAAGAGTTTGTTGACGCACCCCCCCCCCCCCTCCCACCCCCATGATCTCCTTCGCTATGGTTTCCCTCATTACAATCCTTAACAGTGCCCCTCAAGTCTCCTTAACCGCTCTCTCTCACATGCATTTTTGTTTTATAGCGCCACTCATGCTAGTGTAAGGTATCAGAGCATTTTACATTACATACATACATATTACACAATGAATCATACTGATGTGTGAATCACTGTATAGGAAATGTTACATAAGACAGCGGACAACTGGGTGTAGGAGTCACGTGTCATCCAAACTGGAGGGCAGGATAGTTTATGAGTGCTTAGTCTGGAGAAGCACAAACTCAGAATTTACAACGTAGTGCCATGGTTGGGGGTTCTTTACTAATAAGAATAGATTGCTACCCAAATGAAGCCTTTTTGCGACATAAGGATAATGAAAGACTGGATACGAAAACATAATGTTCTAATCTATGCCTTGCAGTCTGGCAAGCTGCTTTTGATGATGGATAATAGGTAATTTTTCTATATTAAGACTTTATTTTATAATCTGCAAGTAACAAAAGGATCTCTGTGACAAAATCAGTAACCTACTGAACTATTTACATTCTATGCACTTCTATGATCTGCATAGTGCATATTGTTTGTAGCAGGCATATTAACCCTCTGAGCTACCGTATGAGTCAAAACTGCCTGTAGACAAAGCTCCAACCTCCCTCCAGCAGGCACATTAATCACCAGAGTTCTCTTGACATTTTTATTGTTGTCTGGAAATCACTGGAGGCAAAGAAAATGCAGCAGGTGCTTTTACATCCACAACGTATTTGAAAACACGGCACTCCCTTAAGTCAGCGCCCAGTGCAGTGGCACCGGTGTCACCACCTCAAATCTGCCTCCACCCTGATCCAGTTAAGATAGGCATTTAGCGTTGAAGAGAAGAGTCTCAGCCTTGGCTATGAAGTTGATAGGACGATAATTGTGCAGAAGACTGGTATGTCAGAGTTGGCCTCCGCCCTTCTTCCAGGCAGCAATATAGCATGAGCATGTGAAGCCGTCCCACGCCTCCCTTTGCTGCCAAAGTGTCCACCATTGGGTCAGGCTTCTTGGCTGATGGGATGGCTGGTCAGTCATTTTAACCTGTTTCCCCTTTTTTAGTCGGGACAGCTTTGGTAGAAGGGTGGATTTGCCCTCCTTCTTTCCCAATGGAGGCAATTCTAATTTCAAAGATGGATCTTAACACCGGGGTGAGGAACCTGCCCGTTTTTGCCCATTAACTACTAACTCATCACACAAGGAGAAAGGAGGAGGTAGCCGCCTATAGAATGCCTTTGTGGACCCAGACCACATCAGCTCAGTTAACTCTCATGAGCCTCATGATAAAGAGGGAAACCTGCAGAATTCCTATCATTCCAGTCCGTCCCTGATGGCAGATTTTCAGGTTGTGAGCTAGCCATTGGCTCGATGCCTGCTGACGCAGAGGGTATTGCCTAAGTTAAACCTGACGCACCTGCAGCCAAATATCACTTTACAGCAGTTGCTGGCTGATGACAAGGTGACTGATACTTCATATCTTTGTCCTGGCATTGGTTCAGATATCTGGCACCACAGGCCAAGATGGACGTGACACCATGCACAGCAAGACCATAGAGTCATGTAGCATTAAGATGGACAGACTATAGTCGGAAGCTTTTGCTCCAAAAGCCACAATGGCTACAAGCAAGTTCCATAATATTGAAGCAATAGGTAACATGACACTCACCAGGGTTGGGTTGGCGATCTTGGGACTGGTTGTCACAATAGCACACTTCTGAAAGTCTGTCCTGGAAGAGCACAACCTCCTCTGCCTTTTTTGAGAGGTGTAGCAGCTCCAACTCCGGGGTGTGAAAGGTCGCAGACTCTTCCCACAGACAACTCTAGCAATACACTCCTGGAAGAAAATAACCTCCAATTCGGTATCAAACAGACCAGGCACCAAATCTCGTCCCATTATGGACTACAAAAGGACACTGTTTCTGGAAAAAACAAAAACTCCAACCTGAAAGCCCCGCTGCTCTGGAAACCGAACCGTTCCTTTTCATGACACCAAACAGCCTTCACCTATAAACTGTGATACCAAACCGCCTGCATCCTGGGCACAAGCACACCTCAGTCTTTGTATCTAATCACCCATTATTCACAAAAGAGAACTTGCTCCTCTGAATGCCAAGTGCTCATTCACCCCAAAACTACCACACATTTCCTACTGGAGTAACTAGACTTTAGCAGTTGAAGGAAGTGAAGTTATCATCCCGCGCGCAGAAGTGAAAGTCCCTCACGGCCCGCGCACGTCACTGCTACGCTACGTTCTCAGGCGCGAGGACCGGCCAAAAATGATGCCCTGGGACGGACGTCACGGACCCGGGATCCACAGACAACCACTAAGCTAGGTGGTGGTGCGTGCGCTGCATGTAGCATTTGTTGCTTTGGGCAAGCAGGTGCGCAGCGCCTGCACTTCAAACGGCGGCTGCGCAGCACTGGCCCGTTGCGGCGGCCTTTATCATTTATTTGGGGACACTGACTGACAGTAGTGTCAGTCAGTGTCCCCAAATAAATTATAAAGGCCGCCGCCACGGGCCAGTGCCGCGCAGCAGCCGCCTTCAAAATAGTGCCGCCTGGGGCAGACTGCCCCCACTGCCTCCCCCTAGCTACGCCACTGCCTTTACAGAGGTGTCTGGACTTTCCTGCCTCCCTGACCTGGTCCCAGACTGTCTGGGGGCAGACTAGGGCACAGGCTAGTGTGAAGTCCTTTATGTGTGAGCTGAGCCAGTACCTTTGAAGTGCAAGTGTGGTAGGAGACAACTCCACCCCTATCAAGTGCTGCCAACATCCAGACTCTCTATCGTAATACTGTCTGAGAGGAATACACAAAGGCAAACTGCGCCTAGTTGTGCGATCTAGGAACAGGCTTCAGGCACAAAGTGGTTGGGACAAGAAAAGGGAAACTTTCTGAAAGTGGCATTTACAGAATTGTGACTTAAATTTCGACGTTACAATTATAGAGGATAGTAAATTACTATCCTCAGACACCCAACGTGACTTTTCTACATGCTCTTAATCAAAAGTGTGTCTACAAAACCATGATGGGTTGAATACTTGAATCTCATCAACTAGTAATCACTTGAACCACAGCCAAATCCTTCCTTATTTTGCACATCATCACTTCAGTTTGGACCCAGCTACATGCAAATTAGTTTTGACTCTGCTCCATTTGGAACTGTCCGGCCCAAACTGTCATGCCGGGTCTCCCGAGAATTACAACACAAGAAACCCAGGATTGGGTTCATCCTATTTAAGGCCCCTTCAACCAGCTACAGCTTGTTTCCAGTGACACAGTGTGCACGGGATCCACTTCTGGGTATACCTGTCCCGCTTAGGGTGACAAAATAAGTATACAAAAAGTGCTGGATAGAATGCTTTAATTAAGCTCAGCCACTGGTAATCACTTAGACCACATCCCAATCCATCTCTATTTTGCTCACCATATCACCTCAGTTTGGACCCAGCGATATGTAAATCAGTCTTGACCCTGCTCCAATTGTAACTCTCCAATGCAAACTACCAACAAGCAACAGGGTTTATGGCCTGGCACAGCTTTGGCAGCCACCCTCTCAGAGGCTTTTTATGAGGGAAGGAGTATCTCAGAAGGGGAAATGCCATAAGCATCTATTTATTTGATTTGACTGCAGCTATTCAAACAATGAAACATTCCATCCTCAGACCCATCATTGCGGTAAAAAAAGAATCTATTTCTACCTTTTTCACTCTAACTCCACCACATCTAGTTTAACTCAATCTGCTTTAGAGGAATCTCAAAACCACAAGAAGATGCCAATACTGATAATCCATTCAACTTTAACTTCACTGGTGCCTAGAAAACATCTACTAATAAGTAGAAACAAGGAAACCCTGTGGGTCAGATGGGACCAAAGGTAGGTAATTTTGCAAAGAAAACAAGGTCCCATTCAATTATGGATGGGTATAATGTCACAATTTTCCAATCAAGAATCGGAGTATACACGTAAATCAATCAAAAAATAATTGTGATTTAATACAAATACGGCTAAACACAATTGGTATGTATCTGATTGAATAAACATTGGACAACAGCCAAAGCTCCTTAGCTGAAAATGGTACGCTTGGAACTAAAGTAATTGGGACAATAACTACAATTCCACACACAGTGTTGGTATTCTATCACTCTCCAGCAAGATTTCATTGAGTTTTTTCTGCTTTTAAAGTTATTCTGGTCCTGAAGAGAGCCCCTTAATAAGTGGGCTCGAAACGCGTCGACCTTGCGTATTGTTCACCAGACAATCTTAGGGCTAATGTTTATAGCTGTTTTTCTGCACTGTGATTTGTATTGAAGAATTGATAAAGGTGTGATATATGTTTGCATTCTAATGGACTATTGTTTGTAATAGGTGATGTTTGGTGGTTATCCCTGACATTAGACTTTGATTTAAATGGGCAGTTCAGTCAGGTTTTGTGAGTTATTGTAAAGGTGTGGTTGGAGTTGCGTATGGGTTATAAATGTGGATTGAATGTGATATGTAAGTAGAAAGTAAGACTGGTTGAGTGAGTAATGTTATTTGGTAATCAAAAGTATGGTTGGTTGTTTTAATATGTATTTGTCCCATGTAGTTGTTGTGATATTCAAAAAATAAAATAATTTTGAACCTCAAAATGTAAAACTTGGTTAAATAAATTTAAATTAAGCAAAAGGTTGCTAAAGGATGCTGTAGATTTTTTCTAGGCACCAGTGAAGTTAAAGTTGAATGGATCAGTATAGGCATCTTCTTGTGGTTTTGCTATATTAGGCTCAGCCTTACTGATTGGAGTCTAGACCCTGTACACGTTTTCAGAGGAATCTCAGCATATTCTGTTCACACTATCCTAAGATGTTCTGGAAAGGATTTATGTCTGAACGTGGCTATCACAAACACATGTACAGTCACTGAGCTCAAGTTAATTTCTACCTCATTTCCTGAAATATCTTATTATTTGCTTATAGAACTGAATAACCCAAGTCTCAAAAGTAATTAGAGCTGTGCCCCTCAAACAGTAATGTAAATTGATACTTGTATAGCGCACTACTCACCCGCAAGGGTCTCAAAGCGCTTGTACGAATACCGCTGTGGAACCCATCCTGGCTTTCCCTGTGAGGCGTCCACTCCTGGGCACCCCCAAGGTGGAGGCCAGGCATCCTTAGCGTTGTGGGGGCCGGCGGCTTTGTGCGTTTGAGAATTCCTACCAGAGTCGTGAGGTGAGCGCAGTGTCTGTGGATGTCTCAATCCCCGGGCTAAGGGCGAGCGAGCCTTCTCGGGCTCCTGGTAAGGCTCTTTGTTATTTCCCTAATTGTTGCTTCCTGGTAAAGCACAAGTTTTAAATGTCTGGTTTTATTTCTGATTTTGCCCCAAATGCAATTTTTTTAACGTAATCTTGGCTCTCCGAAAATGCGGAACCTGGCAATTTTTTGCCCGTCCCTGCAGGCTATGCAATAGCTACATTAGATAGGCAAGTCCAAAGGGGAGGGGGTATTGCGGTCATTTTTAAGCAATCCTTGTCATGTACTTACTTTCTCAAATTAACTTCGGCTGTGAGGCAGCTGTCTTCACTTTGGTCTGCTCGAGCAAATTTTCCCTCTCTGGATCCTTTTAATTTTTTGACTGCCTAGTCCAACCTCAAGCTGCATCTCCTCTCAGGCAGATGCTCTTCCTCCTTTGGAATTGCATTATTCCATTTTTATTTTTGATTGGGATTCCTCTTGCCCCATGGCTACTGTGTTATGTGCCTACTTAGCAGGACTTCTACTGTTGCAACTAGTTTATTGGCCAACGCATAAGGGCATACGCTTGACCATATTTTCTCTAACATGACTCAACTAGTGGTTGAACCTCCCCTGCCATTTTTATGGTCTGACCACTTGGCCATTCCCTTTCAGGTCCCTTCGAACAAAGCCCCTCTTAACGCTATCTCTGGTCAGAAGTTCAGATCTAGGAATTGTTCCAAAGTTACTACCATCAATCAGATGGCCTAGCGGGCTTTGCTATGTCCGCTAGTTTTTTCCACGTGATAGAACGAAAATTCTGTCTGAAAAAGCATCGATATCAAAATACAGTGCAACCAGTAGTCCAAGTATTTTATTTTTATAAGTTTGCTTTTTCTGACACATTTTTCGTTCTATCACTTTAGCACATAAGCAGGAGCATTCATCATATAGGTCCTGAAGAATGCTGCGACACCTCTAAGTGGGTCATAGACAGAAACATGTTGCACATTAATATTTGTTGCTGGACTTCCTTATTTTGTTAAAGGTAATATCTTTAAAGGAGGGGCCGTTCTCTCAGTTACAATACTTGCTATCCCTGAATCCATTCAATACAAGCTCCGCTCATACATTGTGCTTCTCTATCAGGGAACACTATTACCTTTTAGGCCGAAATGCCAAACGGAAGTGTGTTTTCCTACTTGATGCTATCGTTACATTAAACTTTATATTAAGTAGTTTTTACAATTATTATCACTGTTGTCTTCTTTCACTTCAAATGTTAACTGAGTTTAGGATCGGGGGAATAATGGGTGCATTTCCAGAGGAAGGGGTTTTACCAAAAATGTAACATAATTTAGTTTCCTTAAATTGTTTTTCATCAAATTCATCAGCAGAATACAAATAAAGTATGCTATTGTGGGCGTTAGATTTGCGAAGTACAACACATGCATGTATCTGTGCACATAGTGCGATATGGCACACCAGTGATGTCTTTCAGCAAATCACTGTTTTTTAGGATAATTAGCCAGCTGCAGGGGTTTTTCTGCTGTTTCAACTTCCAACCCTTGTTAAAATTCAAACTGAGCAGTAGAGAGTGTGTCAGGATTGTAACAGGTTGTGTAATAATCCGAGGAAGAGCAAGGGAGGCGCTTTCTCATTTTCTTTTGTGTACTTGGTACATACAGGACAAGAGTTGGATTCAGGCTGGCCTCTCTTTTACGGCTGAACTGGCCTTTCCCGGAAGGTTTAACCCGTACAAACATGTTTAATTGGACGGTGCCTGCCTTTCATTTAACGCACTTCCGCGTCCATCAAATGCTTACGGTTGGGTTGAAGCAAGACCTGAGGGTGGGTTAAAGGTTAAGGTTCAATCTAGGCTCACACAAGAGGGCGCCGGTCAACATGGATGCCATTCCATATGTAAAGAAAATAGGTGGTAAATTGATGTAAATAACATGCTTCTAGGTCTATGAAAGGCTTGGTTTGTCATTATAAACCAAGAGAGTAGGATTGGCAAGTGTCTTGCAATTTAGACGAATTTCGTATATATTTGTTACAACTGATTTTATTCTAATTTTATACATTGGTATGGTGAAAATGATGGCTCTAAATCATATATAGGTGCTGGAAGGGAGCACCTAGCGGTCTCTGTAGCTGCTTTTGAAATAGCCGATACTTTCCTGACTGTAGAGCACCTAGCAGAACAAGAATATTTACCTTCCTTCTTCAAAGCTATTCCACGGCAAAGAGCATACATACAGTAGAATTCTGCGAGGTTTGCAATGACAAGGAAGTCCCAGACACTCATGGAGGCACTTGGAAGCCACACAAAAGTATTGAAATTCACTCTCTGGACAGTTGTCCAATGCATGCGGCATGGGAGGTCAGAGTCTCACTCATTGACTAATGCCTATGGCCAGATGATACCCTAGGATGCTAAGTGATTACAGAAGATGGGTCTGACATTGTGAAATTCCAACATATAGGGCCCTTCCAAGGAAGCAGAATCTGGAGACCCAACCAGAGAAGTAAGGTTAGCTGCCTGTATCCATCAGGAATCAAACACAACCGCCCTCGTCTCTTCATCAGTGCCACAACCCAGTCAAAGGTGTTTGAATCTTCACAATGCTATCAACAGTAGCCTTCCACTAGGCTCATGGCTTGCTTGCCGAAGATGGCGGATGCGTGAGCGAAGAGCTCCGCACTGGCCTACCATTTATCTTCCAATACTAGCGGAATCTCCAGTTCGGATGCCTTGTGGTGGTCGTGCTGACCTCAGTGGGACACCATCGAGGCGATCGCTGTGGCTCGGGGAGCTGTGCAAGCAGCAGTCCCGCACATGGGATTGAGAGAGCCGATCGACTCATGGCCTGCGCTCCAGGGGACTGAAATGAGGGGCGCGGCTTGATGAAGTGTCCAGGGAAGCCGCCCTACATCGCCAACGGTCTGGGCTATCCCCCTGGTACTACCACTAAATATTAGGTGTTGCCTGAGGGACCGTTGGCAGTGGTCGTTCACTGATGAGCCCCAGCACACTCCTGGCGAGGCCTGGGAGGGGCATGCAATGGGGCAGAGCCTACAGCATGGAGATCTGGCTGGGCCCTGCTGAAAGAAGAGACTTGAAGTGACTGCAGGCTGGTGAGTGTGGGCAGGGTGCTCTCAGGGTCCGGTGTACATCTGGCAGGGCGGGGAGGCGGGTCCTGCCACTTGCCCCTGGTAGACCCTGCCGCCTGGCGACTGGAACGGCCAGTGGAGCTGCTTGTGGGATCAGGGGAGCCTGTCTGAACTTGGGCCCCCATCCTGGGGACCTGGTGTGACGGCCGCGCCCTTGCACAGCACCCTGGAGACTGACCCTGAGTGGAGGGGTCCCTGAAGTGGGGCGTTGCGGAAGCAGAAGGTGGTGGAATCGGGCCTCGTTTGGTTGGCCACAGAGCAACAGGCTGTAACTCGGCAGGTGGCAGAACTTTACAGACAAGGTCCGGATCTTGCAGCGCAGGGCAGAGGATGGAGAAGGCTGTATCCGGTGGAACAACATACAAATCATATTAACCAAAGAACAGGGTCAGAGCTTTTAGAGGAAAACACCAGACGTCACCAATAAATCTGCCTTGTATTAATTTTGTACCTCGGTGCAGTAAGATCTGGGGTGTGACCCACATACACCCCAATTTGGTGGTTAAAAAACCACCTTTGCCAAACTCCACACTGATCCTGCACCCGAGAGAAGTGTATTTATTCTATACCCAATATAGTGTGGCTTATTGTGGTAGAAACAATACAAAATAACACAGTTATTAAGCTTCCCATGCATATATCTATTATAAACGACGTTAGTCTTGATTGTAGCTTTGTTTAATCCATTCTTTATTGAAAATCAATTATCTTCCTTTAAAATCGTCAAATGATTGCTTTGCCAACGCGTTTCATCCCTCTTGGGACTTCTTCAGGGCTAAAAAAAGCAATTTATCAAAACACTATTTACAATTCTTATATACAATATTTGTGAGCCAGAACATTGGTGGACCTCTATATACCACCTAAATAACAATTTGTGTCATTTTATATAACACAATACTCTACCAATTAAGAATTCTGCATCGTTTCTATTTGCAAATGGAAAATATTCTCAATACAAGTTTAACCCCTTCAGCGCTGCGCGGATTCCCCCGCGGTGCTGAAGGGTTCTAGCGCGGGCGGGGCCATGACGGAACGGTTCCGTCATGAGCACAGCTCAACCGATGCTCATGACGGAACCGTTCCGTCATGAGCATCGAAGGGGTTAATAAGCTGGGAAGCTGCTTTGTATAGTACCTGAAATTTCGCAGTCTTAATTTATTAAGGAAGGAACACATCTACTTTGTAGTGCTTTAAAGTATAACAATAACTGTATTAGCTCTATAGTAAATATACACACTACTTAAGATACCTCATTCAATTTGGCTTTCTCATAGTCAGTAAATAAATTCATAGGTCATATATTAGAACAACCCTAACTTCTAATTTTCATCAAAAATATTGTCTATGTTAATCAGTCAATTCTAATACTGTGATCATACCTCATCAGCGTGCTGTCTTTTTTGGAAATGAGTATAGTGCCAGAACAATGTTGACAGCACCGCAAGTAAAAATCTGTATGTCTATAAACAAAAACAATTGTGTCTTAGCTCCTAAGTTTTCATTCAACACATGTTCATGTTATATTACGACATAAAATCACAGTATATTCAATGTATTAACAGAAAAATTGATCATAATATACAATGTATTGAAGAACATGCTTTAATATTTGTACAGTGACAACATAATAGATCAATAATACATTGAAAAGTGCATGGATTTTTACTCAATATTCATTAGTATATGCAATAGCATGTCTCTCATATATATGAAAATTGGAAAACACTTACTAATAGAATCGAATGTGGTTCATTTGCATGAGTCTCTGTGCGGTCACTAAATGTTTTAAGTGTGGACTTCACTTTATAAGTAAAAAGCGTGAGTTCATCTCTGGTGTCAATCTGCGAAGTACATAAAAATGTGACTTGTGACTTAATTGTCATCTATCAAAGTCCTATTACAGTCTTGTTCAGTGGCGGATCTTAAAGAGTACAATACACGAACGCATACTTTAAAAGATCTTTTTAAAGATTATTATTATTGTCAATATGAAGCAACTTACTAAATTCGATATATTCGCCTTTTGTTACTGTAAACTGTAAAATGTATAATGGTTTACCAGGTGTTAATATTCCGGCCGCTATATAAACGGTATGCCATATGCGTCTATGTAGGTAACAATACTGAGGTCAGTAGCCTCTGAAAATGGTGCATCGATAGTGACACTTTTCTGATGGTAACCAAAGGCGAATATATCGAATTTAGTAAGTTGCTTCATATTGACAATAATAATAATCTTTAAAAAGATCTTTTGAAGTATGCGTTCGGGTATTGTACTCTTTAAGTTCCGCCATTGAACAAGACTGTAATAGGACTTTGATAGATGACAATTAAGTCACAAGTCACATTTTTATGTACTTCGCAGATTGACACCAGAGATGAACTCACGCTTTTTACTTATAAAGTGAAGTCCAAACTTAAAACATTTAGTGACTGCACAGAGACTCATGCAAATGAACCACGTTCGATTCTATTAGTAAGTGTTTTCCAATTTTCATATATATGAGAGACATGCTATTGCATATACTAATGAATATTGAGTAAAAATCCATGCACTTTTCAATGTATTATTGATCTATTATGTTGTCACTGTGCAAATATTGCAGCATGTTCTTCAATACATTGTATATTATGATCAATTTTTCTGTTAATACATTGAATATACTGTGATTTTATGTCGTAATATAACATGAACATGTGTTGAATGAAAACTTAGGAGCTAAGACACAATTGTTTTTGTGTATAGACATACAGATTTTTACTTGCGGTGCTGTCAACATTGTTCTGGCACTATACGCATTTCCAAAAAAGACAGCACGCTGATGAGGTATGATCACAGTATTAGAATTGACTGATTAACATAGATAATATTTTTGATGAAAATTAGAAGTTAGGGTTGTTCTAATATATGACCTATGAATTTATTTACTGACTATGAGAAAGCCAAATCGAATGAGGTATCTTAAGTAGTGTGTATATTTACTATAGAGCTAATACAGTTATTGTTATACTTTAAAACACTACAAAGTAGATGTGTTCCTTCCTTAATAAATTAAGACTGCGAAATTTCAGGTACTATACAAAGCAGCTTCCCAGCTTATTAAACTTGTATTGAGAATATTTTCCGTTCGCAAATATAAACGATGCAGAATTCTTAATTGGTAGAGTATTGTGTTATATAAAATGACACAAATTGTTATTTAGGTGGTATATAGAGGTCCACCAATGTTCTGGCACACTAATATTGTATATAAGAATTGTAAATAGTGTTTTTATAAATTGCTTTTTAGCCCTGAAGAAGTCCCAAGAGGGATGAAACGCGTCGGCAAAGCAATCATTTGACGATTTTAAAGGAAGATAGTTGATTTTCAATAAATAATGGATTAAACAAAGCTACAATCAAGACTAACGTCGTTTATAATAGATATGTGTATGGGAAGCCTAATAACTGTGTTGTTTTGTATTGTTTCTACCACAATAAGCCACACTATATTGGGTATAGAATAAATACACTTCTCTCGGGTGCAGGATCAGTGTGGAGTTTAACAACATACAAATCCTTGGACTGCTGGAGGTTGTCGAGAATGGTAATATGGTGGCTCAGCACAGTGGTGGCCCCTGAGGCCCTTTATGCAGTTTTACACCCTAGAAAGAGCACAATGGGTGCCGGCCCGCCTGCCAGCGCTTGGCCGCCCTCCGCAACCGGTGGTCGCTAGGCTCATATTCTACAGAGACTGACACATCTTGTTACAGAAAGCTCGAACAGATGGCCTCTTAACAGTGAACAGCAGTAAAAAGTCTGAATGTGTCCGGACTACACCCTCGATGTCCAACGGAGACGCGCCTCGTTCCTAAAGGCTAAGAGAGCATTAAGGGAAGAAGGCCTCCAGTACTCCCTCGTGTTTTTTGCTCATCTCTGTAAAATCTTGCATAATAAGACCCACTTCTGCGAAGACCTCAAGGAAGCTTGGGAATGGATCGAGGCATACAGAGCTGGGTCCCCTCGGACGGCCCAGGGGCGATACCCTGCAACTGAATTCTGCAAACCTAGAAAACGATCCAAACGGAGATCTGTGCACACTCTCTCTAAGAAACCGGATCCCTCACAGACTGAGCATGAGAGAGCATCGGCACTACAGGCAGTCACCGAGATTTTATGCGAAGATAGCTCCCCTTCGGGGGCAGGGCCGCAATCTGTCAGGGGTTTGGGGTCGGACTCCTCTGACAGAGCCAGTCTCGATTTGCCAGTGGTGACCGCGAAAACTGTGGCTGAGATAATATAGCCGGGCCCTATACCAAGAGCAGCCATAATCGTAGACATGCCAGAGGGGCCAACACTGCATTGAATTATGGAGACACTAACAGTGCTGGAGGGAATTTTGAGGCCGGTGCACGAGGCATTGCACCGCATCACGTCACACCACGTAACATTGCTTGGTGTGTAAATTTATGGGGCCACGATCCCCTGAAGGCTCCCGCTGTGGCTGGCTTGGGTCTTTATTGAACTTGCAAGATACATTCATGGTTAGGGCAGACAGCCGTTGGTGGCATACTCTGGGATGGGGAAGTTGTTGACTGTTTGGTTGTTTTGTGTTTGACCTGCTCTGTAAGTAAAGAAGAAAGGGGCATGCTCTTTCATTTCTTTGGGGTCAGAGGCGGGGGTGTCACGGGAGGGGGGAGAGAAGGGTATTATTTTGAATGCCAATGCATCACCAGGTATTAAAATTCATGACTTTGAACATTAGTGGAATGGGGTTGATGTCTAACCGGCACAATATCCTCAACTATCTGAAAAGAGGGGTGCAGTTTACCCTATTACAAGAGACACACCTCATTCAGCGGAAGTGGAAAAGCTATGTTGGTGATGGAGAGGGCAGATATTTGCCACCACTTTCACCTGAGGGGTGCTGATATGGGTTAGAACAGGGATCCCTTTCGAAGCTACGAGTACCATAATAGATAGAGAAGGCAGGTATGTCCTAATTGCGGGAAGGCTTCTGGGCCGGGAGATCATGCTGGGCTGCCTTTATGCGCACAATCAAGATCAACTGACCTACATGGCAGGTCTCTCCGCTCACTTGGCTGACATAAAGGTGGGGCATGGGATTTTAGGTGGGGATCTTAACTGTGTGGCCGTCATGGTACTTGACCGCTCCCACCCCCTGTGTCAGGTGCACTGGCCCTTTGAACAGCTGTGGGATTACGGGACTGGATGACCCATTGGGAGTTGCAGGATATTTGGGGGCTCCAGCACACAGGGTACAGGGAATACTCCTTTTACTCCCCCTCACACCAACTTCTCTCAAGACTGGTTGCCTTCTGGTACTCCCCAGGTGTTAGTGGCTCCATCCTGCACACAGAATACCTAGGTCAGACATTCTCAGATCATATCCCTCTACTGATGTCGTACTAACCTCATGGGCATAGACCCTCGATCCCTATGTGGAGACTTAATCCCCTGTCATTTGAAGATGTACCTTTTGGCTAATCCCTACAAACCCATGAAGACACGTTCTTTGTGGATAATGCACACACAGCATGAATGAATGAATGGGCGGATTTAGTATAGCGCACAGCTACTCAGACTAGAGTGTCCTGGCGCTGAAAACAGACAGTTGGCATGTCAGTAGAACAAGAGTTAAATCGTGTTTTAAGGTGTTTCCTGAAGGTTGAAAGATCCGTAGTGGCTCTCAGTGATGCTGGTAGACTGTTCTATGCTTTTGTTCAAAGTAACCCAAAAGATATGCCCCCCATATGAGCCAGACGAATTTTGGGGAGGGTGAACAAGATCAGCATTGGAAGACCTAAAGGTCCTTGTTGGCTTGTAGCGATTGACACGCTTTTTTAGGTAGTTAGCGCCTAAGCCGTGGAGTACTTTAAAAAGGATCACCACAGCTTTAAATGTTATCCTTTCCTTCATATGCAACCAATGCAGAGACTTCAGAATGGGAGTCATATGGGATCTGGGCTTTGGTCTCAGGATTGCCCTAGCTGCAGCATTTTGCACCACTTGCAGATGCTGAATAAGGTAATCAGGCAGGCCTAGGTATAGGCTATTGGTGTAATCCAATTTTGATGTCACCAATGCTTGAACTACAATCTTCCTACTGTCCAATGACAGTATGGGAGTAATCTTTTTAACAGACGGAGAGTACCGAAACAGGAATCAGTTAGTGCTTGAACCTGTGGACCCATAGAGAGGGCATTGTCGATGACAATGCCTAGGTTTTTAACCTTCTCCTGGGCTAAAAGGGGAGGGGACAATTTATCCGGCCACCATGTACTCCAATTACACACGGCGGGTTGGCCAAAAAACACAACCTTGGTTTTGTCCGGGTAACACTTCAACTGATTTATTTTGAGCTAGTTAAATGCCTTTGTGAGACATTATCTAATGTTGTCTCCATCAAAGTCAGTTCCTTTTTCACATGTAAAAAACTGTTGTGTGTTATTAGTGTAAGAGATAATATTAGCACCCACTTTCTCTACTAAAGGTGAAAGAGCTGATAGATAAATATTAAAGAGGGTGGGACTTCATTCATGTGAGGTATTGAGATGGAAATGGTGGCATCAAAATATCCTGTGGCATCCTCAGCACTAGCAGAATGAGAGGCATTCAAAGTGGTGGTGAGGGGGCACTGTCTAGGGCAAACAACTGGCATCCAGAGGGAGTTACACAGAGAGCTCCTGGCCCTTGAGAGAGAGCTACACATGTTGGATAATATGTAGGAAATAGGGGTACAAGCACATTCACATGTACTTGCCAAAAGCAATCTGTACGTCGTGCGACTACGGTCGCACAACTATAGGGCATACACAGATAGAGTGCAGGGGAAAGAAGGGAAAGCCGGTCGGCTATTGGTGTGGTTAATCAAGCCGGAGACCCAGGGTACTCCAATTCCCCATATTCAGACTGATACAGGCACTACCAAATTGATCCGGGTGAGATCAACATATTATTCCAGAGATACTATGAAGTGCTGTATACCGTCCTCCAAGAGGCCCTCCAGGCAGAACTTGGCTCTTTCCTGGCCCCGCTACGCCTCCGCATTGTGTATAAACATACTGCGGACGAGCTGCTGAACCCGGTAACTATGCAGGAGGTCTGAGGGGCCATACCGTTCATGTCCATTAGCGCTAAATCTTTCTGACACAACCCACACATCTATAAAAAAATGAATTAATATGTTTCACCTTGAACTGCGCAACCTGTTGACCAGAGAGGAATGCATGCTAAAAGGTACTATTTTTCCAGGTGTTTAAAAATGCCTCTTTTTTGGTCTGTCAACCCCATATTTTTTCTGACTGATATTGCTGAACTCTGCACACTGTGGTACTGTTATCCCGTCCCAGGGCATGAGCTCTAACCCCCTTATACATGGTAGAATTGACTGACACCCAATTGACATATTTAACTTTATAGTAAAGCCACGGTTTGCGGTGCAGGAGGATACATCAATGATGTGGAAACTTAAATATAACCTATTGACTGCACCACATATTGTGATATCAAATAGGCAGACAAGGAAGCATGGCTTCAGCCCTGCATGTAAAGCCTGACTGCTGCAACATAAGTAAGCAATCCCTCAGGATGCCTTATAGCCGAAAAGGTAGAGTATGTAGTAGTTAAAAGTGAAACATGCAAGAAATTGAGGTCGACAGTGACTAGCCCACAAAATCTATTATCACTATTTAGGGATGTAGCTGTTAACAGTAGGGAGTTAGGCAGACAGTTCACGTTTTTGGGCCAAGTAGACAGGGGTCTTATGGTGAATGGCCTTGTGAGTCATGCAGAATACCTTCAGCTGAATACTTGCTTCATCTGAGAGCCATTTTGAAAGTTTAAGGTCTGGTGTAATGTGGTCAGATCTTCTGGCTCCCATGATGAGCCTAGAAGACGACTTTAATGTGGCCCTTAGCCAGTGGCCAGAGGTGACCCTCAACAGTGGAGGGGTGTCAAGCTGAGGACCTAACCCAGTGGCAGGCACAGTAATAAATCACAATGCATTTAGGCTCAAATTCCAAAGCTCCCAATCATGGCTTGTTGTCAGATTTTGTAATGGGCCATGTCTGAGAGCTCTGGAGCTAAGACTGAAGGCAATGTGAGTTTCTTACAGTGCCTGTCAGTGGGACAAAAAGATAATAAAAATAAAATGAAGAATGTACTTACCCACGCTTCCTCATTTGTGTCTTGATTTTAGTCAGCGCAAATCCTCCTGAAGCCTCAGCCAACTCCCATGAGCATGAGAACAGTTCTACAATTAGCTGTAGCTGGCTGACCTCAACGCTCCTGCAGGCACTGGGGTCCTGCACCTGCTCTCCACCCAGCTGTCTGAGAGAGTCAGGTAGGGCGGTTTAAAGTGCAACTGTCAGACTGGCCGTCGCAAACCAGCGGGCCAAAGTGACAAATGCACTTTAAACTAGAGTGAGCATTACTGCTTTCCCGGTGCCGTCCGCGGCAATGGCCCCACCATCAAACACTGCTCGGACTGGGAGCAGTGAAAAATAAAATGGTAATTCTTTTTATTACTGGTTTATTTCCCACGTTTGTTGCACTGGCAGTAGGGGGCGACACTCCTCCGCCCTAGTAGAGGGATCACTGCTGCCCTTAGCTGTCACAGTCCAGCACTGGGTAATCCTGCGAGAGTGGCACCCCTGTAATCTAATCGGGAGATGACTAGGGATTGGACTGCTAACTGAAAGTCATCAGGTGACAAGAAGGGTTTGATTTTCCATTGTGTACTCAAATTGTAATTGGCTCTGCTGGTGGTTGCACTGATATAATCTTGCATTTTCAGGTATCTATCCAACGTTATACCTAGTGATCTAGTAGAGTTAATGATGTGAGAGGGCACAATTGAGAGTTTTAAATTGTTGGAGCCATTCTTCTATAGCGGCAGGGTTATTGTGAGGGGCAATCAAGAAGAATTCCGTTTTGAGTGTGTTGAGCATAAGGTGATTGTGGGTACCATTGTTCAGTTTTCAGTAGGATGAAGTTGAGAGTTTTGATATCTTGAGGTAAGAACATTTTTAAGTACAATAATGGATCGTCAGTGTACATGTAGTATTGAATGTTTGAAAGCTATAGAATTTTGGTGAGCGGTTCGATGAACAAGTTGAATAACGTAGGTGACAGCATGGATCCTTGAAGTCCTCCTATCGAGACCAGAGTAATGTCGGAAAGTATTTGGTTGACTTTGAATCTTTGAGCTCTGTTATGTAGGAATGAGGCAAACCAGTTTAGACCCATCCTATTCTCCAGAAGGTTAATCATGTTGCCATGTTTGACCGTACCACACACAGAGATAGATCCAGCAGAGTAAGCATGCAAGGTTTGTTCTGATCAAGCAATCTCAGGACACCAGCTCCAATGCGTGTTAGAGCCATTTCAGTGATGTGTGCCGTACTGAAGCTAGATTGGCAGTGGTCAAGGAAAAAAACTCCTTAATGTGTTTGCAGAGATGCAGGTGCACGCATTTCTCTAGTAACTTTACTAATGTCGGAAAGTTGGTAATCGGGTGGAAATTGTTACAGTCAGACCGGTCCGTTTGAGTTTTTTAGGATTGGGGTAACCTGTCCTATTTTTGATCAATCAGAAATCAAGCCCTCAGAGAGAGGGATGCATTGATAATCTAGGTCCAAAGCAGGCGAATGAAAGATCTAAGCCCATTGATCAGCTTTGCGGGCAGCGGATCATTAAAGTTATAAGGCGGTTTTATTTATATTATTGTTTTGAGTATATCTGCTTCATCTGGTCATTTGAATTCATTCCAAGTAGCAGTATCATAACCAGTGTGCATTGCAGTGTTGTGATTGGCCAGGGGAGCCTGGCTGTACTCTTTCTGTGCCTATCTGACCAGTAGAGAAGACGTGGGACCCGGCGTGGCAAGGTAAGTGTTTATGTTTTATTTTATATATATATATTTTTTAATTGCCCACCGTTCCACCCCTGCGTGCGAGCCTGCACCAGCCCTGCAACCCGCGAACCATGCCAGCCGCCACTGCCCACGTCTGGTCATACACCACTTACTTAGGGCAGAAAGCAAAAGATACACAAATGATGGATGGAATCCAGAACAAATCAAACATCCAGCCCCAGTTAAGAGTTCTGGGTTAAATCCATTGATCTTTTGCTCTCCATGCCAACCCAGTTTAGACCAAGCATGAGGAGCAAAAAAACGATGGATTTAGGCCCAGATCTCCGTACTGGGGTGAACTTTTGACATGTTTCCGCATTCTGTCCATCATTTGTTCTTTTTGCATTTGTCACCCCAAGTGGGATCGGGTATGCCCAGACGTGGGTCCCATGCTCTCCATGCTAGTGGAGTCAAGCTAGCCTGGCTGAAGAGGGGTGAAACCCCGAAGCCTGTCCTAGGTTGCTTGTTTCGGTCCAGAGAGGCCTGGCCTGGCAGTTTGGACTGGACAGTTCCCATGGGGAGCAAGGTCAAGATTGATTTGCATATAGCTGGGTTTTAACTGGAACAGCACGGAGAGAACAAAAACAATGGATTTAACGCATGCTGTAGGTATTCGCTGGCTGCCAGAAGAAGACTCAAATTGCTTTACTGTGATGAGAAGGGTAACCCACGGACTGTTTTACTGAGTGCACAAAGTATTCAAAAGGATAATCTGCCCCTAAGCCTTGATACCTACCCTAAGTAACTCAAGATCTGGGACCGTATTATACAAGTGTCCCGGGGTGCAACAGGTGCTTGTGCCCACTTTGCGTGCCCCAGGGGCACTTTGGTAATACGAAAGCGGCCGCAGATGCTTGCGTGCTATAATACTGATAGCACTGATGCACATAAAGAGCCAGCGCTTTCATCAGAAGGCGTGCAAATGAGGGAATCCCTTTGCTCGTGCCATAATACGGACACTATCTGCTGAACAGTTGGTCTGGAATTCATGAAGGACAAAAAGGAAAGTCCCTCTCAACAAACAGAATTTTCTATATTTTTCTGCTTTTAAAAATAAATACAGACAGGAAATAGATTGTTTTCTGTCTGTATTTATCTGATAAAACAGCAAAAACTGAATACTGGAAGCCTTAATTATAATGCATTATAGAGCGCAGTCACCCAACGGTTTCGTCCCACAGCCTTCAGTACCCCATAAAATTTCTATGCCCATCATCATCATCATCCTATCACTATCCATAACCCACAACACTTCTGGACCTCTGCAACAAATAAAATGACAGACTTAGTGTGACTGGCGTTTTGGACCCTGACTCAAGCAGTATTGGTGCAATACTTTACTGGTGTGGAGGTCTCTGGACCATGACTGTCCAATCTTCTTTATGTGGAAGTCATACTTTGCTGCGATACTATTGTTGGGGCAGAACATTGGCTTGCAAACAGATGAAAAGTACACTTTCAAAAATGATTAGCTCTTGAGAGCATTGCCTTGAGACACTTGCGACCATACAACAAGATCTCAATGCATCCATCTACTCAGCAATAGTAGCTCATGGTTTTCAGGTCGAGCCAAGCAACGCGCCTGTGCTGCTCTGCGAGGCATGCTATATCCACTGCATGGGCATTCAGCATGTCCATCACTTTTGATTGGCTCCTTGTGCTTTTAAAAAATCCTTTGTTTTCATTGGTTTATTGCTTACAATTACCCCTCCTTTTGCTGGTTTGGTCACGCCCTGTAGACTAGCCCTGTGGACTACCCCTGTTATAAACTTGCTGCCTCTCTGGTCTCATCTGTAATTCCCCCATTTTAAGTCCTCTAGGCAGTGCTACAAGCCTGCTTCTCTGACCGTAGTAATAATTTCTCATTCCAAGTCCTCCAGACAGTGTTGCAGCTGCGTCTCTACTCCCAGTGGTAATTCATCATTCTCAGTCCTCTAGACAGTGGGGCTAGCTGCTTCTCTGGTCCCATCAGTAACTTCCCCATTCTAAGTCCTCTAGTCAGTGCTGCAGCAGTGTCTCTGTTCCCTGTGGTAATTTCCCATTCTAAGTCCTCTAGGCAGTGCTGCAGCTGTGTCTCTGTTCCCTGTGGTAATTTCCCATTCTAAGTCCTCTAGGCAGTGCTGCAGCTGTGTCTCTGTTCCCTGTGGTAATTTCCCATTCTAAGTCCCCTAGGCAGTGCTGCAGCTGTGTCTCTGTTCCCTGTGGTAATTTCCCATTCTAAGTCCTCTCGGCAGTTCTGCAGCTGTATCTCTGTTCCCTGTGGTAATTGTCCATTCTTAGGCCTATAGACAGTGCTGCAGCTACGTCTCTGTTCATACATCCTCTACACTCCAGAGCAAAACACATGGGTAAATAACATTGTCATTTACAACGCCAATAGCTCTAACTCTCCAAAATGCTAGACCTATTGCATTGCAAATGTTTGTTAAAACTGCATTGCCTACTTTGCTTAGGATAGCAAGGATGTCCAAATAACTACCTACCTGTGGCTGATACCTGTTCCATTGTCCTCTACGCCTGACGTCGTTGGCACTCCTCAAAGTTTGCATTTTGTTCAGCCAGTTGCAGAATTCTTTCCACAATTTATTTGGCCTGCTCATTAGAGCCGCATGGCAGAGCACTAATATTTTACTTGTAGAGCATGTGCTGACTGTTGATTGCAACATGTTAGCTGCTCTGATATGTGCTGATGCATGTTCTTATATCCTTCCATCACTGCTACATCTGTGGGTTTGAAGCATGTTGGCACAATTTTTGATGGTGCAGTTCATGGCACATGGTCTCAGTTGCTCTTCTTCCTGGTGTTGGTAAACTGCTGTCGCTGCCAGTTGACTGACTGGGTGAACTGTGGGTGCAGGAGACCTTAAAGGTGTGCTCTGGGTAGCTGTAGTGCCAGCTGATGACCAAATTTGTCATAAGTCCAAGTAAGTAGCACTACTACCGGTGGTGGAGAGGCATGTTGTAGGAAGCGTAGTTTCTGGGATCAATCAATCAATCAGGATTTGGAAAGCATGGCTGCTTCACCCATGAGTGTCTCGATGCGCTGTCGAATCGTGCTGCTGGATCATCCTGCCATTACCTATTGGTTGAGCATCCAGGTCTTGAGGTCCTTCCTGAATTGCCTGAGCGATGGTGAGGCTCTGAGGAGCAGGAGGAGGGTGTTCCAGTTCTTAGCCGCCAGGTGGCAGGAGGAGCACCTATGCTGTTACATCGGCAGATGCATTGGGTTGGGATGCCTCTATGTTTAGCTGCATATGTGATACCAGTCTTTGCCATTTGTAGGCAATTACCTCAAATTAAAGTGGGTGCCTTTGCAGCTAAATGTGTTGCAGAATCCCATAATACAACTAAGCACTGCAAAGGACATTTGCCTCATTTCTCTTCTGCGGCAGGTGTCTTCTCATCTGGGTCCATGTATGAAGTGATGCAACTTACCATGAGCATCTCTCTCTACATCGACCATGCCAGACGACTGCGACTCTGTGATGGTCCCGAGTGCTAACATTTCAGCCTCTCTGGTGTTTATAGAGGAGGAACCACTGTCACCAGTTGTCCTGGCATCTGACATCTTTTTGTTTTTTCTTTGCCTTCATTTTACGTCATTTAAATCCTTTCTTGGATTATCAGGGTGCCTGTCACGTCTTATTGCATTTAAGTGCTGCCAGATTTCCACCTTCCTTGTTTGTTTTCGTTGCATTAGGTCCATACTTCTTATGCTGGTACTTTGTGGTTTTCTCAGACATGACTTTCAGCTCATGTGCAGAGAAAGTCTCCTCTCAGCTCTGTTTAGGTCCTCGTGCTGTGCTTCTTTGATGGCTTCCAAGATGTCTTCCTTGCCCCTCAATCTCGGTGATGGCTGCTTCGGTGTCAAGGGGAATGTCAGTGGCATCAGTGCTGTTCGATCGGCCCTTTCAGTAGACATAGCGGTAGATGTAGCGCTGCACATCATTGGGCATGCTTGGCTTCCACAAAATGAAATTACTGGCACAATGGGACCACTCATTCCTGCTTCAAGAACGTTCTCGTTGGCCGCCTTGAGTGTGTCTTGGTTTGGTAGAGGCAAAGTCCAACTCACCATGTTTTTCTGCTTGCCAGTCACATTTCTTCAAGTGACAGTGGTTTACGCCAGATGGACAATAGTGATGGACAGACATGGTGTCGTAGGTGGGAGAGTACATTACCTTGTGGTAGGCGTGATCACCCAATACAGGAAATTTTAATTCAATTGTGTTGTTTTGCGTTGAATAATGTGATCCACCAACAGTTTTAATTTTATGCCCAGTTATGTTTACAGCTATTGGGAGCTGGTGGTCAACTAAGTTTGTTCTCTTAAACACATAACGGCATTATGTTGTCCTAGACTGTTATTGTTTTTGTAGCCATACAGAGTTCTTCATGTACTTAGGTCCCTGGATTCGTGATACACTCACACTATCACAGCGTTGGCTTTAGCGCTGGAGGCGCCTGGTGCCAAAAGAACAATTGATGGACAGAATATTGAACAATGTCAAACATTCATCCCAATACAGAGATCTGGGCATAAATCCTGCTCTTTTTGCTCCTATTGCCATTCTAGTTTACCCAGCCATATGCAAATCAGTCTTGACCCTTCTCCCCATTCCAGCCCGTACTGCCAGGCCAGGTCCTCCTTCGACTGGAAACAAGCATCCTGGGACAGGCTTCGGTGTATCACCCCTCATCAGCCAGGCTAGATGGTCTCCAGTGGCATGGAGAGCGTGGGACCCACGTCTGAGCATACCCGTCCCACTTGGGTGACAAATGAAAAAAGAACACTTGATGGACAGAATGTTGAACAATATCTGCCTGGTGCGACAATCTTTTTTGCCCCCCTCCCATGACCGCCTCCTCGGATTCCCTCACTACCACCTAGAAAAAGTGTCCCTTATCTCTCCACAGCCCCCATGTCACATACATTTCATTTGTTTAAAAGCACCCCTTCCCCCCCGCCAGCTCAGTGCCCACCTCCAGGTCAGCGCCCAGTACAGCCGCACCGGTTGCCTCGCCCTATAGCAGGCCCCACACATTCTCCTGTAGGAGAAAGGCCCCTAAATGTGTTCAATTATGTCGTGCAGAGCTGCAATCGGCCTCCGCAACTTTCGGATCAAGGAGGCGGCAATTCGAAAATGGGTGCACATCGCACATGGTTTGATCCATTAGCACCCCCCCCCCCCAAAGGAACAAGCACCTGGGTGAGTCACAGGAACTAGGTGCGTCCCTCTGCAGGTGGGTGTCAGCATCTGGTTAGAATCAACACAACAGTGAACAAGAAGGGAATCCCACACGTCAGCATCAAGGCGGGCCGACGTTATCACAACGGGAAGGAATGCAGCCAGGCTGCAGGTGAGGCGACTGAGCCCCGCCCACAGAGAGGGGTGCGAACAATGGCGCCGCTTGTACCAACACGCTTTATTGTTCTGAGGAAGCTCTAATTAAAGGAGCACGCGGTGCTCGAAAGGGTTTTCAAAGATCGGAGACGGTTAATTATATTACTAACGCAGAACGGCAGAGAGTGTTTTGTTTCCTCCTGTGTACCTAATTGCTCGAGAGTTATAATCATTGTTTGATTAAACAATATCCGGGCAATTGAAACTCTTTCATCAGCCAATCGAGGCTTTAAGCACAGATTTCGTGTTTAGTCTGCGCCTGGCTGCCTACCTGAATCTTTTCTTCCAATACACGTTTGCACCTTGACGAGATGAGACGTGTCCCTTTTAAGCGGTCTCCAAAATAAAGGACGTGCTTTCTGAGAGGATATAATCTCAGGTGCAAAGCCTCACATTCTTCTTCTGAGTGGAAAAAGAATTCCAAATAACACCCTGCTTTGTTGTAGGCAGCTATAGGAACACGGTGGTGTGTCTCAGCTGTGCATGTGAGCAGCACTGCTCCTGAAAAATTCTATAATTCAGGTCTACCGAGATGCCAGGTTTCTCAGATCCAAATTTACTCATTTGTCTGGTCCGGGTAGTTTCTTTGAATTCTGGGATTTAAAGGCATGGTTTGTAATGGACTAAAAAAAACTAGAAGTCCACGAATGCAAAGAAAGAATCTGGGTCCAGATGTACCAAAGGGCTTTACCCAGTCAGTATCTATGGATAAATGTTTTAGTACATTTGGTCCCCTGGACGGCAGTATTTTTATTTTTTATTTTATTTTACAGAGTTTTATATAGAGCGAACTTGACCCGAATCGGGTATCAGAGCGCTTTACATAGCACCAGTTGCATTACATGAGGACACATTCATTTTTGTTAGGCAAGGGGAGATTAAGTGATTTGCCCAGAATGACAGGATGTTGAGCGTCTTTGCCAAGCCTTGAACCCAGTTCCCCAGATTCGAGGACGACTACCCTAGCGTTAGGCCCACCCCTCTCACCAAGTGTATCTTTCAGATCGATATACTGCACGTAGGGGCCGATTCCGATGAGGATTTAGGAATGGGTCGGAGCCAGGGCTTTAAGTAGGATGAAAAAACTGGGGGGGGGTTGTCTCTTAAAGGGGCGTGGCCAATGTAATTAAGGGCGTGGCTTAAAAATACGTTAGCTAAAAATCTGTGCTTAGGATAGTGTGCCGCCCGACTTGTATTTGGCTGTTTCTGTCATTTCATCGAGATATATGATACAACAAGTAACATCATACCTACAAGTCAGGACTATTGGCTTTGTCAATGGTTATTAGTTTCAAAGATAAATAAGCAGTAACTATGGCTTGTATACAATATTGAAAAAGCTTCCACAAAAGCCCTGGTGACACCACGACAATGTTGCTGCTCCTGAGTTTCAAAAATATAAGGGAAATCCAGAGAGAAAATGACTCTCTTTAAAGGATTTCCCTTCCCCTAAAATGCTCAACTGGCATGACCTCATGCCACAACTTCTTCACTAGTCAGAAGTGAGCAGTGTGAGCACGCGCACATCGCCAAGCCTGCTGTTCCTGCAGTCCGGAGAAAACGGACCGCCTGTGCCAGGGAACAAAACAGAGCCCAATAGAGATCTGTTTCGATCCCCCTTTAAAAAACTGCCGGTGCTCAGCACCCGTGAGACCCGGGCCACTTAAAACCCTGGCTGGAGCCATCCTAACCGTATCGGACCTGCCTGTGCCCTAACCGCATCTGACCTGCCTGTGGGGATTCCTTTCCAACCGAGCCATTCCGATGAACTCGGTCAGAAAGGAATCCGACTCGGTTTTCCGGATGGCTTCCGACAGGCTCGGAGAGCCCATCCGGAAACCCTTCAGTACTCCCCCAGCCTGCTCTTCGGGCCAAGGGAGTACGATGGCAGTTTCCCACTGCCTTTCTGTGCCGGCCTTTCCAACACAGAACGGCAGTGGGAAACTGTCTTTGGGGGCCTCCAGCGAGGGTGCCATGGGTGCCAGGCCACCGGATGGTGGCCTAGGAGGCACCTATGGTGCCTCCCTGTTAATTCCTGCACCCAGTAGCAGGCAACTTGGAGTACCTGCCACGGGGTGCAGGGATGAACTGCCTCTCTGCACTTAATGATGTAAGCATGCATTCTGTGCAGAATGCATGCTTCCATTGTTAAGTATACGATTGCGACCAAACTTGCAGGTCTGGTACCGATGATAAGAGGTCCTACTGTTCAGGTTCCTGACCGATGTCAGACGGACTACGGTCTGTCCTACATTGGATTCGGCACCTTAGTATGATAAAATAGCCCATGGTAAAGTGCTAGTGCATACAATGGTCATCATTCAAAATAGGGAATTTTGGTATGTTGATAAAAACATTTATGTCAAACCTTATGTAAATGTTACTAATCCCCCTCAAATACTAAAGTGATGTGTGATATGTATATAACATTACCCAGTGGCGGCCACCACAGGGTAGTTATAGTTAGGTCAGCATGCTCTTTTTTAGGTCAAGCCTAGACAGCGCTTGCACCGTATGTACTTTTTGGGATCTGGAGATCAGCCCTAGGACTCGTCTGCTTCCGCCTTTGCCTAGGGACTTTTTTTCTGTTCAACTGCCTCTATTTAACTTTCTTGATAGAAAACGACCAGCAGAGGTCAGCAAAATACCAAAATCACTTTATCATTCCCTATATTCCAGGCCATAGAAACCTGTCTTCCACGAGCACCCATAGACAACATTTTTTTTCCAAATCTTGTATTTTCAGTTATATGACCACCAAAGGACCTGATTTTATATTAAAAACAGAGCTTTGGACAATACGATTTCCCGCTGATAGGCAGTATTCCTCTCCATGTGTCCCATACCTGGTGTGTTCCTCAGTTTTATGCTTACTTTCCCTCTATGTTAAAGAACAGTAGATGTTTCAGCATACAGGCTAATGTGCTGCATAGCTAAATACATACAAAGTCCCAAAGCCGAGACCGATTGTATTGCAAATGCTTGTTTTATTTGCTAATACCTTTGGTGCCGTTCGACGTATCTTAACAAAACTTTCCAACAAAGTGGTTTTTTCCGCCTAGGTTGTGCATGTAAAGTTTCAGGGTGATCCATCAAGCGGAAGCTGAGAAAAAAAGGGTGGGGGGGCAAAATACATGCATTTTACATAAACTTTTTTAAACAGCGCTACCACTAACACTCCTGAACCTAGATCTTGGTTCAGAAATTGTTCTTTTTGTGATTTGTTGTAAATTCATTCAGTACTTTTTGAGATCTAAAGGTTTAAAATATTTGTATATCTGGATGGTTGGGTTTGAGGGTCCTTCGAACCCAATTTAAAAAAATGGAGCATTCTGATTGGGCCAGGGAGCTTTCTTCCCCCTTGGGGCAATTTACTCCCGCAGGAATCTGACTCCTGCTGGAGCAAGTGCTCTGACTGGCTGTCAGCAGCATGAGAGAAATGTTGATGGAAGCCATTACAGCACTCGGGGAGTTAGTCGCCTGTCGTGAACTAAATACAAAAAATATATATATATATTTATATATATATAAGAGGCACGGGAGAGATACTCTGTCCGACTAGGCCCCGGGGGAGTGGGGAACCCAGGGACCCCCTTCTCCGTGGGATAAATTAAAAAAATTCAGCAAATTTTGACGCAGTCCCACAGGAGTCCTGCAGGATTGTGGCAGAAAAAAATAAAAATAAAATGAGGGCTGCAATTTTATGATGTATATAATTGGAGGGAGGCCTCAGGGAGGGGGTTCCCAGAGCATAATGAGGCTCGGGAAAGGGGCTACTTGGCTCCCTCCCTTTTTTTAATTGTATTTGGCCCCGGGGTCGGAGTGCCATCAGGCCTATTAGGATCTATTAGGATTTGGGATGGGAGGGCTACATGCCCCCCTCCCCTTAGATGGGGTCCCAGGGTCTAAGAACGCTCGCATATGAGGGCTGTGCGGCCCCCACCCTGTTTTAAAATGTATTTGGCTGTAACAGGCTTTGGAGTTTTTATTGAAACGGTGAGCACTGTGAAACATTTTTATTGGTGAGTATAATGCATTGCTTTGAGGACTCTTACTGTTGAGACACTACAATAAAATCCCTTTGTAGCAGCCGTATTACTGCTGTTTGTGCGCTGCTGAATCTACATTGCCCGATTGCATCTTTTGTCTATCTGGTTTTATGATCACAAGTTGTGAACTGATGTAAAACGTGCCTGGTGAACTTGTTTCAACATAGATGATCATTGTCAACTGGTATGTGATCGAGAACAACATGTTGGGCTAGCTGGACCTGTGCTCACATTTATCAGTCCCCTTGTGTTTATTCATCACTCCCTTTGTGTCCCTGACCCAGCTCCCCCTTGCTACCTCCCAGCAGCAGGTATTCTGCTTGCCCCTCGCCTGCTGACCCCTGCCTGAGGGCCTGCTGTCTCATCTCTTTTTCCAATTTTGCTCCAATTCTGCTTTTATTCTGCTGTTTCTGCGCTCTCTTGCCTGTTATTGGTCTCCTTTGCATGTTTTCCCTTCCCCCTTGCCCTGTTTCGGCTTTTATTGTGCCGTTTCTGCCTCATTGTTCCATTCTCCCATATCTTTTCTGTCGTACCCCCACCTCCTGCCAGCCCCGCCTACCACGACTCAATGCCCCTCCCTTCTCCCAGGACCTACTTAATTTGGGCCATAGCGCAGCTGCATTGCTGGCACGCCAAAGGCAAGCCTATCTATGCCCATCCGCGCCTGCACCACTCCCAATGCCAGGAAGCCTGGTTCTCTCAGCCCCAAAAAATACACCACCACCCAACTCAAAGCTCTGAACCCCGGACACTGCTACTCCAAATCCTGCCTCACATCTTACCGATCCACGGGGCAACCACCCTCGCGACGACCTGCATCACGCCAACCAAAAAAACACAACGCACCTGCTCCAGAGTAACTCGACTACTTCCTCCCTCGGATAGCATGCCACCAAAATCTGGTACATCATCACCACCATCATCCCAAGGTCATCTTCCTCAATGAGACCTGCCTCACCCCTACATTGCCTCAGCTACACCCAACGGTTACAAGATGGCACACTGGGACTGCATCAACAAACACGGAGGTGAGATTGCCATTATCCACAAGGAAAACATCTGCTGCTCCACCACTACAGACAACACCACTCAAATCATGGAACACCCCAACTTCAATCTCTGAACAGGTGACAAATCCACCATCAGGGGGGACCGTTTACAGACCCCCAGGAATGCAGCCCGGCCTCTGCAATGCCATTCCAAAATGCATCGCCCCTCTCGCCATACACTGCAAGTATTACATCTTTCTCAGAGGCTTTAACCTCCACCTCAACAACCTCAATGGCACCAACACCGCAGACCTCCTCCAAAATATGAACAACGTTGGCCTCGCCCACCTAGTCACCAGCCCCACACACAGCATAGGACACCTGCTTGGCCTTATCTTCACTTCTAGCAGGAAAGTTTAGTACAGCCACGTTACCAAGCTTACCTGAACAGACCACGCCATAGTCCTCTTCATCATCACCAGACCACCCACCGCTGCCCCAAAGCCACCCGGCCTCCCCCACTGTGGCTGGAGAAAAGTGGCCGAGAGCCAATGGATCGATACCCTCAACACTTACTAACCTGACACTGCATTCAACCTGGACCAGGCTATCAAAAACGTCATTGCCTGGATCCCTGACTGCACTGACAGCGTCGCCCTCATCAAGCCCAACAGATGAAAGACACCAAGGTACTAAATACCGTGAAAACTGCAAACAACTGGAAAGGTAGTGGTGCACCAGAAAGGAAAGTGCAGACACCACCACTTTTAAGACTGCCCTCAACCACTACCACCGCTACTGAAGAAGATGAAAAAGTACACCCTTGTGGACTGCACCGAAGCCAGTTGCAACCACAGCAAAGAACTCTTCAATATCATCAGAGAGTTCTCCAAACCCACAGCCGCCGAAAAACACAGCACTCCCTCCCGGGAACTTTGCGACACACTAGCAGACTTCTTCCACAACAAGATCTCCACCATCTACAAGTACTTTGAATCCCAGCCCACAACATCCAAATTCTTCGTCCACCGCGCTCTCAGGGAAATCCCACCAACTCACTACCTGGAACCAGCTCATCCCCCTGGACACCACAGCCATCATGAGCTCCATCCACTCAGGAATCCCCACGGACCCCTGCCCTCACCACATTTTGAACCTTGTGAGCAACAAAATTGGCAGGGCGCGCACCACCCTCTTCAATGCATCTGTCACCATGGCCACCTTTCCAGACGAATGAAAACACACAGAAGTCAAACGTCTACTCAAATAACCACTGGCAGACCTCAGCACACTCAAAAACTAACGTCCCATCTCCCTGCTTCCCTTTCCAGCTAAAGTCCTTGTGAAAGCCATCAGTCGCGAAATTCACAGAGTACGTGGAGATTAACTTTCTTCTCAACACTTCCCAATCTGGATTTCTCACCAACCACACCACCAAAACTGCATTGATTGCTTCCACAGAAAACATCAGAACCCTCCTAATTGAAATTATGGCTCTGATCCAACTCGACATTTCAGCAGCATTTGTCACCATATCCCACCACACTCTGATCAAAAGGCTACATCTCGTCGGAATACAAGAAGACACCTTGAGTGAACCGCCTCCTTCCTCACCAGAAGAACCCAGAGTCCGCCTACCACTGTTCACCTTGGAGCCCAAGGACGTCATCTGCGGCGTCCCATAAGGCTCGTCCCTCAGTCCTACTCTGTTCAACACCTACATGATCCCCATGGCCAACATCATCACAGCCCACAAATTAAACATCATATCCTATGCAGATGACACCCAGCTCATACTATCACTCTGAGAAGACCCTTCCAGCACGAAAGCCTACTTTGGCAAATGTGTGATGAGTGTCACTGACTGGATGAAGAACAAATGTATAAAAACTCAAAACGAACAAAACGGAAGTGCTGAGCTTCGGCAACAACCCCTCCCCGTGAAACGACTCTTGGTGGTCATCAGAACAAGGACCCTCAGCCATACCGATCAGCCATGCTAGAAACCTTAGCATAATCCTGGACAGCAAACTCACCATGAATACCCAGATCCACGAAGTCTCTGCTGCCTGCTTTCTGACACTTTGCATGCTTCAGAAAAAGTTCGAATGGCTCTCCATCAACACCAGACGCACCGTCACTGTAGCTCTAGTCACCAGCCAGCTGGACTACAGTAACGCGCTCTACGCAGGTATCATCGCTCACCTCCTGAAAAGACTATGAACCAAACAGAACTCCGAGGCCAGACTCATCCATGACCTCCCTAATAGAGCCACATCTCCCCTCATCTCAGGAAACTTCACTGTCTCCCCATACAGAAGAGAAGCCAATTCAAGTTGCTGATCCACACCTACAAGGCTCTGCACAACCATGGACTAGCCTACATCAACCACTGCATGAACTTCCACCATCTCTCCAGACACCTGCACTCCAGGAGAAATTGGCCATGCATAAATCGCTGTTTCCATGCTCATACTAAATGGCTTGCACATGAAAGCAATGCTTGCATGATGTATAGGATTTCCAGTACTGAAGGGAGTATTCAGCTACAAAGCATTTCTATTGTGTTCCATATGGGCCTGCTGTCTCAAAGCACTGATTTAAATTTAATTTCACAGGTTGATATGAAAAAAAACAGCAGAGCTCTATCAGTTTGACTACGGACAATGCAATTATTTTAATCTTTTCCAGAAAGATTAGGCTTGCACAGGTCATTGTGTGGTAAAGCATTCCAGAGACAATGGCCTAGAAACCTTAAACATCTTTTGTTTCTGTGGCCAACTAAACAGTAAGACTTTTTAGGAAATAGAGCAGTTCTTATTGAAGAGTCCTGGGGCGTAGTGAATAAATTGCCCCAGGGCACAACAGACATGAGCACCCACTTTCTGCACCCCCAAGACACTTTGGTGTCACAGAAGGGGCCACCAATGCTTTCACAACCCCTTCTGTGGCACAAGCAGTAATACAGATTGTGCTGGCACACGTGTAGCTCAAGCATAATCCAGAGAGGGTGTTCCCTCATCTGGATGTGGACCTGCCTCTGCACAAATGCTGTATTTTGGATGTGGATGGACAGCCAAAGAGGTGGTGCATACCCAGCACACCACCAGAAGGTGCCCTCTGTTAGTGGTAAAATGGGTCCTATGTACACTCCAAACATCCCACAGCAGGCAGATGCAGACACTCATTGCACCAGCCTGAGGGAGGAATTTCTGTCCATTTTTTAAAAGCAGGCTGTGTGCCACCTGTACAGTGAGACTGGCATTTCTCTAACGAACGGTCCCCAGGGCAGGTTTGTGGCTGCCCTTGAGCATTGCATTATCTGTAATAGTGCTCACTGTTCCTTTTTGCACCTGGCACATTCAATTAAAGGTCTTCTGCAGCAAGCACAGGATGCCTTTTACAGCTTCTCTACAGAATTGTCAATCGACCCACTGTCCTGGCATCCAGAAACCCAAGAGCATAAAAAACTAGGACTACTCCTAGTGCCGATTGTTATGTTCTAAATACATGAACAAATAATAACTACACAGGAAACTTTCCATGAAGATTAAAAGTAGCCACATTTTTTGACGCTCCGGTGGCGCACAATGCTGATCTATATTTACAAGTTCCCACAAAGCCAGCCTGAGTGGCTTTTCATGGTCTTATAAATATGGCCCCCTTTCATGCCTTACTCTGCGTGAATAGGGTGTTCCATGGGTATTGCTGGCGGGTGTTCCCATGCAACACCCATGGATTCTGATGCAGTCCAAAATTTACAAGGTTTTGTAAACCTTAGGAATGCATCAGATTCTAACACCTCCCCAGCAGAAGTGTTAAAATGGTGCAATATCGAGAAATACCTTTATTTCTTCTTTTTATTTGCTCTTTTTATGTGTGCTGCAATCTGATTGAAGGAGTCCCTTCCTGAAATAAAAACAATCATAGTACCAAGGAAAGGAGTATGCAGTTCTTAAGAAGGTTGTGATTGGCTGTGAAGTAAGTGCAGGAAGTTGGCTACCAAGAGGATGGATGGGGAATCCTTTCTTTCGGAATTAGGGCCCTCACACACCAAGCCCGCTGGGTGTCATGCTTCATCATTGGGCATGCTCCTCTTCGTGTCGGCGCTGCAATACCCGACGGGCACCTTCAGTAGGGGCTCTTTGGCAGAGATCTTTTATTCCTGGCCGTATAGGTGAGTGTGTGTGAGGGTCCCTAAAAGTGTAGAAATGTAGTGTTGTGGTTTCTAAAAAGGCCACGTGAGTTAAAACAGGGAACGGGAGGATCAGGGCAACCAATTTAATAATCCCGTCTCCCACCCTGATTAAAAATATAATGGCGACTGTCTAAAATAATGCTATAGGCTGTTGCCCTCTGTGTCATGCGGCCAACATTTTTCTTGCCCTAGTTGTCCCAGGAAGGATCAGGCGGCAATTCTTCAGGAACTAATGTGAAAGTTAAAATCTACACTAGACGACTGATAATGGGGTATAGTAACCTAGATATTACCAGTTGGATTGCAACAGTGGGGGTGTGTTGTCCTTGGGTGCTGTAGCCAATCTATACAAAAGGAACATAAATAAGGGAATCACTTACAACATGATTAAATCTGCGCGGATTCTCACATAACCCAAGCAGGTCAGCCATATCTATAATGTACCATGTAGTGTGTACTAGGAGCATCAGGTTGCATTACTGGCATTCCATGTGCTAAAGAAACAAGTGCGTGCAATGTGCGTGGTGGACTCACTAAAGTTACAAGCAATAAAAGGCAGCTGTGCAACAAGGCGAATTCAGGTAAGTGCAAATCATAGTTGGTACTTGGATGCCACCACTCACCTATGAATTTTTCAAAGTTGGCCCCATCAGGTAGCGGCATCTCGTGGACACGTTCACTCAACAAGTGTCCTATACGGGGAGAGTAGACAAGGTAGGAGGGGAGGAAAAGGGGAGGGAAAGGAAGGGGAGGGTGGGTTTGGGATTGGGTACAAGGTTAGTAAAGGATTCTTGTGGGTTGAAGGTTGACTCAGCGTTCGGTAGTAGCAGGTGCGGAGCGTCATGCTCAAGAGCAATGAAAGTAGCATGACACCACCCATGGGGCAAAGCACCCAGGTCCCAGTGCTCGAAGGACAGTTCTGGGTTGCGATCCAGGCGGTGCGTGGTCCTCAAGGAACCGGGCGCCCTCCTCAGACCCTAAGTCCCAACCTGGGGTCCATTAGAGAACCGTATGCCTAGGGCACATTACCATGAGCCGGTGCGCTGCCGGGTTTGTAGAACGTAGGAAACTCGACTGTCATCGGCGAGATGTATGCAACTAACCAACCATCAACGTTGGTGGGTCTTACCTTAATAGAAGCATCAAGGGTATTCCTAGGGTCAATACTCACAGCAACTAGCGCCCACTCAGCCGAGGACCTAACCTGCGGGGCCGGTTCTGGGAAGGTGATTGAAAGCCCGGTTCCGGCTGATAATGTCCCCGTAAAACTGGCGCGCAGTTAGGAATGTCAGCGTCAGAGCTTGAGAACAAGAGTGCTAACCCTTGCATATCCTATGCGGTTAGCGTGGTGGCCATGTTAGCGGGGGGCTTGGAAAAAAGAGAGCAGAAGGGTTTGCAGTCGTAGGCATCATCTAAGCGTGTTTAAGGTTGCATGACTAGTTCAGAGCGAGAACTGAAATGACAACCTGCCGTATGCTGGCGGTAACATATCTTGGCCTCAATTGATGTGTGATCAGCTCATGGTGACTGGCAACTAATGATGCGGGTAGGTGGCGTATCTGGATGTCAGCGCCATCTGTGAATGTCAGTCAATATGGCTGTGTCAGAACATGTAATACCCTCCCGACCTGCATTGTGAAGGCGATAACATGTCTTGCCCTAGGGTGATGTGTGGTGGGCTCGTAGTGACAGGCGTCACGCGCTGGCGGTGTATAGCGCATGTGGATATCAGCGCCCTCTTTGAGTGTCGGTTAACATGACTATGACAGAGCGAGTATTCCAGATATGACCTACAGTCAGAAGGATGCAGCATATCTATGCCCTCAAGCCATGTGCAGTTGGCTCGTGGTAGCTGGCGCCTAGTGCCAGGGGTATGTAACACAAATGGATATCAGCGCCATCCTTGACAGTTAGTTGAACAAGACAATGTCTGAGCGGGAGCTGTAAAAACGACCTGCAATGTGAAGGATGGTGCTCTCAAGTGGTGTGCAATAAGCTCGTAGTGACGGGCCTCTGGTATTGGGGTGTGTAATGCCTGCAGACATCACGTAGTTGAGGTTAGTTACAGTCTAGGTTTGGAGCTACCATTTGACCTTGTTGCAGGGGACCCTAGTCGTGTGACTGGATGGAATAGTGTCTGAAGGGTATCTAACTTCAGTAAGCAGTTGCTCAGGGTTCTCCAAGGTGTGTCCTCGTTCAGGCATTCTAGTCTGTGCCCAGATGATGTACCCATCACTGTTCGATTCTGAATACTGCCTCAGGGGAGATGGAAGTGTGTGCTTCCAAGATGACCCACCTAAGTGTTTCGCAGGTGTGATGATTTGCTAGGATATGGGTATATAGTCGTGTAGTGGTCTTGTGACACCTGATGTTGCTTTTATGCTCTGTTATTCGGGTCTTGACTGGTCTGGTGGTCATACCCACATACAAGAGGTCACATGGGCAAGATAGTAAGTAAATGCAATTGGCAGTGTTGCAGTTAGTGTGTTCCTTTATCTTCCATGGGAAATTGTTGGCAAATGTCATTTCCTTAGTGGGTTTCGTTTGGGGGCATGCTGCGCAGGAACCGCATGGGTAGTGGCCAGCGACCGGAGGTAGGTCCCAGAGGCATCTTTGGCTGGATGCAGTCTTGGATCTGGTGTGTATCAGTAGCTCCTTCAGATTGTTTGTTCTATTGAATGCAAATCTGGGGGCTGGCAGTGTGAAGTCACCTGTGTTCAGAATGTCCCAGTGTTTACATATGATGTTCCTAATCTGGCTAGAGGCAGGGGTGTAAGAAGTTACACATGTTATCGCCTCAGTGGGATTTTTGTCAATTTTCTCCAACAGTACCTTCTTATTGTTGTTTCTGGATCTCTTCATAGCCATTGAGACAGTCTGCTGTGGGCATTCTCGCTTACGCAAATCTGATGCTAGTTTGCTAGCTTCCATCTTGTAATCTTCCACAGAGGTACAATTCCTCCTGATGCGGAGAAATTGTCCGAACTGTAAATTGGTCTTAAGGGCACTGGGGTGGTGACTGCTAAAAAGCAAAAGACTATTGCAGTCAGTAGGTTTCTTGTATAATGTTGCATTTAAGGTGCCTGAGGACCGATTGATGTTAAGGTCCAAAAAGGGTACAGTGGAATCGGAAATGGTATGAGTGTACTTGAGATAGGGATTCAGAGTGTTAATCCACAGACAAAAGTCTTCACAACTACTTCTGTCTCGCTTCCAGAAGATTAAAATGTCGTCAATGTACCTTTTCCACATAATCAGGTTGTCTGAGTAGGGATTAGATGGATTCAAGATGGATCTGGACTCAAATGCTGTCAGGTAAAGACAGTCTACGCTGGGAGCAAATGTGCTTCCCATGGAAGTGCCCTATGTCTGGTGGAAGAGTTTTTTGTCATATTCAAAAAAGTTCTTAGTTAGGGCCATGGAAGCACACTCCATCATAAACGGTATTGGTGTCGGTGATGGTCAGTTCGCAGTGCTCAAGGCATCTTCAATTACCTCCAAGGTGGCACGCTGGGGTATATTAGTATTAAGTGTTTCCACGTCTAAGGTGACTAGCAGATCAATCTCACTCTGATGTGGGAAGTCATTGATAAGCTGTAGTACTGACGTGGTGTCGAGGAGGAAGGCCGGTGTTTGTTTCACTAGTGGCTGGAGGAAGTGGTCATAGAATTTCGAGAGCGGTTCCAATAATGAACCTATCCCAGAGACAATAGGTCTACTTGGGACTGGATTCATCCCCTTGTGTACTTTAGGGAGAATATAAAAGTATGGTGTTTTTGGGTCTTTTGACACCAGGAACTCAGATTCTCTTTTGGTGATCCACCCCTCTGTTTCTGCGGTAAATGCCATGGTTGATATTATAGTGGAGACCCTTTTAGTGGAGTTCCCGCTGATGGGGGTGTAATACCTGTCATTGTTCAGTTGGCGGAGACATTTAGTGTCATAGTCACAAGTTGACATGATGACAGTAGCTCCCCCTATGTCCGCTTGCTTAATGGTTACTGAGGGGTCATCTGCCAGTGATTTTACGGCTGCCCATTCTGCATTGGAGAGGTTATTGTAGGGGGCCTTTGGTGCGATGTCTTTCAGGTCTTTGAGCACAGCTTGCTCAAAGGTAAGGACCTTGTTAGGTACCCTGCTACTGTTAGGTGAAAAATTAGACGGGTTGCGTAGCCCCGTATCGTTGATGTCGGGTGAGGGTCTGTCTTTGAAGAATGCATTGAGTCTAACTTTACGGAAAAAGTTGTGGATCTCGCATTGGTCTCTGAACCCATCCAATTTTGGTGAGGGAACATAGCCGAGGCCTTTCTGGAGAACGCACTGTTCTGTCTCAGTCAGGTTTCTGTGGGAAAGATTAATTACTAGTTTATTTTCCCCCTCGTCATGCTCCGTGTTTCTACGGCATTCTGAGATTGTTCCTGCCTGTGCACTTGCTTGGCGTTGCCTCTTCGCCGCCCTCTTCTTCTGCCCCAGCCTCTTCCTAAAAAAGGTTGGTTGTTACCATGGAAGAAGGGTTGTGGTCCATGTGGATATCCAAGGGGTCCTGGTGGGAATCCTGGATATTGCCACATGGGTGTACCCTGGTAAGGTGGCATGGGATAATTCTGGTAGGTAGAGCGTGCTGCACGTCTGGAGGAGTTACTGCCCCAGCTTCCTGTGCTTGAGTCACTATTGGAAGATGAGCTTCTCCTAGTGTCAGTCGCGCTTTCATCAGAGGAATAACTGGTTTAGTTAGTGGTAAAGTCAGCCTTGAGGTATGGGTAGACTTTCTCTTTGTCAAACCTGTTGATGTCCTTCTGCAGTTTACAAATTTTTTGTTTCATCAGAAACTCCCTACTCTCGCTGATTTCGTGGTTGATCTCGGTTAGTTTACACTTAAATATAGTGTTTTAAATGGCGGCTTTCAAGTTGCCTTCAGCTAGTTGTATCCCTGCAAGGAGAGCATCCGCTATCCTTTTTGCAGTATTGATGATAAGGATCAACAGGTCCCTAGTGCACTTTCATGAAACCAGGGACCATTCTTTTTTGAAGAAAGGGTCGTCTGAAAAGAACCGGTGAAAGTTGTTTACAATCAAGCCGTTAGAGGGGATGTTAGCCCATAAGTATTCAGTCATTAGGGCTCCATGTAGAGTGGTTTTGAGCCATTCTTTTTTAAGTGAGATGAGGAGTACCAAATCTTCAGATTGGCTCCCTGTTGCTGAACTACCCTCAGTACCTAAGACTGATGGTGTCCGTAAAATTTCTGCTGCCACATCCTAGCCGAAACTCAGGCCCTGAGTTTCATCCATCTTGATGGATTAACAGGGAGTATGTAATGTGTGAATAAAAGAGTAGTGAATGGTCCAGGTGGCGGAGTGTTTGCTCCTGGTAACCTCAGGTCCCACGGTTATGCAACCATGCTAATTATGTTAACAAAAGGGAGAGACCAAGAAGGGGCTTTTAGAGGTCCAGCATACGTGCCCAGATACTAGTCACAAGGAAAGGAGTATGCAGTTCCTAAGTTGGCTGTGAAGTAAGTGCAGGAAGTTGGCTACCAAGAGGGAGGATGGGGAATCCTTCCTATCGGAATTCCTCGTCGGGTCGGCGCTGCAATACCCGATGGGCACTGGGACCTGGGTACTTTGCCACATGGGCTGTGCCATGCTACTTTCGCTGCTCTAGAGCCTGATGCTCAGCACCTGCTACTACAGAACGCTGGGTCAACCTTCAACCCACAAGGATCCTTTACTAACCTTGTACCCAATACCAAACCCCCTCCTTTCCCTCCCCTTTTCCTCCCCTCCTACCTTGTCACCCCGCCCATATAGGATACTCGTTGAGTGAACGTGTCCACGAGATGCCGCTACCTGATGGAGCCAACTTTGAATAATTCATTGGTGAGTGGTGGCATCCAAGTACCAACTATGATTTGCACTTACCTGAATTCACCTTGTTGCACAGCTGTCTTTTATTACTTGTAACTTTAGTGAGTACACCTCGCACATTGCACGCACTTGTTTCTTTAGCACATGAAATGCCAGTAATGCAACCTGATGCTCATAGTACACACTACATGGTACATTATAGATAGGGCTCCCGGTTTTATGGTATTTCTTTTTTGGACATTTCCATCTGCTAATTTTATCTGTATTTAGCCATATTTATTTTGGGCTTTGTGAAAAAATTGTTCTGAAATGAGTATATTGCTACATTTATTTGACCGATAAATACACACTTATGCATATAAAGGGATATAAACCCATTCAGATGATAAACTATGCACATTTAATATCAAGGTTGTGCATATATATTGCTGTTTGAGGCTCTTTCCCAAAATTCCTTTATTTTTTTAACCCCCTCACCTTTCTATCAACAGAGCTATTGGCCTGGTGGTTATGATTGACAGCATTTAAGTATTGCTCCAAAAACAACCCAATTCCCGTTTTTATCCACATTTAAAAATAAATACAGACAGGAAAGTAAATGTTTTCCTGTCTGTATTTATTTGTAAAATCTGTAAAAACGGAAAACAGGGAGACCTAATTATAGATATGGCTGACCTGCTTGGGTTATGTGAGAATCCGCGCAGGTTTAATCGTGTTGTAAGTGATTCCCTTATTTATGTTCCTTTTGTTATAGATTGGCTACCGCACCCAAGGACAACACACCCCACTGGTGCGATCCAACTGGTAATATCTAGGTTACTATACCCCATTATCAGTCGTCTAGTGTAGATTTTAACTTTCACATTAGGTCCTGAAGAATTTCCGCCTGATCCTTCCTGGGATAACTAGGGCAAGAAACATGTTGCCCGCATGACACAGAGGGCAACAGCCTATTGCATTATTTTAGACATTTGCCATTATATTTTTAATCAGGGTGGGAGACAGGAATATTAAATTGGTTGCCCTGATCCTCCCGTTCCCTGTTTTAACCCAAGTGGCCTTTTTAGAAACCACAACACTATATTTCTACACTTTCAGGGCCCCTCACACACACTCACCTATACGGCAAGGAATAAAAGATCTACGCCAAAGAGCCCCCACTGAGGGTGACCGTCGGGTATTGCAGCGCCGAACCGACGAGGAGCATGCCCAATGATTAAGCATGACACCCAGTGGGCTGGGTGTGTGAGGGCACTAATTCCGAAAGGAAGGATTCCCCATCCTCCCGCTTGGTAGCCAACATCCTGCACTTACTTCACAGCCAATCACAACCTTCTTAGGAACTGCATACTCCTTTCCTTGTTACTAGTATCTGGGCACGTATGCTGGACCTCTAAAAGCCCCTTCTTGGCCTCTCCCTTTTGTTAACATAAAAACAATCATCCCTGCAATGAAGGCACCCTTGCACCATGGCCAATCGTGTGCCTGCACAGAGGAAAGCACAGGGATGTGTTGTATTGCTGAAAATACGAACCATCCCTGCACTTTCCTAATGACGCAGCTCGGCTTTTTCTAGTAAATATGCCCCCAACACTCCAAAAGGGAAGGACTCAGATAAAAATGAACAAGGTAAGCAGTGGAGTTTTAATGGATTTCCTGAAACACGAATGGTCAGATTGACTTCTGAGGTCAGGAGGAAAATAGTTCCACAATTTTGTAACTAGATGGGAGAAGGTAAATTGACTTGACTTGGAGCTGTGGTACTCAAAATATGGCCCGGGGGCCGAATACAGCTCCCCAGAACTTCACATGCTGCCCCCATCTTAATGACTGTACTTTGCTTCAGTCTACTTCAAAAAGTAACAGCATTCAAAAATATGTTAAATAAACAAGAGATTATTTATTATTTAAGGCTAACTGAAGTAAAAGAAAAGAACCAAATAAGGTGCCCTGCAAAACTTAACCCTAGGAACACATTTATTTTTCAATACACCTTGCAATAAACATACAAATATGATAAAGTCTCTTCAAAATTCAAAAAGTGTATTACATTAACATGCAGAAGCATTAAACATTAGTACATCAGACTAGATAAGTGAGTTCAGAAGTACTTTATTGAAAACTGACCGTTTAAAACATTACTGTAAAAATATTCATGACTCTTCACTCTGACAAATGCTAATAGTGAACTAAGAGGCACGTCAGTTGCTATGTGGAACCCTCTGAATGGTCAGGAATGTTATTATACATGGGGAACATTATAGTTTATTAAATCAAACACAAAAGGTTTGTACAGCATATATCCTGAACTCATGTATTTCCAGGTGCTCTTATGTCATAATGAAGGAAAATAAGGTAAAGTGAAATTAGGCAATTGCCTAGGATCAAACAGTTGGGTCAAGTGAGGAAGCCAGGATTGATCCTAGATTTTCAGGCTTCAACTTGTGCAATTCTATTTCATTTAAATTCAGTTCAATTAATTAATTGATCAAGTTGCTTCCGTTTTACACTTAGTGATAGCAAGCAGAAATACTTACCCCAAGGTGCCGTAGAGGGTAGCTATTCAGATATAGAATAACACAGTGTTGTCAAATCTATGACTTTTCTAGAGACCAGGGACTTAATTTATAGGGGAGTATGGAAAGAACCAGCATGTCTGAACAGCCGCATAAACCTTCACCACCCTCAGCCTCACTTTCACGCAAACACACACACACACCCTCCATTCACAAAAGCAGAGGAGGAGGTTGCACGTTCTCCTACATCCCATTGAAAACATGGAAGAAACTCCCACAACGTATCAGAGCCTCCTCTTCACCTCTTGAATCCCACATGAATCTGAAGACCTGGCTCCTCTAATAATTCTTCAGGGACCACGTGCCTAATTCCTGCTCAAGCACCTGGATATCCTCACAAGTGATTAGTGTGCTATATAAATTGACGTAACATAACATAACATGCGAGAGTCTCTGGTTGAGACCTGATGCTGTATTCGGAATCATATGTTATATTTAGAGAGGCACATATACAAAGAATTATTACAGGCCCGATAGGAGATATGGGTGTTTGAATTACCCGTTTCCTACATTTAACAGAGGATAAAGGCAGATTTATTTTTTTTTTACAGATGTTAAAGTCCAGTTTGAAGTAGTGGTGATTCTGTTCAGGTCCTTATTGAAGGCGAATCCCACAGTACGAATTGTAAAAGAAGTCTTGTGCACCAAGCCCACATCCACAGTTCACAAAGAGCCAGACCAGAAACTGGTTGGTCACCCATAATAAGTACTTCAATCTTGGCATTGAGTTTAAGTATGGCGTACGGCATCCAGGATTACAGCAGTCTTATAAGTGACTGCTCTGCGTTCGAACAAAGAAAGGTTGGGTGTGGTTAGCATAGTCAGTCAGTCAGTCAAATCACTTTATTCAATTAATTAAAATCATAAAAGTACTGTACACATTGCACAATATATTAAAATCATGTAACCCAATAAGACATATAAGCGATTTAAAAAAAAAAAAGGAATTAATACAGCAGGATTGACTTTCTAATGCAAAAGAGCTTAACACACAATTAAGAATAATTTCATAAAAAATAAAGCAGAGTTTATCTATATGCTATAAGGTCATACAGATTTTAACATAGGGTTCCTATTTTTATTAAGACGAACCACTGCCACTAGAAAACTGGCATTGTTGAAAATCTCCCAAGGATCGTTAAGCAGTTGAAGATAAAGTAAGGCAGGTCTGACCTGTGAGAAACTCTTTCCCCTTAACAGAGGAACTAAAAACCTCCTATGAATCTCACTATAATAGTCACAAAACATTATGAGATGCATTGTGTCCTGTGCTGAAAAATTATCACGAGCACATGGGCCTATATCCTCTGGTTTGCACCAGCCTTGCAGATTACCTAAGGAGAAATGGATTAAGTTAAAACGGAACCTAGTTAAAAGCCAACGATGAAAGGGCTTGGTAACAATTCTTAGGTAGGGCTCAATCAATGGGGAGGTTTTTAACAGAAAGTGAGCCCTAACTGAGGGTTTCAATAACTCTCTCTCCTCACGCTCCATCCTAAATAAATTCAAAAAATGGGATTTAACCCATTTAACATCCTCTTTTTTAATCCTATCCGGGTAATCAAAAAGATCTGGGCACCCCAATTTAAAAAACATTTGCTTGACATAGTGCAGCTATGGGATACTACTGGCTTTCTTCAGGGTAACATTGTCCCGAATGATCTGATGATTCAGGGTTAAGTCTGGGTTAAGCCAGGTCCTAAGCCAGCATGCTACTGGGGCCAACCTCATCGGCACGTATCCGAGCCCCAATTCCTGATGAATAACAAAAGTCGGGGTTGATTGGGGACCGACAAAAGGGTACGCAGAAATTTATTTTCAGCTGTCTGCACCCCTTCCAAGTGCTTGTAGTCCCAGATGTCAGAGCCATAGAGAGCAACAGCCAAGCATTTAGATCTATAAATATTAAGCATGGCTTCGAAAGGCCTAGCCCCCAGATGCTGTACGAACCCTTGAATAGCAGCCGTTGATCTTACCACTGCATTTCTTTTGATTCTCTGTTGGGGGACCCAGGAACCTCTCTCATCAAATAGAACCCCCAGATAGGTAAAAGAGGACACCCTGACACCTCAGCACCATTTCAATAAAAGGATTTTACTTTCTATTTCTTCGACCCATAGACATAACGTGGGAATTTGCTATGTTCACTATTAAGTCCAAGGACTTCATATAGGTCTCAAAGGCATCCAATAGCCTCTGAAGGCCTATGGCTGTACGGGCTACTAACACAGCGTCATCCGCGTATAGGAGAACAGGAATACCCCTTTCTCCTACTCGCGGGATGTCCAAACTTGCCAAGTCTAAAAACGTTTCTAAATTATTAATATAATGGCTAAAAAGTAGTGGCCCCAAAATACATCCTTGACGGACACCTCTACCAGATTCAAAGTACCTTGTGCATTTCCCTTCCTGGGTAACCCTAACTGTAGCTGAGAGATCCCTGTGTAAATCCACCAGGAAATAGATTAAACTTGGGTCAATGCCCATATCCAGCAGAGTGGACCACAGCTTTGATCTGTTTACCATATCAAAAGCAGAGGAGCGGTCCATAAAGGCCAACTGTAAAGTGCCTTCTTTAGCTATGGTATGTTTACCTATTAATAAATGTAAGTTAAGGCACTTGTCCATAGTACTCCTATCTTGTCTAAAACCATATTGTAGGTTTGATAAAACCTCATTTTGGTTCACCCAGTCCGTGACTTTGGCTAGGATCACTCTACCTAGGAGTTTCACAGCAGAATCAATTAGAGATATCGGTCTATAACAAAGTGGATCCCCTCTCTGGCCCTTTTTAAAAACTGGGATGATCGTAGATAAAGACCATGATGTAGGGAAACCCTGGGAACTTGAGACATTAAAAACACTAGTTAGTATTTTGGCCCAAAATCTTGGATTGCGTTTATACAAATCAGCAGAGATGGCATCAGGGCCAGGAGCTTTATTGCTAGACATCTTTATTATCGCCCTTTCTACATCATCCTCCTTAAAGACCACAGGAGAAAAAACCCTATCAGCTTCTACGCTAGCGGGAGCAACCACAGTAACATTAGACCCATAAATTGTTTCAAAATGTCAAGCCACTGGTGTTTTGTAACATTACATTCTAGAGAGCCATTCTCTGTACCAGAGAAAAACGGTTTATTGACAATGGCCCAAAATCTAGAACTGTCCTTAAGAACTTCAACTGTTAATAGTGCGTTCCAAGCCGCCTCTTTAATCTCGTTTTTCGGTGTAGATACAGCAATCATATACTGTTTCCTTACCATAGCTATCTGGCCCTTATCTCGTGGGATGCTTTTTAAGGCTTGAACCAAATTACGATGGGCCCGTGAACAGTTGTTATCAAACCACCTTTCAGCCATAGTTAATCTAGGTTTAGTTGTCATTGTCAGATCAGAGGCCACCTGACCACAAATACCTTCAAAAGCTCTAAGAACATTTACCTCTTGACTGGTATTATCAAGGCATATAGCAATATTGTCTTTAGCCTTCTCACATAGGTTAAAAAAAAAGAGGTCAGGATTACTTTGGCTCATTTAAAACTCCTCCCCTGATCACTTGTTAACACGCTATTAGCTCCCTCTTTCTTTTCCGTATTACACAGGAGGCCACATTCTTTATCTAACATAAGAATAACTGGATTGTGATCACTAGAAGGCGACAGCTTGGCAATATAAAACAGCACCTGGGATAGCATGGAGGGGGGGATAAATATATAATCTATAACAGTGTCCCGCTCCTGCGCTTTAAAGGTAGGGATCAAGTCTGTAGAATCGCTGAAACTAGGTTCAAAAAGATCTGCCCCAGCCAAAAGATCCTCCAGGGCTTCCCCTGTTGTGTATGTTTAAAATGGGGGATTGAGGAATATGCTGGCCCTAGATGATCATCAACCCAACAGTTCAGGTCGCACACATGAATATTAAAATCACCCATGAGTACAATAAGATAAAAAGAAGTTTGCTTCAGCCTATATTCTTCCAGGAAAGATTTCAAGAAACATAAATGTTGATTTATAAAACATCTCTCTCCTGAATTATAAAAATTAACAAATAATATTTTAGGGAGGTTAGGGGTTATCAGTTCTATAGCCAGGCAGCTATGGGACCCCTCCTCCAACCTCCTTTGGGTCCCTATCAATTTTAACGAAAATAACATTAAAAGGCCACCCTTAGCACTACCTTCCGGAGTGGGACGTGCTGTGGAAAAATACGATTTATACCCATCCATCCAGAAGTTATCTGCCTTGCCCCAGGTCTCCTGAAAACTAATTATATCATATTGTGTTATAAAATCCAACCAATTGGGATCATCTTTCTTGCTTCTGAGACCCGCTATATTCCAACTAATAATCTTACAATTGGGGACTGCATCTACCTCTATTACCTGGCCATTATCGCTGTCCCCAGGAAAGCTCTCTTGACGCTGTGGCATCTCCAGTCAGTCATTCGTATCTAATTGGGACAGTGGGAGGAATCTATTTTTTAAGCCTAAACCACCTACTTCTTCAACACACAGTGGGCAGGGATAATGATTGTGGGGCTCTACTGATTTCCAACTAGGCCTATCTGGGCGGTTCTCCACCTCATCATTTCTAAAAAGGACCGGTTACAGCCCTGATTATACATCATCATTGGGCTGGACCTGCTTGGGGGTCTGCCATGTGTCTGTGTTCCTCTTGCTAGTGGGCAGAAGAAGCCCAGGGGCAAAGCCCTGATCCCCCCTTTCCCCAACATAGAGCTGTCCCAGAACAGCCGGCCCGCTATATCCTTTTTATCAAAGTTAACGACGATACAATCGACTTCAGCCTGTTTGGGACAGTTGCCAACCCACCCCACACGTCTCGCCATTATGATATGAGATGAAACCTTGAAGTTGCCACTACAATGCTGGTCACACCAGTATTTGGTTTTTCGTAACAGGTCCAGGGTAGATTCACGTTCACGCTCTCTAAGTGGGGGCACCCCAAAGCCGAAAGTCTGCATGAGATGAGCAAGGGACATAAACAATTACTATAAAAAAAGTGGAGCTAGATGAGGATTTTGTGGCATCACACTAGTCAAATTCTTGACAAGAGCAAGAGAGGAGTGAAAGCAGCTTCAACACCATGTTTGTGAAAAAAGACCAGTAAATTAAAGACTGCGGCCCAGATTTACTAATCTTTCACGCAATACAACGCCGCAAGGGAACTTGCTGCATTGTGTTGCATAAAAGGGCGAGAGCAGAAATTAGCCATATTCAATAAGAAATGGTGGGCTTCTGCTCTCTCTCTGCGCAGATGCACTTGTGGTAGCCTAGCTCCAACGCATGCCCCCTTGCGCCATGGTTAAAGGGTGTCGACGTTGTGGTCAGGATTTCATGAAGGAACACCTTAGTTGATCCAGTCTGACATCAGTATCATGAAAGAGGGAAAGTTCACGACTGAGTGCACTTCAAAGGACAGAGAAAATTAGGCTCACTCTTGGGCAGAAGATGAGGGTCGGTGTTACGACTTCATGAGAGAGATGACCGCAGCAAATGTCCATGGAGGTGGAACAAGTGCTGTGACAAGCAAGAGGTTGCTCATAGCCAGGGCCACTGGAATTATACGACTGTGGCGTTTTTCGTATAATTATAGATTTGCCACATAATCCACCCTCTGCAGCAGACTCTGCAGATTGTTTTTTTTTTTTTAAATGGTTCTAGAGCAATGTTTCAAAAGTTACAACAAAAGTAGCAACTAGGGTTACAGCATAGTGGAGGCCAAAGTGCAAAGGTTGACTGGTCACTTTTCAGTTTTGCTTATTGCTATATTTTGGTATCAAACTGGTACTAATAATGTTCAGCCAGTGCCCAGACTGTGTTAACAAGTGTAAAAATTGTGAACTAATGAAGTAATACTATTACTTAATTTGCCGCAATATGCGGCATAATTTGCCTTTTCTTGCTGCATAATTTACTCAAGCCCACAGCATAATTTGGCCTTCCTCTGCTACATAATTCCAGTGGCCCTGCTCATAGCACTTAGAGCGGCACCATGGTAGTTGCCACCTTATGAGGAACAATTGCCAGGCAGGAATCAGTTGGGTGCCACAGACCGTAGTTCTGCCTAGGGGCACTTGCTGGTGACAATGTCGCACCAGCATCACTCTGACGGATCAGCGTAAAATGTAATTGTTTAACTATGTTGTTTATCCAACGGGAGGATGCCGTGAGGCACATATGGACCGTAGGTACAGAAGAGCTTGTAGCGTAGGCATTCAAAACCATAAGGACATTAATTTGCTGCCATCAGAATCTACTGGATAGAACTCAAGGCTTCCATGAGTTGGTCTCTTGCTATTCTACCCACCAATCATAGAGAGTTTCATTGTGTGCCACCAGCATCCAACAAAGGCCATGGGAATGAACATGCTGGTCAGAGCTGAGAGAAGAAAATATATCCGGTAAATAGTTTGCTACATATTTTTAGGATGTCAAAATTAGATAGACTTTTAAATATTACCAGGAGGTGCAACAGCAATGCCAAAAGGTACCTATATAATATTTTACATTTGCGGTATTTCTCGGGGATGTCTAAAGCAGTGGTTCTTAATCTGTGGTCCGCAAAGCCTGCTCTGGGGGTCCTCGACTTCTTAGAAGATTAAATAATATTAACAGATTAGTAATGGGAATATAAATAAGGAAGAATGATTTACAATTGAACATTTTAAAACATTCTGTAAATGCTTAGGGATTTGAAACTGGAGGCTGATTGATTTGTAGGAGAAGTGCAAGTGCATCGAACAGAATATACTACGGATGATAAGTGGCTCCAATTAAATTTAGAAAATTTGAATTTTTATTTTTTTAAATAATTTTTATATATATTTGTTATATTTGTTTGGGAATTAAATACAATATTTCATTGTTCGTATATTTGTTTAATGAACGCTTGCTTCTGTATTTTTCTGCATTTTTTTGTGGTTCAAATCATTTAAAATACTTCGGTTTGGGTCCCCAGCTTCCATTAATGACTCAGTTGTAATCCCCGGCTTCCATTAATGATTTAGGTGGGGTCCCTGGTTCAAGTAGTGATTAAGTGCGGGTCCACAGAAGTCAAAAGGTTAAGCGGTCTAAGGCCTATATTTTTGAAAGACCATGGCAAATTATCAATGGATGTTACCATAATTACCAGTGTAAAAGTAATAGTAATGGTACAACTAAATCCGCTACTTCCATCATATTAACTGGCAATTTCATAGATAAGGTCTACGTCCGGTCAAGGTAGTTCTATAGCAATAATCCCAGGTTCGTTAAAACATGATAATGCTAAGCCCTAAATAAAGATGTTGATGCTTTGTATGAACCTTCTCAGTTTTATAAGCCTCTTGTGTTTGTCCCAGGTTCTGAATGTGTACTTGTCGCACCATAACCTCTACCAGTAGGCAGGGCCACAGGCATTAAGGGTTTGTATGGATTTGAGGCACTTGCCACATAATCTGCTGTGTTAGTTGCAGAGTTTACCTAAAAAAGCAGATCTAAGGTTAGTACAAATGGTGCACACTGTGTGCAACTTTAAAAAAAACTAAACTAAACACCTTTAAATGGTAACCTCAGCTTCCAAAACAGTGATGTGTGGATTAGATTTGTTCTGCATGGCCACCCCAGATATTCTGCCCTTTTCTATACTCTATTTTTGCAATCACTGGGACTCTGTCTCCTGTGATGCTGCTATTTAGTGCTGTAGTTCATGAGCGCTGGACCTAAAGTGGTACCATTAAAATTGGGTTTATCCAACTGAACTATTTAACTCTTGCAGGACCATGACCCCACTGTGCTCTGGCTGGCTGTAGTTTAAAAGCACCGCAGTGACATGTTGTAGTAGGGAAATCTATTTTATACTGTGATGGTCACTTCTAAAATGTGCCTTATGGGCCTACTGGACAGCGTGACGAAAATATAAAAATAAAAGTAGCACACTGCATATTTGCAATGAGCGCCCTCGCAGTGACTGTAGTATGTTTAGACTGCAATCTCCGGGAACAGGTCGGCGTATAAGTAAATGTATGATTTTACATTTCTGTTTGGTAAAATAATAGCAATATCAATCAAAGGTATTTTCCACTTAGTTTTAAAATCTAATTTAATAGAGAAATCAGACTGTTGTGGAAAAGTAACTATAAATGCACGCTAGGCTATGAGCTGGTACTGCCAATGATCTCACATCCGTAGCCTCAAATCACATTGGTGATTAGAGTTAGTGACCCTGCACCTCAGAAGACAATAGCTTGGGCTATGGAATCAGATAGGAAGGGATGTTGTTATCTGACGACTTACCAGTGATTAGCCACCTAGGATGAGGACCGGAGCAGCTGGCAGAACATAGGAATGGCTTAACACTACCTCTTTTGAGTTGGAGATGTCAAATGGAGCTAACAAGATATTAATTACCAGGGTGCTTCTAGACCTGTGTGCACCAAGCACAGTAGAACATAAATGCCATTTATATCCTGCCAGATGGGAGATTTCTTTATCTAAGTAGAGGAGTGGTTTTAGAGAGAGCCAGAGACCCTCCTGGCGGAAGGACGGTCCATCCATCTTAGATATAGTGCGTCAGGGAATTTTTACAGTAAAGAGAAGAAGTCCTGCAAAAGGCGGTGGACATTAGTAGACAAAAATTCTCCAGTCACTGGCTAGTGCACAGGTACGTCACTACCACATCTTGGGAACATTGCCATTTTCTGGGAAGACAACAGCTGATGAAGAAGTCCCTGATGGATGAAAACAGACTCCTGACACCTGATATCTGCTTGTCATCTTGTCATCTATGGACTGAAACTGCTCTCCAAGTGTCAGGTGGCTGACTGACTGTTGTCCTGTTGCTCCCAGGACTCCAAAAGAAGGGATCCTGATTACCACAAGGCCCAAACTACTCAGGACTAAACCCTGCAGGAGCCCTGGCTGGAGAGAGTCCTTTAGCCTAGAAGGACTGGTATAAGGTGCTGAGGCTTGCCAAGGGTGGGCACAACAAAGACAGGCTTATCCTGTCAGAGAATTTTTCAGCTTTGAAAATGGGTTTAGTGAGACATTTTGGAGCCCTACACAGCTAAAGCATTTGAACTTTCCCCACTGGAGAGTTTTTAGAACCAGAGAAACAAAGCAACACTTCCATTTCAGAGAGAAGCAATCTCAGCAGGGAATAAATCCAGTGTTGCCTGTCTTGAAGCTTTTGAGATCAAAAGCAGCAGCTTCACAGGGGGGACTCATTGACCATGTAGACGACTTTGAGTGGCTCTCGGCTTCTTCAACCTTGCCACGTTAGATGACATGGACAGCCAGATAAAAGATGAAGGAGCTGATTTAGAACTTGTCGCTGCAGCGCACTCCTCAGTTGGCTAACATTATGCCATCGCCATCAGGGTGGCAGGACTGTGCCATGCCTATTTAGATTTCACAGTTGTACCGGCACTTGCCTTGCGGCGGATTACCAATTGGCGGATTCTGTCGCGGGATGCATTCAACATTTTACTATTCCTGCGGCTTTTTGCTGCTTGCATCACACAAATGATGTGCTTTGGCTATCTGTTTGCACCTGCATACCACACTATTAAATATGCTCCATGTCAGACTGTGATCCTTTGCCATTCCACTGCAGCACAACATTGTTCCAGAGCACTTTTTCAGTAAGGTCAGCAGATGCACCACCTCCGCTAAGGTGGAGGAGCAGCGCCCCACTGCTCTGTGAGCAGTTAAAAAAGAAATGTTATTATCAATTTATTTTTCTGTTGTGACTTAGCTGGCTAGGGGTGTGGCGGGGCGGGGCTGTCAGAGGCCTGTATTCATAACTAAAATACAATTTAAATTATATTAAAAGTGACAGGCTTGCCTAATGTCTTACTCCTTCACAAATGTGCATGTAAGTCAGTCTGTGTTTTGAAAAATACATTTGATAGCTAGCATTTTTTAATCAAACAGGCAGGAATGTGAACATATTGGTGACAGAGTAACACATACCTAAATCATTCCAATATTATTTTTATGACCTTTTTTATGTCCAGATGATAAATCAATAATGAACAAAAATAGATCACCTAAAGGGACTTTTTACAGATGGGATGTTCTATCATATCTGTTGGAATATCCCATGTGGAAAACTCAAAATCAGGCACATAAAATGGCCCATTAGGAAATTTTAGAAATGCATCAAGGTTTATACTTTTTTATATTGTAATGTGCATTCATATTTTGACAAATATATGAATCACTGTAATTAAAATCTACTGTAATGTACTAATTTCTGAATAAACTGAAAGTTAGATTTTTAAAAACTTTTTTCCACAATCCTAAAAAAACTAAAATAACGTAAGATATTTTAGAGTCAAATTTTAATTATATTTAGCTCTGTTCTGAAACAGATTAGAAAGGTGTCAAGCCTTATGTATTTACTTATGCTGTAGAAGTAATTTGAAAGTACACATACAAAAATATTGTTTTATTTCTGAGTCCATAAAATTCATTATAACATTTAAAAAATACTTAAGTTACTTGAAGTAAGTTTTACCATTGTGAATTACCCAAACAAATGAAACAGGCTTTCAGTTTATACAAATATTGGTACAACATTGAAGTACATTCGACACACATTGCTTTATATTTGTATGTTAAAACAATTTTTATATCAGCTTTTTTTTGTCTATTCACACAATGTACAAAGGGAGTTTTGCTGTATATTACTTTTTATGATATAATTTCACTATTTAAAACAACAAATCAGAACTACTCAGAGATGTTAAACAGTTTCTGGAGAGCATTGAAAATGGTTAAGATCAAAATTAATTGATGAGCAACAATAGGAAATACTAAACTGTGATTAAATGGTTTCAGAAGATGTTCCCTACAAGCAGGAGATAATGATAAAAAATAAACCAAAGTTTAAAAGCCTTGAACTGGGTGAAATATGAAAATTTGGAAAGCAAATAGAGAAATAAATTAGTGATCTGTTATATTTACCAAGATACAATAAAACTATTGTACACGTCTCTACAGCATTTTCAGGAGCAGGCAAAGGGACCGTGGCTTGGGAAAAGCTAGCTAGCCACGTAGTGCTTCGGGTGGTTAAACATCTGAAACTGATGCAGGGCCGGACTGGCCGTAGCGGGCACCGGGCAGTCCCCCGGTGAGCCGCCAGGGTGGGGGCCAGTGTTGGACCCCTGGGGGGCCGTTTTTGTTACAGGAGCATTTTTGCAGCATAGCTGCAATATCGGCCCTGTAACAAAATCGTCCGAAACCAGCCCTGGCAGAAAGCTCGGCGGCACCCCCAAGACTCCCGGGAGCCCGCTGAGCACTTAGCCAGGGCCGGTTTTGGTTCCCAGTCTGGCCATGCACTGAGTGGCACAGTGGCATGGATGGTGAGGGGAATGGAACAGAGGCCACCACCTCATCATCTTTGGACGACGTCACAAGTGACCACTCCCTAGTCATGGTAGTCCCTACAGGAAGTGTGTCAACCTCATACTTGTCCACCAGCCAGAGACTATCTCCACCCTCCCTCTTGCTTCCCCCTAGCTTACCAAACCCAGTCCGCTAAAAAGGCTGGGTCTTCTTCACTACAGATGCATCAGCCCCTGTCACCCCAGCTGCACTGAGTGCAACATAGCCTCCTCACTCATCCCATTATCTCAATCTGCCAACCCTTCTACCCCAACTCAGGTCCCTGCCTCAACCCAAATCCCAACTCCCAGCCTAATCCCAAGCACACTTACGTCTGTGCAGGCACCCACTCCAACAAACACAAACAGCACAATCACACACACATAAACAGAAACACACAACAAACACAAACAACATACACACACAAATGACATCACACCCACAGGTACCACAACCACCACCACACCCACAACCAGCACAACCACCAGCACACCCATAAGCACCACAACGACCACCAAATCCACAAGCACCACAACACCACCACACCCACAACAACGTCCACACCCATAAGCACCACAACCACACCAACCACCTCAACTACACACTCATCCAAACAAACACACTCATACAAAAGTACACCTACACACAAAACAACACCAACCAAAACAAATGCACACACTCACCAGAATACCAAACAGCAGCCAAATCACACATATCCAACCAAACACAACATACACCAGACCCACATGCACCTGGCAAACATACAGACACATGCACATCACCTGCTCCAGCTCCCTCTACCTCCAAAACTCAATCCTCTCCCACCCCTCCTACCCGTATTCTCCTCCCAAATTCACATCTTACCTGTCCTTAACTCCTGTGAAACCTAACCCCACCCTCCGAAGAAAGATCCTGGAGGTGCCTTCTTTGTGCCCAATAGATGCCCCTTCCTGATTAGGATACCGTTTGGCAGTCTGTATTGGAGGCAAGTTATTGGCAACGCAATCATAGCCTTGTGTCATAGGAAAGCCATTTGTTCAACTAATATTTTTATTATTTAATAATATATTTATGAGAGAAGTATCTGATTTATCAATAAAAATATTTTACATTTGGAAAGTTTGTCCTAACATTGTTTGATTCATAAAAATGTATTTGATGAAAATGTGATTTACATTTTTTACTTACAATTATGACAGGAAGTACAACCTTTTTTATGTCTTATTTCTAAAGTCCATACACTAGTTTGAAATAGATTGTGATGGGCATAAACATTTTGGCGCAAGCATTTATCATGATAATGAACACATACAAAAATGGAATTCATTTTTCAAGTGTTAATAGAGGTTTGTTTATTTAAACATAATACGTGCATAAATAAACACATATGCATTACACTGTACAAAAAAATAAGATAATTGAAATTTTATAAAATATAGCAAATAGCACTAGAGAAGGAGATATGGTACGTAAATAAATAAAATTACTTCAGTTTAGGACTAACATTGATTTTACATATATTTAAAAAAAATATTTTACCTTGTCTAGTGTGATTCCTAAATTATAATAAATGTAAATTATTCAAAAAATGTGTAATGCATTGGTTTATAATTTGATAGTTTATGAAAAATTAGGGAACACACCTGTTAGACCCGGGATCCCTGGTTGGCTGAGGTAGGTACATTAAGCCAAATAGGGAACTGTGGTTCCACGTCAGGGAAAGGAAGGTCACCTTTTGATATAGCCTCCGCTTACCCCCTTGGTAGCCAGGTTTATCTTCAAGGAAAATGTGTAAAGTATTTGTAACCACACTCACAGCAACGCAATGATAACACCACAAATAGACTCCACACAAGTTTTATAAAAATTAGTATAAATTTTATATAAAAAGATATATGATAAGACTACACGATATAAATCCAACATATGAGTATGTGTAATATGAGTTTCCGCAACAGGGAGCTAGCTCAGCTCGGGCCCTTGGGTATAAGTTACTGCAGGACACAGCACAGCAAAGTCCTTTCAAGCAGAGGGATGAAGCACACAGCAAAGTCCCTTTATCCTTTCCTTGGTTAAAACAGCAAACTGCAGGACAACCCCAGAACACACAGCAAGGGTCAATCCTTTCCTTCAGTCTCTTCAGTTGTTTCTACCTTGGCAAAGGTTCCTCTTGACCACGAAGTAGCTCCAGTCTTGTTCAATCTTGATCAAGCCATTCTCCAAAGTTCAGGGGCTTCAGCTCCCCTCAACGGCTTTTAAGGCTTTGTGTTCAGGGGGCACTGACCCGTGTTCAAACCAGTTCTGGGTCCCAACCTGCCAGTGACACCTTCTTCCTTTGATTAGTGGGGGTCTGGATTCTCAATCACTCAGCGAGCGATGGGACAATTGTTTTAAAGCAGCAACTCAGGCCTCTTTACCTCTAGGGGCTACTCCTCCCTGTATACTCCATATGCAGGTCAGCCTGTTCCTGTCTCACCTCCTCCTCTGGGTCAAGACATTCCCAGATCCTATCGCTTTCAACTCCGGACAGTCAAGCCACAACCAGGCAGACATACACAGAAATGTTAGAGCACAAAAACCCAGCCATTTCTAAAAGAGTGGCATCTAAACGCACAATGCAAAAACCACCTTCATAAAAAGATGTGTTATTACATTGTGAGTTCAGGCACACTAAACTTCACCTTTCCATCTTAAGCCTTTGGGAAGATAGGTTGGAAAACATATTACACAGCCTCCCCATTCTGCTCTACGGGCAAGATGGCCTTTCAACAGTGAAAAACTAAATGGAGATTATTTCACTGTCAGGACATGGTACACACCTTAGTACATGTCCTACCTTTCACATGCACTGCACCCTGACCAGGGGATACCCTGGACCTACCATAGGGGTGTCTGATGTGCATAGAAAGGGAAGGGGAAGGTCTGGCAAGTGGGTGCACTTGTCAGACCAACATGGTAGTTTAACAAACTGTGTGCATGCACTGCAATGGCAGGCCTGAGTTCCCTCTTTAAGGCTACTTGTGCGGGTGGCATAATTAGTGCTGCCGGCCCACTAGTAGCATTTGCATTACTAGCCCTGGCACACATAGTTCACTTTACTAGGGAGTTTACTAGTAAGACAAACATACCAATCATGGACAACCAATTACCATTACACTTTACACAGGGAGCACTTGCACTTTGACACTGATCAGCAGTGGCAAAGAGTCCAAAGCATCTAAATTGGCAACACCATGTCAGAAAAAAGGTCTAGGGGAAATGCAAAAAGTTTAGGGAACTTTAGCCAACAACCATTGGCATTGCCAATAGGTCTAGCTTTTGGGACCTTATAAGTATTTAGTTATGCAACTTTTGCATGGCTAAACACTTATAAGGTCCCAAAGGCGAGACCTATTGCCCATGCCAATGCTTGTTTCTTTTGAAGGTATGTTCCCAGGAGAATTCCACATCCAAGTGTAGTAGTAAACTTCCGGGTTTAATTTAGAATATCTTTTTTTTTCTTACGCCCTAAATCTATAACGTCCAGACAGTCCATGCTGCCAGCTACAAAATTCAAATACCTCTTTCCGTCCGGACGCTTAGTCACTGAGAGGCGAACTGTTCTCTGGCCTCTGATATCGCCCGTGCAGCGCGTGCCCCCAGGGCACTGTCACGCGCCACAGCCGGCTCGTGCAAGTGATAGGCGCTGTCAGTGAGATAAATAGTGGACGTCATTGTTGGTTGACGAGCCGGACTCTGGGTGTCCATGTTTGTTCCGGCGTCTGGAGCCTGCAGTACCCTATACAATAAAAAGAAAACACATGCTGCACATGCAGCGATCCGCTTCTGAGGCTTCGTTTGCGTGGCGTGTTTCGCGCTGTCCATGGGGCCAAAGGAGCACGCGCAGGCGGTGGTAGCAGACACGGGGAGCGGAGCTAGCGCCATAAAGGGATTCCTGTTGGCTATGCTTGGTCACTCCCGTTCCCTCTCGGGTGAAACGAACAACACGCGTGGAAAGCAGACTAAATGTAAATGTTTAGATTTCTAACTGGCGCTTAAATTGTGTGCTGTCGAAGGTACTGTACTAGTGATACACAGAAGTAATGTAGTACACTGTCAATTTATTTTACAAAACAGTTATATAAAAAACAAGCATTGAAAGCGTGCGTCATCTCGATCGCTCTGAAAGCGAAAGTGATCACGATGACGCATGGGTTTTCAAAGTGCTGCTGAATGCTAGCGGTTCGCGCGTGCACGGTCCCGTGAACGCAAGCGCTAGGCCAGCCAGCAGCACTTTGAAAACTCACATACAAAATGTGTCTCCGAGCCAGCGCATGCGCTGGGCTCAGCGAGACCTAAAAAGCGCCAAGTCCTACAACTCCTGATAAAACATATTATGAATTTTGTTTAATGTCCTCTTTTGTATAAGTACCCATTATCATAAAGGAAGCTTGCACCAAATTTGACAATAAGAATATAAATATAATACAAGTGTGTTTCTTTAAATTTCATAACTGACAACATTTGACAGTTAGACATTCCACATTGCAAAATTATTGCTTGTAAGAAAGATTTCAAAATGCATGAGTCCAGAGCTAATGCAAAAAGACAATTCAAATGGAATCCTGTTAAAAAAAAAAAGAAGAAGCTTACCTTCAATTCCGGCAACAACAGTGTTGATTTGCTTAATGGTCAAGTAGCAGCAGCAAAGGAAGTATTTGGACCATCTGGTTCATGTAGATGGTAGAATCGAAACGTATAACTGCCATATCCATCGTATTTACCCTACATTAAGGTAGCATTTATTTAGCTATCTTATAGTACATTCTTGATAGATGTATACGCAATTAACAAGGGTAGATGTTGTGTAAGTTAAGTTGACATCTGTGCCGCCATTTTGTGTAGTAGACGCCATCTTGTATTATAAGTGAAACTGTTACTGTATCATTTACGAGAAATGGTCCTTGGTGAGTTTTGTTTCTCAGATGTTGAATCCTGCTCATTAACGCATGCCTTCTCTGTGCGTAGAGGCCTTCTCCCACCTGCCTAGTAGGGTGGATAAGCCAGAAGACCTTGGGCAGTAGATAGCTTGTACCAGGCTGCGGAATTGAAACTTATTTTCTGTATCCCCATTGTATTACGACATCTACCAGTGTTTTTCCATGATAGGCGGGTCTTTGTGGGCTCCGCAATGTACATAATGTAACTTTATATTTATTAGAGTCAGTCCCTCGACAGCCATCATGGGAGGCTGGGCGGATTGGACTCCACTGCAGTGTACTTTACGAATAAACGAGTTTGCTTGTGTTCTCTTCTATGTCATCGACTTTTCATTAAGTAGAAGGCTAGAGGAGGTCGAGAGTGACCCGGGTGGCCCTAGTTGGGTCACTTCCTTCATAGGAAAAGGAAGTGGAAAAAAGTTTCTACCTTATATACCTTTGACTCTGACAACTCAGGTGTGGAGGTTTACCCACCACAGTTATGTCAGTGGGAAGGCACATTGTTAATGGCCTTGCGGAAATCTTGCGTGGACTCCCTCAGACAGCCTCTTTTGCCTATGGTGTCTTCAATGTTGGTGGAAAATTCTGAAGGAGATAGCGGTCAGACTATCATCCATAGGCCCACCAGCTTCTAAATTGAGCAGACTGACCACAATGTAGGCAGGTGGAGAAACCAACAGAAAAGTGCCGGAGGGACCAGATCCACCAAAATCTAAATAAGGTCTTAAGTCAGAAGGTAAAAAGCATTGACTGGAGTGATCCTCTTAGTGTATCTGATATCTGCTCTATCATAGTCAGCCTGGCATCATGCCCATGTCCCGGTCAGCCATGGACTGTTATTTCTGATTGCTGTGTTACTTTTTTAATATATTTTTGCCTTAATATTTTAAAGAATCATATATCCAGTTACCCTTAAACAATTTTAACAATTTCAGTGTATTCTTGCTCATTATTTTTTTTTTCTAATTTAATAAATTGGTGTATAAATGTTCTTCTAATTTTTCATGACACTAAAATTGTTGTTACTGTGAACTCAACACACACTTCACATAGGATGGCCTGCTGCCTGTGCCATAAACTCAAAGGGATTAGCCGAGATTCTCTAAGGACAGTTTATGTTTATTACATTCGGAGGGGTCACCCCCTCCAAAATTGATAACTCAGTTTCTGAAAGCTAACAATATTGTGCAAATTAGTAGTAACATTTCAGTTGATTGACTAGGTAAAGGGTCCTTATCCTCAGCTACAAAAAAGATTGTCATTTAATTGTCATAAATGTAACTCAACAGGGCGGGGGAGTTATTCTTTCTTTGTCATGAATTATGTTTGTTTCACACTTAAGCCAATTCACGTTAGCATGAAAGACTCTGGGCCTGATTTAGATATTGGCAGACGGGTAACTCTGTCACAACGGAGGTGGATATTCTGTCTGCCGAAATATAAATTCCATTATATCCTATGGGATTTATATTTATAAAACTACAGACAAGGGCTGAGGCAAGCACAAGAACCGCACCTATGAGACAAAATTGTGGCACGTAAGGTTGGTGCTGGAAAACGAGGGAGTTCTCCCTTTTCCACTTCCTATCTAGCACAGAATTTTTTCAATCCATGTAGTCTTATGTTCTTTTTTGAAAATGTTCTTTATTTGAAAGGCAGAATGCACCAAATTGATAAAATCCACACAATTCAATTAGCCAACGCGTTTCCTTCCTATAGGGACTTCTTCAAGGCTAAAGAAAACATTTACACAAAACAAATGTAAAATATATACATGTATACAAACTACATTCACTACATTTCACTACAATATTTACAAAACTGTACAGTTTAAACAGTGAGTTAGCCATCCAAAGATTATACATAGGTGAGAGACAATTCAATCAGAATCCAAATTAACATATATAACGGAATAAACATCATATTATACATATTATACATGTCTTATTAAAATATATATTCACACTCTTGCATCCTTATGGCGGTTTGTAACGAGACAGTTGTGGAGCCAATCTATACAATAAGTCATGTCCTAACATACCTCATATATCTGTACAAGGTGTATATTCACAGAAAGGTTAATATGTCCACAGATAATTCTTGGACACTTTGGCAACTGATGCTTATAGTCACCCAAAAACAAAAGCACATATTTATTTATATGTATAAATTTTACATTTCTTTCTAAAATCTTTGTTCAATTCACATAGTCCTTACATATTGCGCATATTTTGATGTAATGTTCTATAATATAAGTTGGACGGATGTGGCAAAGTATTGATACATGGATTATTTACAACTTCATCGACAAACCAATACATAAAACTCTATGTATTCTAATATGTGCATACAGGTTTTACCCTATATTCAATTTTGTATGCTTATACCATAAGTAAAAACAAAGTCTGGAAACGAGAACAAGCAATTTTTTATATTTAAATCACCAGTCTCCAGATGAATTTGCAAACTACAAATTGTAAATTTATAATCTGCAATGTCACCTAGAAACTAATTCGTATATTTAAACTGCATGGACTTCTAATATGTGCATATAGCTTTTTATCCTATGTTCAATATTATATGCTTTAATCTAAATACAAATGAGGTCTAGGGACTAAAAGGGGCCATTTTTTAATATAAAATCACTGGTCTCTATTTATTTAAATGAAAGCACGTGCGGGCAGCTGCTAAGATGTAAACAGGCAGTTATATTTAAAACCCAATAGGAAAAGCTATAGTCCTATCATTGTCGTTTTCAGCCTCATGTCATATTTCAGAACCTATGCTTGCTAACAATTATTTAAAATACAGTCAAATTATTGGGTTCAAAACATAGACACAAACATAAATATGGTCTGCGGGCGAAGAACATGTGATTCTTTAATATAGAAAGTCTCCATGTATTTCGAAACTGAGACTTATTAGCAGACATTAAGGTATAACCAAAATACTATGTTCGCAACACACATAAAGAGTAGCAATCTTTATCTATTTTTTTGTATATGTTAGATGCTATTTATTAAAACAGATGAAATTAATATTTATAATTTATATTTGGGCGGATGGGATATCCCTCACAGTTTAATTGAGTAACCCGGCCATCAAGGCCTAAATCTGGCCCTTTGTTTTCAAAGAGAAACAGCCTTTCCATGCTAGTATTACCACAGAATAACTTTCCTTTAACATGCATCAATTAGAACCCAATGCCTTTACCACGCATTGCCTTTACCAGGCATATGCCTTTAGCAAGCATACCTTTACAACAAAATGATAAGTATATGAAAGGTAAGTGTGTATATAAAGTAAGTGCGTATATAAATATGAATACATATATAGATAGGATTAAAGTAAGGGTGTTTAAGATTTAGGGGTGGCTAAGTATAGGATAGTAAGGAAGATTTTAGGGTTTGGGGTGGCTGGGGAATTTGGTGGTAAAACAGTTTTTAGGGCTTAAGGGATGTGTAAGGAAATTGGGTAGAGAAAGTGTTTTTAGGGTTCAGTGTTGGGTGAGCGAATAAGTTAATTTGGGTGTGTTTTAGGGTCTAGGCATGGATAAGGGAACTGGATGGTAAGGGTGGTTATAGGGTTGAGGGGTGGTTAAGGAAATTCGATGGTGAGAGTGCGTTTAGGGGTGGGTGAGGGAATAGGGTGAAACAGGTATTTTTAGGATTTAGGGCTGGGTAAGGGAATTGGGTGGTAATTGTGATTTTGGGATTCAGTGGTGGCTAAGGGTATAGGTTGGTAGGAGTAGTTTAGGGTTTAGGATTGGGTAAGGAAATTGGGTGGTAAGGGTGTTATAGGGTTATGGGTTGGGTCAGGGTACAGAGTGTTGAGGGTGTTTTTAGGGTTTAGGGTGGCTAAGGGAATTGGGTTCCCCCATTTAAGGACAATAAGTAATATATATATATATATATATACACCAACACACACACATATATATATCAGCTTCAAACTGCTAACTTGAGTTTGACATTTAAATTAATGACAAAGTACATAGCTCCCTTTTTAATTTATGTGCCACCCCTAGGGTAGGCCTATTGAGTCCTAAGGTAGGTTGCTGCATTTTAAAAGGTAGGATATGTCTTTTCAGATGACTTAACAGTAAAAACCCCATATTGTAATTTTTACTGTGTAAAGGGTAGTGCAGGGTTACATGCTGACACCTCAGCTGTGCTAACTTCTGAATTGGATGACTAAAGTTGGTACTTCAAGGTATCCAAATAATCATTGCATTAAACTAGACTTGATACCCACATCAAATTTAATGTAACTTTTTATTAAAATACAACTTCAGAAAGTTGACACTCTGTTGCCCACCTGGCCACAAGACAGCCTTCTGTCCCCCTAGGGAGACATGTGAATGATTACCAAGGCCTCGCATTGGAAGAGCTGTTACCTCGCTCTGACAGGAAGTCACACAGGGTATGAGCCCAAAAGGCGAGTTTACAAATTGGAAGCCAGCTTTGAAGGGCAAATGTTAGGAGCACATGAGAGGGGCTCCTCTGGTAGATAGGTTTTAGTTGGGGACGGAGACAGGAAAACAGTTGCCATACCAGTCTCCCATTTGGCGTAAACCATCAGGTAACCACACCTCTAGGGTGGGTTACCAATATCTGCAAGGAGAGGACTGTGCCAGTGGTGCCCTGCTCAAGGAAAAGATGTCCCTGAGTCCAAGACAGTAGATGTGAACTCCAAGAGTCAGTTGGCTGACTTCTTGTTATAGGTTCAATGCCACAAAAGCTAAAGAAGCTGTCTTGACTGAGTTGGAAGCCACAATTGCTTGAAAGCCACTGAACACCAAAGCACAGCCCACGAGATTGATCCCTGATACTCAAAAGTTGCACCTGATTCTACTAGACTTGGGAGTCGTCTAAGTGCAGTTTGGTCACCCATGATTGAAGGGAACTGTTGATTTCGGGCAGTCAGACACTAAAGCACAGCCCACGAGAGTGATCCCTGACACTCAAAAGTTGCACCTGATTCTGCTAGCTTGGGAGAGTCGTCAAAGTGCAGTTTGGTCACCCATGATTGAAGGGAACTGTTGGTTTCGCTGTCACCTGAGACCAGCAGATTAGACACACCCGTTTTTTGGCTGGACTTCACCTAGACTTCGAGGGGCATTGACCTCTGTGACTGAAATCGCCTCACCATGTTTGTGTACCAAGGGGCAGTGCCAGGAAGAACCCCTTTGACTGGATCATCATCCTCAGCATCTTCATCATCCTTGCCTGGACCGTTCCAATGATGTCTATGTTGATTTGCACATACAGCATGAAGCTGAACTGTAGACTGCAAGGTTCCTGCTAAGCCTTACTGGCCCCTGTGACTTAATTTAAAAAAGTTTCCAAAGTAACAGCTTACCCTGGTAGTTGCCTTTGCTTGTTTGCAGTTTGAGTGAAAAGCTGTGATTTACGATTTCTCTCAAAATTCTTACCTCTGGAACCCTCTGGTGAATTTTCTTTATTTTGGTGTCCAAAAAGCCATAACAATAAGATCTATTTTTATAAATTGGTGTCAGATTTCATTAGTGTCATGTTCTTTCTTATTCAATTGTTTTGGTATTTCTAAATGCTTAGCACTAGTTCCTTTGTTAAAGCCTCACTGCTCGAAGTCACGGCCACCCAGGATTGAGCTATGGTTTTACAAACAAGCCTGACTGGACCCAAGACAGGCTTTTGAGTTATGACACAGTGAGGTCGCACAACCAGGCCATATAATATACAGCGTTTCCTCACAGCAGTGAGCTGTTACCTCGCTCTGACAGGAAGTCACACAGGGTATGAGCCCAAAAGGCGAGTTTACAAATTGGAAGCCAGCTTTGAAGGGCAAATGTTAGGAGCACATGAGAGGGGTTCCTCTGGTAGATAGGTTTTAGTTGGGGACGGAGACAGGAAAACAGTTGCCATACCAGTCTCCCAGTTGGCGTAAACCATCAGGTAACCACACCTCTAGGGTGGGTTACCAATATCTGCAAGGAGAGGACTGTGCCAGTGGTGCCCTGCTCAAGGAAAAGATGTCCCTGAGTCCAAGACAGTAGATGTGAACTCCAAGAGTCAGTTGGCTGACTTCTTGTTACAGGTTCAATGCCACAAAAGCTAAAGAAGCTGTCTTGACTGAGTTGGAAGCCACAATTGCTTGAAAGCCACTGAACACCAAAGCACAGCCCACGAGATTGATCCCTGACACTCAAAAGATGCACCTGATTCTACTAGACTTGGGAGTCGTCTAAGTGCAGTTTGGTCACCCATGATTGAAGGGAACTGTTGATTTCGGGCAGTCAGACACTAAAGCACAGCCCACGAGAGTGATCCCTGACACTCAAAAGTTGCACCTGATTCTGCTAGCTTGGGAGAGTCGTCAAAGTGCAGTTTGGTCACCCATGATTGAAGGGAACTGTTGGTTTCGCTGTCACCTGAGACCAGCAGATTAGACACACCCGTTTTTTGGCTGGACTTCACCTAGACTTCGAGGGGCATTGACCTCTGTGACTGAAATCGCCTCACCATGTTTGTGTACCAAGGGGCAGTGCCAGGAAGAACCCCTTTGACTGGATCATCATCCTCAGCATCTTCATCATCCTTGCCTGGACCGTTCCAATGATTTCTATGTTGATTTGCACATACAGCATGAAGCTGAACTGTAGACTGCAAGGTTCCTGCTAAGCCTTACTGGCCCCAGTGACTTAATTTAAAAAAGTTTCCAAAGTAACAGCTTACCCTGGTAGTTGCCTTTGCTTGTTTGCAGTTTGAGTGAAAAGCTGTGATTTACGATTTCTCTCAAAATTCTTACCTCTGGAACCCTCTGGTGAATTTTCTTTATTTTGGTGTCCAAAAAGCCATAACAATAAGATCTATTTTTATAAATTGGTGTCAGATTTCATTAGTGTCATGTTTTTTCTTATTCAATTGTTTTGGTATTTCTAAATGCTTAGCACTAGTTCCTTTGTTAAAGCCTCACTGCTCGAAGTCACGGCCACCCAGGATTGAGCTATGGTTTTACAAACAAGCCTGACTGGACCCAAGACAGGCTTTTGAGTTATGACACAGTGAGGTCGCACAACCAGGCCATATAATATACAGCGTTTCCTCACAGCAGATCTTCTATCCTAGGTTTATTACAGCAGGTCACCAAAACAGACACTCTTGCCTACAGGCTCATCCACCCTAAAAGCATTTTGCCTTTAGCACCTACTGTTCACAATAAATACGCCTGGCCTCCTTGCTTTGTCATAACTTTCCATAGAAACAGATCAAGCATATGACATCTGGCATAACTGTTCCTAATGAACCAATAAGGCCCATAGTCTTTACTATTGGATTGACAACATAACCAACACAAGCCTACTGATCTGCGCATCAGCTCACAAACATCACGCAGCATTTGCCAGAGGTGATGACCAACACCAAAACCCTTGCTTACTATGGAAATCTGTGAGATTTTAGGTACCATAATACCTGTATGCACAGTAACACAGAAACAAATGCTTTTCACATTAAATATGCCAGGTCTACTGACTTTGTCATAACTTTTCATATTGAACAGATTAGACCTACAGAATCAGACATTACTTTTTCCATTAAACTAATCAACTCTATTGCCTTTATCATTGGCTTCTCACCATAACCAACTCCTGTATTGAATGTATACTTTCCCACAAGATAACATCAGTCATACGGTAGTACGATTACAAATACATACACGATTACAGTTGGCAAATGAAACTACTATCCCTCCTTAGAGGGTCCAACAAGGATGGTCACAGTGTAACTCTTCTATCCCTATGGTTTGTCAGCAGATGGGTAACAAATGTTACCAATGTTATGTTAGCAATTCTTATAAAGCGCATGGCTACCCAACACGGGCGTCCCAGCACTGATAGACACTGTAAGAGAGAAACAGTGTGCTAACTAGAGGAGAAAGTGAGTCTTTAAGTGCTTTCTGAAGCTGGCCAGATTACCGTTGGCTCATAAGTGGGAGGAGAGGGAGTTCCAGAGTCTGGATACCAAGTAAGCGAATGACTGCTGTTGGAACTAGACTGTCTGGTTATCGAAGGGGGTGCCCTAGTCAGACAGAAAGCAACGCTCCCGTCAAGGGCATGTGATTACACACACTGTACAACATATTTTCTCCATTAGGTAGCTTGGCACTGAGCAGGCATCTTTCAGAAACAATGTGTGAAGCAAGAACACAGCACGCAAACATAATAAATATCCCAAATGACACAAATGAGAGACTTCACACTTGATGTAGAGAAATGTTGTTTATATTCAACACTCACATTATACAATGTAACATGAATATCATGGAGTTCTGGGCATAAATCACTCTTGGCAATATTACTAGCAGCAGTAAGCCCACTTCGTGTTTATCAAATCTCTACAGATGCCTACATGGGAAAAGTCCTATTCTAAACCCCACACAGCACCCTTATGCAATGCGACACATTGTCAGCCCCCTGGTCCACTCTCACAATTATAATCATGCAATTTCACAAGGCTGTTAGGTGCACCCTGGACTACAAGGATATCAGTAATATGTGAATACACAGAATTATTCAACTTTAAGCAGCGCCCCAGGATGAGGCCACCCGGATAAACCCACTGTTGAGAGGTAAAACGCTTTTGGCAGGAGAACAACATATAAACCGACACCGCTTGGCGTGATGCACAGCAGAAATGCGGCACAGTTGATGAAGCAGGCCGCTATGGATCCCGCAACCAGTGAATCCGCTCAGGGAACCACATTGCCGTAGATGTGAACAACGTCTTGAGATCCGCACTAGGGACTCCAGTCTCCAGGCACGATTCTGTATTTCTTAGCACACACCACACCGTTCAGCTTTCAGCAGGTGATGTGGGTACTTAAAGGGTACCCCCCTCCATATGTCACTGGTGGATGGTGTGGGCCCCTCGTATGGGAGCTTTGATGTCCCTGAGACCAGGAGACCAGCTAACTTGTCCTTGAGAGCCCACTTTAGGGTACCACACATCAGAAGGTAGTCGGCCCATACCAGCCAGTATTCAGGAAGGCATGCAATCCTTTTCACAGGCAGTTATCCTCCATGTGAACAACAGAGTCCTCTGCAATGTGCGCCAGGTTCTCCGGTTCTGCGTCCCTACAAGTGGATCTCTCCCCTCAGTCGGGTGGCACTGGGTGGTTATACCTGATTGGGATTTTGAAGTTGGGGAAAGGTTCAAAGGTTATTTATTTGAACCATAGATTTGTCCCCTAAACTTCCAGTCCTGTCTGCCATAAGGACGCGGAATGCAAATCCCTATCTTTATGGGAGCCGTGATCTGGCCCTAGAAGCTAGGTGTCACTTTCCCTGACTGCCACATATTCTACCAGGTCGGCAAATTGCAGAGGTTGACTATCTCAATTGCATGCCCAATGGTTTAATGCTGTCGCTAGGAAATACCCATATGTGCTACCCCAGTCTCCACTGTTCACCAATGCCAAACACCATGGCACACAAAGAGTTTGATGCATTGAAATGCCCTCTTTCCATACCTTCAAGACAAGATATGCCAAGCCCATCTTTACCATTGGAATTGATTTTGCTAAGCAAATCCATTGATAGGAAACATCACAAGACTGCACCACTGCAATCCATCGTTACAGCTCGAAATACAGGAGACCCCTTCCCCATGCTAACTAAAGAAAGAGCAAGCCCCCTCGGTAGGGGAACCCTTGTGTGTCTTCTATACTACCAGGGCAGCAAACATCTGTGAGTCCCTGCCCAGCCCTTCACCTTCCATCGAAGTGGAGGTGAAAGGCCTCTCTCAAGCTGGACCGCGTTGGTTACTGGCCGGCCGGAGTATGCACACAAGTGTGCTCTAACACACCGGCTCTGGCAGGTTAGACACATATTTAAAGACACAGGCCATGCAGGTGCTCACACCAGAATGCAATAGCAGGTCGGACACGTGGGTAAACCACACCAGCAGTGCAAATGCGCACCCAGACCGCAAAGGCAGGCTTGACCAATGTTTAAAAACATCCTGCTAGCACCACTTCCTAACATGTGTCAGACAGGTGCGTGCAGTTTCACACTGCAGTACAGTGGGAAAGGGTGCAAACCCTCATGGCGCCACACGAGAACCAGCAAGCACACCGGCTTTCAGTGCCAGGCTGGCGGCCAGGGTCTACAGGACACCCGTGGTGTCCCTGCACTATCGTGGTTGACAATGGCAGTCTGGATTCACTCTAAGCATTTCATTGGTGCCAACGTGCACATCAGTCTTTCTTGGCAGACTGATGGCGGGGAGCCTAGAAACATGATTATTATTAACAATAGAGGGTTTATAGAGCACAACAGCGACTCCAAAGAGTGCCCCGGTGCGAGTAGTAAAATCCCAAAGAAGAAAAACTTAGAATTAAAACCCAAAAGAACGCCCTTTTAGGCGTTTTTCAAAAGCAAGATGTCCTCAGTGGCCCGCAGTTGAGGAGAAAGAGCTTTCCACTCCTTTAGAGGGAAAAGATAAGAAAAAGAGCTGTTTCTACAGTTCATCCTTTTGAAGCACAGAGTGACCACCAACAAACAATTGGCGGACCGAAGACATCTGGTCGGATGATATGGAATGAATATGTTGGACAGATATTGAGGGCCCCTTACCATAGAAAGTTCTATGAGTAAGGACTAAGCCTTTGTACCTGACACGATCTTTCACAGATAACCAATGTAGATATTTTAGGGCTGGCTCCTGTGGAGACGCAACAAAAGCCGAGCGGCAGCGTTCTGTACTAATTACAAGTAAAAGTCATCAGTGGAGTCCAGCCTGAAAGTAATCAGAGCCTGTATAACAATATTTTGCTGCTTAAGAGGGAGCAAGTACATGAACTTTTGAAACATTTATAGCAGGCCAAAACATGTACCTACTACCCTAGCTACCTGAGCTGCAATAATTATCAAAATACACCTCCAGGTTACGTGCTACCACAGCTGGAGGGGGTGGAAGAGGATCACTGGCACAAAGGCTCAGGCTGACTGGCACTATCCGGCCGGACCCAGGCCCAGCACAACCATGGGGCTAGTGCACCCACTGCATGTCATGATCCGTTTCACCCCCTCAGCCAAGTGCCGGTTTCTACGAGTGGTTGGAAGGGTGTGCACACTTCCACACTGCACCTCCAGTGAGCTACGGCTCCGGCCCCATGGCCGCAGAGGGGCCTTGCCAACCCCAGGAGGTGTCCCATGGAAGGGGGACTCCACCTAGGGGCTCTCCCCAGTTTTGGCAGTGGCCACACTCTGGCCCCCACCTGGCTACTCACCTATCCCGAGCTTCACCCCTCAGGATGTACCCCAGGCCTGATCCAGCGGTAGGGGAGGCCCCCTCCTAGTTAGCTCACCAGTGAAGACGCCAACCTGAGTAGGAGACATACTGGGTAGATGAGTGTCATGGGGCATGATCAGTGCCAAGTCCCCCTACTCGCTAATGCCGTATCCACCCTGGGTATATGGTGTACCTTTTCGTAGGGCCCTCCCGGGGTACAACACTTAACCTATTTGCACGAGCATCCTGCTCATAACCTGTGCAGGGAGGGTGCTCATACCTTTCCACTACAGAACATGGCCTGAATTCTAGGGTCATGAACAGAGAGTAGGAGAAGACTAGTAGGACAAAAAAAAGCTAAATGTTTAGGGATGATACCATAAGAAGGACGTGTCAATCAACCTTTCTCCACTTCTGGCCCTTTTGGATCTTGGAACAGGCAGGAGGAAGCAGTTGTTTGACCTCTAGTCTCATGTTTTATTATACAAGACAATTAATTGCCTTAAGATGTGTGGGCTCTGAGCGTCTTTTATCTTGAGTGCAATGCACAGATATTTGAATTCTTTTCTTCTCCTTACTGGCGGCCAGTGAAGGCTGCCCAGACCCAGGCGTGCAGACTGTGATTTTGGGAGGCTCAAAAAGACATGAGCTGCAGCATTTTGAGTACTCTGCAGTATCTTTATAACATAGGCAGGGATACCTAAGTAGAGTGAATTGCCATAGCCTAGTTACAAGAGTATGAGGCTTTTTACCACTGTTCTTCGAGTTTCCGCAGGAAGTCATTTGAGCATTTGCCTCAGTGCTCTTAGCAGACCTAAAGATGTCCCAGCCAGTTTCTTGGCCTGGGAGGCCAAAGTAAGGTCTTTATCCAGAAGAACACCCAGGCTCTTAACTTCCGGTGTGGGGATGGGCTGCCACCCAGACTTGAGGGTGGTCCCAGAGAGATGGATTGGTCCCAACTACCATAACCTCCGCCTTATTGCCATTTAGATTAAGGCAACTTATAGGCATCCAATTATTAACTTGTTCCAAACAGGCTAACAAGTTTTCAGCAGTTTGACTAATATTTGGTGCCAGAGAGACAACAATCTGGGTGTCTTCAGCGTACAACACCATGGTGAAACCAAACGACCAGATAATGTCAGCTAGGGGCCGTACATATACATTAAAAAGCGAGGGTTCAGGGATGAACCCTGAGGCACAATACATTTGAGCTGATGAGCCTCTGACAAATAGGAGTCTTCCCTGACCTGGTAGCTCCTATTGAGGTCAGCTATTGTAGCACTATTCCTGTTATCCCAAGCAACTCCTACCTACGTCGGAGGATGAGATGGAACACAGTGTTGAAAGTTATGCTCAAATCAAGACGAATGCGCGCAGCTGACCCTCCTTGAGCCTCGGTTGTCTTGAGATCTTTGGTAGCTAGTATAAGAGCCATCTCAGTACTACATCTAAATCTGAAGTCAGTCTGCATCTGATGCAAAAGGTTATGGGCCTCAAGAAAATCAGTCAGGTGAACACTTCTCTAAGATCTTACTGGTACCTGGAAGCAGAGATATTGGTCTATAATTCTTTATTTTGACAGGATCCAGGGAACATTTTTTCAGCAATGAACTGATAATGCGTGCTTCCAAGAATTGGGGACTTGTCCACTTTCCAGCGAGAGGTTATATACATGGTGGTTAAAGCTGGTAATATAGTGTCTCTGCCTTTCAACATAATATCTATATGTGCTGGGCCTAGGGAACTAGATTTAATTGTATTTGCTGCTTACCAGACAGTGTTACAACATAGGTGAGGTAAACCAACAGACCTGGAGGGGTTTATTGTCAGGTAAACCCTCATTAACAATGAAAGTTGGGTTTAGGCCCCATGCCAGTGAGTCATAAATGAGACTGACCTTACTTAGAAAAAACTTAGCCAACTCATCACAGCATTCCTTAGAGGAAGGAGGGCCTATTCCTGCAACTTTCGGTTTCAGGAAGGAGTTCACTATTGTGTAAATTTCTTTGGAGGCATGTGAGGGCTGGGAAATCTTTTTTTTTCTTGTTTCTTTTTGTCCTCATACGCCATTAGATCTTTCCAGGGCTAGATTGATTTCCTCTGCTGTTTCCCATCTAGTTGGCATCAGCAAGAGAACTCTGATCTTGATGGTTTGCACTTTACACAGAACCTCTCGAAATTGGTCTGTTCCCTTCTTCTATCTGTAAGGCCCAGGAACTGACCCAAGTGGTGAAGTAATTCCATGTAGAGGCATAATCTTTGGACATACATACCCCCAATTTAATTTAAACTCTGTTCAGCCAACTTATGCATGGTCCCCAAAAAGCCCTCTTCTTGCTATTATCTTTTCTTGTAGCTATATCCAATTTCATTACATATTTAATAGCATTTACCCAATCTAAAAAGATCGGGGGGTCCAACATTTACAAATTTCTCTACGGGCTAGTAGAATAAGATAGAAACACAGCTTATTAATAGCTAAAGGTAACAATTCATAATTCGGAAAGAGACCAAAAAAGGTTAGAGGAATGCTCACCTGTATATCAAACCCAAATATTCCTTCCATACCTTTTAGTACAAGATCCCAAAATTGCTGTACTATAGGGCAGCTTACAAACATATGCTCATCGTTAGCTGAAGAGAGAAGAGATGATTTCTCGTTTAAAAAGGCAGCTTGGACTGTGACATATAATAGATCAAAATATACTTGCCATAATATTTCTGTATTGACGTCCGGCAAGTACTCGCCCCACAGTTGTGCTGGAAGTGTAAAGTCCTCGTCTGCCAAATCTGTCAGTAGCCAATAAAGATTCACCACTTCTTTCTTGTTCCGTTGTCTGATTGTCAAAGTAGTCTTTAGATCATTTGTAAAACCAACCGGTATACCAACCCTCTGAGACCAGCTTTTTATTTGTAAGTACTTAAATTTAGATAACTGATTGTCCGTCATAAGCTTAAAATCTTCCCAAGCTATCAAACATCCCTCTGGAATGAGTTGGGCCCAACAATTTACGCCAGCAGATTTTAAGGGTGTTACTAATGAATCTTTAGTCCATTCGGGTGAACCGGGTGTGTCCCATATGGGCGCCATAGCGCTATAATAGCTAATTTTTTAGAGCTTTCTGATTTTACTCCAAGTAACTGCTAGGTCCTTTAAAATTTTCAGTCGAACTTTGTTGAAGTAGCGTGGATCTCCAAACTTATATAGATAAGCATATTCAGCTCCTTTTCGGTGTTGCAACATTTCCTTGAACATTTTTCCTATATCTGAAAAGTTGGGTTTATTCATGAGCTTTTTTCCTGCCTTCATTAGGGAGACCCATGCATAAATGATCATATCAGGCGCGCATAAGCATCCCTTGTTCCTTTTTCTCCGAAGTTTTTTTCAAAGAAATTCTAGTTCCCTAGGAAGCCCATATAAATTAATTCAATTTTGACTGATTTTCCTCAAACTTTCTTCTTTAAAAGCTAATGGTATATTTTGAAATTTAAAAATCAATTTAGGTAAGAGCAACATTTTGACCAAATTAATCCTTCCTATTAGTGTTAAGGGTAAATAAGCCCAACTTTTTAGAGAATCGGATATTTCTTTATCAATTTTGTGCAGGTTGATGTTAGATATATCATTGATATCCTGAGTAATTTTTATTCCTAAATATCTCATTTCTCTTTTCAATTGAAAGGAGCAGACTGTGGAATCCCAAGCCATGCACTCGGTTTTAGACTGATTAATCTTGTATCCTGAGATATTACCAAATTGTTGAGCTAAAATGTATACAATAGGAATAGTTTTTTCAAGATCTGACGTGTATACCATGATGTCGTCGGCATTAAAGTGAAACTTTTTTTCCCAACTGCCAAATCTGAAGGGAAGTATATACTCATGTGTACTAATACTTTATGCAAAATGTATATAAGTTAAAAAGCATTAGCGACAGGGGGCAACCCTGCCTTGTACCTCTTTGCACTTGTATAGGAGAGGAGAGGTTACCATTTATTAATATTCTGACTGTTGGAGCTTTGTAGATTGCTGAGATAACTCTAGAAAATATTTCCCCCAGATTACATTTCTCTAATACCTTAATTAAATATGCCCAATTTACCCAATCGAACGCTTTCGTGGCGTCCAGCGTAATAATGGCTAAGGGTAATTTATGTAGAGTTTCAGTGTCAATAGCGCCAATCAGATTGTACGTTAAATCTTGAATACTTCTCCCTCTAACAAAACCCTTTTGGTACTGATGCAACAGCCCACTCATAATACCATTCAACCTCTCTGCTAAAACCTTAACAAAGATTTTATAATCAAAGTTAAGCAGAGAGATTGGTCTATACAAGTCACACTGATTGGCGGGCTTAGATGGTTTTAAAATCACGGCCACCGTGGCCAGACCCCAAGAGGGAGGCATAGTCCCACCTTTTTAAAAAATATAAGAAAACAATTTATCCATTACTGGCTAAAGATTTATATAGGTCGGCCGGAAGACCATCTGGTCCTGGTGCTTTCCCTTTCTTGCCAGATTCTATTGCCTTCCTGATTTCAGACTGGGATATCGGTTTACTAAAGCTACTAGAGGCCTAATCACTGACTTTTTTTGAGGGGTAGCGCTGAAGCCAGGATTCTATTGTGCTTTCCTGTGGGTTAAGTTCTTCTCTGTGGACTGCTTCAAAATAGTTTCGAAAAGCTTATTCTATGTCTTCAGGAGTCAAGCACATTTCTCCCGTAAGGTTACATGCTACTTCCTTTATGTTACTTCTTGCTAATTCTTGTTTGATTTTCCAGGCAAGAAGTTTGCCCGAGCCTTCCCCATATTCGAAATGTGCCATCTTGCTCGTATCCCACCTCTTTTGCAGCCTTGCATCTAGTATCGCTGCCAGATCTATTCTAAGAGATAGTAATCTTTCAGTAATATTCTCTTCTGTTTCCTCTTCTTGCACGATGAGATTATATTCTAATTCCTGAATTTTATTCTCTATTTCTTTTATCTCCATTTTGTATTTCTTCTGTCTGGCAATTTTAACCTAGGTTATACAGCCTCTTAAAAAAGCTTTATAAGAGCCCCATACTATTTCTATAGCAGCGCTATCAATATTAGAATAATATAAGAAATAGGCCTCCGTTTCTACAACTAGTCTTTCTATTATTTCTTCCTCTGTTAAAATCTATCGATCTAATGTCCATCTTATATTTGTTGGACTATTGGGAAGCTTCAACGTTAACGTTACAGCCGCATGGTCCGATAAGTGCCCACCGAGATGTTTCACTTCTATTACCCAAGGCCTCAGTGTCCCACTAATTAAGAAAAAATCTAACCTGTGACCGTGCTTTTTGTTCCTCCCTCTCTTTCTCTCCATACATCCGTCCATCTTAGATGCTTCATCATATTTTTCAATAGGGATCTCATTTTACAATTCTGTGGAGTTTTGCTTTTCAGAGATCTGTCCAGCACAGGATCTAAAACTAAATTAAAGTCTCCTGCCAGTATTAAGGGATCTCGAAATGGCAGTAGCTCGGCACATAAACTTTTTCATGGGGCTGGATCGTCCTGATTGGGACCATTATAACCTGCCACCGTAAAATTATGTGAATAAAACCTTAAGTTTGCTATGGCTCATCTCCCCATCTTATCCACTTTAACCCCCTCCACTAATAAAGCAGGATGTTTCTTTACGATTATTGCTACACCCTTCGTTGTTGTTTGCTGTGTAGTGCAGATAACCTCCTTAATCCAGCTTTTATTTTTGCATAAGCTCCTCATCTCTGTCTCTACTAAATGCGTTTCTTGGAGAATTAAAATGTGTTTTGGGATATCTTTTAAATACTGAAATATCCTTTCCATCCTCTGTTTTACCCTTAACCCATTTAGGTTCCATGTCATCACCTTCAGATATTTAGTATAGTCAGCTGATGTCTGTGTCATTCCTCATAAAGATATAAGGGGAAGAATTCTTTTTTGAAGATCTTATATGGCGAATTGGACTATTTATTTTTCCCAATGCTCCCCACCCAGTGACCCCCCTACTCCACCCAGCTCCTACCCCTGTGCTCCCATGGAGAGCCCCCACTGTTTCTCTCATGGCCCTACCCTGGCCTTTGAGGCTACCCTCTCTTTGGTCGGGCGGTTATTCCCTTTTTTAACTCCATAAACTGCTACTAACTTAATTTTGTCCGAAAATTATTTTGGGATGAAACTCTAAACACCTTAATAAAGTTCTTATAAAGAGAGCCATTGCTTCATTTGTTCACTATTCGCTGTTCATTGTTCCTCCCTGAATATGGTGCAAGAACGTTTCTGCCTCCTCTACCCGTCTAAATGTATACATTTTATTTTTATACATTATTTTTAGTGTGGCTGGAAATTTGAGTTGTGCCGTAGCACCCCAATTTTCCCAGCTCCCACTGTTAAGATGCAGTAATGGAGGATACATCAGACTGGATTTGAAAAGTGAACCCTTCTGCACTCAGTGTATTCACTTTTAAAGCCTTGTTTAATATTTCGTCCTTTAGGCTATATGTCAAAAATGAATCAAAATTTTCCTAGGTCTGGTCTTGTTCAGGCTCAGTCTAAAAGGGTCTCTATGCACCCTTTGAATGTCGGCAGAGAGGGCTTGTTCTGAACATTCAATATTAGTTGTTTGCTTGATGAGGGCTGGAAAATCTTATTGGTAAAGTCCGCCACCCTGGCTTTCCTAATAGTATGCTGATATTTCTTCAGCGCCGTTCTTACTTCATCATAGTGTGTCCTCCATTTTCTTTCCTTCCTCTTGCATTCCTTTTTTAACTCCCTGATTTCTGGTGTTGAACCATGTAACACTAGTACTATGTTGGGAGGACATCTGTAGTCTTCTTGAAATGAGCAGCTCTCATGATGACTCAATTTATTTTTCAAACACACTATAGACTATATTGTTGTCCCCATCCGGTCTCCAAGCTGAGACCTGCAGTGCCTCAGTCCATAGTGTAATATCAAGTTTAGACCATGGTCTGGTCAGTCTAGTATGAGAGGGACCAGGCTTGCATAGTCCTGTCCTCTTGATGGAACATTTGACCAGCAATTTTCCTGACCACAGTACAGGTTGTGGGTCCTTGACCGCCATGTTGGTCAGTGTAGGAGAGTAGGGGCTGCTATCCTATGGTCACCCCAAATTTTTGATTTTTGCTTCACTGGTTTTTGACATATTGAGGCTGTGGGCCTGCTAATCAGAACCCCAGCCTGCTGTTCTCTCTACTAAATTGACACTATGCACTCTAGGTGCATAACCAATTGGAACTAGATCACCCTGTGAGCACCCTGTACCAGTGTACACTAGGTACCCAGGGCATTGGTGTATCTAAGGCCTACCAGGGGCTGAAGCATGTATTATGCCACCCCTGGCCTGGCCTAGCAATTTGACACAACTGGCTGATCACTCAGCTGGGGTAAGTTGGTGTAACCACCTCTTACTTAGGTGTAGTATACCTATATCTAACCTTAAATGGGACACATGTTAACCTATAAGTCACTCCTATGGCAGGCCTTAACAATCCTGGAGGCAGAGTGCTTGGTTCCATGTGAGATGGTGCTCTGGCATGAGCTGAGCCTGTCTGCAGTGGTCGGAACAACTTCCTTCTACCGTTTCCAGATATCGTCATACCATATACTCTTAAGTGCATTATGAACCTCGCGGTTAAATGCTATCTTTGGTTTGGCTTTATCAAAACATGTCGAGTAAGGTATCATACGAATCGGAATACTAACCCCTCACCAATTCTGGTGGCGGGGTTAGCATTCCAACACCCGAGCAGCATCTGCACCAAAGGTGAGCCCTCCAGCATCTCCACGATCTGCGTGGGGCCCCTCTGCACTTTGCAACTCGACGCGCCTAACCGGACCCTGGCCCGTTGGCTAGTAGCCATCTTGGCGACCTACTTTGAAAACTACAATGCTGATCTGGTTGCTCCAGACTGGCCCCTGCTTCCCTCCAAAGGAGCAGCCCCTCTGACCTTGCTGGTCAGAGTAATCAGCTTTCTTCGATTCCTGCAACTCCTGCTTTTGCCAAGGCTTGTTTGCTTTCTTTGAGTCGTCGACACCGCCGACAGCGAGAGCCTGCATGGGACAGCTCGTGAACCGACTCCTGGATGTCGTCAACCTTCAGGGACCACGTGGCTGCAGAGACAAGCTACACCTCTTTGCTTGTTTGCACCCGACATCGCCTGGTACCTACCTGGTGCCACACCGGTCACTGGCTAGTGACTGTGAACACTGTCCCCTCTGCTTACAGGTCTTCTACAACTCCGATCCACCCTTGGATCCACCGCATCTCTTCTTGTCCGACCGCCTGCAGCATCTTTGTCATCAGGCTCCATTGAACAGATAGACGAAACCCGACGCACTTCGAGACCTATGCACCCGCTTCCTGTGGGTGAGGTAAAGCTGGCACTCCGGTGCACAAGTGTAGGGAAACATCTCTAGTGTCTGTGTTTTAAGTCTTAAGTTCGTAGTCCATCCAGAAGACCCTTCTAGCAGTAACTTTTGAACTTTTACGCACCCATTGAAAACCTATGGGAGTCCGCGTGTAACTTTCCTCACTGCACACGCGACCCGTGGACCTCCTGGTCACTAACTGAAGTTAGCTCCTTGTAGGCCCAGTGATTCTAGAGGCCCTAGGCCTTTTCCCTTTCCTAGTTTTGGTACTTATACCACTATTTTAGTATATGGTTTGATCGGCCACCAGGCCCTATCCAAGTGCAACTTCTGTATATTGTAATACTTCCTTGTTTAACGATTTGTGCTCCTGTGCTCATAAAGAGTCTAGGGGATACTTTGAGTAATAAATACATATATATTTTGAATATATATCTGTGTGGTGTCCTTTCATTGGTATAAAGGGGGGTTACATATGGTAAAACAGCTTGCTTTACATGCCGAGTTTAGCCTGAAAGACTGCTTAGCCTACGCTACCACTAGGGCAGCTGGTCCGAAAAGGTTGACTTACAACCACACCATAAGGGTTGCTTGGCATGGTACAAGGTGGTCACTTTAACTAGTGAACAGCATATACCAGGCCAACTTCTCACAGTCAGGTTGGTAAAAACTGGGTCCTATATGTGGCTCGTAATGTTTGTGGGGAGCATAACTAGCTGTACAAGCTGGATTGCTGTAAGGGCATGTGTAAGGTTGATTGCTAGTGTACAGGTATATATGATGAATATTCAAGTCCCCCAGCAGTGTAAAATTAGCTGATAGGAGGATATGGGTGGGTAAAATATCTGGAATGGCTAGTGCAAATCCATGGCAGGCATGTAGGAGAAGGCCTGAAAAATGTAAAAGAATGCAAAAATGTGATAGAAAACAACAGGATTCACAGTCTGCAAGGTTTAAAGGGGGGGGGTCTGCATTCCTAATTATTTAAAGAAGTAATAGCAACCCCCCTCCCTCTCTTGGCAATTTGTTCATTGTTAGCGATCGTGTATCCTGGTGGAAGAGCTATGTCAGGTCCGCCCTCCTCATTCAGCCAAGTTTCTGTGAGGAACAGGGCTGCGGGTAGTTGGTCCTCCAACAGAATGAATAGCTCTGCACTGTGCTTAGTGAAAGACCTCCAATCATGGAGGAGCATTGACCAAGGAGCATTAGGCTGATTCGATGCATCCCTCACCCTGACTGTGGTGGGAGTGCGAGTGCTTTCTACCTTAGTAAGTCCATCAATAAGAAAATAGGGTTGTCAAGCCTGTAGGAGCACCCATGACATTTGTAGGATTTTTTCAAGAATGTGGGTAGGCAGTTTGCAAGGGGGAGAAAGAGGGAGTACAGTAGACTACAGCAAGAGCTGCAACAACTGCACGATCTCCAACTCCGGGGATGGGACGTCATGAGCCCTCTGGAGGAAGTCAAAAGAGCTGAGCGCGCACTTTCATGACAAATCCAGGAGGATCATTTTCCGTTCCAAGGTGGAGAGCATGGAGAAGGGTAAAATGCAACTCCTCTTCTTTAGGAAAATCCACTCTGCGCACACCACTCTGATTCAATAGTGCAATAAGGAGGGAACCCTCTGTGACACCGGGGAGGACAATAGGAGGGTTGTGACAGACTTCTATGGGGACCTCTACTCAGAGAAGAGATAAGAGGGAGATCAAGCAGTAAAGTTTATGTCTGGTATCCAAAGAACTATTTCCCCAACAGTGAGAGAAGCCCTTAATGCCCCCTCACTTTGCTAGAGCTGCACCTTGCAGTTAACTCCTTCAAGTACAGAAAGACACCAGGTAGTGACGGTCTCTACTAATCAAATTATATGCTTCACTGTGGGACGTAGAGTGACCAGATCTAATGCTGCTGTACGAGGAGACGGAGAGAGAGAGAATCATGCCACACACTCTAAGGTAAGAAAAGATTGAGCTCTTGTATTAACATAAGGGGGAGAGATGTGACCTCAAGCACTAGTCCCCCATCTCTCTCCTAAATGTAGACTACAAGATCCTGGCTAAGAAACTGGTAAATAGGCTGAAAGGCGCAATGGGTGAGTTAGTTCACACAGACCAAACCTGCGGGGTGCCGGGACGCAGGGTCGCAGATAGCCTGCCACTGATCAGGGACACAATCCAGTAAATCATGGACCGCAAGATCCGTAGAGGGTACTGCAGGGGAGCGGTTCTGCAGTTATGTTAAAATAATGTATAAAGACATCTTCAGTTCAGTCATTGTAAATGGTTGTAAAACAGACCCCTTTCCTATCAGGTCTGGGGTAGGACAAGACTGCCCGCTCTTGCCCCCTCTGTTTGTTTTGGTTATAGAGATACTCGCTGAGTATATGAGAAGGAACCCAAACATCAGAGGCATCCCAACATCCGGCGACGCGAAGAAAGAGGTCAAGTGTGCGCTTTACATGGACGACGTCACCCTCTTCTGTGCGGGTGGGAAATCAGTCCAATCACTGCTAGAGACGTGCAAGGACTTTGGCAAGGCATCAAGGGATTCAAATCAATATGGATAAATTGCAGGCAAAACTCTTGGGGGGACGAGACCTCTGCAACAAGACTCTCCCCTTCCCTATCGCGGCAGCACTGGTAAAGATCCTCGGCGTTCGGTTTGGAGGACCAGGCGCAGCTGCGAATAGCTAGAATGAAGGCATGGCCAAGATTAAGCAAAAACTGGGCCTCTTTAGTCTGAGAAACTTGAGCATTGAATGGAAGGCTCTGGTGCTCAGGAACGACGCACTGCCCGTGCTCCAGTATGTGACAAAGGCCTGGCAGCTCCTGGCCAACGTAGCATGGGCTAAAAACTGCATGGTGTTCCATTTTGTCTGGCACTCGAAGATGGACAGGGTTAAAAGGACAGTCATGAACAAGGAGCACTGCAAAGGGGGGAAGGCAGATCCCTACTTCCCGACTATCCCTAGGGCCTTCTTTGTGTGTGGCTGCATCCGAATAACCCTGTCAAATGTGAACAAGGAATACTTCGCCTACAAGGTGCTCTGCTTTTTCCTCCTCCCGGTGTGGAGACAACTGGGGTGAGATAAGTGGGAGAACGCCATGACATTTAACTGGGACCTCCCATGGTACTACAAGGAGGTAGAAATGTTTGTGTAGGAATTTGGCCTGTATTGTGTTTCTCCTAGCCTGTGGACGCCCAGGACAACCCACTAACTCATAAGGACCAGGGACACCACAGAACCAGTGAGCTACCTGCCACCGGCAACAGCAACATACGTGTTGGGAAATGTATCCTGGATGGCCATGAAGGGGGGGTCATTCATGCACAGCACAGGAACTGCCCAAGACGATGTCCCGCAGAGGAAACTGCACACCATCTTTTCTGGGTCTGCTCCTTTTCCCAGAGACTACGGGCTGCCTAAAGACAAGAGCTGGAAGCCCACATCCCCTACAAGAACATAACGCATCAGTCCATGCTGTATGGGCTGTTTACACAGACATACACAGTTGGAGCTATCCAAGGGTGCTGTAGACTTCTCTGTTGTGTGAAGAATATTCTCCTGTATGCCAGAACCTGCCTGGTGACTAACAGGGAAGTGGTGAGCAGGGAAGCATGCCGCTGGATGGTGCACAGCCTGCTCAGGAATGACACAGCCATGGACATAAAGGAAAGTGAGGAGGTGGAAGAACTGTAAAACAAACCCCTCCTTTCCCATTGTACTCTTTCAAATGGCGGCCTAATTAAAACCGTAAAATACCCGCACATTGCAAATAATTCGCAATCCCAAACTGATGGAATGTAAATGTCAAAGTACATTTGAACAAAAGTTAAAGTGGACTGCCCTCCCTAAGGGGAGAGGTACCACTACATTATAACCTAAGTACCGCAAACTTTTAATCACTTAATAAAAGTTTTTGAAAACCCCCCAAAAAAACGGTCTTAGGATGCTTGTTTCTGGTCCAGCGAGAACCTGGCTTAACAGTTTGGGCTTGACTGTTCTGATGAGGCACAGGGTCAAGACGGATTTGCATATTGCCAGGTCTAAACCAAAGGAGGGCGGAGAACTGTGCTCCGCCAGCAGAGTGTGCGGAGATACCTACTCCGCGCTCTGCTGAGAACTCGCAGTAAAGGGCATAACTTGGACTCCGCAGCGGACCGGAGTTAGCTACCTCGCCCACTAAATTGGCTCCATGTCTCCATCCCCCCTAATAAAATAATACTTACAAAGTAATTTAAAAGAAATAAATTCACTTACCAGGTATTGCGGTGTCCCTGATTTGCCATTCTCCTCCTCGCTGTACATTCTGCGAGAACTGCGCATCTTTCAGTGGCTCAGCAACCCACACTTTCACCCAGACGATGTAAATCGGACAGTTTTAAACAATTATACTTTCTTCACTCCTTTATTGGTGAGCACAGAATGTCCCATATTAATACACAGAAGGGGTCTTGTCTGTCCCTGCAAAAAGTCACCCTTTCCTATAATAAATATTACGGGGATGTGGTTAATTCGCCTGCACCTATCATTCGTCATTTGTAATTTTCTTGTTCTTTTTTTTCCTTTTAATTAATTTTTGCACTCTAGTGGTGGTACTGGCTGATATCTTATCACTTTCTTAGATCAATTCATCATGATACTATCTCTCTGATCTTGGGTCAATCAGTGGAATATTCTCTGGTTCAATCGACTAAGTTTAAATATAATTGTGTTTTGTGAAAGGGTTTACTGAGACATGTTTTAATTTTTAAATATTACAGATACCCCAACCACTCACCTTAATTTTGTAATATTGGTGGTCCTGAAGAAGGTGGCTAAAGACTGTTAATATCCCCCGCAACGTGCGTTGACCTGTCTGTGTAATACCCGGTACGCAACACGCTCACGAAGACTGAAATACATCTGTCTTTTGAATGACCACTCAGTGTATGTGATCTTGGAATGGTAGGATACGTTGTGCGGTATGAGTGAGTATGTATGTGTATGTGAGAGGCTAGTATGTTTATGTGGTCTATTTATAGGGGTATTATATAAAAACAAAATTACATGAATGAAAACTTTTATAAAGACTTTCTCTCTTTATAGAATAATGAAATGTACAATATCCATGTAAAAGAAAAATTAAAAAAATTATGACTATAATGAATGTCTTTTAACTTTTTTGATAAAAATAATGAAAAAATGTTCTTCTGAATAAAATAACGTTTTGATATAATAGCAAACTCTCTGTACATCATGTCTCTAATGCATGTAGCCCAATTGAGCTGGTTCTGCCTTGAAAAAAGTAATATAGGTTGAGTGGGAGGTTTTAAGATTGATTTTGGTTGTTTGTTGTCCTCCTTTTCTCCCAGAACTACAATTAAAAATTCAGAGGGGGTTACCTGTTCAAAGTGCAAAACTCTTACTATAGGAAATAAAGTGTAGACGTGTAGCTTGAGTGATTATGTCAAACAGCTTTTTCTCTTTCAAAGCAAATCTCTCCTGCTTCAGTTCTGTGTGTAATTTAGATCCATGTTTGAGGACATTTAGTAGACGTGTCTTTATATTCTTATCCACATATTGTTTGGTCACAAAGTTGTGTAGTGACACTGGCTCAGTTATTTCAAAGCGATTTCCTTGCTACTACACAAAATAAAGAAGGCTGTCAACATGTTTATTCGGTACAAAAGGGGGTGGTGATGGACGGAGCATCAGAACCAATCAAACACTCACACCCAGTCAACAGATCTGGGTTTAATCCATCACCGTTCTTTAGCCAACGCTGCCACCCCAGTTCAGACATGGCCATATGCAAATCAGTCTGACCCTGTGCCTCATGGGAACAGTCCAGCACGAACTGCCAGGCCATGCCATCCCTGGACCGGAAACAAGCTTCCTAGGACCGGTTTCTGGCATTTCAGCCGTCTTCAGCCAGGCTTGCTTGAATCCAGTGGCAAAGTGAGCAAGGGACTCACGTCTGAGCATACCCTGCCAAGTTATGGCGAATAAAGCGGTACAAAAGGGGGTGGTGATGGACGGAGCATCAGAACCAATCAAACACTCACACCCAGTCAATAGATCTGGGTTTAATCCATCACCGTTCTTTAGCCAACGCTGCCACCCCAGTTCAGACATGGCCATATGCAAATCAGTCTGACCCTGTGCCTCATGGGAACAGTCCAGCACGAACTGCCAGGCCATGCCATCCCTGGACCGGAAACAAGCTTCCTAGGACCGGTTTCTGGCATTTCAGCCGTCTTCAGCCAGGCTTGCTTGAATCCAGTGGCAAAGTGAGCAAGGGACTCACGTCTGAGCATACCCTGCCAAGTTATGGCGAATAAAGCGGTACAAAAGGGGGTGGTGATGGACGGAGCATCAGAACCAATCAAACACTCACACCCAGTCAACAGAAACCGGTCCTAGGAAGCTTGTTTCCGGTCCAGGGAAGGCATGGCTCGGCAGTTCGGGCTGGACTGTTCCCATGAGGCACAGGGTCAGACTGATTTGCATATGGCCATGTCTGAACTGGGGTGGCAGAGTGGGCTAAAGAACGGTGATGGATCAAACCCAGATCTGTTGACTGGGTGTGAGTGTTTGATTGGTTCTGATGCTCCGTCCATCACCACCCCCTTTTGTACCGCTTTGTTCGCTATAAGTTGGCAGGGTATGCTCAGACGTGAGTCCCTTGCTCACTTTGCCACTGGATTCAAGCAAGCCTGGCTGAAGACGGCTGAAATGCCAGAAACCGGTCCTAGGAAGCTTGTTTCCGGTCCAGGGAAGGCATGGCTTGGCAGTTCGGGCTGGACTGTTCCCATGAGGCACAGGGTCAGACTGATTTGCATATGGCCATGTCTGAACTGGGGTGGCAGAGTGGGCTAAAGAACGGTGATGGATCAAACCCAGATCTGTTGACTGGGTGTGAGTGTTTGATTGGTTCTGATGCTCCGTCCATCACCACCCCCTTTTGTACCGCTTTGTTCGCCATAAGTTGGCAGGGTATGCTCAGACGTGAGTCCCTTGCTCACTTTGCCACTGGATTCAAGCAAGCCTGGCTGAAGACGGCTGAAATGCCAGAAACCGGTCCTAGGAAGCTTGTTTCCGGTCCAGGGAAGGCATGGCTTGGCAGTTCGGGCTGGACTGTTCCCATGAGGCACAGGGTCAGACTGATTTGCATATGGCCATGTCTGAACTGGGGTGGCAGAGTGGGCTAAAGAACGGTGATGGATCAAACCCAGATCTGTTGACTGGGTGTGAGTGTTTGATTGGTTCTGATGCTCCGTCCATCACCACCCCCTTTTGTACCGCTTTGTTCGCCATAAGTTGGCAGGGTATGCTCAGACGTGAGTCCCTTGCTCACTTTGCCACTGGATTCAAGCAAGCCTGGCTGAAGACGGCTGAAATGCCAGAAACCGGTCCTAGGAAGCTTGTTTCCGGTCCAGGGAAGGCATGGCTTGGCAGTTCGGGCTGGACTGTTCCCATGAGGCACAGGGTCAGACTGATTTGCATATGGCCATGTCTGAACTGGGGTGGCAGAGTGGGCTAAAGAACGGTGATGGATCAAACCCAGATCTGTTGACTGGGTGTGAGTGTTTGATTGGTTCTGATGCTCCGTCCATCACCACCCCCTTTTGTACCGCTTTGTTCGCCATAAGTTGGCAGGGTATGCTCAGACGTGAGTCCCTTGCTCACTTTGCCACTGGATTCAAGCAAGCCTGGCTGAAGACGGCTGAAATGCCAGAAACCGGTCCTAGGAAGCTTGTTTCCGGTCCAGGGAAGGCATGGCTTGGCAGTTCGGGCTGGACTGTTCCCATGAGGCACAGGGTCAGACTGATTTGCATATGGCCATGTCTGAACTGGGGTGGCAGAGTGGGCTAAAGAACGGTGATGGATCAAACCCAGATCTGTTGACTGGGTGTGAGTGTTTGATTGGTTCTGATGCTCCGTCCATCACCACCCCCTTTTGTACCGCTTTGTTCGCCATAAGTTGGCAGGGTATGCTCAGACGTGAGTCCCTTGCTCACTTTGCCACTGGATTCAAGCAAGCCTGGCTGAAGACGGCTGAAATGCCAGAAACCGGTCCTAGGAAGCTTGTTTCCGGTCCAGGGAAGGCATGGCTTGGCAGTTCGGGCTGGACTGTTCCCATGAGGCACAGGGTCAGACTGATTTGCATATGGCCATGTCTGAACTGGGGTGGCAGAGTGGGCTAAAGAACGGTGATGGATCAAACCCAGATCTGTTGACTGGGTGTGAGTGTTTGATTGGTTCTGATGCTCCGTCCATCACCACCCCCTTTTGTACCGCTTTGTTCGCCATAAGTTGGCAGGGTATGCTCAGACGTGAGTCCCTTGCTCACTTTGCCACTGGATTCAAGCAAGCCTGGCTGAAGACGGCTGAAATGCCAGAAACCGGTCCTAGGAAGCTTGTTTCCGGTCCAGGGAAGGCATGGCTTGGCAGTTCGGGCTGGACTGTTCCCATGAGGCACAGGGTCAGACTGATTTGCATATGGCCATGTCTGAACTGGGGTGGCAGAGTGGGCTAAAGAACGGTGATGGATCAAACCCAGATCTGTTGACTGGGTGTGAGTGTTTGATTGGTTCTGATGCTCCGTCCATCACCACCCCCTTTTGTACCGCTTTGTTCGCCATAAGTTGGCAGGGTATGCTCAGACGTGAGTCCCTTGCTCACTTTGCCACTGGATTCAAGCAAGCCTGGCTGAAGACGGCTGAAATGCCAGAAACCGGTCCTAGGAAGCTTGTTTCCGGTCCAGGGAAGGCATGGCTTGGCAGTTCGGGCTGGACTGTTCCCATGAGGCACAGGGTCAGACTGATTTGCATATGGCCATGTCTGAACTGGGGTGGCAGAGTGGGCTAAAGAACGGTGATGGATCAAACCCAGATCTGTTGACTGGGTGTGAGTGTTTGATTGGTTCTGATGCTCCGTCCATCACCACCCCCTTTTGTACCGCTTTGTTCGCCATAAGTTGGCAGGGTATGCTCAGACGTGAGTCCCTTGCTCACTTTGCCACTGGATTCAAGCAAGCCTGGCTGAAGACGGCTGAAATGCCAGAAACCGGTCCTAGGAAGCTTGTTTCCGGTCCAGGGAAGGCATGGCTTGGCAGTTCGGGCTGGACTGTTCCCATGAGGCACAGGGTCAGACTGATTTGCATATGGCCATGTCTGAACTGGGGTGGCAGAGTGGGCTAAAGAACGGTGATGGATCAAACCCAGATCTGTTGACTGGGTGTGAGTGTTTGATTGGTTCTGATGCTCCGTCCATCACCACCCCCTTTTGTACCAACATGTTTATTCAAGCGGTGCCCTCTCTTTCCTACAACTGTGTGGTGAGGAATACTTTCACGGTGGTCCATTAATTTTAAATTTGTCATCTCTCTGAAAACATTGCAAATAGAAAGGACTACATAGAAGATGAGCTGCCATTGAGCAACATATTTGCTTTTACGTGTCTGACCAACAATTCGCTTGGAGCTTTTCTGTGATCTCTGGATCGACTGTTCCAGTTTCATATTTGGAGCCACAGCATTGAAATTTCCCTCTGTGTCTTTAACCACAGAATACCTTTGGATGAATTTTCTGTAGAGGTATAGATTTTCCACCTCTAGCTTCTTTACTCTTTCCAAATACCAGGACCCATATCTCTTGTTGTTTATACAATCAAATTCGTGAAACACAGTAATCAGTGCCTCTACACGTGCAGTTCCCAATCATCTTCTCGATCAGCATGTACCAAGTTTTTCACTAGAATTATCATGTGTAAAACATTTCCCCAGTACTTGCAAAGTTCTGTTTTTTTCACATTCTTTGACAAATTCTACGAGCTTGTTTTTCAGGTTTTCTGATTTTGAACTGAGTGTATTGTACATTGCCTAGATTCATATTATGTCTTTTGAATAAAGTACACCCTGTGCATTATTCACTTCTGAGATAAGTTATGTAAAACCCAATTTGTCCTTCTGGTTCCAGAAAGCATTCAAACGCAATGTTTCTATAGCCTCAGATATGATGAGCATAGCTTGTAAAGAACAAACATAAGTGGCACTCAATACTGACTAGACAGTTTTGCTTTTCAGCCCTAATAGATGCATCGTCTATGGCACATCCATTGAGATAACTTCCTGCACACTTTTTTAGAACTGTGTATACTGTTGCGTAGTTTGTGACTGGAGATGGGATTACTGGAAAACGCCCAACCTTATTCAATGAGACGGTATTCTAGGGGATCAGAGCATGAACTCCAGTCCACAGAAAAACTAGCTTTTCTTCATCCTGGAGTCCACCCTGAATAAGCAATATGATAAATTCAGTTAAATCAGCTTTAAGGACTGCAGAATTAGGTAGAAGATCCATGTCCTCAGCCACTTTAAAACTTTCTGGTAGACTGGGACATATTGATGGCTTGTAGTGATTTTGCACATATAGACAAGGCAGTTGGGTTACAAGTTTGTAGCTTCATTTGTTAATGCTCACAGCTGACACAGCTTGTTTCCAGCAGCTACTTCATTAGCACAGTCTTGAAAAAGCACCATGACAGTATCACATGGGCTGGATGTTCCGGAAAAAGAAGAGCTCTCTACAAAATCAAAATTATCAAGAGAAGCAATTGTAAATACTTCCCTGGTAAAGTGACTTGGAAGTGGTGTGCTGTCGCATTCACAAGATTTTACAGCATGTGCTGCTAACAAGTTTCTGCTATGTGCTATGTCATTATACCTTGTTGACACACCAGTCCTATTCATTGAAGTGATCAGCTCTCTACTTTTGCACTTGCCATAGATAGCGTGGGCAGTTATCATGTGTAGCGGAGTTTTCTTTTTGCTTTGATGTAATTTATAAAACATGATTTGGAAAAGACAGCACCTCTGCACAGCATAAGCCTATTGGTTCATAGGATTGTCTTCCACTTCTTGGCATATATCTTCAAAGCCATCATCAATGTTGTTTGCTTCTGTTCCAAACTAAAGAACTTTAGTTAGTAAAAGTTTTGCTTTGCTGATATTCAACAATGATGTTTAAAATGTTAAGATTAGTGAAAATTAAAATTCCCTTCTGTGTCGCAAAATATTTCTAATAGAATATCTCTATTAGTTTACACTGAACCAAAGGATTGCACTTAGTTATTAATTATCATCACACAATGTAATTCAATGAATCAATTCTTCGATCAATCAATCATGGAATTTGTAGAGCGCACTACTCACCCGTGAGGGTCGCAAGGCGCTGGGAGGGGGGGTGCTGCTACTGCTCGAACAGCCAGGACTTGAGTAGCCTCCTGAAGGTTAGTAGGTCTTGGGTCTACTGTAGGAGGATGGGGAGGGTGTTCTGAGTCTTGGCGGCGAGGTAGGAGAACAATCTGCCGCCAGAGGTCGCTCTTCGGATGCAGAGGATGGTGGCGAGGTCGGTGGAGCGGAGCTGGCGGTACAGGGTGTAGAAGGTGAGTCATCTGTTGAGGTATGCTGGTTCGGTGTTGTGGAGTGCCTTGTATGTGTGGGTGAGGAGCTTGAAGGTGATCCTCTTGTTGATGGGCAGCCAGTGCAGGTCTCTCAGGAGGGGTGTGATGTGGCTGTGTCGAGGGATGTCAAGGATCAGGCGGGCCGAGGCATTCTGTATGCGTTAAAGTCGTTTCAGCAGTTTGGCAGGGGCTCCCGCATAGAGGGCGTTTCTGTAGTCCAGCCTGCTGCTGATGAGGGCCTGGGTGACTGTTTTTCTTGTGTTGGTGGGGATCTGGGTGACCGTTTTTCTTGTGTTGGTGGAGATCCACCTGTAGATCTTGCGGAGCATGTGGACGGTGTTGAGGCAGGAGGATGAGACGGCGTTGACTTGCTTGGTCATGGAGAGTGTTGAGTCGAGGACGAACCCCAGGTTGCGTGTGTGGTCGGTGGGCATTGGTGCTGCTCCCAGGGCGGTCGGCCACTAGGAGTCGTCCCAGGCTGAGGGGGTGGAGTCGAGGATGAGGACCTCTGTCTTGTCCGAGTTCAGCTTCAGATGGCTGTTCTTCATCCATTCAGCGACGGCTTTCATTCCTTCATGGAGGTTGTTCTTGGTGGTGAGGGGGTCCTTGGTGAGGGAGAGGATCAGCTGTGTGTCGTCGGCGTAGGAGATGATGTTGAGGTTGTGCAGTCTGGCGACGTGGGCGAGCGGGGCCAGGTAGACGTTGAACAATGTCGGGCTGAGGGATGATCCTTGGGGTACGCCGCAGATGATCTTGGAGGCTTCGGAACGGAAAGGGGGGATGCGGACGCTCTGGGTTCTGCCGGAGAGGAAGGAGGTGGTCCATTCCAGAGCCTAGTCACGGATCCCAGTGTTGTGGAGGTGTGTGCGTAGGGTGCGGTGGCAGACCGTGTCGAAGAAGGCTGATAGGTCTAGGAGGATGAGGGCTGCGGTTTCGCCATTGCCTAGTAGGGCCCTGATGTCTTCGGTGGCAGCGATGAGGGCAGTTTCGGTGCTGTGGTTGCTGCGAAACCCGGACTGGGACAGGTCCAGGATGTTGTTCTCCTCGAGGTAGCGGGTCAGTTGCTTGTTGACAGTTTTCTCGATAACCTTTGCCAGGAACGGGAGCAAGGAGATGGGCCGGAAGTTCTTAATGTCCCTCGGATCTGCCTTGGGTTTCTTGAGCAAGGCGTTGATCTCGGCGTGCTTCCAGCTCTCCGGGAAGGTCGCGGTCTCGAAGGAGATGTTGATGGCCTTGCGGAGATGGGGTGTGATGGTGGCGCTGGCTTTGTTGAAGATTTGGTGTGGGCACTGGTCTGACAGAGAGCCAGAGTGGATGGTGTTCATGATTTTGATGGTGTCGTCGTCGTTGATGTTAGTCCAGGTGAGCAGGTGGTCGTTGTGGGTGGTGGTCGTGGGGTCTGAGGTGTCGTTGGCTGTCGTGGTGGTCTGGTTGTCGAAGCTGTCATAGATGTCTGTGATCTTGTGATGGAAGAAGGTGTCCAGGGAGTTGCACAGGGCTAGCGATGGTGGGATATCTTGTGTATTGAAGCTGGGGTTGGAGAGTTCCATCACAATGTAGAAGAGCTCTTTGCTGTTGTGTGCGTTGTTGTCGAGGCGGTCCTTGAAGGAGGTCCTTTTGGAGGATCTGATGAGGTGATGTTGTTGGCGCATGGCATTCTTGAGGGCTGTGTGGTTCTCCGGTGTCTGTTCGTGGTGCCTTTTCTTCTCTAGTCTTCGGCAGGTTTGTTTGGAGGTCAGGAGGTCTGCAGAGAACCAGCTGGCATTCTTGTTGGTGTGTCTGTTGGAGGGTTTCTTGATCGGGCAAGGGTGTTGGCGCAGTCATCGATCCAACACCTGAGGTTGCTGGCGGCGGCGTTGGGGTCGGTGGGTGGGCTTCGGTGGAGGGCGGTGTTTAGCTGGTCTTCGGTGATTTTGCTCCAGCTGTGGCGGGGGAACTGTTGGGTGCGGTGGTGCATGGTGGGTTTCTGAAAGGTGAAGTGGATGCAGCGATGGTCGGTCCAGTCGAGTTCGGTGGTGTGGCTGAAGGAGATGTGGGAGCTTGCGGAGAAGATGGGGTCAAGCGTGTATCCGGCGGAGTGGGTGGGCGTTGTGACGAACTGTCAGAGTCCGAGGTTGGCGAGGTTGTCAATCAGTGTGGTGGAGTTGGTGTCGTTGTTGTTCTCGAGGTGGAAGTTCAGGTCTCCGAAGAGGATGTAGTCTGCGTAGGTCATGGCGTGTGTGCTGACGAAGTCGGCGATGAAGTCGCTGAACTGAGGCCGGGGTCCGGGGAGTCTGTAGATCAGAGTTCCTCTAAGGGTGGTGTTGGGATCAGTGTGGATCTGGAAGTGCAGGTGTTTGGCGGTGCTGTGGGTGTCATCGGAGTTGGTCGAGACCTTGAGGGTGGACTTGTGGATGATGGCGATTCTCCCCCTATTCCGTTGGTGCGATCTCTGCGGGTGATTTTGTAGCCATCCAGGATGGCTATAGCGATGTCCGGTGCCGAGGAGTCATTCATCCAGGTCTCTGTCAGGAAGGCGACGTCCGGGGAGGATGTGTCGAGCAGGTCCCAGAGTTCAATGGCGTGTTTGCACGCCATTGAACGGGTGTTTAGTAGTATGCCTCTGAGGTGGTTGCATCCTGTCCTGGTGGGCGGGTTGGTGGCTCGGAGACTGGTGAAGCTGCAGCTCTGGGAGGAGAAGGGTCCTTTGGTGTGCTTCGGGGCAGCCAGTAAGCAGGTGTGCACTCGTCCGGTGTTGAGTGCATGTAGGGTGTTGGAGTCGTAGTGGAGACGGGTGTCGTGTCGTTTGCGGGGGTCAGGGGCTCTGGCGCTGGGCGTGGTCCAGGCGCGGACGGGCGCAGACGGGCTTGCCTTAGGCACGCCTTAGGCGTGCCAGCTGCACGCGGCCAGCATAAGAAGGGGAGGTGGGAGGAAGGAGGCAGCTGGGAGGAGGGCGCTGACGAATGGGCGAGCGGGGGGCAGGGCCCCAGGGGACACAGCGGCAGGAAAAACGGGGACAGAAACGGCGAGGGAAACAGAAGGCAAGAGGGCACAGGGCACAGAAATAAACAAGGGAACAAGGAGGAAAGAAAAAATAAACAAATAAGACAGAAGCAATACAATTACGGCGGAAAAAACGGGGGCAGGAACGGCGAGGGAAACAGAAGGCAAGAGGGCACAGGGCACAGAAATAAACAAGGAAACAAGGAGGAAAAACAAATAAACAAATAAGGCAGAAGCAATACAATTACGGTGGGAAAAACGGGGACAGGAACGGTGCGGGAAACAGAAGGCAAGAGGGCACAGGGCACAGAAATAAACAAGGAAACAAGGAGGAAAGAACAAATAAACAAATAAGGCAGAAGCAATACAATTACAGCAAAAAACAAACCTACGGCCTACCACTGGCCACCAGGGATGAGGCGCAGGTGGTAGCCTGCAGGTGGAGGAGGGCCTTGAACTCGCATCAGTGGGCTGGGAGACACTTGGGAATAAGTCGCAATATTTTCTAATGTTCCCTTTGTCGGGATACTACCGCCTTTTTTCAATTGGGTCGGGTTTGTATACCTTGCAACTTGGAACAGCGTTTCCACTCACCGGGCGTTCTGGTAACGAAAATTTTATTGCGATTCCCTTGTGAAGACATCAGTGGATATTTGGTCTCTTTTTATGGAAAAAGCTATGTTTTCAATCTGAGTTCTGAGGAAGGTGTTTAAGAATTTCAAGACACATCGAAACGCATAGACATGTGGATAAAATAATGTATTGTTTTTAAAGAGGTGTATGTACTTCAAGTAAAAATGTCAAATTAACATGTATTTTGTCTTGAAAATTGGCAAGTGTTTTGATAAATTGTGATAACAGACCTGTGTATATAAGGATTTTTTATAAATGTTTTTATAAATGTAGTTCGAATCTAATTGTAAGCTAAGGCTAATATTGGGCCTATAATGTGATTAATAAAGTAAAAGAATTGGCTCATTGAATTACGTTGTGTGATGATAATTAATAACTAAGTGCAATCCTTTGGTTCAGTGTAAACTAATAGAGATATTCTATTAGAAGTATTTTGCGACACAGAAGGGAATTTTTATTTTCACTAGTGTGATACGACCCGGTCCCTTTTGGTCTAACCTGGGTAACTCTCTCATTTTTCTGATTAAAATGTTAAGATGACATCAGGCATTCTTGTTGACTCCCATTATTTGCGGAGCTCATGGGCCATCACAAAAATTGTCATTAAGTTCAATATCTAAATCTTTTAGGACATTTCTTAAAATGGTTCCTGCAACTTTTACTACATCCTGTGATCTTACTTTGGCCGAAAGAACTTCAGGAGTCAAATCGGCTAAGAACACCATAAGTGGCTCATTCTTTGACTGACTGACAAAAACAAATTATTTTATTGTATGTTGTCACCAGAAAAATCGTAACCTCATTATTATGTATCAATACAGTTTTACCAATGCTGGCAATTATTTCTCTGATCTCACTGAGTGTGAACCCATCGCTAGCACTCAAGAGTGGCTTAGAAACTTCATTTGCTTTTTCAAAGAGTGCAGATTTAACTGAAGGCTGGCACTTACGTTTCTTCTTGGAGCTTATTGTACATTCATATTTTCAAATGTATGCATGCACGCATTTCAGGTGTGCATACAAATAAGCTGAAAATACTTTCATCTCACTGTTTAGATCAGCTACTCACCTGAAAACTTCATCTTGGAAAAAATTAGTTGCAGAAAAAAAAAAAAATGGACACTTTGAGACTCACAGACTCTGTACTTCGTTCTATCGTCACTTCCTTTGTCCCTTCTTCTGGCTAAACCACAGATACCACATTAAAGATCCTCTGCTTTCTGATCAGTTGCTGGAGGTAGTCATCGATCTTCTAAGTGGATGGGCATTGGGTTTGGTTATCGCCGCCGCTTTCTCAGAAGACTCAGATTCTTATTGTATTTTACTGGTTTCTCCTATTTTTTGACACATTTTTTCCAGGCTTTTTTGTCCCTTGTATACGACTTGTAGCACTTGTGGTTACAACGATGAGCTATTTGATCCTCTTCACCCATCAGTTTCAATCTTTTGTGGACTTCATCTTGCCGTATTTCTGCAGCATCTCAACTCTCTCCTGTCCAGCAACAGTTGATGTTAGCTTTTCTTTCTGATTAATTTGGCATATGACACATTTTTCTTCGTTGAAGGAGTCCTCAGATTTTGTAGTTAGCAATACTCTGTCAGGAGGTAAAGAACCTCTGCTACCACCTGCTACGCGCATGCTCACAAATTAGACTCCCTAAAGCTATGCTTTGACACCAGAACGAATAATATAGGCCTCATGGTTCCTGAAATATTCTATCCTCACTGCAATACAATCGCCATTTTTATAAATGTAGGCAAGATAAATTTGGCCCGGATTATCAATGGTTATCAAAGCGAAAGTACTTCTTTAATGATACAAAACCACAAATCAAAAATCAAAATCTCTGGGCAACAATTGTTTTATTGAGGTACATCAAGGGCCGAGGCTAAACACCTCTCCACAGGCCAGGCCAAGTGATAACAATACACCTTTAAATGTGTATTAAATGTAACCTATGCCTTTCACAATAAAAACATCAGGCCTATTGCCTTTACCGTATCGCTTTATAATAAACAGATCAGGTCTATAGCTTTAACTAACCATAACCAACTCAGTAATGGTGTTGAGTTTAACCTTTCCCACACGGTTCAATACAAGCGCTCTTTCAGTGAAAGACAACATCTACCCAAATTGTTTGTTGATCACAGAAGTTCAAGGGACAGCTGCAGGGTCAAGCATTACCGTAATAAATGAATACAAAATTGATGGAAATAGATGCACCCCATCGACATTTTTATTTTAATTTTCCTGCACTAGGACACGGGTGACACCTGCTCTCATCCTTCCTAACTTCCAACATGTCAAAATGGTGAAAAAGTGTATCAGGTGAGTTATGTTCTGGTTCGAATCAAGTGAATTGTGTTTCAGTTCACAATTGACTCTTAGCTACACTGTAAACTTCATGCTTGAGAATCGTTTGAAGCGCAGATACATTAGAGACTCATATTTAAAAAAATATACAGTAACCCTGCGACTCCTCGAAAACCAGTCGGAGCAAAAAGTGAGGCGTCAGGTATTTGTGACGCGTGTTTCATGAGTCGGTGGGAGTTTTCACCAGGAAGTCTATTAATAACCCTGGACTCCGCCCAAAAGTTTGACGTCAAGGGTGGTATCATAACCCTGCCTCGTGTTGGTGATGTGAGACCCCCAAGTCAGCAGGGCGGTGAAACCCGACACAGAGGCATTTCCTTTGCGAGACCGCGAATAGTCGCGGTGCTTTGGAAGCGTGCGTTTTAGCAGGCACCAGAGAAGTATGTACGCATGCAAACCGTGTGAACCTATGTGCTATGTGAATCATGCCTGTGGCATTTGCTGTACGTAACTTGCTGTGCAGTAACATCCAGTGTGTGGAAATCAGCCAACTGGATATGTATAGATTAAACCGTGCATAGGTGATTACCAGTGCCTATATATTGCCTGCAATGGCACCAGATCAGTACATTTCTCCCGACTTTACCAGTTGTCTCTCCTATGACATCTGGATCATTATTACAGGTACTTTGCACTCGTGCGCATACAAAAAAACGGGCCTGACCATTTGCATAATTTTTGCCACCTGCGTAATAGGAAATCGGAAAAAAGCAATTTGCATCATGGCAACATCACTGGGGAAAAATATTTAATGTCAGTCTAATGTGTGCACACAATTACTCATGGATGAACGGGCTTCAGGAAATCTCCGTTTCATTAGTTGTCACCTGCATTGCAAACATTGGGCTGCGTCACTCGGCTGTAAATGGTGCTCGTGGGCTACGGGTTCCTTGTTAAAAAATTTATCACACAGAGCACATGGTTTATAAACAGTGACAATATTTATGCGCATGGCAATCGCCGCACAATCAAGTTCCTCAATTTTTGCCATATCTTTATTTCCCTGATGGACAGGGGCACAGTCAATATTATTCCAATTCTCCAACCACGAACTGATAATTAGTCTAAGTGGTTGCGCTCTATTTATAGCACTAAAAAACAAACGAATCCCTAATATACTTCGAAGCCCTGCCCATCACAAAACTTATCTTGGCGAACAGAAATACAAACATCTGAATTTGGTGCCCAAGAGCAGTTTTTTGGTTTCAGACTCTGCGTGAAAACATAATAATATATCCATACTTACTTCAATATTATTTTTATTAAACCATTTTAATAAATGTTGTTATTAGCACATGAGCCCATCTTTATCTCACCTGGCTCAGCTCCACTAATCATGACAACGTATCATATCTTTCTAATAGCTCTGTATACTTCGAACACTTTCTGCAGCTTCTCTTGCATCTGAGTGGGGTTTCTAAGTATTTTAGGGAATTGTTCCTTAGAGCTCATTAAATCAAAGGGGGCCCAAGGAGCATGGAACATCAATCTACCTGTAGCTCTTGGGTAGTTCCTCAAGGGAAGAGAGAGGGAGGAGGGAGTATCGTCATCATAAACATCACTTAAATAAGACGGAAACGGACCTTCGACAGTAGAATTTCTGATGGGACAAATTGACCGCATTGCTGACGTATCACTATCCTGAAGGTTTTCAGACTCAACCCCCCTCCTAAACTGGGTCCAAGCGAGCCTGCTTTAGAGCTCACAGTCCGCTCAAAGCCTGCCAATCGATCCACAGCTCGGTCCATTTATCAGGGCAGCCTCTCTATCCATAAACTTGTCTTTCTGGCCTCATGCACCACTCCATATCTTTTTTCCATGTTTCCAGTTCCGGTGGGTATCGCACTGACAGGCAACTGTCCTTTTTGCAACCATTAATCATAGGATATACTTCGCCGTTATTGCTTTTATATCTCGCACTTCACTGTGTGACCCGATGTAGTTTATGATCAGATGTGGGAGTTCTTTCTAATGCATCTGAAGGGCTGTTAGGCCAGAGTAGTACAAGTGAACATTTCTGTAAGGTGTAATCTTGTTTTCAGACTTGGCAGCTGGCAGTGGGATTTTAGGAGAATAAGGAGGTTAAATTGTTTCCTAGATGATATCTTCTCATTAAGGATATCTCATGCTTCCTGCAAGAGAAGATCCTGCCACCTGCTCATCAGATGAGGTCGTGTGAAGTGAATGTAACAAGTTTCTGTCAGGTGATGAGGGTGCATGGACTTCATATTCAGGGGCAAAATGGGTCACCTGCCCTGAAGTTCCGGTAGTTTCTCATCAGCCTCCCAGTGACCCTTTCCTGATGAGAGCTCTGGTACGCTGAAATGACTATTGTATTTTGATTACTTGATGTGCTGCTTGCTATTTGTGTTTAAAGCATGTTAGGTTGGAGGAGTTCCAGAAATGCTCTGTCTTATTTTAGCAGATGAGGCATGTGGCATGTTTTCAACAGAAAAAAGACAGGAAGGCACTGGACTGGAATCCACGCGACGATCCCTATTGCCAGCGGCAAGGGAGAAGTTTCTCCAGGGGAACTGGGGTGGAGAACAGCCCGTCGCTGGACATGGTGAAATGGCTAAAGGGGGGAGCACAAATCGAAACAAAACTGTAGTTTACTTCATACTGTGCTTACTTGCTGTTTTTTCGCTTGCTTTGCATGGCTTATATTGTCTTGTGTAATTTATTGTCAAAAAGGGTGTGCACTCATGTCATCCTGTTATGAGACAATGGAGAATATAAAACGTGTTGGGCAGGTTAGGCTGGGAGGGGTCCAGTGAACAGAATATGCTTATGAATGCAGAGCCAGTGGGCTCTAGAAATGAATGCGCAATAATAGAGAAGATAGGCAGTGTGATTTGGAGAAATAGAGGTCCCCTGATCTGGGCACCAGACCCTTTTCGAGCCCCTCCGGGTGTTGACTGAAGGTTCATGGAATGCAACAGAATATTTGGGTGTGAGGCAGGTGTCCTTATCCTGTTTTTCATTTCCTGCCCTTCATCCCTCCACTGAATGAGTTGCGTGTACAGGCCCCATAGGCCCCTCTCCTTCCAACCTTGATGAAGCGAGCGATAAGGAACAGAGATGTCTAAACGTAGCAAGTCCCCACTGAAGGAGGACCAATGGTATGGGAAAGGCATGTGCAAGTTCTTACCAGAGTGGGTGGGACTCACTAACGAGGAAGGGAAGAAGTCCTTTCCTGGGTATGGTATCTTTGATATAGAAACATTAGCAAACTTACAGAAGAAACTGAAAGTTTCTAAAAATACAACTGTTGCTGAGCAATGGCCTCACTTCCCACAATGGCATGAGGAAGCAGACGCGCGTAAGTATGGGTCCTAGGGTATGAGAAGCAGCCAGGAAAAATGAGAACACCAAATCAGTCCCCTTGGGGACAGAGTTAGAGCCTCCCCCTCCCACACTTATCTATTCCCCCAGATCGGTGAACCACAAGAAAAAGAGAAGGAGAGTGAGGGTGTGTTCCCCATGCTGGCTGAAGGGGCTGGAGGTGCAGCCGCTGATGCACCCGTCAATGGAGCAGTGCCTGTGGGACCACACTTGGCTGGAGCACAAGATAACAAGCACGTATAGTACAGCGCTTACTATATGCCTACGAGTAAGCAGACAACAGGTTGACTTCACTACCATGGATCGGTCTAGGACCAGTGTTGTATCCGGCCCAGGGCATGGAGACTGCAGAGAATGACATCCTACTATTACTCTAGAATATTTTGAAGCGTGCTGCAAAACAATTGTCTAGAAGGCATTTCCCATCTCGTTCAAGTGACGCGTATGATGAAGACACTCCCTCCTCCGCCTTTCTTCCCTGTAGAAGCTACCCAATGGCTGAAGGTAGGATTATGTTCTGCGTTCCTTGGACCGCTCTGATTTAATGAGTATTAAGAGACAATTCTCTAATATCCATAGAGATCCCACTCAGTTGCAAGAGGAGCTGCAGAATGTGTTTGAAGTATACAGACCTAATTGAAAAGAAGTGAATAAGTTGTTATGATATGTGGTGCTGGGCGAGGTGAGAGAAAGATGGGCGGTGAAGTCAGCATGGTGGAGGGTTCGCCTGGTGATGAAGGAGAGTTGAGTGCGGCAGAGGAGGTGTCTCTGCGTGCCATTGAGAATGTGAGAACCAATTGGCCTAAGAAAAAAAGGGTGAAGCATCAGTTAATTATTTAGACAGACTTAAGTATGTGTATGAGAGATACTCGGTATAGCCTGTCCTACAGAGAAGGCTCAGAAAGCTGCCTTCGTGGAGAGTTTGTTGACGAATGTCTAGAGTCAGATGATGACTATCTGCTTCAAATTGCAGTCTAATACGTTCGGTGAATAGTGACAGTCGTTAACTACTTTGTAGCATTTCAAGAGTGTAGAACAGTAACAGCCGGTGCAGGTAAGAGCAGTGGGGCGGAGTCAACAGAGGACAGCAAGGAAAAAGAAAAGAAAAAGAAAAGAAAACACTTGAATTACACTCGCCACATCGTCAGCTCACCAACGCGGGAGCGCAATTACATGGTTTTCTGTTTTGTTTACTTTATTTTCCCTCATTGTCATCTGTCGACTCCCAGCCCCACCACCTCACCACTCTTACCTGCACCGGCCGTCACTGGTGTTGAATCAACATGCATGTCACTGAAGTTGCAGAACCCAGAAAGAACCATTCATTCTGTGAGACAGAGAGCTTGCAAAAGTAGGAACAAATGGGCAAGAGAAAGGATGAGGAGGAGTTTGAAGGGGCAATTGATGGGGTTAGGGTGAAGCCCATTAGAGCATGAGGGTTGCGTGCGGACAGTTGGGGCATTTCAAGTGAAACTGTCACTAAATCACATCAAACATACCAGCCATCTCTGATCAGTATGGGTTTCATCAAGTTACTCAAAACTCCTATCATGAATTTAGGAGAACGTGAGAGGTTATGGCTTAAACCGGTAGATTGTGCCTTCAATAGTAAGCATACTACCCATCTCATTTACAATGGCGCTAGTCGATCACCACTAAAAACCTCTGAGTTCTCCACTTTACCTCTCTTGGCATGCCAATAGACACAGTCAGTTTTTCTTATCAACGAGGTCTTCACCATATTGCTGACCAGTGTCCATTTCTCTGGGTCCCATTAGTACTGGCCATCCATTTGTATGTAGCTCAACAACTCCAACTAATCTGCTTGGCAGTGACATACTCCGTAAGCTGTGTTGTACTATATTTTGCACACCAGAGGGGAACTTCTTAAATACACCTCAACAACAAGAAATACAGGTATGGAGTATTACATGAGACCTTAAGATAAGTGGGTAAAAATGTTATGTCCCCTGATTTAACTGAATCACATTCACAGGTATCGTTCAAATGTTGGTCCAAAGGAGCTAATGATGTGGGGTTTATCTCTTTGATTGATTCCAAAATGTTGAAGATTGATCCCAGAAGCAGCTCTCTAGAACAGTGGTTCCCAAACTTTTGACTCCTGAGGACCCCACTGAGTCACCACTGGAAGTCGGGAACCCCCAAGCAATTTGTATGATTTAAATTTCAAACGTTAAAACAGTAATTCGAAACAAATAAACACGTGTGCACACAAAACAAATATTCAAAATACTAAGGATTTTAGGGGCATATTTACAAACCCCTACCAACATGGAAACATCACATTTTGCAACGTTCGCGTGTCGATAGGGGCTTCGCCTTATATACAAGGCAGCGGTAAGCCATTTAATATGGCTTAACGCTGCCTTGTAAATAAGGCTCCCTTTTGCGCATTGCTTAGCGTGAAAGGGGTGGGTAGTGGGTTTTCCAGTGGGCATTCTACCACAAAACCCATTGATTTTGATGCTGCCCCCTATTCACAGGGGCAGCGTAAATAGGAGGCAGCGCCAAAATTAACACCAGGGAAAACCAGGTCTTAACTTGGCGAAACGAGGAGAAATGCTTTATTTCTCCTCATTTTTGCTTTTTCCATGTGTACTGGCTTGTGCAGCACACATGGAAAAAGCAAAACGCCTTGGATTGTTTATGTTCAGGAAGGTCACCCTTCCTGCACATAAACAATCATTTAAAAAAATGGCATTTTGTAACTTCCATGTGTGCTGCATTAAGCAGTACAAGTGACAAACCCCCATTTCAAGATTGTTTATTTGCAGGAAGGGGGGACCTTCCTTTACATAAGCAATCTTCCCCTGCACGCAGACACCCTTGCACTGTGTTGCAAGGGTGCCTGCGTTGGCGCTACACTGCTAAGTGTAGTACCAGCACAGGGCAAAATGTAGGGCTGCATCATATTCTTGTAAATATGGTGCAGCCCTGCGTTTCTGAAGTGGCGGCGCGTGTCGTTAAGCCACAGAGGCTTACAACACGCTCCACCACTTCTTTTGTAAATATCCCCCTTAGTATTTAATATTGAAAGAATTTGCAAAAAACTAAAATTTTAATGGGAAGGTTGGTGCTGCATCTCTGTGACTAACTTTTAAATGGTTGGTTTTATTTCGCAGTACGAGGCTCCTACTCCTGCCAGGGCCAGACTGGAATCCCAAAGCAGCCCTGGCAAATGTTTTCAGACCAGTCCCCATACGGTGCACACCAAGTGCATTGAGTGTGCCTGACCACTACAACTGGGGCTTTGGGATGCTCTCCCCCCAAAGAAATTTAGGAAACAATGGTGCAGTCTACAACATGTTTATCACATTATATCACACACATATAGAGACAATTAATCATAAGTGTAAATCAGTGTATAGAAAATGTTACATACGGAAAAGGGGATTACAAGGTGTATGATTCACATGTCATTTATACTGGTAGTCATTTTTAAAGAGTGCTTGGTCTGGAGAAGCACAAAAAACTCAGGATTCAGAACAAAAGACAGTGGTTAGCATTGACTTTAATAATAAAAATATATTTCCACTCTAATAAACCTTTTTAGCAGCATCGGGATAATGAAAGCGAGAGAAAAAACATAAGTTACTAACTTGTACCATGCAGTTTGCAAGCAGCTCTTTGATGACAGTTTATAGGTCACTGTGCTAGATTACGATTGTCACTAATGTACTGCACAGTAACAAAATAATCTTTGTGACAAAAACAGTAACCCACTCGCCTATGCACATAAAGTACTGTTATTTAAAATGCACAGTGTTCTTTGCAATAGGCATATTAACCCTCTGTGCTACATTAGATTACTCATTAGCTGCCACAGGACAAAACTCTCATCTCTCTCCAGCAGGTACATTAATCACTGCTGTTATCTTGACACTTTTATTGTTGCTGGAAAACTGCTAATTATACAAGTGCAGTGCTTTTTAAACTGCTGCCTGTGGACCCCCTGGGAAAGTGTCAGGGACCCCTGGGAGTCCCCGGACCACAGTTTGGGAAACACTGCTCTATGATACATCAGTACTTTTTTAAACCTGAAGTAGAGGAGGGGATCCACCTATTGTTAGTAGATGTAATACCCCAATTCTTCTGAGACTCAAGATAGGGAAATTCAATGTATACAGGTTTGTACAGTATTAATAATGTGATTATCCCAAGCTTCAGTGTGATCCTCGATGCTGCCACCATTCCTTCATGCATCCCCACAAACGCTCAATGATTTACCGTAGTAGATATTTGTTCCGATTTCTTCTCTATCCTCAGCATGAGGAGATTCAGTATCTCTTCTTATTGATATTGAGAAGGTCCCAACTTTCATGGACCTGACTTCATTAAAGATTTATAGAGTCTCCCTCAATTATTTCCACGACCGTGAAGGATCTAAATACATTGGTGTTCCCCCGAGGTCTTATTTCAGTCCAAAAGATTTTGTCATCTTGTACTCTACATTATTGTAACTCCATCTATTCCCTCACTGAAGTGGCTACATAAGTGCATAAGGCTTTAAAGGATAACTTTAAAGCCTTATGCCTTCCCGAAGTGCAAAATTTTGGTCATAAAATTTGTGCTAGCAGGCGCCACCTATCCTCTGACCATGTTGAAGCTATTTGCAAGTTGTCTTCCAGGTGTGTATCAATCTGGGCATGGCTAGTTGCTGTAGACAGTGGTTCCTGGTCTATTCCAAATTAGCAAATACTTTACAAGTTTATGTCAGGAAAGACACCCCTCAGTGCGTGTAGTGGTCTAGTGATGCAGACAATACATTGGTAAAACTTAAAAAAGCGTTATCTACTGTGCCTGCTTTAGGATTATCCGATTACTCAAAACCTTTTATTTGGTATTGTCTTGGAAAATAATGGATTTGCATTTGGGAGTCTTTGTACAGAGTGTTCTGGATCACAAATAACCCATAGCTTACTACTCTTCAATTCTGGACCCAGTCAATGGCAGCTCCTGTGAATTTGCTTGAAATATCTGAATATGTTGTGCCAATCTCTATTGCTGCGCCTCATTCTGTGGTTGCCCTCCTCCTTTCTACATAAGCAAAGCACCTCTCTCCTTATATAACATTTGATTTTTGTCCGCTTTTCACATTCTTCTGACCCAGTGTCCGGCCCTAAACTCTGACTCTTTAATGCCCATCAGTGAGGATGTGGACCTCCATGATTGTACTCTTGTTATTACACATGTAACCAAACCCCATGTTGGCTTAACTGACGAATTAACACATTTTGTTGATGGATAATGTCTCAGACATGAATATACTGTCCAAGTTGCTGGTTATGCTCCATGCACTGTGAATCAATTTGTGGATAGTTGTCACCTACCTTCTGTGAAATCGGCTCCATTTGCAGAGCACGCTGACAAGCCTGCATCTTAGCCAAAGAAAGAATTGTAACTGTGTATACCGACTCAAAGTATGCATTTGGAGTAACACATGACTTTGAGCTTTTATCGATTCAAACAGATTTCTTAACATCGACCAAAACCCCTATTACAAATGGACAGTAAGGGGCAGATTTACAAGTCCCTTGCACCACTTTTGCGTCCCTTTTAACATGGGAAAAGTGACGCACAAGTGACGCAGGGGCTTGTAAATCTGCCCCTAAGTCTTTTGAATGCCTTACAGTTGACTTAAAAGGTGGTGGTTGTAATATGAGGCACACACCAGCATACCCATGACAATCTTTCAAGGACTAACACCCTAGCTGATTCAGCAGCTAAAATGCTGCTTTGTCCACAACCGCTGATGTTGCTATGTAGTTTATAAGAACTTACTTATCTCCTGCTCTCATACTAAAGGATTTGTTTCAATTGCAATAGCAGGCGTCCGAAAGCGAAACACAGTTCTAGATCAAACAGAAATGTAAACAAGACCCTGAGTGGGTTTTTTCAGAGACAGAATTTGGAGTGTGGTCACACCAACATTTCTACTCCTCAACCTTGCAAGATTATGTCAAGGAGAAGCCCATGTCGGTGGGGATGGCATGATTCATGCTCCCCTGTTCCTCCATAGCCCAGAGTTGTTGCCACTTCTGTGCCATCTGCCTGTCACACAATGATGCAAAAGGGGCTAAGGCCACCCCGCTGCTCACCCACCCCCTGGGTCTCCTCTGTGCATATCCAGGTGGACTATAATTAAAGGACCAAAATGGGAAAATTGTTTACATGTCCTACTAATTGTTTCTAAATTCTGAGGATGCATGTAAGCATGTCCCTGGGCCTGTGCACATGGCATTACAGTAGCTAAGGGATAACTCAGAGATTTTATCCCTTGGTGTGGAGTACTGTATTGGACCACAAGTCTCCTCGGAACACACTCCATGTCAGCAATAGTACAAACACTATGCAAGGATATAGAAGTTGACCAGCGTTTCCATTGTTCATATCACCCAAACTCGGCAGGCTCTGTAGAAAGGAGTTACGGTACCCTCATGAACAAGATTTCAGAGATATGCTGGGAAACCCAGTTACAAATGCCCGATGCCCTGCCATCAGCATTATAGTCCCTCAAACCGATGCATTCCCAAAAGGCAAAACTGAGCCCGTACGAAATAATCATGGCCTGATCCATGATGCTTCCTTCAAATCCTCTCTACTGCCAAGCTTGATTTACAATTGAATGATGATGCAGTCTTACAATATTGTAGAAAGCTAATACAATATCTTAACAGTTTCTGTTCTCAGGTGCAAGCAGCCTTACCAGAGTGTCCGACTGAGGTCCGCCACTCACTCCAGCTCTGCAAGTGTGTTTAGGTCTGAGTACACCAGAGTAAAACATCACTGCAGGTTGGCTATGTTTACCCTATCAGTTCCTGCTCATCACAACACAGCTGTCAAATGTCGTGGTCTGATGACATGGATCCACTCATCTCACCGTAAACAAACTGCTCCTCTTAGCCACATCGGGGCTGTGTAACGTGCCTGGCTCCAGATCCCCTCCCAGAACTGTTTCTACTGTGGACCCGTTATTTGCCCGTGGACCAAGTTGTTGTGTCTACCTTCTTTGTCTGCTTTACCATCTCCACGTGATGGTGCCCCTACAACTAATCATCATTACCACCTTTGTCAGAGAAGCGTCCTTCTCCTTCTGGATACTGTAGTGTCTTGTATATATTTGTATAGTGCGACCCATCTGGTCCTTGAAGGATTAGGTAGGAATGAGGCAAGCATTGGGGTGTGTCTCAGTGTAGTTAAATAAGGCTAGAGATGCATTGCAAGTCAGTTAACGTTGCCCTCTGAAGAATAAATACGTGCACTTCAGAGCACCTTGTGTTGCGTTTTCATTTGATTGCTACGTGGATGGGGAGGACGCCACAGATACAAGGTCTCTCTGTGGATTTAGCCTGGTATCTCTGCCACTGATGTGAGCGTGTTGTTGGTGGTGGTATACATCCTTGCTGAAGAATGGGGACATATTCCAATACAGAACTATACTGAACCTTCCATAGTGCAAATGCGCCGCTCTGCCTATTGAAGTAACTTCTACATGTTGACGTTTGGAGAGTACAATTAGTTCTTCTTCTTTGCCAACACATGCCTGTTACTGTAGGGGATAGCTTTCCTTTGATCGCAGCGCCAATCAGCCATAAGGATACTTGCCATCTTCTTTCATATGATGGGCTCCAACTGCCAGAGTGTGCCAGCATCCCCTCACTTCCTACCCATTTGAATTGAAAAGTTCATCAATTCTGTGAAACAGAACATGCAGGATGGGACTCATTCTGCAGTGACTGAGCAAGGATTCATTTGTGAGCGCCGAGAAGGAAATATCTGTAGTATTTCTATTAGACATAGTAAATGTGATTTAATAATACAGAACATTTCTTTTGAATTACCTCCTATTGAGTATCATCTTACTCATGGACTGCTGTTTCCTATGCATCACCAGCTTGGAGGTCATCTCTATTTAATTTGTGTATCACAAGACAGCGCTTGACACTCTTTATATTCGACTGGGGCTTGGTATCCAGAATACACTGCTCCTGCTACGAGATACTTTGATAATCATCCCTTTTAGATATTTTGTTTGAGAAAGTGGATTAGATTTGCAGCATTCCTCTTGAGAAGGTCAGCTTGGCTCTGTAATGGGTGACTTGATGTTCTCTTTTATGAAATTTAATAATGATTTAAAAGGATTCAGGGAGTGAGAAATTCCATCCTGTATGGAGGATGCTTCTGCTGTCTTTTTTGAGAGCTTTACTATCCTTTTTTGGTGCAATAATTTTATCTTCATGCAAAAATATTGTTGGAAACTATTATTATGTAAATTATTGTTATGTCAAGAACATCATTCAACAGCAGATCCTGGTTAAGAATATATTTTTTTTTAAATGTGCAATATTGTTTTGTGTCATAGTTAAATATACTACCATTATGTAATTACTTTGTCCTGTTTTCATCATTTTTGTGGCATAAGTTATTTTTATTATGCGTAATTATATTTTGTTTACTTTAATTTATTTCGATATGCTAATACTTTGAAAGCATTATTTTTGTGTATTTATTTATTGGTGGGTTGCTAGGCTTCTAGGGGTGTTGAGTAGGAATTTGTTCAAATATATTCTACAATTGAAATGTATAATTTATTTTATACATTATAATGTGTTAATGTGATTTTTAATATTATAAATTTTTTATTGATGAATTATTGTTTCAATATTTTAAGTAACGAGGTAATTTATTGTTCAACTGTTAATTGGTTATCAGTTAGATTATTTAGGTTTTTAAATTATTTTAAATATTATTTTACTATGTTTTATATTCACAACATGTATAATTTATTGCAGGTAATAATTATAGTCTTTTTAGAATCAAAGTTATTTGTTTTAGTGCCTGTTGGGATTTTGTGGAGGTAGGGTGGGAATTGTATTGAATATATGTAAATATTTTTAACGCCGATAAATATTTTTTCATTTTATTTTATTTTTCTGCTTAATTTGTAATGCAGTGTTAATTTGTCTTAATTATATTAATTATTTAATGTTAGAAATGTAAATGTTTGTATATATTTGTAGAACTATATTTTTTGTTTATTTTTACCTATATTTAGATATTTTTTTACATTTATAGTTACTTTTTTAATTTAGGCTTTAAATTGGAAATATGACCTTTCCAATGTCTAAAACTTACCCTACTGTTGCTTACAGTTCTCTGTAAATAGTAAATCAAGCCCCTTCAAAGACTAAGCCTTTCCCTACAGTTACTTAGTTGGTAACAGAAATCGTGCAAGTCACTGCTTCAAAATCCGATACTTTTTAAAATGTGTTTTATTTAACATATATAATAGTCTGGCTTCATTCTACAAGTTACTTTAGTTTTTTTTTTTAAATTGTGTATATGTTTGAATTTGTTGACCAGTATATGTTTTCAATGTTATATAGCTCTTAGTTTAGGGTTATTTTGGTCTCTCGTAATATATTTCCAACAGACTAGTCAAGCTCTATAGAGTCCTAATATTTCTGAAGCTCCAAACCACAAATTTCTATATCACTCCATGAGTACATGTCATTGTCAATATTTCATGTTCTCTTGTAGACTATTTCTGTCTCTAACAGTCTGCAGCTTTCTCCACTGATGCTACCTCTATGTGTTCAAAACTCTCTTTATTTCTGACGTTTTCTGTGTGCTCTGTCAGGCTTGTTGTTTTGTTTGACTTTCCCAAACCATGTGTGAACATACCTACTACACACCAAGATTTACCATTAATAGAAAGCAAGATGGCCAAGATGCCCTAATATTTAAGCGGGAGAATCAGAGAGTAAAAACTGACCGAAGGTCAGATTTGCTTCCTGAAGTTATGTCGGCGCATGACAACACAAGAGCCAGTCATGTCCACAGGCAGATTTTCTAAACTGCAATACCATGGCCAGAATTGGTTCTTGATGGCTGGTCACCCACGCATGATTGGAGGACAGTGGGGCTGACTTATTACACTTGTGATGTGCCTCAGTATCTTCAAGTGCTGCGGCGACAAATGATGGACAGAATGTGTTAGATTTATTCAGCAATCCATCCATCATGTGTTGCCGCAGCAGCAGCAGTATCTTCAGGAGCAGTTACGAACTAGCTGAAGCCGAAGCCGAAGGGGAAAAGCTATTACTCTCAAGGGGTGTGGAGTCACTTTTTATACAGGCTCCATCCCATACCAGTCTGAGGGCTATTCCCACCTGTAGGATTGAGTCTCATTCCAAATATAATCCCCCTGCATGGATAAATCCATTCAGTGAATAAGAGGTGGAGTTTTAATAACCCATGCCTCCTCCAAAGGTGTGTAGAAAGGGGGGAACAACCTTTACAACGCAACTTTTACAACGCACTACCTTTACAACGCATTTTTTACAACGCATAATCCATTACAACGCATGACATTACAACGCATACCATTACAACGCATTTTTAAAAACTACCTTTACAACGCATTCCATTACAACGCATACTACCATTACAACGCATACCATTACAACGCATAATATTACACTACACTATCCAACACTTACCCTACTGTTGCACCACCTGGAGTTAGAATAGTAATTTTTACCCCTATACTATCCAACACTTACCCTACTGATGCACCCCCTGGAGTTAGAATAGTAATTTTTACCCCTATACTATCCAACACTTACCCTACTGATGCACCCCCTGGAGTTAGAATAGTAATTTTTACCCCTATACTATCCAACACTTACCCTACTGTTGCACCCCCTGGAGTTAGAATAGTAATTTTTACCCCTATACTATCCAACACTTACCCTACTGATGCACCCCCTGGAGTTAGAATAGTAATTTTTACCCCTATACTATCCAACACTTACCCTACTGATGCACCCCCTGGAGTTAGAATAGTAATTTTTACCCCTATACTATCCAACACTTACCCTACTGATGCACCCCCTGGAGTTAGAATAGTACTTTTTACCCCTATACTATCCAACACTTACCCTACTGATGCACCCCCTGGAGTTAGAATAGTAATTTTTACCCCTATACTATCCAACACTTACCCTACTGATGCACCCCCTGGAGTTAGAATAGTAATTTTTACCCCTATACTATCCAACACTTACCCTACTGATGCACCCCCTGGAGTTAGAATAGTAATTTTTACCCCTATACTATCCAACACTTACCCTACTGATGCACCCCCTGGAGTTAGAATAGTAATTTTTACCCCTATACTATCCAACACTTACCCTACTGTTGCACCCCCTGGAGTTAGAATAGTAATTTTTACCCCTACACTATCCAACACTTACCCTACTGTTGCACCCCCTGGAGTTAGAATAGTAATTTTTACCCCTATACTATCCAACACTTACCCTACTGATGCACCCCCTGGAGTTAGAATAGTAATTTTTACCCCTATACTATCCAACACTTACCCTACTGTTGCACCCCCTGGAGTTAGAATAGTAATTTTTACCCCTATACTATCTAATACTTACCTTAAATGTAATTTAATATAATGCGTTGTAATGGTATGCGTTGTAAAGGTAGTATGCGTTGTAATGGCAATGCGTTGTAAAGGTATTTTTTAAAAATGCGTTGTAGTGTCATGCGTTGTAATGTCATGCGTTGTAATGGATTATGCGTTGTAAAAAATGCGTTGTAAGTGCATGCGTTGTAAAAGTGTGCGTTGTAACGTCATACATCCGTAGAAAGGTGGTGGTAGAAGAAGGCAGCAGAACGTGCCTGGATACCTGAGGAAGACCTTGACTGCTGCTTTCTATTCTCCCCAGGCATGTCATTTCAAGGGGAGTGAGGGGGAAATGAGGGCGAATGGACAGACTAGTGACTAATGAAGGGTTATCTACTAAGAACAGGTCTGGATTCCTGATTGCTGCAATTTTTTATGCTCAGGGATAGGAAGGAAAAATGAGTCTTCTTTAAAGGGAATGAACTCCATCCAGAATTGGAAAAGACAAAGCCATCCCCAGAAAGAGTAACCCAGGAACAGGCTTATTGTCCCAAATAAAAGAGAGATGAATGTTGTTCATTCTTAAATTATGGTAGTATGATGTAATAATCTGAGATTCATAAAGCGATTACAGAATGTTTACCTTTCACATTGTGTTGGCGAAGTTCTAACAGTCTGCCTCTGCAACATGGCTGCCTCTGTGCATGTATCTATATTTCCATCTCTATCAGTATGTTGCTGTAGATGTCGTCCCCCCCTTTCTCTGCTTACTAGGTATCTTTCATGTTTTATCCTCTGAATCAGTGCCAGCCTGTCACTGTGCTCTCTGTTTTCTTCTCTCTCTATCTCACTAGCTCTACCTGTTAATTCATCTCTCCAATCCTAAAGGGTTGAGGGCGATAAAATGATACATTGATATTTAAATGCACAATCTATGAATCACAAATCAGAGACTTTTTAATGTCTATAGAGCTACGAGACAGGACAGATTGAGATCACTTCCATATGTGGGAGTCTTGGGCAAGATGGCGACAATCATGGAAGTCTCATCTATAAATGCAAAAAACCACTTTAATAAAGTAGGTCTGCGCAACACATAATACAATCCTGGCCTCACAGATTGAAGAGGAACCCCATCTCACTAATGAAATACAAATAAAAGTCATTAAACCTCTTGAAAATTAACATAAACCACACTTTAACTCTCTGGGTGCCCATTCTCACCATCATTTGCTCTCTAATCATACCAAGATCACCTACCTTTCACCATTTTTTAAAATAAACCACTTTATTGAGTTATAATAATTTTAAATTGATTATTATGTTATAAAAGCAAACAATTGATAATTCAACAATGTTTCTTTTGCTATACAGTTCCAGTTGAGAACAAAGTTAGAATACCAGTTGTCTATACATGTCTAGTGACCTATTGCTGACTTCACTTTAAGTGGGTTTATCGTTAAGCAGGGATCCATTATTTATTCTGTGTAATACTCCTTCACTTGTTTCATATTTGTTTATGATTTTTTGTAGATATCCTCATGCATTGGGATCTAAATCCGTGTCACTTTGGAGTGTGTAACATTTAAAGTTTTGGACAATGTTTCTTTTTCCCTAATGTTAAACAAAGTCTCACAAATGTTTACGCAGCACTTGTGAAGCCCTCATCCTCCAGTCCGTGAGCAAACACAACTTTAGGGTCTGGTCTATTGGTCGCACCGTAATAGTCTATAGTGTGAAAACAATTTCGGTTCAAAGGGTCTTCAACAGCAGAAGGGTTGAAACAGTAAGTATAAAGTCTCTCTTTGTCTGACATCGAAAGCATTCTGGCCCCAGTCCTTTCTGTAAATGCCAAAATCTTTCACCAGTCATGTATACTCTATGGAGGTATTTAAACTGTATGTGGTGAAACTTTTTTCAGATTGACGTTTCTTGTGAGGCCTCAAATGGAAAAATCCATGTCCCATCATCCAGAGGACCTATGTCTGTTTCCCATGTCTCCCTCTGAGAGGTAAGTTAATCATTGGTGATCTGTATATGTGAGACACTTTCCCCTTCAAGGAAGAGGAGACATCATCAGGCACCAGCGTACTCCAATGCAGCTACCTGTGAACGAATGGAACCCACCGACAGCAGGGTCTGTTCCATGAGACGATCTGCCCAACAGTATGCTTCTTTGAGTCTTACAAGTGCCACAGACCACTCCCATTCCTGAAGGTAGCATTCCCCCATAGAAAAAGAGGATTGGGGTTCTCTCCCACAAAGCCCCCAACTCCACTGTATATACAGGGTCTGCATTAGATACCACATTCAATATCCAGTCACTCACCACCATCAAGTGGGCGGCCCAGTAATAGGACACCGGAAGTTTAGTCCCCATCATATGTCCATTGGCAGATATTCGCAGAGAAGACTTGAGATGGTGTCAGTCCATGGGAAGATTCTTAGTTCTGATGTCAGAGTCTGAAGATAGCCTTGAGATTAGAGCAAAAGGATAGTTTTGCAAGGTATACAGGATCTTGGGGATAATGTTCATTTTTCATAGAGTGATGCTCCCCTTCATTGACAGGGGCGAGGCATCCAAGTCTGTGTATCTTTACCAATCCATCGAGGAAGAGGGCTATGTTTCCTTGAACCTTTGTTTACCTCCACATTCTTATCCTCTTTACCCTTCTCTGTTTCCTTTCAGCAGCTCACTGCTGCCATCCCCCGAGCTGCTTCGTCCACAACATGGCAAAGGCAGTCCTCCAGAGGTCTCATTCAGTGGCATAGTACAACAAAACAAAACCCCCAAACTCTCATAGCTATACTATCAAAGCATTCCCACGTTTACCTATGCTGAATACCTTCTAAAGGCCACTGTCTGTCTTGGCTGCGGTGCTGAGCTGAGAAACATGCAGGTAAGGACCTGGCTCTCGCATGAAGCTCCAGGGAACCCTGAAGTTGTCTCTCTCAGATTATTAATTTATACTAGATTTTAATACCCTATGCTAACTATAATGACAAATTCAGACCTCCTGATGAGCAATGGCAGGTGAAAGAATTGGCATATGAATTCTGTTGAATATTGCTGTGGTTTGTACTCCTGTGGAGTGTAGAGTCTGGTAGCCATTGCATAGTCTGGTTCAACTGTGAACATTCCACACAGTGGCTGTAGCACTGGGGTCAGACTGACCTGTTTCCTGTATGTGCTGGAGTTTTGGAATAAAGAAGATTTACCTATACTCCTGCCAACTCCCTGATTCCTTATGTGGGCGAGGATTACCTCATAACAATGTGGCAATGAGGACAGTCCCCCGCGTGCGTTTTGGGTTTCAGGGTCAGAGTTTTACCTGAAGTCGGTAGAATGGAAGGAGTATCTTGAAAGTGATATTGCTGCAATTGATGAATCTCAGAAAATGTCAGCTGAACAGAAGAAAAGGATACTGCTGCATCCCTTGGGTCCTGGGGGTTAAAAACATTTAGTCGCATGCGGAAGGCATTGATAGTGGGAATGCTAATGTCTTTACAGCTGCTTTGCAGGATTTGGATAAATATTTTGCACCAAAAGTGTGTGTAGGCAGAACAAGATTTTCATGTTACCAACGCAAGCAGAGCATATGTGAGTCGGCCGATGAATAAGTTGCGGAAATTAAGACGTTAGCTATTTGACTGTTTATTAAGAGATCAGATGGTTATGGATGCCAATAACCCAGCCATCCAAGAATGCCTATGGATTAACGGAGATTCCCCACTGGAGGAGGTGCTGACAATAGTGCACATAGCTGTCATTTCTGGGAGATGTGCCACAGAGTTAAAACGACCTGATTAGGATCTGCACAATATATCTGTAAAGTACCGTCTCGTAAGGGAAATAATGAAAGAAGCGCAATTTAATAATAATAATAATAATAATAATAATTCCAAGGGAAACGGGAGTGGGGGGGAATGTTAGGAGGTGTGATTGTTGTGGCAGCAAGAAACACCTTGCATACATCAGAACATATCCTGTACTTAAGCAAAAGTTAGCAGTTGGGCACCATTGGCCATGATGCAAAGGTTTACAAGAAAAAAAAGGAGAGTGAGGGGGATAAGCAGTCTCCTAAATTTGACAACGTCATGAATTTACAAGAGGATTTTGTCCTAAACATTGATGAAAGTAGTAGCAAAGTGAAACCTGAGTGCAAAATGTCTATAGGAGGTGTTTCCATCAGAATAGATGCAGACCCAGGTTCATCTTTCACAATCGTCAATGAGGATGTATGGAGGAACAAATTTGTAGGGAAAATTGGCACGCATCTATGATCGTCTGATATTAGTCCAGAGAGATATACTGGCTTTGACGTTCTGGGTTTCAGGTGGTTATCCATTTCCTCAAAAGGGTAGGCACTCAAGGGGTAAGCTATACATGTCAAAGAGAGGACCCTCGGTCCTGGGAGAGCAGGATCAGGGTAACCTGCCCATCGTTCTGGACCCCAACAATGCGGAGACAGTGTTGGTGGTGAATGTAGGGAGCTCCGTGGGAAATGACATTGCAACATTTTCTACTAAAGTTTTAAGTAAACAATTGGTGTTAGTGGGTTTTAAGCACAATATTGTAATCAAGAGTGACACCACTCCGAAACTTTACAAGTTAAGGATGGTGCCAATGATGGCACCAGGAGGCCTCGAAGGAGTTGGACAAATTGGTGGAAATGGATGTTATTGAACGAATAGAGTGTTTGGTCTGGATTTATTAGGTAGTGGTTGCTCACCTCAACGATGCCAAGATCTGTCTCTGTGTGGATTTGCGACATGTGAACAATAACATTCTCATTGATAGTTTTCCCCTTACCTAAAATCACAGAGATGGTGTCATGCTTGAAGGGGGCTACATGGTTTTCGACAATAGACCTCTCCAGCGTGTAGCATCAGGTCTCTCACTCCAAGGTCCAGGAAGCTCACGGCATTTATCACACCCATAGGGGTTTCCAGTTCAAATGAATGCTGTTTGGCCTGGAATCGGCGACGGCCTTTTTTCAACACCTGATGCACAATTTTTTGGGGAAAGAGAGTGGGGTGATGTTCTTCCAGGATGATATTTTAGTCTTTGGGGAGGATAGAGCAAGGCCCAATGAGAGATTGCAGAAGCTGTTGGGGAAACTGGAAAGCTAAGCTTTGACTGTAGAGCTGAGTAAGTGCAAGTTTGCAGAGAGGAGTGTGACTTATTTGGGGCATGTGATTGGAGAAGGCGGGGTAAAACCTAACCCGTCATTGATAAATGCTATCACTGGGGCCTCTGGATCCAGAAACAAAGATGAGGTAACGTCATTCCTAGGTCTGAGGGAATCCCTGAGATGCCTTTGAGCGATAATGGTGTGCAGTTTGTTCCAATGCAGCTAAAACGTATTTTGAGAGGGTAAGTGTGAAGCATAAGACCACATGCCTTTATAATTCCAGTTGGAATGGTACAGTGGAAAGGTTCAACTGAATTACCAAGGGGGATATTCAGAGTGGAGTTGGGAAGAGGTGTGATTGGCAGATTGTGATACAGAATGCTGTGTGGGCTTAGAGGGAAACTAAGAATAATTCTACAGATGTGTCCCCGTTCTTAATGACGAGAGGAAGGAACTGAGATGTAAGTTCACGCTGGCATGGCTGTGTAATAGTGTGGCTGAGAGATGGTCACCAGTACTTGTCAAAAAGAGGTTGGAGGAGATACATATCAAGAGTAAAGAGCACTATGATACGGCCCATAGGGAGAAACCAGCTCACAGATGAGTGGAAGATTGGGGCTGGATTAAGAAACCTGTTAAGGTGCATACGGGGAAAGGCCCTTTTTTGCACCTGAACAAGTGGTGGAAACCTAGAAGAATGCTGTTAGACTGAAGAGTGGTAAAGTGTGGAATCTTAAGTGTGTGGCTTCATCATCAAATGATCAGCAGATGGATGGCGATGGAACAGTGGCGAGTGGAATTATGGATTCTCTTTGGCTAGGATCTGGTTGAGTTAGCAGGTGACCAGTCGACATTACCACATGATGAGATTACGGACGCCCCTGGTGCAGCTGGTGTGGGATGGAGGAGTGCCCTAGCAATGTCGATGAGGGTTCTAAAGGAGATGCACAGGGTCCGCGTATGGCGGACCCTGCTGGTGAGAAAAAGAAAAGAAAATTGCTTGGATGGTTAAAGGATTATGTCATAGGATAAGGGAAATGTCATTTTTATTTTGTTGTTTGCCCTTTCCTTTTTACAGAATGAGTATGTTGCAGTTATACATATGTTGCTTGGAGGGGGAGGATGGTGTGTTGTGGGATAGTAATGTCTTGTGTTGATGGTAGTTTTTATTACCTGTTCTTTTTTATTGTTAAGGGGGGGAAGGGTCTTGTGGTTTGTAATGTTGTGTAATGTGGAGTGTGGTCGGTATCAGAGTTGAGTTCCACTGCGAACATTCCAGCAGAGTGGCTGTAGCAGTGGAGTCAGACTGACCTGTTTCCTGAATGTGCTGGAGATTTGGAAGGAAGAAGGTTTACTTATACTCCTGCCACCTCCCTCTTTACTTATGTGGGCGAGGGTTACCCCACAACAAATATTCACTAGATTCTGTCACACACGATATATCACTTTAATAGATATGTTTGAGGAATGTATGTACTATCAACCTAGAACAAAGCAAAACATATGATATACATGTGCAAGTAATGCCACAAAAAGCATTTGTTTAAAAATGAAAAATGGACACTCAGAGACATTAGTATATGAAATGCAAAGTAGAGCACTGAAGCAGAAACAGCAAAGCACGGGACTGCCCTTCAGTGACACAATGTTCCCCCGAGTGAGAGTCACTACTAGTGAGTGGAGTCAGAGTCACTGATTCAAATACTGATTTGCCCACTTGGCCACAATTCGTAATGGACAGATCACATTGTCATCTTTGGCCTCTTTTCCCTAAATAAATGCGGCAGCTGACCTAATGAAAATAATAAACCGAGCGTTTGAGGAAAAGCAGAAAAGGGTGGATGAGTGAGACGTGCGCACCATCAGAGACAAGCAGGTAGTGGTAACTGTGGGACCTGTGGCCACAGTGCCCAGAGGCTCTATGACGTACATCTGGCCAAGACAGAACTATCTGTAAAAGTGATGTGTCCTATAGTAGTAATGCACTGGTACCCTAGTGATTGTTAACCTCACCTCTACTTGAATGTGTCTATATGTTTGACGAACAGAAACAAATGTAACACTGCAGGCTTTAGGTCAGAGACACGCTGGAATCACCTGAGCCTCTTGTGCATTTAACTTCATGCACCAAGAGTTAATTGGACCATTCTCATAATATGAAAGGATGCACTTCACAAAGCAGGAACATCGACTGGAGAAAATGCACAAGCTTTCATTCGTTGGATAGAATTAGTTTATAGTTAACAGGAAATCAGACTGTGTACGACTGCTAATACTCACAGTAAAGCAAACAAGCAACCACCGGCCACTGTACATTTTTCCCTCATTAAACGGTCTGTATTTGGAACCGTCATTGTCCTGCTCCTAGGCAGCACATATGGTTCTTTGTGCTGCTGATGGGATAGTTTCGGTTTGTGAGTAGAATTCTTATTTGTTTTAATAATATTAAACAGAGTCTGCAGACCTTATTTGTTGACCTACCTGATGATTAATAGGAAACCACAATGTGCATTATGTTTAATACTCTTAGTAAAGCAAACAAGCAAGTACTGCTCTGTGTACATTTGCCCCTTGTTAAACGAAGTGTACTTGCACCAGTCATTGGCAGCCCATAAGGAAGGCACAAGCTATTCTTGGTAAGGTTGTTGGGGTGGTCACAGAGTGTGTGTAGCTTTCCTGTTTGTTCTGAAAAAAACAAACGTACGTGTTCATTGGCCTGACACCTGCCTGTAGAAAAAAGAGTCTGCTGAAGCTATGGAACAGGCACTTGCTCAGTGTACCCCGGCGCACCTCTTTATTACCTGCTCAGCCCATTTCTGTATTGAGCGTGCAACGTTTTGTCATGTGTTGAACTTGCCCTTTCTGCAGGGTCATCCCCAGACTTTTTGCCTTCCCTTTGTGCACTTTACCACTGCTAACCAGTGCTAAAGTGCTTGTGTACTTTCTTTTAAACATGGTGACATGGGCTTATACCCAATTGGCATATTTAATTTACTTGTAAGTCCCTAGTAACGTGGCACCACCTGTGTCCAGGGCCTGTAAGTTAAATGCTACTATGGAGTCTGCAGCACTGATTGGGCCACCCATTTAAGTAGCCCTTTAAACATGTCTCAGGCCTGCCATTTGCAGAATATGTGTGCACAGTTTCAAACTGCCATGTCGACCAGGCAAGTTAGCCCAAATCTTTATTTTTAATATATATGTCACCCTTAGGGTAGGTCCTGGGCAACCCAGGGGCAGGGTGTGATGTATTTGAAAAGTTTTACATTTCGTGGCAGTGAAAAACTCTTAAATTCATTTTTCAGTACTGCAAGGCATACCTCTCCCATTAAATAACATTTGAGTTACCTTATTACTTTTTATAAGTGTAATTACCAAATAGGACCAGGTAGCCATTTCATGTTTTGTTTTCTCTGGAATTGTAATTTCAAATCCTAACATGTTAAAGTCAGATTTTAAATTACAGTTTTGAAAATGTCACTTTTAGACAGTGAGCATTACCTTGCCTTAACAATTTGGTGCCTGCAGCCTGTCTCTGTTTTACATGACATGGTGTAGCTGACAGTTGGTCTTTGTGTATTCCTTCTAGACAGCCACACACAATGGGGAGCTTTGATGTGAATGAATGGGCCATCACTGGTCAAACTGGGAGGGAGACCCTGAGCCCAAGCCCACTTATACTTGAATAGGCTACATCCTTATGCACACAAAGGGCTGCATACCCCCTGTGGTTAGTCTGGAGCCAAGGCCAGGAAAGCAGGGCACTTGTTGACTTCAAAGACATGCCTCCTGAAGATTCTCCCCAGTTGGAGCCAAGGCCAGTAATGCATGGCACCTGTGCACTTCAAAGGCATGCCTCTAGAAGCTTCTCCCAGTTCAACGGCAAAACAGGGTATAAATACTAGATCTCAGACACCAAAGTTTCAGTACACTTCTGGACCTATGGATACTCTGCCAGGAAAAAGGAATGCTTAGCTGCTACAAGGACTGCCATTCTGCTGGACTGCTGCTTTGAAGAACTGCTGCCCTGCTGTGCTGACTTGCAGCCTGCTGCCCTCTGCCTGGATGAGAAGGAATGGACCTGCATCTCTTGAATCCAGAGTGACTCCAAGCCTCAAAGATAAAATAGGATTCCAACAACTTTGTACCTGCCCTTGGAATATGTAAGTCTACCCTGTCTAGACCCTTGGAAGTAGGCTTATGGTGCTCTGCCAGCCACTGTGGATCCAGTGGAACCGATGCATCACCTCTGCGACGCAGAGCAATCGGGTGCAGAACCAATACAACTCCTCTGCTGCATGGATTTGACCCCTCACAAAGACTGCATTGCTGCCTCAACCCACCACACCTTTGCAGCAGCCACTGCACCACGCATTCTAGGCGCATCCTCTTGCATTCCTTGTTGACGGCAGCCTCAACGATGACGACAGACTCTGCATCGCAGCTCTTTGGAATTAACGCATCGCCCCGACTGAGCGCTGAATCCTCAACACCAGACTTCACATTACAAGTCTCATTGATGGGATACTCAACAACGACGCAGGCCCTTGTACCGCAGCCTTGCCCCATCTCTGAACCAATGCATCGCTAGAGCCGCGAGACACATTTTCTACGTGGATCCTCACAATCCATCGCAAACCAGGTTTTAAAGTAAATTGTTCAGTCAACCTAACTGAACCCGTATAGTCAATTCAAAAACTTTATTCGATCAAAAATTAATGATCATAAAAGTACATACATACATAGGTATAAAAACATGTGGATTCATCAAATTTTAGATTAATCATATGTCATAAAAATGGTGCTTTTCCTCAAACATATCGATTTTAAAATATATACAGCAGTAAAATAGCAGATGTCCTGTGAATTAAGTCCAAATAAAAGCCCCATGGCTGAAACAATATTGAATACGTTGTATTTTTTAAAAAGTGGTTTCAGGTATATTTTTCGAAGATAGTGATAAAGAGGGCACAACAATAAAAAATGCTCCGTACTTTGTTTAGTAGTCCCGTCACACGGACAAGGGGCAGTTGTATAAATCTTCATAACAGGATACGCAACAAGCAAGTGAACAGTCCCCATCCGAAGTCTTGTCAACACAAATTGGTGAGAACGAATAGTAACCAGTTTAAGGTATCCTGGGGGCCCCATTTCTTCTTTATTATATTTGTCATAAAGGACATGTGAGGAGAACTGGACAGTAGCTGCATTACGCTTCATCATGCTAGCCCTCAAAAATTCATGTTTAATCTCAGTCTTCGTAATATCTAAAACACAAGAAGGGTTATCACAAACCCTAAGATTAAAAAGAACATCAAATGTTCGAATAATATAGTTAAGCCATGGGATGCGGGAACATTTATCCAAGTGAAGACAATCAGTGATTATCATTCTTGTAAACCCGGTCTGTTCCTTCGACCAAATAGATCTCCATACTAACAGAGGTCTTAGTCTGATCAGGTCAGATAGATGTTCTAGACCAGACTCTTGATGGATCAACTTTGTTGAAGAGGAAGATGGCAAACAAAGGAGTTTTTTGATGAATTTGTTCTCCTCTACCTGGAGCATGTTGTTATTACAATGGCCCCACACTCCTGAACCATATAGGGCAAGAGCAACACATTTATGGCGATATAAATACAACATGTCTAATATCCGTCTTGAGCCTAGTTTGGATGCAAACCTAAATAAGCCAAAAGAACACCTGGCCATTTTGGCTCTTACATTTATCATTTCGGAGGTCCACATCCCCCCTCTATCAAAAGTGATACCCAAATAACAAAATTTGTCCACCACTGTTATAGTTTGGTCCATTACTGTAAAAGGCCTTAGATTCTTAATTTTCTTCCCACAGGGCATTATAAAAGTTTTTGAATTATTAATTTTTAATTTTCTCCCCTTAATAAAATCTGAAAATTTATTCATTAGTTTTTGCAACCCTAAAGGGGTTTGTGAGAGCAGAACCGCGTCATCCGCATAAAGCAAAATTGGGATGGACAAGCCACCAGCAGTCGGTGCATCTGCACTTGTGGACCGTAGTTCCGACTCTATTGCATTAATAAAAAGGGAGAAAAGGAGAGGTGCAAGGACGCATCCCTGCCTAATACCGGATCCAATTTTAACACTGGGTGTGCACTCCCCCGATTGCCCATATCGTATCTTAGCTGTCAGATTCCCATAAAGTTGGGCCAGGAAATAAATAATATCTTGAGGGGCACTCATGTCCAACAAGGTTGACCACAGAAGACCATGGTCAACCAAGTCGAAGGCACTGAACCCGTATAGTCAGCTTGCTGTCTGCGCTACAATATATCCACAGTGGGCGCTTTGCACTTTTTAGTGCTATTTTTACTGAAATCTTTAAAATGTCATATCTCCACTACTACTAATTGGATTTTTGCTATATTGGTCTTGTTTTATTTATTAAAATAAGTTCTATTTTTGTAACTTGGCGTGAGAACCATTTTGTTTGGTGTGTTCACTTTAATACTGCTTGTAGTATTGCACAAATATTTTACATATTGCCTCTTGGCTCTAAGTTAAGCCTAACTGCTCTGTGACAAGCTACCAGTGGGTTGAACAATGGTTAATTTAGGATTGGCCTGACGAGAATTGTGGTTGCTGTTTGACAAGGGCTTACACCTCAGTCGGCCAACAACCTAATTTCTCATAATGTAGTATATGTACCAAGTTGTATTATATATGCTTTATGTCATATGTTGTGTTACGTGTTCTGTGTTATAAGAAAAAGCAATATTAAAACAATGGGGCGCAGTAAAATCAAGTAGACCATTTTATTAGCAGTGAAACTAGTTCTTACCTCTAGTCTCAGAAGTATCTTATTTTTAGAATTCTTATTTGTTACTCTGTGAACTCATACTGTACAAATGCCACATATTTGTTAAACACTGGGAAGGAAAAGGTGTCAGTGTGCCTTTTCCGTATATTGTTTGAACTGATCACGGCCATTAAATCTGATCTTGGTCAATAAATAAAACCCCAACATGAGGACCTCAAGCCTCCTGTAGCTAAAATTGAATGAGTAAAGCCTGAGCAGCAAACTGCGGACAACAAATTAATTCTTAAAATTAGTAACAACAGCGGGCGGCCATGTTAGACGCAAGAAGAGTGAAATTTGCCTACAAACAATTATCCTTGATGTTTTTGGCACTCCCTCCTGTGGGGAATCAATGGCAGGGACCACCGGAGGCTGCCAGGATTCCGTTGTGGACTGCCTCGGAGTCACATTAGACGGCTAAGGCTGCTGAGTCTGGCTACGGCCAAGCACCATGCTAGAACACTGACACGAAGTGGCGCAGCTGCACCAAAGATGCTGCAGGGCCAAGCAGCAGTTGAGATGGTTGTGAAACTGTCCACCACTGGAGACACTGATGAGACTAAGGGGGCGTCGCCTGCAGCCATTGTGGAGAAAGTGGCTCTTCAACATCGCCCTGGCTGTCAAGCAATCTACATTTTTCTTAGTAGAGTGGACACAGAGTGCTGAGCTATGCTTAGGACCACGGAGCCCCATCCAGGCCAGTTGTGGCACGTCTCTTTAATTACAGGGATCGAGATCGCATCCTACAGACCTCCAGGAGTCATTGTAGTGTAGAGAACCTACTGCACTGTGAACATATTTGCGTACTATACTTTGAAGGTGCAATGGCAAACATCTTTGTTCCTCACAATTAAACATCAACGGAACTTCCAATATTCCTTATTGTATCCAGCTAAATTATAGATTGTCAACGGGGATCGCATGTACTTCTTTTCAACACCTGCAGAGACAAACTCATGGCTGGAATCAAAGGCAGAAACTGATATACCAGACCAGGGAATTCAGGGTGTCTCCTGACAAATCCCAGAGATGGAAGCAGCGGAACAGCAAGAAAGTACAGAAGCATTCATTAAGTTAGTCAGCAGCAAAAGAATGAGTCTTGGCGGGGTAAGAGATAGAACAGTGATCTGGCTCTGTCACTCTTGACACAGAGTGTCACATTTTCCTGTGATGGGCCGGACACAGAAGACCTGCCTGAGATTGAACTCGAACAGAGATTAGGGCCAGTCGTCACCCGATGATGGTGGATATGGTCGACTGACTCACTATTGTTTTCTCAATAAAGCAGGCTCACAGAGTCCCTGGCTATGCATTGACACGGAGAGCCCCTCCCAGGCCAGTGTTGGCACGTCTCGTCAGTTACAGGGGTCGAGATCACATCCTACAGACTTCCAGGAGTAAAGGCCATTGGAGTGTGGCAAACTGCACTGTGGACATATTTCTGGACTACACTTTGGAGGTGTAATGGCAAAGAGCTTTGTTCCTGACAGAGCGACATGGATTCCTGTGATGGGAGGGATACCGAAGACCTGCCTGAGATTGAGCTAGAATTTTAGGTAAGGGCCATTCATCACCTGATGACGGTGAATATGATGCACTGACTCACTTCTTATATATCCTTAATATGTTTGAGTGTGGTTTCATAAAATGTTGCAGTTTCAATAAGGATGCAGACCCATTGACACATACTTGCATTGGAGGAGGGATTGGGAAATAAGGCTACTCAATATGGGGATGAGGAATCTCACATAAATTAGTCATCCCATAGACTTGTCTGTATGGCTTCCTCCACGTATCAAGATGGACAATGTATGACACAAACATTCATAGTGCCAGTTTGTTGGCAAGGTAGTTCTCGTAACCTTGACCTGGGATGGAGAGTTGGGTGTTTACTTGTTACCAAACCAATTACTCGAGCTTATATAATCCAATGCAGTAATTACTCACACACACACGGTGCACCAGGCTTCAATGGAAAACTCACGGTGCTGCCTGCTCTCGCTTAACTGATGTATGAAAAATATAGGGTGCCCTCATGTAGCTACAAAATTCTTACCTGGAAGATCTGTGGCAAACTTATTTTGCTTTGCACCGCACTGTACTTTCACACAGAACTCTTCTGTTGTTTTTGCATTCTGTTCTTTACTGGGATTTAGTCTGAATACCGTAGACAAGGTCAAGCAACAATGCACTTTGTTATTTTGTTCTGGTTAGGCCTTATCACCTAGACAAAACACACAGATGCAGCTGTTGTATGTGAACACATACTTTTGTCATATAGGTACACACAGATATGTAACAAGACACACTTGCAGAGGGATCTTTCCCGGCAATAGATCGTGACTGAACCAGAGCTGTAGAATTGTCATGTGTGTATGCTAAGGTAAGGGCCAACACCCAGAGATATTCTATATAATCATTCTAGTGCTGTATAAGGGGAGGGGGATAGGCTACCCTGTCTTATATAATGACAGCTCCCTTTATGATTTATGGACTACTTTCTATGTTGACCTTATTTGTGTTAGGCATTTTCTTACTTATTGTGGCACACATACTGCATACAAGAGCATGATAGTTAAAATAATCATATTAAACTTTCTTGTGTCTGTCAGATATTATTGTGGACTAGTATGAGTGTTAGAGCGAAAGGGTGTGCCCTGTAACCGCGATTCCTGAGAGGGTTGGGAGTGTTGTGTTCTGGGTTGTCAAATCACTTGTTCCTCTGTGAGCGAGTAGGAGGGCAAATAAGACACTATAGCTAATCAATTCAATTCAATAATACTTTATTTCGACCTATTTCGGCCATAAAAGTAGCAGTTAAAACACAATACAATAAAATACACAATAAGAGCATCATCAGTTAAAAAAGAAAAAGAAATTTTTTTACAGCTAACACCCCAGATTAGTCTAGGCACTGTTTCGAATTAAAAAACTCCTTTTTATCCAGAATGCATGGAGATACTTAGAAAGTGCAAACACAATGTAAGCTGCTGTATTAGATTTAAAGACTCTAAGTGCATCTGCATATTTACGAAAACCCAGGTTCCTACATACAGGTATAATCCAATGCTTCCGGGCTCTGCTGTACATGGGACAGAAGAAAAGGATGTGGCATTCATTCTCTAAATCCGTGCTACAGCCAGGGCATTTGGAAACCCCGGAGCTAGACCACTTGTTTGTGAAGCATGCAAGGGAGAGGCAGCCAAACCTCCATTGGATGTATAACTTTCTGGCCAGTACAGGATAAATTACATTTAAATAGTCCTCAAAGGAGTATACAGATTTAAACTCTAAAAATGAATTTACCATAGGACCGATACGTGAGTTATGCAGCCATGCACTGGTGCATCTAGCTCTATGTGACTGGGTAAGCTGTTTTCCTGAGATCTCACTGCAGACAATCGCTGGCTGATGCCACAATTCCACAAGACCCATTAACGTTAATTCCTGTTTGACATAGGAGAGCCAGGGGATGTGCACAGCTTTGCTCAGATTTAATACTTCCTGCAGTTCAGTTCTATATTGTGTGAGTTCAGGGGTTAGCCATAATCTCCTCCAGAATCTGAGGGGTTTAAGAGACAGTTCCTCCTGGATTGGGAGAAGGCCCAGGTCAAGCCGAAGAGGAATATGGGGGGTACTCTGCGGGAGCATTAGCAGCTGCCTCAAGAATCTATTCACCGCTTTAGTTAATTCGGGACTCACAACATACCCCCATAGTTCCCCCCCATACAGGGCCGCTGATCTTGCCCTGGTGTTATAAATTTCTAAATCTGGGCTTATGGGCCTATATGATGAGGCATTGTTCATTTTCAAAATTCCACCCGCTGTTTGAGTCAGTTTAAGCTGGGATTTTAAGAGATGAGGCACCCAGGAGAGGTTTTCGCTCAGCGTGACACCTAGATATTGAAAGGTCTGCACTCTCTCAAGCGAAACTGTGTCCAATATAGGAGGGGGTCTGGTGCGTCGTGGGGGATTAAAAATCATGAATTTAGTTTTGTCTACGTTGATTTGTAGACCATCATCAATACAGAATTCATGAAACCCAACCAATGTGCGCTGTATCCCCATGGGTGACTTAGCTAATAAGAGAGTATCGTCGGCGAACATTATTGCCGCGATTTTCTTACCTGCCAGCCTGGGTGCATCGCTGCATCCAGGCGAGAGATCAACCCATTCACGTACAGGCAGAACAAGGTGGGGGCAAGGACACACCCTTGCCTAACTCCCTTGTCTACCGGGAACCTTGCGGACAAAACTCCTCCCCTCGCACACCTGACCTGCGCAAAATTCTGTGTATGCAATCTCACTAATATGTTCAACAGAGCATTAGGTACTCCCAGGTCCCGAAGAACAGCCCACAATTTCCACCTAGGCACGGTGTCAAATGCTGAACGGAGATCAACGAACACCATATAGAGGCTGCCACCCTCTATAGTGACGGTCTTCCAGTATAGCATAGCTAGGCGGAATAGCTGATCCGTGGTGGATGTTTTACTCCTAAAACCAGCCTGATAGGGTGACAAAATATTATTCTCATTGATCCACTCTTGCAGGCGATCTAAAATAAGTCGCGCAAATATTTTTTGGGGGACATCAATGAGACTGATAGGTCTGTAATTTGCTGGGAGCAGAGGTGACCCCTTTTTGTAGATAGGTATAATCTCGGCTCCCAGCCATGACCCGGGGACTTCTGCGCCTCGCAAGATGTTATTAAATAGAGCGCACAGATACGGTGCCCAAATCAGGGGCTGGTCCTTAAACATATCTCCTGGTAGTTTATCTAAACCTGGGGCTTTGCCCCACATCATTTTTCCCAGGGCAATGATAATATCATCGTGGGTGAAGGCCAAGGTCTCAACCTCATCATCTCCAGGTACAAGAGGATAAAAATGCAGAACATCTAAGTCTGAAGATCCTGCATAGAGAGACTTAAAATGGGATTCCCAAACCCCTGGGTCTAGATTCACTTCTAGAGCATTGCGGGGTTCAGCAGTCCCATTATTTACAATTGCCCAGAATCTCCGCGAATCCTTACTAGTAAGTGCAGAGGCAAGATCGTGCCAGCGCTCCCAGTCCCAGGCAATTTTTGCCTGTTCCATTACTTCCTTATAGGAGCGTCTGAGGGCGCGAATAGTTAAACTATCCGTACCATCCTTAATTGCGTTTACCAAATTGGTTTTGACTTCCTACACGCAGCATTATACCAGGAGGAAGGGCGGGGCACCATAGGTTTATTGGAGGTTACAACTGGATTAAAAATATCGGATAATGTGTCCACCAAATCCTGATGAAGAGTGAGCATGTTCACAGAGGGAACAGAATGCTCTTCCGCGATCAGGATGTCCCTTGCCTTGGTGAGGAAGGGGAGAATAGTTAGATATAATCTAGGGAGGGCATCCCTCTTATCTTGCAGTTTCGCCCATTTGACACGCCGCCTATTATTAGATAAAACAAGGCCAGGGTCAGATGGCAGTTCGGGTTGTCGCTTTAAAACAAGAGGAGATATCATCTTTAGCGCCAGAGCATTATGATCGCTATCAATCCTGGGCAGTACCTCGAGATCCACGATCTTTGGCCAAAGCCTTGTCTCGACCATAACGTAGTCTAGATGAGATTCGTGATCTTTTTTATTGTACGTGCATCTAGACGGAATGTCCGAGGGTTTCCTACCGTTGACCGCCCTAACTGAATTGTGAAGGGTAAGAGACGTAATATGTGTAGCTAGTGGGGACCAAGCCTTAGCAGGAGCAGAGTTGCATGGAGGAATTCCCCAGAACTCATCCTCTTCCAACAGGGCTCCCTCGTCCATCCCTGGTAGGGGCTCATAATGGCAGTTGAAATCACCTGCAATTATAAACTGAATCTCCCGATTCAAAGAGTCGAGAAAAGCTGAAAGTTCTCTGATGGTTTGAGATTCCCTAGCCAGTGCTGTGGGGCGGGAATAAACATTGATTAGGGCTAGTTTAAAAGAGGGTTGCCATGTCAGTAAGACACATAAAATGTCAACCGAGTTGGTCTCTATTAATTCTGCTTTGCAACCCAGATGGATACCAACCCACGTGGACAGGCCGCCAGACGGCCTCCCAATGCCTCCCCAACGTGCCATGGTATTAAAGGCCACGAACCCCAGTCTGTGGGCTCCCTCCCTAGCCCAAGTCTCTTGAAATAAAATCACATCGTAGGTGTCTACAAAGGAGCCCCATTCAGGGCACTTAAGTTTGGTGCTAATTCCCGCCACGTTCCATGATATTATGGACATGTGCTGGACGTGGCTATTGGGTAGAGATGGAAAGACAGTCGAATGGGGTAGACTCTGCGATGGGTTGTGTTCGATGGGGTCCTCAGGAGCAATGGTGTCATTGGCTAGATTTTCTGTGGGGTGTTGCTCATTGAGACTGCAACCAATACTCTCTAGGGAGTGACCAGAGCTAATCCCTCCTGGGGGAGAAGGTACCTCCCTGCTACAGGGAAGCATGTTGCCTTCATGAATTGACTCAATCTGGTCGGAAGCCTGAGTCCCGTCTAGCGACCATATCAGTCAGTCCACCTGATCTAACTGGCTATATCTGTTGTAAAGGGGGATAAAAGTGCGGGACAAGGTGTGAGCTTCTTGCCTTGGTTGCCCGACACGCCCCCTTCTGGAATGGGGTACGAGGGACCATTCAGTTTCTTGGCTATCTGCAGATTGACTAGGATAGAAGGAAGAAAGAGGGCATGTTGCAATTTTAGTTTCATGGCGGGAAAATCCACCCCTGCAAATGTACTCCACTGTTTTGGGGTCCCTAAAATTGACTAAGATACAGTCACCTTGTATAGTTTTACGGGTATGCCCTATCCAGCCCACCCTTCTAACCATAATAATCTCGCTGTTGACATGGGGGGGAAAGGCCTGTGGGTACACAGCCATTGCATCGTCTTATTCTTTAGGGAGATTTAATCTTCTGTGGTGGCTTCACTTATTTCAGGGACACCAGTGAGAACGACCACAAGGGGGCAAGATTCGGGAGGTAAATCAATTGTCAAAAGAGGCCCAAGTACCTCTCCCAGATCTCCCCTTCTTGTCAAACTTCCACTGACACTGCCTTTTGCCACCAGAGCGGATGCTGGAATAATAGGAGCAGAAGGTTGGATGTTAATGGCCCTGGCTTCAGTTTGGAGGGGTGCTGGGTTGACAATATGGGCAGAAGCTGCCTGATCTGTAGTAGGGTGGTTAGACAGTTGCTGAGTGTTTAAATTATTTGAATTGTTTAAGGGTGCAGCTGGGGTTATCCCATCCGGCCTGTTATTGTGGTTGCATTTGCAGGAGCATTGCAATTGTGTATTATTATGGACATTTCCCTGTGCTCCATTGATAATAATCTCAAGCTGTGCCAGGTGAGTTGTTATCCTATCTAACCTAGTGAGAATAGGATCGAGTAGGGTGTGCAACATTGAGTTAAGTTGCAACGATGTTACAACCCCTTCAGTTTGTTGGATGAAGCGCTTGCATCGACCATATCAGTGGGGGGAACTAAGTGCGGGGAGCATAGCTCAAGATCTTCACTTAACCTGATTGGAACTTCGGTGGTTGGATTATCCCGGCGCTTTGAAGTTTTCTTACCCCCAAAATGAATTCTTTTCCCACTAGGAGCTTTAGATTTATTCTTCGAAGGCACTATCAGAGTTTTATCCTTCTTGTTGCGCAGGATAGGGCCTGAGCACGGCGGTGGAGGGGAACTAATTTTCGGTGAAGTTGTTAGTTCATCGCAACTCATGGTGTCACTTTGTGGAGTGTCATCAATAAATTGGGTCAGTGGGAGTGCAGATGATTTGGCGCCTGTACAATTAGGAATACCCTCAATGGCTCGGGGAGTACAAACAGAAGCTAAGGGACCCAGAGAAGATCGTCTGGCCTGAGCAAGTTCTTGCGAAACCCTTCGTTCCATAAGGACTATGCCCTGGTCTATCACTGAGTTAGCTCTGATGATAAAGTTATCTAGGGTGCCTGTGAGATTATCATTGCGAGCAGGAATCCTGCCCGTTTTAGAGGCCATTGCGCTAAGCTCAGAGTATGGGGGAAACAATTACGTTGGAACGTTAAAGTACCCGCAGCTATGACAAGCAATGCCTAACACCCACTGTGCCCACTAAACTCTAACAACCCGCGTACAATACAACAGTATGGATGTAAAGCCCAAATCAAACCTGCACCCAAGTCCGTGAATGAAAGGGACGTGGCCCGGTCCGGACTCTTGCGGGCTCGAACGGGCTACAACGGGCCCGCCCTTGGCCCGGGCTTCGCCCGCGCTGCGATCCGCGCTGCGGATTCACGTGGACAGGACTAAGTAGTGAGGAGGGCGGGGCTTCAGGAAGAGGAGCAGGTGGTAGGGCCTGCGAGCGGCACCCGCGCAGCGGGGGCCGCGAGGCGTGGCGTCGGAGTGACCAGCGGGAAGAGGAGCAGGTGAGCTGGATTAACGGAGCGCAATGCTCCCAGGTCCTCGCAGTCCCGTTGTGTTAGGCAGTCCAAGGGCCCCACAAGCAGCGTAGCGTCCTGGGCAGAGAGAGCAAAAGGAAGACCCAACCTTCAATACGCCAGCCGAGTTTTTAAATAGTGGTGGTAGGGCCTGCGAGCGGCTCCCGCGCAGCGGGGGCCGCGAGGCGTGGCGTCGGAGTGACCAGCGGGAAGAGGAGCAGGTGAGCTGGATTAACGGAGCGAATGCTCCCAGGTCCTCGCAGTCCCGTTGTGTTAGGCAGTCCAAGGGCCCCACAAGCAGCATAGCGTCCTGGGCAGAGAGAGCAAAAGGAAGACCCAACCTTCAATACGCCAGCCGAGTTTTTAAATAGTGGTGGTAGGGCCTGCGAGCGGCTCCCGCGCAGCGGGGGCCGCGAGGCGTGGCGTCGGAGTGACCAGCGGGAAGAGGAGCAGGTGAGCTGGATTAACGGAGCGCAATGCTCCCAGGTCCTCGCAGTCCCGTTGTGTTAGGCAGTCCAAGGGCCCCACAAGCAGCGTAGCGTCCTGGGCAGAGAGAGCAAAAGGAAGACCCAACCTTCAATACGCCAGCCGAGTTTTTAAATAGTGGTGGTAGGGCCTGCGAGCGGCTCCCGCGCAGCGGGGGCCGCGAGGCGTGGCGTCAGAGTGACCAGCGGGAAGAGGAGCAGGTGAGCTGGATTAACGGAGCGCAATGCTCCCAGGTCCTCGCAGTCCCGTTGTGTTAGGCAGTCCAAGGGCCCCACAAGCAGCGTAGCGTCCTGGGCAGAGAGAGCAAAAGGAAGACCTAGATAATCAATCCTTGGCTTGTGGGTACTCAGGTGCTAGGATGACTCAGCCCCTGCCTACTAAGGTTCTGTAATACCAAGCATAGTCTGGGACTCCGCATTATGCCTGCAACAACAAGCATATCGTCAACGGCGGGATGTGCATATTGCATGCCTGCAGGAAACACATGTCAGCCACTAAACTTGTTAAAGTTTGTAAGACATGGCACAGCATAGTGGTGACGACTAAGTATACCAACTATGCCAGGGGTACTCTCATATGGGTTTTACCGAGAGTTCCTTTCACACCTACATGCACTAAGATATATGGTGAAAGCTGATTTTCTGGTACTGGAGGGCCTCTTGGATGGAGAAATGCTTAGCGTAATCGCAGTTTATGCCCTAAACATTTACCTGGCAGATTTTTTTTTACCCATCCCTACTCCAACTCTACTCTCTAGCCCTCAATCACCATCGATATGGGGTGGCGACTTTAATAGTGTTCCCAATATGGACCTGGATAGTTCAACCACACCCTTGCCAGGAGCACACCCATTGCTTGCAACAGGACATCTAGTTTAGTGGTAGAGCACAGTCAGCGTTTGCGACAGGACATCTGGTCTAGTGTACGAGGGACTCAATGATAATAGATAAATGGAGTGACCACCACCCAGTAGACAGAGATAATTAATTCTATTCATTGGTACATATATTGCACACTTGTATAGATTTGTGTTACTGCAATGTGGAGGAAGCACTCAGGGTTTGTGAGCAGAATATTTGGGACGTATCCTGGCACATCTTAATCCTTTTAAACCAAAGCTAACATTCATCCCCTTGTATACCTTCATGGTGACTCTCACCAGTGTGATTAAAAGACCCAGTACTGGCACAATCGATCAGGTGTTTTGGTTTTTCACACTATATTGGAAGGTTGTTATGTTGGGCATAGGTAGTTTATATCTTGCCTTTATTGACCTAAAAACAGCCTTTGACCTCGTCCCCCGGGATTCTCTCTGGCGGGTACTCAGGGACATGGAAATGCCGCTAGTAATTGTAGATATTTTAACTCGGTTTCACGAGGGAAATTTTGCCCGGGTCAGATGTGGGGACCAGGGACAGACTACTGGGCCTTTCATGATCCAGCGGGTTGTTCCACAGGGATGTGTTTTAGCCCCCACACTCTTTTCACTGTATGTCAACCAGGTAGCTGACCTTCTGGGCTTGCCCCTGCCGACGCCCCATCCGTGGCGAATAGCAAGGTTCCAACCTTGTTATTCTCCGATGACACTTTATTGATATCTAAAACTCCCATGGATCTTCAGAGACTGTTAAACCAATTTAAGGCTTTCTGTGATGAGAGGGGCTTGGTTATCAACACCACTAAAACCAAGTTAATGATGCTGAACCCTCAAAAATCCTTCAAGGGCATTTTAACGCAGGACAACGCCCAGCTTGAGATGGTCAACTCATTTGATTACTTGGGCACCAAGCTGTCTGGGGGCTTGGCTTGGAAGAACCATTTAGGAAGGGTACTGTTGAAACTCTCACAGCTCACGGGGGCACTGAAGCGAAAGCACTGTCAATCTTACACCAAACCAGTGGCTCCTGTCCTTAAACTATACAGTAGCAAGGCCTTGAGCAGTTCCCTTTATGGTGCTGAACTGTGGGGCTTCGTATCTGTTTGCGACCTTGCAGCTGTGGATATAAGTTTCTCAGGAGTTTAATATCCCTTCCTCAAAGCACCCCTCTAACTCTCCTCAAGCTCGACATGGGTACCAAGTCCATCAACGACCTTGCAAAGCTCTGTCCCTTGCTGTTCTAGCATAGATTGACTACTACACCTGAACTGGCATCTTATGCCGCAGCTTTGAATGAGATCATAAATCTTGATACTTCAAGAAAAATCGGCTGGATAAAACAGGTGGTTGACTTATTGTCTAGCATTGGGATACCAGGGCAAGTTATGGGCCAACCGCCATCATTTTCCAGGGGCCAATTGAAAGCTAGGTATTGGGCATGGGTGGAAGAGAATACTGTCTTGAATAGACACCATGGTAGGTTGACAGAAGTTTTTATTGATTCGAAAAACATCTGCCACCTGGAGAGCTATCTCGACATCATTAAAGTGCCAGCAAATAGAAAACTATATACACAGTTTAGATACGGCACTCTACCTATTAATTCTTTCACAAACTCTTGGCTGAATAGTAAAACCATACCCATGGGGTGTCCCTCCTGCCCAAGCCCACAGGAAACTATAGGCCATGTTCTTTTTGCCTGACCAGCTTATGATAAACCTAGGAGAAAATGGTTAACACCTCTGTGCAGGCAATTAGGCACCCGAAGCTCACAAGAAGCTCTATGAATTTTAAAATCGGATGCTAGACCTGTTTTTGCCTGTGCAACAGCTAAATTCTTGGGCCAGTTCTGGACAATAAGGAGGAGAGCTCAGTCAGCAATGTTGTCATCACACTGTTTGAAAAGTGGTTTTGGTCCTGTAAAGTGTCTTTTAATCATGTTAAAATCCTATTTTAAACATATGTTTTATACTTTTTTATGTTTAAAAGAAAACATATATATATATATTTATACATATATTTTTAGTTCGACTAAGAGCATTTTTAGGCAATATGAGCTAATCAATTTTGTGCTCGAGAGTGTATTCTATTGGACATCCTTGGGCAATTGAATTGTTTGTGTTCTTATAGCATAGGCTCATTTAGTTCATGCATTTTCTACTTTTGCCTGATTGCTCTTTTTATTCTTTTGTGTGTCATCTGTTCCTTGTGAGGTTGTTCTTTTATGGTACCTGGTAAACTGAAATAAAGATATTTGATGATTGTACATGACCCAGTACTTAGGGATCAGATGGCAGAACATATTGAGCATTACTTTGCAGACAATATCGGGAAAGCCTCCAACGGGCTAGTTGCTTGGGATGCAGTAAAGGTGGTGATGTTGGGGCACTTCGTGCACACTAACCATTATGTGAAGCAGATATTGAGGCATGAGGTGGGTACTCTTGAAGACAGCATACATATGCTTGAGGTTGAATCTGTCCTATCTGCACAGACTCAACAATCCCTGGCCCAAAGTAGAGTAAAATACTGTGCACGGCTAGCGCGATTGTGTCATATACAATGTAAAGCTAGACAACATGCTGAGGGAGGTTGGGCAGGCCGTATGCTCCTTAAATGAGAGATCCCCAGAACTCTGATCAGAGCTATACAGGATGCCTGAGCACAGATCATCAACAAATAAAGTGGAATTAATGCAGTTTTTAAAAGATTTAAGGCAAGTGATATGGTTCACCACGCCAAATGATGAGATACAGTTCTACCTAGACCTCTTAGTACTACCGGTGATGAACACAGTGCTTTGAGGTAAAGAAACCAATTCATCTCGTGTAAATATGATTAGCCATCACGCAAATAGCTAGGGCTAAAGCACCCAGTCTGGATGGATTTCCGTTACCGCAGCTATACGAAAAGTCTAGTCGATTGGAATGCCTGCCTTCCTCTATGCAAGAGGCACTGATAACTGTACTCCCGAAACCTGGGAGAGCCCCTCTACACATGAGCCCATATAGGCCACTGTCACATTTAAGATTTAGATTGCAAAATACTGGGGAAGGTGGTAGCTAATAGGCAAATACTCATGGCACAGGTAGGTATAAATGTATTTTTTGATTAATTAAAGCCATTACATTCCCCTGAATCAAAACAATATCAATATCATTAACACATAGCCTAAAATAAATGATCCATGAGATTCTTATATAATCATATATATAATATTGCTATAAGCAGCTTTAGAAAGCAAAATGCATTTTTACAGAGTCCCGGCACAAATAAAAAACAAATATAATTCACACAACTGCAAAGTGCATATTTAACAAACAGATAAACCAAACATTGTTTAACAGCAAAATTAAGACCAATAAGTAAAGATTTATACAAATTTGCTTGCCAATGTCATAGTCAAGTGATTTCATGAGTTAAGAAACTAAAAATCCACTAAATTATAACCGGTCGGCCTGGCCTAACGATTCAACATGGCAGACATGTTAATCCTGGCCAAATCGCATTGTAATTTTCCCCATCTTCACTCCAGAGGGTGGAGTCTGTGACAGGACTGTGAGGTGAAGGCTGGGGCCGTGGAGGTGCGGCATAGCAGGTCCTGTGTGCTGGCCTTGCAGTAGTGAGCTGGGACTGAAGAGCCGGATCCAACTGTATCGGTGGCCGTGTCGGGCAGCGGTGGTAGCTGGGAGCCTGCTCACTTCATAGTCGCGCCTGGGCCCCAGTAGTGGCTTCAGGTTGGGCACCGGGCTGTGCGGCTCTGCTGCGGGTCGTGCTGCGTGACCGCGCACTGCGGGGCTGCTGGAGGGAACAGCACCCGGCTCATTCTGATGGAGGTGATGCAGGGGCTGGTGGATCCTGCCAGGTGGCGCTTGGTAGGGCCCGTGCCTATGCCACTGATGGGAGACTCCACCTGAAAGATACAGCAGTGAAGAGTGGTGCAGTGGTGGGGGCCATATGAGGTGGTGTGTGTTCCGGCCTCTCCTACCATAGGAGGGCGTCATTCTGCCTGACGCCATTTTGGCCATTAGGCCAGGAGAATGCGCTTGGCCGGGAGCCAGCTGCTGGTTAATGAACGGAGGATCTGACGCTCTACATTCAGTTCCACATTGGGGGTATCCAGCCCCATATGCTGCATTGATTAATTTGCATCCAGGAGAGAATCCCAATTAGGAGGTAGTGGTGCGAGCGGGCTTCCGGCTGTGGAGGCAGCTGAGCCAGGTCTTGGGGCTGCCCACTCAAGTCCTCATCTTATGTTTTAAGACCCCCAACGAGTCTTCTCTAGATTGTTGGTCTGCTACTGTGTTCTTAGGAAAGCGAAGGCCCCTCACCTGTTCTGACTGCTCCTGCCACCTGCTTGGACTTGTGTGGTGTGGGAATCCGGCGGGTCAGTGGCCCCAGTGGTGCTGGATGACACTAGTCTACGGATTCTGTATCTGAAATTGACCTATAATGATGAAAGGCAAGCCTTCAGGCTCCATAGCCCAAAAAAAGCACAATAGATAGGTTCACTAGGGTAGGGTCTAGAACGGATGACTCCAGGGGGGCCATGGGACTGTACCTTATAACGCTGCGCTGTTAGCCGCCATTACCCAAACCAGCAACAAGTTAGATACAAAGATTGGTGTAGTTGGCTCAGATGTAACCTTCTTGCCCCAGGACCTCCGGAAGGCGGTAGAGCGAATAACGGAAGCTGAGACTAGAGTCTTTAATGTCGAGGACACCATAACTTTGCTGCAGCAAAAAGTTACTACGCTTAGGACCCCAACCAAGGAGCTGGCGGTGCGGGTCGAGGACACAGAGGGCTGCACCTGCCACAGAAACCTCAGTTTTGTGGGCTTTACAGAGGGCTGCGAGGGAGTGAATAGGAGCAAATTCCTTGCACTCTGGATCACTACATTTCTACCTTCAGACTTCCCTTCTTTTTGGTTTATGATTTAATGAGCTCATAGGGCCCTTGTGAAGAACGCCCCCCCACCACGTGCTCCCAGCCACGGCCTGTTATAGCGAAAATTCAAATGTTTCATGAAAGAAATGCTATCCCAAAATTTGCATGGAATCAAGAAGCACTGGCCTATGAGTCTCACTGCATTTTGATATTTCTGTCAAAATGGTCCAACAACAGCACCAATCATTCATTGCAGCGAAGAAACGCCTACATGAGATTAGAATTCATTATATGCTCCTTTTCCCTGCCCATATTTTTTTGATGCCCCTAAAGACATATTTGCATGGGCAGACGAGACTATCACTATCAAGCTCCACACTCTGCCATGCCTAGACTCAGATTCATCCTCCATTGACCGCCGTTCACAACAGACTGTAATGCTACAGGTAGTTAAACATAGTAAGATCGCATATTGACCATTGACTCCATTTTACTTGATCTACATTTGTGAGCATGGTTTCATCTTATGTCTGTCTGACCCTGCCTTTCAGTTGCAAACGTAGGCAGTCCCCAGGTTACGTGCACACACAAATTGTTTATGTTTTCTAACTTCACTGAGCGAGAGAGATAAGCTGCTAGAACAGACAATGTGGGATGCGTACATTGTCCATCAGACCTTGAAAAATCCACTCGCCCACTCGCAATTGTGAGTGAAATTTTAGCAGGTCAAGCTATTTTTAGCACTTACTCGACCCTGCTCACAAGGAAACTTAAGCTGGAAGAAACAGGTGTTCTGTTCCTTCAGAAAGTAAATGAGCAATTAAAACACCTTTAACTCTTGTTTTATCTTGACACATTTGCCAACTGCTCAAAGACAGAGGTCAAATATCACTTTGTCTTTTTACTAATTGTTGCTCATGTGTTCCTGGAAAATGGTGTTTACTTTTCTTTCCCTTTTTACACTTAATGCTTTTTGTCAAGTGAGCTATTTGACAATAATTGTGAACCAAAATGCAGTAAAATGTCAATTTTTTTCTCTAAAACAACATTTGAACATCTTGTAAATTAATAGTACAAGTGAATCCGATATTATGAAAGGACTTATTTGTATGTAATTCAGAAGTGGGTTGCAAACAAAGATTTAAATTGGAGGAGAGGAAATCAGAACACTTTACTTGATGTGCAAATGACAAATATTTGCAGAAACTTTATTTCCAAAAATGTACACTATGTAGTTTTAAAACCATATGTCAGTGACAAATACAGTGGCCATTTCAATGTCAAATATGCTGATTGCAAATAACAGTGGGCTGCTACTTTATGCTTTAGTTTATTAAAAGTGATAGTTTTTAAACATGATGTGAGAGACTTTCCTGCCCAAGCCGTGATGATAATGCATTTAATGAACTAAGAGGCAAGTCTGCAAAGTCTACAGTCAACTGTATCTTATATGTGGCTTGATTTGCATTCTATATGGAGCTAATGTTTAGTCTATTAAATCAAACAAAAGCGTTTTCTGTACAGCCGACTTGCTGAACTTGCGTATTTAAAGGTGCTCTCATATGTGATAAAGAAGAAAATGGCGTCTCAGTGAATTAAAATACTTGCCCAAGATCACATCATTTGAAACCAGTTTGTGGGTCAAGAGCATTATAATTAGTCAAGTAGATTATTTAAGTCACTAGACCTGCAAGTCTAGTAACATTTTTTTTATTTTTCGAGGCCTGTCCATGGATGTGAAAGTGAAGAAATCTGCCTCAGCTCTCATCAGAGCCTGGCCAGTCCGGTTGAGTGACTCAACGCAGAAGGTTGCCAGTACTTACAGTGTAGATAAAGGAAGGGGGAGCTCTCTCTCCATGTTAGTAAAAAGCATAAAGATGGAGATCTCTTGGCGCTTTGACAGGAATTCTCCTGGGAGTGGACGGACTGCTCAAGACTTTTTGTGCCTGGTTGGGACCACCATGTTTGAGACTGCCAACGGGTCCCTCCATCGAGCTGGCAAGGATGATGATGCTAAACAGACAGCTGGTGAAGTATTTCAAGTTATAATTATTTTCTCTTGTGCACATGCAGTTATCTTTCAATGCATTTAATTGTGTGTATATACATTCACTATTTGCAATTATTTTACTTGTGTATTATTGCCATTTGATATATGTAAACTTGCTGCAATAAATATTCTCTTTTACTTTTCAAATGAGTGTTGAGCTTTGTTCACCTGGAATTTTGGTAGTCTAAAGTGTGTAGAGTCCTATTTTAAAGAGTGATCATGTTGCGTCCTAGTATTTTGTAGTATTGCTCTGGTGTTCTGAAGAGAAAAGCAAAGCATTTTGGCATCACTTGCAGGATTCAAATTGAAAGGGGCAGAATGATTAGAAAAAAATGGATAAAGCAGGTTCACAGATCCCAAAGGAAATACCAGGATGGGAATTAGTTTCATATAGTTAGCTTGCTCATGAGTGGTCGTATTGTATTGGGCTGAGTGAGAATGGAGTGCCAACCGACCAGCTGGCAAATCCGGAGGCGGCGTAGCCGCTATTATCAAACTCTCTCTCAGATTCTCCTCCCTCTCTTTACTCACCATTCCCCAGGCTGACTGCCTGGTTAATAGACTCGAATCCTCGGTGTCCCCGCTTACCTGTGTTCTGGTATACCGCCCCCCTCAACCCATGCCCAATTTCCCCTCCCTCTTTGGCGATCTTCTATCCCAGCTTACACTCAATAACTCCAAACTCCTGGTTTTAGGAGACTTTAATTACTGGCCATCTGACCCACATGAAAGCCCCCACTCTCTGGCCTTCACCGATTTATTAAGCAGCCTCAATGGCCGTCAGCACGTCCACACAGCTACCCATTCTAAAGGCCACACCCTAGATCAGGTCTGGACTTACAACCTTGAAATCATATCACTCACGATCCTCCCTTGCCCCTGGTCAGACCATTCCTTAATCTCTTTCCTTCTTCTGGTCCCCCCACCGCCCCCTCGCTGTCGAGGCGCTAGCCTCCTGGCCCGTAACTGGAATAAAGCCAACCTTGACCTTTTTCTCTCCTCCCTAACATCCTCGGCTCCACCCGGCCTAGGCCCTCCAGACTCTCAGGAAGCCGCACTCGTCGATTGGTTGGAATCTGCCAGCAACATAGTCGCCCCCCTTAAGTCTATCCGAACTACGCGCCCTCACGACGCTCATCGCTGGTTCTCCGACAGCCTCAAATCCCTCAAACTGGGACTTCGCCAAGCTGAGCGTCGCTGGCGTCGAAACTACGACCCCTTAGAAAAAGTCAATTTCCTCAAACTATCCGGAGAATACAAACATGCTATCTCAACTGCAAAATCTGTCTATTTTTCCACAAAAATTCTCAACTCTGTGAAAAAATCTAAAGACATTTTTGCGATTGTGGAGGAACTTTCACACCCGGATAGAGTGACCATCAAACCCCTCCCCTCTCAGGCACTCTGCGATTCCCTTAACCAATTTTTCATAGACAAAATCAGTAAAATCAAAAATAGTATTTCCTCCAGGTCCCCAGCAATGTCCCCCCCAGAGGCCGCTTCCTTTCTCAACTCTCGCTCCCTGACACAGCTCCCTCCTATATCCGATGAAGTCTTTTTCCCCCTGCTCCACAAAGTCTCATCCGGTTCCCCCACAGACTGCTGCCCCCCGGAAATTCTCCGGACCGCTTTTTCGACCTGCCCTGGCCCCCCACTGGCCCTCCTGAACAACTCTTTGTTGCTCGGTGTGGTCCCCAGCCAGTTCAAGAACGCCGAAGTGATCCCCATATTAAAAAAACCCAACGCCGACCCCACGGTCCTGGGCAAATTCCGCCCCATTTCCCTCCTGCCTTACCTGAGCATGGTACTCGAGACGCACGTGACCAGCGTCCTCAGTTCCTTTATCGAGGACTCCAATTTCTTAGACTCCCAGCAAGCTGGGTTTAGACCTGCCCACTCGACAGAGTCGGTTATCCTCTCTGTTATGGAGGAACTCCGTAGAGGCGCTGACTCCAACATCAGTCAAGCCCTGGTGCTCTTAGATCTGTCAGCGGCCTTTCACACGGTCGATCACACCATCTTAGTCGACCGTGTCAAAGAGGCAGGCATCAGCGGGACGGCCCTTAACTGGGTGATGTTACAACGCGATCAACATAATCGTGGAACGTTACATCGCAGTTTTTACAACACAAGTCGGTACAACGTCTTGCATTGGAGGGTGCTGGACTTAGGAATAGTATGATTTACTATTCCAACACCAGTCTACGTACAGCAGGGAAGGTGTTGGAATAGTAAATCATACTATTCCTAAGGTTAGAGCGCCATCCAGCGCAAGTCGTTGTAACGACTTGCGCTGTATTACCCGCGATATAAAGGCATTGCAGTGCAATGCCCGCGTGGTAATGTATGTTTCCCGAGTCTGTGTAAATAAAACACTTTCCAGGTAATTCTTGTTTCAAAGCCTGATACACATCATACAGTTCTGAAAACTATTTACTAATTCCCTCTCCAGTAGTAGTTAACAATTTCTTGGTCACATGATTGTATGACACCAATGCCTCTTATCCCCCACATACCTGGCTGAGCCATCAGTAAATCATACATGTCTCTTCTCTTCTTCAGACTATGCTGAAAATGGCTCACCCCACTTCAAATGGGACTCCTACATATCAGGAACATCCTGTAAAACCTCTGAATATTCCACTGGGGCCTGCACCAGCTGCTCATGCAACACTGCAGTACCATTAGGGCCTACTCGGGCGCTTCTCATTTCAAAGGCGAATTGGTGCAGGATTATTATGCACAGCACAACATAGAGTGGATATATCATATCCCTTACCTCCCGCAAGCTGCGGGCCTGACAGAAAGAATGAATGGATTTGTTGAAAGCTCAGCTGTAAAAGGTGTCAGATGGGCCACTGAAAGGTTGGAGAGATAACTTGCAAAATGCATTGCTAATTTTGAATAACATGCCTATGACAAATGCAGAAACTCTATCAATACGAATGATGTCATTGCTTTCTAGTTTCAGCATCACATGGTAAATAACGCTATTTTGTACTAGGAGACAACAGCTGGAGCCTTAGCTCCATATTGGGCCATTCGAGAGGCTGCAGGTCATGATTTACATGCTTTGCAGATGCACAGACTGAAATCCAGAGATATAGCTTTAATTGAAACCGGGGTTGGAATTTAGATTGCCCCGGAGCGTTCATGAGTGAATGCTCCTCGCTCCGTGCTTGCCTTGAAAGGCATCCAAGTTTGGGAGGGGAAGAAACTTTGATTACCAAGGAGCCATAAAAGTGATACTGTGGAGCAATGGAGACGCTGATTTAGTAGTGCAACCTGGAGATCAAGTTGATCAGATTATCATTGTGCCAGTTTATGGAAGAATTGTTAAGAAGGGGACTGCCCAGCTCTTCTTACTGTACAAGGAGAGGGAGTGTTTGGCTCCACTGATAAGAACCCAGAAGCCAAAGTATGGATTGAATCCCCCAATAACCCCCCTGAACAAGCTGAAATCATGGCTACAGGAAAAGACAACATCCTAGTTGTAATCAGACCTGGAGAGGAGGAATGCTTTTTGGGAGAATAAATAATACTTGTTTGTTCTCTATTCTTTTAGAACACAGCATGGCATGTTTATGTCCTGATTGCAGTTGTTGGACTTTGTTCGGGCATGTCTGGAGGGGACCGCGAGGTATCAAATGACATTAATACAGCAGGCAGAGAACATGTGGACTTATTTGGCACAAAATGTGCTCAATATATCCCATATCTGTATGCGGAACATTACGAGCACTTGTCTGGTTGCTATACCTACTCCTATTAATTTTCTATTACACATCTTTAATACTACCAATACTGATGAGGTGGTGGAGGAGAAATTTGTCAGAACCCACCTCTCACTGTATGAGTATGGTTGATTTTGCCCCGAGATAACAGGAAATCTGTGGAAAAATATGACTCTCATCATATTTGTTGATGTTTCCTTTGTATTCAGCTTTACATTCTCGCTATGCTAGAGACGCATTTCAATTGTCTAAAGACTGTGATTCTGAAATTACCTTATTATCCCAAACTGAATATATTAGTCTAGCTACAGCCATAGTAGGCGTTCCTAGGTTAACTGTGTAAAATACTAGGATAATAAACAAGCTTGCATATTTAATGGTGAAAAATATAAAATGTAAATGAAACTTCTACTGCTTTAGGTGAATTGCCATTGAATGATTGGGGAACCAGAATAGGCACTTTACACAATAGGGCTACAATTGACAATTTGCTTTTAAAACATAACCATGGCTGTGCAGATTTTGAAGGATTATGTTGTGTTCATTTGTCTGACAATTACACATCCATCCATTCGCATCTTAATGCATTGCGTGAATGATTTAAGGGATTAAAGCAAGATGTGGACAAGAGATGATGGGATTGGTTATTTAGATGGTGGTCTGATTTTGGCCAGCCTCGTTATATTTTAAGTTTCATTTTCATTAGAATTTGTATTTTGATATCTATTTGTTGCTGTATGCAATGTGTGCCTAACTTTATATACTTGTTTCATTCTAAAGCTATAACTTTTACACCTATGAGTTATGCTAATTATTAGTCAATAGTAAAGGGGTGGAGTGTAATGCTACTGTTAGTAAAACATAGTAAAATCGTGTATTGACCAATGACAGTTTTGTCTTGTGTCTGTCTGACCCTGTCTTTCAGCTGTGAACGAATGCAGGCCCCAGGTCACTTGCACACACAAATTGTTTATGTTTTCTCACTTCAATGAGCCAGAGAGAATAGACAGTGTGGGAAGCGTACAGTGCCCAAGGATAAGAAAGTCAAGAAATCTGCCTCAGCTCCGTTAAGTGACCACGACGCAGAGTGTGTAGCCAGCACCAACAGTGCAGATGAAGGGCGGGGGAGCTTCTAGAAGGCTCTCTCTGTGTTAGTAAAAAGTATAAAGCCGGTGACTTCTTGGGGCTTTGACAGGAACTCTCCTGGTAGTGGACACACTGCCCAGGGCTTTTTCTGCCCAGTTGAGACCACCCTGTTGGAGACTGCCAAAAGGTTCCCCTGTCATGCTGGCAAGGATGATTATGCTAAACAGACAGCCGGTGAAGTATTTCAAGTTCTAATTATTTACTCTTGTGTACATGGATTTATCTTTCTATGCATTTATTCTTGTGTATATACATTCAGTATATGCATTTATTTTACATGTGCATTATTTCCATTTGATATATGGGAACATGCTGCAATACATATTCTCATTTACTTTGCAAATGAGTGTTGAGCTTTGTCCATGTTGTATTTTGGTATTCTAAAGTGTGTAGAGTCCTATTATGAAGAGTGTTCACATTGTGTGCTGGTAGTCTGAAATCTTGCTCTGGTGTTCCGAAGAGAAAAGCAAGACACAGACCAGACCCAAGGAGAAACATCACAATAGGTCACGTTCCTCGTGGCGTTCTATGCCGCGAACTGATGAACATTGAGAGACTGTTATGGCCTGGAAGACCAATGCATAGTCTGCTGTGGAACCTGTGGTCGCCGCAGCCTCCAAAGATGGCTATGTCACATTTTCACATTTGTCTGCGATCACGGCTCACCACTGCTGGCTGCACATCCAGTTTAGCCTCGGATTAAGGCTTTCCGGGGGATACTATATTTTGTTTTCTTTGTGGGTGAGATATGGCTATCCATTGGATGAGTCCAGCTCTTGGCCCCCATTGGGGTTGGTACTGGGCTCCTTCTGTGACAGATACTTCAATGTTACCAAGGTATTGGGGAGGGTGGGGAAGTTGGTATCTAGTTTTCTCAAAGCTTGTTGAGGACAGGCCTGGCACTCGCCTCTTTGTAGTCTGGTATGTATTAACTGGGCTAATTCCAGTTCTCACCCAAATGACTGAAGCGGATCCTGATTCTCCTGCTGGATGACTACGTGTCATTACATGGAATGTTCATAGCGTCTTGGACAAAGTAAAGCGTGGGGCAGCGCTCCACCAGGCTTAAAGTTTACAGGCAGCCATTCCCTTTTTACAGGAGAGGCACCTTCTTAGGTCCCTGGTCCTGTGTCTGGCCAGATATGGGTTCACACAAACATTCTACTCCAGTTTTGTAAGGGGGTCGTGTGTGGCCATCTTTGTTCATCGCAGGGTTCCTTTTCAGTCCCCAGGACCTGGTTTGGCACACAGGGGAGATATGTCTTTGTGGCAGGCACAATATATGGGGAGTCTCTAGTCATTGGCTGTGCCTATGACCCTCCACTGCTCGGACAATCCTTTGTTGATTATATCATGGGTCTCTGGGGAGAATTGCCGGGAGGCTTGCCTGTTATTGGGTGGGGGACGGGAACTATGTCATGTTATTGGAGAGAGAAAGATGGAGGGTGGATGGGAGAGATGGAGATGCGTGTGGGTCCCGGTTGCGATCCTTGACAGAGGTTTTGGGTAGGGGGACGCATGGCAGGTATATCATCCCTCTGAGGCTGGTTATACATCATTCTACACTTCATGGCTTTCTTTCAGCTGGACCACTTGTTGGTGCCGGCCAGCATCAGACATAGAGTATCCAGGATGGATATCCTGCCTTGATAATTGTCAATTCATTCCCTGGTAGCGTTGTGGCTTCACTTGGGTCCCCGGTGCCCCCCTTTAGATGGCACCTGTGAAACTCCGTATATAAAACACATATGCATCGCGCTGTGGTGGATTATTTCTCCCTAAACCTTGGAATCGCCTCTTCCAAAATTATTTTATGGGAGGCGATGAAACCCACGCTTAGAGGCGTGGATATCAGGTTTTGAACTGATGAGCATAAGAGGCGTTCTCATGAGTTATATCAGATAGAGGCGCAGATATCTGATTTTGTGGAGCGTGGCGAGGGTGGTGGGATGGCGCAAATAAAACTATGTTCAGCCCAACATCATTATCAGAGGGTGCTTTTGGAAGGAGCCAAGTGTACATGGCGGGTCTCTCAAAGTCGTATATACCAATGGGGTGACAAATTGAGTCAAATTCTACGTAGACTCTGCCAGGCGTCCCTGGTGACCGCCCCGGTACCAACTCTTCACGACAAATAGGGGGTGTTGTCTGGCACAGATGATGTGGCTAGAAGTTTTTCTGGGTATTATGAAACTCTATACACCGAAAAGGTGGTTGGAAAGGCCAATCAAATCAAGCATTTTATAGACACCCTACCTCCCAGGTCGCTGTACACATCTTCTAGGGCGCTACTTGATAAGCCACTTATGGTGGATGAATTGACTGCCGCCCTTTCGGAGCTGCGTCCTGGGAAGGCCCTTGGTCCTAATGGGTTCTCTAGCAAATTTTTCAAGAGCCTATATGCCCCAGGTACAAATGCATTTGATGAGCGCGATTCAGCTTGCGTTTAAGGAGATGCGCATGCCCCCTGACTGGAGGCACGCTGAGATTGTTGCGTTTCCAAAGCCAGGAGGCCTGCTGGAGGTCCATTCTTCTTACCGCCCAATATCTCTTTTAAACATTGAGGTAAAACTGCTCACAAAAACCCTAGCAAAGAGACTGATGCCACAAATACCGGATCTGGTGCACCTGGATCAGGCCGGTTTTATGCCTCTAACATCCGACAGGCCCACAATACCATGGCCTTAATCGATCGTCGGGGGCAACCATCGGCACTATTGTTAGCAGACATTGACAAAGCCTTTGATTCAGTTAGTTGTACATATTTGTTCGCGCTTCTCCAGTGTCTTAATTTGGGACTGAATTGCACTGTATGCTGATGACGTTTCGTTCTTCATAACAGACCCTGCTGTTTGGGGAGCACATATTTTGAGAATCATGCAAGTTTTTTGTGAGACTTCGGGGCTCTACATGAATGTTGACAAGTTAGTTCTGTTGCCATTGAGAGGGTCACCGAGGGATATGGATTGGGCTACAGGGTTGTCTCTGGCAGTTAACAGGCTTCAATATCTTGGGGTGCTTCTGCACATATCCCGCATGTCTCGTGGGATTGCAATTTGGCCCGGATGTTGGTTTGTATTCGGACTGAGGTCAGGTCTTGGTCCCTGCTGCCCCTATCCCTGTATGGCAGGTCTGTCATCTTTAAGATGATTTTGTTACCCCGGCTCCTGTACCAGCTACATCATTACCCATATTGCGTTCCCCCGCATGGTTTATACAGAGCAATGCAGTGCTGGGTCCGTTTTTTTGGGGAGGGGGTGCCTCCGTGTGGCCCTCCAAACCTGTTTCCAGCTCTCATACTGTAGTGTAGGGGCATCATACTATGTAGCTTCTCACCTGCAGGTTCTCGATGATGGGTGCTGGCCTACGCTGTGGAGGAGTGGGTGATGGGCGAAACCTCATCTGCTGTATAGCAGATTCGACGTTGGTGCCCTCCCCTCTGCAACCAGAGTTGTGATACAGGTTTGTAGGCAATCCCTTTGCAAGATGAGCTGGTGGGGGTGCATGACGCGAGTGCCCTCTCACTCAGCAGGTGGCAGGGTTTGAGGGCTTCAAGGGGTGGGATCACATAGGCATATCCACATTGGGCGATATCATGCGGGGCCTCATACTAAAGTCACGCCAGGAGTTTCAGTCAGAATTCTTTAATGCCCTATAGTCAAACTTCAATATTTGCAGTTGCACCACACTCTGTCTCCATACGTTTGTGCTCTCACGGTTCTTCTAGGCTTTAATCCACTCGAAGGCAAGCTCTTAAAGGGCGACATAGGTCTAAGATATACCAGACCCTGGTCACGAACAGCCCCACTACATTATCTGCCCTCCGGGCGGCATGGCGAACGGATGTAGGCGATATAGATGACAATAATCGGGCGGAAGCCTTGCAATCCCCCCGTGGAGCGGCGATATCTTCCAGTTTATGATTGATCCAGTTTAAATCCCTCCATAGAGGGGCTGTACAAGGTGCCGGTTGTGGGTCTCAATTGCTCCTTTTGCATAGTACTGAGGGCATAGGCGGCAATAGATATATGCACCACTATTATTCCTCGGCCTCACTCTGGCAAAAGGAGACAATGCACGACAAAGGCTGCTGAACGTCTTAGTGCTTGGAAATGGGGGATGGGCTTTTGCATGGGACTTGAGGTTGCAGTATTTCACTCAAAGGCCGGCCCCCAAATCCTAAAATCTGGCAGAGGTGGGCAGATTACCGGGTTTGTTTCCCGAGCCCATGCACACTGCTGAGCTGCAATTGGATGCCGAAATAGGACACTATGGTCAGGATGTTCGTGTGGTTGCTGAGAATGCACAGATCACAATTGTTTAAGCCTTTAGACTCGCCATCAGGAGATGTGGGAGGAAGCCGGGGGGTTCCTGTGCACGTGTTTATGGTTTCTATGCGGCATATTTACAAGCAGGCGATAAAAAATGATCGCTGCTTTTGCGGACGTTTTCGGCCGAAAAGCGGCGATAATTTTATCGCCTAATTAGCAAGACCACGCTAACGCGTGAAACCTTGCTTTAACGTGGGGATTCTTTACGCCCAGCTTTGCATCTCTAATGAGATGCAAAGTGGGCGTTCCTGACCTAACATGATAGGAGAAATGTCGCTAAGCGACATTTCTCCTATCATCAAGCCCCACGCTATGAAGCATAGCATCAGGAAAAGTAGCGATAACACCTGTTATTGCTACTTTCCTTACGCCTGCTTCAGGACTGAGGGGCATATCAACAAGGGCTTTATCTCTGCTTTTTTGGCTTTAAAAGCCAAAAAAGGAGAGATAAAACTAGCGCCCTATCAACAACAGGGTGCTAACATGCAAATTTGCATGTTAGCACCCTTTTACTCTACGCTTCCCCTTGCATCTCTAATGAGATGCAAAGGGAGCGTTCCAGAGTACAATAATAGGAGAAATGTCGCTAAGCGACATTTCTCCTATTATTAAGACTGTCGCTAGCCCTGTTAGAGACAAAAAAAGCAGCGCTAACCGCGGTTAACGCTGCTTTTTTACGTCTGGTATTTTTCAGACTTAGCCATGATATCCTATGGAAGGAAGATATCATGGCTAAGTTTGCCTGTCCCTATCAACAAGGTAACGTGAGATTATCGCTGGATTTCCAGCGATAATCTCACGTTAGCCTGTTAGCGTGAGGATTTTTATCGCTATTGAGATAAGCGTTGCTAATAGCACGCTATCTCAGCGATAAACATTCACGCTAGCTGGCGAAAATTATCCTAGCGCTAAGTGCGCTTAGAGATAATTATCGCCGGTTGTTGTTGATATGCCCCCAATTTAGCCATGATATCCTATTGAGGGTGGATATCATGGCTAAGTGTGTGAGTCCCTATCAGCAAGCTAACGCCACATTGCGATCTCACGTTAGGCAGTTAGCGTGAGGATTTTTATCGCTGAGGAGATAAGCGTTGCTAATAGCACGCTATCTCAGCGATAAAAATCCTCGTTAGCCGGCGATAATTATCCTCACGCTAAGAGCGCTGAGCGATAATTATCGCAGGGTGTTGCTGATATGCCCCTCTGTTTTTTCCAGGTCTTCTTGTTGGGAATAAGATGCACGTTTCATCATGTAGTACAAAATGTATGTTCTTAGCCCGACTGGGTCACAACGGGTCACAATGTTGGCAAAAAAACAATATAATGTGTTGTGGAAATGATAACTGGTCATTGCTTAGCGACATAACATCACGGGACATCAGTGACGGCTCCTCGAGGGAGTGGTGCAGGGCGGTGGGGCGAGGGAGGGGCAAGGTGGGTGGTAGTAAACTCCGGCATACAGCCGAATGGAGTTGATCAAATAAATAAATAAATAAAACGAATTACTTTGCGGGCGCTGCATCGCCATTTGGCGTTGCAGCGCGCGCAATGTAATTTGTTTTATTTATTCAATCAACTCCATTCGGCTATATGCCGGTGTTTACTAACCCCCACCCTGCCCCTCCCCCGCCCCGCCTCACCACCCCGCAGCACTCCCTCGAGGAGCCGCCACTGCAGGACATAAGTGCAAGAGTGCTAAAGTGCATACTGTCAAATTATTCTCCTATTCCATACTTCAGTGACTTGACAAAAGTAGTACGACTTGATAAACCTAGAATTTAAACTATTTCAGACATACATGCAACATTTCTCTAAAGAGGATTGAAATACAAAACACATTTTCAAAAATTTAACCCAGAGAATAAAATGTATTGATGGAAATCATGAAAATGCCAAATGCATATGAACAAGCAATTGATCTAAGCATTAATTAGCAACAGAGTTAAAACAATTTGCTGCAATTTGCTGTAGTGAAATAATTCCATGAGTCAAAAGCTACAAGTCAACTAAAATTGTAATCAAGCATTACTTAACAGCGAGGCGTGGGAAAGGCATTTACAAAACATGTGCAAACATGCTAAAGTGCAAACTGGTGACAGATATTCCCTATTCAGCCCTTGGATAACAAAAGGCTCAGCAGGAGTATGGCGAGTTAAAGAGCCTAGGAAACGAGTGATTCAGTGAATCGGCTTTCAACAAATAACAGTGTTCTCAATTAAAAGCAAATTACGTTGAAGCAGACAATTCTTTTTCGGCCTCAGCCACAAACTTATCAAACCGTCAGGGAAGTGGAATAGAATTGCCTGATAAACATAAAATAAGGGCTTGACAGCACGTTCTTACCACAGCTTTTATTAATAAAGGTCTTGACAACATTTGATGGAATTGTAATCAACTTGGACAAATACATACTATGTGCAAGCGTTTCCTCCACGTAGCCACAAACCCTGCATGTATTACTATTATTTTGGAGTCCCATCCCTAGTAGAACAAGTGCCGAGTCTAACCTCAGGAATGAATCCCTCAAACGTGGAGAGAAATGTGTGCTCAAGTAGGGCTGAATACCCAAAGCTTCATAAGAGTCGATGATTGACCAGGCATGGCTTTGAGCTGCAGAGACTCCTTTGTCCAATGGAACGAAAGACTGTTGTTGATGGAGCCCGGAAGCGCAGAGCTGGGCATTGATCCTGTAGGCCAAAGGCTTGGATGGAATCCGCATGCACACCCGCCATTAGCCGTATGGGCAAGGTGGAGGATTGCCAACCAGCACATGTTGGCAGGAGAGCCAGCTTCCAAGAAAGCCAAGGAGGACAAATATTTCAGAAATTCTGTTTGTCGCACTAAGGCCTCCCTTTGAAGGGCAAACTCGAATCAAATCTGAGCCTGGCCAATATTTACCGGAATCTTAAAAGCAGATTTTAAATAATAGCTTGGCATCTTTCCCTCGAAAAATAAATGGACCGTATGTTAAAGCTGGAATTAATGTTGCTGTCATTATATGCACATGACGGATATAAGATAAACATGGCCATTTATCACAAAGACTCTTAAAGGTCTTGTTATGTTATCTAAAGCGCATACATTCGTCAATACCGGGGCTTCCCAGCACTAGATCTCGAAGATGGAGAAGCTGTAGATATGGGCAATCAAACAAAACAAAAGTAAGGCAATTTGGTGGAGAAAACCAATGTCTTTAGGGATTCCTTGAAGAGCAGATGGTTCTCAGTGTTCCCATGTCATCAGGTAGTGAATTCCAAAGAACAGGAGCCTTGGCACGAAAGGAGCGGCCTCCCGCTCTGGCTCTCCCGACACAAGGGACAGTGGACAAATTAAGATTGAAAAAAAGCTAAAGATTTTAGTTTCAGCTTTAGCTCTGAGTCAATCAAAATGGCTTCTGAAGGAAATATTATTGTCATAGAAAATACCAAGTATTTACAGCATTAAACTGATTCAATTAGTTTCTCTCTTAACTACCAGGACCGTGATTTGAATGGAGATGCACCAATTAAGATGACCCTAGTGTTGTTTGATGTTAAGCAGTCTCAGCCAGGAGCGTCAGGGCATGCGGATTGGTATCAGTCAACAGGCCTTTACGAAATACAGTCTGAATCACTGGGATGAGCAGCGGTGTTTCTGCTCAAGCTTCAATCTCTTCAAATAAAACAATCAATCAAAGATCATTTATGAAGCACAGCACTCTCACTCCTAGAGGTATCTAGGCGCTGTATCTTTTTTGAAGAGTCAAGTCTTGAGCCTCTTTCTGCAGTCTGCCAGTGAAGGGGCTGTACGGATCTGGAGAGGAAGGTCGATCCAGGTCGGGGCAGTGATGTAGGAAAAGGAGAGGAAACGGCTGCGGCTGTGACAGATGAGGGGTGTGTGTTAAAGGGTTAGTGACTAGGAGCGCAGGTGTCTAGAGGATTGGTGGAAGTTCAGTCGATGGTTGATGTATGTAGGTCCTATGTCATGGATGGCTTTGTAGGCATGCCTCATGACCTAGAAATAGAATCATTTCTGGATGGGGAGCCAGTGGAGGTCTCTCAGGTGGGGGGCGGTGTGTGTTCGTTTGGGGAGGTCTAGGATGAGTCTGGATGCAGCATTCTGTATGCTCTGGAGTCTTCTGAGGAACTGGGGGAAGATGCCGGCATTGGAATACGTTGCTGTAGTGAAGGCGGCTGGTGAAGAGGGCCTGAGTGACAGTCTTTCCAGTATTGGTTGGGACCTTTTGCAAAAATATTTGCCTCTACGTCTGTTAATGCAAATTAGCCATAATTTGTGGTTGATTGTGGAGGGCCACTCTTAGATATAGGTTGCATGATGCTTCCTTGTCATGACGCTGGAATAGACTCTCTCAAAATGACTTCATTGTATAGGAGAGTCAACACAAATGACTACAGATTGGGTTTGGCCGTAAATATAGTGTTTGGTAGGCTGTTTGGACCTGGCACCCCATTACTCCTAAACTGTTTGAGGAGTGCTAACGTTTAGCTTTTTGAGCAACTCCATTGTAGAATAGGAGGATGTAGAGTACCTACGAGCTACCATGATCAATCTTTGCTGATTTTCAATTTTCGCTAGTGATTCTTGAGACAATTAGGAAAGACTGGAGCCAAGACCAATTCTCCATTTCGATATTCTTCCTGGGACTTTGTTTACTAGAACGTGACATAAAAGCTGAGTTTATGATTTTAAAGTTCAGCATTTTGGCCGGTTGGAGAAGAAGGCCAATAGTACCTTGTAATAGCATAGTGGGCTGCTGGAATGATTTGAGAATGGGGATGCCTTTCCCTTCCCTTATTAAGGGAGATTAAAGAATTCATATTAATGGATTGTTCGAAGAAACATCCTTCCTGATTTTGATACCCCACTTTGCAACTGCACTCTACAATTAAAAGCTATGGGCCATATGTATCATTCCAAATTGCGAACGCAAATGCCGAAATTCGCAGAATTTCGCATTTGCGATCGCAATTTGGCTCAGTGATATGCATCAAAGAAAAACTGCTTTGCAAAATAAGGAATCGCAAAATTTGTGATTCCTTATTTTGCGATTGCATTTAAGGAATTGCAAATCGCAATTCCTTAAATGCAATGTAAGAAGCACAGAAAAAGTGCAATTTGGCCTTAAGGAATCGCAAATTACCACCAACTTCAAGTTGGTGGTAATTTGCGATTTCTCTGAAAAATGCACTTTTTTGTATTTTTCAAAGTGCCATGTGGCGCACATACATGCCCTTAGGGCATGTATGTGTGCCACATGTGCACACATGCACATTTCAGGGGTGCAACAGGGCGTCCTTTTGACACCCTGGCACCCTTGAAATTGCATTCTCAAATTACGATTCTCTAATTGAGAATCGCAAATTGAGAATGTCTTCCCATTCATTCCTAAGGGCCTCTAGCCCATAGGAATAAATGGGTAGGTATTCCTTAATTGCAAATCGCAATTTGCATTTCACAATTAAGGAATATAGGGGCATATGCATCAAGCTGACCAAAAGCGATTCCTTAATAGCGAGAAATAAGGAATCGTTATTAAGGAATCGCTTTTGTGTATGCATCAACAGATTCGGTAATTATTAGCGATTCCTTAAAAATCGCTATTTTTACCGATTATACAATAGCGGGGCATGCAAACTCCGATTAGCTATTAGCGAGTTCGGTAATTCCGAATTAGCAAATAGCAAATTCGGTATTAGCGAAATCGCAAATGACCGCGTCGCACCGGGAACGTGCAGATGACATCACCAACCAGGAAATACAGCAGCCCCACCCTCATTGCATCGACAGAGGAGCAAACAGGAGCACTGACTGCAGACTGCCTGTGCAGACTGAAGCCACACAGACTGTTCCATCTGCAAAGAAACACCATCCATGGAGAAGGAAGCCCCATCCAGCGCTGAGGCAGCGCGCAAGCGAAAGCGCAAGTTCTCCGACAGGGAGCTGGAGCACCTAATCGAGGGAGTGTCGCCCCGCAGCATCGACGACCTAAAAAAAAGGTGGTACGACCTGCGGAAGCGCGCGAAGGAGAGGATAGCAGAGAGGCTCCGGGACGCTAGCAGAACGGGAGGCGGCCCTTCCACGGTCCAGGCTAACACTGCCCTGGAGGAGCTGGTGGAAGGTACAATTGAGCGGGAAGCCGTCGTGGGAGTGACCCAGATGGACACGTCCGGCGCAGCCACGAGTGCCCAAGGTAAGATGCATGCCTGTTGCCATACCCAGCATAGTGTAAATCCCATTCCAGGCCCCCAGCAGGATCTGAGTGTGCATGCAGCTTTGCAACACACAGCTTTACCCCTAACACTAGTGCATCATGGGAGTTGTAGTCTACTCAGGCAAGTGTGCATGTACAGGGGTAAATGCAATAACCATTCACCAGATCAGTAGAAGCTGGGTATAGACAGTATTTTTAGTGGCTCACAGAGGGAGATGTATGTGTGCAACACTACGTAGGTCTAACTATCCCACTAACCATGCACTGTTTCACACACAGATGCATCACCTGGGGATTCAGATGACAGCGGCCAGCTGGTAATCTCCGAAACACCGGTTGATTCAGACCTTGAGACAGCGCAGGATGCCCTCACATCACCTACACCTGCCACCCCACCAGCACCACCAGCACCAGCAACAACAGCACCAGCAACAACAGCACCAGCAACAACAGCACCAGCAACACCAGCACCACCAGCACCAGCACCAGCCACACAAGCTGCTGCCACGACAGCCACCAAAGCGCCGCAGCGCAGGTCCCAGGTTGCGCCCTTGGTGGTGATGGAAACACCCACCACACAAACGGGACACGGTCAGCGCGCCATCACACCACCTGATGCACCACCTGTCCGCACCAGGCTAACACAGCGGCGCAGGTCTCGCCAACGTTCGGTCTCCTCAGGCAACCTTGATCTCCAACACACTCCTGGAATTGAGGAGAGGATGCTGTCTGTCCAGCGCGTGCAGGGCCGCCACATGGCAACCATCAGCACCAACATCGTGCACCTTGTTCGTGAAATGCGAGCCATGACTGCTGCAGTAACGGCCATGGGCACGGCGGTCAGGGACATGAGCACTGTGGTGGCAGAGGGCAATGCTCACCTCAGGGAAGATGTACAGGAGCTCACCAGTGCCATGAGGGAGGGCCATGAGTGCCAGAAGAGGAGGCACCGACAGCAATTGTTGCATTCCGCTGCCGCTACTAAGGCTATCACGCGCCACAGCAACAGTACCGCAGTGTTGGCACGCCGCACTGTGTCCTTGCAGGTCGACCTTGGGCACTTCTGCGGGGATGTGGCAAAGGCACTGGGGCAGTTGACCACTGCTGTGGAACACAGCCAGAGCAGCACATGCAGTGCTGCAGCTTTGGGGGGGGATGACGCTAGTGAGGCTGCCTCGAGTGTGAGCAGTGTGTCTGTGGCAGAGGGCAGCACCAGGCGCCGCAGTTCGCGTGCATCCACGGGGACAGGCCGTGGTGAGGCTTTGGAGACACCTGAGCGGAGGCTTGGGGTACGTGGGAAGCGCCACTAGACAGTTGGACATGCATACAGGACCATGGTGGGGCAACCATGGACATCCACTTACTGAGTGTGCACAGGCGTGACTTTAAGGCACCTTTTATTTTATTTCATGCAATTGGAGCATGATTTACATAGCTAGTTTTGTTGCACAAACATCAGTGCTACTGTGCATTAAACAGTTGCACCCCAAACTAACTTGTAATGTCTCATTCTCACATGCTTCAAAAATGATTTTGCATGATGTATGTCCGCCTCCTATGGCCCTCTGCTGTGTTAGGGACGTGTGCCTGTCGTTGTTGGGCGGGTGGTTGGTCATCCCGGTGGTCGTCATCCCTGTCCACCTCTATGGGTATCCCCCTTCTGGTCGCAATGTTGTGCAGCATTGCACATTCAGTAATTATCCGGCAGCATGTTTCAGGTTTGTATAGCAAGGCGCCGCCAGTCTTGTGTAGGATTCTGAAGCGACTCTTCAGAATCCCAAATGTCCTCTCTATGACATTCCTAGTGCTGATGTGTGCAGCGTTGTAGCGATGTTCCTGCGGGGTTGCTGGATTGATGTATGGGGTGAGTATGTATTCACGCAGGGCGTAAGCACTGTCACCTAGAAGATAGAAGCATAGACTTAGCATTGGTGATGTACATACATGTGTGGTGTTGGTGTGGGGAAGCGTATATTTACGTACCTAGCAGGAGTCCCTCTCCAAATTCTCCGTTGATTAGTCGCCTGTGCATTCCACTGTGGCGGAAGATGTAGGAGTCGTGTGTGCTCCCTGGGAATTGTGCCACTAGGTCCGTTATGATGTTATTGGCATCGCACACAACCTGCACGTTGATGGAGTGGTATGACTTGCGGTTCCGGAAAATGTACTCATTTGCTGCGGGTGGACATATGGGGATATGCGTGCAGTCAATGCATCCAATCACATGTGGGAATTGTGCCACCTGGTAGAATGCCTGCTTGGTGCGATCCAACTGCTGTGGGGTTGTGGGGAAGCTGATGTGGGTGTGTAGCATTGTCAGCATGGCATCGAGGAATTTCTTGAAGAAGCGTGACAGTGCGCTTTGCGGTACGCCTCTGGCCACCGCAATTACCCCCTGGAAACTCCCTGAGGCCAGTAGGTGCAGGCTGCATAGGACCTGAACGTGCGCAGAGATTGCATTGGTCCGGTGTGTCTGGTGCTGCAGTAATGGTTCCAGGTCTGCAATCAGGCGCATGATCATTGCACGATTGAGGCGATACTTCTCGTACACCTCGTCCTCATTCTGCCCGAGCAAGGTTATGCGCAGTCTGAAAACTCGCTCCTGGACCCTTCTCCTGCGCTGTCCTTCAGCATTGATACGCATCCTCCTTGCAAGCACGTAGAGGGCAGCCATTTTGTGGGAGCCAACAGGGTCTCCTGGGCCACATTTAAGGGTTTTGTGATTGCCTCAATCATTTGCACATGTTGAAATTGTTTTTTTGCATTGTCTTTTTTTTTTTTTTTAACTTTACCTCCAGGTTTTGATTCCCCTTATTTAGCTCTTGCAAAATAGCGATTTTTGGGATATTCGTTATTAGCGACTGTTGTTGCATTGGGGTGCGATTCGTTATTTGCTATTGGCACTTTCCGGGAGCTAATAGTGATTTCGGTAACTGCTAAAGCGGTATTTAGCGATTCGGTAATTTTGCATTTTGGTTATTAGCGATTCGGTATTTTGGCGGATTTATTTTAGCGATTCGTTATTTGCTCACGTTTTGGGTTCATGCATTTGAAGTGGGTATTTTTTACTCGGTAACGGGCGGTTTTTGCGATTCGGTATTTTACCGACTGGATTTTGGCTTGATGCATGAGGCTGATAAAGGATTAGCAAAATTATTTGCAAATCCTACATACATAGCGTTTTGCGATTCTCAAATAGCGATTCGCAAAAAATGGCTATTTGCGAATCGCAAAAATGCATTTTCATACATATGGCCCTAAAAGTTTTAAAATGGCACTACAATTTAGAATATCTTTCGGTCCTCTGGATTGGTATTTAGGAATATAATTTAACCTACAATCATTAAGGTGAGAGTTAAACAATGAGGATACTGCTTGTAACAATAAAATCTTTACGATATTTGTAGAGAGAAAGAAGTCTTTACAGCATATAGTCTAGACAAAGCAGGTGCATTGAAATAAATCATTTTAAGTATCTTAAGGGACGCAATAAAAAATGCGATAAAAGAGAACCTTGAATCATATATAATCTCACAAACATGCTTGTGAAGATGTAAGATGCTTAAAGAGCACCTTAAAAGATGCCATGAAGGTTACATTAAATGCTTTAGATAGAGGCCTGAAGTTAGCAGCAAACATTTACAGTGCTCAACAAAATATCCATAAAGATGCAACTACTCTCGAAAGAACTTGAACTTACAGCAGCAAAAATAAGTCTTCGCACAGAAATGTAAAGTGCCTAATGGTGGCTAAAATTCCTAGATAATAGCGCTATCTGGTCGAGTGCTATAGATGAAAAAGTTCAATATAAAAAGAGACCATAATAGACTATTAGGGGAAAGCAATGGAGCAACCAAAGTGAATGATACATACGTTTTGCACAAGTTCAGAGAGAGGCCACCACAAGATACTTATCAAATACTGCTATCTGGTTGAGTGCTAAAGATTAAAAGGTTCAATATAAGGAGAAGCTGTTAGAAATGGGGTCTCTAGTCGGCAATGGTTTGCACCTTTGTCCAAATAGGGACCCTTCTTCCTAGTCAGGGTAAGGGGGACACACTTCTAAAATAACCCCTGCTCACCCCCTTGGTATCTCATAAGCAGTGTGTAAAGTATTTGTGCATGCATACAGTAACATAGTGAAACACTTCAAATGGACACCACACCAGTTTCAAAAAATAAAGTACTCTATCTAAACCACAACAAGATCAAAATGAGAAAAATCCACAATACAGTAATAAAAATATGATTTTCAAATGGTAGGAATAGTTCAGACCAAAGCAAATTGCAGAGGCAACACTTTTCTCACAAAGTACCTTGGATGCGTGGCACAAACAAACAAAATAGGTCACAGGGAAGGTGATGCGTTGGTTCCTTACACTCAGGGAAGGTGATGCACCGGTGCCTTGCTCCAGGAGAGGTAAATTGTCGGTTCCTTACTGCTGCGCAAGGGAGGTGATGTGTAGGTTCCTTATCGGAGAGAAGGTGATGCGTCGGTTCCTTACTGCGTGAGGAGGTGATACGTCATTTTCTTCATGCGTCCCCCAATCATGCAACAGGCCTGGCACCTCTATGCGACGATCTGGGACGATGCGTGGCTTCTTGCAGCCGCACAGCAGGGCTTGCGTCTGAATCGGTGCAGTGATCTCGGACTTCTGAGATCGGTGCCCTCGATGCGGAGTGCAGTGATTTCTCGAGCTGCGGGCAGGCGCTGCGTCCATATCTTTGGCGATGAGTCGGAAACAGATATGGTTGCAAAGCGCTTCTTGTCATTGCATTTCTTTCCCAACTCCCGACAGCCAGAACAACCTCCAGAGGCGAAGAACAGCTACAGGCACCTTTTGGCAGGTCTGAACTCCCAACAAGGAAGTTCAGGGGAGCTGGGGGTGAACTCTTTATGTCCCTGAGATTTCAGAACAGGAAGTGAGCACTACTTCAAGCCAGTGGTCGAAGTGGGGAAAAAAAAGTAGGGGAACTGTGGGCGGAGAATCAGAGGATGGGGTCAGTGGGTGGAGTTAGAGGTGTGGCCAGGATTGGCAAAACATCCCAATCGTTAGTATTTGTTTGGCATTTCACTGACAATTTACAGCTTATTATGTTATGTAATTCAACCAATGGATACACATGATTATTTAACGATTAATATGAGTTATTGACATTAAAATAAATTCACAAAGAGGGATATGTTTCTAATCACAGAATGTCCCAAATATGCTTAAAAATAGAAGCATAAGCCATTTGTTTCCGAGCCATGGAGTTTCTGTCATCAGCAATATACACAGAGACAATCAATTTTATGTGTGTAAATCACTGTATAGAAAATGTTACATAAGACAAAGGACTACAAGATGTAGGAGTCATATAACAACCATAATAGTAGGCAGTATAGTTTAATAGTGATTGATCTGGAGAAACACAAACTCAGAATTTAAAACTTAATACCATGGTTGGAGGTTCTCTTTAATAATCATTGATTTCTATCCAAATGAACACTTTTTGCAACATTAGGATAATCAAAGGCTTTAGGAAAAAACCATAAAGCTCTAGTTTATAACTTGCAGTTTGCTTGCAGCTCTTAGATGAAAGTTAATAGCTCACTGTTCTTTGTTAGGATTTTAACTTATAAACTGCAAGTAACATAAAGGATCTTACTGACAAAAGCAGTAACCCACTGTCCTATTTACAATATGTGCACTTTGTGATGTGCATGGTACATTTTCTTTGCAGCAGGCACATTAACCCTCTGTGCTATCTTTCCATGAGTCAAAACTTCCACTAGACAAAACTCCGATCTCTCGCTAGGAAGAAGTTTATTCACCGGAGTTATCGTGACATTTTTATTATTGCTGAAAATTGTTGTAGGCCAGGAAGGAGGCAGCAAGTGCTTTTTAAACCAACATTTACAACGCCCCCACTCAAAGTCAGCACCCATTGCAGTCACACCGGTCGCACCGCCCTGGAGCCAGCTCTTCTCAGGGGTCCTGTGACCTCAGTGACAGTCACTGTTGTTCTAGGGTCTGCTACTTCGTAGGCCTGCCCACAAGACTGGAGGTGAACTTCAGTATGGATTATGGTGGGCAAGCCTTTAGGTGAACCCACACTTGCCACCGCTAGGGTCCACCCACTGGTGCTAAGACACCAGGGCTTTTCCGGTTTTGCAGGGCCATCTAAGGTCTAGCATGTGAATGTGCTCCCTCAGGAGAGTGGTCTGGGGGACTGGTCATGAAGGCTGAACCTGGTTCCCTAGTCCTAAATTCGGCAGCTCTGCCCCCAGTGCTACATCCGCTCCCTCACTGAACACCATACTGCCCCACTGAGAGAAATTCACACTGCCTTCAACTACAATCCAATTTGACCTGCTATAAACAACTGGATGTGACTCAATTCAAATTACGCACTAGGCAAGAGCAATATGCTGTCTAAAAGAAAAAGTAACAACATCCTGGAAAAAGCAAACACTCATAGAGAATGAAAGATTAAATAAAGCATGTGAAATGTAAGCAGAAACAACATGGTGAACTTAACGCTTTTACAGTCATTATGCAGAAATCAACGAGTATTTTTGCCTGAAAACTACAGGGCCCAGAAAGGACCCATTTCAATGTCCACTGCTTATATGCTTACAAAACGTAAGCAGTATGGTTTAAAAAGACCACATTTGTGAATACAAAGCAGTCGTATACATTTTGTTTTCCAATCCACCCATCAACCAGGTATTGCAGTACCTCCAGGTTTGGCGCACTTCCCCACCAGGAGAAAACAGCGCTTCACTGGCAAACTCGGTAAAGTGACGCTAATGTTTTTGGGGTTTAAATAAAACCAATCTGGCCACTTTAAAAACACTCCGTCTTGTTTTTTTAATTGATTTTTCATATTATGAACCTTTTATATCTGAGGCTGCACTTTTGAATAGAAAAATGTAAAAACGGCATTTCCAGCAAAAGTTTTCTTTTTTGCATCCATTTCACAGGCAAACAAATGAACGATAGGAAGAAAGAGGATGAGAACCATTTTTTGAGTCATGGTTTTCGGTAAGTGAGGAGGAGTTAGACAGACAGAGAGGGAATAGGAGTAAGAAAGAGGGTGGGTGACGGGGCAGCTGCCAGTGGCAGAGCAGAAGCGGACACCTTCCTTGTCTCGTCCGGGCAGGAAGCAAGAGAAGGAGACCTTTTCCTTCCCTGCTCCCCATCCGTCCCCGAACAGCCACTAATGCCAAGCCCTCTCTGAGGCCGTGGATATTTCTTACGTCCCGGGACGAACGTTCAAAATAAAAAAGTAGGGGAATGGAAGCTATAGAATTCAGGAAGTAGAGGCACGCCGTGACCTGCCGATCCCGCCCACTTCGACCACTGCTTCAAGCCCTTGGAGATCTTACTCAAACAGGGGACACAGAACACAGCAAAGCACATCCTTTTCTTGGCAGAAACAGCCACTGCAGGCCAACCCCAGACAGCACACAGCAAAGGGGCAGTACTTCTCCTCAGTTTCTCCAGCTCTTCTCCTAGGTAAAGGTGTATCTTGATTCCCAGAAGTGATCTAAAAGTCTAGGCCTCTCTTTTTATAATATAAAATAATTTGTTCTCTGGAGGCAGAGAGTGTCTGTGCTCAGCCAAAACCAGTACTGTCCTCTCTGGTGCAGCTGCCTGGCAGGAGGTGGAGACGACATTGTCTGAGTCAGACTAGGCCCATTCAATTGTGAAAAAAATTCCATCCCTATACTCTGAATGCAGCCCAGATCTATTCAGCCCAGACCTGACTCACCCTGGAAAGGCAGGACACACCTACCCCCTCCCTCCCGCAAGTGGCTGCCTGATCAGAATGCACATCCCCAGCCCCTGACACTCCTAACCAGACAGGCAATACACAAAACCAACAGAGGCACACAGGATGGCTAAGCAAGAAAATACGTATGTTCTAAAAGTGGTATTTTCAAACACAGAATGTAAAAATCACCTTTACTAAAAGATGCATCTTTTTATTCTGAGTTCAGGCAAACTAAACTTTATTTTCCTATCTTTCTCCCATGGGTAGTAATGCTCATAAGATGTTATGAGCAAACTCCCCATTCTATGCTACAGGACAGATAGCCTTGCAATAGTAAAAAACGAAATTAGCAGTATTTCGTTGTCAGGACAGGCCACACACATCAGGGCATGTCCTACCTTTCACATACACTGCACCATGCCCACATAGGGTACCTTGAGCCTACCTTAGAGGTAACTCACATGTAAGAAAAGGGAAGGTTAGGGCCTGGCAAGTGGGTGCACTTGCCAGGTTGACAAGGCAACACCAGACTGCACACAGGCACCCCAATTGCAGGCCTAAGACCTTGTTGCAAGGCTGCTTGTGTAGGTGGCACAATCAGTGCTACAAGCCTATTAGCAGCATTTGGTTTACAGGGCCTGGGCACACACAGTGCACTGTATTAGGTACTTAACAGTAAACCATATAAACTAATCATGGAAACACCAATCCATAACAACAATTTCCAAAGGGAGCACTTGCACTTTGGCACTGACCAGCAGTGGCAAAGTGTCCAAAGCATCTAGACCAGTAAAATGAAGTCCACCACACAGAGAAATAACAGGAGGCACAGACAAAAATACAGGGGAAACCCACGTCAATGATGCCAGGTCTAACAGAGGCGTTAAAAGATCATGAGTGAAAAGAAGTGGAATGGTTGTGGTGAATGATTCATGGATATTGCTTGAGTCCAGATAGAGGCCACCTCTAAGAGTTCTTGTATTTGGCTGATATATTTGCCAAATTTGGCCAGATCGGTTGGCTCCGTCATTGTGAAGACAATGTTCCTGTTCTCGTGGCAGGTTCTTAGTCTATGAGTTAAAAAAGGTGCCCCTGGAGTGCACCAACACCGGCAACAACATAATAAATGGATGAAAGACTTAAATGTATATCCACCTAGTCTGCAATTGACAATCGTGGTAAGGAGGGCTATTTTGGGTTCATTTCTTAGATCTGGAAGCCCATCAACCTTGCAGGCATGATTTGTTTAAGGCAGGCTTTTCCTATCGAGCACTGAAGATATGGTCGAGGGCTCAGACAATGTGGGTGTTTGTTGACATAGGATATTGCCAGTGTTGCTAGCACTGGTGTGCTCTTCAGCCCTGTCACTTAGCTTTGACAGCGATTTTGTCTGTTTTTCCAGGATAGTTTTAAGTGCAGTGTGCAAGAGCAGGAGTTTGTTCTGTTGGAGTTCTTTAAGGGTAGATCTAATCGCATTTCGAGATGAAATGTATGGGCACCCCGCAGAGATTCCCTATTGAGATGCATCAAGCCTTTTATGGTTACTTACATTATTAGCTAAGGATGTAATAGTAATTCCTCACTGTGGATTCGCCATACCACTGATTTGACTGGGATTTATAACGGTGAGTGATTTGTTTCAACCTTTTGCTTGATTTGCATTGAGAGATGAATCTTTAATAGTAATGGACTGAACTCAGCACCTTTCTATTTGAGGGTCTTATTCAGGCTTGGCACAACCAACCAGTTTAATGTCAGCATCCAACTGCTGATCAATCAAGGCTCCCTCAGGTACTGCTACCTTCACCCCATTTTGACAGAGGTTACATTTGGACTTGAATATTGGGTAACAGTCATCTGACGTTATAGCATCATTTGAGGTTGTTATTGGTTTCTTAGATTCGTTACGTGTCTTTCTTAGTTTTTTTCTTGCTCTTTTATTCGCCCTTTTTCAAATTAGAGTTAATGGGTGACATTTGGCCCCAGCGATGCTCTGCTGGGCGTGGTCTTCCCTGGGAATAATGGCAATTCTGGTCTGAGAGTGCAGGTAGTTAACACTGAATTTGGGTCTTTCTTTGTCCGTGAACTTCAAAGTGAGTGTCAATGAATGTGTTCTCGGTAACTTTTTGCTGTGGGGCATTAGTTATAGCATTAAATTCCTCAACTAAAGTTCCAACAGTCATCAGAAGTTGATCTACAGATACAGATGAGAGCCCTGAGTTTGGAAGTCTCCTTGCAGGTTGGGTACCAATGGATGAGTTTTCTGCGGCCTTTACCCGTTGAAAGGCGACCATGTTTTTGACTTCCTCTGAAGAACCAGAACCTTTTGGGCCTGGCGGCGCAGGGTATGCCTTAATCTCCTGGATTCTCCTGCTCAGCTACACAGAGACACGGGACACTCTGTTAGGCGTTAGAACATCAGATTTATTAGCTGCAGCTAGTACAGTTATCCCAGAAGTACACAAGGTAGGTTCTCAGGAGACTGCTACTTCACTCTGTGGCGCACAATCTTTTATACCATATAGGTAACATATATATTAACCAAATATACACCCAGAACATACAAGAAAGAGCCAATAAGCAAAGTTGGGAAACAGGACAGAACCAATAGGAGAGATTTGAAAACAAAAGTGTCAGATGACTCGAAGAAACCTCTCCTCCAACTATGTTTGTCACCCCTCCCTCAAACTAATTCATTAACGGATTCGTAACTAACTTGCAGGTGGTGAGATATGTTTGTGTGTGCTGGAGGACGGTTGTGAGACGAGAGAATGCTAGCACAAGACAGTGAAGGATAGACGATAAGATAAAGTCAGAAAAGAATAGTGTGAACCAACAGATAGTTGAGACGGGGATTAGTAAAACCAGACGAGGATTAGTGTACTCGGCCAGTCCTAACACCAGCTTTGCAAATAGAGGCAGAAGGCGTATTTCGACACCAGGCTTCAGAAAAAGCAGAATAGACTTGGTTCGCCGTGCTGCCTGAGTGATGGCAACACAAAATGGCGGCGGAGCACAAAATGGCAGGTCGATTCCCGAGACCCTCCTTTTGCCAGAACTCAGGCAAGATAGACTCATGTTAATCTGAGTCAATGTCGATAGCCATGCGGTCATCGAGCTGTTGCTGTAACATCATTCTTATGTTTTCTGTTCTTGGGGATTTGGGTTTAGGGATGCACATAGTAGCACATAGGTCACAGATGGCGGGACCACAGTGCATACAAAGGCAACAGGAGAAAATAAGGGTCAAAATTATTCCAAGGAATGTCAATGCTTTCCAACCCCATTTGGACAGTAGTCCCCAAAACTACTCCGTAAGAGACCAATCTCCTTCGTCCTGGTGAATCGACTCAGAGATTATATGCAACTTGGAGATAGCTTGGTATACTGTCGAAGCGTCATTAGGTATGAAAATACAGCAACTTGACCCATCAATTTGCACACTCCATCACGATCTGCAAGAATAAAATCTAAGGCAACTCGATTCTGTAAGGTCATAAAACGATCCGCCTGTAGTTCTGCTGTGATATTACTTAAGGCTCCTACAGTGATGTCTATTGTGGTCTCTACGACACGGACCAGTTGCCTTATATTTCTGTTGTTGGCCATTGGACCCCAAAAAGGAAGAAATCCTTTAAGGAAATCTCCTCCCTCTTGTCCTGCTGTGTCTTTCGAATCAATAATCCCTCTGCCATATCTGTTTTGATGATAGTTTGCAGAAGCAGTGTATGTAGGGGGAAGAAGGAAAGCTATATAGCAGGTACCAGAAAAACCCGTTGGTAACCATGTGTAAGCTCTATTGTGGCAGATAAAATAGGTGCCCTGAGATGGCACTAGAGGAGGTGAGTTCTGAGAGGAATAAACGTATGTGTGGGAACAGTTATTTCTTTTTATGGTGTCAGAAGAGCGATCGTTAATTTGCAGACAGAAATTTCCCTGATGAGGAATCGTCCAAATTGGTGGAGATTTTCTTTGTTTGACCTTATCACTAAGGCTAGTGACATAATGGGTGACGTTCCAGTTTGTATACGCTTTTCTTTCATCAACGGAAATCTTACTATTTTCCATGATTTTAGCCATAGCTACCATTCCCTTAATTAATGAGCTATGACTAAAATCTGGACCACCAATATATGAATTAATGGATCGTTTGAACTTGCTTTGATAGGCATTGGAGAAAATAACAAAATAAGCCCAAGCAGAACCCTCATAAGAAAACGGAAGAACTAAATATGGCATTCCTTTCTCTGTGGTATGTGGCATAAGTCCACACACCCAACAGTCAGTCGTATTAACCACTAACTGGTGTTGATGTAACAACTGGACAAAGGAATTTTTATAATATTCAGTTCTTCAGATGAGTTCATGTTGAGGAAGGGTATGAAAGAGATGTGGAGAAACAGTAGAAGAAGACGAAGAGGAAGAAGGAGAGACAACTTTTTGCTGCAGAGCATAAATAATCCAACCTATAAACGCCAAAGCAATACACAATAATATAATAATACATAAAGTTATATTAAAACGACTGTACATTAATTTACAGGATTCTTTCTTCATTTCATCCTTTCTCTCTCTTTTGCCTAGTGTAGTTTCCATCTTTCTAATGGATGCTCACGGGAATCTTCCTCGATCACTCAATTATGATTATCTGCCGTCCTATGACGCTGCAAGTCCTGCAGGCCAATTGCCACTACTCAGGTCACAATTAAGACTCCTACTGTGACCCTGCAACCAGGACAGAATACTTCACAAGAGAGAAAAATCTTAAGTGTTCTTTGGTCTAGGTCTCAAATTATATTGTTCTTTGTTTTGTACAGTCTGGTCGTGGAACAATGTTCGTGGATTTGTTGTATCTAGGCGACGATGTGGTGTTATCGCTTCCTGTAGAATGTCGTCGTCCTCTTTCTCAGACAATGTTCCATTTAGGTGTGCATCACTGAAAGGTACAAATCGTGGAACTTTTTCACTTTCTGAGTCACCAACACCTCTACGAACCCACTGATCAAAAGGTAGAGGCAAAGGTACTTTCTTACAATGCACAGCGTGAATCCAATTTTTCTTTCCTTCAACTTTAACTGCTGTTCTCATGGTCAAAAGCACTAAACGAGGCTCCTTCCAACTGGGCTCCAGATTTCTCGTCCTTTGAAAATTCTTGGTGCAGACCCAATCACCTGGTCGGATGGAATGACCTGGGTCTGTGGAAGCCTTTGGTAAAGCACTCTGAACCTGTTGATGGAGGACACGCAATTTAGTCGTAAGATCATGCAAGTAGTCATTCAACATTGGATGAGGCAAGTCTGAGTATTTCATAGGGCGAGGGACTCCCCATACATTAGCCGGGCATCCAAAAACCACTTCGTAAGGGCTGAGTCCCAAACGAGAGTGCACAGCAGTTCGGGTGGACAGGAGAGCCAGGGGCAAAGCATCAGGCCAATTAAGTCCTGTACTAGTCTGAACTTTCGCTAGTTTTAACTTTAATGTACCGTTGTAGCATTCTACTAAACCCGCTGACTGTGGATGATTTGCCGCATGGAACTTTTGCTTGATACCAAGACCCGCACAAACTTTTTGCATGACTTGGCCAACAAATTCGCTCCCATTGTCACTCCAGACAATGCGCGGCAAACCAAACCTGGGGAAGAATTCTTTTAGTAAAGCTTTAGCTGTGGATAAGGTTGTGTTGTCTTTTAAAGGGTATGCTTCTATCCATCTTGAAAAGGCGCATACTACCACCAGAACGTATTTAAGTTTGTTGCATCGCTCCATATGAATATAATCGATCTGCAACACCTCAAATGGATATGTTTGAGGAGCAAAGTGACCTGCTGGAGTTGGGGTTCCCTTTCCTGGATTGTACATCAAACAAACAATACAATGCTTCACTATATTGTCTGCTTATTTTGGGATTTGTTCATTTTGCCACACTGGAGCCAGAAGTTTGCATATACCTTTTGCACCTAAGTGGGCTGGGCCATGCGCCATAGTAACCACTGGTAGTACATAGGCATCTGGTAACAGCCAACGTTGGTGCTCGGATAATTCCACTCAACAACCCATCTCATCCAACATTCCTGTACTTTCTCTCCACTTGCTCAACACTTTGTCTGAAGCCTCCTTCTGAATCGCTCTTACACTTTCCACTGTATCCTCATACATTCCTCTCTCTCTAACCCAATTCGCAGGACCCGCCACATACATTCGACTTGTAACATCTCGCGCTGTCTTTTTCGCTACTTCGTCTGCAAATGCATTTCCTCGGCCAACTTCATCTGTAATCTTTTTGTGCGCACTACACTTCACAATTGCTATTTGGGTGGGTAAGGCAAGTGATTCAAGAATATCAGTCACTAACTGATCATGTTGTATTTTGGTGCCATGTGAAGTGAGAAATCCCCTTTCCTTCCAAAGACGTCCAAAGTTCAACGCTATACCAAAGGCATATTGGCTGTCGGTGTACACGTTCACTCTCTTTCCTTTTGACAAAACACATGCTCTCGTTAAAGCTATTAATTCTGCTGCTTGAGCTGAATTATGTCTGACACGTGCGGTTTCCACGACTGTATGTAAAGTAGTTACAGCATAGGCTGAAACTGTATCTCCATTAGGCATTTTAAAGCAAGAACCGTCTACCCATAGAGTTCCATCCGGATTCTCTAGTGGTGTGTCTTTCAAATCAATTCTTCCTTTTGTCTCTTCCTCAGTACGAAAGAAACAATCATGTTGCTCCTCTACACTTTTCTCATCTGGAAGGGGCAACAGAGTGGCTGGATTTAGGGTATTACATCGTTTGATGTGCACGTGACTAGACAAAAGCGTCAGCTCGTATCCAGTTAGACGGGCACTCGTAAGATGCTGCGTTTTTCTTCTAGTTAGTAAGGTATCCACTGCATGTGGTACCATGACAATGAGAGTGTTATCCAACACCACTCCAGCAGACTGTCGAATAGAAATTGCTGCTGCTGCTGTTGCTTTGAGGCAACTAGGCAATGCTTTAGCTACGGGATCTAACGTAGCCGAAAAATAGGCACATGGCCGCTGTTTGTCCCAAAATTGCTGTGTTAAAACGGACAACGCACAGCCTTCTCTCTCGTGAACATAGAGCGTGAAAGGTTTACTGTAATCAGGAGTACCCAATACAAGAGCAGAACACAGAGCAGTACGTAAGTCAGTAAAACTCTTTTGGCACTCATCAGTCCATGGAAGGGGCTGAGGCGTATCTTTCAAAGTGAGTGTCAACAAAGGTTTGGCTATCAGAGAGAAGTTAGGGATCCACTGCCTACAATAAGAGGTGATACCCAGAAAGACACGTACCTCCCTTTGTGTGGATGGCACAGACATTTGCGAAACCGCCTGAATTCGTTCTGGGGTTAATCGTCGTCCCTCCTTTGATAGGAGATGACCCAAATAGGTAACCTCTCGACAGACATATTGTAATTTGGAAGGTGAAACCTTATGATTTAGATTAAACAAATGGCGTAATAATGCAGCAGTGACATTTTTGCAGATATCTTCTGAATCAGCGGCGACTAACAAGTCATCCATGTATTGGATAAGAGCAGCACCAGACGGCAAATGAAAAGCATCAAGATGACATTTTAAAGCTTGACTGTAAATAGAGGGACTTTCACAATAGCCCTGAGGTGCGCGGTTAAACCGGAAGCTTCGGCCTCCAAGAGAGAAGCTAAAAATGTCCCTACTCTCTTCTGCAATAGGAATACTAAAGAAGGCATTCTTTAGATCAATAACAGAGAACCAAGTCGCTGTGGAAGGTATCATTGTCAACAGAGCTGTGATATCTGGGACGACAGGAAATTGTGGTACAACAATTTTGTTTACCTCCCGAAGATCAATTATGAAACGATATACAGGTGGCTGAGAAGGATCAGTGCGTTTAAGAACAGGAAGAATAGGACTATTGCATGTGTTGCCTCTTGTTTCTTCAACCACACCCTTCTGAATCAAGTCATGAATGATTTCCAAAAGCGCTTTTTCACCTTCAGTGGAAATTCTATACTGCGGGATGCGTGGTAATTCAACATTGGGCTTGAGAGTGACAACATAGGGTGGAATTTCGAGACAGCCCACATCATTCGGACCCATGGCCCAAAGCATTGCTGGAAGAGAAAGCAATTCAGGTGGAAACTGATCTTTGGACAAATACATTGGAGAAATCAATTTCTGTCCTAAAGTAAGATGTACACCAGAAGGAGAACAATGTATCGTAGCATGCATTCTTTTCAATAGATCTAAACCCAACAGATTCTCACCGCAACCATTCGTCAAAAGAAGTGGAGCTTCCAAATCATAAGGGCCGATTGAAATAGGCAAAGGGCAAGAAACTGGATTGCGGGCAGGGGCGCCAGAAAATCCTACAGAAACATTCGTTAAGCCAGACAAAGGTGCCCCAGGGAGTTTAGAATGAATGATAGAACTTCTCATCACCTCAGTATCTAGAAGAAATGGCTCTGAAACACCCATTGTAGTGACGTTAACATAAGGACCACTCTGGTCTACTGGAACCGACATAACTCCCTTATTTTGTCCATGGCTGTCCTAGTTAGCATGAAGACTTTCATTTCCGTTTTCAATTTAATGGTCTTCATTGTAATACTGAGTAGACCTAACATTCTGCTGATCGAAGTAGTTCATGGAATTGGGAGAAGGAAGGGCACGCTGTTCTTGAGTCAACACACCTCGACCTCTACCTCTGTTTGCTGACTGGAGGCCAGCACGACCTCGTGGAGCAGATAATGCTCCATTGCGCTTCAATAAAACCAGACAACTATTCTTAAAATGACCTTCCTCTCTACAATAGGCACATTGATTAGGTCCTAACAAAGGTCGCGGAATGTATGGCTCAGGTTTTTGATACAACCTCTGAAACTGCGGAGGCTGTTGAAATTGAGGCTGAGCATGACGAGGAGGATAAGCTTGTTGCAGGAGAACCTTCGTTTTCAATTCTTTTGTCTTTTTCTCTTGCTTTTCTTTTTCTTCTTTATCTCTGTTTTCATAATATTGTGCAGTAGCCAATATATGAGCAGAAGAAGAAACAGCCCATGAACTTTCTGGATCTTTCAATTTGTGTGACAGCTCGGGAAGCAAATTAAATACGAATTTGTCCACAAATAATCGCTGTCCACCCTCTGTAGCCATATCTTGACCACTGTGATCGATAAATGTCTCCTCGAAACGAGTAAAGAAATCTGAGACACTTTCATCTTTCTTTTGTTTGCATGCCGCTAATTTATCCCAATTAACTCTCAATGCAGGCATCATCGTTTTCATTAATGTAATAATCCTACCAGGGAGTTCTGAAATCAAAGCATCAGGCTTTGCACCACCCACTTGGTCTCTATCTGAGGCAATTATAACATCCCAAGTGGCACCTAATTCCTGCGCATGATTCTCCTTACGAATCTTAGCCCATATTGTCGGTGGGACTACATTTCCCATCAACATATCGATATCTGCTAAATTCATGATGCAAGCGTCAACAGTCTGTGATAGTTCTTTAGAATAACCCGCAGGGTTTTTACGAGGATCTGGTAGAGTCTGCTTAAGGGCCAAAACTTCAGATCTCTTCCAAGGGACATGTACCCATATACGTTGGAAATGAGCAGGAATAAGTGGTACGTTACCTGCTGCTGGAACCTCTTCCTTCCATACTGGAGGAACCTCTCTCATGGGATAATTTTTTAGTGTCAATCTAACTGACGGATCAGAATCAAGGAAAGCCTGAGAGAACAATAAGGATCTATAAGAAATAAGCGTCCTTACAGCTTTCTCAACCTTAGAACCCACAACAAGTCCTTTATCAAAATCAGTCTGAACATCTAACAGATCTTGTGGGATCGGACTCGAATTCATATCTTCCCATTCTTTAATGAGAGTATCGCACATTGTATTAAAAACATATCTTTGCGTAGGCGCATTCCATTGTGAAAAAGTAGACATGATATCAAGTACACTGTATTGAGGACCCTTTTTGATCCATTTACGTGCAAGAGAGTCTAACCTTTCTCGTTCTTCAAAATCTGGGAACTGACTACGAGACTGTCTTCGAGCAAAAGCCGGAGGCACATTTAAAGCTCCAAAGAAAGGAGATAGAATACCAGTGACGGTGTCTGTGAGACGCTTACGCACAGATGGCAAATTAGACATAAGAATGGGAGACAAAGTATTAGGAGAACTGACAGGAGGAGAACCGATAATTGCAGGAGGAGCAGAAGGCAAAGGAGATCTAAGATCCGGAGATGAGGGCAAAGAAGTTGAAGTTAACGGTAAAACTGGTAGAGGCAGTAATACTGGAGGAGGCAAATGCGGAAGAGCCGGAACAGGCGGAGGTACCGCTGGCGGCTGAACAGGCTGTAACAGCCTGTTCATGCACTTTGTGCATAGGGTGGAGGCAACCTCAATAAATGGGACATTAGGGGATCTTCTTCCATATCTTTCTTATTATCGGAAGGGGAAACAGGCAACACCGGATAGCATTTATCTATCGCCATACGATGCTGTTTTACTGAAATTTCAGTCGCATTATCAATTTCATTATCTTTGAATTGTTGGGCAGCCTGTATAATTGTCATACCCTGTGCTTTCCTATCTCGTTTTGCTTGCTTAATTTCTTTCTGTTTGGCTTCCTTACGCCAAAGGCGGAAAGAGTCAAACATTGCCGGCCGGGCTTTTCTTTTGAATAGAACTGCTTCTAAATTATCTAGCACATCGGGATCAAGGCTACCATTTTCTGGCCATTTTAGGACACCATCTTTCTTCGTGTATTGGGTCCATGCCTCGTTAAAGGCAATGGGGCCAATACCATGTTTCGAATAGAACTCATATATGAGAGTTCCAACCGAAGGAATCAGACAAGAGTCCTCAAGCCGGGAATCCCTATTATAACCAAAGCAACAGAATTTTCCAAACTTCGTCAGACCAGGCATCTCGTGATATCACCGGGCTGTTCACAAACTTCAAGGGGGTAAAACTCAGTTTACGTAGCACAAATGCACTTACCCTCTGATTCGGCTATTGCAATAGTCGAATCTAAGGACCACAAAGAAACAAAGGACAAAAATTGTGGGCGCGACCCACGAAAATACTTAACTAAGGACGTCTTCTTACACCAACAGAGGCCCGTCTATCGTCTCGCCTTACCATACATCATCAAAGGAAGGGCCAAGGCAGGGCGGCAGTCAGGGCAGCGGTTGTTAGTAGCCGTCAGGAAGGAGTAACCGTGCTGCAAAAGACCTTCGGACCACTTTCGACATACAGGGGTCGCTTGACGTGGCTCGCGAATCCTCCGGAATTTTCTTGCGGGGTTCCTCACGACCTTCAGGCAGAACCGGTACCACTGAAGCCGCCCCACATAGGGCGCCAGTTGAAGAACCAGAACCTTTTGGGCCTGGCGGCGCAGGGTACGTCTTAATCTCCTGGATTCTCCTGCTCAGCTACACAGAGACACGGGACACTCTGTTAGGCGTTAGAAGATCGGATTTATTAGCTGTAGCTAGTACAGTTATCCCAGAAGTACACAAGGTAGGTTCTCAGGAGACTGACACTTCACTCTGTGGCGTACAATCTTTTATACCATATAGGTAACATATACATTAACCAAATATACACCCAGGACATACAAGAAAGAGCCAATAAGGAAAGTTGGGAAACAGGACAGAACCAATAGGAGAGATTTGAAAACAAAAGTGTCAGATGACTCGAAGAAACCTCTCCTCCAACTATGTTTGTCACCCCTCCCTCAAACTAATTCATTAACTGATTTGTAACTAACTTGCAGGTGGCGAGATATGTTTGTGTGTGCTGGAGGACAGTTGTGAGACGAGAGAATGCTAGCAGAAGACAGTGAAGGCCAGACGATACGATAGAGTCAGAAAAGAATAGTGTGAACCAACAGATAGTTGAGACGGGGATTAGAAAAACCAGACGGGGATTAGTGTACTCGGCCAGTCCTAACACCAGCTTTGCAAATAGAGGCAGAAGGCGTATTTCGACACCAGGCTGCAGAAAAAGCAGAATAGACTTTGTTCGCCGTGCTGTCTGAGTGATGGCAACACAAAATGGCGGCGAAGCACAAAATGGCGGGTCGATTCAATCGCGATCGGAAATCGAAGTTCCTCACCTCCACTAATGATCCAACTATCATCGAACGTTTTGAAACATTAGCTAACAAGTGATGGCAGGCCCATGTAACTTATTGACTACTAGTATCATATTGCGCTCTTACAATTGAATCGCTCAGATTTTATAATTTGGATTCTGTTCTAGCAACAAAAAGAGCAAGTGTATTAAGCAAGTCCACCTGTACATTCAATTTGTCTGTGTGAAAGTTTAAAGCCGCTGTTATTGCATCCATGGTGCTAAGAAAATTGAACCAAGGGTCATAAAGGTCGTGACAGGATCTGTTAGGGGACTTCGGGGACTTCCAGGGGGCAGCAGTAATGGTATCATATTTTACCATAAAAGAGAGGGCGGCAGATTTTAGTGTATTAATGCGTGAATTCCATATTGTCTACTATTATTGGACTGGTCACTGATATGGCGTACTCATTACTGACGCTTATATTTTTATTGTCAGTGTTTTCAAGATTGATTTTCTATGGTACTAAAGTCGGTTTTGGACCAGTAATTCAAGGTCTCAAAGACGAGACTGGGCTAAAAGGGTCTAGGTCTGCCCTTTCACTGTTTGAGTCAATGCTAGATAAGTCCTGAATCGAATTTAAACTAGTTATGTTCATAAGGTTTGCCAAACGTTGTGATTTTGGAAAGACTACATTAAAAGAAGGCTATATTCAATCACAGGTAGGGGATTCTTTGAGGAAAGTGGCAATGGGCAATTGGCCTGATCTGAGTAATGAACTTGTGATTTTAAGACAATTTTAGGAGTACTGTTATGGGAGATAGGTAAAAGACTGCACACATTTACAGGGGTACCCTTGCATATGCTCGTTTGCTAGACTATCGTCTGATGTAGAACAAACAGCTGAAGGGTTCTGTCAAGATGTAGTGACCTGGGCTACCGGCAATACTGAAAGCAAAGCATCATATAACACTGGATATGAAAGAGTCAAGTTAGGGGTTGTCAAGAGGGTTGTATCCCCTTGTGTTGACTCCTGGATATGTAAAATAATCCACAATAGCAGGTTGGGTGTTTGCACATTCAGGACCAGCTGCCAGGGACTCGACCCCAGACTTAATGCTGCAGGGCCAGAGCGGAAGAGCTGGAGAACATATTGTAGACTTTGAACACTCATGCTTGGAATCCTTACCTATTTTCAGCGGCTGTGGGGCCCCACAGAAGCATGCAGACCGCATGTTAGCGGCAAGTCTGGTTATCAGTAGAATTCTGAATACTATAGTAAACTTGAAAATAACTTGGAGTACTGGCTAAGATTATACAAAACCTGAAGAAGTTATAACGTTGAAATAAAAGAGGTGGTAATTGTGTTGAGATAAATATTGAGGGCAACTATTTTAAGCCAAGTGTGGGAGAGCTCTCAGGGAGCTTGCAGACCGCACCCGGTCCTAGTCAGACGGTGTCTGCTTCCCCCAGCTCTACCTTCTGGTAGCAGTCCCTAAAAACTGCTGCCACGTGTGAGCACAACACGTTCCTCAACTTGGCTTTTTTCCCTCTGAATATCTTATTAAGTAGTGATAGAGTTTTAGTTGGAATTATAAAAACTGTTCTTAATTTTGGGCCAAGTGCAAGGGAGCTCACAGGGGGCTTCCAGACCACACCTGGACCTAGCCAGACTATCTCTGCTTCTCCTCCTCTCTTCCCTCCAGCAGCAGTTCCTAAAAACTGTAGCCACGCCACCTATTCCTCAAATACCCCTCACCTCAAAGTTAGCAGGGCTCAAAATTAGCAGGCTTTTGATCCTCTTGCACCACTTGAAACTCTTGTGCCTGCTAATGCTACAGACAAGGTTTTGTAGCTCCCTGGAGTGGCTTAGTTCCTCCAGAAAAGTACCAGACAGGGTATAATCGCGATGAAACTCAAGTTTCCAGGTCAAGGAATTAAAAACATTTGAGAAAAATCAATTTTGGAGTACGTGGCTCACTGCTACAAAAAGCAGGCCCAAACAAGCACGCCATGTGAGTCTTGAGGTGGTCTAAAGCTGATCGCTGGTAAGGAGATATGGCATGCCCTGGAAAAACCTGGAGTGACCTGGAGACAAAGCGCTGCGGAATGCGGGACACATGGTGGCAGGCAGGGCGATGCCAGGCCCTCACAGCCAAAGCCTGTTCACAGCTTGTAGCTCATAGCTTGCAGCTCACAGCTTGCAGTGGGGGCAGAGAGACCAGGCTGATGGAGCTGCAACAGGAGCTGCAAAAATACGGGGGTAAAATGCGGGGGAAAAGAAGGGCCTGGAAACTGTGTTGGGTCACTCTCACCTCTGCCTCACGGGTCTCCCAAACCAGATAAGGAGGGCTGGGTGGCCAGACGGGGTCGGGCAAGAGGAAGGAGCGGCTGAGAAACTGCGTGATTTAGCAGGCCTGGCAATCAGAGGTGGTAGATGTAGAAGCACTCCTCCACTGCTGCCGCCTCGCTGCTCTGTGCTTCTCTCTGCCTCAGCCCCCTGACAGATAGAGGCATGGTGGAGCGTCTGTAGTGTAGTGTAACAGGGAGATGCTAACATGGCACAGAAGGGCATATTTATAAGAACTTAACGTTGCAATAGAGTTAATTTTTTTATCACCTAATTTATAAGTGGGCGCTAACTGCAGCTAGCAGCACTTTTCCAGCGTAAACATGAATGTTCAAGATCGCCACTTCTGTTAGCGAGACTTAACGAAAATGAGATGCAAGGTAGAAGATCCCGTAAAAAAACAAATAGACCACCACCTGATACACATCGCTCACCTGAACAACTGCTCCGTTCACTTTGAGTGACATCTTGACCTGATCCCGTCTAAGTGCTGACTTCTGTACACCCAAACTTTAGCAACAGGAAGCTGGAGACCAGGAACTGCAGGAAACAAGAGTCTCTCCGGAGCTGTCTGTAACCATGGTTGGAGGAGAGACACACAACCAGTAAACACTAAATTAGGTTATCTGCCATCTGAGGAGTCACATTCGGGGTCCGCCCGGACTCCGCACTGGATGGCCACGTCACATTGGAGCCATTGTCACTGGGTGAGCGTTCAGGGGAAGTCTTGGGATCCTGTCTCTCAGTGCAAACATGCATCATCGCCACATGTAGCACATTCCGTCTCTCTTGTATAATCTGCTCCAGATTGGGGGTGGCTTGTAGTTGTGGCAGGAACACCTTCTCCTCCCATGCCTCTTACCGTGAATGACGGCTTGTTGCACAGACCCATCACACCCTGTCCGCACCTCCTGGTGACCAGTAGATTCCAGCCTGGTCCAGACCTGTTTAGTGGCATCAAACAATCATGTGTTACATCTAAAAACACTTGCAGCCTTGCCAGGAAAAGGAAGGAGTATTTGATGCAGAACTCTCTGAGGCATCACTTAACCACTAAAAACAACCCCCTCTGCACCCCAGTGGCGTCATCAGGGAAGAAAAGTACTGTGGCGTTATCCACTTTCACCTCCCCAACCTTGCATACCTCCCTCAATACAGCGTCATGATCCCTATCGGAGGCAGAAGAGAAAGGACTAGGACCTGTCCCTCGTGGCAGACGGCTCGCAGGCACTTGATAGGACCACTACAAAACAAGGAATGGGGAAGAGTACAACTGCTGACAGCAGCTCACGCAACCATATCTCAGTACATGCCACTGCCTCAGCTCCTTCTGCTCCCTTGGGCAAACCTACCACCTGCACGTTGTTCTGCCTGGAGCATCCCTCCGCATCCTCGGCTCACACGTGCTACCTCCAACGCTGCATTCCAGGTAATAGGATGGACTTCGGCCAGTTCTTGCTCAATGTCGTGTACCTTGTCGGTCAGCTTGCGATAATCTGCATGCTCCAGGGAGAAGTCAACTGTGATTTTGTCGATTCAGCCCTCAAGGGAAGTGCGCGTTTGTTAAAGGGAGGTACCTATTGCCTCCAAAGCCGCGAGTACAGAGTCAGGTTTGGCATCCGGGATGACTGCTGTCACCTGCCCCGGCAGCCAGCAATCCCTAGCCGCTTGGTCCACTGACACAGAGGAGGTGGCAAATGTCGACGCCGCCCCTGTGTGCAGATGGCCCATCATTGCTACCAACGCCCAGGCACTATGTATGACATGTGGTACAGAGCAGTGTGGCCAGCTGGTCCTTCTCCTCCAGGCAGGTGTATGTTAGCCAGGAATTTCTCACTCTCCTCACTTTTCTCACTTTTTCCTTTGTTTACCCCCGCCACTGCTCCTGCTGCCCCTCCCCCTCCAGTGTGTCCTTACCTCTCCCACCTTCTAGCTGATCCGCCCTCTCCAGATCCCTACTTAATGATGGCCACTGTGCAGCCCACCAAAAATAAACCTGTCTGCGCCCCGGGCTTTTCTGCTGGGCAGCCATGGTACCGTGTGGACTGTGCGGGTTCCGCGTGGGTCTTTCTAAGGCGTCGCTTCCGAACTGCCAACGGGACTCACAACCTAGTCGCTCATGTGTCCGCCAAGGGTGATGTTTCCATCTCAGTAGCGCTCTGCCGTTCACCTCGCTGGGTGCGCATTCCTTTCCTTCTTTTATTTCTGGAGCAGTGTACGCTGTTCTTGCGCTTCTTTGCACTTGCATGGTGCTGAGTTCTTGAACCACCGTTCGTTTGTCTGGTGGTGCTCCTTCTTCTTCCTACTGCTGCAGCGCCAACCTGTGACCATCAGGTACCGCTACACTCTCTGTCGGTCTCAGCTCGGTTCAGTGCTTCTGGTGATCTGCGCTACCGCTCCTGCGACCTGCTCCTGTTCACCCCTTGTGCACGCTAGTGACTGCGCCCTTCGTTTCTTCTTGGGGTTCCGTGCTGTATCACTTTAACTGATTTGGATAGACACAGTTGCCCCTGTGCTGTGGTCTTGTACTCTTGGTGCGTCCTTGCGCTTTGTCACTTGCTCCTGCCAGCTGTGTAGTTGATTGGCACCACTCTAGTATGGCAGCTTTACTGTGCATTCACTTTATGCACTTGGCAGTTCTCACTGATGAGGTAGTTTCAGTTGCACCTTGCTGATGTTCGTTAGGTGCTGTCCTGTCCCTCTCACTTTAGTCTTTTGTGCTTCTCTTCCTGGCACACCGTTGTTACCATAGCTCATGTCATTTAATGCACTTTGGCCACTGGATGGCAGTGTTGTACTCATGTTTTCTACTTTCTGGAACCTCGCTGGGTTCCTTAGTGCTGCGTGGTGTCTTGGTCTCGCAGGCGTCGTTGGGGGCAGAGGAGCAGAGGGCGACTCGTGGCGGGTGCTGCCTTCTTTGCACCCGATGCCCTCAAGCTGCAGACACCTCTGTACCTCTGTGGTCCAATGCTGCCTCTTGCCGGGAGCACACACACACAGTCGGGGCCTTTACGCTCCCCACCAGCGCCTACTCCCCTGGCCAGCAAGTCTTTCCCCCTTCGGCAGCACTGCCATGAGGCTCCTCGAGCCGTCCCTAATGCTGCTCAGTCCCACGGTAAGTCCTTGCACCTCTGTTTTTCTTTTAATTACTGTGGCCACTGAGGTGCGCTCTGTTTGCTTTTACTGTCCTTTCAGTGCTCCTTGCCCTCGCTGGGTGGGCAGCCTTCCTCCGAACAGCAACCTACTCGCTCTCTGGTTCCGCAGCTGGCGGTGCTTCATTCCAGGAGCGGCTTTCGGCGGGCAGGGGTTCTCTCGCCCCTGTGCAGGTGTTGGGGGGGGCAGGGACCTTCTCTCAGTGCTGCTGTGTCCACTTCTTTCGCCCGCAGTGCTCCACTCCACTCCGCGGCAGCCTCACTCAGTTCTCGTGCTGAGCGGCCGGGGGGGGGGGGAAGAGTCGATGCCGATGAGCTGCGGGTGGCCTCCGCTTTACAAACTTTCGCATTGTGCAGTGGTGCTGTGTGCTGTCGGCCGTTACTTTTGATTCGTCCCTGTACGTAGGTCCTCGCTCCTCACGGGCTGTGCGGGATGGGGGTCAGAGCCGCTGCTCTCCCCTGCAGGGCCTCGCACCGGTCAGTGTTCACTTCCGGCCATAGGTGCGGGGTGGGCTCCCGCTGGCCTCATCGTGCTTGGGTCGTTTCCTTTGTTTAGCGTAGCCCCGCGTCCCCCTCCTGATTCACAGGCTCACCTCCGTCCGGCCGGCCCTTTCTTCCACGCAGGTGGGCTCCGCGTGGTTCTCCTCACTTGCGAGGACTCTCAGTCGCGGCCGATGTGGGTGGGCTCTGCTCGGCTCGCACATCTCTCCAGGGGCACTTCCACGCAAGGGCGGCTCACAGCTGGCTCATGAGGTGCGGGTGGGCTCCCGGTCACCTCGCTTCACGCCTGCAGGCGATTAACCAGTCCTTGCCCAGGGCTCGTCACATGCCCTGCGGCAATCAGGTGCTTCTCACGCCTTCTCCTTTGGAAAGTGGTCAGGCGCTAGGCCTGCATACTTTAATTAAGGAACACACAGACACTGGAATGAGGGTAGTTAACTGGCCACGAGCACGTGCGCTCGGACTCTTTTTATTATCAGGGTCACCTGACTGGTGACGCCTGTGGTGGGTGGGTGTTTAGTGTGCGTTACAGCCTTAGAAACACTAAAACGTATCCAGTCGGATACTACAACATATACACTTTCCCTTTGCATAAGAGAATGTTCGTTTTCATTTTCAATGACTGTTTTTACCATTATGTAGTGTTTCTTTTGTAACAGTTTTGCTTCCTTTTGTATTATTTAGTCCACAACGCATGGGATGTCATTTGCGGCTTTGCAGCTAGCACCTTTGTTGCTCCCAAGTATAAAAAGCTGCCACGCCTGACCGCGCCCTTGCGGATTATCCTGTATCCACGCACGAGGTTCTTGTGCCTGCTGTCTTGCTGCCTTGTGCTGATTCTGCCGGTTTCCGATTGTGTCCTTTGTTGCGGTGCTCCTGCTGAGATTCCCTGCTGGTGAGGAGTTAGGAAACAAGTCGAAGGTAGGAAATAACTATTACTTGGAGAGCGAGGGAATTTCTTGGTATTCTTAAGGCCTTGCTATCCTCGCCCACAACAAAAGACATTTAAAGCAAGGATTGCTATTATTTATTTTTCTTGGATTTACATACCAGAGAGCACACACATTGTTCTTTGAGAATAAGACTGGCATCTATGTTTAGTTGAATAAATGTGCATATGATTTGAAATGCTTACAGCTAAGGAATTCATTAGTGTGGCATTGTGACTCCAAATGTAAAGACTTTGAACAGGAAGTTTTATAAAACAAGGCGCAAGACATTTATGTTTATTTCACTTAGTGCACATATAATCCAAGTTGCCCACGTCTAAGGAGAACATTAGTGTGGCATTGCGAATTCTTACATTGAAACAAATCACAGATATATGGTTTTCTTAAATGCCACGCCTCACAACATATGGACGATTCTGAGAGACTGTGAAGATATTATTCTTTGAGAACTTGACTACTTATATGGTGTCTGCAAGCAAACTTCTAATTACTTTTGTTTCAGGTAATAGTGACTTCTAGTATATGTAATTTAGCACAAGATAAAGAACAGGATTTCTCTTGAACTCAACTGTGAACTGCTGTCTTTCCAGATCTCCCTCCCTGCAGTACCCTCCCTAATTGCCTTCCCCTTATCTGGCCACTTTGATCCTCTGGTGATTTTATCTCAGAGTCAGAGGTGCAGGAAGGTGGGCCTCTTGAGGGTACTGCTCCTGAGGAACTATACTCATTCCTGACAGGCCGCGAACAGACTTGCGCCAGTTACCCTGGTCGAACTACACCATGGCCCTTTTGTCCTGTCAATACTGCCGCTGTACCTTCACCCACCTCCGTACCCCAGCAGCATCTCCCAACCTACCGGACATCACCGCTCACAAACCACTCAACTGCATCCTCCTCAACGTAGGTTCCCTACACAAGTATGCAATAGAAATCTGGGACCTTCTCAAGACCTATTCGCCCGACGTTGACTTCCTCACAGAAACCTGGACCAATGGCAACTCTGCACCAGACATCGCCACCGCTATTACCTTTGGCTCCAAGATCTTCTGCAAGGACCGCCCCATCCTTCCAGGAGGAGGCATCGCCGTCGTTCACCAAAGCACCCTCCGCATGAACACCCTCCCGGATGACACAACACTCTCATGGATCACCTTCACTTCCATATCCAGACCAACCCCAAAATGACTCTCTGCGGAATCCTCATTTACAGGCCACCAGGCCCCGTGCTCCCTTTATCAACACCATCACTGACCTTCATCGCACCCTACGCCCTCGCATCCATATACTACATCCTACTCGAAGATCTAAATTTCCACCTGGATAACAAGAAAGACCCAAACACTGCCGCCTTCCTAGAGAACCTCACCAACATAGAACTGAAACAACTAGTCACTGCCCCCACGGACACAGTGGGACGCACACCCGTCTTCACCAGAGGAAACAGCATATACTACAGCCACATAACGGAACTCCTCTGGACAGATCACCAATGCATCCACTTCTACATCAAAAATCCACCGAACACAAGCTCGACCTCCGCCTCCCCCTCAGAGGTTCTAACAAAGTCACAGAAGACCAGCTCACCTCCGCCCTCATCAGTACCCCACCACCGACTACATCAGACGCAAACACCACAGCATGCAACCTCCACCACAGGATCACGAACTGCACTGACACACTCCCCCCCTCAATAAAGCCACCAGAAGACACATCAAGAAAGCAAGCTGGTTCACCCCTGCACTCCAAGAATCGAGAAGCTCCTGCAGACGACTCGAAAAGACATAGAGGAACAACAAAACCCCGGAAACACGCGCTGCCTACAAAGCTTCCACTGCAGAGCACCCTCAGACCCCTTCCCACACCACATCTTTCACAGAGCTGCCTCTGTCATTGTATCCAAACTATGTTGGACGATCGACTGCTCCTTGGAGATCACCACCTACCCTGACCACTGGAAAAACACCAAAGTCCACCCCCTCCTGAATAAACCCTCCGCGGGCCCAGCAGACTTCAAGAACTTCAGGCCCATCTACCTGCTCCCCTTCACAGCCAAGGCCATTGAAAAGGCAGTCAGCAACCATCTAGCAAACTTCATTGAATCCGGATTCCAAAGGAACGACAGCACTGAGACCGCCCTTCTCGCCACCACCAACTATATTCACTCCCTCCTCAACCAGGGTGAAATGGCAGCCCTCATCCTCCTGGACCTCTGGACCCACAGGCTCAACATTGTCTCATACACCAGCTGACACCCAGCTGATCCTCTCCCTCTCCAATGAACTCAACATCATCAAACACAACTTCCAAGAAGTGCTGAAAGCAGTCGACACCTGGATGAAGAACAGCTGCCTGAAATTCAACTCAGAAATGACAGAGGTTCTCATCCTTGGCTCCATGCGTGGAAGGACTCCTGGTGGCCCTCCGCCCTCGGAAATCCCCCCACACCGATGGAACACGCATGAAACCTCTGCATCCTACTAGACTCATCACTCACCATGAACTGCCAGATCAATAAGGTCTCCTCGACCTTCTTTAACACCCTCCGCATTCTACAAAAGACCTTCAGATGGATCCTAACCGAATCCATAAAAACTGTCATGCACGCACTCATCTGGACTACGGCAATGCTCTCTATGCCGAAATTAGCAAGAAACTCCTTCGCAAACTCCAGTCTGTCCAGAACGCCGCAGCGAGACTGATCCTCGACATCCCCAGTCATTGTCACATCAACCAACAACTCCGCGTTCTCCGCTGGTTTCCATTCAAAAGAAGAATAACCGTCAAACTCCTCACCCACGCATACAAGGTCCTTCACAACACCGGACCCGCATACCTGAACATCCGCCTCTCCTTCTACGCACCCAGAAGACACCTCCGATCCCCCCAGCTCTCACTGGCCACCGTCCCACGTATCAGCAAGACTAGAACAGGAGGAAAGTCCTGCTCCTACCTCACAGCCAAAGCCCGGAACACCCTCCCCCCTCCACCTCTGACATTGCCCCAGTTCATGAAGAACCTCAAGACCTGGCTTTTCGGGTGACCCCAGCAATCAACTGAGCTTTCTCCTTCCCCCCAGTGCCTTGAGACCCTCACTGGTGAGTAGTTGTGCTTTACCAACCCTGATTGATTGATTGATTGATTGATTGTTGTAAGAATATTTAGTAAAAAAAATTGTGATGGTATATAGATATATATATATATATATATTACCTACTGGCGGTCGTCAGTAGGTAGTTATAGTTAGGACCTATTATCCATAGGAAAATTGTAACATTCTATTCCCATTTAACTTTGGCGCCGGTTGACGAATCTTCGTGAAATTTTGAAAACTAATGGCCCATTCTGGTAGCTCCTATCCTGAAAGTTGATTCGTCAAGCGGGGGCCGGGAAAAAAGGGGGGTCCCAAAATGCGTTTTCCCCATGTTATTTCCCATAGGAAACTTTAGACACGGTTATAGCAAAAACTGCTGAACGGAATTACACAAAATTTGGCAAAAAGGTACTGCTTGGCTCAGAAAGCGATCTTTTTAAAAATGGTGTAAATCCATTCAGTATTTTTTGAGAAATTAGGAAATAAAGATAGTGATATCTAGAAGCACGGTGGATCCGCACACCCTGCACAAACCCTGCGCGCACCCTCCCGATCATGAGCTTTATTCTAATTGGCTGTCAACACTCCAAACCAGGAAGTGTTGGCAGCCATCTTGTGCCTCTGTAGAAGAGAGGCACAAGAAAACGGAAAAAGAAATGCGAAAACACGAAAAGGGGGCAGGGTAGAAACACCCTGACCCCCTATGCCTGCAGGACCAAAAAAGGCATTTTAAAAAAATATAAATCGGCAAGATTCGTGCACCCAGTGCAAAGTTTGGTTGAAAAAAAAAAATGAAGAAGCGCGGGCTCCCGCCCTTCGTTTAATTAAAGCCCCCGGGTGGGCCAGGTCCAGGGGGCATTTGAAAAAATGTGGGGGGGCCCATGTAAAAGAAGGGGGGCCACACAGCCGTGTGCAAACACGCCCTGTGGCACGTTTTATGTTGGGGAAATAATTCCTCTTCAATCCTGAGGGCCCCTGGGAGCCAACTAGCCCACCAGGTGCTTCCAGTAAGCGCCCCTGCGCTGCGGTGCAGAGAGGTGGTCCAGGCTGTGCCCCTTTTTACACCTCTCTGCCAAGCAGCCCTGTGGCGCTTACTGATATCACTGATACAAGCACACACTCATCCATACAGCCACTCACACAATCATACACTCTCACTTTTATATACTCCAACACACATATATACTGTCTTTCACATATGTAGTTAGTCACACATGTACCACTGAGATATACATTCACTCACTAACACACCCATACACACACTCACCACTCATACAGTCCATCACAGATACACTCTTGAAACCATGCACCCAGTGAATCACCCATTCACACATCTATGCACAGAGTCACACACACCCCACCCACACAAACACTCAGGCACCCATACAAATACTCAGACAACCAATCAATAACTCATATAGGGGCATATTAACAAGGGCTTTATCTCCGCCTTTTTGGCTTTAAAAGCCAAAGAAGCGGAGATAAAAATATCGCCCTATCAACAACAGAATGCTAACATGCAAAATCGCATGTTAGCATCCTTTTTCACTACGCTTCCCTTTGCATCTCTAATGAGATGCAAAGTGGGCGTTCCAGAGCAAAATAATAGGAGAAATGTCGCTAAGCGACATTTCTCCTATTGTCAAGCTTCACGCTAACCTTGTTAGAGACAAAAAAGCAGCGCTAACTACGGTTAACGTTGCTTTTTTACATCTGCTAATTGTCAGACTTAGCCATGTAATCCAATGGGAGGTGGATTACATGGCTAAGTCCACCATGGGCTATCAACAAGGATATCCCTATCCTTGTAGTTTTATTGCTGCATTACCAGCGATAACCTCCCAAAATGCCGCTATCGCTGGATTTTTATCGCCTAGGCGGTTAGCGTTGTTAATAATGCAATAACCAGGCGATATTATCCAGCGATAAAGCCCTTAGCGTTAATTTTCCCTGTTCCTTGTTAATATGTCCCCCAGACACTTATGTTGTTATTCACAAACCCATGCAGTCACTTACACACCAACAGACAGACGGATATAGATATTCACACAGTTTAGTCACTAACCCATGCATTCAGTAACATATGTTTAACCACTCTCTTATAGAGTCCGTCACGCACTTAGTAAAACATCCATTCAAACACTTATACACCCACTCATTCTTCAATATGCCTTTCCCTATATATATTAAACATATTTAAACTTTACAGAAACACACAGTCACTGCATGATGTCATCAGTGATGTCATCAGTGATGTCATTTGAGATGTCATCAGTGATGTCATCAGTGATGTCACTGACCATGTCATGAGTGATGTAATATGTGACATCATCAGCAGTGCATTGCGGGGGCGCGAGTTAGCTGAACTAACTATAACGGGGGAATTTCAATGGTTTTGTATGAGTGAAATGTTCAGCTAACTATAACTTTCTCTAAAAGATTTTTCTGTGAATTTCAAAGGTTTTTTAATTGCTAATTCCTAACTATAACGTGCCTGAAACCTATGTTTTTTTCAGTGAATATATATATATATATATATATATATATTCAACAACTTCGATGATGCTGAACCTTCAACTTGGCGAACAGAGACACCACGAATCCCAGGATATATATATATTAATTAGTAGTTATAGTTAGGACCTATTAGCCTTAGGAAATCCGCAACATTCTATTTGGAATAACTTTGGCGCCGGCTGACGAATCTTGGCTAAATTTTCAAAACTCGTGGCCCGCTCCGGTCCGCTCCTATCCTGAAAGTCTCGGGGTGATTTGTCAAGCGAGGGCCGAGAAAAAAGGGGGTCCCAAAACGTGTTTTACCCATGTAATTTTCCATAGGGACCGTTAGTCGCAGTTACAGCCCGAACTGCTGAACAGAATTACACCAAATATGGCAGAAAAGTAGACCTTGGTTCAGAGTCGTGCCTTTTGCTTAAATGGTGTAAATCTGTTCAGTAGTTCCTGAGAAAATCAAAATCACATATATATCTGGGCGGAGCCTAACCACACATCTCATCGTGAGATCTGATTGGCTGTCAGGACTTCATCCAATAAGTGTTGGCAGCCATCTTGGGACCAATATACATGATAGCACCTCATTAAAAAGCATTGCAGTTAATAGAAGGTTTTAAGACTTTAGTTACATTATACATAAGGCTCCCTATTTTCCATTTTTACAGATTTTTACACATGATACAGACAGAAAACATTCATTTTCTTGTCTGTATTTATTTTTAAATGTGGATAAAAACGGAAATTGGGGGCTTTTCGAATAATTCTAAATACTGTTTGCCATGACTGCCAGGCCAATAGATGTGTGGATTGATGGATAAGCGGGTAAAAAAAGAAAGGAATTTTAGTAATGAGGCTTTAACAGCTGTAGATATGCACAAGGTTGATAGTGAAATTTGCATCTTTTCATATAAGCACACTGATTTATCTTTTGCGGGTGCTCACAGCACTGAAGCCTGGCAGACCTTCAAGCATGAGTGCATATTTATTGGTTAAATACATGTGGAAATATGCTAATTTTAGCTTATATTTTCTGCAAAACCCGAAATAAATATGGATAAATGCAGATAAAATTAGCAGAAAATAAATATGGATAAATACAGACGGAAATGGCAGAAAAATAAATACCATAAAACTGGGAGCCCTAATTATAAATCATTTATTGATGGTACCATACTCATTTTAGGAATTGTACTGTGTTCTAAGGTGATTTTATCATTTGAAAAAGCCTTCTGCTGTGATATCATGAATCATGTTTGAGAGAAAACTATTGTCTCATGCTTTTCCCACAGAGGTTTGGAAGGTGATCTATAAGCTATACTGAGAGCATATTTTCTGTAAATTCACATTATCTTTCTCAGTCATGTGAGAATAAAGTCTGACATTCTCAGTAAAACATGTACATCCAACAAGGGCAGAGACTGTCAGTTGATTCCTTAGTGTTCTACTGCAGCTTCCCAGAGTGTTCTAAAGAACAACTAGAGCGCTAACCGTCCTATTTATGACAAACGTATTGCACACCTGAAGCCATCTTGATTGGAATAAAGTGGTAACTCTTAAAACATTTAATTTAAAAAGGAACACAATGGGGGGTTCATTTTGCCATAGAAAGTATGATTAGTGCTGCAGAAAGAACAAGCATTTGCAATGCAATAGGTCTCGCATTTACACAAGTTTGAGCTATTGGCTTTGTAGATTACAATGCCTTTTATTAATGTGTTGTTTTTTTAAACAAATAAATAAAAGGCATTGTCATTTACAATGCCAATAGCATAAACTTGCGCAAATGCGAGACCTATTGCATTGCAAATGCTTGTTTATATTACGTTTGAATCCGTGCATTCACAAAGTGTAAATTATCGTTATAAAACCTAGATTAATACCGGTAAAATGTCACTCCGTTTCCAGACTAGGTACCGCTCACAAGATAGTGGCAGGCCCCTTATCTCTGGGACTCCTCGAGCCGGTGATACTGGAGCTAATGGCGTGCGAGTGGATGGGGTGCACAGCTCTTCTCTGCAATCTTGAGCAGTGTTACATTAATCATGGGGAAAAGGTATTTGTCCATACAAATGTTAATGATTTTATAATGCTGTGGTTCCTGACAAACCTGGATTAATACCGGGAAGATGTCACTCCGTTTCCAGACTTTTTCTTAAGTAGAAGGTGGGGCTTACAGCTGATGTAGCGAGGCCAGGGGCTTCTGAGCAGCACAAAAGCAAGGCTCGCGGATGCTATTGTTAAAGCGTCCCGCGCTGCAAAAATAAATATATCTATTGTGTTAACATAAAATACACTGGCGCCATTGAAAGGCACACATTTTAAAAGATGTTACCGTCATTACCGTCGTGCCGCGTTGTAAAGATGCACAGGCGCAAAAATACAGTAAACAAAAAAAAGAAGTTACCGTCATTACCGTCGTGCCACGTTGTGAAAATACAGTAAATAAAAGTAAGGCGCGGGCCGCTATGGCTGAACCAGGCGACGAAAGAAAAATTAGGGCACATTTTGACTTCTCAAATCCTCTTCTATTTCATAAAAAAATTCTGACATGCAGACTGAAACATGCACTTTGAATACCAGCAGCAGACTTCCCTGGTGAGCAGTAGCTTTACTACAGTGATCTAATGAGCAACTAGAGTGCTAACATTCAGAATTTATGGCAAATGTGTGACACATCTGAATACCTTCTTGATGGAACCAAAGTAAAACACTGAAAGTATTTCCTACTGAGGAGACTGCAGTAAATGAGGAAATTAGGAAACTTCATAACAAATAAGTCTCCCAGATGGCCACCAGAGACAAAAGAGCCCAACTGTAGCACAATTATCACCCAGATGTAGCCCAAGTATAACCCAATGACAGAATGTCCCACAGTGTTCTTAAGAACAACTAGAGCGCTTACTGTCTTACTTATGACAAAAGTATGGCACACCTGAAGCCATCTTGGTTGGAATAAACTGGTAACACTTAAAACATTTAATTTAAACAGTAACACGGTGAGGGGGTTCATTTTACCATAGAAATTATGATTAGTGCTGAAGAAAGAAAAAGTAGGGCACATTTTGAGTGACTTCTCAAATCCTCTTCTATTTCATTAAAACATTCTGGCATGCATACTGAAACATGCACTTTTAATACCAGCAGCAGACTTCCATGGTGAGCAGTAGCCTTACTACAGTGATCTAATGAGCAACTACAGTGCTAACATTCAGAATTTATGGCAAATGTGTGACATATCTGAATACCTTCTTGATGGAATCAAAGTAAAATACTGAAAGCATTTCCTACTGAGGAGACTGCAGTTAATGAGGAAATTAGGAAACAGCATAACAAATAAATCTCCCAAGATGGCAACCAGAGACAAAAGAGTCCAAATGCAGCACAAATATCACCCAGATGTAGCCCACATGTAGTCCAATGACAGGACTGTGCAAAACACTTTTTATTCTTTGTGTTTTTGCAGTTTTATATAGTGCAGACTTGTCAGGTATTGGAGTGCTTTACATGAGCGTTGGTTACATCACACAAGAACAAATTCATTTTGGTTTTAGACATGGGGAGTTTAAGTGATTTGACCAGAATCACAGAATGTCGAGCTGAAGCAGAAACTCCAACCTGGTGCCCCAGTTGCAAAGTCTGCAGCTCTGGAAGTAACACCACATCCTCTCCCCTAAGTGCAACATTTAATCAAGTGGGCAACTGGATAAAAAAACATAAAGATAACAAATAATTTAAAAGTGCTTTGTCGCTATTTGAAAACTCAGAAAATATGTCCTCATTTTAGTTTTTTAGAGCACTAACCATAATTTTGATGCAAATAAGACCCTCTCATATATGTAATTTCTAAAGGAAATGCTCTAGGTATTGCAGTTTTGATTACATCAAGATGACGTCAGGCGTTCCAAACTTTTGTAATAAATATAGAATGTTAGCAATCTAGTTGTTCATTAGGATACTGTTGAGAGACAGAGGCCAGGGGCATGGACTCTAAACATTTAAGGCAGGTAGGAGGGTGCAGAGGCAACAATTTGACCACACTGGGCAGGCAGGAAGGGCAGTGGCAGCACAACAGACTATGGAGGGCAGTGGAAGGGGGGCAGGGGCAACAAACCAACAATACAGGACTGGCAAGAGAGGCTGTGGCAATATAATAAACCATTGTGGGCAGAAGGAAGAGGCAGAGGTAGTACAACCATACATGCCAACAGACCCGATTCAGCCAGGAAACGTCCAATGTTTTTAAGTTCAAATGGGCTTTATTTGATCTGTCTCCTGTCTACAATCTCCTCTTTTTCAATGTAACTCAAAGGGGTAAATCAATACCCCAGTTTTTTTTCAAAATCGCCCTCTTACCAAGTCCAAAATGTTCGCAAGTATGATACATTGGATCATAGAAGGCAGGAGGAACTGGGGTAGGGACATGGACTTGGATAACAGAGGACAGGAGGGACATGGAGAGGTGCACCAAACTGACCCTGTAGGGCAGGCATCAGGGTTTGCAGCAGCACAATACACCACACACCCGATTCAGCCAGGGAACGTCCAATGTTTTTAAGTTCAAATGGGCTTTATTTGATCTGTCTCCTGTCTACAATCTCCTCTTTTTCAATGTAACTCAAAGGGGTAAATCAATACCCCAGTTCTTTTTCAAAATCGCCCTCTTACCAAGTCCAAAATGTTCGCAAGTATGGTACATTGGATCATAGATGGCAGGAGGAACTGGGGTAGGGACATGGACTTGGATAACAGAGGACAGGAGGGACATGGAGAGGTGCACCAAACTGACCCTGTAGGGCAGGCATCAGGGTTTGCAGCAGCACAATACACCACACAGGGCATGCGGGACGGGAGTGCAGCACAACAATCCATGGAAAGCAATGGGGAGGGAACAGAACCATGCACATGGACAACAGAGAACAGAGACGAAAGAGGCAATGGTAGCTAGCTGACCATAATGGACAGACAGGAGAGAAAGCTGCAGCATAACAGACCATAAAGGGCAGGAGGGACGGATCAGGGGCAACAGATGAGCCATGAGGGAGGGAATCGGGGTCTGCACATGGAAACAGAGGGCTGGGGGCAAGGGGGCAGGGCAGGAGCAGCAAGATGACCATGAAGGTCAGGCAGGATGGGCACTAGAAGCAAGACACACCATGGAGAGCAACAGTGAGACTATGATGGCATACACACAGACCATGGAGGGAAGGTGGGAGGGGGTCGGAGGCAGCTAGCTGACCACACAGGGAAGGTGGGGTGGCCGTGGCAGCACAGAAGACCATGCATGGCAAGCGGGAGGGTTAGTGGCTGCACAATGGCTATGATGGGCAAGAAGGAGGGTGCAGGGGCATGCACAAAGGACCATGGAGGATAGAAGGGTGGGTCAGGACCTGGGCACAGACAAGAGAGTTCAGGGGAAGGAGCTCACAACAGACTGCACGGGGCAGGCAGGAGGAGCAGTTGTAGCACAACAGACCAGGGAGGGCAGAAGGGTGTGGCAGTAAAATGGACCATGGAGGACAGGAGGAAGGGGATAGGGGCATGGCATGTGGACAGGCAGGGTGGAGGTGGCAGGGACAGGTTACAGTCATCTGACAATGCTAGGCAGGTGGGAGGGGAGTGGCAGCTCAACAGAACACTCAGAGTAGATAGGAGTGACAGGTCCATGGAAAATGGTGGGCAAAAAGGATGGAGCAGGGGCATGCACAAAGACATCGAAGGGCAGGGGGAAGGGGAATAGGAGCAGCAAGCTAAACACAGAGGCTAAGCAGGAGTTCAATGATGGGGCATAGAATTGGGCAATGGAGGGCAGGAGGAGTGGACTGGTACATCATGCTAAATGGAGGGCAGTAGCAGCACATCAGACCATGCATGGCAGGAGGGAGGAGGCTAGTCCATGGATTCAGACAACAGAGGATAGGGAGGAGGTGGACGGGGCAGCAAGCTAACTGTTCAGAGAAGGTGGGTATTAGGAACGTTATTGTTTTTAAAATGTGTGTCTGTGCGAACTACTTGAAATATGAACAAGTATGCAGCATAATCTCACTTTTATTCAGGAAGAAGAGGACGTTTGTGACTGTGACTCAGGGCTCACTTGGCAGAAACACCCCCTGACCCTCCACCCCCATCGCAAAATGTAATGCCCGTGAAAAGGGTAGGTGAACGCAATGTTATATAGAATATAGTCCTGAGAGCACGATTGAAAATGAAAACTAGATATAGTGTATGGTATAAACTATGCACCAAAAAGTGTGATATAAGATGAACCGGGCATGAAATATAATATGCAATACATTGTGCGCAATGACAGATTCATTGGCGAGCGCGAGATAGCACAGGCACTAGCGCGTGCTATGCGATATGCGCCTTGGAGTATAATATACACAGGGCAGTGTTGTGTAACCTAACTAGTCTCTAAAGTTGTAATATAAAATATGTGCTGGGGAGTGTAACGTTGCATCTGCACTGTGACAAAGATATGGATCCCAGATTGTAATATGTATGGCATAGCGCTGTGCGTTATAACATAGGCATCGAGGAAGGCACGTTAGATGGGGCAATGTAACCCGTGCGAAGGCAAGTGTGGCATGACATATTCACGGGGTGGTGTTACAGTGCACATGAACTAGAGAGTGTCATAGCATACGCACTAGCTGGTGGAATACATCACAGAGGTGTGTGGCATTCGGCGGGCACTGGTGGGTGTAACACAGCATTGGGCTCAGCCAGGAGCGCGCTGTGACTCTCAAGTGAGGTTTGTCTCCTTTCCAGAGATTAAAATAAAAAGTATTACACATCCGGCGGTGGATGTGTGTTTTATTAACCATGAGGGGGGTTTCTTGCATAGTTTTGGTCGAATTTTTGTTGAATCCCCTTTGAATGGCTTGGTGTGCATGTGTATTAAATGTGCCCGCCAATAGCTACCCATGTTTGTATAAATAAACGACAAGGGTGTCTACTTGGAGAGTACCCACTGGCGGAGGTGCCGGGATTAGGCACAGTAGGGCGTCAGACACGTCAGAGCTTCACTAGCGGTGTAAATACATTCCACATGGATTCATTGCATGCATAGTCGCCTTTTAATGAATATCACGCAAATCGTCATGGTGATAGTTACGTACGGTTTGTCCAGCATGTCCTAGGTGTTTCTATAAATATATATTTTTTTTAAATAATAAAAAACAAATGCTGACCCGGGGGATGGGGTCCCCGGGGCCATAAGTGGCCTGAGGAGGGGGGCAACGCAGCCCCCCTCTTAAAGAATAAAAAAAAAAAAAGGACATGCCCCGGGGTTTGGGGTCCACGGGGCCGATTAAAGCCTTGGGAGGGGGGCCCGCGGCCCCCTTCCAAATTTTTTTTTTATAAAAACAAAAATTAGGGGGCAGGCCCTGGGGTATGGGGTCCCCAGGGCCAATAAATTAGAAAAAGAAGGGGGGCCACACAACCCCATTCTTAAAAAAAAACGGCATCGTGCCGGAGTCCAAGGCCCCTCCTTGCAGCACTCTTTAAACGCACCCCCTGGTGAGTTGTAAGTTGGGGAATTAATTCCCCTTCAATACTGAGGGTCTCTGAGGGCCAACTAGCCCAACAGGTATCTTCAGTATGCGCCAGGGAGCTGCGTTAGAGACAGGTGTTCTGAGACCAAAGGGCGCGTTTACACAGTAGTGAAGGGAGGGGACGGGGCCTGAGGTGACGTGTGCAAACACGCCCTGTGGCGCATTTTAAGTTGGGGAAAGAATTCCCTTTCAATCCTGAGGGACCCTGGGGGCCAACTAGCCCACCAAGTGCTTCTAGTAAGTGCCACTGCGCTGCGTTGCAGAGAGGTGGTGCAGGCCGTGCCCCTTTTTACACCACTCTGCAATGGCGCTTACTGGACGTACCTAGTGGGCTATTTTGCACCTAGGGACCCTCAGGATTCAAGGGGACTTAATCTCCCAACTTAAAACGGCCACAGGGCGTGTTTACAAAGTGGGGAAGGGAGGGGACGGGGCTTGAGGTGACGTGTACAAACAAGCACTATGGCGAGTTTTAAGTTGGGGAAATAATTCCCCTTCAATCCTGAGGGCCCCTGGGGGCTATCTAGCCCACCAGGTGCTTCCAGTAAGCGCCACTGCACTGCGTTGCAGAGAGGTGTTTCAGGCCATGCCACTTTTTACAGCTCTCTGCAACGCAGCTCTGTGACGCTTACTGGAGGTACCTAGTTGGCTAGTTGGACCCTAGGGACCATCAGGATTCAAATAAACTTAATCTCCCAACTAAAAACGCCCACAGGGCGTGTTTACACAGTGGTGAAGGGAGGGGACGGGGCCTGAGTTAACGTGTGCAAACACGCCCTGTGGAGCGTTTTAAGTTGGGGAAATAATTCACCTTCAATCCTGAGGGACCCTGGGGGCCAACTAGCCCATCAGGGGCATCCAGTAAGCACCACTGCGCTGCGTTGCAGAGAGGTGGTCTAGGCCATGCTCCTTTTTACATCTCTCTGCAACGCAGCTCTGTGGTGCCTACTGTAGGTACCTAGTGGGCTAGTTGGACCTAGGGACCCTCAGGATTCAAGGGGACTTAATCTCCCAACTTAAAATGGCCACAGGGCGTGTTTATACAGTGGGGAAGGGAGGGGACGGGGCCTGAGGTGATGTGTGTAAACACACCCTCTGGTGCGTTTTAATAGGTAGTTTTAATCCCCCTGCCCTATTATATACTAGGGGCTTACAGAGGAGGTCATGCTAATCACAGGGGGACCCCAACGCATTGTGTTCCCTAGTGTATATAGGTGTTTTCACTGTATTCTAAATGTCTTTTAACATAGCACTGGCTCTAGGACTGGTTAGTCAGACTCAGTTACCACCAGTATCCGTCTGAAAACGTTGAGGGCGCAGGATGATTTTGCAACAAGGCTTCTTTCTGCTCTTCTGTTTGTTCTTTCTGCACATTATCCTTCTTCCTGCACTTTTCTTCATCTTTGAGGACTTCTGTTGCTTCTTTCTGCATTTCTTTTTTTTCTTTCTGTACGTTTTTTCTTCTTTCTTCACATATCCTATCTCTGTACGCATAGTTAGAAATTAGCATTTAAAAAACCTTTGAAATTCACTGAAAAAACCATAGGTTTGAGGCACGTTATAGTTAGGAATTAGCATTTAAAAAAACCTTAGAAATTCACTGAAAAAAACACAGGTTTCAGGGGCGTTATAGTTAGTTGGACTTTTCACTCGTACAAAACCATTGAAATTCCCCCATTATAGTTAGTTCAGCTAACTATAACTCGCGCGCCCGCAATGCACTGCTGATGACGTCACATATTACATCACTCATGACATCACTGATGACATCTCAAATAACATCACTGATGACATCACTGATAAGATCATCCTTGTGATAGAGTGGCAGACCTCCTCTCACCCTAATATAACGTTTGATACACACATTCAAAAATAGAAACTAACATTTTCAAAACAATGGAAATACCAATACCAGTTACAACAACCTATTCAGTAATTCTAAGATCCACATACACATCCACTCATTCACCAACAGTCCTATACAGTCACTCATACATGTACTCACTCATCATATGTACTCATACACCTATACATCCTGTTACATAAAGCCACTCATCCATAGAGCTACTCACACACATAGTCACTCATGCTAATAAAGAATCAAACATCCATTTACTTGCATATACAGTTATACACACACCACCACACGTACTTCTACAGAAACTTACACATACTTAGTCTTTTAAACAACCACTTATAGAAACACATACTTATTCATACAGGAACTCTTCCAATCTCTCACTCTCACATATACTCACTTATATACACCAATAGTCACATATAATAGTTTATATATGTAGTTACTCATAAAGACACTATTGAGACAGTCATTCACTCACTAACACACCCATACACACACTCATCCACCCATACAGTCCTGCACACATGCTGTCTTCGACACATACAAACAGTGAGTCACTCATTCATGCATCTATTCACTACGTAATACCCCCACCGAACCATACAGACACTCAGACACTCATACTGATACTCAAAAAACCAACTAATAACCTATATAGACACTCATGTAGCTACTCACCAACCCATGCAGCCACTTATACACAAGGTGTGAGACTGATACAGATATTTAAATATTTAAACATTACTCACTAAGCCATGTATTCACTAAGATACACTTAATCAGTCAGTTATACAATCATTTTTTCAAAAACAAATCATCCATTTAGACACTTATATACCCATTTATTCCTCCATTGACCTTGAGATATACATATATAAAACATATTTCATTTTCAGAAAAACACACATTCACTGGATGATGTCATGAGTGATATCATCAGTGATGTCATGAGTGATGTCATGAGTGATGTCACTGACCATGTCATGAGTGATGTAATATGTGACGTCATCAGCAGTGCATTGCGGGCGCGAGATTTATAGTTAGCTGAATTAACTATAATGGGGGAATTTCAATGGTTTTGTACGAGTGAAAAGTCCAGCTAACTATAACGCCCCCGAAACCTATGTTTTTTTCAGTGAACATATATATATATATATATATATCTTCAAGGTATGTAAAGATGCAGTTAAAAATAGTAAATCTATACTTGACTATAGATTGTAATTTTCTGGATCCAATATTTTTATGGCACAATATTTTTGTTCACTATATTCTGACATACAACCAACAATGTAGTAGTTTCTGTTAGAGCAGCGATACTCAACGTACGGCCCGGGTGCTGCATGCGGCCCTCCTGACCTTTACGTGCGGCACTCTGGCCAACAAAAGCACTGGGCTGCTGTTTACTGGAGAGAGCACTGACATAAAAAATGTGTCAAATAAAAGGGCAAACGTTTGTTTAAATGTTAATTGCAGTTAAAGAGTGGAATTAACTAGGGAGTGTTGAACTGCTGAACTTTAGGACCACCTTCATTTATAAAGACATCTTACAGCAAGAGTGTATGAATATAATAGTCTCTTCAAAATTCAAAACGTGTATTTCATTAACATGCAGAAACATGCAGAAACTTTGCCAGATTCTATCAGTGCATTGAGAAGTATTTTTATTTTATGTGATTGTTTTCAAGCATGAATTTAGAAACATTCATGTTTCCCTACCCCCCTGGCAACAATGCCAATAATGAACTAAGAGGTAAGTCAGTTGTTATATGCACCCTTTGGGTAGCTGTGGTTACTATCATACATGAACAACATTATAGCTTATTAAATGAACCACAGGTGAAGTTTCTGTTCAGCACACATTCTTAAGTCATGCATTTTGAGGTTCTCTTATATGTGAAAATGAAGGTAAAGGAGGGAAAGTAAATTAAAACAATTGTTCAGGATGACACAATATGGTAAAGCGAGAAATCTAGGACTTTCCCATGGGCTCCTGTTTCCGCATCGTACAGTACAATTCAGCCAGTATATATACATACATAGCTTCCCCTAAACCCACCTTAGCATCCCACCCACACCACCACCTGACCATCCCCTGCTGGTAACTGTGCAGCCCTTGGTCACACACACCACAGTTGTGCCCTGCGAAAATGTATGCGAGTGCCCATGCGTTAAAGGAAAACGGCTTTGGGGACCATATTCAATGTACCCTGGGCCTTCACGGCGGCTGCTAATGGGTCATTGATGACATTCAGTGCACTCAGCAGCTTCCCTTCTGCTGGTGCTAGGGCTGCTGATAACATTAAATACAACCAACAGCTTCTCCTCGCCTGCCACCGGGCAACTCTTGAAATACAAAGTTCCTCCAGAAAAGTACCAGACAGGGTATAATCGCGATGAAACTCAAGTTTCCAGGTCAAGGAATTAAAAACATTTGAGAAAAATCAATTTTGGAGTACGTGGCTCACTGCTACAAAAAGCAGGCCCAAACAAGCACGCCATGTGAGTCTTGAGGTGGTCTAAAGCTGATCGCTGGTAAGGAGATATGGCATGCCCTGGAAAAACCTGGAGTGACCTGGAGACAAAGCGCTGCGGAATGCGGGACACATGGTGGCAGGCAGGGCGATGCCAGGCCCTCACAGCCAAAGCCTGTTCACAGCTTGTAGCTCATAGCTTGCAGCTCACAGCTTGCAGTGGGGGCAGAGAGACCAGGCTGATGGAGCTGCAACAGGAGCTGCAAAAATACGGGGGTAAAATGCGGGGGAAAAGAAGGGCCTGGAAACTGTGTTGGGTCACTCTCACCTCTGCCTCACGGGTCTCCCAAACCAGATAAGGAGGGCTGGGTGGCCAGACGGGGTCGGGCAAGAGGAAGGAGCGGCTGAGAAACTGCGTGATTTAGCAGGCCTGGCAATCAGAGGTGGTAGATGTAGAAGCACTCCTCCACTGCTGCCGCCTCGCTGCTCTGTGCTTCTCTCTGCCTCAGCCCCCTGACAGATAGAGGCATGGTGGAGCGTCTGTAGTGTAGTGTAACAGGGAGATGCTAACATGGCACAGAAGGGCATATTTATAAGAACTTAACGTTGCAATAGAGTTAATTTTTTTATCACCTAATTTATAAGTGGGCGCTAACTGCAGCTAGCAGCACTTTTCCAGCGTAAACATGAATGTTCAAGATCGCCACTTCTGTTAGCGAGACTTAACGAAAATGAGATGCAAGGTAGAAGATCCCGTAAAAAAACAAATAGACCACCACCTGATACACATCGCTCACCTGAACAACTGCTCCGTTCACTTTGAGTGACATCTTGACCTGATCCCGTCTAAGTGCTGACTTCTGATCACCCAAACTTTAGCAACAGGAAGCTGGAGACCAGGAACTGCAGGAAACAAGAGTCTCTCCGGAGCTGTCTGTAACCATGGTTGGAGGAGAGACACACAACCAGTAAACACTAAATTAGGTTATCTGCCATCTGAGGAGTCACATTCGGGGTCCGCCCGGACTCCGCACTGGATGGCCACGTCACATTGGAGCCATTGTCACTGGGTGAGCGTTCAGGGGAAGTCTTGGGATCCTGTCTCTCAGTGCAAACATGCATCATCGCCACATGTAGCACATTCCGTCTCTCTTGTATAATCTGCTCCAGATTGGGGGTGGCTTGTAGTTGTGGCAGGAACACCTTCTCCTCCCATGCCTCTTACCGTGAATGACGGCTTGTTGCACAGACCCATCACACCCTGTCCGCACCTCCTGGTGACCAGTAGATTCCAGCCTGGTCCAGACCTGTTTAGTGGCATCAAACAATCATGTGTTACATCTAAAAACACTTGCAGCCTTGCCAGGAAAAGGAAGGAGTATTTGATGCAGAACTCTCTGAGGCATCACTTAACCACTAAAAACAACCCCCTCTGCACCCCAGTGGCGTCATCAGGGAAGAAAAGTACTGTGGCGTTATCCACTTTCACCTCCCCAACCTTGCATACCTCCCTCAATACAGCGTCATGATCCCTATCGGAGGCAGAAGAGAAAGGACTAGGACCTGTCCCTCGTGGCAGACGGCTCGCAGGCACTTGATAGGACCACTACAAAACAAGGAATGGGGAAGAGTACAACTGCTGACAGCAGCTCACGCAACCATATCTCAGTACATGCCACTGCCTCAGCTCCTTCTGCTCCCTTGGGCAAACCTACCACCTGCACGTTGTTCTGCCTGGAGCATCCCTCCGCATCCTCGGCTCACACGTGCTACCTCCAACGCTGCATTCCAGGTAATAGGATGGACTTCGGCCAGTTCTTGCTCAATGTCGTGTACCTTGTCGGTCAGCTTGCGATAATCTGCATGCTCCAGGGAGAAGTCAACTGTGATTTTGTCGATTCAGCCCTCAAGGGAAGTGCGCGTTTGTTAAAGGGAGGTACCTATTGCCTCCAAAGCCGCGAGTACAGAGTCAGGTTTGGCATCCGGGATGACTGCTGTCACCTGCCCCGGCAGCCAGCAATCCCTAGCCGCTTGGTCCACTGACACAGAGGAGGTGGCAAATGTCGACGCCGCCCCTGTGTGCAGATGGCCCATCATTGCGACCAACGCCCAGGCACTATGTATGACATGTGGTACAGAGCAGTGTGGCCAGCTGGTCCTTCTCCTCCAGGCAGGTGTATGTTAGCCAGGAATTTCTCACTCTCCTCACTTTTCTCACTTTTTCCTTTGTTTACCCCCGCCACTGCTCCTGCTGCCCCTCCCCCTCCAGTGTGTCCTTACCTCTCCCACCTTCTAGCTGATCCGCCCTCTCCAGATCCCTACTTAATGATGGCCACTGTGCAGCCCACCAAAAATAAACCTGTCTGCGCCCCGGGCTTTTCTGCTGGGCAGCCATGGTACCGTGTGGACTGTGCGGGTTCCGCGTGGGTCTTTCTAAGGCGTCGCTTCCGAACTGCCAACGGGACTCACAACCTAGTCGCTCATGTGTCCGCCAAGGGTGATGTTTCCATCTCAGTAGCGCTCTGCCGTTCACCTCGCTGGGTGCGCATTCCTTTCCTTCTTTTATTTCTGGAGCAGTGTACGCTGTTCTTGCGCTTCTTTGCACTTGCATGGTGCTGAGTTCTTGAACCACCGTTCGTTTGTCTGGTGGTGCTCCTTCTTCTTCCTACTGCTGCAGCGCCAACCTGTGACCATCAGGTACCGCTACACTCTCTGTCGGTCTCAGCTCGGTTCAGTGCTTCTGGTGATCTGCGCTACCGCTCCTGCGACCTGCTCCTGTTCACCCCTTGTGCACGCTAGTGACTGCGCCCTTCGTTTCTTCTTGGGGTTCCGTGCTGTATCACTTTAACTGATTTGGATAGACACAGTTGCCCCTGTGCTGTGGTCTTGTACTCTTGGTGCGTCCTTGCGCTTTGTCACTTGCTCCTGCCAGCTGTGTAGTTGATTGGCACCACTCTAGTATGGCAGCTTTACTGTGCATTCACTTTATGCACTTGGCAGTTCTCACTGATGAGGTAGTTTCAGTTGCACCTTGCTGATGTTCGTTAGGTGCTGTCCTGTCCCTCTCACTTTAGTCTTTTGTGCTTCTCTTCCTGGCACACCGTTGTTACCATAGCTCATGTCATTTAATGCACTTTGGCCACTGGATGGCAGTGTTGTACTCATGTTTTCTACTTTCTGGAACCTCGCTGGGTTCCTTAGTGCTGCGTGGTGTCTTGGTCTCGCAGGCGTCGTTGGGGGCAGAGGAGCAGAGGGCGACTCGTGGCGGGTGCTGCCTTCTTTGCACCCGATGCCCTCAAGCTGCAGACACCTCTGTACCTCTGTGGTCCAATGCTGCCTCTTGCCGGGAGCACACACACACAGTCGGGGCCTTTACGCTCCCCACCAGCGCCTACTCCCCTGGCCAGCAAGTCTTTCCCCCTTCGGCAGCACTGCCATGAGGCTCCTCGAGCCGTCCCTAATGCTGCTCAGTCCCACGGTAAGTCCTTGCACCTCTGTTTTTCTTTTAATTACTGTGGCCACTGAGGTGCGCTCTGTTTGCTTTTACTGTCCTTTCAGTGCTCCTTGCCCTCGCTGGGTGGGCAGCCTTCCTCCGAACAGCAACCTACTCGCTCTCTGGTTCCGCAGCTGGCGGTGCTTCATTCCAGGAGCGGCTTTCGGCGGGCAGGGGTTCTCTCGCCCCTGTGCAGGTGTTGGGGGGGGCAGGGACCTTCTCTCAGTGCTGCTGTGTCCACTTCTTTCGCCCGCAGTGCTCCACTCCACTCCGCGGCAGCCTCACTCAGTTCTCGTGCTGAGCGGCCGGGGGGGGGGGAAGAGTCGATGCCGATGAGCTGCGGGTGGCCTCCGCTTTACAAACTTTCGCATTGTGCAGTGGTGCTGTGTGCTGTCGGCCGTTACTTTTGATTCGTCCCTGTACGTAGGTCCTCGCTCCTCACGGGCTGTGCGGGATGGGGGTCAGAGCCGCTGCTCTCCCCTGCAGGGCCTCGCACCGGTCAGTGTTCACTTCCGGCCATAGGTGCGGGGTGGGCTCCCGCTGGCCTCATCGTGCTTGGGTCGTTTCCTTTGTTTAGCGTAGCCCCGCGTCCCCCTCCTGATTCACAGGCTCACCTCCGTCCGGCCGGCCCTTTCTTCCACGCAGGTGGGCTCCGCGTGGTTCTCCTCACTTGCGAGGACTCTCAGTCGCGGCCGATGTGGGTGGGCTCTGCTCGGCTCGCACATCTCTCCAGGGGCACTTCCACGCAAGGGCGGCTCACAGCTGGCTCATGAGGTGCGGGTGGGCTCCCGGTCACCTCGCTTCACGCCTGCAGGCGATTAACCAGTCCTTGCCCAGGGCTCGTCACATGCCCTGCGGCAATCAGGTGCTTCTCACGCCTTCTCCTTTGGAAAGTGGTCAGGCGCTAGGCCTGCATACTTTAATTAAGGAACACACAGACACTGGAATGAGGGTAGTTAACTGGCCACGAGCACGTGCGCTCGGACTCTTTTTATTATCAGGGTCACCTGACTGGTGACGCCTGTGGTGGGTGGGTGTTTAGTGTGCGTTACAGCCTTAGAAACACTAAAACGTATCCAGTCGGATACTACAACATATACACTTTCCCTTTGCATAAGAGAATGTTCGTTTTCATTTTCAATGACTGTTTTTACCATTATGTAGTGTTTCTTTTGTAACAGTTTTGCTTCCTTTTGTATTATTTAGTCCACAACGCATGGGATGTCATTTGCGGCTTTGCAGCTAGCACCTTTGTTGCTCCCAAGTATAAAAAGCTGCCACGCCTGACCGCGCCCTTGCGGATTATCCTGTATCCACGCACGAGGTTCTTGTGCCTGCTGTCTTGCTGCCTTGTGCTGATTCTGCCGGTTTCCGATTGTGTCCTTTGTTGCGGTGCTCCTGCTGAGATTCCCTGCTGGTGAGGAGTTAGGAAACAAGTCGAAGGTAGGAAATAACTATTACTTGGAGAGCGAGGGAATTTCTTGGTATTCTTAAGGCCTTGCTATCCTCGCCCACAACAAAAGACATTTAAAGCAAGGATTGCTATTATTTATTTTTCTTGGATTTACATACCAGAGAGCACACACATTGTTCTTTGAGAATAAGACTGGCATCTATGTTTAGTTGAATAAATGTGCATATGATTTGAAATGCTTACAGCTAAGGAATTCATTAGTGTGGCATTGTGACTCCAAATGTAAAGACTTTGAACAGGAAGTTTTATAAAACAAGGCGCAAGACATTTATGTTTATTTCACTTAGTGCACATATAATCCAAGTTGCCCACGTCTAAGGAGAACATTAGTGTGGCATTGCGAATTCTTACATTGAAACAAATCACAGATATATGGTTTTCTTAAATGCCACGCCTCACAACATATGGACGATTCTGAGAGACTGTGAAGATATTATTCTTTGAGAACTTGACTACTTATATGGTGTCTGCAAGCAAACTTCTAATTACTTTTGTTTCAGGTAATAGTGACTTCTAGTATATGTAATTTAGCACAAGATAAAGAACAGGATTTCTCTTGAACTCAACTGTGAACTGCTGTCTTTCCAGATCTCCCTCCCTGCAGTACCCTCCCTAATTGCCTTCCCCTTATCTGGCCACTTTGATCCTCTGGTGATTTTATCTCAGAGTCAGAGGTGCAGGAAGGTGGGCCTCTTGAGGGTACTGCTCCTGAGGAACTATACTCATTCCTGACAGGCCGCGAACAGACTTGCGCCAGTTACCCTGGTCGAACTACACCATGGCCCTTTTGTCCTGTCAATACTGCCGCTGTACCTTCACCCACCTCCGTACCCCAGCAGCATCTCCCAACCTACCGGACATCACCGCTCACAAACCACTCAACTGCATCCTCCTCAACGTAGGTTCCCTACACAAGTATGCAATAGAAATCTGGGACCTTCTCAAGACCTATTCGCCCGACGTTGACTTCCTCACAGAAACCTGGACCAATGGCAACTCTGCACCAGACATCGCCACCGCTATTACCTTTGGCTCCAAGATCTTCTGCAAGGACCGCCCCATCCTTCCAGGAGGAGGCATCGCCGTCGTTCACCAAAGCACCCTCCGCATGAACACCCTCCCGGATGACACAACACTCTCATGGATCACCTTCACTTCCATATCCAGACCAACCCCAAAATGACTCTCTGCGGAATCCTCATTTACAGGCCACCAGGCCCCGTGCTCCCTTTATCAACACCATCACTGACCTTCATCGCACCCTACGCCCTCGCATCCATATACTACATCCTACTCGAAGATCTAAATTTCCACCTGGATAACAAGAAAGACCCAAACACTGCCGCCTTCCTAGAGAACCTCACCAACATAGAACTGAAACAACTAGTCACTGCCCCCACGGACACAGTGGGACGCACACCCGTCTTCACCAGAGGAAACAGCATATACTACAGCCACATAACGGAACTCCTCTGGACAGATCACCAATGCATCCACTTCTACATCAAAAATCCACCGAACACAAGCTCGACCTCCGCCTCCCCCTCAGAGGTTCTAACAAAGTCACAGAAGACCAGCTCACCTCCGCCCTCATCAGTACCCCACCACCGACTACATCAGACGCAAACACCACAGCATGCAACCTCCACCACAGGATCACGAACTGCACTGACACACTCCCCCCCTCAATAAAGCCACCAGAAGACACATCAAGAAAGCAAGCTGGTTCACCCCTGCACTCCAAGAATCGAGAAGCTCCTGCAGACGACTCGAAAAGACATAGAGGAACAACAAAACCCCGGAAACACGCGCTGCCTACAAAGCTTCCACTGCAGAGCACCCTCAGACCCCTTCCCACACCACATCTTTCACAGAGCTGCCTCTGTCATTGTATCCAAACTATGTTGGACGATCGACTGCTCCTTGGAGATCACCACCTACCCTGACCACTGGAAAAACACCAAAGTCCACCCCCTCCTGAATAAACCCTCCGCGGGCCCAGCAGACTTCAAGAACTTCAGGCCCATCTACCTGCTCCCCTTCACAGCCAAGGCCATTGAAAAGGCAGTCAGCAACCATCTAGCAAACTTCATTGAATCCGGATTCCAAAGGAACGACAGCACTGAGACCGCCCTTCTCGCCACCACCAACTATATTCACTCCCTCCTCAACCAGGGTGAAATGGCAGCCCTCATCCTCCTGGACCTCTGGACCCACAGGCTCAACATTGTCTCATACACCAGCTGACACCCAGCTGATCCTCTCCCTCTCCAATGAACTCAACATCATCAAACACAACTTCCAAGAAGTGCTGAAAGCAGTCGACACCTGGATGAAGAACAGCTGCCTGAAATTCAACTCAGAAATGACAGAGGTTCTCATCCTTGGCTCCATGCGTGGAAGGACTCCTGGTGGCCCTCCGCCCTCGGAAATCCCCCCACACCGATGGAACACGCATGAAACCTCTGCATCCTACTAGACTCATCACTCACCATGAACTGCCAGATCAATAAGGTCTCCTCGACCTTCTTTAACACCCTCCGCATTCTACAAAAGACCTTCAGATGGATCCTAACCGAATCCATAAAAACTGTCATGCACGCACTCATCTGGACTACGGCAATGCTCTCTATGCCGAAATTAGCAAGAAACTCCTTCGCAAACTCCAGTCTGTCCAGAACGCCGCAGCGAGACTGATCCTCGACATCCCCAGTCATTGTCACATCAACCAACAACTCCGCGTTCTCCGCTGGTTTCCATTCAAAAGAAGAATAACCGTCAAACTCCTCACCCACGCATACAAGGTCCTTCACAACACCGGACCCGCATACCTGAACATCCGCCTCTCCTTCTACGCACCCAGAAGACACCTCCGATCCCCCCAGCTCTCACTGGCCACCGTCCCACGTATCAGCAAGACTAGAACAGGAGGAAAGTCCTGCTCCTACCTCACAGCCAAAGCCCGGAACACCCTCCCCCCTCCACCTCTGACATTGCCCCAGTTCATGAAGAACCTCAAGACCTGGCTTTTCGGGTGACCCCAGCAATCAACTGAGCTTTCTCCTTCCCCCCAGTGCCTTGAGACCCTCACTGGTGAGTAGTTGTGCTTTACCAACCCTGATTGATTGATTGATTGATTGATTGTTGTAAGAATATTTAGTAAAAAAAATTGTGATGGTATATAGATATATATATATATATATATTACCTACTGGCGGTCGTCAGTAGGTAGTTATAGTTAGGACCTATTATCCATAGGAAAATTGTAACATTCTATTCCCATTTAACTTTGGCGCCGGTTGACGAATCTTCGTGAAATTTTGAAAACTAATGGCCCATTCTGGTAGCTCCTATCCTGAAAGTTGATTCGTCAAGCGGGGGCCGGGAAAAAAGGGGGGTCCCAAAATGCGTTTTCCCCATGTTATTTCCCATAGGAAACTTTAGACACGGTTATAGCAAAAACTGCTGAACGGAATTACACAAAATTTGGCAAAAAGGTACTGCTTGGCTCAGAAAGCGATCTTTTTAAAAATGGTGTAAATCCATTCAGTATTTTTTGAGAAATTAGGAAATAAAGATAGTGATATCTAGAAGCACGGTGGATCCGCACACCCTGCACAAACCCTGCGCGCACCCTCCCGATCATGAGCTTTATTCTAATTGGCTGTCAACACTCCAAACCAGGAAGTGTTGGCAGCCATCTTGTGCCTCTGTAGAAGAGAGGCACAAGAAAACGGAAAAAGAAATGCGAAAACACGAAAAGGGGGCAGGGTAGAAACACCCTGACCCCCTATGCCTGCAGGACCAAAAAAGGCATTTTAAAAAAATATAAATCGGCAAGATTCGTGCACCCAGTGCAAAGTTTGGTTGAAAAAAAAAAATGAAGAAGCGCGGGCTCCCGCCCTTCGTTTAATTAAAGCCCCCGGGTGGGCCAGGTCCAGGGGGCATTTGAAAAAATGTGGGGGGGCCCATGTAAAAGAAGGGGGGCCACACAGCCGTGTGCAAACACGCCCTGTGGCACGTTTTATGTTGGGGAAATAATTCCTCTTCAATCCTGAGGGCCCCTGGGAGCCAACTAGCCCACCAGGTGCTTCCAGTAAGCGCCCCTGCGCTGCGGTGCAGAGAGGTGGTCCAGGCTGTGCCCCTTTTTACACCTCTCTGCCAAGCAGCCCTGTGGCGCTTACTGATATCACTGATACAAGCACACACTCATCCATACAGCCACTCACACAATCATACACTCTCACTTTTATATACTCCAACACACATATATACTGTCTTTCACATATGTAGTTAGTCACACATGTACCACTGAGATATACATTCACTCACTAACACACCCATACACACACTCACCACTCATACAGTCCATCACAGATACACTCTTGAAACCATGCACCCAGTGAATCACCCATTCACACATCTATGCACAGAGTCACACACACCCCACCCACACAAACACTCAGGCACCCATACAAATACTCAGACAACCAATCAATAACTCATATAGGGGCATATTAACAAGGGCTTTATCTCCGCCTTTTTGGCTTTAAAAGCCAAAGAAGCGGAGATAAAAATATCGCCCTATCAACAACAGAATGCTAACATGCAAAATCGCATGTTAGCATCCTTTTTCACTACGCTTCCCTTTGCATCTCTAATGAGATGCAAAGTGGGCGTTCCAGAGCAAAATAATAGGAGAAATGTCGCTAAGCGACATTTCTCCTATTGTCAAGCTTCACGCTAACCTTGTTAGAGACAAAAAAGCAGCGCTAACTACGGTTAACGTTGCTTTTTTACATCTGCTAATTGTCAGACTTAGCCATGTAATCCAATGGGAGGTGGATTACATGGCTAAGTCCACCATGGGCTATCAACAAGGATATCCCTATCCTTGTAGTTTTATTGCTGCATTACCAGCGATAACCTCCCAAAATGCCGCTATCGCTGGATTTTTATCGCCTAGGCGGTTAGCGTTGTTAATAATGCAATAACCAGGCGATATTATCCAGCGATAAAGCCCTTAGCGTTAATTTTCCCTGTTCCTTGTTAATATGTCCCCCAGACACTTATGTTGTTATTCACAAACCCATGCAGTCACTTACACACCAACAGACAGACGGATATAGATATTCACACAGTTTAGTCACTAACCCATGCATTCAGTAACATATGTTTAACCACTCTCTTATAGAGTCCGTCACGCACTTAGTAAAACATCCATTCAAACACTTATACACCCACTCATTCTTCAATATGCCTTTCCCTATATATATTAAACATATTTAAACTTTACAGAAACACACAGTCACTGCATGATGTCATCAGTGATGTCATCAGTGATGTCATTTGAGATGTCATCAGTGATGTCATCAGTGATGTCACTGACCATGTCATGAGTGATGTAATATGTGACATCATCAGCAGTGCATTGCGGGGGCGCGAGTTAGCTGAACTAACTATAACGGGGGAATTTCAATGGTTTTGTATGAGTGAAATGTTCAGCTAACTATAACTTTCTCTAAAAGATTTTTCTGTGAATTTCAAAGGTTTTTTAATTGCTAATTCCTAACTATAACGTGCCTGAAACCTATGTTTTTTTCAGTGAATATATATATATATATATATATATATATATATTCAACAACTTCGATGATGCTGAACCTTCAACTTGGCGAACAGAGACACCACGAATCCCAGGATATATATATATTAATTAGTAGTTATAGTTAGGACCTATTAGCCTTAGGAAATCCGCAACATTCTATTTGGAATAACTTTGGCGCCGGCTGACGAATCTTGGCTAAATTTTCAAAACTCGTGGCCCGCTCCGGTCCGCTCCTATCCTGAAAGTCTCGGGGTGATTTGTCAAGCGAGGGCCGAGAAAAAAGGGGGTCCCAAAACGTGTTTTACCCATGTAATTTTCCATAGGGACCGTTAGTCGCAGTTACAGCCCGAACTGCTGAACAGAATTACACCAAATATGGCAGAAAAGTAGACCTTGGTTCAGAGTCGTGCCTTTTGCTTAAATGGTGTAAATCTGTTCAGTAGTTCCTGAGAAAATCAAAATCACATATATATCTGGGCGGAGCCTAACCACACATCTCATCGTGAGATCTGATTGGCTGTCAGGACTTCATCCAATAAGTGTTGGCAGCCATCTTGGGACCAATATACATGATAGCACCTCATTAAAAAGCATTGCAGTTAATAGAAGGTTTTAAGACTTTAGTTACATTATACATAAGGCTCCCTATTTTCCATTTTTACAGATTTTTACACATGATACAGACAGAAAACATTCATTTTCTTGTCTGTATTTATTTTTAAATGTGGATAAAAACGGAAATTGGGGGCTTTTCGAATAATTCTAAATACTGTTTGCCATGACTGCCAGGCCAATAGATGTGTGGATTGATGGATAAGCGGGTAAAAAAAGAAAGGAATTTTAGTAATGAGGCTTTAACAGCTGTAGATATGCACAAGGTTGATAGTGAAATTTGCATCTTTTCATATAAGCACACTGATTTATCTTTTGCGGGTGCTCACAGCACTGAAGCCTGGCAGACCTTCAAGCATGAGTGCATATTTATTGGTTAAATAAATGTGGAAATATGCTAATTTTAGCTTATATTTTCTGCAAAACCCGAAATAAATATGGATAAATGCAGATAAAATTAGCAGAAAATAAATATGGATAAATACAGACGGAAATGGCAGAAAAATAAATACCATAAAACTGGGAGCCCTAATTATAAATCATTTATTGATGGTACCATACTCATTTTAGGAATTGTACTGTGTTCTAAGGTGATTTTATCATTTGAAAAAGCCTTCTGCTGTGATATCATGAATCATGTTTGAGAGAAAACTATTGTCTCATGCTTTTCCCACAGAGGTTTGGAAGGTGATCTATAAGCTATACTGAGAGCATATTTTCTGTAAATTCACATTATCTTTCTCAGTCATGTGAGAATAAAGTCTGACATTCTCAGTAAAACATGTACATCCAACAAGGGCAGAGACTGTCAGTTGATTCCTTAGTGTTCTACTGCAGCTTCCCAGAGTGTTCTAAAGAACAACTAGAGCGCTAACCGTCCTATTTATGACAAACGTATTGCACACCTGAAGCCATCTTGATTGGAATAAAGTGGTAACTCTTAAAACATTTAATTTAAAAAGGAACACAATGGGGGGTTCATTTTGCCATAGAAAGTATGATTAGTGCTGCAGAAAGAACAAGCATTTGCAATGCAATAGGTCTCGCATTTACACAAGTTTGAGCTATTGGCTTTGTAGATTACAATGCCTTTTATTAATGTGTTGTTTTTTTAAACAAATAAATAAAAGGCATTGTCATTTACAATGCCAATAGCATAAACTTGCGCAAATGCGAGACCTATTGCATTGCAAATGCTTGTTTATATTACGTTTGAATCCGTGCATTCACAAAGTGTAAATTATCGTTATAAAACCTAGATTAATACCGGTAAAATGTCACTCCGTTTCCAGACTAGGTACCGCTCACAAGATAGTGGCAGGCCCCTTATCTCTGGGACTCCTCGAGCCGGTGATACTGGAGCTAATGGCGTGCGAGTGGATGGGGTGCACAGCTCTTCTCTGCAATCTTGAGCAGTGTTACATTAATCATGGGGAAAAGGTATTTGTCCATACAAATGTTAATGATTTTATAATGCTGTGGTTCCTGACAAACCTGGATTAATACCGGGAAGATGTCACTCCGTTTCCAGACTTTTTCTTAAGTAGAAGGTGGGGCTTACAGCTGATGTAGCGAGGCCAGGGGCTTCTGAGCAGCACAAAAGCAAGGCTCGCGGATGCTATTGTTAAAGCGTCCCGCGCTGCAAAAATAAATATATCTATTGTGTTAACATAAAATACACTGGCGCCATTGAAAGGCACACATTTTAAAAGATGTTACCGTCATTACCGTCGTGCCGCGTTGTAAAGATGCACAGGCGCAAAAATACAGTAAACAAAAAAAAGAAGTTACCGTCATTACCGTCGTGCCACGTTGTGAAAATACAGTAAATAAAAGTAAGGCGCGGGCCGCTATGGCTGAACCAGGCGACGAAAGAAAAATTAGGGCACATTTTGACTTCTCAAATCCTCTTCTATTTCATAAAAAAATTCTGACATGCAGACTGAAACATGCACTTTGAATACCAGCAGCAGACTTCCCTGGTGAGCAGTAGCTTTACTACAGTGATCTAATGAGCAACTAGAGTGCTAACATTCAGAATTTATGGCAAATGTGTGACACATCTGAATACCTTCTTGATGGAACCAAAGTAAAACACTGAAAGTATTTCCTACTGAGGAGACTGCAGTAAATGAGGAAATTAGGAAACTTCATAACAAATAAGTCTCCCAGATGGCCACCAGAGACAAAAGAGCCCAACTGTAGCACAATTATCACCCAGATGTAGCCCAAGTATAACCCAATGACAGAATGTCCCACAGTGTTCTTAAGAACAACTAGAGCGCTTACTGTCTTACTTATGACAAAAGTATGGCACACCTGAAGCCATCTTGGTTGGAATAAACTGGTAACACTTAAAACATTTAATTTAAACAGTAACACGGTGAGGGGGTTCATTTTACCATAGAAATTATGATTAGTGCTGAAGAAAGAAAAAGTAGGGCACATTTTGAGTGACTTCTCAAATCCTCTTCTATTTCATTAAAACATTCTGGCATGCATACTGAAACATGCACTTTTAATACCAGCAGCAGACTTCCATGGTGAGCAGTAGCCTTACTACAGTGATCTAATGAGCAACTACAGTGCTAACATTCAGAATTTATGGCAAATGTGTGACATATCTGAATACCTTCTTGATGGAATCAAAGTAAAATACTGAAAGCATTTCCTACTGAGGAGACTGCAGTTAATGAGGAAATTAGGAAACAGCATAACAAATAAATCTCCCAAGATGGCAACCAGAGACAAAAGAGTCCAAATGCAGCACAAATATCACCCAGATGTAGCCCACATGTAGTCCAATGACAGGACTGTGCAAAACACTTTTTATTCTTTGTGTTTTTGCAGTTTTATATAGTGCAGACTTGTCAGGTATTGGAGTGCTTTACATGAGCGTTGGTTACATCACACAAGAACAAATTCATTTTGGTTTTAGACATGGGGAGTTTAAGTGATTTGACCAGAATCACAGAATGTCGAGCTGAAGCAGAAACTCCAACCTGGTGCCCCAGTTGCAAAGTCTGCAGCTCTGGAAGTAACACCACATCCTCTCCCCTAAGTGCAACATTTAATCAAGTGGGCAACTGGATAAAAAAACATAAAGATAACAAATAATTTAAAAGTGCTTTGTCGCTATTTGAAAACTCAGAAAATATGTCCTCATTTTAGTTTTTTAGAGCACTAACCATAATTTTGATGCAAATAAGACCCTCTCATATATGTAATTTCTAAAGGAAATGCTCTAGGTATTGCAGTTTTGATTACATCAAGATGACGTCAGGCGTTCCAAACTTTTGTAATAAATATAGAATGTTAGCAATCTAGTTGTTCATTAGGATACTGTTGAGAGACAGAGGCCAGGGGCATGGACTCTAAACATTTAAGGCAGGTAGGAGGGTGCAGAGGCAACAATTTGACCACACTGGGCAGGCAGGAAGGGCAGTGGCAGCACAACAGACTATGGAGGGCAGTGGAAGGGGGGCAGGGGCAACAAACCAACAATACAGGACTGGCAAGAGAGGCTGTGGCAATATAATAAACCATTGTGGGCAGAAGGAAGAGGCAGAGGTAGTACAACCATACATGCCAACAGACCCGATTCAGCCAGGAAACGTCCAATGTTTTTAAGTTCAAATGGGCTTTATTTGATCTGTCTCCTGTCTACAATCTCCTCTTTTTCAATGTAACTCAAAGGGGTAAATCAATACCCCAGTTTTTTTTCAAAATCGCCCTCTTACCAAGTCCAAAATGTTCGCAAGTATGATACATTGGATCATAGAAGGCAGGAGGAACTGGGGTAGGGACATGGACTTGGATAACAGAGGACAGGAGGGACATGGAGAGGTGCACCAAACTGACCCTGTAGGGCAGGCATCAGGGTTTGCAGCAGCACAATACACCACACACCCGATTCAGCCAGGGAACGTCCAATGTTTTTAAGTTCAAATGGGCTTTATTTGATCTGTCTCCTGTCTACAATCTCCTCTTTTTCAATGTAACTCAAAGGGGTAAATCAATACCCCAGTTCTTTTTCAAAATCGCCCTCTTACCAAGTCCAAAATGTTCGCAAGTATGGTACATTGGATCATAGATGGCAGGAGGAACTGGGGTAGGGACATGGACTTGGATAACAGAGGACAGGAGGGACATGGAGAGGTGCACCAAACTGACCCTGTAGGGCAGGCATCAGGGTTTGCAGCAGCACAATACACCACACAGGGCATGCGGGACGGGAGTGCAGCACAACAATCCATGGAAAGCAATGGGGAGGGAACAGAACCATGCACATGGACAACAGAGAACAGAGACGAAAGAGGCAATGGTAGCTAGCTGACCATAATGGACAGACAGGAGAGAAAGCTGCAGCATAACAGACCATAAAGGGCAGGAGGGACGGATCAGGGGCAACAGATGAGCCATGAGGGAGGGAATCGGGGTCTGCACATGGAAACAGAGGGCTGGGGGCAAGGGGGCAGGGCAGGAGCAGCAAGATGACCATGAAGGTCAGGCAGGATGGGCACTAGAAGCAAGACACACCATGGAGAGCAACAGTGAGACTATGATGGCATACACACAGACCATGGAGGGAAGGTGGGAGGGGGTCGGAGGCAGCTAGCTGACCACACAGGGAAGGTGGGGTGGCCGTGGCAGCACAGAAGACCATGCATGGCAAGCGGGAGGGTTAGTGGCTGCACAATGGCTATGATGGGCAAGAAGGAGGGTGCAGGGGCATGCACAAAGGACCATGGAGGATAGAAGGGTGGGTCAGGACCTGGGCACAGACAAGAGAGTTCAGGGGAAGGAGCTCACAACAGACTGCACGGGGCAGGCAGGAGGAGCAGTTGTAGCACAACAGACCAGGGAGGGCAGAAGGGTGTGGCAGTAAAATGGACCATGGAGGACAGGAGGAAGGGGATAGGGGCATGGCATGTGGACAGGCAGGGTGGAGGTGGCAGGGACAGGTTACAGTCATCTGACAATGCTAGGCAGGTGGGAGGGGAGTGGCAGCTCAACAGAACACTCAGAGTAGATAGGAGTGACAGGTCCATGGAAAATGGTGGGCAAAAAGGATGGAGCAGGGGCATGCACAAAGACATCGAAGGGCAGGGGGAAGGGGAATAGGAGCAGCAAGCTAAACACAGAGGCTAAGCAGGAGTTCAATGATGGGGCATAGAATTGGGCAATGGAGGGCAGGAGGAGTGGACTGGTACATCATGCTAAATGGAGGGCAGTAGCAGCACATCAGACCATGCATGGCAGGAGGGAGGAGGCTAGTCCATGGATTCAGACAACAGAGGATAGGGAGGAGGTGGACGGGGCAGCAAGCTAACTGTTCAGAGAAGGTGGGTATTAGGAACGTTATTGTTTTTAAAATGTGTGTCTGTGCGAACTACTTGAAATATGAACAAGTATGCAGCATAATCTCACTTTTATTCAGGAAGAAGAGGACGTTTGTGACTGTGACTCAGGGCTCACTTGGCAGAAACACCCCCTGACCCTCCACCCCCATCGCAAAATGTAATGCCCGTGAAAAGGGTAGGTGAACGCAATGTTATATAGAATATAGTCCTGAGAGCACGATTGAAAATGAAAACTAGATATAGTGTATGGTATAAACTATGCACCAAAAAGTGTGATATAAGATGAACCGGGCATGAAATATAATATGCAATACATTGTGCGCAATGACAGATTCATTGGCGAGCGCGAGATAGCACAGGCACTAGCGCGTGCTATGCGATATGCGCCTTGGAGTATAATATACACAGGGCAGTGTTGTGTAACCTAACTAGTCTCTAAAGTTGTAATATAAAATATGTGCTGGGGAGTGTAACGTTGCATCTGCACTGTGACAAAGATATGGATCCCAGATTGTAATATGTATGGCATAGCGCTGTGCGTTATAACATAGGCATCGAGGAAGGCACGTTAGATGGGGCAATGTAACCCGTGCGAAGGCAAGTGTGGCATGACATATTCACGGGGTGGTGTTACAGTGCACATGAACTAGAGAGTGTCATAGCATACGCACTAGCTGGTGGAATACATCACAGAGGTGTGTGGCATTCGGCGGGCACTGGTGGGTGTAACACAGCATTGGGCTCAGCCAGGAGCGCGCTGTGACTCTCAAGTGAGGTTTGTCTCCTTTCCAGAGATTAAAATAAAAAGTATTACACATCCGGCGGTGGATGTGTGTTTTATTAACCATGAGGGGGGTTTCTTGCATAGTTTTGGTCGAATTTTTGTTGAATCCCCTTTGAATGGCTTGGTGTGCATGTGTATTAAATGTGCCCGCCAATAGCTACCCATGTTTGTATAAATAAACGACAAGGGTGTCTACTTGGAGAGTACCCACTGGCGGAGGTGCCGGGATTAGGCACAGTAGGGCGTCAGACACGTCAGAGCTTCACTAGCGGTGTAAATACATTCCACATGGATTCATTGCATGCATAGTCGCCTTTTAATGAATATCACGCAAATCGTCATGGTGATAGTTACGTACGGTTTGTCCAGCATGTCCTAGGTGTTTCTATAAATATATATTTTTTTTAAATAATAAAAAACAAATGCTGACCCGGGGGATGGGGTCCCCGGGGCCATAAGTGGCCTGAGGAGGGGGGCAACGCAGCCCCCCTCTTAAAGAATAAAAAAAAAAAAAGGACATGCCCCGGGGTTTGGGGTCCACGGGGCCGATTAAAGCCTTGGGAGGGGGGCCCGCGGCCCCCTTCCAAATTTTTTTTTTATAAAAACAAAAATTAGGGGGCAGGCCCTGGGGTATGGGGTCCCCAGGGCCAATAAATTAGAAAAAGAAGGGGGGCCACACAACCCCATTCTTAAAAAAAAACGGCATCGTGCCGGAGTCCAAGGCCCCTCCTTGCAGCACTCTTTAAACGCACCCCCTGGTGAGTTGTAAGTTGGGGAATTAATTCCCCTTCAATACTGAGGGTCTCTGAGGGCCAACTAGCCCAACAGGTATCTCCAGTATGCGCCAGGGAGCTGCGTTAGAGACAGGTGTTCTGAGACCAAAGGGCGCGTTTACACAGTAGTGAAGGGAGGGGACGGGGCCTGAGGTGACGTGTGCAAACACGCCCTGTGGCGCATTTTAAGTTGGGGAAAGAATTCCCTTTCAATCCTGAGGGACCCTGGGGGCCAACTAGCCCACCAAGTGCTTCTAGTAAGTGCCACTGCGCTGCGTTGCAGAGAGGTGGTGCAGGCCGTGCCCCTTTTTACACCACTCTGCAATGGCGCTTACTGGACGTACCTAGTGGGCTATTTTGCACCTAGGGACCCTCAGGATTCAAGGGGACTTAATCTCCCAACTTAAAACGGCCACAGGGCGTGTTTACAAAGTGGGGAAGGGAGGGGACGGGGCTTGAGGTGACGTGTACAAACAAGCACTATGGCGAGTTTTAAGTTGGGGAAATAATTCCCCTTCAATCCTGAGGGCCCCTGGGGGCTATCTAGCCCACCAGGTGCTTCCAGTAAGCGCCACTGCACTGCGTTGCAGAGAGGTGTTTCAGGCCATGCCACTTTTTACAGCTCTCTGCAACGCAGCTCTGTGACGCTTACTGGAGGTACCTAGTTGGCTAGTTGGACCCTAGGGACCATCAGGATTCAAATAAACTTAATCTCCCAACTAAAAACGCCCACAGGGCGTGTTTACACAGTGGTGAAGGGAGGGGACGGGCCTGAGTTAACGTGTGCAAACACGCCCTGTGGAGCGTTTTAAGTTGGGGAAATAATTCACCTTCAATCCTGAGGGACCCTGGGGGCCAACTAGCCCATCAGGGGCATCCAGTAAGCACCACTGCGCTGCGTTGCAGAGAGGTGGTCTAGGCCATGCTCCTTTTTACATCTCTCTGCAACGCAGCTCTGTGGTGCCTACTGTAGGTACCTAGTGGGCTAGTTGGACCTAGGGACCCTCAGGATTCAAGGGGACTTAATCTCCCAACTTAAAATGGCCACAGGGCGTGTTTATACAGTGGGGAAGGGAGGGGACGGGGCCTGAGGTGATGTGTGTAAACACACCCTCTGGTGCGTTTTAATAGGTAGTTTTAATCCCCCTGCCCTATTATATACTAGGGGCTTACAGAGGAGGTCATGCTAATCACAGGGGGACCCCAACGCATTGTGTTCCCTAGTGTATATAGGTGTTTTCACTGTATTCTAAATGTCTTTTAACATAGCACTGGCTCTAGGACTGGTTAGTCAGACTCAGTTACCACCAGTATCCGTCTGAAAACGTTGAGGGCGCAGGATGATTTTGCAACAAGGCTTCTTTCTGCTCTTCTGTTTGTTCTTTCTGCACATTATCCTTCTTCCTGCACTTTTCTTCATCTTTGAGGACTTCTGTTGCTTCTTTCTGCATTTCTTTTTTTTCTTTCTGTACGTTTTTTCTTCTTTCTTCACATATCCTATCTCTGTACGCATAGTTAGAAATTAGCATTTAAAAAACCTTTGAAATTCACTGAAAAAACCATAGGTTTGAGGCACGTTATAGTTAGGAATTAGCATTTAAAAAAACCTTAGAAATTCACTGAAAAAAACACAGGTTTCAGGGGCGTTATAGTTAGTTGGACTTTTCACTCGTACAAAACCATTGAAATTCCCCCATTATAGTTAGTTCAGCTAACTATAACTCGCGCGCCCGCAATGCACTGCTGATGACGTCACATATTACATCACTCATGACATCACTGATGACATCTCAAATAACATCACTGATGACATCACTGATAAGATCATCCTTGTGATAGAGTGGCAGACCTCCTCTCACCCTAATATAACGTTTGATACACACATTCAAAAATAGAAACTAACATTTTCAAAACAATGGAAATACCAATACCAGTTACAACAACCTATTCAGTAATTCTAAGATCCACATACACATCCACTCATTCACCAACAGTCCTATACAGTCACTCATACATGTACTCACTCATCATATGTACTCATACACCTATACATCCTGTTACATAAAGCCACTCATCCATAGAGCTACTCACACACATAGTCACTCATGCTAATAAAGAATCAAACATCCATTTACTTGCATATACAGTTATACACACACCACCACACGTACTTCTACAGAAACTTACACATACTTAGTCTTTTAAACAACCACTTATAGAAACACATACTTATTCATACAGGAACTCTTCCAATCTCTCACTCTCACATATACTCACTTATATACACCAATAGTCACATATAATAGTTTATATATGTAGTTACTCATAAAGACACTATTGAGACAGTCATTCACTCACTAACACACCCATACACACACTCATCCACCCATACAGTCCTGCACACATGCTGTCTTCGACACATACAAACAGTGAGTCACTCATTCATGCATCTATTCACTACGTAATACCCCCACCGAACCATACAGACACTCAGACACTCATACTGATACTCAAAAAACCAACTAATAACCTATATAGACACTCATGTAGCTACTCACCAACCCATGCAGCCACTTATACACAAGGTGTGAGACTGATACAGATATTTAAATATTTAAACATTACTCACTAAGCCATGTATTCACTAAGATACACTTAATCAGTCAGTTATACAATCATTTTTTCAAAAACAAATCATCCATTTAGACACTTATATACCCATTTATTCCTCCATTGACCTTGAGATATACATATATAAAACATATTTCATTTTCAGAAAAACACACATTCACTGGATGATGTCATGAGTGATATCATCAGTGATGTCATGAGTGATGTCATGAGTGATGTCACTGACCATGTCATGAGTGATGTAATATGTGACGTCATCAGCAGTGCATTGCGGGCGCGAGATTTATAGTTAGCTGAATTAACTATAATGGGGGAATTTCAATGGTTTTGTACGAGTGAAAAGTCCAGCTAACTATAACGCCCCCGAAACCTATGTTTTTTTCAGTGAACATATATATATATATATATATATCTTCAAGGTATGTAAAGATGCAGTTAAAAATAGTAAATCTATACTTGACTATAGATTGTAATTTTCTGGATCCAATATTTTTATGGCACAATATTTTTGTTCACTATATTCTGACATACAACCAACAATGTAGTAGTTTCTGTTAGAGCAGCGATACTCAACGTACGGCCCGGGTGCTGCATGCGGCCCTCCTGACCTTTACGTGCGGCACTCTGGCCAACAAAAGCACTGGGCTGCTGTTTACTGGAGAGAGCACTGACATAAAAAATGTGTCAAATAAAAGGGCAAACGTTTGTTTAAATGTTAATTGCAGTTAAAGAGTGGAATTAACTAGGGAGTGTTGAACTGCTGAACTTTAGGACCACCTTCATTTATAAAGACATCTTACAGCAAGAGTGTATGAATATAATAGTCTCTTCAAAATTCAAAACGTGTATTTCATTAACATGCAGAAACATGCAGAAACTTTGCCAGATTCTATCAGTGCATTGAGAAGTATTTTTATTTTATGTGATTGTTTTCAAGCATGAATTTAGAAACATTCATGTTTCCCTACCCCCCTGGCAACAATGCCAATAATGAACTAAGAGGTAAGTCAGTTGTTATATGCACCCTTTGGGTAGCTGTGGTTACTATCATACATGAACAACATTATAGCTTATTAAATGAACCACAGGTGAAGTTTCTGTTCAGCACACATTCTTAAGTCATGCATTTTGAGGTTCTCTTATATGTGAAAATGAAGGTAAAGGAGGGAAAGTAAATTAAAACAATTGTTCAGGATGACACAATATGGTAAAGCGAGAAATCTAGGACTTTCCCATGGGCTCCTGTTTCCGCATCGTACAGTACAATTCAGCCAGTATATATACATACATAGCTTCCCCTAAACCCACCTTAGCATCCCACCCACACCACCACCTGACCATCCCCTGCTGGTAACTGTGCAGCCCTTGGTCACACACACCACAGTTGTGCCCTGCGAAAATGTATGCGAGTGCCCATGCGTTAAAGGAAAACGGCTTTGGGGACCATATTCAATGTACCCTGGGCCTTCACGGCGGCTGCTAATGGGTCATTGATGACATTCAGTGCACTCAGCAGCTTCCCTTCTGCTGGTGCTAGGGCTGCTGATAACATTAAATACAACCAACAGCTTCTCCTCGCCTGCCACCGGGCAACTCTTGAAATACAAATTCTCCACACTCTGCTGTGCCTGTGATGCTGCCACCAGAAGGCGAATGAAATGTAGCATGTATAGGGCCCGCTTCACATATATCAAACTGTAAACCATGCGTGCTGATTTGACATTCCTCACACAATCTATTTCCTTACAGTCTAACTATAGTATGGTTTTCTATAGTCTCTTCTAGCACCTCGCGATGGTACCAGGAGCAGCAGCTGCCTGTGCTATACTTTTTTTCTACAGCTTTCTCATCCTAAAATTAGATTACTTCATTGTAAATGTATACTGTACGGCTATCTTAAATATCTGGAATGGATCCAGCCTACTGGTGGCGTGGGTTGCTTGTGGTTTCTCTAGAGGAATGTCTGACAGAATATCGACGGACAGAAAATCGACCTACAAAAATATCGACACAAAAATATCGATGACAAGAATATCGAGATCCTATCTACAACATGGTAAGTACAAAAATATCGAAAATAAAATATAGAATGTCAAAAATATCGTTATTAAAAATATAAAGTATTTTTTAGTTAAAAAACAAAATGTAAAATAAACCAAATAATACTTATAAATAAAATAAACATAATTAAATATATGTTATAATGTTTAAAATTAATAATTAATATATATAATGTAATAAAACATTAATTAAAATATACATATAATATATAATATATATACTTACTTAATAATAAACTTTAATAATTATTTTAATAACTTATAACTTGTTAAAAATTATTATAAATTACAAATACATCATACACATAAAACAATAACATGAATAAAAATTAAATAATTATATATAACACATTTAAAAAATTACATTTAATTTGAATATTGTTAAAATTAATTATATATTACATTAGCTAAAATAATACAAAAAATATTAAATAGCACCGACAATAAAACTACTACTCCAGCTCCAAAAAAAAACAGTAAAGAAAATGTTGGATAGCGTAGAGCTAAAAATTACTATTTCCACTCCAGGGAGTGTAACAATAGGGAAAGTGTTGGATAGCGTAGGGGTAAAAATTACTATTCCCACTCCAGAGAGTGCAACAGTAGGGAAAGTGTTGGATAGCGGAGGGGTAAAAATTACTATTCCAACTCCAGAGAGTGCAACAGTAGGGAAAGTGTTGGATAGCGTAGGGTAAAAATTACTATTCCAACTCCACAGAGTGCAACAGTAGGGAAAGTGTTGGATAGCGTAGGGGTAAAAATTACTATTCCCACTCCAGAGAGTGCAACAGTAGGGAAAGTGTTGGATAGCGTAGGGGTAAAAATTACTATTCCCACTCCAGAGAGTGCAACAGTAGGGAAAGTGTTGGATAGCGTAGGGGTAAAAATTACTATTCCAACTCCACAGAGTGCAACAGTAGGGAAAGTGTTGGATAGCGTAGGGGTAAAAATTACTATTCCCACTCCAGAGAGTGCAACAGTAGGGAAAGTGTTGGATAGTGTAGGGATAAAAATTACTATTCCAACTCCAGAGAGTGCAACAGTAGGGAAAATGTTGGATAGCGAAGGGGAAAAAATTACTATTCCCACTCCAGAGAGTGCAACAGTAGGGAAAGTGTTGGATAGCGTAGGGGTACAAATTACTATTCCAACTCCAGAGAGTGCAACAGTAGGGAAAGTGTTGGATAGCGTAGGGGTACAAATTACTATTCCAACTCCAGAGAGTGCAACAGTAGGGAAAGTGTTGGATAGCGTAAGGGTAAAAATTACTATTCCAATTCCAGAGAGTGCAACAGTAGGGAAAGTGTTGGATAGCATAGAGGTAAAAATTACTATTCCCACTCCAGAGAGTGCAACAGTAGGGAAAGTGTTGGATAGCGTAGGGGTAAAAATTACTATTCCAACTCCAGAGAATGCAACAGTACGGAAAGTGTTGGATAGCGTGGGGATAAAATTTACTATTCCAACTCCAGAGGGTGCAACAGTAGGGAAAGTGTTGGATAGCGTAGAAGTTAAAAATAACATAGTTATAAATAAAATAATTATTTAAAATAATTAGTGATTTAATTATTGAATAACTCACAATTATTTACAAATACCAATAAATAATTATTACAAACATAACTACCAACGAATAATTAATTAACAATACATTAATAATAAATACCAATAAATAATAATTAATAAATATTAATTACCAAATAATAAATATTACACGATAACATATTTTTCATAACCAAAAACATATGAATTATTAAAAAGTAAATACCAATTAAAATATATTTAACCATTTAAAAAAATATATACCGCAAATAATAATTACGAAACATTAATTACCAATTAAAAAATATTGAACTATTAAATATTTTTCATACGCCAAAATAATAAATATTAGACATTAAATACCAATTAATAATTACTTATTATTATATTAATTAGAAATATCAATGCATATTATTTAATTATATTTAATTCACAATTAATGATTAATCAACAATTAATTATTTTTCATAACCTAAATATTATGATTTAAAATATTTACCAATTAATAATTATTGTCCAATTAATTAATTATCAATACCCAACAACTAATTTAATAATTACTTAATTAGATTTCAATTACTTCCAACACTATTCCCCTATAAACGCACCACACACTCCACTAATAAAATAATACACTTAACATAATTATCAATTAATCAACTAATTAAAACTAATTGCCAATTAATAAACATTAATTACCAATTAATACTTAATTAACAATAATATAATTATCAATACCAATAAATGAAAATAAATTATTAATTAATTACAATTAAATTACTTCCCACCCTATTCCCCTATAAACCCACAACCCGCTACAGAACTTAAACGCAAAAATTTATTAAAATCAATTTATAATTCCTAAAAATGTATAATTAATTCCATATAATTAAATTACTTCCCACCCTATTCCCCTATAAACCCACAACCCGCTACAGAACTTAAACGCAAAAATTAATTAAAATTAATTTATAATTCCTAAAAATGTATAATTAATTGCATATAATTAAATTACTTCCCACCCTATTCCCCTATAAACCCACAACCCGCTACGGTACTAAAACACAAAATTGACTTAAAAAACCATTGTTAACATATAAAAATTGTATACATATATGTTAAAACCAGTAGAACACTTAACTAAAAACATATAACACATACATATTAAATATATAATAAAATACATAACAATAATATAAATATCGATATTAGTGCAAAAAATCAAAAGGGAGTGGACCACTTGTCCTGTGTAGCCAGGGTCTTATTACTGTTCTTTCCTTCGTAAAAGAACCCTCATAACCATACACAGGTACCAGAGGCGGCATGAACTGGGTTACCGCTTAAGTGTAAAAGTGCAGCATCATCATAGGGTCTTTTTTGAATGTACGCTGCCCTCCACCCGGAGGAAGACCTTCTGGTTCAACAGTAGTGTCCAGACATGAAAAACAAAAAATGTGAGAGGGTTCGTATTTAGTGAGTTAAAATCTCTTGGTCATTGTTTCCATAGTGACTTTATTATTGAAAGCTTGATCAGAGAGTTAAAAGAAAGGAGTGCGGGGTGAGACGGGGTTACTGGTCTCCCGTACTCGTCATGATATAGGGGTCAACATGTTTCAGCCTTCTGCAAGGGTCTAAAGGCTTTCATCAGGACCGTTAATTGTAGGAAGGCGCTCTGTCGCTCCTAAAGTGAGAAAACTTGTCACTTGTTCTGTGTAAAGGGGTCAGATCAATAGTATCTGTACCTAGAAAAGGTAGAAAAGGTTACTTTCACCAAAATTTTCTTAATTAAAGGTCATAATTCGCTGCTTAATGCGATCGTCTAGGGCAACTACTTATGTGAGGGGAGGTAAGTAAGGATAATGTGTAAAAGCAGAGCAAATAGGCGGAAGTCAGGGACAGTTACGTGAGGTGAAGAGATGCCAATCTCGGCGAGATAAAATTCTGTAGAACAATGCTTAGTTCATAACAAAGAAACACGTTGTGGTTAAAGGATTACAAAGCCCTGTAGATAATATCCAAGGTGTGTTTGTAAGCAGTGGACTCAAATTGTCAACATAAATATCATAAATAATAGCGATTTGCCGCTTATTGCTACGTGAGTGAGATGAACTTTGTCACATCTTATAAACCAACAGTCGTAGGTGTTTCTGAATAGCATGCTGCGGTAATATGTCAATGCGTATTTACCTCAGACAAGATTGGTAACATTCATACGTGGATGCCCGGGGGCAGGACGAGAATTCATTTCTGTATTCAAATTAAGGACAAGAAGGTAAATTAGAAAGACCTTACTTAAGTTTGGAAGTTGTACCAAAACTGCGGCGGCCATCGGAGCTTACCGATTCTCGCACGTTCGGTGTCTGCATCTGCCTCTTCTCGCGGTACACCCAACCAGATTCGTCCGTGTAGGCTTACCGTTAAGAGGTGAAGAAGTAGTGGAGGTTAAAGAAGGACTTCACGTTTTACGGTAAAGATTGGCAAAATATCGTGGTTGGCACGGTACAAACGTGTGTCCGAACCAGTTAAATGAGTATAGGTAATTATTAAGTGAGATTGTATTCACTGATCGAGGCGAAACATTGTTTACGTGATTTCGAATCATATTATGTTAGTGTATTGTCTTGCCAGGTGAAACTATCATGATTGATTTTGAGTATGGTGGTAGAGGAACTACAATACTCTCATGATTCAAAACTTGAATGGTGGAATGAGTATGCATTATGCGTTATGAGCGTGCCTTGATGAGTGAATTGATCAAATACTACATTCTTGTTTGTTTCAGAAAATTCTTGTGATGCAATGTTTACGTAGCTAAAGTGTACCATGGGATATTATCGTTGAGGCCTTGTTTGTCCGTGGACAAGCGATCAATCCAACGTTGTTCTTTCTCATACAAGATACGTTCGGCATTGTGGTTGACAGTTCTTAAACTTTCTAGGACTACCCATTTGAGGTCACTGGTGGCATGGTTATTCTCTATGAAGTGTCTGCTCATTTTGGTGGTTGCTCTTTTACAGTTCACGTTGCTTTTATGTTCTGTGATTCTCAATTTTATTTTTCGACAAGTCATTCCAATATATTTGAGGTCACAGGGGCAGGTGATCATGTAAATTACGTGGGTAGTATTGCAGTTAGTATGCTGTCGCAATGTCCACGTAAGGTTAGGAAGGAGTTGGATGGTTTTGGTCACTTTTGTTAGACTGCAGACTGAGCACGTCCCACATGGATAGTGTCCTGTGATTGGTGCAAGATTCCAAGCTGCTGTTATGGTTCCTGTACTTGTTTGCAGAGCGGGTCTAGTATGTACTAGAAGATCTTTTATGTTCTTTGTTCTTTTGTTTGCAAACCTTGGTTTAGGCCATTGTAAGGTGTCAGAGGTTAGAATTCTCCAATTTTTGTTCACAATCTTTTTCACTGTGTTGGACATAGTATTATAAGTGGTGACGCACGTTAGGAGATCATCTGGTTCTGCCCGTGTTGATGTCTGTAAAAGGTTTTCTCTCGGTTGGTACAAGGCTCTTTTTTGACACTTCCTTATGATTTTTACTGGATAGTCTCTTTTGATTAGTTTCTCACCCAATTCTTTGGCTTGAGTTTTATAAGTTTGAAGATTGCTACAGTTCCTCTTGAGTCTAAGGAACTGACTGAATGGTAGATTGTCTCTGAAAGGACGCGGGTGGAAGCTCTTGTAAGACAGCAAGCTGTTCTTTGCTGTTGGTTTGTGGTACGTCTTGGTTTGGAGAAAGTTATTCTCTGAATAGATAGTTATATCTAGGAAGTCAAGTTTGTGTCTGTCAAAAGTGCAGGTGAATTTTAAACACTCGTCTCTGGAGTTGATCCATATAAGGAAATCTCCTAAGGATTCAGTAGTATCTTCCCAAATCATTATAACGTCATCTATGTAACGTTTCCAGAATTTTACTTTGGTCAGGTACGGATTGTCCGGGTTGTGAATGTATTTTTGCTCAAAGTCACTGACATACAGACCCGCCACACTAGGAGCAAAGGTGCTGCCCATCGATGTACCGTGGCGCTGTCTATAGAGGGTGCCCTCGTATTCAAAAAAGTTTTCAGTTAGAGCTAACTTGCAACACTGTAGTATGAAGTGTCTCGGTGTTGAGTTGGTCCAAGGTTCCGAGAATAGCACATTTTCAAGTGTGTCTAGGGTCTTCTGTTGGGGGAGACTGGTGTATAAGCTTTCCACGTCTAGTCCCACCAGGTACATGGTGTTTTCATTGTATACCTGGTTGTCCAGTTGATTGAGGAGGTCACGTGTGTCCTTCAGGTACGTTGGTGTTCTTTGTACAAGAGGTTTGAGGAAATGATCGGCAAATTGAGAAAGAGGTTCCAATACTGACCCAATTCCTGAGACAATTGGTCGTCCTGGTGGTGGGGATCTATTCTTGTGTGTTTTAGGTAGGGAATAGAAATATGGTATTCTGGGTGATTTGGTCATTAGGAAATCTGCTTCGTGTTTTGATATCCACTGGTTCGTCTCAGCTTCTTCTATCATGGATTTAATGATACTTTGCAGTCTCTTGGTTGGGTCAGTGGTAATCTTTTCATAGAATTTATGGTCTGATAGTAGGTTTTGACATTGGGTGTCGTATCCTGATTTGTTCAAGAGGACGATTCCTCCCCCTTTATCCGCAGGTTTGACAATTATGTCTTCATTGTTGCTTAGTTCTTTTATTGCCAATCTCTCTCGTTTGGTGATATTCATAAATGGTCTTTGGGATGAGAGTTTGATATTGTCCACTCCTTTGAGGATAGCTTGTTCGAAGGCTAATACTTCTATAGGGACCAGATGGTTGGGTGGACAAAAGGTGGATTTTGGTCTGAGGCCGGTGTCACTTGTTGGTGTATCGTCCTGTTTGTTTTTGAAAAAAGCTTTCAATTTTATTTTCCTGCAGAATTCTGAGAGTTCGCACTTGACTTTGAATAAATCTAGAGTGGGGGTGGGGACGAAGCCTAGTCCTTTGTTCAGTATTTCCTCTTGATCTTGGGTTATCGTGGTGTCCGTTAGATTTATCACCAGGGATTCATGTTGCTGGGGCCTGGTTGGTCTCTGGACATGCTCCTGGTGTATATCTGTCTCTCTTGGTCGTTCCAGGATACTTCTTTTTTCCTTCCTCGTTGGGTGGTCCGACCTCTCCCTAAAAAAGGCGGCCGTTGGGTGTTCATCATAGGGCCCATCATGTGTGGTCCTTGTAAATATGGGTTCATCCATCCCTGAAAGTTAGGTGCGAATGGTTGGTAAAGTTGTTGTGGTGGGTCATAGAACTGTGGCGTTGACCAATTTGCACCTCGTCGTCGTTGATTTCGTCTGTATCGACCTCTTCCTCGTCTAGGATAAGAGCCTTCATCACCGCTCCAATCTGAGTTATTGCTAGATGTTTCGCCAGTGGAGTCTTCATCATAATGGTCAGGTATTGTGTAGTCTTCTCTAGAGTAAGGGTGCATCTTCTCAACTGAGAATTTCTTAAGATCCTTACTCAGTTTTTGTATTTTGTTCTGAGTAATATATTCCTTGGTCTCATTCATTTCTCTGTTGATCTCCTCAAGTTTCTTCTTGTATATTGTGAGTTGAACCGTTGTTTTCAATCTAGCTTCACTTGTTTGGATTTGGATTGTGAGAGCTTCTACTAACCTTGTGGCTGTTTTAATAATTAGGACTAGATAGTCTCTGGTACATTTCCATGAAATGGAAGACCAGTCTTTCCTGAATAGCATGTCTTTCAGGAAGATCCGTGGAGCATTTTGTATCCATAGTCCTTTTGGTGCCGCATTTGCGCGCAAGTATTCCTTCATTATAATGCCATGGATGGCAGTTCGTACCTGGTCTTTTTTCATCTCCGTCAATTCGTCCCACTCACTAGTTTGGGTTAATGTTTGGGCTAAGTCTTTGTCTTATAATAAAGATGATTCGCTAAGAATCGCATTCACCTCATCCTCAGAATAAGTTAAGCCCTGGTTATCCGCCATGTTGCTTGTCTTTGAAAAAAGTTTTAGTGATCCTGCACTGTTCTGTGTCAAGGACCGCTTTTTGTGATTCCTAGGGGTATTTCTGCTACCACCTCCAATGGAGACTCAGCCTCTTTTCGGTGGTCAATCCAAGTTTCGAAAGAGTTTCCCGAAGGAAAGAACAGTAATAAGACCCTGGCTACACAGGACAAGTGGTCCACTCCCTTTTGATTTTTTGCATTATACATAGGAAGCCGAATGGACCACAGCTTCTTTTTCCCTCCCCTTGATAACTTGTAATTAAGCAGCGTGCAGCTGTGGGAAACTCTTTCGAAACTTGGATTGACCACCGAAAAGAGGCTGAGTCTCCATTGGAGGTGGTAGCAGAAATACCCCTAGGAATCACAAAAAGCGGTCCTTGACACAGAACAGTGCAGGATCACTAAAACTTTTTTCAAAGACAAGCAACATGGCGGATAACCAGGGCTTAAGTTATTCTGAGGATGAGGTGAATGCGATTCTTAGCGAATCATCTTTATTACAAGACAAAGACTTAGCCCAAACATTAACCCAAACTAGTGAGTGGGACGAATTGACGGAGATGAAAAAAGACCAGGTACGAACTGCCATCCATGGCATTATAATGAAGGAATACTTGCGCGCAAATGCGGCACCAAAAGGACTATGGATACAAAATGCTCCACGGATCTTCCTGAAAGACATGCTATTCAGGAAAGACTGGTCTTCCATTTCATGGAAATGTACCAGAGACTATCTAGTCCTAATTATTAAAACAGCCACAAGGTTAGTAGAAGCTCTCACAATCCAAATCCAAACAAGTGAAGCTAGATTGAAAACAACGGTTCAACTCACAATATACAAGAAGAAACTTGAGGAGATCAACAGAGAAATGAATGAGACCAAGGAATATATTACTCAGAACAAAATACAAAAACTGAGTAAGGATCTTAAGAAATTCTCAGTTGAGAAGATGCACCCTTACTCTAGAGAAGACTACACAATACCTGACCATTATGATGAAGACTCCACTGGCGAAACATCTAGCAATAACTCAGATTGGAGCGGTGATGAAGGCTCTTATCCTAGACGAGGAAGAGGTCGATACAGACGAAATCAACGACGACGAGGTGCAAATTGGTCAACGCCACAGTTCTATAACCCACCACAACAACTTTACCAACCATTCGCACCTAACTTTCAGGGATGGATGAACCCATATTTACAAGGACCACACATGATGGGCCCTATGATGAACACCCAACGGCCGCCTTTTTTAGGGAGAGGTCGGACCACCCAACGAGGAAGGAAAAAAGAAGTATCCTGGAACGACCAAGAGAGACAGATATACACCAGGAGCATGTCCAGAGACCAACCAGGCCCCAGCAACATGAAACCCTGGTGATAAATCTAACGGACACCACGATAACCCAAGATCAAGAGGAAATACTGAACAAAGGACTAGGCTTCGTCCCCACCCCCACTCTAGATTTATTCAAAGTCAAGTGCGAACTCTCAGAATTCTGCAGGAAAATAAAATTGAAAGCTTTTTTCAAAAACAAACAGGACGATACACCAACAAGTGACACCGGCCTCAGACCAAAATCCACCTTTTGTCCACCCAACCATCTGGTCCCTATAGAAGTATTAGCCTTCGAACAAGCTATCCTCAAAGGAGTGGACAATATCAAACTCTCATCCCAAAGACCATTTATGAATATCACCAAACGAGAGAGATTGGCAATAAAAGAACTAAGCAACAATGAAGACATAATTGTCAAACCTGCGGATAAAGGGGGAGGAATCGTCCTCTTGAACAAATCAGGATACGACACCCAATGTCAAAACCTACTATCAGACCATAAATTCTATGAAAAGATTACCACTGACCCAACCAAGAGACTGCAAAGTATCATTAAATCCATGATAGAAGAAGCTGAGACGAACCAGTGGATATCAAAACACGAAGCAGATTTCCTAATGACCAAATCACCCAGAATACCATATTTCTATTCCCTACCTAAAACACACAAGAATAGATCCCCACCACCAGGACGACCAATTGTCTCAGGAATTGGGTCAGTATTGGAACCTCTTTCTCAATTTGCCGATCATTTCCTCAAACCTCTTGTACAAAGAACACCAACGTACCTGAAGGACACACGTGACCTCCTCAATCAACTGGACAACCAGGTATACAATGAAAACACCATGTACCTGGTGGGACTAGATGTGGAAAGCTTATACACCAGTCTCCCCCAACAGAAGACCCTAGACACACTTGAAAATGTGCTATTCTCGGAACCTTGGACCAACTCAACACCGAGACACTTCATACTACAGTGTTGCAAGTTAGCTCTAACTGAAAACTTTTTTGAATACAAGGGCACCCTCTATAGACAGCGCCACGGTACATCGATGGGCAGCACCTTTGCTCCTAGTGTGGCGGGTCTGTATGTCAGTGACTTTGAGCAAAAATACATTCACAACCCGGACAATCCATACCTGACCAAAGTAAAATTCTGGAAACGTTACATAGATGACGTTATAATGATTTGGGAAGATACTGCTGAATCCTTAGGAGATTTCCTTATATGGATCAACTCCAGAGACGAGTGTTTAAAATTCACCTGCACTTTTGACAGACACAAACTTGACTTCCTAGATATAACTATCTATTCAGAGAATAACTTTCTCCAAACCAAGACGTACCACAAACCAACAGCAAAGAACAGCTTGCTGTCTTACAAGAGCTTCCACCCGCGTCCTCTCAGAGACAATCTACCATTCAGTCAGTTCCTTAGACTCAAGAGGAACTGTAGCAATCTTCAAACTTATAAAACTCAAGCCAAAGAATTGGGTGAGAAACTAATCAAAAGAGACTATCCAGTAAAAATCATAAGGAAGTGTCAAAAAAGAGCCTTGTACCAACCGAGAGAAAACCTTTTACAGACATCAACACGGGCAGAACCAGATGATCTCCTAACGTGCGTCACCACTTATAATACTATGTCCAACACAGTGAAAAAGATTGTGAACAAAAATTGGAGAATTCTAACCTCTGACACCTTACAATGGCCTAAACCAAGGTTTGCAAACAAAAGAACAAAGAACATAAAAGATCTTCTAGTACATACTAGACCCGCTCTGCAAACAAGTACAGGAACCATAACAGCAGCTTGGAATCTTGCACCAATCACAGGACACTATCCATGTGGGACGTGCTCAGTCTGCAGTCTAACAAAAGTGACCAAAACCATCCAACTCCTTCCTAACCTTACGTGGACATTGCGACAGCATACTAACTGCAATACTACCCACGTAATTTACATGATCACCAGCCCCTGTGACCTCAAATATATTGGAATGACTTGTCGAAAAATAAAATTGAGAATCACAGAACATAAAAGCAACGTGAACTGTAAAAGAGCAACCACCAAAATGAGCAGACACTTCATAGAGAATAACCATGCCACCAGTGACCTCAAATGGGTAGTCCTAGAAAGTTTAAGAACTGTCAACCACAATGCCGAACGTATCTTGTATGAGAAAGAACAACGTTGGATTGATCGCTTGTCCACGGACAAACAAGGCCTCAACGATAATATCCCATGGTACACTTTAGCTACGTAAACATTGCATCACAAGAATTTTCTGAAACAAACAAGAATGTAGTATTTGATCAATTCACTCATCAAGGCACGCTCATAACGCATAATGCATACTCATTCCACCATTCAAGTTTTGAATCATGAGAGTATTGTAGTTCCTCTACCACCATACTCAGAATCAATCATGATAGTTTCACCTGGCAAGACAATACACTAACATAATATGATTCGAAATCACGTAAACAATGTTTCGCCTCGATCAGTGAATACAATCTCACTTAATAATTACCTATACTCATTTAACTGGTTCGGACACACGTTTGTACCGTGCCAACCACGATATTTTGCCAATCTTTACCGTAAAACGTGAAGTCCTTCTTTAACCTCCACTACTTCTTCACCTCGTAACGGTAAGCCTACACGGACGAATCTGGTTGGGTGTACCGCGAGAAGAGGCAGATGCAGACACCGAACGTGCGAGAATCGGTAAGCTCCGATGGCCGCCGCAGTTTTGGTACAACTTCCAAACTTAAGTAAGGTCTTTCTAATTTACCTTCTTGTCCTTAATTTGAATACAGAAATGAATTCTCGTCCTGCCCCCGGGCATCCACGTATGAATGTTACCAATCTTGTCTGAGGTAAATACGCATTGACATATTACCGCAGCATGCTATTCAGAAACACCTACGACTGTTGGTTTATAAGATGTGACAAAGTTCATCTCACTCACGTAGCAATAAGCGGCAAATCGCTATTATTTATGATATTTATGTTGACAATTTGAGTCCACTGTTTACAAACACACCTTGGATATTATCTACAGGGCTTTGTAATCCTTTAACCACAACGTGTTTCTTTGTTATGAACTAAGCATTGTTCTACAGAATTTCATCTCGCCGAGATTGGCATCTCTTCACCTCACGTAACTGTCCCTGACTTCCGCCTATTTGCTCTGCTTTTACACATTATCCTTACTTACCTCCCCTCACATAAGTAGTTGCCCTAGACGATCGCATTAAGCAGCGAATTATGACCTTTAATTAAGAAAATTTTGGTGAAAGTAACCTTTTCTACCTTTTCTAGGTACAGATACTATTGATCTGACCCCTTTACACAGAACAAGTGACAAGTTTTCTCACTTTAGGAGCGACAGAGCGCCTTCCTACAATTAACGGTCCTGATGAAAGCCTTTAGACCCTTGCAGAAGGCTGAAACATGTTGACCCCTATATCATGACGAGTACGGGAGACCAGTAACCCCGTCTCACCCCGCACTCCTTTCTTTTAACTCTCTGATCAAGCTTTCAATAATAAAGTCACTATGGAAACAATGACCAAGAGATTTTAACTCACTAAATACGAACCCTCTCACATTTTTTGTTTTTCATGTCTGGACACTACTGTTGAACCAGAAGGTCTTCCTCCGGGTGGAGGGCAGCGTACATTCAAAAAAGACCCTATGATGATGCTGCACTTTTACACTTAAGCGGTAACCCAGTTCATGCCGCCTCTGGTACCTGTGTATGGTTATGAGGGTTCTTTTACGAAGGAAAGAACAGTAATAAGACCCTGGCTACACAGGACAAGTGGTCCACTCCCTTTTGATTTTTTGCATTATACATAGGAAGCCGAATGGACCACAGCTTCTTTTTCCCTCCCCTTGATAACTTGTATCGATATTAGTAACATCAATATTAGTAAAATCGATATATTTGATGTCGATATTACTAACTTCGATATTACTAACATCGATATTAAAATACTTACCTTAGGATCGATATTCTGTCCATAGATATTATTGACATCGATATTCTGTCCCTTCGATATTTAAAAATCGATATTTGTGTAGGTAGATATTTTAGTTTCGATATTTTGGCTGCTCACCCTCTAGAGAGAGCATCTCCTGGCAGTTCGGGATGTATTGTTCCCATGAGGGGCAGGGTCAGTTCTGATTTGTTTAAGGTGGGCTTATGTATAGATTGGCAAACTGGGTGGAAAACAATATGTTGGACAGCTTCCCAGAGTGATTACCAGTGGCTTAGACTACTTGCAAGCATTCCTTCAGTCACCTTTTGTGTGTTTGATGTAACTCCCTACATGGTCATGGGTATGCTTTCCAGTACCCTGTATTCACCTCGTGCCCTTTCATCTGTGGGCACTGTGCCTCCTCCGTTCTATTTGCACTGATCTCTCTCTCACCTGCAGCTCGTCATTGCTTTCACACTGATATGCCCCGCCCCTTTTCACCTTTACCTGTTTGTACCTAGGCTCCTCTCACCTACAAAACTCAGCCACCTCTCATATCTCTACACACATGCACTCATGTGTTCCTAACGGGGTCACAAACACCTATTCTTACAACATAAAAACAAGCACACATTCCTGACACAAACACATGCAACCCACCTAATCAGAAATGTATTTCTAACACAGCCACAGTCAGGCACACATTCCTAAAACACACAGCTAGATGGACACAGATTAAACACACAACTAGACACACAACACTAGACACAACAAAATGCGATGCAGCGCGCGCAACGAAATTCATTTTATTTATTTAAATGTGTACTTACCTCTGTTCATCCATATTCCGTTGTTTACATTCCCCTACCCTGCCCCTTCCCCGCCCCGCCTCACCGCCCCACGGAACTCCCTCCACGGAACGCTACTGGCATACACCCTTGCGTCATGTTTTAAGGGTGCCTGCTGGCAGGGGGGATTGTTAATGTGAAGGAAGGTGTCCCCTTCCTGCACATAAACAATTTTACAGGCGATTTGCTATTTCTATGTGAGGTGAACAACGCCGCACACTTAGAAAGAGCAAAATATGAGGAAAAGGAAGCATTTCACCCCGTATCCCCTGATTAAGACCAGGTATTCCCTGGCGATATTTTTGGCGCTGCCCCATACCTTGTAAATATGGGGAGCATCAAAAAGTGATGGGTGTTGCGGTGGAATGCCCCCTGTAACACCCATTGCACGCCCCTTTCATGCTAAGTGCTGTGTGAATAGGAGCATTATTTACAAGGCGGCGTTAAGCCGCGTCAGTCGCCTTGTAAATAGGCAAATGACTTAACGCCACAGAACGTCGGAGAAAGTGAAGCTCTGGTGGCATTAACTCCTTGTAAGTATGCCCCCAATGTGTTGCCAAAGCAATAGCAAACCAAGACGCTTTTCAAGTACGAAAATCCCAAAGTTCTCAAAACTTCACAGGTAAAACAAAGAACAGTGCACACTCACACCAAATGCATGGCATACAAAAGTATGCATTTGAAAAGTATGTATGTGCTGCATTTGATCCATACCACACTGCTACAACTACAGAATGTATTTAGGGCTTAAGCTATTATAATTATACTGTTAATTTTTCTGTTAAATTGTATTTGTGTTTAGTTACGAGGTCAGCACCCTCGGACTTCTGAAAGAATTCTGGCATGTTTAGAATTAAAGATGCCACTAACTGCAAAGCCGCGCACTCACTGCAGATCAAAAACTGTATAAGTAGCAAAACCGTTCGGGCTTATTCTGTTAAAGAAAATTATATATTATTCTCGAAAGGATACTGCACGAGTGACTTTTTGGTATACCCGTAAAAACTAACAATGACGTCCCACTAACCTCTTATAAAATGGTTTGACTGCCCTCTACAGGTTATCGTGCAGAACTGCAGCAATAACCACGTTTTTATTAAATTTCGTGAGGGAGATATTATACAAAAACAGATTTATTTTATGGTGTTTAGAAGAAAGCACACCCAAAGAGAAGTACAGAAAACTGTGTGTAAAATGTAAATGTATTCACGGCACGGGAAAAACTGCACTCAAATATGTTTTCCCATTAAATCGAAGAAAAGGGTTCTCATTATGGAAGATTTTCAGTCTGGCAAAGATTTTCAGTCTGGTAAATATCCTCTCCGGGGTTAATTTGGTGGGGGGAGGGATTACACATAGCAATCTAGAAGGACATTTTACTATCCTCTCGAACAAAAGCAAGCTCAGTCACTGCCACTAGAAGGGGTGCTTCCGGAGGAGGGGGTGTCTGGACCCCCGTCCGACCCTGGAGAGCACCCGTGAGCCTGAACCTTTCACCACAGTAACACCACTCAAGAACAGCAAAAGACGGATTTTGTTACATGTAGTGTTTCCCCATCCACCACAAGCATCGGAGATACAGAGCACACCTCCATGCCAATGATGTGCAGCCAGGCAAGCGCTCCACGAAGGGGGTTTATTGCTACAGCAGCACAGAGTTATGGATGGCAACCACCATTTGGTAACTAGGGGTTGTTGTAACTCACGTAGGGCCATATTATCAAGTGCCAGCGATAATTATCGCTGGCCGCTCTTAGCACGCATTTTTCTATCGCCGGCTATCGCTGGAATTTATCGCTATGTTAGCGCTGTATTAAAAACGCTCAGCACCATGGCGATAAATATTCCAGCGATAGCGGGGATATCGCTGTTTTCCATGGAACAACGCTGGTTTCCCAGCGATGTTCCATGGAAAACGGCGATACCCTTGATGAAAGGGCCTGTGGTCTTAGCCACACAATCCACCTCCCTTGTTATGTATGCCTTAGTCTGGAATTTAACAGACATTAAATTCCAGTGTTAAGGCCCAGTTAGCGCGAAGAAAATCAGTGCTAAACCGGACGGGGCTTCGTTGTAAATACAGCAAAGCACCGTTAGCGATATTTCTAATGTAGTTGTAAGGGGCACGCCTACCTTGCATCTCGATAGGAAACCGTGTGCTAAGGCAAGGAAACACGCGCTAGCGTTTCCTTGTTAATAAAGCAATAACATTATCGCCGCTTTTCGCCCGAAAACGTATGCTAAAACGGCAATAATGTTATCGCCTGCCCTTGATGATATGGCCCGTAATTCCGTGTAGCGTGCGTAATCATACAAGGTTACCCCAAAATTCTGTGAGATTATGCTAAATTGCGCACAGACAGCAATTCTACATACAAATGCTATTTTTTCTTAGCGCAAAATGCACCCTTGTGTCCAAAATAGATGGAAGGAGGCATTTTATGCTGAGAAAATAGCACTAAATGCAACAGAACATAAGCAGCAGCTCGAGCAGCCGCGTACGCTTACAAAATGTACTCTTGCAGGCAGATTCCCCCCCCCCCCCCTCCAATTACTCTTAAGTACATGAGCAAGCATAATCTCATTAGTAATGGTTAAAAGGTATGGCAGCATTACTGAAATTACTCCGGCGTAACTGGGAGATTAATGATAATCTATGGTTCATCACAAGAAGTTATATCACATGCCACTCTGGATGCAGCTTCAGTGCTTAATTTGTAAAAAAATTGAGTCCCTAGGCTGTCAGCAGGAGGCCACTGCAGTCTACACCACACATTGTCCCTGGTAGCACCACCCATGACAGTACCAAACCAGCTACTAACCATCAGATTCCTACAAATGTGCCAATTCAGACTACTCCACGCCCCCAAACCTATAAGATTAGCATCGGCAGCAAGTAATAGTCATTTTTACTGTATATTAAACTTGTAAACAAAGGTTGTCGTGCTCACTGTAAATCAGATAAACAGCCCACCATGTGGCAGACTGTCATAAGTGTCACTGGATTCAAGCTATCCTGGCTGATGAGGGGTGAAACCCCGAAACCGGTCCTAGGTTGCTTGTTTCCGGTCCAGGGAGGACCTGGCTTGGCAGTTCGGGCTGGACTGTACCCATAAGGCACAGGGTCAAGACTGATTTGCATATGGCCAGGTCTAAACTGGGGTTGCATGGTGAGCTAAAGAATGATGGATTTAACCCAGACCTCTTGACTGGGGGTGAATGTTTTGATTTGTTCTGCATTCCGTCCATCAATTGTGTGTCTTTTGCTTTTTCCACCTAAGTGCGCCGAGTATGCCCAGACGTGGGTCCTGGGCTCACTGTGCCACTGGATTCAAACTATCCTGGCTGATGAGGGGTGAAACCCCATAACCGGTCCTAGAATGCTTTTTTCTGGTCCAGCTTGGCAGTTTGGGCTGGACTGTTCCCATGAGGCACAGGGTCAAGACTAATTTGCACATTGCCAGGTCTAAACTGGGGTGGCATGGTGAGCAAAAACAAATGATGAATTTAACCCAGAGACTCGAATGTGGTTCCCCAGTTCCAAAGTCGGCAGCTCTATTTGTTACACCACACCCTCTCCACATTCATCTCCTTTCCCTATCCTCCCACTTGCTCTTGATCCTCTCCCTATCGTACCTTCTCACCTCATCTTTCCAGCCACCCTTTACAACCTGTCTCTTATCACCAGCCCACACTTGCTCCTCTTGTCTGTTCTCTCCTTTGCCTTGCCCACCTCCTCACACATTCACCAGCTTCGCTCCTATCACACTTGTCCCACTAGTCTCTCTGCTTTGTTGATCTGCTTTGAGTGACAGCTTTAAAAATTACAACAAAACGATGCTTTGCAGTTTATGCATGTGTCTTCAATATTATTGATGAGTACAGTAGTCTGCAATGGTTGACTCCTAAAACACAATCCCAGATGGTCAGAGCTTGACAGTGAGCGGCATGGCGGTGTTGGCTTGAAGCTCCTATGAGCCCGTATGCAAGAGAGCCCCGTGCACAGTATGCAGACCTGCCAACTCACATGGTGACCGTGCCACCATGTGACACACGGTATCAGGACCCATCACATGGTTACCCGGTGAGAATCCGATATCACAGTGCCATGGAAAACTAGCTGAAACCCAGTGAAACTAGTGGATTTCCAGCTTGTTTTCCAAAGCTTTAAACTGCTGGCATTCATTGAGGAGTGCGAAAACACCCAAGAACATCAGCACCAGACTCAGCAAGCTTTTTTAAAAATTTTTTTAGGAGAGGGCTTCGGGGCCAGATGGGGGTTAAAGTGTCTCTGAGGTACTTCTCGGCACAGAGCCCTTCCCCCTCCAAGGCCCGACCTCTTCCCAAACTATGAGATTTTTGTTCAAGATGGCACGTCTGAGTGTGAGACTGGAAACTGGTGGGCTTGTCTTGAAACAGGACATGACTGGTATTTTGTGAGCAGTGCTCCTATCTGAAGTACCAGAGTACGACTAATTAGGAGACCTGTACGTGCCATGCTCAAGCATACGTCCTACACAAGCACTCGGTGGCTCCGCCTAGTTCATGGACCCGACTGCCCTTTGCTTTCTAACTTAATTTAAATATGTCTCTCCTGGCCCAAGGCAGCATCAGACAGGATACATGATCCACTTTGGTGGAGACAGATTCAGGTACCCTAACTTCACTAGGTGCATATTTCAACTGCGTCATACAGCATGATGGGGGGACCTCATTGCTAGCCCCAGCAATGTTTAACCATATGCATGACCAGCCTTATGGTCCCACACATTGCCTTAAGATATGCCCATGTTACAGTCTAAGGCAAACCTTTTACAACACACATGGGCTCTTGGTGGCATTACGTCCCACAACTGCAGTGGGAATCTATATGGTGCATTACTGGGTTACGTCAGTTGGTTGCTGGGGATTTCGGTGACATGTGACTAGTATGTTAATTTAACAAACTTACACAAGGATTGCATATATACGTAATGAATCATACATCACCAGCACAGTCACTCATAACTTCCACACATCACAAGAGACACTCAGAATACTATGTTGAACGCATAGATGTAAAGAATGTCTACTTTGTTCTCAAGTTCACCACATAACAACAATTTTCATGTTTTTTTTGCTAGTGATGCTGGGAATGCCCACTCTCTTCATCTCCACACCTCATTCCGAAGTCCAGCCACAAAGCCTCAACAGATGTATAACAGAGCACACATGCATATGTTAGTGATCATTGAGAGCACTTTTGGCATCCTCAAGTCGCACTTCAAATGTCTTGATCACAGACTAGGTACCAGGGTCCTTCCCAAAAGTGCATGATTATGGTAACATATTCAATACGGTACAACATTGCCTTGTGACTGAGCTTCCACGTAGACCTTACCCCTGAACTACATCACCAGCCAGGTTCCTGGGGTGGGACACAGAACAGAGATCAGGGTCAGCAGGTATGAGACAGACTAGTGGCTTCACACGTCACCTGATCTGCTAGTTTGGTTGCTGTATCACAGTGTTTGGACAAAGGTAAATAGTGGAGGGACTCTACCCAGGGGTTTAGAAACCTTTCTGGTGGTGTCAAATGGCAGGAAGCCACTCAGGAACCAGACCAGGGCTGGTAGTTTTTGAGGGGGCATCTGTAAGATGCCCTCTGAGTGCATTTTATATCAAATGTCACACTGGCATCAGTGTGGGTTTAATTTGCTGATACGTTTGCTACAAGCTTACCATATTTCAGTAAAGCCACTATGAAGCTGTGTAGTTCATAATGACCAACTCCAAGACCATATACTCTTTATGGCTTCACTGCACTTACAATGTCTAAGAACGTACTTAGACACTGTAGGGGTGCTCATGCAACCCTCACCAGGGGGCTAGTGCACCCTGCTAGTGGTTTGACTTACCTAGGCCCCAGGCAAGTGGGTTGCAGGCTTAGCACATAGAGATGTGTGCCATGGTGGCTGTTCATTTTGTTCTGCACCAAATCACGCAGCCTGCAATGGCAGTGTGTGGGTGGGTATTAGGGTGCGGGGCCACAATAGGTGCTGCAACCCTTAGAGACGTTCCCTGGTCACAGTGCCCTTGGTACCCATGGTACCTTTTACAGAGGCCAGAGAGGTGCCAATTGGGGGTACAAAGGTACAGCATAGGGAAGAAAATTGATTGGCAGGGACCCAGGCCACACCAAGTCAAAGTGCATCAGAAACCTAGCAAAAAGTGTGTGGGGGTTACTGCAAAAGAAACCCACTTTCTTACGCAAGCCCACACCCTCCCCCATCCCAAAAGCAAGGAGACTCAGCCAAACCTGGACAGTTGCCTGACTAGTCAGGCCTTTCTGTGGGCTAGGGAGGACTTTAGCAGAGCCAACTTTGGAGTTCTCCCCTATTGGGATAGAATCTCCCTGGCCCACTGGAACTAACGGTTGTCCACCTTTCCTACACGTTCTCTTCTTTTCCCTTTCGGGCTTATCTGTACTAACTGAAGGTTCAGCCCCCCAGGTTCCTTGGATGAGGTCTGGCACTGGACCAGTACCTCACTTTGGCTCAGACCAACCTCTGGAGACAATCAAGGGGGAGGACTTTATTGACTACCACCTTTCTTCAACTAAGGGACCCTGCTATTTCTAGGTGCACCACAGCCACAGGCCTAATGTTGACCATCCCTGGAATAGACCTTACTCTTTTTGTCTCCCTTGGGACATACTGGCTTGAGAGTACCAACCTGTCATGCACCAAAGTGTGACTGACATAGGTATCTCTCAGGGCAGTGGCTAGGGCTCCATTCACCAGGAGGTAGGGGAACTGTTTACACTCCCCTGGAATCTCCCACTCACCAGTTGGGCCCCCTTTACAGTTGAAGGCTATGTGGACTTCCTCATCTGAGGGACTAACCTCATAGGTTAGACTGGCAACCCCTGGAGCTATACTATGGTCTTTGTTTTTAGGACAGCTAGCGTCCTTGGTGTGGTGTCCTGTCTTTTGACAATTGTGACACCATACCTTGTTGGGACCCAACTCTTACCTTGGTACCCAATTTTAGGTTAAGGTGTCTTTGGACCCACCCTCCTGGACAGGTTTTGGAGGGGCTACCTGGGACTCCCTATATTTATCTTTAGGAGTCTCACCCTCTTTCCCCTGGGGAGGTTTTGTAGCCCCTTTAGCTTAGTCACCCCCAGTGGACACTTCGGTCACCCTTTTCCAATGCTTGGGGTGGAATTGGATCTAGGTCTACCAGATTCTGATGCAACTTTTCATTGATATAGTTCCTTAAAATGTGTTTCTTCATAGACAAATTATAAAGTCCCCAATAATCGTGCACTTTACTTCCAGTCAACCAGCCACCTAGTGTTTTTACTGACTAGTCTGCGAATTCGACCCAGGACTGGCTCTGGTATTTCTGAGCCCCCTGGAATTTATTTCTGTACTCCTTGGTAGTGATGTCAAATCCCTCAATCAGGGTACCCTCCATGAGTTCATAAACTCAGCTTCTGTCCCAGTAAAGGTCAGGAGCCTGTCTCTGCACTTACCAGAGAACACTTCCCAAAGTAGTGCCCCCCAGTGACTCTTCCTCACTTCCCTAGCTTCACAAGCCCACTCAAATCTGTAAACCATTTGGTGATATCATCACCATCCTCAAATTTAGGGACAATACTTTTGGGGATTTTAGGGGCATACGACCCTTCCTTATCTCTGTTGTATAAAGTGCTGCCACCATTTATGGGTCCTAGGCCAATCTCTGCTCTCTCTTTCTCTAGAGCTAGGAGCCTAGTCTCTAGCTCTATTCTTTTGGATATCCTTTCTAAAAGGAGGTCCTCCTCAGTGAAGTTGTCCTCGTTGTCTGGTATAGAGTTAGACCTACCTCTGTAAGATCAAGTCCCTGTACTCCTTGGGTTTGAAGTGTAGGGCACAAAGTTCCCAAGTAGTTGAGGTGGGTGATTTAAGACCTCATAATCCTCACTACTTTCCCCATCTGCCTGGAGATCTTCTCCTTCAGTAGTGGGGTGGTCCTTTGAATGCCCTTCCTGAACCTCTTGGAGTTCTATTCTGGTATGGCTGGACCAGTTCGAGCTACTCAGCCATTTACTCTGTGATGCTCATTATTTTTACTAAAATGGGGTTCTTTTTAAGAAAATCTAAAACAAGTTCTAAATACTCCCCCCCTAGCTTCAATGACTTTTAATACTTCTTTAAAACAATTACTACAAGGACTTAACACAAGGTCCTAAAAAGAATTTTAGAGATTTGAAAAATAGTTAATTCAAAAAATGAGTTGTACTACAGTCAATTTTTGGATTCTTGTCATGTGATCAGGTGTTTACTAAGTTAGTCCAATAAATGCAAGGCTTTATATCCCACCGCTCATCCACAAATGTAGGAAGCTGGCTCTGTGTATACTATGCCATAGTAAGGTATAGTATGCACAGAGTTTGAGAGTCCCCAGAGGTATAGCAAAGGCTAAATTAGACAAGTACTAACAGCTCTCTTTGCGGTAGTGTGGGAGAGCAGTTAGACTTATCAGGAGGCTGTGTTCAGCATTTATTGTATTCACTCAATCAAGGCTGGTTGCACCACCAAGACACAGAATCCAGACCAATAAGGTAAGTATAAAAAAAGTATACTTATATTTTATTTTGTAGAACAAAGCAGGACATGGCACAAGCAAGTAAGAAGTACTTTTAATTGCAAGGCTGCACACAGAAATGCAATTGTGGACTGTATTGAATTAATTACAGGTTTGTATTACTTTTAAAACAGTTGAAAATACAGTAAGCTTACTTTTGATTACTCTTGAATAACTTTTCAGTTACTTTGAGTACTTCAGGTGATATAGCAAGATATAATACACTAGGGTTTGTCACTTACAGGTCAGTATGACAAGTTAAAGCATAGTTACTTTCTTTTCATACAAAACAGTAGGTCAACTGATTTTTTAGGACCAAAACTCGTAAGATTGGTTCCTATGGGGAAAAGAGTGTTAACAGTTTACAGGTAAGTACACGGCTTTCAAATATGGCTGTTAAGGGTTAGCTTCAAGGTACCCCAAGGTCCAGTTAGGCACTCAAATTGCACCACTAGTGGCACTAGTGCAGCCGGATGCAGAGTGCATAGGCCCAATGTTAGCAAATGGGGCAAGGGAGCACTTTGGTTGGGGGCTGCTCACGGTCAGGCCACTTGGTCTAGCTAGCCAAGCTCTAAGGGTTAGGGTCAGTGCTAGGGGATCCCAGGTTGGCACCAAGTCCACACCACCAGCGTCCAGGTGCAGGGTGCTGAGGAAGAGTCAGGAGCCCAATGCAATCCTATGGAGTTTACCTGTTTGGGATTTTGGCTGCATGCTTGGTCCAGGAAGTTTTCCAGTAGGAACCAACAACTGGGCAGATGAGCTGGAGGACTTGGGGACGCAGGTGTACCTCAGGTCCTCTTCTCCAGAGTACTGAGCAGCTGGATGCAGGGGTGCCTTTTGATGTGAGATTTCACCTTACCGGGCCACTCGCGGTTAGGGGTTATCCGTGCAGCAGCTGCAGGCAATGCCGAGCAGTCCAGGAGAGGCCAAGCCATGCTGGACTCAGACTCTGGAGTGCTGGGGGACTTCGCTAGGACCGGTGGGCCATTTGAACTCAGGCCGTAGGTGACGGGAGCAGTGGTGTTTCCTGGCATCAATTTTTTTTTGTCCTCAGCATGCTCAGAGACTTTCTTTTGACTTTATTTGGAGCAGAGTTGCTGTTCACAGGAGATCCGGTCTTTGTTAAAGGCAGTCAGTCCCCCCAGCAGTTCTGGAGGTCTCTGGTTGCATGACAAGTCAACTTTTGGTGCAGGATCTCCGGAATCTCCAGACAGGCCGATAGGGCTGGGGCCAAGTTAGTTCTTCTCTACAGTCTCCTCTGCTGTGCAGCTGCTTCTGCCCTTCTTCTTCGTAGGTTGCAGAAAGTTGAGTAGGCAAGGTTCACGGTTGAACCTAAATACTACATCTAGAGGCAATTAGACTGGTGTGCAGGTCGGGACCAATGGGTCCCTTCCTTTGGGTGGGTACACCCCCTAGCATCTCTCTAGTTGGCTGGGTCCCCTCATTTTCAAGATGGAGGGACTCAATGTGTGCCTCACCTTACATCCCCCACCTGAAGGTGGGGTTGGCAAAGGTGGGCACACCTCTCCTCCTAACTAGGTTTTGCCACTAATTCTCCCGACCAAAGTGGGGTCAGAACCGGTGAGAGCCAGTTGCTAAGGGCAGCAAAAGGCAGGTACAGCTTACAAAGGTGGCAGGTTTTTGAAACTTCCTCTTCATGGACCCAGCCCATCCTGGGGGAGGAGGCATGACACCTCGGCCCAGGATAGGTTTGTTTCTGAATCCAGAGAGTGGAGGCTCTCTTCCCAGGGGTCGAGAAACATTTCTTGTGGTGGCAAGTGGCGGGCAGTCATTCAGGAACCACACCAGATATGGGCACTTTTCCGGAGGTATCTCTAAGATGCCCTCTGTGTGCCTTTTACATTATATCTACCAAACTCTGCAGATTTCAGTAAAGCCATTATGGAGTTATAGAGTTCATAATGACCAGCTCCTAGACCGAATACTCTTTATGGTTTTTCTGCACTTACAATGTCATTGAGTGGGTGTTAGGGTGCAGGGACTCTAAAGGTGCCACAATAGGGGCTGCAGTCCTTAGAGGCCCTCCCTAGTCACAGTGCCCTTGGTACCCATGGTACCTTTACAGAGGCCAGAGAGATGCCATTTGAGGGTACAAAGGTACAGCGTTGGGGAGAAAACTTAGGCCCTGGGAACCTGATTGGCAGGGACCCGAGGCATATCAAGTCAAAGTGCATCAGAAACCTGGCAAAAAGTGGGGGGGGGGAGTACTGTGATAGAAACCCACTCTTCAACACATAGACCTTTCACACACTTTCCATTTTGATTTGTATCTTTACATCTCACAAGTAGTATTACATGACCACTTGCATCTACTTCTACATCATACAAAATCATGACCTCAAAATTGTATTGAAGTGACACTAGATAGCATTTTCCACCAGAAATGTTAAACTCTTTTTGTTTTCTAGGTATCCCCATTTAATCAATCTATGTGGCAAAATTTGTCACCTCTCCTATAAAGGCTGAACACTACATTCCAGAAGTGGAAAACTCCATAATCAGGGTGGTGTTCTATGCCAACTGCAACAAACAAGATTTAGCACAAAAATCTGATAGTAGACCATTTCTGAACCATCCAATAATTATCTCACACTTCTCATCATCCTCATACTTTAGATCAAGAAATCCCACTAACAGCTGAGAATCGAAGTGACGTTAAGATGGAATTGGAGAGCATCAGGGAGGGAGTCCCTCCCATTCCCCTTAGCTTTTTGGGGGACCTAAAACCCAGCCAAGCAGTGCATGACTAAATAATATCTTGCATGTCAAAGACTAACAGCAGGGCGGTAAGTCCGACTATACAATACTACAATGCAAAAATACAATATATTACAATACAATACAATAAGTATTTGTAAAGCACGGCAGGTCACCCATTAGGGTAACCAGGTGCAAGGGAGAGTTCAGTTGAACAGCCAGGTCTTGAATCCTTTCCTTAATTCCAGCAGAGATGATGAAGGTCCTGAGATGAAGTGGGCGATAGTTCAAGCACTTTGCAGTGAGGTAGAAGGTGCGTCCTCCACTGATGCGGGTGTGTGATAGAGGTGAAGCGCAGGTGTATGGAGGGTAGGTGGAGGTTCAGATGGTGGTCGATGTATCCTGGTCCTGGGTTGTGTAGGACTTTGTAGGTGTGGATCAACATTTTGAACTGACATCTCTTCTTAATGGGGGACAAGTTGAGCTTCTTGAAGTAGGGGGTGATGTGGATCCGCTTTGGGAGTTGTAGGATGAGTCTGGATGCTGAATTCTGTATGGTCTACAGTCTCTTCAGGAGGTGCAGGATGATTCCTAAGTAGAGTGCGTTGCAGTAGACCAGTTGGCTGGTGACAAGGGCTTGGGTGCCAGTCCGACTGGTGTGGAAAGGAAACCACTATCAGAGCATGTGAAGGGTGAAGAAGCAGGTGGATGAGACAGCATTGATCTGTCTTGGTGAATATACTGTCCAGGATGATGCCTAGGTTGCAGACATAGTCGGTCGGAGTGGGTGTGAGTCCTGGGTCGGAAGGCCACCAGGCGTCTTTCCATGGGAAAGTGTTGTTCCCAAAGATCAGCACTACTGTCTTGTCTGTGTTGGAAAACCTTAATCTGCGATTGACAGTTTTCATAGTGTCATGTCTCATGTTTACCTTATTTTTTATATCTATGTTGTTAGTATTTGACCTCATAGTCTGAAATGCATAGTTAAATCATTGCTATTAACGTTATATAGTGTTGTAATATTTAATTTCATTAAGTGATTTTAAATAACTGTGGCTAAAAATTAAAAAAATATTGAGACACCTAGATGAATTAAATTGAAACTATGTTTTTTATTATTATTATAGTTTTAATTTGGAAAGTAGCATAAAAATAAGACTTTTTCAAACAGCACATTATCTATTGAAAAGAGCAAGACAAACACAAGTACACAAAACAATAACATACAATGAAACACAATAAACTGCCATATAAGAACATGACAGCAATAACAGAAACACCCACAAATCACAACCTAACACACAACTGTGACACACAGAAAATCACAAAGTACCACATCTACTAGTTTTTGTGCAATAAGATTTGCCCATTATGCATGGCCATAAAGAACAGTTCCTGTGGAAGTCTACATATTTTTTTCATACTCTGTTGTTAGTGCCCCAGAATAACATGCATTTTAATGAGGATAACACCATACCCCATATTTTTAAGTGGGAATCAATTATGTTTTATAAATACAAATCTGCAATATTATAATTGGATTAGTCTAGTTAACCCCGACCTAATAATTGATAAAAACAGCCTTGGCAGCAATTATCTCTGTGATTCCATTCAGATAGGGAACTATCAAACTTTGCACATCTGAATTTCACAAAGTATGATCATCCTTCTTTACAAAGCTTTTAGAACTCTGCCAATTTTCATGGAGAATATTGATGGAAAGAAATATTTAAGTTGTGCCACGTCTTTTTTATTTAATTTAGCTAGTGGCTTTGACAGCGCTACTCTATGACGTTTTCCTATTTTGTCCCTTAGCCGTGTGCTTCAGTTCATGATCATAATAAAGTTGACTTTGATCCCAGTTTCAGCCTTCTTGCAGAGGCTAATCTCCATGACTGGTATTAGCGGGCATTCTCATTCCCTTCTGTCCGACCAGGTGCCTTAGTACCTACCAGCGAAAAACAGTATTTGGACAAAATATCGCGAACAAAAATATTGTGGGACCAAATATTGTGTCAGAATATCGAGGATTGATTCGGGTGGCGACGGCGTGACAAGATAGCCACTCAGTAGCGTTCTTCTGAGGCGCGGAGGAGTCTTTCGTCGGAAGGAATGTTTGATTTTGCTCAATGCTACGTCCTGACCCCTTAGATATAGTCAGGCACTCTCAGGGGCAGTGGGGTAAATTTTGAGACCTTGGAACGAACTTTAAGCAGATTTGGTAGCTTAACTCCCTCCACGCATTTAATAGCGGCTGCCATTTTTTACACGCTGGCCCATTTTTGTCCTCTTGATGGAGCGTGTTTGTTTATAATGTACCAACATGGGCTAAACAGGTTGTGCTTGATACTGATATTGGCATACTTCTACAACTATTAATACCTTCTCCATAGGTGCTTAGAATTAAGCATACAGTCATATGATTATGCTGTTTTGTGCTTCAGTCTTCAATCGATTCAACGAATAATGCGCATTTGGACATTATTAGACTGCCTTTCCTGATTGAATAATAACTTACACTCAGCAATTCCTGATACTCTTCATGCAGTTTATTCTCTCAATATGAACTAATTTTCCTGTTACAGCTGGCCACCATTTCTTTGCTGTGAGTTTTTGCTACCAATAACTCTTGTTATCTTTGTTGACTCAGAAGGAATTGTAACCTGTCATATCATTTCTGAAACTCGCTTATATGGAGGCAGCACATTGTCCAAATCATTAGCTTCTACTATCTCTAATACTAATGACACAAAGACTCTAATTGCAATACTAATAAAAGGTTTAAAAAAGACCCATCTTCTCCAAATAAATCGCCACTGCTATTCATTGAAAAGAATTCTTGTATCTCAGACCAGGTCAACAACTTCCGAAGACCTAGCAGAACTTAAGAAATTCATACACATTCATTAAGGAGAAGATATGGAACTTAGTAAATCTTATAATGGTTTCTGTATAATTCATAACTTTTTCTATGTCCTTTCCTACAGGTTCCCAGTCTTCCCTTGTCTAATAGATCAAGATGTTTTGTCTTCTAGTGTCTTTTTGTTCCAGTGTTCATGTTCTGTCTATCAACTATCGTTCCCTTTAGTGTTTGGTACGTTCCCTTTTGATACATGTTTGAATGGTCTTAGTACCTTTTCCTTTTTGTCTTTTCTGTAATTCATTGCTCCTCTATTAAATGTACCAGGGCATAGAACTGGTTAAAAGTGATCCAAGGGGTGATAGGGAACTTAAGCTCTGACAATGTGTGTTACATGTACAATCTCCAGAACATCTATGGTTATTCATTTGTAATGATATCATGTTTATAATGTGTTTACATGTACAATCTCCAGACCATCTCTGGTTATTCATTTTAATGATATTATGTTCTAAAATCTGTGAAGAACTGGAAGCATGACAATGTAAAACCATAATCTGGATATTACATCTTTCTATATTTTATCTAAAGTGAGCACGTATCATATTTCACCCTGTCGTATGCCTCCTGGCTTTCTCTCCTACATCTCTTTTTCTCTCTCATTCTCATTCTCATTACCATATATCATTATCTACAGTGGCCTCATGTCCTCTGTAGAATGGACATAAATGATTGCATATTGGCTGTTCTCTTACTCCTTGACAAGCCACAATTTCAGTAACAGCACGGAGGACAGTTTGGAAGTGTGAGTTTTGCTCATTTTTGTGACAATCAATGTCATTATAAGCTGGTTTCTAAATATTAATTTTTTTGATATAGCTTTATTGTACATCAACATAACCTTCCACCCCTGGAAATTCTGGGGTGGTGGTTTTACCAAGTAACATTTGAATTGATTAAGGGTCTTACAGAGTTCATATATATATGTTTCTTATATCGAAGATGCAACTTTTAAAAAAATATGTATTTTTTGAATGTTCATACATAGACCATCACAATATGCAGCGATCATGATTACCATTTGTATACAATCAGTCTGCCCCAGTACATGAAACAAGAACACATCTGTACAATTGTATATCCAATACTGTACATGTTACATTGGGATCTGGAATGGAATGGAATGGAATGGAAGTACATTTATAGAGCGCGAATTGCTGCCCGGGGGCGTCCAAGCGCTTGAAGATAATAGAAAGGAACCTAATAAGGTGGCTGAGAGGAACTTAGTAGGGAAGGTTGAAAAGGAAAGTTTTTAGCTTCTTTCGGAATGACGAAAGGTTGGAGTTGGCTCTGAGATGCAGAGGGAGAGCATTCCAGGACTTAACTGCATTATAGGTGAACGTCCTGCCGCCTGACCTGGTCTTTTTTATTCTAAGGGGTGTCGCTAGGAAGGTTTGACTAGAGCGGAGGTTTCTGGTGGGTATATAATGGGTGACTAGATCGCGGTAGATCATAGGGCCCGTGTCCCAAAAGGCCTGATGAGCAATGCACATGGCTTTAAATCGGATTCTTTGACGAATTGGCAACCAGTGAAGTTTGACCAACCCGGCCCTCACAGATTGACTGCGAGGAAGTTCGAGTAGTAGACGGGCCGCGCAGTTCTGCACTATCTGAAGTCTGCGTAGGGTGTAGTCTAGGGCGCCGAGGTATAACACATTGTTAAAATCCAAGCGGGACTGTATCAGACCCTGTGTGACTACCTGCTTGGCTTCCATTGGGAGGAGAGGCAGGATTTTCTAAGCATTTTGAGGAGGCCAAAGCAGGTTGCCGAAAGTTTAGTGGCTTGGGTCTTAAATGAAAGGGAACTGTCCAGCCACACCCCAAGGCTCTTGATGTTGTCTTTAGGTGCTGGGGGGGGGCCTAGGTCGGAGGGCCACAGGGAGTTGAAAAAAAGGGGGTCGGAGGGGCCCAGGAGCATCAGCTCCGTTTTGTCCCCATTCAATTTAAGAGATGATGAGGACATCCAGTTTTTTACTTCTTTTAGGCAGTCTCTAAGTCCGCCTGACGTAGGAGATGATCTTATTCCCAAAAGGGCGGCCGACATCGGCCAGTGGCCTCATATAGATGTTGAAAAGAGCGGGACTTAGAGAGGAGCCCTGAGGGACTCCGTGCCTCAATGGTCTGCTGGTGGACACGGCCTCACCGTCAAAGACTTGTAAGGATCTGTCCTCCAGGAAGATTTTGAACCAGAGCCAAGCTTTGTTCTTAATTCCGACGCTGGACAGACGATGCAGCAAGGTGTCATGGCTGACCATGTCGAAGGCTGCGCTGAGGTCGAGGAGGATCACTGCCACTGATCCTCCCTGATCCAGGATTTTTCTGGATTCCTCCGTGACCATGAGGAGGGCGGTCTCAGTCCCGTGTTTGGGTCTAAAGCCCGTCTGGGTGGCGTCTAACAATTGGGCATTTTCTAAGAAATTTACCAGATGGCAATTAATGTATTTTTCTAAGATTTTGCTCACCCATGGGAGCAGGGAGATGGGCCGGTAATTACTGAGGTCTGACGGGTCGAGATTAGGCTTTTTTAATAGTGCGCGAACCATGGCTTGTTTCCATGCCGGAGGAACTGAGCCAGAAATGATCGAGGCGTTCAGTACATCCCTGATGATTGGCAGTGTAATTAGAGATGCTGACATTAAGATGTCTGGAGGGGCTGGATCTTCTGGGGAACCAGTTTTTACTTTCCGAGCTATGGCTTCCAGAGTGAGAAGATCCAGGAGAGGGAAGTGGTCCAGAATAGAAAGAGACTGAGGGGGGGGTGGGTGGTTAAGACTGCGTTGGACTGAGCTAGGGAGGGGATATTGCTGGGGAGAAAAGTGGAATAGATGTTATTGACTTTTTGATGGAAAAACTCAGCTACATCATTGCAGTGGGTTGAGGATTTTGTATCGTGCAAGCTAGAAGGGGGTTTGGTTAGTATTTTTACAATCTGGAAGAACAATACCAAAAAACATATCCAAATTATTGAACTGTTAACACCCCCACTCCCCCCAGGGTCAGCTAGGAAATTATTATTAATACCAGTTGCTGTATCCCACCTGTGGGCCCGCTAGTCTGAGATAATCCATATTGATTCTCTATCTTCCAAGCCGCTATCGAACTAACTGTGCCCTCCCAGTGGCCTGTGAAGGGGAACCCTCCTCCTCCACCTCTAGCGCGACCTCTGCGATCATACCTTGCCATACTCTCCCATCGTCCTCTAATTTTTCGTCCCTCCGGACTCGTCTCATGCAGCTTAATTCCGCTGTAGCCCATCCCGCCAGGTCCCTGGTCCAGTTTTCCAGTGTGGTTGGCTGCGCACTCATCCAGATAATTGCCACCCGTCTCTTTGTCAACACTAACCCTAGCTGCAGAAATCGTCTCGAAAGCTTTTTGCCCTTGCGCTGCGGGATAAGTCCCAGGAGTACCTGCTTACTGGAGTGCTGAATCGACCACCTCGTAACTAGCTTCAAGTGGTCCAAAACCGCCTCCCAGAAGGGGGTCACTTTTGGGCAGTCCCAGGTCATATGTAGGAACATAGCGTTGTTATAACCGTACCTGGGGCATTGAGAGGACCTGTCTGGATAGATTCTATGTAATGTATGTGGGGTCAGATATGTTTGGTGTATTATATTAAATTGAGTAAGCCTAAATCTCACATCCCAGCTACTTTGTTTGACCTCTGCATGTACCCTCCTCCACTCTGTCTCAATCAAGGGAGCTTCAAGTAATTCATCCCATCTGCCCTGTACTGGTAGCGGGTCTACAGCAAGGTCCTCTCGCAACGCCTTATATATATGTATATATATATATATATATATATATATATATATATATATGAAAGCATGTAGTGTCCTGGGTAGAGGAACGGCGCTCTTCGGTCTGGGGGGTGCGTGTATCAACCGGTAGGACAGCCGGTGTATATAAAAAGCAGGAGACCTCTGAGCCCCAGAGGTCGATAGTACACGCACTCACTCGGAATCCCAAGTAAATTATCAGTTCGTTTTTTATTCCAAAAAGAAAAGTTCTTCAGCACAGCACTGCCAGTCAACAACAACACTGGCCCAACGCGTTTCGGTTCTCACTCGAACCTTGATCACGGGTTACCAAACACAGTGGTCAGACATTATTTATGTCAGTTAATGCTACTACTTCCTGTTTAAGCACTTGCAAGGCATGCTGGTTATTGTAGTGCGTGTGTTTGCGAATTGTGCTGGTAAATACACAAAACTAAATTTGTCAAAATTAAACAAAATTAAACTCCAGTAACTGGCGGAGAGAATGCTAATTTGAGGTTAAACTTATTAACAATCCATAAGTGGAACACTACAGGCAACGCAGTAGATAGTCAAAAAATACTGACAATAATCAGATAACCATAAAGCATAGTGTTCAATGCAAATGTATGTGTGACAAGTAGAAGAAAATTATTTTGATATATGTGTATATCATATTAACCCTCTAGTGGTATTAATAGCACTATATACAAGTCTCATGTGAAACTACAAATCACAAAAGGAAGAAAATACACCCCTCTGGTGGGGAGGCAACCAGAGGGGTGTATTTTCTTCCTTTTGTGATTTGTAGTTTCACATGAGACTTGTATATAGTGCTATTAATACCACTAGAGGGTTAATATGATATACACATATATCAAAATAATTTTCTTCTACTTGTCACACATACATTTGCATTGAACACTATGCTTTATGGTTATCTGATTATTGTCAGTATTTTTTGACTATCTACTGCGTTGCCTGTAGTGTTCCACTTATGGATTGTTAATAAGTTTAACCTCAAATTAGCATTCTCTCCACCAGTTACTGGAGTTTAATTTTGTTTAATTTTGACAAATTTAGTTTTGTGTATTTACCAGCACAATTCGCAAACACACGCACTACAATAACCAGCATGCCTTGCAAGTGCTTAAACAGGAAGGAGTAGCATTAACTGACATAAATAATGTCTGACCACTGTGTTTGGTAACCCGTGATCAAGGTTCGAGTGAGAACCGAAACGCGTTGGGCCAGTGTTGTTGTTGACTGGCAGTGCTGTGCTGAAGAACTTTTCTTTTTGGAATAAAAAACGAACTGATAATTTACTTGGGATTCCGAGTGAGTGCGTGTACTTTCGACCTCTGGGCTCAGAGGTCTCCTGCTTTTTATATATATATATATACATATATATATATATATATATTACCTACTGGCGGTCGCCAGTAGGTAGTTATAGTTAGGACCACGTTTCCATAGGAAAACCTCAACATTCTATTTTGAATAACTTTGGCGCCGGTCGACGAATCCTCGCGAATTTCTCAAAATAGGTGGGGCGCTACGCTCCGCTCCTACCCTGAAAGTCTCGGGGGGATCCGTCAAGCGGGGGCTGAGATAAAAGGGGGGTCCCAAAACGCGTTTTTCCCATGCATTTTTCCATAGGACCTTTAGAACGAGCTACAGCCCGAACGGCTGAACAGAATTACTCAAAATTTGGCAGAGAGGTAGTCCCTAGGTCAAGGAAGTGCCTTTTGTAGGTTTGGTGTAAATCTGTTCAGTAGATTCTGAGAAAATAGCCTTTAAATCAATATATATATCTGAGCCCGCTTACGGTACGCTTACCGTACGCTTACGGTAAGCGTACGGTGGCGTGCGCGAGCGCGATTCTGATTGGCTCTTAGATCTTAGTAAACATTCGAATCGGCCGAAACCAGGAAGCGGCGGCCGCCATTTTGTGTATTTCACTCTGAAAAAAAAGAGTGAAAACAAGGAAAGGGGGCAATGAGGAGAGTTACAGACCCCCTAACAATTGTAAGGGGGTCAAAGAAGGACAGAAAAGTACAAAAAAAACATTTATTGATTTTAAAAAAAATCACGGGGTACGCGTACGGTGAGCTTACGGTAAGCGTACGGTAAAAAAAATAATAATAAATAAATGAAAATCAGATTTAAGAGTTTAGAAATTAGGGAGCTCTAAAAAGAGCTGTTGTGTTTATGGAGTCATTTTTTTAGTGGTACCTACAAGTAAGTACCGATGCAGAGTCTAAGGTTCAAGAGGAAGACTCTGTTCCCTTCATCATTGAAGTGCACACCATCTCCTCTATAAATGTCTTGCATGTCGTAACGCAAGTTGTTGTGGTAAATGGCACCCATACCATAGTCACGGAGGAAAGCAGAAACAGATTTGTTGACGTGCTTTCTTGCTTTGTCAATCTGTGGACAGAAATGATTGGACCAGTTCCATTTTTGCCTTTGGCATATGTTGGAAAACACAAAGGCAGTTTTAGGGAAAAGTGTAAACAGTTGTGCAAAGGTGTCCTTCATAAGCATTTCCAGACCTACCCCAGTCAAAGTGCCTAGGTCATTGCCACCACAGTGCACTATTATGAGGTCAGGGTGTTGGATTTGAATGAAGGATTTCACCAATGGCATCAATTGGTGCCACTTTAACCCTCTCTGACCAATCCATTTAATGTCTACATTTGGCAAAGCAAGGTCTCTCACCATATCTGTTTTCTCTGCAAACTTTTCACTCCAGAAGACATAGCTGTGCCCTACAATCCACACTGTGAACATCTTCAAAGGAGAACTGGATGCACTCAGGAGGTGTCTTTCAGTAGAATGGCAATATGAAAAGAAAGACAGTTTGGAAATGGAGGCATACATATTTTTTACAAAACAAAAAGAACTGATTGGCTGTTTCATACCATTCTAGAAAAAAAACTAGGCTGTATGTGAAAATTAATAGAAGCATGTTTTGTATTGGTACAAAAAAATGTGTAACCAAAGAACAGTACTATGGATTTGCTGTTAGGTTTGAAAAGTCAAGCACTCTTGCTCTGTGGAATTGAAACATTGTGTGTCGAACTTCTGACCTAACTGCACACAGCAGTGTTCCATGAGCTGTTGCTATGGTAGCAGGCAGAAGTCAAGTTGGGGGAAGGGTACTAGGCAGAAGTCAAGTTGGGGGAAGGGTACTTTTGGAAAAGGGTTGGTTTTCAACCAATAGAAATGTGTCATTACATTTGAAAAAAAGGGGGAAGCACTGAGATTTGAAACTTACATGTATATGTGTGGAAAAATAGAGGGAAAGTTTGCCATTATCTGGTTCTGCTGAGAGGAGAGAGGTGAACACAACAGAGATCCTGGCTCTGATAATCTGCTGTTTGAGTGTCACATTTCTTTCACAACTAACTAATTTTAAAGGTGAGTTTACAGTTTGAGAGGGGATGTATGTGGTAACTTAAGAAATGAATAATAGAAATGGGAATTGTTTTTGTTGTAGTTACACATGGTGGTTTCATAATGTGTCAGTCTGTAAAAGTGATTTTCACTTGGCCCGAAAAAAAAAGAGCATTAAGTGTGCTTTCAAATTGGCAAAGAAATTTCGTTTTGGCACTAATGTGAAAACATGACTCTGTGTGCATAGAAGAATTATAGGCAGAGATTTATTGCGTCTTGCTCTGGTGATTTCACAGTTGCAGTAGATGGAAAGGGGGAGCGAATTTTTGGGGGAAGAAGCAGAGGCTTAGCACACACCCATGTGCTTGCCATGTATAGTCATGCACAGTAATTAGAAGCGAGTGGGGTTTTCAGGTTTAAGTCTGTAATGCAAATACATTCAGCATCAGTAAGGCTGGTTGCCCCTGCTGGAGTGTAGGCAGTCACAGAGAATACACACGGTGGTGCTCTGAAAAAAAAACAGCTTGGACATGTGCATTTAAATAAATTAAAAAAAAAGGTTTCAGAATGTGTCAGTCTGTAAAAGTGATTTCAAATTGTAAAAAGAGATTTTCACTTGGCCCGAAAAAAAAAGAGCAGTAAGTGTGCTTTCAAATTGGCAAAGAAATTTCGTTTTGGGACTAATGTGAAAACATGACTCTGTGTGCATAGAAGAATTATAGGCAGAGATTTATTGCGTCTTGCTCTGGTGATTTCACAGTTGCAGTAGATGGAAAGGGGGAGCGAATTTTTGGGGGAAGAAGCAGAGGCTTAGCACACACCCATGTGCTTGCCATGTATAGTCATGCACAGTAATTAGAAGCGAGTGGGGTTTTCAGGTTTAAGTCTGTAATGCAAATACATTCAGCATCACTAAGGCTGGTTGCCCCTGCTGGAGTGTAGGCAGTCACAGAGAATACACACGGTGGTGGTCTGAAAAAAAAACAGCTTGGACATGTGCATTTAAATAAATTTAAAAAAAATGTTTCAGAATGTGTCAGTCTGTAAAAGTGATTTCAAATTGTAAAAAGAGATTTTCACTTGGCCCGAAAAAAAAAGAGCAGTAAGTGTGCTTTCAAATTGGCAAAGAAATTTCGTTTTGGCACTAATGTGAAAACATGACTCTGTGTGCATAGAAGAATTATAGGCAGAGATTTATTGCGTCTTGCTCTGGTGATTTCACAGTTGCAGTAGATGGAAAGGGGGAGCGAATTTTTGGGGGAAGAAGCAGAGGCTTAGCACACACCCATGTGCTTGCCATGTATAGTCATGCACAGTAATTAGAAGCGAGTGGGGTTTTCAGGTTTAAGTCTGTAATGCAAATACATTCAGCATCACTAAGGCTGGTTGCCCCTGCTGGAGTGTAGGCAGTCACAGAGAATACACACGGTGGTGGTCTGAAAAAAAAACAGCTTGGACATGTGCATTTAAATAAATTTAAAAAAAAGGTTTCAGAATGTGTCAGTCTGTAAAAGTGATTTCAAATTGTAAAAAGAGATTTTCACTTGGCCCGAAAAAAAAAGAGCAGTAAGTGTGCTTTCAAATTGGCAAAGAAATTTCGTTTTGGCACTAATGTGAAAACATGACTCTGTGTGCATAGAAGAATTATAGGCAGAGATTTATTGCGTCTTGCTCTGGTGATTTCACAGTTGCAGTAGATGGAAAGGGGGAGCGAATTTTTGGGGGAAGAAGCAGAGGCTTAGCACACACCCATGTGCTTGCCATGTATAGTCATGCACAGTAATTAGAAGCGAGTGGGGTTTTCAGGTTTAAGTCTGTAATGCAAATACATTCAGCATCAGTAAGGCTGGTTGCCCCTGCTGGAGTGTAGGCAGTCACAGAGAATACACACGGTGGTGCTCTGAAAAAAAAACAGCTTGGACATGTGCATTTAAATAAATTTAAAAAAAAGGTTTCAGAATGTGTCAGTCTGTAAAAGTGATTTCAAATTGTAAAAAGAGATTTTCACTTGGCCCGAAAAAAAAAGAGCAGTAAGTGTGCTTTCAAATTGGCAAAGAAATTTCGTTTTGGCACTAATGTGAAAACATGACTCTGTGTGCATAGAAGAATTATAGGCAGAGATTTATTGCGTCTTGCTCTGGTGATTTCACAGTTGCAGTAGATGGAAAAGGGGAGCGAATTTTTGGGGGAAGAAGCAGAGGCTTAGCACACACCCATGTGCTTGCCATGTATAGTCATGCACAGTAATTAGAAGCGAGTGGGGTTTTCAGGTTTAAGTCTGTAATGCAAATACATTCAGCATCACTAAGGCTGGTTGCCCTTGCTGGAGTGTAGCAATGTAAATATGTGTACTGTATTATAAAATGGTTTAAAAATATTAATACTTTTTTCTTTTTTTTCAGATCGATATAGAAAATTTTTGGAAACTACAACCATTTTAAAAACTATTTTTTAAAAAAACAAATGAATAAATATTTTTTTGAGTGAGTATGGTAAGTCAATAATAATAATTGTAGTCTCTCAAGGACCTTGTAATGTGATAAATGATTTTTAGTGTTTTTTTTAAAAAATAAAAAAAAGGTACGCTTACCGTACGCGTACGGTAAAAAAAAATAAAAAAAAGTTTTTAAAAACATATGTAAAAAAAAGATGAAAGATAAGGTTGGCTCTTAAAAGAACCGTTGTGTTCATGCAGGGACAGAGGAAAGAAAGATTGGGAATATTAGACGGTACGACAAGTGTGCTGATCTATTTTACTGTTCACCAGGGAAACACTGGTCTCCCTATAAGTAATTAGATCGTGACAAGTGGCGCACCGTACTTCAACCCTCGCAAACCGAGGGTTAATTTCCAGAGGGCCAGCAAAAGGAGATTCTCCCCCCACAGATGAAGGGCTCACCTGACCTGCAGAAGAAGGAGTCTGCCCTGCAGGTGATGGTCCAGGCTGAGCTGCTGTGGATGTACTGGCTCGTCTTTCTGAAGAGTTACCTCCAAAAAGATGACCATGTGTCCTTCTGTGTACTTCCTGGAGGTGTCTCTTCATGGTGTGATTCCCACAGGAATACTTCCTGTTAGGATTACCTCTAGAAAGTACACGCTTACACAGCTTGCAAGTAACTAAGGGTGCATTCACCTTTTGCTGGCCTTCTGGAAAAGTAAAATAATCCCAAACATAAGAAGGCTTTACTTTCCTCGCTCTCTGCCTCAAGACAGTGCTGCTGGTGCTAGCCTCACTCTCAGAAGAGCTCTGCTGTTCTGCCATCATATCCCAAAGACAAACCAGCTCCTTCTCCCAAGGGATCACAAGCAGAAATGAGGGGAATGGCTGTGGTGTAGGAGAGTTCTAGAACTGAAAGTAGTTTCAACCAATCAAAAGTTGTGTTTCAAGATCACATGACCTACCGTACGCTTACGGTACGCTTACGGTACGCTTACGGCAAAAAGTACGCGTGCGCGTAAAAAAGACACGCGCTTGCGCGCATGCGCATAACAGTCACTCCCCGGCACTTCCGCGTAACGTACGCGTGTTGCGTAAGCGCGCACGCGTCCCACGCGCAGTACGCGCGGCTACGCAAAGTACGTAACTATACGCAAGCAGCGTAGATAGATTACGGGCGTTGCGTAAACCGTACGCTTACCGTGAGCTTACGGTACGCGTACTATAAAAAAAAATTAAAAAAAAAAAAAAAAAACTGGAAATAAATTTTACATGTTTATTTTAAAAAATATATATAAAAAAAATATTTAAGGATTTTAAAAATTTAAGCATAGTCTTTATAAAAGATAAGAAAATTAAATTAAAAATATGTTTGAAAAAAATGAAGAATAAAAAAAAAAAATAGCATTTAAAAAACCTTGCAAATTCACTGAAAAAACCATGGGTTTCACACACGTTATAGTTAGGAATTAGCATTTAAAAAACCTTGCAAATTCACTGAAAAAACCATGGGTTTCACACACGTTATAGTTAGGAATTAGCATTTAAAAAACCTTAGAAATTCACTGAAAAAACCATAGGTTTCACACACGTTATAGTTAGGAATTAGCATTTAAAAAACCTTAGAAATTCAGTGAAAAAACCATAGGTTTCACACATGTTATAGTTAGCTGGACATTTTACTCGTAAAAAACCAATGAAATTGCCCCGTTATAGTTAGTTCAGCTAACTATAACTCGCGCGCCCGCAATGCACTGCTGATGACGTCACATATTACATCACTCATGACATGGTCAGTGACATCACTCATGACATCACTGATGACATCTCAAATGACATCACTGATGACATCACTGATGACATCATCCAGTGAATGTGTGTTTTTCTGAAAATTAAATATGTTTTATATATGTGTATCTCAAGGTCGATGGAAGAATAAATGGGTATATAAGTGTCTAAATGGATGATTTGTTTTTGAAAAATTGATTGTGTTACTGACTGATTAAGTGTATCTCTCACTTTGTGTATAAGTGGCTGCATGGGTTGGTGAGTAGCTACATGGGTGTCTATATAGGTTATTAGTTGTTTTTTTGAGTATCAGTCTGAGTGTCTGTATGGTACGGTGGGGGGTATTACGTAGTGCATAGATGCATGAATGAGTGACTCACTGTTTGTATGTGTTGAAGACAGCATGTGTGCAGGACTGTATGGGTGGATGAGTGTGTGTATGGGTGTGTTAGTGAGTGAATGACTGTCTCAATAGTGTCTTCAGGAGTAACTACATATGTTTTTAACTAGTATATGTGACTATTGGTGTATATATGTGAGTATATGTGAGAGGGAGAGATTGAAAGAGTTCCTGTATGAATAAGTATGTGTTTCTATAAGTGATTGTTTAAAAGACTAAGTATGTGTAAGTTTCCGTAGAAGTAAGTATGGTGGTGTGTGTATTACTGTATATGCAAGTAAATGTATGTTTTATTCTTTATTAGCATGAGTGACTATGTGTGTGAGTAACTCTATGGATGAGTGGCATTGTGTAACAGGATGTATAGATGTATGAGTACATATGATGAGTGAGTACATGTATGAGTGACTGTATAGGACTGTTGGTGAATGAGTGGATGTGTATGTGGATCTTAGAATTACTGAAGAGGTTGTTGTAACTGGTATTGGTATGTCCATTGTTTTGAAATTTTTAGTCTCTATTTTTGAATGTGTGTATCAAAGCTTATATTAAGGTGAGAGGAGGTCTGCCACTCTATCACAAGGATGATGTCATCAGTGATGTCATCAGTGATGTCATTTGAGATGTCATCAGTGATGTCATGAGTGATGTCACTGACCATGTCATGAGTGATGTAATATGTGACGTCATCAGCAGTGCATTGCGGGCGCGCGAGTTATAGTTAGCTGAACTAACTATAACGGGGCAATTTCATTGGTTTTTTACGAGTAAAATGTCCAGCTAACTATAACATGTGTGAAACCTATGGTTTTTTCACTGAATTTCTAAGGTTTTTTAAATGCTAATTCCTAACTATAACGTGTGTGAAACCTATGGTTTTTTCAGTGAATATATATATATATATATACTGGCGGTCGCCTTTAGATAGTTATAGTTAGGACCGTGTTTCCATAGGAAATCCGCAACATTCTATTTGGAATAACTTTGGCGCCGGTTGACGAATCCTCGTGAAATTTTCAAAATAGGTGGGGCGCTCCGCTCCGCTCCTACCCTGAAAGTCTCGGGGGGATTCGTCAAGCAGGGGCTGAGAAAAAAGGGGGGTCCCAAAACGCATTTTCCCCATGCAATTTTCAATAGGGACCTTTAGTCCAAGGTACAGCCCGAACGGCTGAACAGATATATATATATATATATATTCGACAATCCAGTTCAGACTATATTTGAAGAGGCGCTGACTCCGTGGGTGATTTCGTCAAAGAGAAATTTTTATTCACAACAAAATGGCCAAACGCGTTTCGGCGGTCTTGCCGCCTTGGTCACTGAACACAGGTACAGCACAATTACCATGTTATTTAAATCCATCGTTGTCATGGTTACCCAACCATTTAGAAATAGAAATAGAAATAATCTCATTTTACCACAAGGAAAAATACGTAAATCAAATACTATTGAGTATATACTCTCACATTTGAACTTAATATCATCACATTTCAACTCGCTGTCGACTTCATAGAAAACAGCTATGTTAAATTTTACCCTAGTGGGTAGTGATTGCATGTGGCTCCTAAAGGAATATTTCTGGATATGTATATATGTATATATTTATCATAGAACCACTATCGTTGGTTGGGAGACAACTAAAATGAAATAAGTTGTACATACTTAATGGTGCTACCTGTGTGGGTGGAGTGGGTTAGAACTAACAAAAAAGAGAGAGAACCCTTATTTCCTAAAAAATCTTAAGTTTGGAATACAATAATTATTGCAGATGCACACTTAGAGCTTCATCAGCGTTCAATCCTCTAGGGATTTTACTGTCTAATAACATTATGTATCTGGATTCTAATTTTCGTAAAGACAGTAATCTATTTCCTCCCCTGTTGTTCTTTGGGATGCTGTCTATTACAAAAAATGTAAGGTCTTCGCTTCTACCAATGTGTGAGGTGTTTATGTGTCGTGCCACTGGGTATGTTGGATCATCCTTGTTAATGGCACGAAGGTGCTGCAGTATTCTTACGTGAACTTGGTGAATGGTGCTGCCTACATAAAATTTATTGCAGGTGCACCGTAAGACATAAACCGCAAAATCGGTTTTACAAGAGTAGTTACTACGGATTTCAAACGGAGTGTTCCTGAATGGTAATGTAAGGCTGCGGGTGTTGATGCCGTACTTGCATGCCTTACATTTAGCACATTTAAAGAATCCGTTTTGCGGTTTGAGCCATTCTGTTTTTGCACTCAGTCTAGGGGAGTTACATACAAGTTCTTGGCGCATAGATTTTGCCCGTCTAAATGTAATTTGCGGGGGTTTCTTACATAACTCGCCTATTACTGGATCATTGCGTACTGATGGCCAATGTCTCAGCAATATTTTTCTTAGATTATTGTGGTATATATATATATATATATTACGCTCCAAAAGTTCCACAACCAGAACAAAGGACCAGCACTCCGGTTAGATTCAATCCCAGTACGGATTTATTAGTGCAAACAGACGCGTTTCAGCCGTAGCTTTCGTCAGTGTCGGCTCGCGTTCAAAACGGAAATTGATTTTAACTCATTCTGTTAACATGAAAGAGGGACCAGTACTCTCTAACTTGGTCGCCATCTTTGAACATGCAAAATCACAATTCATTCATAATGTACATTCTTTGTAATCAAATTAAACTTATAATTCATCAGATTTTTTGACTTTAAATTGCATGTTACACAATTGATAACTTATTTCTCAATGAGGCATCTCATTCCATCATATTAGGTGAAAATAAAGCCCTGTATGGGCATACTCTAAAATTATATGTTCACAATTTCATTAGTGCCCTTCAAACGAGACATCTCATTACTTCATGGATCATACTTATACAATTTTTTACAGTTGTTCCTTAAATTTCTGTTCAGCTCAAGTTTTGGACAACAGTGAAAAAGTAGTTTCTCATAAGTGGGTAATTAATTCCTCCCCTGAATTCAGTCCCTCAGGTGTTTTTGTTTGGAGTTCTATAATATACCTGGATTCCAGGCGTCTCAGAGCTTTCTCCCTTTCTCCACCTCTGATGTCTTTGGGTATACAGTCCAAACTGAAGAAACTGAGGAGAGTTCTATCGCTGTTGTGGTGAGAGGCAAAGTGTCGTGCAACTGGGTAGTTGACATCCCTATTTGCAATTGCCCTTTGGTGTTCTAGGATGCGCATCTTAACCGCATTGACCGTACTCCCGATATAGCGGTAGTTGCAGGGGCATTCTAGGCAATATACTACAAATGGTGTGGTGCAAGTTATAAATTTAGTAATCTTTTTTGGGATTTCACATCCCGGAATGGTGTACATGATGGTCTTCCTACTTGCTTGGCACGCCTTACATTTCCCGCATGGAAACGAACCTTGAAGGTCCCTCGATCCCAAGGAGGAGACAGATGGTTTTTTTAAATGACTCTGTACCAATAGATCTTTTAGGGATCTTGATTTCCTAAAAGTAATCTGAGGATAGTCAGTCAGAGCACTACCTATAGTACTGTCCATTCTGAGAATCCTCCAGTGCCTTCGTAATATTTGTCTTATCCTCGTTGCTGATGAGGTATAGGTAGTAATTAATCTTAAGCTTCCTGCCTCATCTTTCTTTTTGGGACTGTCTTCTAACAAGGTTAGTCTTGTCATTTCTTTTACTTTTAGTTGTGCCTCATTCAATACCTTTTGTGAATACCCTCTAGCTTTAAAGCGTCTAACGCTATCATTAGCTGCTTGGTCAAAATCTTCATCCATTGAGCAATTCCTCTTGATACGTAGCAGCTCGCCATACGGTATGCTACCTATCAAGTTTCTCGGATGGCTGCTCTCGCCATGCAAAATGGAGTTGCCTGCAGTGGTCTTCCTATACAGTGATGTCTGGATCATTCCAGCCTTAACAAAGACCCTTATGTCTAAGAAGTGTATTTCCTTATCACTGATTTCATGGGTAAATCGTAAATTCAATCTGTTTACATTGAGAGCAGTAATGTATTCTTCTGCTGATTGTTTTGACCCCTTCCAAATAATGAAGAGGTCGTCAATGTAACGACGCCAACAGACAACTTGGTCCACCCAAATACTATTGTCATCTGCCCAGGCTACCTGCTTCTCCCACCAGCCTACAAAAAGATTCGCGTAGCTGGGGGCGAAGCAGGTGCCCATGGCAGTACCCATTGTCTGACGGTACCTCTGATCTTGAAAAACAAAGATGTTATTGTTCAAGCAAAAATCAATAAACTCCAGTAACATTTCATTGTGATCTAGAAGCCTTGCTGGTCTTTGCCCCAAGAAGAATTTTACAGCCATCAGGCCATCCTGATGTTTTATGCTCGTGTATAAATTACAAACATCCATAGTTATCATTAGGAAATCATTCTCCCATGTGATGCCCTGCATCTGTTTCAGAAAGTCCTTAGTGTCCCTCGTATAGGAACTTGTCTGAACAACCAAAGGTGCTAAAAAATAATCAATAAATTTAGACATGTTCTCAGTCAAACCTCCAATTGAAGACACGATTGGCCTTCCTGGTGGGTTCACTGTGTCTTTGTGCACTTTAGGTAAATGATAGAATGTAGGCATCTTCGGATTTTTGTTCTGTAAGAACAGTAATTCTTCCCTGGACAATGTTCCTCTTTCGAACCACTTTTGGATCAAATTAGCATAGTTCTGGATGCTTATCCTGTATTCTTTTTCAGTCGTTAGGGCATAATTGGCTTCATCCTGTAATTGGCGGAGAGCTTCCTTACAATAACCTGTGTAGGTCTGTATGACGACATTACCGCCCTTGTCTGAAGGTTTTATGATTATAGAAGCATCCTGTTGTAAATTCTGTATTGCCTTTCTCTGGTTCAAGGACAAATTCCATTGACGTTGATTTCTGCTTTTGCAATTTCCCTCTCTGTTTCTGAGTTCTTTAAGATCCTGGATCACTGATTCCGAAAATATGTCTATAGCGTCCATAGGAAGCTGTGGAAGGAAACGTGAAGGTGGCTTGAAGGGTTTTTTTTCACCCACTTGAATTATTCCCATCTCTGTTGCAAGTTGTCGGTTATCTTTTGTTGAGGGTAACTGGGAGCCGCTTTCTTCCCTCAGCTCCTCCAAAATTGCCAATGTCTCCAAATCGCGAACACTCATTTCACTTGGCTCTGTGATGGTAAGTCGTCTCCCTTTCTGGATCGTTTCGCTTTGTTGCGCGGGATCTCTTTGTTTGAAAAATTTCATTAATTTTAATTTTCGTACAAATTTAAACAAGTCTATTCGCGTTTGGGTATATTCATAACAGCCAGTGGGACAGAAAGTTAAACCAAGTTTGAGTACCTTTTCTTCTTCCGTGCTCAAAATCCTTGGTGAAAGGTTGATGATGTTCAAATTGTCTTCTACTTCCGATTGTATCGTCCCCTTCGATTCCTGGCACCTCTTGCTCCGGCCCTTGTGTTTCCTTCCGCCCCTCCTCTGGATGCGGTTGTGTTTGCAGATTGCTCCGGGGGACGACCTTTCCCCCCTCTCAGCCAGGATTGCCTGATGAGATCGAACTCCTCGTGAAAAGAAGGTTGCTGGACTTGTCGAGATGCAGTGCCAGAGCCTTCCTCCTCCGATTGTTCCGCGCTAGTCACATCCGATTCCGAAGTGACAGCGGCTTCCGTCGGTTTCCCCGCCTGTGCTCTTAAGTTTCGACGGGGTACATCAAACTTCCTGGCAAAGGTTAAAATCCTTCCTTTTTCGTAATCTTGGGCATCCCGGTCAAATTTTTGTTGTTTCCTTAGTTGTATCTTCTTCTCGTAGGCAACTAGTCTTTTCTTCATCTGCTCCTTCTCTTCGTCGTGTTTTGTTTGTTCCGCTGATTCCAGTATTTTCTTCTCCAAGGACTCGATATCCTTCAATGCTTTCTCCCGGTCCTTCCATGCATATTTTATTAACATTTTCAGCATGCCTTCTGATGTATGGGCTGTAAATTCCGCCCATTCTGTTAATAATTCCGGATCCGGGTTCTCATAAGATGGTATCGTATATATACGAAGACCTCGTGGAACTCTTCTGGCATCGACATAGTGTTGCAACGAAATTGCCTCCCACCATTTTCTTATCTCTCTTTCGTGCAGCCTTTCAAGTTGTTGATATTGCACTCAGATACTGCTTTGCACTGTGTCCTGTACTCGAGCAGAACTTCGCGTATCACCCGCCGTGCGGGTTCTGAACATGTCAATCGCCGCCTCCCGGCGAGCCGATTCATCAAACATTTCAATGTTTATCTATTAATTGTAGCACCTCTAACTCGTCGATGCCGCTATCCTAGCAGTGTCGTTGTCTCCTACCTTCGGGCTCCGTGAAGTCCTCTCTGCTCGCTGTTTGTAGCGGAGCCTATTCGCTTGTCGCTTCACACTTCACGCTTCGGAGACCAACGTCTGGCGGCGGTGCAGGCTTATCTCAAGTTGTCGCTGCTCCCATGGTTTTCGCCCAAAAAGCCCGCACTCTGTCTCGGCGGGTGCCCGGTCCAACGGTGGCGAGCCGTTAATACATTACGCTCCAAAAGTTCCACAACCAGAACAAAGGACCAGCACTCCGGTTAGATTCAATCCCAGTACGGATTTATTAGTGCAAACAGACGCGTTTCAGCCGTAGCTTTCGTCAGTGTCGGCTCGCGTTCAAAACGGAAATTGATTTTAACTCATTCTGTTAACATGAAAGAGGGACCAGTACTCTCTAACTTGGTCGCCATCTTTGAACATGCAAAATCACAATTCATTCATAATGTACATTCTTTGTAATCAAATTAAACTTATAATTCATCAGATTTTTTGACTTTAAATTGCATGTTACACAATTGATAACTTATTTCTCAATGAGGCATCTCATTCCATCATATTAGGCCAGTCTGCGGCCCCCAGCCATCATGACGAGTGTGGCAGATATGGGTGGCTCGTCAGGGAATAATGGCCGAAAGTCCAGCGCATTCGCCGAGATCTTGGCACACTGGATCAAACGTCGATTCAGCTTCCTCTCTAGTGAAGAAACGTTGATCCAGATATAAGTCCCCCATAGTGGCATATTCCCCCACTGTCCACCGAGCGATGGACATATGCTGGCTTATTTTCTGGGACAGTGTCAACACCCATAGCGGGCCCTCCGGGGCATACGGTGCCCTTTTCACTACTGTTTACTGTGTACCCCCATATAGTAGCCACCTGCCTAATAATGTTGGGAAGGTGCGCAGGTACCCCTGATCCCATCATGAGGAGTTCTGGAAGGTGCGCCCCCCACAGGTACCCTCCAACAGCTGCTTCTCCCAATTGTCATTTTCGTCCAGCCAGTGTGTCTCGTGTTGTAATTGTGTCGCTATGTAGTAGGGTGTAAATCAGGGGATCTCTAGCCCCTCCTGATCCCAAGTTCTTTGCAGGGTTTTAGCTTCACTCTTTTCCATTTGGATCCCCACAAAAGTTCCTCTAACAGTCGATCCAGTCGTTGAAAGTACACCCATGGTATATGATAAAGAGAGCTCTGCAGGACATAGAGGCATCGTGGAAGAACCACCATTTTAATCGGGGCGATCCTCCCCATCAGAGAAAATGGAAGGTCTCGCCAGAATCTAATGGAGTTTCAAATCCCCTCTATGCATCTCTCCACATTACGTTGAAGGTATGCATGAAAAGAAGGTTGCTGGACTTGTCGAGATGCAGTGCCAGAGCCTTCCTCCTCCGATTGTTCCGCGCTAGTCACATCCGATTCCGAAGTGACAGCGGCTTCCGTCGGTTTCCCCGCCTGTGCTCTTAAGTTTCGACGGGGTACATCAAACTTCCTGGCAAAGGTTAAAATCCTTCCTTTTTCGTAATCTTGGGCATCCCGGTCAAATTTTTGTTGTTTCCTTAGTTGTATCTTCTTCTCGTAGGCAACTAGTCTTTTCTTCATCTGCTCCTTCTCTTCGTCGTGTTTTGTTTGTTCCGCTGATTCCAGTATTTTCTTCTCCAAGGACTCGATATCCTTCAATGCTTTCTCCCGGTCCTTCCATGCATATTTTATTAACATTTTCAGCATGCCTTCTGATGTATGGGCTGTAAATTCCGCCCATTCTGTTAATAATTCCGGATCCGGGTTCTCATAAGATGGTATCGTATATATACGAAGACCTCGTGGAACTCTTCTGGCATCGACATAGTGTTGCAACGAAATTGCCTCCCACCACAAAAGTTCCTCTAACAGTCGATCCAGTCGTTGAAAGTACACCCATGGTATATGATAAAGAGAGCTCTGCAGGACATAGAGGCATCGTGGAAGAACCACCATTTTAATCGGGGCGATCCTCCCCATCAGAGAAAATGGAAGGTCTCGCCAGAATCTAATGGAGTTTCAAATCCCCTCTATGCATCTCTCCACATTACGTTGAAGGTATGCATCTTGCGTGTGTGCCAGCCGGACCCCCGAGGTAACGGACCGTGTCAATGACCCAACTTATTCCCACTACCGGCAAAGCGTCTATTGCCGCACTCCATAGGTTTCCCATGACGAAATGTTTAGACTTCCCCTGTTTAAGACAGAGTTCAGGATTCATACCGAAACCGGTGAGTTCCATCCTGAAGAAGCTCAGGAACCGCTGTTTCAGGATGTGTTAGATATACCATTGTATCGTCAGCGTACATAGATACGACATGTACCGAAGTCCCCAATCGAACCCCCACCCTCCATTCGTCGTCTAAGGACAATCGCCAGCGGCTACATCACTAGGGCGAAAAGGAGCGGCGACAGGGGGCAACCCTGTTGCTTACCTCGCTGGAGCACAAACCTATTCGACACCTGGCTTCGGACGCGGATCCGAGCCGTAGGGTTACAATAGAGCAGCTTCAACCATCTCATATAGTCGTCTCCCAGTCCCATCCGGGCAAGAACCCGCCACATATACTCCCACTCAACAGTATGAAAAACCTGATGGATATCCAGGAGACACAACGCCCAGTCAGACTTCTCAAAATCCGGCGCATGCCATAAGTGTGCAAGTCTACGCAAGTTATGAGTGGTATTCTGAGTCGGAATAGACCCAGATTGGTCGAGGTGGACCAACTGGGTCATATACGGTAAGAGCCTGGCCGCCAACACAAAACTTAACACTTTCACATCTATATTTAAGAGGTATATGGGTCGGTAGGAGCCCGGGGAGTGGGGATCCCTGTCTGGCTTAAGAATCATGGAGACCAATGCCTCCATCATAGTTTTGGGTAGTGTCCCCGTCTCCAGGGCGTTCATGTGCAACTCATTGGCAAAGGTCTTATAAAACTCAGCTAAGAGACCGTCACTCCCGGGGCATTTTCCATTTTTCAATCGTTGAATATGCATCAGTAGGAGGTGCCGCCAGGACTTCTGCCTCATCCTCACCAAGTGTAAGAAACTCTATATCTTTAAAAAAGTCTTGAAATGCGAGAGGTCCACGCAGAGCTCCGTGGAACACGTGTGTTCTAAGTATGTCGCGAATACTCGAACAATCGCCTCCTGTGTGTGTAGCAAGACTCCGCTACTGTATCGAAGCTGTCATCCCGTAGCATGTTCTGTCTCTGTCTGAATTAGCCAAGCAAATATTGCTCCAGACCTGTCCCCGTCCACGTGTAGTCCCTGTCTGTATGTGGTGTATTTGTACATTTCCAGGTGTGACCATGCTTCGAGTTGCTCTCTCCTAACCCGCCCCCACTCCGCTCTATTCTCTGCGGCTCGATGTAGTTTGGTCTCCAGGCTCTTCAAGCGCTTCTCTAGGGAATCTATATCCGCTATGAGCTGTCGATGTACGCCATAGGCCGCCTTCATACAGACCCCCCTAATAACAACCTTTATGGCCTCCCATTCCATGGATCTCGTGTCAGTGGACCCCCAATTCTCCTCAAAATAATGTCATTGAGTCTACCTTACTGCCTGCACAAAGGGGGGATCCAACAGGGCCTCAGCTCGAAGGCGCCAGAATGGAATGGGTGGCATGCCGGGTCCGGAGATCAGGGTCAGCAGCAATGGTGTGTGATCAGACAGAAATCGTGTCAAGTAGGCGACAGCCTCTGTTGTGGCCACCAGGCTGGCCGAGAGATAACAAGTATCTATCCTAGAGAAGGTGTTGGCTGCCGGAGTGAAACAGGAGAACTCCCTTTTAACAGGGTTACGTAGTCTCCATATATCGCAGAGCTGCAGGCCCCGCAGAATACCCCGAAGGGATTCCACCATTTGGGGTTTGGTGTTGTCTCTGGGAGGCTCCCTATCTAAGGACGCATCTAATACACAGTTAAAGTCACCCATGAGAAGTATCTCAGCTCCCATGAACGGTGTCGCGGCCTTCAGCACTTCCTGATAGAAATCGGGGCAGTCTCTGTTGGGTGCATGCACATTAATAATAAATAATTATTTACCTTCCCACCTCCCAAACAGAATAACAAAGCGCCCCTCAGGGTCCAGTACATGATGGAGATGCTGGAACGGGACTCCAGGTGCCACCCACACCAACGCCCCACATGCAAAGCCAGAGTAGGAAGTGGCATATATTTGCCCCCTCCACCGCTTGAGTACGTTTTTAATGGTGTCCCCCCTTATGTGCGTCTCCTGGAGGTCTGCAACCGCAACCCCGATCATTTTAGAAAGGCGTGTACTCTGTGGCGTTTAACTATGTTTTTCAGCCCTCGGACGTTCCAACCAAGGAACTTCAGTGCTTACACCGTCATGGCAAAGTGATGGTATAATTGGGGCGAATGGCTCTTTCTGCCTCAGGCTCCTTCCCCATATTAACCCGCACTGGTATATATCGTGAAACCCTATGAGTTCCCAAACAACAAACCAAACGTAAAGAAACAAAAACTTGAGTAACCCATCCCCCCACCCCCCGGGCAGCTATGTGAACAGTGCCATACAAGCCATCAGAAGAACCGCCCCAAACCTCCGCCCCTTCACCTATATCAGGAAATGCTGTGCAAGAGAGTTGGTTACCCTGGAGAACGAGATTGCTCTCAAGCCTTCCCAGCGAACCGAGGCTCTGTTGGGGGCGCTGCTGCTCCGCCGGCAGCCCATGTTTTACCACTGTTTCCTCAAGTATCCAGATCCTCGACCTTTACAGTGGCCGGACCAAAAGAAATATCCCCAAACCGGGGAAGGGGAGGGCGAACCCCAGTGATATAATAATCCCAAGGCCCATTCCTCTTACTCATGTTGTGCCTCCTCCCGACCCCTCCCCCCCTTTAAACACACCCTGCTTATAGGCCGCCACTCATTAACTTAGCTCAACCGTACAGTAGATACCTTACAGCTGGTGGAGGTCAGTCTCTCCCACTGCTGGAGCCTCTCGTGCCAGGTACAAGTTCTGGTGTCGGCTCCACGGAATCCGGGACGATTTCAGTGTCCGAGGCGTGCAATGTGCCATCTCGCTGTACAGTGATCTGGCCCAGACTCATTGTTCTCCCCTCGGGCTTCCGTTTCTGAAGCTGCCGCCGGCTCCGCACAGGTGATCTTGTGTTGTGTGAGCCTGCAGTGCTCTTCGAGGTGACCAGTCTTCTTCCTTCCGGAGCTTTAGTGTCCAACCATTCTCTCGCCTCCTCCGCCGAAAAAAAAACCAAGTCCCGGCCCTCGCCCACCACCCATAGCTTCGCCGGGAACATGAGACTGTACTTCAGATTCAAGTCTCTGAGTGGACGCTTGACTGAAATTAAGGTCTTTCTCTGTTCTTTGACTTTTTGTGTGTAATCGTGGTAGATCGCGGTGGAATTGCCCTCAAAAAAGAATCGCCGTCCGCCACAGAAAAGCTGGAGCAGGAGGTCTCTGTCCCTAAAGTAGAACATCTTAGCGATAATGGCCCAAGAAAGGGGCCCCAGGTCGCGGGGGGCCACCAGCACTCTATGCGCCCTTTCCACGCTGAAATCTTTTTTTGACAGCTGCTTGGGTGCCATTTCGTGAGTAATCCAGTTCTCCAAGAAGAGCTCTGCAGCATCCCCCTCCGCCTTCTCCGGAAATCCTACAAATCTTAGGTTCCCATTTCGTGACCGGCCTTCAGAGTCTTCGACCCGATCCTCGAGCCTGATCACCTGCCGCTTCAACTCCATAACTGTGGTGCTAAGACTCTTGACCTCGCTCTTCTCCGAATCCTTTTCTGTGATCGTCACTCGATCCAAGACCTTCCGTAGGTCACATCTCAACAGATTGACGTTGATAGCCACGGCCTCGATTTTCCGGATCATGTTGTCCCTTGTCGCTTGCACGGCACGGATTACATCCATGAGGGTCGGAGAGTCTTCTCCAGCCTCCTCTGTAGCCTCGTTTTCCGGTACCATGCCATCGCCGCGATACTCTGGGTCATGTGTGATAGTTCAGTATCTTGTTAGTTTGGGATTTTGGTAGTTTAGCTTTGCCCATTTTGCCTGACCAACTGGCATATATATCTATCGGCCTTCACGGCACGTTGTCTGTCTCCCAGCGCAGCCACAGTGAGCAATGATGGCTGCCCAAAATCGTTGGGTGCGGCTGACTCAGAGGATCAGCTCCGTTCTGCAGAACAAGTTCAGACTACCGAGGCTGTTTTCACCCTGTATCGTCCTCCGTCACAGGGGCTTTGAATGGGATCAAAGAAACACTGGCACCAACGGGCCGTCTAGCCATCCCTCAGCAGCCTCCAGGTTATATCTAGGGCTCAGAGCAGCTGCGCAGCGGAGGGCCCTGCAGCCCGACAATTCATCCATGACCAGCCAGGGCCACCACTCGAGTCGACGCACTCGCCCGAGGCCTCTTACCGGTGTGAAGACGGGGCGTGATTTTTCCTTGCTGCCGTGATCATGGAGTCCCACGATGTCGGCAGTACAACTCTGGCTCTGGAGCGTTGTCAAAATGGCGGCCGCAATTGCACTCGACCTGATCTCCCGGGCCAGGGGCTGCATCCCAGAGCCCAGACCTCCTCCAGATTGCTGCCGAAAATCATATAGCAGTAACAAACTCGATTTGGCGGCTTAAGGAAGCCAGGATTCCACAGGATATACTTCAAGTACGGGCCGCCGGCTGGAGCTCTCTCAAAGCACGTCTGCGGCCATGTTGGCAAGCCACGCCCCCACATGGAAGATGCTTCTTGACAGTGTCAAACTCAGGACTGACTGGGTTTTCTCTTCCTCCTGGAATAAGATTTGATGTCGGAGCAGACTATCTCATTTGTTTTAGTGTTGGGTGAAGACGATGGCTGTCCATTTATTTCGGTAATAGATTCTGTATGGTAGCGGTATAGTGTTTTTGATGATGTACGCTTTAGATACACAGACCCTGTTTCATGTGGTGGGTAGTACGTCTGAGTAGCACCAACCATGTGATCATGGAAGGCATGACATCCGGTAGTACATTTCAGCAACGTAACAGACGCACTCACTTTAAACTGGTGATGCATGGACGAGTAGCCTGACCGCGGCGTTCCTGAACATGAATAAGTAGGAATATTTGGGTTGTGCCACAAACGTTTGGTCCTTCGGGACTTTTTACTATTGGCCAGTATGATCCCAAAATAGGGGAATGGAAATGTTATTGTCAGTTGCTTTACTTTCCTCTGTTTACCATGTATACATTTTACCCAATGAGTTAGACACGTTATTTCTGGTAAGCCCAATCCCCGAATTTAGGAATTAAAAAATGTAGTGCTTGTCGTTTTACCTTTCTTCTGTTCACTATATGTATATAGCCAGGGCTTTAAGTGGGCCGGGTATGTACGGGTCTGAGCACCAGCAGTTATTTTCAGGGGGCCTCGAAACGGGTCTCTATCGGGCTCTATTTTCAGGCTTCGCAAAGGTAGTCTGTTTTTCTTTTTTAATTGGACTGCAGTGAGAGCATGCACATCGCTCACTACTAAAAAGTGGAGACATCATGCCAAGTGAGCCGCGTTGTAGGGTAAGGGAAATCCTTTAAAGAGAGCCATTTTCTCTCTGGATTTCCCTTCTCTTTTTTGCAAAGCAGGAGCAACATCATCGTGGGATGATTAGGAGAGAGATGACCAGGCGCGCAACGCCCATTGCCCCGGGCTGAGACAGCTTCCCGGGCGCACACACACAGCCGCATTTGAGTACTTCACAGACTCTGTTGTTTTTTACCCCTTTTAAGAACCCCTGCATCCCCACTCTGCCTATTGCTGGAAGAATAAGCCTCACCCCAAATATGGCTCTAGTTGCGTCTCTGGAGATGACCACAGGCAGCCAATTCCAGCACAACCCTGCACTGACCTTTCACAGTGTCTTGTTTTAGTGCTACGAAAACACACGCTTTGCCTGGCTCACTTAGTTCTCACACCCCCTCTTTAATATGAAGATAGTAGCGTTGGAATTACCTTCATATTCCTACACTGTGCTTCACATGGAAATATAGAAGGGCAGGTTCTCACCACCCCAAATTAGCTGTTAGGTATACTCTCTCAAATGTAAGAACTACAGGTATTCAGCATCTGTCAGTCACGGCCAATTTAAAGCAGTGTTACTATATAGAAATGTACAAAAGGTTATGTTTCTGAATTAGCGTCTTACACTGAAAAGCTGGTTTACATTTCTTTTGCTGGATCAACCTTTGTTTAAAACACCACCAGAGAAGGGTGGTGAACTATGGTCCACAAAGAGCAACTGAAAGCTTTCTTGTTCTTTATCAGAAACATCTGCCTGTCAATGGTTATCACCAGCCTTTTTTCAGCCCATTAAGGGGCTGGGTGGATGAGTATAATACAGGGTATTTAGGATCGGGGGCGGAGGGTGCACGGAAAGAAGGACGGATAGGTGAATAAAGGGCGAGTGGATCGATGGCCAGATGGATGAATGGATAGCTAGATAGATGGATGGATGAATGTATGTATGGATGTTTGGATGGATGGAAGGGTGAATGGATGCATGGAATAGTATTTAGGACAGGCGGGTGGGCTGATAGATGCTTAGGATAGGTTATGGGACAGGTATATGTATGGATGTATGGGCGTATGGATAGATGGATGGCACAGTGCTTAGGATAGGCGGGTGGGCTGATAGATGCTTAGGATAAGTCCAGGGACACATGTATGTATGGATGGATGGCTGGATGAATGAATGAATGAATGGATTACTGGCTGGATGGATGGGTGAATGAATGGATGGATGGATGGATGGATGGATGGATGGATGGATGGATGGATGGATGGATCAGTACTTAGGATAGGCGGGTGGGCTGATAGATGCTTAGGATAGGTGCAGGGACAGATGTATGTATGTATGTAGGTAGGAATATATAGATGGATTGAAACATGGTTGGATGACGCAGTGCTTAGGATGGATGGATGCAGGGCTTTAAGTGGGCCGTGTCTGAGCACCGGCAGTTGTTTTCAGGGGGCCTCAAAACGGGTCTCTATCAGGCTCTATTTTCGGGCCTCACAAAGGTAGTCCGTTTTTCTTTTTTTTTTTTTTATAGGTCTGCAGTGAGAGTATGCACATCGATGTGCACATGCTCATTTTGCTCACTACTGAGAAGTGGAGACGTCATGCTAGGTGAGCCGCGTCGTAGGAGGAAGGGAAATCCTTTAAAGAGAGTGTTTTCCGAAGGTAGTATAATTGGAGGGGATTTTCTTAAGCACACAATGCTAGTTATCTTGATTTAGACCACGCCCCTACTTGGATAGACCACACCCCGTTAAGAGGTTTGCCCCGCCCCTTTTAGAGCACCCCCAGGTTTTTTTCCCCACTTAAAGCCCTGTATATAGCCTTAATCTACGTACATGTGCTAGATTAACATTTGTAAACTATGACGGGAGCTTGATTATATTTCCTATTTTCATTAATGGTGTAGCTTTGTGATCTGTAGTGCTATGCTCTAAACAAGCACAATCTCCGAAGCTGGGGATTAAAAATATAGTGTTTGTCCTTTTACTGTTCTTCTGTATACCATGTTAACATCTCTTTTTCCCGTATACGTGCTAGATTAATTTCAAATAACTATGACTGAGCCTGTTTACGCCCATATTTTCACTAACGGTGTAGTTTATTGGGCTATAGTATCATGCATGTTGGTGGACACCCTTCAGACAACACAATCTGCAATATATTTGAAGTCATAAAGACATCTGTGCTGGAACACTATAGATTCTTGCGTTGTTCTTGAGATCGTATTTCTGGATGCCAAATTGCTTACCTGTACCATTGTTTTATTGGGGGTTCACGTTGGTCGATACCTGGGAGAGCTTGCTTAATGAATTATGTTCGATTCTTTGTGAGAGTCAATACAATGAGAGATACATCTGGGGAGGGAATGGCTATTGACATGCCCTCTCTCTCTCTTTCCTTTCCCGTTTTATTTTCATGCAGAAGTGACTTGCGCCTGCGTAATGTCCATGGGGATTTAATGACACGTACTTGAGCTTTGCACGGATCTCCTTGAACATTTGGAAGAATTGGAATAACTCTGGTGTATATCCTGATGCAATAGTGGAAGGTGTGTAACCCTCAAGTTTGACTATTATTTCGATTTTGGAAACAGCGCTATGACTACGTGTATAGTTATCGAAGACCAATACTAATTATCGATACATGATTTTTGTAGCGTTCTAATAAACCTGACTATTAATCAAAGAGGAATCTTGTCTTCTCGAGTGACTATGGGCCCGATTCACAGAACTAACTTAAGACAAAATCCTAAACTTACTACCATTTTGGTATTCACAGAAGGCACTTACTCATTTTGGTATTCACAGAAGGCACTTACTCATTTCGGTATTCACAGAAGTTAGGAGTCCTAACTTTAGGACTCCTAAATGCCTTCTGTGAATACCGAAAGTCTTAAAATTAGGATTTTTCTCAGTTTAGTAGTAGTATAGTTAGGACTCCTAACTTTATGACTCCTAAATGCCTTCTGTGAATACCGAAAGCCTTAAAATTAGGATTTTTCTCAGTTTAGTAGTAGTAAAGTTAGGAGTCCTAACTTTAGGGACTCCTAAACTGAGAAAAATCCTAATTTTAAGACTTTCGGTATTCACAGAAGGTATTTCGGAGTACTAAAGTTAGGACTCCTAACTTCTGTGAATACCGAAGTGAGTAAGTGTCTTCTGTGAATACCAAAATGAGTAAGTGCCTTCTGTGAATACGAAAATGGTAGTAAGTTTAGGATTTTGTCTTAAGTTAGTTCTGTGAATCAGGTCCTTAGACTTTACTGTAAGAAAACCACGAAGCTTCTCACTGTCTTAACCTTTGAGCTGTCTCTGCTCACCTGGATTGACCCATGTGTATGCATGGACATTCACTATAGCATAAGGTACCTGTTATGCTGTGCTTACAGTGCTCTTCGCACCGTTAGTTTCCAAAAGAGAGGCGGAACACGCTCATTCACTTATTAGTGTATGTTTGTCTCTTCTGTACACACATCATTTTTGGAATCCTTCATGTCCCTCCCCTTTTGTTCTGTTCTTAATTCATTTTCTAAGCTTGGGGTGTGGATATACATATATATTAACAATTAGGCATTTGCCTTGGCGTTTACGTAGGATGCACATTTCAAGTGGAAATGTTTATACTTTGCACCGGTCTTCGCGACTTGACATTCACTGGATGTTATGATTTTCACTTTACTCAAATGTAATAGACTGTGAAACGTATCAACTCCCAAATGTATAAGATTTGATCGTGGGACGGTACGGTATACATGTTTGTATAAGTGTGTCTTGTTTTACATGTCATGTCTTGTAAACAGACTTGTTCTTAATGTTACATATATTTCTGCACTGTGGTGCCTTAAGGTACCTGCCACGTGGTGCAGTGATGAACAGGGAGGCACCATAGCTGCTCCCTCAGCCCACAACAGTAGGCCAGAAGGTTAAGGGGGCCCGGCTAGGGGCCCCAGACTTCGCTTTCTGACAGGCTTTCCAGGTCGGAAAGGCCGACCTGGAAAGCCTGTCAGCAACCGACATCATAATCTCTACGGCAGAAACCCCGTCCATAGGGATTGCGAGCAGGCCTCGGACTGGCTGGCGGGCGGGCTCCTCGAACCCGTTGGAATCCAGCAGAATGACAGGCCAGTTTCACTTTCGACTGCATGCATCATAATGCGCAGTCAAAACTCAATCAATCAATCAGGGGAATTGTAAGCGCGCTCCTCACCCTTGAGGGTCTCAAGGTGCTAGGGGTGTGGAGGTCCGCAGATCTGTTTAGCCAAAGAGCCAGGTCCTGAGGGACTTCCTGAAGGTGTTCAGGGAGGGGGCGCGTCTGATGTCTGCCAATAGCTCGTTCCAGGTCTTGGCTGCAATGTGAGAGAAGGATCTTCCGCCTGTTCTGGCTCTGTGGATGCGCGGGGTATCGGCTAGTGCGAGGTTGGAAGATTGGAAGTTTCTTTTGTGTACGTGGAAGTTGATTCTGTCATTGAGGTATTTGGGTCCATTGTTGTGTATGCATTTGTAGGCGTGAGTGAGGATTTTGAAGGTGACTCTTTTCCCCATGTGGAGCTAGTGGAGTCTTTGCAGGTCCTGGCTGATGTGTTCGTGCCGGGGGATGCCGAGGACAAGTCTGGCGACGGTGTTCTGACTTGTCTGGAGTTTGCGGAGTAGGGACTTGTTGGTGCCGGCGTAGAGGGCGTTTTTATGGTCCAGTCTGCTGGTGATGAGTGCGTGGACGACTTTCCTCCTTGACTCAGGGGGGGTCTATTTGAAGGTCTTGCAGAGGATGCAGAGGATGCAGAGGGTGTTGAAGCAGCTGGAGGTGACGACGTTGATCTGTCAGTTCATTGTGAGTGAGGAGTCGAGCACGATACTGAGGTTTTTGGCATGGTCTGAGGGGGTGGGTGGGCTTTCGAGGGCAGTCGGCCACCAGGTGTTGTCTCATGCTGAAGGGGTGGTTCCGAGAACGAGGACTTCTGTCTTCTTGGCGTTGAGCTTCAGGCAGCTGTTGGTCATCCAGGCTGCGACGTCTTGCATTCCTTTCTGGAAGTTGAGTGTGGCGGTGGTGGGGTCTTTGGTGAGGGAGAGAATGAGCTGGGTTTCATCAGGATAGGATACGATGTTGAGGCAGTGTTGTCGGACGATGGCTGCGAGGTGAGCCATGAAGATGTTGAAGAGGGTCGGGCTCAGTGATGACCCCGTGGGACTCCGCAGGTGATTTTCGTGGGGGCGGATAGGAAGGGGGACAGTCTTATCCTTTGGCTTCTTCTGGTGAGGAATGATCGGATCCATTCCAGGGCTGTTCCTTGTATGCCTGCGTTGTGTAGTCTGGAGACGGTGTCAAAGGCTGCTGAGTAGAATAAGGGCTGCGGAGTGGCCTTTGTCCAGGAGGGTTTGGATGTCATCTCTGGTGGAGAGTAGGGCAGTCTTGGTGCTGTTGTTTCTTCGGAATCCAGATTAGGACGCGTCAAGGACGGCGTTCTCTTCGATGAATCGTGTCAGTTCCCTGTTGACTGTTTTCTCTGTAACTTTGGCTGCGAAAGGGAGGAGCGAGATGGGCCGATAGTTCTTGAGGTCGGTGGGGTCGGCTGTAGGCTTCTTGAGCAGGGGTCTGACTTCTGCGCGCTTACAGTCATGGGAAGGTGCCTGTTTTGAAGGTAGTGTTGATGGTGCGTTGTAGTTCGCCGCGACTCTGTGGTAGATGTGAGGGGGGCAGGGGTCGGTGGGGGCCCCCGAGTGGATGCCTTTCATGATCGAGGTGGTGTCTTCGGCCGAGATCGGAGTCCAGTTGGAGATGGTGGGCTGGGTGGTGTCTCTGGGGGTCGGGGTGCTGTTTGTGGCGTCTGGTGGATGGTCGACGAAGTTGTCGTAGAGGTTTTTGATCTTGAGGTGGAAGTAGGTTCCAAGATTGTCGCACAGGTCTTGGAACGAGGTGATGTATGTGGCTTCGCTGCCTGGGTTAGTGAATTCCTGAATTCCTGAATGACACTGAAAAGTTCCTTGGAGTTGGTGGAAACTGATACTGGGATGAGACTCGGAAAGCTTTTCCGACTTTCATCGTAATTAGGTCCATATATTTGTCACTCAGACTGTCCTCCGATTTATGACATACACTGAGATTGGCTCCATACTTACTTCTGCTCATGCTCCTGTCATAGTAGATTTTGATAGTCTATTCATACATCTCATTCTCGTAGTTGGTGATTTAACAAGGCCATTTTGCTTAACACTCAATTTTCAGAACAATGTACAACTTTTTTCCACTAATTTTTAATGAGCAATCTCTCCTCTGAAACAAAGATACATTTCATTTGGGTTGGCTTTAAAGTTACTATAGATATAATAGACTATGATGCAAAAAAACACTTAAAGACTCTGCACAACTATTAAAACATATTATGGGTCAGATGTACGACCAGCCAATTAGCAAGTTACAAATTGTGTCGCATTTGCGACTCGCAATTTGCGACTCGCTAATTGGAATGCACAACAGTGTCTCAGACACTGTTTGCGATACCTGATGGGGTCGCAAATTGCATGCCTCATTATTATTAATTAGGCAGGCACAATGGCCACTTTGCGACCCCTTTAGGAATAGCAAGCATTCACAGTGATTGTGGCCTGCTGGGGTCAGCAGACCACCATGTCTGTGACTGTTTTTTTAATAAAGCAGTTTTTTTTTAATGCAGCCCGTTTTCCTTAAAGGAAAACTGGATGCATTTAAAAAACAAAAATGAAACTTTTCAGTTTAATTTTTTTAAAGGCAGGCAGTGGTCCCTGGGACCACTGCCTGCTCTTAGAAATATTTTCCCACATACTCACAAAGGGGAAAGGGGTTCCCTGGGGACCCCTCCCCTTTGCGAGTGGTTTACCACCTACTTGAAATAGATGGTAAACTGCGAGTGATTTACAGCCGCAAAACATTAGTACATAGCATGTTGACTCCCCTTCCTAATAGTGAGAGTCGCAAATGCTATTTTGCGAGTCAGTGACTCTCAAAATAGCATTTGTACATGCCATTACCCTTTTTTGTGTCCGCAAACGGGAGGATCTCCCGTTTGAGGATGCAAAAAAGGGTCGCACATCTGGCCGTAAATCTTTAGAACATGAATTCTTCGCTTCCAATCAAACAGGTACATTGTCTAAAATTATAATAGCTAAAATGCAATATAACAAACAATCTTGGGACAATGCTTGTGGTAGCCTACTTAAATGTAATGCTAAAATGTTTGGTGGTTGCAGCAAAGCAGGTAAATCATTGGCTAATTACCTTAAAATAATGGACCAAAAATCTGATAAAGTAGCCATAACAGACTAATCCAGGATTAGACATGTCAGTGATTCCAAAATACAAGCGTGTTTTGTAGAATATTGTACCAAATTATATATCCCATATTCCTCTCCCACTGAACAATTGGATGCTTTTTTCCAATCAATTCCTAAATCACCTAACCGCATAGTAGATATGTCTTCCTTTGATAATGCAATTTCCTAGCAAGAGATAATAACAGCCATCAATCACCTTCCAAAGGATAAAACTTCAGGGCCTGATGGCTTTTCTATTCAATTCTACTCGCATCTCTTTATACCAAACCTTATTACCCATTTTTTAAATATAGGGTAGACGCAAGAATCATTTTTCTCATGCAATACTTTGTTCACTTCCAAACAACGGTAAGAACTTATATTAGTGCAGTAACTACAGACCTATCTCCCTCATTAACACCAATTGTAAGACTCTAGCTAAAATATTGGCATTACGCATTAATCATGTTATCCCGGATTTAGTGGATTTAGTGGATTTACATCAATCTGGGTTTGTGAAGGGAAGATATATCTCAGAAAATTCCAGACCTTTCCTCAATATCAACCATTTGACTTCCAAGTGGCACTCCAACTTAGCGGCCATAACTCTTGATGCAGAAAAAGCTTTTGAACAGGTTAATTGGGAATTTATGTATGGAGCTTTGAAATGGCACGTTTCAGTCCTCATATTCTTAAATATATTGGTTTGTTATATTCTGAGCCTTTAACCTCCATTTAGGTCATTGGCAATCAATCCTGTTATTTTCCTCTTCAAAGAGGGACCAGACAGAGTTGCCCATTATCCGCTCTTTTATTTATTTTATCCTTAGAATCCTTTTTGGAAATAATTCAGAGATCCAAAGCATTTTCAGGTTTTCAATTCAAGCATATGAATATAAGATTCACGGCTTATGCGGATGATATTTTATTACATGTATCAAATTCCGACACCACACTAACTTAGTTTTTCTCATTATTAAATAGATATTCTGCAGTTTCAGGATACAAACTTAACATAGACAAATCAGAGGTCTCGCCTTTGAATATATTTTGTCTTCCTGACATGTTGAAGGATACTGGCTTCAAATGGACTTCCAAGTACATTTTGGTGCCGATTCCAATCTTGTAAAACCCGGGTACGAACCGTCGTACGGAGCGTATTTTCCGTCCGACTCGTACCCGGGAAAACCACCTTGCAAACCCGCAAGTACAATGCGTACAGAAATACCATTTCCGTACGAATCGTAAAAAACACCGACCGTCAAAATTATACCCACAATTCCGATCCGGGACACCGCGTATGTGACGTCTGGACGGAGTCAGGCAGCGTTTTACGAACCAGCAAGTACGATTCGTGCCTACGTCACTCCGCACGGCAAATATTTTACGGCAGCCAAAAACTCCCGGGAAATTGAGGACGACGCGAAGAAGAAGCACCTGTACGCGGCGGACAGCCATGGACCCCATCCTATGTGTCATCCCGGCCCTCATAGCCTACGACCTTGTGCACAGGAACCGACGCAGACGCCGCAGAAGGTCAGAACAACACCCAGGGGCCAAGGTGGGGGGCAGGAAACATAACCCCCACCCAAGTTAACAAGTACATGCCCTGTCCATACCTTACCTCCAGGGTCTGGTCACTTCGGGGGGTGGGGGCGTGTCCACCAAGGCCTGCGTCCAGCCACAACGGAAGTGGACGTGGACGCGTCCCATCACCACAACAATTGTGGTAGTCACCATACCCATGCCTTAAGAGCGTGGGTACGGGTCGTATTCTTGGGGTGACGTAGGGGTACGCGTGGTGCGACCCGTACCCACGCACTGAAGGCCTGGGTACAGGCCGTACCCCTACGGCACCCCAGCAGATTGTATATCTGACCAGTATATTGGGGGGGGGTGTATGTCCAGGTGAGCAGTGTACTGCACCAAGGGTGCAGGCGGGTGGGTGGGTGTCGTGCTACAATCCACATCAGTGGACAGAGACATAGGGGCGGGTGCCTATCACTCCCAGCAGTGCCCAGACATATGAGGGGTGGGTGCAGAGGACTCCCAGCAGTGCCCAGACATATGAGGGGTGGGTGCCTATCACTCACAGCAGTGCCCAGACATAGGAGGGGTGGGTGCCTATCACTCCCAGCAGTGCCCAGACATATGAGGGGTGGGTGCCTATCACTCCCAGCAGTGCCCAGACATATGAGGGGTGGGTGCAGAGGACTCCCAGCAGTGCCCAGACATATGAGGGGTGGGTGCCTATCACTCCCAGCAGTGCCCAGACATATGAGGGGTGGGTGCCTATCACTCCCAGCAGTGCCCAGACATATGAGGGGTGGGTGCAGAGGACTTCCAGCAGTGCCCAGACATATGAGGGGTGGGTGCCTATCACTCCCAGCAGTGCCCAGACATATGAGGGGTGGGTGCAGAGGACTCCCAGCAGTGCCCAGAAATATGAGGGGTGGGTGCCTATCACTCCCAGCAGTGCCCAGACATATGAGGGGTGGGTGCAGAGGACTCCCAGCAGTGCCCAGACATATGAGGGGTGGGTGCCTATCACTCCCAGCAGTGCCCAGACATATGAGGGGTGGGTGCAGAGGCCTCCCAGCAGTGCCAAGACATATGAGGGGGGGTGCCTATCACTCCCAGCAGTGCCCAGACATATGAGGGGTGGGTGCCTATCACTCCCAGCAGTGCCCAGACATATGAGGGGCGGGTGCCTATCACTCCCAGCAGTGCCCAGACATATGAGGGGTGGGTGCAGAGGACTCCCAGCAGTACCCAGACATATGAGGGGTGGGTGCCTATCACTCCCAGCAGTGCCCAGACATATGAGGGGTGGGTGCAGAGGACTCTCAGCAGTGCCCAGACATATGAGGGGTGGGTGCCTATCACTCCCAGCAGTGCCCAGACATATGAGGGGTGGGTGCAGAGGACTCCCAGCAGTGCCCAGACATATGAGGGGTGGGTGCCTATCACTCCCAGCAGTGCACAGACACATGAGGGGTGGGTGCCTATCACTCCCAGCAGTGCCCAGACATATGAGGGGTGGGTGCCTATCACTCCCAGCACTGCCCAGACATATGAGGGGTGGGTGCCTATCACTCCCAGCAGTGCCCAGACATATGAGGGGGGGGGGTGCCTATCACTCCCAGCACTGCCCAGACATATGAGGGGTGGGTGCCTATCACTCCCAGCAGTGCCCAGACATATCAGGGGTGGGTGCAGAGGACTCCCAGCAGTGGACAGAGGCATGGGGGTGTGTACATCATCCTCCGATGACCAAAACTCCATGGGTGCATGAAGGCATCCACAATGTGCGACTATATTGAGAGTGCCATGACAACACATCACTGACAGCAGTGTCCCACTCCCATGAGGATGGATGTCCTTCCCCCACTGCATGACACACCGCATGTGGGTGTGATGACAAATTACACATGCATACCCACCCTTGGCGGTGGGAGCACAATACACACACTGAGATAATGCAACAAGACTGTATACTCATGTTAAACCCTACTAAACTAAGAGAGCCTAAGGGAACACACACTGTCATGCACATTCCAGGACTGATAGGAATGTACAGATGCTGGGGCAGCCAACAAGTTGTTACCTCCCATGGAAGGAAAAGGATGGAGTACCCACAGATACAATCCCCACAATTGTCAGTCAGGTGCCCAAATACCCTGCAGAACAAGTAACACATGTGTGCTAGGCTGGGAGTACACACATGCATAGTGCGGAAAAGGGACCATGTCCACATGAAGCCATGGCAACATACTCCATACACAAGTACAGTGACTACCAAGGATGGCACAGACGAAGCAGGCGGAGACATTGCTGAGCAGGCATGGCCAAAGTTAAAGGGATCCGTCACACACCAAGGAAATGTAGACACAGGTCAGCACAACAATTGGGAAACACCCTGCAGGGAAGATGTCAGGTGCCACAGAGGAAGGAACACTCCTTGGGACAATGTCACCATACAGTAAGAGCTTACATGACCAAAGATTATTTGCAGAGACCTTGTGATGGCACGCAGATACCAGGGTACACCCCATGAGCAGCACACTACAACATTTCCCAGACACCTAACACATTATCACCACCCCAACTCATGGAGCAGCAGCACCAACAGCAACACCAGAAAAGCATTAGTGTGCAAATGAAAAACAAAATGCTTTATTCAGCATAAAAATAATATTTGAATTGAAATGTACACTATATACAAGGCCCAGAGGCCGGTCCATATGCGAACTCCTGGGGGGGGGACACATTGGGACGCGTCTCCCCTAGCTTGCCTGCACAGTTTAGAGTTCCTTTTCATCCACAGGGGGGGAGCATCATATGGGGGAGGAAGGACCAGGCACCGCAGGGACAGGAGGGGCAAGGGTAGGTGTTGTGAGCGCAGGGACGGACGACTCCACCACAGGGGGTGGGGCAGCACCAAAGGTGGTGGTTAGGATGGCGCTGCACACGGTTGCAAGGTCTTCCAGCATCTCCCCTGCACCCGAAGGAACCACAGGCCCCAAGGAGGGGGGGTCGGAGGAATGGGTTGCAGCGCTACTGGGGGAGGGTGTGGATGGGGGGGACTCAACTCCCCTGCCCAGGGACTTCCTCAACCGCTTGCGGGGTGGTGTCACACTGGGGCTGAGGGACAGACGGGCCATGAAGGACTCTTTGTCTGACTGTTGGGCAGGGGAGCTAAGGGGAGTGGTTTTGGAGGAAGTGGGTCGTGAGGACTGCGGACTCCCACTGTGGCTGCGTGTCTGCCGTTCCCCCCCCAACCCAGTGGGTGTGTCTACTTCCCCCTGTGTGTGCGTGACAGGAGGTGTGCGCTTGGCCTTCCCTGTTGGTGTGCTGCCTGTGTCTGGTGGGGTGCGTGCATGGTGATGTCTGGGTGTGCTTGGGACAGGCATGGGAGTGGGAAGTATGGATGGTGCAGGGGTAGTGGGGGACGGACCGCTGCAGGAGACCCACTGATGCCGTCAGTGACGAGTCCATGGACCTCAGCAACATCCATTGGTCAGACATCGCTGCTGACATGTCCTCCATGTACGACACCATCTGTGTCAGCAGTCTGGTGTGGCCATGGAGGACATTAAGCAGCGATGTCTGACCAACCTGCAACTGCCGCAGGATGTCCACAGACTCAGCATTGATGGCAGCAGGGGAGACTGGGGCAGGGGGTGCGGTGCCTGGCACGAAGGAGACATGTTGTCGCCTAGCACGGACAGAAGGGACCTGAGCAAGTGGGAGGGAGGTGATGGGAATGGAGGGGGCGGCGAGAGATGGAGTGCTGCTTTCAGCTGTTGGAGCAGCCTCCGCCACCTCTGGACAGGTCCTCCGCCTGACTCCCCTCGCCCTCCGTGCCACTTGCTGCGCCAGACTCCCCAGCACTGGTGGCACCGGTGCTGGATCCCTCCTCCACGTCCGTGCCGGTGTCTCCCTCGGTGTCCCCCGACGATGCTGTGGGCAAGGTGAAGAGACAGGAAATAATCAGACACCTGTATACATATGACACATGAGTCCAAACTACATAGGTCACAGTGCATAGCATGAAAAGCATCATGAGTAACATCTACAATACTACGCACATATGTAGGCCCTGCACTACACAGTTGGTTGACCCACCATGCCACTTGGAAACAATGGAGAGCATGACACAACAGCAAATAACTTGATATCGAATTATACAGAGAAGCAAGTGTCTGTGGACAGTCGAGCACAGCATCTGGACCACACACCGTTGCCAAAAAAGGATGAGCAGGAACCATGTCTTTAAACTTTAGACACATACTGCAAAGCACAAACATCAAACCCTGCACAACATGACTGGGTCAATACTTGTTGAGTGTCTGTTCAGACTGTCATCACACACAGGCTAGACCTGGAAAGGAGACATAAGGTTTGGACATGTAGGCCTTGGCCGCAAACCCCCCCCCCCACCTGAGACTATGTGATTGAGACAGAGGAAGGACTTACACCTCTTCATCTGGGATCACAAAAATGGGCTTCATGAAATACCAAGTGCACTCTAACTACCCCTCGTGGGGCTGACCACACATAATATTGACAAACAACCATCATCAGATAGTTGTACCGAGACACACAGGCACTGGCCACAGTGAGTATGCACAAGCCACATTGGTCACCCTGTACAGTGGACACATGTAGCACACTTTACGTAAATACAAATGAGGCCAGGGTAAAATGCAGAGAGCCCAACCTATGCTGAAGACACAGAGAATGTCCACAGTGTTGGATAACACACATGATTCCTAGGAAAAGGTGTCTCAGGGGACTGTAGTGGCCACACTGCTCCATGGTCCTGGATAGATCTGACTGCAACAGGAGCAACCGTCCCCGCACTATGCATATCTCCCCCTCATGCACATCATGTCTGAGGCCACAACATCGGTCATGCATGCTGCAAGTCTGTTCATTTCAAGCCTCACACTCCTATGTTGAGACTCAGCATCAGTGTCAACAATCATGGACCCCAAAATGACTGAACTGGACAGGGCAGAGGCAAGGTCCCAACACATGTCACAGACCACCCCCACACATGATGCTGCAAGCTTTGGGCACTTGGATTAACTGGCAGCCTAGATTACCTTGTGCAAGAGTGACTGCACACAGACGAGGGAACACATGTCAAGGAGGGGAAGGGAGGAAGAACAGCACCGGGTGACTTGGGGGAACAGGATATGCACTGCACATATAAACCCTGGCAGTGTATCCAGGCGACTGAGCACTTCCAAAAGCTGGTGACACACAACAAACACACATGTACCTACCCCTTTGCTGCTGCTGCTGCTGCTTCTCCTGTAGCCGCCTATCCATGTCAGGGAAGACCACCGCCAGGACACGCTTCATTTGGTGGGTCAGGCGCCGGCGCCCGCTGTTCTTGCCTTCTGGTGAGTCCCCCAGCAGGAAACGGGCGATCCTCCTGGTCCAGCACCGGATGTCCTGCCAGCGTTTCCTCACCTGTGCCAGGCGCCGACTGCGACATTCCACAGATCTCACGGCCCTGACGGCCCGCTTCCATATCTCCCCCTTCTCGTAGGCGGTTACCTGTGAGGATGACAAAGTGAGACAACATCACTACACCTGCTCCATGTCACAGAGACACACATTTGAACATCTTTGATATGTTGAACAGGGCATAGTATGCACCTTTGTCATAGGGACATTAGGCTCAGTGGAAGCCCCAATGCACTACATGGCATTGAAAGTACACAGGTGGCATGAGGGGTGCGACATACTCCCTGATCATGGCACACACTGGACATCACAAGCAACACAAAACTGATGGCCAGCACCTCCAAGCAGTCACATGCCCCAGGCCACTGACCCAACAACAGCAGACTACACAGACACACACAGGCACAGATCATTCACCTGGCAGTGGCAACAGCCGATACAAACCTCACTCTGTACATGTGCCACTTGCCTGGGGGGGTCACAGGCATGGGGCTAGCCAAGCCAGTCAGACACACAGCACATCAGATGGGTCGAGCTGTTTCCTCCTCCATGCAGCTGTGGTGCAACACTCCACATAGACACTCACCCACATGACAAGGAACATTCACACACATCAATGTCCAGATCATTTGGACACTCTCACCACAGCTCCACTCAACTCACACACATCTGTGGGTACAGTCACCTGTCACATGGGGGGAACACTGAATCACCTCAAGACTATAGAACAAGAAGGCCAAGAGGATTAGCTATGCTGAATGTGCCATGCAGCATTCAGTGAATGTCACAGTAAGCACAATGCAAGTGAGGAGTGCACACATGAACCACATAATGCTCTACATGACAGACATGAGCCATTCCCCCCCCCACCCCTGGGACCCACTCTAAACAACATTTCATGTCTGTCACACCTGGACACAATGCTAGAAGTGCCAGTCACAAAAAGAAGGGGCACAGTCAAAGGTAGCAGAGTCAGCACTCACCTGCACCCCTGGTCTACCATACAGGCTGGGGAACTGTGGGAGGATGACCTCCAGCAATGCCTCATTCTCCTCCTGGGTGAATGGCTGGGCCCTCTCCCTACTCTAGTGGTATGGGCCGTACACGCGTGTGTAGGGCCCATAGCACTATGGTGGTGTTGCCGTAGGCGTACGCCATCGTGCTACGGGCCCTACACACGCGGGTATGGCCCGTAGCACTATGGCGTACGCCTACGGCAACACTGCCATAGTGCTACGAGCCCTACACACGCGGGTACGGCCCGTAGCACTATGGCGTACGCCTGCGGCAACACTGCCATAGTGCTACGGGCCCTACACACACGGGTACGGCCGGTAGCACTATGGCGTATGCCTACGGCAACATTGCCATAGTGCTATGAGCCCTACACACGCGGGTACGGCCCATAGCACTATGGCGTACGCCTACGGCAACACTGCCATAGTGCTACGGGCCCTACACATGCAGGTACGGCCCGTAGCACTATGGTAATGTTGCCGTAGGCGTACGCCATAGTGCTACGGGCCGTACCCGCGTGTGTAGGGCCCGTAGCACTATGGTAGTGTTGCCGTAGGCGTACGCCATAGTGCTATGGGCCGTACCCGCGTGTGTAGGGCCTGTAGCACTATGGTAGTGTTGCCGTAGGCGTACGCCATAGTGCTACGGGCGTACCCGCGTGTGTAGGGATCGTAGCACTATGGCAGTGTTGCTGTAGGCGTACGCCATCGTGCTATGGGCCGTACACACGAGGGTACGGCCCGTAGCATTATGGCGTACGCCTACGGCAACACTGCCATAGTGCTACGGGCCCTACACACGCGGGTACGAGCTGTATCTCTATGGCGTACGCCTACGGCGACACTCCCATAGGGATAGGACCAGTGTGTACACGTACGTGTGTACGGTCCGTACACACACACGTACTCCTACCCAAAACCCATATAGTGATACAACCGTACACACGCCCTCAGAGCGTGTGTACGGTGCGTTTCACAGCTCACACTGGTGATAGGTGGCACACAGGAAAGGAATGGAGGTGTCAGACTCGCACAAGGATGGACATCGTCATTTTCAGTGCAGTGCTTCATGTGTAGGGCCTAGGTATGTCAGGCAGTGAGCTGTCTCCTCATGTTTTAACCCAATAGTTGTGTGATGACCTGTGTACACATGTCATGTGTGATGGGGCACTATGTGGCGCACTTCCCCTTCACACCTTTTACATGTGTGCATGTAGTTCAAACTTGTCAAGCACTGCATCACTGGCATGGCACAGTCACCAACACCCGCAACTGTCCCCTGATGCCAGGTACACGGATGATGACACCTGACATCTCACTACCAGCGTGCCCCGATGTGACTATGTCATGTGTGTGTCATGTGTTTCCATGATCTTGCTGTTGGTGTTCCATCAACGGCATCTGCTGTAGCTGCATCCAACATGTGTCTGTGTGTAGATGCCCATGTCACACTATAACGCACACCAGGACACATGTGGAATAACACGTAACGTGTGTCTGTATGCATCGAACAGGGACTTGCGAGCTTAGGACATATCAGCGTAGTCTCAATGTCTGTGTGATCATTTTTGACATGTACCCCTTCATGGCAAGGTGTGTGGTCTGTCCTTTTTCCATGACATGTGACTTGTGCGTCTAGCTTGCCGGCAGCTGTCTGTATGAGATAACATCCTTCAAATGCACATATGTGGATGTATGTCACTCCTGTAATGCGTCTGGCTGTTCACTCACACTGGCCCACAGCTACTTTCATGGCATGTCATGTAGACCTTGACAATCAACGTTTGTAGCTGGATCTTGGTAGGAGTATCACCTGGCTGGCATACGTGTGCAGGATGTATTGCACAGACCAGACTCTGTATGTAGCATATGTGTATTAGCTGTTGAACATGTGCTCAGTTCATTGACATTGGTGTAGTAATGTACTCAATCTTCGTTATTCCTTCCAAATTTCTGCAGGGCACCGCCTCTCCCCTGACCAATGCCAGACTTGGCTGCCATGAGGGAACGTGACTGCATACGCCGCTACAGATTCAACCAACAGTTAATTGTGGACCTGACAAACAGGCTGGCCCCACACCTCCAACCGCGACACAGTTATCCGACTGCGCTGACCCTCAAGATGAAGGTGATGTCAGCCCTACATTTCTTTGCCACCAGTACGTTTCAATTGACCATAGCTGATGTGGGTGGCATGTCCCAGACCATTTTCAGCCGTGTCCTGCATGATGTTTTAGAAGCCATGTTGGAGCACCTGGATGAATTCATCCATTTTCCAACTCCTGAGCAGTTGACAGGTATCAAGGGTGAGTTCTATGCCCTGGGAGGGATGCCCCATGTAATTGGGTCCATTGATGGTACACATGTGGCTTTGGTACCACCACAGGCACAGGAGGTAGCCTTTCGTAACCGTAAACATTACCACTCCATTAATGCCCTTGTGGTGTGTCTTGCTAACATGGTGATTTCCCATGTCTGTGCACGTTTTCCAGGGTCAGCACACGATGCCTACATCATGAGGCGTAGCAGGGTGCCAGAAATGATGCTGCAGCTGCGCAACAAATGAGCATGTCTTGTTGGTGGGTAGACTCTGTTTGTCCAGTATTCAGCGGTATCTTAGTATGTGACGGCATCTCCTGACCCACTTCTTTACATGATGTTTCCATGTAGGGGACTCTGGCTATCCCAACCTGCCATGGCTGGTGACGCCTCTCCGCAACCCAAGATCAGCTGCAGATCACCGTTACAACAACGCCCATGGGCAGACCAGGCGAGTGATTGAGAGGACGTTTGGATTCCGTTGCCTCCTCAAGACCGGCGGGTCCCTCCCATATGCACCGGTGAAGGTCTGCAAAATCTTCCTCGTGTGCTGCATGCTGCACAACATGGCAGTGGAGAAAGCTGTGCCACTCATCCTGGATCCCGATGAGCAGGAACATCCACCCGTGGAGGATGAGGGCCTTGGTCACGAGGCAAGTGAGAAGGAGGAGGAGGAGGAGGAGGAGGACATCCGGAGTCAGCTCATACGCAACTTCTTCTCATAATGGTGAGTCCCTGGGTCTGAGTGTGCACGCTTGGAGCCTTGTGTGGCATGTGTTGCAATGTGTGTGTCCAGCTGACTGTATGTGAAGTGACTTTGAGGTGTGTGCTGATGTGTCACTCGAGTGCTGATGTCATTCCACACATTTTAGCTGACACACTCAATTGACAACTAGCATGGTGTCAAACTTATTCATGTAGAGTACATGACCATGCATGCGGATGACTATGTGTTTCCTGACTTCTTGTGTGTCTCTCATCCCCAGGTATTTGCGCATGCTGTCTGCTCGTGGCATCGTTGTGCTCCTGCTATTCCTCATGAGTAATGCAATGTGTGCTGAATCAGCGTTACATGCACGGACATGGTGAGAAGTCTCCTTTGGGTAAGGATTGCAGCAAGGCTTTTTGGGTGTGGTAGTTGTTTGTAATGTGTGGGCACTGCTCCTGTGAAGGTATTGTTACTATGCATACATGTCGGCTCACCATGGGGCACATAACATGTAGCATGACTCACATGAATTGATAGTCACACTTCGTGACAGTCATCTGTTATGGGATTGTGGATTTTGATGAAGGCATCTATGTCTGTACAACTTCCCTCGGAAACATACGGGAGGCTACGGGTGGACATATTGCGGGACATCCCCATGAGAGGCTCAATGGGGAATTGCAGCCTCTCCGTGTGCAGCAGGGGATGTTTGGCTCACCCCCTTCACTTGTGTGCCACTCCCATGGATTGACAGCATCTGTGGTGCAAAGGGGGTGTCCAGTGTAGGTCCCACATGTTAATCCAAAAGACCATGTGAGTCTGTTAATATTGATGCATTTCCATAGGTGTGAGCCTGGGTAATAAAGGTGTTCCTCAGCCTCCAAGGTGCCTCATCTCTGTCAATGCAGGTCTCTTGCCACTGTGAATGCGCCATCTCTGGCATGGTTGTCAAGGATTGTGCATATGAGTCTATGTGTAGATTAGCAACCTGCATGCTGTTCTACATGTATTTGTTTCTCTATTCTGCATGACGTCCATGGCTGTGTATGTGTTTTGGTATGTTGGTCCCCACAACGGGCCGTCAACACCTTCTGGGGTGTGTTTCCTGTGCGCAGCTTGGCCTTCAGTTTCATGATCCGGTGTCAGTCATCTTTGGGGATTGTGCATCCTTTGTCTCTGGGTGTGCCACTGAAAACCGGTCACTCCTTCCTTGACATACACCTGTTGCGGTAGTCCTTTCTGACATGCTAGTCTTTGTGTGGAAATTGTGGCATAGTTCCCAGGACATGCCGCCTGCTGTTGCAGCCACTGCAGCAAGGGCACACGAAGTTTCCTGATTTGGCAACACACACACACATCAAAGATGCTCCTCCCTTCCTCCATCAACCCATTCATTTGGCTGTCATCAGCTTGTCTGTGCCACAGTTGCGGCCAAGCCGTCCCAAAGGCTGGACCGTCTGCACATGCAACGTGCACATTGCACGAGCCTCATGTCCTTGCATGACCCACATCACACTACAGTCTGATGTTGCAGCCACCCTCCAAGCAATGTCCATCCACACATCTGCCGCCAGCTCTCAGGCATACACTAAGCGCACACACAACACCTTTGCATGATGAGTGTGCAACTCCGACTGCCTACACAGCACTGCCACGCCTTCCAGGCCCTGTCACACCCACCAGGTCATGTCCCTCCTACTCCCCACCGGCTCTGTACCCCGGCAAGGACATGGGAGTGGGACTCAAGGCTTCTGCATGTAGTATGCTGTCGTTGTGAGGCACATGGCACAGGTATCATCTGTCAGCGTGTCAAACTACAATGTGTCCAGGACCCCCCTCTCCACCATCACATGCGCACACAACCTCATCATCAACTCGTATGTCATTGACAGCCAGGTGCTCCTCACCCTCACCAAGGGCGCAGACATTGCCAGTTCCAATATTCTAGATTGCATGAGAGCCATTGATGAATGGCAGAACAGCAGTCACCTGAGGCTGGACTTGTACAGGACTGAGGTCAACATCTGAGGATTGTCCCCTTACAGCTGGGTCAACTGCTTGTGTCCCACCCGCAGTAGCCCCGCACAAGCACCCAGTGTCCATGCACACAAGATGGTGTACATCATGGATTGCTTGCTCACATTTGCCATGGTAATCACCAGCATCTGTGCCTCAGACTGCAACACCCTCTACATTATGCACATGATCTCCAGATAGATCCACTCCAAGGAAAGACGGACCATCCCCCAGGTCCACGACAACATCTGTGTCAAATACTGCCCTGCCCTCTATGGGGCAGCCACATCCAAACTCCCAGGACACTTGTCCACATCCAGGCTGCATCTGCACACCTCAGCTGCAACATCCCACGCCCCAGCTACATCACTGTCCAAAAGAGATAGCTGCAATGGATCACTGTGTGCTGCAGGATGAACTTCAGACTCCCCACCCACACTCAGGAGGCAGGCCACAACCCCGACCCAACACCAACCTTGTATCACTGTCATCCGAGACCCCGTAGTGCCATCTCCGTGCATCCAACCTTGACCTGGCCACCATTCTTCCGATCCACCGTACTCCAGCATGCAGGACATAGTTCTCCCACCTGGGAACACATAACTGGGACTCCCTCCCCGGGAACCTCCGAATGAGGCATGACCTCTACGCCTTAATGGTAATCTTTCAAATAGGTCTGTCGGCACAGTATTGCATGCACCCCCTCAGCAGCTTGAGTCCATCACAGGTGAGTATTGTGCTCCATGTCTGCATTGAATGATACATTGTGACCCATGTGTGTCCTGTACCAGACTCCGATCCCAGGTTATGGATGTGTGGAGTTAGTTCAACACTCAGGCATAGTTTGACATTTACACACACATATGTTGGTGAATAATGCCAAATGACAGCAACATCTCATGACAAAATAAAGTATTTATTTTTGGTGGGGTGAGTCTTTTGGTGGAAGAAGTAAGGTGCTCTACCGGGTGCATAGAATCCAAAGTTCACAGGGGGAGATGGCATCCTTGTCAGTTGGAGTCATCAGAGTCCAGACCACAGTGGTGGTCATCATTGGTCAGACTGTGACCAGCAAGTCCATGTGGCAGAGAATGTCATTGGGTGAGGTGGTGCTGTTGCGCCAGAGGGCCAGGTGCCAGGCCAGGTGGCCTGGGAGATGTGGATGGTCCGCTGACTCTCACTGTCTTTTCCGTGGACGACCCACCATCCTCCGGGGACCCTCAGATGCAGGCCTTGACGATGTCTGTGATGCTCCGTCGGACGAACCCTCCTCCTCCTCCTCCCTCCCTATGGCTGGTGCTGGTCTTCGCCTGGTGTCACAGGGAGGGTTGCCGATGTTGTCGGCAATCCGACGGAGTGAACGGCTCATGTCTGTTTGCACCACCAGGAGCTCAGCCAGTCTTGCCTCCATCCGTCCTTGGTGTTGTTGTTGACTGGCATGTTGCTCAGCCTGCAGGTTCTTCATCTCGTCGAGGGTCCCCTTCATCTCTGTGAGGCTCGACACTAACTGGCTGATGCCCCTGGTGTCACGCCGGTATGTGTCCAGGATGTGGCGTATGTGTGACATACCGGTTCCCTCAGCTGGCTGGTCAGGTTCGCGCCTCCGCCTGCCTCCACTCCCACCACCCCTGCCCACACGAGCCTGGCCTGCCATTGTGGGCACATCGGGTCTACGGGACCCCTGAGGGATGGCATTATCGGGGTTGTCTGCCTCCTCCTGGGTGCCCGGAGAACCTTGTCCCTCCTGGTCAGACTGACCCAGGAGACACCCAGGAGCCCTGCTCGCACATCTTCCTCTTGACTGCCCTGCGCAGATCGTACCACCTGGCTTGGCATTCATGCCTGGTCCTTCAGATGGGCGCAACAGCATTCACCTTGTCGACGATCCTCTGCCACAGGCTTGTTTTTGGGCTATGCTGGTCTGTCTGACCAATGTTCCAAACAGCTGTGGTTCGACTCTGATGACTTCGTTGACGAGGAGGTCCAGCTCCGGCCTTGTGAACTTTGGATTCTTGTATGTGGGCATGGTGTGGGGTGTGGGTGTGGATGGTTGTGGGTGTGTGGGTGTGAAGGTGTAGGTGTGTGTGTGAATGTGAAGAGGGGGTGTTTGTGAATGAGGTTGTGTGAAGGTGTGTAAGTGAAGGTGTAGTTAAGGTGTAAGTAAGGTGCAGTTGTTTGTCTGTGGGGTCTGGCAGCAGTGAGTCTGTTGCAAAGGCTCATGGGTTGTGTGTGTGGGCCCTTTTTATTGGTCCATTTGTGGGTGTGGCTGGGTTTGAATTTGTGGTGGGTGTGTTATAAGAGGTGGTTGTGATTTAGGGCCTCTGTTTGCCTGTTTGGATGTGCCAGGTCAGTCATAGAGATGTATTTTGTCATGTTGACGTGTTTTGTGGTGTTGTGCGAGTCGAATTGACCCTCCTTGTGCTGTTTTACAGTGTCCTGGTTCTGTACGAGTCATTTTCGCGTAGGTAAGGTCCGTACATACACGATGCTGGGTGCGGGTGCCGGGGTACGGTGTTGGGGTATGGTGCGTACAGGTACGGGGCTGGGGTACAAGCCTGGGGTGCGTCGCGTACAGGTGGGGGGCTGTGCTAATGTATTGGGTATGGTGCGTACAGGTGCGGGGCTGTGCTACGGTGTTGGGGTACGGTGCGTACAGGTACGGGGCTGGGCTACGGTGTTGGGGTATGGTGTGTACAGGTACGGGGCTGGGCTATGGTGTTGGAGTACAGTGCGTACAGGTACGGGGCTGGGGTACGAGCCTGGGGTGCATCGCGTACAGGTGGGGGGCTGTGCTACGGTGTTGGGGTACGGTGTGTACAGGTGCGGGGATGTGCTAGGGTGTTGGGGTATGGTGCATACAGGTGCAGGGCTGGGCTACGGTGTTGGGGTACGGTGTGTACAGGAACGGGGCTGGGCTACGGTGTTGGGGTATGGTGCGTACAGTACGGGGCTGGGGGACGGGCCTGGGGTGCGTCGCGTACAGGTGGGGGCTGTGCTAGGGTGTTGGGGTACGGTGCGTACAGGTGCAGGGCTGGGCTATGTTGTTGGGGTACGGTGCGTACAGGTACGGGGCTGGGCTACGGTGTTGGGGTATGGTGCGTAGAGGTACGGGGCTGGGCTACGGTGTTGGGGTACGGTGCATACAGGTGCGGGGCTGGGAGACGGGCCTGGGGTGCGGTGCCTACAGGTGCGGGGCTGTGCTACGGTGTTGGGGTACAGTGCGGAGGGGGGTACGGTGCTGACATACGGGGGTACGGTGCAGACATGTGCAGGGTGTGGGGGGCTGTACGACTCGTATCCGGGCACAAGTTTACCCGTGTACATGTAGGCTACAGTGTTCGCTCCGTACGGGGCATTTAACATGCGGTTGTGTATTCGGACAGGCGGTACGGATCGTACTTGCGCGCTCGGACTTCTGTTTTACGATTTGCACGTAAAAATGTCCGGCTCCCTGTCGGACACTTTTCCCGACGCTATTCGGACGTAAAAATTTACGGCTTCCTCTCGGACCATTTTCCCGATGCAATTTGTATGTATTTTTCACGTACGAATCGTACTTCGCAGTTTGTACGGTACTTGTACGATTCGTACGTAAAAATATTCGGATACGAGTCGTACGCAAAAACAATTTCCTGGATCGGAATCGGCACCTTAATATCAAGATATTCTATAACACTATCAAAGAAACCATTAAAATTAATCTTCCTGAAGTCAACTAAAAAATGTTAACTTTGGCAGAGGTTTGGTTCTCTCTATACTTGTCCAGGTGGGGTAGATTAGCCACAATTACCATGATGATTTTACCAATAATCAATTTTTGTTTGTCATTGGTCCCAAATAAACTTCCGCTTACATTTTTTAAACTATTAATTGTTCTTTGATCATAATTTTATGGAGCAAGCATAAGCTACAAATTTCACTAGCAAGGCTACAGCAATCCAAGGATACTGGCAGTATCAACTTTCCGAATCTTGGGACAAACCACTCTGCTTTTACACTTAAACATATTTGGACCTTCCTTTCCGCTACTCCTCCCGATTTGTTGACAATCTGGGGTCAATTGCCGCAGGCTCAGTTTACACCAATTTCTATAAGCAAAGCATTCTATATTTTTGAACGCCAAAGACTTTTTTTTACCCATACGTACTGTTTCTTTTTCCATTGCTATATCTTCAATTACTAACTCAAATTCCCATTTAGAAAATATCACACAGAGCCCTATCTGTTATAATAAGCGCATCACATTAAAAAATAGAGTTCTCTCATGCAAAACATGGATACATAAAGAAATTAAAACCATAGATCATTTACTTTCTAATGGATCTATTCTAGATTTTCATGAAATTAAACACAAATATGGAATTTGTTCTTATTATACCACTCAATATCAGTACCTTAAGACTTCTCTTATTCAATTTCTTTTTCAAACTCTACTCCTGTATCCCATACACACCTTTCCTCTTTCACATTGGATTATTCCTCACAAATGAAATAATCGTGCATATATAAGATTTTGAATTGTTCCTTTATGCAAAGAGCAAAATCTACAATTCAATTACAGTGAGAAGCAGAGTTTCACCAAGATTTGTTTTTGAACATGGAAATCTGTGTGGGCTAAGAGATACAATACTTCTCATTGAGCGAACACTGCTCAAACATTATATTTTAGATTAACTCCTAAATGTCTCCATGAATTCAAGCTTTCCAGCGATGCTAAGTGTTGGTCATGTTCATAGGACGAGTGATCTCCTATGATATATTTTTTAATGTTCTTTGGTTAAAAAAATGCGGTTACTCATATAGGATAAAATCAATCAATCAATCAATCAGGTGTTTGTTAAGCACGACTACTCACACGTAAGGGTCTCAAGGCGCTGGGGGGGAGAGGGGGGTCGCAAGTTCCAGTCCATGAAGGAGGAGGTCTGTCGAAGAGCCAGGTTTTGAGGTTTCTTGCGAAGATGGGTAGCGATGTTGTCTGTCTGAGGTGGAGCGGAAGTCATTCCAGGCTCTGGCCATGCGGAAGGAGAAGGAGTGGCCACCGATCTGGTCTTTCTGGTGCGGGGGACCACGGCGTAGGAGAGCTGGGCTGATCGTAGGGTCCTTTGGGGTGCGTGGAATTTGAGTTGGCTGTTCAGGTATGCTGGTCCGGTGTCGTGGAGGGCCTTGTGAGCGTGGGAAAGCATCTTGAAGGTGACTCTAGCTTCGATGGGGAGCCAGTGGAGTGTGCGCAGGTGCTAGGAGATGTGGCAGTGTCTTGGCAGGTTGAGGAGCAGTCTTGCGGCAGCGTTTTGGATGTTCTGTAGCTTGCGGGTGAGGTTTTTGTTTATTCCGGCATAGAGTGCGTTGCCGTAGTCGAGCCTGCTGGTGACCAGGGCATGAGTGACGGTCTTTCTGTGTTCGAGGGGGATCCATTTGAAGGTCTTACGTAGGAGGTGGAGGGTGTGGAAGCAGGAGGACGAGACGGAATTGATATGGTGGTCCATTTTGAGCTCTGAGTCCAGGATGATTCCCAGGTTGCGTGCGTGGTCTGTGGGGGTGGGCGGGCTTCCAAGGGCGGGGAGCCACCAGGTGTCGTTCCAGGCGTCGGGGTTTGGGCCCATGATGAGCACTTCCGTTTTGTTGGTGTTTAGTTGTAAGCAGCTGTTTTTCATCCATTTAGCGACGGCTTCCATGCCTTCTCTTAAGTTGTGTCTGGCGGTGTTGGGTTTGTTGGATAGGGAGAGGATGAGTTGGGTGTCGTCTGCGTATGACACAATGTTGAGTCCGTAGGTTCTGACGATGGGGGCGAGTGGAGCCATGTACACGTTGAATAGTATAGGGCTGAGGGAGGACCCTTTGGGGGCTCTGCAGCTGGCAAGTGTAGGGTCCGAAAGGAAAGGGGGGAGTCTGACCTGCTGCGTTCTGCCGGAGAGGAAGGAGCGGATACAGTCGAGGGTCTTGTCTTGGATCCCTGTGTCATGGAGTCTGTGTATTAGGGTGCAGTGAGAGACTGTGTCGAACGCCGCTGAGAGGTCGAGGAGGATGAGGGCTGCTGTTTCTCCTTTGTCCAATAAGGTGCGGATATCATCTGTTGCGGCGAGGAGGGCAGTTTCCGTACTGTGTTTTTTTCTGAAGCCGGATTGGGAGGAGTCGAGGTTGTTGTGCTCTTCGATGAATGTGGCGAGTTGGCTGTTGGTGGCTTTCTCGATGACTTTAGCTGGGAATGGGAGCAGGGTGATGGGTCTGTAATTTTTGAGGTCGGTGGGGTCTGCCGAGGATTTCTTCAGGAAGGGGTTGATCTCAGCGTGTTTCCAGTCGTCGGGGAACGAGGCGGTTGCCAGGGAGCGGTTGATGGTGTGGCAGAGCATGGGTGCGATTGGGCCGGCGGCTCTGTTGAAAATGTGGTGGGGGCAGGGGTCTGTGGGGCCCTGGAGTGGATTGACTTCATCATCTTCAGGGTGTCTTCAGTGGTGAGGGCTGTCCAGTGGTTGATCGCTGGCTTCAGGGTGTCGGGGGTGGTTGGTGAGGAGGGTTCAGTGTGTTGGTTGTCTTCGTCGAAGTTGTTGTAGATGCTCTTGATTTTGTGATGGAAAAAATTGCTGAATTTGTCGCAGAGGTCTTGTGAGGGAGGGATGTCAGTGGACTCGCTGGTGGGTTGGACGAACTCCTTGATGATGTTGAAGAGTTCTTTGCTGTTGTGTGCATGAGTGGAGATTCTGTATTCAATCGATTTTTTCCTTGTTTTTCTGATGAGTTGGTGGTGGGCGTTGGTGGCAGCTCTGAAGTTGTTGTGGGCTTCTGTGGATTTGGTGTTCCTCCAGGTATTTTCTAGGCGACGGCAAGTGCGTCTGGACTCTCGAAGTTCGGTGGTGAACCATCTAGCTTTCTTGGTGTGGGTGTTGTTTTTCTTGAGTGGAGCTATGGTGTTGGCGCTGTCGGAGATCTATCTGTGCAGGGTACGGGCTGCGGTGTTTGGGTCGTTATTTTCCGCGATGGTTGGGTTGGAGTTTTGAGTGATGAGGTTAGCTGGTCGTCGGTGATTCTGGCCCAGTTTCTTTGTGGGAGCAGGTGCTGGTGTCTGCGGATGGTGGGTGTTCTGAAGGTGAAGTGGACGCAATGATGGTCAGTCTATGGGAGTTCGGTGGTGTGGCTGAAGGTGATGGAGTTTCCTGTTGTGAAGAGGTGGTCGAGGGTGTGTCCTGCTGAGTGCGTGGGTTCAGTCCAATGTTGTGGAGGTTGTCCAGGAGGGATGTGCGACTAGGGTCCAGTTGGTTGTCGAGGTGGAAGTTGAGGTCTCCCAGTAGGGTGTAGTTGGTGGACGCAATGGCATGTGGGGAGATGATGTCCGTGATGGAGTTGGCGAAAAATCCGCGGGGTCCAGGAGGTCGGTAGATGAGGGTTCCTCGGAGGGTGGAGGTAGGGCTGGCCAGTATCTTGAAGTGAAGATGTTCCATCAGGTCTGTGGGCTCGTCGGGGAGTGTGCTCAGGCAGAGGGTGGATTTGTGGACGATGGGGATTCCTCCTCCCGGGTGGAAGGGGCAGTCCTTCCTGGAGATCTTTTATCCTTGGGGAATGGCGATGGCGATGTCCGGTCCTGAGGTGGCATTGGTCCAGGTTTCGGTAAAGAATGCTATGTTTGGGGTGGTGCTGTCCAGGAGGTCCCAGATTACGGTGGCGTGTTTGTGGAGGGATCGGACTTTGAGGAGGATGCATTGCAGGGTATTCGGTTCGATTGTGTTCTTGTGGGCGGGTTGCGCTGGGTCCGTGGTCTTGGCGGTGCTGCAGGTGTGCCGGCAGCGGTAACAGCTGAAGGGTCCGTGGGTGTCGGCTGGTGATGCTAGCTTGCAGTTGTTATTGCGGCCAGGGTTAAGAGCATGGAGTGCCACTGTGTCGTAGCATTGGCGGTGCAGAGATCCTTGGTTCCTGGCGCTGGTCGCAGTTTGGTCGCGGACAGGCGCAGACGGGCTTGCCTTTGGCGCGCCGGCGGCACGGCCGTGCAGCGGTGGCTCAGTGGCCGCAATTAAGTAGGGGTCGGGGAGGGCTGGACAGCTCGGAGGCAAGAGCGGGGAGGGGAGCTGTATTGGTTCCGGTCGCACTGGTCGTGCTGGGGGGCAGGCAAAGGGGGCAGCAGCGGCAGGTAAAAATGGGCTGAAAAAGGCAAAAGGAAAAAAGCAAAAAGAAAGTGAAAAGTGCAAAAAAAGCAGCAAAAGTGCAAGAAAGAGTGGAGGAAAGACACAGAGGACACAGAAGGAGAGTGAAAGGGGGAGATTGAGATGAGAGTAAAAAAACGAGTGAAAAACGGAGGAAAGACACAGAAGGAGAGTGAAGGGGGAGCTTGAAATGAGGGGAAAACGACAGAAAATGGAGGAAAGACCCAGAAGGAGAGTGAAGGGGGAGATAGAAGTGAGGGAAAAAAACGAGTGACAAAGGAGAGAAAAAGCGGAGCGAGAGAATGGAGACAGAGGTCCACTGGACCACCGGGGATGAGGCGCAGGTGAAACCTGCGGGTAGAGGAGGGCCTCTAACACCAACACTTGAGAGTGCAGTGCCTCGGGGGAAGGCCTCACTTAATGGTGGAGCTGCGAGGGAGGGAGAGCAATTTCACTGACAATAAGTCAGTGGTCTTGCTCCAAACAACTCCAAACTTTTATCTATGAAGATACCTTTCAATATTTTGCATCTCTTTTTAGGAATCTCTTCTCCATTATGGTAATCCCAAGGTATGGTTGGGAAGCTTATTGATTTGTTAATTGCAATTGCTTTACAAATAATCACATCTGACTAAAATTACTTTTATTTCTTGGTGGAATTTGCTATGTCATCATCACAGACTGGATCAAGCTAATGCTACTTCTCTACCTTTAATGATTAAGAAAGATTTATTATGGTTACCACTCACATCCTATTTATCCAGACAAGCTGCATATTCCATATCTAATGTTAGTAATTATGATCCCCTCGAACATTACTTTTCATTAGGTTGCTATAGTTATTACTATAATTTCTGTTAATTTAAGTTAAAGTACCGCATTTTGTACTATGTTTCTTTTTTCTATCCCCTCCTTTTCTTTTTCTCGTCTGTTCTTTACTTTTCAAGCAATGGGGTACAATAGTTCATTTAGCAATAGGTAAGCAAAGTATTGCTATATATAACTCCACATATATGTACCTTGACGATATATATCTTCAAGCTATGTATATGTGGAGTTTAGAATAGTAAATCTATACTTACTTGTATGCACTGACCTTCTCGAGATTTTGGCCCTCAATATTTTTGACACGATATTCTGTCCACACAATATTGTTGTGTCTGGTATTCTGTCAGTGATCTGAAAGTCATATGCATAGTATAGTGTTTCTGTCATCTTGCACTACACTAGGGATTGTGTTCTTTAAGTGATGTGCTGTGTTGGATTCGTGCCAAATCTAGTACTTTGCATTTAGATCAAAATGTTCCATTATAGTTTTGACTGACCACAAATCATTTTATTTGAGAAACACCTGAGCGTTTGGCTGCATAACTCAAATGTAATTTATGGAGGGTTTGCCTCTCTCTTTACCATACCAACTAGATTTGTGGAGTACTTCATATTGATCCACAGGCACACTAAAGCCCGGATTACGATCTTGGCAGACAGGGTTACTCTGCCACATACATGACACATATCCTTTCCACCATATTACAAGTCTATTATAGTCTACTACATCTCATTGAACTTGTAATACAGCGGATGGGATATCCATCACATTTGTCAGAGAGCATCCCATCAGCCAAGATCATAAGTAGGCCCTTCTGAGTTTTTAAAAGTTGCCGCTGGCCTTTTGGAAATTTTTCTGATTAGTCTCCTTGTGGAAGGATGGCCTGATCTGGACAGCGCCCTGGTGGTGCCATACACCGTTACCTTCTTAATAATGATCTTAGCATACTCGGTGTTGTATTCAGAACCTGTAAAAAATGTATGATTATCTCCTGTTGCATGACTGCACTAATCTGCAGTGGGATCCTGTAGTAACTGCTGAATTCATCCTTAAATTACATATTTCAGTAAATTTAACACAGGTGGAGTTTAACTGATGGTGTTTGATTCTAAAGACAACAGGTTATGGCTCAACTAATTTAGGATTTATATTTCTATTGCATGGGTGCTCGGCACATCAAATTTAAAAGAAATTAATTCTTTAAAACATTATAGAATATGTTTTCACTTGGAGGTTAGGATATTTAGGTTAATGAAACAAAAATAATTCAAAGTATTTTAATTCTATGATATGAGACATTCAAAATTAAAACTCTTTGGAAGAACACGTAATACAGATTTCCTTCCATACTGCATGCTGTGTTAGCCCAAGCAACTACCCAAATTCACCATGTCTGTTATATTATGTGTACTTGTAGAGTGCATTATTCACCAGGAGAGTATCCTGGTGGGAACAAGATAGGGCTACTTTAGCAATGCCTGGGCCCTGAGTAAGGTCTTCAGTTTATTGTAGAATTCAAGGACTGAGAAGGCAGCCCTGATGTGTAGGGGGAGGTCATTCCAGGCTTTAGGAGAGAAGTAGGAGAAAGCACAACCTCCAGCTCTGGTATTGCGTATTAGGGCGATGTGTGCACGCATGAGGCCGGACGAGCGGTTGTTTCTGGTAGTGGTGTGGAAATGTATGCAATTGTTGAGGGTAGAAGGGACCTAGATTGTGCAAGGCTGTGTTTGTATGAGAGGAGTTTAAACAGTGCATGTTTATGAACTAGAAGCTAGATGAGATCTCTGAGATATGAGGCTATGTATATGGAGGGTGGGAGCCTAGGTGTGAGTCCAGCTGCAGAGGTTTGTATGGTCGGGAGTCTTCTGGAAGTTGGGTGGTGATGTTGACAGAGTGCATAGATATAGTCCAGCTTGCTGATGATGAGGGCCTGAGTGGCGGTGCTGCAGGTGTTGATCAGGAGCCATTTGAAGAATTTCCTGAGCATCTTGTTGGTGTAGAAGGGACCCTGCTAAATGGCCTCCTTATGTCGAGTTCTGGTGGTGCTAAAGTCACAAGGTCACTCTCCAATTCTGCTTCCCTGTCACAGTTTCTGGTTGTGTCCCTTCACCAGTTATATTCTGTTGGAGCTGGTCCTCTCTGCAGGCTTTTAGGGCTCTATGCATTTTATGACTCCTAACCAGTGCTAAAAAGCTTGTGCTCTCTCCTGAAACATGGAATATTTGGTTTACACCCAATTGACACATTTAATTTACTTGTAAGTCCCTAGTAAAGTGGTACTACATGTACCCAGGGCCTGTAAATTATATACTACTGGGGGCCTACAGCAATTATTGTGCCACTTAATAAGCCTTTAAAACATGTCTAAGGACTGTCATTGCAGCCTGTGTGTGCAGTATTAAACAGCCAACTCAACTTAGCAAATTACACCTTTTACCAAGTCTGACACTCCCTTTTTTTAAAACATAAGTCACCCCTAGGGTCGGCTCTAAAGAGCCCCTAGGGCAGGGTGCATTGTATTTAAAAGGTTGGACATTTATTTTTATGTTTTTCATGTCCTGGTAGTGGAAAAACTCAGAAACCTGTTTTTCACTACAGTGAGGCCTACCTCTCCCATAGGATAATAATGGGCTGTTGTACATTCAATAAGTGTTAACCTTTGTTAGGGAGCAAGTAAGAATCTCTTGTTTGGTTTCTGAGCAATTGTAATTTAAAACCCTCTTTAATGGTAAAGTAAAAGTTTTAGTCACAATTCTAAAAATGCCCCTTTTAGCAAGTTTTTATGGAAAATACAGGTACCCCCTATACAATGGATCCTAGTGTTCTTTAATAAAGATAAGCTATTCAGTCATATATCTTATTGTCACTAATGACGTCTATGCATTTTTACCCTTTATCCTTGAGCATTTGGCTACCACGTGAAGCCGGCACACTTCACACTTCACAGAGGCTACTTCGCACTTGATGCTGATAAAGCCAAATCTCAGAGAAATAACGACTGACTGCTACCGAAGCATGCGTTTATCCTTCACAGGGAACCCAATCTTCACGCTTCACTGATAAAGAAAGCCTTTGCTGTCAACAATATATGCAGTATGTCTCTTCTCCCTAAAGAAACTATAGACTGCAAGTTGCTCTGCCTTCCATGCTCTCCTAGTACAGTGCATAGACGTATACTGTTGGGAAATGTCCCCCACTGAAGGGTTGCCCCCAACGTTTTGACTTCTTCTCCTTGTTTTAGCTTATTCTGTTTGTTGGCCTTAGGACTTTGAGCACTTTACCACTGATGACAGGTGCTAAAGTGCGTGTGCTTCTCTATTAAACATGGTAACATTGATGTATAGATAATTGGCATATTTAAATTACTTGTAAATCCTTTGTAAAGTGGTATACCATATAACCAGGGCCTGTAAGTTAAATGCTACTACTGGACCTGCAGCACTGATTGTGCCACACACACAAGTAGCCCTATAAACATGTCTCAGGTCTGCCACTGCAGAGCCTGTGTGTACAGCTTTACTGCCACTTTCACTTGTTATTTAAAACCTTTTGCCAAGCCTTAAACACCCCGGGTATTACACATACGTCACCCCTAAGGTAGGCTCTAGTTACCCAATAGGACACAATAAAAGGCACGACAATTTTAAGTTTTGCATGTCGGTCCAGGCCAGCACTCTCCCCTGCAGCTCCGCCTCTCCGCCGCAGCCTCGGGGGCTGCTGGCGCTAACCCTGATAGAATAGGAGATAATAAACAGTTGCAATAATACGGAGTAATGCGGAGAAAAAAATACAGTCACAAGAGAAATAACACAAATGCTAGAATCACCAGGAGGCTGGGCGGACCGCTGGCGCGAACCCTGACCTGCGGGGAACTCGAGGCTGCGGCGGTGAGGCGGAGCTGCAGACAACTCGACAATAGCACCTGAACTTCACCATCTGTGAGTCCAGCCCTGCCAAGTGGTGCCAATCCAGACTTGGGCCCTAGGAAGTGAGGTTTTCTGTGCTGCAACTCTTGACACCGACGCATCACCGCCGTTGCGCCGATCATAACCAGCTCATTTAACCCAATGATGGCACATCACCCTGTCTTCAGTGCTGCTCAACGCCAAAGCTATCCCTGAGTGCGCGGCTAGATGACGATGCATTGCCCATCTTTAGCGCTGCTTGACTCCAAAGCTATCCATGACTGCGCAGCTCGTCAACGATTCATCACCCATTTTCAGTGCCACTCAAAGCTGAAGCTTTCTCTGAGTGTGTGGCTCGACAGCAACGCATCGCTTCCCTGCTCCTCGCATCTTGACGTCGCCGCAGCCCCATCCAAAAGTACTGTTTTCAAGGAGCCAAGGCTGGTCCCTCTATGTGACCTGCACTCCATCGTGGTCAGCCTGTACATTTGGATTTACCCAAGTTAAGCGAAACCCAATATCCCTTATTGGTGCTTTAAGACTTTAAGCACATATTGAAATATGTTCTAAAAATTCATAACTCCAGTTCTACCTATTGCATTTTTGTCGTTTTGGTCTTGCTTTATTTATAAAATGATTGTATATTTCTCAAAACCCGGTGTGCAGTCTTTTTGTGGTGTTTGCATTGTGCTACTGTCTGTGTTTGTTTCACAAACACTTTACACATTGCCTCTTTAGATAAGTCTGAATGCTCTGTGCCAGGCTACCAGAGGGATAGCACAAGTTAGCTTTTTTGTGTGTATCTAGCATATCTTGACTAAGATTGTGGATCCTGCTTGGACAAGCCACATGCCTTTGCCAAACAGAAACCAATTTATGACTTTTGCAGAAACTGGAATCCAAAAATAATTAATTTAGATACAAGTAGCTCAAAAGACTGTAGAACTATTGGTACATTTGTGATACCATTCCTGATGTTTTGTCTGCTTTTTTCATCTGATGGGTTTAATTAGTATATATTTTCACCAATTTGCCCTTTAAGGGTTTCCATATTATAAATATTTCTATTTTACAGGACCATAGGCTGTGAATAAATTATGGTTAGGTTGTCGTTAGGTTTTAGACGACATTTTAACAATGTTAGAATCATTTATTTTGTTCTTATTATTAATAACGATTCTGCTTGTTGTTCGATTATAATATTCTGTGATGTACTGTGTGTGTTTGTGTGTGTGTGTGTGTGTGTGTGTGTTATTGTGAATAACGAAATAGATGTGTTACTATTACCACGGAGCTCCTGATCCCTCTATGAGATTTTTACTAACAATTCTTCTAAGCCAATTACACATTGAATAGGATACTGCGGGGCTACATTAACCTATCCTTTACATTCATCATGGTGCATTGAACCAAGCTCACCGGTGTCACCAGTGGGTGGGACAGCACCTCTTGTAGAGTTACACCAGAGTCATAACTTACACAACACAAGTATTACTGCAATCTTCTGATTTAATGACAAGTGCCACGACCTGGCATTCTAATCGCAGTGCTTCAAAGATGTTATAACTTGCACTAAACAGTTCATAAGGATTTTGTCCAAAAACTTAGCCTCCACTTTAATGAGGGAGATCTGCGGATATGATGTACATTGACCTGGGGGTTTCCAAATATTGTGAAGGACCACGATGGTGCCCCCCATAGGTCTTAGGGAAGACATTGGCACTGAACTACCACTGCAGAAAGTTTGTGTAAGTGGGGGGGTGACACTGGTTGAGACTTTGTATTAAGAATTCAGCTGGTAGCCCTAATAGTGCCAGACGTTGTCCCGGTTGTAGGCCTACAATACCCCCATAAGCAATTATATAGTTTTGGGTTAGTCTAAAGTATCCTAAGGTGTCAGTATTAAGCGCTTCAGGAGTAGTACAGCAATCGGTGGGTTACCATGTTCCCTCTGCGATGGTACATGAATGGGGTATAACGCCTTATAGTAGGATGCAAAGAAGCTCACCACCACTTTGGTGTCTGTGATATCGTTGCCATTATCATCATAGACTGGACTACGGGAATGCCCTCTACGCAGAAACAACAACAAAGCTCCTGAGAAGGCTGCACCGCATCCAGAACGCCTCAGCACGACTGATCCTCGACGTCCCCCGACGCAGCCACATCGCACCCCACCTAAGAAGCCTACACTGGCTCCGCGTCGACAAAAGGATCACCTTCAAACTCCTCATCCACGCACACAAAGCCATACACAATGCCGGACCGGCATACCTGAAGGACTGGGTTTTTCTAAGACCCAGCGGTGCCAGGGAACAACACCTGAAACCTTCGTGGGTTACCTGTTCCGGCGTACCGAACACAGAGACACGGGACACTTCCAGCGACGTCAGAGATCAGCGTTTATTTTACTGCAGGGATACAGAGGTCACAAGAAGTACACAGCGTGTAGGTTCTCGGAGACTGCTTCAATTTGCAAAAGTGGATCGCTCCTTTTATACACGTTTTTCCCATAGAACAGTATGGTGGACAAAGATTACAACTCAGTTCCCACAATAAACTTCAAAAGGGTCGCGTTCATGTTTCAGGAGGCCGGAACATAATTACAACAGTATTGCCAGTTCCCAACTGTAAAAACATATCTTCTCTGCAATAAAACACATTCCATCCTGACCATAAACACATTAGGAGAAGGGACAAGAACAGATGCAAAGAAAGGTCAAGGATGCACAACAGGTTAAAGAAGAGTGTTAGGAGTAATAAAGGAAACTTGATAACGGGATCAGAGACCCCGTGTCTAATGCATGCATGACTGAAACAATAGACCGGCACGGCAGGATGAGCCTTGAGCGGGGCCATCTGCCTTCGTTGTGTCATTTCCCTCGTCATAAAAGTCATACTCAAAGGAACACGTGTCCCTCGTGTAAGCTTGAGAGTCCCAGGGTCACGAAGCGGACAAAGTCCGTTCGCTGGCTACTTGAGGGCAAGAAACAAAATGGATGCCGTATCTAAAATGGAACCCGAGGGTTCAGATGAACAAACCCAAAAATAAGACGAACCATACGTGGTTGCGTAGCGAAACTGCGTACACCCACTATACTCGTCATTTGCGGTTCGTAGATACCCAACTCATCCATATTCGTCACCACTCAAAAGTGTTGTTCCGTCCCACACGGAACCTCATACCTCAACGACCGACTCAGCTTCTACACCCCCACCTGCAGCCTCCGATCTGCCAACCTCGCCCTCGCCACAGTGCCTCGCATTCTGAAAACCACCGCCGGCGACAGATCCTTCTCCTACCTCGCCGCCAAAACCTGGAACACGCTCCCCACCGTCCTACGGCAGACCCAGGACCTGCTGGCCTTCAGAAGACTCCTCAAGACCTGGCTCTTCGATCAGTAGCAGCCCCTCCCCCCAGCGCCTTGAGACCTTCACGGGTATGTAGTGCGCTTTACAAATGTAATGATTGATTGATTGATTGATCCTGGATAGGAGGTATAATGTGCATTCGTATGTCAATCATGACTTTCCTAAACACAAACGGATCAATCGGAATGGTCAAGAGTGAAATCCGGACTTATACCTAGTGACTCAGGATACATCATAATGTGTGGCGTCTGCACCAGATGAGTGAAAATGTCAATCAAAATGTGGGTCCCATTAAAAGAGTGAGACTATATTCCACAAAGCAGGACTCAAGAGTAAATGACTTTGTTCTGTACAAGAGACTGTGGTTTAAGACATCACACTTGCACCCAGTGAGTCAGACTGGGTGCGATACTCACAGCAAATGAATAACACTGTGTTCCAAGAACCAAGGTTTAAGGTGCTCCCAGGATGAATGTTTACAAACAATTAATGAAACTATTAACAAAGAAGTGATACACTAAATGACTGAGGGAATGCTCCATGAAATGAAAAATATAAACAGTGATGGAGACTGCTAAATTAGTGATAATGAGCTTCAAGGGGTGAGACACAGGTCCTATTGCTGTCTTGCGGTCCCTTCTTCCTTACACACTCCGCTCTCCTGTGTGTTGCCCTCCGACGTTTGCTGTTTTGCTATGTGCTCACTTACTGCTTTCTGACTTCAGCATCTCCCGCCTTTACCACATCAGAAACAAGAGTAACAAACACACAAATAGACACATATATAAGATTAGGGTAAATGTAAAGAATAATCCAACATAGTCATTGAGGAGTTTTGGTGACATCATAAACTGCAAGGCGGAAAGCTTATAACCTAACTGTGTTTATACCAATAAGAACATCTAAATGTCCAATATAATTCACAATACTCAATCAAACCAATAAGCATTGCACTTGGTGTGCGAGTTATGGTCTGTATGTCTGTTGTGTGGGTCAGTTTTAACGTACGTATGTCCACTTTAGCTGTATTTTTTTTCAGTGAGGTTATTTTAACCTAGATTTAGATGTTGTCCAAACTAACCATACAACTAAATATTCATAGACTGCTGTTCCCCCAAATATAAATATATATGCCCCGAAGCCCTCTCTGAGAGAGAAACAGTGCCAGACGGAAGGGGAAAATCCTTCAATATTTATGCAAATAAAAAATATAAAGAGGAATTAGGTTATAGCTTTTGCGCAAACTGGAATCAGAAAATATAATTGATTTAGATACATGTACCTCAAAATGCTTAAATATAACTGAAGAACTATTGGTACATTGTGATAACATTCCTAATGTTTTCTCTGCTTTTTGCTTCTAATGGGTTTTATTGGTTTATATTTCAATTGACTTTGCCCTTTAAGATTTTCCATATTATAAATATTTCTTTTTTACAGGAACATAGCATGAATTATGGTCTATGATGTCAATAAAAGCAATTAATATGGCTATTGTAGCAGTATTCTATTTTTAAAAGTCACTGAGACCTTTCTTCTATAAGAAATCAAATATGGGAATCTGATACAAACAAATTGTACAGTAATATATATGAATCAATAATAAAATTATTGTATGCATCTACAGGGGGTTTGATGAATTTTCCTCTAGGTACAAATAGCTTTATTTGAGGGATACATTATTTATAAAAAATGTGTACAATATGTTTTGCACTTTATTTATTGAATGTTTACAGAATGTGCGTTTGGCATATGATATACCATTTCTAAAGTTAAAATATTGACTATGGAGGCAAAAAAATGCTTTGTGAGTCAATTTAAATGATGATCCTTACAAATGAAAGCATTATAGCTTTTTAAAAGGTAACGTGAAGTCTAAAATGGTAAGAAATTCTACATCAAAGATGCTTTCAGTAGTATGTTGTCAGCTTTGGTGTTATGTGGCATATATGTAGATAGATATATATATATATATATATATATATATATATCCAAAGTTCAATGATACGTGCGCTCTCAGGCCAGTAAACGACACATACCAGGTTGTGATAGTGACCAGGTTTATTCCATAACGCGTTTCGACTGCGTCCGCAGCCTTGCTCACATGGAACCGTATAACAACAAACTCAATGCATCTATATACGGCGGACACAACTCTTGAGGGCAGTGTAGTCAAAATAGGACTGTGTGAAAGACAGCGTCCGCCATCTTGGAAAGGTCAGCATTAGTAAACATCGACAGTGATTTAGATGCAGTTTGGATTAAAATACCGAAATGCCAACAAGAACAACAGTGCAAGTGAAAAGATATACATCCTCTACTGTTACGCGTATAAAATGTGAAAACACACTGACATATTTTATGTTCGGCATGAGAGGCTGTTAACTGCCAGAATATCTCACAAATGAACTTAAAGTACAGTAAAATACGTAATGGACTGCGTGGATATTCTGTGTCCTAAAAGGTCGGGAGCGCCTAGCAAGTGCAAGAGCCCTGCAAAGTGAACAGCGATGCTGTAAGGTCATGGCTGAAATAGCCAGTAAATCTAACGTCACGGTTTGTAGAACGATTAGTATCAGGGCAACTCTTAGGCGTGCAGGGGACACAAAGCATAAAAGTGTTATAGCCACTGTGTAAAACTGGGTGATGGTGCTAGCAACATGATCATTTAGATGTCTCTCCGTGTGCTCACTACACAAGAATGCATGGATCACCCTAAATAATGCACATGATAATGATAGATACATACACAAAGGTACAGGCATAGTGCTCGTGAGGTGCATGACATCATATCTACCAGATTATGGAGGATAATGAACAGTGTAAAACAGTAATAAGCAAATGCCCTGGGTCAGTCAATAACCAAAATGCACTTATCCTGTTGTTCTCTGTGCCCTTTTAGAGGTGTCCAAACGTATTAGAAGTGCCCCATTTCTCTTTGTGAAAGTGAAGAAGTGCTTTCGAAGAAAAGGTTAGGCGACCTGTGCAGTGGGTAGGTACCTTCCTTCTCTCCTGTAATAAAAACATGAAATAAACACTTAACTGACAGATCAGAAAAACATCGGAAAAACAAGAGATGGTACATCAAGGGTTGCAAGTAACAGACATTGATCATAAGGGATGAATCTGGATTGACATATCAGAACAAAGTGTATAGGATTACTCTTTTTTCAGATGTATTGAAAGTTCCTCGTCTTGGTTCATACCCCCAGGTGCCTTTGTTTGGAGATCCACAATGTATTTTGACTCTCTCTGTCTAAGTTTAAGTGTCCTGTTGCCTCCTCTGTGGTCTAACTGGACTTGTTCCAAAATGAAATATTTGAGTAGAGAAGAGTCAGAGTAGTGTCGTTCTTGAAAATGTCTAGCCACTGGGTATTTGGGGTCTCTGTTTGTAATGGCCCGCTTATGTTCGAGTATCCTTTTCTTGGCCATAAGGGTGGTGCTGCCTATATAATATAGGCCGCATGGACATTCTATCACATATATAGCAAATGTGGTGCTGCATGTAAGGAACTGGGTTATTGCTCTCTGATTGTGACCTTGTTCGTATGTTTTGCGTGAGGTACTGGCCGAACAAGCTCTACAATGTCCGCATGGGAAGAAACCTTTAAGGTTCTGGATACCTCTGTCTTGTGTCAATGTGATATCACTGTGTACTAGTATGTCCCTTAGATTTCTTCCTCGCTTGTATGTGATATTGGGTCTGTCCTTGAAAGTGTGGCCTATGCTGTTATCATTTTTGAGTGTGTTCCAATTTTTTGAAAGGATATGTCTGATGCCATCGGATTCCGTATTGTAGGTCATGATCACCCTGGTCTCTGCATCACCAGTTCCCTCCATCACCGTCGTATCATCTCTGAGTATGTCTTTTCTATCCACAGACTCTACTCTACAGATCGCTTTCTTGAGGACCCAGGTAGGGTAACCTCGAAGTTTGAATCTCTCAATCATCTCTGCACTTTCTTTCTCGAAAGCTTCACTACTGCTACAATTCCTTTTTGCCCTCAGCAGTTCACCATAAGGGATACTCCATTTAAGGGTGTCAGGATGGCTGCTGAGATGATTGAGAGATTCAAACTTCGAGGTTACCCTACCTGGGTCCTCAAGAAAGCGATCTGTAGAGTAGAGTCTGTGGATAGAAAAGACATACTCAGAGATGATACGACGGTGATGGAGGGAACTGGTGATGCAGAGACCAGGGTGATCATGACCTACAATACGGAATCCGATGGCATCAGCTGTGAACTAAGAAACATTGGAATGTTGGAGCTCCGGGCTTATACCAGCCATTATAAGCCCGGAGCACTCCATTGTTTTCAAAGGAGCTCCCAACATTCCAATGTTCTAATATAGCCTTACAGACCGCCTTAGCGGGCTATACCGGCTCCTGCGGGTAAAGACCCGAGCCGAAGGCACGGGACTTTAACAAGGGAACGGTACTTTAATAGTCGGTATAGCCCTGCTACAAAGGGCTATAAGGCTATTAGAATATTCTGCCACTAGAGGGCAGCATGTTCTAACAAATAAAACAAAGGCTTCTCGAAGCTCGAGGGGATTTAAATTCCCTCGAACTCCGTGAGGCCTTTGTAAAACATTAGAATGTTGCTCTGCGGGTCTTTACCAGCCCGTAGAAGCAGGGAGCACTCTATTGTCTTCAATGGAGCTCCCAACATTCCAATGTTCCAATAGAGGTTAAGATCATCATGGTGACAGGCCTAGATTGTTTGAACAAACATTCAGGAAGAATGCCTATCATACAAGATGTATCTCTACCGCAGGTGGAATAGCCATTGGCAGCACAATCACTGTGTTTAGACTCAATACTATGCTCCCCCCCCAAGCTAAACAATTGCCAGACCTTGATCGGAAACAACATTATCAGTCCAAGGTAAAAATCATGGCCGCCCAACCAAATTAAATTCTGGGAAAAATCACAAATCTCCCACTAGTGGAGAGGGAAAAGTTATCTTGGGGAAAAAATTTAACCTACGCAGTAGCCCTAATGGATCCCCACCCCCTTCTTGAGCTCTATGGAAGTAGGGACCCAAACAGGAACAGCTACAGAGCGCAAGACACGGTCCACAAAAATGCCTCACTCCACCCAGCACAGGGCATCTAACGGACAAACAGGACCAGGGGACCTATGGGACCTGCTCTTTAGAACTTCACAGCTGTCCTACCAGTCACATAGAATGGACGTTCAAGTGGACTTGTTGAACACCTAAGCAGTATTCATTTCTGGGATTGAACACATGTTGGCGCATTTAAACAAGCTAAAAAGTTGGGGTCAACACTAAATATATACAGAATGCTCCTTCCCACCAGTGATCGGCAAACGTCTTAGGCACGTTAATCGAAACTTTTAAAGATAACATAGTCCCTATATTGCCAATAAGGATTATAAGGTTGCCAGAGCAACATAACAGGCAATACACTGACATAAGGGTAGTAGGAGAGAATGATAAATGGTCTCCTTCCGGGACAATTAAGGAGTCCCATGTGCCCACTTACACCAGGGTCTGTCCAAGGAGGGAATCCGCACTGATCTAGTTTGTTTCCAGGCCAACAGAGCCATCACAGGTGAAAAATACAAACAAGACACCAGTAGCCCTGGTATACAGTTTAACTTCAAAGTCAACAGTCACTGGTGAGATGAACAAACTAACTGGCCAACCACCATCGGAAAAAGGAAAGACAATAAAACAAGGGAAAAACGGGAGAAGGGGAGAGGATGGAGCCTTATGGCTAGGGCGGTCGACCTCGAAGCTGGGGAACCCGGTTCGTGTCTCAGCAGGGACACTCAACATCCTGTGATTCGGGGCAGATCACTTAATCTCCCCACGCCTAACAAAAATGAATGTGTCCATCTGTAACGAAACTGGTGCTCATGTTAAGTGCTCTGACACCTGATATCTTCGGGTCGAGTTTGAGCTATATAAAACTCTAAAAAATAAAATGAAAATGTAAGACTTGGTGGCCTTGACATTGCAGCTTGGCCCGGCGCACCCACCTTTCCGATGGCGTCTCTCCACATGGAGCCTGCAGGACGAACAGTATCGCACACATATGGATAAGGCCATACATCAGTACTTTGAGCTGAATACTGGTTCAGTGGAGGTGGCAGAACCCCTTTGGGAGGCCATTAAGTCCACGAAACGCGGGGTGGACATCTCCTTTTGTGCAGCGGCCCGCTGGGCGCGGAGGGAGGAGTTGCTACAATCTGAGGCTCGCCTGCTTGCTTTGGAGCGTTCGAGCACAGAGGAGGGCGGTGCGCTGGTGCACCGTCACCTGGGCCTTGCGTGCCAAACCCATGCAGATTTATTGATGCAGGAGGCCAGATTGGTATGGCTGGCCACCCGTAGCAGAATCTGTCAATGGGGAGACAAATCGAGTAAATTACTAAATCGTCTCTGTCAGGGAGCGGTTTGTCCCCTGACCCTCCCCGATGTAGTAGGGCTGAGTGGTGAGCCTCTGGACAATCCCCATGCGATCGCTGAAGACTGCGCAATATTATGCAACGCTTATACCCCTCGGGAGAAGGTATCCGAGATGCAGATTCAACAATTCTTGGATGCCATCCCGCCGCAGCGCTTTTCTGACATGGCTCGCAATAGCCTGGATGGTCCGCTTACGGTCGACAAATTGGGGATAGCATTGGCCAGCCTCAACTCTGGTAAGGCACCGGGCCCGAACGGGTATACCTGTGAATTCTATAAACGTTACTCTAATAAACTAGGACCCATTCTTTTAAATACTATAGAGGAGGCGAGGGAGCTTGGCTATCAGCCACTGGATTGACGACACGCCAAAATAGTGGTCTTCCATAAACCTGGCCAACCCCCTCATTGCCATGCCTCATATCGAACTATTTTGTTGCTCAATATTGAGGCTAAGCTATTGACCAAGGTCTTGGCCAATAGACTCGTTCCTTATATTACCTCGGTCGTTCAGCCAGATCAAGCTGGTTTTATGCCCCATCGGGTGACACGGCATAATATCCGCCGCGCCCTGGTCTTAGTCGATACTATTCAGTGTCTTGGCACCTCGGGGGCCCTCTTCCTCGCAGACATGGATCGGGCTTTCGATTCACTCAGCTGGACAATGTAATTTTCCTTAGCCAATTAAAAGTCAGCCTATGTCTTATTAACAAATTAGCCAACTACTCACAGAATAATGGTATTGACTATAAATCAAAAGAAAACCGAAGTCATGTTAGTGAGTAGCAAAGTTTAAAAAAAACAATGGTATCTACAAGATGACTGGCTGGAATTGCCAAAAACTTACGGATATCTTGGAGTCCTGTTCGATGATAAAGGCAGCTTCAACAACGCAGGCAGGAGCTACAAATCAAGGGTTGTGCGCTAACTATGGCATTTCGAACACTACAGAGATCCCTCGATGGTCCACGTTTTACACCGCTTCTAAAGGTAATAGCTGCAAAAACTAGTCCCAAGTCTATCTTGCGGAAGTGAGGCCTTTGCGGGGCAAAGATGCTTATACCTTGACTTCGATCTTTACAAAAACCTATAGGCTCCTCTTTTGTCTCCAACACAAGGAATCTCCGGCTCAGATTAGACTTGAGTTTGGCCTAGTAAACCAACAATCCACCAGAAAGGGGGCATATGTCAAAACTTTGAAGAGAATAAAATCCACACTAGATAACCCTCTGGACAAAGCTCTCTGACATGAAGTTAAAAAAAATATATATATTCCAGCTGGTCATTGCCTTAACACCACCGTCAACAACTTGTGAGTTCAAACATTATGGGATTCAACGGTCTCGCAGGGGGCCTTCAAAAAACTAATACATAGGATAGTTACTCTGTGGTCAACGATAAACAGTCTCGAGCCACCAGATCACACACCTGACCTGGACTGTTACAAACTAATACTAACCCCTTAAATCTCAGCTGTATTTGGACGCTGGATGGTCCATACGGCTAAAGGAGTCCTTTATTAGGTATCGCTTCAGACTTCTCCCCGGACATGCTCAAGCTATGCCCTGGAACGAAGAAGCATGCATAGGCAGGCTGTGTCATGCAGCAGAGGAGAATGTCATCCACTCACTCTGTATCTGCCCGGGCCTCATGAGGGAAAGGAGGTCCTCATTGAGAACGCTGTGGAATCAGTGGGGCGTACGTTCTTGCAGACAGGCTGTTATTGCATGTTTTAATCTAACGACACAATCCTGAACTGACGCTTTACAAAATTTGTATTCCAAGTTGCACAACAACTGAAGGAGTGCGAATCTTGCTAAATCATTCAGAAGTACTGTATGTATAATTCTTCTCTGGTTTTAATGGCTTTATGTAATTTACAGAGGCAGCCACATATGTAATATTGTTTTTACATATGCTATAGTTTTAAATTATTATTACAATTATAATATATATTATTATTTTGTTAACTTCCACCCCGGGGGATAGAGTTCCACCGCCGGGACCTAATTTGGCTCCAGTTGGAGGGTTGTGCACACTCCCTTCTTTATTTTACGGCAACCTCAGGAATGGGGCGCAGTGCCTCTCAGAGGCTTGGGGAGAGGGGCCACATACCCCCTACCAAGCCCACTGGGGGGGGGGGCAATTTTTTTTTCAAAGAGGCATTTTAAAAAACAAAAATTTCCACGGTTCCACCATGAATTCTTAGTGAAATTCCAAACAAAATGTTTTTGGCCCAAGGTGGGGTCCCACAGGGAACCCACCAGCAGACCTAGGGGGTTTTAGCGTATCCCTTGCCTGCCCCCTACGGCTTTTTCTGCATTTAGAATTCGAGTGCGCATGTGGGGAGGCTCTGTGTGTGCGAGTGTCGGGAGGATGTGTGTGTGTGTGCATGTGTGTGTGTGCATGCATATCTTCAAACATGAAAAGAGCAGTTTTATTATTTAGACCAACACAAATGTACCCATTGATGCATACCCACCTAACAAGCTGCAATTCTTAAATTACTACAGGAATAGGATGAATAAATGACAGTAACTTTGAAAAAATCTAAGGACATTTTGATTAAACATGTAAAAATAGTCTATGAGACAATATTGATAAAATATAAAAATTTGAGATTTGGCTGAAGAAAAAAAAATGAAAATACAGAACTAATGAAGACCACCAGAAACGATAAGGAAAAAAGAACTAGAAAAAATGAAACCAAATTAAAGGTAATACACAGAGACAAATTATTATAGGTAAAAGGTTTTATACGGAAGCAAAATGTATACTTTTACACAATGATTTAAACCACTGACAGAAAGCAAAGAGACAAAACAGTGATGTAAATGGAACAACAAGATCATTTAATTAGGTCAGAAAAAGACTAATCAGAAATAGAAAGGATCGATTATGAAATGGCACGGAAGTAAACCAATTCATTCTCTTATTAAGAATAAAATTCAGATCAAAGGTCTAGATCATCTACTTTCATTTTGACTTTAGAGAAAATGGATGAAACTGATGTGATATTGAGTGACACTGAACTAGAACAAGGTTTGGCTAACAAGAGATGTAGGAGGTATGAGCGGATTCACAAACCAATCTAGATATCGCTCACTGTTACCAGTCAGGGAGAATGGATCTGCTTTATGGTAAGGTATGAATGACATTAGACATGGGAAGACAGATGCAAGATAGACAGAGACAACCAGTGCACTGTAAGTCAAAAGGGAGCATTAAATAAATCACAAGAAGATCCCAGGCAGGTAAAGGCAGTATCGTAGTACTTTTAAAACTGGAGAAATACTTATAAGGAGCAGAGTGACAGCTATACGGCACAGCAAATTATGAAAAAGAAACACAACAAACTACTACCTCTGAATAGAGACTTTGATGAGAAGTAGGAACAAGCATTGTAAATGCATTCAGTTTCACCTATGTAATTAATAATATTGTTTGTTGTTGTAAGTTTTAAGTTGGTGAGCAGTTGTGCAATATATGTTAAAGAAACTCTGTAAAGGTGTTAAAACTTTTTTTTGAGAAAGCATTTTGCTTGTGTACATACTAATGAACTTCTTTTACCTCACTAAAACAAACATTTTAGTGAAGAAAACACCACGTACGCCTATGCCATGTCAGAAATAATGACACAATAGGTACAGAACATAATTATTGCATAATTTAGATGCATTCTGTAAATTAGATGCATTCTGTAAATTAGACTTCTGCAACACAGAGGTGGCTCCTTGGCAACATTGATTCAATATAGGACGTCTGGAGAAGGGAATTAACCTCAGCAATAAATTAGCTTCAAGTACTGCGATAAGAGTTTTTTAATTAAGGCGTGTAACAAGCAAGTCATCTTGGCAAACGAACAGTAAATGCCGCCGCTCAGCCTTGTTTAGGAGAGGAGAGCGGCTTCTATTGCTGCCAGCGGCCCCATCTGTAAACATTTGATGTCTTTCGGCATGTTTGAGTGAGGATAACGCCCTGGCAACCATGCTGTAAATGCATGCAGCCAGACACTGTAAGCGGTGCTGATGTTGCTGCGGCAGAAATTGTATGCGTTGGGCACATGCAACATTAGAGCGCTGCCTCTATAGAACGGTGCCCCTAGAAAGCCCAGGCAAGAGGAACCAGGAAGTAAAATCAAGTGGCCAAAATCACCAGCAATTTTTTAAAAGATAAAAGTAGTATCCTCCACACAACAGAGACTAAAGAATTCATTTGAATAAAACCACTCACAAAATTAAGCAAAAGAATCACTTGTCTGTATTCACCAACATTACACATCATTGGGATTACACAAGCCAGGCAGAATAGGAAGAACCATGGGACTATGGATGAAAGTACCACAACAGGCAGAAAACAGGTAGAACTTTGGGCCAGTTCATTCATGGATAGCCATGTCTCAGAAACACAGTGGGGAATACTGCAATGCTTGCGGTCGCCGGTCACTCCTTTCCAGAATGTTCTGTGGGAGACTTCCACCAGGGAATCATTAGCACGCCGTGCTCATTGGTAAGCATGGCTACCATTCTCCATCAATAAGTGGGTTTATTGTTGACATATTTTCCTAGCGAGACTGCACTCTGGAGCACCGATAAATGTTTCTCTCTCGTGAAACTTGCACCTCTTTGGCCACCATAAAATGTTCTGCCCGACAACCACATGAAACGGGTGGTCGGCACCCTAGAACATCCGCCCCCCACTGCACGAAAACCAGCAGAAGAGCAGAAGGAAAACGCATGTTCGGCTGCGACAGAACCAAGCATTCGGGCATTTCCACACGCGCCAGGGGCATGAATGAACTGCTCACGTTCCTGAGCGCACAAACACTGCAAACCTCTAGCAATAAAGAATATATTTATATTTCACGTGTACAGTGCCATACACGAAGAAGTTTTTATCGCCCAGATCCAGCTACACAATGAGCCAATATGCGGTGTGGAAATCCCTAATGAATTTAAGCCGAGCGTGCAGTTCCAAGAGAGCCCTCACACCCCTCAGTTTTCCTCAATAATTCATACTAATCGGGCGTCTGGTCACTCATTCTGAACCAGCCTTCCAGCACATGCATTGTGTTCTATTTCATTATGCACAAAAGAGACACTTCAGATGATGAACTGGGGAGCAATCTTCCACGAGAATGCAGACGAGGGGGCGTGCTTGTGCACTCACCTTGTCCCCTTTACCTTAGGCATCTTCGAAATGTTGTAGTGATACATTCTTTAGGAAGTCATCTTTCAGAAGTAGTTCCATATGTCAGGCAGCAACAGGCATGGATGATGAAGTATTTGAGCTTCATACTGACAAGATTTGCTGAAGTTAAGTCACAAATAGGCGAGCTAACTACTGCTTTGCAGGGCGGGGTTCAGGACTGAAAGCGAGGCTTGAAGACTGATGCGTTCAAAGCCTTGTGGAATAAATGAGAGGAACAGACACAGAAGAATGAGGCACACCCTGGACATGCTTGAAATGCGTGCAGCCAGGAGGACAAGGAATTTGTAAACAAGCGCAGTGCATGTGCAGTGCATTATAAAAAGCGCCCCAACAGTGGAAGGTAACAGTACTCCAGATGGGAAACTGTTAAGAGAAGCACACGAGAAACAAATCAGAAACAAGCAATTGTAACTGCAGGAAACTGCGCTACAGGCAATAGAAATGGAGGAAAAGTAAGTGGCAGGCGTAGGAACCAATGAAAAGCAAGGAGGAGGAATGTCAGCCCCTTTTAAGATTATATTGAATACAATAGATTGCACAAGCAAAATCTAAAAGTGATGCCCTTTCCAGCATTTATCCTCTTAATTTCCTGTATTCTATGCAACTTAGTATCTATAATCCAGTCTTTGTACCTTTGAAAATCCATCACTCAGATCATAATTCGTCATTAATACCTTGAAAGGAATCGTCTCTTCTCAGGTGAAGATTGGCACAGATTGTATCTTTAAAGAGGAAGCATTCTCAGTAGTTTACTTAGGTTTTTAGCCACTGATGGTCTTCAGGTATTAGTTCATTCAGTTGGCATGCTTAATATAGTCTGTCAAGCAATGAAACAAGATTAATCAAATGTGTTCTAGTACTGCAAGGAAATCCATATTTCATAACCGTGAACAATAATGCTGCATTATTAATGTCTAGCTTCAAGGTATCAAAATCTACATTTAAGTGAGGTACTGGTTACATGTGCATACGACAGGCGGGGTCTAGCCATGTGCACAGTGGGTGATGCCACAGTGCCCCACATTAGTGGACCACCAGGGGAGCCCACGACATCTTTCTGGCTCTAAAGTGCTCTTCAGAGGTGCCCTAAAGCCTTTGGGGCACCTGAGGCCTGTCAGACAGGATCTGATTATTTACGTGCGTTATGACACAAGTCTCCCTGGGCCGTCAGTGAAGTGTGCAGATCTATGCAGAGACAGACTCACATGACACACATCTCCTTTCCTCCTCACCCACAACATGCCATGTCCGTCCTGTCGCTGAAAGTTCTGTCGTGTAGAGATAGAATCATTCACATATTAAGTCTTGAGTAAGGCCCTAGCTAACATGTAACTCACCTTTTACCATCCTCATTGGCGCTTTATGAACAGGCCTGATGCTTGCCCCTGTGGGACTGTATTGGTCGCCAGCCTCTGGTAGTGAAGGAAATTGACAATCGGATACCAGTAGAGGGCCCTGAGGTGAGAAGTTAAAAGGACAAGAAGGAGAGCTAGAAGGAACACAAGGAGAGAGCAGCATTTGCAGTTCTGAAAAGTAGGGTAAAGGCTAGAGAGAGAGTGATGTGGAGAAAGCCAAGGATAGAAAGAGGGGGAAAGTTAAATACAAAATAGAGAAAGAATATGTAAGGATGGGGAAAAAGGTGAGGGTGAGGGATGGGAGAAGACGAGAGAAAGGCAATAAGAAAAGAGGCTAAAATGAGAGAACAGGCGCATTAGAGATAGGGGAAATTAGAAGAAACAAGGGTAAAAAACAGAAATGGTCATCAGATAAGGGTGAAGGAGAGGGGAGAGGCAAGGACAAAGGTAAACAAGAGTTCTCTGAGGAGAGAAGAGGGAGGAAGAAACGGTGGGGAAAAGGAGTTGAGAGAAATGAGGAGAAAAGATAATGAAGGGAAATAAAAACAAAGAACCTGAGAGAGAAAATATTGTCTGGGGGTAAGACATTCAGAGAGGAAGGAGAAATAAGAGATTTTGTATTACATGAGGATGAGAACCATCGCTAACAGCCGTCAACAGGTACTCCAAAAAGTCATTTGATAATGTCTGCTTGGGATCTGAGGCACATTGTGACATAATTTATTAGATGGGCCAGATCAGATTTAGGTTTAGGTGAATGCCCCATGTTTGAGACTGTAGATGTATGATTTGCTTCTAACATCAACACAGTTTTTCAAACCTCAACTATTGTGACACCTCGTTAAATTCTTTTGTTATAGAAAATCATTTATTTACTGTATAAATTAGGTATGATGGCACAGTCAGGTATGGACTCCATGATCAAATCTCCAAATGTTCTAGCATGTGATCTAAAGTTTACACAACTCCTCTTCTACAATATCTGCTACTAGGTTCATCTTAGCATCCCGAAGCACAGCCAGCAGTTCTGCCACGCTGGCATTAGCACCTTTCCTTTTCTGCCACTCTTTTAGAGACTGCATCAATTGTTCACGCATTTGCAGGGGATAGGCAGCGATGATCCCATCAATTCTGGCCTCAGGGACTTTAAGTCGTCGAATCAGATTTTTCCAGTCTCTTCCCACATTATCACATATAACATGAAAAGCAGCAGCCAATTGTTCTGAAAGGGAAAATAAATATATGTACATTAGTGCTGTTTCCTAAAATCAAAATGTAAAGAATTATCCCTTCATTTAATCTCTTTTTTTTTTAAAGTGGGATCTCCTTTTATAAAAAAAAAAAAAAAAAAGAAGTTTAGAATTAAAGATTAATAAGCCCATTTAGACTAAGCCTACAACAGGCTAAGTCTAAATGGTACAATTTGCCCCCATTTTTGCACTAGTAGCTGCTCGGGCTCCAGGAAAAATGCTGCTAGGTCAGGTTTTAGAGCGGGTACTTTCAAACTGCCCGTCAATGCATATTTTAAAATGTAGTAAGGATGCATGCAAAATGGGTTGAAGTAATTACTCATTTTACATCACATAACTCCTAATCAGACCCAAAAAGACACCAAAGTCCTACTGCAATGCCTTTTCTATGCAGTGTGATTTTGCAGTCGCAAAGATTTGAGTTCTTAATATATTTATACCTTCATATCATGGATATTACAAATGTATCGTGTACTTTCAATCATTAACTTTGCCTCCTGGAGCGTTTATCCTTGCTTTCTTTCCAATGTTATGATGAGTTACTAGTACACATTTGGTTACATTGGTATTTAACTTGTATTTACTGCTTTCAAAATTCTTTTGGTATGACATGAGTGAAACGTGAGGTGTACATAGTGGAGCGAATGATGAAGGATGTAGAGTGGTACATATAAAAAAATACTTTTGTATGGTTTGGTTTGAATTACATTTATAAAGCATAGCATTTACCAAGGCGCTATAGTTACTGTCATCCGATACTGATAGGTGTCAACCAAACCATCCTTCTCATTCTAAAGGGCTGTCAAGATAGTAGAATGCCAAATCTGGAGTGCCTTTCTAAAAGGTAGAGGTGCCATACATTTCGTCAGAGATTGAGGAAGCGAGTTCCAGAGTCTGCAGCAGCGATAGAGAAGGCTCTAACCTCCCATCTCTTTTTCCAAACCCTGGGCACAGTGAACAAACTGCGCTGGGCTGAGCGAAGATTTCTACCTGGGATGTACAGATGAAACATATCTTTAATCCCAGCTAGACTTGGACGATAAAGAGCCTTATGTACAATACAAATGGCTTTGAACATAAAGAGCTTTCTGATGGAAAGCTAATGCAACTCACACAACCCCGAAGTAGCTGACTGGTGCTTAGGAATAGCAAGAATAGCTCTTGCCAGCGCATTCTGAACCACCTGGAGTTTTGCCTGGACACTGATGTTAGAAGCTAAGTAGAGGGAATGGCAATAGTCCAATCTAGGAACTAGCCCCACGGTCGAGGGGGATATGTGTATGTAGATATGAAGAAACAGAATAGTCTCTTTAGTCAAGGGAAACCATTTAGATTTTTAAGAAAGGCCTCACCCACCAGACTAGTTGGTGGCAAGCTACATCATCTGCCCCCACTCGGGGTACCGAATGTACCCCAAGTGTGCTGCGACGCCTGCAATTGCAGCGGAGCTGGTTTATTGTCAAGGTGAGTGTGCAGTGATGGTGTAGTACGTGTATATTTAAAAAGCTGTCCCTCTGGTCCCAAAAACCAATTAGAATTATTTAATAATGGGCAATGGGCAGCATTAAAAAGAGGCAGGGGATGGCTAAGGAGGTATCAATGGCCGCCACCATCCAGTGGGGTCAACATGTTTCAGCCAGTGCCTGGAAACTGGGGCTGGCTTTCATCAGGACCAAGAAAGTGGAAGGTGAGAGGACAGGTCTAACAGAGTGTGTATAGCCGTCTATGTGCGGCGCACGCTAAGGCGCCTTAACTGGCAGAGGGGGTATTCCTCTTATTTCCAATCCTGTGGGAGGGAAAAGACAAACATACACAAAACATACCACATTTAATGTTAGCCTCAAGCAATATCAAGTAACATGAGTGACAAGGTATACCGCGGTGGATGTGCAGAGTGGTACGACACGTGAGGCAGCTTCAAAAGCGTGCTATAAGTGGCGGTGCATGCTAAAAATACGCGGTAATGTGTCAAGTGGCTCAAGGACACGGTAAAAACATGGTGAACAAAAAAACTAGAATGAACCCATGAATGCTTACACCAAAGATTAAAGGGACATGCTCCATGAGTCAGAAGTAGGGGTATTCTGTCACAGCTACCATCTGGACTGGGTAAAAAAAGGGAGAGAAAGGGACCAAAAGAGGGGGAAGTAAATAAACTTAACCGGCAAAGGAATCAAACCCGGACAGAGATTAGATCCCACTTACTTGTAGCTGACAGAGCTCATACCGCAGACCTGTATGGCCTCTCTCCGACTCCGTGGTTGGAAATGAGCAGAGGAAGCTGAGGCTTAAATAGCACACCCGCCAAGATAGCGCTCCGGTGTGGGGAGCAGCTGCAGGCAATTAACAGGCAGGTGTCTGTAAAAAAAGAGAAAACAGAAGACAGACACACAGGGACCGGTAAAATACCGGGCAAAAAGAAAAGAAAGACTGAAAGGACTAATAAGACCAGCGCGTCACACAAAAGGTGTGTAACCGCGCAACGGCAGTGAAGTGCAGCTCGCACATGCCAAGCAATGTAGCGAGTGTATGATGCGCATAAGCAGAGAGGCCAATAGCCGGGGATAAATCATGCACGTGACCGACAAAGGAGCATGTATGTGTGGTTGACTCTTTGGACTTCCTTGACCTGACTATTAGGAGCGAGAACAGCGTTCTCACCACCACCACTTTCCATAAACCCACTGCCAAGAACTCCTTGCTACACTTCAACAGCTTTCACCCCAGACCGCTGAGGGAAAACCTACCATTTGGCCAGTTTCTACGCCTCCGCAGAAACTGTAGCTCTACTACCGATTACAAACAGCAAGCGGCTGACCTTTCAGTGAAGCTACAACAGAGGGGTTACCCACGCAAGATTGTTGAAACAACTAATAAAAGGGCTCGCAACCAAAACCGCGATGCCCTGTTGGAAGACCACACCAAGGCGGATTCCACTGCCCCCCTCACCTGTGTTACCACCTTTAATACTGTCAGCAATCAAGTGATGAAGATCATTAGAAAAAACTGGCTTATCCTGAATACTGGTACTAGAAACTGGGATCCACCTCTATTTGCACACAAACGAGCTACCAGCTTAAAAGATCGCCTGGTCTCTACACGGCCTAAACTCAAAGAACCTATCCGCAACACTATCGGCGACAGTTGGGGCCTCCCCAAAGTCACTGGCCATTACCCTTGTGGGGATTGCAGCATCTGTCATCTGACTAGACCATCCAAAAACCTGGACTTGGAACCAGGCAAGGTGTGGTACCAACAAAAACACCCTAACTGCAACTCTACACATGTGGTATACCTGATTCAATGTCCCTGCAACCTCAGGTACATTGGCATGACTACTTGAAAAGTGAGGCTAAGGATTGTGGAACACCCCAGCACAAGTTGTTGCAAAAAAATAATGAGCAAATTGACCAGCCACACCGCTGAACGGGGTCATACCCCCAATGACATATACTGGACTGTGATTGAACAATTTAACCCTACCCATGATAACATGGCAAAGTTTCTTCATGACAAGGAGCAACGCTGGGTATACCGCCTGTCCACCCATGTGGAAGGTCTCAATGACCAGATACCTTGGAATACCCTGAATAATTGAGATCGTCCCTCCACACTTGCGCTTCTTTTGTTTTATTTTTATTTTTGCTTTTATTTTATTTTATTTTTATTTTTTTTATTATATTTGGTTTCACTTTTGACTTCTTCTGTGATTTGCAGTTGACATCAGTAACTTCGCGCTACTCCTTACCCACTCTGGAGGCACTGCCCATGAACCACACATACATGCCCCTTTGTCGGTCACGTGCGCGATTTACCCCCGGCTATTGGCCTCTCTGCTTATGCGCATCATACACTCGCCACATTGCTAGGCATGTGCGAGCTGCACTTCACTGCCGTTGCGCGGTTACACACCTTTTGTGTGACGCGCTGGTCTTATTAGTCCTTTTAGTCTTTCTTTTCTTTTTGCCCGGTATTTTACCGGTCCCTGTGTGTCTGTCTTGTTTCCTCTTTTTTTACAGACACCTGCCTGTTAATTGCCTGCAGCTGCTCCCCACACCTGAGCGCTATCTTGGCGGGTGTGCTATTTAAGCCTCAGCTTCCTTTGCTCATTTCCAACCACGGAGTCGGAGAGAGGCCACACAGGTCTGCGGTATGAGCTCTGTCAGCTACAAGTAAGTGGGATCTAATCTCTGTCCGGGTTTGATTCCTTTGCCGGTTAAGTTTATTTACTTCCCCCTCTTTTGGTCCCTTTCTCTCCCTTTTTTTACCCTGTCCAGATGGTAGCTGTGACAGAATACCCCTACTCCTGACTCATGGAGCACGTCCCTTTAATCTTTGGTGTAAGCATTCATGGGTTCATTCTAGTTTTTTGTTCACCATGTTTTTAACTTGTCCTTGAGCCACTTGACACATTACCGCGTATTTTTAGCGAGCACCGCCACTTATAGCACGCTTTTGACGCTGCCTCACGTGTCGTACCTCTCTGCACATCCACCATGGTATACCTTGTCACTCATGTTACTTGATATTGTTTGAGGCTAACATTATATGTGGTATGTTTTGTGTATGTTTGTCTTTTCCCTCCCACAGGATTGGAAATAAGAGGAATACCCCCTCTGCCAGTTAAGGCGCCTTAGCGTGCGCCGCACATAGACGGCTATACACACTCTGTTAGACCTGCCCTCTCACCTTCCACTTTCTTGGTCCTGATAAAAGCCAGCCCCAGTTTCCAGGCACTGGCTAAAACATGTTGACCCCACTAGATGGTGGCGGCCATTGATACCTCCTTAGCCATCCCCTGCCTCTTTTTAATGCTGCCCATGGCCCATTATTAAATAATTCTAATTGGTTTTTGGGACCAGAGGGACAGCTTTTTAAATATACACGCACTACACCATCACTGCACACTCACCTTGACAATAAACCAGCTCCGCTGCAATTGCAGGTGTCGCAGCACACTTGGGGTACATTCGGTACCCCGAGTGGGGGCCGCTGATGAATCATGCCACCAACTAGGCTGGTGGGTGAGGCCTTTCTTAAAAACCTAAATGGTTTCCCTTGACTAAAGAGACTATTCTGTTTCTTCATATCTACATACACATATCCCCCTCGACCATGGGGCTAGTTCCTTTTGATTTTCTACATTTGTACTCAGGGGAATTGAACCAGCTTCCTTTTTTTCCTCTCTCTCTCTTTGATTTATATAATAGTCCAATCTAGACATGGCCAACGCTAGAGCGACCTGCTTTCGTGCCGCCAAGGGGATAAAAGGAAACATTTTCTTCAGCTTCTTCATAATCCAAAAATAAGGTCACAACAGTGCGATTGGCCTGTCCATTCAGAGAGAGTTCGATGCCCAGGATCACCTGAACCGGGGGAGGGAGGGGTGCCTAAGTTGTTCAGCCACCACTTACTAGTCCAAATCGAGGTTTGCATCCCAAAGAGCAACACCTCGGTTTTCCCGCATTGAGTTTAAGGAAATGTATTGCCATCCAATAAGCTACTGTACACATATATTAAGAAGAATTATCTGCTGTAGTAGCAGCGTTCCTTGGAATCGACACAATAAATAGGGTATCATCAGCGTAGGATGTCGCTTACATCCCAGACGCAAATGATGGCACCAAGGACACATACTGATTAAATAGTGTATGGCTCAGAGATGAGCCCTGTGGCACTCCACAAGACAGGGAAAACACATCTGAATCAAATTGATTTAACAATATCCTCTGATAGCCATCATTGAGGAAGGAGGTCAGTAGAGTTAGTGCTTGTTCTATAATGCCCAGATCTTGTACAAAGACCTGCGTCAACCTTGTTGCTCTTGGTAATTACAGAATGTGGATCAGAGTGTTGCCCATTTACTCACTACAAATAAGCTTGGAGGTGCAAGGAGGAAGCTCGGTTAACCTGAGTGAAGTCCCCAGCTATCCCAAGGAGTCTACTGATGGAGGGACAGCATCTCCCTACCAGAGAAGAGGGGAACTGCCCCAAAATCTATTGCTACATGTTGATGTAAGCCAAGTGGTGACTTTGACTGGTGAGTACATTTCCTTTCTGCACCAATTTTTTATTTTTCATCATTTCACTCTGATGCTTTGATGGTGGTATCGAACCTCCCTGGTTTGTCCGCTAACCTGACTGAGAGAGACATGTGTGGTCCAGAGCAAATGCTTTGTGTCTGTGGCCTTGTACCTAATGTGAGGGTCAGACTGTGGTCTACACACAATCAACTTCTAGTTTGGTTCCCTTCTTAGTGAAGATCCATGGCCCCAGAGTCTATAGACTGTAAGGCATCCGCAATTAGGGAAATCCAGCTATCCTACAAACAGGAGGTGAATCCAGTAATGCTCTTTTCAGAACGCTGAGACGTTGTCCATTTGCTTTGCAGGTAAACTTGTCTGGCATTTAAGACGTTTTTCAAGAGCATGAAAGGCGATAATGGAAGTAAACAGATTTAACATTACAGGTTTTATGAAAATGTATTCAATGCTTGTTTGTGGTCTTAATCTATGTCATGGACGAAGGAGGAGTATTATAATGTTTTCGATGTGCAAAACAATCCATGAGTTTGGTCAGGGGGCTTTAGGGGACCATTTATATAGAATAGTGAGAGTTAAACGCATGTTGTAGGCGTTGTTACATTTTGAAAATTATGTAGCTTGCTTAAGAGAATGCTTAGAAGGAGTTAGGAGACTTACGTTTTGGACAAGGGGCTGCAGCAATTAAGTGAGTAGGGTGAAGGTAGTGACTAATATGTTATGGAAGGCATGACTGAAGGACTAGGGTTTGATGGTGGGTAGAGTTTTGGAGAGGAGTCAAGATGAATGATGCATCTTCTTTCATTTATGAAGTCGCCTGATCCTAGTGGCAGTACACCACACACATTCTCACATTGGCAATACGCTTTTAAATCAGTAGACTGCAGTTTAGTCGGGAGGGATCTTTCGAGTGGTGTGTGGGTCTGCAGTGCTGCCACATCTAGGCCCATAGCAGCACACAGCAACTTCCAATGGGTGCTCCGACATTACGCCGCGGCCAGTTACATGCACTGCAAGTTTAAAGAAGGAGCATGCAAGCTAGTGGACATGTTTTGCAAAACTTCTTCACCGCATGAAAACCATGTGCTCCTCGAAACACCCCAAAAAGACAAGAAACTTTATAATTACCCCCTCATTTCTATTCCTTATTCCAGGTCTTAAGTTAAAGGAGTCCACAAATCCCTGAAGTCATCCTTAAAGGGATACCAACACAAAAGAAAACAGCTTTCCTCCTCCCATACTACTCTAAATAAGGACAAATATCCCATCCAACCACATGTTTTTTAGGTCGAGCCTGGGCAGCGCATGCACTGCTCTGCGGCATGCTGTGTTGGAGTACGGAATAGAAGCCCCGTCCACTCTCTGCCCATATTTGTCTTTGGGTTTTGTCATTGCCACATTGCTCTTTGTAAATGCTGGCTTCTGATTCATTATTAGGAGGTAGTGAATCCTTAGTACCGCCTTGTCTTCATTTGTAACATTTAATAAGGACTGGCCCTTTTACATCTGTTGTTACACGGTACGTCTTCTTTAGTCTGGAAGCACTATTTTCTTTCATGGGTTTCTCCTACTGCATGCACGATATGCTTTCCTGCAACATTCAGCGCGCCATGCGCGCTTTCACTTTCCAAGCAGCGCGGGACAATGGTGGCCTCTTCTTTCAATAGGTCTCACATTTACAAGAGTCTAAACTATTGGCATTGTAAATGACAATGCCTGTTATTTATGTGTTAATTAACAAAACAGATAAGTAAAAAGGCATTGTCATTTACAATGCCAATAGCTTAGACTCTTGCAAATGCGAGACCTGTTGCATTGCAAATGCTTGTTTTGTCTGCCGAGTAGTCTTATTTTATACCATAATGTGATCTTCTCTGGGCGGCTGGGTTGAATTGACAGTTAGCAGGTTGGGAGATTCAGTGCTGCACCAATGGGAATATACCTCCGGTTACCATCAGAGTTGTGGTAGAGTCAGATTACAATCTGTAATGAGGCTTCCTTTGCTCGCACACTTCCTCCTCTGCTTGATCATGATGATCCTGTTTTTTCCAGGTTTCAGGCCAACCAGGCAAGTGAAGAGGGAGCGCAAGTCCTTTCAAGAATTTCAGTCGTTAAGGTGAATGTTGCTTCTGGTTGTTATTTAATGGTGGGCTTTGCTACAAAGCGTGTTCTGCCTGTGTTGACCATGGAGGGCAAATGATCTTCTAGAATCTACTGGAGTTTCCTGGATCCTAATCATCGCATGATGAGTGGGAGGATTCGCAATTATCAGTTTGCCGGACCCTAGAGGGATTTTGGGTGATAAAGAGGCTTTCCTAAGGGGAGATTACGGGTGTGCCCACGAAATGGAAGAGACTCTTCCACTAGTTCTGCTTTCTTTCCCCACTTTTATTAGCCTACTCCTATAGCCTTGCCTATGATTCCTGTTTTTAAGGATACCATTTTAGAGGAGTGGCTCACAATGGAGATGGCCACTGTCCCTCATTCCTTAACCGAAATGTTAACCATGGACGATTCAGACCTCCCTCTTTTGGCGTCTGTGGTTCCAATGCTTCTGAACTTGGCAGGTAGATTAATGGTAGTCACAAAGGATTCTGCTCTGGTCGACATTTTGGACAGGATGCTGGATGGGTCCCCACAAAAAACCTATTCAAGACTTAACCAGTGCAAGAAGTCTTCCACTTATTCTTCCTAACTGTCCCACAGTCTGGTCAGTGACTTTCGGACTCTGTCTATTTCTATACGATAAGGTAAAGACTGCAAATTTCCTTTCTAGGATAGCATTACAGGGCAGGTTTTAGGTGCATCTTCTTTTGACACACTGAGAACAACAGAGGGTTCTTCTGGAGTGGCCATCGCTGCTGGATGTCATGAGTGGACCTGGGACTGGAAGGTGGAAGGTCTTAAGAAATGTATTGTTTTTCCTCTTCCTTTCTTTGTCTGCTTTCTGGGCCTTAAATAGATTATATTCTCCACAACTCATTTCAAAAATAGAAAGCATGCCTTACCTTTTACTTTGGGCAGTAGAGTTTCTGACTCATCTAAATCTTCATGTATATTCAAGGCTTGTTTCCATTGTAGCCATAGCTCTGCCTAAGCTCAGGTCCGAGGGAGGGCAAGTTGTTTTAGAGTAAAGAAGTGGAGTTCTTCGTCTGAAGGTTCTTTGGATACACATAAATGATCCTCACTACCACAATCCTTTTTGCAGGGCACAGATACATTTTGGACAATTCGAAACAAGTAATTTCAAACGCTTAAGACTTATCTATTGTTCAAGATGGGTACAAAATCTAGTTCTTCACTGTGCCTCCATATTCTGTTCCCTCTAACACCCTGGCCCACATCTCCAGAGAAGCAGAAGATCTTAATGTCAAGAATTCATGCCCTCTTGGACAAGCGGCCCATCTCCCCTGTACCCATGGAGGACTAGTGAAAGAAGTTTACTGTTTGCTGGCCGGGTCTCTTCCCTTTTAGTTTGAGGTCCTTCGTTTCATTCTGAATTTGGCCCAAAAGTGAATTTCATGCTTCCGGCTCTGAAGGCTACTCTCCTTCACAAAAGACTAGTCATCCAACTAAAATTAGACGACTGGATATTGCATGGATATTCAAGAGACCGGTATTTATCGATCCACACAGCGCGCCTATGGAACGCCCTTCCTCGAGACCTGAGGAAAGAACCAAACTATTTACGATTCAGGAAACGACTCAAAACCCACTTGTTTCCTTAAAACAGCTTTTAACCACTTCTTTTTTGCTCTGTTTAAAATTGCTTCTGTCTAAAATTGCTGTACCCCCCTTTTCACCCCCCCCCCCCCCCCCCCCACTGGTGTAGGGATTTTTTTTTAGCGCTGGGATACCTCCGGGTGACTACGCGCTCTATAAAAATTTTAATAATAATAATAATTTAGGGAATGTGGTGTATGCTCACAAGCTTCTGGCCTCCAAAGGTTTTCCATGAGGAAGATAGAGGAGCTGGGAAATTTCCCCAACATGAAGGAGCTTTCGTCAACGCAGTTTGGGGCAAATTTACCTGTGTTTCTTCTGATATGAAGATGATTTAGCAATCCTGTGGTCAATACTGTTCTACCTGTGTACTGTTCAGGGTTTTGGAAGTTTGGTGCCTGGATTTGAATGCCCTAATTAGTCTGTTGTCAAGGGGTTATCTATTTACCTTTCCTCTCTTCCCGGTAATGCTGAATCTTCTTTCTTGTTTCTTGAGGTGCCAGAGGATTATCCTCCGACCATTCTAGACCAGGAAGTATTGGTCCTAATCCTCCACCAGCTATGTGCTGCTCAAGAGTAAATACTTCTGATCAGTGCTCAAGTTGAGCCGGTGGGGGGCACCGGCACTTATTTTTGGGGACCGACACTTATTGTACCACATTATACATTTTCTGGGGCCAACAGAGGGAAAAACAAACAAAACGAAAAGACTGACGAAAAGAAACACCGAAAATCCATCACAAAGGGAGAAAGCAGACACCATTAAGAGTGATATACCATGGCAGGGAGTGACTGGCAGTGAATTAAAGAGGCCTGGGTAGATTCGAGACTGTGCACTCTTGCTATTCTCCCTCTGATAACGCCACCCGCGGGTGTCCGAACAGCACTTTGAGCACCGACACCTATTACTTTACAAATAAAGCACTGCTTCTGACGTGCTCGTTCCCTCTTCGTGCTCCTACCTATCACAATTGTCTCGCCTGAGAAGGTGCTTGTCAATGGGGAGATTGAATAATAGTCTTACAGAATATGGGATTAGCTGAAGTTGTGGTTCATGAGTCCAGAAGGTTGTCTACTCATAAGATCTATAATCACCATTGGGCCTCCTTTCGGAAATGTTTATGTACTGCAGGTACATTTGATGTAAACTTGCATTCCCTAAGAGAGTTCAATATTTTCAGTATGTTGTATTTCTTTTTTTTCAGTATAGCTAGCTTATTGCTGATTTCTCACAGTGCCTGTCAGTGTCGGTGGGGCACTTCTCTCACCCCACAACTTTCAAATGCTACCCGCCGCCCGTGCAGTAATCACATTACTTCAGATTTTGTCCCTGACAGTACTCCTTTCTTCTCTACTCACAGCTGCTTTAAGGTTTAGTTTTCGGCAGTGGCACCAGAAGGTTGGATGGCCTAAGGGCCCTTATACAAGGTAGCACAGGATTGGGAAAGTAATATACTTTTGTGCATCACTTAAGTGTTTCTGCTGGGAGGCAGGGTCTCCTCTAAAGCAAGTCACAGGATAAGGATGAGTAAAATCAGAGTAATAGGATTGCCGATAATTAGTGCGGACAACAATTTTTCCCTTCTGAAAATGCCCCCACCACAAGTTAGCAAACTTGGATGTAGGACACTGGCCAGATCTGCCGGCAGTGGCCAGATCTGCTGACTCCGGTGCTAGGGATGGGGATCTGGGTTTGAGTCTCGGCGTCGGCTCAACATCCTGTGATTCTGGGCAAATCACTTAATTTCCCCAAGTACATGGCCAGCGCCCGGATACTCTCATGGGTGATATGTCACGCTATATAAATGTACAAATTTAATTAAAAAATCTAACTCTAATATCACTATAGATATACCATATTGTTACTGTCTATATATCATATTGCACAAGAATGTTTTGTATTTGTTTGTTTTGTAATTTAATGCTTAGCACATAAGGCATTTTGACACATTCTGAGATAAAGACCGTACTATTTTTTTTTTAAAAAGCAATAGACAATAAATATATGTATAAAAAAATAAAAAGCAGCCTACCTCTCTCCCGTGGATCAGGCTGGTCGCCAGCATCGTTTAATCCATTCTCTGTAAACGCGTCCAGCTGTTCCACCAAGTCTTCCCTTTTGATGTCACTCAACAATCGTCGGAGCCCGTCCAGTTGATCGAGGGAGATCTCCTTCATCTCGAGCAGGACCGTGAAGAGATCCACTCCACTCTTCACGCTTTCCAGCTTCCTTTTGCCGATTTTTTCCCGGCATAGGAATTTAAGTTCGTCGAGCTCTTTCCCAGATAAATTTATGGAGAATTTGTGCAGTAAAGATAAAAGCGTATCCATGATTTAAGAGGAAGTTCAAACTGAACCCTACAAAACTTGTATCTCCTGGACGGCTCAGCAAACGCCAGAATCCAGGCAAAATCCCCTTCTCTTGAGTGTGTTTCGCCACAACGACCCAAACTACAAAGAAATACGGAAACACGGCTTGTTATGCAGCCCTCGTAAAGTTCTACCTTAGTTTCGCTTTCAGAACGTTGCTTGATATCGAAAGTTTACTCGCAAAAGTAAATCGGCCTCTTGAAAACTCGCTGAAAGGCAGGATGATTTTGGCACAGAGTAATTCTTGATGGGGCCACAACAGAAACGCATAAGGTCACAATGTGACTGTTTCAATTATCCGACTACGGAAGGCGCTGCACCAGGAAGTTATGAAGACGTCATCGAAGCAATTTTTTTCACCTTTCCGAGGTGACTGTTCTCTTGAACAGACAGCAGGTGGCAGCGCATGATCATTTTTGGTGTGTCTAGCGGCGCGGTATTTTTTCCAATCCCAGACGATTTCATGCCATGAACCCTGTTTCGGCCAGAAACTCCACCTGTGACTTGAAACGGTATTCCAAATCAACCGAAAAAATGGAAAAACAATTATGAAAATATAATTTACTCACCATGAGTTAAAAAAAACGAATTGGCATCTTAATGGCACGTTGTTGTTTTCATGCAGATTTTATTCGGCATAGGTCGGGCTATGCCGAGTTGTCCTCATAAAAATAGGGAGGCAGCGCTGCTCTCACTATTGTCAGAATGTATTTTCACCGGCCCTTTCAAGTTGCATTCCTGGAGCAATTGGTCATACGTCCGCCCGTTTCTCCATTGAGAAAAGCAACATTAGGCAAAATACTTAAAATGTTGATCACTTTCATCTAATAGACTGTTTAGATATTTGCCATCTATATTTTATCCACTGGTTATGCCATGTTACAAATTTTTATATTGCCCTTATTTGCGCATGCTGCATGTCGGCGCTATAGTTGAAGTCGAGCTACCCACTATAGTATAAAAAAAAAAAGCCTTCTTCTATAAAAGTAATCTTTCTACCATTGCGGCAGCAGGGTGTTCAGTCTTCACTTGAAGTAAGATAGGCGGTCAGAGGGTCATAGCTGTCAAGTTTTTACTGTGCTTATGTGTGACATTTCCACGTTTTCAGTATGCTTTGTGTGTCATTTCAATTCCTTACGTGTGACACTTTGAGTGACACTATTGTGAGTTGAGTAAATCAGGCATGTCCATGTAAATAGATACATTTCACAAACCATCCCTTTTTCACAATGTAATGTATTAACTTAAAACAGCTGCAACTCTTCAGAAGTGCGCACTACGCTATCTTTTTTCCTTTTTTGGGGCACCTTTGGTCCTACAGCAACACCCTGGTGGGATCCTCATCCCAGGGTACACCACAAGCCTTCTGTTCTTCCTGCAGGGCCGCAACAAACCCTGGTGAGACTCCATGTCCCAGGGTGCCTGGCAAGCACACGCTGCTGCTCCAGGTCAATCAATCAATCAGGGGTTTGTAAAGCGCGCTACTCACCCGTGAGGATCTCAAGGCGCTGGGGGAGAGGGGAGTGGCTCCGGAGCAGTCGAAGAGCCTGGTCTTGAGGTCCTTCCTTTACATGTGTAGAGTCAGGGAGCGTCTGATGTTCACAGGCAGCTCGTTCCAGGTCTTGGCTGCGATGTAGGAGAAGGCTCTCCTGCCGGTTCTGTGTCCGAGGATGCGGGGGACCTCTGCCAGGGCGAGGTCGGCGGAGCGGAGGTTCCTTTTGGATACGTGGAGAGATACTCTGTCGTTGAGGTATTTGGGTCCGATGTTGTTGAGGGATTTGTAGGTGTGGGTGAGTAGTTTGAAGGTGATCCTCTTTTCGACGGGTAGCCAGTGGAGGTCTCGTAGGTGTTGGGTCATGTGCTCGTGTCACGGTGTCCCGAAGACGAGTTTGACTGCGGCGTTCGGGATGGTTTGTAGTTTGTGTAGAAGAGTTCTGTTGACTCCAGCGTAGAGGGCGTTGCCGTAGTCCAGTCTGCTGGTTATGAGTGTGTGGGTGACAGTTTTTCTGCATTCGGGGGGATCCATTTGAAGGTCTTACGGAGGATGCGTACGCAGTTGAAACTGGTGGACGCGACGGCGTTGATCTGGCGGTTCATGGAGAGGGAGGAGTCAAGCATGATTCCGAAGTTCCGAGCGTGGTCTGTCGGGGTTGGTGGGTTCCAGAGGGCGGACGGCCACTAGGTGTTGTCCCAGGCGGAGGTGAAGGGTCCGAGGATGAAGACCTCCGCCTTCTCTGAGTTGAGCTTCAGGCAGCTGTCCTTTATCCAGGCTGCCACGTTCCTGGAAGCAGAGTCGGGTGTCTTCGGGATTCTTCGTGAGTCAGAGGATGAGCTAGGTGTCGTCAGCATAGGGAACGATGCTGAGCCCATGCTGTCTGGCGATAGCGGCGAAGGGGGCCATGTAGATGTTGAAGAGTGTCGGGCTCAGCGATGATCCTTGGGGTACTCCGCAGTTGATGTCGGTGGGTTTTGAGAAAAAGGGAGGGAGTGTGATCCTGTGAGTTTTGCCGGAGAGGAAGGATTGGATCCAGTCTAAGGCGGCTCCTTGTATCCCCGCGTCGTGGAGTCTGACTGAGAGCGTGCAATGTGAGACGGTTTCAAAGGCTGCGGAGAGGTCAAGAAGGATGAGGACCGCGGTGTGTCCCTGGTCTAGTAACATGCGGATGTTGTCTGTGGCGGCGAGAAGGGCGGTCTCGGTGCTGTGGTTGCTGCGGAAGCCCAACTGGGAGGTGTCTAGGATGGAGTTCTCTTCGATGAAGGCAGTCAGCTGGGCGTTCACGAGTCTCTCAGTGACTTTGGCTGCGAAGGGGAGGAGAGAGATGTGTCGGTAGTTTTTCAGGTCCATTGGGTCAGCCATCGGTTTCTTGAGGAGGGGTTTCACCTCTGCCCGTTTCCAGTCATCAGGGCAGGTGCATCTGAGGGAAGTGTTGATCGTCCGTCCTAGTTCGGGTGCGATGGCAGTGGTGGCCCTGTGGATGATGTGGGGTGTGCAGTGGTCCGTTGGCGCTCCTGAGTGAGTTTTCTTCATGGTCGCGGTGATGTGCTCGATGGTAGCGGGGTCCTAGGACGTGATGGTTGGCTTATCGTTGGCTTAATGTTAAGATGCAAACAACATAGATAAGAAATACATAAGCTATGTACAAGACTACATGAATTAAACCAAAACACCTAATAGAGAAACAATGCAGGTAAAAGTAATTAACTTTAATCACACACAAAATCTCTATAGCTCTCTGGAAATGTTGCCATCCTTTTTTCTCTGATTTCCTTCTGTTCATCATTTACACGTAATGGCTGCTGACTAGTGCCATCCCCACACCTGACACGGACACACATCCTCTCCATTTCTCATTACCACTTGTGGTACGTTCATCACTCACTTTGACCAACCTGCTCTTATTCCATCTGGTTCCATCACACAACTCAACATAATTCCTTCCTACCCTCTTGACAACCATAGGCTTTGAAAACACTGATCGCCCCTTTCTTACACACCACGGCAACTTGACTTTAACTATCTGTCCATCAGACACATCAAACCCCTTAGCCCTACACCGCTCATCAAGATACCTCTTATACACCTCCTGTTTTCCACACACCTTCTTGTGAAGACCCCTTACATCTATATCTACACATCCATGACTTGTCCCTATAAATTCTGCCACTTTTGGCTTCCTACTTCTCAACTGCTCCTCAACAGCTCAAACAACGACAATCCTGTGGTGTAATGTGAACTCATTTTATAAGCCAATAACATGCTATTGACATGGTCTACCACACACTTACACTGGCAAAAGCCATTCAAATACACTCCTTTATAATCTTGTTAATCCTTTCCACAAGACCATTTTGCCCTGGGCTTGTACACTGCCGTCTTGCAAAGGCAAATAGTTCTTCTGTCCAAAAATGTTTCCACTTCCTGAGAACAAAACTGCGGCTAGTTGTAACTAACAGCTTCATCGGGATAACCTTCCCGAATAAACAACTTCTCCATAAATTGTACAACAGATTGACTAGTCACTTTACTCATAAATTCGAATTCAAACCATTTAGAGTAATAATCCACAATGACCAATACAAACCTATTGCCTCTTCCCAACACATCCATAGGACCCATTATATTAATGGCCATCTTCAACCCTGGACCCTTGGGAAAATCAACAGGTTGTAGAGGTTGGGTGTTGGATTTCAAAATTATATCACTATGCCCACACAATCCACAATCCTTAACCATGGTCTGGACATTTCTGTCCATTCCTGGCCACCAAAATAATTCTTTTAATCTGCTTTTGGTTTTACATCTACCTAAATGGCCCTGATGGCCACATTCCACAATCTTACTTGTAATTATATAATTATATTCTTTCAAATTCACCACCCACCTAGCAACTCTTGGTGACAACATGCCAGACCTCTTGGCAGAAAAAACATTGACCAATGGCTTATGATCAGTCCTGATCGTGAAGGGTAAATCCCACGTAAATGTTCGGAAATGCTTGGCAGCCCAAAAAACTGCTAAAGCTTCCTTTTCGATAATCGAATATCATCGCTCCACCTCAGACAAAGCATGCGATACCACAATACCCTCACCATCATGAATTTGGTTCAAAACAGCTCCAAGACCGTAATCACTTGCACCAGTAGAAATTAAGGTTTTGTATATTATATCAAAACTGTTCGAATAGGGTGCATCTGTGACTTCTAATTTAACCATGTCAAACTCTTTCTAACAACAATCAACCCATTCAAATTTGCAAGATTTTTAAATCAAACTCTTCATGCACTTAGTTTGTCAGCAAAGTTTGCTACAAATTTGGCATAAAAATCAACAACCCCTAAAAATGAGCTTAAATCATCCTTATTATCAGCTGTCCTGGTGCTGATAATATTACCAACCAGTTTCTCACAAGGCTTGACACCATTGGCATCAATAGTATTCCCAAGCACCTTACACTACTGACTTTCCACTTGCACTTCTCCTTTTTAGCAGTTAACCCATTGAGGCGTAGCTTTTCTAACACAACTCTCATTTTTAGATCATGGTCCTGTTCATCTTTACCACAAATCAAACAAACATCATCCTGAAAGTAACCCACACCAGGCATGTCTACAAACACCTTCTGCATCAGTTTTTGGAAAACAGCCAACGCTGATGCTAGGCCAAAAGGCATCCGTTTAAATCTATAGGCCCCAGACGGCGTGATGAAAGATGTCAAATGCTTGGAGGCATCATGCAACTCAATCTGGTGATAAGCTGACGATAAGTCTATAGTACAAAACCATTTGTTATTTCCCACCATGGCAATCATTTCATTTATATTAGGCAACGGATACCTATCGACCTAAATAGAATTGTTTAAATCATGAATATCTATGCACATCCTAATAGATTTATCGGGTTTGTGCACAACCACAATGGGTGCTAACCAATCTGATGACTCAATGTCTTCAATGATGTCAGCATCAACCAGTTTTTTAATCTCAGCTTTGACATCATCTCTCACCACCAAGGGCAAACTATGCAGTTTGCGGACTTTAGGTTGACTTTCTCGACGTAATACAATTTGGTGTTTGTAACCTTTTAGATTACCTAATTTATTAGTAAACACCTCTGAAATGCTTGAAATATGTAATTTTCTTGATCAGTGGCACCAACTAGAACAACTTGATCTTTCACACCAGGATACAATTGTATGCCCATGGCAGACTGGTGAATAAGACCAAACAGAGGAGCCCCCTTCTAAGCTATATATACCCTACCAGATATTTTCTTGTCCTTAACCCCTTCAGTGCCCATGACGAGATAGTCTCGTCATGGAGCGCGGTTGCGCTGTGCCCATGACGAGACTATCTCGTCATGAACCCCGCCCGCTAATGAAACGCCCGGCACAGGGCGTGGAAAGGGCGGGGCACTGAAGAGGTTAAATGCAATCAAAGCAATAAAATGTTCACTCAATTCTACAGATTCACTACTGTAAGATTACAATTTATAATATCAGGTTTGTAAATTATTTTGCTTTTAAAAGCATCAGATTTCTGGAAGTCGTTTTCTGGAATGATGGTATATCTGGCACCCAAATCCACCAACATGGAAAATTGATTACCATCATGTTGGACCCGGCCTCGTGGCGTGGTCCTTAACCCCCCTGGACTGTGGCCGTTCCCCGCCCCGGCCTTCACGGGCCACCCGTCTGAACTGCTCCAAGGCCCTTCACCCGGAACTGCACGTGGTCGCATGCTCCTCATGGCTCCGCCATCTTGTTGGCATCTACGTCACCCCGTGCACCAGCCGGCGCGACCCCGCTCAACCCGGCCTCGACCCCAGCGAAGCCCCGACCTCGAGGCACCACGGACTGGCCAGGGGGTGCCGCAGGAACCATTCATCGCCCCCGGCGGAGGACGGGATCGATGGGACCCCCAACTGTCCTCCCCTCTCGAGGTGTGATCGCCCTGCAAACTCCCATGGGCCTGGCGCCTCTCCTGCTGGCCGTCTGGCCACCTCCACCCGGCCACTCCGCCCCCTCGGGCGCAAAGGTCCGGACATCAAAGGGCTCCAGACCTATATCTGGGGCGACCCCACCACAGCTCGGCAGTTGTATCCCGGAGTCGAGAGCCCTGCTGATTGAATCGCGGCTGACCCTACGGAGAAGAACTCTTGTCGGAAACATCACGAGCCCTGCTGACTGCGTCGCGGCTCCCTCTTGTGAACCCTTTCTGAACCACCTGGAACATCGGAGCCCTGCTGACGCTGTCGCGGCCCAACCTCGCTGAAACCTTTCTGAACCACCTGGAACATCGGAGCCCTGCTGACGACGTCGCGGCTCGAGCTGAGCAGAAACCATCTTGAGAGCCCTGCTGATTGAATCGCGGCTCTCCACGAACTGTACGCCAGAGCCCTGCTGACGCCGTCGCGGCTCGACCCCTCCGAGATCCGGAGGGCCTCCAGCTTGAGGATAAGAACTGGGCCCCAGGTACCCTCGTACCGCATCCCTGCCAAAGACTGTCCCGCTACCCCGACCCTTCCAAAGAGACACTGAGACTTTTGGTGGATCCCTCGATCCCTTCGTGTAAATATTGACCTCGTAACCTTTTTATTGCTGATAAAGAATTGCTTGTCTTGAGACAACCTCCTTGAGTCCGGTGTGGTGGTGTTACTGTGCTAGTACGTGATAGGAGAAGGACCTCTCAGGAGGCTTCTCGGCAGCGCTCGGCTACTTCGTGCAGTGCGAGGGCCCCCCTTGGTGGTCTCACCGACTCCTCGGGGTCCGCCTTCCAACATTTGGTGGCCAGCGACGGGATCCGAGCCGAACGCAGTACGTACCAGCCAGTACCCACTAGCTACCCATCCAAACGAATAGCATCATGAGCAGCCAGGAAAACAACGCGACAATGGAGTTCCAGCCCGAACGGCTGGAAGAATATACGCACAAAGAATTAAAACAGTTCTGCAGAGACAAAGGCATTGCAACCACCAGCCTCGGTACCAAAGAGGAGATGCAGAAAGCTCTGAGGGCGTGGTTGGAGGCCGGGGCAGGCCCCTCCCAGGAAGAAGGGCCCTTGCCCCTGACGGAGACCACAGCAACCGCACTGACCCCGGCAACCGGAGGAAGAAAGAGCCTAGAAACCGGCCTCTCCGAAGAAGAAATACGAGAGCGGGAAAAGGTCCGGAGCCACGAGCTAGAGCTCGCCCGACTGCGACTGGACGGCGAACTCCAGCTGGCAGAAAAGAAACTGGCCCTCGAGCAGCTACGCCTTCAAGAAGAGATAGAAGAGAAGAGACGACACCGGGAGTTGGAGGAAAAGAAACTAACTCTTGAGCACGAGCGCAGTCTCAAGGAGCTCGAGATCAAGGCCAAGAACGGAGGGACCGACACCCCCAGTACTAGAGACACTCTACCGCCTTCCGAGGCCAAAGTACATATCCCGAAGGAGGTCGTCAAGGAGTATTACAAGAATGACGATATCCAACAATGGTTCAAGGCCTATGAGGTGGCCATGACCTCCCATCGAGTGCCCCGAAAAGACTGGGGCGCAGGCCTGTGGGGGCGATTCCTGAGTGAAGGGCGGGACACGCTGCTCCAGCTACCGGAGGAAGTGATGACCTCCTACGATCACATGAAGGAGGCCCTGCTCACCCGCTACGGGCTAACAGCGGAGATGTACCGCCAGCGGTTCCGAGACTGCAAGAAAATCCCGGGTACCACATGGGTGGAATATGTGGACTTTTTTAGTCGGGCCCTAGAAGGGTGGATCAAAGGCAGCAAAGTAACCACCTACGGGCAGCTGGTCGACCTCATCGTGTGGGAACATCTTTCCAACAATTGCTTCGTGGAGCTGAGACAGCACCTCCTCGACAGCAAAATGACCGACCCGCGGAAACTGGCCGTCGAGGCCGATCGATGGGTCAACTCCCGGGTCCCCCGGAGCTCAATGGGGGAGTACCAGAGGAACCCCAACGGACCCCCACGCCAGCGCGGTGGGGGGGAGGGCCGAACAGGAACCGAGACCCTCCCGCCGGGGCCCCCAGGAGCCCCCCTCGAGGGCCACCGCAGCCACATCTCTCCCCGAGCCTAGCACGAAGGGTGGGCCCGGCCCGACCCGGACCACGGCCACCAGTGACCTGCTATGGCTGCCAACAAACCGGACACTTTGCCAGCGACCCGGCCTGCCCTCTGAACCGAAGAAACGGGGCCGGCGGGCCCCCGCCCCGGCAGCTGACAGCCGCCGCCTTGGGGGGAGGAGAAGAGGAAGAAGAGGCCCTCGACCGAGAGAACACTGAGTGGGAGCCGGCAGCCATGTCCCTGGTCTGCCTGGGTAGCCGGGAGATGGTACCCTGCACCCCCATCCCAACCAACACCCAGAAGTACCGGCAGCAGGTCACGGTCAACGGACAACGGGCCGAAGCCCTTCGCGACACCGGCGCCAGTATCACCGCTGTCCGCTGCCACCTGGTGACCCCTGAACAGATTCTACCGAATGTGCTGTGCCCTGTACGGACGGCCGACAACAGTGAAAGCCTATGCCAGATGGCCCTGGTCCCCTTCGAGTGGGGAGGGGTGACGGGCCTGCTGAAGGTGACAGTGCGCGACGACGCCCCGGTCGACTGCCTCCTGGGGAACGACTTGGAGAGTTCCCCCTGGGCTCAAGTAGAACGACGAGAGCACCTCCGAATGTTGGGACTGGCTGATTGGGCCTGCGCCATCACCCGGTCCATGACCGCCCAGGGCCCCCGCTCATCCTCGACCTCCGGGACCGCCCGACCCGAGGGGCTCACACCCCCTCCCGCCAGCAGCGAGGAGGAGGCGGACACCGACCCTGGGTCCAGCGAATCCTCCCCCGAAGAGATGACTTCTCCGAGCGCCCTACCAGAGCTGACGCAATGGCAACACGAAGGGGGCCCCACCCGAGAGCAGTTCCAGCAAGAGCAACAGTCCTGTCCCTCTCTCGAAGGGGTCCGGCAGCAGGCGACCGCGCAAGCCAACGGTGACCAGACCGGCACCCACTGGATCTACTGGGCCGAGGGCCTGTTGTACAGTGAACAGAAGGTAGCAGAACTCGGGGCCAGCCGCGTGTTGGTGGTCCCCCTCCGCTTCCGGGAGTTTCTTCTCAACCTGGCCCATGATGTGCCCCTCGCCGGACACTTGGGGCAAGACAAAACATACAGTCGTCTGGTGACCCACTTCTACTGGCCCCGGATGCGGAGAGATGTGGACAACCACTGCCGGTCCTGCCAGACCTGCCAAGCCAGCGGAAAGACAGGGGGTCGGGTCAAGGCCCCCCTCCAGCCCTTTCCCGCCGTCAGCACCCCGTTTGAACGGGTCGGAATCGACATTGTGGGACCCCTGGACCCCCAAACCGCCCTGGGCCACCGCTTCATCCTGGTCCTCGTGGACCACGCCACCAGGTACCCGGAGGCGGTCCCGCTCAGAACCATAACGGCCCCTGTGGTAGGCCGGGCCTTGATGGGGATCTTCTCCCGAGTGGGATTCCCCAGCGAAGTGGTGAGCGACCGCGGAACGAACTTTATCTCCAGGTACATGCGGTCCCTGTGGCAACAGTGCGGGGTCACATACAAGTTCACGACCCCATATCACCCTCAGGGGAACGGACTGGTTGAGCGATTCAACCGAACATTGAAAGGGATGATCCAGGGCCTGGAAGAACCACTCAGGCGGAAATGGGATGTCCTGCTGCCCTGCCTCCTGTTTGCCTATCGGGAGGTCCCGCAGAAGTCCCTGGGGTTCAGCCCGTTTGAACTATTGTATGGACACCCGGTCCGCGGACCGCTCAGTCTGGTCAAGGAGGGCTGGGAGATGAAGCCCCGAGGCGCCCCTCCTGACGTCTACCGATACCTCCTGACCCTCCGAAACCAGACCCGCAAGTTCCGAGCCATCGCCGAAGCCAACCTAGAGGCCAGCCAGGAGGACATGAAGCGGTGGTACGATCGCAACACTTCTACTGTAGAATTCGAGCCAGGTCAGAAAGTATGGGTCATGGCCCCGGACGAACCCGGCGCCCTCCAGGACAAGTGGACCGGGCCCTTCAAGGTGGTGGAGAAGAAAAGTCCCGTCACCTACTTGGTCGATCTGGAGTCCCCCCGGAACCCCCTCCGGGTCCTACATGCTAACAGGCTAAAACCCCACTTCACCCGGACCGAACTGAGCCTGCTGCTGGCGACCGACGAGGGGGGCGAGGACGACTCCGAGCCCTTGCCCGACCTCTTGCAATCCGACATTCACGATGGATCGATCGAAGGGGTCCAACTCGCCTCGTCCCTGACCCCGGAACAGCGCAACGACTGCCAGCGATTACTGCGGGACTACGCAGCCCTCTTCTCTCTCACCCCGGGGGTGACCCACTGGTGCGTCCACGACGTCGACACCAGGGAGAACCCCCCCATACGACACAGAGCCTACCGGGTGCCTGACCGAGTGCGGGCCTGCATCCAGGCCGAAGTAGCGAAGATGCTGGCCCTGGGGGTCATCGAGCCTTCCGACAGCCCGTGGGCCAGCCCTGTCGTCCTGGTGCCCAAGGCCGCAGCTCCCGGCCACCCCCCGGAGTTGCGATTCTGCATGGACTACCGAGCCCTGAATGTAGTAACCAAGACGGACGCACACCCGATACCCCGGGCCGACGAACTCATCGACCGCCTAGGGGCCGCTCGCTACCTGAGCACGCTGGACCTCACCGCCGGGTACTGGCAAATCCAGCTCACCCCCAGCGCCCAAGAAAGATCCGCCTTTTCGACTCCGGATGGGCATTACCACTTTCGGGTGATGCCCTTCGGAATGAAGAACGCCCCGGCCACCTTCCAGAGACTGGTGAACTAGGTTTTGGCCGGGCTTGAGGCCTTCAGCGCGGCCTACTTAGATGACATTGCCGTGTACAGCAACCACTGGGCCGAGCACCTCCTCCACCTAAAGGCCGTCCTGGCCGCCCTCCAGCGGGCCGGGCTCACAATCAAGGCCAGAAGATGCCAAATCGGCCACGGATCCGTGACCTACCTGGGCCATCAAGTGGGGAGCGGGCAGGTGGCCCCCCTCCAAGCAAAGATAGATGCCATCCAGACCTGGGAACCCCCCACTACCCAGACCGCTGTCCGGGCCTTCCTGGGCCTCACCGGATACTACCGACGGTTTATCCGGGACTATGGGAGCATTGTTGGCCCCCTCACAGAGTTAACGTCCAAAAAGCAGCCCAAGAAGGTACACTGGACACCCCGCTGCCAAACAGCCTTCGACACCCTCAAAACGGCCATGTGTACTGCTCCGGTGCTGCAGGCCCCGGACTACCAGAAGGAGTTCGTGGTACAGACGGACGCCTCCGAGTATGGGATCGGGGCCGTCCTCTCCCAGACTGACGAAAAGGGGCTCGACCGACCAGTGGCCTTCATCAGCCGGCGACTACTGCCCCGGGAGCAACGCTGGAGCACTATTGAGCGCGAGGCCTTCGCTGTGGTGTGGGCCCTCAAGAAGCTCCGGCCCTACCTCTTTGGCGCCCACTTCCGGGTCCAGACCGACCACCGGCCCTTGCAATGGTTAATGCGAATGCGGGGCGAGAACCCCAAACTGCTGCGATGGTCCATCTCGCTACAAGGGATGGACTTTGACGTCGAACACCGGCCCGGCAATGACCACGCCAACGCCGACGGCCTGTCCCGCTTCTTCCGCCTTGACGAGGAGAATCCCCAAGGAGATGGGTGACTCTCCATGCCTTCGGCTGGGGGGGACGCCTGTTGGACCCGGCCTCGTGGCGTGGTCCTTAACCCCCCTGGACTGTGGCCGTTCCCCGCCCCGGCCTTCACGGGCCACCCGTCTGAACTGCTCCAAGGCCCATCACCCGGAACTGCACGTGGTCGCATGCTCCTCATGGCTCCGCCATCTTGTTGGCATCTACGTCACCCCGTGCACCAGCCGGCGCGACCCCGCTCAACCCGGCCTCGACCCCAGCGAAGCCCCGACATCGAGGCACCTCGGACTGGCCAGGGGGTGCCGCAGGAACCATTCATCGCCCCCGGCGGAGGACGGGATCGATGGGACCCCCAACTGTCCTCCCCTCTCGAGGTGTGATCGCCCTGCAAACTCCCATGGGCCTGGCGCCTCTCCTGCTGGGCGTCTGGCCACCTCCACCCGGCCACTCCGCCCCCTCGGGCGCAAAGGTCCGGACATCAAAGGGCTCCAGACCTATATCTGGGGCGACCCCACCACAGCTCGGCAGTTGTATCCCGGAGTCGAGAGCCCTGCTGATTGAATCGCGGCTGACCCTACGGAGAAGAACTCTTGTCGGAAACATCACGAGCCCTGCTGACTGCGTCGCGGCTCCCTCTTGTGAACCCTTTCTGAACCACCTGGAACATCGGAGCCCTGCTGACGCTGTCGCGGCCCAACCTCGCTGAAACCTTCCTCGGAGCCCTGCTGACGACGTCGCGGCTCGAGCTGAGCAGAAACCATCTTGAGAGCCCTGCTGATTGAATTGCGGCTCTCCACGAACTGTACGCCAGAGCCCTGCTGACGCCGTCGCGGCTCGACCCCTCCGAGATCCGGAGGGCCTCCAGCTTGAGGATAAGAACTGGGCCACAGGTACCCTCGTACCGCATCCCTGCCAAAGACTGTCCCGCTACCCCGACCCTTCCAAAGAGACACTGAGACTTTTGGTGGATCCCTCGATCCCTTCGTGTAAATATTGACCTCGTAACCTTTTTATTGCTGATAAAGAATTGCTTGTCTTGAGACAACCTCCTTGAGTCCGGTGTGGTGGTGTTACTGTGCTAGTACGTGATAGGAGAAGGACCTCTCAGGAGGCTTCTCGGCAGCGCTCGGCTACTTCGTGCAGTGCGAGGGCCCCCCTTGGTGGTCTCACCGACTCCTCGGGGTCCGCCTTCCAACACATCAATTTCTATAAGACACTAGGAATCTCTCACATTTAACAGCCTGTCTTTGTCAATATCAACATATGTTGATACTGCCCACTTCACCAGAATTTTCCACAACTTCATCATCACCCACCACACATAAAATATAGTCACAATTCAATTTTTCACTCATGGAGTCTTCACTGTTATCACTAACTAAACTCACCTATCTGGATCCAGACCCTTACATACACGTGCCTAAATGACCCATTTTTTAAAAATGTAAACAGGTCACATTTCTTGCAGGGCATTACTTATCACCTGCCCAATGATTTACATTACTGCATCTCATACATGCACTTTTTTGCGCACCTCAACATCTCCCTTTGGATTTGTCAGAGTTTTCAAATTTGTCAGCTTTCTCACTAGATAGTTTAACATTTCTAGATTTACTCCTAATGACATTCATCTTGATTTCTGACTGATTACCGTTCTCCTTTAGTTTATCCTCATTCACTACCTTAATGCATTTGTTAGTTAATTCTTTGCCTCTGGTAATGTCAAGTGCCTCTAGTAATGTATGATTACGAGCACTCCATAACTTTTTTTTGAATAGCAACATTAGAAGTATGCATCATTAACTGGACACAAATGTACTCATCCTGAGTTTCTGTAACACAACTCAATCAGGGCTCGCAAAGCAGTTACAAACGTGTAAATACTTTCCTCATTCTTTTGAACACGTGAGAAGTACTTGTAATGTACCGGGATAACATCAGTTTTGCTGCCAAAATATAAATTACATTGCTTTATACTTTTTTGCATGTAGAGGAACATTATCACCTTCTTCTTGAGCGGGATTGCCGGTAGAGTACAATAAAACCTCAAACCTTATTTACCTAACGAATGTAACAAAATAGCTAGTTTCCTCTCATCAGCCATCCTTTCATTTCCTGCAGCCAACATGTAAATATTTAAACCATCAATCCATTCTTTCCATGGCACCATAGGGTCCCTTGGAAAAGCCAAAAATGGTAGTGGAGCAGCCAGATTATGAGTCATATTGTATATACCTAAACTGAGAAAAAGAAAATATATATAATAATAAACAACAAAAGAATACTAAATAAAATTATGTTACAAATATGCAAATGCAAATATGCTCCAAATAACACCCTTAAAGGTGTGCGCATCACCTTGGAAATGTATATACACATATGTTAAGTATCAGTTATAGTATTTACTTGAATAGGTGTGCACATCACTGTAACTAGTGTGCACAAACTGTACTTTTGTACTCCTTGCTTTAAAATAATGCTGATATATTCATTTGAATAGGTGTGCATGTCACCATAACTTGTGTGCACAAACTCATTTTTTAAAATGCCAACTTTTGAGGTGTGCGCATCACCGTGAAATATGCACTCACCACCAAAATAAAAATAAAAAAGGTTGCGAGTATAGCACACTGCAAATTGCGATGCCAAGAAACCTCAACAACTTTAGTTGCACTAGCACCAGCACGCGCTGCTTGACAATGATTACAATGCTCGTTGCTATGCAAAGCCCTCTAGTAAGCAGTGTTGCGATTGCTCCATCGCTAGGAACGTAATGACCTCACACACTCACCGCGCACTCCAAATCTCTGCAACTTGCGATGATGCTCGAGGCGATGCACCACATAGAAAAAATTGGGGATCCCAGTAAACTATTCAATACAGTACCACAAAGCTAAAGGATGTAAAAGATCCAGATACGAGTCGGCCGCAATGAATTCCTCTCAACAACGCTACAAAATATTCTTCCTGTCTGTGCCTCCAATGTAACCTCCACTTCAACTCGATGCAGATTTCTCTTGGTGTGGATTCGTTGGGGGTGTCAGCTCGTTGCTACAAAAATGTAGTAATGTCTTCCGAAAGAACACAGGTACAGCCAGGTAAGTTCAGTTGGATTCATTATTATTATACTCCCAAGGAGATCCGAATGCAACCGACCACTCCAGCGACTCGTACTCCTCTCTCCCAACTTCAAGTCTGTGCATTCTGAATTCTTATCAGGTGTGCAATTGTAGAACTTAAATCATGACACTGTCCACTACAAGAGGGTTTGGAGGGGGTCCCTCAAGAAAATTTGGGGAAAATGTTGCATTCTATAACACATTTTTCATTATATAATAAATTGTATTAGTTTTTAAAGCATAGTAGATGATGACTGTAGGGGGGCGGCTTAGTAAATGGTGCACTCTAATTTAAGTGAAGCACCTTACTCAAATCCAGACAACCCTTTATGGATTTTAGATTCCTTTTGCCTTAAACAGGTACCACCAAGGTAGATTTCTTGCCAGAGGAAGAGGAGTTTTGTGACCCACCACCAGAGGAAGAGTTTTGGGGACCTTGTGAAGACTCCCTACCCTTCTCTTGGGCCTTAGAAGAATCTTGCTTCTTCTGGTCACCACCAACACCACCACCATTGTTTTTTCTACATCACCCTCATGCAAACCCATTTGTCTACCTATTCTCCCAATTTTTGGGGAGAGGTCAGATCAGAGTCCACCAGGTACTGGCGCAGCTGCTGATTTGGACAGTTATGATTGATGTGCTCTCTCATCAATAAATTGTTCAATTCCTCATACTCATGCACATTACTTCCATGAAGTCAGCCTTCCTGAGCCTCAATAGCACTGTCTAAGAAGTCAACCCAGTCTTTGGTGGCTTCTGTGTGTCCCTGAATTTGACCCTGTACTGTTCAGTGGTTAAACCAAACCCATCTATGAGGGCACTCTTCAAGACTGTGCAGTTGTCATCATCTTCCTCGTTGACAGTGAGGAGTTTGTCTCTGCCTTTTCTAGCAAAGGAGAGCCACAGGATAGCTGCCCACTGCCCTTGAGGGACCTTCTGAACTTTCCAGGCCCTCTCCAAGGCAGTGATCCATTTATGGATATCACCCACCTCCTGGTAAGACAGAAATATCGGGCTGAAGTTCCTAGCATCAAAATATTGCTCCCTGGCTTTAGGGACAATAGTGCTGCCACCATGGGACTCTAGTCCCACTTTTTTCCTAGCCCTCTGCACTTCCAAGGTTTTCTTATCAAGGGTCAGCTGCTCTTTTGTTTGATTCTGATCTTAGCTCGCTCAAGCTTAAGCAGGTGGTATTCCCTCCCAAAGTAGTACTCCCTCTGACTATAGATGCAGGTTCCTATAGAATTGTTAGAGACATTGGAATTGACAGAGGAGGATCTAGACCTCCCCTGCATTCTTATAACCCTTCCAGGAGGAAGCAAAGGGGAGCCTACCTCCAGGGACACCCTCTGTTATATCTGTACCATTCCCTGGGAGATCAGAGTTCACCAGAGTGGAGTTATCAGACTCCTCCTGGTAAGGCTCAGAACTTGTGTCACTGGGGTGAACCAACCCTGACCCACCTTCTGGAGCCACTCCACCCACATTGTTGTGCCAGTCTTACCTCCCAGCTTTCTGGGGGTCCTCCTGCAGCAGCAGCTGTAAGAGTTGCTGATTGTTAAGGTTACTAACTGTCTTTAACTTCATTGATGCAGTCAGGGTCCTAAGTTCCTAGAACTTAAGATCATTGTATCTAGAAGCTTGGGACCCACTGGATTCCCAAACTAAAGACATGGTAAACTAGGTGTAGTGTGGAGTTGCACCTACCTACCCTAGTGAAAATGAAACTTCTGAAGGTTTTTAGAAAAGGGTTGTGCTAGACCCTCAACTAACAAATCAAAAAGTTCAGTAGAACTTATTATTATACAAAAAATATTGTATATGTACCTAATGCTATTTATAGTTTTTAATTTAACCACACATAGATTAGCTGGTAAAACATTGCAGGCTTAAATCCCAACCACTGCACACCAAACTTATTTAAGTGAAGCACCTTGCACTAATCCAGACAACCCTTATGGTGATATTAGTGGTCTTATGCTACCATAGGAAGCTCTCTATGTGGAAGGTGTGGAAAGCAGCCTTCAGGCTTAGTCCAGAAGGAGTGTTGAGCAACTTGTTTTACCAGGTCTAATCATGTTGTGTAGGTTAAACAAAAAAGAACCACACAGGGCAGTTATAAAAAATAGGTCTATTTATTACATAACACTCACTAGCACATTGGTTTATCTCCTACGCAGAGAAATCAACAAAAATACACACAATACTTCAATTGCAAACAAGTAAATAAGCACAATACACATTGGTCTCCAGGGGGAGACCAAAGCATATACTAAGGAAGTGGAATGCGAACTGCGACCAAAATTGGGACTTGGACCAGGAGACTCAGAAGACATGTGGACACAAGAAACCATCCAGGGTAAGTACACAGGAATCCCCCGGAGGATGTGTGTAGAGTGGAAACACAGCAGCATACTCAATAGATAAGGCAATCAGGAAAAAGTAATGGCCATACCATACTACTCCAAATACTGTGTCTTGCATATCTCCTTTCGTATCCCTCAAGGGGAAGAACCCTGGCTCTAAATTGACGCCTAACTGGCTTAACGAAAGAAATCCGGTATGGATTGATAGAGAGATTGTCGATGAGAAATTAAAGCACCATCAGATAAAATACAAGAGATGGTACGACAATAAATGGAGAGTTTTCAAGCGGAGCTGGAAAGAAGGGCAATGGGTAGTGATCAAAAGACCCCACATCTCATCAATGTTCGGTAAGGGGTGTCTGTCAATCCAAATATTAGTATTAAGATCTCCCAGATTGTGGTAAATAAAATTCCTTTACCGGGACTTAATTTGATACAGAAACATAATAAAATAGCTCAGTAAAATGAGAGGCAGAATCCGTGGTATTAGAGGTTCGGAATGGGCTTTATTCCAGTGATCGATTATAATCGGTTGCTCCAAGTTCCATCACCACGGGGGTTCAGGAAGTGAAGTACATACTTTATTGACAAGAAGTAACTTTTATAGTACATACATTACAATGAAGCGAATGCAGTAGGCGTAACAATTGATAAGGAAAATGACGATTTATGTGCGTAACCGAAAAATGGGTGTAATAAGGAGTAAAAAGGAACATAATTGGTTATGATGTCACATATAGGTGGATCTATAAGATAATACTTGGCATAGATGCGCGCGCAGCAGCATGACGTGTAATTGACGTGCAACTAGGGGGTGAAGGGGACTTGACATTTAGCTCTACATGTGGAGACAAAAAGTCTGGGGGGTCAAGTCAACCTAATCCCAAATCATATCTAACATCCTATGTTTAAAGAACTATGTTATCCACAAAAGAAGGACTCTCGGACAGAATCTATTCTATACTGACTGTGCGTGCGTGTGCAAGCGTCTAAGTGTCTACACTGAATGCGAGGGGGTAGGAATATTCCCTGGTAACAGGGCTATGAATTACTTGCATGAGGACAGAGAAGCCGAGCCTTTGCTCAGTAGCTGGAAGAATGTTTACTTAAGCTGCTAGACAGGAATGCATCGGCTAAGGAGTGAAGCAGATAATTCGAAGGTGAAATACAGTTCTTGGCAGAGAATAGGCTGATGTCAGGCTTCGTGAGCCGCGCAGAGAATGAGACAAAGTTCATGGTCACAGATGCAGGCTCAGACTGGAGCTTTCAGAGGCAGAAGGCAAGAAGAGTTTGACGACAGAATCAGGGCCTACTTGCCTGGACTGTAAAATGGCATAAGTGAACCATATAAAGCCGGTGGCCTTTCATATTTAGGAATGGAATATCCGGCCTATTCATGGCGGATCTGACAGAGGACATGTTGACGGTGGACGCACATGTATTTGCGTCTTCATAACTGGAACTGGAGGGAACATACATGTACTTGTGACATGCACATGGAACCGTTGGGGTCCAAGATAGGGGACATAACTGACCAGAAAAATCCATATTTCCACATTCCCTCCTTGTCCCCTACTTGCCCGTTAAGAGATATCAATCTTCATCAATCCATTGATCTGTTCATATAGCATCATTTGTTCTTCTTTCTTCTTCCGTGACGAATGAAATCTTGGTGGTGGAATACACGATGTGGCACACAGACCACAAATCGCTGGTCCACATTGTAGACATAGACAGCAACTGAATAGTATGAGAAGGCCAATACCTAGGAAGGATAAAACTCTCCATCCCCAGGCTGATACCACACTCCAAAACCAACTGGACCAAGTCCAAGTGCCTGGGTTCTGGTGTATCTGGTTTACAATCTTATGAAGGCGAGTGATGGCTTTATATACAGATGGCGAATTTTCTGGTATGAATACGCAGCAGCTTGATCCGATGACCCTACAAGCTCCGCCCCTATCAGCCAGGATGACGTCAAGGACAAGACGATTTTGAAGCACAACAATCCGCATAGCAGACTGCTCTTCTGTTAAATTGCCTAAGGCGGAAATAGTCTCATTCACTACTGCTTCAAGGGTTCTAGTTAATCTACGTATCAGTTTACTATTAGTAACAGTACCTATATAGGGAAAGATGCCTTTATTAAAATCTACATACTTGTCCCATGCCGTCTCAGTGTAATCGACAATGGGGAGATCTCTCCGCTCTCTGTTGTGTACTAAATGAATATTTCTGTAATAATCAGGAGGAGCTAGGAAAACAGGTGGCAAAAGGAATGCAATGTAGCAGGTACCATCCCAATCTAGAGGTAGACGCATATATGCAGTCTGACCACATATAAAGTAGGAGTGGCGATAAGCTCTAAATGAAGATTTGCCTTGATCACTGAATTCTACTATAGTAGTGCATTTACTATGGCCCATATGTATGGAACCAACCTTTCTTACACACAATTCATCCTTCGCTGGGAATACTGACATGGTGGGTAAGACTAGTTCAACTTCGGATACGACATTTAGAATCATGAGATTAGGTATAAAATTACCTAATCCATATACTTCATTTTCTAGATCAGTTCCTGTTCTTTTGGGGCGACCCTCCTTGTCAGGGTAGCAGACCTTGAGTAAAACTAGGTTCAGGTTTCCCCATACCCAATGATCTTGGTAAACTGCTGTGTCTGAGTCTATGGAATTGATTAAACTAAACCATGCTCCACAGGAGCCATTATGTGTAAATGGATGTGGAAAGAAAGGCAGGACTCCTTCATAATTCTGATAGGGAGGGAGCCGACCACACACCCAACAATTGGTAGCATTACTAGTCTGATGGGAATGATGTAACATACTAATGAAAGTGTTATTGCGCAGCGCAAGTCTATAAGACAATTCATGCGGAGGTAAGTCACTAAAAGAATGTTCAGCAGTAACATTATAAACATGTCTAGAAATAGGGTAATATATGTGCAACAATATACTTGCAGTAATTATTAAAAGACTCAAGAAAAACAAAATTAATAATGTCACTATGCAGTGGCTACGCAGTGATTTACAATACGCCTGTCGTTTCAACATTTTCCGGGTATTTTCTCTACTCAGGTCCAAGGGATACATGTCAGAGACAATTCAACCGCTTCACCTTGGAGAGGACTTAAACAATCAAATTGCTCGACTTGTTGGGCCTAAGCTTTACTTTATAGAGTTCGGTTTTAGTCTTTTCAACCAAAGGAAGTTTTGAATCAGTCTGTGAGGGAGTGCAGGGCACAATGTCTATATCCGAGGATAGTCCATGAAATTTCTTGATATGACTTGAATGAATCCAGCCCTTGCGGCCCTCGATCTTCACGGCTGTCCTTGTAGTGAGCAGAACCAACTTGGGTGTCTTCCACCTGGGCTCCAGCTGAGTCTTTCGGTCGAAATTTCTCACAAATACGAGATCACCCGGAACTACGTCATGGGGTTTCACCTCAGTGTTGTCGGGAAAGGCTGCAGCTACCTGTGAACGACAAGATTGTAGTGCAGACATCAAGGAAGCCAAGTAATCTGTCAGCATATTACAGTCAACATCAGTTATTTTGCGTGGTATAGGCGTCCCCCACATATTTGGTGGTCTGCTGAAGATCACCTCATACGGGGATAGCCCTGTTCGAGAGTGTGCTACCATTCTCATGTAAAAGAGTGCAACTGGTAACGCTACTACCCAGTCGACACCTTTCTCTCTGCATATTTTGGACAATCTGATTTTCAGTATCTGGTTATGTCTTTCTACGAGACCTGCTGCCTCGGGGTGTCGGACACAGTGGAATTTCCACTGATATCCTAACAGAAGTGAAACGTGTTTCATTAATTCGGATGAGAACGGCTGGCCGTTATCTGAGTAGACAACACGTGGTAAACCGTATCGTGGGAAGAATTCTCGAACCAACTGTTTGGCAGTAGTCGGGGCAGTGTAATCTGAAACCGGGTATGCCTCTGTCCAACGGGACAGAGCGCAGACAACTACGAGAACATATTTGAATCCTCGACATCGTTCCATCTGGATATAGTCCATCTGGAGGGCTTCAAAAGGGTGATTAGGAGGATGAAATCCACCCTGTTCTACGGGAACGCTTTTTCCTGGGTTAAACTGACAACAGATCATACAGGTACGGACCTTTTGTTTGGCTGCTGCTCGTAAATGTTTATTGAACCAAATGTGTTGAATGCTGTCTAGCATAGCTTTTTCTCCTAGATGTGCTGGACTATGTATAGTGTTAATTATAACTTGGACCATTGAATCAGGAAGGAACCATACAGACTTTTCCTTCATCATCCATCCTTGGTCCGTTTGGATCCCTCCTAATTCAGTCCATTTCTTTATTTCGTCTGGTGTAGCATGTGTCTGTATGTCAATTACGTCAAGAGTAGGATCTTTAACTGTCATACAATGTGTCGGTGTCGGGACTATTGTCTTTATCATTTCGGGGGTTTGAGTTTGAGCAGTCTGTTTAGCTGTTCTGTCGGCTAGATCATTGCCTTGGGAAATGATATCAGTAACCTTCGTATGAGCCTTACATTTCATAATTGATATTGCAGTGGGTAGATGTATTGCATCTAATAAGGCATGAATGAGGGGTCCGTGCTGAATGTGGGCACCGTGGGAAGTTAAATAACCTCTCTCTCGCCACAGCACGCCGAAGTCATGTACAACTCCGAATGCATAACGTGAATCAGTGTATATGTTGACTTTTTTATTCGTGGCTTGAATACAGGCTTGTGTCAGAGCGATAAGCTCTGCGGCTTGAGCTGACAAAGTATTTATACGATTAGTTTCAATGACTTCAGTATCTGTTGTGACTGCGTAAGCGGCCACTAACTCTCCTGTACTTGTTCTCATACATGAACCATCTACATACAATGTCAGGTCTGGATCTGACAATGGGACATCAGTTAAGTCTTGTCTGGGTTTTGTCGTTATTGTAATAACTTCAATACAGTCATGGGCTAGTGGGTCTGTTCCGGTTACTGGCAAAAGTGTGGCCGGATTCAATGTGTTACAGCGTCTGATTTCTATATGTGGCTGAAACAATGTAAGTTCGTATCCTGTAAGTCGCGCTATAGTCAAGTGTTGTGTTTGCGTTCTATTTACAAGAACCTCTACTGCGTGTGGTACTTGAACTGTCAATGGATGTCCTAACACTATGGCATCGCTTTGTCTGATTGCTAAAGCTGTCGCTGATACTGATTTCAGGCATGCAGGCAAAGCCTGAGCTACGGGATCTAATGTACTAGAAAAATAAGCACATGGTTTGTGTGCTCCTGCTTGTTCCTGTGTGAGTACTGACAAGGCAGTACCTTCGCGTTCTGTAACAAAGAGTGTAAACTGTTTTTTGTAACATGGTGTTGCTAAGACAGGTGCTTGACATAAAGCTTTCTTTAGGTTTTCAAAAACTTGTGTATGTTCCTGAGTCCAAGGGAGAACAGTCGATGTGGCTGCCTCCTGTGTGGTTAACTGGATGAGTGGTTTTGCTAGAAATGCGTACTGAGGGATCCACTGCCTACAATATGAAGTGAGACCTATGAAAGCCCGCACCTCCTTTTGTGTCTTGGGTATTGGCATGTTAGCTATTAACTGAATGCGGTCCGGTGTAAGCTGCCTTCCCTCCTTGGACAGCGAGTGTCCAAGATAAACAACTCGCTGGACACAGAATTGCAGCTTAGAAGGGGACACCTTGTGCCCCTTTTCGGCTAGAAATTTTAAAACTGTCAGTGATGCTTTTTCACATTCGGGTTCGCTTCTCGCGGTGATCAGCAGATCATCGACATATTGAAGCAAGGCAGTGTTAACTGGCATGTGGATACTGTCAAGTTCTCGTTTCAGTGCTTGGCTATAGATGCTGGGGCTTTCTGTAAATCCTTGAGGTGCGCGTGAGAATTTAAAGCTACGCCCATTTAAACTAAATCCGAACAAATATTGGCTTTCCGGATCTATTGGGACGCTGAAAAAGGCATTTTTGAGATCAATTACAGTAAAGAATGTTGCTTCAGAATCAATAGCTGTCAGTAATGACGAGATATCTGGGACCACAGGAAATTGTGGCACAATGCATTTGTTTAACTCGCGCAGATCAATAACCAATCGATATACTGGCGGGGCCGTAGGATCTGTTCGTTTAAGAATCGGAATTATCGGTGAATTACATACATTGGAGTCTGTTTCCACAACTACTCCTTGGGCAATGAGCTCGTCAATGATTTGTAGTAAAGCCACTACAGCATCTGGTGGTAACTTGTATTGTCGTATTCGTGGTAGCACCACTCCTGCCTTTAATGTGACTCGATATGGTGTAATATTCATGCAACCAACATCAGTAGGGCCTTGTGCCCATAGATGTGCAGGTAAAGTCTGCAGTCGGGGATCCATGTCTCTAGACACATAGTGACCTTTATAATCACGTAAAAACAACCTTACACCCTCCGGAGAACAACATATTATGGCTCCTAGAGCTTTCAGTGTTTTTATTCCTAGCAAGTTTTCTGGACATGATTTAGTAAGCAATAAATCTGTAGTTCGGGTCAGAGGTCCTATCGTAAGTGGAAGAGGCTGTGATACTTCATTAACAATAGGTTTTCCTGAAAAACCAAGGGAAATATTCTGAGAGCCTGAGAGGGGTGCCCCTGGAACTTCACTACGTTTTATAGTTGTTCGACTTGCCCCTGTATCGAGTAAAAATTTTCTATCTTGGCCTAATAATTCACTATGTACATAAGGTCCTTCTTGATCTACAGGAATCTCGATAAGGGGTAAGTCAACTTCCCTCTCTAGGCTAGTTCATGCGTAACGCTGATACTCAGGATATTCATACTGTGCGGTCTGATACATTTGTCGTGTTGTTGTCTGTGTGGCAGCAACAGGCAACGGTGGTGCAGCTGGCACAAACTGTATTGGCTGTTGTGCGGCTGGCATGGCCTGTGCATGCTGCAGAGCTCCTTGTTTATTCTGATCTTGTCTGAGTGGCCGGGATCTTTCTTGTGTTTTACCTATGGCGATATTATGTTTTAAAACTGGACAATCGTGTACGTAATGACCTGGCTTTTTACAATAATTGCATGTCCCTTTTACAGGTCCTGCTGAATCGGAATGTGTCATACCCTTTTTATGTCCTTCAGCTGGGACTGTCTGGGAAACTAGCATTTTCATTTTCGTGTCTTTCATGCGTCTGTGTTCATGTTCTTGTTCCTCTCTAATTCTATTGTGATGGTACTGTAACATTTGTAACATTTGTGATGGAGTGTTACCTTGCCAGGTACTCCCGAATTTTAATACTCTATTCTTTACTGGGGGCAGGGCATTTTCTACTAATTTTGTTACAAACAGATGCGGGTATGATTCGCTACTTGCTTTTATGCCACTATTTATACCAAAACATTTTTCGAATCGGGCATAGTAATCACTAGTGTCTTCATCTTGCTTCTGTTTACAGGCTGAAATTGTACCCCAATCTTCCTTTTTCGTAGTTAATAAACGTGGCAGTACCTGTACTAATAAACCTGGTAATGCTTTAGTTTTATCCCCAAGTCCTGCTCCTGCAGTTCGGGCCTTTTCTTCCGCTTCTAACACTGACCATTCTATCTTTTGGTCTCCTACCTCCCACTCTTTTTCCTTGAGTTTCTCATAAATGCCAGCAGGCATCAATACCTTTAATATTGTCATAATGTCGGGATAGGTATACTCTCCCATGAGTAACATGTCTTTAATTTCTCGGTGAAAACCCGCTGGATCTTTGTCATGACTGGGTACCACTTTCTTCATTTGTAACAATTCTATTTTTGATATGGGCGTATATACAAATACGCGCTTAAACTCGTTGTCCTCGCCTTTTATTGGGTGCACTTCTCGTAAGGGATTCTGTCTATCCATGTGATACGTGGTTCTTTCCTTGACGGGCAATGAGACATGCTCTGCGCATACAAAAAGAATATACTGCTTTCTTGATTCTAGAATTTCTTTAATTAATTTAGTACTTGCACCTCTCCATTTATTCATAAGCAATTCAGTCAATATGTCAGGTAAGGGACCAGGGTCCGAACGCTGACTCCGATATAGTATAATGAGTTGTTGAATCATATAAATCCCAGCTAACCTCTGTTCATCTGGGGTGAGATTCAAAAATGTGCGTGCTACTGTATCATCACTATATTTTCCGGGACTGTCCACCCAATGGACAGCTGCCCTGGCTAAATCTTGTTCATCCATAGAATCGAGAAAATGATAACCCCTTCGTTCTCGGAGTAGTTTGTCGGCGGTTTGGAACGAATGCTCGTTAGACCTTATATTAATTATAGGTATTTGGAAATTCCTGTTATTATCTGGACATATCGGACGTATCGGGTCAATAAGACATCTATTACTATTACAAGATCTTCCTCTTCCTACATAGGCTATGGTGTCCGACTGTCCCGCGGGCAGTCCTGACCCTTCTTCCTCGCTTTGTTCGAACTCGTCTACCTCTAATCTCTCTTCGTGTAGGCGTTCTATTTCTTTACGGATCTTTCGGCACATGGCTATTATACAATTTTGCTTATCATGTCTCCCTTCTGATATATTCTGGCTCCATCTGGTAAGAATTTGCATTGCTTCCGGGTCTACCCCCGGTCGGTCTTGATTTCTGATCACACAATTTATGAGGAAACGTAACAGTTCCCCCTGTATCTCTACTTTCTGGTATTCCATAGCTCTGTTAATACATTCTGGATCTCGCCCTGTTTGGACAAAATGATATATTTTATCTAGATGCGCAGTCATTCCTGGTAATTTCCCTAAATACACTGCGGCTCGTCTGATACGCAATGATGCCAGGGTCATTTCGTCCTCTTTACCGGGCACCGGGTCATATCTACAATCTATAAGAAGTTCCTTAAGCGTACGGGCACTTATGAGTTTGGGTGTACGTGAATGTGCTGACTCTTGAAAAGTAAGTTTATTTATTCTGGGTGGCGTAGAAAAAATATTGGTAGCACCTCCCGTGGCCCCATCTGGGGTATCGGGCGTGAAAGGATTCGTCGAACGTGACACAGCAACTATAGGTGTGGACACAGCTATAGAAGTAGCTGTAGGAACAGATGTGCTTGCCGGAACTTGTGACTCGATTTGTTGCTGTAGGGATACGGGTACTGGATCTTGGCGTTGGACCTCCCTGGTATGCGGTCTATGTGGGGCGGAATTAGCATACTCGGGAGCTGCGTCATCTAAATATGAGGAAAGAAAAACATCTTCTGCGGTTCTAGGATGCCCCTTAGGATGTACCTTGATTGGGAATAATGGAGGTGGCAAGTCTTTCGGTATCTCTGGAGTAGCCTTAGGTAATCCTTCGGCTAGAAGGGGATACATACCATTCATAAGGGCATTTTTTTGCCTATCTACTTGTTCTGATTTCACTCGGATACCTTCCTCAATTAATAGATTTTCTCGAACTTTATTTGAACTTTCTTTACTCTTCTCTTCCTGTCTACGTACTTTTTCTGTACGTCTATGAGATTCTTTACGCCATAACTCGACGGCGTCTTTCTGTGACTGTCTGACTTTCCTTTTCCATAACTCTTCCTCGACTTTCATGATGCACTCTGCATCCCAGGTTCCCGCTGCGGGCCACCTCTGACTTTCTGGTAATCCCTTGGTGTAGTCTACCCATAAATCAAGAAATAATATAGCGTCTAAGCCATGTTTGTGATACATGAAGTGCCCTGGAGTATCCCTAGGAGGAATAGGGACGGCTTCTTCGAGTACCCCTTTTCTAGTAGTGATCTGTCTTAATTTCGAAAAGAGCGGCATATTGACAACTGATCCGATACTTAATCTTGAACACACTTAATACAAAAGCACAATAATGAACAACCATTCATACCACAATATGCAGGACGTTTAACACATTAAACATTAAACATTAAACATTTTTCTACCCTTTAAAATAACCAACAATGATGATCGTCTGCATAACTAATCACCAAGCATAATTCTTGACAATAACTAGATACTTCGGAATACTTGATATACTGCTAAACAGTACAGATACACTGCTAAAACAGTGCAGACCGGATTTGTGTACCCAAACCCGTCTTGACCGGCACAACCTATGTGCACGTCAGAAATGCCTCCCCAGTAATGGTACTCACCGGGTAGCTTCGGAAACGGAAGGCCTCGGTAACTTGAACTTGAACCGGACTGGACTCGACTCGACTCGTCGGAAACTGGGCTTGACTTCGAACTGGTGGGTCTCTGTATACCTCGGATCTTGCTCTCTCAGCTAGGCTCTGGTCGGGATACTTCGCACTTCTCACCGCCTCGTCTGGGTGTTGATCGCAGCCTCAGTCGCCCCCGCTTGACCGGAGGGAGATACAGGAAATCCTGCTGGTACGCGTTATTGTCCGTCCAGCTGTGGCAGGAGACCGGGCCTGCAACTCACCGCCGGCGCGTGAGATGAGAAAGTGTCCCTATTCGGGCGCCATCCATGTGGTAAATAAAATTCCTTTACCGGGACTTAATTTGATACAGAAACATAATAAAATAGCTCAGTAAAATGAGAGGCAGAATCCGTGGTATTAGAGGTTCGGAATGGGCTTTATTCCAGTGATCGATTATAATCGGTTGCTCCAAGTTCCATCACCACGGGGGTTCAGGAAGTGAAGTACATACTTTATTGACAAGAAGTAACTTTTATAGTACATACATTACAATGAAGCGAATGCAGTAGGCGTAACAATTGATAAGGAAAATGACGATTTATGTGCGTAACCGAAAAATGGGTGTAATAAGGAGTAAAAAGGAACATAATTGGTTATGATGTCACATATAGGTGGATCTATAAGATAATACTTGGCATAGATGCGCGCGTAGCAGCATGACGTGTAATTGACGTGCAACTAGGGGGTGAAGGGGACTTGACATTTAGCTCTACATGTGGAGACAAAAAGTCTGGGGGGTCAAGTCAACCTAATCCCAAATCATATCTAACATCCTATGTTTAAAGAACTATGTTATCCACAAAAGAAGGACTCTCGGACAGAATCTATTCTATACTGACTGTGCGTGCGTGTGCAAGCGTCTAAGTGTCTACACTGAATGCGAGGGGGTAGGAATATTCCCTGGTAACAGGGCTATGAATTACTTGCATGAGGACAGAGAAGCCGAGCCTTTGCTCAGTAGCTGGAAGAATGTTTACTTAAGCTGCTAGACAGGAATGCATCGGCTAAGGAGTGAAGCAGATAATTCGAAGGTGAAATACAGTTCTTGGCAGAGAATAGGCTGATGTCAGGCTTCGTGAGCCGCGCAGAGAATGAGACAAAGTTCATGGTCACAGATGCAGGCTCAGACTGGAGCTTTCAGAGGCAGAAGGCAAGAAGAGTTTGACGACAGAATCAGGGCCTACTTGCCTGGACTGTAAAATGGCATAAGTGAACCATATAAAGCCGGTGGCCTTTCATATTTAGGAATGGAATATCCGGCCTATTCATGGCGGATCTGACAGAGGACATGTTGACGGTGGACGCACATGTATTTGCGTCTTCATAACTGGAACTGGAGGGAACATACATGTACTTGTGACATGCACATGGAACCGTTGGGGTCCAAGATAGGGGACATAACTGACCAGAAAAATCCATATTTCCACAAGATCCACACATAGATGAATACTCTTCCCCCATCCTTAGAAGCAATAACAATAGGAGCCAACCACTCCGCACACTCAATTTTCTCAATCACTGTTGCTGCTTCCAACCTATCCAACTCTTTTAAGAGCGGTTCTCTCATTAGTAATGGTACTGGACGGACTTTAGGTACTACAGGTTTGGCACCCGGCTTAAGTTTGATTTTGTGGATAACATGTTTTAATAACCCCAAAACACTTGTGAAGACCTCGAGGAATTTGTTACATAGACTCATTCCAGTAATGGTCCTGTCGACTAAATAGACTTGCTCTTCTACATTAGGATCGAGTTTGATTCCCAGGTCTCTCTGGTGTTTCCACCCAAGCAGGTTTGATCCATGTTTGGTAATGTAAACCTTCCCCAGGGTGGTCCTGTCAGTAAAATTAATGTGCATGAGTAACATTCCAGACATGGGAATGGGGTCCTTGTTAAACCCTCCAGGACTTATATCTGGTATCAACATAGCATATGTTTTATGTTATAAACTCTCCATAAATGTTGCTTCATTTATCAGAGTGTATGGTGAACAAGAGTCTTCAAAGACATTCAAGTTAACACCATCTAAAGAAAACCTACACTGACGATACGTGGTGTAAGAAGTCATCATGGAATCAGAACCTTGAAATCCCAATTTTCTTGTTTCCTCTGGATCCTCCTCACTGACCATGTGCGTTACTTTGTTCCCTATATCCCTGCAAACATTGGTGAAGTGTCACTTTTTGTTGCATCTTATACAAGTTACTCCTTTTGCAGGACACTTAGGGTGATTTGCCAAACGGTTAACGTAACCACATCTGAAGCACTTACATTTACCACTTGCAGATTTCTGTTTGACGGTTCTTAAGTCACTCCCTTTAACTTGATTAACCTTTTCCACAACCTTATTTACACATTCAACATCTGGGCAATTATCTACTATTTTCGTGTCTAATGGTTCTTTCATTTCTCTCAGGGAAAACGCAGTGTGTTAAATTATTTTGGCTAAATTTACTGACTGTGATTAGTCGGGATTTTCTGCTTGTAACCTTTCTTGAATCTTCTTACTGTTCATACAGCCTTCTATTCAAAAAGTCTGTCCAAATACCAAAGTCACACGTGGTAGATAAACCTCTTAAGGCTGCAACATACATTGTTACTTTCTCTTCTTTATTTGCATTCTTGAAAACAATTTGTCTTTGTAGCACAATATTGTTTTTTTCTCCAAACTAATCTTTAAGTTTTTTCAGGGTGATATTATAAGCATCCAAGTGTGCATCTCCCTGTGCTTCATTCTCCCCCTCTTCTTCAGTGGTATTCACTTCGGGTAGGTCGTCAAAAAGTTCTCTAGCATAAGTTCCCAAGTTGTGTAAAAAGTATGTGCTGTTCCTTACAGAAGAGAATCTATCTCTACTAATTGCAATAAGATAACATTCAAATAACTTTACCCATCACTTCCAAGGAATTATAGGTTCTTCAAGATCACTTAGAAAAGGAGGTGGTTGGGACATTGTGAAAGAGCCATAATACAACTGACGAACTTAGAGCACTTACACACATGGCAGAATCAATGACAAAGTGTTAATACAAATACAGTATGCACCTAACAGAATGAATTTATTCTGGTTTCACAGCAATCCTGGAACAATATATAAATAAAAAAGCTCAACTGTATGGCTCTGAATTATATAATAGTTTCTCTTGTAGGTGATGCTTACATAAAATGCAAAAGACTAGGGAAGTCCATTGGTGAAAGAAAAAAGTTAAAATGGTAATCTGAAAAAATGCCCTTTAGGCAGTCTTACAGCTCCTCTAGAACGGGGCACTACAGCAACAGCCTCCTACTAACAGTATGCAGTGTTGGAATCAGAGATTTGGAACCAACACCTGGATTCTTCAAGTTTCTCCTCAGGCGGCAAATGTGCAAACGGTGCTCGCCTTCAGTTCTCCGATGGTGCTCTCAAACCGATGTTGCCTTCAGCATACAGCCAGAACAAAGATTGAGAGCTGACTGCCGGATACTTCCAGGCTCCTCCTCGGGGCAGCAGAAGTGCAAGCAGTGCTCTCACTACAGCGCTCCGATGCTGCTTACATGCGCAGGCTGGCCCACCCAGGAAAAGACCGGTATAGGCCGTACAACATTCTCCCAGGGAGCTCCAGCAAACAGTACTGGATGTAGTGGGTTTTCAGAGGTTTTCCAGTGTCACCAAATGTGTCACAACGTGTCACATGGTCATCTAATTGAGGCCGCCAATAGTATTGCTTGAGTTTTTTAAAAGTTGGGGTTTCTCCCAAATATCCTTCATACGCAGTTTTGACCAGTAGATCTCTTAACACAATAGGAGGAACAAATTGATCGTGTCTCATAATCACAGCATGTATATTGAACATTCCTGGAGCAACATGGGTATAATACTCCATGTTACTGTTCACTACCCTTTCTTTATGCCAACCAGACTTAATGTATCTGATGACTTCACTTAACATCTCATCTTTCTGATTAGCTTCTTTCCACTCACTCTCACTTATCCTCCCATTACAGTCCTGAACAGCTTCTAGTGCTGCCGCCACACATTCCGTCAACCAGGGCTTCAACATTGCCACGCAATGGCAACGTGATTTGTGAAAGGCAGTCTGTCATAACATTCTTGCCAACTGGCAAGTACCTAACTGCAAATTGTATTCCTTTAGCACAGATTAAAGTCTTACAACTCTAGCCTAAGATTTTGCAACACCTTTGCCATCTAATAAGGAAACCATGGCTTATGCTCGGTGAAGATCTCAAATCTGGCACCCCCTTGTAGATCTTAAATTGTGCAACTGCCCACAAAAAGACTAATCCTCCATTTCAATAGTACAATAGTTTATCTCTGATTCTCTCAAAGACCAGGAAGCAAACACCATCTTATGTTCATGTCCATCAACAATCAGACTTTAAAATCCTCCCACAACGAACATGCTGGCATCAACTGTGATAAGAAATGTTTTACTTGTTGTAAAAGTACCTAATGAAGCGCATCAACAATCATTTACTTGACCTTCACAAAAACATCCCATGCCTCTGGAATCGACAAAAATTTAGATCCAACTTTTTTAACAATAGTTTTCTTAGCTGTACCACAAAAGAATAAGCATGCATGAACCTCAAGTAGTATTCACTTAAACCTAAAAACGCTCCTCACAGCATCCTTGCACGACAATTATGGGTTGAATGACACTCAATTTGAGGCAACTATCAGATGATGATGCAGTATATCCTCAATCATCTACTTCTTGCACACATTTGCATTTTTCTTCTCTCATAATGATAATGATAATCCATATTTGTAAAGCACAAACATAGCACCCTTTAAGGATTCAAGGTGCTGGGGGCCTTCCGGGAGATTAAGTGAGCTATTGCCTAGAGTCACATGGTGCTAAGCGGAGCTGCCACCGGGCATCAAACTGTGAGCTTTGCACATTAAATCAGACGCTCTGGCTGCAGCGCTACACCTCTCCTCTGGTAATTAATCTTTTATTAAGTATCTCTAAAACATTTTCCAGTAGCCTCTCATTCTCTTACGGATGTTGTTCATAGGTCAGGACATCATCCTAAAATGCCTGCACCCCAAAGAGATATTCCATGAGTTTCAGAAAATGCTTTCTGCAGAAGCTAAACTGAATGATAAGCACAAGTATTTTAGTTCACCACAATGCGTGACAGAGGCACCTGATGGTACTCTGTTAGACCTGTCAGTCTTAGGCTGGTCTTTTCCCCAACATTTTACCTTCATACCTGCTGTTTTTTGCTGATTCTTTTTGGTGGCCTTAGGACTCTGACCACTGCTGACCAGTCCTAAAGTGCATGTGCTTCTCCCCTAAACATGGTAAAGTTGTTGTATATGCAATTGGTATATTTATTTATTTGTAAGTCCCTTGCAAAGTGGTATACCATATACCCAGGGCCTGTAAACTAAATGCTACTAGTGGACCGGCAGCACTGATTGTGCCTCAAACACAAGTAGCCTCTCAAACGTGTCTCAGGCCTGCCATTGCAAGGCCTGTGCTTGTATTTTACTGCCACTTCAACTTGGCATTTAAAAACCCTTGCCAAGCCTTAAACTCCTTTTACTACACACAAGTCACCCCTAAAATAGGCCCTAGGGAGCCAGTAGAGCAGGGTGCTGTGTAAGCAAAAGGTCGGTCATGTACCTTTAAGCTTTGTGCTGGTAATGACAAATGCCCCAATTAATTTTTCACAACTGTGAGGCTTACTCCTCTCATAGGTTAGCATTGGGAATTCCATCATACACTTTTAAGCCCTATTTCCTGGTCAGAAAGGAGTAGCTGTGTCATGTTCCATATCATTGGAATAGAAAGGATACATCCTCTTTACTAGTAAAGTGAGATTTAACACTACTATTTTAGAAACGCCACTTTTAGAAAGTTGTCATTTCTTTGCTCTTACAGTTCTGTGTGTCTGCAGCATGTGTCAAGTACATGTCGGGTGTGTGACAGCTACACTTTGTGCATTCCCTCTAGACAGCCACAAACACAGGAAGGTTAGGTATATATGAGTACTCATCTATATTCATCTGCAATCTGATGGCTCTCCCTGAACAGGACGGGAGGGAGTGGCTGACACATCTGAAAAGTTAGAGGCTTGCCCCCCCCCCCACAACGGGCTGATTACTCCCCACATATAGTCTGGAGCCAGGGCTGAAGGAGAAAAGATACTTGTGCACTTCAAAGACCCTTCTTTCAAGTTCCCCCCAATTCAAAGGCACATTTGGGTATAGGTGTTGCATCGTTGAGCCCACAAAATAAGAAACCTCTGCACCTACAACAGGAATCTGTCAAAAGAACTGCTGTGCTGCATCAAAAGACTGAAACTTTACTGGACTGCTGACTTGGAGGGTTCGCTTTTCTGCTGTACTGACCTGCTGCCTGTTGCTCTCTGACCCTGCTGAGGAGAGCTGGCTCTGCCTTGCAACTGAAGAGATCTCCAAGGGCTTATTGACTTGTCTCCTATTGCTTGAGACTCAGGGATATCAAAGTTTCTACCCCTGCTCCTGTGCCTGGTTCACTGGAAGTGGACCCAGATACCTGCACCAGAGAAATTGACTCATCTCCAGACTGTGTGTAGCAGAACCAGCACATCAACCCTGTTCCCGGAGCATTACCCGTAGCATCACATTTGGTCATGCCGCAACTCGTCTGGAACCACAACTGTGGAACCATCGTATCACCGCTACTGCATGGAGAAGATCGACGCATCGCCCCTCCAGTGTGGGTTAACCTGGCGCATCATCCTTGGAACCGACGCACTCAGAACTGGCGCTGCGCTCAACAGACCCAACGCATCGCCACAACTATGTGAAGAAAATCAACACATCACCTCGATTGTGGGCCTGACATCGACGCATGGCTAGTCTGCACCCTGCATCTCGCTGCTAGCGACTAGATTTAAGGAACTCTGTTCACCGGGCCTGTGTGGCTCTTGTCCCCAGCCTACGCTCCATCGTGGTTGGCTTGAACTGTTGACTTTGTCCCAGTCCAACATGACCAGATAACCCCCATTGGGGCTTATCACTTCTAAGCGCTAGAACTCTTTTTATTCTTTATAAATTCATAGCTCAACTTCTAGTTATTGGATTTTTGTCCCGTTGGGCTTGAATTTTTTTATAAAATAGTAATCTATTTTTCGAAACATGTGTGGAGTCTTTTTGTGGTGTTTTCATTGTGTTACTGTGTGTGTGTGTGTGTGTGTGTGTTTGTGTGTTGCACAAATGCTTTACATATTGCCTCTTTATTTCGCCTGACTGCTCTGTGCCATGCTATCAGAGGGTGAGCACAGGTTATCTTTTAGTGACTTACCCTGGATAGAGTGAGTGTCTCTATTTGGACAAGGTGTATAGCTCTACCAACTAGAGAACCCATTTCCAGCATATGCAGAATGTAAATCCATAATGGAGAATTACTTGACACCACCAATATTGGAATCCAAATCCTGGATTTTAAGTAACCGATGGCAATCCACTGGGATGTTACTATTTAAAGTGTGAAAGATAGCACATAAATTAATTTTGCCTGATTGTGGCCATGTAATTATCACATACAAAACCCATTCCATTGTGTGGACTATTTTCTCAGCACCTACTCTGCCTGATAATTTCTTCAAATCTTCTCTGATGCTTAAGGTCATAGGAGTGACCTTATATACTGCGGGAATGCCATGAATTTTAAGTTTAATATAAAACTCAAACTCCACAACCTTACCCGCGTGTTTACTAAAAACTCCTGAGACTTTATCCAACACTTTCAGCATCCTAATCGGTTAGATCGCTCAAATTATTCTTCATCAGGTCACACTCCTGGCTGGTAATTAGTAAATCTTCAAGCAGAGTGAGATTTTTCACTCCAGTTTTTAACAGAATCCTCATTTTTGCTAAATTCTGCAGCTCTACAATGTTTTTACCCTTAAAAGCTACATAAATCTTAGCGATAATCTGCCTACATAAACATTCAAGATATTCAATAACAATCCAAACATATCAATTTCATAATAATCAAAAGCCTTTGGACTAATATCTGCAGTACACAAATTACTATTTCTATCCCAGTATTCATAACATGTTTTATCTGAAATAACCTAAATAGGTGACCCAGAATCCACTTAAAGCCCAATTGTACATTGCCTGCTTTCACTTGACACAATTTACCTTTGACAGAGCTCCCTACTGGACACACATTCACTCGAAATGTCAAAATGGCTTTATTCCAATTAGCACAACACTCATCTTATCTTACTCCAAATCAATTCTATAACAAGGGTAATTTTTCCATATACTACATCATTTACCCTGGGTACTACAAGGCGGACTTTTTCCCAAATGGGACTTTGAACCACATCTATAGCAACAACACCACATCTTCCGATTTTGACCACTGGTTACTCTACTTTTGTAATTCACAGCACACACCTTGCCGCTATCATTGATACTGCCTATGGATTTGCTGCCAATGTCTGATGTCAGTACTATCGATGAAAGTATTGAATGTTCTATGCTTTGTGCTAAATCTATTACTTCTATAAGTGTTGGATTGCGACAACTTAACTGTATTTTCTTACAGAAACAATTGAACCCATATTTGTCATGTATATATATATATATAACTACAGGTAGCTGGCAGAACATGCAAGGTTGTTATGTAGTCTTCTAAGGATTCAACACTGCTTTGTTTTCCTTTTAAAACCTTATGATGATCCAGCTGTACCCTTGGTTCATCTGCATACGGTTTCTGTAGCCGTGCTAGAGCTTCTTGATACTCATTCCATGTGCTAAACTCTCCAAGAGGAGCCTCTGACTCCAGTAAATTCTCGACAATTTGCTGACCTGTGTTCCTCAGATGAATACATAAAAGTGTTACTTTCCTGGGACCATCATATTTGATAACATCTTTGTCCAGCTAGAGATTGCTAAACAATTCAATGTTGATGCATAGGATGGTACTCAATTACCTAAAATGAAGCTGGTATTGATGCCAAAGATGCAAACTAAGACTCAAAATACTGCAAGGTAGGCTTGAGAGAGTAGAGCACTTGCAGGAGAATTAATATACAACTTAACTTTTCCCCCAATAGAGTAGAATGAAATGTCACTGTCCAGACAAATCTGCTCAAAAAAGTTACCTTATGAACAAGAGTTGCGCACTACTAATAATAATTCCTCCTATCAATGTTAAGGGTGGGCTTTCCCTGCTCCTTCCTGACCGCACTAAACAAAATCCATCCCAAAATAGGGCTGTCGAAGCTGAGAGGACATGCACACACACATGCTAAGCACTATGGGGCCTCTTTCATTTCATCAATAGACTTGAAGAAAGCAGCCGTTCGTCCACAATAGTCTGTCTATCACATTCTATCACTCCCTCAGGTAACCACTGTAAAGAAACAGACAACTTCTTCATTGATAAAATTGACAAAATGTACTTAACATTTAACTCACAGCTTTCCTTTGATGAGCTCCCCTGGTAACAACTTGATGGAAGCTAGCGCACCCCTAGGGAATTACATACAGCGTTTTTGTGGAACAAGTCGAGAAACTGATGGCGAAGGTCAAGTCCACCGAACACTTGACTCTTGTGCCCATTTCCTTTTCTCTCATCTGGCACCCATGTTAGGCCCCTACCCAACCCAAATCTTCCATCTCTCCTTGTCAAACACCGAGTACTCTGATACATGGAAGCTAGCTTGAATACTTCCCTTGGTGAAAAAATCTGGGATAGATGTTTCCATCTTATCTAAAATTAACCTATTTCATTGCTTCCCTATATGTCTAAAGTCCTGGAAAGACTTCAATATCCAACTAAATGCCTTTGTTGAAAACAATAACCTGTTAGATCCATCACAGATGGGCTTCAGTGCCAGAAAGAGCACAGAATCTACTCTCCTTGCTGAGCTAGAACAAAATCTGATCAGGGTATGGCCGCTGTCCTGATCGTACTTGACGTCTCTGCAGCATTTGAAACCATCTCTCATAGTCTAATGATAAAAAAGTAACATGAGATCAGAGTACACTCCTGAGCCCTAGTATGGTTTGGCTCCTTTTTAAGTAAGAGAATTTAGGGCCTGATTATGAGTGCAGCGGTCTTCCGAGTTCCCGTACAGCCAGCCTTTTCACGGAGGGAGCCCCACCATGAAAAGACTGGAGGTGCGGGTACAAAGGGGGCCCTACAGGGGGTCATGCCCCCCTGCCATAAGGATACATTTGGGGGGCACTACATGTGCCCCCTGTTTGTATCCCCTCAAAGTTCCCAGCACAGCATGAACGTCACTGTCCATGTCGTGCAGGAACTTTTTTTGCCGTTACCATTGCGGTGCCTGTTTTCCAGGCACCGCAATGGTAAAGGCAAAGGACCGACTGCCTTACACAAGTTTCAATCGTAATAAGGTGGGCGGTCCTAGTGCCTCTTTGGCGGCACACTAGTGCCGGCGGAGAGCCAGCACAACTGCGCCAAAATCACGATCAGCCCCTTAGTCTGTCCAGTTAGATACCTTCAGATCACTTCCACACATATCTAAATGTGGGGTCCTTCCGGGCTCCTCCCTGAGCCCAACTCTTTTCAATATGTTTGTCTCGTACTTTGTGAAATTTGTCAGAAAATAGAACTTTGAGATCTGTTCATATGCTGATGATACCCAGCTGGTAATCTTGATAGGGAATAAGCATCATCAAACTCGGAAAAACGTTTGTCTCTCTGAAGTAGCAAGTTGGCTGATGGCGCATTGTTTGAAGTTGAATGCTGATAAAATATAGATTCTACTTTTTGGCGGTGCCCAACAGACACAAGACTCATCATAGTGGCCTGTCTCTCTTCTCTGGGCTCAGCTCCTGAGCCCCAGAAAGCGGCGAAAACCTTTGTGTTTTGGTCAACTACTCTCTATCCATGCAGAAGCAAGTCAACGCCACCTCTGGCAAATGCTTTAGCCTACTCAAGCTCACAAGAAAGCTTTTTCACTGGATCCCTGCTGGGTAACGAAGAACCGCAGTCCAAGCTCTAATCACAAGTACATTAGACTACGGATATGCACCTTATGTGGGAATGGCAGACTGTCACTTCACACGACTTCAGCTGATACAAAATGTGGCTACCAAGCATATCTGTGACAAAGGCAGATACAGTTCGCCATTAGCCTGCCTAAAAAACCTTCACTGGCTGCCAATGTTGCAAAAGAGCCAAATTCAAACTCTTCTGCCATGCCCACAAACCACTCTATGAGTCTGGCCAAGCAATCCTACAATTAAGGGTGGAATTGTATAAACCAGCACGAAATTTGAGACCACTAATCTCGCACTAGCCAAAACTAAATGCATGACAAAAGGAAGAACTGGTGGTCGCTCTTTTCCCATTTGGCAGCAGCTCACTGGATCCTACTGCTGTTGGACTCTGCCTCAATGATAATCTTATCAGGCTTAGAAGAAAACCTGGCTTTTCCATCCTAACCCTAATGCATTAGCTGGGCCTTCACCAGAAGAATCCCAGTGCCTCAGCCCTACGAGCTTGCAGCAATTCAGCGCCGAGATATCCCTTTGGGGATGAGTGTTTGTGCTTTACAAATACTGTAAATAAATTTAAAAAAGTGAGACAAGTGCACGTGTGATAGGAGAAGCTCCTGGCACCAGTAAGGTATGCGTGAACACTGTAGAAAGTGCTTGCGCTGTGCAGGGCCATCTCGAATTGTTACTGAAGTATGAACTTGGTCCTCCAGGCTCCGAATGGCTCTTTCTCACCAGAGTTAGCTCGTGCCACATGCTACACTAATAAAATTGAGCTGGCAGCTATTTATAAAGCATTGGCAGGAACTGTCATCACAGCGGTTCCTGTCAGTCCAAATTGCTGTTTGGTGCAGGTGCTGCAACAGCACAAACAACCCTGCACCAAACAGTATTCTTTTTATATTTTTAAAAAGAATATCTCAAAACGGGATTTTATTTTTGAACATAACAAAGTAATGCTCCCCTCACCATTTAAGTTATCTGCCATGTTGGGAGGAGCATTGTTTAATTTTTTACTGTCCTCCACTGCCAGGGTTTGCCTGATGGTGACAAACAGCAAATAAAAGTCTACATGTCCACCCATCCTGACTGAGCAGGCGGGTGGATGTTTAGCCATTTCTCCGATGGCCCTTCCTATGTTGGGCTATCGGAGAGGTTTGGCTATTGCGGTGATGAAGTAGTCACCGCTGCATCCAAACTGAACTCTTCATGTAGGTGGTATGTAGACTCCGTCGCTATTGTAACCGAGTTTACATACTGTCAAGATTTACGCCCACAATGTTGCCAAAATGTGCCCCTCTGTCTACAGACTAAGTCAATGCGTTTGTGTCCTTAATGTCAGTAGGCTCCCTGTTTGTTCCATGTCCTCCTCTCCACAACCCTTCTCTGCTACACTTTCCTAAGCAATGGATGAGATTGTTCCTGTCATAACTAGTCTTTGCAACTTGTCGCTATCGAATGTCACGATTCCTTGCAATTGGAAGTAGGTACCTTTACTCAAAATCCATTTGCTGATCCCTGTATTTTCTCCAGTTTCAGATCTATCTCTCTTCTAAAATGTCACCTGGAATTCTAAAGAAAGCTGAAAATATTCAACTTTCCAACTCTCTTGGAGACAATGCCTTGCTAGATTCCTCTCAGTCGGGCTTCTGTAAATCGTATAACACTAAAACTGCTCTGCTGACGATGTCATATGATCCTAGAACCACTCTGGACCGAGGAGGCTTTACCATCCTTCTCCTATTAGATCTATTTGCAGCATTTTACATTGTTTCAGCTTTCTGACTTTGGAATATGTAAATAAGCTCTGAAATGGTTCCCTCTTTCCTTTTTGATAAACCTCAGGCAATATCTCTTCCACCTTCACGGGCAGTCCCAAACTCTATCAAGTTTCATGAATGTCGGGGAGCTTCTTAAGTTCAATTCTTTTTAACATCTACAACTCTTCAATAGCCTTTCTGGTTCACTGTTTTGGATACACCATTATCCTTCAAATGCAAGCCAACTTTCTAGTCTGCATGGAAGCCAGAGCCAAATCGATGAACCTATACTGCCTCAAAATTAACGGTGACAAAACCGAGGTCCTTATGTTTGGCAAGGAGTCCTCAGTTTGGGCACTACGGCAGTGCTCCCCAGATCAGAAATTTGTACCTAGCCCGATGTCAGGTTCCACGGGTCTTACCCCCTCCCCGCAACGCACACACAGAAACACCGGGAGACTCACTTCCGGTTGGAGGGTGAGTCCCGGTCTAGTTGTTGCAGCGCACGAGAGGTCGTAGAAGCACTTCCGGGGGAAACGCTTACACTGCGCGTTTCCCGCCGGTTCCGTGCTTCGGATTCAACTGGATTCCCCCAGTGACGCGAGTGCTGTGATCCGAGTCGAGTCGCGACTCCAGTATCCTGTTTCCTTGGTTGTGGAAGCGTACCTGGAGGATCGCTCTCACCGCGCTGGAGCGCCCCACGAGTCTTTGATAGTTCCCGCCTTAGAGGCTGCCTTAATCCCAGAGCGCAGGAGCGCTTGTGGGATACTTTTGTTTGCATTGTGGGATACTTTTGTTCGCATAGCGCAGGAGCGCTTGGGGGATACTTTAGTTTGCATAGCGCAGGAGCGCTTGAGGGATACTTTTGTTTGTTTAGCGCAGGAGCGCTTGGGGGTTAATTCGATCCTATAACGCAGGAGCGTTTGTGGGATACTCTTGTTTTTGCTTTATCAGCGCTGGTGCGCGTAGGGGATACTGAAGAGTCCATAGCGCAGGAGCGCTGCTGTGACAAAGTACGCCATTAGAGCTGGAGCTTTTGTTCTTGCACCTACTTTGCTTTGAGGGATGCCATTGTTATAGCTTGCCCCCGTAGTTTGCCGCATGATTGCGCAAAAACACCATTGCGCATGGTTTGACCTTTACTTTTGACATACGGGCGCAGGAGCGCTTTTATTTGATCCACGGAAGGAGTAGTGTCCAGGAGCACATCGCCTGGAGCAGCGCTGATTCTGGGTGCCGTGGTCCGAAGAAGCATCGGTGAGTCCCCGGAATGACTTTCTTTTCTGTGTGTGTGTTCGTGAGGGTGCTATAGAACAGGAGTTGGGATTCTTTATTGATCTAGTCCTTCCTGTCTTCCAGAGGGCCCCAGGATACTCCCCACACAAAGCCACTACGTCCTTTCTGGCTGTGATAGGAGAAGCTCCTGGCACCAGTAAGGTATGCGTGAACACTGTAGAAAGTGCTCGCGCTGTGCAGGGCCATCTCGAATTGTTACTGAAGTATGGACTTGGTCCTCCGGGCTCCGAATGGCTCTTTCTCACCAGAGTTAGCTCGTGCCACATGCTACACTAATAAAATTGAGCTGGCAGTTATTTATAAAGCATTGGCAGGAACAGTCATCACAGCAGCTCCTGTCAGTCCAAATTGCTGTTTGGTGCAGGTGCTGCAACAGCACAAACAACCCTGCACCAAACAGTATTCTTTTTATATTTTCAAAAAGAATATCCCAAAACGGGATTTTATATTTGAACATAACAAAGTAATGCTCCCCTCACCATTTAAGTTATCTGCCATGTTGGGAGGAGCATTGTTTAATTTTTTACTGTCCTCCACTGCCAGGGTTTGCCTGATGGTGACAAACAGCAAATAAAAGTCTACATGTCCACCCATCCTGACTGAGCAGGCGGGTGGATGTTTAGCCATTTCTCCGATGGCCCTTCCTATGTTGGGCTATCGGAGAGGTTTGGCTATTGCGGTGATGAAGTAGTCACCGCTGCATCCAAACTGAACTCTTCATGTAGGTGGTATGTAGACTCCGTCGCTATTGTAACCGAGTTTACATACTGTCAAGATTTACGCCCACAATGTTGCCAAAATGTGCCCCTCTGTCTACAGACTAAGTCAATGCGTTTGTGTCCTTAATGTCAGTAGGCTCCCTGTTTGTTCCATGTCCTCCTCTCCACAACCCTTCTCTGCTACACTTTCCTAAGCAATGGATGAGATTGTTCCTGTCATAACTAGTCTTTGCAACTTGTCGCTATCGAATGTCACCATTCCTTGCAATTGGAAGTAGGTACCTTTACTCAAAATCCATTTGCTGATCCCTGTATTTTCTCCAGTTTCAGATCTATCTCTCTTCTAAAATGTCACCTGGAATTCTAAAGAAAGCTGAAAATGTTCAACTTTCCAACTCTCTTGGAGACAATGCCTTGCTAGATTCCTCTCAGTCGGGCTTCTGTAAATCGTATAACACTAAAACTGCTCTGCTGACGATGTCATATGATCCTAGAACCACTCTGGACCGAGGAGGCTTTACCATCCTTCTCCTATTAGATCTATTTGCAGCATTTTACATTGTTTCAGCTTTCTGACTTTGGAATATGTAAATAAGCTCTGAAATGGTTCCCTCTTTCCTTTTTGATAAACCTCAGGCAATATCTCTTCCACCTTCACGGGCAGTCCCAAACTCTATCAAGTTTCATGAATGTCGGGGAGCTTCTTAAGTTCAATTCTTTTTAACATCTACAACTCTTCAATAGCCTTTCTGGTTCACTGTTTTGGATACACCATTATCCTTCAAATGCAAGCCAACTTTCTAGTCTGCATGGAAGCCAGAGCCAAATCGATGAACCTATACTGCCTCAAAATTAACGGTGACAAAACCGAGGTCCTTATGTTTGGCAAGGAGTCCTCAGTTTGGGCACTACGGCAGTGCTCCCCAGATCAGAAATTTGTACCTAGCCCGATGTCAGGTTCCACGGGTCTTACCCCCTCCCCGCAACGCACACACAGAAACACCGGGAGACTCACTTCCGGTTGGAGGGTGAGTCCCGGTCTAGTTGTTGCAGCGCACGAGAGGTCGTAGAAGCACTTCCGGGGGAAACGCTTACACTGCGCGTTTCCCGCCGGTTCCGTGCTTCGGATTCAACTGGATTCCCCCAGTGACGCGAGTGCTGTGATCCGAGTCGAGTCGCGACTCCAGTATCCTGTTTCCTTGGTTGTGGAAGCGTACCTGGAGGATCCCTCTCACCGCGCTGGAGCGCCCCACGAGTCTTTGATAGTTCCCGCCTTAGAGGCTGCCTTAATCCCAGAGCGCAGGAGCGCTTGTGGGATACTTTTGTTTGCATTGTGGGATACTTTTGTTCGCATAGCGCAGGAGCGCTTGGGGGATACTTTAGTTTGCATAGCGCAGGAGCGCTTGAGGGATACTTTTGTTTGTTTAGCGCAGGAGCGCTTGGGGGTAATTCGATCCTATAACGCAGGAGCGTTTGTGGGATACTCTTGTTTTTGCTTTATCAGCGCTGGTGCGCTTAGGGGATACTGAAGAGTCCATAGCGCAGGAGCGCTGCTGTGACAAAGTACGCCATTAGAGCTGGAGCTTTTGTTCTTGCACCTACTTTGCTTTGAGGGATGCCATTGTTATAGCTTGCCCCCGTAGTTTGCCGCATGATTGCGCAAGAACACCATTGCGCATGGTTTGACCTTTACTTTTGACATACGGGCGCAGGAGCGCTTTTATTTGATCCACGGAAGGATTAGTGTCCAGGAGCACATCGCCTGGAGCAGCGCTGATTCTGGGTGCCGTGGTCCGAAGAAGCATCGGTGAGTCCCCGGAATGACTTTCTTTTCTGTGTGTGTGTTCGTGAGGGTGCTATAGAACAGGAGTTGGGATTCTTTATTGATGTAGTCCTTCCTGTCTTCCAGAGGGCCCCAGGATACTCCCCACACAAAGCCACTACGTCCTTTCTGGCTCCCTTCCCTGCGTCCATCTCATCCCCGTTGGTTCCTACTGTTCACGAGGGTCAGGTGGGTACAGGGACGGGTGCTCTTGTCGTCTCCGCGGAATCACTTCACAAGCAAAGGTGAGTCTTGTGAGGTACCTGACAGAATCCGAAGCCCACGATTTCTATTCCACCCAGACGACATGGGCGACCCGGTGGTTACATTAAGTGACATAGCGGCCATGTTGGCTGCTATGCAAGCCGAGAACCTCACCTTACGCCATGACATCACTGCCCTACAGGGCCAAATGGCATCGGGGGTTACCAGTCCGTGGGGAACCACCCCTAGTCCCAGAGTGTTACAAGAAGGTCTGTTGAGGCAGCCTACGTTTACCTTTGGGGGGTCCTCCACCACCACCTCTCCGAACCCTGCCATACAAGTGATCACGTCGCATCCTGTACAGCTGGCACCACCTGAACGCTTCTACGGTGACAGCACCAAGTACGGCATCTTCATCCATCAATGTCATCTGCATTTCATGGCCAGAACCGCGGCTTTTCCTGACGACTCATCCAAAGTAGCCTACATCCTGTCATACATGGGCGGAGACGCCGCCCAGTGGTCCATTGCCTTAGTGGAAAACGATGAACCCATGCTACACCACCTGCCGACATTCAAGGAAGCCATGCGACGTATGTTCGCCCGGCACACCTTTGTGCAAGCCGCTGATAACGAGTTGCTCAATCACAAACAAGGCAACCAGGATCTCCTCCATTACATCACTACATTCAACAGGTTGGTTATCGAGTCCCATTGGCCAGAGGATAAGAAGGTGTCCGTATTTTATCGGGGATTACGCGATGATCTCAAGGACCTCATATCACAGTTTCCCGATCCGCCTGAAGAAATAGGCCCATTCATCGATATGGTGGTGAAGATGAATTTCCGACTACTAGAAAGGAGAACTGAGAAAGGAAAAGGTAGTGACAACCGTTTCTTATCCTTTGGGGACAAGGGCGGTGAAAAAGCCAAAGACGAATCCACACCCCAGAGTGAGGCTCCGGAACCCATGCAGATCGGGGGCATCAAAGGACAACTGACTAGCCAAGAAAGAGAGAAAAGGAGGAGACAGAACCAATGCTTATACTGCGGTAAAAGTGGACACTTTGTCAGGGAATGTCCGGTGAAACCAACTAAACCTCGTGGTAGAAGGCCGTTTGTGTTGCCCATCACCAAAGGTGACAAGCCGGGAAACGAGACAACCCAGTAGACAAAGGGATCCGTCCTCTGGGTTCTTCATCTCTCTCCTCAGCGATCCCCGCGGTGTTTGATGGCAGCCACCACATAGGGGTAGAAGTAACCTTACGAAACCAGGCAGACGAATCCTGGTTGGTAACCGCTATGGTGGATTCCGGTGCAACAGGCTGCTTTATCGACACCGTTTATTCACGTACGTTGGGCATAAAAACAGTGTCGAAAGCACAACCCGAAACCGTTAAGGCTGTTGATGGCACAGACCTGCCCGTTCAGGCAGCAAACCGAGAACATGTCTATGGTCTTTGAGAACCACCACACAGAGGCCATCTGCTTTGACGTCATTGACGCCCCTCAATTCAAGGTTATTCTCGGATTGCCGTGGTTGGTGAAGCACAATCCACGCATCGATTGAGTGTCCAGAATCATACATCTGGATTCGGAGCATTGCTGTGGAACCTGTTATGCGAAGGATGACCTTGTGGGGGCTCGCTCCATACAAGCAAGAACGCTGCCGTTACAAGGTATGGGGATGGTTTCCCAAGCAGCCATACCGGAGGAATATCAAGACCTAGCAGATGTATTTGACAAAAAAGGAGCCAACACCCTGCCACCACATCGGCCGTTTGATTGCCGAATAGATCTGATCCCCGGCTCCAAGTTGCCATGCAGCAGGATCTATTCCCTCACGGAAAAAGAGAACATCCACCTACGATCTTATTTGGATGAGTTTTTGGACAACGGATTTATTCGTCATTCCAGGTCTCCGGTGTCCTCTTCTCTCTTCTTCGTATCGAAGAAGGAGGGTGATCTGAGGACCTGCATAGACTTTCGGGCGATAAACGCCATCACAGTGAAAAACCGGTACCCGCTACCGTTGATTTCCAACCTCCTGGATCAGGTCAAAAACGCCTCAGTATACACCAAGCTTGACCTGCGGGGTGCTTACCATCTAGTCAGAGTCCGAAAGGGTAACGAATGGAAGACTGCCTTCCGGACGAAATTTGGTCTATTTGAATATCAGGTCATGCCTTTCGGACTCTGTAATGCCCCCGCAGCGTTCCAGTTCTTCATCGATGAGGTGTTACGAGACTACATAGACGTGTTCTGTATCGTCTATATTGACGACATACTGATTTACTCCCAGTCCAAAGCAGAACACATACAACATGTGCGTTCCGTCCTCCAACGGCTGGAACAACACCGCTTATATGTGAAAATGGAGAAAAGCGTGTTTCACTTCACTGCGGTGGAGTTCCTGGGGCACATCATTACTCCGGCAGGCATCCACATGGATAACAAGAAAGTAGAAGCCATATTGTCGTGGCCTCCTCCGGAGTCGGTAAAGGGGGTCCAACGGTTCTTAGGATTTGCCAACTACTACCGTAGATTCATCACAGGATTCTCTGGGATGGTAGCTCCTATTACACGCTTGCTGCGCAAAGGGGTGCGTTTTAGTTGGGATCAGAAAGCAGACAGTGCCTTCCGAGACCTAAAGAGGCGTTTCACCATAGCCCCGGTTCTGGGGCACCCGGACACCGAGCAGCCTTTCATAGTAGAGGCAGACGCCTCTAAGGACGCCATAGGGGGCGTGTTGTCCCAACGAAACACCGATACCGGACAGCTGCATCCAGTGGCCTTTTACTCCAAAAAACTCCAACCAGCAGAACGCAATTACACCGTGTCCGACAGGGAGCTTTTAGCAATCAAGACCGCTTTCGAGGAATGGCGCCACTTCCTAAAAGACGCCAAACACACGGTAACCATCTACACTGACCACCGGAACCTCCAGTTTTTACGATCAGCACGTGCCCTCACCGCCCGCCAGCTCCGATGGACCTTATTCTTCAATGAATACGACTTTGTAATCACTTTCCGTCCTGGGAAAGAAAAGACCAAAGCAGACGCCCTTTCACCGTTAGACGAACCGGAGGAGGAGGCCGAAAACACCGAGCCGGTTCCCATCATTTCGGAACAGCACTTCCAGGGCGTAGTGACTTCCTCGGACTTCATGACACAGGTGAAAAACGACCTGGAGCAAGCGGATCCGGATGTCCTGGCAGAGGGCCACGAAGGAGTGACGTGTGTGGATGGGTTGTTGTTTCGGGGGGATCAGTTGTACCTACCTGGGGTTCCCAGTCAGCAAAAAGCAGTCCGCATGTGCCATGATCACGTCCTCTCCGGCCACCCTGGTTATCACAAGACGCTTGAGCTAGTGCAAAGACAGTTCTGGTGGCCCACAATGGCGAGCGACACAAAAACCCATGTAACGAACTGTGCCATTTGTCTGTTGGGGAAAAACAGGTCAACGCCCCCTGTTGGTCTACTGCGTGCCATCCCGGTGCCGCCGTGTCCGTGGCACACCATCTCCATGGATTTCGTGGTAGAACTCCCTCTCACCAAGACAGGGCACACCACGGTTCTTACCATAGTGGATCACCTTTCCAAACTGGCGCATTTCATACCCTTGGCAAAGGTGCCCAACGCTGCAGAATTGGCCGTGATCTTTGTGCACGAAGTGGTTCGTCTCCATGGCGTTCCGTCAGTGGTTATCACGGACCGGGGCTCGCAATTCGTGTCCCGCTTCTGGAAGGAGGTCTGCAGGATCCTCGAGATGGACGTCCGCCTGTCATCCGCATACCACCCCCAGACCGACGGCCAGGCCGAACGGACGAACCACACCATGGAGCAGTACCTCCGTTGTTTACTGCTTATGGTGGAGAAGGAATGGTCCGAGGTGCTGTGGATGGCGGAATACGCATACAACAACAGCAAGCATTCTGCCATCGGTATGTCCCCCTTCTTTTGTCTCCACGGCCGTCACCCTCGCACTACAGCCTGGGAGGTACCCCGGGACAGCCACTTACCCACGGTACGTTCCTATCATGAGTCCTTGTGCCGCCTCTGGCAACAAGCACGGTTCGAGTTGGCCAAAGCTAAGGACACCTACAAGGCGTATGCTGACGCCCATAGACAGAAGGAGCCCGAATACCGCCTGGGTGACAGGGTATGGCTTTCCATTCGGCACCTGAATGTGCATGGCCCCAAGAAACTGTTGCCTCGTTTTGTGGGTCCTTTTGTCATCGAAAAGGTGGTCAACCCCGTAGCTATGAGGCTCTCGCTTCCTCCACACATGAAGATCCACCCTGTCTTCCATGTCTCACTGCTGCGGGCGGTTCCTTCTGGTAGCGCTGTTCCCTCTCCCCCTTCTCCGGTGGTGGTGGAGGACCATGTTGAGTATGAGGTCAGAGCCATTTTGGGCTCTCGTCGGACCAGGGGTAAGCTATACGACCTGGTGGGCTGGAAAGGGTACGGCCCGGATGAACGGTCTTGGGAACCTTTGTCCCATGTGCGCCATTCTCCCGTTCTGGTCCGTGCGTTCCATCTGAGTCACCCTCTGAGCCCACGCCCTGTCTCCACTATTTGAGTCCTTGGGGTGTTGAGGAGGGGGTCTTTGTTTGGGAGGGTGTACTGTCAGGTTCCACGGGTCTTACCCCCTCCCCGCAACGCACACACAGAAACACCGGGAGACTCACTTCCGGTTGGAGGGTGAGTCCCGGTCTAGTTGTTGCAGCGCACGAGAGGTCGTAGAAGCACTTCCGGGGGAAACGCTTACACTGCGCGTTTCCCGCTGGTTCTGTGCTTCGGATTCAACTGGATTCCCCCAGTGACGCGAGTGCTGTGATCCGAGTCGAGTCGCGACTCCAGTATCCTGTTTCCTTGGTTGTGGAAGCGTACCTGGAGGATCCCTCTCACCGCGCTGGAGCGCCCCACGAGTCTTTGATAGTTCCCACCTTAGAGGCTGCCTTAATCCCAGAGCGCAGGAGCGCTTGTGGGATACTTTTGTTCGCATTGTGGGATACTTTTGTTCGCATAGCGCAGGAGCGCTTGGGGGATACTTTAGTTTGCATAGCGCAGGAGCGCTTGAGGGATACTTTTGTTTGTTTAGCGCAGGAGCGCTTGGGGGTTAATTCGATCCTATAACGCAGGAGCGTTTGTGGGATACTCTTGTTTTTGCTTTATCAGCGCTGGTGCGCTTAGGGGATACTGAAGAGTCCATAGCGCAGGAGCGCTGCTGTGACAAAGTACGCCATTAGAGCTGGAGCTTTTGTTCTTGCACCTACTTTGCTTTGAGGGATGCCATTGTTATAGCTTGCCCCCGTAGTTTGTCGCATGATTGCGCAAGAACACCATTGCGCATGGTTTGACCTTTACTTTTGACACACGGGCGCAGGAGAACTTTTATTTGATCCACGGAAGGAGTAGTGTCCAGGAGCACATCGCCTGGAGCAGCGCTGATTCTGGGTGCCGTGGTCCAAAGAAGCATCGGTGAGTCCCCGGAATGACTTTCTTTTCTGTGTGTGTGTTCGTGAGGGTGCTATAGAACAGGAGTTGGGATTCTTTATTGATCTAGTCCTTCCTGTCTTCCAGAGGGCCCCAGGATACTCACCACATCAAGCCACTACGTCCTTTCTGGCTCCCTTCCCTGCGTCCATCTCATCCCCGTTGGTTCCTACTGTTCACGAGGGTCAGGTGGGTACAGGGACGGGTGCTCTTGTCGTCTCTGCGGAATCACTTCACAAGCAAAGGTGAGTCTTGTGAGGTACCTGACACCCGATATCTTTGGCCAAAAATATGGGCTCGTTTTGTTTTTCCTCCATGCTATCTTTCTCCACTGAAATCGTGTGGCTGCTATCTGTTTCCAAATTTAGAGAATGCTATAGAATGTCTTTCCCAACCTTCCACTTGCTTCTAATAAAACAGTGGTTCAAGCCCTAATTTCTTTCCAGCTTGATTATGGGAACTGCCTTTATTTATGGGCAACCCACTACCTTTTCCATCACCTACAGATCTTCCTCCAAAGGCCTCTGCTGCTTCTTACTTTGAAAGTCTATATTGGTATCCCATCCATAAACACTCTATTTTCAAAGCACTCTGTTTTACTCACAGAGCAATCAACAATGTTGGTCCTATCTATCTGAGAAGGGAATTTCTACCCTACCGTCAGGGCCGTTTCTCTGTGTTTTGCCGCCCTAGGCGAGAATTGGAAATACCGCCCCCTCCCTTTTACTACCATCACTCTCTCTCCCTCTCATCCAGGCTAGAAGAATCAATGCATTAGATATTCCCAAACTCGTGTTTTTTGCCGCCCTCCTCCTTTTGCCGCCCTAGGCAGCCGCCTAGTCTTGCCTAATGGTAGAAATGGCCCTGCCTACCGTCCTTCATTCTTCTGCTCAGAAAATGCTACGTTAATCTCCGGATTAAACATAGCAGAAACAGAGGCCATTCCTTCTCCCATCTTCTAGTAGATATTAACAGTACCCTCAGTCTCACTCTCTTTTGGGGAGAAAAGAAAATATTGGCTGTTCCAGAAAGTCCAATTCCCCTGTAGGCTGTGTATGTAAGTGTTAGGATACTCTACGGATAACAGGCACACTTCACACGACAGCATCATCATCGACAGCAACATGAACAACACAATCATCAAAATTAACATAATCATCGTTTGTGGCAATATATGGGTCTACTAGGGCACAGAACACAAAGAAGACAAATGTTGCTTTCAGAAGCTATAAAGTGCTGCTGTCCTTTATTCAGGTTAATATTAGTGATATTATCTCATGTCGACAATACTTATTTGTGATTGATCATGCAAAGTGTACCATGGAACATCAATCAATCAATCAGGGGTTGGTAAAGTGCAGCAACTCACCTGCAAGGGTCTCATGGTATTAGGAGGGAGATTGGGCCGCTCCTTTGAGTGCTGGGGGTCATCTGAAGAGCTGGGTCTTGAGGTACTTCCTGAACTGGAGCAGTGTGGAGACTTACAAGAGGGGAAAGTCGTTCCAGGCCTTGGCTACGAGGTAGGAGAAGGACTTTCCTCCAGTTCTGGTTTTGTAAATGTGTGGGACGGTGGCCCGCGAGAGGTCAGTTGATCTGAGGTGTCTATTGAGTGCGTGGAAGGAGAGGCGGTTGTTTAGGTATGCTGATCCGATGTTGTGGAGGGCCTTGTATGCGTGAGTGAGTTTGAAGGTTATTCTTTTAGCATTTCAGGACAACTGTACTGGTCTTGGGGAGGATTACACATAATGACCACTAGGGAAGATGAGGCTTGCTCTAACACTGCCAAACTAGGTATCAGGTCCTTAATGAGAGACAGTTACTATTCACACTGCAATCTAACCATATTGGGGGAAGGTGTTGGACACCCAAAGGGTGAAATGTATGTCTCCCACTCCAATCTAACCCTATTGAGGGAAGGTGTTGGACACTACAGGGGTGACATTTACAATTCCTACTCCAATCTAACCGTATTATGGGAAGGTGTTTGACACTAATGGGGTGACATTTACTATCCCCACTCCAATCTAAGCCTATTTGAAGAAATTGTTGGATGCAAATTTACAAATTCAACTGCAATCTAAAACATTTTATACAAGGGAATACAAATTAAACTTTTTATGTACATAATCAATACTCCATCCTCACAATGTTTTAACTATAAATAAACTAAAATGTAATCTAAAAACACACAAGCCAAAACTACAAACGTATAAATTCATAGTTAAACATCAACATATAAAAAATACTTTTATTACTATAAATAATTACTATATTATTTTAATATTTACTTCCATTCCTAAATTTTAAACCAGAAAATAAAAAGTAAACTAATAATGCAAAATTAACAATCATAAAATAAAAAAATGAAACCAATGTTTAAATTCAAAACAGTTGAAAATATACTTTAAAATAAAATTATAATTTGAAAACAAAAATGCTAGGATGGTGCAGCAGGTGCAGTGGCACAGGGCCCAGAAGATCAGTAAAGAGAAGCACTGTGAAGGCCGGCTTGTGGGCTTCCACTCTGCTCCCATGTGTGAGCCCTTTCACGTCTTGTTATGGCCGTTCCCACCTCTTATCCCATCCCAGATTCCAGCGCACCTATTTGGAAGCTAATAAGGGAATTCATTTACGCATGTTGCAGTACTGTGTGTGTGCATGTTGTGTTAGTGTTAAGGAACGAGAAGTGGTAAATTGTGTGATCTCCTCTCCTGTCCTTTGAATTCTGAGACAAGCCTCTTCATCCATACTTGTTTGACAATGTTGTGGTCTAGAGCATTCTATTGTCGTGGTATATAATGTAATGTAATGTAAAGGTACTTATATAGTGCTTTTGTACTCAAAGGAGTGTCCTGGCGCTCTGCAGCTGTGGTATGAGTGGTCGGTACATTTGATAGAGCTGATGAAGATCTGTGCTGAGGAAAATGTGTGTCCCTGTTCCTGGTGGGACTTTACATTACCTGTCACTTACCATCTTGTAATGCTACCTCTTTATTCTAATAAAGAGCCTACAGAGAACCTGCAGTCTCTAACATGTTGCCAGAGTGTGCAGTCTCATTGGGATTATAAAAGGCATCTATTCAGGAAAATGCTGAAGCAGTGAAGTTGCCTCACACCCTATGGTTCAGTTGACGTCCCTCTTGTTCCACCCAGAGAGACACAATAGCATGCTATTGGCTGTAGAGGAGCTAGAAGAAGGACAAGGAGTAGAAAGTGATGTCTATGTTGTCATGTCTGTGGTCATGGGCAATAACACCACAGAAAGTACTGTGATGTGCTTCTTTATTTACTTATTTCCCCTGCTAGTATACTAGTACTTCTGGGGGAGCTTGAGTCCACCCTTGCTTGTCCCTGCTGTCTTCTAACCTGATATGCCATGCTCTACCCCACAATTCCTGCTCGGGTCATGCGATAGGAAATGGCATCCAGTGTCTTGGCTGTGATCCTGGAAGGTCTTTGTCCTGCAGGGTCCTTATGACATGGCACGTGTTTAGGGCAGGAGAAGGGACAGAAATTGCTGACATAGAGTAGGCATGGCTCATGAAAAACAGAATACTAAAGGGAGCAAGGCATGCCCTCACTATAGTGACGTCTGACTTCCCCCGCTGACCCTCCCAGCCATAAATCTGCCACAAAATGCCTGCACATCAGTTCCTTCCCTGGATGAGATTGGGGTATAAAAGATCCTGTATCTTTAACTGGATGAGGATGGGGTTTAAAAGATCCTATCTCTTTAATTAAGGCAAATAGCTCACCAGAAAACTGAAAGATTCAGGCGCAGGACAGGTAGGGAAATTGGTGACTAGAAAAGCACTTGGACACAATTGTGACCTCTGGGGACCTTCAAGTGATATTTACTTTTTGATTCAGAGCCATTGAAGCTTTTTAAATACACTTAATTTGGAGATGCCCCTATTGCAGCAAAGAATAGATTTTAATGGAAACCCACTGACAAGTAGTTTTATTGCTCTCAACACTGGCTCGGCATGCTAGTAGAAATTCACTTAGGGCCTTATTACAAGTTTGGCGGTCCATGGACTGCTGTACCCAGAGTCGCTGTCCAACCACAGTGAGCTCTGCTGTCCAACCGCTGGATTGCCAGATGAGAGTATAGCCTTTGCAGAGACCGCGGCTGTACTGCCAACACCGCCAGCACACCACCGACCGCCATGGTAGCGTTTGGGGAAAATCTGCTGTACAGCGGAGCCACACTGCCATCCATTTTACGAGTTTGTGACTGCGGCAGTGGGACCTCTAGCTTCAGGACGGTGTAAACGAAGGATTTGGGGTGCATACTAACCCCTTTCCTGTTCTTTCCATGAGCATTCAACATGGATCCCTTTCTCCAGGTCTCCCCTACACAGCAGCATCTTCACCCCGAGGAATAGGACCCTGTCTGCAGCAATACACAGGTAAGTCCTTTTTGTAACCTGTGTGACCTGTGTGCTCCTGAGGAGCAAATCGAAAGGCAGTGAGTGGAAAGGACAGAAAATAAGCAGCACTGCTCGCCTTTAGGTCTGACTAAGACCTTTTTATCAGGATTAATGCACAGACAGTGTCTTTTGGCAGTGTTTGAATTGGAAAAAAGTACTACGGAAACCCATAAATTGTCAGTCAGAGTGTGCCAGAAGAAAGGGGATGGAATCACACGGGGCGGACCATTATACCTTTACTTATTTTATTAATCTGCTGCAGAAAAAATGGCAACGGAGGACATACGTGACAGTAAATCTGTTATAGAATATTTAATTGGTCAAAAAACGCAGCATTTTTAAATAATTTACTGGATAAAAACACACCTGCTGCAGAGATCTTTATATGCATAGCAATTTGAGGGGATTATAATAGCAGTAAGATTACTCTAATGCTTAACACAGTTGCACATTATTACCACGCCAGTCTAAGCACAATAATGAAAGTGTTGGACTTTGGACGAGTCAAATTTCCTATTCCCGCTCCAGTCTGTGTATCAGTGGGGAAAGCATTGGATTTTGAAGGGGTGAGATTTACTATTCCCACTCAAAACAGCACAACAGTAGGGAAAGTATCACATTGCAAAGAGGTTAATTTTACTATTCCTACTGCAGTCTAAACAACAGCAGGGAAAGTTTTCTCACTCCAAACATTTTACCCATATACGTAACACTATGAGTGTAAAAAAAAAAATAACTCTTAAAATAATAAATTATTAATTAACATAAATATCTTACAAAATTATTACATATATGTATCTATGTAATAAAAAATAAAAATAATTCATCAATTTATATAATTACTATTCTTTATAATATAATCAATTAATAGCTAACAGTTTTTAAATAATCAAACAATTAACTACCCACCCATTACCCCTATAAAACCTAGCTATCTGCACCTAAAATATTACTTAAAAAATAAGTATTACATAATTTACATATTTAAAATCATTTAAATGATTAACAATTACTAGTCAGAAGTTGATTCATTATTACTTAATTAATTTTCTAGCCTAGACCCCTACAAACCTAGCAGCCCACACATAAAATATATGTAAAATAATTCAATATTCCATAATATAAATATTTAAAATTCAATTAAATAATTAATTCAAAATATTTAGTACAATATTAATTAGTGATATATAACTTGCTACCCAATACCCCTACAACCCTAGCATCCTGCCACTAAAATATTAGTCCAATAATCAGTATTACATATTTTACCTAATTAAAAATGTATTAAAAATAATTTTAAAGTATTCATAAATGATTAATTATTACTTAACTTGCCATCCTATACCCCTACAAACCTAACAGCTTACAATAACATATAACTAAAATAAATCAATATTACCTAGCATCCAAAATAAATATCAATCACATAATTAAATAGAATGTATTAAATATTACATAATTAACTTCTCACCCTATACCCCAGTAAATTCAACAACCCACTATGACACAATGAATTTCTATAAAAATGTAATAAATCTTTTTTTTTTTTTAATATATTTTTATTGAATTTTCCAGCAAGGAATCTGAAACAATAACAACACAACCTCCCTCGCAGGGGAACCGCATAATCCAGCAGAAAGACAAATGCTTAGACAAAATACGTTGCTCAGCCTAACACTAGCTCCTTTCTCATAGTGAAGCTAATATGGTGGATACAGCTTCTAATAATAGCGGAGCACGGGGCGCAGTCCGTCCAGCCTAAAGTCCGAACAACGATGCTGGACATGTTACGTTGACTTCCTGCTAGGTTATCTCTCCTAAGCCTTCCAAGTGGAAGGCGCCACACTAAATGACCAGATTGTCCACACCTAGCAGTCCCCCCCGAGAGAGAACATAAGTACAAATGAAAAAGGATAATACCCCTCCCCGGTTCCCACCCCCCTCCCCAACCGTGGTGGTGGCAGTAGTCATGCATTTGAATTAACCCACGATATTAAAGCTCTACTCAGAATTGAAAGAGATGAAGAGCCCTAATGGTGGGGGGGGGCATACAGCCAATGGCAATCCTCGTGAAAGAAAGGTGACTAAAGGACCCCACTTAAACTCAAAATTCTTATAGTTGTCTCTGAAAATGTCTGACATGCGTTCCAGGCAAAGCAGTTTCCATAAGCGAGAGTGCCAGAGAGAGATAGCTGGCGCCTCTTTCCTTTTCCAAGCAGCTGCTAAGGTGATCTTGGCTGCTCCTATACAAAGCCACATTATCAATTTATCTGCTCTAGTCTGATGCTCTAGGATAGGGTCACGAAGCCCCAAAAGGACACCCGCCATAGTTGTGGGAATGGGGTATCCCAATATGACTTTTATATGTGCCAAAATTTCCTCCCAGAAGGGGCGGATAGTTGGGAAATCCCACCATATATGCCGAAAATCCCCCAATAGTCCGTACCCCCTCCAGCATCTATCTGAGGTATTGGGAAAAATGTGCTTAAGCTTGGACAGGTGCAAGTACCAGTCCATCATGGTCTTCAAGTGAGCTTCACGAAGTTCTGTGAAGTGATTGAATCTAATGATGTCGGACCACAAATGAGACCATTCTTCGTCAGTGATAGGGCGCTGAGGTAACTCTTCCCACATGTGCATATACGGGGGACGCGGGGATAATGCCATGGTGAGGAGGAAGTTGTATATGAATGAAATCACCCCTTTCATGGAGGAAGTCCTAGTAAGAAAAGCCTCGAATTTTGTGAGGGGGCGAGTAGCAGCCTCGCTTACCTGCGGTGTTAGCACCCAGTGCATAAGTTAAGAATAATGGTATCTTTCTGTGTTTGTTATTCCATAATCGCGCTTGCACTCATCAAAAGAAAGGGTGTCAAAGTTATGGAATAGATGTGTCAAGGCGAGGCATCCTCCCTCCCTCCAGGCATCAAAGGGCCCCTCATGTAGGGCTGGGGGAAAAGCCGGATTGAAATGGAGTGGTGTAAATGACGAGGGGAACGTAGTCCACCTGTCATCCCCTGAAACTGAATCCCATACTGTTAATGTAGTGCGCGTGGGGGTGCTGACATACGTGTTCTTAGGCCTATCGCTTTGGGATCGCCAAACTAGGTCCCATATGGTCCGTCCAGTCACACTGCGATCCATATGTAACCTGTGCTTTTCAGATTCCCGCTGCGACCATTCAACTAAGACTCTGAGCTGTGCAGCTTTGTAGTATAAGTGGATGTCTGGGAGACCTACTCCTCCCTCCCTGCGTGAGCAGCGCAATAGGAAGAAGGAGAAGCGAGCGCGTCCCCCCTGCCAGACAAAGCACAGAATCAGGGCCTTCACTCGCCGGAAGAAATCCCCCTCCAATTCTATGGGTAAGGCCTGGAATAAATATAAGAGCTTAGGAAGGAGAGTAATTTTCACCGCATGTATGCGGCCTAGCCAGGACAAAAAGAGTGGTTTCCACCTCGCGAGGTCTGATTGGATTCGGGTTAGAATGGGGGGAAATTAGCAGCATATAGCTTCTCTACCGTTGGCGTCAGCTGAACCCCTAAATATTGAAGCGAGGAAGCAGCCCACGGTAAAGGTGTAAGAGCCTGGAGCCGGTGAACTTCCGCCTGCGGGAGGGTGAGGTTGAGAATATAAGATTTATCTAAATTTATATTAAAGCTTGCTACAGCTTCGAAACGTTGAAGCTCCAATTGCAAATATGGGAGGGACGTAGCCGGGTCAGAGATGGACAGAAGGACATCGTCCGCAAATAAAGAGATTTTGTGCGACTCCCCCGTAAATGGTAACCCCTGGATTCCAGGATTAGCCCTCACCGCTAGTGCAAGTGGTTCGATGCAAAGAGCAAGGATGATAGGGGACACCCCTGCCTAGTGCCTCTAGAGTGAACAAACGAGGAAGATTGTACCCCATTGATCGCCACTTTAGAGCAAGGCCGAAGATAATTAACGTGAATCATACTTATAAATTTAGGTGAGAAGCCGAATGCTGAAAGTGTGTGGAAAAGAAAAGCCCAGTCAACCCTGTAGAACGCCTTCACGGCATCCAACCCTACCTAAACTGCCGGGATCTTACGCCTGTTAGCCTTCTCTATCAAATGAATAATTCTACAGGTGTAAACATGCGTTTGCCGACCCTTTATAAATCCGGACTGATCAGGGTGTATGAGGGCAGGCATGAGGTCATTTAGTCGTTTGGCAATAATAGATGAGTACAATTTCGCATCCAGGTTTAGCAGGGCAATAGGCCTATAAGAGGCACAACGAAGAGGATCCTTCCCTGGCTTAGGTATTACTGAGATCGTGGCCTCAGACATGGTGTTGGAAGTCTCCCCGTCCTCGGCCATCTTGTTAAATAGCTGCACAAGGTGGGGGCCAATGTTAGGGGAGAATGTCTTATAAAAGATCGCGGTGTAACCATCCGTTCCAGGGGCATTGTGAGGCTTCAGGGCTTTAATAACATTGGTAACCTCCTCTAAGGTAAAAGGGGCGACGAGTAGGTTGTTCCATTCAGTGGACACCTGGGGCAAGGTTAACGTCCAGAGGTATTCTCGCTGTTTGTCCAAGTCCAGGGTCTCCCCAGAATATAGAGTTTTATAAAAGGCGCCAAAGATCTCTGCCTTGTCTTTGTGCGTGATATCACCGGGGGGTCCCCTAATGCCCCCTATGTACTCTTTTTCACGTTTATCCCTTAGCTGTCTGGCAAGATGTTTACCAATCTTGTTGCCCTGAGAATATGATAGATGCCGCAATTTAAGAAGTGTGAAGTCTGCCCCATTGTTGTAAATAGCCCGGAGCTTACCTCGTATCGGCGTCTGATTGCGTGAAGTTTGCCTAGTGGGATTCAATTTGTGAGCGGTTTCAAGAGAAGACAGCACCAACTGTAGTTGTTCCCTCTCCCTAGTGCGCTGCGTATTTAGTGCCGCATTAAGATCAATACACTTCCCCCTAAAAACAGCCTTAAATGTGTCCCAGTTGGCATACACCGATGTGTCCTCCGGATACTGACAGGGGAAATATCTTGGCCCCACTTAGGGCTCCCCGTAAGGATTGGCTAAGAAAAATATAATCTAATCGGGAATATGTGCGATGAACGTGTGAATTAAACGTGTAATCTCGGGTCTGTGGGTAAAGAGTGCGCCAAGTGTCCAGGAGGCCCAAATCATGTATACACTGTTGCGTATCAGAAGTAAAGGAGCCCCCATCCGAACGCTGCGAGTGGGTACTGTCCAACCCTTTCTGCCAAATCAAGTTGAAGTCACCCATAAGAAACATTGGGTCCTCCGCAAAGTCTGTCAGCTTCCCTAGGAGTGTGTGTAGAAAGACTGTTTGACCAGCATTGGGAGCATATACCACTGCAAAGGTACACAGTTTCCCTCTCAAGCACCCCTTAACCATGACCCAACGACCATCCTTATCATTTTGGACTCCCAGTGGTTGGAATTGTATAGTAGAACGAAACATAAGCGCCACACCCCTGTGTTTCGTGTGAGCCGAGGGTCTGTAAATTAGAGGAAAGTGTTTGTGTCTAAGGCGTGTGTCTTCCGCCCTCACAAGGTGGGTCTCTTGCAAGGCAACTATATCAAGGTGATAGTCGATTATGTATTTCCATATTTTTTGGTGCTTTTGAGGGGAATTAAGATCCTTAATGTTCCAGGTCCCAACAGTGATCGGCATTGTGCTATAGGAAGTAACTACCCCTCTCAAAGGGCTTCGGTAACCCCGTTATGACCGTGATTGTTGCCTATTCCCAAAGGGCCATGCTGAGCCATTGAACATTGACTTGACAGAGACAAATAGCAGAGAACCCCTCGTAGGTAGTTATTAAAAAGCCCCCACCACGTCCCTCCCGCCCCTCCCCCTAAATCCCCCCAAAGGAGAGAAACCAACAGGAACAAAAAAACATTACTAAAACCATTGCTAGGTCGTCTTGCGGGGCTAGAACACCCCCACATAGACCCGGGTGAACAACCGGTCCGAGGACCCAGTCCATGCCCATCCCAGCAAGTCTCTCAATTTTAAATCATCTTAGTATTATTGAGAATCAGGCCAACCCACAGGACCCCAGCTAGGGGCGCAAACACAGCAAATCCCTTGTAGAATATAATAAGACAATTAGCCGTGAGTGGAAGAACAGGACAAACATAAGGATAAACATAGTATGGGTCAGTCATCCTGCCATTTTTGAAAAAGGAGGGCGTCACTGTTCTGACCTATGGGGCACTCTTGACCGATGCCAAATCTATATCTCCAGTAGAGGGCCTGGACCCCAAAGCCAGGGGCCAAGGAAGAGTGCAAGGGCGGAGACCCGTGAGCCCAGGGAAGATGTGGCTCTACTACTGCAGACACCTGAATTATCCTGAAATGGCAACCTCCTCGGCGAACGTTTATAGGACTGTGCAACACACTGCTGGCGAAGACGAAATGCCTCACCTCCCCCGTGCCGCACACCATCCGCAACCATCAGCGTCCTCTACGTGCCTTTGTCGCCCAGTTGGAGGTGGATTGTGAGCCTTGAGGGGGGTCACCAGGTTTGCCTCGAACTGGGCCATCTTCTTCGGAGGGAAGGCCCAGGATCTCCAACCCCTCCTTTAGCTCGGTAATGTGGCGTCGTTTGTTCTGGAACTCAAAGCTGAGCCCAAACGGGTAGGTCCACCGATATCTGATTTTGTCAGCTTGTAATTTGGTGGTGACAGGCCGGAGCATCTGTCTTCGTGCTAATGTAGACGGTGCGAAATCCTGATAGATGGTGCAGGAATAAACCTGAAAGGAGATAGAGGACTTCAATCTAGCCGCCTGTAGAACCGCCTCCTTGACCTTAAAGGAGTGGAACTTCGCCAGGATGTCGCGGGGTCTCCTCTTGTCGCCATGTTGTGCTGGGCCCACCCGATGGACCCTGTCTAGCTTTATCTTGAGAGTCTGAGGGCTCAGAATCTCCGCAAAGAGGCCCTCTAGAAAGGCCTCTAGGTCCGCCCCCTCCGCCCCCTCCTCCAGGTCCCTGACCCGTATGTTCTCCCTCCGTGCTCGGTTCTCAAGATCTTCAGCTTTCAATTGTGCCTGGTGTAACTGCTCCTTAAGAACCCGAACGGCCTCGCGCGTCTCGGTAGTGTGCTGCTTTTGTTCCTGGTGTTGCGCCTTCAGATCCAACACTCTGGCGCCCACCGAATCCACATCATGTTGGAGAGAGGTCAAACGGCCCATCAAGTCAGACCGCAATTGGTCTATGGAGGATTTGATGTCCTGACAGAGTTCTGTACATAATTCAGATTTAAAGCCCTTGAACATGGACAGTAGGTCCGCCTTTGTGATAGCCATGGTTGCACCTTCCGTATCCCTCGTAGCGTTGGGCGCCTGTCGATGGACGTAAAAAAATCAGGTAATTTGCTGGGCGTCTTACTTGACCCTTTCTTTGGCGACATAGGGAAGAGGCCTCACAAGACCCCACCGCCCCGTCAGGAATTATAGGGCCTCGAGGTCCAGCCCTCACCGCGTCACAAAGGGGGGCGTGAGACAGGACCGCACCGCCGCTAGTCGTCTCCTCAGAACAACGGCAAACCTGCCCCGCGCCCTCTGCGGGTATTGTAGTCAGCGCTGAAGTGACATCCAAAACGCCCTTTCTGGAGGAAGCCATATTAAGGAGAGGTGCGCCGAATATGGAAGAGACCGCCTGTGGTAACTAGAGCACACCGGGGCAGCAAGGAATGAGAGGCCTCCAGGATCTGAATGTACACCCCAGTACAGAGTATGTATCCTTTAGTCAAGGAGGAAGCTGACGAGTGGCTAGTCTCACAGGAACATGGAGGATGCTGCTCCGCGTCGTGAGGGCTGAAAAGTATGTAGGGGGTTAGGGTCCCTCCACGCACCCCCGAACATAGCCTCCAACCGGCGCTCCTCACCGCAAATCCAGCACTCGTCCACAGTGAAAAAAGGCATTTCAGCGCCGATCGCCGCCATTTGGGGACTTTGCGGCCGCCATCTTGAAGTCAGGCATGCGAGATGGGGATCGTCGCAGTCTCCTCCGCTACTAAAATCCCCGCAATGCTCTTCTCGAGGCTTTCCTCATCCTGCACTCAGCCTCCGGAGCGTCCGCCTGGAGCCAGTTGGCACACCGCTCACCAGCAGGGCCGGGCCGCCCCCCCGTTACCGCCGAGCTTCGGCCGCCATGTTAGCGCTCGCAGGATTTCCCTCCCGGAGAAGTCTCAGCATGAAGGGGCCGCCGCTGGCATTCCGGGAACCGCAGACCACACCTCACCGGAGCCGCTTAGTGTCCACCGCAGGTGGGCTTTGCTACAGATGATTCAGCCTCAGGGAGCCGCCAGAACCTGCCCGAAGATGCCGCGTGGACCGGGAGCCGAGACGAACACATCTAATCGGCCATCTTGCCCGTTCACATCCCCAATAAATCATTTTAAATCACTTACAATTACAAGCTATATTTTTTAAATAAATGTAACCTGTATATAAACAATAGTAACATATAAAATGTATATATCAATAAAAAAAACACATTTAAATATTTAAAAAACGATATTTTAGAATACTATAATATTGAAAACTATATAAAATTGATATTGATATTATCAAAAACGGTATTACTTAACTACAAACATGATATTCTTGTCAACAATATTTGTGCATCAAGATATTTATGTATCACTAGATTAATTTTCCGATATTTCTGCCTCCTGATATTTTTAATTTGAAGATCAGCAACAAAAGCTACTGTCGCATGACTTTGCTTGGACATCTTGTAGTCAGACTGACTCATTCTGCGAAGACAAAATTCAATATGGCAGCCATCTAGTGCCAGACTCGCTGCCACATTTGCACCTTAGTCTGTGATGGTTATTTCCGCCTACAGAGATTAAGTGTACTTTGTTGCTCATTTTACTGTTGCTGCTGTATGCACACTATTTCATGAGACTGTCCAATTATTGACATCTTTCTTCATCCATTCATTGAACGACATCAGTTTAGTAAGCCTATGGTGCGTTTTACTATTCTGGGACAGATGTATGGCAACCTTAATTGATGCAAAGACCCATGAATATGATAGTGCTCTGCCCCAGTCTTGCTGTTCTCTGATGATCTGTCAGTAAGTATGATTTGCTAACTTCTGACGATAAGGATGCAGGCAGGCCTAGTAAACTTTGGGTTCATCACACCCCTTCTGAAAAGCATGTTCTCATTTCTGGATGAATATTTTATTCTCTTTAACGCAGACACACATATGTCAATGTAGGTGAATCTCTATAGCCCATAGATTATTGGGGAGACAGGCTGGGCCCAAATTTATGTTTAGATTTGAATTCATATCATTCAGACATTGTGTTACCTATAAAGGTGCATCCATTTTTTGAGCCATTGACTCTAGCTTTAATATACAAATACATGAAAACACTGGCATGCACAGATAATTAGGACTGTGAGTGTCCGCAACCTTCCTCTTTCCTTCCGTCCTAATCCGGTTTGTGACACATCACAAATAGCCTGTGTGCCTTTGTGTATATGTGTGTTTGCATACGTAAGCACATTTAAGCCGGACCTATTGACTTTGCCAATGCTTGTTCTTCCTGTCATTATCCTCATCATTCATGATACTGGGGTCGATGAGGAATGCATATAGAGGGGTCAGGGTTGCGAAAGAATACATGACGAATGTTGTAAAAAAAAATTCATCCCAGCACCATGTCACAGACGTCTGCCCTAAAAGCCTTACAGAAGGACGCAGAGCGAGTTACTCATGTTTACCCGCAGCTCAAGCTTTGTTCTGCTCGGGAACCACATGCCATCGCTCTTCGTCACGGCGCACAGATTTCTGCAGGAACACATTTGAGTAGGAGTTATGGGTTTTAAAGTAACCATATCTAATGTCCATCTGGCGCGCTGCCCGGCCTGTTCAAGAAAACGCGCCTTAAATAGAAATGATGGGGCCTCAGTGAGTATCTCAAACTCAATTAACTGCGTCTACTTCTTGGAAGCATTTTATTTTCCAGACTGATTGATATCCCCAAGTATAATTCATTCTTAATTATTTAAAAGGCTTGCTCTGTGTAGCAATGGCGGCCGGTAAAGGCAGGACCAACATGCATGGGGGTCAGTGTAGAGTCATATCTACGAGCCCACCTAAAGGTACCCTGCGTGGCTTTTCATGGCCTCATAGATATGGTGTGAGGTAAGCAGCGCAGCGGAGGTCGCTGCACTGCCTCATACTGCGATACAAGATGTCCCATGGGCTTTACGGAACACTAATGGTATTATAACATGCTGTAAACCTGGAAATGCGGCAAAAACCTACGCATCCCCAGGGGTGGCGTAATTGTTGTTCATTATGAAGAAAGGTGCCCCTTTCCCCTCAAAAACAGGCTTACCTTGCACCAGGGTGCAAAGGTGCCTGTGTTGGCGCTAGGCAGCAATTTGTGCGCCTGCGCAGTGTAAGAGCATAGGAAGGCGCCGTTACTGGCCATTTCTTCTGATGAGAGGCAGCGCAATAAACTGGCGTGCAGCGCTGCCCTGCATCGAATTGTTGTAAAGAAGCCCCATCATTGTTATGTCTTCCATTCACTCCCCTGCGTCAGTGTCACAACAGTGACTTAACCAGGACGGATGGGAAAGGCATACTTTTACTAGGAATTTCCCATATGAGCAGGAATCCCTGGACACCGAGCACAGATAAGGCTGGGTGCGGCCGGGGAGACGTGATGATTGCTTCTCTGCTGAACTCTGTCTTTATATACATATATGGAGAGAAAGAGAGAACGATTCATGTCGCAGTTCCTCCGTCACAAGGGGCTGTGATTAACAAGTGCTGCTATTGTTGAATTCAATAGTGCTCAATTTATCGACCTTGGAAGGATGGAACGCTGAGATGGCTTTGCTAGAGTACAACCTATTTAGCTGCAGATGTGTCTGGCATATGCTTTACTGACGGAGCCATCTTATCAGAAAATTAGCTCCCAGCTGTCTTTACTTTCAAGCCAGGGACAACATCTCATAACTGATTACGCACAACATCCAAAAAATGCTTAGCCGTCGACTTTCAGTGAGGAAATGCAAACTGTAGAAATGATAGCAGAAAAGTATAAAAAAACTACTTTGATAAACACTCCCGACTGTAAAGAGGACACATTGGCAGTAGTAGCCTCCAAGACTATTCTGTAGTAATACACAGAGTTATGAGCAAGCTGCTGTCAGTTTCATCACAGCTGTACGAGTAGTTTTAGGGGCAATAACAGAATAATGTAACATGCACGTTAATAGACGGACTGTGGCAGGAATATCTTGACTTTAAGTACAATGACCCAAGGAATGACGAAGGCCATTAGTTAAAGTTCAGCTGCATTCATATGTGCGCTTTTATAGTCCTTTAGGTTCACGGTCCAGTCTGCAGTCTGGCTGAAACACTCTGTCCACGGTCACAGGCTGCGTCAGGAGCATAGCCAGGATTGTTGTTTCTTGGCAGGCATGGTCCTTAACAATGAGACAAGAGGATCGTTTGGGCCGAGAAAGAATATGGTGTAATTCTTCTTTAAGGATTTCTGGGCAAAAATATGTGGCCCATAGTGGATTTTGGCATGCGGAGCCAAAATGGAATGACATTTAAAGACACTTTACGAGGACTGGGGACTTCGGAAGAGATTGGGGTTCCTCAAGGATTTCCTGGGGCAGTTAGCGCCCAGTGGTGCAGCTAAAGCACGTTGGGTACCTGGGTAAAGAGTGAATACGATTTAAGGAACACAAAACTACGATCTTGAGAACAAGAAAGGTGTATTTAGCAAAGCAAATGTATTTTTGTATCAAGGGAAACGCTAAGAAACATTTACTTTGGTTGAAAGCAGGCATACGAAAATAAGTAAATATTTAGCCAGCTTTGTAGGACATGTTTTTGGTCGTTTTACAAATTTGTGCATGCTGGTAATTGTAGTCTGCTTTCACTTCAGTTAACTATTTGATCGATAGGAATGGCCAATTTATAGAGTCAATTTCATGTGTAACTTTAACTTACATCTGTGTGTAAATGGCTTGATTTACGTTTGCCAATTCAGTTTTGCAATTCCCAAAAGTTGAATTTACACTAATACAATGATTTATTCACGGATAATATTACCCTAGTAATGTGTCAACTTAGTTGAGAGTAAAAATCCGTCCATGGAGAGAAGAGCTCTCTCCACTGGATACAAATTTTTCCCAGTGGAGGGAAAAAAACGGAAAGAAAAAAAGTACAATTCCACTAATCCAATCTCTTTTTTGAATGCACAATTGTGCACAATGTACAATTATACACGAGACAATGATTTCCAAGGAACCAAACATAAATAGTGGTTCTCAGATGTTTCACAGGAGGAAATGTGTGAATCATAGAAAACTACCTTTATCTGTGCAGGAATTCTAATTTCTCCGTGAATCTGATGCTCATTGCTGGGTGTTGATCGAACACATTGTCAAACCAGTGTGCCCCAATACGCTGTTAAATGGTGAATGTGCTGACTTGCAGTGCAATGTTTGTGTGATTGGATCCAAGAGGCCAAGATTGCAACAGGCATGCAGAGAACACCGCATCATTTACAACCTGATCCAAGGAGGGCGATGACCGAAGAGCCATCAGTACTGACGTTTACCATTACCCTGTAGAAGTGATTGTGTAGGTACTGCCAACAACATTTCCTCTAGCTTAAATTAGCTATAAGAAAAGGGCCTACAAATGAAGACTGTAGCAGTGTCTTGTGGGGCAGCTGGTAGGCCTGTAGGTAGGTTGTGTTTTGGCCTCTCACTGGTCAGCCCAGGCATCTTTCTAAGTAGTGCACCATACCTATCTTTCCACCAGGCCGAAATTCATCACTTGAGTTACCATCTCCCCTTGATTTACTCTCATACCGTGTCCACTTCCCTCTTTCCCTGTCCTGCATCTTATCCTCATCTCCTGCTGCTTCCTCACCATCCTAACCCCTAAAGTAGGCAATGGTGTACAGCTCACTGTGATTCTTTTTTCCTATCTCTCTTCTTCTCTCTTGATCTCTCCTCTCATCTAGTGCTTTGAGATGGTCTTGGAGCAGCATAAAGGGCTACACACTACTACTCATCGCTTAGCTTGTGTGTCAAATGGACTCTGCGTAGAGATGTATGTACATCTGCATGCATGGATGTCTTGATGTCTGATGATCTACTTGTTTGGGTGGTGCTAGGTATGTGTTTTTCTTACACAAGAAAATACTGAATCGGCAGAGTCCGCATGGAATGATCATTGCTCTAACGACTCACACTTTCACAATTCTAAACAACATATAACCCTATCACATTACTACTAACCCACTACATGAATATTGATTCGCCCCCTTCTAACATATCATTATCTGGATGTCTCACAACAAACTAGCTACATAAACAACAGTAACATTTGTGAATGGATGTAATGCAGTATGCAAGCTGAAAGATGTTGAAGGTAGGTACAAAATGTCCCCTTCTTTAGCGAGTTATTCAAGAAGAATATTGTCATACAAAATAAACAATATGCATCTCACTCCATGTAGTATCAGGCAAGTATATATATATTTTTTAAACATATTTGTTGGAATTAAGACAAATATAAGTACAGACATCATCATAAACAAATAAGACAATATAGTCAAATATAATTCTTAAAGATTGAGGAATAAAACCATAACATTAGAATGAGGCAAAAAGAAAATAAACTATAATATGCAATATAATAAGAATATACAGAAAAAATAGATTGGGTATATGTCTAACAATAATTAATTTTATGTTTTATAGAAAAAGATCGAAAAAGAGAGATAGAAGCAAAGACGAGGAGGAAAGGAGAAGAAATTAAAATAAAAACTAAGGAAAGGAAAGGAGAATGAAGAAGAAAAGTATAGAATTTAGGACAAAGATGAGTGCGAAGATAACAAAGTTATGAAATGTAACCATAGTACATCAGATTTAATTTATTAGTTAATAAAAAAGATTAAAGTGCATGTGAAAGTTGAGAATATTGGGGTAAGAAAGAGGTGGGTGTTAGAAGGCGACCTCAGAGGGGCCCGGAGGGGCACTGACTAGCCTGAGGTCAACCCTCCGGGTATCATAGCCGGGCACTGGCGGGAGACTCCTCAGGGGAGGAATCTCGTATCTAGGATCGTAAACTCGGCACCACACGACAAAGAGACACCACACCGGGAGTTCTTAAGAACAAATCTTTATCAGATCGGAGGTGTAGGATCTTTATGATCAGCAAGGCAAATATATACAAGTGGAGCGCGGGCTCACAGAGTCTCGGGAGGGGTAGGAGGAAGCGGGACAGTCTTTGGGGATAGGGATCAAATGCAGGGGCGTACCCGGCGCACAGCTCACAATCCTCGAGCTGGGGGATACGCTTGTCGTCGTCGGGGTCCGGCGGGACCAAGAGAGTCTGTGGGAGCCGCGAGTCACTCAGCAGGGCTCAAGCACAAGTCAGAGGTCTTACGATCTTCAGGGAGCCGCGAGTCACTCAGCAGGGCTCAAGCACAAGTTCGGAGGTCTTACGATCTTCAGGGAGCCGCGAGTCACTCAGCAGGGCTCAAGCACAAGTTCGGAGGTCTTACGATCTTCAGGGAGCCGCGAGTCACTCAGCAGGGCTCAAGCACAAGTTCGGAGGTCTTACGATCTTCAGGGAGCCGCGAGTCACTCAGCAGGGCTCAGGTGTTTCCAAAGGCGAATCTGCCGGATAGTCCCAGAGCCCCCCTTGTTATAGGACGACTCCTCTTTGATGTCCGGAGCCTGTGCAGGCAGGGGTCTTGTCACCTGGGGGGTCGCTTGTCGGGGTTTCCTGCCATTGTCTTTTGATCCTTTCAGGGCCGGGTCGGGAGGAATCCCAGACACCCAGCAGGCGTGGAGCCAGCCCTCGGGGAGGCCGGCGGGCCGATCGAAACCCACCTTCCCAGGGGAGCTCAGAGGTGCGATGGAAACTGCTCCTCCCTCTCTCATTCCAATGGGAGTGCGATGTCCTCCAGCCGGAGTGGCGCCTCTAGGCCAGGGTCGCGCTGGGGCCGGGCGGCCATCATGGTGCACGCGGGCCCAGTGTGGCCGAAAGGAGGAAGGCCACGGACGGGGAAGTCCGGGTCGGGTGTGTGTGGGTTCTGGTGGGAAGGATAGGCTAGGCCGTGGGCTCGGGGCTGCGTGAGGTGCATGGGTCAGGTTATGTGGTGCGGGGACAGGGATGGCTATGCTACGAGGCCGGGTCTAACACGCGTCCCCCCCAGCTGAAAGCCGGAGAGAACTACCCATCCTCTTGGGGGTTCTCTTCGCTGAGGCGGAAGAACCGGGAGAGGCCATCGGCGTTGGCGTGGTCAGTACCAGGGCGATGTTCCACGGTGAAATCCATCCCCTGGAGGGAGATTGACCACCGCAGTAGTTTGGGGTTTTCTCCTCGCATCTGCATGAGCCATCGCAAGGGGCGATGGTCGGTTTGGACTTTGAAATGGGTGCCGAACAGATAGGGGCGTAACTTCTTGAGGGCCCAGACTACGGCGAACGCCTCGCGCTCGATGGTGCTCCATCTCTGTTCTCTGGGCAAAAGCCTTCGGCTGAGGAAGGCTACGGGCTGGTCTAGGCCTTGGTCATTTACCTGGGACAGGACGGCCCCAATTCCATGCTCGGAGGCGTCCATTTGTACCACAAACTCTTTGGAGTAGTCGGGAGCCTGAAGGACGGGGGCTGTGCACATGGCCGTTTTTCGGGCATCGAACGCCTCTTGGCAGGCAGGGGTCCACTGCACTTTCTTGGGCTGTTTCTTGGACGTGAGTCCCGTGAGGGGACCGACTAGGCTGCCGTACCCCCGGATGAATCTCCGGTTGTAGCCCGTGAGGCCCAGAAAGGCTCGGACCTCCGTCTGGGTAGTGGGGGGTTCCCAGGCTAGGATGGCGTTGATTTTGGGCTGTAGAGGGGTGACCTGGCCGCTTCCGACCTGGTGCCCCAGGTAGGCTACCGAACCTTGCCCAATCTGGCACTTGCTGGCTTACACGGTGAGGCCTGCCTGGCGCAGGGCGGTTAGCACCCTCCGGAGGTGCTGGAGGTGCTCACTCCATTCGGAACTGAAAACTGCGATATCGTCTAGATAGGCAGCGCTGAATTTTTCCAGCCCGGCCAGGACTCTATTTACCAGTCGCTGGAAGGTGGCCGGGGCATTTTTCATCCCGAAGGGCATCACGCGAAAGCGATAGTGCCCATCCGGGGTGGAGAAGGCGGACCGCTCCTTGGCTCCTTCTGTGATTGCAATTTGCCAGTAGCCGCAGGTGAGATCGAAGGTGCTGAGGAACCAAGCAGCCCCGAGTCGGTCAATGAGCTCGTCGGCTCGGGGAATGGGGTGGGCATCAGCTCGGGTGACTTCATTGAGTCCCCGGTCGTCCACGCAGAAGCGGAGTTCTGGGGCGACACCGGGGGCAGCTGCTTTCGGGACCAGGACCACGGGGCTGGCCCAGGGACTGTCTGAGGGTTCGATCACTCCTAAGGTCAACATCTTCGAGACCTCGGCTTGAATGCAGGACCGGACCCGATCAGGGACTCGGTAGGCTCGGTGTTTCACCGGCGGGCTGTCTCCGGTGTCCACGTCATGGACACACCAGTCGGTGACTTGGGGGACCAGGGAGAATAGGTCGGAAAACTGCCCTAGGAGCTGGCGGCAATCCTCACGTTGCTGGGAAGTGAGGGATGGGGAGAGGTTCACTCCCTCTACGGAGCCGTCCTTCTCTTTGGTGCACAGGAGATCAGGGAGGGGATCCGACTCCTCCTCGGCCCCGTCATCGGTGGCCAGCAGGAGGCTCAGCTCCGTCCGCACAAAGTGGGGCTTGAGGCGGTTCACGTGGAGGACCCGGAGGGGGTCCCGTGGTGACTGGACGTCCACCAAGTATGTGACCTGGCTCTTCCGCTCAATCACTTTGAAGGGCCCGGTCCATTTATCCTGGAGGGCGCAGGGTTTCACGGGGCCCATGACCCATACCTGCTGGCCCGGCTGGAACACGACCACAGTGGCATTCTGGTCGTACCAGCGCTTCATCTCTTCCTGGCTCACCTCCAGGTTGGCCTCGGCCATCTCTCGGAACTTCCTAGTCTGGTTTCGGAGGGTCAGGACGTATCGGAACACATCTCGGGGGTGGCCTCGGTGCGCCGCCTCCCACCCCTCCTTGACCAGGCTGAGGGGCCCCCAGATGGGGTGCGCATAGAGTAACTCAAAGGGGCTGAACCCCAAGGATTTCTGGGGACCTTCCCGGTAGGCAAACAGGAGGCAGGGGAGCCGGACGTCCCACTTACGCCGGAGGGATTCTTCCAGGCCCGCGATCATCCCTTTCAGAGTCCGGTTAAACCGCTCTACCAGGCCGTTTCCTTGGGGGTGGTACGGGGTGGTGAACTTATAGGACACTCCGCATTGTTGCCACAAGGACGCCATGTATCTGGAGATGAAGTTCGTACCGCGATCGCTCACGACCTCGCGGGGAAAACCCATACGGGAAAAGATTCCCATCAATGCCCGGCCCACCACGGGGGCTGTGACGGTGCGCAGGGGTATGGCTTCAGGGTATCGGGTGGCATGATCCACCAGGACGAGGATAAAGCGGTGCCCTTGGGAGGTTGGGGGGGGTCCAGAGGCCCCACGATGTCGGTCCCGACCCGTTCAAAAGGGGTACTGACGACAGGGAAGGGTTGGAGGGGAGCCTTGCGCTTTCCTCCGCTCTTCCCACTAGCCTGGCACGTGGGACAGGACTTGCGTTGGGCTTTGACATCTGCTTTCATTCTGGGCCAGTAGAAGTCAGTCACGAGGCGACTGTAGGTTTTGTCCTGGGCCAAGTGGCCTGCGAGGGGAAGTCGTGGGCCAAGCCCAGGAGGAGGTCTCGGAAGCATAGGGGTACCACCAGCACCCGGGCGGATCCTAGCTCCACCGACTTCTGCTCGCTGTATAAAAGGTCATTCTCCCAATACACCTGGTGCGTTCCAGTTTGGTCGCCCGCGGCCTGGGCCTCTGCCTGTTGCCGGGGCCCGACCAGGGAAGGACAGGTAGCCTGCTCTCTGCAGAACTCCTCTCGGGAGGGGCCCCCCTCGTGGCGCCACTGGGCCAACTCGGGCAGATCGCCTAACTCGGTGACCTGTGCGGAGTCGGAAGGTGGGGGTTCGTCACTGGTGACCGACCCTCCTTGTGGGGGAATGTGGGGACCCTCGGCGTGGACCATCCTGTCTTCAGTGGTCGGGGCGTCGTCGACCTCCCCAAGGGGGGTCAGTTGGGCTGCCATGGATCGGGTGGACACCCACTCAGGGAGACCCATCATCCCTAGGTGGGTCTTGCGCTCGACTTGTTTCCAGGGGGAACTTTCCAGGTCGTTCCCCAGGAGACAGTCAACTGGCTGGGAGGTTCTCACTGCGACTTTCAGTTTACCGACCACCCCTCCCCATTCAAAAGGCACCAGGGCTACCTTACACAGACTTTCCGTATGGCAGCGGAAATGACCGGGCAAAAGACGTTGGGGAGGACCTGGTCTTCGTTGACCAAATGACTGAGGACACCGGTGATGCTGGCCCTGGTGTCACGAAGGGCTTCTACTTGGTGGCCATTGATCGTTACGAGCTGCCCATATTTCTTCGTGTTGGAGGGCAGGAGGCTTCCAGGGACCATTTCTCTATCTCCTAAGGATACTAGGGCCATGGCTGCGGGTTCCCACTCTACGGTCTCCTCAACCTCCTCCCCCAGTGCTACATTGGCTATCTGTCTAGCGGGGGGTGCTGCCTGGGTGATGTGTGGGGCCATGGGGCATTCAGGGTCGTTGGCGTAATGCCCGGGCTTCTGACAACGGAAACAAGTGATGGTCACCCGGTGCCCCCGTCTCATGGGGGGGCCGGATACAGCTGGTGGGGGTGCCGGGAAAGGCGGAGGTTGGGTTTTCGGGGGACTGGACTGGGACTCTCTCTGCCCTCCCTGGTTCCCCCCCCTCTCTGGCGGGGTGGTCCCTGACTGGCTCGGGGGTACTCTCCTACAGGGCCCCGGGAGACCTGGGTGTTGGTCCAGCGATCCACCTTCGACAGCCAGCTTTCTCGGATCCGTGAACTTGCTGTCGAGCAGATGCTGGCGCAGTTCCACAAAGCAGTTCGCAGCCAGACGTTCCCACAACATAAGGTCGGTTAGTTCTTCTAGGGTGGTTACCTTGCTGCCCTTGATCCACCCATCGAATGCGCGGCTGAAGAAGTTTACATACTCCACCCAGGTGGTGCCCGGGATCTTCCTGCAGTCCCGGAACCACTGGCGTTACATCTCCGAGGTGAGGCCGTACCTTGTGAGGAGGGCCTCTTTCATGTGGTTGTAGGAGGTCTGCATGGAGGTTGGTAGGTCGAGCAGGGTGTCTCTCCCCTCGCTCAGGAATCGTCCCCACAACCCGGCCCCCCAATCCTTCTGCGGGACCCGATGGGAGGTCATGGCGACCTCGTATGCCCTGAACCACTGTTGAATGTCATCGTTTTTGTAATATTCTTTGACCACATCCTTGGGGATGTGGACCTTCTGCTCCGCCGGGGAGGCCGCCTCTCGGTTCCCCGGGGGCCGCGCTTCTTCGCTTTTTGCTTTTAACTCCATTTCCTTCAAGCTGCGTTCGTGCTCCAGTTGAAGTCTCCTTCCTTCGTGTTCCCGTTGGAGTTTCTTCTCTTCTAGTTCTCCTTGCACTCGCATCTGTTCCACTGCTAGCTTTTTCTCGGCTAATTTCAACTCGCCCTCGATTTTGAGTTTGGCTAATTCGAGCTCGTGATGGTGACTTCTTTCTCTGTCTGCGAGTTCCTCCATGGATAGGCCCCCGTCTGGTACGAAGCTTCGCACCTGGTTGCTGCTGCGTTCTCCTTGGGAGGGTCCAGCTTCGTCGTGGGGCTCCACCGCTCCTTCTGGGCGGGGGGTTCCAGAATCCACCCAAGCTTTCAGTGCCTTCTGCATATCTTCCTTGGTGTTGAGACCAGTGGTAGCAATTTTGAGTTCTTTGCAGAATTGCTTCAGTTCTCTGTTTGTGTACTCCTCCAGTTGTTCCGCCTGGAACACGGTACTGGTGTCGTTTTCTGTGAGAACCACGGCGTTTCCTTCTGCCATCTTTGTCGGTAGTGCGTCAGCCGTTCACTGTACGATCTCTAGATTATGGGCCCGAATCCCGTCGCTTGCCACCAATGTTAGAAGGCGACCTCAGAGGGGCCCGGAGGGGCACTGACTAGCCTGAGGTCAACCCTCCGGGTATCGTAGCCGGGCACTAGCGGGAGACTCCTCAGGGGAGGAATCTCGTATCTAGGATCGTACACTCTGCACCACACAACAAAGAGACACCACACCGGGAGTTCTTAAGAACAAATCTTTATCAGATCGGAGGTGTAGGATCTTTATGATCAGCAAGGCAAATATATACAAGTGGAGCGCGGGCTCACAGAGTCTCGGGAGGGGTAGGAGGTAGCGGGACAGTCGTTGGGGATAGGGATCAAATACAGGGGCGTACCCGGCGCACAGCTCAAAATCCTCGAGCTGGGGGATACGCTTGTCGTCGTCGGGGTCCGGCGGGACCAAGAGAGTCTGTGGGAGCCGCGAGTCACTCAGCAGGGCTCAAGCACAAGTCGGAGGTCTTACGATCTTCAGGGAGCCGCGAGTCACTCAGCAGGGCTCAAGCACAAGTTCGGAGGTCTTACGATCATCGGGGAGCCGCGAGTCACTCAGCAGGGCTCAAGCACAAGTTCGGAGGTCTTACGATCTTCAGGGAGCCGCGAGTCACTCAGCAGGGCTCAGGTGTTTCCAAAGGCGAATCTGCCAGATAGTCCCAGAGCCCCCCTTGTTATAGGATGACTCCTCTTTGATGTCCGGAGTCTGTGCAGGCAGGGGTCTTGTCACCTTGTGGTAAATATTTAAATTACCGGTACTATTTTTTATGCGGTAAAGTCTAGTAAGAATAACTCAGTCAAAATAAGAGGCAGAATCCGTGGTATTAGAGGTTCTGAAAAAGGGCTTTATTCCTTACAAAGGAATTATAGTTCGAACTAGGCAATCTTATTCCATCACCACAAAGGTTCAGGAAGGGATAGGCAATACATTATTGACAAGTAACAATATATATATGAAAAGCATTGCATTAAGACAGATGCAGGAGGCGTAACAGCTGATAATACAGATAAGAATACACATACGTAATGAAAATAGGCATAAATACAGGCGTCTACTAGAAACGTCATTTAAAATGATGTCACAAGTGGGTGGATCCATAAGAGAATCCTGCAGTGTCAGCAGAAATATTTGGCAGAGATGCGCGCGAAGCCGCATGACGTGTGGTTGACGTGCAACTAGAGGGTGAAGGGGAATTGACATTTAGCTCTACATGTGGAGACAGAAGTCTGGGGGGTCAGGTCAACCTAATCCCGAATCGTATCTAATATCTTTGTTTAAGGAACTGTTTTATCCAAAAGGAAAGGTCTCTCGGACGGAATCTATTCTATACTGACTGTTAGTGCATGTACAAGCGTCTATGTGTCTACATGAGATGCGAGGGGGCAGGAATCTTCCATGGTAACAGGGGCTATGAATTACTTGCATAAAGACAGCGAGGCCGGGCCCTTTGCTCGGTAGCTGGAAGGATGTTTACCTAAACTACTAGACAGGAATGCATTGGATGAGGAGCGGAGCAGATAACTTGAAGGCTGAATACAGTTTTTGGCAGGCAACAGGCCGCGTCAGGCACCGTTAGCCGCGCAGAGAGTAAGACAAAGTTCATGGACACGGATGCAGGTCCAGGCTGGAGCATTTCAGAGGCAGAAGCAGGGAAAGGCTTGATGACAGAATTCAGGGCCTACTCGCCTGAACTGTAAAACTAGAAAAGTGAACCATATAAAGTCGGTGGCCAATCATACTTAGGAATGGAATATTCGACCCATTCATGGCGGATCTGAAAGAGGGCATGTTGACGTTGGACGCACATGTATTTGCGTCTTCATAGCTGGAACTGGAGGGAACATACATGTACTTGTAGCATGTACATGGAGCCGTTGGGGTCTAAGATAGGGGACATAACTGGTCATAAAATTCATATTTCCTCATTCCCTCCTTGTCCCCTACGGACCCTTATGAAATATCCATTTTCATCAATCCATCAATCTGTTCATATAGCATCATTTGTTCTTCTTTCTTCTTCCGGGATCTTGAATGAAAATTTGAAGGCGGGATACACGATGTGGCACACAGACCACAAATCGCTGGCCCACATTGTAGACACAAGCAGCAACTGAATAGCATGAGAAAGCCAATACCTAGGAAGGATAGGATCCTCCATCCCCAGGCTGACAACACGCTCCAGAACCAACCGGACCAAGTCCAGGTGCCTGGATTCTGGTGTATCTGGCTTACGATTTTATGAAGTCGAGTTATGGCTTTATATACCGACGGTGCGTTTTCTGGTATGAAAACACAGCAACTTGATCCGATGACCCTACAAGCTCCGCCCCTATCGGCCAGAATGACGTCAAGGACAAGACGATTTTGAAGAACAACAATCCGCATCGCAGACTGCTCCTCTGTTAAGTTGCCTAAAGCGGAAGTAGTTTCATTCACTACTGCTTCAAGGGTTCTAGTTAATCTACGTATCAGCTTACTATTAGTGACTGTACCTATGTAGGGAAAGAAACCTTTATTGAAATCTGTGTATTGCTCCCATGCTGTTTCGGTGTAGTCGACAATCGGGAGATCTCTCTGCTGTCTATTGTGTACTAAATGGGTATTCCTATGATAATCAGGCGGGGCTAGGAAAACAGGTGGCAGAAGGAATGCAATGTAACAGGTACCATCCCAATCTAGGGGTAGGCGTATGTATGCGGTGTGGCCACAAATGAAGTAGGAGTGACGAGAAGCTCTAAATGTAGACTTGCCTTTATCACTGAATTCTATTACAGTGGTACATTTACTATGGCCCATGTGTATTGAACCATTCTTTCTTACACATAATTCGCCTCTAACTGGAAATACTGACATAGCGGGCAAGATTGGTGTAGCTTCGGATTCAACATTCAGGATCATGAGATTAAGTGTAAAGTTACCTAATCCATATACTTCATTTTCTAGATCAGTTCCTGTTCTTTTGGGAAATCCTCCTTGTTAGGGTAGCAGACCTTAAGTAAAACTAGGTTCAGGTTTCCCCAAACCCAGTTGTCTTGATAAACTACTGAATTTGAATCTAGGGAATTAATCAAACTAAACCATGCTCCACAGGAGCCATTGTGTGTGAATGGATACGGAAAGAGAGGCAGAACTCCCCTATATTTCTGATAGGGAGGGAGTCGGCCACATATCCAACAATTTGTAGCATTGCTGGTCTGATGAGAATGATGTAACATACTAATGAATGTGTTGTTGCACAGCGCAAATCTATAGGACAATTCATGCGGGGGTAATTCGCTAAAAGAATGTTCGGCAGTAGCATTGAAAGCACGCTTGGAGATAGGGTAATACATGTGTAATAATATACTGGAAATAATAATCAGAAGACTTAGAAAAAACATAATTAACAATGTCACTATGCAGTGACTACGTAGTGATTTACAGTACGCCTGTTTCTTGAGCTGTTCCTGTCTATTTCTCTCTCTATTTCGGTCTAGAGGATACATGTCAGAGACAAAATCAACCGATTCACCTTGGAGAGGACTTAAACAATCAAATTGTCTGACTTGCTAGACCTTAGTTTCAGTTTATAGTTTTGTTTTTCAGTTTTGTCAACCAGGGGGAGTTTTGAGTCAGTCTGTGAGGGAATGCAGGGCTGAAAATTCAAGTCGGATGATAGTCCATGAAACTTTTTGATATGGCTCGAGTGCAACCACCCTTTACGTCCCTCAATCTTCACAGCTGTCCTTGTGGTCAATAAGACGAGTTTAGGCGACTGCCAGAGAGGCTCCAGCGGGTTCCTTCTGTCGAAGTTCCTTACAAGTACGATATCTCCCGGAACCACGTCATGGGGCTTCACCTCAGTGTTATCGGGAAAAGCTGCAGCTACCTGTGAACGACAAGATTGTAGTGCAGACATCAAGGAAGCCAGGTAATCTGTCAGCATATTACAATCAACATCAGTTATTTTACGAGGTATAGGCGTCCCCCACATATTTGGTGGTCTACCGAAGATCACCTCAAACGGGGATAGCCCTGTTCGAGAGTGTGCTACCATTCTCATGTAAAAGAGCGCAACCGGTAAAGCTACTATCCAGTCGACACCTTTTTCTCTTACATACTTTGGACAGTCTAATTTTCAGAGTTTGATTATGTCGCTCCACGAGACCTGCTGCCTCGGGATGTCGGACACAGTGGAATTTCTATTGGTAGCCTAACAGAAGTGAAACATGTTTCATTAGCTCGGATGAGAACGGTTGGCCATTATCTGAGTACACGACACGGGGCAAACCATATCGTGGGAAGAATTCTCGAACTAACTGTTTGGCAGTAGTCGGGGCAGTGTAATCTGAGACGGGATACGCCTCTGTCCACCGGGAAAGAGCGCATACAACTACGAGGACATATTTGAATCCTCGACATCGTTCCATCTGGATATAATCCATCTGGAGGACTTCAAAAGGGTGATCGGGAGGTTGAAATCCACCCTGTTCTACAGGTACGCCTTTTCCTGGATTGAACTGACAACAAATCATGCAGGTACGTACTTTCTGTTTAGCTGCTGCTCGCAAGTGTTTATTGAACCAAATGTGTTGAATGCTGTCTAGCATAGCTTTCTCTCCTAGGTGCGCTGGACTATGTATAGTGTTAATGATGACCTGAACCATTGAGTCGGGGAGAAACCATATAGATTTTCCCTTCGTCATCCATCCTTGATCCGTTTGGATCCCTCCTAATTCAGTCCATCTCTTTATTTCTTCTGGTGTAGCATGTGTCTGTATGTCAATTACATCAAGGGCGGGATCCTTAACTGTCATGCAGTGTGTTGGTGTCGGAACTATTGTCTTTGTCGTGTCAGTTGGACGAGTCTGATTCTGAGCAGTCTGTTTAGCTGTTCTGTCAGCTAGGTCGTTACCCTGAGAAATATTGTCAGTCACTTTCGTATGGGCCTTGCACTTCATAATCGATATTGCAGTAGGCAGATGTATTGCATCTAACAGAGCTTGAATAAGGGGACCGTGCTGGATGTGGGCACCGTGAGAAGTTAAATAACCTCTCTCTCGCCAAAGCACGCCGAAGTCATGGACGACTCCGAATGCATAACGTGAATCTGTGTATATGTTGACTTTCTTATTTTTGGCTTGAATACAGGCTTGTGTCAGAGCGACGAGCTCTGCTGCTTGAGCTGACAAGGTATCGATACAATTTGTTTCAATAATTTCAGTGTCTGTTGTGACTGCATAAGCGGCCACTAACTCTCCTGTACTTGTTCTCATGCATGAACCATCTACATACAGTGTCAGGTCTGGATCTGATAATGGAATATCTGTCAAGTCTTGTCTGGGTTTCGTCGTAATAGTAATAACTTCAATACAATCATGTGCCAATGGGTCTGTTCCACTTAATGGCAAAAGTGTGGCAGGATTTAATGTACTACAACGTCTGATTTCTATGTGTGGCTGGAACAATGTCAATTCATAACCCGTCAGTCTTGCTATAGTCAAGTGTTGTGTTTGGGTCCGGTTCAAGAGAACCTCTACTGCGTGTGGTACTTGTACTGTCAATTGATGTCCTAACACTATGGCATCGCTTTGTCTGATTGCTAAAGCTGTTGCTGCGACTGATTTCAGGCACGCAGGAAGAGCCTGAGCTACGGGGTCTAATGTACTAGAAAAATAAGCACATGGCTTGTGTGATCCTGCTTGTTCCTGCGTGAGGACTGACAAAGCAGTACCTTCACGTTCTGTAACAAAAAGTGTAAAACGTTTGCTGTAACATGGCGTTGCTAAAACAGGTGCTTGACATAAAGCTTTCTTTAAGCTTTCAAAAGCTTGCGTATGTTCCTGAGTCCAAGGGAGGACAGTCGATGTCGCTGCCTCCTGTGTTGTCAACTGAATGAGTGGTTTTGCTAGAAATGCATATTGAGGGATCCACTGCCTACAGTACGAAGTGAGGCCTATGAATGCCCGTACCTCCTTTTGTGTCTTGGGTGGCGGCATGTTAACAATTAACTGGATACGGTCGGGTGTAAGCTGTCTTCCCCCCTTGGACAGCAAGTGCCCAAGGTACACAACTTGCTGGACACAGAATTGTAGCTTTGAAGGGGACACTTTGTGCCCCTTGTCTGCTAAGAAATGTAAAACCGTCAGTGATGCTTTTTCACATTCAGGTTCGCTTCGGGCGGTGATCAGCAGATCATCGACGTATTGAAGCAGAGTAGTGTTAGCTGGCATGTGGATATTGTCAAGTTCTCTTTTCAATGCCTGGCTATAGATGCTGGGGCTTTCTGTGAATCCTTGAGGTGCGCGTGCGAATTTAAAACTTCGTCCATTTAAACTGAATCCGAACAAATATTGGCTTTCCGGATCGATTGGGACGCTAAAGAAAGCGTTCTTGAGATCAATTACAGTAAAGAACGTTGCTTCTGAATCTATGGCTGTTAGCAATGAAGAGATATCTGGGACCACGGGGTATTGTGGTACAATGCATTTATTTAATTCTCGTAGATCAATAACTAGTCGATATACTGGTGGTGCTTTTGGATCAGTTCGTTTAAGAATCGGAATTATCGGGGAATTACATACATTGGAGTCGGTTTCCACAACCACTCCTTGTGTAATGAGCTCGTCAATGATTTGCAGCAAAGCCACAACAGCATCTGGGGGTAACTTGTATTGTCGTATTCGTGGTAGTACCACTCCTGTTTTGATTGTGACTCGATATGGTGTAATGTGCATACAACCTACATCAGTGGGGCCTTGCGCCCATAAATGTGCAGGTAGATTCTGTAACCGGTGATCCATGTCTCTAGACACGTAGTGACCTTTAAAGTCACGCAAAAACAGTCGTACTCCTTCCGGAGAACAACATATTACAGCTCCTAGAGCCTTCAATGTTTTTATACCTAACAAGTTTTCTGGACATGATTTCGTAAGTAATAGATCTGTAGTCCGTGTTAATGGACCGACTGTGAATGCAAGTGGTTGCGATACTTCGTTAATAGTGGGCTTTCCTGAAAAACCAAGGGAAATATTTTGTGAGCCTGAGAGGGGTACCCCTGGGACTTCGCTGTGACGGATAGTGGTTCTGCTTGCCCCTGTATCGAGTAGAAACTTTCTGTCTTTCCCTAATACCTGACTCTGTACATAAGGACCCTCTTGATCTACTGGAATCTCGATAAGGGGTAGACCAACTTCCCTCTCTAGGCTATTTCATGTGTAGCGCTGATACACTGGATAGTCATTTTGTGCATACTGGTACATCTGTTGTATCGTGTTTTGTGTTGCAGCAATAGGCTGTGGCTGCTGTTGTGGTTGCTGTTGTGGTTGTGGTGCGGTCTGTTGTACAGCTGGCATAGGCTGTATATTCTGAGGTACTTGTTGTTGGATCTGATCCTGTCTAGGCGGACGTGGTCTCTCTTTCGTTATACCCGTAGAGATATTATGTTTCAGAACTGCGCAATCGTGTATATAATGACCTGGCTGTTTACAATAGTTGCATGTCCCTCTAACAGGATCTACTGAATCATTGGACTGTGTCGTACCCTTTTTATGACCGTCAGCTGGAACTGACTGGGCAACAAGCATTTTCATTTTCGTGTCTTTCATACGTCTTTGTTCATGTTCTTGTTCTTCTCTAATTCTATTGTGATGATATTGTAACATTTGTAACATCTGTGACGGTGTGTTACCTTGCCAAGTACTCTCGAATTTTAATACTCTACTCTTAACTTGGGGCAGGGAATTCTCAACTAATTTTGTCACAAACAGATGTGGGTATGACTCACTACTTGCTTTTATGCCACTATTAATACCAAAACATTTTTCAAATCGGGAATAGAAATCACTAGTGTCTTCATCTTGTTTTTGTTTACAGGCTGAGATTGCACCCCAGTCTTCCTTTTTCGTAGTTAATAAACGTGGTAGTACCTGCACTAATAATCCTGGTAATGCTGTAGTCCTTTCCCCAAGCCCTGAACCTGCAGCTCGGGCCTTTTCTTCGTTTTCTAATGCTGTCCAATCTATCTTTTGGTCTCCCACCTCCCATTCCTTTTCTTTGAGTTTCTCGTAAATACCGGCAGGCAATAAAACTTTCAATATTTTCATAATGTCGGGATAAGTATACTCTCCCATGAGTAGCATGTCTTTTATCTCACGGTGGAATCCTGCTGGGTCTTTGTCATGGCTAGGTACTACTTTCTTCATTTCTAATAATTCGATTTTAGTTATGGGCGCGTACACAAACACGCGTTTAAAATTATTGTCACCTCTTATTGGGTGTACTTCGCGTAAGGGATTCTGTCTGTCTATGTGGTACGTTTTTCTTTCCAACTTGGGGGGAACTGAAACATGTTCTGGGCATACGAAGACAATGTACTGGTGTCGATATTCTAGAATTTCTTTAATTAAATCAGTACCTGAACCTCTCCATTTATTCGTGAGTAATTCTATCAGTATATCAGGCAGGGGACCAGGATCGGAGTGTTGTCTTCTATATAATATAACGAGGTGTTGTATCATGTATATACCAGCTAAACGCTGTTCGTCTGGGGTAAGGTTCAAAAACGTGTGTGCCAACGCATCATCACTGTATTTTTCAGAACTGTCAGCCCATTGTACTGCTGACCTGGCTAATTCTTGTTCATCCATAGAATCGAGCATATGATACCCCCTTCGGTCTCGGAGTAATTTATCAGCAGCCTGGAATAAGTGTTCAGGGGACTTCGTATTTAACATAGGGGTTTGAAAATGTCTGTTACATTCTGGACGTATCGGACGTATCGGGTCATTAAAGTATCTGGTATTGTTACAAGGTCTTCCCCTACCTACATAAGCTATCGTTTCTAATTGTCCTGTGGGTATTTCTGATTCTTCCTCCTCCTCTCCCTCTGATTCAGTTTTGTCTGCCTCCAATCTGGCTTTATGTATTCGTTCTACTTCTTTGCGTATTTTTCGGCACATAGCTACTATACATGTCTGTTTATCATGTTTTCCCTCTGATATATTCTGACCCCATCGGGTAAGTACTTGCATTTCATCCTGGTCTACCTCGGACCTATCTCTGTCTCTGATCAAGCAGTTTATGAAGAAGCGTAACAGTAGTCTCTGTATATCCACTTTCTGGTAATCCATGGCTTCGTCAATACTTTCAGGGCCTTGTCCTGTTTGGACAAAGCGATATATATTGTCTAGATGATTAATCATTCCTGGTAGTGTCGTTAAATACATTGAAGCTCGTCTTATACGTAGTGATGATAGCAGCATTCTGTCATTTTTACCGGGCACTGGATCATATCTACAATCTACAAGATGTTCTTTAAACATGTCGGACGTTGCTATTTGGGGTGTACGTTGGTTTGCTAAATCTCTAAGAGACGATTTGCTTCGTGATGGTGGCGTGGCAAAAATTGCTGTCGCACCTTCTGAGGTGCTAGGCACGAAAGGATTCGTGGGATGTAAGGTAGAGACTGTGGATGCAGGAAAAGCGGTGGAAACAGATGGACCTACTGGATTGTGCGGAGGAGTTTGTTGTTGCGGAGCTGGGGGCTGATGATCTCGGTGTTGAGCACCATCGACAGGTGGCGGGTGTGGTGGAACATTAGCATATTCGGGAGCTACATCGTCTAAATAGGAAGAAAGGAAAATATCTTTTGCGGTCTTGGGATGTGCTTTAATCGGGAGTAATGGGGGTGGCAAATCTTTCGGTATTTCCGGGGTGGCCTTAGGTAAACCTTCGGCCAAAAGAGGATACATACCATTCATAAGCGTGTTTCGTTGTCTGTCTACTTGTTCTGTTTTTACTCGGATACCTTCTTCAACTAATACGTTTTCTCGGGCTTTATTTGAGTTCTCCCTACTTTTCTCTTCCTGTCTGAGCGCTTTCTCTGTGCGCCTATGCGACTCTTTACGCCATAACTCAATGGCATCCTTCTGTGACTGTCTGGCTTTCTTTTTCCATAATTCTTCTTCTACTCTCATGATGCAATCTGCATCCCATGTCCCAGCTGCGGGCCACCTCTGACTTTCTGCTAGATCCTTGGTGTAGTCCACCCATAAGTCAAGATATAATACGGCATCTAGGCCATGTTTATGATACATAAAGTACCCTGGAGTGTCCCTAGGTGGAATGGGAACAGCTTCTTCGAGTACTCCTTTTCTAGTTTTGATCTGTCTTAATTTTGAAAAGAACGGCATCTTTAAACCTTGCTACTTGATTCTTACTTGAACTGGACTTGAACACAATTAATACAATAAACACAATAGTGAACACTCATTCATACCACAATTTTTGAATAAACTAAAACATTTAACATTTAACGAACAATGAAAATTAAGAGAAAACTATCTACTGACATAATACTAATACTAGATAATACTGAATTATATACATGAACATACTGGATATACTGCTAAACAGTACAGATACACTGCTAAAACAGTGCAGACCGGATCTGTGTACCCAAACCCGTCAGGACCGGCACAAACCAATGTGCACGTCTAACTGCCTCCCCAGCAATGGTACTCACCGGGTAGCACGGAACGGAAGGCCTCGGAACTGAACTGAACTGGACCGGACTGGACTCGACTCGACTCGGAAACTTCGGAACCTGGTGGGCCTCTGTATACCTCGGATCTTGCTCTCTCAGCTAGGCTCTGGTCGGGATACTTCGCACTTCTCACCGCCTCGTCTGGGTGTTGATCGCAGCCTCAGTCACCCCCGCTTGGCCGGAGGGAGATACAGGAAATCCTGCGGGTACGCGTTTTTGTCCGTTCAGCTGTGGCAGGGGACCGGGCCTGCAATGCACCTCCGGCGCGTGAGATGAGAAAGTGTCCCTGTTCGGGCGCCAATTTATGTGGTAAATATTTAAATTACCGGTACTATTTTTTATGCGGTAAAGTCTAGTAAGAATAACTCAGTCAAAATAAGAGGCAGAATCCGTGGTATTAGAGGTTCTGAAAAAGGGCTTTATTCCTTACAAAGGAATTATAGTTCGAACTAGGCAATCTTATTCCATCACCACGAAGGTTCAGGAAGGGATAGGCAATACATTATTGACAAGTAACAATATATATATGAAAAGCATTGCATTAAGACAGATGCAGGAGGCGTAACAGCTGATAATACAGATAAGAATACACATACGTAATGAAAATAGGCGTAAATACAGGCGTCTACTAGAAACGTCATTTAAAATGATGTCACAAGTGGGTGGATCCATAAGAGAATCCTGCAGTGTCAGCAGAAATATTTGGCAGAGATGCGCGCGCAGCCGCATGACGTGTGGTTGACGTGCAACTAGAGGGTGAAGGGGAATTGACATTTAGCTCTACATGTGGAGACAGAAGTCTGGGGGGTCAGGTCAACCTAATCCCGAATCGTATCTAATATCTTTGTTTAAGGAACTGTTTTATCCAAAAGGAAAGGTCTCTCGGACGGAATCTATTCTATACTGACTGTTAGTGCATGTACAAGCGTCTATGTGTCTACATGAGATGCGAGGGGGCAGGAATCTTCCATGGTAACAGGGGCTATGAATTACTTGCATAAAGACAGCGAGGCCGGGCCCTTTGCTCGGTAGCTGGAAGGATGTTTACCTAAACTACTAGACAGGAATGCATTGGATGAGGAGCGGAGCAGATAACTTGAAGGCTGAATACAGTTTTTGGCAGGCAACAGGCCGCGTCAGGCACCGTTAGCCGCGCAGAGAGTAAGACAAAGTTCATGGACACGGATGCAGGTCCAGGCTGGAGCATTTCAGAGGCAGAAGCAGGAAAAGGCTTGATGACAGAATTCAGGGCCTACTCGCCTGAACTGTAAAACTAGAAAAGTGAACCATATAAAGTCGGTGGCCAATCATACTTAGGAATGGAATATTCGACCCATTCATGGCGGATCTGAAAGAGGGCATGTTGACGTTGGACGCACATGTATTTGCGTCTTCATAGCTGGAACTGGAGGGAACATACATGTACTTGTAGCATGTACATGGAGCCGTTGGGGTCTAAGATAGGGGACATAACTGGTCATAAAATTCATATTTCCTCAACCTGGGGGGTCGCTTGTCGGGGTTTCCTGCCATTGTCTTTTGATCCTTTCAGGGCCGGGTCGGGAGGAGTCCCAGACACCCAGCAGGCGTGGAGCCAGCCCTCGGGGAGGCCGACGGGCCGATTGAAACCCACCTTCCCAGGGGAGCTCAGAGGTGCGATGGAAACTGCTCCTCCCTCTCTCATCCCAATGAAAGCGCGATGTCCTCCAGCCGGAGTGGCGCCTCTAGGCCAGGGTCGCGCTGGGGCCGGGCGGCCATCATGGTGCATGAAGTGGGCACGCGGGCCCGGTGTGGCCAAAAGGAGGAAGGCCACGGGCGGGGAAGTCGGGGTCAGGTGTGTGTGGGTTCTGGTGGGAAGGATCGGCTAGGCCGTGAGCTCGGGGGCTGCGTGAGGTGCATGGGTCAGGTTATGTGGTGCGGGGACAGGGATGGCTATGCTACGAGGCTGGGTCTAACAGTGGGTAAGTCATAGCGTACTTGTAGAACAACAAAAGGAGTAATAACATTTGGGGAGATCAACTAATGAACATATAGGAGACCCTTTTCCTTCCAGTACTTCAAATAGAATGATTTGTGACAAAATGTAATACATTTATTATACCAAATAGAAGAAGCAGGAAAAGATTAATAAAAATCAAAACCATGGATGAACAATGAATGTAGTCAAAATTGAGAATATTTTAAAATAGGGTTTTTGGAAATAAAAGTGCAATTAGTCATAAAAATTACATCCTGGAAAGGGAATCCATGTAGCAAAGAACATTCAAAATGAATCCAATTAGGTATAGGGGAATCTAGGTAGGTTCTGGTCAAGGTATAAAATGGTTGTATTAGAAAAGCAGTATGATATAATTTAAAATCAGGAAAATGGACACCACCTTCATTTTTAGGTCTAATTAATTTAATTAAGGCAATACGAGCATTTTTATTATTCCAGAGGAATTTGGTACAAAGGAAGTTAATTTGAGAAAAGTAAGAATTAGTAACTTTGAATGGAAGCATAGAAAGTAGAAAAAGGACTTGTGGGACAATCATCATTTTAATAGTATCTAGTCTACCCCACCAGGATAAGAAGAGAGAGTACCAGGTATTAAGTTAGTTTCGGATTTAAATTTTTAGGGCAGTAAAGTTATAAGCGAGAGTGTGGGAGATAAAGGACGAGAGCCAGACACCTAAGTATTTAATCTTGGAGGGACACCACCTAAAGTTGGTGTTAGAGAACGTAGATTGATAGCATAAAGAATTTAATGGTAAAATGTAGGTTTTAGAGAAGTTTAGTCTATAACTGGATACTTTAGAATATAAATCAATCTCTTGCAAAAAGGGAGGTAAGGATAACAGTGGATTGGATAGATAGATTAAAATATCATCCGCATATACTGAGAGTTTAATTTCAAGGGAATTATATTGAAATCCTGATGTAGAAGAATTACAATGAATGCGTTCAAGAAAAGGTTCTAAATAAAGAAGGAATATGTCGGGAGATCCCTGGGGAAAAAGACTCGCCTGACATATCGTGAAACTGACATCCTGCTGCTACATGTGCAGGACGTGGACGGCCCCTTTAAACCACCGTGGAGAGTACAGGAGGAGGAGTCCGGAGGGATGATGTCAGCCTCTGCCTTCCTTTCGGAGGAGAAAGCGATGAAGAAAGAGAAAGAAACCGGACGCCAGGCAGCGCAACCCAGAGAACCAGCGGGAGAAAGCGAGAGAGAGAAGACGACGCCAGAGAAGCAGCGGAGAGCTCGTGGTATCACTGAAGGTCCCGGAATCCCACCGGAGGTCCCGGAGAGCAGGACAACGCCAGGAGACCCATCGCCCCGTCACTCTCCAGGAGGAGCGTGGCTGGAGCAGCTACATCGCCGCATACAGGGCTTCTCCCAAGCACTGGGAGGGAAGGGGTAACTCTTTGAGGGTGGACACCGCTTTCGCTCCTTAGCTGGGCTTCACATGGTGGCAGAGCTCGGTGGGGCCTCACAGTCCCTTCCTTACTATTAAGAGTCTTTAGACCTTTCCACTTACCCGTGGCTTGTTTTAATTTGTTTTCATACGTCCCACGACTTCCTTGACGACAGCAGAGCTCCGTGTGTACCAGCCAGTCCTTTCTCAACCCGGTGAAGAGCAGGAACGATTCCTTCAAACCGAACCCTCTTTCCTTGACATTTGGAAATAAAAGAGAAACCAAAAGATGAACAAGGCGCTCAACACTCTTATTTCGGGGCTGACTGTCATTCGAGAACACCCCCACTCTGGGCCCCACGACAAAATAATAAAGGTGAAAGAGGACAGCGCTGTCTAGTATCTCTATATAAACAATCTTGGTTCTATCTTTTCTGAGCTCAGAGCCGCTTGCTTGCATATCAACGCCAAAACATCCAGGTTCGCCTATCAGAAGGTGAAATACTTAGGCTATGTGTTGGGAAAGGGCATGATAGAGCCACAGACAGAAAAAGTGAAGGCTATACCGGACATGAACAACAAAAGTATCCACGGGTCTGAAACTTAACCTGGCTTAATAGAACGCGACCATGAGAAGAACGACCAGAATATGTGTCTGCGCATTCCTATTAATAGGACGGATTCCCACCACTCAACGAGGTGACATGCTTCATCATCTGGGTCTCCTCCTAGCGCCACACTAGTGAGTCCAAGGGCTACAACCCTTACACTAAGAAGGGGAGCGCATGGATGTTTTATAGTTAACTATAAATGAGCAAAGGGCACTCATACGAGATCCACTAGATGTGAAGAGGTGTTGTTTAAGGGAGTGATGGATGCAGTGCATGTGAGTAAGAAAGTGATATATAAAATGAACAAAAGGAGAAATAAATTTTATTGGGTATCTCCTAATGCCCAAGTTAAAAACAGTGCAACGACAGTTTTAATATAATAACTGCCCATGTGAAGAAAAACACAGAAAGGTCAACATGCTTGTTCATTTTATATATGACTTTCTTACTCACATGCACTGCGTCCATCACTCCCTTAAACAACACCTCTTCACATCTAGTGGATCTCGTATGAGTGTGCTTTGTGCATTTATAGTTAACTATAAAACATCCGTGAGCTCCCCTTCTTAGTGTAAGGGTTGTAGCCCTTGGCGTCACTAGTGTGGCGTTAGGTGGAGGCCCCGATGATGAAGCATGTCACCTCGGTGAGTGATGGGAATCCGTCCGATTAATAGGAATGCCCAGACACATATTCTGGTTGTTCTTCTCATGGTCGCGTTCTATTTAGCCAGGTTAAGTTTCAGACCCGTGGATACTTTTGTTGTTCATATTCATTAGTTTTGGGGAATATATCCATGCTTGGTCTTAAAAATTACCCTTGGACCCTCTCTTCCCTGTTTGTATTATTATTTTTTGGGGATATACAGGACACCCCGTTTCCCACTACTAAATGTGAGCTGAGAGCCTTTTTGGGTTTAGTGGGATATAACGGTGCTTTATACCACAGTTTTCTGACACTGCCGCCCCCCTCACGGACCTATTAAAGAAGTCCCCCTCCCCTTCACAGCTCCACTTCCCCCCGGCCCTTGAGGACATGGCCTTCCAGAACCTGAAAACAGCCCGGACCACCTTCCCTGTGTTACTGTCACCTGATTTCCGGAATCTCTTTATCCTCCAGATTGACACTTCCGGGGTGGGTATAGGTGCAGTACTATCCCAGCTGGAAAGCGGAGGCTTCGAAAGACCAATCCTCTACATTAGCAGGCAGCTTTTTCCTAGGGAACGTGTCTATCCACGATAGAGAAGGAGTGCCTAGCTGTTAAGCGGGGTATTGAGAAGCTATGGTACTACCTGGAGGGTAGGCCCTTTGTTTTATATACTAACCATGCCCCTCTGACTTGCCTCCAACGGAACAAGGGTTGCAACGACCGGGTGCTCCGGTGGTTCTTGGACCTGCAGCCTTTTCGCTTTGAGGTCCGTCACCATAAGGGCACGGAACAGGGGAATGCTGACTTTCTGTCCCGTTATCCTCTTTACCCCGATCAGGGAAATCCTAGGGTAGGGGTGTGTCGGGAGACCCCTGGGGAACAGGACTCACTGACATATCCTGAAACTAGATCACTGACAAAATATCGAGGAGAAGAATATTGAGCTGCCAGAATATCGAGGTAAAAAATATCGACTGACAAAATATCGAATTTCTATCTACAAACAGGTAAGTACAAAAATATCGAATCCTAAATTTTGTTGTCAATAATATAGTTTGCTAAAATATCAACTTTTTTAAATATCTTAAAAATAATATAAAATTAATGAAATAATAAATATAATTAAATAAAACATACTTAAAAATAATTACAAAACATTTAAATTAATGAATAATAAATGTAATGTAAAAAATAAACATGCATTTTTATTTTTTATTATATATATTAACCTAATAATATTAAAAAATTATTATTATTTTTAATTATAAAATGTTAAAAACATAATTTAAAATATAATTACATATATATATATAAATAAACCTATAATATAAATATAAAAATAAATTATATATAGTAAGTTAAAACATAAAAAAATATATATATATATTTTACACTACATTAAGGTGCCGATTCCAATCCTGTAAAACCCGGGTATGATTCGTCGTACGGAGCGAATTCTCCATACGCCTCTTACACGGGGAATTCCACCTTACAATCCAGCAATACGATTCGTACAGAAATTGCAGCCAAAAAAAGCCGGAAAACTGAGTCCGACGCGAAAACGGAGCCCCGGTACGCAACGGACAGCCATGGACCCCTTCCTACATGTCATCCCGGCCCTCTTAGCCTACGACCTGGTGCACCGAACCCAACGCACACGCCGCAGAAGGTGAGAACAACACCCAGAGGCCAAGGGGGGGTGAGGGGCAGGAAACATACCCCCTACCCAAATTAAAACCTTCAATAGTGAGGACATACATTGCCTCCAGGGTCTGGTCACTCTGGGGGGCGTGTCCACCAATCCCTGCGCAATGCAACAACGCACCGTACTCACACATCCATAGCGTGAGTACGGTCCGTAGCACTATAATAGTGGTGCTGTGGGGGTACGCGTGGTACGGACCGTGCACACGGCCTCAGAGCATGTGTACGGTCCGTATCACCATTGTAGTGGTGCTGTAGGGGTACGCATGGTACAGACCGTACACACGCCCTCAGAGCGTGTGTATGGTCCGTAACACCATTGTAGTGGTGCTGTAGGGGTACGCGTGGTACAGACCGTACACACGCCCTCAGAGCGTGTGTACGGTCCGTAACACCATTGTAGTGGTGCCGTAGGGGTACGCATGGGGTGGGTGGCTGCATAGGATTCCCAGCAGTGGACAGACATGTGAGGGGTGGGTGCAGAGGACTCCCAGCAGTGGACAGACACATGTGTGTGGGTGCAGAGAACTCCCAGCAGTGGACAGAGAAATGGGGGTGGGTGCAGAGGACTCCCAGCAGTGGACAGAGACATGGGGTGGGTGCAGAGGACTCCCAGCAGTGGACAGAGACATGGGGGTGGGTGCATATCAACACCAGCAGTGGACAGAGACATGGGGGTGGGTGCAGAGGACACCCAGCAGTGGACAGAGGCATGGGGGTGGGTGCAGAGGACTCCCAGCAGTGGCCTGCAATATGAGAGGTGGGTGCAGAGCACTCCCAGCAGTGGACAGAGACATGGGGGTGTGTGCATATCAACACCAGCAGTTCACAGAGACATGGGGGTGGGTGCAGAGGACTCCCAGCAGTGAACAGAGACATGGGGGTGGGTGCAGAGGACTCCCAGCAGTGGACAGAGACATGGTGGTGGGTGCAGAGGACTCCCAGCAGTGGCCTGCAATATGAGGGGTGGGTGCATATCACTCCCAGCAGTGGACAGACATGTGAGGGGTGGGTGCAGAGGACTCCCAGCAGTGGACAGAGACATGGGGGTGGGTGCCGAGGACTCCCAGCAGAGGACAGAGACATGGGGGTGGGTGCAGAGGACTCCCAGCAGTGGCCTGCAATATGAGGGGTGGGTGCAGAGTACTCCCAGCAGTGGACAGACATGGGGGTGGGTGCATATCAACACCAGCAGTGGACAGAGACATGGGGGTGGGTGCAGAGGACTCCCAGCAGTGGACAGAGACATGGGGGTGGGTGCAGAGGACTCCCATCAGTGGACAGAGACATGGGGGAGGGTGCAGAGGACTCCCAGCAGTGGCCTGCAATAGGAGGGGTGGGTGCATATCACTCCCAGCAGTGGACAGACATGTGAGGGGTGGGTGCAGAGGACTCCCAGCAGTGGACAGAGACATGGGGGTGTACATCATTATCAGATGACCACAACTCCATGGGTGTATGTACGCATCCCTAACTTTGGACAATGATGATAGTGCCATAACAAAACATCACTGACAGCAGTGTCCCACTCCCAGGAGGATGGATGTCTCTCCCCCACTGCATGACACACCACATGTGGGTGTGAGGACAAATAACACATGCATACCCACCCCTGGTGGATGCAGCACAATACACACACTGAGATCATGCCACAAGACTGTATAGTCATGTCACTACCTACTAAACTAAGTGAGCCAAAGGGAACACACACTGTCACGCACATCCCAGGACTGATAGGAATGTTCAGGTGCTGGGCCAGCCACCAAGATGTCTCTCATGGAAGGACTAGGGTGGAGCTCCCACAGATACAATGCCCACAATTGTGAGTCATGTGCCCAAATACCCTGCAGAACAAGTACCATATGTGTGCTGGGCCGGGAGTACACACATGCATAGTGCTGAAAAGGGAGAATTTCTCCATGAAGGCATTTCGACATACTCAATACACAAGTACAGTGACTAGCAAGGATGGCACAGACGATGCAGCCGGAGACATTGCTGAGAAGGCATGGCCATAGTTGAAGGGATCCGTCACCAACAAAGGAAATGTAGACACAGGTAAGCACAACATTTGTGCAACTCTTTGCAGGGAAGATGTCAGGTGCCACAGAGGAAGGAACACTCCTTGGGACAATGTCTCAAAACCAAAATAACACACACTACCAATGATTATTTGCAGAGACCTTTTGATGGCACGCAGATACCATGGTCCACCTCATGACCATCAGACTAGAACATTTCTCAGAACCATAACACATTACCACAACACCAACTCCTGGAGCCTCAGCACCAACATCAATACCTGAAATGCAATAGTGTTCAAAGTAAAACTAAAATGCTTTATTCAGCATAAAAAAATAATAATGAAATGACACTATATACAAAGGCCAATGGCCAGTCCATATTAGAAGTCCTTGGGGGGACACGTGGGCACGCGTCTCCCCTAGCTTGCCTGCACAGTGGAACCCTCAGGTTCGTCAACCGGGGGGGGGGGGGGGGCATCATGTGGGGAAGGACCAGGCACCGCAGGGACAGGAGGGGGAAGGGCAGGTGTGGTGGGTGCAGGGGTGGACGTCTCTACCACAGGGGGTGGGGCAGCGCCAAAGGTGGATGTGAGCACATCGCTGCACACTGCTGCCAGGGCGTCCAGGGTAATCCCTGCACCGTAAGAAACCCCAGGGCCAACGGAGGGGGGGTGGCCGAGGGATGGGGTGCAGCACTCTTGGGGGAGGGGGTGGACAGGGGGTGGGACTCAACTACCCTGCCTGGGGACTTCCTCGCCCGCTTGCGGGGTGGTGTCACAGTGGTGGTGATGGGCAGCTCACCCATGTCGACCTCTTTGGGAGTCAGTTTGGCAGGGGAGCCAAGGGGAGTGCTTTTGGAGGGACTGGGTTGTGAGGCCTGCGGACTCAGACTGTGGCTGCGTGTATGTCTTTTTGCCCCAGACCCAGTGGGTGTGCCTACATCCCCCTGAGTGTGCGTGCCAGGAGGTGTGCGCTTGCCCTTACTTGGAGGTGTTCTGCCTGTGTCTGGTGGGGTGCATGCTTGGGAATGTCTGGGTGTGCATGGGATAGGTATGGGAGAGGGAAGTGTGAATGGGGCTGGGGTAGGGGTAGGGGGGGAATGAAGCGCTGCAGGAGACTCACTGCTGCCGTCAGGGAAGAGTCCATGGACCGCAGAAACCTGCGTTGTTCAGACATCGCTGCTGACATGCCCTCCATGAACGACACCATCTGTGTCAGCAGTGTGGTGTGGCCATGGAGGACAGTCAGCACCGATGCCTGCCCAACCTGCAACTGCCGCAGTATGTCCACAGACTCTGCACTGAGGACAGCAGGGGTGACAGGGGCAAGGGGTGAGGTGCCTGTCCCGAAGGAGACATGGTGGTGCCCTGCACGGACAGAAGGGACTGGAGCAACTGGGAGGGCGGTGATGGGAATGAAGGAGGCGGGGACAGATGTTGGACTGCTGCCAGGTGTTGTAGCAGCCTCCGCCCCCTCGATGAGGTCAGCCTCGGACCCGTCTGCGTCGTAGTTGGAATCGCCACCAGACAGGTCCTCCGACTGACTCCCCTCGCCCTCTGTGCCACTGGCTCCCGCAGACTCGCCAGCACTGGTGGCACTGGTGCTGGGTCCCTCATCCAGGTCCGTGCAGGTGTATCCCTCGGTTTCCAATGATGATGCTGTGGGCAAGGTGAAGATACAGAAAAACATCAGTCACCTGTATACATCTGACACATGAGTAAAAAACCAATAGGTCACAGTGCATATCAGGCAGGCGCGCAACACCCATTGGACTCAAAGGGCTTCAGCCCCCCCCGTCGTGTGTGGCAGCCCGGGATGAGACAGCTTCTCGGGCAAAAAAACAGCCACACCCGAGCACTTCACAGGTCTTTAAAAGACCATTTGCATGTTAATGAGGCCTCGCTGTTGTTTCACCCCTTCTAAGAGCCCCTGCAGCTCCACTCTGGCTATTGCTTAAAGTTCAGCCCACCCCCGAAATGTTTGCTCAGCCCCCCCCCGAAATTTGGCTCTAGTTGCGCCTCTGATATCAGGCAATGCATCATGAGTAACAGCTAGATTACTCCGCACATATGTAAGCCCTGTACTCCCCAGTTGGTAGACCCACCATGCCACTTGGACACAAGGAGAAATAGGGCACACCAGCCCAAAGCTTGAATGAGAAATACCCTGAGGAGCTAGTGTCTGGGAACAGGTGAGCACAGCAATACAATGAAGTCATGCCACCTCTTTTTTACCCTGAAAGAAACAGTAGTCGTGCACCCAAGGCAAAGTAACACACCTCAATACCAAAGGTGTCCCCACACTCAGAGACCCGTAAGTACTTTGGAACACAAAACGAAAAAATGTTGGTCCCTTGGGAATCACAATACTTTACACAATCGACATGGTCAGAATGCGGGAATGTTCCATTTTGTGAACAGAACACATATGTGCCTTCATAACAGATATCTCCCAGGAGCTGCACACAATACTACATTTACCCAGTCATTGAAGAAGCTGGCAGCCTTCTTTAAAGAAGCCACTGTTAGAAAGAAATATTGTTGTAGAAAGTACATATACTTGGGCCCACGGAGGTCTTGAGGACTTGACACTCGTAAGTTGGTATCACCAACAACCAAGGACTTACCCAATTTCCACAACACTGTGGGAACATATATATGTATAATCTGAAAAAAAGTCTCATTAGAACAATGCCTTATTTTAAATTGTGCCAGCGTGTTCCCTGAAAGAGTAAAGGTGGTTTGTTGTGCACTTCCTTGGGAGACATCTGTCCTGCAGGCACATTATTGTTCTTAACAACAAAACATCAAACTAAAGCATTTAAAACATGAAGACCTGTTGACAAGTGTTGTGAGTGCCAAGGTACAATACCTTGTGACTAACAACTTGAATTATGTCAGTTGTCACATGGCCATCCGTCACCTGATGACAGAGTTGCCAACACATCTGACCCACTGCCTGTCATGTGGAGTGGCACACATGTCCAAACCCAGGACAATGCATGAGCTAATGGGCCTGCAATTGTTTCGTAAAAAGACATACCTTCACTGAGTAGACACCCCCATGGCAAGCCAGAATGTCCACACAGATGTCAGCACACAAAGACCGAACTACGTAGCATCTGGACCACACACTGGTGCAAAAAATGTATGAGCAGGAATCATGTATTTAAACAATTGACACATGCTGCAAAGCACAAACATTAAACCCTGCACAACATCACTGGGTCACTGCACGTTGAGTCTCTGTGCAGCCAATTATCACACACAGGTCAGACCGGGCAAGGAGACATAACGTGTGGCCATGTATGCCTCGCCCGCACAAATCCCCCATACCTGAGACAATGTGATTGAGACAGATCAAGAAGTGACACCTCTAAATCAGGGTTTACAAAAATGTGCAGCAAGAATTCCCAAATGTACTCCACATCACCTCGTGAGGCTGCCAACACATATTTGTGACAAACAACCATCGACAGATAGTTGTGAATAGACACACAGGCACTGCCCAGTGTGAGTATGCCCAAGCCAAATGGGGTCTCCCTGTCCAGTCGACACATGTAGCACACTTTGGATAAATACAAATTAGGCCAGGGAACAATGCCACAGAGGCTAACATATGCTGAACACACTGAGAATGGACACAGTGTTGGATGACACACATGATTATGAGGCAAGCGTGTCTCAGGGGACTGTAGTGGGCACACTGCTCCTTGTACCTGGAATGATCTGACTGTAACATGAGCAACCGTCCTAGCACTATGCATATCTCCCACTCATGCACATCATGTCTGAGGCCACAACATTGGTCATGCATGCTGCAAGTGTGTTCATTTGAAACCTCACACTGCCATGTTGAGACTCATCATCAGTGCCAGCAAATATGGACCCCCAACAGAGTGAACAGGACAGGGCACAGGCAAGGTACCAACACATGTCACAGACCACCCTCCCACATGATGCAGAAAGCAATGTGCACTTGGATCAACTGGCAGGCTAGATGACCATGTGCAATTGTGATTACACACAGACCAGGGGACACATGTCAAGCAGGGGAAGGGATGAATAAGAGCAACGGTTGACTTTGGGGAACAGAATATGCACTGCACATATAAACCCTGGCAGTGTATCCAGGCTACAGAGCACTTCCAAATGCTGGGGACACACAACACAACAAACAGACATGTACCTACCCCCTCCTTGCTGCTGTCCCTCCTGTAACTGCCTATCCAGGTCAGGGAAGACCACCGCCAGGACACGCATCATGTGGGTGGTCAGGCGTCGGCGCCCGCTGTGGGGGCGTGGAGGAGAGAGCCCCAGCTGGACCCGGGCGATCCGCCGGGTCCAGCACCGGATGTCCTGCCATTGTTTTCAGACTTGGGCTAGGCGCCGACTGCGACCCCCCGCCACTCTCACGGCCCTGACGATCTCCTTCCAGATCCCCCCCCTTCTCGTAGGCAGTTACCTGTGAGGATGACAAAGTGAGACAACATCACTACACCTGTTCCATGTCACAGAGACACACATATGAACATCGATGATATGGTGAACAGGGCATAGGATGCTGCCAAGGAATAGCATCTTACTCATATAGACATTGGCCTCTGTGGAAGCCCCAATGCACTACATGGGATTGAAAGTACACAGGTGGCAGGAGGGGTGCGACACACTCCCTGATCATGGCACACACTGTGTATCACATGCACCACCAGGCTGATGGACAGCACCTCAAAGCAGTTATATTCCCCAGGCCACTGACGCAACCTCAGCAGAGTAGACAGACACACACAGGCACAGATCAATCACCTGCCATTGGCAACAGAGGATTGTAACGTGTGCTGAATCAGCGTTCCATGCACAGACATGTGGAAATGTCAGTTTTGGTAAGGATTGCAGCAAGGCTTTTTGGTGGTGGTACGGGTTGGGAATGTGTGGGGACTGCTTCTGTGCATGTTGTGGTACCATGCATATATGTCTTCTCACCATGGAGCATATGACATGTAGCATCACTCCCATGACATGATAGTCACCCTTCTTGACAGTCATCTGTAGTGGAGTGTGGAGTCTGATGAAGGCATCAATGTGTGTAAACCTTGCCTCTGAAACATTGCGGATGCTATCCCAACATGCCATGGCTGATGACGCCTCTCCGCAACCCAAGATCAGCTGCAGATCACCGGTACAACAATGCACACGGGCAGACCAGGCGAGGGATTGAGAGGACGTTTGGCCTCCTGAAGAGCCGATTTCGGTGCCTTCACAAAACAGGCGGGTCCCTCCCATATGCACCGGCGAAGGTCTGCAAAATCTTCCTCGTGTGCTGCATGCTGCACAACATGGCAGTGGAGAAGGCAGTTCCACTCATCCTGGAGCAGGATGAGCAGGAACATCCACCCGTGGAGGATGAAGGGCTTGGTCACGAGGCAAGTGAGGAGGAGGAGGAGGATTTCCGGAGTCTGCTCATACGCAACTTCTTCTCATAATGGTGAGTCACTGGGTCTGGGTGTGCACGCTTGGAGCCTTGGGTGGCATGTGTTGCGATGTGTGTGTCCAGCTGACTGTATGCTAAGTGACTTAGATGTGTGTTCTGATGTATCACTCGAGTGATGATGTCATTCCACACATTTTAGCTGAGACACTTTCTTTTAAATTAGCCTGGGGACAACATTGTTCCTGTTTAGTAAATGACCATGTATGCGGCGAAAAATCTTTTAGCTGACTTCTTGTGTGTCTGTCATTCCCAGGTTCTTGCGCATGTTGTCTGCTCGTGTCATCGTTGTCCTCCTGCTATTCCTCATGAGTATTGCAACGTGTGCTGAATCAGCGTTCCATGCATGGACATGGGGAAATGTCATTTTGGGTAAGGATTGCAGCAAGGCATTTTGGGTGTGGTACATGTTTGGAATGTGTGTGGACTGCTTCTGTGCATGTTGTGTTACCATGCATACATATCGACTCACCATGGGGCACATAACATGTAGCATGACTCCCATGAATTGATAGTCACCCTTCGTGACAGTCATCTGTAATGGTGTTTTGATTCTGATGAAGGCATCAATGTGTGTAAAACTTCCCTCTGAAACATACGGGATGCTACGGGTGGACATAGTGTGGGACATCCCCATAACAGGCTCAATGGGGAATTGCAGCCTCTCCGTGTGCAGCAGAAGGTGTTTGGCTCATCCCCTTAACTTGAGTGCCAGTTCATTTGGATTTACAACATCCGTGTCGTGAAGGGGGTGTCCAGCGTAGGTCCCACATGTTCAGTCAAATGACCTGTGAGTCTGTTCATATTGATGCGTTTCCCTTAGTGTGAGCCTGAGTAATAAAGGTGTTCCTCACCCTCCAAAGTGCCTCATCTCTGTCAATGCAGGTCTCTTGCCACTTTGCATGCGTCATCTCTGGCATAGTTGTCAAAGATTGTGCATATGAGTCTATGTGTAGTTTGGCAACATGCATGCAGTTCTTCATGGCTTATAATCTCTATTGTGCACGAAGTCCATGGTTGTGTATGTATTTGGGCAGGTTGCTCCCCCCAACGAGCCGTCAACGCCTGCTGAGGGTGTGTCTCCTGTGCGCAGCTCGGCCTTCTGTTTCCTGATCCAGTTTCAGTCATCTTTGGTGATTGTTCATCCATTTTCTCTGGGTGAGCCATGAGTAACCTGACACTCCTTCCTTTACGTACGCCTGTTGCAGTTTTCCTTTGTGTGCTACTTTCTGCCTAGTTTCCAGTACATGCTGCCTGCTGCTGCGGCCCCTGCGGCAAGGGCCCACCAAGTTCCCAGATTCTACAACCCACACTCCTCCAAGATGCTCCTCCCTTCCTCCCTCCACCTATTCATTAGGCTGTCATCAGCTTGTCTGTGCCACTGTTGTGGCCACGCGGTGCCAAAGGCAGGACCGTCAGCGCATGCAACGTGCACATTGCACGACCCTCATGTCCTTGCATGACCCACATCACACAACAGTCTCATGTTGCAGCCACCCATCACACAAGTCTCATGTTGCAGCCACCCTCCAAGCAATGTCCAACCAAAAATCAACCGCATGCTCTCAGGCATACCCTAAGAGCACACACGACACCTTCGCATGCTGAGTGTGCAACTCCAAATGCCTACACAGCGCTGCCCCGCCTTCCAGGCCCTGTCACACCAACCAGGTCATGTCCCTCCTACGCCACACCGGCTCTGTCCACCAGCACGCAATGGGACTCTGTTACCTCCTCAACACAACAGGCCCCCACATCACCTTCATGACAGTGACCTGGATGAAAGCATCCTCAGCACACAACTTCTTCATTGCCATCTCAGATGGATACAAGAGCACCCGCAGGGACGGCACTAACAATCCCGGAGGATGAATTGATATCTATTCCCAAGTACGCACTCAGGGTCACAAATTCGGTTGAGCACAAACCTCCTGCAAACCCTCAGAGTAACACTCATCTACAGATCTCCAGGCCTACATCCACAATTTCGCAAAGCCATCAACACGTCCATCGTCACGCACGCCCTCACATCCACAGGATACATGTGGCTGTGGGCCAGGGACTTCTGGCTGGATGAGAACCACACCAGCATCCATCATTGGTCCATCCACATTAGCATCCACGTCGCCGACGAGCAACACACTGCCACACACCCCGCTACCAATCCCCCAAAGATGCTTGATGTAAGTCAACACAGACATGCTGTGTAGGACACTGGAACCAACACCACCGCCACACCCTGCAACCTCACACACTGGATCAGCAACTGATCCAACAATCTAGCCACGTTGACGGACTTTCCTGTGACGCACATCAATAATAAAGCCACCTGGGACAAGGCAGACCTACTGGACTCATACACGTCTAGCAGGACTCTTGTGCACAGCTTGCAACACAAATAACCATCAGTGGCCTTACAACCCTGGAAAACGGCACACACAGCCATCACCATATCATCAGCAAGGACAATTGGAGATCCTTCAGATGGGGCAGAGGCCATAAAACCGCACGACATCAAGGAGCTCATCAGCATGGTGAGTGCACTGACATCAGCTCTCCATCCAAAAGACACCCCACCCTTGCAAGGCTGAGCCAATCCCTTGCAACTTTCTACCACTGCAAGCTCATGGATATACACGCAAGCCTTGGCACACAGAGGCAGATCGCACTATTATACACGGGAGCAACCACCCTCAGGTTTTGGATTTCCATTATCAGCAGATAAAACACCCGGCTCATGTACAACATTCCCTGGGGATCTCCATCAGGCCCCTTCCCACACAACATCTCACCCACATCATTCCCCATCCTTGTAGCCCCCGTCCAGCACGTCAGGTATGTATCATTGGAGTTAGCCACATTCCATGGTAGATAGAGGCATGCAGTGACCCAGGCCCTTCTTAGACAATGGACGGCAGGAACGCTGGCTCTCAAGGAACATCACTGTGCTTCCCTAGCCAGCAAAAGTCATCAGGAAGACAGTCAACGAGCAACTGACAAACTTCCTCCATGCAAAGAGCTCCAGGCAACCTGCACAAGACCGTCTTCCACAGTAATCACCCCACTGCAACCGCCATCATTGCCACCAACACTGACAACTTTGCCCTGCTTAACAATGGTGAGGCCTCCCCTCTTGACCTCTCCACAGCATTATGCACGTGGTGGTCACACACTGTCAGCTCACATATCTCCAACACTGGTATCCAGGGGATGGACCAGGATGAAATCACCAAGTAGCTCACCAGCAAGGCCATGGGAGTGGGACTCAATCCTTCAGCATGTAGTACAGTGGCGTCTTCTGGCACATGGCCCAGGGCTCATCTCTCAGCGTGTCAATCTTCAATCTGCCCAGGACACCCCTCTCCACCATCACATGCGCACACAACCTCATCATCATCTCGTATGCCATTGACAGCCAGCTGCACCTCACCCTCACCAAAACACAGCCATTGTCAGTTCCAACCTTCAAGAAGGCATGAGGTCCATTGATGAATGGCTGAACATCAGCCACCTGAGGCTGGACTTGTACAGGACTGAGGTAATCATCTGAGGATTGTCCCCTTACAGCTGGGTCAATTCCTTGTGTCCCACCCGCCAGGGCACTGCACCAGCACCCAGTGGCCACGCAAACAAGATGGTGTGCATCATGGACTCGTCGCTCACAATTGCCATGCAACTCATCAGCATCTGTACCTCATGCTGCAACACCCTCCGCATGATGCACATGATCCACAGATAGATCCACTCCAAGGCAAGAAAGACCATCCCCCAGGTCCACGACACCAGCCGTGTCAACTACAGCCCCGCCCTCTACGGAGCAAGTACTGCCAAACTCCCGGAAAACTTGTCCACATCCAGGGTGCATCTGCACACCTCAGCTTCAACATCACGCACCCCAGCCACATCACCGTCCACCTGAGATAGCTGCAATGGATCACTGTCTGCTGCAGGATGACCTTCACACTCCTCATCCACACTCAGGAGGCAGTCCACAACCCCAGACCCCAAACCAACCTTGGACGTCTGTCATCCAAGACCCCGTTGGGTCAACTCCGTGCATCCAACCTTGCCCTGGCCACCTTTCTTCACATCCACCGAACTCCAGCATGCAGGACATAGTTCTCCAACCTGGCCAAACATACCTGGGACTCCCTCCCCGGGAACCTCGACATGAGCCATGACCTCTACGCCTTAATGATACTCTTCCAAATTGGTCTATCCGCACAGTATTGCAAGCCGCCCCTCAGCAGCTTGAGGCCATCACGGGTGAGTATTGTGCTCCATGTCTGTATTGGAAGATACATTGTGACCCATGTGTGTCCTGTACCCGACTCAGATCCCAGGGTATGGATGGCTGGAGTTAGTTCAACACTCAGGCATAGTTTGACATTTCCCCACACGTATGTTGTGGACTCATGCAAAATGACTGCAACATCTAATTAAATAAATTTAGTTTTATTCTCGGTAGGGGGCGTGTTTTGTGGGAAAAAATCGGTGCTATACAGTGTGCCTAGAATCCAAATTTCACAGGGGGAGATGGGATCCTTGGTATTTGAAGTCATCAGAGTCCAGAACACAGTGTTTGTCATCATTGGTCAGACTGTGACCAGCAAGTCCATGTGGCAGAGAATGTCAGTGAATGAGGTGATGCTGTTGCGCATGAAGGCCAGGTGCCAGGCCAGGTGACCTGGGAGATGTGGATGGTCCGCTGCCTCTCACTGTCTTTTCCGTGGACGACCAACCTTCCTCGCGGGACCCTCAGATGCAGGCCTTGACGATGTTTGGGTCGCTCCGTCGGACGAATCCTCCTCCTCCTCCCTCCTTGTGGCTGGTGGTGGTCTTCGCCTGGTGGCATTGTTGGGGGGAGGTCCATGACATTGCCCTGTGTGTGAGAGAGAGACAATGTTAATGCTGTTTCATGCGACATCCATGTTTCATACATATTCAAGTTGGCACACTTCCTCCAGGTAGTTGTATGTGCCTAGCATTCCCCTCAATGTTCACTTGTGGATGGGTATGTTGCGGGGGACAGATTGATATGTTCTCCTGAGTGTTTGACATGTAGATTTTTGGCTTGGATGCTTCTTTGGCTATGGATTGATCTTGTTGTGTCACATGTCCATTGTGAGAGTGGGTAAATCCATTGCCTGCCCCGGGGGAGGTGCTTGTGTAAGGGGTGTGTGTGACAGGGCCTGCTGGTGGGTGTAGTGTGATTTGGCATTGGGTCTCCCAGGTGATGTATCTGTCCCCTCATAGAGCATGCTGCCATCACAGTGAGCGTGAGTTCCTGTCCTAGATATCTGAGCTTGTGGTGTTGGTGTTTGAGTTTACAGTGGTCACAGGAGGGCCTTGTGCAGCCTACAGCAGGGCCAAGTGTAAGCTAGCTTGTCAGTACTTTGCCAGTCCCTGTGCATTGAGTATGGTGCATGGGTATGTACCTGGGCCATATGGGCTTAGGGCAATGGTGTCTGATTCAGAGTTGAACAATGTGTTTTGTGAGCCCCACCCTCCCAGCATCCCGGACATCCAGTCTTGGGTTTGTGGTTTGTGTAGCCTGGGACATGGCATGGCCTTGCTTTGTGAATGGGGCATACACATGTTAGTGGCATGAGCGTTGTTTTTGAGTGTGGTTGTGTCCGGCGAGGGCTTGGGGGTAGTTGAGTGCATTTGGTGTAGTTGGGGTGTGGATGCCATTACCCCCCATGTTACGTAAGTTGTTTGTGTACTCACCAGGCTCTGCAACTCCTTCGACTCCGTGTACTCCCACCGGTGGAAGCAGGGCCATCACTTTCTCCTTCCAAGGATGGTAATGTACCGGTCTGCAGACCAGCCCACCTCCAGTGATATTGCTCTGGGCGTAGTCCTCGTTCATTTTCCGCTTGACTGCCCTCTGTAGATCGTACCACCTGGCTTGGCATTCATTCCTGGTCCTTCTGATGGGCGCAACAGCATTCACCCTATCGACGATCCTCTGCCACAGGCGGGATTTTTCGGCTATGCTGATCTGTCTGACCAATGTCTCAAAGAGCTGTGGCTCGACTCTGATGACTTCGTTGACAAGGATGTCCAGCTTCTCCCTTGTGAACTTTGGATTCTTGTCTGTGGGCATGGTGTGGGGTGAGGGTGTGGATGGTTATGGGTGTGTGGGTGTGAATGTGAAGATGTGTGTGGGAATGTGAAGAGGGGGTATGTGTGAAGGAGTCTGTGTGAAGGTGTATATGTTAAGGTGTATGAGTGCAGTTGTTGGGGTATGCTCTGTAGCTGCATTGAGTCTGTTGCAAAGGCTCATGGTTCGTGTGTGTGGGCCCTTTTTATTGGTCCATTTGTGGGTGTGACTGAGTTTGAAATTTTTGTGGGTGTGTTATAAGAGGTGGTTGTGAGTTTGGGCCTCTGTTTGCCTGTTTGGATGTGCCAGGTCAGTCATTTTGATGTATTTTCTACTGCAGACGTGTTATGTGGTGTTGTGTGAGTCGAATTGACCCTCCTTGTGCTGTTTTACAGTGTCCTGGTTCAGTACGAGTCGTTTTCACGTATGTAAGGTGCGTACATACGCAATGTTGTTGTACCGTGCTCGCATATGCAATGTTGTTGTAAGGTCCGTACATACGCGATGCTGGGGGACGGTGCTGGGGTACGGTGCGTCCAAGTACGGGGCTGGGGTACGGTGCTGGGGTATGGTGCATACAAGTACGGGGCAGGGGTACGGTGCTGGGGTACGGATGCGTACAAGTACGGGGCTGGGGTACAGTGCGTACAAGTACGGGGCTGGGGTACGGTGCTGGGGTACGGTGCATATAAGTACGGGGCTGGGGTACGGTGCTGGGGTATGGTGCATCCAAGTACGGGGCTGGGGTATGGTACTGTGGTACGGTGCGTCCAAGTACGGGGCTGGGGTACGGTGCTGGGGTACGGTGCGTCCAAGTACAGGGCTGGGGTACGGTGCTGGGGTACGGTGCGTACAAGTACGGGGCTGGGGTACGATGCTGGGCTACGGTGCGTACAAGTACGGGGCTGGGGTATGGTGCGTAGAAGTACTGGGCTGGGGTACGGTGCGTACAAATACGGGGCTGGGGTACGGTGCGTCCAAGTACGGGGCTGGGGTACGGTGCTGGGCTATGGTGCGTCCAAGTACGGGGCTGGGGTACGGTACTGGGGTACGGTGCTGGGGTACGGTGCGTACAAGTACGGGGCTGGGGTACGATGCTGGGTTACGGTGCGTACAAGTACGGGGCTGGGGTATGGTGCGTAGAAGTACTGGGCTGGGGTACGGTGCGTACAAATACGGGGCTGGGGTACGGTGCGTCCACGTACGGGGCTGGGGTACAGTGCTGGGCTATGGTGCGTCCAAGTACGGGGCTGGGGTACGGTACTGGGGTACAGTGCGTACAAGTACGGGGCTGGGGTACGGTGCTGGGGTACAGTGCGTACAAGTACGGGGCTGGGGTACGGTGCGTACAAGTACGGGGCTGGGGTACGGTGCTGGGGTATGGTGCGTACAAGTACGGGGCTGGGGTACGGTGCTGGGGTACGGTGCGTACAAGTGCGGGGCTGGGGTATGGTGCTGGGTACGGTGCATCCACGTACGGGGCTGTGGTACGGTGCTGGGGTATGGTGCATACAAGTACGGGGCTGGGGTGTGGTGCGTACAAGTACGGGGCTGGGGTACGGTGCAGACATGGGGGTACGGTGCTGACATATGGGGGGTACGGTGCTGACATACGGGGGTACGTGCGGACATACACGGGGGGTGGAGGGGGCTGTACGACTCGTATCCCGGGCACAAGTTTATCCGGGATACGAGTGGTACAGAGTTTGCTCTGTACGGAACGTTTTACATACGCTTGTGTATTCGGTAGGGCGGTACGGATCGTACTTGTGCGCTCGGACTTCAGTTTTACAATTTGTACGTAAAACTGTCCGGGTACGTCTCGTAGACCTTTTCCCGAAGCGATTCGTATGTATTTTTCACGTACGAATCGTACTTCACCGGTGGAACGGGACTTGTACGATTCGTACGTAAAAATATACGGATACGAGTCGTACGGGAATTTTTTTTACCCGATCGGAATCGGCACCTAACTGTAACAATATTGAAAACGTTGCATAGCATAAAGGATAAAATTACTATTTCCACTCCAAAAAGTGGTACAGTAGGGAAAGTGTTGGATAGCGGGTGGATAAAAATTACTATTCCCACTACAGCGAGTGGAACAGTAGAGAAAGTGTTGGATAGTGGGCGGGTAAAAATTACTGTTCCTACTCCAGTGAGTGCAACAGTAGGGAAAGTGTTGGATAGCGGGTGGGTAAAAATTACTATTCCCACTCCAGCGTGTGCAACAGTACGGAAAGTGTTGGATAGCGGGTGGGTAAAAATTACTATTCCCGCTCCAGTGAGTGCAACAGTAGGGATAGTGTTGGATAGCGGGTGGGAATAATGTACTATTCCCACTCCACCAAGTGTAACAGTAGGGAAAGTGTTGGATAGCGGAAGGGTAAAAATTACTATTCCTACTCCAGTGAGTGCAACAGTAGGGAAAGTGTTGGATAACGGGTGGATAATAATTATTATTCCCACTCCAGTTAGTGCACCAGTTGGGAAAGTGTTGGATAGCAGGAGGGTAAAAATTACTATTCCCACTCCAGCAAATGCAACAGTAGGGAAAGTGTTGGGTAGCGGTTGGGAATAATTTAATATTCCCACTCCACCAAGTGTAACAGTAGGGAAAGTGTTGGATAGCGTAGGGGAATAATTTAGTATACCCACTCCTGCAATATAATTAAGATTAATTAACAATTAATTATTTTTTCAATATTAATTTACCTCCCACCATTTCCCCCCTATAAACGTCACTTACAATATTGTAAAATATTATTACATTAACATAATTAATTAACAATTAATTAATTAAGTAATTACAATTAATAATACCATTAATAACCTTCAAATCTAAATTATTTCACACAATTAACACTATAAAATAACTTTTAATAAATATAATATAAAAAATTATAAAAATTACATTAAAACTAAATTACTTTCTATCCTACTCCCCTGTCAACCCTCAACCCACTCCTAAAAAAGTACACAATTAACATATTTACAAATTAATTATTAATATCTAATTAATTACTAATTAATAAAAAATAACACAATTTACATAATTACCAACTAATAAATAATTGTTATTAATCAATTTATAATTAATTAATAACAAAGTAATTAACTTAATTAACAATATAAATTATTAAATACAAAATTATTAATTAATAAAATAATTACTTAATTAATTTCAATTAAATTACCTCCCACCCTATTCCCCTATAAACCCACAACCCGCTAAAGAATTAAATTACGCAAAAACGAATTAACATATAATTCATCAATTCTAAATAATTCTAAAAAAAAATCATAATTAAATTACTTCCCACCCTATTCCCCTATAAACCCACAACCCGCTACAGAATTGAATTGCGTAAACATTAATTAACATAAAATTCATTACTTTAAAATAATTCAAACATACATTACAAAAATAATACATACTTTTAACTCATATACTAACACTTAAAAACTATAGTTTTTAACAACTATATTATGACTGTCGATATTAGTAACTTCGATATTATGAAAACAATATTTCTTAGCTGCATTTCGATATTTTTCACCACTATATTTTTGTAAGTCGATATTATGTCCACTCGATATTTAAAAATCGATATTTTGCCATATCGATATTTAAAATTCGATATTGTGACTGATTACCCCTGAAACTGACATCCTACAGGACGTGGACGGCCCCTTTAAACCACCATGGAGAGTACAGGAGGAGGAGTCCGGAGGCATGACGTCAGCCTCTGCCTTCCTATCGGAGGAGAATGCCGTGAAGAAAGAGGAAGAAGCTGGACATCAGGCGGCGCGCCCCGGAGAACCAGCGGGAGAAAGCGAGAGAGAGAAAATTACGCCAGAGAAGCAGCGGAGAGCTGGTGGTATCGCTGAAGGTTCCAGAGTCCCAAAGGAGGTCCCAGAGAGCAGGACAAGCCAGGAGACCAACTACACTACGCATCGCTCTGCCACTCTCCAGGAGGAGCGTGGCTGGAGGAGGTACATCGCCACATGCGGGGCTACTCCCAGGCACTGGGAGGGATGGGGTAACTCTTTGAGGGGGGACACCGCTTTCGATCCTTAGCTGGGCTTCACATGGTGGCGGTGTCAGTGGTCCCTCACAGTCCCTTCCTTACTATTAAGAGTCTTCAGACCTTTCCACTGACCCGTGGCTTGTTTTATTTTGTTTTCACACGTCCCATGACTTCCTGGAGGACAGCAGAGCTCCGTGTATACCAGCCAGTCCTTTCTCAACCCGGTGAAGAGCAGGAACGACTCCTTCAAACCGGACCCTCTTTCCTTGACATTTGCAAATAAAAAAGAAACCAAAAGATAAACAAGGCGTCCAACATTCTTATTTCTGGGCTGACTGTCCTTTGAGAACCCCCCTCCCCCGCCCCCCCGGGTCCCCCGACAAAATAATAAAGGTGAAAGAGGACAGCCCTGTCTAGTATCTCTATATAAATTGAAATAAGGGGAAGAATATCCATTGACAAAAACAGAAGCACACGGTTCTGAGTACAGTAGCTGAAGCAGGAAATGAATTTGGGGACAAAACCAAACCATGGAAGAATTTTAATCATAAATTGCCAATTTATATGATCAGATGCTTTTTCAGCATCAAGTGATAATGCAGTGAGAGGGTTAGGTATATTTTTTCCCTAGTGTAAGAATATTAGAAAGCATCCTAGCATTGTCAGAGGCAAGTCTGCCTTTAATAAAACCGGACTGTTCAGGTTTAATGAAAGAAGGAATAGCACCTTCAAGTCTGGAGGTAAGGATTTTAGCAAACATTTTACAGTGATAATTAGTGAAATTGGATGACAATTTTTAAAAAGGGTATGATCTTTATCTGATTTAGGAATAATAATGACAAGAGCATCTAGAAAAGAACCTTCAGGTTTAGATTTTAAAAGAAAGGAAGTGAAACGTTCAAGTAATTGAGGAGCAAAAAAAGATGAGAAAGAAGAAATGTGTTCAATTGAGAAACCTCCCGGACCAGGAGCTCTGGCTTTCTTTAAAGATTTAATAGCATCTAGAATCTCTTGGAGAGTAATATCCCTTTCAAGATCACCCATAGTGTCTGGCATAGATAGAGGATTGGGAAGGCCGTTGAAAAATTGTTGGGTAGTATGTTCAGAGGGATAAGTATCTTCTGTATATAATGATGCATAATAAGATTGAAAAGCATCAACAATGTCAGAACCATAGTGCAATAAAAAATGTGTATGGTCATTTCGGATAAGTCCAATATTTTTCATTTCCTATTTAAGTTTTATATAATTAGCCTACATTTTGCCAGCTTTATTCTGACCCCATGAAATTTAGATTTTATTTTTAGGTGGATGTTACATGCATCAACAGTAGCTATTTTATTTAAGGAGGACTTAGCTTTGATTAGGTCTCATAAATGAGAAGGTGACTTAGTAGTATATTCAAGTGTCTTAATATGTTGTAAGGAAGATATATATTGGGAGTTCAGTATTTTATTTTCCTGCCAGCATAAGCAATTGTGAAGGCTCTAAAAGAGGCTTTGAAAGCGTCCCAGTTATGAAAAGAAGTATCAGTAGGTTGATTGAATTGAAAAAATGTGTTAATAAAAAAGGTAGCTTCCAAAATAAGAGTTGGATCAGATAGCAGGGAATTGTTGAATTTCCAACGAGAGTGTTTAGCAGACCCTCCAGCATTTCGAGTTTTCGCAATTCACGAAAAAATCACAAAATCAGCTGGAAAGCGTGACGGCCGCGATATTTACCAAATCGCCTGCGAAAAAAAGTCTCCCAATAGGCATAAAAAAATGATGCTATTTTATTGTCTGTACACACATACGTCACCCCGTGAAACGGTGCTGTACAGCGGTATTAGCTGCCTACTTCCTCGATTACAAATAGTTATGAAAGAGGAGCGAGAAAAGGAAAGTATCGCTTCTCTGCTCTCCAGCTTGCAAGCTCGACTGGAAAGAATGTAAAAAATTAGCATCCCAGCACGAGGACGGACGGGGCGCGCAGAGAAGGAAAAGGACTCTGTCTTTTCCTTCTTGGGCACAGAATACACTGACTGTGTCTGCTCTGCCGCTTCAACTGCCCGCCCCCCTTTCTTTATTCCTCCCTTTTATTCCCTATCTTCGTCTAGCAGCTTCTCCTCTCTTACTGAAAACCCTGACTTCAGAAACGGTTCTCCCCCTCCTTTTCTTCTTTCGTTGAATTGTTCCCCTGCGAAATGGATCCAAAAAAGAAAAACACTGTAACTGTCGTCTTTTTCTGACATTTTACTATTCCAAAGCAGTGCTTGAAATATATAAATAGAAGTGCAGGTACTCTGTAACAGAGTACCTGCTTTTTTCTGAGAAGTACCGGTACTCTCTCTCTCTCAATATAACAAGCATTTACAATGCAATGGTCTCGGCATTGGTAAAGTTAGAGCTATTGGCATTGGCATTGCTCTTGACATTGTTTTTGTTTATGTTTTTGTTTTTAAAACATTTAAAGAAACGGCATTGTTATTTACTAGCTTAATCACTCTCAAATACGAGACCTATTGCATTTGCACCCACACACAGGACCACCTACACACACACTGATTAAGCTATTGACATTGTAAATAACAATGCCGTTTCTTTACATGTTTTAAAAACAAAAACATAAAAAAAAATGTCATGAGCAATGCCAATAGCTCTAACTTTAACAATGCCGAGACCGTTGCATTGTAAATGCTTGTTTTACACATGTTAAAACTGTCTGGGCAAGGGTTCCACCTAATCAGTAACAGTATTAACAGTCAAATACAATAGGCAATTGAAAGGTGACCAGACCACTTTGGCAAGGGGCCTTGCACTGTGCTGAAACACGTCGCTGTATTTTTAGTAATGTTTGATCGGTTCGAGCTAGAAACAATGTTTTGGTAAAATCTGCAAATTCTGCAGCAGATTATGAATGTGTGAAATCCATAATTATGTGGTAAACGCTGTGGCCGCGGACCTCCCATCCCCTCACCCCCACAGAGGGCCATGGCTGTGCTAAAAGCGGGTCCACAAATCCCAAAATTAAACCTGCTGTTGGTTAAAAAGCCAGGATTGGCTGAAGCCGCCTCACGTGACCTCTTGGAAGCCGTGTATTTCTCCAAGCATCACTTTTCTTAATACATCCCGTGAGCTGTAGCCTTCGGTTCGCTCCATCACACTCCCGCCATCTTCCTGCTTTTGAACAAAAGGGGCTGACTTGAAAGTGACCCCCATGGTAAGGGGCCAGCGGACAGATCTGCTTCAATTAAACCAATTGAAAGAGCGCATCTCACAAGTGATTTGTAAAAGCAATGTTCTGCACATATTTAATTATGCAGGCATAGAGCGATCAGGCACAGTGAGAGTAAATTCTTTAGTGGTACAAGTTCTCTTTCTTTCTGCGTCTTTTAAGACTTCACCTTTTTTTTAGACACAAATATCGTCTGCAGTTTTACACATGACTATTAAGGACCTCATCTTCCCTACCCAGTCTCAAAATGCTACGGCGAACAGCATCTTGTTTTTAAAAAAAAAATATTATTAATACATATTTTTTATATTAAAAAGAAAGCCACTTAGCCCGTGAAGTATCGCCCGAATCGGTGATAATCCGAAGCGTAAAATTCGCCCGCGGCAGCGGCGGGTCCGGGGATTAGGCCTGGAGCAGTTTCTCATTAGTCACAGCCTGTCCGGGCCGCGCTCCTCGTTGCCTGCCCAGTCCGACCGGAAATAGTCCGTTTATTACAGGCTGTCTGCTTTTGGCAACCCCAGGTTCGTTTTTCAAGAGATTTATAATCCCAGCCTATGTAAACATTGCAAATAAGGCTCTCTCTCCTGGAGGCCTCCGCCTGGCCCCCTCTCGGGACTCTCCAGTGAGAGCCTGGTGTGAGCTGGTAAGCGGCAGCACCCACTCCCGGGGCTTCTTTAGGGAAATATGCCATTGAGAAGAAATCCAACGCTTGTGGTACGACTTCACTGAAGGTGGTACAGGCCAACATTTTAGAGCAGGCAAGTGGGAGATAAAAACAAGGCAGAGCAAAAGGCACACCACCGCCTTTCTCCGAGGCAGAGCAGAAATGCCTCGGAGAAAGGCAGCGTCCTTTTCGGATTCGGGGGCATGTTTTGCTGTTGTCTCCTCCCTGAGACTTTTCGCAAAAAACACGCCCCCCGATCCGAAAAGGACTGGGCCTAATCGGAGTGACTGACCTCTTCTCCAGTGACTGGCCAGCATTTACGAGGCCAGCCAATGGAGAACAGGGGAGAAGAGGGGCGGGTTCAAGCCCCTCTTCTCCAAGTCATTAAATCTCGGAGCGAGACTGCGCAAGCGCAGCCTTCGCAGCCGAGACCTAAAAAAGTGCCGGTACTCCATACCAGACAGTATCAGCCCATTAAAATGCACTGTTCCAAAGTGCAGCTGTGGGAACAAAAGGTTCAAAACATGAAAAATAACCAAATAAAGCTAAAAAGAGTGGTAGCAAAGTGGGCAGATTGATGTTATTCATACCCAAACACATTTGCGCCACTCTACAGAGTTTGCCAGTGAAGCGCTACTTTTGTTTACTTGTCTTTCTTTGAATAGCGTTTTTCCCTTGGGCGGGGAACTAGTGCGCCAATCCTGGAGGCACTGCAACATGTGGATTGGAAAACAAAATGTGTACTGCGGCTCGGTGTTCAGGGAATTGGTCTTTTTACTATACTGCTTCCGTTTTGTAAGGATATAAGCAATGGACATTGAAATGCGTCCATTCCGTTCCCTGTAGTCATGTCCTTAACTTTTCAGGCAAAAGTACTCACTGATTTCTGAATAGTGAGTGTAAAAGCATTAAAGTAACGATGTTGTTCCTGCTTACATTTCACATGCTTTACTTAATTTTGCACTCCCTATGAGTGTTTGCTTTTTCCAGGATGATGTTACTTTTTTTGTAGGCAGCATATTACTCTTGTCTAGTGCGTAATTTAAACTGAGCCGCATCCAGGTGTTTATAGCGGGGCACAATTGGGTTATAGTTGAGGGCAGTGCGAGTTTCTCTCAGTGGGGGTGTCTAGTGGGGGAGAGGATGTCATACCATGGTTAGAGCTGCCTTATTTGGAACTGGGGAACCTGGTTCTGAAGGATGATTATTGTGAGATGTCTGTCTTGTCAGCACTTCCCATAAAAGGGAGTCAGTGCACGCGACACAAGAGGAGGCTGTGTGACTGCACCCAGGGAGCGAAGGGGGGCTGTGTGACTGCACCCAGGGAGCGAAGGGGGGCTGTGTGAATGCACCCAGGGAGCGAATGGGGGCTGTGTGACTGCACCCATGGAGCGAAGGGGGTCTGTGTGACTGCACCCATGGAGCGAAGGGGGGCTGTATGACTGCACCCAGGGAGCGGTAAAGGTGGTGCAACGGCAGGAGTGCACTAATGGGCGCTAGAACATCCCAGGGAGAAATATGGCCCCCTCTCACAAGGTTAGTAGGTTAGTAGATTGGAGCTGTGCTTCCGTAGAGCTGCAGAAACTTTAAACATGCCTATTTCATAGAGGAATACTATGCTAAAACAGGTTCCATTGATATAGGGCTGAAAATAAATAATTATGAGTAAAATAAAGTGCCGTAATAATGCCGCAAAAGTTTTATTTTTGTGCCTCAAAATTTCAATTTTTGTGCTGCAAAATTTGCAAATTTATGCCGCAATATCCTGGGGGGTCTGGTTTAGTGGTATTAAGGGATAATTAAAAAGTCGATATAACAGGGGCATGATGAGAAATAAAAATAGAACCAATTTCTGAGGATTGGATACAGGGATATAAAGATTTAAAAGTTAAAATATAAACAATTCTAGACATAGTATGATGAACATTCGAGAAAAATGTAAATTCATATGTATCTTGATTACAAGTTTTCCATACATCAAAGAATAGACGAGAGGTAATAGCAGATTGGAATGCTTTATATGATTTATCTGGTTTAAATTTACATTTAGATTTCCTATCAGAAAATGGGTCGAACCATGCCACAACAATGTTAGGATTAGTAATGGAAGATAACGTCAATTTAGCATTATGCCAGAAACCCGGGTCAGATTTATAAGGGCCATAAATATTGAAAAAAGTAATTCGTTTTTTAAAGATAATAGCATCAAGTAATATCCATCGTCCATTTGTATCAGATTTGGTTGGTAAAACTTGAATATTTCACGATTTATGGCATAAATTAGCAACACTACCCTAGCGATTAACAGCAGGGGAAAAGACAACTTGACCCACACATTGGCATTTAAGTTTAAGTGATTCAAGGTCATTACAGTACATTACAGTAAGTTTCTTGCATAAGAGCAATTGGAGCAATATGACAATTACGTTTCGATAAATTCGAAAGTACCTTTTGATGCTTGAAAGGATGACCCAAACCACGAACTTTCCTTGAGACAACATTGAACATGCTGTTGGGAAGGAACAAAGATACAGAAACAATGAAGACACACTGCAAGAACAATGAAGGAAACAAAAAGACACCATTTATCAAAAATAGAATAACATGAAGATGCTACTAAAATGAAAAAAAAAGATGCAAATAAATACTCATACAATTATACAAAAAGCGGGAGGAAAAAGATGCAAAAAACAAAGATGTAATAAAAAACAAGAAAAAAACAGAAAACTAAGAATTAGAAGAAGAAAGTAGTAAAGAAGCAGATCAAAGACTAAACGCCAGATCTAGAGTAAAAAGGAAGAAGTATACGGCATGTCAGCACCAAAAGCAAGAAGGACTACGGAGAGAGAAATAGATAAAGATAAGAGAAAAAAAGTAGAGAAAAAAAGTAGAGCCGATTTAATATAAATTAAAACAAACACAACATTAAGAAGAGAGAAGCCATTCTGAAAATGAGCGGTTTGAGAACATTGCGTATGTGTGTCCATAGGTTGCTTAGTAATATTTTGAAGAAACATTTTTAGTTTTGTTGGATCATCAAAAGAACGAGAGACACCCACATAAGTAATTTTACAATGGCAAGGATGTAGAATTGCATATTGAATGTTTAGATATCTCAATTAAGGACGAAGAGCTAGAAATTCTTTACGCCTAGTATTTGTTGTGTTAGAAATATCTTGAGAGATAAAGATGTTGTGACCAGACCATACCAGACCATGTTTTTACCTTGTGGCTTTCAAGACTTGCATCAAATCAGTGAATTCCAAGAGGAGCATTATGATACCTCGAGGTCTAACAGAGTGAGGTTGAAGGCAGCCAGACGGTGTGCTCTTTGAATATTTAGAGGGAAGAAGACTGAAGGTCTAGAAGATCAGGTAGAAATGTTTTCAAGAAGGTTAGGAGATCAGGGCCTTCAATATTTTCAGGTGGACCATAAAGACGGAGATTATTCCTTCTCTTTTAGTTTTCAAGGTCTTCAGTGTGTAATTAAAGCTTTTGTATTTCTTCTTCAATCATGGGAATTTTTAGTAGTTAAGTCCTGAAGGTGACCTACCCGTTGTTCCATCTCAGTCATCTTGCCCTCAATAACAATCCAGAATTCCTCAATTTATTGTAGTTTTTCATTGGTGGCATTCATGAAAGATTAAAGGGCACTTACTTCGTCTTAAATAGTGTATAGAGCAAGGTCATGAGATGACTGAATTGAAGATGGAGGATCACTTTTTACCCTCTTGGGTTTGGCACCAGAAGAGGATGGTTTAGCAGTAGAATGTAAGCCACTAGCCATTTTGCTAAAATGTACGGAGCGTTGACAATGTTTTTGAAAGGGTTGAATCCTGCCCATACAAAAAAATGGTAGTAAGAAAAATATTGGGATATTGTTAAAATATTGTTCCCATTTGACTGAGAGGAATGCTCACAGAAATAGGTAGGAGATAGGGGCTCTCTGACAATACCCACCGGCCTGCGAACGTGCAGGGAGACAAAGGAACAGCCAAAGACTTCATATCCAAATAGCAGTTGTAGTAATGGAGAGGAACACTTAAACTGGAACTGAAGGTCACACACAAAGCCAATGTATGAATTGATGAATCATAAAATTAAATAAAGAATGACTGTTCATAAAACTGCAATTGAAGTAAAACTCCCACATAAATATGCATTTATTGATTTGCATAATGTCCGCTAGAATTCTCCACTGTGGGACAAATGAGGTAAACACTTCCATTTGAATTGGTTAGCCTCTAAGAGTATTGAGCATGTAGAGATGTGGAGTAATAAAGATATCCAAAGAGAATGCCACAAGTAGAAGAAATGCTCACCAGAATGCTTAAAAATGTCCCACACACGGAGATAATTGAAGCGAATGGCGCACTTGGAAAATGGTGGCCTTTTGCGTATGACAGGAAAACACTGCCGCGCCCACTGGGTGAAGAAAGACAGTCTCCGAAGGTTCCCACAAGCCCGCAAGTACGTGGGGAGAACAGGGATCAGGAGATGCTGTCAAACATATTGGCACTGCAAAGAAGGGCTAATTGAAGAACTTTTCTCTATAGATGCGGTGGAGCTTAACAGCTCACTGCCATCTTGCCTTGATGCATAAGCCTGTCAGGCAAGAAATATGAACAGAGAATAAACACTATGATACTGCATCCATCTTAATTAAAATGGCCTTGAGGCCTAAATAAGTTCTAGTTAGCATTTGCCACAAAAGAGACTTCAGCACATCGTAGTAAATTTGTTTCAAATGCAAGACCAGCATTTGCTGGTTTTCTTTCCTTGATTTGCCTACTTTCTTGACCTTGACTACCATGTTCCAATATGCTGTGCATGATTTTGAGCTGTACTCTTGTTCTGATAGATGTAGACACTTTCATAAGTGGGCCAAATAGCACAAACATATGAAACAAATATACTGGGTAGATAAATTCAACTTTGGAAAATTCATTTGTAAGTACTCTTATTGGCTGGTCACTCATTCACATGCAATTTAGACTTGCTAATAAGTGCTTTACCCCTTGTACGAATTTTCCTTTTTAGGTCGAAGGTTACCAGACAGCGCAGTAGTCGGGTTTGTTAACGACATCCTGGGGAAATTCAGAATATGACCTAGGCATGCATTCCGTCCATTTTTGACCATTGGCTATGTGATTTGTAACTCACATTTTATTTGTTTAAGACTGTCCAGCTTGAGTTCATCTTTCCTGTGAGCATCTCTTGTTTACTGTATTCTTCCGAGTGCCCGCCTTCTGTAAACATGCTCTTATCTTGTCACATTTGCTGTGCATTCAAACACAGAGGTCAAATGTCAAGCTATCTTCTGAGTGGGCTTGGTGTTTACTTTTCTTTCACTGACTTCAAAGTGAGAGAATTTATGTGATAATTCTGCTGAGTATCCATGTAAGAGGAGAGGGTGTAGGATGTATTTTGCTAGCACACAACAACAAAAATGAACTGTGCTGAAAATATCAAAATTAGTACAAATGAAGCACTTTTTTTGTAATTCTGAAGTGTGGCAGAAACAAATATTTGAATACGATCTAAAAAACATCAATACACTAGATGATAACATTTGCACATATTATCATTTGTGTGCAGTAAAACCATATTTTGGTGCAAACGTAATGGTCCTTTCAGCTGAAAATATGTTGCCTGTATAGGCAGTGCACTATAACCCCATGCATACTCCACCCTACGCCACTCCACTCTATGCGACGCCACTCCCTTCTGTGACACTCCACTCCACTCTATAGCATGCTACTCCACTCTACGCTTCTCCACTCTAAGACACTATACGACACACTACTCGTCTCCATGCCACTCCAATCTGTGCCACTCACTCCATGACACAACATGCCACTCCACACCACTTACCCCACTCCACTCTACCCCACTCCACTCCACTCCACTCCAATGAACTCCAATCTATCCCACTCCAGTTTGCTATAATCTACCTGAATCTACTCCACTTCAATCTACCCCACTCCACTCCACTTCTCTCTCCCTCACTCCACTCCACTCTACCCTATTCCACTCCAATCTACCCCACTCAAATCTATCCCACCAACCTCACCCCAAATTACCCGACCCCACTCCAATCTACCCCACTTCAATCTACCGCACCCTACCCCAGTCTACCCCACACCACTCCAATCTACCCCAATCCACTTCCCAACAATCCAATCTACCCCACTCCATTATATCAATCAATCAATTCATCAGCATTTGTAAAGTGCAACACTGTCACCCCTAGAGGTATCTGGGTGCTGTGCTTCCGTCGAACAGCCAGGTCTTGAGTCTTTTTCTGTAGTCTGCCAGTGAGGGGGCTGTACGGAGCTGGAGAGGAAGGTCGTTCCAGGTCTTGGTGTAGGAGAAGGAGCTGCCACCACTGTAGCTGAGACGGATGCAGGGTGTTTGTGCAAGGGTGAATGAAGAGGATCACCAGTGGCTAGAGGGTTGGTGGAATTTCAGTCCATGGTTGATGTAGCCAGGTCCTAGTTCGTGGATGGCTTAGTAGGTGTGTGTGAGGATCATGAACTGGCATTTGTTCTAGGTGGGGAGTCAGTGGAGGTCTCTCAGGTGGGGGGCAATGCGGGTTCGTTTGGGGAGGTTCAGGATGAGTCTAGCTGTGGAGTCTGGAGTCTTCTGAGAAGCTGGGTGGAGATGCCGGCGTAGAGGGTGTTGCCGTAGTCAAGGCGGCTGGATATGACGGCCTGAGTGACAGCCTTTCTGGTGTTGGTTGGGATCTATCTAAAGATTCTATGGAGCATGCAAAGTGTGTGGAAGCAGGAGGAGGCAACTGTGCTGACTTGTCGTTTCATGGTCAGTTGGCTGTCGAGGATAATGACGAGGTTGCATGCATGGTCAGTCAGTGTGGATATAGATCAGAGTTCTGCAGGCCACCAGCTGTGGTACCATGCAGTGGTGTTATTCCCAAAGATCACTACTTGAGTTTAGTTGGAGTTGAGTTGGAGGCTGTTGTCACTCATCCATTTGGCTACGTTGGTCATTGCTTTGCAGAAGTTTGTTTTGGCGCTGAACAGGATGGGGTTGAGGGATGATCCTGGTGGTACACTCCATATGATTTTTTTGTGGGCAGAGATGAAGGGAGGCAGTCAGATGCTCTTTGTGCATCCTATAAAGAAGGTGGCGATCCACTTGAGGGTGTCTTGCTGTAAGCCTATTTTGTAGAGTCTATTGATGAAGGTGTTGTGGAAATGGTGTTGTACCCTGCAGAGAGGGTGAGGAGGATCAGGGTCACAGTTTCTCCATGGTCAAGGAGTGTTCTGGCGTCATCTATGGCAGCAATATGTGCAGTATCAGTGCTGTGGTTGGCACAGAATACTGATTGTGAGGCATCCAGTAGGTGCTTTTGTTCCAGGAATTCAGTGAGCTGATGGTTGATGGCTTTCTCAAGTACTTTGGCTGGGTAGGTAAGCAGGGAGATTGAACGGTAATTTTTGAGTTTGCTTGGGTCAGTGGAGGCTTACTTTAGGACGGGTATGATGTCTGCATGTCTCCATCTGTCCAGGAAGCTTGATGTGGAGATGGAGGTTCGAGGATGCTGATGAGTTGCGTGCTGATTGGGTTCATTGCGAGGTTGAACAGGTGGTAGGGGCAGGGGTCAGTGGGCACCCCGAGTGGATGGAAGACTTTGGTGTCGATTTCGATCCTGCAAAAAAATTCCCCGTACGACTCGTATCCGGTCTTTTTACCGTACGAATCGTACAAGTGCCGTACAAACTGCCAACTACGATTCGCATGGGAAAAAGTCCATACGAATCGCATTGGGAATAATTCCCCACACGTCCTCGGGTCGGAAAATGTGCCGACACGTCTCCGGACGAATTACCGTACAAATGTGAAAAGTGAAGTCCGACCGCGGAAGTACGATCCATCCCGTTCGTCCGATGTTACAACCGGATGGGAAAAGCACCGTCCGCACCGAACTCCCATAGCAACCATGGAGACATGTGCCCGCATACGCGCCCAACACTCCCCCCAGCCCCCGTATGTACGTGCCCAACCACCCCCCAGCCCTCCTATGTACGAGTCGAACCCCCACCCGTGTATGTACACCCGTGTACGTACGAGTCGAACCCCCACCCGTGTATGTACACCCGTGTATGTATGAGACGTACCCCCACCCGTGAATGTACACCCGTGTATGTACACCCGTGTATGTACACCCATGTATGTACGAGACGTACCCCCACCCGTGTATGTACACCCCCGTACGTACGGCCCGTACCCCCACCCACATATGTATGGAGCGTACCCCCACCCCAACCGTGTATGTACGGCCCGTACCCTCACCCGCGTATGTATGGAGCGTACCCCCACCCCAACCGTGTATGTACGGCCCGTACCCTCACCCGAGTATGTATGGAGCGTACCCCCACCCCAACTGTGTATGTACGGCCCGTACCCTCACCCGCGTATGTATGGAGCGTACCCCCACCCCAACCGTGTATGTACGGCCCGTACCCTCACCCGCGTATGTATGGAGCGTACCCCCACCCCAACCGTGTATGTACGGCCCGTACCCTCACCCGCGTATGTATGGAGCGTACCCCCACCCCAACCGTGTATGTACGGCCCGTACCCTCACCCGCGTATGTATGGAGCGTACCCCCACCCCAACCGTGTATGTACGGACCGTACCCCCACCCGCGTATGTATGGAGCGTACCCCCACCCCAACAGTCTAAGTACGGAGCGCACCCCAGGCCCCAACACCACCACCTTCACCCAACATCGCGCATGTACGAGTCGTACCAAGCCAGAGACAAGGACAGCACTGTACAACAAAATGGCCGATGTACACACCGTACACACGCTAAAAACACACGTACACAACCAGGACAAAGAAAAACAACACAAGAATACTCTATTCGAATCGCACAAAGCCACAAAACATGTCCAACAAGCACAAATACAACACATTCACTGACCTGCAACTGCCAAACTCCCAAACAGAGGCCCAAAACACAACCACTCCTTATAACACACCCACCCAAAGTTCAAACACAGCCACACCCACCAATGGACCAATAAAAAGGGCCCACAGACACAAACCATGAGCCTTTGCAACAGACTCACTGCTGCCAGACCCCACAGACAACCCACAGCACCATACTTGAACCTTTACTACACCTTACACTTGCACACCTTCACAAACACCCCCTCATCACATTCACACACACACCTGCACAACCACACCCACACACCCACAACCATCCACACCCACACCCCCCACAACCATCCACATCCACACCCCTCACCATGCCCACTAACAAGAATCCAAAGTTCACTAGCCAAGAGTTGGAGGTCCTTGTCGACGAAATCCTCAGAGTCGAGCCACACCTCTTTGGAACATTGATGATGATGATAAAAATTTATAACGCGCAAAACAATAACCCGAAGGTATCAAGGCGCCTAAAAATAAGATCAGTAATTGAAACAAACATCCTTACATATAGGCCTGCCGAAAGAGGCAAGTTTTAAGCGCGCTACGGAACTTCTGCAGGGAGGGCAAAGATCTAAGGTCAAGTGGAAGATCATTCCACCATTTGGGGGCCAGGGTGGAAAAGGCCCTGCCACCCCATTTAGCTCTTCGAATACGGGGAGCTATAAGAAGCAGTTTCCCGGCGGAACGCAAGTTCCTTCCAGGAATGTAATGGGAGATGATGGATCCGACTCCTGAATCATTATTCTTGGCAAAGGCTCTGTATGTCATAGATAAGATCTTAAACCGAATTCGGAGTTCCACCGGTAACCAGTGCAGCGTTTTCCTAGCCTCCATGGCCGAAGAACGTCTGGGGATATCCAGAACAAATCTGGCTGTGGCATTTTGAACCACCTGCAAGCGTTGCAGGAGGCTCCTATTTAGCCCTGCATACAACGCATTGCAGTAGTCCAAACGTGAGCCAATAAGTGCGACAGCAATTTGCTTTCTGGCCTGCAAGGAAAGGTAGTTCCTGATCCTTCGAAGAGTGTGAATCAGACCCCAACAGGTGGAGATGGTCCTACTCACCTGTTTGTTCATATCAAGGGCAGGGTCTATCAGCACCCCGAGATTCTTAGCAGATGTAGTGGGGGAAGGACAGATTCCCAACGAGTCAGGCCACCAATTGGCTGACCAGATGTTTTCTTTCCCTCCGAACACCATCACCTCAGTCTTCTCCCCATTCAGTTTAAGGGAGTTCTGGATCATCCAGTGACCAACCGCCTCCATACAAGATCTAAACTTGGAGGCGGTTTGCACATCTGAATGGGAGAGAGAGACGAGTATTTGGGTGTCATCTGCATAGGAGACTACCTCCATCCCGAACGTTCTTATTAGTTTGGCCAGAGGGGTTACATAGATGTTAAATAGGGTCGGGCTAAGCGCCGACCCTTGAGGGACCCCACATAGCACAGGACGGGATGGAGATAGAAACTCCCCCAGCTTGACTCTTTGTTCCCTCCCAACGAGAAAAGAAGTCAATAGATCTAGAGCTGCGTCCTTCACCCCCACATCCCTCAGGCGTGATGTAAGAACTGAGGGGGAAAGGGTATCGAAGGCCGCAGTTAGATCAAGTAGGACCAGGAGGGCGGTCTGGCCCCCATCAACTGTCGTGCGGATCTTATCAAGCACGATGGTAAGGGCTGACTCGGTACTATGCTCCGTCCTGAATCCATGTTGGGAGGGGTCCAGGCAGCCCGAACTCTCCACAAAGACAGCAAGATGCTTGTTAAGATGTGCCTCAAGCATCTTTGCTGGAGCCGGGAGCAGTGAGATTGGACGGAAATTTTTTAAGACTTCCGGATCGAGAGAAGCCTTCTTTAGCAGAGGTTTCACCACTGCCTTCTTCCACTCCAGAGGAAAGATGCCATCAGAGATGGCAAGATTCATTATTTCTAGCAGTGGAGGTAGAAGGATCTCCCTACACTGCTTGATGATCTTCAATGGGCAAGTATCCATGGGCGAGCCGGACTTGGTCTTTTCAAGCAAGATCTCCAGATCATGCAGAGCCAGCGGGGGAAAAGAGTCCAGGGTGCACCGTGGGGAGATGTCAGTAGAGATCATGTTCATCTCTGCCAAGGCGGTAGGCACACTGATAGACGCTCTTTGTTCCTCGAGACCCAGATGGATATCGTGTATTTTAGTAAGGAAGAAAGAGGCAATCTTATCACATAGATCTTGAGATGGAGTGACAGGATCAGGAGTTTGCAGATTGACTAGAGAGTGCACGATTTTGAAAAGCTCTTTCGGCGAAGAGAGCGAGGTTGTTAAGGCTACAAAGTAGTCTTGTTTGGCCTGAATGATCGCCATCTTATATTTCTTGACAAGGAGTTTGTGAACTTCCTTGTTCTTAAAGTCCCAGCCAGCATGCCAGAGCCTCTCCTTCCTCCTTACTTCTTGGCGGAGGAGTCTAAGGGAGTCAGAGAACCAAGGGGCAGATGGTCTCTTTCTGGCTCGGCGACGGGACTGTACTGGGGCCAATTCATTCAGGGCCTCCCTGGTAACCTGTTCGAAGTGGCCAACTGCAGACTGTACACTACCCAAGTCTAAGTTGGATAGGCTAGCAGCCCAGGGCGCAAAGGAACCACTGCTGATGTTTCTAAAATTCCTAGCGGATTCCATTACGTGATTCCCTGTTTTACAAACACTCACCCTATGGTATTCTAGGCAGAAAGGAACCGCAAGATGGTCCGACCAGGATAAATAGACTGGATCTTTAGTAGTCAAACGAAGATCATTAGAGAAGATGCCATCTAATGTGTGGCCTGCGCGATGGGTAGCCCTGCTGACTCGCTGCGTGAGTCCACAGGACGCCAGGGTCTCAATAAGGCTGGATGTATCAGGCAGGTCAGACCGTTCTAAATGAAAATTGAAATCACCCAAAATGGAAAGATTTTCTTGACCAAAATAGGGTTCCAAGGACCGAAAAAGGTTGTGCGCAAAATCGGCCCTCGAGCCTGGAGGTCGATATATTAGAATTCCATTAAGAACGGGACATTGCGCTTCCTTTATAGTAAAATAAAGAGCTTGAAAGCAATCCGGGAAATCAGATATAGGTACCGTGTGACATTGAAGGTGGGCTTTATGGAGGATCGCTACGCCCCCTCCCACTCGACCCTGTCTGTCGAGTCTGACCAGGCAGTACCCTTCCGGGACCGCTTCAATTAAATCTGGACCAGATGAATCTTTGGCCCATGTTTCCGTGACAAATACTAGGGTAGGCATTCTATCTGATACCATCTCCTTAAACATGACCTTGTTTTTCACAAGGGAGCGGGCGTTGATAAGGATACCTTCTACACTCACTGTACTAGAGCTGGTGTTAGCTGGTTGAACAGACGAAGGGTGATAATGGACAGAGTTGGGAGGCCTACGCAAAAGATGGCAGCCACAGCGGAGGGGAAGAAGGAGTTCATCAGGCTCGTAAGAATGCAAACATCTTAATCCTCGAGGTTTCAGAGCTAGCATTTGCCGAGGTGAATAACTATAGCGGGGTGAAGGGGAATCAGCGGGATCCAGAGTCCAGCCGTCCAGCGCTTCCTCAGCGCGGACGGGCGCAGACGGGCTGGACTCTGGCGTGACTCCGGCGTTACTAAGGCGTCCGCGCTGCGCGTACACGCTGCGCGCCATGCCCAGCTGATTATATAGGGCTCTAGCCAATCCACGTGGCGGCTTCAGCGAATGGCTGAGGAGCGCTTGTGACCCACCCAAGATGGCGTTCCAGGGAAGACAAAGCGCGGGGACCGGGCCGCCCGAATGGCGGTGATTATCACCAATTTAAAATGCAGCAGTGCGTTCCGGGATCAAGGACACAGGTAGGGCGGTTGTAAAGTCTAATTAAACATTAAAAGCGAGGAATAATGAGCGCAAATTTAGATGAAAAACAATGGACAAAACGGGGTAATTTAAAATTCAATGTAGGCTTTCCAGCGCGTAGCGCTATATGCAGAACGCTATATGCAAAGCGGAGTTCAAACAGGAGTGAGAGGCTCTCCTACCTGCCTTATATGCTATCGCCAATATCTGCCTCTAGCCAATCCACGTGGCGGCTTCAGCGAATGGCTGAGGAGCGCTTGTGACCCACCCAAGATGGCGTTCCAGGGAAGACAAAGCGCGGGGACCGGGCCGCCCGAATGGCGGTGATTATCACCAATTTAAAATGCAGCAGTGCGTTCCGGGATCAAGGACACAGGTAGGGCGGTTGTAAAGTCTAATTAAACATTAAAAGCGAGGAATAATGAGCGCAAATTTAGATGAAAAACAATGGACAAAACGGGGTAATTTAAAAATTCAATGTAGGCTTTCCAGCGCGTAGCGCTATATGCAGAACGCTATATGCAAAGCGGAGTTCAAACAGGAGTGAGAGGCTCTCCTACCTGCCTTATATGCTATCGCCAATATCTGCCTCTAGCCAATCCACGTGGCAAACGTGGCTGGTCTGTCAGACAGACCAGCATTTCCGAAAAAACAGCCATGTGGCAGACGATTGTCGATGCTGTGAATGCTGTTGCGTCCACCAGAAGGACCAGGCATGAATGCCAAGCCAGGTGGTACGATCTGCGGAGGAGGGTCCGAGCCAAAATGACCGACGACCACAACCAGGCCAACATCACTGGAGGAGGGCCGCCCTGCAGACACGTAAAATACCATCCCTGGGAGGAGAGGGTGACGGCCATACTGCCGGTGGTGGCAGTGGACGGAGTAGAAGGACTCCGAGAGCCTGGTGAGTACACAAACAACTCACCTCACATGGGGGGAACGTCATCCACAACCAAACTCACAATCATGCACGCAACCACCCCAAGCTATCGCATGACTCAACCACACTCCATAAACACGCACATGCCACTAGCGCCACCATGCTCCATGCACCCAGCTGGACAATCCCAAGTCACAGGCCACAGAAAACACCAACACAAGACACGGTAACCCGGATGGCAGGAGTGTGGGCCTCAAAAATCACATAGTGCAACTCAGAAGCAGACAACAATGCCCTCTGCCCATATGGCCTAGGTCACAGCCAGACAAACAGTGTGTCCCCACACAGGAAAGACTTGCCAGCAAATGGCGGACGCCTTGCATTAAGACATGGGGGTGAAGGCACTTTTTGCACATGACAGCAGCTAATGAACAGCCAACACTGTGAAAGAGTGGCAGCACACACCACCACAGCAGCAGCGCAGACACAGACACTACACCCAATGGGTGCCTGGAGATCAGAAACAAACTCACATGAACAAGCCAAGGGCCATTCAAAGATCTGCAAAAAGTGTGTGCCTAGGAAGCTGGGCTGAGGTGACAGAGGGTGACACACAGAGGGAGGGAGAGGGGGAGAGAGAGGGAGGGAGACACAGGGAGACGGACAGAGGGAGGAGGCTGACACAGGGAGGGAGGGAGAGGGGGACAGAGGGGGAGTGAGAAAGGGAGACACAGGGAGACCAATTCAGCCTTGGGTGGTGTGGGAATGTCTGCTCGTCAGCAGGTGTACTGCGTGCATGTAGACAAGGGTGGCCAGTGCCTGAATCCCCCTCTCTTCTCCATGGCAAAACACTGGGCCATGTCTCAACCTGTGCACGAGCACAACGCCAGCTACCTGCAGTATATAAGTGTGTGGAACAACTCCATGTGCCCACATACAGTGCAACATGGAAGGCGCCAATGCATGGCTCACCACACCTGCTCACTCCACTGCTGACTGCAGTCACAATTGACGCAGCAAGTAAGACTGCGTCACACATAGGTAAAGTCTCAAAAGCTGTGGCCAAGGGACATACCCATGCACAAGTGCACTGTGAGTGGAATGCAAGACATATCCAAATACCTAGAGGAAATGTGCCAACTTTGAAATGAATGAAACATGGATGTTGCATGGAACAAAAATAACATTGTCTCTCTCACACACAGGTCAACGTCGTGTATCACCCCCCAACACTGGGGGGGAAGACTCACAGGACCCGGCTCTGCGGGATGACGATCCCACCGGCAGCGACGACTCTCACCACTCTGTGGACGACCCCGACCAACCTGGCCCCTCTGGTGTCCAACCACCTGCAGCACCTGCGTCAGGTACAACTGGGCCAACCACCACCCCCACTCCTGCCACATCCCAGGAGACACCCAGGATCCCTGCCCCACCACCACAACGCAGCCAGGCTCACCAGGAGGGACACGGTGTACCGGGCACCCAGAAGGAGGCAGGCGACAACGCTAATGCCACCCCTCAGGGGTCCCGGAGACCCGATGTGCCCACAAGGGCAGGCCAGGTGCAAGTGGGCAGGGGTGGTGGGAGTGGAGGACGGCGGAGGCGCGAGCCTGACCAGTTGGCTGCGGAACCGGTATATTCCCATGTCAGAAACATCCTGGACACACACCGGCAGGACACCACGGGCATGAGCCAGGTCGTGTCCACCCTCAACGAGATGAAGGGGACCCTCGAGGAGATCAAGACCCAGCAGGCCCAGCAACATGCGGAGCAACATGCCTGTCTACTGCGACACCAAGGGCGGATGGAGGACAGACAGGCTGAGCTCGTGACGGTGTTCACGGGAATTCACCGTACACTCCGTCGGATAGCCGACAACATGGGCAACCCTCCCTGTGCCACCAGGCCAAGAACATCACCACCCACAGGGAGGGATCATGAGGAGGAGGTGACATCCGACGGAGCATCCCAAACATCGTCACGGCCTGCTTCTGAGGGTTCCCGCAGGAGGGCGGGTCGTCCACGGAAAAGACCGTGAGGGTCGGCGCAACAGCACCATCTCCCAGGACACCTGGCCTGGCACCTGGCCCACTGGACCAACAGCAGCACATCAGCAAAAGACATTCTCTGCCACATGGACTTGCTGGTCACTGTCTGACCAATGTTGACAAAGACTGTGGCATGGACTCTGATGATTTCCAATGGCAAGGACACCAACTCCCCCAGTGAACTTTGGATTCCACACACCCGGAAAGCCCCTCTTGTCATACCCCTCCCCCCCAACACGTACCCCAACACAAATAAAAAGTTACACGATAGAGAGATGATGCCTACATTTTTGCATTATTACCTTACATGTGTCTTGTAAAGTCTAACCATGCCTGAGTTCTCATATGACTTCAACCATCCATACCCTGGGGCCTGAGTCTGGCACAGGGCACACATGGGTCACAATGTATTAGGCAAGACAGACATGGAGCACCATACACACCCGTGATGGGCCCAACCAGCTGAGGGGATGGCCGCACAACCATGCCGACAGACATATTGAGTACAGCGACAGTCATGCGCAGAGGTCAGGGATCATGTGGAGTGTCCTGGGGGGCACCCAGGTATGTGTAGACAGGTGGCAGAACCATGTCCTGCAAGCTTGAGTCAGGTGGATGCAGAGAATGGTGGCCTGTCCAACGTTGGATGCATGGGGATGGCACATGTCACAATACCCACACAGTCATGGACATCATGCACAATACAGAGTCTAATCCCACACAAACAGCTTGCATCTTGCTACTCTACACATAGACACATAGCCACTATCACGGAAAACCATGCCAGACATGCCGTATGCACCGTGGCAACACACCAGCATTGACTGAGAAGGGGCACCTTGGAGGCATAGGGACACCTTTATTAGTCATGTATTCGGGAATGCAGAGGCAACTCGGAGTACACATACACAGGTCATGTGGAGTAACATGTGGGTCCAACACTGGAACCCCCCTTCTGCAGCACAAATGCGTGATAGCCATGGAACTGGCACACAAGTGTCGGGTAACAGCTAAACACCCCCTGCTGCTCACGGAGAGGCTGCCATACACCATTGATCCTCTGATGTGGAAGTCCCACACCATGTCAAGCCAATGCAAACCGTATGTGTCCGAGGGCAGTGTTACACACATTGATGCCATCATCACAATCCACTATCCCATCACAGATGACTGTCAACAAGTCTGACCATCTATTCAGGTGTATCCAGCTACATGTAATGTGTCCCATGGTGATGCGACATGTCTGCAGAGGAACCAAACATCGACAGGGGCAGTGTGCACACATCGTAAACACCTGCCACACCCAATACACCCCTGATGCATCCCTTACCCTAAGGAGACTTCCAAACTTGTCCGTGCGTGTAACGCTGAGTTAGCACACGATGACATGTCCATGAGGAATAGCAGTGCCACAACAATGCAACCAGCAGACGGCATGCGCAAGTACCTGGGGATGAGAGACACACAAGAAGTCAGCCACAAAAAGCACAGCCACTTGCATGTGCATGTACTCGACACATGTAAGGATGACAACATGCTAGGTCACAATTATGACTGGGGAAATACACTCATCACTGGCACCATCACTCCAGTGACACATCCACACACACCTCTGACTTACGTGGCATACATGCAGATGGACACACACATCGCAACACATGCCACACGGGGACCAATGCGTGCATACTCAGACACTGGTACTCACCACTAAGCAAAGAAGTCGCGTATGAGCCGACTCCGAATGTCCTCTTGTGGAACCACATCCTCCACATCACTAGCCCCATTGCCAAGCCCTTCGTCCTCCACGGGTGGATGGTCCTGATCATCTTGATCCAGGATGAGTGGCACAGCTTTCTCAACTGCCATGTTGTGCAGCATGCAGCAGACCATGAAGATTTTGCAGACCTTCGCCGGGGCATATGGGAGGGCGCCGCCGGTCTTGTGGAGGCACCTGAATCGGCTCTTCAGGAGGCCAAATGTCCTCTCTAACACTCGCCTTGTCCGGCCATGGGCGGTGTTGTAGCGGAGCTGGGCCGGTGTGCTGGGGTTGCGGAGAGGTGTGATCAGCCATGGCATGTTGGGATAGCCAGCGTCCACTACATGGAAACCACATGGACATAAGTAGGACAGGAGAAGCGGTCGTGCTGGAAGTCTATGCAAAATACAGGACAGACAGAGTGTACCCACCAACAACACATGCTCGTTCGTTGCGCATCTGCGTCATCATTTCAGGTACCCTGCTACGCCTCATGATGTAGGCATCGTGTGCTGATCCTGGAAAACGAGCACAGACATGTGAAATCACCATGTTGGACAGACACACCACAAGGGCATTGATGGAGTGGTAGTGTTTGCGATTCCTGTACGCTACCTCCTGTGCCTGTGGTGGTACCAAAGCCACATGTGTCCCATCTATGGACCCAATGACATGGGGCATCCCTCCCAGGGCATAGAATCCACGCTTGACCACAGTCAACTGTTCAGGAGTTGGGAAATGGATGAACTCATCCAGGTGAAGCAACATGGCCTCTAAGAAATCATGCAGCACACGGCTGAACATGCTCTGGGACATGCCACCAACATGAGCTATGGTATATTGAAAGGTACCCGTGGCAAGAAAATGTAGGGCTGCCATTACCTTCAGCTTGGGTGTCAGTGCCGTAGGATACCTGTGCAGCGGTTGCAGGTGTGGTGCCAGCCTTGCCGTCAACTCCTCAATCAACGGTTGTGGGAAGCGGTAGCAGCGTATACAGTCATTCTCCCGCATGTCAGCCAAGTCCGGAATTGGTCGGGGAAGAGGCGGCGCTCTGCAGTAATTTGGAAGTGACAAGGAAGAGTGAGTGCACTACAACAACAATTTAATTGTACTGAGCACATGTTAATCTGTCAATACACATATGCTACATAGGGAGTCAGGTATGTGCTACATGCCCTGGACACGTATGGCTGCCAGGTGACACTCCTACCAAGACCCAGCTACACACGGAGATTGTGAACCTCCACATCCCATGGCATGTGACTAGCTGTGTCCCAGTGTAAGTGAACAGCCAGACGCAACACAGGAGTGACATACATCAACACATCAGCAGAAGTAGGATGTCGATTGCAGAGACAGGTAGCGGAACACTAGAGCCACAGGTCACATGACATAACACTAGGACAGCCCACACACCTTGCCATTAAGGTGTACATGTCATGACTCACCACACATACATTGAGAGGATGCAGACAGGTCCTTGTTACGCTACTCCGTGTCCCATGCATATACACACCTTACATCCGATACCACATGTGGCCTGGTGTGCGTAACAGTGTGCCATGGCCATCTACACACAGACACATGTTGGTTGCTGCAACAGCAGATGCTTTTGAGGGAACACCAACATCAAGCTAATGGGAACACACCACACATACATGACATAGACACATCGTGCACCGTGGGTAGTCACATGTCTGGTGTGGTAACCCCTGTAGCGGGCATCAGGGGGCACTTGCGTGTGTTGTTGACTGTGCCATGCCAGTGACGCTCATCCCAAGTGTGCAGTACGACATGCACACATGTCAAAGGAGTTAAGGGCATGTCTGGCACATATTGCACCGTCACACATAACATCTGTACACATCTCATCATACATCTATTGCCTTCTCAACTCAGGAGTAATGTGCCACATCACAGCCTTTCACACCTGTGCCCCACACATGTAGTACTGCCCAGACAATACCTTGATGTCCATCCATGGACAAGTATGTCAGCTCTATTCCTTCCTGTGTGCTGCCTGTCACCACTGTGATGTGTGAAATGCACCGTACATTCGCTCTGAGGGCCTGTGTACGTTCCCTATCACTATGGGAGTGCTGCCGTAGGCCTACCCATAGTGATAGTGAACGTACAGGCGTGTGTATGGTCCGTATCACTATGGGTACGCATACGCGAGCACACCCATAGTGATAGTGAGCGTACGCGCGTGTGTACGGTCCGTATCACTATGGGTACGCATATGCGAGCACACCCACAGTGATAGTGAGCGTACGCGCGTGTGTACGGTCCGTATCACTATGGGTACGCATACGCGAGCACACCCATAGTGATAGTGAGCATACGCGTGTGTGTACGGTCCGTATCACTATGGGTACGCATACGCGAGCACACCCATAGTGATACGGACCGTACACACGCCTGTACGCTCACTATCACTATGGGTGTGCTCGCGTATGCGTACCCATAGTGATACGGACCGTACACACGCCTGTACGGGCCGTTGCTATGCATTTGGGGTGCCCTAGGGCCCCGGAACGCACCGTACCTGTGTGTGAATCTATAAATTACATAGGGGACACATGAGGGACAAGTATAAAGGCCTACATGCATGCTGGTTGTCATGGAGACCAAGTTTAAAGTATGAATTTTTTTCTGCAGGTGCACAGCAAAAGTCAGTTTGAATGAATCTACTTTGTTGCAAAGTGGTTGTGGAGTTGACATCATGCTCAAGACAAAAAACAATAAAAACCCACTGACTGTGCTAGGTTTAAAGGGATTGGAGGAAACATAGGATGCAAATGTGAGTGACCAATCACTCTGTACTCCTGTGCATGAAACAGGCCAGCAAGGCAGATATAAGGCAGCCAGGTCCCATGAGAGAGCACTTGCCTGCACATCTTTGGATTCTACGACCCAGCTGCTGCTCGTGATTCCCTGGAACCATGTCAAGGTCTGTGGAGAGGGCCCAGCCGTTCACCCTGGAGGAGAACCTGGCATTGCTGGATGTGATCCTCCCATAGTACCCCCTGCTGTATGGGCGACCAGGGTATCAGGTGAGTGCAGAGTCCACTAGCACAGACTGTGTCCCTTTTTTGTGACAGTGACTTCTGGCATTGTGTCCAGGTGTGACACACATGCAATGTACTGCAGGGGGGGCCCCGGGGGGGGGGAATGACTGATGTCTCCCAGCCAGAGCATGCTGTGGTGCATGTCTGCCGTCCTCACTTGTATTGTGTTTACTGTGACAATCACTGCATGGTGCATGCCACATTCTGCCTGTCTTATCCTCCTGGGAATGTTGCCTCTACAGTCCTCATGTGATTATGTGGTCAGCCCAGTGTGACAGGTGACTGTACCCACAGATGTGTGTTAGTTCTGTGTACCTGTGCTGAGAGTGTCCACATGATGTGTTCGTACCCTGGACATCGGTGTGTGTGTAAGTCCCCTGTCATGTGGGTGGGTTCATATGTGGAGTGTAGCACCCAAGCTGCATGAGGGATGGATATACCCTGCCCATCTGATGTGAGCAGGGAGCAGTGCTGTGTGTCTGACGTGCAGAGCCAGCCCCACACCTGTGAACCCCCCCGTCTAGTGGCACATGTGCAGAGTGAGGTTTGTAGCTGCATTTGGCAATGGCAGGTGAATGTCCTGTGCCTGTGTGTGTCTGTGTACTCTGCTGAGGTAGCGTCAGTGGCCTGTGGCATGTGACTGCTTTGAGGTGCTGCACATAATCCTGGTGTAGCTTGTGATGCACAGTGTGAGCCTGGATCATTGATTGTGTTGTTGCCCTCATTCCACCTGTGTACTTTCAATGGCACGTACTGCCTTTGCCCTTCCCCAGAGGATAATGTCCCTATGACAAAGGTGCAATGCGTTGGATGCATACTATGCCTTGTTGCAACCAGCAAATTTGTTCTAATATGTGTCTCGGTGACATGTGCCAGGTGTATTGATGTAGTGTCACTTGTTCATCCTCACAGGTAGGCACCTCTGCCAAGAAGCAGATCTGGATGAACGCCGTCAGTGCCGTGAGGAGGACGGATGGTCGCAAGCGGCGCCTGGCCCAGGTGAGAAAACGCTGGCAGGATATCCGGTACTGGACGCGGAGGATCGCACGGGTCCTGCTGGGGGACTCACCTGAGACCCATAAGAACCGTGGGCGCCGCCGTCTGACCCACATCCACAAGCGTGTGCTGGCGGTGGTCTTTCCAGACTTGGACAGGCGCTTAAAGGAGAAGCAGCAGCAGGAAGGGGGTAGGTACATGTGTGTTTGTTGTGTGTCACCAGCATTTGTAAGTGCGCAGTTGCATGGATACACTGCCAGGGTTTAAAGGTGCTGTGCAGATCCTGTTACCCACAGTATAGCGGTGCTCTCCTGCCTCCCTTCCCCTCCTTGCAATGTGTTCCCTGGTCTGTGTGTAGTCACTCCTTCACAAGGTTATCCAGGCTGGCAGTTTATCCACGTGAACAACGCCTGTAGCATCATGTGTGGGGGTGGTGTGTAACAGGTTTTGGGACCTTGCCTGTACCCTGTCCAGTTCAGTACTTTGTGGGTTCCATGTCAGTTGGCACTGATGCTGAGTCCAGACATGGGAGTTAGTCTCTCAAGTGTCATGCCTTACAGCACGCATGTCCTATGTTGTGGCCTGTTACATGATGTGCATGAGTGTGATGTTTGTCTGGACATACACTCAAGGTGCAGTGAGCCAGTCATGGTGGGCATGTTTTCAGTATTACCTATGCAGCATGTGCCTAAAGTTCATGGATATGGTCCCTGCTCATCCCTATTTTTGGCAACGCTGTGTGGTGCAGATGCAGTGCTGGATTGTCCCCAGAGCCTGGCTCCTCTGTCAAAATCCATTTCATGTCATTTGCTATTGTGTCATGCTCTCCATAGTTTTTCAGTGGCATGCTGGGTCAACCAACTGTGTGTTGCAGGGCCTACATATGTACCTTGTTTTGTAGATATTACTCATCTTTCTTTTCAGGCTATGCACTGTAACCTATGTAGATTGGACTCATGTGACATATGTATACAGGTGTATGATTAATTTCTGTCTCTTCACCTTGCCCACAGCATCGTCGGGGGGACACGGATGGAGACATCAGCACAGACCGAGCGGAGGGACCGAGCACCAGTGCCAGCGGTGACATCTTGGCTGGCACATCGAGTGGAACTGAGGCGGAGGGGAGTGAGGCGGAGGACCTGTCCACTGCCACCACAGAATATGAAGCTGACGGGTCCGAGGCAGAGCTCTCCGAGTGGGCGGAGGCTGCACCACCAGCTGACAGCGGCACAACATCTCTCCCCGCCCCCTCCATTGCCATCAGCCGCCTCCCACTTGCTCGTGTCCCTTCCCAGCGTGCCCGGTCACCACATGTCTCCTTCCTGCCAGGCACTGCACCCCCTGCCCCTGTCTCCACTGCTGCTGCCAATGCCGAGTCTGTGGACATCCAGCGGCAGTTGCAGGTTGGTCAGGCTGCGGTGCTTAATGTCCTCCATGGCCACAGCCAAGTGCTGAACAACATGGAGGCATACTTGGAGGACATTTTCTCATCGCAGGCTGACCAACGCAACTTGCTGAGGTTCATTGACTCGACACTGACTGCAGCAGTGGGTCTCCTGCAGCGCTTCGTCCAATCCCCTACCCCTGACCCATCCACACTTCCCACTCCCATGCCTGTCCCACGTACACCCAGACGTCAGCATGCACCCACCACAACAGACACAGGCACCACACCAGCAGGGAAGGTCAAACGCACACCTCCTGGCACGCACACACAGGGTGAAGTAGGCACACCCACTGGGTCGGGGGGCAAACGTAAGACACGCAGCCAGAGTGGGAGTCCGCATTCCACAAAATCCACTCCCTCTAAATCCCCTCCCCTCAGCTGTACTGGCCAAAAGTCGGATACAGGGTCAGTCCGGCCCAGTCTGTCCATCAGCCCCAGTGTGGCACCACCCCGCAAGCGGTGGAGGCAGGACACCGGCAGGGGAGTTGAATCCCCCCCCTGTCCACACCCTCCCCCAGTGGCGCTGCGACCCATCCCTCCGACCCCCCCCCTCCTTGGGGCCTGTGGTTCCTTCGGGTGCAGGGGAGTCGCTGGAGGACCTTGCTAAGGTGCGCAGCGCCATCCTGACCTCCGCCTTTGGTGCTGCCCCACCCCCTGTGGTGGAGTCCTCCGTCCCTGCACCCACGACGCCTACCCTTCGCCCTCATGTCCCTGCGGCGCCTGGTCCTTCCCCCCCACATGATGCCCCCCCCCCTCTGGAAGACAAAGGAGTCTGACTGTGCAGGCAAGCTAGGGGACACGCATCCCACTGTGTCCCCCACCTGGATTTGAACTTTGGATTGCCCTATGGGCATTGTACATTTTGAACTTTCAAGGGACAAACAGATTTTTGGATGCTGAATAAAGCAATTTCTTTTTCCTTAGTACACTACTGTCTATCTGGTATTGCTGTTGGTGGACCTGCTCCATTATTTTGGGTGGTGATAATGTGTTGGGTGTGTGGGAATTGTCGTCTTGTGCTGGTCATAGGGTGGACCCTGGTATCTGTGTGCCATCACAAGCTGTTGGCTACATAACTTTGTTCATGTAAGCAGTTACTGCATGGTGACATCGTCCCAAGGTGTGTTCCTTCCTCTGTGTAACCTGACATCTTCCCTGCAGGGTCATTCCAATATGTGGTGCTGAGCTGTGTCTACATTGGCTGGGTGTGTGACGGACTCGTTAGACTTTGGCTATGCATGCTGAGCGATGTCTCCACCTGCATCATTCGTGGCGTCCTTGGTGGTCACTGTACTTGTGTGTGTAGACTGTTGACATGACTTCATGTGGACATGTTTTCTTTTCGGCGCTATGCATGTGTATACTCCCAGCCTCGCACACATGTGGTACATGTACTGCAGGATCTTTGTGCACCTGACTGACATTTGTGGGCATTGGATCTGTGGGTACTCCACCCTTTTCTTTGCAGGGGCACTGCTGTGAGTGTTAGGCACCCACCCCTCCTGTGTCTGGGCACTGCTGTGAGTGTTAGGCACCCACCCCTCCTGTGTCTGGGCACTGCTGGGAGGACTCTGCACACACCCCTCTTATGTCTGGGCACTGATGTGAGTGTTAGGCACCCACCCCTCCTGTGTCTGGGCACTGCTGTGAGTGTTAGGCACCCACCCCTCCTGTGTCTGGGCACTGCTGTGAGTGTTAGGCACCCACCCCTCCTGTGTCTGGGCACTGCTGGGAGGACTCTGCACACACCCCTCTTATGTCCTGGCACTGCTGGGAGGACTCTGCACCCAACCCTCCTATATCAGGATATGTACGCTTAGAACATACACGGGTGTGGGTTCGCTCCATGCATACGCGGGTGGGGGTACGGTCCGTACGTACACTCTTGGGGGGGGTACGCTCCATGCATACGGGGGTGGTGTTACGGTCCGTAAGTACACTGTTGGGGTGGGGGTACGCTGCATGCATACGCAGGTGGGGGTACGGTCCGTACGTACACTGTTGGGGTGGGGGGTACGCTCCATACATACGGGGGTGGTGTTACGGTCCGTACGTACACTGTTGGGGTGGGGGTACGCTCCATGCATACGCGGGTGGGGGTATGGTCCGTACGTACACTGTTGGGGTGGGGGGTACGCTCCATACATACGGGGGTGATGTTACGGTTCGTACGTACACTGTTGGGGTGGGGGTATGCTCCATGCATACGCGGGTGGGGTTACGGTCCGTATGTACACTGTTGGGGTGGGGGGTACGCTCCATACATACGGGGGTGAGGGTACGGGCCGTACATACACGGTTGGGGTGGGGGTATGCTCCATACATACGCGGGTGAGGGTACGGGCCGTACATACACGGTTGGGGTGGGGGTACGCTCCATACATATGCGGGTGAGGGTACAGGCCGTACGTACACTGTTGTGGTGGGGGTACGCTCCATGCATACGGGGGTGGTGTTACGGTCCGTACGTACACTGTTGGGGTGGGGGGTACGCTCCATGCATACGGGGGTGGGGGTACGGTTCGTACGTACACTGTTGGGGTGGGGGGTATGCTCCATACATACGGGGGTGGTGTTATGGTCCGTACGTACACTGTTGGGGTGGGGGTATGCTCCATGCATACGCGGGTGGGGGTACGGTCCGTACGTACACTGTTGGGGTGGGGGGTACGCTCCATACATACAGGGGTGAGGGTACGGGCCGTACATACACGGTTGGGGTGGGGGTACGCTCCATACATACGCGGGTGAGGGTACGGGCCGTACATACATGGTTGGTGTGGGGGTACGCTCCATACATACGCGGGTGAGGGTACAAGCCGTACATACACGGTTGGGGTGGGGGTACACTCCATACATATGCGGGTGAGGGTACGGGCCGTACGTACAATGTTGTGGTGGGGGTACGCTCCATGCATACGGGGGTGGTGTTACGGTCTGTACGTACACTGTTGGGATGGGGGGTGCGCTCCATGCATACGCGGGTGGGGGTACGGTCCGTACATATCCGTACCCACGCTGTGGAATGCTTGTGCGGGCCGTACCCAGGCCTTTGCCACGTGGGTACGAGCCGTCCCGCCATTGTTGGGGTGATGTAGGTGTGGGCGTGGTACGACTCGTACCCACGCTCTTAAGGCATGGGTACGGGACGTACCTGTATTGTTGTGTTACCGGTTCGCGTCATCAACCACTTCCGTTGTGGTGGACGCTGGCTTTGCTGGACACGCCCCCACCCCCTCGTAGTGACCAGGGCCTGGGGGTCAGGTATGTCCAGGGCATGTGTGCTGTGTGACTTGGGGGGGGGGGTTTGTGGCCTGCCCCTGCTCCTGCCCCCCCTTTCCCCCCTCCCTTTGTTGTTCTGACCTTCTGCGGCGTCTGCGTCGGAACCTGTAGAGGAGGTCGACTGCTATGAGGGCCAGGATGACACGTAGGTTCGGGTCCATGTCTGTCCGTCGCGTGCAAGTACTCCTTGTACTCCTTGTTCGCGTCGTCCTGATTTCCCGGCAGTTTTTGGCTGCCGGAAAATATTCTCCATGCGGGATGACGTCGGTGCGAATCGTACTTCCTGGTTCGTGAAAGGCAGGCTGCGTACGTCACGTCGGCGCTTTCCCGGATCACATTTGTATGTATATTTTCGTCGGTCGGTGTTTTGTACGAATCGTATGGAAATAGTATTTCCGTGCGAATCTTACTTCCATGTTTGTATATTGTTCCGACCGGGTACGCGTCGGACGGAGAATATGCTCCGTCCGACGGTTCGCACCCGGTTTTTACAGGATCGTAATCGGCACCATAATGGCTCATTAGGGCGGCAAGCGGAGTCCAAGTGGTAATGGTTTAGCTGATGGGGGTGCGCCTGCTGTGTGCGTACTATGCGTGGCTGTGCACTGGCCTCCATTGGTGGTCCTGGTGAGTGTAGCGCAGGGTTAGGGGCAGGGGTAGCAGGCAGCACAGGGACAGCGCTGGGGTAAGGGAAGCACAGGGGCTTGGGTAGCAGACAGTGCAGATGGAGTGCAGGGGGGTGGAAGCGCAAGAGCAGGAACCGCCGGCAGCGAAGGGCAGGGACAGCACAGGGGCAGCGCCAATGAAGGGCAAGGACAGCAGGCAGCACAGGGATAGTGCAGGGGAACAGCAGTGCAGGGACAGCAGGCAGTTCAGGGACAGTGCAGAGGGAACAGCAGCACAGAAGCAGGGACAGCAGGCAGTGCAGTGGGAGCACAAGGGGAGCAGCAGTACAGAGTCAGCAAGCAGCTCAGGGGATGCAGCAGCACTGGGGCATGGACAGCAGGAAGCTCAGGATGAGCAGCAGTGAAGGAACGGGGTGGGCACAGTACCTTAGGCTGTTGTCAGGCACAAAGGGGTGGCCCAGCCCAGCCTCCTCCGACTCCGACATGCGCATCCCACGATGCAGGAGCTGCAGAGGGGCTATTAAGGTGCCAGGAGGTGTAGAAATCAGGAATCCAGCTGGTCTCGCCTCTGGGGCCACTGGGAAATGTAGTGCAGTAGTTCAGTGGTCGGGTGGGGGGTGGTCCAAGGCACTCCCTTGCATTGAGCAGCAGCAGGAGGGGAAACACCTCCTGTAGGGTAGGGCGGCATGTAGATTCCCGCTATGCAGGAGCCACAGTGGGGGCTATAAAGGTGCCAGGAAGCGTGAAAATCAGGAGCCCAGTTGGCCCAGCCTCCAGAGCTGCTGGGAAATGTTGTGCGGTAGTTCGGTGGTGGGAGGGAGATGGTTCAAGGTGCTCAAGCAGAAGGGGAGACATCTCCTGTAGGGAAGGGTGAGATGTGGGAGATGCAGGGGGCTATAAAGAAGATAGGAGGTGCAAAAATCAGGTTTGGTGGTGCGAGGGAGGTCCAAGGCGCTATCTCTAGTGTGGAACAGCAGCACAAGGAGAGACACCTCCTGTAGGGAAGGGCAGCAGGCAGACCCACTCTACTGTACTCCACTCAACTCCAGTCCACCCCACTCCAATCAATCTAGTCAATCTAACCCAATCAACCCACCCCACTCCACCATAATCTACTGTACTCCACTCTAATCTACCCCACTCTGCTCCAATCTACCGAGACTACTCTACTACACTCCAATCCACTGCAGTCTACCCCACTCCACTTTACCCAGTCTACTCCACCACACTCCAATCTACCCCACTCCACTGCATTCTACCTCACTCCAATCTACCATACTCCTCTCTACCTCAATCTTCTGCACTCCTCTACAATCTACCCTACTCCACTCCCCTACAATCTACTCCACTCCAATCTAACCCAATCAACCCCACTCCACCCAATCAAACACACTCCACTAAAATCTACCCAACTCTGCTCGAATCTATCTAGTCTACCCTACTTCACTTCAATCCACTTCAACCTACCACACTTCATCCCACTCAAATCTACCCTAGTCAACCCCACTCCAATCCACCCAACTCCACTTCCAATCTAGCCCACTCTACTCCATTCCAATCTACCTCAATCCAATGTACTCCACTCCATTCAAATTTACCCCACTCAACTCCAAACTCAACTAAAAACTATATATCTAACTTCTCTACACTCTAAACTACCCCACTCCACCACAATCTACCCCACTTCACCACAATATACCCTACTCCACTCCCATCTACTCCACTCCACTATAACCAATTTCACCCCAATCTATCCCACCCCACTCCAATCTACCCCAGTGCATTCCACCCCAGTCTACCGTACTCCAATCGACTCCAATCTACCTCAAACCAATCTACCCCACTTAAATTGAACCCTTTCTACTCCACCCTAATCTCCCCACTGTACCCCAATCTACCCCATTCTACCACGATTTACTCCACTCCAGCCCACTCCATCACACCCCACTGCTATCTACCCCACCCCACTCTACTCCACTCATTGTCACTCCACTCCAATCCACCCCACTCCAATCATCTCTCTTCAATCTCTCCCTATTAATCTACCCCACTCCATTCCACTATACCCTACTCTAATCCACCCAATGTACCCAACTCCACTCCATCGCAATCTACCCTACTTCCCCTATCTATCTCACTCCACTGCAATCTCAACTCCACTCCAATCTATCCAACTCCACTCTACTCCAATCTACCTCACTACAATCTGCCCACTACAATCTACCCCGCTCCATTCTACCCCAATCTACCACACTTCATTCCACTCTACCCAATCTACCCCATTCTACTCCACTCTTATCTACCACACGCCAGTTAAATCTACCATACTCCAGTCCAATCTAACCAACTCCACCCTAATCCACCCAACTCCAATCTCCCCCAACCCACTCCGCTCCAAACTACCCCACTTCTACCCTACTATAATACATTTCAATCTACTCCAATCTACCCCAATCAACCCCGCTCCTCTGCTCCTCAATCTACCCCACTCCACTCCATTCTAGCCTAATATATCCCACTACACCCCAACCTAATATATCCCACTCTACTCTATCCCAATCTACACAAGCCTTATCTACCCCACTTCAATCTACCCCATTCTACTCTACCCCAATCTACTCTACTCCTGTCAGCCCCTCCCCACCCCAATCTACCCCACTCCACCCCAATTTAAGTTACCCCACTCCAATCTACCACTCCAATCTACCCAACTCCAATTTACCCCACTCCAATCTACCTTACTCCATTCTACCACAGTCTACCCTACTCCACCCCACTTCAATCTATCCCAATCCACCCCACTCCATTCTAACCCCACTCCACTCTACCCCAATCTACCCCATTCCACTCTACCCCAATCTACCCCACTCCATGCCATGTCACTAACTTTTAGCCATGCTTACCAGCAGCCCTAGTGGTGTACAACATGGCAAAAATACATTTCCAAAGCCTTAGGCGAGACCTATTGGCTTTGCCAATACTTGTTCTATTTTTTCTCCTTGCAACTGAGATATACATACTCTACCAATTGGTGGTGAACAATCATGTTGATATTTAGTTGAAGTTTCTTTTCTGCAAATTGTCCTGATGATTAGTGTAAGAGTTGCTATTCCCTGGTGCAGAACACCATCCCTTCACCAGCACGCCTGCACCCCCAAAAACTATTCTAGTGAGGCTGCTGGGTGGGAAGTCTACGAAAGGTATCAAAAAGCATGAGGCAGGCAGAAGTTCTGCAGTACTGCAATGCTATAACAGTTTACGGAGCGCTGCAACGGCCGGTCATAGGTCTCTCATGATCCAAGGCTAGTCATCTGCTGAGGGGCCGCAACAGTCTGCACTGTGCCGCATCATCCACGTAAGGGTCTCCCATGACTGGTAATTTACAGAGGGGTCTCAGAACTGTAACTGCGATAAACAATGCAGCACACTGTTGCCCACTCAAGGGTCTCTCATGGACTCTGGCTGGTGATCTGCAGAGGGGCTGAGGTACTGCAATAGTCTATGCAGTGCTGCATCATCCAGGCAAAGGTCTCTCATGAACTATGACTGGTTGTCTGCAGAGTTGCTGCAGTATTGTAACACTGCAACAGTCTATGCAGTGCTGCATCGGCCAGGCAGGGGCCTCTCCTGACCCACAACTGGGCATCTGCAGAGGTGCGGCATTACGGTAACACTGCAACAGTCTATGCAGTGCTGCATCGGCCAGGCAGTAGCCTCTCCTGAACCCCCACCTGGGCAACTGCAGAGGTGCAGCATTACGGTAACACTGCAACAGTCTATGCAGTGCTGCATCGGCCAGGCAGTAGCCTCTCCTGAACCCCCACCTGGGCAACTGCAGAGGTGCAGCATTACGGTAACACTGCAACAGTCTATGCAGTGCTGCATATGCCAGGCAAGGCTCTCATGAGCCGCCACTGATCATCTAGTGATCTGTATCATTCCTGTGGGTCAACGCCAAAGTCCCACATCAAAACTTTTTTGTCCTTAAGGGTGGGTCTTCCTAAGTTATATGTTATGATACCTTGAACAATTCTGGCTTTTCAGCCAACAGCTCTCCGAATGATAAAATCTTTAAAGCCTGTACCGACAATGGTCTAATGTGAGGCCACATGTCATTGAATGCAAGAACTGAATAAAGTTGTCAGTTATGACCTAGAGTACCTGGTAGCGATGAATGAAGTGCTTTACCCAGGACCCTCTTCTCTCTGTTTGGTATTCTGTCCAGTGGGAGCTAGCAACTAACCCTTGTGGCTTGTGTTAATACTGGATGGAGATGGAGGGATTGTTACAATCAGATTGGCCCACACTCCCTTGTTTGCGACACACCTTATCTAAAGTGGTTATTGGAAACATTTTAATCACAGTATTGGGTGTTTGCTGGTATCTCCACTAATACATTTTAGGCTAAGTGCTTAAAACTAATCAGATCATGGCGTAGCTTCTATTGGTGCAGCAGGTGCTGACACCAGAACCCCGAGGCCAGAGGATGCCCACTGAATGTTGATGTATTTAGTAGTTCAAACTACAGCAAACACACAAAAGACAACAGGAGGAATGCTGCAATAAGCCTAACCATTGGCAATCACTAGGGGTAGCATTCCAATCCATTGTTTTTTTGCCAGCAATGCCACCTCAGATTGGACCCAGCCATATGCAAATCATTCCTGACCCTTCTCGAATAAGAACAGTCCAACTCGAACTGCCAGACCAGGTCTCCCCAAACCTGAGGTATCCCAAGACCAGTTTGACCCTGATTGGGCTCATCAGTCAGGTGTAGTTTGGTTCCAGGGGCACAGCAAGCAAGGGACCCACGTATGGGCATAACCTTGGCCACTTTGGATGTTACATCAAACAAAGAAAAGGTGTTGCAAGGAACGCTTGCAATAACCCTAAACCTTGGCATTCACTTAGGAGGATGTATGTAAAATACTATTGCCACCCAAAAACCCTTACCCACCCTAAACCCTAAAAATATCCTTGGCACCCAAAAAGCCTTACCCACTCTATACCCTAAAATTACCCTTGCGACCCAAACTCGCCATACCCACTCTAAACCCTAAAAAATCCCTTTCCACAGAAAAACTCACACCTACCCTAAACCCTAAAAATGCCCTTATCATCCAAAAACCCATACACACCCTACACCGTATTCCAATTCATTTATCTTTGAATCACCATTCCAGTTCAAACAGCCTGGGGCACATTTCCTTCCTAGCATTAGTGCCCAGGACACACTGGCTGTACCACTGAATCAGATGAAACTAACATGAATCAATATTTCCCCTCCATCACAATCTATCATCCTCTATTGTAAAAAAATTATAAATTTGGCTGCAGCATGGATGCCAGTCAGAGACAGTCAGAGATAGAAGCTTCCCCTTTGGTACAACTTGCAGAGACCTTGCTACCCCTGCTCTCAGGGGCCATGCAGATAGTGACAGAACCAGAAAGTAAACAGTATACTAGGAGCCAGAAAGTAGCAAGTATAGAGTTGGTGAGTGACTAAGGGTGGGACACGGGGTCAATCCTATGATGACATCAGGAGTTGAAGGTTGTATTGACTCCCCTGGTATTCCTGGATATTAGAAACCTTTAATTAATGCAAATGTTCTTAGTCTGTCGTCATTATATCTGTGTCAAGCTCTGGGTTGATGGGGTGCCTGAGCGCACGTCCCACAACCATCTTATGATGGTAAAAATATTTAGATGTCACAACACTGACAACTTCTAAAAACGTTTCAGCTTGTTGGGGCATATCATCAACGGCCAGCGATAATTATCGCTGGCCGTGTTTATCGTGCAGAAAATTAACGCCGCCTATCACCGGATTCTATCGCCCGGTGAGCGCACTACCAGCAACGCACATCGCCAAGGCGATAGAAATCCAGGCAATATCGGCGTAGAGGGGCAATATCGCAGGATTACCTGCGATGAAAAAGAGAGTTACACAAAAACATTGCTGATAGGGAGATGTGGGCTCAGCGTATTAATCCACCTCTTATTATGAACATAGCCAAGTCAGAAAAAGAGCAGGCGTAAGGAACCTGCGATAATGCCTGATAGCGCTAGTTTAAAAATCGCTAGGCCGGCTAGCGATTTCCTTGCTGATAGGGAGAACCTCTGTCAGCAAATATTTTCACTGTATTTCGTGTGTCTTTCACACGGGAACGCCTACCTCGCATCTCATTAGCGATGAGAGCTGAGGCGAAAGGATAATGGGCCCTGCAGCATGGATTCACGCGTTAGCGTGCCCATGCTGATAGGGCGTTAAAATTATCGCCGCTCGTCATCATGGAATTCTGGAGGAGAGACCATGCGGTAATGGGGGAGGTGACGGGCATTGTTATGCAGCCGGAGGCGTGGTGTTGTCTCCTGAACGTTTGGGGGCCTGCTGATCACGATGAGGCACAGACCCTGTGGGTGACTCTGGGTAACATGGTGGCTAAGCAAGACATCGCGCGCCTGTGGGGCTCCGCGGGACCCCCCACATTGGCTGCGTGGAAGGAAAACATGGACTGGAATATGTTCAGGGAAAAGACGGTATATTGCGCTAGAGGGCGCCCTCGGAAGTGGCATGCCATTTGGGGGCGGTGGAACCAATATAGGGGGGCATATGCCTTGCCCCTGATCTGGATCCCCCCGAGGAGCAGCTCTCTCCTTAGCATTCTTTCCAGCTCTGTACATATGTTTTGATTGTTAATTGACTTCTTGGGCCTCTGCTTTTCCCCTTTTTCCTCTTATCACAGCGCTGTGACTGATAGACGAAGGGGGTCCGCTCTCCCCTGAGGGGCAATCACCAGGTGTATTCAGTGTACTTCGCCTTGCTTGGGTTTGGTTTGTGTTTGTGTTTATTTAAAATGGAACCTTTTTGTTTCTCCTTTCTATGCACTGTGGATGCTTCTTTGTATTGCTCTCTTGAAGCTGCCGCACCTCCGGGTTGTCGGCTGAATAGCTGTGTCCTTATTTTTGATGAATAAAGGTTTTATAAAAATAAAAAATAAAAAAAAATTATCGCCGCTGTTCGTCCGAAAACGGATGCAAAAGCGGCGATAATTTTAACTCCGGCCGTTGATGATATGCCCCTAAGAGGAGTGGGCCTTGAAGAGGGCAGTTCTTTGTGCCCAGCACTGGCTGTGAGGCATTCTTACCCTCCACACCTCCCAAAAACGAAATAAACAAAAGACTCTGCAGCTCCTGCCGATGTGTCCTGCGGGGCTTTCAAAACCAGTCAAGGACATTGGCTGCGCAGAGCCTCCAAACAGGAGCTGGAATTCTACTCTGTGCTGGGGTTCCCACTAGCATTGCACTGTGTGATCCTGGCTCTTCATTGAGTGACCGAGTGAAATTGAACCTCTGTGGTGTGAGACACGGTGGCACTGTATTAGTCAGTAGTTGTGCTGTCAGTACTACAACTGCAGACTGTGTGACAGCATCTGGGGCGTAGCTAGCACTGATGCAGCAGGTGCAATGGCACCGGGGCCCAGAGTTGCCAATCGAACCAGGAAACTACCCCAACAGCAGTGAACAGGGCCATTTTCCTTGTTTCACCAAGGTGTCTTTGATAGCTAATGGACGACGTGAATTAATATAACCTGTGTATCTGTAAAGCGCATATTCACCCATGGGTATCTTGGCACTGAATAATAGATGTTTATTATTACCCAACTCAATGGTGCTCATTTTATTGACCTCAGAAGGATGAAAGACTGAGTGGCCCTGCCAGGATTTGAATCTGTGACCATGAGGCCCAACACAGACGCCTACAGTGGATGCATTAGTCCACTGAGCCACCAGACCCGGCTTCCTTCGCATGTTTCTGGTGACCACCCCAGACAGTCCAAGAAGAGGCAGACGCCGCCATTCCATACATTCCATGCATTCTTCCCGGTACCTGCAACAACACATCTCTCTGCTCCACGCGCACCACCAGCAGAATTCCCGCTGCTATGACTTTCCCCTCCCAGGGACGCACTATCAATAACCTTCCTTTGTGTGCGGCGGCTGACAAAAAGTTCCTATATATAGTACGAAAACAAAAAGTCCCTATATATAGTACCAAATAAACAGGACAGCTCATGTGGCGTGGGCGGCCTGACGCAAATCTGAGCAAGGAAACACTGAGTTATGTTCCGTCTCATTCAGAAGCGACTGATTGTCTATTCACATGAAATATGCCACTAATTCATTATGCTGTTTTCCTGGACTCAAAATCCTTCCTCGCTTCATGTGTTTCATAGCCGCAGAACAGTGCACTTTATAAGATATTTAAATCAAGGTTCGCGTTACTGTTGAGCAGAGCTCTGGCCTCGGAGGCGTTCGAAGGCCTGCAGGATATTTGCAATGTATCCAGTTTTGTGCCTATCGTCGTTATCTGAAACGCGTCGACTGCTGACATGCAGGGAGGGAGGCCAGAAATGCAAAGAACGGTTTGCTTTTTGTGGTTCGATTCGAGCAAACAAGAACTGCCTCCTCGCCGTTGCGAGTTTTCTTCGGTTCCAGTTTCCCGGGTGCGAGACGAGTTGAAAGGGTTTCTTTTCTTCTTCCAAACCTGTTTCTGGTTAAAAACTGCCAGATTTAGAAACTGCATTAGTAGGTCAGCGAGCGAGCGAGTCTGTTTATTAGAAACAGATGGCAAACGCACCTTGCTTCAGCTCACACAGAGTTGAAAAAGAACAGCAACAAGTGAAGTGCTTCTCTTCAAGTCAGAGTGGTAACAAGCATCGGCAAAGACAATAGGTCTCGCTTATGCAAGATCTATTGACTTTGTAGGCCATGTTGTCCAGCAGCGCGAATGCAACTATTGAATTAATCTGGTGCTGGAACCGGTCTTCACACCGAACATGGAAGAACATTAGAGCCCTGGTATATCCTATCAAATCGCCGAACATTTGCCATTTGAGTTTTTAAGATGTATTTTTTCAGTCAATTACTGTTTTGTAAGATTATAACTTTGCTGTGTTTTCATTGCTTAGATATGAAAAAATATCTAGACACATATCAACAGGGTCGGATTGGAATCACAATTAGGCCCGGGCACCCTCAAAAAAAGTGACCCACATTCCCTGATCATCCCTTTCACGGATCACCATCTGTTTAGTCACACTGGAATCTGGCCGGTTTTTATAGCCTTAGACTCCAACCTAGCGGGCTCTACCGGCTATTAATGGCCAGCTCCAGAGTTGAAGGCCTGAGCCAAAGGCAAGGGCCTTTCACAAGGGAGCGCGCTTTAATGGCTGGAAGAGCCTGCAAGGAGGGCTTTAAGACTATTATAATTGATAAAAACAAAGGCCTCTGGGAGCCCAAGGGGATTTAACTCCCCTCAGGACCCGAAAGACCTTTGTTCGCAGAAGCAGCTGTGAATGAAAAACAACATTAGAATGTTGTTCTGCTGGCTTCTACCGGCACGTAGAAGCCCAGAGCACTCCATTGTCAGCAACGGAGTATTCAACATTCTAATGTTCTAATTTTTGTTATACTTTTGTATAGTGTGTGTTCTCGGCCCAAAGTCCCTGGGCAATGTGCATGCGAACCAGTTACATTACTCAAGATCAAATCCATTTTCGGTATAGAGATGAAGGGATTTGCCCAGAATCACAGGATGTCTAGCTGACTCTGGGACTCGAACCTAGTGTCAACGTCTGCAACTCTGCCATAGTGCAATTTTATGCAACCCTCTCCTCTCCCCACAACAAGTCCTAATAGACACTGGGGATGAGGTCACAACACCTGGCTGCTACGGAGGCTACTACTCTTACTCATCCCCTCCCCAGTCCATTAGAGGGGTGTGGTGCAACAGCCAGGGCGGCTGACTCTAAAGCACAGGACTCACGGTTCGATTCCCGGCAGAAGCTCAGCCCAGCACAGTGCTGGCACAGTATTGGCTAGTGTATACGTGTCTAGATGTCCGGCATAGGGAGAATGTGATCACTACATGTACTAGGCAATAATTGGCTATGTGTTCCTAACTCATGCAGCATCTGACTTTTATGGTGTTTTTAGGAACGTGCGTAAACCCTCCAGCCAGGTGCGCTTTATGGGGGCAATCTCCCTTGACCCTTTGTAATGTCTCTACGCCTATATGTGCGATTGATCAAGAGTTTCATGCCTAAGTATTAGCCTGCCAACTACGTACCCTCCCACCTGTGACCCATCAATCAGCGATCCCAGGCCTTGGTCTGAGAGCCTGTTTGTTTACATATTTGCGAGTCGCGGTTGATGTGGCGTTCACAACGGGCGATTATATTAAAATGGGCAAGATATCATTTTTGTCGATAAATACATCCGACTCCATTTTAACAGTTCCACAATACATCCTTTTGTACCTCGCATCTTTCTTCTAGTCAGCACCACTTTCCTTTATAGCACATTCTCTGTCAAAGGTGGAAGTGCCTGGTGAGTGTGTCTCTCTCTCTTCCTAAGCACCATCACAGTATTATTCACAGAAAGAAAATGGTGGCTCAATAAAGACACATTTTCAAAAGCATCTTTTCAAATTTGGATCCCTTACTAGCCTCTTGTTCAGTAGAGAAACATGTTAGAAGTGTTTCAAATGTTAATCATAGTAAGCAATTATTATTTATACATATATTGCAAAAACTGAAGTGCAAAGCATATTTGCTTACTATGATTAATATTTAAAATACATTGAAAATGTTTTGCACTGAACAAGAGACTATATCTGGCCTTTCACCAGATATTGGCAATTCATTGGGAATTATACATATACCAGAATGAAGAAAAACACTTTTTCCAAATAAATGTCTGGTGAACCTCTGTTTTTTCTAATAATTTAATATACCCATGTTCTCCGTCGGCACAGTGGGTAGCTCTTGTATTAATATAACCATCACTTATATAACCAACATTTATATAACCATCACTTATATAACCATCATTTTTATAACCATCACTTATATAACCAACATTTTTATAACCATCACTTATATAACCACCATGCTATCATGGCAGTATAATGTAAGAAGTACCTGATGTCACCACACAAATAGAGGAAGAAAGAACATGACACAGTGGAAATAAAAACCAACAAGAATTAGAAATAAGGAAAGGTCAATCACGGTTTGCATTATTAATATTGATAAAGGATTGAAACAGTGCATTAGAAATAAATGAAAGACCACATTATGCTGGAATTCATTAGGCCTCTGAATGACACCCGGAAACAGGAACACAATAAACAAATGATTACAAGTAAACACAATAGAAAATAAGGGTAATAATAAATTGAAATCTGAGAGTGGATGTCAAAGACTCATAATGGAAATTACAGTTTACCAGATAGAGAGAGTTTCTGCTGCATCTAGTCTGTAGAAAAAGGGTTTTGGGAAATATAATGGCTGGGGCCTGATGCGGCTGCAGTGAGTACCTCCTGGTGCCTGCAAGTACATGCCCTACAGATGCCAAGTTTTCAGTTTGCATATGAGTGACACTTCCATGTTTTCGGTGTCCTACTGGGTGACATTGTAATGGCATGTGTGTGACCCTCAGAGTGTTGTGAATAGAACAAAGCAATTATGACCCTGAAACAAGATAAATATCAGAAAATACCACGTCCTGCAACATAATAGTTTACAAATTGCCCAGAATTCAGTGACACTGGCCTCTTGCCAACTTCATCATGTGTTCACACTTTCCCATCACTAACCCATGTGCTGTACCACAAACACACTCACACAAACATGCATGCACACACATAAGGAATTTAAAATTTAGCAAATTGCACTTTTCGGTTTATTTTGCAAAATATAGCTCCTTTAAACGTTACTTTATCATACGTTAAACCACTGTAATTTGGTACGGTATTAGTAAAATTGAAGAGAAACAAAACCACAATTCCCAGAATGTATGATATCTGTTAAATGGCCACTCTGGACTGGGGCAAACATTTCACAATAACACAGCAAGGCAATTTGATTATCAATAGCACTCATTCTCTGCACTCTAAGGGGCCGATTCCGATCTCACTCGAAAGGGCCCCCGAACACGATCCGGCCGTAAAAGTACGAGCCGTACATGTGTTTACCGAACGACCCGTACAGCTGTACGAGCAAGCAAGTACGATGCGAGAAATGTGAAATTGCCGACCGACTAGTTTCCAGGTCTGAACTGCTCCGTACGCCTCGTCCGTAAGCACACCGTGCCGTGCAATGGATGCGAATTCCGACCGAGCCAGTACGATGCACGCGTCAGACAGCCGGATCGAGCTGAAGTTTCTAGCTCACAAAATGTCCAGGAAACTGCCTTAGAGGGTCCGCGTCGGACCCCCATCACCCGCAGCCTTACGACTCGGACACCAACACAGGCATGTACGGAACGTATGGCACTGACGCGTACTCACTGTAGGGGGTGCCCTTGTGCGAGACTTACCCATTCAGTCAATGGGAGCCCATGTACGCGTCGTACGACCGACACCCATTGACTTCTATGGAAGTCCGACCGAACCGAGTTCGGCAGCATGCGGCTGCATCGTACTTACTCGGTCGGACTGCAGGAGTCCGGCTCCGTCGGAATACACTCCGGATCCGGCTCTGTCAGAGAGCTTTCCGACCCAGATCGGAATCGGCCCCAAAGTGTTGAAAAGAGGAGCAGGCCTTGACAGAATTTTAACCTGTGACATTTAAATTAAAAAAACAGCTCTTGCCAGCCGGATCTGAACTGCTCAGCTATTTTACCACGAATGTACAGCATGCCAGTAATCTAAACGAGTATCAGCGCTCCTTTTGTTTCATTCTGGCTGCAAGGGGCTGTGGACTACACCTTGATGCCGCTGCCGCCCACTGAGAAAACAAACACGTGCAGCTTGCTGTTACTTTACAGTTTCTCAAGAAATAGACTATAATTGGAAGTCAGGTGTTTTACTTTTCCAAGCTTTGTAGGAAAGTCTTCTGTCTATAGGAATAATTATACGCTCTAGTAAGTCCATTGAACCCTGTCATCTAACTGCTATTCTGGCCAAGGGACCTGCTGGGTACTGAAAGATCACTGCAGCAAGTGCCTTAACCAGATAAACTATTTTAAACATTGGTTTGTTACCAATTAAACATTACCGAACAGATTCTTTGTGTGGGAGGAAGGGGTAGAGGTTTTTTTTTTTTTTTTTATTTCAAAAGTTTTTTATTGGTTGTTACAGCATAGACATATAGAAAGCAAGTCCAGTAGTGTAATATGAGTCATAGGGTTACGAATCAAAATTACTGTACGCTACAGTACATCATAGTAAATGACAGTACAAAAGTACAACAGTAGAGTACGTAGAACATACTCACGACAATTCAGTAACAGACATTGTATTACAACAGTATTTTACTCATTCATTAAAGACAAGTATTTATGGTGGCTAGGAGTGCAATGAAGGCAGTCGGGCAGCCTGTATTGGTGAGTCGTGGGCGGTGTATGGGCCCATCTAAGGTGGCTTACGTGTCGTGAAGTAGTTATCAAGAGTCGACCATAGTTTTCTCGTGGCAGGTCGCCACGGTGTCTGACGGAGTGTAATATTGTCTGCTCCACGTAAACTAATTATCCAATTCAACCACCCTGCGTAGTTAGCCTTGCTGGTATCTTTCCAGTTGCTGAGGACTGTCTTAACTGCAGCCGAGAGGAGGAGGTCAAGTAATGCCTTATCATCTGCATCCAGGGATGGGTTCTGGGTGAAACCGAAAACTAGGTAGGGGAGCTCTTTCACCGGTGAGATATGGAATAGCTTTGAGATCAAGTCGAATATATTCTCCCAGAACTGCGCCACGCAGTCGCAATCTAGGATGATGTGTGATAAGTCACCCTCCGCGCGTTTGCAGTTCCAGCAAAAGGCATCTTGGGAGAGGTTGTGTGCGAATAAACGTGCAGGGGTCCAGAAGGCTTTGTGCAAGAGCCAGTATTTTGTCTGTGACAGTGTGGGGCTGATTTTGTGTCGCGTGCAGGATATCCATGCATTGGTCCAATCCGAGTCTGTGATTGGCCTGGATGAGAGGTTATTCCAGAATTGTGTGATTGGGGCAGTGAGGCCCGATTGTTGGGGGCGGCTGAGTTTATAGAGAAAGGAAACCTGGTGACCTAGTCTGTTTAGTCTGGCAAGGTATGGTGGGAGTGAGGGCGGCGTCGGGGAGAGTTTGAGTTTGGATAAAGCCGTTTTTACATTGAGGAAGTTATAAAAATTCAATTGGTGCGAGATCATATTCGATTTGTAGGTCTCTGAAGGGAATAGGGTATTCCCCCGTGTACAGCTGGTGTGGGAACAGTATGCCTTTTTCGATCCATGCCTCGTTGTGCATGGGCTTACCCTTGTACAAAATGGTACGGTTGTCCCAGAGGGATTCCCATCTTGAGCCTCTGATGCTGAATTCTAGGATTCTATCAAACTTTAGGAGAGCAGATTTTGTGTTATGAAATATCGATTTAGAATGGGTCAGCTGGTTCAGGTTGGATGAGAGGGCCGCGCTAGGGGAGATACCATTAAGAATTTACTCCTCAATTTCGAGCCAAACTGGGGTGTAGTCAGGTGAGGGAGCGAGCCAGTGGGCTCCTTGTTTGGCTAGGAAAGCGGTCTCGTACCTCTTAAAGTCTGGCAAATTAACCCCTCCCGCGGATTTGTCTAAGCGAAGCTTTTTTATGCTGATTCTTGCTCTTTTCCCTTTCCAAAGGAAATTAGAGATGGCCATGTCTAATTTGTGATAGAAGTCTGGTGTGAGGGTTAGTGGGAGCATAGATAAGAGGTAATTAACCAGAGGCGCAATCATCATCTTGATGGTTTCCACCCTACCCCACCAAGTGATGAAACGGGGGGACCATCCCTCTAGTTGCGTTTTGATTTTATTTAAAGTGATTTTTTCATTTCGATGGAGGGTCTCCATGAGGGAGTCACCAAATTCGATACCTAGGTACTTCACAAACTCTGGTTGCCAGCATAGCCCTGAGACTCCCAGCACCTCTTTGGTGGTTAAAATATTGAGTGGTTTGACCTCGGATTTATCCCGGTTAAGTTTGTATCCAGAATGGGAAGAGTAACTGTCTATGGTGGACATTAGTGCAGAGATTGAAGATTCTGGTGATTCCGTTATAATCAGTATATCGTCCGCATAGGCGGCGAGTTTGACGCACTTATCCCCGAACTCCACCCCTTTGATGTTATCATTTCTTTTTATATGTGCAATTAGGGGCTCCATTGCCAAGAGGAAAAGTGAAGGGGAGAGGGGGCATCCCTGTCTAGTCCCTTGTTCTAAGGAAAAGGCGTCCGACAAAGAACCATTTATAGCAATGCGTGCGGAAGGTGACCGGTATAGGGCCATAACCAAATCAGTGAAAGTTTCTCCCAGATTAAAGGTGGACATACAGCTCTTGAGAAAAGACCAGGAGACTCTGTCAAACGCCTTCTCTGCGTCGAGGGTGATGGCTACGGCCGGGGCTGCGAGCAGTTTGGCTTTTTCAATGACGTGACAGAGGATCCTCGTATTATCGTTAGACATACGCTGCTTCATGAAGCCTACTTGTGATGTGCTGATTAGCTTTGGGAGTTGTAGATTTAGACGTGTGGCGAGGATTTTAGCATAAATTTTGCAATCTAAGTTAATTAAGGAGATTGGTCTGTAATTTTTGGTTAGCAGGGGGTCTTTACCATCTTTAGGTATGACTATGATGGTAGCTTCACTCATGGAATTGGTAATACGTTTTGTTACACTAAAGGATTGGAATAATTTTAGGAGAGTTGGGCTCAGGGAGTTTGTGAGTTCTTTATAGAAGCTGGCTGAGAACCCATCAGGACCCGGTGCTTTCTTACTTTTAAGCGTCTTAATGGACGCTGATATTTCCTGAAGGGTAATCGGAGAGTTCAGTGAGTCCTTATCCGAACCGTTTAGTTTAGGAAGACCCAATGAGGTTAGGTACCTGTCACAATTTTCCGAGTCAAAGTCTAGGTTGTTTTTGTACAAGTCTTGGTAAAATGATTTGAACGTATTAAGAATGAGATTCTGCTTTGTTTGGATGACATTGTCGCTATCTTTTACTGAGGCAATGTTGAATTGCTTATGTTTATGTTTTAGATATGATGCTAAGATCTTCCCAGCTTTGTTGCCCTCACAAGTTCTTAGAGCCTTAAACGTATTAATCCAGACCCCTGCCCTTCTGCTGAGTATCGAGTTGTATTCATATTTGAGTTTGGTGAGGTCATTTAAAATGTTCGAGTTTTGGAGATCTGCTATATGGGCGGTTTCCAGCTTTTTGATGTTGTCTTCCAGAGTGGATAGGTCTTTGTTTAGTTTTTTGTTAGTATGGGCTCGGATGCCTATTATTACTCCTCTCAAAGTGGCTTTGAGTGCCTCCCAAACACTCGCTATGTCTGAGTCGGGGGTGTCATTATGTTTGAGGTAATCAAGGATGGCCTCCTCGATTTTTCGTTTGTTTTCTGGCTCAGAGAATATTTCGTCATTGAATCTCCATATTTTAGGGGGGAGAATGGAACTAGAGCCCACTAATTTGGTCTGAATGCTGGAGTGGTCGGAAATCAGTTTAGGGGCAATACTGGTTTCGTCGATGAGGTGGGTGAAGGGGCTATTAATGAGGATATAATCTATCCTCGAGTAGGAATTATGAGGATGCGAGTAGAAAGTGTAATCACGGCCATCAGGGTGTTGGAGTCTCCATGAGTCGTGTAAGTTGAATCTGGAACATAGGCGTTGTAAACTAGTATGTGAGCGTGTGGGGTGGTAGAAGGGGTAGAGGTTTTAAAAAATACAAGTATACATTGACTGTCGGTCTCCGCTCCACTTGATGCGCTGCGCCTTGCGATTCTGCCCCTTTCTGTTAACGCCCCCACCCAGAATGTATGAGATCCCAGAGTAACGTATTTCCATTTCCATCAGGAGTGACGGGAACTAAATACAATCTCTTAACGGAGCCTGTGATAGTGAGAGGAGGGAATTCAGAAGGATGAATAAGAGATGCGAGTTAAGAAGCAATGTTGGCTCCTAAGATGCAAATTGTTCACGTGATCTTTACTTTCATAGAACATGATGCACTTTTAACATCGTCATAACCAAAAAAACAACGTTTGCTTTCAAGCAATTATGTAGCATATTTACAAGGGCCATAGCTCTGCTTTTTTGGCTTTTAAAGCCAAGAAAGCGGATATAAAAATATAACATGCATTTGCGCATGTTAGCACCCTTTTACCCGACGCCTCCCTTTGCATCTCTAATGAGATGCAAAGTGGGCGTCACTGGGCAGTACAACCTTGTAAATATCGCTGATGTACACATTGCGATATTTACAAGGCTACCCACACATTTTAGCAGACGTTAGTTTTTGGAGAAAACAGCTGTTTTCTCCAAAAACTAACGTCTGCTAAAATTCAGACTTAGCTATACTTACCATTGGGGGTGGATTATGCTGATACGACCGCAGGGTTGTATCAGCAAGGTTATCGCCGTTTTCCATGGAACATCGCTGGAAAACCAGCGATGTTCCATGGAAAACATCGCTGGGAAATTATCGCCATTGGGCTATGCGTTGTTAATACAACGCTAGCATGGCGATAATTTCCTGCGATAGCCAGCAATAAAAATGTTCTCGCTAAGAGCGGCCAGCGATAATTATCGCTTCCGCTTGTTAATATGCCCCAATGTTTTTCCACACTTCAGTTGGAAAACCCTCCAACTACCTGGAGCACATCAAGACGTTTTTTAACCTGGTAAAGAAGCGGAAGGTACATTTGCTTATATATTTTTTCTTATGAAGGCCGCAGGCGTTTTTTCTGAGCCAGGACCTTCCGGAGCTGGGAAGCAGCTCTGCTCGCCTCATGACGGCCACTCAGTGTGATCTTCGGCTTAGTTCCAAAGGTGAGAGGGATCCTGGGTATTGCAGCCAGGCACTGAGTCCTCGAGATGGAGACACTAGTGAAATTCACTAAACCCTTTCTCCTGACAGCCAGGGCACATCTGTGGGTGAGGGAGGCAGGGGAGCTGCTTCAGGCGTGGATTGGTGGGCCACCAGCATTATTAACAACAATCATTACAAGGAAGGAGAGGGCCAATATCCCAGTTGTCCTGGCAATAGTGCAGGAAGTTTTCATTTTAATCTGGAAAGTTGCAGAAAGGGCCCACTGGCACTCACTTTTGGGGACCATTACATCAGATTTTGACCCGGAGCAAGAGAGAGAGAGAGAAAAAAAAACGAGGAAATGAAAAAGAAGAGAAGGACAGAAAAACATTAACAAAGGGCAAAAGCAAGGCTGAGAAAGAATCAGCAAGAGTGAAATAAAGGGGCAGGGAGTGCATGGCGGTGGAAGAAAGAGGCATGAGGTGAATCAAGACTACACTGCCTTGAAATTTGGAAATCCCAACATTCGTCTGCACCGGCTGCAAGCTTCTGAGAAGCCTTTGGGCGCCAGCACTTATTGTTTTACAAATTAAGCACTGAGCACAGGCCATTAGGTGTAAGGTAGCTTACATAACCCATGACGCAGTAACCCTTGCGTGCGACCCATAAGCAAGCAGCCAAGCCGGTCTAGCAGGAAAGTGCTCACCATGTCACCGTGCAAGTTGCTGACATCAGCACACATTCAGCTGCACAGCTTTCCATTCAGCACAGCAGCGTGCAAGGGTGAGGGAGGCCTCTCATGTAGGGCTCCAGCTGAGCTGAATGCAAACATCTCACATTAATGACACAATTACTTACCAGTAATCTTCATTACCCCGATTCAAAGTCCTCCTCGTTACGGTCCTTACTGCATGAGGCTCTTCCACCTCCGACAGAGCGGTCACCATGCGGTGTGGGGTGGAGGAAGGCTCCGTCCCTCGCTCTCCCGCTTGTGAATCCCACGCTCCAGTACAGAGGTACAATCCAGGGAGGAGCTGAGGAAGAAAACTGACACAAGGAGGACTTTGAATCGGGGACTGAAGATTACTGTAAGTAATTGTGTCAGTACTCCCTCATGCCGTCCTCCTTGTCCCAGTCCTTGCCATGTGAAGATGTATCAAGCTGTAATCACTTGCACCGACACTCCACCTATGCAGTCAAAAACAACTTAGACCAATTGGTAATGACACCATTGGCGATCTCAAAACAGTGGCAGCAAAGTTCACATCAGTGTCTGAAAGAGATCCAATCCATAGTGTTTTTACAAATGTTTCATGGGTCAACCATGTCACTGCTCCACACATTTCCTGTACTGAGGCACCCCCAGTACCGCCTAAGAGGGTGCTACAGCTCTTGTCGATCTCCCCTGAATCACTGGCGGGAAAGATTCACCTAGAGGTTTGTACAACTGAGCTATAGCTTGACAGGCCACCTATCATCAGTATGAGTAGACACTTGCATGCCTTTATTTCCTGTGGCATGTGAAACAAACAGAGAATTAGACACCTTAAACTTCTTGGTACATTGTAGGTAGATGGGCATGGCCCACATGACATCAAGGGAAGAGGGAATCTCTGAATGCATCTTAGAAGGGAAAACTGGTAGAGGTATTTCTGGAGACAAATGAAAAAGAGAATTTACTTTTGGGACAAACTTAGGATCTAACTTAAGAACCACCCTATTGGTATAAAAAAAAATTACAAACAAAATACAGGTAAGAAATTACTGGTGACACAATTTCACCCAAGCTTTGATGGCGTTATGTCAATTTTTAGGGGGTTCTTAGCTGATAACGAACCGCAAATCAGAATCCTCTCGGGGTTCCAAGGGTTGCTGTTGTAAACCTCTCAACACAATAGAGAGCTACCATATCAGAGCTTAAGAGAGAGATGGAGGTCTCCGTAACCTGAAACTCTTGAAGAGTCTGACTACCAAAGGAGTGATCACGCTCTAGTCTAGATTTCATCTTAGATGACTGATCTCTAGCCACTGTGAAGACAAAGTAGAGGCGCTAGGTATTTCACAAACCCTCCCTTAAAAAATCAAGGAGTTCATACTGTTCATCTGATCTTGGATCTGTCCCTTTTGCAACACATGAAAGTCAAAATACTTCCAATACTTCCTATCGGAAGCTAATGTCGAGGGCTATCTGGAGCCATGAAGATCTCTCGCTTCATGTCCCAACAACCCAGTTGCCCCAAGCCTACCCTCTCTAGCTCCAAGCTGTCAGCCTAAGATGTCGGAGAGCAGAAACTAGAGAGGAGATAGTTGCAGATGTAAGTAGAGATAAGTCCCCTTGGCCAATGATACAATAAAAGAGAACCAAGGGTGGTGGGGTCTGAATGAGGCCATCAGAATCATTAATACCCTTTCCTCTCAAATCTTCTGAAGCACAATCGGGAGGAGGGGAATCAGATGAAAGGCATATAGCAGGCGCTATGGCAAAGGAACTGATATGGCATCCATTGCCCATGGCTAGGGGCATGCTGTCTCTGTCAGAATACTGAAAGCATCATGTTATGTGGAGAAGTGAACAGGTCCATTCAAGGTGTCCGGGAGGACACAAACACAATAGAACTCCCAAACAGACAGGTGATAATTCACTGCAGACGTAAGATACCAGCTAACTCTGTCTGCTTGAAAACTCAAGGGAATATTTACACGGGTAGTGGCGGAGTGAGGCGTCAGCCTTCCTAGCTTAACACCTCACTCCGGCACTTCAGAAACGCAGGGGTGCACCATATTTACAAGAATATGGTGCAGTCCTGTGTTTCATCCTGCGCTGGTGCTAAACTTAGCAGCCTAGTGCCTATGTAGGCACCCTTGCACCATAGTGCAAGGGTGTCTGCATGCAGGGGAAGATTGTTTATGTGTAGGAAGGTCCTTCTTCCTGCACATAAACAATCTTTAAATGCTGTTTTGTAACTTCTATGTGTGCTGCTTAATGCATCAGACATAGAAGTTGCAAAACAAAATTTTTTAAATGATTATTTATCGGCAGGAAGGGGGACCTTTCCTGTACATAAACAATCATTGGACTTTTGGTGTATCCATGTGTGCTGTGCTAATCAGCACACATGAAATAGCAAAAACGAGGAGAAATGAAACATTTCTCCTCGTTGCGCCGGGGTAAGACCAGGTTTTCCCTGGTGTTAATTCTGGTGCAGCCTCCTATTTACGCCTCCCTTGTAAATAGGGGGCAGCGTCAGAATCAATGGGTGTTGCGGTGGAACCCCCACAGCAACACCCATTGCCCTCCTCTTTCACGCTAAGCATAGTGTGAAATGGGGCCTTATTTACAATGCAGCGTTAAGCCACGTTAAGCGGCTTAATGGTGCCTTGTAAATAAGGCGCAGCCCCTATTGCCACAGGAACATCTTAGAAAGTGATGTTCCCGTGGCGGAATATGCCCCACCTTTCTCAAAGGAAGAACTGTATACAACAACTCCATCTGGAAAGTCTCTACTACGACATATATATATTGAAAACCTTGAGATCCGATTGTCGGTGATACCTGCCACCTGTCTTCGGGACTAGAAATAAACTAGAGTAAATTGCTTTTCCACTTCCATGGTCTGGCACCAGAATCACAGCCCCCTTGACCAGTAATGAATGCATTCCTAGGCACATAGATTGTTTCTTCAAGTCATCCTTCGTAATACGGTGCGAAGAAAACAGCCTGTTGGTGGGGCAGGAGAGAAGGGAATGCGATAACCATCTCTTACAATAGATAGGACCCAAACATCTGAGACAAACTTTCCCCACTGATGGGCAACATCTCTCAATCTTGCTCCAACCCCATGATAGTCATTGACTTGATAATTCTTGATCTTGAGCAACCCCAGTCAGGGTTTTGTTGCGAGCACAGCCCCGACCAATGGCTCAGCCACGCAAGGGTCGCTTGTCCTGAGTTTTTTGCATTTGCACTTTTGCTAGCAAAGTCTTCTTGTTCCCAAAGAGTTTGAAGGGCTTAAGGAACTTCTTTTTCTTGCCCACTTTTTGGACTATGTCATCCAATTCTGGACCAAACAGCTTTGGTCTTGTAAAAAGCAACTTCTGAATAAGAGTGCTTCCATGATTACACCCATAGGAGACAATGTCCTGCAATCGCTGCTGCTCATGAGATGCTGCTGCCCAGAGTCCCTCAAATGTCATATCAAACAGCTACTGTGCAAGGAGATCCATTTTGGCAGGAAGTGGTGTAGGACCTTCCTTCTCTTGTAAACCGTCAAGCATTTGCTGGAAATCTTTGAGTAGGACCTATGTTCAGGGCCGGACTGGGAACCAAAACCTGTCCCTGGCAAACTCCTCGGGTGGCCCCCTGTGGGGTTGAGGGGGTGCGGCCGAGCTGTTTGCAAGGGCCGGTTTCATCTCATTTTGTTACAGGGGACCGATATTGCAGGCCCCCGGTGACAGAAATGGACCCCCAGGGGTCCAAAACCGCCCCCCACCCTGGCGGCCCACTGGGGAGATGCCCGGTGCCCGCAACGGCCAGTCCGGCCCTGCCTGTGTTGCATAAGCAGCATATGTGTTTGCGCTATAGAGAAATGATCTTCTGCAAATTATCGCTAAACGTTAGCTTCCACCTTCCTACCAACAATATTAGGCAAGGTCGAGTCCTTTGAGGCTAGCGGTGAAGGATACGCCACTATTATATTTACTTTTGAAACATGAGGAAAGTCCATCTCAAAGCTTTGCAGGGGAGATCTTTTATTAAGCAAGTGAGGAATGTACGTTTTGTCTACATCCTTCCACTCCTTTAATAGTAATTGCTTAATTACCTCATGGATAGGCAAATCCATCACCTGGGCCCACAGTATTGCGAATAGAACCATTGTTTAAAACCCAGGATTCCCAGATATGACTAAGTAGGTCACGCATTTGGACGAGCTGCATGTACTTGCTCTTCTGGTCATCCGCAATCTCCTCCTCCAGTTTCTCTCTTTGCCTCTTTGCTCTAGGCTCATCAAGGGGCGAGTCCACTGCCTCCTCGATTAGGACCTGTAAGTCGCCTTGCAAAATTTGCAGTACCTCCTTCTCCTCTGGGATTTCCATATTACACTGCTTGGAGCTTGTGTTTCTCCCTTCCATGTAAGTCGCTTCTCTAACAAACAACTGCTACAGTGGTGTCTGTTTAAACCAATACTTCTCCAACCCTAATGGGGATTGCGTCAGCGGCAATGCAGAGACCTTGGCGCGGCAGACGTATCAATTAACCTTATACTACTTCCATTAGGACATGCAAAAATTGAATCTTTAAAACATACCATATCAATAAGAAAAAAATAAGAAAAAGATGTGTGGCTTATCTCTCTCTAGACAGAGAAAACATAGAACAGGAAGTGAGGGTGCGGAGCCTTCTTCAACCCCACATAGTGGAAACAGAAGAAGGATTTTAGTTTGAGATCACAGATATCAAAGCATGGCAAACGCATTGTCTGAGGCAGAGGATGCCTTATTAGTAAAGACTGGGACACAGAGAACAAGATGAGGGGTAATGTCTATGACATATGTGAGACTCATTAGTCAATCTTTATATTCTCCCTGGGGGCTTTTTGCTTCACGTCACTGACTCTCTTCAAGCCTTGCGGGATGCAGTGACAGGGCCGAACTGACCTATAAGGCAATCTAGCAGTGCCCGCAGGGCTGGTCGGACTGGTCAGTATGTGGGACAGATTTTGGCAGTTTGTGGGCCTGTTACATGGATTGGTGAGCTGGTTTTTATTGTTGATTTCCCTAATACTACCACAAATATTACCTGCAAGAAGCACAGATGCATGCAGTCTCCTATACCTTGCAAACCACTTGCACAGCGTGTCTTTACAAGTTCAAAACTGCTGCCTAGCAAATGTGAGCCACTTTTTTTCGCTGCTTTGCTGATGAGGGCCACGTTTCTATTGATGCCCAGGCCTTTTTTCTGTTCCAGTTTGACCTTTTACGATGGCATTATATATGTGTTAATTTAACGCATGATGCCTGACACTTTCCAGGGTTGATGAACCAGTATCAGACTGGACCTCCCAAAATCCCACTCTCTCATAGAGTTCCAATTTGTTTAGGGCAGGTCCTCATGCCAGCTCCCCCTGTGACAGTTCTGCATCTAGCGTGCCCTCAGTCCACTACCCTCTGCTGCCTGTCTACCTGCTGCTCTCTGTTTGTGCCTCCTCTGCTTGTTTCTTGCTCTGTTTTGCCTCTTCTGCACGTTTTCCTGCCCCCTATTTTGCCATTTTCTGCTCATTTTTCTCTCCTCTGTTATGGCTTTTCTGCTAGCTTTTCTGTCCTCCGTTTTGACTTTTCGGCTCGTTTTACTACCCTCTGTTTTGCCCTCCTCTGTTTAGCCTTTTCTGCTCATGTTTCCATCCACTGTTTTGCTATTTCAGATCGCTTGTTTTTCTGTCCTCTGTTTTGCTTTTTTCTACTAATTCTTCTCTCTTCCTGCTGCTTCCTCAAGACCTGGGTTTTCGACGGAGACCTCGCCCCCCATCACCCAGATACCCCCAAGCGCAACAGTGCCTCGCTCTACAACTATTGGCTGATTGGTTGATATGGCAGGGGGCAAGGGAGGTAGGACTGGGCAGCAGGACAGACAAAGAGGTGATGGTGGACCCCCACCACTCTACCCAAGGTTAGCTCAATCATGCAATGGTGGGAGATGAGGAAGGAGGGCCCAATTTGTAAAAAATCCTATATTGACCCTCAACAAGCCCACACAGGCTGCACCAGCAAGGGCCTCACCAATGATGTCAATCAAATTGTGGGTTGGTTGAGGAACATAACAGAAAATTTGTTATCAGAACCATGCCTGTGAGAGACAAAAAGAGCCAGAAAATAAACGCAGAGGAACAGCTTTGCCTAGTCAAGATGCAGTATTCTATCCCATCTGCAAAAAGAACAATTGATGTATGGAATACTCAACAATGTTAAACATTCATCCCAGTACAGAGATCTGGACCTAAATCCATCGTTGTTTTGCTCATCATGCCTTTCCAGTTTGGACCCAACCATATGCAGATCAGTCTTGACCCTGCTCCCCATTTGATATCCCAAAACCAGTCCCAGGGTGCTTGTTTTTAGTCCAGGGAGGTTGTGGACTAGTAGTTCGGGCTGGACTGTTCCCATGAGGAGCACGGTCAAGACCGATTTGCATATGGGTGGGTTCAAACTGGGGTGGAGTGGTGAGCAAAAAAAGTTAGATTAAACCCGGATCTGTGACTGGGGGTGAATATTTAGATTGTTCATCTTTCTGACCATCATCAGTTTTCTTAGCTTTTGTCACCCTATGCTCAGACGTGGGTCCTGTGCTCCCCATGCCACTAGATTCAATGTAACCTGGCTGATGAGGGGTAATACCCCGAAACTGGACCCAGGAAGCTTGTTTATGGCCCAGGAAGGACTAGACCTGGCAGTTTGGGCTTGACTGTTCCCATGAGGAGCAAGGTCAAGACTGATTTGCATTTGTCTGGGACTACACTGGTGTGGCGTAGTGAGCAAAAAATGATGAATTAAACCCAGATATGTGACTGGGAGTGTATATTTGCATTGTTCATCATTCAGTCCATAATTTGTTCTCTTTGCTTGTAATCTATGCCATCTCATAAACATTTTTTATTGAATCTACTATTACTTGCATTCATCAATATTCTACTCACTTAGACAATTACAGTTTCAGACATTTGCCTAGCTGCTCACTTAGTGAACAATGTCCTGCAGCTACTCCATTAGCCAAGACCACAGGCAATAAAGGAAACCATGTTGCTTTCTGATTCACTGCCAAAGGAGACCATACCTTAACCTACGCTACAACACTATCTGATGCAACATGTTGAACATTCCAGGCTGAGGATATCATGGATAGAGTTGGTTGAAATTTTGTAGTCTGTGTTAGTTGCCAGCAACTCTCATAGCAAAAAGATTTTCAAGAGAGCCCTTTATACTGGCCTCAGACTGAAAAAAATCCACAGATAGCAGCTTACCACCACATTCCTAGGATCCCTGAGCGATAAGCAGTTCTCAAGTGGTTCACAGGCAGATCTTCCCACAGTTAGTCTATTTTTCACTTTTCGACGCCATTTAGGTGCTGCCAGGGGTCGCAGCTGTGACCCCTACTGTACTCCTTGTGACCCCTGGCACTACATTTGTGACCCTTGGCCTCAGAGATGGCAAAATCAGTACCAGGAACAAATGGGCAGTTTGTCCTAATGAGCATCGGTTTGAGCTCCACTTTCGTTTTTTTATGTCAATGTTTTATTATACAAATAGTGAATAACATATTATTCACTATTGGTGTAATAAAGAATGGACGACAGTTAGCTGGAAAACGACCCTCACTGGCAGCTGAGGTAAGCAAAAAATACTTTTAAGTATATGACGTGTGAGTGCTTGCAATGAGAGTTTGTTTATATGAGAGAGCGTTTGCCATATCACTGAGCTCGCCTAGACTGATCACTGCATCGTACTCTTCACCATCTCGGGATCCACTGGTAACACCACCATGCCACCCCGGCAACCATCACCGCAGCTGGAACAAAGTGTCTGAGACCCAGTGGACCTACGCCTTCTCTGCCTCTCTCCCTGACACCTCCACCAACCTAGAACGAGCGGTAAGGAACGTCTCCACTTGGATCACCAACTGCACCAACAAGATTGCCCCCCTCAAGTGCCCCAAACTCAAGAAACCACTTAAACAAGCCAGTTGGTACACCATGAAACTAATAACCACCAAACGTACTTTAAAGTGTCCTCAAAGGAGATGGTGGACCACCAAGGAGCCCACGGACCAAGCTAGGTTCAAGTAATCCCTGAACCACTATCACCAACTCCTGAAAAAGACAAAAAGGAACACCCTCTTCAATCGCATTGTAGCTATCTTGAATGACAGGAAAGAACTCTTCAACATTGTGAGAGAATTCTCCAACTCCTCAGCAACCAAAAACATCATCACCCCCTCTCAGGAACTGTGCAACACCCTGGTGAACTTCTTCCATGACAAGCTTGCCACCATCTACAAACTTCAAACTCCAACCCACCACCGCCGACACTCTCAACTGCCTCTCCTTCTCCAATGGGATTCCCACCAACCTACTCACCACCTGAACCAGCTCAAGACATCACCACCATCATGAACTTCATCCGCTCTGGAGCCTCCTCGGACCCCTGTCTCCATCACATCTTCAACCTCAGGAGCAAGATAATCAGCAAGGAGCTCACTACCATCTTCAATGCATCCCTCTCCCCAGCCATCATACTCAATTAATGGAAACATGCAGAAGTCAAACCCCTACTCTAGAAGCATTCCACCAACCCTAGCTACCTGAACGACTATGTCCCATCTCTCTGCTCCTCTTTCCAGCCAAAGTCCTCGAAAAGACAATCAACTGCCAAATCACGGAGCACCTGGAGAACTTCAGTCTTCTAGACACCTCTCAATCTCGATTCTGCACCAACCATAGCACCAAGACCACCCTGGTGACTGCAGCCAACATCATCAGAAACCCCTTTGACTAGGGAGAAACAGCAGTCCTCATCTTCTTCGACCTCTCAGCGGCATTCAACACCGTATGCCACCACACCCTCATCAAGAGACATCACCACATTGGAATCCAAGGAAACACCTTCAAATGAATCACCTCCTTCCTCACCTAAAGAACTTAGGGAGTATGCCCACCTCCTTTGACCTCAGATCTCAAGAACATTATCTGTCCCTCAAGGCTCATACCTTACCTCTACACTGTTCAATGCCTAGCTGACCCCCCTGGCCAACATTGCTAAATCCCGTGGACTCAACATCATATTCAATGCCAACAACACCCAGCTCATCCTCTCGCTAACCGAAGACCCATCCTCCCCCAGGGCCAGCTTCCGCAGTTGCATTAATTGGGTCACCGACTGGATGAAAGACAATAGCTTCAAACTCAACACAGACAAGATGGAAGTACTGATCTTCGGGAACAACGCCTCGTCATGGAACGACTCCTTGTGGCCTTCCGAATTTGGACCATTGCCGATGCCGTCTGACCATGCTCAGAACCTTGGCATCATCTGTTCCCCATGAAAAACTAAATCAATGCAGTCTCCACCACATGTTTCTGCACCCTGTGCATGCTCCGTAGTATCTTCAAGACTGCAGACCATGCAGAACTCAGTGACCTGACTCATCCTCGACCTCCCCAGATAAAAACACATCACCCCCCACCACGGGAAACTTTACTGGCTGCCCCTCCAGAAGAGATGCCAATATAAGATGCTGATCCACACCTACAAATCCTTTCACAACCAAGTACTAGAATACATCAACTACTGCGTCAACTTCCACCAACCCACCAGAAACCTGTACTCCGCCTACCTCTCCCTCGCGCACAACCCCCGCATCCGCCAAAGCAACAGTGGAGGCCACTCTTTTTCCTATCTCGCGGCGAAGGCCTAGAACAACCTCCCCCTTCACCTCCGAACAGCATTCTCTCTGTGGAAATACAGGAAAGGACTCAAGACCTGGCTGTTCAACTGAACCCCCACTACTGCATGATTCACAGCGGCTCAAGACCCTCACAGGTGATTAGCCGCATCCTACAAATCCTGACTAATCTTATCTGATATGTGTGAATTTATGTGTAAGCGTGTGTGAGTAAAAGTAAAGGTCAAATAGCGTGTGATGTCACTCCCACACTCTTGGCACTTTGGCAAAATTGACGTTCATGTTGGTCAGCCAGCATCCAATCAGAATAGATCTAACAGAGAGCCCTATTCAGATTGATTTATTTTTTTTATAACTTTTTTTTATTGGAAAATGGCATGACACATAGGCAATATAATTACAAGCATGTAAGTAATAAATGCTACATTGTAAATGGTTCATTAAAACATTCTGATCTCAAAATGAAAGTGACAGTTTTGATTGTACGAAGTTAGGTCCCACTGGTGATATCCTGTCTGGATCTTGGAGGTTCACAAACCCCTCCCCTGTGGACATTACATTGCCCCCATATTTGCGTCCATTTGTTTGGGCACTCCCTGGCTTCGTAAATGGACTTCTCCGTAACCATATACCAGTCCATATCTCTGCCCCAGTCTGCTGTATTCAGTGGGTTCAGAGCCCTCCACAATCGGGCAATATTCCTTTTGGCAACCATCAGCCCCACGGTAACCCACGTTTGTTCCCTGGAGTTCAAGTCAGTAGGATCCCATACATTCAACAGAGCCAATTTAATATTGCAATGAATCTGTTGCCCCAACGCTTCCTCCATCAGTCGCACAATCCCCTCCCAATAGCTTTGGATCACTGCACATTCCCAGAGAGTATGGATAAAAGTTCCCTCCTGCCCACATTGTCGCACTCAGCCACCATGTAGAATGTAACCCATGCTAACCATCAGGGGCCCTGACAGGTAGAATCTATGGAGAAGCTTTAATTGCACCAGACGGAGCCTAGAGGAGATGGGCACCTCCCGAGGGAAGCCCACTGCCGTCTGCCACTCCTCATCATACAAACCCGCCACATTGTGGTCCCATTTGGCTCTCAGGGGATCCGTCATGTTGTTGATGAGCTTTTTATAAATGAGTGATATGGCTTTCTGCGGTAGGTCACCGTCCAAAATTCTGTCTTCGAGTGGGGAGGATTCAGGGAGTTCACTACCCTTGGGAAGCACAACGAGCAAGGCATGCCTAATTTGAAGATATCTGAAATATTCAGACTGGGCTAGATCGTATTCTTGTTGCAACTGGGAAAAAGGGACCACCTCACCCGACTTCCTTAAATCACCCACCTTGGAGATACCTATGAGGTCCCATCTGTCGAAGCCATCTGTATCCAGACTGCGTTCTCTAAGTCCAAGATTTCTCCCTCTAAGCACCTCATATCTGCTCCCCTCTCTCTACGCTGTCCAGCGATTTGGGCCAAGACAGGCCCCCGTATAACGACCTTGTAGGCCTCCCAAAGCGTATTCATCGAGTCAACCGACCCTTCATTTTCCTGAAAGTAAACTTACTTATCCCTGATGTGGGGAGTCGTGAGGTACCAGGAGTTAATCCGGGCAATACGGCCGACTGTGGGCTCGCTCACCTCTAGGCGACACTGTATGGGTGAATGATCGGAGATCCCCCTAGCCAGGTGCTGTATGTACCTGACAGTGTGGAGCTGATGCGCTAGCGTCAACACATAGTCTATACAGGACATACTGCGATGAGGGTCAGAGAAGTAGGCGTATTGTAGGTCTGCCGGGTGCAGTCCCCTCCAGACATCCACCAGTCACATCGCTCCCAGAAAGCTGTGGACCCGCCTGCGGGAGTGCGACAGTGCACTCTGGGGCCACCGGTCGAGGGAATCAGAGAAAATAGAATTGAATTCGGCCCGATCAACAATCTGCCATCTGGTAAGTCTAAAAGGAGATCTCCAAGATCTACGAAGGCCTGAGTTTTCAGTCCCGGCGGTATGTAAACAGAAAGGAGATTGAGTGTGCGTCCCTACCAGGTCCGGGAGACAGCCACGAATCTACCCAGGGCATCAGTGCGGACCGAGTCAATAGTCATGGGGAATGATTTACGGACCAGTATGCCCACTCCCCGGGAACCAGAACCGAAGGCCGAGTGTGCCACCAGCTGGAAACCCCATCGCGACAGGGCCTTACATGCATTTCCAAGCAGGTTGGTCTCCTGTAGGAGGAGTGGCGCTTTAAAAATTGCAGAACAACGCCCCGTTTAATCTTATCTCCCAGTCCATTGACATTCCACGACAGCAACTTAAGCTTCTGTCTAGTCATCGTGCCCATCACTTCTTCTTAGGAGTACGCTCAGTCACGGAGGGAACAACCCAGAAGGGCCCCCAGGAGGAGACACTCCCATAGACCATTTCCTCTTTACAAATAGATATACCAAAAGCATGGAACCTGAAACTGTCACTACATGAAGCCAGTCAGATTTGTCATACCTGTCACACATACAAAATACAAAACAACACTGAACAAACCCCCCCACCCCCCTCACCTGCGCCAAAGAGAGTAAACAGAATAGCGATCTGGCAATGGGTCTCAGTGGATCAACACTTGGCACAGGAACCCGACACCCCAAATGCAATAAACAGAACCCCCCTCCCTGTCACCCGAACTTGCAGAGTGCCTATCGCCCACCCTTTAAACTTGTGGGTGCGTGTGTCCAACCGGGCACCCGTCCCAAAAACCACAGTAACTGGTAAACCCATTGCAGACTCAAATAAGGGCATACGATCGCAAATCAATCTCCAATTCACAGTGTGTCCATTGCGAAGAAGTCCCAGAGTCACAGTTCCATAAGGAGTTCAAGTTCTAAGAGGGCAGGAGTCCCACCCCATTCAGTCGGCAAAGAGGTAAATTCCCCCTCATGATAAAAGCAACTTATGGACCAGTTATTCAGACCCTCCTGTCGCCGCCTCCTGTTTGCCGGCCGGGGAACCTCCGCTGGATTCTTCAGTGAACTTCTCGAGTCTCGCCCACCCGGGCTCGGTTGCCCTCGCGGCCTGCAACACGCCAGCTATCTAACCAGTCCCAGGCCTCCTCAGGGATGGTGAAGAACCAAGCCTTTCTGTCCAACTCCACCCTCAGCTTGGCCGGAAAGAGTATAGCGTATTTCAGATCCCGCTAACGAAGTGCCTTCTTAACATCGGGAAAGCTGCGCCTCTGTCTCTGCACCCTGAGGGTGAAGTCCGGGAAGAAGGTGATTCTACTGTTTTGGAATTCCAATGGGGGCGCTGACCAGTCAGCCTGCAGGATGGTGACTCGATCTCTGAAATTGAAAATCCTAGCCAGTAAGAGCCGCGAGGGGTCTGCCGCCCGGCACTCAGTGAGCTCTTTCCATGGCGAAGAAATTGGATAGACCGCTTGGTTTGAGGTAGGTGGTGACCAAGTCCTCTACAAACAAGTCGGCTGACGGCCCCTCCGCCCGTTCCGCAACCCCCAAGATGCGGACGTTTTCACGCCTAGAGCACCCTTCATAGTCATACAGCTGCGCTTCTAGTTTGGTGGTGTGGGCCTGAAGGTCATCCATCTTGCGCTGTAGATTTGTGGTGTCGCCAACCAAGGAGCTGTCTTTTATTTCTACCTCTTTTAGGCGCGTATTCATGGAGCGCATATTCTTGGCTTGGACCGCCGCTTTGGAACTATGACTCCCAGCCATAATGAGGACGCCTTGGGTGATGTGTGTTCGGGAGGAGAGAGAGCAAGCCCGATCTACGCCACCAGGGATCGGCACCAGGTGATGGTGGCGCTGCTTCCGCGAGACAGGGTGTTTTGCTGTGGGCCGTGAGCCACCAAGGACCAGAATCCAACCATGGGTCCATGCACCACTCCCTGAGGAGAAAAATCTCAAGCCCTCCGCAGTTCCACCAGTTCACAGCCCTGGATCTTACTGAATGGCAGCAATCGTGCGCTCAAAGTGACGGTGGCCCAGCCTCTCCTATCAGTGTCCAATGTCATTCATACAGACCCCCATTGGGTTGCAAAGCCTCCAGGTTGTTTTCGCTCTTTGCTCCAGGGGGGCGGGAAGATCCCCTCCCGTTCACCACGTCTGGCAGCGGTAATTCCTTGGTCAGCCAAGGGTGGACAAGTGGGGCCTCTCCCACTCAGGGTAACAACGAGCGGACCCTGGGTGACAAGGGGCGGCACCGGGCCGTCACAATGTGCTCTGCTCCTTTAGTTGTCAGACAGGACCAAGCCGGCCTGCCCCGGTGGCACTTCATTAATTCTCTATTACCCGGAGCCCAACAGGTGATCTCAGGGCCTCCCTCCAGGGACAGCGGGGCCACAGACTGCACTGCACACCAGTGCCAGCGGGCGCCTCACCCCCGATAACTGCACTACCTGGCACCGCTGGGGGCACTCCAGCGATCGATTGTCCGAGGCTGACCTAGCCTCCTGTCTCGCAGAGTACGCCTCTCCTCTCAGCCGACCCCACACGTGTCTTTTACTCATGCAGGGGCACCGCTCCCGTTCCAGAGGATCCCCGGCTCCACAGGCAGACCCGGACACGGCCGCCTCTGGTAGGAGCAGTAACTCAGGCTTGAGCCTCAGGCAGCGGACCAGGTTCTCTCGTGCTCTGTGCTGCGCAGCACCGCCGCTGGCCGCAGAGTGGATCGACGAGTCAGACGCCGGACCTGCTAGCCGGAATAAGCGGTAACCCGGCTCCTGCAGTTCACTGCGTGTTCCGGTGCTTCACGCAATGATTTCAGCCAGCTACCGGATAAATGTAGATCGGATATTTGCTGGGAACGGGCGCGCTCGGACGGAGCCGCCTTAGTGAGCGGCCATTTCTCACGGTGGTTGGCCATGCCCCCCCCTCAGATTGATTTAAAGGGTGGCAATCTGATTTTCCATCCTGTCATCTAATCACAATTGATTCCTCTGTCAGGGTCACTAAAAGTTTGCAGTAGCCAACCAGAGACGATACGAGCTGAATATTCCTTCAGAGGGAGGGCTTCTTCAAAACTGTAGATTTTGTATATTCAGGACAAAATCTGCCTTTTTCTCTAGTTCAGACACCAAAATTATATTGTCAATTTTGAAAACTTAATTCCATCCAGAGATATACTTAATTTTTTTTTGCAATTTCGCCTTCTGATTGTTGACAAAAAATAATGTTCTAAAAAGTTTATGTTGGCCTTATCAGAATCAAGGAAGAGCCCAGGCCACGCCAGGTCTAACCCGATGGCCTCCCATTCTATTAAAGATAGGTTGTGCCTGGCAGCGGCAGCAGACTGTGATGAGTTCCCTACTCCTAGTTTAACAAGCATTGGCATAGCCAATAGGTCTCGCCTTTGGGGCCTTATAAGTGTTTAGCCATGCAACAGTTGCATAATTAAACACTTATAAGGTCCCAAAAGGGAGACCTATTGGTTATGCCAATGCTTATTTTAACTGCTGCAATCTATTGAAGCCTCACGGAGAACATCAAAGCGATCGCGATCAAACATCAAAGCGGCCGTGAAAGTGAAAGTAATCGCGGTAAAGCGCGCCGCGCACATGCACTGTAGCTCTAGGCTGGCCTGGTAGCACTTTTTGGAGCCCTCACAAAATGTCTCGCCAGACCTGCGCATGCGCTGGGTCAGGCGAGACCTAAAAATTGAACATATCTTGGCTTTTTAAATGGTTGCAGAACTTTTTATATTTGGGAAACCATGTGTGACCTGCTACAATTGTAATACCTTGATCAATGGGACCTTGTACGAGCATGTAGCACTGGGTCTACCATTCTACTAGTGCTGTGCAAAGTTGCATAGTTTTATTTATTGAGAGTGCACATAGTTCATGCGAGAACCAATAGTACTATATGTATTTGACATAAATATTGCCCTTGCAGAAAAATCTGGAACAGCTGTTTTGGTCTTTTGATCTGAGTTTTACCACATCAAGCTGTAACTGATTTTGGGACATCAACCCCTGAATATTGGCAATAGAATGATGAACATTCACAACTCTTACCCCTGGGTGTCGTCTACCACAAACAAACTTTTTGTATCATAGGCACCCATCAAAGCTGTTATAAGGTGGACTAAAGGCCACCATACACATTAAACAGCCTTGGCGTGAGCCCTGGCCCTCGAGGGATGGCACAAGTCAACGCTTTGCCTCTGATAGACAAGGACCAAGTTCTTCTTGACCTGTCTGATTCGACAGAAAACTGTGACACATGTCAGAACCACATCCTTGATGCCGAAGCGATCGATACCATAGCTCCTCAATGTCAGCGCTCATCATATTCAAGCCTCCTCGGGAGTAGTAGGCGCTATTATAAATCTAAAACACACAACAGCACAATACTGAGGCGAGGCTTGATTTAGAGTTTGGCATCCAGGATAGTCCATCACATACGGGAGAGATGTCCTTTCCTCCTTGTTATAAGTGCATTGTGTCCCGTGGCATTGATAGGGCAGAAGGGATATCTGTTACCCTGTGACAGAGTAAACCATTCGCCGAACTCTGAGTCAGGCGCCTGACTGCTGAGTGGCCAGCGTGAGAACAGCCGAATTGTTCAAAATAATACAAATAGAAGCAAGTGTATTTAACTCACAGGAAGAGGCTGCCTCAGCTGCTGTGCTTAGTCACCATAATTTATTAGCCCCCTTCCTTTTTTTTTTAGAAAAAGCTACTTTCAGAAGGAACATAGATAAGAGAGGGCGAGCAAAGCAAAACAAAATTCAAATGCCTTTTGCGGTCAGAGTGATGGCTCAAAGTTACAGAGGTCAAAAAGCCTGACTAAGAGGATTGCAGGAATGCTGCCATCGTGGGCCTTGTAGCGCTATTAAAAGTTATCCTCAAAAATGTATCCTCCGCATTCCGGCCGCAGACCTCCCTGAACTGACCCTGATGCGCATCCGTAGCTTGCTTCCAGAGGAAGAAACCACTCCTTGGTTGGGTGTGAAAAGGCTGCTGTAAACTGCCTTGTTTGGGGTTTTTCATCATTTTTTCTTGGTTTGCTCCATTCAGGATGAATAGTGAAGTTGTATGTGCACTTTGATTCCTTTCACAGTAAATTCTACAGTAATTGTTATTGCATTTTTGTTTTAAAGAATAATCAGGGCCTGCTCCTAGAAATTCAGTATAAAAGCACACGTTTGGGTGTCCGTGCCGCTCTACCAAGCACTAGGCGCTATTTACACTATTTGCACTTCCATTGTTAATATATACTTTTATTAGTTTCTAGTGTTTTTAATTAGGTCTCGCCTGACCCAGCGCATGCGCTGGTCTGGCGAGACTTTTTGAGAGGGCTCCAAAAAGTGCTACCAGGCTAGCCTAGAGCTACAGTGTATGTGCGCGGGCGCGCGTGCCGCGCTTGACTGCGTTGATGTTTGATCGCGGCTGCACGGCCGCTTGGCATAGCCAATAGGTCTCGCTTTTGGGACCTTATAAGTATTTAGTTATGCAACTGTTGCATGACTAAACACTTATAAGGTCCCAAAGGCGAGACCTATTGGCTATGCCAATGCTTGTCTTAGGCTGCATTCTGCTGTAATTTGAATTCATTCTTGTTCTCCGGGAACGATCTGAGGGTAGGGTATTGTAGGGTGGGCACATGCTGGTAAGGAGAATTGTTAAAGTTTTATGGGCTTTCTAGGACCTTGTTCTTGAAGACTGGTGTATGTTTGTTTCCTGGCGCCGGTACTCCAGCAGAGACTCCCATTGCACTGTAGCCGGGACAGAAAAAGCCGAGCCACAAAGAGATGACTGCTGGGTGTGGGGAACATAGGATAGGATATATAGGATAGGATATATGCTTGTAAAGCGCTCGTATGCCGTGGCGTCTTGGCGCTAAGGGGGGTAAGAACCTAGTAAAACCAACAGCCTGTTACATGCAGCTATGTCCTGGAGAATAGCAAGGTTTTCAAAGCTCTCCTAAACACCAATCTGTTAGATTGTAGTCGCATGGCTACAGGCAATGAATTCCATAATAGAGCCGCCCGATGTGGAAACGCTCTACCACCCCATTTTGCCTTCCTAATCCTATCCAAACAAAGAAGATTTTGAGTACCGGATCGTAAAGGTCGAGCCGGAATGTAGTGTCTAAACAGTATCCGCATAGCCCTGGCACCGCCTCCATAAAAAGCCTTATGGACCAAACATAAGGCCTTAAATTCAACACGATCCTGCATTGGAAGCCAGTGCAAGGTACGGATAGCCTCAGAGGTAGGTTTACCTCTGGGTATATCCAGAAGCAGTCGCGCAGCAGCATTCTGTAATGATTGAAGTCTGTTCATTTGGGTCCTGTCAATTCCCAATAATAGGCCATTACAGTAGTCCAACTTTGAGAGCAGGAGAGCCACTACCACTAATTTCTGTTGTTCCTTACTAATAAAAGAAAAGATCTTCTTCAAGGTTTTAATAAGGAAAAAGCAGGAGGAAGTAAGGCTGTTCACTTGAGCCGAGAAGGTTAGATTACAGTCAAAGATGACCCCCAGATTTCTAATCTTAGTTGCTGGGGTGGGACATTGCCCGGCTGTCGTAGGCCACCAGGAAGCATCCCACCGAGGTTGGCCACAGCCAAATTCGATGACCTCCGTTTTAGCGGTGTTTATTTTTAAGAAGCTCCGATTCATCCAGGCTATAATCTCTTCCAGGCAGACATGAAACCTGACTGCCGTGTTCTCAGGATGTTTAGTCATGGAGATTATAAGCTGCGAATCATCGGCGTATGATGTAAATTCAAAGCCATGCCTCCTAATCAGTGCCGCCAATGGCAGCATATAGATATTGAAGAGGGTAGGTGACAGAGCGGAGCCCTGAGGGACCCCACAAGGCAAAGAAAAGCTCTCTGACTGTAAACCCTCCCAACTCAGGCTCTGAACTCTTTCGTCCAGGAAGGAAGATAGAAGGGACAATGCTGTGCCCCTAATGCCCACATCTTGGAGCCGCTGACCCAACACTGTGTGGTTCACAGTGTCGAAAGCTGCCGACAAATCAAGCAGAACCAAGACTGCATTTCCCCCCCGATCTATAGTTCTACGGATCTCTTCTGTGACTACGATCAGGGCAGATTCAGTCGAATGACTTGGTCTAAAACCATGCTGGGCTACATCCAATAGCTCGTTAGTTTCGAGATAGTCAGTCAGAGTTCTGTTCATGAATTTTTCCATGATCTTAGCCATTATGGGCAACCCAGCAATCGGTCGGTAGTTTTTTAACTCTGTAGGGTCCAGCGTGGGCTTCTTTAATAAGGGCCTAACAGTTGCCGTCTTCCAGCAGGCTGGAAAGATACCAAATTCTCCAATCTGATTTAACAGTGGGGTTAGCATCTCCCCAATTCTACTTGCAACCCGATGGAGCACAGTGGCAGGACAAGGGTCGTTAGATGATCCTGATTTTAAGGAAAGAAGTGTATTACTAACTTCCTCTTGACCAATCCTGGGGAAACTCGTAAGTTCCCCAGAGAGTGGTCTAACTGTCATTGGGGGATATTGTACTTTGTCTGTAAGCAGGCAAACCTCCGAGAGGTCATCATAGATAACTTGAACCTTCTTTTGAAAGTAAGTTGCCATCCTGTCACAGATTATTTGGTCAGGATGAAAAGCAGAGCCCTGCTGGGCTTTAGAGAGCAAATTAACAGTTTTAAAGAGCTCTCTAGCCGAGTTTCCTGCTTCGTCTATTTTGTCTGCAAAAAACCTCTTTTTTGCCTCAATAATGGCCATTTTATAATCTTTAAGGGCAGTATTATAGATCATTTTTGCGACTATATCATACTCCTGCCGCCATTTTCGCTCGGCTGTACGACATTTCACCTTAATAGCTTTCAGCTGGGAGTTATACCAAGGAGAGGTTGGCTTATGCCTCCTAATGGTAGACCATCTTTCAGGGGCTACCTGATCAGCTGCTGATTGAAGCCAATCGTTAATGTTAGATGCCGCCAAATTGCAGTCCGTAGATAGCGGCCCAGGACCTGTACTGAGGGCCACTAATAGATCCTCAGCACTGACTTTATTCCACCGTCGGGACAGGACTTTCGTTGATTTTATCTGTTTCTGTAACAGTGGAAATAGGAGCTTAATCCCGAACAGGACTGCATAATGGTCTGTCCAGGACAGAGGAGTAACCTTTACCACTTTTGTAGTAGAGTCGTTAGAAAAAATACCGTCCAGGGTGTGACCCGCCTGGTGGGTGGGTTCAACAACCAACTGGATCAGTCCAAAAGTGACAAGATTGTCAAGGAGTTTTCCCATATCTGAATTGTCCCCAAGCTCCAGGTGAAAATTAAAGTCACCAAGCAGCAGAAACGGGCCCGAATCGGTTTGTGACTCTAAGTAGGTCATCAATGATTCGGCAAAAATTGCTTTTGGACCAGGGGGGCGGTAAAGTAATAGGCCCTGAACATTCATTTCATTATTTCTGCTGATAGTAAAATGCACGGCCTCCGCCGAAAGATCTTGAATGGCACTTATTCGCAGATTAATATAATCCCGATGGACAATGGCAATGTCCCCCCCTTTTCCCCCTTCCCTGTTGTGTGAGATCACCGCATAACCTTGAGGTAGGGCTGTGTTCCAGTCTGGACATGAGGCATTATCTGCCCATGTCTCAGTCAGAAACATAATATCAATGTTGGTACTTCGAATTATGTCTTCGATTTGATATTTATGTTTGCTCAATGACCGAACATTAAGCATCATACAATGAATGTATCGTTCCTGATCGCCGGATCCACAACCAGCTACTCTAGGCTGGGGGGGGGGACGGTCTGAATGTTTCTAGGAGTATCCATCATGCTACCTTCCCTCCCTATTATCTTTGCCTCGATCAGGCCTCCCAAGCGAAACCAGCAGTTAACACACTCGGTCTTACCTGTGGGAGTTAAGTTGTGTAATTTACACAAGCCATGATCATAGGCCAGCAGCTCCACCCTGCTGTATTTTATGGAACGAGATCGACCCAGGGGTTGTGGCGCTGGACGCGTTACGGACGCTGACGGGCGCAGACGGGCTTGCCTTTGGCGCGCCTTCGGCGCGCTGCCGGCGCGCCCGCTGCGCGCGTCCGCTGCGTGTCCGCCTCATCGCGCCTGATAAATGCTCCATGCAATAGAAGGCAAGGAAAGACTAGCGCGCCAACCCTGAGTGCCGTGCGGGCCCGCTAACATCCGGGTCCCGCCAGGGTCGAGCGCAATGAGTGTAAAAGGAAACAGCAGGTAAGATCTGAACAAATAAATATCTTTCCCAGAATGTCTATGTGACCTTTCCCAAATCTGCGAGAGTGCAGCTGATTTTAAAAATGGTTAAAAACGATGTTCAGGCTAGTTATTAAAACGGTGATAGCAGCAGTCTGATGTAAACACTTAAAAGTCCCCCCACACAATAGCAGCAGGATAAAGTGCAATTTGGAAAATAAAACCACCAGAGGACATATAATTCAGTTTTTAAAAACAACCCGGTAGAAGGATAGCAACAGCAACAGCCTGTCAGTGCAACAAAAGGTTCTTTACCCTTTAACATAAGTAGACAGTGGCGTCTAGGTCTAAGTGCATGTTAGAGAAGAAGCCATCTGAATCGCTGCTCGATGGAGGACCAACCGGTAATGTAAACATATATCAGTACACCCGGCAGAGAGACCTGAAAATATTGCGCTTCGTGACAGGTAGCCAGTGTAAGGACCAGTGGTTGTTTATTGTTTGCACGGGCACCTCCAGGTCCCAAAGATCCCTGTCACCTGCGGAGTCCCCACAAATTCAATATTGCCCTCTGTGACCTTGAAGCTCTTCATTGAGTAGGTTAGAGTTCTCCTGCCAGACGACAAAATCAAGACTCACCAATGTGCCGATGATATGCAACTCTACTTGAAAGCCTCCTCTACTTTAGACACCAGCGCCTCGGACGCTTCCTGCCCATCATCCAGACCTGGATGGCTAGCACCTTCCAGAGGCTTAACCACACCAAGCCACCTGTGATTTGCCAAGAACAAGAAGCAAGTAACAGTACAAACCTGGTTCATTGACATAAACTTGACGGTTTCGAACCCTAACTTTCACTGAAGGCCAAGATACTTAGATTCACCATGGACACAAGCCTCACCCTCAAAGAAAACTTTGGAGATGGCCTGATACTAGGTCTCTCTTCTAAGGAGTGTGAAATTGTTTCTTCTAGAAAACAATTTCAGAACTGCTGTTCAAGCCCTTAAAAGGAAGAGCAGGTGTGCCTGAAAATACTCTGCCTTCCCCAGATAGGAGGGAATTCAGCTTGCACTGTTGAGTGACCTGTAGCATCATTGAAGTCGGAGATTCAGTATTTCCAATGGGTCCCTTTAGCCCACATTCACCTGGCACTGGCGGCCACTCTGAGGGGAGTTGGTTTGGCACAAGCACCATAAAATACTATTTGCTTATGATCCTTGGGAGATCTACTAAAAAAAAACAGTCCTGCAACCGCCCTAGATTTTACAGTGAAACTCATTTATTTGTTTGCATAAGTTAATTAAAACCATTGCATTACAATAAAATGTTAAAAAGGACCTCGCAATTCATAGAGGTAAAATAAAGTACAATAATTAAATGCAAGCATCGGACTAGGGGCTTCTTATCATATTTGTAATTGGGCGTTGCCTTTTGACATTGGGTGTTGCCTTTTGGCTTTTTTGCACTTTAACCTGCGTAGTGCCCTTTGCACTTTAATTGTCGCACTTGCCCTTTACCCCCACACTGTCTAAAGCAACTTGCTGGGGAGGTAGGGGTGCGCCTATTTGGGGAAGGCAGAGTATTTTTAGGCACACCTGCTCTTCCTTTTAAGGAAGGCCTATTAGAACGCATTTTCTCTGGCAAATTCATAAATTGCAATGCGCATTCACACTTTAATTTGCACATTGCTATATGCAATTTACCTGGTGCAGTTGCACGTTAGGCCCCCTTCTGTCCTATGCACTTTGGGAAGGGGGGGGGGCACATGTTGGGGGAGGCACTCGTACTTTGATGACACTTCTCTCTCTGGCACAATGGAAGGTTGATTAGTACAGCTGTCCTGCAGCCAACTTAGAACTTGCTATGAGCACATGCGCTTGAATCTCCAGTTTCCCCTATGTATTCTAAACCCTCTGCATTTACTGCCAGGCCTCAGTGTAGCTATGTTTAGGGGCCAACCATATTGAGTAGTAGGGTGGGTAGAGTGGTTCCTCTCTCAACTTTACTTAATTAATGCATGGGCAAGAGGCTTATATAAGCTTTGAATGTGTCATTTTAAATGGACTTACAGATGATAAACTTTGCAATTTATTCTTTTATGAAGACAGCTTTCGTGTGTTTTATAATGTGTTTGATAGAGGATTACATTGTAATGTTTTTTTATTAATCAAGCAATATAGATATTTGATTTGATTGGGGTCCGACTCAGAAAGAAAATGTGATAATTCAAGGCAAACACGTCACCTTTCAGGGCATAGATGAAGGTCCCTGGCCTACCCAAAAGCGCAAAGTATATCTTTCAAAATGTCTCTGCCTGCTACTGCTTCTCCTCACGGATCTTGATTCACCAAAATGTCAGGGAAAGCGGAAGTGACATCAGCAACCGTTTGATGCCAGATTAAAATCACAAATCACCCCGTCTCCCAGCCACAGCCCCTCGCCCACTTCATTTGTGTTGCTAAGGGGCTAAAGGAAGGATGAGGAAGGGAAGTACAGAAAGTAAACATGGCTCCGAGGATGCTGTTTGCTCTTCCTGCTCCAGGCATGGAGTACCAGCTGCTACCAGTTATACTTCTCATTGACTCAATGTTGGTCCTATCTCTATTCCTGCGGCTTGTCCAAAGTATAGAAAATAGACAATTACCAAGTTAGGAAAAATGTGTCTTTACACGTGTATCTTCTCTCTTGTTGTCACGTGGAAACCAGGTTTGCTTTTGAAGAAATCCCTCTACACATCCCTGAAAAATTAGAGATGCTGGGGTTCTTTTCCCACACTTACTCCACCACTGCCCTTTGCTTAACAGAAGACCAGGAAGTGTGGTCAATTAATTTATGAATTTGCATGCGGACAAACCTGATTTCATGTGTATTTCCTGCAGTCATAAGCGCAATCTCTGCGCACGAAAATATGACACGATTTTGCGAATTACGATGTGTGCAGAATGTTTTGTAAGTCCAAATCTTAATGCCCTGATCTCTAGGAATCTTCTATATCTCATGAGGATTCACATTAAACTTACTAACACCTACTTGGTCTGTGTGTCAATATATATCTATCTGATAGAATAAGTTACAATCATGGATGTTTTCACTAATGGGTGATGGTCGCACGAAACAAAACTGTATAACCTAAAAATAATAAAAAACTGTAGGTGGAGATGCAGAGCAGTCATTCAATGACTTAGAATGCTTAGAAACAATAATGTACCTCACTTATTTGGATGGGAAATGTGCCATATCAATCAATCAATCAATCAAACAATTTATAAAGCGCGCTACTCACCCGCTAGGGTCTCAAGGCGCTGGGGGGGAGGGGTCCGTTACTGCTCGAAAAGCCAGGTCTTGAGTTGCTTCCTGAAGGAGCGATGGTCCTGGGTCAGCCGTAGGTGGATGGGGAGGGAGTTCCATGTCTTGGCCGCCAGGTAGGAGAAGGATCATAATAAAATAGTGGAATGGAACTTCATTCTAGAAGTGTCAATCAGTGTTTGAGTCCTATATGGGACAAAGTATTTTCTCCGTACATTACAAGGATATTTCAAGTCACTGAGGAGTGAAGTGACCATAGAGAGGAATGAAGCCGAAGGCTGAGTTCTTTTATAAGATCATGAACTCCCAGGTGACTTGAAATATCCTTAAAATGTACAGCAAAGAGTATTTTCTTCCATATAATACATTGTCACACTACAATCCATCCCTAAAACTGCCTAAATCCTTGTTGCCATGCTCTTTCATGTGAAAAAAATGGTATAATTGCGGGCATGAAAAATAAAAGCAGAATCTAGCATGAAACTAAACACATTAGTATTTTATTGCAAAACGATATTAGAATCAGTTTAATGTAACTCAGTTTTAAAAAAAATAGAGCTCTCAATGTGTAGAGATATTCTATTGCTCCTTGAGTGATCTTTAGTGTGCAAAAATGAAACATATTAGCATTAATATATCTTTTCTGCTCATCATGTTCCTTTGAGAAAAAACATCAGATGCATTTATATAAAAAGCCAGTTTTCGGTATCGCTGCTATGTTTAAGGTGCATCTGTAATGATGCTTTGTGACCTGCCTTTCATCTTGGCTGCTGGCTCTGGAAGCAGGCATTATGATGTCACAATTGACTGTAATAACTTATTACAGTTGAGCAGCGACATCATTTTATTATCACAGGTGACTAGAGATGTAACAAGTCACCTGTAATAAGGAAATTAGAGACAGGCTTTTCTACAGGGATAGCAGGCACCCTTGTAGTATGTATAGGCTAAAGTAATGCCTGCTGTACATTACAAGGATATGACAGGTCACCGAGGAGTTCCATGACTATAAAGAGGAATGAAGCCCAAGGCCGAGTTCCTTTGTAAGGTCTTAGAACTCAGACGGGAAAGGCAATAGCCTTAAAATATGCACCAGAAGGTATTTTATGCCCTAAAATACATAGTCACACATCACCTTTCCTGACAAACACCTGAATCCATGGTGTCTTGCTCTTTCATATGAATGAGGCGCTTGAATACATGAAAAGAAAAGCGGAATGCAGTGTAGGTTTTTTAAAGTGTAGTTACATTTGTTTGAGACCTTGATGAGCCGTGCTGCTTCATGGACATCTCGCTACAACTCACATCCCAACTCTATCATGGCAGCCAATTCAAGAAGTTCACTGAGCCACAATATCAGACATCCCAGAGAAAATTTATTGAATTTCTTCAAATTTAACGGTCTTTGCTTCTTTCTGAATTTAAACAGAGTTGGTGTTCCCCTAACTTTGTAAGTTTATCATCAGGCAATCACTATCTTTCACATACATTTAGTTTTGCTGGGACCCCTTTTTTCCCATATTGAAAATTGGGTAGGCAGGTGGAATGGGCAGCTCTCCACTTATATATCTTATTAGGAGGCCAATGCAGACGGCTGCTGCTGTAACGCGAATGAATGGGTATAGAATACAACCATATACAAATGTGTTTGGCTTTTCTCCAATCAAGATACAGGTTTGAGGTCCCTCAGACAGGGCACAGAAAGTAATTTGCCAGTGTCAAAGCCCCCTCAAGGGTCTGGATACACGTTTGCCATGTACAGAAATTGAACATATTCTATTGTCTTCTAGATGTCTATCTAGGTCACCAATCAGACATTTCAGGTAATGTTATTATATTAGGCCATGACAACTCTAGTCACCATGGCTTGACTTTTTACAGTAGTATTTGGGACGTTAACCATCCACGGAGGCGGAAGGATCCCGATCCACCATACCACTCTGCCTGCCCTCCGGACATGAGGGAACTCTGAGATTTTGAAGCATGCTGAGCCAAATACAGATGCATTTGGTGAGATAATATGTTATGGGCAGAATGTTATTTCTGTGTCTGTCGATAAAGCTGTCACGCTGTTACATTAGGTGTGTTGGCCACAGAGATTGCCAGTCCTTCGGATTATTAACTTTGTTTTTGTTGATTTTTCTGTTTCTTGATTTTTGTTGAGAACATTTTTACCTGTTTCATCTTCCTATTTACATACACTATGAAGCCCAAGAGAAAGAGAATGTGAATAGGAAGATAAAACAGGCAAAAATGTACTCAACAAAAATCAAGAAACATCGAAAAATCAACAAAAACAAAATTAATAATCCCAAGGACGGGCAATCTCTGTGGCCAACATACCTGTATTCTTGCTCTTCTAGACATACTAGTGTCTTATGCAAGCCTACCAAGTGTAGGAATCTGGTTATAATTATAGCATGATTCTTGGGTTGCTTTGGGTGAATTCTGTCTGGCTTGAGCAAACAAGCCAAGCACAAAAATGCCTTAGGCCAGCAGAATCAAAGAAGCAGAAAGCATCCACCCACTCAAGATGTGTCTAACCATACTGCCAACAATTCATCAAGCGAACCCTGAGCTGCTGCACAACTGTGTATTTCAAACCCACTTCAAGGAAATAAAAATAATTTAGTGACTGTAGGTGAACTATTGAAAACCAAGAGGTCGCTGTAATAAGGCACATGTAAGGAAAGCATAGAATATCATATTTTTATTAAAGCAAATTCCACAAAAAGGGGATGCAAAATAAAAGATTTTACTAGCTTTTAAAATAGTTCAAGAGAGAGGCACACATGAAAGGAGGAGCCCATATTTTGTGCTCCTTCCAGAGTCACCAACATTGGAACATTTTACAGACTCTGTACCACTTTCTACAGTTACAAAGAGTGAAAAAGGTTTGGAATGCTTCCATCTCGATGTATAGCATCCTGGGGCGTATTCGTAAAAGGCGAATTTACACGTGAGTAAATATACACATGCACTTTACTGTTACACCAACCACTCAGTAAGCATTCCCCATTTTCCAGCCATTCCCCCTGTTTTCTCCCTCCCACATTTACTACTAAGAGGTCGATTCTGATCTGGGTCGGACAGCTCTCCGAGAGATGTTCGTAGCCTTATCTTGCGACCGACCCGTACCCGGAGCCGGTCCGTCCTGTTGATGAAGTACAATGCGCATAACTGCCAAAAATCCGACCGACTCGTAGGCTGTGATTCACGCTTCATTCTCCGTCCGAGCCGTAACTCAGAACGCCGAACCGAGTCGCACGGAAGCAGTATCCATAGTTTCCGGCCGGACAAGTATGATGCGTACTTCCTACGTGCCGGGTGGGTCGCCACATATGGCACGTCACAGCATCCGTAAAAGAAGCATATCAGGTACGATTCGCACCACAACTCCATCCACGGCTACGAGACGGCGCAGCTAGCAACGGGTACGAGACGGAGCAACAAGCAGCGTGTACAAGACAAACACATCATGAATCCCATTGCGCAGGACATACCAGTACTGTACATCTATGACCGGATCAGGAATAGACGAGGACGGCGCAGACGGTAAGTCAGACACCCACCGCACAATCAAATGACACGTACCTGCAAAATGTCACACACACACAGGGGATCCATATCTGGCCACTAGCAACAGGCCACCATAGGGGTTGCATGGCCAGCACTACTGCCACCCCCACTCATAGGACTTATGTTGCCCAGCACTCCTGTCACCCCCACCCATAGGGCTTATGTTGCCCATCACTCCTGCCACCCCCACCCATTGGGGACCTGTTGCCCAGCACTACTGCCACCCCCACCCATAGGGAACCTGTTGCCCAGCACTCCTGCCACCCGTAGGACTTTTGTTGCCCATCAATACTGCCACCCCCACCCGTGGGGGACCTGTTGCCCATCACTACTGCCACCCCCACTCATAGGGGACCTGTTGCCCATCACTCCTGCCACCCCCACCCATAGGGCTTATGTTGCCCATCACTACTGCCACCCCCACCCATAGGAGACCTGTTGCCCATCACTACTGCCACCCCCACCCATAGGGGACTTGTTGCCCATCACCACTGCCACCTCCACCCATAGGGGACCTGTTACCCATCACTACTGCCACCCCCACTCATAGGGGACCTGTTGCCCAGCACTCCTGCCACCCCCACTTTTAGGACTTATGTTGCCCATCACTCCTGCCACCCCCACCCATAGGGCTTATGTTGCCCATCACTACTGCCACCACCACCCATAGGGCTTATGATGCCCATCACTCCTGCCACCCCCACCCATAGGGCTTATATTACCCATCACTCCTGCCACCCCCACCCATAGGGCTTATGTTGCCCATCACTACTGCCACCCCCACCCATGGGGGACCTGTTGCCCATCACCACTGCCACCCCCACCCATAGGGCTCATGTTGCCCATCACTACTGCCACCCCCACCCATGGGGGACCTGTTGCCCATCACCACTGCCACCCCCACCTATAGGGGACCTGTTGCCCATCACTACTGCCACCCCACTCATCGGGGACCTGTTTCCCAGCACTCCTGCCACCCCCACTCATAGGACTTATGTTGCCCATCACTCCTCCCACCCCCACCCGGCGCAGATGGTAAGTCAGACACCCACCGCACAATCAAACGACACGTACCTGCAAAATGTCACACACACACAGGGGATCCATATCCTGGCCACTAGCAGCAGGTCACCATAGGGGTTGCATGGCCAGCACTACTGCCACCCCCACTCATAGGACTTATGTTACCCAGCACTCCTGCCACCCCCACCCATAGGGCTTATGTTGCCCATCACTCCTGCCACCCCCACCCATTGGGGACCTGTTGCCCAGCACTACTGCCACCCCCACCCATAGGGAACCTGTTGCCCAGCACTCCTGCCACCCGTAGGACTTTTGTTGCCCATCACTACTGCCACCCCCACCCGTAGGGGACCTGTTGCCAATCACTACTGCCACCCCCACTCATAGGGGACCTCCTGCCACCCCCACCCATAGGGCTTATGTTGCCCATCACTACTGCCACCCCCACCCATAGGAGACCTGTTGCCCATCACTACTGCCACCCACACCCATAGGGGACCTGTTGCCCATCACCACTTCCACCTCCACCCATAGGGGACCTGTTGCCCATCACTACAGCCACCCCCACTCATAGGGGACCTGTTGCCCAGCACTCCTGCCACCCCCACTTTTAGGACTTATGTTGCCCATCACTCCTGCCACCCTCACCCATAGGGCTACTGCCACCACCACCCATAGGGCTTATGTTGCCTATCACTACTGCCACCCTCACCCGTAGGGCTCATGTTGCCCATCACTCCTGCCACCCCCACCCATAGGGCTTATGTTGCCCATCACTCCTGCCACCCCCACCCATAGGGCTTATGTTGCCCACCACTACTGCCACCCCCACCCATAGGAGACCTGTTGCCCAGCACTCCTGCCACCCCCACCCATAGGGCTTATGTTGCCCATCACTACTGCCACCCCCACCCATAGGGGACCTGTTGCCCATTACCACTGCCACCCCCACCTATAGGGGACATGTTGCCCATCACTACTGCCACCCCCACTCATCGGGGACCTGTTTCCCAGCACTCCTGCCACCCCCACTCATAGGACTTATGTTGCCCATCACTCCTCCCACCCCCACCCATAGGGGACCTGTTGCCCATCACTACTGCCACCCCCACCCATAGGGGCCTGTTGCCCATCACTACTGCCACCCCCACTCATAGGGGACATGTTGCCCAGCACCCCTGCCACCCCCACTCATAGGACTTATGTTGTGTATCACTCCTGCCACCCCCACCCATAGGGGACCTGTTTCCCATCACTACTTCCGCCTCCACCCATAGGGGACCTGTTGCCCATCACTACTGCCACCCCCACCCATAGGGGACCTGTTGCCCAGCACTCCTGCCACCCCCACCTATCGGGCTTATGTTGCCCATCCCTACTGCCACCCCCACCCGTAGGGGATCTGTTGCCCATCACTACTGCCACCCCCACTCATAGGGGACCTGTTGCCCAGCACTCCTGCTACCCCCACTCATAGGACTTCACTACTGCCACCCCAACCCATAGGGCTTATGTTTCCCATCACTACTGCTACCCCCACCCATAGGGCTCATGTTGCCCATCACTAATGCCACCCCCACTCATAGGATGGGTGATGCGCCACACATCCATCATACACCAACATCAGGTATGTCAGCAAAATACATCCCCCCTAACATCATGACAACAGTGTGTAGTCTGTGACAAATGCCCACAACAGTGATTATGACTTCGAACATACAATGTAACTACCATCACATATGTGACCAAAAACTGAGTGTGGCCTACACAAGGCAAGCATCATTAGCACTGTGTCAATGTAAAAATAACACCCCCTCACTGTATAGAACAGATTGGGCCCGATTCACAGAACTAACTTAAGACAAAATCCTAAACGTACTACTTTTGGTATTCACAGAAGGCATTTAGTAGTAGTAAAGTTAGGATTTTGTCTAAAGTCTGTCTTAAGTCTGTCCTAAGTCTGTCCTAAGTCTGCCCTAAGTCTGTCCTAAGTCTGTCCTAAGTCTGTCTTAAGTCTGTCCTAAGTCTGTCTTAAGTCTGTCTTAAGTCTGTCTTAAGTCTGTATTAAGTCTGTCCTTGGTCTGTCTTAAGTCTGTCGTAAGTCTGTCGTAAGTCTGTCATAAGTCTGTCTTAAGTCTGTCCTACTACTTTTGGTATTCACAGAAGGCATTTAGTAGTAGTAAAGTTAGGATTTTATCTTAAGTTTGACTTAAGACAGACTCAAGACTTACTTAAGACAGTCTTAAGACAAACTTAAGACAGACTTAAGACAAACTTAGGACAGACTTCAGACAGACTTAAGACAGACTTAAGACAGACTTAAGACAAAATCCTAACTTTACTACTACTAAATGCCTTCTGTGAATACAAAAGTAGGAAGTTTAGGATTTTGTCTTAAGTTAGTTCTGTGAATCGGGCCCTGTGTGCTTCCAAACTGCAGCAAATGTTGAGCATTGTGGTGATGGGCTCCAAAATCCCCCTCATCACAGTGACCAAAAGGTAAGTGTCATCATGGTCAAAGATGCAAATGCCAAACAGCATGTATGATTTCTGGTCCCAACACATGAAACACTTTTGGGGCAAGTAGTGGTTGTGTCCCATACCCACAGAGATGTGGTGAGGCTAACAGTGCTGTGAAAACCTAACATACTCTCGGCCATGTGCAGACAAGCGCCACCCAGGGGGGCTGAAAATGAATACAGTGTACAATGACACAAAAGCAGAAGTGACCATCACAAAGCATACACACATCTCGAAAATAGACACACAAATCAAAACAACCTGTATAGACTGTAGGTGTCAGGTCACAAACTCCCATTCCATGCCAGCAATGGCACCTAACAACCAGGATGAATGTGCAGAATGATGTGATATGACTCACAGGGACAGTAGGGAAAATCACAAAAACAACATCCAGACAATGGCCCCCAACAGCAATACCAATGCACTGGTGCAGATGCGCAAACACAAACAGGCAACCTCACACTGCACATCTGACACAACATGTGTGTGTGTGTGTGTGTGTGTGTCTCATTATCTCCAGGCAACTACACAACACATGAGGGGGGCTGAACCACAGTGAGACAGATGTGGACAAAGTGCCATACAAAAGTAAACCATCAATGGTTCTCCCATAGTGGGCAATCAGGCATTGTGAGATGAGAGAGAGCACAACAGACACATGTGACACAAGCTGGAATGAACAGCAACTAACACAGCAAGAGACTGACACACAACAGCACTATCCCAGGGACCAGACATTGGGGTGACACAAGCATGCATGACGCGTCCACTGTGCTGACAAAGGTAGATGACGTACAAACTGTGAAACCCAGACATGTGTCCTGTGCCACAAATATACATCACACATACACAAACACAAATCACTCAGCACGGCCCATCATCCATGGACAAACGGGAGCTAGGGGCCCATCCATGCAAACATTTACATCAGTCCACCCTCAACACCACACACCCTGAACTGCACCAATGTGCATCTGTTAAGCCCACATGGACAGGTGACATTGCACATGCACCCATGAAAAACACAGTAATTTTGGGAGGAACTAAGGTGCACAGACTCATCACACATGGACAGTTTATAACCCTGGTGAATGACAGACATACTGCACAGTATGCAGTACATGGCCATGATGTCAAAGCTCATGCAGCCTTCCGAATACCTGCCACAGTCCCAGGACAATGCAGAAGCCAAGGAGAACCACAAGGCACACATGCTGACACCTGCAAACATTGCAGCCCTGAACCAGACAAGTGGGAGCAGCCACACACACATACACATGTCTCAATCACTTAAAGGTACCACCTAGGGACAGCTACATGAAATTGCGAACAAACAAGTGCCTTGGGTACCCCTGACTGTGTCCCATCTGCGTCTGACAACATCATCACCACTCAGAACTGACAAATCCCAATGATGAAACACCAATTAACAGTAGTGTGTCTTGCACCCACCCATCTGGTAGCCCATGGCAACGTTGTGGGATGACCACAGTACCACTCAGCAAGCATCAACAACAGGAACATATCAAGGGAACACTGCCTGTGTATGGAAAGGAATGTGGACACACACACATGCCCACACAACACACAACATGGGCCCAGGCAATGTCACGGAACAACACACTTACTTGAGGGGACTCAACTCCTGAAGAAGCTCAGCTGTGCCAACCATAGCCACAGCAGGTTTAAGTCATGTCAGCAGAACACTTGGTCAGTCAGCCATCAGTTACCGCACAATGAAGGCTCTGGTCACAACAGCTTGGGTACGGCAGTGTCCCTTAAGTCATCTGCACATACTCAATACATATGTCCAGCAAGTTGCACAGAGGACCCAGTTGCTCCTACACCAATGATGCCAGAACCTAAATGTCCAGTGGAGATGCGCCCACAGTCAGGGAAATAGACAAATTGGACAATGGGAAGCACATCATATGTACATGTGTGCAAGCCACAGATGTGACCATGCAAATGAAATGTTTACAGAGTGTCCACAAATTGTTAATCATGACACACCCAGTTAGCTGCAAAGGATGATATGGATAACTACCAGAATAGGATACATATTTCATGGACCACATGGAGTACCTCACATCAACACCTCAGTATTCAACATTTGAAATCCAGCATTACAACTGCAAGGTCATGCTAAACATCATCAACATAATGTACAGCTAAATCAAATTCACAAGGATAAAGAATAAAGCTTTATTCCGCAAATTAAAAATGCTAAGTCCTTTCAAAACAAAGGCCAATGGCCAGTCCACATCCAAATGGCAAGAAGTTAACTTGAGTGACAACTGTCACACGTTGCTTGCCTGCACTGGTAAGGACAGGGGACATCCCTTCGGAGGGGCATACATGGGGGCAGGCCAGGCACCGCAGGGACAGGATCAGGGCGCAGCAGAAGGAGGCAGTGAAGGGGTGGTGGATGCAGGAGAGTCACTGGCAACTGCAGTGGAGCTGACTGAAGTAGTGGGTGCAGTCACAACTGTGGGGCACAAGTCAGATGGGGTGGGTGCCATCACAAATACAGTGGGCAGGTCAGATGGAGTGGACTGGGTCCCCACTGCAGTGCCCAAGTCAGACGGGGTGGTCGTGGACTCCACTGCAGTGCCTAACTTAATGGGAGCAGAATGGGGTTCAGGTGATGTCAGCAGGACAGAGGGGGGGACACGGTCCCCACATCAGTGGTACAAACTGTCTGACCGGGGGTGAAAGAGCAAGTGGTGGGGGGGAGGGCTGCAGCATTTTGGGGATGGTGTATCTGTGGGTGGGGAACCTGGGGCAGGGTGTGGCGGGGGAACCTGTGGAGTGGTGGCCTGGGGATGGAGGACAGAGACTTTGTCATGCAGCTGCGGGGCGGAGGTGGGGTCTTGCTCTTCCGGCTCCGGGGGGACTTGCGGGTGGGGGCCTCAGTCTGACTTCACCTGGGGGAGGGTGTCCGGGTGTGAGGGGCAATCCCCTCTGTGAGTGGGTATCTTCATGTTCCCCTTGTAAGATGGATCTGCTGGGTCAGTGGGGAAGAGGCCAAGGTCACAGAGGAAGAGCTTCTGTGGAGATGGGGTTGCAGGTGAGGCAAGGGAAGGGGGCTGGGAGGGAGAGGTATCAGAGAACTGCGGAGTTGTTGTGGATGACTTTGTGTGTGTCTGCAAACCATCCCCTGTGACTGTGGTATCAGTCGCCTGCGCTTGCTTGTGTGCAGGTCTAGACCTTGGTTTGGGTGTCTGTGTGCTGCCTGTGTCTGTGGGATTGTGAGAATGTGCAGGTGTGTGTGTGCTTTGGACAGGTAGGGTGCTAGGAATCGTGGGGGGTGCAGGGGTAGGAGGGGTGCGGGACTGTTGGAGGAGGGACACTGCTGCCGTCAGGGAGGAGGCCACGGCCTGATTGGTCCTCTGTAGGGCAGACATGCCCGATGAAATGCCCTCCATGAACGACACCAGTTGTATCAACAGACTGGTGTGTGCATGGAGGACACTAAGCATTGATGTCTGCCCTACATGGATCTGTCGAACCAAGTCCAAAGACTCCTCACTCAGGGCAGCAGGGGACACAGGGGCAGGGGGTGCGGTGCCTGGCACAAAGTAGACATGTTCCCGAACACTGGAGCCTCCACGGACCTCTGGGATGGGAGCCGATGGGAGGGTGATGATGGTGGTGGTGGGGGCAGTGGTGGGGACAGCCTCACTAGCTGGGGTTTGGTGGCTGCTGACACCCGCCTCTACAAGGGAGTCCTCCTCCGAGCTGCTGTGGCTCTCAGCCGGGGTGGATGTTGTAGAGGACTCCTCTGTGTGGCTCCACTCGCCCTCCGTGCCACTGGGTCCCTCCGACTCCTCGCCTTCTGTCCCAGTCAGGCTCTGTGGCTCCTCCTGGTTCATGGAGCTGTCCCCTCCTGTGGCGTGGATGTATCTGGATAAAATTAGGAAAAAAGAGAACAACATCAGTCACCTGCACTGACTGCTCACACCACAGTGAGTACATCACATCACAGGGCAAGGCCTGGCATCATCAGCTGAACACTGCTCAAACTGCTCACACTGTTTAGAATAACCCAATTGTCAGTCTCACCATCAACCATGGCACACATATCCCTCCTGGACTTGCACCCATATGTCTGTTGCATGTTGGATGCTAATACCCCAATGTGCCGACATGCACCACCCACACATGTGTTGGACATGCAAGTGAACATGTAGGAGTATGTCACTATACACACATAACATCTCTTGCCACTGACTCAGTACAGGTGTCAGGATGAAGGGATTGGCAGAGTATCATTTCACATGCTTGTGATGCATGCCAGCAACACACACTATGGTGTTCTCATGTTCTGATAGTCAATGTCACAATGGGGTGAATGGGGCACAATTGAACACAATGCAGGATCACTCATAGCAAGTTAAATGCCATGGCACTGGCATGCCTGTCACAGGGGCAGGGCATCCCGACAACAACAGTATGCACTGTGTCACAATCATAGCCCAGGGGTAAAGCAAACTCTGCAGCTGACAAGTGCACTTGCCCATCCCCTGCAAACAACATATCCCTGACCCTGAAGACCCCACATCATACAAATCAGACATATGAGTCTCTGCAAACACAACTCCCTGTACATTAGCACATCACAGTCTGTTGAGCATGTAACCCAGCTGCCTAAAGTGCACAGTTGCATACACCATTGTGCACTGTCAAGTGATCACACACCTATATGTCACACAGGTCTTGTCTCTCATAGTCACATCTCAGATGTCCTGCTGACCCTCAAACTCATGAACACCCCAGTTGTAAGTAAAAGGAAGCCACACCAGACACAGAGGCAGACACCTGAAGGCACATGTCACTAAGCACAACCTGTAAGTTGATACACAGGAGTGGGATTACAGAGTGTTTCGAAATGCCCTTAAGTAGGCATGACTGCCCAGGTCTACATGAAACAGTGTTTAGCCCTGGACAGTAGTCAGGTGGCTAAGCAAGTGTGACACACTTGATATACATACTCCTGAGGCACACAAATCTGAGTCCCCTGCTGCATGTGTTTGTTTGAAATGCCCCAGCCACATGTTACGAGTCAACCCAGCAATTGGAACACATATCAAGGGCACATACAAGGGCACATACAGATCACATGTCAGATCTCAGGCATTGTGTAAACAATTGACCCACCCATGAAATACACAACAGAGTCACGGTAACAGATGCTGTCCGGAAGCTGAAGCATAACTGAATGCAGGGACACAGTGCCCTAGTGACACAAGCAACAGACTGTAGGGTCCACACCTGTGGATCAGATGAGGAGGGTGCATCACACAATTGAGGGACATGAGTATTGGAGTACAAGACCTACGTAATGTGGAAGTGTGACCAGGCCAAAAGACTGCAATTAGCATGTCAGACATAGTACACAGATTAGTCATGGACTTAACCCCTCCTTGCTGTTGTCTGGCCTTCAGCTGCCCTTCCAGGTCCGGGAAGACCACCACCAGTATCCGGAGCATGTGGGGGGTCAGGGTCCGGTATCTGCTCCTCCTGCGAGGAGGCGACCGCTTCAGCTGGACCCTTGCGATCCTCTGGGTCCAGCCCCGAAGGTCCTGCCCCCTCTTCTGGCAGTTGCGGATCCGGCGCTTGTAGACCCCCACCGATCGAACTGCCCGGGCAATGGTCAGCCATATCTCCTGCTTCTCGTGGGCATCAACTTGTGAGGATGACAAAGTTAAAAGTCTATTAACACACATGACCCAGATTTGTGCTGCACACAGTTGGATATACATGTCATCATCACAAAGGAAAATGAGTTACACAGGTAGTACACCCATGGAAAAGGACAAAAGCACTGCATGTCTGACATGTTAACAATGCCTGGGAAGTTGAAGCTTGCACGAATGCACTTTAGCTGCAGAACACCTGTTCATTACATGTACCCACACACTTTGGGGGATGAAAGTACTCAGTGAGTATGCTTGCCGCTGGTGTACACACTGCTAGTACTGCTAGTCAGACAACATGCACAATTAGGAAGGCACTGGTCTGTACACTCACCTGCGCCCCTGGTTTCCCATACATCTTGCTGGACTGTGGAAGGAGCCCGTCCAGCAGGGCCTGGTTCTCCTCCTCAGTGAAGGCAGGGGCCCTCTCCAGAGTACGTGCCATAGCAGTAGCCAAAGGATGCAGAGACAGCAGCAGTGGTAGCAGGGATGTGGTCCAGTAGCATGTAGTGCAGGCAAGTGAGCTCCCGGGGGGCCAGCCAGCCTTATATCTGTGCTGGAGAGGCAGAAACTGTGCCATGTGTCCCGGGTGATAGGTCCAACATGGTTGCATTCTATGAATCTGGCTAATCCATGGAAATGTACGACTCGTACACGTCCCCCGCATCATTCAAATCTTCACCTTCATAAAACCCTAGGAATTGCAACATTGTTGTAGGCATACAACTGAATTTCCAGCGCACAACTCGTACAAGTTTTGAATCTGCATTCGTCTCCATGACAGTCCAAAGCCAATGGGTGAGCCCGGCACGGTCAACTGACTGTACAACGAGTAGTTTGAAAATACACATGCACCCGTCTCCATACGATTTAATGGCCAAGGCGTACGCCAGTTTCGGACCATACCTGCCCGACACGTATGCATGATAGTCACCCGCGTCGGGCCTCATTGCAGTCAATGGCAAAGCGTACGCACGGCTCGGTCCTGAACTGCGCAATGCGTACGCCTATTCACCCGCGTCGGACCTTATTGCACTCAATGGCAAAGCGTACGCACGGCTCGTTCCTGAACTGTGCAATGCGTATGCATTGTCACCCGCGTCGGGCCTCATTGCAGTCAATGGCTAAGCGTACGCATGACTCGGTCCTGAACTGTGCAATGAGTACGCATTTTCACCCGCGTGGGACCTTATTGCACTCAATGGCAAAGCGTACGCACGGCCCGGTCCTGAACTGTGCAATGCGTACGCATTGTCACCCGCGTCAGACCTCATTGCACTCAATGGCAAAGCATTCGCACGGCTCGGTCCTGAACTGTGCAATGCGTACGCATTTTCACCCACGTCGGACCTCATTGCTGGCAATGGCAAAGCATATGCACGGCTCGGTCCTGAACTGTGCAATGCATACGCATTGTCACCCGCGTCGGACCTCATTGCACTCAATGGTAAAGCGTACGCCCGGCTCGGTCCTGAACTGTGCAATGCGTACGCATTGTCACCCGCCTCGGGCCTCATTGCAGTCAATGGCTAAGTGTACGCATGACTCGGTCCTGAACTGTGCAATGAGTATGCATTGTCACCCGCGTGGGACCTTATTGCACTCAATGGCAAAGCGTACGCACGGCTCGGTCCTGAACTGTGCTGCGTACGCATTGTCACCCGCGTCAGACCTCATTGCACTCAATGGCAAAGCATTTGCACGGCTCGGTCCTGAACTGTGCAATGCATATGCATTGTCACCCGCGTCGGACCTCATTGCTGGCAATGGCAAAGTGTACGCACGGCTCGGTCCTGAACTGTGCAATGCGTACGCATTGTCAGCCGCGTCGGACCTCATTGCTGGCAATGGCAAAGCGTTTCCATGGAAATGTACGACTCGTACACGTCCCCCGCATCATTCAAATCTTCACCTTCATAAAACCCTAGGAATTGCAACATTGTTGTAGGCATACAACTGAATTTCCAGCGCACAACTCGTACAAGTTTTGAATCTGCATTCGTCTCCATGACAGTCCAAAGCCAATGGGTGAGCCCGGCACGGTCAACTGACTGTACAACGAGTAGTTTGAAAATACACATGCACCCGTCTCCATACGATTTAATGGCCAAGGCGTACGCCAGTTTCGGACCATACCTGCCCGACACGTATGCATGATAGTCACCCGCGTCGGGCCTCATTGCAGTCAATGGCAAAGCGTACGCACGGCTCGGTCCTGAACTGTGCAATGCGTACGCCTATTCACCCGCGTCGGACCTCATTGCACTCAATGGCAAAGCGTACGCACGGCTCGTTCCTGAACTGTGCAATGCGTACGCATTGTCACCCGCGTCGGGCCTCATTGCAGTCAATGGCCAAGCGTACGCATGACTCGGTCCTGAACTGTGCAATGAGTACGCATTGTCATCCGCGTGGGACCTTATTGCACTCAATGGCAAAGCGTACGCACGGCCCGGTCCTGAACTGTGCAATGCGTACGCATTGTTACCCGCGTCAGACCTCATTGCACTCAATGGCAAAGCATTCGCACAGCTCGGTCCTGAACTGTGCAATGCGTACGCATTTTCACCCACGTCGGACCTCATTGCTGGCAATGGCAAAGCGTATGCACGGCTCGGTCCTGAACTGTGCAATGTATATGCATTGTCACCCGCGTCGGACCTCATTGCAGTCAATGGCAAAGCGTACGCACGGCTCGGTCATGAACTGTGTAATGTGTACGCATTATCACCCACGTCGGACCTCATTGCACTCAATGGTAAAGCGTACGCCCGGCTCGGTCCTGAACTGTGCAATGCGTACGCATTGTCACCCGCGTCGGGCCTCATTGCACTCAATGGCAAAGCGTACGCACGGCTCGGTCCTGAACTGTGCAATGCGTACGCATTGTCACCCGCGTCGGGCCTCATTGCAGTCAATGGCTAAGCGTACGCATGACTCGGTCCTGAACTGTGCAATGAGTACGCATTTTCACCCGTGTGGGACCTTATTGCACTCAATGGCAAAGCGTACGCACGGCTCGGTCCTGAACTGTGCAATGCGTACGCATTGTCACCCGCGTCAGACCTCATTGCACTCAATGGCAAAGCATTTGCACGGCTCGGTCCTGAACTGTGCAATGCATATGCATTGTCACCCGCGTCGGACCTCATTGCTGGCAATGGCAAAGTGTACGCACGGCTCGGTCCTGAACTGTGCAATGCGTACGCATTGTCACCCGCGTCGGACCTCATTGCTGGCAATGGCAAAGCGTTTGCACGGCTCGGTCCTGAATTGTGCAATGCATACGCATTGTCACCCGCGTCGGACCTCATTGCAGTCAATGGCAAAGCGTATGCACGGCTCGGTCATGAACTGTGCAATGCGTACGCATTGTCACCCGCGTCGGACCTCATTGCTGGCAATGGCAAAGCGTACCCACGGCTCGGTCATGAACTGTGCAATGCGTACACATTGTCACCCACGTCGGACCTCATTGCTGGCAATGGCAAAGCGTACGCACGGTTCAGTCATGAACTGTGCAATGCGTACGCATTGTCACCCGCTTCGAACCTCATTGCTGGGAATAGCAAAGCGTACGCTCGGCTCGGTCATCAACTGTGTAATGTGTACGCATTATCACCCACGTCGGACCTCATTGCAGTCAATGGCAAAGCGTACGCACAGCTCGGTCATGAACTGTGCAATGCGTACACATTGTCACCCACGTCGGACCTCATTGCAGGCAATGGGAAAGCGTACGCACGGCTCAGTCATGAACTGTGCAATGCGTACGCATTGTCACCCGCGTCGGACCTCATTGCAGGCAATGGCAAAGCGTGCGCACTACTCTGTCATGAACTGTGCAATGCGTACGCATTGTCACCCGCGTCAGTCCTCATTGGTGTGACTATTTGACGGCTTCAACACACAATTACTTGCCAGGGACTCAGGTGCACACCTACCACACTACAGCATTGGCCACACAGTGTACCATGGCATGTAAGGCTGCATTCCCTGTGTGTTGAGGGGGGCAACATTTGGTTTGTTGTGTGGCACTTTTGTGCAGCCACTCCCAGGCTGTGCACGTGTTCATGGGGACAGAATCCTTTGTGTGTTGTGCACATTACCACTGTGATGTGCAACTGTACAGTTATGAGCATGAGTCATGGACACAGTTGCAGGTTGGATATGTTTAGGACATGTCACATACACCCTGAGTCCTGGGGGTAATGGCATGTACGTCACAGTGAGACCTGTAGCCCAATTCTGATGTACACCCACAGTCTATGTGCATGTTGTGTCTCAGATGTGGCTGATCAAATGTGCCCAATGGGAGACAGTCTCCACATCCATGTGGTTTGTGCATCAACATTGATGTTGTGTGTGTGTCTACGAGGTGTACATGTAGGGCCTACAGAGACAACAGTGGCCACTACCTGTGGGACTCACGGTTGCCTTGTGGCGTGTATATGATACGCCATGTCATGCCAGTGTAGATGTGGCAAGACAGGGACCCTGGGTATCTGCATGGCAAAGTTCTGTGATGCCTGGGAGACATCAGGCCTCACTTGTCACTGTGGTGTGTGTTTGTAACGTCACAGCAGTACATAGGTAGGGTGACAGAGCCCAATGATTGGCCATTGCACTAAATGGGACTGATGTGGACATGTGGACTTGAGATGTGAGGTGATGGTCATGTAGGTGGCATATGTGCCCATGCCCAACAGCACACACCTCAGTACATTGTGTATTGTCATGATGTATCATGTGATATTTTGCTTGGTCATAGCCACATGGGTGGATAAACCGACAATAGTCCTTTGTGCATCTCTGTTCTGTAGGGCACCAGCTGTCCATAGACGGTTCCCATATCTTGAAACCATGCAGGAACGCGACTGCATCCGACGGTACTGCTTCACCAGGCCACTGATTGAGGAGTTGGCAGAGCAGTTGGCGCCACATCTGCTACCTGGACGGACATACCCTACAGCACTGACCCCAGAGGTGAAGGTGATAGCAGCCTGCACTTCTTTGCTACTGGTACCTTCCAGTACACTGAGGCTACTGCTGGTGGTATGTCGCAAACTATGTTTAGTCGTGTGCTACGCGATGTCTTGGAGGGGATGTTGCATTTCCTTGACCTGTACATCAAGTTCCCTAGACCAGGTCAACTCCCTGAAAAGAGGATGCCTTTTATACACTGAGGAGGATGCCGAACGTCATCGGATCTATTGATAGTACACATGTGGCCCTGATACCACCACAGGCACATGAGCAGGCATACCGTAACAGGAAACATTTCCACTCCATCATTGCTCTGGTGGTATGTCTTGCAGACATGTGTCTCACACATGTGTGTGCACGTTTCCCCGGTTCTGCGCACGATACCTACATCTTGAGGAGTAGTCGCATTGCAACGCTGATGTCATAGATGCCAGACCAGCTTGCCTGGCTTGTCGGTGTGTACTGACTATTTACCATTGTGTGTGTCTGGCAATGTTGTATTCCACCCTCCTTCAAAACTCTGCTAATTGATCAATTGTTTGTGTGTAGGTGACTCCAGATATCCCAACATGCCATGAGGTTGCCGACACCTCTCCGGAACCCTGTGACACCAGCCGAGATGCGCTACAATGAGGCACATGGTCGGAGCAGGAGGGTGATCGAGCGGACATTTGGTCTCCTGAAAAGCTGCTTCCGCTGCCTGGACAAGACCGGAGGGGCCCTCCCATACGACCCTGCAAAGGTGTGCAAAATTATCCTTGTATGCTGCATGCTACACAACATGGCTGTGCGGAAGAAGTTGCCTCTCATCCAGGATGACGATGACCGACCTCCGCCACCTGTGGAGGACCCTGGCCAGGGACACGATGCCAGTGATGATGGTGATGAGGGTGACGTCCGCACACAGCTCATCAACAACTTCTTCCCCGGAATGTGAGTTTACAGGGTTGTTATGTCAATGTATGGAGTTAGCCTGAAATGTGTTGTGGCAGCTCTGTTGTTGTCTGAGTGTGTCTGTGTGCCATTTGACTGGATGCGTGCAGTGATGTGTCCATTCAGGTGGTCTGTACTCCACAATAGTGTAGTACTGCTAACTTGTTTCTGTGTAGGTTTCTTGTGACATGTTTTGTGCATGTGTATTGCATTTCTCTCCTGTTCTGCTGTGCTTTTGCCTGTGTCTTGTGTCTGTCCTTCCCAGAGTACTTTGCCTGTTGTTTGGTCTACACTGACCCCAACACCCAGTATCCGACACCAGTGTGGGAGTAGTCAATTCCCATCAAGTGATGTGCCACACACCCCTGGACTTCAATTCTCAGACACTTTGTGTCCGTGTGTCCACTGTAACGTACAATTATCTGGCAACTATTTTAGAATAAACATGTTGCTGATATGTAATGAACCTGTGCTATGCTTTGTTAGGTGCATTGTCTGTCTTCCCACATCTGAGTGACATTTGCTTACCTCACCTGTGGACTTGTTACCACTGACTGTGGATAGGTGTTGTGTCTGTGCATACCAATGTGTTTTAGGTCAACATCATTGTGTGGGATGAGTAACATGGACATGGTGAGTATGTGTGTGGTACCATAGTTGTGTGTCTCCCTCACATGTCACATCACCATGACTCACATAACGGTGGTCACATTGTTGTAGAATTTGGCATGCACTGTGTTCTTTAGCAGATCAACATCTCCATGACACATGACAAGTTGGAATCCCAACAGAGGCAAGCATAGAGTACTGGTGAGTTTATTTACGAACATGTGTGAGGATAGTGCACAGGATGGTGGGTGCTGTACACTGGGTTTTGAATCCAAAGTTCACAGTAGAGTTGGAAGTGTTGGTAGAGTAAAGTCCACAGTCATCTGCTACATTGGACCAAAATAAACCCTCCATGTCATGTAGGCAAGTTGTGTCAGATACGACAAGGTGAACGGGTTGCGCACAAAGAACATTGTCCAGAACAGGTTTAGAGGCCCTGGGGAATGTGCAGGGACATCTGCGTCTCACATGTCCTTCTTCGGACGACCCCTCTTCTTCTTGGGGGGGGGGGATCCTCAGGTGCAGGTGTCTGCGGTGCAGAGGACTCTCCGCCAGAGGTGTCGACATGTTTTTACTGATCCGGCGGAGGCATAGGAGTATGTGCCGATGCACCGCACTAAGTGCATCCCACTTTGCCTCCATGCGGGCATGGTGGGCAGCCTGCTCCTGTTGTATGTCCTTGAGGATCCCCACTACCTTGACAAATTTTCCGGTGCTATCCTGGTACGCATCTATGATGCGTGCCAGTTGGGGGTCATCATGCAGTCCAGACCCCTCTGCAAGACGTGCCCTCTGCCTCCCACCCCTCCCAGCTCCCCTATCCACACAGGCAGGACCAGCGGCGGCACGCACAGGTGACACTGGGACCCCTTGGGTGGTGTCGCTGGTGGTGTTGTCTGTAGCTTCCGGGGGGACCTGTGTACCTGTGCTGTCAGTGGTCTGTGGCCTTGGTCTGTCCGTGTTGGCGGGGGTGCCCTGTCTGTTTCCAGATGCTGGAGGCGTGGGTACAGGGGGTACAGATGTTGGTGCTGCTGGTGCTGCATGATGACTCACACCAGAGGTGCCAGGTTGTTCGTCGTCATCCGAAGAGGACAGAGACAGATTCAAACCAGAGAGCTGAGTGTCCACCAGAGTCTGGGACTGGGACTCTTCATTTGGTGCTGTGTCCCCAAGACCACCTGTGTTTGGAAGAGACACACAATGTAAGTTAGGTTTCTAAAGGCATCAATGGTTCACAAACATTTCTACTGTACAAACGGATGCCTGCCTGTACACTGTTTTGTCCAGGGTTATCATGGACAGAGATTGATATTGTTGTTGCGCATTGCCCAGCCAAAATGAAACATTTCAATGTGCATGTCGAAGTGTGTGCATGCCCAGCTCATGGATAGATTTGTCTGTGCATGACCATTACTTCTCAAGGACCATCACGTTGCTGACACAGGTGTGTCATCCCTGTACACATGTGAGCTTTAACAAGGACATACGTGCTGTTCCACTGAGGATATGTTGTACTATTGGGGCATGTGTGGTAGCACAGTTTGCTAGTCTTTGGGTGCCACATTGGTGTATTGGTACAACATGGTCATAGTCCGGTATGCCTGTGATCTCTTTGGAGGAAGTGTTTTTTTACAGTGTTCCTAGTTCCCATCTCATTTCATACAAGTGATGATGTCACCATCGTTAATGAGTCTGGTGCTGAGTTTTGTACGTGCATATGTGATTTGACTTGTCAATGTTCTCCATGGTGACATGGATTGGCAAGGTAGCACTCTGGCTTTTCAATCCTCATGACAGTGAGGGCCGTTGGTGTGTGTGTTGCAGTTTGGCTGCTGTGAGTAGCATGTCTCCTCCAATGCCGTCCAGGTTAGACCTTGTGTCTACAGTGTCTATGTCAGTGAGTGGTGTGTTGTGTGAAGGATGCATATATTTCAGCACGATGTAGGAGTGGAATGCAGCTCACAACAGCACCGAGTGTGAATGTGAACATGCTATGGTGTCGGCTATATTGGTGTGTCCATTCCATTCACTGTCAGATGTCCCCTGTCAATGATGTATATGTGAGTTCCTGTGTGTTTTGTGCAATGTATCATATATGACTCTCCACACTTGTCATCTGCAAGACACACCTCCCCAGCCCGGCCAGGGGGCACCCCTGGACACTGCATTCCCAGACAATGATTTTGAACATATGGTTGCAATGGCTGTGTGTGCGACCGGGTTTTGTTTGCCCAGTGCATATGTGTGATTGTCAGCCACATCATTTCTCAGGCCCAGTGTCAGACATCTTGTCAGTCCATTCCCACTCCCTGTGAAGCAAGCATGGTTCAGTGTGAGCTTGCTGGGCCATGTGGGTGGCTGGAGATTGTCTGTGACTGCAACTCCCATCATGCTCTTGGCTACACCCCCCTTCCCAGCATGCCCATACTTCCTTCCTCTTGACTCTGCTTCCCAGTGAGGGGGTGTGACAGCAATGGCAAGATGGCTGACTGTGAAGTCCTGGTGTTTGTTTGGCTACAAGTCCAAAGAGAGCCCCTGTGCTTCACACAGCTGCACCCAGTACGGTGTATCTTTTGCTGGTATTTCACTGAGGTGTGACTCAATGGATTCTACCCGGTTAGTTGTGTGGAGTTTGTGTTGAGGGGGGTGTCTTCACATGCTGGTTAGTATCGTCAGAGCTGTCAGTCCTGCTTCCCACCCAGCCAGACATCCCACCATGAAACGTGCTTCCATTGGAGGGCGTGCAAGTTGTCTTTCAGGATGTCAGTCAGTGGTGTCCTGCTTCTGATTGGTGCAGAATGGGAAACACCTCTCAGTTTACTACCATGGGAAATTGCCCGGACGTGTTTCCTCGGTTTCTGGAAGGACCGGTGACATGCAAGACATGTTCCTTCAGCTGCAATTTAAATACCCCGTACGGACCAATGGGGGACAGCTTGCCGGACATAGGTCAATTCACCCCATTGTTCCTTCTCTGTAATGTCAGATCCCTTGCTAAGCACTCCATTGAAATCTGGGACATGATTAGCTCTTACTCCCCAGATGTATGTTTCCTTACAGAAACATGGCTAAACCCCTCTAATCTCCCCCAGATCAATCTAGCTATTCCTGATGGCTATAAGTTCATCCACTTAGATAGACAGGGAAAACAGGGGGGCGGGATCGCAATAGCCTACAAAGACCACCTAAACATCCAATGGACCACCACTCACTGCACGTCCAGTCTTGAGCTTGGTTTTTTCAAGCTCACCAGATCTCCATCGGATAGCTGGAATGGGGCTCTGATCTATCGACCTCCGGGGCCTAGGACCCTCTTTTCGAACGAACTACTCGAACTGATCGCCCTACAAGCCCTAGCTTCCAGCAACTTCATTTTGCTGGGGGACTTCAATTTTCATGGTGAAGTTGTGGATAACCCAGAAATGAGCAACCTCTTAAATAGCCTAAATCAAATCGGGCTCTCCCTACTTTTAACGGCCCCTATACACAAGGCTGGCCACGCTCTTGACCTAATCTTTACCAATATTGGGCTTTTATTTGGGCTCTTACCCCTCCCCTTAACTTGGTCAGACCACTCCTTGGTCCCTTTCCCCTTACGACAACTGTCTACCGATTTATTACCGGGACCAAAAACTCACCCTTACCAACTTCACAGACCTTGGAACAACCTATCCTTAGAAGCCTTCGAAGCCACCTACAACGCTCTTCCACAGGCAGCCACACCGGCAGACCTTGACGTCTTGGGACGGTTGAAGACTTTCAACACCAGACTAACTTCAGTTTTTGATGTCCTAATTCCCGCTAAAAAATTCCGTCCCTCCAAACAGCGACAATCAGCCCCCTGGTATACGGGGGAGCTTAGCGTGGAGAAATCCAGATGTAAGGTTCTGGAGAGATGAGGGAGAACCAGTAAAACCTCTCTGGACCGACACACCTATAAACAATCCTTATCTAAATACCATCAAAACATAGAAACTGCAAGGAAATCCTTCATCCTAAAACAAATTGACCAAGCCGCCAACTCGTCGAAAACATTATTCAATATAGTCAAAGACTTCGTCTCCCCTAAAGCCTGTCGACTGCCTCAAACAGAGTCACAGGAATTCTGCTACTCCCTTGCAGCCCACTTCGAGGAAAAAATCAACTTAATTTACGCCAATTTTCCCTCTCCACCAGCTCAGTCCACAACCCCCCTCACGAATACTGGAGCAATCAACCAAAAGAGGCCTGGCAATCTCAAACTCTTTGACCCCCTTTCTATAACGGGAGTCAACACTTTGCTTTCATCTGCAAAATCGGGCTCCCCTAGTGATTTGTGCCCCCGAGAACTATGGCCCTTATAGCTTCTTGCTGTGCCCCGGAAATTCAAGGGATCTTCAACAGCTCCATCAGGTCGGGCGTTATCCCTTCCATCTGGAAGGAAGCATTTGTTCGCCCTATCCTGAAAAAACCTACGGCAGATACCCACGTCCTCGGTAATTATCGTCCCATGTCACTACTACCGATGTTGGGTAAATTACTTGAATCCGCCATAAACAGGCAGCTGAGTAATTACTTGGAATCTAACAACTTGCTAGATCCCTCGCAATCAGGCTTTCGTCCAGGATTCAGTACAGAAACTGCAATCCTGGTTGTAACCGACTCGTTGAGGCTAGAAATGGACGCAGGAGGATCAGCTATTCTGGTCCTCCTGGATCTCTCCGCAGCATTCGACACCATTTCCCACTCTAAGCTGTCGGAGAGACTGCGGTCCTGCGGCATCCAAGACCAAGCTTTGAATTGGTTACAAAATTTCCTATCGGATAGAAACCAAACAATCATGCTGGGACCTTATCGCTCAGACAAATGCTGTTTGGCCAAAGGCGTCCCACAGGGCTCATGTCTCAGCCCCACCTTGTTTAACTTGTACATGTCCCCTTTAGCAAAGATTGCAGAATCATGCGGGTTTGAGACAATCTCATATGCGGATGACACCCAGCTTATTTTCAAAATTAATCCTAACACAACCACAAAACCCCTACGTTTCGCTTCCGGAATGATTACAATTTCCAACTGGATGACAGATAACTTTCTCCAATTAAACCCCAGCAAATCGGAAATCCTGTTAATTGGGAAGGCTCCGCTTTTCTGGTCCGAGAAGTGGTGGCCGCCTGAGCTGGGCACTGCACCAGTACCCAAACAAGTAGTGAAAAATCTGGGGTTTAAACTCGACCAGACCCTCTCCATGAAGGATCACGTTGCAGCAATCTCTAGCTCCTGTTTCTTTAGCCTTCGACTACTACGGAGGATCCTCTCTTTTCTCCCCATCAACCACCGTAGAACACTAGTCCAGGCCAAGGTGAGCTGCCGCCTCGATTATGGTAACGCTCTGCTGGCGGAACTTGGCCCGCCACTGCTAAAAAAACTTCAGGTTATTCAAAATACCGCTGCCCGAATGATCCTAAATCACCCCGCAGGTACGCCATCAGCCCCGCTGCTTTTTGACCTGCACTGGCTCCCTATTTCGAAACGAGCACACTTCAAGACCTGTTGCCTTACGTATAAGGCCTTAAACGGTAAAGGTCCCAAATACCTGGCAAATAAACTAATAAAAACTACCTCTACTCGTAACTTAAGATCAAATGCTCTGGAGCTCTTGAAGACCCCCCGCATCCGCCTTACCCGCTCTGGGGGCAGGGCCTTCTCATATCTTGCACCGCGTTACTGGAACGCACTTCCCATCTGCATACACACCTGCCCGTCCTTTGCTATTTTTAGGAAACAACTGAAAACCTTCCTATTCTGATCTCTTAGAGTTTCTACCTATTCTGACGTGTCTGTCCCCCTTCCCTTCTCAGTAGACCACTAGGTATAGCGCCGAGATGCCCCAGGGTGAGTCGCGCGCTCTATAAGTGCCCATAACATAACATAACATAACACAAGCACTACCAGGGCCTTGTGCTCCCCACAGCAGGAGCCAGTGTCAGCCATCATGTCAGTCATTTTCCACTCCCTGTGATGTGGGCATGGGTCAAAGAGGTCTTGATGGCCCAATTTTGAGGTGGAGCATTTTCTGTGACTACAATCCCCATCATGCTTTTGGCTACACTCACTTCACCTGCATACCCACTATTCCTTCCTGTCAGTCATCTGCACTGTGAGGTAGTGTGTTTGTGGTGGCAAACTGTCTGACAGTGTTTATTTGGCTTTGTGCCACTGCCTTGCTCGATTTGTTTGTAGGTTGATACATGTCATGACACAGTTCCAAGTCACTATGAGATGGCAGGTATTGTGCTTGTCTGACTAGCATACACATCTTGGGATGATTATCTATTGGTTACTGTGGCTTTGCTAATGGTGCATGGTTTCACTGTCCCCTTGCCACACAATATTGAGTATGTTGTTTGTGTACTCACCAGGCTCTGCTATGTCTGCTAGACCATTGATGCTCTCTGGTGGTAGGATGTCCCGCACCTTCTCCTCCCAGGTCATGAAGTAGACTGGTTTGGTAGGAGGGCCACCGCCAGTGCGCTGACTCAAGGCGTGATCTTTCTCGATGAGTTTCTTGACCCTCCTGCGCACGTCATACCACCTGTTCTGGATATCGTCCTTTGTGCGCAACGTTGGTGCTTGTGCGTTCACCTTGTCCACAATCCTCGCCCACATCTTTGTTTTCTATGACATGGGGGTCCTTTGGACCAATGTACCAAACAAATGTGGCTCTACTCTGATGATCTCGTCTACCAGCACTTCTAACTCATCATCTGTGAACTTTGGATTCTTCTTTGGGGGCATGGTGATGGGTGGTGGTGGTGAGTGATGTGTGTGTGAGGGTGCAAGTGAGGGTGGGTTAGTGTTGGTTTTGCTATCTGTATGTGTGTGTGCTTTTGGTGAGGTGCTAATGGTGTGAGATTTGTGTGATGGGTGAGTTGTGAGTGTGTCTGTGGTTGCTGTGTGATGGTGTTTGCTGCTGGCTGTTGTCTCCTATTTGCAAAGGATCATGGTAGTGATTGATGTCCTTTATATAGGTGGAGTTGTGGGTGTGTATTTGTTCCAGGTTTTTTTTGTTGATATTTATTGGCTTTGTCATTGCTTGTTTGGTCATTTTTTTGTATTTTTTCCTTTGGGTTTTCTAGGCACGAAGGAGACGTTCTTCTGACCGAGACGGACGCTGATGTTGGCTCGTGCGGGCTTCTCCGGCTCGTTCACACTGACTTTCTTCTGTGTTTCATACGCGTCGGCTGTGGAGATCTCTGTTGCTTGGGCTCCCTGTTTTCTGTGTGTATCGGTCATGCGGCTTGGGCTCCGTGCGAGTCGGTCTGGGTATACACGCATTGCATCGTACTGCGCGGATCGGACATCGCGGGTACGTGTCGGTCAGGTTCATTCCGGGTATATGTTTGTCGGTGCAACTCGTGTCGGTTTTCCGGCCGTATCACTGTTCTCCCTACAGCTCAGTCATACGGCTTGTATTCTGTACGTGTCGTTGTAATTCACACGCGTTGCATCGTACTGCACGGGTCGTACAGCGCCGGTCAGTGTCGGTTGGTATCCGTTCCGGGTCCGTGTCAGTCGGTACGATTTGCAGCCGGAATCGGAATCGGCCCCTAAGTACTACATTTTCCTGTGTGAAGATATCCCCATATGAAAGATCGGAAAAATGGAGGTGGAGATTTACACTTGTAGGTTTGTGAATAGCATTTTGTAGTAAGTAAGCAGAATTATTGTAGTACTACGTTTCATACTATAAAATACAGTTTTACCTAAAGCACTGTAAATCCTCTCACCACTCCTGTCTAGGGAGACTTAGCTTGTCTAGCTTGATTTAAACGTATTCTTCAGGTTGAGGGTTTATAGGGACCTGGTTAACACATAAACTCAAAAACTGAGTGAATAGTAACATTGGGGTCACCTCGCACACCTTTCTGATGGCACTATGCTAAAGCCCCACTTCCCTCATGGGTGCACATCCTCATTCGAGCTATCCTTTCATACTGGTTTCCTGATTAAATATCGATGTAAAAAATATAGTTTACAAAACTATAGTGGTAAAAATATCGAATACAAAAATATCTACTCCCTACACTTAAACAGGTAAGTACAGTAATATCGATACAAAATTATCGAAGTAAAAAATATAGATGTAAAAAATATCGACTTAAAAAAGATATATACATTAAATAAAATATATTAAATAATATTAGTATTTTTATCAAAATAAATTACATTTAATATATATTTTAACTAAATATAACAAATAAACTTACATAAAATATAAACACACAGAAATGAGTACAAATACATATATTTACTTAAAAACATTTTATTAACTATTATCTTTACTTAATTTATAAACTTTTTATATTATATAAAAATAAAATATATACATATGTGAATAATTTATAATAAAACATTCTATAATTAATTAACACATTAAACTAGAAATATTAACAATACATTGAACATCACAATAAATACAACAGTAGGGAAAATGTTGGATGGCGGAGGGGTAAAAATTACTATTCCCAGTCCAGTGAGTGCAAAAGCAGGGAAAGTGCTGAATAGCAGAGGGGTAAAAGTTACTATTCCCACTTCAGTGAGTACAACAGCAGGGAAAGTGTTGGATAGCAGAGGGGTAAAAATTACTATTCCCACTCCAGTGAGTGCAGCAGTAGAGAAAGTGTTGGATAGCGGAGGGGTAAAAATTACTATTCCCACTCCAGTGAGTGCAAAAGCAGGGAAAGTGCTGGATAGCGAAGGGGTATAACATTTGTATTCCCACTCCAGTGAGTGCAACAGCAGGGAAAGTGTTGGATAGCGGAGGGGTAAAAATTACTATTCACACTCCAGTGAGTGCAGCAGTAGGGAAAGTGTTGGATAGCGGAGGGGTAAAAATTACTATTCCCACTCCAGTGATTGCAACAGTTGGGAAAGTGTTGGATAGCGGAGGGGTAAAAATTACTATTCCCACTCCAGTGAGTGCAACAGTAGGGAAAGTGCTGGATACCACACCAATAAACATCAACATTTTTATTACAATTTATTTCCATTATTAACATTATCAATATTGAAATTTAAATATATTATTTAAAAAAACATTCATTAATTAAACATTATGTAACACTATAATATCCACAACACACATCTAAAATTAATTACACAATTACAATTAATAAATACTAATTGCTTAATTCAAATTAATTAATACCAATTAATTAGCAAATTAATTAATGCAAACTAATTAACAAATAATTAATAAATCATCAATACAAAATAAATTACTTCCCACCATTTACACCTATAAAAACAACACACACCTAAAATTTATTAAACAGTTAACATAATTAATTATTAATTAATTCATTTAAAATAATGAACAACTAATTATCAAACAATTATTACTAAATTAATTTACACATTTATAACTCTATAACAACACAATTATACAATCATGAATAAATAAAAATTATTAAATTCATTTCATATAATTAAATTACTTCCCACCCTATTCCCCTATTGACCCACAACCCGCTACGGAACTAAAAACGTGAAATTCAAGTAAGAAAAAAATATTAACTACTAAAATGTTACCACATATAATAAAAATACTAACAATTCCCATACAAAATACTAAAATACATAACATTAATAATGAATCGATATTTATAACAACTATATTTTTGTTAACGATATTTAAGTCTTCGATATTTTTGTAATCGATATTAATTACCTAATAATCGAAATTCTTTACCACAATATTTTTTACATCGATATTTCTTACCCACAATATTTTTACCTCGAAAGTTCTTTAGGTCGATATTTATACATCGATATTCTTACTCTGTACCTTCATACTATGGCCCTAAACTGAAGCTTTTTTCTGTTCCTTATCAGCAGTCTTTATACTATCAAGCAGTTAGTGTTTGCATTATTATAATACAATATGTCTCATTATTTACTGCTTTTTGATAGTACAACATTTTAAGAAGGGTAAACGATGACCTAATCACTAGCAAATGGATTTTTTTAAGGAGTTTGACTCCCTTCTCAAATGAATTGTCCCATTGTACAGAGGTTATGCCGGTCTCATTATTCTCAGCAACATGTATGGACAACCTTCAAATATCATAATGCTAGTCTCCAAATACAAAGAAATATGCAGGCCCTGCACTCAGATGGCCAGCAAGCTGTTGGACAGTATTTACATGTCCAGCAACAGGTAATATGAGATTCCAGATGCCCACCCGCATAAAAGTTAAGTTACACCCATGGGTACTGAGTACATCCTTCTGTCTTGTGGTATGCTGGCATATCATAGAGGATGAAGCAAGAAAGCACCACATGGCCATGCCAATCCCTACATAAAGGAGGATGATGACCATTGTCATTAGGATTTTTCAAAATGCCCTCAAACCTGCATTTGGAATAAATATGGATGTATACCTGCATCTACATTATACCAATGTTGATGCACAAAAGGTAATACGCGCAGTAGAACTGTCATGCACACTTATATTAAATTTCTGAATCATCATTTATGCCTCCTTCTATTTAGTCTGTGGACAACCTCTTCATTAGAGCAACAGTCTACATTAATACATTCAACTCTGTCCATGATTTTCACAGAAATGGCTATAACAATGGGAACCTTGATAGACTGTTCTTTTTTTTTTTAAAGTGAAAATATTGGCTTTAGTAAGGTGTAAGCATATCGACATATATAAAGCAGATCTATTATCGTTGTCCAAAAATCACTAATATTTCTTGTCAAATGCATATTTTAGTAATTCCCACAATGAAATATTTAATACAAGTGATTATTGTAAAACTGTTTAATAAAGTTTTAATTAGAAAAAATATGTCCGTGAGTCTTTCTTTGAACTTCTTTTATGAATACATTTTGTGGGCTGAAAAATATTAAAATCAAAAATCAAAGACATGTTGCTTTTATCAAACACACAAGAGGGCCTTGCTCTTCAACTGAAGAGCATAGAGCTCCAGCTAGGAGTGTTCTTCAAAAATATGGTAAGTTCTCCTGGGGTCATGGGCTTAATCACCCGGGGGACCTGCTGCTTTTTTGTATTTTGGCATTGTTTTAATACTCTTCCAGTAACAAAAAAATTTAGTAAAGTTACATATTCTCGTTGGCTGGGTACAGTGCAGTTCCACAGTGACTACATATAATGCATAGAATTTACTACAATCAAAATAGTTATTCCTAACAAGTTCCATTGAGTAGTTAGTGAGTACATTTAATATCAATGATTCCTAAAACGAGAAAGAATAACTTGTATATGTGCGCTTCACCATGTGTTTGCCATCAATCCTTATGCTGCAGTCAGTGCGTCTAGTCTATACCTAATTACCTTCACCTCCCTCTGGTACCCCTGTCTCCTTCCCCACTAAGTACTGCTGATAAAATCCCCAAAAGCCTTTGGGGTGATTCTGTGGAGGCAGTAACTCACTGTATGTGTCTGATTGTGTGTTGCAATAGAGCATATCTTTAGTGCAATCATCAATAGTCGGGACTAAGTTTGACCAACAAATTGTTACCCTGTGTGTATCATGTAGATGACCCATAGCTACTAGTCGTCTTATGTTTTTGTCGATCCTTTTGCCATGTCCAAACAAAACGAGAAGCGGGTCCGGTGTAAGGGAGAGACCCATAATCTCATTCAAGGTATGAAAGATCTCCATGAAATCGAAATTTTGGGGGCAATCCCAGGCTACCTGTAAGAACGTAGCTTCCCGTTCTGCACAGCGGTGACAAGCTGCAGAGTCACTTAGACCATATCTGCATAGTGTCTCAGGTATGTAACATACTCTATTAATATATTTAAAATGGATTAGACAGTGTCTACCATTAAGAAATATGTGTCTTGTCACTTTGCAGAAATACTGCCAGGTATTGTCAACAATCACCATATCTAGGTCCTTCTGCCAGTCCTGGTGAGCTTTCATTAAGTGTGGTCTCCTGGAATCCTGCGTAAGGCTATAAATTCTAGTAACCAGTTTAGCGGGTGAGTCAGAACGTATAATATAGGAAAGGGTTGGCATCTCTTGTGGCTCCTGCATATCTTCGCATAAAAGGTCACGAGCTCCAAGGTATTGGTATTGGGCAAGGGTCGAGGGTTCATGTCCCTTTTTCTAATATGTCTACCCACTTGCGCACCACACCATCCTGAAAAAGATCGCCCATCTTAGAAATACCAAATGTCCGTAAAGCTAGGGAAACCTCTCTATCTCTCCCTGTCGGGAATCAGGAGGGGTCAGTGGGGAGTACATAAGAGCTCCTGACTGTCTATTCAGCAGCTTTGCCAAGCGTGTACCATTGAGTTTAGAGAGTCTAGGGTGCCACATCTCCAACTCTGGGTTCTAAAAAGAACCTGAGGGAGAGTATTGGGGTCAGCTGCATCTTTCTCAATATATAGGTGTGGTAAACCCTGTGGCCCGTGTATCCAAAAGTATGTGTGTGATCTCTGTGCTCTTCTATTGTATAACTCATGATCCAGGGTGTTTAGACCCCCACAGAGTATGGTAAGGTGAGTGTTTCCCATTTAAACCTCAGCTACTTACCGGCCCACGCCAATTTAATCAGCAATGAGCGAATAGTATCAAATATATGATTCGGAAAAAGCATAGGGATATTCTGAAAAAGGAGCAAGCATTTGTGGAGGATGACCATTTTCATAAGGGAGATTCGTCCAATCAATGAGAGAGGCGGCCTAATCCATTGAGCGATAGTCTCTTCTAACTTATAAATTGCCTTCCCATAGTTGTCTGATAGTACCATCCCAGGGTCAGTTTGAATTTGTGTTCCTAAATAACGTACAGGATCTGTGGTCCATTGCAGAGAGAAATCCATTTTCACTGGAGCCATGGAGGGTGTCAGGGGGAAAATTATAGATTCGTCCCAATTAACCCGTAGGCCTGATAGTTGCCCAAAACGGACCACCTCCGTGAGCACAGGGGTAAGTTGTCTCTCGGTGTCCTGGACATAAAGGAGCATATCGTCAACGTATGCCGAAACAATTAAGTGGTAACCAGGGAAGCAGGGAACCTTGAGAGACTTCTTAGAAGCCAGTGCCATAACTATGCTTAACGTGTAACACCTAGAAAAAAGGGAAGGTACAAAAAAAAGCTGCATGTAAATAAACAATAATGTCAAGGATGCATATATTTTCATGCAGCCCCTGGGCATCCTTCCCGAGATGGGCCATATTATAATAGTGGAGACCCGCAGGCATATGTTCAATCCTTCTGGTAGGTAAAGCCCTTGGTAGTACATCAGGGCCTACATATCAGCAATGATATTAGGATACAGGAAAAGAGTGTCCTATAGCAAAGGTTCACACAAATATTAGAGATCCAAATACTTGACTCTAGTGAACTCAACCACCCCTTTAGGTCTTCCTTATACTCATAATTCCACTTGCTCACCAGACAACCACTAAGGTACACCTATAACTAATTAAAGTATCTAACACCCAGATGCACTATCCTACCTCCCTCAAAGTCCCCAACGAAACTCTAAACTATACATATGACTCCTCAAACTATCTAACTCCTAGCTGCCCTAATCTACCTACTTCTCAGTCCCTCGCTCCCCTTGTCCCCAAACTAAAACCTAAAGCTTACAGTCCTCAAGCCAAAACATAACCAAAACTATATCTGCTGATGTGTCTACCTCAGTTGGCCTACAGAGCACTCTGCGGACCAGAGGTGTGGCCTGCCCCAATGATGTGTGGTGAACCGGCAGAACTTTTTTGAGGCCTGACGTGTAATTACTCCTGGGAGGATGGAGGTGAAGGGGAGAGGATGGATAGTGTGACTGGTCATTGTCCAGGAGTATGTGGGGTAGGCATTGACAAGACACACCACCCAGCCCAGCCCGGGGGCACCCCTGGACACTGCATCCCCAGACAATGATTTTAAACATATGGTTACAATGACTGTGTGTGCGACCGGGTTTTGTTTGCCCAGTGCATATGTGTGATTGTCAGCCACATCATTTCTCAGGCCCAGTGTCAGACATCTTGTCAGTCCATTCCCACTCGTTGTGAGGCGAGCATGGTTCAGTGTGAGCTTGCTGGGCTATGTGGATGGCTGGGGATAGTCTGTGACTGCAACTCCCATCATGCTCTTGGCTACACCCCACCTCCCAGCATGCCCATACTTCCTTCCTCTTGACTCTGCTTCCCTGTGAGGGGGTGTAACAGCAATGGCAAGATGGCTGACTGTACAGTCCTGGTGTTTGTTGGTGCCCAGTTCCCAGCATGGCCATGTGCTTCCCACAACAGAGCCCAGTGTCAGACATCCTGTCAGTCCATTCCCACTCCCTGTGAGGCGAACATGGTTCAGTGTGAGCTTGCTGGGCCATGTGGGTGGCTGGGGATTGTCTGTGACTGCAACTCCCGACATGCTCTTGGCTACACCCCCCTTCCCAGCATGCTCATACTTCCTTCCTCTTGACTCTGCTTCCCTGTGAGGGGGTGTGACAGCAATGGCAAGATGGCTGACTGGGCAGTTCTGGTTTTTGTTGGTGCCCAGTTCCCAGCACGGCCTTGTGCTCCCCACAACAGAGCCCAGTATCAGAAGTCCTGTCAGTCCATTTCCACTCCCTGTGAGGCGAGCACGGTTCAGTGTGAGGTTGCTGGGCCATGTGGGTGGCTGGGGATTGTCTGTGACTGCAACTCCCGACAGGCTCTTGGCTACACCCCCTTCCCAGCATGCCCATACTCCCTTCCTCTTGACTCTGCTTCCCTGTGAGGGGGTGTAACAGCAATGGCAAGGTCGCTGACTGTGAAGTCCTGGTGTTTGTTTGGCTACAAGTCCAAAGAGAGCCCCTGTGCTTCACACAGCAGCACCCAGTACGGTGTATCTTTTGCTGATATTTCACTGAGGGGTGAGCCAATGCATTCTACCCAGTGAGTTGTGTGGAGTTTGTGTTGAGGTGGGGGTGTCTCCACATGCTGGTAAGTATGGTCAGAGCTGTCAGTCCTCCTTCCCACCCAGCCAGACATCCCACCATGAAACGTGCTTCCATAGGAGGGCAGGCAAGTTGTCTGTCAGGATGTCAGTCAGTGGTGTCCTGCTTCTGATTGGCGCACAAGCCCTACCAGGGCCTTGTGCTCCCCACAGCAGGAGCAAGTGTCAGCCATCTTGTCAGTCATTTTCCACTCCCTCTGATGTGGGCATGGTTCAGAGAGGTCCTGATGGCCCAATTTTGAGGGGAAGCATTATCTATGACTACAAACCCATCATGCTTTTGGCTACACTCACTTCACCTGCATACCCACTATTCCTTCCTGTCAGGCAACTGCACTGTGAGGTAGTGTGTTTGTGGTGGCAAACTGTCTGACAGTGTTTATTTGGCTTTATGCCACTGCCTTGCTCTATTTGTTTGTAGGTTGGTACATGTCATGACACAGTTCCAAGTCACTATGAGATGGCAGGGATTGTGCTTGTCTGACTAGCATACACATCTTGGGATGATTATCTATTGGTTACTGTGGCTTTGCTAACGGTTCATGGTTTCACTGTCCCCTTGCCACACAATATTGAGTATGTTGTTTGTGTACTCACCAGGCTCTGGTATGTCTGCTAGACCATGGACGCTCTCTGGTGGTAGGATGTCCGGCACCTTCTCCTCCCAGGTCCTGAAGTAGACTGGTTTGGCAGGAGGGCCACCGCCAGTGCGCTGACACAAGGCGTGATCTTTCTCGATTAGTTTCTTGACCCTCCTGCGCACGTCATACCACCTGTTGTGGATATCGTCCTTTGTGCGCAACGTTGGTGCTTGTGCGTTCACCTTGTCCACAATCCTCGCCCACATCTTTGTTTTCTGTGACATGGGGGTCCTTTGGACCAATTTACCAAACAAATGTGGCTCTACTCTGATGATCTTATCTACCAGCACTTCTAACTCATCATCTGTGAACTTTGGATTCTTCTGTGGGGGCGTGGTGATGGGTGGTGGTGGTGAGGGATGTGTGTGTGAGGGTGCAAGTGAGGGTGGGTTAGTGTTGGTTTTGCTAGCTGTATGTGTGTGTGCTTTTGGTGAGGTGCTAATGGTGTGAGAGTTGTGTGATGGGTGAGTTATGAGTGTGTCTGTGGTTGCTGTGCGATGGTGTTTGCTGCTGGCTGTTGTCTCCTATTTGCAAAGGATCATGGTAGTGATTGATGTCCTTTATATAGGTGGAGTTGTGGGTGTGTCTTTGTTCCAGGGTTTTTTTGTTGATATTTATTGGCTTTGTCATTGCTTGTTTGGTCCTTTTTTTGTATTTTTTCCTTTCGGTTTTCTAGGCATGAAGGAGACGTTCTTCTGACCGAGATGGACGCTGATGTTGGCACGTGCGGGCTTCTCCGGCTCGTTCACACTGACTTTCTTCTGCGTTTCATACGCGTCGGCCACGGAGATCTCTATTGCTTAGGCTCCCTGTTTTCTGTACGTGTCGGTCATGCGGCTTGGGCTCCGTGCAAGTCGGTCTGGGTTTACAAGCATTGCATCGTACTGCGCGGATCGGACATCTCGGGTACGTGTCGGTCGGGTTCATTCCGGGTATATGTCGGTTGGTGCAACTCACGTCAGTTTTCCGGCCGAATCACTGTTTTCCCTACGGCTCGGTCATACGGCTTGTATTCCGTACATGTCAGTTGTAATTAAAATGCGTTGTATCGTCCTGCACGGGTCGTACAGCGCTGGTCCGTGTCGGTTGGTATCCGTTCCAGGTCCGTGTCGGTCGGTACGATTTGCGGCAGGAATCGGAATCGGCCCCTAAGTAGCACATTTTCCTGTGTGAAGATATCCCCATATGAAAGATCGGACAAGTGGAGGTGGAGATTTACACTTGTAGGTTTGTGAATAGCATTTTGTAGTAAGTAAGCAGAATTATTGTAGTACTACATTTCATACTATAAAATACGGTTTTACCTAAAGCATTGTAAATCCTCTCACCACTCCTGTCTAGGGAGATTTGGCTTGTCTTACTTGATTTAAACATATTCTTCAGGTTGAGGGTTTATAGGGACCTGGTTAACACATAAACTAAAAAACTGAGTGAATAGTAACATTGGGGGCAGCCCGCACACCTTTCTGATGGCACTATGCTAAAGCCCCACTTTCCTCATGGGTGCACATCCTCATTTCATACTGGTTCCCTGATTAAATATCGATGTGAAAAATATAGTTTACAAAACTATCGTGGTAAAAATATCGAATACAAAAATATCGACTCCCTACACTTAAACAGGTAAGTACAATAATATCGATACAAAAATATCGAAGCAAAAAATATAGATGTAAAAAATATCGACTTAAAAACGATGTATAAATTAAATAAAATATATTAAATAATATTAGTATTTTTAAGAAAATAAATTACATTTAATATATATTTTAACTAAATATAACAAAAAAACTTCATTAAATAAAATATAAACACACAAAAATGAGTATAAATATATATATTTACTTAAAAACATGTTATTAACTATTATCTTTACTTAATTTATAAACTTTTTAAATTATATAAAGATAAAATATATACATATGTGAATAATTTAAAATAAAATAAAGCATTCTATAATTAATTAACACGTTAAACTATTAAAAGAAATATTAAAAATACATTTAGCAACACAATAAATACAACAGTAGGGAAAATGTTGGATAGCGAAGGGGTAAAAATTACTATTCCCACTCCAGTGAGTACAACAGCAGGGAAAGTGTTGGATAGCAGAATGGTAAAAATTACTATTCCCACTCCAGTGAGTGCAGCAGTAGAGAAAGTGTTGGATAGTGGAGGGGTAAAAATTACTATTTCTACTCCAGTGAGTGCAAAAGCAGGGAAAGTGCTGGATAGCGAATGGGTATAACATTTCTATTCCCACTCCAGTGAGTGCAACAGCAGGGAAAGTGTTGGATAGCGGAGGGGTAAAAATTACTATTCCCACTCCAGTGATTGTAACAGAAGGGAAAGTGTTGGATAGCGGAGGAGTAAAAATTACTATTTCCACTCCAGTGAGTGCAACAGTAGGGAAAGTGTTGGATAGCGGAGGGGTAAAATTTACTATTTCCATGCCAGTGAGTGCCACAGTAGGGAAAGTGCTGGATACCGCACCAATAAAAAAACAAACATCAACATTTTTATTACATTTTATTTCCATTATTAACATTATTAATATTGAAATTTAAATATATTATTTAAAAAAACATTCATTAATTACACATTGTTTAACACTATGATATCCACAACACACATCTAAAATTAATTACACAATTACAATTAATAAATACTAATTACTTAATTCAAATTAATTAATACCAATTAATTAGCAAATTAATTAATGCAAATTAATTAACAAATAATTAATAAATCATCAATAAAAAATAAATTACTTCCCACCATTTACACCTATAAAAACAACACACACCTAAAATGTATTAAACAGTTAACATAATTAATTATTAAATAAATGTCATATAATTAAATTACTTCCCACCCTATTCCCCTATAAACCCACAACCTGCTACGGAACTAAAAATGCAAAATTCAAGTAAAAAAAATATATTAACTACTAAAATGTTAACACATATAATAAAAATACTAACAATTCCCATACAAAATACTAAAATACATAACATTAATAATGAATTGATATTTATAACAACTATATTTTTGTTAACGATATTTAAGACTTCGATATTTTTGCAATCGATATTAATGACCAAACAATCGAAACTCTTTACCACGATATTTTTTACATCGATATTTCTTACCCACGATATTTTTACCTCGAAATTTCTGTAGGTTGATATTTATACATCGATATTCTTGCTTTGTACCTTCATACTATGGCCCTAAACTTAAGCTTTTTTCTGTTCCTTATCAGCAGTCTGTATACTATTCAAGCAGTTAGCGTTTGCATTATTGTAATACAATATGTCTCATTATTTAGTGCTTTTTGATAGTACAACATTTTAAAAAGGGTAAACAATGAGCTAATCACTAGCAAATGGATTCTTTTAAAGGAGTTTGACTCCCTTCTCAAATGAATTGTCCCATTGTACAGAGGTTATGCCTGTCTCATTATTCTCAGCAACATGTATGGACAACATTCAAATATCATAATGCTAGTCTCCAAATACAAATAAATATGCAGGTCCTGCACTCAGATGGCCAGCAGAGGTTGGACAGTACTTACATGTCCAGCAACAGGTAATATGAGATTCCAGATGCCCTCCCGCATAAGAGTTAAGTTACACCCATGGGTACTGAGTACATCCTTCTGTCTTGTGGTATGCTGGCATATCATAGAGGATGAAGCAAGAAAGCACCACATGGCCATGCCAATCCCTACATAAAGAAGGATGATGACCATTGTCATTAGGATTTTTCAAAATGCCCTCAAACCTGCATTTGGAATAAATATGGATGTATACCTGCATCTACATTATACCAATGTTGATGCACAAAAGGTAATACGCGCAGTAGAACTGTCATGCACACTTATATTAAATTTCTGAATCATCATTTATGCCTCCTTCTATTTAGTCTGTGGACAACCTCTTCATTAGAGCAACAGTCTACATTAATACATTCAACTCTGTCCATGATTTTCACAGAAATGGCTATAACAATGGGAACCTTGAGAGAATGTTCTTTTTTTTTTAAAAGTGAAAATATTGGCTTTAGTAAGGTGTAAGCATATCGACATATATAAAGCAGATCTATCATCGTTGTCCAAAAATTACTAATATTTCTTGTCAAATGTATATTTTAGTAATTCCCACAATGAAATATTTAATAAAAGTGATTATTGTAAAACTGTTTAATAAAGTTTTAATAAAAAAAATATGTCTGTGAGTCTTTCTTTGAACTTTTTTTATGAATGCATTTTGTGGGCTGAAAAATATTAAAATCAAAAACAAAGACATCAATCAATCAATCAGTGACACTTGTAAAGCGCGCTACATACCCGTAGGGTCTCAAGGCGCTGGGGGGGGGGGGGAGCCGCTACTGCTCGAACAGCCAGGTCTTCAGCTTCTTCCTGAAGGAGAGGTGGTCTTGGGTCAGGCGCAGGTCGGTCGGGAGGGAGTTCCAGGTCTTGGCGGCCAGGTAGGAGAAGGACCTTCCTCCTGTAGTCGCTTTTCGGATGCGGGGGACGGCGGCGAGGGCGTGGTTGGCTGATCGGAGGTGGCGTTTGGGAGCGTAGAAGTTGACTCGGCTGTTGAGGTAGCTCGGGCCTTGGTCGTGTAGGGCTTTGTGTGCGTGGGTGAGGAGGCGGAAGGTGATTCTTTTGTTGACGGGGATCCAGTGAAGGTCTCTCAGATGTCCGGAGATGTGGCTGGTTCGTGGGATGTCGAGGATGAGTCTGGCTGAGGCGTTCTGGATCCGCTGGAGTCTCTTCTGGAGCTTGGCGGTGGTACCGGCATAGAGGGCATGTTTTTATCAAACACACAAAAGGGCCTTGCTCTTCAGCTGAAGAGCATAGAGCTCCAGCTAGGAGTGTTCTTCAAAAATATGGTAAGTTTTCCTGGGGTCATGGGCTTATTCACCCGGGGGACTTGCTGCTTTTTATTTTTTTTTTGTATTTTGCGATTGGTTTAATACTTTTCCAGTAGCAAAACAATTGAGTAAAGTTACATATTCTCGTTGGCTGGGTACAGTGCAATTCCACAGTGACTACATATAATGCATAGAATTTACTACAATCAAAATAGTTATTCCTAACAAGTTCCATTGAGTAGTTAGTGAGTACATTTAATATCAATGATTCCTAAAACGAGAAAGAATAACTTGTATATGTTCACTTCACCATGTGTTTGCCATCAATCCTTATGCTGCAGTCAGTGCGTCTAGTCTATACCTAATTACCTTCACCTCCCTCTGGTACCCCTGTCTCCTTCCCCACTAAGTACTGCTGATACAATCTCCAAAAGCCTTTGGGGCAATTCTGTGGAGGCAGTAACTCACTGTATGTGTCTGATTATGTGTTGCAATAGAGCATATCTTTAGTGCAATCATCAATAGTCGAGTTTAACCAACAAATTGTTACCCTATGTTTATCATGGAGTTGACCCATAGCTGCTAGTCGTCTTATGTTTTTGTCGATCCTTTTGTCATGTCCCAACAAAACGAGAAGCGGGTTTGGTGTAAGGGAGAGACCCATAATCTCATTCAAGGTATGAAAGATCTCCACGAAATCAAAATTTTGGGGGCAATACCAGGCTACCTGTAAAAACCTAGCTTCCCGTTCTGCACAGCAGTGACAAGCTGCAGAGTCACTTAGACCATATCTGCATAGTGTCTCAGGTATGTAACATACTCTATTAATATATTTAAAATGGATTAGCCAGTGTCTACCATTAAGAGATATGTGTCTAGTCACTTCGCAGAAATACTGCCAGGTATTGTCAACAATCATCATAACTAGGTCCTTCTGCCAGTCCTGGTGAGCTTTCATTAAGTGTGGTCTCCTGGATTCCTGCATAAGGCTATAAATTCTAGTAACCAGCTTAGCGGGTGAGACAGAATGTATAATATAGGAAAGGGTTGGCATCTCTAGTGGCTCCTGCATATCTTCGCATAAAAGGTCACGAGCTCCAAGGTATTGGTATTGGGCAAGGGTCGAGGGTTCATGTCCCTTTTTCTAATATGTCTACCCACTTGCGCACCACACCATCCTGAAAAAGATCGCCCATCTTAGAAATACCAAATGTCCGTAAAGCTAGGGAAACCTCTCTTTCTCTCCCCATCGGGAATCAGGAACACCATTCTAGGGGGGGTCAGTGGGGAGTACATAAGAGCTCCTGACTGTCTATTCAGCAGCTTTTGCCAAGCGTGTACCATTGAGTTTAGAGAGTCTAGGGGGCCACGTGTCCAACTCTGGGTTCTAAGAAGAACCTGAGGGAGAGTATTGGGGTCAGCTGCATCTTTCTCAATAGATAGGTGTGGTAAACCCTGTGGCCCGTGTATCCAAAAGTATGTGTGTGAGCTCTGTGCTCTTCTATTGTATAACTCATGATCCAGGGTGTTTAGACCCCCACAGAGTATGGTAAGGTGAGTGTTTCCCATTTAAACCTCAGCTACTTATCGGCCCACGCCAATTTAATCAGCAATGAGCGAATAGTATCAGATATATGATTTGGAAAAAGCATAGGGATATTCTGAAAAAGGAGCAAGCATTTGTGGAGGGAGACCATTTTCATAAGGGAGATTCGTCCAATCAATGAGAGAGGCGGCCTAATCCATTGAGCTATAGTCTCTTGTAACTTATAAATTGCCTTCCCATAGTTGTCTGATAGTACCATCCCAGGGTCAGTTTGAATTTGTGTTCCTAAATAACGTACAGGATCTGTGGTCCATTGCAGAGATATCCATTTTCACTGGAGCCATGGAGGGTGTCAGGGGGGAAAATTATAGATTCGTCCCAATTAACCCGTAGGCCTGATAGTTGCCCAAAACGGACCACCTCCGTGAGCACAGGGGTAAGTTGTCTCTCGGTGTCCTGGACATAAAGGAGCATATCGTCAACGTATGCCGAAACAATTAAGTGGTAACCAGGGAAGCAGGGAACCTCGAGAGTCTTCTTAGAAGCCAGTGCCATAACTATGCTTAACGTGTAACTCCTTAGAAAAAAGGGAAGGTACATAAACAGCTGCATGTAAATAAACAATAATGTCAAGGATGCATATATTTTTAAGCAGCCCCTGGGCATCCTTCCCGAGATGGGCCAGATTATTATAGTGGAGACCCGCAGGCATATGTCCAATCCTTCTGTTAGGTAATGCCCTTGGTAGTACATCAGGGCCTACATATCAGCAATGATATTAGGATACAGGAAAAGAGTGTCCTATAGTAAAGGTTCACACAAATATTAGAGATCCAAATACTTGACTCTAGTGAACTCAACCACCCCTTTAGGTCTTCCTCATACTCATAATTCCACTTGCTCACCAGACAACCACTAAGGTACACCTATAACTAATTAAAGTATCTAACACCCAGAGGCACTATCCTACCTCCCTCCAAGTCCCCAACGAAACCCTAAACTATACCTATGACTCCTCAACCTATCTAACTCTTAGCTGCCCTAATCTACCTACTTCTCAGTCCCTAGCTCCCCTTGTCCCAAAACTAAAACCTAAAGCTTACAGTCCTCAAGCCAAAACCTAACCCAAACTATATTTGCTGATGTGTCTACCTCAGTTGGCCTACAGAGCACTCTGCCCCAATGATGTGTGGTGAACCGGCAGAACTTTTTTGAGGCCTGGCGTGGGATTACTCCTGGGAGGATGGAGGTGAAGGGGAGAGGATGGATAGTGTTACTGGTCATTGTCCAGGAGTATGTGGGGTAGGTATTGCCACAAATTGCTAATCTGTGCATTCCTTCAAGATGGCAACATGTCCCTTAGTAACCTGGCTGGTGAACTGCCAGACATCCTTAGTCATTCAGCAAAAGGACCTCTAGTTGACTCTATCGACACAGTGTCCAGCATACTTTGTTGTTTTACTAACGTCATGTCTCTATGCATCTGAATATGATATACAACTGTAGAAACTCACAAAGAAGCAGGTTGCTGGAATTAGGTCTATTTCTTCATATATAAGTGACCTCCAGCTTCATCTCCTCAGCTGCAACTGGTCACCTGCAGAATCCACTACTACATTCTATCTACAACAGAAATATCTCACACGTCAGAGTTTTTACACCTTAAGATTTCACCAGAGGCGGCTCCTCCACTAGGGCGGAGGAGCGTCGCCTCACTACTTTCTCGCAGTGCGAGAAAGCCAAAACAAAATGGTAATAATGTTTGGTTATTACCATTTTATGTTTCTTTGCGCATTGCGGGCGGGCGGGCGGGTGGCCGGAACTGCCCAGCAGGGCAGGAGTGGTTTGCCCACTCCTGTGTGCGCAAAGATTGTTTGATTGGCCCTCTTGGGCCGCCCAAACCAGTCTTGCACACTCTGTACTTCTCCATGCAGGCTGTGTAGTTGTTAACATAAAAAATGGGCCTTTCAAAGCAAAATTGGTGTTTTTTGCAGACGTTTTCAAGCTTTTGGATTTATGTATGCCGGCGTACAATGAATGAAACGAGTTTCTTTACCGAAAATCAAAACCCTTACTTGTATTTGATTGTGGATTGTGAGTCTTTTCAGCAGCTAATCAGCTGATATTTCAATGCAAAGTTATTGCATTTCCCAAAAATATTTAAAGCTGATGGCTGATGAATAACCATGGAACGTTCCTGGAAATTAACTGCTGATTTGCCTGGTTTCAGAAGTTGCTTGTTGCAAATGATCTTATGTCATTATCCCTGGGGACCCATTCATATTGATAATATACTTTATGACATTGCTGTTAGTAACCCTGCCTAATGTGGTAGGAGAGTCATTAATGTAAATCCTGAAAGGGTTTATCACCATTGTGGCCTTGTCTTATGTGCTGAGTATTGCACACAAGATGTGATATTTGTCAATAGCTTTTCATTGATCAGAAGTTACTCTTGTTACAGAACATTTTGAAGACCCCTGCCAAGTGCAATTTCCTGTACTTTGGTGGTATATAAACAATAAATCTGAAGCAGAATCTTTAGACAGGGTCACCGTGCCTGTAACTACATATAGAGAGTGAAAGTTGCATACCTGCCAACTTATAAATTAATGCTACTGTGTGAGAGGGGGCGGGCCTTGGAGGGGTGTGGCCTCGTGCAGAGAGCTACCTAAGAGGCACTTTCCTCTCACCAAGCCCCCCATGTCCCTCCCAAAAAAATAAAGGGTTGTTGAGGCTTTCGCGGATGTCCTGGGGTGTTTCACACCTTTTAATGGACATCAGCTGGTTACAGCCTCGAAAAATAAGCTGATAATCAGTGGGGGCTGGTGACATTTGAAAGTGGTAGGGCGTAAACTTTGTGGGAGAGCACCATGGCGAGCCCGAAAGAGAAAAGTTTGAAAAAAGAGTGGGAAAATGGTGCATTTTCAAGCAAATTTGAGAAGCAAGAAGGCTAATAAAGCAACTGTGAAAGTGCAGTTATTACATTAATAAAGGAATGTCATATAACAACGACATGATAGCTGTTTACAGGGTCTACCAGTGACGTGACACAGCAGCAGCACACACACACAGTCATCTGACACATGGCCCACCGTGGTAACGGCCAGGGCAATACTCCTGCCAGCCACATCACTTGCAACAACAAATACATTATAAATTATATGCATAATAATAATATCGGCTCATGTAGACTTGTACCTACACGGTTCTCACTCACTACACTGTCGAGTGCAGCAGGAGAGGGGGCTTGCCTTTGCACTGGCCTGCCTGATCAATGATGAACTGCTCTCTGACTGACTGAAGGCTGACACTCTCTCTCACTCGCTCACACTCCGTTCTGTGTGCAAATGGCACCATGTACGACGCACGCACGAAGGGGAGGTGAGCGCACCCGAGCAGAGAGAGTGAGGCTGATGAGTGATGACCATGTCCATGATTAATCACTGCACGGCCTTACAATAAAGCCATGTAGTGATTGGTCAATATGCCCCCATGCTCCAGGACATGGCGGACTCTGCCCACTGACTAAAGCAGCCAATCCAGGCGCTGTGCAGCTCAAGCAGCGCTTGGATTGGCCTGGGGCAGGAGACCTCGCCGCTCCTTAGGAGGCCATGGGGCTGCGGATTCGACCCACCCTCCCTCCTCAATTGTTACAGCGAGAGTGGGAAGAGCATTAAGACTGCGCATGTCGGACTGGCCAGGAAAAGGCACCCGGCCAACCCGACATGCGCATTTTTTGCCGTAACGGCTCAGGGAATGCCACAAGCCAAGTTTCTCCTACAACTCCCCCCCCTGTGAGTGACGTCACGCCCGTGGCTGATTGAGGGAGACAGCTGACTGCTGCAAGCTGCTGAAATTTAACAACTGAGTAGAGCTGCTGCTGGTGGACCCCTGGGGGCAAAATAATCTGTGGGGTGACACCCCAACGCCCATACAAAGGAACCGCCACTGCTGATGATCCTCTGTTTATAGTGGTTTTCAGCTTGTTTACCCTGCTAACGTGTGATTTTGGCTCCTCACAGAGTGATAGTGTGAAGGGAGCTGAAATTGTGTGCCACATGGTGGCACCGTGTGAGTTGGCAGGCAGAAAGTTGTAAAAAGAGAAGAAACTTGGTGCTGATGATTGATATGCATCGAAATCGGAATCATGAAATGTGAGAAAACCTGAAATTTGCATAACATGATATCTTCATGCATTGCCAGTAATTTTAATGACAAAAAAAATGTGTTTATCGTATAGCCACCAACTGCCCTTTGATCAAATACAATAATTGTTAAGCTAAACAATATTATTGTGTCATATGACATGAGTGCAATTTTGATATTGTCTTTCAATAAATGTGTTTCTGTTCTGTTTTTGTCTGTGTTCCTTGCTTTTAGCATGTTTTTGAATCCAGTGTGCCTGCAGACATGCTTGAAGTATGTGTGTGATTTAACATAGCTTTATTTACATTGTACGGATTTTATTGATACATTTGCATTAAAAAAAGCATCTGTTTTCCTATGGTTGTTTGCCCCGTTTATATGTATTATCATAACATTTTGTAAATGTATATATGTGAGTTGTCCTAGGTTCTGTACATTTGCATTACCAGTAATGCAATCCTGCTGCCTTCATAGACATTTGTAGTTTCCCATCAGCACAAACTCTTTATGATACAGCCTAATAATGCTGAAAGTAACGTAATGAAACAGTTGAAAGCTGTGTGTCGGCCCTGACTCTTAGAAGGCACAACCAGGCTCAAACATCAAGCTTTTTCAGGTCCCTCTCCGATACCAGTCCTGTGCAGAACTTGCTGTCGACCGTGAAACGCCCTGACGTACCTGCCAGATCCATATATAAAAGTGATGGGTGGAATGCTTGAACCAATCTCAGCCACTGGTAATTACTAGGGCCCCATTATAGCCCATGATGAATTGTACTCCATGCCACCTTACTTTGGACCCAGACATATGCAAATCAGTCTTGAGCCTGCTCCCATAGCAACCGTTCAACCTGAACTGGCAGGCCAGGGCCTCTCTGTACCGGGACACAAGCAACCTTGGAGCAGTTCCGCCCTGACTGGGGCTCTTCAGTCAGGTGCAGCTTATGTTGCAGAGGCACAGTGAGTAGACACCCATGCCTGTGCACCCGTCACACCCCAGGCATCTCACTAAACTATGCAAAAATAGGGATGGGTGGAAATCCTGAATAAATCTCAGCCACTGGTAACTACTCGGGTCACATCCCCGTCCATCCTTATTTTGTACGTAGCGCCACCTCAGTTTGGACCCAGCCATATGTGGATCTGCCTTGACCCTGCTCCAATAGTGTCGGATGCTATTTTGGGTTTATAATTGTGCATCAATAAGGATGATTGCTATGCTTCTTGACACGTGATTTTACACACATGGACTGAATTAACCTAATTGCAACTGACACAAATGTTCTATGATGTGTAGAAGTATGTTTGCTAATGTGTTTTACTTGAACATCATTTCTGTATTAAATGCCATTTGAGACAAGATGGATACCATATCTGTCACTCACTCCTGCTGCCCCCCTCACCGCACAGGCTCTGTAGCACACACTCAAACTGAGGTCATCTTAGTTTATTTTTATTTATGCATTGCTTTGCTTAAGATGAACTTTCTTTGGTGTGGATGTAAAATTGCAACAAGTATCTCTATAATGTGTTCCTTCACTGGATCTATTCACTGAAAGTCGTATTGCTAAATGTCTCACATTTGTTCTAACACAACATCTCCGAATGACACTAGCATAGAGGGTGTTGAATTATATTTAAAGCTTTGGGATGGTGCTTTGGTCTTAAGGTCATGGTGTGTATAATTCCTGTGTTCTGAGTTGCTAAAGAAATCATACCTTTGCTCGCACGACGATAAGCCCCAGTATAACTAATTTCCTTGCAACAATTCTTTATAAGGGCCCCGTGATCCAGGGGCTGAGCCAGATGTTCTGAATAACTTTGCGAGGCATTATCTCTATACCACATATTTTGAACGTTTGTAATAAAACCTTTCAAGTTTCCTTTAATCTAGTACTCATTTATTCAGTGTACCTCATTATTCAATGAACTGTATTCACTCTCCTAATGTCATGTTTGCCTTAACGCAGGCTCACACTGCCTCATGAAATTCAGGCTTGACTCTGTCAACAAGCCAGTGAACTGTGGGAGAACTGAATGAGGTCCATTTTAGGGCATGGTTTTGCTGCCATAATAGGAATATTCCAGACCAGGTATTCCCTGACCCGGAACACAAGCAACTCAAGACCAGTTTTACCCTCAGCGTGGCTCGTGAGTTGGTGCAGCTTGGTTCCACTGTCACAGTGCCCACGGGACCCTCGCCTGGGCATACCCTCATTTTATATCCACAATAAGGCTGGGCCGCCAATGCATTCTCAAGGTGAGCGTCCCGTGTTTCCTGTGGCACTTCACACCGCACAATGGGGTTTCCACCAATCAGGATGAGATAGCTGACTCCTGGTCCACAGTCGGCTCAGGGTACGCTGTTAATACGGAAGGCACCGCGTTATGCTGTGTCCGACATGCGCATTGCTAGCATCCTCGAGGGAGTAGAGGGGATGGGTTGCGATTGTGTGCCGCCCTGGCAGGGGTAACTCATTTATTAGGAGACTGTTGTTCTTTACTTTTAGTAGAGATTGCCCTCACTCTATAGCATGATGGCTCGTTGAGGTGTCTTGACGGTCTGCCCATTCACTATAACTTCTGACAACGGTTGCTCTGCTTGAATGAGGGTGGCTGGGTAACTTCTTAGCCTCTGGATTCTTACTGAAAACTCCTTGCCGGAATTCAAGGAGCGTCTACCCACTGGGGAGTACTAAAAATAGATGTATTTTAGTTAACACTTGCAACATACCCCGACAGCAACTTTAGTGCAACTGACTCTGCAAAACGATCCTACTAAAATCACAACATGGAAGGTTCAGAAGGTCTTAAAGGCCCTAGTAGCAGTGTGTGAAACTGTGATAGCGATACAAGAACTGTGCATAAATTGTTGATATAAATCAGAGGTACCAGAGAGGCCAGGGCGGCTCTAGGGCAGTGCGACCAGTGCCAACGCACCGGGCGCTGACTTCAGGATGCGCCATGGCGTTTCTTGCCTCCAGCTATTTTCAGGCAACGATAAAAATGTCAAGTTGACCCCGGTGATTAATGTTCTTTCTGGAGACAGATCTGGAGTTTTGTCTAGTGGCAGTTTTGACTCATCATTAAGGAGCGCAGAGGGTTAATATGCCTGCTGCAAACAATATGTACCAAGCAGATCACAAAGTGCACATAATGGAAATAGGTCAGTGGGTTACTGCTTTTGTCAGAGAGATCATTTGGTTAATTGCAGTTTATAGGTTAACATCCGAATATAGAACAGTTAGGCATTAGCTGTAATCAAAGAGCTGCATTCAAACTGCACGGTATAGGTTAGAGAGCTTTGATTTTTTTTTTCTGATGTAAAAATGGTTAATTTGGGTAGAAATACATTCTCACTAGTAAAGAGAACCAGCCACCAGCCATGGTGTTGCATTTTACATTCTGCCTTTGTGCTACTTCAGGTCAAGCACTCTTAAACGATACTGCCTACCAGTATGGATGACTTGTGACTCCTACATACGTGTAGTCCTTTGTAACATGTCCTACACATTGATTTCCACACATGTGATTCATTGTCTTTGTGTAATGTGTGTGTGATGTAAGGTGCTCTGAAACCCTACACTGGTATGAGTGGCACTATATAACAAAAGAAACGCATGCGAGAGAGTGGTTATGGAGACTTCAGGAGCACTGTTGAAGGATGGTGGTGAGGGAATCCGCGGAGAAGGAGGTCATTGGGGGGGACGCCATCACGCATTGTTGCTCGGGGTGCCACCAGAGCAAAAGCTGGCCCCTGGCTTGATCTTCCCCAGCATTATTCTTGGTGTTTTGGAGATATGATCAGAATAATGAAGTAAAGAGGGTACAGAGAGCCCTGTTTTCTTGCTGTACTTGCCCCTAGCCCTAGAACCTCAGTTGTAAATACGACCCCCTTGAGTGGCTGTAAGTGGGACACCTTTTCAAAACTGTGACGTAATCAACCGTCAAACTTTGTGTGTTGTCACTCAACTACTCCTAGTACTATGATGAATTGACCTCAAAGGACAGACCTGTAGGGGGCACCATTAGCAAGCTTCTTTTCCACCGAGAAAACTTGTGTTGCTAAGACTGTCTGAGACCCACAGCATCCAGTAACAGCCCCCCTAACGAGTTAATTTCAGTAACGCCCACCCCAGAGCTGCTAAATCTGTTTACAGGGCTCCAGCAAAGAAAGATATATTAGCCATTTCCTCCTCTCTCCTTCTCTGGCAGAGGGGTTGTGGCTCTTGAATAAACAAGTCATTACCAAGTGGATGGCATAATGAATGTACGTTCACTGACTTTATTTGCTTTGTACCACACAAAAAGCCTGCTGTAAACAGAGGAGCAGGCGTGCATAAGGACGCATCACGATCACTCCATGTACCACTCTAGGAGCTAAATGCGTTCTGGACTTGGCTCACTCAACAAAGGAAACCCCTGGTCTGCAAAGGGAAGGGGTGCTTTGCAGGTCGTTCTCAGCCAACCAGAGCTCGGAGGCATCGCTCAGCATCAGAGGAAGCTCTCGCCTCACCTCCAGCCTGCTGGCGCGGGCAGGTTTCCAGAACAAATACTTATTTCAGCACTTCTCAGAAAACAGCTAAATATGTGCACACTGAAAGCACTGTCCTCTGCAGCAAACACTGTGGCAGCACCTAAAACCGCAGGCTGCCCCTGGAGGCATATCTACCCAGAATGCCATTGTGATCATGAAAAAGCACAATTGTGGTGTGCAGTGCATGGAACAAAATCACTCATAATGCAGCACTTTCTGCTCTGATGGAAATGCAGATCTATAGGCCACCCGCCCCATTAGTCACAGCCATGGGCTTTAGGTACTGTTAGTGCCTTGAGCCTCGTAAGTGATAGGATAGCACTATATACACGATAAGATATTACAGAGTCGAGGAAAAAGAGAGATGCAAACTTTGAAAGCAAACTCCGCGAGCTCACTAAAGGCATGATTACAGGTGAACCAGGTGAAAGTTAAAAGGTAGGCTGGCCCATTGTTTACACCTTGTTGGAAACTGTGACTTTTGAATTCAAAATGACCACAACGATGGTACAGTATGTTACACTCCCTCCTACTCTCTGCTGTGCTGCCGCTTCACATTCACCATGCAACATGCAGAATCGAAGACTGGACCCTGCCAGCAGCGGATATTGTATGTGTGGCTCTCACTCAGGGACCACTGGTGTGAACACCAGACTCCAAAGCTAGCTAATCACAACTGTGACGAAAATGAGCCTTGTGTGTTACGTGGAAATAGTATAAGGTGCAACAATACGTGTCACTTGGTCACTGAAATGGTCGCGTGAGCACCTGCAGTCTGTGTTCACTGTGGCTTTGTGGAAAATGAGCAATGTCTGAAAACTGGGGACCCTGCTTGTTCACTTGGGTACTGTGATAACTGGGCAGTGCAGCCCAGGTCACCACCTTGAACTTATGCCCACAGATGGCTTCACGTACGACTGTAAACACGTGCAAACTCATGTTTGCCATTCTCAGACATTATTTTTTTATAGTCAAGCTTACCATTGATTTTTTAAAACAGTCCAAGTTGTTCAAATGTATAGTAAGTCTTAGCACCACTACTGAAAATAGCGCTATCCATTATACAAACCATGTCAACATTATTATACAAGTGACAAAAAGACAATACTACACAAAAGAATACAAAGAAAAGCACGTTTAGAAGCCAAAATAATGAATGACCATACACTAAAACGTAAAGTAGTTTGATAAAACACTATTAAAGCAGCTTTACTATGGTATCTTGAAATGTACTTCATGATGTTGACTCACGTAGAGATACGTATATATGACACTGGGATTGTGGCCTCTGTCAGTATACAAAGTACACAAACAATTTTAGAATCACTGTACTTCATCATGCGACTATAGGATTCCTTTCCCAATGCTGTATATACCCGCATTTCACTGGGATAATATTATTATGGTGTTTCCATTTATATGTAATTGTGGTAACACGTGCAGAACCCATGATAGCAGAACGTTAGCTTATATGCTCAGCAAAGGTGGGGTGTCTGGCTCTAAGTACCAAAACAATCATGCTTAGATTTCATCAGAAGTAAAGTTACAATATTATGTTGTAACTGCACATGTGAACAAACCTGTTCACATGGGATGCTGGGGATTTTCGGGTTAGGTTCCTAAGTACCAGTTTGTGGGTATTTACAAACCTTTGACAGGGACGTTTCCACCCTCGATAAGGTTGTAGATGTATTCCTGTTCAGCATTCCGTCCATCTTTTGTACTTTTTGCATTTGTCACCCCGAGTGGGACGGGTATGCCCAGACGCTTATCTTGTGCTCTCCATGCCACTGGACACAAGTTAACCTGGCTGATGAGGGCTGATACCCTGATACCAGTCCTAGGATGCTTGTTTCTGGTCCAAAGAGGACCTAGCCTGGCAGTTTGGGCTGGACTGTTCCCATTGGGCGCAGGGTCAACACTGATTTGCATAGGGCTGGGTCCAAACTGGAATGGAATGGTGAGCAAAACAACAATGGATTTAGGCCCAGATCTCAGCACTGGACTCGGTATTTTACATCTTTTCTTTGTTTTACATTTTTCACCCCGAGTGGGACGGGTATGCCCAAACGTGGGTTCTGTGCTCTCCATCCCACTGTAATCAAGCTGTCCTGGCTGATGAGGGCGACCTGGCCTGGCAGTTTGGGTGGGACGCTTCCCAATGGGAGCATGGTCATGGCTGATTTGCATATGCTGGGTCTAAACTGGAATGGCATGGTGCGCAACCAAAAAGATGGATTTAAGCCCAGATCTCTGTACTGGGGGTGAATGTTTGACATTGTCCAGCATTCCATCCTTCTTTTGTTGTTTTTGCACGTGTTTGATGGAATATTGCAGGAAATGGGGTGCATGTGTGTGGCATTCCACACTGTGATGTTGCTAGGCTATGTGAGCCATGTCCATGTCATGTTGGAATTCATGATGTCATAGACTGTTGTAAATAGCAATGTTCTGTAAAGGTCAGTTATCTGATGATCTGCTGGCTGATGGATGGGATCTTCTTTCAAGGAATAAACATCTTTTAACTGCTTGCCTGAGTACCTGATTCATTTGAAATGGAGGATACTTCAATGTGTTCACAAGAGTATTGTGAAAACTGTTGAGGCGTGCTTCTTTGGACATTGTGGAAATGACCAATGTTCTCATATTATGGCATTGTGGAAACTGGGCTTTTTGTGTTTTATTGATGCATTGTACTCACTGTCAACTAGCTTATGTCTGTCTGGTAGCTTACATAATACTTATGCCATCCTAACCCTGCTTCAAACTGTGGCAGTACAGACAGCAGAGAAAATGGGGGAATGGGGGGTTATGAGATGGAGGAAAGAGTGAAAGATAGAATCTAGTAGAGCATCATGTCCACTGGATTGCAAACCATCACATATGCTACAATTAGGCCACTTCAGCAACCTGAACAAGAACAAAAGCAGAGTGGGAGAGGCGAAGGGGACACGACATAGAAACAACGAGGGTGTAGGTGAGAGGGGTGAAATGTAGTGTTTCAGAGAGTGGTGAAACGGCCATGATCTTATGTGAAGCTGATTGCTTGTGGTAAACCTGGTTTTTTCTTAGAACAAATGCTAATGAAAAATAGAACTATAGCTTACACAGCAGTTGTAGGCCTCATACTCCATGTTCTCTATCATGTGGAAAAAAGTCATGTTGTCATGTTTCTTTAAAATAACGTTTGAACTTCTTTTCACAGGCATGAAAACAACCTTCGCAAGAATGTCAAATTGTCCTTTCAGCAAAAGTTTCACCTAGCTGCCCTAGCAGAATCACATATAATGCAGAAGTTATGTTATGTTATGTTATGTTAGAGGATTTGAAAGTCACCTGCTTACTCCAAGGAGTGTCCCAGCGCTAGAGAAGAAGCACCAGTCCGCAGTCAGGTAGAGTCGGTGTCGTCTAAAGAACCAGACGGTTCTACTTACTTTGCCTGAACAGCCAGATCTTGAGATTTTTGCAGAAACTGACTTTTAAAGGTTCGAGTCTCAGATCCAACGGCATTGAATTCTGGAGTTTGACTGCCGAAGATCCAAAGGAACTTTTCCCCCTGGTGCATTCTGCGCACCCTAGGGAATACCGTCCAAGCCGCTTCCTAAGACCGAAGATGTTTGGAGGGTTATAGGCTTGAATCAGAAGATACAAATAACTTGGACCCCCCTGATTCAGTATCCTATGCATAAAACAAAGTGCTTTAAAAGAGACTCTGTGATTAATGGGGAGCCAGTGACGTTCCGCAAGACCCGGGTCAATAGTTCAGCAAGACCCGGGCCAATGGCCAGCCGTTTTGGAATTTTCAACAGCATCCGGCCTGCTTCATTTTGAACTCTCTGAAGCTTTCCCAGCCTGCCCGTCCAGACCCCCAGATAGAGACGATTACCATAATCAAGCAAGGACACAAGAAGCACTTGAATCACTGTCTTTCTCGCTGAGTCCGGTAGGAGCCCTAGAATCTTCCTTAGCAACTTTAGCACTCCAAAACAAGTGGCAGCCGTGGCCTTGTTCTGGCTCTCAAAAGATAACTGAGCATCAAAAAGGATGCCCTGGTTTTTGACTTTTGGCTTAGGGATTGGAGTAGGGCGCAGTTTACACGGCCACCACACAGAGGGCTGTTTCCCGATCACCAGGACCTCTGCCTTGTCCGCATTTAATTTCAGGCAACTAGTAGCCATCCATGCTGCAAGACCTACCAAACAGTATTTGAAGTTTGTTGCAGGACTGCCATCATTTTGTGCCAGAGTGGTGATCTGCTGAGTGTCGTCAGCGTACAACACGATCCTCACACCATGGCGTTCAATTACGTCTGCCAGGAGACGGAGATACAGGTTAAACAGGGTAGGACTCAAAGAAGGTCCCTGTGGCTCTCCCTGCTGGAGGGGGACAATATCTGAGGAGTAGGGCTTCTGGAACACCTAAAAAGAGCGCTTGTGTAAAAAGTCATAAAGCCATGCATGAGTTCTTCCCCTTGTGCCCTGTGACCACAGCCCTTCTAGCAACAAACCATGCGATGCCGTGTCAAACGCGGCACTTAAGTCTAACATGACAAGTGCAGCCGTTTTGCCTTCATCAGCCAAGATACGTAGCATCTCTGAAGCTAGAAGGAGGGCAGGCTCCGTACTATACTGTGGTAAAAAACAGATTATGTCTCATGGAGGCGGCTGTACTCATCCATGAACTCCATTAGTTGAAAATGTCATGCTTTTCAGCAATTTTCTCAATGAATGGAAGCAAAGAAATAGGCCAAATATTCTGCGGTTTTGAGGAGTCCAAAGAAGGCTTCTTCAGAAGAGGAACCACCATAGCATGCGTCCGCTCCGCTGGAAGTTGACCTGCTTCAAAGGCTGAACTAAGCAGAGTGCATAGTGTAGGGGCAAGGATGGTGAGCCCAAGCACTAGAATACCCGTGCTGCAATGGGGAGCCAGATTTAATGTTGGCATCTAAGATGTTCTCTATAGTGAAAGAGCCTTCTGATGACGGAAGCAGAGTCATTCTCGCAGGAGAGTTTCTATGAATCTTAGCGTTTTCTGTGAAAGAGGCATAAAGAGACAATATTTTATCAGAAAAAAATTAGCAAACTGATTACAGCTACTGATTGTAGAAGCACTAACCACGGACACGGCATCCAAAGACGTGTGAGATTTAACTGTTCTAAAAATCTCACAGGAGGAGTTTATGGCCTCATCTATTCTCTGTAGAAAAAATCGGGTCCACTAGTCTGATCTCCGTATATAGTATTCGTTCAGTGCTTGTAAGTAGATGTCTTTGTCTAGGGAAAAAGATGTCTTTGTCTATGGAAGTAGATGTTATTGTCTAGGTAAGTATTTGTTCTAGTGCAGGAGGCACCAGTGAGAAGCTCTATGTTGCAGAGTTATGAGATACTTTCGAAATGTATTTTCTTGCCAAACAAATTAACCTTTAATGCTTAAATCTTTCTTGTCTGTCCTTCTTGTAGGACCAAATGGGTTCTATGTGTCTAAATGGAGATTGTCATTTGGAGTGCTTTACAGAGAAACAGGTCCAACAAGGAGCACCAAAACCCGATAAAGAGTTTATCAATGCCCCCGGTATCATCAGTCGGGCAAGAGAAAGAGAGGTAGCGTAATCTTACTTGCATGGTGCTCATGTCGCCCTACGGCCTCTTCAAAGTGCTGAAGGGAGAGAAAAGAATGACGGGGTCATTAGAAGAAAAAAAGGGAATGATAAAGAAGGAAAATGTTTTCTGAGAGGGGAAAGTAAAGAACACAATATTGTTGGGATGCAATGCTTTAAGTGGGACGACAATGGTGGGCAGACTCTATAACGGGTGTGGCCTGAAAAGCATATCCAGATAACCTGCACAAGAGGCATGGCCTATGTGACTAAGGGTGCAACATATTACATGTGAAAGAGAATTCTGTGATTCACAACTTCATATATAGGGGCATATTCTCAAGGAGTTATCGCCGAGTTATCGACACTTTATCGCAGCCAAAGTGGCGATAAATTTATCTCCCCATTCACAAGCTGGTGCTAACAGCCCATATCACCAGTTTACCTGCGATAGCTGCCACAAAAAACATCGCCACAGATGACCCCGGCAACTATCGCAAATGAGATGCCGAGTAGACGTTTCCGAGCAAAAAGCCACGACAACACCACACCGCACCATTCTCAATGACGAGCCAGATCAGCGATAAGACCACAAAACAGGCAATAAGATGCGTTAGCAGCAGGAAATTAACACCTGCTCTGACCTGGTGTAAAGTCGGATGACAACCTGCACCAGAAAAGGGAGCCCAGCCCACAGCCACACCTGTAGACCAACAGATACCATGAAGCTACTGATCATGCAGCTCAGAGCCCTAACAGGGCCACAACACCCACTGCCACCACCCCCAGGCCCACCACCTCCACTCGGACCTCCCCTGCTCCCCACCCTGGACCACCACAGAGGCAGCGCAGACAAAGACAGCATACCTTCAGGAAATGCACCAGCCTCACAGACCTAACACCAGAGAATGTCATTGTCCACTACGGACTCAAAAGGACAACTATCCTCCACATCCTGACCATCATTTCCCACAGGCTGACGGTACCAACACAGCGGGCAACCAACATCCCACCTCAGACAAAGTCGGAGTAGTCTCACAGCCAGCCACATCCAAGTCCCTCACACCTGTCCTGGCTGTCATCATCAGCTGGGTACCCCAGTACCTATACTTCTCCCACGCTTTGCAAGAACAGCTGGAGACCAAGCAAGGCTTCTACGCCATAGCTGGATTCCCGCACATGTTGAGGGCAATCGACTGCACACATGTCCCACTTGTGCCCCCTGCCGACACTGCACACAACAGAAAGCACACTCATTCCATCAATGTGCAGGCAATAGTGGAACATCGGGTACTCTTCACCAATGTCGTCGCCAACTACCCAGGCAGTGTGCATGATTCCTTCATCTTCCGTCAGTCCATCATCAACCGGCGCTTCCAGGATGGCACCTACAGAAATGCTCTGCTCGTTGGTAAGTACCAACTGAACACACCAGACCCCCCAACTCCACAATCATGCAACTTACAACTCTGGCAATGCACACGTTACAGACTCACATACAACATGCCAAACAACATGCCCACCCACCAGACACGAGAGCACAACTTACTGTGGTAACCTGGGCTAGCCATGTACATGAGCCATCAACGGCATGGCACCTCAGCCACACAATAGCGGATTGTGGGGAGAGGTGGGAACCAGGCATGTGCGAAGGAGGCAAGTGACCCATGAATGAGAATGTACACAATGCCAAGTGTGGCGGAGATGTGCTGGACAGACTGCAGTATGCATACCACAGACATATCCATGTCTACATGCACTGCTGGTGTTTGGAGTGTAGTGGACAGTGGACGCAACCATGTCACCCCAGCCAGTGGGGAAGACCGCTGAAATGTAGCTTGTGACATCCCCCCCTGTTAGCGTGTGCGGAGTGGGCTGGCCCGGCGTACGCCAGGCCAGCGTAGGGATGTGAATAAAAAGCATGTAGCTCTGGTAGTGGTTCTCTTCTGGAATGCCCAACGTGTCTGCCTGGGCGGCACCTCCCACCCCGCTAGGAGGCCAAAGCCATCGCCGTGAGCGGTGTTGCCTGCGATCCTGTGCACCTTCTGCACCCCGGGCCTCTGGTCCCCGAACCCGTCTTGCCCGCCCTCTGCGCACCCAGGCCTCACTGCTCACCTGCCGACAACGGTGTGTGTCAAAGAGGGCTCACCACGTGCTGGCGCAAGCTCCAAGCCCGAGGCCCACGACCTTGGCAGGCTCCTCAAACCATCACGGCCTCCGTGACACAGGCCCGCAGTACTCTCGTTGACGTACTCTACCGCTGCCTCCGGCCTACACTACGGTCAAGTAGGTCACGCATTTGGAACTGAGTCTTCATATCCTGATGGCTGAGTTCATATGTTCATGGGACGTTTGATGTCACTGTACTCCCTTCGATGTGGTGCCACCAAGTCTGTGCATAGCATTCCAACCATACGTGTCTGTGGTCCCTCGCTGACTACTGCCTTCGGCCCCTACTGGGGTGTCCGAACATTACCGACAACTGCTCTGGTGTCACTGACTCTGTTCCACGCGAGCCAACAATACATGGCTGTGGGCCTCTGCTGACCGCTGCCTCCAGCCTACACTGTGGTCGAGTAGGTCACACATTTGGAACTGAGCCTTGATTTATTTATGGCAGATTTTATATCATGGTACAGGCCTCATCGCAGACTGCCTCCCCTTTCAGTTCCGATGCCACTAAGATTGTGCCCCAACATTCATGGACACTCTCTGGTTGAACTTTGGTGGCGTGTGAGTCTATGGACTGGGGGTTGTCGTCATCCAACTCTGCTCAATTTCAGAAAAAAACTGAAAACATGGTTGTTCCAAGCCTAAACCCCCTTCTCCGACAGAGAGTTCTGTGACAACAGCGCCGAGACACCCTCGGGTAATTGCGCGCTCTAAAAATCGCCATAAATAAATAAATAAATAAAAATAGGTGAAACTGACTTGGTGGTAAAAACAAGGCTGTAGCATTCCACTCCTCCTTTTGCCTGTTTCTGGTGGCATCTGCCCTCTGCATCATGCCCTGGAGGACACCTTCCACTGTCCCCAGCAACCCTCAGCGACATTCACCTTCGACATCAACGAGGACCCGCTCAGCTAGTGTGGCCCTACCTCAATGCACCGCAAGTCACCGTCCCGTGGCGGTGTGCCTGTGCCGGCCGCAGTGCATCCGGTGCAACTAACTCTGTGCTCAAGTCATGGTTCCTGTCGGATTGAATATTGGATGGCCTCTGGGTCGATGGCCTGGGGGTCCTCAACGCCATGTGTCTGTGGCCCTTCGCTGTCCGCTGCCTCCGGCCTCAACTGCGGTCCACCTGGGCTCACACATAAAATCGTGTCTTGACTTACCCGGACGTCGCATCACCGCAGGATGCACACGCCACCACCGTCAGGACCACCTCCAACCAACAACTGCCAGAGTCAGAAGAGTCTTACTGCCAGACTATCAGAGTTGCTCACACCTGTCATGGATGCCATCATCAGCTTGATACCCTGCTCAGCTCTTCAGGTGCCACTAACTCAGTGCACCACAACTCATTGACCATTGTGGTTGCATATTGGGTGAACACTGTACTTTCTCCGGCTACCACCATGAAGCTTCACAGTTGTTTCTGTTATGCTAGTGTTTTCTGTTTCCGCTTTGATTGTGATCACTGTTCAAGTTGTTGCCAGCACCAACGACTCCTGGCTTACCCTCACCCCACACACATCCAGTACAGGCGTCACTGTACGTGTGAGCCAGGCAATAAAGGTGTAGAGCGCATGTGCCCGTAGCCAGTTCAACTAACTATCTGAGTGTGTCCGTGTGCTCATGATGTATGCATTAGGGCCCTGGGCCCTACAACATTACATTGTGCCGTGTACAGCAGATGCAGCCATGTCACCTCAGGCAGCGGGTGAGACCTTGCACATGTATCTTTGTCGTCCCCCACTCAATACATAAGAGGAGTGAACTGGAATGGCGTAAGAAAAGTCTAGCGTGGGGTATGGATGATTATCCCGTGGCTCTGGGCGTGGTTCAGTACTGGAAATGTGCAAAAGCATGTGTCTCTGTCGCAGTGTGGGTCTCTGTTGGGGAGTGTAAGTGGTCCCTGATGGGACTTAGACACCCACGTATTTGATCTATTTGGCTTCCATTAGGTCGAACCCCACTGCACCTGTTCGGCCACCCCCTTCTGGCAGTCTGACACCTGGCCTTGGAATGCATTGTGTGCCTCGGTGGGCTGCTGGGAGCCAACCGTGGTGGTGGGTGCGTCCAGCTGTGTGGTCTGTGCTGGGGGTGGGGTGTCCTCGATGCAGCTGGGCTGCCCTGCTCCTGAAGGTCGATTGCCTAAGATGTCCATGAACTGTTGTAGGGCATCGGTGTCGAAAGTGTGGAGGTCCTCTTCAGCATCACAGTAGAGTTGTCTGTCTGCTCTGCTGGAGGTGTTGTTTGTCCCTTTGCACTGTGATGGGGAGATGTTTTTTGACATTGTGTTGGCATGTATGTTGACGCATTGTTCAAGTTTACATACAGACTGCATGACAATGTACATTGTGAATGTTTGGGAGGAGCGGATTATTTGATGCGGGACACTAGACATTTGGACTACATGATGTAGGTGAGGTTCTACACATACATTTTCATCTCACAGTTTCCTGCTATGTCAGATGTGATTGGCCAGTTTCTACGTACAAGCGGACCCAGTTGTCTCCTCTGTTCTGCAATGTAAGTGTTGCACTGTGCACCACATTGTCGTCAATGTGGATGTGCTGGTATTGCCATGTGTGTGTGCTGCATTGTGGTAGACTCGCCCCTGCAGCTATCTTTTTGCTGCCCCTTATCCCTTGGAGGCAGTTTGCCTTTGACTTTTGTGCCTTTAAGGGGCTGTGATGTTGGCGACTTGGGTCATTTGTGCTCTTGGACGGTTTTTGTACTCTTGTGCATTGTTTGTCTGCATATGTTTTGTTGACGTTATGTCAAGAATTCCTGTCATACAAGGGAAACACGCCCTTATGTAAACAGGAGAGCTGTTACATAACTCAAGGGAAACACGCCCTTATGTAAACAGGAGAGCTGTTACATAACTCAAGGGAAACACGCCCTTATGTAAACAGGAGAGCTGTTACATAACTCAAGGGAAACACGCCCTTATGTAAACAGGAGAGCTGTTACATAACTCAAGGAAAACACGCCCTATAAAGGGAGGAACCGGGAGGTACAAGGCTGTCGGATATTGTGTTTACACCGACGTACCTGCTTCGTGAAGAGCAGTGTTCCGGAGTGGTGCTCCAGTAAGGCAAGAACGGAGGTAGGTCGAGTCGTTACTCCCTGGGCCGTGTCTTGCCCCATCGTCACCTGTGAAGGACCCGGAAGCTCTACCGGTCAACCATTGAGCTTCGCTTTTTGACTCGGCTGAGTCCAAGCGCAGCGGCGCTTTTGCTGGTTGGAGTCGTAACTCCCAGCCCGACCAGAGACACAGGGACTGCCAGCTGTAACGCACACCAGGAGGTGTTTGCCGCGTTACAGACTCGGAAATCCACAGGATCGATCGAGCGGCTGCTCTCGGTTCAGTCTTCTTGCTTGTGATTGGGGTATCGGTGACGCATCACCAGGAGGTGACTCCGCGTCCCGGTGCAGTCTGAGGAAGAGGTTGAGCGGCTGCTCCCTTCAGGTAGAGACCCCGGCTGGGTGTTTCCCTGACTCCTCGATTCTCCCCAACACTCTTCGTGCCCCTCACAGCCTACCGATTGGCATTGTCGGCCATTTCATTTCTGCCCTCTGTTGGCATACGCCGGGATCGGCGTATATGCAGAGGACGGTTAGGACCATCCGTGCTGTGGGCTGGTAACGTACTTAGCCTGGAGGATTCCAGTGACTATAACTTTTGTTTGTTCTTTGTATTTTATTTGCCTTCATTAAAAGAACTAACCCTTCACAAGTGGTTGCGTCCTCATTGTCGTGTCTGTTAAACGATCCTGAGACGTTCAGGGCGTTACAAAATATCCGACCTTAATAACACTAACTGTCTCCCGGTCGATAACAGACATGGCAACACTTGATGATGTGCTGGCTGCTTTAGCGGCCATGCAAGTTGAAGTGGCTGCCTCTAGGCAAGAAACAGCCGATGTAAAAGCCAGACTGGATGCTATCCAATTGGACCCGCTCACGCCCAGCACCTCCCTCACGAACCAGACCCCTGCGGTAGTAGTGGAAATGCCGGTAGCCATCCCCTTGGCAACACCAGAGAGGTACAGTGGGGATCCTAACACAGTGCAGGTATTCCTCACACAAGTGGCGCTACATTTATCGTGCAAACCAAAGGCGTTCCCCACGAGTCAGGCTCGTGTGGCTTTCCTTATATCCTATTTGGCTGGAAACGCGGCACAATGGGCCGTACCTCTGGTGAGCAGGGACGACCCCCTCTTATGTGATTGGGGTGCTTTTCGCGAGGAATTCCTGAAGGTATTCGACAGAAGGGCTGACTCGTACACGGCGGACCGTGAAATGCTTGAGTTGAGACAGGGATCCAACGACCTGGTGCAGTATCTCAACGCGTTCCGAAGGCTGGTTGCGGAAACCAAGTGGCCTGTTGCTAAACAGACGGCGCTCTTCCATCAAGGGCTGTGCGATGAGCTCAAGGACGCCGTGGCTCATATTGACCCTCAACCCAAGACATGTGAGGGCCTTATCAACCTGGTATTACGGCTGGAACATAGGCTAAGTGAAAGAAAGGGGGATCATGGGAGAAAAGGAAAATCCCTTCCATCCTATGTGACGGTGGGAAGTCCTGAAACTTCCACCGCATCCAAGGGAGAACCCATGGACATCAGCGCAATACGAGCGAGCCTCACAGCCACGGAGAAAGAGTCACGCCGTAAACAAGGATTGTGCCTATATTGTGGCAAAAAAGGCCACTACGTACGTGAATGCCCTGCCAAACCGAAGACGTCACGTTATCGGGCCAACCGGTCGGTAACAGCCGTGGTGGACATACCGGCGGAAAACTAGAGGACTCCAAGACCAGAGAAGGGGCATCTCGGAGTCACTCATCCATCCCTTCACTTTCCAACTCGGTCACTAAGGGTCAACGACACCTGTTTATCACGGTGCACGTGGGAGTGCATGACCAGTGGATACCCGTTGTGGCCATGGTGGATTCAGGGGCCACTGGCATGTTTATGGACCACAACGAGGCATGCAGGCTAGGGCTAGTGCTTCTTCCCAAAGCAGTACCCGAAGACGTCTATGCGGTAGACGGAAGGCGATTGGTGACGGGGCCCATCGGACAGCACACGGGGGTCCTTCCGATGAGATATGGGAGGAACCATTTGGAACAAATCGATTTTAACATCATCCGAGCGCCCCAATATGGCGTCATATTGGGATTGCCGTGGCTACAGAAACACAACCCCTTTGTGGATTGGCCAACACATCGCATCGAAATGACGTCACCGTATTGCATCCTGCATTGTGGAATAAGAACGGAATCCCTTGACGCAGATGAGAGCGGGAGTCAGACGGTGGCTACAGCGGCAGAAAAAGATGTGGCTCTCCCCCAGGCTTATCACAGTTTTGAGGATGTATTTGATGAGGTGAAGGCGGAAGTGCTACCACCACATAGACAGTTTGACTGCCAGATCGACCTGGTGCCAGGGGCCAGCGTTCCCAGCGGCAGGCTGTATGCCCTGACGGAGCCTGAAAACGTGCATCTCCGGGGGTACCTGGATAAACTCCTCAAGCTAGGATTCATCCGCCCGTCCAAGTCTCCGGCCGCCTCGCCACTCTTCTTCATCCCGAAGGCTAATGGGGAGCTGAGAGCCTGTGTGGACTTTAGGGCATTGAATGCGATAACCATAAAAAATCGATACCCCTTGCCTCTCATCAGTGTACTTCTGGAACAGGTCAAGAAAGCTCGTATCTACACCAAGTTGGATTTGAAAGGGGCATACCATCTGGTGCGCATGAGGGACGGAGACGAGTGGAAGACCGCCTTTAAGACCAGGTTCGGCCTTTTTGAGTACCTCGTCATGCCGTTCGGTCTGTGCAACGCCCCGGCAGCCTTTCAGTACTTTTTGAATGAGGTATTCAGAGAGGAGTTGGATATCTACGTGGTCGTATATATCGACGACATCCTCATCTATTCGTCCAGTGTGGAGGAGCATGTACACCACGTCAAAGCTGTGCTCCAAAAGCTGAGGGAAAACATGCTGTTTTGTAAACTCAGCAAGTGTGACTTCCACGTCACATCCGTGGAATTCCTCGGAGTGATGCTGAGTCCAGAGGGACAGGAGATGGCAGAACGAAAGATCAAGGCGGTGAAAGAATGGCCGGTGCCCCAAAGCGTGAAGGACGTCCAAAGTTTCATTGGCTTCGCCAACTTTTACAGGCGGTTTATAGATGGATTTTCAGGAGTGGTGGCCCCAATCACACAGCTACTGAGGAAGTCCAAGGAGTTTGTCTGGTCCCCTGAAGCGAACAAAGCCTTTGAGGCCCTGAAAAGCGCCTTTGGTAAGGCGCCGGTGTTGGCTCACCCCGATCCGGATCTCCCCTACGTGGTGGAAGCGGACGCGTCGGATGTGGCGCTGGGGGCTATCTTGTCCCAACGCAACCACGACACAGGGGTGCTTCATCCCGTTGCGTACATGTCCCGCAAACTCAACGACGCCGAACGCAACTACCATATTGCGGAGAAGGAGCTTCTCGCAATCAAGGACGCCTTCACCGAATGGAGGCATTGGTTGATGGGGGCAAGACATGTGGTATCGGTGTACACGGACCATCGGAACCTACAGTTCATGACGGCCACTAGACACCTTTCTCCCAGGCAGCTGCGGTGGATGATCTTCTTTGCGGGGTTCAACTTCCGCATCACATATCGGCCGGGGACGGAAAACCGGAAGGCGGACGCCCTGTCCCGTCAATCTGCAGTTAAGGAACCATTGCCTGCAACCGAGCGTTCCATCATTTCCCCGAGGATGGTATTGGGGGTTATCCAACCGGATACTTTCCTGAGGGGAATAAAGAGAGGGATCAGGTCATTCGCATGGCGGAGGTGGCTCCTCAGTCACAGAGAATGGCAGCTGAAGGACGGGATACCCCTGAAGGGCAGGTGCCTATTGATACCCACGCCTAGGCTAAGGAAACAAGCATTCATCTGGTGCCATGACTCTCCATGCGCAGGTCATTTGGGCTTTGAAAAAACGGTGGCTAGCATGGGACGGCATTTCTGGTGGCCAACCATGAGAGTGGATGTCAGGAGGTGGGGACAGGAGTGTCCTACGTGTGCTACCATGAAGGCCGACCATGGCCGAACCCAAGGGCTCTTACATCCACTTCCGACCCCGGATAGACCATGGGATAGCATATCACTGGACTTCGTGGTGGGCCTACCGGTAGACCAGGGGATGACGGCAATACTGGTGGTGGTGGATTACTTGACGAAAATGGGGCACTTCATCCCCTGCAAGAGAGTCCCTACGGCCGGGGAATTGGCGTCACTACTCCTAAAGAATGTGGTACGACTGCATGGATTACCTGGGGTGATCGTGTCGGACCGGGGGTCGCAGTTTACTGCGCAATTCTGGAAGACTTGGTGCACTGCGCTGCATGTTAAGACCGCCCTGTCCACCAGCTACCACCCTCAAACGGACGGCCAAACCGAGCGCCTGAACCAAACGCTCAAACAGTATCTGCGATGTTTTGTGGACCAGGGCACGGAAGAATGGGTCGACTTGCTATGGGTTGCAGAGATAGCCTATAACAACGCCACTCACAGCTCCACACAGTCATCTCCGTTCTATAGCAACTATGGCCAACATCCCAGGTTCTTGCCATTTCTACATCCGTTCAGAGAGGACAGGATTCCCGCCACAGCGGACAGGGTGGCACACATAAAAGACACGTTGATGCGCTCAAGGGCTGTCCTAATAGAGGCCAAGAGAAGATACAAGGCTGCGGCAGATAGGAAGAGAAGGCCCGGGCCACTGTACCGCACTGGAGACTACGTCTGGATATCCACAAGAAACATGAGGTTTCGAAAGAACAGTGTGTTCCATCCCAAGTACATGGGCCCCTATCGAATTACCAAGTGTATGGGTCCCGTGAACGTGAAGGTGTGCTTGCCCCAGTCATTGCGGATACACCCTGTCTTTCATGTATCATTGCTCAAACCAGCACCCTCCAAGCCGTCTGGGACACCTAGGCCGGTATGCGTGGAGTCGGAGGTGGAGTATGAAGTGTCGGGCATACGGGCGTCCAAATGGCGCAGGGGGAAGCTGTGGTACCTGGTTGCGTGGAAAGGCTATGGCCCGGAGGAGCATTCATGGGAACCGGCTGAAGGGGTTCATGCTCCGCGCTTGGTCTCCTTGTTCCATCGGCGTTTTCCTGCCAGCGCTGGACCCGTGGGGAGCCGCTGAGAGGGAGGATGTACTGTCAAGAATTCCTGTCATACAAGGGAAACACGCCCTTATGTAAACAGGAGAGCTGTTACATAACTCAAGGGAAACACGCCCTTATGTAAACAGGAGAGCTGTTACATAACTCAAGGGAAACACGCCCTTATGTAAACAGGAGAGCTGTTACATAACTCAAGGGAAACACGCCCTTATGTAAACAGGAGAGCTGTTACATAACTCAAGGAAAACACGCCCTATAAAGGGAGGAACCGGGAGGTACAAGGCTGTCGGATATTGTGTTTACACCGACGTACCTGCTTCGTGAAGAGCAGTGTTCCGGAGTGGTGCTCCAGTAAGGCAAGAACGGAGGTAGGTCGAGTCGTTACTCCCTGGGCCGTGTCTTGCCCCATCGTCACCTGTGAAGGACCCGGAAGCTCTACCGGTCAACCATTGAGCTTCGCTTTTTGACTCGGCTGAGTCCAAGCGCAGCGGCGCTTTTGCTGGTTGGAGTCGTAACTCCCAGCCCGACCAGAGACACAGGGACTGCCAGCTGTAACGCACACCAGGAGGTGTTTGCCGCGTTACAGACTCGGAAATCCACAGGATCGATCGAGCGGCTGCTCTCGGTTCAGTCTTCTTGCTTGTGATTGGGGTATCGGTGACGCATCACCAGGAGGTGACTCCGCGTCCCGGTGCAGTCTGAGGAAGAGGTTGAGCGGCTGCTCCCTTCAGGTAGAGACCCCGGCTGGGTGTTTCCCTGACTCCTCGATTCTCCCCAACACTCTTCGTGCCCCTCACAGCCTACCGATTGGCATTGTCGGCCATTTCATTTCTGCCCTCTGTTGGCATACGCCGGGATCGGCGTATATGCAGAGGACGGTTAGGACCATCCGTGCTGTGGGCTGGTAACGTACTTAGCCTGGAGGATTCCAGTGACTATAACTTTTGTTTGTTCTTTGTATTTTATTTGCCTTCATTAAAAGAACTAACCCTTCACAAGTGGTTGCGTCCTCATTGTCGTGTCTGTTAAACGATCCTGAGACGTTCAGGGCGTTACACGTTAGTTTTTGTTGGTGCACGTGGATGTGTCAGAGTGTGACCTACTCCTTTACGGATGTGGTCCACACTCACCCACCTCAGTCTTGTGGCGTGCACAATGTCATGGTGATTGTACTCCAGCCATGCTGATCGTCATGTAGTGTCACTTGCATTGTCAGTGTGGCTCATAAATACGCATCTTTGCTGTGTTTCGCAAGGGTGCATGTGTGTGTGGTGGAATTGGTGATGTGTGGGTTGGGATCCCTTTGGGTACATTGTGGACGGGGCCTACTTGATGTTTGTATGTGTGCTGCAGTGTGCCACGGGGATCAGGGACATGATCCATGGTCATTGTGGGTGTGCGGTGTGCTACACATTGTTGTGCATGTGTGCCATTGTGCCCGTCTCCCCCATTCCCCAGTCCCTTGTCGTTATTCACCCTGTTGATGGTGTGTCAGGTCATGTCAAGCTGTGTCCGGACTCCGGACTCCTTGCACCGTCTCCACACGGATGACTGTGGCCACCATTTCCTCCAGCTCCTCCTGTGGACTCCCACCTCCAGTCGCCGTTGCTGCCTTCCTGTTGTCAGCGGGTTTCTGCTTGGTTTGGCATTTCACATCATGCCAGCGCATCTTGACCTCCTCCATTGACCTCCTTGACAATCCGACTGCATTCACAATGGAATGCCATATTTCCGTCTGTGTTGCCAATGACACGGTGGAGGTGACGGACAGTGGTTGTTAGTGTTCTGTCACCTCCGTGACGAAGATCCAGTTGTCATGCAGACTGTACCTCGTCTTCCTCTTCCTCTTCTCCTTGGCCTTCCCTGACCCCGAGGTTTCTTGCTGGTGGTCTGTGGGGCTTGTGGGCTTCGCGTTGACCTGGGCGTTAGGTCTGGGTGCATCCATGGTGCTATGCAGTTTATTTTGTTTTTGGTCTGTTTTTCTTGTTCTGCTTTTATAGTGCATTTTCCCGCATGACGTGTGGGAATTGCAGGCCTGTCGCTGGTTATCGATGATTTTTGTATTGCGATTGGCCTCATCGCAACTTATTCCGCGTTCGTGTTTAGCATTTTTGCGGCATCGCGTTGTTTTTAACGCGGTCATTTGACGCGTTATCGTGGGGCTATCGCATGGTGCCGCCAGGTTGAGAATGCTACGTTAACACAGCATTGTTTTCCCGCAATAGACTGCGATATGGAAAGTTGCATTAAGCTAATTTTGTGATAATTATTATCACCCGTTCTTGAGAATATGCCCCATAGAGTCTTACTGAGCAAAGAATATCCAACATCTGTAGGCAACAGTATATACTTTCCTTTTTTTTTTTACCACCGTTATCCTTCGCCATAAGCATTCAAACACTTGACAAGGTAAATTTAATTTTAATGCCTTAACTGCTCACTATACTCAGAGTGTCAAGAATGCAAATGAGATAACTTGGTTATGCAATTGGAGTGATATAGTATCTGAGACCCTGTGAGAGAAACAGGGGCGGCGCCCCACTGTTCTCAGAGCAGAGCAGCAAAAATAAAATGATAATAACATCGTTATTATCATTTTATTTTTTGTGGCTTAGGACTCAGTTAGGGCGGGGCAGGGCTGAGGGCACAGGGGAGGAGTGGTGCACATAACTGTTTGGCCGGCAGTCATGCTTTCTTTGCATGTTCCCTATCAGGCTGCATTACACAGCCTGGTGAGGAACATGCAAAGGCTTCCTGTCCCCCGTCTGAGCGCCGAACCACAGCGACCAGACTAATCACGTTGCAGCGTTGTGATTGGCTCAGGGGAGCCGGGTGCTTCCTGATGCTTGGAATGCAGGAAGAAGGAAGCTGAACAAAACGGAGGAGAGGTGGCGGCCGGAGAAAAGGTAAGTAGTATTTTTTTTTTCTCTACTCTCATCAACCGGAGAATTTTCGGCCTATTTTTTTGCTTCCGTTCTTTGCAAAAATTTCTGACATCACATCTGTCATACCATGGTTGTCATGAAGCAAGTGCTCCCAAGCGGAAAACAGAAGGCAGAGCAGCTCAACACTCCAGTTACTGCTTGTTCTTATGGGTGAGAGAAGCATGTGATAGGACCAGATATTAGAGAAAAATGTTACTTGACAACTTTTCAAAATGTTTTTTTTTGATTGGGCTACTTCTTTGGTATGAATCCTTCCAACCAACTCCTTGGGAACTCTCCAGCTCAGTTTTGGCAATTTTGACCTGCAATCGCTTTAAACACACACTGCCTTAATGTTTACACTGGATCATGACTCTTTTATTGGAGGAAGTCTGAGCAGAGTTTTTTATTTAGACTACTGGATCGGTAGGATCCTGCTAAATCATTCACCAGTGGCCTCCAAACTCCACAAAGAGCCTCTCCTCACACATAACCGTTATAGCAATGCTCCAGTGCCTTGAAGAGGCGCTAACTTTAGATTAGCCTTGTATATCATATGTGTACTACAATTGTTTATCACAATTGTACTCTTTGTGGTACCAAATGTTTCACTTTACAGGAGTACGCCTAAGATAGTTCCAGCTCATTAGTACTTTTTGTGCGACGACTCATAGCAGCTGTAGTGGCTCTAACATCATTTGTTTCTATATCATTTCTGTTTCCCATACCATCTGCATTCTTATTGCGAATAGCATTCCTTAACGTAAAATGTTCGACACCACTGCCTACCAGTCCTCTACAATTGGTAATGCCTAACTAACACTTTTTGAGACTATCACCATCTTTATCTTCTTCCTAGTTCATGCTCTCTTTGCACTCTTTTTTTTTATACCTAAGCATAGGTTTCTCCACCTGGAATTTACCAATGCACAATTGATGAAATGTGTCATCAGTATGAGATCCTCTATGATTTCTTTCTAGGGAATTTGGGAAAAGTGAGGTTTGTTCTTCTTGTTAGTTTAATTCTATGGTGCCATAACACATATACACTCATTCTCTCCAAGGCCTCCTTGTATTGCCTTTTTAACTTCTAATATATTTTATTTTTCCTTTGATTAGCGGTTATGTTTCTATAATTATTTTATCTTCATATACTATCGAATTGAGAGTGATATCCAGATTTTACAGTATGGTTACTTCTTTTCATTACCCTTGTTAGGTACAGAACATAAATCATGCATTGGCTCTGTGGAAAATGTGTTGTTTCTTCTGCAAGAAAATGATATTATTCTATAGTTTAAATGTCTTCTGCAAAAAATGGTTTGAACAATATATTCTTTAACACAGAGGAATTAAATCACCCGGTGAAACTTTGGAAACACAGATCACAGACTTTAAGTATAGATTGAAAGGTGATCTAGTCCTGTTGCCATAATGCATAATTGGACAAAAAGAAGCGCTATTCCTTCTTAGCAGCTGAATAGAGGATGTAATGTATACTCTTGCTGATGGTAAGAAAAATGAAGTCATAATCCTGCTAGCTAAAAAAGCTAATATAGCAATTATATTTTCTACTTATTATCACAAATCACAGGCTATTAGTATAAATTGAAAAGTGGTTCAGTCTGGTTGCCAGAATCCTAAATTAGTCAAAAAGAAGCACTATCCCTTCTTAGTAGCTGGATAAGTGATGTAATGCTTTCGCCAGCTGATTAAAATGAAGTCATAATCCTGCTAGCTCAAAAAGCTAATATAGCCATTCTATTTTCTACTGCAAATAAAAAAGGTAGATGGATAATTTCACACCTACACAAAGAGGGTGAAGATTTTTTTGTATTTAATATATAAAGCACTAAATAGTCTAATCTGTCTCAAAGTTTGCGCATCGTCCTGGACAACGCTAGAATTGTCCTGTGTGGAGACTTTAACTTACCAATGGATTGTACTCTTGATAGAGCTTCTGAATGCAGATACCGTCCTCCTAAGGTACATAAGGAGTTGATCACACTCTGCTGGAGATATGAGCTAAAAGATGCTGGAAACTCCAACATCCACACACACTATACTATACAGTTCTCTCTCTACCTCATAACTCATACTCCAGAATTGATTATATTTTGATTTTGAGGAATCAACTGCAATCTATTATTGACACATCCATACAATCTGGGTACATATCCAACCATTCCTATATATCATTAGGTCCTTCTTGTGGTCCTGCACATAAAACACATACTTTATGGAGATTTAATAATGAGCATTTACAAGACCAAGCCCACATAAAAAAGCACAGGAGGACCTTGATCATTTTCTGCAAGAAAATTTGACTGAAGACACCTCTCCACTTACCAAAAGGGAAGCCTTGAAAGCTACAATGAGGGAAAGTTTAATTAACATAAGGTCATAAATTAATAAAAAAGCAAATTAATTGCTTTTTATTGCTTTTTAATTGTCCTTAAAAAGAAATACAATTGTTAGAATATCAACATACACAAGCCAAAGATTTAACCATCCTAAAGGCACTGAATAACAAGGAATACGAATTTAACAACATCTTAACTATACGAGCAGGCACATGGATCAAAAAACATATAAGCATAAAGTGTGTGTAGCTAATAAAGCTGGAAATATGTTGGCCTCATATCTAAAATGTAAACAAACAAATTATGATTTTTCTTCAATTAAAGAGGAAAACTGCTCTGCACTTTTAAAAAATATTTGAGACTTTTTACTCAAAGTTTAACAGCAAGACAAAGTTAGTGGCCCCTCAAACATGCTCCACATTTCTGGACAGCCGGGATCTTCCATCTATTTTTGAAAAGGATAAATCCCAATTTAGTGCTCCCATCTCAGTGGAAGAGATTAAGGTATTAATTAATAAATTAAAAACAAATAAAGCCTCTGGGTCTGATGGTTAAACAGCCACATTGCATAAGAACTTTGGGCCCAGTCAACCAACCCCACTTATTATTCTGTTTCATCACTTTACAAAAACATGAGTAGTTGGGGGTACCCCAGCAAAAGCAACCATAGTAGTAATTCCTAAAGAGGACAATGATCTCACACAACCTAATAAAATATAGACAAATCTCATTGATTAATATTTACAGTAAGATATATGTGAATATCCTATCAATTAGACTGGATTCAAATAGACTCATTCACTCCACTCAAGTAAGTTTGGTAAAACATTGTCTCTATAGTGATAGCACCAGACTGTGACTCCCACATAATAGAAAAAACTAACTCAGCCATCACCCCAGCTATAGCATTCACTCTTGATGCTGAAAAGGCTTTTGAAAGGGTACAGTAGAATTTTTTTTCTAAGCAGTTCTACACGCATTCCACTTTGGGTCGGGCTTTATACGAATCGTGTTAGACCTGTCAGCCCTTTGGGTGGTCCCTCCTCATCATTATTTATTTTGTCCCACTTTTGCCTCAAACCCTGTTAGTATTTTTTCCTTTTTGGGAACCACCAGACTTTTTCGTATTGATGCAGATTCAGGGAGCCATTTTATCTACCCCTGGAACTTCTGTCTGAGGGCCTGGAGCACAAAATGGTGGCCACCTGTGACATCATCAGAACCCACTGGAACCTACTAGAACCTTCTGCAACATTCTGGAACCCTGTGACAGTTGGAGGCGGTTTGGAATGTTGGGAAGCTAAGCCAGAGTTGACAGTTGGAGTTGGCAGTTGGCACCTGACTGGTGAAGAGAGAGCAGCAGAAACCTGAAGGAGGAAGGAGTGAGGCAGCAGGGGTGGAAACTTGTGCCTGGAGTGGGGTCCATAAACCCACCCTTGATACTAGTCCCTACTGACTGAGCCCAGCCTGGAGCCCTGTGTGGGAGAAAGCAAGAAAAACCATCTTGAGGACCTGGACAGCAGGAACAGGCCTTAAAAGTAAAGAACAGCAAGTACCTGACCTGGTTACTGGTAACTACCTGAAGTCCGGCGTCGAGAAGCCTAGAGACCTGGAGCCCGAGGTGGAGAAGCGGCGCTGACTGGAAAGCAGACGTCGTACCCGGAGCCGCCAGAGGTCGAGAAAGGTCGCCGACGGAGGTCGTGGAGAGTACCAGAGGTCGTGGAGGAAGACACCTGAGGTCGAGTGTGCGGCGTCGACGGGGGAGTGAAGTCCGCCCTCCGGAGTCGCCGGAGACCGAGGTGAATCGTGCCGGAGGTCGGGAGTGGAGGTCGCACTCCGGAGTCGCCGGAACCTGAGGAAAGGAGCACCGGAGGTCGGGAGTGGAGGTCGCACTCCGGAGTCGCCGGAACCTGAGGAAAGGAGCACCGGAGGTCGGGAGTGGAGATCGCACTCCGGAGCCGTCGGAAGTCGACATCGAGCCAAGACTGCCCGACGTCATCCAACCGGAGGTCGACATCGAGCCGGGGCCGCCGACATCGAACCGGAGCCGCCCGAAGTCGACATCGAGCCAAGACTGCCCGACGTCATCCAACCGGAGGTCGACATCGAGCCGGGGCCGCCGACATCGAACCGGAGCCGCCCGAAGTCGACATCGAGCCAAGATTGCCCGACGTCATCGAACCGGAGGTCGACATCGAGCCGAGGCCGCCGACATCGAACCGGAACCGCCTGTCGACGTCGTCAAGAACTGACATTGCGCCGAGGCCGCCGACTTCGAACCGGAACCGCCTCACGGCGTCGACACGACTCCAGCGGCGTCGGAGCTTCATAAAAAGGGCAGTAAGTGGAATAGAGGGCGCCTAAGGCCCTGTGGAGCCCTAAGAGACCAACCTAGGGGCTAGAGAGGTGCTGGAACCAGCTTGATTGTGCCAGGGGTGAGCTGAGACTAATACAGAGGGGTTGTGTAGTGTGGGAGAGCCAGATCTCTAGATTCCCCCTTGATCTACCTCAGTTTAGGCCTCAGCCTTGTCCAAGCCAGGGAGTATACCCCTCAGGCCATCCAAATCTCTACAAGCTGGGATTGGGTCGAATCATCCCATAGTACCTCAGGAATGTGAACTGATTTACAAGTGTCACTGTTGGCTTTTATTATTTATTGGGAGCACTGTATTTATTGTATTCATCCTATTTATTGCCTCACAGTATTTATTGTTTCACAGTATTTATTGTCGCACAGTATTTATTGTCTCGCAGTATTTATTGCCTCATAATATTTAATTGCCTTTTATGTAATGCACTTATATTTATGCCTTGATTATTTATGATCTACCTTATTTATGGAATCGTTGAAGTATTATTTATTTGACTTACCCTTCCACAGGAAAAGCCTTGTGTATTGTGATTGTATTATTATTTATTTAATCAGCAACTAAGAGAAAAGAAGATAAAGAGATATATTTTCAGTATAATTTTTAAGGTGTAGTGTCGTTTTTGGAACGGATGCACGCATGGTTATTGTGTGGGTATGACGTATGCTTAGCACGGTGCCTGATCCCTGACCACTCGAGCCAAGCTACCACAGTGTATGTCTGGGAAGACCCCATTACCACCACCCTTCCGGTGTGGGAGTGGGGTTTTTCTAACAAATGGTATATGTACAATATGATTAAAGGTTCAAAGCTAGCCTCCCTTTGGCATAACAGGAGTATTAAGAATGACAATCAGTCTATGGACTGGGATGCTTGGAAGTCTAAAAGCATATAGCAGTGGGACAATTAGGGTCGGAGTCAGTGCAACTAACCATTGCCAACATTTAAGGTATATTCCATCTAAAAAATATTGAATTTTAGTGTTTTTACAAATTAAAAGTATCTATTAAAAAAATAAACACTTAGTTCATGTGGATCCTTCTATAGCCTCATTAATAACCAACTTGTGTAAACTCAGACATATGGTCGCTAAGTTATACCCAACGCTCGTACTGAAAACCACTAAACTGACCCAGCAACCCAAACAAAGTGGGAATCAGAATGAAATCAGATCACCCTACCCCTCAACTGGCCTCAGATTTGGTCCCGACCCTTTAAAAAGAAATTCACCTCCTCCTTATCACTAAAAAAATACAACCATGCATACATTTACATCACATGCCACTACAACGAACTTTTTAAACTACATTTACAACGCATTCTGTTACATCGCATTATACCTTCACAACGCATACCATTACATTGCATTTAAGGTAAGTGTTGGATAGTGTAGGGGTAAAAATTACTATTCTAACTCCAGGGGGTGCAACAGTAGGGTAAGTGTTGGATAGTGTAGGGGTAAAATCTACTATTCTAACTCTAGGGGGTGCAACAGTAGGGTAAGTGTTGGATAGTGTAGGGGTAAAATTTACTATTCTAACTCTAGGGGGTGCAACAGTAGGGTAAGTGTTGGATAGTGTAGGGGTAAAAATTACTATTCTAACTCTAGGGGGTGCAACAGTAGGGTAAGTGTTGGATAGTGTAGGGGTACTATGTGTTGTAATGGTATGCATTGTAATGACATGCGATGTAATGCCTGCGTTGTAGTGACATGCGTTGTAGTGTCATGCGTTGTAGTGACATGCAATGTAATGCTGCGTTGTAGGGACATGCGTTGTAAAGGATGTTGCGATGTAATGACTGAGTTGTAAATGTAGTTCGATGTAATGACTGCGTTGTAAAGGTTGTTTCCCCGTGTAGGCATTTAAATCCGGGTTATTGCTCGACAGCAATAAAGATCATTAATTACCCAATCACCACAATTGTTTACCTCAGCCTTATGAGACCTATCAGCAATAGAATGCTTGTTTGGCCTGCTAAGGAAGCATTCTGGTTGACTGGCCATCTCCCAACCTTAGGAATGATAGTGCCACAATCAAAAATGCTCTTATACTATTATATCATTTAACCATTAACATCAGAATATTTTAAATTAGACAGGCAGATACGGAAAAAGAAGCACTAGAACGCTGAAGCATAGGGCCTATACCAGCCATTACTTTATCTAAGGCAATCAGTTGTTGTTAGAAATGGGTGTCTATAGTTTGCAAAGGTAGGTACCCTTGCTTCTAGTCAGAGTAAGAGTAAGGTGGATTCACTCCTAAAATAACCCCAGCTCACCCCATTGGTAGCTTGGCACAAGGAGACAGGCTTATCTCAGAGGCAGTGTGTAAAGCAATTGTGAACACATACAGTAATACAGTGAAAACACTACAAATGGACACCACACCAGTCTATAAAAATAAGTAATCTTTATCTAAACCAAAACAAGACCAAACAACAAAAATCCACAATACAGTTTCAAAATTATCCTCAAAAATAGGGTATTCACTTAAAGAAAGTCTCTAGCAACAAATAGCTCCAACTGGAGATATTACGACGTTGTGACAGATGAAAATCCCAAAGTACAGAGTCGACCGCGAGATGCACGGCGTCGGGCCCGGAGTCAAGCAGACCCACAAAGAACAGTACCTGGAATTTGAAGAAAGCAAAGACGGTGCACGGCGTCGGGGAGGTGATGCTTCATTGGCACCTGCGGCGTCAGTTCCTAACGACCCCAGGGGAGGTGATGCCTCTACTCCTTACTGCAGCACAGGGGAGGTGAGACGGCAGTTCCTTACTGTGTCGTGGAGGTGACGTCACGAATGGTGGTGAGGTGTCGGTTCCTTACGACAGTGCGATGTCAATGGATTCTGGAGTCACCCACGTCGAGGATCGGCTCCGCGTTGATGAAGCACCGCGTCGGCTGCGGTCCGAGTCAGGACGGTGCTTTGTGGTCGACACGAGCGGTGTCCTCGGCTCCGGTGCAGGCAGCGGCCTCGTTGACGGCTTCAGAGTCAATGCGGCACGGCGTCAGCAGGTGTCTGGCCTACGGTGCTAATCGGGGCGGTGCGTCGTGCCCACGGCTCCGGTGCAGGTTACGGCGTCGCTCGCCAGCGTCGGTGTTGCAATTTCCTTCCGTAGCAGCTTAAACAGCAGTTCCAGATGCTGAGAGACAGAAGGGATGACGTCTTTGTATCCTAGAGACTTCAGAACAGGAGGCAAGCTCAGTTTCAAGCCCTTGGAGATCTTTTCTTCAAGCAGGTGACAAAGCAAATAGCAAAGTCCTTTTTCTCCTTTCCTTGGCAGCAAGCAGCCACTGCAGGCCAACCCCAGACAGCAAACAGCACAGGGGCAGTATTCCTCCTCAGCTTATCCTGCTATTCTCCTTGGCAAAGGTTCCTCCTGATTTCTCAGAAGTGATCTAAAGTCCAAGGGTTTTAGGTCTAATACTTATACCCCAAAATGTCTTTGTTCTCTTTATGCAAGGGTCTCTCTGCCCAGTTCAAACCAGTTCTGGAGGGCACTCTGCCAGTGCACAATAAATTCCTTTGTTAGTGTGGGCCTTGGCTCCAGACACACCACAGGGTGGCGGAGCCAGTATTGTGGAAGTCAGGTACAGGTGCTACTCCTCCCACCACTCCAAATACAGATCAGGCCTTTTCAGCCTAGTGCTGACTCATCAAGACTCCTGGAGCCACTGCAACTTCCCAGACCCTGTCACTCCAAAGCCAGACAGTCTGTCAGACTCATCAGCGCACGCCGGCACCTCCTCGCGCAACACTAGGAAATGCGCGAGGAACTACACTTCCCGATGGGCAGTGCGGGAGGTGCGCAACATAACGCGCGCCACGCCCCCAACACAAGACGTCAAAAGGCGAGAGGTCGCCGAGCACGGAGCCGATAATTCTTCGACCCAGGAGACGAGAAAGGAGACGCCGAGAGACGAAGGTTCGGACGAGCTCATCCCCCAGGTAGCGGCCCGTGACATTCGGAGGTTCGTCGTGACCGAGGTAGGAGTACTGTGGCAGTATTTCCATCGGGGCTCGACCCAGCTTAATCGGAGACAAGCTCTTCGATCTATAGAGAATCCCAGGAGCGCCCCTCTGTTGGCGAGACCGGCTGGTCTCATGCAGGGGAGCGAACAAGTATTATAGAGATACTAGACTTACGAGGGCAAGCCTCGCTGTTCAAAGACAGGCAGTGTGTGAGCCCGAACATTGTTCAAAGAAACACGAGACCGAGAGGGTTGATACGCGCAAACTTCCGACAGAGCAGAGACATAGGAACGCTTCAGGCTTTTAGGAAGTTGGCGACGCGTGTTTCAGCCGCACAGACTTCAATTCCCAGGCAGACACTAGTAGTGTGCATCCGCACCCCGTGGTGGCCAGGTTTACACTTTTGATTTCTTCTGTTTATATTCCTAGACATATGTGCGAGTCAGGAGAGAGGGTTGGTCCCAACGCCGAAGGCATGGAATGAACAAGTGGGTATTGCTCCCCACGTTGATATTTGGTGTGTGTGTCTGTATGATGATCCCTGCCATTTCTCCCCATGTGTGCCTTTCCTTGTCGTTTGTATTAGTGCCTGCAACGAAAAGACCACGACCCATAGCTCTCCCCCATATGTCCGGGCATTCCGTATTTTCCTTTTCAGGTGAGAGGGCAAGCTCGCGTTTACACAATCCTGCTAAAAGTAAGGTGTATGGTTCCCATTGAGAAACTGGAAACAAACCGTCTTATGCTGTGTTCTGTTGTCTCTTTTGCCTTCACAGATCTCCCTCCCTGCAGTCCCCACCCTTTCCTTCCCCCGCTCGATCACCCCAAAAGTCCGTGGTTTCAATAGCCGGACTTGAGGTCATCCAGAGGTGGGCCCCCATAGAGCATCAACACAGCCCCGGGGACATCGGAACGAGGAACCTGACACAGTCAACGCACAAACAGGCAGAGGCACACAGGAAGATTGAACAAGAAAATAGCCACTTTATAAAAGTGGCATTTTTAAACACACAATTTAAAAACCATCTTTACTAAAATATGTGTTATTAAATTCTGAGTTTAGGGGTACTAAACTCCATTCTTCTATCTTATCCCTATGGGAAGATATGCTTGTAAAATGTTACAAAGCATTCCCCATTCTGTCCTATTGGCAAGATAGCCTTTTAATAGTGAAAAACGAAATTGGCAGTATTTCACTATCAGGACATGTTACACACACCAGTACATGTCCTACCTTTCACATACACTGCACCCGCCCCACATTGGCGCTAGGCTGTCACAACAGCGCCGGCGCAGGGAGAAAGGACAGGAATGCACCATATTGCTTAAATACGCTGCATTGATGCCTCTTCACTTTGGTATAGGGCAGGGTAGCAAATTGCCTTGCTGTGCTACCCTACGCCAAAGTCCCATTAATGAGGCCTTCAGGTCCCAAAACATTTACCAGGCGAAAACAAAAGAAAATGCAATTCTTACAGGTGAGTGAGTGTGTTGTGTGTTTGGAGGAGAGGTGAAGTGAAGGAGACGTGAGAAAGGGCACTCAGGAGAGAATGAAAAAGGGCGCTGAAGAAAAAAGAGTTGAGATGTGAGATATACAGACGAGGAGATGCAGAGACAAAAGAGACGCACACGTTAACATAGAATGACGATAATGAGAGTGAATGAGACACTCTGAAGACCCCTCCCCTACCACAGGCCACGCTAGTGTTTAATTCAGTCACAGAAATGACACATTGACACATTTTCAATATTAATTATTTACAACAAAACAATTGTTGTTACTCATTTATCATAAGTAGCTAACGACCATTGGCAAAATCAATAGACCTGACTGGTTTTAGGTGTTTGTTGGTGGCTGTATTGTATATTTGGATAAAGAACAGAAAAGTCAGAGAGAAACCAAAATACTGTTCGGGTGGCACACTGTGGGAATCACAGAAATTCGATTTTTTGTGTTCAGCCCTTGCCTCTTTTATAGAGACCCACACTTTTTTTCGTTAAATTTAAGCCCTCGGAAACAGGATGAATCATAACCTCTTAATAGTCTTAAAAATGGTTTGAATCGTTTATGGAGAGTTGTGTAATGTTTTCAAATAGACCTAAGGGAAAAAGACTTAGCTGGAGCGAAGAATGCTAAAAATTGAAACAGGAGGGTGATGATTAAACTTATATTACCGGAGGGAGTGGGGACGGGGACTGTCTGTCCCAGGAGGCTGTGCGGTCCCTGCTGCCGGCGCTTCTTTTTTGCGCCTGCAGGCTCCCTCAAAAGTGCTTGCGGGCTCCAGCAGCGCAGAAAGCCCGTTACTGCTGCTGTTACCGGAGCGAGTGGGGACAGGGACTATCTGTCTCAGGAGACTGTGCGGTCTCTACTGCCACGCTGCTTTTTCACACCTGGAGGCGCCCTCAAAAGTTCTTGCGGGCTCCCGCAGCGTGGGAAGCCCGCTACTGCTGCTGTTACCGGAGGTAGGGGGACGGGGACAATCTGTCCCAGGAGGCTGTGCGGTCCCTGCCGCCGACACTGCTTTTTTGCGCCTGGAGGCACCCTCAAAAGTCCTCGTGGGCTCCTGCAGCGCGAGAAGCCCGCTACTGCTGCTGTTGCCGGAGGGAGTGGGGACGGGGACTATCTGTCCCAGGAGACTGTGCGGTCCTTGCCATCGACGTTGCTTTTTCACGCCTGGAGGCGCCCTCAAAAGTCCTCGCGGGCTACCGCAACGCAGGACGCGCGCAAGCGTGCCCGGGCTAAGGGCGGGCCCATCTGCGCCCGTCAAAGCCCAGATAAGGCTGCGCTGGGCCAAATCTTTAAGTCGTGCAAACCTGCTCAAATTTCAATGCCTAATTCCGCCCGGAACCTTCATAAGTGATTTTTTGGGACCTTGGGGAAGTTTACTAAGCGGCACGTAAGACAATTAACCTCTCTCAACTCTTTCTTGACTATATCTGAATTGAGCATTATTGAACCATGGCTAAAGTAAGGCGGGTGGATGAGAGGGAGGGTACATCTACACTTAAGTCTATGCAGAATTTAACCCTTGACAGTTTTTTAACGCGAGCTGCAAAGGTTAAAGACAAGGAAATACTCTCAGTCCAACGCCGCCTATCAATAGAGGGGGTACCTGATATTTGCTTGCACCAGGATGTATCAACCAATGGGCAAAAAAGGGGCAACTGTATTAGAGAGTCATACTTTAGAAAAACCGACAAATTACTTAGCTAGCCCTGAGTTGCCCCTGCATCAATCCCAAGGCTCAATTGGGCCAGGTCCCCCCGCTAAAAGAACGAGGAAGCTTAAACACCTAGAGCCTGAATCAATAGTAAATACCAGATCCAAAACAAAGCTGAGACAGGCTCCAACTGGGGATTTGTAACAGGTATATGGTAGTATCAACAGTTGAAACAAGCCCCCTACCCATGGTTCTGTCCCCTACAATTTTATCCCCACAAGATATCACGCTTCTTATGGATGGTTTTGAAGAAATAATACAAAAAAGATTATCACCCATCCTGAATAGGCTTGATAACCTAGAAAATAATGTGGAAAGTGTAAAAAAGATACTCTCATCTCAAACTAGGGAACCAATCAGTCGTGGTTCATTAAGCTCTGGGTCTGGAAGCCAACGGGGAGATGATAAAGGGGGTGAAGCTAACAGGGAAGTTTGCAGCAAGGCCTTAGTACCTTGGTACCTTGGTAACTTAGCGCACGCATCCTTTAGTGAAAGCCAGTAACCAAACGAGTGACCAGGCCAAATAAGTAGACACTAGAGAGGCCACGTGTGTGTTAGAAGAAGAAACCATGGTACCCTTAGGGGAAGTGACCTTGGCGCCAAAAAAGGGAATTGCTGAAGAGTTTTCCTTAAAAGAAATCACGGCAGCAATTAGCCTACTACAGGCAGGAAAAGCTCCTGGTTTAGATAGACTTCCAGGAGACCTCTACAAAGCCGAGCCTAACATTTGGGGCCCCTTGTTTCAAAAGGTCTTTAACGCCATCCAGCAAGGGGGGCTATTCCCCAGACATGGAAAGGAGCAGAAATAATACCAATTTTTTTTAAAAGGAGAGAAAGGGGACCCTCAAATTATAGACCTATATGTCTCTTGGGGGCATATCAACAAGGGCTTTATCTCTGTTTTTTTGTCTTTAAAAGCCAAAAAAGCAGAGATGAAACTAGCACCCTATCAACAACAGGGTGCTAACATGCAAATTGGCATGTTAGCACCCTTTTACTCTACGCTTCCCCTTGCATCTCTAATGAGATGCAAAGGAGGCGTTCCAGAGTAAAATAATAGGAGAAATGTCGCTAAGCGACATTTCTCCTATTATCAAGAATATCGCTAACCCTGTTAGAGAAAAAAAAAGCAGCGCTAACCTCGGTTAACGCTGCTTTTTTACGTCTGGTATTTTTCTGACTTAGCCATGATATCCTATGGAAGGAGGATATCATGGCTAAGTTTGTCTGTCCCTATCAACAACCTAACGTGAGATTATCGCTGGGTTTCCAGCGATAATCTCACGTTAGCCACTTAGCTTGACGATTTTTATCGCTATTGAGATAAGCGTTGCTAATAGCACGCTATCTCAGCGATAAAAATCCACGCTAGCCGGCGATAATTATCCTAGCGCTAAGTGCGCTCAGCGATAATTATCGCCGGTTGTTGTTGATATGCCCCATAGACGGCTCCCATAAACTCTTCTGTAAAGTTATCTTGCTCTGTATCCAAAACTGACTGGAAGAAAATAATATTATTTCCCATCTGCAGGCTGGCATTAGGACGTCTACAAGTACCCTAGATCAAGCATTCAGATTCTTGCTACTAATTTGGAAGGAAGTTAAGCTTCTGAAGGGTCATTTATATGTTGTTTTTGTCGACCTTAAAACAGCTTTCGACTTCATTGATCGCAATAAACTGTGGGCCACACTAAGGAAATTAGAACTACCACATGATCTTCTCCAGCTATTGGTCTGCCTGCATGATGGTAACTACGTGAGAATTAGGTGGAAGTCAGATGGTACCCTCACAAATAATATTGCAATCGATAAAGGGGTATGCCAGGGGTGTGTGCTTACCCCAACTCTATTTACCCTCTACATCAATGGGCTGATCCAAGAGTTATACAACTGCGGAGGTGACCCCCCCAGACAAGCGGACAGTCCCTTACCCTCATTGTTGTTTACAGACGACACACTCCTTATTTCTAAGACTCCAAAGGGTATTCAAAACACTTTAAATAAGTTTGCAGAAGAGTGCAAAGACCGGGGCCTGGAAATCAATTGCTCCAATACTAAATATATGATCTTTAACCCCTATAAACGCTCAAAGGGGAAGTTGACATTGGGCACCCAGCAATTAGAACAGGTTAAGGTCTTTGACTACCTTGGAGTCAGAATTAGTGATAATTTAGCATGGACCCCCCCAAATCCAACAGAGTGAGTCATCACTACAACTAGTGGACAGCGCAATAGCAAGGAGGCTAGGAGGTTCTACATATCGCCCTATTTCTCCTGTATTAGAGATACACAGGGCTAGACATAGCTGAAAACAAATTCTTGAGGGCAGTACTTAATGTCCCAATCAATACCCCAATTCTACCACTGCGTCTTGCTCTAGGAGTTAAATCTTTTTCACACTTTGCTGTTCTTAGAGCACTGATGTTCTGGGTCAGAATCTGCGTCAACATTACGGAGATACATGTAAAAGAGGCAGTGGTGGAACTATTAACCCTACAAAAACAGAAAGGAGAATCGCTCTGGTTCAAGAGGGTTAAAGAATGGCTGTATCGCCTGGGCCTTGATATGATGTGGGAGGCCCCGGGCTCCATTATAAAAAGAATGGCCCCCTTGCTAAAGAAGAAATATTGGGATTTTATCAATCCCTCTAGTAATGAGACCGTAGCATGTGGCACTTTAACTTTGCAATTTTTAAATGTTAAGACCTGTTTTAATTTTGAAAAGTACATGGATGAAATTGAACCACCACAGGCACGAGCACTTTATATCCAGTTCAGGTTTGGGACCTTACCGTTAAATGCTTGGAATAACAAATGGACCAATGCTACTACCACCTCTATGGGCCCAATATGTTTGTCTGTACAAGAGTCAATTGAGCACTTCCTTTTTTTGTGTCCTGCGTACAGTAACATAAGGAAATCATGAATTGTCCCAGCCTGTCGATTGCTCTCCTTTTCGCGCCCATCGGAAGCGTTACGTATATTTCGTTCGGACACAACACAATGGTTTGTCTTTGCAATTACAAGATATTTGTTACATGCCTGGTGGCAGAGATCAAAAGCCCCGCCATGATATATTGCTCAGGATGGATTTATTCAAACATGTCTTATATCTATATAATCATTTTAAAAACTGTAAATATAAATGTTCTTTTAATATTGAATTCTATTTTAGCTAAGGATACAAAATTAAGATTTGATGAAATGTTCTATTTTACTTATTATGAGACAATGTATATTTGTATTCTGATTTCATGCTGTTTTATGATCATGCTATTGATCGATTAATAAACTACTACTAACTTATAGAGCGCTCTCCTATCTGAGAGGCCTCCCTCTTGGTGCTGTGGGCATCACATTTTTATCTCAAAGCATGGATGGCTCTTTTTCCCTGGGTAAGATGCTGCCAAATAACTCAACAGGATGCGTGCCAGCTGCAGAGATCTGTATGTAACCTGTGAATCACGTGCTCAAATAACAGCAGGACTGATTCAGTTGTTTGTTATTGATAAAATGAATAAAAATAAACTAAGTAACACCCTCCCCAGACGTCTTAGCTGACGTCTTATCTGCGTCATTGTAAACCATCGTTAAATGGTATCGCTGTGCCCTTGCCGCTAAACAATGCTTCCCTGTTCCTCAGCAAAATTCACACTTCATAAATACAGTTACATTACTAGGATTAAAGGGTCAGGAGATTGTGATATATTTTTTTAAAAGTCATATGGAATATTACTAAGCAGTTTGCCATGTTTTACTCCTATCCTCACTTTGTTTCTTTTTCTTTTTTTCTAGTTTTCTTCATTACATTTCTTTCATCCCTTCGTTTACATTTTTCTCCTACTCTATTTATTTAGTTGTCCTTTATATTATACTGTCATTTCTTCTTTCTCTCTTATTTTTCCCCTTTCTCTTTTCCATCTTTTCAGGGTCTTTTCTCCTTTTCCTTTTAAACTACTTATTTTTCCACTGTCAGGTTCTTGTTTTTCTATCATTTATTTCACGACTTTTCCTTGTTTTTTCTAAGAGCTCGTTTTCCTTTCTACCTGAATTAATTTCCCATCTCTCTTTCTTTTCACCTTTGCTCCACTCATAACTGCATCACTTTAGAAAGCTGAGGTCGAAGTAATTCCAATAAAATTGAAATGTGTTCCGACTGTATTCTCGTGAAACCAAGAGATAAGGTGTATTTTTAGCATTCGTGTACGGGGAGTCTTTTTAGTGCTGCATGATCACAGTATCTACACGCAGACAGTACGCGGCCCGTGGGGTGGATGTCCCGTGATGATGCTCCAGTGACTGCTCTAGAAATCCCGGCTTCCCACTGCCCCAGGGCTCCTCTGCATTATGTACACTCCCTGTGTGCACACCGCCTTCACATACCTCCGCGAGCACCATCATCTGATGCCTTCTGACGTCCTTTCTTCTCCCTGCTCCCTGGAGTGCGCCTCCTGTCGCTCCACCGGCATCTTCTGCAGACGTGGACAAAAACAATGTCACCTCCAGAGCCAGCGTCGGAGGGATGAGCTCAGCTTGTGGCAAAGCATGTCATTTCTGTCCCTCGCGCCCCTGGTACTCTCTCTTGTCTGTCTCTTGCTGTCTCTATTACTCCCCTGATGCTCTCTCCTGTCTGTGCCTTTCTGTCTCTATTACTCTTTACCTCTCACTCTCTCACAATCGCTCTCTCTCTCACGCTCTGTTTTTCTCTTTCGTGCAAGCGGAGTTCTCTCCTCTCTCTCTTTCTCCCTCTACCGGTCTAGCACTCTGTCTTTTTCTTTCTTTACCTTCACTTTCTGTCTCTCTTTCTCAATCTCTCTTTCTGTTCCACACTCTTTCACTTCTTTCAATTTTACTGTCATTATCTCCCCCTCTTAATCTCTCTCTCTGCCCCTCCCTTTTCACCCTCCTCCTTGTCTCACTCTCTGCCTCTTACATCTCTGTTTCTCTGACACTTTCTCCCTCCCTCTTTCTTTCTACCTATCTGTCTCTGTGTGTGTTTCACTCTTTTACCATCTCTCCCTATCCCTCTCCTGCCATTCCTTGTTCTTCTCACTATCTCACTGCCTCTCTTACCTACCTCCCCCTCTTTCTCTCTCTCTCTATTCATCTCTCTTTCTCTGTCTCCTTCTCCCTATTCATCTCTCTTTCTCTCTCTCTTTTTCTCTGTCTCTTTCTCTACCTCTTTCCCTCTCTCTTTCTCCCTATTCATCTCTCTTTCTCTCTCTCTTTTTCTCTGTCTCTTTCTCTCCCTCTTTCTCTCTCTCTTTCTACCTATTCATCTCTCTTTCTCTCTCTCTCTCTTTCTCTCTCTCAATTGATTTCTCTCTCTCTCTTTCGCTATCTCTTGCTTTCTCTCTTGCTCTTCGACCCCTCCCTCTTTGCAATTGATTGAGTTTAATAAATCTTTAGATGTGAGCAGTACATGTGCACGATGAGTCGAAATCTGGCAAAACAGGCAAATTAATTGGACTGCGCCCTCTTTAGTATTTTGACCCCTTTTATTAATCACGAATACCCGCAAGCAATCCTTATCTAAGACGACCAAATTAACTTAGAGCCACATATCTTTCTACGAAGCCTGTAGCCGAGGGTAGAGAGGGTGTTTTAATGCTTGAGGTCCCCTAGGGCCTTTCTATTTCACAGAGCCTGTCCCAGAAGGCGTCAAAGCACTGTACTGCAAGAGAGAACCAAATGGTTAATGAAGAACTAATAATGAGAACATAGTAACAAGCATTGGCAGAGCCAATAGGTTTCGCCTTTGGGCCCTTATAAGTGTTTAGTTATCCAGCACAATATCCTTGGTGCAACAACATCAAGGGTTGCATGGCTTAGCACTTATAAGGTCCCAAAGGCGAGACCTATTGGGTATGCCAATGCTTGTTTTGAGTGAGTGCCTCATGCAGTTATGCCACTGTGAGGTTGAGATGCTGTGAGTGCTTTTACAGGAGCCCCTGTGATATTGCGCCTCTTCAAAATGTATCTTGGGTCTGGTGTAACACTTCTAGCCCCTATTACCGTCTTCTCTCACCCAAGGCATCCTTAGATGTCCCATGTACAGCCGGAGTTGACACTCCTATTACCCCAGCCCTCCAGTGACACTTTACCTGTCACAGGTGGTGGTGGTGGAGGTGGTGGACGTGGTGGTGGTGGGGGATATGGTGGTGGTGGAGGACATGGTGGATGTGGTGTTGGTGGACGTGGTGGTGGACATGGTGGTTGATGTAGTGGTGGATGTGGTGGTGGATGTGGTGGTGGATGTGGTGGTGGTGGATGTGGTGGTGGTGGACGTGGTGGTGGTAGACATGGTGGTGGTGATGGTTGTGGATGTGGTGGTGGACATGGTGGTGGTGGACATGGTGGTGGACGAGGTGGTGGTGGTGGACATGGTGGTGGTGGACGTGGTGGTGGTGGACGTGGTGGTGGTGGATATGGTGGTGGTGGATGTGGTGGCCTTGTTGGTGGTGGATGTGGTGGTGGTGGTGGACGTGGTGGTGGTGGATGTGGTGGTGGTGGATGTGGTGGTGGTTGACATGGTGGTGGTTGGCATGGTAATGGTGGTGGATGTGGTGGTGGTGGTGGACATTGTGGTGGTGTACGTGGTGGTGGTGGACGTGGTGGTGGTGGACCTGTTGGTGGTGGTGGACCTGGTGGTGGTGGTGGACATGGTGGTGGAAGTGGTGGTGGTGGTTGTGGACATGGTGGTGGTTGTGGACATGGTGGTGGTGGATGTGGTGGTGGTGTACGTGGTGTTGGTGGGCGTAGTGGTGCTGGACATGGTGGTGGTGGTGGACGTGGTGGTGTTGGTGGTGCACATGGTGGTGGTGGACATGGTGGTGGTGGTGGACGTGGTGGTGGTGGATGTGGTGGAGGTGGTGGACATGGTGTTGGTGGTGGACATGGTGGTGGTGGTGGACATGGTGGTGCTGGACATGGTGGAGGTGGTGGACGTGGTGGTGGTGGTGTGCATGGTGGTGTTGGACATGGTGGTGGCGGTGGACATGGTGGACGTGGTGGAGGTGGTGGACATGGTGGTGGTTTGGACGTGGTGGTGGTGGTGGTGGACGAGGTGGTGGTGGTGGATGTGGTGGTGGTGGTGAACGTGGATATGGTGGTGGACGCGGTGGTGGTGGTGGACATGGTGGTGGTGGACATGGTGGTGGTGGACGTGGTGGTGGACATGGTGGTTGTGGACATGGTTGTGGTGGATGTGGTGGTGGTGGACATGGTGCTGGTGGTGGATGTGGTGGTGGGTGGTGGACGTGGTGGTGGTGGTGGATGTGGTGGTGATGGACGTGGTGGTGATGGTGGACATGGTGGTGGTGGTGGACGTGGTGTTTCAGACATGGTGGTGGTGGTGGTGGACGTGGTGGTGGACGTGCTGGCGGACATGGTGGTGGTGGATATGGTGGTCTTGTTGGTGGACATGATGGTGGTGGACATGGTGGTGTTGGTGGTGGATGTGGTGGATGTGGTGATGGTGGTGGACATGGTAGTGGGGGTGGATGTGGTGGTGGTGGAGGACGTAGTGGAGGACGTGGTGGTGGTGGTGGTGGTGGTGGTGGATGTGGTGGTGGATGTGGTGGTGGACATAGTGGATGTAGTGGTGTATGTGGTGGATGTGGTGGTGGATGTGGTGGTGGTGGTGGATGTGGTGGTGTTGGATGTGGTGGTGGTGGACATGGTGGTGGTGGACATGGGGGTGGTGGATGTTGGGGTGGTGGACGTGGTGGTGGTGGACGTGGTGTTGGAGGTATGTGGTGGTGGTGGACATGTTGGTGGTGGATGTGGTGGTGGTGGACATGGAGGTGGTGGATGTGGTGGTGGTGGATGTGGTGGTGGTGGAAGTGGTGGTGGTGGATGTGGCGGTGGTTGACGTGGTGGTGGTAGTGGTGGACATGATGGTGGTGGACGTGGTGGTGGTGGATGTGGTGGATGTGGTGGTGGATGTGGTGGTGGATGTGGTGGTGGTTGACGTGCTGGTGGACATGGTGGTGGACGTGGATGTGGTGGTGGTGGTGGTGGAGGACGTGGTGGTGGTGGATGTGGTGGTGATGGTGGATGTGGTGGTGGTGGACATGGTGGTGGTGGACGTGGTGGTGGACATGGTGGTGGACATGGAGGTGGACGTGGTGGAAGTGGTGGTGGTGGAGGGCATGGTGAAAGTGGTGGTGGTGGGTGTGGTGGTGGTGGACATGGTGGTGGTGGACATGGTGGTGGTGGACCTGGTGGTGGACATGGTGGTGGTGTATTTAGTGGTGGTGGATGTGGCGGTGGTGGTGGTGGTATATGTGGTGGCGGTGGACATGGTGGTTGTGGATGTGGTGGATGTGGTGGTGGTGGTTGACGTGGTGGTGGTGGACATGGTGGTAGTGGACGTTGTGGTGATGGTGGACATGGTGGTGGTGGACATGGTGGTGGTGGTGGACGTGGTGGTGGACGTGGTGGTGGACGTGGTAGTGGCTGTGGGGGTGGACGTGGTGGTGGTGGACATGGTGGTGGACGTGGTGGTGGTTGACGTGGTGGTGGTGGAAGTGGTGGTGGTGGACATGGTGGTGGACGTGGTGGTGGACATGGTGGTGGACATGGTGGTGGACATGGTGGTGGTGGTGGTGGACTTGGTGGTGGTGGTGGTGGTGGACGTAGTGTTCAAATAGCTGGCACATTTGCCGTTAGGATCCATACAGCATGGTGATACCGGACATTTGCTTCAACAAAACTTCCACCGTATGAGTGAAATATTGGATGCTATTTAAAAAGACACATACAAATATAACGCATTTCAAATATTTTGACTGTTTGAAAAATTAAGGGCTTTCACTTTTAATTTCCCCAAAGGGAATTGATTAAAAAGTGCTGTCGGGAAATTGGGGAGATGAGTCATCCACAAGATGACAAAACAAGGAATGCGCGTGAGAGAGAGGGGGAGCAGGACAAAAACGATATAATGCTCAAAACTAGCAAATTTGCCTTGTGCTATGAATATTCGAAGCTTAACTTTTGAGCATTAAATTCAAACAATGATTGAAGGTGTGGAGGCCTTGCTCAAGAGTCTTATGATTATTTATTTACAAGTGACATTTGGAGAGATTTGCGAATTAACAGTGAAGTAATCTTTGGGGATTAGTAACTGCTACAAGAAAATGAGATACCTGGTTTGGTAGCTCTGATACGGACATCATTTTCTGGAAGCGTATGTATGGTTGGTGTGTTTGCTTCTATGTTAAGTAGCTCAGAGGAAAAACACACCCTTTGTGTGATAACATTGACAATATTGGGACGTGAAGGAGAGGATTATTGGTGCCTTGACTCTTTGAGGACAATATTTGCCCAAAGGTTACAGAATTTAGTGATGCATGTTTTAATTGCTTGCATGAAGATGCCCTAGATCTGGTAGTATGGTAAACATTGAGCCATGGAGGGGTTACTGATTCACTATGCTATTGTGAAACACAATTTCCCATATTTTATGGAATAGTGCATCATAGATAAACCAAATAACTTCTCATTTGTAGCTCCAGAACTTTAGGACCTCTTGCATTTTACCACTTCTTTGTAGAACTGTGTGTGATGCACTTAGCCTGGTGATTTGGGTCTTGTGCGACAAATAATGCACATCAAGTTTACTATGAGTAAATAACATGTATATATACAAACCTGCCACATTTGGAAAGTGTGAAGTGGGAGTACCAGGAGCAGGAAGAGACAGACTTGTATTTGCCTTTTGACCAGCTTTGCAGTAGCAAAAAATTGTTTGTAGGGGGAGCTGGGATAAGAAGACATTGAGGAACAGTACTTGGGCCATGCTTCAGGGAAGAAAACTAAAACATGGAGACGCAGTGAAGCCGGCAAACATAGAGATGAGCTCATCAATGAAAAAGAAGAAAAAAAGGGTGACAATGAAGCCAACTAATGGTAAGTAAGGGGGGCTAAAAGACGCTTTGTAGGTGCTTCCTAGTAGCCACTTTCTAAGAGTTTAGCAGTGCCTGAAGCTAAGTTAGATTGAACGACGTGTCCAGGATCACACTACGTTGAGTGGAGGTGGAGGCGGAGCCAGAATTAGAATAAAAAGGTTCACCCCCACACCGGCTGTAGTGAGGATCTTGTCTTCTCCTCTCATTAAACACTTAGTTATTCAGACACACACACAGTAACAAGTAAGGGAAACTCTTGGAAGTATCAAGGGAAATAACTTCCATTGTTTGGAAGCGAGAAACTAAAATATGAGTTGTCTGAGGAGGTGCTGTCACACAAAAAAAGTATTATTTTTAAACAAACATATCACATCTTCTGAACTGTGCAGTTCACCTACACAAAGAAGCAATAAAGAACACCGATTCTCCGGTGTTCTTAAAACCATATCTTAATACGAGTCACCGATCCGCGTCCTCGCTCCTCACGCCGCGTATCCTCAAGAGGATACGCGGCGTGAGGAGCGAGGACGCGGATCGGCGACGCATTTTAAGAATCGGTGACAATCTAAACTAGCCCAGCAGATTCGGTATTACCTCGCGCCACAGGATTAGTGTGGCCTGGAATTATCGCCACATTTGATACTGCGTCTTAGTGAATTTAGAAAACTGTGAACAAGTCGCATGTAAAACTATACTGAGGCGACGAAACACGTTTCGGCTTGGGAACAGTTCACTTACTAAAGCTTGAAGAAAGAATAAAAGACCAAAGAAACAATTATGACCTACTTGTTTTGCTCATTATCATATGTGAATTACATCTGAAACTGTCGTTACTTGATATTACGTGTGCTGGGGAATGTAATCATGTTTTCAGAACCATGCAATAGCAGAACCACAGATACCTATGGTTTCGCGGGGCTGCAGGTGTGTCGAATGCAAAACCATATCAAAAGCCGTGGATAGATTAAGGAGGATCAGTCCCACCTGCTTCCTATGATCTACCGCTAGCCTAATTGTATCTGAGACCTCTAACAGTGTGGTTTTGGAGCTGAAACCCGGCCAGAAGCCCGACTGGGTAGGGTAAAGTAGTGCATTCTGGTCTAAAAAATCTGAAAACTGCTTGTTTATGAGCTTCTCTAAAATCTTGGTAAAGAATGGCAGCAGAGAAATGGGATGGAAATTGGCAAGATTAGTCTTGTCTGTCGAGGGTTTCATTCAAAGAGGAATAAACTTGGACTGCTTCCAACCACTGGGCACTGTGGCCAAATGAATGGACTGATTTATAAGCTGGTTTAGAACAGGGTTGATGGCCGTACAATTGGGGGCGAGAATGTGAGGTGGACAGGGGTCATCTGGCGACTCTGATTTTCAGGCACTCAAGGTCTCAGCAGACTCCTCAAGTGAAATCAAGGCAAATTCCTGTAGCAATTGGCCATGAGAGGACACTATTTCTACCTGTAGTGCGGCATGGTCACTGATCCGCATCGAGGTGGCGTCCGTGAGATGTAACGCATTCACGATGGTTTGAATTTTAGAGCCTAAAAACTTAGACAATTGGGTACATAAATTTAGAAAATATGTTAAAGGCTGAAGTAAGGCGTCTGGGTGCGTAAGCCTTTTGATGATTTTAAATACCTCCAGGACTTGTTTCGCGATATGTCAATCCGATCTGTAAAAAAGTCAGACTAATGATAGATATTTAAAGCCTTCTTGTCCAGCGCTTTATTATTAGTAAGGTAATGACACCTACAGTCCCTTTCCATTTTCTTACAGAGCTTATGATGCACTTCAAGCTCCTCACTAAATCAAGGGGCTGACTGTCTTTTTGCTGGGTAATTAGCATTTCTGTGTTTAATAGGTGAGATGTGGTAGGCAACCAGTGTAAGCGAGGAGTCGACTTATCTGACATCAACCTCCATGTCCCCCGTCATAGGTGAAGAGTTCTTGCTCAGGGCAAGACTAAACTCAGTAGAAGAGACAGTGGCCCAATTATGAAGCGGTAGAGAAGAGCGAAACCTTTGTCTGTGAGGGCCGAGGTTCAGTTCAATGGATGTGAATGAGAGCATGATCAAACCAAATCAGGGGACTAATGTTGAGTACCGAAACTTGAGTGTTAGAAAGAATTGTGTCTAAGGTGTGAGCCGCGATGTGAGTTGGCTGAATCACAAACTGTGACATATCCCAAGATGACATACGCTCCAAAAGAAGTTGACCATGCGGGTCAGGAGATGATTCCACATCTATATTAAGATCCCATAGAACCGTGAAATTCAAGTATTTGAAAACATACTTCGAAAGGAACTTGTACAGGGAATACAGAAACTCCCCTGCATGCCTGGAGGCGGGTGATAGATTAGCACCCAAGCCAGCATTTTATTCGAACACAACGAAATGCGAAAGCTATAGACTCAAAGACATTGCTGACTTCCTATCAATCTCATCCGATGGTTCATCTATTATCATCACGTTTGACTGCTCTGCATAAACAAAATCTTTAAAGTGGCAAACTATTACCTCTGGGTCCTGAAAAGATTAAGCCATTCTTGTCTCTTTTCTACAAAAAATGGCATCACCGGCCTTCATACTGTCATAACTGAACTGGGTTCAACGGAGCCACGCGAAGGTATTTACGGGCGAGTGTGCAGCCTTGATGATTGTTTGACTACAGGCGCCCTCCCCTTTCGTGACAGCTCATGAAGCCCTAAAGTCTCTTAAATAGTGTCGGAAAAGATACCAAATCGGTATGGTTTTTTTGGCATTCTTAATTTGAGCATGTTTTGTGGCTGAACAAAATTAGGCACAAATATTACACATATATAATATGTGAGTGAAGTAGGAAACACGGATTGTCCTGAAGAGTAAGCCAGGGGAATGGCTTTTGAAACATGTTGACCAAGTAAGAGGCAACTCATAATAGTAGACCCCTACGTTTCCCCACGTTTTTAACGTTTCCAGCTAGGGAAGCGAATAAAGTTTATTTTTTCCGCTAGCCAGGCAACTTTTAACATTGCACTACGAACTTTTCCTGAACCTAACACTCCTACCTCTGCACTGCACATAGCCTTTTTTCACTTTATCAAGTGCTCCCACATCTCTGTAGGTTGCAGCACGCCCCGCCCCGTAGAGGGACGGGAAGACCCCCACGATGAAGCATGACACTAAGGGATTCTTTGTGTGTGAGGGGTATTTTAAAAACACATAATGTTTCCCACGACAATTTCTTGGGTTAAACACAATTTTCCCACCACATTCAGTATAGATTTTCAACACAAGGAAGGATATATTGAAAAGTGGTAGAATCTCTTTGTTTAATTAAAGTCTGTATAGGAGGATGCTTCTACTCTTACACCTCTTGACTCCCCCTTTTTGATTGTTTTACTTATAACTGGACTACGGCCACGCTGTCCTTGTGGGCATCTCACAAGCCTGCCTCTTGCCACTGAACACTGTCCTAAATGCCAAACTAGCCATTTGTCTTTATCTCTGAAATTCAATCACATTACTCTAATTCTCCTCAAGTTACATTGGACTCTTAAGAAGCCAAGGATAACATTTAAATTTAATGTCTAGCCTGCAAAGCCAACAATACCAGTTCTCCATTATACTTCTCCCACCAAGGCAAAAGTCCTAAAAAAAGAACTGGGGTACTGACCAAGTTAGGCAGTATGTAAATAATATGGCATGTCACGTCCCAGCATGTGACATCACAACCCATGACCTCACAGAAAGTGATTTCACAAGAAGTGACATCAGATTCTAAGACCTCATTCGTATGTTAAGCAGGTCTATCATGAGTGCATTTGTGCACATTGCAATATTTAACAAATTAGATTTTGCGTCTGGGTTGTGCCAAAAAAGTTATACAACCGCTGGCGCAAGATGTGAGCATCAACTTATACATTTAACTATTAAAACTCTGGGGGGGCGTGGCCAAGCAGGGACCAGCAATGGCCGCGTAGCGTGTGAGCTCCGTTGCCCAACCTAGCCCCTAACCATCCTGATTAGCTATCCGCAACACCTAGAAGTGACCCCGAGTGTCGGATCACCGGCGGAGCTCGTCCGCTGTGGCCCGGTCTGTGGAAGACCGGCGGCGAGGCAGTGGGGGCTTCCGCGAGATTGCGGCCTGCTCGCCTTTTAGAAGCCGGGTCCTGTGGTTGCGACTGCGGCCGCCGTGAGGGTCCAGGCCGCTCCTCCCTTCCCGCCGCTGAAGCCGCGGCCTGTGCGGCGGCGTGGGCTCCCCCCCCCCCCCCCATGGCTGCTGACGTAATATTCGAGTCCTTGGCCGCCCCGGAGTGACTGTGATACCTCCGGGCCCGTGGCGAGTCTGAGGGAGTTGTAAATAACCCTCGACACGATCCATCCTGAGCGTGCCGGCCGCGGATCCCAAAATGCCGGCGGCGCGGCGCTGGCAGTGAGAACCCAGCTTGGAGCCGGCATAATGGCGGCTTATTGTGGCAGACCGCCGAACAACCCGCCTATCTGAGGTACAGCTTACGTGCCCAAACTCAGGTGACTCGTGGAGAGGTCGCGATCCTGCTTGAGGAGAGATTGCGCTGTAAAGCATATGGGGAGCGGCCTGGTCCTACAGTGACGCAGCGAGTGTAATATCAAGACTAAGGCGAACCAACAGGTGACATACTCTTAATGCTGGCTGTCTGAGGTGGGGACTCTCTCGCTTCCGTTGCATAGTGTGTCATGGGGACTTCCGGGCATCGGGGGCGCACCGTGCCGGACAAAAGGTGAATGACGCCGGGGGCCTGAGCTGCCGCGGTGGACAGTAGCTGGACGCGGTGGGGCTGCGGGCCCTGGTGTGGCATTGCTGGTGACTGCCCATCCGGAGTGGACAGTGGCTTTGATGGGGGGCCCTTTCGTGAGCGGATCCAGGCCTCAACGCGAGTTGCCTTCTAGCGCCTGGTAGGCGGCGCCTTGATTGTGTGGACCACAGGTGTGGCGGAGCCCAAGCTGACCCCTGACGCGCCGACCGGAGAGCAGTGTGTACCGCTTTGGCTACTCGCCTCCCCCACCCCCCTGCCTCCTACCTTGAATTGGTTGACATCTGGCGACATGACGGACCGCGTCAAGGGATCCGGCGCCAGGACAGCAAAGTCAATCCAAACGAATAAGCTTGATAGATATACGATCACTAAGGACCCACAGCGAGGGCACCAGCAGAAGGATGGCAAACGGGGTGGACCTGGACCTGAGGAGCAGGAACTCTCTCTTAAAGACGTCATGGAGGCAATAATGGGGGTTAAGACCTCTTTGGACTCGGTGGCTGTCGACGTCAACCTTATCAGGGCCGACCTGGGGAAACTTAATGAAAAGGTGAAACAGGTGGAAATCACGACTGCTGGCCTGGTGAGTGACGTGGCTCAGCTGCAGAGGGAAGTCCGCGACCTGCAGGACTCCCGGAACGCCGCAGACCTCAAGCTGGACGACTATGAGAGCCGTCTTCGTCGCAACAACCTCTGCATCATAGGAGTCCCGGAGAAAGCAGAGGGACAGACCCCTGACCTATTTGTCGAGGACCTTATCCTCAAGCACCTACGACCCAAAGGACTCAGTAAATTCTTTGTGATCGAGCGGGCCCACAGGGTCCCGGGCGGCCGACCCAGGTCGGGCGCTCCCCCGCGGCCTATGTTGGCCCGCGTCCTCAACTATCGAGACCGCGATGTGATTCTTCAAAACTCCAGGGCTGGCACCCCTCTCCGATACGAGAACGCGGATATCTCTTTCTTCCCGGACTTCACACAAAGAGTACAGAAACAACGAAGACTATTTTTTTCTATCAAGCGTGTCCTGAGAGAGAAAGGCCTAAAGTACTCAATGCTGTTCCGGGCCCGCTTCCGGGTTGAGGCGGAGGGGAAAGCTTGGTTTTTTGATCGGCCTGAAGACGTGGCTGATTGGATCGAGTATCGAGACACTACAAACCCTGGGACAGGGAGAGCCGGCGGCCCTGTTGACAACGTGCCGACCTGAAGGGGAGCCTCGACGAGGACAGGTTACTGTGCGGCTTGGGGGGTGGGGGGATGAGTGGTGGGATCCACGGTTCCCAACCTAAGTCGGGACTATTGACCTATTCTTGGACATATGCTAAAGTAACAATCACGGTGTGACATAGATGTAGAATAAGGGCATGGACACGGAGCTCCCTGCTTTACCCACCTGGATTGTTTTTTCCTTCTTTCCTTGAACTTTCTAGGGCAACAGGCACTCTGCAAGTTGTTGATGGGCAGTTTTGAACCAGAAGGGCAGGGGAGCAGGGAGGGGGGTTGTTGGGTAGGGTTTTTTTTGTTTGTTTGTTTTTTGTTTGTTGAACTTGTTGCTATGACGATGGTGCAGTTCCTTTTCTTAATGGGCATCAATACTACTCTCCGCAAATGCATTGATGGGGGTACGGCGTAGCAAGGAAGTTAGAATCCTAAGCTGGAATGTGAATGGGTTGGGGGACAAAATCAAACGCAGTATAGTATTGCAACAGATTCGGAGGCTGTCGCCGGATATTGTTCTACTTCAGGAATCTCACCTCATTGGCCACACATGTAAAGCCATGCACAGATGGGGCTATTCCATGCACACTCATTCGGGGTTTGCGTCTAATTCTAGAGGGGTGGGCATCATGCAAAAGAAGTCATTCCCTTTCTTACCTGCTTCCAATCATGTTGACGACCGGGGTAGATGCGTGGGTGTCACAGGCACATGGGAGGGAATAACCATCACCTTCATGTCTGTTTATGCCCCCCCGGGGTTGCAGGCCACCACATTCTCCGATCTCAGCGCCGTGCTGTTGACATTGCCAGAGGGACACCTAGTGATCGGGGGAGACTTCAACTCAGTGGTATCAGGTACACCGGACAGATACCCCCCACGTATGTTGCCGCCTGCCGCTCACTCTTTCTCTAGTTTTTTGGAAGCGATGGGACTTGAGGATTGCTGGAGGGCTTCTCACCCTGACAAGATCCAACACACCTTCCACTTGGGTGCCCATAACAGCCTTTCGCGGCTAGACTATATCATTGTCCCCGCCCCGCATGTGACGAACATACATGAGATACGGCACTTGGCTAGGGGCATCTCCGACCACTCTCCCCTTTGGGTCCATATTGTCCTTGATGACTCCCCGGTGGGGCGTGTAGCCCCAATCAACCCCTAGCATCTTAAGTGCTATAAAATACGGACCGGTCTTATTAAATCCATTGACAATTATTTTCTGGATAATGAACACTCGGTTGACTCCCCGCAGATATTGTGGGAAGCCTTTAAAGCAGTGGTACGGGGCAAAGCCCTCTCCTTAATAGCGGGGTCTAAAAAAGACAAGCTAGCGGCGGTCTCTGATATAGAACAAGACATATATCGTCTGGAAAATGATCTCGATCCTGACCCCTCGCCGGAGGCCCTCCATGCTCTGCAACTCTGACAGGAGGAATACCGAGCCCTGGTCACCGACTGCGCTAAGATTCTAGGACAGTGCAGACTGGGACGGGTTTATGACTGGGGTGACAAAGCCGGGAAATTATTTGCCTGGCTAGACAGAAAGGAGCGAGCTAGCCGACTAGTTCCCAAACTAAGGAATTCTGGAGGATCCGCTATAGTGGATCCCCAAGAAATAGTTGATCACTTTGCAGCTAACTTCTGTACAGTCTACCGCTCTGTGGAAATTTAGCGTGCAAACTGAACATCATCTGCGCCATCTTGCCTCTCCCCAGCGTCACGCACAGCGAATGCACGGCCGCCATTTTAGACACCCCACTCTCTCCCCACTCATTGTCAATCGTCAGCGCGGTCCCCTTGGCGCTGCGAGCATCCCCCGCGCGCTGGCCACCCCCGCTCTCTCATACAGGCCATAAACCCTCTCCTTCTGCGCGACCCTGCTACGGAACCACTTCCAACCGACAACCCATACATGGTCATGCCTCTCCTTTGATAACCCCCTTCCTCTGCGCCCCATTGTCTGAACTGGTCCCAGGCCATCACCTAGCCCTGCGGATGCAGTTTACTGCCCCTACTGTAAGGGAAACACCCCACATCAAAGGGATTACAGTAGATCAAAGCCCCTACCCCCTGAGACCCGGCCAGTTGCACACACCCCGGGAATTAGCGGAATTCCCTGCTGCGCGATAGCCATCTCCCACTGCGGGTAGGGTGGGAACTTCTACTGTATCTATGTGTAGGATCGGATCTGAACCGGGGCTCCAGGGGATATTCCCCCGTACTTCAAAAGAATCTCAAGAATGTACTATGTGTAATAAAGCAATAAACCAGTGTATAAGAGACCAGGTCTCAGAGATGCGGTTAGAGCACCTCGTGACGATACCTTGCTGTCTGATCTGATGTGTTCTGCTCCGACGGAATAAAACCTTGTTTCCTGCCTTCCAGTCTCCGGCGCCTGCCTCTTTTATTGGTAAATTATCGAGTGGTATGAGAGGCGATTATCGCCGGGCAAATACTTGGAAGGTTATCGACTGAAACTGCCGCTACCATTTAACAATTGGCGTCCCAAACGTGGGGCCCATCAGCGACACGTGGATCCAGTGGGAGAGGTCCCGACGACAGAGTGAACGACTGCAACGATCGGGAGAGCTCCTGCCCAATAGACCCTCGTCTGGCAGCCGATCATCCGAACTTCACTGGTTCCGAGCAGACCTCTCTCGAGTGATCTACGGTCCTGACTGGGAACCATCAGGAGTGCCGCGGCAAATACGGAGAATAGAGGACGATCGGGCGCTGGAGGCGGAAGACGAGAAACTGTCCATGCGGTCCGGGTAAGGTCGTGAAACACGACAAAAGTGCGAAATAATTGATTGATTGTTTGAATACTAGTATTGCTCATTGATTGTTCTTTTTGAGATATTCGCTGTCTACAAACGGGGAGGAGTAGAAATACTCTCTCTCTCTCCCTTTGCAGATAGTGAAGGGTAGGTAACGCAGACTTTTGTCCCCATTGAAACCCGTCGTGCCTATCTTTATCTCCCCATTGATTGATTGTCCGAACATTGATTGTTTTGAAGAATAGTGCTTTTTGAGATATTCTCTGTTTGCAAATAACGTAGAATAGGAATATTCTGTCTAGTCTTTGCAAATAGTGAAGGGTAGGTAACGCAGACTTTTGTCCCCATTGAAACCCGTCGTGCCTATCTTTATCTCCCCATTGATTGATTGATTGATTGTCCGAACACTAGTTGTTCGATATTGGTTCTTTGGAGGTATTCTCTGCTTACAAATAACGAGGAATAGAGATATTCTGTCTAGTCTTTGCAAGCAGTGAAAAGATAGGTAGTGCTGACTTTTGTCCCCGTTGAAACCCGTCATGCCTATCTTCTCCCCACTGATTGGTAGTTGGTTCTGCCCGGACCGCTTATTAGAGGTGAACCACCCGGCTCCACTGGAAGGCACCCCTAATAAGGACATGTTCACTAAATATGGACTAGTCGCCGTGGCTTATAGCAAGCTGTGGCATAAATATACCAAGAAGGAGCCCGAAAGTCAGTGGCCACTGATGGGATCCTTCGACGACCGCAAGATAGAAGCGCTAGAAGTAGCTCTGCGTAGCAATAAGACGACGCCTACTATGCTTGACAGTATTGGCATGTGGCGCAAAGAAGCGACGCAACGGAAAAAGAGGGAAGAAGTAAAAGCAGAAAAGGAATTACGAAAGGCAGCTCACCTTGCCGCTAAAAAGTTAGAAGAAGACATAAAGGAGAGAAGGGAAACTAAACTAAGACAGGAGCCCGAAACCTCAGGCCAGTACGCTGTTAGGACCCCTTCTTTGCTCTACCCTGTGTTGTCCTCCAAGCAGCAAACGAATGACGAATTACTGTTAGGTCCCCCGACCATTTACATGCCCCCTCCGTATGCACCCTCCCAACCAGTAGTGCAACACCCACAACCCCCGAACACGAACGAAGGCAGTACAGGGGCCTCGGCCCTCACGGCCTCCGCGCCGGCTGAGCCTCTTGTACTGAACCCAACGTCGGCTATAACGCTAGATGACCATGAGATGAGAAAGAACGATTCCACCAGAATGAATCGATTAACCAAGGATGAACGAGCAGGAATCGATAGGATAGTAGGGACGCTGGTGGAGCGAAAAGAAAGTGAGGAGTATATAACGGATGTGTATAAATCGTATGCCGACAACCGCAGACGACACTTTGTCGTACGGCTCTGTTATCACGCCCTGAATGCATATGAGGATAGGTACCACGATAAAGGTCCCGAAGGCTTAGCGGCCCTATATAGAAAGATAGACATCGGGGAAGAAAGAGAGGGCGATGTAGCGAACCTCTTCACTCGTACACTCGAGGTCTACCGACATCTTAAAGAACATGGACAAACAACCGAAACAGAAACCCCCATAGCAACTAAACCCCAGGGAGGAAGGGCCGATGCCATGATGCCCATTAAAGAAGCTGCCCCCTACTGGGTCCCCCCACGGGGTCAGGGAACACACGACGACATCAACCACCAAGATGCGAAGGGAAGGGTTGTATATAACTGGGTCTACCAGCCGTGGGACCGGCAAGATATTTTGACCTTTAGAAAGACCCTACCCGACTTGAGAAAGAACCCGACTGCCTTCTACACTGAATTAGGTACAGCCTTAGGCTCAACGATAATGACGTTAGCAGATATCGACTTGTTCTTTGGGCTATGTCTGCCGGCTGATGTGTGGAAACAAATCCGGAAAGTTGACCACGCTGAGCCGTTCGGATATACCTGGGTACAACTCGATACCATAGATAAACAGCGAGAACCAGGACAGAAACCCCCGAAAGCCATCCTAGAGCTCCCAGATAAGATTGTACAAAAGCTGAAGACTCTAATCCCTGAAAGAAAGGTAGACTGGTCGATAGTGACGGCTTGCCGCCAGAAACCCCAGGAAGACGTGTCTGAATACTTCTCCCGATTCGAGACTGTGTTTTCCGACTACAGTGGCCAAGACATGACCACCGCAACCGGACACCACCTCTTTGTCCAGAATTATGTAAAGGGTCTGTCGCCAGAAGTTTCCCAGAAACTACAGACCAGCGAGAGTAGTTGGGCAGCCTCCAAACCCGCAGCAATTCTCCAGATGGCCCAATACTACGAAAACCAGAAAAACGAGAACGATAGGGCGTCAGAGAAGAAGAAAAAGGAATTAAAGGAGAGGGTGATGATAGCACAATTGCAAGGGGTGACGATAGGAAGGGAACCCCCGAAGGAGAACTACCAACCAACCGCCCCTAGAAAGCTACCCCCTAGAGACCATGCACCTACACCCTACAACGGACGGAGGGACTTAGATGGAAATCAATGTGCGTTCTGTAGAGGGTTCGGACACTGGAAATCCCAGTGCCCGGTCCTTCTGGAAATGAACAAGAATAGGGGCCCCAGAGACGCAGCATATGACCCCAGAAATAGAGAACAGGGACGAGGGCACACGAACAACACCATCAACGACAGGCCAGGCAGACCAAACACCTTTGATCGCCCCCGACAAAACCAGTGTCAGCAGTCCGACTATGAAAGCACTCATGACTTCGCATAGGACCGCCAGGGGCAAGGGAGGGATCCAGTCGAACTCCGTGTTGACCAGCAAGGTCCTTACGTCACCGCTAAGGTCTTGGGCACAAAATCTCCATTCCTGGTAGATACTGGGGCGACACGTAGTGCGTTATCTAAACGACTGATTCCTAGGGCACCCTTGTCTGGCTCACACGTAACCTCAATAGGCTTTGACGGAACGCCCTCCACTAACCCCTTATCAGCACCAATCCCCTTTGACTTGGAAGATAACACCACTGACACGACCTTTCTGCTCTCCTCCAACACCCCCGATGCTATTATGGGACTTGATTTGCTAAAACATTTTCGAGCCACTATCAGATGCTCCCCAGACGGAGTTCGAGTCATCCTACACGATAACCCAGATCTGTTCAGACCCTGTCACACTCGGCGTATGCTCTCTATAACCAATGCTGATATGTCCCTACTCGACACATTACCTTCACATCTATGGGCTAAAACCGACTCAGATGTAGGGCGCATGGTGATCGACCCGGTACACATAACCGTCCGACCGGACGCAGTGCTCCCAAAGCTTCCTCAGTATCGGATATCCCCCGAAGGCGAGAAGGCATTGGTGGAAATCATCGAGTCCCTGGTCGAGGCAGGAGTGGTAGAAGAAGTAGTGAGTCCATAGGCCCTAAACAACGCCCTTGTGCCTACTTCTCTGCCACTCTCGACCCCGTAGCCAGAGCCTTGCCCGCCTGCCTTCGAGCAGTAGCCGCCGCTGCTGTCTCTATCCGACAAAGTGAGGGGATCGTGCTCTCGAACCCCCTCACTGTATTGGTGCCCCATGCTGTTGATACCCTCCTGAACCAAACCAAAACTCAACACCTGACTAGCGCACGACTGACTGGGTACGAACTGACTCTGCTTGCACCCCACATCACATTGAAACGATGCACCACTCTGAATCCAGCCACTCTACTACCTCTCCCTGACACTGACCCCAATGCGTCCCCTATACATGACTGTGTGACCCTCACCGACGAACAGACCAAGAGTAGGGTTGACCTCCGGGATACTGCCTTCCCGAACCCTGACGGAGAACTATGGGTGGATGGCTCATGTATCAAGCTCCCCGATGGCACCACCTCAGCTGCCTATGCAGTCACCACGGCCCGAACCGTTGTTGAGACAGCCCGCATCACCCAGCGATCCGCACAGGCGGCTGAACTAATTGCCCTCACACGAGCCTGCATCCTGGCAGCAGGGACAACCGCAAACATTTACACAGACAGTCAGTATGCCTTCGGGGTAGTTCACCACTTTGGGCTCTTATGGAAAGAGAGGGGATTCTTGACCTCGCATGGCACACCCATCCTGCATGGAGATCTAGTCTCTGCCCTGACCGAAGCAGTCCTCCTCCCCACACGGCTGGCTGTGATCAAATGCCAGGCACACAAGAAGGTGACAGACATTGTAGGACAGGGAAATGCACTAGCTGACATTACTGCCCGAACCACAGCCGAGAATAGGTCCACGACCCGCATGTACGTGACCAGGTCACAAACTGAGAATTGGAAGGATGCTAGGGAAACGATTAGGGATATCCAATTAGCCAGCACACCACACGAATTAACTGAATGGGCCCGGGTAGGATTGAAGGACGATGACGGTTGTTGGCGAACTAAAGACTCGAACAAATGGTTGCTACCCGACTCATACTTGATCCCCATGCTGACCATGGCACACTCCCCCGCACACATAGGGTCTGCCCCCATGATCGAACTCATCTCCAAAGTCTGGCACAACGACAGAATACCCGACTCAGCCAAACGACTGGTCCAACAATGCCTAGTATGCCTCCAACACAACCCTGGGAAAGGAACTGCTGTACCCCGGGGAGGGTTTGGGGTCCCCAATCACCCCTTTGAAGTCCTACAAATGGACTACGTCCAGCTAGAAAGGTGCCGAGGTTTAAAGTATGTGCTCGTCGTTGTGTGTGCCTTCAGCAAGTGGGTGGAAGCCTACCCAACCCACGACAACACCGCTATGACTACTGCAAAAGTACTACTGAAGGAATTCTTCCCCCGATACGGCCTTTGTCGAATTTTGTGGAGCGACAATGGCCCCCACTTCGTAGCCGAAGTTATCCAACTCATCTTAAAAGGGTTGGGTGTAAAACAGAAGTTCCACGCGGTCTTCCATCCCCAATCTGCAGGCTTGGTTGAGCGACACAATGCCACATTGAAGCTTAAGATAGCAAAAATAGTCGCCACCACAGGGCTAAGATGGCCAGACGCTCTCCCGCTAGCATTGCTATCAATGCGTTCCACCCCCACCAAACACCACTTAACCCCCTACGAGGTCGTCTTCGGGCGGCCCATGAACCTTTGGACTGCACCAAAACCATCGTCCATCCACGACGTCCCGGACGTCCTCATGTCTGACTATTTGTATAACCTAACTAAGACATTGTCTGTTATCCATCAGCAGGTGCTGCACGCCATTCCCGATGTTTCCAGGGGCCCGGGACACGACATCCAACCCGGCGACTTCGTCTTAGTGCGTAACTTCCAACGCACCAAGAGTCTGGAGCCCCGGTGGACGGGTCCCCTGCAAGTCCTGATCACCACCCGAACAGCTCTTCGAGTGGAGGGGAAACGCAATTGGCTGCATGCACACCACTGCAAGAAGGTATCACCGACCCTGACAACCACGGACGGCATCACCGCCCAAGAAGAACTCCTGGACAAAGATCGACCATCCCTGAGCCGCTGCCCAGATACAGAGACACTCGAGTTAGTAAGATATCCTGATCCCACTGTGCCATCCAAAGAAGGGTATAACTTGCGACGAAAGGAGAGAACTTCGGCTAAGCAGACCACAAGCTAAGTGAAAATCTCAAAGCGGTAGCCTAGTCACCCCAAAGGCCACCAGGAGAGAAACCAAACAAAGTCTGTGGTTCTGCCCGCTACCGAGTCTCTTGAAGGTGATGGAAGCGCCCAACATGAAGATGATGGAAGCAACCGGACGTCCGAAGATCCACTACAGAAACCCAAAGACTGACCGAATGCACAGCTTAAAGACTATTGCACTTTTCATTACCCTTCTCTTCTGCCTTCTCCTCATGGTCGCCTTCTGGATCATGGAGGAGAGCACACCCGCTCATAAGACATTACTGGCCACCGTTCAACCTACCACCACGAAAGAACATCATCTGATCTCGCTTTCACCCCAACTCCGAGAAAGGCGTAAGGAGTTCTGGAATAACTCCTTTGTACAGTTGCTCCACCAACACAATCTTGCTACCAACGCCACTAATTGCTGGATCTGTGGACTGCTACCACATGCCACTGGACACTCTATCCCTTTTATCCCTTCACCTTTTTCTGTCCATGGCTCCTGCCTCGCCTGGCTAATCCTCCTGCAAGAAAGCTACAAGGACAATGCCACTTCCGGCAGAACCATGTCACACTTCTACCATGGGTTCTGGCTGAACAAAACTGGAAGAACTTCTGCCCTCTTCTGCCCTCTGAGATCGAACACTTCCTTTCACATGGACATCCCTGCCAAAGAACGAGTTGAAATGCAAGTGTTCAACAATCCAGCCAGACCCACCTTCTCTTACCTCCGGAAACGAACGGCCGCCACCCTAACAGTGGCCCTGTCCGTCATCAACATCACTGGGTCTGTATGCCTCGAAGGCCTGGGGGCACAGCTGGTGGGCCACAGCTCCTGCCTCATCACCCGAACATTGGACTCAGTTGACCCACCCTCCTTTGTTGCCTCCCCGAATATGTACTTCATCTGCGGTACTAAGGCCTACACCTGGCTTCCGAAAGGTTGGGGAGGCACCTGCTACATCGCCTTTGTCCTTCCTCCGACGTATGTGGCTCCAGCAAACCATCACCGACAGAAACGGGCCAAAGACATTGTTCAGGCCGACTCCACCGGAGCACAGTTCATGGACGCAGTCAAAGGCCTTGTTCCTCTCTGGGGTCCAATGGCAAACAGCCGTGCCATCCGCCACTTAACCCAGGCAGTCGAAACGGCAATGAACATTACAGCTGGCGCCCTCGCCAACAACACCGCTGAGCTTCAGGCCGTCCGCCTGGTGGCTCTCCAGAACCGCCTTGTTCTAGACGTGGTTCTAGCAGATCGTGGAGGAGCATGCCGCATCATTGGGTCCAGCTGTTGTACCTACGTACCGGATAACTCACCCTCAGTCTACAAAGCAATTGAACACCTCCACAGACTGTCCGCAGAGGTCCATCAAGAACAAGAAGAATGGTCGCTGGGGAGTTGGTTTTGGGACACTATTAAAGGTTGGGGATGGAGGCTGTTTTCATTTATCCTGATACCAATTGTGATACTATGTGGATGTTGCTTGGGGATTCAGTGTCTGCCACCTTTATGTTCGCTTTTTATGAACTGCATCTGCCCTAAGACTTTGGACTTTGAAACCGAGCGGATGAAAGCTCTGAACGAGGTGGAGGTACGGGGTATTATGGGGATAGATCCAAACTAGGCAAGCTGGCGAGATATGTTAAAAGGGAGGACTGTGGAAATTTAGCGTGCAAACTGAACATCATCTGCGCCATCTTGCCTCTCCCCAGCGTCACGCACAGCGAATGCACGGCCGCCATTTTAGACACCCCACTCTCTCCCCACTCATTGTCAATCGTCAGCGCGGTCCCCTTGGCGCTGCGAGCATCCCCCGCGCGCTGGCCACCCCCGCTCTCTCATACAGGCCATAAACCCTCTCCTTCTGCGCGACCCTGCTACGGAACCACTTCCAACCGACAACCCATACATGGTCATGCCTCTCCTTTGATAACCCCCTTCCTCTGCGCCCCATTGTCTGAACTGGTCCCAGGCCATCACCTAGCCCTGCGGATGCAGTTTACTGCCCCTACTGTAAGGGAAACACCCCACATCAAAGGGATTACAGTAGATCAAAGCCCCTACCCCCTGAGACCCGGCCAGTTGCACACACCCCGGGAATTAGCGGAATTCCCTGCTGCGCGATAGCCATCTCCCACTGCGGGTAGGGTGGGAACTTCTACTGTATCTATGTGTAGGATCGGATCTGAACCGGGGCTCCAGGGGATATTCCCCCGTACTTCAAAAGAATCTCAAGAATGTACTATGTGTAATAAAGCAATAAACCAGTGTATAAGAGACCAGGTCTCAGAGATGCGGTTAGAGCACCTCGTGACGATACCTTGCTGTCTGATCTGATGTGTTCTGCTCCGACGGAATAAAACCTTGTTTCCTGCCTTCCAGTCTCCGGCGCCTGCCTCTTTTATTGGTAAATTATCGAGTGGTATGAGAGGCGATTATCGCCGGGCAAATACTTGGAAGGTTATCGACTGAAACTGCCGCTACCATTTAACAGCTCCATAGCGCCATACACCGAAGCGGACTCCTCTGAACTTTTACGAGACATCTCTCTGCCGGTACTATCCAACAGTAACCGTGCTTTTATGGATAGCGCCCTAATAGCTGACGAGATTGCAACCGCAATCAGAACACTCCGCCCGGGCAAGGCCCTGGGCCCCAATGGCATCCCGATCGAACTCTGCAAGCTCCGCCCGGACAGACTAGCACCACATCTGAAATCAATGTTTGAGACTAGTCTTGAGCAGGGATCGCTTCCCTTGACCAGCGAATCGCGACTATCGTTGCGATTCATAAGGAAGGGAAACCCAAAACTGATTGTGCCTCTTTATAGGTATATCTCATTGTTGAATGCTGAGACCAAAATATTGGCTAAGGTGCTCGCTAATAGACTGATCAAGGTTATAGGTGGCCTAGTGCACCCTGACCAATCGGGTTTATGCCTCGGCGAAATACCGCCCTTAACCTTCGCAGACTGCATGGGGTCTTGGGCAGGGCGCCGACCTTGCGCGAGGATGCCATTGTGGTCTCCTTGGATGCCACAATGGCCTTCGATACACTTGAATGGCCCTATCTCTTCGCAGTGCTCACGAAATTAGGATTTGGGCCGGGCTTTAGTCAATGGGTACGATTACTGTACAGCTCCCCAATGGCTCAAGTAATTGTAAATAACAGGAAATCCGACTCCTTTTCACTTAGCCGAGGGACCCATCAGGGGTGTCCCCTCTCCCCTCTATTGTTTGCCTTAGCCCTTGAGCCCCTCGCGGCCTGGATCCGCGAGGATGTAATGATCCGTGGGTTGCGGTGATCGACTGACTGGGAAGATCGATTCTGTTATACCTCGCATCCCCCAAAAGATCCCTTATTGCGTTATTTGATGTCCTTTCCGTTTTTAGTAGACACTCCGGGTTTGGCATCAACTGGCAGAAATCTCTCCTCTACGTCCTGAGTGGGAAGGCACCCCCAATACCTCGAAATTGTCCCATACCAATAGTCTCAGGCGGCTTTAAATATCTCGGTATTTTTATTTCGCTAGACATAACTCTCCGTTTCACCCGAAATCTTGCTCCCCCGACACAACGACTAAAGCAGGAATCGCAAATTGGAAATCGCTCCCCCTCTCCTTATTAGGCAAAGCGGCCCTCTACAAAATGATGTCCTTACCCCGCTTTCTCTATGTCCTTCAGAATTCGGCAGATCCAGTACCAAATTCTTACTTTCAACAAATAGAGGGACTTCAACGAGACCTTCTCTGGAATGGGAGACCTCGTATTACTCTTTAAAAACTCACCCTCAACTGGTTCGACGGGGGGATTGGACTACCTGACATTAGGAAATACTATTGGGCCTCACACCTAACGGCAATAAACCACAGCACCTATGGGCGGCCTGACGCCCCCGGGTTTGGTATGGACAGACTGATCCTTCCTAACGGTTCCTTTACCAGGGCCCTTTACTCTAAGCCAAATAGATACCCTCTCACTGGCCCCACCAAGCACTCCGTCCATATCTGGCCCACGGCGACTGCCTCGCTGGGTTGGACCAACAAATTGACCCTGTCCACGCCCCTGTGGGACTCCCAGAGACTCTGGGACTTGGGCAACTCGCAGGGTTTTGATAAATGGGACCTAATCGGCATTTCACACATCAGAGATCTGTGGGACAAAAATGGTGTTAAGTCTTTTGACTCCCTCCAACTTCAATATACCATGGCGGAATCAGAGCGTTTTCGCTACTTGCAAATTCGCCACACATTACAAACAGCACTACCCCGTGACACCTCCTCACCTGACTATTCACCACTGGAGGACAGACTGCTAGATGGCTATCTGCCCGAGAGCCATCTCCCTAACATATAGGAAACTCATTAACAATATGGATGACCCATTGATGCCTCTGCGAGAGAAATGGGTGAAGGACGGTATCGAGTTGGACGATGAAAATTGGCAGACTGCAGTCTCCTCCCCCAAAACTGTTGCCATCCCGGCGCGCCTCCGTCTTGTACAACTAAAAATATTACATAGAGTCTACATCACGGGGCCCCAATTGATACACATGGGTGGTTCAGCAGATGGGTATTGCAGAAGGGGATGCGCCCAGCTAGGCACGCGCATTCACATAATATTACACTGCGACCCAATACAGGCTTACTGGCGAGATATTAATAATATTATGAGCCAGGCACTGGAGCTTACTGTAAGGCCTGAGGCTCCCAGATGCCTCCTTAATATCTGGGAACCTACTGACCTAAACTCGCATGCTATACAATGGGTCACACTGGGCTGCATGATTGCCAAAAGAAACATTGCTCAACTCTGGGGGGCAGCACAAGCCCCAAGAGTCATAGATTGGGAGACGGACCTCGACTGGTGTGTGCTACGGGAAAAGACAGTTTATGCAGCTCGGGGCTGTCCCCGAAAGTGGTCTAGGATCTGGACTCCCTGGAATGCATATCGTGGCTATATATGTACCCCACCAGATGAACCCGAATGTGACAGTCCCCCCTCAACATAACTTCCAATTATCATCCTCCTAAGTCTACACACCTTGATATCGCTGTGTTCCCTGTCATTGATCTGATGGAACTGTACCTAAGTTGAATATGTTTAATAAAAAGAATTTAAAAAATAAATAAAAAACTGTGCCAGACATAAATTGGCAAGAAAGAGAAACATAGCAGTATATCTTTTATGTTTAAATGCATGCCGAGTCTGGATTTTAAAATATCTTATGGGGTTAAGGCACCTGTTGCATAGATCTTTATGTACCCAGTAAATCTCAGGAAATAATAATAATGGTAAGCTATCTCTGGAGGTTAATTCACTTTCCGGAGAGATAGGCTTTTTGTCTAATCCCAGTTTTGAATCAAAGTAGCATAGAGGGTTAATATGTCTCCTGCAAGACACATCATGTGACATGCAGATGACTGTTTTTATTTTTAAGTAGATGGGTAAGTGGGTTACTGTTTTTAACACAGAGATCCTTTTGTTACTTGGAGTTCATAGAATCCTTCTAATATAGCACAGTGAGCTATGAAGAAAGGACATGTGACTCCTACACCTTGTAAGCCTCACTGCCTTATGTAATACATTCTTTAAATGTACGCGCATGATTTATTGTCAATGTATAATGTGTATGTGTGATGTAAAGTGCTCCAACACCCTGCATTGGGATGAGTAGCGCTATAAGAGAAATAAAACATAATAGTGGTATTTTAATTGTTATTTGTGTAAATACTTGGACAGACCAACACATCTGACATTCTTACTGTGCATGCATTTGTAGGATATGCAGGAACGGAACAACGTTAAAAGAATGCCTCTTTTAACTACCTGTGAAGTAAAACCTAAATGTGTGCCTTTGTTTCCCCTCTATTGCATTTCCAGCTAGTCGTGAGGTACCAGATAGCTCTCAGCCAAGATACTCAATCAAAAGGAGGCCTGATGACCTCTTAAAATGGCCTGTGATTTAGGGTCAGTTGGAATTTTCAATAACTAAGCCCCCTTGCCCCCTGTATGTACATTGCTGCCCTGAAACGAAAGCAGACAACGTGAAGGCCCTGCTAAATGTGCCCCAGTGTCTGAAAATTAAACTGGAAACCAGTTCAGCATATTTCCGTGGGACACAACTTCTTGGCAGTGGAGACTGCATCCACCCTGTGAAAAGAGTGGGTAAACGCAGTCTACTCGCATGTACCCTTGACTAGTGCCATGTCTCCCACCTTCTCAAACTTTTTGGGAGTCTCTTAGCTTCAATGCCTCACACACCAATTCTTTTCAGGAGCTGTCATGCTGTTATGGAACTCACAATCTCTAGTTGCTGACCTCAGGACAAAATCCAGTTTGCAGTATTTTTTCCATATATAAGATACATTTTTTATTGTACTTCTACTTCACAGCAGAGCGGACCCCATAAAAAGACAGCACAATGTAATGCATGTGTGCTAAATTGATTTAAGTTGCGTCGGCTATGTCTGATACTAATTGTTCTTATGTTCTGGGGTGAGGTTCGACTGCTCAAAATAAACCTTTCTACAAACATTAGCCTTTGAGTGTCTGAACTGCACAGTGTGAAACAGTCAAATAAGGGAGAGTCGGGCTGAGGAGGGGCAGGATGCAGACAGCAAACAACAAACGACGTCTCTCCCTTTGTTCTGGAAGTGCAGACTGCAGGCAAGTGTGGCGGGGAGGTGAGAAGAAAATTCCTGGAGGTTTGTAGCACAACAAAAAGGAAGGTTACTGGTCAAGTGGAGGGCCGTTGTAGGTAGTGCTTTGATGGGCTAATTGTCTTACAGAAGAGAGAAGGGAAATTATTTTGTCCCCTCGTCCCCCCACCCTTGTCCCCTGTGTGCCCCCACTACAAAATCTGGGGAGATATATCCCCCGCCTCCCCACACTTCCATCGCCCATGTCTGTATATTCTGCGTATTGTGCACATTGAGTGAACGTGAGTGAAGGAAAACTGAGTTTAATTTTTGAAGCCCATGGCCCAGTGGTGGCTCCTCCGCTAAGGTAGAGGGGCGTCACCATACTGCCTGGCGCAGAGCCAGCAAATGAAAACTAAAACGATGCACTAACATTGTTTTATTTTTCGTTTGCTGAATCTGAGCCAGTTTGTGCAAAGAGAGGCAGGACATGGGGAGGAAGGGTGCTTGTGCACTCCCTTAGGATGCATATGTGTTTGGCCAGCTATCTCAGGCTGACCAGAACACACATGCGCACTTAGGTTTTTCCAGTCCCACTGCATTCAGCAGCCGGGCTGGAAGTAACCCCACAGACTCAATGACCTGAGAGGAGAAGCTGAAGCGACAATTGCGGGAAGTGGCCGGCAGCTTCAGGAAAATTTTATTATAATTAACGTGTCCCTATCCCCAAGCCCCGCGAGCTATCTCCCGCCGTGCTCCCACCACCCTCCCTACCACCCTTTGTTAGTGGTGGCCGCCACTGCCATGGCCCATTCTTGTGCACAAACTGGAGTTGAGGTTATTTTCACAGACAGTGAAAGTGTATTGCTAGTGTTTCTGAGACAGGAGGGAGGGGATCTGGAAAATGAGTTTGGGACCGATGAGACAAACTCCTTTGAAATTCAAGGAGGTCATTTCGCTGCCGGGAGCTGTTCATTAGTCTCTCTAAATGCGACTCTTTGGTGGATGGTAGGGGTGAAGGGTGGGACCACAGTACCTTTTGTCAGAGTGTGAATGGTCTTTTAAAAAGGCATCAGCTTTTTATCTCTGTTCTAGATTACTGTCAGGGTAGTTGTGATAGCCAGGAGAAGACTGCTCATACCTCTTTTTGTCTCTATTGAAGGTCCTCTAACCTGGAGATGGGCCTGCTGTGAGAAGCATCACTCACAAAGGCTAGACAAAGGCTGAGCCTGGAAGACAGCCTGAGAAGGCCACATGAAGGAAGAACCTACCTAAACTGGTTCTGGAAGTGTACACAGAGAAATCACGACCCTGTCTGCTGTAACTGTATAAGAGAGGGTGCTATCAATCCACTTGTTGTTCCAGTTCCAAGTTATTTTCGACAAATGAGGGAGTGCTCTACAGCGTACCTAGTGGACTACTGTTCCCAGAAGTATGGGACATCACCTGGAGGCTGGCCTGAAAGAAGAGCTGTTCTTTGTTCTGAAATGCTTTGAGGATCCTGCTTGAAGAACAGGTAAAGAGCAAGTAACCCTGCAGTGCTGTGGGTTCTGTCTGACACACATTTGTGGAAGCATGCTCCAAGCTCAGAGTAGTCACTATCGCCGGAGTGGAGAATTGACAGGATTGATAATAAGTGTGCCAAGTGGAGAAAGCTGGCTTTTTTAAGTAGTGCACAAAATTGAGGTACACTATGTAGAAATTTCAGGCAACCCTTATTGGTTTGCAGGGCTTAAATTAATAATCCCAAATGCACTCTTTTGTGATAGAGTGGCAGTTTAGGCCTATCAGAGGATAGTGTTAAGCAATTGTTTTACACACCAAGGCAATAAATGAGACACACACTGAAGACGAAACTAGATACCAATTTAGAAAAATACCAAACTTCTTATATAATTTTAGACACAAAGATTACACTAAAAACAGTAGAAAAGCTTTCAGATTTGAGGCTTGAACCTCGAATGCGGTAATGTTATTCTATGGGAGAAACCTTCGCTGCATAGCTACTCTTACAGACGACTTACATGACTGTCCTTCTGGATTTAAGGTAAGTAGGGGTCAAGGTCCAAGAAAGCACCAACAGTTCAAGTTTACTGGTCCTGCGGTGTCCAGGTTCAGAGGTGCTTTACGCGGTGGTAGCCTCGAACACTACACGCTAAAAGCAATGGAGAAAAGTACCTGTAAGAAAAGGATGCAAAAAGGGACCAGTCCTGTAGAACCCAAGGGGGGGATCAGTTCTTGAGTGTCTCAGGACCACAGAGAAAGCATTGGTTTATGTGCGTCTGGGTTGTTTTGTCCAGCAGGTAGGTGAGTTAGAGGCTCTCACGATTCTTGGTGTACCTGCAGCAGAGGGAAAAGAAACACAGTAGCGCCACTCTCTGTGTGAAGCTGGCCTCTCTTGGAGTCCCTCAATGTGCAGAAACATTTTGGTGGCAGCGGTGTTCTGACTTAAAGCAAACAAACCTTAGTGCTTGTAACTGTCTGCGGTACCTCTGGTGTTGGTCCAGGGCGGCTCCTAAGGGTCCTGGCATCTCCTCACTTGGCGTGAAGACAGATCTGATCTCCTGGAGCATGAAGATCTTTTCCTGGTGTTGCTTCCTCACTGGGCCCGGGACTCAACAGAACATAGTACCCAGTAGCTGCAGTCAGTGCCAGCTGGTGCAGAGAAGTGGCGACTCAACTCAAACGGAGATGCTGCTAGGCCGAGGAAGTGCTGGGAATACCGCCAAGGCTTCTGGACGAGTTGGTGTCGGTGATTGTCGTAAAAGCAACAGTCAGGCAGGGACTTGCACCAAGGTAGATGCTGGTCCACATTTCTCATGTGACCAGCTCTTCTTTGTCCTTTTTCTTCTTCAGGCAGAGGATTCTGAGCTTCTGGTCTCTGGGGGGCACCTAAATACTAAATTTAGGGTTGTTAAGGGGAGTGAAGGGTAATAGCCAAAGGGCTACTCTCCCCTGGGGTTACTACACACCCTATATGACCACTTTCTGTGAGGAGTGGGCATAACCCTGTCCCAGAATTCCTAATTCATCCAAAAACAAGATGGTGGAACCCTGCCTTCACAGAGCACATCAGGTAGCCCACCTTAGAGGTGTGACTAGCCTGGAGTTGCAACTCGCCTACTGCATAGCTAATTTCCCATATGCCCTGGTACTAAAGGGGCCGCAGGGCAGGGGGTTGTATCTCCCAGGTAAAGGGGAAGCCGTGGTCACATATCAAATGCCACAGGGGCTTTGAAGCCCCCTGGCCTTGATATGCTAAATTACTATCCATCTTGCTGGAGGAAGTGTGAACACCTTCCTTCAAGAAAGCATTGTTTCTGACTTCAGAGAGCATGGGCTCTTACCTGCAGGGGATAAGAAACTTGTCCGTGGTGGCAGACTGGACGATATCAATCAGCCAATATATTAGATACTGGTAGGTTTTTTAGGAGTATCTCTAAGGTGTCGTCTGGGTGTATGTTATAATAAATGTAGTACTGTCAACAGAACATATTTTTTTAAATAAGCTGATAACAAACACCATAGGTTTCAGTGAAGCCATCGTGTAGCTTGTGAATTCGTAATGACCAGTGCCCAACACATATACTTAAGATGGCTTCCCTGTTCACTTGTACTACCTAGTAATTTAACTAGATGGTACTGAGGCTCATGCAGATATCCCCTCACATATAATATAATGCACTCAGCCTAAGGGCTATACACCTGCTATAGGGGTGACTTACATAAATTGTATGCAGTGACTTTGGCATGGCACACAGTGCTTGTGCCATGTTGTGGCTTCTCACATGGTTTGCACCATGTCACGTAGCCTGCAATGGCAGTCTGCATGCAATTTGAATAGGGGTCCCTCATTAGTACCCATGCCCTAGGTACCAGGGGTACGATTTACTAGGGACTTACAAGTCCTTGCCAATTGGTTTACAATTGAACTTGTCGGTTTTAAGGGAAAGAACACTGGCTTTACTTTACATGTACTTTACAAGCAGCCATGTTGCCTGGTGCAATGCACGTATGCAGCGTAGTAGTGTGATCGCAGTAATCACGCTTCAACCAACAGCCTTCTATGACTTAAACGACCCATGTGACAGACAGCATCCATTCCACTCAAGGTTCTCACTACTGTCTTTTTTGGTATGGAATCAATGTAGAGGTGCTTACTGTAGGCTAGAGTCCCAAGCTTTTCTTTACAGTGAGTAGGTGTGTCTTATTCTATTTTTACAGAGTTTTATGTAGCGCGAACTTGATCCGAATCGGGTATCAGAGCGCTTTACATAGCACCAGTTGCCTTACATGAGGACACATTCTTTTTTGTTAGGCACAGGGAGATTTAGTGATTTGCCCAGAATTACAGGATGTTCAGCGTCATTGCCAGTTCCCCAGATTCTAAGTCGACCGCCCTAGCCGTTAGGCCAACTCCTTCCAGTCTTATGTGAAACACTTTTATATTTGCTGGAGTAAGACACGCTTGCCCACAGAACAGTGTTTTGTGAATTTGTCTTGGATATCAAGATGTATTTTACATCATAGACAGAAGTAAGACATGCCTACTCAGAGACCATGGTGGATCAGGTCTGGCTATCCAGATGTAATTCCCATCTTGGACAGGAATAAGTCACGACTACTCATATAAAAAGCTTTGCAAAATGTCTTTCTCTTGATAGGTGAGCTACATTTACAGCACCATATGGAGAATGCAGGCCACCATGCTGAAGAAGTCAAGAGCACACAAATCAACAGAGGACGGAGCAAAATATGCACAAACCACTTTTGTGAGGAGCACACACAGTGATGGAAATTATTATTTTTTTATTTTTATTTTTTTTAAACCGTTTTTATTGCAGAAGCACAGGAAAATCACTGTACAAACATTACCGGCCTGCGCCTCCAACATCAGCGCCAATTCTTTGCTAGGCCAGGAGGCCTACATACACAGCTTATTAGCCCACACTTCTCCCACCTTCCAACCACCTTGGGTTCATCTTAGTGCTAGGTTCCCTCCCTCTTAAGGACACAAAAGGCGACACCCCAGTAACAAGGTTGGGCGTGGTGTGGTATGCCCAGATACACTCTCTTAAGGAATCTTCAACATTGAACCCACTTGAGATGGCTAATTGGATGTGTTCTTTTATCATACGATTAGCCCTCTCCACCATCCCATTTGCTTTAGGACAATAGAGTGCCGTTTTTTCATGTTTTATGTTCAAATTTTCCAAGAACTCTTTCATTGTGTCCGAAGTGAATTGCACCCCATTGTCCGTTACCAGGGTTGCTGGTATGCCTTCATAAACAAAAATATTTCTTAAGAAAGAAATGAGATTGTTTGTCGTGGTGGACGGTGAAAATTTAAAGTTTACCCAATGGGAGGTGTAATCCACAAGCACAAACATGAACTTTCTCTGGGGTCCCAATGCGTCCATGGGACCAATTATGTCCATGGCCAGTTTGGTCCAAAGTTCTTCGGGTACACTGACAGGGGAAAGAGGAGCTTTATGAAGAATTTTGCTTTTGTCGCTTTTAGCACAGCTGGTGCAACCTTTGACCTTGTGTTCGACCATCGAATCCAATTTAGGAAACCAAAAACAACTTCTGACTTTGTTTTTAGTGAGGCTCCTGCCTAAGTGCCCCTCATGGGCTACGTCAATTATTTTGTTCCTCAAATCCATGGGTGGAATCATTTTCACGCCACGATACACCCTGTCGGACGTGATAGATAACTCATACCTGACCTCCCAATAGTCTTTGACAGAATCTGGAACATCAGAACGACTCCTGGGCCAGCCATTAATGATAAAATCTTTAAGGACTTCCATCTCTTTGTCTTTCTTGGTGCACTCTTCCCATTCTTCTTTTGTAAGTGAGGAGAGATGCACGGATAAAATTGGAACATCTAACGGTTCCTCACTATGACTGACCACAAGAGGAGCCCTGGATAGGTAATCCGCGACCACATTCTCGGGTCCTGCGAGGTATTCTACCCTAAAGCAGTAACTTTCTAGACCTAGGACCCACTTGTTTATCCGTGGAGTGTTGTTTAGGGCATTTTTAGATGAGAACATGAAAGTTAATGGCTTGTGGTCAGTGCGTATAGAAAATTTTATGCCCCACAAGAAGAATTTAAAATGGTGAACTGCCCAGAAGCATGCCAACGCTTCCAGCTCGATGACCGAGTAGTTCCGTTCAGATGAGCTGAGGGAACGGGGTGCAAAAGCAATGACAGTTTCCGTCCCTTCCCATTTTTGAGAAAGCATGGCTCCCAACCCTTTTCCAGAGGCATCTGTAGTTAGAACCGTTTTTTTCTTGGGGTCAAACGAACCTAGGGCAGGTGAATCAAGAATCCTTTGCTTTATTACGTCAACCAATCGTTATGTTTGTCTTCCCATACAAATTCTGTGCTTCTTTTTAGGAGGTCACGTAACCCATCACACAAATCAGCAAAGTTTTTTACGAATTTGGACATGTATTCTACCAGACCAAGAAATGATTTGAGTTCATCTTTATTGGATGGGTAAGGAGCATCCTTCACAGCTTTGATTAAACTGTTCTTGGGCCTAAAACCATCCTTGGAAATCGTGTGCCCCAAATAGTCAACCGACGTGACTTTAATTTTACATTTGTCCAGTTTCACTGTTAACCCTGCATCAGAGAGTCTTTTGCAAACTGTGTTGAGGGTGACATCATGCTCCTCCTCCGTTAACCCATACATCAGTATATCATCTTGGAAACAGAGGGTATTATTGACACCATCCAGAATATGTTGCATCACTTTTTGGAAGATAGAAGCCGCTGAGGCGAGGCCGAACGGCATTCTAACAAACATGTATGCCCCGAAGGGTGAGGAGAAAGCTGTCAACGGCCTAGATTCTGGGTGAAGTTCCACTTGATGGTAGGCCATGGACAGATCAATGACTGAAAAAAAACACGTCTTCCCCATTGTGCTTAGCATTTCATTTATGTTGGGGAGAGGAAATCTCTCCACCCAGATACTTTCGAGGTCCACACATAGGCGGATACCTTGACCATTGGCTTTAGAAGTTAGACCAAGGGCACCAGCCATTCTGAGGCTTCTATGGGTTGGATTACACCCATCCCACACAATTTATCTAATTTATCCTTGAGAGTTTCTCTAAGGCGGAGCGGTACTGGGCGTGCCCTGTGCACTACAGGTTTTGCGCATTGTCTAACCTTTATCTTGTGCTGAAAGCCCTGTAGTTTACCTAGTTTATCCGTGAACAGTTTAGGAAAAGCTTCCTGCAGCAACCTGTTGTTATTAGGAATGTCAACTAGGATGACTTGGTTCTTGTCATTGGGGTCTAATTTGATTCCCAGCTCTTTTTGATGTTGCCATCGCAGAAGATTTGCCCCACTCTCAACTACGTACACCCTACCCACCGTGGTTCTTCCTTTAAATTCTATGTGGCTATCAATCATGCCCACAAGTGGTATGGGGTCTCTAGTGTACCCTTCTGGTGAAATATCTGGAGAGTTTAACATGGTCTTGCTAAAACCCAAAGAGTTCACTAAGTCCTTAAGATTTACTAACGTGAAGGGAGAGCAAGAGTCAGCATACATTTCTAAAGGTTTGTTGTCTAAGAATACAATACACTTCGGGTAAATAGATTTGGAACACCCCTCACTGTCTTTCAATTGGAATATAAATTTTGGACATGGTTCCTCATTTACACTGACTACATTGATAGTACTACTTGCTCCGTCTCTACACACCCTAGATAGGTGCCCCCTTCTGTTGCATTTTTTACACAAGACACCCTCGTCGCCAGTGTTGCAATTATAAATAATGAAGTCTCCAAGCCGGTAAGATGAAAGAGCCTTTACTCAGATCATCCACTTTCCACAGCTCCCTCTGAACATTCTATTGTAAGCTCTAAGGGGACAGTCCACTATGGGTAGCACGGAAGGGGGGAAAAGGAGGGGCGGAATGTACCAAGGGAAAAACCACTATAAGATTACAACAAATACCAATAAGATGCCTACTCCTCCCCCCAAAAAATAAGGACAAATACAGACGGATATTAAAAATAAAAGTCATAACCCCTGGAGAACTGGTTACAAGCTGAACTGTAGGTCTGCTGACACAAATATAAAAAATATTTACATGGTAAGAGTGCATCATTTGACAAAGAATGTCTACACCACAAACCAGCACAGGAACTTTAAACAATGAGAAGAACAGCATCTAAGCACTGTTTTACAAAAGTTAAGTTTCACAACCCGTCTAAAGATGGACTAGAATCATAAGTCACTGCAAAAGCACAGACTATTGGAGGGCTTTGTCTACTGACAAATCTGTATTTTTGGACATCAGATGGTGCCACATATCGACATTAACTCGGAGGGGATGTTCCGAGCAGAGAATGCCATAACTCCATCTTGGACAGGAGCTCAAAGTGCATAATCATTCGACGGTCCCCACGACTGGAGCAATTTTCTCCTAAATTTAAAGGACATTTCTCCATTTCGCGAAAATTATTGTGCCACGCGAGTCTAATTATGTGGAATATGCTACTCTTTATTCTGGGTGGTCGGTGACGCTGACGTCCATAAACACGGTTTATACGGCGTTTGCTGCATAGACTCAAGAAATGTGTTTTAGTTGAGCAACAGTCATAAAACTTCTTAGGTGACAAGCAGTCTTGCTGCAACAGCGTTGCCACAGCACTTTGCGGTACTGGTTTTGGAAGCTATTCAAGTCACTGAAAAGCAGCGTCAAGCTAAATTGAGACCATTATTTGTACATTACGATGACCAACAAGACTTCTGATGTTCTGTGACATCCCAGAGTACTTTAACAGGCATTTTTTCACGCCTTTTCAGTAAAATATATTTGTCTTACACATAAATTGCACGGATACGTCTACGTGCCGACAGAAAGGGCCAATGTTCGTGGAAAAACAAGCTGGAAGGTGGCTATCACCGAAATGCACAGTGAGCCACAAGCAATATGAGAAAGTGAATAAGTGTTTTTTTAAAGGCAAGACGCCACTTTGTTTCACAACAGAATTAAGTCGATTGACCAAATGCAGACATATTACCCAACAGTAAAATCCAGACAGTTTTTGCAAACTTTGGAAATCCGCTTTGAAGTACAGTAGTTTACATTACTATATATACAACCCACGATTATAGGAAATGTATATTATTCCAAAAATTAGGCTGAATGGTTAAATCTGTGCTAGGGCAACTGCTTTTCATCACCGATAATATTTACACGGGGGTGGCGGGGCTCGAGTATACCGCCTACAAGGCTTATTATTGGAGAGCAGCGTATAACTAACATAGAAAAAAAATACAATTTACAACTCGCGCGGTACAACTGAACACACTGGCCGCAGGTCCAGATCTGACATTCACACGCATCCTTTAGTTTGAGGGATAAGATCTTTGAGGCATGCTGACACGTATACCATTTGGGAGACTACTATCTCCACAAGGAAGTACTTTAAAGACAGGGAAAAAAATCCTTACTCCAACCGGAAACCTGCATCCTGCAGACGTGGAACCGGTTCAGACCCTAATCAATGAAGAATAGTCCAGCGCGCGCTGTAGGCCCGCCAACGCGAACTCCCCTTCAAACATCTGAAGATATAAAGGTTAAACAAACTCTGGGAGAAAGGTCAGGGAAAAAAGACACCTCCGATTCCACACATAAGCAAACGGCCGGCATTGTCCCGGCTGAGCTCCAAAAGTGAAAGTGGGTGTGCTCACTGAATGTAAGCAAGGCACGTCGTGACTCTCGGTAAACAAGTGGGAGGGGTGGGGGGAGTGCGGGCGAGAGCACATACAGCGTTTCCCTTGCGGGAGCGAGCAGGGGCACCATCTCTTTGAAGATAATTACAAATCGATGTCACCAAAGCTCGCTCCCGCAAGGGAAACGCCAAACATGCACGCGTTGCAATTGAAAGCAATGCAAAGCGTGCACGTTTTGGGGCAAAAAAAGCTGATCGATTCCAAGAGGTCCCCTCCTATGCAACGCATGCGCACTGCGTAGGCAAGACCTAAAAAAGATATACAGGACAGAAGCGAAAAGTGACAGACAACCAGGAATAGAGACAAGAGGAGAGTCACCACCCAGAGTGCAGTGGGTGACGTCAGTGGGGAAAGAGGGGCGCCCCCTCGCCGTCAGAGACTTTGGAGGGCAAACTCCTAAGGAAATATTTGGGGACCTGTTTATTTTTTTGTTCACTTAAGCACTGTAATAAAGTCAACTATTTGGGACACACTGAAAATTATGTCACGGTGCATAAGGTTTATAATTTGAATAGGCTTTCTGAAAGAATGTGCACTTAGAAAAGAATAATGATGGCACAAATAGACTGGAAAAGTACATTTTTAAGTCGATTCTAATTTTTGTAAATCACACATATATTCCCGTATATAAAAGCATAAATGAGCCTAGAAAAAGCTGAGGGACTTTGGAATTACATTTTGAGCGGGTTTTATAGAATTCGATGAGCCGGGTGTTTTTAGGTCTCGCCTGAGACAGCGCTTTAGCGCTGCTCTGGCGAGACTTATAGTAAGCGAGTTTTGGAAGTGCGAACAGTGGCTTTTCAGGCCTCCAAATACAGTGCATGTGCCCCGGGCGCGCACACCATTTGGCAGCCTGAAAAGCACTGCCTGATCACTTGCTTTGATGTCCTCAGCGAGCCGCGCGGCCACTGAGGACATCAAAGTGCACACCATTTGCCACCCCCTTGTTTTTTCCTTTGATCCCTATCTTTCCCTTCCTCAATCTCACCCTCTCCCTGCCTTTTACAACTGCGGCCCGCACCACTGCGCCCGCCCCCACTCCCCCCTCCCACTCCCTCCTCGTCAGCTTCAGTGCGCTCTTGTTCTCTGTCTCCCAAACATCATCCAGCAAGATGCCATGGCTGGTTTCACTTTCTTTGTTTAATCACTGTGGCCTTTTATTTACCCCTCCCACCTGCCAAACAGCATCCAGCAGCATTCACCATGGCTTTTTATTTATGTAATAGAGCGCCCGTAATGCTAGTTCATGATAAGCAGTGACCATGTGCGTGATGTGCGTGTAAGAGAGAGAACAAGGTGGGGTTGGTATCCGAGCAAAGAAGTATTTCCGTTTATTCGCTCGGGTGTGGCATAAAGTCCACATTTTACTTCTAGCACAGATTATCTGATGCACTCATTCGCCAGCAACCACGTATTCATTATCAATTTAACATCAACAAGTTTTGTAAAGTGCGTCTAATCGCCCCCAAGGGTAACCAGGCGCTGAGGCTGCTGCGGTGGGGGTTTCAGTTGAACAGTCAGGTCTCGAGTCTTTTCCAGTCCTGAGCTTTCGTTTAATAATGTGATGCATTGTGGGAGCCGTAGTCCTGCCTCACTGGAGTTGCACCAGTGGGATTAACAGATCTGCTAACAGTGATTTATAAAGTGAAAGGGCTGGGGCACGAGCCCCAGTGTTGCAGTTACTGGCGGCCTCGTGGGGCAGCACGTGGTGCACTAGTTAAAAGCCGGACGCTTAACAGTGGTGGTGTAAGCGCACCAGCTAAGGGCACCAAGCTGTAGGCTGAGAATGTGATCTGAAATAGCGGACTCTATTCTGCCTTTCTGTGTGTCTCTAGACCCATGTTGTGCTGGTAAATGGTATTATATTCAGTGTTTAACCCATTAGCAGTGAGATGCTTGTATTTCATGTACTGCTGCATGCCTCACACTGCTGCATGCCTCACACTGCTGCATGCCTCACACTGCTGCATGCCTCACACTGCTGCATGCCTCACACTGCTGCACGCCACACACTGCTGCACGCCTCACACTGCTGCACGCCTCACACTGCTGCACGCCGCACACTGCTACACAAAACAATGCTACACAAAACACTGCTGCACGCCACACACTGCTGCACGCTGCACAATGCTACACGAAACACTGCTGCACGGCACACACTGCTGCACAGCACACACTGCTGCACGCTACACACTGCTGCACACTGCTGCATTACTCACTGCTGCATGCTGCACGACACTGCTGCACGCCACACACTGCTGCACGCCTCACACTGCTGCACGTCACACACTGCTGCACACTGCTGCACGACACTGCTGCACACTGCTGCACGACACTGCTGCATGCTGCACGACACTGCTGCATGCTGCACAACACTGCTGCATGCTGCACAACACTGCTGCATGCTGCACGACACTGCTGCATGCTGCACGACACTGCTGCATGCTGCATGACACTGCTGCACGCCGCACACTGTTGCACACCGCTGCACGCCACACAGTGCTGCATGCCTCACACTGCTACACAAAACATTGCTGCACGCCACACACTGCTACTGCTGCACGCCGCACACTACCGCACGCCACACACTGCTTCGCACACTGCTGCATTACACAGCTGCATGCCTCACACTGCTGCACACCTCACACTGCTGCACGCCTCACACTGCTGCACGCCTCACACTGCTGCATGCCTCACACTGCTGCACGCCTCCCACTGCTGCACGCCTCCCACTGCTGCACGCCTCCCACTGCTGCACGCCGCACAATGCTACACGAAACACTGCTGCACGGCACACACTGTTGCACGGCACACACTGTTTCACGCCGCACACTGCTGCACGCCGCACACTGCTGCACACTGCTGCACGCAGCACACTGCTGCACGCCGCACACTGCTGCACGCCGCTGCATGCCAGACAGTGCTGCATGCCTCACACTGCTGCACGCCTCACTGCTGCACGCCTCACACTGCTGCATGCCTCACACTGCTGCACGCCTCACACTGCTGCACGCCTCACACTGATGCACGCCATAATGTTGCACGCCTCACACTGCTGCACGCCTCACACTGCTGCATGCCTCACACTGCTACACAAAACACTGCTGCACACCTCACACTGCTGCACGCCACACACTGCTGCACGCCGCACACTGCTGCATGCCTCACACTGCTACACAAAACACTGCTGCACACCTCACACTGCTGCACGCCACACACTGCTGCACGCCGCACACTGCTGCACGCCGCACAATGCTACACGAAAAACACTGCTGCACGCCGCACACTGCTGCATGGCACACACTGCTGCACACTGCTGCATTACTCACTGCTGCATGTTGCACAACACTGCTGCCGCCTCACACTGCTGCACGCCTCACACTGCTGCACGCCTCACACTGCTGTACGCCTCACACTGCTGCACGCCGCACACTGCTGCACGCCTCACACTCCTGCACGCCTCACACTCCTGCACGCCTCACACTGCTGCACGCCTCACACTGCTGCACGCCGCACACTACTGCACGAAACACTGCTGCACGCCACACACTGCTGCACGACACTGCTGCACACTGCTGCACGACACTGCTGCACACTGCTGCACATCACTGCTGCACACTGCTGCAATCAATCAATCAATCAATCAAGGAATTTATATCGCGCACTACTCACCCGGAAGGGTCTCAAGGCGCTTGGGGGAGGGGGTCTGCTACTGCTCGAACAGCCAGGTCTTGAGCTGTTTCCTGAAGGCGAGGTGGTTCTGGGTCAGCCGTAGGTGGACGGGCAGGGAGTTCCATGTCTTAGCCGCCAGGTAGGAGAAGGATCTTCCCCCGGCGGTGGCTCTCGTGATGCGAGGGACGACGGCATGGGCGAGGTTCGCGGATCATAGCTGGCGGGTGGGCGTGTAGAAGGTCAGGCGGTCGTTGAGGTACCTTGGGCCCAGGTCGTGGAGGGATTTGTGTGCGTGGGTGAGGAGTCTGAAGGTGATCCTCTTGTTGACAGGGACCCAGTGCAGGTCTCTCAGGTGGCTTGAGATGTGGCTGCGTCGGGGTACGTCCAGGATGAGTCGGGCGGAGGCGTTCTGGATACGCTGAAGTCTTCTCTGAAGCTTGGCTGTGGTACCGGCGTAGAGGGTGTTTCCGTAGTCTAGTCTTCTGGTGACGAGGGCCTGGGTGACCGTCTTCCTGGTCTCGGTCGGGATCCATCGGAAGATCTTACGGAGCATGCGGAGGTAGAGGAAGCAAGTTGAGGAGACGGCGTTGACTTGTCTGGTCATCGATAGGGAGGAGTCGAGGATGACGCCCAAGTTGCGTGCGTGGTCCGTAGGCTTGGGTGCGGTGCCTAGGGCCGGGGGCCACCAGGAGTCGTCCCATGCAGAGGGCGACGGTCCCAGGATGAGGACTTCTGTCTTGTCCGTGTTCAGTTTCAGGCGGCTGATGTCCATCCATTTGGCGACGTCTTTCATCCCTTCGTTTAGGCTGGTTTTGGCGGTGTCGGGCTCTCTGGTGAGGGAGAGAATCAGCTGGGTGTCATCGGCGTAGGAGATGATGTTGAGGTTGTGTTGTCGCGCGATGGCAGCGAGGGGTTTCATGTAGATGTTGAAGAGAGTGGGGCTGAGCGATGATCCTTGCGGGACGCCGCAGATGACTCCGGTGGCTTCAGAGAGGAATGGAGGGAGGCGTACTCTCTGTGTTCTGCCGGAGAGGTAGGAGATGATCCATTCCAGGGCAGGCAGTGTGCTGCACGACACTGCTGCACACTGCTGCACGACACTGCTGCACGCTGCACGACACTGCTGCACGCTGCACGACACTGCTGCACGCTGCACAACACTGCTGCACGCTGCACGACACTGCTGCACGCTGCACGGCACTGCTGCATGCTGCACGACACTGCTGCATGCTGCACGACACTGCTGCATGCTGCACGACACTGCTGCACACCGCACACTGCTGCACGCCGCTGCACGCCACACAGTGCTGCATGCCTCACACTGCTACACGAAACACTGCTGCACGCCACACACTGCTGCACGCCGCACACTGCTGTACTCCACACACTGCTGCACTCCACACACTGCTTTTATGCGAATTTATGCTACTGACATTGTAAATGACAATGCCTTTTATTTGTTTTAAAACCAAAACATAAATAAAAGGCATTGTAATTTTGCAATACCAATAGCTCAAACTCTTATAAATGCGAGACCTATTGCATTGCAAATGCTTGTTTTTTCATACCGTTATTCCTCGCTTTCTGTTTCCCTACATTGCACCTCCTGTATACAGGGAAGGGTTAATGCAGTGCACTTAAGAGATTCAAAGGAACCGTCCAGCTGGGTCATTAGCACAGATAAGGAGAAAGCTGACGGCGGGATGTAAAGGCCCCGGGTGTCATTACAAGTGTGTGCCAAAGCTGTTGGGATAGAAAACGTAAGCAGACAGGTGGTGAGGCCCAGCGTGACAAAACAAACCCCACTCAGCATCTCTAGCCTTTAGGCTAAGGGGACTGGAGTCCACCCTTTACAAAACAGCGGCGGGAGGGGGTGGGGATGGGGTAGGAAGGAGGTGTTCAGGTAAGTCCACCTCCGACTTGTGTCCTGATCTTCAGTCTGTGACCCAGAACAAAAGAGATTGTGGCACAAAAATTACAGAGTTAAGGAGGAAGACGAATACTTACATAGAGATAAATAAGGAGTAAAAAAGAACCTGCGAGTAGCCAGGAGATAAAGAGAGAGGAAAGGTAGGGAGGCGGAAGAAAGAGTCACGAGGTGGGATCAAGACCAGGCAACTGTGCCTCATTCTGCCGGACAGCGTCCATTTTGTCAAGGACCCGCGATTGGCAACAATCGCCATACCACCTTCTCTGAATAATTTCGACTTTTAGTCGATGAAATCAACCTTGGCTCACCGCGCTAACCCTGACTACAAAACTGAGGCCCAGGAGTGAGAAGAAGGAATGAAAACACAGAATTAAAAATGCCTCTGGAATGCTAAGGCGTGACCGGTTCTCTTGTGGAAAAAAAAACAGATCCGAGACATTGCTCCTCGAGCAGTACCTTCAGCCTTCTCAGCGGCGCTCATGAATTTCATAAATGCAAGCCGAATTAGCAATTGGACCTTTCCCCAAGCCACGTCTATCACTGAGCGCCATTTCCTCTCCGATAAGAATCTTGCCTGACCATATCTGATTCACCGGCTCGCGCCCACTCCATGGCAGCTTTTCAACATGTTCCACAGACGACGTGAAAACAAACTTGCCTGGCTCAGCTCAACATTTTTCTCTGCAAAGAAAAGAGGGCTGGTTCCAGCAAAGGACAAAACAGTAAATGAGAACAGAATGTATTTTTTTTTGTCTAATGCCACGCTCGGGATTGGCCTCTAACCTTTGCCTGGTACTGTCAGCTTTCAAATTGCACATTTCTGTAAACACCAGAGAAGAATAAACACATATAAAAAAGTTAAAGAAATGGAAGTGATGCATATAGCTTTCAGTCAGCCTCTTTATATTTCAGTCTGTTAACTTGCCATTTCCTGGTTGCTTCTGCCTAAAATAGCTCCCAGCACGGGTAAGAGGCTCCATTGCTCATTGCCCTGTGAGGGAGGCCGTTTTGCATGGTCACTTGTGCAGACACCTGGAATGTGTCCAACTCACAGGGCACACCCAAGTGTGACACGAGATGATGCGTGCTCTTCATATGGTCATCCAGTGAAGAGCTGATAGATGTCACACAGTGAACACAGGGTGAGCTGGGATCCCCGCACAGAGCTGTAATGTGGGGCTGGGTTGGCTGCCCCGCTCCTTGCAGGCCTGTAATGCTAGAATGGAAAACGCCATGTGCGATCAACGAAAGGGGAACCTCCCAGTCTCCCCTCTGCTGGCAACGGATGGTGGTCCAACCCAGTCTAGCGTTATTGTGATGATAAATGACAGCCCGGACTACGGGGCGGCGTGTGGGATTCACAAGCATGCAGTGCGTCTTTTGCCAACTCAAAGCATAACTGCGGCCTCTCCTGTCACGCGGACACTGCACAGGCCCCACGTGCACAGGAAGGGGTGAGATACTGTTTGGCCACCAGACACAGACAGGAAAAAACATCCAACTATCCACCCATCCCAGAGAGCCATTTGTAGATCATGGAGACATCCCCTGGCCAAGAACAGGTCAAAGGTCAAGCGAGTGATGAAACCGAGGCTCTGAACAGTGATATCAGCCAGGAGCCTCGATGACCCGACCATCCAGAGCAAGCGGCTGGGGAAGGGCTATTCATCCAGCCTTTAGTTCTGCACCACTCACTGCTAGCACTCTCACATGTCAGGAATGGTGAAGGCCAGCTTCTGCACAAGGAGATGATGGACGGAGCGCTGAAACTTTTCAGACTCTCACCCCCAGTCACAGATTTGGGTTGTGTTGTGAGCGTGGTGTGTCTAAGATGATTCAGCCTATAATTCAATGTGCAATGAAAGTAGTATGCACACCACACACCAGGATTAGTTTCACTCCTACGGAAACACCGAGTTCCTTTATTAAACCTTCTGTCCCTACGTCACGAGTTGTGACTATCGGAACTCAAATTGGAGGGGTTGCCCAAGGAACACCCCTGCAGAGCAAGTGGAAATAGGCTGAACCACTTCCTTCAACATAACAGGCTGAATCCATCATGTTTCTTTAGCTCACTTCGCCACCCAAGTCCATACCCAGCCATACGTAAATCAATCTTGACCATGTTCCTCATGAGAACAGTCCAGCCCAAACTGCAAAGCCAGGTCCTCCCTGGACTGGAAACAAGCATCCTAGGACCGGGTTCAGGGTAACACCCCTCATCAGCCAGGCTAGCTTGAATCTAGTGGCAAAGTGAGCAAGGGAACCACATCTGGGCATAAATTATCAACGTAGGGCAAACAAAGCAAACACAAGGAGATGATGGACAGGAATGATGAAGGCAAGCTTCTGGTCAGTTCCAGAAATCACTGGGTCTTGACTCCAGGACATTCTAGCGACTGTCAGGGCTCAATACCAGACCATGAGTATTGTACTTAGGAGGCACAGGGAACAAACCTAAACCCCTGCTTAGATAAGAGTGTTAGGTTTTAGAGTGTTTATCAAAAGTAGGGGTTGAGGAGAGCAGAATTGCCATTGAACAGAGCATACCTTTCTCTTCACTGATTGGCTGACTACCTATTCAGGTCATGTAAGTCAGTAATGCAGCATGCTGTCTGTCTAATTGAGCTCTGGGGCAATTTTGAGGGGAGAGGAGCTCAAAGAAAGTGGCTCTTTGCCTGTGCTCCTTCACATGCCCTAGCATTTTCCTGATTATTCCAGAGCAAATGGAGGGGACTGGGCCAGTGCTTAATTTGTGCCAGTGGTTTCCGGTGCTCGGCGCCAGCACTTACTTGTCAGCACCAACTCTAGTGACAGTCCACCACATGGTGGCACTGTTTTGAGATGAGCACAACAACCATGTTTAGTAAGTCAATATACATTTAAAATGAATAATACCAGTCTCTCATGCTGTCATTTTAGCTCTGCGGCCTGAAATTGTCTGAATTGTTACACTTGTAAGAGGTTGATGGTTAGGGTGTTATGTTGGTACTGCCATTGTCAGCGATGGCAGGGTATCGGTGGTGCAGGCCGCACTGACCATCCGAGAAGGGCCCGGCACTTAATTATTTACAAATTGAGCAATGGACTGGACAGAGTAGACCGCTTTATGGCCTTCTCTAATCTGAAGCTAGCACAAGCTAGCAGAAAAAGCTTTCCGCGCCCAGCAAATGTTCACAGCACAGTTCTAAACTTGCTCTGGTAATCTTTGAGTTGACAGTGAAGCAAGCAGACGCAGCTGCATTTTGTTTGCACCATTAACGTTTGATATTGTTGTATTTTACTGAAATGGCACACAGATGAATACATATCTGGTGATTTGTTCCATGCCTTAATGGCGAATTTCAGATTGTCTTGTTGATTCAACAATATTAGTATGCATGCTGGTATTTCTAGGCCCATACTTACAATGAGAAATGAGAAACTACAACTCCCAGCAGGCTTAATTCTGTAGCCTGAAAAAGAGCACCGACTAGAAGTCAATCACCTGAGTGGGTGCGTATTAGCACTTAAAACAAGAGTCAATAAAGGAGAAGTCAGGAACTCCTCACTCATTTAAGAATACGATTAAGAGCCTTTTAAGGCACATGCACCCTAAATAACTAAAATAAATAGCATGTTTTGCATGTGATATGAAAATCCCCCTAGTGCAGTGTGCAGAGGCAGTAATCATGTACCCACCATGGGCAACACTGTACCATAGAAGCAGCTTCCAAAAATGTTAAATATGCAAGATTTTTAAATAAACTTTAATGATAAAGTATTTCAATAACAAAAGCGACATACTCATCAAAATCTCAATATAGCGAGCTATTCTGAATCAAAATAAAAGAAGAGAGAATATTAAATAAAGGAGTGATAACATGACTCACATATTCTACTGAGAAAAGCAACATTTGCTTTTTAATTAAGATAGTCAAAGGCAGAATGAAAAATAAGAAGCTCTGTTAACTTGTAAATATGCAATAACATACCTTCATGGAATTTTTTTTTTTAAGTGTCGGGAGATTTCTATATAATTTTCAATTTGTTCTTGTACAATTTCTCTCTTTCTGTCACGCGGAGGAAGATAATTGTGTTATGCTCTTCTAAACCAGAAAAGGAATGTTGTAAATGTTATGCCATTGGCTTTTGCTGCGTCATATCTAAACAAAAAACACCATATCCCAGAGCTTTTTTGTCTGTAAGAGCTTATGTAATAGTAACTGTGAGAAATCAGGTGTATTATACGGTGTGGTTGTGTGACCTCACCATGTAATACACTAATAATTCCTTTAGTACAAGTCTGATTTCATTTGTTAAACCTTAGCTCAACTCTGGGTAGTTGTGGCTCTGAGCAGTCAGGCTTCAACAGAGGAACAAGTGTAAAGCCTTTAAACAGCACCACAACAAATGTCGAAGAAATACACGAGACACTCAAGAAATCCAACACCAATTTATAAAAATAGATTAGAGTTTTATGAATGTTTAGACACAAAAACAATAAAGATCCACAAGAGGGTTCCAGAGATACAGATTTTACAAGATATAGTTTAAACACCACTTTTCACTTAACCATTACAAGCAGTGGCAAATATAACAAATTTGACAGAAACGTTTTCTAGAAAAGCTTGGGAAGTATGAATGTGGTTACGTGGAGTTACTTTAGGCAACCAACTCTGGCAGGGAGCCAGTCAGGGGAACCAGCAAGGGGCACAAAAACAGTTACCTTGATAAGAAAGGCAGTCTCCAGCTCAGTTCCCGCATCAGTGACTCCTTGTCATAGACGTTGAATGCTGAAGATGCATCATCCGGGGGCCTTCATGGGGCTAATCCTCGGGCCACGGACTTGGTGTGGCTTTCCTGGCCACAGGGATCGATGTCCCTTGAAGTCCTCTCTGGCATGGCAGAAAGCCAGTTGCCACTGGGCTACTCGTCGCCCGGGACAGCAGTTTCAGCTGTTTTCTTCTTTTGGCGGTAACTGGCCTTCTGGGAGACATAGCAGCCTACAACAACTCTCTCAGGTCCAGCAGAATCCGGGGCCACTTTTGAGTGTCTGGTCTTGGTCTTTTGGGCTGCAGTGCTGCAAGCAGCAGTGACCCGGGAGGTAATGGTCACTAGCCATTGGACTACCAGGATCCCTCCTGCCCGATGACAACTTCCTGTGAAGTGTGGCATCTAGCTATCCCAGAGTGAACTATTCTGCCCACTCTCAACATGACAGAACCCCTCTCTCAGTCTCAAGAGCTTGGTGCCCACCCTAGGGGTATGGCTACTACTGGGCTACAGCCCAAGGGAAAACTGGTTTGGCAACTGCCTGTCAACTCACACAATCGGGTAGCCCCTCCCACGTGCGCTTGCTACTTGCCCTTCAAGCTCACCTGGTGGGCTAAAACCTGTGTGCTTTCCTGCCAGGGAGATGTAATGCTTCTCCTCCCCGCATATTTCTATTGTGTCCTTTCCTCGATCACTTGTTTCCCCTGGAGGGCAAGATGCCGTCTGTGAGGACAGTTCTTGTGTGCAACTGTAAACGGGACCCGAATACCTTGGGTAACTGAAGTAACAAATACATTGGATTTAATGCACTGAGTCTTCTGATATTTTACAGTACCAACTTCAGTAGTCATACATTAGCAGGGCATAGGTGTCTGCTTGTAACTGCACTTACCAGTGGGGCTACTAGCCTTTTCCACAGCAAAAACAGCAATGTAGGGTTTTTACTGCTGGAACTTTCAAAAGTACATGTTCCCCTTTTAAAATACAGCACCCTGCCTTAGCGCTCCATAGACCAATTTTAGGGTGACTTATACATAATAAAAAGGGAGGACTGGGCTTTGCAATTAAATTAAATGGCAAATAGCAAGGCAGGGGCCGCATGTATGGCTGTCATGCCGGTCCCCGATGACGGCTCAGGGAGTGGGGCGGGCCCGTCACGCGCACTAGTGACGCAACAGGCGCGCTTCATTGGGGATTGGTTTGACCGGTTCGCGCCCCGGAAGTGATAATGATCACCTCCGGGGCTCGCATCGCCCAGACGCCGGTTAGAACCGGCTCCTGGCTGGATCTTGAGGGTAATAAAAGGCTGGGGAGCGGCGAAGACTGCCTCTTTGCTCGCCATTGCCACTGCCTGCACAGGGATCCGCTCAGCCTCGCTAGGAGACTGTATTTAAATTTCTCTTTGTGTTTTTACAGGTCGGCGTGGTGTGTTTCCGAAGATGGAGTCAAGCTGTCCCGAGGGAGACACGGGAGATCCGGCTGCCTCGCTGGGAGGCTTTATGATGTTCGTGCTTTGTCTTTCAGGTCAGCGTTGGGGCCCCCCACCGGAGCACAAGCTGAAGTCGGCGGCGAGTTGCAGCGTGTCAACAGAGAGAGCCAGGCACTTTAGAGCACCCGGCTGCGCGGGAACCAACAACGGCTGAAACTGGCGCGGCAGGGAACTTGGAGTCACACGCATCGCTGGAGGTTCAGTGAGCGGTTGATGATTGCTGTGAGCTACGAGTAAGCAGTAGCGGGCAGTTTTTGGTGCTGTGTGCGAATTTTAAAAGAAACAGGTGTTTCAGCGCGTTGGGAGCGCGATCGGAGCCATTTGCATCTGCGGTTTTAGAGCAGCCAGGTACAGTGTACTGAGCGCTGTGTGCGAATTGTGAAAAAAGCAGGGGATAGCGCGTTGGGAGTGCTAGCAGGGAAATTTGCATTGGCAGTTGTTGAGCAGCCAGGAACAGTGTGCTGAGGCAGGGGCATTTAAAGCAAATAGGGCAGCTGCCTCGCACTCGGCAGACACAGCAGCTCTTCAGCCTTGTTTGGAGGCTTCACTTGAACTGTTTTTGTAATTTTAAGGCAGACAATCAGCGAATGGTACAGCGCTCAGCACGTGGTTGCGGCGGAAAAGAGCAGCTGGTGTACTGAATTGGGGTCGATCAACAGCTGAGCCGCAGCGTGGTTTGGATGACTTCTTCTTGGATTATTAGCACGAGAGGGACCTCAAGGGGACACGGACAGGCCTGCATTCCAGCGCTTCCGAGAGCCACGCGGGTTTGGGTAATACTCACCCGACCCACTGGATTAGCTGGTGGGCGTGGCTCTGGTTGCGTGGGTGCTTGTGGCCAGTCATGTACCCCCTACGAATTGCACGGTAAGGGTCTGGGCAGCTTCCAGGCCGGGGTGGGCTATGGGGTGTGTTAGTGTAGGCTGCTCCAAGGGTGCCTTTTAGTTTGTGGGGAGGCACTGTTAAGTTGGGGTAGTGGGATACACATTACACTTGACTGTTTCAAGCATTTTACCGTTGAAGGTGGAGTATGGCTCAATGGTTAGAGCAGCAGACCCTGAAGCAGAGTTCTGGCCAGGAACCAGGGTTCGATTCCCGCCTCGGCGGGGCTCGGGCTCAATTTCCTCGGACCTGTCTATTCTCGCATCGGTGCCTATTCTAATCACGGGCCCCATGCTGCAACTCTGGGCAATAGCTTGCTTAGCCTCCACACCGGCCCCAACAGCGCTAAGGATGCCTGGCTTCACCCTGGGGGTGCCCAGGAGTGGACACTTCACAGGGAAAGCCAGGAGGGGTTCCACAGCGGTATGAGTATCAGCGCAAGGAAACCGCAAAGGCGACACCGCACGGTGGCCGTCTGGTGACAGTGCGCTCTATAAGTACCTTGACATTTACATTTACAATGGCCAATAAGGCTAAGCGGGGCAAGCAGCGCTCTCGCATGGAGAACTTGATGGAGGCAATGATGCGAAAAATGGTTGATATGGAGGATAGATTAAAAAAGGTTGATGAGATGCGACAGTCCATTGCGGACCTCAGAGAGAAAGTTGATGGGCACGACGAGGTTGAAGACAGGCCCAGACGGTCCAATGTGGCTCCCAAGGCAGCATTCCCTCCCCTAATCAAAAAGAGTAGAGCTAAAAAGGGGGGGGCACTGAGGGGTGAAGGGGCAAATGGCCCCATTGAGCCAGTGGCCCCTCTGCCGGTTCCACAGACAAGCAGGGATGGGGGGATCCAGGTTCATCTGGGGGTAGTGAGCCACCGGTCAGTGGTGGGGGTGTTCCTCCAGCAGGTTCAGGAGGGCAGCCGGGAATGGCGGGCAGTAGCCCGCAGCCCCAGTTGCCCCTATGGGGGGGGCCCCGCTGGGGTTTCCCAGTTCCCCAGGATTTAGTATCCAGTTTAGCGGCGGTTCTCCCTTGGTTGAGTAAGGTTGGGAACTGGTCCCCGGCAGCTGGGATGTCTGGCAGCGGGGAGGACTTACTTGGTAAAGCCAGGCAATTAGTGACTCAGTTGGATGGGGCATCGGGGGGTATGCCCGGGGAAGGGATGGTTGCTCCAACCCCTATCACTCCAGTGGGGGATGCAACCCCTGGTGGGGCCAGCAAAGAATTGCCAGCAAGCAGCTCAGGTGTGGACTCAGCAAAGGAGAAGCCAGCAGAACCAGCGGGGGCAGCCGCAGCAGGTAAGCGGCAGATTTGCCCGTGTTAGGTGTGGGGAATGCGTGCACCCCTAGAGAACAGCTGGCAAGACGCAGGAAGTGAAAGAGATTTGGAAGGGGAGCTATATCAGTATGTTCTCTTTGCTGCTTGATGAAACTGAAAGGGAGGAGGCCAAGAAAAACAAAGATTGGATGCTCCCTAGGGAGTGGGCAAGTGAATTGCAAAAATATAGGATTGAGGAAACTTTGATTAATTGGGTGAGGGGTTTTTCAGTTTACATGGCTGTTATGGCAGAGCGTTTCCCAAACTTGGCAGCAGAAATGGCATGCTACCAGAGCAGGATCACTGGGGCACACAACAAATATGGTGGGGTAGGATGGAAGGAATATGATAAAAGCTTCAGAAGAGCTAAGGCCTCAGATCCTGCCCTCACTTGGGACCAGATTGATATTATTTCCTGGTTAAACCAATTTGGTTGTGTGTCACAAGACAGTGCCAAGGGCCAGTCCTTTCAGTCCTTTTGGTCATTTCCCACCGCTAGCTCCGGTAGTGGGGGAGGTAAAAAAGGGGCGTGTTGGGACTTCAGCATGCACACATGCACTAGGACTCCAGGCACGTGAAAGTTCAAACATGCATGCTCTTTCTGTGCCAGTACATCACCCCCGAATCCAAGTGTTTTAAGAAATCAAAGGATAGAGGGAGAAAGAAGCAGGATTGATGATATTTCTCTGAATAAAGCGCGTTTTCCCTTTATAACAACTGCATTGATCCCATGGTTAGATACACATGTCCCACATCTGCCAGGTTGTTGCTAGACGGTTTCAGATATGGTTTTAGGATTCCCGCTCCAGATTATGTTGGGACACTGAGTGCAAGAACCAGCTATCGGTAAGGGCCAACCCAAGTGTGGCTGCAATAAAAATGGAGAAAGAGCTGCGCCTGGGCAGAGTAGCAGGGCCATTTGACACCATCCCAGTTAGGAATCTTGTCCGTTCCCCTAAAGTCCCTAAAAAAGAATCAGGGGAGTTTAGGTTGATTCATAACCTGTCTGCACCTAGGGGGAAATCCTTGAATGATGCTATTGATGATGAGCTGTGCACAGTCAAATACTCATCCTTTGATCAAGCTGCTGAGATGCTCAGGGGTTTGGGCCCCGGCGCGCTGCTGGCGAAATCAGACATCGAGTCAGCCTTCCGCCTGTTACCAGTCCATCCTTTAGACTTTCATCTTCTGGGCTTTCAGTTCCAGGGGAAGTTCTACATGGACATGTGCATGCCTATTGGTTGCTCTGTCTCCTGCGCCTACTTTGAAAAATTCAGTTCATTTTTGGAGTGTGGGAGGGCACTATGGGAATTTTGCTCGCTCATGCAGAGTTTCGGGGTCCCATTAGCATCAGGGAAGACGGTCGGGCCATCCACAATTATTGAGTTCTCGGGGATAGAGTTAAACTCAACCCAGGGTTTTCTCGGCTGCCCAAAGAAAAGATCACTAAGTTCAGGTCAGCCTTGCAGCAGTGCTTGGATAAGGAGAAGGTCACGCTGCATCAGCTGCAGCAGACAGACTTTGCTTTGCGTGTCATCCCTATGGCACGACCATTTTCGCGATCCATCTCACAAGCCATGTCAGGTCTCAAAGAGAAACACCACCACACCAGGCTGTCTGCTGAGGTGAAGCAGGATATTCGGATTTGGATGGCATTCCTGCGTGACTTCAACGGAACGGTAATATAGCCCGGTCCGCTCACTTCTTCCTCTGAGTTGGGTTTAATGGCTGATTCTGCAGGTAGTGAAGGATTTGGCGTTATACTGGGCACCGAGTGGGTGGCACAGCGGTGGCCGGCATGGTGGGTGAACAACGGATCGACAGACAACATTGGCCTATGAAGGGGCGTTTTGGGCATACTGTACTTTTTGGGGAAGGAGTGGGGGAGAAGTGGCATGACACTGGGGCTGTTCTGTGTTACCTGGGGGCGTTGAAAGAGGAAGGGTGCTCAGTGGCAGCAGCTAGGCGACATGTAGCAGCAATCTCTTTCTTCGCGCAAGCAAAGGGTAGGGGGACCCCATGAATATTTTCACAGTCAGGAAAGCTCTGAAGGGATGGCAGCGCCTCCAGGGGTCACAACCGGACCCAAGGCGGCCTATAGGGGTTGATCTCCTGCCATCAATACTTGTAGCTCTTAGCCAGATTTGCAACACTGAGGCAGAAGCCCTTTTGTTCCGTGTCGCGTTTTCACTGACATTTTACGGCGCATTTAGAATTGGAGAGCTGGTGTCCAAAAGCAAGCAAGATGAGCAGGGTGGTCTGCAGTTTAGCCATGTCAGGATCCAAGGCGACTCTCTGGTCATATCTATTCAGACATCTAAGACCGACTAGGTGGCCCGCGGGGAGGGGGTGGTGCTGCGCTGGGCGCAGGGGAATCTTCGTTGCCCTATCACCAACCTGGAGGCCTTTTAGAGACAAAGGCCCAGGAAGACGGGGAGGTCATTGTTAATTAATGCTGATGGTACCCCACTCATGAGGTTTCAATTTAAAAGGGTCATGGACATGGCAGTGCAGAAGGCAGGTTTAGATCCCAGTAGCTTTGGAACACATTCCTTCAGGATAGGGGCTGCCACCGAAGCGGCGGCGAGGGGTTTCACCAAGAGCGAAGTGCAAAACATTGGCAGGTGGTCCTCCAATTGCTATAAACGCTATGTGCGGCTGCATATGTTATGAGAACTGCTCAGACCGTTTTTTCTGATGCTGGGTTTCTTTTCTGCTTATTTTGACAGTTTCTCGACGCCTGTTACGTAGGAGGGAACCTGGATCGTTGCAAGGACGGGTGCACGCCCGGGACCAAGGAACACGCGTTGTGTGGGTTATTGATCATTCATATGTAAGACGGTTAAGTAACCTTTTTTCTTTAAGGCAACTATGAGAGGAGAACAAGGCAGGCATGTTTTAGGTTATCATTCCATGGACAAGGGGGACTGTGCTGGGGTCAATTCAGGGGCTTAGTGTTGGATCTGCTAGACAAGGAAAGTGCTTGCCCCAGCATTATTATCCTGCAGCTGGGAGGGAACGATTTGGTACACCTGGATGGAAGGGGGCTGGTTGAAACAATAATCACTGAAGTGGGTTGTTTGGCACGGCTATGTCCAGGGTCCATCGTGGTTCGGTCACAGATGGTGCCGAGATTCCAATGGTGGGGGGGAGAGTCTGTGAGGGCATTGAATCACTCAGTGAAGAGAATTAATAACAAGTTGGCGAGGTTATTCAGGGCACCACATTTACAGATGATCACCCATGGGTGCATTGGGAGGGGCATGCTTCTTAAAAGACGGCGTCCATTTGTCCAAATTGGGTAACAAAATCTTCATGGAGAATCTTCTGGCTTGGCTAGTTGGATTTATAGACAGGGCATGACCTTTCAGTGAACGATTGGGGAGGGCCTGATTGTCGGGCACCTATGCAGGCCGGTGGCGGTAAGGTCATGATTGGTGAGCATTCAATTTAAGGTCTTTAGAGGGCGGCGCCATTCTTGAATGGGGTCACCCAAGGGGGAGGGACAAGTGGTCTCTCATGGAACTCCAGGGGAAGTTACAGACGGTTGGTTGGAAGGGTGCGGGGGGAGGAGAGTTACGCTTCCCAGTAGGCTGGTTGGCCACCCCTCACGCGCACAAGGGAGCAAGTAAACGGCGCATAACTGCAAGGACCCCTTATGGAGATAATCTGCTGGCATAGCGGTTGCTCGGGGGGAAGTACCCTCCCGGTGAACGGCCCTCCTGCGCATGCGTACTCCGGTTGGAGTGCGGATATGATTTTGATCAGGATCTGGCGCCAGTCATTTGGCCTTGCCGTAGGCTCAAAATATTGATACGCAGAAAGATAAAACGTTATTTGATTATGGAATGTTTAGATTCGGATAGGAATTCTATGTATTAGAGATATGTTAAGGTTAGAAAACATGACATATGTACCTATCAATGTGGGGAACAACCTTTACAACGCAACTTTTACAACGCACTACACTTACAACGCATTTTTTACAACGCACAATCCATTACAACGCATGACATTACAACGCATGACACTACAACGCATTTTTAAAAACTACCTTTACAACGCATTCCATTACAACGCATACTACCATTACAACGCATACCATTACAACGCATAATATTACAGTACACTATCCAACACTTACCCTACTGTTGCACCCCCTGGAGTTAGAATAGTAATTTTTACCCCTATACTATCCAACACTTTCCCTACTGTTGCACCCCCTGGAGTTAGAATAGTAATTTTTACCCCTATACTATCCAACACTTACCCTACTGTTGCACCCCCTGGAGTTAGAATAGTAATTTTTACCCCTATACTATCCAACACTTTCCCTACTGTTGCACCCCCTGGAGTTAGAATAGTAATGTTTACCCCTATACTATCCAACACTTACCCTACTGTTGCACCCCCTGGAGTTAGAATAGTAATTTTTACCCCTATACTATCCAACACTTACCCTACTGTTGCACCCCCTGGAGTTAGAATAGTAATTTTTACCCCTATACTATCCAACACTTTCCCTACTGTTGCACCCCCTGGAGTTAGAATAGTAATTTTTAACCCTATACTATCCAACACTTACCCTACTGTTGCACCCCCTGGAGTTAGAATAGTAATTTTTACCCCTATACTATCCAACACTTTCCCTACTGTTGCACCCCCTGGAGTTAGAATAGTAATTTTTACCCCTATACTATCCAACACTTACCCTACTGTTGCACCCCCTGGAGTTAGAATAGTAATTTTTACCCCTATACTATCCAACACTTACCCTACTGTTGCACCCCCTGGAGTTAGAAAAGTAATTTTTACCCCTATACTATCTAATACTTACCTTAAATGCAATTTAATATTATGCGTTGTAATGGTATGCGTTGTAATGGTAGTATGCGTTGTAATGGAATGCGTTGTAAAGGTAGTTTTTAAAAATGCGTTGTAGTGTCATGCGTTGTAATGTCATGCGTTGTAATGGATTGTGCGTTGTAAAAAATGCGTTGTAAGTGCATGCGTTGTAAAAGTGTGCGTTGTAACGACATACATCCTATCAATGTAATCAATGTAATACAATGGACTTTCTGCGTATTATGTAAAATTGTATAAAAAAATGTTTTCTTATTAATGTTTAATAAATACGGCCAGGGTTTAACGACCGCTAATCCAAAAACCCATTGTGATAAACGATTTGACGCCTTAGGAGTTAACGGGAGGCGGCAAATCTGGGCATCGGTAAGAGGGGCCCTCTAGTAGGTATTGTAGGCAGAGGAAGAGGGGGTCTAGGCCATACCTGGCCATATAGCAAGGCAGGGGCCGGCATCGGACACACCGCATGTATGGCGGTCGTGCCGGCCCTCGATGGCGCTTCGGGGGGGGGCAGAGCCGTTGCGCACACTAGCGACGTGATGGGCGCGCCTCATTGGGGATTGGTTTGACCGGTTTGCGCCCCGGAAGTGATAATGATCACTTCTGGGGCGCGCGTCGCCCCAAACGCCGGGGGCCAGTTAGAACTGGCTCCTGGCTGGATCTTGAGGGTAATAAAAGGCTGGGGACCGGCGAAGACTGCCTCTTTGCTCGCCGCTCCCACTGTCCGCACAGGGATCCGCTCAGGCTCGCTAGGAGGATGTATTTAAATTTCACCCACCCACCATCCCCTAAAGCAGGGTTTTCTAAGGTTCGTATTGTTGTGAATTTTTCTTTTCAGGTTGACTTGGTTGTGTTCATCATGTGTATTGTTGTTTATTTTCCCGTTTGCAGGTGATTTTATTGTTTCTTTTACAGGAAATGTCTATTGTCATATTTATAGTGCTATTCCTTGGTCAGCGGTAAGGTCATGATTGGTGAGCATTAAATTTAAGGTCCTTAGAGGGCGGCGCCATTCTTGAATGGGGTCGCCCAAGGGGGAGTGACAAGTGGTCTCTCATGGAACTCCAGGGGCAGTTACAGCTGGTTGGCTGGAAGCGTGCGGGGGAGGAGAGTTACGCTTTCCAGGAGGCTGGTTGGCCAGCACACACACGCACAAGGGCGCAAGTAAATGGCGCAAAACTGCAAGGACCCCTTATGGAGATAATCTACGGGCCTAGGGGGTGCTCGGGGGGGGGAAGTACCCTCCCAGTGAACGGGCCCTCTGCGCATGCGTACTCCGGTTGGAGTGAGGACCTGGTTTTGATCAGGATCTGGCGCTAGTCATTTGACCTTGCCGTAGGCTCAAAATAGGGATACACAGAAATTTATTATGGAATGTTTAGATTCGGATAGGAATTCTATGTATTAGAGATGTGTTAAGGTTAGAAAACATGACATATGTACCTATCAATGTAATTAATGTAAAACAATGGACTTTCTGCATATTATGTCAAAATTGTAGAAAAAATTGTTTTGTTATTAATGTTTAATAAATATGGCCGGGGTTTAACGACCCCTAATCCAAAAATCCAATGTGATAAATGATTTGACGCGGGCAATCTGGGCACCAGTAAGAGGGGCCCTCTAGTAGGCATTGTAGGCATAGGAAGAGGGGGGTCTAGGCCGTACCTGGCCATAGTCGAGTTAGCAGTTTAACACTGCTCTACCAGCCTGCAGTGTTGGTCTGAGAGACATGGTTTACATTGTTGTACTGCTGGTGGCACAACTAGTGCTGCAGTCCACAAGAGACACTTCAACTTGCAGTCCCTAGGTACCCCTAATACCATATACTAGGGACTTACAAGTAGGGTCAGCTATGCCAATTGGGTGTAAGCCAATCAAACATATACCACTTGCAGGGTCAGAGCACATGCACTGAGTCATGGTTTTACAGGGATCAGGGCATTTCAGAACCATCACACTAATACTTAGTAGTGACAATGGGGGCAACAATTGGGGGTGAGCCTGAAAAAAACCTGTTCACTTACAATAACACAATTTACCTGCTAGATTTCCTCTCCTTTCTTTTACATAAACCAGCCCAATGCTTATATCAGAGGCACTGACAGCTCTATTTATCAGATGTCCTTAGTGATTAATAGCTAGCATTTATGGGATCAGCACAGAGGGCTGCCCTAAGTGCCTTCATGCCACTCTGACATTCAAGATCCTTCTCTCGCTGCCATGACACATCATGTGACCAGCAGTAACACCCACTGTAGCAATCGTAGGTTTCAATGAAGTCACCAGCTTGCTTGAGGGACATGCACATGTCAGTTGAGCTAGCTACAGTCTTGGAGTTCAGGGCATTGAGCTGGCTCTGGCTATTGGGCTTTGATAAATCCCATCCTCTAGAGGTTCCTAATATCGACACAAACACCCACAGGTCAGTCATCTAATCATCCTGCTCTGGGTCTACCAAAGTTACTTTGGGAACCGCTTCCTTTTGTACATTTCAATTTCTCCCACTATCAGAACAGGTAAGTGAAAAAGCCCCATAGATTCTCCCCGCAACACTCAGCAGAATCTTTATGGTCTACCAACAGATTTAGATTTCCAATTTTCAAATTTTTGGCATGTCCAGAAGAGAAGATCTACCAGCAGGTCAATAAGAGAGCTCGATTACCTGGCGCTCCAGTTGCTGGAGGATGTCTGGATAGGCCTTATCTGCTGGGGAGGAAGGAGGGCCCCTCCTGATAAAATCCGATGACAGCACCGAGCCCACTTAGCATGATAAAGGGGAGACAGTGGACCTGCAAGCCATCTTCTAAATGTGGTGTAACAGGGACTCGCCCTGATGATTACCGCTAGGCCTAATCAAAACTCCCTGGGGGTTACTCGTTTTATTGTTTTTAGTCAAGCCAAACCACACAACAGACCCCACAGACTTTCTTGCACTTGAAGTGGCATCGGCAATCAAAAGGAGCAACGTACTAACCAGCAGTGGGACAGAGAGTCCCTAAGTTCCCAGTGACTGATGCATGACATTTATTTTCGAGCAAATCTGAGTTTTGAAATGGATGGAAAAGTCCATGTAAGGGTGGTCTCTGAAGTAATTGTACTGGATACCTCTAGTGGTCATACGCTGCCCAAGCTTTGATGAGTTATACTCACATTAAATATTCAAAGACACAAGCTACATTTAAGGAACTGCATTATCAAAGGGCCAAGCAGTCTACAATGTTTTAATTTATGATGAAGCTGGACTTCCTTCTGGTCCCAATTGATGATTGTGAAATGCTCTGCTAGTCCTAAAATGGTGGCCATCTTGGCAGATGACAGACTGCCAAACAGAAGCATCAGTTTGGGAAAAGTACAGTCAGCATGCTACTTATCCACTTTGACATGAGTGAAGAAGGGTAAGTGGAACTGAAGGTTACCTAGCCTGGACGGGGAAGTAAACATCACTTCATCATATATTTGGGATACAGGCTTCGTGAAAGTCATGGTGAGCGAGCCTGTCTATGGGTTCCTTCTCTCACTTACGAAGTGATCAGTTATGCAGGGGTCTTTATGAGTTTCATGGAAGATGGACTACCACCGACCCCCCCATGTGTAAGTGACCTTTCAATGGGCGAGTTAGCACTTCTATCTGCCTTAACTAGGACACTACTCAGTACCACCGTGAGGAGCTTGGAGTGAGTTGCAAGGTTTGGTCCTAACATGAAGTCATCATTCAGCTATACCAGTACAAATGGTTCCAGACCAGACTTTATCTGGTCCTTGGTTTGCTGATAGGTTTGAGGGCCTTCGTCATACTAAATGATGCGACTGTCTACTCAGTCTCTTAGAGCAAGCGGGTGGAAGCTGATGTTGCGAGGACCTGGTCTGTGAGAATCCTTTTAAAAACTCTGGGAGTGATCTAAGATGAAGGGGCACCAGTGCTGCCCAGTTCACCCAGAGGTTCATCCAGTCTCATCATAACTCACGTGATCTGGTTCTGCGGGCTGTCGTTGGCAGAGCCGCCATCCCCCGCCAGAGTAGGAGCATTAACGTCACCTGCGCTGCCATGCTAACATCTGTCTGTAAATGGACTACAACGCCCAGTGGTTTCTTCCATCACGGCTGCAGAGCCCTTGGTGTCATTCAAAAGCAGGGGCTCACTACAGAGGTACCAGGGGCTACTGGATGTCACGCTTTTCTGTGCCAGTGCAGTGAGCCAGGGGTTCCTTTTGAACTTAGCAGGAATCTCGCGTCATCCACTGGAGTTGACAAATGTACACATTGTGCACATTCAACTGCTACAGCATCTGAAGCATATAAACAGGGGCACTGATGTCACTGATGCGATGACATTTGAAGCCCTCAGAGCAGAGAAGCTTCTGTCAGTATCTCTGCTTGAAGGTGCCTTTCGGCTCCTCTGCACTCCCTACTACTGTCGAACAGGGGTTTCCCTCAAGCCTGAGCTAATGCAAGACGTGGAAAAGTACAGGTGTTGCCAGGGAGATTTTTTGTGGCTACAGACAACTAGATGCCTCCGGTTTTGTGAGCAGTGTTACCCTCAGGCTACCTTCTTTTATCTACAATAGGTGTCAGTGCAGCCTGTCATCCACTGAGCAGAGGGTAATCACTGTTTATCGTCCCCAGCACTGACAGAAAAACTGAAAGCTAACCAATTAGTGGGCAATATTTGAGGCCGTGTCTGCAACATGAGAGGGAAAGTAGCTTAGTAGTTTAGATGTCTGTCAAATAAAGAAACCTGGGCTCTTGTCCTGCTCGTCCCATTTCACATCATTGTGTGATCCTGAGCAAATAACGCCAGCCCCCTTACCCGCAAAGGTTGGGAATAGTTAGAAATGGGGTTACACAATTTCCGAGCACTCTGAACCTGACTCACAAAGTTGTTTTTTCAATGCGTAAATATGGCTTGTAGCTCGAAACTGGAGAGTAAGTCACAGCTAAGTCAGGAGTAAAACTGAATTACTCAGAGCGAAAACTTTATGAAGGGGGCAGTATATATGAACCGGGTCGTATATAAGCATATCGGCACCTGAATTTATGAACTCTGAAATCATCTGTATAAACCGGAACCAAACCGTAAGGGAATTAGAATTGTTATGTAATTGTAAATTGTATTTATACTGGGTGCATACTTCCCCAGACGAGGCATTGATGCGCTATGAAGCCAGTAGAATGCTACTCCGGAAACCAATGTGAGAGGTAGAAAGTACTAGATTAGTAAAAGTGGGCATAGCTAGAACTTTCGACTGCCTAAGTCTCAAACATTGTATACTGCATGACATATATAATATATACCTCATCTTGAAATAAGGACCTAGACCTTTTGAAGCATGTTGCAATACATGAAATGCATAATTTTTTTAATGTCCTTACATCTTTAGAACTGAAAGTAACATAACTGTTATGATGGCTGGTTTAATTTTGTACCACAAACTAAATAAAGCTTACCTTAAAACGTTGTTGCTCGATTTCCATTGGTTGACAATAAAAATGAACACATGAACATATAAAATGCCCAGATCCCTTGTCATTTGCCCGAGTTAGGCCCAGTAGGAGTTAGTTTCCTTCTTGCATGTACATGTATCCTTTTTTCCTAAGGTTGCCTTCTCTTTGTCACATTAACGTTTGATACACATTTTGCATTTGTGACGCTAGGAGTGGTCTCGCAGAAATATCGGCCTTGCTGACACAGAACACTTTGTGAGAATACTATCACACTCCCTTGGCATTAGTGCAAGACCTCTCACATGTGTAATACAAATGTGTTTATTATTACATTCATATGGCGACACAGCTATCTGTAGAACACGAACAATGGTTGCCCGATCACAATCTCGGCCCATGGCAAGGATGCCATTTTCTACATATAGCCTTTTGTTTCCAAATATAATCAGAGGAGACACTTCTGCGGATCTCGTGGGGTGCCTGCATGCTGAAGCTTTTGCCTAGCAGCTGACTGACATCTATGAGAGGGGTGTCCAGTTCCTGACCAAGACAGGGCCACACACTCTTACCCACCAGGTAAAGGGGTTAGATCATCCAGAAGGGGGTTTTCTCTGCAGACCATACATTCACGCCGTAGACATGTACGTAGGTTAGGGTTACCATCATAGGGGTACGCTCGACTGTTCTAATCTTTTATAAGTATGCATATATAACCTGTCACAACTAAATGGTGAACTTCTTTGTTTTATTCTCTGTGTTTACACTTACTATGGCTTTTATCTGCTTCAGTCTATTAATCATTGCAGGCCATATATTCTATACAAGAATCACTAAGATTCAATAAAAATTTAAAACACCCCTGTGTGTATTCGTTGTAGAGTTCTCTGAGCGAAAAAAAGCACAAGTGACTGAGCAAAAGTTTGAAGTTTGTCATCACGGTTCCTGAGGGAACAGAGTTGTCATGTTCAGCGGTTGCCAGAACTGCTCGCTCCCTGTTTATGTTTAGGGAGGCTAACAGTGGCACTGCCAGATAGCTGGTCCAAGTGCTAACATATCCTACGGGGATGCATGGAATTAGTCTGGCATCATCCTAACTTTATGTTTTCCACAAACGCGCAGTTCCTACTTATTGGTGGAAACTACACAATACCCTTTTCATATAACCTTATGTGATATGGTGTTCTCCCTATATCTTTTTATAGTATGAGGACAATTTATAGATAAGTTTGTCCGGGCGATGGAGTACCCATTCACCATATTTAGAAGTGACACCAACCAGACGGTCATTTCTGAAGCATTGCCAAGATCCGATGTAACAATGGTTCTTGTCAATGTTTTTATTGAGTTTGACGCATGGCTCCGGCAACATACAAGAGTCGTTCATCAAACATTTTTTTTTCCAAAAAAGAAAATCCCAAAATGGGATTTTCATATAAAAAAAAAGCAATGTTCTGCTCACCATGGGAGTTATCTCCCATGGCGAGGGGGGCATTAGACATTTTTCACTGCCCCTTATCCGCCAGGGAATTCCTGGTGGTGTCAGGCAGTGAAAACTGGCCTGTATGTCTGACCATTTAAATTAGGTAGGTGGACATTGAGGTCAACAACCGAAGGCCATCACTCCGGCAGGCTGTCGAAGGAGTGTCTCGGCTATCGTTACACCAAAGGTCCGCCCACATATAAATGGCGGTAAGGATCCGTTGCGACAGAGTATCCTTAACACCAACATATAAATCAGTCCCTATGTCTGCACAAGGCGCAAAAACTCAGGACTATTGATGGATTTAGCATCAAAACTGCTGTAAAACAATAACAAAATATAGAGCCTAGTTATAACGCTACACTGTTTTGCTATTCACCATTTTTTAGTGTAGAGGTACAGCTAGGTGTAGACTTACATATCTACACCCCCTCAAATCAGGTGACGGAGCATCCTGCACAAGTTTATGAGTGTAAAAATTGCTACTTCTACCTTTGCACACATAACTGGAGATCTTTGATTTGGTGTGATTTGATGATTTACTGCCAAAACCGCCGAAAGCCTAAAGTGACTGTCCACCCTGACGACACCACGTTGACATTACCAAATGTTTTGCATATGGTTACCAAACCACTGCATACAGAGTGAACAAAATCAATATGACAATGTAGGGCTTGAACGAGAGGAGCAGAGTCCAGAGGATATGTACAGTAGTGCTCCCTTGGAGTAAGCAGTCTACTTATTGGGGCTGGCATCTCACTACTTGAGTACGGTGCATTGCAACACTGAGACCATTGTGTGTAAGAGTGAACTGATCTTTGCACTTTGTACATATAAGCACAGGGTTTAGGACTATTTACAGTCTATAAAGATTGTTAAAAGATGGCGAGACACTGGCCAAGTGAACTACGGACTAGGAGGGGGTCAGTTCTTGATATTTAGAATTCCATCACCCAATGGGAGCAAGGCATAAGGCATAAGGCAATTAAAAATCTAATATTATATTCTGCATCTGATTGGCATTGAGAAAGGCGCCTTTGCCAAAACGTGTCTGCCTATTTAATAAATTGAACTTCTGATGCCCATGAGTGCTTCTTATTTGTTCCCTGGGGAACATTTAGAATATATATATATATATATATCATTTTTCATATATATATACAAATGAGTATATATATAATATATAAATATATAAATAAAAATATATATATATATATTACCTACTGGCGGTCGCCAGTAGGTAGTTATAGTTAGGACCACGTTTCCATAGGAAATCCGCAACATTCTATTTTGAATAACTTTGGCGCCGGTCGACGAATCCTCGCGAATCTTTCAAAATAGGTGGGGCGCTACGCTCCGCTCCTACCCTGAAAGTCTCGGGGGGATTCGTCAAGCGGGGGCTGAGATAAAAGGGGGGTCCCAAAACGCATTTTTCCCATGCATTTTTCCATAGGACCTTTAGACAGGGCTACAGCCCGAACGGCTGAACAGAATTACTAGAAATTTGGCAGAGAGGTAGTCCTCAGGTCAAGGAAGTGCCTTTTGTAGGTTTGGTGTAAATCTGTTCAGTAGATTCTGAGAAAATAGCCTTTAAATCAATATATATATCTGAGCCAGCTTACGGTGCGCTTACGGTACGCTTACCGTACGCGTACGGTGGCGTGCGCGAGCGCGATTCTGATTGGCTCTTAGATCTTAGTAAACATTCGAATCGGCCGAAACCAGGAAGCGGCGGCCGCCATTTTCTCTCTCGCACTGAGAGTGATGTTTAAAATATAAAGCTCAAAAACATGTAAAGGGGCTGTTTAGACAGCTCCCACACACATAGCCATGTTGAGCGAGTCCCCAAAGATCCCCCAAGGCCAAAAACCGAATTTTTTTTTTTCGCTAATTTCCCCGATTACGCTTACCGTACGCGTACGGTAAAAAATTATAAAAAAAAAAATTATCCACACTCTCCCCACCCGTGTGCAATTGGTGCCAGAAGGCGCACCAATTGTGCATGGCTTATTAGAGCTGAGATAAACTAAAATATTTAAAAAAAAAATAATAAAAAAAAAAATTATCCACACTCTCTCTACCCCGTGTGCAAATGGTGCCCGAAGGGCACCATTTGTGCAAGGCTTATAACACATACGAAAAATTAAAATATTACCTTTCAAAACGAAGTGCATCATATTCCTCCATGTGCGCACGGAGCGCGAAGCGCATCGTGCGTACATGGCCCATCTAGCGTAACGTGGGCACGCGGTGCGCGTAGCGCACCGCGTGCCCACCGTGCGTGCACGGCACTAACTGCGTAAAGTGGGCGCACGGTGCGCGAAGCGCACCGTGCGCGCACGGAACGAACTGCGTTAAGTGGGCGCGCACGCCACGAATGGCGTAAAGTAACTTAGCATTTAAAAAAACGTACAAATTCACTGAAAAAACCATAGGTTTCACACACGTTATAGTTAGGAATTAGCATTTAAAAAACCTTGCAAATTCACTGAAAAAACCATAGGTTTCACACATGTTATAGTTAGCGGAAATTTTACTGATAAAAAACCAATGAAATTCCCCCGTTATAGTTAGTGCAGGCAACTATAACTCACGCGACCTCAATCTTCTGCTGATGACATATGTGTCTTTATGAAAAAAAAATATTTGTAATATATGTATAGCTAAAAATGTATGGAAGAAGACATGGGCAAATAAGTGTCTAAATACAGTATTAGCATCAGCAGAGGATTGCGGTCGCGTGAGTTATAGTTGCCTGCACTAACTATAACGGGGGAATTTCATTGGTTTTTTATCAGTAAAATTTCCGCTAACTATAACATGTGTGAAACCTATGGTTTTTTCAGTGAATATATATATATATATATTATCTACTGGCCGTCGCCAGTAGATAGTTATAGTTAGGACCGAGTTCCCATAGGAAATCTGAAAATTCTATTTTGAATAACTTTGGCGCCGGTTGACTTATCTTCGTGAAATTTTCAAAACTAATGGAGCGCTCCGCTCAGCTCCTACCCTGAAAGTCTCGGGGTGAGTCGTCAAGCGGGGGCTGAGAAAAAAGGGGGGTCCCAAAACACGTTTTCCCCATGCATTTTCCCATAGGACCTTTAGTCGAAGGTACAGCCCGAACGGCTGAACAGAATTACTTGAAATTTGGCAAAGAGGTAGTCCTCAGGTCAGGCATGTGCCTTTTGCATATATGGTGTCAATCTGTTCAGTAGTTCCTGAGAAAATTGCAGTTAAAAGTACATAAATATCTATATGCGCGCACCGTGCGCGCACGGTGCTCGCACCGTGCGCGCACCAAATGTCCGCGAGCGTAATTCTGATTGGTGGTTAGATGTCTGTCAACATTCCAATCGGTCGAAATCAGGAAGTGTCGGACGCCATTTTGTGTTTGACAGTGAAAAAGAAAGGTGGAGAACGTGAAAAGGGGGCAGGGTAGAGAGTTCCTGACCCCTAGCCTTTGTCAGGGGGTCCCTGAAGGACCCCGAAGGGTGAAAAAAACATTTTATTTTTTTTCAAAAAATCGCGGGGTGCGCGCACCGTGCGCGCACGGTGAAAAACCCTTAAAAAAAAAAACATTTTAAACTTTTTATAAGTTTATAGAAGATATTAACTATGCTGTTCAAATTTATCCAAATTCAAAAAAATAGCTGAGCCATTCCATATTACAGGATACAGTCAATCTATAACTATATACATAGGTAGTTTATTGTAAAATAAATATATGAAAAATATAATAATACATACATAAATTAGCATTTAAAAACCTTACAAATTCACTAAAAAAACCATAGGTTTCACCCACATTATAGTTAGAAATTAGCATTTAAAAAACCTTGCAAATTCACTTAAAAAACCATAGGTTTCACACACGTTATAGTAAGGAATTAGCATTTAAAAAACCTTGCAAATTCACTGAAAATACCATAGGTTTCACACATGTTATAGTTAGCTGGACATTTCATTCGTAAAAAACATTGAAATTCCCCCGTTATAGTTAGTTCGGCTAACTATAACTCACGCGACCGCAATCCTCTGCTGATGACATATGTGTCTTTATGAAAAAAAAATATTTGTAATATATGTATAGCTAAAATTTAATGGAAGAAGACATGGGCAAATAAGTGTCTAAATACAGTATTAGCATCAGCAGAGGATTGCGGTCGCGTGAGTTATAGTTGCCTGCACTAACTATAACGGGGGAATTTCATTGGTTTTTTATGAGTAAAATGTCCAGCTAACTATAACATGTGTGAAACCTATGGTTTTTTTCAGTGAATATATATATATATAAATATTTTCATCGAATTGTGTCCCCACTTGAAGACACACTCAGCAACAGATTATTCCCCTGAATTCTTTATTTAGGCAATCCGACATTGACATCCAGATTACTCAAATGCTTAACGTGTTTTGGAGCTGCCTCGCTCCTTGTTCACAGGCTGTTTTCTGCAACTCTCTTGCCTCTTTCTGCAGTTCTCTTGCCTCCTTCTGCACCTCACTTGCCTCTTTCTGCACTTCTATTGCCTCTTTCTGCACCTCTCTTGCTTCTTTCTGCACCACTGTTGTCTCTTCCTGTACCTCTCTTGCCTCTTTTTGTACCCTTTTTCCCTCTTTCTGCACCTCTTTTGCTTCTTTCTGCACCACTGTTGTCTCTTCCTGTACCTCTCTTGCCTCTTTTTGCACCCTTTTTCCCTCTTTCTGCACCTCTCTTGTTTCTTTCTGCACCCCTGTTGTCTCTTTCTGAACCCTTGTTGTCCCTTTCTGAACTCGTCTTCCTTCTTTCTGCACCTCTCTTGCTTCATTCTGCACTTTTCTTGCGTCTTTCTGCACCTCTGTTGCCTCTTTCCTCACCTCACTTGCTTCTTTCTGCACCCCTCTTGCCTCTTTCTGCACCCCTCTTTCACTACCCCTCTTCCCTCTTTCAGTACCTCTCTTGCCTCTTTTTGCACCCTTGTTCGCTCTTTCTGCGCCTTTCCTGCCTGTTTCTGCACCTCACTTGTTTCTTTCTGTATCTCTGTTGCTTCTTTCTGCACTTCTCATGCCTCTTTCTGCACCCTTCGCGCCTCTTTCAGCACCTCAGTTGCTTCTTTCTGCACTTCTCTTCCATCTTTCTGCACCCCTCTTGCCTCTTTCTGTACCTCTCTTGCCAATTTACGCATCTCGCCTACCTCTTTCTACACCCCTCTTGCCCCTTTCTGCAACTCTCATGTCTCTGTCTGCACACCTGTTCCCTCTTTCTGCACCCCTTTTGCCTGTTTATGCAACTCTCTTGCCTCTTTCTGCAGTTCTCTTGCCTCTTTCTTCACCCCACTTGCCTCTTTCTGCACTTCTATTGCCTCTTTCTGCACCTCTCTTGCTTCTTTCTGTACCCTTCTACCCTTTTTTGCATCCCTCTTGCCTTTTTCTGCTGTTCTATTGTCATTTTCTGCACCTCTCTTTTTGACCTCACTTGCCTCTTTCTGCACTTCTCTTGCTTCTTTCTACACATCTGTTGCTTCTTTCAGAATTATCTTGCCTCTTTCTGTACCTCACTTGCTTCATTCTGCACCCCTCTTACCTATTTGTGCACCCCTTTTTTCTCTTTCTGCACCTCTCTTGCGACTTTCCGTACCCCTGTATCCTCTTTCTGCTCCTCTCTTGCCTCTGTACATCTGTTGCTTCTTTCTGCACTTCTCTTGCTCTTTCTGCAACCATAGCGCCTCTCTTAGCACCTACTGCTTCTTTCTGCACTTCTCTTCCTTTTTTTCCTCACCCTCCTGCCGGCCACCAATACCTGTAATGCGGGATCTACTCGGCAACTATTAGCCCTCTCCCCCCTTTTGCTACACAGCCCCCCTTCTAAAAAAATAAAAAATAAAAAAAACGGGACCTGGCCGGAGGCCAATCCCCCTCCTTCCACCACTCTGCAAACGCGCCCCCCTGGTGCGTTTGCAGAGGGGGAACTAATTCCCCTTGAATACTGGGGGTCCCTGGGGGCCAACTAGCCCACCAGGAACCTCCAGTATGCGCAAGGGGGCTGTGTTGCAGAGAGGTGTAATGAAGCCACACCCCTTTTTACACCTCTCTGCAACGCAGCTCCATGGCGCTTACTGGAGGTACCTGGTGGGCTAGTTGGCCGCCAGGGACCTCAGGATTCAAGGGGACTTAATCCCCCAACTTAAAACGCGCCACAGGGCGCATTTGCATAGTGGTGAAGGTAGGGGGCGGGGCCTGAGTTGATATGTGTGCAAACACGCCCTCCAGTATGCGCCAGGGAGCTGCGTTGCAGAGGGGTGTTCACCATTGTACATATAGTCCTCTAAAATCAGCCGATTTACTCACCTGTTATCAGGAGAGAACCCAGTGCTGCATATTTTAGCCAAGCAATGACCCTGAAAAGTAATTCTAAGTTTACTTACCAGTAACTTGTATTTCCTTCCATAGGAATCCATTGTGTGGTTTTCAGAAGAAAAGTTTCTAAGTGTCGATTTTTGAAACTAACAAATATTCCTCTAAAATCAGCCAGACTACGAATTCCGATTTACTCACATGTTATCAGGAGAGAACCCAGTGCTGCTTTTTTAGCCCAGCACTGACCCTGAAAAGTAATTCTAAGCGTACTTACCAGTAACTTGTATTTCCTTCCATAGGAATCCATTGTGTGGTTTTCAGCACAAAAGTGTCTAAGTGTCAATTTTTGAAACGTACAAATATTCCTCTAAAATCAGCCGAACTACGAATTCCGATTTACTCTCCTGTTATCAGGAGAGAACCCAGTGCTGCATCATTTAGCCCTTTTTTTTCTTTTTTTTTTATAACAAACAACAACGTCTCAACTCGAAGTCATTTAAAACATAGCAAGTACATAACTAGTGATGTAAATCACGTAGGGCAGGGGAGAAAAAAAGGAAGGGAGACCACAAGGGAATGAGGAAAAGGGTTATATTGTAGGTAGTTATTACAGCACTACAATACAATAAAAGCAAAAATGACCAAAACACTCAAGTGAGCACTGGGCGTGCTAGTGATAGTGAATGGCGCAGTGACACAAGGGTCAAAGGCAGCGTGAATGGCGAAAAAGTCATAAGGTAACGATGTGGTCAAAGTAAACAAAACATTTATATACAGTGAAGTTTTTTTACAATGAACACATTAAATTGACCACAACAATGCCAAAGTTCTTTGCTGGGAGGGGTCGACGGCGTTTCAGCCTGATTGATTTCAGGCCATCATCAGGACAGCCCAGCACTGACCCTGAAAAGTAATTCTAAGTGTACTTACCAGTAACTTGTATTTCCTTCCATAGGAATCCATTGTGTGTTTTTCAGCAGAAAAGTTTCTAAGTGTCCATTTTTGAAACGTATAAATATTCCTCTAAAATCAGCCGAACTACGAATTCCGATTTACTCACCTGTTATCAGGAGAGAACCCAGTCCTGCATCTTTTAGCCCAGCACTAACCCTGAAAAGTAATTCTAAGCGTACTTACCAGTAACTTGTATTTCCTTCCATAGGAATCCATTGTGTGGTTTTCAGCAGAAAAGTTTCTAAGTGTCTATTTTCACAAACTAAAAATATTCCTAAAATATCGTCTGTATGACTTAAACACATTCTTTCAACTGTTTACAGGAGATGCACCAGTGCTGGATCCAGGATCCACCACTGAGTAAGAAAAACTAACGATAACACTACTTAACTGCTAAGTGAATTTTCTGCCATAGGATAATATTCGAGATTGTATGTGAAAAATTTCTAAGTGTCAACTTTTAAAATACAATAATATTCCTTAAAAATCACTACTGTAACCAAAACGCTTTTACTCAACTGTTTACAGGAGATGTCCTAGGACTGAATCTAGGATACAGTCCTGTGGTTAGAAAAGTAATCCATAAAGTAACTAATTGCATTTGACTAGAAATTCACATTTAGCTCAATGTTTCATTGTGTTTGAAATTGTGTTGCCCATTGCAACAACTGTAACTACTGTACTTAAAATTCTATTGCCTATTTGCAAAGTATTTAAACTAAAGTAATTCATTCGGAGAAAGTATATTTTGTATTTGTAATGTAATTATAATGTAATTTAAAAATCAAATATCTAAAAATAAATAGTTTAAAAAATGTAGTAAATCAGTATAAAGAAAATCAGTATAACAATTAATACATTAAAACTTGTCATTTTCAAAACCTTTGAAATTCACAGAAAAAACCATAGGTTTCAGGCCTGATATAGTTAGGAATTAGCATTTAAAAAACCTTAGAAATTCACTGAAAAAACCATAGGTTTTAGGGGTGTTATAGTTAGTTGGACATTTCACTCGTACAAAACCATTGAAATTCCTCCGATATAGTTAGTTGTACTAACTACATCTCGAGCGCCCGCAATCCACTGCTGATGATGTCACATATTACATCATTCATGACATGGTCAGTGACATCACTGATGACATCTCAAATGACATCACTGATGCCAGCGCATAGGAGCCGCTCGTCCGGGGCGGGGTGCCTCGCGACCTGGGCATGGCAGCTAAATATCCAAACGAAAGCTGCACCGCCATTGAGGCGCCACACGTGCGTGTTCAAACCTTGTTTATTCGGCATTATTTGAATCACCGCGATACATTGTGGAAATGCAAACCAAAAGCCCGATAGGGTTAAACAATGAGGAAGAGTTATGGGTCCACATAGAATGATGAATAGGAAGAGGAAAGTGAAAGTAACCTTTCTTAATGGATCATAGCCCATTCAGGGCATAATAAGTTGAGACATGGCACCCGTTGAGGATTTAACTAAATGATGTCATGGAATGTGCATTATACGCATTATAACATTGAATGAATTGCAATTAATTGATTTATTTGACCTTTGTAAATAATGCATTATATATGAATAAGGAATGATTTGAGTTGATGATTTCACACATTGATGCATATTCAAAAATGTTTTGGACATTACATCATGGCCACCGCAGTCACTGAGTAATGCCAGCAATGATCCCCTTTTCTGTTTCTATGAAATGCCAGTCCTCTCTGTATCTCGATTGTGGAAAGAACACTGTTTGTTTGTATATATAAAGAATTTGTTTTGAAACCGGAATGTGACATTGAGGAAGGCGTGCAGCCGAAACGTGTCTGTCCACGTTCGTGTGTGTGATTAGATTCTAAAATACCGTTGTCAGAGTGCGCCTCGATTTGTGACCGAAGTTGGAGGAGAAGGTCACCCTGCTGCATATATATATATATATATATATATATATATATATATTACCTACTGGTGGTCGCCAGTAGGTAGTTATAGTTAGGACCTATTTTCCATAGGAAATCCGCAACATTCTATTCCCAATAACTTTGGCGCTGGTTGACGAATCTTCGTGAAATTTTCAAAACTTTTCGCCAGCTCCAGTCTGCTCCTATCCTGAAAGTCTAAGGGTGATTCGTCAAGCAGGGCCGAGAAAAAAGGGGGGTCCCAAAATGTGTTTTCCCCATACAATTCCAAATTTGCGAACATTCGTGACAAGAATTTTCAATTCTATTAAGGACACTGTCAAGAATTCCTGTCATACAAGGGAAACACGCCCTTATGTAAACAGGAGAGCTGTTACATAACTCAAGGGAAACACGCCCTTATGTAAACAGGAGAGCTGTTACATAACTCAAGGGAAACACGCCCTTATGTAAACAGGAGAGCTGTTACATAACTCAAGGGAAACACGCCCTTATGTAAACAGGAGAGCTGTTACATAACTCAAGGGAAACACGCCCTTATGTAAACAGGAGAGCTGTTACATAACTCAAGGAAAACACGCCCTATAAAGGGAGGAACCGGGAGGTACAAGGCTGTCGGATATTGTGTTTACACCGACGTACCTGCTTCGTGAAGAGCAGTGTTCCGGAGTGGTGCTCCAGTAAGGCAAGAACGGAGGTAGGTCGAGTCGTTACTCCCTGGGCCGTGTCTTGCCCCATCGTCACCTGTGAAGGACCCGGAAGCTCTACCGGTCAACCATTGAGCTTTGCTTTTTGACTCGGCTGAGTCCAAGCGCAGTGGCGCTTTTGCTGGTTGGAGTCGTAACTCCCAGCCCGACCAGAGACACAGGGACTGCCAGCTGTAACGCACACCAGGAGGTGTTTGCCGCGTTACAGACTCGGAAGTCCACAGGATCGATCGATCGAGCGGCTGCTCTCGGTTCAGTCTTCTTGCTTGTGATTGGGGTATCGGTGACGCATCACCAGGAGGTGACTCCGCGTCCCGGTGCAGTCTGAGGAAGAGGTTGAGCGGCTGCTCCCTTCAGGTAGAGACCCCGGCTGGGTGTTTCCCTGACTCCTCGATTCTCCCCAACACTCTTCGTGCCCCTCACAGCCTACCGATTCGCATTGTCGGCCATTTCATTTCTGCCCTCTGTTGGCATACGCCGGGATCGGCGTATATGCAGAGGACGGTTAGGACCATCCGTGCTGTGGGCTGGTAACGTACTTAGCCTGGAGGATTCCAGTGACTATAACTTTTGTTTGTTCTTTGTATTTTATTTGCCTTCATTAAAAGAACTAACCCTTCACAAGTGCTTGCGTCCTCATTGTCGTGTCTGTTAAACGATCCTGAGACGTTCAGGGCGTTACAAAATATCCGACCTTAATAACACTAACTGTCTCCCGGTCGATAACAGACATGGCAACACTTGATGATGTGCTGGCTGCTGTAGCGGCCATGCAAGTTGAAGTGGCTGCCTCTAGGCAAGAAACAGCCGATGTAAAAGCCAGACTGGATGCTATCCAATTGGACCCGCTCACGCCCAGCACCTCCCTCACGAACCAGACCCCTGCGGTAGTGGTGGAAATGCCGGTAGCCATCCCCTTGGCAACACCAGAGAGGTACAGTGGGGATCCTAACACAGTGCAGGTATTCCTCACACAAGTGGCGCTACATTTATCGTGCAAACCAAAGGCGTTCCCCACGAGTCAGGCTCGTGTGGCTTTCCTTATATCCTATTTGGCTGGAAACGCGGCACAATGGGCCGTACCTCTGGTGAGCAGGGACGACCCCCTCTTATGTGATTGGGGTGCTTTTCGCGAGGAATTCCTGAAGGTATTCGACAGAAGGGCTGACTCGTACACGGCGGACCGTGAAATGCTTGAGTTGAGACAGGGATCCAACGACCTGGTGCAGTATCTCAACGCGTTCCGAAGGCTGGTTGCGGAAACCAAGTGGCCTGTTGCTAAACAGACGGCGCTCTTCCATCAAGGGCTGTGCGATGAGCTCAAGGACGCCGTGGCTCATATTGACCCTCAACCCAAGACATGTGAGGGCCTTATCAACCTGGTATTACGGCTGGAACATAGGCTAAGTGAAAGAAAGGGGGATCATGGGAGAAAAGGAAAATCCCTTCCATCCTATGTGACGGTGGGAAGTCCTGAAACTTCCACCGCATCCAAGGGAGAACCCATGGACATCAGCGCAATACGAGCGAGCCTCACAGCCACGGAGAAAGAGTCACGCCGTAAACAAGGATTGTGCCTATATTGTGGCAAAAAAGGCCACTACGTACGTGAATGCCCTGCCAAACCGAAGACGTCACGTTATCGGGCCAACCAGTCGGTAACAGCCGTGGTGGACATACCGGCGGAAAACTAGAGGACTCCAAGACCAGAGAAGGGGCATCTCGGAGTCACTCATCCATCCCTTCACTTTCCAACTCGGTCACTAAGGGACAACGACACCTGTTTATCACGGTGCACGTGGGAGTGCATGACCAGTGGATACCCGTTGTGGCCATGGTGGATTCAGGGGCCACTGGCATGTTTATGGACCACAACGAGGCATGCAGGCTAGGGCTAGTGCTTCTTCCCAAAGCTGTACCCGAAGACGTCTATGCTGTAGACCCGTGGTTCCCAAAGTGTGCGCCGCGGCACCCCGGTGCGCCGTAATGAGGTGCCAGGGGCGCCGCGACCACAATGCGTGCAGACAAAGGGCCGCTTGTAAAAACGGCGGGATCAAACCTTGACACTGTCCCTAGAAAAAACAGCTTTTGAATGAGGTGTTGAAACGCACACCGCTTCCAAGAAGCCACAGTAGCGGGGCTGTTAGTGGCTGGGGTGAGGTAGCAGAGAGCTCTTGCAGTGGGCGCAGCCTGAAGCGCGCGCTGTTTACATACACACAGAGCCATGGCATGATGGCACTGCGAGTGACGTGTGAGTGAGAAGGGGCAAGCGCTGCGTGGTCTGCAGGGTGAACCAGGCGCGCAACACCCCCCCCCCCTCCCCCATCGTGTGTGGCAGCCCGGGTTGAGACACCTTCCCGGGCAAAAAAGCAGCCGCACCCGAGCATTTCACAGGTCTTTAAAAGACCATTTGCATGTCAATGAGGCCTCGCTGTTGTTTCACCCCTCCCAAGAGCCCCTGCAGCTCCACTCTGCCTATTGCTTAAAGTTCAGCCCCCCCCCCGAAATTTTTGCTCAGCCCCCCCCCCCCCCCCCACCCCCCCCCCGGAATTTTGCTCTAGTTGCGCCTCTGGGGTGAAGAGCCGTCAAAGTTTCTCGCTAATGAGAAAGATCAAACGTTAGCGCTGTGTTAAGCGGTTTATTTATATGCAAAATAATGACAGAAAAACTCGTACCAGCAGAAGATAATCTTATGGTCATTTTAGAGGTTGTGCACAAACTGTAAGGAAACTGCATGCCTTTTCGAACCACAACCATGTCGAATACACATGAACGGGAACCACAAATCAGAAGTTAAACAGAAAAAATATGCACTGAACAAACTTACTGGGTTATCAAATACTTTGCAAAGAAAAATCCCAGCTGCTAGAGTAGTACGTTCTTAATGGTAACATGCACAATGCATACAAAGTACACGTAGACTCGTAGAGGTAAAAAAATTGCAATAAATGGCAGACACTCAAAACAGTGACTAAAACAAAAGTTACGTTACATGAGGCAGTGGTGGCCGTTGTGCATGTATCAAAGGCAATCAAAATACAAGAGGTACCAAACGATAAATTACAAAAGAAAAGGTGACATATGTGCATTAATCGGTTCAGTGTTGCCATTGTCTGTGCGTCTTTGCTCCGGAGAATGGGTCTTTTGATTGTAACGTAAACATGTCCGTGGGTTACTGCGTTTGTCAGAGATTTCCTTTTGTTAGTTGCAGTTTACAGTGAGCTAATAACTGTCATAAAATAACTGGTGGCAGACTTCAAGGTATAGATTTAGAAGATATGGGTTTTCCCCCCAGACTTCGTTATTGAAATGTTGAGCAAATGGTTCACTTGTGTACAAATCTGTTCTTGTCATTAAAGAGAGCCCCAATCTGTTGTGTTACATTTGAAATTCTGAGTTTGTGCTTCTCCAGACCAAGTACTCTTCAACTATACTGCCTACCAATATGGATGACATGTGAATTCACCCCTTGTTATCCCTTGTCTTATGTAACATGTCCTATACACTGATTTGAACACCTATGTTTGATAGTCTCTGTGTAATGTGTGTGTTATGTACAGTGCTCTGACACCCTTCACTCAGGGCCGGCTCTAGGGCAGTGCGACCGGTGCCACCGCACCGGGTGCTGACTTCGCACAGGGGCGTAAATGCAACAAAGGCGCTGCCTGGCCCTGCCTAGTCCTGCTGGCCCTGCCTGCCTCAGCTGTGCCTGGCTCTCTGGCCCGGCCTCGCCCTTTTGACCCCAGCTTTTGAACTATTGTTGTGTGGTTAAAAAAAGTTGCATGGAAACATATTTGGCTATTAATCTTGTATCGCTTCACACTTAACAAATTTTTATTAAACAGCTGTTATCTTCGTATTTTGTTACAAATATGATTATAATACCTTCATTGCATCCCAATTAATTTAAGGAAGACAACAGGAAGTACTCCCGAGGTCGGGCTTACATCCCCCAGCCGCCCACCCGGAAAAAATGGTGGGGAGCCACGGCCAACTGCCAATTAGGTCAAGGGAGCCACGGGTCAAAAAAGTTTGGGAACCACTGCTGTAGACGGAAGGCGATTGGTGACGGGGCCCATCGGACAGCACACGGGGGTCCTTCCGATGAGATATGGGAGGAACCATTTGGAACAAATCGATTTTAACATCATCCGAGCGCCCCAATATGGCGTCATATTGGGATTGCCGTGGCTACAGAAACACAACCCCTTTGTGGATTGGCCAACACATCGCATCGAAATGACGTCACCGTATTGCATCCTGCATTGTGGAATAAGAACGGAATCCCTTGACGCAGATGAGAGCGGGAGTCAGACGGTGGCTACAGCGGCAGAAAAAGATGTGGCTCTCCCCCAGGCTTATCACAGTTTTGAGGATGTATTTGATGAGGTGAAGGCGGAAGTGCTACCACCACATAGACAGTTTGACTGCCAGATCGACCTGGTGCCAGGGGCCAGCGTTCCCAGCGGCAGGCTGTATGCCCTGACGGAGCCTGAAAACGTGCATCTCCGGGGGTACCTGGATAAACTCCTCAAGCTAGGATTCATCCGCCCGTCCAAGTCTCCGGCCGCCTCGCCACTCTTCTTCATCCCGAAGGCTAATGGGGAGCTGAGAGCCTGTGTGGACTTTAGGGCATTGAATGCGATAACCATAAAAAATCGGTACCCCTTGCCTCTCATCAGTGTACTTCTGGAACAGGTCAAGAAAGCTCGTATCTACACCAAGTTGGATTTGAAAGGGGCATACCATCTGGTGCGCATGAGGGACGGAGACGAGTGGAAGACCGCCTTTAAGACCAGGTTCGGCCTTTTTGAGTACCTCGTCATGCCGTTCGGTCTGTGCAACGCCCCGGCAGCCTTTCAGTACTTTTTGAATGAGGTATTCAGAGAGGAGTTGGATATCTACGTGGTCGTATATATCGACGACATCCTCATCTATTCGTCCAGTGTGGAGGAGCACGTACACCACGTCAAAGCTGTGCTCCAAAAGCTGAGGGAAAACATGCTGTTTTGTAAACTCAGCAAGTGTGACTTCCACGTCACATCCGTGGAATTCCTCGGAGTGATGCTGAGTCCAGAGGGACAGGAGATGGCAGAACGAAAGATCAAGGCGGTGAAAGAATGGCCGGTGCCCCAAAGCGTGAAGGACGTCCAAAGTTTCATTGGCTTCGCCAACTTTTACAGGCGGTTTATAGATGGATTTTCGGGAGTGGTGGCCCCAATCACACAGCTACTGAGGAAGTCCAAGGAGTTTGTCTGGTCCCCTGAAGCGAACAAAGCCTTTGAGTCCCTGAAAAGCGCCTTTGGTAAGGCGCCGGTGTTGGCTCACCCCGATCCGGATCTCCCCTATGTGGTGGAAGCGGACGCGTCGGATGTGGCGCTGGGGGCTATCTTGTCCCAACGCAACCACGACACAGGGGTGCTTCATCCCGTTGCGTACATGTCCCGCAAACTCAACGACGCCGAACGCAACTACCATATTGCGGAGAAGGAGCTTCTCGCAATCAAGGACGCCTTCACCGAATGGAGGCATTGGTTGATGGGGGCAAGACATGTGGTATCGGTGTACACGGACCATCGGAACCTACAGTTCATGACGGCCACTAGACACCTTTCTCCCAGGCAGCTGCGGTGGATGATCTTCTTTGCGGGGTTCAACTTCCGCATCACATATCGGCCGGGGACGGAAAACCGGAAGGCGGACGCCCTGTCCCGTCAATCTGCAGTTAAGGAACCATTGCCTGCAACCGAGCGTTCCATCATTTCCCCGAGGATGGTATTGGGGGTTATCCAACCGGATACTTTCCTGAGGGGAATAAAGAGAGGGATCAGGTCATTCGCATGGCGGAGGTGGCTCCTCAGTCACAGAGAATGGCAGCTGAAGGACGGGATACCCCTGAAGGGCAGGTGCCTATTGATACCCACGCCTAGGCTAAGGAAACAAGCATTCATCTGGTGCCATGACTCTCCATGCGCAGGTCATTTGGGCTTTGAAAAAACGGTGGCTAGCATGGGACGGCATTTCTGGTGGCCAACCATGAGAGTGGATGTCAGGAGGTGGGGACAGGAGTGTCCTACGTGTGCTACCATGAAGGCCGACCATGGCCGAACCCAAGGGCTCTTACATCCACTTCCGACCCCGGATAGACCATGGGATAGCATATCACTGGACTTCGTGGTGGGCCTACCGGTAGACCAGGGGATGACGGCAATACTGGTGGTGGTGGATTACTTGACGAAAATGGGGCACTTCATCCCCTGCAAGAGAGTCCCTACGGCCGGGGAATTGGCGTCACTACTCCTAAAGAATGTGGTACGACTGCATGGATTACCTGGGGTGATCGTGTCGGACCGGGGGTCGCAGTTTACTGCGCAATTCTGGAAGACTTGGTGCACTGCGCTGCATGTTAAGACCGCCCTGTCCACCAGCTACCACCCTCAAACGGACGGCCAAACCGAGCGCCTGAACCAAACGCTCAAACAGTATCTGCGATGTTTTGTGGACCAGGGCAGGGAAGAATGGGTCGACTTGCTATGGGTTGCAGAGATAGCCTATAACAACGCCACTCACAGCTCCACACAGTCATCTCCGTTCTATAGCAACTATGGCCAACATCCCAGGTTCTTGCCATTTCTACATCCGTTCAGAGAGGACAGGATTCCCGCCACAGCGGACAGGGTGGCACACATAAAAGACACGTTGATGCGCTCAAGGGCTGTCCTAATAGAGGCCAAGAGAAGATACAAGGCTGCGGCAGATAGGAAGAGAAGGCCCGGGCCACTGTACCGCACTGGAGACTACGTCTGGATATCCACAAGAAACATGAGGTTTCGAAAGAACAGTGTGTTCCATCCCAAGTACATGGGCCCCTATCGAATTACCAAGTGTATGGGTCCCGTGAACGTGAAGGTGTGCTTGCCCCAGTCATTGCGGATACACCCTGTCTTTCATGTATCATTGCTCAAACCAGCACCCTCCAAGCCGTCTGGGACACCTAGGCCGGTATGCGTGGAGTCGGAGGTGGAGTATGAAGTGTCGGGCATACGGGCGTCCAAATGGCGCAGGGGGAAGCTGTGGTACCTGGTTGCGTGGAAAGGCTATGGCCCGGAGGAGCATTCATGGGAACCGGCTGAAGGGGTTCATGCTCCGCGCTTGGTCTCCTTGTTCCATCGGCGTTTTCCTGCCAGCGCTGGACCCGTGGGGAGCCGCTGAGAGGGAGGATGTACTGTCAAGAATATCTGTCATACAAGGGAAACACGCCCTTATGTAAACAGGAGAGCTGTTACATAACTCAAGGGAAACACGCCCTTATGTAAACAGGAGAGCTGTTACATAACTCAAGGGAAACACGCCCTTATGTAAACAGGAGAGCTGTTACATAACTCAAGGGAAACACGCCCTTATGTAAACAGGAGAGCTGTTACATAACTCAAGGAAAACACGCCCTATAAAGGGAGGAACCGGGAGGTACAAGGCTGTCGGATATTGTGTTTACACCGACGTACCTGCTTCGTGAAGAGCAGTGTTCCGGAGTGGTGCTCCAGTAAGGCAAGAACGGAGGTAGGTTGAGTCGTTACTCCCTGGGCCGTGTCTTGCCCCATCGTCACCTGTGAAGGACCCGGAAGCTCTACCGGTCAACCATTGAGCTTCGCTTTTTGACTCGGCTGAGTCCAAGCGCAGTGGCGCTTTTGCTGGTTGGAGTCGTAACTCCCAGCCCGACCAGAGACACAGGGACTGCCAGCTGTAACGCACACCAGGAGGTGTTTGCCGCGTTACAGACTCGGAAGTCCACAGGATCGATCGATCGAGCGGCTGCTCTCGGTTCAGTCTTCTTGCTTGTGATTGGGGTATCGGTGACGCATCACCAGGAGGTGACTCCGCGTCCCGGTGCAGTCTGAGGAAGAGGTTGAGCGGCTGCTCCCTTCAGGTAGAGACCCCGGCTGGGTGTTTCCCTGACTCCTCGATTCTCCCCAACACTCTTCGTGCCCCTCACAGCCTACCGATTCGCATTGTCGGCCATTTCATTTCTGCCCTCTGTTGGCATACGCCGGGATCGGCGTATATGCAGAGGACGGTTAGGACCATCCGTGCTGTGGGCTGGTAACGTACTTAGCCTGGAGGATTCCAGTGACTATAACTTTTGTTTGTTCTTTGTATTTTATTTGCCTTCATTAAAAGAACTAACCCTTCACAAGTGGTTGCGTCCTCATTGTCGTGTCTGTTAAACGATCCTGAGACGTTCAGGGCGTTACAGACACGAGGCGAGGATTATGCGTCTCATTTTCTTTACTGAAAATTCTCAGCGGCCAATCAGAAAAGTAAAAACACAAATACATATCATGAATCATGTTTGAGAGAAAACTGTTTTCTCATGCTTTTCCCACAGAGGTTTGGAAGGTGATCTATAAGCTAAACTGAGAGCATATTTTCTGTAAATTCACATTATCTTTCTCAGTCATGTGAGAATGAAGTCTTACATTCTCAGTAAAACATGTACATCCAACAAGGGCAGAGACTGTCAGTTGATTCCTTTGTGTTCTACTGCAGCTTCCCAGAGTGTTCTAAAGAACAACTAGAGCGCTTACAGCCCTACTTATGACAAGCATATTACACACCTGAAGCCATCTTGATTGGAATAAAGTGGTAACTCTTAAAACATTTAATTTAAAAAGAAACAAATTGAGGGGGTTCATTTTGCCATAGAAAGTATGATTAGTGCTACGGAAAGAAAAATTAGGGCACATTTTCTATTCTCTTCTATCCTCTTCTATTTATTAACAAATTCTGACATGCAGACTGAAACATGCACTTTGAATACCAGCAGCAGACTTCCGTGGTGAGCAGTATATTTACTACAGTGATCTAATGAGCAACTAGAGTGCTAACATTCAGAATTTATGGCAAATGTGTGACATATCTGAATACCTTCTTGATGGAATCAAAGTAAAAACCTGAAAGCATTTCCTACTGAGGAGACTGCAGTAAATGAGGAAGTTAGGAAACTTCATAACAAATAAATCTCCCAAGATGGTCACCAGAGACAAAAGAGCCCAAATGCAGCACAAATATCACCCAGATGTAGCCCACATGTAGCCCAATGACAGAAATGTGCAAAACACTTTTTATTTTTTGTGTTTTTGCAGTTTTATATAGTGCAGACTTGTCAGGTATTGGAGTGCTTTACATGAGCATTGGTTACATCACACAAGAACAAATTCATTTTGGTTGTAGACATGGGGAGATTAAGTGATTTGACCAGAATCACAGAATGTCGAGCTGAAGCAGAAACTCCAACCGGGTTCCCCAGTTGCAAAGTCTGCAGCTCTGGAAGTAACACCACATCCTCTCCCCTAAGTGCAACATTTAATCAAGTGGTCAACTGGATAAAAAACATAAAGATAACAAATAATTTAAAAGTGCTTTGTCGCTATTTGAAAACTCACAAAATATGTCCTCATTTTAGTTTTTTAGAGCACTAACCATAATTTTGATGTAAATAAGACCCTCTCATATATGTAATTTCTAAAGGAAAGGCTCTAGGTATTACAGTTTTGATTACATCAAGATGACGTCAGGCATTCCACACTTTTGTAATAAATATAGAATGTTAGCAATCTAGTTGTTCATTAGGATACTGTTGAGAGGCAGACGCCAGGGGCACGGACTCTGAAAAGTGAAGGCAGGTAGGAGGGTGCAGAGGCAACAATTTGACCACACTGGGCAGGCAGGAAGGGCAGTGCCAGCACAACAGACTATGGAGGGCAGTGGAAAGGGGGGCAGGGGCAACAAACCAACAATACAGGACTGGCAAGAGAGGCTGTGGCAATCTAATAGACCATTGTGGGCAGAAGGAAGAGGCAGCGGTAGTACAACCATACATGCCAACAGACCCGATTCAGCCAGGAAACGTCCAATGTTTTTAAGCTCAAATTGGTTTTATTTGATCTGTCTCCTGTCTACAATCTCCTCTTTTTCAATTTAACTCAAAGGGGAAAATCAATACCTCAGTTTTTTTTCAAAATCCTCCTCTTACCAAGTTCAAAATGTTCGCAAGTATGGTACATTGGATCATGGAAGGCAGGAGGAATTGGGGTAGGGACATGGACTCGGATAACAGAGGACAGGAGGGACATGGAGAGGTGCACCATACCTGACCATACCTGCCTGACCCTACAGGGCAGGCATCAGAGTTTGCAGCAGCACAATACACCACACAGGGCATGTGGGGCGGGAGTGCAGCACAACAATCCATAGAAAGCAATAGGGAGGGTACAGGACCATGCACATGGACAACAGAGAACAAAGGGGAAAGAGGCAATGGTAGCTAGCTGACCATAATGGACAGACAGGAGAGAAAGCTGCAGCATAACAGACCATGAAAGGGCAGGAGGGACGGATCAGGGGCATTACAATGGAACAGACAAGCCAGGAGGGAGGGAATAGGGGTCTGCACATGGAAACAGAGGGCTGGGGGCAAGGGGGCAGGGCAGGAGCAGCAAGATGACCATGGAGGTCAGGCAGGATGGGCACTAGAAGCAAGACACACCATGGAGAGCAACAGTGAGACTATGATGGCATACACACAGACCACCATGGAGGGAAGGTGGGAGGGGGTCAGGGGCAGCTAGCTGACCACACAGGGAAGGTGGGAGGGGCCGTGGCAGCACAGAAGACCATGCATGGCAAGCTGGAGGGTTAGTGGCAGCACAATGGCTATGATGGGCAAGAAGGAGGGTGCAGGGCCATGCACAAAGGTAATGGAGGATAGAAGGGAGGGTCAGGACCTGGGCACAGACAAGAGAGTTCACGGGAAGGGGCCTCAGCACAGACCACGTGGGGCAGGCAGGAGGAGCAGTTGCAGCAAAACAGACCAGGAAGGGCAGAAGCGTGTGGCAGTAAAATGGACCATGGAGGACAGGAGGAAGGGGATAGGGGCATGGAATGTGGACAGGCAGGGTGGAGGTGGCAGAGACAGGTTACAGTCATCTAACAATGCTAGGCAGGTGGGAGGGGAGTGGCAGCTCAACAGGACACTCTGAGTAGAAGGAGTGGCAGGTCCATGGAACATGGTGGGCAAAAAGGATGGAGCAGGGGCATGCACAAAGACATCGGAGGGCAGGGGGAAGGAGAATAGGGGCAGCAAGCTAAGCACAGAGGCTAAGCAGGTGGTCAATGATGGGGTATAGAATTGGGCAATGGAGGGCAGGAGGAATGGACTGGTATATCATGCTAAATGGAGGGCAGTGGCAGCACATCAGACCATGCATGGCAGGAGGGAGGAGGCTAGTCCATGGATTCAGACAACAAAGGATAGGGAGCAGGTGGATGGGGCAGCAACCTAACTGTTCAGAGAAGGCGGGAAGGCCAGTGGCAGAACAACGGCCACACAGGGCTGTAATAAGGGAGCAGGGACATGGACTTGGACAATGGATGGCTAGGAGGAGGGAAGGCAGGAGCAGCAAGCTTGGGTGGGGGCAGCACAATGCCAGGCCCTGCTTCCAACCCCCCACCATCCATTGTGATATGCATCTTACTTAATGTTAAAAAAAAACTAAAAATTTGCTGAAAAAAACAAAGATTACAGGGACGGTATAGTTAGACTCAGATTTCACTCATACACAACCAGTGAAATTCAGCAGTTATCGTTACCTGAGCTAACTATAACTTACGCCCCCGCAATGTACTGCTAATGACCTCAGACATTACATCATTCATGACATGGTCAGTTACATCACTCATGACATCACTCATGACATCTCTAATGAGCTGTGAATGGAATGGAACTATAATCGCTAGAACTTTATTTAGGGATAGTGTGTGTATATTAACACCCCTTTTTTTCCTTTTCTTTCGTGTAAGACCCATTATAATACGTAACGTGCCCAGATTAATATGGCCGATAGCCTTTCACTTTAAAGTAATGTGTAGTCCATTGTTTATATCCGATGTTTGCAATTCCAAGTATGTTTATTATGACTAAGTCACGTTGACAAATATACAGGTATGGCAGTCACGGGGAAAGATATGCTGAAATGACATTGTGTGCATATTAACACTTGTTTTCTTTTCTTTATTGTATGAATTCCTGAATTTTCACATCGTGACCAGGCCAATATGGCCGCCAGCTTTTTGGATTAAAGTAATGCACTGCTGATGATGTCATATTACATCACTCATGACATGGTCAGTGACATCAATGATGACATCTCAAATGACATCACTCATGACATCATCTACGTGATAATCCGATGCACCTCCTCACACCCTAAAATACAGACTACCATTCTCAAAACCATAGACACACCAATACTAGTACAGCTACAATATTCTGTGCACTATGCATGCAGACCTCTAATTAGCTACATAGCTTTGATACAGGCTTTTAAATACTCAGTTAGTACCTATGCAGTCTAGGAATCCTTCTGTCTGTCCCATGCACTTCTCCATTCAACCATCCAGCACTATCTACGTATCCTATCACTCTGCCAATACCTAAGCACTAATACATTTAGCATGCACTCTCTTTGCAGCACTGAAATTACTCTAGTTATTAGTCATATACTTAAGGAATGGCCTAGCCACTAACACAAGTGCAGGTACAATATTTTGTACACTATGCATGCAGACCTCTAACCAGCTACATACTATTGATACGCTCTTCTAAATATCCAGTTAGTACCTATGCAGTCTAGGAATCCATCTGTCTGTCCCATTCACTTCTCCATTCACCCATCCAGCACTATGTACGTATCCTATCACTCCACCAATACCTAAGCACTTATAAATTCAGCACGCACTTTCTTAGCAACACTGAAATTACGCCAGTTATTAGTCGTATACTTAAGAAATGGCATAGTCAAAAACACAAGTGCAGGTACAATATTTTGTACACTATGCATGGCAAACTATTGATATGCTCTTCTAAATACCCAGTTAGTACCTATGCAGTGTAGGAATCCTCCTGTCTGTCTCATGCATTTCTCCAATCACCCATCCAGCACTATCTACTTATTGTATTACTCCACCAATACTTAAGCACTTATACATTCACTATACACTCTGTTTGTAATACTGTAATTATTCTAGTTACTAGTCATGAACTTATGGAATGGCCTAGCTAATAAGACAAGTACATCTATAATATTTTGTGCATTATCCAAGCAGACCTCTAACTAGCTACATACTATTGATACACTCTTCTAAATACCCAGTTAGTACTCATGCAGTGTAGGAATCGTCCAGTCTGTCCCATGCACTTCTTTAATCACTTATCTACCACTATCTACTTATCCTATCACTCCACCAATACGAAAGCACTTATAAATTAAGTGTTCACTCTGTTTGCAGCACTGTCATCATTCCAGTTACTAGTGGTATTCTTATAAAATGACCTAGGCACCAACACAAGTACACATAAAATATTCTGTGCATAATCCCTACAAATCTCTAAGCAGATACATACTATTGGTCCTCTCCATTAAATACTGAAGTAGTACCCATGCAGCGTAGGATACCTCCTGTCAGTCTCATGCAATTCTTCAATCACCCATCCAGCACTATGTTCTTATTGTATCAGTCTGCCAATACCTAAGCACTTATGGGGCAGATTTACAAGCACCCTGAGCCACCAATACGTCACTTTTTGTAACGTAGTGATGGCTCCACGCACTCCTTCATATTTACAAGTAGAGGAAAAGCCACTCTGCGTGGTTTTTCCTCTCCTTGTAAATACGACCCCTTCATACACAGAACTTTGTTTTGAAGGGGCGTCCCATAGGTGTTGCTGTGGGTATTCCCACGCAACACCCATAGAACAAGACACATCCCCAGATTTATGAGAAATCGTAAATCTGCAGATGTGAGTGAATGCTGTGCTATCCTAGAATTTATGTAGCAAGGCGCAATGAGGAGAATTGTTTTCATTTCTCCTCATTTTTTCCTCTTTCAATGCATGCTCATTCCACAGCATATATTGAAAGAGGAAAATGCCTTTACTGCCTGTTTTTTTTTGCAGGAAGTTCCATGGTGCAAGGGTGCCTGTGTCACCGCATGGCTGCAGTTTGTGCAGCAGTGCAGAGGGAAGCACAGAGTTGCAACATATTCATGTACATATGTCACATCCCTGGGCTTCGGAGGTGCCACAGTGCAGTGCAGCTTGCAGTGTCACGCTGCAGTACTTCCTCATAAATCTTCACCTATAAATTCACCATACACTACTAATGCATTGTTTCAGTAAATCATGCTGTATACATATATTCAACCAAACTTTCACACATTACCTTGCAATTATAGTTCTTTCTTTAACCAGATAAGGTAGTTCTGATAAGAACTTTTTTTTCCTCTTTTTTCTTTTGTACTTTTATTTTATTATTTTGAACAATTTAGTATTTTTTTTGTTTTTTTGAAAAAATTAACAAAAAAAAGAACTAATAAAACAGGAAATATTTGGAATTACTTATCATTCCAAAAATAAAAAACAAAAAAATTAACAACGATGGTTGCGTTGCGCAGCACAAACTGCATCCACTGACTGTTCACCGAAGCATATAAGTTTCTTACACTTCACGCAGTGTTGCTCGAAAAAGGCCAATTCTGGCCTAATGTCCATTGCTGGTGTTCCTGAGGATGTTCCAGATGTACTTGCCACAGCAGGTGAGGGGTTCAAAGCAGCTCGCCTTATTTCCTCCCGAGCAAGATTGAGAGGATGGTGGTCCAGAGATGCTTGTACATAGAAGCAGTGCCACAAGAGTATTTTTTTTGCACTGCCTCTTGACAGGACTCAGTCACAAATTTTGCATGTCACCTTTCCCGCATTTACTTTCTTCTCTCCAGGTGGAAAAGTGAAGAATTTCCGCACGACAGATCCCGGCCTCTGTGGACGCGGTGCCTCCTGCAAGAATTCTTCTTCAGAAGATACTTCCTCCTGCTGCTGTCCAGATGCCATTTTGTTTGATATTTTTTGAAAAACACCAAAAAAACAAGCAAAAAGGGTTCTTGTAGGAAAAGAGATGCCTCTCTAAAGATGCTCCAACAAGAATGATTAAAATGGGTGGGGTCCTTCAATAGTTGCATTGGGAAATGTTATGAACCAATGAAATCTTTTTTTTTTAGGTCACATGGGATCCGCGCACGAAGCAGGCACCCGACGCGACTTTGCGAAAATATATTTAAAAATAATATATGTTTATTATAAGTACAAATATATTATTTTCATGAATATCTTAGATAGTCTCTTGCCCTAATATGTATATTAAACACACATACATATCATTCTAGAACATAAAAATATTTTGCGGGAGTCGCGCACCCAGCGCGCCCCAGCACGTATATGACGTCACGCGGGACCCGCCACCGCGCAAGCGTCACATACCATAATGTGCATGTGTCGCGAATTCACGGGAGCGGGAGTCGCGGACTGGTCGCATACCAATCGCGCACATCACGCAATATTAAATGTATATGATGTAATTGAAAAACACGCACCCGTCGCACACCGTACGCGGATCCTTCACAATGTTTCTAAAATGGCGGCTAGAATCCGCACACCCACCGTGATGTGTACACTTTGGATGTGCGACTCCGAAAAAAAATTGGAATTTTTTTTTTAACAGAAAATTATATAAATATATTACAATAAAAAAAATTAAACAATATTTCAGTTATAATCTTTTATTACATTTTTTTGCATTTTTCAGAAAAATATATAATGTTATTTAATTAACAAAATATTTATAAGTAAACAGTTACAAAACTGTAGAAAATCAGTACAAAGAAATAGGTATAACTACTATTACACTTAAAAATTAGCATTTAAAAAAACTTTGAACTTCACTGAAAAAACCATAGGTTTCAGAGACGTTATAGTTAGAAATTAGCATTTAAAAAAGCTTTAAAATTCACTGAAAAAACCATAGGTTTCAGAGATGTTATAGTTAGAAATTAACATTTAAAAAACCTTAGAAATTCACAGAAAAAAACATAGGTTTCAGGGGTGTTATAGTTAGCTGGACATTTCACTCATACAAAACCATAGAAATTCGTCCGTTATAGTTAGTTCTGCTAACTATAACTCCCGCGCCCGCAATGCACTACTGATGATGTCACATATTACATCATTGTCAGTGACATCACTGATGACATCACTGACGACATCTCAAATTACATCACTGATGACATCATCCACGTGACAATCTGATACACCTCATCATACACTAGTATAACCTTTCTTCACTCACTGTAAAATACAGAGTACCATATTTGAAACCATTGACACACCAATACCAGTTACTACGTACCCACTCACTGATTCCTCAGTCTACACACACAACTACCCATTCAACAACAGAATCACTTATACATGCAGTCACTAATTAATAGAGCACTATCAAATGAACTTATACACATATATAGACATTGACACATCCACAGTAATCTTAGTCGGTTATGCAGTCATCCTACTCACTCATGAAAAAAATTAATCACACTTACATTTACTCACTTACACAATTATACACACAACACCTCATTTATTCAAACACATAGTAACTCATAGTTAATATGTTAAAAAATTACCATTACAATTATACACTCATTCAGAGAGTTACTCTCACAATCACTGACTCTTATATATACTTATTTATATATACCAACTCTCACATACAATGCCTTTTATTTTTTTACTTTGTTGAAGATGTACAACTAAAACATATATTCGCTCACCAACATACAAATAAATACACTCAGTCACCCAAACAACTGTTTCCACATGCACTCTTATACCTATACACCTAGTCAATCAACCATTCACACATCTATGCATAGAGTTACACACACCCCATCCAACCACACACAAACTCTGTGTCCCATACAAACACTCCCCCAACTATTAAATAACTAATATACACACTCATGTAGTTAGTGACCAACTGATGCAGCATGTTATACAACAACAGAGACAGTGATGCACACATTCACATAGTTTAGTTACTAATCCATGTATTAAGTGAGACACTTTTAATTACTCACTTAAACAGACAGTCAGACAGCTACTAAATCCTCCATCCAGACAGTTATATATCCACTCAATCTTCAATACAGATTGGTATATATATAATACATATTTAAATTTCAAACTAAACCACATTCACTGGATGATGTCATCAGTGATGTCACTGACCATGTCATGAATGATGTAATATGTGAGATCATCAGCAGTGCATTGCGGGCGCACGAGTTATAGTTAGCAGAACTAACTATAACAGAGGAATTTCTATGGTTTTGTGCGAGTGAAATGTCCAGCTAACTTTAAGACCCCTGAAACCTATGTTTTTTTCTGTGAATATATATTATATATATATATATCCTCCTCTTTGGCTCACATAACGCTAAACCCACGGCTCATCTGACACCGGTGCATACTTCTCGGCAGAGCCATGCCATGAAATATTACCACACAATCCTTTTCAGGGACAAGATGAAGTCGCACTCACAAAAGGTGATTTTCAACCTGGAGGAATTTTGAAAGATAAATGCTCGGAAAATCACCTTTTGTGAGTCTGACTTCACCTTTTCCCTAAAAAGAATTGTGTGGTAATATATATATTTTACATATCTATGATGTTAGAGGTCTGTTTAAAATGTCTTAAAATTCGTCGCTGCCTTACTATGATTGTTTTAACCATCTGTGGATTTATGACTTAGCACAATTTTGCACATGTGAATCCTCGGGTTCACTAGGGGATATTTTACAAGCACTTGCACTTTATTGTAGACAAACAGTGATTATTACTACAGCCCACTTGGGCAATATCATGAATGTCGTTTCTGCATTTGATCTGGGCAAAAAGATATTTGCATACCAAGATGAGTAACATGCTTTTATTGTGACAAAAAAAGGTTTACATTGGTTTTACTTTTTTTCTTAAAGCAAGTTTTATCATCGGGTTTGGAATGTTTGATTCCTACACTGAGCGGTTGCATCTTTTATATTTATATATTTAACATTTATTTATTTATATGTATTTATTAGCTTGCACATTGCTCAGTTTGCACATATTATGTGTAGGAAATGTTTACCATTAATGGTTATCATGTTGAACAATGCGAGTATTTTCACTATGTCTATTATTTCTTCGTCACCATTTGCTGTGCTGTCACTTTAAAAAGGTTATGTCTGCCTCCTTAATGTGTCATGTGATCAAGGCCCCACGAGGGCTGAAACGCTTTATGGCTGGGTGCACGGCTTCGAAATAAATTAACTGCACCATTCCTGGGTTCGCTGTGTCTTTGTTCGAGGAAAAGAACGATAAAGAGACATTTCACGTATCATTACCAGGTATTTCAGCGCTATTCAGCAAGAGAACTTTGGCTCCACTATCGGTACTTACCGCAATATGGAATGCTGGGAGCTGTAGTCTTTGACATTAGACTGCAGCTGCACCCAATTCAAGTGGAATCAGCTGACCTGCCATCATTGGGAGGGCCATAGAAATGCAATGGAGGGAGGAGAAGGAACCTCATTTGGCTGGCGGCATCTGACGAAGGCACTACGCCGAAATGCATCATGCCTTGCAGCAATTGTTATTAAAGGAACCTCCGAAAAATCCCCGCTGTGTCCTCTGGTCTTCTTTACGGAGGGATCTTTTGTTCATATATATTTCAACTTGCCGAAATAAAAGGTTGAATACGCACATGTGTGGTGCCTCAATTTTGGTGCAGCTTTCGATTGGATATATATATATATATATATATATATATATATATATATATATATATATATATATATATATATATATATATATATATATATATATATATATATATATATATATATATATATATATATCCAAAGGAAGATTTCTCCACACAAGAAAATTCGGAGGGACACATCGGGGATTCACAGGAGAATGCGTTTATTGAAGCAATGTCGGCATGACGCGTTTCGGCTACTGCCTTATTCATATGCCCTTTCACCAGTAACTTGCATCAATCCATTATTTAAATGGTAGTCCTGCCCCCATTGGCGGGAGCCCAGATAAGTCAGATTACTGGAAACGTCACCGCAGTCCTTCTCTACAGACTGCATTTCCCATACTGCACCATCACGGCTGAACGGGAACACGTTTTCCATAGACTTGTTTTATCTCATGGTGAGTGCTGGCATATTTAAACATCGTAAATGCGTGCAAGTAACATCTCCTGGTATCACAGCTAAAATAACTCTTCTCCTGGGTCCCCTTTACGCCTTACCGCACCAATCCAAGTAGCGCGGTACCGGAGACTCCGCTATAGTGAGCTGGTCTCTCCGTGAAATCACAGACCGTGTATGCTCACAGCAGCACATAGCGATCTTTGTATGCAGGGGCCAAATTAAATCCAATCCCTTGGCAAACACAAAATAGAGCGAAGCTCTTGCCCATGCAGCTCTGGCCAACTTGACAGGCGGGTCCCAACAAGCGCGCCAGGGGCTAAAGCGCGATGTATCCAAAGAAAGATTTCTCCACACAAGAAAAATCGGAGGAACACATCGGGGATTCACAGGAGAATGCGTTTATTGAAGCAATGTCGGCATGACGCGTTTCGGCTACTGCCTTATTCATATGCCCTTTCACCAGTAACTTGCATCAATCCATTATTTAAATGGTAGTCCTGCCCCCATTGGCGGGAGCCCAGATAAGTCAGATTACTGGAAACGTCACCGCAGTCCTTCTCTACAGACTGCATTTCCCATACTGCACCATCACGGCTGAACGGGAACACGTTTTCCATAGACTTGTTTTATCTCATGGTGAGTGCTGGCATATTTAAACATCGTAAATGCGTGCAAGTAACATCTCCTGGTATCACAGCTAAAATAACTCTTCTCCTGGGTCCCCTTTACGCCTTACCGCACCAATCCAAGTAGCGCGGTACCGGAGACTCCGCTATAGTGAGCTGGTCTCTCCGTGAAATCACAGACCGTGTATGCTCACAGCAGCACATAGCGATCTTTGTATGCAGGGGCCAAATTAAATCCAATCCCTTGGCAAACACAAAATAGAGCGAAGCTCTTGCCCATGCAGCTCTGGCCAACTTGACAGGCGGGTCCCAACAAGCGCGCCAGGGGCTAAAGCGCGATGTATCCAAAGAAAGATTTCTCCACACAAGAAAAATCGGAGGAACACATCGGGGATTCACAGGAGAATGTGTTTATTGAAGCAATGTTGGCATGACGCGTTTCGGCTACTGCCTTATTCATATGCCCTTTCACCAGTAACTTGCATCAGTCCGTTATTTAAATGGTAGTCCTGCCCCCATTGGCGGGAGCCCAGCTTCGTCAGATTACTGGAAACGTAACCGCAGTCCTTCTCTACAGACTGCATTTCCCATACTGCACCATCACGGCTGAACGGGAACACGCTTTCCATCGACTTGTTTTATCTCATGGTGAGTGCTGGCATATTTAAACATCGTAAATGCGTGCAAGTAACATCTCCTGGTATCACAGCTAAAATAACTCTTCTCCTGGGTCCCCTTTACGCCTTACCGCATCAATCCAAGTAGCTCGGTATCGGAGACTCCGCTATAGTGAGCTGGTCTCTCCGTTTAATCACAGACCGTGTATGCTCACAGCAGCACATAGCGATCTTTGGATGCAGGGGCCAAATTAAATCCAATCCCTTGGCAAACACAAAATAGAGCGAAGCTCTTGCCCATGCAGCTCTGGCCAACTTGACAGGCGGGTCCCACCAAGCGCGCCAGGGGCTAGCGCGCGATGTATCCAAAGAAAGATTTCTCCACACAAGAAAAATCGGAGGGACACATCGGGGTTTCACAGGAGAATGCGTTTATTGAAGCAATGTTGGCATGACGCGTTTCGGCTACTGCCTTATTCATATGCCCTTTCACCAGTAACTTGCATCAGTCCGTTATTTAAATGGTAGTCTTGCCCCCATTGGCGGGAGCCCAGCTGAGTCAGGTTACTGGAAACGTCACCGCTGTCCTTCTCTACAGACTGCATTTCCCATACTGCACCATCACGGCTGAACGGGAACACGTTTTCCATCGACTTGTTTTATCTCATGGTGAGTGCTGGCATATTTAAACATCGTAAATGCGTGCAAGTAACATCTCCTGGTATCACAGCTAAAATAACTCTTCTCCTGGGTCCCCTTTACGCCTTACCGCATCAATACAAGTAGCGCGGTACCGGAGACTCCGCTATTGTGAGCTGGTCACTCCGTGAAATCGCAGACTGTGTATGCTCACAGCAGCACATAGCGATCCTTGGATGCAGGGGCCAAAGCTAATCCAATCCCTTGGCAAACACAAAATTGAGCGAAGCTCTTGCCCATGCAGCTCCGGTCAACTTGACAGGCGGGTCCCACCAAGCGCACCAGGGACTAGCGCGCGAAGTATCCAAAGAAAGATTTCTCCAAACAAGAAAAATCGAAGGGACACATCGGGGATTCACAGGAGAATGTGTTTATTGAAGCAATGTCGGCATGATGCGTTTCGGCTACTGCTTTATTCATATGCCCTTTCACCAGTAACTTGCATCAGTCTGTTATTTAAATGGTAGTCCTGCCCCCATATATATATATTACCTACTGGCGGTCGCCAGTAGGTAGTTATAGTTAGGACCTAGTTACCATAGGAAAATCGTAACATTCTTTTCACAATAACTTTGACGCCGGATGACGAATCTTCGTGAAATTTTCCCAAAACTGGTGGGTCGCTCCCGTAAGCTCCTATCCTGAAAGTTTCGGGGTAATTTGTCAAACAGCGGCCTGGAAAAAAGGGGGGACCCAAAACGTGTTTTCTCCATGTTATTTCCCATAGGAAATTTTGGAACAGGCTACAGCCTGAACTACTGAATGGAATTACACCAAATTTTGCAAAAATGTAGCCCTTGGCTCAGAAAGAGACCTTTTTTAAAATGGTGTAAATCCGTTCAGTAGTTCCTGAGAAAATCAAAAAATAGAGTATAATAAAAAATCTATTTCCCATAGGAAAGTTTAGACACGGTTATAGCAAAAACTGCTGAACGGAATTAAACCAAATTTGGCAAAAAGGTACTGCTTGGCTCAGAAAGCGACCTTATAAAAAATGGTGTAAATCCATTCAGTAGTTTTTGAGAAATTAAGAAATAAAGATAGTGATATCTATGGCCGCGGAGGATCCGTGCACCCTTCCGATCACGAGCTTCATACTAATTGGCTGTTAACACTCCAAACCAGGAAGTGTTGGCAGCCATCTTGTGCGAGGCACAAGAAAAGAGAAAAACAAAGGCGCAAAACAAGAAAAGGGGGCAGGGTCGAAACACCCTGACCCCCTAGGCCTGCTCAGGGGGTCCCATAAGGACCCCCAGGGCTAAAAAAGCATTTATTTTTTTTCAATGGCGAGATTCACGCACCGTGCGCGAATTTTGGCTGAAACTTTTTTTAAATGAAGCTCGGTCTCCCGCGCTTCGTTTAATTAAAGCCCCCGGGTGGGACAGGTCCCGGGGGCATGCGAAAAAATTTGTGTGTGGGGCCCCAATCCCCCCCACACTGCCCCGGGGACCACCACCCCCGGGACTTTCTATAAATATTTGCGGGGGGCTCATGGCCCCCCGCAGCCCCGGGGACCACCACCACCTGGGGCTTTATTTCTTTATGTGTGGGGGGGCTCCAAAGCCCCCCAAAGCCCGGGGACTGCCACCGGGGCTTTTATTAATTATGTTGCGCAGGACTCTTGGCCTCGCTGCTGCCCCGGGGACCGCCACACACCAGGGCATTAAAAACAAATACATATACCTGTGTAGGGTCTCGAGCCCCCCCACATGCCCCGGGGACCGCCACCTCCCAGAGGCACTAATTATGTAAATTCGGGGGTCCGTTACGGACCCCTGAGCCCCGGGGACTACCAACTCTCCAGGGCTTTGCCAATGTAATGGGAGGGGGATGGCTCTGGGGACCGCCATCCCCCAGGGCCGGCTCCTGCAGTGTCCTGGGGTGCCCACTCCCGGGACGCTGCTGTTTGCTATGGCAGGGCGGGAGCCTCTCGGCTCCCGCCCTGTCATGGCAAACTCTGGTTTGGATTTTGGAAGAAAGAGCAGGGAACCTGCTCTCTCTTCCAAAAACCAAACCAGATTGCTTTTCCACATGGGGAGCTGCATCTTAGCAGCTCCCAGTGTGGAAAAGCAATGCCGACTCCCGCAGGAGACCGGGAGCCGGCGGGACCGTGGGGAAATTGGGGACCCCCTCACGGTCCCCAACGATGTGGCCATGTCCCGGGGGAAGGGGTCCCTGGGGCCAGAAGTGGCCAGAGAGGGGGGCCACGCGGCCCCCCTCCCCCATAATTAAAAATTTTAAAAAATTAAAAAACAAATAACGCAAAGGCAGGCCCCGGGAGGATAGGGTCCCCGGGGCCATAAATGGCCTCAGGAGTGGGGCCACGCAGCCCCTCTCCAAAAAAAAAAAAAAAAAAAAAACACTGCACATGCCCCGGGGGATGGGGTACCCGGGGCCAAATATAGCCTCAGGAGGGGGGCCACACGGCTCCCTTCCATTTTAAAAAAACAAAACAAAAAGGGGTCAGGCCCTGGGGGATGGGGTCCCCAGGGCCCATAATATAGAAAAGGAAGGGGGGCCACACAGCCCCACTTCTCAAAAAATAAAAAAAACAAAAAACACGCTATCGTGCCAGAGGCCCCGCCCCCTCCAGCAACACTCTGCAAACACGCCCTGTGGCGCATTTTAAGTTGGGGAATTGATTCCCCTTCAATACTGCGGGTCCCTGGGAACCAACTAGCCCACCAGGAACCTCCAGTAAGCGCCACAGGGCTGCATTGCAGAGAGGTGGTCCAGGCCACGCCCCTTTTTACACCTCTCTGCAACGCAGCTCTGTGGCGCTTACTGGAGGTACCTGGTGGTCTAGTTGGACCCCAGGGACCCTTAGGATTCAAGGGGACTTAATCCCCCAACATAAAATGCGCCACAGGGCGTGTTTGCACTGTGGTGAAGGGAGGGGCGGGGCCTGATGTGACATGTGTGCAAACAGGCCCTGTGGCGCGTTTTAAGGTGGGGAATTAATTCCCCTTCAATCCTGAGGGTCCCTGTGGGCCAACTAGCCCACCAGGTATGGCCAGTAAGCGCCACAGGGCTGCGTTGCAGGGAGGTGTAAAAAGGGGCGTGGCCTCAGACCACCTCTCTGCAACGCAGCCCTGTGGCGCTAACTGGAGGTACCTGGTGGGCTAGTTGGCCCCTAGGGACCCTCAGGATTGAAGGGGACTTAATCCCACAATTTAAAATGCACCACGGGACGCGTTTGCACAGTGGTGAAGGGAGGGGGTGGGTCCTGGGGTGACATGTGTGCAAACACACCCTGTGGTGCGTTTTAAGTTACGGAATTAATTCCTCTTCAATCCTGAGTGTCCCTGGGGGGCAACTAGCCACCAGGTACCTCCAGTAAGCGTCACAGGGCTGCGTTGCAGAGAGGTGGTCCAGGCCACGCTCCTTTTTATACCTCTCTGCAATGTAGCTCTGTGGCACTTACGGGAGGTACCTGGTGCGCTAGTTGTACCCCAGGGACCCTCAGGATTCAAGGGGACTTAATCCCCCAACTCAAAACGTGCCATGGGCGTGTTTGCGCAGTGGTGAAGGGAGGGGGCGGGGCCTGAGGTGATGTGTGCAAACACGCCCTCTGGCGCGTTTTCCATTGGGGAATTAATTCCCCTTCAATCCTGAGGGCCCCTGGTGACCAACTAGCCCACAAGGTGCTTCCAGTAAGCGCCACTGTGCTGCGTTGCAGAGAGGTTGTCCAGGCCATGCCCCTTCTTACACCTCTCTGCAACGCAGCTCTGTGGCGCTTACTGGAGGTATCTGGTTGGCTAGTTGGACCCCAGGGACCGTCAGGATTGAAGGGGAGTTAATCTCCCAACTTAAAACGCCCACAGGGCGTGTTTTCAGACATGTCACCCCAGGCCCCCCCCTCCCTTCACCACTGTGCAAACGCGCCCCGTAGATCGTTTTAAGAGGTAGTTTTAATCCCCCTGCCCTATTATGTACTAGGGACTTACAGAGGAGGTCATGCTAATCACAGGGGTACCCCAACGCATAGTGTTCCCTAGTATATAGAGGTGATTTCACTGTATTCTAAGTGTCTTTTAGCATAGCACTGGATCTGGGCCTGGTTAGTCAGAGTCAGTTACCACCAGTACCCGTCTGAAAAAGTTGTGGGCACAGGATGATTTTGGAACAAGGCCTCTTTCTGCTCCTCTCTTGGTTCTTTCTGCACATGTCTTGCTTCTTCCTGCACTTTTCTTCGTCTTTGTGCACTTCTGTTACTTTTTTCTGCATTTCTTTTGCTTCTTTCTGTGCGTTTTTTCTTCTTTCTTCACATGTCCTACCTCAGTAGGCATAGTTAGAAACTAGCATTTGAAAAACCTTTGAAATTCACTGAAAATCCATAGGTTTCAGTCATGTTATAGTTAGAAATTAGCATTTAAAAAACCTTTGAAATTCACTGAAAAAAACATAGATTTCAGGGGCGTTATAGTTAGTTGGACATTTCACTCGTACAAAACCAGTGAAATTCCCCCGTTATAGTTAGTTCAGCTAACTATAACTCGCGCCCCCGCAATGCACTGCTGATGACGTCACATATTACATCACTCATGACATGGTCAGTGACATCACTGATGACATCACTGATGACATCTCAAATGACATCACTGATGACATCATCCAGTGACAGCGTGTTTCTGTAAAGTTTAAATATGTTTAATATATATAGGGAAAGGCGCATTGAAGAGTGGGTGTATAAGTGTCTGACTGGATGATTTAGTAGGTGCGTGACTGACTCTATAAGTGAGTGGTTAAACATTTTTATGTATTAGACTGCTGGTACTGAGGCCTAGAAGAAGAAAGTTGGTAATGAATTGGAAGTGATGGTGTGAGAGAAAACCTCCTGTTTAAGGTGTACTAGGAGGATGCAATACTCAATAACAACAGATGTGCACCTAATGGTGTGACTAAGAGAGTAAGCCGATTCCCCTCAAGTGTGGTTATGGGATTGGCTCTTAGTGGTGGGAATGAGATATTTATGTTTTGGTAACTGTTAGTTGTACTTTTAATTGGTGTTTCATAGTTAGACAGACTTCATCAGGACTAGGAGAGGATATAGATTTCTCTCTGCTTGGATTCCCTGAGTATAAAGCTTTATTCTGTGGACTCTTTCCATTTCCTTCGAATTCTACTGAAGCTCGATCTCATGCTGACATTTTCTATGTTCCCCCTTTAGAAATCCCCTTTAGAGTGATTCGTTTTAGCTTATGGTCAGATTAGAAAGGGAAAGTTTACTTATGGAACACCTGATTGCGTCAAACTGTTTCCTTTGCATTGTGGCTGTACCTATTTTGTATTTTGTTTTATTACGACTTTATTTACTGGCACACTTAAGTCTCCAGACTGTATTGTTATATCTTTTAAATCTATTCCTGCTTTGCATATATACTGGCTGAGTTATTGTTTTAAAATAAACCTTTATACGTTGAAATAACTGATCTTTGTCTCCATTGTGGAGTCCTATTCGCTTCTCAGAGATGGAAGTGTATTTCTGATGTTAGCTCCCCCACAACGCTTCAAGTCGACTTTCAAAGGTCTATACGAACAGTGGGGGAATTTGTTTAATGATTTCACAAAGTAAGTGAGGTTCAGATATCCATGTTACATCAGTAACGAGTCTCATATCATTGGTTTTACACAATAATTTGTTTTATTTAATTTGGTGTTGCTTTATTTGATATGAGGACTATGTGTTATTGTCTATGCAATTTTTTACTCTGAGATGATCAAATTATAATTATATATGCGTACATAATGTAGTAGGCTAATTTAACATGAGAAGGGACAGAATAGAAAGTTAGTGAGCTTTAGATTATACATTTCTAGATTATCATCTACATGTGTTTATTTTAGTCTACTACAAGTACCACATCTAGCCTTGCTTGATGTAGAAGTTGGGTTTCTGTAAGATGGTGGAATGACACAAAGGAATGTGTAATGTAACTGGAGCTCACGTAAAGCACTCCAATAATTTCGGCATACATGACAACCCTCCCGATTCAGGTGGGAGACTACCGATTTCAAGGCTAGTCTGTGATGCAGAAACCTGATCCAAAGTTTTGTAAATTGCCAGACATAAAATTTGAATGACTGTCATGAACCCTCCAGTCTCCCTCTTCAAGAATTACACTTGACATCAAAGGTTAATACTTTGTCCTTAATTTTTGGAGGTGGATATTAGAGCATGTGACCGGCCTCGAAATTTTATTTTTGGCAGTTTTACAAAGCATAAACAAAAACTTAGTTTAGAACTGAGAACCTTGTTTTAGTTTGCACTGTTATTAAACTGCCAAAAATAAAAAGCAGATCGCCTGGAACCAATTGCCTTTGATTCAATATGTCAGTGGTGAAAATAAATTCTCCCAACTATGCTTTTTAAAATGTCCCGCTTGCCTGCCCTAAAATGTTGGCATGTATGTTTCGGGTCAAATTCACGCTATATATAACTGCGGAAAAAACAGGGGGGATGCAGGATAGAATGGAAGATAGGCAAAGCCGTTGGGGCTGGGGAACAGCTGAGAAACAGACCTCCGAAAACCAGACCTCAGACCCTAAGCCTGGTTGCCATGACACCAGGCCTGAATCAGGGGCCCGCTGCGTTCTTTTCCTTTCGATGTATGAGATCTCCTCGGGCGTCCTGGCAAGTGACAACATTTGGAAAGCCCTGCCAACCCCTTCAAAGCAGAGGAAACAAAGCTGACATTTCGGAGATTAGGTTGGTATGGTGTTATGCGAGAAAATTCAGAAAATACACATACATTTTATTCATAATCCTTACAACTGAAAGACAGATGTAGAAAACATACAATACTATTAGCATTTAGAAACAGGGCACATTTAGTCACATACCATTTGAGTTTTATACAAGAAGTATATATATAGGCTTTACAAAATATCTGTTCCCGATATCCCAATATCCATTAAGTAAGACAATAAAACGTTTCCTTTATGGTCAAGAACAACTCGTCTTTTCAAGATGGCGCATACGTTTGCGTACACTCAAACTGAAAACGGATGTCAGTGTTGAGGACAGCTTTCATAAACGAGGGTTAGGCATCCATTTTAAACTGCACCCGTTTCACACACATTGCAAGGGAAGAAACGCGAAGTTTGAAATGGCATTGCATGTTTTATAGTATAATGGTAGAGATATCAAATCAAAATAGTCAGTGTGTTCTAATAGATATTCCTCATACTTCTTTGACTAACCTTACGATTGATTTTTTTGTTGCTTATGAGTAAATTTTTGTATAGGAAATTTTTCTTTATTATTCAGCTTTCTTAGAATGTTATGCTTTGATATGTTTCGAAGATGTTTACCCACATAAAAACGTACATCTTGCTCGCGTTGGTAATGGGTTTGAAGGGTGGCTTGTGCTTACCAGAGCCCTCAGACAGGACCATGTCGTTGCAGTGCATTGTGGGATTTGGGCGCACGTCACGCACTGATTTATTCAGGAGCTGCCGTGGCCGCCGGGAAGCATCATCAGCCTGAGCAGAGAAGGCCGCTGGGGAGAGAGTCAGGCGAGCAGCCCGGATGAGAGGGGGAGGGCATCGGTCACGGGAGGCAGGAGAGCAACGCGGCACCCTCTCCCCCTCTCACACCGTCCCTACAGAGGACCGACGAGCCCTCCCCGAGGGGACAGGAGCCGTGGTATGTGAAGGGAGGCAGCTACCTTGAAACCAGGGCTTCAGTCTGGAAGAGTAGGCTCGTGGACACCTGGAGAAGTCTCACAGCGAACCAGGCCCCGAGCCTTGCAAGGAGGCTTCTCTGCCCGCCAGCGAGGCCGAGCTGCCTGCTTTACAGCGGAACATACCGGCAGGCACAAGGCTGCTGGGGTGAGCTGGGAGAGATCAGGACCGGTTTCAGTAAGGTACACCTCACCCATCACTGGCAAACGGTGTTTGTTGAGCAGAAAAGGAGACTTCCTCACAAACCTAGATCCCTGAAGCAAGTCTTCACAGCCCTGGGAGCGCCCCTGTGGACTCCTGGACGGATTGCACGACTATAGCCTGAGGAATGTCCCCACCGGCTCTCTAGCCGAAGGGTCCTTTCTCTCACTTCAGAGGCTGGCTTGGGGGACAACGGTGCTTGGGATTCCTGGCTGCCTTCTGCTCCCATCCCCCACAGACCTAGCCTGTACATCTGTTCCCATCGGACTCCTACCTTTTCCACACACGATTCGGTCAGCTTTACAGAAACAGTGCTTATTTATTTCAACCAAACGTATCAAGTATCCTAAGGATTCTGCGAAACAAGCGAAAATTCCCAGCGCCGTTTCTTGAAATTGAAGGATTCTGTACCATAATTCATTTTCAACATTTCAACATCTGTGGATTTGTTGGCAACATAAGATCTCGGTGCCTTCGAGGCAATGCACGCCCATCGTCATATTATATGTATATTTTTGGAAAATGTGCCCCTGTTTTAAGTGGTGAATGGATGCCTAGTGCTCAAAAGCGAGCTCGGATTATACATGATCACAACTACAGTCCTCTTTACTGAGTGGAAACCAGGAAGCGTTACATGCCGTTCCGCCAGAGGTTTGCCCTGTTGAGTTATTTTTGGAGAGAAAAAGTAAATTGCCGCGGTCCAGACCTCAGTTGCGACGTATACTGAAGGAACGCGACAGCCGCGTGAAGCTTTTTCCATATCTCGTGCTTTCCAGCAGGGAGGCTTCCTTGAACACTTACACCGCTTTTCCCATTGTTGGCTGTTTTTTTTTTTTTTTTTAATGGATGCACTTGGGCTTTTTATGTTGCTGAATGGTATACGGGTCAGTTGGATCCTTTGTGTCTGATGCAGACTCCCTGAGGACTCTGCAGAAGAGAGGAAGATACATATTGGTCCTGTTATAAGAGCCATTTTGTTTCAACCACCAAGGTAAACAGAGCGAGAAATTGTAATTTCTTATTTTAGACTACAATTTTTTTCTTCTTTACTGTATTGTAAAATCGTGTTTTTATACACACATTATCAATTCTGGTATTGAGTTTAGTTTTAATTTATTACATTTGGCAACTTGCAACAATTTTTCCGAGTGTATTGTACATACTCTCCTAGCGCAGAGATGTACAACGAAGGTATCGTATGCGTTTCAAGAATTCATAACTGTATACAGAATTATGGCAATATACTCGACTTGCAGATTCTGTGGCCAGCACTCCTATGTTCCTTCCCCATTGTTTTAGTCTTGAAGTTATCCGCGCGTCTAGTGAAATCCTGCCCATTAGCTGCCCCATATGCATCAGTTGATATCGATCCCTTTAAACAAATACTCGAGCAGATTCTCCAAGCCGGTCTTCACCTCTTTGCTTTCTGCTTTGCTATGAACTGTTCTGTCCTGCAACACGCCTGACTTCTTTGTGGAATTTCGGTAGCCCAGGAAGTGTAACGGCCCTTTTTATTTTATTAATGGTGGTTTTATTGCCCCTTTCCTAGTGGAGGCTCCCCCTGTTCTTTTGTGATGCTTCTAGTAATGCTGTCGGTGACAGCGTGATGTACCGCAGGCTTCGTTTCACCGGAATCCCGCTGATGGGGACTGTTGTTTAGAGTGCCTTGCCTGGTAGAGATGGAAAAACGTCCCCTCGAGGCCTCCAGTGCCTTGACAGCTTCTCAATGGGGGAGATGACAGAGTACAGAATGTTACTACGAGAGCTACCGCTGATAACAGACTCTGAAATCTTTTCAGTGGACAGTGAATTTTAGTCAACTGGGTAGACTAAACGTTAACACCGATATTTGGCATTTGCTTTTTATTTATTTCCTATTTATTATAAAAGATTATATAGCGTAAACCACTTTATGTCCATGGCAAAGCACTTTCCATTTGGCAGAAAACTTAAGCTTTGACAAAGCAAGTAGGACTTGTCTTTGTGATATTTTCAGTTTTTTTTTTTTTTTTTTAAAGCAATATATTTTATGCTGGTGCACAACAGCTTCTGGGAAACGAGCATTGGGAAAGCCTGTGCGGCCTCCTATGCAAGAGCTGTTGGCTTTGCCAATGTTTTAGCCATGTTGTACCCCGATGTGGCTGCTGTTTAGCATGTCTGAAAGTTACTTTGGTAAAGGGGAGTGGAGTGGAGTTGAGTGTAGTAGAGTAGGGTGAAGTGGTAGGGTGTCATGGAGTGCAAGGGTGTAGTATTGTGGAGCAGAGTGGAGTGGCGGGTATTGCGTAGAGTTTAGTAGAGAAGGGCGGAGTAGATCTTCGTGGAGTGGCATGGAGTGGTGCTGGGTAGAGTGGGTTGGTGCAGGGTAGCGTGCACAGGTGTAGCGGAGTGCAGTAGCTTAGCATAGTGGTTTAGAGTTAAGTGGTGCATAATATATTTGTGTGTAGAGTGTAGTGGTGTGTAGTGGCATTGAGTAGAATAGCGTACAGGGCAATGACTTTGAGAACAATGGTGTAGAGTGCAGTGGTGTCTAGTAGGGTGGCGGTGAGCTTAGTGGCAGAAAGTGCAGTAGCGCAGAGTACAGTGGTGCAGAGTTAGATTGGCGGAGGCAGTTGCGTCCGGCATGGCTTGCGGGTGGGGGGGGACAGGAACGGGGGTGTCATAATAAAAAGAAAAAAATAACTTACTTCGATCTGTTTTCTGCGTCTTCTCTGCACCTGCTCTCCAGCCTCTGACGGGAGCAGGAAGCAGGCAGCCAGGGTCCTTCCCCTAAGCCACAACATTGCAATGCAGCGTTGTGATTGGTCTGAGCTCCGTGACCCGGCGCTCAGCCAGGGGATGGAGAGGTGGGCATGTTCTCCATGCAAGTTACAATGCAGCCTGTGTGGAGAAAGGGAAAGTGCGCATGACTGGTTTGGGTGGCCAGAAAGGGCTGACCAAATAGTCATTGTGCACTCTGGAGTGGGCAAACCACTGCCCTGCTTTGTAAGCAGAGCAGCACCACCCACCTGCTGGCAAAAGAAGGAAGCCTAAAATGATAATAACTAAAAGTTATTACCATTTTATGTTTTTGCTTCCCGCACTGCAAGAGAGCAGTGGGGCAACGATTCTCCGTCATAGCGGAGGAGCCGCTACTGGGCGAAGAGCCCAATTATGTAGGACGACCTTGTATACAGTGGGCTAGAGTGCACAGAGTATTTGGTGTAGAGTGCAGTGGCTTGGAGTAGTTGGTGTTGAGTACATTGCCATAGAGTGCATGGGTTTAGAGTAGTGCATAGCAGGATGTAGTGGAGCAGAGTAGATTTGTTTTGAGTAAAGTGGTGTAGACTGGATTGGCGTAGCGTGCAGCGGCATAGAATAGAGTGGAGTGACACAGGTAGATTGCAGTGACGTAGAGTAGAATGGCGCAGAGTGGAATAGAGTGGAGTGCAGTGGCATAGAAATTGTTTAAGAGTAGAGTGCAGTGTCAGTGTAGTGGTGCAGAGTGACTTGGCATAGTGGTGCAGAGTAGAGTGCAGTGGCCTAGTACAGTGTTGCAGAGTAGAAGGAAGTGACATAATGCTATGTTGCATAGTAGAATACAGTGGCATAGAGTGGAGTGGTGCAGGTTAGAGTGTAGTGGCATAGTGTGAGTACATTGGCATGGAGTGCAATGGTGTAGAGTTGACTGTCCTAGTGGAGTAGAATACAGTGTACAATAGAGTACAATAGCCATAGAGTGCAGTGGTGTATAGTGCAGTGGCGTAAAGTGTTGTAGAGCATAGTGGTGTGTAGTGGTACCGAGTTGAATGGCATAGAGTGCATTGGTGTATAGGTCGAGCCTATAGCAGCGCATGCGCTGCTCTGGCGAGACTTGTAGTAAGGGGCTTTCAAAAGCTCACCACACGCTCGTGCGTGTGTGGCCTATTGCTTGCGATTACCCGCATGTATACCATATGTTTTGAATTATCGTGCCCAGTCACGGTAATTCAAAACATATGGCCTGGTGCTCGCTCTCGCCACTTGCGGGACGCTCCATCGTCCTAGCTCATTAAGCGCATCTCTCGCGGGCACCCTTACAGCGCGCGCACATGGGCCGCGCACCGCTGCTCCCGCTAGTTTATTTTTTTTATGTCTCCCCTTTCCTCTTCTTAAATGTTGGCGCTTGTGCTAGTTTTCACCTTCACCTGATCTGCTGCTTTCTGCTCCTGGCCGTAGTCTGTGTTCATCAGGAAGGCGCCACTGGTTATGGTGCTGTCTGAGCTGGCCTTGCGGCTGAACAATGCCGACTGCAAGAACTGGGTGAAGGCCGACCACTGCCTGTTGCTGCTCGAGAGCTTCCTAGAGGGTGGAATGTAGGTTCCCAGATGAAAAGCTTCCACCAGTGCCTCCTCACCGAGAGCCCCATGCTTGGCCGTGGGAGGCAGCGTTGCACGGGCCACTGCCGGGCACAGGGCAGGCAGGTGAGTGTTCACGTCACACTCAGGTGCGGGAGCCACACCATTACTCTGGGATAATGTAGCGAGAGATACAGTGCCCAGACGCCCTAAGGTCTGGTGATCTGGACCCCTCTCGGTTTCCCCCTGCGGGCAAATTGCTTCTCAGAAATTTAGTGTTAATACCAGGGTGACCACCTGACACGGAGGCAAATTCTGGGCAGGACTGTAAAAATTTAGGAGAGAGTCAAAATCCGCGATAAATTATGACTTTTAAGAACACAACAGAGGCGATGGACATTCCCTATCCTTTATCAGTGTATTTATTTATTATTATTTTCATTTCAGGCGAGAGACTGCCAAGATGAAGTCATTTTTGGCTTCAAAAGCCAGGATTCTCCCTCCTGAATTGGGTTTATTGGCATGTGTGCAAGGGCACAACCTCTACCAGAATCTACCCAAGCTTGAAAAGAAATTCCAAATAACATTTTGATTACCTTTGTAAACATTTCAAACCCCGTGGTAAACAGTTTTGGAAATATTAGGGGAAAGTGACTTTATCACAATTTGTTAGTTAAGACAAGTTTTATAAAAACATCTGGTTCACCTCACCCTCCATCAGACACCAAACCCCCCCAAAAAACAAGCATTGGCATAGCCAATAGGTCTCGACTTTGGGACCATATAAGTGTTTAGCCATGCACAGTCGATGTTGTTGCACCAAGGATATTATGCTGGATAATTAAACACTTATAAGGTCCCCAAGGCAAGACCTATTGGGTATGCCAATGCTGGTTAGGTAAGTGGTGTAGGGTACAGTGGCGCAGAGTGAAGGGATGTGTAGTGGAGTGGCGCTGAGTGCAGTGGCGTAGAATGGATTGGTTTAGAGTGCAGAGTAGATTGGATTGACAAAGCGCACTGGCATATTGTGAAGCGGTACAAAGTAGAGTGCAGTGGCAGGGTGCAGAGTTGTTGAGTGGGGCATAGTAGGGTAGTATAGGGTAGAGCGCATTGCTGTAGAGTTGAACCGTGCAAAGTAGAATGCAGTGACGCAGTGGTGCAGAGTAGAGGGGATGGGTAGAGTGAAGTATGCATGATGTGGTCCCATACTACCATTACAGGCAACATATCTTCAATTGAAATTACCATTATATTTTTGGACATACAGTTTTACTAATAAAAGTATACAGCGGGAAAAAAAAGGTGTGGAAATGTCATCACCTGGTGTATTGATTTGTTTGATCATATTCAAATATTTGTTTCCACCACATTTCAGGATAACAATTCTTTTTTCTTCATTTATGCTTTTCTAATTCTGATATATTCTGAAATGTCTGCACAGTTCATTTAGAGACACTTTAAATTTTGTTGTGTGCTAGAAACAGAAAGCGCCCTGGAAGAGAGAGCCTGATATTTGACCTCTGTCTCTGAGTGCACATCAAATGTGACAAGATAAGAACAAGATTTAAAGGCTTGTTTACAGAAATTGAGCACTGGTAGAAGAATACAGCAAGTAAGTTTTGGGAAACGGAAGGGATAAATTCAAGCTGGACAGCTTACAATAAATCGAGCCAGCATATAGAAAACGAGCAAATGTGAGTTACAAAGCCATGGGTAAGCAGTAGGCGGAATGCATTCCCATTGAAGCTTTCTGAAGTCACCAAGAAGTCGTTGGCAAAGTAGACCAGTGTGTTAACTGATAGACTTCGACCCAACAAGGAAGAAAAAGGACATGATGGTGTGGCACGTGCAAGAGTGAAAACCCACTATAACGTTATGCAGCTGTGCTGTTCAGTAAGCGTCTGCATGCATGATGACTTGCTCATGCATCAGTTCTCATGCATGCACCTACTGGGTGACAGGCAACGTTTTCGTTTTTTATTTACAGATCCAGAATGGCAGACTTGACTTTAAGCAGTAAATAAAAAATAAAAAAGTAACTTGCATGTTAGCTCATTTGTGAAAGCTGAGTAGCATGGCAGCAAATGGAAACTATCAAGCCCTCAAAAAATAGTATGTGTGCGTGCATATATACATGCTGTATATGTTTGATTTTTATATTTTAGGACTGGACGCAGAGTTTAAAAAAACAAAAGCCAGGGTTGGGGGGCTGGAGTAGTATGGAGCATGCATGATGGGCTTCACACGAAGGAGCCTGTGAGGGGACCGCAAACCAGAGTTCAGGAAGGTGGGTATCTCATGGAGTGCTTGAACAAAAAGAAAATCATTATTTCCTAAATGTGAGCAGTGGAAGCATGCAAGTCAGCCAATAAAAAGGAAGGTAACAAACCTGTGCTCCTGGGAGTGACAAACGCAAGAATAGGAAGGTAAGCCATCCATTAAGAAGCAAGGAAATGGGGGCTAATGGCAACCAATGGTAAGCGATAGGCTGGCTTTAAGCATACTGATATTTTTGGTATGGCCCACAATAGTCTTTCACCTACGGACAGCTAAAAGCAGTTTGGTAGGCGAAACATTACGTTTTTTGTGTGTGTGTGTGTGTGTGTGTATATATGTATATATATATTGTACAGATTTACAGTGTCAAGCTCCTGTATCCTAGAGTTTACAGCAACAAGGTTCGTTTTAGTGTATTGAGGCAAATGCTTTCAGCAGAGGTAGTCGTGACAGTTTATGCTTATGACAAGGCGGTGTAGTGTTAGTTTAAGGTAGCATTTTATTGGTGAATTCATAATTTAATCATTGATCTCTTAAAAGAAGTGTACAATGGGATAATCCTATGCTACAGAGGGCTGTTATACCAAGTTCTTTGTGCCACCTCTGAAAAGGATTGTTTTTTTTTTCTTCTTCTATTGTTAATCCGTTATAGGTTCTGGAATTTCAGTTCTTGCTTTCATTTATTCATTTTTTAGATATTTTTGCGAGTTATAGTGTGAGGATTTTTAAAATTCATTTTTAGGTTTCGGCTAGCGAAGTCTGCGCTTGCGCAGTCTCGCTCGCGAGATTTAACGTTTTTTAGTACGGAGCTTGAACCCGCCCCTCTTCTCCATTGGCTGGCTTCCTAAACGGAGGCCAGCCATTGGAGGAGAGGGGCGTCTGTCCGTTTAAGCCCCGTCTTTTTCGGATTCGGGGGCGTGTTTTTTACTTTCTTTCTCTCCTCTGGAATGTAAACATTCCAGCCAATGGGAAGTGGAGAGAAAGAATAACACGCCCCCCAATCTGAAAATGCCACTGCGTTTCTCCGAGGCATTTCTGCTTGACCTCGGAGAAAGGCGGTGGTGTTCATGGCGTCGTCCCCGTTGCTCCTCGGTCTAAACACGGTCCCTCCAGGGGCCCTTCAGATGTCCTTGTTAGCATGCTTCTGTTGCCTCTGACGTGGCTGGTATCACCCTCCTCCTTCTGCCCTCTTTTACAGCACCGTCCGTGCCTACCCACCAGCACCGGAACACAAACCTCGCACACACCATCTCTCCCACACAACAGATGTGCCGGAAGACCACTTTAATTAATTTTTGTATGGCGTTTGCAGGGTTATTTCGTCCTCCATGCTGAATAATTCTACGAGCACAGGTAACGGAAAACCACTGTAAAGTGGTTTGAGGCGTGTCATTATGACGTCGAAAGACGTATTTTACAGTGAACTGTGAAATTTTCCCATGGTTCACGGTTCGCTGTGCAATACAGGGTTTTATACCACTGCGTCTTTCAAATGTAACATGCACTGTATTAGAATTTGTATGTGGGGTGCAGGGGGCATTATTTTAATATGTTAGATCGCTGGCCTCACACGCACTGCTGAGAAACATGTCCGGCAGCATTCCTACTCATTCTGTTTAGGGTGCATACATTTCTGCGTTTTGGCTTCGGTTTCAGGGCACTATAGGTTAATTCCTTGTCACAATGCCTCGGCTGCTCCGGTTCCTGACTTTCCTTTTACAACTCATTGCATGCACGTGTGATGGTCGAATGGCTTTGAATAAACAACAAGTCCCAGAATGCATCGATGTGGCAAATAAAAGTAGGTCCGAAAACAAAGGTTTTTCTGCATGGAACCACAAAGTATTCCTGATTATTGCAAATCTATGCCGAGGTTTCTTGACCGCCCTCCATTTCTGCCAGGTTCCTATGCCTCCTCGGCGCCCCTACCCAGGGGTTCTTTCTTCCAGGCGCCCCCACGCCGAGACTGACTCCTGATAAGAGGCAGAGTCCTTTCCACTCAGAGAAGGTCGTGCTAATGCCATCGCAACACTGAGTTTCGTAATGTCCACGTAACTCTCTTTCAAATCCTTTGTGCACGCTGCTTTTTTGCTGTTTTGTGAAAAGCTGCTCAGTACTAATGAGACTCCTCCCCCAGCCCCCATTATGAAGGGAGACATTATTGCAGACTTCGAATTGTATTCGACTAGACTGTAACCTGCTACCTGCTGGAGCGGATGAGTGCGCAGCATAACAAGCATTACATCTTAACTGGGCGAGAGCTAATTCGGTTGTTCTTGGCCGACCAGTGTGTTTTTACACTTGTCGCGGGGAACAGTGTCTTTTCTTAGTCAAGAGTTCAAATGACAAACAGATATCTCCGAGTGGAAAAATGGGTACGAGCATTAAGCAGGCCTTGAGTTCTAGGCTACAATGTTGCATATAAGCCCAGACTTAGCAATATTCCGTGACAAACCATGTTGCGCTTACCAGTCCTTTCAGCAGTTCGTTCAGGACAGGATTTGACCAATGCCACATATTTTCCAGACCTCAAATTCCTGTTCTTTGGATTTCCGATTTCAAAGGCTCAAGTCCTATCCACTCTGTGTAATGTTAGGCTGAATCATACATCCATTGAGTGACTGCTTCATGTCACATCGTCCACACATGCAAGGAATAACAGGCATTGTCGAATACAACAGGTCTATCTTTTACAAGCTGGTGCATTGGATATTTTTTGTAATACTAGTATATGCCACAAGCATTAAAAATGCAATAGGTCTCGCCTTTTATTAAGTTAAAGCCATTTGCTTTGCGATACAATACCATTAGCAAAGCAAATGGTTTTAACTTAATCAATGCTTGAACCCTCCCCTCTGGCTTTGTGTGTGGGTGCAAATGCAATAGGTCTCGCATTTGAGAAAGATTAAGCTATTGACATTGTAAATAACAATGCAGTTTCTTTAAATGTTTTAAAAACATAAACAAAAATAATGTCATGAGCAATGCCAATAGCTCTAACTGTAACAATGCCGAGACCATTGCATTGTAAATGCTTGTTTATGCTGGTGGTGGTCATGACAGCATGCTGGCTTTTTGGTTAGGTTAAAAAGCACATGTGCTTAGTTCATACTTGCTGTTTAGCCCTCCGTTTTATAGTTATACTCCAGCAGTTGCAATGGTGGGGATAGTGGTCCTGTTTCGGTGCACCTACAATGTATGCCAAGTTTGAGTCTGGAGTTCTTATTGACCTGTCAAGCACGTACTCCTAGGAGGTTTGTGATACAAAAGGACCACATTAATAAAAACGGGTGCCATAGAAACATATGGCAAATCCTTCAGCAGACCCCAAGTGTTTGAGACCACTGAAACGGATATGCTGCAGTACTATACCAGTCAGTGTTCTTGTTCAGCCGCCGACGAATACCTTTAAAATAAAGAGGTTGTTAGAGAAAATAGTTTAGAAACGATTTGCCGTTTTGTAGGTAGACAGCCTTCACTGTAGATGTATCCGAAAAGACTCATAATTTTTCGAAGTGTTGCTGATCCTTTTCATTTCAGTCTAGTCCATACAAAACAATACAGATTTAGCTAAACGGGACATTTTAGGATGCAGATCCCTTATAAAGTATGTGACGTTTCTCCTAGCACGTGTTTACCACAGTTTTCATAAAATAGAGAATCCTGAGTGACGACTTGGTTTGCTGGGCCTTTGTTAAGTTGTTAAACTATGCATCCAAGCCCATTCGGGGCACTTATACCATGTACTAAAAGTCAGGTCGAATTTATTAGACCGGTTCAAAGAAAGTAAAAGAAATTAAGCTAATGAGTTGAATCTTGAGACATCATAAAATATATTTGAAATGTTTTTCTTGCCGGCTCATTTGTTCTTTTCGTGCACTTTTTACTGCCATGTCTGCAGCTACAGTTTTGTCACTTGCTGTCCTCTTGTTTAGTTTGTGGTGAAAATAACTGCTTGGTCTCCTTGGGCGTTTTGTTCACCTACTCTCAAAATCCCTTCTTGTGGGACAGTCAGACCTAAGGAGTGAGGACTGGTTGAATGTCTTAAGCGATTATTACCAATATTAGTTGTTTAAATTCATGTAGATGTTCGCAGATATGATAGTCGTAGTTGTAAGTTAGCCAGTGGCTTTCCTGCCTTAGTGGCCAACCTGGGAGACCATGGAGAATAGAATAGTTAGAAATGGGACAACATACATCCAGGGGCAGCAATTGAGAAATACCTTTTTGATTACTACTCAGTGTTCTGTTTTGGGTTCTAGCCAGTTTCATGTGACGGTTCTAGTCAGTTTCACGTGATGGATTCTTCTTTAAAGATTTGTCTTCAGGACTTTCTTTAGTTGAAGCAGGGTTGGCATTCCTGATGGAAGCAGGGAAGCTTTTCAAAATCCTTGGTCCATAGCCTCTTGGTTTTTTTTCTCTTTAGTGATAACTTTGCTGAACTCATCAGGATTATTGTTCAACTCTGTGTTTCCCAAACTGTGAGTCATAAACCTCTGATCGGCTGGGAGCTGATTATTTTTTTGTGGGCTTCGAAACTCCAAGCAATAAATAAAGATACCTACTGTTCAATTCTGATTGTTCTTGTCACATTTGCTGCTCTTCAAAGGCAGAAGTCAAATGTTAGGCTCTGTCTTCTGACCAATTGCTGTTTATTTTTAACATGGGGATTGGGGTTTAACAACTCACTCTGCAGTGAGAGAAAGAAAGGTAAAGTGAATAATGTGACATTCTTGCTGACGTACAAGGAGCGTGAAAGGAAAGACAGTAGGATGTCATTTTTTTCTAAACCATAACAAAATGTAAACCTGCCAGTGAACCGTACCCGTTCAGAATCTAGAAAACTCAAAAAGAAAGCACTAGTTTTTTTGTCGAGCTTGGGCAGTGCATGCGCTGCTCTGCAAGGCATGCTGTATTAGAGTATAGACTTGAAGCTCAGCCCACTCTTTGCTCATATTTTTCATTGGCTTGTGTCCTGGTCCTTTCTAAATGCTGACTTCTGAGTCGTTGATAGGCTTGTTAGTTCCTCCTTTGTATCGCCTTGTCTTTATTTGTTACCTGCAATGAGAACTGGCCCTTTTACTTCTGTTACACAGCATGTCTTCTTTAGACTCTAAGCACTATTTTCTTTAATTTCTCCTACTGCAGTCACGACATGCTTTCCTGTAACATTCAGTGCGCCATGCACGCTTTCACTTTCCTAGCAGCCCATGACAATGGCGACCTGTGCTTTAAAATTAAATCTATTTTGCATTTAAGAGTTTGAGCTAATGGAATGTAAATGGCAATGCCTTTTTTAAATCTGTGTTAATTATCAAAACCGAAATAAAAGGCATTGTCATTTTCAATGCCATTAGCTTAAATTCTCATAAATGCGAGACCTTTTACGTTGCAAATGCTTGTTATAATTGTGAAGATTGAGGGAAAGAAAGGATCCAAACAAAAAGACACTTTAGTTGGTGTTGCACAACTGATATTCACTGAAACCAGATTTTCACACATTATCAATTTTGTGCAATATAGTTTTATCAGTAAAACTGTATGTCTGTGCAACTAGAGTGGTCCTTTTAATGAAAATGATGTTTTTGTTGCATTAAAAAATCTCCTGCCTCATGTCCATTAAAGCTAGGTGTCTTGCGGTTTTGAAAAGTTTGGGAATCCCTGGTTTAACCCATTGCTGTTTAAATTAGAAGTTCTTCCACCCCTATGTGGTTTAGAGACCCCTATCTTTTCGACATTTCTGCATGTTGACTGCTTTAGTTGAGTTCAATATGGCTAAATGTAATACAAAATAAATGGTATGTTTTTTTTATTTACAGTGTTTTGTGAACAGACAACGTTATTAAGAAATATGTAAAATACTTCTGTAATCATTCCCCTCTGCAAGCATGAATGCTTCCTCATGAGCAGCCTTTATTTTGGTACCATAACAGTAATAATGCACGTTAAAGCTATTTTAGTTATGATGTATTAGAAAATCTCCATTTTAGTCTCTTGCATTAGGCATACCATACTAAATGTATGCTGTTATTCAGCTTATTAATACAAATTTTGAATTCAATGGAAAGTTTCTATTGGAGGTTATCTGGCAGTTTCTTTTTTATTAGTAGTCTACTGGAGGGTTAAAATAACAGTAGGCTGAAGCACCTAATGGTTCGTACTGACAACAGAGGCTGAAGAAGCTTCTCTGGGGAAGAAAAATATTGCATGGAAGTGAAAAAGAAAAAAACCCATCTTCTGTCCTTTTTAAAGTATTTTCAAATTTGTTATAGTTGTATATTTCAAAAAGTACTTTGGGGATAGTACCAAACCTCTTAATAGGATTACAAACTCTGCTCTATTCACACAAACTTCACTTCTTAGTTTCTTCGGTTGAAAATGTTTGGTATTTGTCTTCACCACATCTCAGATACTTTTTACCAATATCCTGGGCAGTCAATGCAACTCAAATATCAGGGAACCGTGACCTTTTCCTTTCCCAGTCAAATTATGTGAGAATGCTACCATTCCCTCTTGTTCCTCCCTGGAAGTGGCAAAAACTATTAGTTAAGTATTTATTGTCACAGCCACCCCTCACAGATGAGTCTTTCTGGCTTGTTGCAGGCTGTGGGATTTCTTGGCTTGCAGGCTGTGGGATTGAGAATTGAAGGTGAGGCTCGTAGTCTCTGTTCTTGTTCCTCTGAAAAGCAGCAGATTGTATGCTGCTAGCTGATGTATACTTCAGATGTGATGCCTACTTTGAATTTGAATTTAAAAACATTTCTATAGCGCACTTTTACCATGCGGTTTCTTGGCGCTGTTAGATTGTGAGAAGCAGGCAGGAGCAGAGGGGAGTTTAAGCATTGTAGGCTCGGGGAAAAAGAAAAGTTTTAAGACCCTTCCGGAACTCAATGTAGGAAGATGACATACGGAGTTCCGGGGGGAGGGAGTTCCAAAATGCAGGAGCAAGCACTGCGAATTTCGTACCGCCAGTCTTTTTCTTGCTGAAGCGGGGGATAGTTAACAAAGCCTGATGAGTAGACCTAAGCTCTCGTCCAGGTATGTAGGGGGTGATGGCAGAACAGATAAATTCCGGGGCAGTGCCTGTTTTAGCCTGGAAAGTGGTGCAGCCAAGCTTGAACAGAGCACGCTCTTTCACCGGCAGCCAGTGCAAGGCCTGCAATAGGGGAGTAGCTCTATGGTATTTAGGCAGGCCGTGAATCAGGCGGGCAGCCTGATTCTGCACTAGCTGCAAACGGCGAATGGCGTAGGCTGGAGCGCCATTGTAAATGATGTTCCCATAATCGAGGCGCGAAAGCACCATGGCCATCACTATAATTTTTAGGGCGGGTAAAGAAAAAAAACGAGAAATCTTCCTGATGATTCGAAGGGAAAAGAAACTGGAGGAAACAACTGAATTGACCTGAGAGTGAACAGAAAGTGAGGGATCCAGGAGGATACCAAGGGTCTTGACCTTAGGAACTGGGAGCGGGGGAACACCAAGTGAGGAGGGCCAGTGAGAGGGGGACCAGGGACTGCAACCACCTCTGGTCAAGACTAATTCCGTCTTGTCCGGGTTGAGTTTGAGGTGGTTGCAGTTCATCCAATCCTGGATGAACAGCATGACGGATTGGACATTTGAAGCAGAGGAAGAGGAGTGGGAAAGGTCAAAAATTAGCTGGAGGTCATCGGCGTAATTGAACACCGTGACCTCGAGCTGCTGTAACATAAAAATGAGGGGGTAAATGTATAAATTAAACAAAAGAGGGGAGAGGGAAGAGCCTTGGGGAACTCCACATGCAACCTTACGAGAGGTAGCGGTGAAACCAGCAAGATGGACTGCCTGAGCCCTGTCACTCAGGAAGGACTTAAGCCAGGTGAGGGCCAGGCCCTCTATACCCGCCGCCTTGACACGGGTGAGGAGGATGGAGTGGTCCACCGTGTCAAATGCGGCGGATAGGTCTAAAAGAATGAGGGCCTGGGGGACGTTGGTATCAATGCCCTCGCGTAGGCTGTCCATCACTGAGATCACTACCTTCTCCGTCGAGTGGAGGGGGCGAAAGCCCGCCTGCCGGGGGGAGAGGCAGTGGTTGGCTTCCACATAGGTGCTCAGAGTGCTGGTTACATGGGTCTCCAAGACCTTGGCCAGGTAGGGTAATAGGGAAATGGGACGGTAATTGGAAGGGGATGAAGGGTCGGCACCGGATTTTTTTAGAATGGGAATGACTGCCGCAAATTTATGGGCAGTGGGGACCACTCCAGATTTGAGTGAGTCATTTAAAAGTGTAAGGGGAGGGGTAGGGCAGTGTAGGAAGACTTCTCGCAAGATACGAGCAGGGGCAAAGTCTAGGGGGGAACCTGACTTTACCTTTTGGAGCAGGGAAGAAAGTGTAGCTGTGGTCAGAGGGGGGAAGGAAGTGAGTTTGGAAGTGATGGCAGGGGGGGAGGGATTAGTGAAGGTGAGGGAAGGGGGGGAGATATTAGCCTTGATCGTTGCGACCTTATCAACGAAAAAGTCGTTGAGGGAGTCGCAAAGCGGTTGAGAAGGGGGGATCGAGGCCGTGGCTCTATTAGATGAGGCAAGCTCATGTACTGTGGCAAAAATCTCTTTAGATTGAGATTCAGCTGCTAGTATCCTGTTTGAGTAAAACAGGGTCTTGGCATCAAGTATGCTTTGTTTGTATACTTTGAGCACAGAGAGGTAGATGGTTTTTTTGGCGGGACTATATTCTCTTCTCCATGCGCGCTCTGCTCTGCGTGCGGCTAATTTCTTCTCCTTGAGATCGGGGGTAAACCAGCGATTGGCAGCATGGGCACGCTTCACAGTGATCCGTCTCAGGGGAGCAAAATCGTCGCCTGCCCGGGTCAGCCAGCCATCGATGGTAGTCAGCTGGTCCGGGGCGGCGAGGCCCGAGAGGTCAGGGCAGGAATTGGCCAGGGATGAGCAAAAAGATGGCATGTCTGCCCTACCCCATTTTCTAGCCCAGGTGTTCTTTGGGAGAAGAGGTTTAGGCACTGGGGCTAACGCGAGGGAGAAGGAGATTGAAAAATGGTCCGACCAAGAACAGGGGGAGATGACAGGAGAGGTGGTGGGGATATTTAGGGTCCAAACCTGGTCGAGCGAGTGGCCATGAACATGGGTGGGGCTGTGAACGAGGGGACAAAAGTTAAGACTGGTCATGAGGCTGGTGAATTCTTTGGAAAGGGGAGTTTCGGCGGGGTCGTTGGGCCAAAAATTGAAGTCACCCAACACCAACACTGAGGAGTTGTTAATAACCAGTGTGGCGAGGATGTCTTGAAGGCAGGAAACAAAATTGGAAGTTGTGTGAGGGGGTCGATAGATGAGAACAGCAGTAAGGGGGGTAGAGTAAGAGCTAGCACGAATTATTAGGCAGTCTACCTCAGGGATAGGAGAAGAGGGGAGTACTTGAAAGTGGGAGTCATTATGTGTTATCAGGGCTACTCCACCGCCTCTCCTGCCCTCCGGGCGATCCGCACGAATGATGGAGTAAGAGGGGGGGAGTGCGGCTAGGACGTTGGGGAGGGAGTCTGCCTTAAGCCAGGTCTCTGTTAAGAACAAGAGGTCCGGGTTGTGGCTGTCAAGAAAATCGTGTAGCTCATGCTGATGGCTAACGACAGATCTGGTATTGAGGAGCGTGGCAGTGGTATTATAGGACGGTGTGTGGGGAACAGGCAAGATGGGATGAGTAGGCGCAACGGCCCGAGGCCGAGGAAGACAACTTTGAATAATGGCGGGGGGGGCAGCGGGGGGGCTCGTAAGGAGATTTAAATGTTGTAGTGAGTTAGACACAATCGGACTAATGGTGCCAGGGATCCAGTGAGAAAGAAGCTCAGAGGAAGTGTATGACAGCGGGAGGGCATAAGGGAGAGCCCCCTGCCCCGGCCTGCCGCGGACGGGCGCAGACGGGCAGGACTCTGGCTTGACTCCGGCGAGCCTACGGCGCGCCCGCTGCGCTCGTCCGCTGCGCTGACACATGGGGGACGTTTAGATAGAGGAGCAGCGTGGGGGGAGTGGCGTGGGTGGGGTCGGGCGAACCAGCCCGATCCAAGATGGCGGCCACTACCGCTAGGCGCCTGAGGTGGAATCAGCTGCCAGCCAGCCTCACTGGGCCCCTGAAAAAGCAGGGTGAGAGTTAAAAGGTACCTGTTGAATTTCAGTACAGGTTATTCAACAGAATCAAGCAATTTAGAAACGAGTGCGTGTCGCCGCTTCCAATCGGCGTGACAACGCGCTAAAAACACTTAGAAGCTCAGTCGCAGCCCTCAGCTCCCACGAGCAAGCCCACTGCCACCGGGCTGCTCGCAATCGCTGGGGAGACTGTGAAGCACTCCTAAATAGAGGAGCAGCGTGGGGGGAGTGGCGTGGGTGGGGTCGGGCGAACCAGCCCGATCCAAGATGGCGGCCACTACCGCTAGGCGCCTGAGGTGGAATCAGCTGCCAGCCAGCCTCACTGGGCCCCTGAAAAAGCAGGGTGAGAGTTAAAAGGTACCTGTTGAATTTCAGTACAGGTTATTCAACAGAATCAAGCAATTTAGAAACGAGTGCGTGTCGCCGCTTCCAATCGGCGTGACAACGCGCTAAAAACACTTAGAAGCTCAGTCGCAGCCCTCAGCTCCCACGAGCAAGCCCACTGCCACCGGGCTGCTCGGAGTTATTGGAATAAGGAACAAGCATTGGCATAGCCAATAGGTCTCGCTGTTGGGACCTTATAAGTGTTTAGTTATCCAGCACAATATCCTTGGTGCAACATCAAGTGTTGCATTGCTAAACACTTCTAAGATCCCAAAGGCGCGACCTATTGGCTATGCCAATGCTTGTTCAGCTGTCTGAGGAAGGTGGTAGGGCTAAGCTTGAAAGGACTGGGGAAAGGATGGCAGGTGGTAGGGCTAAGCTTGAAAGGACTGGGGCAAGGATGGCAGGTGAATTGTCTGTAAGCAGAGTAGAAACCGCTCCATGACTTCTAGGCAGGTGTCAGCGAATGCCAAGCGTGATGAAAAGCAGCCATAGTCCACCTGACAACGATTTTGCGCGCAGCCAGATTGTTTCCACTCTGCTGTCAGTGCAGGGCTCTGCTAAAATCCAACGCTTAGTTAGAAAAGGAGTGCGTTCACGTCTGTAGAGTAACCAAAACCCCCTGGGCTGCGCTGCGTCGCGTCTTTAAGCTTGTTTCAGTGGAATGGACTTATTGTAGCAACACATTCAGCATCTGATTTTGGTTTTACCGTTTGGGTGGAGGGGGTATTTGCTCGTGTTTTCTCTGCAGTTAGGTGGAGGGGGTATGTTGCGCGTGTTTTCTTTACAGTTACTGTAAACCATTTCTTTGCAGTTACTGTAAAAAAAAAAAGAGAAAATACCTCACATCGCGAAAAACTTGAAATTCACGTTGTCTAATCTTAAATGGCAAAGAAGACTGAAAAATCTGTTGTAAACATGTCCAATCGCTCTCACTAGAATAATAAATCTAGCACATACAGAAGACGAACTGGTCCCGGGAACCCCCGCCGCCTCACTGCCAGGTGAAGTGCGTGTGGTTTCTCAGCAGGCTCCTCCCACCGCTGTAAATAGTTTAATTTCTGAATCCCGTACCATTGTGGACAGCAGGAGATGCGATGAGTGGGACGGCGCACGGAGGGCTGCTGGCGGTCCTGCTGTGAGAGAGGGAGCTCATGGCGACAGAGGGAGAGCGGCTGGCTCGCGGTGACCATGTCGCCCTGGTTGACCAGGCTTGCGTTAGCCTGCCTGTTTCTTACAGGTATGTTGCTACTAAAACCGCAACCTGCTCTTAAGCCTATATATAGTTTTTTTTAGTGTCTGACTCGTGGGATTGGGCATGTCGGGTAATGCGTGCCGGTTAGGATTACGTATTGTTTGTGTTGTTTCGCTTTCTGTTTGAGACGTGATTTGAAAGGGAGTCTAATTACGTGGCTGGGATTGAATTCTGATTTTGCTGTACGCTTTCTCCGGAATGAAGTGGGTGCTGCAGGGGAAGGTGTGGAGCAGCGAAGTGTATAAGAATGCTGACAGTAAACGTGTGTGTACTTAAATTGCTGCCTAAACATGTTCACAGAACGCATTGTTAAGCAACCCGGGCGTTCTGTACAACAAAAAAGCTGTCTTTACAGCACATCGTAACATATTGTGTCTTTCTTGGCTTCATGATGGTGTAACTGCTGTTTATTAATAGTCTTTGCTATTCTTCTTTGGACTCTCAGAGGGTTACGACTAATCGACAAAGTTTGTACTACTCTCATACAAAACAAGTGAAACACAAGCTCGTGCTTAAAGTTAAACAAGAAGTGTGAGCAAAAGTGATCGCACGCGCAGCAGGAAAAAGTGAAAGTGATCGCGCTGGAAGGGAGGCAGATGGCTGCTGCGCGTGAACGCAAGCTTGAGGCCAGCAAAAGCCTATGGTAGCACTTTGAAAAACCCCAACACTAAATGTCTCGCAGGGCAGCGCATGCGCTGGCTCAGGCGAGTCCTAAAAACAATAAAATGGGGGTGAGTTAGTAGATGTTTACTTGACGAGGAAGTAAATATAAGACTTAGAATAGAACGGGCAAATACGTGAGTGTGCGGGTAATTTAAGATGCAGAGATGTGTCTAATGGAGGACCGAGGTTTAAATTAGAGTAAGTGATGACATGAGTACCATTAAGTTCTGTATAAGCAACATTATTCTAGTGCTTGTACACTGTAAGATTAGAACTTTTGTTTTTGCTATGGTTAGCAAGCTAGGAACACGTACTTTGTAAGCTGGACATGTTGTATGCTTTCCTGGCTGGCTTTGCACAGGTAAATGTAATTGGGTTGTAAGATAATGATGAGTCAATCCATATTGTTGTTCTTATAAAACACTCCAGTCGGGTACAGTTGCCAAAAGTATTATTTTTGTTGGTTTTGGCAACCCTAAGATGAGTATCTAATTGTGTACGAGCATAGCCAGACAATTTTATTGTATATATGTTCTCGGCTTCTTTATCATAAGGGTAATTCTGGGTCCCTGATATTTGAGCAGACCCCACATGGGAGCAACACGTTGGTCCACAGACAAATTTGGTGCTGTCCCTGATTTCTCACTACCGATGCTCTCTTTTCTGGGGAAGTTGGCCTTTTGCTGTGTTAGTGTGTAGTCTTTTGTTAGCTCTCAGATGTGGGAATGAAAGAAGTGCCTACTAAACTACCTGTAAATAAAAACCCCTAATGTTGTTGTTGGTAGTTTATTTAACTTTGTGTGTTCTCCTCCTTTTGTTTCAGTAAAAGGAAAGACATTCTGAGTATTTGTTTAAAGTCTACACACTTACTTCTTGAATCGCTTTTAAAATTATCAGACGACCTATTGGGAAACAGCTTTCATTGTGGCCAATGTAACATGCAGGTAATTGGTAAGAGTTTTCACAGGGCCATTCAGCATTTCCTCTTTTCTGAGCTCCAAAGGGAAGATTCATTTTACAATTAGAATTACTTTTAAAATTGTGTGCGCCTAAAGAACTTTTATAATTTAGGTGATGGGACAGGCGCATCAGGACCCGACACCCATCGACCCACACCACTTTAAGTAGCTGTTTACCTCCATCTGCAAACTATTCGTTTACAAGAACTTATTTCATCTGAAAATTGCCGTACGTAGGAATGGGCCTTAACTGTATTCTGCAAAGTTCTTTACCCCCACAGTACCATGATAGACTATTATTAAAAAACATCTATTGTAGTTCCTCGTTTAACAAATGAGGAAATAGGAGGCTTAGAGGATCGGCATGTCTATTTGTTGATTAAAAGGCACGCTGAATTAAAAGCTTGTATAAACTTCCTTAGTAAGATGTACTTTCTCATAGTGCATTGATATGGGCATAATATCTCAAATCTAAACCATAAGAAGGTTCCACGACATTTTTCTTTGCCCTTTCCACTTTTTTGCATCATTATAACCTTCACAGTATCAAGCTGTCACAGCTACATCCCAATGTGTGACACTCGTCCCATCCGTGACTCGATGACCATTTCAAATGAGTGGGATGCCTTTAGTCATTTGGATTTTATTTATAGGTCTGTATTCTTAAAAAGGCGATTGTACACTACATACTGCTGTCTAGTAAGACAGAAGAAAACAGTGAAGCATTGTTAGAAATAGTAGAGGCCCAGCCTTTGTGAAGGGTTTGTAGGATGTAGGGGGATAGTATATGAAAGAGAGTAGATCATTGATCCTAAATGTGTGCTGGTGGGGGATCTTTTGACTACATATTTTGATGACTCATCATTTAATCCCGACCATTAAAACATCCCCTGTATTTGGCCTCGCAGCATTTGGAATTGCAGATTCCAGAGATTCCTCTACTTTAAAGAGGCTTATGTTTGCACTTTAGGGTACCTTGATTGGCTTTGTTAAAAATATTCACCTGATGATTTCCTTCCCCTTAACGGAAATTTGTCATTACTGGTATTGTAACTTGCAGTATATTCAGTTGTATAGTTACTTCTGAAATTCCATATTGTGTTTGCAGATTTTTGGACTATGCATGTAAGATTGAGTGATGCTGGTCATAATTGTAGATTTATGGTTTTAGCTTGTGGTTGCCGGCCACTGTATTTTGGCTACCAAATCAGCTTCCATATTTTAAATCAATTCAATTACTTTTTCCCTAGGACAGAACAAAACCTTAAAATATAGATATAATCATATGTAAAACATTTTCTTTAATGATCTTTATTGAATTTTCTTGATCTGTAATATGTTGGTCTCACTTAGACCAGAACTGTCCAATGTTAGTACACTAGTCTTCAACCATGTCAGATTTTTAACGATTTACATAGTCTAAATCTGTATAGAGTGAATCTAAATGAAATTACTTGCAAAGCTTGAATTCCGGAAATCTGATATGTTTCCAGCTATTGGTGAGCATCATTGGTTAAACTTTATTTTTGGGTTCTTCAAACATGAATCTGCTACTGCAACATTAATTTCTGTAATTTACCTCCTTTTTAGGTTTTCCTGCTTAACGGTAAAGTTTTTTGTAAAATACCTATTGTCCGGTTGCAGTAACCAAAGATCTAATCCTTTGCTTACCATGGGTTTGCTTTAGTGTCACTCATTTGCTTTCATTGTATTTGTCAGTGTGTGTGGGCATTCCATCAGATTCTTGCATTTGTCACGCCCCAGCCCCAGAGCATGCAGCTTTTCTTTCCACTGCTTAATTTGCAGGTACTACTTTGAACCCCACACAATACGAACAGTGTTGCACTTTCGAAATTGCACATAATACAGGGTAGTTAGGAAAAGGAACGAGGATAGGCGCAAGCGACAGCGACTAGGTTTATTGTTAGACAGCATGAATGTAGCGCAACTTAAACCACAATACAGCACTTATAAGTAACTGAATTAATTTACAATGTAGAGCAAACTCTGACCCACAGGATAGCCCACGGAATGATGTTTTACATGAGCTCATCAGAAGCCTTGGAAAAGAGGGATTTGCAGGCCCCGTCAGATCAGCAATTGAAGAGGTGTTGGTGAATGAGTGGCACCCAAAAAAAAAAAGCCGTCCTGGGAGAAGGGTGTGCTGATGTTTCATTGGTGCGTAAATAAGATAGTAGAGGTCCCCAAATATCTCTGGGTCTGGACCGAAGTGGCAAAGGGTCCCAAAAGTGGGAGAGTTGCTCAGAGCAATATATTGCCTCTTTCAGCCAGGCAACTGTTGTAGGTACTGGACGGCTGCTTCAGTTCATGACCACCCTGCGCTTTGCAAGGAATAGCAACATGGCTATGAGCCTGCGATCTGAGGCTGGTATATCCTTGACATAGCCCAGTAGAGCCCTGATCAATGCAGCGCAAAGGAGAGAGGTGTCTAGTGATTGCATGTATGACTGAAAGGAAACTTCCCTCCAAAAATGTTGCTACTTCAGGGCACAGCCAGGCCAAATAGAGAAAGGAGGCCGGGGATGCAGTGCATCGGAGACATTGGAAGCTTGAGACTAGGCTCATTTTAAATGGCTGCAATGGGACACAATATAATCGATATAAAATTATTAAATGTATTCGACACAATATGTAGTTTGGTGAGAATAATTCCAATTGTCCACAGCAGAATAACCACTGAGACTCCGAAAGTGGAGCATCTGTCTGTCCCCCAGGCAGTAGGGGCCCTTGGAGTTGTGACCGGGCTAGAGGATTGCATATTGTTATAAAGGCAGGTAATCAATTTACGAGGAGAAGATGCGATTAGCACTTGTTTTAATGTCTGAGAATATGGTTCTAGTCGTCTGCATTCCCGTGCTTGTGTGCCCTTGTTTCGCATCGGCGGGATGAAGGTGTTGCAATCAAGAGGAAAAGAAGGTGCGTATTGAGAGGATTGTCCTGCCCGTTTTACGGGACTGTCCCATGCCCAATGCATGCCAGTGTCAACTTTCACCTGCGGTGCATTGTAAGGAGCATACAGTGCCCTGGATAGAGGCCACAGGTCTGCCTGTCCTTCTCCACAGTAGTGTGAGGCTGGGCTGGGCTAGTATGGTATCAGGTGTATCCAATAATGTAAAAAAATGTGCTATGGCGCATAGAGTGTAATTTCCGGCACTATCAAAACTCTTCTTGAAAGGCAGGAACTACTGCCTGGGGGCCTGCACTGACATGGTGAGGTTTGGGTAGAAGGAAAAGTCATTTCCCCGGCGGCGTATATATTGATGTTAACGGGTGAGGCGCAGCACAGTATGCTTGTCCTTGTAATTTAAAAGGCGTGCGATGATGGGACGACCTGTTGCACCTGGGATGGGGTGGACGCAGTGCCAGAGAGCAGTGCATCCTCTCCAAAAAAAAGACTGAGGTCAGGGCTTCTCCCAAAGAGCTCACGAAGCAGGCTTTGCCACAAATTCTTCTATCCTTGGCAATTGCAGTAGACTCTGGAAACCCAGTGATTCTGAGATTGTTGCACCTTGATCTTGCTTCAAGGTCTTTGCATTGGCTTTGATAAGTTCTAGGCTCTTGTCCTTGCGCAACATATGCTCTCTGGAGCCAACCTTGGCATCCTCTGCAGCAGAGACGTGATTTTCGAAGTGATCCAGTTGGGTCTCGTGCTGCCCACCCATTGGCACCATCCGGCAGTGATGCGCAGTAGTAATGAACAGTAGCTCCATAGTAATGAACAGTAGCGCCGGCACGTATGCTGCGTAGCATGTAGTCTTCACCCTATGTCCGCTCACCAGCAGAGCACCGCCACCCCTGGTACGATGTCCTCATCAGGGGCTAGGGCATGTGTTGCTTTCTCGCCTGTTTGCTTCTCCACCGGCTCCACTTTGCTCTCTCTGGCCTGTGTGATTCTCTCGTCCTGTGCTCCACTCTACAGCTACCCCTCTGAAACATTCCAAATATCATATGGAACTTTGGAATGCTGCATGCCCAACTAACAGATCCACACTTCTTCCTCTGCACACAATAATTAGAAAGAAGTATTACATATGAAATAATACACATATGAAGCCAAGGAAGGAATAAAATATCCCATAGACAATATACATTTAACACACTTATTAATTCTTTCACTTATTCTCTGTCTCCTAATTCCACCTTTCCATTTACATCATGATGACCAGCCACTCTCTCTGTACTCCATCCCCACCACCTTCAACTTCTAACCAATCAAAATGTAATTCTTTCGGTTGTTTGACCTTGTCCTCCCCTTTATAAGGACGGGCAACTAGCATGACCCATTTTGCTGTCACTCAGTAAAGAGGCGTTGCACAAAATCTTCTACACTGTCTTTGGAGATGAGAACTTGCTTTCTCTTTTAAATATCATGTCTCATTTTATCACTTTATCCAAGTTTCCAACCTGCAATTCCACTTTCCTCACACCATGCAATTTATCAATCTAGTCGTATGCTCAATCTGTGCACGACTTACCCAACTCTTGACTTCCTCTGGAGGCCAAACCACCACACTAGACTTGTTCAGCCACCCATGCTATCTTTAATGAGAGTTCTATGTCTCATTAACACAAAAGGCTTCCCAAGGCATTAACCTAAATGCCCATAACATTTTTTAAATCTTTTTTTCCAGTCCAACACATTACTTTTCGACAACTCTGATTCCCGTGATGACTCTATTAAGGCGTTCTTCACTACCATTGAGTTCGGTATGGTTAATGGAAGTGGTCCTGTGCTTGATTCCATTCTTGTTCACAAATTGTTTGAAAACTTCTGTCAAAAACTGTCTGCCATGATCACCCAGGATGGATTTGGATGTTCTTTCTCGATGGCAAAACCTAATCCATAGAATTCACATCTCTGCTCAGGATTTTTACTTTTGGCCACTTCAACCATAACCTGAACAAACCTCACACCATCCTAACAGGACCGATCACATCAAAACCCACTCTTTCCTATGGCATGTTAGGCGATTAAGTAAGATGTAAAGGGGTCTAAATGTGACTTGAGATACTCATGCACCACTCTCTCCACTTCCTTGGCCACCTCTGGCCACCAATACCTCCTTAACTCTGTGTTTCGTTTTGTCTATGACTTGACGTCCCTCATAACATAAACTCACCTCACCACTGCACTTTGCAATGACATTGGAGGAACAAAGTGCCCGTTTCTCAACAGCAATCTATCTTGCACCAGCAATTCATTCCTTACTTCCCAGAAACCAAGTTAACTTTTGTCCAATATTTTCTTTTTCTGGCCATCCGTCCATCAGATACCGATTACAAAAACCAACATAGTGTCCTTCTCTATAGCCGCACTCCATTCTTCTTTACTGATACCTTGCATCTCTTCCCCCACCTAGAAAAGCCACACAACTGTCATCACACCCACCAGTCAAATCCTCCTTCATGGGTCAAGGCAATCTATTCGAAAAATCTGGCAACCGATAATTTTGTTTTTTTCCTTCTGATACATATTGTAACTCATAGTTGTAGTCCAGCAGTTATAAGGATAAAATAGCTATTCTGGGTTAAGCATTAATCCAACCTAGGGCAGTGAGCACTTTGGTTGAGGGTTTGTTGTCACAATGTACTAACACGTTGGAAACCCACACAAACTGTCAAATGATTCAAACCCCACATACATCTATGGGCTTCCCTTTAGATGACTGAATAGGTCTCCTCCGTGGAGACGAAAGCTAGAGAGACAAAAGCAGTAACTACCTCCTTGCCCTTACCATCCAGATGAGATAAAGCCGCTCCAGGTTTTTTCCCCCCTTGCATCCGTAGTTATACTTTTACATTTGGCATCAAATCACGGCAAGGACGGCGCCTTCAATGTCTTCCGTGAAAATATCATAAGCTTACTGACATTCTAGAGAACACTTTAACTTTTAACATGGATGGGATACATTCTATTCGAAAAATTGTTCACCTATTTAGAATAGAACTCTGCCAACCCAAAGACCCGTAACTCACCTTGTTTTGAGGTGACTGCTGATTTAATGGCCTCCACCAAATTACTTTTTATGCAATATGCCCTGGTAACTCTTCTCATGCCCAAGGTATGTGGCACTTGTTTTGACAAACTTGCATTTGGGAGACTTTGCGGTAAACCCATTTTTCCCAAGAATTTCCCAAACTTCTGGTAATTTCTGATCATTATCTTCTCTGAACTTGCCCATAACCAGGATACCATCGTGAAATAATTTGACCTTTTTAAATATTCTTAAACAGCATATACATAAGCCTTTGGAATAAGGGAGCTGCCGGCACTAATCCAAAGGGCAATCGCAGAAATTGATAGCACCTGATGGGTGTGATAAAGGTTGTCTATTGTTTACTGTCAGGATGTACAGGTACCTACTGTGAGAGCTACAGTGGAAAACCATCCTATACCTTTGGTCGTATATAATAATTGATTGATGCGAGGCAAGGGAAACCTATCTACCAGAATTTTTTTGTGCAGATCCCTTAAGTCAACGTAAATGTTATTTTGCTTTTGGCCTTGCACGTTACCACCAGAAGAGCCACCCTTTCAGAGTATTGAACACGTTCAATTCTCCAATTCTGCTACAACCTCATCCTTGATATCTAAGGAAACATTCCTCCCCTTGTGCACACAAGGTTGTGCTGACATTTTAAGAATTTTATTTGTCAAAAACTTTTAACAGCCTATTTTCACATTAAAAATAGAATCAGGAAATGATTGACAATTATATTTCTTTCCTGGTGATCTAATGGATCTGGACTTACTAACAGCAAAGCTCTGCTGGGATCTAATAATAACCCTCGTTTTCCTTGGTCCCACCAGACACATTGAGATGGTCTCTTTATGTCAACATATAACTTGCATTCTGCACTTCTATTCTTAAACTCAAATTTAAATTTACGGAATCTGAGTAATTTTATAGGCGCCTGTAAAAATGTGGGTTTTATAGCAGGTCACTGCAAACCTTCGAACAATTCTTCCCTAACACCTTTATGTATTATGGTATATGGTGAGCCAGAGTCAGTAATTACCTTCACCTCTCCTGCTATTGTATTACAAAATGTTTTTTTCCTCCCTGTCACTTGCTTCACTTAGATCTTTAATGATACAATTGACCCTTGAACTTATTTTATTACCACATTCCCTAGTGAAGTGTCCCTTTAGCCCACAACTTGAAATTTTTTCGTCTAATGCTGGAGATGTTTGTCATGGCCAAATTTTCTGTTACCCCATTTGTAACCCCTACCTCTCAAACCCTCCATTCTATTTGAATTGGAATTCGAACTTTGCATAGCTCTCTCTTCGTTGTCTACTTCGTTAGGAAGAATCTTCCTACTTCTAACTTTACCTACCACGTCCTTATTTGAATCATTTCTCAGTACAGCCTTAGCACACCTGGGCAAGTTAGTCGAGTTTGAGCTAGTTTAATTTGTGGTCAAAATATGAGAGAACTCTGCTCACTCAAAAATGAACCCATCTGACTTCTGTAAATGGCAGTATAGGCCATTTATGAAATATATGGGCTATTTTGGCGACGGGCTTGTTTTCATTTGTCGTTGCACAAACTCATCTTGGTCAATGAGTAGTCTGAGATTTTATTTCAAACTGCGGTTTTCCTGCCAGAGACTATAGTGTCCAATTTTATAGACTTTGGTCTAAATATGGGAGTGAATTAAATATCGGGTACACATGCCATGTGACATGTAGCCATTCAAACAATAATGGTCTTCAAAATGTGAAATGTTTTTTCTAAACATTTTGTAAAAACATGCTTTCAAGTGAGTAATCCTGTTTCCAGTTGATATTTAAATCCCGCAAATGCTTCCAGAAATCCTGAACAATTGAAATCCAATATATTGACTTCTAATTTCATTATTCGCTGTGCCACTGGATTCAAACTAGCCTGCCTGATGAGGGGTGAAACTCTGAAACCGTTCCCAGGATACTTGTTTCTGGTTCAGTGAGGACTCACTTGACAGTTCGGGCTGGACTGTTCCCATGAGGAGCAAGGTCAAGACTGATGTGCATATGGCTGGGTCCAACCTGAAGTGGCGTAGAGCGCAAAAGAATGGCAGATTTAATCCAGATCTCTTGACTGAGGGTGAATGTTTGATTTACTGAACATTTTCTCCATTTGTTGTAGCTTTGACGAAGCCAGGCTTCATGACCTCCGTCCTCACTCCTCCTTTCTGAAGTTTCCTCGAGTTCTGCAAAATGAACTATTCTAAAAAAAACGTACAAGTCCTCAGCAAACTGGACAGCTCCAACTGTCTTACTCAGGCCTGTATTATTATGCCTCTGTGGTAGGGAACTGTATTTGTTTATCTGACTGCTGTTATTGGGATAGCGCAGCGAGAAACAGCAGCCGGGTCATATCCTAAAAGAGATTAAAAACTAGTAAGAGAAAACAGGAAGTGATGTAAAAGTCAGAGGCAAGAAGATGGAAAAGAACGATGGGAGAGAGTCAGAAAAACCAAGGAGAGAAAGAAAGAGAAAAAGGATTGTGTTGGTGATCCCTGCAGAAGAGTAACACAGAACAAGAAGGAAATCGCCAGCTAAGGAGAGGAGCACAGAGGACAGCAGCAGCTTGAGGAAGACTGCGAGGTAGAAGAATAACAAGGAAACTGAGCTAACACCTCTGGCCATAGACTGAATCTGAGTACTAGGCAGAGACACCCAAACCCATCCTGGGAGGCGAACTGTCCCTGTCAGGAAACGTGTGCTGTATGGGTGAGTGGCTTGAGAAATGGAGCAAGACTGACCTAACAGGGATGTGGGGGTTCAACAAGGGCCTACATATTTAAAAATTAAAAACCAGGGAAACCAACGCACATAACGGCAGAACAAAGGACGGTGGTGGAAGATGGCATGATTAGGCAGGAAATACTATGAACCTAAATGGTATACTGGAGGAAAGACCGGTTAGCACCATGGAAAACCCTATGCCCTACTAAAAGGGCACCTTGCACTCTGTTGATCCGAAAAGTTCAAATTTATCTCTGTATAAAGTTAATAGCAGAGGCAGAAGTATTATTACTAAGGAAGACAGGAGTGTAAAGTATGAAAATCCTGAAAGAAGGAACTACGATTAAAATAAGAGTATAGGAATAGAGCGGGAACAAACCTTAGAAAAGGTTCACTAAAGTAACATTTTATCATCTATTCCGGCAGATTTGGACTGCTAGGAAGTTGCCAATGCTGAAAGCATGTTATAATCATAAAGAACTAAGGAAGAAAAGGAAACCAGCATTGGCATAGCCAACAGATCTCGCTTTTGGTATCTTAGAAGTGTTTAGCCATACAACCCTTGATGTTGTTTAATGGAGGATATTGTGCTGGATAACTAAACACTTACAATGTCCCAAAGGCGAGACCTATTGGCTATGCATTGGGGCGCCTTTATTAGTGATTAGGTAGAGCTATTGACCTTGCCAATGTTTCTAAGCTGTGCTGTAGAGAAGTGTGGCTGCTGTGCAGCATGCTGAGAAGTTGTAATTAAAAAGTGTAAGAAGCACTGAGTGATGCTGTGGTGGCCCTGAGTGATGCTGTGGTGGCCCTGAGTGATGCTGTGGTGGCCCTGGGTGATGCTGTGGTGGCCCTGGGTGATGCTGTGGTGGCCCTGGGTGATGCTGTGGTGGCCCTGGGTGATGCTGTGGTGGCCCTGGGTGATGCTGTGGTGGCGCTGACTGATGCTGTGGTGGTGTTGTCTCCGCTGAGGTGAAACCTCATTCAAGGAGGATAGCTCTGTCTGACTTGTACCCCAGTGGCGCCTCTGGTCTGTTTCTTGCTGACACTTGTTAATTTAGCATTGTAATGTAACTGGAAACAAGCCGCGCTTTATGCATGCTTGAACAACAATCACTAAATAATAGTTACGCAACGTTGCTGCAGGAACACTGGGAGTATGTTTAAAAGCACCAACGTAACAAATATTGTGTGTTAATACATAGGTATGGAAAACCTTTGCAAATAGTTTTTTGATTTGAGCCAAAGACTCAAGGAATAATTAACATAGCGAGAGGAGAGAGTAAAAAGGGGCAGATGACTGGGTATTGGGAAGAATAGAAAGAGTTATAGCACAGTATGCGGGAGGTACTGGAGGTCTATGCGCTTTTACCTCACAACTGCGGATGGGAATGTTAGCAGGCGGGGTATACAATGCAGTGTTATTGAAGACCTTCTAAGCATTACACCTCACATAAACGGTGGCACTATACAAGCGAGTTATACAGGTTGACTTTATGGAGCGGTATATGGTGCGTTATGAAAGGAAGCTTGGCTGAGCAGTCCCTCTGTATCCCACCATGACTAAAGCAACGACTAGCCTGCAGGTTGTTGTCAAAGATAGACCGGTCTATATTGGTTCATACGAGGATGCCGGGCTTGGCGCTTTACACCCTCGCTTCTGCAGCACTTCAGGGCTCACTGGTGCTCCACAGTCACAGCTGCCTTAGTACCACTGTCACTAGTGTTAGAGCACAGAGTGCGCCGCTTTTACTGCCGCAGGTATTCATTCCATCATGAACCCGCAAGAGAGGTGGAGACGTCCGGACTAATGAGTATGTATAATCGTCTAATTAACCAGCGTGGTAGCTCAGTGGGTTAAATGCTCGCCGGCGACGTCTCCGGTGATGAATGGTCAGGAATCCGGTAAAGCCCACTAACTTTGTCATTCTCTAGATATTGATGCATTGAATACAATTAAAGTTGGAAGCTTTCACACCTGTGAATTACTGCACTTCGAAATGACTGAACTGACAGGAAGCTCTATAAAAGTGATTGTCTGAGGGTTGACTGTAGAGAATTTTGCAGACTACCAAATGGGACGATGTAACAACCCATGTATCAGACTGAATACGAAATATTAGAATAATGCGAATTATCAGTACTGGCTAAAGCTGTACTCTCCACTTCGAAGCGCTCACGGACATCTGCCGACTCAAGGTGAAAGAGAGTAAAAACTGCCCGCGTGGCCGTGAAAGTCTGAGGAAGTGAGACTTAGGAGGGGGGAGGACTGTTGAAGCGTGCGCTTGGGAGAGCAAGCGAGAGGAAAGCCAAATGGTTCCTGATCGCACGCTGTAAGGGTGTCTGCGAGCTCGTAACTGTGCACGTAACCGCACGCTCTAGGCCACACTAAAAGCTGTGGTTGGCTTTTTAAAGCCCACTCACTAAATGTCTCGCCAGAACAGCTCATGCGGTGACTCAGGCGAGACCTAAAAACCGATTAACATGAACAGTGGGATTCAGAAAAAACGTTGTCGTATAAACTCCAAGTGAGACAGATTCTTCATAAGACTTATCTTTGATTTTTTTTTGATTTTTTTTTTTTATTGAAATGAATGTTTAACCAGATCACCTTGCCTCTGGAGGTGGTGTATCATTGAGACGTACTGGCAACAGTCTCTCAGTCTCTTGAAAGTGTTTAGCACCATGATAACCCTTGCCAGGTGCTGGTGTCTACACTCAATATTTCCTTTCTTCACTGGCTGCCATTCATGGCATGGATTAGGTCCACACATTGCCGCCTTCATTGAAACAACTTTCTAAGTAGAGTTGCTCTTAATTTCTGGCTGTGTAATTCCTAGCAACTCGAGTTAACCAGATTCAGAACGCTGCTTACACAGAAGCACATCTTCGCTGGTACAGTTCTGACACCTGGTCTCCCTTCTCGATGTAGGGAAGAAGCCTACCCATCGTAGTGTGAGAAAAACACTTAAGATCTCATATCTTCCTATCTTTCCAGAATTAATTGAGCGCCCATACTAGATTTGTTGTGTAAAATATATTTTATTAATATTTGTGTTAATTTCCCGCTATTCTTTTTTAAAATCTCTGGTTGTGTGTATCGCTTCTGTGCCCTGTCATTTGAAAAAGAGCTGCATGTTAACACTCTAAAGCCATCCCACTCAAATGCCATATCACTCTGTATAATTTATAATGGTTCATGTGTAACCCGTTTCCCCCCACTTTTTTTTCTTTTTCTTTTTTTTACCACAATCAGACAGGCAGCCTTATTAAAGGGCCTGTTTACATGTTCTTAGTCTGTTGATTAAATTATCCCCTCCCTTAGTTGGGGCAAGCTTGCTACTCGATGTCTCCCCGTCCTTGCCCCTTATAACTCTACACTACCATATCTTTCTTGATGCCCATACCACTGTTTAAAATTGTAGTCCTCCTAACCACCTCCACCTAAGTCCCAATGACTAATAAAGAGTTGTCTCCTCTGTGTTTAGTCAAAATGTCCCTTGAACAACACCGGGAGTGGACTGTAATGCCTTGATCTGCACAGGCAGGGTGACTTTCTTGCCGTGCCGTACAATGTGAACATTAGCCGTGTATTACTGCAGATCGGGGGCCAACATGTATTTATATGGTGACTGAGAGCGCGACATGCCGGTCCTGAAAATTTAATGTACAGCACCATTTTTAGAAACCAGTCTACCTTTGAGCATGCTAATAAAGAGGAACTTGAGCACCTGCTGTAAATGTGCAAAAAAGCAACCCTAAATTAAGAGGCCGTATAACATTTAATGCAACTTGCTAGTGCGGCGTTATCCCAATTGCGGTAATGGATAGTGCACTCCGAAACACCACCTCAGACACAGCCCCTTGGTGGCACATATTCAGTGCCTATCATGATCATTAAGTCAATAATAAGCTACATTATTTATTTTAAGTTTCCTATATTGTAATGCGTCTTACCCTCTCTGCCAAATACTGAGTTTAGTTACCATCCTCTGCAAATTGTATTGTAGGTTTCCCCGTAGTAGACCTTATTGTTTATACTAAGGGTAACACATTGTAGCTGACTTTTACCAGTGTTGGGTTGTTTGTCAGTATGCAATTTTTGATGTTCTTCTCCTGATGATTTTTTTCTGTTTGACCTTTTAATCTTGTTTGAAATATTTTCAAGTTGTATGTGCTAGTTATTCTTCTTTTTGTTTCAAGATGATGTGCGAGGTTATGCCGACGATCAGTGAAGCGGAGGTTCCCTCTGGGGGAAATGGGAGCCAGGGCCTAGGCTCTCCGCTGCAGTCTGACTCCGAGTCTCATTTTGAACAGTTGATGGTATCCATGTTGGAGGAAAGAGATCGGCTTTTGGACACATTAAGGGAGACCCAGGAAACCCTTGCCTTGAGTCAAGGCAAACTCCAGGAAATTAGTCATGAACGAGACTCCCTACAGAGGCAGCTTAACTCTGCTCTACCACAGGTATGGTTTATTTGTTTTAATTTACTGAAGCTGTATTGGCCCTTCAAAAGGAATGCACATGCTAGTGTAATTGTCCTCAGACTTTTTGCAGAACTTCACCACCCGTTGTGAAGCCATACATGAGAGCGAGTTTAGTGGTTCTGAATATTGGATAAATGTACTATATGCACTTGCGATGCACTCGACCCAGAGAATTGAGTTGCAAATTCAGAAATCCTTGTTGCTTCCAGCAACCCAATTTGTCAAACTACCACACCCTTCTCTGGCTCCGCTGCGACTTTCTGGAACGCTCTCCTTCTGATAACACCAGACATTCTTTCCTTCAGAAAAGCTCTTAAGACCTACCAATTTAACCTATACCTATGCAGTTTAGGTTCCTTTGCAGACTTTGTTACTTGTTTATTGTTCATATTCTTGCTGAGATTTTCTTCTGCCCCAAATGTACTTAAGCTCACCAGCGTGCATGCTATGAATCCATTCCCTATTGTTTCTGCCCCTGACCAGCACATCCCTCCCCTGTCTTTAGAATTCCTCCTTTATCCTTGACCAGCCTTTTATTCCTTCAAGTTACAGTTCTAACTGCCTTTGAAACAATCTCCCCCCTTTTATTTATTTTTATTATTAAAGCACTATTATACTTCTAGAGGCAGGTATTGAATAGAAAAACGAAATAAATATACATTTTGTGTTTAATGAAAAAATATTGTTTTATTTTTTTGGGCCCTTTATTTCTTTTAAGTAGTCTGTAAAATCGGTGAACCGAAATAACCTTCATAATAGTTAACCCAGGCCATTAACCCCATAGGATTAATGGTAGAGGTGCTTGATGTACCACGGTATACCATATTTTCTGAAAAGCCAGTTGCTTATTAATCAATGGGAATCCTGCCCAACACGTTTAGGTCTCGCCTAGCGACGCAGTGCAAAAGCGCTGTAGCTAGCGAGATCTATTGTTACCGACTTGCTTCGGAAGGGAGACGGGAGATGCGCAGGACAGACTGCAAATGTGAACGTGCCCGTGAACACGCACGTACAGAGACGCGCACATCTCCTGTCCCCCTTTGTCCACGCAAGCCAGCTGCATGCAGTAACTCCTCCATCAAACACACGCACCAGCCGCCCCCAGCCAGTGAACGCGTACTCATCTCCCTCAACGCGCGCATGGCGTACTTTCGCTTTCCCTCCCTCCGGCGTTCCAGGCAACGCTCCGCATTCTCCATGTCTTCTCTCCGACCGGCAGCGCTGGTCCCGGTAGAATGATGCGTGTGCTGTGGCTCCTCTGGGCACTAGGGCCCCTGGCCGGGCCGGCATGTACTCCCTGGAAGACCTGCTGGTCATCTTGGACTCCGACTCTGCCCGCTCTCCCCTGCTCAACTCCAGCAGCGCTTGCTTCGCCGAGTTCTACGCGTCCTGGTGCGGACACTGCCTGAAATGTGCTCCCATCTGGAAGACGCTTGCCTTGGAGGTACAGGGTAAGAGACCCCCGCCGCCCACCCCACAAGACAGAACGTGAGACATATGTGAGAATGCCTTTTCTTCCTTCTCTCCCCCTGGGTGCTTTCTATCTGCCTGTTACTTCTGGTGTTATATACCCAGTTGGTGAGTAATTACTGTGCTTCTCTGGGCAATTTCCAGCAATAATCTCGATGTTCTGATGCGGGTCACTTAATCAAACAGCGCCACCTTCCGGATCGTTTCAATTCAACAGGTGGTTTCTTTCATTTGTAGAGTTTCAATTCCTCATCCGTGTTGGTATTTCCGTGGGTGTATCATCAGAAGTAAGTGTAGGATAATGTGTTGCAATCTATGTCTTGAGTTGACTTATTGCTGTGATTGTCAAGGTATTAAAGACGATGGATTCCTGCATGCGCACGACTTAGAGGAGAGCTCGCGTTGCGTGTAGGTTTTTCATTAAATATACTTGTTTTCTCACCCACACAAGTGATGGCTTTGAATGCATAATTTATGGAGCGGTAGTTTAAGCGTTCCAGTAGCTTGATGTGTGTCGCCAGCAAAATATTTCGATCCCAGATTGAATCAAAATGTACATGAAAATTAACATGGTTTTGTCAGCTCTTCGTGTTAGCGGGAACTTTGGGGCGCTGGAAAGTACCCTACAACTTTCATAAAGTAGCACTTTGCGCTAAATTGTTCCTATGGAGTATACATTGGGATGTCTTTGCAACCACACATGGGTTTTGATGCAAGTCCAGGGTTGGATTGGGATCAAAATTGGGCCCGGGCACCAAACAAAACAGGCATTTGCAATGCAATAGGTCTCGCATTTATGCGAGTTTGAGCTATTCACATTGCAAATAACAATGCCTTTTATTTTTGTTTTAGTTTTTAAAACTTAAATAAAAGGCATTCTCATTTACAATGCCAATAGCTTAAACTTGCGTGAATGCTAGACCTATTGCATTGCAAATGCTTGTTTTTATTAGTGTCAGAAACCTGTCAGTTTGCCATAGAAAGTTTAGTTTGCAGTCCAATTTTTCCAATTGTGACTTGGATAAACCTACCGTCTTCCAAATCAAATGACGCAAAATTGATTTGAAAAAGACTCCATCTGATTAATTATTTATAGAATATTGCAGAAGTGGCACAAGGAGTTTCTGTCACTTGGCTGGGAGTTGTCCTTTATCCCTCCTTCCCCATACTTCAAGTCCTGCATTAAATATTTACATTTTCCTTAACTCAAGCTTCACACTTGCCAGTGAAGCAGCTTAAATGAAATGGGTTGAATTTCTGGTGGTGTTATTTCTTTGTCCCCACATATTCTGTTTCTTAGGGATCCTCAAATACATCATTAAAACCTGCGCCGACCTTTGGACCTGCATTTGACTTGGGTTTCTTGGGTTGTTCTCAGATTTTCTGCAGAGATCAGAAACGGAATGACTCTTTCAAATGACCAGGATTGTCGTTGGGGGAAGCGCTTATTCTAATCTCTCGGCCTCCTACCTTTCGTCTAGATGGTCAATTGTTCAGAGACCTACAAGGGATAGAAAGAAGACCTCTCTCCACTTTGTACTTAAGTGACTGCTTTATTTCCTTTCAGTAGGCCACTATCTGTAGTAGTGGACGCTAATCAAAAACCCCAAAATAAGTATGCCGTGCATAATCCCATTATAGTTTGATTTTTCATGCTGAGGAACGAGTACGTTATGGCCTGAAGGAAGTAGCTTAATTTAATGGGGAAGGCCGATGCATAAGAACCCCAAATCACTTAATTAAATACATTGTCCGTTTAAGGCAATCTTGTGTGTTTGTGCTGATTTCCGTGTCTGCAGTGACGTAATTTAGACGTTTACAGCCTTGTGTGCTATAAGCAGCGATGGGTTTTTAAAACACATTTTACATGCTCATGCCAGCGTGGCTGTGCTCTTATATTTCCATTTTGCGGAGATCACTCCCTCGTTTCCTCTCCTTTTTACCAATCACATGCTGTGTAGGGTGTGAGCTCCCTACGAGACTTGACATGTTTGCCTCACCCTGAAAAGTTCGGTGCAAAATTAGTTTTCTGAACTAAAAGTGTCACTTTCCCCTTTTAGAGTCAGCGAGAGGAATCCAGCTGTTTGATTTCTTTGGCTGTAATTTTGTGTAGGTCTCACTTCCTTACTAAATGATTTTAAAAGTATTGGTTAGTAGGAGGGGAATCGTGCTCTGATTATTGTGTAACTTTACACTGTTTTGAGGGTTTTATTACTTTGCCTCATCCCGACCCTGAGCATTTGTGAATCGAGGAAAGTCGCTGCAGTGATCTCTTCTACAAATTACACCAACTTCTTTGTGCAAACTTGCGTTGCAATCTAAACTAATATTCCTGGTGGGCCACCCCAACCTGGCGTGCGTGTGTATTTGCAAAACTCCCACTAGGAGTGCAGTTGCACACGGAACGATTACTACTATGCTTTAATATTTAAAAAATCTGACTTCGTACAGAAAACCCCAGTCTTTACAAAAGCAACATGTTGAAATGTATGTAAACTTGAGGGTCTTCTGGCAGGAAAGTAGCAGGACAAAAAAGCACGAGAGTCCAGTATGTTAAGATTGCCAATAGGTCATAAATTGCTCTGACCTGGAGTGTCATGCTGTGGTCCAGAGGTTGCAGATAAGCGGAATGGGTGAACGTTAACACATGTAAATCTTATTAGACTGTCGCTATGCCTGTACACCCTCAGGGTTTTCAGCTACTGTGACCTGAGCAGGCAGTTCTTAACATGCTTGAGGCACTGTATGACTGCCATGCTCTCCGTTTGCAGGAATGCTAGAGTTTGGGAGATTACTCCTCCTGAAGGATGCAAGTAAAGAGTGGTTGGAGACTAGTTGATTTTTAGGATGGTAAAAAAAGATTATTTTTTTTTTATAGAAAAAACTAAGATCTCATCTAGGGCAATATTTACTCCCTACTTCTCAACAATGAAGAATAACCAATTGGTACACGCATTGAAGAGCAATGTGTGCTAGTTTTTAACTGTCAGCCAATTTGTGAAATTCTGATTGTGAGCTTTGACGTGGACTGCACACTAGATAGCATGCTGCCTTCTGGACCACTTGATTTGAGATGGAACTGACCTTTATAAAACATATCATCTACCTTAGAATCATAGGGCAAGTTGGGGAAAGACTTCCCATTTTCCAAAAGCATGTTGGATTGCATTACCGATTTGTGACTTCATTGATATGCTTAAACCCATGCAGAGGTCATGGGTTTGCCAAAACAAAGGGGTAACTTCTCGTCCGTATGAGAATTCTTCCTAACCAAAGTGGACTGCTATTATCTTTCTGCTTTTTAGCCAGTATGGATCCTGTTCAATCTTTCTCAAGACATACTATTAATCTGAAACAATCATTTTTAGCTGAGATCTAAAGATAGAGCAAGACTGCTAGCATGGATCGTCTAAATTGGAGATACAAGTAACTGTTAATGATGATTAGCAAAAACTAGGTAGAACCCTTCAGGTGTCCAGAAGGGAAAGTGGTGCGAGGGGAAAGGTCCAGTTTATCATGGTGGTTCTATTTATTAAGAAAGCAATGCTTAGTGTCATTTCAAGACTCCATCAATGCCTCCACATGGGGTGTACGCTTCTGCTGGAGAGTTAGTGGGAAGAACATACAGGTCTTGCAGATTCAGCATAGATGTGACATCTTTGCCTCCAATCCCAGCAAAACCTCACAAGCAAACTGTTCTTTTCATCCCATTGCATGGTGTGAAGGGCAGTGGATAGATGGTATTTCTATTAGTGGTGCTAAATTTGTATCGTATTAATTTTAAAGGGAACTGAAGTTGTTTATTGGTTTATTTTTTTTTTTTTTATTTTTTCTTGTTGAAACCGTTTATTGCATTCTCAAGTATATACAAGTATGGGCCTACAACCTTCCGGCCGGCCGCTAGAGTAACAGGAGCATCTGACAAACTTACAAAAGGGCACTTGGCGTTGCAAAGAAGTAAAGCAGGATGCATCAACAACGTGGGCCACATGACTCTAAGCCCACAATACGGTTTCATTTTATACAAACACAACAACATAGAAAAACCACACCCGCAAGGCAACCCGCAGTCGAAGGTAACCACACGTGCTCCTCAAGAGAGGGACCCCAACCATACACAGGAGTCTAAAGAGGGGGAAGGGAAACAAGTCCAGGACTGGGGGAACTCTGTGCCCGGGGCTGGGGGAGGGGGTCAACTAGGGGGACGGAGCCGGTGAGGCAGCAGGCAGCAGTGGTGGCGCGCAGATACACCCGCGGTAGGCGTTCCAGGGGCCCCATATTTTCACCCACGCCCCAGGCTTGCCCCTAGCCACATACACCACCTTTTCTCGGAACATGCACCAATCCATATGTTCTTTCCAGGCCGACACCGCCGGGGGCCGCTGGGATCCCCACAGTTGAGCGATGTCACGCTTAGCAATCATATATCCCAGAGTCACCCATCGCGTCTGCGGAACCGAGTAATCAGTTGGTTCCCACACATTCAGCAAGCATCTCCTCGCTTCAGGCAACAGCGCGACATGCGTAACTAGACGCAGGACCTCGTGCACACCACGCCAGAATCGCTCCACCTTCGGGCATTCCCACAAAATATGCAAAAAAGTCGCCAAAGCACCACACCCACGCTTACACAACCCATCCTCGGCATAACCCATACGCAGAAGCCTTGGCCCCGTCACGTAAACCCGGTGGAGTATCTTAAGCTGGACGAAGCGAAGGCGAGCCGGTATGGCCACCTCCTTCGGAGAGGCCACCGCGGAAATCCAGTCTTCGTCGTCCAACTCCAGCCCGTCGGCAACCCAAGCCTCACGGAGGCCGGTCAGCAGGTCCGAGCGGTCATTAATCAATTTTTTGTAAATGAGGGAGATCGTGCTATCCGGAACGTGGCCATCCAGCACTCTATCCTCCAGGGGGGAAGACTCCGGGATGGAGGCGACGTCTGGGAAGACGGAGCCCAGCGCATGACGGACCTGCAAGTACCGAAAGTATTCACTGCCCTGCAGATGATACTCCGTCTGCAGCGTCTCGAATGTTTTAAATCCCCCTCTCGTCCAGAGGTCCCCCACTTTACTGATGCCAATCGTGTCCCACTTCTCGAAACCCTTCGAGGTCCACAGGGAGCCCAACCGCTGAGGCGCATACAACGGCGACGCCCGGGTCAAACGGTCCTTCCACCCCATAGCTGCATTGGCCGCGTGCCACACCCGCACCATGACACGCGTGGGCCCCGTCAAGCGGGGATCCGGCGCGCCAGAGTAGATCGCTCGATTGTAGTCGCCACCGGGCAGGAGCATCTTGTCCATTTCAAATGCCGGGTTCAAGGCGGGCCCATAGAGGCCGTGATTAATTGCAGCTAGCTGGGAGGCCCAGTAATACCGCTTAATGTCCGGGAGGGCAATCCCCCCGTCATACCACGGGAGCGTCAACTTCGCCAGGGCTATACGCGGCCTCCCGTCCCAGAACAGGCGGCGCTGTAGACTCTCCACCTCACGGAAGTAGCGCGCCGGGACTAGGTCCATAGTGTTCTGGAGAGCGTACAGGAAGCGCGGCAACGACATCATCTTAAACAATGCCGCCCGGCCGAGCGCGACGTCCTCCTTCAGGCGCTGGAGGGGGGGAAGCAAGTTTCGCTCGTAGCGGGCCTCCGGGTCCAGCGTGATATAGACCCCCAGGTACCGAAACCCCTGCGAGGCAATCTGGATCGGACATCCCCGCGGGAGGACGGGAGCCTCCCCGGAAAGCACATAGACACATGATTTAGCCCAGTTGATGACAAGGCCTGAGTTACGGCCAAAGGAGCGCAGGACAATCAGTGATTTGCGCGGGGAGGCTAGGTACAAAAGGATATCGTCAGCGTAGAGGGACACGCGGTCCTCATACTCGGGGGTCCAACGGAGACCACGGATGGAAGGGTGCCACCGCAGCCACTCCGCCAGGGGTTCCAAGGCCAATGCAAACAGGAGCGGCGACAAGGGGCAACCCTGTCGCGTGCCCCGTCCCAGCGCGAACGGGGCCGAGACTCGCCCATTCACTACCACCTGTGCTAACGGGCCCGAGTACAACAATTTAACCCAGCTGATGAATCCCGGTCCAAATCCAAATTTCGCCAGCATCGCCCAAATGTATGGCCATTCGAGCGTGTCAAACGCCATGGTGGCGTCTAAGGACGCCAAGATGGCCGGCTCCCGCACAAACGGAACACGTGCGAGCACCCCGTGCAAGCGCCGCAGATTGAGGGCCGTGTTGCGATGGGGGATAAAGCCAGACTGGTCTTGGTGGACCAAATCGCCCACCACACCGACCAGTCGGTTGGCGAGCACCTTGGCAAGGATTTTGGGCTCCGCATTCAAGAGCGAGATAGGCCGATAGGAGGTAACCCACAAGGAGGGGAAACCCCGAGACCGGATCACCACGATTGTAGCCAGACGTTGGTCCGGCGGGAGGGAGCCCCGCGAGTGGGCCGCCAGGAACATCGCGCGGAGGTGGGGTGCCAGTACGTCCGGTCGCAGCTTATACAACTCGATAGGGATGCCGTTCGGGCCCATGGCCTTGCCGGATGCGACCGAGCGTATAGCGAGGGCAATTTCGTCCGAGGTGGGAGCAGAATCCAACGACTCCCTGTCCTCCACCGAAAGGGAGGGCAGCGCGATATCTCGAAGCAGGGCATGAGAGTCCGCCTCCGAGCAGGGAGAAACCGGGGAATACACCTCGCGGAAATAATCCGCGAAGCAAGAGACAATGTCTTCTGGCTCGGTGACACGAACACCATCCATCCTCTCAATCAGCGGAACCACACGACTCGCTCTCTCCTTTTTATCCAACCACGCAATCAATTTACCAGCCTTATCACCCACATCATACAGTCGCCCCTGTTGCTCTCTACTGAGGCCCCTGGCTGCCTCCGTGACGAGGGCCCTATAGGCCGCTTGCTTAAGGTGTAGAACATGCAGTGCAGCATCCGTCACCCCACTCCCCAAATCACCCTCTAGTTCAGTAATTTCGGCCTCCACTCGGGTCACCTCCTCCTGCTCGCGCCTCCGGGCATGGGATATGAAGGAGAGGGCCTCCCACCTAATAACTGTCTTGAAGGCCTCCCAGAGGGAGATAGCCGAAGGGACAGACCCCACATTCTCCTCAAAATACCGCTGCAAGGATTTAATCAGGTCAGCACGAATAGTGGGGTCGCGCAGGTACCAGGCATTGATTGGAGCTACCCTGCCCTCCCCCCTCGGGAGGACACCAAAGTGCAACAGGAGCGGGGAGTGATCTGAAATACCCCGCGCCAGATGGCGCACCTCTCCCACCCTCCCAGCATAGGCCGCATGGACAAGGATATGGTCAAGCCGCGAGAGGCTACCATGGGCACCCGAATGGAAGGTGTATTGCAGCTGCGTGGGATGTTTTAAGCGCCAGCAGTCCACCAATCCCAATGTATCTAAGAGGCCGGACAGCCACGCCTGCGCCCGGGGGAGGTCCCTAGGGGGGTGACGATCCATAGTCCCAGAAACAACCGCATTGAAATCCCCCCCCCAACCACCAGAAGCCCCCCCGGAAGGTCAAGGAGGAGGCGCCCCAGGTCCGCAAAAGTGGTGGACTGTAGCCCCGGTGGGACATACACTGAGACAAAGACAACCACTTTGCCCTCCATTCTCCCCACCAAAGCAGTGTAGCGTCCCCTCTCATCATGGCGCACCTCATCTATTTCCAGCGGGAGCGAGTTCTTAACCATGATGCCCACCCCCCGCGAGCCAGACGTGAAGCCCGAGTGGGCCACCAAACGATAGCCACGCCGATTCATGGCACAAAAGGAATTACCAATAAGGTGTGTCTCCTGCAGAAAGACCACATCTGGCGAAATTCGTTTCAGATACTGCAGGACCACACCTCGCTTAATCCTATCCCCCAGTCCATTAACGTTCCAAGACAACAAAGTCAAATCCCTACCCCCCATCACATATAGAAGCCATCATTCGTCCCCCCGAGAGCACCTCAAAAACACCAATACAGTAAAGGGTTTGCCTTGCGGTAAAAACGAACACCCCACCCCAACCCACCCGTCCCAACAGAACTCCCCCCTCCCTGCACCCCTGCATGAGCCCAAACAGCCCCCCCAAAGTGCAGTGTGCCTGTCGCCCCATAGATGAAAACACTAACTAGTCCCCCAGAGGAGGAGGGAAAGCCCCCAAGAGACCCCGTACGACCTCCACGGGAGGGGAACTTACACAATCAGTCGATGATGACAATAATGTTGTCCAGAGCAAGGCCTACTATTAGTCCCTCAGTCCTGATCCGGCAAGCCCTCCCCACCAACCGCGCCCCCCCACCCCCCCGGCCCCGATCCCCGGGCAAAGTGTCCAACCAGTCCCCGGCCGCCTCGGGACGATCAAAAAAGTGCGTGCGGCCATCCACCTCTACCCTCCACTTCGCTGGAAAAAGCATCGCATACTTGAGGTTCAGGTCCCGTAGGCGACGTTTGACTCCGAGAAAACTCAGTCTCTGCTTCTGGACCGCCGGAGTAAAATCAGGATAGAAGTTGACGTCCATATTGTCGAGTCTGACCGGTCCTTGTTGCCTAGAAGTCTGCAGGATAGCGTCTCTGTCCCGAAAGTTGAAGATCCGGGCAATGAGAGGCCTCGGAGGGGCTCCGACCTTAGGTCTCCCTCCGGGGACCCTGTGGGCACGTTCCACTGCGAAGAGTTTACTCAGCCCCCGGGGCTGGAGACGGGTGAGGATTAGGTCCTCCACAAACAGATCCGCCACCTCCTCCTCACGTCCCTCCGGCACCCCGACAATGCGAACATTGTTCCTCCGGGCCCGACCCTCGGAATCTTCCAGTCGACGATCCATCAGGGCGCTCGTCTGGCCCAGTCGGCGCACCTCCTTTTGGAGGGCCGCCACGTCCGTTGTGAGGCCCGAGGTGGTGTGGGCCAAAGAGTCGACCCGGTCATTCGTTTTGGACAGATCGGCCCTCACCAGGCCCACATCCACGAGGACCGAGTCAATCTTTTGCGCCAGAGTGTCAAAGCGCTGGTCAACTGAGGCCTTCATCTCGGCGATGGCGCCCATGACGTCCCGGAGGGTCAGATCCGCGGGCAGAGCAGGAGAATCAGTCGGGCCAACAGGGGACCTACGCGGCGCCTCTGGAGAACCCTTCTGGAGGGTGTAGCGATCCATGCTGTTAGACTGGGGGGCTGCGCCACGGCGGGTCGATTTCACCTTTGCCCGGTCGCCATCTTGTTTCGTGGACATGGCTCCAGTCCCCAAATCGTGCCAATCTCCTGGAAAGGGGCTGACAAACCAGTTCATGGGCCCCGGGGGAGGGCGACCACTGCTCCGAAGGGCGGATCACAGCTGGCGGGCCGGCAGGGCACCCCGATGAAGCCACACCACCGCACGCCGCCTCGCGACCCTACCTCGCTTGGCAGCAAGGAGGGCGCGAATGCGAAAGTGAAAGTGCAGGGTACGCGAATCGCCCAGCCGCGCCCGCCGCTGTTGTTCACTTTGTCTCCGGATCGCCCCACAACTCCAATCCGGGGGGCTGGCGTGGAGAAGGCCGCAAACCTCAATCGATGCTCCCGCCGGTGTCCGAGGTCCGATTTGGAAACGGAAAACGGGTGGCACCTCAGCTCGGTCTCACGAACACAGTCCCCTCGTCTAGGACAGGATATGGTCAGGATTTATGCAGGAGGTCGCGGAGGTCCTCGGGAGCCTCGCACCTACGCGGCCATCTTGGTTGCGCGCTAGCATTGGTTTATTTATTAATCGAATTTTGTATAGCGTGAACTTTACACCAGGGTAACACAGCGCTGTACAGTGGGAGCACAAACAGGAAGAGGAATATAAAATACACAGTGACAGAAGTTAAGTGAGGAATATGTTAAACAGAAGGATATGTGAAAGGTATAGATCGTATGTAGATATGGTAGCACAGCAGCAGCTTTATTAGGTGCATAGGGAGTATTTATAAAGAAATAAAATACAAAGTGACAATATATAAAAGAATACAATAGGTAGAAGGATATGTGTACAGTTTAGATCACAGGTACATTTGGTAGCATGTTTGAGGCCTGTGGGGTGGAAGGGTGAAGACAGTTTCTTACAGAAGTAGAGGTGTTCAGGCTGTGAGGGAGGAGCAACAAGTTCTGTAGTTGGTTCGGAGGTGGGGGGGAGAGTTAAGCTATTTGTTGAGAAGTAGTTTTTGTTTTTTCCTGAAGTTAAGGAATGAATGAGTTGCACGTACATTCTGGAGTAGTGTATTCCAGATTCTCTGGGCTTTCCAGGAGACGGAGCAGGTGCGTTTCTTTACTTTCTTAAATTTAGGCGGAATCGGGAGTGGAATACTAGAGCTTCAAATAGGTCTGTTTTGACCGGCTTTTGATAGTTTGTTAGCGAGGTAGATTGTTTTTTCATTAGAGTGCTTTGTGAGTTTTGCAGGCTGTTTTGAATATACATCTTGCAACGATGGGTAGCCAGTTGAGTCTCTTGATAGCCTTTTTTGATAAAACATCAGAATTCAATAATGGTGTTATTAGAACAATTTTCACTATTGTAAATGCCGCGTGGGTGTGACTTGAATAAAAATGATGTAAGCATTAATGCTGGAATATTGTTTTTCTTGAATAGAATATTGTTTTTCTGACGTCTAAGAATACCCCCTCAAGTTACTTTTGGCATTGGCATGCGCATCCATAACTGTTTTAAGTGCTTTTAGGAAATTCAGATCAGTACTTTTTGCCTTGTAGCGTTCAATAAGGTATACCAAGTCAAACTGTAAGAGACGTGTATTTCTTACTGTGGTTTTAAAATAAGTATTTTAAACTCCAGAACCTCTGCTTATTTAATAAAAAAAAAAATATATATATATATATAATGTATGTATGTTTTGGTATATACATCATTTTTTTTTTTTAGACTTTTTAAAGATTGTATTGTTAAGATAGTGGCCTTTCTCTGATTCCCCTTTTCAGCATACTTGTAAAGTAGTTGTAGTCTTATCTATGGTAAAAACTAAGGGAAACTTTGAGGGCAGTTAAGTTGATGTAGGAAGAAAACGGATTTTAGAAGATTACAGGTTGTTTATGTATTTGTTCTCCTTGCCAAGTCAAACAGTGACTTGAACTTAGGCTCATTTGTGTCTATTTCATAGAGGTATTTGGACATGGTGACTCAAAACCATGGGTGGGACCAAGGAAAATGAAACAGATGGCAAAGGTAACAAGGCTCCCAGGTGGTTGTCTGCTCCGGGGCAGTTACATACATGGGCTAATTCCCACGATATGGATCATCATGAGGTGACCCGCTCAATCCTGATGGCACACATTCCCTTTGTATCGATCTGAATGTGGCACCTTCCAACCCATCAAGATGGTGGCTCCACCTGGTAGTGGCCCACTCTCTTAGCAGTAGACCCACAGGGAAGATTGACAGTGTGGGCGCACTGAGTCGCATTGGAGGCACACGTGTGCCCCTGGTAGAACCAGCTATTTGGGGGATGCTGACTTTGTCTGCAGGGGGTGAACTCCTGTGGAGGGGTGGAGAACAGACTTGGAGGCATGGTGGATCCAGTAGACAGCATGTACCTCCCAGCAAAGCAGAGTGACTATTCGCTTCTGAAGCATGGGAAGGCAGATGTTTGTATTCTCTGAGTTCTGCAATGTTGCCTAAGGAAACCGAGGCATGCAAAGACTGATGTCTTCATCTTCAAACGTTGGAAATTCGAAGAGCAGCATAATGGAAATAGCACTATCAAACACAGAAGAGGTGATTCTCTTACAAGAGGACTCCTTGATAATATCACTGAGAGACTTCCATGGCATGTGGCAGGGTATAGAATAAAACGTGAATGATAAAAGGAGGACATCAACAGCCAAATGTCTTGACGCCAAGCAAGTTGTCAATTTGCTGAGCTATCGATTGCTGAATATAGTGAGTGCTCTGCAAACATGCAGGTTAGTGGTAAAAAGCTTTCTGTTTAGAAGAGTTCCATTCTCCTCATTAGTACATCTATACTGTGAAGTATATCCCCTTGAAAATGAAACCAAAGCCAGTATTATTAGGAACTAGGTGATTTCCACCTTGGACAAGGACTTTGACTTAAAGAGGGAGACCCCTCACCCCGCCCCATTTATATTCAGTGATTCTTCATTTATGCTGCAGATACCAATGTTCGTGTCCTTAAGGCTATGCTAGAGGGGAACTGGCATGGGAATAGTTTTGTATGAATTGGGAATCTTATGGCAGTTCGATTTGATCACTAGAATGGCAGCAACGAAAGGAAATCTAGAGGTAGGTGGCTGTAAAATTCATGTATTCCAGGCATCTCAACAAGACTTCAAGAGGGGGAAAAAGAATGGAAGTCTGGTTCAATGCCAGACTGCAGGGTTGAAACAAGAAAACCATGATCCTTCTTGAATTCTGAGACCACTAAACTTTTTGAACAGCATATGAGTGGTCGTGTGTTTAGTCCTTTATAACTGCCTCAGATAAATGGCTGCAGTGCCTTTATTGCATGTGTTTACATGAGAACAGTGTTCAGATCCCTGCAGGTAGTGAGTTATGTGTTAACCTGGGCTATAGAGCATTGGGCATTTTGATCACTCTAGAAGTATGGATGCAGAATCTTCAGTTAGATTATGGAGTCAAAAGTACATTGAGAGGAATAACTAGTAAGCCTACTGAATAGGCCTTTGAATAAAGTCAGTTTCGTAGGTTGGCCAACTCCTGGAGTGTTATGTATTTTAGGTAAGTCATTTAAAATAATTTGGGTTCATTGCTGCAGGTAGAGCTTTATTCTCTGCCAAAATGAGTCTTCCCTTCATCCGAGCCATTTGTGATGCTTTCCCCACTCACAATTAAACAAGTATGGGTAAAGTTAAACATTTTTTTAATGTACTGTTACTGCTTGCTTGCTACATTTTGTAGGCATGCCCACACAAACAAAATCTTGCCGCCTTTACCCTAGAGCGCCTTGTTTTTGGTTTGTTGTCTTTATCCCTGCTGTACAGCATCGGGGATGCTGTACAGTATCGCTAAAAGCCGTAGGTAAGGCCAGTAGGTCCTAAATGTGAGACCTGTTAGCTTTGCCACTGCTTATTTTCCATCTGCCATTACAAAAGTAATTCTAAAAATAACTCTTCTTTGTTTTATGCTGCAGTGCAGTGTGGTTGACCAAGATTTGTGCTGAGCTGTATGTAGTCTGTTAACCTGCTCTGCATTTTCCACTGGGCTTCTGTTGCCCTTTTCTTGGAAGTGAAGAGTTTTGACATCTGGAATGCTCATGAATAACCCACGCTGTGAAGCGAGTCCGGTTTGATAGATACCTCATTTTGGAAGCTTTAGCTGCAGAAATACAAGTGATTAAAACAGGACTGGAATCTAATATTCTTTCCTCTTTAGTATTTCACTTACCCTGCCATTGACGGGTTGTCTGCTTCACAACCAATGCATTTCCACTTGAAGTTTCTTAAAGCATCCTTCACAGTTGAGAGGGAGGTTTGCGTTTGCTTTTTGTTGAGTGAGTTTTACATGCATTGTGGTCAAACCAGCAAAATAAATGTCACCAGTTAATAACAGTGTATGTGAAAATTGCACCGTTTTTGTGAGAAGGGGGATCACCCTTTGTGTTACTTAGAATTGTAGGGATAATTACTGCCTAATTTAGTTTGGTAAATTAAACAAACCTGCGCACAGACATGTTGATGGGAAAAGCAAATTATCTATTGCCATACTCCATTAAATGGGCCTCACCATTATAGTTCTTCTGTTTGCATCACTGATTGATTCAATACTGTCATGTGAAGGAGGAAGCAGAAAGTCGATGACCTGTTTCAGCTTGTACCTCAGAGTTAAGTGTCATTATGTTAGTTTGAGACTCTTGTAATGTGGATTACAAAGTGCCACTGCCGAGATGGGGACTGTTACAGCTTCACCACACGCTCCGATTTTATGAGCACAGTCTGCCCGTGAAAAGAGTATGTCCGATGGCTGGGTAGAGGAAGCTATCCATATTTCTGGGACCAATCAATCAATACATTTGTAAAGCGCGCTGCTCTCCCGTGAGGGTCTCAAGGCGTTGTGGGGAGAGGGGTGGCAGCTACTGATCAAACAGCCAGGTCTTGAGGAGTCTCCTGAAGGTCAGCAGGGTCCTGGGTCTGTCGAAATTGAATGCGGAGGGTGTTCCATGTCTTGGCGGCGAGGTGGGAGAAGGATCTGCCACCGTTGGTTGTTCGGTGGATGCGTGGGACGGTGGCAACGGTGAGGTCGGCGCAGCGGAGCTGGTGGTCGGGGGTGTTAAAGGTGAGTCGCTTGTTGAGGTATGCAGGTCCGGCGTTGTGGAGTGCTTTGTGAGCGTGGGTGAGGAGCTTGAAGGTGATCCTCTTGTTGACGGGAAGCCAGTGCAGGTCCTTCAGGTGGGCGGTGATGTGGCTGTGGCGGGGGATGTCGAGGATGAGGCGTGCGGAGGTGTTTTGTATGCGTTGGAGTCGTTTCAGGAGTTTGGCCGTGGTTCCCGCGTAGAGGGCGTTGCTGTAGTCCATCCTGCTGATGACGAGGGCCTGGGTGACCGTCCTTCTGGTTTCGGAGGGGATCCATCTGTAGATCTTGTGAAGCATACGGAGGGTGTTGAAGCAGCAGGAGGAGGAGACGGAGTTGACTTGTTGGGTCATTGACAGAGAAGAGTCCAAGATTAACCCCAAGTTGCGTGCGTGGTCGGTGAGTGTCGATGCAGTTCCCAGCAAGGCTGGCCACCAGGAGTCGTCCCAGGCGGAAGGGGTGGAGCCGAGGTTGAGGACCTCCGTCTTGTTAGAGTTCAGTTTCAGGCGACTGCTCTTCGGCGACAGCCTTCATCCCTTTGTGGAAGTTGGTTTTGGCGGTGGCGGGGTCTATGGTGAGGGAGAGGATCAGCTGGGTGTCGTCGGCGTATGAGACTGTTGAGGTCGTGTGATCAGACGATGTTGGCGAGCGGTGTCATGTAGACGTTGAAGAGGGTTGGGCTGAGGGATGATCCTTGGGGTACGCTGCAGGTGATTTTGGTGGCTTCGGATCGGAATGGAGGGAGGCGTACTCTCTGGGTTCTGTCGGTGAGGAAGGAGGTGACCCAGTTCAGGGCTTTGTCGCAGATCCCCGCGTTGTAGAGGCGTAGGGTGTGGTGGCAGATGGTGTCAAAGGCAGCCGAGAGGTCCAGGAGGATGAGGGCCGCGGTTTCGCCACTGTCCAACAGGGCCCTGATGTCGTTGGTGGTGGCTGAGGGCGGTTTCGGTGCTGTGGTTGCTGCAGAATCCGGATTGGTATGAAACAAGGCTGATGTTCTCTTCGAGGAATTAGGTCGGTTGTCGACTATCTTCTCGACAACTTTCGCCGGGAACGGGAGCAGCGAGATGAGCTGGAAGTTCTTGAGGTGCTTTGGGTCTGCCTTGGGTTTCTTGAGTAGGGCGTTGATCTCTGCGTGTTTCCAGCTTTCCGGGAAGGTGGTGGTTTCGAATGAGCTGTTGAAGATCTTACGGAGGAGGGGTGCGATGACGGAGCTCGCTTTGTTGAAGATGTGGTGGGAGCACGGGTCTGATGGTGAGCCGGAGTGGATGGTGTTTATGGTCTTGATGGTGTCTTTGTCGTTGACGTGGTTCCAGGAGATCAGACGGCCCGTGTGACTGGGGGGCGGTGAGCCTGGCATGTCGGTGGCTGTCAGAGAGGTCTGGGTGTTGAAGCTGTCGTGGATGTCTGCGATCTTGCGGTGGAAGAAGGTAGCTAGACCGTCGCAGAGGTCTTGTGATGGTGGGATGTTGCTGGGGCTGGTGAGTTCCTTCACGATGTTGAAGAGCTCTTTGCTGTTGTGTGCGCTTTTAGGTAACTACTCTTTGAAGTCCCGTTACTGCGGTTGCTTGGCTGCAAAAAGCCAACATTGATGCAAGGAGCCTCTCCGCAGAAATAGATGCAGGTTCTGTTAGGAATTATTTAGCAGGCAGTATACCGCATTTTCCGGGTAAGTGTGTTGTGCCCTTGAGGACAACTCTAGGTAAATGCAGCTCTACAGACTACTGCTAGGGAGTGCATCAGACTCATCTCTGTGACATGCACGATTGTTTTCAAAATATGCCACCATAGTAAGGTTGTTATTGACCTGTGCAGCAGCGTGGGAATGCTAATAAAACTGTCTTATCACCATGTAGAGTTAAAGCGAAATGCTTTCACAATTTAAAACAAGAAAAGACTTTAGTATGCCGTGAAATACCCGTGCCGTCTCGAGAGACCGGCAGTACATGGAAATGCTGTGTAAGGGGATGGCTGGATGATGGACTTGGATCACATCGGCCGGGTGACTGAACATTATTTTTTTTTCTTTTCAGCTGCTGTGCTTTTTTGCATGGTTATAGACTTGGCGCATTTTCCACACAATAAATCATGTGCTGCATAGTCTGCAGATTTTAAGAAAAAAAGTGTTTCTTGCTCATATGGGTCAAAAGTAACTAAAAACACTGCAATGCGTTTTGCAGCACTGACTAAGGTTTACTGGTGACATTTCTGTTGGTAATTGCTGTATTTGGGTTTGAAACTGGTACTGATGAGGTGAAACCTTTGCCCAGACAACTTTAACATGTGTAAAAATGACAAAATAATCAGTGGTGGCTGGTGACATTTGAAAGTGGTGGATCGTAAATGTTTGGCATGATTTTTATATAGCAAGCGATGTGCACAAGTTCCATGGACAAACCTGGTGTCCAGGGGGAGTCCCTCTCCTGAGAAAGAAATGAAAAAAAGATTGGCAAATGGTGCATTTTAAAGCAAATTAATGTAGTGATAAAGCAAGGCTTATTAAGCAGTGGTAACGTATAGTCTTGAAATATTAAACACGTTTAAAACTGCCCCGTATCTTCTTGCATTCATTTGTTCAACAGTTTCTGTAATGTGTAAATAGTTCTGAATGGCAACTTTAGCCCTTTAAAATGTATGCTTGTCCAGTGTCTTGCACTGCGTGCAGCATTAACTTTGGAAAAATATGCTCTAACCAGACTTTGAGAAGCATCCACAGATGCTTGCTGTAACCAGGCATATAGAAATATGCGTAGACAGGTCTTTAAGTGAGATGAAAAAAGTGGGTGTTCTCTATAAAGAAACATGCCAAATACATTTCTGTGATTCCCATAGTGTGCCATCAGACCGGTATTTTGGTTTCTGTCTGAGATGTAATTTTATCCAGATAAATGGCAAAGCAACTGACATACGCCTAAAGTCTGTCAGTATGATTGGCTTTCTCACTGGGTGTTAGCTGTTTAAGATAAATGAGTAACAACAATGATGTCGTATAAATAAACATTCGAAATGTTTAAGTTCTGAAATAGTGAGTCTGTGAAGGAAATAGCATTGAGGCCTGTGGAAGGAGCTTTGGCCTTGAATTGTGTGCTTTATGTTAGATATCTATCCTCTTATTCTCTGCATATCTTGTCCATCTGCACATCTTCAACCCCCCCCCCCCCTCCTGTCGCTTCAGCATCCTCTTTTCACTCTTCTCCCCCCGAATGCCTTTACTAGCATGTCACTTCACTGCCAACATGCACTGTACTCCTTCAAATTTAAGCACCTTAATTTCTATTACTTTTGCCTTGAAAATATTTTGACATTAGTGTACTCCCTTCACATACATATCCACAGAATTTCAATTGTAAATGGAATGCGCAAGCAGTGTTCTGTGCGCTCTGCAAAGAGGCCAACCCACTGACAGGCATTTTGTTTGAGCACTCAAACACCAAGGCTAAAGCCAATCAAAGCCCCTCATAATCACCGGGCATGGCTCAAGCTTCAAAGTATGCACAGAAAAAATACAGATCAACATCATAAAATAGCTAACTTGTAGGGAATGCAGGATTAAGTATAGCAAGTAAAATAAGTAGGGAACTAATTCACTGAAATGCATTCCCTCTACATTTTTAAGATTCATTGTTTGCAAGTCAATCCATTTTTTTAGCATCAGTGTTAACTTGGGGGCATGTACACAGGGCCAGTTTTAATGCCATACAACAGAGAACTGGCCACTGTAAGCACATGTCACACAGTAAGCTCCTATCTCTTGCTTTGGGCCTGACTCGAATATGTGAATCAATTTCGTAAGAGAACAAGAGCGAACCCTACTTCTTATTTGGATCCATTTCACAGTTCAGCAAATGCCGCAGCTCCACTTCTAAAAGAACAAGCAATGTGCTGCGGGAGCCTGGAGTGTCACAGTGGGGGAAGTTAGAGTGATTAGGGGGTCTCGGCACGATATACAGAACTCTGCATTAGCTTGCAAACACTTACCATTACAGAGAACAAGGCTTGCATCCATTCTCGCTTATGACGAAAGGGTGGGATCTACGTCTTTGAATGAGGGATGTCTGAAATCACGTAGGGAACAAGTCTCCTACGCCCGAAACCGTGATGCTTATTGCGTCACTGGCCTACAGTGCGCATACAACCAGAGACCCCATGGCAATGGAGGGCTTTAAAACAAAAAGCCCTGCGTCATGAGTCACGTTAACAAAGTTGATTTACTGCCGGTCTTCTGCCTCCTGCTTCAGACCGAGGTGAGGCAGGCAACCTGAAATAAACAACCTGACTTAAATACATCAATTTATTTAGAGATACGATCGTATCTCTAAATAGATCGATCTATTTTAGATTTCTTAATGTAAATGTGTATGAATTTTCAGAGGGGGGCAGCCCCACAGCGCTAGTGGACAAACCGCCACTGATTTAAATAATGCATTAAATCTATCACAAAAAGTGCCACATTCCGCTGCGTATTTGCCTTTTGTTGCTGGGTAATTCAGTCCTCTCTGCTACATAATTTGATCCTCTCCTGCCACATTATCCCACTGGCCCTCCATAAAAATCCTCATGAGCAAGAGGAGTAACAAGGGTGCTTTTTCTTGATGGGAATGTCAGAGCGGAAGTGCCTTAAACTGGGTCATGGAATGAGCGCCAGGACACAACTTATGCCATACTGCAAAGACTGCGGAAGCCTGTCCATTGAATCAGAAAGCAGCCTGACTGAAGGGCTTTCAGCCTTTCACGAGTGAGGTTGATAATATCGAATGCCAGTTTCAATAGGTAATAATTACTGTACCTACATATGAGTGTGGAGGTCTCCGTAACGGGGCCACGAAACAATGAAAACATTAAAAGCCAATAAACAGGTTGCCAGTGGATGAATGATGGTAGTATTTATATGGCATAGGACTGTCATGCTGTTTTCTTATGCCTATTTCCTTCAGGGAAAAATCTACACTGGTGAGAGCATTATCAGGTTATATCGCTGTCGTAATTAAAGTAAAATGGGTATTAAATTCTAGTTTTGGGGACTATTGTATGTGGCTCATCGCAAGCTTTGCTTAATCTCAAATGAATGATTATGTATGTTGTCCCTTTACTAGGTAGAGTGTAGAATGACACTGCTAGTTCTCATATACCCATTGCAAGTGTTTACTGCTCAAAGGTTTTTTTTTTTTTTTTGCTGCAGAGTTTTATATAGCGCGAACTTGACCCGAATCCAATCCAGTATCAGAGCGCTTTACATAGCACCAGTTACGTTACATGAGGACACACATTCATTCTTTGTTAGGCACGGGAAGATTAAGTGATTTGCCCAGAATCACAGGATGTTCAGCGTCATTACCGAGACTCGAACCCAGTTCCCCAAGTCCGAGGTCGAGTGTCCTAGCCGATAGGCCAACTCCTCTTCCTTCATGGGGTGAAAGAGGTACAGTGCAGTCCGATTATACATTTCAAGCACCCTCACTGGTGCTTGGTTAATTGCTTCAAACTGCATTAAACAGCCGTTGGTATTCCCAGCCTCCCACGCACCATCACCAGCACGCGGAGAGCTCTCCTGTGTCCTGCTTTAGCATGTGGAATACTGTGAAAATTATGGCCCGTTTCTCATTTCAGCTCCCAATTTCCCTGCTGCCATCTTTGTACTGTACAAGGTGATGGGAGGAATGCTTGAATTAAAACCTACCTCTCGCAGATGCTCGGGTCACATCCCAATCCATCGTTGTTTCGCCCACTCTGCTACCTCATGGACCCAGCCATATGCAAATTTGTCTTGACCCTGCTCCAATGGGAACTGACAAGCCAGATCCTCCTTGAACTTGATTACAAGCAACATAGTACTGGTTTCGCACTAATAAGGGCTTATCAGCCGATGTAGCTTTATTCCAGTCTAGTGGGCATACCCGTCACACTAGACTGGTATGCAGCCTGAGTAATTACCAGAGGTTAAGATTAATTCAAGCTGCCACCCATCACGTTTTGTGTAGTTTATCTTTGTACACATCGTGGTAAAAAATTCTATGTGAAACTCATTGTTCAACTGCATATCCCTGGATTTTAGTGTTCGGGCCATTATTGTCTTGTTGATATCACAACCTCCCTATCGCCAACCCCATCTCCTGCATTACCACAGTCTAGATAGGAGTTGATACACAAGGCTTGCTCAAAACATTGAGTTTTGGTTATGATCCTGTCGGGACTATTCTTTCTATTAGCAAACCACTGTCCACAGAAAAATAGAACATTATAGCTTTGTGTGAATGTCCTAAATGTAAGGCACGTGCTGTGTGATCGGAAGACCATCCAAGAGATTGCATGTAGTATTTTAATCCCTGCCCTTGCTGAAGGACCGCCATTTTTAGGTCTCGCCTGAGCCAGCGCGCATGCGGTGCTCTGCGAGGCTTATTGTAAGGACTTCCAACTCCCACAGCTTTGCTTGTGTGTGTTTTTTTGTTTTTGTTTTTTTTTTGTTTTTTTTACTGGTACGAATTTACTTGGCCATTTGCGTAAGGCTTCCACAAAAGAAAGCACGCACATGACCAATGGCTCTGGTATGTCCCGCCTTATCTTTAAATGTCCCCTCCCATAGCCTGTGTTTCGGGAGCGAGCAGCGGTGCCATCTGTTTGCAATTAGCACTTGTTTACATTTGCCTGTCTCGCGGTCATGTTAATTGGAAACAGATGGCGTTCACTTTTGCGTCCGCGCTTTTCTCAGTAGTCTAGTTTGAACTGCTATGGTCCTGTCACCTGGGTTCCTGCTTCCGTTTGTGTTGGGCAATGAACATGCGTGACCACCATATTTCCAGACCGTGTCCTCTTTCTGTCTGGTTGCTTACTCGATAGACTCGAAGGGCAGGACATTACTGGATTGAGATGTGATTGGACCATCCGCATTGGTTCAACACGTTTTCACTCTAAACCGTGTAGCATAACACCTTATTGATTTGGATCAAAAACAGCCATGGATGACACATACCGGGTGTTTTTTTCGAAAGAGTTCAGACCAGCAGCAGTCCTGCCACACACAGACACTGGTGAGTTGAGAGAAAGCTAATTTGCTGTAAGAAAAAAAAGATCTCAATTTTAACTTTCAGTTTCAGACTAAACAGCGGTCGTGGAGCACCAGGCACAGACAGGCGGTTGGATGCGAGGTAGAGGGTGATGGCGCATGCCTTGTGTACGAACCCGGCTCAATGTTGCAGGGCAGGGCTGGACTGGACTGGCCTGGACTGGCCGCTAGGGCAATTTGGCAGTGCCTCAAGGGCTGATATGATCAGTCAGTGTGTGAGCCATGTTTTTGGGCTATCTGTGAGTCTATTTTATGGGATGGCAGGCCGTTTTTTTCTGTTGCAATCCTCTAACGGATAATGAACGTGGGAAATCACAGGTGTGTCCTTTGAGAGAAAGTCTACTCTTTGAAAAGCCACATAAGAAATGCATTCGAAACCGGGTCCGAGTTTACACATTTCCCGTTCAGAGTAACTCTCACCAGCTGTTCTTGCCAGATGATTGCCTGACGTTGGTCCACCTAGGCCCAAACCATGCCACATTTTTAGGATATCCACAATAGAAAAATAAACTCAAACATCGAATATAGCAAGTGATTTCTTACATAGTTGTTGACTTGCGTGAATCTGCGGAAGGATTGTTGTGTTGTGTACTAACGTTGGACATCCCTCATCAAACCAAACAAGCAAGAGTACACCCACGGAGGCCATTACCTCCCTGTATAATCTATGTAATATTGATTTAGCATTTTCTTGCAAGGTATATCTGGAAAAGAGCACCTCAACCCTCCTACCAAACTGTGGCCCACCTGTCTGCAAATCATCTCTTTTTGCCATTTGTGACTTTGCCATTTGTGACTTTGCTACCAAGTGAAAGGCTCCTAGGCTGTCACTTGACAGCACTCTCCTCACTTGAAACCCCTCCTTCAGAATCTTTTTGTGCTAGAAGTTTACGTGCCCAGGACTGCATAAGCAATGGCAGAAACGTGTGTTACATAATTGCTTTTTAGAGGAACCGCGCGATCAGTAGCTGACACTTATAAGGTCCCAAAGGCGAGACCTATTGGCTATGCCAATGCTTGTTTTAGTAGGACACTAAACTTAGTAACCTAGTCTCTTTGAAAGGTGGAAATTGTGAAGTGGGTCATTTTGTAGTAGAAACCATTTCCTTTTCTAAGCGAGCGTCTTGCCAGTTTTCACCGATTTTTGCATTATCTGGGTAGATTTCCAACTATTTTAGTATGTTTCCAAGTTTTTAAATATTTACTTTTAAAATTATTTACATTTTGACAGCATACCAATTCCGACGTTTTATTATAGTGTAGCAAATGTCTATGAATGCTGTACGCTCACAGCTTCTAAGTATAACTACAACTAGCATCAATTGTGAACCGAATGCTTGGAAATATTGATCTTTTCAAAGAGCTGTACTTCTGCATTTTGTGTATGTGGGATATGGTCTTTCAGCGCTCCGATTCGTCCACTTTCTTCTGCTGCCGGTACACTTTTTTGTGTTTTTTAAAAAAAAATTTTTTTTTTTTTTTTTTTAGGCCTTGTGCACTACAACGCTATGCGCAAGACTGCTTGCGCAGCGCAAGACTTCTTGTAGGGGCTTCTGAAAGCTGACCACACGCTCGTGACTGTGGTCAGCTTTCGTTATAGGGCTATTGAGCTTTGAGTGCGTCTTTCTGAGAAAGACAGCACGCAATTGGGCAAAGGCGGGTGCATGTCCCGCCTTTGCTCCGCCCCATGGCCTATTGGTGTCGGTTACCTGTACAGGCCACATCTGTTTTCAATTATCGTGCCAAGACATGGGCTCGATAATTAAAAACCGATCGCTCGCTGTGGTGCGCGCACCACTCGCTGGCTTGTTCAAAATGGGAGTTCTTGTAGTGTGACATCGAAGAACTTCTGGTTGTAGCATCAGCAGTGCACATCCGCCTCCAGCTTTTCAGCCTCACTGGACAGATTTTCTTTCTCCTCAAAAGAGGAAATAAAAGTAAAAAGGAGAGCCGCTTCACTTCTTTTGACAAGGTCACCAACATTAAATCTTCCTTACGCTTTTGGACTATCGTTTGCTCCCCAGTTAATCTTCCACGTCCCCTTCTCCCCGTGTGCTAAATGGTAAGGGATGTTTCTTTAATGTTACCGCTTTACGTCCAAAGGAACACGTAAAGTGCATGCAGAATACAGTGCCTGTACGCTAGGACCCTGGCATCAGGATACGGACCGTCCTGCTCACATTCATTCACTGCCACACTTTGAATGTGCAAGCTATGCATGTTTATGTATTAATACTGATTATAAAACGGTAACCTATGTAAACCATGTGGGTTTCACTTGTATTACCCTCTCCCCAAGACTGAGAAAAGGAGAATTTATGTTCTACACCTTTACGTGCAAACTCTGTATGTTGATAGCCTGGCATGGTGTATGATTATTTTATTAACTTGTGATCTAGAGGCCAGAAGTCATAAACAACCACCCTGTGCCCTCGGTGTTTTTTAGGTCTCGCTTGGTCTGGCGAGACTTTTTGAGAGGGCTCCAAAAAGTGCTACCAGGCCAGCCTAGAGCTACAGTGCGTGTGCGTGTGCGCGGTCGCGCGCGCCGTGATTACTTTCACGGCTCCACGGCCGCTTTGATGTTTGATCGCTTATCTCTCTTTACTGGGACCCTCCCTTACTGATCCTCGGCTTGACCCCTTTCTAACTGGGCTAGACGTGCGATGACCCACTCCCAGACTCCTTTGCTTTTAGGAGGATTCTTAGTTCCATCCATGTCCAAGGATGTGCTCTCTAACCTTTGCTTGTTCTGACGTGACCTTCGGGAAATGAATTTTGTTTCCATTTGTTTTCATTTTTGGACTTCTAGCATTTGCTTCGGTGACCGATTCATTGGCGCCTCTCATTTCCTTTGTAAAAAAAAAAAAATAAATAAACCTCGCTCTCCATTTCTTCTCACCTGCAATGTATATATAAAACATATGTCCGCCAAGTATCGTCATTGTTTCGCTGTAGGATTTGAAGAGTTGGGCCTGAGGCTGGAAGTCAGAAGGATAATCATGTTTGCAGTCTGCTCACATAGACTGCTTGTTACAACCCAGCATGTAGCAGTAAACATGGTGCTGCCGACCCTCGTTTGTACATATGTTTTTTCTCTGAATTCTGATAACAAAAAATCCTCTTTCATGAAATGAAGAGATTGTAAACGCTGACCAAAGGTACACAAGTGGGTACAGAAACTGCTTTTGTGAAAGTAAACTTGGAAACATACAAACAGGCGTTGGCGTGCAGCCCGTATCTGCTTCCTTCTCATCCTCCTGAGTTGTGATGCAAGTCCTGCCCTAGTCGGCTACCCAGGATGGGGATGTCTGTCTTCTCCATGTCCGCACACAACTTTGAAATGTGTGCATAACGCCCGTGGCAGGTTTTTGTCACCTACACGTCCGAAAAAGAAGTGACCTGTTTCTTAAAGTAAGCACTTCTAATGAAGTACACCATTTCACTGGACAGTATTAGCATTGGCAACCAAAATTCAGTACCACATAAAACACGTGCAAGTGTGACCGTTTTATAAAAATACGTCCAGTTTCTTGTGGCCCCACTGCACCAAACCGATCACCCCTCCTCCCATATTCCATTACCTTTTCCCACATTCAAGTTTCCTGGGAAACACCATCGCGGCTTCTTTTCTAGATGGAAAACACCTGATCTGTATTTTATCTTCTCTTGTATGACTGTTGTCACGATTTTTATTGTCATTTTTTCTTGTAATCTTTCAGTTTACAATATCACACGGAGGTTGTGTGGAAGCTTGGCTTGCTGCTGCAACTGCTGTACCGCTTTTTGTATGCCCTGTTCCGGCCTCTGCCTTTTATTAGTTTATGAGAAGAAGGTTGCAATACTACTACCTAAGGCATTTGATTGTTCTGTGTGTATAATGCGTATGACAGAATCTTTCAGTTTTATTGACTAGGAAATAGAATTAATATTTGGGGTGGGAGACTACCCACCTCAAGGAGTAGCCTCCGCTCTTTTTCCGAGCAAGCCCTCAATCATTACATTAAATCAGTTGCGCTCAACCTCCTAATGTCACAGCGCAGACAGGCTTAACTTTTGGTAAAGAGTAAAGTATTTCTGCAGTACCAAAACAGAAACTAAGTCAAAATGCTAAACAAAAAAGATCCCTAACCTAATTAGAAAAATAGAGTACAATTTAATAAACAAAAACACACAGATCCAATAAGGGGGTTCTGAAAGATGAATTTTCAAAGATTTATGGTAAACTAGCATCAAAAAGCACAAAGCCTCGGTGATAGTCTATTGTTGTGGTAGACTGGGATCTTGCAACAATTTCAAGCTGCGCGCAGATGCACCAATCAGTTTTCTCCTGGTCAAAAAGGTTACTTTCTGAATTAGTCCTTTAAGTCCAAATCACCCACCGGAGTACACTTCAAAAGTCCCCACTGGACCCCAAGGGGCGGTACTTAAAGACCAACAGGGTAGCTGGCAGAGGCCACCAGCAGGGTCAAGTCAAGGGCTGAGGAGGAGTGTGGGGAGTGTAAAATGGTAAGTTTAGTGTCCTCCCACATTAAACACTAAAATCCAGTTTGGGGAACTCGCCATACCTCCAATAAATCCAGAGAGAGTAGCCGGGTTGAACAAAAACAAGGTCCTGCAGCTACCATAATAGGGAGCCATAAAATCATCTTGGCACCCTAGTCCCTCCCTGTCAAGGGATCCCCAAGAGCTGCATTTGGCTCAACAAACCTGTTGAGCAGGATTTGACACTGTGCTGGCAAAAAGAGGCCCACATGCCCCCACCCTGCATATTCTGCGGAGTTCAGAGGAGTCCTCTCTGCTCAGGTTAGCCTATTGTGTGCTCTCAAAGTTGCTTTTCACAACTTTGTCACGCCTGTTCAAGGCTAATCACTGGCTGGGAGAAGCTAGAGAGCCAATATGAATGAGCCTTCAGGAACTTCAAGCAGTTAACAGAAGCTTTCTAAAAGTGTATTTTCCTTAACATTTATTAAAAATCCAGCTTCACCATTGAATTGGATTTGTTTATAACTATTCAAAATAGTTGTTTAATAATTTTTTTAGCTGGCCCTTTTCCGAGATAAAGCCCTTGCATTTTAATCTGCCAGCGGGTTTTCTTAATCGGACAGATGGGCCTGCCTCAACCAGTGTTTTAGGTCTCGCGCCTAGCATTGCAGTACACAGCACTAGACCTCTTGTACGGGGTTCTGAAAGCTGCTCACACGCTTGTGCGTGTGATCAGGCTTTCGCCGGCTGCCATTGGGTTTCGCGTGCTTTTTTTTCAAAAATAAGGCACGCAATTGGGCAAAGGTGGGTGCATGTCCTGCCTTTGCTCCGCCCATTCCCACCGGTGTCTAGCACACACAACAGCGCGGCACAGACGACAGGCTCCCTCGCCCCCACTCCTCTGTGATGCGCACACACCACTGGTTTCGATTCCCACGTCTGCTCCTCTGTGGTGCGGGCGCACCACTGGTTTCTGAAACGACCGCGCGCAGGAAATCGAGTGCTGGCTGGTTGTACATAGTATTAATGGTTTCTCCTATTCACTGTCCATAACCTTACATGGCACCAAGAGACTCTTTTTAGATGGTGCACTGTAGAAATGCTCTGTACAGATCAGTAGATCGATAATACATTATTGTTCTGGTGTTTTCTTGCTCTCAACTAGAAAGGTACATATCTACACATCCATCCAAAATTAATGTCTGATATTGGCATTTTGTTGCCTGGTTTTATGTACCACTGGTAACTTTTTTTTATATTATCTGACTTTACTCCTGGGTCCTAATTTTATCGATTTTATATGCATTGTCATTGTTTTTAGGAATTGTCTTCTTTATTGGGAGCGGTGAGAGAATACTTAATTGAATGCTCTTGTTGTTTGATTTTGACATATTTTTACTTATAAGGCGCACTGCATGAGCTGTAGTGTATTGGAATTGCACTAGGAATTAGTAGTCTCTGGCCTAGCTATACTCTCAGGAGGTTGGGGTACCTGCTGTACCATTGTGGTAGCACTGCGATGTCCGCAATGACCCATGCAGTGATCCTGCATACACTGCATTCTGCCCTAACATCTGTTAACGGCCCTCCGAGAAACTCATTTATAAGAGCTTAGAAATAGTGCCATTGACCTTGGCTTGCTTCGTGTTTCCTAAGCGCCAAAAAGTGTCAGAACAATATCTGGCAAGCGTCCACTAACCCGGATTGCACATTCTGTTTTTATTTATTACATTTTTTACTTAGCTACCTTTCAAAACACACGTTAACAATATATAAACTAACAAGTTAGTATATCAAGATAAAGAGTAGGATAGGGAAAAGTGGAGGAAATATTTTCCAACAATGTTTCCATGCATTGGATCAGACTTGTGTATAGTTTTTCACAAAAGTGCCGTTGTTCCTTCTATAGGAAATAAGCTAATTTATAGATAGTGAAAAATTTACTTTTCAGAAAGAAATGTGTGTATTTTCCGGAACTGGCAAGGTGAGGTTTCAAACAAAACTGCATTTCTGAAATGTATTTAAAGCTTATATTTGAGGTATAATTTATGCTTAGTTTGGGACGCAGTTTTCTGTTTTTTCCTTGGTACCAGTGGGCACTTATTGCTATGGTTATTTCATTACTTTTTGGAGACCTTTATCCTATATGTTAGTAAAGCTTTACTCTAGAAGGGTGGACACCCGAGAAGAGCGATTTTGAGCACAACAGACAGGTATTTTATTTCTTCATTCTGACCCTCGGTTATCTTACCCCCTTTATGTGAATATTATGCTGGTAAGTGCACCATTATTCCCTGTTCGGGGAGAGAAGGCCTGCAAATCCTCACAAAGTCTGAGGTGCTTGCAGCCACTGCGCATGCGCAGGTTTGTGTCGTTCTCTCTGCCACCTCTTTGTCTCACACGATCGCCATCCTTCTCATTGCCAGCCAGCTTTATTTCCAGCAATGATTCACTCAAACCCACTCTGAATAAATGCACCGCCACACTGCACAACCCAAGTATCAAAAAGATTGCTGCTGCATAGCAAGAAAGTAAATACCATTCTTGATTCCTTCAGATCTATGTCAGCACTGCGTTTTCTATGCGTTGTATAAAAGAGCTTGATCCAATAAAAATCTGTAGGTAACAGAGATGGCTCAGAAGGTTGTGTCTCTGCTGGTTGTGCAGTATAAAAAAATGGTGAACAAGTTAGTGGGTAAATAAGTCATAACAAAAAAGGTGAAAGCTGAAAAAGCAGTTAATAAAAATAAACAAGCATTTGCAATCCAGTAAGTCTCGCGTTTGCGAGAGTTTAAGCTATTTACATTGTAAATAACAATGCCTTTTATTTATGTTTTAAAAACCAAAACATAAATAAAAATCATTGTAATTTACAATGCCAATAGCTCAAATAAACCAGCATTTACAATGCAATTGGTCGTGCATTATTTAAGTTTGAGCTATTGGTGTTGCATTATTTAGCAATGCCAATAGCTCAAACTTTAATAATGCGAGACATATTGCATTGCAAATGCTTGTTTTGCTCCTGTAAAGGGGACGCCCCCTATGCAAATAAAGATGAGTGCACTGTCCCAGAGGACCCGCTAATATCGGGGAAGATCGCATGATGGGAGGCACTTCCTCATAGCACATGCATCACTGTGCATTATGTGGCAAATAAGGCATGCCTCCATCTCGCACATACAGCTATCATCTTCTTACCCCTCTCTATGTGCATACAATTAGAAGTGGACTTCCGTTCACTCCTCGGTCTGTAGTACCATTTGTAAACTCTTATTCTAGTAAAAATCCACTGTGTAACCTGCATCTCGCGATGTTGAGGTTAATCAGTTATGCGGTTAGCTTGATGCATTCATTCAGTACAAGTTCGTTTCTGACACTTTTGGAAAGGTCTCATTTTCTTGAAAATAAAATACAAACAGATGGACTAGTTAGACGATAAACGTTTTTGTATTTCCACAAAATGCTGTGCAGTATAGTGAAACTCATGCATTTGGCATTCATATCTTATGTCTTCTTTGAGTAATGGTGTTAATCAATACTGTTTTTAATCCCTAGATAGTTGGGATTGATGTCTTGGTTGGAGAAAGTTGGATACAGTGTTTTGTAGAGCATTGCCTGTATGTTTTATTATTTCGATATTGTATCTTTAAAGTTTGCTGGTGTCTGCAAAAAAGAAAAGAACTGTTGTGAGCTTAGTAATGTCTGAGGCATGAGTATAGCTACAGTACCCTAACAGCGCTATCAGGCTAAAGAACTGGGCTCAGTGAGCTACATAACTTATAGGATGATAAGGAGACCTTTTTGGGCTACCATTTGACATGGCCTTAGGACTATTGTATGATTGATTTCCCCCGTGTCTTTTGTAAATAACCATATCCTGCCACAGATATTTTGATGTAATCTCTTACTTGTACGCTCTTTGCACGCTATGCATTATTATAGTAAATTGTATATAGGTGCTGCTGCTGCTCGCTCTATGAACCGTTAGTATTGAGTAGGTTGGTTCAATTAGGTCAAGGGTGCCCACAAACATTTTCTCGGGGGCCACAAAGTTTGGTCTTTGTTGTGACTGAGGGCAGCACTGATACCAGCGGGGGTGGGGGATGTAAAGTGGGTGAAGCATGTATATCTACTGGCTGAACTCAATTGAGCAATGTGAAACCAGAAAACATGGGATGAATCCCCCGGCTTCTCCACTCCCTCCTCTCCCTCCTTTTTCTTCGTTATCATACATAAGAGGACCTCGAAATACATGATTTCAGGTTATGTGCTGTACAAAACAATCTCCTGTGCTTGGATGTAATCACTAATGACACTCCAGGGTGGGAGTGTAGGAAGCATGAATGTTTCTAAATTCATGTTTGAAAGCCATCACTTAAAAAAAAAGAAAATACTTCTGAATGCACTGCTATAATTTTATTTACTAAGGTGAAATGGTTCTACAGGTCAGTGAAATAAACTTTTTGAATTTTGAAAAGACTATGATATTTTTACATGTTTGCGGTCTTTAAAAATGATGTTCCTAAAGTTAAGGGCCTAGTTACTTCCCTTCGTTTAACTGCAATTAACCTTTTAATAAGCGCTTGCTGTATATTTAGTATTTTTTAGGTCGAGCATTCAAGACCTCTTGTGTATATACTTATGTGTATGTACTTTGTGGGCTCTGGAGATCAACCCTAGCACTTGTATGGTTCCACTTAGGGACTTTTTTCTGTTCAACTGCCTCTATTTAACTGTTTTGGTAGTAAAATACCAGAATTGCTTTCTGCTTATTCAACTGCCTCTATTTAACTATCTTGATAGAAAACGACCAGGGTCAGTAAAATACTAGAATTGCTTTCTGCTGAGGGACATCTTTTTAAAAAAAATTCTGGCAACTGCCTCTATTTAGTTTTCTTGATAGAAAACGACCAGCAGAGGTCAGTAAAATACCAGAATCACTTTAGCATTCTCTAGATTCCAGTCTATTGAAATTGTTTTCCACGAGCACCCATAGATATTTTTTTTAAATCTTGTATTTTCAGTGACATGACCACAGAAGGCCCTGATTTTATATTAATAACAGAGCTTTGGACTATACCATTTCCCGCTGAAAGGCAATATTTCTCTCCATGTGTTCCCATACCTGGCGTGTCACGCAGTTTGGTGCTTACTTTGCCTCCATGTTAAAGCACAGTAGATGTTTTAGCACCCAGGCTAATGTGCTGCATAGCTAAATACATATAAGGTCCCAAAGGCGAGACTGATTGCATTGCAAATGCTTGTTTAATATGGTTTGTACATGGGTGTAGGTGGGTGCTTGTTGCTGGTGGTCCTTTCTGTATCCCCTGTAGGCCATTAGGTAGTCTTGGCTCTTGATTCTTGCTAATTAACATCTAGATCATTGAGGTGGGTAATAAAACATTATTTATATTTAAGGAGTGATCCTCTTGTGGTATGTCTAGCAAATGAACAATATTTATAGCTTTAACGAAGAGTGTAATATGCCGTACTGTCTTTACATTATGTGAGAACTTATTAAATCAACGTAGGAGCCAATGTGATTGTTTCTATTAGATAGCTTGGGATCATTTATCTTAAAGTACTTTTCGCCCATGACATTGCTACTATGAGCCATGCTAGAATTGCAGTTAGCCACTTTGTACATTTTAAGGATATTTTCTTATTTTGTCTATCCATAAAATCGGGCAAAGCATGACGGCCTGGTTTAAGTTGGCGACATACACTGCAGTTTAAAATGATCCCATTTCAGAGGAATTTTTTTTTTTTTTTTTTTAAAGCTAAGCAGGTAAAAGTTGACTTCTCTGAGCACAGGACTATAAGTGTTGCTTTCGTCTGAGCATGCAAAATCAAAGTATAAAATATGTATTTCTCAGGGCTGACTAACAAAGCATGTAGCCTGTTCTGGTTTCAGCGAATAAAAATTTATAACAAAACATAATTGTTCTTGTGGTTACATGGTCAAATTGTATTCTGAATTGGACAATAGCTGTCTGCTAGGAATTGGCAAATTATGTAAATTGGCATTTGTCTCTTTTTGTAACTACATTCCTCTGTGGTATTTATTTTCAATCAATCATGGAATTTATACCGCGCGCTACTCACCCGGAAGGGTCTCAAGGCGCTTGGGGGAGGGGGTCTGCTACTACTCAAACAGCCAGGTCTTGAGCTGTTTCCTGAAGGCGAGGTGGTCCTGGGTCAGCTGCAGGCGGATGGGCAGGGAGTCCCATGTCTTGGCCGCCAGGTAGGAGAAGGATCTTCCTCCGGTGGTGGCTCTCTGGATGCGAGGTACGGCGGCGAGGGTGAGGTGCGTGGATCGTAGCTGGCGGGTGGGCGTGTAGAAGGTCAGGCGGTCGTTGAGGTACTTGGGGGCCCAGGTCGTGGAGGGATTTGTGTGCATGGGTGAGGAGTCTGAACGTGATCCTCTTGTTGACGGGGAGACAGTGCAGGTCTCTCGGGTGGCTCGAGATGTGGCTGCGTCGGGGGACGTCCAGGATGAGTCGGGCGGAGGCGTTCTGGATACGCTGAAGTCTTTTCTGAAGCTTGGCTGTTGTACCGGCGTAGAGGGTGTTTCCGTAGTCTAGTCGGCTGGTGACGAGGGCCTGGGTGACCGTCTTCCTGGTTTCGGTCGGGATCCACCAGAAGATTTTGCGGAGCATGCAGAGGGTGTGGAAGCATGATGAAGAGACGGCGTTGACTTGTCTGGTCATCGATAGGGAGGAGTCCAGGATGAAGCCCAGGTTGCGTGCGTGGTCTGTTGGCTTGGGTGCGGTGCCTAGGGCTGGGGGCCACCAGGAGTCGTCCCATGTGGAGGGTGATGGTCCAAGGATAAGGACTTCTGTCTTGTCTGTGTTCAGTTTCAGGCGGCTGATGTTCATCCAATCGGCGACATCTTTCATCCCTTCGTGTAGGCTGGCTCTGGCGGTGTCGGGGTCTCTGGTGAGGGAGAGGATAAGCTGGGTGTCATCGGTGTAGGAGATGATGTTGAGGTTGTGTTGGCGTGCGATGGCAGCGAGGGGTTTCATGTAGACGTTGAAGAGGGTGGGGCTGAGTGACGATCCCTGCGGAACGCCGCAGATGACTTCGGTGGCCTCAGAACAGAAGGGGGGGAGGCGTACTCTGTGTTCTGCCGGCGAGGTATGAGGTGATCCATTCCAGAGCCTTCCCTTGAATGCCGGTGTCATTGAGGCGTTGGACTAGGGTGCGGTGGCAGACAGTGTCAAATGCTGCGGAGAGGTCTAGGAGGATGAGTGCCGCTGTTTCTCTGTTGTCGAGCAGGGCTCGGATGTCGTCCGTGGCTGCGATGAGGGCGGTCTCGGTGCTGTGGTTGGCTCTGAATCCGGACTGCGATGGGTCGAGGGATCCGTTCGTCCCGAGGAAGGCGGCCAGTTGCTTGTTGACGACCTTCTCGATGACTTTGGCCGGGAAAGGAAGGAGCGAGATGGGGCGGAAGTTCTTGAGGTCGGTCGGGTCCGCTGTAGGTTTCTTCAGCAGGGCGCTGAGCTCGGCATGCTTCCAGCTCTCTGGGAAGGTGGCTGTGTCGAAGGAGGTGTTGATGATGTCTCGGAGGTGGGGTGCGATGGTGGAGTCTGCCTTGTTGAAGACATGGTGTGGGCATGGGTCGGTCGGAGATCCGGAGTAGATGGTGTTCATCATGCGGACCGTGTCTTCGGTGGTCACTTCGGTCCATGTCTGGAGGGCGGCGGCGAGCTGCGTTGGTTCGACCGATGGGTGCGGGGGTGGTGCGCCGAAACTGTTGTGGATGTCGGCAATCTTGCGGTGGAAGTACGAGGCGAGGGAGTCGCAGAGGTTCTGCGAAGGAGTGATGTCGTTGTTGCCGGTGCTGGGGTTGAAGAGTTCCTTGCTGTCCTGGGCGTTGTTGTCCAGTCGTTCCTTCAGAGATTTCTTCTTGGTGGAACGGATGAGCTGGTGATGTCTGGCGTATTTGAGGGTGGTCATGTTGTTGGCGGTCTTGTCGAGGAGCCAGGCCTTCTCGAGTGTGCGGCAGGCCTTCTTGGAGTCCTTGAGTTCGTCGGTGAACCAGGGGGCCTTCTTGCTTCTGGGCCTGGTGAGTGGGTTCTTCAGTGGGGCGAGGTCGTCGGCACAAGTGGTCAGCCACTGCGTGAGGTTGCGGGCTGCTGCGTTGGGGTCCGTTGTCATGACAGGTGGGCTTTGGCGGAGGGAAGTGGTAAACTGGTCGGCGGTGATCTTGCTCCAGTTTCTGTGGGGATCCTGCTTCGGGTGGTGGTGGGTTGTGTTCTTTCTGAAGTGGACGCAGCTGTGGTCAGTCCAGTGAAGTCCGGTGGAGTGGCTGAAGGTGATGTGCTTGCTGGATGAGAAGACGGGATCAAGCGTGTGGCTGGCGTAGTGGGTGGGGGTGTTGACCAGTTGCTGGAGTCCGAGGTTGTCCAGCAGGGCGGTGGTGTTGCGGTCCTTGTTGTTCTCCAGGTGGAAGTTGAGGTCCCCCGAGGAGGATGTAGTCTGTGGAGGGGAGGACGTGTGGGCTGATGAAGTCCGTGATGTCTTCGCAGAATTGTGTGCGCTGTCCCGGGGGTCTGTAGACGAGGGTGCCTCTGAGGGTAGTCTTGGGGTCAGTGTGAATCTGGAAGTGCAGGTGCTCGGCGGCGTTGAATGCGTCGATGGAGTCAGTCGAGATGCGAATGGTGCTTTTGTGTACGATGGCGATACCTCCTCCGGTCTGGTTGACGCGGTCCTTCCTGATGAACTTGTAGCCGTCCGGGATGGCGATGTCGGGGGCTGAGGAGGCGTTCATCCAGGTTTCCATGAGGAAGGCGACGTCTGGAGATGCGGTGTCGAGGAGGTTCCAGAGTTCCACAGCGTGTCTGTGGACGGAGCGGGTGTTGAGCAGGATGCACTTGGGGTGGTTGCTGCTGTCCGTCTTGGTGGGCGCGGTGCAGGTTCGGAGGCAGGAGAAGTTGCAGGATCGGCAGACGAAGGGTCCCTGGGTGCGTCGTGGGGATGCTTGGTAGCATCCGGGGATTCGGCCGGTGTTGAGTGTGGCGTCATCGTAGATCCTGCGGGGGGGCTGGCGGGCGCGGGGGCCAGGGGGTCTGGCGGTGGGCGTGACCTGTGTCACTTTTTGGGTTATCCTCACATCTTTATTCGCATTACCAGTTGGGGGCCACTTTGTGTCCAACGTGTCACTGGTATTTACAAGCGTCTACTGTTCCGCCTGTCTGGAAGCACTCTATGGTTGTTCCTTTGTTAAAAAAGCCTGCTGCTGACCCCAAAGTCCTTGCAAATTTCCGACCTATCTCCCTTCTGTCTATTTTCTCTAAGTTACTGGAAAGACATATTCATTTCCACCTTTCCAAATTTGATGAAACTAACAAAATACTTCACCCCTCACAGTCTGGTTTTTGTGCTGGTTTATCAACTGAGACCACGCTTTTAGGGGTTACAGAAAGACTACGACTTCTCTTGGACGCTGGAGATAGTCGCGCTCATACTTTTAGATCTGAGCGCGGCGTTTGACACTATCTCCCATCCTATATTACTTAACACTCTGAAATCTTTTGGCATCTGCGGCTCTGCTTTGGATTGGTTGTCTTCCTTCCTAACTGACCTCACTTTTTAAGTATTTTCTGCGTCGGACAGTTCTAATGTCTTTCCATCACCTTTTGGAGTTCCCCAGGGCTCCAGTCTGAGCCCCTTGCTTTTTAATCTGTATGTCAGGCCTCTTGCTGACATTGCTGACAATGCTGGACTGTCTCTTTTTACATACGCTGACGATTCTCAAATCATCTTCTCGCTCTACAAATCAGACTCTTGTTCCATTTCTGCCCTCCAGTCGGGCTTACGCCAAATTGCTGTCTGAATGAGTAAAAACTACCTGAAACTTAATGCCAATAAAACGGAGGTACTAATTTTAGGCAAGCAGAAAGATCTTTGGAGCTCCTCTCATTGGCCGAATGAGTTAGGTACTCTTCCTCGGCCTGTTGATCATGTTCGCAACTTGGGCTTTTTATATTGATGACTCTTTGAAAATGCATCATCAAGCAGTCAAAGTTGCGGGTACTTGCTTTACCATCTTGAAATGGTTGCATAAAATTCTCTGGATGCTGCCGAGAGACACGCAAAAAACCGTAGTCCATGCTCTTATTAAATCAAGACTGTACTAATGGAAACGTTCTGTTCCTGGGTGCTAATAAGGCTGTGTCCCGTAGGCTACAACTTGTACAAAACTCTGCTGCCAGACTCCTTTGTGGGGTTCCCAGATGCTCGTCTATCTCTGAACATCTTCATGAGCCACATTGGCTTCGAATTGAAAAGCGGATCGAGTTCAAAGCTCTGACCTTTTATGTTTAAAATCAAATGGGGTCTAGCACCGGACTATTTACAGACTCTTGTCTGTACTTATGTTCCGACTCGTCATTTCCGCTCTGCTTCACTTGAAAAATGTCATGTTCCTAGGTTTAGACTTTCCAGAATGGGAGATATATCTTTTTCCGTTCTGGGTCCTTCTCTTTGGAACTCAATTCCTCTTGCCATTCGTAGGGAAACCTTGTATCCTCAATTTCGTCGTTCACTGAAGACTTGGCTTTTTAATCAATAATTTTCTCAATTTCAGCTTTCGTGTCCAGGCGCCGGGAAACCCTTGTTGGGTAGCTGTTGCGCCATATAAATTTAATAAATAAATAAAATATAGCCACTTAGTTGCATGTGGTGACTGCTGTTGTGGAGGGTGTAGGAATACATTGGGTGGTATATTTAAAACTACATTATTTTAATCTTGTTCATATCCCTGATGTCTTTGCTATGAGCTTTTTGCTTCTGTTATGATGATCTCCATGCTTTGGGAAAGAGAGACCTTGTCGGTGTGAAAATATTATTTGCAAGAGATTTCTTCTGCAAAAATTGGATGCTATGATTCAATTTTTCTCTTTCACATTTTATTTTGTCAATGTCCACTGTAATAGACTGCTGTTCTACTAACAGTAACTTTTCGTTTTCCTACGTCGCACCTGACTTCAGAGACTCCCTTTCATTTGAGGCATCCTTGACATGAATTAAAGTTCAGGATGTTTGAGCTTTGATTCTGAAGTTTAAACCTTAGCCCTGGTTTCAGTGAGAGACTCTGAGGCGTCTGTGCCTCTTGCAACATTCTAGTGGACCTTGCCAGGTAGCATATGTGGGCACTGCAGTGGGATCTGAAGTCTCTGTGCTCTGCACCAAAGGAACCTCTCAGATTCCATCCAGGTACATACATTCAGGCGCACTAGGGCAGCCTTCTTTGTCCATTGGCTTCTTGAAATTGTAATCACATTTTGCTTCTGTCCCGCTCCGGTCACAGCATGGGGCAGTGTTAGCCCTCTTGAGCTATTGGCTCTCTAGACTGCGAGACACTGTATTTTAGTTGATCACTTCTGCACAGATTCCTTAAATGGAGTGTACTTCAGTGGTAGGATTGGTGTGCCTGGACAGTTAGACCACTCCTTTATTTTTTTTATTAGTTTTCTGAATATGTCTGCATATTGTAAAGATGCATAAATAAAAACAATTGCACACATTCTAGGTTGATTAGCTTAGTCCGTGCTTGTTCTAATAACCAAGAATATAATTCTACAAAACTACCTTATACACGCAGTTGAAGATTGGATCTTCTGCTTTGATCAGAAAGCTATCCTTTTAAGGTCGAGCCTGCGACTGTGCATGCGCTCTCGCTTGCTAGACACTATTGTTAACAATAAACGGCTTGGAGCCCGCCCATTACTTACCATTTGTTGGCTTCTGTGTTACTCTTCTATGAAGCCTCCTAATTGGCCAGCGCAGGCCAAGTGTCACTTCTGTTCCTTTCTGTGGAGGACGGACCAAACACAGATTGCTTCAACTTAATTAATGCCAGCTCTCTGCTTCCGTTGTGATTGAGGTACTTTTTCTTCGTCTCCCTCCGGCCACACCACCTGCCGTGTCTGCTTCTCTTTGCCTCTTCCCCTGCACCTACCTAATTTAATTTGCCCCACACTCCCTCCTCCTGATGTCCTTTATTGTTGCCTGCCACCCCCCATGGCTTAAAAACAAAAAGCGCTATGATGTGATAAATGCTGGTTACGTCTCTGCACTTTTATTTTTTTTACTTCTCTGCACTTTTATTTTTTTTACTTGACTATGTCATGTTGCACAGCAGTGCAAACTGCGTCTTAAAATTTTGACATAGCCAATAGATCTGGAATAGGCAAATCCTATTGGCTTTGCCAATGTTTGTTTTGTGGGTTGTGATGTATATTGTCTGTGCTGGTTTTTGGAGCTGTGATCTCCAGCAGTGCCTCACCACAGATTCATAAAGTCCAAGTTATGAACTTTCATTGTGGCCGCTTACCCTCATGTGAGAAACAGAGTCCAAAAAGCAGTTTCTGGGCAGCTGTTGGATCCTCGTACAAGAGTAAATGTTGCTGTAAAAACGTAATGACCTCCTAGTTTGATTCATTTGGCAAGATACTAGCTGCAGCCCGCACTTGTACCACGTGCTTCCCTTTTATTAGAGTACAAACGTCTGTCTGTCTCCGTATGTAGCTTTTGTGAGAAGTAAAAAATGCAAGCTGTATGATTAAGACACATTTTCACTTTAACCTGACCAGGATTTGTCGAAAGCGGGATTGTATTGTACCCGTGCTGGTCTGTTTATTTTTTTTTCTCTCCAATTCTATTTTAAAAAGTATGTAAATTTAAGGGGATCTGTATTTGTATTAAATCTTTGCGTTTTATAACTGATTTTAAAACGTTAATACGTTTCAACCAGAAACTCCAGTCCGCTAAAGACCTCTTGCTCCAACCAGCATGGTTGCGAGAAAAAAAAAGTACAATCTGGCCGTCTCTGGGGTCACACCAAGAATATGGAACTCCCTCCCGCCCGCCAGTATTAGAAGTCCATCCCTGGCACGCTTTAAAAAGGAGGCCAAAACCTTCCTAATGGGCAAATTCCTCTCCTAATCTCTTGCGGTGCAATCACCTCAGTTTCTGATCCTCTTCCATTTACTGCCACACCTTGGACTATCAGGATGCTATCCACCCGGCACCTCCGGGCATCCCACCCAAGGATCTGAGACCTGTATTTTCTCGTATATTGTTTTTAGGTCGAGGGACTGTCCGGTCTGCCGAAGGCAGAACCGGAAGTCCGGAGAGCTTATGATGCTTAGAGTGGCTATTTAGCCCGCCTCTCTTTTTGGCTCTCCTCCATTGGCTGGCTTCCTATACGGAGGCCAGCCATTGGAGGAGAGAGCCGTCCCTCCAAATAGGCTCCGTCTTTTTCAGATTCGGGGGCGTGTTCCGTGCTCTTCTTTCCACTTTTTAGCCATGCCCTCTTTAGGTCTCGGCTCGAAGGCTGCACTTGCGCAGTCTCGCTCCGAGATTTAATGTTTTGGAGAAGAGGGGCTTGAACCCGCCCCTCTTCTCTCCTCTTCTCCATTGGCTGGCCTCTTAAATGCTGGCCAGCCATTGGAGAAGAGTCTTTGTCTCGCAAAACAAGCCCCGTCCTTTTCGGATTCGGGGGCGTGTTTTTTCGCTACTTTTCGCTGGGCGTGTTTTTGTCTCCTCCAGCCAATGGCAAGAGGAGAGAAAAGAAAAACACTCCCCCGAATCCGAAACCGCCGCTGCCTTTCTCCGAGGCATTTCTGCTTCGCCTCGGAGAAAGGCGGCGGTGTTCATGGCTCTCGCTGCCCTATCCTCGCAACCTGGAGCTTGTGGTGAGGTGTGCTCTGATGTTTACGTTTCCAACTCAGGTCACAAACCATAACACGTTTAAATCCTGGTTTCTCCACTTGACACCAACCGTGTGATCTTGCGCAAACCACTTTAACTCCGGTGCAAAGTTCCGGATTCCCCGGGAACGGTCTAAGCTCCAATATTAAGCCTTATCTTGAGAGACTGCATCCTCCTGCACTGGAGCCGCACTGTTGGGGTCCCCCGTACCCCAGGATGTCCTCTGTGCTGGCAGAGCTGCAGAAAGGAGGTCCAAGGGTCCGTCCCTGCCGCGGCGCTCCTTATGCACCCTTGGCTCCTCTGTGCACTGCACCCTCGGCTGCAGCGGGTGGAGAACGAAGGATCCGCTGAAGAGTGGGCGCGGTGCCCTGGCACCCCGGGTCCGCACGGGTCCAGCTGGGAGTGCGAGGTGAGTGTGTGGGGTGCCACAGGTGCACTCTTCTTCCCCTGCAGTTAGCCTTGCGGAGCTCTCAGCTATGGCACAGTACCGGTGCTTGACATGGATCCTCCCCCCTACCTTTAAGTACAGTGCATCCGCCATATCCAATTACAGCGCCATTTCCACCCCCTGCGGCCCCTCCCGGCCCCTTGTGCGCTCTTGTTTGCTAACAAGCTTCTGATGCCATTTAAGAGCCGCCAGACTCTTCCAGGGCAGGAGGATGTGCCTTATTCATGAGGCGCTGCGGTGGCGAACCTTCAAGTCTTGGCACCTCCCACAGTGCCCTCGTGTGATGGGCAAGGCGCTATAGGTCACCCCTCTAAAGGCAGCTCAGTGTGTTGGGACCCTACTGCAAAGAGTACCCAGGCTGTCCTGATTGGGCAGATATAGGCCGCAATCCTTACGAGGTCGATATATTTACAGCCATATGTGTAACTCAACCTGTTATCCTTCGGAGATCTATATAATCAGGGCCACTTGAATTATGCGATTCTGCAGCCGCAGCGTTTTCCACATAATTATAGATTTGCCCCATTTGCCACTTGATCCATACACTGCTGTATCTGCAGATTTTAACCAAACAATGCGTCTAGCTGAATCGCATCAAAAGTTACTAAATATGTGGCGACCTCTGTTTCCGCACAATAAAATGCCACCCGCAAAGGTAGACTGGTTATCCATCCTTCAGTTGTTTATGACCGGATTTGGTTGTTAAACTGGTACCAATGAGGTCAAATCTTTGGCCAGAAAGTGTTAGCAAGTATAAAAAACCACAAAATAATGAAGCAATACTATAAAAAAAAAAGTGCCTCATTATACTGCATAGTTGCCTTTTTTGCCTCCTAGTTTGGTCCTCCCTTTCTGCGTCATTCGAGTGGCCTAGGAGATAATAAATATCATAATTCAAATTAGGCATGTCATCTTTCCGAGGTCGATAAAAATAGTCCTGCAGGTGACACAGCCTTTAATCCTTCTGAGGCTGCTAATGTGAAGGACATTCTACTCACTCCCTCCACTGTTCAACAGCAATCTAGATGATACCATGAAAGGGTGGGGGAGGGGGGAAATAAATGCTCTATAATTGTATTATCTTAGCTTTTATTTGTCTCGAGGATTGTATTCACAATGTTAGCATACACTATACATTGGTTCTTTTCTCTCCGGCAGATCTAGCATCTTTGAGCTTACCCCTTTACTGCACCTCCTTTCAGCACTGAAGTTGGCAGACATAGTTATTGTGGTGCGGCTGTGGTGGGAAGGGAACGTTTAGGAGTACTTGTGAGGGGGGAGATTAAAGTTAACAACCTCTGACTGTTCGGGGCAACACGTTCTGCTTACATGAGTGTGAGCTCAGATGCATGATGGGTCGTGTAGTTTCCTTGGTCCTTGCGAGGGTAGTTAATCCTACCCAGATTGTATTTTTGTTACAGGTTCGGATTTATAATTCTCCTGTAAGAATGAGTTAAAAGTAGGGCTACAAGTCTTAGAAGGCACAGCGAAAAACATGAACTCGGCGAGCTGCTCACGCATGGATCCGGGCACACGAGAACTTAAACAAATTTGCCTTCAAAGTCTCCTAAGTTGTCGAGGTCAAGAGGCAGGTCAGTGGATCCTATAATTCAAACAGAGGACGTAGACTTAGGGCTAGACCAGCCGACTTTGGAGCTGACTCACAGGGTTCGAGTGTCGGCCTTGGTTCAGCATCCTGTGATATCTTAATCTTCCCGTGTTTATAAAAAATTAATGTGTCTTGTGTAAGGTAACTGGTGGTCATTTAAAGCGCTCTAATACCTTCGAGTAGAGGTTGCGCTATATCAACCTGCAAAAAAATAAACAATGGATTTAGGAAGAGAAGGGGGCCGCAGAGGTGGGGGTTCATAGCTCTGACTTCACAGCCTGTAAGCGCTTTGTGAATATACACATCGTTAGTTTAAACAAGCGCGCGCCTCGTGCTACAAGTGGGAGGGGTGGGGGGGGGGGGGGGGGGGAGTACAAGAGCACACAAAGCGTTTCCCTTGCAGGAGCATTTGAGAGTGATTAAGCTATTGACATTGTAAATAACAATGCTGTTTCTTTAACCCCTTCAGTGCCCATGACGAGCTGGACTCGTCATGGGCGGCGGTGGCGCTGTGCCCATGACGAGTCCAGCTCGTCATGAACTCCGCCCGCTAATACAAAGCGCGGCACTGGGCGTGGAAAGGGGCGGGCATGCAAGGGGTTAAATCTTTTAAAAACAACAACATAAACAAAAATAATGTCATGAGCAATACCAATAGCTCTAACTTTAACAATGCCGAGACCATTGCATTGTAAATGCTTGTTATATGTTTGTATCCCATGTGTTTTTCAACCCCCTGCTAAGTCTCTTGTATTTAACCTGTTAATCCTGTAAAGCACTCTGATACCCTAACGGTTCAAGTTCGCGTACTATAAAACACAAATAAATTAATAAAATACCTGCACTTGTAATAGAATATGCAGTGGCCTCCAAAATGTAGGCAAAGGCCAGCGTGCCGTTAAGAGTTTGCGGTATATGAATAAACCCAAAGGCGTTAACACAACTCAAATCTGATTCCAAGCTTAATTTTTTTGTAATTTATCGCTAGCGCGCCTCGTAGCTGATATGATGAGGTTAAGTGGAGTCCTAGTGAACGGGTGGCGGGGCGGGGTCCTCCTAGTTAGGGTGGGGGTAAGGGAGGTTGGGCACGTAGAAAGGGTGAAGGCCAGATTCCTAGGATCCAAAGGATTTTTTGCCCTGTAAAGTCGCGGCTCCGAATAGGGGTTTAAAGAGCTTTTTTTCCTCATTTTGGGACTTGGTTGATGTTAGTTCTTTGGAACTAATAACGAATCATTGATATATTTTTAAGTGGACTTAGTGAAAACGTGCATTTCGTTTTTTATACTTACAACCATGGGCTTAGTATATTTTTGTATCCTTCCTTGAAGGTTTAGTGTCATTTGTGGTGTGGATTGAATTCGATCCGTGGTTCTTGTATGCATGGACTTCACATGTTCGAGCAACTTGGTGTTTGGGTACATAGCTTCACCAGGCCCCCGCAGGACCAGAGAAGCTTTCAAATTGCCTATGCTGTCATGCTACAAAGATAGTGGGTATCCAGTACTGTACTTGTATAGTAGCCTGCAATTGCATGATTTTCATACCAATCACTTTGAGCTGGGAAGATCTGTGCAGCTGTCCTCCCGTGGTTGGAGCAGTGCTTTATTGATTCTTTAGAACGGTTACTTTTTTTTTTTTTATTGTTAACCAGTTTTATTAACAAAGCAAAACACAACAAAAGTCTGTCTGAGTCGTGACGAAAGATGGCCAATCCACCTTTTCCCTTTTCACGTACTGAAATGAGTTGTGATAAAGTGGGACAACTGTGGAAGCACTGTTGTAACCATTCCTCTGATCTCCAGAAAGTCTGGGCCTTACGCCTTTCTAATCTGTACACAATCACCTTTTGTTTTTAGAGTTTATAACATTGGAATTTTCATTCAAAACTGTTGCCTAATTCTCAAGTCCGTATATATCAGTTATTCCCACACTTAAATTGCCAACACAACATGCATTAACTGCAAGTAACTGTAACGATTTTCCCTTTCCCGCCATAGTCACCCCAGATTTCATTCAGCTTTTTTTCTTTTCTTGACCCTATTTTTTTTTTGCTGGTCTTAAGATTGTGCCCTGTGATACTGGTAATCCGTGGTATAGTCCATATACACTGCCACTAAAATATTGATGGTAAAATGTGTTTTTAATCTACTGTCTATTCATTTGTCCTGGAAGACCATTGTAGGTGTTGCAGAATATGCAACTATGGCGTGTATATTAAATCCCAGCAGTGTGTATTTACACTATCCATATATAGGACCAGAATGTTTCCCCGGGCCCCAACTGTACACTAGCTTGGCTACAGTTTAAAATTCACTACACGGACACATGGTAGGACAAAGTGCCCTTTCGCTGTGGGAATGATATATTCACAAGTCACCCCTAAAGTGAGCCTTGAAAGCCCGAAGGGTGGGGTGCCCATTATTAAAAAAAAAAATGGGCACACTTTATAAAGGAGTGAATGTGCTCTTTCAGTGAAAAGAAACCCAAAATCTATTTCACTTTATAGGCTTTTGCAAGACCTTACCATGAACTGGCCTTGCTCTGATAAAAATGAAGGCTCGCAGTTTTCTGTTTTAAATGATTTTTACAGATAAATAAAATCAGAAAACTGTGTTTTTTCTGTCTGTATTCATTTTTTTTTGTAATGGAAAAAAATAGAAGATTGGGCATCTTTGGAGTGACTTTCCATACTGTCTTTAATTCATTCCAGGGCAGCATCTGAGCAGATCGATGGCATCGGGAGTTAAATTAAACACTGGATGAAATTTTCTTAAATACCCACATATATCAACATCAATTTGTAGTATAGTGCTAATATTCACCTGTGGATATATTGTCATGTAATATTTGGTTGCTCAATTTGTTTGAACGTGACAGGCATCATAGTATGAGCGTATGTTTATTAGTTAAATGTGCAAATAAACCATTTTACAACTTAATTTATTGACACAAGACAAAATAAATATGGATAAGATGGCCAAAAAATAAATATAAATACAGACGGAAATGTTAAAAAAAAAAAAACACCATAAAACCGGGGGACCTAACTATTCCCACATTAGAAATTGCTGGAAAAATGCTTCAAATTGAATTCCTGCTTAATTTTCAAAATTGGATTTTATTTAAAGGTAAAGTCAGATTTTGTATAATGTAAGTGTAAAAGTAACTTTATCAAAATATACAAATTGCTACTTGAGCTAGAACTGCTTAAAATTAGTTCTCCCACTTACCACACCTCCAAGCTGAAATACACCTCCTTAGCTGGGAAGGTTAACTTCTGACTCAAATGTCGATATCCTACATCTGAGCCTAGGAAGAACAGAAGGTTGACTGCTGACCACCTTGCAGGGATTAGTTGCCGGAGAGTGGAAAGGCACACGTGGCAGACTAAAGGGTGCAGCTGAAGCACTACCTAGTTTGCCTTGTAGATGCCAGTAGGATTCCCCTCCCCCCTTTTCTTGGCAGCCAGTTACAGTTGGGGAGAGAACCAGTTGCACCCTGTCCGGTGGAAGGAGCGCTAATCTAAATAGTAACCACAACAGGATGCCGAAGGAGGATGGATATGCAAGGAAGGTGATGGCTTAACATTGATAACGTGTTGTGTGTAGGTGGTCTTTTATTGCAATACAACATATTTACAGTTTCTATGATTCTGGTATAAGAAATCATATTATACCACTACTTGGCCCAGGCTAGTAGAAAGAGCGTGGAAGAGCACGAGAAATGCTAGGTTCCAGCTAATACAGTTTTATGTGCTGCACAGGGCATACATGACCCCGAAGCATATTAAACAGATCTTTGGGGTGGACAAGGCAGGCTGCCCTAGATGTGGAACAGACGAGGCGGATTTTCAGCATATGCTTTAGTCCTGCCCGAACCTGACTGCATATTGGGACGACGTGCTTGTGAGCAAACACTTAATAAAGATATGGCGGTGAGCCTATTGCATTGGTTTCCGCGCACGAAGCGCAATAAGGTGACCAGCAAATTCATAGATCTGGGACTGATACTAGCCAAAAGAGAAATAACCAGCCACTGGAAGCATAGTCCGGGTCCTAGAGTGCAGAGATGGAAACACAAATTCCTTAAGTGGGCGGCGAGTGAAAGTGTGATTAAGCTACGACTGGCGCATAGGTACCAGAAAGAGACGATGTTGGAAGTGGCGCGAGCCTGGGAGGCGCTAGTTAAAGCAATGCGCGGGTCTGGCGGAGACCAAGAAGATGAGCCGTCCCACCACTAGATCACGGGTAGTAGAAGGCGCAGGGGAAAACGCAGGGACTGCAAATACAGTCGAAGGAGAGAGCACGGCGTAGCAAGGGGGGGAGAGACCGAGCAACAATAAAGGCGCATAGTGGGCATATACCTATAGGTCAAGACACATTGAGATTGACAACTGCTGGGGGAGCACACTGGTGGAGAGGGTAGGCATGGGGGGGGGGAAGGGATAGTAATTTTGTTGTTGGGGAAAGCTAGGGGAAGTAGGTATTAGGGGGTGCTGAAGGACAAGAGTTTGCGGAGGGTAGGTAACAAGAGTATGGGTAATAATGTAAACTCTTGTGGTTGCACAATGACAACTATATACGGGTGAAGGGAGGGCAAATTAGATCTGTGTATTGAATGCAACAAATGTGAGGAAGAAGATGTGGAGATGGAAATGGCAAATAATAAGAAAAAATTATTTAAAAAAAAAAAGAAATCATATTATACACTGCTGTATGCCTTGAAATCTTTCTCAGTGTAAAATGGTCTTGATTTTACGTCATTTCCACTAATCAACTTTAATAAGCAAATGGGTTTTATTTATAGTGGTCAGACTATTTAAAGTTGTCCCACAAGGTTTTCTTAGATTTAGTAATTTTGAGCGTTTATTTTTAACCCAGTTATGCGTGGCACAGCGGACGTTTAAACGTTCCTCTTTCCTAAGACTGTGCTTCAGGCTTTGACACTTGTGCTCGCTTTATTTCATGCGATTCTGCCGACTGAACATGTTAAGAGACATAGGATGACTTTTCCAGCAGGAGCATTTCTTGCAGTTGTGAAGGTGTTAGTTTTTATGTTTATTTAAGATTTATTTCTTCATATTTGTCTACTGCTTTTTTTCAATTTAGAAATTGTAGGCCAAAGAGAAAATTAGAGGGGAAAGGCACTTGGAAACATAAATGAAAGGTGTTGTCCTGCAATCTCCTAAAATGAGAGTAATGTAGAGCTGTCGGCTTCAATTATTTTTGTTTTGTTGCCTTAAACTAACGTGAAAGCACGCAGGTGGCAATTCCTAATAAGCAACTAATCGACAAACACTCTACCATCAACCTACTATCACCTCGCATGCAACATCCATTTAGGCCTCAACTTCGGCATTTATTAAATGCAAAAGTATGCACCCTAGTGAGGAATGATAGGTGGCAGCCTGATTGTCTCCCCATATTCTGAAGGTATTCGAACCACCTGGCCATGTCAAAGACGAGACTGCATGTGCTCTCAAGAATCCAGAACACTGATCAGGGTTGGAGAGTTGTATCTCCAGAGCTTTTTGACTCCTGGGTAGCTTGTTTGAGAAGTTGAGGCCTACCTCGTTGGAAGTTCTGAGAATGTGAAGTGAAATACTTTATAATGCAATTATTAAAATTGATATGTACAGCCAGGACTGTTATAATGTGAAGTGAAATACTGTATAATGCAATTATTAAAATTGATATGTACAGCCAGGACTGTTACTGAAAAAGGCATAACTGTCACCTTAATATTTAGTACAATAAAATGAAAAGTATCAGTGAAATATATAATCTTGAGAGCCAGGGGATAAAGAGCTATTCAGGAAAATGGCTTTTACAGATATGGCCCTGTTGCACTGTTAATGCACCTGTTTCACTCCCTTCTTTTTTTAGGTCGAGCCTAGGGCCCGTATGCATGCGCTGCTCTGCGAGACTTATTTTAGAGGAGTAGGAGAATAGAAGCTTCGCCCATTCTCCGCCAATATTAGCCTTTGGCTTGTGTCATTGTCTGTCCTAAATGCTGACCTCTGATTTGTTGATAGGCATTTTAATCCTTTCTTAGTACCGCCTCCTCTTCATTTGTCACCTCCCATGGCGACTGGCCCCTTTACTCCGGTTGTTATATGGTACGTGTTATTTAGAATGTTAATACTATTTTGTTTAATGAGGTTCTTCTCCTGCAGTTACGACATGCTTTGGTGCCTTCTGTACTCCCCGCCCTCCCGTTGTCTACTTTTTTTCCTCCCCTCCTCCCTGTTGTCCATGCCTTCTCGCCACGCCCGCCCTCCCTACCGTTGTCGTGATGCCTACCATTTGCAATGCAATGGGTCTTGCGTAAATGCGGGACCTATTGCAGTGCAAATGCTTGTTTCTCCTGGTAGACCATCTTCTATAGTACACAATAGCCAGTGTTATTTTCAAATAGTTAGTAAGAGTTTAGCACCAAAGAAAAGTCTAGCGCGCTAAATTATTGTAGCTTGTGAACCGGACCTGCAAATATAGGTAAAGGTACAATTGACCATGTTCTACATATTGCTGTTTTGGGTCACCTGGCTGTTTTGTTGGTCCCATCCACGTGTTGTAGACAAAGACTGCCTGGTGTCTGCTTTTGAGATATGCAAGTCTTCAATTTAAAGCTGACTTGCTTGTGGAAGCTTTCTTTTTTTTAAGCCTTTATTTTTCAGTTCTATAAAACAGTACAGAGAAACTCAGCAAGCAATGGTGCATGAATATGGTGGATGGTGAGGGCCACATCGTTCAATTATAGCTTTATTGTATACATTTCCGATTACACTGGGCACACATTACCCCACAGGAAACAGCCAGACTCGCACCATTGAAAGCCGGTGGAGATTTCGTATTCTTATTCACCCTAGATAATGTTAGTGAGTGTGATACTGACATTTTGCTACACTGAAGATACTCTCTACACTTGCTTTACTGTCTCAGCCATAGAAAGATTGTGCTTCTGGTGTGCTATTACAATATAGAGGTTATGAATAAAGAAATCAAAACATTGAAAGTTAATTCTGATGGTCTTTATTCGAAAGTTATATTCCATGTAATTTTTGGGGGGGAAAGCAACTAAAAGTGCATAGCCCGGCCACATTTTTAATGGCAGCAAAAGTAATAATGAAAGGGTTGCTCTATTTAAAATAAAAATAAAAAAAGCTGAAGTATCAAAGAAGTTGACTTGGAGAGCTCTTCTGCAGGTCTCAGAATAAGGTGTGGGGGACACGGTTTAATATTAGGGTATTAACTAAATTAGAATGCCAGCTCAAATGACAGTAATTAGATTCATAGGAACACACCTATTCGTTTCATATGTGGTTTTGTGCGTCTGCAAAGGGAATTCCATTTGTATGAGAGTCGGCCACCTTACCTTGCACACAGTTCAGTCAAATTAGTTTCCTGCAGTTACTAGAAATTGTGCTTTGGTCTAAATGGTTGTATTCCAATCCAATGCATTTTATTTCAACAAGTAAAATTGTGCATGTTGACACTGCTACCACGGTCCTTAGAATTGTATCAATTTCTGTGCGCTTAACAAGGTTTGATATCATACACCACAGCTTTTTAAAGTGGAAAATACATTCCTATCTGATATAATAAAGTGTAGTAATATTGATATTTGGATTCTTCGCAGAATGTACCTTTATTCAAAGTATACTACTTTTGCTTGTTTCCCAGTTGCATAAGGAAATGGACAGGGAGAAGTAGGGTATTGTGTCTATGGAGGCTTGGTAAAAGGCCGAGGTCTTTTAGATCTCCACTTCCTGTTCTGGCACCAGCTCCATCAAACAGTAGCGCTGGATAAGAAGCAGCCTGACTGGCGCTTCTCCCAAGAGTTTCTACAGGAAGTACCCCACCCTCCTGCTGCTCCCGTGCTGCTTAAAATAGATTTGGAGATTCTCCAGGAGTAAGGCACTTTAACTTCTACTTCTGATGGTGGCCCATCTGTAAGTGAAAGTAAACTATCCTGTGTAGTGTACCCCCGCTGGCACTGGATCACTGAACTGCTTCCACTGTTTGTGAATAACTTTGTTCCTTGTCCATACAATTTTTTTTCCTTTTCCAGTGTGTTCGGTTGCACTATTAAGAAGGTTGATACCTGATCTAGCATCATTTGGTGCCCACTGATAAAAAACAAAGGGTAGCCTTAGAAAGTATGCAAGAGCGTGAGATTCTAACTGATCTTGTGCCAATGAACTTCAAATGCCAGTCTTTGGACCGAGAGCAGGCACACAATTAAAGGCTGTAATTCTACTTAGCAGATGAAAAGGTCGCTCGAAGAAGAGGCAAATGGAAGAATTCTTACAGCATGTGATATTAAAGTAGAGTTGAGATTTTCTATAACATATGGGATGATTTAACTCTTTGGTTTTAGGAAGTGCAGTGTTTGGGGGGGGGGGGGTGTTGAGAAACATGGTCTTCAGGTTAATTTGAAATTTAGTATTCACAAAATACCCAGTTTATTTCCTTGCACATTTGTTTTATAACAGCAAATATTGTGGGCCCACTACACCAAAAATGTATAACCTAAATTTTAAATTTAAGTAAAATAAGCGTATCCATGATTTACATTTATGATCTTCTGGGCTAACGACCTTGTTTGCTGGAGGAATATTCCATGTACTATATTAGCTAGTAAGAACTTTATTTACGTAATTCTATTCCGCAATATTTTTTGATAGTTTGGTATAAGGCAGAATCAACCTTTAAAGGTTTACGCTTTTGTTATAGTGTTAGCTTTTGTCTTGTGCTGTGCTCGTGTCTGGTCTGTTCTCTTAAGCCCCTATGAGCACTGGTTCGTGCTCCTGTGTGAGAGCCATGAAAAACACAGATTCTTCACCAAGAAGAAAGCGCGCACTCCAAAGGAATTCTTTGCACATCTGGTCCATTAGAATTAATCAAACAATTGAAACATTGGTTAACCATTTTTTCTTTCTGTTTTTTGTGTGGATTATTAGTCAGGTTGCCTCTTATATTTTCATCCTTATTGTTTACATTCCCCTACAGGTAATAATGTTCTTGGAGACGTCGTAACAAACAAAAAGAAATAGCTCAAAAGTTTATTAGTTACCTAGCAACCTGATGGAATTGAGTAGTCTCACAGAAGAAAAACCCATTAGGTTTTTTTTTTTTTAAAAGGACCCTCACCCACCAACCTAGTTGGTGGCATGCTTCATCATCGGGTTCCCACCTTGTGGGCCGCGTTTCTCCTAGGTGTGCCTTTATGCCTGAATACAGCTGTGCATGCTTGTTCCGGTGGATGGGTCAATTTAGTGATGTGAACCTTAAAGCGTCCTTCAGGATACTCAGTCAAATTAGAAATATTTTAATGGCGAGTTCCTGGGGTAGGATTAAAAATTCAGGTGGATGAGATGGAGGTAAAATATCTTGTACGTCCAAACTTGGAAAAAATGGATTACATGTTTCAGCCAGTGAACTATAACTAAGGAGGCCTTCTTCAGGAACAGTGCTGTTCGGGCCAGTGGCGACCCTAAATAGGTGACTTTATACGCAAACACACTACGGTGTGCATATTTGAGGGTGAATATGTAACTTATGATTTGCACATTATGGTTACAATACCTTTTCGTAACATGGATCCTGGTATTGTCACACTTTCGCCAAACCCTCTGCCTGCTTGGTTACTTCCTACGGCCCTGTGCGGGATACCGGCGATATAATACTTCATGAGACGTCTCCATGACTTCTTCCAGTCAGTGGCTAAACTTTATGTACCCAAGCCCTGCAGTTAACGCCTGATCTTAATCTGAAAACTAAAGGCTGCGTCTTAAGAGTAAGCATGATGATTTAAGGGAGTCTCATACTAAAATTGCAATAGCTAGACTCCACACATTGTACATGACCAATGCTTTGTCTCTTGGAAGAACAAATCCCAAAACGTATGGTTTTCTTTTTTTTTTTTTCTTTCCCTGACCATATTCCCTTTTGGTTATAGCTTCAGTCCACTTGGAATGAATATTAAAAAAATATATATTTAAACAATGGTAAACAAAAACTGGCCCAATGCAGATGTGATAAGAAGTAAAAAAAAAATAAAAAAAAAAACACCAGAATGGTTATGTTGAGGTCTATGCATGTAATCCTTTAGACTTGTTGTTCGTTTTTGCGTAATCCAGCATTCACCTTTTCCTTAAATTTTGAACTTCTGATAATGCAACATTTTCAGGTTTATACAATACATGTTTCTTAATCTGTATAAATTCCAATGCTTAATGCATTTCTTGCCGATACAATCACAAATAGCAGTTAATTGTCATTTTTTGACGCCACACCCAGTGCCTTTACTCACAAGCATTATTGATGCAGCAACATAACAACCCATCTCATCCAGTGTTGTTGTGTAGGTTCTTGTGCATCTAGCACATTCTTTTATAAGCTACCATAATGTTTTACCTATTTCATGTTAATATAATAAATTGTATGTTATGGCATGTTTGTCAGTTGGTCCCTTAGTCCAACAAATTTTCAAATTCGTATTCCCAGTTAGAAGTCTGTGAAAATCTTTGAAAATGCCTAGTAAGCTTAGAAGATTTGTAGACTGGGGCCTCCGTGCATCCTTAGCAGATAGTACACTGTCCACTGTGTAGTCACGTAGTTTAGATTTTCTAAATTATTCTATTTAGTCTAAGTCAGCTGCCTGCTTTTAGGTTATGATTAGAACCTTAAATGAAAACTAGGAGGATAAGTTTGGCGTTTCAAAAATGCACAAAATTGTTAGGATGACGAACGTATTGAAAGTGTACCCTCCACACATTTTCCATATTACATTATAAATCTTTTTGTTTATCAGGCCGTCTTTGTCTTCAGGAACTAGTCTCTGACTTACAAACCGGGCAGATTTTTGTGGGTGTGTTGTCAGATCTAGTTCACGTAGATCCTGTAAATCATGATTTTTTGGAAAAGGTTTAAATCCATGCTTAAGTTGTTGAACCTGTGAGAGAGTTGGATTTCTGGTCTTCCACTATATAGGCCTTGCTTCTTGAAAGGTACTTGATCGTTACTGATTTGGCTGTTCTGTCAAGAGTGTCAGAATTATTTCCTCCCACGGGAAAACAAGCATTTGCAATGTAATGGGTCTTGCATTTGCGAGAGTTTAAGCTATTGCATTGTAAATGACAATACCTGTTAATTATCAAAACAGATAAATAAAAGGCATAGTCATTTAGAGTGCCAATAGCTCAAACTCTTGTAAATGCCAGACCTATTCCTAAAGCTGCCACCTTTGTCCCGGGTTACTTGGAAAGTGAAAGCGTGCATGGTGCGCTGAATGTTGCAGAAAAGCATGTCTTGTCTGCAGTAAGAGAAACTCATTAAAGAAAATAGTGCTTACAGACTAAATAAGACATACCGTGTAACATAAGTAAAAGGGCCAGTCCTCATGGGAGGTTACAAAGAAAGACAAGGTGGTACTAGGGAGGGACTAACAAGTCTAATAATGATGCGGAAGCCAGCATTTATGAAAGACAATGACACAAGCCAATCAAAAATATGGGTAGAGAGTGGGCAGAGCTTCATGTACATACTCTAATACAGCATGCCTCACAGAGCAGCACCTGTGCTGCCCAGACTTGACCTAATTAATGCAGATAACAAGTAATAAAGACAGTTTTGTTATTAGCTAGTCTTACCAGGACCCTCATTAAATTGACAAACACTTAAATACTTTTCTTTTAAAAGCTAGCATAGAAAGAAAATCCCTTTTGGCTTGGTGGGACTGCTTTCCACTTTGGTCAGTAGCTTTTTGTGTGGCTTTACTTCAAGGCGGATTTTACAAGCTTGCAGTAATTTGGGGTCAAACCAACTGTATGGTCCAGTCTTCCACCCATGGCAGCTAAGAACACAGAACAGGGGGCAGATGCATCATAGCAAGCTTGATATAATAAAATATTCTATCTGATATCTGTACATCCATTATCTGAGCTCTACAAGTACAGAGCAAAGTATTTATTTATTTTTTAAACATGAGACTAGATTTGTCTTACTGCCTAAGCACTTTAAGTGAATGAGGTTGCATCCCTGGTTTATATGTTACTATGGCATTATTCTCAAAATATGTAGCCCTGGATGGGCATAAAGTTGTTTTTTGTATGATAGATGGCTGGTTAACCCCTGCGTGGCACTGCGTCTAGCTGTGTTGTTGTTTCAGTGCCTCCATTCACAGCCCGGCTCTTGTTTGCAGTGTTGCTGAGTGAGACCAGCCACTAATGCGCGAACCCGACAATGTCCAAGCGGGGCAGACGCCAATAATATTTTTACCCAGAGAGAAAGGCGTCAACACACAAGGGCAGCCAAAACAGCCCTGGCGAGAAGGGGCGAGAATGGGCCGTAGAAGCAGACAATCTAGACAAACATGTTGCAAAAGCCTAGGAAAAAAAACACATTTTCCGCAATTTGCAACATTGCATATGTATCAATTTCAGAGTAAAGTTTGGGTCATTTGCGATCACTCCCTTTAACAGGTAGGTATCACGCTGCCTGCTTTCTGCACCAAGGCGCACAACTCATGGTCACAGCGTCCGCCCAGGCACTAGCAACGGCGGTCTCAAGGAAGTCACCCTCCTGCCCCTACCCTCCACGCTGCCCTGGCCCTGCACGCCCCAGATCCTCGGAGATAGCCCGGGCGCTGCTTAGGTTTTGGCGTATCCTGCACGCACACATGAACCCGTGTGCTGGTGGTTTCCAAGCAGCTGAGCCTTGGAAGCCCCAACAGCCGCACACACGGGCTAAAAGGACCCCAGTGACAGGCACCAATGCGACGAAATCACGGGCTGTGCGGAAAAGCGGGGCACTGCAGCACCGAACCAGAGCATGCAATTGACCTAAAACTGGAAGACTTTTCAACAGATTTAGTGATCTGATATTTAACATTACGGTACTACCTACCAACTTCGTGCACAGAGCCCCAGAGGATGGCAATAAATGCACCCATTTCTAAGTTCTCTGGCCCGTAAAAGTGCATGTGCACTCGTTAAAACATACCCAGACTAAAATGTTTATTTAGAATTGGCAAAGCGGCAAGCTGCACTACCCATGTACAATGAAGGGTACCAAAAACCTGTTTCATGTTTTACCTAGCAGGCAGCTGTAGCTAGAAGTGAACATGGAGAAGCAGCCTCCGGTACGCGTGTCTGGAAAAGATGCCATGCGCAAGCGAAATCTCCAGTCTGGGTGGGCGGGGCCTAATGCCGACAGGGCAGACACCAACCCCGCTTCCACAGAAGCCGGACACAAAAGCAACAACAATAGATCTCGCCAAGACGAAGCAACGCATGCGCTGCATCGCAGGCGAGACCAAATTATTGAAGATCAGCAGGCATGGATTAAATTGATGCATTAACAATCCTGCATATTCACAACAATGCAAGTGCACACTGCGTCGACCGGCTTGAAGATTCATTTGTCATTGGAGGGGAGGGAGAAGTGCAACCCTGAGACAACTAGGGAGAAATGAGCAACATCACTTTTAGCATTGGGCCTCTAATGCTGGTTGTCAGAGCGGCCAGTCCTTGATGCTGTAAAGGTTTGTCTGGCAGTCTCACACCTTTTTTGTGGACTTAGTTTCTCAATGTACATATAAATTGCAGTAATTACATGGTGACCTGTACCGTTTGTTCTAAAGTAGCACCTCTTATGGCTGCAGGGGACCACCCAGTGATCAGTGTTCTCTTCGGACCGGTGACTCTTCTCCTAACCCTTTTTTTATCAATTCATCAGGATAAATGCAGGTGGACTATATGACGGATTTTCCAGTTTCTTAACTGGAATAAGAGTGCCGTTTTACAACCCACTGACAGGTTGTATAGACAGGTGGCTATTGTTAGCAGAATATAAGTAGTTATGTTATATATGACGACACAAGAATTACTCGGGGACCACATTGCAAAATCTTCTGTAAAGAAGTACTGTGTTTTTCAACTAAAAATAAGCGGAATTTCCGAAAGCGAATACAGTAATGGTTTGAGTCACCTGCTACAGGTTAATAGGTATTCAAGTTTCAGCCTTTCACATTTGAATAGAAGGCGCTCCTCAGATCTTTCAGCCGCTTTCTTTTATGGTGGGAATAGCCTTCAGGCTCAAGGTTCTTTGCCCATATCGGTAGACTTGCATTATGCACTTGTGGGACTGCTTACGAGTAAGTGGTGCCCAAACCTCTTAAGAGCATAAATATTTTTTTATATACAAATATTTTATTTGTAAAGCTCACTTCTCTGTTGAACTCTTAGGAATGCATGCCAATTTTTCGTGTCTAGGCCTTCTGCCATTCTTCCAGACAAGCTTCAGTGTATCCATAAGCTTTTGTTCTACTTAGTCTGTGGCCTTAAAAGTATGAGTTCTGCCTCCTCTGTGCGCAGAGATCTCCTCCTGCTACCGTTTCAGTAACGAGTGGGTTTTTGAACCTTGATCTTGTTCATCACCCCCTTTCCCTAGAGGTGTCTTCCTTTCTAAAAGAGCTCAATATTCCTTATCCAGCCATATATAATTTACTAATAATCATCTCGCATCCAAAAAAGCCCCAAAAACATCCCTTGCTGCCGGTCTACTTTAGCTGCAGCTCCTTGGTCATTACAGTCCTATTACCAAGGTGCTGTTGGATGAGTAACCACTTTTAAAATTGCATGTTCATTTATTACAAATTTACGGTACCAAATCCAAAAAAATGTGTAAAAAGAGGAAAAATAAATCCATATAAAATACATAATACAATTTTAAAACAAGGTGCGTAAATGTAATTAATTATCACATTTCCCTACATTGAAATTCCAACCTGCACTTGACTGTCTGGCTGTGCTGTAAAGTGAGACCTCGCCCAGTTTTTTTTTTTCCCCCGTTGCTGATCTTATTACTCAAACCCCAGTCTGTTGACAGCCCGAGCAGTTGGCTAGAGTGGAAGAGAGTGCCAGAGTCGGATCAAAGGCAGATGAAGCAAGGTGCATATATGAAGGTAGTTAGCCTCATCGGTTTTGTTTCTCATACTGGGGGCGGGTGGCCTATTGTAGGTATGCTCTTGTGGGTGCATTCTTGTTAGTTGTAGCCTCATTTAATAGTTTATTTTCTTAAGGTATTTTTAGAGGACCTATAGTTGAACAGAATATGTACTTTAGGCATGATCTGAGATTTGGAATTAAGGCTGTTATTCCTGGGTCCTGCACTCAGTGAGTAAGCAGAGACACCTGTTCGAGCTGTGCCGATTTGTATCCGTCCATTGCCTCTTTAATCCTAATCCTATGGTCTACTCTGTCATGATCAGCAACAGAGACCTCTCCAAAACCAATTAATTCAGATACGGCAATATGTCCATAATACAGAAACTGTTATCCAACAGACCAATGGTTTATGATGTTTATTATTCAAAAGTATGAAAATGCAGTCGGTAATTTTTTTTCTTTTTTTACTTAAATATTTTTATTGTATAAACATACTGTGAAACGGAGACCTATGTAAAAAGATAATTAACACTATATATTGAAGAGCACCACCAACACTGTAGAAGAACATTGACATACAGAATATAAGGTATAACATCTTGTACATGAAAATACTAACAAAACATGTGAAACTTGGCACAATACAAAAACAAGTAAACAGGTCAACAATAAACAATCGTGACAAAAAAGAAGAAACATTCACAAAAAAGCAAACCACAATTATTCAATATATTCAGAATCGCTCACATTTTCATTGATGCTTATTTCAGCAGAAAAGCGCTGATGCGGGATTCGGAAGTGACTAGAAAAATGGGCAGTTCCTTCATAAGGGCGCTGTGTGTACAGATCTGTTCAGGGGCAGAGGCCATCTGTGAAAAATACACTCTCTCTGGTTGGGATATACAGAGTGCTCAGTCTCACAAGTACAACCAAATGTTTAGTGGAAATATACTCCAAAGTATACAGGATTAGGATTGTGGTGGTGGTTCTACTGGCTGAGATGAGCCCAGGACTATGAAGCAGTCCCTAGTTGGGAGTAGATTATTTAAGGCAAAGCAAAATAGAGTACACTACAGAAGGGTACATGAGGTCCCAAGGGGTACAGGAAATGAGCCGGGCAAACTGGTCCGGGCGTCTCAAATAAGACGGTCACTGAGAACTGTCGTTAGAAAGTGCTGAGATTGGAGTGTGCACTCTAGGGGCCAAACTGATACTGCCCAGTTAGGAGAAATTGTTTTATATGTCTTGACAAAGTCACAAAATCTAGGTCCACAGGAAAGGCCGAACGTCCACCAAGTAGTCGGTCATGATCTGCATTGAAGATGAATGAGTAGCAGGACTAACATCTGAAGTGAAAGAAGTATGGAAATGGAATAATACAGTACATGGTTTAAATTAAACGTTCATTTTTAAATAGAACAGATTTACAACTTTGTGCACAAAGAGATGAAGATGTTCTCAGAATGACACTTTATTTTGTTAAATTAAAAATCTGCTATTAGAATCCAAGTATCCTTATTTCTCACGACTTTATGCTCTAGGTAGAGTACTGATCTTGAGTGTCCCCTTTAGTACATGCTTTAGAAACTCCAAGGTGGTTGCCTGCGATATTGGGGGGAGCGGGTAACTTGAGAAGGTATTACATTCTCTATTGCATCTGAAGTGTTTGTCGTTTGCTGATTTGGAAATCTTTGCCGCTTCAGCGTTTATCAGTTATAGGGAGATGATGAATCTCTGGACTAGCTAGGTGCCTCGCCGAAGCCCTTGGAATGGAATAGAAGGTTCCCTTTTCGCTTTCTATTGCCTTACAGTATCCAATACAGTATATTTTTGACAGTGTTCATTTAGCTTGTATTCTGAGCAGCACCTTTCCAAATTGCCTCATGGCTCTCATTGGGTAAGAGCATTGTAGACTAGATCAGTTGTTTGTTTTCTGATGTTAGTGTCCCCCAGGAGGAGTTTACTTATTATGTTGTGGCCATATAGTAGTAGTATCTGAAGGGGAGGAAGAGGGAATAGGTTTTACTACTTGCCACACTATGGCGACCGGACCGGTCTTCCTTGTGATGATGGACCATCTTTGTGAAAGATGAGTACACCACGGGCATAGGTAATCATAATGTGCTTTTTGTTTAAAAAATATATATTTTAAATCCAGAAACAATAAGTTTGGTCTTGTGCACACATACTGCAGTGTCACTGTGCGTGTGGAGTTCCAATGTTTATTTTTTCCAAGGCTTTGAAGAACTAGTGAAGTGCTGTGAGGCTGTCAAATCCGAGTTGGAGGCCTCTGCTGGATTGTGATCTGTTATCCATTGCTTCCATCTGATACTTATTTAGTTACGCCATCGCAGCTTGGTAACTGATTTAAAGATGGCACCCTAAATAATATATTTCCTGGTTATAATTGCGAGTATGTTTGTCTTCGCTTGTGTTCTCTTATAAGGAGCGGAAGAAGTGTGTGTACATATTTTTTTTTTTATTTTTAGTTTCACTTGTCTGGTGGTTGTCAGTCAGCCCATCTTGGCTCTAGTTGAGGCCAATTGACCAAATATGAAGTGGGTATTTCCTTTACTTCGGATGAGTATTTTACTGCCACTTCAATGAAAATAAATCTCCTTTTCTCTTCTTCAACTGTACCATTGTCAGATGCTAAGTTTTATTGTTTTCCACAATTTTGCTTTGTCTGCCCTCCCTTGCTTTGGTAGGCAGCGTGCCTATTTTCTTATTTCCTTTTAAACTATGTAAGGGTTCCCAAATATTTTACCTATAAGTTTGTCCTCCAGCAGTAGAATCTTAATACCACTAAAAAATCTGACAAAAGGTTGTTTTTGAGTTTTTGCCATAGAAACTTGCATGCTACATGCTTTCAAGCCGTATAGGTACAAGTTTGCATAGCAGTGTACAGCTGGTGGGTGCCACAGTAGCTTGCGTTGAACATGCTTTCAAGCCATAGAGGTACAGGTGTGCTTAGCAGTGTACTGCTGGTGGGTTCTACGGAACCTTTCATTGTACATGCTTTCAAGCCGTAGAGGTACAAGTGCGCATAGCAGTGTACTGCTGGTAAGTGCTACTGAAGCTTTCCTTGTACATGCTTTCAATCCGTAGGGGTACAGGTGCGCATAGCAGTGTACTGCTGGTGGGTGCTACTGAAGCTTTCATTGTACATGCTTTCAAGCCGTAGAGGTACAGGTGCGCATAGCAGTGTACTGCTGGTGGGTGCTACTGAAGATTTCATTGTACATGCTTTCAATCCGTAGAGGTACAGGTGCGCATAGCAGTGTACTGCTGGTGGGTGCCACTGAAGCTTTCTTTGCACATGTTTTCAAGTCGTAGAGGTACAAGTGTGCATAGCAGTGTTCTGCTGGTAGATGCAGAAATCACAAAAGGAGATCCCCTGTATTGTAAAATAGGGACGAGGGAAAGTATTTTAAAAAGTAAAACAAGTCCCTAAACAGAAAATAACAATCGTTGCTGGAATCATGTGCTGTTTAGTGATACTAGGGAGTTACATCAATCAAGTAATATCTCCACAGTACGTTACTAGTTCAGAAACACTATTCACATATAAATCCTTATTATAAACACCTATGTATAAAAGGTTTCAAATATCGCATACAATTATTGTTCATATAATGTACAAAGTCCATTTTTATTCATTGTTGTGGTTTAAAATCAATATACATTTAAAAATTACATTCAGAAACAATCCATTATTTCTGTACAGATGTTAAAATTAAAAATCAAATTACTACAAAGGATCTATTCTAAAAACAAGAAAACGACAATGTTGATGCGGCTTTTCGGTACAGTAAGATCTACCACCTTCAGGACAGTTTTCTAAAGGATTTTTTTTTTTAAAGACATTGAACAATACAGTATATTAGTATTCATATTGAGAGAACACATTTCAATTTTTTATACATTATATCACAATATGTTTCTAATTACAAACCACAGCTTAAAAGCAATAACTTACTGTGCTAATATTTCAAAAAAGACTTATTTATGAAATATTGGCGCAGTATCTAGATCTAGTCTAGATCTGAGATTACTGCTACCCAAATTAATGGTACTATGGTTACAGACTTTCAAATAACTGCAGATGTCTGCAGGGAGCGATTTTGCTAGAACATGTGAGCAGCTGTTTTAGGGCGTGAATTTGAAGATGAAATGTGACTTTATGGCCAATACCTATTGATGAGAGACCTATATGTTGGATAGGATAGCGACCTCTCTCTCCTATCTGACTGATCACCAAAGAATTCTCTTTAGAAAAACCCATTACATTTTTGTTTTCTCAGTGAAAAGAGCAACGTTCTGATATTATATACCCAGGGCCGGGTCTCGCCAGGTTGTTTTTTTTTTTTTTTTTTTTTAAGGGGTCCTCAAATCAGGCTCTGTTTTGTGCCCTGGCGCAGGCGGTCCTGGACATCAATGTGCGCTGCTCACTTCTCACTAGTGGAAAAGTTATGGCATGACGTCATGCCAGGTGAGCGTTGTAGGGGAAGAGAGCCATTTTTCTTTCTGGATCTCCCTTCTTTTTATGAAAAACTGGAGCAGCAACATTGTCGTGGTGTCACTAGGGCTTTAAGTGGAAGCTGTTTCAATATTATATACAAGCCATAGTTGCTGCTTAATTATCATATGCTGCTACTAACCTTGACAAAGTCAATAGTCCTGACTTGTTGTAGTTATGTTACTTGTTGTATCGTATATCTGGATGCAATGACAAACACTAAAATACAAGTCGGGCGGCACACTATGCTAAGCACAGACTTTAGCTTACGCGTTTTAAGCCGCGCCCCTTTGAGAGACTTCGCTCCCCCCCAACCCCCCGTTTTCTCCATCCCACTTGAAGCCCAGAGTATACCACCTAAACATCGGTCTCGTTTATCACGGCCAATGATAGTAAATCGCAGTGCAGTTAATATAGTGAGAAGTTAAAACTGCAATTAACTGGTCTTGAAGTGTTAGCTCATATCATACATCGTACATCAGTCTACAGTACTATTTTCTGGGACACAGTTATAATGTTAGCACGTGTGTATATATGGATTTAGAAGATCATGCGTGAGTGCAGTGCGTGAAAGATTAAGCAGAAGCCCACCATCTTCGCACATAAAAAGAAGCCCCTCTTGTAACTAGACCCGAGGCATGGCCCATCGCACTGATGACTGACAGGGACGCGTTGCCACTCTGGAATCAGCAGGCAGGCGGGCCGCGGAAGGAAACTGGAAGAGGGTGCCAGACCCCGAGCTCGGGCGGGAAATGTCACAGAACTTGAATACGTATCCGCTGTGTGCAGCATTTGGTTTGATGCCTCCCGGCAGCAGTCATGTATATACATCATCGGCGTCTTTTCATGTGGGTGTAGTGGATGAGAACACCAGATCCTACGCCAGGAAGTCATTTGGGATTGCTTTCTTTTGCAGTGCTTGTGAGGGATTCGTCCCGTGAAATTGTTTACACTGACGGCTCTGTTGGCTTTTTAGAAGCCCCTATTTTGAATATACGAGTGCCACAGCCCCACCCATTCTGAGGATTCTCTTCCTGTTTGGCACACGAATGTGTGATCTCCAACTTTAAATTGAGTACTGATGATTTTCTGTTTGTCCAAGGCACTTCACTTTTGGGAGTCGTTTTATTAAGGCTGAACTGGGCAATGGTCAACCACCTAATTCAAGGCCAAGATGAAGAAGCGCTACACTGTGCATCCCACTGTTTCACTTCAGGAGGCTTCCAATCTTCAGATCCTCCATCCAGCTCTCTTCTTAGTCCTCATCCTCCATCCCTTGTAGACCAGAACTGTCAGCAGTTCTACTGCTGTAATGATGATTCACACAGTTTATTGAAAGAGCCCATACTTGAGTTTTTAGATAGTGTTATGGTCTGGATCTCACCCTTGTCTATTATGGCCTAGGAAGTCATCTACGTATGCAGTCTATATCGAACTGGGGAAGATGCCATTCTCTTCACCCACATCCTCGAATTTGGAAAGAAGCGGCACCGCCTGCTCATATTTTTCATATGCATGCGTAGGTTGGTCCATGACACCAACTAGGTATCTTCATCCTCCACTGTCTTATCTTGTCTTTGTTTTCACTTCTGCACTGGGGCCATTTTGAAGAGTACACTAGTTCACACTAAAGGAAGCAGTGATTCTTAGAAACACTCATTCAGGATCAGGTAACTGTGGCAGGTAGACCCATGTATTTTTATGTTTTGGTGTAGTGGTGCTGTAGCACCTCTTGGTGTGTGGGGGGGGGGGGAAATATGTTGCCTTGGCGTTAACAGAACAAATGCAGCGTTTCAGTACTTGCTCTTAATAAACAGTATAACGGGGTTAGATCATTGGAAATGAGACCATATCTTGTTAGGCACAGTGCAAGGTGCAGACTAAGGGGTTTTATTGGCAACATTAACTTTTTTAAGTATCAACAACATTTGAGTGCAACATTTTAAATATTTACATATTCATGGCAATTTATGTTTCCAGCGGAATAGAACAGATATCGTTTTTGGCAATAAAATAGGGCATACAGGAAGGGTGTACAATACCTAATTATTTTCTACAAAATCCTGTACAACAAGTATGAAATTGAAGGAATGACTATCTATTTGAAATTATCTTGCAGTAATGGATTGTAATACAAAAGTTCCAGAATTAATATTAGCCATACTGTGTAATTCTAATCATGTATCTGAGATAATCTTTACAAGAGGGGAATTGTGTAGGTGGAATAATTGTATTTCAGCTGTGGAAAATTCTTTAATAGCAGTTTTATTGATGAGCCAAGCATCGATGTAGAGACAACTTTTATTCCAGGAAGCATGGAGACAAGTACGTTTCTACCTAGAGGGTTTTAGCTAGAAGCTGTGAATTTGAAAACTGCGTCTGTTTTAGAGGCACCAAATTGTTACAAACGGGTTTTCAAAGAAAGTACATGAGTCTTTTATACTGTAACTATTACGATTGGAAAAAAGTAGAATTGTGTAGAATTTCTGCACAGGGGTGGTCTGGTGATCAGAAATTGGCTGTACATATGAGTGTGAATTTTGTGAAGAAAAACACAATGGAAATTATAAAGAACGGCGAGAAAGATGTAGGCAATAGCACTGATGTGTGTTCAAAGTACTTTTCGGTGAATAATCCACACTGTAAAACAGCAGGAAAGCGGTGCAATAAATGCAAAAATGTGGGACACTTTATTAGGACCTGTCGTTGGAGTGCTACTTCTGTGAGACTCAGCAGTGAGTCATTCAGAAAAGGCAGATCAGAGGAATCGCAGCTTCATGGAAGAGTCCACACTTGTCACAACAAAAAAATGACCATACTGTGAAATCCTCATTGGGCACATGCATTTTAAACAAGCATTGAAAATGCAATAGGCCATGCCTTTTATTAAGTTAAAACCATTTGCTTTGCTAATGGTCTTGTATAGCAAAGCAAATGGCTTAAACTTAATTGAAGGCGAGACCTATTGCATTTTTAATGCTGGTTTAATTTTTGCAGCGACGGGGCTTCTGGGTGCTATGGATAATTAAACAATCATTTGAACAGTTCTAACATACAATTGTCTTGGTTTAGAGGTTGCCTGACAAACTTTGCACCCCTAAGCATGGGTGAATTCCCATTCTGGCCAGGCAGCAGTGGCAAATCTAACCCACCCCCAGTGCTGCAATAGGCAGCTTGCTCCACCCGTAGCTGTCATAATTGCAGAATAAAGACCTCCAAACGTAGGCACCAGAAATCTACCGTCTGAAGAGCGCTGCCCTCTGCTTGCCCCCAGATGGGTGCCCCTTGCCACGTGGGCTTTTCATGGAGTGAACTCAGACCGAGAGCTCTACTCAGGCGGCACGCGTTACCGCTATCACACTAATGCCCCAATTACAAATGCTCCAGGTGGGAATGAGGTATTTAACATATATTGTACGTCCCGACACTGCGCTGTGAGGTGTATATATTGTGTCCAATAAATACTTTCTATTTCTGTGTTTTCTCCTAAAAACGCAGCATAGCATGTAGTAATCTGTGCCAACCGAACCAAGTTACACACGTCTCAGTAATTACTCTGAAGGCTCCCCTGGTACATTTTGGCATATTTGACCTGAAGTAATTGACCGCAACTGACCCCGGGCGTACAATACTGACTGCACCTGGTAATAACCCTCGGAATTCCAATCTACGACACAACAGGAGTTTTCTCAGGTATTGAATGTGCGCCTCACACCTAATGCAGCCCTAGATGGGGGGCTTGCACCTCCTGGTGGGTCGGGAGCACAGAAGTAATGCGCTACTTTTTGGCAGAGCAGCCCACCCTAATCCCGGCCCTTATGTCTCCAGTTCAACTCAACATTCTATATTTCTCTCCCTCCTCCCTACAGCCTAACCTAGTTACCTAACTTATTCACTCACTCCCTGACTGACGCACACGGCTCTCACCAACACGGAAATGGGAACCGATTTATAAAGACAAAATCAAGGAGTTGGGGGTAAAGGAGAGACATAATAATGGAAGGGGCTGATGTGAGCGAATAACAATCAAGGAGAATATTTTTTTTAGAGAGAAGGAGAAAAAGGGAAAGAAGGAATAACTGAAGGTAAAACACGGCTCATGGGGCAGCTGCTGCACCCATCTATCAGCCGAGACAGTGATGTCTAAATAACACCTCCTTCTCCGGATCAATTTAATCCAATTCATGATGCCAAAGTGGGGGTTACCAGAAATAACTGCCCGGGCTGAGCCGGTGTGTGTTTGCGGTTAGGGGGTGCATGCGTGCTCAATGCGTCTCTGGACCCAGACTTGGCGATCCCATATACTGAGTAAACTCCCAGTACTGAGTATGCACGACGTGACCCGCTGAGTGCAAACACTACCATAACATGCACACCCATCATAACATTCGACAGCGTTCTAGCATGCACACATCACCCGAAAAATACGCAGATTACCCTATTATGCACACACCATAATATACACACCTTATCAAATGAGGGCCCCGGCAAAATAATACAAGCAATGTCGTTACACACGCACATTACCATCAAGTGTGTACACCAGGCATGCAACAGGCAGGGTGCAGGCAAGGCAGCGCGGCGCTGCACGTGCAGAGACCCCCACAGACCCCCACCCTCCCTCCGTGGCGAGCAGCAGCCCCCCTTATACCTGCTGGGACATCCTGAAGCGTTACAACAAACAAATGATGGACGGAATGCTGACAATGCATACATTCTCCCCCAGTCAAGAGATCTGGGTTAAATCCATCGTTCTTTTGCCCACTACACCACCCCAGTTCAGACATGGCCATATGCAAATCAGTCTTGACCCTGTGCCTCATGGGAACAGTCCAGCCCGAACTGCCAAGCCATGTCTTCTCTGGACCGGAATCAAGCATCCTAGGACCGGTTTCTGGCTATCAGCCGTCATCAGCCAGGATAGCTTGACTCCAGTGGCGTAGTGAGCACGGGTCCCACTTCTGGGGAATACCCATCCCACTTAGGGCGAAAAGCGTTACAACAAACAAATGATGGACGGAATGCTGACAATGCATACATTCTCCCCCAGTCAAGAGATCTGGGTTAAATCTATCGTTCTTTTGCCCACTACACCACCCCAGTTCAGACATGGCCATATGCAAATCAGTCTTGACCCTGTGCCTCATGGGAACAGTCCAGCCCGAACTGCCAAGCCATGTCTTCTCTGGACCGGAATCAAGCATCCTAGGACCGGTTTCTGGCTATCAGCCGTCATCAGCCAGGATAGCTTGACTCCAGTGGCGTAGTGAGCACGGGTCCCACGTCTGGGAATACCCATCCCACTTAGGGCGAAAAGCGTTACAACAAACAAATGATGGACGGAATGCTGACAATGCATACATTCTCCCCCAGTCAAGAGATCTGGGTTAAATCCATCGTTCTTTTGCCCACTACACCACCCCAGTTCAGACATGGCCATATGCAAATCAGTCTTGACCCTGTGCCTCATGGGAACAGTCCAGCCCGAACTGCCAAGCCATGTCTTCTCTGGACCGGAATCAAGCATCCTAGGACCGGTTTCTGGCTATCAGCCGTCATCAGCCAGGATAGCTTGACTCAGATCTCTTGACTGGGGGTGAATGTCTGCATTGTCAGCATTCCGTCCATCATTTGTTTGTTGTAACGCTTTTCGCCCTAAGTGGGATGGGTATTCCCAGACGTGGGACCCGTGCTCACTACGCCACTGGAGTCAAGCTATCCTGGCTGATGACGGCTGATAGCCAGAAACCGGTCCTAGGATGCTTGATTCCGGTCCAGAGAAGACATGGCTTGGCAGTTCGGGCTGGACTGTTCCCATGAGGCACAGGGTCAAGACTGATTTGCATATGGCCATGTCTGAACTGGGGTGGTGTAGTGGGCAAAAGAACGATGGATTTAACCCAGATCTCTTGACTGGGGGTGAATGTCTGCATTGTCAGCATTCCGTCCATCATTTGTTTGTTGGGACATCCTGAAGAGCAGGTTGGCCTCATCAGGCTGACCTGTGTCCATGAAGGCGGGCTTGCTACTGGGCGTCCTGGTGCTGTAGTGCATGGGGCTGCTGGTCCTGGGAGGGCTGATTTCAAGAGCGCATGGCATTGTGCGCTGTGCCAGGGATCAGAGAGGCACAGGATGGGCGTGGAGAGGAAGGGAGAGCTGACTTCACGAGCACATGGCAGTGTGCGCTGTGCCAGAAACCAAGATGGCGACTGCCTGTCTACATTGGCTGTCCTAAAAGTGGACATGCGGTCACCGAGAAGCCCGCTTTCTAATCACGTGCCATCGTTTAACATAAATGATGATGCGCGCCAATTGGAAAGAGGGGTGGGCCTTTCAATGAGTTTGGAAAATGTATCGATAGCAAAAGGCACTTGCATGGAGCGGGCAGCGCATGCACGCTGCTAACACCAGGCGAGACCTAAAAAATGACAGCTGATTCCAGTCACCCTGTAAATGATTGCAGATCTTTCTTACTTTAGATACATTTTGAATAGGTAGATATTTGTAGCCTTCTGATGTCAACGCGGCCTCTTATAGAGGACACAGCATGAAGACATGGGGGGTATTTTTAAGAATGGCTTGAGTTAAGCAAGCAAAGGATCTTTGTTAAAATATACATGGCATAGAACGTCAGGGATGCTAGGGTTTGAGTAGTAAGAAAGGTTTCGGTATTCTACTTGTTGATTTGTTGGAATCTAATTTAAAGAACATATTGTTTACGTCAGTGAGGTATTCCCTGAAAGTGTTAGATGTGTGACAGATTTTGAGCATAAGATCATTTTCAAAAGGATGCAGTGCCATTTTGTACAATGTGAGGGATGTACCGTTGAGCATAGAAAAGAGCGGAAAGTTGCTTCTTGGTCATATGTGCATACAAGGACTTATCTGACCGGTCAGTGCATCAGTGTAAGTGTCACAATTGCTAAAACAAGAACAAATCACCTTGTGTGCAGATCTTCATTCCTTAAATAAAAATAGTGGTGGACTGTCACCCCTTAACGAAGATTCAGGAAATGCTGGCATAGATTGTTGATGTGAAGTTCCTTACTTCAGTAGATTTGAAGGCAGCATTTCACCAGATAAGTTTGGTGAACGAATTGCAGATTTTAACAACTTGAGTGACACTTTGTCATAAGGTGAGAATACTTGAGGTTACCTTATGGTTTGGTGTCAGCTGCCAGTTTTCCCCCAAAAATCTAATCTTTTGTTTAAGGACATCCTGGAGTACAATTATTCAATGAGAATATTCTGATTTAGACCTATGACATGTAGAAAAGTTTCATTTTAGAAAAGGTTTTGATTGTTTTGAAAGTAAGTAAATAATATATACATTTTTAACTAGAATCTGTTGACCTTTTAGGACACTGCCTACCTAGTGAATGTATCAAGCCAAAAGATTTGGTCAAGGCTATTGGGTAACTCCTCTGCCGCAAGATAAAATAACTGAAATAATATATTAGTATCGAGGAATTATTTCAGATTTGTGGAAGGGTACGCCATATTAAATTAACCTCTCAAAACCATACTGAAAAATCAGTATAAACTTGAACTGAATGGGAACCAAGGTTACGTGGGGTTTAATTGTGTCAACCGGCACCGGCCCTAGATGTGCCAGATTGAGAATAGAATAAATCTTTGTGAAATGTGTGCCACCTAATTGGATTCGGTTATATGAGCTTCCAATCTTTGGGCCCCGTTGTCCCTTAAAAGGGGACAGTTGATAGCACGCAAAAAGGCTGAACAATCTTTGATCAGTTAAGGACTCCAATGGTTCAACCTTCAAGACTTTTTTTCCTTTCAGAGCTAATCTATATTCACATTGTTTTGCCTTCACTTCCAGTTGGATAGGGTTGATGTTGCTATATCTACAAAGTTCTTCCCCCAAGCTGTTGATACGCACTTGGTCCTGTAAATAATTAACATTTAATTCATAGGTCTTTTGCCCAGTTTGGTAGCAAAATGTAATTTAATGAGTCAAAACATGACATGGCACACTCCCGTGCGTCATGCCAAAGTCACTGCATCTAATCTATGTAAGTCGCCTCTACAGTAGGCCTTTTGCCCCTAAGACAGGGTGCATTATAATATATGTGAGGACATATATATCTGCATGAGCAGATATGCCCCTTTGATGTATAGTTCTATTACTCTGGAAATCAGACAGTCCTGTAACCTTCTGCAATTTAGCAAAAACGTTAAAACAGGGCTGTCCTAGAATCTAACATCATTGAGGACTCTCCATGCTACCCCTCCTCTGTTGCCATCTTTGACTTATAATTCACGTACTATAGCACCAAGATTCCCGTTGAGTTATAGCTGCGCTCTATAAATACCGCATACAAATACTGGATATTGCAAGTGAGCAGGGAAGCCATCTTAAAGTATGTACTGGGCACTGTTCAAAACAAGTTCCCCAGCTGCATAATTGCTTCACTAAAACACATTGCGAATGGTATCAAACGCTTCGTATTAATAAACCCACACTGATTCCAAAGATGTAATTATTAGTAGTTGCACCCAAAGGGTACTTCAGACACTATTCTGTGGATGTTGCCCTGCTAGTAATAGGGTTATTATGCACTAGAAACACAACCTTCCGTTCTGCTGGCACAACATTGGCTCCTGGCCTAGTAAAATTGATAGTAAATAGATTTTATTGTCTGATTAATAAAAAATTATTACAATGTATGTAAATAAGATTTGGTACCCAGGAATTGGCGTAGTATCTTACTTCCATGTTTCCTGGAACAACAATATTTCAAAGTTCTGTAAGAAAGATATCGTATCTTGATCTTACTGTAGCCTACCAAGGCAATGTACATTCAGTACATATATTTATGGGTGATTTGGTGGAGGTATTCAACCATCAGTCCTCAACCTCAGATTTTACTTTTGTTAAGATAGTTAGAAGCCATGCCCAATTTCCATAACAACTTGCCTCTGGGATTTTTTCACAGGTACATGAACCTGAGATTGAATTTTTAATTGTCCTGATGTTATTGCGGGATTAAAAAGGGGACCAATAGCTCCTCTTAGCTATGTATATTTTATTTGGAGCTCTTGGCTGGGATTATGCCAAGCTACGCTTTCTTCTTTGTTAGCACTGTAGGGATCAGAAATGTTGGATAGTTTAAATTAACAAATTGCATTTTCGCACAGAACTTCAAAATACCTTAACTGCTAGTGGAAGAAATCCTGTTAATATACATCATCTCTTCATAAAGGATCTCCTATGCTCCTTCTGATACAAAGGACAAATTGAGGATTTGAGCATTCCAGCTCGATACATACTAGTACAAGTCGGGTTGGACGCCCCACTAACTCTACTAAGATCCTAAAGTACCCTTTGTACAAACCCAGAGGCCTACATGATATCCTTAATTACAAACTCTGTTGGAATTAAATCTAATGCGGCAGTTATTGCATCCATAGTGTTGTTCATGTTCTGTCAAATTTTTGTATGAACATGAGAGTTCTTTAGGGGAATTAACATCCACAGGGTTGCTTACATCATATTTTGCCACAAAGGAAAGATCAGCTGATTTAAGTGAATTGTACAGATTATCCAAATGATTCTCCTCCGTAGCGCCTAACTCTGGCAATGAAAGATTATCAAAAATTGTATTTCTGCAGAGTGAGGGTTGGTTTTAGATAGGGGTGGGCGGAATTTGCGCAGTCGCGCTACGCAAAGCTCCGCGAAACGGTAAAAGATCTCCGCGAGCACGCAGAGTTCTGCGAACATGCAGAATTGCTTGTTCCGCCCATTTGCGATGCTTTTTTCCTTTTCGCGAACGCTGTTTGCGTGCTCGGGGGGGGGAAATATCTTGCAAACGCGCATTTTGAAAGCGCAAACAAGCAAAAAATTCTGCGAAGCCATGGATCGTGGAATTTTTGGCAATTCCGCTTTCTCTGCAGAATGTGAAATTACCCAAATTCTGCCACTGCCGCGAGCGGAACGGAATTTACCGCCCACGCCTACTTTTTGATCAAGCTGTTTCCTTTCAATTATAGGAACTGCCCTGAAGGGATCTACGTCTGGCTTCTCGTTGGGCCAATCAATGCCCGTTAAATCTTGAACCTCTTGAACAAAGTTAACACACGTTTCACTCTTATCAACCAGTATCTGTACTGGCAGGGGCATCACTGTGGTTGAGTGCCTGTTGACTTGAGTCTAGATCAATGACATGTCAGTTCGATGACAGATTTATACATAATCCATTCAAGGCTTGTTGTATTCCGGACAGCAGTACCGGCAGATCAGCTGCCTTCTTTCAGTGTCACTTTCTGAGGTTTTTGCTGACTGTCTCTGCAGTGATGCGGGCCTTGGCTGCAACGGTGTTGAGGGAGAACTCCCTGAATTGGTATGGACTTGAGCCTTAACCATCATTGTGCAAGAACCTAACTCAAAAACTGGTATTGCAACATCATCTACAAGTTGTTTGCTTATATTGCCAGCTGAATTATATTCGGTTGATAACCTACTAACGGAGGCCACTCCATTTGAGGCTAGACCGTTGTTTGTTATTGGATGAAGTTTTATAGGATGAAGTTTTATAGGACTTATTTCGGACGTATTGGCGGTATTTGATAGCATTCCATCCACTTTACTACAGATTCCCTGAAAAGTCTTCTAATCAACAATGGAGAGTTGAGTGGCAGCACCACTACTATGCTTAGGTGAGGCCCCCGTGACTTATCACAAGGTGTTCCCCTGGCTTGCTGTTGTGGAGGCATTTTGGACCTGTGATGAGACTTCTAGGCCGGATTTTAGGGTAGATTTGTCAGTTTGCATTCTTCTCTGCTTTGTTTGCTGTTGTGGGAGTGGACGGACCTCATTGTTAACCCAAATGGCATCGCATAAGCAGAGGCAGTCTTTTATGGAACTATTTTTACAGGTCTTTCTTCCTTTTAGGGGGAGTAGAGATATGTCCTTTGGGGAGGGACTACACACGGTCCGGCACACCAAACCTAAACCTGGCCAGGCCGTGTCCGCTACCCCGTGGCTCAACCCTATAGTTGCAGTAGCTATACTGCCACCGCACCTTAACTCTTAGCACAGTACTGCTACTAGGTCCACTAACTTTTGCCTTATTGTCAATTTTTTGCTCTTTGTCACAGCAGCCTAAATTTGCTGGTTCTGCTGATTTCACTACTAGCTACTGCTGCGAACTGCTCGTTACTACTGTGTAGTTGGATAGCTCATCGCCTCTGTCGGCATCCAAAACGTCCCACAGTTGTGCTGTCATGCACTCACCCAATTCTCCACTATCCCTGCCCCCCTCCCACTGACTAAGTATTTAACGTTAAAGGCAGCCAAAGCAGGCTGGGGGCGGGCTATCCGGATCCCCGAGACTTATGGGGGAGACTGCAGCCCGGCTTGGCTCAGAGATGCTCTCACAAGAGCATGTTAAAGTCTTGTTGGCGTTCTTTTCTTGAGGCTATGAGTGAGGTGCTGTTGTTCCTTTGGGAGTTTGCTTGCGAGGTGAGGAAAGGAAAGACGGAGCTGGGCTTTGGGGTCACGGGCACCAAGTCGCACTGAGTCCTGGCTTGGTGCCTCCGCTGCACTCATGCTCACTCCCCCTGGTGAGGCCTTCCCATACTGGGCGACTGGTGCCATGCAGACCAACCGAGTGCTCGCCTCGCGTCCTTCGGTGCCGCTCTTCACCGCGGCAGCCCAGCTCACCGAGATTGGTGGCATACCAAGCCGTATTGACGATTGCAGGCTGGTGGGCAGGCTGCTGGGGTAAGGGCGACTTCCACCCTGGCTATCTACTACCGGCCCCGGGCTGCCTGCTGCGGTTTCAATGTCAGAAACGGCTGCCGCCTGCTTGGACTTGCACTAACCCTGGGCGTAGTTTGCGAAGTGCACTTCGCAAGCTATGCGAGCTGCGTAGTGCTGTAGGGGAAATGCTGTTTGCAATGATTACACAGTGCCGGATACTTGTCCGCACTGTGCAATCATTGCAAACCTCCTCTTGCACAATGCAAGTGGTCGTTTTCTGCCGCTCAAGTAGATTTGTACTCTAGCTGCAGCTTTCTCAACGCAGACTGGTAGTTTCTCATTGCGAGCGGTTGTGAGCATACGTGACCACTCGCAATGAGAAACCTGTCCTCCCCGCATTGAGAATCTCTCCGGGAGGTTTATTTTCTATGCTCCGGGAGGTTTATTTTCCATGCTCGCGATCCGCAACTTGATGTTGCTGATTGCGAACGAGGAAAGTCTCGCCAGGATGTCATTTTGTTTGCTCGTGGTCGCCAACTTGACGTTGAGGACCGCGAGCAAGCAAAAAATGCCCGCTCTACTATGCTACGCTTTTTTGCACTGTGCTACGTGCAATTCTTGTAGCGCGAAGTTGCGCACACTACGCGAGCGTAGTGTAGTACTACGCCCAGGGTTAGTTTGCACCACGCTTTCAGAGTTTCAGATTCCTAAACAGTCATACCTAGTTATATTGTTTATGCACTTTTGGTTATTTGTAATGATATATTTAAGATGCTTATGGGTGGGGTAAGTTTTCACTACTGCTGCCTGCCTATGTGGTGTTCTTTGTGTGAGAGTAGCTGGAGATGCTTACTGTCTATGCAGTGATTGCTTGATGTATCGAAGGAAAGCTATCACTGTTAACTGGGTGTGCGGGACGGCGGTGTCTATACGAATGCTTTCTTTCGTGGCATTTGGTATAACCTTTCACAGTGTAAATGCCAAAAACGTATTCCTTTTTTCAGTGCCTCTTGCCATTGGTCTTCTGAATTTTTTTCATGAAATCTCTTTACAGTTGAAATATTTTTAGGTCTCCCTCCACAGGAACATATCTGTGCAAGAAATCTTTGGAACGCTTTGAAGGCATACATTTTTCATTACTCCATGACTGATGCCAAACACCACAAAAACAAACGTATTCTGATTAGACTTTTGCTAAAGAATCTTTGATTGGGTGACATATTGCAGAGCCTGAAAAAGAGACAATAATATGCATTTTCTGTCTTTTGCATCTGCTACTGAAAGTCCATACTTCCATTTTGTCTATAAAGCTTCTTCAGTTAGCAAGGCTTGTTCTGCTAAACTTCCTGTCTGCATTATTGTAAAATACTCTTCGGCTGCTCGCAATCAGCTTGGGTGCTTTAATTGTTCACAAAGTCAGTGTCGCAATACATGCTGTAAGCATTGTTCTGTTATATTTATATGCCTATGATGTATGGACAAATAACGCCAACCTGAGCAGTGTTTCCTTTATTAAGATTGTTTATTTGTTCGCATGTTTGTACAGATTTATGTATCTTTTTATGTGGAGAATTTTTGTATTTATTATTTGTATCTCTTGCAACAAGTGCTTTGCAGTTCTGTTTCCATGTCTTAATCTGGAAGTTTGATAATGTGTTAATGTTAAGTGGTTGTAAAGCCTGTTTAGTCGGCCTGTAGTAAGTAAGCCTATTTACATGAATTTTAGATGCAGGGCTTTACTATGAATTATAAAAAGACAATGGTCAAGCTGAGACAGTGACTCTTCTTTTGTGGTGGTTTGTTAGAAAGGCAACATTTGGTAGTTTTTTTTTTAATACTGACAGTTAATTCATTTCAGCACATCCAGCATGCAGTAGTGCCAATGGCTGCAAGCGTATATCGATGGACCTCTGCACACCATGAGAGTTTATTTTTTGCTTGGCACCAAAAAGAAACTATTTGTGATTAGTCATGGAAGAACTTAAGTCTACTCTTTGGAACCTTTCAACTGACAGCAATAAAGCATTGTGTCCATATCCAGTGGAAGCAACACGTGTTGGACTTTTAAGCGTATGGAAGCTATACTTTGACTCCAGCTAGGTTGTTGAAGACTAGTTGAAATGGAAGTGCCTTATGCCGATGACTAATTGAAAAGGAAGTGCCTTATGTAGACTAGGGAGAGAACGAAAAACGTTAAGTTGAGCATAGAAGAGCGAGTAAGCTTCTGATTGATCTTACTGATCCTATAAATGTATGCATGGAAAGCATAAGAGAAGCCTGTCGGGAGGAGAACAATTCACAGGATTGACCCTACATACGAATTGTCAGCAGGGAGTAGTTCTGGAACACTGCATGAAGAAACGGAGGCACTTTCCTGATGGCCCTATCACTAGCGCGCAGAGTTTAAAGACCCTGTTATCCACAGCAGAATGACTTGCCAGGGGAATTTTGTGATCAGGATATTAGTTCAACTATCCCTGCCAGAGCCAGCGAAGCACTTCAAAATGAAGTATTTTCCTAGATGAGACATGAGGTATGGTCCCTGTACAAGGAACTAAAATTCGTTTTGGTGGGGGTCTGGCACCATCCGACATCACTCATGCATCTCTGAATGCATCAGGGCAAGACCGAACCCTCTAATGACAATCCTATGTGATTTATATTGGCCATTCAGCCTGGCCCAAGCATCAGTTTCCTGATCTGCACGTTCCAATAAACTGTGCCTCAAATTAGTTTTAGAACCCCTCCATCGGGCTCCGACAGCTCCCCTCCCCTTGTAAAATAAACTACCAATGAAATTTTACCAGTTTCAATTTTTGTATATTCGGATTCTTTAAGATTTTGAGTGTCAGAACCGATGAAAAAGTGTTTTGTGGTTTCCGCTATGTTTAACACGGTGGCCAGAGTATGACTTGCGCTGAGGGTGACCAACCGCCCGTAAATTTCACGGACATTCCGTAATTTCGGCCGTCTGTCCGTTTCCGTGAAGGATTCTTTAACAGACGCCATTTGTCCGTAATTTTAACCGGGCACTGGTCGCACCACCCTAAAACCGGCACAACTTCCACCCACCTCCCTGCTTGACTCCGATGCTGTTGAGGTCGGGTGTAACAGACTCCTATGCAGTACCAACGCTCAGATACTCAGCAGCATTGGAGAGGCACAGCAGGATGGCAACCCTCACACCTTCCGCCGTTGATGAGCTGTTAAGAGGAGCTTGAAGGTGACTGAGAGGGAGGGGCTGCAGCTTCAGGAGCAGGGGCATCTATTCAGATGCAAACAGTCCTGCATGCCTCATGTCTCTGCAATTTAGAGGGGCCTCACACATTCCCTTTCTGCCCAGGGCCCAAAACATCCTAGAACCGGCCCCAGTACACTGAGGCAGCACGTGGGTCTCTTCACAGAGCTTAATTACTGTCACTAAATTGTAAGCAAACCTCGGTTCTGCAAACATGCAGTCTATAATGTAATAAAATAAAGAAATGGCACAATCGCACCCACACTGATTAACAAAGTATAGAGGACAATCAGTTAAATCAGTTCTCTTGGAGTATCTTTACTGTACATCACAGTGGGGGATGGCAAACTAACATTTTGGAAAGAGAGCCTGTCTTCTCGTTGTCTTGTCCAGGAGGGGATGAGGAGCCCTGCCCTACCCTACCCTGGAGGGGCCAAGATGATAATTGAATACTGCATGCCAGCCGTGGCCCGTGGAGGGAGTTCCGTGGGGCGGTAAGGCGGGGCGGGGGAGGGGTGGGTGGGGGGTTCTAAAAACCGGAATATTGATAATTACAGGTAAGTAAACAATTAAATAAATAAAATGAATTTCGTAGCGCGCGCTGCATCGCATTTACGAAATTTGTTTTATTCATGTAATTGTTTACTTACCTGCAGTTATCCATATTCCGGTTTTTAGAACCCCCCACCCTGCCCCTCCCCCGCCCCGCCTTACCGCCCCACGGAACTCCCTCCACGGGCCGCGGCTGCTGCATGCCCACCCTTGTGCCCACCCTGGTGGATCCTGTTCGCCCCGCTTGTGATGGCTCCTGCCCCCCTCCCCTCCCCCACAGTGATGGCTCGTGTTCCCCCCTGGGTGGCTTCTGCCCCAGTCCTGGAATGGCTCCTGCAGCGAGGGTGAAGTTCTTGATGGGCCTCTTCTCAAAAAGGCTCAGCTCAAAATTAGTATGAAAAGGTGGGCGAGTGAGTAAGTGAAGGGATGGCTGGATGAATTAGTGAAAGGGTGAATGGATGAATGAAAGATTGACTGGATGGAGAATGAGAGAGGATGGATGGATGGATGGATTGATGAGTGAGTGGAAGGATGGATGATAGAAAAGATAAATAGCTGGATGTATGGGTTGAAGGGTAGCTGGATGGGTAAAAGGGTGGATGGATGAGTGAAAGGATGGATGAGTGAAAGGATGGATGAGTGAAATGATGGATGGATTGATGAATTGATAAGTGCAAGGGTGAATGGATGGACGGGTGAGTGAAAGGGTGGATGTAAGGATGGATGAGGGAGTGAAAGGGAGGGTAGATGGACAAAAGGATGAATAGATGAGTGAAGGAGTGAAAGGATAGATGGATGAGAGAAAGGATGGATGAGTGATAGGGTCAATGGATGGATTCATGAGTGGATGAGTAGGTGGGTGGGTGGATGGATGGAAGGAAGGATGGCTAAGTGAAAGGGTCGATGGGGAGAGAAAGGGAGGATGGATGGATGACTGAAAGGGTGGAAGGATGAGTGACTGGGTGGATGGATGAGTAAGTGAACGGATGGCTGGATGGGTGAAAGGGTAAATGGCTGGATGGATGAGTGGATGGATGGTTAGAAGAGTGGATGGATGAGTGTACAGATGGATAGGGTGAAAGGGTGGATGGATGAAGGGATGGATGAGTGAAAGGATGGATGAAGGGATGGATGAGTGAAAGGATGGATGAAGGGATGGATGAGTGAAATGATAGATGAAGGGATGGATGAGTGAAATGATAGATGGAAGGATACATCCTGGATAGGTTTGCAAATGGTTGAATATGTGGGCTTACTTATATACTATTGCACGACCTCCTCTGATGTGTCTGTGAAACGTATCTATTGTCCTGAAGTTTTGTCCTGAATTTTGACCTCCTGTCCTGAATTTGTGTCCTGAATTTTGACCCTTTGTCCTGAATTTTTGCACTCACCGTCCTGAATTTGCACCAATGCCAGTTGGTCACCCTAAGTTGCGCTCAAGGTCTATCTGTTACCTTTTTTCGTCGAAGACGAGCTCCGATGTGCTCATGAGCAAGATTTGCGCTTTATAGTAACCTCTCTGGCTGCAGTCACGAGGTTTAGTGAGCTCCGCTCCTGCCTTTCTAAGGGTTCAGGAATCTTGGTTCCCCTGACAACCAGGACCTCGCTTGGGTAATCCTGAGAACGGCAGGCCTGCCCTTGTAAAAGTGCACTATTAGATTTTCATTTTGTAGCTGTAAACAAGGCCAGCCGGTCTTTACTTATGCTGCCGTTTCCTAAGGTACCGGGCAGCGTTTCCTGCTCTCGGACATTAAACTACGCTTCAAAGACTTGTGTTTATAACCAAAGCAGCATCTTTACTTGTTGCAAATCGTAAAAATAGTTTTTACACTTAGCAAATATTCGGAGAAGCCGTGTACAGCAGCAACAACAGCTTAAACCCCTCTAGATGTGTTCCATTCCGCCCCTGGGTGCCGAGCAGGTTCATGTGTGGGTTCATTAAGCATTTCAGAGGCGTTGAACCGGGGTAAAAGAACTCGTAGATGGATATTTGTACAACTCACTTCATGACTGGGACGGCGCGAGCGTTCTGTGGCGCATGCTCCTAGCAGGAAGCTCGAGAGCTGCGTGCAAGAGCCAAGTTGGAGCGGAGTTCACGTAGGGTGCATTTCACTCGAGTGCGCCCGGAGGTTGCGGGCATGAATACTGATCCGAGCCCTGCCAAGCATTTACTAGTCTTTCCATTCTGTGGCTCTCTGCTTTCATTCCTTCCCTCCCCTGACCAACACGGCGCTTCCTTTTCTTTTTATGTATGCATATATTTAATTATAGAGTCTCATAGAGCTTCCTACCACTCCAGGTTGTGTTAGTAATGCCTTCTAGTCTCCATCGAGCACTCCCCAAAAATCTACATTTCCGACACACTCTCGTGGTATGCCACTGTCTGTTTCTGTCCACAATTCTTTTCTCGCTCTTGCATTTTCAGGTCGAGCCTAGAGTCGGCGCGCATGCGCTGCGAGGCACGCAGTATTCGGTATGTTTGGCCACGCCCACCACTTTTAATTGGTTCCTTCCTGTGCCTTTCCAAATGCTTTTCTTTTGTGTGGTGAAGGGTGCCATTTGTTCCTCCTTTGGGTGTGTTTGTCATACCCCAGGCAAGTGATCCTCTTATTTGGGTAATTTTGCTATACCCCAGGCAACTGATTCTCTTATTTATGAAATTTTGCGTTTGGCCATTTCTGACACTCCGCGCACTTTTTTTTTAAAAAAAATGCGTTCTTGGACGGAACACTAGCGCTCGTGTTTGGAGTCACTGCGTGCCTGTTTGCTGCAGGAAAACACCCTCAAGCAGCTAAGGACGAGCTCCTCTGCAGCTCTAGCCCTTTGAAACATCCATGCCCCTCCTCTTAATTTGGATACAGTTCCCCTGCACCACACTGTCACCGCAGGGCAGTGCAGAACAGAAAGGCCTGACAGATGGGGTAAATCCACTCCACAGCACGCCCACTGCCGTCAACCTGGCAGTAGAATACAATGCATTTTGTGCTTTTTAAACACTTCAAACAACCGACAATGGTAAAGCTCAGGCTCCCCTCGCATATCTCCTCTCCCAGCCTGCACATTCGTGCTCCAGGGCCTCCACAAAGCCCCACCCCCTCCTACCCGTGTGGTGCATGCCCACTTGGCAACAGGGTTACCAGATTGGGCTACATCTTGCACAGTTTGGCGATAATTTGCCCAATTGTGCAAAGGGAAAATCAAGTGGTACGGGCAACAAGAATTTGGGCTACAATCCACGCAATGTGTGGCCGATTCACAGAATATTGAGTTGCTGCCATGCCTCTCTTGCAGCGCTCTGAGATCCTGCAGTCCATTTGGTTTAGTGACCGTACATGACCACAAGAAAACATGACAAAACACGTTCATTCTTGTTGGGGAAACTGATATTGTGTCCGCTAACTGAAATTTTGTCGGAGGGAGCGCAGTAATTGAGCATGGTGTAAGGGAAACACTTTTTTCTTTCTGCCGATTTGTGCTGGATGTATTTGTGCACTGGCTACCTTCACCCAATTCCGTAAGCAAAGCGCTGGCTTTATCTAGAATAATGCAGTGAATTTATTTACCTTGCCAGCCATATTTTGTTGGAACTTCCCTGCTGGGATTACTACGTCTGATTTCCGAATACAGCTTTGATTTCTTTTAGAACTTATTTCAGTCTTTGTGAGTCTGAATGTAGTGAGCACTTTGGCTTTTTACACCGGGCCTCTGTTGACTACAGTCTGTCTTTTTGCTGGGGGGCGGTTGGTGTATTAAACAGGCATGCATGCTTCCGTCCCAACCCCGTGCCATGATCACAAAAGGTGTTGTGTAAAAAAACTTGATTGGAAACCAAAAAGTTCCCTTTTGTCCAAAAAATTCATAACACTAAAAGCAGTCGATTAAGACAAACATAGCCCTTTTTTTAAAAAAACAATGCGGCCTGTATTCTGGAATATATCTTCATTACTGGAAGGCGCCTGCCATGTTTTTCAATTACTAGATGCACACCTGTCTCAGATAAAGCTAGAAGGGCGCTCTAGAAATATAATGAATCCACCCATCCTCCCTTTAAATTCCTCCAGACCCATCCTTCTTTTTTTCTCTCTCCTTTGTTATTCCCTCATTCCTCCCTTCCTGGCCTCCTTAATCACTTACTTTTCCTTTCTTCCTTCCTTTGTTCCTAAGCCCCCCCTTTTTCCCATACTTCATTACTTCAACCATCTCTTCCCCCTTCCTCAATTCCTCTTCCCTCAAACCCTTTATTCCCTCAAACCCTTCATTCCTATTTACTTCCACTATCCCTTCTGCCTATCTTAATCCTTTATCTTTCTTTATCATATATGTCGTACACAATTCTCCCAGAAGTAGAAGATCATTTCGGTTTAACAAGGACATGAGACCATTGTGGTTGAGTAAGGGAAATTGGTTTAATTAGCGACTCGCAGCTGCATCTTGAAACATTTCACTATTGTATTATAAATCCTGTGTATTTGGGGTAAGAAACCTTAATTTTACTGTTTATCAGCGTGGTGTAATTATTATACAAAAATTGCTGACAAATGCTGTCCTCACTGCTATTTTCTGGGCAGCATTCTTTTTTGTGTGTGCGAATTAGGCACCAGCCTGGGATTGGTGGAGGTACACTTGGCTGTCCAGTAGCAACCTGATTGCTATAGGCAGTGGAAGGTAGTTAAGGACCCTTAAGAGACAAATCCAGATAATGTTTACTTTGTTTCGTGATTGCTTTTGATGTTTAAAAGCGAATATGCATTCACGTTTGTAGCAGAAACTTGAGAGAAAAAAAACACGTTTCACTTTTTAAAGCAGTAGTGTTATATTGCTGTATATGACTGCTTCTAGGCCTCCACTCATCTGCTAAACATGAACACAGTTGTTCTATAGCTATCCACCTTTCAAAAATTACAGAGAGGTTAGGATATTGTCACCCCTTGGTAAATCTCATAGGAAGTTCTTATAATCATCCATCTTCTTGACAAACTTAGAAGTTGAAGCCTGATGTTGAAGTGCTGGTCCTTCTTCTACAGCCCCACCCCGTTGGTGATACAATAAAAGATGTATTTCCGCTCTGTTCTATATGGTGTGAGGATGCCGTTCATGTGCCAACTCCTAAAATATCCCTTTGAATAATCAGTAATGCGTGATAATGTGCTGCATTGCTAAATACTCAAAGGTCCCAAAGGTGAGACCGAATGCATTGTAAATGCTTGTTCTTATAATCTTATTGGTCAGTTTGGATTGCTTGCTTGACCCATACAGTAGGAAAACCTAGATTAGGTCTACAGTTTGAATGACTGTGTGCCCGAGTTATCCTCAGTGCCAATAGCTAGCTTCCTGATGCTCTAACTTGACTGTGCTGCACAAGAGCGGAACCATATTTTGCTGTAAATGGCTTGGGCTAAGGTGTGGGGAGTGGCGTAACCGTGAAATTCCTCCATTCTTCGCATGTGTTGAATGTATAGTTGACACAGCCTTTTTTCTGCATCTTTGTCTAGCGTTAGCCAAGGCTTTTTTGTTAAAACCCCCCCCCCCCCAAAAAAAACCTCCTTTAAACACAACTACTTTGCAGCATGTCCCCTTTTTATTATTAATTTTGTCTATTGTTATGCCATTCACGTTTTGTTTACAACCACAACAACTAACAAAATCTGGCATTTGGTCAGCCTACTTCAGCCATTTGCTCACCTAACTGTTAGTGACACAATTTTACCTATCTACAGGCAACTTACCCTGGATAGCCGACAAAGATGATCACCAAATACGTGTGACCTATCCATCAAGATGCTTGAGCATTCCCAACAGTTAAATATTTTACATTCTTTGTAACTTCTGTGTTAATAACTTGTCGTGCTTGGCTTTCATCGATAGTCGCAGATTAGACCAACTCGCCCATCTTCCTAAAAGTAATCTGTTCAAAAGCCCTCCGAGTACACTAGGATGTACCTTGCCAGCATCTAACTGAATTATGTTGCTCAGGGCAGGTATCTTAAAGCACAGAATCTATATATCTAAAGTCGGTGTGCTTGCGAGACTCCACTTTCAGTTAAGTCGCCATCAGTTATGGGAATGAGATGCTGGTGGCTTTGTACATCCATTTGGCGCCCCAGTAACAAGCCACTCCAGACATTTTATGGCAGTTACTGATGGCAGGGGTTCATCGAGTAGTCTCAGAGGTTACAAAAGCTACTCCAAGGCACTTGCTTTCTGTTCCTCTTATATATTTTGTATGATACTGGAGGCCTTTTGCTGGGGGCGCGGCTCTCTGAGGTCACTTATGCAGTGCCGTTTCACTTTTTGAGATCTCATCTAGTGGTCAAAGGGTTTATGAAGACACTTCTGCTAGCTTGCCATTGGATCAATGTGAAATTATCCCAGTGGGATCTTTTGCAGGAAGCTTCCCCACTTTGTTGCAAGCTGAGAATATCACTCTGTAAGACTAAAGGAACTGCATATGACAAACACCTAATTTATTTATGAAATGTTTAATAATTAAGATTATCATATAATTTAACCTTATTGTTTTCAATACACAAAGCATTTTCTCTGACTAGTGCAACTTACTCAATTTACTCCTGAATTTCCATGAGTAAGTTACACCAACTCCTGGAGCAAGCTTTTAAATCAAGGGACAGAGAGAGCATGGGAAACATAGGATTAGTGTAAATGTAAAGCTTGTACTACTCTTCTGATCTGATCTGGGCATGGCAGTGGATATCCAACTCTCATCTGAGAGGCACGATTGGCTGGGTTTGGGAAACAAACATGTCTTTCTGTCCTTGTTCTGCCCCCAAACCATCAGGCAGTCTGTGCCCACTAGACTTGCTGGGGCAGATGTCTAGTCCATGCCAATCTTTGGTTATTTTAGTATAATGGCAGTATTCAACAGCAAAAAGTGGGTGCCTGTGGAGTATGACATTGCTATTTCATCTTGCCTCAGCTGACGGATGGAGCCATAAAGGGTCTTGGCATCCCTGGAGAGTTGTTTCTGCCTTCGTTCCACAACCGACTCGGGGGCAATCACTGACGGTGATTGAGAAAAGGAGACCTTCATGTGCCAAACTCTTAAACAGGCAGCATGTGATGAACAGTACCTGGGATATGGAGTCATCCAGAAAGTGCTCAACCTTTGCTTAACAAAGTGCTTAACGTCTGTAAAGTGCTGCTTGTCACCTTCTTTGAATGGCTTTTGGAACGTGGAAATGGAAAGCAAGTCAGAAACGCTGGGGTGTATCCGACCAAGAGTTCTGGCTGTGGTGGTAGATGGCAATGTCTGTCTGATGCCAGCAACATTAACATTGGGGGAAAAAAAACACTCCACCTGGTTCTGTGTAAATGGTGAGTTGGTAACGGGCAGTTCACTAGTTTGGTAAGGGATTCAGGGAACTCATTGTTTCTGTTTTAACAATTGAGATGTATAGGTACATTGTAAGAGCTTTATCTTTAAATCTCTGTAACAATACAGGAAGTACTGTGGGAAGGTTTTCCATAGCCTGTGGCCTTCTAAGTACTTGGCTCTACTTCGGCGGTTGAAGAGATTAAAGCCCTAAACCATCCTCACTTCAGTCTCCTGCTGGGATTGGCGTCTGCCTCCCGATGAGAATCACTTGTCAGGTCTGATTACATGAGGATGGATGTATTAACTAAAATACAGTTATCTGGAAAGGGTTGGAGAGTTGGTCCAACGGTGTTTGAGGAATGGAATGTGAGGGTTTTCCCTTAGGGAAAACATTGAGGTCTGTTGCACCGAGGCTGCACACGTTAAGCGCTCGATTTTAAAATGACCGTTAATCCAATGAAAGTCAATGAAAAGGTACAGATCCAAGATAGTGGACGAATTACTTCCATGATCAAAGGTTGTCCCGAAGTGAGGTGAACCTAACACGCATGACAACTAGAATAGAAAGGAATGCCTTTGCAATTTCTCTTATTGAGAGAAGGCTAGATCATGACAACATTCATTGTAGCGATGCTTCCTTCATTATTCCTGGTTACCAGGGGGACTTTTCTGTAGTAGCAATCCACCCAATCATTTATAGGCTTGAATCCCACATCGTATGCCTATTCGTGGAGGTATATTCTAGTTTCTTTGGTGTACCTGTTTTAGGAGAGCTATGAAAATGTTTCTGTATTTTGATTTAATGTTACATGTGAGAAGTTGGCCTGGCATATGCTGTCCACTAGTTACAGTGACCGGAAACCTATCGTCCAGGCCTCCCCGGCCAGAGTTTCGTCCAGCAGCAGGAGGGCAGACTCGTGTCTGTGGCTGGCAGCATCCATTTTGTGATGCCAGGGCTCTGTTAGCTGGTACCTGGTATACCGGTGCTGTCATGTCTCTCCCTCTAGAAGGGTGGGATCATACTCCATCACCAGTTACTGGTGTGGGGGTATGAATCCAAGGTGTTTGACACCAAACACGACATGTATCCGTGCAGCCATCCCAAAGTTAGCATTTACAGTTTGGTTATAATGCACTTAAGAGTATATGGTTTGGCTGCATCACAAACCACCCCGGAATAAAGATACCGAAGGCTGAAGAGTGGCTCTGCTCGTGCATGGGCATCAATTCACATAAAACCCAGCACCCTGCCTTCAGGATTAGGAAGGCCTGCCTTAGGGGTGACTGATAGGTTTATATGTGCAGTGATATGGTGAGATATAGTGAACCTATATCTCAGTAAGGGGGTAGGCCTCTGGGGTACCTATGCTCTGGGTACATAGTTTACCATATACTAGGGACTTATAAGGGTACCCCAGAATCCAATCTGGAGTGTACCTAAAGTACTGGTAATCAATTTAAGGGAGAAAGCAGATAGGCTGGGGTCCTGAATAGCAGGATCCCAGCCAGACTAAGTCAAAAACCAGCAAAACACCAGGAAAAAAGTGGGGGCAACCATGTTGTCAGATTCCACCTTCCTACATTACATACATCCTGGTTGTAGTAAAGTACTAATTATCTAGTTGAGCAAACTTCAGGTGTGTGCATGTGCATATTAGAGTCTGAAATATATATCCTTTTGTTCCCCAACTAGTTCAACTTAGTTCTTCATGGGATGTATCAGCGACCTCTTTTAACACCAAAGTATAGAACTTTTGTATATTGTAGGTGTGTATATATTTCACAATGATACTGAAGTCCACGTACACCTGCTTAATTTTGTTAAGAGAATGAATATGGATCTAGTGAATTGAAGTGTCTTTGTGGCATTACTAGCTTACATTACACTTTTTCCAAACACCTCTTTTCATACCATGTTAGCTCCACTTACTCTTGAGAGCAGTTCTAGGCCTGTACAGCATGGGCACTGGCACAGGCGCCAGATCAGTGCACTTCTGTCTTGGAATGGCCCATGTAAACATCCACCCAACAAAGTTCGTTTGTGCCATAGTAATGTGCCCTACCAGAGTAGCCCTAATTCCTTGGGCTTCATTTGCGCTGTGTAGGGCAACGTTTATTTGATTTGTGTGTCATGTCATATCATGACATTAGCCTACCTAGGCCTCCAGTGAGGGCTGTGTGCAGCTTCAGGCCTAGGACAGACTTGAATGACCCATATTAAAATTAAGTAAAACCACCAGCACCAACCCATTTCCCCAAAAAATCTCAGAGAGTAGGCTAACTCGGTCTCTGTGTTCCTTCCAACAAATATCACACTATGAATTTATGAATCTAGTTAAAACAAGCAAGCCTGCTGGTAGCCTTTCTGAACCATGCCCACCAGAAGACCGTCAAGAAAATTCTTCGAACTACCTCTTTTTCCACACCAGTAACCAGTATAATCAACAATTCCTTAACTACGGGAATATTTCCAGATGACCTAAAAAAGGCATACATATGCCCATTATTAAAGAAAACAAACTTTGCCCCCCCTTAACCCTGACAACTACAGACCAAATACAAATGAACCCTTCCTGGGCAAACTGATAGAAAGAACAGTATTCATCCACATGTCATAATTAATTGGAAGTCTGAAAGTATGGAATTATCTTCAAACCGGTTTCTGTCCAGGTTCAGGCTCAGAATGTGCCCTCATTGTCATCTGGGATGACCGGAAGAACACAGTTGACCAGAACGTGGTTGCTGCGCTATGTCCCTTGGACCTCCCAGCTGTCTTTGACACTTGACCATGACACAGGGTCCTCCAACCTTTTTTGTAATGGGAGCTACTTATGTTCAATGAAAATGATTCAGAGCTTCCGAGATTATTAGTGTTGTAAGTAGTGCCCACAGTGCCCAAGATTACATCAGTGGCCATCGCATTCAAGATTACCAATAATGACTTTGGCAGATCAAGCAGGGTTGCCAGCAGTAATGTAAAAAGACTTTATCAATTAGGAATGCCTCTAAATGGCGAACCTATTATTCCCACAGCTGAAATACTCCTGGCACCAAGAGAATGTTAGCAATAAGTCTCTCCAATGCTGCATGATTTGTCACTCAAATATTGAGTTTAAATATATTTTGGAAATTCAACCATTTTTTCCAAACATTAGCTTAGGAGTTCTGAAAATACACACATTCACATCTCAAATATAGTTTTTTTCGGTTCTGGGATGCGTATATAAATTCACCAAAGCAAAAGCTTACATTTTAGTAGAGTGGGCTACACACTGGAGAGTTACTTGCAGGTAGCTGGAGAGCGATCAGTAGCTCAAGAGCTACTCGTTTGAGACCCTGGATTAGAAGATTAGGTTCTCATAATCCTTGTGGCAAGTGTGCCATGGTACCCGCAGGGTGTTTTTTAAGAACCCTCTCCCCACTCACCAACCTGGTTGGTGACATGCTTCATCATTGGTTTTCCACCCTGGTCGCTGCATGCTTTCTGGGTCTGATACAAATCCTGATAACAGCAAAGCTGGTTTTCTTTGTGATTGCGACGGTGTGCATGGTAGTGATATGGGATTTAAATTGGGTCAGGAACTCCTACCACGTAGTGATTTTAATAATGGAGGTCCTGGTCAAACTTAAAAAAAAAAAAAAAATTGTGGATGCATCTTTGAGACTTAAATTGATTGCAATTATCCTCAATGTCGTCAACATGTTTTAGCCATCTAACTTGGTGCCCCTATGGGTCAATATGGCTTTTGTCAGGACCAGAAACAATAAATGCATGCACGCTAAGGCATGTAAATAAAGGTTTGTACTAACAAACCCTACTATCATGGAGAAAGTCACCTCTTGCGACAGTTCTCGTTATCTGGTTGTCTATCTCTATGTGAGATGCTCTGAGGGGGTGTATGCTGTCGTCCCACTTTCATCAAGGTGTCTCACCCTCCAATACATCTACTGATCCTCCTCGTGAACCCCCGCATCAAGGAGGATCGGTAGATGGATTGGACTGTCGCCAGAGGGGTCTGTTCCCCCATGGTAGTAATTAGTGCCCGGTAATATCCTCGCTGTTTAATATGCTGGCCAGTGGTCAAGGGCCGGGAAGCCCAAAATGCATTTGGCCTGATGCTGTTGGTAGCCATAGCTGTGTTAGCTGCAGTTTGAATAAAGAATTGAGCCTGCTGTTGAGCGTCTTCGTTCGAGGATAAAGTTTGTTGAAAATATATAGTTATATTATATGTAGATATATTATATAAAGATATATATCAATGTATCAATGGAGAAAACATGGCTCCGGGCAGGGAATCGACCCATATACTCACTGCCTATTTAGACCTGATTTACTGGGTAATTGGTATTACTGGTCCACTCCCCTGAGTAAGCCCTGAGCTTCTCTTCCTCACTACCCGGAGAGAGTGAAGTGCTACGACGAGGTACTTGGTTCCTAGTAGACGAAAAGTTGCAGATGCATTACTTTTGAAGGACTCAAATCCTACCCAAATTATAACTCCCTTTAATACATAAATATTTTTTTTTCTTTTTTATAAATCTGTTTTAGGAATTTTGGAGGTGCTTTGAAGACTTCCTCTTTTACTCCTCAATAGATCCTTTATTTCATTTGGTGCAGTGAAGATTTTTGAGCTGCGTTAAACTTTATCTTTTCATTGACCTTTTAAGAATCCTATGGCCAGCTATGCCCCCCTCCCTAATTATTTCCTCCTTATGCTAATACCTCCATTAAAACAAAAGATACAATTGTATTATTAAAGCGTTTCTTAATTATGTACTGTTCCAGTGAACCCATTCCATGGAAACAGCTGCTGCAAGTACATTCTCCTAATCCCTAAAAAAAACTGCCTGTCATTAATGTGGATTGTGATTTACCATCCTCTAATTATCGAAACTCAAGCTTGCTAAATTAAATGCTTGTTGATCCTTTTCGAAAGTCTCCTTCCTCAAGTATTCAACTTGTATGAAAAACCATTTTAGACAACTTTTAGATACTGACTGCTGAAACAGTGACTATCCTTGATTCTGACTAGTAAAAATAGCCCTCCTGTCCAAGTAAGTCCTACTTGTATGAATTCAGTTTAATAATGAATGCGCTTGTAAATGAGTAGGACATATTGTGGGCTTGCCAAGAACATGCGGGGATTTGGAGCTCACCCATGGCTTACCATTGGTTTGCTATCCTGGCCCTCATTTGCCTGCTTCGTTTGTCCTACCTTCTTAATCTTGTCCCTTTTTTGAAAAATGTCCTCTTTGCTGCCTCCTTTGATTAGCTGGTTTGTATTCTTCCACTGATTGTTTTCATGCACTACTTTTTTCCCTCTTTTTGGTTAAGTAGTCCATGGAAGTGCTTGTATTGTCCAGTATTCTCCCTTGCATACTTCTCGCCTCGCACTCCAGGTTGCTGTCTGTCTCCCATTTGCTTCTCTCCTTGCCCTCAATGTTCCACTCACCCTCCTGTACTTCCTGCAATGCTTTCTCACCCCTGTGCTCGTCCTCACCCTCTCCACTTTGATTTATTTTCAATTTCTTCTCCTCCCCACACATGCATCTGCCATTTATCTAGCCCATTACACCTCACCCTTGGGGGTTACTGCTGCTCTCCTGCACCCTACACTCTCGGCTGTTGCTTGTCTCTACCCTACTGCTTCTCGTCCTTACCTTCCGCGTTGCTTCAGCTCTGCGTGTCTTCCTTCCATCCCCATTTATATTGCTCCACCCGTCTCTCTGTTTCCCTCCAACCCATCCCTTGGTGTTGCTTTCCCTCACCCCGGTCTTCAGTGTTGCTTCCCACCATCCTGGTCCTCCAGGTTGCTTCTTAACTTCCACCCATGTGCTTCAAAAACAAAAAGAATCCCCAAAAACGTATGCAGTACTGTCTTATTTTTTTCCGAACAATCCACATTGGTAAAACATTTTTTTCATAAAATTGTGTGCGTCTGCTTTTTCAACTGTGTGTATATATGTGTGTATGTATGTGTATATATGTGTATGTATATATATATATATATATATATATATATATATATATATATATATATACGCGCTCCACACAATCTCGTCGTGACGGGAAAGAAGCTCAGACTCCAAAGTTGTATGCAGTTACGTTTATTCGCACAAGTGCAGAACGACGCGTTTCGCCATAACGGCTTGGTCACGCTCGAATACACCGGAAATCATTATGGTACATATACAAATTCATTAAAAGACGGACTACCACAACTGAAGGAACTTGATTTAACAGTCGCGGCCATCTTGTAACGATGTAATGCGTGAAATACATTAGTCTAGAACCAGTGCAGATATCTACAGTGCAGTAAGTCAATAATAATGTAAGTGCAAAAAAATGACATCATGTTGGTGCACGTTAATAATCATGAACAAATAAAATTCATGTAAATAAATCCGTCATTAAATACAACTTGTGTGTCGCAGGTGAGATTGTCACTTGCCCAAGTGGGCCCTGCCACAGAGTGGAAACCACCGTGTTAATTCAATAAAGTTGCATCACACAATGCCGCCCAAGTGGGCTTACGAGCTAACTGGTAAACGTCTGAGGGTCAATAATGCAAATAAATGACATCATGTTGGTGCACGTTAATAATCATGAACCGATAAAATTCATGTACTTAGATCAGTCATTAAATACAACTGGTGTATCGCAGGTAAAATTGTCACTTGCCCAAGTGGGCCCTGCCACAGAATGGAAACCACCGTGTTTTTGTAAATTCAATAAAGTTGCATTTTACAATACCGCCCAAGTGGGCTTACGAGCTTACTGGTAAACGTCTGAGGGTCAACAACCCATTAGTGGTTCAAAACACAAATGACCGCCTCGATAAACAGATCCCGCTAAATACTTTGAGTATAGAATTCCCTGTAATGAATGCATCATCCTTCAAACAAGATATTCATGTTGAATAAAGTTGTGACACCGTCTGGAATACAAACAGATATAAAATTCATAAAAACCTTGAAATTAACTGACTGGACAATATTCTTACATTATTCTTGTAAATGAATAGCTAATTCCTCGCTCATGTTAAGCCCTTTTGGGGCGAGGCTTTCAAAATCCACAATGTAACGGGATTCTAATTTCCTTAATGACAATTCTCTGTTGCCCCCTCTTATCCCCAAATCCACAGAGTCTATTACCACCATGCGTACCTTTGTTTCATCTTGGAAGTGTTGTTCCGAAAAATGTCTCGCTATGGGATACAATTTGTTGTTATTACGTATAGCCCGTAAGTGTTCTAACACACGTTTCTTGGCTGTATGTTTGGTACTCCCAACATACCATTTTGCGCATGGGCAGATAAGAACATATACACAGTGTGTCGTGTTGCATGTCAGCTGTCTCCTGATGGTAAATTCCCTTCTTGAATTCGGTACCTGCAGCTTGTTGCAATCCACACTGTTCCTACATGCCTTGCACCTACGGCAACATTTGAAACCCACTTTATCTGAATTGCTGTCACTAGCCATATCTGTGATGTAATTATGGCTTAATACATCTCCCAGAGACCGTCCCTTTCTAAACGTGATCTGGGGATTACTACCAAGATCTTTCTTGAGGTGTTCGTCAGTGAGTAGCACATGCCAGTGTTTGCGGAATATATTCCGTACCTCAGTTGCTTGTCCTGAGAAGGTGGTAATGAATCGTACTTTTTCTTCCTTGATTTCTTTGGGTTTCGGGTAAATGAGTTCATTGCGAGTTTTAGTTTCTACTCTGGAGATTGCATTTTTCACAGTTTTAACACTGTAACCCCTCTCAATAAATCTTTGGCACATAGTTATTTCTTCACTCTTTTATATGCAGCAACAGTACTACAATTCCTCTTGGCCCGTAGCAGTTCTCCGTAAGGGATACTCCGCACCAAATTGTGTGGGTGACTGCTATTGGCATTCAGGATGCTATTGCCCGCAGTTTCCTTATGGAATAATCTCGACGTAAGTTGGTTGTCAATGACTTCCAAGCGGACATCTAAGAACTCCATTGAGTTCTTGCTGATATTCTCCGTGAACTGTAAGTTGCATATATTGATATTCAATTTATTGATAAAGATCCGTACTGAATCTTCATCCCCACACCAGATGAAAAAGATGTCGTCAATGTATCGCAGCCACAGGGCAACGTTGTTAAATTCTTGCATGGTAGCCACCACCTGCTCCTCCCACCAGCCCATGAACAAGTTCGCGTAGCTGGGGGCAAAGCAGGTACCCATGGCTGTGCCCTGTGACTGCTTGTAAATGGTGTCATTGAAAATGAAAAAGTTGTTTTTGAGACAAGTCTCAATTCTTTCCAAAATCATTTGGGAGTGGTGTAACAATGAGATGGATCTGGTCCTGAAATAGTGTTGAATAGCTTGTAGCCCCAAATCATGTTGTATACTAGTATACAAACTGCTGACGTCCAAAGAGACCAGAGTGTAATCCGTCTCCCAATGTATGCCATCGATAATAGTCAGAAAATGTGTGGTGTCCCTTAATTATGAGGGTAAAGCAACCACATATGGTCTGAGAAAATAATCAATGAACCTTGAGGTGTTCTCATATAGTGACCCGATAGAGGACACTATTGGTCGTCCTGGCGGGTTCTGCATATCCTTATGTATCTTCGGCAGAAGATACAAAATGGGTACTCTGGGATGTGCACAATAAAGATAGCTAAATTCCTCTTGTTCTAACAGTCCTCTATCTTTCCACCCGACCAGCATCTCTCTATATGTGGTTTTGGATTTCAATACCTCTGCCATATTGGTCTTACAATAGCATTTCTCATCCTGTAGTTGTCTCAACCCCTCTAATAGATACTTCTTCTTATCCAAGACAACCACATTCCCACCTTTATCCGATTGACGGATAACTATGCTGCGGTCTGCTTTGAGGTTATCTATGGATGTGATTTGTTTAGCTGTGAGATTTTTCATATTCCCTGATATTTTGTTGTATCTCATTCTTTAAAGAAGATACATAAGGATATGCAGAACCCGCCAGGACGACCAATAGTGTCCTCTATCGGGTCACTATATGAGAACACCTCAAGGTTCATTGATTATTTTCTCAGACCATATGTGGTTGCTTTACCCTCATATTTAAGGGACACCACACATTTTCTGACTATTATCGATGGCATACATTGGGAGACGGATTACACTCTGGTCTCTTTGGACGTCAGCAGTTTGTATACTAGTATACAACATGATTTGGGGCTACAAGCTATTCAACACTATTTCAGGACCAGATCCATCTCATTGTTACACCACTCCCAAATGATTTTGGAAATGATTGAGACTTGTCTCAAAAACAACTTTTTCATTTTCAATGACACCATTTACAAGCAGTCACAGGGCACAGCCATGGGTACCTGCTTTGCACCCAGCTACGCGAACTTGTTCATGGGCTGGTGGGAGGAGCAGGGGGTGGCTACCATGCAAGAATTTAACAACGTTGCCCTGTGGCTGCGATACATTGACGACATCTTTTTCATCTGGTGTGGGGATGAAGATTCAGTACGGATCTTTATCAATAAATTGAATATCAATATATGCAACTTACAGTTCACGGAGAATATCAGCAAGAACTCAATGGAGTTCTTAGATGTCCGCTTGGAAGTCATTGACAACCAACTTACGTCGAGATTATTCCGTAAGGAAACTGCGGGCAATAGCATCCTGAATGCCAATAGCAGTCACCCACACAATTTGGTGCGGAGTATCCCTTACGGAGAACTGCTACGGGCCAAGAGGAATTGTAGTACTGTTGCTGCATATAAGAGTGAAGAAATAACTATGTGCCAAAGATTTATTGAGAGGGGTTACAGTGTTAAAACTGTGAAAGATGCAATCTCCAGAGTAGAAACTAAAACTCGCAATGAACTCATTTACCCTAAACCCAAAGAAATCAAGGAAGAAAAAGTATGATTCATTACCACCTTCTCAGGACAAGCAACTGAGGTACGGAATATATTCCGCAAACACTGGCATGTGCTACTCACTGACGAACACCTCAAGAAAGATCTTGGTAGTAATCCCCAGATCACGTTTAGAAAGGGACGGTCTCTGGGAGATGTATTAAGCCATAATTACATCACAGATATGGCTAGTGACAGCAATTCAGATAAAGTGGGTTTCAAATGTTGCCGTAGGTGCAAGGCATGTAGGAACAGTGTGGATTGCAACAAGCTGCAGGTACCGAATTCAAGAAGGGAATTTACCATCAGGAGACAGCTGACATGCAACACGACACACTGTGTATATGTTCTTATCTGCCCATGCGCAAAATGGTATGTTGGGAGTACCAAACATACAGCCAAGAAACGTGTGTTAGAACACTTACGGGCTATACGCAATAACAACAAATTGTATCCCATAGCGAGACATTTTTCGGAACAACACTTCCAAGATGAAACAAAGGTACGCATGGTGGTAATAGACTCTGTGGATTTGGGGATAAGAGGGGGCAACAGAGAATTGTCATTAAGGAAATTAGAATCCCGTTACATTGTGGATTTTGAAAGCCTCGCCCCAAAAGGGCTTAACATCAGCGAGGAATTAGCTATTCATTTACAAGAATAATGTAAGAATATTGTCCAGTCAGTTAATTTCAAGGTTTTTATGAATTTTATATCTGTTTGTATTCCAGACGGTGTCACAACTTTATTCAACATGAATATCTTGTTTGAAGGATGATGCATTCATTACAGGGAATTCTATACTCAACAAAGTATTTAGCGGGATCTGTTTATCGAGGATGTCATTTGTGTTTTGAACCACTAATGGGTTGTTGACCCTCAGACGTTTACCAGTAAGCTCGTAAGCCCACTTGGGCGGTATTGTAAAATGCAACTTTATTGAATTTACAAAAACACGGTGGTTTCCATTCTGTGGCAGGGCCCACTTGGGCAAGTGACAATTTTACCTGCGATACACCAGTTGTATTTAATGACTGATCTAAGTACATGAATTTTATCGGTTCATGATTATTAACGTGCACCAACATGATGTCATTTATTTGCATTATTGACCCTCAGACGTTTACCAGTTAGCTCGTAAGCCCACTTGGGCGGCATTGTGTGGTGCAACTTTATTGAATTAACACGGTGGTTTCCACTCTGTGGCAGGGCCCACTTGGGCAAGTGACAATCTCACCTGCGACACACAAGTTGTATTTAATGACTGATTTATTTACATGAATTTTATTTGTTCATGATTATTAACGTGCACCAACATGATGTCATTTTTTTGCACTTACATTATTATTGACTTACTGCACTGTAGATATCTGCACTGGTTCTAGACTAATGTATTTCACGCATTACATCGTTACAAGATGGCCGCGACTGTTAAATCAAGTTCCTTCAGTTGTGGTAGTCCGTCTTTTAATGAATTTGTATATGTACCATAATGATTTCCGGTGTATTCGAGCGTGACCAAGCCGTAATGGCGAAACGTGTCGTTCTGCACTTGTGCGAATAAACGTAACTGCATACAACTTTGGAGTCCGAGCTTCTTTCCCGTCACGATGAGATTGTGTTAATTAGGAATTCCGGTTTCCCTGCTCGGACCGCCCGCTGACAGACCGATCTTTTACCGGAACTGGTGGTGTGTGTATATATAATATATATTATTGTCATGCTGTACAACATTGGGAATGCTATAGAGCAAGTCTAAAAAAAAAACACTGGGCAAGTTAATAGGTCCCAAAAGGTATGCTCTTTTTGCTGTGCTTGTTTCTAATGTTTATAGGCTCTGGAAACACCCCCCCCCCCCCCCCCCCCCCAATCACATACTTATCACCAATTTTTTCTCCTGGCTGTGTTCACCGAGCATCTGTTAACCGTTTTCTCATAGCTCCAGCAATAACTTGTAGGTATTTTTTTGAGAAACGTCTGTTGAAAGGCCTTGGTTATGCTTTTCAATTTTGAGCTCCCTATCGAATAGAACTGACATGAACTTGACACCATAAAGCTTTAAAGAGTTTATTTTGGAAAAGGTGAATGGAAAGGATGACTCTGAAATCACACGTTGTGCATGGCCAATGTTGTGATTTTCACAGTGGTAGAAAGGCGTATAACCAATCTGTGGCAGTAACTAGGAGTCTCACTACCTGCACCCTCTAGTCTAATCTTGAAGGGAAAAATCAGTACCGGGTCCTAAACTAGTGTGTGATTTATCTACAGAGGAGGCCTCCATTAGTGCATGAGATGCAGCCGTACCAAGGCTGGAGATGAGATGTCGGGCGCTGGGTATTACACCCCAATTAGGGCTGTTTTGTTACCCAAGCTCGGAGAGGGATTTGCAGAAGGGTCGGGTTCCTTCTTTGCATTGGAACCTATGGTACCCGTGCTCATACACAACCGTGTTTGATTACTGTTGTAAAGTTCTAGTGAAAGCAGTGCGTTCACTGAAATTTATATTCCGAGTTGGACTTTTTTTTTTAGATGGCTAGTTATACACGCACCCCTCTTTTCGAATACATTTATATGTGTGCTTGCAGTAATGCAGCCATTGGTTTGGGCTTTCTATCTTTCCTTTATTGGAAATCTTAACCTTTAGCGTTCTCTGAGTTAAAGCATGTGCACGTTTAAAATGTATGTAAATAACAACCAAGAATACTTGAGAGAGAAAAAGTATCCGAGTCTTGTGCCTGTGGCTCAATTTCTAACTGAGACTCTGAAGTGTTGAATTTTTCCTTTTATGGATTAAGATGTGTAGGGTGTAAAAGGTGGAGGAAAAAAAAACCCTTGCGAATAAGTAAAATCTTCAAGTGACTGTTTAAAGTTCACTCTATACTACGTTAGTCTGCACCAGCTTCTGTTTCAACCCAGGCTGTTACCTGGCAAAAGTAACATCCCATTTGAACGATGGAACTAATATTTCGGTGTGGCTTTGAAAGTGTTTTAAGTGCTGTTGTAAGCTGGATTTGTAAATGTATTCTTTGATACATTATACCGTTTGGAAAATAAAATTCTCTTTTTTAACTTTGATTGTAATCTCCATCTTGACATTGATGTGCTTTATTTAGGAGTTTATAACAGGCCTTGGTGTCATAGAACCATGCAGAATCCATACAGCCTTCCCTTCCAGCTCCCTTGGGCTGGCTTTCTTTGGTGGATTGTGGCAACTGCCTGGTGCTATCAGTTAAACTTACAGATACATTGTTACCAAAAGGTAAGTAACTCGTTCTTTAAGAGCGATACATTAGTTATAGATTCCTTCCCTTCGAATTACCCCCTGGCGCCAGTCTGGATCTGGAGAATTTTTCTCCAGCAGTACCCCTGTGCATCGGTAGATGTCGTCGCCCCTGCGCGATGACGTTAATTGTGAAATGACTTTGCACGCCAGAAGCACAGGGCCATGAAAGACACTGTCCACGGGTGTGCCACACTAGGCACCTGCAAGGGAGTCCCTATACCTAGAAGTCAGTTCACAGAGCGGGCAGGATGGGTGGGGCGGTAAGTAATCTATAACTAATATGTCTCTTACAGATACATCGTTACTGAAGGTAAGCAACTTGTCCATCTGAAAGAGACTGTTAGTTAGAGATTCCTTACCTTAGAATAGATACCCCAGCAATACCAACCCCGTAGGAGGGACTGCGAACAAAGTTGACACCAGAAAGTCTTGGAGGACAGAACGGACAAAGTAGCCGTCCCTTTGGACTTGACTATAGAGGCAGTAATGTCTGGTGAACGTGTGCATAGAAGCCAATGTGGCCACCTGGCAGATGTCAATGATTGGGACTCCCTGTGACCAAGCAGTGGTTGCTGCCGTAGCTCTAGTGGAATGAGCTCGCAGACCCACTTTATTTATTTTGAAAGTTTTCTATAGCGCGAGCATGACCACCGGGGGTATCGGAGCGCTTTACAATTTATACATCAAGAGGAATACAGATACATGCAATCAAAACAGAACCCACAAAGCAGAAGATACAAAGTCATATAGCGCAAAGGGAATCTCGTGACCATAGCATCTAGGTCCCAGAACTGCGACTGTGACCTCCGTATCCACTTGAATAGCCAGTCAGAGGCAGAAATTTCTTCATCAAGAGCACTTTGACACCCTTTTTGAAGAGGACAATGGAAGATTTCATCTTGACTTCAGGGGGGAGGGAGTTCCAAATCCTCAGTGCTATACCGGAAAAGGCTCGATTATAGGTTTTATTTTTCTTGAATTTTTATGGTTTGAGCAATAGGGTGCTGGTGCTTCTGGAGGCTCTCGCCACACAAGAGCTCCAGTTTCTGAGCGAGGTACAAAGGGGTATTGAAGCGAATGACTTTGTGTGCCTTGCAGGCAATTTTTAATTGCATCCGAGCTTCATAAGGAAGTCAGTTCAAGAACAAAAGGTCAGGGGTGATAAGGTTGTATTTTTTGGTGCCAGTTACGAGCCTAGCATCTTAGTTGATTGCAGCCCTCAGAGGAGCAGTCTTCACTCTAGGTAAGCCACAAAGGGTTGCGCTACCATACTCCAGCTTTGATATCACTAAGGCTTGCACTGCCACCTTTAGGTCATGATCAGGGAGGTAAGGTTTGAGTTTCCTTAGAATGCTGAGTTGGAAGTTCGCTCCTGTAGAGAGTGAGTTGATGTACCATTTCATGTTCAGACTTTTGTCTAACATAATTCCCAGAGAGGTTGCAGAATCAACAAGAAGCAGCCTTCAGTTAAGAGCAGTGAGATAATGCAACCATTGTTTGATGACCGGAGATTGCTTGTGTGGTACGATAAGTCTGATTTCTGTTTTGAGAGCGTTTAACTTAGTGGTTGCGTGTCAGCCAGCTTTGAGCTATCCTAGCATGTAAATCATGCTCCCCACTGGATGCATGTCCACCAATGATATTGCATTACATTATGGATACAGTGACTCATGGGATTGTGAATTCCTTGCTGTCCTCTGGCATAGTGCCTGATGAGTGGAAATTCGCGATAGTGAAGCCCCTAAAGAAAAAACAAAATATTGACCCTTCCAATTTTTCGAATTATAGGCCCATATCCTTACTGCCAATCTTGGGTAAGATTACCGAAAAAATGGTCTATAAGGAACTCTCTAATGTTGTCGAGTCAGTCCAGATCTTCCATCCTCGACAATCTGGCTTCCGCCTGAAATATTCCACAGAATCCGCCTTATCGGAGATATCTTACACTCTGAAACTCATTACAGACAATGGCAGGAAGGCTGGGTTGATCCTTTTAGATCTGTCGGCTGCTTTTGATACGATATCACATAACATCCTTCTGGCAAGATTAGAATCTTGCGGCATCTCCAACACTGCTCTGGCCTGGATCATATCCTTTCTGTCCAACCGGAGGCAGGCAGTCTCCCTGGGTACCTATCTTTCCTCGGAGCGTACTATCACCACAAGAGTCCCACAGGAGGCCTCACTTAGTCCACTCTTGTTTAATTTATATATGGCCCGCTTATTTCCCTTATTTCAGCCTATGGGATTGAAACCACATCCTACGCTGACGACACTCCACTGATCCTGTCTCTTGAGAGAAACGCCACAGAGGCTGATGAAAATGTTTAAACCTGTCTCACGGCGGTCATCACATGGATGAAAAACAACCCTCTCCGTTGTAATACGGATAAGACAGAGATACTGTTGATTGGAAAAGACCATCCCTTTCAACCGAAGGATTGGTGGCCGTAAGAGGCAGCAGCTCCCCCAGCCACAGTGGAGGTGGCCAAAATCTGGAGGTGTGGTTTTACTCCTCTTTTTTTCCAAACATCATACCCTTAAGGTGGTGGGTACTTGCTTTGGCCTAATTAAAACTATGAAAAAATTCTTTGGGTTGATTCCACTGGCTGCAAGGAAAATAGTGACTGTGGCGTTAATACACTCACGCCTAGACTACTGTAATAGCCTTGTAGCAGGGGGTAATAAATCAACCTTGAAGAGACTACAGGTAGTACAACACGCAGCTGCTAGACTGGTTTTGAAACTCCCACGTAGGTCGTCCGCATCAGAAGCTCTGAAAACTTAATTGACTCCCGCTACACAAGAGAATTCTATTCAAGCTCTTGGTTATTACCTTCAGAGCTACTCGCCAAATTGGACCATAATATATCTCTAGGAGATTCACACCATACACCACAGGGAGGATACTTAGATCTACATCTGCTAACCGCCTCAAATTGCCTGGCTTTAAACTTAAAACCAGGGGAGGGAAGACTGCTACCGTATTGGGTGTAAAAGCATGGAATCTTATGCCTAACTAATTGAGAATGATGGTATCAGAAAAACACTTCAGGAAAGCTCTAAAGACCTGGATTTATGGAATAAGTGCTGAATCCTGCATCGCCCTTATCTAGGCCCTAACTCCTCACTAGTTTGCCTGTTATCTGTATAGCGCCAGGAGGCTCCTTTGGGAGCGACAGTTTGCGCTCTATAAATGCCACGGAAAAAAAAGTTTCCTGTAGGATTGAATTGAGGGACCAGATGTCCTCAAGGGAGGAGATCTTCAAGTATAGCTGGGTGTCATCCGCATACATGTGATAGAGAATGCTGGATCCTTTTTAGCTAAATCGTAACAAATTTTGATACAAAGAACGACCCATCGAGAGATGGTACGCTTTTGCACAGCCCGACCATTCTTGGCACCTGCATAGCAATCAGAGTTGTTCGTCCACACCTAAATCCTTTGTGCGGTCAAGGTAGAAAGACCGCGCCCGTTTGGGGTCTAGACGGTAGTCTCTCCTCCTCCTTGGAAGGATGTGGAGGCGGTAAAAGGGTGGGCAGAGAAATAGCCCGTCCGATGTGAAAAGGAGTGACTACTTTAGATAGGAAAGAGCGCCTCGTTTGAAGCACAACTTTGTCCGGATGGACCAAGAAGAAAGGGGGCTTAGAAGAAAGAGCCTGAAGCTCACTTACTGTGCGAGTAGAGGCGATTGCAACAAAGTCAGTCTTTAGAGTGAGAAGCCTAAGAGGACAGTTGTGAAGAGGCTTGAAGGGAGCGCACATAAGGTAAGTCCAAACAGGCATTATGAAAGTAGATGGAGGAAAGAGATGAATAATGCCTTTAAAGAACCTACTTACAATAGGGGACTTGAACAAAGAGGGCTGATCTGAGAGCTGAAGAAAAGCAGAAATGTTTGCCAAGTACCCTTTAAGAGTGACCAGAGCAGATCCCTGCTAGGCCTAAGAGAGAAGGAACAGAAGAACTTCAGAAAGAGCAGCAGAAGGGGTATTCACAGACTTTGCTGTGCACCATGCCACAAACGTGTTGCATCGACGGGTGTATAGCGTCTTAGTGGAAGGACGCTTGGATGTCAAGATGACAATACAGACTTTGGGAGGAAGGTCAAAAGCTGTCGACTGTGGCCGCTCAATCTCCACGCAAGGAGGTGGAGGCTGGACAGGTTCAGGTGGAGGACCGCCCCCTGCTGCTGCGACAGAAGATCATCCAGAAGGGGCAGTCTGATCGGAGTTTCGATAGCCATGCTCAGGATCTCGGTGTATCAGACTCTTCATGCCCAGTCCGGTGCTACAAGAATGACTTGCGCCTGATCTACTTCAGCACTTGAGGCAGAAGTGGTACAGGCGTAAAGGCGTACTCCACTCGCGATAAAAAGCGTCGGCGAACAAGTGCCGCCATGGAAACTCTGCGGGAAACTGCTGACATTGCGTGTTCTCTTCAGTGGTGAACAGATCTACCTAAAGCTCTCCCCACTGCTGAAAGAGACCTTGCACCACCTTTGAGTTAAGACTCCATTTGTGATACACCAGACACCGAAGGCTTCGCTCGTCTGCTGTGGCTTTCAGAGAACCTGCCAGATGTTGAACCACCAGGGTCATACCCTGATGTTCCAGCCATGTCCTAATGCGAAGAGCCTCTTGACAAAGGGGCCACGACCCAACCCGCCCTGTTTGTTGCAGTATCTCATGGGGGTGGTGTTAATCTGTGAACATCGGCATTGCCTTCCCCTTGAGGGAGGGAAGGAATGCCTTCAGTGCTAAGCGAATTTCACGGATCTCCAACAGGTTGATAGGGAGCCCGGACTCTGCCGTAGACCAGACTCCTCTGATCTCCGCCCCTCCCAAGTGGCCACCCCATCCCAGGAGTGATGCATCGGTCACCACTGTGAGTTCTGGTTGGGGAAAAGAGAGGGATGTGCATCTGACCCAATCCTGGTTCTTTAACCACCACTGCAATTGTTGTGCCATTCCCCCGAGATCTGGACATAGTTGGAAAGATTCTCCAGATGCCGCGCCCACTGGAACTTCAGGTCCCTCTGCAGAGCCCGCATATGCCATTTGGGCATGATCCACCGGCAGGATGCAGGAGGCCATGAGGCTCAGGAGGCTCAGCAGCCTCAGGGTCATTCTCCCCGAAGTTTTGGATAGAGGGTGAAACAGTATCATAGCCTGACTCGCTGCTAGGGAGGATAGCCCCGAAACTGCACTGTGTCCAGAACAGCTCCGATGAAAGGGACCGACTGAGAGGGAGTCAGATGTGATTTCAGCACATTGATAATGAACCCCAGCAAATGCAGGAGGTTCACTGGAGGTGGGAGACGACAGCCTGGGGCGAGCCCGCCTTCAATAGCCAGTGGTCGAGATGGGGGAAGACTGGGACCCCTGATCTGCGCAGGTGAGCTGCGACCACTGCCATCACTTTCAGGAACACCCGTAGCGCACTGGTGAGGCCGAAGGGGAGCACGGTGAACTGAAAATGCTCGTGGCCTGCTGCGAACTGCAGGAAATGTCTGTGGGCTGGCAGGACGGGGATGTGGAAAAAAGCGTCCTGCAAGTCCAAGGCTCATATCCAGTCTCCAGGGTCGAGGGCAGATGGGACCTGAGCCAAGGTTAGAATTTTGAACTTCTCCATCCGGAGGAAGCAGTTGAGGGCCTGAGATTGAGTATGCGATGCAATCCGTTGTCCCTCTTGATCACCAGAAAGTAGCGGGAATAGGAACCACAACCTACTTCTGCCGCAGGAACCCTCTCGATAGCTCCCTGACCAATAGAGCTAAGACTTCCTGGAGTAAGCGCCAAATTATCCTCAGACATGCAGTCTAGAGATGGTGGCATGGATGGAGAGGTAGGCTCGGAGGTGAGGGAGTAGCCCCTTCAGACTATTTGCAAAACCCGCTTGCCTGATGTGATGGATTGCCAGTGGGGTAGGTGATGGTGAATCCTGCCACCCACTGGCCCCTGATGTGCCTGAAAGGTTAGACTAGGAGGGTGTGGTGGCTGTTACAGTGGGGGGAAAGGATGGCCTGGCCCGCCCGCTGGTTCCCAGACCCATGTTGATAGGTCCCACGCCCGCGGCCACGCAGAGGCTGGACAGCTTGCGTGGACCGGTGGCTGAATTGGGCCGGACGTGGTGGGGTGTCCCTTCCGTAGCTGCGAAAGGCAGACTGTGGGAACCGCAACCAAACTAACCAGTCTGCTGCTCCTGGGCTCCCACGGACTCCGAAAGGCTCAGCAACACAGGTGATGGTTCTACAACTCCCTCGAGTCCTGCACTGTCTTCACATCGAATTTTAGGCAAGTATCCCTCGTCAGAACTGCAGGAACCAAACCCCTGTGCACCGCGTCAACTTGTTGTTGCAAAGGTGGTTGGCTCTCTTCCTCAGATCTTCGGGCTTCAAGTAGTCTCAACCTCAAGCATTTCCTGTGACCAAGATCTTCGTCCTCACCGCATCTCTTGCTCCGTGGGCCTGCATCTTTGGTCAGCTGCTCGAGGTCCTCTTGCGACTCCAGTGCCTCCGGTCTGTGGGTCCTCCTGAGGGTCTTGTTTGATTCCAGTGTGCTCCCCTGATTGCTCGGGGCCTACTCTGACTCCCCTGCTTGTGGTGAGTCACTTGCACCTTGCTGGTCCCAACACTGCACCTTTTTTGTTGCGGTTGCTAAGGCTTCTTGGTGCTCCTGACGGACACTGACCTCTCGACATCCGACTTGGAACAGCTCGTGAACGGTTTCTGGGGTTCCACAGCGTCGTCTAGGCCACACAGCTGCAGCTCCAAAGTCACTGTCAACCCTCCTGCCACACCCGACATCGGTGGGCATTCGTGGTCCGTGCCCCCTTCTTACTCCTGAGTGACCTAGACTCTGTCCCTTTGTTTGCAGGTATTTCTCATCTTGAATCCACCTTTGGGTTCCACCGGACACTTTCATCTACTTCGCCAGTGGCATCTACCTGAAGTCCTCCATTGAGTAAGATGGCGGTTTCCGATGCCACTTCGCACCTGTGCACCCGGGTTCCCTGTTGTAGGTATCCTGGTTCCTTGGGTATCCACGGGTGTTGTCTCTCTAACCTTCTGTCTTCCACAGGGTTTCTTCAGGGTCCATTGGGAAAGGTCCTTCTTTAAAATTGCAACCACAACATACCCATTAACTGGAATTGAGTGCGCGGTCGTGGTCCCACTCTGAACACAGCCTCCGTGGAGTTCCTGGATACTTACCTTGGGTGCTTCCTTGGGTCCCCAGCACTTCTAGGTCTTCTGGTTATAGTCTTGACTTGAGTTGTGGTTCGCATACCACTATTTTAGTATATGGTTTGGTCTCCCCCCGGCGACCACTGTGTATTTGTGCTACTTACCTGTTTTATGTAGAACTCCAGATTGGAGATATCTGTATGTGTTAGTGAGTGTCTTATAATTAACACCTGTTTTTATAAATATATTGTGTGGTTCTTTTTCAATTAATCTATACCAATAAGATTACGCTCTGATAAAGCAAGCGACTTCACACTCCTTCTGGATTAAGCCTGAAGGCTGATCTCCAAAGCTACCACTTGGAGAGATTTCTAAGGTTGTCTAAGACCACTAAAACCACCATAAGGGTTGGCTGGATTAGTGCAGGATGCCCACTTACATAAGTGTGCACCATATACTAAGCCAGCCTCCTAAAGTAAGAGAACACTATTTCTGTTGGGAGTTAGATTTGTTTGGCAGAAGGTCATGCAAGAACTAGATTTTAGTTTCTGATCTTTTCTTTGTTAGACATTGAAATAGTTTGTCTGTTCTCTTGCTCAAACAGCCATAGATGTCCCTCTTGCAGGCCGCCCCCATCTCCTCGGCAGTCTGTCAATTGACGTTCAACAAACATTCTTCCATTGTGGCCTTAGAATACACGGTCGTAGCACGGATCCAGTTGGATACCCTTTAGGATCATTAGAATACATGTGGCTTTTAGAAGATACCATGAAAGAATGTGTCTGTATCATTGACAATCAGGTTGTTCCGTGCATGTCTAAAAAAAGCTTACTAACGTCTTCGACAAATAAGCATTTGCAATGCAATAGTGTTTGAGCTATTGACATTGCAAATGACAGTGCCTTTTATTTTTGTTTTAGTTTTTAAATCATAAATAAGACATTGCAAATGACAATGTCAATAGCCCAAACTTGCATAAATGCGAGCGTCTTGCATTGCAAATGCTTGTTCTCTCTTGCTGAGGGTCAAACTGTGAGGATGGGGAAAATATGCACCGGGGCCCCAAAGAGCCAGTGGTGTCAGAGAGGGGTCGGGGCAGAGAGCAGGGAGGAAAGGAACCAGAAACCTAGGGCAGCGTGAAGGTGAATGTGACAGGAAGTAGAGAGCATGTGAAGGGAAACTGCACAGTGAACCCCAAGGGTATAGAGGTTAGGGACAGAGAGCCGCGGGGCAGAGAGGAGAGGTGGGAGAGACCCCAAGGGTAGAACGGGCACGGAGTACAGGGGGAGGGGAGACAGAACAGGGACAGTGAGTAGAGGCAGAGAGCACGTGAAGGGACAGTGCACGATGAACCCTGAGGGTCTAAAGTGTGGAGGCCGAGAGCCACGGGGTAGAGAGGAGAGGTGGAAGAGACCCCAAGGGTAGAACAGGCACAGAGGACAGGGGGAGGGCAGACAGGACAGGGACAGTGAGCAGAGAGAGAAGATGCAATAGAGTCCGAGGGCAGAATAAACGAGAGCAGGGAGAAGCGGGCAGTGTGCAGAGGGCAGTGGAAGAAGGGACAGCAGAGATCGAAGGAGACAGATTGCGTGAGGGTGAATGTGACAGTAGGCAAGGAGCAGAGGGCGCACAAAGGATAAAGGGCAGGTAGCAGAAGGGCAGAGAGCATGAGAGCACTGCAAGAAGTCAGAATAGGGCAGAGAGCACAAGAGAACTGCAAGAAGTCAAGCTAGGGCAGAGAGCACGAGAGTACTGTCCAAAGTCAGGATAGGGCAGAGAGCACAGAAAAGTGAGAGGTAGAAGTGAACGAGGGTGGAGAGGGAGAGAACAAAGGACAGAAGACTGTGGGTAGACAGGGCGGAAGCACTATCGGAGTACAGGATGGACAGATGAGTGGGGGCATAGGTGACAACAGTAGGGGGCACAATAATTGGGGCAGAGAGCCCCTCACTGCTCACCCGCTCCTGCCCCGTGGTATCTACAGCCCCTCACTGCTCACCAGCTCCTGCCCTGGGGTATGTTCAGCGCCTCGCTGCTCACCAGCTCCTGCCCTGGGGAATCTACAGCCCCTCACTGCTCACCAGCTCCTGCTTCGTGTCGTTTGATGGCTGAAGGGGAAACCCAAGGCGGGCCGGGAGGAGAGACGCGCCTTCTCTTTCAGTTTAATTTTCCTGTCAGCGCTGGGACCGGAGCCTGGGCAAGTCTGGGGAGTAGAGGAGGGTGGGAGGTGGGGGGCAGAGGAGACCAAGAGTGGTAGAGAGCGAGAGTAAAAGGGGCATGGACAGGGTCGGATTGGGATTAAAAATCTGTTTTAAGTGCAGCATGTTGAAAGTAATAGAAACCTGTAGTGCATAAAGGAGGCATAAGTAGCTGTGTCTCTGCAGATCTCCATCTGCTCGGGGAGAGACACAGAGTGAAGGGGAAACAAAAAGTGCTTACCCAGTAATTAAAGGAAACAGTCTAAAGCTGTCAGTACACGATCGAGTCTGGATTGGCGGGGCCTAAGGGAGACGGGGCGGTCACCAAAAAGCCTCACTTTCAATCGGAGGCCAGAGTTTATCATAAAGGATGACGCCGGCCAATAGAAAGGATGGGCGGAGCTTTCACTCCCGAAATCTCCTCGATTTCAAGCAGTCTGGCAGAGCGTGCAGCGCATGCGCTGCAACGCTAGGCGAGTCATAACAAAGGAGGACGGTTTAGAGTAAAATGTACTACTTTCTAAGTCTTTACATTCATTGCAATGGAAACTATACCTGGACAACTGATTAAAGTAGGAAACCTCACTGCAGCAGTGGAATGATATTGTTAAGTACATAATGGGTGACTCCTGAAAGAATTGAATGATTTGTTTTCAGGAAGTAAGGATGTAGAAACATCCTAAACCATCAATTTTGTTACGTCTTTGTCAATTTCTGCTTGCACTCTTTTCTAAAATATTTTATGTGACACATAAGCAAAGAGACAGCTATAGCTTTAGCACCATATCTTTCCTTTTCTGGGCACTTAATGTCTTAATCCCTGTCTTTGAATTCCACTGTATTTGCGACTAGGCACTTTTACAGTGCAGTTGTCTTTCACAGTATTATCTGTACTTTCTACAGAACTTAATCTTGATTGTTCGTTTTAATTGACTACAATACTAAACCCCTTGCGTGCGCACGACTGCCGGGAGCCGTCGTGCGCCGCAGTGCTCGTGTGCGCAGGACGGCTCCCGGCCGTCCTGGCACATGGCACCGGAAATCCCTCTGGTGCAGGCACCAGAGGGATTTCTTTTTCTCCCCAAAAGCCTCGAAAGCTGGGGAAGAGCTTCCCCAGCTCCCGAGGCCCCTCCCCTGGTTTCTGTGAAATGACGATCAGCACGCACGTCGCTCTGTCGTCCTTTAATAGAAACCAAAACGATCCTTTAGGCTCATTTCAGTTTCACTTTCTATGTGCTCAGGGGGCTATCTCAGTCCCTGAGCATGTAGAAAGACGGGAGAGGTATCATTGGAAAGGGGAGAATCTCCCCTTTCCAATGGTACCCCTCCCTAGTGGATCCCCGGAGGAGGAGCGGGCAGCAAGCCCACTAGGCATCAGGAATTTGTTTTTCAATTCAGGGGTGTGGTCAGCCCAGAATGGACATGCTAATGCCATACCCCACCCCCAAATGTCTTTCTGTCCCCTCAGTTGGCAGATGGGGGCAGTGGCCCCATAGCTGCATCCCAGGGGAGTGGGGGTGAGGGGGGGGTCAGAAGCCCACTGGGCGCCAGCGATTATGCTGGCTTTTTTTATGCGTGGGGGCTTCCCCCAAAATAGCCAGTCTTTCTGCCCCCCTCGGCGGCATATCTGGACATACTTAGGGTAACACAGAATTGTAGAGCAACTGTTAATACCTATTTACTTTCGATGCATTTCTGCCTTCCAAATGAAAGACTGTGTAAAAAAAAAATAGACACTTTGAAAATGTCCTATAATTCTTATGCTGGTATGGGTACTCACAATTTCGTAAATGTGCAAATAGCTACTGTTTCTAAACTCTATATTTTGTTCCAATTTCAGAAATATATAGGCGTCTTTCATCCTGATTTTTTTTCAGCGTATATATTTTCCCAAATTAATTGCTATATACCCAGTACATAATAAAGCATTGCAAGACTCTGCCCAGTTATTGGCTCTGGGTTCGTCGGGTTCTTGGTGAACCTACAAGTCCTATATATCCCCACAACCAGAAAGGTCCAACGGATGTAACGGTATCTTGCTTTCAAACATCTGTCATAATTAGAAGAAGTTACAGGTGAAAACGTTCGCGCAAATGAACTCATTTTCCATTTTTCCTATTTTCAACTGTTAGTTTCTATAAAGAAACCTTGAAGGATCTACACAATGACCCTTTGCGAATTCAGAACTTTGTTTACTTTTCTAAAATGTATAGCTTTCCCGGATCCATTATTGCTTTCATACCCATTTCTGCCATTAACTGAAAGGAGGTTGAAAGCACAAAAAATAGCAAAAATATGCTATGTCCCAGTAAAATGCCAAAACTGTGTAAAAAAATGTTGGTTTTCTGACCAGAGTCTGTCATTCCCTGAAAGCTGATACAATTGTGATTTCAGCCCCACAAACCCTTTGTTGATACCATTTGCAGGGGAAAAAGCAGGCGTTTTAATTTGCAGCACTTTTCCCCCAAAAAACAAAATTTAGCTGTTTTTTGGCTAATTTCTGGGCCCCCATAGAAGAATCCACAAACCCAGGGTACCTTTAGAATCCCCATGATGTTGGAAGAAACGGACTCAAATTTGACGTGGATATCTTATGTGGTTAAAAAGTTACAGGGGGCGAAGCGCAAACTAGCCCAAATAGCCCAAAAAAGGCTTAGCACGGGGGGGGGGGGGGGGGCGGCGGCGGCCTAGCAGCGAAGGGGTTAATGTCCGGGATACAATTTAAAGTTCTATGCCACCTCTACAGATTTACACTTTTTATTTGCGAAATACTTTTCTAATCATTTGTACCTTTTTTCCTCGTTGATAGAATAATTTGTCTAACCCTCTGATCATCCGCTTCTTCCTATAAAAGAATGATATGAGAAAAAAACCTGTTTTCACAGAAAAGTGACTATTGAAGAGTAATTCATAGATCGGAAATCTGATGATTTACAATTGTATGACATAGCTGTGGAAGTTACCATACACATATGAGAAACATGGCAGCATGCTTTTCTTTCATCGGTGCATATTCAAATTCTTTATCTTAAAAGTCGTGTTTTGAGGGGGTGGTGAAGACCTAAAAAACAAGCATTGAAAATGCAATAGGCCTCGCCTTTTATTAAGTTAAAGCCATTTGCTTTGCTAATGGTATTGTGTAGCAAAGCAAATGGCTTTAACTTAATCAAAGGCGAGACCTCTTGCATTTTTAATGCTTGTTAAAAGTGAGCATGGGGACTGCTCGGTCATTCAGTGCACGTGCAGTGAGGGCTTTGCATTTCCCCCAATGGTGGGTCAGTGGCTTCTGCTGCTGAGTGTGACTCGTGAAGAATCGTACGGCGCTCACAGCAAGGTCCCGGTGCTGCAAGTGCTCCTGTGGCCCTAGTACGCAGTGGTCCTGGAACAATTTTCAATCTGGGGGTACTGCCATCAGTGTTACATCACTAAACTCATGGGGATTATGAAATATGTAAGCATCAAACCAAGAACAAGTTTCATAAATGAGTCTCACCCATTCAGCAGGCGAATAGTAAAGGTGTAATATGGAGCTAGTGTTGAATTTGGGATCAGGCTGTCAAAAATATATTACTATAGTATGGCGTGGTGGCGCGCTATCATTTACAGATGGCACATATCCATTGAAACAACCACTAAATTTGCACAGACCGTTTTGCTGCTAAAACTATGGAGCGCACAAACAATGTGTGGAATTTGGGTTTCAGCAAATATTTGTAATTTGCGCATCACCGTATAGCGTGTAGACTTGTTTTAATTATATTGCAAACTTTGTTTACATCACACTTCAAAATTAGAAGAAAATGCTTCATTTGTGCTTTGTTTATTTTGAAATATTTATATTGTTCATTTAAAGTTTTTTTTATTGTTGCAGTGTGTTAGGAGAAAATGACAGCCTTTCCTTCATGCCAGAAAATTTGTTGCACAGTTCACTTTATAAAATACTCACACTTTGCAGTGAGAGTAACAAAACACACATTTCCATGTTAAAAGAATGAGCAGCAATTTGTCAGAGGGTTGGACTGACATTTGCCCTCTGTCTTTGAATGCACAGCAAATATTGAGAGATAAAAAGAAAATGTAAAGGCCTCTTTATTGCTCATTCACCTTTTGAACCCTAGCAGGGCTATTTTGGGACCCCCCCCCCCCTCCCCTCCCCCAATCCCTACTTCCTGCACTTATGTCAGTAGGTGCAATCTTTGGGCTCAAAGGGCTGTTGTAGTTTGGGCCCCTCCTGCTTCGGGCCTTGGTGTGCTGCACCCACTGCACAACTGGTAGCTACGCCCCTGGGTGTCTCAATTAGTTCAGGTTATGGGAGGGTGTTTATGAGGGGCCACGATTGAGCACTGACAAAGCCAATAGGTTGGGCTTGTTTTTAGGTGCATGACCCTTACTGTGTGACCGGTCTGGATGCAACAATACGAAGGTCACTGAAAGACACCAAACTCCTGGAGTAGCAAGCTGTTTATATGTTTGAAGCCACACCCTTAATTACGTAGGCCACACATCTTGGAATGGATTTCTAGTTACCCCCTCCCCACCCTTTGAGAAACTCCCTTCAGTTTGTTCATCCTAGGTAAAGCCCTGACACCTGACCTAACACACTCTACCAGCTTGAAGAGGAATCGTAGACCTGGTGATTTGGATACAATGGAAAGCGACATGACAGGGGACAAACCGAAGACGACAGAAGGAAAAGAAAAGCGCAGGAAGAGCGGAGCGCGAGCCAGCTGCGGAGCTATGAAGCACTGGATGTGGCGGGACCATCCATCACACACGTCTGACAGCTTGATAAACAACATGCAGCACCGCACCAAACAGGCAAATTACGCAGACACCGAAATGAATCCACTGAATTCAAAGCGTTACATCCGCCATTAACGCCGAATTAAATGCTTTGCTGCGCGCGCTGACAGCCAATTCACGAGCGAATACAACAATCACATCCGTGTGCGATCCGTACTGGTCTGGCTTCAAAGGGATGCTGAGGGTGGGGCGGGATCTGAGGGCCCTGTGTCATGTGGAGCAGGTACCAGGTGCTGGCAGGAAAGGAGCATCTCTGCCCCTAGAACATCAGTGACGTATCCAGGGCAGCATCTTAATTGCGCGGGATGTTTAGGATTGCAAAAGGCACACTAGAGGGCGCTCAAACACACGTTAATGCAATAGCGAAACCATAAAAAACCAAGTGCGGCCCGTCCTGGGACGGACAGAAGATGTGCACTCGGGGACTGCCTTTACTGGCGGCAATAAAAAGTCCCCAGTGTATCACGCTGCCAGTAAAGCATCCAATCTCCGGGTGCACATCTTCTGTCTCGTTTGTCTCCCTGCGTGCACGCTGGAATTGTATCAATTACAAAAGGCATCTGCATGGTAGGGCAGCGCATGTGCTGCTTTCGCCAGGCCGAGACCTAACAAACGGTTGAGAGAAATCACTTTCTCACATTTCTTCTGTGCATAAACCATTCTACAATGATGTTTCAATTAAAAGTAGCTTATGGTTAGAAGTTTGCTGAATGGTAACTATAATATTCGAAAAAGGACTTTATTGGTAAATATGACAATGGTGGAACTAAGAGTGATAATGATAAATAATTACTATATTTACCAAGCATTCTGTAGAAAGTGATTTGTTATGAGGTGCTTTTAACAACTTAATATTACTCTTCATCGTTCTGGAATTAAAAAAAGGTTAAGGAGATGCTCTGGATTTTGAATGTTGCTGTGTTAATATTGAATATATCTCTGCTATGAATTGATTAGCTTGTGTGTCTCAAATGTGTGTGGACCTGCTGTATTAGTGCCTGCTTTAGCTGTCTGATCTATGAATATTTATTGAAATCGCATCAGTGCATATAATTTTATTCCTAGTGGTAGCTATATAAAAGGCCAGCGGTGTTCATCTCCTTACACTGACCTGATTTTTAATTTTAAAATTGGGTGTGGTAAAATGTCCTTTATGGCCTTTTACCTGCCTGGCACCACTGAGTAGGTGTGGTAGGGTATGGCTAGAGAGACTAGACTGTCTTTTGCCATTGAAGCTGGTCTCTGGACAAAGTAAATCAGAGGGTGTATGTCTTGGAAGATTTTACACTCCTTAAGCCAGTGTGAGAAGAATGTGTGGACTGACTTGGCTAAATAAGGCAGTTCTACCAGCAGAATGTGTAAGAGACTGGGACACCCTTTTGGTGAGTAAAACATATTCTCCTAGTTAGCTGACTTTCAGTATTGCTAGGCTATATTGAAAATGGGATCAAGACCCCTGCAAAGCACTGTGAGCTGAGTGTATGCATGTGTTATTTGTAGAGTGTTGACTCTAGCTAAAAGGTAGCAGAGTGCTCTACAGCATCAGTTGCAAGGATATGGTTAACATACGATTGGCGAGATAATGTAGAAGAGCTGAATTGTATTTTTAGTGCATTCTGAAGTATGGAGTCAGGGAGGTCATGGAGCAGAGCATTTCCACGATACAGATGGAAGAGTACAGAACTGTGAACAGCTGTTATGCAGTAGCTTGCTATAGTGAATGGTTTCACATTACAAATTAGAGATAGTTAGTACAAGGCATTGTTCTCATTGAGGGTGAGGTTGGTGTCCAAGATGAATCAAAGTGACTGAAGAGTTGGTTAAAAAATTGGTTTTGAAGTAATCAGTGTTCATATATCGGAACAGGTTTGGACTATTTTTAGCTGATTGTCATTGACGGATAACTTGAATTCCATCCTTGTGTCGTTGAACTTCAGATAGGTGTTGTATAAGAGTTCTGTATGAGATACATTCGTTTTTTAGGCATACTATTGAATTCTGATGCTGTTGTCTAGGAGTAGAACCCCAGGAAGCGCCATGTAAAGGTTAAAGAACTTCGAACTGTGCTAATCGTAGGTATCTTCATGAAATTGGAGGTGCTCATTTGAACCAACTGGGTTTCAGTTGGACAACTAGGAAGAGAACCATTTAACGTTTCCAGTGAATCCCGTTCAAGACCGAAGGGAGTGAACGATGGTTGATTTGTTGAAACAGCAGAGTTCCAACAGTATCAGGAGATGAGGGTCATCTTTATCTGTGGTCAGAAAGGCATTGTTTGAGATGTGCAAGATACCTGGCTCCATGCTGCAGTGTGATCTGAAACGAGAGTGGTAGTCATGCAGGAGATGGTAGGTGTTGATGTGCTGTAGACTTTTCAACCTTGAAGTTGAAGAGTAGCTTAGTGATCTGGAAGTTGCTGAGTTAATCAGGGTCTACTGTAGTTTACTCTGCGAGTGTAACCGACTAGTCGGTCTTGAGAACCTCTGGGATATCTTGATGTGTTTACTTCTAACATGGAGTTGGTAGTGCTAGAGAAGAGTTCAAGAATTTAGATTGTGTGTGGAGAAGCATCTGAAGGTTTGGCTTTCTCTTCTGGCTTGACTTCATTTTATTGGTTGGATGCAGAGTAGGGAGGTGTGAATGGCTGGCAGGGTTCCATCCAGGCTGATGAGTGGATTGCATTGGATGGCTGTTGATTGAGGTGATGAGGTCTAAGATTTTGTTTGAAGTGTTGGTTGGGATGGTGTGTTATACCACTTTGAGGCGGTTGAGATTGTAAAGAGTTTTTTTTGTTTATTCCAACCTTGCATCACAGAGTTGGTGTGGGGTGCAGATCCAAGAATATGCCAATGAAGTCCTTGTACGTCCCCGGGCAACTAGAAGGTACCACATTTGCAGGTTTAGTTACAGTGAGTGTGAAGTTGCATGTCGGGAGCACCAAGGAGTGTCGCTTGCCTGGGGTGCTTTATTGATGAAAATAAAGTCTATTCACTTATGTATCTGATCACGCAATGGATGCTTTACTCTTTGCAAACAGGGGTGACCTGTTTCTTTGAGAAGTCTATCAAGTCTGTGATGGTTGGTGAGGCCATAGATGTATGCAGCATGGGGTATGACAGACCATGCATTAATAAGCATGATTGGAAATGTTATTTGATAGTTTAAGGGTGTGTGTGTGTGTGTGTGTGTGTGTGTGTGTGTGTTGGTTAGCACGTGTATGCGTTTTGGTCCATGTCTTGTGAGGATTCCAGGTGAGTATTTGTGGTCTAAGGATAGGCGAGTTTGGAAAGGGTTTTGGGAGATGAGGTGGGTGCAAGGCAGGGTGGGGTGCTGGTAAAGGCACATTATTATATCTTGCCTTGTAGGTTTCAGTGTGGCAGGATTCCTGGCGTAAGACCCTTCCTGTCCCACATACATCCAAACTGACAATACCTTTGTCTGTATTTGCCCATAATGGGGATTTGGATACACTTAGGAGTTGATTGTACAAAAGTGCCACTTCCTGGAGAGAGAGATGCAAGGAAATTTATGATATCACTTTCTGTAGAGGTGAATGGGTGGAAATGAGGTCTACTTATTTGTCTTCTTTTACTTGTGGTATGGGTATGAAACCAGTGATGTCACTTTGTGAGAACAATCTCTCAAGAACATAGACTTAAGTTAGGTTAGTACCCTAAGTCAATAAATTGCATATTACTAATTATATACCGAATCATGTCTAAAAGAGTGTTTGCATCAAACGTCTTTCACTTCCACGAAAGCATGTTCGCACCTTGTCCAACAGCATTAGGTAATCTAGAAAATCAATGTCTAGGTTCAAGGGTTAATTTCAGCTAAATGAAAACACGCTACAATGGGAATACAGGGCTGAACGTGTTTGATTAGAGGAACCTTAAAGTGTCTCTAGCTTTAACCCCTTCGCCGCAGCAGGAATTCCGCCGCGGCGCTGGGGGGGTTTGGGGGCAGTTGCGGGTCCGCTGTGCTCGTGACGGAACCACTCCGTCACGGTTGAGCTGTGCTCATGACGGAGTGGTTCAGTCACGTCTCCGCCTACTGTGCTAATCGCCTGCACAGGTGGGGAATTAGCGCCGCGTGGGCGGAGCGGCCGCCAATGGCCGCAGCATGACGGAACCTATCCGTCATGAGCACAGCGCAACCGTGGCTCATGACGGAGTTGTTCCGTCATGAGCGGGGAAGGGGTTAATACTGTTTGAGGAAAAATAGGTACCATATACTCAATAACGAATCACTGACAAAGTATCGAAGGTCAGAATATCGACCTAAAAAAATATTGCAGCAAGACTATCGAAGTCAAGAATATCGACATCCTATCTACATTATGGTAATAAGTATCCCGAAAAAAAATATCTATCAAAAATATCGTTAAATATCGTTTTGTATTTAAGTAAAAAAATAATGTAAAATAAAGTACATAATACATATAATTAAAATAAACATAGTTAGAATTATTACAAAATGTTTAAAAATTATAAGTCATACATATATATTCATATTCCATCAAATTGCCCAAAGCATTAAGGACGCACTCGCAGTGTATGCACACCATCCGGTTTATTTTAAGGAATGGCAGCGTCTTCAATCCATCTTTTAAACAATTATGAGCCTGACGCGTTTCGAGGCTTCACGCCTCTTACTCATAGGCAGCTTGGCAGCGAGTGAACAAACAGTGCTCCGATTTGCATATTTACAAGCAAGATGTCAATTAAGTCGCCCTGAGTGGGCTTTTGCTGAGTGCAAAAATTTACGTGCTTGCTGGGATTTGTAGTCCAGTTTGAAACGGAGCTTGCAAGATTTCTTTCCCTGAGTGGGTTTTGTTCTTTCACGCATCCTTTCAGCAATATTGTAACCTTAAGTAGGTCTTTTGGATGAGGCGCCAGATGATTTTCTCCGCATACATTGTGCTGGATACCAGGCGTGGATACAGTTCCCGCCTCACAGCCCCTCTGCTTCCGAGGCGGTGCAGTCCTCCACGGCAGGGCTGCCGTTCAGTAAAATGTTCCATCAAATTGCCCAAAGCATTAAGGACGCACTCACAGTGTATGCACACCATCCGGTTTATTTTAAGGAATGGCAGCGTCTACAATCCATCTTTTAAACAATTATGAGCCTGACGCGTTTCGAGGCTTCACGCCTCTTATTCATAGGCAGCTTGGCAGCGAGTGAACAAACAGTGCTCCGATTTGCATATTTACAAGCAAGATGTCAATTAAGTCGCAAATCATCTGGCGCCTCATCCAAAAGACCTACTTAAGGTTACAATATTGCTGAAAGGATGCGTGAAAGAACAAAACCCACTCGGGGAAAGAGAACTTGCAAGCTCCGTTTCAAACTAGACTACAAATCCCAGCAAGCACGTAAATTTTTGCACTCGGCTAAAGCCCACTCAGGGCGACTTAATTGACATCTTGCTTGTAAATATGCAAATCGGAGCACTGTTTGTTCACTCGCTGCCAAGCTGCCTATGAATAAGAGGCGTGAAGCCTCGAAACGAGTCAGGCTCAAAATTGTTTAAAAGATGGATTGAAGACGCTGCCATTCCTTAAAATAAACCGGATGGTGTGCATACACTGTGAGTGCGTCCTTAATGCTTTGGGCAATTTGATGGAATATATATGTATGTATGTATGTATGTATGTATGTGTGTGTGTGTGTGTGTGTGTGTGTGTGTGTGTGTGTGTGTGTGTGTATATATATAGTAAAAATAAATGAAACATAAGATATATACTTAATGTTTTAATAATTATTGTAATAACTTATAAATTGTTTATAAAACGTATACATTATAAATGCATCTATCCACATCAATAATATAAATGAAATGTAATAAATATATGTAAAAAATTAAAATTATTTTTAATCTTTTAGAAATTAATTATATACCACATTAGCTAAAATAATACAAAAAATATTGGATAGTGGAGGGAATAAAATTACTATTCCAACTCCAAACAGTGCAACAGTAGGGAAAATGTTGGATAGCATCGCGGTAAGAATTACTATTGCCACCCCACTGAGTGCATCAGTAGAGAAAGTGTTGGATAGCGTAGGGGTAAAAATTACTATTCCCACTCCGGTGAGTACAACAGTAGGGAAAGTGTTGGATAGCTTAGGGGTAAAAATTACTATTCCCACTCCAGTGAGTGCAACAGAGAAAGTTTTGGATAGCATAGGGGTTAAATTAACATACTTATTAATTACATATTTTTTGTAGAATACATAACATATTAATGATTAGATAACAAATTATAAATACCAATAAAATTAATATTTACTTAATTATAATGAATTACTTCTCACTCTATTCCACTATAAACCCACAATCCGCTACACATAAAAAAATAACACAATTAATTTAATCATCAATTAACAAATTAATTACCAATTAATAATTAACAATAAAACAAATGTATTATACAGTCTGTCTCAATATTCCACAACATAATTTCCGTCTTGTCAGCATTCAAACGATACCCCGAGACTAAACCAAACTGATTTGTAATTATTTCTAACTTAGGTAGAGTTTGATTTAGATCTGAAGTTAAAATGACAATATCATCGGCATAGAGTCCAATCTTTTTAACCCAACTTTGAAAACTAAAAGGGGGGGGATGTCCTCAGTCTCCCTAATTCTACATGCCAGCGGTTCAATGTATAAATCAAACAAGAGTGGGGAGAGAGGGCACCCTTGCCTTGTCCCTCTCATTACCTTAATACTTTTAGTTAGAGCTCCGTTAACTAGTACCCTTGAAGTGGGGAATTGATAAAGGGACAGTAAGGAAGAACTAAACTTTTTCCCCAGTTTAAGGTGTATAATTACTGCTTTAAGGAATAACCAGTTAACGCGGTCAAACGCCTTCGCAGCGTCCAAGGCAACAACCGCTAGAGGGAGTTTTCGGTCAATAGCAATATCAATACTTGTTATGAGGGAGAAGGTTAGATCTTTAAGATACCTGCCCTTAATGAACCCCTTTTGATCCTCGTGTACTATTCCTGGGATCACCTTCGCCAACCTATCTGCTAAAATCTTAGCATATAATTTATAGTCTGAATTCACAGATTAGATATCTGGGAGTACAGATTACACAGGATATCTCACAAATTGCGACAATTAACCTGGCCAAAAACCTGAAGGATATTTTGAGTTTAATGAAGGGTTGGAGGCATCTCCCTCCTACTATTTTTGGGAGAGTAAATCTGATTAAGATGATAGTGCTTCCTAAGATAACATTTTTATTCGACTCCATCCCTTTGATGTTTGAAAAAAAGGGCTTAATGAAGCTGCAAAGTGAGATCAGATCATTTATTTGGTCTTCCAGGGGGTCTAGGCTATCCTGGAAAAAGATAAGGAGGAAACATGTTAAAGGGGGATTGGCAGCACCGGACTTTCAAATATATTCCTGGGCCTTTTTGCTCAAAAACTATAGAATGCTTCTGAGAAAGCCAGGAAATTCAGCGATTGGGGAACTACTATTAACCTTGTTAGGTATCGAGGGAGTCAAGCCATTGGGTTTTATGTATAAGTTTTCAGACCCAAAATTTTTCAAGAAAGTAAGATTAAAAGTCCTGAGAGATCTTGCCACGGTTTGGTATCGCGTTAGAAGGGCTACAAAAATTCCTTATTTTAGTGCGAACGCACCAATTTGGGAAACTCCGGGAGCTCCAAGTTGGACCAATGATGCTCTGGCAACGACTCTAAAATTAGAGGGCCCTCAGAAATGGGGGGAGTTATTTGTCGACGGCTGTTTGTTGCCATGGTTTGAATGTGACTTAAGTTGGGGTCCCAACTTTTCTAAATTCAAATACTTTCAAATTCAAAGTTGGGCAACTGGGAAAAACCATCTTATAGGTCGATACAATGACTTTGAGGCAAAATTGGCACTGGTAGCCTCTTTTAAAAAAGAAGTGGCAACATGGTACTGGGCTATAATTGATTTGGAAGATGGTCCTTTTCATCTGCCGGAGGAACTATGGGGAGAGAGCTTGCCAAGGATCGCGACAGAAGACCAATGGCAAGTAACTATGTCGATATTATATAAGTTGGTTAAACCTGCAAATTTAAGAAGAAACCACTTGTTCACTCTCCACAGGGCATATTGGACGCCAAAGCGACTGTCAAAATTCAAAGAAGGTGGTAATGTAAGATGCCCCAAGTGTAATAGCCCAAATGAAGATGACATTCATATGTTTGTAACATGTCCGGCGATCAAGATCTTTTGGGACGCTGTAAGTAAATGTTTGACAGTTATGCTCAAGCAAAAGATTGAGGTAAGCCCTGAGAACATTATCACAGGTAGATTGGATCTACAAGGTAAGGGCTTGGACGATAGAACAAAATTGGTGTTTTATTCCATTCTGTTGGCCCGAAGGGAAATCTGCAAACTTTGGGTTTCTCCTGACTCCCCCACAGATCTCATGTGGATCAGAGCTATGAGAGACATTGGTAAATTGGACATGGTAGTTCCTCTAAAAAAGAAGCACAGATTCTGGCTGCTATTTTTTGATTATTATGGGTGAAGGGTTGGGGGAAGTTTGTCTCTAATATTGAAATATTGTGTTGGTGGAGATATCCAGTCCTATGATTAAGCTGCTTTTTATCTTTTGGAGAATTCTGCGATACGAAGCTGGTGCGAGGATCTTGTATCGTCGTTTCTCCAGTTCTTTGTTAAGCGGACCTCCTTGAATATAAGATAACTTACACCCTTGGGCGTTACACAGACAGATTGGGTGGAAAGCGGCACATGAGGACAAAAAAAAAAAACAAACAAAAAAAAAAAACAAATGTATAATAAATTAATTATTAATATAATAAATTACCCAATTAATACGAATTATTTACCAATTAATCAACAAAAAATAAATTAAATATAATTAAATATAATTAAATATAATTAAATTACTTCCCACCCTATTCCCCTATAAACCCACAACCCGCTACACATAAAAAATAACATATTTTAAGTACCAAATAATAGCAATAAAACAAATAAACATTAATTATAATTCATTTACTTCCAACCCTATTCCCCCTATAAACCCACAACCCGTTCGGATACTAAAACTCAAAGTTTACTTTAAAAACAATTACTAATTTCTAAACATTTAATACATATATTTAAAAATAATAAAAATACATTACAAAAAATGTTTAAACATACATCTAAAATACATAACACTAATATAAATATCTATATTAACAACAATATTTTTGCTTACGATATTACTTACTTGGGTATTACTTCGATATAAAAAACAAAGAAGATATTACTTACCTTAAGGGCGATATACTGGTCACAGATATCCTTGATATAGATATTCTGTCCCTACTATATTAAAAACTCGATATTATTGTAGGTCGATATAAAAAAAAAACGATATTTTGACTGCGTACCCTCAATAACAAGGCAGTGGGAAGTATGATGTACTCAACAGGTTATGTTTCAATTTACTTGGTGCTTGCACCTATGAGAAACTACTATAGCTGGGGTAGAAGAAAAAACGGTAGACATAGTACAGGATTTGTCTTGCGTCAGCCTAGTCGTCGTCCGTTATGCTTGACGAATAACCCATGACCACATTGAGCTTTAAGTTTTCTGTTCCAAATAATTGGGCTGTATGGGTTGCTGTTAGAAATAATTTGCAGCTATCTGTCATCTGATAAGGCCAGAAGCTTTCTTTTGGATTCCATACTTGCCTGTATTGCAAAATGTTCATACTCTGTATGTTTCAGGGCTCCTTTTGATGCTTCACATTTGTGTGTTCCTGCTCGTCCAAGTCAAATCCGTCTTTATTTCGATATTTTTTTCAATCACTACACAATAAAATATAAAACTATACAACATTAATTACCACTGGTTACATACTGTAATATTACAAATAGTAAAAAAAAGTTAGGTTAAGTCTTAAAATGTTAAAAAGCGTTTAGTATTTCATGGTATTGCACTAGTAATCCCTGTTATAGATTAGCAATCTTAGATATGGAGTCATTCATAATCTCAACAGCTGGTAAGAACCGACCTAGAGTGCCAATGAGACTCAAGTTTTAGTGCTGCTCCAAACCTCCCCAGTTTACATTAAATATATTCACTTAATTTTTACAGACCGGGTTAACATTCATGACACCTAATTTCTTCATATTATTTCTTCATATTATTTCTTCGAATATCCCACATCCAGCTCAAAAACTTAGCCGTTGCTATTACTATGTCTTCCTGCACATTTGTTTTCAAGATGTGGAGTGCAATTATGCTTGATCTTGTGCCAAGATTAAAGCAAATCGGCTTTAACCATTTGTCTCGGGGGTGTTTGTATACTGGGCATATGAACAATATGTGCATTATAGACTCATCCATCATTTGGCATGAGGGGCATTTAGTATCTTTTGCCATTTTGACGTAAAAGTTTTATAGGTAATGAGCCTACTCTAAATTGATGATACAGTTTCCTGTCACATGGTCTAGTAATAAAGTTCCAATATGCTTCGAACCTCATTTCAAACTTGTGCTCCAGAAAAATACTAGTAAGGGAGGTGTTTTGTATGTGTGACATCGACTTGATGTTAGACATGTTCCAGTAAGCTTCCTTGTAATCTTTTTTTTTTATGGGAGCGTGCTACCTACTGGATCCTCCCACAGATGGCTAAGCCCCATATCGACCAGCTTACCCTTTATCTTTTGTAGCCATTTAATTTTGCCTGACAAATCAATTTCTTTTACATTTTTCAATGCATTTGCATAAGGTAACAGCTCCGGCGTAGTCCAGAGCCTTCTCCAATACGCTATGGGCCTGTAACTAGCTACCTCCTCTAATGCAGTACAACCCAAGTCTAAAAAGAGGGGTTTAAGAGGAGTGGATTGCGGGAGATATGTTAACGATCTCATGAACTTGTTCTGAGATGTGGCTAAAGGTGTTACATTTTCAAAACCCCAGAGCTCGCCACCGTATAGTATTGAGGCCCTGGTCTTCACGTTATACATCGTTATTGCAGGGCCTACCGGCTTGGTTTGTGAGAGTCGATGCTCTTTTATTAGGACACCTGCAAGTTGAGCATGCCTAAGAGCCATTAGGTCTATCTGGGGTTTCCAATTTAACTTCTTTCCCAGAGTAACCCCCAGATATGTGAAAGTGTCAGTTTGTTCCCATAGGGCATTATCCATGGCTACTCTCCCTTTCACTGTTATGTCTGTGTAAGACCATGAATTTCGTTTTATGTACATTGACTAGTAAATCATGGTCTTTGCAGAAGACAGTAAATCTATCCAAGGCTCATTGCAGACCTGTTTGTGTCTTGGATAGAATTAGGGTACCGTCTGCAAACATTGGCCAGCAAGTGAAGGTGCGTCTGTTGGAAATGTAGAAAAATAAGTAACGAACAGTGAAAAGAGGGTGGGGTGCCAGGACACACCCTTGTCGTACCCTTTACTTACTGGGAACCGGTCCGTAACCTTTCCCTGTGATCCCCAGCAAACCTGAGCGTAGTTTGACTCATGCAATTTGACAATTAAAAAGAGAAGTTATGAAGGCATTCCTGCTTCTTTTAATGATTCCCATAAACTATTGCGGGGGACTAAATCAAACGCAGATTTTAAATCTATGAAGGCCGCGTATATAGTTCCCCTTGCTAAAATTGCGGTACTCCAATAAATCATCATAAATCTAAAAACTTGATCTGTTGTGCAAACATGAGGGCGAAAACCAGCGTGTAATGTTGATAAAATGTCACATTCGCCTATCCATGTATTAATTAGACTGAGCGCGAGCCTGGCCAGGATCTTTTGCATCGTATCTATTAAGCTTATTGGCCTATAATTGCTTGGGCAGGTGCGGTCCCCTTTTTTATAAATTAGTATAATTTCGGCGCCGCGCCAAGAATCAGGGATAGGAGCCCCTCGGGCTAAGTAGTCGTCGAATTGCCTACTTTCTCATTAATGTGAAGTTATGGTCCCGACTCATCGATATGGTAATCCAACAGAGAATTGAGAGTGATAATAACCCCTTACTGCTAACTTTACAGTTAAAGGGTTCGGATATTCAGACGGAGCAGAACGAGATAGTGACTGTAGATGTAATTTTGACAAAATGACATGTGATCTGGAGATTTTCGTTTGGCGGTGGCATTGGCCTGGTTCTTATTAGTAATGCCTCTAATGTGCGAAAATTTGACTTAGCCTGGGATTCAAGGCCATTTATTTTATCTTCAATCCGGGTCAATCCCAGTGTGATGGGGTTTAACATAGTAGAGACCAAGGTTTCCAGTCTCTGCCACATAGCCTTGTTTGTGGCCTGACCAGGGGCTTGGCAAGTGGCGGAGATCGATGTTTTCACGTAACTTGGGACTCTTGGATCTGTATCTTCTGTGTCCTCCCTCCACTCTTCTGGTCGACCTTGCAGATTTTGCCGGTTTAGGTCTCTGCAGGCCCTCCCCCCCCAACCCCCCCTTCCTCTTCACAGCGGGGTCAGTGTCCCGAGCCCAAGGTTTTAATCATTCCTGATGCCCTGGTGGAAGCTCTTTGGATGGTGCAGATTGGCTCGGGCTCGGGCTCACTCGCAAGGTGTCAGTCCAGTGGATATTTCGGGGACATGATCTGGTACTATTTCGATCGCTTGGTGAGTGCTCAGTCCCCAATCTTGGTTGGTGAGGGGAATCATGCCCCCCAGAGAGGATCTTTTGAGGGAAAAAGGCTCCAGAGATGGGCATTGTTCCGTCCTTACTATCTCGTGTTCAAGTACAGAAGTAGCCCTAGTTAAAAATTGATCAAGTGTCCCCACAATACCCCCACCGGATTGCACACCCTTTCCCTTCCCCTCTTGCTTGTTCATCTTGGTGTTAAGTTGCTTTAGCAGGGATATAGTGAACAAGGAATCTGTACTACTGGCCCAGATGTCTTAGGGATGATATATAAATAGTAGAACCATCCACTGTACCTTCTGTTGGTGCAGCTCTCGGGGGGAGGGGGGGGCGGGTCTTTGACTGGCGCGGACGGGCCCACCCTTGGCCCGGGCTTTGCCAGGCACCGCCCAGGCACCCCTGCGCTTTGAAGCGCCTCCTGGCGCTTCTCAGTGATGCGGATGATAGTGCGCCACGCCAGGAATGCTGGGCGATGTAGTTCCCTCCAGCCACGTAGCCCTGAGCGCAGGCTGGAGCAGTGAAGACCCAGGCGTTGCGGTCTCTCCTGGACCGAGCAGACAGCTGATAAGCAGGCAGCGTTCGGCAAATGGCTTTAGCTCCTGCTCATCATTAAACATGGTTTGTATTTTATTTTTATTCTGTAAGAAATGATTTTAGGCTGGGTTTTGTCTGATCAGATATCCTATTTTGGATTCAGTACTTGTCTGTACCGTCATCTGTACATGTTTCCAGGTCCCTTTTTGATTTTGATGATGTGCTTCCTATGTTTCCCAGCTCATCATTAAACATTCAATCTATCTTTTTGTATTTCTTTTTTTCATTTGTTTGTTATGTGAAGTGCCAGAATGTCTCTGGATAACGGTATGGGCAGAGGTTTTAGAAGGCCACTCTAAAATATTAGGTGTGATGTTCTGCTCTACAACACAAGGTGGAACTCATCTGGTGAGGGCAAAGTATGACTAAGGCACCATAATTAGCTGAATTGTTCTGCTGCTGGGCTACCTAAGATGTCTTTCTATTCCTCTCATTGCCAATGGTCCCTCAATTGTTAAGAGCTGGAAAGAAGGGAGGGACAGGAAGCTCAAAGGTGAGGTGTTTGTATGAATAGAGGGACAGAGTCACACAAAACTAGTAAGCAGTCTGGCCTCGACAGCCACTGTTACTGGATGAGGAGGCATTTTGAGTGACTCATCACCACCATAGGCTATTGATATGTATAGAATATAGGTTATGTATACCGATGAAAATTGTTCTAAAACTTTCTTCTGTAATCTCTAGAGGTTCATCTGGTTCTATTTTCCAGTCTTGTAGGGCAACTCCCATATTCAACAAATAAGCTGTCATTCTATAATAATTTTGTAAAAACGTGTCTCTATCCGCTTCCCTCATAACTGCCTGAATCGGTCTTAGGTTTAAAAAAAAAAAAAAACACTCCCAGATCTGAACATCTTTGTAAGTCTCAAACGTCCTCTGTATGGTCATTGAAAGCTCAATGGTCCTACAAGTCCAAGATCGGATGAACCACCAGTGTAGTTCGAAGGCCTGTAACGTAGGCTTACTTTCCCATTGCAGAAGTGCAGGTCGTTTTCTGTTCTAAAGATCTCTGGCAAGCGGTGTACTGGCCTTTTAGATGGCTACCAACCATTATCCTCTATGCTGCTAGGCAACACGTTAACTGTCCTCAATGTGTTTCTCCTTTCTACATCCCACAGCATAAACCTGATCACAGAGTAGGTGCCAAGTGGAGCAAAGTGAAAATAAAAGACTATCCTTGGACTTCTTTATTACAGCCTTTTGCACAATTTCTCCTTTCACTCTACATTTGACTCCGCAATGTGGACCTTCAAAAAGATTTTAGCACCTTTATTCATGTTCTCCCATTAGCATCGACTATGGCCTACTTACTCCCTGTTGTGCCACTTGTCCCCTTGTTCTCTTGCCACATACAAATGCTTTTCTCTCTGTGGTCAATTTCTCATTCACTACTCATTTTACATAGACATGCATGTGTGCATCTATGATCTAGGCACTTAAGTTCAGATTGCATACTCTTTCTAGAACTCCCTGCTTCTTTGACTCGAGGCCTGTGCTTTATCAATAACCCCAATGAAAAGATTGCCTAGCTTATTTAGGTTTTCTTTTTAGAGTCCTCATTCCTCCAGAAAAGCACATACATTTGCAGTGCAGCTGGTTGGTGTCCTATCCACTCTTCCAGACAACATTTGTCTGCTCTTCATTTTGAGGAAGGGTGCCAGATTTGTCTAAATTGATATTATCCGTTTTTTGTGACCAATGCTGCTGACCTGCATTGTCGTATCTTCCTAAATCTTTCAGGCAATAAGCAAACTAGATATTTCATTATAACAAATGAATAGTGTGCAGGAGCCTGCTTTAAAGGGGCCATCCGGTGAAACTCACAGTGGATATTAAATCCCCAACTGAAGTCATCAAACAGACTAACATTCTAGTAGAAGTTTGGTTTGAGAGCGCTGCAGCGGCTTTTTGATTTCCCGCTCAGCCCGCTGGCCTTCCGCCCGGCCCTCCGGCTGCGCCTGGTTCCATACGAAGTGCCTTACCAGGCTCCATCTGAGGTTTCCATCCAAAGTTTCCCATCGGCCCAGCAATGGCTCGAGTCGCTGCGTGCGAAGAGCGGGCTGCGGACGGCAGAGTGCAGGGTTCTCGCCAGCCAGCGGCTCTGTCATCGCTGTGCGGTTGTGTTGTGCTGTGTTGAGATATTCCATTCTCCACTCGCTGCCCTTGTGTGACCGTTGTGACTGCCGGACTACCAGGAGCAGAGGTGGGGCAGAGTCACTGTGCTGTGGGAATTGCCTGGAGCCTTCCCATCTGTCCTGCCAGCAACCGTGGAGAGCCGGGTGAACAAGCTTGTGTGAGCACAGTCCTCCTTCAGGTGGCTGTTAGGAGCGAACTCGGTGACTCTGGCTCGCAGTTGCCTGTCCGCTCCTGATAGCCCAGCACACCCTCTCAGCCTGCTCATTGCTTTCTAACCTATCTTCTTCAATTTCCTACAACTTTAACAAAGTAGTAAATTGTGTGATCCAATTATAAGCAGTCATTCATAAGTGTCCCAAGTAAACTGCAAGCCTTTGTTAGTGCCAAATAGGATAGTCCTAGCTGGTAAAATACCGACAAGGCACCCCCTCGAAGGGCTCATCGAGGCAAAGCAGCCTAACACATGGATGCAAAGGAAGCGTGTACAAGGGGAAAAAACTCCATTGTAATTAAGTGAAGGATACCAAAGGATACTAAAGGATACCAAAGGACACAGTGGACATTAAGGCAGACAACACAGTTCTCACAACATCCAAGGCACAAGCCACACGTTGGGACTCGGGGTCAGGGACTGGGTTGGAGAGACCAACCAAAGCATTTGGATCTGCCAGACAGAATAACAACCAACTAATCAACCAAACAATCCATCTCAAATGACATCGAATAACACTTTGAATAGGAGAGTAAACAGAAGACAGTAGCAATCCAGGGAAGTGCAACCATCTACAAAGAGCGCAAACCCCTGTCACACAGATGGAAATTGATCTATAAATTACCATGTAAACTTGGAGATCGGACCGCAAGACGAAATCAAAAACAAGCTTGTGCACAACAAGGGAGGGAAATGACAAAGAGCAGACCAGGCATTAAAACGAGCAAAACTGGCACTAGGATAAAGCCGGCTAAGGAGGCCCAAGTGTGGTTAGAGTCCATTCCGATTGTGCATTCAAACCTAAACTTAAACTCCAATCCAAATAGTATGACAATTCTGTAAATATTAAATGCCAATACCTTCTGGACAAAGAATACTGGTGAAAGGAGAGCCTTGTGGCAATGCTTCAAAGCAGGTAAAGCAACAAGCTAAAGATGGCCTGAGCAGGGTACCAAAAACACAGTGCATTGAGAAACCGGCTGATGGGAGCTATCCTCCTCCCCGGAACAATGGAGTAGACCCTTGTTTGTCCCAGGAAAGGAGGCAAGACGCACTAGGGCAAGGAAACCCGGAAGTCCTAGAAATATCCTCAGCACTGGAGCTCCAGGAAACGAGGCAAGACGCATTAGGGCAAGGAAGCCTGAAAGTCTTAGAAATATCCTCAGCACTGGAGTCCCCAAATAACGTCAGACAACAGATGCATGGGGAGAGCATGGTGACTGCACAGGCAGGAGGCAGAAGCACTCAACACGACCTGTCCCAGTCACCGAGTCTGTCGGCGATGAAACACTTAACTTTTAATCAAAGCTTACTCTCCCTGGGAACGGGGCTGAGAGAGAACAGACACTTGGGGGAACAGAACTTTCACCATCTAACCGCTGAAACAAAGGGTACAACTCAAAGTGGTTGTCACAATCAAAACTCTTTGTTTTGCAGCGTGAATCTTTCTGGATTCACTATGCTGTGCATTATTCCGCGATCTTGTGGTTGGGTCCGGATTCGTAGTCTTTTCTTTGTATTCTTTTTTTTTTTTTTCGTAGCCCAGGTGGGCGTCGACGTCCACCATTTGGTGCACCTCCCGTGACGTCGTCGTGCTTCCTGCGGAAGTCCCACCTTTGGGGCGCCATCTTCAGATTCTTTTTTCCGCCGTTGGGTCTGGATCGTCATCGGGAAGCTCCAGAATTACACTCGAAGGAAGAAGGAAGAAAAGCGAGTTTCGTCGATAGAATCACTAGAAGATATCAGGAAAGGAAGAGATTTCATCAGGAGCGCGAAGAAAGGAGGACCAGCGCCCCTTTTCTTCGACGGCCTTGGAGAATGCACGCTCAGAGACCCTGAGCGCAATGGACAAGACGCCATTCAAGTTCTGCCCAAACTGCCACCACAAGTTCGCGCAGAAAGACCAGCATCCGGTCTGCAACCTCTGCCTACCGGTCGATCACCAGAGTATCGACTGCAACGCCTGCTCTGCCTTCGCGCCGAAGACACTCAGGGTGAGAGAGCGGCAGAGAAGAGCCAACGCCAACATGGATGGCAAGGGGAAGCCCCCGACGCTCTACGATCTGGGCCTCTCCACGGACGACGAGGACAACGTCGCCGAGACAGCCGAAAACTTCACGGTCGTAGAGACCGACAAGAAAAAAGAAGACGAGGTAAGAGAATCGTCGAGCGCAAAACAGAAAGTACCTCGACAACACGAGGGTGACTCGAGAAAATCTGAGTCAAAGTCCACGAAGGGAGCCCCGGCGCCGAAAACTTCGACGTCCAAAGGGGGAACCACGGACAAGAGGCCGAGCGGATCCTTAGAAAAGGACTCCCTGGTGCCGAAAGTCGCCGAAAGGCAAGGGTCGTCGAAAGCATCCCATGAAACGGGCCGATCGACGCAGAAAGAACGTTCGACGTCGACGCAAGTTTCATCGAAGACCCGCGGTCGACGCCGAAAGCATCTCCGAGATGGAGAAAAAGAAGAGGCGGCTCGAGGCCGAAATGGAGAACATCCTTCAAAGGAAGAAGGAGTTCGACGCCAGGATGAAGGAATTCAAGATTCCAACGGTTTCATCGGCGGACGTCGGTGAGGTCGAAGACGAGTTCGACGCCGAAGGGCTGACAAGGGATCTCGAAGAGGAAGAAGAGCCCTATTATGAGGGAGAAGCCGAGGAAGAAGACCAACGGTCGTTCTACGAATCGGCGGCATCTACCAGCAACGACGTCGAATGGCACGATCTCGACACCGAAAACCCGGAGGAGCCCGTGGACACGTACCCTTCGAGGCCTTCGCCACCCGACGACATCGGGGTCTACAATATGGTGGTCAGGAGCGCAGCAATGGCCTTCGGCGTCAAACTCGACGAGGAGAAACCGAAAGCCGATTTTCTCGTCGAGACACTGCTCCCCATCCAGACAAGGAGCCAGTTCCTCCCCATGCTACAAAGCGTGATGAATCAGGGGAGAGAAGCCTTCAAGGAACCTGCGACCTGCCGGTCGATCACGCCCAGGACAGAGAAGAAATATAAGCACTCCTCCCTGGACCCCCCTTACATCAAGGGTAGCGTGACCGCGGACTCCATCATAGCCTCCACGGCCAGGAGAAGGGCCAACGTACCAGCAACTTCGGGCCCACCTCCGGATAAGGAGAGCAGGAGGATTGACCTCACAGGAAGAAAGGTCGAGAGGAACGCCGCAATGCACTGGCGCATGGCGAATTCAAATGCACTCCTCAATAGACACCAATACCAGCACTGGGATGAGATGGGGGAGCTAGTAAAGCACCTCCCCGAAGAATACCGCCAGAGAGCCTCTCACCTGATAGACGAAGGCAAGAACATCGCCAACTCCTGTATAAAGACGGCGTTGGATGGGGCAGAGACTTCAGCAAGACTCATGGCCATAGGGGTCACAGAGAGGAGGCATGCATGGCTAAGAATCTCGGGATTCAAACCGGAAGTGCAGAACAACATCCTTGGCACCCCCTTCAACGGAGAGACACTGTTCGGAGCAACAGTGGACGACAAGCTCACCCAGCTGAAAAAAGAAAACGAGACGGCGAGGTCCATGGGGGCCCTACAGCTGAGGGGAATGAGGCGAGGAAATCCCTCGAGGAGACCCTACGGTAGGGGAGGAAGCCAGCAGGGGACGTCGCACCAGGCGTTCCAACAAAGTCTGCAGGGTGAAGGTCACGGACAAGGTCAGCAGAAGCAAAACTGGCAATATCGACCTCGGGGCCAGTCCTTTCGCGGGAGAGGGAACGGACGTGGCCAAAGGAGGAGAGGGGGCGAACAGCCCTCGACGAAGTGACTCAGCACGCAAGAGGACGCCTACCCTCGTCAGGACCCCAAGGGTGAGGCGCAAAAAAGTGTCATCAGGGGGAAGAGAAGATTCAAGAGCCTACGAGCATACGACACCAGTAGGCGGAAGACTGAGGTTCTACCTTCAGGAGTGGCGGCGTATAACCACAGACAAGTGGATACGGAACGTTGTGCAGTACGGATACTGCGTAGATTTGGAGAAAAGACCTCCAAACAGGAACCCAAAGGGAAGACTGAGATCGGCCCAAGAACTGGCAATACTCAGAGAAGAAACGCAGAAACTCCTGCAAAAGGGAGCCATAGAGACAGTGCCGTTCAGAGAACGCAACAAAGGGGTCTACTCAAACTACTTCGTGGTTCCGAAGGTAGACGGAGACCTCAGACCCATACTAGACCTCCGTTACCTAAACAAGTTCATCAGAACGCAAAGGTTCAAAATGACTTCACTGCAGGAGGTTCTGCCACAGATAAGAGAAGGGGACTTCATGGTCACCGTGGACCTCAAGGATGCCTACCTTCACATCCCAATAAACAGAAGGCACAAGGGCCTTCTAAGATTCAACATCGAACAAGAACACTACCAGTTCACGACCCTGGCCTTCGGATTAAAATCAGCACCAAGGGTCTTTACAAAATGCCTGTCGGCGGTAGCGGCGCACCTACGAAGGCAGGGAATACATGTCTACCCCTACTTGGACGACTGGCTGGTCAAGGCAAACTCACGCGGAAAGTGCGAGAGGCACGCAAAACGCGTAACAGACACCCTCACGAATCTGGGATTCTCGATCCACTGGGGAAAATCATCGATGGAACCGGAGCAGGTGAAGATTTTCCTGGGGGCAAAGATCAACTCCCGCAACAGTACAGTAGTGCCCAGCGACAGGAGGACAGAGGCTCTACTGAAGGAGGCGAAGCTCTACCAGAAGGGGCGAGCTCTGACAGTGAGGGCTGTGAGCAAGATGATGGGGATGATGGCGTCCTGTATCCAGCTGGTGCCGAATGTACGCCTGCACATGAGACCATTCCAGGAATGGCTACAACAACAATGGTCACAAGCAAACGGAAGTTGGGAGGATCTAGTGGTTGTTACGCACGCAGTGCAGGAGGAGAACTTGGTGGAACAGAGACAACATAACAGGGAGAAGCCTGACACCACCAATCCCAACAGTGACCATTACCACGGACGCATCGCAGAAGGGATGGGGAGCGCACATGGACAACCTCAGAGTGAGGGGTCTATGGGCCCCAGCAGATGCGGTCCGCCATATCAACTACCTCGAGTTGAAAACAATCCTGCTAGCCCTGAAGGCATTCCAGAGACACCTGTTCAACAAGAGGGTGTTGGTCCAAACAGACAACACCACGGCGATGTTCTACATCAACAAACAAGGGGGGACACAGTCGTTCCCGCTCTCATCCCTAGCTCAGGAGATTTGGAGATGGGCCATACCTCTCAGGATAGATCTACTGGCAATTCACCTACCGGGGAAGGACAATGTGGAGGCAGACTGGCTAAGCAGGCAGACCTCAGCATCACACGAGTGGGAGCTCAATGGCCAGGAAACGGAGAAACTCTTCCGGAGATGGGGGACTCCCACAATAGACCTATTTGCAACACGCCACAATGCAAAATGCCAAAGCTTCGCGTCCAGGCAACCAGATCAGCAATCCAAGGGAAATGCCCTATGGATAAGCTGGTCGAGGACATTTGCCTACGCCTTTCCACCGATACCCCTGTTGCACAGAGTGCTCGACAAGTGCAGAACCAGCAACATGACTCTGATCCTCGTGGCTCCGCAGTGGGCGAGGCAGACATGGTTCTCACAAATTCAAGAAATGGCACAAGGCGACCCATACAGGTTCGAGAGGAAGAAGGACCTGCTCTCAATGCAAAACGGAGAGGTCCTGCACCCAGAGCCAGAGACCCTCAACCTGGCGGCATGGCTCCTGAAGACCTAGAGTTCGCACACCTAAGATTGCCGCCGAGCACGATGCGAGTGCTACGGGAGGCGAGGAAACCAACTACACGAAAATGCTACAGCGCAAAATGGAAGAGGTTCACTGTGTGGTGCCGGAAAAAGGGCCTGCAAAACAGAATGACAAGAGACTCAACAGTACTGAGGTACCTCACACACCTTCTAAAGAGTAACCTCTGCTCGAGCTCTCTAAGGGTACACCTAGCGGCCATCGTGGCCTACACCAGAGGTGAAAAAGGTGGAAGTTTCTTCAGCTCGCAGGTGGTGAGGAGATTCATGGAAGGAGCCAAAAGGATGGCCCCCCCGAAAAGGTTGCCGCCGCCGGCATGGAATCTGAATGTGGTCCTGACGGAGCTCATGAAGGCACCGTTTGAACCCATTCACAAGGCCACACTGCAGATGTTGACTATGAAAACAGCCTTTCTGGTGGCCATAACCTCACTACGCAGGGTGAGCGAGCTTCAAGCACTAACGCTGCAGGAACCCTACATTCAGATTCACAAAGATAGAATAGTCCTGAGAACGGACCCACACTTCATGCCCAAGGTAGTGTCGGCGTTCCACATGAATCAGAGTATCCAGATACCAAGTTTCTTCCAAAACCCGACTACAAACGCAGAAAAGGCACTGCACACCCTCGATGCCAGAAGAGCGGTGATGCACTACATTGAGAGAACCAAGGAACTCAGGAAGTCGAAACAGCTGTTTGTGTCCTTTGCTACTAGCTTCATGGGTAGGCCAGTGACTAAGGGCACCATCGCAAGGTGGATTGCCCTCACTATTCAATTCTGCCACAAACAGGCTGGACAGGAGCTAGCGGAGGGGCCGCAGGCTCACTCCACAAGGAAGAAAGGGGCCACCGTGGCCTTCCTGGCGAACACGCCCATCCAGGACATATGCCTCGCGGCAACTTGGGCATCTGTGCACACGTTCACGAAACACTACTGCGTGGACATTCAGATGAACAAGGAAGCACAGGTTGGACAGAAGGTGCTTCAGCACATTTTCAACGACCAACGCTCATCTACCACCCAGCCGCCACAGAATTAGGAAAACCGCTACAAAGTCTATGCACAGCATAGTGAATCCAGAAAGATTCACGCTGCAAAACGAATAGTTTCTTACCTGTCGGTGTAGTTTTGCAGCTTGAAGATCTTTCTGGATTCACTAGCGAACCCACCCACCTCCGCCAGGAAGATGAGGCTGGAGGAAGAGGGGGTAAAATGGAAAAGATCAAAGAAATGAAAACATACAGATAAAGGGACAAGAAGGATTAATCAATCGCCTAGGGTTAAAAAAAAAAAAAAAAAGGAAGGGAAAAAAGAACCCGAAGATGGCGCCCCAAAGGTGGGACTTCCGCAGGAAGCACGACGACGTCACGGGAGGTGCACCAAATGGTGGACGTCGACGCCCACCTGGGCTACGAAAAAAAAAAAAAAAAACAAAGAAAAGACTACGAATCCGGACCCAACCACAAGATCGCGGAATAATGCACAGCATAGTGAATCCAGAAAGATCTTCAAGCTGCAAAACTACACCGACAGGTAAGAAACTATTCGTTATCCTCAATAAATTATACACTAACGGCCATTAATGTGCTCACTTGGCAAACACATCTGGAAATTCAAATGGACACAATGCAGGCATTTACAATAGGCATGATTAATATAGACGGTAAAGTTGGTACCCTAGCAGGAAACCTGGAATTCTTGAAGCTGCAGCCAACGGCTAGGTGCTCTTGTCTTCCAATTGCCGAGAAGCTTAGCTCTCTTCCAGAAGTTTTAACATCAATAATTATAGAACTAAAGCAAAGACCATCAAAGACTACAGATCGGCCAAATCAAAGTACAGCTAAAAGAGCACCAAATGATGCACAACACAGTGGAATCAACATCCCAACTGGGCTGAAAGCCCCCCCCCTCCTCACCCCTCCCCACCCCAACTTCGTCACACCAAACCATAACGAAGAGCGCGAACCACATCCCACAGAACTCGTTCCGAAGTTAAGACCCCACCACGCATAATAAAATTCAAGCCAGCAAACCTACTTCAGTGCCGGATACACCGCCGACATCTTCGCAGATGGTATCAGAGACTTGCCAAAACACATCTAAACATGAGGAAATTGCATTGGGCAAGACTCTGCATAGTAACACTAACCTGGAAGAAGCCACGGAACCTTGCAAAACTATCTAGGAGAGCAAAAACCGCTTGAAGCAAGCAAAAACCATCAAACATCGTGGCCTCGCAAAGAAATTACAGCTGGGCCTGGTCGCATTAGACGGTAGTCAGGGTCAAAAAACGAATTTAAAAGAGCCCCAAGTACAAAGACGCCCGGAGTCTCAGAAATTTTATCCAATTTTTCAAAAGGATAGACCTGGTGTCAGGCCAGGGAATGGCAAGTCAAACAAAACATTAATATCTAAACCAACCACAAAGTCTAACTGTGAGGATGGCCAGTCAAACAGAACACTAATAAATTAATCACAAATTCAAACAGCGAGGTCGGCCAGATTATCGAGAAGTAGCAGCCCCTAGAAGAGCCCAAACCCCCACAACAAACAGACAGTAGAGGGAGCCACCATATAGGACGTCGCTTAGAAAATCAAGAGCTGGATGTATTGCCCCATGCTACGGACAGCAAAAGGATATATTTCCCTATTTGACAACACCGAGATATGGGGGAATAAGGCTGTCCACAAAAATAATAGAGTAACTACAACAACTGTCCAACGCTTAGAAACATATTCTCTTGCCGCCGGTCAAAGGTATCCTGTGCTAAGGGAACTGGAGACTAATACCATAATTTTAACACCTGAATATATATCTCGTAGCAGCTCTGACATATTAAACAGGTCTAATATTCGACAAATCCTCCGACACATTCCTGAGCTTTACTCCATCGCGACCGAAGACCTCATTCAAGTACAATTTAAGGTACTGGGTAGTAACACAACAAGAGTGTCAACAATATTAAAATGGAAAAATAACTTGAAAGGATTAAAAACTACACTTCAGAACAGAGCCTCATTAAAATCTTTACAGTCTCTGGACCTGTTGTGCCTTCAAGAAACTTGGCTGCTTGCGCCACTGGTCATTATAGGCTTTATGGAATTCCAACAGCCAGCGAAAAAGTACATTATATTTGGAAGGCCATCTGGGGGCTTAGCTATATATTTACGAATAGGTTGCAATATAAAAGCAAAATCCGCATTAAACACTGATATGGTTCAAGCTATTTATCTGCAAGGTCTGAAATTCAGTGGCTGTCCATTAAACGATTCTACTTTTGAATGTTTATTTTAACTGCAAAGATAAACCAAGACACTGTGAGATGTCTGGAATGTGTGAACCGATTGGCTGGGGATTTTAACACCCAGAATCTGGGGACAAGAAGAGATGCAACACTGCCCAAGGGTCGTGCTGGGACTCTACTGAATACATTCTTAAACACTTACAGATTAAGGTCAATACAAGAGCTACAATCTCCCAATTCCACCATGAACAAAGACCTACAGGGGAAAAATAAATCTTCAATTGACTAGCTTTGTGTAATCGCCTGCATGATCAAGTGGCAGAACTCCGAAATCCAGTGTTGCAGACAGGTGACCATCTTCCACTGGCCATAGTCATCTTGCAGCAAACAGCCAGCCTCCTGCACATCTCCCTTTTTGGTCGGTCCAATGGGGAGGAAATACACGTACTCCGGAGAAGACTGAAATGGAAAAAAATAGACTGTTTAACTGGAAAAGCTATTGGTCCACACTTGCTCAAGATTTCACAGCAGGTAACATATCTGAGAATTGGACTAAATTGGCACTGGAGCTGTACCGCCTCCTGTCAGGCAAAACAACAAACCATCCGCACGATTGCGTAGGAAGGGTGTGTTGCCAGTTCCAACCCAGGTGTGAAAAAATTGAACCAAGCAAGCGGGCCTCTAGACAAGCCAACTGCAATCATATTCGAGAGGATAATGATAAACTCCAAAACGGGTCGCTAGCAAGAAAAATACACAGGAAAAACGTATGGGACCACAATAGGCAAAAGCAAGACTCTCAATGGCTGTACATTTTCCGCCTGTTGATTCCAAGCAGACAGGCTGAATTTTGGTCATACAACAAAAGGTTGTTCGGGCACGGCCTTGACCGGCGCAATGGGGTTGCCAGTCACACATGGATCACCCATGTGACCACACTGTACTGTAGCGCATTGGATTATACTCCATCGCACCACCAACGACTCTCCACCAGTACTAGCTCGTTTAACACTCTTCTAACAACTATTAAAGAAACAACAGAATCTTTTGATGCAGGAAATCGTGTGATACCAATATTAAACAAGAGAAAGGATGGGGCTCGGGACCCAACGGCCTACCTGGACACCTCTTTAAAGAAGACTGTGAATTTTGGGGAACCCTACTTACTCTGCTCTATCAGTTTTGCCTGCATAACTCCATGATTCCCGAAGCCTGAAAAGGCTCCCTTCTTCAACCGATCCATAAAAAGGGTGATACCGGAGATCCATCCAATTATAGGCTGATAGCCCTCTTGGATATTGAGGCAAAAGGATATGCAAGACCTGCAGAATTGGGCCAACGACCATGAAAGCTTACCAGTCTACCAATCCGGTTTCAGGCCAGGAGTATCAACACTGGACAACAAATTAGCCCTTGCTTATCTGGTAGACCAGTCTACTCAGAAAAAACAGCTTCCACTTTTTGCATGCTTCGTAGATTACTCTGCGGCATTCGATTGTGTTAACAGGAATCTGCTGTGGTAGAAATTACAAAACTGGGGGATTCCGACTATGCTGCTGAACGCAATTATTGCCCTTTACACCAGAACTTGGGTACGCGTGTAATTATTAGACTAACTCGGCGACAAAAAAAATCTGCACTGATCGAGGGCTAAAACAAGGGTGTGTACTGGCGCCCCTGCTTTTTAATCTCTACACCGCAGACCTTGGTAAAAGTGAGTTGCCAATTCATTGAAAATCAATCCGGATAAAACGGAAGTCCTTGTGATCCCAAACAGAAGCAACCCCTGGAGTGACCTTTTTTGGCCCCAGGAGCTAGGGATCACCCCCACACCAGTGTCGGTTGTGTAAAGTCTGGGCATAAAAATTGATTCCGAGCTTTCCGTGGCCAACCAGGTCATTGGATTATGGCAATGCCTCGTATATCGGCCTCCCCCAGAAACGTATTAACAAACTACAGGTGGTACTGAACGATGCAGCTAGGATGATTTTCAGGCTCCCAAGAAGGTCTCGCACCACCCCGCTGCTGGGTAAGCTGCACTGGCTCCCCATCAGGCAGAGAGCAAGATTCAAAGACCTCTGCATTGCCCACAAAGCAATCTATGGGCAAGCCCCAGCCTACATCAAAGAGCGCCTTGAGACCTATGTTCCTGGCCATATACTGCGGTCTGCCGAGGCCCACCGCCTAACTCTTCCACACTGCAATACTGCATCCAAAGGGGGCAGAGCTTTCTCTGTCCTGGTTCCACAGCTATGGAACCAACTGCCTGAACACCTTTGCAAGGAACCCGCACTGCTCCCATTCAGAAAGCAGCTCAAAACAATTCTGTTTAGAGAAGCCTTAGACACCATTTAGCGCTCTGTCCCTGCACTGTTATGGTACCGCTAGGAGCTCTGACTTCTCTCTCCAAAGCGCTGAGAGACCTGCCGGTGATTATGCGCTATACAAATACCAGTTAACATTAACATTAACAATATCCAAAGCCAATTTGTTATCGCCTAAAATTGGGTCCACCAGACTGTTTCTAATGCAGTACGCAGACGACATGGTGCTAATGAACCATAATAAAACAAGCATCCAACAAATATTAGACGCATTAAGCACCTATAACAACGAAAATGATTTACGAGCAAATGCAGTAAAAACAAAGGTAGTAATTTTTGGGAAGTATGCAAACAAACTTAAACAATGGAGAATGGGCAATTTGAAAATAGTAACAACAAATTAAATACAACTACTTGGGGGTTTGGATTATGAGCAATGGAAAGTCTGCAGCATTCGCTGCATCTATCGAATCAAAAGCTAAGGCAGTGACGTATGCCCTATGCAAATTAAACTCCAAACTAAGCAGCCTGACAACTGAACCCATTAGAAAGGTTATAAGAGCTAAGCTACTCCCTTCAATCACATACGGCTAACTAGCATTTCCTGCGGCATGTATCCGTCCATGTCTGGAACATCTTGGTACGACTTGAATTCGGGCTAAACAAACAGCACTACGAACATTGGGCATCGATTGTTCCTGATTATTGAGGGGTCTGTGCCGCACCACTGAGCACAATGAAGGCAATCCTGAAGGAAATTTTTGTAAAAGGAAACAATTCGTGGGCCAATGGCCTCCTTACTGCTTGCACTGAATTGCACCTCGACATGTCCAATTGGCAGGACTTTATCTACCAACACAGAATTTTAAAATCCATTTAAAAAAATACAAGTCCGACTATTATCTAAGGAAGATGACATGAAGGAATTAGTCTTCCAGTAGCAACATCAGGTTATTAGCTAATTACTTTTATGACAAACTGAGACTACCATACCTTGACTCTGTCTTGAACAAGACCATTTTAAAGCAATTACCATCAGTGAGACTGATGGTATTGCCGATAAAGGATATGAATACTCGCTGGAAAACAGAGGTGGTCACTACGTGTAGACTGTGCCACCAGCATGAGGAATCCATGGCTCACTTGGTTTGCATATGCCACCATTTGAATTATGCACGTCGCACTTTATTGAAAGCTCTGTTTTTAAAATAAGGCATACGCACCAGCACAGACTCCAAGAAATTACTCTTCTATTTGGAGACTCCAATGAAACTGGCCAGATTAGCTAAATTTGCACATCAGGGGAAAGAACTTCTAAGTGAAGACTCAGTCAAGGACTAGAGGCAGATTATAGTGTTGATCTAGTGTTTCCACTTTTTTACTTGTTGCTCATTGTCGGGTGCTGCGACTATTATATTTGTTTAACAAAATGATTACGTTTTAGACATAATAGACTTGTTAAATGAAATGATTGTTTTATCCATGATTGAAAAAGCGAGCGGGTGGAGAGATTCCCGCCCAGTCTCTTTTGTAACAATTGTAACTAATTGAAACAATAAATACAATACAAAGCACATGCTGTGTGCTGCGAGACATATCTTTTTTCTACAATTTAGTAGACTTACAAACTGCCCACGGCATACCATTAGTTGTGTTTGTTGGCGCTCTCTTTCCAGTTTTTCGATAGCTTAGCTTCTGTAGCCTTCCCTTCCTTTCTTATGTTAGTTCCTCCCTGGAGCATAGACCACTAAGTGCGTGTTCTTCCTCATATTTATTGTTCTTTATTGTTTTTTAGCAATTCTCTATTTTTATTTTTTATAAGAGCGTTTCAGTATTATTCTTTTACATGCAATGTGCTTTTCTATTTTTGACTTGGCCATACGGCTTCATATTTATGTTGCTTCCACCGTATCTGCCGTCTTTATTGACACTTTAGTTATACCCACAACGGTACTACTCTACGCCACGCTACTCTATGCTACCAAATTCTGTCACTCTGCTCTTTACCATTACATGCCGCTCTGCGCGTGTGAATAGAGTTCGTCTCGCCATAAAACTGGTGAAGCTGTTTTCTGTAGAGATGACGAGCTATAAACAGACGTTTGTAGGATGAAGGGTGCCGGTCTGAAGGACGCCACACCCTCCTTTCGCTTTCACACAGAGTGCTGGCCACACTAATGTCTTCTCTACCTAATCTTTCGGCACCCTCGGTTGACTTCTAATCTGCATTTTGGCATGCCCCTACAGACGACTGAATATATATAAACACGCACCCACACCCAGTAGGAATGTCATTGGCAGGCAGTCTTTAGTTAGCAAAGTGCCGGTTGTGACTCTTAAACAAGAAGCCTTTTTAAACGCACTTTAATTTGTCTTGCTGATATGGTCAGTCCGAATGCACATGAAAAGCTTAACACGTTATTAGTGAGCTGTGAAACTTCATTGTGACTCAGGGGGCCCCTGTTGCTGCTATTTTTAGACTGTGCTGCCTGTTTAATATCACGCACCCAGCCTGTAAAGCTTTCCCTTGTGGGCTATTGAAAATAATTATATTGGGAACAGATGGCAGACAGAATGTGTTATCTGAAGGATTGCCTTCAGAATCGCAAGTGAACGCCCAAAATATACTTTGAATTCCCTTGTTTAAAGGAAAACTAGCCCTGCAAGACCAGAACCATAGGCGGCCAGGGGAGCAGTCTGAATCCGTAAATTATTACTATATGCAGCAGTGTCCTCTAACCCTGCATCCCTACAATTGAGGATGATGGTGGTGGGGGTTTGTTTTTTGAGGATGTCATAAATCTCTACTTTGTTTGAGTGGCTATGATTGTCCTATTCACCGCCGCCTCCTCTATCCCACCGGCCGCTCGCTCATAGAATGCTGTATACACAATGACGGCCCAGTGAGCCCCAGGTTTACTTGGGTATTGGTCACTGAGGATGCACGCACGTATGTGCACAGTAGGTTATTTGTGGCAGTAGCTTGCACGGCGATCTAGATGGATGGTGAACCATCTACTTTTACGGGGGATGCAAATACTGGTTGCTAACACGAGAAAATATTGTTTTGTACATTTATTTAGCAGTTAACCTGCCCTTAAAGACCCAAGTAGCCAACCTTTTTTGTCCATAATTGGTTTACTCTTATTTGTATCGGATTTTTTGTTTGTATGTATGCAGTATTTAAATGCATACTGTGGACCTTGCTAAAATGGATAGGAGCACCCTATAAGGAAAAGGGCATGGATTGAGTCAACAAGTGATTGGTGAAATACCAGGGTTCTGTAAGCAGAAGTGGACAGCTAGTACAGTCAGCAAGCGATTGGTGGGGTAGCTGGTTTCTTAGAGGGAAAGTGGATCGCTAGCATAGTCGAGCATGATAGGTGAAGTAGCTCAGTTCTGAGAGTAGAAGTGGACTGTTAGCACAGCCAACAAGTGTTAGAAATTGTATTCCTAGTTGGCTGAGGTGTGCACCCAGGCCTGACCAGTACACCACTCTAGTCAGCGTAAGTTAGATATCTCAAAAGATAACCTGTGCTCACCCTCTGGTAGCTTGGCACAGAGCAGTCAGGCTTGTCAAAAGAGGCAATGGGTAAAGTATTTGTGCAACACACACACATTAATGCAATGAATACACCACAGAGACTCCACACTGGTTTAGAAAAATAGATTATTGTATTCAGAACCAAACAAGATCAAAATGACAACAATCCAATGATTAGAAGTTGAGATGCAGAATTTTAAAGGAACGAAGGCAGTAAAGCCCTTGGAAGCAAGTGGCGCTAAAAAGGTTACTTTAGAAAATGCTTGACCACGGCATGGTCAATGTTCGGGCCTACCGCTGGCTGGCTACAGGACCCACGAAGGCAGCGGTGAGCAAAATACCTTTCCTGGTCGCTATCCGCAAGATGCGTCGATCTCCTCCACGTGGTGAAGGCAAGGCGTCCGTTCTGAAGACTGGTGCCATGGTTGAGAGGCGTTAAGCGATGCGCCGGAGTCAGCAATGCAGTTGAGGGGATATGGGAATCTCACCAAGCTGCAGCAGCACATTCCACTGTCTGATGCTTCAATCTCAGGAAGCAAAGGGATGCTTCCGATGCAATGATTTTACTCCTACAACCTGCTTGATGTGCCGGTTCTGCTCGCTGACAGGAGAAGAGTCTGAATCCGTGTTACAAGTATCTGAGCCACTTCCAGTGAGCTAGGCACAGGAGATTGGATAAAGAATTTGATATCCCGGAGTCTCAAGCAATAAGAGAAGCAAACAAGCGCTTGAAGATGAGTTTGAGGGAAAGGCAGAGCCCTGCTCTCCTTCAGCAGAGTCAGAGAGCAGCAGGGCAACAAAGAGAAAAGCAGGCCTTCCAAAACACAGTTGGGTTAAGTCCTTTAAGCAGCACAACAATTCCTCTGGCAGAGCTTCAGTTACAAGTTATCGTAACTCTTACTTGGTGCCAAGGCTTCCACAGGAGCAGATGCTTTTCGCCAAAATCGCCCTTGTAACTGTAAGCACAGAAAAACGTTTCAAAACCTGTGTCTCCCATTCACAAGTGGGAAAGGAGAGTGGGAAAGAGAGGCTGCCTCCAGGTCCAAGTATACTGCCCGAGTTCTCTCTCGATTAGGTTTGATCATTTCAAATCTGCACAAACCGGATTTTCTATTGGAGTTTTTGTGGCTACCTGTAGTTGGATGACAAGAACATTATGATTAGAACTTCCATAACTAGCTCAACCATTCCTCAATCAAGTTCATTCATTAAACACTCTTAATTACCTGGACTCCCAATAGGCTTACCTCTCTAATATTAAATTAAGGTTGAATTTTCTGTTGTGACGCTATTTGAGCATTTTTAAATTCTTCTACTTGAAACAACTGAGAATCGCTTTCAGGAAAAATCATGAGGAAACCACTTATAGTCCAATACGAATTCTTCGAAGCTTACTAGGAGCTAACAATTCTATGTCTGTTATTTCCTTATCTCTTACTGTCCTTTGAAATCTGTAGTTCGTTGAGCTTTTCTGGTTCTCTTCAAAAGTTTACAGGGAAATTCAATGTTCACAGGGAAATTCTCTGGAAAACGATGTTGAGTCTTGAAGGAAAAAAACTCACTAACCACTCTAAAGGGGAGTAAATCCCCTGGTGTGCACAGCATTCAGTAGTAGGCAGAGCCCAAAAACCTGAACTGGAGTTCAAAAGCTTTCCTACTCTAGGCATGCGCAATACAGAAACGACAAAAATAATCTCTTCAGAGCAGGTGCGAAGGAGACTCTGCGCTTCCTTCAAGAAGTCAGTTGAACTGTGAGGCTTCTAAGCCTTGTGTGTTGTAGTAACTCAACCAAAGGGAAAACATTAAAAACAACTAGAATGCTGCCCTCAAATTTCATGGCGGCCGATGCAACATAACGAAGCAGTATTCGTAATAAAAGCTAAACATGAGGACGTCATTTAAACCACAAGGGATAAGCAACCTGAAAGTGTCTTATCTGAACTGATGAGTGCATTGACAGGCAAGCAATCCACTTCCTGACACAAGTCCAGTAGTGTCTAATTTTAGGGGGTCAGAGACTCAGTACTTCTACCCAAAAGTGCCTTTGCTCTGGGGGTCACTTCAAAGCAGCTCTCTGAAGTGCACAAGTATCCTTTTCAACCCAGTCCTATCTGCCAGTCTATCTGTGGGGTGTAATCAGTCCTTTGTGTGGGGGACAGGACTCTCCCTATTCAAGTGAAGTGTTGGCCTTGCCTGGGCAGGATAGAAAGGAGGGGCTATCAGAATTTAGATGGGTACTCGTACACACCTATCCTTCCTGTGTTGTCGCTCTCTAGAGGTAATGCACAGAGTGTAGCTGTCACCCAACCCAGACTAGTATTGTAAACATGCAAACTGAGCAGTAAGTGCACAGAAATGTCCCCTTTCTAAAAGTGGCATTTTTAAAACCGCAATGTTAAATCCATCTTCACCAGTAAGGAGGATTCATCATTGCCATTCCAAACATATCCAGCTTGAAAAAGCTATTTATCTCTGATCAGAAATTACATCTTAAAAATGTATTAAGGAATTCCTGATGCTAGCCCATGAGAGGAGTAGGCCACACTGTAGTGAAAAATGAAATAGGCTGTTTGTCATTATCCGAGCATGCAAAGCATAAAGGCACATGTCCTACCTTTTACTTAAAGAGCACCCTGTCCTTAGCGTTACTTAGGGCCTACCTTAAGGGTTACTTATATGTAATAAAAGGGAAGTTTAAAGCTTGGCAATTTGAAGTGGCAGTAAACTTCACACACAGGCACTGCAGTGGCAGCCATGAGGCAGGTTTGAAAGGCTACTTCTCTGGATGGCACAATCAATGCTGCAGCCCACTAGCAGAATTTGAAGTACAGGCCCTGGGTATATGGTATACTGCTTTACAAGGGACTTGCCAGTACAACAAATATGCCAATCAGGAAATTCACCAATGTCATCATGTTTTAGGGCAAAGCACCTCTACTTTAGCACTGGTTATCAGTGGTTAAGTGCTTGGAGCCCCAAGGCCAACAGAAAGAATCCGCAAAAACCGCAGGTAAAAGGTGTATAAAAAACGTCTCGTGGAAGTCCACCCTAAGGATGCCAGGTTGACTGGCGGTTTAGTTGGGTTCTGAGAGGAGAAGTCGACTGCTAGCACATAGCTATTGGGTGATTGGCTAGGTTCTGAGAGAAGAAATGGCTTGCTAGCACAGCCAACAGGTAATTGGCGGTGTAGCTAAGTTCTGAGAGGGGAAGTGGACTGCTAGTATAGTTAACGAGTGATTGTCATTTGATGATTTAAAGTTACCAGTGCATAAATCTGTCAAAGTTTGCCATTGGATGGTAATGTGGAATTGCTGTTACTTTTGCTGAAGCATCGTGTATAACTGAATTACAGTAGATTTGTTACTTTGTAGGACTCTAAGTACTGCCTCATTTAGCATCCATACATTAACTATTGGCATATGAAAAAAGTTATGGAAATCATTTCTTAAGGTGCCACGAAAGACTGTTGGTCAGATGGTGAGTTTCTCTTTTCATTGTCTAAACGTGGGGTCATTATTTTCATTAGGAATGTTATCCCAATCTGTGGTCTTGGTCCACTTTTGAAAATGTATTGGCTCATGCTACTGACTCTTGGCCCTAACTTGAAACGGAATAACCAGATTCTTTGAAAATATTTTGGATTACGGGGATTTGAATTGTTGCAATGCTGAGCTTTAGTTTTTCTTAAATATTTTTACCAAGCACTTTTAAAATCATTATTAGTTTTTGTTTTTTCAATCAAGCATACGTTTTCTAGAGTGTGTGTGCACAAGGTCTATCTACTACCTGAGGTATCACCTTTTATCTAATCTCATTCACATCAAGGCACACCTAAAGGAGCTTCACTGGCTCCCGATTCACAAACCAGCACAATTCAAACTCCTTACCCGCAACGTCAAGGCACTACATAACACTGGGCCAGCATACCTCAAGAATTGCATCGGCTTTCACAAACCTCCCAGAGCCCTCTGCTCGCCAGACCCCTACTTGCACAAGTCCCACACATAAGGAATACTAGAGCCTTCTACTTCACTCCTAAAGCGTGGAATGACCAGCTGCTAGACCTAAGCG